>NC_080596.1:63511195-68731195 GCF_027887145.1 Ammospiza caudacuta | reverse complement strand
AAGAAACACATGTAAGAAGTAACAGATTTATTTCCGAACACAGACTTGCTGCTTCGATGATTGCTAAAATGTAGCGTCACCTACCTGGGTAAGTGGGAAATAAACTTTAATGGTAAAGCTCTCCGGCTCAACTTTGCTTATTCTGACGTCTCTAGTTCGCGTCTCCTTTTGACTTTGAGCCATTTAATCGCGTATGGCTTTTGTGTGCTCCCGCCCTACCCTTGGTGATGCCTGGCTCCTTACCTGTCCTCTCTGCTCGGAGCCCGGAGGGAAAAGAGGGAGACTCCGGGGGCAGCCGAGCTCGGGGCAGCCAGAGGGGAGAGAATGAGCGTGTGCGGGTGTGTGCGAGTACACGCGTGTGTGCGGGTGTGTGTGTGTGCGGGTATGTGCGTGTGTGCGGGTACACGCGTGTGTGCGGGTGTGTGTGTGTGCGGGTATGTGCGTGTGTGCGGGTACATGTGTGTGCGGGTATGTGCGTGTGTGCGGGTACATGTGTGTGCGGGTACATGTGTGTGCGGGTACACGCGTGTGTGCGGGTGTGTGTGTGTGCGGGTGTGCGTGTGTGCGGGTACATGTGTGTGCGGGTATGTGCGTGTGTGCGGGTACATGTGTGTGTGTGCGGGTACATGTGTGTGCGGGTACATGTGTGTGCGGGTACACGCGTGTGTGCGGGTACATGTGTGTGCGCCTGTGTGCGTGCGCGCAGCCAGGGGAAGGCAGGAATCCAGCTGCTCCCTCTCCCTCTGTGAACACATGTGGGAAAGCAAGTTCTGTACGTGCGCGTTCTGTGCGGTTTTGTGTGTGCAATCCTCGGTATACATGGCTCTTTTGAATAAAAACGCATGCAGACCAATGTAGCGAAATGTCTCTTTCATCGCGATGATACATTTAAGCGAAAAGCGGCCGGATACGTTGAGGTGGCTCAAAGCAGCGGTCACAGCGTGTCTTTGTCATTTGGGGCGGTGAGTGATGGTAGGAGGGAGGGAAGGTTGCCACCTCTTTCCTTGAGGAGTCCAGAGGCACGGAGGGGCAGAGCCGAGCCGCATGGAGTCGGAGCTCGGGAGGGAGGGACCGCTCCCTTCTCCGGAGGGCTGCAGGGCTGCTCCTCCGGAGCCTCCTCCGGCCCTGGCACCGGCCCCGGCCGCTCTGCCTCGCCAGAGCACGAACACCCTCCCCCGCCGGTGCTGGAGACACTCGGCTTTCTATCTGCAGCATCAGCGAGAAAGCCCAGCTCGGCGCAGGCTCAGTGCTCGCCGCCGCAGTCCCGGACGGAGGAGGGGGGCTCGGGAGCGCAGCATCTTCGCAGCGGGTTAAGTAGGATTAGTACCAAATCCCTATTATATTTGCCAAGCAACTTGAATTTGTCAAAATTCCCCCTCGCTGTTCTGGAGCTCCGCGAGGAGGAAATTTTGCTCACAGTGTAAGATCCAGACATGCCAGTACGTAGGAATACCAGCATACTGCATTACACTGGCTCCCTGCGCTGGAAATACAACTGCGAACCGCAGGTCCCGCTGTTCCCGTCCCTTTGTGTTTTTAAACGCAGCCAGGAAACTTAATGTATTCGCCAGGGAAGGGGCGGGATGAGAGCGTTTTTAACCTCCCCGCCATAAACTTTAATCGGATTCCAGGCTGTTGCACGGCATGGACGCTCGCCTTCTTGCCTGCGTCTCCTTCCCCGTTGTTTCTACTACGGTCTCCTTGCGAGTGCCTCTTTCAAGCGAATGAGTGATTTCTTTCTCTTGCCGCGTGCAATTGCTGCCCCTTCCTTTCCTACCCTCGCTGGCCTCTCTTACACACACTATGCCTTTCACACGCGGTCTGCGCCCCCCCAGTCCCCCCCTCCTTTCCTTCTCTTTTGCAGTGTCTTCACATGCAATCTCCCTCTGAATGTGCAATGTCTTTCCTGCTCGGGAGTGCTGCGTCCTTCACAGTGGATTGGTTCCTCTTTCGGAGCAGAGGTAACGGCCCCCCCTTTCCTATCATTCTCCCTTCCTCCCTCCCCTCCTCCCCCAGGGCAGGCGGCCGGCGTGGGAAATGGGCCCGACGTGCGCTGCATGGTGGATGGCCGCGCTGCTCCCGCTCCACGTGCCCGGCCGCCCGAGTGTCCCCCCCGCATCGCACTCCTCCGAGACGGCAGGGAGCGGAATAACCCGCACCCTCCTCCCTCCGCCTCCGCGGCGCGCAGAGCGCCGGTGCCGGGCACCCTCGGCCCCCCGGTGCCGGCAGAGCGAGCGCGGCTGTGCCGGGCGGGGAGGCTCGTCCCCGCCGGGCAAATCTGTTGCGCAGTGTAAGTCCCTCCGTGCCGGCTGCCCCCCCGCTCCGATGCGCACAGACGCCCACACGCGCTCAGGACACGACACGGCATTTGTCCTCCTGATCTGGCGAGATCAAGTGGGAAGAGGGATCACAAATGTAATCGTCTGTAATAAATAAAATAGCCCGAGATGCTGGTGATACACAGAGGGGAAATAGGAGCTTGTGTCCTTAAAGGGAACATCTGATAAGGCCACCGAAGTGGCATCTTGCGTGTGGGAAGGAATCCGTCTTGCTGACAATCGCAGCCTGCTGTACGTGGGGAAATCCTAAAGCAGCCTGGGAGCTTCCCGGCTCTGTGCATCCCCCAAGCTGCCGATGCTCTGCACCGGGGCTTTGTTGTCGTTGTTGTAGTTGTTGATTGGAAAGACAGGGGTCATCGTTAAAATATGCAGATGTAATTAATGGCTGGTTTATCTTCATGTGCTGGCTGAGCCCAGCTTCTGCCGCCGGCAGCCGGACTCGCGTCCGCAGTTGGCGCTTTCAGCCCACGACAATTTGGTTTTCACAGTTTGGGAACGTCAGTGGCTCTCGCTGGAAAATTACTTCTGGGATCTGCAGTGGGAATCAGTCTCTGGTTAAAGAGAGACAGATTATTTACATACCCACACCACTCTGTACATTAAGAAATACACACTGCATATTACTATTTTCACTCACAAACTAAAAAGAAGCTTCAGGAGGGGAAAAAAAAATCATATTGCCTTGAAAGTAACGTATTCATAATAATACGTGGAAAAGATTAAATACAGTAAACATGACAGAAAATTCAAAAGCAGGGTGAAAACAAGGACGGAACCCCCACGTGAAGCAGTTAAAGCCATTTGACGGAAAGGCGAAACTAACTCAAGAACTCCACCAAGGGACAAGCAGCTGAAATGACACCACGGCAGCACGGAGCCCGCGGTGACCTTTCGCCTCTCCAGAGCGTCTTGCTGATGGGGTGCAATCCTGCTGTGACCTCTTCCCTCCCTTGCCCACCACCAGTGCCCTGCGGCCGCCTCGGAGCCCCGGGCTGCTGGCAGGGGATGTGCTGGGAGGCCGGCTGAGTTACAGCGAGTGCTGACACTTGGCCGGGGTCTTTCACAGCTCTGCAAATATGCTCGCTGTGTAGCAACATGTAATAGGCAGCAGCGATTAAATTATTCATTGCAGCAGCAGCCTTTCTGATGGATGTTAAAACGCAAGAGTTTAAATAAGAAAACCACAGATTTACTTTTAAGCAGATAAACCCCACATCTGTGCTTATTTAACTGAATGCTAGCTAAGCATGAAACCAGTTACTTTGTTTAAATCCTCTCTCTTTTACTCTCTTTGAGAATTTTGAGCTAGATTATGCGTCGTAAAAGTTACTGACAGAGCAGAATTAATCTGTGCTGGATAACAGTGGTTAAATCTCGCATGATTTTAATCGTTCATTCTTAAACTCAAACTGAAGTCTGTTCAAAGTGAAAGGTTCTTGCATAGGCATGATTCCATCAGCACTTCTGAGTTCTCCCATTCATGAAGAATGATGAAAATTAATAATTAGCCAAAGAGATATTGATTCTGTTTATTAAGATTTTTGCAGTGTGCATATATTCTTCAAAAATCGCAATTATTAACATTGAGATCCTTCCTTCCTTCCTTCCTTCCTTCCTTCCTTCCTTCCTTCCTTCCTTCCTTCCTTCCTTCCTTCCTTCCTTCCTTCCTTCCTTCCTTCCTTCCTTCCTTCCTTCCTTCCTTCCTTCCTTCCTTCCTTCCTTCCTTCCTTCCTTCCTTCCTTCCTTCCTTCCTTCCTTCCTTCCTTCCTTCCTTCCTTCCTTCCTTCCTTCCTTCCTTCCTTCCTTCCTTCCTTCCCTCTTTTTCTTTCTTTTTCTTTTTCTTTCTAGAATTTGTCATGGAAGGCCATTTACAGACCGGGTTTTTTCCCCAGATGTTGACAAAAATATCTAACCACTCATAACCATGTGGAAATAACAGACAGAATATGCTTAAAATCAGAAAGAAAAGTTAGTGAAAGGTCTTTAAAAACTCATGTGAACTTTAATGAGGGGGGGGCATAGTTTTGTTAAATTTCTTTCACATGCAAGTGCTAACCTCCCTGGATTTGCAGGGATATAAATGAGTGCTGCACCCAGCCTCACTATTTTATAGATTTATTTTTAAATTAAACTATTGTTCATGTTCTCTAAATGCAAAGAAAATGATAAGAAAATTAAGGTGAGCTTTCATGAATTCCTATAAAAATAGAGGAAAATTATGAGTCATTAGTACATATTCTACATAAAGAGATACAATGAGACATTTAGGAGAGATAATTAAACTGGACTTTATTTAAATGAAATGTATGAGAACCAGGTAGCACTGCCAAAGAAAGAAAAATATGTTCATTGTCACAGAAAATATTAAATGTGTACAATTGGTATGTATGTAGGGTTATTAGCAGAGAACAGTACAGTTACTCTGGGAAATAATTTAGGTATTTTTTACATATATATAGTGTTTCCAAGGTGGCTCTCAGTAGTGAGCACACTGAAGGTCTCAAAGTGCTTTGTAAATTATCCCTAGGAGATAAAAGAAGTGCAATGACCTGTGCAGTCACCCAGGCAAACCACTAAAAAAAAATTACTCTTTCCAGATTAGGTTCATTAGACCATAGTTGTGCATTTCTTTATGTTATTTTACTATATTCTGGGTTCACATCAAGATTTGTTTTAAATACGTGACAATAATTTCTGCTTTATTTGGTGGATTGCTGGAGAGTCAAGGAACTCGTTCTGAAGCCTTTCAAACAGGTTTGTGTTCCAGACAACTACACATACAAAAAAAATCTTGTGTCATGAAATTTGATGAATAGCAATAAAATATGCTAAACTGTGATAGATATATTGAAATACAGATGTTTTTAAGCATGTGCTCTCAGTTATTTCTGTCAGCTATCCTTTATATACCAAACTGAGAACACAGACTTTGTAAAATCATTTCACCTCAACATTCTCTTGAGGACTTCTTGACCTAATGTGATTTCTCAGTTCTATTTTGTACATTTTTCACTGTTTTTTTTTAGGATGCTACAAATACTTTTTCTCTAAATTAAAGTTTTCTTCTATTTTTGAATGAAAATTATGAGAGCATAAAATCTTTTGTCTAATGTTCTTAGTGCATCCTGCGCAGTTTTAATTTATTTTTAATATAATTCAGGAGATCACAGAAGATCTGGCATGTCTTCATGACTGTACTGCCAGCTGCCTGTTGAGCAGAAGACAAAATACTTAAGCAAGGTGGCAACTCTGAGAAGTTCTGAAGAAGAACCTTTGATATTATAATTCAATTACTATTATTGATAACTGAATATTGATAATATTGATAACTGAGCTGTGCAGCTCTATTCCTTTCTGTAAGTTGATGCCAATATATGTTATTGATTACATCTAAAATGAAATTTATAAATCTACACATATACTCACTTAGTTGGGAGCTTTAATGTTTCTGTCTGCTTTTTCAAAACTATTACAGCTCTCTGGCAGAAAAAAGAAGAGTAATAGTTGTACAGAACAACTAAGGTATAGAAAACAGTTGTTCTATATTAGGGAAATAAATAAGGCGGCAAGGAAAATAATTTAGAATGGGATCAAGCTGTTGATTGCCTGTTGGACAGGCTATTTGGCTTTTTTCTGCAATGTTTAAAACTAGTTTACTAGGTATTTTATAATGTTAGGCTTGTAATTTCTTTTCATATGAAAAGTGCATCATTAGAATCCTTAGAGGTCATGTTGCTATAAGCCTTATTCAGCTCTACAGTGGAGAAGCAGACAAAGTTTTCCCTTAATTCACTGTTTGACCCTGTCAGAGACATAATTGTTCATGACAAAAAGTAAGGGCTATTCACCTGCCACCCTCAACTGTTAATGCTGAGCAAGAGAAAGTATGAAGAAGTAGAGTTCTGTGTGCCTTTCCCTGAACTACACTAAAACATAAACTTGAATATCCATGTCTATATTGTACAGGCCTAGTGAACAGCTTTGGTATTTAGCCAAAATACCAGAAGCTGAAGAAGGCCTTGGTTCTATCACCCTAAACCAGGACCCTTTTAGAACCAATAGGAGTAGCCAAATATATTTTGGCTGTTAAGCACTGCTACATACATGATCACCTTTTCTTCTAAAATGTTTTTCACTGCTATCTGAACTCTCCAAAATAGGAATGAAGGGGTTGTAGCCACCCTTCCTGTGAGGAAGATTACATAGCCTGACATGGAAGTCATCTGCTCTCCTGCTGTCTCACTTGCACTTTCTGCCATGCAGACACAGCCATACTTTGACATCTGCTTTAGGTGTTTTGCAAAGTTTCTTGGTGATCATCCTTTGCATAATTACATTTTTAGTGTCCTTTATAAGAGTAATAAGTACTGTACAGAGTGGGTTTTTATGATCTACAATATATCTAGAGGAAGAGAGGTACTGATAAGTTTCTGTGTTTTTCATCTTCTGATAGAAACCTGACATATTTTCTAGTTCATTCATTCTGTGAGATGATTAAAAAGTTGCTCTTCAACAAACTAAACCTCATTCAGGGCTCAGCAGGAAATAACTGCAATCTAAGCACATTAAAGAACAGACAGGGCAAGCCAAAGTATACCTCTTTCTCTCCCTCTTAAGATCATGGGGAAAAGAGAAAAGCAGTCTAATACTGTGATAAAACTGCAGCCTGCAGCAGCTGGCTGTGGGTAAGGATATAGAACCTAATCCAAAGCACACAGAAGTCAATGGAAGCACTTTGACTAAATAAGCTTTGCATTAGGCACCTAGTGAGTGAATGATGTTTAAAGTATTCAAGCAGACCTTAAGCAGATGAGTGAAGAAGAAAATTATGTGCATTTGAATCAAAATAAATGACATTAAAACAGTGACCCCAGAGATCATCTTTATGATTCAGAATAAGTTGTCATTCTTGGGCACTGAGTCCTGTCCTCCATTAGTGCAAGAACTCATGTTGCATGAAAAAGCATATTTTTAAAATATGTGTTTGTATATATATCTGTAAAATTCTTATGTTGATACTAATCTTAAAGTTCAGTACATTATAAACATCTGCAGGCTCTTTTTACCCATTCATGTGTTTACAGAGTGAATTTCTCTCATCTTAGGGTTGCTTTTTTTCCTGCTAAATAATACAAGATTTTTAAATTTACTTTCATGATCTAAGTTCTGCGTTCCTGACATTGTGCAGACGAACTTCCCCTTCACCTCCATTTTTAATGATGTTTTCAGTGAATCCTTTTTTAATATGGCGGACACAAATGGCTTATGATTTTCATCATAAAGGTTTACTCTACCTCACATGGCAATATTAAACATCTCTTTATTTAACCCAGAAATATTATGTTTAATACTCTGTATTAGCATTTTTCATAGCTGCATCGTGTTTTGATGACTAGTAGTCCTTCTTTAGTAGACTGGCTGCATCTTTCTTTTCTGTGTCCTTTTCAGCTGACAAACTCACAGTTTATAGCTGAAAACCTAGTTACATTGCTCTTTGTACTATTAAATGTAATCACATTTCTATTTTAGAAGTCATCAAGTCATCTGATTCTTCTTGTTTGTCTTTATCATTTTGATGGTTTTCAGACTTGTTTTACCTGCAAATTTCATCTGCGTGCTCTGAGGTTTTATGATCTCGTTTTTCACTTAAATATCAGAAAGCTCTATGGCAAGACACTCCATAAAGAACCCCTTGAAAGCTTCCATCTAATCATGCAAACACCTAACAAAACCTGTCGTCCTCTCCTGATCAGTCAATTCTTTATCTCCTCTGTCTTAAGCAATTATTTTCATATCAGATTGCGGCAAAAGCTGTCTTGAAGTCCAGATATGTGAGATTTCAAATCAGTCAAAAACTGAAGTCCCGATATGCGATGCCTTGAATAGAAGATAAATTATTAAATATATTGATATATGGTAGTATCTTCTCTCGAATATGTTTGGATGCTGTTTGCTTTTTACTTCTGTTCTCTACACTTCCGTTCTTCTTTTATCAAGAATAGGGTGGCCAGCAGACCAGGGAAGTGATTGTCCCCCTGTGGGTGTCACCAGTGAGGCCAGACCTCAGGTACTGCATCCAGTTCTGGGATCTTCAGTACAAGAAAGACCTTGAGGGGCTGGAGCAGTTCTGGAGAGGGGCAATGGAGCTGGGGAAGGGGCTGGAGGATAAGTCCTGTGGGGAGTGGCTGAGAGAGAGCAGAAAGGGAGACTTGGGGGGACCGTATTTCCCTCTACAACTGCCTGAAGGAAGGTTTTAGCCGGGTGGGGCTCAGCCTCTTCTCCCAGGCAGCCAGCAGCAGGACAAGAGGACACACACTCGAGCTGCGCCAGAAGTGAGGCTGGACATCAGAAAGGGTTCTTAAACACTGGAATGGACTGCCCAGGAACCTGGTGGAGTCACCCTACATGGAGGTGTTCAAGAAATAGCTGGGTGTGACATTTAGAGCCATTCTCTAGTTGAAAAGGAGATGATCAGTCAAAGGCTGGACTTGATGATCTCAGAGGTCTTTTCCAACCTAAATGATTCTGTGATTCTGTTCAATTACTTATTCTTAGCTTCAAAAATGATTTTGAAACTTTGCATTCTAAACCCATAAAAAAAAGCCTTATTGAAACATTATTTCCTCTCTTCTCTTTCCCTGTTGAAACTAATACCTTTACTAAAAATTCTTGTTCTAGTCTCTTCAGATATATGCATTAACATCTTCAGAATTCTGCAGTGAAGGTCATCTGGAATACTGGCTTATACTATTTTGTAGTCTTTGAATTAATTTTATTTCAGATGTGGTAATTTTTGTTCTATGACTTTGCTTGCATTGATCACTTTGCTCATTTCAACATCACAATCCTTATTGGGACCTGAAACCATGTACACAACTTATTTGGGTATCTCTAAGTAAATAATTATAATTTTACTTATCTTTGTATTTTTTGCACATTCTGCAGAAGTGGAGCCATGCTTTCTTAGCAATTTTTGAATAAGATCTAAAGGTTTATATTTGACACTTTTTTAAAGAGTACAAGGTGTAACACTCTGAACATATTTGCCTATTTTGCCACTTCAGGGGGTTTCTTCTGTCTTGTTTATGTATTACCTATATATAATCTACATTATCTTCTGAAAATTCATAATTTTGAATGTATGAATGCTTTATGTTAGAAGAATGGCAATGAAAGTGAAGATAAGTAGATAATTCCAGAGTAAAGGAAACCATACCTGACCAGAAGGAACTTTGAACTTTCAAAGAGTTGAAAAATACAAATCTAGATTAAAAAAAATAGGTAAAAATACTCTGAAAACATGGATTTGGCACTTACAAGACCAGAGCCATCCAGAATGTCAACAGTCAATCCAAATGACAGGTGAAAATACCAGTTGCCAGCTGTTATCAAGCTGAATATACAGAAAGTGTATATTTATATATATATATATAAAGTTCTTGATAAACAAAATTCTATGAAGAGTCTTGTATCAAATACCTTAGAGAAGTTTGGAGAGATAGATCAGTATGAAAAGATTAGAAATAGAATAATGGAGAGGTGAAGATAGGAAGTGTTTAGGTTTCTTTTAAAGTTTGTGAACTAATACAATAAAAAATTCATAAGGGAGAAATGAGAAAAAACAGATTTCAGAAAGTTGATGGAGTTCCAATTTTAATGCATCAACACAGCTACTTCTTAAGTTATTGGAGCTTTATTTATTAAATTTTCTTTTTCTTTTAAAACAATTTTAGCATTTTTTACTAAATGTCTATTTTTTTTCAAGGGGCACTGCATGACTCATAGTGCAACTTAAGGAGGATATATTTAATTTACTGCAGTTTCAAAAAGTTTACGAACACAAAGTATTGATAAGAAAACTTTTTGAGTTTTCATCTTGTGTCATTCTTGGAAGAAGTTATTAACTTAACTTGGTATTATTATTCCTCTGAAAGTTATAAGTAAGAATGATAACTATTATGACTTCATGGCACTTCAAATAATATATCCCTTTTTTTGCTTGCTTATTACTTTACTGAGTTTTAGCATATAACTTCTTTACAAGTCCACATCTATATTTAAATTTTTGAAAAAAGTCAGGCTGATTCAATGATATCTGATAATGAAGCTAGATTTACCCATGATGAAATTTATAGACAATCTTATTTAAATATTTTAAGTATTTTTATACATTCCACTATGAACTTGAGCTTTTAAAAAGCTAGCTTTTTGGAGTTTTTTCTCTGAATATAAAAATCTATCCATCCAAATTTGTTGAAATTGCAATGCACTAAAATATTGCATTTACATAAGAGTGGTTAGGACTTGACATTTTTAGAGAATAAGTTCCTCAAATATTCTATTCGCATTTTATGTAGCTCAACATGTGCTTAACTAATATTCTATTGACAATTTCATCTCTTTGTCCAGAAACTACAATGCTCTGGTATGATGTGTCCTCTTCGGGGACATAACAATGGTAGCAGGAATCTTCCATGTTTGAACACAGAGGGATGAAAGTTAAATCTGAATAGAGAGAAAAAGATGAAGTAATGTTGTTGACTGTTCCAGGTATCAGTGATGTCAAAAATAGCTATGAAATTTGCTATAAAATTATTACATTCATTCTGTCTCTAAACAATGGTAACATTGTATATATTTTGTTCAAATTGCAAAGCCTTTTGCTAATGAGCAACAACATAAGTATCAACATATGACTTAACTTCTGGGTTTTTTTCTTTTATTTTTTTAATTTCAGTTTTGGCTGGTAAATAACCTAGGGAAAAAAAAAAAAAAACCCCAAAAATTAATATAAAGAACAATATTAATATTGTCAAATATGAATAATGTAGTCAATATAGCCTTCAGAAGTCAGAAAATATCAGAATACTTTTAGCATACCCTTAATTCAGTGACAGAATAAAATTAAATTACAAAAAAAAAAGGAAGGAAGGAAGTGGCGGAAGGAAGGAAGTGGCGGAAGGAAGGAAGTGGCGGAAGGAAGGAAGTGGCGGAAGGAAGGAAGGAAGGAAGGAAGGAAGGAAGAAAGAAAGAAAGAAAGAAAGAAAGAAAGAAAGAAAGAAAGAAAGAAAGAAAGAAAGAAAGAAAGAAAGAAAGAAAGAAAGAAAGAAAGAAAGAAAGAAAGAAAGAAAGAAAGAAAGAAAGAAAGAAAGAAAGAAAGAAAGAAAGAAAGAAAGAAAGAAAGAAAGAAAGAAAGAAAGAAAGAAAGAAAGAAAGAAAGAAAGAAAGAAAGAAAGAAAGAAAGAAAGAAAGAAAGAAAGAAAGAAAGAAAGAAAGAAAGAAAGAAAGAGAAAGAAAGAAAGAAAGAAAGAAAGAAAGAAAGAAAGAAAGAAAGAAAGAAAGAAAGAAAGAAAGAAAGAAAGAAAAAAAGAAAGAAAGAAAGAAAGAAAGAAAGAAAGAAAGAAAGGAGCAAATGAAAAAATTCAAATAAGAAAGAAAATAATTGAATACAATCATACTTATTTTTATTTAATTACACAGAAGAAATATATAATATTGGATTTACTAAGAAAGGTTTTGTTCATGTTCAGTATTTGTCTCATGGCCTTCTTGCCCACTGTTAGAACAGCACCCGGCACACAGAATTATTAAATGGTATTTTTTATGTTGTATATCACTGCATTGTTTAAAAAATTTTAAAGCTTTATTTATTTTGTGGAAAAATATCATACTGTGGGGTATCATGATTCCAGTATTAAAAATGTGAATGTACAATTGAGGTAAAAAATATTAATAGATTTAGTGTATCTAATTTGAGTCTTTAAGATCCATATTTTTGAGGAGTGTTGAGAATTACATACTTTTACATATCCAAGCCAAACTCTCAGTGACATAAGGTGTCTGGAAATGTTCACTCTTCAGTGAAACAATCTCATGATTTCTGGTAAGAACTCAGATATGGTGAAATCACAATCAAAATGTTTTGTTCTGTGACATCTTGGGGGAATTCTATCTGGAAGTGAATATCAGTCTCCAGCTTTTTAACAAGACATTCAGACACAATGAAACCCTGGATTTTGCCTTGATTTAATGTCAGAGAAGGTCAATCCTGTACAAGGCAGAAAGCAGGGATCTTGAGGAGAAAAATATGGCTTTAATAAAAGACTATGTCAGACTTCACAAGTACCAGTACTTGTACAGGAACTGTGATTACACCTATAGCTTCATTTCCTAATTTTCTAACTAGGAAATGAACAGTTAATTTTTTGACCCTAAAAATATCCTTCTCATATCATTTTGTGGCATATAGTAATTTCTGTTGCAGACAGAGGACAGCACAGGTCCCTGTCTCTACAAAAGGAAATGTATTTAGGTATGCAACACTTTGGAGAAGAGGGAACTGGGGTGTGGGGAAAAACTCTTGAATAAGCATAAGTGGGAGATGCACAGATGGTAGAAGTTCCCAAATGTTCTATGATTCTCTCTGGGCATCTTCTGCTATATAAGTGTGATAACATTTGTTAGAAGGCATGATTAAGGCTTTGTAGGCTTCACAGATGGAATGTAATTTAGTGGAAAGACTTGAAAGAAAGAAGGTTCAGAAATGAAATGTATTCCATGAAAGGAAGGGGTCAGGTCCAGACAGGCAACATAGATACTATAACTAAACATTGTTCTGTAAACTTTTCTGTGAAATAAAAGACAGGAATAAGTTCCCTTCACCCAGAGATATCTCTGGTTTTCTCAAAAGAATATACAACATAAAAAACATTAGCAGTTTAGAAAACTAATTTAAAGTCATATATTCAATTAAATAGTGTATTGGGTTACAGCAAAACTTCCATCCTTTCAACTTCCAGAAAGCCTCATGTCCGCTATGCTGTACATGTCTGGTAGGAAAGAAAGCACCTTGATGAAATAGGTCAGTAAGCTTCAGAATGGAAATAAACTATTTCTCTTGACTTCCGCTTGATGGAAATGGAAGAAAGTCATACCAGAAAATTTAATTGACCTAGAGCCCATTTCAGAGATTCCTGCATAACACACACACACATATATATATACATATATATATATATACATACACACGCACACATATATGTATATATATATATGCTTGTATGTCTATATTTTAATATATTTCTACATATATGTATGGTCACTTGATTATAGCAAGAAAATATTTGACAAATAGCTGCTGTTGTAAAATTACATAGAACACAAGAATTGCCAATACGACATAAGAAGTATTTATCAACAATACACAGAATATGGTCAATTTTCTCAGATTCAGCAATAGAAAGACTTGGAGTAAATAATTTATGTTGATTTTTTTTCCTTTTATATATACTTTAAAAGCAGAAATAGGTTTTAGAAAACAGTTTTTGTTTTAATAAAAAAACATTAGATGCCAACTAAATGAGTACAGAAGAATGTAAACATCATTCCTGCTGGAAATTTAAGGTCTGAGACAGAGAACAGCCCATGTAGTAGTGTTTTCTCTTTTCTCACTACACATGTGCTCTCATCGTAATCATTCAAGGCTCCTGTCACTTTGAATTGCTAATTCAAAAAAATAAAAAGAACTCCGGGCCAAAGTGAGGATTAATCAATAATGAAATCCTGTTTTAAAAATCACATTTTTCTGTCCATAAAAGGAAAAGAAAACTTATAAATATACAGCTTGTGTCTTATAATTACAACAGAAATATTTCTTTTAATGAATCATCACTAAATCTGGGCAGAGACAAAAAGTATTCCCATTCTGTGGCTGGTTTTTTGGACCTTGAGATAAAATTTTGAAGAAAAGAACATACCTTTATAAAGCTGAGGGCGTATTTCCATTTTAAAGAAGAATGTTGGAGAGCCAAACTCTCCTATTTGATGTACAAGTGGCCAAAATTTCACCTGCTGGTAGCCTGTTCTCGATAAGGTGTTTGGATTTACTGGCTGGCTTTCTTCAGTGATTTGTTTCCCAGAGCTGTCTCTCCTCCATAAAAATATTTATGTGCCAATTTAAGGCATTCTAAAGTCAATCAGTTGCAAATGTAAGCTTGTATTATGGGGCTTTCCTCTACTTTAGCGTGGTTAATGACTATGTTCCCATGACTTTTAAAAGGACTGGTGCCTCAGCACATTTTCAAAATTATGCCATTTGAAGACATTTCCATTTATAATGCAGCTTAAATCTCATTTCCCTCAATATGTGCCCTCACTTAGTCTATTTTAAGGCTTCTCTGGAAAAAAAAATTATATCTCAGCTGCTGCTCCTGCTCTTAATGCCTTCCTAGTCTCAGTAAGAGCAGAAACCAACCGATGCCTCATTCTGATACTCGTACAGAGACAATATGCAGACACTGCACTCTCCTCCCCTCCTGGCTGAAGAGCTCGGTCCTACCATTTCATATTATCTACACACACAGCTGCTGCTTTGTGTGTCTGCTAAAGCTTCATGCCTCTCTGCAGTCTCTGTGACTTCACAGTTTCCCTGTAGGAACTTAGAGTGACACTGGTAAAGACTGCCTTAATTGCAAGATACTGCAGATCCTAATTGGGAGAAAAAAAGTGTCACCTGAAATAGCAGTACAGACACAGTCCTGGATGAGTGGAGGAAGGAAAAATAGAAGGGGTTATAAAGAAGGGGGGAAAAGAGGTGGAAGTTGTACTGTTTGATTGTGTCCTTAACGTGCTGAGTCAGCAGGAGCCAAGAGCTCTGCAGGGGCACACTTAGCCTTCACGTTTCTCCATAGAAACCCCATCTGGCCAGCTAAATTGCCAGCAATTGAGAAGCCACGCAGGAAGCTGCATCCAGCTATTCTCATTCAGTGTGAAGGTTACTGTGTGTGGAGGCAGTGGTAGGAAAAATAAGGAAAACTTTGCGAGACTATGCCTCTCACATACAGTAATGGAATGCATCAAATATGGATCAGATTTGGGCTGTTCACTGCTGTAGTTGTTCGACAGGTAAAGAATGAGGCATTGCAAAGAGCTCTAGCTTCTATTTTAGAAAGACCCATAATCAGGCAAATTTTTGAAGAAAAATCATCCTAAAGAAAAATTATGAAGAAAATTCAATAACTGTATTTTACTATAGTATTTGTGTTTGAATTTCAAAATCAAAAGCTTTTAATTGTATTTTTCTATCAGGCTATCTGAAAGAAATTTCATGGAGCCCTACTTGGCCTTTGCAAGGACATCTAAATTCAACCTCCATTTAAAAGGCCTAGAAAAATTAAATGCCTTCTCAGGGCCTCTTAACTTGCAATGTTCACTCAGATGCAGGTACTTAATGAGATATAAGCCAGAGACAAATACCATCATTGCATAAAAGAATCCAGTTTGTTATATGGAGAATGCTCCAGAAGAATGCATCAGCCACTGGTTTATGTGCTGTAAAACAGCAACTGCACTTTATCCCTGCAGTTCAGTGTTTCCCAATGAGCAGGGCTGCTCTCTAGAGAGATGTGCCAGTATTAAAGGTAAAGTACAGAAGAGAGTGCAGTCCAATTAATGTATTAAGTGAGGCTCTGTGCCCAGAGTGGCATTGCCAGCTGTAGCAAACTGAAGGAAAGAAGATGGTCAAGTACAGCACTGTGAAAAAAAGAAATGGTGGGGGAGAAGACAGCACAGTGTCCAGTAAAGCTTGGTACCAGTGATCTTTCTCTCTGCTCACAGTAAAATAGGTTAAATGAGCCAGCATCCCTTGCCATATAGCTCATTTTCCTGATGCTAGTTGTAGCCTGGTGTTGGCACGTTGTGTTGTCCAGGAGAGCTGAGTTACATTTAGGTGACCAGGACTCTTGGTAGTGCATCACTGATGAGGTCTTCACACGGTGTAAGCAGTTTACAAGGGCATCAGTATTCAGCTTGCAGTAGAGAATGAGTGATCATTCAGATTCAAAATTATTGGTCCTCTGTGTTTTATGTGAAGTATTTTAGTTTCAGGAAGAGAATTTAAATTTTAATTTCAGATTAATTTTTTCTTTCACTGATTAAACCTAATTTTCTATAAGCCTTGCAAAGCTTTGACAACTGGGCATGAAAACGTTTCCCAGGAGCAAATTAACCAGTTGTTTATAAGAACACTTACCACCCCATGAGTTTTCTAAATCATTGGTTCCCAGCCAATAAATCTGGAGATATGTGTCACATCACCAGTGAAGCAGAGAGCAGAACAGAAACTAATAAACTTCCCTCAAGAAGAACACAATATACTTCATTCTATTAATGAGCAGTTGAAGTTAGATATCAACTTTTTCTACCTTACATCTATTAAACTGGTACGTGGGACAGATTTCTACTAGCCTCAGTTAATTTTAAAATTTTAAAAAGGTTTACATAAAGCTTTTTTTTCTTTCAGAAAGGCTAAAGAAATGGATTATTAACTAAATCTTTTCTAGCAATGTAGAAATACCAATGAATTTTAAGTCAAGTTACAGTGAGCACTGAAGAAAATGTTACAGCAGCTGACTTGCTGCTAAAACCAAGCAGCAAAAGTAAATTTATTAAGCTCCTTCTAGAAACTGTGCTCTCTTACAAATTAGATTTTAATACAGAAAGTATTTCTGTAATTTTTTTGCAAAAATCATACATTAAGGGCATATGTTTATAAAAATACCCTCCCCCCATGGCTGCAGTAGTAATGTTACTGTATTTCTGTCCAGAATTGGTAACAAATACAAATGGAGACATAGTCATTCCATGTGCTTTGCAAAACTATCTACCAAACAACATTCTTAATCCACTGGAGAATCACAGTCCCTTAAGTATTGAATTTGAATATTCTGCTTTATCTTTTTGCAATGTAGTAACTGTGAGACACTATTCATGTTTGAAACAGGGTTTCAAACCCCAGTGCAGCTTTAGGTTACCTTCTGAATTCTTTAGGACATGTCAGAGTGCATTTTAACAGCCATAATGAGGTTTTCTGTTGCTGCATTCTGCCAGTCTAATACAGGGCTATTATATTGCAAATATATCTTCCTAAAATCACATGTTGCGCTGAGACTTGGAAAATGGTGGGACCTTACAAATTGGTTACTTGGGGACGTGGACATGCCTGTGTGTCCACCCCCTCTGGTTTAAGGTGGGTTTCTTCCAAATTGGTAAAGCCCTATGTTCCCAAAGTCTCAGAGAAATCTACAGAAGCACCCCAGGTTGCTCATGCTGCCTGGAGAAGAAAACGCCGCACACGTTTTCTGGAGGAAATTCCATTTAAGCCTCCTATATGGAATAGTTTGTAATATATGTTTGTTTCAAGTTTTTGTGCCAGTTTAGATCCCACTGTTCGTGTGTAGCCTCGAGACGCCATGAGACTGAGCCTGCTTCTTGTCCTACTTGTGATGATCCCACCTGCGACCTCCTGCATAGTGCCGCAGCCCAAACCACATATGGACTACCTTGACAAAGGCTCTCGGACATCAACAGAGAAACTGACAACTGGCTGAATGGACTGTTCAAAGGCTGGGGACTCTCGGGCTGGTTGGGATCTATTCTGAAAACTGTGTTTTAGTGCTGTTTATTTTTTCTATAGTTTTGTAGTTGTTAGCATTGTTTTTGGACTAATCAAACGCACGGTGCTCAAGTTAATTTCAAGCTCATCTCCCCCTCCTGAGGTCTACCATTTGGAAGCCCTCAGTGCTCCAATGGATGACATGGAGGCTTCAGTGGAAAACACTGACCCTCCTGTAGAGGAAGAACTGATTTACCAACCATGGTTTGGCAATCATTCTGCACCCCAAACACAGTCCTCTTCCTTTTAAACAAAACTAGGGGGAGATGTTGTGGTGTGTCTTAAGCTTCTGGGTCCCTTCCCCAGGTGCGCCAATACCCCCCTCTCCCTTCCCCCTCGCCCCTTGCTGAGTGAGTCCTGTCAATCAGGCTTGACATTCCAGCAAGGCGTCGTGTGGTTGGTCAAGTTCAAAGGATGCCCCTCCAGCCTGGGGGTCATTGGCCTGTCTGGGTGTCCCTCGTCCCTTGAGACCCTGCCCCTCTCACCTGGTTGGTGCTCCCCTTCCCCTGTCCCTGAGCTTAAAAGGTGAATCAAGCCATGCGGTCGGGATTCTGTTGGAGCAGTTGCTCACGTTCAGACCTCTGTAACCATGGAATAAACCTCTGGACATTAAACCCTCCAGCAGAATCCATCTCTTTTTCTCTTCACCATCGCCTGAAGCCATTCCTCCTGAGGTAAACGGGGTTCCAACAAGCCTGGACTTGTTCGGTGCCCAGCTGCAATCTCCAGCAAGCCAAGGTATCTCTGGGGTGATACACCGCAGTTGCTGCCTCTGGCCCAGCAGCAAGGGTCAGACTGGCCCAGGCACAATCTACCTGGTAATATTGGGATCCATATTCCAATAATCACATCTGTATAATTTCCTCACAAAATTTTCAGTGGCAAGATGGGGTCAATCCCATGTCCTTTGAGCCCTAACCACAGAACAGAACCTTTTCTTTCTTTCCGTGCTGCTGGGAGTTTGCTGGCTGTTCTGATGAGTCCTGGAGGGCTTCCCAGGGAAAGCTAATGCAGACTGACTTTTTTCCAAGCTTCAATTCCTCTTGCTCACCAAAGAGGAGTGGGAACAAGCTTGTTCTCCTGTGGACTTCAATTCTATTCCTCATTTATCAACAGACGGCAGTAGAAAACTCCCTCCTTTTCCACCATAAGACCAAAGGCCTTACAAATTACTCTAATAATGTCAAAGGAAGAAAGAACATCCAAATCATTGCTATATAAGTCATATATATATAAAATGGTCTCTAATCTTTTCAGGGTAGTGTTAAATTCTTCTGAGGATTAATTTTATGCTGAGCCCAAATGACCAGAAGCAGCTACTACTTTGGGAACGACTGTCTTTCCTGTTACCTTCTGTTTTTAAAGGATTCTTTTATAGATGGACTTTATTTTTCTAGTTGAGAAAGACTATATTGAATATAGATTAGAGCAAAAAATTTACTTTCCCCACAGATAGATTTCTGTGATAAGAAATCTGTTCTCCTATCTTAGTAAAGACTTTTTCAAATGTTAGCATTGCAGTGACAGAACAAGTAATTTAATCATTAAGTTTTTGAGACATGCCTTACTAGATTTTGTCATTTCATTAATTCCTCCCCCTTCAAATCAAGTAGATGGTATAATAAACTTAGTGAATTCTTTATATAGATTGAAACACTAGGATGCATGGAATATAGAGTAGTTTCTTATTTCATTTTTTAAAAGATGCTGATGTCTTGGCATTGCCAATCAAGGAAAAAGGATTACCATAAAAATTTCTTAGAGGCATGCTTTTCTGTAATGTATAATAGTGGGTGTCTGATATAGGAAAATGCATATTATGTAATTCTCTTTTAGCTTCAAGGCACATGAATAAGGCCTAGAGTTCCTGATTTCTATTCCCACCTCTTTCACTAACTTATCTTAATAATTCTTTGCAGTTCACAATTTTCCAGCATGCTTCTTATGGTGAAAGAAACTCATTTCAAAGGAAGGAAGAAAGGAAGACGAAATCTCTCTTTCAAGCATTGCTGGAAGGAGTGGCTTAATGTTCTAAAGATAATGGAAATGTCTGAATTTGCTGAGCCAATGATTTAAATTGAGGTAGGTTTGAGTGGGATCTTCTTTGAGATGTGAACACTGATTTTTCTTTAATTTAGTGAATTGAATTGAGTTTGGGATCTTTTTAGAGTAAATTTTAAGCACGGACTGTGTGTTGGCTGTGTGAGGGTGCTGCTGAGCCCTAGTGCAGTTGGCAAAGGAAAGTGTGTGTCCTAGGAGCTGTGCAGAGCATTCTGCCTCCCCACACTTCTGCAGAAATGTTGGGGGAAAGCCAGCATTGTGTCAAGGCCATGAAGACTGAAACTTCATTTTTAAAACATTTTCACTTTTTGCATCCTCACCACTATTTTTCATTTAATTTTCTTTGTTTGTTTGTTTGTTTGTTTTCCTCCTCCCCCCACCCCGCACCCCAAGGAAACAGAAAATGTGCCACAGTAGAATAATTTTCAGTCCTGTTATCAAAAAACTTATTGATTTGTACTCCTCCCCTCATCTGTTTTTACTATCTAAGCATTGTAAAATTTTCATATAACTAGGGAAAGGAGATAAATAGTATGGTAAGTATTCAAATTATTTTACAAACCTTTTGGCAGTATTTTAGTTTTATAACTAGTTTCAGGTTGTGGTCATTTTCATATGAAAAAGTGTTGAATAAAAATGAAAGTAACACTAATTCACTAATTTAAATAGTGTTGTTGAGCCTGATACTATCTTATTCCTATGAAAAATACAACCTGTACTGCAAAAATGAGGGTTTAGTTCAGGTATACCTATTTGAGTGGGGACATTGGTAACAAGTTTTTTATGTGCTAGCTAAAAGTAAATATAAAACAATAATAGGAGATATCATATAAGAGATAAGTACTCATACATAGAAATAGTTGCAGAATCTTCATTTAGTCTTATCATTATGTCTTTAACATATTATCATGTACCTTTATTTTCAGTGGACCCTGGATATTAAGTTTATTTTTCTATGAATAAACTGTGTATTCAGACTCTGCACCCTTCAGCTTCCTATGCTGTGAATAGGAAAACAAGTTAGAGAATGAAAAACTCATCATGGACTCAATAGGGTTTACTTATGGAAGTGTTCATATTTGGAAGATAGTAGCTTCCTTTGTAAATAACTGAGATATGTTTTAATAAAATATTACACCATGTTATATGTATGACACAGACAGTGTGAAGTTTTTTTGTTCTGAATGAAGAAAAATTAAACAATCCACCAACAAGTGCATCTGCACTGGGAGCATGTTCTGGATGAATATTGAACTTTTACACCTTTAAATTTAGATAGTAGTTTTGAGGAACTGTCACAGACACCTTTTGTGGAAAAGCCTTTCTTTAGGACTTTTCCTTCTTCTGGGAAGCTGAGGCCCCAGAGAAAGGATGTAAACACTGGTTATCTGCTGCTGTGGAATATAACAGGTGCACCTGAGATTGGTCTTCTGTGAGTGTTTGGATTTACTGACCACTCACAGGAGAGTTGTTCTTGCTTCTGAACTGTTCTCTCTATTCCTATTAGCATCGTCTTAATGTATTATATGTCATAAAATAATAAATCCAGCCTTCTGATCATGGAGTCAAGACTCTCGTCTGTCTCTTCACCCCTGGAGACCCTTGCAAAGCCCTGTAACAAGGAGCTGCCAGTGTTTGTGCATAGCATGGAGCAGGCCAGAATGCAGCAAGCCCTCTGTCTTCCTCTGTGAACCCTGCTGTATTTCTTCATGGACAAGAGTGGATATTCTAAACACGAATGTACTCAGTGCCATGGAACAGCTAGCAGAAGGGTTTCTGCTCTGGACAAAGCAGCTCCCTAATGCACCTGTATTGTTTCTGGGATGGCTGGGGATCTGCATTGCTGTGACCATCCATGCCCAAAGCTCTTGGGGTGCCTGAGGAAGGCCAAGGCCCTGTTTATCCCACAAGTGGTAATTTTATAAAATTGTACCGAATGTGTGTGCTGTATGGCTGGCAGTATGATGTGACAACTGTTGAGCAGCAAAGGTCTGGCCCTGCAGAGGAGGGCTCTGTGTGTGCCATGCAGGTGTGTGTGTGACTGTGGGGGTGCAGATGTGCACACAGACCTGTTGCAGTCGTGTTCATACTGCCTATAGGTTTACTTTGGAGCAAATTATCCCCACCTGAAGGTTCCCTGAGAGAAAATTAGCTGTGACAGTTCAAAAGAGAGCCCAGGAGCGAAGTGACATACAAGCAGTGTGAACTGTCAATGAACTGCAGGGTGGAGTGAAATGGAGTGCTAAGCTGTTTGACAGCATGCAAAGGGGACTTAGATCAATGTAGCTTGTCAACTGTGTCTGTATGGCAGTGATGTCCTGAGGAGACATACCTTGAAACACCATCCTCGTATCTTGACTTAACTCTGCACAAAGACATGCATACCATAGTTAGTTTGGGTTTTTTTTATGTGCCTTCTCATTTCTGAAGATATTTTGGTGTCAATGTCTTTCATGTGTCATGTATTTACTCAGCTTTTTATGCTCAAAAATACATTTCAATTTTCAATGCAACTCTGATATAACACAGAAATTAAATGACAATTTAATTCTATTGTGAATTATTTTTCTAGAAGGTGGCCTTATTTTCAAAGACCACACTTTCTGTGTAAAATAAATTTCAAAGTGACTATTTCCATCATCTTTACTGCATGTTTAACTTCCCAGTTAATTTTGTTCACAGTTTTTATCCCCAAATCCTAATTTTGTCTAGCTTTAACCAGATATTAGAAAATTGTATTTCCCTCTTTGCCTTCCCCTTAGTCAAAATTATGTAAGAGATTTTATTTCAGTAAAAGTACATTCAATAAGAGTGGTAAATTTTACCAGTATTCATCTTGAATTATATAATTCATAATTATCTTTTAAACAGAAATATTTTCCTCATTCATTTTGTAGAGATTAGATAGAAAATAAATAAACTAACTTTTGGGAACATTCAACTCTAAACCATAAGCCTTTCTTTTTAAAGTTCTTTAACCATAAGAAATGGTATGCCTGTAACAAATTCCAAGAATTTCTGTGTTTTGAAAAGTCCTGGTATTTGAAACTCTACTTCCTTAAAATACTGTTGAAAAAATATGGCGAGCAGTAGAATATGAATTTTCAAACACTGGAATAAAGTATTCATGGTCAGATTCATATTGGGCAATCAAAGCGAACTTTAAAGCTGAAATTAAGCTCCTACGTTCAAAAGAACACTTCAGAATGTCTCTATTAGCATGAGTTCATAATGGAGAAACTTGTTTTGGATTACTAAATATCTGTCACACTGTCTAAGAGGGAGATAGAGGGTTTTGGCCAGGAGAGCAGGCAGGAAAGAACCCTACTGCTGAACTTCCAGACTGCCCTCTTTTGAAATTTGTTTTGTTTTAGTTCAGCGTATCTCCGGTATGAAATGATCTCAAAATTCTCACATATGCTGAATGTTTTGTCTGCTATGCTATGAAATTGCATGCTCTTGTTTAGGTCAGGAAATACCTGCACACGTGGCTGAATAGCCTTTATAGCAAGTATAGGCCTGAGATATAGGTTTTATTATCTCTTGGTTAGTTGAACCCTTTTCTGGATTTCCATGTAATTTGCTGTGTAAAACAAGACAACTAGCCACTGTTTAAAAAGGAAAAATTTGTTCTGCTCACTAGGCTGTCCCAAGAGAAAAGAATGCTGTGATTGAAAAAAGCACCCAACATCTCAAAAAAAGACTGCAAGCTCAAACTCAGTTGAACTAAGTGGGTTTTTTTGTTAGATAGCTTTAGAGAGATTTTTTTTTTTTTTTGTGCAGCCTGTGTTTAACTTTTATTTTTAAGAGGTGTTAGGTATTTTTAAAAATTCTGATGTAGCAGTCATTTCCTTTTATGTACTGGGACTCCTAAAACTCATACTCATGGTTGAATATGGTTTTGCAATACATTCTATTTTTGGTGACTTTTATGTAAAGAACTGCAGTCAAGAATGGAATTATAACACCCTTGTACTGGAACATGGAAACACTGCCATCTGGCATGTATGGGCTTCAGCATTTTGCCAATTTTTTTCCTACAGCTTATTTTAGTATTTGGGAGAACCTTCTTTTACTTGGTGCTTTTGTCAGAGGGAAAAATGTGCAGAAAGGCATACAGTCTCTATATGTGAGATCTGTAAGATCTCCTTTTCACAATCTACACTGTGCTGAATGATTTGGTAAAGATTCAAAATTGTCTGTGCTAACAAATTATTATATAAATATGAAATTTTTATGAAACTGCTGAATATTTTGTCACCTGCATGATTTAATAAATTTCTCAGTAGATATTTTTCCACTGAATTTTTTAAATGAAAAAAACCACCTTGTTGTCTCTCAGCGTATTTACTCAGTTTCTGTACAATTGTGTTTTTAAAGGAAACACAAACAGGAAGCAATTCAGGGATCAAGAAGAATCAGACTATATTTGAATTGGATTTGGACAGATAGTTAAGTTATTCTTTCTCCTCCAAGAGTCCTACTTTTTTTTTTTTCCTTCCTTTTTTTTATGGAGTGAAAATTTAAAATGCAATTTATGTTTCTCTTTTGTGGAAAAAAACCCACTCTGGAGTAATTTTAAATCTAGCTATTCTATTTACATTTATTAGAGGAATTGTTATTTTTTTCTATTAATTTAGTGCTAGTTAGGGCCACAACTCAGTAAAAGGAAACAAGAATTCCTCCTATTCAAGCACTCCAGGGATATTTGTGTGGTTCTAGGAAGTCTTAATCAGCTCTACTCCACACTGGAATTGTGAGGGTTATTACTTACAACTACCACAAACAAATTCAAGTCTTATTTCTCACTCATACTTTGATTCACCAGCTCCAGGCAGATGATAATCCCTTTCAACTTATATCTTTGCCTTCTAGAATGAGAAGGAGTTAAAGAATGTGCTACATCCACTTAATTTTGTGTATTCTTTTGTTCTTTTAAGTCTTCCTTACTACAATACATAGGCATCTCACAGGACTAAAAATCCTCACTCTTACATAAGGCCTCTTTTAAAAATCTCTAAGTAACTCTCAAAAGTAAGAAAGGCAAGGTTAGGTGAGGTCAGGAACACTTCAGAACAGGTATGGAAAAACGTACCTCTGAACTGTTTTTCACAAATTAGCTCCAGTCCACATTTTAGTATGTTTTAATACTTCACACTTTGTGACTCTGGTCACATGAGCTATAATTTTCCTTCTATTCTGAAGCTGTATTAGAATTGGCCATATTCTCTGTATGTGACATGCAGAGAACGGTGACGCAGAGGTATAATCAGGGAATATTTCCCTCTACCATTCCCTAGACAGGGAACAGGTATCTGCTTCTTACCGGTAATAAAACAATGGAACCTTGAAAAGCAAATTGTGGATAAGAATGCAGAAGAAGTCCAAAAAAGTAAATCTGGTGTGGGAGAGCTCCTCTGTATCATATCTGCATTCTCTGTGTACTTAACTTCCTTTACCCCTTATAGGGGTGAGGAGTTTGGAAGGCTGCCTTCATTTTGTCATACACCAGTAGATAGCAAACTAAATGTAAGAATTAGCCATAAAATAGATTAAAGTCCTAAGAGTCCTTGCAGGAAACAGCAGTCAGGCAAATTGAAAACTAGTCCGTTCTGCTGGTATCCTGTGGGTTAAGGATTGGAAGAGAAATTATAACGCCTCATTATAGAAAATCAGTACTTTTGGAGACCCAGAAAGGAGTTTTAAAAAGATGAGAAGCTAGAGCTGATAAGATTTTTTGGAACACAGAAGTAACTGACAATCATTCATTTTGCTTTCAGTATGGTGCAACACTGGTAATTTTAGCAACATCTGATGATGTCTGTAGTTAGGAATATCTAAATATTTTCATTACGAGCAACATTTGTCAGACATGAAGGCTTTTGCTATTTCAAGCTGTGTAAGTATGTATTTTTTAAAGCTGTAATACTACCATCAGTACTTAACTTCTTGGTCACCCCACAAAATTCATGAAGTTGTTCAGGTCTGAAGTGGAAATTTGCGATGTTGCTGAAATACCCACTGAATCATGAATCGTCACTGAAAAAATTTAGGCTTCTGGGGAAGACAGGAAGAAAATATTTTTTAGCACCAGAATAGAGCATGCAATTTTTTTCATTTATTCTCTACTGAAGATTATTTGTTCTGTGTATACTACTGCTGAAATAATATCAGTATCAATTTTATAAGCCTGTAATAGATCACCAACTGGTCAGTCTTAATGCTTTTGAGACAAAACAGCTCAGCAAGTCTGGCAAGTTATTTAAAGTACATGTCACCAGAGACTTTATAAGGATATGTGAAATTGCCATTTTCTGATACCAATGGCAGCAGGTAAATCTCTTGAGGTTTTTTGAAAGAGTTGTCAAAAATGTATTCCCACAAACAGTAAACAAAAACTTTCACAGAAATTCCATAGGTGAGTTATATAACAGCATTTTTGTTGTAGTTTACATTGTATGTGAGACATCTGTACATGTCCAAGGATAGCAGCAGTAATTGCATTAGTATTAAAACATAAAAATTGCCTATTGAGTAAATCACACATTTAATACTGCCTTTGCTTCCAGTCCTGTGCCACCATTCCCTCCTTTTTTTCTCTTTCTCCTTGTCCTTCTCCCTTCTCCTCCTTTCCTTCTCCTGGCATCTTGCTCATTTATACTGACAGAACCGTAAAAGTTACAACGTGCTTCAACAAATTATTGTGACATTTATTTTCCTTCTTTTTTTAATGTTTCATAATTGCTCTTACTAAATCAATAACCTTAAGCCTAAAGAGGTAATTATAATATCTAGAACCACTGTATAAAATAATCAGGACTAACAATAAGGCTTTGATTAGATGTGTTACTGTACCAAAGTTCTGTTTTCATTTTTCAAAATACCATTTTCCATGTGCTTTTGTGTTTCCTTGTATTCAAGACACATACTGCACTTTGCAATCAAGGGAATAAAGCAAAATCAAAGAAATGCCCACCTTAGTGTTAAAAAATGCTGCACATATCATCCACTGCATTTCTGATTGACAGTTCTTGAAACTAAGATTGACAACATGTAGGATGTAATGAGTGGGAAGACGACTGGAGTGTTCAGCTTATAAAAGAGAGGTCTGCCTTCACAATAGCACTAGAAGTTGCTACAGTCATCTGTTACTGCATTTGAAGAAGCATATGATAAACAGTGTCTAAAAAATCCCAAAATGATGTAAATGCCTACTTTTTAAAATTATGGATTATATTTATGGATCTGCACATTCACCATATTGTTTTCTCAGGGCAGTGCTGTACTAATGATATTTTTCTTAAGATGTTAATAGGCAAAGAACAGAGGGAAGACAGATAGTAATTGGCAGTGGATGGACTGGAGTAACTTGAGACTGTGCCCTCAGCATTAGGCAAAAAACAGTCAAGGAACGAGAGTTTCTGAGGTCAAGTGAAAAGCTCATTTTCACACAGATTAGAGATAGCCAGTCTTGCACAGCTTTACCTGATCCACACTACACAGTGCTCAATTTTTGTCTTTTAGCCAAACCTTGAAGGCCCTGAGAGATCATCTTTAATTCACACGTCATGTGGCAGGTGGATTTCCCCCATCTCCACCCAGATTAAAATGCCAGAACTAATGTGAAAACTATCTTAAAACTCCCTGGAGTATCAATTTATTTGAAGAAACGCAGAGGACCCTGTTATTGGAAGTTTTGTGATGTGATGTGAATTTGTGATGAGTGACTGTGTGACAAGTCTGTGAGGACCATATTTGAGGACTGGGCAAAATACATGGAGGAAAAACTGGTGGAAATCTGATCAAGTTTTATCTGCATACACTTTTGAGCTTTGCTCATGAAGAAAGCTGTCTCCCCTGCGCAGGTCTTGTCTTAAAAGGAGGTATTTGGAGCAATCTAAGGCATAACTAGGGAAAGAATTATCAAATAAAGAGGTGTAGATGTACCAAAGTCTAGTGCTTAAACAGCATTTCTCTTTCATTTGTTGGGACAGATGGAACTGTAGATACCAGGAGTCAGGAGAGGCTTCTTTGCCCATAGTGCATGGAGTAAATCAATATTGACTCACAGGCTAACAGTGATAATCCACAGGCCTAAAAGAAGCAAGTCCTATTATGACTCAAAGTCACAGAGCTCTGTGTTTTTACACTTCTATCCCACTCTCTTTTTCAGATAGAGGAATATGCCAGCATGCATGAGTCCGATAATGAGAGTGGATTATTTTTCAGGACTCCTAGGGATTAAGAGTTCTGTATGATTTGTAGTCAATTTTGTAGTTCCACATGCAAAGAGGGCAAACCAATGGTTCTAGAGAAGCTCCTTGCTTCCATACGTGCAAGCAGTTCCATAGGCAGCAAATGTAGGCAGCACGAATGCTGAACAGCCTCATGATTCCTGGTGTGGGCACAAAGCCAGGATCACAATCTGGCTCTTCAAGACTTGACACATTCTCAGAACACTGTAATACAGTATTGTTATTTATAGAATTTTGGACCTGTTTGAACTTTCCTACTTTCATATCAGAGGATGGAACCTGAAGATATAGTCTAAAATCTATAAGACATGGTGTATCTTTCTGCGAACTCTGATAATAATTAGAGAGTAAAAATTACTCTAGACCTTTCAGATTCCCGTGCCGTAGTAATGTCATTTTATCCTATGTATTTTGCTGGTTCTCAGTAATAAAAGAAACTAATTTGATTATTATCTCAGGATTTCTTTTCTATTTATTTTTATTATACAGAGCCACTGTGTCACTAAATTTAGATATAACAAAGCAAATGGGGTAAAATCAAAGAGAGGGTATAGTTTAAAAAACACTGGAACAGTATTTGTGCTTATTTTGGTGCGAAATTGGCTTTTGGGAATTAAAGGATTAATTTCCCATACATAATAGGAATTTAATTTGAACAATTGTCCTGACGCTTTTTAGAATCTTAAAACATGGTTTACTCCAAGATGTGGCAGTGATTATCACACCTTATGCAAGACTGGACTATTATGTCTTTGTATTGCACAGAACTAAAAAAAAAAAACATATTTTGCCTGCAAATATTTGCTTTTAAAATATAGTGAATTAGCCAGTTGAAAGGATTCTGAACAAAACTTGCATGCATGTGGATCCTGGGAAAGTTTGTAGGCAGTGTGCACCTGTTTCTACTTGTCAGTACAAATCAAATATATTTATAATACAAGCTTGCTAATGTTCATTACTGAAATAAACATGCAGGGTTAGGAAACATGGCTCTAACCCCTGTTTCTGCTTTGTTTTACTTGAATTAAATTTGACAAGATGTGTAGGCATTGGGGCCAGCAGAAAACAGAGAGGATGACATGAGCTGAGGCTGATTGTCCTTTGGTCACTGTTCTCAAGAGGACTTATGATGTTTAGTGGAAGTGCATCAGAGAGGATGATTCTCTACCTTCAAGGCACCAGCTAGCCGTTAACATTTGCTATACCACAGTATAATTTTAATGGGGGCAAGTGACTTTGAAACTTTTACACCTTGCTGTCTTGAGTGCAATAGCAGAAACAGGGCACATGGAAGGAACACTTGACATTCTTTACTAGCCAGCAGTTCTGGAAAAGAGGTTTTGGTGCTTATTTATCTCTAAAGAAAGACTTTTGAGAGGAAAAATAATTATTTTTCTTTGCCAAAATAATTATTTTTCTTTCTCGTTTGGTCTAATGAACAAAATACCTTTCCCCCATAACTTTTGTTCTCTTTTCATACTGCGGAGTCCAGAAAAATAAAGGGGAGAAAAGTTCTCTCTTTTATTTGCTTTTCCTTATTCACACAGGTAAGCAGCATACAATTTCAGTTCATTGCAAGTGTTCTCAGCTAATTCCATACATCTTTCTTTTAAAAAGATGTAAAAATACATAAAAGCATAAAAGATGTGTGTATACTTTTTCATAATAACAGCAGTTAATGAAGATATGTAATATGTAAATACTAATGCCACCACTCACAGAATAGCCAAACCCTTAAATTCATGCCTGTTTTCTTTATTGTGTGCTAATGCAGGAACCACAGGCACACATGAAACCATTTTTCTCTGAACAGACCATTGATCTTGCTCACTTATCTGAGAGCAGGCAGACACAGAAAGGCATTATTAGCACAGAGCAAAACAAGCTGTAAAGCAGAAGTGAAGAAGCAGCTGATCATGGTGGAGTCATTTAACTTTGGAATGGTGCCATGTACACACACATTGGTTTTACGCTTGTGCTCTAATTCCAGATTTATTATAAAAATCTGTAACTTAGAGATTCCATCCAAAACAAATCTCCTAAAAAGCACTATATTGACTTTTGGACATGTTTACATATTGGGGGATGGGGGCATTTGTCAGGTATTTACTGACAAGTCATGTCATACCTTAGCTGAGAATGGGCTAAATTCCATAATTTCTCATTTTCTGACATTTTAGCATTTGGGAATTTTTAAACAGGTGATTAATTTTTGCGAATGAAGAATACTGACAATCAGAGTTGGATAAGGCTCATCAAAACATGCTTATCCTGCATAGATTTCAACAAAGTCTATGCTTAAAGAATATGTGAATATACTAGTGCTTGGTAACTTTGGAGAATGTCTCCATTTATCAGCGCAGAGACCCCTCAGATACACTTAGAAATGGTATACAATTGGAACAACTTTCAAAATTATTACTCAGATACATACATATTGAATAAGACTGCTGTTTGCTAGACTTAATTACGTATGTTTTATACCTTTAAATTTTTGTCTTTCATTCTGTTGCCTAACTCAATTAAATATAAGTGATTGAGGACTATGTCCCATTTTCCATTGCTTTATGCATTAGTGCTGTTTTTTAATCAAATGAAAGATGAAAGAAGTACAAAAATTCAGTCATAGTATAGTCATAGGCTGATGAAAAACTAGCTATCCAAAATCCATTTAAATACGCATAAAATCATTCTCCTTTTTTCCTAGGACTGCATTATTCCTTCTTTCCCTCTGTTCTTATATGCCTAACTTTTCACTGTACAATATGATTTAGATATACTTGACGTGAAAGATAACCTAATCTCCTGTTTCAAATTACTTGCTTGGTTCTAAAAATATCTTTGAAAAAAAATCAGTGAATTTCTGAATTTTGTGCTGCTGAAATCTTATGAAGGAGACCTGAAGTCCTACCTAATTTCTAAGCAGCTGTTCCATATTTCTGTATCATTTTACAGCCTAACTTTGTAGGCATCTAAAGGATTAATTGACATCTTTGCTGCTTTCACACATTTTAGTGTTATTTATTTTGGGGACATAATTATATATTTCATACTTATGTCTCTACCTGGCTAAGGCACAGCAAAAAAACCCTGAGATCTGTATGGGCATTCTGGAAAAAAACAGCCATGATCCTGATCTTTTAGCTTCTAGCAGTATTCAGCTTCTTCAAAACCACTGTTTACTTTTAGTATTTTTCAGAGAAATCTGAAAATTCCCTTTTTTCATCTTAATCATTTTGAGGCAGAAATGAAATTTTTTCTAAATTCTGAGAAGCCACCTTTTCATCTCTACTGAACTGAAAGTAAACATAATACTGAAAGAAATGGAGGCTATTAGATTCCAAATGTCTGAAAAGGATCTTAGCAAATAGTTTATTTTTTTTTCTATTGTTGACCTAATATAACACAAATATGTAATAGAATTAATAGCTCATAGGCTTATTTTTTCAGTTTTAATCCTCCAGAGACAGGAGCTTTACTCCTTCTTGAAGTGTCAGGTTTCTTGCCCTTTCAGTATTGTCTGAAGACATAAATTTAATTCCCCTGCTGTCAAAGCAGACACAGAACACACCTCTCCAAATTCCTAGGAAGATGCTCTGATATGAAGTATTGGGCAATAGGCAAAAAAGTAGTGGCGCATCCCCTTTGGAAGAGCCACCACCTGTGATCATTATAGCTCGAGGGTTCTATTATCAGCGCACGGCAAGGGCTCCATAGTGCCAGAGTTGTGTACCTCCTTGATGTTTCTCACAGACAGCTCCTCTAGCACTGCCTCTTCCTTGTCCTCACAGCAGCCACTGACTCCAGTTACCCCCAGCCAACCAACCCACTCTTTTATAACACTCTGCTTATTGGCTACAGCTGTGGGCTGGCAAAGTCAGGCCTGCTCCTAATCTTTCATAATTAACCCAGCTGCAACTCTTTAGGGGATAAGATTACCTTCTATACTCCCTCTATTTACTTAGGTTCTATCCCCCTACAACCATCCATCTTAGAAGAAGCTGAGACAGATTAGGTCCTGAGCAGAAAGAATTGCCCAATGGAAAAGCCAGCTAGACACCTATCTTACATATGGTGCCTTACACAATGGAGGGGTTTTGAAAATAATATGGGTGTGATGGGGTTTTTAAGAAATGCCACTCCTTCTTCACTGATGAACTGGAGATTTTAAACCTTGCCCTCTGAGAAATAAATTTTGTCTCATCTCTCCCACAGAGACAACCACCTAAAATTTAGATCTGTCAGTTTAAAACAGCCATCTTAACCTCTAGCATCTTTACATTTCCTTTGTTCTGACTTTATTTTCTTTTGAAACTAATTTGAGCTTGAATTTTGAGAACAATGATTTTTTCAAGTTTCATCACCGCAGGATAAAGGCTTTAATGATAACATAACAAATAATTTCTTAATTTTCTTTAAAATGACAGGAAATATTTCAGTATTCTACAAGTATTCTACAATACCAGACACTAAGTGCATTTTAATCGACAAAAGCTCTATAACATTTGAATAATTTTTCCCCTCAGCAGTCAGTATTTCACTCAGCTCTAATCTTTAGTGAGCAAAAGAAAATTGCTCCAACATTTCTGATTATCAGTTCTCCATGGAACAAGAAAGAAAAAGGGTGCAATTTGTGCTGTTACTTGTTTTTAGCTTAAGAAAAAAAAAAATCGTGGCATGAGTTAGAGCTGAAGTCTGGGCTTTCCTTCTCTGTTTTTTACTCTCTAGTGACTTTTTGCCATTATGCTTCGTGTATAAGTGTAAAGTAACATCTTATATTCAGGTACACCACCTACATGGATGGTATACACACACCGAACAATTTCATAGGGAATTTACTTGATTTTTTCCTTTGTTTTTCTTCTTTAAATATTAATAAGTTAATCTTTTATAAATAGAGTATACAACTGCACTCTATGTATTGAAAAGTATTACATTTACTTCTGAAGGTATAGACTTTCAAAATCACTATGTCCCTTGAACCAGTAAGAGATGGTTGTTTTCTTCAAAGTAGCTGGCTACCTTTTTGTTATGAATAAATTGCTTTCAATAAATTGTACATTTGTCCTATTTTCTGCTGTTCTAGTGCTGACAACCCTGCACAATTTCTTTCTTCTTTCAGTCATCTTAAAACTCAATGAGACCTCTATTTATTGAGGTTAGGAATATGAATTACATGCTGACACGCTTATAGTGTGAGAAAGCTTACTGTTTGACTTTTTGAAAAGACAGAGTTTGTTGTGTTCAATAGGTTTTCAGCAGCCTTAGAAGATAGCATTCTGTTTATCTAATTCTATGCATAAAAATCTTTTCCCAAAAAAGTGAATATTACCTCAGCATTGTTCTTTGTAATCTTAAATCAAGAAATAACAGCACATTTCTTTATGGCAGAACAGATAATTGAATGGCACTATTTGATTCTATTGTGATGTTATCCCTTTTTAGGTCATTATCTTCAGCAAGAGCTTTGCTGCTTTATCAGCTGCAATTTAAAATACAGGTGCTTTTAATGTTCTTTCAAAGGCTTAGCTGATAATATCAAGGAAAGTAAATCTGAGGTTTAGTACAAATAATTCCTCTTACCTGAACAATCATTCCTTGAAAGATGCAAATCAAAATGAGAGTTAGGAATTATGTTCACTATGTGCTAATGTTCAGTTTTATATTAATGTTACTCCAGAATAAAACTTATATTTTTCTATTAGAACCATTGCATGGTTTCACTGATGGTACCATTAGTAACACACAAAAACTTGACACTGACACAGAGAAGAAGACACTACTTTGGGGACTCTTTTTATTTTTTTTTTAATATGAAAAAAAACCCAACAACGTGATGATGTGCCTATAGCACAAAGCAGATACATGTGTGGTTAATGTTTTTGGCAGCACATCACAGCCTTCAGGGGAACATCTTGGCCAGGCCAAATGTCCCATGTTCATGCTACTGTCATTCAACAGGGCAGCTCTTATTCTTTTCAGCTCCAAAGCCAAAAGGTCTTGAACCATGGGGTACTGTCTGAGTCTCTCTAATTCAAAAAGACAAACCATTGCACCATCTCTCATGCTTTGGGATTGAGTGATCATCTATGGGGCTTTCATAAGTTCTACCTTCACATATCTCATGTTCTGTATTTTTAAATGAGGCTGGATTATTTCATTTCAAGGTATCAAAAATGAGGAAAAAAAGGAGATATTTTCTTAGACTACTGGAATTACATCTTTTGTCTTGGACATGGCATTTTTAAAATTGTCCTAGGAAAGTAGCTTAAACTATTTTTTTTAGTAACAGCATAACTGGAAATCTTGAAATATGAACTGCTGAGGAGTCTCAGCCGCAACTGAAATGAGATCTGTTTGGAACATGTGAAGTATGAGATAATACGGAGCACTCTGAAAATCATGCAATGAATATCAGATTTGATTACCCAAAATTTATAGATATTTCTTAAATGTGTTTCTTTTCACTACCTGACATCTATTCCTAATCTTTCATTTCCTCATATAGGTGTTGTGAATTAACTAAAATATAATTATGAAATATTCACTTAATTCAGCAAATCCAATAAGCAAATAAATAATTCTATTTTTGTAAAAAATAAGCAAAAAAAATTATTGGTCTGCTGTAAATAATTTTTTGGATCATTAATTTGAAATACAAAAGTGAGTTAAATTCAGGCTGCTTAATGAAGAGCCTCCCTGTTCAATGTGTTATAGTCTCTGTTCTGTGATTCTGGTTTTCCTACTTACCAGTTTCCAGTCAGACCAGTACAATTCTCTACTAGGTCAGGTTAGGATTAAGTCAATTTTTTCATCGTATATTGTATGGTGCTGTGTTTTAATTTTATGTCCAAAACTCAGTTAATTAAAGCACCAGTGTTTTAGCAATTGCTGATTAGTGCTTACAGAATGCCACGAGCCTCTCTGTTTCTCACTCAGCCCTGCCCAGAGAGTGGGCTCAGGGCGGGCAAGAGGCTGGCAAAGAACAAAATCAGGGCAGCTGACCCCAGCTAACCAAAGGAATATTGGTGGCATATGACATGGTGCTCAGCAATAAAAGTACCTTCTGGGGGAGTAGCTTTTCAAAGATAGCTGGAGGACTGTGTGGGAATTGATCAGCTGATGGCAGGTGGTAAATGCCTTTAAATCACTTGTGCGTTGGTCTTTCTTTTCTTCAGTTATTAAATTGTCTTTATTGTGATCCATGAGGTTTTTTTGTTATTTTTTTTCCTTCTGATTCTCTTCTGCATCCTGTTGGGGCGGAAGAGTTAGAGGGCAACTGCAAAGGGTCAACTTACTGTGAATTCTAAGTCATTTGTTTCTGACTTTGTTTTAATAATTCTGTAAGGCTTTGTAGGCGTCTAATGTCTTCTCCATGCCAAATCTCCCACATATTTGAATCAAATGTGTTAATCTTTCATAATTTCTTTTTATCAGTGATGTGGATGGTACAGGAGAAGCAGATTCTCATCTTTTAATTCAAGCACTGGGGCTTAATCCAGAGCAGGAAAAATTCCCCTGTTCTCTTCTACCTCTCAGCTGGGTGTTAATTTCCTGCATATTTTGGTGTGTGTACATCCTGATCAGACTTGGAACTGTGATAAGTGCATATCTGTTGAGGAGAAGAATAGTCAGAAACCTATTAGGCAAACACTATCAAGTACTCAGCAGCATGAAGAGTGACTCTTGCATGCTTATGACTTTTCCAGACTTGGCAGAATTTGTTTTCAGATCTATATCTTTGCCTAAAGACTCCTACCTCCTGCCAAATTTCCAAGTGGCCTGACTCTGCTTTCATCTTCTGTGTATTTCCTGCTTATGCTTGAGTAATGACAGGAGTCCCTTGTGCATTCAAGCAGACCTTTTGCCTCCCTTGCGGGGGATTTTCCTGCCAGCCCAACCAGAAACCCCTTCTATTCCCTTCCCTCCATTTCCAAGGTCCCATCCAAGGCCTGGTGGTGAGAGGGTGGGACAACCACTGCCCCTTGTGAAGTGGATGGTGCGTGCATTTTTCTGGGCTATGGTAGAGTGCAGTTCCTGCAGAAAATCTCTTCCTCAGAGTCCCTAAGAGCTCCCAGTCCTTCCACCTCATCTCTCATCTCTGCCACGAGGCTGAGCACGTTTTTGGCCGGGTGGCATCTCACACAGCTGATCTCTGCTGCCCTCAGAGAGCTGTGCCAGGCTCTGGCACTGCCCGCAGCCTGAGACCTGGATCCCTGCATGCTCCTGCAATTGCTCCTTCTGGGTCACTGCATCCTTTGCGGTGTGTGTAGAGGAGGCATCTTTTGTCTGAGGGGGATGATCACCAACTGAGCTAATTGTTGGAGCTGACAGATAGATAATTCTTATTTTAAAAACCCCAAATCAATAAAAACTCCAAAAACCCTCCTCCAAATAAACAAACAAAAAACCCCCAAACAACAACAACAACAAATCCCAAAGAAAAAAACAAACAAACAAAAAAACAGCACAAAACTTGCCTCCCTTTATTTCCTAACAAAACTTTGGATAAGAATGTAATATTTAGCAGACTAATAAGTATCATAAAACATCTTAAGCCAGGAAGTAAGCAGAATCATCAATGCTGGATAACACTAGCAATCCTGTCGGTTTTGAAAAGGACTTTTATGAAGTATGAGCTATGAACTAATGTTGCAATATCTATCATTCCAGAGTCCCTTCTGAAGGCACTGAGCTTCCCTAGTTCAAGCACAGTAGTGAAGACTTAAGCCTGACAATTTGTATTTTTCATACAGAATTTAATTTTTTCTGCCTCACCTGCTCTTACAAGTGTAGGTTATCATCTAGTTTTCTATTATGTCAAAAACCAAAATTACTCTTGTTCAAGAATCAAGGATTTTGTCCTTGTCTAAGAAATATTGAGGCATCAAGAATTGGGCAACTTCCTAAGGGTGAGTACAAATATTCAACCATGGATATTTTTCAGTCTCCTTATACTTTTTATTGCACAGACAGGTAAACAGAAAGTACAGATGTTAAAATGCTCAACGCTGAATTACATATGCTCCTCATGAGTAGAGGAATTTTAGAGCTAGATCCATGAAGAAAGTGTGGTGGAGCAATGATAAATTTCAGTGTCTAATATACAGATACATGATCTAAAGGATTAATTGACTTTGATTCTTTAAATGATACTGTCTTACCAGTGCCAATAACAATCATAGACTATTTCCACCATAACATGACATTGTATTATGGATAGAAAAAGTAATTTCTACAAATACATAATAAATTTAAGTTTTAATCTTGCCAGGAGAGCCACTAGTGTGGATCCATATTACCATTTAAAAAAATAGTAAAAAAATCTGGTGAAAAGTGTGAAAAATTATTGTTACATCTATTTACTATTTCAACACAGTACAAACATCTCCTTTGTAGTCTCATTACATAGTGATTAAAGGATGAAAATAGAATTTCATTTGCAAGGTATTAGTATACAATGAATTTTTTGTAGTTGTCAGGGCAAAACTATAATTACATAGAAATTATTTTTTCTCTTCAGGATATTAAGTGACAATGTGTGCATTTGGATGGAAAGGATGGTAATAAGTTCTAAAACCAATGCTCTGATCAACAAGCAGCTGCAACTCAATATATGTAAAAAATAATGAAACCAAGCTGAATAGTGTAAACTTCAGTGAAAAAGTCATCTCTTGAGATGCAATCTTCTTGCAAAGCTCTTGAATGATTAATGGAAATGGTATTTCACTTGTGGTTGTTTTTTGAAGTGGGTCAAGAACATATATGTTTATAACACACACAGAAATTATGTTAAATTTTAAAGCTATGAGAAATTCACAAGAGCCAGACATATTTAGGATTAAAACTTTGACTATGTCCACAGTACATTCCCCCTGTGCCTTCATAATTGCAATGTTGTTAAGGCTTGAAATCAGTGCTTTTATGTTACAAGTTAAAGATTAATTGGAAGCCTTATCTTTGAATTTTCTTTCTTTCTGGGGTTAAAGGCAAATCATTAAAACAGCATGAATGCATTTCCTTTTCCTTTATTAATTTCTGTTTATTAATGGAAAAGGGGAAGGGAAGGGAAGGGAAGGGAAGGGAAGGGAAGGGAAGGGAAGGGAAGGGAAGGGAAGGGAAGGGAAGGGAAGGGAAGGGAAGGGAAGGGAAGGGAAGGGAAGGGAAGGGAAGGGGAAGGGAAGGGAAGGGGAAGGGAAGGGAAGGGAAGGGGAAGGGATCACAACAAAATATTAACTTTTAATTTATCTCTTCATTAAGCTACTAGAATGACTTGAAAAGCAGAAAATGATTGGTTGCTCTTTTGCTATGTGCAAACCAAGGGACATCATCTTTGGTCAAAGAAATGTATCTAGCTTTCTGTATTGGGCACATTCTGTCAGACCAAGATCAATTTCTGCAGCTGCCTGCTGCAGAGGAAGAGAAAATCCTTTAGACATTACATCTGAACACCCAGGCTATTTCTGACAACACACACTGCTCTTTCCTCAGCTTTTCAGAAATTCCCAAAATACAAGTTTTCAATAAAGTTTTCTATAGACTAGAGTGGGACAAGAGAAAGGCAGAAAATTCAAGCTTTAAGAGAGAAGAGAAAAAGATCCTTTAAAACTGGCAGAAGTTTAGATATTGCACAGCTCAGTGCCTAGGCTGGGAGTGGTTCAACACATAAAACTCTTCATAATTAGTTGACAGGTGAGATCAGATTATGTACATAAAAGTACAAAGGATGGATGTTTGTAACAAGAATAGGAACCAGACCCATCAAGGCCTCCTTGCCACTTTTGCAGTCAAATGTGAAAAAGATATTATAATCATTGTTCAACAGTTAAAATGCATCTTAAAAAGACGCCAGATCAGTTTAGGCCTGAAATAAAATAAAAAGCTACTAAATAAGAACTCCCAATATAGGTCTTTCTCACAGATCATTATTTTTTTCCATTCTGAAACAGATATGCTCTCCATAAATCGTGTGAAGCTAATGAGATTTATGAGTGCTCATCAGCCTTAAAATTAGGCTACTTAGATTTTCATAATATTATGAAGATACAGGGGCCTATACATCCCCTTTTTCCCACCTAAGTTTTGAAATTTCCATTTCAAAATTAACCTAAAAATCATATTTGCTGGGGGGTTTATCTCCTTTCTCTTTTATGCTTTCAAAACTTACATTTGCAATGTTAAATATCAGTTTCAGAAGATGTTGGATCAAAGCCCAATATATTTTTGTTTTGCATTTAGTGTTATCTTGAATCTTAGAAGCTCTTTTCAATGTCAACTCCCAAATGATTTATAACTAACAAGCAAATATTAACCCCCCCCCAGCTAGCTGCAGCATCAGAGTGATCAGCTAGCTTGACACTAGGTGGCAGACAAGACAACCAGGAAGACCCTTGAGCAACCTGTCCCTACCTCTGTGCTCTGGTGTGCTGCCTTCCAGCTTAACACCTCCAAGCATACAGGCAACAAAATCAAGGAGTTAGTAGTGCAAACAAGCTAATTGCAGCACAGTATTGTGCACACGCTATTGTGTGTGACTGTATCTTTTAGTGCTTGCGCTAGGGTTTTGCAGGATGAATAGCACTCTGAGAATCCTTTGTCTTTGAAGCCATGAAAAGGTACACATTGATTAAAAAATTTGTTTTCTTAGTAGTTTTATTATGAATATATACATAGATACATGTGAAAGAATTTTTATTTCATAATATATTAGAAATAATGTCTAGCTAAAACCTTTTGTTATGTAAATATATATCTTGTTATATAAATGTATCTGTATAACTATATATGTGTATGTTAAGTCTATTGGCCTATATTCAATCTAATATTGGCTAATATTCTAGGATCTGCTCCCCAATGCATTCAGGAGCAATGCATTCCAACTAAGACAAAGGCAAAAACTCCAGGAGGCCTGTGTGGATGAACAAGGTCAAACTCAAACACAAAAATGAGGAGTACAAAGGATGGAATCAAGGACAGATAGCCTGGGATGAATATAGAGAGATTAACTGAGCAGCCATGGATCTGAATACAAATTCTAAAGACCTGAGGAATTAAATCAACTCATGAACATCAAGAGGAACAATAAAACTTCTACAGCTATGCTGGCAATAAAAGGAAGATTAGGGAAAACGTGGAGCCTCTCTGTAAGGAAATGGAAGACCTGATTACTCAGGGGATGAAGAAGGCTGAGTCACCCAATGACTTTTCTGCCTTTGTCTTCAATGGAAAATGTCCCAGCCATGCTGCCTGAGTCAGGACATAAAGTCAGGGACTGGGAGAATGAAGAATCTCCTACTGTAGGAGAAGACCAAGTTTGGTACCACCTGAGGAACCTAAAGGTGCAAAAAACATGGGATGAATCTGTGGATACTGAGACAGCAGGCAGATGAAGTGTCTAAGCAGATATCTGTTATATTTAGGAATTTTTTTCTGCTCCAGTGAAGCTTCACTGACTGGAAAAGGGGAAAGTTTACCCCCCCAGTTTTAAAAAGGGATAAAAGGGAACCAAGGAACTACAGATGCCAGTCTCATCTCCATGCCTGGAAAGATCAAGAATCAGATCCTCCTGGAAAGTAAGATAAGACGTGTAAAATAAGGAGGTGATTGATAACAGTCAAGATGGCTTCACTAAGGGCAAATTGTGCCTGATGAATGTGGTGGTCCTCTGTGACATGGTTAAGGCATTATGGAATCTGGGAAGAGGACTTATGTAATCTATCTGGACTTGTGCAAAACATTTGACACTGACATGACAACCTTGTCTCTAAACTGGAAACAGGATGCAATATGTGGTTAATTAGGAATTGGTTGGATGGATGCACTCAAAGACTTGCAGCCAATGGCTTGACGTCCAAGTAGGGACCAGGCATGACTGGCACTCCCCAAGAGCTGGTGTTGGGGCTGGTGACATTTAGCATCTTGGCTGGTGATGTGGACTGTGGGACTGAGTGCGCTCTCGGTGCTCAGCAGCACCAACCTGTCTGGTGCGGCCAACACGCTGCAGGGAAGGAATGTGTCATCCAGAGGAGCAGGTTTAATGACAGGTTCGAGAGGTGAGCTGGTGCACTTTTCATGCTTTTCAGGAAGCCAAGTGCAAGGTGCTGCAGCTGGGTCAGGGCAATCCCAAGTACAAGTAATGGGCTGGTGAAGAAGGGACCAAGAGCAGCCCTGAGGAGAAAGATGTGGGGGTAGTAGTGCATGAGAAGTTCAATGTGACCTGGCAGTGTGCTCTTGATACAGAGATATAGATGGAGATACACTGAAAAGTTTTAGCTGGGCTTTCTACCATGCTTTTATTTAATGGTTATATAAAATTTATCTCTATGGCAGTGAAAGTGCTTCTTTTTTTATTCTTTTTCAAATTCTGAACCATCTGTTGAATATTGTGAAAGACCGTCCATAAGAATATGCTTAAATTACATAATTAAGTCCTATGAACAGAAAAAGAACTTTGCTATAAGCTCAGAGAAATACCAAATTTGCTAATATAATTAAAAATTTAGCACTAACATTAGTAGAAATATTAACAATATCAATCAAATTGTAAAGGAAAAAAATTTAAAAGAAAATTACTTCCAGATTATTTTGAAATTTTTTTTGCACCAGGAATGCAAAGTTATTAGTCATATGGGACTAAGTCTATAATCTGATTTCCAGTTCTTAACAAACTCTGCTGGGTAATAAACTTGTAATGAGAAAACAAACAAATTAAACTGCCTAAAAGGACTGATCTTTCAATTGATTTTTTTATTTTAATGAAAAAAAAAAACTATTGAGTGGAATTTGAATTATCTTACTCTCTTAGTTTTGAAGACACCTAAACACAGATAATATTGCATCTTTTTTAGCTGTCAGTAAAACCAGTTGAAAAAGCATCAATGATAATTGAATTTATATAAGAGATATCTATCCAAGTGATCAAGGACCTTTTCAAAAAGATACATAAGAACACTTTGACTGTGGCCCTTTTTCAGACAGCTAAAACTGAAGATATTTGAAAGTTATCTAAAAAAGTAATGCCTTCAATTTTCTCTTTTAATTAACTGTTAAATATCAGGAATACTGTGAATGATAATTCATAGATAAAATCACTGTGAAGGTTAGATGGAACACAAACCAAAGACAAACAGGAGGTTTTCTCATTGTTTAGCATTATTCATTTCTGGACTGAGCTCATTACCACAGACATCAATCAAGCAAAGGTATTTATCCAGTGAAGCTGAATGTATTTGCTGCGTTCTGACAATATTTTGTTTGAAAACATGGTGCATAAGGAGAAGGGTAGAAGCTCAGAATATACAGTCTTGGGCTCCTGCTGTGCAGCTTGCAGGATTCGATGTCTCTGTGTGTATCTATCTGTAAAACTAAACCAAGCTGCAGATGCAGCTCGCTTTAATAGCTCTGAATTAGTTATCTCCACACCCAGGACAACTTTTCTCCATTTCCTCCTTTATGCTGCATGTGCCAACAGTGTCATTGTCTGCCACAGGCTTGCTTTACAACAGATTGTGCTGTTTTGCTCTTATGTTGCATTCATTTTGGCTTCCAAGTGGAAGTGGTACTAATGCATTTCTTAGGCACTTACTATAAAAACAATTTGTCCTGTTGGCAGTTTCAGATGCTCAGGAATTCTACGTACTTGTCTTCACTTTGCAGATCATCTTTTTTTGGCACTTAAATGTCACAGGAGGAACTTCCTGACTGGAGATAGCACTTACCGTATTACATGAGCTGTGCATTCTTTTTTGGCTCTAGGGCTACACTTAGAGACAAGCATTTGGCTCCAGCAGGCAAAACAAAAATGAACAAATTGCATCAGCAGAAAAAATTCAGGTCAATATAGTTTTGAGCTTCAGAAAAATTACTTGATTTTCACTTCCCTTGATGAGTACTATGGGTCCAGTATTTTGGTTGTCTTTTTTTTTGTTTATTTTTGCAGTGCAGTCTTATACAGGACCACATTTTATTTTCATAAATTAGTGTTTATTTCCTTTTATCAATATACTTTAGCTTCTAGTTCTGTTCTAAATGTTTTTAATCATCATTCCATTGTTAAATAGAACTGATATAAAAAATGACACTTTTTTTTAAGTGTCATGTTTCTAATGAATATATATCTAAAAGGATGCAAAAAGACTGATTTTTACAGCCAAAGCTTTCCATACAAGTAATTCTTATTTGGTGGCATATATTTTGAAACTAATAATTTTTTTCTGTGATAGTTAATTAGGGTTGCTTCAGAAAGGAAATTAAGTACCTGGCTTATACTGAATACATAGATGAACATTCTTTTTGAGATCTGATTTGAGAGTACTCCTCAGTATTAATTGATCATGAGGAAAGGTAGAAAAAAAGTAATGAAATGGTATGCAAGAGGTAGCAAAACTTTCAACTTTTCTGTGTACTATGCCCTTTTTGAGATGCTGAATGTCTAATAAAGCAGAAAATGTTACTTGCAAAGTGAATATTGGTGATACAGTACAACCTTCTCCTAAGAAAAGCATTCAAAAGATAGAGCTGGAGGATGTGCAAAATCAAGGGGTGGAAGAAGAAAAACAAAAACCCCCCCCAAAGAATATGATGACAATGCTGAATGTAAAATTCACATGAAGAATAAACCAGTATGTATTAATGAAGGGTAAGATAAATTTGTACAGAATCAAATGAATAATTTGTATTAGACTCAGAGGAAAAGACATTCCACATTTTTTTTCACCTCCCTTTGTAAGTAAAACAATACAATATGTTAGCAGTAGGAAATACTACCAAAAGCGGTAATAATAATAAAGAACAAAGAAAAGTATGCTTTCATTATCCAAGAAGAACATTTAAGTAGCAGTTCTGGAAAGCAAGCAGGATGTGCTGGAAAACAACTGCAGACATGTGGCAGACACGTGGCTGAATATCTAGGTCTGTACTAGTAAATATGTGTCTTATGGTCTTTCTCCATTTGCTAAGATTTTGGTTCTTGGTAAACTCAGCCACTTGCTCAGAAAGCAATAGCAGGTGAAACAATCACTGACAAGTGTATTGTGGAAACATCTCACAAGGTACTCCTAGGGAGCAGTTTTATAGCACATTTGTTGGTATATACTTAAATTCGGCATGTACTTAAAGTTGGTGTATACTTAAAATGCTAAGTCCCTTATCATGAATTATTGATGCAGGAGTGCAGTGAATTTCACACAGGTGAAAGTTAAGCTAGCATTGTAAAATATGAATCAAACTTATAAACGACTATACTAATATTTCCTTTTCTCAGAAACTCTTTGCTGTGCTTTAGGAAGGTTCCTATTTTCATTCTGTTTATTCATTCCCTCAGTGCCTTAGAGAAATGTAGAATGGATTGTCCATTCAATAAAGCTGTGTGAACCCAGCTACTCCTTGAATTTCTAAATAAACAGTAATTCAGAACTTCGCTTTCAAGTGGTATGCCATCTTCCTCCTTAGGTATATCGTAGACCAAAAGACATCCTGACTCTGCTCATTCAGTTTCAAGGACCTGGAAGAGACAGGAAATTTGGAAACCCTGAAAACCCTCTAATGTATTAATTCATCTCATTACTGAATGATAACCAAACTTCTCAAGGTTAATTCTGCTTTTCAGTATCCTTTTGCTTGGTGTTACATTTAAGTGATATCTTGTGGAATGTTGTTACTTTGATCTGACAGTAGATTTTTGTTATCATCACATATACTGGCATTTGACTACATAAATAATAAATGCAACATCAGATGTATGTAAGAGGGATTTAACAAATGGGGCTTCAGAGTTTACACTGTGAATGAGGCGGAAATTAAACAAGTTAATACTTCATAGTGGAGCTTTAAGTATACCACTGTCTTGGTAGCTCTAATAGTCTTTCTTTTAGAGACTCATTCAAGGAACTGAAGATATCAGTGTTCTGTTGATTTAGGCAGGAAATTTGAATGCACAATCTTCAGAAAAAAAAAGACACATTAAAAAGTAATGAAATTTGGCAGATTTCTAGAGATTACATTAGACTTAGAATGCCTTATAAAAATCCCTTTTCTAATACTTTCTGGTGTTCATGGTGGCTACCAGGTAGTCTAAAAAGTAAGCAGAGTAATTTTGGTTTTAATGGCTGGGTTTTTGTTTGTTGTTATTGTTTTTTGTTTTGTTTTGTTTTTTTTTTTTTAAAGTAGAGACTCATTAACAAGTATAACCTCCCTACTAAAAATATTTTTTCCAATAGTTCTGTTATGCCCACTCTCAAATTTTCTAAGCAGAATTAGACATAAAACATGTTTTAAAACATAAATTTTATTCATATTACTCAAATAAACTGTTCCTGTCAGATCTGCTTCTATGCATCTTCCATATCTGGATGAATACATGAAATATTAACTACTTAGACATATTTTGACTTTATATTTTACATCTGCAAAGTGGAGATTTAAATAAATTAGATGTCTTAGACAAGATCATGGACAAAATACTGACAGGTCAAGGAACAGTGTTTAGAAGGTACTTTGGTGAACCAACAGGTATTGTTAATGTGTGTTTGAATGACACATGCATTTTACTGCATTTGACAATTATTACTGTTGCCATTTTACAAGCAGAACCCATATTTTATAGCAAATAATAAAGGCTTACATGTGTTCTTTTTAATACAAGATGAGTATATCATATAACCATTCCCTCCAAAGTTCGTCCAAAGTCTCCATGTCAAAGTGAAGAATTTGGCTATTTCTTAAGTGCTGGGCTGAAGCATTAAAGTGCTCTTATCCATTCATTAATTTCTTATTGAATTTAAAGAGTTTATTTTGGTTTTTTGACATCCTTTTTAGTAACTTGTTATTTTTGTTTGTTATATCTTTTTTTAAAGAATCCTATTATGTGCTAATTTCCTCCTCTGAAATCGTTTAATCCCTCCTAACCCTAACTTTTGTGAAACAGAAAACATTTGCTATCCAACTCTTCAGAGTCAATGAATCAATCAATGGATCTTTTTTCAGTTCCATAGCTTTAATCCTACTGCATTTTTCAATTCTAATATATTAAATTCACTCTAATCATAAAAGCACACTGTGAAGATATGCAATGAAATAAATATAGCATTACATAGCATTGAGTGGGTTTGCTCAATATATTGTGAGTTTTAAGTCAGTTGTAGCTCAAAATATTTCAGTGAAAGGTATTGGAGCAAAATATTGAAACAAATTTATAAAGTACATAATACAAGTCAGGAATATTAGCATATTTTTAGCTCTGCCACTGTTCACTCTATAATAAAACTATTTAATACTGTGGCCTAAAATATCTAAAAGCAATGAAACAGCACAAGAGGTCTCTAAATTAGCTTTGAATTTTCTTTTAATCTATTGAAGCTAGCCTGAAGATAGAACTTTGTTTATGTGATTTAATATTTATAAGGGTAAACTAACTTCATAAAGTAGTACATATTTACATGTCTAAGTAAATGCTCCCAGTAATTAGTTAATTGCATTACTAGGGATTGCAAAGCATTCATCAAGAATATTTTCTGCACATCCAGTGATTTACAAACTGAACCTGGACTTCATATAGACATAGTGTACCTATTATAAAATAATTATACATAATTTATATGTGGTTATTCTTTGTGCTGAAAGCTTTACTGATATCAAGTAGCTAAAAGTAATTTGTTACTAAGGCACATCTCTAGAATTTTCTCCTGTGCCTGCAAAGTTAGCAATAATGTACCAATATTGTTTCCACTTTTACTTGCATTTTAACATTATTTGAAACAATGTTATCTGCAAGTTAGATTCAATCTGAATGCTAGAAGCAAAGAATAAAAAAATTCTTGTATCAAGAAGATAGAGAGGAAATCTTGTACCTTTCACATTTATTCTGGGGCTTGCACAACAGAACAAAGACCTTAAAAATGAAAATATTTTCTAGATTTTATGTTCATCCATAGAATAGTTTGATATTATAAATAAAAGCACTGATTATAATTCATTATTGACAGCAGTTTGAGATGCTACAAAATGTCAGATTGTTTCAATGGTACTGTGACCTGTTTTAAAGGTCTGCATCTCACTGGCAAAAAGGCAGGGATGGAGCAGGGATGCAAGTGTGAATAAAATGGTACAGTTTTCTCAGAAAACAGAAGGATTTAAGTTTTTCTAAATAAGGTTCTGATGCTTTATTTTCTGCCACAGTGCTAAAAAGGTTTTTTGCTGAAGACAGGAGAGTCAGGTGGTTTAGTAAGTCTGCAGATCCAGATTCTAATCATGTGTAGAGTTGGTTATACATATCTTCCAAATCCACACTGATAAGCTCCAACAAGCTTCTTTCAGGAATTAAAGCAGATTTTAGGATTACATATACTGCAACTGTTTGAGAAAGAATATTGTAACTATGAGCAAGATATGAAAAGAGTGACAAAGAACTTTTTTGAAAGCTGTATTAGAATATTGCTTAAAATTCAGATAAATATTTACAAACCAAGTTCTGCCTAGGGGAAATCAAAGAGAAATTAAAGGAATGACTATAATAAGAATATAATTCTCTTAAGTATATAATGCCTTGTATAAATAAGAAAACCTCTATATCTCCATTGGAAATAGAATATAAACATGAAATGAAGGTACACATATCACCCCCAACCTTGTTTTTTAACAAAAATACGAAGGTTTTATTATTCTAAATTATACTACCAGAAGAAATTGATAGGAAAAAAAATCATAGAGGTCATGTATAGTTTTGTTTTGTCTCACTTTGTCTTAAAATATGCTAGTTGTCATAATTTACTGTGTGTAGGAATAAATGACTGTTGCTGACAGTGTCCCACTCCCCCCATCCCATTCAACAGTGACATTTGATTCATATTTGAGTCCATTCTGGAAAGCCTCTCTGTTTGACCAGGTCAGTGTGTAATATCAACTGAACAGCTGAGAATGCACATTTTCACTTTCCTTGGAATTCTGAAATATGTTCATGGAGTAATATACTTCTGTTAAAGAAGTTTATCTGGAACATAAGATTAAATCTACAACTCTAATTACAATTACAATACTCTAGTAACCATGGAGTATAGTCTGAGTATTAGCAGCCATTGATGGAAGAAATTTTCAGATAGCTGGCACATGAAGCTAACACTACACTACACAAAATGCAATGGGTTTCATTTTGTGATGAAAATTATCAGTTAGCAAGGAGGAGACCTCTGTTCTTGCCCTGTTTTACTTGTTCTGTTGGTCCCTCTTGTGTTTTTGCCTTCTTCATGAAAGAGTTCATGTGCAGTGCTTTGAGTAGAGTGTTACCCAATGTAATGCCCATGTTTTATTCATTTCACACTAGGAAAAACCTGCTCTGATTTGGTTTGTTAAGCTTGGTAACCTTAACACTACCTGTTACACTACCATGGCTTCATGTAATTTCACTGCCTCACAACAGTGTTGAATTTATGTTCAAAATGGGTTGGAGAATTGAAGAAGTAGAATTATCCTCATTTTTGTGACTGGAATACTGAGATGCATTATCTAGTAAATCAAAGACTGGTTTGAATATCTAGAAGCTTGAAGTACTTAGCCCTTCAGTTTGGGCTACTGTTCCCAGTATTTTCAAATGAAGCTGCAGGCATCCTGTAGTTCATCTGGTAATCATTCATGGCATTAATTGTGATCTCAGAAAATGAAGAACTCAAAACCTGCTGCCTGAAAAAAATGGTGCAAATGGTGTGATTCAACTGTTGTACTTTGTATCACAAACTTTTTCCATGTCCAGACTCCGAAAAGCTCAACTAGAGGAGAATCTTGAGGCAAGTAGCTCTCCATGTCCTTTCTCTAAGTGAACATACCGAAAGACATTAAAGACTCTCAATCTTTAAAAATGGATTATTTAGAAAATACATAAGCCAAAACAAAGTAATCTTTTCTGTAAAAAAAAATCAGATGTGCTCTGTTTCAAACATCAACATTGCCTGAGAAGGCTTTAAACAATCCTCTTTTTTCTCCACCATCTCCTTTTTTCTAGCTCTGCTTTTGAATCAAAGAACTCCCTGTACTCTGGGTCAGAAAATCCCATAGATTCTCTCTAGGGAGAGAATAATTTAAAAAAAAATATCTTGCACAAGTTTTTCTTTTGTTTCAACCTAACAGCAAACTCTTTGTTTTGAACAAGGTCTCAATCTCCCTTACCCTGTAGGCTGCCCCTCAGTGCCTGCCTCACACAACATTTATCAAGCTGACCAAATGCTCAGCCCAAGATAGCAGACTTCCCTTTCCTGTAAGCATTCCTTTCAACTAGAAAAGCAGCAACATGGACAAGTAGCCTTTCCCCTCTTGTTTAACCATCCCTTGTAGACTGAATATATAATCATAGAATCATTGAGATTGGAAAAGGCTTTGAAGATCATCAGGTGCATTGAAGTGTGTCACAAAGAGTCACATCTACTCCAGGGATGGTGATTCCACCGTGTCCGTGGAGATCTTCTTCCAGTGTTTAACCCCTCTTTCAGTAAACAATTTTTTCCTAATATCCAGCCTCAGTCTCTCAAAGGCATTCACATGCAATGGACTGTCAGATAATTCAGTTCATCATAGAATTGTAGAAAGCACAGTCTTCCAAGTCTTAGAGTTTTTCATCAACAAAATGTGAATAAAAATCTTTTTGACTTTCATAGATAATTTCAAGGGTACAGAGTCACAGTTTTTTCCCTTTGGTATTTGGTCGTTAACCTTTTTGCCTTCTATCAGTTCTCTCTCCCAGCTCATCTTATTTCACTCATTTCCTTTATTCTTTCATCTAGGTTCTCTGTGTCATCACTTAGGCTTCATACAAATACATTGACTCCTCACCAGTCATCCCAATTTCTTTTGTTCTGTTTATTCCCAGATCTTTCCTTGTCATTCCTGTTTACTCTCACAAGTTTTTGCTTTCTGTCCACCTACTGACCTTTTATCTTTTAGTTTTTATTCTCATGTGCCTTCTAATGAAAAAGAGCCTAAGTAGGTGAGTTTCCTGAATTCAATACCAATACAGCTCTCAGGGGTTCCAGGCACTAGTAGTTTTCTGATGAAAGATTTGGTCAGTTCTATATTGCTTATCATTATCCATTCTGTAGTAAAAACTTTTTAGAACCTTATACCTTGAGCAGATTTGAAGATGTTGTGGGATAACAACAGACACGTTCTTGACTGACGTTGTAAAAATCTCTTTTCCAAAATGTGTAGCAATGCAAATTGTAATACAAGGAAATAATATTTAATTTTGTTTAATTTTCCTTAGACACTTTCTTGGGAATAGCAGGTATGTTTGATTGAACATTTATGACAGAAATGCCAAAAAAAAGGCAAATTATTCCATCCTGAGTTGTTCACTTAGCATGGAAAATATGAGTTCCGACCATTTAACCTGTACAAAGTTATAATTAACTTAAAATATGAACCACTGGCCAACCTCAATAATAGGTGGTACCAACAGTCCTGTTTAAAATCTTTATGATGTTCTTGTTGTCATGGAAACAATTGTTCCAACACAAATTCTCCTAAGACTTCATTCTTTGATAATAAGAATAATATACTTCATTTAAATATACTTGTGTATGGCTCAGATTCTCAGGGTGAAAACACCAGTGCTTCAGTTCTCACATCATCAGCGTGAAATATCTTAAAAAGAAGTATATTCTAGACATACTATGGAGTAAGATTTGAAGTATGGAGAAGTCTAGTCTCAACATAGAGAGACTGAAATCCCTAGTCATATATACATTATATTTGTCTGTATATATATATGTCTGTATGATGTATATATATACATATATACATCATACAGACATATATATACACATTATATTTGGCAACATATATTGATTTTACAAAATGGAGTAGAAACAACTTCATAGGTATAGCTGCATTTCCTCCTACACAATTGTTATCGTAAAGTACATTAATTACCATTAGATTTTGTGTAGGGACTGCGGGCTGCTGTAAGCTTTTTTCCCTTATTTTTACACCTATATACATCTATGGTACATTTATACATCTATGTTAATGAACATTATTTTTTCTGGCATTTAGAAGAAAAATGCCTTTGAAGACTTTGGTGCTCTTTAAACTTCTTCAGTAATTGCACCAGAACTGTACACAAAGAGGGAAATTTTTTCTTGATAGATAAAGAATAATGAGAAAAATGTAAAGAGTAAGTGAAACTTAGTTTAAATAGAATAATGCTTAAAATTTTTATTAATTATTATTTCTTTACAAAAACTTTGATTTAAAGAACCACCTCTTCTTACCTTGAAATATAAATTCATTATCTTCTAACTCAATATAATCACAAAACAACTGAATACACCAATGATACAGTTCAGTTTTCTATTAATCTCTAATGCTTAACATTCCTTACACCATGCTACCAACAGCAGAATATATCTTAACTTGCCAGCAAAGGAGAAGCAGAAGCAGTAAAACCACTATAGATTCAATCCCCTTGGCTCCAAAACTTTTCACTGGTTTTCAAAAGTGCTGCATATTTCTAGACAAGATCTAACACAACATATCTATTGCAACTTTTACTTATCAACAGGATGAAAAAAAGGAAAAATTCCCTTCCCCATCATATGTTCAGTGATGCCTTCTTTAAAGTTTTCTAATTTGCTGGTACTTCAATTTCTGTTACTGACAGTTACTCTACCTGTGAGACATACCTTGTTCATTTTACAGCAAATTTCACTGCTATATTTTAAAAATGGTATCATTTTACATTTAAACACCTTCAAGAAGTGGTTTCTGAATTTTTGTCCACTTTTCCAGTGCAGGGCAGTGAATGACTGGCTATGTGTGGGACTGAGCTGCCTGCTGGAGTTAACCCACAGTGCTTAGTCAGGTAAGAGTCTGCACTAGTCTGCATTAGCTAACATTTTCTCTGAAGAAGTCTCTGGAAGTTTCTGCTAAAGTTAAATACTCATAAATACTTCTGGGTGCCAACAGAAGAACATAAGGAGATAGGATTTCTGCAGGTATGCAGGGAATATAGTACAGTTCTCAAATTTTCTGTTCCCATGAAAGCATCAGTTGAGGCTGGAGGGGCTTCTGAAGGTCTCCTCCAGCTCCCCTACTCAGGTTATGCCACAAAAATCTGTGTTCTTAGAACCTTGTGGAGATGGCTTTTGAAAATCTCCAGGGATGGAGACTCCAGAGCCTCTTTGGGCAAACTCTGTGAGTGCTGTGAGAGACTGAAGATTGCTGTCTCAAGGTATTTTGGGGTTCACGTGCATGGGGGAAGAGGCAGGTCAGGGCTTACCCTGGCACGGCAGCGCCTTGCCCTGCAATCCCCATCCCTGAACCTGCATCCCAGCCCAGCAGTGCCTGTCAATCCCTGGCACAGCAGAGGCAATGCTCCCCACCTGCTGCTTGAGCCCCTAACCCAGCTCCTGAGTGGCCAAACGAGTGAAACCCTACCTGAGGGATGGGCCCAGGAAAGCCCAGGGGTGTTTAAAGCTGAACACAAGGCAAGCACATGTCTTTACACTACTTTATCTTGGAATTTCTATCTGCTGAACACTGCTGGAACCCAGGGGTTGGTTGCTATTTGTGCCCTATTCTATATAGTTTCTGTGTTTATCACCTCTTTTTTCATCTACTTCCCTCCTCTTGGAATTTGTGAGTAACTTACAATCAAATGGGCTTGGATTTTGCTAAATTGAGTAGGCTAAATTAATATTTTGAGAAGAGTTTTATGTTGATTGAATGCTGCTCTAAGCATTTGCCAAAATCCTCTGATTTTTGAAGGTTGCCAGTGAAGTTCTTTTTGTTGTTTTGACCTGTTGAAAATACCTTTTCAGTATTTCTCCTACGTGTCTAACTCAGACTACATGAACACCAATAAGCCATTTTAAAAGTCCTGTCAAGCAAGTTTTTTGGGACTTTACATATGCTCAGTCACAGTATCAAATATAATACACCATAACAAATAAAATCAGATATGATAGAGTATGGGTCATATTTTCTGGTTTTGCCTGGGTTAGAGTTGATTTTATTAACGGTAGCTATTATGGGGCTGTGCTTGGGATAGGTGCTGAAAAGAGTGATGCCTTTCAAAATAGCACAGTATTGCTAGCTCTTTATATATAAAGTCTCACACCATCCATTGGTTACAATGATTTTCTCTTTTTTTCCCTCTCCACATATATTTGTAAATTTCAACACGTTATGAGCAGCAACTGGTTGTCTCTAAACTCACTTAGGAAGTTAGTAAAACATGTAAGAAAAAAAGAAGACCAAAATCACCAAGTAACAAGTTATCAATGTAATAAGTGATCAAATAAAATTCATTATAGGAGCAAGCTTCTGTTCTGGTTCAAGTTACTCAAAATTTCTTCCAGCGTCTGCAAAAATGAAACTCAGATAGGTATGTACTTAGTTTGCTGCAGGCTGAAGGTTTGCAGACAGGAACTTGTGCTGAGTCCAGAGTCCTTTATGTTTCTCAAAGGTTCTCTTATAGGAATGGAATGAAGTAGACAGGCAAGCTGAGTGCTAGTTGATTCCTGCTATAAAAGAGGATTAAAAGTTAAGGTGGCCTCAAAAGCTAGTGCCACCAGCAAAGTAAAACTGAAAAAGGAGCAAAAAAAGCTGTTGTACAAATTGAAAAATCCATTGGATAATATTACATTTGATACTAGAGCATAGGTATCATACTTCATAAATTGCTCATTATTGCTGACTTCTAGTAGCAAGGTCACTGTAATGTACTCAGTGTTTGGCCACTTTATTCACTTCTAACAATGCTAGGAAAAAAAACTTAAATAAGCTGCTTTTGCAGCTGAAAAGCAATTTGCCACAATATCAGCTAAAAAGAAAATAGTGAAGATTTCATTCATTGCTACTGCAGTTTTATGCTCAAACAAATTTTGGGACTGAGGAACACTACATATGAATTCAGAAACAACTTGAAAATAGATAGGGCAGCTGTTACACTGACCTCTGCCCATTGGAATGTGATAGAGAGTTTGGTTTATCTTTTTTTTTTGGCAGATAATATTACCTCTAGGGAAATCATTATCAACAGTGCATCTTTAAGCCATGTGTTGTCACACATTGGATATCTGTATTTCTTTGGGGAAAAAAATTAGTTCAGCTGAAAACCAAAACTGATTTTGATACTGCTGGTGGTATATAACAGTATAAAGAAATTAATTCATAAATGTACACACATAAATAAAGATACGGTCCAACAACAAGAATTACTTAGTAGATGTTTGAATTGCTAGTTTTTAAAATGACTTACCATCCTCCTTTTCATAATACTTTTACTGTAAGATCCAAATCATACTTCTAACACTAAAAAGAGAAATAAAAATGGATTGTTGTCCTAATGAAAAATATCCTATAGATTCTTACCCCAAAACCTCTTTAGACTTGTGAATTTGCATCTGAATTGAGTTTTTGTTGATGGTTTCTCTACCAATTTTAATTCTTAAATAATACAGTGATAAAATAGCTGTCTAGTAAGGTTTTTTTTTGGCTGGTTGATGTCAAAGCAATGTATGTTGTATTTAGAACACACAATAACAAAGCACTGGTGAAGACACATTTGCACAGCTTTGTGAAAGCCTTGGAAAAAATCTGTTCTACTGTTTCCTCCACAAACTGATTTTCATCTTACCTATGTTCATTTCTGGTATATGATGAGTGGAAGAATTTTATTTTTCTGTACTCTTAAAAATCCTTTAATTATTTAAATCATTAATTTCCATTGCAAATAAAGAAATAAATGATAGAGACAAAAATAGAACAGTAGGGAATATTTGATGTTTTGTGAATGAGATGGGATTTAAGATACTTTAACCTTCTATAAGGGGAGAAGTCTAACAAGAAGTCTAAGGAAAACTAAGGTTGTTTATGTAGAATGGTGTCACTGATAAATGAAAACAAAAACTCCCCAAATATGTAATTTTTTCCTGAATGAAAAAAAGATCTTTGAACTTTCAAACTATTGATCTAGTCATAACATATGCAGATTGGTTATGCACAAAAAGAATAATACAATATAGTTGTCTATCTGGAGTTATCAACAATAATATATTCTCACTTCTCTGGTTCCATTAATCACTAATGGTAAAGGGTTTTTTGGACACAATTTTGCATGATACCAATATAGTTGTCTAAGCAGAAGAATAAGGTTAATAGACTAAAATATTGACTAAGTAATAGGATATTGGTTGTAAATATTATATAGTTGTATCTATTAGAATACACTATTGTAATAAAATCTGCAATGCGAAGTTATAGAGTCATAAAATCACAGCATGGTTTGTGTTGAAGGAACCATAAAGATAAAACCTCCTTGCCATGGGCAAGGACCCCACCCACTAGACCAGGACCCTCAGAGCCCCATCCAGCCTGGACTTGAACACTTCTGGGCACGGAGCATCCACAGCTTCTCTGCAGAATCTGCTCCAGAGCCTCATCACCCTCAGAGTGAATTATTTGTTCTTGTCCCTGTGTCCCAGGGGTGGTGGCTGCAGGGGCCAAGGTGCAGCGGGGAAATGCGCAGGCCCACCCTCTCCTCCAGCCATCTCATGCTGCCTGACAGTGCCCCGCACGGCCCAGTGCAGGGGCCATTGCTTCATCCAACAATCATTCCATTGCATCTGCTCGTGTTTTAATTTCTTCCATTCACAACAGCGAGATCAAACAACAAAGAGTTCCTTCATTTAATTCGCACTGACATAATTGACGGTTGAGTGGACAGATCTCACATTTAAGTCTATGTCATAAATGTATGTAGGATTATTCATTTAAATTACTTCATATATAGTATTTTCAGTACACATATATACCATGTTCAAAGAAAAGTGTCAGTGGATACTAAAAATTCCAACATTTTGTTTGAGCATGTTTTAAAACTTCCATTTCACTGTTCACTGAGCAAATTTAGTTCATAAACTACTGTGAACAAGATAAAAGTTCTGTTATAATTTTTGCTTATTAAAATGATATTTTTTCATGTGTAGGAGGAAGATAAAATTTTAAAAACAGGTAAAAGAACTAGCTTGCTAAATTTGGTTAGCAGGTTTCATTTTTATCTTCCACAGAGAATATTAGGACTTGAAAGATTATTGTCCACACACAAAAATAGCAAAGCAGATTTTGTGATAAAACAAAATACATGCAGATGTTTATATAGATATTTATATATCTATCATGCTATACAGTATGAAAAGCATCTACACCATCAACATGAATAGTTTATTTCTATTTTTTGATTCCCTCTTGATCAAACAGGATACAAACCCAAACTTTAGTCTTGCTCAAAAATTGCTTTTCTGTTTTTTTGATACATGTTTGTTAGGAAACTGAAATCGCTATTTCATGTCAGTAAATTCTGTGTGTTTGCTCACAATCTTTAAAAATTTATTTTATTATTTCTTTTCATGAGTTTCTATTTTATTGTAACTGAGCAGGATTTTCCAGTCAATAGTCCCTAAAGAAACAGTAACCTGACTTTGTAAGTGGATAGAACTGATTTAAGACTTCAAGTTATCAATGTGTTTAGCAACTTCAATTTATGAGAATTAGATTGCTATTGCCATCATTTAAATAAATTTCAGTTTTCCTGGAAATCCTATACAATTTCTTCAATCTAGACTAGTCTGAATAATGTTGTGTTCCTAGAAAACATCATGGCCTTCCTCCACATCATCTTTTTCATATCAGTATTGAGGATATGCGAGTATAACAACCACATTCCTCATACAGCATTTTGGAAAATCCAGTTATTAGCTTTTTTTGTCATGCTGAAAATTGATAATTTATTCTTACACTTTATTTTCAATATCTAAATCTGTTTAGAAGTCATTGCAGTATTTTACTTTTCTTCACATGAGTAGGAAGTTTCTACAAAGAACTTGCTAACGATTTCTGGAAGGCCTAAAAATATTGCATGAACATTTCCCATTTATCCACTATTTTAGTAGATTAGAGGGGCCTGAATTCCCTTTGTAGTAGCCATGCTGTTATCTCCATCTCTGTTCTGATTTTTAGAGTAACAAAACACTGCTAATAGTAGATTTCCTTAACCTGTGTTGACAGGGAGGCACATTTGTAAAGAAAATTTGTAGCTTCTGTTCAAAGACTAGCAATCTTACCTAGCAACTGATTTACTTGCATAGACTAACTGTGTTTTACCTGACAGTTGGTGGTCATTTTGTGCAGTGGTGATGACACAATAATTCCGAAATCTGGAAGCACTTTTCTTGCAAGTGGCATGGGCGTTTGGGGGTGTTTTTTTGGGTTGGTTGGTTTTTTTTTCCCTGGGAAGGAGGGGTGAAACTCCACTGGAGTTGCAATGTGAATATAAAATATTCAGTTGGCTTTATGAATAAAATTCACAAAATCAGAAGGAATGTGAAATCTGTTTTTATATCACAAGATAATTTTCAGAATTTAGGATGACTTTCAAATTGTTGAAGATATGTCTCTTTCTCTCCCTTTATTCAAAATTTGCTTTTTCATACTTGCCAATATCAGAATATATGGCCTCTGTAGGCAACCACTATGATGCAGCCTAGCTTTGTTATTGTCTCTCTTTAATTTGTTTCTCTTTGATGATGCACATAATTTTTAGACTTTTTTTCACATGTGATTGAATTCCAAAGAAAGAAAAACCATCTGGGATTCAAAGTAAATTTAATTAATGGAGAGTTTCTAATTTTACCCTGATATTTGTGCAGTTTCTTCGATGATATTCAATAATATTAATTCTTCTTCATTAAGTGTAGTTTTATAGTTTTCCCAGGGTCTGTCTATGTTGTGAAAGAGATTATATTTGCACCCTGAAATCTAGTAGCTAGAGAACCATCATAGACATATTTGGTATTTGAGCTCACAGTAAAAGAAGACTGCATCTTAAATTAAACATAATGCAAGAATTTTGTGTAACACTCAGCCCTTTCAAGGTGAAAGCTAACTTCTCATGACTTTGATGAGTGTCACAGGATTTTCCCAGCTAATGAACCAAGATCACTTGAAGAAATTCTTGTAAATTAGAGTAAAAGGGCACTTCCAGGCTCTGAAACTCTGTTCTTCATAATTTAAAATTGCTAGAAAAATCCCTGAAATACTTTTACTTTGTGAAATGTAACAGTCCTAGGCACACTCTGGAAACTAATGCAAGTCAGAGAAAAATCCCTGAATGGAAGACACCTGTTTTGGAGAGTAACAAGGTTGGAAGTAACAATGTGAAATATTTCCCTTGCTGGCCTCAATATCAGAAAATGATCCCATGTTTTTTGTGGTAGTGTGGACATAAATTCACCTCTGTGTCTTTTAAATACCAGGCAGCAGCCTGCTTCTTTCACTCTTAAAAATGTTCCATTTAACTAAGTTTCAGGGTTGTCTGCTCAAAGGAAAAGAATTTTTAAGAATTAGCCAATGCACATTTAACCACATAAACCAGCTGAACAAATATGAATGCATAATATGCTGCCCCTCAAGTTTCATGTGATAAACTGGTATGTATTTCATTGGACTTGGAGGAGAAAACTACATGAGTACTTCAACCTTTGTTAATGTTTCCCAGTCTCAATGTCTTTGTAATAAATTTCTCACTCTCGAAGTTATTTGGTTAATAACAGTTTTTTTCTTCCTTTGCACTTTATTTATTATTCTTTTATCCGAATAAGAAGGTGTTATCTATATTCCCAAAAAGCCACATTTTTCTAATTTTTTACTTGAAAGTACTAATTGCAATCTTAATTTGAGATCTATGGCAGGTATTTATTAACTGTTTATCCCTAGCTGAGCTATTAACGAGTTAAAAAGTCATTGTGAGAAACTGCTCTTCCTCATTAGCGAATGCTCAAGGATTTTGTAACATGCCCACTTCATAACTCAGTGTTAACATGGACCTGTAAACCATGTTGCTATCAGCTGCATGGGTAAGTTAACAATATACCTCAGAAAAGACCAGAGGTAATGGTAATCATGCAACTGGCACAAAAATTATTGAAGGAATTTAACTTGTTTTGAGTGACATGATTAAGACTTACTGTTTTGACTAATCATCTCTAGTAGAAGTAAATTTTTATTTTTCTTCACATGCTTCCTAGATACCTAGCTGCAATTAAATTTTTAATAAACTGTTTCTATATTTATATCTGCTTGTGGGCTTATGTACCATTCTTGTTACATGAATCAGCCATATGAAAAATTATGTGTTCTCTCTAATATCTCCATAAAGTGAAACAAAGGGTTCTTAATAATAGTAACTACTGAATCTTTCTTTAATTTTTTCTCCTGAAAAAAAAAATCAAAGCTATTTACAAAGTAAAAAATTAAGTTTTCTTCTTTGATCTCTGATAAATATATCTGTACATTTTTAAATAAAGTATGATTGACACTACTTATCTGACCATAGAAAACTTGCTGTTGATGGAGTTGGACATTGCAAATTTGGATCACAACTAATTACTCTGTATATATAGCTCTAACTACCTTCTGCTTTTATACAAGTGAGAGCACCTTAAAGGTAAGAAATGAAATTTAATTTTACTAGCAGAATTCTCTTAAAAGTATATGCCTAAGCACCTGTTTTAAGTGGTGTTCACCCCTTTTTTCTGTCTTGCATTAAATAATTAAACACTGATTGGTGCACAGCACAAGGCAAAAAGTGAGTTTGATTCTCTAGACTTGTTTTTAGACTATTTGCTAGCTGAGAAAATGAAAAATGGCTGGGAAAATGAAAAAATAACACAAAAATTCAAATAGTTGATGCAACTTTTCTAACCATTGGTTTATTAAATAAGCAGGGATAAAATCATCACCAAAGCACTGACAAGCTTCCCCAAATGAGAGGAAACCAACTATACTTGATGGATAAATATGTAAGCATGGAAGATTTTTGAAAAGCAGTTTGTAGTTTGATGTTCCAATTATGTTTTAATTGCACTCTGTGTAAGTAGATCTCCAATATGTTTTATGTATCTAGATCTAATTTTTCAAAAATTCAGAAGTGATTACAGCATATATACCTGCATTTACATGCTAAGTTTTCTTGAACATACTTTAAAATTATCTAATTGAGACATTTTATAAGTTAAAAACTCAATATATCAGTAATAAAAATACAATATGTGATGTTTATGCTTTTAGTGTCTGATACATTCTGTGCTTCTGTTTTAAAATGTAGTATTTTTTCATAAATTGTATTTATTAAATAGCATGCTCAATATATTTTACAGTCTTACTGACATTGTTTTCCATTTAAAATTCAGATAAACTCTATCAGTTACTGCAAGCATCTTCAAATAATGGCTGAACAGCTAATAGTAATTTTTTTTATGCATGAACTGACCATTAATTAGACAGATTCTTCACTCATGGGAAACAGGGCTAGTTAATTTGTAAGAGTAATTATTCTGTCTTTGGACCAGGAGAGTTAATCTCTTTACTGATTTTTCAAATGTTGTTATACTGTTACACAACCCAACATTTAGCAATTAGTATACTGTGTGAAGTAAGAGATCCATACCATTGCATATATCTCTGTATGAGAAGAAACATACAGTCTCTCTGAATTAATCAAATGAGCTAACAAATTGCAGTGGATAATTACAGGCATCTAGAGATGTGAGACTGCTAGCAATCAGACACTTGTAATGCTAAGAGAATAATTACATCTTGTGGTTTGCCTTGGAAAGGATTAAACAATATTCCACCAATCTGTAGTATTTTGAATTATTTTACTGCTCATTAATGATCATCTGGGGAGCAAGTGAAATAAAATGTGTTATTATTTCTAGAAGACTACAAAGTACTTTCAAACAAGGTATCACTTAATGAATATGACAAAGAAATTAAAAATGTGAAAGTAGACAGAAATGAGAGAGGATTGCCTTAGCTTCAGCTTTTACCTTAAACGTCTTATATAGAGGGTTTGTGGTAAAAAGTGGTGACCTTAACCCACCCAGATGATCAAGGGAAGACAGCTAATACAATCTTTTTGGATTTCAGTAAAGCTTTTTCTCTCTCATAGGATTTCAGAACAAAATGTCCAGCACACAGCTGGATAAACACAGCATGGGATGGGAGAGCAGCTGGCTCACAGGTCAGGGACAAAGGGCTGCAGTGAATGGGGTGACATCAGAGTGGTGCCCTGTCACTAGGGGGGTTCCACAGGGCTCCATCCTTGGCCCTGTGCTCTTCTACATCTTCATAAACGACTGATGCATCCGATGAGTGGAAGGGATACTAAGCAAGTTTGCAGATGATGCAAAGCTGTGAGGAACTCTTCTCCCTCAAATGTAGGGAGGTTCTGCAGAGAGACCTCAACAAATCAGAGGGCTGAGCAATCACCAACCAAGTGAAGTTTAGCAAGAGAAAGTGCCAGATTCTGCACGTGGAATGGGGTAAGCCTGGATGTATGTACAGACTGGGGATTGAGATGCTGGAAAGCAGTGCAGCAATGTGGGATCTTGGTTAACAGAAAGCTGAACATGAGTCAGCAGTGCCCTGGAAGCCAGAGGCCCACCTGAGTCCTGGAGTGCTTCAGGCACAACATCACCAGGCAGTCAAGGGGGTACTAGTAGTGTCCCCCAGGGACCAAATTTGGTGGTGCCTCTAGAAAAACATATTTAAGAAAGGAAAGAAAATTCCAAACAGGCAGAGAGAACAGCAAGAGTGAGAAAGAGCAGAGGCAACACCACAGTCACAGTCAGAGGTTTTCCAGGCACTGAAGAAGTTTAACTTGCAGTCCACGAAGGAACCCCATGAGACTGGAGGAAAAGTGTGACACAGAAGGAGCAACAGAGACAAACCACTGTGCACTGACTGTAAGCACTCCCCAAATATTTTCACCACTGACTCGTTGAAGGGCTGAAGGAATTGGGTCAACCTTTGGCAATTAGGAGGAGAGGGAAGATATGGGGGGTGAGAAAGCTCTGTGTCTCTTACGTTTCTTTAATCACTGAAACATAAATCAGTTAATTTGAAGAACTATCCAAATAAAAAATATCCTTGATATTCTGATATCTCCATAAACCTCACCTTAGAACTATTCCAGAAATATCTACCAGAGTTTTTCTATTTCTGAACTCATGCCACTGAGGGAATTTCTAAAACTCCTTTGTTTATCTTTTAAAAAGATGGTCTCAACTATATTTTCTTGACTACAAGGTGTAGTCACCTTGTGCTGGGCTTTCTTTGGAAGCATCTACTTAAGATTGCTGTGTAGCCTAATTTCAGATTTCTGCTGGCCTAAGATGGAAGACTGATAGTCAGATTGTTCCTCTGGGAAAAGAAAAGTAAAGAAAACAGATTAATAACGATCTAAAAAGAAGCTTATATATCAAACAGTCTGTAACATCTACCAAAGCTGCTGAGTGTAGTTTTTATGAAAGAATGATTCTGGACTTGAGATGTCACTGGGTATTGCTGGCCACCTTTAGAATCGGACTTGGTCTCATCACCTAACATATAGTTTTTTTGAATTGTGTGTTTGTAAGTAAGATCGATTTCTGTGACAATATGGCTGACAGAAAATTAGTAAATTTGAGAGGTCAAAAATTGTCAACTTGTATACTCACCTACAAATTCAAAGGTTTGACAGCCTTTTCAATCAAAATTGCCTAGCAATAATAAGATATTCAATGAACATTCCTCCTGTGGTAATTCTCTGTTACACTATAAAGCTGAATCATTCTTGTAAATATGTGATACCTAAAATTCAAATGCAGCCTGGATGAAGACATCTTTTTTCTGATAAGAAAAACAGAAAATTAACAAAAATTGATATCAAACTGTCTATGGAGTCTGTGAGAATCCACAGGAAAGAAGACATCTGAGGACAGATTTTCTTAAGTCTAGTAAATACATGCACTCTATACTTTTTTGGTTGTATTTGTATGCATTTTAATTTTGTCTGTGAAGAACAAGATTGATTTCTTCTCTGTCTGTTTCTGGAGGAATTTAAACCTGGAGGAATGTAAACCTATATAGGTTGTTTTTGAAGTGGACACATTGTTCTGTATTATATTGATTTTAGACATATTTGTAAAGCTAAATATTTTTATTGAGCTAATTTCAAAAGGAAATCCGCTTTACTTAGAATGTCTTAGCTTTCAGTGGTATTTATAGGCATTCAATTATTTCTAAGTCAAGCAAAAAATGTATTCCATATCCTAGGTGATAGGATACAGAACACATGGAGCTTGGTTTGGCTCTCTTACCTCAAAAATAATTTTTACTTTGAGCAGTGAATGGAAAAGTGTGCCACCTTACTCCTTGGACCAGGCTTTGAATTTTGATTTGTCTTCTTATTTTGTGTACAATGTAAACTCCATGTAAACTCTCCCTTAACTCAGCTAACTCAGACCAAAGAATTCTGCCATGGAGTGGTGCATGGGAGACAAAATGTCAATGTTTAATTCCTACACTTTTTGATATATTTTGGGGCATTACTAGAATGCCTTCTGCCAGCTGAATACACACTTACATATTTAGTTAATCAGTGATTCAGATTTCCATTAGTTTAAATCCTCTTAATGGCTCAGTGTAGGAGGTATTCTTATGTCTGTATTCTTCTCTGTCTGATAACAGAGAGCATTAACTGTGGAAGTGTATTTGTGACTGTTCTCTTTAAAATATTTTTTTATTTTAGGAGATTATATTATAATGTAGTTCCTTGAATGAGGACTGTCTTATTACATGGATTGATAGAAAACTGTCTCAAAATATGCTATTGACAGGCCACCAATCTTTTCAGAGTGAGGGAATTCAGACACACAGATTCACTTTCATCTCAAACTTAATGCTTTAATCTACAGCCTGCACTGTGGGACAACTATGAAAGGGAAGAAGAAGGACATATATGAAAAGGAGGGTGGTTTCCAACTTTCCTGTTTAATCTGTTCCTACATAGTTAAGAGTATAAGATTTATGGGGAATGAATGAGAGGGAAAGTGAGGAAAAAAAGAGAAGAAATGTAAGTATGATACGAAAACTAGCGGCTAGAATATTTCAACACAATGGAAAACTGAGTTATTCTCTCTGCTGCTAAGATTCTTTCTGAATTTTATTTAATTACCTCTATTAAAAAATAATACCAGGAAAGAACTTTTTCACTAAGTTCTGAGTAATATGACTGAATTTTGGAATAATAAAACATAGCTCAATTTTGCTTTTTCTACATAATGTGGATGCCTTCTCATGCTTACCTCATGAGAAGACAACTCTCTGTGCGGAATTTGCAGACTTTTTTCTAGATCAACACATTTTGAACCAACAAATTTCCCTGAATGATATTTGCTTGTTTGAAGTGATCCTCTGAGATGCCAGCTTTTTATGGGGTCCTACCCTCTAGCAAAGATGGGTCAAAGATCACTGATCATATGTTACTAAAGAACCAGTGCCTACATTTCTGTGAATGAATTCAGAATTTGAACTGTATCTAATATTCCAGGTGACAGATAGTCCTGACAGATAGATTTTCAGTTTGAGAGGAAGTTGCCAGCTTTATGCCTCTGGCTAAATCCACAGAATGACCGCCTTCTGCAAAGTAATTACTGAGACATCGTGTGTAGAACAAATTTCTTCATTAGAAGACCAACTCTTTATTAATAGCCCAGCTTTGTTACTGAGTTGGCCTTTACTCAATAAAGTGATTGCAGAGAAAGGCTCTACTTAAAATGAAAATTAGTCTGGCCTACCTTGTGCCCATTAAAAAAACAGGTGGCTCTCTTCTAATCAATGGTGTGTTCTCTTCTAATCAACTGTGTCTGTCTTTCACTCTGTTAAAGAGAAAACCTTACCATACAAAACCAAATGAACCAATGATCAAATTTATTTTCATATAAACATTACCATAACATTACATTTTATTAACATATGGAAATACCCATATGTTAATAAAAAGATTGAAAGAAAAATTACATTTGAAAAAGAATGTTAGATCATAGAAATTTTTCTTCAGGGATGTTACCTCTATTTGAGAAGAATGAGAAGGAAAAATACTTGAGTAATACAGGAGTGAAAGGGAGTTGTACTAGACATACAGCATTAATTTTTGAGGTTAATTTGTAGTTAGTGAAAGACAGGTATATTCACAAAAACTGTTAGTGAACCATTTAATCCATACATCATTTACTCGACTTTTCATAAGATCGGTTTAAAACCATTTGAAGAATTTTAAATTCATATGGTTATTTTTTCCCTATTTCTCCCTTGTTATTTTGGCATTAGACTACTTAAAATCACTTGGTGAAAAAGATGAACAGCCTCTTGGATTGTAATATTATGACAGCAAGGTGCATAGGCCACTGCTGCGTTTAAATCTGATGTGTAGACCAAATGTTTAGTTGGTGGAAATCAAGGTCTATACAGATATGCCACTTTGCATTGAACTGTAGCCAGTGGCTGCTCCAATTAGCTACTGCCTCTCTGCTGAAATGTGCTAAGTAATTATTTGAAGGTTTTTCAGGCCTTTTAAGCACAAAGTGAAAACATTTAGTGGAGACCCAACTATAGTGCTTCTATACAACTGGATGAGACATCAGGAAAAAATAAGAGGAGTTACAGATAACCACACATCTATAGGGCTCTGACCTTATAGGCAGCATGGAGACAATGGAGACATGGTGGGATGGCTCCTCAGGAGCAATGCACCCCAGCAAAGACAAAGTCAGGCAAAAAAGACAGGATGTCTGCATGAATGAGCACTGTCCTGCATGACATCCTTGTCTCTGAATTGAGGAGACATGGATTTGACAGATGGAGAAGTTAGTGGATGAGAAGTTTGGGTGGGTGGATGGACTCAAAAGAGCTTCAGTCAATGACCTGATGTCCAAGTGGGGACCACCTATGAGTGGCATTCCTCAGAGGTCACTACTGGGTGTTACACTGTTTGATATCTTGTCTGGTGACACGGAGAGTGGAACTGTGTGGAACCTCAGCAAGTTTGCCCATGACTCCAGGCTGCGTGGTGTAGGTGACACACTGGAGGGAAGGGAGGCCATCCAGAGGGAGCTTGACAGGCTTGAGACGTGGCTCTGTGTGATCCTAATGAAGTTCAACAGGCCAAGGGTCAGGGCAATCCTAGTGCAGGCTGGGGAGACACTTAAAGGAATGTGAGCGGCAGGTAAAGGCAGGGGGTTCTCCCCTCTGCTCTGCTCTCATGAGACCCCACTGGAGAGCTGCATCCAGCTCTGGGGCTGCCAACATAAGAAGGAAAGGAATCTGCTGGGGCAAGTCCAGAGGAGGGCTGTGAAGATATCAGAAGGCTGGAGCATCTTTCCTATGAATACAGGCTGAGAGAGTTGGGGTTGTTCAGCCTGGGGAAGAGAAGGCGCTTTAGGGGGAAACCCTACAGCAGCCTTCCAGTAAATAAAGGGGGTCTACAAGAAGAGTGGAGAGACACTTCTGACAAGGACATGGAATGATAAGAAAAGGGGGAATGGCTTCAAACTGAAAGAGGATAGGTTTAGATTAGATGTTAGGAGGAAATTCTTTGCTGTGAGGGTGGTGAGGCACTGGAACACATTGCCCAGAGAAGTTGTGGATGCCCAGTCCCTGGAAGATCAGCCTGGTAGAGCAAGCTGGTGTGCTTGCTCATTTCAGCAGTGTTAGAATTAGAAAATATTTAAGGCCCCTTCCTATCCAAACTGTTCTATGATTCCAAGATTCTATGATCTAACAGAAAATACAATCAAAAATAAAATAAAAAATACAGAAAATACAATCAAAATCCTTTTCCAAATAAACAAACATTGAAGTAGACTGAATGTGAGTGAAATTAAGAACAATATAACAAGTACACAATTCTAGCTAGTTGCAGAAGTTTAGTTGGTTTTACCCTGTTTTTTGTTTCCAGAGATGAATATCTGTGTATTTGAGGATTCTACAAATGAGTGAAGAAACAGTGAGAGAACATGCACACTAAACAATTTGAACTTGATCAATAGATGCTACTTAACTGCATTACTGAGACAGTGGATGGAAATAAATAAAATAAGATACATAATCAATATTGCAAAATTCACTTTTCTTCCAGAAAAGTTACCAAGAAAGATTATGATGCCTTCATTTTGATTTTGGCAAATAATGAATAAGTAAGATGGAGGCAGACAGTATACCTCTTCTGAAGTACATTAAAGTGGTTCCTTTTCAATTATATGAAAAATAAGGCTTCTGTTTAAATTATAGAAAAGAATAAATAAAAGTCTGCCTTCAGGATTCTCATTTAAAGAGAGGGAAAAATAATTTTCTGAATGTGGATAATATATGAAATTTCTCTAGGTACAAATCACAAATATATTTGGAGCTTACTTATAAGGAAAAAAATCACCTTAATAGACAACCTACAAGGACAGCAAGAGACAATATATTTTTTTTCTCAGCTGAAGAATCTGTGCATTCTATTTTATTTGTGTCAATAAGTACAGAATAAAGGAAGGAAAATCAGACATTGATGGACTGAGTAAGTGTGGGATTAAAAATTATCTAGTTTTGGACTTAGAAACTTCATGTTTCAAACAAAGATTTGAATGTGAATGCTGAGGATGAGGTGGTTATGTTAGAACGAATTGTATGAGGCAGTTTTACTAGTTATTAACCTTAGAACACAGGAATGTGTGAATGTCTGTGGTAGGTGTGAGAGATGGCCATGTCCACATAAATGTACTATTTCAACACTGACTTTATCTAGGGCAGAATAAAAGCACAGCCAACATATGATGCTTCATCCACATGCTTACCCATTCTCTATCTCTTTTCAGCTCTGAACTTTCTAATTCAGAAGAAGTATCTGCTTTGTAGCTTTCTGTGAATCTCTAGCATGTGGTCAGGTCTTGACACTTTCAGACTTCATGATTTTTTGATCTTTTCTGTATCCTGTGGCAAATTCAGCTTCTTGCATTGAAGGAAAGCATTTTTTAAAAAATCTGACTGTTAATACCCTACTGATACATTCTAAACATTTTTAATATAGAGTGAATAAGCTCCATTGGTTCTGTTTTATCTAGCATATTCTAATTGTTTAGTTTTCATGTTGGCAATAAAATGAGTTACATAATCAGTCCTTATACTGTGACTCATTGAATGTAATTTTTTTGTAATTCCTAGTAAAGGGTCACACAATTAAGGAAGTGACAGGGCAGTGTGTCAGGGAGCTAGCCTCAGATAATTTTGGCTTTTTTTAGCAACTGGCCACTCAACACACCTGCTTTAACTTCAGTTCCTTGAATTCCTGGTATGGTAGAAGTCTCACAATCTACATAGCCATTGCATAAAACCCATTAATTTTGTTAGTGTCATAGGACAATAAATACCATTGGCTGCCTAGGGTCTGGGAAATTATTCAATGTAAGGATTCAGCACAGGACAGGCAGGACACAGTCCTCACCAGCCAGTGCCTGTCCCATCAGCTAGGGACGGGGCAGGGAAGGCCTGATGCACTGGGAATAAATGCAGGGTTGGAGGCTGAGGCTGCGGGTGTCCCCTGTGGAAGGAGTGCACGAATTGTCCTGTGCTGCTCACAGTGGATTCCAGACACATCTAGATGGAGGGAAATAGTCCATGACACCCCAAAACTTCAACCAAACAGAGGCTCACATGTCATTTCTTTCTTTCTTGAGGAAGGATGGCAGCTACTGGGGAGAGGAAATGCAAGCAGGACACAGGAAACAGGAGGACACTCAAAATGGGACACCTGATAAGTACGTGAAGAGGACTGTTTGGAGAAAGAATGAGGAAAATTAATGAAAAGAGAAAATTTTGGGAACATGTCACGGACATTTTTTTCATAAAGATCCTTTCTTTTAGGAATTTTCCTCTTCTGGGAAGCTGAGGCCCCAGAAAGAGAATGTAAACAATAATTATCTGCTGCTGTGAAATGCAATAGGTGCACCTGAGATTGGCCCATGTTCCATGTTTACAATTAAGGGCCAGTCACAGGACCAAGCTCTCTGGAACAGATTCACAGAGAGCTCTCTTGTTTTTAGATTCCTATTCTATTCTTAGCTTAGCAGCTTCTGAACTTCTCTCTCTATTCTTATTAGTATAGTTATAATGTGTTGTATATCATAAATTAATAAATCCAGCCTTCTGATCATGAAGAAAGATTCTTGTCTATCTCTCTCACCCTGAGGAACCGTCACAAGTCATGTAACAGGAACATGTAAAGAGATGAACTCCTGAAAGGAATTGTTTTGGAAGTGGGGACAAGGGACACCCCCTGGGGATGGCATCCTTTGTGCTGCCTGTGCTGGGGCAGGGACGCCACTGAAGGGAATGTGGCCCAGAGGCAGCCCATGCCAGAGCAGGGGTGCAGTGTGAAACAAAAGGTACTTGCAGAAAGAAATCTCTGTGTGCTGTTCCCAACCATCTGCACTGCCTGTTTCCCCATCAAAAGGGTTTGGAGGGACTGAGTGTAGGGTGAAAACAAGAGTGGTTGAGACAAGGGAAGAGGAGGAGTTGCACTAAAGCTGAGTCTGGACAAGAGGCAGGGAAGGCATTTCCCCAAATATTTCATCGCTCGCTACCTCAACAAATAATTAAAAATTGATAATTGGCAATAAATTTATTAAATGAAATGTAATGAGTTGACAGTTTTTAGCTTGTTACAGCCAGCCATAGTGACCAGAGCCAGAAACAGGCTGATGTCCCCAGAGGTTGATGGTGGCAGGGAGAGATGAAGCAATGTTGAGACCACATCCAGGACACGGGTCAGGATAGGCCCAGAGGGTGACTGGTGTCAGACACAGACCTGGAATGGCTGGAGAGGGCAGCGAGTGGAGGAAAAACCAAGGGCAGGCTGGTCCAGCAGCATGCAGGCTGGACATGTCTCAGGTGGCAGGGCGGTGCTGGAGCTGTCAGGTTTGTCCTCCTTTGCCAGGTGAGGGGAAATTTACTGAAACCAATGGGAAGGAGAGGGCTGTTATTAGTAAACACAGAAAATAATCCCTGGATGGATGTCAACGCTGAAGATGAAGGGACATGCCCTTCAGGATGTCAGTAATTTCCTGTTGTTACGACTCTTCTCTGCTTGAGGAAGGCTGGTGGCACAGACCTTAGGACCTAGATGGACTTCATAGGGATGAGCATAAGAAAGGAGAAAAGAGAGAGGAGAAGAGATATTTTGATTTCTCTTGTACAGCAACAAAAATACAGTACTATTATTAATGAGGTGTTCTATATTCATTCAGACTAAGATTGCTTGCTTTAGCCTGATTGTATTGCTCAGTTTTTATAAACAAAAATTCTTGGCTATATGTATTTGTATTTAAAATATTTATGATGCATTTCCTTTTAGTCATACTAAGATTTTGATCTTTGAGATGTTTTTGCTTTACTTTTGATTTTGTTTCCATTGTCTTTTCCATTGTTATTTTAATCTTACTGAGAAGAATGAAACAGAATTTTACATAATACTGAAACTGCAGGATAATATTGGGTTTGTACATGGAAAAATTACAACACTTTTTTTTTTTTTCCTGACTAACTTCTAATATCCTGATTTGCTTTATGGCCACTTCTGAATATCAAGTTGATGATTTTTGTGATAACTGCTTTTGTAACCCCTAACCATGTTTTTGAGGGGTTGATTGTCAGCTCAGAGCTGATCACTTTTTATGAGAAGTTAGACTGGTTTATTAAATTTTTAATTACAATTGTAAAGACAATTATTATTGCTTTTTATCTTATCTTTATTCATATTGAAGTTCATCTGCCATTTTAGTAGCTAGTTTGTCCTAGTTACTAGTTCCTTCTGCAATTACTTACAACCAGACTTTATCCTTGCTATCTAAAATAAACTCCTGTCACCAGCAAACTTTTTCATTTTGTCCCATTTGCTAAACTGTATATCAATATTTTTACAAGTCATGTCAGTGTAACTTGTCATCAATTTCTCTGTGATTGGTGGTCACCAGTAGCTGACCTCTCTCTCCTGTGAGCATTGACTTCTCTTACCTTCATTTCCTATCTTTCTCTAAATAATTTAACATTGCAAAGCTCTTTTATGTCATTGCTGATCATATTCTTTAAAAGCAAGAACCTTTTCAAACCTTTGGAAACCCAAGAAGGTTTTATCCATTAGATTATGGGATTTTGAGAAAGCAATTTGATTTTCATTGATGTTCACAAAAAGCCATAAGGTACTCATGAAATTTTCTGATGACAGAAAATTGGAAGTTAATACCAATACAGAAGTGTTCAGAATATCTGATTGAAAGAATTAGATGATCTTAGAAATGGGTTGAAATATGGGTGATCATCCATTTATATATATATATATATTAAAAAAACTGCTATAAAATGGGATTTTTCTACTTCAAAAGATCCAAAGTCAAAGAAATTAACATTCTGAGCAATTGCAGAATGACTAGAGTATTAAGGGCAGAACAGGAAGAAGTGAGGGGTGGGACATACTGCAAATTCTATCAAGAAATTATTTCTGTTATAGAAAAGGAAATACTAATATAATTTCATAAGGTATTGCTAAAATCCTATATTGACTCTTTTATATAGTTCTGGACATATTTTTTTTTTTTAATATGAGGTGACCAGAAGGATGAAAACTTTATTTTATTGAAAGCAACTTATTGAGCACAGACAGTTTTGTAAGGTAAAATCTGGGAGAGGATATATTTTGCCTTCCAGAAATCAACCCCAGAGAAAAGGATGATTTAAGGTAAAATACATTTGCACAAGAGCAAACACGTATAAACTTGCTGTGATCAAATGTATTATATATGTTTCAGGAGTATTTCTAAGCATGAGGGAAATTATTATTGAAAAAATACTGTGAATGGGATTATTTAATGAAGGTTTTTGCAACAGCAGGGCACAAAAAATCTGCAGCTGAAAGATATCTGTGACCTTTGAGTGAATGAGTGAAGTAGAACTATATTGTCTTGCATCCTCCTTCCCCACTCCCTTCTTTTTTTTTTTTTTTGCCTTCTTTCTCATAAAGGTTTACATATATTTACTTAAGGGTATGTTTTTAGTACAATGAAGCATAATGATATAGAAACCTGGGGTGCCCCATATTGTGATTCAGCTTTGGAGTTGGTTTTAGAGCTCTGAAATCAAAGTTTACTGAGATGCCCTAAAGTGACAGGAGAGAATGAGAAAGAAGCTCAGCAGCCCACTGACATGTGAAGGTAACTATCTAGCAATGGAGAAAATTCTCTATGATTTGTTAATTCATTCTTACTAATAAGATGATCAGAATTTGAATTAGGCTATGGAAAATATAGAAAACTGAAATACTAAAGGAAGAGGAAATACAAATATATTAATTATCAGGTGGAGAGCATAAACCCAGCAGGAATAGCATAAGTAAAGTTTATTTAAGCTGGGGAAGTAAGAATATTGTTGATTAAAAAAAAAACTATTTTCTTTTAGTTGCTCATATGAGTGGAGTTATACTGTACTTGCAGAGAAATTTTGATTTAAGATAGGTTCTATCATAGTTGCCAGTTATAATATAGTCATCATAATGCTAAAATATTCAACTCTTTCCAGACAGTACTTTACTTCAGCCTTTGCATGCAGTTTGCTATATTTGCATGTTTAAGGGGTTTGGTTACACTTTGCTGAGGATACCACTTAGAAGTTCCTCTCAAATCTGAGATTTTATGTGGACAAAGAACTTGATAAGTTGAATTTGACACAAAGTGGCACCTTGCCACTTACAAAATATACAGAGGAGGGAAGGAAGATTAGTCACATGAGGAAGTAAGAGGGAAAGAGCATTTGATCTTATGCCCTCTGCCATAAATGTAGAAAAGAAAAAACATGAACTGAACAGTGATTTTTCTCCTTGTTGCCCTTCACATCACCTCTTTCTTGTGAACTTTGATTTTTAGCATTTTTCCAAGAAGACTGAGTTATAAGGGTTTTCCAGAACTTTATGGTCAACAGCAGAAACCTAAATAAAATCTGTTTTTTTCCGTCTTCTTCCTCCTCTAACTCAAATGTTGTTAGTCACGCTCTGCCTTTCAATGACAGTGGTGGCAAAAAGAGCATTATGCAGAACAGGAATGTAATGATGTAGTCTGACTGACACATTCCAACAGGATGTTGGAATCTTTGCCATTTTAATATATGTCTTCCATTGTTTTCCTTTTAAAAATGTGGCATTTTCAATTAAAAAAATCCTCATATCCATTTTTCCACATTAAAGTTTTCATTTCAAGGATGTGTTTTTGTGGGTATCCAACAGATGTCTAATGTTCCTAAAATCCCTTAAAATTACTGAAACATTAAAAATCCCACTGCACTTGAGAATATATTTTAAACAGAATGGTGATTGCTAAAGCACTAAAGGTAGGATGTACTTAATAGAATTTAGAAGAGAACAGGGATGAGGGACAAGTATCTGTGAGTCTTGCCTGTTCTTAATTGATGGGTACAATGACAAGGTTCAGGACTCAAATATCTTTAATCTTAGAAAAGATTTTTAGAGGAGAGGTGAATTCTCTTATCCATAAGAGGGGAGGAAAAGTGTTGCCTGAGACCCAATTCACCAGTGAATTCTTGTTACATTACTCCCATTAATACTTATATGATGGGGCTACCATAAAATACAGACCAGCTAGGTAAGAGATACATAATATAAACAGAGAAAAAAAATAGTCCTAGACTAAGTGCCTTATAAATATGATACAAGAAAGGATTTGCTCACAAATCTTCTTTAGCTTGGCAGAGATCTAAGTATTTTTGCTAATTCTCATGTAGCTGGGAGAAAATATGTGAATACTGAGCATATATGCAGTCTGAATCAGTCAAGTCTCTTGCTTTCTTATTACATAATTGATAAAGGGCTGTGAGAAGGAAAATTTTCATATGATGATTGTTTTAACTTAATAAACCTTGTGAGTTTGTGGTGCTGTAGCTGAGAAAGGGTGTATTTGAACTTTAAAAAATGGGAAATAAAGTATGAGGTTTTGAAATTTTCTAAGGGATCTAAAAAGTCAATGTGCTTCTTCAGTCAAATTGTGAAAATGGTTATCTTTGGTATAAGCAGAAAAATATTAATTTTAACTTTATCCAGTTTTATATTTTTGTGTAGCATTTTGTGAGCTAAAAACTGTGGTGGGCCCCATCTAAATAGTCAAGTTCTTATCATTGCTTAATGGAAGACTCTTTTGTTCTACAGAAAGGCTTCTTTGACTCATTTCTTGTCCAAATGGTTTTCTGAAACACTCTGACTTCTTCAAGGATTTTGGCCCCTTCCATGTCTGTCCCTTGTCTATCTCTTAAAATAATTATAATAAATTGTATTTTTATTTAGGAATTGAAATACAAGAAATAAAATCTGAATATTTTATAATACTTGCATCAAAAGGATAATTCATTTTAAGAAGATGGGTTGGGCATCAAAGCCTGCTTTTATTGCAACTGTGCCTAAATGAACAGCTTCAAACTTCTGCCCGGCCCTATTTGGTATACTATCAAGACAGACTACTGAGGAGATCAGCAATATATTTAGGTAATTTGGGCTCCTGGACTCAGGAAAATTGATCATTTTACTACCTGTGTGTGTCTACTCCCTTTCAATATTGCTTGTTTTCATTTGTAGTATAGAAAATTCTCTTTTACACCCAGCAGAGTGCAGAAAATTCAGTCAGCAATCTTTTCCTGATCCCTGGAGCTCATGGCACACAGGAGGAGTAATCTGAAAATCCTGTTCCTACTAAAATTCATTTAAGTGAAAAATGCTGAATATCTTGTGTGATCATGACTTTTGTATAATGTATTGTCAACAGCAGCTTGAATGGGAATGTAGCACATTTTCACATGTAATCTGTATCCTGTCTCCTTTTTCTCTGGATAATCTGGATCACATAGAGGAAAAATATTTTTTTTCTTTGAGAGGCAGAGGGTTGCAGTTCCTGCTGAGTTTACAACTAATGGGTGTTGCAAGATAGTGCCTTAGAGCATGATAGTGCTGATTAGAAATATCTTACCTTTGAGAAGAGGAAGGACTCTCAAATTCTACTGACTTTCAAACTCAGCAGGAACATAGAGCCAGGAGCTATGGTTTCTTTCATATTTACCTCTGTTTTTGTCCTCATTTAATAACACTTTCCTTCCACATAGAGAAGACTCCTTTTAGGTTTTCTGACTATTACCATAAAGATTGCAGAAAATCCTAGGAAGAGTTTGTGAAAAAAAATTGGGCATGGAAACATCAAAGTGAAATGAATTATGAAAAGTTTCAGCTATTAAGAAATAAAGTGAAAAGAAATACCGTGAGGATGAATCAGGGTTGGAAAGACAGGAGGAAGTGTCATTAAAATAAAGCTAGTGACTTTCTCACAAGGAAACAGCACCTATGAAAGGGACAGTTACACCTCCCTCGCTCCCCATGTTTTGCCTATGGACCTCTTGTGCCAGGACCCACGACCCTGTGTCTGTGCAGCAGGAGGGATAGGCAAACAGATGCAGCTAAAAATTAATCTGTGATTATGTTGGTTTAACAATCAGAACATAAGCAGTGTCTCATGGAGTTCTAACAAAGTGCAAGAGGAAAATTTCTGCAGTGGTAGATCCCAGTCATAACCCTTCAATCAGTAAAGAGGGCAGCTGCTCAAAATAATTGGTGGAAATTGGACATAAACAAATGATGCTAAGTTTTGACAATTGAACCTGGAAAGGATAGTTAAAACAGAGCTGTGTGTTTTCAGTCTGAAGAAAAGAATGGTAAGGACAGTTGTAATGACTATGTAAATGTAAAGGGACAAAATAAAGGTGAAAGGATCAATTATTTTCAATAGCCAACAAGTACAGAATGAGCAGTAATGAAAAAAAAAATAGTAGTAACCTTTTATAACCTTTGATGTGTTCAAAATCCAGGAAGAACTAATTTTCACAATTTTTCTCTGTATTTAGTGAATACTATCAATGTATTTTATGAAAATACTGAGGTAAAAAGGTTTTCTGCCTTATCGTTCTTATTATGAATATATCAGCACTCAAGATTAAATCCAAAAGAGGGACTGACCATTCCTGATTGTTGAATTGAACACCTACACTCCATGTATACTGAAAGGAAAACAAGCACTTCACAACGAATTCCACAGAAAAGAAAATAAAAAGCCTACTTTCTAGAACAAAAAAAGACAAAAAAAAAAGGTTGCCTAGAGTTATAGTCCACAGAAAGAATATTAAAAACAAGGATTTCATCTCTCTTACAGACCCAGTAACTTTAGTGGGGCTGCTCAGAGACAGTATCTTAGGTTGGCAGGACATACTTTTTTCCCCAAAGTGAATCTTTGGGAATTTAATCTTACAAACTGAAGTCCTTCAATTTAAATTTATTCTTCAAAGAATATATAATATTTATCAGGAGAAAAAAAAAAGGGTTTTTTTGTGGAGATTCACATACAGGAAAAAAATGTAAAATACATTTTGGGGTATTCATATATGTTCGTATACAGAGATATTTTCATATTTGGACTGAAAATTTGCCTCAAAAAAGGTCAAAATCTTTTAATTGTCTTCAAAGGTGCTAGGGCTTTATTTTCATATTTTATATTGTTGTCTTAATCCGTCTAAATAATGTCATTAAAGCCCTCTTTTAGGGCATCTGTGTAGGGTCCACAGAAGTGTGTTAGATGCTTTACAGTCATGCAAGAATATAAGCTGCTACTTTGAAGTGATTTCAGTTTAAGTAGACAGTTTGCATAAGGAAGGGGAGAAAAAAATCAGAAAAGGTAGGATATAATTATTTTCCTTTTTCCCTATGCTTTAATAATTTCCTCTCACTTGTTTGGTTTCACTTAATTACCTTAGAATGATATAATACTGGAGGGTATTTTTCTTCAGTTCATAAAAAATAACTATTATATATATTGTATATTCAGACACCCTCTCATTTCACATTTCAGGAGTTTTAAAGTCCATTAAAGTAACTTTATCTTCTGCTGATTATCATTCTCTCTACTTTATTATTTTTCCAACCTGTGCTCTGTACTTCACCATGCTTCAATTTAAAGTTGTTCTCATTATATCTGTCAGTATGCCTTGTCAGGGACTGTTATGCCGTGGCTCCTGATTAGGATTTTTTATAGATTAGACCAAAAAGAGGTTTCATTTTGAACCCACTTGATGAAGAATTTGAGATTTTTTTCACATGTGCATTCCTTGGATGGAGTGACAGTGCATTAAATGAGAATTAGGATATTGTCAAGACTAGACTAATTTCCCATACTCTTTTAATCTCTGTAAATGCTTTCAGAATTTTCACTGTGGTATCCATCCTTATGCCAAGAAACTTTTTGAAACCTTGAAGCATAGGACTGCTAGCACCTTCAGGCAACAGCTTAAAGAGAATTGCAGACAACTGCGTTTACCCAGTTATTATTTCTAACTTGATTTTAAAAGCAGAGATGTAGCTTTTAAAATTCTTGATAAAGAATTCGAAGTTAAATTTACTAGGCAAGAAAAAAAGAATGTTTTTATTACAGAAATACATATCTGAGTTGAGCTGTTTGAACCTTTTTACTTCATGCAAGGTACCTGGAGATATAATGTGGTCACTTTCATACACCTGATATTGTTATAATATGATATAATTAATTTTGTTAAACACTAAGCACAGAATCATTGATCCTGTAAGTTTAGTCAGGGTAGTTTGAGTGCTGAGCATGAGTTCTGGAGAACCTGTTGTGGACAGATTCTTTCTTATCCCTGGAAAAATACTGTAAGTGGCTGAAATTCCGTCTATTTAATATTTTCAAAGATATGGTGAGAAAAATTTCAGTTGTATGGCTTTAATTCCACAATATAGGAAGTCACAGCTAAAGACCATCTGCTGTGGCTGATAACAATGTACTGGTGCTGGCAAATCTCAAAGCAGAGCAGGATTGCTGACCTGCAGAACACTAGAGCAAAGAAGATGTAGTGACTCTATCTGTGGCCTTTACAATCCCATGCCTGGTGAAGTAATTTCTTTAGAAGACACAAAAGTTAAATCCTCTGATGTCAAATCACTAGATGACTTCATTGTCATTGTGCCATCTAGGTGGCACGGTCCTTTAATCCCAGGAACCCGTTGTACTGAAGCTAAGTGGACACTCCTAATGCTTATTAGAAATGCATCTTCCTGAACCCGTGTTCTGCTCTCCTCTTCCCAGCTGTACATTTGCTTATACAATGTTCATTATTCAGTTCAAATTACTTTCAAGCTGCATTTCCAAGTTTCAATAATATTACCAGCAAATCCTCACTTACAGAAAAGATGTCTCCTATTGACCATGGCAAATCATATCCTTATCTTCTCCATACTGCAAAGGTTGACCACAGTAGTGATACCTTTAATTCAGTTAAAACCCTTATAGAGACAAATTTGTAAAAATTTCTTTTCCCCTTTTTTTATAATGAGGTAGAATTATTGGACTGTAGCAGTTTTGCTTCTGTATTTCCTTCAGCTTTCAAAATTGTTTAAATCAAAAAAGTTAATAGCCTTCTGTCATAATAAAAAAATAAGTATTTAAAAAATTAATTTAGACCAGGAAGCTTTATATATCTACTTTAATAAGTGCAAAAATTCCACATGTCCAACCATACCAGCTGTGAGGTTTATTACAGTATTTTAAGAATCAGTGTTTACTGAGAAAGAAAAAAATCAACTGAAGGATAAAGGAAAAACATACTGTGAGAAAGACAGCAATATTTGTCCTGTCTTGGAGATTTACCTTCATATTTTACTTACTTGGTTTTGTTTTGGAATTAAGTTCTGGGATGCTAAAGGTTAATTACTTAGTCTCATGGGGATCCCCAGCCAACAACTAAACATCTCACAGTTCTTTGCTCATTTTCTCCTGGTGGGATGAGAGAGGGAATTGCAAGAGTAAAAGTAAGAAAACTTTTGGGTTGAGTTAAAGACTTTTTAATGGGTAAAGCAGCAGCTGCAAAAAAACAAATAACCAATTCATTCAAATAACAAATAACAAATTCATTCACACCTTCCCCTGAGCAGGCAGGTGTTCAACCACCTTCAGGGAAGCAGGGCTCCATCACATATGCTGGTGACTTGGAAGACAAGCACTGTCACTTTGAATTTCTCCCCTTCCTTCTTTTTCCCCCAGCTTTGTATGCTGAGCATGATGCCATGTGCTGTGGAATGTCCCTCTGGTTATCTGAGGTCAGCTGTCCTGGCTGTGTCCCCTTCCAAACTGCTCTGCACCCCCAGCCTCCTTGCTGGCGGGCTGGCATAAGGAGCAGAAGATCTCAGTGCAGCTCAGCAGTGATGAAAGCACCCCTGTGTCATCAACCCTGGTTACAGTGCAAATCCAAAACACAGCCAGAGGGAATGCTGTGAAGAAAATAAATGCTATCCTAGACAACACCAGCGCACTTAGCCACTAGTGGAATAAATTTAATACTGAAAGGCTGCAGCAGTGCTGATGCTAAAAACAGACCATTTAGTATTTCAGTGCAGTTTCTTTTTCCATTCCGCTTAGAAATATCAAAAATTATCATAAAGGAAGATTAGAAAATTGTATATTGATAAGTTCTTCACACACTGCTCTAGGATTTTGTTTAGATTTGTTAAAATGTACTGCGGAAAATAAATTGCTTTCATTAATAAATGATTTTTCACAGGACCAAAGGTACCACAAGAAGCATATAACATGTGCTTAACTTCACTGCTCATTTTATTCTGTTGATTATGACAGCTATGGTGAGTAATTTGTGATAAGCCAAAAAATCAGGTTTCTGAAAGAAATTAATAACAACTAAAATAACCAATATTTTCTTATCACTGGTAGAGACAAATTTTATTACAAGTGAATGATGGGATACAGCACAGAGAACATAAGCAAAAAGAAATGGAATTGTACAAGAACAGAAAGGGATATCCTAAGAAACCCATCTTGATGCAGTTGAATGTGCTTGCAGAAATAGAGAAAAGATGAGGGAATGATATAAAAATGATGAAAAAATTATCTTAGTGTTTACATGAAGTAGAGTGGGCTTAGCATGTCACAGGCTATGTAAGAGTTGAAAATATCTTACATGTGTAGGACAAATAAAGGAAAGCAAACAGAAGGCAATCACAATCCTAGGGATATGTAGGGATTATTTTTTATCGTCATAGCTGATAAATGAAGAAAACAGAAGCTCCTGTAGAACAAGAAAGGACAAGTTCACTTTTGACATAAGAAAAGTGCTTTCTGATGGGTTACAGCTGACTGAAAGAGATGTGAAAAATATCACAGATTTCTAAAAATAAAAATAATATTTTGATGGTTTATACTTCAAAGGTTCTAATGAGACTGAAAACAAAACAATATTTTTAGGCCTTCAGAGGTCTGCAAAAACATTTTCTTCTTTCTTTTCTAATCACAGGAATTAAGCAAATGTATTAACTATGAAAAAATCTTAAGTTCTTTGTCCTGCTAGCGTGTGGTATACAGATTAATTAAAATGACTCTATAGACTTTCTTCTTAATGACAATAACTTCAACTACACAGAAGAAATTGAGGCTAAGAATAGCCAGATCATGTTATATATTGTCATTTTCTGACTACATATGTCTAGAGAGTTGTAGAAGCGACGGGAGACGACCCATCCTTTGATCAGCATCGAACTCCGATTTATTGATCCAACATGCACATTTTATAACCGTGTTAATTAAGTTCATACATATTGCAAAACCCGAGCTCATCATTGGTCACAGACCACACACCAGTCCCTCCTTTTGTTTTCCATACCTGTGGTTTGTTATTGAGACCAAGACTTGTTTTTCTCATTCTGTTATGAACAGTTCTCAAGGTCTCCATGTTTGTCACTTTGCTTTCCCATACTTATCCAAGGACAAGATATTTACTTGTTATTACAAAACAGCCTGAGAACTTCTGCTGTTTACAGAAACGTGCCTGAAAATTTTGTTGTTTACAGGAACAGGCTTTGAGAATTTGCTGCTCACAGCTGCCTTTTACTTTTCAATCAGTTGTATATGATTATGGCATGTCTGAACAAAACTCTATAAGCCATTTCTGAGCAAAATTCTCCAACAGAGAGTCTTCTAATCTGATTGAGTAGACAGCTATGAGGATGCTTCTTACTGACACTGTGCAGTTTTAATGAGAGTATTTTTTACAGAAAAAATAGAGGTTGTTTTAATTTAGAGATAATTTTCATTTCCTTATTAATACATCTCTTAATATTAATGCATTAATATTCTATTAATATTTGTGCATATGTCTTTTTTATTAAGTAAACCGGTATTGGAAAATAAAGAGCAGTGTAGTTTTGGCTCACTTTCTAATTTTATTTTGCATAGCAACTCTAGTACCAAAAACTTAAGCAATACTTGCTGCATACCTCAGAACTGACAACCTCCATTCTAGTTGTGTCCACCAGAAAAATCTTAGAATCTATACATTATTTTCCATACATGCAAAAGCAAGGTAGCAGTTTTTATCCCTGCATGCAGTGTATGACTATGAGTAATTTACAATGTAGAGCAGAAAAGTTAAAAAATTTTAAGATAGACTGATAAACTCATAAACAAATTAACTTACAATAGAATTTATGGTAGCAGGGGAAATAAGCTTGACCTTTTGGGTCCTTAGTAATCTTATGTTATTAACAACTGCAAATAACTTGTAAGATTTTGAAGAGACCTGCAGAACTTACAAAATCTGATAAAATTTTCAATGTAAAGATAACATAAGAGAGGTAATGTGTTTACATGACTTCTTTCTGTTGTGCTTTGCCCTTATTATTGGTGTTGTTTAGTCCTGAACGATTTGTTCATTAACATTCCAAGTAAGTTTGCCATTGTATCAGCCTGGAAAGACAGGTAGAGAATAGATAGAAATACACATCTGTTATGAGGGACTTAAATGTTTCTTTTGGCTCTGCAGGTGGCAGAGCAGAGCATAAAGAGGTCAGAAAGTAGTAAAGAGTTTGGTACTGTTTCAACAACCAAGGAAACAACTCTTTCTTTGTGGTGTTTTGTAATGAATATATCTTGAATATTGCATTTGATTTTAGAAGTCGCATCCAAAAGAGATATTGACAAACTGAATGAAGTTGTGAGGACTGTGAAGTTGTGTTCATAAAGCAACAACCCTCCCCCAACACACCAAAAAAAAAAATCAAACCCAAACCCTAGATCAAGGAGATGGAGGGATTGATTTCTGAGGAAAGATAAGAGAAGGAAGTATGTATATTTGACTCAGCAATGAAAAGGGGCAGGGAGAATTAGCATGCTACAAATAGCCAATAGTTTGAAGTATTAAGTCTGAGAGAAATAATTTAGTGCAGGATAAGATGATGTAGCTAGAATTTTGGCATTAAATTAAGGAAAAGAAACTGTAAATTGAATGCCAGAACAACTACTGCAGAGTAGCTGTGTTGACTGTTTGATTGGATCAAATTACAACACAATGGCAGTTGTTACACTACTAAGGTTGATCTTTAAGCATTATTACTAAAAATATTGTAGAGATACGTTACAACACTGAGTCAGAAATTAATATTTTTAGTGATACTGTTTTATTTTATAATCAAATAAGTCATCCTGGCCTGTGTTATGGGGAGTGTTGACAGCAGGTTGAGGGAAGTGATCCTTTCCCTTTATCCCTTTTAACAAGTTAGTTCCTTTGTTTGAATATTTTTTTAGTAAATTGCTGCCACAAACCTATACACGCTAAGGTGTCATGAGGAAGAGTGAAGAAGAAAATAGTAAAGGAAAATAAGGAGAATTTTGAAACATGAAAAGAGAGAGACTAGAAGTTGTGTGAATAGACCATGTGGATGTAAAAGTAGAGATTCATATTGTCAGGGCCCCAGGGACAATATCAGGCCTTATTGTCCTTGCTGGGCCTCGCCTGGGGGCTCTCTGTGCCCCTGTGTGGAAACTGCCAGCTCACACCTCCATGTTAAAGAGTCTACTCAAGAGAGTAACTTGTAACTGGGTGAAAAAGGATTCTTCCAGATCATAAGTAATTTGCCCCAGGGAAAATAAACTACTCTCAGCTGTTATTCAGCCTCAGCTTCACAGACAGCTCTCTCTTTTAGAGGGGTGACACATTGCATGCTATTTTTCTATGACAAGTTAAAGCTTTCTGTGATTTTTTTCAGAGCAGAATTGTACTTTCTGCTAACATATTTTCAGTAAATTTGTAAGGACTTCTTGGAACTGAATTGCTTAAAAATGTGACGTTTTGATTCATATGCATAAAATATATGTACACTTTGATAAGATGTATGTATTTGACAATAAGTAAGTTTACATTAGTATTGCATTTACATTTGCAATGCCATTGTGCAAAAGTTGCAAGTTGCAAGACCTTGAAAAGCTTCCACAGAATTGATAATTCAAATAAGTTTTGAAATTTGCATTGGAACGTACAGAAACCTGTCAGTGTTCTAACACTTGAATTTAAAATGGCCAAGTTTATTAAAAACAAGTAAATCGTGCTTTAACATTATATTAATTTTATATTTTTCCAGCTCTCTGAGAACTCTTCAATTTATTGCATTGAATCAGTGTCCTTTGTAAAAGATCTGATTATGTTGCCTTTGCAGTTCCAAAAGTCATATTTTTAAAAGGTCAAAATGTTTATCTTTATAACAGAAAAAGTCATAGCTACTTATTGGTCTTGAAGTTGTTTCCTCATCTGTTCCCCTGATGTTAATTTTAGTGCTTTGACTTTCTTATTCTCTTTTTCTTATAAGCCTGAGGTATATGCTTTTGATGTACATAATTCAAGACAAATAAAAATCAAACCAAATAGAAATGAGCTCTTTGATCTTCTAAATAAATTGCTGAATTAATCTCCTTTTCTTACCTATAGTTTTTAAAAAAGACAGTGATGCTTTTGATGTACTGACAGAGCAAACTGCCCCTTAGGTACATACCTCACTGCTCTTCTAGAATTACTGTTTTCCTCTGTTTATCACAAAAAAAAAGTCAAACCTTGGCCTTCTAAATGATGATCACCTTTCCAATGACATAAAGGAATCACATGTTTTCCTTTTATAATTGTTTAACCTCTTTGGTTTATTCTTGAACATTTCTATTGATAGCTCAGGGGTGAAATTTTTATCCCTTTAGAGCATGGTCCCATGCACAGCTGATAAATTTTCCAGCCCTACTTGTACATGTATGGATGAAACATTACAGAAATACAATAGAGCCTTTTAAAGTGGTTTTGTGACACTTTAATGACATTGAAACCTACTATTTTAGTTAAAGATTTGCTATTGGAAATCCTTGGTCTCCTTTCAGATGCTTGTTCTCCTCACTAGCACCAAATGCTGAACTAGTTGTTGTATGGTCTTACTCAAAATGTGAGGGTTTTTTTTGGAAGGTGAAGATGCAAAGATAATATTATATATATTTTTAAAATTCATTTCAGTTTCTGGTTTAGGAAACATAGGGAAAAATTTCTGACCACCTTAAATTTTTGAGAAATTTTTGTGATTAAAAAATGACAAAATTGTCTTGTTGAAAACTTTCTATATAGACATAATATAAAAACTGTAAAAACTTTCTACATAGACATATATAGAAAAAAAAAGTTACCTTTATAATGATGAAAGCACCAGTTTTACTATTTGGATGAAATATAGAAATTTAATTTAAATGAATGAAACATAAACCACTATAACTTGTAATATATTTGTTTTGGTAATTTTGATAATTTATCAAGAATTTGATAAAATATTTATATGGTTCTTTTGTATTCTAGTCTTATAATTTTACAACTGGTGCAAAATGTAAATACATTTGACATATAGATAATGTAACAGGACTTATGAATTCCATAGCAAAAATATGCTTAAGGAGATTAATTGAAGTTATAGTTGGACATAACTAACATTTTTTCATCTGGCAATCATTTTATTCTGTCATGTCAGAAAGCTATATATTTTAGTATAAAAGGAATAAAATCTTGGTGTGGAAATGTTGCTTCTTATGCATGTTTATTTCCATAATAAATGATGCTATTTTTCTTAACTTCATTTTATATATACCTCTATCTTTTACAAAAATATTTTTTGTTCAGTAGGTAAAAAATAGAGTAGTCTGTTTTGGAAAAAGAAAGATGACACCTCTCAATATTTTTTGTGTATGAAGCATCTCTGTCTTAGGTATGACACTATTAGTTGTAGAGACTTGGTAGCTTTTGACATATTTCTTACGCTAATACTTAGTCCAATGTTCTAAATATTAATTGACAGAGGTGACAATGAGACTTGGAAGTATGTGATAGAGGAATGGACAGGCCCTGTGTTGTCAAATCAAGAGCAGATTTTTATTCTTTTTTCTCTGTATTGCCTTCAGCAAAGTATTTTCTTGTCAAATTTATCTATCCCATGGCAGAATAAAACAGCAGATAATTCATAAGGGAATTAACTCTCTGCTGTATAAACCCTTTTCTTTTTATTAACAAAAAATGTGTCAGTCAGCCAGGTGTGAGAAGGAGTCAACCTCTTTGTATGGCATTTCTAAGTAGCATTGCCTTTCATCCAGTACATCTTTCATGGGAGGAGAGCTCACATTATGGCCATCTAAGAATTTGCTGCTCAAGCAAACACTGAAAATCATTTTGCTACTTTTTGCCTACTGTCCAAATAGATAGCTACAACACTTTTTTAAAAAAGCTCATAGATATTTGTGTTACCTATAATTCCTCTCCCTTTCATATGGGCAAGCTTTGAATTGAGGCTAATTGGTTAATTTTACCCATGAGAATTCCAGCAGAAGTGGGACATAATTTTATCTTGTGGACACCAACAAACTTTGAACCTAAGCTGAGTCTTTTGCTGTTCAACATTCCTTGGACTTGAAGAGTTCTCAGTATTATCAAAACCAGAATTTTGTGGAGTAAATCATACATTTGGAGTTTCACAGATGATATAAAAAAAAGTCACGTTCATATCTACGCAGTGTTATATTGATGCCTGAGATATGAAACCTGAGCACAGTCAGGCTGATTTTTTTCTGAGTCAAACTTGACTAGAAACTTGTTTGGTTGTATTCCTAAGTTTTGGTATCATGAAGAAGCTGAAAGGCTGTGATTGTCAGGGCTCTTGATATGCTCATAGGTCTAATAATCCTGACCAGCCTCACCTGGGGCTTCCAATCCCAACACACCATCTGTGTTGGGTTTCAGATGCTTCGTGTGAGCTGAGGCCTGATTATCCAGTCCCCTGTCCTGGGCTATGGCTGAGACATACTTGTCCTGTTTGTGTGGTGTGGATGGACCTTGGACCTACACTGAAGGTAACTTTTTTCCTGAAAGGACCTCTCATATGGTAGTTTTATCTTGCTTCCAGTCTTGTCTTTGGTCCTCCTATCTTCTGCTGCTCCTCACTGGATCCCTGGATAAATTCCGTGCCTGGTTCATCTCCTTGTTTTGTCTGGGGGCGATGCTGGGATCTGTTTTCAGCTCACTGACAGATCCACTTTGGTTGGCAAGGGCAGCACCCTCTGAGTGCCCTGAACACTCTCGATTGCTCTTCCCTGAGGGATGGCCCTGCTCCTTGTGCTTTCCTCTACTGCTACACTAAACAGCGAGGAAGGGGGGTGGTAGTGGTAAAAAAACATAACCAAGCAAGCCAAAACTTTGAGAAAACATTCAATGTTGGACAGAAGAATGCAAAAATCTTGGTTTGCAAAGAACTGGTGAACCTGACCTTGCCTGAAAAAGTAAGAGTTTGATGCACCAGCCGAGGGCTAAGCTGTCTTTAGTATTTCCTGCTTGTACCAGTGAGATTGTTCTGCTGTGTGAAAAACAAAATCAAGATCCACACTAAGTATCTGGTACTTTTAAAGGAGGGGTTTTAAACTGTGGGCCTCCTGTTATTGCTGTTCTTATGGTTTATCCAGCAGCTACTGATTATTCTGTTTTCATTCTCTTGTTTTCCTAGTGCAGATGTAATTTTATATGTGTAATTGAATGCTCTAGAGACTTTAGTCTTAAAAGTCTTAAAAAAAAAGGGTTCTTTGACCACTCTAATAGTATTTGTTTTTACAGATAGATAATATTTTCTCTAAAAGAGAGCTTGAGAGATACATTTTATGAAACACTATGAGCCTGTTGATTAAAGTATTCATGAGTTCCAAAGACCGTTTAAATCCTCAGCTTCCTAAATGAGGAGATCTAATGTTGGGCTTCTTACCTGCTTGTGTACGTTTTGAATCTGTTGTTCTGTATGGAAATCTTCTTCTGTTTTTACTTGAAAATGCAACCTACAGCAGCATAGAACCATTTACGTGAAAAAGTAGCAATATCTAAAATGCTTTCTGTCCCCACCTTTTTTTTTTTCCCAAGCAAATGAACATTTTTCTAGCTGAGAAGCTGTTGGCAGGAAATGTTTGACTGGCCCTAATCACTTAAACTACATGTTTGAAAAGGGAGATCAGTAGAGAGTGTTGTGGACTTGGAACATTTACACATTTAGCAAAAGTAGAAAAGTAAACAAGCATTGCTCTCTATTTCAACAAATGTTGGCAAGATCTTAGGTATATTTAGATATCTTCAATAAGTTAATATATTCAGATTTTGCCAAGATTTCTCAGTATCAGCTGCTTTTACTGTGATGGAATCTAGGAACAACTCCTCATACCCAAGCAGCTTCTGAATCGTAGGTCTGTAAAGATCCTAAAATTAATCTCTACAACATATTTCTGCAACAATTAGATATAGTTTTCATTGTATTTTTATAGTTTTCCTATAAATGTTTGGTGTTCATAAAACTATGATTGATATTCTATCAATTTAATAATATTCTCTCAACCTTTTGATGTTGTTCAAAAAAAAACCAGCATATTTTTGGAATTTGTTATATGTGTTCATGTCAATATATATGTTCAGTCCCAACAAACATTATTGGCTTTAGCACAGACTTAAATCACAGCTTCATCTGAATGGACATGGTGCTCTGAAACATCCTTTGCTCCCATTTCATTTTTATATTATGATACTGTATTACATTAAAAGCTGATTTTTTTCACTTGAAGGATATACATAATTTTCTGTCACATACATCAAACTTTACACAAACCATGATTGTTGTATAAAAGTATTTTTAAGTGTATTTCATAATTTTTAAAATGATATATCATGGCACATTTATAAACACCATTGTTAGCTGCAAAATTCTGGGGCCACCGTGACATAATAGCCACACTTTTATTGGCTCTTAAATTACTTTGAAATTTGGGAGGAATAACCAATCAATTGGGGAGTGTCATGATATTAAAGATACTGCTGATTTTGAGACTATCAAAGCAATACTGTTCAGAATGATAACTAGGCATCTTCACTCAGTATGTGAAAAGGGCAGGCCTAATACCTCTGCAGCCTTAATTTGATCCTCCTGTCTGTATGAATTAGGATAGTGATTTTAGTTATGTAATTGCATACAAATTAAGGGATCATTTCCTTGTTTGTTTTCTTCTCTTTATGAGAAGACTGTAACTTACTTCATGTGTAGTATTTTAAATTCTTGTCTAATAACTGAAAAACTGTAGTGTTTGGGTTCCTTTTATCCTTTAAGGAAGCCATATAATTATGATTCTTTTGTTAGATGACTCAGCTGTTTCTCAGTACTGTCAGTTTTTACAAAGCAAAATTACCTCTAGAATAATATTACAGATTTATTTAAAACATTTGTTGATTTCTCTCTAATTGCTTCTACAGAATTTGGTAGGACTGAATTTAAACTTGAATTTATTATACTCAAATACTTCCTATTCAGAAAGTTGTAAAAAAAGAAATAAAAGGATATTGTATGAAAACCCTTTTTCAAGTATATTCTGTTTTGCTTATACAAAAGTTTTAGTTATTTGGCTTTATATCAGTAGTGCTTGTCCTCTAGCAATGTTATCAAGCTTGTGAAAGTATCTGAACTCAGAAAATTCTAATGAGTACAAAATAGAGTTCATATTAGGGAAAAATGTAAGTGTGAGAACATATAAATTAATAACTAAGGAGATTAAAGTAAATTAAGTAAATCATCATTTCAGTCCTTGCATAGATAGCATGGATGGTACAGAGACTGAATAAGTACATTATCATTAAGAGTTTATTGAATTTAATCTTATTTACCTTAAATCAATCTTCCTGTGATTATAGTACAGTTATGCAGTTAAACAACACTGAAAAATTCCTAAGAATTTCCAGTCAGGTCAGGTTAATAATGACAGAAAGAGGCTGTGCAAAGGCAGGTGTTTTGTCTTCTGTTTTTTAGTAGATGTGATCAAGGTAAATGCTTCAGTTTCTATTGGTATCTCATAAATAGTAATTTATGCAGTTTAAAGGTAGTATTCTTTGGTTTGTCCAACATCCTTAGGGACAATTTCTTTAGACTTTTTGCGTGAAAAGCACCATCCTTTGTAATGCCTTCTGTAAAAGCAATCCTTCTGTGTCAATCTGCATTAGAATTTTTTGGAATCTAATCACATTCCCCACAAGGCCATCCAGAAGATTAACTCAGGAAATGTCCTCTGTAGATTTGGGACTTCTCAAATGTTTTGATGATGGAATTTTTTGGTTGCCCTAATGTGTAGCAAGCCCCACAGTAGAACACTGTAAATTGCTGTCTGAGAAACTCTTTTTCTACTTTTGTGTTTCCTTCTCGTACTTTACTCTGTTTCTTTCTTGTACTTTACTGTACTCTGTGGCGCTTAAAAGAACTCCACTGAGGTGTTCTTTAAAAGTAATTTGTATAACTGGAGTGTATCAAGAAGTCATCCAATTATGCCATTCCTTGACTACTTTTGCAAATCTAGATCCTCCTTTGCCTCATGTAATCACAGAGAATTCTGAAAGTAGTAAAAGCACCCAAAACAATCTCCAGATGTTCCATATCACTCAGCTATGAGCAGCAATATAGCTATTTGTGAGCTTAAGGATGTCATCTTAATTAATGTACTTGACACAAGTATAGTTTAATTGAGCTCTCTCAATTAAACTGAGTATTTAGGTGAAGCCAAAAGCTTAATTTAGTTTTTTCCTGAGTAATAGATATTGAAAATGGCTGTTAGTGGGAGACCACAGAGACCACAGTTAACATCATACACTGTACATAGCTTTGCTAAATATAAATTTTGACAATGGTAAACATAACATTTGTTTCGTGGTTTGCAATCTAGAATAAAATCAGATGTGATGAAAGGTACAAATTTAAAATGTGTGATGGATTGCAACAATGAGAGTGTTAATAGAATAATGAAAGTTATGACTTACACAAAAAATATTCTTTTTTTTAACTTAAGAAAATAAAAAGTCTCATGACCATTCTGTAAACTCTGCTGTAAGACAAATTCTGGAGGATCATTTGATGGACCTTCACTTGTAAAAAAACTGAATTCTTTCACAGCAAATTGTGGGAGGATGTCACTGACTATCGGGGACTGATAGTTCTGGTATTTGATCAACACAGCTTGTATCTTCACTGCAAAGGGCTTGTCCCAAGAGTGTCCCAACAAACATGAACTTGCATCATCTGAGTAAGAAACTTCATTCTGAAAGCATCACTCAACTTCTTCTTCTATTACCTTTCAGAGTAATCATCTTTGCAAAAACATAAATTGGTTTTCTCAGCATCTTTGGATGCAGCCTGTTTGGTTGGAAAAGAGATTTATAACCTATGTATTTGTAATGTTTATTATTACAAAATGATGCTCTTCAACGTGCAACAGAACTCACGGACTATTCTGCCTGAGGTGATTGTTGGATGTGTCTGATCAAGCCGTACCAAGCACAAGGTCCAAGAAGGTAAGCTGAAATTTTGTCTTAGTCAAAATTTGATTCTTTTCAGATTTTCACAATTATATCTAATATTTTCTTCTGCTGATTTGAATCAGATTGTAAATTTTGAGAAAAATCAAGTTATGTGACATAAATAATTTTTTCTCCTTCAGACGGAAAGCTATTTGTGGCCTCTTTTCCTGAGAAAATTGAATTTTATTGATGCTGAAAGGGCTGGCTTTCTTCATACTGATATGAAAGTCTTGTCACTGAGAGCTGATAATTTTTTTTATCTGGTTAATTAGATATAGCTGAGAGGGACTACACACTAGAAAGTGAAAGGCTGTCTATGTCATATAATATAAAAATATTAGTTCATTTGAAAACAAATGAAATTTGAGAGCCCTTGCACCAAGGCATATGTCTGTTCAGCTTATAGTACGATAAAGAGTGCAAGTCTGAAAATGAGCATCCAGCAAAGCCCGTCATTGGTTTGTTGACACTATCCTATGCAATTCAAAGACCAAATTAATGTCATTTGGTACAAACAATCACTGATCATTGCTATTTTTATTCATTATTTTTGCCTGAAACCTTTTGTGCTCCTGTAGAGTTTCCTGTGGATATACTTACTGAAACTTGATTCCAGGACTTCTGATGTAACGAAATCTTACACCTCGTTCTGATAGATTTTTGCACCTATTGTGAGGGCCCATACACGCTGCCGGGATCTGCAGAGTGCTGCAGAGAGCAGCCCTTCAGAAAGGTCTCGGCAGGAGAGATGTTCAGAGCAGAACCATCCTGAAGTTCAGCAGGGGCGAGTGCAGAGTCCTGCGCCTGGGTGTTGTGGTAGGTATATATAATTGAATGAGATGGGGTACTTTGAATCAGAGTTGTTTATTTAGCACATTAGTTTCAGTTGATTGTTAGGACAGTGGAGATAGGATGTTAACGGCTCTCTGATTTAAAGGGAATGTTAAGGCGGTGTTACATTACAGCATAGCATAAAATTATTTCAGCTTAGATTTTAGTTAATTATACCTAGAGTAAAACATATTGACAAGAATTTTATTTGATCATATAAATACACGTAATGGTAGTTAAAGATTTGTTCATGAGGGACAAAGCACAGAGATCTATTTATATTAACTTTTTAAAGATATACATTAAATAACCTTGTTGCAATCTATAAGGCTAGTTCTATAGAGGTCTATTTTGCTATTTGTCACAGTTTGCTCTACTGCTTAGAAAACTTTTCGCTGTATTTGCAATATTAACAAAACTTTTGCTTGAGGCTTGCTCTTTTTAACTATTTTCTCAAAACCTTCTAACTTTATGAATCCCAGCACCTGGGGAAGAGTAACCCCATGTAGCAGCGCAGGCTGGGGGCTGGCCTGCTGGGGAGCAGCTCTGTGGGAAGGACCTGGGGCTCCTGGTGGACACCAAGTGTCCGTGAGCCAGCCGTGCCCTTGTGGCCAGGAGGGCCAGTGGTGCCTGGGGTGCATTAGGGAGAGCATTGCCAGCAGGCTGAGGGAGGTGATCCTGCCCCTCTGCTCAGCCCTGGTGAAGCTCATCTGGAGTTCTGTGCCCAGTTCTGGGCTCCTCAGGACCAGAGAGACATGGAGCTCCTGGAACAGGCCCAGAGGAGGGTGACAAAGGCGACTGAGGGAAAGGAGCATGTCTCTTTTAGGGATAGACAGAGAGCTGGGCCTGTTTGACCGCAAGAAGAGGCTACCAAGAAGAGACCTCATCAATTTCTATTAGTAGCTGAAGGGAGAGTGGCAGGAGCATGGACCCAGTAGTGCCAAGCAACAGGGCAAGAGACAATGGGCAGAAACTGGTCTCCAGGAAGTGGCAGCTGGGTATGAGGAAGAAATTTTTTACTGTGCAGGTGACTGCACTCTGGAACAAGTGGCCCAGAGAGATGGAGTGTCCCTCACCAGAGGTATTCAAGGACCATCTAGATGAAATCCTGTACAATAATGTTTGAAAATTAATAGTTTGACAGTTACGCTGTGTTCTTCCTCTGTCAAGGTTTGTGCTCTTGAACAGGCAGAGGTGGAACATTTGGACTGATTCGAATTACAGTTGCTGGTTCTGATTTATATTTTCAAAGATTTTTTTTCTCAGATGGACCTCTGCTTTTGAATTTAGTTATTGGTTGCTGAATCTTCATTCAATAAATTAATATGTGCTAAGCTATTCAGAAGCAGGATGTTCATTCACAAGAAGCCTCTTTTATGATCTCCTGAAGACAGTGAGAAACCTGAGACTGCTTTAAAAAATGTACAAAAGGTAGTCTTCAGATCCTTCAATGGGATTTTGAAAGAGTTTGTGTGACCTTTTGTTCTTTGTTGTTTGAGTCAAAATTATGGTTCTAAACTACTTTGAGAGATGAAACTCTTGCTGATGCTAAATCACTGTATGACCCATATTAATTTAGTCAACCCATGAAATCTGAGTGATCTGCCCTACAGGTGTCTGTTGAGGTGCAAGACTAACCTCTTTATTCTAGTGATTTAAGATTCACTATTCCTGAATCTAGTCTGACAGTCTTTAGAAATGTTAATATTATGTGAATATTTCTATCAACTGGGGAGTTTTTCAGTTCATATGTTATTTTTATAACAGGCGGATTTCTGTCAAGCACAAAGGTGTAGTGGCAGTAAAACCACGTAAATGTCCAGGCTTGAAGAAATTGTTAAAAACTCTTCCTGGGACACTCCCAGCCCTACAGTGTGAACAAATCTGCCAGCCACAGGTACAGTGTTGCTCTTCTAGAGGCTTCTGTCTAGCAGATCAGGCTGCCAGCTGGAAAGATATTGTGGGAAACCCCTGGTGAGCAAGTGCAGTATTTTATAATTTCCTTCCAGCTGGCAGACTGCCTAGGATGGTATTTCTGTGCACTCTTCAAAACACTTTAGGAAGTTTATTAAGATTGCAGGCAGCAACCATGACAACTGGTAGGAACTACATTTCTCAAGTGCACTAGAAAAGCATATATACAAATAAATGCATATTGTGGGAATATCCAGGTCAGTCCAATTCTCTGTTGTAATTTCAACATATATTGAATAAAGTGGTAGCTGGCATCTGAGCATTACAGCTTAATCCAGGTGAGAGGGCTAATGGAACAAACCTTTACAGTAACATTTTTGTACCTGTTTGTAGTGTCTCAGGTGATATGTTCTGTGGTGCTGGATCATGCTGTCGTGTTCCCAGTCACACGTGTGAACCTGCACGAGGGTCAGCTCACACTCAGCACTTACAAATGTTAGCAATGATCTGCTTTAGCAAATGAGTGATTCTCCATTTACTAAAGACGAAGAGCTCAGATAAACCAGGTCTCTGGATGGATCTTGTGATCAGTCGCCTGCCCTGTGTGCTGCAGTCTGATCCTGTAGAGCTCTGCTGTGGCCACCTTTTGTTCACCTTTTGTTCACTACTCTTGCTGCTCTCTAACACACTGATAAAAATCCTCCTAACAAGTAATGTGAAGAGAAACTAAGTAGACAGCAAAAGCAAGCTCAAATAATGACTGAAATAAATTAGTTGAAATAAAAAGGAGAAAATGAAAGTATAGTGAAGCCAAAACAAATTAAAAACACAAAAGGAAAAGTGGGACTATAGAGTAATATTTACATTAAAAAGTCTACAGCAAAAAACAAATGAAAAGAAAATCAACCAAATGCAGACAAGGGAAATTCAAATGAAAAGGTCTAACTTTAACATGTAAAAATAGAAAAACAATGTTCTCACATAAGTCAAAATTTCAAGTTAATAGTTTATATAATTTTTCTTCCAGTGATTTTATCCGTCATAATTTTAAAATCTAGTCTATTGAAATCTGGTTTGAGTAGACAGAAGCCTGGACAATGCTGATTACATAAAAAAAATATTGATTAACTTGAGGTGATGTGATTTTGATCCCATTATTAAGAAGATGACCAACTTATTATAGAATTGAGTTTTCACTTTTATATTTTTGTATAATAGTTGTAGCACACTGTAGTACACTAGTAAATAACTAATCCTTATACAAGCAGTGAAGAACTTGTTCCAAGTTATTACCTGTCCCCTCACTACATTAAAAAAATAAACAAACCAACAACCTATCATTAGATTTACTGATGATATAAAGAAGAGGGGAGAACAGAAAGTGTGATTTTAGCTGTAGTCACACATAACTAGACTGACAAATTCTAGGACTACTGATATTCTTTTTTAGACTCGGATTAAGTACAAAACAACACCAACACTTTCTCAGATTTATTCACTGCCTTATATATCCTTGGAAACAAGGGTACATTTCTCTTCATAGTCACACTCTGATTGTTAACACGAGACCAAATGCAAATATTTCACCTTATTTGGAAAGCTAAAGCTGAATACTTACCTTTTCTTCTCAAAAAGGCCATTTCTGCCTGTATAGATTTCTTCTGGACTCCTTAGAATCTGTCACCTCTTAGAGCAGGGAAAAGGGTCTCTGTGTAAGGATACTTAAGCTTTGAGAATTTTATAGTAGAAACACCAAATAATTTAAATCTATGTTAAAGATATTTCTTCAAAGAAAACAAGTGTTCCATTTTCCCCTTTAGTCTTATTGCAGGAAAAACTCTTACAGAATACTATGAAAGTGAATTGCTGCCCCATGAGAGATGGCTGAGAATTGGAAATGGAATTGTTTTAAAGACTTATTAAAACACAATTTGATACCTGTTTCCTGCAAATAATTAAAAAAAAATAAGGAAAGCCCAAAATGTTTTGATAACACTAAAACTATTTGGAGTCTGGTTTAGAATGTGGTTGTGTTCCAATTAATGACAATTGTTAATACTATAGAGTAAGCAGTGATAAAAGCAAGTGAAGTAAAATACAGAGGAAATTAGCTCTATTTAAAAAATCAACAGAAATCAGTAAAACGATAAAATAGCAATGAAGTGTAACAAGTAAAATATTAACAGTAGCCAGCAGATTGCGCAGGGCAATAGTTTCTAACCTTTTCCTGGGTTGTTGGCTAAAGTCTACAGAAAACATTTTGTTCTTAGGTACGTCTGTGTAACTCATTGGCTTCTGTCTCTGAGAGTTTTAGGTGCATCAGCATTTCTTATAATGATCTTACAGTCGTGTTGCAACTGAAGCAAATATCACTTGGGCCCAGATTAACAATTTATTTTACTTGTGTACTCATTTAAAACATTGTAAAATGGGTTAAAAATGTTTACTCTGATTTGTTGGGCAATGAAAAGTTAGATCTCCTGCATTTGCTAGAATCGGGGAAGAGGAGGTAAAGGGAAAAATTATGTAAACTATTGTATAAACAAGAATTTCAGAAAGGTATTTTTATTTTTTTGTAGATTTTTGAAAGCTATTAAAAGAATAATTTTTCCTCTACTTATTTATGAACAGTAGTCAAGTTTTATGGAAGTTTTTCTGGCCTTAGTATACTAATGTTGAACTTCTGCTTATAGCTATCTGATAAAACCACTCTGTGCTTTTAAATTAAAATAAGAATATCTCTCCAGGCAGTAGAAACATGTGTAGGGAGCACCACTTATTGAAAAACATTTTATTTGTAGTCTTGCATAAAAGTTTTATTTTATATCAGGATTTCTACAATAAAGTTATGCTTTGTTATGAAGAAAAAAAACAGATGATGACTAACTTAAAGTGAAAAAATAGATTTGAAATTACCAACCCAAAGTTTTAAGTAACCCATTAAAAATGGTATAAAATGATTTTTAGAATTCTGAAAATGTGGGAAGGATTTTAACTTTATTCCTTATTTGTGGGTAAATATTCTGTATCTTGAACAGATGGAGGAGTCGTGCAGTAGCTGAATTACTCATGCAAGGCCATGTAAGGAAGGCATGATTAAGCAGGGAAAGGATACAGATATTTTGTAATCTAGGCAATAAACAACCTTCCTGCTTGCTGAAAATGAAGTGAGCTCTATCCAGCTTTTTGTTGCTTCTTTAGACTTTTCCTTTCCACAGGTTTCTCCTACATATCTGATTGAGACCTCAATAAAAGTAATTCTGTGAATGCAAGAAAAATACATGGAGGTAATTATATGGAATATATTCCTCTTAGCAAATTTTGAAATTAATACTGTGCGCCTTATATGAGTCAGGACCCTTCTCGCTGCTGGCAGAACTCAGTTTTTGCATGCTGCAGTGCCAATGAAGCAGTTGAGATTTAGCACTTTAAATTTCATCTCAGGAACTCACACTCTGGGGCTCTGGGACCCAAATAAACACTTAGGCAACATTTGATGACAGTTTCCAGTCCTTCTTGATATGTTTGCAATTATAGTCAAGCCAATATTCAATATTAGGTGCTGGAATATGCCACAATAATATCATTATTGTGCTCCAAAATGTCATAGTGAGTAAAGTCTTTTGCAATTGAGAATGATTCTGTCATGATTTTTGCTCATTTTTATATTCTATGTAAAATAAATTACAACAGTACCAGATTATCTGCTTAGCAAAAAATTGAATGTGGTTTGTAGTAGAATATCAGATCACTATATATGTCTGGAGAAGATGCCTTAAAGTTTGGTAAGTATCATTACAGCAGCTTGAAGATTGTCATAATTGACAATATATTTCACACACCTTATGGTAATATTTTAGAGAATTTAATATATTAAAGGTCAGATATAGTCACTGATTCAAGGAAAAAGGATACCTTCAGGTAGTTCTTCAGTACAAGAAATATTTCTGTCTCTTGGCAGGATTTTATGCAGTAAGCTACTGCAACAGCAGGGCTCCCTTTGCAGCTCCTGTGATCGTGTTTACTTGTTATCAGGTAGCAATTGCTGATAATGGACTCCTACATAGGCTCTGGGGTGAGATACAGTCCTCTTTACCCAACCCCATGCCTGAAGAAACAGGTAATTGCTGAGGCACATCACCCATGTACCTCTCTGATCATATGCTTATTAAAACCTAGCTAGTTTTCTGTCCAGTCAGGTACACGACAAGATCGTACATTTCTCCCATTTTCGCTGCTCTTTACATAACAATTAACCTAAATTGTTAAAAATCTATGTGAGAAACAATTATTATATCAACAGAGAAGATAATTAACAAGCTTAGATGATGCAAAGGCTCTGTGTACTGAAGGAAGAGGCTTTGTGCAAAGGTATGTAGGGCTAAAAACCTACAGTTAAAACAGACTTAAGTGATATGATTAATTGAGAGAAAATTTACAGGTCTCAATAACAAGGAAATGTAACTGGAAGAGTAAATCCCTTTTTCTCTGCAGTCTGTGAAACAGTAAGCTGGCAAAATTCAGTGAAACATTTAAAGCAATGTTAGCAAAAATGCCATTAAAAAAAAAGTTGTAAGAAACATGTCTAGCTGCCTACAAGACAAGAAAAACAGAAAAAAAAATGAGATTGATGTGTGTACTGGCACAGAGACTAGGCAGCATGACAGGCTCCATACATAGTTAATACACCTACAGGAAGAACAGATGTTCTGTCAGTAGAGTGCACAGCAGGCCGTGAGCAAAGGGTAAACCAAAAGTTTTCCATAGCCTTGGGACCATTCCAGCAATCTGAATTCCCCTGTGAGAATCCCTAATCTGAGGTTCCCAAGACATAATGCTAAAACTGGAGCTCATTTCCAGAGAATCGCTTCTACCTTCTCCCGAGCTGCGTATATACCCAGATGAAAAACCTCAGCAATTAGAGGGCCATAGAAGGGTTTGGGCTTCAAAGGGACCTAAAGCATTGTAGCTTTCATGTTTCTCTTTGCTGATTTATGTCCAGAGATAGCTCAGGGACGCCACTTGTAAGTTTTCTGTGCAGTCTAGGTGGCCTGGAAAGGCCCAGGGATGGCCTTGAAGAGCCCGGCGCTTCAAAGGACGAGGAGAGACTTCTGATCTTGTCTCGGTCTCGGTGTTTATTAATTGTTTATCTAAAAGATTTTCTTTCAGCCCAACAGAGGTCTGCACAGCAAGTCAGCCATGGGCACACTGAGAGCCCCCAGGGCGGTCACTTATCTTTATACCTGAAGTTACGTATACAATATTTATCATTTTTCCCCAATACCTTCTACCCTTATTAACTGGTGCACTTTTAGTAATAACCAATCCCAAAGTGCCACCATCACCACAGAAGATGGAGGCCAAGAAGAAGAAGAAGAAGGACAGGACACGCCCCAATTCCTCCATCTTACTCCTTTAGACCCCCCTGTACCAAAATCCTAAACCCTGTGTCTTACACTCTAATTAACTTATCCCTTCACAATTCACCCAGTGGAATCCTCCCAGTCCTCATACAGGTGTCATTTCCTGTGTAGGATCAAAGTCCAGCCACCAGACACTTCTGGCAACATTCCAGGACTCCCGAGCCCCCCAAGGGTGTTCTCAGCCACTCTGCACCTCCATCCTGAGGTGCTGAGATCCCACAAAGCATTATCTTTCTCCACCCCCCCTGCCATGAGCAGGGAACTTTTCACTAGACTGGGATGTTCAAAGCTCCATCCATCCTGGTCTTCAACGCTTGCAGGGGTGGGAAGGTCACAGCCTCTCTGGGCAGCCTGTGCCATGCCACTCTCACAGCAAAGAGCTTCCTAATGTCTAATCTAATCCTGCCACCTTTCAGTTTAAGGCCATTCTTTCTTGTCTCATCTCTACATGCCCTTGACAAAAGCCCCTCTCCAGCCTTCTTTTGGGTCCCCTTTAGGTACCATAGGCTGCTGTAATATTTCCCTGGAGCCTCCTGTCTAGGCTGAACCCCAATTCTCTCAGCTGGTCTGCATAGGAGAGGTGCTCCAGCCTTCTGACCAACTTGGTGTCTCCCTTCTGGACTTGTTTCAACAAATCCAGTTTTTTTCTTGTGCTGCAGACCCCAGACCTGCATGCAGTACCCCAGCTGGGAAGTCATACCGTGCCTATTAATAAGTTAAATCCATCTTGCTGCATTGAGGAATAATGCAATATATTTTTGGAAAAAAGACATACCCAGCTTTCTGATACTTAAAAATATCAAGAAAAAGACTAACATTTCACATTAAAAAACTTCAAAACTTTTTAAATGCCTTTTTAATAAAAAACTTTTAAATAAACATATATTAAGCGTATTTATATATGTAGTAGTCATGGCATATGGAGTAGTGTTAATAGTGAAGCATTTTAATGATTCTGCATGACACTCTAAAAATATTTCTTCTGGATTGTTACATGAAGTTGCTTCAACAGGAGTTTGGTGAGACTTACTACAGGAGATAATGAATGGTGTGCTTCAGAGTAAGTAAATGGCAGCTTTCTCAAAAGGATTTTCATACGTGCAGATTTATGTTCTTGAACATATATAATGTCTGTCTATGCCCAATTACATAAATAATTTCATCTTTTAAGCCTTGTAACAGATGGCTTCTGCTCTAAATCTGCAAAATGTACATGTCAGCCTGAAACTTGAGTTGATCCCACTCCTCATCCCTAGGTTTACAATCTCTTTTCACCTATGCAATTGTTAAAGAAAAAAAAATGTTGCAAGAAATACTTTTCCTAAGGAAAATGACAATACCACAAGCTTCAAACTCTCCTCATTTTCATGACTGTTAAACTTTTAAACAGTTTTTCCTAATCTTTTTTGTACTATGATCTGTGTTGAGAATAGAACTTGAACAATATTCTGGAAATAATGCAATTCAATGTGCTCTAACTAACTGCTTTAACTAACTAATTTATGTTGCTTTTACAAAACATCACATGAGGTTTTTTTTGTTATTTACTTTTTTTTTAATTAGATGAATGATCAAATGATAATTTGATTATTTTTAAAACTATGATTGGGCTGTATAAATGTTGACATTTGAAGGCTATTAAGGACTTTTTGAGCCTAGATTTTATTTATAAAGTACACCAAAGGCAATAACCAGAGCTGAGGGTTTCAATTAACCTCATAAAAACTTTTCTTCACATTTACATGTAGAAATAAATTTAATTTAGTCTCATAAATAGCAAAAGATTTTTGGAAAGGCAGGGGAATTTTTAGAAGTTTTATGTTTGTTAGATTCAACTACTCATGCAAAGCATGTACTGAAGCACTTTGAAAGTTACTCCTAGTAGCAGGGATATTCTGCTATTATCCTGTCATGGTCTCTGTGCTTTTTAAATTCTGTATTTAGGTCCGAACTTTCCTCTTTCCTTTTCATTCCTGCTTTGTACCTTTTTTTTAATAGAACAAGACTTATGATAGCTGAGAAATTAAATAGTCTGTAACATCCATGTAATCATAAGCAAGAAAGATTATTGTTTATTAGAATCTGAACTACTGAATTAAATGAATGGGCAAATATTTTTAGTCTAATCGTTAAAATCATACCTGATCAATTTCACATGTATGATTCTGTATTCGGTTTCTTAAGTATAATTTTAAAGTAACTATTGACATTGATTCTGAATGGCTGAACATATCTGAACATCCAGAATTTGGTATCTGAATTCGATTATTACCATCATTAATGGTAATTAATTGGCTGGGGAGTCTGTGTGCAAATCTGGCCTCAGTGAAACATTTGCTGCTTTTGCAAATGTGTGAGTAATTAATCTTCAACATTTCAGTTTCTCACACACACCTTTTCTGGCAAATTCTTTTGAATTACATATTTTTTATTAATGGAATCAGAGAGTTGTTTGGATTGGAAGGGACCACGGTGATCATCAAGCCCCCTGCCATGAGCAGAGACCCTTTCCACTGGACCAGGCTGCTCAAACCCTCATCCAGCCTGGCCTTGCACTCTTTCAGGGATGGGGCATCCACAACTTCTCTGGGAAACCTCTTCCCATGCCTCACCACCCACAGAATAAGGAACTTTCTCCTAACATCCAACCTGAACCTACTCTCACCAATTCCTTGCTTGCAAAACTTGTGCTGGCATATAAGATATTTTGAGGGTTTTTTGATTACGTATTTAATATTATTTGGAAAAGTTTACTACTTCAGCCTTTTTTTCAGTTGAAGAACTAAATGCCATTAGTAAAATACTAACATAAGTCTGTTTCAAAGTATTCATTAGTGCATGAATGATGTGAGAACTCTCGGTCCAATAAATAGTTTTTCTTTTCTTCTGCAACTTAGATTATTGGAGCCAAGCTGATGACCTAAGCATGAGGTGAGAAGAATCAAAGGAAAGAATACTAACCTTGAATGCATTATTTGCTTCTATGTCTATATTTCTTTATATTCTTCTTAAAAGTGATTTTATTTTAAGTTCTTATCATGGCAAAGTTCTTCTGTGAAGAAATTAATATAATAATAAGATTTTAAAGGAAAATTAGTCATCTGAAAATGTTATACTGAAAAATATAGATAAAATGAAATATCCTATATTGATTACAATTAAACCTTTAGTTAATAGGACCCAATTGCTAAGCAGAGGCACATAAACTAAAGTATAGAAATGGAAGGAACTATATCAGTTTACTTTAATAATCATATAATGTTCATGTAACTACGAAGGATTTAAAATCATACATTCAAATAAGAAATCTGATGACAATATATTGGTGTTAATTTTTGGAACATATCTTTTCAAAAGCAGTTTGCCTCCCATCTTTCCTTTTAATCAAAATTGTCTTAGAGCCAATGAGTTTTGTCACTGAAGTAAATACTTAATTAGACCAAAACTGAGCACTTCTGGAAAATCTTGCCCTAACATTTACATAATTAAATTACCATATAAATGACTGCATTGTAGGATAAAAGCAATTTTACATTACAATTGTAATTGCATGGTTTTGTTTTCTTTCATGTTGCTACATCTTAAGTACTTGGTACAATTAATAGTAGTTAAATATTTATGATTTTTCTAATGTATTGTGTTTTAAGAATGCATCTACTGAATATTAAAATTAGATGTTCCTAAAAGCCTGATATTTTGCTGAATACTAAACCTTTTTTTCCTCTTAAAATCATATTTTAATCTTAAATCTGTCAAACATTTCATAGAAATTGTCTATTAAAGACACAGAACAAATAAAGACTAATCAATCTGTCATATTTATTAAATGTTTGACAGTGGTTGCTGTGTGCCTAAATTTTAATTAACTGCACATGTTCTCAAAGCTTTGCTATGTTTTTTTTTTCTCACTCAAGAGCTATTCTGTGATAGAGTAGGTTGTTTGTAATATCTAATTGAGAAATGCAGAATTCAAGCTGTGTGTAGGTGATACATGAATTTTTCACCCCTGCTGACAGCCACATTGACTTCTGTGTAGTTCTTTAAACTGATTCAATCAAACTCATGCTGTTTATGCTTTTAATTGATTGAATTAAAACATCATTTTAAACACTTAATCATTCCATTAGGCAAGATTGTGTTTGCCTAGTCTGTGCACAATCCAGCACAAAGTAAGCGCAGATTTCTTATTCACAAGGCATGAGGAAACTCATTCCTTGGTGTCTCCCTGCTTTGGCAGCCTCGTGAAGGCATTTTGCAGAGAGACTGGAGAGGTGCTTTAGTAATAACGAACCCATGAAGGATTCTATAAACTATAAGGATTATTCTGTTTTGGAAAAACGGATGTGAGCATTGACTTACCATCTCAGAATGAATTGGTGAATAAACCTTAAACTCTGCTGCTTCCAAAACGGATTCATAACGGGAATTTCTACTCCTTCGAGTTTTCCAGTGGGAGCCTTTGGAAGAGTGTTGTCAGCCTGGAACATATGATATTTTGACAAAATTTAATCTTTAAGAGTTTTCTTTACTTAACAGAGTAAGAAGTACAGACACACTCTGAAGCTTGCAAACCTAGGTAGCAACCTTTTGAGAGTAGTAACAACAAGAAATGTCTGAGCCACAGGTGAATATTACTGAGCAAGAAAATTCTCCAAAAAATTTCAGTTGCTTTCACAATACCTTACTAGAATTTATGGCAAACTGTTATTTTTTTCAGCCTATAATTCTGATTAGATTTACTATCAGTAATATATTTATCAACAAGGGAAAAGTAGACTTTTCTTTCTCTTAATCCATTTATTTTGACTCTTACTATTTGCTTTCTTCCACATATTTTTTTATCCATAGCTTTTTATTAAAGCTGAGTTTTTGCCATTTTATTTTAATAATGCTTTGGTTTTATAGTGCTAAATTTTGCATATTTCCATATAATATAGTATCCATATAGTATATCATCCTTTTCATTTCTCTAAGATGGTTCCATAAACATATTTTAAGATATTGACCATGTAAGTGGTGATAAAAATATTTTGATAAGTTGTTGAGATATATGACAAAAAAATAAAATTGTGGGAGGCAATGAAGAAACCATATACATGATCACCCTAAATTTTCCCTTAATTACTTATGAATGCTACTTATATTAAAAATTATTAGAAGTTTAAAAAATTATCCATGCAGAAATGAGACTTTTGAATACAAAATTATTCTGGTTTTATCCAAACATGGGTAGTATTTATTTTGTATTAAAATTTTATTGGTTTAAAAGAGGCATTATTTTGTTCTGAAATGGTAAGGAACTTTTACAATATTTTTGGCCTAAAGAGTCACTGTCTCATAGTTTCTATGCTTGATGCCTCTCAATGACATTAAATGTGCATTTCTACTATGTTGATTTATTTATTTCTAATTTCACTCCTGAAATCACAACCTGAGCTGTTGAGCTCAAGCTGTGTTTTTCCTCTTTGTATCTGTCATCTCTGCTAATAAGGATTTGCATGCCAAATTAGACCCTTGGTTACAGATTAAATTCCATTACATTCGTATTATGTCTTCAGTGATAACTCCTTAATATTATAACCTTCATTTTGGTGGTACACCTGTAACTAAATAAATGTTAAGCCTGATTCAAAGGTTATTGGAAACAATATGTCTTTACAGTGACTTTAATAAGCTTTAAATAAGGCTTTTATTTAGCAACTCTGTTAATGACATGCAAGAAGGATTAATAGTCATTTTCTGAGCTATGTCTGTTAGTAGCAACAATCAAAATATTGTTTAGCAACAATCAAAATATTGTTTCTTTAAGAGGGCAAACTTTAAAGGACTCCCTGGATTTAGAAATGAAAAACATAAATTTACCTTTTAAGATCAGTATAGTTGGTGTTAGTCAAAAAAAAGCACTGCTTTTAAGTAATCACATAGTAAAATTTTATGTTAGGTTTAAATAGAAAATTTCTTCATCATAGGAATACAGGTCTTTGTTACTAACAAGAAAGTAAAATTTCACAAGGACATATTTCTGAAAGAAAACAATGGAGAAAATTATCTATCTGATAAATATAGAATGTATATGAATGTTAAAATAAAATGTGTATTTATTATAGGCACTGACATGTGAAAGTGTTTTTTTGGTATGAGCCTCTATAAATCTGCAGTAGGAATGTGCTTTCTGGAATTACAGAAAAGAGTGATAAAAATTTTGAAGTGTGTTTAAGTTTGTTAGTAGCCTGTATGTACAAAAATTCTTTGGGATAATCCAGAATTTTCCTAATTTGAATTTTATCTGACTTTGGATAAACAGATGTATTTAAAAAATAAAAGTTGGCTATGCGTTATTGTAAAACTTCAAGTCAGGAGGAAAGAATGCTCTATGAACTGCTTTTATTCTAAAAAACACTGTTGCTATGACTACTTGAGTAGCTCTTAAGGAAATGTCCTTTTTATTTAAAGTATTTCTAGTACTTTAGTTACCCTAACAACAGGCTACACCTAAAATAGCAGCTTCTAGCAAGTTAGTTCTTGTTTGCAAAGAAAGTCTCATCTTTGTCTTTCCTGATGTTCTAGTCATTAAATGATGGAAAGGATAAAAGAAACTAAGCTTCAAAATCATGTTTTACGTATTGATGTTTCTTTAATAGCTTTAGTCCGCACACCATCAAATAATCTCTGCTGATAATTTCACTGGATTTTTTTTTTTTTTATGAACAGATCAGAGGATCCAGATTGAAAAGTATTAAAAATATTTTTGGCTGTCAGAGCATAGTGATATTGTGTTTAAATAGAAACATATTTTTAAAATAAGCTGTAATATTTTATATAGCCTCCCTTACTTCAGTTAATAATAGGGAATAATACATGGTCAGGCTCCATATCTGTAAGAAAAAATGTTTAACTTTTGTTACGAAACCGAATGCCGTTATCAGACATGAATGGCACTGAGTTGCCAGAAGACTCATCCTTCTCAGTTACTATGCAAGGGTCAGTCAGTAGCACAACTTGAGTGTATAAGAACTGTATTTGTCATTCTTTTCTGACACACTTTTCAATTTTACAGTGGTTTGTAGTACATACACTCGGATGAGTAGAAATAGTACGTCTCATTCTGATAAATTTTGCATAATTAATTTTTTGTTTGGGTTTTTTTAAAATTTTGGTGAACTGCTGTAAATATCCTCCATCTGCTCTAAAAAGAAACTGTTTCTCATCTGTGTTTCAAATTTGCCACCTGCTCCTTTCGGTTGATCCAGAGAATAGCCATCTATTCAATTTCTCCATGTCAGTCTTTATTTTAAAGACTTCTATCATGTTCATCTCTAGTTATGTCTTCTCTGCTGAAGAATATTATTCTAGGAAATCTTTGGTGGCAAGATGCACTAGATGTACAAACTGTTAGATGGATTTAAAACTGGGTAGTCTATCACTTTTAAAGGGTAGTGGTTTATGTCTTAAGATCTGGTAGCTCATAAAAAGTGGAACATCCCTGGAGCTCATATTGGTCAACACAAGCTTTATGAAGCTCATCAAGAACAATCATATAGATCAAAACAGTCTAGAAAAGGACTGAGTAAGAGCTTAGCAGAAAAGAATTGGCTAAATTAAAAAACAACCCCGTATGCAGTAATGTCAGATGTTCTGTAAGCAAGAGGCTGCTGGAAGTCAAGCACAATAATACACCCCTCCCAACAGGGACCTGGCCGGTCTGAGCTCATGGCTGGATGGTCCTTGTGCAGTCATTTCTAAGATGAAGCACACAAAGAAGCAGTTCACAGTTACTGGATTCTCTGAGCTGCAGAAATAATGAGACCAAATTTCTCTGCAGAGCAGCAGATTACTGCCCATTGCTATACTTTCACAATCTGTGGTTTGCAAAGTTGAGATTTTCCCTCCTTCTTCCTGTGGGAGGGTAAGGCAGCACAAGAACTGTCCAAAAGCAGAGTACCAAAACAGACTGGCCTTGCACATCCCTGGAGCCATGGAGATGCCCCAAGCCCAGGGCTGAGGCTGCCTCGGGCTCTCCCCAGCCTGTCCTGCTTCCTGGCTGAAGGGCTCTCTCCTGCCACTCCCATGGAGAACCCCTGCCTTACTCGCAGTCTTAAAAATATCCCATTTTAAAGAAGTTTTTGTATGAATCATATCTATGTTATAGTTGTTAATTTTCCTATCACAATGAACTTTAGTGAGATGTACACAATCTATGTAAGTGAATAATGCCTGAATGCAGGCACTGCTGAAGGTCATTTAGAATGCCATGCTAAACAGACTGGGGTGCTGGTGAGGCCCTGGCAGCTGACCTAAAGAGTCTACAGTAAGGTACCTTGAAGCTTCACAATTTCTTATCTGAAAATTAAATAACTAGAAAACCAATTTACCACTAGATCACAAACCCCTAAATTCTTAGTTTCTCATGAAATCAACTAAACCAAGAATTCTGACACATCAATAAACACAGTATCTGTACATTTTCCATGATCATAGTGACACAGCTTATCACAAACTTTAAATATTAAATGTTAAATTTAATGAAGTCCATTATGCTGTATAACCAAGACAGAAAAACGGTAACATCAATCATGCAATTTCCATTTCTGGACATATGTAAAGGGTATGTATATACAAGATCTGAGCAAAAGTCAACTGCAACATCTGAAAATAGGTATGTTTTGATAAGAGGGAAAAGAAAAAAAAGGAACAGCAAGTGGAAAAACACAGATAGAGACTTATTGAAGTGTAAAAAATATCACTGTAACATGAAAAAAATATGCTTCCTGTGTCAAGAAAATCACAGGTGTTGATAGATATTACAGTCTTACAAGAACATTAAATGAGGAAACTTCCATCACAAAACTGTAGCCAACATTCTGTTCTTATTTTAAAACTACAATCTAGAACAATTTAGAACTACAATCTTTAGAACAATTCTAAAGAATAAATGATGACTTAAGCCTAATTATCATTATGCTTTATTAAGTGCTATATATAGCTGTCTATTATCAGCAAATATCAATTTCCTTTCCAGTCAGCTGGACTGGTTATTCAATTTTGCCATGATGTCTCTGGTGGGAACTGTTCCCTGAGCCACTGCGATGCTGCTGGCATTTACATTTTTATACAACTTTTCCTAGTAGTTTGGTTTGCTTTAATTGCTCCTTCCTACTCCATGTAAGAACATCAATTTCCCTTCCTTCTGATAATATTTTCCTATTTTTAAGTGCCATTTCCATAATTGATACCTCAGTCCTAATTCCAATGTCCATGGTACGAATATTTTCTCTCTGTAACATGGAATTGTACATATCATAGAACTCTTCTTTGGACTGAGTATGACCATGTTTAAATTGGCCCTTCCTATCTTTGCACAGGTTATGCTCATTTTATCTGCCTTACATCTTTCTGAGGCTTCTGCTCAATTTATGGTTTTGCTTTCCTTGTTCAAGTAACTAAGTGTATTGCTGCCTACTTTATTCAGCCTACTAACAAACTTCCAATTTAGTATTATTCCAAATACCACCTAATTTAGGATTATAATCCCATTCTAGACAGAAAATTGTATGGTAACCAAAAACAATGGCACCCTTTGAAATAGGTACAGGAAAAACCAGATTTTAAAATACGAGGGGACAAAGAGATTACTAGGAAAAGACAGGAACATGACTACATTATTTTGGCAGATAATGTTTTGGGGTTTTTTTTAAGTTACAAGTGATTCACAGCCATCATGCACTTTTTTGTATGTGTTTTATTTGGAATGTTTCTAAGTGCTGCTGGCAGCTTTTCAACAAGGAAGGAGTTGATAAAGAGAAGAGATCCAAAAGGAAATTAATGAACAGAGAATAAGAGAAAATTATGACTATTAACATGTAAACTTTGACATTTAGTTGGGAAGATGAAAGTGTGAATGGCTTATATTTCCAAAGTAATGTACATCACATGGAATTAAGAGGGATCTTCTGAGTTTAGGATTTTGGAAAGACTTCTATCTAAACCTTTGAAATAGAAGGCTGCCCAGGACTTATGAAAACAACAAAATACACCAATATGCATATAAGAGAGGAGGTAACATGAAAGTAATTATAAAAATTATTGGTATTTGAAAATGTTGGTGTTATCAAGGTTACTGTGCATATTAGATATGCATGAACCACTAAGAAATACATAGTCAGTTTATAAACATATCCATTACTAAATATTCCCAAGAGAAGCAGGAATTATTGAGAGATTTCTTTGTAGGAAAACTTGCATATTTTGTTTCCAGCGGAGAAAAAACCAAACACATCACATGGTTGCTAGTTTAATCTTCACTGCAGGTACACATCAACAGTTGCTTCAAAGAGGTTTAACATGCACCAAATTTCATTTTCCAGTAGGCAAATAGAAAGTCCTGTGTCAGTAAAACCAGCTTCATTGCTGCTTAACACAAGGGTGGCCTTCTCAAATATGTCAGTAGAGAGATTTAGAGATGTCCTGTGGTCCATTAAGCAGGTGTTAGATACAGAGATGGATTGTTATCCTGCAGGGCTGCAAAGTCACTAACATCTTTGTACTGAAGAGTCATTTAGCACAGATAGCTATCAGCAGGCTCTCTCATATGAGAGTTATTGCAGGGGAGCAATAGAAAAGAAAGCTATCTTTTGTAGAAGTGGTTTTGGTCATGTAAAAATTAAGTACAAGATTTGCATGAACATGGCTTGTCTCAAGCATTCTTAAAAATGGGGTTTTTTGGTTACCAGCATCCATAACAGTTCGTGGAAGATGGTAGTATGCTTATAATATTTTAAAATGAGAACCTATGTCACAGTTAAAATGAAAAATAATAATTTGTCTCATGCAAGACACTCAAAGACACACTTATGAGCTGTTGGTTTTACCTCATGAAAGGTGTCTTTAAATCTCAATGTGCACTTTAACCCTTATCAATATATTGGATTTGAAATGAAGTTCTATGGTATATCACAACTAGGCAAAAGAGGCATTCATCATTAAAAAAATATAATCAGTCTTGCAAGCCTTGGATAGCAATTTAAAGTCTTAAAAAAAGAAAGAAGAGGGCATTTCCTTGAAATAGCTTCCTAACTTTTGGCAACTACAGGTTTAGCAGTTTTCAGAACTGAAGATTTCCATTAAGACCTTCTGATTTTATAGGTCTTGATGGAACTCTCTTACACATAAGTGTTTAATTGCCCTTAAAGATATTTATACTGGAGGCCCCTACTGTATTTTAAACTCTGTGATGCAGTTTTCTAGCAGGTGAAAAAGTGTTATTGTTTCATTTCAACCGTTTTATTATTACATTGATTGCTGCCTGCTTCTTGAGATGTGTAACAGGTGGGGTTTTGCTATTCAGCCTTTTTATACCACACGTGACATTTATAGACCTTTAATAAAGTTTATTTTGACTATATCTGTTCCTGATAGTCTTCCATGACCTGTTTACTATCCCCTAATATGTCATTATATCCTTTTTTTCATTCCCATTTCAAGAAATCTCAGAAATTGATTTCCACTTCAGTGATAATTCTGTCAATGTGTTTTGTGTATTTTTAGTTCATTTGAAAACAGGGCGAGTAGGCTTGATCACAATATTGAAGATCCAGGTGCATCAAAGATTAACATAATGATATAATTATATTGGGTTGCTTCCTAACATTTTAGTACCGCTTCCAGCTGTCACTGGCAATTTTAGAACATGTTCATAAGTCTTTCTAAGGTTTGTTCCCTGACTTTTAATGACTAGGACTTATCGTTATGCATGCATAACTAGAACTGCTTTTCTACATACCCTTCATGTTGTTTTTATTAATACTGAATTTGCCCTGTTATTTCATTATTCAATTATATTTCAAAGCCAGCATTACCCTGATTAACTTGAATAATTTGGTAGGAGCATTTAATTTTGTTAATTATATGCCCATTTCTTTTGTGAGATCATGATACCCGTACATTAGGGTCCATAGCACAGATGTATACTGTTGATCTTCTTCCATTAAAGAATTAATTACTCATTTCTCTCTTTGTTTCTTACTCTCAAAATATATTAACCATGAAGAGATCATGCCTCTTTACATCTGCCACTATGAAAGTTTGGTGAAGGACAGTGTCCAAATTTATTTTTTAAATTCATGAGTACAATTGCAGCATTATCATCTTCATCTGAATGCTTTTTGACAATTTCAAAGAACTTGAGTTTATGATGTATTATTTCCTTTATTTTCTGTATTAACATTAGTTCAGTATACAGTATATGTCTATGGGATGCACCTATATTAGTACTTTAGTTCAGGTAAGGATGTAGATTTCAGCTCCATCTCCTGTTTATCCCTATTTAGAATCAGGGAATTTTTAAGATTGGAAGGGACCTGAAGAGGTTTTTGATCCAGCTTCCTGCTGAAAACAACTTTATCTGTGATGTTGGACTGGGTTTCTCAACACTGGATTCAGTCAGGTCTTGAAAACCTTCAAAGACAGAGACATCACCACGTCTTTGGACAACCTCTTCCAGCTCTTAATGGTGGAAAAGTTTTCCTTAACTTCAGATAGGGCCTCTGCTGTCTCAATCAATTCCTGTTGCTACTAATTCTCCCATCATGCACTACTGTGGGAAGTTTGAATCCATATTCTTAATATACTCTGCATAGGTATTGGGAGACTCTTTGATTGCTTTCTCTTCATGTAAAGATCTGGACATTTGATCAGAGAAGTTGATTACACTGATGGTTCATCCCTAGTTGATCCATATGCACTGCTGCCAAGAACCTTTTCGCTTTCATGAGACAATCACAAGCATTTAAAATAAGTTTACTCTAAAATACATAATTTAGCCACTGAAACATAGTTTATTGTTCAGATGGTCAACTCTGATATAAAGGAAGTCAAAACAAAGTCTGGACAGTCCCCCTAAATAATTGAAATAGATTTTTAGTGAAAATATAGACTTATTTTTTGCTACCTTTAAAACTCAGTCCTTCAAAGGTCTGTGCAAAATGTCCTATATTATTTACAGAGCCCCAAACTTTAGGAAAAAAATACTCTGTGTTTATAAAAGGTGGACTAAAGAATTTTCCAAATCTTTACTATGGCTTCACAATCTTATTAAGAATCCATATTCAGCTGAAATGACAGAAAACAAGTAATTTTTAATATTACTGGAACAAATTGACATCATATGCCAAGTGAGAAGAGTAACAGCAGAGAAGACATGCTTTCGTCAAACAGTGAAATACCACATCAGTAAGAATATATTCTACTCCTGCTGCAGGCTGAATTTTAATGGATGCCCATGATATGCTGAGAGCTGTAAATATTTGTTCCTTATTTAATGCATTATTTCTACCTCCATCTGTTGTAAGTGGCATTTTATGGGAATGAGTTCTTGAAAGAGGCAGTTCTACTGCTTATAGTGTGATGCAAACAGTATCACATTACATTCCAAATAGAATTGAGTTAAAAGAGGTAAATACATGTTTGCATTTGTGCATAGCTGTCCAGTTACAAATACTGGTACAGCAACTCTTTAACATGCTCATGATATAAATAACTATTAGGTCATTTGTATCCATAGCATTTAAACAAGGTTTGATTTCATCTGGACTAAAACAATATTTTATTAAGAATTTTTTTGTATTGAACAATATTCTTTTATTTAAGCAGTTTCCCGGAAAATAATTTATTAATTAACCAGATTTCTTTTTTATTCTTTTCAGCTTTACACAGAGCATTTAATCTCAACCCTTACTCAGCAAAACACTCATTATATCATAAGTGTGAAGAGTGCATGTCTACTCATCTCCATTAAGCAGAACACTGTCATTCCCAACCCATTCATCACAGCCGTTAATCATGTGTATGCAGAGAGTGAATTAGTAAAAGGCTTTTGCAGATTTGCAACTTAGTTCCAACTTAGGAAACATTCTGTGTGAAGCAGAGGACGGATATAGGCAATTCTTATCACTGGAAAATAAACCACTGTAAAATACAATGTATTTTTTTTTTACAGTCATCTCTAATTAGCAGACCACTATTTTGAACCACTATTTTGGCTATAGGTATTCTGTAACCAGCAGCGGAAATTTCCAACAGACTAATCTTTATACCACATAAAAATATATCTGAAAACAGATGCTGTTTATAAATCTGCATGTTATGATTTATGAATAAAGTGCTGTTCCTGCAAAAAATATTTCCCCCCACATTTCTTGGGAGTGCTAATTTCAGAAAGGTGATCAAAGATGATTATGGTCATTCTTGTACGTTTAAACTTGAACCATTTAATGAGGTTTTTTGTATTAAAAGAGGACCACAGAATAGAAAAAATAGACAGATGCAATCCAGACATATCTAGAAATCCCTTTATCTGTCAAAAGGAAAAAAAGAACCAGAAGGTAAGACAGAAAACAGCAAATTCAAGTTATAGCTCACTCATAGGAGTATACAGAACCTAAAGAAATAACTGAGAGTCAAGTCAAGAATTTCCAAGTAGCCTAAGCCTTAATTTCTACTCCTTGATATTTTCAATATTATTTTCTGTTCAAATGGTAATTGTGAACACTAGTTATATGTTCATAATACATTTTTGAAGTGAGCAAATGCCATTAATCCTGCTGGGGCTCAGTTATCACAAGTGACACAGATTCTAAAACTCATTTTGAAAAGTCAGGTCCCCTAATACATCTCATTTAGCTGTTCCTATTTTAAAGATGCAGTCATAAGTCCATCTCCTGTTTGCAAAATGATGCACACAAAAAGTGTCAAGCTCAGTCAACAGCAGAAGTGGGAGCTAAGACTCCAGCAACAAATCTCAGTCTTAGTTTTTATGTATTGTCACTGTTGTAATTTCATCATTGTACATCACTTGCTTTGGGCTACAGAGTTTATTGGAATTTTAGAATAATTTCTGTACTGTTGCAGATGACTCTTGCTGATATTTGATTTTTTTCCCCCCACAACTTGAGAAAAATACAGAAAATCATTTCTAAAAACATAACTGAGTATGTCTATATAGTTTCTGTTCTGAAATTGATGGTTTGATATTAGAAAAGGTTCAAAGGGTCTATTTGAAGTGATCATAAAACAAGAGGAGACTGTGGCTTTTTGTAGAGAAGTAAATTGATGCCTCTTGTCAAATTCAAAGTGGCCACTGAGTTCTAGCTTTTGTAACACTGTACAGAAATACAAGCATTATCAAGTTAGTTACATTACATTTTAAAGCTGACAGATTGCTTTACAAAATATTGACTTTACAAGACAGTAAATTTTGACAGCTGCATGATATCTCTTACCTTAACAATGTGTCTTAAACATGACCATCCTAATTTAATTCAGTGATTTTTATTTAAATTTTATGCAATTAAAAATAAACTGATGCTTGTCGTTATCAAATTCAAAATCAGAAAATAACTACACTTCATGTTTTAAAATATTAAATAACATATATATTTGACATTGCATAAAAATAAATCTCAGGATTCTACAGAGTTCAGTAATATTTCCTTATTTTTTATGTAAAACAAGTGATGTCAATACAAAATTTTCACAATTTCACTGGGAGGATGATCACGCCTAGAGTGAAACAAGATATTAAATGCTTCATTATAAGTAAAGGAGAATGCAAAACTTTTATTTCCAATATGTAACGCTGTCAAAGTAATTTCAAGTTTTGTGGCAAAAATTCCTTTTCTCTTCACAGTCTCAGTATTCAATGAATGAGGTGTTTGACTAAGGAAATAAGAGTGTCACTTCCTTAAGTCCTATGCAATTACACTGTGTTCTGACAGACTGACTTGCTTAAGCTTTTGGAACCCTTATGTGGAAATGTTTCAAGGTGCAGACTAAATGCAAAAAACTATCTAAACACTTTAACCCAAGTTACAAATTTAGGCATTTAGGAAGGCCAAGACATGTAGATCTCATTTAAAAAATACTAAAGAACCTATCTTACAGAATTACTTAAAATTGAACAGTCTAAAATGAATGATTGCCTCCAAGATGAACCACTTGCCTAAATTTGGATGCCTGTATGTTTTCAGAAACACATCTAAACTTAGGCAAAATTATCCAGTACTGTGGTATACATGGAAAGTATCTTGCTTCAAAATCATTGAATTTTGCTATACTTGTTTTAATCTGTGAAAATTTTTTAGCAACATAAAATTCTGGTTGAAACATTATCCAAAAAGCAAGGAAGCCTATTTCACAAGAGATTCAAGTGTATTATTTCTTTTTTTTTTCCCCCTGTGGAGGAATATCCCTGTCATCAGGCTACATATTGATTATTTTTCTCCCAATCTGAATACAGATCATTTAAAAACCTAAGTTTAGAGATGTTGCTATACCAGAAGCCACCTGAACAGGGGCTTCATCTTGTCAACATCTACGCAGACTTCAAGCCACTCGGTTCTTTCTTGAAAGTAGTGTTGCACAACATGGTGATGTTATTTTAACAAGGAGTTGGAAAAGCAACCTCCGTATTTTTACTCAAAAAGTAATAATTTGTGCTAAGGAAAAACTAGATTTAGTCATTTTCACCAAGACCACTTCTACTTTGCTGTATGATACTGACAAGTGAAACATAATGGAATTTTACTGGGGATACAATGAAAAGACACACCAACCTCTATTTTTCCTTTATAAAGTGTGGGATTTTCGTAGTCAGATATGGACAAATTATAGGTTCAAATTAAACAAATTGTCAGGTTACAGGGCATGAAAAAGGGAGGACTGTATTTACATATTTGTTTCCAAGTCTTTCAAATTCACAAACTAAAACTCCTAAATTACATATGCAAGAGAGGTGGAATTCAGCTGCTTGCATTCATAAAAGAGTGCTGTAATTATCAGTCGAGGACATTCATGATTCTTCACTCAGTGGTCCAAAATTAAGAACACATTTTTCTCATGTCTGTTTTAGAGCGTCATTTTTTTTTTACATTACGGAACCCACAATGCTTGAGAAATCAAGCACTCCAAAGAGATTGCAGTGCATCAAAACCATACAGATTTGTTAAAGCAAAACAAAACATAAAATACTGCATAGAACGTAGTTTGTACATGTCTATGTATCATCATAGACATAATATAAATATTTGTCCTGTATTTCTCCATCTTCATTATCAATACGTTGATCATTGGAATAAAGAATAAATGACTGTTAAGAGAAAATCAACACAACTTACATGTATATCAATATCACATTCCTCCTCTTCAATAAACTGTTGTTTCTGAGAAATAAGTGGAAATTCTAGGGATAAAACTTTTCTATTGAAAACCATTTTCTATTGAAGTCCATTACACTATCCTTTGGGATTCCTTTGGGAAAATGTAAGAACCTGAGCTTTGGGGTTTTTTCTTAAATCAAATTAAATTGAAATGGCTAAACCAGCTAAAACAGTTGAGGCAAATCTTTTGTAGCAGCTGTAGTAGGCCACATGAACAATAGACTTGTTGGGACTCATTTAGTTTCAACTTCGTTTATTATAAATAACTTTCTTTCTTGTTGTTAAAACTAATGTTCAAGCATGAATAAAGTTTGATTATACATCTAAAGAGATTATTTATATGTTAAGGCAGAAAAGGTGGAGAAAGTCTGGCAAAAAAAATCAGAGTGGGAAGAAATGTACTGAGTATTTATATAACAAATGATTGTGTTTTACCATGCTGTTTACATAAATATATATTAAACCATCCTGCCAAATCTTGTAAGAATTTTTATTAGACATTTCTATCTCCAAATAATTTTTTTCTGGCCCCAAGTCCTATTTTAGAGAAAAGTGGAAGATAACATGGTGGATTAATCAAGATAATTTGTACACGCATCATCTTTCATCCTGATTTCTGCCATCTAGAAGAAAAATATATTTTCAAAATTTAAATTTTCCATTATTTTGAAAATGAAAGTGTTCTTCTTTACAACAAAACACTTACTGTCGAGGACCTGAGTTGAGGATCTCATTTCTGAAGTACAACTTTCAGAATAAGGGCTCTCTGAGTCAGCTTTGGCTTTTGTTGCTCAGTTCCATCATTCTGCCAGATCAAAGCACCTGACTTACACCTCTGTTTCTCTGTGAGCAGATCATTCTTGTTAAAGTCCTTGAAATCACCTTGACTGCTAACTTTAAAGTTAGAAATAGTGTAATTTTCCTGGTGTCTAGAATATTTTTATTTTAAAGCCTTGGAAAATAACAGGATTGTGCAACTGCAGAGCAGATACATATAAACAAAGTGGGTTTCATTTTGCTAAATTATTTAGACCAGCTGGAGGTGGTTTTGAAGCAAAAATGCAATTATTAACTGACTTATGTTTGGCACTCCCTTCAGTCTCTGCACAAACATGGCACATACTGGTGTTTGAGATAGCTCTGAATTCTCATCTATTGTAAATCTTGGTTCTCAGTACGCCCATGGCAGCCTCAGAAGCCGACAGCTTCTGCCTCACTGTAGGGTTCGTTTCTTAATAGGTTGCTCTCTTCTGATCTTACTTCTTTTGACCAGAGCATAAAATCCTCATTGCCAAGAGTTGAAAAGTAGTGTCTCCCTAGCTTTAAATTTTGCTATTGTTCTTGAGTGGATTTTTCCCACCAAGAGCTTTTTCCCTCCGCTTTGCTGCTAAGTTTCTCTATAATTAGAAAAAAACGCTTCTATTTCTATATACTCAGGCAGGGCAATGCGTCACATATAATTTTGAGATGCATATTACTTGAGGCAAAATGAACATATCTATCCTACACAAAAATGTGAAGAATAGACTTTATTATCTAACAAAGACCTCTAAAACAGTCTAGCCAGAAAAAGAAATTCAACATATTCCACAAAGTACTTATTTTCCCTATTATAAATGGCATTTCAATGAAATTAAATATTCCTTGAAAATAAGATCATAGTCCATAATTATTATATTTTATTTTTTATAAAAGAAAATGTTTTTATATTTTATTTTATATTTTTCCTATTTTCTTACAGAACTTTTAATTTTAAAATTTGTAAAAGCTTTTTATTTAAAATATTTAAATTCCACAATAGCAATCTATGTGCATACAAATACAATCATGTTGTTAATGAAAGTGTAATAAATATCCTCAATTGATTACCAAATAAATTAGCAACTTTCTCTTTTAATTAGAGAAGAAAATTGGAATTACAATTATAACATTTTCCAAAAAGTGAAGAATTAGATATATGCATATGTTTTGCCTTCAGAACTGCCAGCAATCACCTGAGACAAGTAGGAACCAATTTTGCATTCCTTGAAAAACGTGCACCAAGGTACAGTAAAATGAGACTTATAGTTTGCCCAAATACCAATTTGCAGTAGTTGAAACAGTTTCTGAAACTGACAAGCTTTCTTCTGAAATATGAATAATATACTGAGAAACAACGTTTTTGTATATAATTTCACCAAACTTAGTAATATTTATGGGTAATTATTCCACCACTGAAAAATAAAAAATAAAAAAATGGGAACAGGAAAGGAAAGCCTTGTTCTGCTCTCCTCTTTGAATAAAACTTTATCCTGAATTATGAGTTTTATAAAATTCAACCTGCGGAATACTGCAATACAGTGTGGCCTTGCCACTTATACAATACATAGATTTTACCAGGACTCCTACTATAGGCTCCTGGCAGGACCTGTGCCCTGTGCAGGGAGAAGCCCTTGCTGGAGCAGGTTTGATGACAGGATTTGTGACCCATGGGGACACACTGAAGGTGTTTATTCCTGAGGAACTGCACCCCTTGGAAGTGACCCATACCAGATCTAGGTTTGAAATAGAATTTTCAAAGTATTCTCCTGATACACAGCTCCCAAACTTAAATCCAAATATCATCAGCCTGTTAAATATGTCTGGATTTTCTAGAAGGACCTTTCTAGTTCCATCCATTCCAGATGATCCTTTGCTTGTCTCTAAAGGACTTTTCAGGCATAAATTAAAGTGCTGAAGCTCTGAAATGCAACAGCTTAGGTGAGGAAAGTAATGATTAATGCCTTATTCCTGCAGACTGCTGTGAAACCTCTGTTTTGAGAGGTATTAAGAAAATGCAGGTGCAGGTCTAGATTGGTTCATTGGCAGCTTGCTCAATCAGGAACAAATTAATCAAGTCTATTTTTTAAATTGAAGTAACAGTCAATACATGAAAAACAGGATTCCTAAGTTTTCAAATATCTAATAATTGTTTTGCTCTATTTCATCAACTCTTAAACCAATTGACCAATATCCATGTTAAAAAAGGTCTCACTTGGAGAGTTTTCTATTCCTGTTGACAGCAACCCTAAAACAAATTGTGTTTTAGTATAAACTGGAAAGTTTTAAGTTTAGAAACACTTTTCTTTCACAGGCTTAAGAGAGCTTCCTATACTTATTTTCATACAGAGAACAAAACAAAATGCATATGTAAAAAAAAACGTTTAGAAGGGCATTAAAGATTCCTCAGAGTACATGCCCACAGCCATATGCGTCATGATGTTACTTGTACCAGAAAGATACCCTAACAAATGCCAGAAATCTTGATTGCTTGCATCTTGCTGTGTTGCACCTTTGACAGATGTCAGAGTCAAAAGTCCTTACTGAGAACAGAGACTCCAAAATAAAAAAATTCCTTTCACCTTCCTGCCAGATTTCTTAGCTTGGATTACTGGCTCTGGGTATAAAGGTCCATGTTTACTGTTATCCTAAACAGGCTTAAAATTATATAATAAAAAAACACCCGGACTTCATATTTTCACAAAAAAAAAAGAAATAGTTCAATCAATCCTTCCTATAAAATGCAGGTAAGTGTTCTATAATTAACATTTTTCCTTTGTGACCAGTCTAAGATGTCAGGAAGGAATATAATGGAAAGAGATATAAATCCATCTGTGCTTTTTAGCCTCTCTGGGTCTAGCTTTAGAGAGGCATGATTTTCGTCCTTTTTCTCCCTCTTCTGAAAGTTTCCTACTGCCCTTCCTACTCTGCTTTAAACAGTATTTTAGAAAGAAAACCCACCAAAAAACCCAGTGTGATCCTTGTGTACTGATCCATACTTTTAGCAATATTGTCATATACTATTGCTGTTAACTCTGTATATCTACATATTCAAATAGAAATGTCACGTGATAAATGCAGTATTGTAGCTGGTTATATTCTTTTAACTGTGGGCATTAACTGATGGAAAATAATCTGATGTGAAATAAAGACTGATCTTGCTGAATAGGTAGAAATTAATTAGGAACTTTAAAGGGGTAATATTTTTTAAATTGTCAGGATGATGGGGTTACTTTTGGTGAAATGCATGTCTAGTCATGTAATTACTTGAGAACCTGGAGTGAACTGAAGACAAGTGTTCAGAATTGATATATCTCTTGCAAACTCTGCTCCTGGGCAGAACAAATTCACTGGAGATGAGAAACCCCAGAGTTGATCATTGAGGCCAATTAAATGAATTACTGTAGAAGAGCAGAAGAAAATTCATGAGTGACATCTAATCTATTCTAATTTAATTGAACAAAAACTTAATGTGGGTAGTTTCAATGTCTGTAGTGTATTGTGCAATGTATCACACTTTTAAAAAAACATTTTCTGAGACCCGCAGTCAGTTTTGTGCTTTATTAGAGATGTATAATATGTTGTTCTCCATTAGAAATATTGTTAGAGAAGCCCCGTGGAGATAAATGTCATTGTGTCATCTTTGTATTTTGTACAGGGAGACAAAGGCTCCCTCTGACCTGCAGGCGCAAATTGTAATTTTTATGAAGAGTGTTCTTTTCCCACAGATAAACTTGTTAGCTTTTGTCAGTTTGAGAGGCTATGTCACAGACAAGGAGAAAAATTGTTTATATTTTAATTCCTTCCCCAGAAATATCTTGCAGCAAACCAGACCTTGGGAAAAAAAAAAGGCAAAAATGAAAGATGGAGATGCAGAATGGACAGAATGAATGTCTATACAGATCTTCTACCTTGTTATAAGCCAAAGTGTGGTTTGGTTTGTATATATCTGCTTTGCTAAAAAAGACGTAAGGTACTACTTATGCTAATATGCCAGTTGCTTGACCTAGATACAAGTAAGAGTAGTAAAAGAAAATTTTTGTCAAATGATTCTTTACTTTTGTCTTTATTATTTGAAATGGCTAAGTAGTTTTTCACTTTTCTCACTATCTGTCTCACAGTACCTTAAAAAAGATAGTATGTGTTATTTTGTAGAGCAAGGAAAATATAATGCAGCTTTTATTGACTCAATAAGGTTCTGCTGTCTCTTATGCTGCCCCTTGTAGAACACTTTTTCTTCTTTGTTCAATCTGCCCCTTTTATATTATGGTTAAACATACCATAATACTGCTTGACAAGAAATCTATAATTAATGTGTCTCATGTGAATGTCACTCCTGAGGTCTCAGTCATTTCTCCTTTATGAATCTTTACAAACCACTAAAGATATTTGCCTTAATAGCTTTTAAAACATTCACAGAAAATCATAGAATGGTTCGGGTTAGTAAGATCATTGAGTATCAACCTCCCTCTCGTGGGCAGGGACAATTGCCACTAAACCAGGATGCTCTGAGCCCCATCCAGCCTGGCCTGCAACACTTCCCCGGATGGGGCATCCACAGCTTCTCTGGGCAGCTGTAGTAAACCTGGACAGTGAGGAATTTGTGTGCTGCTGTGCCTGGAACGATGAGGGCCATTCCAGTGGGTAGGTTAGAACAGGATGTGGCTGGAAAGGGGAGGCAAGGCAACATTTTTCTGAGGCAAACTTCCCTGCTCTGATCGATGGAGACTGCCTAACACAGAAGAGTGATGTGCAGGAATGGGATCAAGGAGGGGTCAAGACCCATAGAGGGGGAGCAAGACCAACAAGAGACCCTCAAATCCTCCCAACCTATTTCCAGAAAGGTCCAGAAAAAGGGACTGCACATGCTAACTCATTTACATGAACAGTGAGAAACCTAAGCTGAGGGTGGGGTAAACGTACCCATAATGAGGTACCCCCACAAAGCCCAGGTGCTCTGGAACCAGGACTGGTGATTTTCTCTCCTCTCTTTCTCTCTCCCTCTTTCAACCTCTCATTCTTCCCTTTTTCCTTTCATACTTTTATTTCTCTCATTATTAGAAAATAGTGTAAAAAAATTACCAATTTCCATGAGAAATGTGTAGTTTGCTAATAAAACTTTGAGTTTTTTCTTTTTTCTTGGACCATTTTGGCTTTTGCAATTCTTTTTTAACCATTTTCAACCTTAATGTAACACATTGGTTCCAAGATTACATACTGCATATAATGTTCTTGCATGTTTGTGGATAAATATTTTCCTGTTTGCTCTTTTATGAAATGCAGTGTAGCTGAAATCATCCTTATAAGAAGGGATTTCCCTTATAGGAAATCCTTATAAGAAGGTATTATGGATTTTCTGCAAGTTTTGGGATTTTGTTTCCAGGCAAAATAACCATCATAAATAAGAATGGATATTTCATGTTACCTCAACATGTTTAAAATGATTTTTTTTTGACAAAAAAATCTCCCTGTTTGTTGCTGTTGTTATTAGTACCTCTACAGTGAAAAATAAGTTTTTAATCATAAAAGGTTTTTACTCCAATATATATTACTTAATTTTTTTAATACATTTTCCTAAAAGGACCAGTGCTTTTGGGCTAACATAAAACTGAGTGAATAGGCAATGGCTGTATTTCCACAAATTCTAGATTAAGTCTAACTGTCCCATTGGGGAAAAATGTAAAAAGATAAAATGTATACATCAAAAAGAAATTAAAATATCTGGAAATAAAAATGGGAGATATAGAGCAAAATAGTTATTTTCATCAACTGACATTTTGGTTCGCTGAGGTTATTAAATTAGGTATATGGACTTACTCAGGCTATTGGAATAGACTTTTATTATTTAACTGTATGAACATTAGAAGATGCAGATTAGTGAGGACGTCCACATCATTGATTAGATTGGCCATCCTGTGATTCAGCTAATCCAGGTTCAGATTTTTTTGCTGTGTGATGGGTTTTAAAAGCAATAGTTCTCTAAAAATACAGATAGAAGATGAATAGAATTTCAAAAGCACCAGAGCATTAAAGTACTGTTGAAATCAATAAATACTAGTAGTGAGATCCAAAATTGCACTTAGGTATCTGCAGTACAAGATAGGTATCTGAGACCCAGAGGGTTATTCAAATGCATTTAGGTACTCAGAGTCAGAAGGTATTTTAAGTCTGCACTTGTCTTGTTGCAGTGAAGGCCGCGGAGATGCTGCTGCTACTTTGGCAGAAGGGTGCATAGAGGGGTGCTCCCATTTCCCACTGTAAAGTTTGGGCTGCTTTTCAGCTGGGGTAAGTGCCTTGTGGGGAGAAAGAGGACAACAAGTACCTACGGAATTTAATATTTTGTCCATTTTGTTAGAAGAGTCAAAACATAGCTTCTCATTTTAAATGATTTCTGCTTTTTTCCAAGGCTCCATGCGAAGCCTGGGTTAGTGTACAGATCACAGTGCTGCCTTGCACTCCCTGGCTCAGTGTCTAGCAGCTAGAATATCTTCCTGCAGACCAACAAGGCCCAGTCGAAAAGGAGGGCCAGAGCTGCTGACTCATGTGGCCACAGAAGAAGTGAATATAAGCACTCTCCTCCTGTCCTGTTCCTGGTCTTATCCAAACAAACAAACAGATGAAAAAACTCAATCAGTAATTCAGCTGCCTCTAACCAAATAGGCGCTTCAAGTTTATGCACTCTCAGCATATTGTACTTGCCTTAGTCCCTGCTAATTTTCAAAACCTTGCCAGACAAAACATTGTACTCTTATAGAGTACTTAGTCCTATTTTACATTTTTTGCATACCTAAATATTTCTAAAAGATTTACTTTTTCTGCATGTGAGCTTTACTATTTTTTCAATATAACAATATTTCTCAACCTTTTCTGGGTATTTTGAGGATTCTAACATTAATGGTTGCAAGGGGATTACATTTTTTGTAACAAGAAAAATATAAATGCAACATATACAATTCCTAATATCACATTTCAAGAGAAGACAGGCTCATTCCAGATAATTAAAGCATTGATAATCTGAGTCCTCACAACTATAACTACTGAACTGAGCAGTATTTTATCATTTTGTCATGAAAATTTCTGGACCATGTCAATGCTTGAACTCACTATGTCCTTTCATGAATTATGGGCAGATACACAGCTGTTGAACTAGTATTTTTTCAAAGTGCAGTCAAGGTCAAAATTAGCAAATGGAAACAGAAGCCTATTTCTAACAAATATTTCCTTCTGAAATAAATGAAGCAAGCCTGGTCCTTCAGCATAGAAGAGCAAGCTGGCAAAGCTTCAGCCTTTAAAAGAACAGAAAAAAATCAGAAGACTGTCCTTCATATTTATAAGAAAGGACTATACAAAATCAAAAGATTGACTATCTGAATTTGGAGAGATAAATGCTACATTAATGCTAAAAACCTGGAAGGAATTAAAGCTTGCTAATATCTTTAGGTCATCCTACACTGTTCTTACTCATCCTTCTTTCTCTAAAAATCAACTATTGGCTACTGTCAAAAATGTACTATGGATTTTTAAATTGACTTAATACTGAGAGAATTCCTTTATAATATCAAAACATATATTTTTAGGCTTAAGATCAGGCAGAGTCTCAGTTCCAAAAAAATCTGTTTTCCCTAGAACTTTTTGGTGGTTTATGTAATATGCCAGTAGTAGTATATAGAATTGGATGGACCTTCAGATACCAACTTCTGGTGTGTCTATTTCACTAAATCAAATTGAGACAGTTAATTTTAAAGGGTTTTTGTTGTTAAGAAGTCTGTGTTCCTTTGAAGTATTTCTTGATGTCCTTTTAGAAGGACATGCATTTTTAGAAGGACGCACATTTTAGAGGGATGTACAGAAGACATTTTTTAAATTATTCAGAAAATTTAGGTCCTTACAAAAGACGGAAATCAAGAAATACTTCAAAGGAATACAGACGTCTAGACTGTAGTTTCAGAGAACTAAGGGAAATAGACAAGCAGACATGTCTAGATGTGGCACCTGGGCACATGGGTTAGTGGGGGTCCCGGTAGGGCTAGGCTGGCAGTGGCACCCAATGATCTTAAGCTTCTTTCCCAAATGAAATGATTCTATGATTCTACGCTGCAAGTTCCTAACTCTCCTTGATTCAAGTCAGTAGAAGACTAGTTTATGGCCTCTGTATTTTAACAAAAACCAAGAGAATAAAATACATTAAGCAAAAAATTCTCTGAGCAAACCATGATTTAATTTGTTGAAAAAAATTAAATTAGGAATACAACATTTTGATGTACATAAAACAGGAAAGAAAGATATATTTACTAAAAAAAGAATAAATCAATCCCTGTTTTTTTCAAATTTACATTTTAAGGGGAATGCAGATAGTTTAAAACATCTTAGTTTTAAGCAGTGCTTTCCAATGTAAAGTGTGTGTGTGTGTGTGTGTGTGTATGTGTGTATTTTAAATAAATTCTTGTTTGGTGTCTTTGAAGCTCCAGGCACTATGATTATAGATGTTTATTTTAGGATTAAATGGTAAAAGTTAAACAGACAAAACCTCTTTGACATCTGTTTTATCTGAGGTGGGGGGAAAAAAAAGTAAGGCAACCTAAGTAACAATGCTTATTATGTGAAATATGTTGAAAAGAACTATATTTGTCAGAGAAATATCTACATTTCCTAGCAAACACTCAGTTCTCAAAAATAAATACAGGGTGACCCAGACAAGATCATATAAATAAGCAAATCTAAATAACCAATATCGCAAATATTTGTTTAAAAACTGGAGTAAAATAGAAGAGCCCCATATTTGCTTAGCAAAAGGTCATCATTCTGCATTATGTATAAATGTAGTCACTTTGAAACAGAATGAAGAACTGATCTAAAATCCAAGCACACTATTTATCTTTCACTGACAAAACAATCTTTCTCATCACAGCAAATTTTCTATGGAGGTAGAGAATATACATCTAATAATTGTGAATAAAAAATACCCAAACCCAGGCATGTAATGGGTAAGCTTAAGAAATTCTGATTTTTCATAAGCCTTCTTATATTGTGAGACATAAATTGACATGAAAACTCAAGTCAGTTCTGTATGAAAAAATGTGATGAACATTTGAAGTGTATCTCTTCCTACAGTGAATGGTATATCCATTAAAGCATCCAAGAGCAAATTCAGAGTCAGTATACATCAGCTTTCTTCCACAATATGGGTCTCCACTCTCTGATCCTCAACTAAAGTTTTAAGCTGAAGAATAACTTCCTCTAGTCTAAATTGATTCAAAAGGTTATGGTTATACAGTGACTACTAAGTTGTCTGGATCTTTACTATGTACTTCTCATGGATAAACATCAATAATGAGTTTAACTCTCTAAGTATTTTAGTAAAAGTCAGTTGAGTATATATATATATGAGAAACATGATACACTGAGTTTGAATTTTCACTTCAGAGTCAGCAGTTATAGTGTAAAGAACACAATAAAAACTACTAAAGCTTTCTCAAAAGGGGAATGTTGAATGAAATCATATTTGATGATTCATTCCTGCAGAATATTTTCTTTCTGGAACTAAACTTCAAAGTATCTCATTTCAGTGATATTGAGATGTCTCATCTTTAAATTCACAGTTGTGGACTCCACTTTTTCTGTCAAGGGGTGGTGAAAAGTAAATAACTCTGGCTTGTGAATACTACACAAACTTCATGGCCTAGTATTACTTCCTCTTTCTTCCTGAATTATATCAATATTTGTGTAAAACAAATAAAATTAATCTCTAAAAGAGTTAAACTACTCTGTCTCACAGGGTAGCTGTATGTTTTCCACTGTTTTGCAAAGTGTTAGGACCATATGTCATTAAGAAATTGCTTCGTCTATCTGAAATAATATTCACTGTATTTCTGGACTGTTATATAAATAAGAGTTAATTTTCTCCAAACTGCAAGCCTTTTAATTTGAAGGAGTATGTTCATGGGTTTGTGTTCACAATGCTAAGTATTTCGGTCTCAGAATATGTGCTGATTCAGGCTGGGATAGAGTTACTTTTCTGCCCAGCACTTAGTATGAAGCTGTGGCTGGATTTGTGCTGAAACGCCGTTGATAACTCGGGGATGTTTCAGTAATTGCTGTTCAGGGCTTGCACAATGTTTTGGCCTTTTCTGCCTCTCACCCCACCCAGTTAGGGGGGTACAAGGGGGTCACAGCTGACCCCAAGTGACACAAGGCAGAGCCCATACTCTGCCTTCATGCTCAGCACAAAAGGTGGGCCAAGGTTGGCTGGGGCAGGGGCTGCTTGGGGCCCGGCTGGGCTTCAGCAGAGGAGCTGTTTTCATTTGCATTACTTATCTCTCTTGGGTTTTATTTCTCTTCCCTTTTTACTTTCCTTCCTCCTTTTATTTGATTGCAATTATTAAACTGTTCTTATCTTCGCCTATGAGTTTTCTCACTTGTACCCTTGCACTTCACTTCCCCTGCCCTGCTGGGTTTTGGGAGTGAGCAGCTCTGTGGGTCTTCATTGCCATATGGGGTTGCACCAGGACACATGATGCAGCTGACTGATTTCATCACATAAACACTCCTCCCCCCCTCGCCTCACCCCCAAAAAACCCTAAACAAGATTAAGAAAAAAGAAGGAAACAAGGAAAATGCAAATGCATGGGATTTTACTTTCAGTGAGCATTAATCAAACAGCGTCATTATAAATTCCTGAATAACTTAGGGAAATTTGTGGATAATATTGCAAAAATCTGCTAAGGAATATAGAGAACAATGAATTAATTTGTCATTGATAGAATCTTTTGGATAGTGTTTAACATACAACTCTTAAAAAGGACCAGCATTATCATTAAATACACTTTAGTTTATTACAGAATTTTCCATTATCCTTATTAGGTGTTTGTTATCAGAAGTACTGCATTCCTAGTGAAGCAGCTTCCAAGCTAACAAACAAACAAAAAAACACACCCCAAAAACACTGTACCTTTCTTTTTTTTAAAGAAAATTGTAAATTTTCCTATATGAAACCACGAGGGTTTCCACAAAAAAAAGGAAAACCTCATTATGCAAGTCTTACTGAACTTCTAAGAGGTTTGTTATTTTCAGCTGTTTCCTCCCCCCCAAAAAATACAATGATCTTAATTTTTTATTCTATGTGTTTGGTATATTCACAGAATGTCCTATTTTTTGCAGATACTTCATGTGATTACTGGTGAAAGGAAGAATTCACCTTTTCTAGAAGAGTTAAACCAGGTCCTGGATACCTGCAGGTAGATTATATGAGTGGTCTTACCCTGAGCTTGCTTTTCCCAGTGCCCTAGCTGGTGACCCAGCACGAGTTTCCTGGGCATCCATGGCTGCCAACTAATAGCCTCCCTTGCTTACAGTGCTTGTCCTTATAACCCAATTTTCCCATATGTTTTGTTTGGTCTCTTTTCTTAACTTATTTCTTTTGGTAGTGCTTCTTACCTATGCTAGCCACAATGACTGCTGAAGAGGAAATTTAGGAAGACTAAGACTCTGATTTAGGCAACAAACTGAAATAGGTGCTGTGAATATCCTCTCTCTGCTGCTATCATACCCACAAGCATACGAAAGGAAAAGAGAACCTTGAAGTATATATAAGATTTTCAACTTGCCCTCTAACATGGGTACCATTCTGAATACTAGAACACAAGACTGCAATGGGAAAAATTAACACCTAGCTTACTCTGTCAATGAAAATTTGTCCAGGGGGAATTAAAAATTCCTGATGATAGCACTGTAGTTTAACAGCACTCTTGAACCAGCAAATTGATGGGATGAACCGTTTCCATTTAGCCTGACAGCAGAACATTAATTATAAATTAAATTTTATTAGTGGCTTGTTGCTTGATAACCCAATGATATGAGAATAGCATTTTATAGTTTAACAATAATTAGAAGGTTGAAAACTGTTTTATTCTCTTCAGTGACCATAAAATGGTCTACATTTATTTACAGCTGATTTAAGGAAGAAGTAAATAGAAGCCTGTGTATTCTTTTTCTTTTTTTAAATTTAGGTGAAAATTTCTTTGTTTTATTTTTTTTTCTTAATAAAGAAATTAATTTACCCAGAAATATTTTTACTATAATTAGCCTTTTTTGCTTTGATATTAAGCATTTAATTTTAAAGGATTTTTCACAGGAGAGAAAGCAGAGACACTGTCATATATGGTCTTCTCTGTTTTCAGAGAACAATAGAACTTTCAAAAGGAGACAAATACATAGATTTAATGAACGGTTTTACTATACACCATGTATACTGCTGTTGACATCCTGAGTGCTGTGCTAGCAAATCAGCAAACTCTGATTTGTTAAAAAATAAATACAAATAAATTTTATATTTATTTTAAAATATAAAATTAATTATATTTATAATTATTTTTAAATTAAATTAAATTAATAATTAAAAATAATTAATATAAGAATCTGAATTTATTTAGTACTATGACTATATTGGCTAAACAAGATCAGGTGGGTTTTTGTTTTGGTCTTTTATTTTTACCTGCAGATAGAGACCCTCAGAATGGCTTTTGAAAAAAATTTCATTTTATCTTGTTTTTTCCTATTTTTTTCTGGCAAAAGAAGAAATTGTTTATTGTTTACAAAATAAAACTACTAATTTTTTTTGGGCATCTTCATAATCCTGAAAAAGAACCTCAGAAAAATCCTGGAAAGGCAATTCTACTTATTATTATAACATTTGGAACTGAAAACATAATTTTGGCACTCAGGTGGCTAAAACAAGACTTTTCATGAACCTCTGTGCTTGTATCAAAAGAGATGTTAGTTCATAATAAATATTTCACTACAAGCAGATGGGAAGAAAGACAGAGAAATTACTGCCTTGTGGTATGCTGGCTGTAAGAAGGAGGTGTCATACAAATCTCTGAAATAAAAAGTACAAACGTAACTCATCTTTTTTCCCCAGTGTTTCAATTTTATTCAAATGTATATATAATTATAGTTGTCACAAACAAAATTGCCATGCAGAAGAGAAAATAATAAAATTTAAAAAAGGGTGACTGTGAAACTTAAATTGAAGAAATGGTGCTTCTGCAAAGTGGCATTTTCCAGGATACAATTAAGTTTAAAAGGAAAACAAAAAAAATTGCAGTGGTCGCACAAATTTAGTGGAAAAATAGTAGAAATTAAATTTAAATAATGCATAATATTTTTCAGTATTCAATATTTTAGGAAGAAAATATATTTTAACAAACCAGTTTTAGTTAACCTGCCTCACAGTAAACAGTCTCTGAGATCCAAAATAAAGAATTATCTGACTGAACGTGGGAGGAGAATAACTGATGTGTCATGTATATATCAAGGCCAGCAATGTCTTTTCATGGAGGCAGCAGCTTTTGCATTTTAGTCAATACCTAATTTCCTCCAGACTAATCAGATTGATTTTTGGGAAGAAATTATTGCCAAAGGTCCACTTTTGTAGGTTCATAGAGGGAAAGGGGTATTCATGCAGTTTTGGAAATAAATGGGAATAATTTCATTGAATGCTTTCATCAGTCTTCTTTACACAAAAGGAAAAATAAAGAAGGGATGCACTAAGAAAATCTTCAAGTAAAACACATCTGGAAGGTTTTGTACAGAAAGAAATATAAACCAAGAAGAATGAGGTTATCTGAAAGACTTGAATAGAAACAAAATTAAGTATATTAGTACAAAGTGCAGTGCTAAGTAGTCATGGAGAATTTCTGAAGCATTACAGTCCCAAATATGCAGAAACTGTGAATCATGCCTTTGAAAGAGTCTAATGGAACTGACTTTAAAAAATTTAAATTATACATTTAAGATTAATTTTCCTTGCTATTTACTAAGAAAATACTTAAAAGGGAAGGAAAAAAGACTGTTACATTATGGAAGGTTATAGAGTCCCTGAGGGGGTAAAAACAGAACAAAATCCAAAAATCACTCTGAAATGGCAGTACAAATTCAGAACTTGTTGTAGATGAAAATTCACGTTAAGGCAGCAAGAACATAGATGAAAGTTTTAGATTCTCATTTAAATTTTTACTATAAAATACCATCCCTTTTTTGTTGTTTTCTGCAAATTTATGACAGTAGTTGTTTTGATAGGAGAGGGGTTATTTTTCTCTCGTGTTGCTTTGTGGGGAATACAAGTTTTGAGCACTTCTTTTCCCTTGATCATGATGATTTGAACAGCCTTATATCTTTGTGGAATCTGGCCAAAGACAAAAGATGAAACTCTGTTGTGAGGTGTGTTTTGTTTGCTTTTATTTCAGGGAGGGTAGAATTCTCCTTTTCTTATTTTGCTTGCTTTGATTTTTGGTTTGTTTCCCCTTTTGTATATTCAGAGCAACTTTCATTTAAATCCCAAAGAACATTGAAATAGAAAAATATGAGGCACTCAAACTTACCGATAGTATGTTAAAAATTCTTGCAAGAGGCTGCCACACATGTTCATGGCATTATATCCCACAGGAAACCCTAGAATCCCCAAAAAAATTAATCAAGCATTTTTCTTTTTGTCCAGACATTAATTTAGCCTGTTTATATTCCTTCTGAATGTTGAACAGTGGTGCAGATATACTTTGTTGTTCTTCCAAAATTCACCGATCACACAGCAGCATTAGATTGTCCAGACAGCCCACTACTATGGTTAGAGGTTTTTACTGTAAAATCATGAGACACAAAAGAGGCTTGATATGGCTTTCCTGACCTTTGTGGTTTGGTTTGGGAGGGTTTTTCTTTCCAACTATTGTTTTTTTCTTATTACTGTCAAGGCACAGTCATCTGAGTCCAGAGTAAGGGTGTGCTTACAATCCTTTCTCTGCACCAAACCCATGTATACATACACCAAATCACAGAATCAGCAGGGTTGTAAGAGACCTTCAAGACCATCATCAACCCAACACCACCACAAACACTCTTCAGCCATATCACCAAGTGCTACATCCTGATACTCTTGAACACTTATAGAGGTGGTGACTCCACCAGCTCCCTGGCATCTTATTCCAAAGCCTACCCGCTCTTTTTATGATTTTTTTTTTTCTCATATCTAATCTGAATCTCACCTGGTGCAATTTAAAGTCTTTTCATCTTGCTTTTTCACTTGAGACATGTCAAAAGAGACTGCCCCCCACCTGGCCACAACCTATTTTCAGGTGGTCATAGAGAGCAATGAGGTCCTCCCTGTGCCTACTCTTCTGATTGAGCAACTCCAGCTCCTGCAGCTGCTCCTTGTGAGATTTGTGCTCCTGACCCTTCGCCGGCATTGCTGCCCTTCTCTGGACTTTCTTCAGCCCCTCAAGGTCTTTTTTTGAAGGCAGAGGCCTGGAACTGGACACAATACTTGAGGTGCAGCCTCACCGGTGCTGAGCAGAGTGACACAGGCCAGGATGTCATTGGCATTCTTGGCCACCTGGGCCACACTGCTGGCTCATGTCCAGCTGGCTGTCAAACAGCGCCCCACACCCCTTTCTGAGCAGCTCTCACACCACCCTTCCCTGTGCCCATAGAGATATGTGGCATTGTTGTGACACAAGGGCAGGACCTGTTGAACCTAACACAGTTCTCTGCAGCCCCTCCATTCAGCCTGCCCAGATCCCTCTGCAGAGCCTTCCCACCTTCCATCAGTGTGACCGTGCTCACAGGGGTCCGAGGATGAGGGAAGAGACGAGGACCTGACTCCATGTTTCAGAAGGCTTGATTTATTATTTTATGATATATATTATATTAAAACTATACTAAAAGAATAGAAGAAAGGATTTCATCAGAAGGCTGGCTAAGAATAGAAAGAATGAATAACAAAGGCTTGTGTCTCGGACAGAGAGCCTGAGCCAGCTGACTGTGATTGATTAGAAACAACTCTATGAGACCGATCACAGATGCACCTGTTGCATTCCACAGCAGCAGATAACCATTGTTTACATTTTGTTCCTGACATCTCTCAGCTTCTCAGGAGACAAAATCCTAAGGAAAGGATTTTTCAGAAAATATCATGGCTGCACATTAGAAAAGCTCTCCCACCCAACTTGGTGTCTGTGAACTTACTGACGATACACCCCCTCCTCATCAAATTGTTGATAATGGTTTTGAACAGAACTGGCCCAAGTACTGAGCCCTGGGGAACAGCACCAACTGGATTTTACTGCATTCACCACCACTCTCTGGAGCTGCCCATCCAACCAGTGTCTTTATCCAGCAGAGAGTACACCTGCCCAAGCCATGAACGGCCAGTTCATCCCTTCCACCTGTTTTCAAATCCTTCACATTTTCCGTAGAACTGATTTTTCAAGGAGAAAAATTTGAAGGGGGATTATTTCACACTTATCTGCAACTCCTTGTAGCGTGGATACAACGGATGTGAAACAAAGGACTCTCTGTTTGAAAGCAGTGCATTTGTAGTGTTTAACTCATCTCCAGTAGTAGAGAGGATATTCTCACAAAGTTCAATTGTTTAATTTTGTTTAATTTTGTTTTGTTTTAAATTTGGGACTCTGTAGAATTTATTATAAAGAAAACCAAATAGCCATATTTATTTTGTGTTGATGCAGCTTTTTTTCACTTATAGAATAAGTGATTTGTTCTAGAATAAGCAATGATTCATTGAAAATCATATGTTTGTGTAAAGCTGCATTTACGTGATTTCTAGACTTACTAACTCATTACATCTCTCTCCACAAAGACAAATTTGCAATTGCCTTATCTTAATTCCTCCTGCTCTCATAAAATATTTTTTTTAAAAATCAGACTTTTGATTGCTTTGTTAAATTTCAGTTTATAGCAATAATGAAGAGTCAGTAGCAAGTTGCCAGAAAGGGTACTTATTTTGCATTTAAATATCCTTACAACATGAAATATTTCTGCTTTACAAAATAGTTCTATATGGTTTTTTAGACATCTCTACTTATTTTGAATTGAATTGGTAAAGAAAATTGATAAATTGATAGTGAAGTCCATTGTTGACAAGAATTACTATAGCACTATATATATGACCTTTCAAAGCTTTTGTTACCTTCCACTCTATGTTATTTTCTAAATAAATTATATTTTGGCCTACAGATGATTTCTCACACAGCTAATTTTATATGAAAAAGTGGTTTCTTTGAGCTCTGATGGTAAAATTATGGAAGAAATATGTGAATTTCATTTATTTGTTCAATATTTCTGAGATATTTTATACATAGAAAGATTTTTTTTGGCATACAGAGCTTTATTCTCATACACTCACATCTTAATGTAATTACATTGAATGAATTTTTACAGTAATTATCTTCTTAAGAACAGTCCTAACACAATATATTTTTTGAAATAATTTTCTAAAATTGAAACCAAAAAGACATTTATAATGGTCTAGTGCACAAATTGCTGTGTTAAGAGTTTCCATTTAAGTAAATTGCCTAAGTGCATATAATTTTAAATCTAATTGTCACTCTTATAACACTGAACTGCTTTGATACCAACTATTTATAAGTTCAACATACCTACTTCACAGCTGTGTTTGCTCTATTTAGTAATTTGCAGTATGTAAGAGCAGCAGTATCAAACAGTGATGAGCACCATGACAGCAACAGCAGCTCAACATTTTACTACAGTGAGTTTCCCAAGAGAAGGAGGCAAGCAGGTAAGCTTATGTAGAAATTAATATTGTAGCCATGACTTGGTCAGTTGATCACTGGTCTAGAGTAAATGGAGTCTGTGACAGTTCTTTTGGTTGAAAGACCAGGACTATAGTTTTTATAGACTGAGTTACCACAAAATATCAACTATAAAATTAATAAATGTTTGAGTATGGAAACTTGAAATAATTTAAGACCGGCTGTTTTCTGTTTGGTTTGGTGTGAAGTTTTAGATCACATTAGTCTCTGAAAGACTATTACGTAGTTATCAGAAGCGTTTATGAATTGTGTCAATTCATCCATATCATCTGAAATTTTTTGTTTCATCTGAAATTAAAATGAAGTAAAAACCATAAAGATTTCCAAGTGTTTAAATAAATGGACATTTTCATGTACTTAAAAAGGCAAATTTAAAAAGTGCCTAAGCATTGGATTTGTATTATAAATTGTAACGTTTAATTAGTTTTTCATCTCATCACCATAAAAAAGTGTAAAAGTAAATGGATCATCCCGAAGTATCAGGCAACCAATATTCAAAGTCCAGAGCAACCTATTGCCTGATTAACACAAGGAAGGAAGGAAACTTGAAGTACAGAGCTTGTCTGGACTAGGAAGCCGATGAGACTGTCTCACAGGAGGTGAAACTGCTGCAGTCTGTGCCATCAGGCGTCTGAGAGAAGCCACTGAGAAGGGGACATGAAACACAGCATCTTTTCACCAGGCTAGTTCGAGTTAAAATACCTTATCCTGGGAAGGTTAGGAGGGTTTTGTGTGGTTTATCCAAAAGCCAAGTGTTTTAGTTTTAGGTGAGTTTCTAGTTTTATAGTGTTCAAGTTATTATGTTTGTGTGGCATATTTGAATATGCATTAAACATAGTATTAGAATCCAAAGACTTTTTCCCCACAAGCATATAAAAACACTCCAGTTGCTAAGAGATGGAACTGAGGGCTTTTTGTTTGCTTGTTTGTTTGGGGTTTTTATGCCCTGGTTTAATGAAATGGCTTTTGGCTAAAAGCACCCTTGAATTGAATTCTTCCTTTTGCAGACATATTATATTTCCTTTTCTTCTTTTAATGGACTTCATAAAGGAATTTTCCATTTGTGCTGAAAAAAAATTTTTGCATGTTCCAAAGCAAGTAGTATTTCATTTATAAAAATTTTATCAGAGAAATAAAAGGTTTTTACCTGATTACTTTCCCTTCAGCATCTCTGTTCATCTGTTAAAACATGCCACCAGTAACTGAGACAATCTTTTGAATGACATATGACTCTAGAAAGAATAATATGCACAGTCAGTATGGTATGCAAAATATGACTGATGTTGGAACAAGAAATTATGCATTTTAGCAAAGATTTATTAGGAGGAATTTGGAAATACTCTACTGATGGTAAAACTGAAATTATTTTCTGAAGATATACTTCTGTCAAATCCCAGGAAATTTTAATATTTCCCAAGGAACATTACAAGAGTCTAAGAGAAAGATAAGAACTTCACTGCAAGCTTATTTTTGTCTTTACTTAATGGATTAATTTATTTCTAAAGCCTTGCTATGTAGAAACATTCTGAAAACTAGTATCTGCACTATAATTAGGAAAAGTACTGTGAATTGCTAAAGGTGGATCAACACTTTATGGACCCTTTCATACATATTGTGGCTATTTTCAGGGAGAAGAAACAATGCAAAAATCTAGTTCTATCTCCTTTGACATCTAGTATGAAGTTTTCCACTCTTCATAGGATCGCACTATGAAAACTTATTGATGAATGAGTAGCTTGACTGTTTGGTAAAATTTTTTACTGCTTTTCTTTGTGCAGTTCATGTTCTTTGTATTCAAACTATGTAAACCTTATGGGTGAGCTGAATAATGTTAAACTCTGAGGCATTCCAGGTTAGGAAGCTCATATTATAAGCATGTGTATTATTGCATTGTGTCACATATTTTCAAGGCTAAGACATAATGTGTGTATAAAGTTTGTTGACACTACCAAAGGCGTGAACGAAACAAGGAGCAGCAACCATCATGTTCTTCTGTGAGAGTGTTGGTATTACTGATGTCCATAATAGCACCAAGGTCAGTAGTGTCATATGATAAAGATGCTAGATAAAAACAAAGATTTTAATTAATATTTGGAGCAAAGTGAGAGGAGAGCTGGTGTAAATAATCAGATAAAGTCAGTTGCAAACAAAAGAATTTTATCCTCTGTCTAAATTACACTGACTGCTGCAATGCCAGACTTGTTTTTTTCCTAAGGATACATCTGGAGAGTGTTTGGCATTTTGTATGCTTTAACTGAAGTACTAAAAATCTAGATAAAAATTATTACACTGTGTAAGTGTTTTAAAGAACTTGTGAGAACAGCTTATGTCCATTACTCATTGGAAATCTGGTATAATTCAAAATCAGAAGCAATGTGATGAGCTACATTCAGTAGATATGCAGATGAATATAAAATTCAGAATGACATTTACTTGTTTTTTTTTCTTTTTTGCAGTTAATTTTAGGAGTAATTGCTTAATAACTTTATTAAGTTCTTTCTACTAAGGTAATTTACTGCTCTTTTCAACTTTTGTGAATAAATGGCATCTTAGAGATTGCTGTGAAAGAAGTGTTTAAATAGTGATCAGGTCAGTTTTAAACTTTTAAAATAAACTTTACCAAACTTTTAAGTAGCAATATATCCCATGGTATTTCTGTCTTCTTCATGCTTGATGCTTTAATGCCATTACTTTCTCTCTCAAAAGAAGGGCCTTAAAATCGCATTTTGATGCAGATTTTCCTGTACTTCTTCCAATTTATTAGTCAGAATGTATATATTTGCATTCCTTGCATTTCTTTTGGTTTTGGTTTTTCAACATTATGCTACTTGGTGCCCCTCCTGTACAACTCCTTTGCCTTCTTGTTGGTCAAACTGCTCATATGCCCCTGAAAAATGCTAATTTACATGTGTCACAGGGCTCTTCTTCTTCTACAAAATGATGATCTATAACGTATATAGATATACTTAAATCTTTCATATTTATGAGTCCAAAACATAATTGTTACGTTTTCCTAATTTTTTTCTCTGCATACTTTTTTATGCATCATCCTCAAACGGGAGATTTCTGTGTTAGAAATACCATCACAATTGATACAGCTTAGTTGTCTATATTTACCAAATGCTAGTTACTGAAAAGCTAGTGTGGAGCCCATGTTTGCTGGTTCTCTGAGTAAACAGAGATTAATGTGGCTCATTTGCTAAAGCTAAAAAGTGTCACAATTTACTGCAGTGACAATTTGGCTTCTGACACCAGAGATGGCTGCATATGGGGGAAGTGTTCTAAAGGTGTGTGGGTGTGGGATGTGGGGATATGGCTCAGTAGTAAACACAGTGGTGTTAGGTTAACAGCTGGGCTCGATGATCATGGAGCACTTTCCAACCTTAAAGATTCAGTGATTCCATGTAAATATTGTTGTATTTTTTTTTTACTATTTTATATAAAGCATGTATATACTTGAAGTGCTTTTCCGCGTCTTGTTTTTCCCGTCGTCTTTTGTTTTCATTTGTCCGCTTTTATAAAATGTTTTATCTGAAATGTTTATACTTAATAGATGACGTCCTAGCATTTTGAAGAGATTTAGACTCAGAGAGGGTATTTTTGAAAAATATTAAAAATTATTTTTTCATCTTTCATATGGCGATTTTAAAGTCATTATAACCTCCTTAGTATGTAACTATAAATGACGTATCTGCACTCTCTAACTCATGTACTGCATAATGCAAATGGATAAATAGTGATAATTTTCCCATCAATATTATAGAGTAACCAATCAGAAAAAAATCTCTATTGTTAGCTTGCACTTAAGAACACTAGTAATTTGAAAAAAAAAATAAAAATCTGTGTTCCATTTACTTTGATGGTATATTGTATGGGCTGGGAACCCTGGGAAGCTTAATGAATGCCTTGTGTTATGAACTATGACAAACAGTCTTTTACAATATGCAGAACCTGTATTACCTTGATAGTCTTTACCACAATTACATCTCTTACACAGTATTTTTTAAAAAAATCCTTTTAAAAACACAATGAATGAACCTCATTGGGGTACACTGATATTGTCTTTGCTAAATAAAATTTCAGAGTAAAATATTCTCAACAGTTTCCAGATGGTTTGTGTTTATACTCTTCTGTGTATATGTGTGTCTGTGCATTCATGAATGTTTAGGTAAAAGATAATCTGAGAGTGAGAGTATGGAGCCTTCTTGCAACCCCAGTTTCAGTGGGAAAAGATTTTTTTTTCCCCTGATAGGAAACACTGAGCACTTCTCCAAAATAGGGCATCATATGTAACACTGTATAAAAAAGAATGTACGTGGGTATTTGCTGCATAAGTAAGACCTAAAGATTTTTGATCTCAGTAGAGTAAAATTCCAGATTAGATATTGAAGGTCTCTGCTTAGTATCAGACCAGATTCTCTGTACAATTGATCTTTCTAGACTCTGTTCCAGTTGAGGCAATAGTGCATGGTGCTGTCTCTGCTGTGTTCTCCAGGTTATTTTGCAACTGTGAAATTATGGCTTCAGCTGTTTTTAACATCTCTTATCCTTATTTTCCATTCCAATGGAATTCAATTCCTCTTTCAGTCCCTTATTATGCTCTGCCATGTTATATTTAGCATTAGATCAGGGAATCATTTGAAAACTTACTCTGGAAAGAAAGCAAAAATGGTCATTTTTCAGGCAGAGCAGTTATCTGTTGACTGTTAACATGTTGATCAGCCATACAGATACATTTGCTTTTGGAACAACAAAATTAAAGGAAGATAAATAAACTTTGAAAACTGCCCTTTTTTTTTTTTTAATTTCTTTTTTTTTAATTAAAGGAATACATTCTCAGATTTTTTGTTAAGTTTCAAATTTTCATACTGTTTTCATATTTTGGAAAATTCTTTGAGAACAAAAAAATCAGAAATATATTCTCACAGTTAAGAGACTTTTCTTGAAAAAATTAAGACTGTTTGTCAGTTATTTTATGATTTATAAGAGAATTCTTTTTTCTCCCCTGATTGACTATGATTAATAAATAAATAAATAAAACTAGATTAAAAATAAATAAATAACACTATATCTAAATAAGCTGTCATCAAATCTTTATTGCAATTCACGTCTAAAATCAATCACTGTCATAAATGTCAGAAGGTTCAGAAGTATCATAAGTAATAAAAATAATATCAGAAAAAAGTCCTGAATATTTGAAAAGTAAATAACTTTCACAATAAAATGTCACTCGGCTATATTAATTTCTGACACTCGGGAGACAGTGTTAAAAGCCTTCCTGAAGTCCAGGTAGAAAATATCCACTGCTTTTTCCTCGTCTACCAAGCTAATAATTCAATCACTGAAGTTTATCAGGTTGATCAAGCAAGTCTTCATCTTCATGAGTGCAAGCCAACTACCCCTCATGACCTTCTTGCCTTTCACGTGCCTGGAAATGGTTTCCAGAATCAGCTGTTCCATCACCTTCCCAGGTATTTATTGAGGTGTGGCTGAGAGGACTGTCGTCTCCTGGGTCCTCTTTCTTGCCCTTCTCGAAGCCAGGAATATTTTTTGCTTTTCTTTAGTCCTCAGGCACGCCCCGGTGGCCATGGCCAGTCTGGGGTTATGGAGTGTGGCCTTGCAATCACATCTCACGCTTCCCTTGGCGCTCGTGGCTGCGTCTCGCCGATGAGACCACTCAGCATGAGCGTTTCCTGACCTGATCCTCTTCTGCCAAGACTCTGTCTCCCTAGTATTACTGGTGAAACTGGGGGCAAAGAGGCAAAGAGGGAATTCAATACCTGATCCTCTCCTTTGTCCTGCGTTCTAAGGCTCTACCCTGCTCAGCAGCAGCCTCCCATTTTCCTAGTCTGCCTTTTGCTACATATGTGCTTCTAGAAGTTCTCATTTTTGCCTTTCTTACTGTTCCACTTGGATGGTTTCAGTATCAGCTGCAAACTTACAATTCATCAGAAAGTAACCCAAACTATGAGATTATAGTAAAACTTTTTACACTTTTTTAGTGTTTCCCTAAGGAGTATCTTGAAACTAACAGGAGAAAAATTAACTTACGCCACAGTGAAACAGCATTTCATTTCGGAGTTCAATTAGTTTTCACCTTAAAGAGCAGATAAGAGAGCTCTGAGTTCACTTATGTGTGACATACCCAAACTGATGAGTTTAGGTTTCAGTTAATAAAGGAAAATGTCGCAGTATCTAAGTAATCTATGAATGGCTGGAAATAATTATGTGATACACTTTTTACTTGTTCTAGTGCAAGCATTTTGTGTCACTATTTCCAAACTTCCTTACACCAAAACTATGAGAGATCAGTTTTAAAAAGTCTAAGCTAAAGTTATTTTCTTGCTATCTCTGGAAAATGGCATAACCTTTCTTTTCTTGCTTTTGGGAAAGTCAGCCATGATCTCTCAGAGATGACAGGAAATAGTCCAGTAGAAATTGCTTCGTTCCCTTGGTGCCCTGCCATCTACTCCCTTGGACCTGTGCATATCCAGTTTGCTGCATTATCCTTGAATTCATCTTCCTATCTTATGAATAGTACTGTAATCCTTTAGACTCTGCCACAAGGCAATGTGAACCTGGACCATTTCAGGAGCAATATTTCCACTAAAGGCAGCACTGACTGCCTCATCTCTTTCTGAGTCCATAGTCAAGAGTTCTTCTGCTTTTTGGGCATGAAAATGGAATTGACTTTAGCTTAAGCTTTGCTTCAGCTGTAAATGTAAGAGCCATTAGCTTTCTGCATCTCTTCATTTCCAAGTTCAGCAGAGATCTGCTTTCATTATATCTTGGAATGTCTGAGCAATGTTTCTGGGCTCTTCCTGTGCTCATTGAACGCTTCCTGTGAAGGCTCTGATGCCTGCATTTTCTGTTCCCTTAATCATTAATTAACATTGGCAGATCTTTTCTTCTTTGAATGCCATTTCCTTGTCTCTTTCCTAGCTCCATTCTTCACTTACAGGTGTAATTTTACAACCTTGCACATATTTGTAGTACTGTTCCCTATTTCATACCAGATGAATAGTCTCTAAAACATAAAGAATCTACCTTACACAGGAAAAGATTTGTCTATTATGAAGACAGGAGAGCACCTGAAGGTTTGGATGAGAAACTGATACTTACATCATCTTTGCTTTCCTCATTGCAGTGAAAGTATGGTAACAATATATTTAGGAAGTCTATTTTTCCAGGGTAGAAAACAAAGTTTTGCCATGACAGAATGAATGCAGTAATGCTTAGAAAAGTGAAATCATGGTGGTTTTCTTCTTGAAAATACCTAATGTTGCGTATATCATCATAATTATTTATTTTAAAGCCAGCAATTTTGAAAATATGTACAAAAGACCTTGCTTTCCTTATAAGTAATTACATTATGTGGGGAGACATTTAAGGCAGTTCTTTCTAAGACTGCATGGATATATTTAGAGATTCTCAAGCACCCAAGTGAAAGACCTACTTTGTGAAATACTCTTGCAACAGCTGCATATGCTAGCACAAATAAATCATAACCTTGCAATTGCATATGTGTGGCCATAGTTTTAATGGTCAGTTTCTTTTCATATCTGGAACAGAGTTCTGAATGAATCTGTGCACTCATTTCCAAAGACAATTATCTCAAACCCCAGCCACATATTTACCTTCAGGATTAAGTGTTTCATAAAATAGACATTATTATACACCTAAAATACAGATATAAATTCTTTTCTATCATTTTACAAGTGTAATCAGTGGCCATTTCAACACAACAGCTCAGCTCTAGTTAAAAGTGTTTCTTCCTCCTGTGGACATTGATGTTATGCTCATGTCCATGTTGAAATAACTGAAGAAACTATAATTGTATAAAAAAGAGTGCCTAATGAAACCCCTCTTTCAAAAGCGATCTTTGAATAAGAGATATATTTTGACAGTACAATCATAAATTTCATGTCGCACTTCAGTCTACCTTAATGACTCATATGATTAAATATATTTTTTACCTAAGAATGTAAGACTGTAAATCTACTTTTTACCAGTTAAAGATTCTTTAAGAGAAAATTTTCTGTTTAGTCAACTTTGAAAAACATCTGCCTTAATTAAAGTTATTCCTTTCCCCTCTTGATACTTCTTTTCCCCTCTGCAAGAAAACAAGCATAATAGATTAAGGCAATATCTGCTGTTTCAAGGATTTATTCCTATAAGGAATCGGAAATGAGAAGCTTTAGTGCAGAAAGAAAAGGGAAATGAAAATGTCTTCCCTCAGAGATCTCTGATATGCAGTTACAATATATATATGGGATAGCACAAATATTTTACAAGACAGCAGAAATCTCAAAGGGTATCTAATGAGCTGCTCTCCAGTTTGTCTTTCAAAGACTTTTGGCTAGAACTTAATTTTTCAATACCTTTAATTTCCTAAAATGAGGGAATATTTTAATGTCACTGCAATTGGCCCTTCACGCCAGTAACTATGGAATATACTTGTATGCAATTAAGTGTTCCTAGCATTTACCCCATTTTTTTCTATCATCTCAGTTATCTGAGTAAAAAAAATATATATTTCCTAGGTGATAAAAAGAAATCTACTGAATATTATTGCTATCCTAATTTCTTTGTGTAGTACATATTTGGACAAATGTTTAAAATAATTTTTTAAAAGGCCATAAGATTTTTTCTTTAGCTGCTGATTCTTTTTTTATTATTTATAAAGCATGTGTCTGTGTATGCATGTATGCATGCTTGAATATTTAAAAAAATTAACACCTCTGCCTTTGATTTAATACAAAAAAAAATTCAGCTGGTCAGGCTAGTCACATACAAAGTAAATTAAACTCCATGAATATAAAACTAGCTACAAATAATTACCCTAAAGTAAACTTTAGAAGCCTGATTTTAAAGGCTTAAATCTTTTTAAGGACTTTGTAAAGTCCTTAAGTCTCAAAATTCCAGAAGGTTTCAATGTTCAAGAAAATAAGGCAGAACTTAAGATTAAATCCACCAATTCAGGAAGGTCATACCTATGTCTAAAAATATAACATTTTTAATATAAGGCAAAAATAAGAGAAGTACAGCTTAAAAGAAAATCATTATATATTATGCAAAATTAAAGGAGTAATTAAGTAAAAGGTAACATTCCATTAAATATTCTAATAGTTAAATATTCTGTGTTTTCCCTAACATGTTCTTCCTTAATTTCTGCTATGCTGAGTGGTTAGTTCTTCAAAAAGTTTTGGGGGTTTATGTGTTTTTAGAACCAAAAAAGTACGTATCATGTAAATTTTTATTTCAGAGAGACCAAAAATACTGTTGCTATTTTTTCAATATAAATATTCATTAAAAGAAAAAAAAAACACATAAAAGATTGCATTGAAAAAATAACTTTCTGAAACTGGAAATTCTATTTAAGAAGGATGGTCTGGAGCAACATTCAGGGTAATACCCTTATAAGAAAGTGTTCTCAAAAATGTGGTCCTTGGTAAAATTCTCTAGTGTAGATGACAGTTAGCACAGATTATAACAATGGGAAAGAATTCCAATCATTTCACTAATTTGGATTATGACTTTAAAGAAAAGCTTTAGGAGCATAAAAAAGGTCCTTTGATCAGTAAAATTTTTGTACTACCAAGAATGTAGGATTCTTAACTAAATACATCGTTCATTGGGAAGAAAAAGGTTAAAGAGTAAGAAAATGCATTATTTTTTGATGTAGTTTAGGATTTCCATGCTGCTCAGTGGGGTTTTTTGACTTTGAGGATTGATATTTTTGTAATGGTAAACTATATGAACAATAATGGTCTTTATAGTAAATATTTATATTTTTTCAGTTCCTCTATTTCCAGTGCATGCTGGGTTGCCCAGTTGTGTGAAACCAAGTCATAAATCATCTGCTTACTGCCACATTTTCCCAGAAGAAATTAACCTGAAAGCAGTTAGCAGACTCTTGGCTCTCCTAAAAGATTCTGAACAAAAATATGCTTCCTTGTAAACCAAGAGATTACAAAATTTTTAAATCTGAAAGCTTTCTACCAAAAAATGTAATGTTTCCCCTTCGTGAAGACCCAATTTAAAAGAGATAGATGCAAACCAAAAGAGAACAAAACTCTAACTTGTTTAGTAACAAGACTAAATTAAATGACTGCTTTTGGTAAAATTATTTAATGTCAAACTATTTTTTATACTTCTTTTCATCAGGAGCCATTTTATTGCTCATTTTTTAAGGGGAATAACTGAGCTAAAGAAAGCTTTCTTGAAGGAGGAGCGCAGGAGTTGAACTCAAGTGTTTGAACTCACATTTTGAAACACTCCCATGACCTGCTTTTTGGGTACCAGCCACATACAGGGTGTACACACATGGACTCAGAAAAAGATACCTCTGTTGAATTTGTGTCACCTTCAAACAGTGTCAGGAGGAACATGCTGACATGTTAATGATTAGACATGCTATTGCCCATTATCTTAATCTTTCCATACCTTTATTGATAATAAGTTGGAAAAGACAGAGTAATTATTTTAAATCTTCATTCTCATCACTTACTGATAAATACATGTGTTTAAGGTAAAACATTTCATTTCTTATGCACAGGGAGTACAAGAGACAGTAAATATGTTAATGTTGCAAGTAAACATATGTAGATTTATTTCAATGTTGATTAAGAAATTCTTCTAGTATTTACAAAGTAACTTAATGCAATCAATTATTAAAAATCCAAGAGAATAAATGGAGAAGGGCATTTTTCCAATTTCGTCATGATGAACACTTGGTGATTAAGACTAGCTTTCGTTCCTTAGATATTTCTTTCGTTCCCCTGCCCCCTAGGATTCCTTTCACTGGGTTCAGCTGAATTTAGGACTGTAAAGTATGTTTGTATCCAGTCTGTGCTGTTAGATATGTAAACTTTTTTGCATATGGATATGCTAATTTCATGTTTGTTTGTAGACTATACTTGTATTACACAAGGCTAATAAAACAAATTGATTTAAAAATTCAAAACATACTTTCAGAATGCATTCCAGTCACAAATGAATTCAGATGTTGAGCATGCTTTAATCCACACTGTCAGTCAGGATTATAGGGGCCAATAGACCAACTATGTCCTGAGGGTGTGAACGGGGACAGATCAATCAATTTACAGAGCTTTGGCAAAGGTTGAACAGCTGGTGCTGAAAATCTTTGCTGGAAAAATGACCAACCCACCAGAGATTACAGATTTAAGCCAAGATTGATGGTTAAACCTTGCAAATTAAATCCTCTTCAAATGTGCTCTGACTGATTATAAAGCTAATTTAAAGGCATCACTCCACAGCACTTTCTTAGAACAAGATACTCATTAAACTTCTGGTGTTCAAAAAATTCTCTCTGAGGCCTGTTGCTAGTAGCAAATACATTAGTGTTTTCATTTGCAGATTATTTTTAAAAGGTCTCTGTTGGCCAATTTCTTTTTATTTGAGCATTTACTAGGGTGAACTTACATTATCAATAATTACCTCTACATAACACAACAGAGGGTAAAATGTTTTTTTGCCCTTTGAGCACAGAGCAGAAGCTCTCTACTAGCTCAGCAACATTCTAAAAGGCTTCATGAGAAATCTTTGATTATGTAATAAAGAAAGTTCTTCTAAAGAAGAGGATGTGGCTGGCAACTAAAAGCTATGCAGCTGCTCATTCACTTCCCCTCCCATCTGCCCCAGTGGGATGCAGAGGATAATCAGGAAAGAAAAGAATATAAAATTTGTCAGTTGAGATAAGAACAATGTAACAAAGTTAAATTAATAACAATAACAGTAACAATAGATATTATATTGTTAATAATAGCAATGACGTTGTTAATGGTAGGAATAGTAGTAATAATAATAAAATTGTTACAACTACTAATGATAATAACTGTAATAATTGTAATTAAAAGGAAAGGAAGAAAGAGAGTTGAAATCTAAGAGAAAAAAATGATGTACTTTAGAATTGATCACCACTCATTGACCAATTCCCAGTCTGTCCCCAAGCAGCGACTGGTCCATTTCTGAGTAATTGTTTACTGGGAATGGCATTCTATGTTATGGAGTATCTCTTTGGTCAGTTCAGATTATTTGTCATGGCCATTCTCCCTCACAGTTTTTTGCATCTCCTCACTGGCAGAGCATGAGACACTGAGAGCCCTCAATTTAGAGTAAGCTCTATTTGTGAACTAAACCAGCAGTGTGTTATAAACATTATTCTCATACTAAATCCAAAACACAGCCCTGTCCCAGCTACTAAGAAGAAAATGGATTCTGTCCCAATTGAAACCAGTACAGTGGGACAAGAAAATTTCACTAAAGAAGAGAAATTAGGGTATCTGAAACAACGCAGTAACACACAAAAGGGAGCATTTTTTAGGGAATAAGGAAAGGAGTCAAGTGACTAAAAAATAGCAGGTAGAGTTAGGGATAAGAAGAGAAAAAGAGAGAGATTGGAAAAGGAAGAGAAATGGGCTGTATGATCAGCTAAAAAAAGCCAGGAATAAAATCCTTCAAAAATATGCAGAATTTTAAACAAAATAAAGAAGGGCCCTTTATCCCTCTGGACCAGGAGTCTTGGGAGTTATGCAAGTACCTAAAAGTAAATACAAGCTCTGATAGTCAGAGTGTGTTGTGTGTGTTTGTAAGGCAAATTATCCCATAAATTTCATCAATAATAAAGTATTGCATCATCTCCTTGATGTAAGCAAGTATTTCCCTTTATAAACTTGTTTATAGATAGTTGGGCTGGGTGGGAATAGGCAAAAGGAAGTTGAGGACATTAAAAAAGAAACTTAGAAGATTGAATATTAGAAATGAGTGTCATTAGTAGCAATTTGAAATGTTGAATTACAAGATCTTAGGTCTTGTAAAGCAGGGCTGATGGCAGAAAGACTTCCTTCTGTGAAAAAAGAACTTAGAAAATATGTTCCACATAATATTTTACAATTTAGTATTTCAATTTTTCTCAAATTGAAACTCTAGAAACTCAATGAAAAGCTAAAGAAATCTAAGCTATAACTAGGCCTACAGAAGACTTTGGAATGTAGCCTATGCAGCCTGAATTTTAAATTCTATCTTATTTATTGAAAATGTAAGAAAGGTGTTAAGAGAACAGGCTTTAAAACGTTAAAATGTTAAATAAAGTGATTTATTTTTGCCAAAAAACAATCATAGCAGGGAAGAAACACAACCTATGTAAGAGGTGGCAGGGCTGGAAATAAAAGAAATAAACTGATTTGGTGTGTAAGGGATATGGCATCTTTGCCAACAGACGAAAGATTCTGCTTTGTTTAATTGTTTTGCATGTAGATTCAACTCTGACCTATTGTTTAATGGAAATAATTTTTAAGGTATTTGGATAGAATTTTTTAGTTCATTACTTCAGTTTTTTTGCCTATATCAATATATTGCAGCCTTTCATCACCTGTTCCTTTATGAAACAAGTGGTTTCTCAGGTTGCTTCAGAACTTGAAGACCAGGAAAGATTTTTTGCTGTACTTCTTGAAGTTATTCTCACTAAATGGGATTAACCCAGCTCCCTTATCGCAGAACCAGTTCTCACTTCCAAATTTCTTCCTGCAATAGTCAGCTTATAATTTGAACACAAATAGCTTGAGAGTTACCTGAAGAGTAAACAGAGCTGTATTACTTTTGAGTATTAAAGAAGCCTTATTAAGAAATATTTTTTTCTTATTTCTCAAGAAAAAGAAAAAACCAAAAAGTACTAGCTATCAATTTATACACTTATTTCTCTTCTAATATAAGTTTCCCAAGGAATCAGGTTATATCAAAACCCCCAAAAAAGGAGCATTCTATCTGAGTTCCCACAACAAAAAAATGCACCTTAGGAATGAACTGTCAAAACCTATGGATGTAATACAAGATTATCCTCAATCCAATATACTGCATTCAACACAAAAATCAGATTTATAGAAATGAGGTGGGTGAAACAAAAGAGTTAAGCCCTTGAAAAAATTGTTACAGAGGAAAGGTTTATCCATTTCCTTTCAAACCACGTGTGTAATAGGTACTTGTTATCTGTTCTCTGTGTGATTTCAAAAAGAAAAAAGAATTTTATATTGCCTGTAATTGTTGTTCTTTTCTATGCATAGTTTTCTTCCTACCTAGACAGGAAAAGAGTTCAAACAGAGAAAGCTTTGAATGCTGATGCTCAGAACTCCCAAAAGACGAATTTGTGTGAGTGTTGCACAGTGATGAAGGTTACTGTGGGATAAGATTATGTTTACACATATGCTTAAGACTACTCTTAAATGAGGGAAACTGCAGCACCAAACACAGTCTTTAAGTACAATTCTTTGCAGTGTCCAAGGAAGGAGAATCTGCTCTCTGTGAAGTATTATGAGAAATCTGTGGCTAGTGATGAGTTTTCAAAAATAAGACTAACTTCTGCTCAACAGAGACACAGAAATTCGGTTTCACAAATCAAATCAGGATCTGCTGTAAAAATACCAACAAAGACATAAGCTTGCAAGTTTGACTTTGGGCCAAATAATAGAATCAATAAAAAGAAAGATGAAAAATGTAGCTTTCAACAAAGCTCTTTAACAAAAGAGCTCTCTTTAACAAAATTATCACCTTAGTATAGCATAAAATTTCATAAATTCTCAATATTGAAAAACTTATGCCTAGAAGATTCAACATCCTTATGCTTAGAGGAAACTTAAGAAGGATTACAGTTCTTAGAAAGTAAGCCAATAACATGCTCTAGAATTAACATTTCTAATGTCTTTTAAAATAAATCATCTGCTGTACTTAAACTGGCATAATTAGAGATGTTTAGATTTCAGGTGTCCTCAAGCCTGCAACTTCCTCTGACCTCATGGGTTTGTTAAAAGCACCTTAGAATCCATGATGTTGCTCTCTAGTGCTAAAAAGATAAATCTGGACAGACAAAGAACACCAACCCTTAGTTATTTCCCTTATTTTATTAAATATTATAAAATAAAATATGATATCGGAATGAAACCGTAGCTTAACTGAAGGCATATATAAATGAGAAACAAAGTAAATATTTTTTCTTTGGAAAAAAATAGATATGCTCTTCTAGCTCTCACCAATGCAATTGTTAATTTTCTAGAGGGGTGCTTCATACTTTTATTTTGGAGGAAGGAATTAATTTTTTTAACTGTGCAATGAAAAGCTGGTTTCACCATTCTTTTCCACAAACACAACTAACAATGTGAAGACCTACATTAAACATATACACATTATGCACACACTCAAATGTTGCATGGGCCACAGCATTTGAGTTATCTTTTTTGAGGAGATGCAGAAGAATCATTTGCTATACCTAAAAGAAGATGTACACTTTAATTTGAACAAGTACACGCCTTTGAGAGCCAACCATTTCTGTTGATAAGAGCCACAGATGAGTAGAGCCATGTTTTTTACGGATGGCAATATCTGGCAATACCCTTAATTCAATTATTTCAACTGTTCCTGCATTCCAAACATCACCTTTAGTAATCTTCTGTGATTCAATATTGTATGTCTTATAAAGGTTGTCAAACCTAGGTTTGGGACTCTAATTAAAATGCAGAGATAGGCTTACAAGGACATTTTATGTGGTTGTAATAAAATGGATGTATTTACTTTCTCTGAATCCCTTTCATGTCATAAACAGCCTTACTAAACATTCTTCATGCAAGCTCTTTACAAATGATTTACAATTTGAATTGACAAATTTTGTTGTGACCTATCTGTAATGTTAAATTACTTTTCTGTCCTTTTATTGTTAATAAAATTATAAAAAAAAGCAGCAAAAAATACTCAGAGTAGTACATAGAATTTGCATCTGTAGATCTCTCTGCACTTTGTATGTGGGTTAAGAAAGTACTAATTATGGTGTACCTCAATATCTCCTTTTCAAAGTGGAAAGTGTTTAATGTTCACCCTTCAAATTCCCTCTGCATCTTGTTATTTCTGCTCTGAGGGTTTTATATTATGTTAAATTGTGTTGATGTAATGAGGCACAGTCATACTGTGCTCATGATTCTGTCAGTAGGGCACAGTATTCCTCTTTGCAGCAAGAGTCAAATCGTGTCATTACTGAAGCACCTTATTTAGCTTCAGTATTATTTAGCTTCCTGGGCTTTGTTATTCTAAATTTGATTCGCATACAACAGTTAAATACCTTTCATATATTAGGACCAAAAGTTTAACTTGAGTGTTAAAATATAGTAATCAGTTCAACTTACCTGGAAATTACTTTTATTAATTCTTATCAAATCCTATTTGAATTCTAGTTATTCTCCCTTTATTCTCCTTTATTGTGAGCCTCTGTGGGGCTCACAATCTGAGGTTCACTGATATGGTGCTAAAACAGCAAACGGACATGAGAATCATGCCCCGGATTTTTAAAGGAACTCTATTGATTGAAACTTTCTTCTGAATATTTTAACAAAGTCATCATTTATTTATTTATATTTTCTAGTACTTTGGCTCACTTATTTAAATAATCTTTTTGCACAGCTATCAGAATTATATTTTTTCATACAAAAGGAAACTGGCATTACCTAATTTCCTAACAAACTTTTAAAATCTGAAATATTTTTAATGTTTATTATAACCATGGGATCTTATTTCACAAATTCCACCTCTAGTGGTTTCCTAGGATACAAACACACAAACACAAACAGAAAGCAGCACAGAAAAACAAGGTAGAAAGCCTGCAGCAGTTTCATTTTTTTGAATCTTTTCAAATGCTTTGCATTCTCACAAACATATCAGTACTAAACCTCAAACAAAACAGCTGGTGATGGGCTTAAACTACAAGTCATATCTGTGTCATTTGTAAAAGTTGACAAAATTCTCCTGAGAATCTTGAAAAGAACAATTGAAACAAGAAATAAGAGATTTTGCACACAGTGCATCATGACTTTGGCAGAATGAAGCGGGAACAATTAATTTCAGGGCACTGCATTAATAACAAATTAAATAGAAGGGGAGATATTAACTGATTCCAGCTGCTAAAGTGGAAACCAACGTGTAAAAGGCAATTACAGAATGAATTATGTGCGCTTGGTGAGGGATATTTTCTAATAAAATAGATGTTCTGTCAAAAGCAATTTTAACTTTATTCTCTCACCCTTCAAATGTCCCAGTGCACATATGATTGTATGTACACATGCACAAAAATTTAGACAATAGCTACATTATTTTTAAAGAAGAAGTGGAATTTCAAAACATTTCTTAAGAGTTCAAAATCAATGACAGAGGTGTAATGTTGGAGTCCGATGATAGATCAAGAAAAAAGAATGAGAGCATTATGTGTAAGCCTGGTGATACTCATGCTGGAATATTTTATTCAATTTAGTTATTGTCTTTTTAAGAGGACACAGACACCTAGGAGACAGAAAAATGCCTGGCAAAACTAAAAAAAGTAAGAGCTAGAAAAACTTTGTACAGCAAGAAATGAAATTTATTAATTCTTAGTAGGTAATCCTAAGAAACCAAGTGAAAAATAAAAGGTGAGGTGACCCAATTACACTGTAAAAGTTGTCATGAGTAGAGATATTGCACATTTAAACAGGAAGATTTAGCAACAGCAAAAGCATAAAATTGAAATTTGACAAACTGAAGTAAGAAATAAGGCAAAAAATGCTGTAAACAGAAAGTATGATTAACGATTGGAACACAATTATTAAGAAAATCGTGGCTTGTAGGCTCACTACTCTGGAGATCAAGATTTGCGTATTTCATTCCGTGTTGTGGTGTGCTGTAATGTCCCATTTTGGCCTTCCAGGTCACTTTCCCAGGCGTGCCTATACTCTTTCCCTTCCCCCTTTACCCCCATGCTGAGTCCTGTCAATCAGGCTTAACATTCCAGCAAGGCGTCGTGTGGTTGGTCAAGTTCAAAGGATGCCCCTCAGGCCTGGGGGTCATTGGCCTGTCTGGGTGTCATCCCCCACTGAGACCCTGCCCCTCTCACCTGGTTGGTGGCTCACCTGTACCTCCCCTCCCCCTGTCCCTGAGCTTAAAAAGGTGATCAGAGCATGCAGTCCTGATTCTGTTGGAGCAGTTGCTCACGTTCAGACCTCTGTAACCATGGAATAAACCTCTGGACATTAAACCCTCCAGCAGAATCCATCCTTTTTCTCTTCACCACCGCCAGAAGCCATTCCTCCTGAGGTAAACGGGGTTCCTAACAAGCCTGGACTTGTTCAGTGCCCAGCTGCAACCGCCAGCAAGCCAAGGTATCTCTGGGGTGATACACTGCAGTTGCTGCCTCTGGCCCAGCAGCAAGGGTCAGACTGGCCCAGGCACAATCTAACTGGTAATATTGGGAGCTATTTTTTCCAATAATTCCGGACTGTAGTTACCTTTGGGTTTGACTGTAACATAAGTGGAATTGAGTAACAGTGACATTTAATCTCAACAAATAAAGTATTTGCTCTTCCAGGACTGGGTGCTGCAAATGTCTGCCTTCGCAGGATGAGTGAGTTGGAAGGGAGCCACATGGATCACCCTGTCCAGCTCCCGGGCCACCGCTGCCACGAGTTACATCACGTGTGTGAGAGCATTGTCCAAACTCCTCTTGAACCCTGCCAGGCTCTGTGGCCACTTCCCTGGAGAGCTTGTTCCAGCGTCATCTGTGACTTGGTGTAGGGCTCACTGTACTTACACCCATGTTGCAACATTAGAAATCTTGATGGCAGTTCAGTGTAAGAAACTTGAACCATTCTTGTTAAATATATTTAAAATCACTCTCAGAGTTTCAGTTTTATTTCACAGCTATCTATTTGTTATCAGGTTACTGGAGCTTTCATAGTACAGGAAATAGGTAGCTTTGATAAAAGATAAGGACAGTATTACAAAAATGGGATCTGCGAGGCTGGCATAGGGAAGTTAGTGGATATTGTAATGTCAAATTATTTAGGCCAATGTTTCACCAATCTTTCGGGTGAGTAGACAGAACTAAATTGAAAAATGTCTGGGGGAGAGAAGGGAATCAAAACTTGCTTAAGAAAGGCTAATAATTAAATGAGAATGGCATATAAAACAACAGAAATTGTAACAGTGGATTTTTATTTTTTGTCACAGTGTATGAAAGATCATAAAAATCATAGAATGGTTGTGGTCGAAGGGACCTTTAAAGATCATCCAGGAATAATCCCTTGTCACAGGCAAGGACACACACTAGATCAGATGCCTCAAATACCTATCCAACCTGACCTTGAATATTTCCAGGAAAGAGCTCAATCACTTCTCTGGGCCATGTGTTCCAGTGTCTCATCACTCCTGTCATAAAAATATTCTTCTTTTATAGTTTTTAGTTTAAACTGTTTCCCTTGTCCTATCACTACACAAGCCATTAAAAAGTCTCTCTCAATCTTTTAATGAGCCCCTGTAAAAGGCTGCTCTTACTCAATGAGCTTCTTAGAGGGGTTTAGGCTTTTTTTATACTCTGAGATAAGTGCACAGGATAAATGGACAATACTCTCAGGAGGTTAAACAACATATTTTTCTGGAAATTTTAGAAAATAAAGGTACTTGGCAAATTTTAAAGCAATTGAAATAAAGCATTTAACAAGGCATTGACTCAGAAAACTCTCATCCACTGAACTTTAAGTTACCCAGATTTTAAGAAGTGGAAATTAGAAAGGGAGGTTAGAGGGGGAAAGGGGAAATTAGAGAGGGAGAAAGAGAGGGGGGTACAGAGAAGGATTTATATTAATTGCTTGAATTCCAGCATGTTCTCAGCTCCTATAAAATCCAAAACAATGGGCCATGAGCACTTGTCTTTGTGCAACTGCTTTTATCTGCTTTGGTGTCCCAGGTCCTCCCCACCCGGCGGGGCCTCAGGTGTGCCAGTGGGTGACAGCCATTCTGGGCTGCCCTGGAGGCTCCAGGGAGGGGAGTGGGGTACAGTTCCCATCCCACTTCTCTCAGAACCTGCACTGCGCCCCCCACCACATGTTCAAGGTGTTTTGAGCCAGTAATCATTTTCTCCAGTTTCCCACACCCCCTTTAAGTGTTTTAAGGCTTCAGTAAGGTCTCCCCAAGGCTTTTCTTCTCCAGGCAGAACAACCACAAATCCTTCAACATTTCTTCACAGGTAAAGTGTTCCAGTGCTCTGCTACTTTTTATGGACCTCCTTTGGTAAATTCTGACTTTCTTATGAGGAGATCACCAAAGCTGGATGCAGTAGTCCAGGTGAGGTCTCACAAAAGGGAAATAAAAGGTCAGAATCACCTCCCTTGACCTGCTGGCCACATTTCCTTTAATTCAGCCCAGTATATAACTGGCTTTCTGGGCCACAAGCTCACGTTGCTGGCTCATATCCAATATTTCATCTGCCAATATCCCAAAGTCCTTCTCCCAGGGTTGCTCTCAGTGTATTCATTCCTCAGTGTCTAAGGATACTGGTGATTGCCTTGACCTGGGTGCAGGACATTGCACTTGCCCTTGTTCATTTTCACCATGGCCCACCTCTCAAGCCTGTCAAAATCCCTCTGGATGGCATCCCTCTCCTCAAGAGCATTAATTGCATTACTCATCTTCATGTTAATAAAGAGCAAGGATTCTGAACACTCTTCAGTATGAATAATAAGAGTTGGTTACATATGAGGAAAAAATCCACTTTTTTCCCCCCAGTTTCTCTCAAATAATCAGCAGGAAACAACAAATTTTTGTAAACAAAACAAGACTGTAGATCCATCTTTAGGATTACCAAATGCCAATCAAAAGTAGACTGGTTGTACCACAGTGTACAGCTGTCAGGTCTTTTGAAACACAAAAATGTCTCTTTGAAATTATGGTGACAACATAAGTGTTAATCTAAATCAAACTTCCAGGCCATTTAACTTGATCCTTACCCATCTGGGTCCAGTCTGCAATAATTTTTCAGTTGAAATGCCAGATGTTACCAAAAAGCAGAGATGTTATGCACTTAAAAACCAGTTCAAATGATAAATGATACTGAGATGGTAGCACAACAGTGATCAGAAAGGAGTCTCAAATCTTGGCTATCTTCATGTAATTCAATAACACAATGTTTTTTACGTGAAACTCAGTTAATAGGTTTTTTTTTTCAATGTCTCTTATTTCCCTGAGTCTCCTCAGATAAAAGAGATTCACAAAAGGAATCTGTATGTAGGGCATCAAATTTTACCCAGCTGCCCTAACATGTTTGAAATCTGTGATTGAAGGACATAAATGAGTATGCATGTATTAAATCACTCACTACTCTTCTGTGTTTAGAATGTGAGGTAGTTGTCTTCTATATAGATGTTTTTAGATATTTTCTAATATTGAGCTGATCAGTTAATTCTGCCAATACAGAGTTACAATTTAGAGTATACAGAAAGGGTACAGCTGTTGAATACAGTAGTATTGAATGACAAAAATTTTTTTTGGTTTTGGAATTACAGTGTAAGAGATGCACATTCGCCAGAAATAGCTGCTCTAGAGGGAGGAAAAATAATCACACAATGCTTCAGGTACTTTGAACATGAGAGTTTTACTCCTGTCTCATGACAATAATATAAAACAGATATTATACCTATGAATTAATATATTGGAAATCTTTCATAGTAAATAATTAATTTAAAATTCTATAGCACAGAGGATGATCAGAGTATATGCATATCTACTTACTTAAATTAACTGGCTCCAATATTGAAACTGCTGTTTAAGTTTATTGAACTACTTTTGCAGCAATATGAATAATTTTGCAGCAGTGTGATTTAGATTATTTTTCTAAGTTGTTGGAGTGTTTTTTTTCCAAGATTTATATATTTTAAATTATATTTCCAGGGAAGTTTGACAGCTATTTGGTATTATTTGTGAGTTGAATAAAAATATATGGTTTACTCTATATTGGGAAATTATTATGCCCACATAGTTTTAATTATAGGGAAAAAAACCCAAAGAATATCGTAGTTGGTCAGTCATTGATCTTTTCTCTATTGTTGTCTTTCTCTTTTCTGTTGCAACATCATGCAACCAGAATCTAATTTAATGTTCACCACTCACAAGTGGTTTTTTTTCTTGCTATGAGTCTTAAGACATAGGTTCAGTGCTGTCTGCAAATTATGTGACTGATCAGGTCCATATATTTGAATGTACTTGCACAATCTTTTATTGCAAAATTCCTCTGATTCCAGCAAATTATTTTTTCTGTGTTTTTCCATACATAGTGCATACTGAAAACAATCCCTCTCCTTCAATTTTGGATAAAATTGAAGTTTTGTCATTTGGTTTCCTTGCAAGTTGAAGCCTTAAATTTGTTACTTAAGACATGTGACTTTTACACTTGCTTAATATTTGTTTTAATGCCTAAAGAATTTTAGAATTTATGTACTCTGAGAGACTAAGGAATCTGATAAAAATCACTGTCCATCTTTTGCCACAAAATACTCCATAAGTCCATCCTGAAAAATTCACTGTATAATTTTAAGAAGGTGCATGAGGTGAACAGGAGTTTAAAGAAGAGTAAATGTGAGAAATGAAAAAAATTAATTATTATCAGCATGAATAATTTAACACACCTTTTCTTTATAATAGAATGCCACTATCATAGTTCCTAAACTGGAGATGGACTTACAAGGAATTTTCAAATCTAAAGACAACAACAATAAAAAGAGAGAATTAAAATGATGCCTGTAGTCAGAATTGCATGACACAGTATTTCAAAATCAACCTGTACTATAGAAATGCAGGGTTTTTAGGGTGACATAAGCTTGTTTATTTTAGCATGAAACTAAAAACTGAGGAAAATTGACAGATTAGAAAAAGGAAAAACATCACATTATATCACATTATCAGCAGGTCCACAGCAATTTGCTTTAAAGTGAACATTGTTCATTTGTACCAAATAGTCCTGTAGCTGTTTAGTAGATGTTAGAAGGCAAATTCAGGTAATCCAGAAATTACAAGTGATGCAAATGTTTAGAAGTTACCAGACTTGCAATCACCTGGCTTGCAGAATTTCAGATGCAAAGCTATGTCATTTTTTGAGACACAAAGAGAGCATGCAATATACTCTATCATTACATAATATTTATCATTAAAAATCTCTGTCATTTCACGGCTCTCTATTGCAACTCAGAGGTATCACCTTGCTTTTGTTCCAGGCCTGGAATCAGACAATGTTTATTATTTTGCATTCAAGATAAGCTATTCTTGTTCATATAACTGTAGTAGTAATTAACACAGTTGTACTCAGATACTGATCATTTAAAGGTCAGATTGTGAAGTTGAAATTGGAACCCTTTGACATGGTTACTGCTTCTGGTGAAAGGGAGCTGTTCTTAAATGTGGCTGTGTTTTTTCTTTCTTTTTTTACTCTGTTTTTGTTGTTTGATTTGTTTTAATGTATGTGTGTGTTATAAACCATCTTTCATAGTCTGCCATCTTAACTGCTCTAGGCAGAAGTGTGGTTCTTAATTACAAAGTGTCATAAATTCATATGCCATTTGTAACTTTAATGGCAAATCATCAGTGAGATTTGTTCTGCCAGGGCTGTGGAACATTGAAAGCAGAATTTCACAAGTTAATGGCCTGCCCTTTTCTGACAGCACACCAAGCTTTCACACTATTAACTAACACTTTGCTTCACTCAACCACTGAACTGTTGACAAAAGCACTTTAGCAAGTCTGAACAGCAGAAAAAGAAATCAAGTAAATCAAAAGCCAGTTTGGAATGAGGCAGAAAAACAGGGAAGAAAGATGAATCAAAGGAAAAATTTTAACAAGCAAAACAAAGCAACCTGGTATGCTTTGATAAACTTTACCATTAATGAATCAACATAATGAATAACACCTACTATAAATTTCAGGTTTTGAATAGTTTTTCTTCTCAAGAGTGAGAAAACAATCTTTGAATAATTCTGAATGATTTCATTTTTATTTAAAGGTTTGGTCCTACATAGCTGAGGTACTGCTTTTTTATTCAACTGGTTTGGAAGCATGAAGAAACTGAAATCTTCCCTGTAGAGATAACTAAATGTTACAAAAAAAAAAGAATTCACAATGGAAATATTGATTCCTGAATGGATTGCAGAAAAACATGTTTTAAGAGCATGAAAGATATGTTAATTTTTATTAATAGATACAATCATATGTTTAGATGCATACAAATATAATTTATTCAAGTATGGTAAGTTTCTAACACATAAAAACCTTTAGTTTGCACCAATCTATCTAGAATTGTATGTAAGTGTATCTTTATCTGTTAAATGCATGCAGACATACATGTCTACTTCCTGACCACGGTTTGCTTATGTGCAATGACAGACCATTGAGGAATATATTCATGTTATTTTATCCAGAATATTCTTGGAAGTGTAACCTAATTCTTCTTCAGTAGCAGAAGCAATATATTATGAAGATTTTAGTAAATTGCAGGATTGCATGATTATAGCTTTGGACTGAATTTTGTATAAAAATTAGCACATAGAGGACAAAAAATGACACAAAGTTTCTGATCCACTTCATGGAATCTTGTGAATATAAATGCTAGGAAATGCACCTACTTCTTAGGTAAGTGATTTTTTTGGCAAGTGTCCCCATTCTTTTAGACAAAATGATTTAACGTTTGTTTGTAATCATGATTCATAATATTTTCTTTGCCCTTGCATTGAGCAAAATTTCTTACTCTCCTAAAGCACGTTGGAATACTGCACTGGTTTCAGTGAGAGGCCTGTGTCACACATGCCTATGAGAAGAGAAAATCAAAATATTCCTAAGAAAATTTCTGCTTCTCTCTTCCTCTGTAACCATTGTAATTTTCTCTGTATCAACACCAAGAATTTACTGCAAACTGCTACACTGATGGGTTTTCTGCAGCCTGTTCATTGATCAGTTCAAATAATTAAAAAGCATTTTAGGGCAGGGAAGAGAGTGGCATCTTTTTCATTTATCTTGTTTCAAAATTCCAGCTTTGGTAAATTTGGACATCCATATAGATGCTTTAGACTCCTCATAAAACATGAAAAAATGAAGCAATATAATCTGCAAATTAGTTAAAAATCTGAATGATATAATGAATATGACATAGGATTAACCATGGAATTTCCTAGGAAAGCCAAGGGGTCACAGCTGCCTTCCACAACTGCAAAGCCAAGGCACCACAATGAATCAGACTTCCCCTGCTAATCCCAAACACATCATATGCAGTTTAAGTACTTAGTACACATTTTTGAAGTGAAGTCACAGTAAGACAGGTGCCAGAGAAATGGGAAAATGAAATGGGAGGTAGGTGGGTAATAAGAGAGAGAAGTGACAGAAGAACCCAAGGATAAGAGAGTAAAAAGGCAGTTTAGCTGTCAGTCAAAATATCCTGTGAGATATTAACAAACTTAGGGATGATTACCTTCTAGTTCTTTGCTCTTTGTCCAGCTTGTCTCAATTAAGTGTTTCTAGGAAGAACGTACAGCATCCAAATTTGCTTTTAGTGATATGAAAATTTATACATAAGATGCTCTTTCCGTGTTCAGTCATGGACACAAAATATTACTGCTTGGCCATTATCTGTTCACTTTTTTACTTTTCAGGCTGAATTCTTCATTTATTTAAAAAGATTTTGAGGTAAAATTACAAGAAAGAGAAATGGGAAGATTATTGATGACAGCAAGAAATTTAAAACACTTAGATTTAACTCTTGAAAAATAGGGTCTTATGGTAAACATGAGGATAATTTTTCTGTCACAGAATCAGTCAGCAAAGAAAATAAAAGTTGAAATAAAGATAAAAAAATGAATAAATATATAATCATAAGCATAAGCACATAGGTAACTGTGGAGAGAAAGTAAAGTAGATTTGATGTTGAAGGTGGAGAGGCCTCAAACTGAACAAAACCCCTCAGTTCAGTTTAAAAACATGAAGACTTTGAAAAAATTTTTCTGCATACATAGAAAAAAATGTTAATTCTCTGAATAGTGTTGTTTACAGCAAGTAAAAATATTCCAAATACTAAAAGAAGGACTGTATGATACAGGAAGGAAAAATTTCTTTGTTAGATAGCCTTGCATTTCCTGTGGACAATGTTGTAAAATTTGTATTCTTTCACATCATGTCCAAGTCGGGGTTAGTTGAGAAGACTACCTTCAAAAGTTGTTGTGAGCTAGAATTAATGCAAGACAATAACATTAGTATCTGATCTGACTAAAATATGACATTCTCTCAAAAATAAAAACTGTACTTTTATAACAACTTGTAGAGATGAGTTAAGTATCCTGTTCTACTCACATATGAGTGATTTTAAGGATTTTTTTAAAGTTTGAATATTTTTTATGAATTCTTAGTGTCTACTAAAAATAACAAGTGTTTAATGTAATTTCATGAATTACTTCATTTTTGTTTCCATTTGAAGCAGTAAGGCTGTCTTCCTCTCCTATCAAGTGATATTCCTGAACTCACAATAAAAGGCTATGATTTACTTTTTACATTTTGTCTAAGTGTTTCATTAAATTCTCTAATTCTCTGTAAAGAATTGTTGAATTCATGATAGAGAATTCTAGGACCTCCATTTATATTTGAAATTTTGACTTCCTTGTATACAATCATATAACAAAGAAATGAACTTTTGTACCCAATACTTAATTGCAAGAGTAAGAGACACTAACTGAACTTTTTTTTTTCTTTTTCGTAGACACTTTATTTTGTGATTCGCTGACCCAAAATGAAAGTTTAATAAATTCATTACCTCTCCAGAGAAATTTATTTCTCCAAAGTTCAAATAACCAGTAGGTCATAAGGTCAAGTATATGAAAGTTATGTTCAGTATTTTAGAACAAATCAAGTATGCAATAAGTGATTCCTGAGCTTTTGGGAACAAACTGTGAAAAATTTCTGTGCAACCAAAAATAACACATTTCTTTAATTAGGCTGGGTAATGATGTTTACATTTGCATAATCACCACAATGCTTCCATTAATTTTTGCATGTTTCACATTTTTCTTTCCATTTAGCAATTTCTCACATTGTTTGTGGGGCAATGTGGTGGATTAATCCTAGAATATTTGCATTTTTCTATAAATAGCATTTTACATTGCTAAATAAATAGACTTGAGTGGGCGTTTTTTGCCTGTTTTGCTAATCATTTGAATATACGTGTTTCTGTTACATTTTGTTTGTATGTTGAAAGAAATAGCTTCTAGGCCAGAAGATTTATGAATCCTGTCAGAAACATCTGTAAGGAGACTTCATTAAAAGAATGCTTCTCTGTACAAAGTATTTTTCTTCAGTAACATAGAAAGGTTATTTTATTGTCACAAAACTTGGCCAAACTGATAAAATAAAGCATAGAAGAAAGTAGGAAGAAAGAAATGTTCACTACACTCATTTGCAAATAAAAAAAAATGAATTATAAGGAAAGATAAATGATATTTGCATTTTAAAAAAAATCTCAGAAAGAATGGTCAGCACAAAATCCTTCCTTAAGAGATTGGTGGTTAAGTTTGTATCACATATCATAGATACAGAGCATGTTGAAAATGCTACTAGAACATAAAAAACAGTAACAGTAGAAATACTATATTCTGGTATATAGTATATATATATATATATATATATACACATATACAATAATGCAAATTAGAATAAAAATCATAATCACCCTAATTCTACAAGGTATCAGGTGGTGTTGATAGAGTTTTCTGCACAAAAATAAATAGTTATGCATATGCATATATAATATACAATATTAGTTTATACAGAATATGTGCTTTCTGTAATACAGACAGAAATTACAGTAAAAATAGAAAAAATATTTAAAAAATATTTCTAAAAAAGAGCAGGGGAGGGTAGGAAAAAAGACTGAATGGAAGATGTTCTTGGTTTAAAAAATATTACTTCTTTTACCTGAGATATTTTTTATGAGTTATAGGGTGAATTGAAACAGCTTGCTGGTTTGTTTGAAATCTACCATGAAAAACACAAAATTGGTGTCCCAGTTCTCTCTCCCTATGACTGGCTGATGACTAAAACTGACACAAGGAAAAGTTCTAGGGATTATGAAGGCTCTGACAGCCTTGTTCAGCTTCTATTACAAGTGGAATATCATTCTTATTTTACTGTTGGATACATCTTTCAACACTACAGGCAAATAAAGCCTATGTTATGCCTCAGTGGTGGCCATGCCAAAACTTTTGAACTGTTATGGCTATATGGACAATAAACTGGAAAGTAGAAATCCAGAAACATCAAGAGAAGTTTTGATTTGAACTAAAAACATGTCTGGAAAGATGGATAAACACAGGTAAGAAAGCTGAATTTGAATTCATGAAAGAGATTATGAGGGCATGAGGCATAATGAGAAAAGACAGAGAAACCATAGCTGCATTTTCATTTGCACAGCAGATGAGAAGAAAAGAGAACAGTGTACTGAAAATAAATTGTCACCCTCTATTATTTTAAATTCATGTATCTTATAGTACATTTAACGGGAATGCAAATTCTCCTCTAATACCATATATATATATATATATATATATATATATATATATATGTATATAAATATTCTACTTAAGTTGATAAGAGGTGAAAGTCACACCTATCATTGTGTTATGAGTGCTTTCATAGTGTGAAGGAATGTTTTTCTTTCAAACTGGTGACTTCTATAAAAAGACAGATATAGACACTCTTGTACTGTGTAAAAGAAGGACTACAATTTTTCAAGTCCATTGTATACTCACTTTCTTAAAAATACCCACCATATTAAGAGTACTTTAATTTTGATGGTCTTATGTTTTGTGTGACAAAACTTACTAATGACCCTTTGTTGAAAATTATTGTTTTAAGGTTGCTCAAAGAATCCCTGGCAAAGGCATCAGCATAAACACATTTAATATAAAAGTGAAAGCATGACAAAGTTCGTCAGCAAGTTTCACTCTACTACTTAGTACATCTTCCTACACAGAGGAAGATCAAACTAAAATGCATGATCAATCTAACAGAAAATCAACCCAAAAATTACCTATGTGAAAGCTGGGCCAGTGGAGGCAGGTGGTAGGGGAAAGAATAATGGTAAGAGATGGTAAGGCTAAAAAAGGGAATATGAGAGACAATTTCATTGAGTTTAAAGGCTCACAGTAGACCACTTTGCCAAAATTTAGCCCCAGACTACACCACCAGTTTAAGTCTAAAGTTTTAACTTCACTTAAACTTAACAGTAGTCAATCAATAACAATTTAGCCAAGGATTCATATAGAATTTACTATAGCACAACAGCAACCTACAGGCCTAACTTATTTACAAATCTTAAGTGCCTAAGAATCTAGGAGATCAGCCTTCACATCATATTTGCTAGGGCATATTCACACTCACACACAGACCTAAAAGGGTATGTACAAGACATTCTTGGTGAAAATTCCCCTCAAATTCAGTGAAGTACTTGTGTCAAAAGAGTACAAAGACTCAGTACAAAGATATCCTTGTGTCTTCTCAATGGGCAAAGGATTGAGCCTCGAGGAATGCGAGTATCAACCCAGGCTCCATTGTCATTCAGTGATCCTCCAAGTATGGCAAACTTGAGAGTTCACTGGCTCTGAGAGGCATTCCACGGAGAGGAATATTGCTGGATGCAGCCCACTGGAGTCCAGGAAGGCTCAAAAGGTCTCACTTGGAACCACTATTTATTTAGGGTTCCAAGACAGTTGATTTTAGTCCTAATTTTTCACTCTGGTTGCAATTTGCTAAAGCAGGGGCCAGGGACAGGAGGCATCGATATACCACTACACCTTTCTCCATGTTATTTGATGTCATCTTCGATTTTCACTCACATTTAAAAAATAGTTCTGATTGCATATGAATAAAAGAGCAACTAGGCTGTGTGTTCATGCAACAGTCTTCTCTTTGTGGTCTAGTAAATTTTGAGTCCATGCAAAATGATAGAGGTTCACAAGCATCTAATATTTGGTATTTTTCACTAGGAATTTAAATGTTTTATTATCACTGGGTAGAAATTCTGGCAAATTTCAGAAAGCTGTAATTCTCCCATATGCAGTGCTTAACTCATAGGTTTTAATTCCATTTTTCAGGCTGAGCATAATCAGCCACTGAAAATGGTTAAACTGTAAGTGCTAAATTTCCTGTTTGGTTCTTTCATAAATGAATGTAGCTTATTTAAAGATTCTTCTTTGGATTTTGCCATTCGTATCTATCGTTAGGCTTCATACTCTAAACAGTGTTATTTATATTTTTGGGAACATTTCATTAGAACACACTGCTGGCATTAAACAGAATAAAAATCCATTTGGCATCCTTGTTCTGCTTTCTGCGATGGAAATCTTCTACTCAGTTTCACTGTCTAGTTAAAAGGTTGATGCTTAAAGTAGACTTATTAGCATTTTATCTAGATGCTACCTGACTACTGGCACTCTATGTGTTGGGTTATCTTCTTTCATATTTTGTAGCTATTTGCTGCTCTCTCTTAAAAGCACAGTACAAGTCACCTGCTACTTAAACCTTTTCTTGTGCTCAAAATAGTGAGAACTTGTGTATTCTCCAGAGAAAAGCGTAAGTATTTTTCATTGATTTTTCTGTAACATGAGAGCGGAAGTGGGGAATCATGTAGGTTATGTCTGCTTAGGCAAGTAAAGCTGAACAGTAGAAATGGACTTGCAAATCAAAACAGCTGTCAATATCTTGACATCCACCATTGCCATGTTTCCTGTGAGCTTACTTCAGATTGTCTGCAAATGAACTGAATGGCATTAATAACTGAAGGTCATTGGGTGTACCTTTGATGTGCACCATCAGATTAGATTCACTTGAAATTAACGCAGCTGTACTCTGAGATTCTCCTGTAAAGTAAATAAAAGCATGGTATATGGGGACATTAGCACCAAAAACATGCTCCTAATCCAGAATGGAACTGTAATGTAGACATACTCTCAACCATGCTTGAAGACTAAGGCAAATTTAAGGACTAGAGAGATGTCAGATGATGAGACCTTCATTAGACCCTTAAGTACTAAAACTGAAATAAAGAATAGATTTCTCTTGTTGCGTGGACTGCTGTTGGGACTTTTTTGACTCCTTTCATGCTATGGATGTTAAGAAGGAACCTATGGACCAAGTCTGATGGAAAGATAGAAGCGGTCAAGGCCTGGTTAATGGAGCCCTGATCAACCTGATCTAGTGACATCTCTGCCCATGACAGTGAGATTTTAAACTAAATGATCTGTAAGGTTACTTCTAAACCAAAGTATTCTGTCATTCCATGTTTGTATATTCTCATAGATAGTTTCTTTTAAAACACAATTTATTAATACTAAGACATATATATATATAAAATAAATAATGCATTCAGTGGCATTTCTTGTACTCAGTATTAAGTAATTTCCATTTTCAATACAGCTTCTTAACAGAATTTAATCCATTTCTCTGATTACAAATGTCAGCTTTTAAGTTCATTTTCTCTGGAAAGTATTTGCAGTCTTCTCTTATATTCAATGTTAGATCTATAATGCTTAAAGCCTGAAAGCTTGAAATGAATGTGCTTTGTGTTAGAGTCTTAGTCATTGACATTTAAAACTTACTATATCCAAAATTCAGGATTTTTTTTGCAGTCAGAACTCTTTTCTAATTTTTAAAAGAAGCTGGTTATCTAATTCCTTATTGAGCATACTTCTAAGTAAATGTAATTCTAGGATTCATACCCTTATTTATATGTGGTCCACATTTAGGGGTTTAATTATTTTTTTTTTTTTTACATCAAATATGCCTGCAGTTATTTGTTCATTAAAGAGGTGAAAGGCTTTACATCTTATTAGTAAATGTCTACATTTTAAACTTAGGTAATAAATTCTTTTGATAAATATCTGACATTTTTGTGTAAATTTTACAGTTCACATAACATAGCATTTCATTGTTAAATGTAAATGTAACAGATTTATTTTGAAATTAGACAAAATTATTTGTAGAAAAACATTAATTAATTTTCATTTTTCCCAGTATTTATTTTTTATTTTATATTGGCCAGATTTTACAGAATCATTATATCGTTAAGATTATAAAAGGCCTCTAAGATCGAGTTCAACCATTAAGCAAGCACCACCATGTTCAGCACTAAAGCATATCCTGAAGTGCCACATCCAGACACCTCTTGAACTCTTCCAGGAAGGGTGACAGCACCATTTCCATGGGCAGCCTATTCTAATGCCAGTCCACCCTTTCAGTGAAGAATTTTTTTCCTCCTAGACAAGCTAAGCCCCTCCTGGTGCAACTTGAGGCAGTTTTACCTTCTGTTGGTATTTTTTACTCGGGAGAAGCCTGAGTAAAGTCAGCTTTTTACCCAGCAATCAGTGCAGCCAACCAAGCCATGGGTAGCCAGTTTCTCCAGGAGAATGATTTACTAAGTCCACTGGATGGGTCACTGTCGGTTTCTGGGCTGTTTAGGTGGCCTGGAAAGGCCCAGGGATGGCCTTGGACAGCCGACGCTTCAAAGGACGAGAAGAGACTTCAGATCTTTTCTCGGTCTCGGTGTTTATTAATTGTTTATCTAAAAGATTTTCTTTCAGCCCGACAGAGGTCTGCACAGCAGCCAGCCATGAGCACACTGAGAGCCCCCGGGGCGGTCACTTATCTTTATACTCGAAGTTACGTATACAATATTTATAATTTTTCCCCAATACCTTTTACCCTTATTAACCGGTGCACTTCTAGTAATAACCAATCCCAAAGTGCCACCATCACCACAGAAGATGGAGGCCAAGAAGAAGAAGAAGAAGAACAGGACACGCCCCAATTCCTCCATCTTACCTCTCTAGACCCCCCTGTACAGAAATCCTAAACCCTGTGTTTTACACTCTAATTAACTTATCCCTTCACCATTTACCCCAGTGAAACCTTCCCAGTCCTCATACAGGTGTCGTCTCCTGTGTAGGATCAAAGTCCAGCCACCAGACACTTCTGGCAACATTCCAGGACTCCCGAGCCCCCCAAGGGTGTTCTCGGCCACTCTGCACCTCCGTCCTGAGGTGCTGAGATCCCACAGGTCACCTCATCATAGAAGGATATGAGGTTAATCAAGAAAAGTCAAGCAGTTTTGAAAAGGTGTGGAATCTTCCATGTAAAAGAGCTGTCTTTTTCTGCCTGAAAACAGACATGTATTGACAGACCCAACACAAGATAAAAATTATATAGCAGTTTTTAGACCTCTGCAAGGTCAATATAATTAGAGAAAATTACATTCCAGCCTTCAGAAATCTCCCCTGCTGTGTATTTGTGAGTTTTCTCAAAGAGGATTCCTGAAAATATCCCTTATGATATTCTCCTAATTCCAATAACAGGAAAGAATGTGTTGCAGTATTTTCTGGCTGAGATCCCCCTTCTCAGAGCTAGAACCAAAAACCAAGACTTTGTATACATACATTATACGTATTCTTGTGTGTATATATATCTGTATCTTCCCTTGTTTCATATACTCATAGTATTCATAGAGACAGGTTTACACTATTTCAATTCAATAGAAATGCAATTTGTAGTAAAAAGCAATCTTCTTTATATAGGCATGTACTTATGTACCTCAGTATCAAATATAAGACTCTGTATCTGCCTTTAGTGAAAAAGCATCTCTAAACTTACTGAAAGTAAATATGTATAATTTAAAATATGAATGATGTCTACAACAAAAATGGTGTGTCTGATACTTCTTTCATTCTGGATCTACACTAAGGATTTCTGCATGCAGATTTCTAGTTGGCTTCATTGTACTGGTTTAAAAATTAATAGGACAGGTGAGGCAGTCTTGTGTATGCTTTATAAAATGATATAATATCCAAGAAAATGGGATAACTTACATCTTTGGTCAAAAGCTAAAAACAAACACATTGACCACCTCAATACTTTCCCCCTTGTTTTTTTCTTTTGCTAGTTTAATTTTCCTTTTGAAGACAAATTTCTACATATAAGAATCATGACACTAAAAAGAAAAGGATTAAGACTTGTTCAGTGGTGCCTACAGTATTCAACTTTGGTTTTGTCTGTTTAGGGCAAAACACATGTAAAACCTAATTTAGACAGCTGGGTAAATATAGAAGAACATGTTTATTATTATAGCCATGCCCAGGGCTGGGTGCCTTTTCATATCTGCTTTCCTCAACCCTTTCCTAATTTTGGTCTTTACAACATTCTGTACGCTGAAGTAGAAATTACACATCAATAATGTGATGATTGCACCATAATAGATAATCCTTGCATTGCCTGCAAATACAATAACAGTGGTTTGTTGTTTTTTTTTTTTTTTAATAGAAAACCCAAATTCATAAGAAAAGTTCTTATAATCCTGGTTAGGATAAAACTAATGCTCTTAGTAGCAGTTACAATGCTCTATTTTGGATTCAGTATGAGAATAATTTTGGCAACACACTGATGCTTTAGCTATTGCTAAGTCAATCTTACTTTAAATCCAGGACTTGTCAGTTCTCATGTTCTGTGAGTTATGTGTAAGGGAAGTTGAGAGGAAGCATGGCCAGGGCAACTGACCTAAGCTGGCCAAAGGGATGTTCCAGACCATGTAATTACTGCTGGAAGCCACTGCTTTCTTGCTGGTTAGGAATGGGCTGGACAGCAGTCTGTGGATGATGAGCAGTTGCTGGATGGTTAGGTGGTTTGCATTAATAGGCAATAGTTATCAGCTGAATATTATACAGGCAGCTTGCCAAAACTTCTTCTGACATGCTGACATGTCTGCAAGAAGTGCTAGTTCATCTAATGGTATAAATGAAAGATGAAGCTGTCTAAAAAATGTAACTGAAAAACCTACCAAAGGGCTGGTTTTGTTAGACCATTTGAATGAGTCAATGATACTTTGAATGTGCTCAAATGTCATTATTACCATTAGTTTGGTTGAATGTCTCTAGGCTCACCAATCTTTAGTTTCTTTAGTTTCTTACATAAGAGCACTGGATTTTAAAATACATAGGTTTTAGTAGCAACTAGTATTGCAAGAATTAAAACCTCTGACATTTCCATAACATTCTGCCTTATTACAGGTTAAGGGTAACTAGTTGAGAGTAGCCATCACAAAGAAACTATCTTTTGTAGAAAAGGTCTAATATAAAGAGTAAAATGCATTAAATCTGTATAAGAAAGGTAAGGTAAAATTGCACACAGAAATACAAGCATCTTTTAACTTGTCAGTTTCCATGGCAACAAACAATTTGTATATTACCTAACATTTTAGGCACAGGATTTTCTTTTTAATGATTTAGAAACATTCAGAGACAATTAGAATCTATTATATTTTTGAAAAATTAATTCTGATGTATTTTATTTTGTTACATTGTAAGATTTTTAGAGGTTCTTAGTAATTTAAACTTTTTTTTTCTACTTTTGTGCTGTGAATTTTTCATGATTTCACTGTTATGAAGAAATTGCATTAACACATTCACAACCTGCAAATTCAGAATTAAATAAGTTCTAGAAATACTTTTTGATATAGGAGACAATGTCCAGCAACCAATAGCATTTTTCATCATCAGAGACAGACATGAGAGGTCTGGTTTTTCATGCCATTTCTAAATCATAATCAATGTTCAGATACAGAGAAGGTAGGGAAAAGAACTTTTCTTCTTTAGCTTAAATTGATTAAAAATGTTTTGAGTTAAAAGAATATTTTAAACTTGATTCATGTTCTGATTTTATGTGACATATCTAATGCTATAGTTTCAATTTGGAAAATCATTGCATACAGTTTGGACATAAATGAAAATTTATATGAAAGCCTAAACATCTTTTATGTAGTGCATAAATTCAATATTTTGAAAGAGGAATAACTTTCTGAGCCTTTTTTTTTTATCACACTATGATATAAAAAACAAAATCTCAGTGGAATACAAATTTATGTCAGGGTAATAACAACAATTCCCATATTGTTGTTCCTGATAAATGAACAGAACAGAAGGAGACCAGAATGTGGTATTTCTATATTGTGTTTTCATGGCCTGGCTCTTTTCAAGCATTAAAAGACCAAAAAAAAGAAATACAGATGATATTTACCATAAACGGGGGGAGTTCAGATTAGGTAAGTCAGTAGAAAAGAAAAAGACATCACTGAAAGAGGGGTCAGGCATTGGAATGGGTTTCCCAGGCAGGTGGTGGAATGTCACTCCCTGTGAAAGTGCTCAAGGAGCGCTGCGTGTGACACGAAGGGTGATTTTGGTGATGCTGGGTTGAAGGCTGGGCTAATTGAGCTTGAAGATCTTTTCCAACTTTAATGATTCTGTGATTTTGTGGTAACAGAAAAATTATGAGAAAAGAAGTAATCAGGATGAGAAAGACAAAGTGCTGAGCTAAAGTAGATCATGTTCCCTTTTTTTTTGTGCTAGCAGAGGAAAATTTCCTAAGAGGCAAACTAATTATGAAAATAAAATAGAAACTGCTTTTAAGACGTATCTGTTTATGTTTCAAAAGTGCCACCAGAGCTTGGAATTCTACATATTTAATGTTTTACAGTGACACAGAAAACAGAGAAAGATATTTGGTGGACATTGTATTCACTCTAGTGCTGAATTCGGTACATATGTGGAAATAATTTGTGGTAACTATTGAAAATTAAACAAGCAAAGAAGTTAACCTTTTTTCAGCTGTTTGGGTTTCAGCTGATTTACATTTGAAAGTGAAATCTTCATATATTAAGATATAAACACTAAAGCCTAGGTTTTAGTAGGAAAATGATCTCTTACATATTTAGTCTTCACATTTTTCTTGTTTCATTCTGTTTTGATGGTCTTATAATATGAAATCTTGTTCTTCCATGAAATTATTTTCTTTGACAGGAAAGAAACATTATTCTTGGGGTCATCTGTGAAATGTATGTGCTCTGTAATACAGTATTCAATACATACATTTTCTTATGTTTTTTTTCTCTTTTTTTTTTCAATATGGAGACTCTTCAATTTATGAAAACACCTGTCTAATAAATGCACAGTTGCAAAAATAACTAACACTTAAATCCTACTCAATTCAACTGAGCTAAGTGCATCAATATTTAAACATATGTCTGATTTTGCAGAATTTCTCTCTTAAGTCAGACAGCAATCACATCGTGGTGAAATGTCTGGCTGATATGGGCATAATGTGAGACAACTTCAGGTTCCCTGTGCATCCCTAATGGAAAATTTCAAAGAAATTAGTATTTTATATGACCTAAGTTATGATGACAATCCATTTCTTCAGTTTCCCTCGTGTTTCATCAGAATGAAAACCCCTCTGGATTTTTAGAAGAAATGTATATACTCCCTGTTATTTGTATAAAACTGTCAAGCAGCTATAGCATGTTTTTGTCCTCAGACAGAACAATTGTAATTAAGTCTAGTAGGGAATATTGACTTGTTCCATCTAAAATTTAATGATCATACAGGGCAATCCTATGCTGAAGGCTTACTGAGACTTAGAATTTAGGAGGTTTATTTATTCAAAATGAAGTGCAGCATTTTCAAAACAGTGGAACTGAGGTTATGTCATACAGGATCTGACATTAAAACTCAGTGTTCTCAAAGAGGTGTTGAGAAATTAAACAGATTATGACAGTAGTATGGAGTTAGATAACTAATTTGGAGCTAATTGATTCCCTGTTTAATGAACACATTTCATATATTGATTATTATTTCTTTAATTAGAAAAAAAATCATAATCTCCTCAGAAGTAGTCTTTTCAGCAGAGGCTATAGAGTAGACATTACAGGGTAAATCTCTATAATAGAGTATTTTACTATGTAGCCAATGATTATTCCCTTTTTTTGTCTCTACTACAAAGTGAATTTAGAAAGAAATGTAGCTATCTAAGAAAAAATTCTGGAAATTGGATATTTCAGAGAATTTATGTTGCTTGGTTTCCCCCTCTATTATGGAGCCTACCAGAAGACTTTTTTAGTAAGTATAATAAATCATTCTTTAAAGAGATATGTTTATTGATGACAAATAAAGAATTAGGAAGTGATGGCATAGTTTTGACAAATCATAAGAAATATGAAGGACCTGAAATATTGAAGCACTATATCTGAGAGTTCTTGACACCATGCTATGGCAGTTTCTTCAAGGCTGTGATAAGAAAAAGAAATATCAAATTTCTTCTCTTAAATCAAACTGAGGTTTACATTGGGCACTGATGCAGGATCTGCATGCTGTTCTAAGTATCTCTTGATGTTTGAAATTTTGAATCTATGGTAAAATGATTATTCCACTGACCATCAGGACATATCTGCTAGAGTTATAAGAAGCTCAGACTTGCTTTCAGAATTGAGTGAAAAGGCTTTATTTACTTTCCATTTCTGAGAGTGCAGAAATATGTAAATCCTCTATCTTTTCATTGAGGGACAATAGTAACTTCTTGAGCCTTAATCCTTGTTCCAACAAATCTGAAGATTTTTGTCTCAAGAAAATTAGAAGGAATGAAGTCCATAGTAGAACTGAATGCAAATGAAAAAATTCCTTTCTGAGAACAATAATGATCACCCAACTCATGATAATGCATATGGTTTTTTGCCCACTAATTATACAGATAACTAATAGGAAACTGAGATCTATTAAGTATCCCCTGAATTTGGACACAGATATACTGAAAGATTATGGTTATTTGAAGAAAAAGAATAAGGGGTTAAAACAAGGGCAGAGACATTCATAGTTTGCATTCACCATCTAAGTCCCAAAAGGAGGACTACAAATCTGCTAAAGTCTGATAAATTTTTCACCCCATTTTTCCTCATGACTGATCTAATTACTGGTAAACACAACAAAATCTCTCTTCTTTCTCATCTGCCACTCAGAAGAGAGCAGATAAGAAAAAACCTTAGGATTCCAAATCTGATAGAGATTATTATTATTGCATTATAAGTTAAAGATCTCTTGGGTGAAAGCAAAATTTCACTGTAAGTGAAATGCAGCTTCTTCGGTGGAGAAAACCATTCTAAATCTATTGAAGCAATTCAGGGATTTTGCTCTTCCACATGTAAAATATGATTGGAAGTTATAAATGACTCCAGATACTATGGAGTGAGATTTCATGTGTAGTTTACATCACTTGCTCCCACTTAAATCTGAACATACTTTCTAACTCTTTGTTAGGATTAATTTATCAGGATCAACAAACTGTAGTGTCCATCCTATGAACCATGTTAACTTGCTTGGGTTTTTTTTAGTGTGAGAGAAAGAAAGTAAATGGGAGGGCTGAGGATGGTTCCAGAGAAAAGATTGTGCCATAAACTTTTCACCCCACAGATTGTTATGCATAAGTGCACTCGGTGTGTAAGAGCTACAAAACTTGCAAAAGATATTTTGTACAACTCTCTTTAACATAACAGATTCATCCTATAAATTCTGTGAATCCTGTGAATGTCTGTCAATATATTTTATAATGTTTGAAAAATTTGCCATTTAATTAAATTACTTTTTGCTGACCCAGAATTGGTAGAATATTCATATGAAATAAGTTTGCAATGCTCAGGGCATGCTTTAAGCAAATTACTTTAAAAATTCAAATGTATTTTTGAGTTTTAAAATACAGCATTAGATTACTATTTTTTTATCTGGTTTTTGCTTTTTTAAAAAATTCTAAATACTTTTGATAAGGTAGCCTCTTGGCATTCCTTTTTAAATCATGATAATAAAGGAGACACACCAAAGAGGAGAAAGATTTCTTCTTCATTATATCTTACCAACATCTCTGTGCCACCAAGTAGAATGTTTGTATCAAGTTACCTGGTCATGCTTTGCAAGAACTGTATTTATTATAAATATTCTGTGAGCAGGAATATTCTTTATGTAGTCCAACAACCAATCAGAAAAGAATATTTACTCCCCATGATTCTTGTCAAAGTGGATTAAAGCAAACACAAATAAATTTCACCTTTTAGTACAAATACAGCTACTTAAGACAGGAAGCTTGAGGGAGCAAAGACAAATATCAAATATCAAAATATCATGGGATATGTCATGTGACCTAACAGGAAAGTTGTTTAATTCTTGTTGGCTGAGACTTCAGTGAAAGCTTCTATTGAAACTTAAAACAAGTCAGGAATTTGAATAAAAATGTGCAGGTTGTGTCTGAAAAAGCCCAAATGCCTAAAGCTAACACTAATACTAATGCTAATACTAATAACCATAAGAAGAAACATCCAAACTGAAATCTCAAAACATTTTGGAATACTAAATAGTAAATGGGAATTCTAGAATTCTACTTGATTTTGAAATATTAAAAACATATTAAATAAAAAATCCAATTTCAAATATAACCCAGGACGCATTAATTATAAGAAGAAAAATACTACCAGGCTGTAGGGGCTTGCACATTTCCTAAATTATGTTCACTAATGCACTGAATGTGATCATTGCTTGTGCCAGCAAAACACATGGGCTAGCTAATGTAGGTGAATGTTTTAAGGCTCACTTGGTCAGTCTGGAATCTTGAAATTCATCCACGCTGATTTGGGTGGGTATCATTTGGCTTCTATAACTGAATGAAGTTGTATTTTACTCTTTATGAGCCATACACAGAGAGAGAGAGAAGAATCTTTCTGGACATAGGCATGTAGCTTTTTCCTCCAAATCTTTTTATCATGCTACCCAGGTCCTTTTTATTTTTTTTTTTTTTTTTTTTTCCTGTGGTAGGTTAAGAGAGAGAACAAGCTGTTTGAAGTCTGTGTGTCCATGAGAAGTGTTGCATGACATGCATGGAATCTCTTCAGTCAGCTGAGGCCAGATGTCCCAGCTGTGCCTCTCCCGACTTCCCCTTGCTGGTGGGTTGGAGTGAGGCAGAAAGGCTTTGGCTCTGTGTAAGCCCTGCTCAGCAGTGTAGTGATTACATATCCTCTGAACAGAAAGAGACATGCTTCTCCCAGGAAAATCCTGGGAAGCTGTGTAGAACGTGTGGGAAACTTAGAAGAAAGAATTCAAGCAATTATTATCTCTCTTTCTGTATCATTGTTTACAGAAATGGTTCTCCAGAGTGTGCTGTTCATAGCTTACCAACAGTGTGAGAGGTTTTCACTTTGATAACCATCAGGTATCAGCTTAGTGAGTCAGACTATAAAAGTCGATTTCTTCCTAATAAACAAATTCTATTTCCCCTCTGACGGCTGGAGTCATTCATTCCATCCCTCACTCAACAGCAGTGCTGAAAACATCCTGGTGTTATCGCTGCTGCAGACACAGGACAGGAGGACAGGACAGCTCTCTTCCATAGCACCACTTCGGCTGCTAACAGGAAAGTTTACACCCTGTGAGACTCAGTATAATGTTATATCAAATGACGCAATTTTCACATCACTAATTTGCTGGACATTCATACTAAAATATTTTTGTGTCACACTATCATAGTAACATATTTGTGGTTTGAATTAGAGGTACATTTACAGTCAGATTTCCAAGGAGCTCTGTATGACACCAAAACCAAAGCTGACCTCCCATCTATCAACAAATATGGCCCTAAGTGTTAAAGCAAATTATGAGTATTCATTTAATCCAGTACTATTTCTGCCCACATTGTCCATTTAATTGAATGGGTAATAAGTGATTGTATTTAAAAGGTATATTTAGGGAAGAATAAACATTTTTAAAAAACCCCTTCTATAAAACTGTTGTCTGCATTTTTTTCATTTTTTAAAGAATCTTAACTCCAAGTGTAACATTTCAACAGCACTGTATCTCTTGCAGAATTAAAGGAACAGTTTTTATTATAGATTGATTTTTAAACTAATTCTGTATTTCATCATCTTGATTGCATTGTTTTCTACAATGACTCCAAAACTGGACTCTTTATTGCTGTGTTCACTGAAAAAAAGGAATGTCATGATCCATCTGCTGTGATTATTATTCCAGTCAAGCAATTTGTTCTAAAACAATTACATTTTCTGTGAGGAAGTACTAAGAGTTTGTAAAATATCAGAGCTTGCTTCCAAAACTTGTGGGGATTTACAAATACAGCATATGAAATTTAAATCATAACTAGTGAATTTTCTATACAGTTTTTTTACTGACAGTATTGTCTCTCTGCTTCATAATACTTTTTTTTCTTATTTCCTGTAATAAGCACAATTATTTTGTCAGAATTAAAAATTCACAATTAAGTGAATGGAACTAAAAATTATTTGCTGTTGTATTTCTTTTCCATGCCATTCAGTTCATAATTCCATGTTGCTCTCTTCTTTTTTCCAGTTTCTCACATTTTTTTTCCCACCAATTTCTCCCTGTTTCTTTTCTTTTTATAACTTAAGGATGCTTTGTAAAATTGTTTAGATTTTCTTTGTGATACTTCTGGAGTGGAGAAAAATACTTCTTTCAACACAATCAGTGGAACTAAGGAGAAGCTGATACAGCAGAGCTAGTAAAAGCATTTTGCAAAATGAAATTAATAAACTTCTCTTCGCACTCGCAGTACTTTGTTCTGTAATTGCTGATAGAGGAGCTATCTTTGGAGCTCAAGATCACAACTCCCAAGAAGGTAGAATCTGCAGCAACTGCAAAAGCAGCATTTTTAGCTTTTAGAAGAAGCAAGAGTCTTTTGTAGTTTTCAGGGTTTTTTAGTTTCCAGTTCTTGCAATTTTTTTCTTCCCAGTGAAAACTCTTGATTAACAGACTCTAGAGGATCAGGTTTTGTACTCCAAGCTGGGGTCATAGATTCAGAAAGATTGATGAAGAACAGTCTGACTCTTACATAAGCCTGTGAAGGGAGATTTTGTTATTTGATTATACCTAGCCACAGTCATCATCATTTAAAATGGCCTATGTACCTTCTAAAGCAGCATAACTGTTCACTTTTTGAATATTTTGAAATAATATTGAAGGCATTTCTAATTTTCATGCATTATTTCATTCACTACACGTTGAAATCAGGATGAAAAGTGAGTTGCAATAGAACATAGGTGTTTACAAGTGTGTTTGGAAACAGAGGCTGCTGCTGTTTAGAAGACTGACAAATCAAGCCAATTTCAAAGTTTAAAGCATAAGGTTGTTCAGTTAATTTACTGTTTATGTTATGGCTAGTTCTCATACATGACTGATCCCTGGCACTACACACACAAAGCAGTCAGTTCTCAACAACCATCTCCTAAGCAATCACCCCAACTTTGGGTGTTCAATACCAAGAGTTGGTGTTTTACTGATAGTGGGCATGGTTGTAGTACTTGATGACCACAGTCCTGGAGACTGAGCTGATGAGCTCAAGATCTCTTCAGCAAAAGAAGATGGAAATTTCTTTGTGTCTAGGTGGGCCTCTCACATTATCAGACATTCCGACTTTCTGTCTACCCTCCAGTTCAATTGACTTCAATTAGAAAGATGAACAGAAAATTCATGACAGCAAATTTATTTCATTAATTTCCACTGCAAGCAGATTCTTACCCCACTTTGATTATGAAGGTTCATGAGACAGCAAAGTTAATCTCACAAATTGACACTACTGGGAGAAGGAGGAATCAGCTTCTCTGACACTGCTCCAGTCTTTCCTACTATTCACCCTCATTTTCATCCATCTGATTCCAGTTCATCTTTTGGCTGCAGTATTCTTGGGAACTACAACCTGATTTATTCCTGATTTCTGCACAACCAAGAGGAAAAGGAGTGCTTTTTTAAAATTTCATAGGAAACTGTAGATTTTTCATGAGCCACTTGTGTGTTATTGGGATTGCAGAGTTAATCTCTTTCCAGTTCATTTATTTCTTACAAAAACCATGTAGTCCAGCTGATGGGATAGTATGATCAGAAACTGTTAGTGTATGGACAGACCTGGTCAATGGGGAAATATAGGGCCAGAAAACTAGTTCTTAATTTCTAATGATTATGGGTAAGAGAAAGGAGTGCATATAAACAGCTCAAAGCAAAGCTGAGATATCATGACCATGGAGTAAACAGATGGATGCCTTGTATATAGAAAATGAGAGGAAATTCTTCAAAAATATAAATGCATGTAAAATTAACTTTCCTTTTGTATTGGTTTTACATGGCCTGGTTTTGGTATCTGGAGGCTACAGGGGTGGCTCATGTGGGACTCCACCAGAAGCTTCCCCTATGTTGGCAGAGCCAATCTCTGGGGACTCCAAAGACAAATGTGCTGTTGGGGCAAGGCTGGGCCAATTAGAAATGGTGATTAACACTTTGTGATACATATTTAAGAAGAAAGAAAAAAGTTCTTGCACAGTTGTAATTGTGAGAATTACAATTGTGAGAAAAGTGAAATCATGTGAGAGGAGCGACTCTCCAGAAATCAAAGTCAGTGGAGAAGGAGGGGCAGGAGGTGCTTCCAACACTGCAACTGAGATTCCCCTGCAGCCTGTAGTTCAGACCATGGGGAGGGAGCTGTGCCCCTGCAGCCCATGGAGGAGCACAGGAATGCAGAGATCCACCCACAGGCTGTGGAGGAGCCCCACGCTGGAGCGGGTGGATGCCTGCAGACATCTGTGAACCCGTGGGAAACCCATGCTGGAGCAGGTTTCCTGGCAGGACCCTGTGAGGGATCCACACTGGAAGAGCATGTCCAAGACTGTACCCATCGGAAGAGTGACTCGTGCTGCAGCAGTCTGGGCAGGACTGTTGCTTGTGAGATGAAATCACACTGGAGTTCTTGGAGAGCTGCCTCCTGTGGGAGGAACCCCACAGTGGAGCAGGGAAATGACTCCTCACCCTGGGCAGTGGGAGAAGCCGCAGGTGATGAACTGACTGCAGCCACATTTCCGTGTCTCCCTGCACCACTGGGGCAGGAGGTAGAGCTGGAAAGAAGGAGGGGGGGGAAGGAGTATTTAAGGTTTTATTTTCTCATTATCCTGCTCTGATTTTTTTTGGTGTAATAAATTCAATGCATATCTCTATGTTGAGCCTGTTTTGCCTGTGATGATAACCATCAAGCATGGAGTCTGTGAAGTCTACCTGGATGACCTGCTCCAATGATCAATTACACTTGGAATGAATAAACTTCTCTTTGTAACTCCTTAAGAACCAGACAATTGATAACCATTTGTTGTGGTTTAATCCCAGTAAACAAGTACCATGCAGCTGCTCACTCACTCTCCCACCAATGGGATTGAGGAGAGAATCAGAAGGGTAAAACAGGAAAACTCAGTGGTAAAGACAGTTTAATAGGGAGAGCAAAAGCAGTTCATGCAAACAAAACAAAAGAAGAAATTAATTTACCATTTCCATGGGCAGGCAGGCATTCAGCCATCCCTGGAAGAGCAGGGTTCCTTCACATATAACAGTGATTTGGGAAGACAAATACCATCTCTCCAAATGTCTCCCCCTTCTTCAAATACACAGCATGATGTCACATGGTCTGGAATAAGTTTGGTCAGTTTGGGTCACCTGTCCATGCTTGATGGTTATCAAAACCTAGATGGGCTAATCCCATCACTTCAGTGTTGACTTTGTGATAAAAGGATGCTTGGCTAGATGAGAAGTGAATTATTCTGTGATACAGATATTTATTTTTTTTCTGCCTGACATATCTTCAAACACCTGTATGGGGTGGTTTTCAGAAAAAAAGTTAATGCATGAACAAGAATTTTCTGGATGAAAAATTTGTCTAACACCACAGATAAAAAACAACTACTTTCCTTTAAAACTTTCATGGGCTTTTTAACAAGTATTATAGCAAGACTGAACACACTATTTCCAGCTGCAGAATGACCCATTGAACCATGAGGGGATTCATGTTCACAGCTTACCAGGGGAAAAAATTCAATTGCTGAACTACTAACATATGTATCCGAAGCTGTTTCACTCTTCATCTTTCATTTTCCTATATGGAGGATGCAGATTTGGCCTGATGCACTACTTAGTCTGTGAGATCTGAAGTCATCACAGCAAGAGATCACATGAGCATAATTTGTTTCTTGCTGGATATGCAGTTCCTATTAGCAGAACATCATTTCTTGTGCATTCAGCAAGCGAAAAATAGACACTTTTTATTTAATGTTCAATCAATAATATTATGGATTGACTTCTCTCTTGAAATATTTATGGAGAAAATCCATCTGCCTACCTATTAGCAAGAACTATGTTCATTATTTGTATTTGCAGTTTCTGATTAATGTCAAACAAATCAAATTACTGTGGGAAAATGGCTTTGATTAAAGCAAAATTAAAAATCTAAACAGTTTACAGCAGTGTATTTTATTTCATTCTGAATTTCTGAATTGTGAATCTTACCTAGATACTACAGCAGACTACCCATTTGATAAGATTTTTCTTTCATCTCTGTGACTACCAATTATCCTTCCTTCCTTCAATTCACTTTATGAGAAATAAAAATTGTTACGACTGGAAGTTATATGGAACCACCATTAAGACAACTATATCTTCCAGCATCCTGGAAAATTAAAGAGAATTTTAATGTGAAATACTATAGCACAACAGTTGGCAAGTCATGCACTCCTATTGACAGGTGGATTAAGCATTGATGAATCTGGGAACAGTTGGAAAGAACTACATAAAAATTTTCCCATCAAATTGTTTCACTTAGCTCCATAATTTGTTGTCTGAAAATGATAGTATGATGAGAAGTATAGCTGAGAAATGAAGCTAGTTTTTAGGGGATTTTTTGTTTTGTTTTGGGTTTTTTTTTTTCTATTCCATAATATGTATTGGACAGAATGTATATGTTAGTATACCTATGGTGGCTTGTACACAGAGGGGAAAGGATAAAATCCATCCCCTCAACTTGTTTAAAACAAATACAGCAGTTATAATGGACTTCTGAAAGTAAGTTATGAAGATCATGGAGATTAGATCAGTAGCTCTTGCCTCTCTCTTCAATAGGACTCCCTCCTATATTTTTAGTACATTTATTTGCAAAGCAATGCTCAAGGAGTCTTTACACCAGGCTTTGTGGTCTGACTCTAAGGGCTGACATCATTGTGAGAGATGCAGACTAGGCTTATTGACAATTTCATTTGCAAATGAAGGGATAGGTTATCTTCCTAGATTCAGTCCAATTTTCATTACTTTTCTGATGAATGATACCTGGCCCCAGGGATTGCTCAAATGAAAAAGAAAGCAGAAGTCTAAGAAAAAGAAATACTTTGTGGCATTTTATTCTTCCTTCTTTACTGCTATATGCTAAAAGTATTACAATAAGAAACTTGTTTTACAAGGATTAACCATAAAAAATGTTCACATGTGCTGGTACATAAATTTAACAGAAGTTTTACAGTGTGTACACTGGTAAATTATAAATACAATGAGCAAATAGCACGATAAATGCAAAAAAGCATGACATTTTCTAGGAAATCTAAGTACAAAATCTAAATATAATTTCAATAACATTAAATTCAATCTTTTGAATTATGCATTTTCCAATTAAAGGCTATGGCAACAAACATAACATGATGCATTATAAAACTACAAAATCTCTGGAATAGAAAATTACTTTCTTGGATAGCAAGATTAACATTATCATTTGATTAGCCAATGCCCAATACTATTTTGGATGAGATTAGTTTCCTTTTAATTACCCATGTGTTCACAGTTTGAGGTACTTCATTACATGCACACTTCGAACCACATCCATCTCTCCCATTACACCTTTTCAATTACGATGGAAGCAGAATAAAATTACATTATTATATTCACATTTTAATTTGTACTATAACTATTAATCTTTTCCTAGCCTTTAACCAGCTGGATGAGTATGACGACCTTGTATTTTTCTCTTCTAAGCACTCTTCTCTTCTGACTAGAACCTTTTGTTCTCTTTTTGAGATGCAGGTAAAAACCACTTTCGATTCCGTCACATATTTATAGGTGTATTATAAAGGTAGACGTGTGTTCATTATTTAACAGTTTTCAGTGGATTTAGAATAGATCAAGTTTAATTCTATTTTCTTAATTTTAAACTCAGAACTCAGTAGAAATTTCAAAATGTGACAAAAAATTAATGCAATTATTACGAAAATGCAGGCATATCAGGACACTAGGAATATCATGTGATAGGCAACACAGGTCACATTCAGCTCACTGAATTATATCTGATCCAGCACTTCTTTATGCATCATATTCCATCCATTAGATCTTGTGGAAAATTTTGGACTTTCTATTGACTGCATCATGGTAACATTCTTATAATCTGCAGATTACATGAAAAGGGCTTTTTCCAGTGGAACTGAATTTATTTTTGAAACATTGTCAAAACAGATTCACCAAGAAAACTAGGTGCTTAATTCCGACTGCAATGAGATTACAATGCTTAAATTGTTTAATCATTTTTGATACCCACAGCTCAAACACAGAAAAAATGTTTGGCACCTTTAAAACAGGTGAACTTTAATGGGTTTTTAAATATCTAACAATAAATTAGATTACTAATTTACCATCACCTAGCCATAGATCAACCAAATCCGATGACTTATTATCTTATATCTATGGTAATTGTCATCTCAGATCCATGTCCTCACAGTTTCTGAGAATGTAAGCCATCTCAGTGGAGTTTGGATCCATAACCAATAAGAAATGGAGCCTCAATTTGTGTTTGGAGGTAGTTCCTTTGCATCAACTTCATCAGCATTGAAAATTCATGCCAAGCAATGCTGGATTTAACTTACTGTCTTGGCCAGTATTGTTTTCGTTCATTGTTTAAATACATAGATATTACTTACTGATTAGAGGAATTCCCTGATAATGTGAACTAAATATTATTATTTCATCAATATGAGGGGAGAATATCAGAAAATCTCTATCTTTCTCTTCAACAGGAGCTCCCATTGTAGAAGTGGTGATATTTACTGAGACTGTGACTGTACAGCCCATAAAGCATTTTTAGCCCTTTAAATCTCAAACCATGTTTCTTAGCCAGTGAATATTTTAAAAAAGAGAGCACCAGACATACAAACAGAAAATAAATTGTTCTCTGATAGACAATAAGCTGTGATTAAGGCCAAACATAAACTCTAAAAATACCTGAACGTAGACATTAATTTCATCTATTTGTGAATGTTCTACTACAGGCTAATTGGTTTTAACTCTGATACATAACAATGATCTTTAAAAATCTTTAGTACTTGTGTCAAATTGCATTGAAAAATCCCCCACACACAGACACACACACACACACCTCCCAAAAAAAAAAGCAAAAAACTAATCAGTCAAATCTGATCATCACTTTTTTAAACTTGGATTCCAAATTCAGGCAGGTAACTAAATGTCTGGAAACAAATGAAATCTTTAGATTCTTGTGAAAAATAACAGAAATGAGACAGATGTTTATCAGATTCAGCAGCTTGCTAGATTACAGTATACCCAGCTGAAAAGGATTTCCATTTGTTTTCTTCATGGCCATACCAGAAATAAGGTACGAGATGTAATGTTCTGGGTCAGGAAAGCTAGAATACATTTTTTATTTTGCTTATTATCAATAGATCACCTAAAATTCTCTCTTATATGACTTAATTTCCAGAAATGAAATCAGTTGTTTCAAGGACATTACGTATTTTTCTGTGTAAACCTTGTTACTCTCTAATAGAGTATTTCATATGTACTGTTTCCAGACAATGAAGAGTCTAGAGAAAAATCAGATACCAGAATCAGATTAGTCGTTGGCATTGTTCTTTTGTTTGTTTGCATTTATTTTTAGAATTGAAGGGTGCAGGATCTTTCTACATAGTCAAAAGATAGGTAACCATTTTAAATAACCACTGAAAGAGTGAGTTATGCTGGTTGTTTCACCATTCAAGTAGATGAGGATATCCTAGAGTTACCTGTACCTTGGATGGAAGCTTTTTTTACTGCTTACTCTTTCAGGGTTGTGATGTGCAGGCATTTCATGAGCCTGAAAACCATGAACCATGACTGGAAGTAAAGACAAAAATATCATAGCAGCCTTTCTAAAAGTAAAGTAGCCAATTATTCTCCTTCCTTTTCTCCAATCTGAAGACATATCAGCTGACACAGGAAGATAATAAAATAGCTTCCATTCAATGTCATAGACAAACCTTCAATTCATTCAGCACTAGCTTTATTTACTTGTCTTCAAATTTCTAATATGCCTTACTGATGCAGTTAATCTGGAAAAAATTGCATATGTACTTCTTCTTCACACATTTTCAATTAAACAACACAATAAATTCAGTTTCACCCATTGATAAGCTCTTAGATAATCTTTGTTCCATGTCCCAGATCTCCTCTGTTCTTTTAACATGCCCATACCTTTTAAGTTCTCATTTGTAAAAGGAAAAATAATTTGTTCCCTGTTATTAGACTGAATATAATTTTTGAAACTGTTCTGGTGCATCTTAGTTACATTATTCCTGTTGTCTCCTTGCAGATTAACTGTAGGTCTGGTAGATTAATTGTTCCCGAAGGAAAACTAGAACAAACCCATTTTCTATGGCATTCTCCATGAAGTTAAACCTCAGTGATTATTTTTATTCTGTAATTTTCCTTTTTTTTTTTTTTGTCATATTGTATAAAAGATTTTCTCACTATATAAAAGGATTGAAGACCTTGAAGTATGATGACCAAATGTGGGTCAATAAAATAAAGCTCTCCACTGTGTAGATAGCTAGACTATAAGAACATATGTCTAAGACCCCACAGGGATAACTGGAAGAAGGACTTTCACCTTTAATGGTATTTTCAGTGTTATGAGGAATAATTAAAACCTGTTTGCCTACTCCAAAAATCCATCATAAGCAAGTATAATGTCTGATCATATATACTTCCAAGTACACATAGGAGATTCTTCAGTGATTGTATAAGAATATCATGTGAAAACTCTTTATTTATCAGAAATTCTTCTTCCTTAGTGACATGTCAGGCAAATTATACTGCTTACCTTGAAGTCCTGTCAGAAAATCGAAGTACTGCAACAAAAAAATCACCTAAAGCAATAATAATAGTAAGGAAAACTAAATTAAAGAGATGTCAATAACAGAATCAGTAGCAGTCACTAACAGAAGTGGTAACCTGCACCTAGCCTGAGACTTGCTACTTAGTGATTCTTATTTACATCATAATATCTTCACAAGTAAGTTTTGTAAAAGTAAAAGAGTGCTCTAATTTTTGCATGTTGATGTAGAACAATACAGAAGTATTAACAGATCAGAGAAGTTATATTTATTTATCTAACAAAAAATAATCTGATTTAATATACTATGCATTATATTGCTAATTCAAAATTAATGTTTATTATCATCCTAGAAATTGGGGAGTATTATTTGAACTTTTATTTTGCAGATACCTATATGAACCAATATAATGCCTCCTGATATGAGCATATAACATCTCCTGAATCCCTTGAGATTTCTGTGTGTGTCTTTTAAATCAATAGATGATGTTGGAATCAAACCATAACAATTAACTTGGAATTGCTTGAAAAGCTCCATAGAGGTAAATATCAAATACCTACTGAAGGTTCCTTGGAATTGGGATATTAAATTAAATTGGGATATTAGATTAATTTTTTCCCTTTTGAAAATTCCAATCCTAATATATTTTATTATGGTTAATGTATAACCACTATATTTATCTCTGAGAGCTTTGTCTTAATGATATTTTAAAAGTATTTGCCAAAGACATACTATATTTTAGAAATTCTGCAAGATTTTGCTAAAAAGTTTCCATCAATGTAAGTTAGATCCTCTACTGTTTTTCATCATGCATGAGAAGAATATTTTAAATTTAATAATCTGTTCTGGAATTCCCTTTCATTTTTCAGTTAGTTCTACAAGCTAATACAGCACAAATATATCTGAAACAGTAAATTTCCTTTATTTTGATCCTTCTCATCTTGTGACATACATTTCATAGCAGGTCCAAGTGGCTTCAGAAAAATGTAGACATAGTGCTTTCCAGTATTGCCAAGTTCTACTTCTGTGGACTCTGCTCATAAGGACAGATGAATTTTAGCATTTTGCTATGCAAATATGCAAACTTAACCTCAATACCAAAGCTACTTGTACATTTGGCCAGCTGACTCTCTGCTCATGTGTAGCCATGCCCTCAGGCACCTGTGAGCCTCTGTGGGTTTTGGCTTTCATCTCCAAATGATCGAACTCTTCAGTGGGATTGCCTCTTATTTTAATGTTCCCTTGGAGTATATATGCATTTATGGAATAAAAATGTAAGTCTATATGCATTACAAAATGCATTGCAAACAGTCTTAGCTGGCTCTGTCTGAATAAATTTATTATTCGTGTTCCTTACTTCATGTTTCAGAAAGTCATTTTAGGACCCACAAACTGGTTGTACACAAGCAATCCAGTTGCCTAGTCTAACAACCTAATTCCTTTCAGCTCCTTTGCTCTACCTACCTGTATACCTAGGCTAAGTCCAAGACAAATTCAGGTAAGTTCCTTCAGTAGAATAATAAGCTATCTCAAATTTTATCATAATGTATCATAAAATAGCATGGGCAATTAGCACAGAGCAGCTCCTGCATGGTAATTTCATACTCTTAACATGTCCTGCAGTAATTTGCATGTGCATTCTGATGCAGAAATATTATTACAGCTGAAATATTCTTACAGCTGAAAAACATAAATATTTTATTTTTTTTTAGAATTAAAATATCAAGACCACAGTGTCAGTTCTGGTGACCAAGAAGAACAAGCTTACTCCTGTGACTCTCCTGAAGTTACAGAATCACAGGATGGCGAAACCACAAAATGGCTGATGTTGGAAGGGACCTCTGCAGGTCATCTGGTCCAATACAGCTGCTCAAGCTGGGACACCCCGATCAGATAACCCAGCACCGTGGCCAGGCATCCTTTGAACATCTCCAAGCAGGGATGCTTCACTTTATGGGCAAGATGTAACTGTGCTCAGCCACCTTCATAACAAAATAAAAAGTGTTTCCTTATATTTAGAGGCAATGTCCTCTGCTTCGGTTTGTGCCCATTGCCTCTGGTTCTGTTACTACTGAATGGTTAAACACAGGTGCTGCAGATTCATTTGTAGCTGAAGAAGTAAAGTCATGTTTTAGGATAGGATTGAAAATGTAGAAGTTTAGTCTCTTCATGTTTAAAAAGCACATTTAAAATTCATGGGAGCTAAGATGTGATATATTTCATGTCACAAAGACATAAGACACTTGACTGACTGAAGTAGGAAAAACTTGACTACATATTTTTTCTTCTCATATTCATTTAAATTCAAGCTCAATTTTGCATGACAGTTAAGAACAAAATGATAACTCTTTTGAAAAATGTTTTGTAACTCCTGGAAAACTAAGATCAGTATTTCAGTGATCCATTCTTCCAGTTTATCTTACAGAGGCTTCTATTGGTTCTTGTCCGTTTGTAATTGTCTCTTTTCTTCCTTGTCCATGAATAAAGTAAAATGAAATCCTTAGCATACATAACATAATTTATTATGACTTAATGATACATTCATTTCATGAACTGCAAAAAATGAGAAAACATTATGATCATGCTATGATTGTTGGAGTTAAGCAACATCTATAGAAAAAAAAAACCTCCACATTTTTAATTGCACACAGAATGGGCACATAGAATTGAAGAGACAAGTGATGTTAGAGGGTACCTGAGGAATTTCAGTATAATATAATCTGTACTTTATCTTTAAAATATTCAGTCCTAGAGTAAATTAATCACCTCTCTTGAAACTTGAGTTCGTAAAAAAACCCCATGAAGTCTACCCTAACCTTCCTTACTACATTAATGTTATTTGCTGCTTATATTCATCTCTATCCTATTTCTTCACCAAGAATATTGTCACTATGTTTTAATCCTTATTTACAAGAAACATATTTTTTCAAATATGTATTTTATCTTACCACCTGCCTTCCAAACTTCTCTTTTCTGCTTGTCACTTTTACATTTATTTGAAAAGACACTGTAAAAACTTACATACCAACATATTTATTTATTTTATACTGAACATTCACAGAAAAGAATAGGAAATGATGAATACCAAGGGTCACAATGCTTTGTATGAAACAGGAACAGAGAAGTAAAAAGACAGAGAAAAATGAAGTCATCTCTATGACTTCTATGGCAAATAATTACAGGGTTGTCTATAGCAGCCTTGAGAGCTTTTTGCAGCAAGCATGCCATACTTAAAAACTGAAATGTGAGCTCTCTATGCTCAGTAAGCAGCTAATGATGTTTTCTGTTAACAGACTAAGCTTTCTGGGAAATCCTATACTGTCAAGGAGTAGGAGCCAGCAATGGAAAAAGGCCAAATTTAATAAAGAAAGTCAGCATGATAGTACTGGAACAACCTGAAAAGGAAAAAAAATCATTCTATTTCTACAGATATATATTCTAAAATAACATCCTGCCAGATTGTCACTGCTGTTTGAGTATGATTTTATTATTCAGTGGCAATAAACAGTAACACAGACAGTTCTCCTTTCTGCAAAACTCCTTTTTACTTAGATTTTCATAAGTGAGGAAGCTTCATTAGGATTTCCACATCATTCTACCTCTCCTTGCCCCATAAATTCTTCTAGCAAACTGGGAATGAGAAGCTAAATGTGAGAATTATGTTGGACTGCATGAACTATCTAGATTGTCAAACAGCTTTACTTTGAAATTACTTTATGGTAGGGGAAGGAACTAAACATAACTTTGAAATATATTATTAGAAATTCTATTTTTTTATATTGTAATGGCTCCTGAAAGCAGAACAGAAAAGAAATACTCCTGAAACTGTCCATATTTACTCAGGAAGATTTAGATTCACCCCTCAAAGTCTGTGAGCAAGCAAGAAAAAAAAGAAGTGGAAGCACTGTTTGCTTAAAGAAAAAATTTTGCAAAAGTAAAACTCAATAATTTGTTAAAATGTTTAAGTAGTGAGGATCATCTTATTTTCCTATGAGAAAGCAAAACTCAGCTTTGGCACTTATAATCTTTATTAATTCTAACATTGCAGTAAATTATATTTCTGTAAAAACCAAGCAAAACAAAGCCCAAATCCCCACTCCTTTAAAAAGAGAAATTATGTAAATTGTAAATAATAATTATCATATTTGAATAACATAAAAAAATGGACAGTACCCTAGGAAGATTCAAAATGTTTTGGTGAGAGAATGAACTCAGTATTTTGTAAAACAAGCCTTGACTGTCCTGGGATTTTACTATGTCTGTTCCTGGCATAACATGAAAATTATCAAGTTCATCAAAGGGAAATGTCAAATCCCGCACCTGGGATTTCATGCTCAAGTTCATTTCACAAGTTCATGCTCCAGGGAAGTCTAATGACCAATGAATTGCAGAAAAACATCTGTCAGTCTGGATGGGCGAGTTGAAGCTAGCTAACAGTGTATACTTGTGGCAAAAAAAACCCAAAACAAAACAACCCAAAACAAAACAAAAAAACCCCAACCAAATTAAAAAAAAAAAACAAACCAAAAAGCAAAAAACAAAAAAAAACAAGCAAAAAACCCCAAAAACAACAAAACAAAACAAAACAACAAACGAAAACAGCAGCCGGTAGCAGCACCACAGGAAGATGGTGGACAGAGGTGATCCTTCTCTCTAATCTGCACCAGTAAAATATATCTGGAGTGCTGAGTCCATTTCTAGGCTGTTCAGTACAAGAGACAAATGGACGTGTGGTACAGCAAGTACAGCAAGAGACCACAATCCACAGAAACACTTAAGGGATTTAAGCATCTGAAACATGAGGAAATGCTAAGAGAGTTTGGATTGCTTAGCCAGAAGATAAATCAGAGATATCTTATAAAAATATATAAATATTTGATGGAAAGCTGCAAGGAAGACAGACTCTCTTCTCAGAATGCCCCAGTGACAGAGGAATAAGAATGGGCACAGGTGTTTAGTGTTTCAGTTTTTGGTTTTGTTTTTTAAATTTCTATTGAAATAGAAGAATTTCCATTTAAAAATTTCAAAAATAAACAACCAGACCAAATCAAAACACAAACCACCATTCAAACAAAAGAAAAAACAAAACAACATATTTTTCACAGTGAGGTTGATCAAACATGCTCAAAAACTGTCCAGAACAACTGTTGAGGCTTCATTCTCACAGCTATTCAAAACCTGATGGTATGATCCTGAGGAACTTGTTCTACATTTTCTTGCTTTAAACAGGATGGTTGGACTGTAAGATCTTCACAGGAATCTTCTTATCTCAATCTTTCTGCGGTTCCATAACACAGATCTCTCAGAACCCACAGCCCAAGGTAGATATTAATTAATATTGTTGTTGTTGACAACATTAGACTGCTGCCTTTTGTGTATTGACAAATGCATACTGTAATTTGTGATAATTTCCGCATATATTAGCCTCAGCATCAGGTTTATATCTTCAATAAGATGGAAGTTTTATGCTTCAGACTTGAATGGGCTTTTTGACCCTAATTCTGGCACATTAAATTTTTCTAATTTTTTTCTATGACCAATTCTTTAAAAGAGGTTTTCTAAAACACATAACTTGATAACTTGTAAAACTGTTGTTCATTTAAATTTAAACACTTCCAAAATTGTGCTAAGCAACAGAAGATGTTGAAAATTTCAACGGTTTAAAAATTTTAATGTTATTTTTTTTCCAGGAAAGAACATTTCCACTCCTCTAAAAACATAAAACCACTGTCCCTATTTTAAGCACAGAGTATTATAAAGAATAGAATATACCCAGCTATGTTCTGTTGTTATTTGTAACTAGTAAGCATATATTGACTTTTTTAGGTCAGTATTAAGCTTATTGACTGGAGGATTTAATATTTACAGTATTTTGCCAGAATCAATATGATGACCTTAAGGAGAGAAAGAAATGTCTTTGAGTCAACTAAATAAAAGTGTTTTCTGTTTGTGCCAGAAACCTGCTGATATTTAATTATATCTATAGTGAAAAATATGGAATGTAGTTACAGTTAACAGCTCATCATTCTTTGTCTTGAGGAACTCTGTATTTTTAAACATGAAAAAATTAGTACTTTTTAAAAAATGATGAGACTTTGTAATAATATCTGATGTTTCAAGTCCTTTCTTTTTAAGAGACAACTAACGTCACATTTGACTCCATGGATTTCAGCTTCAGAGAAATTGTAATTTATTTTTTTGCTTTTAAAATGTACAGCATGCCTCTCACTTTTTTTGCTGGCCATTAGTGCAAATTAGGATCATCTCAACGTAGCAGGAATTTGTTCCTATTAGTTTAGGCATGGCAGATTTAAAATGCCATGGCACCCCATCCATTTTCAACTTTTTTAATGGAGATGATCAGAAAACTCCACAAAAATCCTATGATAATTTTCTTTTTTTTTATTTTTTGGTGTGTGTTTGAAATCCCTGTTAGATGATGAGATATTATATGTGAAATAGAAGCCCATGCAATACAGCACAGCAATGCTCCCTACTGCACTGGACTGTGCATTGCTAATGCTGCACTCTGCCTGTTATCCATAATGTTGATGGCTCATTTACACTTGTCACTTTCTGTCAAATGGTCTGCTATGTCCTTCTTTAGGGAATATGCTCACTGCTTATTACTCAGGTTGTTATGAGAATAAAAATAAAATAAGAACAAAATATAAATTTTGCCAAACAGCAAAAGTTGGTGTTTGTTGCACGTCTTTCTTTAGACTAAAATAATGCACCACATAGGTGGTTTTTTTTAAACAGACACATAGAAAAGTAGCTAAGACATGATACCATATCTTCTAATATTTGTATGCTTGTATAGAAATATATAAATGCCAAATAATTCTCTATTTTTATGTTTATTGGCGTGTTATGTATCTTCTTAAATAGATCTATATTTTCAAATTTTTTTCCTTTGTTTGCATTATTAATGTCTTCTATCTTTTATTTCAGCAATTCTAAACATTACAAATGTCAGTGGAAGTCCATTGAAATGACTAAAAAACTGAGAAAATGAAAGTGATTTAATCCTTCTTTGGAAAATTTTGTCCATAAAAATTTAAATGTCAAAACTAGTAATAGATCAGATTATTCTGGTTTTTATATTCTGACTTCATTCATTCATTTTGAGATGTTGCAGAAAATCTGTAAACAGAGACTGATGAAAAAATCACTGAAATATCTAAGGCAGCATATAAACTCGCCCCCCAAATACATTTGGAAAACATGTTTTTAAAGAGAAAACCTATCATTGCTTGGATGTAAAAGAAAGGTTTTTCCTAATTTTCAAATGTTTTTACAGATGCCAAAATCTAAATATTTTTGTAAAAGCACATGGATACTTTGCTATTTAGTATTTACCTCTTCACACATTATATATTTATGACGACATTCAAAGACATAAATTCTAAAAAAAACTGATAAAATAATTGAGGAATCAGTTTTAAAACTGATTTTTAATGCACATAGGTTACTTGACTGGGGTAGTCTCACCATCGTAAATTACCTGATATGTTGATATACTCAACGGAACACCTTTAGGGAAATAAAATTATCTTTTCACGTTGAAAATGCCAGTTTTTCTGTTAAGAACCTCAAAATCTCCTGGGATGAAAATAGAAACAAAAGAGCTACAGAACTGTCAAAAGGAGCACTTCATGATGTCCTAAGAGCTTATTTACTCTAAGAGAAAAATATTAGGGGAGAAGAGAGAAAGTGGCTGTAACAATCCACAGTACATGAGCTGTTGCTCAGATACGGTGTATTTCTTGAGGAAAAAATTTTGACCGTGTGCAATATGAATTCTTGCTCTCTCTGGTACAATGAAAAAAAAATAGTATTTACAGGAAGAAAAAATATTCCTCTCTCTTAGAGCTACATTTTGGTTTGCTTTTATTTTCTTTCCCTCTGGATGAAAATGTACTTTTCCTTGTATCTTTATCTTAATTATTCCAAAAGTAGATGAAAGATATATTTGATTTTATAATAGTATTGAATAAAGAGTGAAACATCATCAGAGTCTGTTTTACTCATTAAGGCCTAAGCACACAGATTTAGCTCTTTTCTCTCACCTTCTCACCTTTGCTTTTTTTCTACCTAAAGCTTTTGTTTAAGTACAGGCTATATTTTTTCTCACCTTTTCAGCAAATACAGCATGAATAATGAAGAAAGTAAAAACAGAAGAAAAGCTGTGCAATGTCAGGCTAAAGGTTAATCTAGAGAAAAGGCACAGTTATGATAACTTTAGCAGTAGCCAAAAGCAAAGGTCTGACAAAGAGCAGCAGCCACAAAATAATTTCCTAGGGTACTTCCTCCTCTCTAAATATTTGGGGAAGAAATACTTTTTGAGAGAGGCATTTTCTTCCTATTTGAAACTCTTGGATGGGTTTCTCTCCCATGTTTGTCCAACGTGTCTCTTGATGCCACATAATGTAAATCACTATGATGCAGACTGTGATTGTTACTGCTCACAGGCAAATAGGGTTTGCTTCAGATGTTCAGCAAAACCTCTGCACACCTCTCAACAAAATAAACAAAACACCTATTAAGGTGAAGAGAGGCTTTTTTATTTTTGTCTTGTGTTTTCCGGATTTATTGTTAATGTTGCAGAGATGACATGGCACTTGCTGTTTCATGATTGCTGAAAAATGAGTTCCCTAAATAATTCTCAAATTGCTATGTCTTAGGCAGTTTTTCTGACCTCTTAAGCTGCCCTGTTTCCTATTTGATAGGGAATAAACACTTTCATCCTTTTTTTTTATTGAACTCTTCCCCTGAAAAATGGCAATACACTTGTCAAATGGAAGTACATTAATTTTCACATTTGATATATTTTCCATGAATATGAAATACTTTGAGACAAATGTTAATAGTCTGTCAATAGAGAAGAATACCATCTACTATATGGAAAAGTACAGAAAAAAATTCCTATATATATATAGATTTACTTCGAATGTTTTTCACCTACTGTACATATCTTCTTTTGAGCTACAATTTGCAAAAATTATATTAAATGTGTAACTTAACCATATGTAGAATTATGGTGTCTTTGTGGAGAGATTTTTTCAATTACATTCAGACTGACAGCTATTGTAAATAATAGCCAAGTTCCATAGCAAATGAACCTTAAATTCAGTTTGAAAACCACATTTTCATGTCATACATCTTTTCCTACTTTTACATGCAGAAAAGTACAGAGAAAAATGTGTGTATAATTGATAAATATATAAAATGCTAACATTGATTAAAGAAAAACTTTCTGGAAGCAATAAAGAGGAGTATGTGAGACACTCTCTGCTTGTTTTCTAAAAAATAAAAATTCACTTTTTTGGATATTGTTTCAAAACTGATTATTAAAAAAAAGAATATTTATCTTTTAAAGAAAATATAAAATTATTAAGGAAAATTACTTTTACTTCTGAGTACAATTCTTGCAAATGTCCCTAAGATTATCTGGGTCACTCATACCCATATAATGCATAATCCTTATTATGCATTAACAGAATTGCATGCCATATACCATGTTGATGTTTTGTAACCAAACATATGTGAAAAGATGATTTTTACTAAATATTGTCATCCAAACAAAATATGCATTGCAGTTTAATTGTATTTACATCTGCTTTGTGGTGTGATATATTCCAAGTACACAATGAAGAATTGCCTTCCAAAACATTTGTTTCATATTTCGATTTGTTGCATATCTTTAGTTTTTGATAATCTGAAATTTAGAAGCCTATATTTTCAAGTATAAGCATGAGTAATACAATGAAATCTTTCAAACATGTTAACATGAATTTTACACAAACAAAAACATATCTTAAATCTATGGTGATTTTTATTCTTTTTCCCCTGTTGTAGTAAGTTCACAACAAGATCTGTTGGAAAATAAGATGTGCATGTTTCTGTTCATCATATTCTCACTTGCTTAATACAGACTATCTATGGCTCCTGATAAAAATTAGAAGCTACTGAAAGATACTTAATAGATCTTCTGAACAATCTGAATTTGACAGAAGAAATGTAATTGCTTCTCAGCCTACAGACAGTTTATTTAAGACCCAATATGCAGCCACAAGCAGAATTTTTTTTCAGAGCTAATTAATGATTGCCTGATTTGAAAGTGTGTAAAGTAGGATACAGGAACTTGTCCAGGCTATCTGCATTAGGACAGTCCTCACCCTTTGCAAATACTTAATTTTAGTAGTCTAAGTTTTCTAATTAATTTTTAACAATTTTAAAACATGCAAATATAATCTAAAATGGTTGATTAGTATGAAAAAATTACCCTGATAAATAAACAAAAACCTAGAATAATTGTGGAGGAAGAAAATCAAATAAGAGAGCCACCACAAACAAAGCAGCTGCATAAGGGAATTTCATTAAATGATATCCAGTACATAATTTTTCATGATGCTATACAGAAAGTCACTAAAACTTACAGATAAATATTTCATTTTGAAAATAGTAATTTTTATCTAGAATTTAGGATAGAAGTAACAGAAGCATGATAACTGTTTCCCTCTATATCTTTAAAATTAAAAGAGAGCAGCCTTGTCAATTTGTATTAATGACATGTGTGACAATTACAAAAAAGCAAGCTTAAGTAATTAGAAAAACAAAACAAGGTGTTTGAGCACAGCATTTTAATGGAAATGAAGGTTGAGCCTTCATTAAAGCAATATGAACTGATGGAAAGTAGCAGTTATATGATTTGGTTAAGGGAACAGTTGCAGGTCCTTCAGAGAATTTTGAGTTCTTTTCAGATGTTATATTCTGACTGAACAATATAAAACAACTGTTTTAGTTTCTCAGCCATAAGGCCTGACCTTTACAATATTTGACTGGGAATATCAGTCACCTCTGACTTCAATGCTGAGATAGTGGAGATAATGAGGTGGTGAGGTTATACTTGATATTCAGAAAGTAACTTAATGAATAAGAAGGTATTTACAGAAGTTACAAATAAACGAGCATGTGAATGGATGGAAGGGAATTAGAATGTGCCATGATGTTTTTTGCAGAACACATATATGAAGGCAGGTTATTGGTATCCTCTGTTCAAAGAAAGGAAAGCTAGCACAGTTCTTGAACTCTGTGTAAGTGGTACTGCACCATTTATTTTTACCTTCAGACCTGGAAACTGCAAGACTCACATTATGTCTCATATTTGTTCTACAGCCTAAGACACCCTTCAAGCTCTTCAAGACTCTCCCAAAACAGTATTGAGCCACATATGTGCATTGTGCCTGGTAAAGCAGCGCTGGGCTCATTGGCCCGATGGCCAAACACAGGGAAACAGAAGAAATGCCCAGAACCTGGTGCAAGGTGGTCATAAAAGCATAGCTTGAAATATTAACCCAAAAAAGACAGACTGCCTTGCCAAAACCAAATTAAGCTAATGTTTCTGCTTCAGCAGATTCTTTAAAAGCTGAAGAAAAATATGGCCCTTTTTTTCAACCTCTCTTCCTCCCAACCCACTTGTCAAAGTACAGTCTTTTTCTCCTAGAGGGATGTGCCAAAACAACTGAAAACCAAAATTATTTCCTAAAATAGATGACTGCAGGGTGAGATTTCATGGACAATTAAGATCACTGAAAGAGACATGAGTGGGTGCCAATGGGATAGTAGGGTAGGCATGAGCCTAAACCATGATAATATGTGGCAAAAGGAATTCCATGGGAAAGGGACTAAAACTCAGCCATGATAGGCTGTTCATGGAGGTGATAGGCTATCAGGCTGGATAACTGGCTCAGATGGGAGGAAGAGGGAACAAAACTGATGTGTCATGGCTCTGCTCTGCCCTTGCACAAGAGTCACAGCCTTTGTAATCAAAGCTTTCAATAGCATATAAAGTGCCTGTCCCCCTCCCATACATGACAGCAGCAACAGGGCTTTTACTACAGTCAGGAACTGATTGCCCAGGGAAGTTGTGAATCTCTTTCACTGGAAATATTTAAGAACTGTCTGGATGCAATTCTGTGAAATGTGCTCTAAGGTGACCCTGCTTCAGCAAGGAGGCAGAACCAAATAACTCACTGCAGTCCCTTCCAACCCAACCAATTCTGTGATTCGGAAATGAACTTAAATATATGAGTTCATTTCAAATACAACTGAGTCAAATAAAGTTTTCTTCTCTCTGTCCTGGTTATTGACTTTTTGCAGTAGATGTAAATCAAGCAGTCAAGGGAGTGCAAACCTGCTCTCTTAATAGATTATTCCTTAAAACGTTTCAAATAATCTTTGACGTTCATTTGGGGCAGACTCTCTTTGCATTCTCAAATACAGCACAAAAAAAGGACTTCCAAGCTACAGTTTCCTCATCCTCTTGTTAGAGAATATATCTCTGCCTCTGGGAATTCTATTTCCAGCAATAAATTCTTTTTTTCTATCTCCTGCAAAACATCTTCACTCATGTGGAGAAGATGAAAAAGAAAAATGATGCTGGCCTAAAAGTTGCCTGTGTGCACCCTGAAACGTCCTGAGAGCTTTGTGTGTAATCAGCTAAGTACCAAACTGAAAAATATTTAAGAATATGGGTAGAAACTGAGCTTTGACTTAACAATTGCAAATTAAGTTATTAAAGCATTTCACTCATCAGAAAGCAGAGTCATTCTTTACAGCCTATTTCTCAGTATGAGCTACTCAATAACCTTTGAACTATGGATTTCAGATTCTTGCAGGAAACCCCCTTTGAAAGCAAGTTGTAGCCCAATACTTACTACTGGTAAATATACAATAAACAATTTTATTAAAGAACATATTTGATTAAATAATCTGTTTGTATGACCAGAAGAAAGATTTATTATATGGGTGGAATACATTATTTGTTCAAAACTTATATTAATTAACATTTTTATGATTTTGGTATGACAAATTGTTACAATTTTTTTAAGTTTGGCTAATGCCTTGCCACTTAAGGAAATAAATTAAAAAATACTGAAGAGTTCCAAAGTTCCTCAGCCCAGTATTTAGGATCATGTTACTCTAGAGATGGTTGGGTGAAGAACTTCTCTATCACTCAAGTTGTCCAAGAATAAACTCAGAATGAGTGCCTGTAGTACATAGTAACTATCCAAAACACACTAGATGTTATCTTTGCACTCTGAAAATAGGCTTACTGAGACAAGAAATACATATGATTTGGCAATTAATGCAAAAATATTCATGGGAACATTGTCACTGATTAATAAGGGGAGGATTTATATTTTTCTGGATCCTGCTACCATTTGCAAACTGAAGTATAAATACTGAAATACAGCCAGATGATGAGTAAATACAGAAACTCTAGCCTTTTTTTAAACTACTTTGGTCACATCTGCTCATATCCCTTCCTTGCATTTTCACAGACTTGATCCTAAACATTATAACCACGATTTCAATGGAATTTGTTTGGTTTTAAACAGTATGATATTTTGTCTTTTCCAGATATTTTTAACTGGTTTGATTTGTTGTTGCTTGTTGGTTTATATTTTTAATAAAGGGAGAAATATATGTCACTAATTTGACATGTGTATTGAGGTTAAAAGCTAGCTCCTCATTTCATGCTAACCTATCAATATGAGTCCTTTTGCTGAAGGTAATAAATCTTGTTACTGAAAGTGGCAGAAAAAGGTCATCAGTAGCATTTAAAGAAAGGAATTATCCACAATCAAGGCATCCACCAAAATGTGTGAGTTTGTTACAAGAATTCTTGCAAGTAATGAGCAAAGTCACATAAACATAATTTTTTATTAACATTAGGTTTTGCTGTATTTTTCTACATATTTATATTCAAGGCTTTATGTTAATACAACCACCTTGGAGTACAAGAACTAATTTAACTTCTAAAAATAATCCATGGGATGTTCATAGGCCTTCTAGCCTTCTGTTTCATGTGTTACCAGATTATAACAGACGAGAAAATACATTATTCTGCTATGCTATGTAGAGGGCTAGACCTCAGCGTGTTTTGTCTCAAACATCCTGAGTTATTGCTACAGGAAAGGTGTGATCTGAGAAGAGAGAACTGCAGAGGTGGGACAAAGCTGATCTTATCCAATTCCTGCTTCTCCTGAGACTGCCTGGAGAAGGGTTGGCTGTGTGTGCATGAACAAAACAGCACAAAATATCTAATTTACACAAGAGATATGCACCAGGTTTACTATAAAAGGAAGTAGATAAGGAACCCACAACCTCAGCTCCAGATAACCCACCTGTCAGGACCAAGGCAGGACCTAAGGGCTGGTAATATTCTTTGTTTTCCTCTTTGCATTGCCCAAGCAAAGTGCAGCTATTGTATTCTAATCCATACTGAGGTTTCCTGCGGGGCGGGGGAGCCTGTGAAAGTGCTGTGGCTTGTTAGCCAGCACCTCTAGAGCAGTTTTTTATGGGAGTTGAGAACTTACTGAAGTGTACTGTATAAAATGTAGGGCTTGTTATCCTTCACTCTTTGGGAAATCTATTGAGAATTTAAGGGCTTGTTAACCAACACCTTTTCTGTCTAAACAGCGGGCTGCTTGCTGCAGTTATGTCAAATATACAATAAAGCATCAGACTTCCCAGACACGTGGTCCAATGTCTTTGTTCAACCTGAAAAGAATTTAAAAGGAATATGGTTCCCCCAAAGTGTTGTGACAGCCATGCATGTTTAAAACTAGCTTTCAAGGTTATTTTGTAACTTGCTTGTGTCCTTGAAATTCCCTCCTCTTCTTCATGCTTTTTGTAAAAACACTTTTATAGAGAATGAACACAATTATTACAACATTTTAGACAAGTAAAGAAATTCTCAATGAATACTTAAAATTAATAATCACTTAGAAGCAATGAAAATAAAGAAGTATAAAAGCTGTAATGCTGACTTATTGCCATATGTAAATACCACAACAGAAAGTTGCAATTAGGTTGTACTACTGAATGAAATGAAAGAAAATAATTTTTTTTTAATAATATATGTATGCACCACTCATAGTTGTGTCTGCATTAGTTCAAAAGAAATCATGATCTTCATTCACAAAAGTTAAAAAAGGCACAGTAAAAATGGAAAAAACACCATAATCAAGATAAGTATGGTACAATTAAATTACAAAATAAAGTTAAGCAATTAGAATAGCAACCATAGAACTAAATAATGTAACTTTTAGTCTGAAAAAATTTACTGAATCTTCCTTTTATTTTGGACTTAATGAAAACTATTGAAAATAAGAATACAAGGAATTATTTTTTGTTCAGGAATTTGTGCTACCAGGGGTTCATACATAAATATAAATCTCAAACAAGAAAATCATTTCACACTTGCTAGCATTATACTATAAATGTCATCCCAAAAATAAATTCAGGTAAAGACAATTTTCAGCTCTATATTCCATATTTCCAAAACTTGAAATTTTTTCCATGTGACTAAACAGCAGAGCAGAAAAAAGTATTGTAAGTCTGGCTAACTGTTTTTTCATTTGTGAGAGGAGGAAACAGGGATAAGTCTTTGGAGCTTGACTGGTAACTACTTTTATTTTCAGCTCTTCCATTGACTTAGTATAGGCTAAATTTACACTGGGAATCAGGCCTGTAATTCTGATGGCTATTAAGCTCAACTAAATATATGGATGATTTTTGTCTCTTCTAAGGTCAGTTGAAAGATCTAATAATGTTTTAAAATGTATGCTAGGTGACCAGCCACTTAAGGTTTGGTCTTTTGTATTGTATTTGTTATTTTGGGAGGAATAGTTTAATAGAGGAATAATGAAATAATTAATAATGAATAATAAAAGATAGCTTGGACAGTGGAAAAATGCCTACAATTTGTAAAAGGGATTGTGATGCTAAATGTAGGAGGTTTATTTTAATGACAATATAGATGCAGGAAATATGTGGGTGATCTGAAAGTAGCTTGATACTTTTGCAAAGTGATGAAACTTTTCTTAAAATCATACTGTGTATAATAATGATTTGTTCTTTATGTGTGTGTGATAGATAAGGCAAGGGCTGATGGGCTTGAGTTGTTAAATAGAAGTGTCATATTAAATACAAAAAGAGGCTCTGTTCAAAGACTGTTGGGGTGTTCCTCATCTATGTGGTCAAGAGCAAAATAAACTATTGGGATCTAAATAAACTTGTCCTCTCCTAGTGCAAGGTGAATGCTCAAGATCTCGCACACTTTCCATTTTAAGACAAAAAGGAAAGAAAATGTTGCGGAGACTGTTTGAAATCGTCAAGTGATAGTTGAGTTTCAGCAAGAAACAAACCAACATAAAAAGCAGAAATCCTAGCAAAACCAGTGTTTTGAGTTTTCTTAAGGCAATTAAAATTTTCAAGGAAGACCTGACTGGACCAAAACAAAATGTTCTCTTTTTTGTTTCGTGGTGAAACTGGTGCTATGCTGATTCAGAAGATGGCTTTGTTTTCTTTACACTGTTTTTAAGAAGAGCAAACCAACCAGTACCATTAGCAGTGCTCCAGCCTTCTCTGCCTTTGAGATGTCCTTGGTGAATGGGACCATGACAAGACCTTGCATTCCACCACTTTTTGTTACTCACGTGAGGGACTGACTCCTTGTATTTGACTTAAGATAATGTTTAGTTCAGTTTAATCATCACCAAAATCACATTGAACTTAAAGGATAGACTGTTTCTGATTCCTACCTTGCTTTGGGTGAGACTTTTTGTGAATATCACATTTCCTTCAGAAAGCTGCAAATATAATAATTTCCTATACTGCATTACGCCATGATTGTTAGCTATGCTGTACAAATGAGTAGGGCATCCTGATGAAGAACCAGAGGTAATTGAAGGCCACTCTAGAGAATAGCAAACTATTTCTACAAACTGTAGCTATGTGAATTTCAATGTATTTGGGAAAGTGTCCACTGCTGCTAGAAATTTAGACACATTTTAAAAACACCTAATTGGGGATTTTGAATGTAGGATTGCAGTCTTTTCAGACCCATGCTACATCAGTAGGGATATAACTCAAATTTATAAAACTGAAACAACTTTTGAATAAATACTTCAGTCCCTACGGACAACTTTAGGCTACAAATTGCCATAATTCTGAAGCAATTTGAAGCTTACACAGCAGGTGAATAAGTTTTAGGCTGAGGTATACAAAGGTTATGCACGTCCTATATTACATTAAAAGAAGATCATGCTTACACTGTACAGTGGAGTATGTTATAGACATATCACTTCCACATATGTAGCAGTGTATCTGTATGATTTTTAGAATATGTCTGTTTTAATTAAGCAGTTTGAGAAATAGAGCTGATTAGTCCAGGCACAGTGTCACCCTCCAATGACTATCCTGCTTTTGGGAGCTGAGTTTTCTTACAACATATCACAGTGGGATGCAAATGCTCAGATTGATGCTATCTAGGGGTTGTCTCCTGAAATTATCATTCATTATATAAATTATATAATGCATTAAATAAATAATGACATCTATGCAGTTTGACTTGAAAAATATCAAATCTGGAATAGAAAAATAATCAAATATGAAATAAAAAGGTTATAAGATATAGTCAAAATGTTTCTGACATGGCTGTTGTTCTTTTTGTATCTAGGAAACAATATTTTATCTCTTACAGTATCATAGCTCTTAAAAAAGGGTAAATGAAAAATAGAATATTGTAAATTGCGAACAAGAACATAAAGACATGAGATTATGTGAATTGTTCACAAGTCTTAAGACTTTATTTTAATTATTCACCATTCGATGCACTAAAAGAGGTAATTTTGTTTCGTAGTGGAAGATGTTTTATCCATGCTTTCCATTCCACTTTTACATAAATCCATTAAGTGTGCTTGACCAATACATTATTATTTATTGAGAAGTTTGTAAAAAAAAATCTAATGGGAATATTCAGAATATGCACAAACATTTACACATAAGCCTTAAGTAGATTTGCAGATTGAATAGTTTATCTATTGCAATCCATTGCAGTATGGCAAAAAGAATACTGTCCAAAAAATAAAATTAAAATATATTTGTAATCTTAATTAAGTTTTCCAACATGTTATAAATCTCGCCTTTATCACAAATGTTTTTTCCTGTCTCTTTTTGATATACACTCACTGTGATAACTTTCCTCTTGCTGTGGACACTTTATGAATGACTGGAGATGCATGGGACGAGCATCGTTTATTGTAAAAACATTTTTATCATTTTCTTGGAAATTAGACGAACAAAGAGTACTTATAAGGTGTCTAAATGGATCAATCATCAGACAATATTTTAAGAGGTGAGTTGGAAAAACCCTTCACTTCCTCAGATGCAAAGAATATACATAAAAGAAGTTTTTTCTGTTAGACAGAAGTATGAGGTAAAAAATTATATTTAAATCTCATGAGAAAGACAAATGCAGCAGTGTTGTTTTCATTTTAATAGACACAGCCATATTCAAATCGACAAATTAAGACAAAGATAATATTTTTTTCATCAGTTTCTTTGGACTTATTCCACAAAATAAAACATAACAAAACTGTTTCTTACCTGTTTTCTGATTATTTTGTTTTCATACAGAGAGCTGAAACAGGAAAACTGCATTGCAAGTGTCACATTCATATGAAAAGTCCTTGCCAGATTCATAAAAACATAAAAATATGGTTGAGTTATTTGAATAGGCATTAAAAAAAGCAAAGACTTGATATTTCATATTGCTCAGTTTCCCGACAAGTTATTAGAACAATTCTTAGAAGCCTTGCAAGGAATTTAACAGCAAAACTATTCTGTTGCAGTGGCTTCTGTAAGTTCCGCCAAAATAATTGCTGATTTGCTGCATGTTAGAACCATTCAGACAAATGTTCAGAACATCATCTTTCTGTCAAACTGTCAGTTTTTTTTGTATCTCAGGTGGTTTTAGGTATAGGCTGGTTTTCTATAACAAATTAAAGCCATTGGATAGATTTTTATGGATGACAACTTTGGAATAAGACACATAAATTCCACCTGAATTGTGTTTTCCCTCATTAAGCTGTATTCAAAATCACATTAATTTTGTATGTGACCCTTGGAACGCAATTCAACAAACTACTGAAACACATTTAAGCAATGAGCATGCTGCGTGAGAGACAGCAGAAAATTATTACTGGCTCAAAACAACTGAAGTGTGTGTGTGGAGTGGGAGAGACGGGGCGAGTTCTGAGAAACTGGGATGTGCCCTGCTCCACAACTCACCTCCCTGGAAACTCTAGTCTGCATTGACTGAATTTCAAAATAACCTTTCTGCTTTTATACAAAAGCCATTCAAGAAATTCTACTGAAATTAGGAATTTTAAGCGGCTTTAAAAGTAGTTGTTCTGGCAGATAAACCAGGAAGTTTTGAAATTGGAAATCGAAGTACAGAACTCAGGTCTTTAATAATTCTAACAAGGGGTATTTAAGATGCACTTTCCAAATCTCCACTGCTGGGAACCTAGTCTGCTTAGAATTGTACTTTAAATGCTTCCATATTCCTTCTCTGTAAGAGTGGATATTCTGAGACCTCTAAATGTAGCTCTAATCATCAGAACAATGGCCCTGAAAAAAGTATTGGGAAAATCATCAAATAAGAAACAACAATTGTAAAAACCATTTCTTTTTCAACAAGTAGTATTATAATTAATTTTTCAATCTGGAATTCCTATAAATTTGGAGAATTCTATCATAGAAGGATGGGGCAAATTAAGAGGCACTCATTCTTTTTTTAATTATTTTTTTACTTTTTTTGCCCATAAAGCATAGAAGTCAGATAATTGGAACTCTGCTTTTTTGGATCACTTTTCCTCTCCTCTTTTTCTTAAACATAGATAGTAAATTTATCAGTTTACAGCCAAAAAGTGCAACTTCTATTTCATATGATTTCATACTTCTATGAAATCATTCCAAGTAGAAAACTGATTGCAGATTTATAACATGAATGATTCAGTTCCTCCACATAAGACATATTCACTCATTATATAATATTTGATGCACTTTTTCCAATTAATTTTTAAACAAACAGGCAAAACCAGTGTTATCACAGGCACATGGTTTGCTGAGGACAAATATAATCAGTAAAGACATTACTCTCAGACTGATTTCAGCTGATAGGTCTGCAGTGTGAGCTATTCTGCAGGTTCACAGCAGCCAAAAGCACAGCACTGAAAAATATTATTCCATGAACAAATAAAGTGGTTTCCCAAAGGTGAAAGAAGACATATATGCACAAGAAATGTCAGTCAATAAAATAAAACCGGTTTGTCAGTGTCTTCTTCTCTTGAGGATGTTTACTATTTTGTCAGACTGTTAAGGTATGGACAGTTAACAATGAAAGTTTAAAAAAAATCTGAAGCCAACAGAAATTGGTCTACATGATATTTGTCTCGTTAGACAAAAAAATCATGCCTTTTGTTAGCTCTACTAGTCAAAAAACAACAAAAAGATGCAAAAAAAAAAAAAAAGAAAATCCAACCCACAACATTCCTGCTGTTCTAAAGATGAGCAAAGAAATCTTTCATGTCTTCTAAATGAAACAGAGTGAATGTGAAATATGAACTTGAATTTTTTACTGCTGTGTTTTAACCTATTTGATACTGGAATGGAGTAGCGCTACAGAAAAACTCCTGAAATAGAATATATTAAATGACTTAGTAAAACAAACATAATTTTATTCAAGAATACTTTTCTATATCCAGATGAAGAAATAAGAAAGCAGGGGAAAGGGGGGAAAAAGTAGCAACGCCTTTTTTTTGGACAAGTAAAGAAGATTTTTTCTTTATGAAATAGTGGTGACTTTAATGGAAGATTGAAAAACCACGAAAGCAAAAAAAATGCATGTTCTGAAATTCGGAACATTTTTTTGCTTATTATTTTTGTTCTCTCTTTAAAAATTTAGCCAAGTCCCAGCTACTGTAATCCTCTGTTCTTGTTTTCTTACATAAAGCTTTTGGATCGTGGTTAAGTTTTAAAAACAAGATATGGCTTAGAAAAAGGACTCTATTTGTTCAGTCAGTCTCTCCAATTATTCTTTCATCATTTGAGAGTTCCATTCTGTTTTAAAATATCACTTAATTACTACAGTGTAATATGCATGGATGAATGTGTTTTTACTTAGAAAATACTTGGAAATTTGCAATCTAGATTAGATTGTTACTTTATTAATGTCAGTTATTTTTGTTACTTCATTCACTGATAGTCTGAAACAAATAAAATTTTAATTTTAGAAGAATGTATTAGACAGTATAGTTTGATCTATATAATACTGACAATATTTTTCCTGGTTTTAGCCTAGCAGCATATATTAATCTAAATCTGTGTTCTGATATGAAAAGTCAAAGATGCATAGAATTTCTCATTTTTCTTTAATCTCACTGTTAAAAATGTATCTGCTTCTGATTTTGACTTGTCCAATTTAGTTGAAAGACCTTGGTGTCTTGCATATTTTCTATTTTAGATTAAAGTACTTTTTGGTGCATGCTATTTTCTCCATGTAAGGATCCAGCAACTGATCCCACACAATTTCAGGCTCAGCTGAAATCATTCTCACAGGCATGGTCCTCCAGCTCTGGCCACTGAGATTCCCTAGGTCCATCATCTCTGTTGAAGACAGAGGCAAAGAGTGCACTAAACACCTCTGCCTTGTCCATGTAATCATCTTTAGGAATGGTGGAATTATTTAGATATTGGTATTCCAAATTTGCATACGTAGAATTTCTTCATACTAAATGTCCTTTCTTATCACATTTTTTTTAAATGATCCAAGTAAATAACTGGCTTCTATAAATAATTTTTCTTTCATTCTTCCATGAATGATTACTAAAAGCCTTTCAAAATTTTTTTTTATGGGGGGTACAGGCAACAAAGATTAAAAAAAGAAAAGGTACTGGGAAAAAAAAGTCTTCCCTAAAGCACTCTGATTTTCCTTTGCAATGACATTTCTATCCCAAGCTGAGAACTTTCATATTTGGGATATACACTGATCTGTGACAATAGGCATACTGATACTCAGCTGATGAGAACCACAGAAAATCCTTATGCTAATAGAGCTTTCCATAGGGATTATTCAAGGGTATTTAAAAAAAGGAAAAAAGGAAAAAGAAAGAAAAGTAATATTCAAAATTATTTTGTCTATATCTAAAGGTTGTGCTTTTAAGTTAACACAAGAATTGAATGGTTGTACTTCAGAGACTGACTGCCCAGAGAAATACAAGGCAAACAAAATCTAGAAATTTTCTCTTTGCATTTTCCGCCAGTGTTTTCATTATTTCTGTAGGACTACAGGGCACAGAGAGGCTCCATGGATTAGACTTTGTACATGGTGCTGTAGATTTGAACCTCTTGTTTGGAATGAATTGTTATTACTTTTCAAAGTTTTAATTTTTTTTATAGAAGTTGGGAATTTTTTATTATATTTTTTATTATATTTTTTATAGTTTTTGTTATCCAATTTTCCAGCTGAGAGTTTTAAATTGTTTTACAGCTAGAAAACTTCAACAGGTTCCTACGGCTTTCTGCCTCCCCATTTTTGGTATTTGGTTAGTCTGGGTTTTTTTTCCCCTAGAACAAAATTATACAGAGTTAAGCTGCATAAGAATAACTGGTATGAATCTGTGGCACACACAGATCGTGGTCTGAAATCTACCCTGCAGCAGAGTTGACTGATACTGACCCTTTTTTCCCCCACAGTTATAAACTTTCCTCTAAACCAACAACCATTTTCCTAAGAGACCTTAAAAACTTCAGTTTGAAGTAAGCTCTTCAGTTTGAAGTAAGTATAAAATTTCTCAAGTTGTGAATGATTTTCACATTTCTCGGTGAGACTGCTACATCGCCAGCTGCCCTGGGCATTTCCACTGGCTCATGTTGCAGCAAGGTCAGAGGGGCCAAGGGCAAAAAAAGAGAGGCTGAAAACATATGCAAGATGTGCAGTGATGTGGCATCAGAACTTTCCTAAAAGGAGTCAAGATGGAGCTGCTGGCACTTTTGCCCTCTGTGATTCTGTTGTAGGTGACTCTTCAGGCTGATGAAAACAGCTTTCTACATTACTCCTGCTCTCAACAGCCCAAGAAACACCTATATTGTATTGCTTTTGACTCACAACATCCACTTGAAGTTAACCTGTGCCCTGCAGTGTTACTGCTTCAGTCAATGTCAAAATAGGATAGCAAACAGTAAAAATGTGCTTAAGAATAACTGGGCCTGCACCAGAGACAAAGGAATATGATAAAGCTCTTCCCTGCAAGTTGGGATGTGGCAGAATAGATTATCAGCTGATATTGGAAAGGAAGGTTTCTTTGAAACAAAAGTGTAGCGCGAGGAGAAATTACTCCAAATTATTTAATGTAAATGCTCAAAAAAATGTTTTGTATCAATATTTTAAGGATATCCGTTGTTTATTACTTGTTTCTGTTAGCTCTCATTGCAAACTCCTTTTTTTTCCCTGTATATGTATTTAAAAAAAAAAAAGTAGCTGTGTAAATTTATGGTTGCTTTATTTGGGAAAAAAAAATCTAATTATTTTTATCTCCAAGGACTTTTCAAAAGGCAAATAATTTGTGGAAAAGTCAGTTAATGGTAGACCGAAATATTCACAGCTTTTCTATGCAGCTTATTAATTGAATAGGAAATTTGTAAACATGTTTCCTATTATTAAGAAAAATAGAAAATAAATACAAAGATTTTAATCTTAATCCAATCTTAAATTAAGGAAATATTTAAATTTAAAGGAAAAGTTACTTTAATACATAAACACAATTTTCTCTCTCTGCCTCTGTATATATATACATCCATAAACATAAACACTTTTAGAGAACCATGTATGAGTAATCAAACAATAAAAAAATCCAAGTATTTTAGCAGTTTAGTAAGTAAATGTTCATGTAATTGGAAAATAATGTTATTGGAAGATGGAAGTGTTTACATACAATGTCATTTATAATTATCTTAAGAAGACATCATTTGGTATAACCTGGTAGAATGTGAGAGCAGTGCAAAGTTTAGCACATATGTGTATACAAGTGGTAGGAATTTTTAGCATCCTTTTTGTCTTGAATCTTGGCTGTTATTATTCTGTTCTTGTTTCTTCTGTGGTATTTGATACAAACATTATTTCATGTCAGCCTGTCTGCTGTGGTTTGAGCCCAGCTGGAAATTAAGCATGCAGCAGCTTGCTTAATCCTTCTCCTCTCCTTCCCACCCTGGTGGAATAGGGACGAGAATCAAAGTAAAACTTATATGTTGGGGTTAAAACAGTTTAGTAATTGAAAATAAATGCAGCAATAAATTATTATATTAATAATAATGACAGTTAAATGGAAAACCAAGTGATGCACAATACAATTGCTAACTTCCCACTGACCAATGCTAGACCCCTCTTCCCAAAACCACATCAGCTGCCTTTTAAGGTAGTTTCCTCCAGTTTATATTCTGGGTGTGACAATTTATGGCCTGAAATATCCATTTGGTTAGTTTAGGTCACCTGTCCCAGCAATGCTCACCTGCATTTTCTTTCATGCACCTCCTCACTGGCAGAAGATGAGACAAGGAAAAGGTCCTTAACTTAGAATATTAAGGATATTAGGTCCTTAACTTAGGATAAACACATCTTAACAAAAAACCAAAACATTAGTTTATTATCAACAACATTCTCATTCCCAATCCAAAATACAGCCCTGTAAAAGCTACTAAGAAATTAACTCTTCCCTAGCTGAAACCAGGACAATGCCACACTTATTTTGTTCATATCATTAATATTTTTATATTAATTTATTTTTTGCCAGAAGAGTCAATGAGACATTGGTATCAGACACCTCCATGCTTAGAGTAGGCGGAAAAAGGAAATTGGTAATGTACATACTGTAAACCCAGTATTCCAATGAAAAAATGTAACTTTCACAATAAAAAGAGTTACATTACCTTTAAATATTAATCTGAAAATACTCTGAAATTCACTAGGCTCTCTAGGTTGTCGGAGATAGACATACCTCAGCCATAAAATCATTCTCAGATGAGGGATTAATATTTCTTCTGTGTGGAATTTATAACTGTAGAATATATAATCTATTTTTTTAGAATATATAATCTATTTTTTAAAATAGTTAAAGGATGTTATTCCAAATGAACAATTTATAACAAAAACCTGAATATTCCCAAAGAAAATTTGTTCTCTGGGTGGTTCAGGAGCTGTCCAGCCAGGGATCTGCATTTATGGGATAATGGACAGGTTTGAGACAAAGGTGCAAGTTGGTACTGGGTAACTCACTGAACTCTCAGCAACACTCACAACTTAATAGGTGAAGGGCCTCTCTAAGCAGAAATTTCAGACTGTCCTGGAAACTCCCTCCAAGCTTCTCCTTCTCTGGAAGGCAAAAGCTCTGTCCTTAGGTATGTTTGTTAATGTCCTTTGTGGAGGATCTGGCTCATCTTTCCAGAGACTCCCCTAAATGGTTCGCGCTACAAAACTGGTCAAATTATGCATAGGTAAAAGGTTTATAATTAAGCAATAAAAACTTTCTTCCAATGCAGAAATGGATGCATAGGACAGTCTTTTGTACATCAGAAAGTCAGGAGGTGCCTTACATGTGGATTAAGAAAATCTATGGCAGTGGATCATACATGAGCTGAGTTGGTCACATAAGACAATGGTCCACCTGCATCATGAGACTTCAGCAGGAGAGTCAGACCCAATCCTGATAAATTGTCTGTTATGGAATCTTGCAACAGAAACCTCATTTCCATCTGGACAGTTACTACCAGTCTTTTATTTAGGCATTCCTCATGTGAAGTTACATATTCAAGGGACCAAAGAAATGAACTCTCTTGCTTTCCAGCAAACTGTCCATAGTGTGTACAACATGGACAGAAATACTCTGCCAACGTCATTTGAATGTCAGTTTAGTTACAGGCGAGTTTCATGAGAATATTTTCAAAATTACTCTAATGTTTCCAAATTAATCTGCAGTCACCAGGCTGTACCTGACTGTTGAGCTAGGTAGTTTCCTTGTTCTCTGAATTTTATCTATATGTAATTATTACCCAGATGCTAAACCTTGTTCTTAGATGTTTCTGCAATGCTTAATACAGCATAAGTTGCATTAGTTTTAGTCTATGTTTCTTAAATGCTGAAACAGCCACACAAATCAATGTTGGTTTATGGTGAGATTCAGTAAAGTTGAACAAAGGACGTCAAAGAGCATGAAATGAGCTGTCATGGAACAGTTGCCTGTTTACCCATTTTTGAATACAATTCAAACACTCTTTACAATGACAATTATTCAAAAATGTAGAAAAGGGTAATTTCTCATAAAATTGCCTAACTACAAGAAAATAAAATCCAAATGAAAGGAAAATGAAAATAAATCAAGGATGGGCATATTATTAATATCAGTCCCTAGACATCTGAAAAACTGTGAAATATTACACCTATACTTCTTTAGTACAAGACAGCTGCTTTAACATATATAGTCACCAAAGGAAAGAATCTTGCAGACGTTAGTGGGAGTTATATCAGATTTTTTCCATCAAATACAGAACAGCTCATGAAATATATCAATATTCACTTAGTTCCTTTTGTCTTAAAAAATAAATATTCTTGCAAAAGACCCATAGGATTAATTTTCAAAGCCAAATGGAAAGCTAATTGGACATATCTGTCAAGAAAACATTTGAATGAGAAGGCAAGCAATATCTGAGATTGATTTTGGAAATGAAGAGTAACATCTGCCATTTTAGTCACAGTAATCAAGTCTTGTCTTCTAAGAGACTCCAAATAGCATGTACCTGTTAAGTTTTCAGAGTAATCCATCTGCCTTGTTACGTAAAAAATTCTATAAATATTTCACTCCAAAAAAGAGTATTTTGTTAATGAAGACAAAACATAATTTTGTGCAAACATGTGATAAATATTTATTATAATTGTATCCTAGAGTAATTATTCTAAATATTTCATTTAATTCTACATTAAAATATTATTGCATAAAATTTTTTCAAAATAATAACATTATATCAGGAAAACATAACATGGTTTTATTATATCACACATACCAAAGTGCTGAAATAAACATGACGGTTTCAGTCAGTGGAATTTTGAGATTTCAAAGCCTTAAGGAGTGCCATAACTGTTCAATTCCTCTCCTGCTTAGAATTTCAGGCTTTAAAAATCTGACACTATTCAAGCACTGTCAGTTTTCACAGTCAATAGCTGAAAACAATGTGATGGCAATTTAGTCAGCACCACCTCATGCATTCATTGTTTTGTTGAAGTCACTTTTTTGTTTGATAGATCCTGCTGACTGTATCATAGGGGTCTTAGATTTACATAATAAATATTCTCATTGATATGAAGTCTCAGCTTTGTAATGCCAAGTGTTGACAATGTCTAACTTCAATGTTTTTTCTGATGTTTGGATATTACACATTTGATAATTATTGTTTCAGTAAATCAGCAAAGTAAAATAATTTTGAATCAATAGATTGAGGAAGTACAAACTACAATGCCCCTGGGCTGGGTGTTCTGTTTGCTTGGCTGGGTTGTTTTGGAATGCTGTGGGGACTGGGGAGCTTTAGAGAGTGAGATACCCTTTACCTGGTGTCAAACACCTCTACTTCACAGACGGTTCACAGCGTTATAAAGAAGAGATTCCTCATAAACTTTTCCTACCCCAACACTGGACTCTTGTATGAAGAATGATATAGTTCTTTTATCTTTCTCAGAAAACAATATTAGTACCCCCATCACCTCAGTATCTGAGTTGCATTATTATTCTTCCTTGTGTATTTTCTGAGTAGTTGTCTGACCAACAAACCTCCCAGCTGTGAGTTTGGACAGTGTGGAAGGGTACTGAAGTCAGTTGAGCAGCTGCATCAGCAATGATGGAAAGATATTTTAAATTAACTTATTACAGTCCCTTTTCTGGGACCTTTCCCTTGAGAAACAGGTATTTGAACAAATCTAAGTCATTTGCTATTGGTTTACATTTGGTTTAAGAGAGAGTAAGAAATATCTTCATACCCTCTTCCGAATCAGTTCACTTAGGATCAGGCTTCCCTTTTGGACATGCATGGTTATTTACGACTGCTCTCCCCACATATTTTGTGCCCTTTCCTATGAATTGACAGGAGGCTTTGGCTAGTATATCTTCATTGCTTAAGAAAAACTCTTCTCTTGAAGAGTTCCACAGAAGAAATACTTCAAAGGAGTTAGGGATGTAAGGTACATGTGTAGCGCCTAGGACACAATCCAAGAAGGGTGTTCCCTCCTCCTCCCACCATAACTAAATGCAATAGCTTTTATTCTTTTAGTTCTATGGAATTATTTATTATTTGAGTTCTTCATCCTTTCTGTTTTTCAATTCTCTGGAGGCATAACCCATCACTCCTGTTTCTAGACTTTGGCTGCTCTTTGGCTTTTGGCTTTAGTACTCTATTCAAAGAATAACCATGAACCATCAATATGCCAAAGGGTGGTGCTTCTGACTCAGAGGGTGCCCACAGGTGAACTTCCATTCTAGGAGCCACTCATTCTCCTTCAAAGCGCTTGAAATAGAAAACTCGCTTTGTCTGTCTGTGTACTGCTTGCAAATGGTTGTTCAAAAGCATTTTGCCTTTTGGTGCACTTCAGTATACCTCCCTGCTCTTGTTAAATCCTGTTAAATATATGCAAAAAAACCATGCAGTTTTAAGTGAAAGTCAAGGATAGGAGGAACTTAAGCTGAACAGAAAAATGTCAGAAAATATTTTCAAGCAGTGAAAGACTGATTTTCTGTGTTATTACAATCTATGACTTGGATGTGTGATTTGGTGATTTTGGTGGGGATGTGCAGGGAGAAAGAATTAGGAAATCTCTGATGATCAAAGCAACATTCAAAATCTATGCTTCTACTAAAACCAAAAATGTTTTGATGAATTAGCATTTGGTAAGGAAAAAAAAAAAGCTGGCATATTCAGGATTAGCTTAACTGCAACCTTTCTGTATCTGGAATAAACGAGTAGCAAGAGTACATTAGTTAGAAATTACAAAAATTTAGGGGGAATTCACACAGATCTAATAGAATATTTGACCATCTCCTAGAGTTTTATATACTAGAACTGCATTTTCACGTAACACTTTAAAGATAATTGACAGCAAAGAGATGCTTAAATTGTTAAGTGTATATATGCTATTCAGATATAAACTAATAAGTGATAACATCTGCAGAATTATGGTATTAGACTTGACCTTCTCCTGTCCTACAGAAGGTTAAATAATAAGTAATTCACATGAAATGCTGATACAGTACATTTTTCTGACATAAATATTTGGTTTTTTACGATTATTTGTCAGAAGGTCTAGAAGAGTGTATCTTTAATCATAAGTTTTAGAAAATCTCTATAGAATTAATTGATTGCAGAAGATGTAATGCAAAGTTCATGTTTTTTAAAAATCATGATCTTTAACTTCCTCTTATAATCCTCCCTTAACCTCTGCATCAAGAACATCTCTTAGTAATTGATATTTGGTAAGATAGAGCTAATAGAGAGACAAAAATTATGTCTGATCATAACCCTTGTCATTTGCCTTCATGATTATTTATGAAGCCTGTGCCTTTTCAACATAATAGCCATATATCAATCAGTGTTATGATGGCATCTTATCTAGTCAGTTTTTAAATAATTACCATAATAATAAAATAATTCTGATCTCTCTCTAGCATTTCTGAGCAGTTGATACAACCCACTCCTTAATTATTTTACTTCTACCTGCAGATTCAGAATATGTATTTTTTTTACCAATCAACATTCATAACTTTATATTTCACTCATGTATTTTCATGCAGTGGGCTGCATAGAAGAGGCAGTTGAAAATTTTCTCTGTGAACATATCAACTATAATTGTGAATATTTGTTGATTAACACATAAACTCTTGCTATAATTCGGATACTTGGCCACTGACTGGCTGAGCTGATTCATGTAGATTTATGCCTTCCATTTTATGAATTAATAATCTAATCTTGATAAAGGAATTGGAAATTATCACCTTCATCTTCTTGACATACTGCTGCGGTGTGCATACTAATAACAGATTAATCATTGACCATTTGTATTTATGTTGTTTTCTGAGAGGATGAGCATTATGCTCCTGGCACACATGTTCCTTTCACATGCTGCTCAGAAAATATGCACTCTTCCATGGATCTAGAAATAGTGTGCTAGTGTAACATAAGCACCTGCCAATTTGAAGTTGTGTATATCAAACTTTTACCTGTCCCTTCCTTCCTTCCTTCCTTCCTTCCTTCCTTCCTTCCTTCCTTCCTTCCTTCCTTCCTTCCTTCCTTCCTTCCTTCCTTCCTTCCTTCCTTCCTTCCTTCCTTCCTTCCTTCCTTCCTTCCTTCCTTCCTTCCTTCCTTCCGCCACTTCCTTCCGCCACTTCCTTCCGCCACTTCCTTCCGCCACTTCCTTCCGCCACTTCCTTCCGCCACTTCCTTCCGCCACTTCTTTCCGCCACTTCCTTCCTTCCGACACTTCCTTCCTTCCTTCCGACACTTCCTTCCGACACTTCCTTCCTTCCTTCCTTCCTTCCTTCCTTCCTTCCTTCCTTCCGCCACTTCCTTCCGCCACTTCCTTCCGCCACTTCCTTCCGCCACTTCCTTCCTTCCGCCACTTCCTTCCTTCCTTCCGCCACTTCCTTCCTTCCTTCCGCCACTTCCTTCCGCCACTTCCTTCCTTCCTTCCTTCCTTCTGCCACTTCCTTCCTTCTGCCACTTCCTTCCTTCTGCCACTTCCTTCCTTCTGCCACTTCCTTCCTTCCTTCCGCCACTTCCTTCCGCCACTTCCTTCCGCCACTTCCTTCCTTCCTTCCTTCCGCCACTTCCTTCCTTCCGCCACTTCCTTCCGCCACTTCCTTCCGCCACTTCCTTCCGCCACTTCCTTCCGCCACTTCCTTCCGCCACTTCCTTCCTTCCTTCCTTCCGACACTTCCTTCCGACACTTCCTTCCGACACTTCCTTCCTTCCTTCCGACACTTCCTTCCGACACTTCCTTCCGACACTTCCTTCCTTCCGACACTTCCTTCCTTCCTTCCGCCACTTCCTTCCGCCACTTCCTTCCTTCCTTCCGCCACTTCCTTCCGCCACTTCCTTCCGCCACTTCCTTCCGCCACTTCCTTCCTTCCTTCCTTCCGCCACTTCCTTCCTTCCGCCACTTCCTTCCTTCCGCCACTTCCTTCCGCCACTTCCTTCCGCCACTTCCTTCCTTCCTTCCGCCACTTCCTTCCTTCCGCCACTTCCTTCCGCCACTTCCTTCCTTCCTTCCTTCTGCCACTTCTTTCTGCCACTTCCTTCCTTCCTTCCTTCCTTCCTTCCTTCCTTCCTTCCTTCCTTCCTTCCTTCCTTCCTTCCTTCACTTCCTTCCTTCCTTCCTTCCTTCCGCCACTTCCTTCCTTCCTTCCGCCACTTCCTTCCGCCACTTCCTTCCGCCACTTCCTTCCGCCACTTCCTTCCGCCACTTCCTTCCTTCCTTCCTTCCTTCCTTCCTTCCTTCCTTCCTTCCTTCCTTCCTTCCTTCCTTCCTTCCGACACTTCCTTCCGACACTTCCTTCCGACACTTCCTTCCGACACTTCCTTCCTTCCTTCCTTCCACCACTTCCTTCCTTCCTTCCTTCCTTCCTTCCTTCCTTCCTTCCTTCCTTCCTTCCTTCCTTCCTTCCTTCCTTCCTTCCTTCCTTCCTTCCTTCCTTCCTTCCTTCCTTCCGCCACTTCCTTCCGCCACTTCCTTCCTTCCTTCCTTCCTTCCTTCCTTCCTTCCTTCCTTCCTTCCTTCCTTCCTTCCTTCCTTCCTTCCTTCCTTCCTTCCTTCCTTCCTTCCTTCCTTCCTTCCTTCTTCCTTCCTTCCTTCCTTCCTTCCGCCACTTCCTTCCTTCCTTCCACCACTTCCTTCCGCCACTTCCTTCCTTCCTTCCTTCCTTCCTTCCTTCCTTCCTTCCTTCCTTCCTTCCGCCACTTCCTTCCGCCACTTCCTTCCGCCACTTCCTTCCGCCACTTCCTTCCGCCACTTCCTTCCGCCACTTCCTTCCTTCCGCCACTTCCTTCCTTCCGCCACTTCCTTCCTTCCGCCACTTCCTTCCGCCACTTCCTTCCGCCACTTCCTTCCTTCCTTCCGCCACTTCCTTCCTTCCTTCCTTCCTTCCGCCACTTCCTTCCGCCACTTCCTTCCTTCCTTCCACCACTTCCTTCCTTCCTTCCGCCACTTCCTTCCTTCCTTCCTTCCTTCCTTCCTTCCTTCCTTCCTTCCTTCCTTCCTTCCTTCCTTCCTTCCTTCCTTCCTTCCTTCCTTCCTTCCGCCACTTCCTTCCGCCACTTCCTTCCGCCACTTCCTTCCTTCCTTCCACCACTTCCTTCCGCCACTTCCTTCCGCCACTTCCTTCCGCCACTTCCTTCCGCCACTTCCTTCCTTCCTTCCGACACTTCCTTCCGACACTTCCTTCCTTCCTTCCTTCCGCCACTTCCTTCCGCCACTTCCTTCCTACACTTCCTTCCTTCCTTCCTTCCTTCCTTCCTTCCTTCCTTCCTTCCTTCCTTCCTTCCTTCCTTCCTTCCTTCCTTCCTTCCGCCACTTCCTTCCTTCCGCCACTTCCTTCCTTCCTTCCTTCCTTCCTTCCTTCCTTCCTTCCTTCCTTCCGACACTTCCTTCCGACACTTCCTTCCGACACTTCCTTCCGACACTTCCTTCCGACACTTCCTTCCTTCCTTCCGACACTTCCTTCCTTCCTTCCGACACTTCCTTCCTTCCTTCCTTCCTTCCTTCCTTCCTTCCTTCCTTCCTTCCGCCACTTCCTTCCTTCCGCCACTTCCTTCCTTCCTTCCTTCCTTCCTTCCTTCCTTCCTTCCTTCCTTCCTTCCTTCCTTCCGACACTTCCTTCCGACACTTCCTTCCGACACTTCCTTCCGACACTTCCTTCCGACACTTCCTTCCTTCCTTCCGACACTTCCTTCCTTCCTTCCGACACTTCCTTCCGACACTTCCTTCCTTCCTTCCTTCCTTCCTTCCTTCCTTCCTTCCTTCCGCCACTTCCTTCCGCCACTTCCTTCCGCCACTTCCTTCCGCCACTTCCTTCCTTCCGACACTTCCTTCCGACACTTCCTTCCGACACTTCCTTCCTTCCGACACTTCCTTCCTTCCGACACTTCCTTCCGACACTTCCTTCCGACACTTCCTTCCAACACTTCCTTCCTTCCTCCCTTCCTTCCTTCCTCCCTCCCTCCCTTCCCCCCTCCCTCCCTCCCTCCCTTGCAACTTGTTCTGGCTTGTTACTACATCTGTTTTCAGATAGGAAAATTAATTTACCATGATCATAAACTCCTGTACCTCATTTAATAGTCACATTCATAGGACAAGAAATATACTTTTCAATTTGTTAAATAGGGAAAATCTGAAAATAATTCTCCTAGCAAATTTTATCATCATTCCTGTTTAATATCAAGATCAGTGACACTTGTGATTGCTAAGTTTTCTTTTTTTTCTTTTTTTATCATTAAAAAAAATTATTTAGAAATTATACTCTTGCTCCTCAAAATTATTTAGAAATTATACTCTTGCTCCTCAAACACTGTATGTGATTCAGGGAAATAAGAGACTGCAGAACCTCAAATACATAGCCTCGTACGTTTGGTTTTGCAGAGCAAACTGAACTGTCGTTCACAGTGGCAGCATTCTCTGAATGGTGCCAGAAGAACAAAGGAGCTCATTTTTCCTTGTTCTAGGATTTGGTAAAAGCAGAGCTATGGTTTTTCACACTTTCTGACAGGGTAGTGGGTTTTTTTAATAATAAAATACTTTTTGTGACCACAGTTCATCATTTATTCAGTATGTGAAATACATGATAATGATGGCAGTGGAAAAGGGCTAATAAATTCTTAGTCCTTCCACAGCTATAAAATAACATAAAAATAGTGATGGAACATTTATATTTCTTGATGCGATGCGGCATGTGAAGAATGCTACCATCAAAGATTGATTTTATTTGGAATAAGTTACCAAAGGCAAGTACATAATTAAAAACGATAGCATTTTAATCTATATATTAAAAAAGGCAGACAATTCATTCGCCATTAATTAATTTACTGCTTAACCTTGAATGAAAAAAAATTTACTGTACCTCCAAAGATTTAAGACAGACACTGCCAAATTGATGAAGTCCGTCAATAAATCACACAAAATTGTTTAATCTGTCATTGAAGAACTCTAGATTGTTTAATGGATTAAAATTTTCTAACAATGTCATCTTTCAATTTTTGCAAATGTAAAATTGCATATTTTGCATTGTATTTTGAATATTTAGGACATCATCTTAGATGATCCTGTAGCATTTTGTTTCTCAGACACAGTTCAGTTAACTTTTCCAAGTTGCAAACAGATTTCAGGAAGTTTTCTCATAATTTAAGGTTACAATGTAATTATTTTTTACTGTAAATATATTTAATAAATTACCAAAATTAATTTATTCCAGATTAACAATTAACATGTTTCCTATTTGAGATGAGACATGTCATGTGTCTGTGCTGATTCAGACAGTCACTAATCAGATGAAGAATGGTGGCCCTCTTGCTTCTCCAATGGTCTGATCATTAATGTTAAATCATAAGCATGTATTTGAGATTTTTTACATTTTACATCAGTGTTTTCCATCTATAATCCCTTAGTTGTTGCCTGTCCTATGTCAATTATTCTACTTCCTGCATTTTTACACTTGTGATCATTTATGGCTCTTTCCTGTGCACTTTCCCAGAGGTTCTTTTCACAATTTATCCATTTCCTCAGAAGTTTGATCCAAGCATACACATGGATTGTGTGAGAAAGAGAAATTGGATTGCAGACAGTGGAGCCACTCAGAAAAGATTTACCATCCTCTCTATTTACATAAATTTAACATCCTTCATATGCACCAAGTACAACTGTGGTCTATATGGAAAGAGGAAACATAAGATCCTATACATTGTTTTAAGGCAATCTTGCAGTCTTTTCTTCCAAGGTTACCAAACCAAACCAAAAATCAACTAAAAGTCAATGTTAATGACCAAAAAGTAATTAATAGAGGTTAAATACATAATCTGTGCAGCTTCCATGCATTATTTTGTTCATTAGATTAACAGTTATTTTATGAAAGGAAATAACTTTAATTCTTATGAAATGTACTAATAAGAACACTTTTGTGGTTAAATAATGAAGAAAAAACAAAACCATTAAATTGTTTAATATAGAATTTGTAATAAATTAGGAATAAAAAAAACAAACCTGGAAATTCAAATTTAATTTAAAAAAACATCTGAGCTGCATTACAAATGCATTGTTTTAATCTGAGGCCTGTTATTTCAGAAAAGCAAAGGCTAGACATGCCTGTTTACATTTACTTGCCCATTATTATAATTTCATGGAGTGTATCTGATATTAGATGTTGTTTCTCATTTTGCACAAAAAGGAAATGTAAACAGAAATAAAAACAGTACTTATTCTTAGAATAATAATTTTCACTCTTTCATTTACAAGTGGCAATGTACTGTGTTTTCTACACTGTCTTTCCATAATGAGAGATACCTATTAAATTCCCAAACTTAGAGTGAAAATATGATCAAGTTTAGATATTTTTTTTCAATCATGATGTGAGTACCCCATTATGATGTTAGTCTGATCCTTGGAAAAGTTTTCTCCTCAATAAACTTCTAACACCTCTAAAAAAACCCCAAAAGAATATCTGGTTTCATTTCTGGTTTTTAGATTTTGTTTTTAAGTTAGGTCTTTTTCCAGATAGTAAATTCTATGTACTATACATCATTCACCCAGAGTAATTAGGGATTTAATGTTTTACATTACACTCTACTCTTTCCCATGAAAAGCCAGTTGGCAGCTACTGTATACCTACTTTCCCCATTGATAGAAAGGAGAGAAAAAAATATAAAAGGAAATGTAGCACCAGAGAACTGTAGATCTCAGATTGATCTTTTAAATGTATGACTCTCTTAAAATTGATCTCAAATCCAGCTATGACAAATAACTGAATTTGTTTACTAGTTTCTTCTTTTGTTAATAAATAAACACATTATTGCAGTTTGATTTTTTAAGACTTGGTTTGTATTTGGAATTGACTCAAGCTATCTGTATAACATGTAGGAAATGCAGCCTACTATTAAAAGAAGCTTGACGCTCCTCTGAGGTAACGAATAGTCAGAAATACCCTCTGAATCCCTACCAGTCTGTAGTCTCAAAACCAGTCCCTGCTCCCCCTAACAGCCATTTCCTGAATCCCAATTTATGTGGATGAGGCGAAGAAGCAACACATTAATGTTCCCATGTACTAAAAATAAATTAATAAATAAATATTTTCCCATGTTTCATATTTTGTTCAATAGAATACTTAAATAAATAGTTAAATTAACTATATTTTTAAGTAGAAAATGGTTGTTTGAATTTTACTTTTGTAAAACCTGGGGTTTAAAACAAGTGAAAAAGACGCAACATTACAAGAGGAATGGAGACTATGTTGTTTTTACAAACTAGTAAAGAATTGCTCAATGCAAACTGTAAAGCTGGCTGAGTAATCCTGGTGGGTGGAAGTTTAAGGACAGTGAGAAGAGTGAATGCTTGCCTTCTGTAGCTATTTGCAGTGTATGAACTTCATGAGTGACATCTTGACTCATTTCAAATCAATGGTAAAAATCCAATTGATTTCAACTGGTCTGGAGTTTCAGCTACAGCAAGAAAGAGGAATTAGAGGAGAAGAGGCATAAAAAGAAAAATTTTGCTATGAGGGAAAAAGGGAAGATAACTACCCTGCCTATTCAAAAATTGTATATTTATATATTAAAACCAAATTATGGAAGCATATATATATATATATACACACACACACACACACACACATTCATATACTAGTCAAAATAGAGGTTTATGGATTAATAAAATCCACAAGGAAACAAATGGAAGCTCAGCTGGTTTCTGAGCTGCAACGTGTTTCCTTTAGATTAGGTTGTGCTGTGACAGAACTGCACAACTTAATTGTTTTTCACATTTTTATAAATGCTGAGCTCTAGAGTGTGCTTATTTTAAGATGAAATATAGATAGATTTCCAATATTATGAACTTGGTAGATAACAGAGACTCCACTTTCTTCTCTGAGGCAAATATTTAAAGGCAAAATTCAACTGCAGTGTTACAGAAATAAACAAGATAATATTTACTGAAAGAGGTGTTTTAACTGTGGTTCCTTGATGTCTCTGAACAAAACCACTTGCTGAAATCTATAATTTCATAGAAGTTCATAGAACTTCATAGAAATTCTTCTACAAGAAGAATTTCTACGCTATTAAAAGAGAATATGAAGAAAACAGATTCTGATTAATTTATACATCATCCAGCGTGAAATATATTACAATTTTAACTACAATCTTTTTTTTTTTTTTTGCATCCAGAATAATGTCTATTATTTTTTATCAAAATCAGTAACATTCTTATATATTTTTACACTTGTCATATCTCTACTATTTAAGTACAAGTACTCATGCAAAGGAATAATCCTGTTCAGAACATTTACTTTGCTTGATTGTATTTCAGTCTTCTGCACATAGGAGAAAGTTCTGAGCTGTTTCTGTTTGTGAAAGTCTTGTAATTGTCATCTATAAAGGAAATAACTCTAAGAGCATGTACTCTGTTTCATTGATTATTTTTTGCCTGCTGGGAAGTCAATGACAGGCCTCGGACATCTCATAATGCTCAGAGCAGATGTAATGGTGCTACCATCATCAGAAAACTACTGTCAGAAGAAAGGGCAGCACTTGAACTTCATGATGACATTAAACTCTGTAAGAACCTTTGGAACTGATTAAAGTTAGGCTCTGTTACTCTAATAAAACATTCTCCTAGAATTCTCCTAACAGAACATTTGTCTCAGCAGTAATTCAAGTTGAAAAAATAATTGGAGATAACAAAACAAAGGTAACAATTTGGAAATTAGTTCAGCAAGACATACTTTAACGTGGTGACAATTGTTTCAATGAAGATATTTCCATTTCTACAGGAGATTGCGTCAGCAAATTAAAAAAAAATCGATAGCACTTTCAGACAACAAATAAACCCTGTTTAGATTTTCCTGCATGTAGTGTCTCATCTAGAACTATTAACTCCTTGTGTTCCCAAGAAAACTATTTTTGTTTCTTTCTGAAGCTCCAGAGCAGAGTGTCTCTGAGTCAATACTGGTAAGTATCTTCAAAAAGGGAAAGAGCAAACCAGGCTGGTCAGCCTCGTCTTGATATTTGGAAAAGCGATGAAGCAACTAATCCTGGAAACCATTTCCAGATGCATTAAAGACAAGAAGAGATGCTGAGAAAAATGCGTGTGTTTATCCTGCAGAAGAGAAAGCAGAGGGGAACCTTCCCAATGTGTATAAAAGTTTGAAGGGAAGGTGCAAGGAAGATAGGTCCCGTTCACCGACAAGACAAGAGGCAATAAGCACAAACTGAAGCACTGGAGGCTCTGTCTGAGCATAAACAATCACTTTAATATGTGTTTGAGCATGGGCACGTCGTGCACAGGAAGACTGAGGAGTCTCCATCCCTAGAGATATTCCAAGTCTGTTTTGGCTACGATCCTGAGCAACTGGGTCTGGATTTGGTAAGGTGAACCAGATGACCTCAGGGCTGCCTTCCAGCTTCAACCAGTCTGTGATTCTGTGGCAGATGTAATCAATTTATCATGTGTTTTTTCGTTTGCCTTATCTTGATATTCTACAGACATATATGTAGGTTTCCAAAGATACAAACAGATCACATTGCTATCTGTATAGGAAGAGACATGTCTAATTATTTTCTGTATGAAAAGTCTAAAGTGAACTACTAATCTGTATTTAAGCTTTTGCTTTTGTAAATTTGCTGGGATCCAAGTAGTGAATAAATAAACTATGAAGTGAAAGTGCAAAGCCTAGCTATCTGCACAAAGCCTGCTGGTGTCTAGCTCACAGCTTTTGATGGTTGGGAAGTAAGAATGCAGAATATGTAGCTCATTAGGGCACTATATCTGTATAATAGGGATTTATTTTCCCTGTCTCTCAGCCAGTGCCTTGCATTGTCTGTCAAGCCAGACTTTTGTGAATTGTGATCTACAGTAAAATATTTGAAAGGGATATGAAGTGCTTGAGTTTTATAGGTGTGGCAGGCCGTTAACAATGGCCTTTTCATTTGCTTAATTTATGGTAGTATAAGGTTTCCTAAGATTCTAGTGTGTCAAAATTTAGACAAGTCTTCAGTATTTGATAAACTGCCAATTAACTGCTATTAGGAATTACAAAAAAAACCCATCTTTACAGAGGTAGCAAAAATTAATATAGAGTAAATACTCCCAGCAAAGTGTGCTAAACTTTCCAATAAATAAAATATCATACAGCATCAACACAAGTTCCCTATGCTATCTTCTTGGAAAAAGGTAATATTTCCTAGAATAGTGGATAAATAAGTGGGATATAGCTTAATAGACATAATATTTTATGTGACGCTGTGATTTATTTTACTGGATATGAGTAAGTGTTACAATAATTAACATTTTTAATATGAATTCAAGAGATGTCACAGCAAGCTCAAGAATTCTTGCTGTCTGCCTCAGTCTTCCTAATGTCAATAAGTACAGCAACATCTAAGCTGCCTACACCATTACTGGTGGAAGACAGGCATATCTAAAGGTATATCTGCCTATCTCTGTTATTTATTTGTCAAGCAAAATAAATAACCCTTCAGAGACTCCTGTAGGGTCCCCAAGCATCTTCTATTAAATCTATCTCTGTTGTTGCTTACAATCAACAAACAGGACAAAGCCCCAAAAATTCACCATTAATGTCAATTAAACATGCTCTAACTCAATGACTTTAATTGTGCTGTATATCATTGATGGAAAGACGTGATTTGCTGCAGATTCATTTTAAAGTAGAAACAAACCTCAGGCCAGCAGAGTAAGTGCAATGATTGTGTACCATATTTGAGGAATATTTTTTTATATAAACTTCATGAGTAGTTCATAAACAATACATTTTTACTTTGAAAAAAAATGTGATACAATGCATTTCATATTACAAAAGCCACCACATAGATTCCAAATATTGTGAGATGGTATATGGTGTGTCTATATGAAGGGAATTCTTAAAGTTATTCACTGATTTGTTGTGAGAAGCATGTCAAAATTTTAAGGGATAATAGCACATTATTTACAGGTTGTCTCAGCTTCCTACTTTGTCCCTGACTCAATAACTATAATACCATATAAATTTACCATACATATTCCTGAAGAATTTTCATTCTAATTCCAATTTGGAAATGCTAGAAACCTATGTGAGGATTATATAATGTGAAAATTGATTTGTTCTACTCAGAATATTCTATCATATAATTTTGAAAAATAGTTGTGTCTCAGCTACCTAAGTAATGCACATGTAAAATGGAAAGGGCACACTCAATTTTCACTTTAGGTTTAGCAAGAAAAATGAAGAAACAAAGACTTTGGGAATAGTTTCACAAAAATAAATTAGTATAAAAGATATATTTAATATATATGTTTCACACTGCAATGGAACAGGGAGGGTCTCTGGAACACCTGTAATACATTGATGATGTCATTGTGTGGGGCAGCATTTTCTGACAAAAGGAAAAACAAAATAGTTCAAATCCTTCTGAAGGCAGTTTTGCCGTTAAAAAAAGTAAGCTCAAGGGACCTAAACAGAGCATGCAGTCTTTCGGAATAAAATAGCAAGGTGTATGTAATCAGATCCCAATGGATGTGATCAATAAAATAACAGCAATGTCTCCACCAACTAACAAAAAGGAAACACAACCATTCCTGGATGTTGTACTTTTTTTGGAAAACGCATATTCCAAATTACAGTCTGATTGTCAGCCCTCTCTGTCAGGTGATCAGGAAGAAAAATTATTTCAAGAGAGGCCCTGAGCAATGACAAGCCATTAAACAAATCAGCATGAGATAGTTCTTGCAGTAGCCCTTGGGCCAGCCTGGACAGAGCAAAAGGTTAAAATGTGCTCTTGAGTGCGGTTGGAGGCAGCGACCTGTCCTGGAGCTCGGGCAGAAAGCACCAGGGGAGACTTGAGGTCGACCCCATGGCTTCTGGAGTCAGGGATACAGAGCACCTGAGGCCATATACTTCAACTGAAAAATACAGACAACCTCTTTGCTATGGAGGATGATGGCTGAAATACAGATATGGGGAGGCCTGACTGATTGACTGTGTGACACTTCCACAAACCTGCCAAGGGAATCACCATTATTTTAAAACTTCCAGCAAATATTCTTTTAGTTACCATTATAAACCACTTGAAAACCAGAATGCACAGAAACATTTATAGACTTTTTTGATATATGCTGGAAACCATTTCTTTCTAGAATCCATTTTATCAAGCATTTATGAATATCAGCTATATTTAATCCATTACTGCTACAGATTAACTTGTAGGCTACACATTTTTTTTTTCAGTTGCAATCAATTCTGCTCAACAACAGAAGCAGAGCTAAAAAAAGCTGACAGCCTGTGACAATGCTCCTATTTAACCTGTCTTCACTAAAGAAGAGCTCATATTGTAAAGGCCTTCTGAGAGCTCTTGCAATGGCTACACACCATGCCAAAACAGAGAATCTGTGACATCTACATACATAACTAGCATCTAATAAGACAACTCAATAATTAATCCCCGAAATATAAGTAGAATTCAGCCTTTGGGATTCTATTTCACTCTTTCAGAGCAATTTTTTCATTCTCATCATGGCATGACCTGGTCTAGTGGAAAGTGTTCCTCTCTATGGCCGGTGGGTTGAAACTAGGAGATCTTTAAGATCCCTTCCAAATCAAACCATTCATGGTTCTATGACAGAACTTCGACACTGGTATTTACAATTTCATTTATGTTTGTGAACTCTGTTAAATTCTGCACTGGGTATAGGTATCAAGATGGAAGGGGTGGCCCCTGGAGGAAGCCATTTGCACATGGCAACCACTTCCAGTTGGTTCCAGCTGGCTCTAAATGTCCTGCTGCAAGACACAGCTCAGCCTGTTTGCTATGAATGTGGCACCTAAGAAAGAGCTGAAATTGCTACAGAGAGGAGAGATCAAAAAGGCTGAGAAGCAAAAGAGATGGAGACCCACTGAAAACTGGATTTTCCACTGCAACTTGTGGGCCTTCTACACTGGAGCAGGGAAAAGCATGAGAGGAAGGAGTGGAAGAGAGAGACCACAAGGTACTGACGGCACCTGCCCTGCGCCCCATGTCCTCTGCACTGCTTAGGGAGGACAGAGGAGCAAAGGAGCCTGGGAAAGGAGAGGAAGAAAAATGTTGTATTGATGTTTTTCCTTCTGTTTTCCACTGCCTGAATTAGTAACTACATTTTAGTATTAACTGGCAATATATCCAGGTAACCTTCCACAAGCTAATGTGATGGTAAGCAATGTCCCTGTCTTCATCTTGGCCCACAAACTTTCTTATTCCTGTACTTATTTCCTCATTCATTCTGCTAAGGGAAGAGTGAGCAAGTAGTTTGGTGGGACTTTGATTGTTAGCCAGAGCTAATTCATTGAAAGTTCTTAAAGGTGAACATAAATTTAAAAAGATATAAAAATGTACTTCTTTTTTATTGGTATGATAAATTTTCCCTCACAATCTATCGAAAGCTTGCACAGCCTTAACTGACCTCTGCTCAGATTGAGCGTTTGTTTTTGATTTCTCCATTCTCTTTTGGTCTCTAAAATGTTCTCTTAAAGCCACGAAATTCTAATAGTTTTTTTCTAATATTTTTGTGCTACTATCCACTACATTTCATGTTAATGCTAAGTTTTCACACCTGAAATGCAGCTAGAGACGCTGCTTCCTTCTGTCACATGTATGTAAGATAAGGGAGGAGTCCCTACCTGCTGTCCACAAAGCAAGAGGTTGCAGATGGATAACTGTTTCTTTGCAGTTTGCTGCAGTGAACCAACATCTTTTGATGATTTTAGCAGTGTTTAAGCCATAAACCATTTCAGCCTCTCACAGTAGTCAAGAATATATAAAGTGATCAGGAGGGCCATGAAGCAATTGTCCTATGAAGACAGGCTAAGGGAGTTGAGGTTCAGCAAGGAAAACAAAAGGCTCCAAGGAGACTGTGCTGTGGCCCTTAATTCTTAAAAGCGAGATGAAAAGAGGCTTCTTACCAAGGCATATAAGGGCAGGACAGAGGGTAATAGCTTTGAACTGAAAGAAGATAGATCAAGATTGAATATAATGAAGCAATTCTTTACTGTGAGGATGGTGAGGCACTGGAACAGGTTGCCCAGAAAAGTTGTGAATGCCCCATACCTGGAAGTGTTCAAGATTTTGCTGGATGGAGATTTGAGAAACCTGGTTTAGTGGAACTTGTCCCAACTCCCTGCAGAGAGCTTGGAACTAATGACCTTCAGGGTCAAGTCAAACAATGATTTAATTTTATTTTTTTCTCCGCATAAAATTGGAATAAATATTGTAAAACCTAAGCAGAATTCAAATAATTGCACTCACCTGTTAGAAATTAAGAAAAATGTAATGTAACAGTTTAATTTTATGTTTTTTTGGTTTAAATTTAATTTTGCATTAACGAGTAGGCACCCAGGTCATATAGTTTTATATTTTCTATTCCACTTCCACACATTCCAATTGAGAATAATCACAATGAAAATTAATTTGTATTTCTAATTAATTGGCCAGTTAATGGCAGCCACTTTGAATACAATATGGAGTTTTGCAGAGAAATGGAAGAAGCTGACATCTGAAATAGTTGATATTTCAGTGGGGAATGACGGCCCATATGACCTCTCAAAATCACTTTGAGATGGCTGAAATAATAGATTATAAAAATCCCCTGGCCTTTGGTCCTTCCTGAGTGAAATATGTGCTTTTTGTAATATGTAGAACACGACTAAAAACTGCATTTTTGAAAGCTTGAACTTTTTAATAGAAGACAGCAGTTGTTCTGTTGTTGTCATCGTGTGGTTTGGCCTTATCTTAGAATTTCAAAATTCAAAAACATTTCCTAAAATTTAATAACACACCCATTATTAGAGCAAGGAAGTTTTATAGGAAAGCCCTTTTGCAAGAGGAAGCACACATTTAGATACTGAGGATTGCATTCAGTGCTGACAGCTCAGCGTGCAGCTGCAGGGGGAGCAGCACATGGAGCTCTGGGGGGCTGGACTGGAAGGAAAAAGGACTTGAGCTGCTGTGAACAAAGGGCACAGGGACCTGTGGCCCTGCAGGCAACCAGAAGAAATAATTTTTTTCAGTGGGTTGGATGTTATCAAGTCATATCTAATTTTCATTCTGACTTTTTGTATAAATCTGCAAGCTACAGCCTTTAACAGCAGAGCTTCATGCTCACTATGGCAAACTGAAGTCCCCATTAGTTCATTTTTTATGAAGCAACATTCATTGGGCTATTTAGGGCATTACAGTCTTAATACTAGGAAAAGAAAATGCTAAAATCATAAGAAAATGCTGTGTTTTACTATAGAAATGTGGCATTATTTAATAAATTTACTAAATATGCAGAAGGAAATCTAAGTTCATCTGTCAGGGCTATTTTTATTGAAGGTGAAATATCAAGCTCATCTCTAACAGCTTCCCTTGCACATCAGCTTTGGACCATTGCCTCACACTGATATCTGCTTGATCTAATAATTTTTAGCTGAAGAGAGAAAAATATAAGCACAATTAGCAAACAGACAAGCAACAAGACAATTTAAAATTAGAGAAAGTGAGACACAAGGAAATAGAATTACATTATTTTTGTGGTAATTTTATACCACTGATAAAACCAATATGATGACCTGACTTAGACATAATTAAGATTTTCATTCTTTTCAAAATTCAAGTTACTAAACATACTCAATTGCTTTGCAACGATTCCATGTCTACTATTCACTAAGATTGTTTACACAGAAAGAAAGAGTTACAATTTAAGGGTATTACAATGGTGTATTTATTACCTTGGGATGTCAGCATCTTGGCTGCACTGAACTTCTTGCTGAGACTAATCTAAGCCAATGCAAATGTGTTTTCTGAGTTGAGGTACATTCACAGTCAGTGGAAAAAATAGACTTATGCAGGAAGACACTTAAACTAAGAGTTTCTTTCCCCCTCCATTAACTTCAATAGAATTCAGTAAGACAAGCTCTGAGTTAGAGTCACTCACAGAGGTACATAATGCTATGTGAGATGAATTAAAATAGAGAATTTTACTATTTACCCTAGCGTAATGAGATGTTCTGGATTTGAGGGTCTTTTTTCTCTCAGAAACATTGCTTATGATAATATTGCAAATATTCTCGTATTGAAAACTTGAAGTATAAATTTTACCCTAGTTAGAGAGGTTGAATACATATAAAAATGACTTGAAAAGGACAAGAGTTTTCTGGTTTGGGCTAGTGGGTTTGTTTGGTTGGGATTTTTATCCCTTGTTTTGCCCTATTTAATAAGACAAAGAATATGGTAAAAACCCTTCTTTTCCATCAGTTATGGCTGTAAATGTATGTAATGCCACTAAATTCTGATAAACCATTCTTTCTCCTTTGTAATATTGTAATAGCTACAATAAGAACACTATTCTTATGCCAGTGAAAAACTATAACTTCTTGATGTAATAAGTACTATAGGTAAGTTTTTAAAGCTTTTATCTCTATCTTAGAATTATAGATGGCCAAATCCAATAGTTTCAATGAAGGGAAAATCCTGAGAAATGGGGCTAAGTACAGAATCATATTGGATTCCAATAACTTGTCCATTCCAAGACTTGTAATTAACTACTAAATTTAAGTAATAATTTTTGTCTTAAAGTATTTCTTTCAAATAATTCCATCCAGATTATATTAATAATGTATCTTCAGGGGCTACATTTTTCCAAGTTTTCCAAGTTTTCCAATTGTACAAAATACAATTACAAAGGAAAGCACTGGGAAAACCTTTCTTATTTCCACTGTGGTCATGAAGTGTATACATCAAAGCATTCAGATGTATACACTTAATGCATTCCATTGTCATGACTATGCTAACAGACAGAAAAAATAGATATTTAGCTTCTTACAGATCCAGAATGGAATTTTTTTTTATACTTTCTATGGCTAAGATTATACAGCATTCTACATTTAATTGCTGTTGTTTTCTGCTGTGTTAGAAGTTCATTTGAAAAACAGTCAGTGACAGAAATAAAAAAGCCTTGTGCAATAACCCAACATCAGTAACATAGCAAGAAAAATCACTTTTGGTCCATGCTGGAGCAACTTTTGTAACAAAACGAACTGCAATTCGAGTAAAAAAATTTTCTATTCCTTTCATACTGAGAATCCAAACATATCCCAAATCCTTGCTACAAAAACCTCAATCAGATTTTTCATGCCTATCCATATACAGGCTTCCAAATTCAGATAAACTTAGATTTCCTTCTGGGCATATTTAGTAAATGTATTAAATAATGCCACATTTCTAAAGTAAAATATGTATTTTCCTAAGATTTTAGCATTTTCTCTTCCTAGTATTAAAATGTAATTCCTAAATATTCCAATGAATGTTGCTTTCTTAAAAGTGAACTAATGAGGGCTTCAGTTTGCCATAGTGAGCATGAAGCTCTGTGCGGGGGAAGGGTATATATGGGAGAATATATGTCCAATTGTGTCAGGAACCCACGTTTTAAAAAAGGAACCCACTTGCCGCGGCAACTACGTCCAGATGTGGACAACACTGGACAAACCAGACCAGTGAAGAGCTTTTTTTTTTATTTTTTCAGCACGTCAGTCTCAGGACATTGTTAGACAATGGAGACAGGATGTTAACAGCTCGCTGATCCACAGGGAATGCCAGGGAAGGTGGGGTAATACAGAATGACATAGAACCATCTCAGCCTAGATTTCAGCCAGTCATACATAGAACAGCACATATTGACAAGCATTCTATCCAATCTTATAAAACACACGTAATGGTAGTTAAAACAAAGACTGGTTCATAAGAGACAAAGAACAAAGCTCTATTCATGCTAACCTTCTAAAGATATACATTAAATAACCTTGTTGCCATCCTCAAGCCAATTCTACAGAGGCCTGTTGTTATTTGTCCGTATGCTCCACTGCTTGGGAAACTTTTCTGCTGTATTTGCAATGCTAACAAAACTTCAGTCTGAGGCCTATACTTTTTTAACCATTTCCTAAAAACCCTCTAGCTTTATGGATTCCAACACTCTGCTGTTAAAGGCTGTACTTGTAGACTTATACAAAAAGTCAGAATGAAAATTAGATATACCTTGGAAGCATCCAACCCACTGAAAAAAATTTATTTCTTCTTGCTTGCTTCTGATGAACCCTCTCTTTCCCCAGTAAAACTACAAGTTTATGTGTTTCTGGTTTTCTGTTAGTTTTTTTTTTTGAGGTTTTTTTGCACTCAAATGCTGAAGGGATTCTTCCTGCATCACATAATCATGCACTATTTATGAAAATGAGCAATGCCTTTCTAACATCATCTTCATTGTTAAAGCTGTAAGTAGTCACATAAACTCATTCCCTTCTCCCTCAAAAAGTCAAGCAAAATTTACAACACCTGTGGTTGAGGAGGATTGGAGAGCTCTAGTCTTCATTTACAATCTCTGCACAGGCAAGACAGAGGATATGATTGCCTAATTGTGCATACATTATGGATATAATAGAAGTTTTATATGAAACTGCATGGGTCTTAAACAATTTAAATAGTTTTTAAGCTTTGGATACTATTTTAGTCTATTAAACTATTTCAAAGCCACATTTCTGCCTCTATTTTCTCCTCTAATTTCTACTGCCATGATTTGTATGTGATTGATAAATTGTTTGCTTCATGTTCCCACATATTCCTTGCATATAACCTCTTCTTTATTTTTCAGATAAATCAATAGTGATGAAGATTGTTCTCCTGATGACCTTGAAGTTCAAGCTTGATTTCAGTCTCGACTGGTATAACTGTAAATCTAAGTGAAAACAATAATTTCTGATTAGCAACTAACAAAAATTAATTTGAGGTCTTTTTCATATTCTCAAAATCACTTTAATGAAAGCACAAAGCCTGTGTTATTTCTTGATACATTCCTGGAAGAGAGTACTTAGTAAATTCACACCTTTGGTTTAAGTTTCCTCAATAGTAAATTTGAGCTGTAAATTATTCCTAATATTTTTTGGTACGCTCTTTGACAAAAATTGAACTTGTTTCTCTTGCTAATACAGATATTTCTAATACTTTTCCTGACCAATTGTGTAGAGAAATCTCAGTTCTTGTCTTAAACCTCTAAATTGTATGGAATGAAAAACCTACAATGTATGCCATGGTTCGGATGTCTTGGAAAATGAGGCTTTTTATTTTTCACACAAGAATTTCCTCTAATAGCAAGCAGAGGGACACAGAAAGTGTTCACTAAGGCCAGATAAGTTTCACTGGGCTTCCTCACAACGATGCACTACTTCCTCTTATATGACCTGTGCTAATTTTGTCAATATTTTTCTGTGTTTGGTTATGCATTAGACCTTTTGGAGGAATTTCAGTTCTTGCTACTGGACATATGTCAAATACATGGTTTTCTTAAAAAAAACCAATTCTTCTTTCTGAATGTCTTTTGCACTCTAGTAATTTTAACACTTTATAAACAATTCTGAGATTTCATAAATCGAGTGGTTGATTGTTGTTATCTGGCTAATGTCTGCTTCAATACAAAATTGCAAACTAAACTGTAACCATATTTGAAACAACATAAATCAGTTATTAATAAAATTGATGGCAGCTATGCTGTGAGGGACATTCTTATAAATGGAAAGTCAACCCACACGGTATTATCTGAGATAATATATTCACATTTTATGTGAAAACATTTTTTGCTGAAAAGTTGTCAGGATCATGCTTATGCCAATAATTTCAGTTGCTGCATTAGTTAGTGAACCAAGATATTTGCAACCTCATGGACATACTAAATATAATGAATATATTATTTCACACCCTCTACCTTTCTCATTTATTTCTGCCTCAGAAAAATCTGATATCCATTGGGCCAGTGCTGCTTAAGATCCTGCTATAGAAAAATGGGCAACTGATGAAAGACTGTGGATAATTATAGTGCCCAATGCCCAGCACAGGGGCCTGTGTCTCTGTGCCCTGTGTCCCTGTCCCTGTGCCTGTGTCCCTGTGCCCCTGTGCCCTGTCCCTGTGCCCTGTGTCCCTGTGTCCCTGTGTCCTTGTGTCCCCGTGTCCCCATGTCCCCATGTCTCTGTGCCCTCTGTCCCTGTGTCCCTGTGTCCCTGTGTCCCTGTGTCCTGTGTCCCTGTGCCCTGTGTCCCTGTGTCCCAATGTCCCTGTGTCCTGTGTCCCTGTGCCCTATGTCCTTGTGTCCCTGTGTCCCTGTGTCCCCATGTCCCCGTGTCTCTGTGTCCCTGTGTCCCCGTGTCCCCATGTCCCCGTGTCCCTGTGCCCTATGTCCCTGTGTCCCCATGTCCCCGTGTCTCTGTCCCTGTGTCCGTGTCCCCATGTCCCTGTGCCCTGTGCCCTGTGTCCCTGTGCCCCGTGTCCCTGTGTCCCTCTGTCCCTGTGTCCCAGTGTCCCTGTGTCCCTCCCTGCTCTCCAGCCGGGGCAGTGGGAAAGGCTCTCTCAGCCCAGCCTTGTCCTGATGCCCCCTTGGGGCTCCTCTGCATCTCCAGGGCGCTGCAAGCCCCCAGTACTCAACACAGTAGAAAACATTCTCATTTTTTTCTCAGCGAAATTATTTTTGTTGCCAGTCTGAGCCAGTCTTGCTTCAATCTATGGCTTTTCATTCTCATCCTCCCTCCAGGCAGCTCTGGGAAAAGCCTAACCCTGCTAGCTTGGTGACAAACTCCTCTCAAAGTTTTCCCTTTTCTAGGGGACAAGCCTAGAACCCTCAGCCTCTCAGCAGAGCTTGTTTCAGTTTATTGACGTACAAATGTATTTCCAGTCTTATATTCCCCCCTGCAATTAAGAATCTTCAGACATTCCCACCCTGAAAGTACAATCCACAGAAAAAAAAAAAAAAATTTCAGTAACTAAACTACTAACCGTGCATTCAAATATGGTCTGTAACAAGGCAGAGCTGGTATAGAATAGAAATCAGATTTCATCTGTCACTGTCAGACAATAACATCTGGAATTCTGGTTGAAAGATCTGTGCCTGATGCAGTTTGAACTCTGTAAATGTGTACCAATTTTCCCAATAAATCAATCAAGTAAAACCCATAGGGACTTTTTGTTTGTTTGTTTGTTAAGTTTTTTCTTTTTTTTTTTTACTACAGATGTGTCATGGTTTTTAGCCCAGACAGAGATGAAACACCACACAAGCACTAGCTCAACTCCTACACTCCTCCCCCCACAGCCAGGTGAAACTGGGAGGAGAATCAAAGTAAAACGTGAGATAAGAGCAGTTTAATAATTGAAAATAAGTAAAATAATAATGGTATTGTCGTCATTGTCATCACTATAAAAGAAAAGTCCTAAGTGCTGCACAATGCAATTGCTGATCACTTTTGCTGACATGTGCCAGAACCCCCTTACCAAACACAGACCAGCTTCCTTTCTGGGTAGCCCCCCTAATTTAAACAACTAGACCTGATGTTTTGTGATGTGGAATAGCCCTTTGGCTGGTTTGGGTCACCTGTCCTGGCTGTGCTCCCTCCCAGTTTGGCAGGCTTCTTTTGGTTTTATTTCTTTGAGGACTACCTCATAATTAATTGTGTCTGAATGCATTGCATAATATTAGGAATGTATTTACCTTAGCATTATCTGCTATTTCAATTTTTTTAATATTTTCTCTTTGTCTTTTTTCTTTTTTACTTTTTCTTTGTCTTTTTACCTTTTTCGTTCTGATCCTTTTTTTAAGCAGACGTGTTTATTGTATTATTTACAGTAACTACACAAGACTATTCTCTTCATTACAGAAGCTGCATTCATACTTCCTGTAAGGCACTCTATTTCTGTCTTTCATTACTCTCAGTTTCTCTGTGAGACCCAAATAAAGCATGAGAGTTATGAGGAATATAACTGGTTTTGCAATAGACTTTATTTATTTTCTCCTTGGGACAAGCACAAATTTATGGAGTAGTGGACTAGATGTGCAGTGCCATTCTGTAATTATAGTACCCCATGTACTAATTTACCCTTCCAGAAGATTAGAATCTTGTCCAGAAAAGTTGTTTGGTTTGGCTTTATCCTTAAGATTGGATTTCATTTATTTTATCTTCATTTGGTTCCCTTTTAAACATATTTCAAGAGTTATGGGTCTTGTAGGTTCAGATATTCTTACTTCCCACTTTTATTCTTTTCAAAATGAAAGAGAATGAGATTCTTTTCATTTCCATCATGCACAAGTTTTTTTAAGTTTTATCTTTCTTTCTCCCTAGGATTTCAGAGCAAAGATCAACATCTCAAAAATCACTGCAAATTGCTGCATGCTATTGTTGCTTGCTTTAAAAGCTATCTAAAATGGAATCTTACATAATAAAGTTGACAGATATCATCCGAGTCATCTCTTCCTCTGTTTTAGCACATGTAGTAGAATAATGCTGCAGAAAAAAATTGTAACAAGCCAGTAAGCAATAATGCTCAGAGAATTTTAGATGGATTGAACATTAGTAATAAAACTACTTAGCAGCAGAGAAACTACTGAGACAAAGAAGAGGATCCTGCTTCTACAAAAATAAGTTAAAGAGCAGGAGACATATAGATTAATGTTATTATGCATATCCTAATTAAAATGGGGTATTTTGCCAATTAAAGATTCCTGACCAGGACTAAACCTACTACTTTTGCTGGTAATTCACAAAACCAAAATAATTTATCCCCTTCAAGTCTACGACTTGTTCAACTCTGCAGGACAAACACGTATTCACATGTTTTTGTCAGAATAAGAAAATGCAAAGTGTCAAAATAGGAAGAATGGTGATTTTTTGGTACAAATATAAAATTTACTTATTAATTGAATATAAAACAGTCAAATGAAAATCAAACTGCTTTCCTACAATTCCAGAGGAAATGAAACAAAGAAAACTGAAAAGTCCTAAATAAATATTACGATAAATAGAAATAAATTCAGCTTGATTTAGAAAAGAAGAATGGATTCTTGATATTTTCTTATGGAGAAAAATTGCTGTTTCTATTGCAAAATCAAATAGAGGGACAGGGAGTTTATACTTTAAAAAACCATGTAAGTGGTAAATAAAACTAAATCCTGGCATGGTTCAAACCTAGCAAAGAACTCAGCAGATAGCAAAAGATTATTATGAAACAATTTTCACTGGATTTATGACAGTCCAGGAAGGAGCAGAAAATAGAAAATGAAAAAATAAGTTATAAATGGTTGAATGTGCAAAAGAGGATAGTGGACTAGCTATCATGAATAAGAGAGTCCCTGGCACAGTTAAATGGATAAAAAATGCATAGTTATCAGTGTTTTGAGAGTCTATGATATTTATTGCACTGCTTTACTTAAAAAGTCCACCAATAATTCAACCTAGCAAAGATAAGATTCCTGTTGTATTTTTAACAACAAAAGGGGATATAAACCAGAAAGCTGCATTTAAAAAAACAGACTTTGCTAATGAGCTAATTATCTTTTGTTAGGTGAAGCATATTTGATTCTAGTGATATCATTGCTTTCTTTGGAAAGCAATTCCTTGGCAAAAAAACTCCTATACTTCTGGATCTCTGTATTTTGAAAGAGGGCATTAACAATGCCAATTATTATGAAATTTTACGTACCCCTAGAAAATTGATGTCACTGAACAGATATGACATTATTGAAATACAGTATTTCACCAGATGACTGTCTGACACAAAAATCAAAATATGTACTGCTCTATTTCAAGCTTCTGTCTATGAGTCAGCCTAATTGGACTTAGGGTAAGAAAGCAAACCAGTTTGAACTGATATTGTTTTAGAGTGACAATATTTAAACCATTTTACAAACTACTTTTGAAAATTATTGGACAGTAGAGCATCTGATTCCTGATAATATGTATTTCCCTGGATTAACTTCTACATATAAATATTCATAGAGACATTTTACCAGTACAAAAGGATATGTCTCTCTATACCTGGTCCTATTTTATATATAAAGGTGCAAAAGTAAAGTGTTTTAATTTTGTTTCTCCATAGAAGTCAAACACTTTCTAATAAATTACTGGAAAAGTCTTGCTCAGTCTTTTTGCATTATGTTTTTTAAATATGCAATGAAAAGGAGGCATACCAGAACATAGAACTGATTTTGACTCAAAGTAATAAAACTTTTCCCAAAACTGACCAACATGTTGACTAAGCAGTTCAGCAAATTGAGAAATAAATGTAAGATATACACCACTTATAATCTGTTGGGCAGCGTGCAGCAGCAATTTTTCAGAATAATTTTATTTCCCTCAGCTGCAGGTGCGAGACTTGTAGGGTTTGAGTCTCATCTTGTTATAAGAAAAGACAAAAAAAAGAACCTCTTTTACCTTCTCAAAATCTGCTGAACAATTAGTTGTCCAAACAGTTGTGCTGACATCACATCACTTGTTTGCCAAACATTCATGTACACACTTAAAAAATATTGAAGAGAGATTGAGCAATGGAGAAAAACAACCACCACAAAAGAGAAAACCAACAACAGAAAAAAACTCAACCCAAAAATCCCCCCCAAAAAAAAACAAAAACCAAAACAAAGCACAAAACTTACACAATCTTTAAAAATGATTACTTATTTCCATGCATGGCAGTAAAATAGTCACATTGTTTAGTGACTTCTTCAAATATAGTATTACCCTTTACACTGTTAATTTTTTCTTTTATTTAATTACATGTAATGTTCTAAACATAATATATTTTGCTATCTTCTGATGAACAAAAGAAAGAACACTCTTATGCCTCACTTCCAAATCAATTTTTTACAGGAAATAGCTTTTTTTTGCCCCAGGAGAAACATTCACTTTTCAGAGACAATATCATGTTGTCAGCAAATCTTTTTTCGTTTAATAGAAAATCACTACTAAATTTGGGCTTAAGATTTATGAAATAGGTCTTGTGTCCCTGTGATGATTTTCATGAGAAAGAGATACAAAAGGCACTGATAATTAAAATCTCAAAGTAAATTTTTAATTCTTCATGGAATTCTTTTGATTTCAGTAGGCTTTTTAGCAGATGCTGTGCTCTTATACTGCAAGGCTGTAGTCATTTACTGCCGCAAGGCAACAACATATGTAATTTTTTACTAAAATTTAATCCAGTAGCAGGTGAACTGGAGCTAACTGCTTTAATCCTGCATCTGTCATTGAAATGGTACTTTGCCTACAGCTGTCTGTGTGACCATTCTTCAACATCTTTGCTCCAGAAGATTATTTTGTCAGTACTTAATTCTTGTGTTCAGAGAGGTTTGTGTATATCTTGCAATATTTTTTCTTTGTTACCCTCATATGCAAATTTTCCTGCTTATATTTTAGTGCACTGAAATATTTTAAAAGAATATAAATATTTGAAGTTATGTTAAACAATCATGCTCTAGGTAATTCTACACCTATAGGTTGGTTATGTACCTGGAGCTGGCCTTAAGGCTAACCAAAAGAAATGAGGAGATGGCATCTAACATGCATAAAGGTCACAATAAATGTGAAATTTGTTGTAACCTGGAGCTGTAGGCCAGTGAGAAAGTATAAAAGTATGTTAACAAACACATAAAATAATCCCAAGCTGACCCTTGAAGGCTGGAGGAGCAACATGAACATCATATTCCACCTGGTGAAGGATTCCAGCTGCTGACAATTCATCATCAGCATCCCTGCTGTGTGAAACTACAGGTCTTAAGGCCAGAGGACAGGGGAAGCATGAGCAGAATACCAGGGAAAGAGTAGAAACTGAGAACTTTGTGTAGAACAGTTTTAGTTTCATCATTATAGTTTTTATATAACTATTAGACCTGGACTAATAATGATTAGACTCTCAAGATTTCAGTTATAGTAACAATAAATTATTGATTTTATTTATAGCCAAGATGTGCTTCCTTTTTTGTTGATAAATAAGGTTTTGAGCATAGTATCCTTCAGGACTTAATTCATTGTATTCAATCTGTTCTAATTACTACTGCTGACCTAGTGGAAACAATGTAAGTAGAGCACTGCTAATTAGTATAATGATAACAAGAGAAATCTTACTCAGGGGGAAGAATTTTGGTTTAAGTCTTACATTTGTATCTGAGAAAAGATAGAGTTGTCTTTCTATAGAAAAGTGAGACATTTAGAAAAATCTGTGTGGAGACTCCTTTCGCAGCTTTTGCCATAGAGAATAAATCCTATTTAATACTTTTGTGTGCCAAAAAAAAGGACAAAAAATTATATATGTATGTACATACATGTATGTATGTAGCAGTTCTATATAAATAGCCCTAACAAACAGTCTGTGCAGAATTAGGTATTTGGCTCCAGCACAGTGACATCTTGCAGAGAAATTCAGACCTGGTGTGACAGCAGAGGGCCTTGAGTAGGCGAGATGGAAGCTGTGGCCTGTGGATAACACTCCACAAAATCTTGAAAGCTTCATGCTCTGTAGACTCTGGTGCGTTACATCTACTTTTATGAAGAGATGAAGGGCAACACTGTTCTTGAATTATTATGAAGAACTGCAAGTATCTCAGTATAATCATAGTACAGATGAAAGGTCATAACAATAATAAGCATTCAATTAATAAAAAACTTAATTAAACACAGGGTGAGAAAGAAAAATCCTCTAACTCAAGTGGAAAACTTGTAACTGTAAGGGAAGCTTACCATCAGATTTGTCTTGAGATCTAGTTACAATAATTTCTACAATGTAAAACATTTTCAACAGTTTTCACCAACTCTGAGTTAGAGGAGAGAGACAGTGATAATCCAGTGGCTGTTTAAGAACCGCAGCTCTGCAGTCATATGACACCTGCATTCTAAAGAATAATGTATTACAGAAGATCATATCTCAGATGGATCAATAGAATAATGATAATAATGAAAGTGAAATAAAAGTAGGTCAATCAAATCAAAATAAAGAAGGTAAATTAAATCAAACATAAAAAACATTAAAAAACAACCAAAAAATAACCAAAATCAGAGGGTAATAAGAAAATTTTAATTGTCAGTGTTGAACTTCATCTTTACTAGAACAAACAATCAAATATTCCATAACAGTGGACCCTTTTAGTCTGAGTTAAAAAAGAAAAAGAAAATATTCCAAGACCAGTTATATTAGACCTCAATATTTATTTGCTAAAAGTATGTCTCAGACATTAATTCTATTCATTTTAGCATGACAGACACTTCATTAATTTATGCAAAAATGATCAGAAGGAATTGGAGACAAACACAGTCCCAAGTTAAGAAAAGTCCTTCATTTCTTGACCTACCTACATTTCAAGCATTCTGGAGGTTATACTAAAACAGGTGCTCAGGGCATATTTGTGTTTGCACTGAAAGTTTCAGTCTTATGGGCTTGCACTCTCCCAGAACTAGTTCCTGGTCTTATGGGCAGCTTTCGGGAGTGAAGCAGCAAGTGTGTACTAGACTGAGAATATTAAGACAACGATGCCTCAAGGTAAAGCATTTTGTGTTCACTTGCAAAAGAGTATTAACAGAGAGAGAGAGACACAAAGAGCTACTCTAGAGAAGATTCTATGGCAATTTCTTTCTGTTGAGAAAGAAGTCTGGTTTTCTGTCCTTCAGCTTCATATCCTTTAGAATGTACAATAGTACTTTTCAGTCCCACAGGGGTATATTAAGGGCAAGTTTATAAAAAGGCTATAAGATTTTTTTTGTTTGTTTTCAACTTTTTTATCACAGATTTTAAGGGCACCTTAGGTCTGTGTGCACATGAAGTTTACAATGCACATGCTAAATATAGCTTTGATAACTGATGAACAATTTGACACGGAAAAATAATCCCCCAAAACCAGAATAGTCAGTTTTAGCATTATGAACATCCATTATTGTCATATACATTATGGTTACACAGGATTGGGATTTATGGTGTAAGTCCATAGCTATTCCTGCCACCTACTCTTTTTTCTCTTTATGAAATCTTTTTGACTGTTATGTTGATGCCTTGAGAGGCTGGTCTAGAACAGAGGCTAGACAGTGTTAAAGGAATAAAGTAGGTATTTATTAAAAGGCCTTCAAAGGGTACACCTTGGGCAGTACAAGAGCCTGGCCGTAGCCCTACCCTGGATGGACCACCAGTCATGAGTTTTCACACTTTTATAAGTTTTGCTTCATTTACATATTGGGGTTAATTGTTCAATTACAGTTTCTGGTTGTGCATTCTCATCCTTCCAAATTGCTAACTTCAATTTGCCGTTGTTTACACTTTTTGGGCCTGAAGCTGCAATGGTGTCCTTGGTTCTCAGGCTGGAAAAGGATTGTTTTTTCTAACTAAACTGCGAGGAGAACTTGCTAACACTTTATATGAAGTTCAGAGTTATACTAAATCAGTACAGAATCTGGAAAATATGAAAGCTAAAACCTAAGGCATCAATGTAGTATAATAGTTCATGGGGTTTTGTTTGTTATCTTTGACCAAGACAAGACTGAGAAGGTTCTGAGTTCCAGCAGCATTTTATTTACTGGCATATCTATTTGGATTGTATGAGAAGGGGAAAGGGTGGCAACTTGGACTTTGTTTGGTAGTGTAGGAATGGAAAGGCATTTGCTGTGATTTCAAAACAGCACTAAGGTATCAAAATTCTTATTAACTTGGGGAGTGCAATAGCACAAACCTGAGAAGTTTCCCCAGATACCCCTTGGAACAAGTCTTTTTTTTCAGCCATTGTTACCAGGCCACTGTTTAAATCATAAAAAATACATTATCAAGACACATTAACATTTCTACAATAATGATCACATTCTTATGCTCACTATTCTGTCTCTTTGATAATGTCTTACTGCTAGGTTATTGTATTGTACAAGGCAATCTCTATTTCCTTTTCTGTGAGAGTATTATTCTCTCACAGAAAAGGAAATAGAGATTCTTTCATTTCGCCTTGGGGTATTTTACATTTCCTCTGTGTAACTATGTAGAAATTTTGAAATGTGTGGTTTTGTTTTCCTTAAAAGACAAATGTTTCCACTGCCTTTTCAGACAATGATAATTGAATGTTTGCACCAAAAAGTACCATATTTTAAAAATACTATACATATTCTTGGTGTTTTAAACATGTTTAAAGATGATAGCAGACTTTACATTTCTTCAATAATTGTAGTTATAAAGATATGTTCATGTGCATGTGTATGTGTTTATACACACATTAGATTACTTCTAATCTCAAAGGTATACACTAAAATAAAGCATTATGTGTTAAACTTATTTCCAAACCCTCTAACAAATTTGGTAGCTGTCATATTCCTTTCTATTCTTTTACCTTCCAGGTCTTTATTTTTACTTACTATCTGGAAAAACTACAAATTTTATAATAAAGAGTCCATTAAAATAAAGATTAAAACTCTTTGGGTAAAATGCTCCTAAAAACTAATTGAAAAATAATTGCAATAAAGTGCTAATCTGAAAATTAACTTGCTTTTCATTGTCCCTTAAAATTGCAATAAACACACAAGTCACTGGTCTTCTATATAATATTATAATTATTATTAAAGAGCAGCAAAATGAAAATTATGTAACCACAATCTAGTCACAAATGCATCTACCAGATTCTAACTTTTTGTTTATTCTTTTACTTTGCCTTGCTTTTCTCCACGTATTATAAAGTGTGTATGTACAAGCACATTGCTTTTTGCATGTAGAACTAACCCATGGATGATGAAAAAATTTTGTTTTCAAAAAATTAAATTTTCATCTGCAGAGGTGTTCATAATTAGACATCAAATTGGGAAGATTCCATCAAAGTAATGGAAAATATTATTGTCTGAACAGAAAAGAAGACCATACCTGTCATATGTTGTCCTTCTGATATACGTATTTAATATTAAATTATATGTTACATTTTTCACCACATGAACAAAAATTTAAAATAATATCAGGTTAAGATGTTAAACAAAACTTCAGAAAATCTGATTTGCTGCAGATTTAGAGCTTCAACTGATGCTTTTCCTGGTCTTAAAAGAATTGAGAGCCAGGCACAGTTAAGGGATGAGGGGTTTTACCTCAGTATTTTACTGAGGACCCTTTTTGGTGCACCACTTCCCAAGGTGGGATGCGCCACAATGCGCACACGCGATAAATCTTGTGTACAATTCATAGACCTTACCAAGTAGCATATCCAACAGGGATGCCCCCATGGGAGGCCTGGATGAATGGTGTGATATTTCCCTGTCCAAGGAATTCCCCCCTGGATGGGCCAAATCTGGTTTATAGGATATGTCTGGAGAAGACCTTGGTTTCCCAAGACAGTGCAGGGTTTTCCAGTCTCCTACTACGAGTCCTTCAGGATGTTTGGGCTCCTGGCCTAACAGAATGCGAGAACTGTGCTAAGGTATCAGACTTAAGGAATTACAACTATGCATGCTAAGAACATTGATGGTGCATAAGAGTTTTATAAAAGAAAAGGCAAAAAAATCCTCTTGGCATCACAATGAAGTCAAAGTTAAACAGCTAATGTGTTAGAAGTAGTATATTTTGGGATTATTTTTTAAGGACATATTCAGGTTTTATATAACTAAAGTAGAAATTGGATAAAATTCAAAGTTATATTCCAGAAAATTATCCCAATTACCATTTTATTTGAGATGTACTCAAGCTCCATACTATTTACTTTTTCCTTTGTGGGCATCATCATGCATTTTTGCTTCTGTTTTTGTGCATATATGAAAATCCTAATCATAAAACTACTGTGTAGCTTGAAATTTATTTCATGACTATACTGCACCTTCATATTTCCCCTTAGGATACTCACACATCAGATGCTGAAATTATGATTTTTGCAAATCTAAATCAAATTATCTAGTGCCCAAAAAAAGTATAATCTGATTTACAATGCTACTTGTTTCTACACTATTGTATCTATAGACTTGTACTTCTCCCAGTTCCTGAATTGAAATATGAATTGTTGTGCAGGGAGGATTTCTGTCACCATTAACTTATGATATAAAGTGACCCCACACTGGCAATTGCCACCATATAGGGTAGAGCTGTTAGTAAGGAGACCCTGCTGAAGACACAGATTTAAAATAGTTACTGCTAGATAGTGTTTATTTTTTAATATGCACTTTGTAGGAGTACTCTGTATAGGTTGCTATAGGAAATGACAATAATTTATTTTTCTGAGCTGTTGATGGTCCTACCTAGAATAACATGCATAGCATAAGTCATTTGGTCAGATTTAACAACTGAATTTCTGAGTATGAGAAGCAGGCAATTTCTGTTTTGGAATAGCTTGACTCTGTCACTAATTTTGATACAAACAGCCATTTTTTATTAAAAAAAAAAAAAAAAAAAAAACAAAAAACCAAACAAACAAAAGCAAAACAAATCAAACCAGAGTCTCTGTTTTCCACAGTTTAATAATTTTGTCATTTGCACCAAATAACATACTGAGTAATATAACTTAGCATCATCTGTGATAAAAAGCAATCATAAATAAACTTAGTGTCTCAATCATTATAAACACATAGTAATTTGGTGTGATTTGCGGTTATTGTGGACTTGTTAAATGTTAATGAGTTATAACAATACCACCTTGATTTCTTTTCAAGGACAGAAAAGAAGAATTTCCTGTGACTTTCCTCATAGAAAAGACTGGAAAATTATCTGCTAATATTTGTCAAAAACAAATAAAAAAGGTCTCAGTTTATGCTGACCTACTTCAGATCTTTTCTAAGGAAGCATCCAAGATTTGACAACTGAGAGAAGGATATGTTTTCCATATCTCCTTAACAAAAAAAAATAATTATTTTCTTAGGAGAAATTCTACTAGGACCAACTTTATAAAATTTGGCCCAATCATCAAAATGGCACTATTTGTTTTCTTTTGCAGAATTATATTAGTGTTTACCTTTCTTTGTCATTTAAGAGCTTGAAGATCATATGATTTTGCGGCATTTTCTCTGCTGAAAAGAAAGCACTTGTCATTGGCTGGAAACAGGGCATTGAGTGTAAGGTTCACACTTACTAAATACTTCTAAATTAAATTAATTCCACTGAGTCGCAGCTATGTGTGTTTCCCTTGCTACTAATTGTGTAACACTCATCATCTTTTGCTATTGCACCTTTAGATAGGAGCATTATCTGTAGCCCAGATTGGTTAGAGTTAAAATCTATGAAACTACATGAAAATGTCTAGTGAGAAAAGAAACACCCAAAAAAAAAGACAACATAAATCATAAATGAGACAAGCAGAAGCATGAATACAAAGAAAGGCAACAATTAAGGAGAAGCAAAAAATGTGGGAGAAGTAAAAGAGTTCAGGGGCTCTGTAGCTCAATCGTCAGTGAGAGGGTTGACAATCAGCTAACACATGGCATAAGGCTGTGTCATATTCGTCTGTCAGGTTTTAACATATATGCTAGAGCACATATGTGTACCAGTGAGCTCTTGCAGTGCACTATATGTATATAAGAATGTGTGTTTTTGCCTCTTGAATATTCCATTTATCCTGGTTATATGAACAGCAAACAATTCAGTTGCACCCTCATTTAGCTTTCAGATATGAAGAAGTGGTAATAGACCTTCCTAGCTATGAGAACATTTGAGTTTCTATGTCTAATTACAATTTTTTGAACCGTAGTCATGAAAAACTAATCATTGTGACAATAGACTTCTGGAAATTATACTATAGAAGAACAAAATGTGGGCAATTTAATGTTTGCTATGGTTCATCAAATTCAGACTCCTCATGCATAACTTGGTTACATTTACTTGTGCACCACAGGGGTATAACTCCAAAAGGGAAAGCCAGACTCAGAATGTGCTTCACAAAAAGATGTTGTTCCCTTGGCAACTAATATGGTACTAAATGTTCTGACAGCATATCTCACAACACTGAAACACATCGTTCTTATTGCAGAAAATGCATGCAACCCAAAATCCCATCCTAAAAGTGAATGCAGTAGATGCTCCTTTATATTTCATCCCAAAATGCCTTGTCATCCATATTAAGTTGTCTCCCATTTCTCTGCTCTTCTGCCATTTAATGATTGATTTCTTCCTCACTTATATTTTTTTACCTAATGTATCAGTCTTTTCCTCCAATTATTTCTTCCAGTCCCAAATTCTCTTTCCAAGGTTCTTGTTCCCTGTTTCCCACATGCATCTCAATTTCTTTGTCTTTTTATCTGAGCTGAGAGACTTCTCAGGAAAATCTTTTCCTTTCAATGTCAGTTGCCTTGCATTGAGCTTCCAATAATCTTTAATTGAGGCTGAAGAGAGTTTTTCTGTGTCAGCATTTGATCTGGGTTCACAGGGGCCATCTGGGACTATTTTGTTGTGCCCTATATGTTGTAAGGATCTTACAATGCTTGCTGACCACTCTGAGCTTGGAACTTGATCTCTGTGAGACACCCTGGCTCAAACTGATTATTGGAAAACAGGACAAAAGAAATATTATAAAGAGAATTCTGTGAATAGAAAAATGTAATGGTCTTACCAGTGGTGAAACTCAACAGAAATATGGAGAAAATATGTAGTTGAAGAGACATATTCTGCAATTGTAATCAGCGGTACAAGCAAAAACTAAGAATAGAGCCAGTAGGGTGGATCTCTTTTTGATACTGACAGGTTTTTTTAGGTCCCTGTGGCCTGGTTTGGTCTGGGATAGAGTTCATACTCTTAGCAGCTGGTACACTGCTGTGCTTTATATTCAATGTGAGGATAATTTTGATGGCACACTGATGTTTTGGTTGCTGCTAACTAGTGCTTAACCTAAGTCAAAGATTTGGCATTTTTCCATGTTCTGTCACTAAGGAAGGACACAAAAAGGTGGCAGGAGGCATAGCTAAGACAGCTGACCTGAAGTGATCAAAAGGATATTCATATAACACTCGTAGAATCATACAAATTTTTGGGTTAGAACCATGAAAGTCATCTAGCTCCAACCCTCCTGCCCTAGGTTGGAGCATCTACCATTATACCAGGCTGCTCAAAGCCCCACCCAAGTTGGCCTTAATCATTTCCAGGAATGGATAATTTGCTCATGTGCATCAACACCCTCACAGTGAAGAATTTTTTCTTAATATCGAAACCTGCCCTCTTTCAGTTTAAAGTCATTATCCCTTGTGGTATCACTATATTGTCTTGTCATTTATTTTCCACCTTTTTTTTTTCATTTAATTTTTAAAACATTGCAGGTTTCATTTTCTTACATAGCACTTTGATTCATCAAAATTATTTTAACATAAAAATTTACCTTACATTTTGTTCAGTGTTTGATTTTTTTTTCAGAAACACACACACAAAAAAACATCCAGAAACATCTTAAATTGGTTTATTTTAGCCTTTGTCTTTGGTTTAGGATTAACAGTTTTAATTATTAGATTAACTGCTTAGTGCAGGATAGCTTTCTGACTCAAAGACAAAGGCAAGGTCCACTTCATATTTTATATTTTTTGACTGAAGATCAAATGTATATTTTCCTCAATACAGATAAGAGTACATTGTCATAAGTAAACATAATGGAAACATTTAGGATAAGCAGTGTGAGCATTGTAGGTTTTCCTTAGAGTTTAATAAAATTTAGTTAATATTTTCCATTTGCGTAGTCATATACTCAGTTTCTCTTTCATTTGACAAAACTAGAAGCTAGGGATTAACATGCTGTGAAAACAAAGCAGAATTTTTATTTTTCTAACTTTATCAGTGTCCTGATATTTCAGTTATCTTACCAGTAGAATTGAATAAATAAAATAGAATTTTAAGACAATTCCTTCTTGAAAAACACATCTTTTGCACAATAGAAAACACTGGATAGCAGTTTGAAATGCCAAAATATTGGAGTTTTCCGCACAAAAGAAAAAACTGGATAGCAGTTTGAAATGCAAAAATATTGCAGTTTCTCTCCTTTCTCTTTAATTGTTTTTGAAATAGAATTTTCCACTTGAAAGAGATCACCTCCCTTGCCCTGCTGGCAATGCTCTTTCAAATGCACCCCAGGGAACAATTGGCCCTCTTGGCCACAAGGGCACTGCTGGCTCATGTACAGCTTGTTTTCCACCAGGACCCCCAGGTCTTTTTCCACAGAGCTGGGATTTTCAGAAGGTCAGCCCTCAGCCCATGCATGGGGTTACTCTTACCCAGGTGCAGGATCCTGCATTTGCCTTTGTTGAATTGCAAAGGTAAAAACTTCTGCTCTGCCCATCTCTCCGACCTGCCCAGGTCCTTCTGAAGGGCTGCCCAGCACTCAGGGCCATCAAAGCTCCTCCCAGCTTTGTGTCATCCATGAGCTTGCTGAGGAGGCATCTGGACCTCCATCCAAGTCACTGATGAACAGATTAAACAGCTCTGGGCCCGTATTGAATCTTGGGGGACACCATTCAGGACAGGCCTCCAAGTAGAGAACATGCCACTAATTATGACCCTCTGGGATCTGCCATTCAGTCAGCTCTCATTCCACCTTGCTGTCCTCTCATCCAGTCTGTATGTAAAGAGGTTTGATAGTATCTATTGTGTGAACTGTTATTGTTCTTAGAAATTATTCTGATCTATAACTTTTATTTCTAATCCACATTTTCAAAAATAGAAACAAGAGATTAAAGAATATGGAACTAGACTTTTCAGTGGCGATTAATAACATAAGAGACCATGGCCACATACCAAAATAGAAGGAATTCACTTTGAACAGGAAAAAGCCCCCTTCTATTGAGAACGCTGGAAAATGTTCCCCAGAGACTCTGTGAAGTTTCCGCCTTGAAGACATTCAAAAGCCACCTCTGAGGATGGTCCACCATGAGGATATGGTCCTGGGCAACCTGCTCTATGTGACCTTAATTCAGCAGGGCATCTGACTAGATGACCTCCTGAAGTCCCTTGCAGTCAAAGCAACTGCAATTCTGTGAATTAGGGAAGAGACGTTAAATTCTATCAAGGTCTAAAAATTTTTAGGGTTAACAGTAAATATCACAGGTAGTTACTACAGCACATTAGAAACTGTATTTATCATTTGTTTCCATTCAGTTTTACTTTTTCCTTTTTTAAGAAAGAAATTACACAGACTGTTATCCAGAGCGCAGTAGAGTGCTGTGTTGTAAGCCTTGGAATGAAGGCAATTCTGCTTGAAGATTTAAAGTAGTCTCAGAGCTTATAGTTTTATGGCATTCCTTTTACTGTATATTGCTGTATTATGGGTAAAACATATAAAAACACTTCTTTCAGAAATGTATCCACTGGTCATGAAAGCCATAAGGACAGTTAGATCATATTCGCTGATTCTAACTGACAACTGACATGGTGATTGAAGCAACTTCTATTCTGATTAAATTGTGGGTTTGGAAAATCTCTAAAGAATTCAGAAGGGTCAGAAGCCAGCAAAATAATAAGTTAAGGGACTTCAGGTTTATAAATCCTTTTCAATGTCACCACTATCCTTTTTAAACTGAAACTGACTTAAATAGTACCTCATTCCACTCTGGGGAACTGCAGTGGGGTCTTTTAAAAAGGATTATCTAAGATAGAATTAAGCCAAATGAGGAAAATATAATATCTGAGAGCCATTTACTGGTAATGAAAAGGGCAGTGCCCTACTAAAAAAGAACAGGAAAGGCATAAAAGGAGGAAAGAAAAGGGAAAAGAGTGGGGTGGGGGGGAGAGAGAGAGGAGACAGAGAGGAAAAGCAGGCATTACCACAGAAGGTTGGGGATTGATGTCCGAGTGGCACGGCGCGTGTGCACAGCTGCCCCCGTGCTGGGCAGCCTGACACAGGGTGGGTGAGCTCCTGGGCAGGATGTGCAGGGCCCTGGACAGGGTCATGGCAGGGATCACCGTGGCAGGCTGGAAAGCAGGTGGCTCAGGCAGGAGTGAGGAAGGCAGGGACGAAGCAGGTAGGGCATCAGGGAGGAGCACAGGGAGGCGGCAAAGGCAATGGCTGGAGCAGGCGAGGGAGATGAAGTGGCAGGGCAGCACACAGGCCAGGCGGTCAGCAGGTGTCCAGAGAGCAAGAGGAGGAACAAATGAGAGAGCAGGGGCAAGCAAAACCAACTTCCAGCGAGGGCAAAAGAGAAAGGCAAGCTAGAGGCTCGTAGTTTGGGATGCAGTTACTTTTTATACCCCTCGGTTCCTTCCAAGGTCTGCTCGCTCACAGGAGACCATTGGCACAGCCAAATGTCCAACCTTAGTCTATTTGTGGAGACCTTTTGCCACCTGGTTGGAGAACCTTTCCAAAGGGCACGACATCCTCAGTGCTCTCCCCCTGACTGCCTGTTATGTGAAATGGCTGTCAGGAGAAGTCTCCCTGGAGACAGAGCTCTCCTCCATCTTCTCCAAGCTGCCTCCTGCAAGCAGCACTTGTGCAGCCCCTCCCCACAAACCTCTGCTAATTTCAAACAATGTTGAGATAGAAATCAAGATTAAATTGGCTCCACACAAACAGCTAAAATTAATCCATTTTGGTTTTTGTTTTTTGGTTTGGTTTGGGATTTTTTTCCTTTGTTTTTTTTTGTTTGGTTGTTGGTATGGTTTGGGGTTTTTTTCTGATTTTTCTGGGTTTTAACTGCAGGTAAACCATGGACATTGTTTTATTTCTTAAATATAAAAAATGTAAATTTTTAAAATATAAAATTTAAATATAAAATTTAAATATAAAATTTAAATGTAATTATTTTTAAATATAAAAATATAAAAATTTCCTATTTATTTAGGTAATTTATTTTTCTATAGAATAATAAAGGTAACTTATTTTTCCTGTCATATATTGCAGCTGTCATGTATAGCTCTTACCTTTAGAAGAAACATAGTTTTCAGCTCTCAGAGATATGTTTATGATAAAATGTAATGCACTGCTGAGGCAGAATGTGTGTAAGCTGTCTTATACATCTGCTTTAACACGTACTGACTCTTCCAAAATGAAGTAGGAGGGTTTAATACAGCTAGTAATCCAACGCAGTAGATCCAATATTATAGATATTTACTATCAAATGTCTAAATCTTTAAGTACTCAAATAAAAGCAGGTTGATTTTGAGTACTGCTTGGTAACACTTCTTCCAACTATCTTGTGAAATATCTAGGAATCTGTGGCACCTAGAAACCATGAAAGGATGGATAAGGACTTCCTTGAAGGCTCTGCATTTATCTGAAACTCCAACTTTTCTAAGAAATTTGTCTTATAGTTGTTTCTGAGCATCTTTTTCTGATTGTTTTGCTGAAGTATAAGTACATAATTATAAGTAAGTAAATAGATGGATATTGATGGTAATTTATATAAAAAAGGTGGTGCTTTTAGAGAATATTTGATACTAGATGCCGTAAGAAAACAAAATTAAAAAAAAAACCAAGAGAGACAAAAGGTACTGCTGTGAACAACTTATTGATAATTTTTTAATGATTTTAGTGTGATGTCAAATTTTTTATTTGGAGGAAAACAGAAATAAGTTCGATATGTACATGTATATTTAAGGAAGAAAAAATAATGGTAAAAATCAGACAAGAATAAGTTTATTGTTGTACTATTATGTATTTGAAGTTCATACAACTTTTTAGGCTAGTCTCAGCATTTAGCTTGTTTGAAAACCCAGTTTCATAAAACATGAAATATATGTCAATCTACACGTTTCATTTGATCCTTTTTGTACATATACTTTATACATTTTATCTGATTTAGCTGTGGACCACAAACCTCAGAAGTAAACACTGTCTCCCCAGTGTCTAAAGTTGCAGAGTTGTTGATTAAAAAAATTGTAATATATGCAGTTAAATATTCCTCCTTATCAATGTTTTGTCACACACAGAGTTTGTCAAAATGTCTGCAATACTCTCAAAAGTCATGCATATTTACTAAAATGAACTAGAAATTTGCAAATAAAATATATTGGTTTTTGTTTTCAGAATCCAGGGTTTTGGATTTTTTTTTAATTGTTTTTTTTGGTTTTTGTTTTTGGAGTTTTTTGTAGGGAACAAGATTTGATTTTTCCAAATAGAAGAAGGCCCACATGACCATGTTATAAAATGTTCTTGCATTCCATTGAATTTTCATTAATAAGCATCTTCATTTCTATTATATCTTAGTTGGTTTATTTAAAATGCCAATTTAAAATAATTTAATTAAAACACAATATTCCAGAAGGCTCATTTATATACTTCTTTCTCACTGAAGAAATATCTACAATTTTGATTTTCATTCCCGGTCATGGTAAAATTTTTTATTATGAAGGAGATCTCATGAGCCAAAGATTCGTGGGAAAATCTATTCTTCCTGACTGAAAATTTATAACTTAACTAGTGCTCAGTTTCTAAACTTTTGACATTATTTATCTCTACGAAAAAATGGCTTTGGCTTGCTTAAAACTTGAAGACAGGGCTGCTACTTACTTCTACTTACTAACAAACTTTGGGTCACAGCTTGAGTCATGACTCTCCCTCTGTGTAGACATAAAAGAAGCCACCAGTCAAGTCCTAGAAAAGGTAAAAGATAATGAATGTATGAAGCTTACAGTAAAACAAGTTCACTGACATGTCTGACATAGTCTAGCAATTCCTCTCAAAACTCCCATGCATACATCTTTTCTTTTAGTTTTCCTAGAACTCTGTTAACCATTTTAATTTTGCTTCCTTCTTCAAAAGGGAGGGGAAGAAATGAAGGGAAGTGGTATTAACATAGGAACAAGATCCAGAGGAAGGAAAGTATTTTGTATGAACACCTTAGTTAAAGGAGAATACTAAAAAAATAAATCCGGAGGGATAAAGGAAATGCTATTTGCAAGTGCTTTAACCTCCTGAAGATGAGAAATGATCAGACTAACAGCTGTTGCTTCTCTGTAACTCTGATAGTCAGTCAAAAGGTTCATAAATAGTGTTAGCTCCCTTTTCTGAACAAACTTTTAAGCCAAAGTTCATTCATGCAACAATGAATGATACTGCAAATAATGCAAATCATGAATGATACTGCAAATAATGCCATTTCAGAGCACTGAAGTACTACTTGCTCCAATTTCTTGGAGTGCTTATAATTTTAAAATGTTTTCTACATATTTATCCTTTTATTTTCTAAAAATTAATCAGAAAGGGGAAGTAGAAATTTTCTGCCCGTAGTGAAGACACAGGATATGCGAGGCTGAAATACAAATTGACACGTCTGACGTTAGAACAGGGAAAAGCTCAAACCTTTTGATGGGACAACTCTAAACCCACATAGATCAGAAGACATGCACACTGGAGTTAGTTAACTTGATATTAGCCAAAAAAGCTGAACTCTTTCCAGTGGTGCCCAGTGACAGGACCAGAGGCAATGGGAACAAGCACAGAAAGTTCCATCTGAAGGAAACTCTTTTTAACTGAGTGCAACTGAGCATTGGCACAGGTTGTAGAGTGTCCATCTGAGGTGATACCCAAAAGCCATGGGACCCAAAAGCAACGAGACCTAGGTGGCCCTGCTTGAGCATGAGGGTTAGACCAGATGATCTCCAATCTCAACCATTCTGCCATTTTGCAAGTTTGAACGCCTTGAGCCTAACCCTCTACTTAACTACCTCACATGGGTCTTAAATGTCTCAAATGGGTCTTAAAATATCCCTGTTTTACCTGGAGCTTGCAAACTTGGTAGCAGCCTCTATTCCAGCTCTTGCTGGTCACTGTGGGATAACTTTGGGAGCTGAAACACTGGAGCAAAAGGACATATTGAGGTGAAGCTGGGACATTTGACAACACAGAGAACAAGGAAGATCACAAACCTCACCATAGAAGATTTTCCCAAAAGAAATCAGCTAACATACAGACATTTGCTATTATTTTTCCTACAAAGTACAGAGTAGCTCCAACATAGATAACCAACTGTCCAATGTTTCACTGGACAAAGGGCTATTTAAACTACAAAATTTCTAAAGAGTGAACTTGAAAAAGGTTTTGTGCTTGTGTACTTAACAAAAAGATTAAATGTGCTTTTCATTGCCCTGTTTGCAAATTACATGCCCATGTGGAAATGAAACCGAACAGTTAGAGTAAATTTCTAAAGTTTGATGAAGAAAACAAAGAAATATTGCTTTTGTTTTACCTTTTTTTTCACTGTCCAACAAGGTAAGTAGGACAGTGAAATTTCTCATGGGTAAATATTTTGATAAAACTAACAAAGGAAGAACATAATGCATAGAGAAATGTTTGAACTGGTTTGAAATTATAATTTTCATGTACTCATGACTACCATAACTAAAAAAGCTCTGTGATTAAATGTCATGCATCTAAGAAATCTTAATATGCCAATATAAGTGCAGGGAATGTAATTTACAGATAAATTGCTGAAGAAAGCTTTTTTTTTGCCACAAATACTGCAAAAATAAATTTTCATAAATTATTTGTCTATTCAATCTAAAGGTTTACATATAATCTCATCCTATTTTAAAAGTACTTTTAAGTCAACAGATGTAGACTGCATTTAGTATGACACTTTATTTTATTTTAATGTTAAAAAATAAAAAGATCAAATGACCAAAGTGGTTTTCAACAGACTGGAACATATTGATCGAGAATATGTTGTTGAAATCACTGTGATGTCTGTGTCAGACTAAATAATTAATATAACAAAAGTCATATTGGTAATACCTGCATGTGGGAGACAATGTTGTATGAAGTTAATGCATAGAAAAAGGTGTTAATTCTAAACTGCAACTTTTGTGAATGCCAAACAGTTTGTCTGCAAGGTGCAATTGCTTGCTTAAAAACCTTTGTTCGTTGTTTATATTCACTATTTTGGTCTTGATTTCTTTATTTTTACATTCAGTTTGACTATCAACTATTAAAGTCTTTATATAAACAGGTTTTGGAAAGTAGGCTTTTGCATAATAACAGACCAGTGAACAACAGAAGACTTCAAGACTCAATGTCCAGGATTAGAAACCTGAAGAGAAAGCTGAAAAAATAGAATATAATATAAAAATTATGTAAATCTATGTAAATAAATATAATGCCCTAATGTGTACTATTTATCTGATTTGATTTGGAAGGACGGTGAGCCAGCCTGTATGAAATGAGATTGACTTTGCCAGAGATAGCCAAGTTTTGTATCTTGTGATAAGGACTATGAATAAAAGAGTGAGACATTCAGAAACTTACTTCTACTAGAAATACAGATAATTATTCCTAAGCTTGTCCACTTATTTGATGGGACTTTAATGCTAGGAAGGACCTTTTTATTAAAGTCCTCTACCTGCTTTTGACTGACTCACTGACTGCTTCTTTTCTGTGTAAATTGTTGCAATTTGTCCTGTCTGCTCCCCATTTTTCTCCAGAATAATTAGCTTTGGAAATAAGCTAAAGAGAAACCTCAGAAGGAGACCTTCCACTCTATCTCTCTTTCTATTTTATGGGGTTGAAACCCAAAGGCTCATTTAATTTCTTTAATTGTAACTAGAAATTTTCCAAGAATACTGCAACAAAGAACATTCCAGCCTAAGAAAAATATGTCTTACCTTGCACAGGAGCTAGGAAAATTGGAAATCAAGTCTTTAGTTTTCATACATTATGGACATTCATGGCAGTGATGAAAACATTGCTTTTTCCTGATTTTAGAATGCTATTTCCCCCAAAAATCTCTTCCTGTTGTTGGGAAGGCTTAGAGATAGTTGATGGTTTCTATTTTATTGTTCTGGATAAAACTGCTAGTTCTTTATTTTTTAAAGTTGAAAATAAAAATAGGGCCGCAAGTGATAAGGGATATAAAAGTGACAGTGTGCATCTATGGGCTCTAATGCTTTGGACAGTATCATATGAACACAGAAGTGAGTTAGAAAAAGGTTGCTTTAGACAAGACAGAAGAATTTAAATTCAATGGTTCTATTTTGAACAGACAGTAAGGATTCCTGAGTAAAACTCCTGAGTTCTGCATGCTTGTCCACTGAACACAGTGCTAAATGCCCATGAGGCAGATGCCAGTTGACTAGTACGTCTGAAAGCAGATAAAGCAAAATGCCGTGATGTAGCTGTGGAATGAGATTCAGTGTTGTGAAGTATTTGGGCTAATTAATATTATTTCTTGGGTTGGTTAATTAGCCTCGGGGTAGAATTATATTTGACAGAGGTATGTGGCTGTGGTTCTGGAATTAGTTAATTTGCTGCCTCTTACTTCCCACTTTTAGCTTCACTGTACAGAGCAACCCTGTGCTTCTTGCCACACGACGCAATCCATGTGTATGGCAGCTATGCTGTACTAACCTTCTTTGCAAAAGGTAAGATCTGTTTACTTATATGGTAGGTATGTCTTTCTCTGTGAAGAAAGGATTCTGGCTTTCTAGAGAATTTTTTCTTCATTTTTATAGGTATTTTTGGTGATCTTTGATGACCTTTTTAATGAGGACTTTTAATCTGTATTTGGTTTGGGTTTTTTTGGTGTTTTTTTTTTGGTTCTCTCTGTCATTTTGGAATAATTTATAAATATTTTGCTACAACTGAGTGAAAACAATTCTGGTTTACCTTGATATTTGTTTAGAAATTTTGCATACTAGTCTGCAGGTAAGTCTGGATTAGGCTGTACTAAAACAAATAATTTATATTTTGAGACAGATTCACAGACTCTGCTAAACTATGATGGATATATAATCCTTTACCAAGGGGAAATAGTCTGGAAGCCACCATTTTAACAAGAAGTCTGCACTTGAATGACATGAGGCTAGATTAAAAAGAGGAGACCTGGATAAGCAGCTTACCACAGGTATGAAGTGATGCAGTTTGAAAGAAGTAGAGAAGATAGCTACATTTGGACAAATGAAGGGATGTGTCCACAGCGTGCATGGTAAGACAGACCCTTAAGCAACTATGACCTTAGCTGAATATATTGGACACATCAAAGTGTGGCACTGTACATCTACTAAATTGATCCTGAAAGTATCTCAGCAGGGTGTTTTTATCTTCGCAGAATCATAAAATAAATTTAGGTTTGATGGAAGACAGAATAATTTAGTTTGGAGAGGGGAACCCTCACTCAAGGCAGAACCAGCTTCAAAGCTGAATGTGTCTTTGAAGTTACATCCAGTTGTTCAGAGCTTTGGGTGAATTTTACTCAGAGTGGTGTCAACCTAGGGACCAGTGTAAATGTAATTCCTGCAGTGTGAATGTAACCTCAGTACCATTGTCTCTGACCTAGGTGCATGAGCAGGAGGTATTTTTCTCAGTCTCTTTTGTAACAGTATGCTGTCCTTTCTTCAGGCTTTACTCCGTTTGGGTGAGAGTGAAGACAGTCCAGCACCTGTTCCTGTGATTTGATAAACAGTGTGAGACATTTTATTTGATTCGTATGTATTTTGCTCTTTTACTTTGTTCTACAACTCCTACTAGAAAACTGCTCTTTTTACTTCGAATGTCTTCTTTATCCAAAATGTCCTCACTGAGAAATTCTAGGAACAACAATATTTAGGTCTCTCTTTTGGCCAGAAAGGACCTCTCAGTTATGATGCAAACAGTATAATGTACTTTAGATTAAAATAGCTATATTCCTTGATGTATGTTAACAAGAGGAGGTATGTGAGCAAAAAAAAAAAAATTACCCTAGCTCTCTAAATTTTCTGTAGATACCCAAAATAAAAACTCAAAACCCTTGTCTCATACTGCTGAGTGAGAGGACAGCTGGGCACAGGAACACACTATGAAGGTTGATTGCAAAATATACTAGTACCTATTCTTTGAGACATGAGAGAAATTTAACTATGCCATAGAAAAGGGATTATATAACGTCTTCCCCTTGAAAATTCAACTAGGCTGTAACGAGTCCTTTTCTGATAAAATAGAAAAAAAAGAAAAAGAGTAAAAAAAAGAAAAAAAGTAAAAAAGAGAAAAAGAGAAACAGGAAAAGAGGAAAAGAAAAGAAAAAGAAAAAGAAAAAGAAAAAGAAAAAGAAAAAGAAAAAGAAAAAGAAAAAGAAAAAGAAAAAGAAAAAGAAAAAGAAAAAGAAAAAAAGAAAAAGAAAAAGAAAAAGAAGAAAAAGAAAAAGAAAAAGAAAAAGAAAAAGAAAAAGAAAAAGAAAAAGAAAAAGAAAAAGAAAAAGAAAAAGAAAAAGAAAAAGGAAGCCATTCAACATCAGAGTCCTCTCAAAGAACTTGGAATACTAGCAATTCACTAACTATATTGCTTCCATCAGACAAAACTCATCAATATTAGCACTGTGAGACACAGGTAAAGGTAAGCATCATAAGAGAAAAAATAGGTATAAATTAGGAAACAAGTCTATAATAATTTTAATATTATTTTGATTAAGTCTTTCTTTATAGTAGGAATTTTTTCATTTTCCCCCTTTATTCTCTAATAAATCTGGTCAGAAGTATACCTTTAATTAGTATTTCTTTAATTTCTTATATTACTAATAAGATTTTAATTTGAATTAAAATAAATGTTTGACTTTACACTTGATGTGTATTTCATTTCTGCCCATAAGTTTTTGAGTATAACATATTCAGTAATGATGTTATCCTGCATAGTATACTAAGCTGAAGTGGATGAAACACATGGTGGGGTAGAGTAGGTAGAGACTTTTACAGTGCAGACACAAGATCTTTAAGAAACAGGGCCCTTATGAAGTGGAACTGGAATAAAATAACACTTTTACCAGTTTCAGCAGTTTTAAATAGACGTCTCTCCTTTAAGTGCTAATGTAAGATACTTTTTGGCTTCTGTTTGCATTGTTGGCGGAGAATGTGGTGTCATGTTTTTCCTCCCTGCATGTCAGTCTGGTCCTGGCTAAGAAGAACAGAAGGGCCTTTAGGAAAGGATTTTTAAATAAGCACATCAAAGCGTATATGATTGCCAAGAATTAGAAGTGGTTAGACCGAATAGACGAGACAAAGGAAGAGCTTACTACCTCACTTATAATAGTTGCACTTTACACTTATGTGCTGATTACACAGTTATAGAACATATTTAGAGACAAATATGAATGTGTGGTTGTGTCTGTGATGATGAAAGCTGTGGGGGCTGTATGCTACTTATAAATGACAACTGAAACGAGCAGATCGCAGGAGGTCAGACACTCACAATTCTAAAAGATTCTTCATGCTTTCTGCAGCATACTTCCACTGAGGGAAAGAAAGAACTTTTTCTTCCCTCTTCAGACTTTCTTTTTTTTTTGGGTAGGGGAGGAGGAGGGTGGGTATAAGGTGAATGGGCATTATTAAAATTTAAGCTCTTTGGTTAATTTTCAGCAGAATACACTGAGTGCTGGTAGCCTGGTGTGCAGTTGCAGAGCAAGTTGCAGGTTGAGCTCTGGGTGGGAGCCTGAGGCAAGAGACCAGAACGTAACTAAGGGCACAGGAACCTGTGACACCTGACCAGGGGCCTGGACACTCAGAGATATGTCAGAAACTGAGGACTTAGCTAGAAGACTGTCACAGTTTAGATTGTAAGGGTATAAAAGTCCAGGGTTTCCTTTGTTTGGGGACACTCCTTGGAGGCGCCCAGTTCAAGCCATTATGCTGTTCTTGCACCATGATTAAATTTGTTTAAGCATCCAGACAACTGAGACTCTGCTGTGGGAAACCTAGGGTTGAGCTGGTAAGGAAGCTTTGTGTGAGTGGTATGTACAGGAGTCAAGTGGAGCAGCAGTTGGCTCATTGGAGCCACTTGCTGAAAAAGGAGCTCTGTCCCATCTCAGGTGGTGCAAGTGTGACAGTCACAGTGGCTCCTGGATGGTCAGACAGGAGGGTTTATGAATAAATTGATACTAGAATCCTGACCATAATGAGAAAAAGCTTATCAATGGCTACTATAGACTGTTTGGTGCATCTGAGTGTTAGCTCTTTTCGTGTAATTTTTCTTTATTTTCCTGCCAGCAATGAGCAGGGACAAATACAATATGTATGTATCTCTTCCTGTATCTCTTGCCATTGAGCTCAATGCATATTTCTTCCATCTTAAAAGCTGGCCCTAACTTTATTGCCATCTTGTACTTGCAGTAACTGGAGTAGTCCAAAGTTGCCTATATGGAGTTCAAAGAAGGTCAGAATGTGAAGATATGATGTACAGGCAGGTTGTCATTTTTGTTGTTGTGTTGCTGGCTCATATTTCTCTTTTTCTGTGTGGAGGTGGAAAAGTGAAAGTGGCTCTTTAGATATCAGAAATTTTGTCACTTTACCTTGTTGCCCACACACAAATTGCAGTACAATAGAGCACAAAAGCAAAGGAGCAGACAAACAATAAATGAGTGGGTAGAAGAGGAAATAACATGTAATGGGGAGTGGGGGATAGAAATCAGAAGGAGAAAATTATGGGTGGCAAAGTATTTTCACAGCCTAAATAGCCTTTTAAATAAAGAGAAATTAAATATAAAATATTCATAAATAAAGAGAAATGTGGAAAAAATTATGCACAGGACAGCCACAAGAATTGCACCATTTGCCTAAAGCATTCTTCAAACCCTTTTTCAGCTCTGTCAGGCTTGGTGCTGTGGCCACTTTTCTGGGGAGCCTGTTTCAATGCCCAGCCACCTTGGTTTTGGGCACTGTTTCAGTGACCAAAAGATTTCCTAAATATCGAACATAAATCTCCTCTGACACAGCTTCATCCCATTCCCTTGGGTCCTGTCACTGGCACAAGAGAGAAGAGATCAGTGTCTCCTCTCTGCTACCCCTTGAGAGGAAATTGTAGGCTGCAATGAGGCTTCCCATCAGCCTCTTGTTCTCCAGGCTGAGCAGACCCAGTGACCACGGCCACTCTACACACAACTTCCCCTCAAGGCTCCTCATCGTCTTCATAGGCCTCTTTTTGACACTCTCTAAGAGATTTCTATCTTTCTTATACTGTGATGCCCAAAACTGTAGACAATATTCAATTCTCTGCCCTAGTGCAGAGCAGAGTGGGACAATCCCCACCCTTGCCCAGCTGGTGATGCTGTGCCTGATGTAACCCAGGGTACAGTTGACTCTTGGCTGACTCATATTTGAATTGACCTCAACCAGGACCTCCAGGTGCCTTTCCACTGCATTTATTTCCAGCCTATCACTCCCTAGTTCTAGATGCAGAATCTGGCACTTCATTTAACATGAAATTGGTGATTGCCTAGCCCTCTAATTAGTCAAATCTCTTTGTAGAGCATCTCCATCTCTGAGGAAATCAGCAGCTCCTCTCATATTAGTATAATCAGCAAACTTAGTAACCCTTCCGCTCCTATATCCAAGTCAATTATGAAGGTGTTGAAGAGCACAAGGCCTAAGATGAAGCCCTGCAGAACCCCACTGGTGAGAGGCCACCAGCCTGATGTCACCCCATTGACTATGATCCTTTGTGCCTGTCCCATGAGCCGGCTGCTCACCCATCATGTCATGTGCTTATCCAGCCACGTGCTGGACATTTCATCCAGAAGGATACTTGAGAGACAGTATCAAAAGCTTTACTGAAATCCAGAAACATTACATCAATTGACTTCTCCTGATCAACTAGGTGGATTAGCTTGTCATAAAAAGGAATTAGGTTTGAGAAGCAGAGTTTTCTGACCAAGAAGCCATGCTGGCTGTAACCAATGACTGTATTGTCCTTCAGGTGTTTCTCAATACCTCCTAGAATAATCTTCTCCATAGCTTTACCAGGCACTGAAGTGAGATTGAGAATTCTGTACGTTCCAAAGTCATCTTTCTTGCCCATCTTGAAAACTGGGACCTTGCCCATCTTGAAAACTGGGACAGTGGTAGCTAGCTTCCTGTTAACTAGGACCTCTGCAGATTCCCAAGACCACTCAAAAATCATCAAGAGAGGCTTTGCAACAACATCATCTAGTTCTTTTAGTATTCTTGGATGAATCCCATCAGGCTCCATAAATTTATAGGGATCCAACTGGAGCAGCAGATCTGTCACAACTTCAGAGTGAACTGCCAGTTTATCATTATGACAGCCATGGTTCCCTGGCTTAGAGCACTGGTATCCCCTTCACCTGTCATCAGTGCTGAAGACAGAGGTAAAGGATGTGTTAAACATCTCTGCCTCATCTGTGTTCCTGTTTGTGAGGTGACCATCCTGATCCTGGTACAGACCCATGTAATTTCTGCACTGCTTTTTGCTATTAACTTATTTTAAATAAACTCCATAGTTCTGGTCAACTTCAATTCCACATTAATTTTCTCCCTACGGTGGCAAACAGAATCTTCATATTGCTTCCACTGGGCACACACCTTCCTTTTTTTGTCTTATCTCCAAAGGAACATTTCTGCAAAGACAAGCTGGTCTTCTGCCTCAGCTACTTGACTTCTGACATTTAGGAATTGCCTGCTCCTGTGCTTTATGAGATGGTGCTTAAAACATGACCAGCATTTGAGGACCCCGGCACATTCAAATGCATTTTATCATTTGCATTTTACCAATGCATTTACCAGGGGATCTTGCTCACGAGCTCCCTGAGCTGCCTGAAGTCTAGTCTCCTCATGTGCAGGGTTGAAGTTTTGCTAGCACTTTCCCACACAATAACAGTTTTTAATCCTGACTGCTTTGTGATCACTTTAGCCAAGATGGCCACCAGTTCACCTGTGAGACTCTCTCTGTCACCATGCAATGAATCAACGAGGACATCTTTCTTAGTCAACTCCCCTACTACCTGCACCATGAAGTTATCATCCAGGTGTTTTAGGAGTCTTCTGGATCCGTTGTTCCAGCTGCATGGTCGTCCTAGTTAACATCCAGTGAGTGAAGTCTTTTATAAGGACAAGGGCAGTTGATTTGGAGATCTCCCTTTGTTCCTTGAAGAATAATTTATCAGTGTCTTCATCCCGGCAAGGTAGTCCATAGTAAACTCCCACAAGGACATCTGCATTATTTATTTGTCCCTTAATCCTCACCCAAAGGCTCTCAACCATGCCATCAACAAACGTAAGCAACATTCCTGGCCCTCAACAGCACACGACACCAACTCCTGGCCTTGCCTGCCCTGTCTATCCATCCTGAAGAAGCTGTAATTGTCCAACATTGCACTTCAGCCACAGGACTCATCCCACCATATTTAACTTACACCACTGATGTCAAATCTCTAGGACTGGTATAAAGCTTTGAAGTCACTGTTGGCTCCTCATGCTCCGTGACTTGGTGTGGAAATATTTCAGGTGTGGTTTATTGTAGCTGACACTTCATGAGGCAGATTGAGGGATCCCACTAGTGCTCAGTTCTTCAATGCTTGCTGTACCATTATTTGTCATTTGCAAGCCTGGCTTTGTCCCTTTCTCCCTTCCATGTTCTATATATCTGGTAGCTTAGCCATGGATGCAGGGGTAAAAGGAAGTGAAAAAGATAGGAAATGCGACCTCGTATATAAAAGAGTTGCTGTGCATCCTGAAGAGCATTCTACTGCAAAAATGAAACCAGATAATTTTCTCTCTCCCTTGCTGACACACTCAGGTGTTGATTTTCCTTTCAGTGTGAATGTTTCTCTGAGACCTGCAACCGTGATTCCATGCACGCTTAGAATTCAGGCACGGCCAAGGCATTACATAGCTTCTGGTTAAGAGTTTCTGGAGCTCAGAAAAAGGCAGAACAGTATGTTTCTCCTAAAGGACACATTTCACAGATACAATCAGAGTATGCTGAGCAGATGGTGCTTAGCATGTGCTTTCAGGAAATCCATGCTTGGGAGTAGCGGTCTGTGATAGAGGACTGAATGTCAGCTAGAAATGAGTGCATTAGGTAAGCTCTGAGAGCCTATATTTAGTTTTATCTGAAAGGAATGAACTTTCATCTAAAAGGAATTCAGTTTCTACCCTCTGAGACTGTTCCACAGTATATATCAAAGCATGGTCGGTAAGCAAGTTTTGAAGCTTTCCTTCAAAAATGCAAGGGCTGAACTAAACTTTAGATATAAAGGCAACTTCACTTTCCAAGTAATAATTTCTAATGATCATTCTTTCATTCTGAGCATAAATTCTAGGTTTTAGATCCCAAATGCACCCACAGCCCTATGTTGAGAGCCTACATTCCAGTAGGAGGATCAGAGGAACATTGGACTTCACAAATGTGCTTAGTATTTCACTAATGAACTATTAGAATTTTCCCATTCAAATTCTTTAATTGTGTTTTCACAGCAAATGTTTTAAAGGAATCTAGAAAACCAGCACTGCAATTTTATTTCTTTTTGAGATCTACTACAGAAAAAAAATGACATCACCTAATTTAAAGACCCTTAAAATCTTTTCTTGGATTACATCCTCAGTGGAAAAAAAGTCACGCAACTCATGCTTACTGGTAAAATGGTGAAAAATAAGAAATCTCTGTCAGTTCTGATATTAATTAGCATAAAACTACTTCCAGATATGTTTTCAGTATTTAATTGACTGGAGCAGTACAATCATTCCATTAAGCATGATCACATGCATTGAAATAACCATAAACACTCACCCATTTCAGTGAACTTCCATTCAGAACTGATGTTACTTAATGATATTATTTCTACATTGGAAAAAATGCCTAGAGAGCAAGACTTTGCTCTGGTAACAGCTTTTTACCTAAGAATCTACAGTCTTAAAAGGCAAGACAAAAAATAAAAGGTACGAAGAGTTAAGAAAGCTTTGTAAAATAATGTGGCAAGTTAGTGGCAAAGCAGGAAATAGAAAACAGATTCTGAGTCTTAAAGTCTTTATCCTACTCACTAGAGAAATGACACTGATGAATAGCTTGTTGCACAGATATAAGAAGGTGAACAAAGCAGTGTAGATTAAGAGATGATTTCCTGTTGCTGATGGACGTTCTCTTGAATGAATGTATGAAATCTGTGACAAGATTAAGATCACCTGGATTAAGACAATAAACTATATGGAAGAATGTGATAATCTAAATGCCCTAAGAATTCCAGCATGTCAGTTACATTATTTAGAAAGACATTGAAGAAGAAGAAACATGTTTAAATGAAAAGAATGAATATCACACAAATTATAAGCTTACAGACCCCCACACCCATGTTCCCTCCAAACAACAAAAATACAGAAAATTGGGGCTTGCTACTGAATTGCAGTTTGAAAATCTGCATCAGTTCAGGCAGTTTTTATAGCTAATTCATCACATGAATCATTCTCTGACTTGCAAAGAGATGCAGCTGCCAACCTGTAAAATAACTCTGACCCCAGACATTCCAACAGTTCTATGCAAAAATTCCTACCCCTGGAGACACACAATAAAAATGCTATGTCTTCTCCAATTAAAACAGAAAGGTCAAACTTACATCTGTTTACTTTCACACTTGGGCAGACCTCATAAGCAGAATTAGGCCTATCAGCTTCTCTACTGAAGCATTTTCCTTGGCAATCCTGGCAGTGGAAGACAACGCCTTTGTCTGCCTTTAACTGTATTTAGCCAGCCACACCTTCCTTTATGCATTCATTTCCTTGTTTTCTTAGAATTGGACAAACTTCTCACTCTGTATCCCTGCACTCAGCTCTTACAGACGTGCAAGGTTCTGACTCAGTCGCTAGCGTGGCTAGCTATGGCAGTCACAGCGTAGTTTTGTGAGACCTGAGAACAAAACTGTCAGAACAGCCTAAAGAGTTGTCTGATTTTCCTGGCTATTTTTAACCTGGACAGTATGTAAGAAAGCAGATGGATAGGAAATCGTGTTCTGTTTTATTCTGTTCTGTGGAAAAACGTAGCTCTTCACCACCATCCAGGTCATACCATACTTTGTTCCTTTCTTAACAAAATCTAAATGTTTTGCTATATATATAATTTATATATTTATCTATGTGTTTTGGGTTTGGTTTTTTTTTGTTTGTTTGTTTGTTTTTTTTTTCATAAGGACCACTAGATAATCCCTTCTTTCAGGAATTCTAATGAAATTGTAGGTATTCTGGGAGCATATCTGATGAGAAAATTGAGGCATTTGTAGGTTTGTGACTGTTACCCAGTGAAGAAAAACTGAAAATCAGGCAAAAGGATAATTTTCTTATTTTTATAAAAAACATGCAGTGTTTGTATAGGAACTATAATGTATGATAGAATGCTAATAAGATGATGCTGCCAAGCAATTAAGATATTTCTTGGTCTGGACTTGCACCTTTACAGAAAACACTTTGGTTCCATCACAGGGTAATACCTGCCTTGGTAATGCTTTATTTTGTAATGATGATGTAGGAAAGTACAGTAGGGGTATGGAATCTCCTCCTGCAGTTACAGGAAAATTGTCCTCTCAATGAGAAAAATCTGTTTGCACAGAACAAAATGTCAGTGATGCTACTAACAGAAAAACAAGCCCATATATTCTAAAACATCCATGGAAAAATATTATTTTAAATATTAATTATTTTACTTAAATAAAAAAAAAGACACTGTAGATCAGAACAACAGAATGTGCTAAGAGTCACAATGCTTGCTTATTGATACAGGCCTGTAAAGGTTTTCTAGGTGTTGTTACATTCGACAAGAGTGTCTGTGAATATTTTCAGAGAACACCTCTTGTGAATTGTGATTTGTTAATACAGGTCTTCAAAAATTGAGAGCATTTTTTTTCATAACCCTCTAAATTATGATTACTTGAAAATGGAGTGGTCACCTGATATGAATATTCATGAAGCTGCATATGCATTTTACTTGGAGATACAATTATTTACCTGTACAACTGAATAACGTAATATATTAGCAAAAAAAGCTTTTTCCAGAAATTATTTATTTTCAGATGAGAAAAGCAATTAATGAGAATGAACTCACATTTCACACAGGAAAATAACGATAAGTGAAAATCTTAATTTATTTCCACAAGCCATACTCCCTGCCAACAAATTCTCATAATGGCTGTATATTGTGAGTGAGATTTCACTCTGGAAACCCTATTTTCTGTGTTCATTCAGGAGCCAAGTTGTCAGGTGATTCCAAACATTTAAACTTTCTTGAGACTCAAGTGGCATCACTGGAGTCAGTACATATATTCTACACATATAAATATACCTCCACCTCTTCAAGGAGATAGTCATGAGAGTCCCTGTGAAACTGTCCTCAGGAACAAGAGAGCAGAACAAACCCAGCAAATCTTTAAGAAAGTCCATGGAGCACAAGAGCTGACAACCCCCAGGTGCAAGAAATCAGGCAAGGAAGTTGAGACCGGTGTGTTTGAATAGGGATCTGCTGGTCAAAATAAAAGGAATGAAGCAAATTCTTTAAACACATTCCACAAGTGGAAACAAGGACAGGTGACCTGGAACTGTGTAGAGAAGTTTGCTTATATAGGAGTGGGGAAAGGAAGGCCAAGGTAAAATTGGAACTGAACCTGGCAAGGGATGCAAAGAATAACAAGGGCTTCTACAGGTATGTTAGTCAAAGAAGGTGCACCTGCCTGCTCCCCCTCATGAGCCCTGTTGCTAGAATAGGAAAAGCTAGAACATCATTTGTACAGAGTAGGTTCTTTCAATGCAATCATGAAAACCAACCTCAGATAGTAAAACAAATGTGATCTGCCTGTCCTTTCTGTTTGTCCACCTGGATTTGCAAAGGGCAGTGAGTTTAGCCCAGGAAGTAGGAGTTCTATTGTAGGAATTTTGTATTTCAAAGCCAGAAATAAAGAAAAAAAAATGCCCCTGGTCTATTTCATTTACCAAAATGCTGTTATCTTATTTCAAAAGTTCCATACTTTCTTGATGATTTCTCATGGGCAACTCCTTGCAGGACTGACTCCCTCTCTCCTCACAGCACAACCCACAAACTCCATCTCTCTTTTCACCCAGCTGACCCACTCTTTTGTAGCACTCGTCTTCTTATTGTGCACAGCTGTGGCCTATTAAGGGCAGGCCTGTTCCTAATTTTTTGTGATTAGTGCAGCTGCAACTCCTCAGGTGTGAGACTACCTTCTGCACTATTCTCTTACATTCTATCCCTCCACACCAAAACACAGAGCACAGCATGACATCTTACGTATAATCTTTCTAGTATAGCGATTCCAGTGGCTAGTAGTAGGAAAAGGTGAAACAATACATCCTCTTGACTTTATTCAAAATCTTTCTATAGACCATATAGGTTTAGATGAAGGCAGGAAGCACTGGAGACATTGGTCATTAGTGAGCCACCACAAACGGATGGTGGTTTGCATCAGGCTGTGTGCAGCACCTGGCATGCAGAAGTCAAGCTGCAGCAAAGACTGAAGATGTTTTTTCCTTATGTGGAATCAGGAAACACTGCTTTGGTGCAGAGGCAAGAGTCTGTTGAAAGTGGGGGTGGGCAGTGGGGTGCTGGGGCCTGGGCAAGGAGGGGGGCAGCTCCAGCGAGGGCTGGGCAGGGGTACTCAGGATTGGCAGTCCTCAGGACCATGACATTTCTTTATGGAAAAGGGCTTAGGAGGATAGCAGCAAGTCATCAACACCCCTGATCCCACCTCTTCAGCAAAATGTGTTGAAGGGACTTCTTACATCCTCTTTACGCTTAAGTCTGCCAGGTCTATTTTTGTACATTTTCTAATACTGTCAGCTTCCTTGCTCTTTATTAATTAAACTAACTTCCAATAAGTTAGTTTTATTGTATATGTTAATTTCTTTCTATATAGAACTACTTCTTTTTCCTCTCTTTGATCTGCTTTGACCACTTTTTTCTCTCAGTGATCAGTTTTAGCTATTTACCAGTTTTTTTATCCATTCAATGACCAGTTGCTGACCATTGGTAATTGTTATTTTTTTATTCCTGGTGCCTCCCTTATATTTCTTTAGCTGCATTTTTAGCCTTTCTGAACCCCATTTTGCAATTGTACTTCTTAACAGTTGTTAACTTGCTAGTGACTGTTTTTCTTCAACAGCCTTTGAACTGTGGATTTCTTTTAAACATAATTATTTTTTTCTTAGCACAATGTTGTGACATGTACATTCTTGTCTTAGGGTCATCGATTGTTCACTTTACAAAACAACAACCCATTAGAAGACATGTATCGATTTAATGCCTTGATAACTACTTGTTATTAACATCTATTTTTAATAGCAGTATAATTGTTGTGTTATTCAGTGTGTTTTAAAATAGTAAATAATGATGGTTATATATTTTTTAAAAAATCTAAATTAAACTTTAATTTTGAATGGGAAAAAATCCAGTTCACTATAAATACTGCTGACCATTATGAAATTTACTAGATTTATGGATTATTTTAAGAAGGGCAAGTAATATTCTATAGATCACTTTAGAGAACATCTGCTATAGAAGAAGAAATGTCTTATTTTTATTATATTCTTGCTTGCCAGGATCTCTCATATTTAGGCCCATACTACTTTCCAGAATGACAAATATCTTGGGAAAAATGATAGACATATTTAACAAGGATGTTCTGCAACATCCACTGATGTCACTAAAAAGGCTGTCCCTGGGCATTGGATCAGTCACAGACCTCATTGTGCATATGTTGCAAAGGTTGGAAGAAAGAAAGCAAAGTAGAATAAACAGATGAGGAAAATGCCAAGAACAAGTACAGGCGGTGTGTAGACAGCTAGGGTTCAAGCTTACACTGTTTGGCTCAGTAAGCATTCAATTGAGATTGAAAAAACTCCAGTAGAAGAGAGTGAGCCAGAAGAAAAATTACCCTAGAGCACATAAGTGACTGGACGATGTGAAAATTTGTCAGCCTGAATATATTTCCTTGAAGCAAGACAATGAAAACTACCCTTGTAGTTGCAGAATGAATAGAATCTTACAGCATGTAAGGAAGACTATTATGTGAAGCAACATTATTTTTTAAAAAGCCAGTCTGCTAAAATTATGAACAAAGAAGAATGCTAAATTGTGCTGTGGTCCCCATGCAATTCCATGCACATCACATAAAAATAAAATAATTCATCCTGAGTAATGTTAGTACTGAACAAGAAGCAACAAAATCATTTTAAATAATAATTAGCCTGATGCTGTAGCAAGCTCCTTTAGTATTTTGTTAAATTGAGTAGTAAGTTTATACTCCATTTGCCAAATGCACTTTACAAACTAAGAATATTATTGCCTTCTAGAATATACATATTAATGTAGCCTGACTTAGCCTGCACACAGCACAGCACATACAGCTATGCCTGTGCTCTTGGTGCTTTAAATTTTTTGCTACTTTTATTTAAAGGGCAAGTAAGTTACTTGGTCTATTGCCAACATTTGTGAGGGTAATAAGGAACTGTAGAATTAAACTAATATAAAATGGTCTGAAAATTGTAAGTGGACATTTCAGTGACAGCAGGGCACCTGACTTCAAAGCTTCTAGTTTGAATCTGTTCATCCTTTCATTGACATATAGATTAATCCAATATGCCTGCTTGCACTTTGTGAAACTTAATTTGTTGTAGAAGGCATTCACTTTCTGCTGAGCCCAGCAAAGTAGGCAAAAATGTCCTTTAAACTTTTTTCTTTTCACTTGTACCCCTGGAAATTCTTTGCTTTGTTTTTTTATTTCCCTTGTGTTACTGTTCCTGTTTCAAAGTATTTATTTTTACAATTCAGAAGCACTGTAAGTGGATAGCCTTATATTCTTTAGAAAGTCACTTTTTGGGGGGCTGTGCATCACTGAGAGACACCATGGTTTTTGTAAAATTTGCATGTAATAGCTTTGAGGTTTAGAGGCAATAAGAGAGCTAGGGGGCTTCAGGTCAGAGCTCAGAGTAAATTCATTAATTCCTTTTTTTAACTGGAAGTACCTAAAAAATTAATGAACTGGGCTTCCTGAGCTCAGTTCACTATATATTGCAGTAAACAATTTTTTTTTTTTTTTTTTGTCAAGGATTACTTGCGGCTTTACATATTTAATCTGTAGACAAAAATGTGGAGAGAAAGAAAGGAATAACATTAAGGGAATAACTTATCTCACATATTGTGCTATGTGTCACAACTGCTGCTGTTCTAAAAAGAGATCCCCCTAGTACCCTGACACTGCAGTCAATACAAGTATTGATAACAGCAGCTGTACTCACATATACACATACAGCTAAGGGGATGCACTGGACTCTGCCCAGAGTGTAATGGTTGGACACAAATCAGTGCTGGATTACAGCTATGCAGAAAGCATCCCACACTGGCATTTTGGGGGTAGGTTCATAGAATATCTTCAGCTAATTACCCAATCTTTCATCTCCTACAAGGCAATCATATAAACATGTATATCTCTATTAGTACCAGCTGCTGTGGCAAACACAGCAGTGTCCTAGGAGGAGCTTAGCCAATACACAAGTATTGAGTCTATTCTTTTTCCATAACACAAGGAAAAGACACACAAATGATTTGACAAGAAATACAGCCACATCCACGAGGTGCTGCAGCCAAGCCTTATCAGCTTCAGGGTGACATTTTCCTGTGTTACTCTATTGGCTTAAGTTAGTGGCCATTTAGTGACTTTTATGCCATGGTCCACTGAACAATGTAGACATAACCAAAGATAGAAAAATATGATAAAACTTGTACTGAACACAAATTATTATTTAAATAATTAAGTAGAGGTTCTCTAACACTAAGTGCATTTCAGTCTTGTAGTTCTAGAGTGAATATAGCCAGTCTTATGCATTTAATGGTACTGTGCAATGGAAAATCTACTAAAATGAAAACCTGCCTTCAGGACAGTTGGCTAACACTGAAGGGGGAAATCTTATCAGCGCCAATAAAAAAAACTCCTCAAATTTTGAAAGAATATATAATTTCTGCTTTTTAACAATTGCTCCATCCAAGTCTCTAGTCTCTTAATGGTAGTAGTTCATAACAGGGATTATTATAGATGGTAAGAAGTCCTCTTTGAAATACACAGGTGATCTTATACGAGAAAATCCATGGTCACTCCCACTATTTTTGAAGAATAAGTGTGAACCCAAGTGGGTAATTCCTTCAGACCCATGTAATAGCCATATTATCTGGGGAAAAAAATCAAATGCAGATTCCAGAGTGGGCCAAGAGACCTACAACACAATCTGAATCTGGTCTTCCTTAAGAATAAATGTTACATGTTAAGCACAATCAAGAAATAAGAACTGGAAATGAGTAACTGGAAAATGTAAGACTACTCATTGACAGCAATAATACAGATAACATTTTATTCTGTCAATGTCTGAAACTGGAGAATGAGAAGACAGAATAATTGTTTTTGAAAGAAATATGTGTATGAGAGGGAAGAAAGATGGGAATTTAATCTTGTCCCTGCAAATGTCAACAGACAGATGTAAGCACAGTATTTCATCAGTTTAGGTTTATATGGTTTTGTTAATTGTTGCCCATTTGAAGAATGCATATCTGAGACAAATTTAGCTCCAAGCATTGTATCTTTTGGCTTTTAAATAGGATCTTAATGCGTGGTGGTTTTGTCTAGCATCAAGTTAAATTTCTTCATAGTAGCTAATAAAGGGCTGTGTTTTGGATTTTTGATGAAAACAGTGTTGATAACACAGGGATATTTTATATGTTATTCTTGCCCCGTGCTGACAAAGATTTACGGCCTTTTCTGTTCCTCACGCTGCCCCATCAGGAGGAGGCTGGGAGTCCACATGGAGCTGGGAGGCAGCACAGCTGGAGCAGCTGAGGCTCAGTGATCAAAGGGCTGTTCCATACCACATGGACTCACAAACTGCATACTCAGTACTCAATGATCCTCACATACTGCGTTGCACCTTGAGTACTGCGCCCAGTTCTGGGCCCCTCACTGCAATAAAGTTATTGAGGTGCTGGAGTGAGTCCAAACAAGAACGATGAATCTGGTAAAGGGTCTGGAGCACAAGTCAGAACCAGTTTGCCTGGATAGTCATTAAAGAGCAGCACACCTTATGAGCATGAATTTGACATCTAGAAGAACTCTTTGATTTCTCGATGCCTGCATTCCTCAGTTTTAACCACCAGACTTAAAGGATTCAATGAGTTTCCCATTTGAAGAGGGAATAAGTTTAAGCTCTAATGCACAGAAATTTCTATCTTCAATAAGTGGTGTTGCTGTGTCATACAACAATACAATATATTATTGCACTATCATATTATTTCTGAGTTCACTTAATGAGGATTTTTTTGAATTTTAATTCCAGGAGCAAGCAAACGTCCAATCATGGCTGATAGTAAATGAAGACAGAAATTGTCTAAATACAAACTGATAGTTCAAACCTGAAGAAATTAATCTCATCAGGTTAGTCAGAAGAAAAATAAAAATAATTTATAAAACTGTGAAAATTTTCAACTTCCTTCTTTGTCAGTTTGCTTTAGAATATGGTTTCATTTGTACAGATTTTGCTGTTTGGACTTTGTTGTAATGGAAAAAAGTTTTTCTTCTGCTTAGCAAATGAAAAATTAAAAAATCAATATCTTGCCGTTTCCATTATTGCTGAGATAGACTCTTGAAAATGTCATGCTTATTTCAAAATTCAGCCATTCTATTTCTGATCATTCTTGATTTTCACTATAGCTAGCTAATGACTTTCTCCTATTTCCATCGCCATTAAAAGGAAACTCACGGCTTCAAACCAAGCAAAAAATACACAATAAAAATACAGAGTCAATAGTAGAAAAAAAAAATTTGTGAGGGTGTTTTCTGTATTTGAAATAATTCTGTGAATTTTCTTTATACTTTTGCATCTTGAAAGTCAAGATGACAACAGAAATTAAGCAAAGTTGTGAATAATTTTTGTCATTTACTTAGCCTAGCTAAAGAACTTCACTGAATATTCAAATACATATAGCAGCAACAGCAATGCAATTCAATTTGCTTGGAAGCCACTACTATTAAATGTTCCTGCAAAGCCAAAGTTTGCCAATTGTTCTTGAAGCTGTCATGGAGGACTAGGTGGTTCTTAATGGGGATCTATGCTAATAAGGAAGAAATTCTTCTTAGTTAAATAGCATTCTCATTAGAAGTTCATTTTTTAAACCACTAATAAAGACAATATAAGAGATAGGAAATATCCAATACAAAATTGCTTGTAACAACTGTCTTTCAGTCTTAAATATCTCCCTGACTCTATCTGCTTCATCAATGCTTTCTGTTATTTTTTTAAGTTCTACACTTTGAAAAGAATTCATTGAATGAATATATGTTATTTCCACTATTTTATCATATTAAAGTTTGGATGTTCCAGCTGAGATTAAGGATCTGTTGTACTTTAGTGCCTATTGTGCAGATATGTAAAAGACCTCGTGCACGGCTTCTGTAATGAAAATTGAAGGCAAAGGAAAAATAGAAGCTGATTCCTCCTCTTGTAAATTAGGAACAAAAATCAATGGCTTTCTGAATGTCATATATGAAAGTTTTTTGAAGAAATGCAAGTAGATTATAATCTTCTGAGGAAAGCTGACCAAAATGCAAGTTTTCCAAATATGCCCCCTAAAGCATGCAAGTGTATAATACTAGATATGTATTGACATTTCATTATGTGACACTGCTTCTGTAGATACAGTTTTTCTTAATTGTAATATATTTTAAATATATTTTAATTATATTATATTTAATTATATAATATATAAAATCTAATATACTGTATATATATAAGTATATATGCATATAATATTTAGAATATTTTGTGTCTCAGCTGCCTACCCGTCATGAATCTTACAAAAATATTAATTTCACTGAACATCAATTCAGGGTCTGTAGTTACGAAATCTCCTCAGAGCCATTAATCTTTTAAAAATCTTTTAAAGTCATCCCAGGCCTACCAGTTTTTGTGACTGTACAACTTCACAAGCTGTGAATACTTGCAGCTCTACAGACTTCCAACCAGCCCTGGTTGGCTAGGAGAGATGAATTTTGGGTTCTAAAGACTACTTAAATCACTTAGTTTTCCCAAAGAAGACCTCACTGTCTCAGAATTATGGACCCCAGAGTCCTGGCAAAGGACATAAAATTGAGATAACTCAAATATTAGGGGCTTTTTTTGTTTTTTTGTTTGTTTTAATCTCTAACCTCAAGAAAGCATTTCATTTTATATACTCTACACGCTACCTGTGACAATACAACAGATAATGAGGGAATGAAAATAAAAGACTATGGTTTTTTTTAACCTTTCTCTGGAATATGTTACTAGCATACAACTGGCTAACCATACCACCACATATGATGTTGAACTGTTAAAATTGTTACAGTCTAGCTTGTTCAAATTATTATTCAATCAGTTTGTCGAGAGTGGAATATATCAGTGCAAGTAAGGCTAGTAAAATAAATTATGTGCTTTAATTTTCATCCCTTACCATGTCTCTACAGAGATATAAGATCCTTTGAGCTTTCTAAGTGGGCTGGATCCACACTTGTTGAGGCATGAAAGACATATATCTGGGTTAGTGTAGTGCTGTGAACAGTTTATCTACATCTAGAAGCAGGACATGAGCAATTCACACAATATTAAGAGAAATGACCTATTGGCTTGACCATATAAAAGCAGCTATTTAGCTTCCTATAAAATTTGCTCATATCAAACATACTCAGAGTATGGGCAGAAAAGTGTAAATCTGTTTAAACCCTACCCTCTAATTATGTCTTTTTATGTTCTGTTATCTATGCTTTATAGCTCACAGAAAATATTTATTTTCTTCTTCTTTAAAATATAGGTCGTTTTTTGTCCTTACATTTATTAAAGGTTTGTCTAGTTTCAAGGTGAGGAAGAGCAGAAAGTCCTTCCATGGATTTCTTCCTCCTTGTCTTTCCTGAATGGCCCAGACACAAAGGGGGAAAAGGTTTTAGATATTCTGTACTTCATGATCAGAAAGTAAAGCTGCAGAAATGATCTGTGAAGAACAATAGACAGACAACAAATGAAGGACAAGAGACAACAAATGCATTCAAATGAAATTTTGGAAAGCAGTGCCTCAGTTCAAAACGTAGATCTTTAAAACTTCCATCTCCAGGGGAAACCTAGGTATTCTGCATGCCCTTAGATGTTGTAGGAAGGTGAAATTTCTGTATCAAATTTTCATAGCACCTTAAGCTCCTGTTTTGAATTTGACTACAAGTGCTTCAGTCCTGCCCTGGGCTATTCAGCTTCGGATGTAGTAATACCCAAACCTGATCAGCTTGCAGGATTTTCCCAGTGGAGTTTGGATAAGGGAAGAAGGTGTGAGGCAGCTTCCACCCTCTAGCTATGGCTGTCCCACTGATGTGAGAGGACAAACTGTAGGAGTCATTGTGAGGGTAATAATCTCCCTTGCTTAGAAAACACAACTCTTTCTCTTTTGATGCTCCTTATCAGATAGAATTCCTCATAAATAAAGCAGTAATGCCCAGGGCTTCCTTTAAAAGAATAGTCTAAGGTGAAACTCTTGTTGCCTCCTATTTCCTCGCTGCTCAAAGGTCTAGTTGTTCTTTTATTTATGTGAAATGACCCAAGTGAGATTGCTGCCACAATAAGTAAAAGACTTTAGTTTCTAAGAGGATAGATATCAGTGTAGGTCTGTCTCAGTAAATTGAGAATTTAACCCCTGCCCATCATGACTGCTTGTGTTTAAGGGAAGAGTGTTGTTTTTTGATTTCTTTGATTGGGTTTTTGTTTGTTTTGCATTTTTTTTTTCTGGGTTTCTGTTGGTTTGTTTAACTGTTTGTGGGGATTTTTTTTGTTTTTATTTTGTTCTCTCTTCTTGTATTGGGTAATTCTCCTTTCACCTTGTATAATATCTAAGTCTAGAGAGACACAAGATGGACTGACCTCATTCACGTTGGGTAAATTCCAATATCAGGATGGTGGCTAAAGAGCTCTTATACAAATAAAGATGCTAGAAACATCCAAAAAAATAAAAGAGTAAAAGGTGTCAAATGAGGATTAAAAAAATTATTTTTTCCTCATGAGAAAGTATGTTCCATGATAAGGTGATGGTCAGACAATTAGTTCATAAAGCATTTCAGAAAATCCCAGATTGTGATACGGGAAAGTTTGGTACTCAATAATATGATGCATATGTGAGTGTCTCTGCCACACTTGTTTTAAGTCCCTGAGGATATGAAATACAAATTTGAGGTTTCTCAGGGTAATGTGAAAGAAAATGAGATCAAGCAATGCTTAGGCAGTTCACAGAAGTGCCAACATTCTTTCTTGGTTCCTGAGTGCTCTTTAAGCGCTATGACTGAAGATGTACATTCTTACTTAATATACATGTCTTTTAGATTTTAATTATGTATTGCATTTTATGCTGTCCACAATGAAAATTGCAGAAGCAGTTTTCTGCTGTTGAGCAATTGCTGTCCCTACACCACAGTTTAGCTAATGGCAGGTATCTATATCTATACAGGAATGAGATGTCAAATTTAACAAGTTGAATAGGACACGTTCACTAAGAAAAATGGTTCCATCTTTTCACTTTTATAGCTCCTCCCCTACTGTTAGCAGAAGCCTCTGAAATAATACCACTAAAGAATAATGGGAGCTGCTATAAAAAACATAAAGCTATTAAAAAAGCAACAATCCTAAAATAAAGTTATTCCTGAGTGCACAAAAGCAGCTGCTGTATTGATGCTTGAAATCAATTACTATACTAGAAGGCATCCGCTCCTCTTGAAGAACCTATTATTTTCAAACATAATGCAGAGTCACAGCAGGTGTCATAGTACTGGGCTGTGCATACTGCATCTCAACCAGATACAAAGAGTCTTAAACAGGCTGCAGTCTGTGTGTGTATTCTGCATTAAAAAAAAAATAAATCCGTATATCGCTATTCTAAACTGTTTTACCACATTTGATTTGGGGATTATGATATTCATTGCTGACACTAAATCCATCATTATGCAGTTTGTTGAAGTGTTTAAAGCAATGCAGCAGCCTAAACAGAAAAAGTGGTATTTATTTTCAATAGCTAGTTTTGGGTCTCAAGGAATTGATACATTAATTTGCTTAAATGAATATACTATGTATGAAAATGTCACTAATCAGAATTTTGCAAATCTATGATGGTTTTGGCACACAATGGAAAAAGTAGGTATCCCAAAGAGATTTACTCTGATATATCAATAAAGGGTTTAATTTTACTTATATTTTTCATTGTAAAATAATTATGTAAAATAATTTGGCTGTATATGAACTATTTTGTTCTGAAATCATAATTTATTAAACTAATTTGGAAAAAAGAGCATAACTAATATATGAATAATTAAAATAATACTATATACATATTTGTATCCTTAATAAATAAGATTATATGAGAATATCAAATATTTTAATAATATGTAATACTACATTTTAAGTCACTTAGATATTAAACCATCCTAGTCAAAGTAGAAGCCTTTGATGCCTCTACATCAAAGTGCATTAATCACTAAATAATTTATATTAGCTTTCCTAAAACTCAAATCTGAGCATGTTGAAATAATGCCAGCAATGAACATATGTAAGCATTTTGTAATGCTGTGATGGTGTGCCAGACACAATGCATAAGTTTTTTCGGTGAGTATGTAATCAATGTGACCAACAAGAGAGAAAAAATTGTGTACTAGATAGGAGGCATACAAGTATAAAAAAAAGCACCTGGGCAAGAACAAGATAAGTATAAGGAACTGGAGAAAACTGGACACCCTGAGAAGTATGTAAGGAAGACAAATGCCAAAAAACCCCAAAAAAACAGTGTTGGGAGCAGATGAGCTGCAAAAAGGTGTGAAGAGAGTAAATAACATAAAAATGTCAAACACAAACAGGCAAGATGGAGCAAGAAGACCAGCTTGCTTTGGGTGCAGCTTCTCACAGGGAGCTTTCACATGGATCATTTCAGCCCACATGAGTAAGGGCACAAGGAGCCACAGCTGTGGTCACCAACTGTACAGTAGTGGCACCATGATTTCTACACTTATAGCTGGCTTAGGATATAATTGGAAAAGCTAGCAGCTTTCTGTATTAATATTGTGCAAGGACTAACCTTTACATGAAAAATGCTGTTAAGGAGTAAAGTTTGGTCTTTTTCTCTCGGTTCTGGTTTTTTTTTTTTTTTTTTTTAATCTTTAAAAATATTTTATAACTACCTCAATTTGTCTTCTAAGTACACCCATTACAGCAATTTCTGATTCTCTGATATCTGAATTTATATATTCCGTTGCAGCATTGTACTCCAAAGTACAGTGAACTGGGGTGTGATTCCATTTGATACAAAAAAGTTTGAAAGGTTAAGCAGAACAACTGGAAATAGTATTGTCTTCATCAATGCCTCCTGTTTTTTTTTTTTATTTCTTTATTCACAGAGAATAATGTGATTTTTTAAAATAAATAATTATGTACAATTATATTACTGATTGAAAAAATATGATCATGTGGTGGCATATACAATGTAGCATAACATAATAACTATACTTAATATTAGGTAATTACTATAGTATCGATTAATATAATGTAGCTTTCTAATAAAGTGAACTGGGATTTTAAAAATAGGGATACAGTGATTAATTGCCTCACTATAAGGAGTGTAAAACACTGTGAAATGTAAATAGTCTTTTCTGCTCTGAAGATCAGGTCAAGTGTTGACTGTGGGAGCCCTAAGCTGTTATAACTAAATTAGTATCTTGCTTCTGGCGGGGGTAAATAAGAGATATTTGGGAAATTACTACCCATATATAGACACATAGCAATCCACAGAGAAAATATGTGGCAGTGGTGCTCTTGCCTTTCAGAGTTCTGAGGACACCACCAGTCCTGGCTGTGCCCAGCTTCTCCAGCCTACCCATGGGCCCAGAATTCCATTTTGGCAGATCCCATTGGTACCACAGGAGAGCCTGAGCTCAGTCCTGCCTCTGCTCCTGCTGCCTGGCGCCCTAATCATGAATCAGTTAAAAACAGAAATAAAACAATGACCAGAAATCCTGTCTAGCTGTCACAGAAAAGCTGAATCAGATAACTGCATGTTGGTGGCTGGGAGTATAGCATTATTTAGGTCAAAAAGTTACTTCCAAAATTCCCTACTGATGTGCTCTTTTTCTCTTTCTTTGTTTTTGAGAATAACACAGCTAGCTAAGTTGTGCCTTTCAGATTCTGATTGTGGTTATGAAGAAAGGAAGTGAATGTTTTCATGTGGAAGAAAGAGACTTGATTCAATTGACAGTAATCCTTAGGATTGATAAAAGTAGTTAGAATCATGGGGTTTTCACATTAAGTGCAAGCATGCAAATATTTCTATTCATAAAATATTCAATAAAAAATGTAGGCCTCCACAAATAAAATCTGATAAGCAAGATGCTATCAGAATTTTCTCATTTCCACTTATAAAATAGGAAAAAATATGAGTGCTTGGGTGTTGTGCACATAAGCTGATTTGGTTTAGCTAGAAAACCTTTTTTAAAAAACAATTGGGCTTCATCTTCTGTCTGATTTCATATTTTTGTATTTTAATTTTTGAGAGAGAGTGAATTTTATTTCTTATTCATTAAAGGAAAAGGCCCCATTTTTCACAAGAAATGGGGAAGTTGATTTTTTTTCTTCTAAAAATGCTCACTAAGAAATTGGGAATAAAATATATAGTAAAATTACCTGAACGCTTATGTATGTTTGAACATATGCAGGTGTGTACTGAGTTTGTGTAGTACTGCACTGGTGTTAAAAGTCAAGAACTCATCACTTTTTTCCAGCTGTAGTAATTCAATAAACTGCAACTGATCACATAACTCAAAATTTAATGGCAATGGATCTAGCAGCTTATTAACTTAAATTGTTCATGATTTCTGAAGACCTTATATAGGAAAAAATAGAAAAAGGATGCATTTTTCACTATGATTTAAATAGCAACAAAATTCACAAATCTGTTAAAATCAGGGACATGGTTGATACCACTGATTTTGATGGGGCTTAGTTTTCACTTATTGCAGAGTGCTGTTTCTTCTGAGGTCAGAATGAAAAGCATTTGAATCATTATGTTCTCATAAAATCTACTCCTTGCAATTGACTTATTAACCTTCTCATGATGTGAAAAAAAAATCATGCTGTACAATGCTAATTCTTGATTTTCCCCAAATGACCTAGAAAATATGTCCATTTGGTTTTGCAAGCAGCACTTCATATCCCCTAGACCTCTGTGATTAAAACCTTTTTTTTTTTTTCCTAGATAGACTCACTCTGATTTTTTGGTCAATGGTTATAGTGCTTTAAGTATATATATACTCTGATGGTCCCTTCCTGGAAATTTCTTTTTGATTTCAGGCACTTTCCAGCCTGAATGTTTAATTTTACCTGTTCAATCTGAAAACCTGTGGTATCTCAGTCCTTGCTCTTAAGACAGAAAAAAATCTCTGTAAATGACAAAAGAGTCTCCCATTTTCAAGAGATCTAAGGTTATTAAATCTTCCTAGGCAAGAAATTTAAAATAAATAAAATTGTGCCATTTTTCATTCAATGGAATCAATTGAACTTCTGTTATAAAACCCAATAACCATTAAAACACAGTGCCTAAGTTTGGGTGCATTCTTTTGGGTGAATGAAGAAGAACCTAAAAACACTTGGACATTCAGTACACACACAAGAGGCTGAGTTGCTCGTGCAGTGTAACCCAATTCAAAGCCTTACTGAAAACATGACACCACTTACATTACAAATAAAAATACACTTTTCTCAGGTCTAGTTGCTGCAGTTACTATCCATGTCAGCACAGACTGAAGAGAAAAATTACCTGTGGTAGAGGTTCTGAAGCTTTTCCATCTGGGAAAATATGTTTTTGTTGAGGTTTTTGTTTTCTTTCAGTTTAAAACTTATTTTTGTAAAGAAATTTAAACCTATACTCAGCATCATAAAAACAATTAAAAATCTAGAGAAATATCATTTGCTGAAGAAAAAGTCTTGTAGAACTCCTCTAATGTAAATTTATTGACTGAAATATCTATCTGACCACAGAAAACTGGACATAAATACTTTTATTATTTCAGATTTAAAAATATGTATATTATGTCATCTAGAAGAATATTCAGGGAAAAAAAAGATGAAATGGTTTTACTTCTTAGTTTTTTACTAAGAAACAGCTATACATTCTGTAAATTTCTTTTAGGTGCAGCACAAAAGACAAGTCCCTGCAGAGGCACTTAAGAACCAGCTTGGGTGCTGCAGTCACTCCAGGATGGTCAGACAGGGAAGTTTCCTCAGAACACTGAAGTCTGCACACAGCAGACTTCAAAAAAGTAGCTATTTGAACCGTGGCCAGAAACATGACAAACACAAACCGTACTTGATGAGGTAGTTGTATGTATAGTTTATGGAGAGTTATCAAGCCAATATCTATGTATATTTAAGCTAATGCACATTAGCTTCTGATATATGATTCTGTATACAATTCAATCAACAAAAATGCTGATTATATAATATTGACTGAGTGTTCTCTGGAGCTAATTTAGGACTTCCTCACTTTGTGAAGTAATCTAGGGGGTTACCTAGAAATACATTTCATAAAATTATGTAGTGGTTTGAGTTGAAAGAGTAATCATCAAGTTCCAACCCCTGTGCCATGGGCAGGCACAGCTTCCACTAGACCAGGTTGCTCAAAGTCCCATCCACCCTTGCCTTGAATGCTTCCAGGTGTGAAACATCCCCAGCTTCTCTGGGCAACCTGTTCCTGTGCCTCACCAACCTCACAGCAAAGATTTTTTTCCTAATATCTAATATAAAGCTACTCAGTTTCAGTTTGAAGCCATTCCCCTTGGTTCGGTCACTGCATGCCCTTGTAGAAATTCCCTCTCCAGATGTTTTCTAGGCTTTTTCTGCTTTAGGTACTGGAAGGCTGCTATAGGATTTCCTGGAACATTCTCTTCTCCAGGCTGAAAAACTCCAACTCCTGTCCCGTCTTAATTGGAGAGATACTCCAAATCCCTGATACCTGAAATTGCAATAAATAGATACAGCCAATATTAGTACAACTACGGTACTAAATGATTTAAATTTAAATGGGAGTGAAAAATACTATTTACTTCTGTCTTGTTTCTCATGTAACACAGAGATAGGCAATATGGACAGCCCAGTATTTTGCCTTTTACCAGGTTGTAAATTTCCACTTCCTAGGCACAAGTTGAAAGTTTTCATTCATTAAATATAAAGAAATCCTTTATGCTACGCAAGTGGGGGATTTTTTTTTGCCATGAAAGCCCTTACTTCCTTTAACAATTTCTAGTTAAGGAAAAAACCATCTAGCACATCGCTCATAGCAAATTGATTCATGCTGGACAAAGCTGACAGGTAAATAAAGTAAATGAACCTGAAACCATCCAAGAAAGCACATGGATATATTAGAAAGGGTCAAAAAGATCACAAGATCAATGAGTTGTACATCATCAACATATTAGTAAAACTATAACCATGAACAGTCCTTGATGAAGCTAGCAGACAGTGCTTTAATACTTTATCAGTGCAAAGTGTTCCACAAGTAATAATACAAATGTACTTACAATTTCCAAAGGAAAAACATTGAAAAAACAAGCTTGTTTACACAGTCAAAGACTAATTTCATGGGGTATTTAAGATGTTTGCAGTTTTAAAAAATGAAAAATTAAACAAAGTCAAAATTTTTAAACTAAATAATTTAACATATTACCTTTCCAACAATGTCCTCTACTTCATAAGCATGAGATGTGCAGAGATCAATTGTCCACTTTTACTGATTCTTATGGCTAAAGCTGCAAGATAAAGATTGAAAACTTGTAAAAAACCAAAAATTCTCTACAAACTGATAAAATGATACAAAAAATAATCTATGTAAACCCTTCTGAAACAAATCCTGCAACATATTTGATACAAAAAGAAAATGACTCATTGCCTGTTTCAAATCCAGGATATATTCTGGGGATTATTTTGCTGAGAAGGATTTCTGATTTCCATTTTATTCTCTTTTCCAATAGTCTTTTTTCCCAGTTGACATCTAAGGATTTTTCTGGCTTTTTTCTTTCATGTGGATTCCAGGTGTAGTGAGACAGAACAAACAAAAATCTCAAAATACCATTTCTTGCTTTGTGTTCTAACCTGGTAGGTATTACTCACATAAAGTATGGAAAGTACACATCACTGGTCGAAGAAAGCACTTAGAAAGGTAATTGCATCTCTTCTATCAGTTAAACTTTTGAGAATCACTTTCAAATTATTTTATTTGTGTGAAAGTTTTCATTTACAGTCATGAAAACCAAGTATAGGCTTATAGTTTAGATGCTTCAACCCCTCAAAGAAAAGTGGGAGGTACTGACAGCTTTCAAACTATGTTTATTATGAATTAAACAAACCAAGATTTTTCTTTGTCATGCTAAAAACACCAGTTTAACTGAAGAGGAGACATTGGTAAGAGTATCAATACTTCCCTTCTGCCTGAATCCTAAAGGGACTATAAGTTATTTTGTGTTCTTTAGAATGTGGCTTTCTAAACCACTACTTTTCTGTAGAACCATCATCCATTTATTTAAGCCATTATGTTATGACTGTGATGAGAACTTCTTTAAAAAGATTTTTATCTCCTTGTAAAAAAATCAATATAAGAAAAAAAAACCCAGAAAGTATGCATCTTGAGATTTTGTTAGTATAGGGAAAAACCATACACAAATTTAGATCCAGTCTGTTATTTTTATTTTTTTCATTTTAAAGCAAGCCTTGTTGACTGTAAAGTGAGAGGCAAATGTTATATAAGAGATAAATACTATTAAATATTTCAACCCAAACATGTAGTTATTGAGTTCCACAGTTTCAAAGCAAATTAAAACTTTAGAGCTTATTTTCTGATCATTTTGAAAGAAGAAATAGAAAATATGTACTTCTTAAAACTATTTTGGTTTTCTTGAACATTTATCAGAAAAAAGTTACATCAAAAATTTCCTAACACAGTCCAACTTTGAACTCCCTTTAACTATACTTTAATTAAGCTTAAAAGTTTGCAAAAAGTTACTTACTCACTATGTTCGAATAAAGAACCCAATGTGTAGTGTAGAACTCTAATGGATGAAAACGTGCTCTGAAATGAGGGCTCCTGATGAGCATTTCTGCTGGGTGAACTTCATTCTCACAATTTTTGTCATCTCATGAGCTAGTTAAATTATTCCTGTCCATTTCCTAATTCATCCTAAGATACAATAGACAGCACATTTCTTGATGATTATAAAATGCCTCAGGTGAATTCTTCTATGGCAGAAGACTGAAGGAAAAGTGACTGGAACGTCTCAAAAACTTGATTAATGATATTAAAAAGTGCTGCCTGGAAAGTCTTATTAACATCATTAGAAAAAAATGAAAAGGGATTTTCACATTTACTTAGGATAGCTGGTTTTGCTGTGGTGTGCCTGACAATCAATTAAGAAGTTTCTGCTGTGTCTGCTGTGGAAATTTAGAACAATTTCATATTTGGTAGCATTTTTAGTTGTTTATGCTTTAATGCAGGTGTGACAAGCTGCTTGCCTGAAACAATCTCTCTCTATTATTAGGGACATTTCTACAGTTCTTCCTAATAAATTCACAGGTGGTTAACAATTCATGTCCTTGCTTGTGTTTTATTAACCATACAAGAAAATTGCTTTGGAAAGCTTAATGTCGACTAGTGCATAATATTATTGGATTTCCCATCAATTTTGTGAGCTTTCTGCTGCTCTGCAGCTTTGAGGTACAATTCTGAAGAAGGCTTCTCCAGACCTCTACCTAGGATGAAGGAAATAAATAAGCAGCCCCCTCCTTAGACAGAGATTTACTTGTCTCTTCATAATTTGTTTTTTAAAATATGCCCTCTGAAAAAGGCATGTAAATCTTATTCAATTTAGAAGAGATTGAAGAAAATTCTTATAAAAATAACACTGAAAATAGCAATAGGCATCTTAAGATATAATAGAAGATCACATATGGCTATTCACAGTGAAAAAAAGAATACCTGGCAATGGGATTTACAGTTAACATACATGAGAGTTTTCCAAGTTTGTTTCCTAAGAAGGCAAAGGTAAGTTGATTTGGCTGTCTGCTTCCTCCTTATCTCTGGTAATTTTGAGGCCTTCAGACTAAATTCAAACAAACAAAACAATGAAGTAGATATTACCAACATACTTAACGCCTACAATTTCTTTAAAAATGTGACTGCATGGATAAGAATATAGTTAACAGATTTCAAGAGGGAAGGAATATTTTAAACAGTTCAAATTTGTCAAAGTCCCAAGCCCTAGAAGTTCTACACTTAAAGAATGAAAAAAGGTTCTCATGTTTCTGTATACATGCACATGTAAGAGTTCACATATTTCAGTTAGATACTATAGTTCCTTAAACTTTAAATCCTACTTTGATTCTGTCCCATGATTTTGGCTGCTGCATACCAATGTTACTTCAGACATCCTTAGCATCATAAGAAAACAAGAGGTTAACTCCATGGAAATGTGAAATTACTACTTCTTGCCACAAGTTATCTGGTTTTTTACATCTTTGGGATATCTGGGAATAGAGTGAACGATCAAAATCTTCCTTTCAGATACTACAATCTTACCCTTTTTCTATTAACACTTGCTCTTTTTTTCAAGTTGTGGAGGAGATATACATATTTTCCTCTTCTCCTTAGCATACATGACCTCTTGCATCATCACCTTCATCAACAAAATTATGTTGATAAAGATTCAGGTCCCAGCCACTTATTATCTTAAGTGCTCAGGAAAGGTTGCAAATATTTCTGTCCTCTTACCACCCTCTTTGTAAGGGGGCAGCATAGCAGTGGCCATAACAACGCTGTACAAGCACACAGAGAACTTTCTCTGCTTCCATCTGGTTTTACATATCTGACATAATCAATACAATCAGTTCCTCTGTGTTACACAGTAACTATGGAATTTCAGAAACAATACCCGCTAACATAATACCATAATACCATCTACATTACTAGTCCCTAAAATTTCCTAGTGCAGCTTACATATATAGCCTTCCTTCTCAGTTCTCATGTGCTTTTATTTTTTTATTCAATCCATTTAGCCAAGATATGAAGATTATGATAGCAGTATCCTGCCCTCTTACTTGCTTTCCTTCAGTCCTTGTCCTCAGCAAATTTTGTTATCAAAGATACTTAGATTTTCAATCTAGATCACTGATAAATGAGCATTAGTGATATGTCTAAAATTAATTCTTGAACTACCCTATTAGGTTATTCTTTGCAAATTGATATCATGAATGACAATTTAAAGTGCCATATATGTGATATCAGACATGAAATCAAAATTCTACTCAGTGGGAGATAAAGCAGATGCAAAATATTTCTTTTTTGAGAGAAGGAGAGGCTACTAATGGCTCTGTCTAATCAGCTGGCTAGAGCTAGAGTAGATCACTATTAATGATCTGTTGTGGGCATAGATAAAAGGCAAGTTACTCGGCTTCTGATTTATGTTTGTAGATTGTATTTACCTCTTCCAGTGTCTCAAAGCCAAATAACCTACTCCTATCTCCAGATTAGAAACTATAAAATCATACTGTACTTTGACTTATGAACATGGGGTATGAATCTCCAAATGAGAGAGAATTATGTAGTCCTAAAATACACTGAAACAGAACATGCACAACTAAAAGAAAATCTAATCCTTGATGAGAAGAAATTGAGTCAGAAAATTAAGATAAATGCTTGTCTGTCTTGGAAAAATTTGGACGGGATGAAGAAGGAAGACAGCTGCAGCTAATGTATCTGGAGTTTCCTCTCCAGTTCTTTTATTACCTTAATTTAAAATGAGTTTAGTGCTAATAAAGTTTCTAAGCAAAACAAAGTTTCAGATTACAGACAAGAGTTTGACTGTCTAGGGAAAAAGGCTGATGACTGCAGAGGATCCAGCCCTCTGTTCAAACAGAGAATTAGATTAGTTATAGAACATTAGCTTTTTCTGCTGCAGAGTTTAGTAAACAAACATCTTTCTTGGCTTCACCTACTCACCTCTGCTAGATGCAATGGGAGCTTAGTAATTATATCTGCTGTGTAAGGGAAAAAGTGATATCCTCCATTCTGCGGCTCTATACTTTCAATTTGTGGCTGGCTAGGAAAAGTATGCTTAATGGAACTGACAGAAAAACCTGATGTTGATATTAGTGTGTTCAAAAGATTGCAATTTTGACCAAATTGAAATAGGTAGTTGTGTTAACTTGCAAAAATACAAGAAGATTCTCAACTGTAATCTTTTCCTAATAAAATTATTATTGTTAATAATTGTAATATTTCTGTCTTGCTGCTAATATGATTTTTTTACATAAGGCCATCCCTTTTGACCTTTTTCAAATGTCAGTAATAATATTTAATATGAATATGCTTCACAGACACTTTAAACACTCATATAATGTTTAATATTAAAAGATAATAATCTTGGTATTTGTACTCAAAATGTCACTGAATATTGCATGAACAGTGATTATGCTGGTTTAATAGCAAGGTGTGTATCCAAACCCTGATATTATCAAATAGCTTAGGAAATTAATATGGAAGTGAATTGTTGCTTTGATTATTCTTTTGTTTTGAAATTACTGAGTGTTTGTAGAACCATCTTCCTTTGTAAGGAATTTGGTAATAGGGCTCAGCGTTGAATGATTATTTGGAAATATGTAAAAAGGAAAAGAAAATATTGGTTTATTCTATTAATGAAGATGTATCTTAATGTTAAAGCTTAGATTCTAAAAAAATTCTTGCAAGGAGCACATTGGAGATCATATCCAGTGAAAGACCTACTTTAAGGAACCGAGTTCTCAAAAGAACTATAAGGCACTCTAAACAAGTAGAAACCTAAGATGGGTGATTTGAAACAAAGATAAACAAAACCACCACACTTTAATTGACAAGACACTTACAATGAACTTGTAAGAAATATCACTTACATATGGTGTGCTTAAAAAAAGAAGTAAGATCCTCTGTAGAGCTTCTCCATACACATTGACCTAAATCCTACAATTTTCTTCCAATGGAAGTTTCCTATAAATATGCTTTTCACAGTAATTCAGTAAGATCCACAGAGTTTTTCTAAAACTTAAATTCTGAATTAAAAGCCTTCTTTCTCTTTAAATTTTCAAAGCTGTCACCAGGAAAGGAAATATCTGATTTTGAAGTTTTCCTTAGATTTAGGAAAATTAACATATGCAGATGAATTCTGTATCAATTGTCTTGAGGGGAAAGGAAATTGAGAGTGAGGAAAAAGCATAGAAAAAGCCACCAGTAGCTCCCTTTCTAAAAGGATGGATGCAAAATCTGAATTTGTAAGGGTTTTCACTCTAGTATTGCAATTATAGAAGGAAAAATAATATTTGCATTAAACAAAAAACCTCCGAAAAATGAAAAATGCTGTCTAAAACAGGAATGAGGATTTCCATTTATCTTTGTAAATTCTTGTGCTGCTACATAATAGTATTTTACTCTTGTACATATTGTGTTGAATTCCTTTATTCTGTGAAAAATAACAAAACTCCCGTTGAACAGAGCAACAGCCTGGCACATCTTGGAAGTGCCTGTGTATTATGCATGTGCCATGGTATGACTGGGCATGTACAATAATTTTGAAGGGTTTACAGTATGTGCATGGTACATCTTCTGGCAAAACATACAGAGAAAATTTAAATCATGTTAATTAATTATGCTTATGTGAGAATTTAGAATCCTTGAGTATTCCTTGACCCAACACCCAAGTAGAGAGTTAAATAAAACTTAGAGCAACATTGTCATATCAAACTTGATAATAACTTATCTGAAGGTAATAAACAGAAACATTCCATTAGACATTGTTTCTGGAGTTTTAAGGTGTATGGTCTATTTCTGAATACGAGAAGACTGATGGCTATAAGGTCCATGTCTTCATAGTCCAACCTCTTTTCAGCTTTATTTCTCTAGTTTTCTCTATATGTCTGGAGGCTTTCTGAGATTTTCCTCTGCTCCCTTAGAGATTTCTTTAAAAAGTGCAGAACCTACTTAGCCACTATCAAAACAAAGATTCTTTACCAGTAAATAAAGCACATTCCTCACTACCGTTCATTATGGCATCAGATATGAAACCAACAAGAAAATCAGAAGCAAGTCATGCCTTAGAGTTCCTGAAAAACTCCTCAAACCTCCCATCAAGAGATACATGTCTTCCTGTACATCTTCATAGTTTCCATTATTATGTATTCTACTCTAAATTAAAAGACACTGGATTATAGTATGACTGGGTAGATGTTTGCCAATAAACTACAAGTGATTTGTGACATGCTATGGCCTCTGTATAAAATAAATGTGTTTTTAGACCATGGTATGTATGTTTGCATGTCCAAAGGAGACAAAGCTGAACATTTGTTGTAATGACCTTCGCACATACCATTTTTTGTAGCTAGAAGAAACAGCAGGGATAAGAAGAAATAACATCAATAAATAAAACAGATGCTCATACTGAGATCACTTAGTTTCTTACACTTTCTTGAACTGCTTCCTTGACTTCTGCTGTTTAAATAGTTTCATGCAAGAGTTGCCCTCTTTTCCAATTTTGTTTTTCTTTTTCCAAGATAAATTCACAAACATGAGATAGGAGGTCCTTCTAGTTTCCATTTCTGACTAAGTATTGACTGTTTAGAAAGTTTAACAGACCATGGTTTAGCCTCACAAAAAGCCCAGTGACACTTTTTTAGTAATTCACTGAAGCCAGGGAGTCAGAGAAAAAAACTCAATTTTGCATCCAAAAGCATTTTACTTTGCTTTGTGGAAAAATGTTGGCAAGCTAGACATAAAACGATTTGGAACAGTTTTTGGCATGAACATAACAAAAGGGAGTGAGGGAAGATTAGAAAAGAAGAAATACTTGTTTATATCTTCCTTGTTTATAGTAAAAAATTCTATTTTGTTTAGATTTTTTAAGATGCACAAGAAAAAATATCTCTTCATAGGTTTTTTGAAATCATAGATGGAAAGTACGAAAGATACAGATATACATATTTATATGTAATGTGTCCATGTGTGGATGTGATGGCATTCAGACTTCAGTCACATGGCTGTCATTGGTAGCATTTTATAGCAGAATAACTTTTGTGTTCTTTCTTATAACAATGAAACTTTCTATTTTTTATATTAGAAATTGTAATGTGAGAATGAAATAGATTAGGTCAGTTATTTATAGTTTCAAATAAAGACTGAGTTCGATAATTGCAAGACAGGTAATTAATAAAGAAACAGAAGACTTGATATTTTGCTTTTAATTTAGAAAGAGAAAGGTTACAAAAATCTTACAAATGACACTAGAACTAAGTTAAAATGTATGCAAAGAAAAAAAACTTATCAGAATATATTCTGACAAGCACTTTCATTCTAATTAGTTATTTTTAAAACAAAATAAACTTCAAAATTAATAAGGAAATCTGATATATTCCTAATACAAATAAAGGGAATAAAATAAAAATTAAAACAAAACAGAAATTTTAAGGGTGTCTGCAAAATATTTAGCCTTGAAATTTGTTTTACTTGCAGAGAAATCAGGTTAAGGGGAGATAAATTATAATATATTAAGAAAAGGACAAGTAAAACTTTGAATTTACTAAGTATGCAAAATTCTGAACATTGATCAAGGCTCCAGAAGCAATTATCTCCCAAGAGCTGCTATTGGGAATGGGAACAGAAATCAGAGAAGCCAATAGAATACCCTTATTTAAGAAAAAGCTTTGGGACATAGCAGGAAATTAAAGACCAAATAGTTTAACTTCAATTTGCAGGAAACTATTAGGAACTACTTTAAACCACCAGATTGGAAAATGCTTAGAAAAGCACAACTTGATTAAATGAAAGTTGGAATAGGAGGGTTATGCCTTACTAATTTCTTACTTCTATGGAGTTATGATTGCCAAAGTAGAGAAAGGAATTGCAGCGTAGACATCACACTTAATGGCTTCTCAGGAAGCTTTTTAGTGTCAGAGGTTGTGTAAGGTTCAAAATCATTGAAAAGGAGAGAATCTGGCATATTAATTAAAAAAAAAAAGGCTAAAGGATGAAAAGACAGAGGGCAAGACACTATAGAGGAAAAAAAATAGGAGGAAAAAAGAACCTGAACCCATAGAAATAAACTTCTGGACTAGTGCCTGGAAATGTATTATGCTGGGTTCAGAATAACATAATACAAAGGATTTGCACAGTGTATAAGAATCCAACAATAAAAGTCAAAATTTAATAAACTATCCTAATTATTATTTTTTTTTTTAATGGCAGCTTCTCCCTACAACTTTTAACAGTAAAGCAAAACAAGTACAGTCCATTTTTCCTTGTGATACCCTTAAAAAACCTTATCTACACTACGACAGAGAAGTGCCACATATGTGCTTTAGGTTTTAGTAAGGGTTATAAATGTCAGTGAAGATCAGGAAAAAATAAAATTAAGTGTTCAAAAAGCAAGCATTCCTCTGCCTGATTCTATCCAGAACGTATTTAAGACTTTGAAGTGGGAAAAAAATATCATCTTAGAAGAAAAGTAAAGCCAAAACAAAACAAGAAAAAAAATATTACCCACAAGCTCATGCTAAATGGAAGTGAAAATACCACTTTCATCTTGCTCTTCAAGTGTTTGGAAGACTGATGTGGTTTTTACTTGTCAAAGTTTCTAGTGAAGATGACAATAATATCTCATATAGCCTGAAAATTGCTAGAATCCTTTTTTTTATCTTTTTCACTTTGGATCAATGACAGTTACTTATCATTACAAAAGAGAAATGGAAAGAGAAAAAATCTTCTGGGTTTGTGGCCACTGAAATGTCAGAAGATTTGGGAAACTGAATTAGATCATGGCAATTTTAGTCTTAGAATAATATTTTCTACAAAAAGAAAACCTAAGAAAAATTTCTGAATTGTTTACAATTTGGAATTTGTTTATTTTAAAATACGTATATAAATTAATGAGATGGGGAAAATAAGATTATTGTACCCTAATAAATTGTGTTTTTAAAAGAAATAAAACAGACTCTCACATGTCTTTATTAAAGACTGTGTAACACATTATCTTGTAAATAATATAATTATCTATGAGATAATTTTAGAATATCTTGCAGATAATATAAATGCTATAGAAATCTAAAAAATAGGTGGGGCTTTTTTCATGCTATTTTTTCTCTTTAGTGCTGAATAATGCTTAATATTTGTGGAGGTTTGACCCTGGCCAGCTGCTGGATGCCCACATTTTCACTTCTCCTCAACAGGACAGGAGGAGAAAATTAGATGAAAAAGCACCCAGGGTGACATAAGGACATGGAGATCACTCGCCAATTACTGTGACAGGTGAAACAGACTCAACTTGAGAAAGAAATATTCAATTTATTGTCAATTAAATGGAGTGGGATGTTGAGTAACAAAGATCTAAACTTTAACACTTTCCCCTCAGTTGTCCTTGCTTACCAAGCCCAACTTCATGCCTGACTTTTCTACTTCCCCTACCTACAGCTCATGGAAGATGGGGAATGAGGGGAGCTGCCAGTGGCACTCCTTCCTCTTTACACTTTCTGCTTGTTCCAGTGTGCTTTCTTCCCATGGGCTGCAGTCCTTAACAATAAACACGTTCCACTGTCTGTCCTCCATGGCCTGCAGCCCCTGCCAGTAGACTTTCCTGTGTGGGGCTCTCTCTGCGAGTCAAAGATTCTACAAGGCACAGCATTGGCATGGGGTTCTCCAGGTGCTGCTGGGTGGATATCTGCTCTGACTTGGTCTCCTCCATTGGCTGGAGAAGTCTTTTTAAACAGAATGCCCATTTGAAGTGGGTTGATGCTAGTTGGATTCCAGGCACCCACCAAGCCACTCTATTGCTCCCCTTCACAGTGGGACAGGAGACAAAATATGTGAGGGTTCACGAGTCAAGATAAGGATGGAGAGAGATCACTCAGCAAATCGTTGCAGGCACAACGAGCTAGATTTAGGGATATTAACTAAATTAATTAGTAAAAAAAAAAGAAAACAAAAACAAAACCAAAAACAAAAACAGGACAATAATAAGTAAACCAAGATCCTAAAAACACCTTTCCTCAACCCCTCCTTCCCAGCAATACCTCCTCCCCTCAGTGGTGCAGGGAGACAGGGAATGAGGGTTCTGGCCAGTTCATCACACACTGTTCCTGCCACTGTTCAGGGAGAGGAATCCTTCCCCTGTCCCAATGTGGGGTCCTTCCCACAGGAATGCAATTCTCCAAGAACTTCTCCAGCATTAGTCCATCACGCAGGCAACAGTACCTCATGATGAACTTCTGCAATGTGGGTCCCTCTTCCATGGGGTGCAGACTGCAAGGACAGGCTGCTCCAGTGTGGGCTCCTCTCCCCACAGGTGTACAGGCCCTGCCAAGAGCTTGCTCACCATGGGCTTCACAGGGGCTCACAGTTCCTCTCAGGAACACAGCTCCTGCTCCAGTAAGCCCCCTCCATGGGCTGCAGGTGGATCTCTTCACTCCCATGGATCTCCATGTGCTGCAGCAGCAGCCCTGCTCCCTCACCACGGTCAGCACCTCTGGCTTTGGTGCCTGAAACACCTCCTTCCCCTCCTTCTCCACTGGTCTCAGTGTCTGCAGAGCTGTTCCTCTACATATTCTTACTCTGCTTTGCTCTGGCCACAATTACATCTGTGCAGTAACTTTCTTTTTTGTTAAATATGTTGTCACAGGGGTGTTGCCACCATCTCTAATCTGCCCAGCCTGTAGTTTGGTCAGTGGCATGTCCACCTTGGAGCTGGCTGCCTTTGGCTCTGTCAGATATAGGGGAAGATATTCTGGCAACTTCTTAAGAAGCCACCCCTATAGAAAGCGAAGGGAGACGACCATCCTTTGAATCAGCATCGAACTCCATTTTATTGATCCAAAATGCAGGTTTTTATAACCGTGTTAATTAGGCTCATGCATATTTCAAACCCGAGCTCACCATAGGTCACAGATTACATATTAACCCCTCCTTTTGTTTTCAATACCTGTGGTTCGTTATTGAATCCAAGATTTATTTTCTCACCCTGTTATGAAAGTTCCCAAGGCCTCCATGTTTGTCAACTTTTGCTTTCCCAAAACTTATCCAAGGACAAGATATTTACTTGTTATTAAAAACAACCTGAGAACTTCTGCTGCTAACATAAACATGCCTGAGAACTTTTGTTGTTTACAGAAACAGGCTGTGAGAATCTGCTCCTCACAGCTGCCTTTTACTTTTCCATCAGCTGTATATGATTATGGCATGTCTGAACAAAACTCTATAAGCCATTTCTGAGCAAAATTCTCCAACACACCCCTGTACCCTCCAGCTGACAAAACCAGGCTGTGCAAACCCAACACGCCATTTTAGACCAGAACACTTTTTCATTGCTAGTAAAACACCACTGATTTTATGTTTACATTACAGTGCTATGATTGCCTTGTACTAAGCTTATTTTCACTTGTTTCAGCTGCAGTTAAAATTGTGTAGTGGCTAAATAAACACTGTCTTATGCTAATTAAGGTTTTGTTAATAGGAATTACATAATAGTAGAATCAGACTCAGTTGACTGCAGCTCTAGAATAAAAAGTGACGTGGAAGTGTGCAGATACAACATGATACAGTGAAGGCAGCCTTGTGAATGAGGTGAAGTGGATATAGTGATAACACAGAAAAGCAGAAAATTGAATGACTGTGAACTGGTGAAAAGAAAGAGCATGTAAGCAAGGTGTGTTAAATTGTATAAAGATAACCCTGGATGGACTTGGAGAGCCAAGTGGAAGACAAGTTCACTACTAATATCCAGGAAAGTTATTGTAATGATTCAGTTTCAAGATCTCATTTCTCTTGATTTGGAGACTTGGTTTTCCCTCAAAATGCTTTGGAGCCTGATTTTTCTCTTGGTTAGGAGGGAAATTATGCTGTACAATTCTTTCCTCTGGGATAACAGAGAAGTGTATGAAGTGACAGCTTCACCAGACAATAATCCAGATCTTCAAAGGTTTTTCTTCTTGCATTGCTTCTGCTCTCTCTACCCAAGCCTCATGCAATAACAATCATCTCCCTTTGTATCAAGAATTTCTGATGGTCAAGAGTTTGTGATAAACTCAGAAAGCTCCTGTGTGAAATTTTCATTGACTTAAGCTTTGATGCTCAGGAAAACATGAGCAATCCTGAGACTCATCTGGAAACTTGTAAACTCAAAATTCTGATAAATCTTATAAACACACTGGAATATCTATATCAAAAAATCGATACTTGAAACATCAGTTATTATAAGCCAAAGACACACCTTTCCTATGTCCAGCAAAATATCACTAATGAATTTCTCTGAATATAAACCCAGGGAATACCAGTCACATTTAACTATATGAGAGGTGCTGATCTCTTTTAATTACAGATGTTTAAGCAAAATAGAATTAAATTTCATGTTATATTGTCTCTGCATGCTATAGATTTAATATCTATTAAAGGCAAAGCAAACGATTCTGTCAGTTCTTTTCCATTAAAATAGAATGATTTTATGGCTTATGTACTCCAGTTGAAATACTGCCATGTTTTAAACACGACTCAAACTTGATTTTCTACTATTTCCACCTGTCTGGATTAGGTAAACACTATTGGAACAAAAAACATCCAAGTATTCAATGTTGCTGATAGGATTAATTTTTTTTTTTTTTTTTGAGGGGAAAGATAGTTTTCAGAGATATTTTTGCACGAACAAAACATTGCAGGTTTTCTGAAATAATTCATTGCCATTACTAATACTGGGATGTAAGGTCTTCCTATATCATTGTAGAATATATTACTCAGAGAAGATATCTCTGAGTAAACTGGCAAAATTACTTCAACTAGCATTCTTTTCTAACAAGGACACATGTTAAAAGAAATATAAATTATCTTCTGGCTACCAGCATTCCTCTGCCAGTAACTTCTTTGTAGCCAAAGCAGAGGCTTCTGACAACTGTAGACCCTAAATGTACTATTCAGGATATCATGAATATTAGCTTGCCTTGATCTTGAATTCAAATGTATTGAAATAGTGTAACAAACAACATAGAAACTCCTTGTAACACTGTGGTTTTATAGCCAGACATATATTTACTATGTGAATAGTGACTGATGTGACCACCCAAATGTCAGAGAGGTGTAATTTTATACAGGAGGCTCCAAAGTAAACATAAGTTGCCATACTAAGAACAAGATAAGCACAAGGAACTACAAATAGGCAGGGACATCCTAATGAATATGCAAGAATAGTCATTCTTTCTACCAAGAGAAAAGAAAAACAAGATAAGCAATATTGGGAGCAGATGAGACATCATCTCCCACTCCCCATTTGGGATCGAAGACAATAGCATACAAACATTAGATATAAACAAGGGGAATTGGAGAAGAAACAAGACAAACCCACTTTGGCTTTGACACCTCTCACCAAACAGTTTTTAAGTCTGAACACTGAGACCTTAATGACTAAAAATCCCTAAGGGCTGCACTCATCAGTGCTAATGATATGGTATCAACTTGTAGTATTGCATATTGAGAAGTTAGAAAAGTATTCATAAAAACTAAGGTCCATAATTTTTCATGGTGCCATACAAGGAAAATGGCAGCATCAGGTCCTTGGTCTCTTTCCATTCTGTAGTAGACAAGACCTTGAACCTTCCCCCTTGTTGCACTAAGGGTATAGAAATTTAGCAGAAAAATAAATCCTCTTTCATTCCAGTCGGTCCTTCGAAATTAGAGTGGCTGGGTGCAACTGGGTTTAATTTCTGATTATAACCAATCCAGGTCAATAAATCAGGTGTTCATTAGGAATTTTCAGGAGCACAGACTCATAAATAATTTGATTTAGCAATTCAGTTTTTTAGTTCTGGTTGAATTCAATACAAACTTGCATGATACACATTAATGAATATTATGTTTTTTTGAGAAATAGGAAAGCTGGTTCACTAAATATAGATAGATACAGATGTATAGAGATTATAGATATAGATGATACAGATACAGATAAATATTCCTGGGTCCAATGCAGTTTGGAGGCACAAAGCTCACCTAAGTGCTGGAGCATTTTTGGAGTATCTCCATAGGACAATTTCTCATCCTTTTCTGCCATACCTTCCATTTCCATCCATACTGCATGTATGCCCAATAAATCATTACCAGGATTCTTATTGAGCACATGCAAAATAATAACACACAAAGCACAATGAATATAACAACCCTCTGCCAGCAGACAAGAAAGAGCAAGACAGTGATTAGAAAATTTTGAAAGGAGAAATATAGAGGAAGGTTCCTTATGCAAAAAGATGCAGGGAAGAAAGAGAATATTCACTGAAAGTATGTCCCATACACTAAGGCTCACACACTATGAAATTAGCTTATATGATCCCTTCTTCCTTTTCTGTAACAATTCTGGCATCATCATTTCTAAGAGAGAAACAGCGGCTTCACAGGCTACAAACTGGGAGGTTCCCCAACTAGGGGTCAAGTAAATGGTCTCAGGAGCAGCAGGGGCACAGTGAAGTAGTCTTCCTCAGCAAAGCACTGAAACAGGACTCATGCAAAACCAGAGTACTACAATGCTGCAACTCAGGTTGGAGGTAACATAAGAGTGGACTAATAAATTGTCCATATAGGAGACATGCAAAAAGATCTATCCCATTACAGGCATTATCTCACAACCTGGTGCATACATAAATTTATATAAGATACATGTATGACTTCCACAAGACAGGAGCTTGTGTAGGTTGCAGTAAGTAAAAAACATTTCTTGTAAGTGTAATTCACCTGTCATTGAGAGGGGAAGGAAGTAATTTCAGCAGATTGAAATATGTTCTATGTTTTTAATTATGACTTAAACCTTTAACCTTGAAAGATGTTAGTTACTGAATCAAATCAGTAAAGGCTCATCTTACATTTAAGCCTTCAACAACATTACAATTGATAGAGCACAATAAAAAGAGTGCAAGTCTAAGCAATGATCAAGACATAACAATTTTTTTTCCAGTCACGGTTGCAGGAAAGCTGTCTCCCACAGAAATTAATGAAAATCAAAACTGAAAATAAATAAATTAATTAATAAAGACATCTTTCAAGAAATGACAGACTGGGAGGCAGAAGGCAAAAAAGGGAACCAATCAACAAAAAACTAAGCAATATATGAAAAGGAGGCTTTAAAATACCAGGAGACAACACATGTTGGTAGTTGATAATGTCTGTGATTTTTTTTTTCCAATAATGTATTTACTCATTTTAGAAGTACTAAAATTTTTGAAAAATAAGGAAGTATATAAAGAAAGAAACATGTTAAGTTGAGGAAAGAACCCTAAAGTCAGCCTTTTTACATAGTCCTTCATTATTTGTTATTTACCTCCACCAAAATGGGAAGAAAAGTCAGGAATTATAAAGCCTAGTTTACTCTTCATCAGTTGTGATATGACAGTACATTTTTCACCAACATTCAGAAATGATGTGGGATGGTATCTTGCTCAAAGTTTAGCAACTCAAGAAAATATCAACATGATTACAATTACAGAGATATATTTCCTATTAATTCTGATGTATTATAGCACACAAATTCACTAAAGAAGTCATATTGACTAATTAAAACTTTATTCTATGCAAAACTTGAACAATGAAATTGCTATTTAGCCTTTTATGTTATTTTCTGACAGTCGGCAGACAACTTCAGAGACTAGCTTGAACTGTCAAAATAATTTATATATATTAAATGTCAATGCAACTCAGGAAGAAGATAAAATTTGCTTTCAATATGACATTTATATGCCAGAGCTTGATTTAGATATGCAGAGGTAGCAAGACATGTTAGCTAAAAGTAGTTATGCAGCATATTTCTAAACATGATGTCCCATTTATGTTCAAAATGATGTGGACTGAATCAATTAGGAGAAACAAGTGAGTTCCAAGAAGTACTTTTAAAAAGCTGTGGAGTTGCTTAGTAACCTGATGTTATACTTCATTTCCCAACAGAACTATAAAGCTGTCAGACTGCTAATGGGGAGCTCCCCAAGATAAATGGTGCCTCATGTGTTTTGCCAAAACCATGATTCTATTAAATATGCTACTCCTAACTTTGGAGAGTTATGCATATGCATATCAGTAATATATGTAACTGGACAGTTATCAAAGAAATGAGTTTTAGTTGCACTTTGTCATAAAAATGCAATAATTTCCCTCCTTGAATGCATTATCTTGTCAGCCAGGAGAAGGCACTGGATCCAAGACACCTAAGGGGAAAATTTTAATCCGGCTCTTTCTTAGTGCTATATTTACCTGACATCAGCTTTGTTCTTCACTGACAGTAATCTAGCATAATCTACTGCATACATCCTAGACTTGGAAATTTAGCTTTTTCTGCCTGAAACTTCTTTGACAACCCAGAAGTCACCATGTAGTCTTGTATCATAGGAGTTTGTTTTCAAGGTATATCAGAATAGATATATTTTAAATTTCAGTGAAAATTAAATGTAGGAGACTATTTTGAGCTCATTTAGTTAAAAATACAAACATACTGAAGCAAGGATATAAACCTTTCTTTCTCAATAACTGGGTTATGAAAGTCCCCATTTCATTCCTTGACTGGGGAAGGCATTAACCACCACTGAGCATTCATTATTTAATTCTCCCTGAGCATGGGCTTGGACTAAATGGCCTTCAGAAATCCTTTTCAACCCAAACCGTTCTGTGATTCTATGTTCAGGTATTACTGCTGAGTTTTTGCTGAATGCCATTAAAAACTTTAGGCACAAGAATTGTTCTTAAACTATTTGTTTCATTTTCAGAGACTACCATGTATTTTAAATTAAATACTATTCCTTCTGTGAGCACAAAGAGTTGGGGTTTGATATGAGAAAGAACAACATTCCTACTTATGCATATTTTTCAATGAGATCCAAGCTAAATTATGTGCCACAGCAAATTCTTTGCACAGCTAACTCAATGGAAGAAGTCATTTTGTCTTCTAAGACTGATGGCAGATTTGTATTTGTGAAATATTTGAATTAAGTGAAGGAAATGGTGCCTAAAGTGTGGCAACTGTTTAATCAGTGAGTAATGTACTCTTAATGTGTGAATTATTTTTTATGGGCTCATTTATGATAACAGACATTCATGGCTCAATCAATGTAAGCAACAGATTTATGGTATATTTAGTCACAACATAATCCAATGTAAGTACTCTTATTTATTACTACTCACAGTTTAATTCTCTTTTTTTTTCCTTCATACCGCTTACAGCATGCAACTAAAATCATATAAAGCACTTATCAGAACTTTTCACACAGCATTTATTCACATCTGTCTTATCATATTTTTACATTCAGATGTTGAACTTCAAAATACAATACAGTTATGTCATTTGCATAATTGCATGGGTAAAAGGATGTTAATTTTTCCCCATATCTAAGAAACAATAAGAGAAACCATTAATACGGCCATTGATCATTCCTCTGAAATGTCTTTTTTTTTGTCAAAATATTGGGGTCTATTTTACAGTTTATATATTTCTGATTTTCTCTCATAAGCTGGTAGTTTCCCTTCTGCTCCTTCAAATGACATGCCAAAGAATTATCACTGGAAATTATGATACTCCAACTACTAACAGATTCAAATGATCCACAGATACTTGGATACACAATCTTACATATTCCAGAATTCTCAACAATTAAAGTGTGTAGTCCACAAGAGTGTTTAATAGATGCACAAGAAAAGCTATTGTCACCTAAAGCAATATATATCCTACAGTTAATTGTCTTTCTTTGTTATTATGCTACATTTTGCTGTGATTCTTATCAGTGATAAAAGGATGATATTTTTTATGTTATTTACTTGAATTTTCTGAATTAACTTGGAAAAGATTGCTACAAGAAGTATGCACAAATTGTTTTACAAGACTTTTTGTATGATGTCTAAGAGATCTGTATAATAATATATAAAGTTTAAAGACTTCTGCTTCACTAGCAGAGAATTATCAGTTAATCAAATATTGTCTGGATATAAAAGTATTACTTCTGCTTCTAGATTGGCAAGTTATTTCTAGCATCTGAATGATCTGTAAAAGAATGAACAGCCTGACATTCTTCTCAAGCCCTTAAGAGTTCAGCTGCAGAGATTAAGAAAATATCTGTAGTAGAATATCAGATGTTGCATGGCTAGAAGCATGTGCAGAAACAAAATCTTACCATTATGATGAAATTCTGCATTTAGGCAATTAACAAAAGACTAAATATACAAAATTTCCTAACTACTTTGTTCTGAAAGGTAGGAAAAAAGTTTCAAATTTATTTTGTGATGTTTTCTGCATTGCAGTTAAATGAACATTTTGTAGGGAATTGTGAGGTGTTTTTATTTGAGACTGAACTTTCAAAACTACATGGTTGGCCAGAAATATGAACCTTGATAGATCAGAAACAATAGTTCCTTCCCAGTAAAACTGCAAACAAGCTTTTCCAGTGCTTTCATTTTTAATTTGGTTAAATTTTTTGCTTTTAAATTGAGAAATTTAAATATAATTAACAACCTAGCAGAGGATGAGGTTTAACATTTTGCTTTATTTAAGCTAGATTGACATATATCTCGTATAAATGTTCTGTAATATATAGGAACGTCCTCCTGGTTTTTGCCCTAGTTCATATCACTGGTTAATTTCAGCAAGGCCTTTTCTCTCTAGATCTGCAACATTTCTTCATCCGTTTTAAACATTTTGGGTTCTACTTGTATGTCTCTGTTATGCTGAATTTCTTTCTGCTTTCTAAAATAAAGGAAAAGAAAAAAAAAAAAAAAAAAGGACTGCTCTTTATCTTCCTCAACACCCCTAAAATGGTATGGCATTAGATTAAGCATAGCTTGGGATGTACCCAAATTCTAAACCGTGTAGCGATCAATCATGTCAGTTTAGTTGTGAAAGTGCCAGTTTGTTCATATTTTAAACTACAGAAATAAGATTACTTTGCTATGAACTGTTCCATAATGCTGCGAATGTGTCACCCAGGCTATGTAACTAAATTCTCATTTTTGAATGTCAGTGTGACCAGACTTTACATTTGATTTAAAATACTTTATCACTTCTTTCTCTCTTTAACTCTCTACTCAAGTCTGCTGTTATTAAAACACATAAGGGTTTCTGTGAGTTTGAGCAAAAATGAGAGACACTAGGTTACATGAATTTTTATTCTGGAAGTGTCTTGAAGAGAACTATGAAACCTTGAATATGATCTTGAATAAGAGCATTAGTTTTGTAAGCAGTAAGACAGTTGAGAAGTTAGTTGCTCCAGGCCACAAAGATATGTGAGAGTGCCTGTCTAAAACTGGAATATTTTCTTATACAGATTAACAGCAAAAGATTCCAGAATCGAAACCTGAATTTATTTCAGTTTTTGAATAGTTAAAGATATCATATGAAACTTATCCTCCTACATTCGTGCCAGCAGTTATTCTCTAAATAGTACTTCTTTCTTCCTCTGGAGTTATCCTCAGTCATTTGATATACAGATTTGAACTGTTTTTTTACTATTCAAAAGAGTTTTTGGGGAGGATGTGATGTTTAAATGAGTAAGTTGGTCATTCTAATGAGAGATCATAATATTCCAGAACACATTAATTCTGTAAGTCTGCATTAAATTCATGTCACAATGAACAAGATACAGATTTTTTGGTATCACCGAAATATTCTTTACGTCCAAAGGATCATTTTTGTTAATGAGTATATTTAGAAAATCTGAGAAAAAAATTAAATTAATGATTGCCAAATTTATATTTGGATTCCTCAGTAAAGTGCTTACATAAAAATCAAATCTTAACTTGCCTAAACCAATGAGGATGTATAATGTCCTGTGAGCCTCCTTTCAAAGTGATCTAAGTAAAACCTGTGCTTAAAAATGTCTGTATTGTGTACAGGCCATCCAGGATTCTGGTTTCAAAGACATTCTAATCAACAAATGTTTCAAACCTAACATCAGTATCAGCTATCAGAAGAGAAAGCCCTTTGGATACTGCTCAGTGACACAGAGATTTTAGTCACTTTTGAAGGCACAAATACCTTTTCTACATGTTTTAAATATGCTCAAGTACATAGCTTCTTCCAATTTTCATTGCTAACATTATATGCCTTTATTTACAGTGGATTCAAAATACTGGTTTTAGAATAAATTGAAATAGCTGAAAATCTTTCAATTGATTTCAATTTGTGTAGTCAGACATGCAGGTTTCCATTGAGGAGAGAAGATCAAAAATATGGAAATTCATCATACAGTTAAAATAAAACTCTATTTGTCAACCTTATTTGAATCATGCACATAACATAAACTGTTTATTTTGCACTTACCACATAAAGAGAGGACATTTATTGGACAGTAATGACAACATTTGATTTGTATTGATGAATTCAGAGTCGGGAAATCCAGTCCAAAATTTACCCTACAAGATAATAAAACTCCTGGTAAAAGTTTACAGTTTCTGGATGAGAGCAGGAAGGAAAAATGTTTTACATATTTTTGAGACTAACAACCAACAAAACGAAGAGGATTTTTTCTGAAAAATTAAACTCTCCAGTATTGAAAAATATATATACATGCGCATGCCTATGTGTATGCATATGTTTGTGTGCATCTAGATGTGCATCTTGATGTTATTGAAATTGTAGGCAGCAATTAAAAAAGCAAAATCATATGACCTATATTTAACTTTTGCTGCTGATGGAGTTTCTTACAGGATTTTTTATTTTTCTGCAAATTGTGGTTAGTTTTCTGCATTATATATTATCATATTATTACATAATGAAGCAAAGAAAAGCAATTTCCTAAAACTAAAAATAGATTTTTTTTTAAATGAGTGTAATAAGAAATAGTTAATAGTTAGAAATACTTGAATTGGATTATATTGTTTTTCTAATTTTTCTATAATTCATCTGTGCTTTATGTCTAGGCAAGAAACAGTAACTACTATGCTTGATGGCAATCATAATACTGCAATCTTCATCATGAATTTATGGAATTTGCAACAGCTATTCCTATACAGTACTCAGAATCTCCACTTTGCTGAGGAAAACAACTTTTGTTGTTGCCAGATGAACTATTTTATGCAGCTGGTGGAAAGATACAATGCTAATTCTGACAAACCACAAGCCTATGGAACCCCACAATGCTCATTCTGCAAAACTACGTCAAACATCAAGCAAGAAGAGGATGCAAAATAATCAACCAGTCCAGTGATGTCAACTCACTTCCACATTTAGGAAGTAACACCGAGTTCATCAAGTTATCAGGTAAAACTTTGGGGTAGACAATCAAGGGGCACGCGAGGGACACCCAGGAGAAGGGTTGCATTCATCAGTGGGAGGGAAAACGTGAATGATTTTGGGGAAATGATTACCATCTGTGTGTGTTTTCCAGGAAAAAACAGTGAATATGTATATAAAATATAGTACAGAAACATGACCTTTTCTGTACTTGGTATGCATGACAGGCTTGAAAATATTCCCTGTACATCCAGCACAGAATGAGAATGTCTGCTTTTTAATGCTACACTGGTATTAAGGAGTTTTATTTTACCTGTTTTGGTAACATGTGACGGACATTCAAATATCTATGAGATAAGAAGTTATTCTCATTAGACTACTTATGCTAAATTTTGCTGTAGAAGTACAATAAATAAAGGGTATTGCTGAGTTCAGTCAATAATGTCATTTCAATTTCTTAAATATGAAGTGTTACAAAACGTATCTTAAAATCTTGCGCAGAAATGTATGATTTAAGCAAATTTTTTTTTCTCTTTTGACATCAGGAAAACTCAGCTGTGAAATTCTTTTTTGGTGTCCTGGTTCTGGCCAGAAGAGGGTTAATTTTTTGCAGTTGCTAGCAAATTACTTCACAGCATTTCCTGGAGCAGGGGAAAGGAAATGCTTCCAATTTCTAGGAGGGTGGCATGGGAAGCTTTGGGTATTGTTGTTTGTGTGCAAATCATTTGCCTCTTTCTTGCAGCCTGTGTCATTAGTATTGTTGCTGCTACTGCTTGTTTTCTTATCTCATTGCTCTTTCCAGTAAATTGTTCTATCTCACCCTGTGATCTTTCCTTTTTGTGTCTCCAATTTCTCCTCTCCAGGGAGAGGGACAGGGAGAGGAGGGAGTGAGAAAGCAGCACCTGATTCAGTGAGAGTACTGAATTGAAAAATAACATTCCTAAACCACAATATAGACATCTGTTTTCTTCAGTTAAGGGGCTAAGCTCTGTGTAGTGAGAGGAGTTTTTAATTTACCTTATGAAAAATAAGCAAAAAAGTGATAATTTTTTTTTATTTTTTTTTTTTGCTTCACAACCTTATGATAAGGCATCAAGAAAATAGCGATTGTAAAAGTCAGGACTCTTTTGTTTGATGGTATTGTGTTGTTTTTTAAGGAGGGGCACACTTTACAGAATTTTAAAAAAAATTACTTATGTCTGCAGATGAAGTTGTATCAACAGAGTGACAAATGGGAACTTTTTTGGTTCACATACTTGGACCTTATTTATAACTTGTATTGAAGCTCAGATATATATAATCTGGAGCATGTTGACCAGAGTGGGTAGTTAGCACTCTAAAAATATTAAATAATTAAATCCAAAAGTGATTGCTGCCAATTACAAGGACATTATTTAAGAGAAAAATGAAAAAAGAAATGTGGAACTGTATATGCTCTCGGGCGGTTGTGTTATTGTGTTAGCTGGGTCATATAGAGGGAAATATAATGAGTAATCACTGTCAACATTCTAAGTCATTACAGAAATTATTATAAATGAAGATATTTATTCAGCCCATGCCAGGCTGAGGGAAGAGATTTCCAGAAGGTAGACCAGATGGTCAAGTATGTTTCACTGCAGATCTATGCTGACCCATCCCCAGTGCTCCAAAAGTCCCCACCGTGTCTCTGGGACACTGAAATCAATAGTAATGTCAGCTGAAGTTTGCTGTGCAAAAGTTCAGATTGTCAGACACAATACAAATCTTTGGTACCTAATTCTCAAGATTCTTTGTACGCTTTGAGGAATTTTCTTAGCTCTCTGGGTAATTGAGTGAACTGAGGTCAATCAGAAACTGGCCATTTCTTAAAGATTTGGTGTTTTTTTAAATAGTGCACTTCCATATCCTTTAGTGTGAAGTACTCTATGACTAGAAGATTTTCTCAGCACTCAGAATCACTGGTTTTGATTCTCTTTTTTGAAGGGGCAGCTTTTATTTTGATAGCCTTCATTGGTGTTATTAGCTGAACATCTTGTCCTTTTAAAAATATTTACAAATTTCAAGAAAAATTTCAGTTAAAAACTAAGCAATATCAGGTTTGCCAGACATAAAGGAGTACTGCAACATGCTAATACTGAAGCAGTGTAATAACAGACTAAAGTAGTACCCACTGTAAGTTCCATCTCCTTCCTGAAAACTTTTTTCTATGAGTTACTTTCCCCAGTAGAGAACTGTCCTCTTGTAAGAGTACTATTGCCAGAATGTCTTTCTGATAGGACCTTTAAATATCACCTTGAAGAGTAAGATATCTATCACCCTAGTCTGAACATTTTTTTAATTGAGCCATTTTGCGGAGGCTTTTGACATCTCTTTCATTGATGTTATATTATCATAATCCTCTTTACTTTTTAAAAATTTTGTTTACAAGACATTAACCTCTATTCTCAAGGGTATTAAGCAGAAAAAGGCTGAGGCAAGAGGAAAGTGAACTAGTCACTACTTATGCAGCCAGTTCCCAACAGAAAGGTTTATTTAGAAGAAGACTGACTAGGATTTCTCAATTTCCTGCTTCATTGAGGATCATGCCATCTTAGTTCCCTTGGCTCTGTGTATAAGGAGCTTAATGAAGAGGGAAATTAATTCTCAGTGGCAACCACCTGTAGCTACTGACTTATTCACCCATGCTCTCAGTCCTCCCTGGCCCCATCTGACACATGTGAGAGCATTTGTCACTCGGTTGAATCCCATTTTCTGAGCACCTTATGATGCTGCTTGGGTTTCTATCATATGACTGATATGCAGTATAAATAGGCTACAAACAATTGTCTAATCTTTTGCATCAGGAGTAGATCACAGTTATTTCAATGCAGTCCCTCTGGTCACCAAGCCTAAGCATTTTGCTGGCTGTCCTCTCTCTGATGGAAATACTGAACTCCCAGCTGTTATCAGAGGTACCAGGCTGTTATCAGAACTTCAAAGAGAAGTTCTCAATTAAGGCATGCTTAAACTTGAGAACTCGACTATCTGGTTTTAGATTCTTGTGGCTGTGTTCCATATGGTTCTGGGGGTTGTCCAGTCTGACATTTTGCTCATTCCTAGGCCCAATAACAATTGATAAAGAAGGTATTCCATCAACAAATCTCAGAACTCCTGATTTTGAGGATAACTGAATGAATTGCAAGCTAACATGCTTGCAATCCCTAAGAAATCTAATTTTACCAATTTTTAAAAGGTTTTATTTATGTTTTATTTGTTTGGTTTGTGTTGGTTTTTGATTGTTTGTTTTTGTTTTTTACTGATTGGGATAGATTGTGTTTACTGATAGGTTAGTTTGTATTGGTTTGCATGGCAAGAGTTTTTGGTAGTGGTGTGCAGAGGGTGGCTACAGGGTGTGTTTTCTGCAAAAATGCCAGACTCTTATACCATGAACAACAGAGCCTATGCCAGACAACTCCAGGACAGACCTACAGCCGGCCTAGGCAAAGCCCATCAGTGATGGAGGTAGTGCCGCTGGTATAACAAATTTAATGTTATCTCACTTCAATTTTATCCTTAATAAATTGAACGAATTTCCACAAGCTGAATTTGTTTTGCCCATGATGGTAATCAGTGGGTGATCTCTCCCTGTCCTTACCTCAACCCACAAGCCTTTCATTATATTTTCTCTCCCACGTCCATCTGGGAAGTGACAGAGCAGCTTTGGTGGGCACCTGGCATACAGCCAGGGTCAACCCCACCCATAATTAAACACTAGCTGTAAGCAGAGAATGAAGTCTCTAGGTGCTGTGAATCAAACACCAAAAATGTGCATATGGCTAGTTAATATGGCAGATGAGAACATGTTGCATGAAATAAGAATTTGCATGGTTTTTCTCAGAGTAACAGAATCATTAGTATATAGCTTGAAGACAGATGCCTGCAATCATTGCTGGCCATCATATCTCCCGCTTACAGGCAATTTGGGTTCCTTCTCATGACACTAAGAGATGAAAAATCACTTCCTTTTTCTTGCCATAAGGTATTTATCTCATCCCATACATAAGTTTTCAGACTACAGGAGAGGTCTTTTGGATTAAAACTTCTCTTATCTCCATGCTGAAAGTGTTGCCTGAACTATTCCCATAGTTTATAAAATTAATAACAGTGACTAATCTCAGGACTTTTCTCCCTTAACAAGCACCCTAACCAACTGTTTTGTACCTTCCCCTTCCAGTATGACTAGTCAAATAGTTCACTAATTTGTGGAAAGTAGTCTGTAAACTAGTTAACTAGATAGCTAGACCAGTGTTTTGGGAGATAAATTATGAGTTGGATATTTTTAGACACAGAGAAAATAAACTTACATCTCCTGGCAGTCTCCTAATTAATGAAAAGCTGATAAGACAAGCAACACTTCTTTCATGAAACACTTTTTTCTTCCTTAATGGAGAAGGGCTTTCATGCTGACTAAATAGGGTTTCTTGAAATGTAGGCTGAGTGATTCATTGTTGCAAGTAAGAATATAAAGAGAGTTGAACAAAAACCAGTGTCTTTATTTTTTCCTACAGGAAAATATAGCAAACACCTTGCTTCAAAAAGCAGATTATTTTAGATTAACTATAAACAAGTTAGTGTACAGATATGTTTTCTGAAACAAGATTTGAGAACTGCTAAATACTAAGATTCTCCTGGTTGTTTAACTCAGAATCAGTGGAAATGAGTTGTCTACATTCATTACTATATTCACTGGACTAATTTTTAGGCATTCCTTTAGAGAAAGGGAACAAGAAAACAGATCCTATTCTGTGGTTAAAAGATTTACCTGGGTTAAAATTTGTTTCTTCCTGAGGATTTGGTTTACGAGGAGCTGATTAGCCCAAAATATCTCATTTTACAGGAAAATTTTAACCATGTTAAAGAACATGCATACTCCCTGTGGAACAGGTGCTCCCTAGAGCATTTACCTTCTGAGAATACTGAAACCATAACTTTTGTAAAGGTATGCAAATGTAAAGATATGCTTGTATATATGTTTTAGCCTTTCAAGCTCAATTCAAGTCTTGCCCACTGTTTGGAAGTATTTTGAAGAGAAAATTCCATTGTGTAAGATTTTCACCGTAAGCTTGTAAAGAAAATTGTGAGGAAGGAGATAATCCTGCGGTTGCCAACTTGCTTACACAGGGAATATTAAAAATCTTAAAATCTATTTTAATACAAGGTTGCATTTTGGGTTTGTTTCTCCCCAAGCTTACTAAGAAGTACTGTGATAAAGTAGTTCTCTCTGCTTGTTATGACAGAGTTAGAAGAAACAGGGATTCATCTTACTATTTCCAGAAGTTTCATTGAAAATATGAAGACAAGTATTTGATTATACTTTTGTATAATCAATTAAAATAAAGCAGAACAGAGACTGAAAAATCCTACCATCCATATAAGCGTCACTACACATTTCAGATTCAACACCTACCTGCTTAAATATAGCATTAATAAGAACAGCCATAGGATCAGAGAATATGCTGAGCTGGAAGGGACCCAGCTCAGGATCAGGATCGAGTTTGACTCCTGTGCCTGCCCAGAACACCCCAAAGATCACAGCCTGAGAGCATTGTCCAAATGCTTCTGGAGCCCTGTGCTCAGGCTGGTGCTGTGACCACTGCCCTGGGGACCCTGTCCTGGTGCTCAGCCACTCTTTGAGTGAAAAAACCTCTTCCTGATATCCACCCTAAACCTCCCCTGACTCAGCTTCAGCCCATTCCCCTGGGTCCTGCCACTGATCATGAGAGGGAAGAGATCAGTGCCTGCCCCTCAAGTGGATGTTGAAGACTGCAATTAGGTCTCCCCTGACAAATTTATAATTACACATAAAAAAACTACAAAGGTAAAAGGAATTATACAAAGAAACTACCACACCTTAGAAGAGAATAAATCAGATTTTAATTTTCATTATAATTTTCTTTTTATTTCATTTATTCTCTTACAAAGCTTGCAGAAGAATTTTGACCACAATACTCTTAAAATGGATCTTATGTCATTAATTTTTCCCTCTAGCTTTTGGAATTCTGCAAATATCTGTAAATATGTGATCAAAAGTAACAGTCAAAACAGGATAAAATCAGAGTAACAGTGATGTCAATGAGATTGCTTCAGCTGCAATTAGAATATCCCAATAATTTTCATAAACCATTGTTATTAGATTTTCAATAAATCATTTCTTTGAAAACTGCTAATTCCAAGTATGAAGGAATGTGAATGGACAGAGGTTTCATTTTTGCTGGCCTTTTTTCATTTTATGTCTGCTTTTGAAGTGCTGTAATTAACTTTTTAACAGGAACAGTTTTATTTTATTTTTTACACAGTTCTTAACTGTAAATGGGTGGTGCCAAGGGAAGTTCTGTACAGTAAAATAGAGAATATGTAGCGATTGAGAAAAACAGATTGTAAAGTATGTTCTTCCACACTGTGAAATCCTAATGATGACAGATTGCTGTCATCATTAGAGACTGAGCTCTGCTATTTGCCAAAATGATTACACAGCTCTGACAAATAACCTGGAAATATTTCAGCACAGATTATTTGAGGCAGTAATATATTTCACAACACAAATATTTCTGTGTGTATTAGAACATATAAAGCATCTCAGGCTACATAGCTCCATGTAAGTTTTCAGCCGTGCTGATCTGTCAATTTTCTTTAGCTCCATAAGAAACTATTAAAATCTCCCTCCAGCAAACTTCACTTTTCTCACTGATACTACTTTTACCGAGAATCATGCATCCTGATCTTGCTCAGCATCAGCTCTTCCTTTTCTATTTTCTCACCACCCACTTCCCTTCTTACTTTCAGACATCCATCTTAGAACTTTGCTACTGTAGGTGTATGGCTGAATCGTATAGAGAAGTGAGTTATTTTTAACCCATTGTCTACACATTTGTGCCCTGTTTAATTGTGAATTTGTGATGGTTTAAAAACAGCAGTCACCTTTATAAAATTGAAAAAGATGAGTACCACTACATGTGTTTATATTTTTTCAACCTTACTGAACCCCTAATTTTTTCTTCCTTCTGATTTCCTTCTCCTTCATACCATCTGTTTCCAATTTTAAAGGATTTTTTCGCATGTTCTAATTAGTTAGGATTTTATTACTTTTACTTTAATGTTTCTACCAACACTTCCCTCAGTAAGTAACTGGTTCTGTTATGACAGAAATATTTTTCTTATTCTTCATTAGGAAGAACTATTGTCACTATATCACTGCTATAACTGTTTCCTACCCACAGTTTCCTAGATATTATTTCACACGACTTACAAGAGGTCATGAAAAACATTTTATTTTTTACAAAATGTTCCAAATTTCCAATGTTAATAACAATTTTATTTGATGTATTGAATTTCATAATATTATTCATCTATCCTTTGTTTTCTCAGAATCAAAACCAGACATTTAGTTTTGTATTTTCTTTGGCACTCTTGCAGTAAGAATGGGACTTTCATGGAGTGATGCAAACTAAATAGGAAATTTTTTTTAGGTATTTTTCAACTCTACACATGTGAACAGAGACAAAGAAGATCAGAAAAAATGTCTAACCAAAACTGAGTTACAGATGGTTAGGATCCTATTAGTAAGAGATGCCTCTGCCCAAATCAAGGTGCAAAAAAGACCATATGTGGAAGTCAACAACATAGATTTTATTTATTTACTGGCAAATGTGAGGCAGAAAGCCAGAAAGAAAGAGAGAAGGGAGACGTCAAGCTGAAGAGAGTCCCACTGTGGATCCAGTGGTATACTGCTGGTCCCCCTTCACTCTTTCTAAAACAGCGAAAATCATCTCATTGTGGGAGATTTCTATTCTAAATAATAATTTATTTGATGTTGCACTTAAAAAAAGCTATTTTCAAACGCATTTGTCCCTTGAACTGATTGATGTGTCAATCAATCACCTACAATCAGACCTGGCCCTACCATAAGTTAGGAAAAAAAAAGAAAAATTATTTTGACATTAGGCAGAGTAAGTCATGAATGCATTCATTCTCTGGTGAATCCTCTTATGCTGTGTCTGGTATTTGTTAGGATTTACGATAGAAATAATTTTAATATCTCATAAGTCCCTTTGGCTCTTAATGTTGTAATTAGTTAATGATCTGGGACACCACATTGTCACCATTTATCTGAACCCATTCCTTTGTTGGTACACAACCAGTAACTTGCCTTGTAGTCAAACACTGAAAACAGAGTTGGAAACACACTCCAAGAATGACAGGTACATGAGGATGGCTCTTGTTATGCATCCATCAGAGGGAGATTACAAGGCATGTGTATAAAGTGTGGTTACCCCCCAGTAAACAATGATGAGACACGGATGAGGAGAAGGCTGGTGTACTCACAGACTTTTTTGCCTCACTCTTCCATGGCAACCACTCTTCCCACATGTCTTGAGTGGACGGACAGCAGGATGGGGCCTGAGGAAGCAAAGTGCTTCCCACTGTAAAATCAGGTTCACAACCACCTGATGGACCTGAATGTACATAGGTCTGTCAGACCCCATGAGAGGCATCCGAGTCCTGATGGAATTGGCTGATGTAATTGAAAAGTTACCTAGCCATTCTCCAAGATATTTGAAAAATCATAGCAGTAAGAGGAAGCCCCAAGTGAATGCAAAAAAAAAAAAAAGGAAACATATTACCTATTTTTAAAAAGGGAAGAAATGATGACCCTGAGAACTACTGACCTGTCAGCCTCACCTCTGTGATTGGGAAGATCATGGAACAAGAAGTTATTCCAAAGCACCATCTACTCTGCTTTAAGAAAAAAACACCTGAAGTGCTGCATCCAGCACAGGAAGGACTTGGACCTGTTGGAGTAAGTCCAGAGGAAAGCCACCAAGTTGATCAGTGGGATGGTGCACTTCTCCTATGAGAAAAAGCTAAAAGAATTTGGATTACTCACTGTGGAAAAGAAAAGGCTTCAGGTTGACCTAAATGTAGCCTTCCAGTATCTGAAGGGAACTTTCAAGAGAGATGGGGAAAGACTTTTTACAACAGCATGTAGTACCAAGACAAGGGGGAATGGTTCCAAACTAAGAGAGAACAGGTTTAGATTAGATATTGGGAGAAAGTTCTTTACCATGAGGGTGGCGAGGCACTGGAACAGGTGGCCCAGAGAAACTGGCTGCCCCATCCCTGGAGGAGTTCAAGGCCACATGGAATGGAGCTCTAAGCAGTCTGGTCTAGTGAAAGCTGTCCGGCCCATGGCAGAATGCTGGAACTAGATGATCTTTAAGGTCTTTTCCAACCTTAACTAGTCCTGTGGTTCCATGACCATGCCTAGGTTTCAACAGGACTTTGGCAAAGTTCCATTGCTTAGTTTTGATTCATATAAAAGGGAAACATATTAATGCCAGGAAAAAATGATGTGTAGGCTTGAATTCTAAAAAGTAATTGTCCATAATTCACATGAAATCTGGAACCATATTCAAGCTTTTTACTTAAAGCTGCTAATTTATAAAATGGATTTTCGAAAAAACGTTATTGTTTTCTGAATGACAACCACAGAGGTTCATTTTAAAGCACAAATTATATAGAAAAATATTTAAATAAATGAAATGTAAATGCTAATGCCAGGGCACAAAAGCATGTTATACAGTATGAAATAACTAGGATAATTATGGGGATAACTGTCATCACATAAGCAGCAACCAGCTGGAAGAAAGATGATGTTTTGGTCATTTGAATGACCAAATTTCAGGGCCGAAACAAAGGCAAGGAAAGGAACAGAGCCAGCAGGACTAGCAGGAATCATTCGATGCCTCAGTCATGAGAATATAATGGGCAATGCACTGGTAATTAAACATGAATTCACAAAGTGGTAAATATGAATATTCTGATGGCCTTGATTACAAGGCTCAGCAAGTGATTTCCTCTGAAGTCAATGTAACAGTACTCCACATAAGTAAATTGTTCAAAATAGAATAGATGAACAGTAGGCACGATTTGTTTGTAAATAATGTTAGTTGTTGGCAAAAAAAACCCCAAAACCAACATGTTCATTAATGAAGTTTAAGGATCAGAAGTGTTTGGATAACAGAAAAAGCTGTTAGGACTTTGTTTATTTCTGTTGTTTTATAGTGCATTTCAGTCACACCATTTGTAAAATTTTAATCTTCAAGGTCCCATATATTTATGCAAAATATATTAATTCATTAATTATTAATAAAGACAAAAGTGTGATCCTGTAATCATCCACAAATTGAAACAGTATCTTTTTTGTCTCAGAAAATTAAGATGCAGATGAGTAACTAGTCAAAATCTATTATCCTACATTTTTAATATGAGAAGTGTTACCATGGTGATTGTAATCCTGCTGTAAACCTACAAAAATGCATAAAATTTTGTCCTCACTCTTCATGTCTGAATCATAAAATATTCAACTGAGTTAACAAAAATTTTACTGTGTTTTTAACTTGGATAGGGCCATATTTTATATTAGTAAGATATCTTTACTGCTTTTAGCTTGTCAATAATGGTGATAGTCACATTTTCATAGTTTGTGTTAACAATTTTTCTTCCTGTTTTCACTTAGCACTTTCTTGCTTTCTCAACAATTGTCTACTAAGATGATTTTTAAATACATCTCAGTGTATGTTAATAAAGCTATTGGAAGTGATTTGATCTCATCCAATTTTTGATGAGGAAAACTTAAATGGTTTTATTTCATCCTTTTTTCTGCATCACTCAGGAGGAGAAATAGGCATTTCTCTATTTCTCAAAGATAAGATCTCAAAGATAAGGATTTTATTTTCTTTGGATTGGACGGAAATGTTACATTTAAATCTAATGAGCTAGAACTTAGATTGCTCCTTTAGACAAATGAAATGAAAACAAACTTCAATGATTATGTGAAAAAAATCTGTGAAGATGATTTGATTTTAAATAAAATTTTCATGCATATTTCAAATATACATTAAAAATTCCATTAAATTTTCTTCAATATGTAACATGCAAACAAGTTAGAATATATTGTTATAGAGCACAACCACAAAAAAATCCATGGATCTGTCTGGACATGTATTTCTGCATGGTGCTTTTTTGTGGATTTTTCCTCAATGGATTTTTTCCCCACTAACTGATGTAATCATTTAAAGTGAATGGATGATATTAATATCAAACTAAACTCTCAGAAAAAAAACTTTCCCAAGACAGATGTTACCAAATTAATAGTTCTATTTCATTCATATTTGCGTTACAGACTACATAGCTTTGCTTTTTGAGATGCATATACAAGTGCTTGAGATGAGGCTGTTGAGCACATTTGAAAACTTTTTTGCTTCCCTTCTATTCCTTCTCTTGTAATTAATTGGGTTCTACACTGATTTTCTTAGTTAATGTTCTTTATGTTTAATGATGCAGAGAAATACTGATGATAATTTCCTTTTTATACCTACATTTCAGAGGTTTGTGAGTAGCAATGTCTGAGATACAAGAGCTGCAGTCAGGAGAATGGAATATCAGGAATGGTGATGGATCTACATAAATTATTTTTATTCATTTTTTTTAACTCCATCCTCTTATTATGTATGCAAGTTCAAACTCTGCAGAAAGTTATTAAAAGATTCTCAGACTATTCAACATTGGAGCTTAAATTTGAGGAAGTTAATTCAACATCAGCAAGGGCTTCAATGTCCTGTGGAGCCATGAAGAAGTAAGTGAAGGTATCTATGATAAAGTTCTTTGGTGTGGAACTGCATATATAGCTGGGATTGCTCTCCTAGGTTCTTAAAGGTTTGAGGCCTGGAAAGAAGTTCTATTGTTTCCCCAGTTGAGAATTATTTTATCATTATTTAACTTGAGAGGTGAGTGGACTTTAGGATTTGGAAATTTTGGAAGAAAAGAATATGTTAGCATTTTCCATAGGAAAAATTTTAGAAAAAACAAGTGAGACATGGTAATTATATGCTTTTATTTCCCGTAGAAATTACTTATTTTAAATGGAAATCCATATATTTAGCTGCGAGATAAAGGAACAATAATTTTTTTAATGCTCAATGATAGCACTTTTTTCTTAAATTAGGTACATTAGGAAGAATGAAGTTGAAAAGATTTAATACATCTAAGTTTAATCTTTTAATATTATTTTCATTACTCAAGAGAAATTTAATTTCTTTTTTTATCATTATTTAACTTGAGGTGGCAATGGCAGCCACTCACTTCCTCCCTGTCATTGAGGAGGAGAATCAGAAATGAAAGGTAAACCTCATGGATTGAGATAATTTATTAACTGGGAAAAAAAAGTAAGTTACTACTAACAAGACCCAAGAGACATGAGTGATGCAGAGTGCCATTGCTCACTATCCACAGAGTGATGTCCAGCCCATCTCCAACAGCTTTCAGTCCCCCTTCCAGAGAACTCCCTCGGTTCATGGACTGGGGATGACACTCTGTGTTGTGGAGCTCCCCTTTGGCCAGTCCAGGTCAGCTGTCCTGGCCCTGCTCCTCCCGGCCTTTTGTGCACCTCCTCACCGGCCGACACTCAGCACTCCTTCCTTAACAGCAGCTAAACATTACATCACACTGATATAATGCTTTGTGCACCTCCTCACCGGCCGACACTCAGCACTCCTTCCTTAACAGCAGCTAAACATTACATCACACTGATATAATGCTTTGTGCACCTCCTCACCTGCAGACACTCAGCACTCCTTCCTTAACAGCAGCTAAACATTAAATCACACTGATATAATGCTTTGTGCACCTCCTCACCTGCAGACACTCAGCACTCCTTTAACAGCAGCTAAACATTGTATCACACTGAACCCAAAACATGGCCCTGCACCAGCTACTAAGAAGTCTATGAACTTTGTCCCATCTGAAGCCAGGATATTTTTATTAGTGTACACAATGTAAGTTTTGAAACTGGTCATGGTTTTATTCTAAATACTAACTTTCTTGTTTTCTGAGGTTTTTAAGTAGTTTATTTACCATCTAAACTGCAGTATCTGAAAAAAACCCAGGCTTATATGTAACTATATGCTTTAAATCATTCCTCTGGTATTCCTAAGACAAAATTCCTAAATCTGCATTTACAATATGCATTGTCTCTCCTGTTTCAATAGCAATTATCATAATTCTAAAGTGAAGATAATAAGATCTTGATTGTCCTGTTTATAGTTTCATAAATCTACTTATTAAATCTGTATTGATACAAATTCTGGTTGTTATCTTCTCAAGCTCTATTTATTCTTTGAGGGTTTTGACCAATAAAGTTTAAATTTATTGTTCAATTAATCATTAGTTAAAGCAGGACAGTGAAAATTATTAGGATGCTCCAACAGCAAATTAATAGTTGCAATAGGCAGAATACAATCTTATTGTCATGGTTATCAAAGCTCATGCTGGGCTGGGGAATCCAGATGTTGGTCTTATTCACATGAGAACATTTACAAATGTGATTGTCCACATAAACAGGGATTGCAAAGACTAAATGATCAAATCACTGTTTACTGAGTTTCACAAGAACAAAAATAAGGACTATGTATTGCCTAGGCACAAAATGTATAATTATATAGATACTCTAATAAAGATTATAAAACAAAAACATAGACCAGAGGAAAAAAAATTGAATATATTCCTCAGCAATTGTCTAAGTTTATACAACAAAATGTTACAATACAAATTTTTAGAATCTTTTTTTATGAGGACTTCCTTAGGTCACTGATATTTTTATTATTCTGTAAGGATTCAGAAAGTTAGAGACAAAATTATGTAGACTGAATGAAAAGTTATATACATTTGATACAGAATATCTGAGACAATCTTTCTTCAAAATAATAATAGTAACTGAGGGAATTATCTATATTTAAAGAATTTACTGCCTTGTGTGAAACTTCTTTCTTGTGTAAGCAAAAAATATCATTAAAGCATGTGGATCTATCTATTTATGCATCTATCTAAACATTACTAATCAACTGCTTTATTTAGTTTCATAGTAATGCATTTGAAAATATAAGTGAATGGATGAAAAACAGATTAAACCTATTAAAGAAAAGGGGTGGCAATGAATATATCACTAAACAGAAAAACTACTAATTCTTTTGTTAGTATTAAAACAGAAGACAAAATAGAATTTGATTGCTAAATCCCAGATGAGGTCTCCCAGATGAGAGACCATTGTATAGATTACAATTGTCTCAGACACTGTAGTAAAAATATGTGATTAATTTAAAGCTATTGTTTTCCTCTCTTTTCTCTGCATTGGATGACTAAATTCCATCTGGCAATTAAGAAAATAAACAAAAGACACAACGGGTCTGGTTCTTGGAGTCAAACATAAAAAGTTGTCAAATGGCTGTGATTGTTACGGTGTTATTCAAATCACTCCAACTGAGGATTTGACTTATCCCTGTAGCCCGTGCAGTACTTGAACAACCAAGCACCCCAATCAGTGATCACAAACTTTAAAACATTCACACCTTAGATGTTACGTTTCCTGTTTGCCCCTGACACTGTTGTACCTCTGGTTAGGCTTCCTTTAGAATGATGGTTTTTAGACACTCAACAGCACAATCAACATCAGCAAAAGCAGAAACTCATGAGGAAACCCAGGACAAGAAAGTCTGATGTAATAGAGGCATTGAGCACCCTGCACTGGCTGCTCTGCATGAGACTTTGGAATGACTGATGCATCAGCAAATGCAGTGCTCAGATATGGTCTGCAGAGACTTGGCAAGGTGACTGTTCTTGGCTTCTGATTCTTTTTCTGTCTAGAAAGAGAAAACTGCACAAATAACTGAAGAATAAGAAGAGATCCTAAAGATCCCAAACCTCTGAAGTAAGGAACACTAAGACTTCAGGAGTGCAATTTGCATCTTTGTGCCAAGCAGTGTTAGATTTTATAATATATTTATCATCTCAATATGTTTCTGTAATATAATGACTCCCATCAGATTCTGATATGGTAAGTATTTATATAAACAGAAAGGACAGTTTAATTTATCTGTCATTCCACGTACTAACAAAAATGTTTCTATGTCATGCATAGTTGTACATAATGTAATCTAATTAAAATCTGCAGTTTTGCCAGCACCTTGAGCATATTCCTAATCTGCAGAAAATGCCACTTGGTCTTCTGGCAAAATAAATCATTCAGAGACAATATTACAAATGGTAAGACAATTATAAAACATGATCTCTGAGAAACAATCAGTTCTGTTTAGATGAAATGACTGGGAAGAAGACAATAATAGCTTTGCAATATATCCAATGTCTTCATAAAGCCAAGACTGAAAACTAGTTCTTCTTGTGTGCTGTGCGTGCTTCATTGAAGTAGTTTTAATTTGAGAGACGTGACTTCTCTGTACTCAGAAGTCTGAAACTAGTGAATTCTGGCATTACTGGGCAACAAACACATGATTTTAACTCCTTCACTATGCCTATGTCTGTTACTTAACACAAGAAATGGTTCAAAATTACCCTGAGAGAAAATGACATCAGTAAAATTTAGGGAACATGATTGACGATAACAGAAATCCTATCCATTTTTTATCCTACTCAAACATAAAAATTGCAAACAATTTGGAAAAAAGTAAATAGGCTAGGTTCCTCTTATGAAGAAAGAGCAGATAGCTACTATGAAGAATGGACAATATATTTGTCAACTTAAGTATAAATTTGTACTTGCAGCAGATATCAATCTACATATCTGTATTATCTATATCTATATATCTATATCTATATCTATATATCTATATCTATATCTATATCTATATCTATATCTATATCTATATCTATATCTATATTACCTGTAGTAGCTATATTTAGATCTATATCTATCTATAGTACGCATATCTATCTATAGATATTCATAATATATACATTTCAAGATAATTTCCAAAGTTTTGAAAATAATTTTGAAAAGGATTTGTAATTAAAATGTAAAAATAAGGTAAAAAGAGTTTAAACTCATTCCAGTAGAGAACTTGTGTTCATTTCAGGATTTACATCCTTTTCCTTTAAACTCCATCTCTCACTGCCTCTCAGCTTAAGTTTGATGAGTAAGATTTTATTTCTAGCAGATTTAGTAATGTATTTTGAAGTAAAATATAAATTTAGACACAGGAGTATTTTTGTGGTATTTTTTGCTGTTGCTTCTTTTTTTCCCCAATAATATTAAATATTGTATTAACACAGTTTTCTTTCAGTTCTTATTTTGTCTGTCTGGTTCTTCCCTATATTACTGTGTGATTACAGTTTAAAGCAGGATCTTTATTTCTTAAAATTCTAACTGAAATATGTTGAGATCTAAATTTCTCTAGATTCTGTTGCTTCCCAGCTGAGATTTAGGGAGGCAGTCTGTGATGTTCATATAATGAAGAGTTTTATCACTGTGCTGTTTTCTCATTACCACTGTTGTTGGCACTTCTAAGTAAAAATAAATTTGATGGTAATACAAATACAAATACATGTAAGTCCATTTCTGCCTGATTCACAAGGTTTCATCCTGGGCCTCAGGTATCATTCTGTGTCCACCCTGCTACAACAGTTTTTATTTAGGAATCATCAACACTTCAGTATATGCATTTTTATTTTCATTACTGTAAACTAAAGTTTAACTAAAACAATTTTAGGCAATAGTTACTTTGTCTGCTGGACAAAGGTTATCACAGCTATCAAAGTCAGGTCAGACCAATAAGAAGTCAACGGCCTTTTGCTAGTATTGAGAGAAATAATATTTCCTACGCTGTATGATGCCAGAACAGGAGATTAAACTTAGAAAAGTTTTCATGCTACACTCCTTGTTATTCACAGTTTTTCAAATTACTCAAATATACTTTTTATAAGCATAAATTGAGTGAAGACAGAGGAAAATATTTTATTAAATTTGGAATTGAGAGTCTTCAACAACAAAAAGGAGAGTGAGAAATGAAAGAATATTATCAAGAAAGATCTATAATTTTTTTAAAGACAAACACTATAATCAAATTAGAAATGAATGACTAAGCCTTGGCATCAAATTGATGCTGTATTGATTCTAGGAAGCACGAATTGCCATAATCTGAATTATCTATAATCCCTGGTTTTGTCCTTTATGTATACTTCCAAAAGCCTTAATATTTCTCTTATTTTTTAAATCTCTTTTACATTTTTCTATTATTATTAATGAAAACCAAAGTCTTATCCAATACACTTATGTTGTTTACAATATATATGTTTCATTCTTCTCTCTCTTAAATATTCAGGTATATCTGTAGAGAATGCACGTAAGCATAACACTGAGAGCATGTAATATGAAAGTAAGTCTTTTCAGTATTGTAGTTATTTTTTAGACAAAAGCACTATTTGTGAATTTGTGCTGGGAACAAAATGTAATTTACATGCATTTTGACATTTAATTTTCCATATGAAAACCAGTCAATAGCTACTTTAAGTTTCTGATTTTTTTTATGATGCCACGCAATACCAATGAGTGTGGTATTTCTCCTTGCACATCAATCACTTTGGAAATTCATAAGCATATATTTCTATATGGGCTACAGTTCTGTTAGTTATCATTAAACAATTTAAATTTCAGAATTTAACATATGAGGGAAGAGAACATCACCATTGTTTTAGGTAGTGGTGGCTTTAAGAACATTAACAAAGGATCAACATTAATAATGTGTCTTCCTTACCCCAAGACAAAATAAACATATTTGGTTTATTTATTGAATGTTCAGTGTCTGAAGTAGCTTTCATATTAAGGAAAAAAGAAATGGCACAGAAGAATTATTAAGTTTAAAAGCCGCTTCATCAAATGCAAAATCAATAACTTTTTTAGTGAGAGACTTTTCCTGTTTTCACAAAAGCAAAACAGGAAAAAAAATCACAGATTCCATTCCCATGTCTTAGTTTCTTCCTGGCAAGGGTGCTCTTTATGTCCATTCCAAATTCCTTATTTTTTTTCCTTTTTTAAAAATATATTCAATGTGTTAGAAAGAAAGAGATGGAAGAGAATCATAATCAAAAAAGTAAAAATTAAATCATGCTATGTCACAATGGGATGTCATAACAGCATAATTATACTACTGCTCTGCACATAAAATTCTAATTTCAAGGCTATGTTAAAGAATTAAGCCCAAAGAATAAATAATAAAGCAAGTTTTGAACCTATTTATTGAAGTAAATGCATATTCTAGTTCATGAGGCTAACATCAGATAGTTTTGCTCCTAACTTGAAAACAGGTACAAGATGCAATGCTATTCTTACCCCTATTCAGCTTTCACAGAATGGGAGATTTTTTAGACCAGATTCTAGTAAGATAAGATAAGGTCCAGTCTGTGATAGAACAGAGAAAAAAAATATGCTGTACTACATTTTAATTAAATTTAAAAGGTTTAGTTATATTGAATCTAGTTTAGTAGGGAGAAATAGTTCTTAAACCTTTAGAACATTTCAGAAAACAATTGGATTTATTTTATTAATTTTATTTGTCTATTTTTCTGTCTTACAGGACCAGATAGTACAGATACAGGTATGACCCACATGTTTAATTCTTCATATTTTATCCTCTTTAAATGTAGCTACAACACAAGCTGTTCTATAGCACCACAATGTTAAAATTACAATCATTTACTTGGAACAAGCTGTAGAAGATAATTATTTTTCTGAAGTTCATAAATGTGGGATCTCAGCACCTCAGGACGGAGGTGCAGAGAGGCCGAGACCACCCTTGGGGGGCTCGGGAGTCCTGGAATGTTGCCAGAAGTGTCTGGTGGCTGGACTTTGATCCTGCACGGGAGACGACACCTGTATGAGGATGGGAGGATTTCACTGGGTGAATGGTGAAGGGATAAGTTAATTAGAGTGTAAGACACAGGGTTTTGGATTTCTGTACAGGGGGCTCTAAAGAAGTAAGATGGAGGAATTGGGGCGTGTCCTGTTCTTCTTCTTCTTCTTCTTGGCCTCCATCTTCTGTGGTGATGGTGGCACTTTGGGATTGGTTATTACTAGAAGTGCACCGGTTGATAAGGGTAGAAGGTATTGGGGAAAAATGATAAATATTGTACACGTAACTTCGAGTATAAAGATAAGTGACCGCCCCGGGGGCTCTCAGTGTGCCCATGGCTGACTTGCTGTACAGACCTCTGTCGGGCTGAAAGAAAATCTTTTAGATAAACAATTAATAAACACCGAGACTGAGAAAAGATCTGAAGTCTCTCCTCGTCCTTTGAAGCGTCGGCTCTTCAAGGCCATCCCTGGGCCTTTCCAGGCCACCTAAACAGCCGAGAAACTGAGCAAGTGGCATCCCTGAGCTATCTCCGGTCATAAATCAGCCGAGAGAAACAGAAATCAACACATAAAGAAAGAAGTAAGCGAGTTACACATTGCTACATGTTTGTGGATTATTAATTTTTGTATCTGAATTTTCAGTGGTGACCTTTTTGAGATATGGAATAGAATTTCTGCTTACAAGAACTGTCAGACTCATGGCAATAGAAGCACATACTATGTGGCAGCAGTGTCAAATCCTTGACTCCCCTGTTCTAAGGAACCTCACCTCTATGGAGATTGCTCAGTGAAGTGAGATCATTTTATGTTCATAACCATTCCTATTTAGGGTCTTTTTATATTGTTTTTTATTTTATTTTTTTTCAGCCTGCTGATCATTTTTCTAAATCATCCCCGCTGTGAAAATTGTAATGCTGCATATTAGGAGGGCAGTGGATCAAAACTGCCTATTGAGGACCTGTGGTCCTCCCATAAAATGATAAAAAGCGCCATGAAATTTAATGCCGGAATTGTATGTGAGCTGATAGTGTGAATAATGAAAAAATTCATAGCTAACACTTCTATCCAAACTGTTTAATATGATGCTTATAAAAACAGACACTACGGAATTACACTACACTAAGAATTTCATAATATACCTTAGTGCCAACATTTAAGATACACTGTGAGATTCACAAAGAAAATATAGAAATTAGAAATGAAGAAATTTTCATGGTATTTTTCTAAAATGTTTCTCTTTTCTTATGCAAATGTGGGCAGGCATAAAAAACTCCAGAATTTCATTGAATCGTACAGAAATGGTATCAAGAAAAGATTATAAAATTTACAATGCGTTGAAGACAGAGTTTCTGCTTTATCCAACAGCTAGTAGATTGTCAGCATCTCAAAGTTCTACTACTCTGCTAGCTCCAGAAAAGGAGCAGGAATGGTTTAGGTTGTGAAACCAGACAGAGGAAAGAAACCTAAATGAAGAGGTCAAACACACGATTAAATCAATATACACCTGGGCAAACACAAAACTCTTCCTCCTACTCTCTCCCCTTTCTAGTAAACATCCATCATTTAAGGGAAGAAAAAATAAACAAAAGAGGTAGGTCATTGTAGACCACCTCTGGGTTCAGGTGAGCTAGGAATCCCAATAAAATATTCCTGAGTTGGGGTTTAAAGAATAAGTAAAGAGCATAGAAAAGTGTAAAGGTGGTGCAGTAGAACTGCACATACAAGTTTGTACGGAATTTGAAAAATGTCTGTGTAAAGAAGTGTATACAGTTTGATCCACACCATTTCAAAAAAATAGACAACAATCACCAATATTACAGGTTGTTTCATTAGGGAAATATTGAAGTTTGCTGTGGACATGGAGAGCAGGAGAAATTAGATTTAATGTAGTAATAACTAGTAGAAAAAAGGTTAGATGGATAGAGATGGTTCATGTGTGCTTGATGTGTGAAAAGTCTAGGAGGGACAGAAACACTTATGCTTCAGTGCATGCACCAGTCATTAAGTACTTGGAGGAAGACAGTTCTTCTAGTAGCAGATTATTTTATGGTTTTTTATAAGGACTGAAAAATAGCAGGTATCAAAAAAAACCCAGGAAGGCTGGACAAAACTGATCTGACATTGTAGAAGCCAATTTAGTCTTTAGATAGACAATGCTGATACAATTGAAAGCACTTTTTGATACATAAATTAATGTAAAAATTTAGTCATTAAAAATATATATTTTTTTGTTCTTCTATTTCACCCTAGAGGGATGCTTCAACACAGTAGTAGCAACTTTGGTAAATACATTTATTTAATGATAAAAAAGAGACTGTGCAAGAATAATTCTTTTCCAGAATATCTCTGATATGGGTCAGGTAAAGATACAGAAAATCACGATCAACTAACTCTTTTCCAGGTCACTGGAGTTAGAACTCAACAGAAGAAAAAACCCCTAGAGTAGACACAGCACACAAGCAATGGGCTTCTTCTCAGGAAACTGATCTGCAACACTGGAAAAGCAGCTATTAAGTAGAAAGATGTAGATGTAAAACAGAGGAACATGCCTTTGAAAGCATCTACACTCAGTAACCCACTTCCTGCTCTCATTTGTTAGTAAAATATCCAGGACCTCAGAGTAGTTTAGTCCATGAGACTTGAACTCCCCACTGGTACTAAAAGAGTCTGATTTTGGTCTGTAATCAATCTACATCAAATTTCATCTAACCCACATAATCTTTAGCAAACAAATAAACAAACAAAAATATAATTAAAACTATCAACCAGATATTTCAATCAATGTGTCCAGTGTGCATCACAGGCTTGCTATAATATCAGACATATATTAAACTATTAAATAAAAAGTTGCATAATATGATGGAAGTTTAGTAATGTTGGCAGTACCAAGTTTCTGTGAGACAGCTATGGCTTTTTCCCCTATCAAGCAATCTCCAAAGCGTAAGTTCTACTTAAATGAAAACTATAGCAAACTTTCTTGGTTAATGAGATTCCATGTTAATCCCCCATGCTGCAAATCAATTATTTAAAGCCTTTCACAGCTAATGAATCATATAGTACTTTCTGATTAATGCCAACAAGCTAGTTGTAATGCAGTGAAGCAAACACTCTTAACCACCCTGTTTTAAGACTTCTTCTCTGTGGCTAAAGAAAAAATGACATAAAATATTCTAAAATAAAGTATTTTTGCATAAGAAAAACACAGAACTCAAACTGCAGCAGAGACCATTACTATACTATTGTCATGCTTTCTAGTCAAAGACTAAGAGCCATTGTATGTTAATTGCAAATTCTGCAATGCAATACTCAACTATCAATGCTTAGCATTTTTCAGGAAAAACTTTTCTACAGATGCATCTCTTATACTGACTGTTTCTCACTAGATGTTGATGAAATCAAGTACTGGAACTAAAGTAGAAAGATTAAGTGTCCTAGATATTTTATTAATTTAAGCAATGTAAGTATGTTGTTTCTCAGCTTATCTGTGATGCATTGTGATCGATATTCTGCAATGGCACTGAGTGAGATTTTCTCAATAAATGTATGTAACAATGGTATGTTATTGAGGAAAAAAGTTTGGGATAATAAGGAAAAAAGACAACATGGTAGATTAGAATTAAGAAGGAAATATTTCACAGAAAGAGTGGTCAGATACTGGAATCATTTACCCAGTGAGGTGGTGGAGTCATCATCCCTTGAAGACTTCAAAAAAAGACTGGATGTGGCACTTGCTGCCATGATCTAGTTGAACAGTTAGAACATCGGCTGGACTTGATGATCTTATAGGTGTCTTCCAGTCTTGAACTTCTGTGATTCTGTGATTCTGTGATTACTAGCATCCAGGGAAAAAAAAAAAAAAAGTGATAAAATTTGTCATTTAAAAGAAAAGCGTTTAGCTGCTGTTCTGGTTTTGGCCAGGAAAGAGGTACATTTCTTCACCGTGGTTTTTATGGGGCTACGTTTTGGGTTTGAGACCAGAACAGTGCTAATAACATAGAGTGCAGACCCCTTTGTGGGGTGCCTGGTAATCCGCAATCAATTGCCCTAGGGGTGGTAACAGAGCCCAACAATTGCTAGGGACTGATACAGAGCACACAGGACCAGGATGAAGGTCCTGAACACCCGCAATATATTGATGACATTAGTATGGGGGTTTCGTGCTTTATCCTGAGCCAGTAATCAAGCACAACACAGCTGCTTGCTGGCTTCCCCACCAAAAAGATTGAGGAAAAAACTGGAAGGGTAAAAGCTAGGGAACTCGTGGATTGAGAGAAAGACAGTTTAATAGGGACATCAAACAAAGAAAACCAAGGAATCAGTTCACTGCTTCCCATGGGTAGACAGATGTCCAACTACCCCCAGGAAAACAGGGCCCCACCACACACAGTGGGTACTTGAGAAGACCAATTCCATCACTCCAAAAGTCCCCCTCTTTCTCCTTCTTCCCCTCCCTTTATACACTGAGGATGATGTCTCATGGTCTGGAATATCCCTTGGACCCGTTTGGGTCACCTGTCCCAACCTCCCGTGCACACCCAACTTCCTTGCCAGCACAAGTGCAGACAGCAGTGCAGACAGCAGAAAAAGGCTTTGGCTCTCTGTAAGCACTGCTCAGAAAGAGCAAAATTATCACTATATTTGTCAATCCTATGTTCAGAACAAACACAAAACACAGCCCCATACCAGTCACTATGAAGAAAATTACTCCAGTCAAAACCAGAACATGGGGGAATGCGAATATGTTTGGGAAAAGTAAAAGAATGACTCAGATTTTTCTGGAAGCTAGTTTTGCTATAAAACAATTTGAAGTCAGAGGCCTCAGACTGCAGAAGATCTAACTGTGACCTCTTCAGGGACCTACACAGAAGGATAGCACGGGAACACACCCTAGGGGTGAGGGGTCCAAGAGAGCTGGTCAGTATTTCAGGACCCCTTCCTCCTGGCTCAAGTGTACAGATGTGTTTGAGCAGGAAGGTTAAATTAGATGCCTTCCACTGATCCCCTCCAATCTTTCCCAATCTGTGATTCTGTCACCTGCACAGAGATCAGCTTTTATGAATAAAGCAAGATAGGCATCATTACATTGTAATGGTTGTAATCAATATAACAGCTATATCCCTATTAACTTACGAAAAGGAAACACAACATTACCAGGAACCTGACAGTTCTGGGGTGTCCACTGTAGAAGGGGAGTCGGAGAGGATTCTTTCTTATAGATTTCTCAGACAGATAAAGCACAAACGCAGCAATATTTTATCTGAGAACAGTTTATTGAAAAGGAAGATAAGTATTCCTACCAAGGGCGGATAGAAAAGGGAGTAAAGAAGAGAAAAGAGAGAGAAAAACAGAATGTCAGGACCCCGCGGTACCTCAGGCGCGCTATCGGCGGCAGCTCGGCGGGCGGAGCCGGGGCGGGCCGGGCGCCATTTCCGAGCAGCAGCGGCTGCGTGTCCCTGCCGCCGGCCCAGAACGGGCTGCTGTGGCCACGGGCGCGATGTCCGATCGGCAGGGGTTGTGTGTCCTTGCTACTGGCCCAGAACGGGCTGCCGTGGCCACGGGCGCGATGTCCGATCGGCAGGGGTTGTGTGTCCCTGCCGCCGGCCCAGAACGGGCTGCCCTGGCCACGGGCGCGATGTCCGAGCTGCCCCGGGGAAGAGGCCAGCAGGGCCGGGCAGGGAGCGCAGCCAGGGAAGAAGTAGGAGCGCAGGGAGAAAAAGGCCAGAGGGAAGGAGGGGACCGAGCTGAGCTTCCGGGCGAGCCCCCTCTTCCTCCAAGAACGCAAACAAAATGACCCCGGGCGGTGGCGGTGCATTCACTGATTTTATGAGCTAAAGCTCGTCCCACAGCCCGATTTCTGGGCATGTTCCCCCGGGCACAGGGGATCTGCCAAGGGGAGCCTCCGCGGACAGCGCTCCCAGCACGGGCACAGCCCCTGCAGCCACCCTGCCCCTCATGGGGTACACATGCTGCTGGGGAATAAAGGAAAATCAGATTGGTCCCCCTCATAGGGGCATGTTAATAAAATCTGGATGACCAACCGTTGATTTGAGTTCAATCTTGACATATTGACTCCTTTTTTAAAATTTTATTTTCAGGGAATGTGTATTGCAAACAAAGAAACGATGAAAGTCATATGGAAAAGAAGTTTCATGTAGCCCCTCAAATCACTGAAACATGATATTGCACGTAACAGTCTAAGCAAATAAATAGTCATAGAGGAAAAACACAAACAAAAAACACAAACAAACAAACAAACAAACAAAAACCCAAACGAAACCCAAAAAACCTCAACAGAAACCACCAAAAAACCAGAATAAAAGGGAAACAGGATAAATACTAGAGCTTTTTGTAATGTTGCACACTTGGAGTTACCAGTCTGTGAGTTTCATCTTTTACTTGATTTTGGAGAAATAAAAACAAATCAAGGTATTAGACATACATAGATCACAGTATAGCCAGCAATAATGATTTATTTATGATGAATACTCAACTGAGGTAAAGTATGAAGAATATGCAATTATGAAAAAAATATTGACTACAGGGCATTTTTATTTTCCTAAAAAATGTTTTTTGTATTTTTACATGATTAGAAAACATTTTCCATTTTTAATATGAGGTATTTTTGTATTTTAAAACAAATAGATGCAAATACATACAGAAATTGAATATTTTTTAGTGATAATAATGTATAGAGAATCTTGTACTTAATTAAAAAATATTTAAGAGATTTTGGTTGAATTTTGTGCAACTTTATCTTTGTTCAGAGAAGGACCTAAAAGGAAGTATAGTAAATGAAAACTCTTCCCAACATGTATCTTAGGCAGATAGCTAAGAAATAGTCAATGAATTCCTTAGAAAGGATCTCCCAGATACCCGAGCTCAGTTCTAGATGTGCACTAATTCATTATTTCCTGTGACTGTTTAGGAGTAAGGCAAGCAAGATCATTATGCTTTTAGCAAATTTGCAATTGTTTTGTGCATGCATGTCACTAGTAGGTATTTGAACCTTATTGCTTTTTACACTAGTAAAGCAAGACAAATAAAACCAGTGGTGATTCCTTCATCTTTTGCAGAATTGATAATGTTTAGGCAAATGTCAAAGAAGACCTGGGTAAACTTAATCTGTACAGCACAAAGGAATTAATTTCCCATGATAATTAATCCCATGTCATTTATGGTGGTAAAGTCCTTAGGACTTTATTCAGTCGGGGGCTACTTCTATCTCTGGAGCCAGCAACTGTGTAACTGTGGGGTGCGAGGAATGGGAAGCAAGGTGGAGGAGAATCAGTCTGTTGTCTACTACTACTCCCATATGGAAGTTAACAGCTTGGCTGCGATATCTGCACCAAAGGATTATTTTTGTCTTTCAACAAATTGTTCTGGAGATTCAAAAAGAGAAACAGTGCAGGAAAATAGAGAAAAGATAGTCTGTGAGAGGTCTGCACATCAGCTGTGTCACTTACTCTTGAGAAAAACACAGTACTAGCTCCTAAATAGCCCAAAGACTGCAACAGAAAAAAAAAAAAAAAAAAAAAGTACAAATAAAATATTATGAAAAACATTAAGCATTTTAATGAAAAAATTTTTTTCACATTTTTTCAGTGATACTTGTCCTCACATTATTTTACTAGTATTTTAAAGTTTTCTCTCTGGTTATAACAGTCTTTGAAAAAAAAAAGACTAAATCTAATTACTTCTTTTGAAAGATATCTCTCTTTTTTGCATAGTCAGAAAAAGTTTGTAAATCAACTATTTAAATATTATCAAAATAATAATAATGGCAGGGGTTTTTTGGATGCTATTCACAAAGGGACTTGAACTGAAATATTCAGTATGCTAAAATTTATGAGTTAATGTAAAAAAGAATTCCTTTCATCCCCTTTAAAATCACTTATTGTGCATTTGACCTTCTGAAGAAATCTATTATTACAGAACCAACATTAGTATGGGGATGATGATTACTACTGCAGTTAGTGTAGCTCAGCAAGATAGCAAATAATTGAAACTTCAGTAGTGTGTAAAATAAAATGAGCTTGATTCATTCCATGACCATACAGGAAACAAGGTGTTTTCTCCTCTGCAGTGAATATGTTATACATAAAACCTTACCACAAATTCAGCCTTTAGAGGATTCTGACTTTTTTGCCCTGACAAATTTTTTATAGCTCCAAAGATCTTCGCATTTTTAAAAATGAGTTATTCCTATGAGAGTGAATATTCTGAAGTATTTCTAGGTGGTGATGGTGTGGGAGGCTTGACATTTTGAAGTTTCTACTGACCAGGCAGTAATTTTCAAGAAACTTGTTAAAAGAATTTAAACTACTAGATTGAAGGACTGAGAAGGAATCCACCAAAAAAGTTACTGAAATGCAAGCTTAAATGGGGTGAACATAGAGATAGAAACTCCTTAAAAGCTGTTTTCCCCTAGGATTTAATACTGACTTGCCATATTGTATAAAAAATGTGATAGGTCTGTTGCAAGGAACAGCTCCTACCAGGTGACTTTTCTGGAACTGTCAAGATCTGTGTTTTGATGAATATAACTGGGACAGCTTCTTAACATCATGTGAAGGTTTAACATAATCCATAGGTCTTTGCTTTACTTTCTCTGTTTATTTTATTAAATTTATCTGACTGGCAGAAGAGACAGATAATAAAACAAGTCAAAAAATCAAAATAAAGTCATATGACCACTTTGTGTGAATGATAAATTATTTCCATACAATTAAAATGTTCTTGCTGGTATTTTTGCTCAACACTCACTTATTATGAGCATTCAGATGAAGACATGAAGTAAATTTAAAACTATTGTTTTTTTATATGGAATCATGTGCACCTCTGTGTGTGTGAGCCATAAAAGGAAAGGAAGGCTTAAACAGTGTAATTGTTTGTACGTCCTTGGGATGCTTTTTAGTAATTAAGTACTGCACTCATACTAACAGATACGCCTATAAAAATTCTCATTACCTCTTGAAGGTATCATTATTCTCTTTTTTATAAGTATGAAAGTGAAGCCAGTTAGCCTATTTTTGCTCTAAAAAGTCTTGAAAAGTTTATTGAGGATTGCCCTGAAATAAAAATATTGCCTAGCAGCTTTTAAGAAAATTGGCTTATGGTGGAAGTTGCCCAGCAATGAGTTATAATGAATTTGGCTTTGCTGTTGAGATCTGGATTCTTCCTTTCTTTCTTCATAGCATCAGAGTGTATATTTCCAAGATAAGTACAGCCTTGCTTGATCACATATGTGGTGTGATTTCGGAAACTGATGTTAACTTGATTAATTCTCTGAATTGATCATATTCTGAAGAACTGGGGATTCCATTTTGATTTTATTCTGTAAAAATTAGAATACACTCAAGTTCAAATTAAAAGGGACATTTGCAATGCAGTAAAGCTTAGCATACATCCAAAAGTGCAATCAGGCAGCATCACTTCACAAAGATAAAATACATCAGGGCATATACACTTGTGACTGAGTGATTGAGACACTTTGGAGTAACACAGATCTGTTAGGATGTGCAGACATAAAATGAGGCCATAAATAAAACCTCTGAAGAAATATTTGCCATTAATAAAAGCTAAAATCAATAGCACAGATTTAGTAGTTAGAGGGTGTGTGTTAATGTCTGTAGTTCTATCTGTGTCACTTACCCTGCAAGCAAAAGAGCTATTGAACTATAAAATGTAAGGATTGAAATTTCTTTTGAGGACAGCATTAGAATTATAGAGCCCCAAGTACAACTACTGTAAATCCATGTGCACCTTATAAAAAAGAAAAAAAAATATTTAGGGAACTATTACATGTTTATTTGTTGTTTCTGTAGAATTATACAAGTTTTCATTTTCATGATTGAATTTATCTTTTAATATTCAATCATGAAAATAATGGTATGGAAAGTTTAGAATCATTTAACTCCCCTGCATAATATTTCTTTTGTGAACTGATCTGTAAAAGCCCAATTGCACTCTGCATATTGTAGTAGAGTAGGCAGATTCAGACTTCCTACATCCTTGCATAGAAATGAAAAGACTGGGTTTACCAGTACATGCTAAGATTAGATTTCACAATTAAAAATACCTACCATCTATATCTGCAAGAGAATTTAGAGGAAACCAAGAAGGAAGAGAGGCTTTCCTTTTATAATCAGTGCAGAAATCCAGATCTACTGAAACAGTGAGTGGAATTACATGTTCTTAGGTGAGTATGTAGGTTTGTCTCTTAAAATTAATTGGATTCAACTATTCAAGTCAGAGTATATCTGAGCATGAGTACATTAAGGATAGAAACTGAAATTCATTATGTTAATGTACCAGTGGTATGTTCACCCTGCTCAGTGCTGTTCCATGCCAGATATGCTGATATATGTAGCAGAATTTCTGTGTTTTTACAATATTCTCTTTGTCTAACACACTGCTTTCCCTCTCATATGCTTGCTTGCTTCTCTTGAGACAGGCAGGATACCTTTCTGCAGCCTCACTTTGCACTATGAAGTTTTAACAAAAAAAAAAAAAATCTTTTAGTATGGTATAAGCCAGCAGTGTTGATCACAGGACAGTTTCTTTTGGTAAAGGATTTTTGTTTTGCTCCATAAAACAGACTCTATTCTGTAAATCAACTGCCAAATGTGGATGACCAAATATATACCAGAGAGACATCTCCTCACTGACAGCTTCATTAATTTCAATCGAGTTACTCTCAGAGATTAATTTGACTCATTAAATCAAAACTAAGTTCTCACTAAAATTAGTTGTAGCCCTCCTGCTTATCTAAGAAGCCTTAAATATCTGAACTATTATTAGATCAGATAAATTAATTAATATGCTTGAAAAAGTGTCAGTCAAAACACGAAGAATATTCTATATTTCCACCTTTCTGGCTGATTGCAATAGCTCCAGCTGAGCATGATTATCTCTAGATTAAAAAAGCAACAGCTAAATGGAATGACAGAATTATAGAATCACTTAGGTTGGAAAAGATCTTGAAGATCATCAAATCCTGCTGTACATTTAAAGACAATGAATATTAAGGGCTCTGTGAGAAGACAGTGCAATGGAATACTTTTCCTCGGTGTTTTGTTGAGTGGCACAAGCCTGTGCATTGCCGTTTTATGACACAAAACTGTTTTCCTTTGTGTTGTAACGGAGGGGAAAAGCATCCAATGGAATGGAATTTAAAAAAGAGATTTAACAAGAGACTGAGATTACATATTATTGTTCTTATTATTGCTACATTATTTCTTTATTAAAGTACTCTAAGGAGCAGTAGAAGTAAAAATTATATCCATGAGACCAATCAAGTTAATATGTGAGTAATTTGTGTGGACAATCTGGATGAGGAACTGGGCAGAGAGCAGTGCTATAGAGTTCACTCCAAGTTTGTGCTGGCTCTTAGATGCACATTCTTTAAAGCCAGCTTAAGACAACTTTTCCTGAGTATAATAAGTACTCATATGGATAGGTGTTTCTTAGCATCCACATAAAAACATGCTTGCAGATGTCTTCTTTACAAATAGGTTTTTAAAGAAAGGCAATATCTTCTAGTGGCTAAAAGCATCCAAGCTTTTTCTATCACAGCGTTTTTGCCCTTCTGTTGATTGCAACAAAATTTGGCCAGGACATACTTGGTTGAGTTGATCTTGAAATCTAAAGCAAGCTGAGGCATTTTCAGTAAAACCCATCTGTGAAATGCAAACTTCTCCATTCAATTTAAACTGGACTTTTAATCCTTTAGATACTGAGCAGTCTTATTAGTTGCTGCAAGTCTTAGTGACTGAATGTTAAGGAAGCATGATGGATATTTATTTGATAGTCATATTTTATTCATGACACATAACAGAATGTATGTGGCTAATGGCCAGGAAATAATCACTCTTTTGCTGAATGCATGCATTTAGGTGTTTCATGAAGCTGCTCGAAATCAGATAATTCCCAAAAGAAAACTGCTAGTTCTGCTGCTGAAATACATCACCTAATTTCAGTGGATAATTCCAACTTTTTTGCCCATTACTAGATATGATACTGAGAACTTTTTTTAAGTTCTTTAATCTGATAGTATGCTTCTCTGAGTTGCCTGGCAAAAAAATAACAAAGGTTTTATAGTTGGTTAAAATAAACAACCCATGTGCTTTCAGAGAAGCTTCTTTTGTACTCACAAAAATGATGAATTATAAATTGAGACAAAGTGCTTAACAGTAGATCAAACAATGTGTGAAATTATTATAACTGTTTATACTTATATATTGTTTAATAATTTGCAGTTGAATAGAGGAAAATGTTCATATACCGCCAGTAAGTCATTAGACAACTTTCTTTTTGTTGTGATAAGTGTAACTATATTGGACTGAGTTAGAGAAAATCAACAGTAAAAATCTTTAATTGAATTTTACAACAAAAGTTGTTGAAATTTCATAAAACACATTTTCTATTACTATTATATTACTATTCTATTACTATTACTATTATATTACTATTATAATATTACTATTATCCTAATAGTTCTAATAATGAAATGAGACTGGTTTAGTATTTTGTTAAATTGATTTAAATTTTAATTAATTGCAAAGTGATCATTGCCTTTATTTTATTTTGTTATTTAAAAAGGTAAACTGAAATACTTGTCTTCTGTTTTATCTATTTATATTTTACTAATTATATTTCTTCAAATGAAGAACCCTCTGAAAACTAGATATGTTATCAAAAACTTTATTTAAAGTCTTACACTGTGATTGATCTTTAGCTCTCTAAAACAAGACTGTTTTAACATTTAGGGGAAAAACCAAGTACTTTAAATAAATGATACTCACACAAAAGCACACACTAAACAAACAAATGCTTGAGGATTACAAAGGGTACTTTTCTGTAATTACACACTCAAAACTATTTAGTCCTCTCCTCTTAAGCATTGGGTAATTGGTTTTGAGGAAGGTGAAGACATAGGTTCTGGTAACAGCTAGATAAAGAAAAGTCATATTAGAATATAAAGCTTCCTTAAAAAGCTTAATATAAAAGATTGCCAATGACCTTGCTGTAAAAGAAATGTCAGTGAAGCCCATGCAGGCTGACTCTGAAAGGCATAACTGAGAAAGCAAAGCAAAGCAAGGAACACCTTTCTGCAGCTGAAGCAAAATTAGCAAAGGATGAGGAATTTTAAAGTAAAAAATTACACTCAAATGGATTTCTTGAAGTAAGAAAATAAAGGCTGGAAGAACATGGGTGCATTTTACGTAAGCAATTGTTGGAGATAAACAATCTTACAATCTAAAAGGAGTTATTTGTTTACATATAAATAAATTACTACTATGTATAAATGTTATCTGCAGTTGAGGCCATGAAATTGTGGGCCACACATACTTGATGATCTTTGATTATCAGGCATCTTTCAATCTGATACATTAAAAACTTTTCTTCAAAAATCTCAAACATGTTACAGCTGAAAGCAAGAGATTGAATTGGTTGCTTCTCAGAGTTATTTTTCTCAGGAAAATGAGGTTGGCTTTTTTTCCCCTGAAGCTTAAATAAGAAATTCTAAGATCAAATAAATAACGTTTCACTTTTTTTTAAAAAATCTAAAATTGATCTAGGTATATAAGAATATGAAAATGAAATAAATTTTGAGTAGTTTCAAATGATATTTTTAGGCCCTTTTCCATAATATTATAAAAAAAAACTTCCAAATAAAGGTCAATCCCTATTTTTTTTTTAACAAATTAAAGCTGTAACTTTGAAATTAAACATTATAATCAAAAATTTTCCATGACTTTTTTACTGAAGATGTGCAGGATCTTTAAATATCATGGACAAAGTTGGAAACTCATCGCTGCACGACTAAGAGTGTCAAAAGCCTTTTTCAAAATTGTGAAACTAAGGGACAAAATTGTGTCTGGAATATTCCTAATAATCTTCAATAATATTAAAAAGAAACAGTTGGCATTTGCAACATAGTATTCAGGCAAGCTCAAAGTTACCTTCAATTTGGATTTTGTTATTTTTTTGGACTTTTTCCTATAGTGTGGAAATTTCTGGTATCTTGAAAAGAAATAACAAAAAAATGAAAATAAACTCTAATAAAAATCAACTTTTCAACATATCTTAATTTTTTCTTAGAATTTATTGTTAAAAAGGGAAAATAGAGATGCATTTTTAGAAGTAACTTTTCATTTTAAAAAACCCCACATTTTGAAGAAAAATTCCAACCTATTCTTTAGAGTTCTCAGAATTATATTGGAAGAGGATTGCTTTTGTTGCTATGTATTCTACTTTATTACAAGCTTAATGCTATAGAGACCAATGAATTTAATGAACATATGATCATATTTCCTTGATTTTATTGACATTTGCTACTAGTTCAGTTTTACACTTTTCAATTTGCTTTTTTTTCTGTCTGCTATGGTCTTACTTGTCTTTTCTGTCCAAAAATAAGGAAGACATTACTGGACTTTGCTTCTCCATTCACTGAAAATGCACAGATTCCAGCGGATTGTACTGTGTCTTCCAATATGTTTTCATCTTTTCCAGGGTCTTACCTGCTGGCCTCAGCAATAAGAAATAACACACCAATTAAACAGGACTAGTGGGGGAAGATGGAGTATATCATTAAGCAGTTGTATACTAGGGTTTGAATGAATAAGATAAAAAGAGAGAAAGAAATTCAACTCCATATTCCAGGAGGTTCCAGTTATGTGCTCCTAGACTGCTGCATCTAGAGAAGGGAGGATGTTACAAAACTTGTTTTATTTAAAAGACCAGAGTGTTAATTCTCCAAAGTTTGAGGTTTGAGTGCAGTTCAAAAACATTTACTGAGCCTATGAAGACTGGAATCCAAATTTCACAAAATATTTGACTTTTCTTGCTTGTTTTTGATGTTTCTCACATCCAAATTTATCTGAGAACCAGGAGGGTGAATATACACATATTGTCTTTCTGAGTATGAACACCACTGACCTTTCTGTGTGTGAAGATCTCTCAGAAGTGTAGATGGCAAATGATTCAAAACCTGCATGAGCAGCAGGGTATGGCAGTCTGAAGCAAGACTGCATGATTCCTCTGGGGGGGGCAGGAAAGAGGAGCTTTTATTTATATTGCACATGTATGTATATATTATGATCATACATACATAAATATATATGTCACTTTCCATGGTTGCTAAGGTTTTATAAGGACAGTCAGCTGGTTCTCTTTGCATAACAATATTTGCCATGTCCCACATTTCAGACAGTTGTTAATAAGCAGATTAAATTGTTGAAGTGGTTAATTGTTGTTTTAATTTGCTCAATTATGTTATTCTTTAGAAAAAATGCTTTTGTATAGATTAACTTCAGTACTCCCTGCTTTTTCACTGTTTTACTGAAATGAAACTTTCTACAGAACCATCCTAAACCAGATGATGTAGAATCTTCATCCTCTAATTAGGGATGAATAAAGCTCAGAAATCTTTGGGTTTTGTATAATCTTTCCAAAGTTAAGATGCTTAGCATGTGTTTTTATGAAGTTATCTGGCTGAGGTGATGTTTTTACAAGGAACATTTGCTCTTACCAGTATTCAGATACTTTGTATACATTGATTAATTACTCTTTATTAATGAAAGGATTCTCTAAAGTAAAAAAATAATAAAAAGATATCTGAAGTAAAATTCAAATATCAAAAACAGTTTGGGAAGGAATTCAGCAAGGTAATATTTCCAATGGTAGGCGTTCCTACCATTTTGCTGCTTAACATTTGATCTTCTCTTTTCTCCATCTTGAGAATTGAGACAGAAAAGTATTTGCACGACCCTTCTACCCAAGGTGAACTTTAATATCTGCACTAAAATGACAAAGTCTCTTTTTCTCCTTCCTTCTTCTTCCAGAAATTGCAAAGATGCGACTAAAAGTAGATGTTGATATTTTTGTGGCAGATAGAGGCTTACCTCATCACCTAAGTTACCCAACCATTTTAATCCTTATAGATCAGACATATTACTGTGCATGTGACTTTGAAGCTGTAGCTATTAACTTCTGGTGTAATGAGACAGGACTCAGTATTTGTAATTTCATCCCATCTAGAACTCCTTCCGACAAGAGAAAATAACTGAGGTGCTTAACAGTCCTTCTAATATACTATACCTGCAATTCATGTTATATTGAAACAGAGCTCTCTGGCAATCTCTTGAAGCCTTTATTTTGCTTGCCATTTTCTTTAAAGTATATTTCAAGTTCACTGAATTTACATACATTATAAATTTAAAAAAGAAGAGTGTCTCTTTGTCCATAGTGTCAGAATTTCTGGTTGTAATAAAACTCAATTGCTCTGAATAAAATTCTTTCATTACATCTGATTTATGGACATAAGCACTGTAGCATTAGAGGTACATTTATTAGGTGCATTTAAGCATAATGGGTATTTCTTGTCTAGTAATAGTTCATCAGCTTGTGCTGCAGCATGCTTACATGAATGTCTTTTCTCAGCCTTACAAGAAGATCCAGTGTTTTAGATTTTTGTTTTCCATACAGTTAAGAGAGTAACAGTGTGTACATATGTTTTCTCTCACTTTTGTTTCTGGCAAAAATACTTTTGTCAGGGCTATTCACTCATGATCAAAAAAAAACCCAAGTGGACTTTCTCAAAACTGAATGAGTAATATTGTGAATGTGTTTGGTTTGGAGGGTTTTTTAATGGGATTTTTTTAGGAGAGTCCATGTTTTCTTTTCTTTTTAGTCTTGAAACATTCTAAGTACTTTGCTCTATTACCATGTTTTTAAAGGACAAAAAAAAAATAAGACAGTGAAAAATTTTGAAGTCAGATAATATGGACAGCATTTCTGTGTGCCTTTGTGGATCTGTGTGTGTTATGGCTTTCTTTTAATGTATTTGGTAGAAGAAATTGATGTATAATCACTAACTACATCTTGTTTAAACTTGTAATTGATGACATTCTGTACATAATATCTGGAAAAACTTCTTCAGTTCCACATGGTCTTGCAAGTTTGCAGGAGCTGGGATGAAAAGGAACAACTTCCTGAATCCCATATAATTTCTTTACTATTGTAAATCACAACCTTCCACTAAAATTACAATATTTTGTCTACTTTGTATTTTACTTGGCTGTTTTAATCAATTATGTAGCTTGATATCTATTTATGCAGATACTTTTGAATTTCTATTATGTTTTTCAAATGAATAAAGATCTCAGTTATTTCTAAATAATGTCCCACTTTTACACATTTTTTGACACTTTCATTTAAAAGCAAATTGGAATTCAACTATAAATATATATTATAAATTTTTAATTTAGAGAATCCTTTCATTATTAAGGAGTAACTACTCATTGTATATAAAGTATCTAAATACTATTAGAAGCTCTATGTTCCTTGTAAAAACATCATCCCAGCCAGATAACTTCTTAAAACCACAACTACAATTAGGCAAAAGAAAGTTTGATAAATAAAATAAAATGTCTCAAGCATGCTAGGAAAAGAAAGGATACGTCTAAACAAGTTTTTCAGAGAAAATGACTTGATTTATAGTAGAGGAACCACATGTCAATTAGCAGCTCTATTAAACTGTGTATAATGTTCCTGACTTTTTGGATCTCCTCTGATGACACCTTGTTTTTATTATGTCAGTGGAGAAGTCTTTCCTCTTTGTGACCACTGCTTGCTAGTAACTCAGCAATTTGAGGTGAAAAAAATGCATTCTGCTCAACGGCAAAAATAAGTATTTAGGATTTCTAGGTCTTTTGGTTATTTTATGATAACCCTCATTGTGTCCTCTGAAATTATACAGGTCTCTAAAAACATCCAAATAAAAAGGTCAACAGATAGTTTAGTGTCTCAGAGATAAAATATGCAGTAACAATGCCACATGCAAGTTAGAAACCCCAACATAAAAAGCTGCCAACCTGAGGATACTTTACCAATTAAAAGGAAATACAAAGTGTTTGATGGAAATAGGGCAAAGAAGGATAACCTGTTCTCCTTATGGAGATTAAAAAATGGTAAAAGAGACAGAATGGAGAAAAAAATCTCTGAGACCATGCCCATGTGCAATTAGAAACAAAATTCAGGTCAGTAGAGACCTGAAAATGAACATTGAATGCAGCTCACATACCCAATATAAGTAATAATCATAATAATCATAATCATAGTGATAATAAAAAAACAGTACCTGAAAAAGAAAGAACTAATAAGTAGTTTGATACTTAGTTTTATTTAAACTTTTGAATTTGAGACCTTCATTTTTCTAAGAATTTGTGCCAATTTGTTCTTTCCCATGAAATCTTTGCCATTTCACCTCAGAAAAGCAACATTATGAAATAAAATGCACCCCAGAATTAAGTACTCTGAAGCAGTTATAGAAAAATTTTAATCAGTGAAAGCTTTAATTTTAGAGCAAGTTGATGTGAAGGAGTTTGATGTAGACCCTTAAAGGTCATTTAAAGTTAAAAGAAAGACTGAAGGTTTTTGGCTGTGTAGAAAAACACATATGTCATGTAAGTTTATAATTTCCCTCATGATGTTCACAGTTGCAGTATGTCTGTTTGCTTATTTAGTGCTTTTTCTTTTCATTCTTTTAATTTAAGGAAAGTATGTATATAATGAGTGGAGCTGCAGAAGTAGGGTGAAAAATCAAGAGAATAGGGTCATGTGTAACATTATGGCTCTCAGATTCTAATTGTGTAGCAGCTGAACTATGTCTATGTAACAGTTAAAACTGTTATGATGTAAAACATGATGTTCTCTACTTCTTTTGCCTACTTATCTTCAACATCATTATTTTTAATGTGTTTTCTGGCCTGTTTTTATTAAAAAATATTTTCAACCTGCAAATTGCACCTTTCTTTTAGAATATTGTGTGGCCCTGTTTCCTTTGAGATGAGAGGCACAGACAGGCAGAGAGGAATAGCACTCTGTGTAAGAGAGAAGTGAGGAGAGAAGGTCACAGGTCACATTTTATACTGTGTTACACGATGTAGGCTTCAGCATCTGAGCAGTACAGATCTGAATAGATAGCCAGGAAAACTCAGTCCTTTTTGTACTTTCAGTGTATAAAAATAATTATGCATATAATTTATGTTCATGTTCTTTATAGATATTCCTTTACATCTGAAGATTTACTTAATATGTTTAAAATAATAGACATTTGAAAAAACATTGTTTAATAATACATTATTCATGAACAGCAAAGCATATCTGCCTTATCCATATCTTCTGCTAAAGATTAACACTTGTTTTGTAACACATTGCTTTTTAGTTTGCTGTCAATACTATAGGTTTATTCAGCAGTCAGACCCTGTCTGGAATTTGAGTAATACCAGGAAATCCTTAAAAGCTGCACCTAATCTTTCATACATATTTAAATACTGAAATGTTATGTTATGTCTGGGCCTTTAACTTTCATTCACTTCAGTAGATTACATAGTGTCTGGCTACATAAAAGCCTGAAATCTATTTTAATATAAAATAAATAACTTTCATTTCAATTAGTAGCTGTAATTCAATTAATTAGTATTAGCAAACTAAGTAAAATTATTTTAATTTGGTCATAGACATGTGTAAGCATAAAATACAATTCTTTTACTGATTTCTTACCATAAATATATTTTTTGTCCTGAGCTGACCAATTTTTTTCTCAATGACTTTATAGAAGCCCCCTTGAGAGACATTAGATGTTTAAATAGGATATTAGCTGACAACCAACCTGAAAAGCAGAAGACATGGTTCCTAATCAGCAGAAAGTCCAGTGATTTATTGCTGTTGATTAGTTAGAGGTTCTCATTTGTCTTCAAGGACCTGGAAAGCCAGTCAGAGGCTTCTGGGAAATGATAGACTTTTAAAAACTTCAGTCGCTGCTAATCAAGAGCTTACCAATTGATCACTAAACCGCAGGTTCATGAGATCTTTTGGGACATTTCAACTGCTTCACAACTGAAGTACTCTGGACTAGTGCACTAAAATTATGTTTTAAAAACTGTTAAGGAGTACATAGAATGCAGCACCACTCCTGTGAGAAAAGGATGAGAATTGGGTTTGTTCAGCCTAGAAAAAAGAAGGCTTACAGGGAACCTAAGTGTGGCCTTTCCATACCTGAAAGGAACTTTCAGAAAATGCAAGACAAGAGTTATTTACAAGAGCATGTAGTGACAGGGCAAGAGGGAATTGGTTCAAATTGAAAGAGAATAGGTTTAGATCAGATATTAGGGAAAAAATTCATTACTGTTGAGCGTGGTTAGGCAGTGGAACAAGTTACCCGAGGAAGTGAATGCTCCATCACAGAAATGTTCAAGGCCAGGTCGGATGGAGCTCTGAGCAACTTTAGTGTGTCCCTATCCATGTTTAAAAATAGGAATATTTGTGTATTGTACTTCATAATTCTTAATTAAAATGCCTATATACTCAGAGACATTAAGCTGGATATGAAATTTAACCCAATCTGTAATAAGGAGACACCTCAAATGCCAAAAATACTTGGGTCATTTTCAAATAGTATCTTTGGTGTTGTACCCCAAACAGCAATAGCAGATGGGTAATATAAAATCCACAGATGAGTTCAGTGACAAATACAAAGGAGTGTTTTCTGTTTCAGCTGTGAGAGTGCTTCATGTCAGTTTTGTATACCAGGTTGTGTTAACAGTTATTTTAATGTGCATCTGTAAATGAAAATTCACTAAATGGGAATGTAATAATTTTTTTTTTATTATTTATTAAACAAGACCGAGTTGTGGATTACTTTTTGTTCTTCAGCCTGAGGCTGAAGTAACAAGGATTGTTGAGTCAGTCTTCTATCAAAGAAGCAGTTTTGATCCCTATGTTATATTACCTTCTACTCCTCCTCCTTCCTTTCTCTTGCCCTAGTTCTGACAGTACATTTTCTTTCTCTTCTTTATACCATTACTGGTTAACTCATCAACTTAGAAGATGAGTTCATTGTGAGGGGAGAGGGAGGAGAAAGGTGTTAGTTTGAACTAGTTCATGGAAGAGATCTGTGCTCCAGTTTTACAACATAAATGACTCTTACAAGGGCACAGTAAAGTTAGAGGCATAACATGGAGGAAAATGCTGATTTGTTGAATGAAAGTATAACATTGGAACAGTGTGGCCGAGCATTTGATCAGCTTTTCAGATTATACTCTAGTAAAAACACTACTTCCCGTTCTAAATACTCACCTGTGTATATATCCAAAGAAGAAAAACGAGGTCTGGAGCACAAATTTATGAAAAAATGCCTGAGTGAACAGGAGTTGTCCTGCCTGGAGAATAGGAAGCTGAGGGAAGACCTTATCACCCTCTACAACAATCTGAAAGGAGGAAGCAGGGAGGCGGATGTGGTCTGTTCTCCCAAATAAAAGTTCATAGGATAAGAGGAAATGGCTTCAAGCAATGTTTAAATCGGACACTAAGAAAAAAATCCAAGGACCCTTTTCCTCACTGAAAGGGTCATCAGACATTGGAAGGGCTGCCCAGGGAAGTGGTGCAGTCATGCCTGAGGGTGTTTAAAAGATGTGTAAATGTGGTACTTAAGGACATGTTTTAGTGTTAGGCTTGGCACTGCTGGATTAATAGTTGGACACAATGATCTTAGAGGCCATTTCCAACCAAAATGATTCTATGATTCTATTATCAAATGGTGTGTTTGCACAATATTGAATGCAGGATCTTATGGAAGACCAAGTTACGCCCTTAGCCAGTGCAGAAATGGAATATCTGCATTGAATTAAATCCATGCTGACATAGATTTGATGGAATATAATATGATTAATCAACTTGTTAAATATCTTTTGTCCTAAGGGACAGGGGACCAGAAGTTCCAAGAATATTATATTATCATTTTTATTTTAAAGCAGGTTGCCACATTTGAGGAGAAAAATATTATTAAGTTGCAGAATAACCCAGAACAGGGAAGTAAATTGGTCATGGCATCCCTCCATGGGGGAAAGCTCTGAATGGACTCATAATTTAGTAGGTTTTAAAGTATCAGAGTAAGAAATCAGTTCTGAGTTATGTTTCTTTATTAAGACAGGTTTCATTACTTCAGTTACTCACTAAACTACTAAGAGAAATATTGTAATGTTATAATTTGTTGTTTCATGTCTTGAGTTTCTCTATAAAGTTTACCAGTTGCACATAGTGACATGAAGGATTAGCCTCAAGAATGAGGGAAATCTAGGTTGCTTTTGATCTAAAATGTGAGAATTTTTTTTGACGTTGCATGTGGACTTTATTCAGCTTTAAGTGTTAATCAGTAATATGAGTAATCTGTGAAAGTAAATGCAGGAAATAAATTAAAATTAGTAAACTAAACCTGAAAGAAATGCATTCTTTTCATTTATGGAAAAAGAACATATTTTGTAGCAAACTCTTCAGGTTGCTGTTATATGGTCTCCTACAGATGTCAAATCTCCATAAGTGAGACAGGATTTTGGAAAAGCGTGTAGTTTGTCACCAGATAAAAAAGGGCATATAAACTGAGGCTTTGGAGAAATATATTACTGGAGACTAGGTGCAAGCAGAAATACATAAACACCGTAAACATAGAAGCTATTTTCTTGTTCCTGTGGTGATACATTTTACAAAGTGCTTTCATTATTGTACAGCAATTCTGTATGACATTTGCTTCTGGAATGCTCTCTCCTGTAGCTGATGCTTTTCTTTACCTGTTTATTTTTTCCCTGTAAATAGCAAAATTTAGAACACTGACATAATTCAGAGAGTAATGAATTATGCTTACTTTTAGTTTATGGTTAAGCTAGTATTGGAAATAAAAGTCCCCTTGGATAATAGGCAGCCTTTTACTAGAGAGATTCATGTTAAATGTCTGTTGCTTGAATACATTGCACTTGGTGAAACTAAAAATCTTCTTCCATAAGAAATAGGATAGTCAGTCTCCTTATCATAAGAGGTTCATTGACTTCAGATTGTGGCTAGAACACATGATATAACCCTGTATGTAAAGAAATCCTGTGAATACAATACTGCATGTTCAAATAAGTATTAAAACACACCTATGTGGCACATTTCCTGCTCAATTTGTATGGAAATCACAATACACTCATACACTCAGATATTAATCAGGTTATATTTTTCAGTTTATTCCAGAAGAGATAATAGATTTGAGCTAATATAAATGCAATAGTTAAGGTCCATGGTTGCAAACAGGACTCTACCAAATCATCAGCTAATGTGCACTTCCAATGGGTCTGGCCTTTGAGCATGTGAGTCTAACTACTGTTCAAACACTCTTCTGGTTCATGCAGGACCTAGATCTCTAATTGCTGCAGAGAACAATTCTTGGCATGAGCACCACAAATAATTACAGGTGTTCAGAGAATACCCTGGCCAAAAGGTACTGGATTGGATCACTGCAGAAGAGATATTTTGAGTCACAGCCATGTATTTAGGTATCCAAAGATCCCAAACATCTTTTGATTCTATCATGTGTCCCAACAAAGAACTTAGACCATGCTTCTCAAGTAACTGCCACAGACATTGCTATTAGTAAATAGCATTTGGAAAACAGAAATATGTGTTGATATAGCAGAGGGCACCTGCATCTGGAAAAATAGAATTACTTTAAGCAGCTTTTAACACCAGCTTGTTTTGAAATTCAACATTAAGAATAACAGACTATTATAAATCTCTAAGCTTTTTTTTCTTTGCCCAGTGGCCCTGTAAAAGTAGAATTTCCATTCTTTTTTTACATAACAGAGGGTTCATGCTAACTGAATCTTTTCTGCAAGGCCTTACTTATGACCTGTTAAAATTGTTATCAACTGCTTCTGAGAGCTCACAGTGTGAAGGAGAGTTTGGTGTCTGCTGCCTTTTCTGATGATGCACAATTTTATCTGGGGATAACAACAAAGGTCTTGAAAATATGAGCATGGGTTGAAAGCAGAAGGCCCAGAACAATAAAAATTCAATGACAGTTGATTACTGATCACTGAGAAAACATGGCCTTGAGAGCTGGGTGAAGACAGGTTTTGCTTTAAGAAAAGGGGCAGCAGCTGAGCAAAGTTTAAAAAGAGCAAAGCAGTTGCATGCCATGTCCTGGGAAAACGATCCTGCCTCAGTGCTGCAGACTGCAAAGTCTAGAGGGAGGGGAGGCCATGGGTTAGCAATTCTCTAGAAGCATGACTGTCTTACAAAAGGAAAAGAGACCAGATTTGAGGACCTTGCCGAGAGAAAAAAATCCTACTACTGCTTTTCTGTCTTCTCTTATCAACAAGCTCTGTAAGCTGACTAGCCTGATAGCTGAGATTTTTTAAAGGACTAGCTTTACACGTTGTTGCACACTCACAGCTAACATAGGGTTGTATAAAAGGGGTACCCCCAGGAGAACAAATCTGACACCCCCACCACTGGGAAGTCCAGGGTGAAGAAGGAGCAGTGGGCTGCCAGTGGATCCAGAGGTGTTTACTGTCTTCTGCCTCATCTCACTCTCTCCCTGTTCCCCCTGCCCTTTTTCTACTTGTTTCTATCTCTCTACCTCACATTTACTGTTAAAAAAAAATCTGTATTATTGATTTCAGCATATGTTCTCATCTGCACCATAATTCGGGCAGAGGCACCTCTCACTAATCTGATCATAAAAACAGTGTCACTTTGAAGAAGTTATCACCTTTATGTTCCAGGCTGACATGTTGGCTGCCACTGCACTTGCCCTTAGCCACACAATTAGTAACCTCTGCTTTTGCTCCATAGAATTTCATTCCCCTTTCTGAGGTAATTTTCACAAAAGAATCTGTTGATTCTTATCCATCATGTGCTGCATCTTGTGGACATTATTACCTGCTTAATATCTTACTGCTTGTGTGTAATATCCATACTAACTTCGACTATCCTTCACTAAATTTTTATTCCTAAATAAATTGAAATTTATAACACCTATCTTTATGTATCTCACTTCAGTAAGGAGCTGGTTTTTCTTTCAGTGATTAGTGAAAACAATGTCAAAACTATTAGTAATTTTTTGTGTCCAAGCTCTGTATCTATTACAGTCTCTATTATCTGTACCATGGGCACATTTCTTGTTTTCTCTAGCAGTCCTTATGTTCTGTGGCAAACTATGTTATTGACATCTTTTTAAAATAGCAGACCTCAGCTGAATCTATTATGAAGAATAAAATGTGAAGTGAATAACACAATCACAGACATTTCTTTATAGAGTATTACCTAGGATGAAGTCTGAAGAAAATTTTTTACTGCATGAATTTGCTACCACTTCATAGTTAACATCAAGAAAAATATGCTGTCTTGCCAATTTCTGTTACCATGTATGCTTTATAATGCACTGAAGGAAAATGCAATCCAGCTAAATATATTAAAATGAACGTGCCTATTAAAAAAAGAAAGCTTATTCTGCATCATGTAAGATGCAATAACAGCTTCTTTTCAAGTATTTTCATTGTTAAAAAGGATACATTAACCATTTGCCAAAGTTGAATTTACTTACACAATTCCCGAGTCTTTCTAAAGAAATATTTTTAAAAATAATTCAAGTGGCAAAAACTAAACAGATATATGAAGTACCAAGGAAAGAGGACATTGCCAGATTTTATTGTACTGAAAAACTGTTATTTTGTACTAACAAAGATAGTCTTTTAGCAGTCTAAAAAGTAAGAATGAATTCCTCCAATTTCTTTACTTCAGAAATGCTGAAATACCATATTCAAAAAGCTTTAGTCTTTATTTCTGTGTTCCTTATTTTCTAAAGCACTGACCTTATTGTTAGGAACTTCATTTTGCTTCATTTATTAGATGAAATATAAGCCGTTAAATTGTGTTTCTTTTCAATGAAAGAATAACCTCAAAAAGTTGTCTGCATTATTCTGGAAATATGTTCTACACTAAGCCCAAAGTCAGCAATATAAATATATTATTATATAATACACTCTATAATATACTTTTCACCAGCCCAGTCAGATGTGAAGCAGACTTACACACCTTACGTTACACTCCTAGTGAACATACTGATTGTGGCTGGTTCCCACCTGGAGTGTTGGGCATACAGGAGACAAATACCTCCAGGGGCAGGGGGAGAGGGTGAATTTTTTGACCTGTATAGTTTTTCCAGCATGGGATTATTCATTCTTTTGGAGGAAGAAAACCCAGAACAATGAAACCGAACCAAAACAAAAACAAATAATCAAACAAATAAGCAAACGAAAGAAACAAAATCCAAATGGCTCTGATAAAATTCTGGAAAAAGAATAAAGTTTATATTGAGAAGCTGGTGAATTGCTGCTGCTGAACTGAATCAGAGAAAAAGCTTCTTTAAGCATATATATATAAAATAAACTTTAAGACTCTTCTCTTGAGCTGTATACAATATGCAGAGCAAAGGTGCATAGCATGGTCTGTTCATTTCAGTCTTAATATTCTTATATTGTGATCTGTTCTCTTTATGTGCTGCATTAGCAGAAAGAATTCTGTCTGAGTGATAGAAACCTATCATTTTCAAGTCAGCAAGGCAAAATTCAGTGCAATTGGTCCTTGGGATGCCTGACTTGTCTTTTTCAGTGAGCAATTTTATTAAAAAATCAGTTGGTGTGGAGAATCTTTGTTCATAACTTTTTGTGATCATTCACATAAATTAAGATCTGGACATATTTTGTTCATTTGGAGCAAGATCTGCCCACAAAAAGTTTTTCTTAGATCAGGCATCACACATTTGTAGAAACATCTGCTAATGCATGTTGGGGAGGAAAAATTTGACATTTTAAGGGGTAGGGAAGATCTAATAACAGTGGAGATGGTTCAGGAAGCTGTGATTTGCTAACCAGCGCTATGTAAGGGCCCACAGCATTTCACAGGAGAGAAGGTGCCCTGTGTCAGATCACACATCTCCTGTCTTCAATACGGCTAGACACGGTCCTGTGGGATTGACAAATGATAGTCCTGAAAGATAAAAATAACTGAAATGACTGTCCGAGTAAGAGCAGACGAAAAAGGATGAATACATGAGATATGCTTGTCTAATGGGATACCTAAATTGCTTAAATTTATATCAGCAATTCTCCTAAAGCACCGGAATAGTAGAGGTGAGGAAGGCAGACTGCTGCTTGCAGGAGATTTCACAGAATAGAGAAGAGTAAGTGAAATAATTTTTTTTTTAAATGCCGTTCTAAGATGTTAGCTGTGCCCTTCTCAAGTGAAAATGCAGCCCTAATTACTCTCTTACTTTTAGTGGCAATCTCACCATGTCTTGATTATGGGCAATATCATTGTACTAAGTCATAGTAGCCAGCTTGGTAGCAGCTGCACCGAATAAAGTATTAAAAAGAAATTTATAATCAATTACTTCCATGTAATCAGCATTATATACCTGTAATGTTACTTTCCAGATCCAGCAATCAGCAGCTGGTAATGGATTGGTTTCTAAAGAAACCAATAGAAAGGAAACCCTGTAGATCAGCTTTTAGCCTCTGTTAAGCCAGTGAATTTTTATCTATAATATTTATTGGGTTGTACAATTTATAAAATCAAGGTATATGAGAACCAGATCTGTATTTTATTTATGCATGCTGAAAAATTCTGCTATTGTTAACAAAGTTTCAAACTTCAAGCAATGTGATATTTCAATATTTAATAATGATTTAAAAATAACTTTGAAAACCATTAGAAACAAATTGTTATACCTTTTAGGTATAGATATTTCTGCTGAAAAAAATTCTCTGAAAAATTTAGTTTAACCTCAATCAAAATGATTAATGAAAATTCCGTATGTTAAGAGAAATGTAAAAACTGATGTAAAGTTTAGTGACAGAATCCATCAAAAATATAAACGAGTATCTCATGTCAACTCATTTATGTTGTTCATTTTGGTACAATTTCATTTGAAACCATGTTATGTAGTAGCTTGTCCAGCCACATTGTCTATGTCTTCTATTATTGAGAGAGGTTGTCTCTAGGGATAATTTGGCTACTTTGGTTGTGAGGTCACTGATGAGACAGGAGTGAGTGATATCAATTTGTATGACTTACCAGAATCAGACAGGTTGAAACCAGGGCTGTGATTACACAGCTGTGAACTGGCCTTATTAGCAAATAGAACAAAAGAACAATGAAGAAAGTGGAGTCACTCTATCTCCTTCTAGCTCTTCTGAATCTGCTCTTTGAAGTATATAAAATGTGAAGACATTAATATAGATCTCAGCATCTATAATTACGTTTGTAGTATTCGCATAAAAGCAACAGTGCATTGCTGCTCTCACTTCTTGTCTACGGAATATGATCTGGCTTTCCCTTTCTCCACCCCCCTATATCTCTCTCTCCCCACAGCAGGCGGAGTCCAGCTGTGCGTTTGTTCTCTGGAACCATTTGCCCATGATTCTGTAAGGCAAGAACAAAAACATCCTCATCTCATGAGGCAACTACAGCAAATTGCATTCCAAAGCTGAATGTGAACTAAAGGTATGAATGTAATAAAGCAGATAATGTATTTATTGGTGTGAGTAAAGGGGAAAGGGTCCAACGGGTTCTGTGTGGCTTTTTATTCACCTGCTTTGCTTCCCTCCCATAGTTCAAAATCGGATTAGGTGGCACATATTCAGTTATTCTAGACCCTTTAAACACTGGGATGTGTCCACACTGTGGTCTCCAAGTATTGAATGACATTATATTCTGAGCATCACAAAAAAACATGTATGTTTGAATCAGACAGACATGAAGGCATGAAGAGTTTGTATATATGTCCACAGAAAGAAGAAATTTTCATCCAGATTAATGTCTTGATAAAAACAAAGAACACAAAAGCTGGCTGAGCAGTAATGAGATTTTGTTTGGGCTGTAACTATTGACCAAACTCATCTGTCTTTTTTTTTAACATAATAATATAATTCAACTTGTTTGGCTATGTTTGTGACAAAGGGGATTATGCTGAACCCTTGCCAATATGTTCATAATAACTGGCGGGTCTGATTCAGAAGGGAGCTAAATTATTCCTGTAACTGTCTCTCCCCAAGGATCACCCATTTCAATATGTCTTCTTCAAACAGTTTCTCTTTGTTACACAACTTGTAGAAATTTCCTTTTTTTAAGACCTTTACCCTCTATATGGTTGAAACTCCTTGACAATGAGAGTATATCTTAGACATGTAAGAACAGACTCTTGTTTCATTTTCCCAAGAAATGTAATTAAAATAAATATTCTACTATGGTCTCACTTTTGTCAGTAATACAAAAAGAAAAAAGTGTAGTTATTTTTTTTTTTTTAATCTTCTTTGTTCTTTGTCTGGAAGAAAATTATCCCATATGTAATTCCAGCCCCATTCTAAAGTTACAAACCTGTGAACTGTCAGGGTGATTGATGCCTTGTAAAGGTTGACTTAGAGATTAGACAGAGTTAAAAAATAAAGTAGGTATTTATTAGAAGGCCTCAATGGATACACCTTGGGCAGCACAAGAGCCCAGCCAGGGTTATACCTAAGATGAATCCAAAATGGTCACAAAATGGACAACCGGTCATGGGCTCCACACTTTTGTGTTTTGGTCCATTTGCATACTGTAGTTAATTGTCCAATTATAGCTTTAGTTTATGAAGTCACATCCTTATTGTTTTCTCTCTTCAGCCCATGTTGTTTGTGCTCTTGGGCCTGAGATTTGGGTCATTTGTCCTTGGTCCTCAGCTAGAGAAGGAATTGTTTTGTCTACCTACTCTGTGAAGAGAGCTTACTATCCCCTGATTATGAAAGCTCAGAAGTACACACTAAAGCAGTATAGAATCTAAAAAATATGAAAGCTAAAATTTGAGGCCTCATGATGGGGCAAAACTCTGTTAGAGGGGGGAAGTTGGGATCATGAAGCAGGAAATGTTAGAGAAGCGCTGTCAGACCTGAGGTGCTGCACTACCATGCACGCCCCGGCAGAGCTGCAGGTTGATTGAGGCCATGAGAGCAAGAACAACCCCAAGACTCCGTCTGGCCTTACTGCACGTCACCCCCTGCTTCAAAGCCAAGGACCAAAGTATGCCTTCAGTCACAAGTACAAGTCCACTTTTTTTTTCTTTTGCTCTACTCTGTTTTTTGCTCCTTCTACTCATCTCTCATCCAATAATAAAGTAGAGGTTTATTAACTAACAGTTTTCCTTGTGTGTTCTTTACCCTTTACCACCTATAGTGGCTAAAATTCAAAAGTCCTAATACCTTTACTGTTAGATCAAAGTGTGTCACTGTCATATTTTCTGGAAAAATCCCTTCCCCAGGATTTCTTCCTTTGCCAGTATTTCTTCTCCTGGGAAGATGAGAAGCCTCAGAGAAAAATGAAAACAATACTTATCTGATCCACTTCTCCCATTTTGCTGCTTTGGGATGTGGTTGGAGATTGTTTATCCAACATGTGAATTGTTTTGACTTAATGACCAATCACAGCCAGCTGTGTCAAGGCTCTGGAGAGTCATGAGTTTTTAATTAGTATCTTTTTGAGCCTTCTGTAAGTATCCTTTCCCTGTTCTTTAGTATAGCATAATAAATATAATTAATATTATATTATATTATATTATAATAATATATTATAATAATAATTATAATATATAATATTATATATAATATTATATATAATTATATATAATATGTTATAATATATATTATATATATAATATAATTATATATATAATTATATATATAATTATATATATAATATATATTATAATATAATATATATTATAATAAAAATATATAATTATATTATAATAATATAATAATATATTATGTACATAATATATTATATACATAATATATTATATTATATTATATTATATTATATTATATTACATTACATTACATTACATTACATTACATTACATTACATTATATTATATTATATTATATTATATTATATTATATTATGTAATAATAATGAATTAGCTTTCTAAGAACATGGAGTCAAATTCATAATTTCCTGCTTACCACAGGGACCCTGAAAATACCTCAGAAATGAAGGAAAAAAACCAACTATTTACACTTATTAATTGCAAAGTCATTCTCGTTTTTGAGATTATTCTGATTATTTGCTAAATCAAAATATTATTGGAATCGAAAGTGAATAGTGAAATTTTGTTTTCCAATGGAGAGGTTTTTAGTTTCCAGTTCAAGTTCAAAACGGTTCAAGTTTCAACATAATATATTTTTGTTCTCATTTGCATGATGAGCAGCTTCTTGGAAGTATAGGAAACATTTTTAAGAGCAGGTTAATTTTTCTGAAATATTGTATGCACTTTACATAGGGTAGACCTTGTCATAAATCTACAGTTTTCAGTGCAACATGGAATTTACAAATTTTGCATTTATTATTTACAGAATAATATACTCTGTAGTCATTTGTTATGCATACATATATGGGTCTTGTTTCCATTTCAAATTCAGTTTATAACAAAATATTTATTATCTACTTGTTTCACATTTCAATACTTTTTCTGAAGTGCAGGAGATTTTAAAAACTGAAATTTCTTCACATGCTAAGTGGTGTAAGTTAATTAATATTTTCAAATTCAACAATTACATACATAATGTATGTCTTGGGTAAACTATTTGCAAATAATGACGTGTTGATATTGCTTTTTGGTTTACAAACCATATACCACTAATTTTAACAATGGCAGAGCTAAAAAGTACAAAACTGCCACTGCGAATTCTCTTTGTAATATCAGTTTCATTATTTTTAAGACCATGGTAGGTCTACTAGTTTCTTACACATATTATAATCAGTAAAACTCCCGGCAATAACTTCAGTTACAGACTTTCAATGCTTTCTGCCTTTGGCTGAGGAAGCCTGATAGTTAAGCAAGCTCAAACAGTCAGCTAGACTGTGGTGTGAGAACTGGGCCAGTAAAAGCAGTAATTACAGGAACAAACAGTACTCCTCATGTAGAATGTCTTCTTTTCCCTGACATTGCTGCTGCTGCTATTTTGAGGGAAATGTACATATTCAATCTTCATATTGATGTGAGAGAATTTCCTTGAACAAAAGGTGATTAAACATTAAAATAATTATAATCAAATCACCAAATGAATAGGTATTTTTTAATTTAAATTTTGTAAATCTATAAAACACTTAAAATGAAACATTTTACTATTGTTTCTTTACACCTTTATATAAAGCCATATTTGAAACTTGATGTACACAAGAATGATTATTTCCTTAGAACTAGAGTGAAAATTTGAATAAACCCCCACATTTTCTGATGAATACGCACAAAAAAGTTGCAATCACAAATTAATAAGGTTCCCTCTGAAACTAAAACCAAAACCCCCAACTACATGGAAAGTGATGACTAGTGTTCTATTTCCAGCTGCTCGCTGTATTTCTGGTAGCAGTCTACCAGAAACACTCTTATCAGTATTATAAAGCTCTAGTGTACATAATTAGACTCTTAATCAGTCCTTAGTGATACAATATGCAGTGTCCACCATTTCTAGCTCTGTGCTCATATGGCAGAAAGAAATATCTCTGTAACTACTATATGCTCTGTTGGAGGCCATAATTGGTTTGGAATCCTTCTCCAACTTCATTTCACTAACAATCTTTCACTAGACGTCATTTAATCCTAAGTATACTAGAAGCATGCTGAATTTATACCTTCTCTGGCATAAAAAATAACCATTTTTCAGCCTAACATTTGGAATTCAACCATGATTCATTAAAGGTAAATAAGAAAGCATATTTCTACATCTAAGTTCTTCTGTTATGAATTCTGCAGCAGGTAGGATTGTGAAGATTCAGAGCTGAGCAAATAGCAGCTCATGTTCTGCATGCCCACTATGCAGTCAGTGGTAAAGGTACAGTCTGATTAGCACTGGCCTACTGTTTGGCTTCCCACAGTCAAAGAAACATGGTGGCACAATAAGAAATGGATATCCAAATATTCCTTTAAAACATTGTAGGTCTTCCTCCTCTGAAGCCACTGGGAAGTTCTTACCAGCTAAGAAAAGTGAAAAATCCTAAGTGCTTCCAGCCTGCGCATGTTGTACCTCTTATTACAGAAAATTTGCCCAAATCAGCTGAATGTGCTTTCCTTAGAGGCTGCGGAGCATCTGCAGAGCAGCATTGTACAGATTTGAATACTAGATGCACAACTTGCCTTGAAGGTCCACATACTCTCCCAGAGCATCTGTGTAATGCAAAATGTGATTAGGCCCTAATTTACATTATTCTCTTCATTTGATGTATTGTATTTCAGGAACTCATTATTCTTTATCCTCTTCCTTTCTTCCCTGAATACATTCCATTTCATCTTCTGGTGAGACATCTGTGCTTAATTAATTACTGCAGACCTAATAAAAAGAGTCTGTAGACAATTTAATATTTTTGTGTTCAATAGATCCAGTATCCACCAAGGTAATTTGCCTCAGAGAAAGCAAGAATTTCACTGCTTAGGCTCTAAATATATATATCAGCATTTTATATTCTGTTGCATAATGTTAATGTGCACTGACATGTGGAGGAACTCCAGATAAGCAATGCTTGGTAGTGGCAATTAATGACAATTGGGCTTCAGGGTTTTTTTGATTGGTTTCTCCCCTTCCTTTCCTCTGACAAATAGAGTAGTCTTTTTTGATTAATTTGCAATTAGTAGCAATGTTAACTGGAAAATGCGAGCTTTATGAAATGGAGTTTCATAAACACAGTTGGACTTTTTAGTGAAATTCTGAAGCAAGTATAAACAATTTTATTGTTACATATTTGTAGCACTTTAAATAGGAACAATGGTTACTCCCCTTTGTCTTGTCCAAACGTAAAATAGCAATAAATAATAAATTTGTTTATAACTTTTCCTTTATTGTAATTAAATATTACATTTACCTGGTTTTTCTCAAAGTCAGTTTTGCCGTGCTTAAAAATGGCACCCATGTAGCCAAAAAACAAGAACAAAAATTAAAAGCAAGAAAACCTTCCTTATGATAAAACTCTCTGAGCAGCATTCAAAAAGTGAAGTTCTGATATTCAGCTGGTTTTTCATAGGATTTGTGTTTGGTCTTAGACTTAAGGACAGACCAAAAGATAAAATTCAAGTGACAAGGTAAGTTTTTTGGGGATCTAAGACATATATTAGGCATGTAAATAGTCAGTAGATGGCCATCTTAATCAGCCAGTCTGGTGTCCTAAAATCACACAAATGTCCTCTAGATGGGACATCTCATGGTTCCTGTGTCATAGGTTTTGTAGATGTCTCAGAAAAAAATAAAATGTAGATGTCTCAGATAGTGGCATCGCAAATGTCATTAAGAATTTAAGATTAAGCAACTAAATTTCAGCCCAGATATTTAATCACAAGACTGATCCTGAAAAACTTTGTGAAAGGATATAGAACTTGTTCATGACTTAAATGGCTTAACATAATAAAATTCTCTTCTGTTTGTGTTATTTAATATCTGCTTATTATTATTCTCATTACTAAGCCCAGATAGATTCTAGATGAAAAATACTTTTCACCTAAATTTTGAGAAATTTAATCAAATCACATTTATCTAGCATGCTGATATTCAGCCAGATCTATTGTTCTGTGCAAAACCACACCATTCCCATGGCTATTGTTTAAAATATAGGGGAGAAGATGGCTCCATTTATGCATGGTTGCAATAAAAGGTTAAATTAATTCCTTTACATTCAACTATCCAGAATTATTTGCATATTTTCCCAATTATCAGGAATTACAGCACAGGACTCTGTCCTCCTGTTTAATTATATTTACTATGAACTAGCTGTTCTTTCTCTTGCATACATATATTGACATGTACACATATGGAGACCTGCCCCTTCCTCTGAGAACTCCCTTAAATGCAATCTCTTCTTACATATTGGTAAAAGATTCTGTGTCCGTGTTTCAAAATCAAAAATTCTTCCTTTTCAATTTTTGAATGAAATGAAGCAGTTGTTTGCCTTGGAGGCAAGATTCTCTGGTGCAGTTTCTAAGCAGAATTCGGCAGCTTCTTTAAGGACTAATCAAAACACTTCACCAACGATCTAAAGCACACAACACCTTATTTCCACATTTCTGCCTGCAAGACTTGAAACAAAAAGCTTTTCAAAACTTACTTCTGTTAGTGTGTCTTTCTTGTTTACTTTTTAAGCTGTTTGAATACAGTCATCTCCTTGCTGTTTATCTAGAAGGTGCAATATACAGCAAACTTGTGTTTACTTTGGGCTGCTTGGCACTTCTCTAATATAAATGCAAATAATAATATTAGAACTAAGAATGCCAAGGAGGTGGTGTGTAATTCAATGCTTTAAAGTCAAGTAGTGCTTCTCAAAGTCTTTTCTGAACAGAATGCTATTCCATTTTAAATGTGCAACTTGCCATTATCCAACTCTAATTTTCATCGAAGAATTCTTTGTAGAAAATAAGAAACCTTAGAATTTTCAAGGCAAGATTTAACCACTTCCCAAAGGAAAAAAAAATAAAACAAAAAAACCCCAAAACCCAAACAACTGCACACACAAACAAACAATCCAAAAAAACCCCATGTAAGCATTTAAAAAAATACGTTATTCTGTGTATAGACAAGTGCTTTGGGTAAGCTCAAAAGATACATTTTATCAATAAAGCAATTTGGCCAAAGGAACATCCAGGTACTTAGGTAACGACAGTAAGAAAAATCCTTGCCTCAGTACAGTCCACAGAAAGAGAACTTCTCTTTCAACACTTACAGGAAGAGAGAAAAAACTAGCCAGTTTGATGAGGAGACATGAAGAGACATTTTTCTGCACTGCCAAACATTAATCACCTTCTATCGCTTCAGTCAAGTTATCTCTTTCTTAGGAAGCTTCAGAGATCTGGAATCTCATACCTCAATGCTTCAAAAGCTTGACCTCTTAATCTGAGAAACTCGACTCACCTCATCTCAGCAGAGGATCCAAAGAGGTAAAGGAAGAAAACTGAGAACTGCATCAGTGCTGGACTAGACTTGTGAGCGTTACCTGCAGTAGAACTGGACAGCTATCATGCCTCTGAAATGAAGGCACTAAGACAAGTTGGGCAGTGGGCACAAATAAAAAATATTTTGTTCATAGAAACCCTCCACACTTCAATACCCCCAAAACCCCTGGCAGTAAAGACAGGACCGTGTTTATTTTTGCTTGTGATGATTCTAGTATTTAAAATTACTTAAAGTAAAGGTACAGAAAAATTATGGCAAATAATATCATATAAATACTATCTGTTTAAAGAATCTTTTCCTAGTTAACCTGATGCAGCAACTCCCATTAACATTCATAACAGACTCAAGATAATACTATTCCTAAATAATATTAACTGGAGTTTTAAAGGAAGTTCAAAAGGTGATAACCTTGGACATTACTTCAGGACATGATTAATAAAACAGCTGAATTACTCAAAAACTGAGGTGTTTTACAATTGATATTGCAAGAGTTAGGCTTAAAATTTCTCATTAGAAATACTGTCTTTTATTGTGAAACACAGCACTAAGAATTCCTCTTTAAATGCCAGGACATTGTGGCATCACAAAACCTACAAGAATTTGCTATTTAAAAAAGTCTTGAAGGCATGAATAAAATCGTTTTCAAAGTTCCTGTGAGACAGAGATGATAAAGATCCATTTTTATATGAATTTAAGTAAAGTAGTTTCTTCAGGACCCCTAAAAAGGTGAATAGGAGAAGAAAGAAAAAACAGTTGTTCCTGAATTTTCCCTTTAGAGTTCTTCTAGACAGGATGTTTTTCTCAGATGTTATACAGCAATGTCAAATAATATGGAGATATCACAGTGTCTATACAGCCCCTAGAAGTTTTGAAATATTTGAGAAAACGATAAAAGTAATAATATGTACAATTTTACACTTCAACAATTCAACAAGCAAAGAAAGGACACTATTAATAAAAATAAGCATTTTGACAAATAATAGAAGTAAAATACCATATACTCAAAGATAGAGCTGTTCTTAACAACCCTACTATACATAGTAATTATAACTCATTATTAATTTACTATAATAACTATAACTCATTATTAATCTTATTTATACTGCACAGAATGGATTAACTTAGTGTTTAAGTTGTTTATCTGAACAGGTATATAAACCAACAACCACCAGTCCATATCACCATCTGCATGCAATCATAGTGCCTTAGATTGCTAAAAGCTCCTCTAATTGATCACATTTAACTTTCCTCCATGTCATTTAAGCCCTTTAGTCCCCTCAGAAAATGTTTTTCACAAGGAAACAGGAGTTACTAGGCATAATTTCAACATCTTGTCCTCCAGCAAATGCTTTCTGTAGCCCCAGGAAGGGTGCAGTCGTGGAAATACAGGGTCAGTCTTTGCACACCACGTAAGCTCCTCAGAAGGGGCATGGAGATGCTAGAAAAGTTTGGTTTCTTAGCTGAAGATGAAATTTAGGACTTCTCCACTGTCTCTTCTCTCACTGCCCACTCCTTCTAACACATGTCCAGAAGGTTTCTGTACTGTCGTCTGCGGGATGTAACATCTGTTGATTTTGTGGCTACTCTCCAAGATGGAAAAAACTCACAGGACAGTGAACAAGTAACATCCTGGATTTGAGTCAGGAATCTCTTAAAATAGTAATAAAATGCAATCCAAAATTTTAATGCAAAATAAAGCAGTTTAGTAGCTTTTTGTTTGTTTGTTTTATAATTTTCAGAGTATTTTATTCTTCTCCCATTACCTTATGTAATGGAGTTCAGATAAATAAGATAGCTTACTTTAAATACCATTACCATACGTAATGTGCTTTAAGTGTTCCTTAACTACATAGTGTGTTTTGATCAAACAAAATCTGTCCAAAAGTAATTCCAAATGTAATTCCAAATGTAATTCCAAATGCTTCTGTGCAGGAATAAATTTTCCTTAATCAGAAAAAAAAAAAAATTGTATGAAAGGGAGATTAGTGATAAATCTTTCATTTTCTCTGTCCAGTCTTTCTTTATGAACCATGTTTTTTGAAGCTGGTTTTCCTACAACATCCTATTGCATATTCATACGACTAAGAATTTTTTGCATATGTTGTTTCCAAGAATATTTTTCAAACTATGTTACTATATTCTAACCAGTAGAGACTGGGAATGACCTGGAAATGTCAAACATATTTTTAAGTCTGGAATGAGTGAGCATTAACTTTCAAGATGATCAGAAGTCAGGAATAGTAGAACTTGGTTTTGCCTCTCTCTGTCAGTTCTCCCCTTGCCAGACTGGTTAGGCTAAACTGTAAAAGAGTGTGATTTAAAATCTTGCTGTCTCACAAGCAGAACCATCAAACCTGAACTGAATAAATGGTTAGATACAATAAATATTACATTCAATTTTTAAAGCATAACATGAGATATGATATTAAAGGTCAAGTAAGAACATCAGAAACTAAACTAGACAGGGAATAGGGTTCAGAAACAGATAGGGAACAGTGTTCCACTAAACAAACCTGCTGCCATATGGTGGACTGAGATTGTGCACACAGGGAGTTATTGCCTTTAAATTGACATGAAATACTGCCGTGTCTAAAACTTGTGAAACAGTAAATATTTTAAATTAATATTTAAATTAAAAAACCCCATGCCAAAAAAAGTATTTTCAATGAATAGGGTGGCTAACAAACAGGTTCAAGTTTTAAAAGCATTCTTGTTCTGAATTTATATGTCTTTGTTGGCCACCATGTTGTGATTTAATGAAAATCTCTGTTTTACGTTCCAGGTAATTACATTCTGTGCCAGCTACATCATCATCAATTTTTTGGCTCTCACTTGGTAAACAAAGTCAGGATTTTTTGTGAAGAAAAGGGTGGGGGTTTTGTCTAACATTCCTGAAATTAATAAATGAATAAATGAATAAATAAATAAATAAATGCATACATATGTAAAGAGACCTATTTTAAAGAAAGAAAAAAACAACCCAAAACACCTTAAAAAGTGCTTTTATTTAAAAACTCAATGAAGTCTATTTTCAAGCAGAAATCAAGTTAAGAATATGCCAGTCACAGACATGAATATGAGGTAGTTATGAGAAAGTAAAAGAAGGTCATAATAAGTATTTTTCAATATCAAGCATATATCTCTAAACAGTTGCAGCAGCATTAATGATATGTAAAAAGATTTAGTTTCCTTAGTTTAAAAGAAGTTTTCCTCCCTTAAGGATTATAAATTTGGAAGTTAAATTGTATAATAAACTTATATAGTTCTATAATTCTGGACAAGCATGCTCTATTGAGAATTTGTTATTGCATTCCCTGATCAAAATATTTTATTATTGATGCCAAAAAAGGGAAAGTCTAATAATGAAATAGATTTGATGTAAAATGAACCTCATAATTTTAATTTGCTTCATTCATGTGGGAGGTGTTCAGATAGTAGGATGGAGGGATCTGCATAATCATCTTAGTATGTCAAAGTATGGTATATTGAAGAAGTAGGACAATTATACCAATTTCAAGAGGAAAAAAACAAATCTTTACCAGACCATTTTCATTTTAAAAAGAACCTGGTATAGCAGGTGCTGCATACTTATTGAATTATTTATTGTAAATTAATAGAATTTTAGTTTCAAAGTTTTTAAGTTCCTTGCCTTCTTAGAGAGAATTCGCACAACAAATTCAACAAAAATATTAATAACATTATTCTCGCCATTGTTATGAATTTTTGTTCATTTAGATCTAATGGTTATACGTGTACATTGATATCTCTCAGATGCAAACCACACTAAAGTCGTATCTTCTTTAATTGGTAGGAAATAGGCCATTTCATGCCTCACCAATTTATGGAAACACCACACACAAAGAGGAAATTAATGCAGAGGTAACAAAAAATGGCTGGAATATCACGTCATAATCAGCACACCATTCCAAAATTCCTCTTTCCTTCTTCTTACTCGGTTTCAAACTTTCTGGCATCTTCAATTCAATAATTGATTAGGCCTAAGTATCTTAGAACTCAACTTGCATGCCATTCAACAGTGTAACACCTTTGAGTATTCGGGCAAAATCAGTGACATTTCCTATTTCTGAATTGGACTCCTTCCTTTAAAATATACTGAGATTAGTGTCAAGATACACTACCTAGAAGAATTTAAGGAACAGCAGACCCATTCTAATCCTGCAGAAATAATGATTAAATTTGGCAAATAATTCCAGGAAAATAATTGAAAAATTCTTTCTGTGACAGTCTTTTTTTTTTTTTTTTTTAATTGAAAGACAGAAGAAAAAGATTTTACTTCTAATCTTCAGACATAAATATTCTACAGATTGCCTGTAAATTATCTATATGAGCTGTACCATCGAAGAATGGTTCAGCCTGCAGCATTCTTAATGCATTATTCATATGAAGATTTTAAATTTTTAGGGATACACATCTCCTTTAGCATGTTACACTGCAGCATTAGAGTCAGCTTCAGAAAGAAGCATTACTGAGCTGAATAGCTATTTAATGTCTTGAGTGATCCAGATTTTTTTATCACAATTGATTCTAGGTCTGAATCATACCTTAAGTGTCTGATTTTCATCTTTACAACACAAGAGGTCATTTCTTTTCTGTAATAATTTTCACATGTAATATTTTCTGCTTGTTCTTATCTTAGAGGTTTTTCGATTTGAGAAGAATATGGAGTGGCATCCATTCAAGTAACACCCACAGAAGTTACAAAAGACTTCTCGCAGTTTTTGCTAGTTATGTGATTTAGAGCTTGTGCAAGGACCACTTAAATCTGAACTGAAAGAAAGCCTGATAAATTTTTCAGAATTATGCATATTTATTTTCATAGCAAAAATTACTCTTAAGTAGCCACTGATAATTTTAATGTGTTTTGCTAACAATTTTAAATGTACACTTCTGTATGCTTTCTACAAAATAATAAAACTAGATCTTGAGCTAGAACTGAAGAGATTTGACTAAATCACAATGATATTTACAGACCCCCACTAAGCTCAAGACTATATTTTGCTAGGTGGTTGTACAAATGCACTTTTTAAAAGCATAAGCTAGGGCTGAAGAGCAAGAGGGGTGAAAAATATGAAAAAATGCAATGACTTGTCCAAAAACACACTTATAAAACTTAAGATTGGTAAAGAGCCCTAATACTGTACCACACCGTTAGATTTCCTAATCTGATGATTGCCTTAGGCACGTCCTAAGCTTGTTGTCTCTCACACCCTTTTTGCAAGCACCTAACACTCATTGCTAGCCACAGAGCACTTAGCTAAATGGGCCTTTGTCCTGGCCCAATATGGCCATTTGATGATTAATGATTCATAGGTAATTTTCTGAAAAATGCAAACTATGAAATTGAGCAAGTTTCTTCAGTTTGCTCCAAAATCTCTCTATTTCTACATGTCCCTTCTTGTCTAAGCTTGATCTGTGGTAGGTCGAGAATCCCTTTCCCTATGGACTGCTAATCTCTCCATACAATATTAATAGTGATTCATATAAAGTGTGATACATGTTTACCTTACAGAAACACCAACAATTCTCTGGGCAACTATCATTTGTATTTGCAATTGTCACAGTCATAATGAAGAAATAAGTAAGAGAAATGGATATTAGATGCTTTGTTGTGTACAGAAATCTAGCCAGCAGTAAATATTGACATAAAGTTTTCCTAGCAATGCTATCTACCGGCTAGTTTGGGATGTATTTGCCACAAAAACTGTTCATTCACAGTTCATCTGATTGAAAACCTATGCAGCACAGAGTTTCAGTTTCTAACCTGGACTCCTGTAGATATCCTCCTCCTAGATATCCAAAGCCAACCCTGCAGAGCTTAAATATTCAGTATGGATGGCTGAGAGATCCTTAGGAATGTCAGATGAAACTAGAGACTAGCCAAGATTTTTCTCCTTACCACAGCAGAGGGATATTCACCATTCATCATATCTCCAAGACAAACTCAGCAACTTGCTAATGCTTTCTGCCTCATTGTGTCTGAAACCTCACAGGTTTGACTCTGAGACAGTAGTCACTAAGCCAGTGAAGTCAAACCTGGGTTAATTATGCAATGGTTTTCCTATTCCCCCATCTTGGAGAATTGTGTTGCCTAATATAGAAATCATTTTCACATTATCTTGCATACTTTAACTAAACGCCTCTCTAGTGTAGAGATATGAATCTGCATCACCTCTTATTTAAAGCTATGAGCAAACCCACCATCTGGCCCAAATGAAGGAATATAGCAGTCAGTCTCCAAATGTTAGTATAGAAAACAAAAAAAAAAAAAAAAAAAAAAAAAACAAAAAAAAAACAAAAAAAAAACCACCTCAATATTAATAATGATTAACAATGTTTCCTACTGTAAGAACAGGAATGTTTAGTTAAAGTTGTATCAACCTAAGAAGGTCAGCATTCCAGTAATTTTTTGCTAACTGCTTCTTTGCACCATGAAGCCAACAAACATGAGCTTTTTAAACATGTGCACAATTCAGCTTCTGAGCAGTGGAAAGATCAAACACCAGTAGCCAAAATATTTGCATATTATATCTTTAGGTGGTAGTTCATTAGGTTCTCCATAGCTTTCAGCATACTCCTATAAAGTGTTTGACAGACTCAACGAGAAACTTTTGAACTATGGAAACACCACATTTTAACAAAATACTGAATTCAGTTATCTGAAGAACATTTATTTTTTTTATGGAAAGAGTTGGCTCAATGGATATGCAACACATGAGACCACTGGGGAAAAATGTTGCTAAAATTTAGGCATCTGTCTTTGTTATCAGGCCATAATCTAAACACCTGGAAAAAATGTGAAATATTTGAATATCTGAATCAATTAGGATTCAGTCTAAACAGATAATATGGTAACTTTTATTTATTCTATTGATATGGAAAAATTATGAGTTCAAGCAGATTCCCCAGAGGTAAAGTTTGCTTGTCTTTTTGAATGATGCTCCTTGATTAGATAGTTTTTTTTTAATTACATATACATTTACAGGTCATCTCGAATCCAAACTGTTATTAGTTTCTGATATTTTTGACAACAGTTTTCCTTCTTTCACTCAATCTTCTCACACACTTATTAATTTCTCTTGCATTAGTTTGCTAAATGGAGAAGATCCATTTCTGTCATCGAAAGTTTTGTCTGCCAAGAAAAACTTAGAAGTGTGTCAGCTCTTTTTAATAGTGTCCCATTATTATTTGTATTGAGCTGAAATGCAATTTAAACCATCAGAAAAGATGGCATTTAAAATGGGCCACACAGATGACATGACTAGTCAACCTACTGATTTTAATTAGTTAACTCTTTTAAGGGGAAGAAAAATCCTGCAGGTGAATTTTCAGAATTAATTCTAAACCATTTAAAGACATTGCACAGATTTTCACATATTCCTTCTGTGTATAAACTAGTAATTATTAAGTCATATGGTAAACATGAAGTTTGATGATTCTGCTAAAAATTAATTGGAGGAAAAGGAATAAGTAAGATTATTACACTGAACTCAGCCCCTGCACGTCCTCATGATCATTAATGCTAACATAAAGGGAACATAATTAATTTCATGGGTGAGAAGGGAACAAAAGGTCAGTCGCACCCTTTTTGATATCCAGGAATCCTATTCTGACAATTCCTTGTAGTCAGTTACGTATTTGTTGCAGTTCCTGGTTTCTGCTTTTCCATTCCTGGATTCTTTCTGCTTAATACTTGACACTTCTGGGTTTAAAAATCAAGCAAACAAATAACCTTTCTACCTCGACTGATCTTTCAGCATTTTAGCTACAGCATGAACTGAGGATGTCCAAGTGCAGATTTTGCAATAATGGTTTCTGGTGTTCAAGAACATTCAGATAACTTCACTAGCATAAAGTAGCTTTTAATAAACTACTTGTGCCTGTAGAATCTCTTGTGTGGAAGAGCTTCCATAAGAAGGCTTTGTAACAGCACCTGTGATACCATCTTTTGGTTGTTATAGAAAAACTGATGGAGAAAATAATGTGAAACTGGCTGTATATTGGACTTCATTCACACAGGATTAATTTTTGCTGGAAGGTTAATGCTACTCTCTGCATAATAAACATTTTAAACATATATGCATTTGATAAATGTGCAAATATCTTTATATAAAAGTGCATTATGGACATTTCCTGAAGTTTGTCCAAATGATATACAAATTATCCTGCCATTTAAATGAATTTGGATATGTTTAAATAATTTAAGTTTTTTTAATTCACAGGTTCAGAGAAAAAAAAGAAATCCTATGAGATAAAAATAATAAATATGTCTTGTCCAAAACTCTTTTTACTTCTTTAGATTGAAACATATGACTTATTAAATTTTTATGAGTGCCTTGCCTACTCTTTTAGAAAATATCTACTGTTCCATACAACTGCTTCTTTTTCAAAATTTTATAACTAGAGTATCTTCCAACATCATGATGTGTTTGTAGAAAATCAACTTTTTTAATAAAGAAATATTTCCTTTCACACTAATCTGATAATCAGTGAAGCAGAGTACATAACTACTGAAATAAAGGAAGTAAAATAAAAATCTAATTTAATGTTCCCTCTCACAGTATGATCAGAGTTAATTCTGTCTCATTTTAGCAAACATTTTATCTTCCTACAATACATCAGATCTTATTAAAGACCTCATTATTATGTACTGAAATGTACAAATACATGAAACAAAAATTCAGCAATTAAAAGAATAGCTTTTATCTTTTCCAGAATAATTCTGTTTGTAAGAACTGCATTTTGACACACTTGAATTACTATGGCCAATCTGTCTTCATCAATATTACTTACCTTTTGTTAACTAGGCTGGAAAAGAGGTAAACTGCAAACTTCAGCTCTGAAAAATGGAAGACCTTGCTGAGCTATTGGGAATTCTTTCATTGCAAACATGAGGGTAAGACTTTTCTTTTTGATAATTTTTGTTTTCATCTAATTGCATAAGGAAAGTTTCTGTATTGTCTCCAAAAAATGGAAAGATTTTAATGCAAAAATACACTTTTTTTCTGAACTATTGTTCAGAAATACATAAGTAAGTACAAACGATAGACCTGATTCCTTGAAAGTCCTTGAAATCAATCAGATATTTTGTCCCTATTCTTGGTATTTTGAATGGGGTAACACATACAGGCACATAAATTCACATTAAATAACAACAAAACAGTGAAATAGATACAATTGTTGAATAATAAAGAATACAAATGTAAGCAAGCTTATCTTTAAACAAACTATTAAATGGACAAAAGAATCAATAAAGCTGCATAAGAAAGCTCTACAGGGCTATCATATTATGTTTCTGCTTTAACAGTAATTTTAAACACATTTTAGATCAACAGAACATACAGTATATCATAGTATTCTAAGTTTCCAAGCTGTAGAATTTTGAAATGCATTAGCGGCCACAAAATATTTTGTGGTTTGCCTGTTCTTCAGTGACGCAGTGATTGAACAGTGCCATTCATGGTATCACCTCCGCCATGGCCAAAGGATTTATTTACAGCCCTATGCTTTTCCTTTTTTTTTTTTCTTTTTTTTAATTTTCCATGTAGGCTATTTTCTCCTTTGCCACTGAAACAGTTAATTACCATTTCAAAAGCAGTACAGAGTAATTTGGCTGCTGCCATGGTTTAACCCCAGCTGGCGACCGAGCCCTGCACAGCTACTCACTCACTCCACCACCCTTTCACTTGGAGAAAAGTGAAGAGATTTCTCTTGGATCTTCCCAGGATTATGCACAACTCTGTTCTGTTCAATTGTCTCCAGCAGATGCTTGTGGCTGCCACGCAGGTTACATTTCAGTCAGAGCAGGACATCCATTTGTGTGACTTCAGTGTCGCTGGAGATGCCCCTACATGGCAGAAAATATATTTACATATGATCATGTAAGGAGCATGGACTGCTGCAGCAGAAGCTTCCTTTAATGTGCTCTTCTTCAAGGACATTGGGGAGGACACCTGCTCAGGCTCCTGGAGCGCCTCCTCCCCCTCCTTCTCTGACTGAGGTGTAGCCTCTGCTGCATGCCCTTCTTTCTCTTCCACCTGGTTCTGGCATTTTTTGGCCTTTCTTAAACATGAGGGGCTCATCTGCACCTTGCATGGGTTTGCTGGAGCTGGCTGGAAGTTGCTGGAACCAGGGCAGTCCCTGGCCTCTCCTCAAAGAGGCTGCCCTGCAGCGCTCAGCACACCAGCAGCCTCCTCCCTGCCACCCACCACTTACACTCAATGCAGAAACAGTAAGCAGTATAAAGAGCTCTTGGACAACTTACATTAACGCTTCTGAAATAAACAGAATGTAGACAAAGAGAGAAAAGTAGCAAAGAGAAAAAGAAACACAGAAAAAGAAAGGAAAGCACAAGGAAAGTTTTGGTTTTCAGTTATTTTTGGAAACTTCAGAGAAAAACAGTAGGGGTAGCAATTAGAAATGAAATTAAAAATTAAATTGAAATATAATGATAGGTTGATTTGAGCTATATTGCAGAAGAGAAGGCAAAGGGAGGTTTTTGCTACCCTTGGGCAAAGGCTACAGCACATGTTGGGCACGCTGGCTCTGGCCATGTTGGTGCTGCTTACAAGAGCTGGGACTTGGTGCTGCAGCAAGCAGTCTTGCAGAAAGGACAAAAGGAAGGTGAAAAAATCTCACATCTCAGGAAGCCATTTAGCAAAATGACAATTGTCACAGTTGAATTTAGCTCTTTATCTTTTTTTTTTTTTCCTAAGTGTCTTATATGGAAGCTGTTATACATCAGTTTAGGCAGAGATGGGAAAGGCAGCTGTGATAATAGAGCTGCTGTTACTTTGTGCATTGGTTCTGTTCTTCTAAAGGGTGAAAAAGACTTGTTCTGTTGCTGAATTAGGCTTGCTTTCAAAATTATTTCAGTTCCTCATTCCTGATTATTACAAGCTATTTTAGATACAAAATGATGCAAAGCAATGGGGGAAGTTTCTTTCTTCTCCCACAAGTGACACAAATGTGGGACTGAGAGACCCACACATATGTATGACTGCACTTTCACACTGCTTCAACTTCATGAACATCTACCAAATACTTTAGAAGAATTTGTACATCCCAATTAAAATGAAACAGAAATAAAGAATAAGAGAGGCCAAGAATTTTGGCACATGCAGTTAGGAGGGCAGACTCCCATTCCCCGTGTTCAGCCTCAGTGAGGCAGGATTGCTGCAGGGTGGCATAAAGGCAAATTGTTTGTGAACTTAGCTTTCCGAGAGAATGTTTATTAAGACAAGTTTGGCTCATACTGGCTGAATTATGCTTGGATATATATAATTATAAGAAGTTAATGAGGCTGCAATATAATTAACTACAATAAGAGAAAATAATCCTTCTCTCTGCTGTGTTCAAATCAATAGGGTTTTGATTAGAAAAATCTTCACTTTTTAGACTGTCATGCTTCAGTTCTGTTTTCAGTATGTGTCTTGAGTTACTTAACAGACTCTCAAAATAGAGAGTTTCAGATTTTGGCTCCAAGTGATTTCTCATTACTTTTTTGCTGAGTTCTCTGAACTCTGAGGATATGTCAGGTGAGAGTGGAGTAACAAGGGTTTAAATATCCTTTTTTTGTACTTATCTGTGTTTAGCTACAACACAGTGACATGGGTCACTCACATCACAAGTAAGAGTGGATGTTCCATTGGACTGCAGATGGCTTAAAGTCAACAAATATGACAAAAATCCTCAGCATATATAACTGTAATTGGGTTGTTGGTGTTGTGGTGCAAATGTAATATAAACAAAACAATTTAGCATGGAAACAATGCAGGGAAATAGATTCTCTTTTAAAGAATATGATAATTTTTCAATCCAGACATCTGATTAAAATAGGATTGATATTTTGTAGGAAGGAAAAAAGAAAGGGAATTATCACCTAAGTGATCTAACACATTTTTTTTCCTTTACTCTAGTGCCTAAAACTTTCTTTTCAAAACAAGATTGAACCAGAACACTGATTTAAGTTTGGGTTATGAATTTCCTTGTCAATAATTAAAACATTGCCCACAGAATACAAAGGTGCTGGCTCTTTTATATATTGTAGATTTAAAGAAGACTAATATAGCAGAAGATTTTTTTTTTTAATTTAAAAAAAAGAAGCGATCTACCTTTTGCTTAAGATATAAGAAAGGAATGGAGATTCTCAGGATCTTCAGTATTGATAGAGGCATGTGTATGATGTGACAATTGGTCTTTTTTAATACCAAGCCAACACACTACAAGGGCAGATAATACCATGTTTAGCAGCTTTGCCTCTGGTTTGTTTTTGGAACAATGCTTGACAATTCCATTGGAGACAATAAAATTGTTGTTGGCACATTTTAATTACTATATAAGGGCACACACATTTCATGGCACTTCAGGGGGTAAAGAAGCCATCAATTACTCTGCTCAGCTTGAGTTTGTTTAAACAAATGATTTTCTATTTCTGGATATATAAACTATACACTTTCAGTACTTTGTGCTATTTGCTTCCAGGAGCTTTTCATTTGGGTTATAAAATATCCTGGCCTGGTCATATATATTAAAAATCAATGTTACAAAGGATAAGGTGATTATAGGCACCCTACAAGTGCTTTGGAAACAAACTCACATTTGTAGAAATCTCTGTGCCACTATTCATTGAGCAGAGCAATATGTTTAACACTGAACCCCTCAGGCATATAAAGTGTTTAGTGGCTGAACATAAACACAATTTTGTGCAGGGGTCTTAAAGCTCCCCCTGCTGATTTGGTTCAGTTTCAATATGGCACAATAATAAATAAATATACGAGCTAACTATGGAAATAGTGAAAATAGAAGATACGCATACCAGGATGTAAATATGACACAGAGTTCTTCAAACTGACTGTTTGCAACAGTTTGTGGTTTTTTTTCCAATTTCATGAAACTCAGAGGTTATGCTTAACTTAGACATAAATGTAACACAGATCTCCTACTTATGTTAAAAATGCAATTTGTCAGTTATGAGAGAATAAGGAGGAAGTTCCCTGGTAGTAAGTAGTTCAAGGGTTGGCATTTTTGCAACTTTTTTAGAATCTCCCTCTCTAGTTTGGATTAATGATTTAAAATAAATATACACTGTACTATTGACATTTATATATGTAATTATTTATAATCAGTGCTTGTGAAAGATAAATCATGTCGTCTTTTGTGGGCAGAATTGCTTGTTCTGGAAATTGCAATGCTCGCCTTACATTTATGAATTTGTGTTCATTGAAAGAACTTCATCATGTGTATTATGGAATTTTACTTTGATCTTAAGAAGGGGTAATATTGCACACTTGACAACTACTGTACTAGTGAATATCAAACATATAGGCCCTGGAAAATTCAAGCTTTGTAGAGAAAGTACTTTAATCACTTTTTATAGGTCTGCTATCCTGCCCCAACACCCCACCCTCCATGTCCATGCACATAAAACCTCTGGGCTAATAGACTGACTCATGAAAAGTCTTAATATGAATTGGAGGAGTTAAGAGTAAATTCATACCAAGTAAAGGTGTGTAATGACCACTAGTAGTAAGCTTTAAAAAAATTAAACCCTCACCACAAAGACAGGGCTTAACTGAATTGTATCTCTAGCTTTCCACTCAACTCCTAGTCTTCCCACAAAACAGGCATCAAATTTTAATGAAATTTAAATAGATTAGAAGATTCACCATAGTAGGCCAAATTTTCTGTTGAGAAAAGAATGTTTGAACTTGACTTTTCTCTTTGGCTTTTCAAATATCAGAAATATTACTGTCAGAATGCATTGAGTGTCTGTCTGGGATCAAGTGGAGTACAACATGGGACTGTGTTTGGCCTGTACACACAAACCCCCTTTCACTATGATTGTTTCATCTCTGCTGGTGCTCACTAGGACATCAATTCTTATTCTCTTATTCTAATTCCCCAACCCATGCAGATTTTTTCCTGACTAACCCTTGATTCTTTTTCTGGCATGACCTCTGTATCTGTTCATACTATTTTCCTTTTTTCACTCATTCACTTTCCTTTGTCTTTGACATGTATTTCTCATGCATAGTAGATTATTTAAATCATACATTGAATAGTATTAACAGTGAGAGGCTGTTGTACCTCTCAGGCCCTGTAGACTTTAGGCTGCCATTCTGGGAAAAAAGTGCAAAACAAAACCCCACAAAAAACTGGTGATTTTAATGGCAATAAAATCCCCAAAATTTTATTAAAATATTGCAAATAGATTGTAGTAAGGAATCAGACACAGTCAGCAGATGGGCACTGGCTATCTTTTTTGTAATGAGTAGAAATACAGAACTTGTTTTGAGCAATTTTTACCAAAAGAAAGCAGTCACAGTTCATGTATGGGGAGGGCAGTATCATATAGTGGCTAAATAACTGCAAATTTGTTATTTTATAAACTCTCAAATAATTTCAAATGTCTTTGCTGGTATTTCTGAATTTAGTTACTGTTTCTGGAATATTTATTATGCTTACAATATCTTATGATGCTGCCAGTGAGAAGTGCTATGTCAAAATGCCTGATTTACAGAATATGAGCTGAGGCCTACAGATGATGGTCTTGCTCACAATCCCTAGGGAAACTGGTAGCAATGACAGGAAATTGTAAATTTTATATCCTTATTCTAAGTTTTATTCCCAGGACTTAAACACTGAAAAAATAGGGGGTGAGGAATATGTCCAGAGTTAGTAAAAAAAATCTGAATTGACCTATGGGTCTCCGACCTCTTGCATGTCTATTCAGTGAATTTACTGGTTCATCTTTCTTGTGTTATTCCTACTATATTTGCTGTCTTGTTCAGTCTCTTTATGATCCTGTTCTTTACCAAAAATACTCTAAAACTCCAAACCAAAAAACCCCACATCTATTTTTGTTCAAACTCTTCATTTTCTGTCCTTATTTACAAATAGAATTAGAAACCATTCGAGAATACATTTTTTATCCTGGCAAAATTTTGAAGGACAATCAGTCATTTTTAATCACGCAGACATTTAAACTGTTTGTTCCTGTACCCTTTATAGTTTTTAGGTTGTTCAAAATTTTTTTTTAATTCCTAAAATGATCTCAGAAATTATTGCATCTGCTGAGACAAGATTTACCTATATGTTAAAACAAGCAAGATAAAATGCTCACAAAAAGGTGCCAACACACCTAACAGTTCAGACATTACAGCCTTGAGAGATGAGCCTGACTGTCAGAATGATCTGATCAACAAGACTGATGACTAAACCCCTAACTCTAGTCACTAAACCTAGTAAAGGATCGAGCTGTCCATAAATGTCATGTTGAGTCCTTGGACACAAGCCCTAGACTATATTTTTCTCTATTAATTCTGCATTAAGGAAGGATTGAAATTGAATTAATAAAATCTCTGTGAGGGCAAGGTCTTGGCTTTGTTTTCTCTCTACAAGTGACCTGCTTTGTGCTCTATGCAGTACCCTTAAAAGGAAGGCAGTAAAAATTATCAGTCTCAGCAAGCATAGTGCCAAATTTAAGTGGTGTAAATTTCAATCAAATAAGGCTGATTTGTGATCAAAATGTATTTTACCCAACTTTTTATTAAAAAGGAAACATACAAACTAATATAGAAGGCAAGATTTGGTAAAGGAGGTGCTTCATACTGACAGAAGCATTATGAGGATATGCTTTGCCATCTTCAACCAAAGCTAATCGGAGTTCCCTTGCTCCTCTTCAACACTTGTATTTGTGGCAGTCACATTTGTCCCTCCCTGATTTCTACACATGTGTAGCAGTTTAGTTGGGAGATAGCTGAGTTGCCTGAAAACAGTCCTATAAGGAAAGGGATTCATTTTCAGCCAGAAGAGCTGAACAAAACATTTCTCTGAATGTTTAGGAGTGCCACAGCTAGCACTAATAACTGAGCTGTGCAGGCCCCAGCTGCAAAGGGTCAAACAGCTGGAGTGTGTAATTGTGTCTGAGCCAGTAAAGACAGACTTTGGTTTTTTCCCTGTCTTGAGTTAAATAGTTATAAATTGGCCATTCAGGTCCAAGGATTGATATCTAATATTAAAAAAGAGACAATTCCATCTTCACAGATATTAATAGTGGCCACTGTATATCTTCCAGTGAAAAAGAATCTAGTTCAGTAGGATTTAAACTGTCCAGACCCTCTGAGGAACTCAAATGCAATTTATATAAAATCTAGATGCTACAATACAAAAGTTCTCCCTTGAGATGTAACCTCAGAAAGAAGGAATGTAGAAAGACAAAAATTCTGTTGTGATAATATCAAATATACAAAATTGGTCTGATGGACAGAGGAGTTGGGGACTTTTGACAATTCTGTCTTAATACTGCTTTACTTTCATTTCTTCAACTGTATCTTTTATTAAAACAAGCAAACAACATAGTGATTTGTGTTGGCTGCAATGAATGGACACTTATTTTTCCTAAATTCTAAGCTGTCTTCAGCTCAGGATGACTTTGTAAATGCCAACAAGGTTTTCTTAACTAAAGACACTAAAAAATGCACACAGTGAGAAGTTGGATACATCAGCCAATGACAGCTGTCAAAAGAGGGAATAAAGTGTTCTCCAGACAGAGACTGTCTGGACCAAGTGAAGGGCTGCAATGAAAAAAGTCAGAAAATTAAAAACTCTGTTCGAGTAATTAGAAGTGACCATGATGAATTTCTCCATGCAACCAGAGAAACAGAAATGTGCTTGAACTCAGAGGGTTGTCTGACATTCTTGCAAGACCTTGCTAATTTATTGTGTATCATTTCTTAAAGCAGTGGCTGTATTGCATAACCATCCACAAAACGTTTCTGGAATGTGTGAGTTTATGTAGTATACATCTGATCATGATGGATTGCACTACATATGTATCAGCTTATGGGTTTGGTCTGTGTGTTAACTTATGGCTTTAGAGAATCTTTTGAATATTAGCGAAATAAATCCAACATGACTTACCAGCTTTTCAGAACTGTGTAGTGGCAGTTTAAAAAATAATGTATCTTCTTTTGATGTAGTATTCAATTTGTTAATCAGTACCTGTTCTAAAAGTTATTAATGGAATAACTACTTACAGTCAGTCTTGAATTATAATTTTATTGTGTTTCTCTGCTGAAAATAGTGTGCCATAGCTGCTAGGAGTTCACTCATTTTAACCCATCAACTGTTAAATTTATATAATTATAAAACATTAATTATATAAGAAAAAACCCCTGGTTGTTAATATAAATGAGAGATGATTTATGAGATTGTGCCAGCCCAGTCTTGCATACCTTGATCTAATTTAAATTATTGGAGAGAAGCTCAGGGTTGGTAATAAAAAACTGTAAACTGAAAATCCTAAATCTTCCTTTTGGGCAATGTTTTTTTCTTCTCTCCTTACTCTGTTTATTCTGAGAAGAAAACAGAAAAAACCCATGACATGGATTAACTACAGAATTATATGGGGAAGTTAATTAATTTTGGTGTACATTTCAAAATTTTCCCATTTTCTTCAGCTGAATTCATCAGCTGAATTCTAGCAGCAAACATAAATAAAGGGATCATGCTGTTTACCACAATTTGCACAAAGTTACACCAGAGCTGGTTTAAGTCAGCTTAATGGTCCATAATATCCTCACATAATTTGTGAGATCTAAAATATAAGCAGGCTACAGCAGAGAAAGGGAAGTGTCTGCTTCTATCTCCATAAGGAATTAGTAATAACAATATTTAGTAATTAATTAATTAGTGTCTTCTTAGGACTCCAAGTCAGCAGAAGTAAAAAGAGGAAAATCACTTACAGCTGATAGTAAAGTCTAAAGATGTCCATTTTTGATGTGGAAGCACAAAGTTCACTAAGCTTTGCAGGTATCTTCTAAGAAGTATGGTGGGCTAAATCACTTAAATTTCATGGCATTGAAACCCCCCCATCCTAACTCCTTGAGTCTGGAGTTCTGGCCCTGCAGAAATCTCATGCTGTTAATATCTTTTAGAAGCAATTATTTACCATTTTTGAGAAAATGGAAAAAAAACCAAAAACTGCAACTTTAAATTGTGTAACTAAAAAATTAAAATTAAAATTTTAAAGGAAACAAACAAACAAACAGAAAACTTCAGAAAATTCAAATAAAATAAGAATATTACACTCCCCCCCAAAAATCCCAACAAACAGACAAAAAAAAATCACAAAAAAAAAAAAAAATTAAAAATGCAGTTCTAATACCACAAAGTAGTAAGGTAATAAACATTCACATTTAATCCCACTGACTTTAACAATATGAAGAATATTGAGCTGGAATTATTTTTGTTTCTGTCAGTAATTTAAGGACTAGACATACAGTTGAGGGTCTTCAAAGGGGCAGAGCTTCATCTTGTTTGTGACAAAACTGCCTCTTTGAAGAGCTGCAGTAGAAATGCACTGGGGAGGGCAACATGCAAGTGAGTGGGAGAAGCACGAGGACAGGTCTGGAGGTAAGGGGAGCAGGTATGAAAATCAGATGGCACTTACAGAAAGGGGTCAGAATTCTCTGCACATCTGAGTATCACATAACCAAGTGAGATGTCAGTACCTGTCTCACATGTCTCCTCTGTGTTATCCTGAGGGGAAACCCTGTGGTCCACACAAACAATTGCCAGTGTACATCTCCGTCACCATGTGTTTCTAAAGGAGGAAAACTCTACTCCCAGGTGATCTTAGCTGTCACGTTTTGGATTCTAGGAAAAATACTGCCAGCCTATCAAAGTGAAAAATTTTGTTCTTGCACACTTTAAACACCTCTTAAAATCTTTAAATTGGAGTGAAGGGGCTTGGGGCGTAGTAGCTGAGTTAATCTATGCATTTATACTCTTGTTCTGTTTCAAAGGTAATTGTAATGAACTGCTTCAAGCAAACATTACAGGTTGTTTTTCTGCAGAGAGAAGTCAAATGAAATGACCTTTTTTTCATCTGCTATTCTTTTCAGCTTTTGAAGTTACTTCTTTTTGAAGAGATGATCCATTTATCAGTCATATCTGTGAGAAAGTCATAAATTTATCTAATAAAACTTCCAGCAATTGGCTTTGAGGCGTACTATGCAGACTGCAGTCGCATTTTGTTGTTATTAAATAAATTAATGAACACTTTAAAAAGTGAAAGGCTTAGAAAACTTATCATAAGACTTATTGACTCCCTATAGCCAAAAGCAGATGTTAAGAGAGGGCATATTTTAAAATGTATATTTTTTACCCAGCTTTGGTTATTGATCTTTACTAGCTTGATTCTAATTTATGTCAAATATTTGGGGCACCAAAAGTTGGAAATAAAAATCATTAAACTGAATTGCTAGGCCAGCAATTTGGAATGAGGAGACAGAAAAGTTTATGGAAACTGCTGAAGCAAGATTATTACCTAAAGGTTTCTCTAGCAATGGGAGCCATAGGGATGTGAGCATGTGTAAGCACATCATATCAATACTGGAGCTGATAAAGTCCATCTATTTTTAAAGATATACATAATAAGAATTAATGCAATCCCCTAGTATGAATTATTTGCTCCTCTTCCTTCAGAAGAACTATTGCTTAATATCTAATTCAAAATTAATAATGCAGCAGGAATGGATTCATTATCTCTTGTGTCAAAAATCATTCGTGATAAGTAAGATAAGGAGAGAGAAAAAGCATGAATAAAAAAGAAGAGTTTCAGTGGCCAAATTACTCCTGCCTTCATCAATCTCAGAGAATAAAATTTTTATCCTCTCTAGTAACTGATTGGTAAGGTAACGTAGGGAGAATATGTGGAAAAGTTCCTATGTCTTCATCATCAGTATATTCCTAAAGTACATGAAGAGTGAAGGAAGAAATAATGTGTAAGATTAAATAAAGCAAATTCCAATACATTTTTTTTCCTATTGGCATTAGAAACATGTTAGAAAAATTTTATGCTTCACTTACTCCTATTATCATAGAATCATAGAATAATTTTGGTTGAAAGGAACAAGCTCACATCGTTGTGCCATGTCAACTCCCTTTCCTCAGGGCTGCTCTCAATCTATTCTCTGGCCAGCTTATATTTCTGTCTTAATATTACTTTACTTTTGCCCTGGCCCAGCTGCAGGACCTTGCACTTGGCTTTGCAGAACTTCATGAGGCTTGCACAGACCCACCTCCCAAGCCTGTCAAGGTCCCTTTGGATGTCACCCTTTCCCTTCAGCATGTAGGCTGCACCACACGGTTTGGGGGTGCACTCCATCCATCCCACAGTCCATCTCTGCTGCTGACAACGATGTTAAGGAGTCCTAGTCCCAACACCAGCCCCTAAGGAATGCCACTCATCACTCGTCTCCATTGACCACAACTCAACCAGCCAGCCCATTCCTTATCTCCCAGATCATCCATCCATGAAACCTATGTCACTCCAGTCTAAGGACAAGGATGTCATGCAGAATCGTGTCAAATGCTTTGCACAAGTCCAGGTGGGTAACTGCAGTTGCTCTTCCTTTATCCACCAATGGTGTTACTGTATAGCAGAAAACCACAACTAGAAGTTCCTCTATCACCAATCATTTCCTCATTTTCCACGTCTCTTAGCACAGTTTCCAGAAGGATCTGCTCCATAATCTTGGTGGCCACTGATGTGACACTGACTGGCCTCGAGTTCTCCAAGTCATTCTTTTTTTCCATTTTTAAATTCTGAATTAACTGTTCCTATTCAGTATCCAGCCTGCCTTTTATTAAAAAGGAAAAAAGTACTCTGAAAGCAAAAGAAAATATATTTTACAATCGCTATAACAAAGACTGATATCAGGACGTTGATCTAAAATAAAAATTGTTATTAACTTGTAGATGGCTGACATAGGCATCTATTTGATTTTGAAATAAATTCTGAATAGACTTTGATACTAGAAATAAATAGAGATTTTTAAATTTAAAATGAATATTAAATTTGGAAATGTGTTAAAGGCAAGGAAGAATTACCATGTTTCTGTGCATAAAAAGAATACAATTCATTGTTATCTTTATTGTACCTTATTTGTATTACAATAGAATTTGGAGATTTCATGCAATTATTTTGGCAGAATGTAGCACTAAACCTGAATAAGATCAATTTTCCTGTTTGAAAAATACCTGTAAATCAAAGTGGAAAAATCCTTACTGGCATCTCTATCAAGCTAAGACATTTCAAAAATATTTCTAGTGTTTTTAATGGAGAAAGAGACACAGGTATGGTAAAACACTAGGAATCTCACTTGAGATGTTGTAATTTAGTTTTGATTTAATGTTCAGATTTAGACCACTGTTAATCTTAATAATGTTCTTATTTAGACCACTGTCATAATTTCAACATTCTGTGTCCTTCACACATATCTTAGCCCGGGGCCCACAAACTCCTGGGTTATGCTCCTCTCTGATCTTTTACAAAAATTATGTCCCCGTGGAACCTATACTCCTTCAGAACTGGTGAGGCTAATTAGTTTTAGACTATGGCATAAAGATAACAGAATGATCATGGAAATCAGCAGCACTATCAGGCATAGAAACCTCGCATGTTGGCACAATTTACTTCTGACTGCCTCTTGCCTCTTGGATAGCTGAGCTTATTGGGTCTTGTTTTGGTTTGTTGTTTGATGGACAGATGTTTTCAGATTTTTGGGTAATAGTTCGTTATTGCGTAAGAATCCAGATCTACATAAGACACATGGTTGCTGTAAAAACTGCTGCAAAAGCATGAAATATAGATTGAAATGTGTATTGTCTATACATAGTTTTTATATCTCTAAGTATTGGAGAGGTCAGGTGCACCTAAAAATTATTGCTCAGAGTAGCAGTAAAACTTCAGTGCAGAGCTCTGGGTTCACATGACTGGTGTACATGTAAATAATGACCATTATTGTGGCAAACTACACAGACAATGTCTAATAATATCTTTCTAAATTTTAGAAACTGAAGCAGTTTACTATCTTTTAAATGGAAAGGTTGAAAAAAAACGAGAAAAACCTTCAGCATGAATATCTGAAACAAGATCAGTCATTAGTTTTGTCTCACTGTCTTGATGCCGAAAGATACTGACCAAGGAACACTCAGGCTTTTCTGGCTGGGATGAGCTGGGCAATCCAGGTCACAGGACATCTTTAGCTGCTTTATCTTTTCTTTAAGTGGCAGTAACTAGCTACCTTGCTTGCAATTTTGGCACTTCTATCATGGATTTGTAAACTTCACTGACGTCCAGGACCACTTCCAGGTCATCCTTTCTCATTGGAAACATAGATGACAGGATGGATTTGCAATTTAGAAGACTAACAGTCCAGCATGTGTTGACATTTTTCAATGAGGTAGCAAAAAAAAAAAGCCAAGAACAGGTAAACAGCAGCAAAAAGGAGAAATAAGTATTTTGATTATTTTTAAGTTCTATAGTATTTTCTAATATCAGTTAAAAATAATACTTACCCTCAAAAAAGAATTATAAAAAACACTCTGATCATACAATAAACTTCTAGACAATGTGCTTGTGGATCCTGAAAAACAAAGCATAACTTGATGCAAAAATGTGAAAAAAATATAGTTTTGTGTTCTATTTACACAGACACAATAGAAAAATGCAACTAGAAAAATTATAATTCCTGTTAGTCACTATTACTGTGTTATTGGCTGAAAAAACATCTCTTATTCAAAACTCATGTTTTAAAAGCTGTAAAACTTTGAAAAAATATGATGTAGGTAGTAAAGTTCTGCCCTGAAAGTTGTCTCTGCATATGTATTTTACCATCCTATCTAGACTTTTCCTCTCATCTCCTCTTTTTTCTACTGTCCCAAAAGTACTGTAAGAAAAATGCATTATTTAAATAGAACTCTTAAAATAAGTTTTCATGATACACTTCTTAAAATATTAGAAAACCAATCATTAGAAAATCTCTCTGCCTTTATATCAGTGCTTATATATCAATGTATTAAAGGCCTGTGATTATTTTTTACCTTATTGCATCTCATTTGCAATAAAAAAGTCCGTGAAATTTAAACATTTAAGTTGTTTACACCATTTAAACATTTGAATGTCCAATAAAGGCTGGCACAAGTACCCATAAATAGAATACTTGAAGCAGATATATGTAAAATAATAACACACCACCTTTTTTCCTGCACATTTTTTCACTGCTCTTAGCTATAGATCTGTGTGCTTTACAAGGAAGACAATGTTTTACCCAAAGGACTTTGGCATATGCAAATCAAACATTGAAATTCATAACTTCTAGGTACCTCACCTCCAGAGTACAATGCAGAACCATTTTTGAGATATAGAAAATCCTAATATAAGCATACTCATGTTGATTGATGCAGTATGCTGAGACAATATCCTCATTTTGAGATCTACATGCCTTTTGCCAGTTAGGAACTCCAGACATTAAACTCCTCAAACAGAAATTTTGCGTCATGGTGAATTAAAGAATCATTATATGAAGCACTGTATTCCAGATTATCTCGTTGCCTTCTGCTATGACATCTCTATCCAACACTACTTTGCCACAAATAGGTTTATATAAAAATAGTTGGTTTCTCCAGACTCCCGTGTTCAAGTCGGGGTTGAGAACTTTAATAAAAATGACATTTATAGTCAGAACATGAGTTAGATTTTCACATCTAAAATCAGATTAAACATTTTTAGAGTTTTGGATTCAGCTTGGAATTGTAATTAAAAGTAAATATTCAAGAGAGAAAATGAAGTAAAAATTATCCTTATGCTCTGGTTTCAAATCATTAAATTATAGAGTAGAGCAACATCCTTTCCATCACCACCCCACCACCCACTCCTCCCTTGAATACCTCATCAAGTTCAATTGATAATTCTCCTGTAAATAATTTCTTAGATTTCAGGCTCTTCTGACTAGGAAAGTTCTTTGTCTGGATTGTTTCATAAAGAAGAAATGTATTATTTCTGTAACTGACTAGCATCTTAAAAACAGAACACTTTGCTGAACAAAAGAGACCAACACTATATTTAGAAGTTATTTCCAGCCTTCAAAACTTTTATATAAGGCACTTGAAATTATTATTATTAAGACATTGTAATAAGAAGTTAAAACTTCTTATTACAAGATATCTTTATAAAAACAATTGAAACAGCATGACAGTCTTCTACATGGTGATTTATGGCTAAGTCAGTGATGGCGATGTTATATACAGTAGGTTAATACAAAATTGGCTATAAAATATTTCAGTGAGAGAAAATTTGGGTTTTATGTTGTATAAGAAATTAGCAAGAATAAAAAAGTGACCGAAGTAGCCTGCTAACGTTTGCATTGCACTGTTCCAATGTCACAAATGCCCAGCCACCATCACTTCACCTGCTTGTGTGATGTGTTCCTCCTGAGCCCATGCAGCTGAAGCTGCCAACCCATATAGCAAGAATTTTGATTTTCAGTGGTAGTGTTAGATAATCTGAAAGATATTCCTAAATCTTTTCCTATCTTCCTTGTTTTCAATAAAATTTTTGTAAACATCTGCAAAATGGACAAAAATATTTTGCATATTTGTTAGTAAATACCTTTTTTTTAAATGTGTAAATATACTTTTCTCAAATAATTCATTCAGTTAAAAGCTTCATAAAGGTAACACACAATTTGAGACAGAAGAGCTGTGCCCTTTTGTGAGAAGATGCCTTCTGCCCGTTATGTCAGTCAAGCAGAAGTGGCTGCTATTCCTTATTTTACTACAAGTTCATCTACTGGTACTTTTACCGACAGCACAAAACCAGAAATCCAAAAGATATTATTTTATCTACCCAAATAAAGGTATTTTAGCTCCCTGAAGTAAAGATAACCATTCCCACAAAGTTTCGAGAATAATTTTACTAAACATGACAGTATCTCACTGAACACAGGCAGTTTTTATATTCAGAGTTGCCTGCTTTGTTAAGAAATTGAAAAAATAACCTTCAATGTGTTTGATTTTTCCCTCAGCAAAAAAGTGTGTATTTAGTTACCGTGTATTGCTTGCTGCTGGGCTGTGGGACCTGCCCTGGCAGGGAATCCCCACGCTCACAGCCCCACCGGCCCCGGGGAGACCTCCCACAGCACTGCAATTTAGATCTTGCTAAATTAACTCCCAGCAAAGCTTAGTTCTGCCTGTTGAGTTTTGAATCGGAAAAGAAAAATGAAGTTTGTTTTTGTTGTTTTGTTTTGGGTTTTGGTGGTTTTTTGGGTTTTTTTTTTTTTTTTTTTTTAGGATTCACTCATCCTGAAGGATAAAATTTCAAACTGAATTGGGAAATTCCAGGGGAAAATAGAACGGAAAATACATTAACATATTGATGAGGAGAAACAGAAAGGAACTTGTGAGGATAGATAAGATTCTCTGGTCTTTTCCTTAAAAAGCACTGAGTGTTTGGAAACAGGCAATACAGACAATGTATCGAATAAAATATTATAAATTTTAATATGCCTCAGTGGTTCTTTTTTGACCTATCAAGATTTTTGGCAAATTCTTTTTGTGTTTTGGGAAATATTTACTGTTTAAGCCTTTCTATTTTAGCTCTGCAATATGTTTTGCCTTGGTCACATGGTGGATAGATTTCATCCTGCTTTTCATCACATTCTTCCATCCCATTTAAGCAATCTTCACTTCACACTTCTATCTAGAGAGACAGAGCTGGATGCACATAAAAATGCTATTCTTCATTTTCATTTCCCTATTCCACATTTTTCAGTGTGCTTAAAAGAGGATTAGTAAATCCCTGGCTACTTAGAATTTCTCAGATGTCACTGTGGCTTATACCATTTCTCCTCAGTACAGCCATCTGACAAAGTGAAAAGAGCACAAATTTTTTTGAAAAAATAATTTAGTTTTTCTGGTTACATCTACAATGAGCCATATTCCCATGTTTTATCTTCAAAATCAGATCTTGAGTTAAGTAAATGGGAGTAAAGTGAGTTACAGAAATTTAAGAGCTGACTCATGAAGTTACTTTTTCACATGCTCTATGAATCTATATTTAAATCATGATTTCAAAAACCTACTAAGTAGTATATATTTAGTGGAGTTGATAGCTTTTAATAGAAACCCTCACTGTAACAAAAAATGCCCAGCAAACAACACACTCGGACCCTAAATAGCAAATCTTCATGTGGTTATCTAATTTCTATCAAATTTACTTTTATCTACCTTTAATTCATGGATAGAATATTTTCATTATTATTTGATTATTTTTTTGTTTTTAGAACAGAAAGTAGTCAGCCAAAAATTCCCCAAATCTGTGAAAATTCCATCTCAGAACCTGCATCATTAATGCAAGCAATAGTGACGATACATAAACTGTGGATTGGAGTAGGTACTAAAATGAGTGTTTATAAAGGACTGCATCAATAAATAAAGATACATGAAAGAGGTGTTTGACTGTGCATGTGTAATTTTTTGTGTTCCTGGATGTAATAGTGTACTTTCTGTTGTTATGAACCATCTTATGACAACACTAATGAATGTATAACTTAATTGGTTTCTGATATTGCTTATAGCTACAACATTTAAAAGTCTCATTTTTAAGAGAACACTAATTTAATTTATTTAATAATGTGTTGAACAGTACTATAATGATTTCAGAATTTGAGATTAGCTCAGTTGGTTACACCTTGGTGCTAAAGCCCCGGTCTCAGGTTCAATCCCTGTACAGGCCACTCATTTTAGAGTTGGAGTCAATGGTCCTTGTGGGTCCCTTCCAACTCAGAATATTCTGTGATTCTTTGACTCAGTCATATGCATTTTGTGTTTACTGATTTAAAATACTTACTTTAGGAAAGACTCTGACCTGTGGACAGATCAGCCTAAAGATTATGTCATACAAAAGTGCTTTAGCTTGCTTGAAAGCTGTAGGTCTCCTCTTGAAACAGTATATGTAATTGGACAAGAGATATTCTTACTAAAGAGATTACCAGTACCTGGGCTTTGCTCAGTGTGTCTCTTTCTTAAAATTAGGGCCAATAATGAGAAGGGTTTCATTTCTTCCTGCTTGCAGAATATACCTTAGCAACTGGGTCATGGTTTTAAAGTATTTCAACAATAATACCCATCTGAAAGCTCAAGTACAATTAAATGGAAAGAGATATTTGAATTCCAGTGTGTAAGTAAGAAAGAGTAACTTTTCATAGAGATTATACAGCTAATCCCTTATTAAAGTCACTTTAATTCAGCTCATTCAACTGATGCAAGTGAATGAAAACAACTTGAAACAAATCTCAAAGCAAACTAGATGCCAAGCATATCAACATTTGATACCTTTTTATCCCTTTTTGTCCTGACCAATCTAAGAGTAAGGAAATTTTGTAGCAATATGGAATTCAAATTATTCAATGAAGTAAAACTGAAGATATATTGAGAAGGATCCTCAATTAAAATTTGCTTCTAACCTTAGTAGTATAGCTGTTCATATTTTATCTTCCTTAATTTAAAATTTTTTAAAAGTGAGACATTTCAAAGTATTTCTGTTCTGGTTCTCAGACAAGAATTTCTCATCTTCTCAAGAATAGATACAACAGGAAATTTTAAAGACTCAAAAAATATATTAAATATCTCTATTTAATGCTTATAATGTTCTAGATAAGCTGATTGATAGTTCAGAGCACAGACTATAATCATAACATAGTATGGTAGGCAGGATTATTCTCACAGCTGGAGTAACAATGCTGATTTGTGCAAAGCAGGAAAAAAGAAAGGGAAGAGATTAAAAAGTAAGACAAAATAACAAAAGCAACTAAATGTCATAGTGGTAGCCTCTAATCTTGATGGAGGGCAGTAAGTGATGGAGTGGACAAATGCTGCAATTTGGTTGGATATACTTGTGGTTATTCCAAGATGCTTTAAGTCAACTAATTTAGATTCTCCACTGTCACATTACTAAGATGTGAGCACAAAAAGGACATGGTTTGATGATGTCTTTAGGCTGGATTTATCCTGCTTAACTCTCCTTTATTTACAGTGTTCTGATGAGGTATGTTTCCATAGCAATTCAGTAATTCTTAGTAATATTGACTTATATCTTCATCTACTTATGAAGTGTGCAGCCAATACTAAATGTATTTCCCTGAGCAAGGAAAAAAGTACAAAAATGTTCAAGGGCCCATATGTGATCTGCCAGTCTTCAAATCTTAAATAAGAAACAAAAATTGAAAGTGGAAAAAAATTATGTTACTACAGTGCACCACAACCAAAGGGTCAATATAGAATCAGCAGTTTATTACCTACCCACAGGAATTGGGAGAAATACTCATGTCATGATGGCTGAACATGGTGAACCTAGGCTGAAACCAGGGGACTTAGTAACCCATTCGTAGCATTGTGTAAAAGCAGCTGTATTTTCTCTAGAATCAACTGAAGTCCAGAAATGGTTTATGCAAAGTCATCTAGGTCCCAGGCTCACAAACTCTCCCATGTCAAATTGGCTTTGCACAATATTAGCCTGGATACTTCGTGGCTCTGCTTCCTGGTGTGTAGACTGTGTTTGTATTTACATAGACTAGATATTCCCACTACACATAGCATTCTAATAACTCTGAAAATGATTGGTTAGGTAAACAAAACATTTTTATCTCTTATGAAAAACTATTCACCCTAATTCCATGGATTATAGTAAAACATCCTGAGCACTGATGATGGCACATAACTTTTTAAAAATATCCCTCACAACAAGTGAAAGGACATAAATAATTTTATTACTATTATTAACTTTCACTTGTGCTATTTTTATTCACAATGTATCAGTTTACCATTGCCACGTGTGAGCCAAAGCACGAAGATACTTGACAGAACATTCAGCCTCTGCAGTAGAGATTGCCACGAGGGGCATATTGAAAGTAGCACTGATGAGTCAGTGCTAGGCATAATAGGATAAGTCATTAATGTGGGTTATACAGGGCAACCAGGTGGTGTTTGGTCTTACAGAACAAAAAACATGGGAAAAGAGGACATGGTGAATGCAGAGAGCAAGAAAAAGGATATTTTACATGAAAATATCCCAAGAGTTTACATTTACCAAATCAAAAGAACAGTATGACGTGCTGAGGTGTGAGACAGTGGGAATTTGAACAGGAGCTGATTTGTACACACAAACATCAAGGAGATGAGATATGGATCATTTTGTTCTGAATCTATCCTTGCATGTCTGTATAAATATAAAATAAAAATGCAAACCTTTACCATATGGTACATCGTTATATGCTTGCTGTGTTATGTTTAACACAAACCTAGTCCTTAGTTTGTAAATAGTAATTTTCATCTCAATGTAAGGTTTCTTAATATGCTTTGTAATGTTTTATTATGCAGGGTAAATTTGTGTTCCAGTTATGTCTAAATGCTAACATTATCCAAGTGACATCCAGAGGATGTTAAGATAAAGAAGAAAGTTAATTTTGATTGCAAATGGTGGACTCACAGATATCTAGAATTTTGCAGCATTTATCTAATTCTGGATAAGAAGGCTTGAGAGTTACTGAATATCATTACCTTAAAAAAGAACCTGCTCAGGGAAAAAGTGTCATAGATCATGTACAGGTTAAGAGGTAAAATAATTAGCGTAGGAGGAAATCTGTTGCCATCAGAAACTGGAAAATTATGTCTTTTACATGAAGAATTTTGTTTCCATAGTGTTAGATTCCAAATTTGATCTAAAATTAGAAGGATCTTTCAGGTGAGAAGCATTGTTAAAAGACAGTTTAAGTCACTCAAGTAAACTCAAACAGTTTGGTTTTGTCTTATCTACAGCAGATGTACAGTGAAGAAATGCATGGACTGAAATTTTACCAGGCTAAAAAAATAACTTTTTAATTAGTCTGCAACATTTTAAATGCCTGGTGTTGAAGAAGCAGACATTTTTGCTTCTTCACTTTCTCATGATTGCAAGATTGCAAGTCTACCCTTACTTTTTTTTTTTTTTTTTTTTTTTTAATTGCTTTTCCCCTCAGATGACTGTTAATAGAAATATTTTTTCCCCAGGTTACCACCATCTGATGGAAAAAACTTTTCATATGAAAACTGCAGCATGTCTAGAGACAAGCTCTGCTTGGGAACAAGCTACTTTATACTGAATAGATAAAGTTTTGTTAAAATGAAATTCTATGTGCATAGTGTGTTAAAAGCACAAGAGGCAAAAAGCCCAGGGATTTGCATCATGCAAAATAGACCCATCTGTGAATATGGACTGATGAGCAAGTATAAATGCTGATATTCAATCAACATAACCAAAATCTGCTTGTCTGTGAGCCAACCAAGTGTGCTGCCAGAAACTAGCAGGTGAGCTGGCAGAAAACTAATTTTTCTTCAAAAGATGGTTTTAATACTTTTTATAAACTGCATTATAGATATCTCAAAACACATATGTCCTCTTGTGCATAAAGTCACATCAGCAAAAAAAATGAGATGTGTTTCTATTCAAGAAATTGAATTTATAGTAAGGAATAGGTACATAAAGTTCTGATGTTAAGTTTGCTGAACATTTCTGGGCTATCAGTTTCAGAAAACTATGTACCTTCATCTTTAAACAATAAGAAGTCTACTTATTCTGTGTTTATACGTTATATGTAGGGATATTAGCAGATGACAAGTATCAGGCTAGATTACTCCTTTATAAAATTTAGATTTGAGAGCACAACAAATATGTTACTGATGTTGAAATATATAAAACACTGCTCATGATATGTAGCTCTTTCTAGTGACAGCTGTCTGCCCATGGCAGAGGGATTGGAACTACATGACAAGTCTTCTCCAACCCAACCCAAATTCTATGATCCTGTGACTTTCATATCTTTGTATTTATGTATGTGTGTGTTTATATTCCTATATAACTTAGCAGTATAATTCAAAAATTATTTATGAAATATCAGAATCTGTATCCTCATTTCAAGAACATACAGTGCTTAACCTTTTAACCAAACTGTCAGATCAGGAAACATTATTGAACAAAGGTAGATATAATGAATTAAAAAAGATTAATGAACTAGAAGATAATGATTTCATAAATTCTAACATGACTATTCATTAATGTGTGTATATCTGTTGGTATGTCATTATTTTCTTATTTAGAGGAAGAGGTTTTACATGAAATAGAGCATATCTCTGAGAAGCATCATAAAATAAAGCAAATCTAGGGCCATGGTAAACTGTATAGATCTGTTTCATGCTTATGACACAGACACGCTGAGCAACACTGGCATAAACTCTGCCAAAATATTTATGATACTGAGCTGTTGGGAAAAAATTTTTGAAAGAAAAAATGTTCCAAGGTAAATAAATATGGAAAAAGAATAGGCAGAAACATACATGTGATGGGGTTTTTTTATGAAAAAAAACACCATCGGCTCCTGTGTTTTAAACAGAGAGAAAAACCACCTAAAATTACATTACTGGGTTCAAACAAAATTTTAAACTACTGTCTTTGGTTTCTATTTAAAATTGTTAGTGATTTGGTATCAGTTTTAACATCAGGAGCTTGAGGAAAGATTATAAATCTATGAAGATGATCCAGAATCACTTAAATTTTTAGGTTCTTAGACTAGGAGAAATTGAAGTAAATTATTCCTATTTACTAAGGAGTCTGCAAAATCTTGTTTGGTGAGACAGAAAATATTAATCAAGTAAGCTTTGTAAGACATCAGAGAACCAAAACACCTTAAAAACAAATTGGAACCCTTTTATTGCCTTTGAAATTTGCTTAGAGAGGGAGACTAAATATCTTGTAAAACCATGCATTTTCTTAAAGCTTTCCTGTATTGTAAATGATGACCTAAGGATAAACTTAAACTTTGTGGGAATTGTTGATGAAGCACTGCCATCTTTTGGTTGTACAAATACAGAATATGGAGGAAGGATATAATTGTCATTGAAATAAGGACACAGGCTCAAATTATAAAAGTATTACTTTATTCTATCATTGGTCTACTTTGCTTTTCTAGATAATTGGCTGCAATTGTCCCCTTATATTCTTCAGTATATCCTAATTTCACCATCCTATCAACCACAGTAATATCACAAAATGTCATGAAGATACTGTTGGTTTTAACAGAAAATGGACAGTCTAGGTTAAAGGGTTTTTCTGTACAATTTAAATTCCTCTTGTCTTTATTTTTTTTCCCAAAATAGATTAGCACAGCAATGTAAATTTTATTACCAACTAGACAAATTTTGAAACTATGGAATATAATAAATAATAATGTAGATAACAATTATTGTGTGTAAGAATTATCTAATATCTAGTTGGTGACACTAAAATAATCTGTGTTTTATATTAAAAGACATAATAAAATTTTTTCTCCATTCCTTAAGTTATAAATCTAATACTAATATTCTAAGATTCAGTGCTATCATAACATTCTGTTTCTTGAAGGAGGATTTTTGCCACTTACCTATTTAGCAGTTTGCAGAGAACACACAGTTTTAAGTAAACAGTATAGCAATACAACAGAATACTTTTTTTGCATGTGGAATTAGTTGACATATTTAATAATTTAGTAGAAATGTGAAAAAAATTCAGTATATGCTTTAAACATGTAAGCCCAATATGATTCTGTTTTGAAATATATAATCCATTTTTATCCAATCTTGCTGTCAGATTTTACCTCTTTTTAAGTGCAATATTAGTGTCATAAGCTAATATAAGCAAATTTCAAGAAGAATAAATAAGATTTTCATGTGAATATTAATATTTACCTCTCAAAAATTACATTAACAAACTTATGTCCCACTGAAGTATTGCTAAATTAACAATTAAAAGTCTACAGTTATCAACTGTTTCACCTCAAATGCAAATGTAATAAAATTTCTGCTTGTAAGAAGTCATATCTTTATGCAGTAATTTCAAGCTTAATTTGAACAGAAAGAGATGGGAATTCTGCCATATGCCTAAGACTTATGATGTGTCATTTCTCCTGTTAACTCAAATATGGGCAGAAGTGTGAAGTGCAAAATATGCTTGCAGTGCTAAGGACTGGCTATCAGCACACTTGTCAGAAAATTCAGTCAACAAGTAACATTTGGAAGGTCAGATGCCTGTGATATGGAAATCAAATAATTATGTACTACTAAATGAAAGATGAGCATCTTTGAAGGTGTTTTTTAAATTAAGACAAGCAGCTTCTGCACATCTGCTGCCTGAGATAGTGATAAAAAAGCCAATATCAACATTTGGCAGGTTAGAACAATTGTTACCTCATTTCAGAATGGTACCACTGGTACAGAAAGCTGCAGTAGCTGATAGAAGAGTCTCCAAAAGTCTGTGTTCTGAGCAGAACAGGCATTTCTGGGCATGTCTCATTCTCCCTTCTTGTGGTCGAGCATATTTCTGGTACAACTCCATCCTCTCACCTAGCTCAAGTGATCCCCTCCATTCCTGCTCTACAGCCTGCTCACACTGACACCGTCGGGTTCCTGTGTGAGGCACTGCATGGGTGCCAGACCAGGGAGCCTGCTGCATTCCTGCACCACTGCACAGGAGCAGAGCTGCATTCCTGCCACCACTGCACAGGAGCAGAGCTTGGTTCCTGCCACCACTGCACAGGAGCAGAGCTGCATTCCTGCCACCACTGCACAGGAGCAGAGCTGCATTCCTGCACCACTGCACAGGAGCAGAGCTTGGTTCCTGCCACCACTGCACAGGAGCAGAGCTGCATTCCTGCACCACTGCACAGGAGCAGAGCTGCATTCCTGCCACCACTGCACAGGAGCAGAGCTGCATTCCTGCCACCACTGCACAGGAGCAGAGCTGCATTCCTGCCACCACTGCACAGGAGCAGAGCTGCATTCCTGCACCACTGCACAGGAGCAGAGCTTGCACACAACCACAGTTCAGAAGCAGCTCCCTGTAATTTGGAGTAGTTTGACACAACACTTAGCACCTGGTACCAAGAGACAGAGATTTCTGCTGCAAACCAGATTGAAGCAACTCATGTCCACCCCACTGGTATGACTACAGTATTTGGAAGTCTTTGAGTAAAAAAAAATTATCTTTTCAGAATTTTGTTTAGATATAGACAGGAAAAGATTATATTTATGAAGGGCACAGCCTTTTTGAAATAAACTAGATAGATCCTCTTCCATATTTCCTCTAGATGACTGGAAAGAATATGAGGTGGTATGAATATATTTTCATTGCACAGAGGAATTGGCAGGTTCCAGTCACTAAAAATGTCATTCAGAAAAAATCTGAAAAATGGAGACTAAATTTCAGGGGTTAAATGAAGGCTGAGCAATATCAAATATTCTGAATAAATTAATAACAGACGAGTCACATTTCAGTTTCTAGATATTATTCTGTCAGAGTAAAGAAATTAGGTAGTCTATATACACAGAGAATACTTTGTCATTAATTGTTGCAGATTTTAATACTGAAAGTGCTACGATCTATCATTTGTTCTTTAAATTGTTCCACATTGTTGTCTTCTTTTTTCTTTTTTTTCTTTTACTGAAGGGATACCCACTATTTACCAGAGAATCGAGTTTTTATAAACATTTGTGAGAATTTAATGTGGAAAAAATTTTAGGCTGAAGTTCTAGGGGATATGAATGCATGAGGAAATTACAAATGAGGAGTTTAATGAGGAAAAAAAAAGTGGGAACACCTGCACACTTTCAGTACTTTGCAGGCTGATTTATATTGTTCTCAACATGCACACACAATTCTCACTAACAAAACTGGAGTAACACCCATATATTTAGTAAGAAAATAGCTATGAGTATTTCTGTCACTTCCCTAGGTATCATCACCATTTCAGTCAATTTTTGCATGACAGGCACATAATGAGACTGCTAATAAATCTTCTCTTTTTCATTTATACCTGAATTTATAAGTGAGTAGTCACTTAGGAATGCACTTCTAGGTCCTGGTTACCAGTGGAGAGTTGGCCCCAGTTTCCACATAAAAACACCTGCATGAATACCTTCAAATGTTAATATATGCACACCAGTATTGAAATTGATTGGTTTTATGCATCAGGATATCTCTGTTTTATCATGAAAGAAGTTTATAACAGGAAAAATAATATTAATTTTTTATATTTAGGAGACAGAATTGAGAATTAAAAAGGGTATTAAATACACTTCTAAAACCTCTAGCTCCCAGAAAATGAGAATCTGTATTTGCTTATCTTGAAAAGTCTTTCCCTAAGCATTTTTTGTTGGCCACTGCATGGACAGGTTGCTGTGCCAGATAAATCTTTAGTTTGTCTCAGCATGATCATCTTTTATGTATGCATAGGAAGTTCTATGTAGTTACACTTGAAGGGACAGCAGAGAGCCAAGATCTTAAAAATTTCTTCCTGAGTCATAGGAGTTGAATTTAACTCCAGTGCATTGGTCTTCTTCAGTAAGAACATTTTCTTTAATAAAACTGCTTGAAGTTTCCAATTATATGGATGAGCTACTTCTCAGTAAAGAATGGTCAGTATACTCTTTTATAAAGGCATTGAAATTCTTATATGAAAGCAAAAACCTTATGAAACTGAATACTGAAACTGTCATGGCAATATTAAAGAGTGCACAAGGAAGCATGCAAATGTCAGTGGTTTGCTCACTACCATAAGGGAACAATTTTCTTCCCTTATTTTTCTCTCATGCATTTTTATGTTTCCAGAGTATCTCTGAGAAATTTTACCTTAACTGTTATGTACCTTATTTTTCTCTTTCAAATCCTCATCTTAAACAGGTTAAAGTCCAATAAAAGGCCTCCATTTGCCCCAGATGGCTTGCAGTATGGTTTAAAATGAACAACATCATCACCTAACAGGAAAGTTAGTGCAAAATTTCAGACATTCACTGTGCTCATTTGAAATATAGAGCTAATTTGATGACTTTTCCTAATAATTCCTAACTTTTGATGTTGGAAAATGTTTTCATGCTCTCCCTAAAGTGGTGGACCATAATGATATGTAGCAAAAAAATTATTTGATTGCTATGAAAAAATGAAAATGCCACCAAAAAACAAATATAAAACTCTCTGTTCTGCAAAATATGTAAGGATCAGTAAGCTCATAAATAAATAGGTAAGGTTTTTTGTGGAGTATGATATAAAAAAGAGAAAAGAAGGCTTTTAAGAAAGTTTGACAGGAAATACAGATAATAAGAGTTACTTAAATAAGACTGGTTAAGTAAAAGAGCTTTAATATGCATATAGAAAAGTATCATTTCTCTGTAAGAAAAAGTGGGCATTATTTAGATAAAATTAAAAGAAAATATGAGCAAAAAAAATGTCCATAAATGAAAGTTTGTTTCATAATTTGTGTCAGGAATATATTGATTGGAGAAGTGTGGTCATTTTGCTTTTCCAATCCATTTTGATTCTTAACAATTCTTTTAATTATTTGGTCAGGGGGTTCTGGGCTTAGCCAATGTCTCTGTAATTCTACTTTGAAAGAAAAATAGGATGTTTTTATTTATTTAAAGAAACTAATTATGTATTTAAAAAAAAAAAGCAGATAACCACCAACCTTACTTTTAAACAGAGAGAATGAGACAATTTGTAAACACGCGTCTTTTCCCGAAAGACTCTGTGGCAGAAGTAAAGCCCAAAAAGGTAAACTCCAGATAGTATGCTCCAGAGACTTAAAAATGCTCTTTCCAAGTTTTCAGTAATTCTATTGTCATCAAATTAAAAAAAAAAAAATTTCTAAATATGTGAGAATGCAAAAAAGGGTTTGGATACTGTTGAAGTGAGGGGGAGAACGACCATCCTATAATGCATCGAACTCCAAATTTATTGATCGATCAGTCACTTTAAATAATAGTGTTAACGAACTTCATGCATATTCCAAAATCCAGGTTTACGATAGGCTAACAGAGAAAACTCTAACCACTCCTTTTGTTTTACAATACCGTTGATTGTTTACATCAAACAAAATCAGTGTTCTCACTGTGATACGAACGGTTCTCAAAACTTCCATAACTGTTCCCAGGGTGCCATCTTTTCCCAGAGAGGATGTTACCTTTGTTATGGGAAGACTGCCTGAGAACTTTATTGTTTATGCAATGATGCCTGAGAGAGACTAATTGTTTATAGAAGTCAGGCTGGAAACTGCTTTGAAACTGCTTCACAGCTACCTGTTACTTTTCTCTCAGTTGCATGGCTTCGTGGCCTTTTTCTTTAAGCCATGCTTGAACTAAACTCCCGACAGGATACCATGGAGTCATGCAGAATAATGTGGAGAAAGTCAATCCTCCTTGTACCTGGTATCTTATGTGAACTGGCACTTCCAAATCCTTTTGCAAATTTCTCTAAGGTTAGTTCTCTGAATTGGAAGCAATTTCTGGACGTTCTGTAGTAGCCCTTTGCAGCTGTAAATAGTAAGCATTCAACCCCTTTATTGTGTTTGAAATATTCGACCCAATTCAGGAACTGCTTGTGTGCTGGGAATGTTTTATAGTAGCTCTGGGTTCTGTTTTGTTTTGTTTTCCTTCTCAGTAAAAGAAAACAACTCATCAGCACTTAGGCACTTTTTGTTTATTGGATATGTGACAGGTTTGGGAAGAAATAACTGAGTAAAATAAAGGTAATGCTACTGTATGCACTTGCACTTTTGGAAACACAGTTTTGCTGCTTCTTCACAAAAATTCTGTGAAAAGAATGTTCTACATAATTACTGGCATTGATTACATATTCACACCTTTGAACACCTTAAGGGAAAATAAGTTGAAAGAAAAGCATTCTGAATTTGAAGTGAATATGTAGTCAAGAGTGAAAATAAAAGTGAAGCAGACATTTGCCTAGTAGGTAGTTTTCAGAAAAAAAATCTACTTAGCCTTCTATGAAACAGATGGGATATTTGTCTCTCTCTGGAGTAAAAAAATGCATCTGCTTTATTCATCCCTTCTTCTTCTAGGCTTATAAAACATGCCTGTGTGATAGGGAAGCTGTGAAATAGAAGGTGAATAAGTTCAGAAATACAGAGTAAGAAATACACAGTCAAATTGGAATAGTCCTTTTGATTTCCACACAGATTTATGCATTAAAAGTTGCTGGGTAGTTTAACCTTTCACACTCTGCTCTGGTTGCTGGTGTCATGTACCTTCTGTAATCTTCCAGCTGCCATTACGTAGCTGCCTCACTTGCGCATCTTGGGAAGAAATGTGAGTTTTCAAAAAGTCTTTGGTTGATTTAAACATCTATGTTCGAAAAGGCAGGAAATGACCAGCCTCTCCACTGAATAAAGCATTCACGTTCAGAATGAATGACAGACTCCTTTTACAACTCCCTGTGGGATTTCCAGCTCTGCTGTTAGAAAAGTGATTCTTCACAGCGAGATATCAGAGATCTCTTGTGTATGAGTATTCAAGGGTAGAACTCATGTCATGAAGGATTCAGACCTTACCACTGCATACAACACCAGAACAAATTAAACAAGGTGTTTTAGCTTCTGTTTTCCAGGGCCTTGAAATGAAGATTGACATTCTTTCTGGAAGTAGCTCTTTACTGTAACACAAATTCTTGAAATCAGTTTGGGGATAACAGATTAAATATAAAAAAGCTACTGTATGAAGGAAAGAAGTGATTTTACTTATACATTTATACAGTGATCAGAGGATTTCTGACTTCTGTGGGCATTTCAATCTGCTTAAGTGCATAAATCATAAACTGTCAAATTATCATTTGCCAAATATTTTTAAGAATTCTGTACTAATTATTTTTATAAGTTTTGATGTGATTTCTATACACATATCTATCTACTAAGATATTTATTAAAATGATTAGAGCATTCTCTGATTGTAAGATTCTAGATCTGAGAAGGCTATTGTGAAATTACTGCACCTAAATCTGAGACCTTCCTTCTGAAATGAGGTACAACCATCCTCACAATGACTGTGGGCAAGAAAAAAATTTGCAGTCTGCACGCATTTTTTGGAGTAAAGTTGTCCTAGGAAGACCCACAATTTTATTAGAAGTTCATTACACCACAGCTGCAATGGTGTTACTGTGACACAACAGAGTTGTGTCACAATCAGATGCTAATTAGAAGAAACTAACTTATTATTCAAATACACCAAAACCAAGCACAAGCAGATCAAATTAGAAAATACAACTGTTTCTTGATTTTCTTGCTTTCCTCCTACATCTATTAAAACCAGGCAAATTCAGAGAAATTGGAAGTAAAGGACTAATTAGTTTCTGAATGTTTTTCTATGTCAGCTGTTTTTACCAGGATGGCATGGAAATTATGCTAGAAAACTCTTTATTATGTTAATGTACATGTTCAAATACATTTTTAGTTACCATATTTGTGGTAACAAATAAGTCCAGAGGGCAGATACTGAAGAATATATGAAATATTAATCCTAAGAAACCCAGAACACTTTTAAAAGTAAATGTTATTATAAGGCGAAGCTGAAATCTCTACACCTGTAAACTCATTAACTCATATCAGCACAATGGAACAAGAAACTTTATCTGACAGCTATGGAAAAATTGAATAACAATACAACAGAAGAAAACAAACCTCTTACAAATGGCTGTTCAATTGAATCTAAAAACCATCTGAATTATCTGCTTTCCTTGCAGACCTTTCATGGCATGTTATTAATAGTAGATACTCTTGGAACCTTAGAAATTACTTATTCAGTGATGGTTACGGCTCTGACTTAGACTTTTTAAAGAAGCATATTATGGAAATAATAAAGCTGCAAGCCCATACTTTATCTGCATAAGATAACTATGCAAATTGTTATCCAAATGCATACACAACAGAGCAGTCATTAACATTAATCTGGCTACATATTTATATGAGTTCACTAGTGGCTATGTCCTGCACTCTTCGCTTACAAGATATATATTCATATATACAAAATTCTGCAAATTAAAGTTCAAGGAAAGGCATCTTTATACAGTTTCTGGCAAGTGGGAAAACAATCTAAGATAAAGCTGCACTTGAATGCTCTGTGCTTTTTTTGTTCTTTTGAAAAACACCAATCACTCAAAATAATACTTTTGTGAATATGCATTTTTTTCATTTCATGTCTCCTTAGATTATGGGGACTGATTGACTGAATTCTGCAGGTCTTCCTACAACAGGATAATGTGTTCTAAGAATACTTTTTTTCTCTATGACACATTGAATTAACACTTATTTAAGTAAAAGAGAAAATGAAAAGTTGCACCTTCTACTTGAATGTTAGGACACTAACAGGAAATGTGGATCACCGTGCTTCTTTCCAAAAAAAAGCCCTTCGAATGAGACAAACCAGCTGGAGGGCTAAAATACTAACTATTGAGCCATTGGCTGCATGGGGCTTTCCTCTTGATGGGAAAGGCTTTGATAGTGAGAAATCACACTCGCTGATGTAATGTATAGTTCTAACAAAGAATAAACTGCAGAAGGTATTGAATTTGCTCAGTAAAGATATGCCAATAATTTTTCATAGAGGTGTATTTCCAGCCCAGAGGCTGGTATTGTTACCATCTGTGAAGGGCATCAGAAAAGCACCTGAACAGAAAGGCAGAGGACATCCCAAAAAGTACCAGGACGGCAGCTTTGGTACTTTAGAAAGCCAAGAGTTTTTTGGGTTTTGTTTTGGTTTTTTTTTTGGTTTTTTTTGGGTTTTTTTTTTGTGGTGGGGTGGTAAGAACTGGCTGAAATCATGTTTCAGCTTTTGAATGACAAAATTGCTTCTCATTGTTTGCCCTTTTCCAGGATCAGAAAAAAAGCATTTTTAGATCCTTTGTAAATTGACAGAACTGCAGCCAAAATTTATGGATGCATATGATTAAAGTCTATCTTGAAAGAAACAATTCAGTAAGACCATTAGTACTGACAGGAATACTGGTCTCAGGCAGAAAACACAAAGAGAATTATTTGGAAAGAAAGCACAGTAGAATAACAAGAAGAAAGTAATGAAATACCATGGAATATTTCCTTGCTAATGAGTCAACAATCAGTCTAGTATTTCTAGAAGTCAGACCTAAGATAATGTATAATTTCATTATTTCAATCTCTGTCATTTTTTTGGCTTTTATAGATATATATGCAATTTTAAATGATCTACATCTACCTTTCCAATGCACTCCTGCCCTTTCTTCTTCCTCCTTACCTTGTACTCCTCTTCCAGTCCCCATCCAGAGTAGCTTCAAATTAAAAGAAGTTTCATCAACCAGCAACATGAAAATATCAATAAAAATAGGAAAAGGGGAATCAAGACAGAAGACAAAAATAATTACAATCAATGCACACACATACAGAATATGTGGTGGAATTAAAAATCCCCAAAAGAGAAACTGATGAGAAAATACTCCTTTCCAGTTATGTCTTGATGTCAGTTAGGTTGTGCTTTATTTCCTTGTACAAATTTTATTTCATGTTTGGGGCTATAAACCCTTTGGAAAACAAATCCTGCTTGGTCATTTTAAAATTATTTTGATCAGTTATGTAAAAAGCTATTTTTTTTGCAACAGTTGGAATGGAATTCTCGTGGATGGGATAAACTGTGTGTTTATTTTATTTTATTTTTATCATCTCTACAAGGAAAAAGTACCAGTTTGAAAAAGAAATAGAAATTCATATAAATCTCAATGAAGTTTATACTCATTAAATCTCAATGACATTTATTAAGCAGTAGTTTTAGTATCATTAATTCTGAAAGCTCTTTTTGCACTATCCTCTTCCTACTACTACTACTAATTATAGTAATTGAGATGTATTTGCTCAGAAGGCTGGAGGATCTCTCCTATCAAGACAGGCTGAGAGCATTCAGATTGTCCATCCTGTAGAAGAGGAGGCTCCAGGGAATCCTTGCAGCACCTTCCAGTAGTAAAAGGGGCTACAAGAAAGCTGGAGAGGGTTTTTTACAGAAGGATGTAGTGATGGGACAAGAGGGAATGGCTGTAAACTGGAAGAGGCTTTGTTGAGGTGTTGAGGTGTGATATTATGAAGAAATTCTTCAGTCTCAGGCTGGTGAGGCACTGGAACAAGTTGCCCAGAGAAATGATGGATGCTGCATCCAGCCCTGGAAGAGTTCAAGGCCGGGTTGGGTGAGGCTTAGAGTAACCTGATCTAGTGGAAGGTGCTCCTGCCTACGGCACGAGATTGGAACTATTTGCTCTTTACGGTCTCTTCCTGCTCAAATGATTCTATGGTTCTGTGATTCTATGATGATTTTGGGATTTTTTGCATAAGTCATATAACTACGGGGGTTTTTTATCAACAGAATGAAGATAAAAGCTAAGGCATCACCAGCTGGCTGTCTGAATGCAACCTCTTGACATTTTGGTGATAGTATTATTACCGTGCCTGAGTGGGCGCTGGCTGGTGAGAGAGAGACGGTGTATCTTGTATCTTGATCAGAAGGCTTATTTATTAAGATATTATATATAATACGTTATGACTATACTAAATAGAATATAGAGAGAGGTTTGCAGAGCAGCTAGCTAAGCTAAGAATAGAATAGCAAGAATCTATAACAAAGTTGTGTCCAGGGACTCAGTCCCCTAGCTTGCACTGATGATTGGCCCTTAATTATAAACATAGAAAATGAGCCAATAAAGGTGAATCCTATTGCATTCCACAGCAGCTGATAATAATTGTTTACCTTCTCTTCGGGGGCCTCTGGCCTCCCGAAGACACAGAAATCCGAAAGAAAGGATTTCTGTGGAGAAATGTCTGCGACAATAGTATGACTGGTATCATTTAGACATCAAATAATTAAATTACCTGATGAATACAGTATAAAGCCTAGCCTAAATACATTTAAAATAGTTCAAGTATCTACAGTATATAGTAGATAGTTCAGGTACGTACAGTCTAATACTGTAACTGAAAATACTTTTCCAAAACTTTTGTTTTAATCCAAGGGTCAAGCTTAGAGAAAGCTGTATTCCTTTCCTAAGAAAATAAAATAGTGCAAAGAAGTGAGAGAAAAAAAATATATTTAAAATATGAGAGGTTCTCACTGCTATCAGAAAGAGCAGTGTCAGACCACAAAAAAGGGGAGCCAAACCTTTCTGAACAAAGCCTTTAAATTACACAGTCTCAAAAGTGTGAGAGGAGCAGCTATTGAGATAGCACATGGTATATAGGAGAGAACTCTTCTCTACAAGTACATACAATTGAATCCAAGATTGTTGGTACTCCTTGCACAATATTTGTTCTATGGATAATATTTTTCATTCAAATGTGGTCATCAGAAGCTCCAGTGTTAGCCACCATAGGAAAGGCACTAGAGGGTGAATCTGAGAAAGTTAAAATGGGAGAACTGCAAAATACCTTCTCCAGCAACAATCAATCAAAAAGAAATCAAAGAGTTCTAGTTTCTACGTGTGTATAATGTTACATAAACTAGTTAAAATTTAGTGTATGATCCCTTCAGCATATTTTTAAAGCATTTTTCATCACACACTGAGAAGTCTCTTTTAGAGCCACTTGTTAAATTGGCCAACAGAAAGCATCCAGCAGAGACAAGGCTGCCACAGCTCCATGCCCTCCAGGTAAGGCTGAGCCTGCATTGCAAATAACACATTTTCTGGGAGGAAACAAGGGCCAACATCTCCACAAAAAGTAGCACAGACCCCATGGGCAGGGGTTTGGCCCTGGCTGTGGTGGCCATTGCAGATTGCCTGGGAGCCTCTGCCGGTGGCTGCCAGCAGGACAGGGATGCCCCCAGCTACTGTTCACCAGCCACGCTGAGAAACAGGCTCTGAGATGCTGGCCCAGCAGCAAACAGTGGCACATTCTGGGAAACTTCTCATGGGCATAGTTTGTCTTCACAATGCGGAACTTAAAAACTGTTGCTGCAGTGACAAAAAGAATTTCCTGAGAAGTGATGAAATACAAGCAAAAAAAAAAAAATCCAGCTGTGATTTTATTTTTTTTGTTTTCATACAAGATATTGTGTTTCTGTGCTGTGAGAATCTTTAGGTGACCTTTTAGCAGCTTCAGAGGTAGAACTGCTGAAAAAGACAAGTCTTACCATAGAAAACTAAGCTAATCCAGCATGTAGGGGGGGTTATGAGGAGCTGAGCAGAAGAATTAACTAAGCAAGGGACGTGGTGTGCTCTTAAAGTAAAATTTCAGCACATCTTAACAGAATTAACTGATTATTCTAATGTTGTTCATGACAGGTCGTGGGATCTTATGACAAGAGAATGAAGGCTGAATTAAATTTAATTATTTGATTAATATTAATTATATCTGGCTTCCATGAGTGCATAGAAGTGCACAGCGTATGCCAGAACTCTTACTGATATTGCCTATATGATGGCTGCACCTACTGTGTTTTTCTTCATTGAAAGAAAAATAAATATCTTAAAAATAAATAGTTCTTTATGAAATGAAGTTACTGACATAAAATGATAGGGAAAATCAGAAGACTAAACGAAAAATTGCTAAATGCGCTTCCTTTACATAATACATACACTTAAGTGAAAAATTTCTTCCAGAAAAATGTTATCAGTCACAAGAACTATGAAGACCAAGAAACTTCAAACTTACAACTTGCTGATGGCAAAATTGGATGTATAAATAGTATAAATTATATAAAAATAATAAATACCCTTTATCCACACAGGGTAACTAGGAGTAACTGGGAAATGGCCCCAGTCAGTCTCCCCTGATCCCTTTCTAGGATGAGCACTCCCCCCCTTACACATATCCCTACCTGTCCCAGTGTTCAGAGGCTGGAGTTGAGCTCAGATGTGAATGTCACATCCCTGCCTGAACCCTGCCATGGTGTCCCCTGGCTCAGTCCCGCTCCTGCCCCCCCCGCGATGTGCTGACTCTGCTCCCCAGACGTTCCCTGACCTCGCTTGCAGCGACATGTATCCAGCCTTCTAGAGCAGAGAAGGTCAGAGTCCGGCTCGCTGAGGTTCAGGCCGACACCTCGCTGCAGAACCTGCCAGCGCCCCTCGGCGTCGTAAGGCCTCGGGCTGTGCTGGCTGCGGACTGGATCGCTGCTAAACGACGAGAAGGGAGGAGCTGGACACTCGCCGGGAGCTAAACTTGATTTATTGCAAAGCCCACGATGTCCCAGCGAATGACCCAGAACAAAGGGTGCCTCAGGGTTATAAAGGGAAGGAGCGGACCCGGGAGGGGTTTACAGAAGACCAATAGGGGGAGAAGAGGGGATGAACTTAACACAAATGACACAGTGGAGAGCCCAATAGGTACCAGGTATGGGAGGGGCCCCGGGACCACAGCCAACCACAACCCCCAAAGAGGAGAAGCTTCTGGAATATTAGGTGGAGTGGGGGGTGATTGACTTGGCCCAGGGAGGAGAAAAAGCATACATATAAGGGAAAATGGGGAGGAGGAGTTATATAACCTAACAGATTGACAATAGAACTGGCAGGGCTGTGGCGGGAAAACTGAGGAGGGCAGAACCATTTTACACAAAATGGGGGGGAGCAGATACATAAAATGGGGGAGGAATTAAATGAACTTAATGAACACACTCCAGCACTCGCTCATCACCTCCCTCTGTGCAGTGCTGAGTGTGCAGGGCCGTGGCCGTCCTGCTCCGCTCTGCTTCTCTCTCAGGGCGGCGCAGCCCTGCCGGCCCGGGGCCGCCGTCCCATCCTTGCACTCCTCCCTGTCCTTTATAACTTTCCTAGATGAGCCCAGCCCCCTAAGTTCCTGTACTGGATGTGGCTGGTGACAACATTTCTGAACAAAGCTGTTTTTATTCTGAGAGGAAAAAAGTCCCCATTAAGTGTCAATAATAAGTAATAACCAAACACTTTCTTGCAGCTGTGCAATAACTTTCCATACTTACATGACAAAAATTGCCTTGTTGTCTAATTTAGTGATTAGGAAGAACTTAATACTAGTTAAAACAGAAGTCCCTCCTGTTCAGATGCCCTCTCTGTTATTTTAGGGGGCACCTGTTTCTTGAGAAAGCGTATTTGGATGAAGTCATGTGTTTCAGCACCGTGCTGAAATTGAGATAATATCTGAGAAAAACGGTTTCATTCTGCAGATTTTATTAGTTTGGGTTAATTGAATATACTGTCTGGAACACATTTATACTTCTGGTCTGTACAGCATCCTATAGATAATATAGTGAGACACTATAGTGATAGACTTCTACAATTTATGAGCATGAGAAGTGCTTGTTTTGCAAGCTTTGAAGCTTCCTGTTTGAAATATTTATTTCACTGAATACGGTCTAATTCAACTGCTGCAGAAAATTATAAATAGTCAAAATCTATTCACTTATAGCAGATTACTCTTTTTTTATTCACTTCTCTAGTAGCCATCATCTACTACTTTGTCCAACTATTTCAGTCTCGTTTGCTTCAAAACAATTCCATATTTTTTATCACACTTCCTTGACTTTCTCAGAATCCTATTATGAGACCCATTATAATGCATATATTACATGAAGCAGTAGTAACTTTGAGAGATGTTTTCAGATGGTTTGCCTACAGTAATTTCAAGATTTCCTTTCTGAGTGATAACTCCTTAAGATCTCCCCATCTCCCCATGTTTCTTTCATATTTTTTAGCTCTACAGTTCAGATTATTTCAAGATCTCTCACCATGACATTACTTTAGTCTCTTGATAACTATGTGTCTAAATACTTTGTGTAAACTACTATCAAAATCAAAATTAATTTGTAGGGTGCTCTGTGGCCTGGGAAACTATGCAATTTCTAGAAGATATGAAGAGTTGTGGGTCAGGTTTGCAGGTATATCACATTTTTCTCAAGTAATTTAGCCTACTACAAAAGATTAGTTTATATTGTTCACTAATTTCACCAAGCCTGTGTTGAAATTTAGTTTTAACCATTAAAATGTAAACCTGGAAAGTCTTAACATTTGAAAAAACTTATTCTGCTGAAACAAACAAGTTATATTCCTTTGGTATATTTCTGTGAATTGAAATACCGGTATGATGGGTGCTAAGAGTATCTTAACTTGCTAATATTTGTCAGAACTTTGTAGCTTTAAAATAATCCCACAGTATTTTGTAGGAGGAAAAAAATTTAGTCATTTTAAATGATAAATATAACAACTATAATAAACATAACTGCTGAATACTTTTATTGATTTTCTACAGCAACAACAATACAAGAGACAATAGTTTGATGCAGGAGTGGTTTTAAAATCAATGCTAACCTAAGTAAGTTAAATCTGTCTTATCTTCAAAAGCTCTGGACTATCTGCAAAGCAAATGACATGAAAATGTCCTTAGAAAAATCCCATACTTACAGGTTGTACTGCTTATATTAGACCAAGAAATAGCTGATATCAATCCTAGAAAAACAATGAGGCATTTTTCAATACCAAAAAAGGCCGCCCAGAAAATGCCAGGTTAATTTAGATGTAAACATGAAAACTATGTTTTGTGTTTTAAAGATAACAAAACATAGTGGCATTACATGTGAATTTCATCCTTTTAAATCCAATAGCATCTGATAAATTCTACTTTATTTTTCTCACTCTCTCAGGACAGTCATGATGGAAACATTTTACTATTTTTTCCATGTAAGATCATCAGGTCCAACCATTAGATTAGCTCTGCCAAACCTGCCACTAACCATGTCCTTAAGTGCCACATCTACACATTTTTAAATACCTTCAGGACTCAGCCAGTTCCCTGGACAGCCTGTTCCAATGCTTGACTGCCCCTTCAATAAGGAAATTTTCCCTCTCTTGACCCAACTCGAGGCTTGTCTCTCTTGTCCTGTCTCTTGCTCCTGGGGAGAAGACACCAATCGCCACCTCACTAGACCTTACTTTCTGGTGTTGTAGAGGAGATAAAGTCCCCCTGAGCCTCCTTCTCTTCAGGCTGAGCACCCTCAGCTCCCTCAGCTGCTCCTTGTAAGATTTGTGCTCCGACCCTTCCCCAGCTCCCGTCTCTGGATCCGCTCCAGCCCCTCAATGTCTGCCTTGTGCTGAGGAGCCCAAAATCCTGAGCGCAGCATTTAAGGTTGGCCTCAACAATGCCAAGTACAGGGGCACAACCACTGCCCTGGTCCTGCTGGGCACATCAATTTTGATACAGGCCAGATGCCATTGGCCTTCTTGGCCACCTGGGCACACACTGGCTCATATTCAGCCGGCTGTGCATCAGCACCCCCAGCTCCTTTTCCAACAGGCATCTTTGCAGCCACTCTGATAATTGTAGTTAATTTTACCTGCATGTGTCTTGTGGACAGCTATAAATTCAAAAGTTGAGTTATATAGTTTAATATTATTTTTGAAATCCCATATAATTATCCAAAAAGAGTCAAATAATTCAAGGAAACTACTATATTTAAAAGCATGATTGCTCTTACACTGTTAGCAACAATAGCATAAGATATTTATAATCAGCAAAATTTTGTAAAATATCGTGAGTTTGTTCTGATTAACAAACTTATGTATAGAATTACTCAGTTTTGTTTATTCATTTTACCAGATTTTTGAACACAGGGGCAACACTTTTCTGTCTAAATATTAAAAATCATCCTGTTAAATATTTCCAGCTTTTTATCATTTGTATTTGCAAACTACATACAATATTTTTGTCTATCACAACCCCAATAAACAATAAAGTGCAATAATAATGATTTTCTGTTCAAAATCATTATCTTCTTTTTGTATGATATTTGTGTGCAGTGTGTGTGCAGAAAAGAAAAAGCAGGCAGAGAAATTCCATTACAGAAACAATCCCTGGAAAGGGAAGACTAACAGTTCCAACTATTCTTGTCAATTAAGAATAATGTTAAAATGTGGAGCCTTTTGTTTGGAAATTTATTAAAGGAGTAAAATTGATCCAGGATATATTTCTCCTAGAAATTGCTAATTAGTATACTCACTTGGAATAATTGAAAGAACTATTGAATTTGTGCAATGCCTTACTAACCTCGAAGAAAATTAATGTATTTCATATTTTGAGAAAAGTTAAGACGAGACAAAATTTTAACTTCATACTCTAATTACACATCATTACTTTCACTATGCATGATTTGCCTACATTTCTGATGCACTTTTCTAAAGGGTGTTACCTCTTGCAGGTCTCAGAATATCTGGTAATCCTGACTATTAAAGTGGAGGAAATTTTAACGAGTGAACAGATAGTAACTTTAGTCCTTTTTTTTCTTAAATCAATTTATGACTGTCATCTCATTTGCAACTTAGGTGTCAGAAGTGATGTGCTTTGCTCTGTAGTTTTCTCAACCTTGCTACTCACAAGATGATACTCTTATAGTCTAAGCTGTTTTAATGTATAATTCAAGGAAGCGTGTGGTTGGCAAGAGTTCTTATCCTGGATTTTTAGTGTCTTCTTTCCTATATTTACACTCTTAGTGACAGTTCAGTACCTACTTGCTTTGATTTTTGAAGTCATGAGGTTAAAGTCTTAAGTTGACATTTCCAAAGTCAGATGTTCTAGGATTGCATTTAAAAGTTTTTCTTTAAAGTGGTGTTTTTTACCTGCTGAACCAAGACTGAGAACACAAATTGGGCTTAGAGAAGTCCCTGTAAGTTTCTCTAAATAGTAAAACCTTCTATCCTTACACTTTCAGGATGAAGTACACATTCTTTGTAATGAAAGCACAAACACCTCTCTGGTTTTTCATCTGTACAGTTTTGAAAGAGCTGGTAGATTTAGAATCATAGCTGTATTGGGGTTTTTCTGCACTATTCCCTTCAGTCCCTTTGGAAATTACCACCTGAATGTTTTGCATAACATAAAACAAGTTTTCTGATTATGTGCATCACAGAAGACAGGAAGAATGAATTTTTGTTTAATCATACAAGAATGTGATGTTATATAGAATCCTACTATAATCTTAATGGTAACTTTACTGCATGAGATCCTCAGTAAACATGAAGTTGTTCTAATCTGCAGTTGTGTGTTCTAATCTGCTCACTCAAAACTCACCAGCATTTTCCACTATTACTTACAGAGAAAGGATCTATTTTTATCCTTTCTTGGGCTTGATATCATAAACAGATTTGAAATTCAAGTAGGTCTGACAGAGTCACAGAATGTCCTGGGTTGGAGTGGACCCACAAGGATCATCAGGTCCAACTCCTGTCCCTCTATTTTACCATCCTCACACCAACAGTGACCAAGAGTGTTGTCCAAATATTTCTTGAACTGTCAGTGATGTTGTGACCACTTCCCCGGGGAGCCTGTTCCAGTTCCCAATATCCCTCTGGTGAAGAATCTTTTGCTAATATCCAACCCAAACCTCCCCTGACACAGCTTCAGGCCATTCCCTCGGGTCTTGTACTGGTAACCACAGGGCAGAGATCAGTGCCTGCTCCTCCTCTTCCCCTCATGAGGAAGCTGTAACTCCAATGAGAACTCCCTTCAAGCTCCTCTTCCTGAGTGACCTCAGCTACTCCTCTTATGATTTCCCCTCAAGGCCCTTCATCATTTTCATTGGTCTCCTTTAGATATATAAGAGGTTTATACATTTTTTATATTGTGATGCCCAAAACTGCCCCCAGGACTCAAGGGGAGGCTGCCCCAGCACACAGCAGAGCAGGACAATCCCCTCCTTTGCCCAGCTGGTGATGCTGATGCCCTACAGGCAGAGTTAGTCATTCTGGCTGCCAGGACACTGCTGATTCATGTTCAACTTTCCACTGACCAGGACCCCCAGGTCTCTTTCTGTGGCACTGCTTTCCAACATCTCATTCCCCAGTCCGTACATCCAGGGCTGTCCCATCCCTGGTGTGGAATTCGGCACTTTTCCTTGTTGATCTTCATATTGTTGATGATTGCTCAGCCCCCTGATCTTTTGAGGACTCCTTGCAGGGCCTCCCTGACTTGAAAGGAGTCAACAACTCATCTCATTTTTGCATTGTCTGCAAACTTTCTCAGTCCTTCCCAGTCCTGTGCCCAAGGCATTTATGAAGGTGTTGAAGAGCACAGGGCCAAGGATGGAGCCCTGTGGCACCCCCCTAGTGACAGGGCACCACTCTGATGTCACCCCATTCACTGTAACCCATTGTGCCTCACCTGTGAGCCAGCTCCTCTCCCATCACACCATGATGTGTTTATCCAGCTCTGTGCTGGACATTTTTTCCAGAATGGTTCTATGAGAGATAGTAATGATTGGTTTAATATTGACTTTTCACTAGCATTAATATTCCTCTAAAAGAATTGCAGCTACGAAATACGGTTTGAATTTTGCAAAATTTGTAACTTTTAAAATGCAAAATCACAAAATTCTTGTTGTTTCACTATCACTAGTGCACAGGTCTTGAAAACAGATCATTTACACTATACTTATAATGGGTTGAGAGAAAAACATAACCATTTTCTACTATGTGTCATGAGAAAAAAATTTGCTAAGAAAGAATTTCACTTGTAGTGAAATATTTATGCCTTCTTGTTTTGTAAACAATTAAATAAATTTTTGTCTTATATGGGTAAATTAATTAAGATTTCAGTCATATATTTCTTATGTGGATCTGTATGCACACATTACTGTTAGGTAGAAAATAATCAGTAGTTTCATCTCTCATCAATATGTAAAGAGAAAGGAAATCCTGAACATACAACCTACTGATGTCATGCACATTAGTTACATGATTTAGACTGGGTAATCTAGATAGAATACCTCTGGAGTCTGTATTTCAGAAAAAGTTAAAAAAATTGGACAATGTAGAGAAAACAAATTAACGTGAGAATGGGAGAGGGGATGACCTGTAGATATTGAAAGTTTACATTATAAAAAGCCACTAATATTCTTCCGTTGTGGTGAAATGAAGTCCTGATTATACTAGGGTGAGAAAAACATTCAGAGAAATTACAGAATTACCAACTGATTAATGAAAGAAAATACTTGGCAATTGTCACAATGTCTTGGAAGTACCTAGGGAGATTTTTTAATTCTTTCAGTAACAGATTCCACCCACAGGTTTTTGCTTTCTGCATTCTCATCCGTCCACTCATCATCTGGTCTTTTGTTGAGAGTCAGAAAGAGTTTGTTCTAGAACTGATGCTTTGAAATTTAAGGATCTTTTACAGTTTGGGGTTTTTATTACTAAATAACCTCATTCTTTTTTGTCCCAATTATACAATACCAGAGCAAGCACCTAAAGGACTAGGAAGTGCATGGCAACAGAGTGTAGAGACTTTTCATTGATAGAAATCTACTTGTCTTTTAAAAGAACTAAAGAATCTGCTTCTGTTTCAGAACAAAACAAAAAGAATACTTTTTTCTTTTTTTTTCTTTTTTTTGATTGCTGGACTTGTGTGAACAGAAATATTTTTCTGCTCATAACTCAAAAAAAACATTTGGCTTTTTTATTTAATGGTCAGAATCCAGAAACATTGTTTTCAAATGGAAACTTGAAAAATTTGAAAAAAATTGAATAAAGTCTGAAATTACAGTAAAATCAAATATCAGGGATTGATCTCAAATTAATAGAAGAGTTTATAGATGAAACTGCATCGAGTGAAAAACCACCTTATTTAAATATAAAAATAAATCGGTTGAAGTTTTGTTATAAAAATATTAATAAAATCAAAAAGTGTTGTAAAAGAAACTTCACATATTATTCTCAGATGGCACTTAAAATTCTTCTCAACATCAGGAAATGCTAAATTATCTGAAGTGGCTGCCAACAGCATAATATCAAAAGCCAGCCACTCTAAAGGTAAAAACAGACAAATATTCTGTCTTTCATATTCCTAACTCTAGAGCATGCAGGCAGTTATTCCCGTATTTCTAGCTACACTAATTCTAATTTTATCTTCGCTAAATTTCAAAAATATACTAAAACTCTTATCAAAAAATCAGACTGCTTTTAAAGAGCTGCCTTTGTTTTATTATGATCTGATTAATCTGAACAGAAAACAGAACATTGGTGAAGCATACCAGTCAGATTCCCCTGGAAAAATTGAGACATCCACCTTCAAAACTGCCGTACTTTAATTTACTTATTGATCTTTCTGTCATTTTTTATGCAAACAGAAGTTAAGAAAACATTGAGAATCAGCCTTTCTGGAGTTTTCCATCTGTTTAAAATCAATATCTCTTTGCTGCAAGGCACAAAGTACATTATATAAATATTTTTTAGAAACACCAGGAAAACAGTAGTATCATATAATAACTCTATATTTATAACATAAAATATTTTAACACAAATTACAATATATTAGAACTGAAAAGCAAAAATATTAACAGCAGAATGTACTCTACAATGGCTCTGAAAAATCTCTCAAGAATTCAAATCACTGTTCTTTGACTGTGTTTTGTACCAAGAATATATTCAACCAAAGTATCAGTAAATTTTAAAAATAATCGTAATTATTTTCATGTGTATATATATTAAAGATTATATATATAATATATTTAATATATAATATATAATATATAATAAATATATATTATATATTATATAGTATATAGTATATATTATATAAAAAAGGGTGACTTGAATCTGATAAGAAAAGCTAGCCTGTGTATTTTGTCTGTCTCTTCAAGCATTCTTTGCTGTTACAAAGCATGCTGACAAGCTATAATTTAGCAAAACAAGCCATGTCGTTCTTTGTATAAAGAGAAGAAGAAGAAGATAAAAAAGAAGGATGGAAACTTAATTGCCTGTAAAAGTTACAAGAAGCATATTGCTGCTATGCGAATTGTGCCAGTCCTCTCAATGGAAGACCTGGAGCATATTTCCACAAGAAGAACGTCTATCCATATGAGAATTTGGGAGAGGAGGGTTACAATAATACTCTATAATAGAAAGTTTTGAGAAAAGAAGGTGAATGAGTAAATATGTTCTTCTAATACAAGAAATGGGCTTTATTAAGTTTGAATTGGTTTGTGTAATTTGACAAAAAGTAATTTGATGATTCAGTCTAACTTTGAATTACGGTGTAATAAAGTAATTTTCTTGGGGTTTTGGGTTTTTGTTTTGTTTTGGGTTTTTTTTTTTTATGCAGTCTATTTGGGAGTCAAGAAGGGATAAATTCACTTGTTTTCTCTTGCATTTACTTTATATAGTTGCTGCTATTGCAATGTGCTAAAAAATCTCTTTCATTCTTTTATGTCTAATTCTCTCTTTCAATTTCATCTGGACTGATATATTTATTTAATTCCTTTTGCTATCATGAATGGTTTAGTTAGCTGTTAAGTTTTTTCATCTAGTTGTTTGTTTTCTTTTTCTAGTTGTGATTCACAAGAGACGCTGCTTCAGTTTTACGTCTCAGTGTTAAGTTTGTCCTTTTCATTGATTTTGCATTTTTTAGTTCGCAGCTTCAAAACCACTTAACTCAAAGTCTAAACTCTCAAAAGTGGTGAGTCATTTCAGTAAAAAAAGGGAAAGATGTGCAAACCACAGTTTTTCGGAGTATGGACACACAAAGGAAATTGAATGGCAAATATTCACAATGACAGCAGATGAGAGAAATAGCACCAAAAAAATGTGATCTGAGGTGGTCTGGTCCAAATAGTAATGACAATATGTCTGACACTCTCTTATAGACCAAGGTTTAATTGAGGCAGTAGGAAACATGAGCAGCAACATCCCCATGTGGCAGCTCAGTCCCTGACTATTACTGCGCCTGAGTGGGCGCAGCTGGTGAGAGAGAGACGGTGAATCTTGTTTCTTGAATCAGAAGGCAGGCTTGATTTATTAATATATGATATAATACATTATAGTTATACTAAAAAGATTATAGAGAGAGGTTTTGCAGAGCAGCTAGGCTAGCTAGGAAGAGCTAGAAAAGAATCTACAACAAAGCTGTGGCCAAGGACTCAGTCCCCTGGCTTGCACTGGTGATTGGCCCTTAATTATAAACATAAAACATGAACCAATCACCAATCAAAATAGGTGCCCCTGTTGCATTCCCCAGCAGCTGATAATAATTGTTTACCTTGTCTTCAGAGGCCTCTGGCCTCCCGAAGACACAGAAATCCGAAAGAAAGGATTTCTGTGGAGAAATGTCTGCAACACCTGACAGCTGAGGATCATGAGTGATGCCGCACCTCCAGCGAGCTGCCAGGGGCACTTGGTGTTTGGGTTATCACAACAGCCAATAAAGCAGCAACAGCATTGAAGAGACACAAATATGTGACTGTTTGGAGATGAAAAAGGTAGATGGAAGAGGGATTTTACCTTTTCTTGATTGATATGATTGCTCCTATATTTGTCACTCTGAAGTCTTTGTATTCTCACTATGTCCAACTGGACATGTCACTGCAATGTCTTTTACTGATAATTAAAAAATATTGGGCACTGTCCAGGATGCATTCATATCCTTCATCTGTTTGACATTAACACTACAAAACGTCCTACTATATCAAGACTGTTGATACAGATGTTTAGGCCATCAGTCTGTAAAAGCCTGGAAATTATGGTGAAATTGGGATAAAAGATGTTCAAAACCAATAATGTCCAGGTCAGAACTCTTTGAGACAGAACATTTTCATGTATTTCTCCAGTAATTAGAACAATAATTCTATGTGTTATTCTGATAAGAATAAAAGAGTCACCTGGCTACGGTTCCTTCTAGTTTCCAAAATACGTTCCTTTACATGGTTTTGTTTTCAATACCTACTGTGTGAATATAAGTTTTTTTTTCAAGTTCTGTCCCTAAAGAGACATTTTTTACTTATTTCATTTTACTAGTCCATTCCAAATGAATTGTTGCTATTTTTTACTACTAATAATACAAATTTATGAAAAAGTTCAAATAATGATTATATTGTTATCAAATTGAATTTTTTTCTAGAAAGTGAAAATCCTGAAAAGGATATCAGGTGAGCATATATATGAGCATACTTCTAATGGTTTTGGGTTTTGTAGAAGATTGGTGAAATATCCTGATCATAAAAAAAAGAAAACATTCTGCTCACTAGTCAGCTCCAAGTATCAGCTCTTTCCTTGAGCAATACTGAAGAAAGGTGTTTTTCTTGGGGGAAAGCCACGTGTCATCACCTCAGTATTAGGGATGGCATTTGATTTCAGACATCAGTCATGTCAGTGTCAACACCTGTGAGATCTCTTTGGGAAACATTGCAGATCAAAATATTAGCATTCATTAGTTTAACACATCGAACAGCTGTTCTCAGAGTCAAAGTGGGAAAAGGAAGTAAAGGAAAATGGAAAACAAAAACCCCAAAACCAAACTATAAAATGATGTGTTGCTGGTTTGAAAATGTTACCAGAAACCAAAACTTGTCATAATGACTGTTAATGAGATTATGTACTGAGAGAGTATGTAAAAAAGAGGCTGAGATGAGACTGTAATAATAAAGGGATCAAATTAGAAAATGTTTAAACAATGCAAGGAATGATCAATGAATCAAGTATCATTCAAGACAAGTAAAATCAGCAAAGGTGAGTCCCAAATGATAGCACAGACTATCTAACAAGATCTGATAATTAATAATGACAGCTGTGACAGAAGTTTCAACTTTTAATAAATAAATCTTATCAGAGACTTAGTTAAGAGGTTGTTTGCAGAGCAATTTCTCTGTCTTCCTGTGTCAAGGCTGTTGCAAGATATGGTATTGATCAAAAGCTAAATACAGCAGATACAGTAAAATTTTAGTGATTAATAAATTAATAAAATTTAGTTATTAATAAATTGCTTCATAGGTCAGCAATTATAAAACAGGTAAAGAAGAATTTTGTTAAATTTGTTAATACAGTGTTATGTAATCATTTGTTCTTTATTGCATTTTCAGTGGAATCAATGGTCAGCAATGAAATTCCTTAGACTTGCTTTCTGAAAGAAGGTAAAAAAATTAAAATAAAGAAATTTGAAAGTCCTGCTGTGGCTTTTGGTTTGATCCTTGTTCAAGACTTTATCTTCTTTGAATAACAATGTGAGTGTTTACACTATTCCAATTTTTCCTTCATTGGATTCTTCATGCTATATACTTTACTCTCTACAGATTTTACAGCTTATTTATAGATCAACTTTTATCTGCCTTACTACACTGAGAAACTATTATTAAAGAACCTTTGTTGGCTCTTCATCTAGTGTAGCAGTACCTGAAGACAGGTTTTTCTGGAGCAAGATGACAAAAATACTGTTTTCTTACTGCTCTTCCAGATATTTAACTGTTCTCTGCTAAGCAATTCTCTGCTTAGAAACCCTGAAGCATATACATTCAGAGACTCTAGAAGGGAAATAACCACATTAATCTGTCTTTCAGCACAGGCACAAGAGTGTGCAGCAGCTGATACTCATGATAAGAACATGTATGGAATAGGTAATTTCAGTCCACTTGGGAATAAACTGCAGATGGCAGGTGAACCCTGCACAAAGTTGGGGATTCCTGGCTTTTTCAGATGAGGACTCTCAGGCATTTAATTTCAGCAGTTTTTAGATCATACCTTTTTTGCAGTAATATTCTTTTTCCAAAAGCCTCAGATTCATTTAACAATATTTACATACTTCCTACAACTTTTAGAAGCCAGTGCTGCATCCTCAAGTGTCTTGGCTATTTTTTCCTAGTGATGAAGTTGCTATATTTCACTACCTGTTCTAGTGTTCTTCTTGCAGTTGTTCTAGTATTTGTTCTTGCACTGTCTAGTGTTTTGAACAGCATTACTCAGACATTAACATTGATTATCTTAAATTGTATTTTTTTAAATATTATGTTACACCTGGCTCAGTAACATATTCCTAGAAAAAATTCATTACTGAGAATGGAGTTTTTCTCCTCTCAGTCCATATAGCAGTTATTGCTTGTGTCTTTTAAAACATCACTAGCGCCTGATTTTGTGAAACCACTGCATGCATGTTCCATTTCCAGATTGCTTGAACTGGATTTTGCTTGTTAATAGATGACAAAAATAGGGAGATTTATTTGTGATTTGTTTTGATGAAGGAAATTCTAGTCTACAGTTGAGATCTTGATTTCTTTAGATTTGGAGAAAGTATTCAACAATTTCAGGAGAGAGTTCTTTTCCATATGTATGTATTATGGAAGACATTTGACTGACATAATGTGCATTTGCTTCCTTCAGCCTTATCAAATGCCTGTAACTGCAGAACTTCCTCCCTCTGTTTACCAGACCTTAGAGAGGCACATCCTGACAGAGGTTCAACATCTTCACCTTCAAACTCTCCTGAAGCAGAAGGGACTTATGAACACTCAGCATAGGATTATGTCTGGAACAATTAAAAGAGAAAATAAATCTTTGAAGGCATTGAAAAATGTTGGCAGAATATAGAGTGAAGTACGTTTGATTTGTACCCACTTCAGGCCTAAATGTGTTCTAACTTCTTAAACATTACTTGAATTTGCCTAATTCCAATTTTTTTATTTCTAAATGACAATATAGCAATGAGTATGTAACATAGAAAAAAATAAATTAATTCCCTTAATTTCTACTTTGCAATTAAAGGGAATCTTGAGCTACCTTTTTCAAAATTTGATACTGACAAACCTGAAGATGTCCAAAGGACTTTTCAGCTCATCAAGTGTAATGGCCAAGAAAATAAATTTATTTACTTTACTCATACTTCTTTTTAGACACAGTAGTGGGAGACAGGAATACAGTTCTTTTGTAGAGTTAGGAATTAGGTTTCAATTTGAAATCAATAACATGTCATAGGGGGTCACTGCTTAGTGATCCCTAGACAGTCTTTCTGATAGATCGGAGTACAACAGAGCTTCATAAACTTTATCTGGTGATAATGAATTGACTTAAAATGGAAGAACTTATGAGATATGAGGTGTTTGAAAAACTGTCTTTAGCAGATATTCCTGTACTCTCTGAGTGGACTTTGTTACATCTGTATGGTTTCCATACAATGCTTATGGTTATTTTATTTATTACTCAATAAAAGGTGATCTGGTTTTACTAGGATAAATAAGAGTAAACAAAATAAGGAAAGAAAACAAAATATAACTAGAATTCCTGCTGGCTGCCCATTAAACTATCATAAATAATTTTAATATTAATTTCCTATAATTAAACTGTATTTAAATATTAAATTCATAATTTTAATGTGATTTTGTTCATTCTGAGACTTTGCTCCTGTTACTGTGCAACAACCTGAAAAAATACTGTAACAAAATTTTCTTCCAGTATATACAATGTAGTTTAATAATTTTATTATATAGAATATCTCAAAAAATGCTGGCCTATTCTCCTTTTTAATATTACCATCTACTTTTCCTTGCCTTCTGACAGTTTAATACTCTCTGACTAGGTTTTTATATTACATGCATGGAGGATATAATACTTAATATCAAATTTACTTGTAAAAGATAGTTGATTTTAGAGAAGATTTCTGATTTAGCAGTAATAAAAAGAATTCTACATAATGCAATGCAAATATGAGAGGTCTTTTGGTAAACTACAGCAATTGCAATACGCAGTTCAATCACATTTCACTGTGGTTCACATTAGGTCTCTATAGTCATGTCTCCATAGTCATATATGGTCCATATTAGCTGTCTCTATAATATGATCAGTGTAGTGATGTTGGGTGTGTGATGTGCTGGTTTTGAATGGCATGGAGGTAATTTTTTTATATGCTCTAATCTCCACTCCTAGTCTGTTTAGGTCAGATAATAAGAACTAACTAATGAACTCATCCTCTTCCTCCTAATCTGGCTAGCAAACAAGAGGTTCCTGCTATAGTCATTCATAAAATAAGCAGTTCAAATCCCAGCTTACATGATGAAGGAATTTCCATAATAACCTGCATCACTGGTCCTATTGAGTCAGAACTTAAACATTGCAATGAACTCCTCCCCTCGCTCCTGCTCTGAATTGGATTTATTGAGCAGTGTACCAGCTCCATATGGAGACCTGCATATGGGCCAGCCATTGTGGGGCTGTACCTGCTGCAGCACAGACTGGTCCACAGCCACAGCTTCACTGGGATGCCCGTGTTCCAGCGTGGCCTTGCTCATGGGCCACAACACCTTCAGGGACACCCCTGCTCCTGCATGGCCCTACCCGCAGCAACAGTTCCTTAAGCTGTGACCCTGCTCCGACACATCTCTACCCATGGCTGGAATCCCTCTGCAGGTGTTCTTGCTCTGTTTTGGGCTTGTTCATGGTCTCACGCTTTGAGGTGTTCCAGCATGACCTCATTCTCAACCACTGGTGCTTCAAGGTGCACTTGCTGCATCCTGGACTTCTCCACAGCTGCAGATGTTTTGTGATGTACCTTCTTCTGCTGCAGTATGGGCTTATCCTTGGACCACAGGATAAAAGACATACACCCTTTGTGGCACATAATGACCACAGCTCAGGTGGTTTCAGATATACCTGCCCTGGTGTGGACTTATCCAAGGCCACAGATGCTTTAGGGTGTCCTGCTCACACTTGAGGTCACCCATAGGTCACAGCCCCTTCAACTTGAATTCACACTGAAGGTCCAGCCTGCTCTCTACAGGCACACAGGAATAGCAGCAGAGGATAAAAGAAGCACCATAGTAATAGCAAGGCAAGCAAGCTCAGTGTCAAGCATAGAAAACAGGTAATTCATAGCTGAGCAGCAATAACAGCTATGAATTTGATCTAGGATTTTCCAGTCCAATCTGTCACTATCTCAAATGCTTTGAGTCCCATGTTGGGTGTGAAAAAGGACTGTCATGGTTTAATCCCAACCAGCAACCAAGTACCATGCAGCTGCTTGCTGCCTCTACCACAGCAAAATATGTGAGAAAATCAGAAAAATATAAGAGAGAGACCTTATGCATAGGGATAAAAGCAGTTTAATAAGCAAAGAAAAAGTTGCAAGCGCAAGCAAAGCAAAATATGGAATTTATTCACCGCTTCCTGTGGACAGGCAGATGCTCAGTCCTGTCCAGGAAAGCAAGGCTCTCTTATGCTTAGTGATGGCTTGGGAAGGAAACATCATCACTCTAAACACCTCAAACACGTCACTCTTCCTCTCCCAGCCCTTTAGTGCAGCTCATGATGTCACAGGGCATGGAATTTCCCCGTGGTCAGTTTGGATCTGCTGCTCTGACTGTGTCTCCTCCCAGCTCCTTGTGTATCCCCATCCTCCTTTTGCTGCTGAGGCGGGGTGAGAAGCAGAAAAGCCTTGGGTCTGTGTCGGCACTGCTCAATGGTCACAAAAACATCCCTGTGTTATCAGCACTGCTTTCAGAACAAATGCAAAACATCGTCACATGCTGGCTACTTGAAGAAAATTGCCCCTACTCCAGACAAAACGAGCACACACATACTTTCCCATTTTCACATTTTCTAATCTTTATCACTAATCTCCAGTTATGCAACCTCTAGAAATCCTAATGCAATATTTTGCAAATAATTGAATGAATTAAGATGCAGCTGAAGCATTTAGCAGTCATGTCTCATATGAGAACAAGTTTGATCAAATAAAATTTGCTACATTTTGATCCATCTTTCTTTTAAATGTTCAAATACATGTGTATTTTTAAAAATAAGATTCTATGACTGAAGTGTTTTAAAGTGCTTGCTAAATCATCAGTAGGTATTCATACAAAAGTGACAGTTATTCTAAAATCTATGAGTTTATCAGCTTGAAGTGAAATAGATAAATTATTATAATAAAGTTATTAACTGTATACCATACAGCAAGTAATTAGGAACATGTTCAATATCTTTCTCAACTATTTATTATCAAAGAACAGATTCTTAATTTTAATTATTCCCAGAAAAATGTTCACAGATGAAGCTGAGAAGGTAGCTATATTTTTCAGTCAAAATTCCTGTAATCCCTGAGAGAAATAGCATCCATTCTGTAGATTTCAAAGGAAGTTACTTTGTGCCACCAATTTATTTGAGTCTTATGGGTTCTAGACATAAATTAAATGTTCTAAAGCAAACATAAAATCAAAGAAAGAATTTGTAAAAAGATATTAAAATATTAAAATTATTTGTAGGAATAACAATTACGTTTTGCTATACTGAAAAAATTATGCCTACCAGTATTTTCACTTTATAAAACACTAACAATAAATTATTTGGCCTAGGTCAAAGGTCTTTACCTGTATAGTATCAAGTGTGTCTGCATAACGAGTTGCTACCATAAAACATCAACAAAAATTAGAATAAAGTATAAGAAAGTATAAGCTGCTTGCCTGCAGCTTCTCATGTGGAAGTCAACATATATGTCTATGCACAATTTCAGTAAATTGTCCTAATCCTCAGCAGCTTCATATTTCTTTTCTTTTTTTTTTTTTTTTTCCATGTTTACTAGGTTTGAGGGTTTTTTTGGTGTTCATTTTGTTAATGAAGCCATTTGTGTGTGATTAATTTTCTGGAAATTTAATACCATAAAGGCTAGAAAAGCTTAAAACTGAGATTTTCAGCAGCTCCTTGCTCCTTTTTATCTCCTGATCTTAGAAGATACATTGTTATGCTAAGGTTTGCTTTGGTTAATGATGCAGTACATATTACCTTGCTTACCTCTTCTATTAGGTCACTCTTTTCACAGATCTACCAAATATTTACTCATATTTCATCTAATTCATATTTCATACTTCATCTTAATGAGTCAATCTGATAACTACTAAAATTTCTCATTGTTCTGATGCCACTAATTACTAAAGTGCTACTAAGCAAAACTAAATGTTAGATACAGATTTTAGTGAAACAGTAATACTAGACATTGTATGCAATAGATTATGAGGTTTAGAAAATGAAGAATATGGTAAGATCTAAACTGAACATTAATAATACCTAATATAGTTTATTCCTTCACATATCATTCCTTGTAATTACAATGGGTGATTTTAACATTGCTGCAGTATTAATTAGTTGAAGGCATTGCATAAACTTTGCATACTTTAACACATGAAAAGTATAAAGCTGAGAATCTAGTCATTAAACCAAAAATAATCAGGGAGGCTTTCAGAGGGACTAATTCTCTTTAATACTATGTCCAAATAACTAGCTAAGTCATCTTAACCCCAAAAAAACCAGACAAGTACCTGCTGGCAGTTCTGCTAGATCAACATGGCCCTCACAATCTAGAAAATATAAAATTTATGTGAAGTTTCTTTCTCTGAGTTTGGCAATAATATTAATTCTTATGCTTCTGTTCTTGTACAATGTCAAAATTATTAATATGTACATTGTGAAGGGCTCCTGCATAAGCAGCTACTGTTTGAGTGCTTTGTCAATAAGAAAGAATAAATAATCGAACAAAACTCACACACAAAAATCTTTATTGATTCTACTGAATTTATTCTCTTCTGGAGATTAAGATATTTAAACTACAAGGTATAAATGTTATTAGGTGCTTTTGAAAAATCATAGAATCAGAAAATTACCACCGGTTGTCCAATATCACTCTATCTATGTATTTGCATACAGATATATACATGTACTAAATTTTGAGTTGTTAGAAGTTTTGTTGTTTTGCATTTGCATTATAGAATACATGATATATTAGAAATGATAATCTGAATTTCCATCTTCAAAAAGAAGACCACAAAGCTAAACATCTACAAATTACTTACATATATTTGTTTGCCCAATGAAGCTTAATTTAATGATTTTTTTTTGCAATATGTCATTAATGGAACTGTAGCTGTAGTACTCCCCCTGTGCTTGATTTTGACAGGCACACAGTGTGTTTCAGGGGACATTTAATGATATTTGTCATGCAACTCATAATCAAAATGGTGGGACCCCACATTTCAAAGTGGATAATGATTTTTAACAATTATTAGGGAAGAACTAAAAAATTGGGACTATAACTACAGTTTGAAACAAAATTGAAGGGTCAAAAAGGTCAATAATGTATAAAAATAATATATTTTCCAGTTTGCTTAATGAGGAACAAATATACAGTATAGTTATACTTAAATTTGGGGTGTTGCTTCTTCATAACACCACAAAATTATTTCATTGTCCTTACTAACAGCAGTTTACTTGTCCAAGCTTTCTTGTTTCTGAAAACTAACGGTCATTGCACAAATAGGTGGAGGCAAAAGAGTGAAATAGCAAGTTGAGCTGACAGCACAGATGATCTTGGACTCACCTTTGCTGAGCATTGGAGACCTGAGGTCTATCACCAGTATTTTTCCAGAAATGCTGTTCAAAGTTCAGATGGATAATACACCATATTAAATTGCTACAGCTGATATAAAAACAATATAAAAACATTGACGGCAACTGTAATTCTTTTCCAATAACTTTAATGTGTGCTTCAGTAGATTCCTTTAAAATAAAAATAAATAAAACTTAGAAACACAAATAGAATTGTCATTATAAGAGTATAGTGCTTTTCAAAATCCCCAGAATACTAGTCTATTTAAATTGTGAACAACTAATTGAAAAATGAGGAATTAATTAATGGTGCTAAGAGTATCCATGGAGAAGAACTATGGACGTGCCTAAAGCAAGAACCATAGCTTGGTTAAAAACTAGGTTAATGAGGAAACCAACATTGAATAGCCTAGTATGACCTCTGTGGGAAAGGTGTATCTTGCTCTGTGTGCTGCATACTCATCAGAAAGCACATATGTTATTCTACCTTAGGTGAGCTTTGAGGAAAGAGTGTGGAAACATGATAGCACAGTGGCTGAATTCCTGGACACAGTTCTTCGGTAATCTTTTGCCTTGTTAAAAGAAAAGTTCTCATTTTTACAAGGCCAGAAAATATACTCCAAGTTCAGAAAAAAAAAAAAAGTGTTAAAACATTTATCAGTAAAAATATGAAAGTTTAATATTAAGTGTATTGGAACTTTGTGAGTATGTTATGAACTTTCTCATACTGATACATTGTGTATTTAAAAAAAATAGAATCGTGTCTTATTTTAAATCTCAACAGTCAACAACTCCTGGCAATACTGTGTGTGATAGCCATTGACAAAGTAATCAATTTTTTGTCATCCTGGGGTAAAAAAAAATTAATTTGCTGCCTTATTAAGTTGTAAAATGTGTAAGTGCTCTCACTATACTTTGCCTGAAGGTTCAAATATTTGTAGAAAACTTTTTAGGTGTACTCAAGTACACGTACACACATTTCCAGAATATGTATTTTGACTTTAAATGAACAGATTTTTAAATTTAGTATTTCTGCTAAAACGGTATTTCAGTGATAATACACGGGTGTCTTGCAAAAAAAAAGAACAAACACAAAAAAACCCACAAAACCTTCAAATATTATTTTAATACATTGTGTATAAGCCTGCATTTCTGTTTTTTGTTAGCTGAGTTGTTTTCATAAATAAATAGTTTTCAGTAGTTTTCAGTTATATATATATTTCCTGATAATATTGAAGTAGTATGAAAAGGGTAGGTGTCAATGTGTTTTATCTGTAATTGAATATATCTATTATTGGATGTCTTGGTTTGAAAATACAAGTATCTGCCAAGGAAGGCAGAAGCCTCCCCTGAAATGGAAAATACAAACCCCCTCCCTCCAATTTATTATAATTTTGACATTAAGGGGCTCATGGAAAGATATGGGAGTAGGAATAACAGTTCTTTATTTGGGAAAAATAAAAATAAAATAAAAATGCAGTAATACAAAATAACACTGACAGAGTCAGAATATGACTGGACACCCTGTGGGTCAGGGTGTTGGCAGCAGTCCCATCAAATGGTGGCTGCAATGCTCCTGGAGTGACAGATGTGGTTCTGTTGGAGCAGTGATCCAGTAGAAGGGTGGAGTTTTCCTCTGGGAATCCAGTGGGAAAAGGCTGGCTGTGTTCCAAAGCTCAGATTATATCCAGGCAGGAATGCTTGGCTCCTCCTCTGGGCGGAACATCTCACAATGGGATGATGTAATTTTATCAGCCATGCAGTGACTCTCAATGGCCCATTAACAGATTTCCTGGAGGGAGGATGGGTGGTGGAAGAGATAAAGAAAACTGCCCCACCTGGTTTTAACAGGTGGCTCAATTAACAGAAGATTGCTGCCCCACCTCTAACAAATGGCAATAGAACACACATCCCCTTTTGCAACCTAAGACATTGGATAATGCAAATTTACTCAGTTTAATATGAAAATTTTTTTATTTAATAGAACTATATATTTTCATTAAAATATTTGCTTGTGATTCTTAATGTTTTCTTTGCAACTAGCTTGGATATTAATATAGTGGTTTTGAGGGCTGTCAACTGTCTTAGTCTTGTTGATGGAACTATTATGACAATAATTTATTAAATGTGATCTATTTTATAACGCTGGTATAGATATTCTAACCTAGAATTCAGAAAATATAATTATGACATACTTATCTTCTGCACTCTACTAGAATCCTTCAATTCAAATTAAGTCTATCATGGAAAATCTAATAATGTTCAAGCAATATGGTACTGTATGGTCAATTATAGAATGGATATTCAGTAATATTAGTACTCTTGGTGCATCAAACTTTCAATTTTCCATGTCAATGATCTCTTTTTTCATTCATTGAAAAATAAATCTGCCCACCTGCAAAAGCAAAACCAACAAAAAACCAAAACTAAAACCAATCAATCAAGCAAAAGACACTCAAAAAACCCCAAACTAAACCACACATCCCTTTATTCCTTTAGAAGCCAATAACATTTAAACATTCATTTACCTTTTTTATGTATTCACTTATTGCTACTTTCACAGAAAGAGAATAGCAATATTTATCTAGACCAACATTTGAATAACAGACTCTTGACACTTGAATAAGAGGCACTTGACATGTATAACTGCTGGCAGACTATAAAACAGATTTAGACTTTGATCTTTTACGTATTTAAGCACATACTTAGTCCATTAATTTCATTTGTGCTACGTCTGCAAGACAACACAATAAAATTTAATTGCTCCTCATCCAGCTTTAAGAATAGTACATTTTCTTCTGTCCTATGCATTCTTTAAGTCTACTAGGCCTGTCCTTACCGAAAGTGATTCTTGCAGCAAACAAAGTGATTCTTGCTATATCAAAGAATACTACCCAAAATGTAAATAGTAGGAATCTTTTTGTCATGGGAAGCATTGAATTGAGATACACTGTCTTTGAACAAGGTTATTATCCAGTTATATCCCCTCCCATGTCAGGGATATTGGGCTAAATGATTTTTTGATGTCCCTTCCAACTCAAATCTTTCTATGATTCTATCATAAATAGTATAGGCAATTAAAAAAAGATAAGGATTTATTTTTCTTGTGGCTAGAGAGAAAGGGAAACTAGCAAAATTTCTGGATGCAGAATCCTGATGTGAAAACCTATCAGGGTGATTAGTGATGCTGCCAACAAAATACCTGTTCTGGTTAGAAAGCACTTCCTGTTCCTCATTAACCAAATGACTCTTAGGTTATACATCATATCTCTGACAGTAAAGCCACTTCCATGGTTGATTGCTTCAATAAATACATAATTAATGGCTGGTAGTGAGTTCATGAATCTGCATAGAAATAATACTGTAGCAACATGGACAGATTGCCTTGTTAGGCAGAATATAGTTAGTTTATACAATACATATTGTTTGGTCTTTGGTTTTGTTGTTCTTCTTAACTACATTAAATAAACTATTATTTCCTTTATATATTAAAGAATTTAGCCCTTCTAGGAACTACAAGAATGCTTTGTAACAACCTTAAAAATTTTTATTCTAAACACAAAGAGTTAAGGTATGACCACCAAAAGAAATAAACAAAACAAGCATGTTATTGAATTGTTGCAAAGCACTGTAATCATGGCATATAGTATCATTTATAGTTTGATGAGTCCATATTTGTATTTGGTTTGTTTGTTTGTTTTGCTTTTTCTCCTGAATGTTGCAACAATATTGTCTGGGAAAAAATACTATAACATTAGCATAACTAAGACTTTCTTAATTTATTTTCTTTTATATTTTGTTCTGAATTTCATTTCCTCTTTCTTCTGTTAACTCTATAGAGGAAGCGATACTGAAGAAGTAAAAAAATGGGATGTTTCTTGAATTAAGGAAGTTTTGCAAGTAATTTAATGGAAGTGGGATTTATGCAAGATAAAATGTGTGGAGTAATTTTACCTGTTGTTATTATTTAAGATCTCTCTCTCTGTGTTACAGCTGGTTGAAGACAGGAGAAATATGCATATTTTCAACTTATTTTATGTGTCCAATTATCCTTTACTCTAAAAAGTCTTCTTCCTGAGTGGTTCACATTAGCTGCTATCAGCCAGCTTTATACTTGTAGAAAGAGTTTAATAAGAAGTTCTGATAAATGAATTTCCATCTTTTATAAACATATAAACCAATCTGTTCTTTTATGAAAACCTCAAATTTACTGAAAGCTGAAATACTGAATCACATAAAACTGCTCATGTTCTAATACTGAGATATTATATATTAGTGCTGAACATTAAATTAAATATTAACATTTTAGGGTGATGGGGAACCTACCATTAAGATAGAGAGCTTAAAGTATCAGATTTAATAAGATAGAAGGTCTAAACTGAGAAAAACTTCAGATACAAGAATTAGCCTTCATGATTTCTTGTTCATGGTTTAGTACTTTCAGGTATCAGCATAAGAAAAAATAATCTGGTGTGGTCTCTAGTATAAAAATTAACAAAATAAAAAGGTTCTAGTCATATATTTTCTTCAAGATTAGAATATTTTTGTTGAATTTTAATGATTCTCTCAAGGCTCACATAATCTGAAATTGAAGATTAAAAATTGTGGAAAACATCACATTTTTAGTTGCATGTTTATTTTGAATGGGAATTTGTCCCATTTTCATATCCTAAAAAAAATTTTCAATCAAATAAAAGAGACCAGAAGTTGAACTATATAAAATTGACTGGCATCAACTCACACTTAAATCTCTTATTGATAAATAGAGACTAAACTCTTAAAGTTCTTAGAATCAGTGTTATCTTTTCGGAATTTGAATATTTATTGACAGCTATTTCTGGATACTTTTTAAGTGTAGTTTTATCCTTTTTTTTTAAGATCAAACAAAATAATTGACATTTTTCCAATAAGTAACATCTAAACTATCTAATATATGTATACTATAATATAGTAAGATAAGATGTGTCACTTTTAAAGCTTTTAAAGACAAAAATAAATCAGAAGAAAAGGCCATAGTAAGAGAGAGAAAAATCAAAGTTCCAGATGTAGTAGGTCAGAGAGTTTTAACGTGAAGGACTTTCCAATGATTTTGAGCAAGGGAGATGGGAGATTCTGCTATCAATGGAAAAGGCTAACAGTTAGAAATTGGGAATCTAATAGGATGGCTCTAGGTGAGATAACTGCTAGAACAAGTGTACTGTGGCTGTAGTTTGATTAGACACAGTAACAACCTTATTGGCTCAAGAATACTGAGGGTACCTGATAAAATCTATAAGCAATCAGAAAAAAACCCACTCCTGGTTTGTCAAACTGCTGTGCCAGAGACTTTCAGGGGGGAAGATGTATGAGGAGCAGCTGAGGTCCCTTGGCCTGTTCAGCCTGGAGGAGACAGAGTGGAGGCCTCACTGCAGTTACAGCTTCCTCATGAGGGGAAGAGGAGGGCAGGCACTGATCTCTGCTCTGTGGTGGCAGTGACAGGACCCAAGGGAATGGGCTGGAGCTGAGTCAGGGGAGGTTTGGGTTAGGCATAAGGAAAAGGTTTTTCACCCAGAGGGTGGCTGGGCACTGGAACAGGCTCCCCCAGGGTAGTGGTCACAGCACCCGCCTGACAGAGTTCAAGAAGAGTTTGAACAATGTCTCAGACACGTGGTGTGACTCTTGGGGATGTCCTGTGCTGAGTCATGAATCAGACTGGATGATTCTTGTGGGTCTCTTTCAGCTGAGGATATTTTGTGATTCTGTGAATTCCATTAATTCAAGGAGTTATTGATTTTGGGCAAGACTTGGTCCGTTGGACCTCATACTTACATCTTGAAAAGTGTATTTGTTAGCATGAGTGAATGCAGTAATACCTCTATCTATAAAATAATACTTTAGGGGAAATGTGCTGGAATACCCTGGATGTATACTATACCTGGATACAGTTCCCAGATACGCTGAGCTGGATATGCTTTAGTGGACATCAGGAAAAAGATAGCAGTATTGGGATATTCTGAAGCCATTATTATAATTTTTTAATAGTTTCTAATTTCCTGGAAGTAGTTGCATGTAACCTGATCGCTTACCAATAACTTTATAATCAACACTTAGAAGATGCAGTGTATTCTAGCAAACAATGTTTTGCCAGTACTAAAACAGGACTTAAATTTTATTATGCCATGACAGAGTAGGCTCTCTGTTTCACCCATACCTGCCTTGGTCTGAGCTGATTTTCACCTGTTTTCAGAACTGGCTGGTGTCCAGGTGATCACTGCCACACTTCAGCTATAAGGTCTGTGAATGCATCCTGTGGTCAAGCCTGACCAAGTGAGGAAGTCACTACACAACAAAGAATTGTCCTGTATGTCAATTCATTTAGGGTGAGCTGTTGTGCAACTACCAAAAATCTGGGAACCAGTTGGAAAGTAACAGACTTACAGTCCACTTGGGACATAGAAAAATACACCAAATGGACTCTGTTGTTGAGAAAGAAAACATAAACATCATGGTTTTCCCACCAAACAGCTCAGGTCATTGAATACTTCTCTACTCTTTTCCTGAGAAAAATCATTCTCTTTGTCATCCAGAGGAACATTGGAAGCCATAACATAATACGATAGAAGGTGGATTGAATAACTTCTTTTATAGGCATTCTAAGTGGCAATTAACAAGGATTTTCTTGTTATTTTTTGGTATTAGTATTGTTGTAACTAGACAGTGTATCTGCTGTGTTTTGATTAGATTGTTAAGAATAGGCTAATTGTAAATCTTCCCCTCCGTACATTTGTCATATTCCTTCTGCCCATAATGAGAATCTGAGAATGATACAGTAGAAATGTTCATTTTGTGGCATATGACACCATGAAATATCTCATCAGAGCTATACAGAAACAGACTTTTTCTAGGCTGAAATAGTTCAGTTCTGCAACAATTTCAATATGCTGCTCATTTTAGATCTTTTCATGAACCAAGTCACCCTGTAGAACTTGCAGTCAGTCAATGTATCTGGCAGTGCAGCAAGCACCATTAGGAAATTCCATTAAAATGACTGACAACAAAAATATTATATCCAAGCTAAGGGCAGACTGCTGACATATGAGCTTAATTAATATTAAAGCAAAAATATAGTTTATTCCTCGACTTCTTATGCTAAATCCAAAATATCATCTATAAAATTCTAATATCGCCGCTATGTCTGTGTAAATAGAAGGCTACTGAAAAGCAAAGCAGATACAGCTGCTTTCTGTGAAATCTACGTACCTTGAAAGCAGAATACAGGGGCAGCAGGGATCTTCAACCTAAACTGTAGTTTTCCAGGAATTGCTACACAGGAAAAGCAAGCAGCTGGCTAAAAGCCTACTGGAATACAGAGTGTCATCTGCAAGGTCCATGCCTAAATCAAGTGCTTGATGTTTGATCATGCTAAGCCAGCAGTGATTCTGGTAACTGGGCATGGAACTGCACCTTGAACGACTTTCACAGATCAGCACATATAGACATGATCTCCAAGCAGAAATGTTGTCATAGTGGTTGCACCAGATGATCTAGGTATTCAGAGACTAGCCTTAGCAACATAACAAAGTTGTGACCTTATTTTGTATTCTGTAAGCTGAAGGGATACAGGCCCTGAGGAATTCAGAAAATAACTTAGAACTTTAGGAGAAAAATAAAGTGTGAAGGTAAAGCCAGCTATCTGTGAGAATATAAAGACTGCTTTGCATTGAAAGGCAGAAGTGATTTAACAAAAGGGGTTTTAAATAGTGGGTGTGCTGGAGATAAAGAGAGACCCTACCTATTTACATTGACAAAAGCAGGAGACGGCAAATGTCTTAAAATGAAAAGTGTCTCAAGATAGCAAAAAGATGTCTACATCTAGTGTAGACACCATCAGAAGAAATTTAGCCTCAAGCAAGCAACAGCTGATTAAATGTAGGTGATTGAGAAGTTAACCAGAAGGTTCTCTATGAAAGAAAGGCATTTGGACAGTCACTGGCTCGAGACAAGAAATTAAAGTATGTAGAAATGATAAAAAAATCCCCAAAAAACATGAATTAGTCTCATCAGGTCCTCACTTAGAGGAAATAATGGGAAAATCTGTATTTGTAATAGTGAACCACCCTGCACATGAGCACCCTTCTATTCTGTTTTTATTTATTTTCACCCCTTTCTGTATCTCAGATTCACAGAATGGTTAAGAGTGGTGAGGTACTGGAACAGGTTGGCTACAGAAAATGTGTCTGTCCCATTCATGGATGTGTGTAAGACCAGGTTGGATGGGGCTTTGAACAAACTGGTCTAGTAGAAAGGGCCCTTCTCCATGGCAGGGGTTTGGAACTAGATGATTTTTTAATCTGCTTCCCAACCCAAATCATTCTATGGTTCTATGAAAATATTTTCCTGAGAAAACTTTACATTGTAAGAATGGAGAACATTCCTTGCTTAACCACAGGTTCAGCATTTTAATGAGCTGTTATTCCTTGCTATTATGCATGCAGGCAGTATTCAAAATAGTTCTGTGTGCAAAAGCTCTGCTCCAATTTTAGATATAAATGTACATATTGATTTATACTTAATGAAATACTAAATATAGAAAATACTACGAGAACTATGAGTAAATTATTCAGAGTAAATTTGACAAACTTGTATAAAATAAATAATGTGTTATAATTTGTGAGAACACAGTTGAACTTAATTTATTCAGAAAATGACTGAGTAATCTTTTATGAATGTTAATATTTTCTACATTGATATCACACATAAATTGCAGATCCTATGAACATTTTACAAAATGGTAATGGCCATTCTTAATATTACTAAACAATCATAGATTGGCAACTTTAATGAAAGGCATAGGAAACAAAATAATTCCTGAGAGATATATTTTACATGAAACAGGATTCAAAATGCCCTGACATAATTACAAAATGCCCAAGGCAATGTTTTAGGCCATGTGTTGACACTGTTACCATTTTTGGAGATTTTTTTTTTTTTTTTTACTAGAATGGGTAGTGGCAAATTCCCAGTCAGGGTCAGTAGAATGGTCAGTGAGATGTAAGGGGGATGTGTGTGTGAATGCTCTGAATAAATGGTCATGCTACAGCAGGGGCTGGACCTCAAAAAGAATGAAAAATCTCTGCTGTAAACTAAAAGAGCCACTGGAGGCCTTCATTTTCCCCCATTCTTTCTCAGTCTTTTGGTATTTGTGATAAGCTTAAGAGAGGAGAAAACATCTTTAACTACTCTAAGACGACCAAAAGAGAAATAAATCTGATCTGAAAGATCTGTTATATAAAGGTGTCCTACTCTGCATTAAAAACCTGTTTTCACATATTAGCTTTGGGATAGAAACTAAACTGTGGAGAGATTAAACAGGGTCATATTTGTATCACTCTGGTCTACAGTGAGAACAAATCCTGTTAGAGAATTTACTTAAGAATTTATTTATTATTTAATGCTGGGGATAAAGCAGACAAATGAATCTTTTTTACAAGTTAATAAAAAAAGAGTCAGTTAAAAACTAGGAAAGAAAAAGAGGGTAACATTCATCCCACATATTGGATGTTTATTTTAAGTAGAGTTAGAATTCTACATAAGATTATGATAAGAGTAAGAAATCAAATGGAAAAAAGTTACTGAAAAATGCAGAAATAATTCTATCTTAAGTAGACCCTGCACTGATTAGGTGGTCAACAAGATATGATTAAGTGAAGTAGCATCATGCAAAATTCCACTGTTCTTGTTCTGCTGTGCATATGCACTTTTGACCATTATTCTGGTCTCGGTAGGTCCCTGGCTTTACCTGCTAGTTAGTCCATGAGTTTATTCCACAATGCTTATACTTTTACATAAGCTAGAAGGTAAGGATTAATTGTAATATATAACACACAGGTAGGTCTATAAGCTTGATAGCGTAGTGTCTAAATTAGAACTAGAAATTCACAGCACACTAAAAAAAAAAAAAAAAAAAAAAAACCAAAAACCAGAACAATAGTTCTCTATTGAAAGAACATTTTAATCTCAGTTCAATTATCATAACTCAGCATTCATCCATAAATCAGCACTGTTGTCTACTCTCAATTGGCTTTCAAATCATTATGGAAGTCCAATGCTATGCATTTTATGGCACTCTATTATAGTTGGATTATTTGTCCAAGTAGATACTAAAGCCAGAGATGTGTCAAATTTATGTCCCCATGAATAGCAGCGTACTGTACAGCACTCAAATAGCCATCAGTATGTCAGTTTTAAACGTGGGCAAGACTGAGTAGAGATGCTTACAATTCTCTAAGCCTAGGAAAAAAGTAGTAATCTAGGATTTTAAACACTTCCACAGCTTGTCTGTTTACAAGTGTTCTTTTGTTTATGTTTACTTCAGATTTTTATCTATGAGCCTGAAGTCCAACAGTAAAATGTCCTGTGCCCATAACAAATTTGTTTGAAAATATTTGGAAATTTCATTCTAACTGATGTAATTTTGCTGACATCAAAAGTTCATTAATTTACTGTTTCAATTTCATGTAAGTTTGGGTTCAGATGAGGACCAATTTTTAACTGTGAAAGTTTGGCTCACCAATCTCTTTCTAGTTGGCTTAGAAAATTGGGTTTTCATTCAACCAAAGTGACTCTCAGACAGAGTTGCCTTTTCTCCAGGTGGTCATACACTCAGATAATATATGTCAGAACATTTTTTCTCATTTTAGTACCGTTTTTTATATGACCATGTCCTATTCACCCAGCAGAATTATTTACTTTGTACAGTAATTTCTGCAATCTAATAAACAACCTAAACATACTGCGTCAAGTAGCTTGCTTAGATACTTGTCATTAAAGAGATGCTAAAGTGTTTTCTAGCTCTTGCCATAAGTGACTACATAAGGGAAGAACCATTTGTTTCTCAGACACATTGTCTGTAAGACTTCCCTGAGACAGCTCTCCGTGCAACATGACTTGAGTTCGAAAGACGATCAAACCGCAAACCAAGGTATCCTGCTTTTCTAACATGCAGTGCAAGCTTTTTTAAGCTCATCATATATTATCACACTACTGAAAGAAGATCCTTGCTGGTACTTGCCTGTAAGTTTTCTCGGCTGTTTAGGTGGCCTGGAAAGGCCCAGGGATGGCCTTGAAGAGCCCGGCGCTTCAAAGGACGAGGAGAGACTTCTGATCTTGTCTCGGTCTCGGTGTTTATTAATTGTTTATCTAAAAGATTTTCTTTCAGCCCGACAGAGGTCTGCACAGCAAGTCAGCCATGGGCACACTGCGAGCCCCCGGGGCGGTCACTTATCTTTATACTCGAAGTTACGTGTACAATATTTATCATTTTTCCCCAATACCTTCTACCCTTATTAACCGCTGCACTTCTAGTAATAACCAATCCCAAAGTGCCACCATCACCACAGAAGATGGAGGCCAAGAAGAAGAAGAAGAAGGACAGGACACGCCCCAATTCCTCCATCTTACTTCTTTAGACCCCCCTGTACAGAAATCCAAAACCCTGTGTTTTACACTCTAATTAACTTATCCCTTCACCATTCACCCAGTGGAATCCTCCCATCCTCATACAGGTGTCGTCTCCTGTGTAGGATCAAAGTCCAGCCACCAGACACTTCTGGCAACATTCCAGGACTCCCGAGCCCCCCGAGGGTGTTCTCGGCCTCTCTGCACCTCCGTCCTGAGGTGCTGAGATCCCACACCTGCCTTAGACCCTTTCTTGATTTGTACTGTCTTCTGAGTCCCTGGCACTAAATCTGGTTTGGTGTTAAGATGTCTAGTCATTTAATGCAACCTCTTTTATGTCAGTGCACATATGCTTTGCTTCTGATGGAATATATTTTTGAATATATATTTCTTTTCCATGACACTTTCCACTTGAAATATTTGGCAGCTGCTTCTTTCATTTGGAGGTACTACAGTTGACTTAATATTAGCATATTCAGGGGAGTGAAAGAGTAGTTTTTACTTCCTGTGTCTTAGAGTGATATCAGCAATCCAGTCTTTTCAGAAATGTAATTTTCATTTCTAAATCTTGATATTCAGCTGTTTGATCTGGACCTTACCCTCTCTTAGTATTCCAAGATTTCCTTAATTTCCTAAAACAAATTTAGTACATACGTTACATATATTCAGATTTTTTTTTCTGACAACCCTGTGAATAAAACATTATAATGTTTCAGAAGATCAAAGCATCTGATTGTGCACTAATGTTTCAACAACGGCATTTGGTCAAATGTTTATGCAGAGAATCTTAAAAGGAAATTGATCAAGATGAAAAGCTTCAAAGTATTACGGTAAAAGGAAAAAGCCTAGTTCATTTGAAGTTTGCACACCTAAAGGAACCTTCTTGGAGATTACTTATTACAAATAAAGGCCATTTATTACTGTAGCAAAGTGACTATTATGAGTCAAAACGACAACTTTTCTTATATGAAGTGAAATGTTTTATTCTAAAACAGGTAAAGGCTATTAAGTATATGAAAAACAATAACAAAGTCACAGGTTTTGGACAAATCCTAACTATCTAGATGTAACTCCAGTTATAAGTTGAAAGTATGAAGGAATTTGCTAGTACGGAACTCATCAATGTCAGAATTATATTTGCTTGGCTATAACAGATACTACAAGCTAAAAGAAGTGCAGGTATTGCAGAAAAGACTTCAGGAAAGTCTTTAAAAAACAAAACTGTCCTAACCCAAACAATTCACACCAGCATGAGTTGTTACATAAGAGTTCACACTTTGTCATATTTTATTAATTAAACTTTATAAACCATCTGTGCAATGTTCTTTGCTAACATAAAGTAAAACACACATAATTATTTGTATGTTGGTTCATAGTGTTTGTGTGCATTTGTAGTAAAAAAGGCAAGCATTAATATATTATATAGAAATAGAGATACTGTTGCTATCAAGACCAAATAGATCAGCTAAATCTTTTTAATAGATGAATGGATTGATAGAAAGCACTGTTGAAAAAAACAGTCCAAAAGATCTCATCAATTTTCAATACTTTAACTCCAACTTCCCATTTCTTAATGCTTCTCCTATAGAGTCTAAAACTTATGTAATTCTGTTGCATGTGTTGTGTCTGCATATTTCTCATGCCATTTAGATTGTCTGCCACTAAACATAACGGGAGAGAAAAAAATAGATTGAGAAAATTGAGCCTTATTTCAAGTTTGCCTCTGAGAAGCAAAAGAAAAACTCTGATAAAATCTTCATACTTAACCTATTTTAGCTACAGAAATTCCTCAATAGACAGTTTTCAACAGTTACAACTGCTTTTAAAATTTTATTTGTCATGAATCTTTATGATCTTCAGATGGTGGTGTTTTTTTCATATAGATTTTCTCTTTAAGAAAATTTAGGGTCATTTGGCTCCTATTGAATCTAGACTTTATACAACACTTAGCTAGGGAAAAACTGATATTTTCTCAAGCTGTATCCTGTGACAGTCATTTTGAAGAGAACTAGAAAGACTGCATTGAAATTAAAACATGAGGAAGACAACTGGTGAAAATACTGAATATTGATAAATACAACTAAAATTGTCTACACATATAGAATAAATTAGCTGTAATAATGTTTCTTGCCTTAAAAAGTCCTCAGTCTGCAAGAAAATATCTGAATTTTTGCCTACATGTCAGTTTCATTACTTATTAAAAGTTTGGGTGATGATTACAGCTATTAAATTAAAGCTGTGTCAGTGGAGTCTCCACCTGGTGCTTCATGTGAGATTTGAGCTTCAGTGGCTCCATCAGCACTTGGATGTTGGAGTTCTTTCTTTATTCTGTCCTCAGCATCCCTGAGATGTCCTTGCCACAGAACAGCCTGCTTCCGGATGCTCACACAGTTTGGGCTGCTCCCAGACAACATCCAGTCACAAGTTTCTGCTTATTTTCTTCTAATAATAATGCTTCCACATTGCAGCTAGCACTGTTGTTCAGTCAGTTTCAGAAAATATCAGCCTGGGTAACAGTTTAGCCACAGTCCAAACCAGCACTAATTTTCAGCAATATTGTTCCGCCACTGTAAGACACTGATATTCAAAATCCTAACTTGCATTAAGGCAGACAGAAAGGTCCATGGCATGGAGCTGGCCAAGAGGTTTATGGATGGAAGTTGAGTAAGTTTTAGACCCAGACAGAGGAGTGGTGAATGTCAGGTGTACAAGATCCACTTTTCCACCTGGAGTGAGATACCTTCCTCATTCTGGACATTCTGCTTTCACCTCCCAGTCTGAGTCCACCTTAGCTGTTCTCTCTATGACAGTCTGTGATGCCAAAGTTGCAGATTTTTTCTGATGACACTGTTCCTGGCTTTTCAGAAGTCACTGTTAGCTCAACATGTTTACCACCAAGAGAGGGATGAACTTTCTTATAAAGATGATTGGCAATATCGATGAACTAACAGACAACTTATTCTAAGGTAAATTTCTATTTTGAAAACATTGGTCCCATCACAGTCAACCATCTATTATAGAATAATTATTTAATTAATTAATTATTGTTCTCCTAATATGCATCCCATTTTTTATGATAAACATATGCAAGCAATGTAAACATTTTTGAACTTTTGGAATTGCATGTATACAACTGACTAATTAATTACATAACCAGTGAGAAGATGTGAAGATATAAATTATCATATTTTATATTTTATTCATGCAAAACCGAAAGAAATTTCATTTTTACTTTTTTATTTTAAATACTTATGAAAAATATTTAAAAGGAAGCAAAGAAACTAAGGAGAAAGAGGCAATGGAGCTTCTGTTATTACCCAGCAAGAAACATGTACAGATACAATAGAGGCAAAGTTATTGTACAGAGGCAAGTTAGTTTAGAACCACCTTTTGGCTGTCTGAACATTTAAGAATTCCCTGAGAGTGGTATGAATTCTAATATTGGGAGATTTAACTTATGTTATTTCACCAGATACAGAAGACGTTGTAGAAGTTTAGGCATCAGTTTTATGCTCGAAATTTTCTTATGGATAAAGGAGGAAAAAAGAAACATATAAAGACAAGAATTTAATAATCTTGAAAACTTAATGATTTAAGAATTTATTCTATAATCATTAAAACTTAATGATTAAAACTTAATGATGAAAACTTAATGATTGTAGAATGATCATTAGCCAAGATGCAGCTGTTAAAAAAAAAAAAAAAAAAAAAAAAACCAAAGAAAAACAAACCAAAGGAAAGAACACCACTCTTACAGAAAAAATATCATCAATAATGCCACAGTTAAAATGTGCTATAAAATGTCTATGCCTTTATCTGGTGTTGTGGTTCAACCTTCCCCAGCCCTTCTGGGGTCAAGAAAAACAAGGCCCATCACCAGGCACGTCCAGACAAGTTCAAACAGAGCAAGGCTGGCAAATTTCATCCTGAGGCCTTTCGATATCAATACACTGCCTGTGGCCTGGAACAGGCAGTGGCAATACTCATAAATAAATGAAATACAACACACAGAATAAACACAACATGCCTGGGAACAGAACAGCAGTTTTAAAACATGCATGTAGAGGATGAACTGTTCAGATTCCTCAGGATATTTTCTGTGCTGTGGTCCTTCTTGGAAGGTAAAGAATGCAAACCCTCTCCTGCTCCCTCTTTTTATAAGGAATAAACATTTTGTGAAAAAAATTATCAACCAGAAACATTCAGTACAAGTGTGCCTTAACAATATCATGTATCACTGAGGATTGTATAACTTTTTGCCTTCTGATTCAGTAACAGCTCTAGCCAAATCCCCAATAATATTGACAGTGTTTGGTTTTGTTTTTCTCAATTAAAGAAGTCAAGTGTTTTTCAGATTCTAATTTTTGTAATTAATACATCGATATGAAATTCAACAGAAAACCAAACATATTCTTTCCAAGCAACTAACAACAGTCTATTACGTGTTTTATATGTTTTAGAGAACAAAACCATGTTTTGAATTCCCTAAAAAAATGTACTATATATAATACATGATAAAAATGTATTAAAAATACATAAAAATACCTAATAAAAATGTATTATATTTATAATATTCATTATAAAAATTGAACAAATCTTACTGGACTATTTTTCTGTGGTTACCTACACTTTATCTCAACTTCAGGGAAATAACCCTGAATAGTAACCTGAATAGTCCAGGGTCGGTGAAACTATTGCATTTTTGCTAACTTTAATCTGCCTTGGAAAAAACGTACTGCTTCCCAAAATATTAATTAAGAAATACTTTTAAAAAGAAGGTGTGGGGAATACACAAAATTAGAATAAAACCAAAACCCATCAAGCAATGTTTTCTTAATTTCTCAGAAAACATAAGATCAGAATTCTTTGATAATTATCAAAGGGACTAATTATTTTAGAGATTACTTTCAGTTTTGAGTCTGGCCACAAGACCAATTGACTGTTTCATCATCTTAACCTGCCCCATGATTTTCTTATTTATTTCCAAATGAAAATGCATCCTTTTTTTGAAGAAGAAATGCAAGGAATGAAGAAAACAACAGTTCCATTCTCTGCATCTTCAGAAACACTGATAAGATTCAATGCTGAATGAATATTTTAGCTAGGTTTTTTTAAGGTACAGCATACATTTCCATTAGAGCAGATGTTGAATTTTAATCTACTGATTAAAAAGTGCAGGAGATTGCAGAAGAAAATTGTCAGTAATGTTTCCACCTCATGCTTGAATAAGATTTTTGTAGGAATCATCCTCAAATATAAAGCAGACCTTAAAAAAGAAACTTATAAAAAAAGCTTCAATTAACATACTAATGAAATAAAAGCACATGCAAGAGTTTTACCTGAGCATTGATGTCAGTTGAAGTTTTCTTGACAAAGATAAATGAAATGGTTGGATATTTCTTTCTATTGTTTTATTTATTTAGCTGCAATATGGGTACTCTGAAAAGTCTGGTATTTTATGTTCCTTAGAAGTAGAAGGGAATTAGATGAGAAGAACAACAACATCAAAAAAGAGTTGTATTCATTGCAAAATATAAATTATGACCCTACTTAACATTGAAATTGCATTCTAAGATAATTCTTTTGTTTTCCTCAGTAATTTTCACAGTTTTAATTTTTAGTAGGGGATTATAATACAATATTTGTCCTTTTTTATTTATGTATTATCACTATCAATTGACATGATACTGTTATCTCAAAGATATGAAAAAATCAGTAGAATTCAACTTATTTTACAGTTTTTCAAGTAATTTTTACAATTTTCCATTGACGTTAAGGAAATAATGTCCCCGAATCCTTGTTTCAAGATGGCATACTGCATATTTCCTGTGAGTTGCAGAGAGTGATCAAAGAAAGAAAATTTAAATAATTTCAGTAATAGTCCTAATGAAGTTTGTACCAAAATACAACAAAGAAAAAAACCAACCTTTGGACGAACAGCATCATGTCAGCTGAACCACAGCAGAGAGGGCCACGTGTAGTCATTTCTTGAACACTCCCAGGGATGGGCACTCCAGCACTTGCCTGAGCAGTCTGTTTCCATGTCCTTCCAATGCCAGTAAAGAAATTTTTCCTAATGTCAAACTTCAGCCTCTCCTTGTGCAGTTTGAGGCCATTTCCTCCTCTCCTGTTGCTATGCAGCCTTGCAGCAAAACTGGCGTTTCCACCTTTAAATCTGGCCAAGGATGTGAACTGAAACAAAAACAAAGCACGTAAGGTGTGTCTTTATAAGATTTTGAATTTTTTTACTTAAATATCAATATAACTTTTTGTCTGTACAGAAGCCCTTCACATCTGCTTCTCTTTTCCATGTCTTTGGCTAACATCAACTTTTCAGCCTTAGTAAGTGCTTCTTCATTGTTCTATTGCTCCCTGGTTTAAAGAGGAAGAATAAATAAGTAGCAACTTGTTTTACACAGCATGCATATTCTAACTGTAAATGTTAATCTTGTGCTACATGTGAAGAGAGTAGGTGGACTTTACTGGCTGTACTTATTTTTGCTAAATACATAACATTGACATATAATTCCAATATTCCATGCCTGAGGCATAAACCTACAATCACAAGAATTTAATAAACTGTATTTCAGTTTCTTTACAGTAAGCTTAAGTCAGATACTGTTCATTTTCTTAATGATATCTCACACATGGCATTTACATCATACTCTTTTTTTCCTGGACTAAACTTTGAATTTATTGTTCAGAAAATAAACTAATGAGTGATCATTTACTAAGGTATTTTATAAACCATAAATTTGTGTTCTCTCTCATGTAGAAATCAATGCTGTATATAAAGTCCCTCAATATATTCCCTTTTAATTACTTGTTTTTAAATACTAACTATTTAATTTAGATATTTTGCTTTTATATTTGAAGTAAAAAACAAACTTGATAATTTTCAGGAAATCAGTGAGGGTTTAACAAATTAATATTAGTTAGTATTTAGAAAAAAAGGAAATATAAACCAATCCAAAATGGCTTTATTCTGATTTTCATAACAAACCATCCTCAGCCACAAGGCTACAGCACTAAAACAATTCAAAGATTTATGAAATAATCAGTGTTCATTTGAGTAAATTCAGTTGAGTCTTACATCCAGTCAAAGTAGGGGAGAAGTAAAATAAGAGAATAAACAGTATGGAGGAAGAAAAATCTTACTGAAGCAAGCGATAATTCTGTCTAGTACATATTGCTGAGACCCTCAATTTGTGTCATGTTTTGTGAAATGCTTTCTGCAGTGGCTTTTAAGGTACTGAGCCTCTGGAGATGAGTGTGAAGCTGTGAGTTGGACAAACATTCTGTGACTGAGGATGTATGGAACTTGTTTCTTTGCTTTTTTTTTTTTTTTACTGCTAATGGGCTTCTCACTACTTAACTATGACATATGAACACGTACTCCTGAATATTTAAAAATTTTCCTAAGAATCAGAGGGGAAATGCTTTCAATTATTTTTCACAGATTTTATGAAAGAGGCATCATGTGCCAGCTACCTGTGAGAGTCCTTGGTTTGGAAGGTCATATTGTTTTCAGAGACAGTAAACCTTCAAACAGTGAAACATTTATCTCACTTTGCCTCTGATTTTTCCCCTGTCCTTTTCTGAACATTTATATTCTTGTAATAATTTCTAGGTTTGTTTATTTTTATTAGGTGCTTTTAAGAATTTTTAATATTTAATATGCTGGCAGGAGTTGTAAGGAGTTGGTAGGAGGTGCTTCAAATAATACAAATCACTACTGCTCATTATCTGGTCATCCAATTGCTTTCAGAAAAGCTCTGTGTTAAAATCCTTCTGAAACAGTGCTGGTTTTGTCTCAAAATGCCTTCATGCTTTGACCTAAACTGTTTTAAGATGTAATCTTGTTATTTTTTCTGTCCCATCACAAAGGTTAAAATTGTTGACTGTGAATAGACAATTATTTTAAAAAGATAAAGGAGAAAAACATAAGACATGAGAGTTTTTTCCTTCTTGTCATTCCTTTCGTATGGCCCTGAACACACTCTAAACAGGATAAATAGAGTTTTATGGACCATACCAACATTTAGGGATGTTTGTCTTGAAACCTTGACTAAGCCCACTATGTGCTAAATATGATGGTGGGTTTTTTTCTAAAATGTCTAAAATATTCTTTTTCCTGTTTTTATTCTTTACCTTTTTTTATAAGTAATGAATACTGGTGAACAATCTGTAGCTAAGAAAATGGTTTATTGCAGAAAAGGTTTTGTGCATGACACATTACCTTTTGTTAATCATGAGTGCCACCGGAGTATTTTTGAAAAATCTCTTTGTGTAACTCATTGCTGAGCAAGAGTAAAATGACATGCAATTTCATCTGGCTTGTGGAAATACAAAACACCTAAAAGTTAAAAACTTGGCAATATATATATTTGTTCATCATCACTAGGGCAGTTCTTGTTTTTCATAAACATTATTCCCAATACTGTGTTTGGAATAAAATGAGGGTTTGGGAATTACAGCAATCAAAAATCTTAGCACTTTTACATGTTTACACACTTTTTAAAGTTATTCCAATATACTAATTGGATATTATTCTAATATTGTAATAGAGTTAGAATGAACTACTCATAAATTATCCATGGCATTGATCTAACATATTTGCTCTTTTGTAGCAGTGATAGTATTTAGCATCTTATTTACATATGTACATGAAAATGCCAATCACTATACATATTTGTTGCATAAACTGAATCTTCTCATAAATATGCATAAATATGTTTTCAAATTTATTATGAGAAAAGTCTTACTAAGTCAGACATACTTTCTTAGTAGATTTCACATCTTACACTTTCTTTGGGGCAATTAATCTGATAGAAATACTTCTTGTTTCATGGCTCTCCTTTGGAGAGGATACGTTACATCAAAGGCTGATAAAATTTTGCATATACTGATGTTGTGCACTTTAAAATATAACACCTTCCTTAACTCAGTGCAGAGATTTAAATCAATCAGAAAAGTAATACCTATACAATAGATTGAACATCTTAGGGCTGGACAACCATTGTTTGAGAATTGCCATAATATTTCTAAAAATTTTAACCCTTGGTTGTTGTTATATCTGCGAATTTAAAATACAAGATTTCTTTTTGTATTAACATGGAAGGTATCTCCCAGAAATCCTGTTATTGCTTCTTAAATTCAGCCTTGGATTAAGATGGCACATCCATTCTTCAGTGCCAGTTACTGAAACAGAGTTCTTGGACTTAAAGGAAGGGAGGCCATGTCTACCAGGTTTGGAGAGCCACAGAAGCTTTGAGATTTGATAACATATAAAATAAGATCAAGTTTTTCCCTTAGTTATCTGAAATAGCTAAGGGAAAAACATGTTAAATAGTTAAATAGCATGTGAATAGAGCTAATTTTTGGCTTTTAATAGTGAATATTATTTTAAAAATCTTAAATAAAGAAGATGGTCTCAGTTTTATCTATTCGTCACTAGCCCAAGAAAACGCACTTGGTAATAAATAGGTAGCTGAGCAAGTCCCATCCTGTAGGGAAAGCAATTATCAAGTAGGACCCTTTTTGAAAAACTTGGAAAGAATTTTGACTTACAAAATTATTAGGAAACGTAAAGCAAACTTATTTTCAAAGCTTCCAGCTAGAGAAATGAACACTCTTTCTTTTTACTATTTGATGTCAGTTCTTATTAGTTCTAAACATAATGAACAGTGATTTAGTATTTGGTGTGTTTATCCAGATTATGCTGTTATCTCTGTTTGGTGCTTTGCATAAGTGTTTTTACTTTAATCTCTGGTGTAAAGACTGTGTGGTGTTTCAGATGCCAGTAGGGGCTAAATGCCATTCTTGGAAAGATATGCTTTTGAACTGGCAAGGAGACCATAATTGGCACTGAGAGTAAGTAGTTTTTATGTCAAGGTTGTCAAACCTATTTTGCTGCTAGCTCTTGGCCTGAATTCTAGTTAATGCCAGATGGTATTGTTTTTTAAATGTTCTTGAATAGAGCAGATCATTAATTCCCCCTGGGTTTTCTCAGACACCTTATATGATGAATTTTCCTGCCCACATGCTTCTGCAGTCTGTGGTAGTCTACGTTATTTCTTCCCTTTTATTGTGCAGAAATCATGATTCATTCACATACTCCGTATAAGCTGTGCAACATAAATACATATTCTGTATTTTTTTTTTGAGGCAAACGTTGCGTTTTTCAACATTTGCAGGCATAGCTGGCACTATTTAGATACCCAAAATTGTACCCAATTGTCTTGGTTGTTCCTACAGCTCAGCTAGAGAGGTGCTTACTGATATAAAATACTCTTTAGGTTCTGTGGATGGGCAGTTGCCTTGCTGTGTGAGAGGGCTGCAGCTAGAGAGGTGCTTACTGATATAAAATACTCTTTGGGTTCTGCGGATGGGCAGTTGCCTTGCCGTGTGAGAGGGCTGGCACACTCTGGGTGGCTGTTTGCACGTCCCCTCAACCCAGGCCACTCGAGACTGATCCTCCAGCGCTCCACGTGTTGTACATTTGCACACTGTGTGCTTGATACCAGACTGCACTGGCCAATTCCCAGGTTTGGGTGAAAAGAGGTCTTTGTTAGAAATGGTAGAAATCAGAAGCAGTGTTTCCTTTGCCAAGAAAGCATGTAGTTCATATTAATAAGAGGGCCTCATGAGGTTGCCAAGGTAGGCATTGAGTTACTTGTCACTGCTAGAGGAGTTTTAACGATTAAAAGCTGCTTTCTCTTTTCCACTAAGAATTTGTGAGGTAGAAATGGAAATTACTCTGTGCTTCTCTTGTGGGGGAACCAACCAAAGAAGCTGTTTCATTGTAGCTAGTTAAAATAATATACCTAGCACCAATATATCTTCATTTTTAGTCCAGTTTCCATTAAGGGTGTTATATTTTATAAAACATAAGGATACCAGAGGTTTCAGGTACAAAATTAAGACACTGGATATCACTGATTTTGTGTACTCATCACTTTCTGGCTTTTGAATTGCAGTTTCTGTTCAATACCTCATGATATCTGTTTGAAATATAAAAAACTCTACCAAAGGTACTTGTCAACAGTCTTGAGAGCACACTGACTTAAGAACAGCTGTTTATTAGCAGTTTTTTGTCAAGTGAAATTTACTGTAAAAAATCTGAGCATCTTGTGAGAGACAAAAATTCTTGTAGAATTTTGGGATTTTGTTTTTAGGTTTAAAATAAACATTTAAGCAGCACCTCAGAGTTTAGCTCGAGTTTACCCCAAGAAGCCAGAATCTTGAACAGCTCAGAGTACCTCTGAGAATATGCTCTGTCATAACAATACTGTCACACACTCAGTAAACAGTCTTTTTAATGTTTTGGGGGAGAGTGAGAGAGAGACTTAGAAAGCAACTTCGCCTTCATTCAATTTTCTTCTTCAGACTCTCGTGTCAGGTAGGCAGCAACAGCCTTCAGAAAGGTTTTTCTCAGTTGTTTTTCAGAAATAAAATTGTGATTGGCTTCTTCCTGTAAATTTAATCTTTCTGAGCTGTACATCTTAAAACACATTTCAAATTTTAAATATGGTGTCATTTCTGTGGCATGGTCAATGAACATTGGACAGTAAAATGTTTAAATTTTGTTGCTTTGAAGTGTGTGATGTAGAAGGGGAAAATCCCCAGTCAGCTCTGAAGCATGGGTGGTATCAGTTTTGAACTGTTGCCATACTGAGTTCCACTATGTTAGTTCCAATTTAGGAGACAGATGAGTTCCTCTCATTTTTTCAACCTCAGTGTCTGTATTGATTACCTCACATAAAATTGACAGCATGCACAATTTCATTTGTGCTTCTGCTGGTTGGTTTTAGTTTGGTCATATCATTAAAGTCAGAGAAAAACCTCCAAGGTTCTTTTCAATATAGTTTCATAACAGAGGACACTGATATTTTAGTTTCAAATATCATGGTATTTTGACAGGCAACTGTAAGAAAATTATACCTGTGGGTATTATGCTACTATCTAGCTAAGTTTATTATTTCAGTATTCCATTTCATCCCATCACATTTGGGCTTGGTATACCAGTGAGAATCCTATTGTTTACAGTGAATATAAATTTAGCATCTATTATTCCTGGAGGAATTTTTTGTTTGTTTATTAAATTATTTATGGAAGGCATTAGGACTTAAACAAAAGAGTATTCTTTTGCTACTACTAAGCTAGGATTGTATTTACAAGCAAATATCTTTTGATTTCTGACTGTGTAGAATCATGTTGCATTTGAATTCTATTAATTAAAACCAAATAAACAAAAAACTGAAGCCCCTGAAGGACTTAGAAAAGTTTTCTTTGATCAAAAAAAACCTTTTACTAAAGCAGAAGCAGAATAGTCATACATTTAAATTGTAAATGAAAAATCATATTATAGTGTTTCTTGTGGACATCCATTTCAATCTCTAATAACATAAGCAGCTGAAATAGCCAACTGTCATCCCAGCATTTCCAGCTACTCAGTCATGAGCTCTTTTGCATACAGATACACAGAATCTCTCACACAAATTCATCCCAGGATTTCCAAAGTTGCTAGCCATTTTTGTTCTTTCATGAGACCGTAGTTTAGAAAATGTTGCTGTCGACTTCTCTTTATCAGACAGAAGCATAATGATTCCAGAAGACTAGATGGTTTTAACCATGATAAATTTATTTTCATCTCAGTGAAGTAAAAAGTACTTTGAAATAAGAAAAAGTGGATTTGGAAAATAGTGCCACAAATTTAGAATGTTTCTAAGATTTGTTATTCATGGCAGCAGTTTTTGTACACTAGACTATGAGCCCAAAAGATTACCACTGTTCATAAAAGCTTCACAACTGGGGCCTTATTTCATGTCCTGGCAATGCAGCTGAGGTGGAAATGGCAGGGTTGCTGCTAAAAACAACACTCTAGCTGTCTGGGAGGTGAAAAGGGACAAAATGTGTGGTTTCCTATTGACTTCTGGAGAGTAACTCCTTATTTTATCCTTTCAGGGAGCTGGAGCTGATGTTTTGCCGTCCCCTGTCACTGTGTGTGCACCATTACTAGTTCATCTTTAGCATTAACCCTAAGAGTCACCTTTTAAGATCGCTTGTCCAGAATAATAGCCTACAATTATGTGTCCAAGCTCTGCGTTGAAACGTCAAGGGAACAACATAATGCCTACTTTTGAAACTTGCCTTGAAACAGCTTTATAACTATTTACTTGAAATAACTTTTATAACTATTAATTTATCTAGCAAAATCAGCTGCTGAGACAATGTGTAAGTTATTTCTGTTGTAGGAGTACAAGAATATGAAGAAATTTGAAAGAGTAATTAAAGTAAGCATTGAGCTAGATCCCGTTAAGACTTGAGATCACCAATGCTTTTAAATAGTTGCAGTTTGCTTATCTTGGAATACTTCACTCCTTAATTATATATTATTTCATGTAAACCTGGAAAATCATTCCCTTTTTTATACACTTGAAATATATTTGGGTTTTATTAATTCTGCTTGAGAAAACATCTTCCTCTAGGAATCCAGTCTTTATTCTACTAACACTGACCAACAGGCTAATGTAGAAGAAATATATTTACTCTGGTATAATAAAATACCAAACTCCTTCCAAAATATAATTATTATTTTTTTAATTTTAATACTTTATGTGAAACATGTTAAACAGATTTAATAAACCAATAATTCTGAATAATACATTCATATTCTTAATGTTGTTGATAAATAATACAGAACATCAAAGAGATTTGGTAATGCATCAGTTTAATGTATTCTTGTAATGGAAGCTCCTATGCACTAGCATTACTTTTGTAGCATGTCTTGTTCTTTCAATAGCTGTCATTTAAACATGAAAGGTTCTTGTACTACATTGCCTTAGGATATAGTTTTCTAAATAAATGATATCTAGTCTAGAGTGGTGAAGTATGGGGCAAATGAGGGTAAAATGGCTATGGAATACTGCCAAAGTAAAATGGCAGTAGATAAAATCTGCATTAGTACAGGATAAATTTCAAATATAGTACAACTGTTCATGATTTAAAAATTAAATTTGAAATTCAGAATTTTGGATATTAAAACAATTTTTAATTTTGTTTAGGTAAATGTTTTTCAGTAGTCTTCTTTACCCCTTTTTTAGCAGAACTGAAGTTATTCCAAAATCACTACTTCAATGTTAAGATTTTTGTGCTGGTTTTGGCTGGGGCAGTAAATGTTATTCACAGTGGCTGTGTTTTGGATTTTGGCTGAACACAGGGCTGATCATATGGAGCCTGAGGTGATTTTGTAATTTCTGAGCAGGTTTTACACAGAGCCAAAGTCTTTGTGCTGTTAATACTGCCTCGTTGGCAAGGAAATTGGGTGTGCAGGGGAGGCTGGGAGGAGGCACAGCCAGGACAGGTGACCCAAACTGACCCCAGGGACATTCCAGACCCTGTGACATCAGGCTCAGTGTATAAAGTGGGGGAAGAAGGAGGAAGAGGGGGACATTTGGAGAGATGGCATTGGTCTTCTTCCAAGAAGGAACTGTTACACGTGAAGGGGCTCTGCTCTCCTGGGGTGGCAGAACACCAACCATGTCTGTCATGGAAATAGTGAATGAACTCATGGTTTTGCTTTGCTTTTGTGTGTGGCATTTGCTTTTCCTATTAAACTGTCTGTATCTTAGCCCAGGAGTTTTCCAGCTTTCTCATACTCAGGAAAGTGAGATACACAAGTTTACACAATCTGCAAAGTGGATGGCAAGAGTTATAAGTGTAGTAGAATTAGGAAATTACTATTTTTGCCTAACCTTTTTTATTTTATGAGCAATCATGAAAAGGCTCAAAATCAGGTCCAGTCAGAGTGAAGGTCCATCTGGATACAGTTTTTTCATCCCTTCTCAGATAAACTGCTGAAGCATATTTCTTGGAAAGAATAAAAAGAAAAGACACATTACTGAATTTAAAAGGGAACATGATGACAACTGGGCTTATTTAAGTGGCTAAATAAACTCCAGATTATTTATTTGAGGAAAACTTTCTAATAGAGACAAAGATTAATAATGGAATTTGCACACCAACTTAAACGATAACAAAACAAATCACTGGGAACAGCTGCCTTATGGCCTGAAGACCTTCAGTTAGGACTCCTTTTGAGATATCAGAAACCCAGTATTACATGGCTTTCCTAAATAATTAAAAATGAGAATGGAACTTGAACTACTAGGTAAAATTCATTCTTTTTGGAATTAGCAAAATATTCAAGAAATAATATTAGGGCTAGAGGATCACTATAGTTATAGGTGTCCCATGACTGTGTTCAATGTAAATGTAGACATGAACTGCCTTTTAAAGGAGAATAACAGCAAGCACTGAGAAAATAAACTTGACCTTTTAAATTTAATAGCATAGACACTAAGAATGAAGTAGGATGATAAAATAAGGTCTCCTCATAGTTCTTGAGAGACTTTGTATACACATGCTGGCAGGTAAACTACAAATTAACAACAAATCCATGTTTCCTGTTGGTTACTGTGGTTTTTTTTCTATGCCCACTTACCAGTGGTCTATATACAGTTTCAATATTTACTGCTTTAAATAGCAGTAAAAATAGCTTTAAAAATAAAACTTCTTATATGACAAGATTTACACTTTTTAAAATTTAAATTATATTGATGAAAAACCTGAAGCATTGTAGACCATTCATTTTCAATTCAGAAATTAAAATTTCCCTGTTTGCCCATCTTATTTAATTTAAATCAACATATGTGGAAGAGATTTTACAGTGATTTCTCTGAGCTAGAGAGAAGTTTGATAAAAGAATCCATGTTTACCCCTGAAAAAATTTCCTACCAAGGTCATTGACATAGAAACCAAGAAAAGAGAGAAGGATAAATAAGAGAAACCTGCAACTCTCTATTCCAATTAGCACTTTGTCTCTTCTGACAAATGATTAAAATGTAAACTTAGGATTTTTTCAAGAATGTATAAAAAGCATGCATGCTAGCATAAAAATGGTTTTGAAGCCTTCTGAAAATGGAGTGCTGCTTTGCATTGTCCCCATCTCAACCATGGCATCTCAAATACAACCAGCATAATTTAGGAAGTAAGAGGAAATTAATAGCAAAGAAATAATTTCTTCATCTCTCAAGGCTTTCAGCAGCTTTCTAGTTTGTCTACCTCTCAATTTTGAGTTGTCACTTTTTTCCTCTTGAAAGATCTAAGGTCACCATAATATTTGACAATATCAAAACTGTTTATACAGAAACTTTTTCTGAGAGGATTATTGTCTCCCATTGTTATTTAAACTTATTCCATGATGCTTCTTTACAAATCACCATGGCTCTTTATTTCTTCTGCTGACTTCATTCTTCAGTCTTATTTTGCTCATGTTCACATTTTAGCTGTCTTCTCAGTAGGGATTTGTATTTCTCTATCTTCTGACAGGCAACATGAATTAGTTAGGACTATCTCTTTAGATGCTAATTAACCACTTGCCTTGATGATGACATGACTGACAGTTCCTTATTTGCCTGTATTCATCCATCACTCATACTCTATTCTTCTATTTTCTTCAAGTTTGTTGTTTTTTAAAGTTTGCACTCTAGACAAAATACAGAGTGATTTGAGTAAAACCAGCATGCTTCTGCAAAAGCAAAACACTACCCTGATCATAAAACAGGAGTAAAGCCTGAAAGCCTGTAACTCACCCAACTAGGTATGCTTGTATGGGAAAAACAAAAAATTAATTTTAGAAGGATATAATGTGAATAGAGATTATCTGGAGTATTACTATAAAATTTTGAATTATAATAGACATAAATATGGTACAAGCCACATATATTTGGTGATATAAAAGAAAGAAGTCATGGCAATAGTTCATGCCATTTACAAACATAGGGAAAAGGAATATTTCATATAAACCTACAGAAAAGCATATTTGTAAATGTGAATAGACTGAGATGAAAAGTTGGCAGCTTTTCAAGCAACATTGGTTAATATAAACTCACTGCGGTATTTATTGAAATTTATTTGGTTTTTAAGGAAAATAAACCATAAGAAAGAAGGAAACAATTTTGCAAACGGGTACACCTGAGCATGGGCAAAGAAGAAATTATGTGTTCAAATTCTTGTTGGGACATTTATCAAAAATTAATAAGATTTATGTTCATGACATACAGAGTTACCTCTTTGTGTGATAGTAACATAAAGGACACTTGCATTTTTGAACACAATTAATACTAACTGCCAGAAACATGTAAACAAAACAAAAAATAAGTAATATAAAAGTCATATCATATTCTACCTGTGTTTTTGCAATGATATTGATTAATTTACTCAAACTAATATTTCCTGTGATGTAATTATTTTCACTTTGAATCAGGAGACTGAGATGTTAGTAACCTTTTAGACTCAAGTCTATTTTTTCTATTTCCATATGTTTTTGCCTTTCTAGTTGTTGTGAATGTCTGTTGAATTAATGAAATAAATACTTAAGATATAATAACATATAAAATTTTGTGTATTTTTAAAATGCCCGACTATTGGCATTATTTCTGCTTTTGTCTTGTTCTCACTACATAGAAAATAATGAACAAAATCTAATTATCCTTATATTTCTCTGATTCTCTCCCAAATGCATAAGTAACAAATTATAAATGTCATGCTGTTTATTCACTAGTACAACATAATAAACCCACTTACAGTCCTCTCAAACCCCAGTGATTTTAGAATTTTTGAGGTTTGGAATTTTAGATATTGTTGGTAATTGACCAATAATTTAATCTTCGAATTTCAGTGTGAGATGGTAGACCATAGAAAACCAATGAGTAATTTCTGGATCCAATCCATTTTTAAAACTATTACTGAGCTGTCCAGACTTGAAGTAATATTTATCTAATCAACTGTGAAGCAATTTCCAGAGCTTATTCCCAGATTCTGTTTTCATGAGAGACTTCAAATGTTGTTTATGTAGCATAGGAGGACTGCTAAGAGAGGACAATATTGTTATTTTTCCTGTAAGAGTATATGCAGTTAAACATTGATAATTCTACAAAGACTCATACAACAGGAGTTCAAAAAGTCAGTACAGTAGACTTTGGAAATCACTAAGAAATTCAATCATCCTTTAGGAATAACTCGTTTTTAAAAAGCTAATTTTCTTTTTCCTTTGAAGAAGTTCAACTATTTTTCCAGCTCCAGAAAACATTTATTTTTCCTCCCACCACCTCAGTCATCCTGGTCTATCTAGCAATAACTGCTAGTAACTGAACACTAAGAAAACCCATATTTATGCAATAAAGACTAAACTTACTCATGTTTAGAAAGAGCAATACTAATTAGGTGTCACAGACTACCCTAGCTGCCCACAACAGCTTGATGCATGGAAAACTAAGATATTTGAAGACATGCCTAGGACAAAGGTAAAAATCAAAGTTGAAGAGTTAGTGTCTCAATTGCCACTTCTTTAATATGAGAAGGCTCTGCATTCTCAGCTACTTGTAAAAAATAATGGATAAAAGTAGATTTGCTGCAGAGAATTCATCATAATTGTTTGTCCTCTCATGGCCAAATATTTGTGCTGGCATTCCACCATGTGAATGAATTACAGTTTAATATTCAAACAGCAGTGTCACCTATGCTCCTAGCCTGTCTTTTTCAGTGGCATGAATTAATCATGCCTTAAACATATCAATGGCTTAAAAAGTTGTTATAATTTTTGTTTTTAATGTATATCCACTGGAATGCAATCCCACAGAGGTTTAATGCACTGATACAGTTAAGCTTGTTCTTCCTCTTACCTTGCTTTTAGACATTTTAAGAAGTCCTGCACAATTTAAATGTGCTTCCAATCCTGAGTGAGTTGCATACCATGCTGTATTAAATGTTTTCATTGATTTATTTCAGCTACAGTTACAATGCTTAAAATACCTAATTAAACGGTAACTATTACCACAGACCTTTCTGTGCTCTTCACATTGCAAATATTTTTTATCTTCTTGCAATAATGATTTCTTAGCCTCTATAAGTAAAGTGAACACAGGACAGAATATTGTGTAATTTTCATGAAGATGAATATGCTGCTTTATAACCTCTTTTCAGTGCAATGTAGCTGACACTGAAAAATATAATAATAACAAAAAACAATAACAGTAATAATAATCATTTTGTACCTATATATAGCATATAAAATGTTTATTCTGTAATTATCATAACTACTGATTGCATTCTATTTCTCAAAAAGTACACCCCAGCATATGTGTTTCATTAATTACTAATCACAATGTAAGCAGCAGGTACTTTCATACCTGTCAGGAGCTAAAACTGGGGTAGATTAGGATGGTAATTATGAACTATAGTATTTGCAAGGATGTTTAATGCTTGCATAGTATATATATTTTTTATTATCCTAAATTTCATATCAGGCTATAAATTTGCTTCATATCCTTTTTCTGGAAACACATGTTGCAATTTACTAGGAAAATATAATGCCAAATGAAATGGACAAGCACAATGTACTGTGCTGAATCAAGGTCAGCTTTCAGCAGAATCCACAAATGCTTTCTACTTCAAAACCAAATTTAATTTCCTAACGACAGCTGTTTTATTTCTAGAGCTGTTCATAAACTGCTTGCAGGATTTTGCTTCATTTTTTTATAGTGGAAAAAGAAAATGTGTTGTTCACTTTAGAGACAGAAGAACTGTGAACTTTTGTTAATGTCTCTTTCTGAAAACTTCTTCTCTAGGTGGGGACAGATCACAGAAATGTATAACTTAAAAAATTCAGAAGATACAGTCAGAATAGAGGAGGAAGCAGCAATCGCTGGAGGGTAACCAACAGGGAAAAGGAAAATAGGCATGTAATTTCATAAAATGTCATATATAGACAAACGTGGCTGGACACAAAGGAATAATACAAGCACAAAGTTTCTATTACTAAACAAATATACACTTGCTTGTATTCATTGTTTTTTCGTCATGCATCTTTCTTTGCCACCTCTCATACAGATTCCATGTCTATTGCTGTATTTTCTACTGCTTTATCGCATTCATATTTTTCATTCCTCTATCCTTCTGTTTCTTACTTTTCATATATTCTCCTGTACTCATAAGCTTTTACACCATTTTAGCTGAACTTTCAACAGATATTCTTTTCACTCTCAGAATTATCCCAGAATCTAATACCACTCTACTCCACATCTTGATATCAAACCTTGTTATGTTGTGTCATGCAAAAGGTCTGTATTCAATTTGCTTCCAGAAATTCTAGATGTTGGATATTGGCGACATTGAAATTGAATAGCTCTGAACTTCAGCTTTTAATTTGGACCTTTTTTTTTCCTGTGTTATTTTAGCTATGTAATCTTGTTGATGTGAAAAATGAGATATTTATCACATGGAAAAATCTGAACAGCAGAAATTAAACCTGTACCTCATATAAAAGAGGGGATCCCACAAGACTCCAAGCTCAGCATCAGCCAACACTGCTCCGTAGCAAGGCAAAGGCTTGGGCTTTGCTGGCTGCGTTAGGAGTGTGTCAGTAGGTCAAGAAAAGTGATTACTGCCTTTCTGTTCAGTGAGACACATCTGAAGTTCATCTTGACTTTCCAGTACAAGAGAGATATGGAGACGCTGGAGAGATTTCAAAAAAGGGCCACAAAGACATCCAAGCACAGCATTTTTGATTGGAACTCATATACTTAATTTTCACTTCAAATACAGATTCTCCTGTTATTTATTCTACTTTAATCATACCTACATGTGATGATTACAACTAGTTATTCTAAAAATTATGTCATCATTTCAAGATAAAGAAGGAGTCTAGATGAAGGATGAAGGCTAATGTAGCAAAAATGACATTATGTCGCTTGGCAGCAGAGTTTGGAGTAGGTTTTAACATTGAAAGCACAAAGTTTTGCAATTTCATGAGGCAAGAGTATGGGCACATAATCTGTTTCAAGATCTCTGTTTTCATATTAATTTTGTGTATTAATGGAGTGAGATCCTGCTCTCTGAGAATTTTTTTGTCTCATGACCCATATGACCCATATGACCCGTATGGTCATGGCTTTCATATCCTCAGAAAATGGAGATCACAAGAATCAGAATATTTATATAGGTCAGGCACCAGCTTTCCTCAGAAGTGTAAAACCAATCATTTGTTCTGCAGGTGGCAGCAAAAGGGACTGATCTATCTAAAGTATTGGGCCATTCAAGCAATCATTTGCCAAGGAGTTTTTGGACAGACTGAACACTTTCACATGAAAATGAAATGTTCACATGAAAAATTTTGATACTGATGAATTTGTTAGAAAGGATCTTATCAGAAAATTTTCATCAGTTTTAAATTCCTCTAGGCATTGGGACTATGTCTTCAGTATTCATAAGGCTTTTTTACAGTTTGGGTGAAACCCAAGGCATGAGCTTGGCTCCAAGAGAGATGGAGAAATCAAATTCAAATTAACAAAAAAAAAGTTTTAAAAATGTTTCATATTGGATTGGAATAAAGAAAATAAAAATAATAATTAGTACTCCATTCACAAATAAAAATATCATATCACTTATATACAACGTAATGGAATGTAATAGATATGTATAATATATAGATAATGTATCTTAATGATGAGAATTTTCAATTAATTTAAAACCACTGTGGAAGTGTGAAAGATGCTAATTAAAATATTATTTAAATTGCTTATTAAAGATTTTTTTTCCCAGGCATCAGGTCATAATAGCAAAGGTCTCATCACAGCCTCAGTACTGAACAGGAACATCAGAATTAACAAGTTTATTATTATCTAAGCACTAGTACATGCTGTTCCATTGCAAATACATGTAGAAAGGCTTAATTGACTGCCAGGTGCCCATCAAGCTGATTTGTTACTCCCCCTACTCAAGAGAACATGGAGAGAAAATGTGACAAAAGGCCCATGGATTAAGATAAAGAGAGGGAGATCACTTATCTAATATCATCATGGGCAAAATAGACTTGACTTAAAGAAATTAGTGTCCTTTATTGTCAATTAACAGCAGTGCAGGATATGGAGAAATAAAAACAAAACTAAAACCACCTTTTCCCCTACATCTCCTCCCTTCCAGGCTCAAATTCACTCCCAACTCTTCTACATTTCCTCCTCAGGCAGTTTGGTGGATGAGGGATGGGGGCTGCAGTCAGGTCATAAAAATTTGTCCATGCCACTCCTTCTTCCCCATGCTCTTGCCCTGCCCCGCTGTGTGTTTCTTTATGAAATATATCATTGCAGAGGTGCCACCAGTGCCACTGATGGGCTCGGCGCTGGCCAGCAGAAGGTCTGCCTTGGAGCTGACTGGAAGTGGCTCTGTCTGGCTTGGGGGCAGCTCCTGATTTCTCCTGTCACAAGCCATCCCTGCGGCCCCTGCCATGGAAATTTTGCCATGTAGACTCAATATGTTTTCTTACTCAGGATGGTAGCCAGAATAATGTTTTGATCTATAACAAAAGCTCACAGGCACTGCTGGAAGATTTGAACTGGAACATTTATAAATATGGCATTGTTCCTATTATTTCCACTGGTAGCAAGCTGGATAAGATGTTTGTTTCCTTTGCCTTTACCTTGCCCAGAAAGATCTGTAAATTGGTGGTGAGAAGTGAATGAATGCAAGATTTTTATTGGCTAAATAAACTATACATGTCGCATTTTATGCACAACTTTTTACCAAATATAGCTGCTGCTTGCTTCTGGTTTTAACTTTTCTGAATTTTTGACTACAAATCAAAATTATCTATGTACAGCATTAACATTCCCAAGTAGTTTGAATAGTTCAGTGAGGATAAATAGAATCTGGAAGATGCCCAAATTTAGAGCAGTAGCTGGTAATTCTCTTACTTATAATTGAAGGTATGTAAATTATAAAGGGGAACAATGTTTGCACACATATCTTGGATTTTTATAATTAATTTTGCTCTTCCTGAATACTCTATTATCATACTTGCCATATGTGAAAAGTATCACTAGGATAGAAAGCTTTTTCTTTTGCCAAATTTATTCAGGAAACAAGATTCTCGAGTTTGGTAGCCTCTATATGCCAGACAAATAGATCTCCTTTTTTTAAAATTTGTTTTGTTTTTACAATGAAAATTTGTATATTTCTTTACTAAAACTCTTTTTGCTCTTTCTCAGAACAGGTCAGAATGTATATCTACTTTCATTTCTGTTTCTCAGAAGAATTGATAAAAGATGCAGTTAAAACTTAAAACAATTTGTTTGGGCTTTGTTTGTTGTATAAATTGTGCTTAGATGAGTGGAATGGTTCAGTGAGTCAGGTTTTGAGAAAATGCAATTTAAATGTATGTAAGAAAATTTCTGTTATCCTTTTCACTATGTGCATGTCAGTGCTTTGCAGATCAGAGCACTGGAGTAGTAACATTTTCTCTTAGGTTCTATAAACTGGCACAAAAGAATTGCAAAGTTGAGAATTATGTTTAGACTTTTTGCATTGTGTTTAATAATACATGGTAATAACGTGCTTCAATATGCATAGATTGCAGTAAGCATAAACTTTGCAAGAAAGCTAGTGACACTTCATGCTCTTTTTTATATTCATAAGCAACACATTTCTTCAAGATATGATATAGCAGTAATTTCAAAAATAAAGAGTCTTTTGCATACAACAGATAAGAGGTTATTGCAAACAGGCATCTAAATGTACTATATATATATACTAAATATACTATATACCATATCCCATTTTCTTGTTACCAAAGATTTTACACACCTAACTATGCAAATCCATGAGAACCAAATGCATAAACTGCTACATGATTTGACATTATCCTCCAATTCAAAATTGAACTAAAATCTACCATTCTTTTTTTTGACTCCTTCAGGCATATTTAAAAGGTTATTATGCTCAAATTATATATTTCTTCAAGTCATCCTCATTTGAATTATTTTTGCTACCAAATAAGCCACAATATCTTGAGAAGTATATCAACCTGAATAAAGGAAGTCCAAATTTACTTGGTGAAAAGAAATAGTATTTCATCTTTCCTGTTGCTGGCGTTTCAGTGGAGAACTGAGAAAGGATAAATGCTGCAAAATTTAATAGAAAATTTTAAAGGGAATTGATAATCTTGTACTATTTTAAATGCATAGAAAGGAGTACTCAGCAGTAACCCAAAATGTTTAGTGTCATTAAAAATAAATATATGACATTTTCAAGAGATTTTGAAACAGGCAACCACTGCACCTGTTGCGATTCCTGGGCTCGTTAAGATGACAGAATTTTCTACCATAGCTTTAGATACATTGCCTTCATTATACTTCAAATGCAATATTTTATAGCACTATATATGGGTATATATTTGTGGGGTGGTGTGGTGAAAATGGTGGAATCTACAGGTGACACAAGTCTCAAAACCAGATTTCTATCCAAGGGTGAAAATTCATCCTTAAAACCCATAGATACTCAAATGAAATTTGATTTTTTTCAAATCTCATAATTTGTTCTATCCTGCTCTAAAACCTGGAGATACTTTTGAAGTGTAAGAAAGTTATTTTGAATAATAATCAAGGTTTCATTAGCCTAAGCAGTGATTTTGGAACATCTGTTTAGAAAATTATATCAGCATCTTCATCTTTTAGAGTATTATATGTTTTTCATTCTTCCTGAAGCTCCATCAGGAAGTCATAGATGAAGAGAAAGTGAGCTCTTGGATTTGTTTATGGAAAATTCATGTCAACATAGCACATTTCATTTATAATGGAGAAAAAGTTTCCATGTACCTTAAAAAGGGGAGAAAATGAATGTATGATTGCAATTGTATGTGTAAATCAATTTAAGAAGAATTTTACAAACATGCCTAGGAATTAATTTGATTTTATAATAATGAAATATGCTTCTTGATTACAATAAAAATTTTATATTTGTATTTTACACAGCTGTAGCTGCAACCTCTTCAGGACCATGCCAAAGACTTTTGGCCATTAGTCTGCAGTAAAAATATTATTTATAAGCCATTATTCTAAACTTAGTGCTAGAGACATAGTGTGGAAATGGAGAGATATTCACTATTCCTGTTAAAATAGTGCTGTGGGGAACAAAAATAAATTGAGAGGAAAAGAAGAGAGTACATAGGCAATGGCCAGATAAGGAGATTTTTATGACACTGTATCTAGGTCATAGCCCCAGACCTACATTTTTATTCAAAAATATCTAATACAAATGCAGGAAAATTATTTGAAGAACTGTAATTTGAAAACTTCCTCCAGGTTAAACATCTTAACCAGCTCACTGCATTCTTATTCTGGCTTTATCTTGCTTTCCTTTTCCCTTTTTATTGTTAGTAAGTCTTGATTGTCTTCTATGTGATCATGTAGTTTGATAGTGAAAAAAAAGAAAAAGATGGGCCAGATGAGAAAAATGGGACAATTAAGAAAAAGAAATTGCCAGACAAGTAAAAAAGTCTACTTTAAACACCAGAGGCTGAGAACAACTTTATATTTGTCTTTCTGCCTTACTGTTTGCTAACAATTTTCTAATCACTAGACAATCATCTGCTAGCGACATTACCTTTGCACAGAAATTTTAAAAGAGAAAAGATAACAATCTCTTTCTCTACAAAAGGTATTATTATTAGCCTGTGGATAATTTTGGAACAATTTCCCACTCTTTCCAGAGATTTTGAGAAGTTTTAGAACTGATTCTCTCTCAAAACCAAAACTGTTTCTAACTGCTGCTGGCCAATATTTACAAACGAACGGGGATGGGGCAGATCCGGATCAGCGTTGTGAGGTATTTATTCAGCACATCAGTCTCAGCACATTGTTAGGACAATGGAGACAGGATGTTAACAGCTCGCTGATCCAAGGGAAATGCCAAAGGGGTGTGACATTACAGCATAGCACAAAACCATCTCGGCCTAGATTTCAGCCAATCACATATAGAGCAAAACATATTGACAAGAATTCTATCCAGTCATATGAAACACACGTAATGGTAGGTAAAACAAAGACTTGTTCATGAGAGACAAAGCCCAGAGATCCATTCATACTAACCTTCTAAAGATATACATTAAATAACCTTGTTGCAGTCTATGAGGCCAGTTCTACAGAGGTCTATTGTTATTTGTCACCTATGCTCTACTGCTTAGAAAATTTTTCACTGTATTAGCAATGTTCACAAAACTTCTGCCTGAGGCCTGCTTGTTTTAACCATTTTCTCAAAACCCTCTAACTTTATGAATCCCAGCACTAACCATCCTTTTAGACTGCTCAAAGCTGCTCGACATCACTTTAAGTCATGTCCCGTTACCTCAGGCTCCCTTCTGAAGTGCTCATTCCCCTTGCATTGGGACCCAGAGCTGAGAGCCCTTCATCTGGCACCTTTCAGTGACACCTAGGCTTTGCCTACACGGACTCGAGGAGACAGAACTGAACTTAAGCATCAAAGTTGGCCTTGAAAGTCACACAGTCACAGCTGTTTCGTATTTTTGTTCATGAGGCTTTGTGCAAGGCTTTTCTGCTGCATTATTTACCAACAGAAGCCCTGTGTTCCCAGCCACTGCCTGGTTCTTAAATCATACAGGTGGCTTTCTCCTTCTCACTTGCCCTCTTAAATGATGTTGCAGAACTACAGAAGCAGGCAGGGCTATTAAAACTCCAAATAATCCTTGGTGCCCAATGTGTTTCTTAGACAAGTGAAACATAATAATATTCTGGGTTTTTTATATATATATAAATAAAATGGGGGGATTAATAAATCTATTTAAAATGTGAACCAAACTTGTAGATTTGAACATCTTGAAAGAATATATTGCCTATAGATTGGATTAGGTTATTACTGAAAAAAATTTTTACAATTAATAAAATACAATTTACTCTACCTAGAAGAAGAAGAAGTATGCAGAAGCATACCTCTGTATAAAGCTGTGCTGCCATGAGGAAATATTCTTTTACATACTAATAAAAATAAATTTGAAATTTCCAAAATTTGAATTAAGAAAAAATAGTAAATATGAGAGAACACAGATAACACATTAAATCTTTAAGCTCAAACCATGTTGAAAACTATTTGTGCTTACCTACTTGATTTTCTTGCTGTCTCGACTTCATTTCAGTATTTCCCAGTCATTGACACAATCTAAATAAAATATATTACAGAGCTGTCAATCTTTTTGTACTCTAAGTTTATGTCCTTTCTATGCAAATATACACGTCATATGTGATTATGTATAATGTACCCCAATAAACAGGACTTTTGCCATTGCTGGTAAAAGGGATTGTCTTGGCCCACACTTCTTTTAATTTGTATAATAAAATATATTAATTAATTTGTTTAATAAAATAATAAAACAGCTGACTGGTGGCCAACTTAGCACTACTTCAACTGCTTCTGCTGAAACATTGTCAGTGCCAGCTATGACTCATCACAGTTGTCATTTACCAACATGCAGCATTTTTTTATATTGTGTCTTGGGACACTATTTTGCAGTTGCAACCTGTGGCTGGGAAAAATGCAAAGGAGATAGAATATGACCTGAGAAGATATAAAACCAATAAAAAATGAATTCCAGTTCTGGAGATGTAGAAAGATTCACCATGAGCATCACTCTTCTCTGCAGACCTGGCCAATGCCTCTTGTAGTCCACTTATTTCCCATTCCCCATGGGAGGACTGGAACCACTGATTTTAGGACCCAAAACCACACTGGTAAGAGAGAATAACACCAAGAGAAATGGATAAATGGTTTTGGGGTTTGTTTGCTTGACAGACATAAATGTTTTATTAATGCAGTTCCTCTTTTAGGCCAGATGCTGAGTGGAAATATTACCTTAGCTGGACTAGAGAGAGACAAATGTGAAATTTTCTGTTCAGTTTCCTAAAGTTTTAATTAAGTTGAAAATTGTCTTCTCAATTTTTCTATTGTCTTTTATCCACATTAATATTCTGTATATGTATATGCATTTTATTGATATGTATGTGTATACATCATTGTAATATTTATCCATCTCATCTTTCTTTAGGAATCTGCTGTTGGTTTACCTTTAAATATGATGTTAGACACTCAAGCTCTTCCCTATTGTTCTGCTTCTACCACACCCCTCATCCATCATCATTTTTAATGTGTTTCATCTGCTTTCACAAATCCTTCCATGGCAGGTGTTCATAAATCTGTTTGCTCCCAGGATATATTCTTACCCCCTAAGCTTATTAACTCGTAGTCCCTGTTTCCTAAACTTACGAGCTAACAGATTTTCCTTCCCTCACAGAAATCCATTTGCTTCAGCAATATGTATGCTTTTTTCTCCTGTGCTGAGGTAGAAATTCCCTGTTTCAGACAGATAATCTCGTAAATGTCTCTTGGGGAGCAACAAAGAAGGAAGGCAAACCAGTTTATTTCCACAGTTGTGGATAGCAAGAGTGGGGAATAATAATGAAGCAGTTCTTGTATTACTTGAAATTTAAGTCAGTTGATTAGCTGGGTTTGGAATACAGTAGAAAAACCTTCTATAGCATTCCTGAACTATCCAATCCTATGCACAGAAACAAAGCACCATTCCTCTTGCTTGTGTAAAAGCTGCCCACAGTTTTTTAGATACAATATATGTACCAGGGAAGGAGTAGATAGTGGTCTTAATCTGTGTTCTTTGAAAGTAAACTGATGATTGCAAGGATGGCTCAGTCAATATCTTGAAGAAAAGTTTCAGATTTTCTGAAGTGAAATTTTTGTAATGACATTTTCCTAAAGGTGTTATTTTTACAATGCTTTTCAATGAATAAGAAGAAAATGAGAATGTTAGTTCTTTAACAGGGGGAAAGGAGGACAAGAAAAAACAAAGGGAACAGGAGTTAGCTTGAGACAGTCCAAGGAGACAGGAATCTGGATTCAGGTGACATCATATGCTCATGATTATTCTACTAGACCTTGGTTTAGGACACAACAGATCAGCAGCTATACCTTGCAATATATAGAATGCTCGCAACATTGTTGGACACTTGAAAGGATATTTGAATAAAAATGAAAACAGGAAAATACAAAGCTAAAATTGACTAATCAGTCTACTCCCCCCATCAAAGGGGTGTGTGTGGTGTGTTCTTTAATCTCATTTACCTTACACTGTCACTGAAAGAGAGATTTTTCTGCAGACATTTTTAATATAAAGAGCACTGATACTACAGGAGGGAGAATGTAAGAGAAGTGACAGTGATTTGTATTGGAGTATGCCATCCCTGTGTGCTAGGAAGCAAGTTATTTTAGTATCTTACTTGTTTCAGAATGTAGGCCTATTAGATACTAAAAATGGTAAGATTACCCTTTAAAAATCATTCATTATATGGTATGAAGTCTTGGAAGGGAGTCTAGGAAGAAAGAAGTAGGCATTCCAATTTAAATAAAGTACTGTATTGTGATACTTACAAGAAAAACACAGAAAAAAAATCAGTTTTAATGAGCCCTTATACTATATGGGGAGAAGAAAGCAGAGACCTATGTTTTTGAAATAAACTGTTAAACCAACGAGAGACAGCAGAGAAAAGACAGATTTGCTGCCTAAAATGATCTCTGCAAGAGGTGGAAGCATAAGGCATAGAAAAAAGTTTCATCTTGCTAACCAAAAATTGACACATTCAACACAGATCCACGGCACTGCTGTGGATGATAAATAATAGTAAAGTTCATACAGTTGTCCTTTACACCCATGATTATTCATTTGTTTACAAAGAAAACCAGAAGATAAAATTAAACATTTGGCATAACAGAGCTGGAAACTCTATTGTATGATGACAGGTAGCAGATAAAAGGGAAAATGTGAGGAAGTAATGGAGGGCAAGATAAAAGTACAGTAATTTTTACTGGAATAAAATTGTACATGCAACATAAATTTCATTTAATTAAAGGAATTCAAGATTTTAACACTTATATCTGACTTATTGCAGGATTCTAAATAATCATCAGTTTCCTTCTCCAGCTAAGACATCTTTATACTTTTTAAATGTCCCATTTTAATATTATAAAAACTATATTACCATTAATATAAAGATGATTTCAAAGTGAGATAATTTAGCTCTTTAATTTCAAAGCCATAAACGTCAGATGTATTTTGTCATTAGATTTGTTTTCTTCCAAAACTTAAGTAATAGAAAAATCAGTACAGTTCTGTGAAGCATTTAGAATTTATCAGAATTTCATTTTACCAGAGTAAAATGTGTCTGACAAGATTTTTCTATGCACTTCTGTGAACACCTATTTTCTGAAAGCATTATTTTGAAAGATTCAAAGAAATAGTTTAGCACTTCACCTTACCAATGGAACCATAACTAGCCTGCATTAAAAAAGCTAATCTTCTAGTAGATGAATAAAAGAAAAAATCTAAATCAGTTAAGCTTCCTCACAGAAGAGCACCAAATTATGAACAGCCAGAAGTAAAAAAGGTATAAAGGATCTGTGAATATAAAATGCAACAACCCTAACAAGGTCAGAAATAACCCAGAGGTTATTTAAGAGGAAAAAAATCTCCCTAGGCTTGTATTAAAAGGGTAAATGCTGTCTTTCGGCATAGCTAGAGCAGTGACATACAGCTATAAGTGTGAAGTATTCTAATCAGAGACATATCAGTTTCTGACCTTGAAATCGAGTATCTGAATGAGTCAAACAAATGTGATGTTAGATAAAAACTACATGAAGACAGGTAGCTAAAATAGATTATTTTAGCAAAACTAGTGATTCTAGCTAGTAATTCTGCATGTAGCAGTCATAACTTGACCATCCTGGAATTTTCTACCTATCCTGTAGCCCAACTCCTTATCTGAAGTATTTTTTGGTCCCTCATTTTTGGAAGAGGTAAAATATTTTTTTCCGTGCATAGCTGTGAATTTTGGAACCTGCAGTTAAGGAAACTTCCCAGTTTGGCCATTCACAGGACTCAGGCAGTCCCACTCCCAGTGCCGGAGACTTTAACCGCTGGGACCAAAGCACCTTGGCAGCAGGCAGCTTCAGTGACCCAGCGAGCGCCTGCCTTGTCTCCCTACACACTTCACTCACGTGCACTCACGCCAGATTTCCTACCTGTGTGACCCCAGTTTCCCTTTGCCACAATCTCATAGATCTCATTTCACAAAGCAGTTTATTCACAGCACAAGCTGGCCCTGCCAAGAAAGGACCAGCTCCCTGCCCTTTGCCATGCCATGCACAGGGTCAGCAGCTCGAGGCCTCTTTGCTCGGGGTCCTGCCACCCATGTGCAGCTCCCCTGCAGCAGCACACCGTGCCACTGGCACCGGCTGTGCTCCTCAGCACCTCCATCCCAGCCCATGAATATCAGTTTAGTTTTTCTGAACTAAACTAATTGGTGGACAAATCCATTGACCGATAATGAAAAGATTAGGTGTAGGAAATAACTCGCAAAGAACTTTGATCCAGCATCTGGAGGATTCCATGAAGAATGATCTGCAGAAGAAGGCTGGGTTTAATTGCTTTTCCCAAATGCCACCTCTTGCCATTTTCTGAAATACATATAATGTACCTTCTGTCTGCAAGAGGGAATAAGACTGATATAGACCATTGATATGACCAAATTTAGGTATTTAACTTTCAGAATTCTTAAGCATTGGTAAAACTGGAAAACGTATTCTTCACTTATTCACAATAGGACATCATAGAGGTTTCTCACTAATTGGCACAATTAAAGAAAATGAGTTCAGAATAAATATAAAATCTATTTCCCCATTAATAATTCAAGCAGTATTGAAAATCAGATGTAGACTACAAATATTAAAAGCTAAATGCAAAATTAATGTATTGAATGTTTCCAACAGTAGCTTTATTAAGAATGCCACTTAATGCCATTATTGTGTAATCCAAGGCAAATGTTTGGGTTTAAAAAGCTCCTAGGTACAAGGCTTTTCTCTGTGCTGTGGTTTCAGAGTTCCTCATATCTGACACAAGAGTTTAAGTACAGTATGGCAGCAGAGATTCTCCCACTGCCCCAGTCACTTCCTTGGAGAAACGAAGTTTGCATAAACAAAATACAGCATTCAGTCTCAGCTGATATATAGAGTACCAAATAACGATAATATTCCTGTTAAATATTCCTGTTGCAGTGCAGCTTTTTGGATTTTTATTACTCAATGTCTCCTGGTTTTGTGGCATTTCCAGAGGATTCCAATATCCAAGGTACTTGCCAGTTAAAGGAAGTGCTTTTCTCCATACTTAGTCCGTGACCTAGGCTGCCTGGTTCGTTCCAGTCGAAATCCTGCAGCACAATTCATTTGTGCACCATGCCAGTGTTCCAGTCCTGGCTGGAGGCGAGCTGAGGACAGCACACACAACTCCCCACTTGCTCCAGTGGGAACTGAATCATATCTTTGATCTGCAGAAAACTTCAGCTGTTTTGTAAAGTAAATTTTTTCAAGTTATGTATGTTTTCTTAAAAGTTCAAAAAGACATAGCCACAGTAAGGGGTGAGAATTGAAGGTTAAAGTCTTACATATGATTTCTTCTCATTTTTGTCATTTAAATATAATGTTATTTATAAATTTAAGAGCCTTGTTAACTCATCTTTTTAACTTTCCTTGCCTCACACATCTGTATTTCTACACTCATACCATGCTATAAAACCCATCATCTCGCAATCAACGGGTTTTTCTCTTATTCTAGCTTTGCCCTTTAGTAATGACATATTTTAATTTCAGATGTGTATTTCTGATTGAGAAAAATAGTATTTGTCACTTGTATAAAGTGAATCCCATAAAACAGATATGTTTATGCATAGGCTATCTTGCTTATGAGATATACATATAATATTTGTATTTCTGGTTTAAAATAATGGCTCAGAATGGCTGTATTGAGATTTTGACAATTTGACTTCTGTGTTTCAGTTATTGAAATGCTGTCATTTGCTTATGAAAATTCCTCAAGACAAATTTTGTTGTATCTCATCTCAAAGAACACATTGCTGTGGCATATTCCATGATCTTCACTTTTTGAAAGTACTTGTGATGAATGCGGGCTATGATGAATAATTTTTCACACTTTTTTGAAGGAGTTTAAGTTATTGCAATCTTATTTAAGTTACTATGATTCTATTGATCCTAGGTATTTTTTATTCTTCAGACATATAGTGTTTGAGCACTTACAATATTTGTTCTTGAAGTACTGGTGAGATACAGAAGTGCTACTGATATCATTTTAAAAATTAGAAGAGGAAGACAGAAAGGTGATGTGTGGAACATGAAAGTTATGTAAGTGGTCTTGAAAATCTCTATAAAAAGGATTCAGTCATGTATGCGGTATACATGTATACAAGACTGCAGAAAAAAAATTGTTTCAGAGTTTGAAAGCTGGATCTTATATCCTAACTGCTGAAGTATTTTTCCAAATAAAGTAGTAGATATATGGGAGTAACCTTTTAAAGAGTCACAGCTTCTTCTGAACACCTTTCACAATCAAAGTCTTGTGAACAAAGAGTCAAAGTCAGCAAACAATATCAGGAGGGCTTTAAGTCTGTGTCCTGGTTTAGGGCAAATTTTGGCACGAAACTTCTGAAGTGATCTCCTGTGAAAAAGCAGATTTCAGCGGCCTCTCCCCAGCCAGTTTGGGAGCATAATCTCCTTGGATAAAAGTGGAAAAAATTATTTATTTCACAAGCAAAATATTCACAAACATGAAAAAATTAATATTATTTAACAGTGAAACCTCTTGCTGTTCTGAAGAGATAGCAATTTCAGAAAGTCCTTGTCATGGGGCATAGCTCAGCTCGCTCAGTCTCTTGTCAGTCCCTCCTGTGGGGGAAAATGCCATGTCCTGGCCTCTGGTGGGCCACAGGTGTCAGCTCCTGCTTTTTCCGGGTTTTTGGTCCAAAGCAAGGCTGATCATTTCCAAGAAAAAGGAAAGCCACATTCCAGGGAATTTCTCTGCCTCAGCTAGTTAAAAAAACAAACCAAAAGCAAAGGAGAGCTCTGTCCTGCTGTCTGTGCTGCAGACTGCGCAGTCCATGAGAAGGAAAGGCTAAAGCTCTTATCTCTATGCTTTGAATACAGCCACCTCAGACATTCCACCACTTTTCCCTGCTTTGCTCTCAGATCTAGTTTTAAAGGTGCAGAACTTATTTCTGGGCTAAATAGATGGATGGGGGTACAAGTAGGATACAGGATCATAGGGACACCCCAGGACAGTCTGAAAAAGGAACAGGTGTCATTCAGTTAAGTATATAAAATAAATGTTCTGAATGAACACACATTTTGTACATAAATGAAGATCAGACTATACAGTATATTTTAGATTAAAAAAAATGTCCAAATAGCAATATTTTGTCAACCTTAGATCTACTGTTACCATAATGTATTTGTAGAGTAAATTAACCACTTAAAGCGTTATTCAATTCACATGATTCAGAATCTTTTTCATAGGCTTATTTGCTCCCACAGAGTTTTTGGATTTGGAAAAAAACAGATAAAACTTTTTAGGAAAATAATAATGATTTTTTTTCTAATCATGTCATTTTAATAGGGAAAGGACATCCCCTTGGATACTATTTAAGTTTCTATCACTTATCTTATGTTCCAAAGGACTGAACTCGTCTTTATAGTTCAGTAAGCAGAAAGCCATTCCATACTTACAGTTTTCTATATAATCCCATTGACATATACTTGTTAAAATATTAACTGTGAAGTATTTAGGCCAGATATAAATGCAGTAATAAGTAAGGGGATTTGCATAATACTGGGCAGTGATGGCAGCTTTGAAATGCCAGCATTATTTTTCACAATTGAAAGCATAGTGCCTTTGCAAAGAATCATTTATTAATACCAAACCACTGTTTCAATAAAGCATTAGAATTTCCTGCAAAGAATAGCCCTTGGGCAGCATTCTGAAGTAATAGTGAATTGCTATTCTAATCCACAATGGAACATTTTAATAAGTGTGATAAATGACTCACAAAGGGCTTCAGATTTCAACATTGGTGGAATTAGAATCAGGAAAAGGCTGGGTCTGGGTGATAGATGTAGAGGATTTTTGTGGTAAACAGTTTGCAATGTCAGGACAATACCAGCTTATTGAACTTCCAGAGACTAAATTCCTGTCCATTTGTCATCTTGTTGCTAGCAGACATAGATATACATAGAGTAATAGACTTACATTCTTTATCAGCTGATACTATCTTGTAACTCCTGGACCACTTTAAAGAGATCAGAAAATGAAACATTCAGCTAGAAAGAAATGAAAAAAAATCAAAATTCTAAATTAAACCATAATTTTTATTCCTGCAAATATTTTTATACTGTAAGCACAAAGCTAGAAAAATTCCTGGTACTTCTGATAATACTCCCACTAAGTCACTCTGCTTTATACAATGCTTTCAAACTTTTCTGAAATTATTTTTTGTTTGTTTTCAAACAAAAAAGAGAAATGATATGGCTACATTATTAATTGGCTTTAGAATTAGAAACAGTTTTAATATTTCAGGTTGAAAAAATAAAATATATTTTATATATAATATATAAAAATATTTCTGAAATCAGAAGTAATTTTGCTGTTTTTCTGTAGTTTTCCCTCTCACATCATATCAGTACTGGAGGTAATAATATTAGGATTTTAGAATATATGAAAGGCAAGAGAATGAAAAACAAGAAGATGCTTATCTTTGACTATAATGGTGTTGTGATTGAATTTTACTAGGCTAGGTCATACATTGAAAATAGATCCATGTCACATAATTTTTTGTGTTAAAATTGACTTTTGATATGTAATTTGCATGTTACACACACACATATTTATATGTATACATCTACTTATCCATCTGTTAGTGCACACCAAAGCAAATGGGCTCATGAAAGGAGTTAGGATTGGAAGCAGGATGAGCTGTTGTGACCATGGCCTGTTGGTGGTTTTTAGGAATATGTGCCTGACAAAAAACTAAGTCAGGGCCCTGAACTTTAGAAGAATGAAATTCCAGCTGTTTAAAGAATTAATGGGTGAGATACCCTGGGAAACTGTCCTTAGGGGCAGTGGAGCTGACCGAAAATGTCAGTTATTTAAGGACAGTTCTCTTAGAGCACAAGAGCTCTCCATCCTGGTCTGCAGGACATGAAGCAGTACAGCCTGGAAACTGGCATGGATAAGCAAGGACCTGCTCCTCAAAATGAAGAGTAAGAAGGAAATGCACAGCCAGTGGAAGCAGGGACATGTGGCCTGGGAAGAGTACAGTGGATGTGTAGGGTTGTGATCAGGAAAGTTACAGTACAGATGGAATGGGACTTGGTAAGGGGTTTGAGAAATAGCAAAAGGAGTCATAGAATTTCCTGAGTTGGAAGGGACCCACAAGGATCATCATATCCAGCTCCAGGCCCTGCACAGGCCAGCCCCAAGAATCATGCCATGTGCCTGGGAGCATAGTCCAAATCCTTCTTGAGCTCTGGCAGACTAAGGTTCATGGCCGTGGGTCATGGGAAGGGATTCTCTAAGTAATTAAGTCAGAAAAGAAAGGCCAAAGAGAGTGCAAAAAAACTGGTGAAATAAGGAAGAACTGGTGAAAACACATGAGGAGCACTGAGACATTTAACAAGTTCTTGACTTCAGTCTTCACTGTCAGTCAGGCTTGCCATGTTTCTAAAGCCCCTGAACCTCTAGGGAGGGGTTGGGAGAGCAAAGTCCCTCCCACTGTAATTGAGGAGGTTTGAGAACTGAAGGAACTGAATAGCCACCGACACACACAGGAAAGCAGGAAATACCACTCCTATTCTAAAAGTGGAAAAAGGAAGGTCTGAGATCTATAGGGTGGTGAGCATCATCTTTGTGCCTGGGAAGATCATAGAACAGATCCTTATGTAAGCAGTGTTCAGGAGCATGCAAGACAAAGAGATGATTTGAGACATGCAGCACAATTTTACCAAGGGCAAGTCATTTCTCACTAATTTGGTTGCCTTCTATGATGGAGTGACTGCAATGGTTGATGAGGGAAGATCAGTCAGTGCTATCTATGTGGATTTCTGTAAGGTTTTTGACATCTCCCATATGACATCCTTATCTCCAAACTGGGAAGACATGGATTTGAAGGGTAGACCATTCATTGAATAAGGAATTGTTTGGAGGGACACATCCAGGGAGCTCTGGTCAGTGGTTTTATGTCCAGATGGAGGCTGCTCATGAGTGGTACCCATCAGGGCTCCACTCGGGGATATGCTCTTTGATATGCTTATCAATGACATAGCACAATTGAGTTCCCCCTCAACAAATTTTGCATTTGACACAAAACTGAGCAGTGCAGTTGACACCAACCCAACCTAAGTTCTTCCAGAAGTAAGCTGAAGTTAGTTAATCTGCTATGTCAAGAAAATGTAATTATGACAAATGAGATTGTATAAACTTTAAAATTCTATGATACAAAAATGTATCCTATACATCTATTAAAGTAATTTAATTAACACACTGCCTTTGTTACTTGGGGTTTTTATTGGTAGACTATTGAAAATAGAACAAATATGTGTAAAGTGAAGATATCATTATAAAGGATAAAATATATGTCATCTTTGCATCATAGCATCAAATTCAAGTATAGTTCTAAATGAGAAATAGTAAACCCAGAAATATCTAATATAAATTTAAATACAACATACTCAGCAGTACATCAGAGCAGTTCTTCCTATTTGTATGAGCAACAGAAGATGACTGATGCCTTCTTTTGCTTTTTTTCTATGTTTGCAAGGTACCTTTTCAATGACAGAGCCTCAGTTTTTAAAGAAAAAAGTAAATACAAATCTGACAGAACATATGTAGTACAGCAAGGAAAGTACTTTTGTTGCTGTGTCATCATCTTAACTGAGAGTCACAATGTCAAATTTCAGTTTCATGTTGGTGCTCTTCCACTGTGATTGACACAGACTTCCCTCAGTACTGTACACTTAACTGTGTACTTATAAAATGTGTGTTTTGCTACTCCCAATCACATCACTGGGATTGTTCTATCAGAATTCTTAGCTTGGATGTAATGCTCTGAAATTTGGCTTTTTCCTAGTTGTATTTTCTGCTGACCAAAACTACTTCAGGATTTAATTTTTTTAATCCTGCTCACATGTCAATTTCAGCTAAATGTGTTTCATCTAGACCTGCTTATCTGTACCTCATGTACTGACATGCATTTATTACTTGACTGAAGAGATCTGATCCTCAGATTTTAAAGCTGTTTTTCTGATATTTAAATGTCTGTATCCGAGAGATTTTTTTTAAAGGTGCAGACTTCTGCTGGCAGTTCTGTGCCCTTGGCAAATCAACAGGTTTCTGTTAAAATGCTTACATTCTCCATGGGGCTTTTAATAATGCTTTATATCTTCCAGTATTTACTGAAAAATTGTACTAAATAAGATTTTTCTTGCATAAAAATTGATAAACGGGGTCCTATGTCTTGTACAAGTGTGGCAGGATTTTATAGCCTCTGGGAAGCTACACTTTTCAAAATCATAGACCAGGCTGCTCAGAAACCATCCAGCCTTTTCTTGAACACTTCCAGGAATTGGGCAACCACAACATCTCTGGGCAACCTTCTTCTGTGTTATATCCATCTCAACAAAGAATTTATTTCAGATATCTAATCTAAACATCCCTGAGTTTAGAGTCATAACCCCCTGTCCTATCAGTACATGCCACTGCACACAGTCCCTCTCCAGCTTTCCTAGAGATCCCTGCTAGCTATCAGAAGGCTGCTATGAGCTCCCCGAAGTCTTGTCCAGGCTGAACAATCACAACCCCCTCAGTTTGTTTTCACAGGAGAGGTGCTCCAGCCCCCTGATCATCTTTGTACCCTGCCTCAGGACTCACTGCAATGTCTCCATGTGTTTCTTATGCTGGGAGTCAGAGGATGGAGCACAGTACCTCATGTGGGATCTCTCGACAACGGAGTGGTAGGGCAGAATCACTTCCCTTAAACTTCTGGTCATGAATCTTTGGATGTTGCCCAGGGTACAGCTGGCATTCTGGGCTGAAGAAGCACATTACCAGAGGTGCTGAGTTTCTTGTCAACCAACCATTTTGGTTACAGGAGGAAGAGTTCCAATTTGTGTGTAAGCACACTATGTATCCTACAACCGTCTGCATTATTCCTGAGGAATTATTAGTGGTGGGTCATTTGCAACAGCTGCCCAGGGTACACCACAACCCTCAGGCAGACTGAGTGTTACATGAGATAAGGAAAAAGAGGTAATCCCTGTGAGGCAGGGTAATGTTCATTTTTCTTCCCACCAATGACTCAGCCCTGATGATTCTCTCCAGGGAAGCAGCAGAACAGTCACAGCCATCCTGAGGGGGTCATCTCTGCTAGTGGGCCATAATGAGCTGAATAGGTACTAGCAGGATAACTGGCTGCAATGATTGTCAAGGACCCCAAAAATATCCTATGGCTCATAGGACTACATCATCCCACTTTGAAACTCCCTGCTCTAGGCGAAGTACTGAACATCCCTGCCTGTACATAGTCTGGATATTTTGCAGTTTGGGATCATCACCACCACCACTGGACATCCAGAAGAGGCCCAGACTTTGCATGGGACCACTGCTTTTGACTGCAGCCATGATTTGACCGCACTGCAACCACTGCCTGGTCGGACTGTGACCATCACCATGACCCACAGGGGCCAGATTGTACTCTGGCTTTGTGGTTTTAAGCTAGTTTTTCTCTATCATTGCATTTATTGTAATCTTTCTATTAAATTGTAATTCCAACTTGTAGTCTCTTGCAAGGAATTTGTGTGAGGGTTAATTTCTCCCTCTCGTTCGCTTTCAAACCAGTACACCAACACACCCAAGTCAGGGCTTTTCCTCAGGGCTGTTTTCAATCCATTCTACAACCAGCCCGTATTTTTGATTGGGATTGCTTCAAACCAGGTGCAGGACCTTGTACTTGGCCTTGCTATCTTCAGGACATTCACACAGGCCCAGATCTCAAGTCTGTCGAGGTCCCTCTGAATGACATCCCTTGCTTTCTAGCCTGTCTACAGCACCACACGTTAAACTGTTGGGAGTGGGATGGATTGAGGTTCCCCTCCCCATGCAAGTTTAGTTTCAAATTCTCATGGTCAAAACAGATGATGAAACACACATAGCTTAAATTAATAGCACCAAATGTCTTGGTGAACTCAAAGCCTCCAGCGTTTGGAATATCTTTAAACTTTTGGACAAGTCACTGAAAATTAAAATGATGTTGCTAAAGATATTATTTTTGGCTTGTCAAAAAACTGTGATTTTTTGATTATTATTAAAATGAGGGATTTTTAAGTTTGCTAATGTAATATTCCTTTGATGACAAAATGGTTCCTAATATAGTGTTGGCAGATATTTATTCAAGGGGAAAAGAAAAAATGGCATTACATTTTCAGTTTTCCACAACCATAGACAGGTTATTGGTGAGAAATTATTTATAATAACTTAAGGGAATTAGAGACTGTACAAAATAATAGGTAGTAAGGAATGGATTTCACATCAGCAATACATCCATGATTTATTAAGTGCAATTCAGCTGTAGAAAGGTATAATGAAAAGAGAACTTACTTCTGCTGTTTATTTGATTTATTTGGTTTATTTATTTTCCTTTATGAAGAAAATTAGTTTCTTATTACTCTCTTGGCATGTAAAATTAATTGATAGTAATTTAAATTATATTTCAAATATGTAATGGTCAGAATGGACAGGAAAAATAATATAAAACTCAAAATGCACTGCATTAGTAATTTCTTTCTTTTTAATATTGCCTCAAATATGTTTTTCATGTTTCTGCTATATTTTGAAATAAGGAATACATACAAATATCTTAAGGATGGGTGTCAAGAGGATGGGGCTAGTCTCTTTTCAGTGGTGCCTAGCAACAGTAAAATAGGCCAGGGACAAAATCTGAAATACAAGAAGTTCCATCTGAACATGACAAAAAACTTCTTTATGTTGGGGATGACAGAGATGGCATCCCCAACATAATGGAACTGCTCAATGGAACTGGCTGCCTAGAAAGATTGTGGAGTCTCCTTCTCTGGAGATGTTCAAAACCTGCCTGTCTGAAATCCTTTGCAATCTTTTCCAGGTGAACTTGCTTTAGCAGGGGAGTTGGACTACATGATCTCCAGAGGTCCCAATCCAAACAGTTCTGTGATTTTGTTAATTTATCGGCCTAAGTGTTTATTCCAAGAAGCTATGGTATGTTGATAAATTTGTTAGGGTACTATCAAGCAAAAAATAAATAAAACAACATAAATCTCAAAACAGTTCTGACTGACCCAGTGATATTTGTTGATCATATACTGTTTGCTCTTTTTTGTCTTGTAGTGTATCCAAAAGCCAAAACTTCCCACCATCACATGGACACCTGGAGCTTAAATCAGTATGGAATAACAGGTGTTCATCAGGTTCTATTTCTCTCTTTTTAAATTAATTTTTTTAAAACTCTTCCATAAATTTCTGTTGTCCTCACAAAATGACAAAGAAATGCAGTTAAAGATCTATAAAGGTTGAAGTTTATCTTGTCTAGCATGGAATCCAAAGATAATGATTCTGTAATCACAGAAACATAGATGTGTTTGGATTAGATTAGACCTTTAAAGATCATCTATCTCCAACTCCTCTGCCTTGGGTAGGGACACTTTCCAGTAGACCAGATTGCTCAGAGCCCTGTCCAATCTGATTTTGAACACTTACAAGGATTTGAACACTTACACAACTCCTCTAGGCAATCTATTACAGTGTCTCGTCCTCCTCACAGTGAATAATATCTTACATACAATCTAAATCTCTCCTCTTTTATTTTAAAGCCATTACCCCTTTTCATATCACTATAGGCCTTTGTAAAAAGTGTTCCTCTATCCTTCTTGTACCAACAAGTTTTTCCCAGAGCTTTCTGTTCTTCAGGATGAGCACCACCAGTTCCCTCAGCCTATCTTCATAGGATAGGTGCTACAGCCTTCTGATAAATTCTGTAGCTGTTCTCTCTATCTACTGTAAGAGGTCCATGCCTTTCCTGTACTGAGGACTGCACATAAACATGGTACTCCAGTTGGAGTCTCACAAGAGCAAGGAAAAGGGAAAATAAACTCCCTCAATCTCCTGGTCACAGATTGGAATGTGCAGCCTGGGATACTACTGGCTTTCTGGCCTCCAAGTGCAGATTGCTGGGTCATATCTAAATATTTTACCTGGTTAAATTGATCATGAATTTTGAAGTGATTATAGGAGCTTGTAGTTAATACAGTTTCTTGCATTATTTACTTTCATTGCTCTTTGATACAGAATTCAGAATTTTACCATGTTTCTTGGTAGAACTGCTGGAAGGAAGTTTTGTGATATATAAGTTGATTTGACTTACTAAAGTAAAATATTTAAGTTCAATCAAAAATTTGACATGTTCAGAGCATAATCTAAATTTAGTTTTGAAGAGATCTCTTTTTTGTCTAGTCTTCAAGCCATTTAAAAATTACACATTTAATAAACAATAAGCCTGGAAGCCAAGCCATATATCCAAGTGATATAGTGTAAAGTTAAAGACATGGCTGAGAAAATCAATGAAAATGCATTTTAAAAATTCTGAATCTTTTGTATTCTTAGACATGTTCAGGTGAACATAAAGTAGCTGCAATGATATTAAATTGGATACTTTACAGCCATTCTCTGAAAATAAAAATTGCTACTTTGTGAACATGAGTATAATGTTCAGTTCTATATATCTTTCTTCCTTACTATAGTGTACATTCCTCTTTAAAGATATTAAGGTTATCAGTAAATGGATTTGAAAGTAATTGATATAAGTTACCAGCAGACTCAACTCACCGTATATTTGTGCTTTCCTTGGCTTTCTCCTTGGTGACAGAACTCCCTAGAGTATTGTCTGACTTCTTCCTTTTATGTATTCGCTCTTTTTCCCAAAAGACAAATTCTGAAGCTAAAGAAAAGTCAGGCTGGCTACAGAAGCATTAGGTCTTTCCAAATTCTTCCCTGAAGTAGCATGCTCCCATAAGACATGCACCAGGCTGTGTCTGGTTCCTAACTCCATCCTGCTCCCTCCATCACTCTCTGAAGAAATAATGCTGCTAATACTCGATATAACATGGAAGAACAACATCACAGAAGCCAAAGAAATACGTAACATTGCAGAAAACGTAGGAATCTGAACCGTTTCCTAGGGCATTGTTCAGGCCTTTTGGGAATGTGTTTCACCTCACCTGAGCACCAAGTTCAGACAAATGGCTTGAAATGAGGGCATCCACCAGCAAACATTTTAAGTGTCTTTTAGCTAGATCTCTTTTTTTCCCCTCACTTGTAGACAGTATTCAACTCTGTATGTAGTCCAATTATTAAAATAAGACTTCTCAAACACTTCTTATGAATATTAATGACAGAATCTTGACCTTTGAAAGGACTTGAATGAAAATATTATTTGTATCATTAACATCCAGATGTTCATTTTCTTGCCTATAATTATCAAGGAGCCTGTGTCTGTGTAAGGCTTTGTATCTATAGACAGAGCTTTTGTATTTTATGTAATATCTATGTCTGTCTATAGGTGTATACACACCATTAGGAAATCAAAGATGTTTGTGATGAAAAAGGCAAATCTCTGGCTATCTCTATCAGCTGTCAAAAGAAATTTTTATAATTATTTTTTCACTTTTATTTGTGTATCTATTTTTATTATTATGACAAAAATAGATACCTGAAATATATAATTAAAGAGGGAAGGATTGCATCTATTAATAATAAGCTTCTGTTCATTTCCGTCTACTGTGTCTCTTGAAAATATGAAATGCAAGGATCCCATATTGCCAATGTAAATTTGGAAGCAAGATTCAGCTTTTCTTATTTTCAGCAACTGTATTACTGTTGCCTCAAAAAAATTTAATAGAAAAAAATATAACATGCATAAATGCAATTGCCACAATGTTGGGGCCTTTAAACAGCTTTAGCTATCTGAAGGGAATGAAAGTGCAGTAGGTACCTAAAGGACTATACTATTTCGAAGGTCACGCTCTGTAATTTAATTAAAGACAGACATAGGTTACTTGTTTGTGTTTCAAATGCAAACTCCAAAATAAAAATTCAGCATCCATCTATTCGGACATAAAAATTCAAAAGGACACTCTTTATTAAAAAAAAAAAAAGTCTATTTCCCCTTAATTCATGAGAAAGAAATCTAGAGTAGAGCATACAGCAACTGTTAATTCAGAAAGTTCTTGCTGCTGATATGATTCTAACCCAGGTGAATATTAAATGAAATCGTGAAGCAGTGGAAAGGATGAGCATGTTAAAAGGTCTGTGACAGAAACCAAGAGAGACTGATGATGCAATTACCCTTCTTCTAGGCCATGCAATACTAATGTGATAAGGGCCTGAATAGTTCAACTGTAAGGATGAAGAGGCTAACAATAATTCTCAATTAAAGTGGGTATTCTTCATGCTGGTAAAATACACTGTGTCTCATTGATTAGAATGCCAAGAAAGCCCTACATTTTGTCATGCTGTTTGCAAAAGAAAATGCTAAGAGAGGTATTCAAATACTATTTAATGAGAAGTGAGAAAGCTAAAGCATTGAGGATAAAAGAATTCAGCAAATGTTAAACTTAACACCACCAATATGTTACTAGCAACTATAATGTACTGAATATTTATGGAAGAAGTAGATTAGTAAGGCTCCTTGAAAATCCCTGAATTGTTCCTCACAGAAAAAATTCACATTTAGCACCTGCCTTCCTCTCTAAAAATATTTGACTTAGTGGATATTTTTCATTTAAGAGGTAATGTTTCTCAATTGGCCATTCACTTCCTGTGCTCTTTATAATCTCTTATGATTTCTAAAACTGAAGCCTCTGTTTGAGCTGATCCAGAATGTACTGTGCTGGCTGACTAGAGAAATTATTGTAGCTTGAATTGTATTTTTCCTGATGAAACTGAGTACAGACTGTAGTCCTTGCTACAGCGTAAACATGACCCCATGTCATGTATGGTTTTCACAGTTATTGTAAAACAGTTACAGTCTTAAGCTGAACCAAGGGAAGTTCTGGTTAGATGCCAGGAAAAATATTCTTCACTGGAAGAGTGATGGGGCCCTGGAATCATCTGTCCAGGGTAGTGGTGGAGTCTTTGTCCCTGGATGTGTTTAAAAAAAGCTGTGTGTGGCACTCAGCACCATGGGTTCGTTGATGAGGACATGTTAATTACAGTCATGGGTTGGACTAGGTGATCTAAAAGGTCTTTTCCGACCTAGTTAATTCTGTGATTCTGTGAATCAGAATTGGTTTTATTTTGCATGAAAATCTATATTGCACCATAAGGAGCTTTCATGGTTTCACCCCAACCAATAACCAAGCTGCAACTAGGAGATTTCACAGACCAGTCCTAAAGCCCAGGCAGTCACTTGCTCACTCCACCCCCACTGAGAACAGGGAAAGAGTTGGAAGGTTAAAAGTGAGAGAATTCATGGTTTGAGATTTGGAAAATTTAATAGGTAAAGAAAAAGCCATGTACACAAACAAAGCAGAACAAGGAATTCATTCACCACTTCCCATGGGCAGGCAGATGCTCAGCCATCTCCAGAAAAGCACGGTTCTGTCGGGCAAAATGGTGATTTGGGAAGACAAATTTTATCACTCTGAACATCCCCACCTTTTTGTTTCTTTTCCCAGTTTTATATATGAATATAATGTCATATGGCCCCTTTGGTCAGCGGGGGTCAGCTCCCTCCCAGATTCTTGTGCACCCTTAGTCTACGCTCCAGTGGGATGGGGTGAGAAGCTATAAGCCCTTGAATCTGTGCAAGCACAGTTCAGCAATGGCTAACACATCCCTGAGTTATCTACACTGTTTTCAGCACAAATCCAAAATACATCTCCATATCAGAAATTTTGAAGAGGATTATTTCAATCCCAGCCAAAACTGCCACAGAGGCAATACTCTACTATCCTTTCTTACAATAAACTTTGGAGAGGTTTTCATTATTTGAATCAAAGTTTAATGAATTGAGTGGGGTTTTCTGTCAAAAGGTGACGCTACCATGCCTTGATTATCAATGCATCAGTCTTCAAATTCAACCTTGGGTGGCTTTTTTTTTTACACTGTCATCACAAACCTGACAAAATTAGTATCTACTGGTTTTGGACAAGTACTTTTGAATGACCTGCAGTTCATCTTCAAGTGAGAAGAGATTTTGTCATTCAAGAGGATCAAGACCATAGCTGTGGAGATTATAGTGATTTCCTTTTGGCACTTTGGTTCACTGCTAAGTATGATGGTTTTGCTTATCTTGCTGTAATGACTTCTGGGTTCTTATATTTATTGTGTTTTTATTGAAAAGAATTTTTTTGCACTGAGAAAACCCAATATTTAATGATGTGTGGTACTGAAGTTGAATACTGTAATACTGTATCAAAAAGCACAATGCAAAAGGCATCTAAATCTTATATGCTAATGTAGCTTACTGTAAAGTAGATTTACAGTTTTAATTGACCAAATATTATTACCTTCTAATATTTCTTTGGCAATCTGGAACTGAGTTTGGTCTCATTCCAGTTTTAATATTTATTTACACTTATTTCTTTAAAGCTGGGGATTGTAGGTGTTGATCTGAGATTTTCTCCATAAATTAAAATATAGAGTCCAAACATAAATAATTTTTTGCTTATAAATATAGCAGAGTCCACCCATATCACCAACAATCTGGAAAAAAATAGGGAAAAAAGTGGTAGGGGAGGCTGGGGTGGGAGTGAGAAGCATGTCCAGAACATTAATAAAACCAAGCTCCTGTAGATCAAAGCTATCTAATCATGCTCTTCACTGGCCTACCTGAAATGAAGCCTGTTAAAAACTGTCATGATTAGTGACAATCAATGTATTTTCAGCTTCAGTAAGTACAAACCATGAGATGACAAAGGCTGTACAGCTTGTCTTTCACACAGTTATGGTAAAGACATGTGCTTTGGAAATGTGCACACATTTTACTGTACTGCACTTCTAAATATCTACATGGATGTATTCAATTTTCAGCATCAGGTGCCATTGTTGCAAACACTTTTTTACAGATAGTGAAAATAATTGTCTGGATTGTTGCCTTTTTTGTTATAAATATCATTAACCAATCAGCTGAGCTCAGTTGTCTTGGACTGTCCCTGAAAAATGTTTGAATTACCATGTTCCTCCAGAATCAGCTGTTTTGAGCGCATGCTGACAATCTTTGTTATGAGTCTACAGAATCCTTTGATTGAGGGAAAGAAGGACCTGTTCATTTTCTCTAAAGTCAAGCAGAAGGAGACAGATTCTCGGTTATTCATAGACAAAAAATATTATGGAAAATTATGAACTACTCATACTTTGGATCAGTGTCCTCAAGTCAAGATTTTCACCATATTATTTCATTCCTCTGTTGCTCAAAGGCAAACTGAATATTTTCCTCAGCAACAAAAAAAAAGGAATTAGGGTGACTATTCGTCTGTGGAAGAAATGAGGAAAAAAAATCCATGCTGGATTTCTCCTCATTTCAAAAGGCATAACCTGAAGCTTCCATAACCTTAAATTCTGTTCCTGAAGCCCATATGGTTTACTTTAGTCACTACAAGAACCTCTAAAGTTAAATCTGGTTGTCTGAGGATCTATGAGTAAAGTAAACCTTGGATCTGGTAAACATCTATACAAAATGTGCGCTTTACTGACACGCTTTCTAGATTTTTATGTAGCAAAAGGTGGGATAGCAAGGGATGCGGCATAAATTTCAAACAGAGGGGCAAGAAAAAAATTAAGTGACAGGCAAGTGCTTGGAGGACAGGAGCCAGCCAACAGCCCCCATTTGCCATAGCTGTGTGTTCTAGGTGAAGCTGCACAAACCCTTTGAGACCTTCCCCTGTAAGATCAGGGCTGACATTGTGTATAAGTATTTTAGATTACTCGGGCAAATACTTAAAAGCACAAACCATCAGACATTGGAAAGGAAAAAAAAATCCCAAAGTACTTAATATTAGAATGTGGCTCCAGCATGATGCAGGAACATAGCTTATATGGTTGGAAGGGATCTGGGAAAGAAAAACGGAAATATTTAAGCCTGTGTACCCTGATTAATGCACCAAGCAGTTTCTGCTCTTCAAGTGATGAACATCATTAGGAACAATGCTTGCACAGACTTCTTACTTGTCCATGTTCCCCACAAAGAAAAGGATGTCTAGGTTTCTCCAGAGGAGCATCCTGTGCTTTTTGCATTGCTTAGCTGGTGGGTTTTTTCTTGATTTTGAGCAGAAGTAACAGTGGTGTGGGAAGTATTTAATATCAAACAGTAATATAAGCCCCAATTAATGTCTTTGTGTCGTAGTTTCTACTGCCTAGAGGGAATACTATAGTTATAGACTGTGGAAGACCAGAGGGCTTAGAGGATGGTATTGCTCATCTCAGCAAAAATCAGACCTGAAAGGTGCATGCCTTCCATGATCGTCACTTCATATAGAGTCACAAACTCCACAGACAAATGGTGGTACTCTCCAAAGCCCCAAAAGAGCTTCTGAAGGTCATTTGCAAGCCTGCAAGCCTGCAAATGTTTAATTTCCTCAGTTTTCAGGTGGCCAGCAGATGACTACCAACATGAACTGAGTCAGAAATTTCAGTGCTTAGGAAGACTAGTTCAAGCCATATTTCAGGGTTCATGGCCATTTACAAAATAGTTATGAAATCTAAACAATAAATGATAAAATTATCCAAATCATTACCCTCTTAATGTACAGTCACTATGATCAGCTGGCTTTCCTGTCCATGGTCATGGCCTGACATCACAAGGATTTTTTATTAAAAACTCTTTTTGCAAAACTTACATGAAGGTCTTTTGCTTCTTACAGTAATTATTGCAAGCCTGAACACATGCATGGAACCCTAATTTTTTCTAAATAAATTATTAAACATAAAGTGTTGCTATTTAACTACTAAAAGCATATGAGACAGGAAAAAAAAAAGGAAAATTCTCCCCAATTTTCATATATGGGGCTTTTCCAAGAACGTTCTCAAAATCAGGCTGAAACAGAATCATTTATGCCAAGTAGGCCAAGGTCTGCACCTACAGGGACGGTAGCTCCCCACCAGCAGGTGCTCCTGTCCTTCTGTCAAATCAATTATTCAAAGAGGAGAAGGGAGACCAGAGCCTCAGTGCTGGACAGTTTACTCTTGGGAGAAGGAGGATAAGTCACTGCTACCACAGCAGCTCGACCTCTTCCATTCTGTCTGGCATGAAGAAAGGTTCGATGGGTGCAAGCCCTGCAGAGCTTTTTGCAGATCTCTTTGCTTTACCAGGTAAGGTAAATATCTGCAGTTTGGCCATTACAGCAATGCTCACTGAATGAAAGGAGGTTTTTTTTCTTTTTAGGAAGAGCGAAAAGGAGTGGAGAAATTGTGCTAAGGTGGTCACTGCTTAAACTTGAAACAGAACAGTTCGACTGAAAGAAATGTGGTAAAAAAGTTCATTGTTTATTCCTGATGATGACGATTTAGGCGAGAAAATTGTTTCCAAAATCTTTTGAAATATGAGACTATAGGAGCAAGTGTCAATCGTGAGTTTGCACAAGAACAAAAGAAAATCCTTGATGTAAACTCAATAACATGGTTTTGGCATAAACTGCTTATTGGATATAGTATAAAAAGGATATAAGGATGTAGAAAGTAATTATTGTACAGCGATAATTTTTTTTTTCCCTGTAGATACTACTCATTATTGAAATTGTTCACATGTATTTGTCTACAAGATCTGTGATATAAATTGTAGAAGATAATTTATATTATGAATTACAAGTCCTTTTTACAGCTCATTTTAGCGTAACCTAAGCAAAGCAAGGATAGAACAAAACAACTAGTGCAATGGCTTATTTTAGCATAAGAACTCCATAAAAAAACCTGGAATAATATATTAACAGAGAAGCTATTTAGAGATGAATCCATCAATTCCTTAATTTGCTTATTTTTTTGAATGATTACACTAGAGTAATATCCTCAGACAGTTTTATAATATTTTATTGTTCTGAATTCAAAGAAATTAGATACTCTTGAAACAGATGTTCTACATGTTGTAGTCTCACCACACAGAAGTGGTTTAACTTTGTCATCTCAGTTTCAAGACCTGGAAAACTTCTTATAATAATAGCAGTAGCAAAAATAATGGAAAAATAATTATTCTTGTTATTAATAACAATATTTTATATGGATGTAAGTATTCGTGCTACAATGCAAAACACAGATGGTAGATCTCTTTTTACATAACTTCATTTTCTACATAATTTAGAAGAACTTTAAATTATTTTAATGTTATAATCCATTATTTAAATTTTATAATCAATTTAATAACACAGTAGTTAATAAATTAAATGTTTAAGCATTCAGTACTTTATAAGAAAAACCTCATGAACTACAATATTGTATTTCTTAAGGAAATTAAAAATAGCATCGATCAGAATGGATCAGAAGAGAAATGCCAGCTCCACCAGCAGAACAGATAAAACAGAGAGCAGCAGTGACTGCTGTGGCACAGCTTGTGATCTGTCCCTGTCTGGAGGAGCAGAGTCACAGCCTGCCCGAGTAACAACCAAACATTTCTGACCCAAGGATCCAAAGGTGGCTCCTGACTCATTTGTATGTAAACACATCTGCATGTCAAACAGCAAGTTTGTATGTGTTCAAGGAAAGACCATTTTCCTTCTTTACTTGCAATGGCAGAGAAAGAAAATATAAGAACTTTTCTGTCACACTCCCAAACTCAAATGACAGTTGCTATCAGCATCAAAAATATCTACTACAAACTTTAAAATGTTGCAATACCTTCACACTTATCTCACTTATCATTTCAGACTTTTTTATTTATTTTTTGTTATCTGACAGGCCCTAGGCAGTACACAACTTGTGTCTTCCCTAACTCAGAGGCATACCCAGTAAGTCGGATATATTATTTTTTTCAAAATAAAATCAACAGAGGCAGAAGAAACAATAAAACAAAAGCCAGAGTTGCAGGGAAAGTGCAGACAGAAAAAAATTAAATTAAGTTCCAGAACTAGAATGGGAGAATCAAATAGGTTCAAAAAATTGTTCACAAACACTGGAAAATATTTGATAGAACAAAAATGTAATTATTAATTTTTGTAAGCAATTGGACTAATTCTATTCTTGAGAATACATAGATAATCAGGTGATTAATTTCCATAGTGAGAATCTGATATGATGTATGTAGTGCTTACCCAGGCCTGAGCCAGTGTAGTGGGGAAACAAAAATGTGGTAGATGATGGATTGCAGAGGTCAGTTTCTTATGTTGAAAGCAGGTGTCTAATTCCGATTGATTTAGTACAGTTACCCTTGGAATAAACTGCTGTTCCACATCAGAACGTTAATCTTTACACCAAACACATATATTCACTAAGATAAACCTGAGTCACTCACAATAACTCTCACTGGAGTTCACAGAATAATTTTGGTCATAGGCGGAAGCATCATTCATTTCAGCGAGATCTCTGCAATTGACCCCCAGAGCTGACCTGTAAAGGTCGTGGTCAGTGGCTCTGTGTCCCTGTAACTGTGGTGTCCTCAGGGCTCTCTCTTGGGACTGGTGCTCGTCAGAATCTTCATGAAAGGCAGAGTGAGATGGAGGGGAGCCTCAGCAGCAGCGTTTCAGGTGGCGCGAGCTGAGCAGTGCAGCTGACACAAGAGAAGGAGGGGATGCCGTCCACCGGGGCCTGGACTGACCTGAGAAGGGCGTCTGTGAGAACCTCATGAAGTTTGAGAAGCTGAAGTGCAGGATGCTGCACCTGGACTGGGGCAATCCAAGGCATAAGCATAGACTGTAAGGGAAGTCTGAGAGCAGCACTGCTGAGAAGAACTTGAGGGTGTGATAAACATTTGAAAATTCAGCACCTTTCATGGAAATAGCCATAGCTGTACTTTCTTTCTCCTGTCAAGTCTTTTTGAACACTCTGTAATTTGGTATTTCCTTCTGATTTAAAAAAGTCCTCCAATTGTCTTCAACAGTCTTATTATTTTCTACTTGTAAATGCTATCATCTTTATTTGAGACATGGAGTCATTTAGCAATTTACCTGATAAGATTACATAATTGTAGATATATTTGAACTCAATTTTCAGTGAAAATAAATTACTAACTGCCATGAAACAGATTCAATATATTCAGTAATCTTTTTTCACTGCAGCTCTTCCTCAGATTACTTATACTGTTCAAATTAATTACTGGATCTTGATTGCTTAAACAAAAATTTTGGAAATTTCAAGGTCGATTCTTAACTTGTTTTCTTATTAATGACAAGTAAATGATGATAGCAGGCAGGACACCAGCAGCAGAACCGGTGGTTGTGAGTAGAGAAATAAAACCCAACTAGTCATTACTACTAATAACTTTTCAGAGGCAGGAAAAATTAGACTGCCTTCATAGTTCCAGGTTTAGTTTGCAGCTAAAAAAATAAATAAAAATATTTCATGAAACAGATAAGAAAATTACATTAAAAAATAAATTTTCTACTTGCAAATATTTTTCAGCTTAGTCACGTAAAGTTACTTTAGTTTATTTTAAAATATTTTGGATAGCAATACCTTTGAAAGTCTGCAAAATTTTTCTTACAATGTGGGCAAAAAATAATTCCAAATATAAAAAGTATCATCTTTAGTTTTTCAAGTGTTCATATTGTGAAATTTGAACTGTCAGAAAACATAAGAAAACAATGAATACTAAATAGTTTATTTTTCCAAACATTTTAGAAGACATTCTGCACAAAGAGCTTCACACTCTAATCAGATTATTTTTATCAGGGTTTATCTTAAAATTATAGATGAGTCATTTAGAACCATAGATGCTATCTCCCTTGTTACTAAATCTAGTTCACAAATTCTGTGAAGAACCAGAAAAATCTTGGAAGTAAAAAAGGTCACCTGGCTGACCTCTCGCTTGTTTATAAAACAAAGAGGAGTCTTGCAAGCCATGGGAAATCCCTTCCAAAAGTTTTTATGTTCCTAGGAAATATAAATAAATAAACACACACATACATAAATAAAATAATAAGAACAGACTTTATCTCCTCTGCTCAGCTCAACAGGCAATTCACAACCCAGCAAGCTTAATGGAGTATATAATTAGTAGATAGAGAAAACTTTTCTCTAAGACTTCTGTTTTTCTGTGTTAGAAATTGGGAATTTTTTTTTTTATTTGCAAAATTTATCTACAACTCTTTTCACTTTGGTTGACCTCTGGCCTATTTGCCAATCACTCAGCAAATAAAATTATAATTTATGTATTTGTTTGGAAATATACATTTTTATGTTAAAGACATTTTTTTCTGCAAAATTCAGTTTAATATTGTTTTCCATTTAATTTAAACAAGTTAGTAGATTTGATACTTTTTTTTTTAATGTAATTAAAAAACCAGTCCATCCATTAATTTTGCACTAATGCTTCCAGTTTGGTCACAATACATGCCAAGAAATATATGGAAATAGACTATTTGCATTTTTATAGAAATAAGGAGTTTTTTCCTTTAAAAAAACATGAAAAGTGTTTCTAAATCATGTGGTTTTAATATTTTCTCAATTTCTAGCTAAATGCAATGGCAGATATACTGTCATTACAATTTAACATATCTACCTGTCCTCCAGCGTTTTTCTACCCAAAAAGTTGAATTTTAGTGATTTCTGATGTTTCTGATTTTTCTGTGTTTCTGTAAAAGATACCTCTTGTCTTCAGGACAAGTTGATTTATAATCCTCTAATACTATAAGAAATACTGCTATGCATGAAATGCTACGCAATATTTTGTTGAAATTCAGTATAAAAAAACATCATCACAGATGACTCAGAAAAACATGTTAAATAGCAAAGATACTGCTTTCAAGTGGAAGATGAAATAATAAAAAGTGGTGTCCAATGCAAATAAGTGATCTTCTTACTACTGGAAATTATAAATAAATTAATTATTTTCAGGCAACCTGATAATCAATCTATTTTGTATGTATATGTACTTCTCTCTTAAATGAAAGAATAGGAATTTACTGACAACTTGACAGAAGTGTGATAGGTGATTTATTTGAGGATTAACAAAAGGAAAATAAAAGAAAAGAAAAAGAATTGAAGGAAGTTCACCTCAGCTGTTGTTATCAGCTACAGCCACTCCTGGAATCGTTTAGGCAAAATGCACTTGGTTGGTAGCATACCACCTGCACTAATTGCCTACTTCATTGGGACTTAATGGTTATGAGCATTACTGGACTCAAGGATTTATACAGTCAGATCAATGTGCTCTTGTGACAACTGAGCGTTTGAGTTATGCTGGCAAACTTCTGTAAGTGTTGTGAAACTATGCAGCGAACACTAATGGAGAATGTGAGAACGAAAGAAAGTCTTTTACTCATAAGCCAGCTATACATTTTTGTTTTTAAAGGCCAATCAATGACAGCATGAACATTTTCTTTTTTGATACTGAGAAACAGCAATAAATTCCTTTCACCGTACATGGTGGAACAGGTACAGTGCTGGATGAGGTTCCAAAAATCATAACAAGTGACTTTCTTTTTAAAATCACAGTTGTTTATCTTGGCAGAAATGAGGTTCATATGTCAGTCCACTTATATGTCAGGAATAATTTCTTGTTAAACCTCACTCAGAAAGAATTTTTATTAAAATCTTTCATGCTTCAAAACTTTTCCGATATAGAAGTTCAAATATTGTTCTTAGTGAGATTTCTAAAGTCTAAGTCATACTATGATCAATTTTTAATCAAGATAGGTAAACCTTTGAAGAAAAGAATCAAACCAGCTTACATTATTTGCACATTTGGCCAAGTCCTAGAGTGATTACAAACCTACTGAGGTTGACTGAGTAAAGGATGAGAGAAAATTGAGCAAGAACTTAAGAATATAATAAATTTTTTTTTTTTTTTTTGTTCTGGATACTCATGGAGGAAAAGAGCTAAAATTATTTCATTGGCAGATATGTGGCTGAATTTATAGTGAGATTCATCCTGATATAAAGGATGATGAAACTCCAGAAGGGAAAGAAGGTTGGGAAAGAGACAAGGACTCTTCAGGTACATTGTAACTATGGAGACTGCTAAATCTAAAGCTAGTGCTTTGGGAACAGAAAAATTCTCAGCAATCACTGTCCTAAGGGGTAAATCTCCTGTCTCCACATCACATAGACAAGTTACTCAGGCAAAGCAATAAGGATTTTTAATTACTGAAGCTAACTAGAGTTTACTTGCACCTCTCCTTAGAACTAAATCCAAAATACTTAAATTTATCAATTCCAATGTCTTGTTCTGATTGATGGAATGAGTTAAAAAGTATTTAGCATAAATGCTAAGCCATGCTAATAATATTAATATGCTAATACATGCTTTAGTATTTTTACTAAAGCTGGTATTGAATTTGGATACTTATAGTAGTTGATTCTTAGTTCTGAAACTCTTCAGTTTTCAAAAATACAACAATAGGGAATTTTTGGTATTGGATTACATATCATATTGGATTATCATAAAAAAGGCTTAAATGTGGCACAGTGAATAAAAAAAAACTTGCATAATGTCAGAAACTTGTAGAATGTTTTACTTATTAAATGGAATGAAAAAACCCAATTCTTACCATGGTGGAAAAAATAGAATAGTACAAGACACATTTGTGGGGCAATATTCTTCTAATTATGCTGCCACTTATAATTAGAAGAATTAACATGGCAATTAAAAGTTTGTGGCTGGTGCTCTGTATTTTTTACACAACACTAGACAGGAAATTGCCTTGTCAATTACAATTATTAAGGTATTAACACAATGTTCTAAGGTCACAAATGCTTTAGCACAGTAGAGTAAGGTAGACACGTGTGGTTATAATGTTAAGATATTACTTATTGTTTAGATCTAGGTTATTTACATTTTTAACTGCTTGCAAATTGAATTGAGTTTGTGATGAACAGGATGTTTGATTAAGTGACATTACATGTTATGATATGCATGCTAGTGAAAAGAGGCATGCAAAGAATGACAGCTATCTTCTTATTTCAACTAACTGACATTGACTCCCAAGAGAGAACTCATGCTGGCACAGGTACCTTAGGTTATGCCCTACTTTGGATGAACGACTGGGAATGGGAACTGAAATGCTCCTATAACCTCTCTACTTATGTAAAATCACAATTTAGATTCCAGACTGATATCATCTCGCTTTCATGACATTCACTTTCCCACTTAAATACAGGAAGCCGATGGTAGGTTCTTGACCCTTGCTGATGGAAGATTGACTCAGTCTCTGTTTTGATGTTTTGTGTGTAAGATGCTCACCAACTTCTCCTAATCAAAATTGGGCTTATATTTGAAGTCATGATACAAATGTAGCAAATGTGTATCAGAAATGGATGCATCAAATATTGCCTGGATATCATTCAACAAGAGATTTGTAATCTGCATTCTGATGACTTGTTTTCTGTACTCATTTTGAGGTCTGGGTTTGTTTGTTTTCACTGTGTTTAAATAATTTACAGAAAACCACATCCAACTCCTTGATTATTTAGACTGTTACTCAACTATGTAAGCTATTATTTAAACTAATTCTATTTTCTGGGTGTTGTAAAAAATTCAAGGATCTTGGGGATACACTCCCTCCAGCAGATAGGGTATGGGGTTCTGCGGGATGAAAACAAGGTCAGTTTCTGCACTGCCAAGAGCCGCTGTGAAGGGAGCTGGAAGCCAGGGCCAACTTCTCCTTTCCTTGGGAGCTGCGTTTAAGCTGGGACAGTACTCCTGGTCCCAAACTGTGCTTCTGGTTTGCCTCCCTGACCGTGACTGTGACTCTCTGGTTTAACCTCCTGGCTTGCTTCCAGATTTGCCTCTTCACTGCAGCCTTATTGGGTGAGCACTGGGCTGTATGTGATCTGATCCCTGCTCCTGAACCTGGTCCTAACCCAGACCTGCTGCTCAGCATCCCTGCTTCTTGTTGGTGCAGCCATTGCTCCTTCCTACCTTGCTGCCATGCTCAGCTCCCAGTTTATCTCCTTACTTTATCAGACAACTCTTGTTTCTCTTGGCCGTTTTGTCTGGTGCTCTCAATCCTCTGAATAGGTGCATCAATTTGTCAAACTTTACATCAATTTGTCAAGATTTACATCATGAAAGCTCCTTGAGAAAATCTGTAATTTGCACATATCTGTTGGAGGTTAATAACTCAGGGGAGTAATTTTCATTTCTCACTGGGGTAAGTGATCACCCCTCCATTTCCAGGTGCTTACATCACTATTGTGCTGCTCTTGCTCATGCTCACATCCCCTGCTCTGTGATCTGTACTTTTTGTCCCCTCGAGTTCCAGGTCTTCATACTTGCCTGTTCATACAGTTCAATTTCTAATTTATAGTTTCTTTTTCTTGTACCTAGAGTTATGTGGGGAATGAAGATTTGAATTCCAGCTTCTGAGTGCCACAAAGGAAAATATTGCTTCTTGAATTTCTCCCAGATAACCTTCCTGTTAACACACAACCTCCAGTAATATCTCAGTTAAAAAAATGAACTCCATCTTTCTGTAAATTAATTTTCTCTAGTAATTGTGTGTAGTCTTGGGGCAATTTAATTGATCTAAGATAGAGAAGAACAATAAATTGGGAGTGCCTTCTTTGCTTTTAGAAAATTTGCTTGAACTTCTATAATTTAATGAAGCAGGATTGGAATTACTAAAGAAAGAATTGATGAAGAAATACAAAATACTGAATAGAAACAAACTCACATTAATTTGGCAAAAAGAAAAGAGGACCTTCTCAGGCCAGTCATCCATTTTAAAATATTCATAACTCATCCAATAGGCCATCAGAACTAGAGCCTGAGCTCTGGTGTATATAATAATTTAACATACATATACTGATCAATGTATTTTTCTTTCCCCACCAGCAATAGGAGCCTTCTATGATGTAACCAGTTAATATCCAGTTTTACCAGTCATGTGTGAAAGCAGAGAACATTTGTTCTCAGATCACAGAATTTCTTCATGTAATGGAACAAAGAAAAAGACCAAGTGCCAGCAATACAGCAAACTCAAGAATATCCGTGTTTCCCAGATCCTTTGAGTACTGTGGTTCTTTCATTCACTCAAGGACAGTAAAGCTTATAGTTGTTCTCTTAGGTTCAATCAAAATATTTCAAAGATGATAATTCAGTGGGAGTGAGGCAAAAGGGCCTGTCTGAATACCTATTTATTATGCAGAGCTGTGGTGTCATGACTGCTTCATTTGATCAGCTGTACCTTCCAGTGAAAACTCGAAGATAAATCCCAAAAATGGCCTATGTAAGGGGGACTGAGAATCCTCACTTTTACATCTAGTTCTTAAAAAATTGTGCTAGGTTTCCACACCCACTTGATGAAGAGATACAGGTGCTTCAGAATTAGATTAAAAAGAGCCAACATCTGACCAAACTTACAAGCAAGGCTGTATCATTGCCCAATGGTAGCCAACAGCAACAAGAACAATGAAGCAAAATTAATTGAACTGTAAATCTTTAATCACCTCAAAAACTCTTTTCCTAAAGGTTTTTTTTTCTTGTTGTTGTTGTTGTTTTTTTCATGAGCTAGAACAGATTCTGAAACTGAAGTCCCTGAGCACTCTCAGATAAAATTGAACCAAATATATATTTCCAGCTATCGCTTCAGAAGAGAAATATAGCTCAAAGTTTCTAAAGTTGTATATTTAACATTGTTAGCCCTAAAAACTTTCTCTGACAATTAATGAACATTTTAGGATTCTTCTTGTCTTTCCTGATAGATTAGTTTTCCATCCCTCATAAGAGGAATAATTAATCTCTACTTTTATGCCTTTCATTCCTTACTCTTTCAGTGTGTTAGGATTAAGAAGGCAAGAAATTTAGGGAAGAATAAAGGAACCATGCCAAAGGGCAAGAAGTCATGTGATGACATATGAAGAAAATTCAGACTGGAACCAGAGATGTGTTTTTTCTTCAAGTTTTTAAAAGTTCTGTTTTATTAATTGCAATGGGAGGGCTCAATTTCTCTTCTGTCCTGTCAGATTTCTAATGCACTTAAAAACTCTAATTGTTTAAAGTTACATTAATCAATTGCTTATGTATAAGTTCAATTTACATCATTAGCTCTATGTTCTGAAATTTGAAGAGGAATCTGAAGTTTACATAGAAAATAAATTGAAAACACACTATCTATACTATGTCAGCTATATAAAAATTTCTGTAGTTTTCGCCATGTAATATTTTAGATGCACTTTTTGTGTCAGAAGATTAATTTACAAAAAATTGTCAGGGATTAAAAAAAGAGAATATGATATATTACTGGAAGTCTCTGGGGGAAGAAATAAAATCTTCATAAAAATATCTAAATTTTTCTCTAGTATTTACTTCATATGACTCAGTTGATCTTCTAATTCTCATAATTAAGATTAAAATTACACTAAATAAGAAGCATGTAAGTCTTTCCCAGCTCAGGATATTCTATGATTCTATGAGGCTGACCAGTTTACTTTGAAGATTGGAGTCTAATTTTGTGGGTATATATTGTCTATAGAGTTTATTTTGTCCAATATTAAAAAAAAATCATTTATTTCTGTCTCAGTTAAAAAGAATTCAATCTTTATCTAATAATTGATTTTAATTGTGCCTTTAGTTAAAATATATTTTAGTTGTTTCACTTTTCCCTTTTGTCCCACTAAATAATTAATCAGAAGAGTGAGATTAGCATTTTCATATAATTGAGCATCTACATCTGAACCTATTGCTACAATACTATTCCTTATTCAAAAATTTTTGAGAATGTTGTCCCCAGTTAAAAGAATGATGAATTTTTAAAATGATAATGTAATATGAAATAAGACTCCTATGTATTATACAACAATAAAACTATGATGAAAAATGAAAAGAATATGATTTTCAAGCTTGTAGAATTATAACTAATTAAAGAAACTGATTAAACTGCCATACAGGGTGAATAAAAAACAGTGTGTTTAAAGTGACTACCTAAGAATGTAAAATATAATTCTTGGCAATTATGTTTTATTAGTATATTTGTATACACGTAACTATAACTCTCTTTAATTAATTGGTACTTTTCCATGACACAGAAGAATTAAAGAAATAATTTAAGGTTCTGAATATTATATTAAATGGCACATTAGAGAATGTTTCCAAAGCTATTTTGTTATATTCTGCTATTCAAAGATGAAGAGTTTTTAAGCAATTCTACACCTTTGAATTCTAGTTCTGCAACTGCTGACATGATTTTGTCTTTACCAATTTTGCACTTCAATGATATGCCTCTGAGGTTAATCAAAGGAAAAGATTTGAAACTATAAACCCACATTATGTACAGGTAGAATTATAATTTATTCCATGGTAAGCATGTAAATGATAGAAAAAGGAAAAATAAACTTTCAAATGAGTTGGACATTAAATTTTAAATTTTAATTCACCATCATTGTTGATGAGTAAATGATGAGCAAGATCAAGATGTACAAGAGCAAAGACCTGTGTATAATTCACCTTTTTGTACATGAACCTCAGGAGTGTGTAGAAGCTGTATGCTGGTGAGAATATAGGATAGGTTTCAAATCTTTCCTGCCTTCATTATATTCTTTCATTAGCCATAGAATAAAGCTGGAGATTTTTGGAGGACCCACACTCCATAGCAAATCCAGAGTACAGATTATGGTTCCACTGTGCCTGAGCCACGTTTACTTTATTTTAAAGTTTACACTTTATTGCTCTTTACCTGGCTAGTTTCTCCTGCTTCATGAGCACCAAATTTAGAATAGGATCTTGAGCAGCAGATATGCAAATATCCTAAACTCTTTTCTTTCTATTCTTTTTTCTTTGTTTAAAGATCCCAATTTCCATTATCAAAGACAATGTTATTATATACAGTATGTACATAATTGTAGTATAAAATGCCACAATCAGATAACTCTGTTCTTGAGTAATTCAGTGTGCTCAGTCCCCATGATCTGTTTTGGGAAGAGTTCCTATTAATTATTAGAACAAGATTATTAGAAAAAAATCTACAGATTCATTTGTATTATGCAGCTGATTTTCAAATGAGGTGCCATTTAGGTAAAAGCTCAATGAGGAGCTAGTATTAGGAAGCTTAAAACTGGTGTGTCAGGTGATAAAGGCCTTAATGTAAGAAAGAATTAAGACTGTATGTAAGAATTAAGTGATTTGTGCTGTGTAATACTTAAAGTAATGCTGCTTTCTAGCTCTGGAAAAAAAAAAGAGTGAGAGATGTGAACTAGAAATGTCTCGATTTTGTACATACTGTCTTGGTTATGCAATATTTTGTCTAAACGTGAAATGAATTCTTATGTTACACTCTGTAGCATTTTTTTTTGTTTCTATTCCGATAGACAAAACAAAAGTTAAATTGCAATAGAAAAATATGAGCACAAAAGAAAAGTTGCATAGGATTACTGAAATTAATTTACAACTGTCAGTTTTTAACTTATCCAATATAGGTATTAAAAGCTTCAGCATAGAAAGGGCATAGATACATGTGTGCAAAGTTGTTACTGCTAAAGCTTCATCTTTACAGCACAAATAAGACAGCAGCAATAACAGCAATATGTCTTGCAAGTATATAGAAACAGAAACTGATGAAAATTGAAATTGTCAAAACTCCTGATTTTCAGAGAAATTTCATACTAATTTTCAGTGTAGATCTGGAAGGAGACAGGAAAGTAGATTTCCAGTGAAATTTTACTGTGACTCTATGACACTACTTTCAAAATTCAAGGAAACTTTTTTTGGAAACATGAACATAAATCTATTTGAAATTTATATTTAATGTTTGGATTCAAACAAGCATAGACCTCACTTAGAGGTATGAAACGATGGAGATAAAACCAGGGAATTTTTTTTTCCAAAATACACTGGTTATTTGACTTCATTGAACTTCGGATGAGTTCTCACTGAGGCTGTGATCAGTATTTGTAGGCAAGTGCTTAACACCTAAGAAGTGATCATCCATCCTACAAGGAGCACTGTAGTAGTTCTACTAGGGTCAGTCAACAGAAGCTCCATGCAGAGGATACTCCTTTTGAGACATTTTATGAATATGAGTACTCAAGAAGCCTAATGGCCCCAGCAGAATCAGGAGGGTAAAGGTAGAGATGAATGTCATCAAAATAATAGTGATGAATGAGCCTATTTCATTGGAAGATTGAAGTCAATGATAGATGGATGATAGGAATCAGTTTTGTGAACAGCTAATCTCTCATGGAAAGCAGATCTATAAGACAGATAGGCTATAATTTATAGGTAATTTTAGGCCTAAAGTCTCCTATATATTCTCTGAGTCCTGAAATAAGACCTACATGAATAAAATTAGAGAAGAAAATGTCCTGAGTATAGAAAAAAAAAAAAAGCTTTTAGAAGATTTTGGATATATCATTGCCTAGTAAATTCATTGAAAAAAATTAATAGCATTTATATATTTACAACCCACAAAAAATGTGCTATTCCTTATTGGTGAATAAGAGTTAACCCTCTTGGTAAAAGTGGGTGCATATATGTCAATATTATTTTGCAAAAGCAGTGACCTATGAATAGATATTTATATGAGATGAAGCTTTCATCTCTCCTTCTTTTGACAACATTGCACACTGGCAACTATATTTAAATGCTGTACTGCATTTTAGTCTAAAGCTGTTATTAAAAATATCTGCAAGACATGATAGAAATCGAGTAAACAAATTCCTCACCCATTGCATGAAAACATATCTGATCTAACCATTCATGGAATCTCTTTGCTATCAGCATTTTACATATAGTATTATTGAGACAATGTCACTATTTAGAAAACAATGCATGTGCTTACAATATATCTTCATCACAAACTAACAAATTCCACTAAATAACCTTTCATATAAAATTAAAGATTATTTAAGTCTAATAAAAGGATTTCTGGGATTTATAGCAATATTTATTCAAGTACATTTAAAGTTACAAAAATAGGATCAGCTTATGTGTGCAATGCTTTTAGAGAGCAACAATATGAATTCAGGTGTCTATTAATACAGAACAGTCATATTTTTAACCACTTTCCCTATTATAATTACTGTCAACTATTAATGCATGTGTATTAATGCATGACTGTGACAACTCTACATGAATACATAAGTCTGAAAATATTTTTTCCAGTCCTTCGTGGCATGAACTAAGACTCAGCTTCTGGGAATGTCCACACAATAGCAAGCAGTCAGCTACACAATCTCTCAACAAGCTAATTTGTGCTTCAGAAGTGCTGTAGCCATGATGATGCATGGCATGGTGTGTTATAGGCTGAAAGGGGTGAAAAAGATGAGGAGTATCTTCATTCAGTACGTGCTTTGCAGATGATATATGTAAGGAAGAGCTTTTCTAAGCTGAACAAGAGTATCTGAGAGGACCAAGGACATGGCCTTGCTTTGGCTGTGGACACAAAGCTGGCCATGTTTTGTGGGGAGCACTAACCTGGTAATGTGGTCAGAGTGCACATCAGTAACGTGTTCAGAGGCTCTCACGCTTCCTTCTCGTCAAATTGAGGTAACAGAAGACATAGCTTCTGTTATGTGAAGGGAACTATTTCACATTCCCTCACTTCAGTTCCATCACTTTAAAATAAAGATGTCATATTTACCTATTTGGCCAGCTTAGAGAAATGTGAGGAGAGCCTCTCTACTTCTTGGACAAATTGGAGCTTTTAGAGAGAAACATTGAAGGCTTATGAAGTCAAGGTGAATTTATTACTGTCTGCTGTACAGTATATGGGCATGAAGTGTGTGCTAGCTTTGCATTTCCCTGCCAAAGAGCACAAATCATCCCATGAATAGTCATTGTTACACATTGATAATATATGTTGGTAAATATCACAAATCAAAAGTACATATTTACAGAAACAGAAACTCAGTCTATCACTTTTTATTCATTTGGTTATTTTGTTTTATGGGGTTTTTTGTTAATGAAACATGCTCCTTTAATTTAATTCTGAAGAATGTAGTTTAGTTTAATTCATTTTTTGCAACTAAAGCTCCTTTAAAAAAAAAAAAAAGTTAACAGTCTTCACATTAGCAATTGAACTGCTTAAGTATATTTTTAATGACTCCAAATTTCTCTTTTTTAATAAGAAATTGACTATAAGAGTAAATTGACTATAAGAGTACAGAGACTATACAGACTCTGACCATGACTACAAGTTTTTGAAAGAATGATCCTGAAGGGTTTTACTATACTTGCTCAGGGAGAGACAAGAGGATAATTTATAGTTTTGTTCACCCTGTAATGGAGAACCTTACATGATGTGCCCATCTGAAAACCAGAGATTATTAAATGATTGGGAAAATTTCTATAACAAGAAGCTGAAAACTTCCAGCCATCACTTTAAATTTAGTATATGAATCATACTCCTATATCCTTTGCAGTTCTTTGTGAGTTTCTGCTAGGATATATTGATAGAAAGTAGGATTAATTATACTGAATGACCAAAAGAATTAAGAAGAAAATAAAGAAAAATATTTAATTTTAAAACAGTTTAGTTATCTTTTTTCTGCTATGTAGAGTGTAAAAGACAAGGACAGGTAATGTGTTCATTGCCTGAAGGACGAGCAAGTCTCTTGTGCCATTCAGTTGTGACCTTTCTGGCTGAGAGATAATAGAGATTCAGACTCAAAGAGCACCTTTCAGCCAAAAAAATAAAGGTTAGATAATCTTCAGGGTTCAAAATGTGTTAGCATTTCTTTTGTTTAATCTATTGTCTTTACAAATGATTTGAATAACAAGTGGGACAGTTCACAATAAGAAGTGCTGACCTTAAGCTATTTTCTTACTGTAAAAAATAGGGCAAAATAAATCTCCAAGAGGACTGATTTATAATTAAGACAATGCACATTCTTCCAACTTCACTTTTGCCCTATAGCTAAACACCATCTACTCTTGGTGTTCAGTGCTGTGCAGTGGATAAAGATAATATCATTTATCACAGAATTACTGGTTTAAAAATATGTCCCAAAGGGAGATTTTTTACTGTCCCATATCCAATATAAAACATACACAAGAACGGTGTATTCTACAAACTCTTATCAACGATTCATTTTAACAGTTTGCTGTCATGTGAAAGAGTTTTACAGGAGCCATATTTATTTAACAGCTCAGCTAAAGCTGGCTTGTTAAAAATGCTATTGTTTGATTCAATATATATATATTTTAGTTCTCTGTTCTAGTTCACTGGATGGATTTGACATGCCACTAGTTTGTAAATCTGAACCTCCCTTTTTCTGGTTTATTTTTACTTGTTTATTTGAACTATTTGCCATATAGGAGGAGAAAATTCTAGTGGAGAAACATATAATAACTTCAGGATCACAGGAATTATATCAGAAGATGTTCATAATAGGTTTTAATAACTGAAACTAAAAATTTAAACACTCCTAATTATAAATCACTTTATTTCCAAAGTGTAGTTCTCCACTAAGTGCCACACCCAGCTGTTTCTTGAACACTTCCAGTGATGATGATTCCAACACTTCCATGAGCAGTCCATTCCAATTCTTAACCATCCTTTCAGTGAAAAAAAGCTTTCTGATGTCGAGTCTGAACCTTCCTGGGACAGCTTGAGGCCCTTTTATCTTGTCCTGTCACTAGTGACCTGGGAGAGGAGTCTGGTCCCCACCTGGCTACCACCTCCTCTCAGGTAGTTTTAGAGCGCAATAAAAAGCCTGAGCCTCCTTTTCCCCAGGATAAACAGCTCCAGCTTCCTGGCCCTTCTTTGGAGCCACTCCAGCACCTCACTGTCTGTTTTGGGGTGCGGAGCCCAGAAATGGACACAGGACTTGAGTGCAGCCTCGCCAGTGCTGGATACGGGGGACAATGACCATCCTGGTCCTGCTGGCCACACCATACAAGCCAGGATGCCATTGACCTTCTTGGCCAACAGTGGTGGCTCATGTTCAGCCACCTGTCAACCAATAACCCCAGGTTCATTTCTGTTTGGCTCCTTTCCAGCCACTCGTCTCTCTTCAAGAGAATGGCAGAATGGTGAAGCTTTTCCTGGTGTCCTATTCACAGTATATTTGTGACACTTGTGTGAATTATCAGAAGTTTATGGAAATTGGTCTTCACTTTGCCTCATCTTCTGCAAGGCTGTAATGCAGGAGGAGGATCTTTTAGTACAGCTTTCTCTGTACTAGCTAGATGGAAGACCAGATGACATATTGTTTCTAAAGGCTAATTTTTAACTACGATCGAGGGCATCCATTCATAATTCAAATATTAACACTTCTGAAATGCTCTAAGACTTGAATAGCAAATATTCCCACATGACTCCCATGGTCATGAAGTTAAAGTCTGGGTCAAATGCCCTTGTCAATGTGTTGTGTGCATCTGTGATGCACAAAAATCCTATTGGCATCTTCACTGCAATTTAGTTTTATTCCGGCCTAGACCAGGAAATCATATAAAATATTAGCCAACTGCTGGTAAGATCATAAGGCTGATTCTCCAATAGCTGAAATCAAGAATATATTTCAAACTCAAGCAAAAACTAACTCAACAAAAAGTTTGAGTTGATTTGTTTTTTGTGAGTTTTTTGCTAGTAAGAATATATTTCCAGGTCTAATTTATTGATAAAAGTTTTTTCACAGTCTTAGCATCTTTCCACATACAACAATTTGCTGGAACCAATACTGCATGAGATAATTCATTAGGGACAGATGATGCATATTTACTAGCTCAGCATATCCTCAGTGAAGATGTTAGACTATTAGATGTATACAATTCTTTTGTTCTTCTTTCTCAGCAGCTATCCTTACTGATACAGTCAGTGTTTCATCTCAGCATGAAATAACATTAGATAACATTGCATTTTGAGGAAGCAGAGAAAACAAGATCTCCACAAATGGGAGTGAATTAGAAATGCTCTTGCAGTAAAGGCCCTGGAGTTATAAATGAGAAACTGATGCATGTACTTAGGAAGGGACTTTACATAAAATCTTTCTTGTGCTGTAAATTTCTTATTCTTTAGCATATTCTGCTTCTGAAAAGCATTTTTTGACAAGTGCTAAAGCAGAATTTCCATACATTATCTAGGGTTTCCAATCAGGTTACTTTTTTTTTGTAGTATTTTTTTGGGTTTTTTTGGTAAATAGTGCCTGTCCAGAGTACATTCCAGTAATATTTATATCCTGAAAATCTTTGCAGTGTTTTTCCTGTATAAACAAATACAGGAAAAGTTAGTGTGATTAAGACTTAAAGAAAAACAGACCAAAGGAACAGGATAAATCTTACTTGACTTTAAACATCTGGTAAAGTAACATCCCATTTAACTAATCAGGAACATTTTTATTATTAATCAAGGCGTGTAGCTTTTGATTCATTTAATCCATTTTGGACACATATAGTACAGTCTGCTAAATTGCATCATCAGCCATACCTGTAGTATTCTATTATCTTTAAAAGCAAATTGCATAATAAAATTGTGTCAACTTTTCTGCTAGGTCAGATGAATTCAACCCATATATTCTGTTAATAACTGCTACAAAACTGAAAACTGTTTAAAAAAAATAAATTATCTATTCCTAGACAGTTATAATTTCTGACTTAGTTTCATTCACTCTATGGCCACAGATGTCCAGTGGAATTTTATTTTTCCAGATAGCTAAAAATCTTAAGCTTAGTAATAATGTGCAGGAGACACTATAGATACATTATATATGCACAAACTTTGTGTCTGTGACTAAGTCCTGATAAATAGATACTGGTATTGCATAATCAATACAAAGTACAAAATAATTATTCACTTTTTTTCATTAGATAACACTGTTCTGTATAAATATATAAAATCATATATAGAATCATATAATCATTCATGTTGGAAAAGACTCTTAGAAATCTAACCATTTAGCTAGCACCACCATATGCTCACCATAAAACTATGAGTAGCACATGCCATTTACACATGCACATGTCATCCACACACTTCCAGGAATGATAATTTCACATTTTCCAAATTGCACTTTCCATATTACAATTTCAAGTGTAATATAGAAAATCAAACCAAAAAACTTCATGTAAGAGGAAATAGTTGCTTGGCAATCATGAATCAGTATCCTGCCCTAAATGGCGTGCAATCATAGGATCACAGAACGTCTCAGGTTGGGTGGGACTCATAAGGAGCATCAAGTCCAACTCCCAGCTCTGCCTAAAACCGTATGACTTAGAGCATTCTCCTTGAATTCTGTCAGGCTTGGTGCTCTGACCACTTCCCTGGACAGCCTCTTCCAGTGACCAACCAACCACCCAGTGAAAAACCTTTTCCTAGTATCCAGCTTAAACTTCCTCTAACACAAATTCGTTCTTTTACCTCATGTCCTCTCACTGGTCACCAAGAGATGAGATCAGCATCTGCCAACTGCTAATCACTGATCACTCAAGGAGCTGCAGACTATGATGAGGTCACTGCAGCAGTTTTATAGCATTTGTGAGCACAGCATTTATTCCTTCTTAGCCCTAGATATTAAATTTTAAAATAATGACACTTTTTGGGCACTCTCATAGAAGTAGTCCGTAAATTGTTTTCAAATGTGTCTAACAGCTGGTGTGGTAGGTACTGTATTGTACCAAAAAAAAAAAAAAAAAAAAAAAAAAAAAATCACATTTGAAAATATACCAGGAAAAGAAAACAACCACCGTGCCTTAAAACATCCCTCTTCTGTCTCACTTTATACGCTGCTTAAAACTTCTTTTATTAGTCCAGAGGACCAGATTAATTTTTCATTTGCACCCATGTAATACATGTGTCTGCACATAGTCAAGCAGTATGTATATTTCTATACCTGGGTTTTATTATAAATATTAAAGACAACTTGACTTTTTTTCACAGGTAGTCAGACTCATTTTAGGAATGACATTGTCTACTATCTTGTGAATACTTATGAATGCATCCTCCCACAAAATTCTCCCATTTTTTCTGTATAACCAGTCCCCATGCCCTCTAACAATCAGGCAGAGAGATTTTTTTTTTATCCTCAACAGATTAATAAATAAATAAATTTACTTTGCCCATCTCCAGCTTGCATAACATCAACATAACTGTGAAACAACTAAAAGCCATTAAATTATATCTTTATTTTTCAGGAACTATAACAGCTGGAATTCCTGCTTTTGTGAATTTTCGCAGGGTGATGGTTCTGTTACCCAGTATTTTGTTAATGCAGTTTCTGGAATATACATGTCCACAGAATACAGTGCTCTATTAACAATAGTTCATCCCTCTCTTTGCTTCCTGATGCTAAGTGGGTTGCAGGAGAAGCTGAGACCGGGGTATTTGGTTTTGCAATAGATCTATGTAATGCTGTGCAGAGGGGCAATCAGATTCATAACTACTTTTCAACTGGCTTAGGGCTCCAAAGGATGATTTCAGAGATTGCTGAAGCCCTAAATTGCCACAGAATGACCTGATTATTCTTATTTTTTTTCCTCACAGAACAAACAAGAATGGATTCTTTTGCAAAAAATTGTTCTAGTCTTACAATTTCAGTGACATTTTGAAAAGAGATATATCTGATGATGCTTTGCAGTTTCATAATATCTTTTACTAAGTGTCACATATTTTTACAGTCATGGTAACAACAGTTTCAGATTACATTTAACTCTTCTATAATTGGAATCTTTGAACATTGAATAAACATTTTATAAGGCAAAGTATAATGTTATATTATGAAAATTAAATTCTTAAAAAAGCAGAGTCGAACAGCAGAATTACTAAAATAACAGAGAAGAAACTGCAAACTCATTCCTTTGCCTCAATATGTTCTATTAACTCACAATTCTGTTTTAAGAATGGAATTATGTTCTCATGTGGATGACTTTTTGTTGCTTAAATACTTCTGTGTAGCTCATTGTTTGATATTGTTCCTGGAGGATAATTCATTGTCTCAAAGTATGCTTTTAGCAATCAATACTAAGAGTGACAGAACCTTGAAGAGTATAACACAGAATAATTACTTTCATGAGATGTTTAATAGTAATGCTTTACAGAATTGAGATGACTCACTGAGCTTAAGCCACATCCTTCGATTATGATAGTGCTTTTATTTTTTCAGCAAAAGCTTTCAAGAATGCCAGAATCTGTAATTCAGTGACTCTAAACTTAGATGAGACACACTATGAAAAGCAAATCCTAGAGCTAGTGATCTTTGTGAGGCCTTTTCTGCTGGCCTCCTCACACAAAAGCTGTCTCCTGAGGACTGTTTCTATGAGACATTTGTCTTCCAATGCTGTTTTATGGTTTGTAAGACAGGAAAGCTATGTAGACCAGAAATACTTAAACATCAGAGTTTCTCCTACATCCTGACAAAAAATGACATAATTCACTGTAGATCATGCACTTGGACTAGCACGCAGTTTGAAACAATGTCTCTATTTTGTAGATTTGTTGTGTCTTTTCAAACACACAGAGCCCTGCTGATACAGCATCGATATCTAGAAAGTTGCACATTTTTCTGGAGGTGGTATTTTACCCCACAAAACCCTTCTACATGCAACCATTCATCTGCTCCCTATTTTTCTAAACATCAATTCACTAGCATAAAACAAAACAAAACTCACTGAATTCCTTCTGTTTCTGGTTTCTAGAAAGATCCAAAGAATCTCTAGTATTGAAATACAAATGAATGTAAATTTCTAGCTATATAAATCCTGTCATTGCTATTGTAAAGACAGGAAGTTCTTCTATAGTTCTGCTTACTGCAGCACACACAAATTCTAGAATTGGAGGCAGAAGTCCCGATTGCACAATTTCCTTAGAAGTTTGGGCACTGAATCATTATGAGCTTAGTTATTATATTGCAAGGTTTTTCAGATCTTGGATTAAGATTTAGTAGCTATCCTGGAGACCATTCTGGTTAGTTTAATTTCTTAGGCTAATCTGCATTTGTGTTCTAAATGCACTTCTACAATATAAAAATGTTGCAAGGTTTTCTCTAGAATAATGTATTTATGCATTGAATAATTTTATGCATTAAGTTTTGGAATCTTACTTGTTTAAATACTATGTCTCTATATTAGAAAAACCCTTGACAAAGGGTTTTTTAACTAAATTGAATGCTTAGCAGAAAGTGGAATTTTCATTCTTGCCCATGGAAGAAAAAGTTAAGAAAACAGTCTTGCCAAAGAATTACATCCCAAGTAAAGAATCAGTAGAAGATTTCTGGAAGCATTTTTGAATGAGAGAGAAAACCTCTTGGGAGTTAAGTTAACTTACAGTAGTAATAAGCAGGGCTTAATTTCATTCTGTTGAGTTTCTAAATTTCATAATAATATTTGGATTGTAGTGTGTGAATTAATCTTTAATAGTTACCTGATTCTCAGAGTTGTAACAGAATAAAAAAGTCAATTGCAGTGACATTAGACTTCCCTCATACCACGGAGCAGAACAATTCAGGATTAAAGGATAGATGTTGAAGTGCCCCTGAAAAAACTGCATTATTAATCTAGTATAGTGATTTGAGAGAAACAGATTCTACTAATATAATCAGAAAAAAGAATGCCTGAACTTTGCAGATCTGCAACTTGCAAACTGCTGTACCTCTTAAATGATCTGAGTCTTTCACAAGCAAGTTAGTTTTCTGAAAAATTAAAATTTTCTGCTCAATAAAAGAAATGTTTCTCCAATAAATCAATATATTATATATACATGTAAAAAATTTGTACAAGGCTCCAATTCTGAGTCTGGTCCACTCTAAGGATATTAGCAATTGCTGGAGATATTCCAGAGGAGTTCTAACAGAGTGGTTGGTGCTGGTATTCTGCGCAAACGTTGCACTTCTATTCACAAGGCAAACAGGAATGAGCCCACCTTCAAGTAGAAAAAATTTATCTGTGGAGCCCAAAAAAAGTGCAATCTGCCCTCAATCTTAGAAGCAAATTTCTTATTCCTTGATCACTCTAAAGCCGTTTTTCTTTTAGTGGGACCATGGAAATTCATACATTACCAGTAGCGTAGCGAGGCTAGACAATCAGAGATTTTTCTGATCTTGAAGGGTTTCAATGAGTTTTGCTGTCTACAAAGCTGAAATAAATAATAATTGTATTATTTATTGTTACATTATCAGTTTGTATATATCACTCCATGACACCATTAAGGAAACTATAGATTTGTTGCTTAGAGAACCAGTTAAAATTCAAAGGTGCTGAATTTAAAAGAAAAAAAAAAGTCTACCAATGGTTACACTGATTATTTTAAGTTTCTGTTCTGATTTCTGTGTGAATCAGTTAACTATATAATTTTCAAGGTATGGCCCACAGACCTGCTAGTCTGAGAAAGTGAGATTTTCTGGAATGAAGTACTGCATAAGATCAATATTGTAGTAGGGTTAGGAGACTATAGATTATTGAAAGCAGACTATTTAATGTAGTGTACCAAATGCAATTGACAAAAAAAAGTAAATTAGTAAAAATCGATTTGACTTTTGAGTATTAAAGAAATTGGATTTTGAAAGAACCATAAATGAAAAAGAAAATAAGAAGCTGTTTGATGTAATACAGAATAAAGCTTAGAAGAATCATTTATTGGGAGATATTTGCAATTTGTTAGGAGTAATTTGCATCAGTTTATTGATCAAACAAGCTGTAGAGAATAGGGGAATTAAACTTCTGTCTAGTGAATAATATTTGAAATGTCTGTTGAAATAGCTTAAAAAATTCTAAAGTAGGTCAAAGACTTGATGCAGAAAGTCTTATATTAGCCACAAACTGGCTTCTTTCATGCCCATAAAGTCAATTTACTGGTTGATGGATTGATAAAAGCATATTACATTACATTTTACTTCTTAGAAAGACATCTGAAAATTGCTTGTATTTAATTGCTGCATTTTATTTGTAATATAACAAAGCAAGAACATGTGGAACAACACAATAAATGAGACTGTTTTCCTCCCTTGTAAACAAGTGTTCAAATGGCATGTGAATTCAAGCAAATTTTGTGGCTTTATCCTAATTTTTGTTACTCATTTGTTCTTATTACGTAATTATGAGAATCTGGCTTGATTAGCAGGCATTGTGCTTGAAAAACTCGGGAGCACAAGAACAAAGACATTGAAAGTCAAGCCTGCAAGCTCAGAGTGGGAAGCATGGGGAGTGGGCTGCACAGCACATGTCAGTCAGCTTTATTAAAGCAGGTGTCTCTTTTAGAATCCAGACTGTCACACAAGTCTGAAAATGTATGCCATGTGCTTTCTCAGGGCAGGCTTTAGGCAACGGCCATTACAAATACTATTACTAGCACTCATGTCATTCTATCAGCAGAAATGAAATCTGAGAGCTTTATCGACCAAAACCAAGAAATATTTTTCATGTGGTTTGATAAATGCTTTTTCAATACAATATCAAAGTACCTAGAAACTGCTATGGGCATGGAGAATTCTGATACTTTGTGTTTTTTTAGACATCAATTACAAACGAATAAATGGTTCCTCACTGATAAAATACATGTGTTATGCCAAAGAAATGCCAGTAGAGTCGTGCATCAAACATTACCCATTTGGAGACATTAGCTCCACATTCCTGATAAATAGCCTTGACAAAGGTGGAGGTGTTAATTAGAATTGAAGTTTGAATTTCTGTGTTGGAAAGTCAGATATAAAGGTTTCTTGAGAACAGTTCATCTTAAGTATATAGCAATACTTAAAAAGTTTAGATGAGCCATTTTTAAGAGAGGGTTTTAATTTAAAAAATTGTTTTTCCCATAAGGGAATCACTACTTGCTTTGAAATACGAACATTCTTGTAATAATAAAAGCTCAGTAATATAGACTTTTTCAAAAATCTTTTACCTAAATAATAAAACTGATATAAAAACAATGAGCATAATGTTTTATGATCAGAGATTGTTCAGTGAATCTTATATCAAAAATATAAATGGATTTTTTAATGAAGTTTCACTTTAGTTGATCTGGAACAGACATACAGAGTGATAGTAACAAAGTATAATTTAATTTGAAAACTGATGAAAACAATATTTATACACCATTAATTCAATTACTGTAAAAATTACTACTAAGGTACTATACAGCCTCTTACTAACTAGATTTTTGGCTGTGGGTCTTAGTGACGAGAACTACAATTCAAATTTTAAAAGCAGAATTCAACAAATGGTGGATTGTTCATAGTGCCACATATTTCCCCTTTTCAGAAAAGTGTGCCACATATAGGAAGCCATGACCAACTTGCTAAACAATTAACTGAACTTTTGAAAAACAAATATAGAAATTCTCAGCCTGTTTTGACAATGAGTTGTATCTTTTAAAATATTTTTAAATGTCATAATGTTTTGCCTAAAAGCAAAGATGATTAAGGAGAATGTTCATGTTTTGAACAGGTCTTTAACCAGAGTGCCAGTGATGGTTGGGCCCATGTTTAACTAGAAGCAGTGGTCGGTGTCAGAGCACTTTGCCACAGTCGGCAGCTCCTGCAGACCTGGCTGCCACGGACAGGAGAGCAGAGCCTGCACCTCTGGCAGGAACCCTGGATGTCAAAACCCACTTCCTCATTTGTCCATGACGTTTCCAGCCTTCGCTGAGACGTTTCAAAATCTAATTCCATGAATAGTTTCCATAGACAGGGCTTAGATAGTTAAACCTTTCTGGTCATTGTGTTTGCCACCAAAAAAAAAAAAAAAAAAAAAAAAAGTTTTAGAAGTTATTTAAGATGACTTTTGTGCTCATAACATCACAATTGTTTTCAGTCATGCAGGTTGTTTGCACAAACAAAGGGTAGGTGACAAAGAAGTGCCAAATATACGCAATAAGGCTGCCTCTTAAAAATTCCCTTTTAAACATGATAAATACAATTACATTTTACAATTGTCAGTGTAAATCCAATGTAAAAGAATTTTATTTTCTCAGTTTCTCAGACTTGTAATCATTATTTGAACTTTAGGATGTGGTTTATATACGTGATCTTTTTGTCACTGAATATGCTCAGAGTAAAATCTTTAAGTAGCTCATCTGCCACTTGATTCAGCTTTCATATCAGGCAAGCTGATATTTTTACGACTGGTACACAGTTGTAAAAACATGAAAAGTACAAAATAAAAAATGGCAAAAGATCTTTGGCCTCTTCTTTCTATTTTTCTTTTGTTGTACACCAAATCACAAGCTCCGTGTGTTATAGTTTGACTTATTTTCTTTGGGATCACAGAAAAACTGTTGCCTCTTCCTCTTAAAATGATTAAAATTTCACTTTATTGTGCTGCTATCAAAATCCAAGCTCTTATGCAGCTGCAAATATTTCTGCTCTCTCAAGGAAAGAACACCTTGTATATTGTATGTTCCCATTCTGTCACTTAAAAGGATTAAAAGATTCAGATTACACGCAAATAAGATTAAAATACAATTTCATTTCTTATAGTATTTGCTTTGGTATTAGAATCAGAGAACATTACAAAGGCCATTAGAATGAATAGTTAGAGTCATACAAGTTCAACCTGTAAAAGTAGGAGGGGCTGCTAACTAGAGACTATGGCCTTGGAGGTTTTCTAAATATCCAGGTTTTAAACCAGTGATACAAAGGAAAGTGTCCATTAAATTTCCTAATAACATTTAGAAAGATTTTCCCACTCTCTGTTGATACCTCTATAATAAACATATATTTTAAATTGTTTTTACATACTTGAAAATCCACTTTTGGAAACCACTATTAGTTCATTTTTTGCTATAATATGATTAAAGTAGATAAACCATACATAAGTTCAAAATAATTGTATTAGCATATTCCAAAGTACCATAATTTTCCTGCAAATGGACCATGAGCTAGCTAGGAAACAGGGGACGTATCAAAGATCATTATAACTGCTGGGGCTGGTGGGATTGCCTTGTGATCCTCTGATAAACACAGGGAATACTACAAATGTACAGAGATGTTTTCTATAGGATTCTTGGAATGCACTCCCTCCACCAAAAACACAGATGTAAAGAACAGGGAATTGATAGAGCAAACATTCACCGTCCCACAGATTCCTAGATGCTTTCCTTAAGGCCACGATAGGATTTATATATCTCCTTGAAACACTGCATCTGTCTTCCACTTTTAAAATAAAAATAATTACTTCAAATTTTCAAACAATGACATTGATAAATGAAAAAAATAAGTTTATCTGTTATTTGTGCATTTTCAATTGTGAGCAGATGCATAAGGGTATCTGTCAAACTGAATAAAGAGGAACAGCAGGGGCTTTAAACATTCTGATTAATGCTTAAGAATTTTAAATCACAACAGAAATAAAAGTATTGTTACAATAGATATTCAATTGCTTTCTTCTCTCATTTTTTAATTTTAAAAAGTGTGATCTTTTCATGCAAGAAAGGATTTTCCTCATTAGCAGGTATGTGGAGACCATACCTTGGCTTCTGTAACTACATACAATAGCTACATGTTGAGTGCAGAATAACATAAGGAGTGATAAAGAATTTTCATAGTCCTATTGAGGGCAATATTTTCCAATCTCACTGTCTGCACACTGTGTTACAAATTGGTTATACATTTGTGGTGTTAAGATTACTCCAACAAAACCTAACTCATCTGTGTGTAATGCAATGTATTTTGTTTGAGGATCTTCTGGATAACATCTTCCTGGCACAGAGATTTCAGCCTTTTGTATTCACTCGAAGTGAATGTTGACAATATTTCAGTGATTTTGATGCTGTGTCCTAGGGGTTTGTTTGTTCCAGGTGAATGGACATGTTCCTGTTCACTCTCAAACGTGGCATCTCTTATCATCACTAATGGTGAATACCTTATAAATCAGCAACCATTGTAGAAGAACAGCATTCAGGCATTTCTTTCACACATTCAGTAAGGACAAGCCAAAATGATGAAAAATATTGATTTGATAGGAAACGTTGAATGGTAGCCAAAGAACGAGCGTATAAAGGATGATAGAAAACAGTTTGAAAACTGCATTTAATGAAACCTGCACAAAACATATAATTTCATCTGAATCTCCAGGTTTTAGAAAAAGGTAAAGAAATATTTTTTAAAAAAAGGTAAAGAAATATTTTTAAAATATTCTGCACTTGATTGACACTGTTTCTGCTATTTCTACTTTGTCTTCTTGGTCTCCCATCTGACAGCTATTACAGACTAATTTTCATATTGGAAGAAAAAAAAATTGTTTTGGTTTTCAGTGAATTGAAGTGTCTGAAGAGTAGTTATGAAAATCTAGGTTTCTAGGAAGACCTAGAAGCAAGAGTAAATAATATTTCAGATAAGACAGCAAAATTTAAATTATGCTACAGCTTCTGCTTACTTCTCAATATCCTCCTCAGTCACAGGCTACTTTCTGGTACTCAGTCTATGGATGATATTTTAGTTTTCATGGATGGCTGCAAACGAAGCTTTTGCTTACTTCATGAAACACAGAAAGATGAAGGTTTTAATAGTTACTTTTAGGGAAGAAAAATTGTCATTTTCTATCGTTCTATTGTTCTATTCATCACCATACTGTGGATGATGCAGACATTAAATCTGTACATGTGCCTGTCCTTTAGTAGTATCTATTACTTATGGACACACTGCTATGATATATTTACATTTCATGTGGTAAACATGGTTAGTAGTATAGTACAGCCTGCTCTGTCTTTACTAAATGGCTACTTCAAAATAATTTAAATAATGAGATTTCCAGAAAAAATTAGTGTTTGCCTAAAAAATCAGAAAGTAGAACTGACCAAAAGTCTCCAATCTCTTTTCTGAAGCAAAGGACCCAACTAATCAATCAATCAAAAAAGATATTTATTTATTTTAATTACAAAATAACTTCACAAAGTTGAGGATTAAGATCTTCAGCTTCTGGAGAAAAACGTAATTCCTTCAGGGAGAGAGGTACAAAGGAACAAAACTGCCCCAGTAAAAAATGCAGAGAAATGACGTATTAGAAAAATTCATTTTTAGTTCTGACTAGAATAAGTGAGACAAATCTACATTTACAGGCAACTTATCTTTGTTAATTAGAAAAAAAAAAGGCACCACAAAAAGCCAATCAACAGACACATACACACTCACACACACACACACAGACATCCACCAAAAACACCCCAATTGAAAAAACAAACAAAAACCAACCAAACAAACAAAAAGCCTTTGAAAAAATTGAATGTTTTCAATTAGGAAGTATATGAGGTGGCCTTTTTTGAAGTTATTTGCAGTTACAGTGGATTACTATGATTAATCTCTTCTAGTAGCCTTTAAAATATAATCTGTGTGTATAACTTGCATAGTATTTCATTATCAAAAAGTCAATATGTGTCTGTAAAACCTGGTAAAAATTTATGTGAAAGTAAAAAAAAAAGAATAATGACATACAATTTTGAAAATCTACCTGAAAATCCTGGTATGAAACTTAGGAACTGCAGACATACCCACCCTTCAGTTATTGCTTTTTTTTCCTATTCAGCGCTAAAAGTCCTAAGAACATGCTTTCTTTCAGAAGACATTCTCATAGCCCCTGTGCCTACATTTGAGGAGTGAAAACATCTTTTAACACATACCTCTGACAGTACTTTAACTCAGCTGGCACTTCTCCATCCAAAAGCAGGCATATCCTCCTCATCCTTTTCTCCTGTCTCCCTATCTGTTCCTTTTACACTGAAATGCATAAGTAATGGGGTGAGGTACAGGAACAAAAGGAGAATTGTCACTGTGAAAAAAACAAAATCTCTTCTTGCCATCCTCTAAATAATAATATAATCTGCAATACATATATATCACTCTCTGGAGGTCTGCTATAAAAGGCAATTGTTCTGCAATACCATTAGTTGAAATTCACTATCATCTGCATTTCTTTCTGTTTGTGTCAAAGTTGCAACATTCTATTCTCTCTAAATCTTTGACACAGAGTGAGGAAGGGTTTACAGACTCTTATTTACCTCATAATGGCAATCACACAGAAGCATACTACTAATGGAATCAAGACTATCTGAATCCCCTTTTGTCAATGTTGTATTACATTTTTTAGGTCTGTGACATGAGGATATATTTTTTCTATCCTCCAAATCTTGCTTCATTCAGTCTAGAAGCAGACAGTTCTTGTTAATGAACAGTTTCCTCTCTTTTAGTCTCCATCTTGTTTAATAGCCTGTACTCAGACTTATTCACTGAAGATTATTCAAATCCTACCCTGAAGACAGAATTATTTATTTCTTCCTTTTTTCTTTTTTTTTTTTTTTATAGTGATCGACCCTGCAGTACTGAATGTCTCACAAACATTGACAAAATACGATGATCAAAGTAGTTATGGAATGTGTTCCATACTGGGATTAATAGATAAGCTGGGATCCATGGGCTGTAAAGAGAAAAACCAAGGACAACAAGCTAAAAATTTGCAAATCATTAATGCCTTGGAAAAAATCTATAGGGAAAGATAGTTTATTGTTTCTTTATGCACCAGAAGTAAAGGACAACAAATGAAACTGATAAAAGTGAGGTTCAAAACCACACCCACTATTTTACAATAAAGACAAGAATTTGTACTGAAGGATGTTGGAGACATATTTATTGATTATATATATGGGGAAATTCTTGAACATAAGCTAGTAGAGCTCTGGGAAAAATTTAAAGTGGATCATGTATATTTCCCACATTCTTACTTTTTTATAGAATCACAGAATGGTTTGGGTTGGAAAGGGCCTTAAAAATCATCTAGTTTCAACCCCAATGCCATGGGCAGGAACATCTTTCACTAAACCAGGTTGCTCAGAGCTCCATTCGGCTTGGCCTTAAATACCTTTTTTTAATTAAACACATAATTGTTGATTCTGGTTGAATTGCTATTTAGAGTTAGGTGGGCCTCCAGTGTAACCCATTCAGACCATTCTTATCTTCTTATTAATTAACAATCAGTTGAGTGGGTATAACTCTTATAACTTTGTTGTTGTTGTTGTTTGGTATTTGTAAGGAAATGAGATACAAAAGAATATAAATTTTTAGTCAAGGAATTACTATAAAAGTTCGATCCTGATTAGTTCAGGGAGCTGATGTAGATGATCTCTTGGGGATCTTTCAAAACTTATGTTTTATGCCTAAGGTCTTAAAGACAGAGAGGTTCATTTATTTTTAAAAATATCATGATACACTGACGCTGGTGGAAACTGTTCCAACCATACCAACAAGATTTAACAGCCTTGCATATTTTAATTAGCAGAGATACTTAAAATACTTCAAATGTGATGTTACCTTACTCAGAATGTTAATCTGGGTATTTTGGAGCTTTTCTGGACTAGTACAGCACCTATTTCTCTTCTCCAACTTGGAAAAAGGGTAAGCTATGTTTTTTATATAATCTGCCATCCAAACTGGCGCTTGTTTCGTTTCAACCATGAGGATGTTACCCCATTTTAGAACTAGATTTTTAGTAATTATAAATCCAGCCATCTCAAACCACCTCTTGTATGCAAGACACCTGCTGAAAGCATGAGGAAGACATTGCACTGCCTTGTCTACAAAAAAGAGCTCTGTTATAAATCAGATATTTGTATAAATATTTTCAAGTTCCAGTTGTATTTTCAAGTTCTTTTCTTTATAAATCTGGCATTTTCTGAGCTTAAGTGAGACTTCCTTCATTTCATTGGATCTGTCCTTCAGTTCTTAGTACAAAGTGTTACATTTCTTACAGAATTTTCTAAGAATTTACAATTTATTATGTTAATTATGAATAACAGTTCCTCTTTAGCTTCTGGACATTGATTTGGTTCCTTATTTCTCCTAAAAAGTTACAAGTTTCCTTACTCTGCGAAGCACACGGACATATACTGTTGGATTGTGTGGCAAATACTACACCAATAGTTTTTAAATTAAGTCTTTAGAAATAAGATTTCCTTTTAAGCCACCTGAAAACTGTGTAAGAAATATTGTTGTTTCTTGATGCTTCAGCAATCACAGAATAACTTGGATTTTCCGTGGTAAAAACCAAAGCTCCTGCATATTCATCATTGAACAATGGAAATCAGAGGCCATTAGAAGTAAATTCAATATTATTATGAGATTATTTTACAGAGAGAAGAAATGGGTAAATGTGAGAAAATCTGTGTGTGACCATTGGAGTTTTCAGTGTTATTTCCATAAACATCTATATGACAGAGGGACACATAATTCTACCAGTAGCTGGTACAGTAGTGGGTTCAGTACTTTTATCAATGTTTCGTTGTTAACATCCTGAGTATTTTCATTTTACGGACAAACATTACTAAACCAAGCAGCTCAGGAATGTTATCATGTAAAAACAAATGTAATTTGAAAGAAAATATAGTTGTGTTATCTAGGGCACAGATAAATATGATTTACTACAGCCAGTGCCACTCACTGACTTGAAGTGTTAGGGTGTTTTGGAAGCAATAATAATATACTTACAGAAGAACTGTGCATTTTCTGTAAACTTCTAAAATACGCTTTTTAATTCATCAATATTTTTACTCCTTTAATATGACTTAAACTTTTACAGGGCCATTTCATTGACAGGGCCATTTCATTGACTGCTCTCTTCAAGTGTTTCACAAATTCTTTAGTTTTAAATACAATGCTTACCTTTCGTTTTGCAATATCTAAAAATCACATATTTTTGATTTGACAAATTTCACAGATTGCTGCCATGCAGATTTCAAGCCTTCCCTGATTCCCTTCAAGACTCACAGTGCTATCAATTTCTCAGCTAGTTTACAATTTCTCACAGGGCTATCAATTTCTCATCTAGTTTAACTGTGTCCTTAAAAACAGTTGTTGAGTATCATGAGTTGGCTAAAATCATTGTTCGTAAAAATCCATGCTTATCAATTATGTTAAGAGCAAAATGTGGGCAAAAACTAGAAAATGCAATAGTGATGCCTTAAGTTTTAACTTTTATATTTTCCAGATTCTGTACCGCATTAGTATATAACTCTGAACCTCATATAAGCTGTCATCAAGTTCTCTTCGCAGTTCAGTCTGACAAAACAATCCTTTTCCAGCCGAGAACCAAGGACACCATTACACGTTACAGCCTCGGGCCCAAAAAGTGCAAACAACAGCGAACTGAAGAAAGCAATTTGGGAGGGTGGCACTTCATAAACTAAAGCTGTAACTGAACAATTAACCCCGGTATGTAAATGGACCAAAACTTATAAAAATGTGGAAACTCAGACCAGGCATCCATCTTGGGTGAAGCCTTGGCTGGGCTCTAGTGCTGCCCAAGGTGTACCCTTTGAAGGCATTTTAATGAATACCTACTTTATTCCTTTAACAATGTCCAGCCTCTGTTCCAGACAGCCTCTTAAGGCATCAGTGGCAAAGATGATGTCTTGTTATTATCCTTATCAGAACTAGAAAATAAATTCAGCTGGTTACATCAAAGAAGATTCTTATAACAGTGTGATGAACTTGTTTTATTTCTCTCCTCACCTCTTAACGAAATATGCCTAATAATCAGCCCACAAATTCAAGCTGCACTTGCTGTTCTTCAGTCTAAAATCTGTCATCACTTCTTTCAGGTTTTCTCATGAGGACAGAAATCCCACCAACAAATGTGAAATCTCTTCCTCATCCAAATTAATATAGTATTTTGATTTCTCTTATTAAGTTCACATAATTAGACATAAATTCACAAGACAGACATACACTCTTATTTCTACACATATGCTATCTTCTATTTTTTCTACTTTGTTTCTTCTCTTTTGGGGTGAACTGCTCCTTTTTAATGTAATGAAGTCAAGTACCATTCTGTATTCATATTAAAATGTCTTTAAAAATGAAATTTTGTTGAGAAAAAGTATTTTTCCAGACTGCAAAGGTAAATTAAGTATTAAGTATATATATAATCTTTCCAAATAAATGGAAATGGCACATAATTGGAAAATAAAATTGTATATTGACTCTGATAAGGAGCCTATGAAATACTAAACCTGGATGAGGGAAGAAGAAGGGGAAGAAAAACAGAGAAAAGGACTTAAAGGTTTTTGGTGCAGATGTTTTCTTTCTGAACCCAGGTAAGAGCTGGGAGCCAAGCAGGTATCTGCTTCCACAACAGACATCCTAAACACTTCTGTTAGCCTCATAATTCACTGTTACTTCAGGGCTCCTTGAATATTCATATATAAACCATCAACACATCATTTTACTCTCACAAGTGACACTGCTAATGTCATAGCTTTAGAGTGAAAAAAAAGCACTAGGGGGAAAAAATTACCATATTTTACAATAGTTAGCATGACACTCAGGAACTTAATTTTACTGGCAGTAAGTGATCCAGCTATAGACAGATAAATCAGCACTGATCCTAGACTGAGAAGAGACAGCACTGCTGAGGCAGTGTAAAAGGCAACCTTCTGCTTGTTAGCCATATTTAGGAGAATAACCACGTAAACAAAAAGTATTTTGGAAATAAGTGCTCAGTTCAAGACCAGAGTTCTGTCTGGAAAAGGCCGATGGAAATTATCTAAAGGGAAAGGTAATATTCCAAGGATGGTACAGGGAGGAGACTACTTATGCAGAATATACGTTTTGCACATATGTCTTTTTTCAGAGATATGACATTAGTATCTATCCAATATGAATTTTTGTTCACATGAGATGTTGATTTTTCCATGTACTTTGACATATTTTGCCAGCTAACAATTTTATGGCCCTAAAGGAATTATCATATATTTAAATTAGAAAAATAACATACACATATATCAAGCTACAATTTGTTTTGTTGCTTTTTTATTTTTAACTGATGTGTATGTTTTGTGTATTTTCTCAGCTTTTAATTTTTTTTATAATTTTACTTTTAAGTCTTTAAAATGGAATTTTGGAAGAAAAGCATTCATACAAAATCTTTCTATATTACTGATACTTGCTATCTTACAAATATTCTATAATACTTAACTTCTCCTCATTCTTTAATCCCCTACTCATCCAGTTTTGGCCTCCCTCACTTTCTGCACAATCTGGTGCAAAAACCTTCTCTTCTGCTTTTTTTGGCATCTGAAACAACATACCTCTACTTCTCCTTTTAATTTAATGTGAAATCTCAGCTGAAATCTTATCTTTCTTCCCATGCTTACGCCTCCAAGTTTCAGTCCCCTGCTAGTGTAGTTTGATTTGTAGTTTTACAACATGTAAAGCATAATTACTTATTTTAAACTGAAAAAGTTAGAAAGATCTATTTAATTTTTCCCTTTTTAGAAGAGGCTTCCTTTATTTTAATTAGAACTTTCTTTTTACAGGCAAACCCACTTACCTTCTACTGTTGGTTTCTTGCATGTATATGCAAGTAAAAACTCAACTATGTTTCTTTCAGACATATAGTAATTGTGCTTGAATGAGGGTAATAGAAAACTAACTTATTCTCATTAAAAAAAAGTTTACTTTCATAGGGTTTTTTTCAGTTATAGTTTTCCTAATTTGGGTTGATTTAAAACTCAGCTATGAATATGAAAGTGCACAGTGGCTAACACGGGGAGAAATTCCTCATCTGAATTCTTTGCTTTTAACTGCAGGATAAAGTATTCTGATGCTCATTTTTCTCATGTCCTTGACATCTGTGACAGCACTGCAGAGAATGGGAGATAACTCCTATATGGTATTTAGACCGCCAATCTGCTGTAATAAAGTGATTTTGCAGCTACAGCTCTTGGATTTCTCTGGCTCTGCCTTCTTTCAGAAAAACAGTTTCGTTTGCTGATTTTTTTTGTTTATGTCAGGAAACCCTTTGTCAGACTTGCTTTACTAGAGACAACAAACATCTCTACATTCCTTGGTTAAACAATATACTGTCAGTTCATATGATTAACTGAGTTTACTGGTTTTCTGAATTTTTTAGAAATAATCTTTGTCTAAAGAGGAAAACATCCATTGCGTTCATGAAATCCACAGACATTTATGTATGGGTTCCAAAGCTCCATCTAAGTGATTCAGGGCTAAATATAATAATTTTTTTGTACCAGCTTTTAATTGAGTAATGGTGTGTGAAACTCATGTGGCACAGTGGGAAGCATACAAAAAAGAATCTGAAAGAGCATAATGACTGCAGAACATCATGCATTTGAAATTGGGAAGATGTAAGAAAAATCTAAGTCTTGTCAGTCACATAACATGAAGTAATGGGATTATGCAAAAAATGTGGTTAATAATGCTTCACTATAAATTCACCAGACCACAGTGTGAAACATGTGCCCTAAACTATGATATTTTATTTAGAAAAATGATCTTATTATTTAAAAAATGATTAAACAGTCATATAGTAATCCTCTTATAGAACAAAATCTAAATGTGCAGAGTATGTGGTTTCTATTTCCACGGTATCATCTACATTATTTTTCAAAGTTTGCTTTATTTGTTTTATTGAAAATAGTTATTTTATATTTTCCACAATTAGTAACTAAAATTGTTGCTAAGACTCTGAAAAGCTATGACAACAATGCCTGAGTAGGGTCTGTTCATACTTACAAGTGCCTGGACATTGACAGTAGTTGCAAGGATGTTTTTAGAGCTTCCCAGGGGTCCTGGTGTTAAGATGTAAGCAGATCTGTGTCCTTTTTATCCTTAGAGAAAATAGAGACATGTTGGATGATTTTTCTGAGACTTCACCGCTGTATGGTCTATCAAGCAATGTCCTATTTCCTTCATCTTGGACTTCTTTTGTGACCATCAGGTTATATCTTTCTACACTGTCAGCTGGATTCAACTCCCTGTTTCTCTTCAGAGAGTTCCAGTCTGAAAATTTTCCACAACTGTTAATTTGCTCCCAGGCTTGGTCCAGGTAAGCTGGAAGCAGGGATGTGTATAGTTTTTTGCCAGCACACTTAGCCTGAAGACTTTCCGGATCCAGTCTTAACCTATTTCTTTATTTACTTAAATTCTCAGCTTGAAATCTATGAACAATACTCCACAGGTATAACTTTTACTTTCCCAAATCCTACAGTTCTGAATATTGTATGTATAATAACAAATTACTTCCTGTGCAGTCTATAGTATCAAGCCATCCTTTTATTGCAGGAGGTCACTGCTGCAATAGCAGGTCCTTCCTTGAAGAGATATCACTTCAGCACTCTGCCTTGCAGATCTATTTCTAAATAAAGATTACTCATTAATGAATTGCCAGCTGGTCAAGGAAGGCTATTGTTCCACACTGCTCTGCACTGGTGCATCCTCACCTTGAATATTGTGTGCAGTTTGGGGCAATGCTTTAAAAAAAACACATGAAACTATTAGAGAGCATCTAAAGGAGAACTATGAAGACAGTGAAGAGTCTAGAGGGGAAGCTGTATGAGAAGTGGCTTAGTTCACTTGGTGTGGTCAGCCTGGAGAAGAGGAGACTGAGGCAAGACCTCATTGCAAGCTTCAATTTTCTCACGAGGACAAGAGGAGGGGAAGGTACTGGTCTCTTTGGTGACCAATGACAGGACCCAATGGAATGGTATGAAGCTGTGTCAGAAGAAATTTAAGTTGGATAATAGAGAAAGGTTCTTCACCCAGAGAGAGGCTGGGCACTGAAACAGGCTCTCCAGGGCAGCGGTCATTGCAGCAAGCCTGATAGAGCTCAAGAAGCATTTGAACAACAGTGCCAGGCACACAGTGTGACTCTTGGGGCTCCCCTGCTCAGAGCCAGGGACTGAAATTTGCTGACCCTTGTTGGTCTCTTCCAACTCAGAATATTCTGTGATTCTATGAAAGCACTGGAGGAAAAGTGAGAAAGGAGGTCACTAAAGATCTTCCACATAAGAACAACTTATGTGGAAAAATTATAAGGGTGGGGTTATATCATTCACAAGATAATGTAACCTACAGAGGATGGTTTCTCAGGCTTATAAAACTGAGAGAAACTATATATTCAGATGAGAAATATTTTATAAACCAGTTAAAGCAGATAAACCAATTATGCATTTGAATACTGATTTGTGATGTCATATGGAATGAGTCCAACAAAACTGACACAAGTCTCCTCAACATTTTAGAAAGGGTAATCCAGAAAATGTAATCTCTAATCCAAAGAGCTGAGGGCTCCCAAACTCAAGAAGTCACCTTGGGAGTCAGCCCAATTTAAGGCGGATGAAACCCCCCGACTGCAGATCCTCTACACTGCTGCATCTAGGTCTGTGGTAGCCAGAACAGGAAAGACATAAACCTGTTGGAGCAAGTCCAGAGGAAGCCACCAAGTTGATTAGAGGGATGGAGTACCTCTCCTCTGGGAAAAGGCTGAGAGAATTGGGTATGTTCAGGCTGGAAAAGAAAAGGCTTTATGGTGCCCTATTGTGGCCTTCCAGTACCTGAAAGGAGCCTACAAGAAAGATGAAGAGAAAATATTTACCAGAGCATGTAGGACAAGGAGGGGATGGCTTTAAACTCAAAGAAGTTTAGGTTTAGGCACTGGCATGGGTTTTCCAGAGAAGTTACAGATGCAGGGATTCTGGAACTAGATGGTCTTTAAGATGTCTTCTGTGGTCAGATACGTTCACACTAAGCCCCTTTGGCTGGGGGATCTGAACTTGTGCCACACAATAGCCACCACGCAGATGTGATGGTGGTTGGCCCACACAGGGTCTGGTCAGCATTGCCTGGCTGAGCTGGCCACGACAAGGCTGAGGTCAGTTGCAGGTCAGCCACTGAAGGGGCTCATTTCCCCCTTGAGCAAACATGCCTGCCTCTCTTGAGAAAAGGATCAAAGCCGGTGTAAGAGCAGGATTCTAGAAAACTAAAAAGGGATGCTAAAACATAGACTGTGTTGCACAAGTCCCTGATTTAGCAGAGACTTGATATGGAGAAAAGAGTGCTGCAACAAACTGGTATACATCACAGAAAATTAATTTTAACTGAAACATATCTTTGTACAATCTGGGGAAGTAGTTTTAGTTCTCACCATGCCCCCATCTCTATTAGGTGATACTGCCATGCCAGCGATTGATTAGTTTGGGGATATCCTCAATAGAAATTTCATGATTTTTATATCCTTCAGTTATACTAGAAAATAGAAAGGAAAAGGATTTGTTCCAAATGTTGCTTATTTCAGTGAACAAATGTTGGAACATTCCATAATTATAAAGGAAAAGCAGTCAGAGATGATAAGGAGTAATTTAACCCAGCATAAACTGTCTCTGGTAGTGCTAGACGTGGGGGAGTAAATGAGATAAATTACCTGTATGGCTTACTGCCTTACTTCTCTACAAAGATATTTTATATGTGGGGATATACTGAAATATAACAGGAGAAAAAATATCAAATGTTTGATAAAAGTTTTAATTGGTTTTGCAAATCTTTTATATGAGCTTGGCCCAGCTTCAAATAAGGTAATTCAGCAATGTGGTCCCCTGTTATAATGAGCTAGAGTAGACTATAAATTTTGCGCAGTAAGTCTAAGTCTCTAGAAAATAACACTGGAAAGTGCAAAAGCATATAATGTATACAGGGAAAAAAAGTCAAGTTTTAAACAACAGATGCAGAATTTAAGATAATGTATCTAGCTACAAAACCCAATATGAAATCTTTGAAGTTTTTATACTTGTAATTTAATGAAGAAGCAAAATTAGGTTCTTTTTCTTCACAAGCCTCTTCTAACATTTCTTGTCCTTGTAATATTTAATTCATATGTTTGTGCTAAAAATTTCAGTGACTTCACCTTCAATTGTCTGTCCTCCTTCTACCCTTCAGATGAATGCAGTACTTGCAGTTATGAGCTTTCTCCTGAGGTTTTTCATAAAAGGTCTCCCAAGATGAAAAAGGCATCTCTTGCTTGGTATTTTTATCTGAAAAGCTGTGTAATTGCAAAAATGAAACTTTTCAACAGGATCAGGCAAACAAACATAAGTTTCGCATAGAAATGAGACCTACAGGAGTTTAGATCTCTTACTTGAAAAAACAGCTGTATACCAGCTGAATTTTCTGAAACAAGAGTCAAGTCATAAAAACCCAATTTTTTACTGATTTTATTATAAAAATTAAAATTGAAATTAATGTTTCAATTTGCCATTAAGGTAAGTATAAAAAATGTAAAAATGTAAAAATGTAAAAATGTAAAAATGTAAAAATGCAAAAATGTAAAAAGGTAAAAATGTGAAAATGTTAAAAATGTAAAAATTTTTATTCTGAATAGAAGAAAGAGAGAGGGAAAGAAAAACCCCATGCAATATTTTGCTCATTTTATTAGTAGGAAAATGAGATGCAATTAGTCTAAATGCATAATGTGATTGCACAGAATGGTTGTTTTAGCAGAAATAGTTATATTAAGCCAGACCACCAAGACCAGGCTTTTACCTGCCACAGAAAAAAAATAAAAAGCACTGTAAAATAATACCTATCTTTTGAAAACATGAAAGATACATGCTAGAACAGAAAAACAGACTCAAAATGTTTCAGCTTCTCTACAAAAAAACACCCCAAGAGTCTGAAGCACCTTAGAAATAATAATGGTCTTTCAGGTTCTTTAGGATTTATGAGACACTAGAGTTGCCTCTAGGTAATTTACTTGACTGACTACTTCTAAAATTCTCAATGATTGCTGAAAAAACAGACAACTCATGCTGTACACCCACACAGATGACCAAAGGCTTTCTGCAATTCATTTTCTTTTTTTTTGCTTTGTGCCGCACGTAGGTTACATCTCCCCCGAAAACATCATTTCTTTTATGGGCATCATCATCTCTGTTTCCCAAGCATGGATATTTCATTTCAAGGCAACATGAAAGATATAGCTTTTCAATTTATCCTGATTTTATAAATACAATAACACAGTACTCTGTTTCTGATTAACATGAATAAAATATCAGCTTCAGACTCTGAGGGCTTCTAAATCTTCACTCCATTAAGGGACCCTGGCAGTGCTTCCTTTTTTTTTTCTTTTGGCAATTTTTCAATATGCTACAGAAGTGAAAGAGAGACTCCCTATCTCAGATACGTCCTGTTTCCCACTAGTTCCTTCTCCTCTGGGTCTCTTAAATGAAGAAGCCTTACTGAGTTCACAGTAATCTCCCTCCATCTCCTTTGTACGCACTCCATCCTGAACAGACTGGGGAGGATGGCTATTTTTGAAGCTTCTGTGAGCACTGACACACATGAAAAAGATGACAAAGAGAGAGGGACAAGAAGAGACTGGCACGTGTAACTGGAACGGAGACACGAAGATACAAAAGGGCACACTGAGAAGAATAAGAGGGCTAGCTACAGTTAGAACTGTTGAGTGGCAATAAAAACTTGTAAAAGAAGACTTATGTCAGGCATAACCTCTGAGAAACACACTATTTATTTCATCCTTCTCACAAGTTTTCTCTTTCATGCTCATAATTCTTTTATGTAGACTATGGTTTGTAATGTAAATGTCTGAGTGGATTAGAGTTTTTTAAGAGAAAACTGAACTTTGAAAAAATCTGCTGTTGTGGGGTGTTCTGTCATACAACTTGTGATGGTTGTGATTGACAGCTAGCAAGAGGCAGCTTTTGAAACTTCTTCCTAATGTGTTTACCTTCCCTTTTCATCCTGTCATATTGGTGTTCTTCTAGACTTTTCACAAAAGATATTTTAGGTATAGTTCGTGAATTTTAGGTACTTCAGATTAAAAAGCATTGATCAACAGCCTGTGTCTACCCTGGAGTGCTAATTATTTGAGATCCACCTTTATAGTTTGCTTCTTTTAAAAATATCTTCCTTAACAAGTACCCTCAATTTCAGTATAGAAAATATAGGAAACACAGGCCCAGCCTTCTGAAATATATCAATAAATCAATGGACACAGGGAATAGGAGGGGTCTTAACAGACCCTTAGGTCAATTAAGAGCCCTAAGGATATTTTCTTTACGTCCAAAGTGCCTTCCTTCCTTGGTTCAAATAGATGCTATTTCCAGTTGGAATAGCACATTTAACACGGAATTCTCTGTAGCAAGCCCTGAGCCTATAAGACTTCCCTGGCATTCAGAAGCCTCAGATAGGGAAATGCCAAGTCATGGTGACTGGACCTTAGAAGCCCCTCTTCTGCCCTCAGACCCTTGCTTTTCTCTCTGTAAGACTATAGGTCTCTTTCCTTTAACCCTTGCTATTGGACAATTTCTGAAACCCCTGTATAAAGAGCTGCTTTTGCCCAGCTTGGGCAGGAGAGCTGTCCCTGGGACCCTTTGCAGAGGAATCAGTGAAGGCGCTCCTGTGGAACCCCACACAGCGCTTCTCCTCTCTCGCTGCGTCTGCCTGCCTAGGCACGCTGACATCACAATGAGCTGATAATCACTAAACATCTGTTATCACTTAAGCTTGCTAAGGTGTCCTGCAGCTAAGAACTGCCTGGGAGCTCAGACAGTCAGTTCCAAACAGGACCGCGCCCTCTGGGCCCTGTGCAGCCTGCTGGGGACGCCCCAAAGCCCAGCAAAGGCCGCAATAATTATCCCTGATAAATACCTGAGGTGCTTAATTCATAAAATGTAGTGACCATATTCAAAACTGTTCTCTGTTAATACCATAGTATTTATCCAGGATGTGAAATCCCAAAACGTAACTGTGGTCACAAAACCAAATCCAAATATTAGACCTTGCCCTCTCCAGCAAGCCATTGTGTCCTGAGAGAAATATACCAGAGACCTTTCTTCATCATTACCTACTGTTCACATTAAGTCCATTCTCTTACTATATAGCAAGAATATGTATTTTGACTTCTGTTGATCAATTCTAGCAGATACTTCAGATCCCTATGGACTAAACAAAAAATCCAAAGCTCTTTGAGAATTCCATGAAAAGCAGGCCCCCATCTAATTACAGTGATTCTAATCCACTCTTAAAAATACAAAAAAGACTAAAATAAAATGTCAAAGTATAAATTTTCCCAGTTCCCGTTCTTATCTTATTGTGAATATTGATTCTGAAAGACAGCTGAGTATGGATGTAAGTTATCATATACCAGCTCAATTTAGCTCCTCCAGTAACTTTCAAAATATATGTTTTTGTGCTTAGTGCTGCAGAGTATGTTCTAAATAAGCAGAAGGTGTATAAACCTTATTGCAAAAAGGAGAAAATAGAAATACCTGTACATGAAATCTTAAAAAAATATATCCCTAAAAACTTTCTCCACGTCAGTGAAACAATGCACTGTGCATCTCTTTCTAGCTGTGCTGGCTGAGCCTGGCTCACTCAACAGATTTTAGAAGTATTTTTCCAGCCTTTTCCTATAATTCCCTGGTTTTATGACATTGGAAGGAACTTTAAAATACTTTATTTAAAGAAGATACTACTTACAATTTTATTCACTTGTATTCTCTAAAATATTTTGATTTTTCCATTTTCTTTATGCTATCCACAAACAAGATTTCCAATAGAGAACCCACGGTATACATTGCTTAGGTATTGAGAAGAAACAGCAATATTTAAAACCTGTAAACATGACTCCAACACAATATTTCTGTACTTTGTTTGATACGAAAAGTGAAGTAACAGAGTTGTTTTCACATGAAAACCTAATTTCCTTAAAACTGATATTTTGATTAATATGGTAGGATAGGTTGAGCAGTCTATCAACTTTTACATTTTAGAAGATGCCTTAAGAAAGAAACATACAGAACTTTATTTTTTGTGAAGACTGAGTTTTTGAAACTTAGAAATGTTCCTTATGAGATCAGGTAGAGAAGCTATTGAAAAAATTAGGACAAATCCCACTCTCATACACTTGACATTAGGCATTTGCTTTTTAAAATTACACTGGGATTCAGTCTTCAAGGAACAAGGGGACACTACTCTGGGTTTTTTCATAATCAAAAAAAACCAAACAAACAGAAAACAAGAAAACTGCGGCTTCTAAGGGAAGCAACAGCTGGGAATCTTTGAGTTTCAAGGAAGTTTTATTCCTGATACCAATGCAGGTTTCGGAGGGATTGATTACACCAGGAAGTGTTTATTTGGCTCAATCACAGAGACATAGCTGCTGTAGTTGCCAGTCCCTAGATCTGATTAGCAATGAGGCCAAGCAGAATATACATACATACATTACATACAGATACACATCACAGAGCAACAGCAGCCACACCGACCAACAGGGACAGAGAGCAATGCCTTTATCTGCATCAATACATGCAGAATCAACATTCACACGAGCTGCAGGACAGAATCACCTTGTTTCTTCTGTTTACCTAGTCTGTAGTCTGCTGGTGGTTGTAAATATGTAAATATACACACACCCCTTTTAGGAATAGACCTCAACAGGAGGCAGGAAACTTTGCAGTGATCAGGTGTAGAACTCAGTCATGCAAGTGTACTGGCCACCATCCTGCTTACATCCAAACAGTCCCTTCTAACCCCATTTACCTCCATTTTCCCATGCTCCTTCCCCATTTACCTCTGTCTCTCTGTTTCTTTATCCTTATCTTCTCCCAGATAATAAAACACAAAACAGTTAATACTTTCTTCCTATTGGTTACAGTTTTCTTCCTTCTGTATCCAAATTTGCTATTTCTGATAAAGTTACCTACATATTTCATGTATAGATGGTATTTCTGATATGCTTACCTGGGTGCTGTGTGAATCGAAAATTAACTCCTCTAATTATCTGTAATATTTGACCAACTGTAATCTCAGCAATCCAGACATGCCTTATCCTTGTGGTATTATTCTTATACTGAAAACTGAGTTTTGGAGCTTCTCACTCTCATTTGTTTTGTCCAGAAATAGCTCCTCTCATGTTCAGTAATTTCTTAGGTTCCATTCTGTCATCTATCTTTAGAACATGAGCATAACCTCTCTGCATACCTTAACAACATAAAATTCTCCTTGCACCATATTTCTTCTGTCATATATGCCTAATTCCAGACACAATGTGCCTTGTAATTTACCCCAAATACTATGAGAATAATTTCAATCTTTTACACATTCACCTTTTTCAAGTGCTCTATTTCTATCATTTTCTAAGAAAAGCTACAGCTCCATTTCTACAATTACTGCCATTAAAAAAAAAAAAATACTTTTTCTACTTTTGAAAAAACTTTAAATAAAAAGTTGTCAATCAGATATATCTACCACTAAATCACTACCATTATAAATAATTTTTAAAATCTTTCTCAGATTTTTAAGACTGATGGCTGTCACGGCCAGGCTTCAAATAGCAGTTAAAATTAGATTTAATCCACTAACACATTTCTTATTCCATGCCACATCATATTACCTCTAACAACAATGTCCTTTTCCCTTGCTGTTCTGTGAAACATAACTCATGACAGTGGAGCCAGCTACCCCAGTTGTTTCCTGCATGCATATTGCATGCATTAGCATTTCAGTCTTGTGAGTTATACTGTAACTGTCTTACAGTGCTGAAAGAAATCTTGTTGGAATTCAAAAGGGTAAGATTTATAGGTCTAGATTTGGAGAGCATAATACAGCTTGTCCAGTTGTCACATTGCAAACTGGAGAAGGAAGCACCTTTTGAACTATTACTGTAATGAGGTTAAACTGAAAAACAGCTGATGTCAATGAAGACTGATGTTCTGACCATATTTTTGCTCTTTTTAAGGAAGACATGCAAAAGGAGGCTGTAGGCAAAAATAGGCTGAGGGCAAATGGGACCTGCATTGAACATCTGTGCTTGCTTTTTTTTTTTCCCTGTTACTAAAAAAGAATGTTAAGCTGGTGATTTTAAATGATTTAAACTTGACAGTGTTAGGTCTAATAATAGCAAGCCAAACAACATCTGGTATGGAGCAAATGAAATTATTTGGTATAACATTTAAAAATCTGCAAGTGCAAGTAGGGAACTTTTTTTATGTCTCTAAAGGACATGTAGAGCCATCATTTTTCATGAATAATATGACAAGATGGGTTGTGGATTTCTCATGAAATTTCTATTACATTACTAACTGAGTTGTCTTTTTTTTTTCTCATTAGAAAGCTTATCAGAAAGGCAGGTATTATGCCTCCTCAAATATTCTCACTCTTTTGTGGAGATAATTGTTTTCTTAATATTATGCTCATTTTTGTTTTACCCCTTTTCTGTTACTTTTCCCCATGCTCAGTGTGAATGTCATATTGAATACTTATGAAGATACACCTGGGAGTATCAGAAAAATTAAGATTTGGCTACAAACCACAGATTACCCAGAAGAAGTTGTAGAAAACTCAAACCAAATATGAGGGTAAAGTGCTAAAAGTCATTAGTAGTGTTAAAGGCACACTTCATTGGTATTTTCATGTTACCTATTTCAGCTACTTGCTCAAAGACCTGTTTATGACCTCAGCTCTTGTACTGTAAGTTTAATCTGTAAATCAAATATTCCCAAATTTTCTCTATATAGAATTCATCATCTTAAATGAGTCCAAATTCTATAGTCATAAAGTTCCAATAAACCTAGAGAAAATCAGAAGTAGAACAACTATGCATGTATGTATAACATTTCAAGCCTTTTTGTACAAAATTCTTAATATGTACAAATTCTTCTAAACACATTATTTTTCTCCACAGGCAGAAGCCCAAATTAACACTCTACCATCTAAAAGTTACTCAGTGACATTTTAATGAAAACAAAAAGAGTTTTAGGACATTCATCCACACATGAATACTTTTTTCACTACTCTGACAGGATCTTAAACCAAAATTATTTATCAAATATAATTTAAATTCTTTTCCTAACTATCTCCTCCACTTCATCATATTGAGATGAGGTTTTTAAATTGGTTGATACTGTATGTATGTATATGCATATATTTAATTGGAATGTAAAGATATTAGAGGTGAACACAAAATCTGAGCTTGAAAACCATAAAAATACATAATTGCTTTTATTAAATCAAACATTATTGTGGTTCTGAATATGTCTAACAGATCTTAAAGATTGCTTGAAATAATTTTTGTATTTTGCACATATTATTACACTTAGCAAGCATAGCTAATTGGCATGACTAAAGTACATGCATAACAATGCGGCTTAAAACTACAAAAGAAAAGGAAATTATGTTTTTTTCTTATAAATAAATTATTAACTACTATGTATTATTTATATTACACAAATTTAAGCAATGTATAATACATGAGGATAAATTTACTATATTTGGAACAAAATTAACTGAGCTGTCTTACAGGACCTTTATTAATATTGCAAAATTGGTATTATACTCCTGTATAATTGATTTTTAAAGACTAATTTGCATATGTTTTCCTAAATCACATCACTTAAGCTAGAAAATGTTATATATCATATACTAGGTTGATAGCACCAAGACAAAGGTGAGTGGTGAAGCATGAGACAAAGTTCCTTAAAATTCTTGGAAATTGGATTACCTGTATACAAAATATGAAACGTCATTTTTTTCTGTAAGAAAACTCATAACAAGTTATTTAAATCTTCTGAAAAAAAGCTGTCTAACCCTAAACTGTAATATGTCTCTATGATCTACATATTCTATTCAAATTGCAATAATGAACTGTTAAGGAATTTACAGATATTTGAAATCCTCATATTGGAAAAAAGCCCCCATATTACTATTCACGTAATTCCTGAAGACTGGTACAGAAGCTGTGATGAAATTTAGGTTCTAGGAGTTAGAATAATTTTTTAGGAAAGTAATGGTAAATGTATTATCTTTGAGAGAGATTTTGAGATCCAAGTGGTTTCACAGGTGCTTCTATAAGACTAGGAAAGGATGTGAACAATTTCTGTAGTAGAGGACAATGACCAATCTTTCCTCTATCTGTCCTTTAATATTTTAAAATGGTAAGGCATCAATTATTGGAAGGTACCTCTATAGAAAGTAAAATAATAACGAAACTTCCCTCTCATTATAAGAGGCAAAATATTTTTCATTAGCAAAGAAAACTGTTGTTTTTTAGTCTAAATACTCATCCAAACCTATATAAATAAACTTTAAAGATGCATTTTGATAATTTTTTGTACATTCCAGTTTGAGTACTCTTTTACAACAGTTCCATGCAATGTAGGAATAAATATTTACAATTCAGGAATTTTATACCTTCAAATCAGTTTTCATTCCTTTTGCTCTGAAAAAGAGCTGTTTCTGGATTCATGTCAATTTAGTTTCACAGAAACTTTTGGAGCAAAGGTGTCTTCTGTATCACATCAGTTCATCCCATGGAAATGCTGGACATCATAATGCTCAAATACTGTGAAAATATACGATTGTTTTCCTCAGATGTGTTAGCAAGGCAAACTAATTAGAAATTTTCATGGTCATTTAGAGGTGTATATATAAAGGAAAAAGAAGGAAAAAAATGCTAGACAATAATCCTAGCTCTCGCATTTTAACTCCCTACCAATGAATTCTACCAAAAAAGTTCTTATTGCCACACCAGCTGCTGCAGTGTTTGGCACTGGAATGTGCGTCAGTTATGGAACGGAATACAGACTCATCGCTTCTTGGCTGTCATAGTCTTAAAGCTTAGTGCCTTTTCTTTAAATCAAAACTATTAGGGTGTTTTGTGTTCAGTACTGTAACCAGCTGAGAATCTTTAGGTGAGTGGGCATTTTAAAATGTCCCTTGTCTACTGGGAAATGATTAAAGCCCTGTGATTTCTACACTTGCTTTTGTTATCTCAAATGTCACAGTGATTGATGGCAAGACATCTTTTCTTCTGTAATGTTTTGGACTTTGTTGCTTGCCTTAGAGCAGATAACGTAGCCGCAGCAAAATGTGAAATGACAAATAAATAATTTGTCTTGTTTTCTCTCCCAAGTTGCAGCTAGAATAGTCAGGATACACCTGTTCACTTACCTCACAATTGCTTTTGATAACATTTTGGTGACTGACACCAGACATGTGCAACACATAATCAAAAAATTGGAGGAGAAATCTGCATTCCTCCTGGAAAGACAAGGCATTTTGTTGCCTAAATAGTATGGCAGTTAGTTTATTACTAAATTTTCTGTAAATTTCATGAAAAAAGCAAGTTAAAACACTCAAACTAAAGGAAACAAATCACACTGAAAAAATGTTTACCATTTTCTTTGAAACCTTCTTATTCAAGAATCTTGTTTAATCCAAAACATTCTGGTCTACCAGTAACAGGATCTTTTTATGGTTTAAGGTTTATTTTCCTTTTTTTTGACGAAAAATATCTGAGGTACCAAAGCCATTACCTTGCTTTACATCAGGCATAGGTGCTCGAGTGCCAAGTGTTAAGCCTCTAATTTTGGTGTAGACAGGCAGTCAATGGCTGCCAGATATTAAGAACTTCTTTATTTTCCCGATATCTCTATCAGCCCAATACTGGTCCCTTAATCTCAGACATGAAATAGTGAGAACAAGAGAAGATCATGAGAAGGGTAACAGGAAAAATAAAAGCTTTGATTGGCTTCAGTACAGGGAATAATTAAATATGCAAGAATGTTTTAGACTGAAAAGCACATGACTGTAAAAAGATATGTATAAATGTATAAAATCATGTGATGCATGAATAAAGATTAATACAGAACAATTTTTATTCTTTTCTTCAAACTAAAGAATAAAGTAACAAAAGTATAATAGTAGGTGTCACATTTGAAATACATAAATACAGATGCATAGTTTAACTGTTGAATTTTTTTGCATCATACAAAGAATATGAGTTGCCAGAAAATTAGGACAAAAAGTGCATAAAGTGCACCAAGCCCTATAAAACATATCAGTACAAATACAGACACCTACATTTGAATTAGTTGGAATACCTTTACAATCAGAAAGAAGAAAAAGGTATTTTTAGGATATAAGTTATATAATTCTGAAACACCCCAACCTCTTCACCCAGAACCACCCAGTCCCTACTTGGGCTCAGCTATAGTTCAGACCTCTACTTAGCTCTGCCTTCTGCCAATCCTGATGGACTGGATTTTTCTAAATGAGCCTCAAACTGTCCCTGATACCTTGAAATTTTTGTGATAAAACCCAATGGGAGTTGCAGCTGCCACCATCCATGCTGTGCTTACCCCACACAGAGGCTGTAGGATCATACTTAGCTGGGGAGGGCACTGTCCTGCCATGCTTTTGCTGCTCCCCAACAGAAGGTTAAAATAGAAAGTTAAAATAGATCGTAAAAATATTTTTTTTTTCCTAGATCCCGATGATGATGCTTTACATTGGGAAAATGCAATGTTTTCTCTAACCTCATCAAACATGCTTGACTGGAAATCCAGTGATGTTCCTTGCCAGACACAAGCAAGATATCAGTCTAAACCGACTCTTGGTCTAAACTGGTACATTTTTGTACTCTTCAATAAGCAGAAACTCCCTAGTATAATAATCTGTGGTTCCTTCTTCAACGGTGTCTGCAATGTTAATAAAACAGTTAATAATTTTGTTTCTGTAATATAAGAACTGACATAAGAGCAGAAGTACTATTAGAGAGAATAATTAATTTTCTGTGCCCACTAAACAAAATAGTCTTTGGCCACTTAGAAATAACCATTTTGAATCCATTAATTTCACTGCAAATAGTACATGTTGGTCTCAATTGCATTTGGTCTCTTTTCTACTATAAGGAAATGGCAGGGTCTCTATTTAACAAAAAAAAAAAAAAAAATGCATTGTTAATACCAAATAGTCTGTTAACCAAAATTTCTCTTCTTTTTAATGACCTACTTTGTAATTGCAATTTCTGTATCAATCAATGGCACGAGGTTAACTAGCAGGAAGAATTGTCCTTGTGAAACAGATCTGTGAAACAGATCTCTGAAACAGAATACTAAGTGATAAGATGCAGGCAACTTCCAGTTGAGTGGGAGAATAAGAAGTGTAGATAGGGTGTCAGTCTTTGCAAAGAAAAGAACAAGATCTCATGTCTTAGATTGATGGGATAAAAGACCTTGTATAACAGAGAAACAAAGTTCTCTATGTAAAACTGAAAGTTACTTATAGACTGTGTGTCAATCAGACCATCCTTCATAGCTGACAGTTCCTAAAGGAATTAGGAAAAAAAATTCTAATGTCACAGGCAGAGGCTAAGAGCAAAATGTTTCTCTTCAGATTTTTCATCCTCAATAGAATTCTGATAGGCTTGACTGATCCTTCTGAATGCAGAAGTTTGACTTAGTCACCTACCAACACAGAAAAATCCTTTGATTCATATTATATGACTTTACTTGCAAAAGTCATGGTATTGAACAAACAGTATTATGGTTCCATTATAAGAAATTATCTGAAGAAAGAATTAATGGTCTGGACAAAAAGAGCAAGAAAAATTCCATATTGGGCTGCAAAAATCCCTTGTATGGTAAAGGTACATAAATGCATTTTGGATAAAATTCTGCTGGTAAAAGAATTAAATTAGAGTTGGTGCCTCTATTTGTGTGGTTAAAGAGACAGTTCATATTCCCAGATTTAATGAACAGTTTTGTAAAATTTTATTTAAAACTTGTTGAACATGAAAATGAAATATCGAGTTAAGCATGAAACCATGAGCTCAGCAATTTAGGAAATATCATTATCTTCCTGGATTATCCAGGAATGTGGAAATATTTGTATAATACTACCTAGTTATTACATTATTGTTTGTCTCAGTAGATATAAAAAAAAAAGACATTCAGGTACTCTTTTTTGCTAATAATCACAAGAATTGATGATATAATAAAATTTTCCACTGAATGAAAATAATCTTGTTAAAAAAATTTATCTCATAGTCTAAGAAAGTATATGACAGGCATATTTTTCAAATAAACAAGTATTCACTAGTATAAAAGAATTAGTTAACTATCAAGTATCGTAATGGACAAGCAATTAATTATGTGGTCGTTTTTCCCTTTAAAATACATTCCTTCTAAATTCCTATGGGATTTTTTGCATATATCAATTTGACACAGCCTCCCACATAACAACTCTTCAGGGAGAAAAATCCTTTGATTTGTGCCTTTTGAATGGCAACTTCAAGTGGGAGAATGTTCAAAATACCCTGTATCTCTCTCTGCATTCCTTACAGGTCAAAGGGTTTTGCTTCCTTTGGAGAAGGTTTGCAACTTCAGAGTAGCTGAAATAATTTCTGTTGACCCCAGGCTTGTATTACATCAAAAGAAGATATTTTAAAAGGACATAAAATTATAATAAAAACATGCAATTAAATAAAGTTTAGGAAAAACAACAAGCACATGGCATATTGTATATCTGTCTTTATTCACTGTGTTTTGTGCTTCTTTAGCTTATTGATTCAATTTTCTAATGTTTTTTGCCATCTTTTCTCGGAATGATTTTTTAATATTATTAACTTCCTTCTCTTGACATAGTAAGATATCTATATGTACAATTTAAATAACAACAGAACATTTAAGTTTTCACTTGGTTCCTATGGAAACCTTTCTTGTTCATCCTTTCCAGAAAGAAAATGTGAGGGCAACTAGTCCTTGAAAAATATTTGCACCCAAAAATTCTCCCTTCTGCTATTTCAGTCTGTATATCATTGAAACCTGAGTAAACACCTAGCCAATGTCAAACTTCAATCCCCCTTCTTCCATTCTAATATCATCCTGCCACTGCACAAAGGTACCTAGAGTTTTTATTTTTTTTTCTATATGTAAAATTCTTATGGATAATTAATGAGTTTTTTCTTTCCCATCCATTCTTAGGTGCAGCTAAACTCTGAGGGTCTTGATTATGATTTCAAAATAGATTCCAGTAAATTGAGATATGCAAGTCTATTGTGCTGCATTTCATAATGTAAACAATAGATTTTTATACTTAATTTTATTTTATCAATTTAGTTGATATCAATAGTTGGCAGATACCAGGATCATTGACACAAAATTAGCAACTTTTCAATTTAAAATATTTACCCTTCTTCATCTCATACTATTCTCATAGAAATTTGTTTTAAGGAGTTCCAGCGTATCTTTGGTGCAATATAATAGATAAGAATTTTGTCATTTATTTTAAAAAAGCCAAATTTTGATCCCTGTTGTTTTTTCACCGGCATGTTCAAATAGACTTACCAAGAGTTGCCAAATGCACACAATGATGTCCAATTTCTGCCCATCTTTTGTCAGTTGATGTGCTTATTACAAGACTAAATGATTACCCTATGAGCTGCGATTTCTAATTCTTCCCGCAGAATTTTTTTAATTGTCCAATACTCAGATAAAGACTGCTGAGGAAATTTTCAGGCACAGGGAGAAGCACTTAGACAAGGAGGTAAGAACAATATCTGCAGTACCGTAATTTGTATCTAACAAGGTTTTTCATAAGTCAGAAAGGGATGGAGGGTAGGCTGATTCCTTTTGTATTGCAATGGACAAGCAATGGTCATCAACTTAAACTTCAAAAGAAGCACTGAATACTTAATACTTTCCTTGGAAATAGTTGAATTCCTAATATTCATAATTTGGCTTTCTGTCACAATAAGAAAAAAATAAAGTATTTTTTATTAAACAGAATTTTTTTTGTAAGGAAAATTTAATTTTGTCTTTTAATAAATAATCACTTGGAAAAGAAGCATGGAGGCAGAAATAAACAGAAAGAGGGTCTTACAGGTAATAAATATAAAACAACAAAAGAAGAAACAAGAAGGCAACTTAGAAGATATGTAAAATAGAGAAAATTGTGAATTGTCAAAAAAACCAAGATAATAGCTATTTAAAAATGTGTAATGGAAATCAGCTCAAGAGACAGCCATATATACACAATACAAATTTATAAAATTTATTCCAAATTGAGATGCATATAGATGAATGACTCAGAGCATTATTCTTGGAAAGATGTGAGATAATGTGCTCCTTGTCCTTTAAGAAGGATCTAGTTATTACAAGATTTCTAAACTCATTTCTTTGAACTAGCACTATATGAATTTTTATCCTTGCCTTATGCATCTAAGTGAAGACAGCATCCTGAAATTCAGATAATGGGGAATGAAAATAATCATGTGGAAGTTTGAGTTCCATATTTTCCTAATCAGGAAACACATTAAAATGTCATACAATGCAAAATACAGGAGTTTGAAAAATCCTACATAAATTTCAGTAAGGACAAAACTATCTAATATAGCTTTTAATATTTTACATCAGATTCTATACCTTAAAATTTTGATTTTTCACTTTCTATAGTACATTTAAAATTTATGATAAGTGCCAGGAACAATATTGATAGGGTCTGTCAAATGTATTTGAGGAGTTGAGTAATGGTAAACCAGAAGAAAAAAGTATCATAATAGCTAAGATACTTACCTAGCCATAATGAAAACCTCCCCTAGTATTAACTAATATTTATTTCTTTCTATGATTTAATTTGATTGCATGCAACAAAAGTATCTGACATAATTTTAGGTTTAATGGAAATTTCCAAGAGAAGAACTGAATATTTCTGCCTGTCAAGTTGTTTTCTAGAAGTATATTTGACATTAGGAGGATCCAGAATATTTAGATGTAAATCTGATAAAAAATAGCTAAATCACACACACTGAACTTCCTTCAAAATCACAGAAATTTGCATGTAGCTTCATTCAAAATTCACAAAATTCATGAATAATATCAAATACAGGAACTAATGATCTAGTACTAGCACTGTTTGACCTGAAAAAGATATCGTTATGCAGAACAAGGAAGTATTTGCTTTCCAATGGAAAACAATTATGAAAAATATTATGGAGACAAAATACTTAACAATAGACCCATTTCATTACTGCAACTTAATTTTCCTATAAATACTATTAAGTAGTATTTGATAAATTTGTTTTTCATCCATACAGTTAATACAGGTCTTATAACTAATGACAGATGTGTGAGATGGCAGTGACAAATGTCTCCAATGAGAAGCTAAGACACATTTGAAGAGAGGAACCCAGAACTCAAATAATGGTTAAAGTGAATGCATAACAAATTATTCCTTCACCACTCAAGGGTACAGACTCTACATGTGTTTGCAAAGAAGTCTAATGAGCAATGAAAATTATAACATATTGTGAATCTTCAGCACTGAAGCATTGATTCATAAAGGCAATAAAACACACACCAAAAAATGCTATTGTTTGTTAATTCTTTTTTATATGGTCAGAAATGAGTGCAAGTGAACATGATGTTTCTTCCATTAGAAGAGTAAAGTTCAGCTGATGTCTCACAGGACTCCCTGACCTGAGGGAAGTTGTTGTTATCTCAGTTAATTGAATTTTTTGGTGGGAATACAACTAATTAATCTTCTATTTCCTCACCAAAAGAAAAACAGCTCTTCTATCAGTGGATAAGAAATAGGGGGCAATGGAGGTGAGAGGATGGGACACATAAAAGTGATAGAATAATGTGGAAGTCATCATCTTTCCCTCAAAAAGCCAAACCAAACAAACAAACCGACACTAAAACAAAACCAAAACAAAACAAAATAAAACAAAACAAAACCGAACCCTCCCAAGAAGAAAAAACAAAACAAAAAAAATCCAGCCAAAAAAAAAAAAGAACCGCAAACACCAAACCACATAAAGCTGAGTACTGTGAGTGCTCGAAGTTAATTGAAATTTGCAGCTTGTTTTAACAATCAAACACAGACATGCAAAAGATAGTATATACAAAACTGTAACTTTGGTTCAAATGTCTAATAGCATTGATAACCTAGGAAGGATGCTGCACACAACTGTCAAGTTAGGCTCCTTCATGGATAATTGGGGAGGCTCTTGGTGCCATCATTTCCCTATACATGAAATATCATCGATAAAATAGAGATTGATTGTCTTGGAATAGAGTATGCTGAATAAAAGAGGATTCTCTGAAGAACAATCTCACTATCCATCCACTTAACAGAAGCTTAGCATGCTGAAGAACATCTTGCATTGTTTGGATTCAATCCATCATTAAACAAAAATGAGAGGAAGACTGAGATACACAAATGTGCAAATGCCACATGGATGGATATATTAAGGAACCTGTAACCATCTGGACTCAATATGGAACCTAAAATATACCCATTTATCAAATTACAATTCCCATGCAACATATCACATCAGTATTTCAGAGCTGATTAAAAGTAAATTGTTTAGAATTTATCAAACTGAGTAGAGAAGCAGAAGCAATTTGTATACTTTGTTATGTACAATATATTCTTCAGAGTTTATTTTATTCTCTATTAGAAACATGCAGCAATGAATGCCCTGGTCCTGCAGAGTCTTGTACACGTGTTTTAATGGATTCAGGCATTAGTCTTAGTAACTGTAATAGGATTGTTCAATCAATTAAATAAAACTTGTGCTTGAATATTTATGACATTTAAGTTTGAAAAAGAAGCATTTTAACACTGAACTCTGTCTGAAAGGATAACTCAAAGAACATGGAGACATCAGACACAAGCCCAGAACTTGTCAGTGACCATTTGAATTTTAAGATATGTAACATAATGAGGTAACTTTGCCTAACTTGTGAAACTAGGGGACTGGAATGAGCCACCTATGTATCCATTTCTCATGTCTCCACCTCTTCATTGGGGTTGATTTTGGAGGTTTAAATAAGTCTTATTTAAACTTACTGAATTAGTTAACTAATTAATTGATTACATTATGTTCAAGACATAATTTCATTATAATTTGTGCTTTACCAAATAGGTACTGAAAAATAGTTTTAACCCAGTCTACACAAAAGTGTATTTTATAATGGAAGTGTATCACACTTGAAATAAAGGTTTTGTTGTACAACATGAGCCATGGGGCAAATGTCTAAAACTACATTTTGAAAAGAGAGTTACATAAGCAAAAACAAAGTTTGAGAAGAAGAGAGTGAAAACCTTTAATTGTTTATAAAGTTTTAAAACTGAAACAGATTTTTAGCAATCTGCATATCAGAGTTCCATATAGAGCAATTTCTGTATCATAATTAGATGCAGAAATATAAATGTCAAAGTACAAACTCAGTAAAGTTGAAAAAGATTAAAAAAATTTATTTTTAAGATGTTTTTAGGCAATGAGGCTCTCAGACTTCTTCACATAGTTTAAAAAGGTGAAGTGAAGGTTACAAGAAAAGTTGAAATGACAGCTGTTTTAAGTAAGTGATTAACAACAATATAACAAGAGGACACTGTGTAAAAACTTCCTAGAAGTAAAAATATATCTAATTACAGCAAAAATGTAAAAATCATAGTCTCATCTACCTAGTAATGATGTAAGGATGAAATTTGTTCCAGGAAATGTGCTAATGGCAGGGAGGAACAGTCAGCTGTTATTCTGAAGCAAGCTTTGATTCCTATGAAAACATATATTCCTCTTATTACAGGGCTGTAAAGAAAGACAGATTTTAATCTAGATTAGCTAGATTTTCTTCTGTGGAACTTTATATTGAAAGAGATTTTCATTATAATTTTGAACAAGGCTACAATTTATCTCTAGTAATACAAAACCCTCAGTGCCAGTCAAGTACTGTACTTAGAGAGTATCTATTGACTGACAGCTTTTAAACCAATAGTAAATTGCCAAAGGAACTACTAAAACAACAAACCTCATTGGAATGCATCAAGTCTTACCATTAAGAATGCCAGCTAGGGACTCCAAAGCGTTATGTTGTTCTTACCATTTAACAAGAATTAGAAAGCACTGACATAGCACTATTGCACAAACTAAGTTTTCTGAATTAATTTAATTCTTTTTACCTTTTCAGCTTCTCAGCTCCAGTGGTCACTTCTCCTTTAGAATGTTTTTCATGCCTTTAATCACTGTAAGCAGTAGTAATAGTTCTTTAACAGAATAAGTAGCCGGGCAGGTAATTTAGATGAATATTTTCTCTGCATAATCAAATAGCTGGCAATAAAATGGAGCATATTTTACTCCCAAATACAACAATATGAACCAAAGTTAAGTCCTTGCACTTTGGTTATCATTAGACACCTGTCACTAGTGGGATTCCATAGGACTCCATGCTCGGCCCTGCGCTCTTCAACATCTTTGTAAATGATCTGGATGCAGGAGTGGAAAGGATACTAAGCAAGTTTTATGATAATACTAAATTGGGAGTAGCTGTTGACTCCCTTGAAAGCAGAGAGGTCTTGTAGAGAGACCTTGACAAATTACATGTCTGAGCAATCGGGAACTGTATGATGTTTAGTGAAGACAAGTGCCAGATCCCGCACCTGGAATGGGGCATTCCCGGATGCCTGCATAGATTGGGTGGTGATATGCTGGAAAGCAGTGCTGTGGAAAGGGACCTGTGGGTCCCCATTGATGGCAAATTGAGTGTGTCCTGGCAGCAAAGAGGGCCAGATGTGTTCTGGGGTGCATCTGGCACAGCATTGCCCACCAGGCAAGGGGGCGGATTGTCCCACTCTGCTCTGCACTGGGGCAGCCTCACCTTGAGTGCCAGGGCAGTTTTGGGCTCTACATTGTAAGAAGGATATAAAGTTACTAGAGGGCATCTAAAAGAGGTTTTTGAGTGTAGTGAAAGGTCTCGAGGGGAAACCAAATAAGTAGCACCTGGTTTGTTCAGCCTGGAGAAGAGGAGACAAGCAAGATCCTATCCCAGTCTAGTTTCCTCACAGAGGGAGGTGGGGGGGCAGACACTGATCTCTTTTCTATTGTCACCAGTGACGGGACCTGAGGGAGCTGCATGAACTTCTCTCAGGGGAAGTTTAGATTATATATTAGGGAAAAGTTCTTCACCTGGAGGGTGGTTGGGCACTGGAACAGGTTGCCCAGGGAAGCGGCCACAGCATCAATCTTGACAGAGTTCAAGAAAGATTTGGGAAATGCGCTCAGGCATATCCTGTGATTTTTGTGGTTGTCCTGTGCTGAGACAGGAACAGCCCTTGATGATCCTAGTGGCTGCCTTCCATTCAGGATATTCTATGATCCTATTAGTCTATGGGTTTTTTTTCCATTGATTGCCACAACTGGCATGCTGGCATTCTGTGGTGTCAACAGATTAAACATCATAAATGCTTATGTACAAAATTCTGAGCTGAAATTTTAAGTCAGATTTATCAGGCTGTGAACAACAAAGAACATATTTTGAGCATTTATTTTATTAAGTCTATCATTAGCAATAAATGTTTTTCATAAAAATCAAATTATTAATTTTGGTTTTATAGGGAGGCACAGAGAAACATATTCAGGTAAGAGTGCGATCTAATATTCTGAGAAAGGAATTGACAGATCTACTCTTGAGGAAACATGAGTAGAAGTGAAAACATCAGTCTTAGGTAGAGGTAGAAGTAGTGTACCTCTGAGCTTTTTAGTCCTACAAGACGCATGACCCTTTTCCAGATTTTAGTTAACTAACTTCTTTCAAAATTGATGGACATGTCTTATGAATTCAGTCCAAAGAGGAGGGGGTATAATTTTCTTCCTAATCCCCTCATATTCTCTTTCATCAGATCCTTTGCATTTCAGTGATTACACTGCTTGTATAAAGAGACAGGTTCAATTACCTTCTTTATCTCAGAGGATCAGAATCTGTCTCTTCCATTATAATGACCTATCCATAAAGTTATATGTATTTTGGAAAAACATCAATTTTTTTTTTGTTTTGGTTTTTTTTAGAAATCACTTAATTCTGTATGGAATAGTTCTATTTTAATTGACCCCTAAAGAAAAAGAAGAAATGAGGCTTCATGCCTCTGAAATTGGCACCCACTAGTGCGTAGAGATGTGTTTCTCCTAATTTTCTTTATTTCACAAATATAGAACATTTATATTCAGTATATATTAACTTTATTGTCTTACATAAATTCAGTTTGTGAGCTCAACCACGACATTTACCAAATGTGCAAATAATGTACCATTGACAATTTGTGATTGAAATGTGTTTCTTCCTTATTTTTTCCTTTTTTTTTCAGACAGTAAATATTATGTGATTCAACTCTAATGACCAAATTATCATATCAAAGAAAACCACTGTGGCAAAAGGCACTAAGAGGTATCTTTTCCAACTGCATGGGAGAAGTCAGACTTTAAAGAACATCTTCATCCCAAACTGCTTTTATTTTCCCTCAGGGATTTGAATATTCACATTATAAAACAATGTAGAAAACTTGGCACCATTTTTAAAGATGACAAAACTGTTCAGAAATAATATATTTTTTGTTCTCTCTAAAACAAACACTTTTCAAATATTTATTTAATCTGGGGGGAAAAAAGTATCTCCAAAATTGATTTGGCAAGGCTGTCTCTTGACACAGATGAGACAATGACAAAGGTGCTCTCGAGTCCTTGATAGAGACAGGAGGGTAGTTATGAAATACTTATGGATGAAAACAATCTGATCAAAAGTTCTTTACTTCTTTGTATTATTGTATTATTCTATCTTCTTACTATGATAAAAAATGCAACATATTTATTAAATGTCAAAGGCCTCTGGGAAACTTTTGAGAGACATAGGGAACACTGTGTAGGAGTTTCATGGCATGTTTCTCTGCTTGCTCAGTGACTTTCTATTCTCTTAAAATTTGGGGTACTTTTATGTCCTCTTTGTTTCACTGTTGCATGGTATTGCCAAGGCTAGCAGTATGGGGAAGACATTGAAATGAATTTGTACAGCCTCAGGACCTGGGCTTGTAAAGTTTGTTTTCTCTTACCTTTTCTTCACCTACCTTGGTGACATGGTTTAGATATAAGTGCAATTTTTGTAACTAACTGGGAGACTATGGCTAATTTGTTTATCTTTGTTTGTAATTAGCATGATTTTTAAAATCTACAGGGAAAAGTAGACATGGTGTGCCAACACAGGCCTTGAGAAGTGGAGACAGAGAATGGTCATAGAAGACAACTGTCTTGTGAGGACAGGGGATGGAAGGTCCTGGAGCAAGACACTCACAGCTATGAACAACTCAGCAGATGTCAGTTAAAGAATATCAAACATACAGCTACACTGGTTCTTGGCTAAACACCCGTAAAAGCCACCATATAAAGTAAAACTGGGTGAAATAGGAAGCTGTAGACCAACACAAGGTGTAAAAGTATGTCAACAGACCTGTAAAAATGAGCATGGGTAGTTAAAGGAGGAAGAAGTTATCAACTCTATACACTAACGCTGTATTATCTCCAGTGAAGAGCATCAAAGGCTGAAACCCAACCATAACATCCCTACCGCCATGGGAATGAAAGCACCAGCCTTAAGACCTGGAAACAGAAGGTGAAGAGCAAGCCCACCACCAGGCAATAGAGTAGAAGCTTGGAAGTGTACATATAACAGCTCTACCTCTGTTAGCACTGAAAGATTTTCTGCATAAAAGTATTGTTTCTTTCCTGCTGTCATGGTTTAGGAATGCTACTCTCCCGTTTAGTGTTCCCACGGAGACTCTAAACCATGTACCACTTGCTCACTTCCCCCTCACCTTCTTCATGCCCGCTGCATCAGGATGGAGAGGAGCAGTGGAGTCAAGGAAGGTAAAGATCACAGGTCGAGACAAAAACAATTTACTGGAAACAGCAATGAGACAAGAAAACAAACAGTGACAGCAACAATACTAAAGACAGAGTGTACAAGAGGCAAATCGTTCCCACAGAAACCACCCAAAAACAGGCAATACCTGACCCCTCCTTCAGCCCCTCTACACCAACCTAGAAGCCAGCTCTTCCTGCATCCTTAAAAAATGATGTGAGTTCATGTAGAATAACCTCTGGTTCCTAGCCATGACCCTCCTGACTGCTGCAAAACTTAACCCTGTCCTGGCCACAACAAGAACACCTACAATAATTAGATCCAGACTAAGTTGGTGAGACTGTTAATATTTCAACTATACCATCAATAAATTCCTAGCCTTAAATACATATCCTTTGATTGTTCCTTAAAACTATGATTTTAGATGTTTTGGATCTAGACATAGGTAAGGAAACAAAATTTCTTACAGTCATTGCCACACAGGTAGTGTGTGACTCCCCTCACTGGAAGAAGATATGCATGAAGAGGTTGCATTGACTTAAACCTGCACTGAATTTGTCCCACAGGATATGTTTAAATTAATTCTGCTGAAAAAAATTTTAATGAACTATTCATAAAATGTTATGAACAACTTTCATAATTTCCTAGAATTTCTGTTGAAAAAATGTACGTCAGTAGAGTCAAAGCACTGCATGGACTTTCCCAGTCTGTTAATATCTGTAAGAATTATTGTCTAGAGTGATACTGAAAAGAAAGAGAAACCAGATAGAGGATTTAAAAACTTGTCTACAGGGTAAGGAAGAATTTATATTATTATTCTGTATTTTTCTTTGTCTTTTTCCTTTCTGTATATGTTTGTCTGTCTGTGTTTTGGGGTTATTTTGCAATAAGTGCTGCAGCAATAAAAATGAGATGATGCACATGAGGGTTCAGTCCAATAAAATTGTGAAGAGATCATAATTTGTTCTACTCATTTCTGTTTCCTACTAAAAGAAACAAGGTATTAATGTCAAAATAAATGTTATTTCATTTAATAGACTAAAAGGTCAAACACATTTCTACATTTCCTCAGCTCAGAGAACTGGTTGTTAGCACAAAATATTAAGATAAGACTAATCAGAATAATTAACAAAATCTTCATGGTTTTCCCTGAGGTGCTGGTATCTAATAAGATTTAGGCTGCTAGAGCTCCACCCACTCTACCTACCTACTCTGCAGCAATAACAGATAAATGAAAAACTGCACTGAAATCATTATTTTAGGTAAATGTTTAAATATTTTCAGGGTAAAGTATAGTCTGTGGAAGACTGTACATGTTTACAGGTGCAATTAGACATAAATCATAAGTACTGATCTTCCTCTGAAACTCCATTGACCAATAAGGAGAATTCCATCAGGATATTTGGAGAAGTAAGTCATCATTCAATTCTGATCTTAATCTCTCTCTCTTTCTCTCTCCCCCTCCTCTCTTCCCCTCCTTCCCATTTGTATTCTTTGGTGCCTCTTAGACATTAAGGTGAAACAAAAGGCAGTATCATACTGCTTACCATCTAACTGATGGTCAACAAGCTAGATGTTATTTCCATCAGAAAATAAAATTTCCAACATTTTTTCTATAGTTTTTTAATGACCAAACCTTTCCACCTGAACATTAACTTTCACACTTACATGTGAAGATAAATGTATTTTTCACGACTACACTTAAGGATCCTTAAAAGTTACCCTGTTGTAATGTCAACCTAAAACTTAGGAGCATCAAATTAAACATTGCAGTTAGTTAAGTTTAGTTCCAGTTGTCATCAGATTATGAAAACAAATCCAAAATGACTCAAACCAATGATGTAGAGATTGTATTCTCTTTCTTGATTTTGATGTTGAGAAAAAGGTCTGATTTCAGTTATTCTCATACCTGACATCACTGGTTCATACAGCCAGGAAAGGTATCATGGAACTCTATTTTAAGGTAATGTTAGAAATAAACTTAAAAACATAGTTACAGAGGTCTTTCAGTGCTATCTAAAAGTTTAAGGTTTTTTTCTGTTTACATATGATTCCTGAGAAAATCAAATTACTATATCATCATAATGATACATACCTGAATAGACGTTGAAGGAATAAAATTTTATTTTTATTTTAATTCTAAAAATTCTATTTTTAGAATTAAAATAAAAATAAAATTTTACCTAAATCCATGTTTTCAAAATGTATTCTCAGATGTATGTTCCCTCATGGGACATGAACAGTAGCATTGAAGATTCCAAGAGGGAGCTCCAGTGTTCTTCACAGCTTAATCTTTTACTATAAAAATAAAGGCAAACCCAAAGGATGATGTGCTTGCAAAAGAAGCTTTTGAAATTCAATTGATAAAGTGCTACCTAGAGAGACATTTGCCTGAGAATGTAAAGGGCCAGATGCCAGTTCTGAGCCATGAAATGTCCGGATTATTTCATGTGATGCAGAAACTGAGAGGAGATTTTAGAGTTTAGCATTATTAACTATTTAATTCATTTTCAAAGCACATAGTAAAGCAAAAGGATTCTACAATATCTTGGAAAGATTATTTCTCACAGTGTTTTTTGGGGGGGAGGAGGCATGCAAAAGTAGAGGAGGAACTTGTGAACACGTACAAATAAAGACATACAAGCTTGAAACACAGCAAGATAGTGTTGCACTGAGGGCTTTATTGGCTCCCCTAACTTAGCAGAGATAGCAATTATTTTTTGGAAAAATTTAAGATATGTTGATGGATTTCAACAAGAATGAGGTATAATATAAGAGGAAATAAAAATTGACTAAATATCTTTCTACCGCAATAACGATGGAAATATTTGGAAAAAATATGAAAACTTTTAAAATTGTCTAAATTCAAATAAAAGCAACAAAAAAACCCTACAGTCTTTTCAATTAAAATTATAAACACGTTAATGAGTCATCTTAATAAAAGCTGAGCAGAGACTCTAGTGCCAGCTCTGGGCTTTCTGTAGAGAGAGAACTTTTGCTGTTTGTGCTATTAAATACAGACACCAACAAATAGCTGTGCTATTCTCTTTCAATGCAAAGTACTATAAAAGTGATAGAGATAACTGAGCTGCCAAACAAACAGCCAAGATGCTTTCATCTACTTACAAGTTAAATATTCAAATACAGGTAAATATGCATAATTACTTAGTTATAAACATTATGTCTGCATCCATTTCTGTCAAATATCCTGGACTTCAAAACTGATCATTTTGCCTGTTGTATGGCATTTCTTTTCATCTACTTAACTGGATTTACTTGTTTCCTCCAGTCTTCCTATTTCTTATTCTATGCACTGAAAACAAATATTGGGTCTGCAACATAAAGAATACTGATTCAGAGTTTCAAAGAAAATTAAGAACAATTTCAGGCAAACAAAGCAGACAGAATTGGAGGTAGTCTGTTATAGGCAACTAAAACCAGGATGAAGAGGCAGATGAAGAATTCCGTAGGTGGCTGGCCAACATTTCTTGTTCTTGTGAGAGGCTTTAACCTGCCAGATGCCTGATGCCCTCTTAACACAGCAGAGAGTAGACGGTCTAAGAGGTTCCTGAAGTGTTTGGAGGAAAACTTCCTGACACAGCTGCTGAGAGATCTTATTGTGGCAGTGCCCAGCTAGATTTGCTCTTTATGAATAGAAAAGGGCTGGTGGAAGATATTGTGGTGAGATGCCAACTTGGACACAGTGACCAAGAAATGATAGTTTTTTATTCTTGATGGAGTAAGGAAGGGAGTCAACAAAATCTTTACCTTGGACTACCAGAGGGCACACTTTGGTTTGTTCAGGAGAATCCCTTGCGAGACTGTATTCAATAAAAAAAGGAGTTCAGCAAATCTGGACAGACTTTAAGAAGAAAATCTTAAAGGTGCAGGAATAGACCTTCCTTACGTGTCAAAAGACAAGCTTTCAGGGAAGAAGACCAAGCTGGTTGCACAGGGAGGTTTTGCTGGAACTCAGGGAAAAAAAAAAGATAAATGAAAATAGACTGCCTTTGAAAAATAGAGCAGTCAACTCAGGAACAGTACAAACACGTTGGTAGGTCATGTAGAGAGAAACTTAGAAAGGCAAAAGCATAGCTAGAATTCTATCTTGGCACTATGATAAAAGATGATAAGATGTGTTTTTATAAATACATTAACAACAAAAAGAAGGCCAAAAAAATCTTCATCCTTATTGGACTCAGGGGGAAGCATTGTAACCAAGGATGTTGAGAAGACTTGGGCACTTAACGCCTTCTTTGCCTCAGTCTTTAACAGAAAGACCTGCTCTTCTCAGGGCAACCAGATGCCTGAGGTGGTAAACAGGGAGAGACAGCAGAACAGATCCACTGCAATCCAGGTGAAAGTGGTTAACAACCTGCGGGGTCATTTAGACACTCTCAAGCCTATGGGGTCAAACGGGAATCACTTGAGGCTACTGAGGGACCTGGTGCAAGAGTTGCCGAGCTGCACTTCCCTACTTATCACACAACACCTACAAGAGAATCAGTGGATCAGGCTAAGCCGTCATAGATTTAGGAATGCCAGATCTTAATTGATCAACCTGATATCCTTCTATGACCAGGTGACCCACATATTTCCAGATGTCACCAAATTGGGTAGGATTGTTGATGATCTGGAGGGTAGGAGGGCTCTGCAGAAAGACCTGGACAGGCTGCATTGATGGACCAAGGCCAGTTGTATGAGGTTCAGTAAGGCAACATGCTTTGTCCTGTGCTTCTACATCCCTGCAGAGCTGTAGGCTGGGCAAAGAGTGGCTGGAAAGGTGCCTAGCAGGGATTGCTGGTCAACAGCCACCTCAACCACATGAACCACCACATACCCAGGTGGCCAAGAAGGACAGTGGCATCCTGGCTTGTATCAACGACAATGTGGCCTGCAAGACTGAAGAAATTATTGTCACTCTGAACTTGACTCTGGTGAGGTCACACCACAAATCCTGTGTACAGCTCTGGGCCCATCACTACAAGAAAGACATTGAGAGGCGTAAGCATATTTCCAGTAGGGCAACAAGGCCAGTGACGGCTCTAAAGAGTAAGTCATATGAGGAGTGGCTGAAGGAGCTGTGGGTGTTTAGCCTGGAGAAAAGGAGGCTCAAGAGAAACCTTATCACTCTCTACAAGCACTAAAAAGGAGGTTCTAGCCAGGTGGGGGTCAGTCTCTCTCAGTAGTGACAAGACAAGAGGAAATGGCCTCAAGCTGCACCAGGAGAGGTTCAGATTGAATATCAGGAAGAATTTCTTCACTAATAGGGTGGTCAAGCATTGGAAAAAGCTGTCCAGAGAAATGGTGGAGTGACCATCATTGGAAGTGTTCAAAAAAACTGGATGTGGCACCTAAATGAAACCATCTTGCTGTGGTTTGACAAACTGGTGTTTGATCAAAGGTTGGACTCAATGATATTGGGGTTTCATCCTCCAGTAATGTTAATAATTTTATGATTTTTTGACTCAGAGGAACTTTATCAAACCATGAAGACAGGAAAGAGCCATTTCTAAATAGATTCTGTACAGAAAACACGTATTTGCATCTGATACTGAAAAGTCTGTAACATATGGAAATAAATGTAAGTAGAATTTGTTTTTCCTAAATTTATCTGTCACGTAGTTCTCCACAGTCACTATGCTCCAATTATAATCTCTGGAGAGTTAATCAATAGAGTTTGTGCAGTTTTTGATGCAATTTATTTGATTAAATTGCAGGGATCTATAACAAAATGACCCAAATTACTCATATTTTCCTTTGATTTTAGTTACTAGATTACCAGAAACTGTAAAAGAGCAGGCACTGAGGCTCATTGCATTTGTCTATAGTTATATAAAATAAAACTCTCCTGAGGACGGATGGATGGATAGCTAGCTAGCTAGATAGATAGATAGATAGACACACACATAAAAATTATGCATGACTATACAAAAGAAAGTTCAAGAACACTGTGAGTTGGCAAAGCCATCTTAGGCCAGCTTACTCTGAGAAATAGGTAAAAGAGAAAAAGTCATCATGGTACACATTTCAGTACAGTGTAGTAAGCAGAATACATCCCTAGGATTACTGGTTAGCTTGTAGTATGGTATAGAATGTATTTATTAATTTCATTAATCAATATGTGAAAGTTAAGATTAATATATCTATCCAAACTTCACGTTTTCATGTCAATTTGCATTTTAACATGTGTAACCTGATGGTGATTTTTCTTAATGCCTTTTTAAGGTGTGGAAGCAATAGCTTCATGAATTCAGGGGTCTATTTTTCCTACCATTTTGACATGGTGTTTAGTTGCTAAAATGTTGGTACAAAAATGCATTGAATATTCTTAGTTAAATCTCAGATTCTTTCTTGCACTCTACGAGGCCAATGCAGTTGAGGGTTTTTTAATAAAACTGAAATAATTAATGGAAGAACTAATAATGGGTTGACCTTTTTCACATGTTCAGAAAGTAATTGGGCAGATAGAAAAGCTCATGACTTTTTAAAAAGTTGATTTCATTATTTTTATTATATTTAGAAAATAGCAGATGTTGTGGTCTTTTAATTTACCTTCTGGGTAATCAGGCTTTAGTATTACTGGCCTCAAGCTTTTGCTCTTAATCATATGATTAGGCTTCTAAAAGTGTAAATTGATCTTTCTGCACACTGAAATTATCTCAGAACATAAGACTTGAGGAGATGCACTAGCTTCAAGGTGAAGAAAAATGTGAGGCTGGCAATAGAGCAATGAAGTTAGGATCCAGGGGATTTCAATGGCTTAACCTGACTGCTTCAACCTACTAATATGAGAATTGACACAGGCTCTGAAGTCTCAGAGTTTTACAGAAAGAGAAATTGTGCTGTGCTAAACATTTGGTGATGCATTCCTAGAACTGGTTTTCACAAATCTTGGACTTCTTAGGAATCCTATGAAGAAAATTCAGAATAACATGAAAAAGATGACTGTTCAGAATATGGCCAGTTTGGAAAGGGGTGGGGGGAGTAGGCTATTTTAGAACAAGAGGGTGGCAGGCCCACTGTTTAAGATAGATGGTTTCATTTTAATACTGAATTTACTTCTTTCAAATTATTTGACATTACACAGTACTTTCATTTATAAGAGTGATACTGTACTGTACTGAAATCACACTAAAAGTAAAAATTACACTTGGCAGATCATACCAGATCTAATATAAATGTGATTCGTAGTACAGATCTCTATAATATGCTCTCTGTAATGATGCTGGATGTACCCTGTCTCAAGGAAGAAGTGCATGGCTTGAAGCAAGCTCAAGCCTATTGCACTCTTCCAATTCTTCTTGTTGATTGTTTTTTATTGAAACAATTTAGAATAAAAAAATCTACACAACCGGTGTTCCCATCAACTAATGTAGCTATCCATATATAGTAAAGGATACCCTGTAATTCCCTTTGTGTTAGTCTGTCCTTCTTTGCATCAGGAGTAGTCACTTCACGCATTCTTCCCTAAGTTTCATAAGCATGCTGCCCTTGCCCATCATCTCTGAATTTGCTCTTGTTGTAGTTGATTGGTCACAAATAGCCATGGAATCCAATAGGGAACAGATGAAATCAATGAATCACTGCTTTTCCTTTTTTTAAGGATGGTGGCACCAGTCTGCACTCTGTATTATACACTATTTTTTAAAAGCAGTAACTTATATTACTGCTTTGAATACTATAGAATATATTTTGATGAAAGCCATGAGACTTTCAAAAGAGGAGGTGCTTAAGCAGCTAAGTGATTCTTCTTCAGACACTCTGTTTGAGTACAATACCTACAGACTGCCTGAAGTGTGCTTATGCACTTTAATCACTTACTGAAGGTCTGGCTTTTCTGAGAATGTCACAAATTAGCAGGTTTCTAAGTCAGCCAGACACGTGAAATGCAACATCTGAATCTGCAAGTCTTCTACCAGTTCTGGAAATGTTAGTGAGCTCTGACAGTAGCCTTTTTTGGAATATGAGCTTCGAGAATGCAATGTTTGAAATACAGGAAACTTAGATTTTCTAAGTAAGGAATATAACTAAAAAAGGGTCTTAAAACACTCTTCATTTTCCCCTCTGTTTTCTTGGGGTAGTCCTATTTTATTCCAGCAAACTTCAGTGATTAGTAGTGCCTAGGAGCACCAGTTTGGTTCCTGCCTTTAGAGGTTTCCTATCTCTCTGTGAAGTAAAATGGTGAGTTATATTCATTGGATGGAGAATCTTAATAAAGATAATTTGAACAGTAAAAATATAAATTAGAAACTAATTTAATTTCCATGTATGCAATTATGAGTACTTACCACACTTTTAAAGCTTCTTTAGTATATATCATACAAAATTTAGTTTTTAAAACAGAACATATGTAACTTTCATCTAAAATTTATTTCTGTGAAAGAGGGAGTTATTACTAATCCAGCAGAGATCAAAACAGGCTTATCAATTGACTTTTCAACATATGTGCCTATGCCTACTGGTTTCCACTCCCAGCTTCTCCAAGAAACATGATAGTTTAATGTATGTATTTAGGAATCATGTAATGATACTTCTCTGACTAAAAGCTTTATTTCAAAATTATCATCTTGAGAAACTTAGTGAATAATTGCCATTATTCATTTAGAAGATGAGGAAATACTACTAGAACAATACTTTTGTGTAAAAATTAATACTTATTGAAATATATTACTAAGAAATGCACAGGACAGGAAAATAATAAGATTTACTCCTTTTTCCCCTCTCCTTTTTTAAAGCACTATCACTTGTCAGAAAGATTCATCAAAAAGAATTAAGGATTTTGTTCACTCATTCATCCCCCCAAAAAAGGAAATACTTTTTTTTCCTAACCAGTCCTATAACACTCACTGTCAACAGCTTGTTCCTATGCATTGCACAGAAGATTTGCAAGCTTAAAATGGGATTCCCTACTCAAACAGGAGCTCAACCAAGTTGGATGGTACTGAAATGTCAAGTGGCACAAATGGCTGGCTCACAGAGATAAGCACTAGTATGTGGCCAACTGCACCTGTTTATTCATTTTGGATTCCCAGAGGTCTAATTGTGTAATATTGCTAAGGAATCAAGGAACTTATTTCAATTTTTTTTTCTGTTTGATGCTGTGCAGGATTTTACTGCAAACTGAGTGCTGTATTTTCAACGTAGAGTACCCCTCCCAGGGTATTTTCCAGTGTTTCTTTGATTAGCATAAATAATTAAAAACGTGCAGTACATAAAAAAAAATTATTCATCATCTCACTGTTTAGGGAACCTATAGGAAATGTGAGTCTTTCCTTCAATAACTTTTGTAATATCATGTATGCATGCATTTTTCTTCTCCCAAAGCCCCGCAGTATCTTTGTGACTAAAGCTAAGCAGTCTTCAGGCACTTTATTTTCAGAATTCATTTTAGTCATATTTTAGCTTTAGGAAGAATTTTACCCTCCTTATTAGATTAGTCTTGTGGAGTAAAGGTATTTCAAAATTTGTTCATCAGTGAAAGAAAACTGTGAAGTTTAGTTTAAAAACTTTATTTTACCAACTTAGAAATTACCCAGTGTATATAATCATTTGAAAGCATTACAGTTGTAGTGGGATTTCTGAAATGTGGTGTATGGAAATTATGTCTGTTTCAGACATGTAAGCTCCTCTCTTCCCTTTCTGGCCATTTGGCCACTACTCATGAATTCAGGGGGCTGGGATGGGATTGGGAACTGCAGATGCAAACATGCCAGCTGCAGACCTGGAGGTCTGTATTTCCACAGTACATATTCTTCACAGAAAATGAGACAAAACCTGAGGAAACAACAACAGTCAAAGAGGAAAAGGTCTTGTGCTTTTCATGTTTTTGATGGATAAAAATGGAGAGAAAGAAGATGGTATATTTGTATCAAATAGCATGATTCTGCTCTGGATAAATGACTGCTAGATAAAATATCATGTCCACGTAATATAGTGAGAGTTGAACTAACTTACCAGCTATCACTACTCTCTTATCTTTCATTTTATGATATTTACAATGACTATGTTGTCAATGCACAAGGAAGAAATAAAATCAAATCCAACCATATGGTTTGGAAATAAAATCCATATTAGATTTGCATCCTTTAACTCTACAGTTCTGACAGAAATACAAGAGTTGAGGTTATTTTGTAGTCATTAAAATGATCAGATTTTCTTCATGATACACTTAATAGAGAGTTCTGTTGACTAAGGAGCCATTAACACACATTTATTCTGAAAGAAATGAACCATTTAATTTGTCACTTCCCTTAATAAGATTTGTGTGGGGACCCTTGAACAATGATCCTGCACTATTTCTCACAATCAGTATAAAAATGGCAATGTTAGAATGTGAAAAACAATTTACTACATAAACATTTTGCTGCCAAAACACACATGGTTAAAAGCCTTATACCTAACTATTTCCTAATATGGTAATCAGCCCACACACCTGGGATCTTCATTCCTGGAAATTCCTCATCCAACCACCAGTATAATCAAGAAACATGCAATCCTAGAATAATTTAGCATGGAAAAGACCTTTAAAATTATTGAGTCCAACCACAAACCTAACATGGACAAGTCCACCGATAAACCATGTCCCCAAGTGACATATCTCTAAGACGTTTCAAAATCTCCAACAATGGTGAGTAGACCACTTTCCTTGGCAACCTGTTCCAATGCTTGATAACACTTTCAGTAATATTTTATCCTAATATCCAATTTAAACCTCTCCTAGATAAACTTAAGGACATTTCTTCTCATCCTAGATTCTTCATGCCTATCCAATATTGACATTCATAAAACACAGAGTGTTATAAGGTAAATATTCCCTTAAATCTTTTATTAAAATTTCAGTGGTCCTGATCTCTTTAGCTGTTAAGAGAAAAAGAAATCAGAGAAAATTTAAAAAATAGCAATAATAATTTTTAAAAAATGCAATGAACTTTCACTCCAAAGTAATCATCAATGTGGTACCCAAGAGAATAAGCTGTCTGACTGGGGAGAAAGTATTTACAAGAACATTGTCTCAGTTTAGGGACAAATTTATGAAAAAACATTCTGGAATGAGTTGTCTCCTCTATAAGGCTTCCAAGAATCCCTTTCCACCACCAAGAAGTGAATACTAGTGAAAGTGAAAAAAACCCTGACAGTTTATTGACAAACAGAATGCCCACAAGCCATGGGAAAAAGGTAAATAAGTGTTAGATATTAAATTGCCAGACCTTACCCCCTCACACACACTGGAACAAAACCCCAAAATGCCAGGTAAAAAAAAATATTTCTGGCTCACACCACATAGTAGAAGATGGTGCAGGCTTTTCTCTCAGGGAAAAAAACAAACAGGAGCTCAGGCAATGAGATGAAAACCTCTCCAGCAATGGTTCACTCTCCAGAGCAGATGAAGCAGATGTGCCAGAGCCTCTGGCGTGCCATCTCTCCCTGGCTCAGCCTTCCCAAGGCATGGGGCTGAGACGAAGCAGCCTCTCTCCCGCCGATCCTGACCAACTCCTCTCCCACAGGTCCTATTTCCCCTGGTCTTGTACTAAACAAGCTGTCCAGCCAACCTCGAAATGTTGCCAAAGCATTGCTGCTGCAGCTTCTCCAAAGCCAGGGAAGGGGAATACTTCTTGCCTGGACTAATTACAAGCAAACTGGCCAAGCAAAAAACCCCAGACCATGCTGCACCCCCGGGCACCTGGGGAGTGAGGCCTTGAAAATTCCCAAGGCTCCCACTTTCCCTGTATACACCTTAAAAATACAGCAACCCTTTTGCATAAAGCAGAGGATCAGGGACTGGACTATCACAGTAAATTAACCCAAGACAAACATGCAAGACAAGGGTGAATGAGGAAATGGTTTTAAACTGATAGAGAGTAGGTTTAGATCAGATACTAGGAAGAAAATCTTCACTTCTGTGGGTGATGATGCGCTCAAACGTTGTCCAGAGATGCTGTAGATGTCCTGTTCGTGGTAGTGTTTGAGGCCAGGTTGGTTGGGCCTCTGATCAATCTGGTATAGTGGAAGGTGTCCCTGACTATGGCAGGGGAGTTGGCACTTGATGATATGTAATGTCCCTTCAACATAGGCCCTTCTATGATTCTATGATTTCAAGAAGACTTTTTGTCTTCCAGGTGTGGGACTACGGTTGTTGGCAGACACCTCTTCAAAGATACTTTTTCCAAGGGCAACCTCCTCATAGTATAAAACTTTTGTTCACTCTGATGTGGTCATTAATACAGAGATTCAAGTCATTTAACACTAAATAAAAGAGACTAGGTCATAAAATCTGAAGCAACAGAATCATAAAAATTTAGCGAGAACAAATTTTTAGCACATTACAGTGAAATAAAGACTAAGGAAGAAAAACTTAGAGGCAGAACCAGAACAAAAAGAGATATAAAGCAATCTGATATTTGCAATAGCTCTATTTCAAGCATGATGTTCTCTCTAGGACAGAGATGTTGTTCAACAATGTTGGAAAAGAGGAAGAACATAAATGTTGGATGCACTAAAATCGAAAGTACGTTAGAAGTTGCATTTCACCTTCACTGCATGGGCAGTGATGTAGAAGACATGATTCACTGACTAAAAATAACTGGCAGAGATGAAGATGTCCTTGAAAATGCCCCTAGTATTCTAACTGACCTTTTCTCTCTAGGAAATAATATGGTTTATGAAACATTTGTCTTCAGCCAGGGAAGACAAAAGGAAATGAAAAGCTGACCAGCTTTCCTGCCAGATCATACCAATTGGCATGCATATGGAGTGTATTGAGCTGTATCTTTCAATCAAAATGTAAATTGTGTGTCATTACTTATTATCCAGGCTTTGAGCAAGCTTTCTGCAAGCCAGAACTCATGGCTGACAGATTTTTGAACACTAAATGAGTTGTGATACCGGCAGAGATACAGACTCAACACAGGAAAACTGATGTGCAATTTATTAGCATACCAAAAGGAAATGAGACCATATTCCAAGGAAGCCAAGCCTCATAAAATTGTGTGGATATTGAGATATTGACAGAGGATGAAGCAGGTAACCTACATTGGAAGAGACATTCCTCTTATAAAGCTTTGATAGTAGTAAACACAAAAAAAAAACCCAAACAAACAATCTAACAAACCTTTATGAAGTTCATCCTATCTGTGATCAAAATCAAAATAATTTACGAGTATAGAAGAAATGCCATCATGAATTTGAAAACCTTCAAGTCATTTGATCAAGGAGTATGATAGCAAATTATACAGATTCAAAGGAAACAAAATACCTTATGAAAATCTTTGGGAAATACAAAAGATATAAAAGTAGAAAGTAAGGGATAGAACCAATAAGAAATAGTCAAGAAATACATTGTTTGAGATATGATTTTTCAATAGAAGACTCCACAGAAATGAACTGAAAAAAAGAAAATGTAAAAGCCAGAACATGATATATGAAAGCAGATTTAAAATTTCAGGAAGATGGAGGTTGAAAACACACAGGATGCACAGAAGAAAATGGAATAGGTTTCATAAAAACAGGGAACACAGAGGTCTGGCAGACTAGAATGTAAGAAAGGATGTATTGTCAAAAATAGCTCAGAAAACGAAACACATAACACACTGCTGGTAAAAATCTGAATATGCTTTAACAGTAAAGACAAGAAAATACATACAGACTAACCTGCTATTCTGAATATTTCAATAATTTCAGAAAAAAAGACAACATGATTTGTAAGGAAGAGAGAAATTAGCAATGAAGGTGACAGAATTCAGGAAAGTTCGAAGGAACAAACTAGCTTGCTAGAATTATTAAAATATTTCAGTAAACAAAGGAAGCTGGGCAGCTGGGACATGACATGGTTCCTTTCCGTGAAAAGTACCTCAGTGTAGAGTAGCAAAAATGTCCACAGAATATTTTTTAGAAATAAAATTCACAGGTTTATGACACAGATATAATAACATAATAATATGTTTTGATAAGTCAAGCATTCACATCAGAAATAAAACATGTTGCATTTCATTTATGTAATCTCATTTTCTATGCCAGAGCCCATCAGACCCTGGGATCCCTCTCGGGCTCCTCATGTCCCAGGCCCCAGGGCCACATCTCCACCCCCAGCGCTGTGAGCCTCATTCCCTGCACTGCTGTGAAACAGACGTCTCCTTGAGCCAGGTCTTGTAAGCTCTTAGAGACCTCTTTCACATCCAAGATAGCTCAGCTACCTTGGGTAGCTGAAGGCATAAAATCAGCAGGATGGCTTCTGTAGCAGTGTTGGAAACAAAAAGGTTTTAATAAAAGGCAAAATAACAAACTCTTTATGGAGAAAAACTGATCCAGATGCAAGAGGCCCTCCTGCCCCTGGTAAAACACCTCACAAAAGTGATTAGTTTCTTTGTTCTCTTCTTTTTTTTAGTAAATTGCCCAGGTGGGACTTTTTGGCTCCTTCCAATTAGCTATCCTTAAGTTTGAGGTGAAGTCCTATGAGATGCCTTTTTCACCTAATCGAGGAGGGGAACTTCTGGGCTTATTTCCTTTTTTAAGGGGACAAAGTGTAGTTTTGTCACTCCATGAACAGGGGGCACATTCCTACACTGCTGCAGGGCCCGGGCTCCCCTGGCCGTGGGCACGGCTGCACTGGGCTATCCACAGCTGTGGGCTATCCACAGCTCCACATCCTAGCCCAGCCCTGGCCCAGCTGCAGCCCAGGGAGGGGGCTGAGGTGCCCGGCTGTGGCCCGGGGAGGTGCCCGAGGATGGGGCTGAGGTGCCCGGCTGTGGCCCGGGGAGGTGCACGATGATGGGGCTGAGGTGCCCGGCTGTGGCCCGGGGAGGTGCCCGAGGATGGGGCTGAGGTGCCTGGCTGGTCCTGGCCCGGGGAGGTGCCCGAGGATGGGGCTGAGGTGCCTGGCTGTGGCCCGGGGAGGTGCCTGAGGATGGGGCTGAGGTGCCTGGCTGGTCCTGGCCCAGGGAGGTGCCCGAGGATGGGGCTGAGGTGCCCGGCTGTGGCCCGGGGAGGTGCCCGAGGATGGGGCTGAGGTGCCTGGCTGTGGCCCGGGGAGGTGCCCGAGGATGGGGCTGAGGTGCCCGGCTGTGGCCCAGGAAGGTGCCCGAGGATGGGGCTGAGGTGCCTGGCTGGTCCTGGCCCAGGGAGGTGCCCGAGGATGGGGCTGAGGTGCCCAGCTGGTCCTGGCCCAGGAAGGTGCCCGAGGATGGGGCTGAGGTGCCCAGCTGGTCCTGGCCCGGGGAGGTGCCCAAGGATGGGGCTGAGGTGCCAAGCTGGTCCCGGTTGCAGTGGCGGGACAGGCCAGACAGTGAGGCCCAGCCCTGCTGCCCTGGAAGGCCCCTTCTAGTCCTGTTCCCTGGCCCCAGGGAGCTGCCAGCTGGCCAGGACAGTCAGTTGTGCAGTACAAATTCCGTGTGGTAGTGTCTCATTACCCTTGCCAAGTTTTCCTGTGTTATGACCCTACATTTACATCACTGAGCCAACAAAGCTAACAGCGTTGGCTTAAAAACAGACACGCATGTGGTGCATGCTCCTTGGTTTGCTTACATAATCTATTTCCACACTACTGTGAATACAAATTTTTTTTTTCTGCAAATCTATCACTTGAACAATGACTTAATTTTTACTAAACTTTCCCAAAATAAGATAATGTAATTATTCCCATTTCACAGCCTAGATATGACGTACAGTAAAATCACAGTGAAAAGCACCGTCTCAGCTTGTGTCTCTGAATTTCTTTCCTAGCCTAATACCACTAACTACACATTTTAAGTCTCCTACTGATTCCAGTTAGAGTACTGATCCCAGAAAACTAGAGTTTTGGTTGTTATGTCTTGGTATCTCAAATTCAATAGTTAAAAATGTTACTATTATTGTGTTATAAAACTTAGTAAAGAAGAAAACTGAATGCAATAAATCATAAGAAAGCAGCAGATCAAATTCAAGTCCTCAGACAATGATTCACTTAAATCAATAATGAGAATGTCAGTAGACAGGACATATAGAAGAAGTTTATTAATGAAACTGAAAAATGTGACATGGAACAAGTAGTCATGTGAGTTCTAGCATCTTTCTTCTGTTAATATATTGCATCTTTAACAAGGTAAACTGTGCTTTTTGATGATATACACTGATTTTTAAATGCTTTGTGACAGGGTCTCCTATTTCCTGGGAACATTGCAAAGTTTCTCAGCTTTAACTATTATCTCAAACATGTCTCTAACCAGGAGAATAATAGTTTTCCTCACTACTTCTAATGTCCCTGCAAAGGGACTCCAAACACTTGATTGAGGTCAACCAAGGTGAGTGACACTGTCACCCAGCCTGGCAGCTCTACAGAAGTGTCAGTCACTCGTATTCTATAGAGGTACTTCTGTGCAAAGACAAACAGCCAATTTTGTGGTCTTAAGAGAGGAAGTGATTGCAGCTGGGTATTCCATAAGACCAACTTGCTTTGAAGTGGCGAGCAAGGAGCACTTAGTCATAGCTGCTTTGAGACGAAGTATTTTCATTCATATTAAAAAAATGACCATTTTTCTGTCATATTGTAAACCAAAAGTAGTATTGTTGAAATATCTGAACAGAATCCTCATTGAAACAGACAGAACTTCTCAAAACACAGACAAACCAAAATCAAAGCCTTAAAAAAGGTAGAATTGATGGAATATGAGTATAGGAAAATGCCCAAATTTGGTACATGCTGCTTTTTCTCTAATCTTCCTAAAATGCTCTGTGATTCAAAACTGAAGACTTTAGGGGGTTGATGTGGGGTTGATTTTATTTAACAATTAAGTTAGTACATTTTCAAAATACTTGTTCTATTTGCATAAATAATCAAAATGTATTTTGCTTTAGAAAGGCATTGGGCTAGAGTTAAATCGTAGATATTGGGCACTTTATTCAGAGAAGTTTGGAAAGTCTCGTTTGTGGTTTGTCTGTAGTGTCAGAGAACATCTGCCAAAAACATATCTTCTGTAGTGTTATGCTGTTCATCAGAATTGTCCTTAGAAACTACATTTGTTAAGTTTTATAAACTCAATTAGTGTGATTTTTGATTTGAAATAAATGTTCAGGCATCTAACAAGGGTGAATGCATCTGTTATGTGAGGGATAGGAACAAAACTACCTCCTAAGTACCTATGTATTGCTTAGGGCATGGAATTTTAATATACAGTCTCAGGTTTCTTCCAACCTGAATTATTCTATGATCCTATGACATTCAATAAGAAGTTGGGGCAGAGATTTATGGTGACAGTGGAAAGCTGAAGATTCTGGAGATAAAGGCAAGATATGGCTCAATCTTGAAAATGTCTCATTTGAACTCTGAATCTCTTAATTTATTAGCAGAGTGAGAATTATGGTGAACATGCACACACTCTTATATTTTAGTTTATACTTGTCTGTAATTTCAGGATGCAGCATACCTTAATAATAGCACTTAAAACAAACAAGTGTCTGTATGGTTGCTTAGTATCTTTTTTAGAGTGAGCTGCAATTTTTTGTTCTTTCCTGTTAAAAGAGGCAGATTCTGAACACTGAAATTTAGTCTCCAGGCAACCATCCAGCTCTTGGATGGCTGGCTAGACACCACTTGAATTATCTCTCCGTGTGCAGCAGTTAACAAACAACTGTCTGATGTAAGTCATGGATTGAAATTACAGCAAAGAGGCAAAGATTTTCTGGTTGAAACTAAATGGTTCCATCTTGACCTGTGTTAACATTATCCAGGACAACATGTGCTGATAAAAAGCATGGGGGAAGGAGTCTTACACGGTACTGTGTTTACAAATTCATATGCAAAAATTATTACGTTCCAAATATGGAAAGTGTTTTGAACTGCACATGTGTAGGTATATCATCTGCATAGGGTATAAATATACATATATGTGTATACATTTGTGCATAGCTACAAATATAGTTCTATGGGTAAATATATCAAAATAGAAGAATATAACTTATGGCAGCAAGAATCCAATGTATAACTCTGGCATTTATTTTTCACATGCTACATCATAAAGTCTATGAAACTAGTCCAGCAGATAATAAATTCATATAACCATTTAAAAATTACCTATTATAGACCTTTCAAAGCATGACATATTTAATACCCCTAATCCCTACTTATTCATCTTGGGGTTTGTGTTTTCATGTACACATTAATACTGACTCTCAAGTAGAGAAACACTAATGGATTTGTCCTAGGTTCAAGTAAAAATCTGTTAATATAACCATATCTAAATTTAATTTTGCATATGTCAAAGCATTTTTTTTCAGAGAGAGTCTCTTTGCTAACTTTTTTCTCATTTTATGTATTTATTTCCATTTTTTTTTATTTTTTTGTGTCCACAATATAATTGGAGCCTTTTTAAAATCTGAAATTAGGACAAGAATAGTTAAAAAGCAACATTTTCATATGTATTCATATGTATTACAAGTACATGTTACAAGTAAGCATTCATACATAAGTACATATGGTACTTATATACTGTTGAAATAATGATGTCACACAAAAAACTTGTGTTTTCTTTCATAATAACTGTTTGATTTTCTCATTCACTTTCCCAATTTGTTTCAAAGGAAGTAATCTGAAGTAAAAGTATTTTCTCTAAGTATTTTTGTTTATATTTAGTACCTTAAGACTAAGATATCTAAGAATCCTTTTGGATTGTTTTCTATAATAAATGATAAACTATATTATTGAAATAAATCTATGGAGACCTAGTTGTTAAAATAATTAAAATAAAAATAAAAAAGAGCAAAATACATCTGGGAGAAGTGGCTTATTTTGTTCTTCCTAAAATAGAATATAGGGATTCAGCTTTCACATCATAGTTCAGAAAAAATACATCTTAAAGTTACTGAGCTGCAATTCAGTCTGTTTCTCATGCAAATGCCATTAAAATGTACAGAAATGGTTACTGAGACCTTAAAAATGGCTGAGGATTGACGACAAGCTCCAAGAGAAATGAACAAGATCACAATAGTTCTGTTCAGCATAGAAAGAAGCAGAAATGATCTTACTCAAGTATCAAGGACTCACAGAGAAAACTCCTAAGCCATGGTGAAAAGGCATAAAGCTGAATCTTTGGAATGCTGGTTCACATTCTCCTGGTATCTATTATGAAGGAAAAATTCTCCATATAGATCATAGTATGTTGATCCTGTGAACGCTTCTGCTTCCTAGAAGATGCTCCAAGCCCTATACCTACTTTATCTTCTGATTTCTTGGATTTGATGTCATGTGAAAGTAGTCTCCCTCCAAAATTATGACTGCACATGTTCCCCTACATTGGAGTAACTTAGTGTTAGACTGTAGTTTGTGCTGTCAAAACTTGTGTGTGTGAGCAGATGCCAGATTTCCAGAGAGTTGATGCACAAAGGGAAAGTGCTAGAGCTCCAACTGTCAACACCTCTATTTGTGAGCAGATGCCAGGTCTCGGCAGAGTTACAACACAATGGAAAAATGCTTCAACTGTCAACACCCTATAAGGGAGCAGATGCTGGGTTTTGGCAGAGTTAAATGTAAGAGAGAAATACAGCATTAGCACCAAGCTTTCAAGGGAAGTCTGGGCTTTGCCAGAATTTCTTTCAAAGAATGAAATCGCCTAGGATCTCTCCACTGACCACTGCCTCAGCTCATGCATTGAGAATAGATGTCAGAAGTGTTTATATATTTGTTATCCACGTCCAAAATCTTATCCTAATGTAAGTTGGGAGAACAACCAAATCAAATCCAAACAGACAGATCCAAATAGTTAGTCTGTTTTGCTACTGTTGTATTTAATCTGTGATAGCAAGGTGTTGTTAAACAATCAACATCTATCATTGAGTTTGTAATCGTGAGAAAGAATATGCTTCATTAGAAAGGCTAAAAGGCAAAAAATTCTACAGTCATATTACAGCGACCTGAGGAGGTCTCCATGGTGAGAGATGGATGAGAATCTTGTCTGATGATCAGAAGGCTGGATTTATTGACATATGATATATAATACATTATGACTATACTAAAAAGAATAAGGAGAGAAGTTGCAGAGGCTTGCTAAGCTAAGAATAGAATCCAAAGAAATCCATAACAAAGTTCTGTGTCCAGGGACTCTGTCCCCAGCTTGCTCCTGTGATTGGCCCTCAATTATAAACATGGAACATGAACCAATCACAGGTGCATCCTCTTTGCATCCACAGCAGCTGATAACAATGGTTTACATTCTTCTTCTGGGGCCCTCAGCTTCCCAGAAGATGGACAAATCTGAAAGAAAAGATTTCTATGAAAAAATGTCTGTGACACAGCCATGCAGAGGGTTTCACAAATGAGTGATTTATATGGCTCACACCAACAAAAGTATCAGCAAAACTATTTATATTGAAATATGATATTATAAAAGTGTGACTTAACAGAGTTTGATTACAATGTTCACTGTATTACTTACTTCACAGATAATGTAAAAATTATTCAAAAAAACCAAGTGAGAATCAAAGTTATCAGGACAAAATCAAAGTTATCATAGAGAATCTTAGCACACTTTAATAGAAGGGTCTATGTGATGTCAGTCACTGACTAAAGATCCACAGTTTATAAGAGGTGTTTCCATCGATGAGCAACCTTGAGAGGTGTCCCAGCTCAGGAGACATCTCCCAGCTCAGATGCAGCCAGCTCCTGAGCAGGAAGAGCTCAAAGAAAGCTTGCTTAGGCTTAGGCTTTATGGAATAAAGTGATTAGCTTGTAGTTAATTACATGCAATGAGAAAGGTATTCATAAGACTCCTTAATTTTGTTCCTTGATAAATGAGCCTTGGAAAACCAAGGCTCAGTCAACCATGTATCAGTCACATGGCTGGTGCTCCAAACCCACTGTGTGACTGTTTCTTCATGGGTTTTCAGAGAACAGATTGGAACTAGATATGTGCTTCACTCAATGCTGGCTTAGGCTCTATCTCTTTCAGAGATGGTGCAGAATTACTACTAGATTGATTAATGACTTAAGTACATCAATCACAGAGGGACCATCTTTTCAATACTTGCTTCTCTAAGTACCTTTATATCCCTGTGTGTAGCTGCAACCACATATTTTGGGAATACTAGTGCTGCTAAGTAATAGAAAGATTTTTGCACACTTTGATTCAGAATGGAATATAAAGAAACATGAGAAGAGTATTTTTAGGTTCATTCCAAGTGACAATAAACTGAGGAGAATTTTAATGTGCTGTTAGAGACCTCTGTAATTTAGGCCCACTGAAAATCTATAGAATTGAAAATCAGTTGAATAGTTTGGGTTAGAAGAGACCTTGAAAGCTCATTTAGTCCAACTCCCTTCCATGAGCAGGGACATCTTCAAATAGATCATCTTGCTTAGAGCTCCATCCAAACTCACCTTGAAGATTTGCAGGGGTGAAGCATCTACCACATCTCTGGGCAACTTTTTCTAGTGTTTCATAACCCTCATTATGAAAAACTTCTCCTTATGCATAATCTTAATCAAACCTCCTACAGTTAAAAATCATTACCTTTTATCTTGTCATAACAGGCACTGCTAGAAAATCTGTCCTCATCTTTCCTATAGGCCTCTTTAGGTAACGAAAGGCTGCAATAATACCTTCCCAGGGTCTTCTTTTCTCCAGACTGAACAACCCTTGACAATCTCAGCCTTTCCTCACAGGAGAGGGGTTCCATTCTTATAATTTTGGGGCTGTCTTCTAGACTCACTCCAGCATGCCCACATCCTTCCTGTCCTGAGTTGAACACAGTACACCATGTGAGGTCTCACAAAAGTGGAGTAGAGGGGCAGAACCACCTCCTTTGACCTATACAAAAAGCTCCCAAGAAATGAAAAGAATTATAATATTATTAGTTTTAGAGATATAACTACTTAGTACTCACATATTTAAATGATTTTTCTAAAAGAAGATTATAATATTTTTCTATCTTGGAATGTGCAAAGAAGTGCTTAGAGACAGGATGGCATTTAACAATGCATTTAATGTGGATTGTTTCTCTATATGTCAACCCAGTGTTATGTTAGGGTTTGAGCTATTGGTTACATCTTCCACCACTATAATTTATCTACATCTTCCACCATTATAATTTATCATATAATCATTGTGTAATTATAATAATTCTTCTTTCTCTCTTGCCAGTGTAGATAAGGAGTTGAATCTGATTTGACTAAGAATGAAGAGTAACTCTCCTAGAGACATATTCCAAGGAGAATGTTCAGGAAAACCAGATTCTTCCATTTTTACCATACAGTAAGGTGTGAGAGAAATAAGGGATAACTCTGGATTGTGTCTATGGTACTGTTGGTTTAATACCTACAAGGCACTGACATAATTGAGAGTAGCCAGTGACTTAGGAAATTGAAGAATGAGTAAACTCTTCAGTGTATGTAGGAGGCAGGCGAAATCATGGCATTGTCCAAATGCAAAGTGGATAACCTTGTATTTATTCTGCAGTACACCAGTTATATCAATGTGTCTTATACCAGAGTCCGGTCAGAGCACAATGAGGAAACTTTAACTGGATGCATACTGTATAAACACTGCTTATTAATTGCTGACCTTAAGCAACAGGAGCTAACATAGACTAATTCTTCAGTCACTCATAACTTTCTGAAAATATCATCTGTCAGTCTGAAGTTGTCTAAATTTATCTCCATTCATAAGTAAACAAGGAGTTATATTTTTCCTTTTATTGAAGAACAATAAAAAACAAAATGTTACAGAATTTTCTGTGTCTTTCTTTTCAGGTTGCAGCTAATTAATATAATCAAGCCATTTAGGATGGGAATGCCAAAGGTAATAGAGAGGAAAAAGGTATTGTAAAAAAGATAGAAATCTCCTTTAGAGATGAAATAATAGATAAAATTGATTAAAAATTATATACTGGTTTATTTCCTATATTCAACCTAGAACTCTCAAAAGTCGCCTAGAGAAACTGATTTCTGATGTATAATCCAAGCTTTATCAAAGTTATAGACTTATTAAAAATAGACTTGGTTTCATATGTGAAAGTTTTTTTTCATAAAATTTCTTACTAACAGAACACCTTGGACCTTAATTTTCAGAAATTTTTGGAACATTTAGAATCACTTGCTATTTAGTGGGACATGAGATATGACTGAGTAATATTTGGGTAACTCACAAATGAACATATGAAGAAATTACTAAGTACTTTAATTAAATAAGGACTATATTACTGCAAAAGGCTGACTGTTCTAACGTCTGAAACAAACCAGATCCTAGCCTGATTAGACATATTCAACAAATGAAAAATCACTTGCTAAAAATTCTGTTACTTCATCTAGCAATCCTATTACTAAAGCTGGGGATCTTGACAACACTCTGCCTGCACAGGGCACCAGATGTACTCCAGTTTAATTATATGCTTTTAGCTGTGCTGTTGAGAAGTTGTCTCCTGCTTCAATTATCTTTGCTAGGTGCAGTTCTTATATATATATATATATATATATAAAAAAATAGGGTGTACCTAAAATATTCTAGATACTAAACCAGACAGATAGGAAAATATTCAGACACTTAATACTTTACAGTATACCAGTTTTCCTTTACATAAAGCAATATAGTTGTCCAAACACCCAGCACAATTTCATAATTAACCATACTGTAAATGTTTGAACTTTTATTACCACACTCACCATTCTGTGAATTAATCTCTGTTGAATCACCTACATGAAATTTATAAATGTTTAACAGATTACATGTAAAGATTATTAAGGCACCACATAGCTGCCAGGTCAATATCTAATCTAATTATAAATTAGTCTAAAGTTATGTAAAAATGCAAGGTTAGCATTACAAATTGTCTTGCTTTACAGTATTTCTGTAAAGAGGGGGAAGAGAAAAGAAAAAACGAATTGTAAAAATCTCACATAACCTTTTCTACAAAATTTCAGCTCAAATGTTTTCCAAGCAGTGTTGCATATCATTAACAGTCCACATGAAGGTAAAAAACCAATCTGTATTGTATGCAGATGATAGTTCATATTTCATAAGTACTTTTTTCTGAGATATCTAATTAATCATCACTGCATTCCTGTTGAGTGAATTGGCATTATTATAGACATATGACAGATAAAGAAAGGGATAGATGGCAAGCTGTTGGAATGCAAGCCTCCCTGAGTTCCTCAGAGAGGGAAATGAATTAAGAAGGGGCTCAATTAAAGCCTTTGGAGAAACTAACATATATTAAGCCACATAGATATGAAGTAGAAGTGTAGGTTTAAATTTTAAGCAAATAGAAACGTAAGTTATAGTTTTCAGTAAGTTTTAGTTTAAGTTTTAGGTTTTAAGTAAGTAGAAATGCATTCTAAGTGCCTTAAGAAATTGCATTAACTAGCGAAGGCCTGAGTTAAATGTTCAGCAACTTAGCCCTAGTCACAACAAAAACATAGCAAAACCTTTCCACTTGAACAGATAGAATTATTCACGTAAAACAGACAAAATTACACATGTAAAGAGATAGAACTATGCATATAAATAGATAAACTTACTCATGTAAATTTTAAGTAAGAAAACAGAACATTTGCGTAAATAGATGATATTATATACATAGGTATTTTTAGGTAAGAACTGGCACTACTTTTGTACTATAGAATCAAATTCCGATTGGTTTAGAAAGTATGTTTTAGAATCATGTTTTTAGCTAATTGGATGTTGTACAAATGAAAAGCCCAGTAGTGGGGTACAAGGATCATCATCATCTTCAACATCAGCTTCACCATCATCATCATCATCATTATCATCAACCACCCCAGCATCAACACATCAGCAACCATGAGAAGAAGAAGAAGAAAACAGAAAAAGAAAAGAAGAAGAAAGAAGAAAGAAGAAAGAAGAAAGAAGAAAGAAGAAAGAAGAAAGAAGAAAGAAGAAAGAAGAAAGAAAGAAGAAAAGAAAGATAGGCTGTGGTCCCTGATGCTGCTTGGAACATCAGACTCTATTAATTCTGCTGACTGCCTGAAAAAAACTGCTGCTGCTGCTGTTCCTGCATGGAACCTGGGACCCTGTAGCAGAAAGCAGCCTTGCAACAGCTGCTCCAGCCTGGGACTTAATGGCAGAAAGCTTTTGCATGGATGTTAACACCTTGAACTCCTTGCCTTCAAGACAGACATATTCATGCAATAAATAGCCTTATAACAATCAACTACTGCTTGTGTCTCTTTGAAGACCCTAGACCCACTAAAAGTGCGACAGCAAGCCATGTGTCACCAGATGACAGGTGATTTAGTCAACATCTTACAAGAATTTGCCGCAAACCAGCAACTAAAACCGTGTAACTGCTTTGTGCCTTTTGCTTTGTGCATTTGAATTCCAAACAGCTCTCTGTGGCAAAACAACTTGGTTTCAAGACTGTGGTGGAGACTATTTCTGCTGCATTCCTCAGAATCCTAGTCATCTTTTTTTCAATTCTATCAAATTTGATTCTCTCTTCTCTATACTTATGACACAGGTAAATTTCAATAATAAATATATTTTTTTCCACCATGTAAAAAGTATAATGATGCAGATGGGAAGGAGATTGACACAAGAGGTACAGTTTCAGGTCAGCTATTTTCATGATCCTGCTGTTCACCTTCAGGCTTCTTGCTACAATTACTCTTTCTGAGATATGTTTTTACATTATATTGATACATAATACTTCTAAAATGATATAAGGCTGAATTAGGTTGATTTCAAATGAATTTATAAAGCTAAATTGGTGTGGAGGCTGACACAAAGAGTCCTACTGAAAGCATATCTGTATAACCAGTTCACACAGGATATGAGTTCTTTTAAAGCCATAAAATTCCCTTGTTAAAGAACAAAATACAATGGACCCTCTCATTTCCGTTTCATCAGTTCTGTGGCTTATAAGAAAATCTCACTGAAGTGAGGAATTTCACTTCAGTTGCATCTTATATCACTCAGAACCTGAGTAGGATGTTTGAAAATCTACAGTAAGATACTTCCAATTTTCTCTTTTTTGGCCACACAGACATATGCACTTAAACCAGCCCTAACGGTCAATAGGATTTGCATGTGAACCAATGCATTGGGTTTGTCTTAAAATGTCTGCATTTCTGTAATGGTTTTTTTTTGTTTTTGTTTTTTTTCCCCCCAATGTCCTTTACCCAGTACCAGGGAGAAAACAGTACATGAATTTACTTGCTTATTTCTGATTTTCTATCATGAATTTTTATCAGCCAACTAATGACCTGTGCAGGTAAATGATCTGGAAACATACTGCAAGTGTAAGATAAAAGGTTTTCACCTGATTCAACCCAACTAAGTTGTGATAACCATTGTGAAAATTCTCCATTTTCTTGCAGTAAATTAAACAAAAAAATCTTCTGGCCCTCTATCAGTGAAAAAAACCACAAAACCCAAAAAACTGAAAGCATCATAAAATTCCAACTTTTTTATTATCTCATGATACTTTCAGCTGAAAAATACTTTCAGTTGTTTACCAAAAGCTATATTTTTGCCTTATCTCTCTCTTTTATCAAGTGAAGCCTTGTACTATTGCTTGCCCACCAGGACTATAGATAATCAGGTTTTAGGCTCAGCTGTGAACATTCTCCCTGCCAAAGTTAGACTGGATTTAAAATAATCTTTTTTTCCCCTTTCTATTAGTTCTTCCCTGGTATCAGGCATTGTTCTCAGTAGAAATTATTGCTAACATCTATATTCTGGCAATAGAATGAAGAGTGTTTCAAGAAACTAGGATCTCTTCAATGAAATGAGCTCTCTCTTGCTCGTGTTTGTCTAATTAATGCTTTTCTCTCATGAGGACAAGAATGTTCCTGTATAAGTTCACATATAATACACTAAATGTAAATATAAGGAGGGTGGAGTTTTTTTTTTGTTGTTGATGATGTGGGTTTTTTCCCAAAATATTGAATAAATTATGGAAAACTTGAGCATAAAGATATTTCAAAGATTTTCAAGAAAGGGAGGATAGATACATCCCTGACTGAAATATCAAAGCCTGAATGCAATTTGTAGATCAAGAAGATCTAAATTTACCATTTACCAGGCAGTAATAGAGATGGCTCAGAACAAGGCTTCAGATGGCTGGAAGCCTTGTTCCTTTTCCTCAATTCTCACTACTAATGTCTTTCAGAAGAGGAATATTTGATTCACACTTTGGAGTGAGTCATAAGTTTGAATCTTGCTTCCATTTCACATTCTTAAAGATGCGCAAATACTGATTTGATTATCCCTACATTTTGATCATCCCTACATATAATGTGACAATGAATGTAAAAGTTGTTAAAAGCTATAGCTGCATATTAATGTAAACACAATAAGAAGAACTGTTGTAGTGTGTTCATTAAGTTCATTTAATTCCTCCCCCATTTTATGTATCTGCTCCCCCCCATTTTGTGTAAAATGGTTCTGCCCTCCTCAGTTTTCCCGCCACAGCCCTGCCAGTTCTATTGTCAATCTGTTCGGTTATATAACTCCTCCTCCCCTTTTTCCCTTATATGTATGCTTTTTCTCCTCCCTGGGCCAAGTCAATCACCCCCCACTCCACCTAATATTCCAGAAGCTTCTCCTCTTTGGGGGTTGTGGTTGGCTGTGGTCCCGGGGCCCCTCCCATACCTGGTACCTATTGGGCTCTCCACTGTGTCATTTGTGTTAAGCACATCCCCTCTTCTCCCCCTATTGGTCTTCTGTAAACCCCTCCCGGGTCCGCTCCTTCCCTTTATAACCCTGAGGCACCCTTTGTTCTGGGTCATTCGCTGGGACATCGTGGCCTTTCCAATAAACCAAGTTTAGCTCCCGGCGAGTGTCCAGCTCCTCCCTTCTCGTCGTTTAGCAGCGATCCAGTCCGCAGCCAGCACAGCCCGAGGCCTTATGACGCCGAGGGGCACTGGCAGGTTCTGCAGCGAGGTGTCGGCCTGAACCTCAGCGAGCCGGACTCTGACCTTCTCTGCTCCAGAAGGCTGGATACATGTCGCTGCAAAGAACACAGTAATGAAACGACAAAATGGATTTGTTCTCAGTTACTGAATAAACTGTAGCCAAATTGTGCATTCATGAATGTCTCTATGGGATTGTGGAAACTGAGCAAGTGTAACATGAAAGAAATGTGGCTCTGTATTAGCCATAAAAGGCAAGGCTCAGTATCAGGGCCTGAGGGTGCCTGTGTGGAAGGAGGCCATGAGCCTCCCTGTGCCAGTCAGAGCAGGTTGTAGGTGACTCTAAAAAGGATGGAGACAGCCCATCATGCCTCAAACCTTCACTCAGCCAGAGGAGCACACTCTGCCTCTGATCAGATCTGCTTGAGGAAGGGTGGAAGCTGCTAGAGGTACAAGACAATAGAAAAGAAGAAAGGTGAGAGAAGGCTGGGGAGGAATTTCAAAAAAGGACCTGTGAGGAGGCAAGTAAAGAGAACTTTTGAATGAATGAGGAATGCTCTGAGAAACTGCAGCCCATGGAGGACACATGTGAGATCAAAGACATCCCGAAAAGAACTATGGCTTGTGAAGGACACATGCTGAGGCAGGAGAACAGTAAGAAGCAAGGAACAGAAATAAACTACTGTACACTGACTACAGGATCACCAAAGGGCCTGGAAGGGACTGGGTGTCATGTGTGATGAAAAGTAAGGGAATTAAATTGAGCAAGCAGGAGAGAAATGCTGGACTGAAGCAGAGCCTGGGGAGCAAGTAGAAAAGTAATCTTTCTAAGTATTGGTTTAATTAATGTCCCTTGTTAATACCTGAATCGGTAATTTAAATTACATGTTAATTCACAGCGAATTAAACTGTGTGATGTTCCTCAAGTCAAGGCTGCTTTTCTCATGAAAAGGTCATATGTGTAAATTTTCATTTTCAGCATACCCAATACACAAATAAATGAATGCACGCTTAGCAATTAATGTACACATAACATAACTATCCTGTCTTCCCCATTAATGCATATCAGTTATGGCTGTAATTTAACCCCAGCCAGAAACTGAATCCCACACAGCCACTTGTTCATTCCCCCACAATGGGAGTGGAGAGAGAAGCAGAAAAGTCAGAATACTGCTGGATTGAGATTAAGAGATTTTAAGAGACAAAGCAAAACCCACAAGGAATTAATTCATTATTTCCTATGGGTAGACAGGTGTTTAGCCATCCCCAGGAAAGTAGGAGTCTGTCACACGAATGCTGACTTGGGAAGGCAAATGCCATCACTCTGAATGTCTCTTTCTTTCTACCCCCAGATTCATATGGTGAACTTGAGGTCATATGGTATGGAATATCTCTTTGGTCAATGGGAATCAGGTGTCCTGGCTGTGTCCCAACAAACTTCTTGTGCACTCCAAGCCTGCTTGCTGGTGGGGTGGGGTGAGAAGCAAAGGAATTGACTCTGTGTCAGAGCTGCTGAGCAACAGTTCAAACATCCCTGTGCTATCAGCACAGTTTTAGGCACAAAGCCAAAGCACATCCCTGTACCAGCTCTGCGAAGAAAGTTATCCCAGCATAACCAGCACACTTACCTTAGTATTTTCTTCTTCTATCAGGTCTCATAATCAAGACCTTTAATCCTTCTCTTGCAGGTTTTTCCTGATAAGCAGGATGAATGCTCAGTTCCTTGACATTTACAGATTCACATGTAAGCCTTTTCTGGCTGGATACCTTAGATATTCCATTTTTTTTAATAAACTCATAATACTTCATCATTGAAATTAAATAGAAATATGACCCCAAAAGGTTTAAATTTTTTCAGACTTTTTCCAGACTAGCTGGAAAAATACCAGGAAGAAAAAAAAATCTGAAGGGCAGAAGATTTTACTATATAATGTCATCTCATTCCAGTTGTATGAGAAAGGTAAAATAATTATCCCACTCTCAGAACTTACAATCTCCTCTGCTTATGCATGTTAGGCTAAAACATTATTATATTGTCACCATGATATTTATTGTTTTTTGATTAAGTGTTGACTGCATGCTAAATATAGGAGCAGTATTTTGATACTTGAAATGTTTTTATTGCCTGCAAGGAATGTGCATTCCAGAGCGTGATTAGCTAATTAAAGTAAGTGAGATGGAAGTTGAAATCAAAGTCTCAAATGAACTACTGGGTTTGTTTGTATACAAATACAGTTTTTGAAGGTGAGAGAGCCTGAAGAACTGTGCTTGAGAACAATGAAACTGCATAATTTCTGTTAATATCACACTTGACACAACTTGTTAATATTTGTATATGTAAAAATATTTCTAATACTTTAATAACAATAATTCTGATTCAGTCTTAATCTTGTAGTTTTCATAAACTGTTGCTTCTTTTTCCTAAAAATGATAGAAGATGCTGTAAATATAGTGACATTCACCCTTTATAGCTTTTATAGAGCTAAAATTTAGAAGTAAAAATCTGAACAAGTGTTTTAGACTTCCTTTTTAGTTGGTGGTGATAAATAAATATGTTTTAGGTTTTATTTAACTCTGCAACAGACATCTAAAACAAGTCAGATGATCAATTTTATAGGATTCTATTGATCTTTGTGACTGCAGAGAAAATCTAGAGTTTTAGTATGAAGAAGGCACATGGATTGCATCTTGTTTTGCAATATTGGCTTAATAATAATTCCTTCAGAAAACTAAAAAAGATATTTGCTTTTCAGATTTGCTGCCAGTTCAGACACCTCCAAATATAGAGCATTCTGTAACAAAATTAGTATAAAAAGAATAATTTTTCTGTTAGCATAATCATCCAACAGCATAAAGTAAATGTTTTTGTTTCTCTTTACATGTTTAACAGTGCAGCAGCTGAGGAATACAAAAAAACCTTTGAATAATTTTTATTAATTGTTCTGTGTTTCAAATAAAGCTGAATGAAAGTGTTGTATTATATTTTGGTACAACAACAATTTACACATGTCTTTTTTTCCTATTATTCAGGTAGGATTAAGACTATTTTGCAGAATAGTAATGCAGGAACGGGAAAGTGAAATGTCTTCTGAGCTGTTAGTGAATTACAGATTGCCAGTCTTCTTCAAGCCTAAACACAAAAAATTCCACATCTGCTTTGAATTTGTTGCTAGTTAAAAACAAGTCCTTGTTATTTTCAGCTACAGTATCAATATTTGATATAGCATTTCCCATCAAGAAGCAGCCCCAAATGGGGCAGGGAATAGTGCAGAAATGTGTAACAGAGTCAGCAAGTAGAGCCTCATTTCCTCTGTGTGAAAGTTATCACCATAAACCCTTTGCCAGCTTTCTTCTTCCTCTATTATATCTACTCTCTGGTGGATGTCGTATTAGAGACTGCAGCCAAAACTCCCTCCATTCTTCACCTATTGGTGCATGAAGGAATCTGTGACAGATGCTGCAGCATCATGCACTATTCAGAGACCAATGTATTAATTTAATAAATGTTTTTGCAGCTTTATGGCCTTGCCAAAGATTGCATTCTCAGTTAAACTGAAAGATAAAGATTGCCTCCTACAGGAATTGAAGCTGGTGTTCAATACAGTGATGCCAGATGGTTTTTATGGCATATATACAATGAAACAACAACAAAAAAAAAAAAAAGAAAAATGTTCATCTTTATTGGGATTAATAGTATTAAAAAAATTATAGCAATTCTACCTAACATAGTAATTAGTAACTGTGGGGGAAAAAAACATTTCAAGCTTAAAGAAAGATCCCTCTTGTCTCACAGAGTGAAGTGTCATCTGAAAACTGAAACTTTGGAACCAATAATCAACTTTAAAACATAAAATTTGATATTTTTTTCAGATTTCAGAATATGTTTCATGTGAAAAATGAGTTATAATTTCACAGGACTGAAAAATACATCTGTTGGTAGTAAATAAAAACGGAACTTTTCTTGTTTATCATTGTTTCAAACAAATAACAGTGGGCTTTTGCAGAGACTTGATTTACTGGAATTTTCATGATTCTATTACCAAATTCAGGTGCTCACACTTGTTGGGATGGTCACTATGAATGACCAGATAATCACAGAAAAGGAGTAGCATCTAGAAGAAAAGTCTTAGTAAATGCCACTTCTCTATTGAAAGTCATAAAAGCACTTGAGATCCTGAGGCAAGCTAAGAAACAGTACCTTTGAGAATTATACAAAATCACTGAAGAATATTTTCCTAACAATATAAGTAGCCAGAACTTAGTGATAGGTGTTGCACAAACACAGGCAGGAAAATACAATTTCACCAGATTTTTTGCTTTTTTTAACAGTGATGGAGTTGTATGCTTGGGATCCTTTAGTGATGCTCTTTTTAACACATAGATTTACTCCAATGCAAATGCATGCTATATATAATGTTGAGTCAGCTGGGGTCGTTTATGGAAAAGTTGCAAGCCTGAATGCTCTATTTTCTTCCATAGAATTCAGAAAATGAGAACTTATATTTTTAGCCAGTATTGTTGTCTTGTACTGAATGTGCTTCAAATAGGAACAAATAAAAGGGTCTATGAAAATGAATTAATAAAATTTCATGACTAAGTCTGTAGATAAGCAATCTGCAATTTGGAATTTAGTGTTGTGTGTGTTTTTTTTTTATAGAAAGTCATAGGTTAATTTTGAATGAATTTGTTTATTCAAGTAAATAGATATCAATGACCTTATTTATTTTATTTATTTGACCTTAACAGATTGAAATTATGATAATTTTAGGTTTTCCAAGTAATAAAGTCACATAAGTAACAATTATTTATAAACTACTGTATAGATATAATACATCAAGTCATAAATGTAAGAGAAAAAAAATCTTTAAATAAAGAAGTAGAACATAAATTGGTTTTAATCTAAATGATACAGATTTAAACAAAAGCTATAATATTTATATAATCAAAACACAAATGTAGGTGTAATTCTTATATAGCACAGCACAATTTTTATTCTAACAAATGCAAAGTTCCTGGGGAAAGCAACTTTTCTTTTTACATTAAATACATTTTCTTCAAGTCATAGGCCAATATTTTTAAATCCATCAGAATTTTTATAAAGTTTTGTGCTTGAAAATTATAGAGACTTCTTTCATATTTAATGGTGAAGAAAAAAAAAGAAGAAAATGTACAAAACCAACAGCATGAAAACCAAATAAAACTAAATTTTAGAATATTTATAGAACTCAATCTTCACTTCATACAAGTTCACTATCAAAATACAGGACTATACAATACAGTAAAATTAAGGTTGATTATGTCCCCTGCCCTTAGTCCACTTTATTTAAAACCAGATTGACTCCATTAACATTTTGTACAGGTTTCCTAACCCTATACAATCTCCTCTACTTACTCTAGAATTTACAGGTGTAGGCACAGAGATGCACTAAGTGGAAACAAATCACTCTAGGACCCCAACAAAATGAAAGATAAAGCCAAGAACAGAATAGAGACTCCTGAAACCGTTACTATTGGTCTAATCAATAACAGATTTTTTTCTCCTACTTTACAGTTTCTGTCAAGTTATATTTTCTGCCTTTCTTTTATATACAAACAAAATTTTAAAAAACCAGAATGACAAACAAACAAGAAACCCCAGAACCGAAACAAACAAAAAAAGAGACATGTTCCAAAGTCTCTTTCATTGGAATTTTGTTGTGAAGTTAGTTCAGAGTGCGCATAGGTGGAGTATAAAAATTTTAACTTATTCTTTACAGATCACTGAAAATAAATACCATACCTTATCCTTTTCTTAGCTATACACACTTTCCACTTGAACATTTAACTGTGCTACAAGTCATAGTTCTTTTAGAAAGAAAGTCTCCAGACAGTTTTATATCAAAATAAATTGTCTACATTGATATACTTGGTGTCAGTTCAATGACTAATTGTGAATTTAAAAGGTTTAGAATCATGTTAAAATTCAAGCATCCTGTCTCTACATCTGATTAGTCCATGCCAAGGGGCAATGAGCAGTCAGTGGGAAAAAATACTGCTCCATTAAACAGTATCTCTGTGCTTCCAAAGTCCATTTTTTTCTGACAGACAATCTTTTTTTTAGAATCTGAATAATTTCATTCCTGAGAAAATACGTTTTGATTATTGTAAAAGATCGGGTGTTCTTTTTTTTTTGTTTTGCTCTTCTCACATCATGGTTCAGCACTGTCCAAAGACACACTCTGATACACTGAGCTGGCCAAGAAAAAACAGTCTAAAATAAGGACTATTCAGTACTGAGTCTTTGAATAAATTTTGTTTCAAATTTGTAAGCCTGACAGTCATATGCTTATGTCTGTTACTCTCTCTGTCTAGCCTCCTAGATAAAAAGATTTTAGAGAACTGAATAACATCAGAAATAGAGTCCTTGCAAATTAATGAAATACAGAGAGAGTTTAGTGATGTTACAAATGTTGGGTTTGGTTTCTGGTTTTGGGTTGGTTTTTTTTTTGGGTTTTTTTTTTTTTTTTTGTGTGTGTTGTTTTTGTATTTCTTTGGGGGTGTTTTTTTTTTGTTTTGTTTTTTAAGCTTTTTAATTTTAAGCTGTGGCTAACACCAAAGCTATATTTTTAGTTCAAACAACTCTTACATGTGAAAAGATAAATTGATTCTGATTGATACAGAACATGACTATGTGTCATGTCATGGTGTATCAATCCCAGAGAGTCAAAAACCCGTGTCTTCTGTGTTTCGAGATGAATAGCCGCTGTAATAGCTCAGTCTGAGATTTCTTTACAGACATCTTACATTCAGCCATATTTGCCAAATCAAATGAAGGCTGTTTCCTTTGACAAAGCTACAAGAGGAATATGCAAAAATTTGAGTCAGCTAGAATACTCTTTCTGAACATTTCGATCAGTGCCTGCTCTTTTCATACTCTGTATGGCTGGACATATTTTTTTGATTCTTGTGAATTTCGAAGCATATCAGTTTCTCTCAAATTCCCCCTAGCCACAAGTTTTCACCAGACTTTCATGCTCAATTGTTACTCTAATCTATATGTATTCTATTTAGTGTCTTTATGTGTATTTTCAAAGAGGAAAAAAGGAAGTTAACGGGATGAGTTAACAGGGTTGACCCTGACTGTATTACTGGGTGCCCACCAAAGCTACTCTATCACTCCTTCTCCTCAACTGGAAAGGTGAGAGAAAATACAACGGAAAACTCAAGGAAGCCTAAAGGTTGAGATAATGACAGGGTGAGTCATTCACCAAATACCATCACAGGCAAAATCCATGACCTAAATTTAATTTATTACCAATTAAGATCAGAGTTCGGTAATGAGAAATAAACACTCAGTTTTAAAAACAATCAGTGATCCTAGGAATATTTTTCAAGTAACAGAGCGCTTTATTTTTTATAGGTCCTTCTTCAACACGTTTCTTCATGTGTCTTCAATATTAAGTTTTATTAAGCTTTCTGACATTCTGTAAAAAAAACCCATGGTTTTATTAATTTGTGTATGATTTGTTTTGCATAAGTGATCAGATATTAAGTGGACAGATGATCTGATGCTATGTAGGCTATTTAAAAGATTTAACAGACTTTTAAAAATGTCAATCTTTTCACTTTGATGAATATGACAAGACCACAAAAAAAATTCTCCTTATCTTGTGTAATCTATTCTTTTTACTGGCTTAAGTGTAGTTCTATAAGTAGAAATGTTCCTACTGATTTAGGTTGGGAAAGTTCAAGTCTTAGATTATATTTTTTTGAGAGATCAATTTATCCGTTTATAATTTTTTGGGTAGTAAAAGTTTATAATTTTTAAACTTTTTGTGACAGAGACAGTGTCCATATAGCTATGCACAAAATTTTGTGCAACAGAACTTAAACTTTTGTTCTGTTTTCAGAGCAATACATTTTGTACTGTACTTTTAATAAATGTCATGTCTAAGCTGTATTACCTGGGTGATTTTTTCCTACTTAATCTAAGCCAAAGTAATTTTTAAGTGATTAAGCGAGAATGTCAGAAAACCTATGAGTTATTAATAAAGGAAATATGAAGAGTCTGTTTATAATAGAACATACCCTACTCTACCTAGTTTTATTCTGGTTAATAATAATGAAGATGGAAATCAGATACCAAGTCCTTCTGTTGCTGGATCAGAAAGAGAAAGAGGAAAGAGATGTTTCAAAAACCATGCTAAGAGTTGATATGAATGCATGCAAAACAAAAAATTAAAAAGACACTTCCCAGAGGCAGCAATTAGTAAGATTAATAAAGACTTAAAAAGTGCAAAGAAATAATAAGGTGGAGATTTGAAGAACCTAAACCTAAGAGATCATGCTATTTGAATTCTCCTCTTATTCTGAGATATGTTAAAATGAAAGTATAATGCTTATCATAAAGACCACCACCAACAAAAGACTCTAGGAGAAAAAGAAACACAAAGGTGTGCCCTTATTCCTCTACTTTTGAATGGCCAAAAAGATAACCAAAATTTGTGATACCATCATAGCCAGTGCAAGAGTACCAGATATAGGTACTGAGATTTACCAATAAAATAGTGTGGTGGTTTGACCGGGAAGAAGTGGGAATGTTGTGGTCAAACCAATGGGTGCTTGGATTTTGATATTGGCACCTGGTGTAGCCAGTGGGTTTTAGGACACACCTCCGAGAACACACAGGGGTTAAAAGCAGAGCTTTGGCCCTGGGAGGCTCTCTTGGGACTTCGAGGGATGGAGGTCGGATCTCCCTTCCCCCGTTCAGCCGCTGCCGCTGGGCAGGGGAGGGGCAGCCATGCGGTAGGCCTGGGCCTGGACAGAGATGGGGGTGAGGAGGCCCTGGAGGATGGAAGGGTGGAGGAAGAGCCGCAAGAGACATCGGGGAGCCATTCCCCCCCCGCCCCCCCCAACCTTGGAGACAGACAGAGAGAGAGAGAGAGTGCATCCTGTGTCGTTATCTGGAAACTCAGTAAACATGTGCTGGCAGCAGGCAGCCCGGCTGAGGAGATGGGGGGGGTGCAGCCAGGAGTCCAGCCGCTTGGAGGAGTTTTTAACCCTTTTTGGACAATGAAAACCTTACAGAACATTAACCCTTCCTAGACGAGTGATAAGAGTGGAGGAGGACAAAGGAAATGAACAAGTGATGAAGGTCTGGACCAGAGAGAGAGAGAGAGTGAGAGATGTTGGAAGAATGGAGAAGATGGAGTGGCATTTTATGCTGGACTCTTTTGTGTAGCGATGGACAGAGCCATGTTTCCGTGAGATACAGAGACTGAGTCCAGGGGGAGAAATGTCCCAGAGCCAGAGAAGATTCAGTGTGGGTACCCCTCGGCCCCAGGGGGTATATAAAATATGGGGTTTAAAAGATAAAGCAAAAGCTGCACATGGAAGCAAAGCAAAACAAGGAATTGACAAAGGAAAACAAGGAATTCATTCACCACTTTCCACGGTCAGACAGGTGTTCAGCCATTTCCAGGAAAGCAGGGCTCCATCACACGTAGTGGTGACCTGAGAAGACAAACACCATCATTTTGAGCAAGTCAGCCTTAATTCTTTTGCACCTAGCATTATGTACAGAGCACATCATATGGAACAGAATATCCCTAGGGGCATTTGAGATTAGCTGTCCTGTCTGTGTCCCCTCCTAATTTCTTTGCATCCCTTGTCTCCTCACTGGTGTCACGGCATGTGAAGCAGAAAATGAGTTGACTCAGTGTCAGTGCTGTTCAGAAATAATGAAAACACCCCTGTGTCATCAGCACTGTTTTCAGCACAAATCCGAAAAACAGCCCCATACCAGCTACTGTTAGAACATTAATGCTATCCCAGCCAAAGCCAACTCCGTACAATGCTTGCACAACCTGTCAGGAACTGCACAGATATACATGTTTTTGAATGCCACAGCAAAAATTATAGGAATGTGAATTTGCTGAGAGTTTTTTACTTTAAACACATGGAAGAATAACCAATTTTAAAGCAATATTGAACTTACTAACCAGAAAAACAAAGCACACAAATAAAACAAAAAAAACCCACCCACGGCTCAGAACCTGTAAGGCATGGTTTGACTTACATAAAATTTTAAGGTTTTTTTCTGAGGTAAAAGAAAAGAATGTAGTTTGAAAGCTTTGTGAGACTTTCATTTCTAAAATTCTTTTAAAAAATGAATGTCTTTTTCTGGCTCAACCACTGGAATTTCTAAATATTCATATTATAATACATTTTTTAAAATAGTCATTAAGAGCTCCTATTCTTGAAACACAGTAGTTTCTTCAAGAAAATATGAAAATAGATAAATATGGATTAATATATCACCAGAAAAGAGTAAAACCTAAACCTGGTGTTCTTTCCAAGCTGATAGATAATGAGTCTGTTCAATTCTTCTATTCAAATTAATGTACATGTGACCTGTTGAAATCTGCTCTCTTAGTCTGTTAACACAAAGAGAAGATATTTTGAAATGGGCTCACAGTATATGTAAAGAGCAAAGTTATGCGTGCCAATGGGAAGGGAGCAAGGTAAGTTCAAATTTTCTAAGGCATAATACAATTTCATTATGATGATTTAAATTGGTTTTGTCTTTATTATTTGTGTTGTTCCCTTTAATACTTCATAACTCCAGCATTTTTATGAAAGAAGCTTCAGAAATACATTTCTTCATGAAATTCTCACATTGTAGGAAATTTTTTATAATAGTTTTAAACAACTGATATTTAGGCGTTTTAACTTGGAAATAAAATTCCCACTGCAGATCTGAGGTCTCAGCTTCCTGACTGCCATCACAAAGCAGAATGAGTCTCTGCCCAAAGAAATCTTACTCAAGCAGATGCTGCCAGAACATCAGAAATGCAAAGCTTCTTGCCAACTCAGCTCCAGGATTCAGATTCCCTGCATATCCTAAAAAGAAACCCTCTCTCCATGGAGTATCCTGGCTAAAGATAGACCTGGTAGGTGATAAGGTATCCAGTTTCATGGCAGATAGTTGACATTTTCAGACTGCCAGAGAGATAGGCTTGTTGGCAAGAAACCTTATCTTGGGAAATCTGCCTGGTTTCTGACAAAGATTCAAAAAAATCAACACCTTCCTGCAAAATTGCACAATTTTATTCATAAGTATTCAAATTAAAGAATATCTAAAAATAAGCCCCACAAGGATATGTTCTTTTAGAAAGTTTCCTAAATATGACTTTGTCAAGGCTACCACTCTGAACTGTATCCTTAACATTGATTATTGAGGTTGTCTTTACTTCATAAATATATCTCGAATTTTGCATTACCCATTAAAATGTCATTTAACCAGCATTATCCTTTAACCAGGTCTGTGATAATAACTTGCAACTTTTTTTTGGTTTTTAGAGGAGGTTAACAGTTCAGGCTTTTAATGTTTTTCTTATTACTTTGGAAAATTACATGGGATGGTTAAAACTTTATAAGTATGTAATCAAGCCATCAACACAATAAAATACCTTTTTAATTAATTAAACTTTCCCTCTACTTTACACATTAGACTTTCTAGATACCATTGACAGCTCTCCTAACATATATCTCATGTTTTGGTGGAGAAACGTATCCAGTTTGAATGGCTCAATTTGAACATGTTTTGGGGAAGCAGAACAAAACAGAATCAAGAATAGCCAGCAAAGTCTGGAATTATTAAACAAAAAAAAAAAAAAAAAAAAAAAACAACAACAAAAAAAAACCCCACTGTGTAGATATCACACTTCTCTCAAAGTAACAGGCAAAATAATTCTGCAATACTGTCTAGATTTTCCAAACAAGATAAAAGTCAAAACTGAAGTTCTTCCCATTTTGGAAGAAAATGCTTCCCATTTTTACAGCATTTGTACTTATATCAGGTAGAAGCAGGTGAATTTTTGAATTGGAGAAGTCTGAACCAAGAAAATCTATAGGTAGAGTTTTAAACACTTTCTACAAAAAATTAGCTGTGCTGATCCTGGTTATTTCCTCTTCATCTCTGATTTTGTGAGCCTTTAAGACTTGATCCTTTCTTAGTGCAAGATGAATTTAACATTATTTTAAGAAAATGTATTGGTGTTGGCAGGTTTCAAATGCTCCTAGACCATCAGATATAATGAAATCCTCATAATTTTACTAAACCCTCAAACTTTTAAGATCAAAGACTAAAATCCCTATATAAACTATATATCTAACCCAAGAGAGTAAATGTGTGTCATGTTATGTTAGAGGTAACGTGCTTCTAGATGATTTATGTCTCCCTTACATTGAAGAAATTAATTTGAAATTATGACTTTAGCCTTTGTGCCGCATATATGATATAGGAAACTTTGCAGAGTGTGTGAAAAATCTGTCACTTTATCAGGACCTTTGTGTGCACAAATTAATTTATTTAATGTAAAGATTTATTTCACTTAGCCACTTGTTGAGCAGAGCCTGTATTAAAATTTCAGAGTAAATTATTTATCTGATGACCTCTCCTCTTTGAAACACTGTGTTCAATGCTGTTTCCAAAATAGGTTGCTGAAATATGCTCTATGATAACTTATAATGCTACTGCTTGTTTTCCTGACTCTGGCCTTCAACTTCACCTGACAATCTCAATCCCATCTTGAGTTACAAAAGACATTTCTGATATTGTTTCTGTCAGTGATAATTGACAGAAAAAAACCAATAATTGTAATTTGACCCATTCTTCAGTTTGTTTGTTTATTTTTTTGGCAGGTTTTATTTTCTACTTTCCCATTAAGAGTGATTGCGTAAAATATTGATGTAGCGTATTGAATCTTCTGGGATGCCAGTTACTCACCATAGCCTTCTCATGGACAAGTGAGAGAAAGTACAAAAAAAGTCCTGCCAGGAGACCTTCTTCTGTTGAACTTCTCTCCCCATGGGTCTGCCAGGACCCCTGGGACTGCTCCAGCACAGTTTCCCCACAGGTCACAGCCTCCTCTCAGGCACGCCCTGCTCCAGTGTGCATCTCCTCCAAGGGCTGCAGGTGGATCTCAGCATCCCTGCGTTCCCCCATGGGCTGCAGGGGCACAGCTGCCTCACCACGGTCTGCACCAGGGCTGCAAGGGAATCTCAGCTCCAGTGTTTGCTTTGCCATCCTGTCATGAACTCTGTTGCTATGTTTTTTTTTGTGTGCAATTTAATCTTCATTTAAAGTGACTATAGAGATAAAATGGTAAAAAGTTTTACAAAAAAAACATTATTGTAATTCTCTCTATTCATACAGTCAAGTATTTCAGTGAAGGTAAATGTTGCATACTTCTGCATGTAAAAAAGGACCTTGGAATTTTATTTGTGTGCTGGCAAGTGATCCTTACCAGTTAAAGACAAACAAACAAACAAATAAAAGGCTTATGTCTACTATCAATAAAAAACGGAATGTCTTTTGTTATACTGAATTTTTTTATAAACTATATTGGTATTTGCCATTTAATACTTGGCTGAAGTAGTATCACTATATGTTGTACATTCTTATTTTAAAATCTGAATTCTGAATTCTTTATTTGGAATCCAAATGGTCTCATGCTAGAGCAGAGTGAAAGAAACAGACATCAGAGGTAAATTGTAGCCTTTCCTTCCTCAAGTGCCCTGGATACAGAATCAAAGAATCAGAGAATGGTTTGGGTTGAAAGGGACATTAAATTCATCTAGTTCCAGGCCCCCATGATGAACAGGGACATCCTCCACTAGACCACATTGCTCAAAACCCCACCCAGCCTTGAGCACTTCCAGGGATGGGGCATCCACAGCTGCTCAGTGCAACCTGTCCCAGTGCCTCACCACCCTCACACTAAAGAATTTATTCCATATGCTTAACCTGGTATGCTTAGAAGCAAGGTTCTGGTTATGGAAACAAGACTAATAAATTGTGTAAAGCACTAAATTTTGGTATTTATTTTATAAATTTTGGCAGTAGCATGTGATCAAGCCAGCATTGTTCACATGGGAATTTGACATAAACAAAAAATCAAATGCCATAATTTTATCACATTTTAAGATCTTAATTCATTTCAGTAAATAATTGTCTTTACAATATACAACTGATAAGACAATTAGAAAAGTTTATTTTCTTTAAAAATACAGCAGCTCAAGATTTGTCTGTGAGTGTCTAACACAGGATTGCTAAACATAAAAACAATTTGTTTCAGAACATTTTTGGAGGTGGTAAATTTAACTAGCTTATCAAAAGACATTTAATTAATGTTAATACCTTGGTGTCATTCTGGTGTTGCTCTAAGATCTAATGAAGGAAATGAAAAGTCTTGACTGAAGAATAGTTGCAGGCTTGGTTAATATTTAAATCACCGGTATGAAATCTGTGTTGCAGTGTTATTTCTCTACCATTGTGTACATTTTTTATTGTGTGATTTATGTGTGTGACTGGAAATGCGATTTAAAGTTCTTTGTTAAAAAATGGAACAGATTATATATATTTATATACATATATATATGTACACACATACACAAACATATATATGTGCGAACATTTGAACCATGAAAGTGCTTCTTTTCAATCATTTATTGAAAGAGAACAGAAAAAGCTGAATGTAGCATTTCTGTGTTTCTCCTGAAAAAATGAAAAATTATCTAATTTATGCCTCTTTGCATGTAAAGGTTATTCTTTCAGCCCACTTCTTTTAGTTAGACAAGGCAAGCCAGCCAGTCTCCTCTCCATTCTTGTAAGTTTAAGTTAGAATTTAAGGGAATCTTTCAGCATTATGAGTAACTATATGATACATTTGATTTTGGAGGATATAGGCATATATCTTAATACTGATGTTCTAGAATACCCTTCCTGATGTATTCCAGGGTTTATGCTTTTACATTCTACAGTTTGTACCTTGACAACATTGCAATGAAGCATCATTGAATAAGTAGAAATCTTTTTGATTAATTCTGTTCATTTTTGGATTTCCAGTCTGTATGAGAAAAATAATTTGTAGATATTGGGAAAGTCATTATGAAATGAGACTGTTGTGCATGTAAAACTCAGTAGCTCTTTCAACATGCAAGCAAAATTATGAATCTCTTTTAGGCTGCATTTTTCTCCTAGTAAATACTACTGAAATAGGAATCATGTAAATACTTAAAGAAAGCCTTTCTTTTTCTTTTTTTCTTTTTTTCTTTAAACAGTCGTTCATTGCAAAGCAAATAAGATGTTACTTTATCATATTGTAGGAAAAAAGATCTTTTGGAGCATCTGGCTTCTCAAAAGCTGAGAATAGGGTAATTTAGGAGGTCAAACTATTAAAAAAACAGAGAATGAAAAAGAAATCAAGAAAGGGTGATAGGGTCATCTGCTTCTTTTATACTACACCTATTTATGCAGCACAGTAATTTAAATCTACATGCACTTAATAATCTTAACAACACTAGTTTTTAAAGCAATAATATTAGACTGGAAATAACATCTGAAATGAATGTTATTGCTGTTTGCTGCAATTAACTGCATAGCAGTTGATTATTAGTAATAATATAAGAGCTAGTGCAGAGCTTCTGAAATGTTGTATGGAGTGTGTGCATATGTATCTGTCTGAGTGTAGGACAAGGGGAAAAACTCAACATTTCTCTAAGCAGAGCTGGGCATTCGGTGATTCATAAGCCGTGGAAATTTAGAGGCAATTAGGTACAGAAGGGACGGTGCCCTTCTTATTCTTGTTATTGTTTTGAAGTTACAACTGTTCCAATAATGTTTTAAAGAAATAGCTCAAGGAAATATGAAAAATTAGGAAAACTTTCAAATGTCTCCATATCAAACTCAAATGCAAAAAGTTTGTCTAAAATTTCACTGGATGGCTTCAAGCAGTGAGAAGAACATTGGAAAATAAGTTTTTTCTCAGTTGTTGGAAAATTCACTCTCTTTTAGAGCATTCAGTGAGCTTTGAATGTGTAATTACAGCAGGTCCTTCTTCAAACTGATCAATCTAAAAAATACATCTTATTTTTCAACTGCATTAAATGTTATTCTCCCATTTGAAAAACCAAAAGATTTTTATTCTTTTTATTATATTGTCATATTGTTTTTTCTGTGTGTTTTTTTTTCTTTTTTTAACTATGAAGTATCTTTATTTTTTCACATCTTTGGGCACTTTCCAATACTTTCATTAGTTTTAAAATATTGTGGCACTGTATGCTTTAATAAACTGTTCTTTAGAGATTTTAAACAGTTGCAGCTCTTAGTGATTTTTGCTAAAGAAAGAATATTTTAAAAGTATATCTAATGTATTCTTTCTGTCATTGTTTTGGGAGGGAGAACAGCTGTGAAGACAGTTAAATTACTCTTCATATAAAAAAGCCTTATTATGAAAGAAGTACTAAATGCTTTTAAGGCTTTCTGATATACCAGTGAGTATGATGACTGAGTTTTATGTACCTTTATGAGAGTTTTAAATTTCCACGTCACATCCATTTTGGAGACATGCTTTTGCATACCAAAAGTTTCAAGATTTGAGACTTCTTGGTCCATTTCTTTGATATTTCTTAATTATGCCAAAACCAGGAAAGCAGAAGAGGCTTTTCAATGTAATCTGAGCAAGTCACACAGGGACTTCTCTCCAAAATTTAGTCTTGGAAAGATTAAACATCTACTCTGATATGCTTTCTCCATGAAGTTCTTTCCTCCCTAACACATTTCACAGATTGTACTTTTAAATTCATGCAGATTCAGGGTCCTCCAGGGTAAACTGCAGCATGCTCTTTGTGACCATGGCATTGTTCTACCATTCCATGATTCTATGAAATCAAAGTTCCTATTGAGAGGCAAAGGAATGGAGAGAAGAAACAGAATAATCTGTGATTTCATTCATGTCATAAAACATGCCATAAAATAGTGTCGTTGAAACTGCAGGAGAAACAGAAACTCTCCCACAGCATCTTTTAAGTTAGAGAATTAGGCATTATTTCATTCTGGCCAGTATGTGTAAAGGACATCATTCCACTCATACATGCCCATGTTGTGCAGTGGAAATCATTCCATCAGACGTGGCTCTTTACCAAACCTTTCTCAGGTTTATACATAAAAAACCCCAAGAAATTCTCATTCATTGGTTTTCTATTACACAATTCTTAGTATTCGATCTCCTATTGGTTATTGATCCCTTCACCTTCAATGCTAATTTTGTCATCATTCTTTGGTCCTCTTGTTGATCTTTTCCAAGACCAGGGTCTCTGACTGCACCAGGGCATTTGTTATCCTCTGTTTATCTCCTCTGTATCTTCTGGCTACTCACAATCTGGAGATGTTAAACTCTCACAGTAGTGGAACCTTCTTTTTGTTGATTGAGGCTCATCAAGCCTCACCCAGGGAAACTCAAATCCTCAATAAACAGAGTCTTTAGAAGAGAAACTTCAATTCCCTGCCCTCTGAGCAAAGACAAACTTAGCCAGGATTGAAGTTAAAAAAAAAATTTAAAAGTTGTATCATTTCCAACAATATTATATTAAATGTCCTTTAAAGATATCTTAGTGAGAAAAGATTGCAAAATTTTAAGAAACCTGCTATAAATAGCAATTTTTCTCAAAGGGATTGCCATTTAACACGGGGTACTTTATAAACACGTGAGACAAACAAACAGTTTAGAGTGAGGTGCAGGGCAGTGTGTTCAGACATTTTATGGCCAGCTATAGAAGTCATAATATAGTCATTTTTGCCAATGTCAGGTTGTAGTTCATCAATAATTTGTTTCAATTTTTGCCTTCTCAAATACTGAATTTTATAGCAATTTACAGCTTACAACTTCATAAAACATGTAGGTGAAGTAGAAAGTTATTAAGGTCTCTTTAAATATATGTAAATATCTGTTCACAAGGTACCTATAGTTCAGGAAGGGCAGTTAAACTATAGAAAAGGAATGCCTGAAGCAATTTAAATTCAGAATAGTTTTTGAAACAAAAGTTGGAAACCCTGCTTAATGTTAAAACAGACAGAATTGTAAAATAGGCTTCTAATTGATTAATTAATACTGTATAAATAATAATCTCTGAGGGTCTCTTTTTTTTTTTCCCTGAAAGGGTCCTGCACAAATTATAATTGCTCCCCCATTATCTGAATCTCATCTCCTTTCAAGGCAGAGTAAAGGTAAAAATTCTTACTGAGTCCTTAGGGTTCAATTCACCTGAAAAGTAGTTGTGACCTTCTGTACTGAGCAAGTCTATAAAAAAGCAGCAGGTGGTGTCTCTGTGGCAGTTTGACCTATCCAGATGCAAGGTTATTTGACATGCAAAGTGCACTTTTGTTATATCGATGAGGGCAATCTCATCCTTCAGAGGGGAAAGGGAAATGACAGCCGTGTTGTAGGTAACTGAAGGAACAGAAGTTTTACAGATGTTCTTTAAGGAAACTTCATTGAATTATGTAATGGAATAAACCTAGAGCATGTTCACAACAACAACAAAAAACATACTGCCTTATTTTATAAAGATTCTAGCACCAATTTTATAAAGATTCTAGCATTCTTTTTAGTTTAGTCACCACTTCCTTAAGTTTACTGGGCAGGAAGCCCAGGCTCCCAATCACTGGAAGTTCCTGACACATAAATCTGAACAAAAGGAAAGAGACACTTTCAGGAGCTTTATATAAAATATTCTTTCTTCTGAGCAGGCAGTCTGATAGATCTTTTTGAATGGTATCCAGTAGCTTTGTTCTAACAAAACTGTACACTTCTCTCCTGAGTGTTTGTTTGAGCCATTATCTTCAGAAAGAAGGGCGACACCAACAAGCCTGTCTCCAGTGTAAGAACAGGAGATAAGTCTGTTTCATGGGAAAGAGTAGAGTGGGCAATTTCTAATAGAGGAGTAGGAGTTGGTATTCATAAGAAAGGAGGAATTATTTCACTAGTAGGGAGGGAATTCTTGGGAAAGCTTGATAATAAGCCAGTGCTTGTCTTCTACAGATCTGTGGTTATTGCCCTTGCACTGTCAAAGCACCAATTAACCTGTGGCAATTTGATTGTGTGTTTTCATGTTGCAGCTGAGGAGATAATAAAGAAGGGTATAAAACCAAATAAGAATATCTGCTAAACTGTGTTTATAGTTTGATTATGTATATTGCCTCTATATTTTTTTACCTTTATTGATAAAACAATAATAAGCAAAGATCTTTAAAGAAGTTTATATTTTTTTCTGTTTCCATCAGTGATAATTGCTTCGATAACCATGGTAAACCATTCCAATCCTATGATTAGCTGTAGTGTAAAATATAAGGGGTTATTGATCAGAATAATTCTAAGAACCCATTACCAAAAATGTATTTCTAAATAATGTCTTAGTTGCTTCAGACACAAATCACATTCTGCATGAATGAATTTATATTTAACAATATTGTGTATTCTTTAATCTATTTTCTATAGAACAAAATATTACAGAAGTTATTTAGCCCATTATTTTTCTTCCTCTGTTTTTGTTTGTTTTATTTCTGTAGAGAATAAAGTAAAAACATAAAAAGATTCATTGTCAAGATGTGAAAATAAGACATACTGGCATTTCCAAGTGGAGTCACTCTACTGAGAAAGTAAAATATTTAGATATTTTCAAAATATTACCCTAATTTTTAAAGGATGTCAGCTGAAATTATTTACTGAGTTCATTTTATTTCTTAGACAAGTCAAATTAACTTCTGGCTCAGTAGCTTTGTTTCTTATGAGACAATTAATACAATTTTAAGCTAAAACCCCCCAGATATAAGTATATATTTATTCAATAATTTAAAAATAGCAAAATTTTCTTATTCTTATTTTTATCACTTCAAAAGTACAGAACCTCAGAATCATGGGTAAGATTGGGAAGGACCATAGTAGCTCATCTGGTCCAACCTCCCTGCTCAAGCAGGGCCATCCCAGAGCACATGGCACAGGATTGTGTCCCGATGGTTCTCAAATATCTCCACTGATGGACACTCTACAAAGTCTCTGGACAACCTGTTCCAAGTGTGGTCATTGCACAGTAAAGCTCTTCCTTATATTCTGGTGGAATTTCCTGGGCATCAGTTTCTGCCTGTTCCCTCTTGTCCTGTTGCTTGGTCCCCCTGAGCAGAGCCTGGCTCCGTGCTCCTGCCACCCTCCCTCAGGTACTGACAGACATTGATGAGCTCCCCTCCCAGCTGTGTCTTCTCAAGGCTGAACAGGCCCGGCTCCCTCAGCCTGTCCTCACAACAGAGCTGTTCCAGTCCCTTCAGCATCTTTGTCACCCTCCTCTGGGCCTGTTCCAGGAGCTCCATGTCTCTCTGGTACTGAGGAGCCCAGAACTGGGCACAGAACTCCAGATGAGCTTCACCAGGGCTGAGCAGAGGGGCAGGATCACCTCCCTCAGCCTGCTGGCAATGCTCTCCCTAATTTCAAATAGACCGTTACAACAACTATAATTGTGACTACAATGTCTCCCTGGTTAAAATTTAAACAATGATTTTATCTTGCTTTAAAATGTCAGAATTAGCAAAATGTTTTATTCCTAGATATTAATAACGTTTAGCAGAGAAAAAGAAATGGGAATGTTAATGGGGTTGAAAACTTGATATTTGCTAGCATATTAAAATATTTTAATATAATGCTTATTTTTTAAAAAAGCTTTTAGAAAGATTTATTTAATGTAGTGTGAATCTTTCCCATACTTGTAAAATTTAGAGCGCATGCATCGTTATGTACCAAAATGTGAAGTACTAGGCTCACCATAAAACAGTAGAGTGCTGCACAGCACAGCACAGGTTGAGCTTGACATATGAAATGTAGGCTCCTTTTGTAACTTGATGATTGTTTCTATTTTTAGTAAATAGAATTTAAGCACCTGCTTTGCTCCCTCATAATTTCAACATCTATGGAAGGTTTCTTGTGCTTTATCTTTCAGTGAGAGGCACTAGTGACAGTCTCTGACTGCTTCATTTATCACTGTACATTTCGTTCTGCATTTGGAACTGATTGTTTCAGAGATGCAGCCTACTTTGAGTTCAGTAGGCAATTTTTGGCATTGTCTGCAATGCCTTGCTTCATGCTAAAAATAAGATCTTTTTGTAAGATATTTGTCAAGGTCTAAGTAATAAAACAGTTTGTAGTAGGCATCAGCATCTAAATTCAGATACATGTCCTTTTTCAACAGAGATTGAAAGCCCTACATAGTGTTTCTCTAAGGAGCATCTCAGTTGTTTGAACTGTAGTGGTTAATTTGCAACAGAAGTCAGAATTTTTAAATTGCAAAGGAGAAACATGCACTAAGCACTGACTGTTGATAAAGTTCCTAATATGCTCCGTCTTCATAAATATAAATGATTTCTTATAACTTAATTGACTTTGTCATCTTTTTAAACTTCTCTAGAGAGTGCTTTTAAACCTTGAAATTTTGCCTGCAGGCTGCTACAGAAACTGTTCTTTGTATATCACATACCACAGAAAAATATATAATTATTTTTGAAATGTATAATGCTGCATTTTGTGCTGAGATGAACATTTAGAGATATCACACCAATAATGGTTCAAAGTGGGAGAATTTTACAGCCTGGAAGGTTTTGGATATGGGAATTTAAATTCATTAACCTTGAAGAAATCTATTTGAAATTCTGTCATTAATTTCACAAGCCAGTCATTATAATTTTCAATGCTATGAAGAACCTTTTCAGCTGGGTATTAGAAGGTTGTTTTCCCTGAGAAAAAAAGATGGATCCATCTTAGTGCCTTTCCTTGAGCCCTGGTTTTGTAAAAAATTGGATGTTTATGATGCATTTGGTGTTTGCATGGTCTGAAAGTTAGTTTGCCAGTTTGAACAGCAAACAAATACAAATACAAATACAAATACAAATACAAAACAGAAAAATACAAATATACATTAAAGGAGGAGGATGTAAGACTCCTTTTAATGTTAAACTTCTCTGTCCCATTTTAATTATATACATTACTTAAAAACATGAGCAATATTTTTATCTTTGATGGCAGTTAACTGTTGATTTCTTTGGTTTTAGGTTTGCACGAGTGATATTTACTGTGGAAACTTCAAAGTTGTGTTGATTTTATCTTGAATAAGTTTTCTTTCATTAACAGCTCATTATCAAGCTATTGTAGAGACAGTCTCTGTGTGATGCATTATTTCCTAAAAAATTAATGACATGATAGAAATTCCAGTAACAGGAACTTGAACTAAACTTGTTCAAGTCAGGAAGAGTAGCTTGAATATCTTTCCATATACTGTCTTTTTCCTGATTTCAGAGTGGTTAGATTATGGATAAAGAACTAAGTTAATTCTGGGGTTCATTAGTAACAAACTTTAGAACCATCTGCAAGTGGTAATGAATGACAGTGAGCTCAAATGAAAATGGAACTGCTTGGTTTAACATGTAGGCAAATATTTATTTTTACAATAAAGGTCAAATTATAGAAAAGCTGTAACTTTCTTTTATTAATCTTAAATCCAAAGCATCAGACTTTGTGTTCTGGAAGCAAAAAGAAATAATAAAGTGGCTTTTATAGTGGAAGAATTAGGTGTTAAAGATAAAATACTTCAGTACTTTTTGAGAAGTCTGTAGTGTCCTACAAACTTTGGAAAAGACCAAATAAAAGTTAAATGACAAATTTCCCATTTTTCCCCCGTTTTTTTGTCCCATAATTCAGTATGGACATGATATGGTATAGTCCACCCCTTCCAGCAAAATAATATTTAAGAGCAGCACTGATAAAGGAATTTTTGAAAAAAATAATTCTTTCCAAGACTGTTATTGCAAGAATGAGATTAGTTCCCAAGAAAAAATTTTTTTGCAACCTTGATCACTCTAATTTACCTGGGTTATCTTCCAAGAATCACACAGTTTGATTTTCTGTCTATGAATGAGTTCAAAACCTTCTATATCAGGCAGGCAAATATTAGGAAAAAAAAAATAGAGGAAAAAAAGGTCCAGGTCAGATATTTTTTCCTGAAACTTTACAAAACTGTACAAACTTTAACATGTTGTCCCAAAAGCTGTTGTGTATTTTGCCTGCCAACAGGCGCATAGAAATTCTCAAGTATAAACTCTGAACTAACAGGATAATAAACATTTAAAAATTCCATACTCAAAAGATGCTTAATATTAAAAAATACCCACCTGAAAAAAATCAAAACTTGAAAAAAAGTAAAAATCTGAGTAATTCTGAAACAGGATTGTTTCAATCATATTACAGTATTAGCAGAAAACTTCTGAATCTGTTGAATTCTTGTTATAAAATACAAATTGAGTTTTGGTTTTGTCCTGATGCTTGATTTATATTATATCCACTATCAAAAATTTTATTAAGATTTATACTTAAAAGAGTATTTTCATTTTCTTTCAGATATTTCCTCAGCAGTTTCTTCATTATTTTCTGTATGCACAGTTTAATTTAGATACACTCATTATCTCTCTTTTTATTATTCTTTCTCTTCTTGTATCTCAGTAGCCTAACTGAAAACTCTCCTGTATTCAGGTTATTGCAGCTACACTCTATGATTAGTTCCGTTTATTACAGTGCAAACGTCCTGGAGCTTTGACTTTTTTTTCTGTAAATTGAAGTACAACATATATGAAAACCTGGGAGGTTTTGTTGTCTCTTGTTTGGAAACTATGATCAAACAATTTTTCACTGATAGGCTTATTTGTTCCAGCAGTTTCCTTTGCGTTTAATGTGAATTTAACAAAGAGCTAGAGGAAAAGTTTGTTAGAAAGCTTAGATGTAAACTGCCTTTGAATTTCCCTGATCTTCCTTGTATATAAATGTACACACATTCAGGAAGGAAAAAAAAGAATTTATTGACTGTATGAAACCCAAGCAGGAACTGTGACATTTTGGCGTGTGGAAACTAAAAACACCATCTTCTCATTTGGGTGTGTTACCAGAGTGGTCAACAACCCTGTCTTACCCTATCCTAAATTTCTAAAAAGAGAGAAAATTGTGGGCTTGTGAGACAGCAGTTAGCCTTAAAATAATGTTTAAAGCATTTAATAAATCCATATATTTCAAAAATAGTGATAGTTTTCATATATAGAGTTTTTCAAGTCTTTTTGTACTTTTTTTTCTGATTGATAGCATTATGTCATTTCGATTCATGAAAATTTCTGATGGAAAGATTTAGTCTTTATCCTTTTTTCAAATAAATATTGGGTGCTCAGCTATTTTGTATCATTGGTTTCTTTCATTCCAAGGAGGTAAAGCAAGCCACTTGCTAAGTCTGTAAAACCAGCAGTCCTTCAGAAGGATTCCATATTTTAGCTTGCTCAGTTTAAAAGTAACATACCAAAAAAGCCTACCAGATCTACAAAACCAATCTTTATGTCAAACCATTATTTGTTTATCTTTATCTAGATGGCAGGGTGTAAAGCTAGAATATGCACAAATGGGAGAAAAGCCACATTCAGACCTGTAAGTTATCTGATTTTACTCTAGAGAAAGAGTGGGAGGAGAAAGACACAGACCTGCAGCTTCAGAACAGCTTCATTTCTCTGGTAGACTGGTAGAGAAGAAAGCTCCAAATCAGTGCCAGAGCAGCCAAGGCTGAAATGCAAGTGAACATCAAAGGAAGGCAGCAGGCAGTAATAGCTGGAGACTCTTTCCCAAGGCAAATGGAGGCCCCCATCTGCCAGTTCTGTTTTCTGTCTGAAACTTGTTGCTTGCCTGAGGCCCAGATACCAGGTGATGTGGAGAGGTTTAGGAGATTCCTCCAGCCCTTGGATTATTTTCTGCTGCTGTTCATGCCCATGGACACCAGTGGTACTGTGAGGGCAGTGTCAACCACATCAAGAGTTGTTTCACAGCTCTGGCTGTGAGACTGAAGGGCATAAAAACCCACACTGTTTCTCCTCAGTCCCAATGGTTAAAGAGAAAGGTTTGATTAAGGGCAAATGGGTACTGCAGATCAATCATTGGTTGCACCGGCTGTGTCGCACAGAGATTTGGCTTTTATACCATGCTGTCTCTTTTGAGGATTGAGAACTACTGAGCAGGCCTAGTACTTAGGGTCAAAATGTGGCAGGAAATAGCAGTAGAAGAAGGAAAGAAATAGGGGCTCCATTCTTATATTTTGTCATTTTAAAAGGAAAAATTATTAATTTCCAAAACTGTTGCAGTAGGCCATTTGTCTCGGTGCAGGGAAGGCTCGAGACCCTCAATATGAGTGTTCAGCAAGCTCTGTTTATTGAAGAGAGCATCAGACACTTATACAGCAAGTAATAAGCTCATGAATATTCTGCAAGCCAAGCGATCTATTGGTTAAACTATACCATCGACTCTTCCTCATTCTTTTGGGCCTACATTCTCTTTTCCCACGTCTCTCTGTCCACTTGTTATCATACCCAGCTAGGCCCAAGGACAAGTTATCTTGCAGGTGCAATAGCTCAAATTAGGCTGTGTCCAGTACTTTTCCAGTCTCTAGTCAGCTAAAATTCCAACACAAAACAGCAAGGATTTTCCTTTTTCATTAAAAAAAAAAAAATTCCCAACAATTATACTTTTAATACACCATTCAGTTTGTATCTTTTCCCTTTTTTGTTCCCTTTTCCACATATGTGACGTGGAGACCTAGTCTTCCAATAAATACCTCAACATCAGTGCATGTTATGTGTTTTATAAAGACTCGGGGATAGTATCACAATTTGCCCTTCATGAACAATGAGAAAGTCATATGTATTGGTAATTAGCGAAGATTCTTCTTCTTGAGTATATGGTAATCATAACTGCCCAAGGCTGGATGGTGTGCTGATAATGACAGGAATGTCCTTTATACAGGAAGAGAAGAAAAACACTACAGAGATGAGAAAGAATGCAGATTTAGAGAATTGTAATGACATGAAGGAAGGTGCATGTTTTCATCATTTGACAAAAGGATACATTCTTTTTTTATCCTCATCTAACTCACTTTCTCTGCCAACTTGCCAAGGGAGAGGGCATGAGGGGAGAGTCATTGCACTCCACTCTAGGCTGTATTGTTCAATTTGTAGTTTTTATTCAGGATATCATGAAATTACCCTTTTCATACATATTTAACATCCACAGTGCACCACCCATTTAAAAGTCTGTCCTCCTAGTTGTACCCCATTTAACATCCACAGTGCACCACCCATTAAAAGTCTGTCCTTCTAGTTGTACCCCCTAAAGAAAAATCTCTCCACCAGACCTGTCAACAATGAAAACCCTTGTGAGCTTTCAGTTGCAGAGGCTCTGGCAGTGGTGTTTCAACATTATATTGAGGTTTAGAAGTGACTGAGGACAAGAAAGCAGTGGGTGTGAGGAGTTATCACAGAACTGATCTGGTGTAACCCTAGGATCTACATAAACTACAATATATATTCATAAAATTAGACAAATTTATTTAACAACTAAAGATAAATGGTAAAATGTAAAAATTGGCTGAGCCACCAGAATCAAAGTGATCGCTGGTTTGACATCAGCAGTGACCTGTAACAAATGGAATACCTCAAGGGTCAAAACGAGGAAATGCTGGGGTTTTTTAGGTGTTCAATGTCTTAATGATCTGGATCTTAACATAGACTTCAGACTTAGCAAATGCATGATTACTATATAAGGGGAGTGACTGATATACCAAATATCAGAGCTAATGTCCTGAGGGACCTTTAAAAAGCTGGCAGCTGAGCCAAAAGAAATCTATTAAATTTCAGCAAGGAGGCTGTACATCAGTACAGGTTTGTTTAACAAACAGCTAAATAACAATGTACCATGAATGTAGGTATGATACTGTCTTATCATCTCCCTGTCTCCAGTTACCTGAAATTTAGGGACTATGTCAACCAGAAGTGTGATCTTTGTGTAAAACTTCTGGAAAAAGTTGTAACAGACTTCCAGGAGAAGAACTGGCTCTGGAAAAAATAAGTCAACAACATCCCAAAACTTTTGTTCTTTTTTTTGTGTTTTGGTTTTTTTTTTGGTTTTTGAGGTTGTTTGGTTTTTTTGGGATTTTTACTTTTTTGGGGTTTTTTTTTGTTTGTTTTGGTTTTGGTTTTAGTTTTGGGGTTTTTTGCAATATATGATATCCCAACTGATGGCTCATATCCTTTGCCAACGCTGCTTAGAAGAGGCACTGGTCTAAGCTAGACTTGGGGGGAATTTCACAGAATTATTATTAAATTTCAAATTGCTTCAGTAAATCTCTAATGCCAGAAGACTGATTCAAAGACCACTGAAATCAGCATACAAGGAATTGGAGTGAATTATATTCCATATTAGCATTAATCTATTGTTTATATACATGGTCAGTAAATTTGTAGCAGTAACAAAATATGTACATTTGTATGTACAAGGAGGAACATGATCAGACATTTACTGAGGAATTACGATGTGAAATCAGAACAGTCAAATTACATCTATATGGCATCTTAAAAGTAGTATAGTAAACGTAGGACTTTTATGGAAATATTTTTTCTGAGTTCCTTATCTGAATGGGTTTTGGCCTCTTAGTTGCATGATAGAAGTTATTACTCTAAAGAGATGAAGAAGGCTGCTTAGTCATGTACACTGATCTACACCCATAAATTAATAAGAAAAGAAAATACCCTGTATATATCTAATAATGTGTAAGCTATAGCTCGTGACAGGGAACTCCACACATTTTTTCTCAAAATAACTTGGAAGTGACAGGAAGAAGTTGACAGAATGTTTCCAGTGAGACACTAACCAAAGGTGCTAATATATTGTATGAACAGGGCAATACTGAATATCAGTATAGCAGTTATATAATCTGCATATTTGATAGCATTGAATATGATGGATTATCTGTAGCTAATATGCAGGAATGATATTGCAAAATTAAGGGAGGGTTGCAGAAAGAAGCACAGAGCTGAAGATTTACTCTTGAAGTACTAACAAAATCAGTGTAATCATTATGCAAAATGAATTCATGGAAGTAAACCATGATTGTTATAGGCTATATTTGTTTTAAAAAATGTTTTGGCACAAAAAAAAACCTGGTAAGTGTTGTTGTGGGGTCTCATTTTATATCCATCATATCCTTTTGGGAGATTTCACTTCACATTAGTTTTAATTTGGTCTCCTATGTGGTAAGTCCCAAATATACATGTAATTCAAAGTTTTGAGAAGAGCTATCATATCATAAACCTTTGCTTCTTTCAGTGTGGGCTCTTTGAGGAATCTCTTTGAATGCCTCACATTCTATTTTCTCCTGTCTCCTGAAGCTGATGACAGCAGATCAAGAGGCATGTCTGTTGTCCCCACCACCATTGCCTATACAAATACTAATGTGCCAAATCTTTAAATCAGATCCTGTGAAATTTTCAAGAGGTGCAATGTGCCTGCTGTCTTCTCCATCTTCCCACTAAGTTTGGCAGTACTCAGCATCAGGTACCCTAGACAGGCTGTGGGAGATTTAATTTGAACACTCAGGTCACAGGACACCCTCTTTCCTGGAACAGAGCAGATGGATGATATAAATAAGGTAACTTAAATGAGAAACTGGTGCTTTCTTCCTGGGCTACAACATCTGTGACATTTTGGTGGTGCTGTTCTGCTCTGTGGTAAATGCTGTTTGTCCCTGTGCCACTGGGTCCTGAGACTGTCATCTGAATAGAATAAATATACGAATGGTACAGGAAAAGGGTTAACGTGGCATTAAATTATTAAGAATCAGAACCAGAAGCAGAAGTCTGGGAGAAAGATGTGATGGGGAAAAATCATCATCATCATGTTAGCCAACATGATTCCCTAGAAATTAACTCTGGAAAATCTTGCCCATGTGGTCTAACTAAAGGGACAAACAATACACTTGCAGTGGTGCTAAGAATGAAAGAATCTTAGCAATTGCCCCATTTTCCAGATCCAGCAGTCCCCTCTCCTCCAGGAGATCTGAACACCTAAAGGACTTGGAAGGCTCTGTAGTCTGGGACTACATATTAATTAGTTGATCAGGTCAATCTCCACTTCTTCCTATCGTGGTCTTATCATTGTTACCTGGAAGCATGGCTTGGCAGCTCTGTCACCACCGTTGTCACTTATTTATTACATCCTGCTCCTGAGTTTCCATCTGATCTCTGTGTGGACCCCAAACTCAGTTGTCTCCCTCCTCTCTGTCTTCTCCTCTACCTGAGTCAGTACCTGGGTACTGGAGCACTACAAAGGACTCAGGATGGCTTTTCTGGTCCAGGCTTCCTCCCTTTTCTGGTATCATGGGGATAAATCAGCAGGGAGCACACAGGTGTTGCAAAACTTCTTCATCAGAGGAAAGCAGAAGAATAAGCTTGTCAGTCCTTAAGTATCTTTGAAGACACAACACATTAACTTTCTGTCTAATGTCATCTTTTCCACAGATCACTGCTGCTGAAGAACACAGTTTCTGCAGATCATAAACCTGATCTGTTCCTGTGAGGGTTGGTTGAAAATGAGCTCTGAATAAAATAGGTAGATGAGGAAGGATTAGTGGCACCTCAAACACTTGAGGGCTGGAAGCATATATGAGGGCATTTGCTCTCTATATCAAAGAAAAGCAGTCTTTGAAGTACAAAGCTTTCGAAGTCCAGAGTTTTTGAAGACTCAAGTACACTTGCATGATAGATGAGATATACTGTGATATTCACTGAGTGCAGGCATTTATTGGTTTAATTTCCTCTGGAAGGGGGTGGGTGCGTGGGTAGGGTGTGTGTGTGTGAAAATGTGGTCTGAAGCAGCTTTAAGAACTTACTCAGCACATAATAAGTGAAGGTATTTTCTTCAAAAGCTCATTGCTGCTCCCATCCACACTGCAAATGTCGACATAGTCCCAGACAACTAATTTGATTCTGGACATTTAATACTTGTCTTCTACTTCCAATGTCTCTAGACTGTCCTTTTTACCTCATAGCTTTCTATCTGCTGCTGTGAAAGCAATAAATGATGTTTGAGTTTGTGGTTTTGGTTGATTGTTCTTTTTTTCATGCAGTCAGATCCTAGTATCAAGGCTTTTGGAAATGTATAAAAAACATGATATCAGACTACCTTTGCAGAGAATAAACAAGTACTGTATTTCTCCTGGAGACACATTATATCATTTGAACTAGCTCATACCTCTAGTGCTCTGCTGGTTGATGCTTTACTGATTTATGGCAAATATAATTAAGCAACATTTCAGCATTCAGTTAAAAATTTAAATGATTTCTGAAAAGAAAACAGAGAAACATTAAAAAATCCACAGAAAAAGAAAAAAAAACCCTTAAAGAACCCACTTTTCTAGCTTTAACTTATTCAGGGAATTGTTATTTTGTTTGTTTTAATATTAAGGATAAATCAGCTTTTCCTGCAATGCAGTTCTGCCAGCATATGTACCTTTACTAAATGAAGGTGAGGTGAAAAGGAGTAATCAGAAATATGCAGGATTAAATTAAGTCTGCCTCTAGGCATGTTTATATATGCAAATTAAGCAATAGAATACTTCAAGGGCTTTTGTTAAGTGTTTTGGAAAACAAAACTTGTGGACTATTTTGTAAGGGTCAATTCAGAATGAGGCATTTGAGCACACAAGTTTAGTACATTTCCAAAACTCAAGAACACTTCTTTTATCATATTTCCTTCCAAAGAATGCATATCAATTTTTAACCATTGAAATATGACATGCAAACATGTAAATATTGTATATTTATTTTGTATATTGAAAGAGCCAACACAACCTAGAATTTAGGCTGGACAGGGTGCTGGACCATCTTGTCTAGACTGTACTTTTGCCAAGAAAGTTTGGAGCAGATGATCTTTCAGGTCCCTTCCAACCTGGTATGTTACAGTTCAGTGCTTTGAATATTTTAATAGCATTAATTTATTTTTACATTCTTAAATTATATGGTTCTCAAAAAATATATTTAAGAAGGGATGGAGAAAGCTGCTGTGCAACTGCAATCAGAGAAGAGAGGAGTGAGAATATGTGAGAGAAACAGCCCTGCAGGCAGCAAGGCCAGTGAAAAATGAAGAGGAGGAAATCCTCTGGACACCAGATAAGAGTGGTGAAAACCATGGGGAAGCAGCTGTACCCCTGCAGCCCAAGTCCGTGGGGGAGCAGAGATCCACCTGCAGCCCCTGGAGGACTCCACCTTGGAGCAGGGGGATATCCATGGGAGACTGTGACCCCTGGGAAGCCTGAACTGGACCAGGTTCCTGGAAAGACCTGTGGACCTTTGGAGACAGGAGCCCAGCCTGGAGCAGATTTGCTGCCAGGATTTGTGATCCCATGGAACAGAGAAGTTTGTAAAGAACTTTAGCCTGAGGGAAGGACTTATATTGCAGAGGTTTGTGGAGGACTGTCTGGAGCAGAGGAAGTGTGAGAGATGCTCTCCCTGAAGGCAAAGGAGTGGCAGAGACAACAGTGATGGGCTGATTGCAGCTCCCATTCCCCTGTCCCCTTGCACTGCAGAAAGGGATGATGCAGACCAAATCAAGAGTGAAGAAGACAGGAAGGGGGAAAGCATTTTAAGATTTGGACTCATTACCCTACTCTGATTTGGGTGGTAATAAATTAAACTAATTTTCCTAAGCTAAGCCTGTTTTGCTGTGATGGTATTTGGTGAATGATCTCTCTCTGTCCTTATGTATGCTCTTATGTCCAGCCAGGTCAAACACCACACAGCACTTACTGAACCCAATCAAACTCTTCATACTTTGAGGGGAAGGGACAAATATGAAAGTAAAGTAAGACAGTGCTTAAAAAGTGCTATTAAAAATTTGAAGAATCACCTCAATTGAAAAAGTTTTAAAAGCTTTAGAGCTTTACAGTGACAGACCTCATAGGCCACACAGCCTGTGTGAAATTGGATTCCATGTGATTATTTCTGGGCAATAATTCAGAGCAAATAACATCAAGAAAGCCTTGCATAAATCCTGACAGAAAAAGTGGATTTAAATCAAACTAATAGGTTGCAAAACATATGAAATATGCTTTGTACTGTGCCTTGGAGACACATGGCCAAATCCATATTCAAAAAGTAAAAACAAACCAGAGTGATTTGAAGAATAAATCACTTGTCATCGTGATCTTTAAAAATGCCAGAATTTAATGCAAAAATATAATCCTAACATTTATTGCAGCAAAAATAAATGTCAACATATTAGACTTAACTGGCTAAGCCTTGTGGTAGCATTTCTACAAAGTGAAAGGAACATGACAAGTTGTATTTCACGTTTTTTAGAATAAGATTCGGTCTTCTTTATCATAAGCAGTAGATTTAAACACTTTATTTTAATTTGCTTCACAGTATTGAGAAAAACATTGACTCAGATAAGAAGTGGAATACCATATACACTTTTCTCTGAAGCAATCAATCAACTTTAGGAGCTAAATATGTAATATGACAACACTAGAGTTTTGCAGTGGAATACAAAATGTAACATAAAATGTTTATGACATTTAGCAGACATTGCTTAGAAACATATCTGCTATATCTAGAACATCATAAAATTTATAGTTTGATATTGGATATAACAAGTATATCTTCATAAACATGTAATTACACATTACTATACAGAAGGACTATAACTGAGAGCATCTTTTGAGTGCTGCTAGCTACATATCTAGACACAATCATTGTTCTAATTTTTTCTCAAACCTCAGTATTTTCTAAAACTTACGTACTCTTCCTTTCCATTACTGATGATATTATCCTCTGCAAGCTGCGTTCTTACACATTACTGACATAAATACACATAAAAACCATAGGAATCATGGAGACTAGCAGTTTTTAAAACTTGTGTTTGTAGTAAATAATCCAGTGGCAGCAAAACAATCCTGTGTGTGGCAGAGCTGCCAGGAGCCACTGACGTCTCACTGGTGTGGCTGCTGGTGCTGGTCTTGTTGGAACTCTCTGGAAAACCTAAATGATTTATCAGAGTAGATGAAAGAGGAAACCCTACTGAGGGAAAAGAGAGCGCTGGAAATGCTATGAAGTGGTCTCTAGTAACATAGATAAGCCCATTAAAAGTGTCCAGAGTGACAATTGGTCCTTTGTACTAAAGCTAATAGGCGCAGGTAATAGAAATCCCCCAAACAGACAGTTTTTAGTAAGTAGGTTAAAAAGACTACCTTGGAGCAGAGGATGATCACATGACAAGTTCAGAAGATCCAAGATTATTTTAAAAGATTTTTTTTTTTATATCAGACATAAACATTTATCCCAATCTTTTCACTGCAATAAATGAAATTATTTTAGTTTTCACATGGTTGTCAAGCTTGCATAGGTGGATTAGTAAAAGGTATGAGCCAACTGAATTTTTATGGATTTGTCCAGGGAACTGGACATTAATTATCCTTTATAGGGACTGAGGGAAGAATTCTCCTTCCTAGTACACATAGGCAGGAAAGCTGGTACAAACCAAGTGCTAGATCTAATGGAAAGCTTTACAGCCCCTGCAAATGCTTATTTTTGAGGAGACTCTCATATAGATCATCTCCCACACTGCTTTGGCAATTGGCATAGATCAGGTTTTGCTCTCAGGCATTTTAATTAATTTCATTCCCTTGGAATGCAATTCTAAAATGGGCCCTATTTCAGACACATTATACCTTTGTTGTTTGTAGGGGACTCTAATACCTTGATAAGAAAATTCCTCCTTTTTATTCACATAAAATACTATATGACATAAAAGTGCATGCTATACTTAACATACCAGTAAAATGAGAAGTTGAATATTCTTCCATTTGAATGACAAAATGTATGATTACATATTTAACTCTGAAATACATGCTAAGAAAAGGAGTTGGAGACTATATTGACTATTGCATTTAAATTTGAAACTAGTTAGCATTTTTGATAATAGATAAGACTCACAATTTTTTAAGTATTTCATGGCTTGGCATAAATAATAAAAATTACAAAAATCTAATTACATACACTAAAATTATGCTACAATCAAAGAGTGATAAGGTAGTATAATATTATTTTTAGAGGAAATATTTCAGTGGAATCTTATTTCTGCCTAGATTTTATATCCTTAAACTTGCAGATACATAAAGGTGTTTATAGACACCAGAAACTGGTAGCCACTTAAAATGTTTAAAAATTTCCACAGAAAAAAATTTATTGAGCTTTTGATATGTCACAAATTACATATACTTCTGCTCATATAGTTTTGTAGGTTACATGAAAAATTCTCCTTATTTTCCTCTCCAAAAAATCCCCATTGTATTTTTATCTTCTCATAAAACATTCACTAAAGCAAATAGAATATTCAGGTAGCAATATTCTATTTTATGTTTCCTGTACTTTGTAAAGGAGCTTTTTTTATTTTGATTTATGTTTCATTGCCCCCTGCTGTTTGATAAAGAACTTTTTTTTTAAAGAATCAACATCTCAGTGTACTTTCTTTACTAATGAAAAAGAAATTGGATTTGAAATCATCTCCTCTAGTTATGATCTGAGATTCAATATGCGCATTTTTTTAACCTGAAGGACAGAAGCATTCAAATAGTGCACTCAATTAAACTATTATGGAAATGCTGCAAAATGAAAAAAGAGTATTTGAGCGCCATTTCCTGTCTTACACAAAATAATGATAAGCTTTAATAGTATTTTCATATGCAGCGTTTTGTCCCTTTTTAGTTACTGTCTTGAGGTACAGAATGGCTCATGTGAAAAAGGAGTTTTCCTTACGTACCCAGATCCATTGGCCCCTACTCCTTCAGAGGGTTTCTCTGGTGCTTGATGAGACTTTTCACTTAAATGTCCTCATCACCTGTCTAACATAGTTTTTTTTAAACTAAAGATTTTAAAAATTATTTACCTGAGAAAGCTGAAGACCTTAGTTCATTTTTTTTCTGGAAGTTACACAGAAATTATGTGCAAGAAATACTTCTTCCCATGGATAAGAATATCTGCAAGACTTCTCTAGTGGGATCTTAATATTACAGACCTAGGTATGACAGATATTGACTGTGTCCACCAGCAGAAAGTGTGTGTCTGTGTGCCCTGTGAATGGTTCCCTTCTTCAATTTATCTCATGCTATGGGAGCAATGGTTCTACCAAATGTTTTGTTATTTTTTTTTTTAATGAATGAGATATATAGGCAATGACAGCAAAAGCTTGGTGCAAAAGGCTTCCATGAGTCATAAAATCGCATCAGTGCCATCAGAACTGTGGGAATATATTTAAAGTTGTGTGTTTACTTTAAAAACTGATTTTGGAAAAGTTACTTGGGCTTCTAACCCAAATGCACAGATGTTCTATAAGGCAGCTGAAGCCCATGCAGAAGAATAGTGACATTTGCACCACTGCCATTACACCTAAGAGGGAGATCTACCAACACGAACCTGAAGACTCAGGTTTAAATCTGATTTGTCTTTGCTGATGAGATAGCCTGAATTAAACCCTCTGGTATCTGGCTGCACCAAGCAGAGAGAGCAGGGCTTACCCACAACACCTTCTTTTAGTAAAATGTCATTTTATTTCAGTTTGTCAGAGGCAAACTAAGAACACAGACAATTAATTAGCTCAGATGACTTGGATGACTTGATAATTTGTCTGAGCCCTGAGGCTTCTTATTAAATATCCACAGTTTATAATGTAGTACAGAGCTGGAATACCCAAGCCAGATCAGATGCTGTGTAGGTGTGTTATATCAGTATAAATGCTCAGCTCTATACAAGTTAATTTAGAATATTCCTTGCTTAAGGGAAAATTCAGCTACAGATAGAGCCACAAATGCATTTTTTTTTTCTGCTTCTCAGCTAATCAGAATCACAAGTCCTTTTTGTGCAAAATATTTATATCCTCTATCTGCCCACATCACAGAGAAGTGAGGAACTAAGCTGATTGCCCAAAGAATTACTTCAAAATTACCCAAATGCCAGAGAGATTTACTTCAAAAAGAATTTTTGGGTATTTTAGTAAGGCTTTTGATACTGACCCTCAAAGTATTCTTCTGAACAAGTTGTCCATCCGTGGGATGAGCAGGGTAATGGTGTGCTGGTCAGGACCGAAGGACAAGGCTCAAAGGGTTGCAGTGGGTGGGGCTGCAGCTGGCTGGTGGCGTTAGTGGTGCTCTGCAGAGGTCAGTTCTAGGGACAGGTCTGCTCCTCCTAAAGGAGAAGTTGTAATAGAATCATTAACTTGGAGAAGATCAACAGGTCCAACCTGTTGAATGTGTCTTGTAGTACAAGGAGTTGAGGATAAGGTCATTGCTCTCTGTGTCTTCCCAAAGAGGAGAAGGGGAGAGGGAGGTGCTGAGCTCTGCTTCCTGGGACCCACACACAGGACATCTGTGTGCTGTTCAAAGCTGTTGCAGGGGAGATTCAGACTGAATATTAGGAAATATTTCTTCATTGAGAGGATGGGCAAACTTTGGATCAGGCGTACTAGAAGGGTTGCTGATGCCCCAAACTTGTCAGTGTTTAAAAAGCATTTGGATCCTTATAATATACCTGACCTTTTAGTCAGCCCTGAAATTATCAGGCAGCTGGACTAGATAATAACTGTATGTCCTTCCAACTGACATATTCTCTTCTGTTATGTTCCATTTTGTTCTATTCTATTTTATTCTATTTGATTCCCACTCACCCAGCCAGCATCTATGTTTTGTCTGCAAGAAATTAAAAGGAGCTCAAGACAAACAACAAAACAAAGTCTCTGAAGGAGAATGAGAGGATAACTTTGATGGAGATAAAGAGAATGTTGAGGCCGGTGGAAGACTGTAGCAATGTGCTTTCATGGAGGAAGGTACAAGGAAAAAAGCTTTGGAGAAATAGGAAGGTGACAACAGGAATTTGGGAGAGAAAAGAAGACAAATGGATACAGAGGTGTGTACGTGGTCAACAGCAGAAAAAATAAACTGTAGTCCCAGGTCTAGCACTGGAATCTTTAGTAATAGTATTATTATGAATTTATGAGTCTGTGCCTTGTTCCCCTTGCAACACTCTCATCCACTCATACATATCCACATATTTCAGCTTTTTTCCAAACACACGCCACTGGATCCAAACTTCATATCCTTAAAATTGGAAATTGCATATTTACCTCTCCAGAAATTCCTCCTACAGTCTTAATTCTGGTTAGTGTTGCTTTTTGTTTTATGAAACAGAGCAAAATGTGTTATAATGTTTTCAATTTGTTTGTTATTTGTTATTTGTTTAAAATATCTTGGTATTATTACCAACTAAAAAATTTATTTGCAGTCTTGTCCACAGCTGGAAATTGTTGATGGAAAAGCCTGAATGACAAATTATCATTGTTATTTATATAGAAAGTTTTAACATGTTACTACAAATCAATGGTGTTAATGTTTTTCTCTTAACATTCTGGCTTTAGCTTTACTGTTTTGATGTTTCTTGAATTTAATTTTTAAGTTCTGGAATCCATTTATGCAATTATTTAGCAACATAGCTATTGCCTATGAAACCTACCTCACTTCAGTTTATTTATAACTTTAAAATCAGCACCATGCTGCAAAGATCTATGTAAGATAGATCTTAAGTGCACATTTTCACATTTGGGATAATTTTCTAGTGAGTTCTCTTCCTCAGTGACACACTTCTCTGATTTTTCATCCTGATCATTACCTTCATTACCTTCATTTATTTTGTGAATCTTTCACAACTCTTTGAAAGATCTATTCTGTCTGGTTTTCTTCCTAGATATTTGACAGTTTTCCCAAGAACTATATTATTAGGAAATGCCTTTTGTGCCACTTTAACATCCCAATATTTTTATCACTTTAGCATCCCAATACTTTTCTTTGTTTCCCTTAAGGATCTGTGCCTCTTAAAAGAGTTGTCTGTTCTTTATATATCCATACTTCTTGTTTTTACTCATTCTAGATTATAGTACAAGTGTCAGAGGTCATGTCCTTTGACAAATATATATATAAAATCAATTAGGTCAAATATGTTCCAAATTTGAGGCTAAGCTATGAAGAGGCTTGATGTCAGCTGTGAGTGTTGTACAATACCATGAAGACTACTGATTAGTTCTCTAGATAGGAAGAATTCTGTACCACAGCCTTTCTTTGATGTTAGTTGCAAATTTTTCCATTCTTTAACAAAGTTGAATGAAATAGAAAATCTTCCTATTTTTTATAGAAATGGAGGAATTAATCAGAAGAATTCCTTCTCTACAGGTTTTTTTTTTCCTCAGTCATGTTCTTCTCTCTTGCAGCGCACCTGAGGTCTCGTAATCTTCCCTAACCATGCCAATTGTTCCAGCTTATTGGGTTGCTCATAGAAACAATAACAGAAGCTGTTTCCAGAATATAATTTGGCATAATATTTTATTATCAAAATAATTATGCAAGAATGCTTGTTATGTACTTATGAGGCATAAGGACCTGTCTGAAATATTTCTCAGCTTACATAACCTATTCTTCCCAAAGAAGAAACTATACACAAACAATTATACATAAATATGCAAAAAACATGATGATATACAATAATAATAAACTAATATAGGTATTGTATATCTGCTATTGCATGTTGCACTTCAGAGATTTTTTTTCTTTTCTATTATTTACAATAGAAAAACTATTCTTTCCATTAAGACAAACAAAAAAAGTCATAATAAAGCAGCTCATCATAGAAATATGTTTGACGTGCTAGGTTAAGAATATGTTTGAGGCAAACCAGAATCAGTCCATGTAAATGTCTGTTAATTTAGATTCTTTGAGTAAAATTCATACATACCTGGATAAAATGGGGGGAAAAACAAATACACTTCTTATTGTTTTCTAAAAAGTCTGATCCAGGTCACAACCCTACTATTCTACATAAACTCCAAATAAACATTAAGAAATAATCTTGATTTCAACAGGCCATAATGTAATCAATACAGGAAAGAAAACCAAAGAAAAATCATTCTTATTTGTGATGTTAGACAACAGTGGTTCACAGAAGTCTCACAGACAAGTGATAGAAATAGCATCTTACTTCCAAAAGGGATTCAAACTTCTAATTAACTGTAACTTTTACCCATGTAGAAGGAGAAAAACTATCAGCCTTCCATACATACTAAGAGAAAATATATCACATGGGTTTTTTTGGGTTTTTTTCACACTTATCTGCAGATATTTTAATTCTGTAAACAAGACTAGGCTCCATTTATAGAAGCCAAACATCATTTTTTCAAAGCCAAGGGGAATGACTTGAACTAAAAGAAAGGAGGTTTAGATTAGCTATTAAGAAAAAATTCTTTACTGTGAGGGTAGGGAAGCATTGGAAGAGGTTGCTCAGAAATGTAAATTCCCCATCCCTGGAGGTGTTCAACGCCAGGTTGGATGGAGCTCTGAGCAGCATGGTCTGGTAAAAGGTGTCACTGCCCATGGCAGGGTGGCTGGAATTAGATCATGTTTGGTGTCCCTTCCAGATCAGGCCATGCTATGATTCTATGAATACTGACTTATGCACATGCACCTTGTTATTGTTTTTTTTTTTCCTTCTGCATGACAGCTATAGGGTTAGGAGAAGTATTAAGCTGCAATAAGCCAAGACACTGAAACAGTCTTGCTTCACAAAACATTGACTGAGAGAAGACTCCCTGTGCAGAGAGTGCTTCCACCAGATTATTATCAGCAGATAGACCAGATGTTCAGATTTAACTCATAGAGTTTGATTTTAAATTCAGGTTGAAAGATGAAAACCCATTTTACCTGGATTGTTGTTTACAGTCCTGCAATATTTCAGGATGAGAGCAGATGTGTGATAATAAAATTTGAACCACACTGCTCTGGTGAGCTCAAGCATTGAGCCAAAAGCAAAAAAGTCTGTTCAGAAATCTTTGTTTCTTAAGTTTTGCATGAACATTTAAAGAGTTCCATCAAAAAATCAGAGAATTCTCAGGTTGGAAAAAGACCTTTAGAAATCATTTAGTCTAATTCCCCAACAAGGCAGGTTCATGTGTGTTTTTTCAGTTTATGGGTTTGATAGTAGACTTCATTAGAAATTTCGGGGTTTTTTAATTTGGATTTGGGTGAAAAGCTGATTGACCTTTATCTATGGAAGATATACTAAATACACAGCCGTGCTATGTGTGCCAAAGTAAAAAGGAGCACTTGTGTATGCTTATGTATTTATTTTTATATATACATCTGTATCTATATATATATATAGAATTTGTAGACACATATATTCACATACTGCTATTTGCCTGTGTGCACAGACACCTGTAAAGTGAAAAAAAGGTGGTTTCTGTACAAATGTTAAAGAATAATATAATAAATATATTAAATAAATATATAAATAAATAAATATAATAAATATAAAGAATATAATAAATATTAAGAAAGTAAGGCAGCTGTATACTGTTTCTCATTATCTTCACCATTCAATGCATAATTCTAATATGTATTTCAGCTCAGTGTCAAAGGTTTACCCTGAATATAAAATTATTATATTATTCATGAGGTTCTCCTTTAGCTTTGTACTATATGAGTTTTCACCCTATCCTCTTTGCAAGCTGAAATATTTACTGCAGTTACAAAACTGCACAAGTCTGACAAGCTCAGTCACAGTGAGAATTATCCTCATGATGGTCTCATTCCCATGCCTTCATTGGTTCTTCCAGCTGTCAGTCACACAGATCATTGTCTCTACCCCATGGCTTTATTTACTGTGTCTTATTCAGAAAGACTTTTTTTTAGGTGGAATTAACTATTCATCCAGAAAAAGTTATCACAGCTACAAATTGCAAAAGTTTCATTTGAGGTGACTTGATTGGTCTTGAGGCCATGACAGATCTTTATCTTTCTGTGTGGTTTTAACAACTGGATCTTTCTGTTGATTGGTCAGTTGTTGATATACTTACTACACTCTCTGTGTAACATTCTAACATGTGAAAGAAAACCTTTAGTACTTGGTCACGATGGCCTGTATACTGAAATCTCATTTCACCTTAAAGTTTCTCACTGTTACACCCTGATACAATTCCAGAGAACAAAGCCTGTGATACATCCTTTCATTTGTAAATGTGGTGGACTGGTCATGACCAGTAACCCAAGTGGGTTGACCTTGGTAGAGTGCCAGGTACTCAGCAAGATGCTCTAGCAATTCTCTTCACAGACAAGACAGGGGAGAGCAAACATAACAAAAAGCTCATGGCTTAAGATAATGATAAGGAGATCACTAAGCAATTACAGTCATGGGCAGGTTAGATTGTACTTGGGTGAAGTGAGTTGAGTTTGTTACCAGTTAATAGAAGAGTAGGATAATGAGAAGCAAGAACAGATCTAAAGCCACCATCCCTCCCAGGCTCAGCCTCACTTCTCCACCTTCTCCTCTCTGATGGTTCAGGGGGACTGGGAATAGGGTTGTGGTCAGTTTGTCATAATTCCTGCCAGGAGCCTGCTCCAGCAAGGGCTTTTCTTGGGTCACAGCTCACTGTGAAGATTTTATAGCTTCATCCCAGCCAGAACCAAGACAGCGAGCAATAAAATACATTACTAGAAGTGCTATTTTGCACACCCAGGGATTATTCTCCAGCCAAAAAAAAATCCTTAAAGTGTAATTTAAAAATTATATAAATCGTTATTAAATTAAATAAATGAGCAAGTCAAGAACTTACATTTAGAGTGATAGAATCTGCCATCATAACATATTTTAAATCATGTTAAAAGCAAAAAAAGTTATTTTTCAAAAGTTTTCTGATAGGAAGAGATATTTAATTTTTTGAACTCCTGAAAATAAAGAAATAAATAACTTAAAAGAAAAAAACACCAACAGAGAATAAACCCAACCAAACACAAACTTTTCAGGGAAACTTCAGCAAAGTTTTGGTGGTTTTTGATTTCCCCAAAGTACTGATCATTTTGTGACAGTCAGACAAAATAGATTTTGTAAAATACTAGAAAGAAATCACAGGTAGTATTAATGGTTTCTAATGATGATAGACAGTGATCAGTTTTCTTTTGCAAATACTGGAAAATGTGAAGATTCACATCTTTCCTAAGTTGAAATTCACTAGAGATTTAAGAATGTAGTCAAAACCATAACTGCAGATAAAGTCTTCATGTTCTAAAGCCAAAAGATGCCAATGACAAAGATGGCACCAAGCTATGCCAGAGAATATGAGAGAGTGAGAGACACGAAGGTGCTGATTATGACCCAAAGAGTAAGGCTGAAGCATACTTGGTGATACATAAGAGCTGTATCTATTAGAATATGTCTAATGTTCGTGACTGAAAAGAAGCTATTAAAAATAGAATTACGAGAAATGCAACACTTTATGTTTTCAACATAAAAATGCGTATGTTTTTCACACTTTATGATGTTATGCAAATGGAGACTTACATGGAACAAATTTATGGACTACAAATTTATGCCATAAGGAATAGGTAAACAACATTTGAACAAACTTCCCTCCCCAAGATTAAGAGAAATGGAAAAAAAACTTTTAAGATCTGAATTTATGTTTAAGCACAGAAACTAAGTGCTTCTGAAGTTTATAATATTTTCCATTCATGAGCTTTCCTTCCAAGCAGAGAACATAGAGTGTATGTTAATGCTTGTCTGCACAAATTGTGTGTATGTTTAAGGGAGAAAAAGGACTTCTTGTAGCAAGAATGGAAACTTCAGAATTAAAGGAAGCTTGTCTTTCCTTGCCTTTTTAAGATTTTCAGTTGAAATGAGAGCTTTTCAGTGTTTTTCTCATCCTCTTTTGTCGCAGACATTTCTTCACAGAAATCCTTTCTTTTGGATTTCTGCGTCTTCTGGAGGGCAAAGGCCTCCGAAGAGAAGGTAAACAATTATTATCAGCTGCTGTGGAATGCAACAGGGACACCTTGATTGGCTCATTTTCTATGTTTATAATTAAGGGCCAATCACCAGTGCAAGCTAGGGGACTGAGTCCTTGAACACAACTTTGTTATAGATTCTTTGCTATCTATTCTTAGCCTAGCCTAGCTGCTCTGCAAACCTCTCTCTATATTCTATTTAGTATAGTTATGTATTATATATAATATCTTAATAAATCAAGCCTTCTGATTCAAGAAACAAGATTCACCGTCTCTCTCTCACCAGCTGCGACCCACTCAGGCGCGGTAATACTCTTTTCTTTGGCTCTATTTTTAAGGTTTGAACTTGTCATAAGCGGTTCTCTTCTTGAGTAACTTGGAGTACATGGGAGCATTAACATTAAATTTACACATAACCATTAAGGAGGAATAAAAATATTGCTTCTTCACAGGCCTACATACAAGTACTAAGTCAAGTACTGACTCAAACTCTGTTCTATGTGTGCACAAACAGAGAAGACTGAGGGGAAACCTCATTGAAGTTACACCTTCCTTGTGCAGGGAAGAGCAGGACAGGCACCGATCTCTTCTGCGTGGTGACAGTGACAGGACCCAAGGGAATGGCCTGAATCTGTCTCAGGGCAGGTTTAGGTTGGATATCAGGAAAAGGTTCCTCACCCAGAGGGTGGCTGGGCACTGGAACAGGCTCCCCAGGGAAGTGGTCACAGCACCAGCCTGACAGCGTTCAAGTGTTTGAGCAATGCTCTCGGGCACAGGGTGTAGCTCTTGGGGATGGAGCTGTACCGGGCCAGGAGCTGGACTCAGTGATCCTTGTGGGTCCCTTTCAGATCTGTTAATTTGGTGACTCTGTGATTTGTAATCTGTGGTCCCGAAACGGTAATTTGGTGATGTGACGTCTAAAAGATAATAAAAGTAAGGAATCTCTCTCTAAATTTCTTTTATAGAGATAGGTCAAAATTAAAACTTAAAAATTTTAAAGATGTTTTTTTCAAACTTAAATTTTCTTGGTCCAACCCTAATGATAACAGAAGAAAATTTCTCAAAAATGTTTTATAAGGTTAGTAATAAAAATCAAAGAAACAATGAGGAGAATGAACAAAATGCTTTATAAGTTTAGTAATAAACACCAAAAAAACAATGAGAAACAATGAACAAAAATCTGAACCTTTCCCTTTTTTGTTGTTGTTATTTGGTTGTTTTTAAATTATTTTTTCATCCTATACTTGTTCTAGTTGTTTTTTAATAACATTTCTTCTAAAGCACTTTCAGTAGCAAAATTTTTTGTGCTGGATTTTATAGTCCTGAAGGCTTCCTACTCACCTGCAGTAGCACCTATACATGCAGTAAGACTTCACATAAAAATTAAAATTGAATGGAATTCTGTCTGTATTCCTAATTTATGGAAAGAATTTCCAAATTTTGAACAACTGTTTATATAACATAGGAATCTTGTTTTTTTTTTAATGGATTTAAGGTCCAGAAAGTGCTAATTCATTTTTTACCATGGTATTTTTGAATGAAAAAATAATAAGCCAAAGTTATTGCTCTATTCATGAGAATAAATCAGTCTTTGCAACTGTGCCATAGAGAAATTTGTATTTACTGTGACACTCCCTCTGTACTCTGTATTTCCCTTGAGGTATAATCTGTGTTACATTGAAGAAGAGATTTTCCAGAGCCTTGAAACAGCTGAATTTAAACAGAAATCTTCTGATAAGAGCTAATTTGCAATTTAGATTAACCTGAAAAGAAAAAAAAAACATTATTACTATTTAGGAAAAGCTAAAACTGAGACTTTTCATTTTCTCTGAGTAGCTATTTTCTAGGGCAGTTTAGTGATAACTCTCATAAAAATGAGTGCTTCCATCAAAGTGTTACAAAACTGGGTCGCTTCTCTAAGTGCAGCGAAAACAATTAGGAATTTCACGTTGTCTTTTATTGAGTATTTTATTGAGATATGGAGTTTTTGATCAGAAAAAAACAGCACTTACATTACTTGGATTACTACATGGAATTACATTATCACAAAAATGCAGCATCACCACATTGTTTAGAATTGACAATGGCAGGTGGACTAGTTTTAAGCATAGTTTTTCCTTAAAGGTATTTTTAAATTGACTTACCAAATCTAAAGTACAACAAAGGAATTGAGGTCATGGTTGATAAACAGCTGACCATTTGATCTCTTTGTGGTGCTGTAACACTGAAAGCCAACATAATTTATGAATTATATTTAAGTCCCTTTAAATGAAAATAACAAAGTAGGAATTTTGAGGTTGTATTACTTCTGTTGTTAATAAGACAATTATGGGATATATGAGCTTGAGAAATCAGGGAGTTTTTGCCATAATTTGAAATTAAAGAAACCATGTCTTATAGCAAGTAAGACTTTTCCTTTATGTGGATGACTAGATCAATGTCCACAAGAATTCACAAGACCCAGGCTGCTGACAGCATAATCTAGAAGAACTGAACATGACAAACCCACTTGTGGATAAATAAATTGCTGCTGCATCAACTCAATAAGACCAAATGGTCTAATTACTGAAAAGCCTAAGTAGGAAGCAGTGAAGATTAAATTATATGTTATTTGAAGATCAAGACATATGTAGCTGGGGCACATATTATTAAAAGGGAAAATGAAAAAATCCCTAAATATGTCAGAAATCTGTATTATTCAGAAGGTCACTATTAACAACCATAGCAGATCTTTTCAGCCTTTTAAAATTTAATAATCCGTGTACTTTAATAGTCTTTGCATCACTGAACAAGGATTTTATTTTTTAGAAGTTTTCAAGCTTTCCACTACAACAACACTTCAGGTTTTCTGATGCTTTTGAAAAGAAAAATGAAAGTAGATGCTGGAAAAAACCCATGTGATGGCTTAATCATACATCTTGGATTTTCTGACACTTACTGTGTCATTCTGCTTCATTCTGCTTCATTCCATAGCTGATATAAATGGGGTAGTCTTCTCCTAGGATTTATACACAGCTCCTCTTAATATAATACCATCTACTACCATCATTTTATATTTTCCTATTAACTGTAATGTATGTTTGGTTTAATGCTTTTGAGTTCTTTATTTACTGACCCAGACAAAAAATATGTTCCACAGCCATAATTTACTAACCTTTAATGACAGCTTGTGTGGTGTCACTTCACATAGTGATATGTTTCTAGATTTGATTTTACAAAGCATTTATTTCCTTTCATTAATGAATGAAGTAATTGTCTATATATGGAAAGCAATCAAGAAATTTTCATCTTTTTTTTCCAACACCAGTCCATCCTGAAGGCTTCAAGTCACTTGTCACTCATCAGTCAAGCAGAAACAGTTATTATCCAGAAAGAATTGGATTAAAATAATGTTAAAAAGCAAGATTGTCCCAATATGAAGGTTCATAAAAAGTGTGGGACAGCCCTGCCAAGAAAAGCAGGGTATGTCAGATGAAAACAAAATTAAAAATGCAATCTGGCTACCGTCTTAAAAGACCATGAAAAATTGTTTCTCTTAATACATTAGCAACAAAAGGAAGGTTAAGGAAATCTCCATCCTTTATTGGATATTGGATACAGGGGCAAACACAGTGAAAAAGGATGAGGAAAAATGATGCAATGAGGTAATCAATGGTTTCTTTGTCTGAGTCTTTAATAGTAAGACCAGTTGTTCTCTGGATGCCCTGAGCTGGAAAGCAGGGAAGGGGAGCACAATTAAGCTCACATAATCCAAGGGGAAATCACTGATCTGCTACACCACAAGTTGAACACTCACACGTTTATGGGGCTGGATGAGATGCACCTGAGGGTACAGAGGGATCTGGCATGACTGCCCACCAATCGCTTACCAGCAGTCCTGGCTATGCAGGGAAGTCCCAGTTGGCTGGTGGTCAGTAAATGTGAGGCCAGCTACAAGGGGGGCCACAAGGAGGACGCAGGAAGGGCCTCTCAGCCTGACACGAGTGCTGGGAAGGTCATGGAGCCGATGATCCTGAGGTGCTGTCACAGCATGCGTAGCACAGCCCTGGAACCAGGCCCAGCTAGCGCAGGTATTGAAAGGCAGCTCCTGCTTGATCAACCTGACCTCCTTCTATGACAAGGTGGCATGTTTAGTGGATAAGGAAACTCATCCTGTCTACTTAGACTTAGGCAAAGCCTTTGACACGGTGACCAACAGCTCTGGTTCTGGAGAACCTGGCTGCTTATGGCTCGGACAGGGGACACTCCTCTGAGTTAGCCTTGGAATGGTGATATACATGAGTTCAAGAACAGTGATTTTTGCCTCAGTTGCTGGCTCAACAGCAAGACATCTTCCTTTTCCTCCTTTTTTTTTTTTAGCTGCTACATGACTTGTCAGCTAAAAAGTATCACCAAGTTCCCTCCTCTGCAAGCATTTCACCAGAGCCTGACTGCAATGTCTCCTGACTTCAGTGCACTCCACCCTCAGCTTGGTCCTCCTTGGGTTGTGTGTGGGAAGTTGGGCATGCTGACCATCTTCCAGCCAGGGAGCAGCAGTCACAGTACCCTCCTTGACATACATTTTGTGTGGTGAGCTGGGCATACTGATCTCAATCTCCATCTATTAAAATGTAATTTTACCCCCAGTCTTTTTCCCATGGGGTCTTTTTCCAAACTTAATGGTTCTGATTCTATGGTAACTGCTCCTCTGCCTAGTATATTCTAAGTTGGTTATGTGATCCAACTGGTGTGAAAAATACTAAAAATGTTTTAAGGAAATATATTAGGTGAGCTGATGCTACATCTGGTCCTACTGCTCAGTTTGGTATTGTTTCATTGAGGTCAATATGGACTGATGCTGGCTCAGAGCACAGCTGAGTTAGATGTGCAACAATCAATACACTTTTTGCTCTACTGCTTAGCTAGCTAGAAAGCTATTAAGATAAAACCAGTACTGATTTTGCTGAGATTAATCTATGATCGTTTTCACCATGACAAATAGGAAAAATTTTACATGTTGTACTAAGCAATTTCAGAATTTCATATTCTAAAGAAATTTCTTGTTGAATCAGTCTGAAATCCTCAATAGGACAGTGCTCTAGAAGTGTCAACTGTTATTTTTATTTTCATATGGAAATACTGAAACTAATCAACAATACTTAAACCACTTACTATAAATGTCTGTTGTGGTTAAAGAAAACTAATGTTATTGGTCAATGGTCATTAAACCTGCTAGAAGCTGTTAATTCCAGTTAATTAGGACAAAAAAAAAAAAAGAAATTTTCTGATATTTAACGATGTGGAAAGACATTACAATTTACTCTTGACTTAAGCCCACATGATGCTTTCCTATATGTTGTATATGGGGAAAAAAACCACAGAAACAAAACTGATATTACATAGACTTGATGTTCTTAAAGAAAATAAAGAATATAAAAACTGCTTTATTGCAGTCTTTATTTACAGGAACTTTAATATTGTTTTCAAATGAATTAATTTCATCCCAGTATCTTTGGGATGAAGTCTCAAGTGAGCAAGGAAAAATCAACATGTATTTCTTCATTGCATGCTGCCATGGTTCTCACAGAGTCTGTATGAGCCTTCTTAGCAAACTCGTTATGCTGTTATTCCTCTCTGGTGCAATGTCATTGACAATATGTTTTGGACTTCACTGTAATTTTCTTGACATTCTAGAGAGCAAATGGCTTTAGAAAGCACTTCAGAACTTCATGTCAAAGTTCTTAGTTGATATAAATGTATTTATGCTCCTTCAAAAAGAAAGAAAAACAAACCCCAGACCAAAAGAATCCATTCCAACCAAGTTAGATTAGATAAAACTGTTTTCAGAATCAAATATTTCTATACAAGTAATATCCTTAAAGCTTTAAAATATATTAAGCTTTTAAATATTTGTAGACTATGGATTACAGTGTACTCATTCAGAATGAGGAAACAATGACTTACAAAATTGAGGTTTTTTTCTTAATATCAACTCTAGACTCTATTAAATGCAGTGTGATATTTTACAGGTGGAATGGGGGTGGTGGAGCACAATGTAACTCCACCTCTGAAAATGTTAATACAGAAGTTTTCTAAAAATGCTGGACCTGAACCTTCATGGTACTTTCTCTGAGCTCAGAATACATCTGTGACTTTTTGGTTGCATAGTTTTAACAATATTTTCTTTTCTTGCTCAGTAGATTCTGGAGATTCATGTTGTCCCAAGGTTCTTCCATCCCACTCTAGCCATTACTTTGCAAAAGGATTAAGGTCTGGCTTGCACTTTAGTCCTGATATTTTACTCATTCATGCTGTATAAACAGCATAATTTTCAACCATATATATGAGGTTTGTCTCAGAGTGCCATAAAGCACCCGAAGATTTTGTAACCAAAACCTTTAGAAGTATCTAAAAATCTAAGAAGGTCTAAAATTTAGGGAAAGATCAATTATACTGTGCCAATCCACATCTCACCAGCAATCACATCCTGTATTTTAGGAAATTCTGTTGGCTGTTGTTAAACAAATCAATCACTCGGGCTTCTTTTTGTAACTTTCTAAACTGTGTGGTGTGAAAAAATGGAGTTTACATGTTGATGCATAAGACAAAGCTGAGAAATATGAAGGACTGTAGGCCACTTTCTCATTAAGGAGATGACATATGACTTAATTATTGTCTTGGAAATGCAATTTTTATGCAGTATGACTTCTTTTGTTATTCATTGCTCAGCTTAGCATCTAGTGAACTACCATCTATATGCAGGAGACACTTATGAAGCTATTTTTTGGGGTGTACACAGAAAACCTAGTGAGTTCCCTTGCACATGCAAGTGAGATTTCAGGACTGAAGGTAAGAAAAAGGAAGTTTAAAGGACACTGAAATATTTAACTTTCAAACAAAATTTGAAAGCATATTTGTAGGTATTGCAGCCTTTCAGATGCACAGCTGTAGAACAGCTGAATTATTACAGGATGCCTCTGGATGACTGATTTAAAATTCCTCTTGAGACTGAACTAAAATTGACCGTGATATATGGTTGTTTGGGGTTGAGATAGGTAGGTGATTTGGAATATGGTACTGTTCATAAAATTGCCATCTAGGTCTGAGCTGTGTGCCACTTTGATAGTTTAATTATAAATCTATCACTTAAATCTTCCTGAAAGATGGGCTGTTGTTGAAGCAAATTCTGATTTAATCGAGCAATACAAGATGAGGTTCTATGGTTTATAAAGGAGAACAGACTGGACTGTTATAATGTGCCAAAGATGCTTTATTTTTCCCAAATTTGAAATGTAGAATGCTATCCAGCTTAAGAAAAATAAACGTGCTATAGATCAGACTGCTTTTTAAAGTGCAGGTTAAACAGATATTGAATGGTTTTTAAAATCTCCATTTCCTTGGACTCATTTTAATTTTGCTGGGTCTCACAGGACTACAAAATACGATAGTTCTACATCTAGTGATCTGGCATAATGTTAGCAAAAATTCTTGTGATTTCATTTTGATGAATATCACTTATTTAGAGTCAGGTTTTTTTACATTTTTGCAAAACTAGGGCTCAGGATTTCTATAAAAGTTTCAAAAGGACCTGAACTTCTGAAGGATTCATTTAATCATTTGTAGCTCATATTATCCTTTAAGGAAATCATTCTTTCCTAAGTTAATGAAGTTACATTAGAACTTTGAACTGGTACTAATTAATATAGAAAAGACAATGCATGATAACCTGATTTAGTTCAAGTCTGGTGGGTTTGTGAGTACTGTGTTATAAGAACTAGGTTACTGAAGAGGACTTGCTTGGATAATGCATGCTGTCCAGTAGATATGACCAGTGCCTCAGAAGTTGTGAATCTGGTCAAGGTGACTCAAGCAAAACAAATACTGGGGAATTATGCAACAATAATATGTTTGTAGTGTTGTATATATTTTTTGTACATAGCACTAATTATTTATCTGTATATGTATATAATGATATATATTTATATACGTACGCTTTGAATTTTCATGTCAATTACTTTTCTGAAGCCACACTTCCACAAAGCAATCTGTTAAGGGCCTACTTATAGACAGCTCTGCTGTTTGTTAGGCTGCTGACAGCTCTGCTGTGTAATCTTCTGGGTGCCACACACGCTGTCATGTGCTTGGGAAGTAGCGTAATTGCCGGAATTCTGTTGGCTGAGAACTTTGATCCCAGCTTTTCTTTACTGCCACCCATTTTCCCAGGTGCTTTCAAGGCTACAACTCCAAGTCTTCTAACATTCTTTTCATTTACTGGGTTTAACAGGCAAGCAGTTATCTGGAAGTTTCACTGGGTCTCATATCCAGACCAAAACTTCTTAAGGTATTGGATTTTTTTGAGGAACTGAGGCAAGCCCTAAGAATCTCTGAAGTGTCAGTCATCCAATACCATACTTTCAGTACCAATCAATATAAATTTTCTAGGACAGATCTTCACAGAATAAATTGGGTGAAGTTTTTCCCATGGTCCTTTCCTAATTTCTAACAATTTTTGGATCATATTTTTGAACCAGGAATAACACTAACTTTTTTTGAGGGGGGTGTTAACTCCAGGCAGCCTTCTTTTCTGGGGGGGGACTAACTCCAGCCAGCAACTAAACCCCACACTGCTGGTCACTCACACGTGGACAGACACACACAAGCACACACACACACACAGAGGGAAATGGGGGCAAGAATCATAAAATAATACAAACATTAAGGTTGGAAAATAGCTGTAAGATCGCTGAGTTCAGCTACCAGCCTTGTTGACCCTCAACATGCTCACCATTGAATCCATCCCCGAGTGCCACATTCACACAATTTTTTAACTCATCCAGAGATCGTGACTCCACCTCCAGAATCAGAGAAGTCAGAAAACACGTGGGATGAGACAAAAGGTGTTAAAGGTAAAACAGAAACTGTGCAAGGAAGCAAAGCAAAACAAGGGATTCATACACAACTTCGTGTGGGCAGGCTGGTATGTTCAGCCACCCCCAGAGAGCACAGCTCCATCACATGTAACAGTGACTTTGGAAGACAAACACCATCACTCTAAACATCTCCCCTTTTTTTTCCTTCCCCCAGCTTTAAATGCTGCTCCTGCCGTCACATGGTGTGGAATATCCCTTGGGTCAGTGGGGTTTGCCTGTCCCTTCTGTGTCCCCTTCCAGTCTGTTGTGTACCTGACTCCTCACTGGTGGGCTGGGCTCAGAGGCCAAAAGAGCCTTGACTGTGCAAGCAAGGTTCAACAATAATAAAATATCAACATTTCCAGCACAAAACCAAAACACAGCTCCCTACCAGCTACTAGGAAAAAAATTAACACTTTCCCAGCCAAAACCAGTACAGAAAGACTATGGACCATCTAATATTAGGGGTTAATATTTATCATTATGAGTTCACTAGCACAATGAGGCATAAATTTCATCTAAAGAAAGCAAACTTTCTCAGGACAAATATTGTTTCTGTTAAAGCCCCTTCATGTGACCCTTTATTGTGTGCAGTTCTTGTAATGCCTTAATGCTAGTAGAAAGGATAAAAATGTCCACTGTGTCTGTTTCATCTATGATGAAAAGCAGCAGAAAAAGCTAAGGAGCAATGAATTAATTTGTCACGGTTTCTGTGGCTCTATGCAATATTGTCTATACACATAACCTTTCAGCCTGGTGATACTTTCGAAGAGAATGACATTTTCCATAAAAATAAGGACTTCATGATTTTAACAAATGCTGTTAGCATGTTTTATGTCTTGAAAACCCTATATAAATGTCTATTTTTAGTAGTTTAAATTGAAAAAATCAGTTTTTACCAGCAGAAAGTACAAAAACTTGACTAAATGAAAAAGAAAAAAGAAACAAAAATACTAAAATAATTTCATTCTCTTTTCTACTGTTCCCCTTTCCTCCACAAAAGAAGAACTGTATTGATCATTGAAATTCTTCTCTCAAGAGATGCTTGAAATGACTGTGTCCTTGAGAGCACTTGTCCTAATTTACTGTCTAATTAGGAGCCACATACCTATTACTTACTTGCTCTCTCCTATAGTACTTCTGGTGGTCAGGGGCTCAGGATATTACAATTCTTCATGACACAGAAATATAATAAAAAAAGAAAAATTACTTTTTTAAAAAGTACCAACAAAACCCCCAACTCTTGACTTCAGAGAAAACTGAAAAATGGGAGTGGAAATCTCAGGAAACAACAGAACTTCAACCTTGCAAAGGTATTTATATAGCTATGTAGCAAGATGCTGTGATCATGATGCTGCATTAACACAAACTAAAAAAGCCCCATTTCCATGGGAAAATTACCTTTTCAGAGTTTGTTTCGAGCCAAATACTGTCACACACTGTGCTGTGGATCCCTTGTATTGGTTTTAACAAAATTTTGGAAGCTGGTAGGGGGTCTGTGGGGATGCCTTCTGTGAGAACATGCCAGAAACTTTCCCCCATGTCCAACAGTCAGCTCCAGCTGGCTCCAAGACAGACCCATCTCTAGACAAAGCTGAGTCAATCTGTTGATAGCACCTTCGCAAAAACCTTGTTAAGGAAGGAGAAAAAATGCTGTGCAACAGTAGCTGGGAGAGGAGTGAGATGTGAGAGAAGCAGCTCTGCAGACACTGAGGTCAGAGGAGAAGGAGGTGCTCCAACACTGGAGCAGAAGCTCCCCTGCAGCCTGCAGTGCAGATGAGATGACATATCTCGTTCTCCTTGAGGCTGATTTGCCCCAAAAAAAGTTGTGACCCCATGGAGAGTCCCTGCTGGAACAGGCTCCTGGAATGAGCTGCGACCCTGTGGGGACTTAGACTAACCTGAAGTATTTTGTAAATGCAGGTCCACTGATGAGGTGAGAGAATGATGCATCTGACTCCATGTTCTCAGAAGGCTAATTTATTACTTTATTATACTATATTGTATTAAAAAGTACTATACTGTACTGTACTAAGGAAAAGATACTTACTGAAGGCTAAAGAGATAGCAATGAAAACTTGTAACTCTTTCCAGAGTCCCGACACAGCTTGGCCCCAATTGGCCAATGAGTCAAAATAACTCACACCGGACTCCAATCAGGCAATCACCTTGGATAAAATCTCCAAACACATTCCACAAAACACAGGAGAAGCAAATGAGATAAGAATTGTTTTCTTTTTCTCTGAGGTGTCTCTTGCTGCCTTTCAGCTTCCCAGGAGAAAAACCCTGGGTGAAGGAACTTCTTCAGAGAATGTGAATGCCACAGGAGTCAAATCGTCTGAATTGCACCTCCCACTAGACCTGGTTTAGAGCCCCATCCAGCCACATCCTGGATGTTTCTGGGGATGGAGCATCTACCACTTCTTTGGGCAACATATTCCAGTGTTTCACTGCCCAGTTTGACTTCGCTGTAGTTGAACTGGAGCAACTCTGACACTACACACAGTAAAATCTCACTTTTTTTGACCTTTTCTTCCTTTATTTTTAACAAATTCTTTAATTCTATAAGCTTCATTGAATTGTTGTTTCTTTAATACCAAGCAAAATTAATATAACATTTTTGAAAAATGTCTGGTAGTCTGATGCCCATGAATTCATTCTATTAATGACAATAGATAGAATTCTGTTATATTGCATGCTCATCATGAATAGAAGGCCTTTAATAAGGATAAAAACCTCAAAGCATATCTCAATACATAGGAAGTCTTTATTAATAATGTCTCTACATTATTACTTTAGCGTTCTTACCTTATAGTTTGAAATAGAAAGTTTTACCCTACTTCTCCTGTCTCATAAACACCTTTTTCTTATTTAAATTGCATTTGAATAGAGGGATTTACATGTTGTTAATTTGTCCCTTGACTTTTTTTTTAGCTTCTTGATTCTCCCAGTAAAGAATGGCAGGGGTACAAATTGGCAGAGATTTGAGAATCTTCTTCCAAAAATTGGAGATTTTGCAATAAGAAAATACAATCAAATAACACCCTCAGGGCACGATGTTCAAAACTTCTTTTACAAGCATTATACATGAATTTACTCTTTAATTAAAAACTTGGAGTGTGAGAAGGAAATTATATGATTGGTAACATATGATGGAAATGAAGGATGAAAAATTTTCTCTGGACCAATACTACTTATATATGAAAATCTGGTATTATAACCATTCCTTAGTCTGGATTCTGCAGCTGCAGGCTGATTAAAACTCAGCAGGAAGAGCTATAATAAACAAATACCACCTGCTGCAAGAACAGGTGTTTGTGTCTTCATTTAGAAACCAAAGTAAAACAGAAGATGCCAAGGGGCTGTAGTAGATCAGTATTTGGATTGACATAATTTGTTACTACTTGTCCTTGAACTTAAAAGCATATTATTTTGCTTTCAAGACTCCTTGATAGGGATTCAACACTAGTTTCTAGTAATTAAGAAGCTCTTTGCCTTCTCTGTTCAGCTATCCATTCTCAACATTATGTGCATTCAATGAAAGTATTTATTACTGCATTCAGTGGTATATAACATAATGTTTTTGACTAAGAATAAAAATAAGTAAAACCAGCATTTTCTATTTTATTTAATTTCACTAATCTCATCAGTGTTTTATTTGACATTTTTAGTCCAAACAAACTAATATTGTCATTGGAATTTGATCTTTTCCTCAATAGATTTAATACATGTTCATAAAAGAAGATTTGCATTTATAAAAAAGTAAAAACCATTCTGTTTCTGATATTTATCTCAGTGACACTTCTGAGGCAGAGAAAGCAGATGAGTATCTTTCCCAATAAATCCGAGTGCCCATTCAATGTGTCTTTCAGTGTGCAACTTCTCAGTGGTGACTTTCATATGCAGAACTTTTTCTTCACTGTAACAGCACTTAAGAAATAATAATCAGAGTAACTGTCTAGATAAAAGCATAAATTGGCATGCTATGTAATTGTTCATGTAAACAAAACAGTAAAGAACATATAAATGATTGTGATATACCTTTTGCTAAACCAAAATCAATTGGAGTAGATGGATTGATCCTGTACCAGGAAAGTCACTTTCATGTTATAACAAGTCTCAAGGTACCTGGCAAAGAGATTTTACTTTTGTCTGTAGCTTATAGTGGATGACTTCAAGATAGTTCATGGTAGCAGATAAAACTTACAGCCAGCAGGCAGAGACCTCCAAGGTAACAAAGTTTTTGAGAGCTCAATTTTTTTTCTCTTTTGCAAGAGATTTTACACATAAATAAGTTCTGAAATCCCATAATACTTAAAGCGGATGTGAAGAGTTATTACTGGGAATACAAGCAATATCACAAAGTCATTTAAAATCTGCACACTGCCAGAAGTGTGGATTATAAAACGGAGAAGCTGAGAACTGGAAAGCTTTTGGGAAGATTTAGCATATTTAAGATGTAAAAATTACTTTGCTGACTTATTTAGGGAGCCTGCATGGGTTGAACAGGAGCTGGAGCAGCATTTTGCCAAAGGTAGGATTACCTGGGAGTTTTGTATTTGTTTTTGAATTTCTGACAGTCCAAATACTGTATAATATTGGAAGTAAGTGATGTTTAAATCATTCTTAAATCATTTTTCAATATCTTATAAGAGAGAGCAAAAAAATTGTTATTTGCTAAAATGGCCATAAGCGCATTGACAACAAGGTGACTGCATCTCTTTTATGTAATTGAGTATTGGAGGATAAAAGTTCTGTCTTTCAAGAAGAGAACACAAGTAAATCTCATTATTTCTGTAAAATTGACTTGCACTAATATTAAAAATGTTGGGAACTTTTTTTAAATCATGTTTGCTATATTAAATATAATGAAGTATTAAAATGAGATTTAATAGAGGCAAGAATACATTTTATAATAGAACTAAATATGACTTCTAATTCTGCTCTCAAAAGCCTGGACTTAAGTGTTACACATTTTTTTAGAATTTAATGACTAATATAATTAAATCAGTAATATAAATATATTTTTTAACATAATTGGATACAAGTATGAATCAAAGAGCTGGGAAAGAAATTAAATACATTTTGAAAATTAGTAAAGAAGAAAAGATAATTTTTTGACATGGCTCTGATATAGATTATAGGATGTTACTAAATTGAGAGAATATTCAAATATATATGGAAACATGCAATAATAATGAACCTTTGAGAAGTCAAACTACATGCTGAGTTTAAAAGAAAGAAAGTTAAGGAAAATCTCAATTAGCTTGTGCACTCGTGAAAAAAAACAGATCTGACAACTATTCTGTGGGTAAAACCTTTAAATAAATGGGTCACAGATATGAATGAAAATTTACTTTTAGGTGAAGATACCTACTGCCTGTCATAGTCAACTGGGTTTTTTATATATATAAAACTTTTAGAATTGCATGTAAATTTATGCAGAATTTGAGTTAGATCAGCACTTTCTCAACTTACAATCTATAGAACTTTGAAATAATTTGTTAGAAAATGAAATGCTATGAAATTGGAAAACTATATAAATAAGTAGAGCAGTGAACCAACTACTCAAAACCATCAAAACCAAATGTTTGCCCATACTGGGGATACTTCTGTTATAAAATCTTTAGTTTACTGCTGAGAAATAGTGCTGCATTTTCTTACTTCCCCTTCATTCAGAGTGAAGCTCATAGAACTAATCTTATTTCTTCCTTCAATATCACATGGAGCACCTATCACACCTCATACCTATTCTTTCCATTTTCTTTTACAATATATTAAGCTAATGTATAACTGATATGCTAGCTTGTTTGGGGGTTTTTGCTAATGATCTTAAACATGAAAGCATTTGCTGTTGGAAAGTTTTCAAAACTTGGGCAGCCTAGAAATGTAGTATTGCATACCTGTCACATCCAGGTACTGGGACACTGTGAAAATGCATCACAAATGATAAATAAACATGAAGTGATGGGGTGAGGGAAAAATAGACAGGAAGTGATGTGGTGAGGGGAAAATAGACATGAAGTGATGTGGTGAAGGCTGCAGCTCCAAACTGAAGAACTGATCACAAATAATCAAAGGTTATCTTTGCCTACCTTGATTTTTGTTTACACATGTAATTTCTTATTTTACCTCATAGCTGACAGTTTTGGGACAAACCAGAGTGAACCCTTCTGCCTGATTTTATCTCCAGTGATGTAATTGAACTAGGCTGTAAGGGTTTCTTATGAAACTAGCTGCATAAAAATATAAAACTCCCCATATGTGTAATTTCTTGACTAGTTAGAGGGCTTATTTTCATTAGAAAAGCTGTAGCAAATTTCATTTCAAACATTGACATGGTATGAAGTCTACCCTAAATTACTGCTCAAATAAAGGATTTCAGATCTGAATAGATTAGCTCAAGATGAGCTTGAATACAAAGAAGTAATAGACACACGTTTTAGGTTATGTAATTTTTGCTGACTTCACATATTTGTAACATATTTGGGGCTGGTGTGAGAGAAAGCCTGATGAAAACTGTGACAACTGCTAATTGTTGGATATAGAGCAAGAGTTTGGCCTCATTCTACTTGTTAGCAAGAGCAGTATCATCTTGTCGTGATGTTCTAGTTTATAATGTAAGAGAGCCAGCTCCTCGATGTGGGTGAGGTCAACGCACCACGTGTGGCCCTCAGACACCGTGGTAGAGGCTGAGCCCAGCGTGGAGCAGTTTCACACAGAGACCAGGCCACCAGGAAGGAATGCAGCAGTCAGCATCTGAGCCCCTGGACCTGTGCTGCCACTCCAGCCTGGGCTGGAAGGGCACGGATGTGCCTGCAGGATGTGCTACGTGCTATGTAGGATTAGCCTGTCTGCCTAGATATTGCTATCCATCACTATATTAAAAATTTTTAATAAATAAATGCTAGATTATGTCAGAATGATGATGTGGTTCTTTTCTCAGAGGCACTGCAGCCAATTACCTCATTACAAGAGTTAATTCCCCTTTAAATAGAAGATGTTGTGGTGAAAGTGTTTTCTTGTCCGACTGTTTATGTGTCATGATTCTTCTCTTCAACAGAATGTAGATAATTAGAGCTTGAAAATAACCAGAAGACAAACAAAAAGCCCACAAAACTAATCAAATCCTGCTTCTGCACCAAAAATAAATAAAGGATAAAACTCATTGTTTCAAAGAAAGCACTGAGAGGTAGGCAGCAGACACAGAATTGTCTTGCAGAAAGAAGCATGTTTGCTCATTATTGCTACACAATTTAACAAAATCCTACAAAACTCTCTTAAATTCTTATTTTCTTATTTTCACAGGACTGTGAGAGAGATGTACATGAAGGCCTAAGATGTTACAAGTTCAGAAATTTTTGTTTAATTGCCAAATCATTAAAATGATGGAGAGTGGTTCAGGGAATGTTTCTCCATTTCTTAACTTTGGGGTTTTTTTTCTTTATTTTGTAGTTCTGGAAGCTTTCATGTACTGGATTTATTTAAAAGAAAAAGCAATGAACCTATTTCAGTGCTTTCAAAAGCCCACAGTGATAACTGAATTTCAGGCAAAGGTTTTCTGAAAGTTTTCAGATTCTTCAGATGTTCTGAAAAGTATTCTTTACATTCTTCTTTAACGGAGTTTATTAAATAGCTCTTAGTCACAAATTGTTCCCTATGACTTTGATGTGAAATGCACTGTTTATTTTGGAAATGCCTGCAGTGTTGCTGGTCTGTGATGTACATTCCATTAGTGGCTGTTTCCCCCCCACCCCAACAGTTTCTGTGAATTATTTGAGACAGGGTAAAAAGTAAGTTATTATTGCAGTATATGCTATTATTCAAGAAAGTGAATCCTGTTTTCCTGTCTTCCTATGGAAAGCAGACTTTGCCTGCTTCATTGGATTTAAAAGAAAAAAGTCAGGAAAGCTGCTAAAGCTCTGCAATGACCACGTAGTATGCACATGAATCAAATTTAGAATCTATTTCTCAATTATTAATATTTCATTTTTTCAGAACTTGTGTTCATATTGATTTTTGCCTGTGGTTGCTTAAGCCCTACTCAATTCATCCGTGCCCACAGTGTGGATCTTTATACTCCTACACATTTCCTCTAAAGCTAATGAAGAAATCCTGGGTGTAGAAATCTGTATTCATCATTTTGTTTTAAAACTATTCAAACACACACTTTCACAGTCTACATGCTATGGATCTTTGAAGCCTTCAATTTATGAGTCTAAGAATTCATTTCTTGAGAGATATTTTCACCAAGTTTTTTTTTTTAATGATCGAATACAGTGAATGGATAAGCAAACAGAAGGGTTCAAACCTTTGCTAGGAGGTTCTGTTGCTTTGTAGTTCAGTACAGTAATGCCTGCCATGTCCTTAAGAAAAAAAGTGGCTGGGATTAACTTAATTTTCTTCATACCAGCCCCTATGATGATGAGCTTTGGATTTTTGGCTTAAACACTGCTGGTAAAATTTCAATAATTTGGCTATTGCTGAGTAGTTCTTGCAAAATGGGCTCTCCTCCCTACTCTGCCCTCCTACCCAGCCAAATGAGCAAGGTGGCTCCGGCAAGGGGTGGAAGGAGATGACACAGCTGGGACAGAGAGCTGGCCTGGGTTGGCATTCCGTACCAGATGATGTCAGGCTCGGCAATAAATGCTGGGGGAAAGGCCCAGAAAAGGAGTGAGTATAGGCATTATATATATAGTGTACTTTATACTGTATATATATAGTATACAGTATACCTGTATAGGCATTTAAAATTGATTATTTAATTTTAAATCTCTAAAATAATTTTTAAAATTAAATTTAGGAAAATTCTCTTAAAATATGTCCCCTTTCTTGCAATTCTATGTTTTTTTCCACAATCATTTTAGTCCTAATTTCTTACTTGAAATATTGATCTTTAAAGTATTCTATTTTATATTTCATATTAACTCATTTTCCATAGTTTACAGAAAGGTTCTGAAAGTAATTCAAGAAGCAATTGCTCAAATGGTTGTTTTATGATATATAACTGTGATGAAAGATGGAGTTGAAAACCTTTTTCTTATCTCTATCCTCCAAAGTCCTCAAGAAAAAGATGGGGCTAAAAGAAAAGCATAACGACCTAGAACTTATGCTGGACAGGGCCAGGCTCTCTACCTTATGTCTGTCTTCTGCAGGACCACATAAATGGTCAATTATGGTGCCAAGTGGATGGTAATAGCTATTAAAGGCCTCATATAGAGCTATAGACATGATTTTTGAGAAATGAATGTTCATGCATTTTTATTCTAGTTCATTTGTTTTCTGAAGCAAAAAGTCATGATCAATCACCCAGAGATATTGTAAATTAATTATCTTATTTAGAGATATAAGTTTTCTCTCAGGCTGAAACAAATAAAAAACAATCTTGGATATTGTTCTATTGTGTATTGGCTGTATTGTATTCCCTCTTTGTACACCTTATTTTGAAAAAAATTACTGTTTTTCAAAGGAGATTTTTAAGATCAGGAAAGCAGAATTGCAAGATGTTAAAAATGATCCTTTACAACAAAATGGAAATCCATAACTAATACATTAAAAGAGTTTAAAAAAAGTATAAAATTCTTTACCAATTTTTCCTATGTATTGTCTGAGAACTGAGCAAGTGCAGGACAGCCTCTGTACAATAAGGAATGCTTTGACTGCAGCATAACATTGGAGGGGAGGAAAACATGATTTATTAAGCTTCCTTGCAGGATAAACCTACAGGGAAAACAGTAGACTAGACAGTTCTAACATAGTTATAGACAGTTGAAGAATGTCTTTGAAAACCCTGTATCTCCAAAGCCTTTGGCCTAAATACTCCCATAAAGAAGAGTAGAAACTCCTGGAGTTTTCTATGAAATCTGTCTGCATACATGAGTGCCACTTCATTCAGCCAGCAGGTGGTTTGATCCCCACCTGAGTCACAAAGACTTGGAGATCTCAGCCTTTTCATGGTCCCTTTTCTTTGTCAGTGATCAGCCAGATAAAAATGCAAACAGAGGAATAGATGGGCAGAAGTGTGGCTCAGGCAGAGTTATTACTGCGGATTAACCTTCACCTAGAGAATTTCAGATCGCAGCAAGAGAACCATCTTCAGTTTAATGTTGACCTAGAATCCCTGTGTTAATAACACTAAGAAGAGATAGGGGATTGAAACCTGTTTCCCAGAGCTCATAGTCCTATTTTTAAGTGTTGAATACCTACCACTGTGTTGTTATTCTAGACTCAAAGGGATGGATCAAGCTCCCATTACAATCCTTGGAAAGTCTCCTAAATATTTCTGTGGATGTTCATGCATACCAATAGTACATACATCGAATTACACCAAAAGCAGTCTTCAATGGAGTACCAAATCTCCAACAAAGGGAAAATATTGGCACTTAAAAGTAAAATGTTTCCCACAAGCAGAATTTATTCATTAAAACTATCAGCATTATGAAGAGGCAAAAATCTATTTACAGGACATAATTTATCTATTATATCTAGAACCATATTAAGCTTAACAGCATTCACCATAGAATCACAGAATGGTTTGAGTTGGAAGAGATCTTAAAGATGTTCTAATTTCCAGCCCCCTGTCATGAGAAGGGATGCCACCCATTAGATCAAATTGCCTGAGACCCACCAAACCTGGCTCTGAATACTTCCAGGGAAGGACCATTGACACCATCTCTGGGAAGTCTGTTCCAGCATCTCACCAGTCTCACACTGAAGAATTTCCTTCTAACACCATATCTAAACATAGCTTCTTTTAGCTTAAAACCATTCCCCCTTGTCCACAAACTTAAAAATTAGTTTTAAAAATGTTCACTTTACACTGGGGATCATCATCTGGAAACTGAAGAGACAAAATGTCTGGGAAATTGCATCATGAACTAACAACATGATTGGGTTATAAAAAGAAGCATCTATTTATCCTAGGCTATATCAGAATATTTCCTGTAGGCAAAATCCCTCTTTCTACATGATAAATCTATAAGAGCCTTCAGGGGTTATTTTCAGAAAATGTTTTCCAAGAGTAACTTCTGGTGCAACTATGTCTAGATTTCATTTAGTTTCAGCAAATGGAATGTTATGCCAGCAACGAGTCCTGGCAGCAAGGAAGGCCAACAGTGTCCTGCTCTGCACTAGGAGTGCTCAGCAGCTCAGGGGTGGTGGGAGAGCAGCCCTGGGGAAATGCATCTGGAGTGCTGGGTCCAGGTCTGGAGCAGACCACCGAGACACTGCACGCCTCTGCCCCAGGGAAAGGCTGAGAGAAGTGGAACTGTTTAGCCAGGAGAGGAGGTCGTGGTTGTTTGAGTTCCATGATCTTAAATGTAGACTCTTGTTCAGTGATCTTTGGGCAGGAACCTTTCCTGCTTTATTCTAAACAAACTTCTAAGCCTGGCTTATTTTGGAGTGGGTCACTTCATGGCCTCAGTTTATTAACTATTGACAGCCTAGCTTGAAATTAAAACTGCCTGTAAAAGCATTTCTCTCGTTTGAAACTTTTCACTTCAATGTATATTCTTGTTCTTTTAATGAACTAACCTTTTTATAAATCTAGATACGCATAATTCAGCTGCAGGCCATTTTCTAATTTTATATTTCTCTGACAAATATCACCTGATTAAGCAAAATCCATATTTTCATTGACTGAAATTCTCGAAATGTTGACAGCAGGCAACAAGCTTTCAAAGAAACCCCTGTTCAGATTGAAATACAATTTTTTTTCTACCATCAAGCCCTTTCCTTGGTGCTCTGCTATTTTTTGCTTTGCTCTTACTTTATTCATGAGAACTACAAATACGCTATAAAGCAATTTAATATTTTGGTTTGAACTCTAGTTCCTTAAACTAATATTTCTGTAACTTTCTAGCACACTTTACTATGTTTTACAAAACTAAAATGATGAAAAATAACTCATCTGTCTGAAATGGACTTCCAGCTAATTTTGTCATGTTCCTTTATAATAGTGTCAGGTTCCCTTAAAACAGAGACAGAATGATACCCTGCAGTAGTGCATTCTGTAATTTCTAGGCCTATACCTATGAATGGTACTTGACACCTAAAAGTTATTCAATTTCTTATTTTTTTACTTGTGGGTTTTTAATTTTTGTGTGAAAGGGAGAGTTGCTGTGCTCTTTTCAAGGCTTCCAAGGCAGAGAAGTTTGATGGTATAAGGAAAACTTTTCAAGTTCTGATGTAATGTCACTGTCAGAGCCTTGTTTTTTTCTTAGGCCTTTGATATAAAGTGCTTGTTCCATGATACTTTGGAGACCAGAGCATTGTGGTGGTATGGGAGGGAATCAAAATACTGTGTTGAATAAGTAAAAATATTTTTGAGTACTTTATCTGCTCAGTTTTCCTTTCATATGAGGAAGTCAAAATTTCTTGTGTGTTGATTAATTCATATTGCAGTTCTAAGGAAAAAAACAAGTTGTTCCATTAGCCTAACTTTTTGTTTCATTTTGCACTTAGCAATAAGATTGTTTCTCCAAAGGGATTCCTGTAAAGGTACTTACCTACTGTGTCTGGCCTCTTTACACAAGTACAGTGCACATTTTTTCCACACAGAATTTCCTGTTGTGATGGTTTTTAGCCCAGATTTTCCTTTAGGAGAATGTCATGCTGAAATATAAATAACTTTCAATCATTTTGCTGCTTCTAGTACCAGTTTTGTTATAAAATGCAGTCTTCAGTAAAAGGGTGGGGTTTTTTCCATAGAAAAATAGAGATATTGTTCTTCTGTAAAATTTTATGCAAGTCTACTAGTTGTTTATGCTTGTCTGCTTTATAAATTATGAGCTACAAAGATATATCAAATAATTTGTCATCTATTGAGAACGAATAGTGGGAAATCATGGAAACTAGAATTCTCTTTCAGTAAATGGTTTTAGAAAAGCCATTCTGATGTGAGATTGGGGGTAGAAAACTATAAGTCTCTCTATATAAATCTCTATATATATATTTATATATATATATATTTATAAAAATATAAATTAATTTTTAAATTTTTTAAAGTATTTATATACATAACAAAGTAGCCTTACTGTGATAAAACAAAAACAGAAACAAGAACAAAAGGCCATCTATAAAGTTGAAAATGAACAGCTGAAGTGGAACATTTACAGAAACACTGAAAAACCTCTTCCTGGTTGCTATTTATGCCTATTGCTACATCTGAGCCTAGCAAACATCTGTCTTTATGCCGTGCAATTTCAAAGGTCCTAAAGAAGTTTGGTTTAGCATGTGTAGATAGTCCTGTGTGTTAGCTAGGCACATGTTGTTGTAGGCTATTTGGTTCCTTTCACTCTTGAATGGAAGTGATTAGTCCAGTAATCATTTTAAAAACACAGTTGAAATGTTTTTTACTGCCTAGAGAATAGACTTTACTGAACTGCTTAGAGAACAGTCTTCAAAAAGAAATTCAGCCTAAAGTTAAATATAGATGATATTACTGTATCTGGAATAGCAAAAATAGATTCAGAAGGAAAGGAAGTCTCTCCTTCAAGCCAGTAAAACAGAACCATACGACCTAGAGTTTAGGAAATCCTTTGTGATGCTGAAAATTTGCATTCTATTTATGGAACTGATAGCATGCTATTCACTCCCATTTTATCCTGACACTGTCCATGCATTATACAAGATATTATTTCAAATGAGTGTCAGAGTCAGAAGGGTACACTTAGACACATTTATTCTTTCTTTTGCTCTATGAATCTAGATTCTTTTCCTTATTTAACACTGCAAAGCTTTACAGCAAGAAAATGGAGAATGACTTTCTCTTATCCTATTCAAAAAGTCTATTTATTCTTCTGGCAATTGTCCAGAAAAGTACACGTTTTGTGTTGGAATGCTCTTCAGCAGACACAAAAGCTTTAATCTGTATTTTTGTATAATGCAATTATACAATAGGTTGTAAATACAGAAGTTCTCCAGAAGTATTCCTGTGTAGCCATCCTCTTCCATGAGGAACCCATGTGTATAGAAATTAATCTCCTTGAGACTCAGTTTTCAGATTTCAGTTGTCTTAACATTCTTACAAATATTTTGACTTTACAGAGTCATAGTGCCTACCCTGGCTTGGGCTTTACTTTAAGGCCTAATTGATAGCCCTAGATTGATTTAGATTTTCTTCTTTCTCTCTTCTTTTGAAGAAGATATATTTTCTACTTCTGGTAGTAGTGGCTTTACTATTACAAGCAATATGAAAACAAAATGATCAGCATTATAATACCAGTCTCTTAACAACATGTCAATAACATTACCTCAGTAAGAAGTGTTAAAGTAGTGTTACTCCCACTTAGTTGACATAGTATTCACACAACAGCAATTGTGGTTTGTCCTGATTCTGAGATAGCTTCAACTAAAGATTGAATACAACCAAGGATCTTTGAATATTTTCAGAACAGGTGTTTCAAACAGATCATGTGCTTACATATTTGGGCCTGAATATAGATCCTTATTTTGTTAGGTGTGCTTGACTGTAGGTTCTGTAGGATGGTTAATTTACCAATTTTGTTTTCAGAGAAGATAATTAATTTACTTCTGTGTAGCACTACTCATGAAGAGATGACTGCTAAATAAGAGTGTGAAGCTAACATAAAACAGAGGTTGAAATTGTGATACATGAAAAAAGCCTGCAGCTTGGTCACTGAACTTATGGGATTGTACCAGAAATGCAGAGGATTTTAGGGAATTTTTATGTTTTATTTCCTTTAGATTTTATAGAACCAGCATGACCCAGGGAACTTTCCTCCAGTAATTGCTCTTAAATCACTTCATGAAATCACTACTCTTCTGCTCAACAATTGTAGGTCAGGACCTAGTTATTTCTCTAAGTCTGACAGGCTTTGAAATACAGTTTGCAGTATGTGAATCCAGCATGAAGTGGGAGTGAATTACAAACTTCTGCAGTATCCCAAAGTACTAGAATTTTTTTATTTTTTTTTTTTGGTGAACATAGCATGATAGTTACTCACCTGTATCTGTTGAAGTTCTTATTACTGCAGATCTTGAGCATGTGAGGCTGTATTTAATCTGGCTGAGATGGAGTTAATTCTCTCCACAGCAGCCTCATAGCTCTGTGCTGTGCATTGGTATTAGAAAGGTATTGGTAACACAGCAATGTTTTGGGTACTGAGCAGTGTTGCCACAGCTCTCTCCAACATTCCTCCTCCCACCAGTGGAGTATGGGGAGACATCATTGACCCAAACTGACAAAAAGGGATATTCCATACCATAAAACCTCTGCTCAGACATAAAAGTTAAGAAAAAAGAAGAGGAAGGAAATCACTAATTCTTATGACATTTGTCTTTCAGAGCAACTGCTATGTGTGCTAAGCCCTGCTTCCCTGGAAGGGCTGGACATTGTTTGATGATGGGAACCAGAGAATAAAATATATTGATTTTTTCTTTGCTTTGTGCACTCAACCTTGCTTTTGCTTTGCAAAACTGCCTTTATCTTGATCCACAAGCGTTTATTTTCATCTTATTTTCTTCCTTGTCCTGTTGAGGATCAGAGTGCTAGAGCAGTGTGGTAGGAAACTAGCATTCAACCAAGGCCAATCCATCACAGAACCACAGACAGCAGTTCTGAAATAAAAGGTCAGAACTTTTAATTGGAAAACTACTAGGTAGGTTAGCTATCCACAAGCTGATGTGATGGGTTACACCTTAGAAAATGTGTTCTACAAACGTGTGAACCAGCAAGAATTCTGTAGTCTATCTTTGACTATTAAGAACAAAATATGAGGCAGGAACCAGTGTTAGCAAGAAATAACAAGCTTTGTTCAACTTTTCAAGGCTTGAAGAACTTTTTCAGTTTTGTCTGTCCTAATCTTTGGCTGTCTGAAGAAAATGAGCTTCATTTTCTTTATCCATATCATTAGCTTATCCATATAATTAGCTTTATCCATATCATTAGTTTACTAATTATTACTCAGTTTAATAATTATAATTTTATTAATTATTACTCAATTTCTTAGTTTAAATTTATATTTATATAATCATGTGGTGTATTATTTCTATAGATGGTAGTAGAAAGTAGTTATGCTATATAGAAGGAAATATTTATCACACTAACAGTAGTAGTTATATAAACCCAGAAATCATGGAACAACAGCAGTCTTGAAAGGGACAAAGTGCAGTGGAAAAGGCTGCAGACATTGGTATGCTATGATATATATTATATACTATATGATATATATGATATACTATATGATATATATGATATACTATATGATATATATGATATACTATATGATATGATATGATATGATAATATGAAAAGGAAGGCATAGGATTATAAAGGAGATTCCATAGCTATAAATAACTCACCAGTGGTCATTAAAAAAAAAAGTAGATTTGATTGCTGGGCAAAAGCAATTTTTGGGATCAGTAAAGACAATTAAAATTAATACTTAGCATATGTAAGATTCTCCATTTTTTGGCTATAAAGTAGAATTTCAATAGAGAAAAGCAAAGTGCAAAGCCCTTAATACTATTTTTATTGTTTTACTCTTGTTATATAAAAACTAAATGTGGGCCAATAATCATTGACTAGTCTTAAGGTTTCAGCAAAAATAATTGGCTTTGCATATGGAAGTGTATTTCCTGTTTTTCTCAGTTCCTGCCAAACATTGCATTTAGCTGTTTTCAGTGGAGTTGTGTTGCTTTGTAGCAATTAGAAAAATGGGTTCTGTTGTTGGAACCCTTCCAGTGTTTTCAATGTCAGGAGCTGATTTCCATTGTCAACAATTTAATGCATGCTTACAATTCAACATCTTGGGATATTCTCTCTGAAAACAGAAAAAAAACAGAAAAAACAGTTTTCCCTCCCTTCAGTATTTTCTTAAAGGAGAAATAAGGCTCTTTACCACTGCATACTCAATTGGACAAATGTAAAATTGCTGTCCTCCAGTACAGAGAGTATGTTTCCATACTACTAACAGGCCACAGCCTTGCAGTGAGTATACAAAGGCCCAGAATTTTAACTGGCCCTGCTTGCTTTCTCTGAACTTGGCCTACATGGAACAGTTTTAGGAATGTCTGTAGTTGCTAAAAAGCTAATTATATATTATCTAATTTATTTCAGGTTTAGCTTAGCATAATTTTTTATTGCAACACCTACAGTTATAATAACTTTTTTGTTTCTTGTAGTTAATGGTTACTAATTCTGTTCTATTAATATTATTACTGAGAGATAGTAATAAGCAGTACTTATTCTGGAGAAAATTAATTATCTGTTACTCTAGAGTAATGATGTAAGAATATACACTCTGAATGTCTGCACAAAAGATAAAAACAGAATTCCCAGGGCTAAAAAGAAATCATCAGTGGTCAACTAATAGGCATTAAAGAAATACTACCTTGGAAGTTGGGAACTGGTTTTAGAGATAAAAAAAGAAACACATATATACCATAAAATACACAACAATTACATAGCAATCACAGATCATGGACTAGAACAGGGGAGCTTTAGAGCATATATGAACTTCAACAGACAGTGAAGTGAAAGTGACATCAATTCCGTTCTAGTAAAGAACTTAGAAATACAAATTACTTCTAATCTGCAAGTGTGTATTTGGTTCTTCATTTATTTGGTTGGTTGGGACTGATTTGGTTTGGGTTTTGCTGGGTTTTTTCCTCTTGTTCAACAAAAATGGAAAGGTAAGAATAATACCAAAGAAACAGGCAGATATATTCATTTATGAGATGCTGGAGTGTGTCCAGAGAAGGGAAACAGATTTAGGGAAGGGTCAATAGAGTGAGTCATACAGGGATCAGCTGAGGGAGCTGGGGGTGTTTTGCCTGAAGAAAAGGAGGCTCAGGGGAGATGTCCTCCCTTTCTACTACCAGAAAGGAGCTTGCAGCCAGGCGGGGTTGACCTTTTCTCTCAGGAAATTGGTGATGGCACAAGAGGAAATGGCCACAAACAGTACCAAGGAAGGTTCAGGTTGGACATCTGGAAGAATTTCTTCACTGATGGGTTGTCAAGAATTAGAACAGGCTGCCCAGGGAAGTAACAGAGTCATCACTTCTGGAAGTGGTGAAGAAATGACTGCACCTGGCACTTAGTGCATGGTTTAGTTGACATGGTGGTGTTTGGTCAAAGATCTTGGAAGTCTTTTCCAACCTTACTGATTCTATCAAAGACTAGATATCTATTTGGACCTGTAACAGCTGTTGAAAAGGCATTTAAACTTTCAAAATATGTCTGCTGATTCTAAGTTACTCTAACATGTAGATGGTGTAAGATTAAGCTTTTAACACTTAATGTGTTCAGAAAATTATTTTCTTTTTATTTTCCACAGAGATAATATTTTCTTTAAAAACAGAATAAGAAGAAACTACTTCAGAAATAAAATTATCACACAAATATATGGTGATAAATTACCTTCTATCTGTGAGCCTTTATTTTTGAGAGACAATGAAAGCTGTGAAAGTATATCAACTGAGCTAAATGAGTGGTTTCTGAATACTCATTCAACAGTAAATTTACATTAAATTCTGCACTACTCCATTATATGTCAAAGTCTTGTCTTTGTTCAGATTTTTAGAATATTGAAAAGTTTAGAGACTTTGTCTAAGCTTTGCCATAACTGACAACTGAGATGAAATAGAAGAGATGAACAGTTTTCATATGCAATGGACAGAACTGCTGAATACTGTATTTTTTCTGAGAATGGATTGGCATCAGAATGAGAAAGGGACTAGAGGGATCTATGCAATGCAGGCAGACAAAAGACTCATGATTATAGAATATAATGAAAATACAAAACATCTTTATTACACTGTAAAGGCATTGCATATATTAAAATTTTTCTTAAGTTACAGTATCTATTTTCTAATCTTATTCAGAATATTGCTTAATAAATGAATTTGCTTACTTGAATGATATTATATCTATTCTTTGGTAAAATTTGAAGATACAGTACCAGCTACAAGAAGCAGTATAGTCATATTGCTGAATTGTGTGGTTCAAGCTAATTACTGGGAGACACTGTAATTGAATCCAATGAAATGTCTGCTCTCTACCTCTGCTGTTATGGCATACAATCTTTTTTGGAATGGTGCTCCATTGCCCAGATGCAGCAGTCCATGGCTGTCTGGAAGCACTAGAATTTGTCATTGAACGCGTGTTGAAGTTACAAGTTTGTTTTGTTTGAATCCTGTATAGTGATCATAAAAGTGAACACAAGGTAAGTATTGGCTTATCCTTTAGTTATGGAAACAAGGAGGTGGATGGAAGGAGAAGCTATTTGTTATTGTCCTGCTTAAATGTTGAAGTTTGTCCAGCTTTATCCAGTCCCTTCTGTGCACGGTGTTTGATTAGCATTGTGACTTCACAGTGTTCATTTTTAAATTACTCTCTCTCTAAATATCACCTTAAACATTGGATTGCATCATTCTTCCACTTTGTCAGATATAAATTTATGATCTAAAGACAGCTGGGAAGACTCCATCAGCTTCCATTTAACTGGGCTCAGAGGTCATCTAAGGTCACTTTAAACCTGGAAGGAAACTAACTCAGGTGAGAAGGGAATCCATAGCAATCTAACCTTATAAAGAGTAATACAGATTGAATACTTACATTAATAAAGGATGTTGTACATATAAATGTAGGTTTATTGGCCTGTGAAAGAGTTAATTTTTTTAATTCTTGATTTCAAAAACAGCTTAAGTCTTTAGTAGGCTTATCAAGTTTGGTAATTTTTATTCTAGAAAGAGAAGATGCATAACAACAGTATTCATAAAATACTTCTGAGATTGACAGAATGTGTTGCAATGCAGTCTCTCACCTGAATGTCTAATAAGCACATCCTAAAAACGTCAAAATCTTACACTGAAGATTGGAATAGCTTCAGGCAACCTGCAGCATTTCGGGAAAAGCCATGGAGATAGAAATGGAAATTGCTGTATGTAATTAAAACCCACAAAATTAAATAATTAAATAGTAAACTTATTTAAATAATAAATGCATTATTTTGAATCAATTAAGTATCACAATTAAACTTTCTGTATTTATGTATTTATTTATTTTACTTATATAATACATTAAAGTTTAAGGAAAGCCTCTCTTTCAGAGATTAAAAAACAAACAACTACTACCAAAACCAAACAAACAAAAAAACCAAACCGACCCCACAACACAGCAAACATTACAACTTTGTATTTTTTTTTTGTGAAAATATATGCTTACCAAAACCAGAGATTTCAAAGTGATGCTCCTTTTTTTTATCTCTCATACAGATGAGATATGGAAATATAGGCTAATGTGTTTTACCTTCTTGTATCTTGTCTTTTTCATGTTCTAAAAATACTGAAATAAAGGATCTCTTTTTGAGGCATGGAATTAAAGATAATTGGGGCCTTAAAAACTTTTGATAATAAGCAAAGGGGGACAAAAATGATCAAAAGATGTGAAAATCACCATCAAGCAACAAAAATAACTTGCACATTTAGTATTAAATATCAACAAGCATGCTAATGAGATTATAAATAATTCAATTATCTGTTGGAGAAACTTAAAAAATCTACAACAGCTGAAAAGCAATCTTACCTGATAATAATAAAAAAAAAATACGAAATTGCAACAGTCATAGTGATGATGTTAAAGTTCCCACCACAGTTCTTTATGTTTTGGGGGTTTTTTAGTACCTGTGGATGAATAGATTTTAATTGGAGAAGAAAGGGGAAAACAGACTGGAGTAAAAACACTTGTGTTAAATATTGCTTCATTATAATTACTATATGTTTCATCCAAAACAGAATATTTTTAAAAATTATATAACATAATATTTACTGTTCCTTTACTATTTACTGTAATACTTGTTATATTTGTAATATAACAATTACTGTAATACTTGTTATATTTCTTGATTGACAAAGGCATTAGTATTTAATAGCCAGAAAGACAGTTCATGATGCAGATCAATAACTTGAAGAACTTCTTGTTGGAGGTGATGTGTTTTTTATATATACATTTTATTTTAAGAAAGGCAGCAATTTTTTAGGTTGAAGATTTATTTACTACTTAACAATTTAAGAATTTGTTCATTATGGACAAAAATAATTGGGGCAAGGTCCATACCTGTTTTGAAGGTGGCTGTGATCATTTCAGCTGAACTTGTGCATGCTGGCTGAAGGAAAGACCTAATGACAACTGCCATTACAGCCATTAGTAATAGAAACCATGACAAGGCATGATCTTAGACACCAAAATTCAATTCATAATATAGCTTAGGCTCAGAGCTCTCTCTCAAATTAATTTCTGGCAGGTTTAAAGTTCTAGAATGCCTGAAAATCTTTTCTACTTACATGAAGCCACCCTGTTTTCACATTTCAGTTTCAAAAGCCTGGGGAATGGGTCATTAGTCTCCTAGTGCACCTGCCATTAACAAGGGAATAGTTGTATTCCTATGGATTCATACTGCTCCCTACTGCTTTAATTCAAAGTACATTTACACAATATACACCCATATGTCCCATTCTATTAATTACCACAGCAGGAATTAATCTCATCCCCTTTTAGATACCAAAGTCTTCTTCAGTCCATATACAGACTAAAGTCAACAAATCACCACCCTAGAGTATAACTCCCCAAAGTCAACAAATCATACCCTAGAATATACTGTGGTGATGGTCTTGATTTGGCAATGCAGGTATATTGCTCTAAGTATTGTCAGCATTAGTTGTGTAGAGTTATCTATACACTGCTATCTGAAATTGCACTTCAGTCTCAGTTGAGGACTGGATCCAATGTGGATCCTTTTCCACCTGAAATCAGTCCAAAACAACAACAACAACAACAACAACAACAACAACAAAACCCACAAATTATTAATTTAGGGAGCTGATTCAAGAGTACTGAAAATTAGTCTGAAATGTTTGCTGGATAAGGAAGAAATTCATGTATATGTATGACTGTACTTAGACAAAAGGTTCTCTTATACATAGGAGTTTTTAAATGACAGTTAAAGGCACAAATCAGGTAATATTGATTTTTGGGAATAAAATATGCTTTTCTACTCACTGTGTTTCCAATTTTTTTTTCAATTGAAATGCTTCATAATGAACCTTTGTCAATCCATTAGGGATTTATGCAAATATAGGTCTTATTCAAAAATCAGATTTTCACAACTTCTGTGTGTTTTTTAATGTGTTTGCAAACAACCTACTTAATAGTGAAATTAAAAGCATCATCCTTAATAAGCAAACAAACACCTGATTCTTGTAGCTGTGAGGCACTGTCTTTTAGACTTATATTTTTACATTGAGCAAATAAGCAGAGTTAAGAAAAAAAACCTCATAGAGCTCTCCTTCAAATTTTCAAGGTTTTTCAGCTTGTCTTCTCTTATTCTTTTTCCTTTGGCTTATATGCATTTTCTCTTCTTTGTCTTGATCACCATGAATAGCATATTTTGAGGTAAAAACTCTTAAGGAAACTCTGATCCAAGGGTCAGTGTGGGTTGGTTGTGAATTAAGATCAAATGCAATGTCAATGAGATACTTCAAAACAAGAAGCCTAGAAACTTATAAAGGAATGTCTTTTTTTTTTTATTCCCAGGTCTTCTACGGCATACTTATTAATGTGCATGATAATTAGTGGTGGGGGGGAAAGAAAAAAAGTCATTGTTGTCTGTCTATTGACTAATTAAGTACTTCATAGCTGCACTTTTAGATTAGCCTTAAGACTTTGAATTCAGTCTTTGAATGGCTGGAACACATAGAACTCTGGCATGCAACCAGCCCTCTTTGTAGCAAGGCTCTTTTATGTAAAAACAGCTGCAATCTCATTAAGTGTTTGGATGCAGCCAAGCAAGACAGAAGAGTTAAGATGTAATGAAAAAGTGATAGAAATTATGATCTCCATTATAAAATAATCACCCGGGAGAAGAAGTTGTCTTCTGCTCCTGTGGTGACATTCACTGCAATATCTGTATATGAAAGCAGCAGAATTTCAGAATTAAATTGAGGTTACTCATTGTTTCCACAAGTGCTTGATGTTTTCTGAGGACACAATGCAAAGAGACAGTAGCCTTAACTTCAAAGGACTGGTACTTTTGGAAATCACCAGGTCTTTGTTTGGTCAAACACAAAGAAAATCTGAGCTGCACAAACGTTTTGCACAAATGCAGCAATGAATCCTCATAAAATTGAAGTTACAGTTTAAAAAGTAGTTAATTACTTGCCATGACCTATGTCCCATAAATTTGCCTGTTCCCAACATTTTGTAATGATAAATTATTCAAAACTGGGTTTTTTCTATGACCTTATTATGTTATCATAAATGCCACCAAACAATATTTTTTATTTCAATTCATTATGTTGCACGTATATTTTCATCAATAAAAAAATGTTAGAATAGATGAACACCATATACTCCAGATGATTCTTCCTACATAGATACTACGTTCCTCCTACAAAGATACTGTGGAGATTCCAGGTACTGTAGAATAGTCAAAATAAAGGCCTTTTACTGCAGTGAGAAGTCCTTGTTCATTACACTGAGCTGTAATAAGCAGGATTCCTTTTAAAATTTTCGTATTTTTTCTGCTTTATTATGATCAATTGATCAATTATGATCAATTGATCATAATCTAAATAGGTCAAAATCTACTTCAGCAGAAATCAAGGTTTACATACCTTATTCTCAGAATCCAATTTCACTCTTATGAACCATCTTGTGTAGCCCTCCATGATCTACAAAACAAATTGTTTTCAAATATTAAAGGTATCATCTACCCTAAATAGGCTGTGTAGACATCACACTATATGTGTTATGCCATCTTTACCTGGAGTATTTCTACTGTGGTGTCATGGACTGATAGCTCTTTAGCAGCTCCTGTACATTATATTTAGTTCTAGAGCACTTTCTTGAGTTTAATTTCATTTGAAAGGGAATTAAGTCTGCAGGATTCAAGGTTAATCCACAGCGAACACCAAAATTAAGGAAAAGGGATGACACAGAAATGCTACTCAAAAGCATTCTCCAGTTCTGAATTAAAACACTCACTAATGTGCCATTTTATTTTGTGACTTTTATCTAAACAAAGTAGTGTAGGTTTGTATTTAGAGAGAATAAAGAAAAAAAGCACAATTTATTGAACAATGTGTCATCTAGGCCTCGGACTATTCTGCTACTGAGTGATGGTAAGATACCTACAGTAAGAGCATAATAAAACTGAAAATACACAAACTAATATATAATGATTTAGTTAAAACAGCAGATCATGTGTAGATGAGTAAGAATATTCATATTCATGAACTTAAGATGTATTTTAGGGCTTTTTGAAGCAGTCGTTTCAAAGATGGCTTTTTTTCATTATGCTAAGAAATCTGTGAGTGCTTTTGGAAAAAGTATTTCCTATTCTGTTTTCTTATTACCTTTTGCTTTGCTTTTAATGATAATGTCAGCTGACATCTGGTGTGGTTTCTTTTGAACATAAATACAGAATTACAGCAATAATGTTTCCATAATCTTTCATAGGATGTATCTCATAGAATAGAAGGATTTTACTTTCCACATGTATCAACTCAGTATATTTAGCAAGAAAGGAGCTCATTCCCCTTTCATTAGGGAAAATCCTGTATAATCAAGATGAAAGATGTGTGCACCACTGTAGGGTGAAAATTCCATTAAATCTCTCCATAAAGTTTTCATATATATTTCCATGTGAGTTGTTATTAACTCTGGAAAACTTCTATGAGAATAAAAAATAAATAACTATTAGATCTACCATTGTGACCTTGACATACTAACAAGCCCACAAAAGTTCTTTCATTCCATTCAACACTTCAATGATGTACAGTCAGGTATCCATTTGTCATGTTGTTTATGATTAATTGATTGGTCATTGTAATTATTTGGTCTGTATCTTGTATCTTTTTATTCGAAAATAAGATAAAGTAACATAAACTAATGACATGTTATAGACAATAACATTCCCCTTCGGTATGTTGTATTGAAGATTCTACATAAATTACTGAAGCGCCTACTAAACATAAGTTACCTTTGAGTAGCTTAAAATCAGATGGCTTGAAGTTTTCCTAGTTGAGATGGGCTAAGTTAGTGCTTTGTGGAAGGTTTTATGTTGACTGGATGCTGCTCAGAGCTTTTTGCCAAGGTTCTCTGATCTTCTGAAGTTGCCAGTAAAGTTTTTTATTGTTTTGACCTCTTGAGCATACCTTGTCAGTGTTCCAGTAGTGCATCTAATTCATAGTACATGAACAAACAGTAAGCTCTTTTAAGAGACTCATAGAGCAAGTTTTTGGGTCCTTACACATATCTAGACAAATTTTGCATTTCTCCAAGAACAGCTTGTAGTTTTGTTTATCTGCCTGAACATTAAAGAAGATTTCTTTATGTCCAGGTAGAACATCCTGTATCTCAGGTTCTGACCATTGCCTCCTGTTCTGTCACGCGGTCTCTGTGTTCCTGTGGTGGGTCTGGCTGGGATGGAGTTGGTTTTTGCCATGGCTGGCAGCCCCTGTGGTGCTGATTTTTGCATTTGTACTAAACCAGTGTTGATAACTCTGCAGTGTTTTGTCTGTTGCTGAATACTTAAGTGGACCCCATCAAGATTTCCCCTTCAACTCTCTCCAACCTCTCCTTCCCACAAAAGCTAAGGCGATGGGTAAGAGGCTGGGAGGGACATAGCCAGGGGCAGCTGACCAAACTGAACAAAGTGGTATTCCATTATATAATATTATTAACATTAATTATATTAATTTGCATTAATTATATTAACATTATATAATAGCCTACAACATAATCATAAAGGCTGAGGGAAAAGGGGAAGATAAAGGCACTTTTGTGGTTATGTTTTCTTCCCAAGAAACTCCTAGAATGTGCAGAAGCCTTTCTTTCCTAACAAGTGGATGAATGTCTCAGTGTTGATGGAAAATAGTGAATAAAATTCTTTTTTATATATGCTTCTATGTGCAGTTTTTGCTTTTCCTTTTAAATTGTCTTCCTCTAAATCCATGAGCTGTTCCATCTTATTTTCTTCTTCTGCCCCATTAAAAAGGGGTAGCATTTATATGATCCCCTGAGCCTTTTCTTTTTAGGCTGAATTAAAGAAATTACACAAGTAATTTCTTGTGGTTTAAGATTAAAAAGATAAAACTTTCAGAAAGAATAAGCAAGGGCTCTGACTTCAAAGACTTTCTCCTTGAGAAAATTGAAATTGTCTTTCCTTTATGCAAGAGAATTTTTCTTTTTGCATATTATTTTATATACACACAATTCTTCTGTGCCTTCCCAAATACAGCACCTGTGTGACAATATCTAGAATTACTGTGTATTGCAGCAGTTTTTTCCAGCCCATATTCAGGAGAGGTATATTTTGAAAAATAAACCTTGAGAAATATTTGTTTTCTCAGTGCATTGAAATGGAAATCTAGTCAGAAAAAGCTCTTTAAAGCAATCTTCAGGAAAGACAGAGAACACATGGCCCCTGTACTTGTGTTAGGTGTCAAAGAAACAGGTTTAAACTAAATAAACTGAGCTGGACAAAGGGCACATTTCAGGAAAAAGACTTGATTCCTGAGCTACTAATTTTACTTGTTTACTTTCAGCTTCTGTTTCAAAATGACTTAGGTTATGTGCTGGGATTGTAAACTGGAGTGATCAAAAGGAAGTAGGTTCTATTTAAAATAAATTTTTAATACTTGACACTCAAGTCAAATCAGAAAATTATATCTGTCTAAATGTTAGAAAAATTTAGTAACTTCATATACCTGAACCTCATATTCAAAATTTAAAAATTGGAGGTTATAGTAGGCAAAAAATAAATTGTGAATAATGACAGGGACCAGGTAATTGTGCGTGAAAATGTTCAAAATTGAACTTCTGGTTTCTCAAACAGTTGGTTTAGGCTGGCCATACATTTTGGGTAAAACATGAGCTAAGGAAACAAATCCTGAATCCTTCAAATAAAAAAAAAAAAAAAAAAAAAAAAAAAAAAAAAAAAAACCACAAACAAATAAATTAAAAAATATAAAAATATTAATTAGAAGGCTGTTCATAGGATCTGCACATACACTTTTTAGACAGAGACAACACTGATCTTAAAGTCATGCAAAGGAAGTGAAGAGTGCTGTTGAAGAAAGGGGTCTGGGAAGAGGCAGCAGATCTGTGCAATCAGGAAGATTTGTCTGGATATGTCCTGGAGCTCAACTAGTCACACCTGGGACTAGTAAAAGCAATCAGGTGCCACAACAGAAGCCAGTTTGGCTTTTTGCCTGGCTGAAAACAGTCTCTTCACTTGGGGAAGAGAAGACTGGATGCAAGGAATATAACTCTAGGTCCCATCTAGGAAGGTGAAGAGTCTAGTAGAATAGCCTAGTTTCAGAATGTACTGTCTTATAAATTCTGAAACTAAACTAGCGCCCATATCCACTACAGTATTTTTATTTTGTCCCACCTGTGAGAAGTGTATAGTTGTGTTTTAAAAAGAAAAATGTTTAAAGTAAGGAAAAAAAAAGGCTAAGCCATATATCATGTATCTTTAACAATTATGTCAAAGGTAGACTTTACTATTTGATGGACGAGAGGCTCCTCCTTACAGATTCTTTTATAATACAGACACTTACATAGAATTGCCAGGGAAAAAACCCACATTTTTGTACTGAGTTTAGGGACTAAACATAACAAAGTGACTGAAAGGCTGACTCTTAGCTGGGATAGATACATGTAGAGATTTATGAAACCATTCTAATTTTAACACTTTCATATTCTGCAATAATATTAATAAATAATTGTATAGATTTAAGATAATGGCCCTCCTGTCTGCTGAGGAACTCTTGGGGCATTGGCTTTGGTTACATCCAGTGGTTTAGGTGACTGATTAAAGTTTTTTTTAGGGAAATAGTTTTTTTTTCAGTAATTGTGTTCATCAACCCGTTACAATTAAGCTTTCAAATCGGAATGTGCAAAAGTTGCTGTTGATGACCTGGTGCACAAAAAATTCTATACTATTCATTCCAAACAACAATATGACTTAACAAAGGAAACCCTTACTAGATGTTTATGTTTGTGAATACAGAATATTCCTATTTGTTTATTTCTCTTCTTTCATAACTTCTTCTCCAAAGTAGTATTTCCAATTGATGATTTTGCAAAATTTACTTTATGTTGTACTTTTTGAGAAATTGTGACTGGAATTTAGCCAGATATCTGACACAGATAGACACATACAGGACAAATAGGGGGTACTTTATCTCAGTACAGTTTTTGCAATCATAAAATGTCTATTAATATCAAGCATACTAGTCTTGCCAAAAAGGACTTGTACAAATTCTTAGGAGGGAAAGCATGCAGGAAATACAAGAAGACAAGTAGGACTGGGAGGAAAGAGGCACTCTCTAAAACTGCTGACTAAAAGCACTTTGTAAGGGAAAGGGCCAGAATTATGTTATAAAACAAACAAAGAGAAAATATAGCAGAACAGTTCAAAGAAAAATGCTCTGAAAGAATTTACTGCCTTGTGGCTAGAGGTGACATTGAAAGTAACATGGACACAAGTTGATTAAGCTGCTGTCAACATATTTGGCCCCAGGAATCAGTTACTATTGATTTACAGCTTACAGTAAAGGAAAAATGCAGAAACTTACAAAAAGAGCTGTATTCAGTAAATTCTATTAGCATATTCACTGCAAAGGATGAAAAAAGCAAGCTGGAATTAATCTAAAGAAAAACTCACATCAAAAGACTCTGTTAGAACCAAAAGTTCTTTTTGCAAGCCCATGAGAAAAATGAAAACACAATAGATATTTTTTATTATATTTTATTTTCTGCATCCTTAAAATAGTAGATATTTTAAAAACAGTATTTAGTATATGAAATTAGTATTTTTCTAAAAATAAAATATGACTGTTTCGTTCATAAAACATTCACAGCATGTTTATTTAGACATTTTGAAATGCAAAACATGACCCCTCTTCCCTGAATAAGTGATTGGCTTCTCAACTGTTTAAACCCAAATATGAATAGAAGCCAGTCAGACCTGCAGAACATGTTGTGCCTGTTACATGGGGAGCTATAGCTGCCAGGAGAATTGTCTAAGACTATCAAAAAGCGCCTTGCAAAAAGAGATACAGATAGTGCTACCGCAGAAATACAAATGGAAATGCAGGAGTTGTTAGCAGCCATAGGTCACCTAAAAGAGCTATCAGCTAAAATGAAAGTAAAATATGGACAAAAAAATCTATAATACCCAGACTTGATAAACTGATGTCTTAGAAAATTCAATTAGGTAAATTCTACAGATAATCACATAATAATAATAATAATAATAATAGTAGTAATAGTATCAGGTACTTCTTTCCCACAAAATATTATATGAAAAAACACTTTTGTTCTGAAAGTATCTAAAGGTATCTTCCACCCATTTAAGCACACTGCCGAGATGCAACCCTACCTGTAGTTCATATTTCTGTATCTAATTTTTTTAACAGCTATGGATAGCAGTACATTTTCTTCTTTCTTACAGTTTTTGCTGGTTGGGTGTTTGACCTGCAAATTACGTAGTGAATCATTGCATAAGACCTTCATTATTTTTATTAATTTTTTTCTTTATCAAAATAGAGGTAATAAAAATAGGTTTGATGTTGAATTTATGTTGTGTTTCTTGACTGCTTAATACAGTTTCTAATTTATAATCTTGCTACATTTTCTTTGTAGCCCAGCCCATACAGAAAAAGAAAGGAAAACATGTAGTTGTCCGTTCTTTTCTTGAAAACCAAAAAAATATCTGAAACAACTGGATCTGCTCAAATGAGAAGCTGTAACAGATAGGGGTTGGAACATTAGTCAGATATTTTTACATGTTTGAGACATACAAGCTCCAACTAGATACCAAGAGCTACGAAAATTAATAAGGTGCCCAGGAGAATGGAGAGTCCATCATGGAAAAGGGTAAAAATATTCATTTTGTGAAGCTAATAAATAATGTGTGAAAGAGGATATGGTCTCTACTCTGGGACACATGAGGAACAATATGGTTTTATTAAGCTTCAGGATGGCACTGAGGCAGCACTGTCTTATAAGATAAGTAGTCCTTCCCGCAGTTTATCGGTCTGCCCTTCACCTGGTATGACATGTCAGATAAGAGCAAATGAGCATCTCTGAGGAGAGGTAGTGAGTGCACGAGACAGTAAGGTGGTTCCAAGTACCAGACTTGGAGTGACACTATCTTAGACCACACTGCTCCCTCAGTTACTAAAGTTGAACTGCTTTGATGAATATAGCCTCCTAGAGAAGTGAAAGCGCTGCATAACTCAATCATTTTACTGTGCTCTGGAGATTTTAGGTGGTGTGAACTGAGGAGATTTTAGGTAGTGTGAATGGTGTGATCTCATCCACATATGCAATCCTTCTCCACATAACCAGCTGTCTGAAGTAACAAGTTGCTTTAACAGATTTATTAAATAACGTGGTTACAAGCTTAGCAATCTGCTTGTTTGTTCCTGCAGGCTTGGTTCTCACTATTTGCTGGGAAGTTTTTACTTCAGAAACTTGCAACTATAGGAATGATTTTTCTCTTTCTGCAAACTCAGTGAATAGTTTCTGCTGAGCTTTGTAACTCTACAGAAATTTAAGAGAACTTTCATCAACCATGCAAGTTTCCTTTTATGTGCAGACATTTTATTTTGGGGAATGTTAAAGTAACTTCATCTCACTCATCTTGGCAGAAAACAATTAACCGAGTGAAACACAAGCATGTAAGAAGAAATTCAGCTTAATACTAGAGATCAGCAGGTAGCTTTTATTTAAGTGTTCTCACCTCTCTGAGTAAGAACTGTCAAAAAGCAAGAAAATTATATCAGGGAAATATTTCTGGATCATAAGATTTCACATTGCACTACCCTATTCAAAAATATGTTCACAGTTTGTGTGTGTTACTTTGGAAGGCACAATTGCACAGGCAACTATAAAGATAAAACAGCCATGAGCTTTAAGATACCTGGAGGCTAAAGCAAAATAATTAACTTATCTACTGATAATAATAATATTTTGTTCTCCATGAGTATTAACAAATAGAATACTTGTCTTTTTTTTTTTTTTTTCAAAAGCAAGCATATATTTCAAACAAAAAGGGAAACTAGAAAATTACTGAAAATAAGAAAGTATTTCCAGATTAGGGTAATTTTTAAATTTCCCCTTTAGTGTACACTGGAGAGACAGAGGCCATCTCCAGGGAGATCTGAATGCATATTCCTAAATTTGTTGTTTTCTATGGTTGCAAGGGAAAAGAGAGGTAGATGGAGTCCTGCTCTTTGTTTTTCTGTACAAAATAATATTCTTAGGCAAACTCATATCACTTCCTCTTTTTAAGAAATAAGTACTTTATTGAAATAAAACTGATTTTATTAAATCACAAATAGTCATCAAAGACTGAGTCTTTTTTTAGTAAGTGATGCAGAATGACTTCTTTGTTTTTGGACATATAGCTCCATTTGCTTTACCAGACCTAACTTATCAAAGAACCAGTCTGTTTCATATGATTGTCAATTTCCTTATCAATTATCTATATGGTTTTCTGTAGATAAGTTTATGGTCATGGAGGCTGTTGACAAAAATTTTGAAATCTGTTTGGTTTAGTAATTATCCTGGTAACATGCTATTAGTAATTTTTAAAATTTCATTGGCGTCGTCTATGGATGGGTATTTCCTGAATTATTTTGGTTTGTTCTGCTTCTTATTACATGTTCTTTGTCATCAGAGCCTGATGATTGCATCTTTCAGGCCCAGTGTTAAAAGCAGAGCTTATGCCTTGAGACAGGGATTGTTCTAAAACAGATCACTAAAAGCCAGTTGGTGGGACTTTCTGGAAATTATGAGATTGTTTGGACAAGAAGCATGAAACTAAGGATATCCTACTGTTTCCATCACATTTACCCTGGATTTTTTCATAGTTGGTCATACTGATTTTGAGCTATTTTATACTTGACACTAAAACAAAATAAAAGGCCAGTTTACTATTCCAAGCAGTGTGATGTGTAAAATCAGCTTTAAATTGATTAGAAAGTACATGAAACATATATAGAGATTAATAAACAATGTAATCAGAATGTATGATGTATTGAAAAATGCAATTTCTTGTGAGAAGGCAGAGATAAAAGTTGTGTATTGGACACTTGGCAGATGGTATTTCACTAGTGATAGCAGCAGCACTGACTTTAACAATAAATTCCTTATATAATATTTTGAATGTAAATTTACAGAGTAGCTTGTACAGGTAGTAGCTTTTAATTTTTTTAAATTAGCTTTTTATTGCCCTAACAAAGCTAAACCAAAGTTCAGTGGAAGCCTTTACCATTGCTTTCAGAGACTTTGGGAAAACCCTAAGTGAGATGTTAAAAGTAGTCAAATGAAGAAAAATATATTTAATGCAATGTCATGATTGTTTTGAGGAATATTGATAGCATAAAACAAGAAATCATGGTGAAATAGAATGGGAAGGTAAGGCTAAAGTGTAGAAGACTTCCAGAACAAGAATTAGCTCTGCAGAAGCAGCTCAAATAATAAATAAAGCCCAAGAGGGAACGTAGAAATATGAAGAGGAATTTGGAACGACATGCATTGAAAGTATCAGGTTTTTTAATTTCTGATGATCTATAACATGGTGCAGAAAGACTGCAGAATATAAAATTTTATATTCCTAGGTGATAAGGAAGGCAGTGAGATTTTCAAATAGCAATACTGTATATTGAAATAATGCTTAAAGCCTGCAAGTCTATATTTTTCATCATACCTATATCATGACTAGGGCAAATATAAGCAAGAAAGAAAACACAGTTCCATAGTTTGAACCTGATCACTAAATAAAACATTTCCTTCATGCCAAAATAGTGCTTACTTCAAAATTAGTACAGTTTAGACTTGTCCACAGTGTGTCATTATATGAAAGTCTGCCTTACTGGTGTCAGAAAATAGCTCTATATTTATGAAGGAGTCAAGTACTTAGCATAAGAATGAAGTAATTCTTTCCATCATCAAAGATAATCTCTGAACAATTAGCAGATATTTTTAACTATATTATAATAAAATTATGGTATATATATTTTGTAACAAGGTGAATACATAATATGTATATAATTTCAGAAAGAACTACCTTAAAGGAAAAAACAAATGTCTATGTAATAAGTTTTCTTGCTGGATTTGTATAATAAAACCTTAAATGGCTTTGCCCTTGAAGAGACCTGACTCAGCAACAGTCTGCTGTATGTCATTGTTTATATCTACAAATCTAATCAGAATGTACCTATTTAATAAAATATTATAGTGGCATGTTACTTACAAAAGGATGCAACTAGTAGTATCAGTACTTAGCTAGATATCTCCTATCCAACATGCAGAAAAGCACTGATATTGATTTTTTTTTTATTCCTCTCTGTTTTAAGAGATGCTGATCATTTTCCCTTTAAATTAAAAAAAAAAAGCACAAAAAAAATCTAGTTCAAACAAGGTTATGCACAACACTCACAGATCAATGTATGTACATAGTTCTGGTAGATCAAGAACATTTCAGGATAAAAACCATGGAGTCCATCTTGACATCTTAGAAATCCAATGACATGGAACTTGGTGGTGCATTAACAAACTTGATGGGTCATGACACTGTTTCCTCCTTTGTGTGGTAATTTCATTTGTGCATGAAACGTTTTTTACAAACTGTTGTAGATCTATATGAGAAAAGAGGTTGTAATTGAAGCATTATTCTCTTAAATCAGTTAATCCTACTGCTCTAAGGACCTTCCTGTGCAATTAGCATACATCCTCCATTGATGCAACTGCAGACAGCACAGAATCCCTAAAAGTTTAACTTTCACATTCATCTTAAAGAACTGTAATGATGTAGAACTTGCTTCAGATAGTCCTTAGGCTTGTGATAGTATTTTCTCCACAGTTTTTGATATTTTTCTAAAGCTCTATCAAAAAGTAGCTGAAAACAAAGCAAAATAAAGAGTCTTTTGTACTTGGCATTTCTTAGTCCATATATATTTTTGTTGCTTTTCTTTAAAAAATTATTCATTTCTCCTTATTTAAGATTAGCTGTGTTGATAATCTATTTTATGCTAAAAGGTTCTGAAATCTTATTTAACCCTAGTGGGGAAAATAAAAAGATATTTTAGAAATAATTAAGGGAAATAACAACCCCTCTAGGGCACCTCCATGGCTCATATTAATTAATTTTAAAAGGCTAGCATTATATTTCCATCCTGATCTACTGACAGGACAGAAAACAGTCATCCTTGCAACAGAGTCAAAGGGCAGTTGCTTAGATGAAAGCCTTATTTATTTGTATTCAACACATCATGAGGGGTATCCTCACACTTAGCAAAGCAAATAATAAGATAAAATGCTTCTTGGTTGAAGTTTATATATTATGGTTTATATTTTTATATTTATTTATCTGGAAAATATAAGCAAAACTTTTTATAAATCTCAGGCAAAATTCTAGTTTATTGTGTGTAACTGTTCTGTAAAAAATTATAAGTAGAATCAGAAATGGAAAGGAAACCACATTCCTTCTGCTCAAATTAAAGAAACAGATTATTATCAAAATTCTGAGAATTTAGAAAAAATGATAGTTCACATACAAATTTTTTGCATTAGGTCTTATTACTAGCAAGAGCAATTTAAAAATGGAGATTAAAAAGTAACTTTATTAGTCTTGGTTTTGAAATATCTGTTTCTGCATAAGAAGAATGATGTTAGATCCTTTGTCTCATCTTGGAAAACTGCTTGTCCCATAAATGTACATTTACTTCTGAAGTGGAATTATAGAACAAGCGACAGCATCATTCCCAGCATTTACTATTGAAGATTAGTTTGCCAGTGTTGAAAACAGATATATGAGTGAAATGGCAGAGTAGTCTTAATAAGGAAAGTGACATATGGCACACATATATAAAATGATCCCAATTCCATTCTTCAGTGGACTTTTCCTGATGGAGAACATTCTTCTCCTTCCCTATCCCTTTCCACAGGAAACTGTTCTCCTGCAGCATCTGAGATGAGAAACAAAGTTTATAATCTTATGGAGAAGTAAAGCAATTTTTAATTTGCAGATCATCCATAAGTTATACTTTTTGTAAGTTACTCTTTTCACTGATAGCAAATGCAATTTAGTCTGTCTAGATCTTTTATTTTTCTCAAAACTTGTATTAAATATTAAACCAATACAGCCGTATAGCAACTGTAAATGATTAAACCTACTATAGTAATTCAAATACCTTATTTTTTCCAGCTGAATAAAGTCCTAACTCTAAAGACTGCTGTAATGAATCATGATATATTAGCATTTCAAAACAACAATAATGACAGCAGTGAAAAATATTTCACAATTCACTTTTTTTGTAAAATCAGATATGGCTTTAATCTTTATTATAATGTCACCTGCTGCTGCCAATATGCTTAAACATCTTTCTCAGTTTTCCATACCCTCAAAAATTTTTATTCTTTTGCATATCACCTGTGAACATCATTCCCAGCTTCACAGGGGTGTGACATCCTGTGCAAAGCAGAAGGCATTTTCTTAGCCTGTTTACTTCTCATCTAAAGTTAATAAATATTCTCTTGGGATCTTGCAATTTTAACCCATTAGAAAATTCTGTTGAGATAGAGGAACATGCTTGCTGCTTTCAGTCCTTACTTAGAGCAATTAACTTTATTATATAGAAACAACTGAAATATCTGAAACTTTGCCTCATTTCAGCTATGAGTGGATTCATCTTAGAACAAAATTATTTGTTCTTATCATATCTCAAAGGCTGAAAAGTGTCACCACTCTTTTATGAAGCAGTTTTCAAATAAGTACTGTGCCTTCTTTTGTTTTCCCCTGCAGAATAATGCAAGGTAAATGGTTGTTTACAAAATAAAAAATTTCCAGTAATTAAAAAAAGGCAAAGAGGTATCAACTACTTAGAAAAATCCTTTCTTACTGTTCAGTTAGATCAACTGTAAAAATAGCTACCAATTTCATAAGATGGAAAATAATCTAGGGGAAGTTGGATGTTGGATGATAAAGGAATAGAATGAAGATTCAGCCAGCATAGATATAAATCACTAGATTATTTTCAGAATCTTTTCATGGTCTCTTGCATCTAATAAGAAATAAGGTCTGTATAATTAAATCTTAATATAAACTTAAACGAATTTCTGATAAAATAAAGTTCAATTAAAAACTATGAATACATGCCTCATTTTATACTTCTGTGTTAACCATTAAGTTAATGAAGGCACATCATTATGCTTCTCATGATTTATATGACAAAAACATGTATCTGGACCACAGCTAGTATTTACACAAACACAGCCCTATTTTCCAGTGTAGTCAACTGCCTAGGGGATCATGGAACAAGCCTTATTTGTCTTATTAATCTTTAACATGCAACTGGAAGTTGCATTTGCTTTCCAACTCTGACATGTAATGAAAATTCATTGTACCAAACAGCTTTTTTGGATTTATTTAGCAAGAGAGATTTCTTTTTGTCTTAAAATACACTTCAATTGCAAGTATATGAAATTAACTAGGACTCAAGGAAAAACAATAAAGGATGGTTCTTTGTACATCCAACCCAGAGACAGACTACTTGGATATTCAAATATAGAATACTCTGGATTCAGAGATGCCGCTCCACCAAAAGCATTTCCTCTTCTCATCCTTTCTTACTGACATTTTAGTACTAAAATGCAAAGCAGATGATCCTATTTGGTAGTTTTATATTTGTGAAATACAACTTTGTATATCACATAAAGTGTTCTGATACTCGCTGACACGAGTTTTCAGGATTCTTTTAGAGAAAATTGTCCATCATGATAGCATAAGAGTCAGTGAGCCCAGGATCAGATACATTGCTTAAAGGAACTAATTAATTAAGCAAGGTTGAATAGGACAGCATGAAACAGAAGAAATATAAAGTACCTTTTTTCCTCCCTGTTTCAGCACCATGGTGACTAATGTTTATTAAGTCCCCACAGTGAGATGCTGAGAGATTTTTCCCAAGATCTCATGCTGTTTTAAAAGGAAACAGTGGTTTGTGGTAAAATCAACTCATGCTGAGCTACATTAACTGCACCATGTTATCAGCTGATAATGCTGTTATTAACACATTACCCACTGTGTATATTTGTGAATTAGGATATTTCCTTCTTAATGGAATTGAGCCATTTTCTATGAAATGGCAACTATTTGGCATTTTGGACACCATTTTGGAGAGGTTGAGAATACAGCCCCATTTATTGGTTGATTTTTTTGGGGTTTCTTTGGGTTGTTTTTTTTTTTTTTTTTTTTTGATCTTTACCCTTAAAACTTCAGGAAGTATGTTTACTTTTACTCCACTGTCTTGCTTTGAAAGAAAAATATAAAAATCTGTTATGTTGGAAAGTGCACTGTAAATTCTGAACATTCCAAAAGGTCACCCACTAATACAACAGTAAGTAATGACTCTTACATTGCATTATGGAAAAGCTGTGGCTGAAGTATAGCAATTGGCTTTTCCCAGTTAGGTGGTAATGGCCGTACTCTGGAGTGTAGTAGAAAGTCCAGTTTCTTGTTCTTTAGAGGAGAGTTGGAGGTAAACATATTTCCAGTAAATTCAACATAATCAGTAAGTCTACCCAACTACACATTTGTTACACATGACCAAATAAAACAAAATGTACTCTTCCTAAAAACAATGAGTCAAAACATGTTGCTGTGATTTTCATGCTTATTTGCTTCCTTCTGAACCTAAGACCATGATGTGAATAATGATGTAATCATTATATAAATACAGGGAAGCAAATGGAAGCACAGTTATGTGATTAAAAAATACCTTTATTTGTACTGTCCTGTGTAAGGAAAAGTACATGCTGCTCAATTTGTAAACATTAGCAAAAACAAAGCAATAACTTTCATCTGTAACCATACCATAAAATTACAATAGTAGGCAAACTGAAACATTTTTTAATATTTGACAGGTAAAAATCCAAGGACTAGGATTCCAGACTAGGAAACCCTGAAAGAAAAGCATTTCTTCTATATTTCATGAGATAATGAAATTTTAGCTCTCAGTCTATTTACATCTTCATCATTTTTCCTGAAAATATTTCCAGCTGAAAGTAATTAAATAATTAATAGTCTTATTGAAATAGATAAGGATGCATTTTGCTAGAAGCTGTAAATTTTCAAGATAATCAAAAGGTTGTGGTTTTTAATTTTGTTGTGCAAAGAGGGTAAAGACTTAAAATCAAACAACAATATGTGTGGTTATAAAGCAGTATTATGTAATCTATGTCATATCATAGAAGTTCTTCACATTTCAGTAACATAAACATAAAACTATAAACCAAAAATGTCTCAAATATGCAACTTAATCATTATCTTCTAAAAGTTTTGTGAATTAGCATTAAATGATATTAGGAAAATATTGAATTATCTTTCTGGTTCTATTATGCATAGCCTTCAAGCTCCTGGGTTACTTCTTCATCCTCACTAACTAAGCTCCTAATTTGTATCATGGATGTAATAAATTTTTCTTTTGTCTTACCCATCTGTATTTATATTTATTTTTTAAATTCAAGCTTCTGCTTTCTATGTACTTGGATAATAACAATCACTGTGCAACTCATCTCTACATAAGCTTCTAAATGCTTCTCAAAAAAAAAAATAAAAATGAAAGAACATATTTTTCCCCACTGCAAAAAATTGTATCTTAAGGTCTTAAGTTTATCTGGGAGCTCCAAATCTCCTTGGATCTCCTGGACCATTGAAATGGAGAATGAAATGAAATTCCTATATATTTGCAAAAACTTTAGCTGAAGCCTTTTTGTTTCCCTTTCCCAAGCCAAAGGGGACGAGATTTTTAGTGCTTTGGGTTATTTTCCCCCAGATTATACAATTTCAATGCAAGAGAAGACCATCTTTCTTTTATGTGATTTTTTTTTTTAACTAAAGACCTCTGCTGCAGAATATATAGTTCAGCCAATGCTTCATTCTAAGTACAAACATTTCATCACATGATATTCAATATTGTGAGTAAAGTTCTGTGTAGTTTTACAGCCCTTTTCTAACATATAGCCCTTAAACTATCAAGGCTTTAACATTTTTTCATGCTGTGTGGTGAAGTAGTCCCACCAAAATTCCACTAAGTATGAGAACGCGTTTAGAGAAAATCCATATGACTTCAATGGAAAAACATTTAAATATATATGTACTGTATGTTTATTTGTTATATACGCAGATATAATTTATACTAAAAGTAGACCCAATGCTATAAGAGATTTCCAGTTTCTATAGCTTGAATTTATTTGCTGCATAGCATGCAATACAATGTTTCTAGTGCTTTCAGAGATATTGCCATAGTAGTACACATCACCACAAAAACACGTGGCAACAATGTTCTTTCAGAGGAAGAATGCCCTAGGAAACATTGGTGCTAAATCTGACCAAGGGAGAAAATACATTGTGTTAAATAGAGTCTTTCTGGTTTCTTCTTGTTTGTTTTTCCTCTTTATAATCAAAACAAACCAAAGGATATTTTATGCAGGTAACACAAGCACTGAAGAATTTGCAGCAGATGATCTAGGTTAGTATCAGACTGTACAAAGTTGCTGTACCTGTGAGAGGCTGTGCACGTGTAAGAGTTTCAAGAAGCAATGCAATAATCCAGTGACTATTTCAGAGTGAGCTGATGTCCCTCTCGGGTGTCCACACGTTTAAGCTCTTGGAAAAGGTGTTACCTTTGCTCTGCAACGCCTTGCCAATTGGATTTTAAACAGCATCTTTAGACACTGCTCTTGTGACCGTTCACAGAGCCCATAGACACTGAATACTGTACAGAATGATCTCTCAGTTAATGTTAAAAGTTGGGCAGATAATTCAGAGCTGGAATTAGAGTTAGGAAAATAGCCCAAAATAAGTATCAACAGTATCAAGGCTGACATTACTAAACAGTATCAAGGCTGACATTAATAAAAATATCTGATGGCATCAATCAAAAATAGTTCAACTCAAGTGGCAATGATTTCACTAAATATATGTAACTTCCCAGCCTACCTTTGCTTATTCATACATTTTGGTAATCTGGAAAAAAAGAAGTCATTTTTCATGCTAAAAAATAAATGACTAAATGGAGGCCAAAGTAGCACAAGTGCAATGATGGCAGTTTGCTGTATATCCCTTACCCTATAAAGTTTCTTCTTGGAATTCTTTGTATGAAAATCCAGTGCCCACTCAGAAAGGTGGAACAGGAGTTTCAGGAAGGTTTTTATTGCCATCCCTCTTTCCTTTTGTGTTTTCCTTGCCCTGTTTTCTCTACTCATATCTGGCAGGGAACTGGAATGATAAGACAGTGTTTTGTGCAAAACTATGGAATAATAATTTTAATAAGTAGGCTGGAAATTCTTTTGTTATAAAATATTTATTTCTAAATACATTTATTTGCAATGAAGCAAAGAACAGGAAAAACAGATTTAGTTTGCAATTGAAACAATATAGTATTGTTTTCTAAATGTCTGATGCTAGTTAATTTCACTGCTACATTTCCTTATTAATTTATGCAGTTCATTAAGTTTAACTGGCATCTACAGAAAAAATGATCTTACAGTTTGATTTGCAGCAGGGGGAGATGTACTCATAATGAATATCTTGGTTGTGCTTTCCCCACATATTTTTAGCTAGGAAAACTGTATTCCTACAGGGATGTCTTCTGAACAACATAAACAAAAAAATTCTCTTTGCATTTCTATTAAAAGAAAAAAACAGTGAAATTATTAAAAACAATTATGTGCTTTAAGTTTTAAATATTTAATAACATTTCTAGATACAAGTTGTGCAATTTTCAATCTCTCTGGAAATGAAAAATAAATGTAATTGTTTTTATTACTATGATGACTACATCATAGTATCTTGAGGATTGAGGATTGATTGGAAGAAATGGCATCCACTAGAGTTAGAAGGCCAAGTGACTAAGTGAGGGAACTAAAAATTCCTCATATGGGTTAAGGAAAAACAACAACCAATGTGCAACTGTCAAAGTTTGGATTTAAAGAGATTGCTATAGGTGAAAATTGTCACTTCAGCTAAATTTCTTTCTTACCATACACTTTTCTTAAATCACCTGAGAATTGATAGCTAAGGATTAGTTGTGTCTGTGTATATATTTCAATATGACTGCTAAAAACAAGACCATGAGGGGGAAGTGTGTCATGCAGCAACAAATGACAGATTGCTTTAATTGTATTGTTCATAATTGTATTATGAATGGTTAAATATACCTGTGTTTTACTAAAGCTTTTATGCAAGCATAATCAAGGTAACAGTGGTTCAGCACAGCAATGCTTGCAGTAATAGGAAAAATCTGGCAAAATGAGCATTGTTTTGAGATTTAGAAAGCATGGCAAATAATTCTTGTGTGAGAATTTCTCCAGAAGTATATGAGGGACACAACTTATAAAGTTGAAAAGAGTAAGCATTGGCAAAGCTAATATGCAGAGTCTAAATCAGGGTCTTCTTTGTAGCTAAAGGGAAAAAACAGAGTAAATTAGGATATGACTTTCTTTTCAAATGAATAATAGAGTTTTTTGCTTTAGACATGAAAAAATCAGGAATATGACTGTAGAATAAAGAGTTTTGCTTAGGTAAGGTAGGTGGAACTAGGTTTACTTAAAAGTCTGAGGCATATTATTGTTTTACAATGTATGTTTTGTCAGTATCAGAGACACTTGATGAGCAGCAGTCTCATGCTGACAAGTGCTACCCCTGAAAGCCTCTGTGCAGCTGGTGCTTGAATGAAATAGGAATCTGGTAATTCTAGGACAGTTCTAGGCAGAAAGCGAAAATGCTCTATAAGTGAAAAAGAAAAAATAGTCAAATTTTAATAGTGTGAACAACACACAAATGTCTATTACTGTTAATTCGTTTATGTTGGTACACATAATCACAGCCCAAATTTTCTAATTAGTGCAAAAAAAACCCCTTATTAGCAAAGCTACGTTAGCGGCTGCTATATCTTAAGGAAAAAAAAAACAACAAACCAACAAAAAAGAACAGAACAAAAACCACCAAGCTCCTATGAAAGCCAGACTTGTTCTTCCTTTGCCAGGTTCAGAGACAATGGCCAGCATCAGACGACTGCACCAGGCTGCTGGTGCCAAGGTGGGGGCGAGGCCAGGCCAGGAGTGCAGCCCACAGCCCAGGGTCCCAGCCTGGCTAAATGAGATCAGCGGCCCAGGCAGGCTGGTGAGAGCCCAGGAGCAGGCTCAGGAGAAAGCAGCTGGCATAGACAGAAGAGTCTACAACCAGCCCGAGTCTCCCTGCTGGTTGTCTGGGAGCCTCCACTGACTCCTCTGCTAGATTGTTCTTCCAAAGACAACACTGCCCCATCTTTAGCTTGGCAATGAGCATCAGCAGCCAAATCTGCCAGAGCAAGGATGCTTTCATGGTCATTTCCCAATATTCTCAGAGATCCCAAGACAATTCTTCTAGCATGGGTTCTGAGGTGTTGTGATAAGCTGTTGGCATTCTCTCAGGATCCAAGGGATGAGATGCTAATTAAGGGGTTGTCTTCCTTTTCTTTGTCAGGGAAAACACATTCTTGAAAGTGACAGGTTTTGTCCTCACTCTAGGGTCTACTTGGGACCATTTCTGTCTGTTTTCTAACAGATTTTATCCTTTGCTCTTTGTTTACTCTTGTGTAACTCTGTGTTACATATGACTTTGGCAAATAGTGTGTCCAGTGCATATGTTGGATACGCTTGCTTCTTTCTGTTACAACAAAAATCTGTTTTGCTCAGCTTCTAAGTTTGTATTATTAACAGAGGAGCTGTTGATATGTTTAATAAGTCTAATATTGTGTACATACTCTAAAGGCCTCTGCTCTCACCCCAGTCCTGTACTCTTAGATGCTTCATGATTATTATGGGGGCATGAATCACACATTCTCCACAGAATAACTAAGTGATGTTCCTATCCATGTAGAATTTGCTAACAGCATTGTAACACAGACTCATGTAAAATCAAAGTAAACAAAAATTAATTAATAGCCTCTTGGTCATTAGATAATTGCTCTTTCAGCTTAACTGACTAAAACAAAGCTCCAAGCAGGTCGAGTCCAGAAAAGGTAAAACTCACAGCCCAGCCTGAGGCTCTGCAAAGTTAGTAAAAACTCTTATTACCAATGGCAATACTGAGTTTGCACGCTACTTTTTTAACTAAAAATATGCATTTAAAAGTTAGCAGTCTTGCTCATATTTTCCAAGTTTAGATATTATCATTTAACCTGTCACTTACCTTCTGGGAAGTTGATGTCAAGGTAATACTTTTAATAATTCTAATTTTCTAGGACACAACTTTGTACCATGACACCACCTAAAATCAAAACCTATAAATGTGAATGTAACAACTTACACAGTAAGTAGTACATGTTGACTATGTTCCTTTTTTTTTGAAGTGTTTGTTCTTATTGAAAAAAGGACCAGAATGCAAGAAGATAAATTAATTATTAGTATTGTTAAATAAAGATTAATTATGCAGTAATATGTCTATGATAGATTGGAAATAGGGAAATTCCACTTGTCATGAAGTATTTCTGTGCTATATCTAGGACTTGTATGAATCATTAACATTGTTTATCGTTGATACCATCCATGAAGTGCATTTGTCTATCTTTTAAATTTTTCAATATTTACTTTTAATAAATATGACATTGACCCAGAAAGGCTCCATAAAACCTTTCTCTGTGTTGGTGATTCTGCTTAGGACTTATTGTTCCACTGTATTGAAACAATAATGGCAAATCTTTAAAGCCAGTCATTGAATTCAAGCCTACCTAAAAACAAGAGAGTACTCATTTCTATAAGCAACATAAAAATCACTCCTTTTGATATCAGTAAATTCTTCTTTATAATTCACATGAATACAAAAACAAGTAAAAAGCAGCCATTCTTTGCAGAATGTACTGAGTAATAGAACTTGTATTAAGAATCATGTGTGGATTCAAAAGTTTTTAGCTTCAGGTGGTGGATAAGAGAAAGTGTATTAATATGCATACAGCACTTCCAGCTTAGAATCTGTAATCCAATGAGACTAAGAAAGTATCCAGAGGAAATATTGCTACATATTTTTATAGTTTTGTGCTTTCTTCTCTGTCTCTGCTTTTGGCTACTATGAGGGAAAAGGTTGGATTAGATGTACCTTTGAGCTAAACTTGTATAGCCATCCTATTTTTCTATATTACTTGCCACAAAGGTATGACTGACTCATTTATAATCATTCCCGGTTATTTGCCTGAAACTAAACAATGTGGGAATAAAGGGACTCTAAAAAACATCATACACACTTCTGATATTCCTTATCAAGTGACATTTAACACTTGGCTTTTGAAAATCAGATCAACACATTTTAAATTTAGATAAAATATAATTAACATGCCTATAATCTCCTAAATTAGAATCACTGCTGATATACTAATCATCCGGCCTCTGTGGGCCATCTGAAATTTTCTTCAGATGGAAGGCTCCAGATAGAGGATACAAGAGAATCTACAGAAGCTGCAATGTGTCCTCCAGAAATAAGATCTATTCCAAGAATTTTGCTAGCAGCTGTTGCCTTCATGCATCCAAAAGTTTTTTTTGGCTGGGAAAGGACATGATATGGAAAATCTGAGATAAGACAAAGATGGCAGCATAAGTGATAAGTAAGACTAACAGGGAGAGTTCACAAAAGGAAAAAAGAAATTATTCAAACTCACAAAAAAACCCTACCAATCAAAGAAAAAGAACCAAAAAAGTTAGGATGACCAAGAAGCTGTCAAATTAAGTTTCAAGCTGTCACAATGGCAAGGTCATTGATAGACTAGGATGAAAAAGGATTAAACAAACTTAAGACATTAAAAATAGCAAACAGAGTGAAGAATTAGTGCTAGAGTGGCATGGGCACACAAAAGAAGAAAGAATGACTGCAAAAAAAGGAAGACGATGCAATTTAGTCATGAGATTTTAGAAATAAAGAGTCAGAAATTTGGGAACAAGAGTGGATGCTAGAATTAACTAACAATGAGAAGTGGAATCATTGGGATGGACAGAATTAGATGAAGTATTGTGGTGGTGGTCCTATAGAGCTACACTGTTGAAAAATATAACTTAGTTCAAATTGATTACTAATATTCAGTAAGGAAAATCATGTATGATCCAGGTGTTAAATCCTGTTCCAGGGAAAATCAAGTTCAAGGACTACAGCATTGCTATTTTAGAATAATTGTTGAATGCTATAGGACCTGGATTGGATTATATTTATGCATGTGCGAGAAAATAACAATGTCAAGAAATTAAGGAAAATATGAATATCATAACATTCATAGAGGATTCATTAAATGTGGTGGCTCTTGAGATGCATAACTTCTCTTTCGTGCCTCATTGTGTATCCCATTAAGGAAGTGATGGCTGGAATTCATTTTGCAAATAGATAGGTAGCAATGGTCAATAAATTCCTTTCGCTGCTTGACTGTGTATGTGCATCTATGACATCATTAATATATAATTGTGCAAGCAAATGGTGGCAAATTCCAGAGGTCGTTCTTTTGTCTTTTTCCTTGTCTTCTTTTTCCCTGCTTTTCAAATGTGAAGCTTTGAAAGTGATTTTGTTCCAACATAATAGGATAGAAAGGAAACCATCACGTAACATCCAAAAATATTGGCTAATTTTCAAGACTGTAGCCCTGGCAGTATCCACCCATCACAGTGTAATGTTGCCTTAAAAATGTACCTTACAAATGGGAAGTGCACTACTGCAGGTACAGAATTACTGTAGGTACACAGAGCACCCTGAAAATTTATATTACCTGATAATTTGAGTTATATTCACTCTGTCTACTCAACAAAAATGTTTTTAACCAAATAACAGTATGGGTCTCATGTAGAAAAAGTGCCCAAGAATTTCAAGTCCATGAAGGATAAAAGTATTTTCTGGCAATTCATGTCACATATTTGACTATTTGTTTACCAAAAAATTGAAATGCATGTGCAATTTTAAGAAATGGGAATCCATCTATGCTAGGTTCACATTTAAATTAAAGATCTGTCAACTCCTTTTTCCAATGATGTTATCCTGTCAATAGTAATTCTGTTTATTTTTGCAATATGTTTTAAACATAAGTAGTTTTACATGCCTACATATTTATGTTAAAACTTCTCTATTTTCAGGTAAAAACACAATCTAATTCTGGAATTACTTCCTTTACTTAATATTTTCTCAGTGTGGGTTTTTCTGTTCTTCATACTTCTTCATTTAATTTCATGAAAGAATTTTAAACACAGTTATATAGAATATTGACTGATATATCAGTTCTAATAATGAAAATTATAAAACTCTCTTTTTTTCCCCTCTCTTGAGGAAAGGTGCCCAAATCCCATTCTCAAACTGAGATCCTTCAGGTTTTACCTGCCACCTTCTCCCCTTGGACTTGAAAAAAATTATCTATGGTAGCTAAAAACTGTATTTTTTGAGTCTTTTCTTTTTCCCTCCATTTTGTGACCTTCCCATTCCTCTCTTCATACAGCTGTACTAAGGACCATATATTTGTTATGGTTTAAGACAGAAAGCAGTGTTCAGAGTTGCCTGGCAGCAAGTTTGTAATATCCTCAGTAATTAGGTCGTGGGAATTGGGAGACAGAAGAAATGGATCTTTGCAGCCCAGAGGGAAATCTACTAGGGCCTGACTGATTCCAAAGTTTTGGCATGGAAAACTTGTCATTTGATGATTAGTTTCTGAACCTGTCTTATGTCAAATAGTGTTGTTTGTTCATGAAACACGCTACAATGGTCTCTCCCCAAGGCTCACTAGAACAAACTGTGTGGCAGCAGAAAGTTGCTGGGAGTATCAGTAATTGCAGTCAATATGATTTAATGGCTAACACAGTTCAGAAATTCTTTGCCTAACTGCATTTGTCCTGTTCATAGAAGTGGAGCAGAAGACCTCTCATCAATATGTATATGTGTATACACACAACATATATATGCATATTTTAACATTATTTATAGTGTATTATATGCACAATAAATGTTGAGATATTTGTTTGAAAAATAGAATAGGTCTGGAAGCTGTACATATGTATTTTATAAATTTATATATTAATATAACCTTAGTGATCTTCCACACTAAGAAAGTTTCAATATTACAGACTTCAGAAAGACAAAAATAACTTGAAAATTATTTCAAAGGATTACTTGGGCACAAATTGAAAATTATTGAAAATAATTTCAAAGGATTACTTGGGCACAAATTGATAACATGAATAGGACATCATTGAACACTTCTTTGAAATTGCTCCAATTGCTACATAAAGTAGGATATTATACCATAAATAAGGGCAACAAAAAAGCATTTTCATTGCTGGTATATTCTAAACCAGAACATTTTCAAGTAATTCAAAATATCATAAAACTTACAAACTTATCCACATAATTTGAAGGACAAATTTCAAAAATTTAACTACTCTGCAAATTCATTTGTATAATTTGCTTCTTTCAGATTAACACAGTAGAAAGTTTTCAAAAATTCCTACACATGGTTAGGTTTCATATTAATTAGCTGTAGTGTGAGGCAAGGATTCCTGACCATGAGCATGGAACGATAGAACAAGCCATGAAAATACAGTGATAGTATGATAACCAAGGCTGAGTAAACTTGGATGCCATGTGTGAATATGAAATAATTTCTACAGCACAATAGAGTACAGGCTGGATTCTATGTTACAAGCTTATCTCAGGCCACTGTGTTACTCTCTCAGACCTGTTACGAAGGTCTGAGACAATATCTACCTGCATTAAGAATATGAATGATGATGTTAAAAGATGACAAAGACGATTAACTCCTGTCCCCAAATGGAAAAAAAATGCCATTAGGAGCTGGAGAACCTTTTTAAAGGTGCTAGGAAACTAACTAGAAAACAAAGTAAGAACAAACTGTGGCATTAGTGCACATTCTGTCACAGACCACTAAAAACAAGGGCAAAGGGGGCACAGGTAGATTTTGCCTGTTGATGCTCCCAGTAAAGGAAGTGATTCCTGCTAAGAACTTAATTCTGTGGTGTTGTATGGTTCATAAATAATAATGAAATACAATAGTAATCACAAGGAGGTGAAAGCTGAAAAGCTTTTATAAGTCATAGCAAAGAAAGATCGTGATGTCTGAAAGCATCGTATGCCTTCCCATATTTAAGGACTGATTTCAGAGATAAGAACCCTCATTGGCCTTCTAAAACAATAAGGAAATATCTCAATTGTTTTAAATTATCATAACTCTGTTGAAGTAATTGAGGAAATATTAGTTTATATCAGCACAGGCTATGTCACTTTATTCTATGTCAGTTCAGGACCATTATTAGGTAACTGACACAACAGATGTAACAACAGTACTAAAAAATATTAACTGAAATGATCTTATATCCTGATATTATCAAATTGAATTGAAGGAAAGGAAGAAATAAAGGAAAAATACCATCCTTTGTGAAGTCAAACAGTTATAGAGTCATTAAGGTTGGAAAGAACCTCCAAGGTGATTGAGTCCAAGGTCCATCAAGCGCATTAATACTTCTAGGAATGGTGACTCAGTCACTTCTCTGGTCAGCCTGCTACAATGCTTAACCACACATTCAATTAAGCAATTCTTCCTGATGTCCAACCTGAATTTCTCCCGGTAAAACTTGAAGCCACTTCCTCTTGTCCTGTCACTGGTTGCCTGGGAGAAGAATCTGACTCCCACTTGTCAACAGTCTCCTTTCTGGTAGCTGTGGAGACTGATAAGATCTTCCCTGAGCCTCCTTTCCTCCAGGCTAAACAACCCCAGCTCACTTACCCTCTTATCTATGGTTTCAGTCTTTGATTCTGTCACATTAATGAATGATCCTATATTAATCTGTTAGGTTGTTACAGAGCTAAATGACCCTGGGGAACATTAAACCTCCTCACACACTTCCGAACATCATCCTAAGATGGAACGATGGGTCTTCTTGTTTAGGATGCCAGTGTGGATCGCCTGAAAATGAATGTAAAACAAATGGTAACATGACCCAGCAAATATCCTTTTTGTGAAGGAAGATGTAGCAAGAAAATTACCTGACACACTATGTAGAGTAAATTGTCAGGCTGTGTATATCTCTGTTCTGCTACAGCTGAGTATTGAAGACGTAATGCTGTAATGCTGCTAAATAAGTCAGTCATAGACATACAACTATTTACAAATCTTCAATATTTCTAATACATTAACCATTCACATCCATATTCACAGTTACAAACCTTTTCTCTCTAATAGTAGTTAACATTTAATATGTAACAAAATTGCTCTTAGATGTGTATGTGACTTGGAAGGATGTAAAACAGAGGACTAGGTTTTACAAAATAGGAGGTGATAGAATCAAATTTGTATGTAATTATTTAGGAGGCATTTGTATTATGTAGCTAAATTTACAGAAAATATGGTTCAGACAGGCAGGCAAATACAAGAGATTTCCCATGACACTGCATTTGTGTGGAAAGAATTTGGTAGTGGGAGGGCTGCAGGGGTGGCTTCTATGAGAAGCTGCCAGAAGCTTTCCCCATGTCCAACAGAGCCATTGCCACCCAGCTCTAAGGTGGACCCACCACTGGTCAAGGTAAGCCCATCAGCAATGGACATAGTGTCTGGACAATAACATATTTAAGAGTAAAAAAACTGCTGCAAAATAGCAGCTGGAGACAGGAGTGAGAATGTGTGGAAGAAACATCTCTAAAGACCCTGAGGTCAGTGAAAAAGGAGGGGCAGGAGGTGTTCCAAGCACTGCAGCTGAGATTGCCCTGCAGCCTGTGGTGCAGCCCACGGTGAGACAGCTGTGCTCCTGCAGTCCATGGAGTCCCACCATGGAACAGAGATCCTCTTCAGCCCCTGGAGGGCCCATGCCAAGGCAGGGAAATGCCTGAAGGCAGTTCTGACCCTGTGGGAAGCCTGCACTGGAGCAGGACTTCTGGCCTGGTGGAGCAGGTTTGATGGCAGCACGTGTGACCTCATGGGGGACCCACGCTGGCCTGTTCCTGAAGGACTGCACCTGGTGGGAGGCACCCACACCAGAGCAATTCATCAGGAACTGCAGCCTGTGGGGACAGCTCACACTGGAGTAGTTAATGGAAGATTGTCTGCTGTGGGAGGGAACCCTTATTGGAGCAGGAGAAGAGTTTGAGGAGTCCTGAGTCCTCCCCAGGAGGAGTGGCAGCATGTGATGAACTAGCCAAACCACTATTCTCCATCCCCCTGTGCTGCTGAGAAAAAAGGGAATTAATCTCGGAAGGGAAGAGTGGATGGAAGATGTTCTAAAATTTGATTTCATCTCTCATTACTCTGATTTGATTGGTAATAAATTCAAATTTTTTCCTCAAACTGAGCGTATTTTGCCCATGTCAATAACCAGTGAGTTATGTCTCCCTGTCCTTAACCCATGGTCCTGTCATATTTCCTTGTCCAGCTGAGGAGGGTAGTGATAGGGTAGATTAGGTAGGCAATGGCATCCAGCCAATGTCAAACCACCATGCCTGTTCAGAATATTTTGCTTGAATACCAAACAAATTTTCATGTAACATTAAAAAAGGTGACATCTGATAGGACTAGGAAGCAACTTTTGAATTTATGGGGTGACAGTTACCTTGGGCAGAAAGAAAAATGGTTTATTGCATAAACAAGATCATCAGAATTGTTGTGGAATAAACAGCCTATTTTAAGCACTTCTTTATTTTAGCATTCTCAGGACATGGTGAACATTAAATAATGAGTTCATGTTTTTACCATCATTTTAATTAGATAACATCTGGGTGGATATTTTTCATATTCAGATGGATTTTCTTGCTGGTTCACTTATGAGTGAAGATTGATGCTATTTAAATTTTGGGACATATAGAAGAAAGTTTTCAGCCAGGCTAAGATAAACTATTGTATTAGACTACTAGTTATCAATTGCCTAATTGTCAGCAGTCTAGTGTAAAGTGAAAAAGAAAACCACAGAGTTATACACTTTCATAACAGAGATAAAAATCAGAAAGTACCTAACTGAAAACTTTGATGATTCTGTGTCATTGTCTGTGAAGTTTCCAGGTTATTTCTGGTTCTGAGCTATTCTACTGATACATACCTGTTGAACGAGTCAAAAAAATTCTAGTTTCACATCTTGTGGTAAAATTTCATATAAATATCTGGTTATATGTTTTACATTAACTTGTATTCTTCATAACTTTTCAAAGTTCCTTCATTAACACCTGTTAAAGAATTAACCATAAAAAAGAAATAATCAAACAAGGTAACATCAGTATAGTAAGGAGGGCAAGGTGTCCTCAGCAGCAGAATTTCTACCATAGTACATTTTATCTCACAGATAGTTCATCAATATTTATTCTGTTACCTGACACAGACTGGAATGATTTTCCATCAGTTTCTTAGCTGTTTCCAAGAGCTCTGGAAGAAGGTTATGAGGGAAAAATATATATGAAAGCAGAAACCAGAAAAGCAGAATAATTAGTAGATAAAGCATCCATTGCAAAACATTGACATTGTGATGTTTGCAATGCTAATATGTTTTGCAGAATTATCCTACAATTCACATGGCACATTTTCTCCTGAGTTGTCATTTCCATAGTGATACTTCTAGGGTAACCACAACATACTTTAGGTCTCAGTTGTTCAGGTAAAATTATTGTGAAAGACCTGTCAGAACTAGCTCTGTCCTCCCTGACATTTTCACCAGGAGAAGCATATAGGGCCTGATTCCAGTTTACTCTAATTACTTTAAATATACAGGTTTACACTGATTCTGTATTTTGAAATTATATTACTGTTCCTCAATTGCATATGATAGACTAGGAAGGTGTTTTACAAACTAGATTTCATTAAGTCATTTACTCATGATCCAATATCTCCTGAGTACTTACGTTGTAAGTTTTGCATCTTTCATACACAAATCTGTTTCATAATGTAATGCTGAAACATGGTTTATGACAGAATACCTGGTACTTTTATTTAATGATGTCCATTTTTAAACTAAGAAGAGTTAATTCCCAAGTAAGATCATGCATAACAAGAAAATAAAAAAAAAAGGAGACATTAAAAAAATAACAGATTTCCCAATGCAATTATTTATTTAAAATATTATTTAATTGATTTAAATCAATATATTTTCAAGCTGTAAATTAAATTTTTATTGCCTTTAACTGATAAAAGAGTTCCAAATGGAATGCAAATGAGTATGGGTCCGATGAAAATGATTTGCCCACACCAATAGCAGCAATTGTCATGAATACAATTTATCATCTGTCAGCATAATATACTATATACAAACTGCGAGGTGACACCCTGGCAAAGTTCTATTTCAGACATAAACTAATGCATTACAAAGTGCCAATCTTGGTCACAAAACTATAAATTTGAAGACAAACGAGTATAAAAATATGCTGAGATATTTTATTTTGAACAGTAGATCCCCTATACCTGATTTTGTTTATTAACTTGCTTTGTTTTAAACTCATTTTCATTTTAAACTGTATAATGGAGAAAGCAGGTGTAATTTTAGACCCTTATAATTTCAAAATCCCATTTATTTGCCAGAAGATAGAGTATAACTGAAGAAATATGTATATAGGCTTATAGGTACTAATAGAAAAAAAACATGACTTTTATAGATTAAGTACTTAAGTCTTCTTTATTTTAGAAATTCTTATTTTTATTTTTATTATCAAATGGTATTGGCAAAATGAGCTAATCAAAAAACTATGCCCATGTTTTATAGTATGTACAATAAGCACAATGCTTTTGTCACACTTTTGACAATATTTACCCTGTGCTACAAGTACCACTGCCACTACACTCACACCTTTAAAGTAATAAGTACTTGGAAGCAGAATTTCTTCCAACCTCAATAAGGTATGAAGTATCCCACAAAATTTAACTTTTTTCTTTGTTATTCTTGAGGCATTCATTGAGGAAAATATATTCTATAGTCTTTTTTTTTCACACCATAATTCTTTTTCTTTCTAATAGACACTGAATTGTTTTAACATAATTTTTTTTTGTCTTGTATTTCATTGCTGTTTCTCTCTGCTATATATCCTTTATACCTGAAGAAGTTACTTTATAGGCTCTAAAGAATTTAAGAGACAATATTAACACTACAAATATAAATAAAAGAATAATAATGATATATTCTATGTTCTCATCCCTTCTGAGCATCAGTCACTTTTGTGAGATTGATGTTTGGTTTTGAATAGAGTAAAAGAATACCTGAGAACTGGACCCTCCTCACTTAGTGCAGGATCTATTTACTTCCTTTTCTCTATTTGTCCTTTTCCATCATGGAACAGCTTTAACGTCACTAACTCATAGGAAAAAACAGCTATTAAGAAACTTGACCTAGTGTTTTTCATGAGACTACATGTACAAAGCTAACTATTAAAATACATTATCTACCTGTTAGGACTTTTTGTTCATATACTCAGAGGTGTAATAATTGACTTGTTTTTATAAGTTTTCATCAGAAACTATGGTACTGTCAAGTTTTCACAGAAAGTGAAAGGGATTTTTCTAACTGGCTACCCTATTAGACGAACTTCATATTACTTCCTCCCCATATTCCAGACTGCATCGGCTCTGACAGCTAGCAGAATCCTGTCAGTGATCTTGTGTGTTTCATTCATGTTAATGCCTAAATCAAGGTTATTGTCTTTTCTATAGAAATTTTTTCATCTTGTATTTCCAGTTTTATGTTACTTTTAGCAAAAAAACACCTCCTAACATTCTTTTATGTATTGTTGCCATTCCCTTATTTCTTCCAGCTTATACAAGCAGATTTTTTTTTCTGTATAAGAATAAAGGAATAGATAAACAAGACAGTGCTCACAATACCCAGCTATCTCATCTACTGACTAACCTGGTGATAGGTGAACAAAAAATGTTATTTGCCCTGGCAGTTTCCTGGTGGTGAGTGAAAAGGAAATCTCCAGGTTGTTGGCAGATTGGTGTGTTAGCTCCCATGTGCAGGCAGCGTGGCCAATGCGCCACAGGGTGAACCACAACGTGATTTGTAGGTCAGGGCAGACTCTGTGCAGTGTGCCCACCCTCCTTTAGTTCTAAAAACACATATGCTTTTCTAGGTTTAGGAAAAATTAAACCTTCTCTGAGGAGTACGAAGCCTAACTTTGCTCACGAATGTCAGACGTAAAAAGGAAAGCACAGGATAATTTGTTCTGTGAAAAAAAATCTCATTGACTATAAAATCTTTTGTACTTCCTAAGAACATATTTACCCAGGTTTGCCTAGGTTTCATCTGGACTTCTGCTGTGGGGTTAATAAAGTATAAAACATTTTGAAAAAAGTTTATGATTAAAAAAACTTGTAAAAATTTAAAAATCCACTGAAATTTTCTGACCCACTTTATTCTTGAATGCCCAATAGAGTTGACTTCTTTTCTCCAAGAGTTTTTAGCCATGCAAAATCTGCTGTTAATGAGAACGACACAAGAGCAAATGCCCTAATACAATTTTTTTACGCGTTCATTATTAATTCATACTTTTTTTTCTGTTTAGGGTTAAAATTCAGGAATGGTGTCAACATTTTAGATCTACATTCATTTTGCTTAGTGAATGCCCCTTGAAAAGAGTCTTTGGGCATGAACACTAATGGAAAATTATGCTTTGGCACTGACTCACCCTTCTTTCATTGAAACTGATCTGGAAAGCAATTCTTACTTTTTTCTAACCAGAGCATTTCTTTGAAATTTTATTCTTAGCTACCGATGTGGTGTAAATGTGTCTTGTTAATATACCTTGTATTTACATCTTGTTAATCAATCTTCCTAAATTAGTCTTTTAAAATAATTTTATCATTTTTTATCTTGTTTTTTTTTCTACATCTATAGCTATGTTATCATGATTTCACATATCACGCTGGATCCCAAGAGATATGACAGTTTAGAGCAGTTAATGGTCTGTTTCATAATTATTGGAAACTGAATACTGTGTGTGTTAGCACACTGCAATAAATTTAAATACCCAGAAGACAGGAAGCCCATATGTTTGAGTTTTCTATCTAAAGGTGTATCCTGGTGGAATTTCTAACGTTTCCTAATTTATCTCAAAGTTCTGATTTTATAGGTAGATTAGAAACAATGCATTTAAGTATGCCTCAGCATATGTTCACTTCAAAACACTTCCCTTTGTTTGTTCTTCACCCCTTCATCACTTTCCCTCTGTTGAGTGTGCAAAGAGGATGCCCCTGAGTGTGGAAGGTGTAGCACAGCTTTAACACACGTTAGGGAGCCTTGGAGGAGCTGGGCACTGAGCACACGCAGCTGGGAGTCCACAGAAATGAACTGCACATAAATCAAGTCAGATACAGAGATTCAAGTTGCATTGCAAACCTGATGCTTGAAAACTTGAAACATTGGAGACTGCATTTGTTGTTTTGGCAAGACTGTGGGTCTGCTGACACAGGAGCAGCTAGGGGAGATGAATATGAGAGTAAATTATCTGAGACGGAGTTCGGTTTTCATCATGAAGTTTCCTCTGCCTGAGTAGTTGTAAAATGTTATTTTGGGGGACACAATAACAAAACATAGTGTCTGCTCTCAGCTCTCCTCTCCATCTTAATAAAACCTCTACCACTAATAACCTTCCCCAGTATTTGCATATTTTATTTTTTTTTTAAAGCTAAGTATACTAGTGCTGGTAAATATGCTAGCTGCAGTCACTGCATACCAAGGACAAAACACTGTAAGTTTGCTAATTATAAAATCCAAGATGAGTGCTTCACATGTGAAGAACTTCTTTCTCCCCACAGAATTAACACTCTCATCCATTTAAGTAGAAGGGAGATTTATTTGGACCTACATAGACAAAACAACTTTCAACTTTTAATGTCTTCATCACACCTGTTCTGAAAGCAGGTTTAATGTAGTGTGTGAACTAGACAATAAGATATAGTGATATTTTTTATCCAAGAAATAAATAAAAGAATAAAGAAACTATTTAAAAGTTCAATGAATGTCACCTTATGTCTATATCTCTACCATGATTTATATTGTGCTATTGAAAACAAACATGCAGGTGATGGAATATTAGTCTCTGTTCATACCAAGCAAAGTACTAAAAAATGCAAAGTATTAAATTTCATCAATATGTTCACATACCATATGAGAAAAAATCTACAGCTGTTGAGAAATTTTTTATTCTGGAAGATACTTTATTAATTCCTCATTCTATTGTTTTAATGGATAAAATATTCTAAAATTGTTTTTATTCTTAATTAACATATAATGTTGGTGAAGCTTTTAATTAGTCTTCATTTTGCTTTCAAAATTATAGCACAGTAAACTGACTAAAACTCACATTTTTACTTTTTTTTTCTGTACTGAAGAGAAAAGCCTATGCTGAATCTGATTAAATTAAATCAAGACCAATATAAATAGTGGGGAAAATATGATGCTCCATAGAGCAGCCTCCATATGGTTTGAATTTAACCAGTTTCTTAGTTCATTAGTACAGAGCTTTATATTCACTCTCTGTTTTATTTTATTTGTCCTAGCTGGTCTTTATTAAAATTAAAGTCATTAAGTCAGCTCTGTAAAGATGTAGGAAACTCAAAGGGTAAGTGAATCCCTGGGTTGCAGGGATATCTGGTTTGAGTCAGAGTATTGGGTGAGTGATTTACTCACTAGTAAACAGAAAGAAGAGATAGGAAAAGTAGTAAGTAAATACACATAATTAGTCAGGAGATAGCAGCGAGCATAACAAAGATAAGAGCTCCCATGCCACCAATGGCTGAGCCACTGACACAGTCCCTCAAGTGTCCCCATGAAGAAGCTCAAACATAACTTTGTAACTGATAGGAAGGGGGAAGCTAGATTATGGCGGCACTCATGGGAATTAATAAACTTTTTATGGGATATATCAGGGGCCTGCTGGATCATGCAAAACTTGCTAGGGGATGTTTTAAAAGGAATGTGGAAATGTGCAAAACAACTGTGGGGTGGTTAGAGGAAAAAACAGAAGTGTGGAAATTGAGGGAGAAATTTGGATCAGGGTGGAACAAGAGAGAAGTGGGGACAGGGGAATAAAATATCACATTTAACCAGGATGCTGACAGTACATGGTTTTGGCCAAGCACTGTGCCGGTAATATTAAACTTAGAAGTTTTGTAAAAGTTGTTAAACTCTCTTCCTATTTTCTATGCCATTTAGCCCCTATTTTCTCTGTGGTTCAGTTCACTATTCTGTGTGTGGGTGTGTGAACCTCAAGGTGGACTCACTGGTATGTAGGAGATGACCCCTGAACTCAGGCTGCAGGGGAATACCTGCTCTGGCACATGGAGCGCGTCCTTCTCTGACTCTGCTGTTCTCCCTGCTGCTTCTCACCCTCTCTGTTCTGTCTGATTCTGCCAGTCTGGCATTTTCTGCCCCGTCTCAGACATGTTCCCCTGAGGTGCCACCAGCCTGCCTGAGAGGCTCAGCTGTGCCCTGTGCTGTGTCTGCTGCAATGGGCTGGAGCTGGCACAGGGCAGCCCCAGCCTCTCCCCCTGGGGCATCCCTCAGCTTCAGCTGCCAGCACCGTGCTACATATTGCCAGCAAACCTTCCTAGTTCATAGTAGGTAAATACAAATCTCATTCCTGAATCAGATGCTTTGTGTATTGGAATAACTGAATGTGTAACACTTTTTAAGGAGAGCTGCAACCTTTTAACCAAGACATATCATGAAAGTGTGTCTGACATAACCTACATAGTGCTGCAATAAGTATAGAGGCCTTTCAAAGCAATATTTAAAATGTTTATTCTGTGTTCAAATTTAAAAGATAATTCATGAGTCACGTTGCAAGATATAAGTTATTTGTAAAGTACTCTGTGATTTTATCCGTAGGGACAAAGATGCTTTTACATGCTCATGCTTGGGAATTTCCAGTCAAGAAGAGATGTAGCTATGCTCTCATTTCTCAAAAGAGCCCAACTGCTGTTATCTTTCCCCTGATAGTTTAGGACAAAATCAAAACAAGGAGATGCTCAGCATATCCTGCTTCAAGTTCCCCTTTCTCCCAAAAGGAATTCACATTACTGTGTACCTCATGTCCAAGATAAAATACTGAGATGTCATATGATAGAGGAAAGGATTTTGATGCCACAAAGTATTTTCAAAGTCCTTTATGAATGGTTAAGTAGGCAGTATCTCTTTGCTAACTAAAAAGTGAAGGGAGAAAGAAAGCATTTGCTTCCCAAAGGTAAGCACCTACCTGTAGCTCCAAATAAGACCCATGAGATTATAGCTCCAGGTACAAAGCACTCTAGGATTTAGTTGCTGAGTTACTCCATAGAAAATGAAAAAAAAAAAAAAAAGGAAGACAAAATCTAACAGAGACTACATTAGTGCACTTGTGTAACAACAGGGAAATCTGCCTCCTGTGTCTCAGCAGCCCCATCTGGGGCAGTGCCATGGGTGCCATCACATGTGGGTTGGTCCTCTGGGCTTCTCTCCAATCTTTCTGTGCCACTGCCAAGAGTGGAAAGAGTGGAGAGCCTGTGATACGAGCAGGATTCATTTATCTCTAGAACAAGAAGGTAATTGAGCTTCTTCTACTCATTTCTGTTTATGTAGAACAACCTTCTCACCACAGGCCATGTGTGTGCAAAGTCAGTATTTTCAGTACTATACTTTTGTACATTTTAAAGGATATTATGGAATATTTTTACATTTACTCTGCAAGAATTTATTTTCTTTTCTCATTTATTTCTAACAAAGACATCAAAAGAAAGGCTGTTACTTTTTCTTTTGAAAACAAGCTTGCATAACATTGAGTAATCTGAATAGGATATTATCTGTAAAGTAGTGTAAAAGTAAACGTTATGCAGAGTTGCCAAATTATATCAAAAAGTTCTTAAACCACTATTTTATGAGGTTACTTTTAAAAATTACTTTTTCTTGGGTGATAGAGAGCAGTAGCATAGAAATGTTAACTCAGTACAAATTATCTTTAACACTCATCAATATTCCTCAAAAATAACAGAGTTTACCATAACTTTGAAGGAAGTCAACATGATAAAAAAGGAAGATTCACACATTTGGTTAAGGAATGTGTTGACTGAAAAAGAATGACTACAAAATACAGAAGAACCTGGAATTTTCTTTTTTAATTCAATTGATAATTGATTAATATTTTAGACTGTGAATAAGAAAAGTGCATCTTCAGTATTTTATGTTTGCTGCCTTTGAAATTATACAATTATGAAAATCAGCGTTTATGTCACAAATATTAAAGCAGTAAGCAACCAAAAGCTAGTACCTCCTCTTTCTATCTAACAAATGTGGCTATCACTAATGACACCTCATAAATAAATGATGAATTTTATGTTAAAAATTGTTATTTTCAGTCACTTAATCAAAACTGAGTATTACATGTTACCGGAGATTTTCACAGTCCTTAAGTGACTGCACTGCTGGGATGCATTACCCGTGACGTTCACCTGTCTAATTATTTGCTGGAAATGTACACAAACAGTCAAAATATTCAGGTTTGGGCTTTAAATAAGCAGGTTTTTTTCAATATATTTCAGCCTAAAATTTGCAAGTTTTAATTTCTTAGCTGACATGCTTGATACAGTAAGTAACCCTGGAACTGCAGTGGTGTGATAGAGGAAAGTCAAAAGGTAAGAGACAGGTGATGCAACATTTCTTTCCATTCCAAACAAAGGATCTTGGCTGATATCTAAGGTTGTGCTTCCAGAATTTATAAAATGGTTTGGAAGATCCTTATCACAGTGAATGTGAACAGGGATTGTCAAATACATATAAATTTAAAATATGAGGAAAATATATAAAGTCTGATGACTAAATATAACCTTTCAAAGGTGAACTAAAAAAGAAGCATATGATAGTCTTGTCAGTCTAAGTACCTCCCAGCCACCTACATTTAACACTGATAAAACACATATAAGATTAAAGCAGTTAATAAAAGAATATTCAACAAAATGATTAATGGAATGCCTACGAGTATAATGAAAGGCAATTTGAGAACCTTACAACAAACTTAAGATCTTTAAAGAAAATTTTAATCCTTCATTGAAATTACATTTATTTTCTTTTTTTGATATCTCTAGGCAAATAAATTATGTTTATAGTAATTTTGTTAAATAAACCATGCATAATAAAAACACAGGAAAAAATTAAATTCTATTATAAGAAAGGAAAAATCTACAGCAAAGGCTAAAAAAACTTCAGTTTAAATGTTTGTTTGTGTTTCATGGCTATCATTAGACTGGATGGACATCTGCCTTATTTTAAAAGACTACTGCAAATGTGCAGTTACTGAGTCCTTTTGTTAGTTGTTTTGCAATTTATCAGTCTTACTTATTTTTCTATTTACTTCTATTTTATACTTGAGATAATTTCAGAATTATGTGTTCTATCTCAGGACATGTACTGGCTTGGGGCAAGACTCTGCCCTGATACAAAGCCACATCCAATGCAGAAGTTTCCAGATGCACTGAAATTGCTGCTCATGCGTGTTATCCTGTGTGCTGTGACACTGTGGGGGACGGGGCAGGTATAAGTCCAAGGGTGTCAGGAACCCACGCCTTAAAAAAGGAACCCACTAGGCCGCGGCAAAATATCCAAATATGGATAACATTGTAACCAGACCAGTGAAGAGATTTTTGCTTTTATTTCCAGCACATCAGTCTCAAAATACAAAATGGAGACATGACAGCTCACTGATCCACACCAAAAAATGTCTCCCCCAACAGCGCTGGTACAGCAATACATAAAATCATCTCAGACTAGAATTCAGCCAATCAGACACAGAAAACACATATTGACAAGCATTCTATCCAATCTTATAAAACATACGTAATTGTAGCTAAAACAAAGACTAGTTCATAAGAGACAAAGAACAGAGTTCTATTCATGCTAACCTTCTAAAGATATACATTAAATAACCTTGTTGCCATCCTAAAGCCAATTCCACAAAGACCTATTGTGGTTTGTCACGTCTACTGCTTGGGAAACTTTTCTGTTTGCATGGGAAACTTTTCTGCTGTATTTGCAATGCTAACAAAACTTCAGTCTGAGGCCTATACTTTTTTAACCATTTCCTAAAAACCCTCTAACCTTAAGGATTCCAACATGACACCAATGTGCAAGCCTTGCTGTATGAGATTCTCCAAGAAAAGCAGCTGTGTGCCCCAGCCCTGCTGAAGTCAGTGGCTTCAGAGATTGGCTTCGGTGGATGATTGCTCAAGACCCTGTGACTGTGAAACAAAGGAAATGTACACATATCTCTTTTTAAAAATCTATTACACAGTGTCAACAATATTTTATCTACATTCATTTCACTTTTTGTAAATTCTACACTTGAAAGTGAATCGTAATTCAGATTAGTTACATATTGATTTTAACTGAAGCTGAAAAAATTTGATGGAGTATCCACTCGGCACTACTATAGTAGGCATACAAGTCACAATCAGGCAAATATTTATCTGCAAATAGAAGTTCTCAGGAGAAGAGTTAGCAAGTGAGCTTTCAGTGTTTAACTCCCTTTTAACACAGATTTTCCTCCCCTTTCATTCTCCATAAATAGATTGTAATGCAAAACATTAATTTCTAAATTTTGACAAATGTCTCTTTTCATCTTCCAGTTTTCTTTAGTTATAGCATAATTGCAATGTTCAAACAGCACAAAGAAATAAAATCTAGCTGAAAAAATGAGTAGCCAAATTGGAGGTAACAAAATAGGACAAAAATCTGAATAGATAAAAGGACAGATGGTGGATAAATTTGCCATTATCCAAGGATGGTTCCACCACAGGTTAAGTACTGTAGTATTTTCTCTTTATACTATTAACTTGTGTATTGCCAGCTCTTTATGGTAATAAAATGGTCAGCTCCCTAATTTCAAAATATAGTGATATTTATTATTTTCTTACTTTTCTATGGGTAGTGAGTCTAATTATCCAGATGGTGCATGTATAGACCACTTGTGTATTTTACAGGTTCAAGCTATTTCTTGTTCTAGTATGTAGTATGCTTTACCATATGGCATATAATTATTATGTAGCCAATACAGACTTATAATAGTGACTGTGCTGCAGGTTGGGGAAGGTTGAGGAAGATCCTCCCCACCTATTCTGCCTTGACGAGGCCACATCTGAAGGACTGTGTCCAGCTCTGAACTCCCCACTCCAAGAAAGACAAGGAGCTACTGGAAAAGGTGGTTTGTGGGTCTGTAGCATCTCTCTCAGGACAAAAGATTGAGAGCTGGGCTTGTTTAGCCTGAAAGGGAGACAGCTGAGAGCAGGTATTATCAATGCTAAGCAATATCTTGAGTGTGGGTGTGAAGAAGGTGGAGCCAGACTCTTCATGGCACTCCTGCCCAGGGGCAGGACAAGGGCCAAGAGGCACAGACAGAAACACAGGAAGGTCCATATGAATATGAGGAAAAACGTCTTTATATTGAGGATGTCAGAGCACTGGAACAGGCTGCCCATAGAGGTTGTGGAGCCTTCTCTGGAGATAGAGACAAACCTGGGTGTGATTCCATACAATCTGCTCCAGGTGTACCTGCTTTGCTGGGGGGTTGGATCAGGTGATCTCCTGAGGCCACTCCCAGCTGCCACCATTCTCTCATTCTGTGATAAATGTAGATCAAATTGTTGTCATCTGCAATTTATCAGACCTAGTGAGTCAACAACCTTGGGTAATGTAAAGCAAAAAGTCTTGTAGAAGTATAGGATAATAACAATTTTACTTAGATTTAAAAGCTACACACTTTGAAGTATTAGATGCTTCTAATCTAACATTTTATACAGGGTATATATTTTTAAATTCCACTCTTTTGTGTAAAACAGTAACAAATTCTCTATTTCAGTTTCTTGTTCCAACTTTTAAATATTATTGAGCTCTTCAGCATCTACTTACCTGCTGTTCTAAAATATCTGGAGTCAGTCTTGCTGTCAAGACTGTTCATGCATTTTATATTAATGGCCACTGAACAAAACCAGAAATGACCCTGGGACTCCCAAAACTAGTGAATAATTAATTTATTTTAAATAACTAATTGAAATAAAAAGTGAGAATCAGCAGAATGGATTTGCTTTTACTTACAGAAAGGAAAATGTATAAGGAAAAAATAGAGAAAATGGTAATACTAATGTCAGTTGGAGTAAGATAGGGACATGTAAAAAACTATGCCCAGGAGACAGACTACTGGGAGAGGAACAGCTCATAAAAGCATTTATTAAATTGAAAGTAAGAGCAAATGTATGTAATTAATCATTGCAGGGCCAACAGAACTATGAACATTGCATTTAGAATAACATCATGACTGAAAATCATATTAAAGTGTATTTGGTGTCTATAAATAAAAGACAAGAACAACAATGTGCTACAATCTGTTATGAGGTATGAACAGATAATACAGATAAAACAGAATACATTTGAATCAGGACTGGTCTGAGGCAGTGTGGTGGATTGACTTTGGGTGGGCACCAGATGCACATCAAAATCTTCTATCACCCACCTTCTCAATAGGTTGTGGAGGAAAAAAATTGAAAAATAATAAACTCCCCTATTTCTAATCCTAAATTAAATCAGTAAAGTGTTAGGTTAACTGGTATTACTGATTCTAGTTCCTAAATTAAGTATTTAACTGAATCGCTAATATTTCTCAATGTGAATATTACTGATTAGCAAGTTTTTTTGAGCTGATGCAACATTTTATTTTTAAGTTTCTTATGTACTACCAGCTGACACACATTCGTTTGAGTTTCCCTTTCAAAAAGAACTTGTAGGGAAATTAGTATATTCCAAAATATGTAGTTATGGCTGCCTGACAATCAGCATTAGCGAATTCATTGTTTTCAAGACAAAACTGTGACTAACAAATTCCAGGCTAGAATTAAGAAAACTAGATGCTATAAAGTCAGATTAAAAAAAAAAAAAAATTCTAGAAAGATATTAAGCAACATAATGTTTAGGTCTTCCATATCTTTCCTCCTGATAACTTTTTAATTAGATGATCATCCTTATCAGATTTAAAATATTCACTGCGGAGGCTGCTCCCGCAGTACCCAGTGCAGGAGGCATTGAGGATTTAATGCCATCAGGGTGCTTCCCCTTGTAGAGAGCTGGGAATGCTGAGGAGTCTGTGAGCCAACATGTGCAAAGCTTGCGAACTTAATTTGTGGCAAGCTGGCTTTGAGTGTCATGGGAGTGAGCCAGCGTGCTGTGCACCCACAGGTTTGACAACACCATTCCCCTGCACTGTCCCAGAATGGACTGCAAATGATGGTATGTTGTGGCAATCATGAAAATGCACATTCTATTGAATAGTTTTTAGACCAAACTAAATTTCAAAGTGTTTCCACCGTACCTCTTCAAAGCAGGAATAACTGTTAAAATCTAAATTGTACATTATACTGTTTCAATAGTTGTATTCTTAAATAAAGAATAACTTTCTGAGAAGAAACATGTGAAATTCATGTAGCAGGTTTAAACTATATTAAAAACCACAAAACCATGGCACTGCAAAGGTTAACAAAATAAATTACGATTGTTTAAATCCTGGTTTCCAGTGAACCACGGAATTTCTCAAAATTCTCAATTGTGAAGGTTCATCAGAATGATAAATTGTTCACTGGTATGTCAGCATGGGGTATTATGCAAGGAAACACAATGTTCTTTTTTAATGGTGTGTAACAACAGGTTATCCCAAGAAATATGCAACAAGTCAAATAATTTTAAAAATTCATGGTTCACTGAAAGCAGTGGTTAAAAATATACCCATTTCCTTTTATAAAATATAAAGAACTGAAGGAGTTTAATTTTAAAACATTATTTTTTTTCTTATCTCTCCCAGTAGAAATTTTCTGCCCTGGATTAGGAAATTCAGTATTTGATCTGTTTTGTATTCATATTTCACAGCTCTTTTTCATTAGTTTGGTCTGCTTTCTCTTTCAGGATTTCATGCTGATTAAAGAAAGCTCTCTGAGTATTTTTACACCCTATTGAGTTTGATTTTGGATGGTTTTGGAATCATTCGCTCAAGAATATATTGATGCCTGTAGTATGGATGACTTACTATATCTATATCCATAAGGATATTCCATTGACCATAAAAAATAAATCCCAAGCAGTTAATAAAGGAGTGTACATAAAGGGCCATATTTTCATGCAATTTCTTGTTCAACAATTTAATTTCAATAAATTTCTAATTATCCTCTATGATGTAACCTGTTTGTTTTAAAGTCTAGCTAAAAAAGAAGGGGAAGATAAGTTTTAGTTAATGTTAATATTAATAGTTACACTTCAAGGATTATCTAATGCACTATAACAGTATCACTACTTACATTTCCTTTAACAATTGTCACATATATCTTTACATGTGAGCTCCATGCGAGTTAACCCTCCAAGAACAAAGAGCAGAGTTAGAAAAGCGCTGAGCAGAAGCAAATGTATCAACCTTAGCATTATTTGCTAACATAGAGATTGGTGATAAGTGCTGTGTTAACAATTTTTCACACATATGTGGAGCATGGACTGAACACGACCCTGTCTGCCTATGAAATTTAACAGTTACCACCATTACATGTTATTGCTCTTTGGAAACTTTCCATCAGCCACAGGCATCTGTTCTTTAAAGGAATGTAGCAGTAGGGCTTGCTCATCAGTTACAAGGAGTAAAAGAAGAATGAACTTGATGATATTTGTGCATAAATTTCACAGATACTTGTTCACAGCAGAGGAGTAATAAGATTTCAGACTGCTGCTTGCTACTGTACATAACAGAGATTTTCTTGAATGTGTATTCTTCTACAAATATATTTTTTTCTTTCTATTCTCTTTAAACTACTCCTTGGTCTCACAGACAAATCTTCCATCATCCTACTTAAATGGACAGTCCTGTTAAATAGCTTGGTTTTAATTACATTTACACTATGTGGCTCTTCATAACTCATTGTTCCTTAGTGTATAGCCTTCATTATGTAATGTACTTCTACAAAAAAAGGATAAAATTAGAAAAACTAAGAGACAAAATGAGTTCTTTGTAGTGAAAGGAAAAGATAAAAAGAATCTTTTATGAATGTACTATAGAACAAAGTAAAATATATAGGTTAATTACTTATGGGAAAGAGAACAAATTATGATTTAAACAAAGGAGGTTTAAGTAGAATTCGCTTCAGTCTTTGCAAATTTAATTGGGTCCAAGCACATTACAACACTAATCTTAGCACAGAAATAGGACTGTAGGCCAGAATGTGAAAAGGCACTGAGGAAAACTTGAGTTCAAGTTTTCAGTGTCTGATGAACTGAGGAACTAAAGGAATCCACCCTACTTTAAAAATGTTGAAGTAATCTGAACTTCTTATCATGCCTGAGTATTTAATTCTGAAATTCACAGTTAAAATTGGAAAGAGACTAAAAAATAGAACACAAAAAAAAAAAAAAAAAAAAAAAAAGAGCATTGTTTTCTGTCTGTGGAGCAGAGCAATATTTAATTATTAAAAATTAAATTAATCAATAATATTAATAATAACTAGAAATGGTAAAAAGCACCTTGTATTGATCAATAACATATCATCTCAATCCAGTTGCTTTTTCTTTATGCTAATATTGCAGTGAATAAGGGGAAAGAAAACACTACAATATTTACCAAGGCCATAGTAAGATTTGGGGACTATATAACACACTCTTATAAGCAGCTTCACAAAGTATGGTTCACATTTTCTTGCCACAAAATTGGTTTACATTTGGATGATAACCTACATTTAGTATTTAGCATTATTGATTCACTGTCTGTTGGAAGAATTTCAAGTGAGGCACATTTTACTATGACTAATTTTATTGAAGATTTTAGTTCATTATTTAGATGTTGATATATAATTATGTGTACAGATGGTGTTAGATAGGAGAGGTTATGAGTGCTTTAGGAGATCAGAATTCAGTATGATTTGGAGAAAATGGAAAAATGACCTGAAATCATCTATAAAAACAAAGTATATGTGTCACAAATAAGAAGCACCAATAAAATGTATACAAATATGAAATTAAATTTTCTAGGAAATAATGGTGCTAAAAATAATGTACAGCTGCAGTGGGGGCACAAATTAGACAAGATTTTATGTATTGCTGAGGGAAGAAAAGGCAGTTGCATTCCAAGACTTAATTGGACTTAAAAAATATTTTGCATCATATATGGAGGATAACATTTGGTCACTGGCACTGTACAAAAAGGAATGATTATTGATGTTATTTATGTTGTGCATATCACATGTGTTCTAAATAAGCAAATGTGACTTGCACTCTCATGCCTGGGACTGTCTGGAAGAAAGGAGGATGTACAAATTGAGATAAAAATGGGAGTATAAGAATAACATTCCTAAATCATAGAATCATTGAACAGTTTGGCCTGGAAGAGACCTTAAAGATCATCAAATTCCAATCCCTCTGCCAAGATCCAGGACATCTTCCATTAGACCAAGTCTCTCAAAGCCCCATCCAGCCTGGCCTTGAACACTTTCAGGGATGAGACATCCAGTTTCTCTGGGCAACCTGTTTCAGTGTCCTACCAACCACACACAGTAAAGATTTTATTTCTAATATAATCATCTCAACCTACACAGTTTAAAGCCATTCCCTCTTGTCCTATTCTTACATGCCCTTGTAAGCAGTCCCACTGCAGATTTCTTCCAGGCTTCCTTTAGGTCCTGGAAGGCTTCAAATAGCTCACCCTGGATCCTTCACATCTCCAGTTTCAACAACCTCAGCTTTCTCAGCCTGATCTCAGGGGAAACATGGCCTCTCCCTGCCTCTAATCAGTTTGGTGACCCTCCTCTGGACTTGCTCCAAAGATTGATGTCCTCGCTGTGCTTGGGAGCCCAGAGCTGGGCGCAGGTCTGCAGGTGGGGTCTCACCTGAGAGGGGCAGAGAGGCAGAATCACTTCCCTTGGCCTGCAGGTTGTGTTTGTTTGATGCAGCCAGGACACAATTGGCTTTCTGGGCTGCAAGAGCACATTGCCAGCTCGTGTCCAGCCTGCCATCCATGCACCAGCCCCCTCGAGTCCTTCAAGGCAGGGCTGCTCTCAGTCTGTTTATTCCTCAGCTTGTGCTGATACCCCACTCAGTTCTTGGGTCTTGCACTTGGCCTTGCTGCTGTAATGTAAGCTGTCCTTACAAAGGAGATGTCTTTGCAGAAAGAGATACCAGCTTGCTAAATAATAATAATAAAAAAAAGTATTTCAGTTTGATAGTAAGAGGAAATGGTCTAATTGTAATGTTGGTCCAGAATGCAGTAGGCTACATGACGTTGCAGAGAAATGTTCCTAGACAGGACTTTAAGGGAAGATTAATTGGATGCTCTCAAGTTTGATATAAAAAAAATCTCATTTTAGTGAAGAGGGATTGACCACATGGTTTTTTGGGATTGTCCCTAGACGTGCCTTTTTCTAAATTTGTAATAAAACTATATTTACTGTTTTAGTGCTTCATAAAACTTGGGAGGCTAAATAATTGCACAGGAACCCTGTTGTGAGACCCTTAACTTTTATTAATGTGATATATAACTATAACTACATCTACCTACAGAAATATTCTTTGATGTAAAAAATTAAAAATAGCTTCTTAAACTAATTGTTAATTGTATTTTGCTCCCCCAAATGCTTTGGGATTGGGAGCTCTAAGATGCTTTGGTACTTCTATGCGTTTTGCAAAATTGTATTATTGTTAAAAGTTATTAGTTGATTTAGGGATAAAAGGTGAAAAAATAAACAAAAATTTTAACCTACAAGTTAATGCAACCACTCATCATTTTGAAAACAAAAAGTTTCAGCTTACATCAATTACTTCCTGTCTTAATTTTGAATTGTGTTTTTAAAAATTTATCTCACAAAAATGAATTCATGTATTGTTATACAGAATCTAATTCCTGTTATTTAAGATAATATTTCTGTATTTTAGATAATTTTATTTTTTCATGGTTGTTTTATTATGTCCTACAAAAACAAATATATTTTTAATCTGTTTTTGATCCATTAACTACTCACTGATGAATAAGTAAATATTTTTAAAAATAATACCTTCAGGAGTATACATTATTTCAATTTACCAATGATCAATACCGGAAATCACTAGCAGACTATAAAATAATACATTTTTTGGAATAGATGTATTTTCTTCCATTTACTGTTTTATTGTATTGTGGAGGCCAGCAGGTACAATATTATAGGTGAGAGAACAAACCCCCTGACAGCACAGCTTTGACACTGCTGCTCATCACACTATCCACAGCTTATGTTAAACGAGTGACTAAAACGTTCCCAAGGGAACTCTGAACATTGCAGAGTTCCTTGGCAACCAAAAGTGCCTACAGAGAGCCCTGCCCATCACATTTTATTGTCTTTCTCTTTTCATGTCATCCTGTGGCTCTAAAGCCCCGGTGCAGTGTTCTTCCTGCGGGGGCATTTTGCAGTTCACAGGTAACACAGGGTATTTTGCAGTTCACTGATGAATTCTCCCTCCCATTCCTGTCTTCTGCACGGTTTTAATTCACCGACTTCATATGAAATCTTCATCTTAATGTGACAAATACTGCTAAAAATGGAAAAGAGGGATTTTGTCTGTATGGTTTGATTCTGTTATTGATGGGAAAGGTTAATTCCATACAAATGTCTAACTGCCATTTTGTCCTTCTAATAAAACTGTTCAGGACTTTTGCTGTTTGACTTGATGGACAACTTTGTGTTTCAGAATTTCAAAGATATTAATTTTATTGAAAATTAATTGCAAAGCTAGTTAGCTTTTGCTGCAAATATTTTGCTCAGCAAAACCTACCTGATGGTTTAAAATATATGAGTATCTATAGAGCACCCAAGAATCTCAGAAGCACTCTTATTCTGAGTGCTGAGCCTTAGCTCAGCCCCCATCTAAGTGATTGAGTCCCTCATACTGTGTCTTTTTTTCTTTTTTTTTTTTCCAATATAGGGTGCATTTCAATAAATCAACCTGTGTTGAAAAGAATTGGAATTATATTTTGGAGGGTTATTTTCATGCAAAATTGTCTGAGTAATTTTTAGTAACAATATTATATCTAAATTGCTTAATTGAGGCTTTTTCTTGAAACTTTGGGATTTTTTTATTTTTTTTTTTTTTATTTCAGGCCGTAGTAAACAATTTGACCTGTTTTATAAATATCTGAAAATAAAATTAATATGATACATGAAAATACTGACAGATCATCAACTACAAGAACACCAGGGAACATGGCACAAATTAGATCTTGATGTGTTTTCCTACAGGAATGTATTTCTTCTGCTCTCTGCAGAAGAAAAGAATGTTCTTGTTTCTCTACATTGCTGAAATTGCAACATTAAAATATTTGAACATGTGAAAGGCCTCTTGAGCACAATCCCTTGTGAACAGTCTATGTAGCAGATGGTAAAACACCTAGATTGAATAAAGTGTGTAGACTCCTGCCTCCAATTGAAGTCAGTGGTGAAACATAATTTTTACTCTTATAGAACAGTTCTTTTAGTAGAAATATAACAGTACGAGAAGTTAATTAAAAAAAAATTTCTTTATGAACAGGATTATGAATAGGATTTGGATGAATAGGATGAATAGGATTTATGAATAGGAAGCACATGTACACCATTTTTTCCCACTGTAACAACTGCATAATGAATGAAGATTGCTTGCTGCTTTGAAAGAGCTTTCCATCAGGCCATTTAAAACAGGAAGATAAGTTAAAAGCATCTATAGTTGCCCCTGTATTGATATATAATTATTTGTGTGTGCATATATTTAATGTGTGCATGTATATTTATTTATGCATACATTATAGAAAATATACAAATACATCATAAAATTATTGTATGTTTTATCAATGTCATTTAACTTGATGTCAACAGGATTATCATGGAAGTTGCTAAAACAATATTTCATATGTTCAGTGATTGCAAGTTTTTCAAAATGTTGTTAAAGAATCACAGCTTAGCTTTTTGTTTGGTTGGGTTTTTGTTTTATGTTTTTTTTTTAATTCAGGCAGAGTTGAAGACAGTAAAAATAGTGTTAAAAGAGCCTAATGAAATTTATAGGCATGGGACTACAGAAGTGGAATATATTCCAGGTTATTTGGTTTGGCTCTTTCATCCTTTTATATCACTATCCCATAATATTATTTTCATAAAGTGCTTAAACTTAAGAAGAACTAGTTAGTTAGTTAGTTAGTGAGTCAGTAGTCATTCATTTATTAATGCATCCTCATACTCGAAAGTTTTTTCAGAATGTCTGACAATTTTTCATAATTTCTTATCACTTCTGTCCTAAAAACTTCATTTTCCCAGGAAATTAAATAATAATTGTGCAGATTGTTTGAAGGAAGCATGACAGAAAAGGTCTCCAAAACTTTAAAAAATTTATGTAAATCTTTTTCTGTCTGTCCTGGAGCCCTATTCTGAAACTTAGCTCCTACATCACAGAATTGCACTTTCCTGCCAAACAGACGCAACCTGCATGAGCTGCAAAGTGAAACGATGACCAGACAATAATCTTATACTTTCCCTTCATCTTCTGTTTCCAGCAGGTGAGTTACACAGCATGGTAAAAATTATTCGTATTAATCCTGAGGATAGTTTCCCTGTTTTGAATTTGTATTTAATTTATTTATAATTGAATTTCAGGTAATTTTTTATTATTTTACTTCCATGTCATACTGGTATTTCTTGATGTTCTGTTTTATTAATAGCACCTAATTTTGTCATTATCAGCTTTCATTGTTACAGTCTATTGTCTCATTATAACTAATGAATCTATTAACCAAGTTTTATCCCAAGACTAATCTTTAGCAACTTAATCAGTAATCTCATCCAAGACTGAAAGTTCCTTTTTCAACACTATCTCTTTTTGCTTCTCTTTTTATCGAGTTTACATGTTAAACATGTTTAGCCAGCATCTATTACTTTCCTTATATTCTCATGGGTAGCACCATTTCAGATACAGGGTGAAAAATAAAATTATGTCTACTACATTCCAATGCCTATAAATCAGTTAAAAAAAAGAAAGGTGATATGGGAGTTTCCATTAATCTGAGAAGAATTCTGTTCTGTCACTGCCACTTCAATAGCAAGTATTTGTTTTGCACTGTTACTGGGTTACCAGCCTACATGCTGTAATGAAGTTTGATTAAAAAAAAGAAAAAACTTCTGATTTTTCCTCGTGAGCCTCCATTTTTGCAAAAAGAAAAACAGCACAAAAAATAAGAAAAAAATCAACCAAAATACCTCTCTTATATTGGTCTTTAAGCAATCTCTGTTACATTTTGTTTCTCTGTATACATATTCTACATGATGCAGAAGCTGAACATACCACTGTCTTCCTCAGAAGAATTTTAAGGAAGGGAGGCGTAAGAAGCAGCTAATACTTACTGTGCATGCCTGTAAGCAGTGAAGATGCCTTTCTAGGGTGTCTTTCTAACAATTTCTGCCCATTTCCATGTGGGAATTGCAAAGAATAGTAAGCATAGAAAACTTCCAATAGAGTATGACAATTCAGTCATATTTTGAAAAAAATATATTTTGATTTCACTTTACCTACACAAAAGCAGGATGAGGATTTCACTGGAGTTCAGTTTATGAGTCATGCACTGAAGAATTCAGTCTAGAGTCTTCATAAATTAGAAATTCTACTATACTAGGTACCTAGTATATTAAGACCAACAATCTTTTTAAAATCCTTCATTGTGGAGATAATGAAGTAAAAACCTTATAAAACTCTAGTGGGTGAGTCACTACTGGGAAGTAAAGTGACTTCTATTCAAAGAGACTTCCTCAGGCATTTTCTTTTCATGACATGTCAGTATTTCGCAGCTCACATATGGTGTTAAATTAAGCTTAGCTGTTTATATCTGCCTGGTTTGACTTTTTGACTCTCCCTTTTCCATCAGATGCAGTGGTTTTGCCCCACAATGCTTAGATATTTTATAATATGTGTCTGATAGAGAAGTTTTTTAACATCTTAGTTTAAAAATCACTTTCCCCTTTGATTTGATGGGTTGTGCTGAACTTTCTAACCTCGGTAGGAAAAATAAAGTGTAAAATAGGAAGATTTTAATGCATTGCTCTTAGGTTAGGAGAATATGAACTTAATACTTTCATGTCTCGAAGACTCTGCCCATGGTTTGGATGAAGAGGATCATTCACACATTTCTTTATAATTCTAGCAATCTAGAATTTAAATTATAAAACACTTTAACATATAGAGGATTTGAAAAAAGAATAGCATATTTTATTATATTCAAAATATTATTTCATTTTCTCATTTAAAACTTAATACTTTCATGTCTTGAAGACTCTGCCCATGGTTTGGATGAAGAGGATCATTCACACATTTCTTTATAATTCTAGCAATCTAGAATTTAAATTATAAAACACTTTAACATATAGAGGATTTGAAAAAAGAATAGCATATTTTATTATATTCAAAATATTATTTCATTTCCTCATTTAAAACTTAATACTTTCCTGTCTTGAAGACTCTGCCCATGGTTTGGATGAAGAGGATCATTCACACATTTCTTTATAATTCTAGCAATCTAGAATTTAAATTATAAAACACTTTAACATATAGAGGATTTGAAAAAAGAATAGCATATTTTATTATATTCAAAATATTATTTCATTTCCTCATTTAAAACTTAATACTTTCCTGTCTTGAAGACTCTGCCCATGGTTTGGATGAAGAGGATCATTCACACATTTCTTTATAATTCTAGCAATCTAGAATTTAAATTATAAAACACTTTAATATATAGAGGATTTGAAAAAGGAATAGCATATTTTATTATATTCAAAATATGTTTTCATTTTCTCATTTAAAATATGCTAAACATACTTATTGAAAATACTTACAGATGTAATAGTAATCACTAATTAAGAAAATTGTTATGAATTTCAGACAGGGAATGGTAGCTGTAAAACTGCGTGTTTCAGAAGTTATTTAGTTCTTCCACCAGTTCCCTCAAAACCCTCAGGTGCAGTTTGTCAGGTCCCATGAGCTTGTACATTTTCAGGCTCATGGCCTCAAATCTGATTTTGTCTTACAGTGGAGTAGGTGATTCTTCTTTCTCCCAGTCCCTGCCTTTGCCTTCTGTGACTTGGATGGTGTGGCTGGAACAGTTGCCAGTGAAGAGTGAAGCAAAAAAGTAATTCTGTGCCTGAGCCTTCTCCATACCCTGGATAACCAGGTCTCATTTCTTTCCTCAGAGGGCCTGCATTTCCTCAAGTCTTCCTTTAATCTCTGACACTTATAGAAGCTTTTTGTGTTCCCCTTGATGTCCATGGCCAGGTTTAATTACCCCAGGGTTTCAGCTTTCCTTTCTACTTGGAAAATCTCTCTGTATTCCTCCAGGCTGTTTGTACTTGCTTCCAATCTCTGTAGCTTCCTTTTTGTGAAATGTTTTTCCAGGAGCTGTGTGTTCACCCATGCAGCCATCTTTTTGTGCTCAGCTCCTCTTTGATGGGATGCATCACTCATGAGTTCCTAGGAGGTGATCCTTGAATATTAACTGGTTTTCTTGGGCCCCTGTTCCCTCCAGGACTCTATCCCATGGTACACTACCAAAGAAAATAGCCCAAATTCTGCTCTTCTGAAATCCACAGTGAGCTTGCTGTGTGCTCTCCTCACTGCCATAAGGATCTGAACACCACCATTTCATGGTGACCAAGTCACTCTTGAGATTCACATTCCCCACCAGTCCCTCCATGCTGCTGAGAGCCAGGCCGGGCTTACCACCTCTCCTTGCTGGCTTCTCTATCACTCAAAGACATTTTCATCACAGCATCCCAGGAACCTCCTGAAGTGTTTATGTCTTTCTTTGTTGTCCTTTCAAGAGATACCAGTGTGCTTGAAGTGCCTTATGAGGACCAGGGGTTGTGAACTGGAGGCTACTCTGATCTGATTATAGAGGGCCTCATCCCCATGGTCTTGCTGGTCAGATGGAACAACACAATAATGTTGTCTGCCCCTGCCCTCATTTTAATCCTGGTTTGTTAACACTAGGTCAGCTATTTTTTAATTTCAGAATGTTGAGGGTAGCACTATGGTTCTGAAATAATTCAACACATTTGTTAACTTTAGTCAATTTTTATTTTTTTTTAACTAGGAAAAATACTTAGTCTTCATTCATAAGATACTTTTCCACAAGATATAGTACTAAGCAATTATGGACAGGGCCAGCACACTCCCAAGACCAGCTACTCATGGTAATATTATGTTGAGAAAATAGTAGCTACAAATGCACAGTCAAGACAGAATCTGATCCACAATGCTAAGGGAATGTTTGCTGATTCCTTTTTTCTTTGCTAAGAGAATTAAGTTGCTGTGCTAAAAACTAATAGATGAAGAAATTGATCTGTGGTCACTTGGATGTTACATGCCCAGTATGATAGATATTCCTTCACTGGGCATTATCTCTGACAACGTTGCAAGGAGCACTTCTGCTTAGATAAATAAAGTACAGTTGCTTTATTATCAGGATCATCTTTTAGGATTTAGGAAGTCTTCTCAAACCAAAGAGTTGATAGGTACATACCTGTCCAGGACTTCAACAGCGATTACAGGGTGTACACTTGAAGAGCTAGAAATGTACAAAAAGCTAATCTAGCAATAATGGATGAAGATTCTATTCTTTAAAACCTAGAAAAAAGGATAATTTTACCATATGTATTCACTTCTGCTTTGAGCATTTGGTTCATGGGCCAGAACTCCCACTTAGCCCAACCAGCAGAGGTGATTCAGTAATATGTAGAAGGTCAAGGTTGTCCCATAGAAGAATCTCAGTGAGATGGGGGAATGAATCTACATGTTCCTCGTGGATTTAGCAGACATGTGAAAATCTTGCATCTGAGACAGAACAACTGCACTAATGCAGGGTGCAGACTATCCAAGGAGAGAGCTCTTCAGAAAAGGACCTGTGAGTCCTGGTAGACTAGAAACTGAAAAAGTCAGCAATGCGTGCTTAAGATAATTGCCTACTGGGCTGTGTTAACAAGAGCATAAACAACAGCTGAAGTGAAGTGCTTACTCCTTCCACTCAGCATTCATGAGGTCAAATCTGAAGCACTGTCCAGTTTTGCGACTCCCAGTAGAAAACACATAAACAAACTGCAGTCCAGTGGAGCGCTATTAAGTTTGTCAGGAGTCTGGATCTCATGTAATGTGGGAAGAAGCTGAAGGAGCTGATTTTTTTTATCCAGCAAGGATAAAATTAAAGGTGGATGAACTAATTACAGTGGTCCAAAAAGCTGGAACCAGACACATAAGTGCATGGCAAAAGGGCAAGGGGTAATGGTAAGAGGCTGCATCAAGGGAAATCCTGATTGAAGGAAAAAGCACTTCAGAGTGATGGTGATGCAGGCTGTCCAAAGGGGCTGGAGAACCTTCCTCTTAGAGATTTTCAAAACTCAAATGGATATGATCATAAGCAACCTGATCTTATTTTCAAATCAGCACTGCTTTGAGCATAAGGTTGAACTGGGTGTTGTCCAGAGAGACCTTCCAACGTAGATGCCGTTCTGTGATCAACATCAAAAGTGGCAGGTTCATCATCTTCCTTACAAGCTGTTCTGCAGCTCTCAGTTAGATGCACCAAAGGAAGTGTATGTGAAAAAATGTACGTGCATCTACTGCCTTTTAGACATTGCTCTTGATTAATTTGGCATTGAACGTCACAACTAGATCTTGAACAAAAAGTGCACCCCTAATTTTTCTCTTTTTCCATTTTTTTTTTTTAGCTAAGGAGAAAAATTAATTCCCTTAGAAATAAATATAAAAATTGGATAGTATGGATAAAATAAAACTGTCAGGATCCTCTACTAAGAAGAAAAATATTTTTATTTGTTTAAATGCAATTTAGAAAGAGGGTTGGCACTACTGCAGTGTTGTATAACTCGTAATAACAAAAATGGATATAGAGATGAACTGCACTGAACAATTAGTTCCGATACTAGTCAAACATAATATAAATGTTATTTACTTATTTATTCTCTACCTCCTTAAGCTGACCTTACCAAGTATTACACAAATGTATTTATCACTTAACAAGCAGCAGGAAGATCTTGAACATGCTACACTGTAAAAAGAAGATCAGTAAGAACACATAAAATAATGAAAAGCAGAAATATGCTGTGGAAAATAATTAGGCTGATGGACTTCCACTGCTTTAGGGGAGTGGCTATGATGGAAAAAGAGGTAGCAAAGAAACCTTCAAAAAATTGTATCCAACTAAATGGAGACAGCTTCGACTAAGCGAGTAAAGAAATATGTTTTACAGGCACTAAGTCTCATTTGTCCTGAGGAATGTACAGCATTTCAGATACAGATTCTAATTTAATAGACACCATTAGAAAACATAGCATGTGTAATGAATAGATTCATTGGAATCAGGCAGATTGCTAGGTACCACATACTGAAAATGAGTTTTCAAACAAATGAGACTAGACAAATTCCAGCTATCAATTTAATTCTTGGTGTGTCTGTGTGATACATGCCATTAGCCCCATATAGGTTGTTGGTACTCAAAACGTTTAAATTCTTTTAGCTTCAGAATATTAATTTGTATCTATTACCTATAGAGTAGAAATACAATAAAATTCTGTATGCAATTCAACACTGGCATCACAGGAATATTTTTGACAGAATTTTATCTCTGTGGTTTTTCACTCTCGCATCAACATAGATCTTAAAATATCTGTGTCCCATACAATTTTCAAAAGACTTAAATGAACTCAAATGGAAAAGATCCTAACCCGAAAATGATGGCACACTAAAGGTCTTTTGCAACAGACTGGTTAACCAGATTATTAGGAGAAAAAGCCCCAAAACTGCAGGAATACATGTAAAGGGAAGGAAATAATGTATCACCTTTCTCAAAGGCTCCATAAATACTAGTTAGAACACTTTCTGACATTTTCCTATGTTACATTTCTAAGCAGTAATGTGTAGCCTCAGTATCCAAGTACTATCACAGCTGAGCATCCTGATGCAACTCCAATCAAAGTGGGCTTGTTCCTGAAATACCGAATGTATCTCATAAAATATCTAAGCATTAAAATAAAAATCCTAGAAGATACACAACAATGTAAAATGATAATGGGCTTAAAAAGTATTTAATGGCTGACGCTTAGGAGAAGAGGAAAAGTTATGTGTATTTTATTAGTTACTTAAAATAAATAAATTATTTAAAAGGTCTTGAAATTGTAGCCACTTTAGTTTTGAAATATTATGTATCTTAAAAGAGAAAAGAATCTTTCCTCGAAGTTTAACCTAGATATTAGAGTGTATTAACGGAAGAGGAATGAGAAATTCTTGAAAGAAACAGTCCTTCCTGCTGAAGTGCAGCCTATGAATTTTATAAATTATATTCTCTGCTTTTTGTGACTGTACAGATGACATTATTGTTAAATTGCTAAATCAACATGATTATTTGTCTATGATGTGTCCAAATTTATTTAGCTAGGCTTCAATTATGTATATGACACTGATTAAAAATTTAACAATTACACAAAAAATCATCTGAAATTAATTTAGAATTTGCTTGCTTTCACTTTCAAACACTTGCTGTCTGACTAGGTCTACCTATACTGTGCTTTTCTTTGCCAATGAATTTTTTTTTCAATATTTAAATGGAATATTTCTTATTATCTAAGAATATTGCCAGGTTGACATCCTTGCTTGATGTGAACAACTTGGAAAGACTGGTAAATAGATTTGTTACTTCAGGGGGAGATTATTACACATTTCATATCTTGGCATTTCTGGTCTATAGCTCATCTAAAAGGCAGCAGCTTAAATCTTTGTCATAGCCATCTGTTAGTTGTAACACTTCAGTTGCAATATATAAAATTTTGTTTTGAATAGATTATTTTTTTATCATATGGATTATTTATAATTGCCTATTGCCACTCCACCACTACTGTATCCTTCTGTATTTCAGTGACATCTACATTAGGATGACATTAAATATTTTCTGCCTCTGCTCTCATGGAAATCACAGGATTGCCTTTTAGAATATGTTGTAACTTTCTGCCTGATGATGATTTCAAATTCTATCAAAGAGGTCTAGGCTTTACTACAGCTTTTAAGTGATTCAAGAGTTGCAGAGCTTATTAGTACTACTTGTTACAAGAACTTCTATATCTTTTGGGGGAAAAGTAAATATATTTATGTATATTTCTGTTTGGGAATTGTGACATCCCTCCTTTGGAGCTATCAATTTTGAAAGAAGTAGCATGTATTCAGAAGTGCCTTTGAAATGCTGCATAGAATGGTAATATGATACGAATTCTTCAGACTGATTATTGTCTTATGTAGGTTTCAAAATTCAAGAAGGAAGTTTTAATTCCTATCAAGGTCAGTTGAATTTATGGAGCTAATCCATCATACTTTCTAACTTACAGCTTAACAAACAAGGAAAAGAAATTTAAAAATTCATGAACTGTTTATAGTCTTTTCTGAACTGTAGCAGTACCATATATGCTCTATGGTATATTAAATTTGCATTATTTAGTATTTTCATTCTCTTTATTCCTTTACAAGCAATGTAATAAAATACTAATTAAAACCCACATTTGCCACTGAGGAAACTCAAGATTTGTCTACAGTTTCAATGATTAATTAACTTCTGTATATCCTTAGGAAAGTTGTGCCTCCAGACATACCAATCATAGGCATAGATATGAACTTTCAGTCATGGGTTGCATTGGAGGGAGCATTGTCAAGGTTTGACACTGGCACAAGGCCAAATGCCCCCATGAAAATACACTTTCTCTGGTGTCTGCTGTGAGATTTTGACCAGGAACAAACAAAGCAGGCTCTCACTTGAAAAAAAGAAAAAATTTATTAACTAAACTACAAAAACAATTACTAAACTACACATAAAAGAAAAAGAAAACACAAGGAAAATGAAAACCTCACAAAAACACTCTCCTCCTCCTCCCCCCTAAATTCCCAATACAATACATCTTCCAAAATCACCAATTCTGGGTCCAGCACCACCCTTTAGAATGCTCAACTTTCAGTTCCTCAAGAGGAGAGGGAGTCCTTCCGTGTGTCATGGTGGCCTCTTCCGTCCTTGTTCCGGTGCCCTCACCACCGAACAGGGATCAGGGCTGCTTCCAGGGTTGTCTTTTTAAGGATGCTTTGTCCAGTTCCAGAAAAGCACAGTATCTCACCTTCTCACCTTTGGGACATCTATCCCCCCATATTTTATATACCCCCTGGCGCCGAGGGGTACCCACACTGAATCTTCTTTGGCACTGGGACATTTCTCCCCCTGGACTCAGTCTCTGTATCTCACGGAAACATGGCTCTGTCCATGGCTACACGAAAGAGTCCAGCACAAAATGCCACTCCATCTTCTCCATTCTTCCAACATCTCTCACTCTCTCTCTCTCTCTGGTCCAGACCTTCATCACTCGTCTAGGAAGGGTTAATGTTCTGTGAAGTTTTCATTGTTCAAGAAGGGTTAAAAACTCCTCCAGGCGGCTGGACTCCTGGCTGCACACCCCCGCCCCCATCTCCTCAGCCGGGCTGCCTGCTGCCAGCACATGTTTACTAAATTTCACGGTAAGGGCCACAAACACAGGCTGCTCTCTCTCTCTCTGTCTGTCTCCAAGGGGGGGAACAGGCTGCACATTGCTTCCTGGAATTTCTTTACTTCTTCCTTCCACCCTTGAGGGGGGCCAGGCCTACCTCTCCCAGGCCGGGCCGCATGGCTTTTCCCCTGCCCCCGCCCAGCCAGCAAGTGGGCCGGGGGAGAGACTCAACTCCTTCCCGCCAGAAACCCAAAGAGAAACTGCCAGGGGGAGAGCCCTGCTTTCACCCTGTGTGCTCAGAGGTGGATCCAATGCCCAGTGGTTGGGCCAGATGGCAATATTCAAATCTGAGCACTCATTGGCCCCATCCACAGCATCCCAGAAATCCTGTTTCCGGGTCAAACCATGACAAACATGTAGAAGACACTTCAGAAAAGCAACAACTAACTTTTCTGTCATTGAAGCAAGAGTCCTAGAAATAATACCTTGTTGATATTTTAGTAGCCAAATAGAGGAAAATTTGAGGATTTGAGGTGGAGTGACCCTTCACACCGGGTTATAAACCAGACACAGTGTTCAAACCAGTCTGTGTATGCATTCTGACTTTGGACTTGATACTCTGGGGAGAAGAATGTAGACTGAGACAGGGTTATGATGTTTGAGGTATTTATTGATATTTTACTTCTTTTATTTCTCTTGAGAGTCTCTCTGGCATGTGTCCAGGTTTATCATTCTCTACTGCTCATTAGTTTCTGTATTAAGAAAATAAAATATTGTGCACTAACTAAACAGAAATACAATGCAGCTATAGCAAAGAGGCAAGCTAAGCAGCCTATAAAGAATGGCTCTCAGTGGGGATATTAAGGGCAGAGTAGAGATTGGTTTATATTTCTTCAGAAACTGGCTCTGTACTGCTCCATTTTGAGATTTATGTTTTCTCTCGGGAAGTCATAACACTTGCAGTTAAGTACACATGCGGTCTATAAAATAATCTTCAAACTAGATATTGATCAATCAGTCAATTCATGTAAAAAAAAGAAGGAAAAATATAAAAAATTGCTTTCATTTTGCAATATTCATGACTTGGAAAATTTAGTTCAAAAAGTTTTGAAGTTCTTTCATATTACACAAATAAAACAACTGCAAAAACATTTTGGCAGGGTTTTTTTTGCAATTCAGAGCCTAAGCAGGTATATTTTGCTATAAAATTCATTTGGCATTTTGTTTTTAATTGTCTATAGAGACTGAGAGATTCTTGTGATTGTTCATTCACTTCCTACTTCTTGGGGGAAGAAGGAAAGTGATCAGCAAGAAAACAAAATATTGCAAAAAACAGTAAAGCAAACCAAAACTATGGTATAAGCACTTCTCTGTATGCTCCCTCTCTAAATCACAGACCTGACCAACTCATACATTTTGTTCACGTATTAATTGAAGTTAAAGTTGATAAAAACTCAGTTAAGGTCTTATATGTTGATTTGAAGAGAAGCTATTCTTTTTTAGAACCTATATGAATAAATAAATCTGTGGATTACTTAGACCCCATTGCAAGTATTCTTTCTTCTAATATGTCCAACATGGTGTTTGCATTGTGGATTCATACCTGGCACTAATCTTCATCCAATGTCTCTCATCTCAGAATATTTTGATTTTATATAAGTAGTGTAATGCTGAAATTTAATAAAGAAATTTAAAACAATAAAGTTTTATCTTTTTCATGTCTTCCTGAAAAACAGAGGATAAAATTTTAAAATATGTTATTATTCTTTTTTCGGCAAAAAATCCCACAAATAATTCACTTATAAGTTCAGATTTCAAACATAAGTAACAGAAAATTTAAAATTCTCTTTAATAATGAGAACTCAAAAAATATAATTTAACATCCATTTTAAAGTACTTTTATAAATTTTAGTAATCTATTTTTCAGCTCCTTGAATATAAGGGAAAGCCTGTTTTTAGAATCTCATTGACCAGTGATAGTCCTTCAAAAGAAATCTACACAGGAGGAACAAGAGAAATGTAGGTTTAGATTGCTACCTGAATCTGAAAACCTTCAGTTCCTCACTAGGAGACCCAGGATAATATTTTTTTTTTCATTTTGGAAATGGGGTAGTAAAATCTTAACTACAAGTATGGAGTGGTTCATAAGGAACAAATTTGATTAAAAAATGACACTGAGATCAGGAACATAAAATCATATTGCCAATAATAGCACCATAAATGTGATGGGAGAGTCAGCAGGTGATGGATGCAAACAGAATAAATTTTTCACACAGAAAAATGTCCCATCATCACACTTATGTTATGCTCTTGTTAAAATAAAATTACCATGAACATTTAAAAAAACAAAAAATTCCTTGTCTATTCCTTACCAAGTAACTCTTTTAGGTGTGGCAACCATTTGTATAGAAAATACTTCTGAAATGCCATTGCTTTTATGTGAATTTAGAAATGTATCTTTAGATACATCTAATATATGTTTTTCTAATGTCTTTTTCTTTCTAATATATCTTGAGAAAGTCTGCATTTAGGAAAGAAGATATGACAATAGCTAATCCAGGAGCTGTAAGTAAACAGGGTTTATTAACGCTATGATGATTAATTATAAAAGATAAAATATTTTTATATGACCAGCTTGTTTCAGAGGCAGAACTAATCTTAAGCACAAATTATAGTTGGATTAAATAACCATTGTGCACAGAATATTTTCTCAGGACTCACTCCTGAAGAGCCAAAGCTATTTCTTTAGAAATAAAAACCTGTGTGTTTTATTTCTTTTGTGCCATGGACAAAACGCTTTATTGTTTATATGTAAGTACTTAAATATTGATGTTCTGGTAGTGCCATTGGTGCAACATTGGTGAGGTTATGATCAGAAAGAAGGTTGGTCCATACAGAAAAAATACAGCTCTAGCTATTATTGCTTAGCCAAAGTAATAGGAAAAGAAATTGGAATTTTTGTTTGTTTGCTTGCTCGTTTATTTAGATTTCATAGTGCTTTAGAATAGAATTTATTTTACAGTGAGAAAAATCATTTGTCTCATGTCAAGATCCAAGTCTTTCATGGAGAATTAGGCTCCATTTGAATCAAAGCATAATGCATTTTGACATGAATAAAGTCTGTATTTGTAATCCTGCACTCAATCAAATTGAGTAAAGCCATCACAGACAAAAAATTTTACTCAGTTTTCAACTAATAACAGCACAACTATTGTGAAAGTGATTTACCAGCATCGCTAACCCTTTTCTAGACAGCAGGTACAGTCTAGTTATGAAAAGAGATGCCATACAATCCTCTACACTCAAAACTGGCTTTATTCTACCCAAATTCTAATTAATAAAACGAACCAATAATGCAAACAAAAACCCAGGTAACACTGGACAAAACAGGCAGAGAAAATCGGATAATTTTTTTTTAGGAAATATTATTTATTAAAAAATACTAGCAAGATATGGACTTGAACCAACCCTTAAACACTCAGACTTATATCTTTAATTTAAATTGTTCTTCTTAATTTGAATACAACGATAAAGTTAGTCAAAGGAGCAATGTCAGCTGCAAAATCAGATTTTTGTTGAGATTGTTTCGTGGTTTGTTATCAGTGGTAAAAATTACCTAGTTGAACTGAAAGTTATCTCTAAGTAAAACATGGCAGATCCTTCAACATTAACGGAGAGATGGAGGTACTTGTTGAAGATAAAAGTATATCTGCCTCAGATACATGCAGTGAATGTACAGTTCTTGCACTTATACTGACAATAGGATTCATCTTACTGAAAGGTGACAAAAAAGAATTTGGATAACTAGAGTAGGCTAATCATTGAGATCTCATCACCAGAGGAGAGAGATAAATACATTGCACTTGGCTCCATGTGGAGACAGGTTTAAGGTAGGTTGAATGACTTCACTTCCAGAGCTGCCTCTGTGTCTTTGCTGCCTAGAGAGAGATTCCAGATGTGTAGCTATGACTAGAGACTCAGCATCAAGTTATGAGACAAAGGTCTCACCAGCCACTGCTTTAGATAAACTTGTTAGAATTTTACCTCAACTGATGGTCCTTCTGCGTATAGACATGTATAAGCAATATACATATTTCTATATATTAAAATCTGTATATTTTTGAGAAATATATTGAATTCAGATCATTGATAAAATGATAACAAGTGTTTACCGCGTTATTATTTTCACTTTCTCAGCTGCCTATCTCCCCTATGCCAACAAAGTCAACAAATTAATTCAATGAGAAACTCAATGACAATTTTCATTGCCCATCTTCTTCCTGGCAGGAGTGGTGTTTAATCAACCGACTGCTGACAGCTTTTAGAGAAAAATGTAGAACTTTATTTCTAACAGTAAGATTTTTGCTCCCCTTCAAAAATTCTGTTGAAGTACCTATTTCAAACTTTTTTTTCAAAGTTCAAAGGTGGGCTTTAGACACCTTTTGAAACAATCCCTAAAAAGGATAAATCTAATCTCTTTTGTGTCAAGAAAAAGAAGGGTTTTCCTGAAGAATGTTGATTTTGTTTTCCTTCTTCATTCTCTTTAATGTGGAAGAATTTCTGTGTGACTGAATGGGAATGAGGATGAGATGTGGGCAAAAGACCATCCTCAGGAGATGTTTCTTCAGAGACATTCCAAATTTAGTTGCAGTAAGAAGGATGAGGTGTGTATTAGCATGCAATTGTATTAGGATGTATTCAGACATGAATCAGAGCTGTGTTCAGCAAAATATAAATAATGTCAAAAAATCATCCACATCTTTGACTTAAAAATTACCCATTTTTTATCCTGTGGATCTCATGTAGGGCTCAGAACAAAGAGAAGAAACTGCGAGACAGAGGTGATGGATAGACAACTCTAATTAGAATAAAATTTTTGCTAAACAAGGCTACAACTACTTTACAATTTATTTTGCAACTTGCAGTTGGTATCAAAGTAGTTCACTAGAAAGAATTTATTAAAGGACAAAACTAGTGGATTTTCTGATGTAAATCAAAGTAAAAATGTCAACAGCATAGAAACAGTTCAGTCCCTCTCATGGATACCATGTCATGATTTCACTATTGGATTTAAGTGCTCAATCTCTCTCTAAAGGAAATGGCTTTAACTGACTTTGTATTAGCTAAAATCATACAAAAAACTATTTCTTTGGTGCCTTTGCTTGTAATTTTTTTTTGCTTATATTTTCAAAACTTCTTAGATGTTACTGCTGAGAGCTGTCAGAATGCAAAAAAAAAGCAATGAAAAAGTTTACAAAGTTACTACTAAAGATGCTCACTGTGCTAATATTATACAGTCCCCAGTGATCCTGTCTTCTATCAGAAATTGTATCAAGAATCACTTTGCGAGAAAATATCATGAAATACATTTTTTTCATTGAGATTCTCACTGTATTAGCTGATTGGAAAAGTAGCAGCAGTAGGTAGGAGTTTATAGCAGGAATTAAAGAGCAATAGCTGCTTTAAAAGCTGCTGCTTTGATCCATGAGAAATGGATCCATTATTACCCTGAGAAGTACCCTTAGTTTTTCTTGTATGCTTATGTGTCCAGAAAAGAATAACATGCTCGTACATCTATAATGATTGCCTAAACTACCCAAAACTGTGGGTCTTAAAACTGAAGAACAAATCTGTTACAGATGAACTAAACCTCAAAATGTTATAATTTCTCTACAGATAGGGATTAGTCAGATTTTAATAGATATTGGAAATAACATATAAAAGTTTAAGGACCTATCTAATACGAGAAAAAGAGCAATGTTAGACCTCAGTAATTCTCTTGTAGAAGTTAACATTACCATTCAGGAATTTCTCTGTGAAGCCCTACCATGTCTTTAAAATGGTTTCATCGCTTGAAGGTCCCTCTGAAATGATTTGAACAATTAGAAACTCAAACTGAGTTGAACAATATGTCCAAGAGAGATTTTGCGTTTCAGTAAGGCAAGAAGATGCTGCTTGTAAAGATTTGACCATGGATGTGAAATGCTATTTGTGCTGACTGTGTTGGCCACAGTAGAAAAAAGAAATGGAAACATAGGGCAATGTGGGCAACAGAGTACTCAGTCTTGAGCTAAAAAATCAAGAATTCCTCTAGGGAAACTAATCATAGCTTATAACTCCTGACATATGATTTTATTTTTCACATATTGAATATTTTAATAAAACAGTTAAAAAAGAATATTTTAGTATTTCACATCTTTTCAAATCCACCTCTCTAGTTTTATCCTGGACTCACATACAGAACACAAACACACAAAGCATCAGTTTTTAATAAGAATAAACAGAATAATAGATAAGCAGTCACACAAAACTATGGTGTTTATCTGTCTCAGGATATGTTGACATAAATCATTAGCACTTTGTTTTTTAAGTTTGGCTTATTTGTTTATTTCTTTAATATTTTAGATTCCTAAAATCTACATATAACCCTCAAATAACTACAAAAATAAAGACTAGTTTGACTTTCTTTTTTATCCTTGTTGATTTTCAGCCTTCTTACTTTCTCATAACACTCTGTCCCATGTTCCTCTTGAGAACAATGCCCTTTTGTTAACAATTGCTTCTATCCTAAGGGGACAAGCACTTCTGCAGATAGCAGTGGACCCTGACATATTACATCTGCTCACTCCAAGGGAAATTACTTCTCCTTTTTTTCCTTACTTATGCATTCCATCATCAACTTAATAAAAAATTTGGAAAGGAGCGTTACAACTACCTGTCCTAAGCTTCCCACTTCTCCCTCTTTTAGTGGCTGGGGACCCAAGACTCCAAGGATCAACTCAAATAAGACACAGCCTTGATTCACACAGGAAGAACGGTGAGAAAGTCTGCAGAGATATAAGAAAGGTAAGATTACAGAGTGAGGATTGTTAAAACGGCATTAATTGGTGCAGCAGGATTCCAGAGAGAAAAAACCTGCATAGAAGGTTATAAAATGTTAAAGAAAGGAATGGTAGTTGAGCTAGTGCAAAAATGATGACTGGGGTCAAGTTATCTGTGTTAACAGAGAGAGTGGATGGTGCCAGCTGAGCAATATTAAGTCTTGGTCTGGTGTTTGCAAAGGCTGATGGAGCAGCCTTTCTTTCTCTCAAAAGACGCCAGCCAGGGCAGCAAAGACTGCTTGGATACCTTAGCAGGGTGAAAAATCCATTAATCTTAAATACAACAGTTTCCTAAAGCTTGGAGTAATTCTTGGAAAAGGAATGAACACTTGTGTTTTTATGATTTTTATGTGCTTTTTCTCCCAAGATTTCAAAAGCGTTAAGTGTAAAAAACTGCAATGGCTTCCAGTGAATACAACAGATTACGTATAGTTATCCTAACACAAATATTGTGCCACTGAAGTAGAGCTAAAACATTCTAAGAAATATAAAAAAATTACTAGAAATTAAGAAAACAGAAGAATCTCCAATTATTATGCTTAGGAGGTTGCAGGTTCTTCCTAGTCTATCCCAGGGCATTTTTTTTGTGTTCATTTGCTTTGCTGATCCACCACAGTCTTTCATTTAACTAGATAGCCTTCCTCCTGTAATCAATCACTAGGTTTTTCTGCCACATCTCTTTCTATATTAATTACTAGGCATATAGGTAGCTTTACAGGGTTTCAGAGGAGGTCTAAAAATCCTAAGTATTCCTTTACAGGATCAGGCTAGACCTGGAGGCATGTATAGAAACTATTAGAGGTTCAACTTTCAAAACCTGAAAGTCTCCAGCTGTTCCTATGGTAACCAATTAGATCACTGGATTGAGAGGTACAGCTTGCTCTGAAAAGGGAAAGTTTTAAAACCAGGGATTTCATACCAGTTTAAATACTGAAATAGACTGCTATCACAAACAGTGGGCAAGTGGTCTTTGTTGCTTTCCTCTGCTTCTCCTATTGAGTCAGTTTTTTCTCTCTTTAGAGCTGTTGTGGCTTTGTGTGATTTGATCAAGTAGCCATGCTTTTGGACTGGATTGCTCAGCATTTGGTCTGCATTTATAAAACTCCACAGATCAATTATATGAATTTCCTTATGTGGGTCTTTCAACAATTTTAAACCTGAAGGAAATAGTTTTAATAAGAAACAACTTTGTATATAGACTAAATAAGTGCTAAATTTAGACATATCATTCAGCTGCACTATTGCAGCTTTTGTCTCCTCCATTGATATAATAAACTACTGCAAAATATTTCTCCACTGCAAACCTATTTAAATCCATAAACAAAGGTAAGAGGGTTATTTTCGCAAAAAAATCTATTTAAAACTGTAAAACTATCTTTCAATACATAATTTATGATTAATAAAAATGATTAATAATTAAAATATAAGATAATATTTTAGAAAGATCAGAAGATTAATTTATATTTTAAACACAGAAGACTCTTTCTGTGTGTCTGGAATCAAATAGTCAGGCTTGTTCACCATGTGTGTATGTGAGAGAGATAACATTCTCACCAGTATGGTGCAGTCTTAAATGGTCCATATTCATCAAGGAAACAGAACTGTTAAATCACACTGCACAACAGCAAAGCACAGGAATAACTCAGTTTTACTGAACAGTGGTTTTTTACTTCCTGCATATGACCTCACATTTCTCTGTTCTGGTAATATACTTGAAAATGTGTATTCTGTCCATGAAAGACTCCAGATTGCTCCCTCAACTTTCTTTCATACTGAGTGGCCTCACCAGATGTATCATCTATGGCTAGTAATTTTGGGTGATATCCAAAAGTGGATTTGGATAAACACACAAGGTTGCCCTGGATGCTTGTCCTGAGCTATCTGATGAACTCAGGTGGTTGGCAGGCAGATACAGTAAGCACCTTCAGGGAAAATCAATTGTCAGAGTTGTAATGCATCTACGGTGGGTAGTTAAGAATTTAGTCGCAGCTTAGTTAAGAATTAAGAGGAAATTAAAAGTAAAAAATTATATTTTAAGAATCTAGTATATGTGCTCACTTCTATCACTTCATTGGTCTCATTGTTTTCTTTGCACCATGGTTTTGATAATGCAATAATGAGCAGAGCTACATAAGTGTAAAATTGGGTTGGGAGAAGAGATTCACTTACCTAGAGCCCTTGTGTTTTTCTGATTTCTTAAAAGGCAGAACAGAAAAAAATGGGTAGTTGTACTTTATGGGAAAATGTCCTGCTGTTTCTAAGTAGTGACCTTGTAGACAGCTTCAGCACTTCTGTAAGAAATTCTGTTTAGTTATTTTATACATTTTTTTAATTAATAATTGGAGTTTTTAAAATCCCTAATCATTATATATATGGTAACTCAATGTAGGAAAAGAAAACAAAAATCAGAAATTAGAAAGCAGACTTTTTCCATCTATAAACAATTTGAAAACTGATAAAAGCATATGCATATACAAAAAAGAAACACTAATGAATACGCAGATTTCCTATTGGTACATTTTTCTGTTCCTTACATGGCAGAAAAGGAAAGGGGAAGGCAGTATTGTAGAATCTCTTTAGTGCAAAAAGATAATCTACTGGGTATTGGAGTTCTCATAATATAAGCAACCCTTTTATGACTTTCTTTTGCTGCAGGTTTGTAATGGTCCAAGGCATTTTAATAATTAGTCTACAGGGAGCCTTAATAGACTAGGGCAACTCTTAATTAATTTAATCCCCAGTACATGAGTTGACCAGGAGACATCAAACCACATTTTAGCTTGGAGGGTATGTGAACTCAGACAAAATCTCATTTTTTAGCTACTGTGGTGCTGCATTTTTTCCTTCTAGCATAGTGTGGTTGTAGCTAAACACTGTGCCATTCTGTCCTGTAGCAACCAGGAGCTTTTATTTCCAGTAGAGTTAATAATAAATGAAGATGGCAATTTCGGCATATTTTTAAGGTGCAAAAATTGTCACAGGATGATGTTCATATGTGGTTAAAACAGAAATTATTTTGCTTAATTTTTTTGCTATTTCTCTATTGTGTATTTCTGATGCTTAAAAGCTCTAGACCTGTTTAAATATATGAAAATATACTGATAATCTTTTTAACTACAGTAGGTTTTAATTAGACATATTCTGTACTTCTATGATTTGGTACTGAGGACAGTATTCAAGTACAGGATTATGCTCCAAACATGCTTTATAAGTATTCAGTTTGTACTTGATATTCTATTCTTGCTTCTCATCAAGATTTGTGTCAAGTCTTAATAGCAGAAGAAAAAATTAACTTCCTGAGGCAGCCTTTCTCTTTTCATTTCTATGTTACTATTCACATATGCAATAATACTTTTAATGAAGTGAGTGTTGCTTTAGGAATATAATCCTGAGGTATCTAAAGCTGTGTAAAACTAATGATTATCACTGAATTGCATGTAGTGACACTGTGGGCAGCCTAACAGCGATGAAAGGAAAAATGTCAGCATAATCACAAAGCATCCATGTGAAAGACAAAGCTATTCTATAAGGTTCATATGCTTCTGAATCAACATTGTTAGCAACAGAATCTATTAAACACACCTATGTTTATTCTTTCAAGTGAGTTGTTTTGGTGTTGGTGTTTTTAGCATTTGCAGCTGATTTCCAACTAAATCTATGAAAGGTACATTGAAATTAAGTGATTTAAGAGAAAAATAACTGGGCATAGAATTTTAATCTAAGCTGTGACACTAGGATACTGTTTAGCTCTTCAGGGATCCAATTTGTCTGTCCCAGCTGCTGAATGCTTTAGGGAACACACCTTAATACTCATTCCATTAGAATCTTAATCAACATCTCTAATGTTACAAATAAGTTCAAAACTAGTTGCAATCAGGTTAACCAAACCTTCAGCTGGACACTTACAGATCTCACTGTCAAGGAAAGAATAATAATTTAACTGTTGCACAGGATCTGAATCAGTGAGAGAATAGAGAACATAAATGCTTTTGTGATATATAAAATCATAAACTATTAGGATATTTCCTGAAAAGGGATTTTTTTACCATTATAGAAAGAATTAGCTATATCTGTGTGCATTGCACAGTGAGGCATTGTAAAACTCAAAAACTATATCAGTAGTAAAATTGCACACATATTTGTTCCTGCTATTAATGTCAAATTTAATTCTCCTCATTAAAACACTTCCCTTCTATTTCAGTAATGTTGCATGTATTCAAAAGCACTGCATTTTATAGTGAATTCAATTTCTTATATTATTAATCCCCTTACACATAGGAAAATTCAATCTCTTAAAAAATCTTGATGTAGTCAGTTTAATTTCCATAACTATAAATCTTTTATAACAAATGAGTTTTAATTAGTTGCTGTCCTTGGCCATGTGCAAGAGGAAGGAATCATCCTCCAATTAATCTATTGTTAGGTTACACTGAATTAAAAAGTCCCATATGCTTAGGATGCTCAGAACACTGTCTTTCCAACTTGTTAGACATTGACTCATAAATTTCTAATATTTTTCAAGTGTTTCCCTTTGTTGCTGTTTTAGAAAAGAGGCCACTTTTTAAGCTTTATGGGCTGATAGGATAACACTAGAAAATAATTCCAGAATTGTCAATAGATATACTCAGGTATAAACTGAATCGAAATCTCCAAACAAATATCCCTAAAGTTAGATTGCTTGAAGCTTTTCAATTTTCTAATTGGAGTATAAAATTAATTTAGTATAAAAAAAGTATATTTATTTGGAGTATAAAATTAATGGGTGTTGGGTTGATATATGGTCCAACTGAATTCAGGAGTTCAGGAACAGGCTTGATTAATCCCCATCTTTACTTCCTTTTACATTTCACCATTCTAAATTTGCCTGCAGTTTCATGGAGTAATGCGAGTTGCGAGATACCTCAGGAAGTCATCCAGTCCAGCCTTAGGCCCCAGAGAGGGTCAGACCAGGTGTGCCAGGTCATTGTGCACTCACTCTTGCAAATCTCCATGCACCTCCTAACCCATACCCAACCTCCCTGGCTGTCTGTCCCATCCCCAGCAGGGCCCAGGGCCAGGCTGGATGGGCTTTGGGCACCCAGGGCTGTGCAAGGTGTCCCTGACCATGCTGAGGAGTTGGAAGTAAATGATTAAAGACCCCTTCTGACCCAGGCCATTCTATGATTCTGATGAGGAAGTTGCTCCTTTCTCCCCAGTATTTATCTGGGATTTTATGTCTGGTTTTGTTGAGAGCACCGAGAAGGAAAGGGACAGGAAAGATATTACATGTAATTTGTTTCTATGACATTGAAATGAAAATAAAGGTTTTATAGTGACATTTCAAGAAAGAGGTGTTTCAAATGACCTGGAACAGAATGACTAAAAAAAATATCTAAAATTCTGTTTATCTAATGCTTCCTTTCACAGTAAGGGTCAATTTTAGTGGAGGAACAAAAGACTATGTTTGATTTTTAATATAATTATATTGACCTAATTAAGCAATGACACAACAGGAGTTTATAATATTTGAGTAGGTGCTTGTTGGGCTTTTTTCTTTGTGGAATTTCCAGCAAGCTAGCTCAATTAGATAAGCTGTCTGTGAGTTAGAAAATGTAACATAATGTGCTACAACTACAATTTTTGTCAGGGTGGCAAGTGAGATACTGCATAATTAGAAAAGCAGCACAATTGTCACTCTCTCCTTAAAGGCAACAAGCTTTGTCTGCATGGTGCCAATGGGCCCCATGCAAACACTTGGTTCACAGCCACATCGTTACCACAAAAATGTGTCTGCATTACTGCAAAACGTGTCTGAGATGTGAAATAAGTAATGTTACAGGTTTGCTTCATATGTGAAGAAGTGGAAAAGGATTAGTTATGTAACTTCTATTAAAGATTATTCAAAAGCTGAGACTAACTTACCCTAGATTGGCATCTCTGCATTATTCATCTTATCTCCTCTCGTGATCCTGCACACATTAAGCATAAAGGAACATGGAGAGCTGTGAATTTTATATATAAAGATCCCTGGATGTCTGAAGTATCTCTTCTCTGCTTGGACAGCATAAGTCACTTAAGAAGCCAGGGCTCTCACCTATTCCCAGTTAGTATTGGAATGCAGTGCTTATTTTCAAGAGATCTCAAGCTGGCAGCGCAACCTGTGACAATGAGGATGAAGCCATGTGGGGCTCTATTAACAAGAGTGCAGACAGATCTTCAAGAGATGTGGCTTTTCTTCTCTATTGTGCAGCTTGGAAGGCCATGCCCGGAGCACTGCATTTGTTTTTTGTCTCTTCAATGAAAGAAAAAATAAACCACATCCTGGAGACAGTCCTTCAGAAGGTAAGCAAGATGATAAAAGGGACTGGGCCACGTAAGGAGTAAGAAGGTGCTAGGGGAGCTGGCTTAAGTGAAAAAGGTTAAGAGGGGATCTTCTTGGTCTCTTTGGTTACCTGGTGGGAGGTTACAGGGATGATAGAATCAGCTCCTAGTCAGAAGCACACAAATATTGATTTTTCAAGCAGTAGACAACAATTGCAAAAAAGAAAATTCTGAGTAGGTATTAGGTGGAAAAAGATCACAGCAGAGGGATAAAATACTGAACCAGATTGTCCAGAGACATTAAGGAATATTTATCCTTGGAGATGATCAGAACTCCACTGGCAAATGCCCTGAACAAGTTGTTCTGACTTTTCAGTTGGCTCTGCTATGAGGCAAGACCACCTCACAGGATTCTCCTCCATCCTCCAACTTTTTTTTTTTTCCTGTGAATGGTTATTATAACTCCAAGATTAAATTATTCTAGTTTTAGCTGTGGTTTTAGCTATTACTGACCCTTCCCAATCCAGCTTAATAGGTTAGCAGTGAGGCTGCTGCAGAAGTTAAAAGGTTTCCCCAAGATTTACAAATCTACTGGTTTTACACTACCTTATTTGATCTGTTGAGTCAGCAAATAGTCAGCAAAAACTCTTTGAGAATGCAAAAGGCATTTTCATGGGAATTTCAGATTAGATAGGTATGGACTAGCTGATGGAAAGTAACAGACCAAGGAGGGAACTCTAGTAGTAAGGTAGAAATAAAGCTAGGAATGGTTTGAATTGGTACACAGGAAATAGAGCAGCTAAGCTTATATAAATAAGAGATAGTCTAAAAAGTGTGGAGAGAGCACTGGGAAGACTTACTACTTTTGTCACCTTATCACAAAAGTGTCACACCTTCTTGGTGTTTCTCATGGTCATCTCCTCCAAGCACTGACTCACTCTTCTCCACAAAGCAACCAACCAACCCCAGTTCCACTCTCAACCAGCCACCGTGTTCTTTTATAGCATCTTCTTCTCATTGGTTACAGCTGTGGCCTGGTAAAGTCAGGCCGGTTCCTAATCTTTGATAATTGGCTCAGCTGCAACTCCTTAGGGGTAAGATTACTTTCTACACTACCTTTATTTTCTTATGTTCTATCTCCCTACATTTTACCACCACTTAGGTGAAGGCAGTGCAGGATGGTCTGACAGAGTTGAAGGAAGTCACAAAGAAAACTTGAGGAAAGTCTCAGAAAGCATAGCAGCAAGAAACCAGGTTGTATACTGAGTGACACTGAACTGTGAATAAAACATCAAGGCACCATACCCATTATCACCCTGCCACAGGCAGTTTTAGCTACAAGGGACTAAAAAATAGCACAACTGCTAACAAGAACAAATAGAAAGTACATGGAGATATTCTGGGTAAATCATCTGAACAGTTAAGGCTAAGGTTAAAAAATTGTTCAGGTCACAGGGTAACATGACCTAAAGAGACAATAACACAGAGTAAATCAATCAAAATCCCATTTATGTAGAATTGTATTCATGTAGCATCTGTTGATTAAATGCTGTGAAAAGGGAAAGATGATGTGGAAGAATCTCATAATACAGCTTAAAAAGGTGGTAGATGGTGTCCAAGGTATATAAATTAATAGTAATGAAATAAGTATCAAGTAATGTACTAAATTAAAAATAGAACCATATAATGATTGGGGTTGGATCATCTTGTCCAAACCCCTGACACAGGCAGGGATTCTTTCTACGAGACCAGGTTGCTCAAAGTGCCGTCCTACCTGGCCTTGAACACTCCAAATGACATCCACTACTTCCCTGTGCTACCTGTTTCAGTATCTCACCGCCCTCATGGCAAAGAATTTCTCCCTAATTTAATCTAAATCTATCTCTTTGAGTTTAAAGCTATTCCCTCATCCTACCTCTATATGAACTTGTAAAAAGTCGCTCTCCACCTTCCTTGGATGCCCCCCTTAGGTACTGCAAAGCTGCTCTTAGGCCTCCCTGACTCCTTCTCTTCTGCTGCCTGAACAGCCCCAACTCTCTCAGCCTGTCTGCATGGAAGAGGTGCTCAAGCCCTGTGTTCACCTTCTCTTAGTAAAATTAAAATAACAACTCTGGATACACAAATAAATTGGGGAAAAATAAAAAGAGAACAAGGATTACCTAGTGGGAGGTTACCTAGCAGAGTACTAGTCCCAGCTTTAGTGTAAGGGTGCAAAACCTTATATTACTCATGTTATGTATGGACCACCCATCAAAAATTTTGATTATCTGACTCTTCACAATTAATGATTTAGATGCTTTGAGGCAATGGTAATTAAAAAGGTGTTCTTTTGTCCCATAATTCGTAGCACAGATAGGAAAAAAAGGAAAGAAATAATTTATTCAGCTATAACTGGCATTGATGCTATAATGAATATATTGCAACCCAAACAAGAAAAAGCTACAAGTAAGTCTCAGCAATCCATAAATCCACATGCAAAATTCCTTTTTTCACTATGTACAGCAAATCACCTGTTAGGAAGTAGCAGTTCTCATTATTACTCCAAGAGTTTTTGGGCATTAAACTATAGGAAGTTTGGCAGTGCTGATTCATTAAATAGGAAATCCATTTACTGCATTAAAATAGAGGCATGGGAACAAAGGATTGTATTGTGTGGAAAGAAGAGCAAATGAAAAAATAGAAGAAAATTTGATTTTTCTGATATAAGATACATGAAGAAATTACATGCTATCTCCTGATATCAGTATTTGAGGTGAAAAAGTATTTAATAGGTTGACTTAAAACATATACAGACCAAATTTTTTAAAAGTCAGTATTTCTTTATTAAACATAGTTTTGCTTTAACTTTGCTTTAAAAATGTTAAATCTTTCTGATTTTAAGCATGTATTTCAGGTAGAATCAATAATGATTAAGTACATTTGTATTGGCAAGAACATAGTAACAATTAAGCTATTATCAGATTTTCACTGTATGAAATAAAAGAGAATGTCCTTATTTGTTTTTACCCATTTCTGTGCTTTTCACTGTACATATTAGACTAAACACCATCAATAATCACCTGTCATACTCTATTTGTGTCTTTAAAATAATCTTTTTTCTATAATTAAAGGTTAATGTACTTGTACAGTTAGTAGTGGAATTGTGGAATTGAAGTATTTTATTCTTGCAGTATGATATTTGTCTTTACTCTGGAAGAAAAATTGTAGAAAAATATTTATATAAATGAAAACATTACTTGGCAAATTTTGAAACATTTCAGCAAAATTCTTCAGCTAGCATTTTAGTTAGTTAGTTAGCAATTCACCAATATTCACCTTGATCTAATTGTGAGGTATATCTATGCATTTTACTACTAGTAATAAGATATAGATTGCTTTTATTTTATTAGAACTGTAGAAGCAATAAAGTTATAAGAAAATGAAAGCAGACTTTTTCCTCTCTCTTACCCAGTCAATGAAGTGATTTAATTAAAATGTCTTTAGTCAAAATCCTCTTCTCAGCCTACTGAGAGCTGAACAGCTTCACTCCTCTTACACAGTTAGGTCAGTTAACCTGGTGGTAGTTGGATGGAATAGAGTTTATTTTTCAGATTCAAAGAAATAAGAAATATTAACTGAGACAATAAATTAATCTAGTTTGTTCACTTTTGCTAATGAATGAGGTCTGTACAGCTTGGATCAAGACCAAGGTATTATGGGTGAGCTGGATTGTGGAATGATGGCCGTATTAAAAAAATATTGAGGCAATAGAATGGAATTTCCATAACACTGTTAAACCTATGCTTTAGAGCATATAGTGAAAGTAAAACAACTAGGAATTCAAAAGTCTGGCCTGTTACAGAGGATTCTATACTTCTACAGTCCTAGTGGTTATCTCCCAATTCATAGATCTCAGCTCTCTGATCCACTCTGATCCATTAGCATAAAGGTATCAGAATAATTTTACTTTTCTTCAGGAGGATTATTCAGTGGGAAATGATAGGTCTGTAGCTCCTCCCTATCTTGTCTACACTTAATAGCTTTTCTTCAGATTATAGTATTAATCATTTCCATAAAATCATAATGTCTATTATATTCTAAGTTATCTGAATAGCTGAAGAAAAGCAGGCTGACTTTATTAGATATTGCTAAAGAAAAGAAAAACCTACTTTTTCTGGAACAAAGTTTATATTCTTTATACAATTTAATGCATTGTAAAGAAATACATTCAAATAATTTCTAGTGTTAAAAGAAGCACTGTAAAGATGCTTATTTTAAATTATTTTATTTATGAATTGCATCTTAATTTTTTTCAGCATTTTCTATATCATGACTGTCAGTATTTCAATATCTGGGGATTTGTCCCTCTAATTTAGTCATAAACCCTGCATACCTGTTAACAAAGCTCCATGGAATGTATTTGAATACAGGGGCACTGACATAATTGGTACTGTACTAAGTATATCATCAGTACAAGTGAATACTGCCCTGAGCCCATCTCCATCTGACAAAGCACAACCCTGGCAACAGCCATGGCTCAGCAGAGCACGTTTGCTCTTGGGTCATCTCACTGTGCAGGCAGAATATTAAATTAGCATTGGTCCTTCCTAGTCCACAAGCAGATTTATGTCAGCTTCTTAATTTTGCATAAGTAGCTTATATTAATATTCTAGACTGTAAACATGTAAGGAATGAACAAGTATCTCATTCAGGATAGATTCAAATATTTATTCACGATAGATTCAGGATGTCTTTACATTTGGAAAAACAAAATTTGTCACATGGTCAAGATAAAGAGCTGGGACTACTGACCACTTCAGTCATCCCCGATACATCTTGAGGAGAATTAGTATCTCTCTTTACATAGGACATAACACCAGAAAATTCTACAGTTTGTTTTCAAAGTAACCAGAATCCCTTTAATATCAAAACCACAGAATATGAAACCTGCAAATTAACTCTTAGGAACCTAAGTACATGTCATACAGCCTAGTTCTGAACTAAGACCAAAGCAAAAGAGAAGTTCCAAGGGAACGAAAGACATGAGTTTGTGATATGTGCCATTTTATTCTTTCATTCTTCCTTGCTTTGCCCTTTTCTGAAAATGAAAATTAAAAACTTTTTACCTCAAGAAGAAGATTCATTTGCTCTTCTATTTGTGTAGGGAGGTAGAGAAGAGGAACAGGTAGAAGGAAGAAAGTTTTATGGGAATGCAAAGTGCCATCTCATGAGTTTCTGTGAAACCAGAGCAGGGAGTCTTGCAATATTTTAATTACTGTGTATGACAGTCAAGAAAAAGTACTAGAAAAAAGAAAAAATAAGAGTAGGTCAAAGTTTCTTAATTAAAGTTTTGATTTTCAAAAGTACTGAGCCTTAATTTATCTTTTGAGATCAACACGAACTGTGCTTGACTTACTGTGAGTGATCCAAATGTACATATATGAGATTTAGTACATAAAGACATCGTTTGCATCTGAAGATTCTATAAAATTAACAAACAGATCTATTTGTGAGTCTGCTTTAGGTACTTAGATAAGAAACATGACCTAAACATTATTAACTTCACTCTAATATTTTTAGAAAAAGATTGCCCTCCTAGTTGAGAATACTATGTTGTTATTATTTTATAGATGTTATCTTAGTGATTTTTTTTTTCTGTGGACTATTTCTGAAATTCCTGAAAATTCAAATATTCAGTCTTTATGAACTCCATCACTTGAATCCTTATAAATACAGAAGAATTTCACTTTTACCTGCAGCTACTTTATCAATTGACAGAGATCCTTCTAATATAATTTGTTCCTAGGTTCTTATTGACCCCTATTTTATTTCTAGATAACATATTTTAAACAGCCTTTGAAAATTTGCATTAATAAGAAAGATTCATAGCTCTAATAGGCTGTTGAAGAATAACACCTACAATGTTCCTCATTTTGCAAAGTGTGTCCTTTCTGAAAGGGGTTCTAGGTTAGGCATTTAAAAATGGATATGCCAATAGTCATTAATCCTTTAAGAAATCATGAAGGATCATGCCAATGAGTTTCTAATAAAAAATTTCCCATGGGTAAAATATAACTAGTCTTATAGCAAAATAGTGTCTGTGCCATGCAAGGCCATTTTATTTTGTCCTTTAATTCAAGTTGTCAAAACATTTAAAGTGGTAGTGGGATGCCAGGAGCAGATACAAGACCAAAGGTCTTTTTTTTACTTCATAACCTCTCATCTTCAGGTGACATCATAAATCCTTGTCACTGTCAGAAGGCTGCAGTGAGCAGTAACATTATTTCCCCAGCTACTGTGAAATACCAGCTGGTATCTTGCATAAACTGCACAGTAAATCATGGGAAAACTGCAATGTTATTTTACAATAGGGCTGTAAATAACCTGTGCCTTGATCATAAATCTGTATCACCAGCAACAGCCCCAATCAACAATAGCAACTTTGAAACTGAAAGGATCTTTCTCTTTGCCTGTAAAACTGTTCTTGTTATTCTGGCTTTGCCTAGTGTCTAGCGACTATATACTCACCTGCTCTGTGAAAATGAGCTTTGAATAAATATTTGAGATGTGTAATTTAAATACATGACAGCTTTTGTACTCAAGACTCACTATATTTTCTGATTCAAAAATGAATGTATGCAGGGGCATCTTCCCACACTGTTTTTTTTATTATTGCTTAAGTGGCTTCCAACAGCACAAAAGCCACAATCCACTGAGCTTTGACATAAAAGCAAAATATATATATATTTCTCAGGTCTGGGTCACAATTTATTTCTGAAGTTACTCAGATTGTCAGAGGAATTAAAAGAGACAAAAATCCAAATGGATGGTCATAGATAGAGCATGTGAGTTTTTTCTATGCATTGTATTATGACTCACTAGGGCACTAGCAGTCATATTGCCTATCTTTATAATCCTGCCCAGATTGCCAGTACTGGAAAAATAATTACCTCTACACAAGATATGGTAACCAGGGGATATGACTTGCTCATATTTAGTATTCTGTTGTGTTTATTAAAACACATATATAAAAAAACTTACACATTTTTAAGCAGGAGGAGTTTCAACTGTCTTGTTCAAAATTTTATATGTTTTTCAATGTGCTCCTCAGAAAGCTGTTAAGGGAGTTATTAGAGCAATACCTGCCACTTTCTTACTGTCATTCTATTCAGTATTCCTTAAATACTATAAAAAGTATCTACTAAAAATTCAGAACTGTGATAAAATTGGCATGTCACCTTCTTCTTTGCCCCTTTCCACCACTGTACACTTTATTCACAGTTGCTTCATCACTAGTTGTCCCAGAAAGAGTTAAATTTAAAAAAAGTAGGGAGTTTTAAATTATTTCATGTTTCAATTTGCACATAAGGAGATACCGACTTTAAAGATTCATGCATGCTTTTACTGAGTGGTTATATATTTTTTCAATTTTTTTTACTTTCAGATTTAGCAAAGCCCTGCCAGAAGACATTTAATGCTGTCATCGATATTCACTCTACTGTCAGGGATATTAAACTGAGAAGAAAGACCTGGCACACTGACTTCCTCTTGAAGCTTTGATAGCATGTTGGCTACAGCTTAGCAGTGTGAAGAATAGTGTTGCACTGCAAGCAAAACCGGGGAATTTTCTTCTTGACAATTTAGAAAAGTTGTGAGGAAAGTCAGCTTTAGACCAGATAGGCTTTGCAGATTAGAAGGATTACAGGTTTTGTTTCATTTGCTAAGTAAAAATTTGCCTCATTTCTTTTGTCAGCATTGACTATACTGTTACAGGGCACTGGACTTTAGGAGGCTATTTTAGTTCCTAGAACCCCAAGGGCCCTTGTCCAATTTCATCCCCTTTACCTATTCAGTAGTATTAATGAGAAAATGTGCAAAACAGCTAATTTTAACATACTCAGTAGACAGCAATGAACCTGGAAGCAAGGAAATGATTTGTAAGGAGTGTATATATGTGTAAGAGTTCTAAGTGTTAGAAATTGGAAAGACAGCAGATTGAGACAGGTGATTTCATCCATCTGTTCATCTCTGGGAAGCCCCCATCTGGAGTGCTGTGTCCAGTTCTGCAAGGGAGACTTGGATGCAAAGCAGTGAATCCAGTGTAGAACCAGAAAGGTGATTAAGGGATAGGAGAAAGTGTCACATAAAGAGAGGCTGAGAGAGCTGGGACTCCAGCCTAGAGGAGACTCATGATGGGGTCTTCTGAGTGTGTATAAATATCTTGTGAGACAGGTCAAGGAGGACAGAAGCAGACTCCTCTCAGTGATGCCCAGTGAAGGAACAAGAGGCGATAGGTATCAACTGAAACAAAGGAATTCTGTTTAAATATTAAAAACTAAAAATAACCCCAAGAGTGATGAAGTACTTGGGCAGGTTGTCAAGAGATGTTTGGGAGCCTCCATCCATGGAGATATTAAAAACTTAGGAGAATATGGCCCTAATCAATGTGCTCTAGCACACCTTTGTGCAGAGGGTTCAGGTAGATGATGTAGGTCCCTTTATGCTTCTGCTCTTTCTGCAATTCTTTGAAAAAGGGAGATGTTTGGGACTTGCTGAGTGACAGTTTTAAATTATTACTATTAATGTGGATTGTCTGTAAGTAGGAATGACTGAGTTTAAGTACTGCAAATCAGCAGAAAGAAGTGTACCTTGATTTAAGGGTAGAGGGTAGAAATATTCCTTTAACAATTTGACATGTTTCCTTGACAGTTTAAAAGATAAGATTCTAAAATTCCAAGTAAATTGAGATGAAAAGTATGCTGGCTGCATCACCTAGCTAACCACTCAAAAATACTTGAGAGTTACATTCAACCAGAAGCTGAAAGTCATAAAGATTATAATAATTAACCAGCCAAGTAACCTTCACAAATCAATTTTCCTTAACCTACTATCAAGTTTCAAATACATCTGGGGTTTTCACACATACTGCTCAATGCTCCCCCTGCCTCGCCTAACTCCACATATCTATTAGACACTGGTTATTTTCTCTCTGATGATAAAATTTGTGACATCAGTCAGAAGGTTTCTCAATGTTTTGTTCCCCTGCTTGGAATTCATGTGGGAAACTTCCAGAACACTCGAGTTGTGCTGAGTGGTGACTATGAAATGCTTCTTTCCATGCTGCATTGGGTAGGAGAGGTGGTCTTGATTCTCATCTGCTTTATTGCTATCTGTTCACTCATTTATACTGTCTAAGACACTGAATTCAAATTCTTTTTGTGGACTTTGAGTAACATTTAATAGCAACAGCTTTGCAGTCACTTGTTTGACTCTTTTCCCTCTCAGAAGCCAGATGGCTGGCTAACGTAAATTGCCATGGCTCCACAGTCTTTGTTAGCAATCATAAAAGATTGAGCCTGAACTTTTTACTGTTTTAAAGCAAAATAAATTTTGCAAGGTTTATATTTTGTTTAAATAAGAACTGTGAACTGCAGCTGGAAACCCTAAAGTTTGCACTGGCTTTATAATTCTGACTTTTAACTGAAAACTCTTAGAAATATGCTGCAGCTTCCAGGCTTCTATGATAATATATGTCTTAGCAATTTTATCAGAATGTTAATAATGTCATATATAGAAGGCTTCAGAAACTGAGAGTAAATATGGGTATTAGTCATCCTTAGCAATTAGTTATTTAGTCAAAAAGCTACGGAATTAAAATAATTTGTTAAATTAGTTACCCAATTGAGTTAATTTTTAAATGAAAACTGTTGAAGTGTTTAGAAAAAACAAAAGGTCTGTAATATCACAATCATACCAGGCTACAGAGGATTTCCTTTTTTTATTTCTTCATTTTACCAGAAATAGGTGTGACATGGCCTGACTGGTCAAGGTCCTAAACAATCTGAGTTACATTTTGGGATTTGAGCAGAGTATATCCAGAGATTTCTGCATCATTATTTACTCTATTTAGTTTAGGCTAGTACTGAACACAAAGAATGACTGAGCAAAGAACTTGCAAGCTGTGCAACATATTTTTTGCAGACACTTTCATAGAGTTGGTTGTGGCAGTTAATGAGTTAATAACATTAAAAAATAGAACTGTTTAATTTGGGATTTTTTCAATGTATTTTTCATATAAATTTCATGTAAATGACAAATAAATTCTTTTACAGGGTGGGGCTCAGGGGAGCCAAATTCAGAGTGGCAGAATTATTTTGGGAGGCATTTGCATTCTAAAGGAGCTGTTCTATGGACAACAGTATTTGGAGTTCATGCGTATGCAACAGAAATTGAAAGCTCAGAAAAAAGATAGACAGAAAAATTATTACCTTCTAGGGAGATAGTCTGAGCCACTATCTAATCAGGACATTTTAAGTTGCAGCTGAAGAAGCTGTTGGGAAAGTGGCAGAATTTACTCAGCTCTTATTCTACTACAGTGAGCTGAAATAGTTTGAAAGTATTTTTGATTTCTGTTAGGCTGAATTTTATAGTTAGTATTTGAAGAAGAAAACGTGTACCATTTCTTAAATCTCTTGAAAAATTAATTTTGTCTTTATTGGACAAGAGAGAAATAGTACAGAGTTTTATCATTACAAAGATCTTTTTCTCCTATGTCTTCATAGAATCATTTCACTTGCATATATACACCACCACAACTGAGAAATCACAAACATGTATCTACAGAATGGAAAACAGGCCAAGAATTATGCTAAAAATCTTCCTCTCTGCCAGGGGTTGGAAAGCAATAGGGAAACTGAAAATATAGAAGCCTAGGATCTGGCTTAATTCAAATTAATACTGCCAAGGTTTAAATGCTCCCTCAATCTACTCAGTTGTAGATACTCAACCACCTTCCCACAGGCACGTATATAAACTGGTGTTTGGTTGCAGATGAAAAGAAAGAGTTTCCTTCTGACTACTTTGTTCAGGCAAGGGCTTTCTCTCTGCTGTAGTAGGTCAGAGGGACAGTGATAATTAAGGAATGAAGAAGCTGGCATTCCCTATAAAGGAAGCCAACCTATAGGAAAGAGATAGTAACAAATGGAAACTGTAGGACATCACTTATTCAGAAAGCATCTGAATGTTAAGGATCAGTGAGATATAGCTCCTAGAGCTCAGACAGAACTCTTGTTGTTTTAGAGACACGTACAGAGGAAGGGAGAATGCAAGGACAATAGAAATTATAATCCAAATTGTTTATTTCAGCCTAAGCCATATTCAGTTATTGAATTTGTATAAAATCCTCACCAGGACATGAATAAACTCTAGATGGTACAAGTTTCCTGAGCACAAAAGATTCATGCCCATGACCAGAGAGCTTGAAGCTTGTGCATGGACAAATATTCCTCCTGGTTTACAACCTGATAGTCTTTTCAATTAGATGCAGGAGTGTACTGAATGGGAGTGTGAGTCATATTTATTTTCCAATAAGTCATGAAAAGAGCTTCAGTTCAACTGCAATGGTTGTATAAAAATATAGAAAGTTTTCAGCTATGGACAGATCATAACTTTTGGATTTCCATATGCTTTGGGTGACGTACATTTTGATCACAATAAACTCACTGGGCACAGAAACAGAAGCTCTTCACCCAAAAATTACAAGCTGAGATCCAGAAAAGGGGCAAATTTTATGTATGTTCTTGAATTTTTCTTGCATACAGTGAAGCTGAAACTGCTTTGCTTGTTACCCCTCATCTCAAATCCCACAATACTTCATTGATGCATACTAACAGCTCTCATGCACAACTAGACCTAGAGAGTGGATCTGTTCTCATGGCATGCTATGCTCAACACTTAGTGATCCATAGCTGACAGTGACTGAAAGCCACTGAAAGCAAAATGACTGTGGTGTGTGTGCACAGAATACTCCAGAGATGGCTACTGTAGGACATTGCTGGGGTTTGAATGCCAGTACATAAATAAATGTACAATTGCACTACAGTGATATTTCAAGGCAGAGGGAAGGGGTGTCTAATTTGGCTTAGTTTCTGAACATTTAGTGCTATCAAGCATTAATTTCTCCACATATATCTGAACGGGTATTTTACTAGATGATGGTAATGCCAATTATTTTTAAGGTAGTTTGATTCTTTTCATTATAAGGTTTTCCTTTCATTTGTTCCAAACATCAATAAACTTCATCTATCTGGGTATATGTTTTTCCATTGCAAGTGATTGCTTCAGATTGATTTTCTTTGTGGTTTTTGGTTTTTGTTTCAGCTTTAATGTCACATAAAACAGCTCATTTATTTCTGAGAATTAAAGCAGAAAATTATGTATTGTTTTCTAATGTTAAATAATTCTGAGAATTTTTTAAAAACATTAAAAAAATCACATTTTTGAACAGTTACTTAGAAATTGGTTGGAAGGGGTCTTTGTTTAAAAGGTAGTTCCTTAGTCTTCTATATGAATATCTGATCTGCTAAAAATTTTAAATCCAATATTAATACATAAAATAAAGATGATTAACAACACATATGTCTTTGCTTATGTAGAACATTCTCTGTTTTATTACAAAGGTGGACTTTTTAAATTTGAAGCTCCAAGACATTACTAAATAGAAATTTTTTGATGCTATTCATTGGGAGATGTGACAGAAAGAAACTGACCAGTTCAAGCAAAATGCAGTCCAGTAGAGACCAGAAAGTGTAAATAGGAGAATAGAATGGAAATAAAAATGTGAAGTTAACAGTGAAACAGGCAGCATGAGAAGAAAACTTCCAATCTTAACTTTCAACTGAAATCTGATCTTGAGTTTCAACACCTAATTGGTCATAGAGACTAAGGGTAAAGGTGGGAAAATTGTGGAAAGCCAAAGATATTATTTTTTCACAGGTAACTTTCCATTTCATATAAAACATACTGAACAGAAAACCTCTATGTTCTGCAAATAAAGTTATGCCTGATTGTTAATTCCCATTCTTATCCTTAGACCATGAAGTAAAGCTGTCATGGTGAAGTCTCTTTTAAAGTATAAACCAAAGCAGACCGAAATAAGATTAAACCTGAAACTGTCTATAACTACCTGGATATTGTGAGATGAGGCATGGTAGAAAATACAAGGTTTTACTTGCAGTACCTAGGATGCAAAATGTCTAGGCACTAATAAAGGAGGAAGATACTTTCTGTTCTCTAAGATAGTACACTGGTACTCATTTCCACAGTACCTGCCACTGATAGACTTTACCAGCCCTGTTTTTATATGTATGGCTGAGCAAAACTGTGGGGAGCATTTAGGATTAAGTAAGAGTCAATAAGTGAAAAGTTTAATACAGCTAACATTCTCTAATTACTTGAATTAGCAGCATAGGTTAATAGGACAATTCAGTCTGGGAGGAACCTGAAGGGTTTTCTAATCCGGCCTCCTGCTCAAACCAGGATCAGCAGATAGATCAGACCATTTCCAGATGGGTCTGGAAAACTCTCAAGGACGGGTATTTCAGATTGTCTCTGGGTGTTCCAAATGCTTGAATCTCCTAATATCGAAAAAGATTTGCTTTATATTCAGAATCGGACTTAAAATTATTACTTTTTTGTCATACTTTTAGACAATAGGTGATTAAAGAACAGAAACATTTTCTAGAGATATGTGACATCTGGAAAACAGGAGAGATTTCAAATGTCTCAGAAAAACAAATGTTTAAAAGCAGAAATCTAAGACATTGGTCTCATATTACCTGTAGATATCTACCTAGATGACAGCTATACTGCCTATATTTAATCTCCAGGACATTATTTGCTATAGTAAGCAGTGATTTAAAACAAAAGGAGAGTGTTTGGTGAGAAGGTATGAGGGAGGAAACGCATTATAATATGTAAAATTTTGAAATCATGAAAATGTTTCATGATGTAATAATAAAGATCAAAGAAAACTTGGGTAGAATATAATTCCTTTTTGTTTGGAAGAGTATCCTGCCCCAATAAAAAAACATCTTGCACAAGTGAAGGAAATTCTTTTGACCTCAGGGAGATGTAGAACTGAGACTGCTAGATTGAGAACATTTGGATCATTAGCTTCAGTGGTATAAGGCTCAGTTCCTCATGGACAAGGACATCTGCTTTTAGCCCTGAGAATGACCTCAAGACTTTTTCAATGCAGAATGGTGCATTCAGTAGAACTTGGTGTTACCAACACTTACCTACAGATTTTATGGTTTTCTTCTTGTTGCTGTTAGGAATATCTCAAAGTATGCCTTGCCCTCTCCAACACGTACTGGCCAACAAAGCATGGTACCCGTGCTTTATCATAATTAACAGAAAGTAGAAAAGTCCCTCAGGTTTCTAGAAATTGTTATAATTAGGATAGGTTTATACTTCCGATTCAGAAAAGTAAAACAGAAATTCATAAAATGGAAATTATTAATGGATTCAGTATTGCCATCTTACTGCTAATGGTTTAAATAAATTATAGGTATGGAGATTCCCTTAGCTGTTTAAAAATAGCACAAGTATCTCCAATTATTCATGTTTAATGTTGCTCAGTGAATGAGAGTGAATCTTTGACCCTATTAATGCCTTGTTAGAAATGAGATGGATGTCTAGAATTTTGGGGATCATACAGTTCTATTACAGCAGCTATGTAAGAGTACTTTGGCAGCAAGAGATATAGATTAATTAGAACCACTTAATGTTAGGAATTTTTACAGATGCTAAACAAAAACTTTGAAATACTCTTTGCATGTGTCTATATGTGGATGCATATATATGTCCATGCATATAACACAAGAGAGGTTTAAAGAATACCACACAAAACAAGATCAGGGAAGGCTATTCAGTATCAAGACAATACTAAAAGAGACTATCATTTGTAATGTGTTGGAAATGAAATAATGGCCTCCTTGTTGAAGGACCTTATAACTTGCTTCCAGGTGTTGTTTTTTTACACTGTGCCTGAATTATCAAATGCCTAATTCTGTTAGCTTGGATATATAACCACAATATCCCAATGCAGGCCTGCGGCACAGGCAAGTTTTTTCACATTTCATGTGCATTTTGGTAATTTGCAATAAAATAATATTTCCTAGATCCTGTGCAATTTTTGAATTTTATTCTCCTAATATTATAACTCTATCAGGTTATCACTCTCTAAGCTGTATTTTTGGTTGAAGTGTAGGTTTGGTTCAAGCCACTTTCATGAAGAGACTTGATATATAGAGTTGCTTCAAGCAGTGGGAAAAGCCAGATCTGTTTTGTAGCTGCTACTTTAGACTTTGAACTGCAGCTGTAAGCTTGGTACTTTACATTTTGGAATCAGGGTTACAAAATGACTCATATCCTCATTCTTTTATTCCTGTCCTGTCCTGCTAGGGGATCCTTTAATTATCTAACACTCATATATACATGTGTGTATATATATATATATATATATGTATATATGTATGTATGTATGTATGTATTATATATGAGTATACATATACATATTTAGGTGACTGAAGAGAGGAGAAAAGAATAACTAATTTCACTTGTTTATTTGTTTTTTAATCCATTACCATTTTACCATTCCTGGTTATGACTATCAAATTCAGAGATTAAAATATTCTTTCCATGCTTGATAAAACTGACATCTTCATTGTAAGAAAAAGAATAAAAATATCTTCCACAGTATTGCTGGACTCACCCGGGAAATAAGGATATGTGACTTGCAGACTTGCAAAAGTTTTCTAACATTTTCTGTCTTCACTCTTGATCCAGTTCCCAGCATGTTTAGGACTCCCAGGATTCACCTACATCACATGCTGGCATAGAAATCCCTCAGGAAGGATAAACTTTCTCTGCTGTAAAACCAAGTGGAAGGAATAGAACTATCCTGATTCTCATATCAGGAGTCCAAATTTTTCTGTTTATGCATTATGCTGCAAGTGTTGATCCCCAATTTGACCAGTGTGGGAAAATGCATGTCCTCAGATTTTAATAAATCTAGGCAAATCCTAGTTTCATATTTTGTCTTCTTGACAGTCATTTTAATGATGATCACAAGAAATAGAGAGTATGAAGGAATTACTTCCCTGTTGGGTATTGTACAATTTTTGTGAAATTAACTGTGTTTCAAAGCAAGAATAACCTCCCAAGGAATATTAACTAGCTTTGTAAGTACAAACATTTTCAAACAGAAAAGTGCTTAGAAGGCATTTACTGGGTCTTTAGATGGGGCTTATTTCTTATTTTTTTAACTTACCTGGAATAAGGCAGCATTCATTTATCTTCTGGACAGGTATAAAAAATATATCAAAAAGTTATCTGCAAAAGCTTACAAAATTTCTGTGCATCTGCATATTTCTACAGCACTGCAATTCAACAAGTAATTAATACTCTTGGCAAAGTAACTGGTGGAAGGGTTAATAGCTTCTGCTACTGAAAGAATATCTAATGTGGTTTTAAACTATAAATGAAGAAACCTATCACAAATTTCAGTACCCAATACTTTTCATGTTTTCATTACATTTTATGTACTTTTAACCATTACAGAATGATAGGAAGTTTTATTTTCTTAAGATATTAATATTTATGCACTTTCATTATTGCCAGAAAGCCAGCTTCTCAACGGTCAGATGAGGTTGTCTCCAAATTGTAGAACTACAACATTCGTTCATTTATTATTAATAGAGCTCATAAATACCCATGCCATCCAAAATAGCCTTAAACAATTTCACTTGAGCATGATCTGAATTATTTTTTTCCCCAGGGAGTTCTATTTTCTGGTGTATAATTATGTGTCATCAGCTGTGACTGGAAGAACTCTGCTCCACCCCATTTTTTACAATAAATGACAGATATTATAGCCTATAGCTGGTAAAATATTTGACTAGCTAGAAAACAAAAACAAGCAACATGGAGTGGTTATTATTTTGTACAAAAATATAACTAGATCACTAATAAACTTTTCTTAAGTCTGCTTCATATACAATTTGAAAGACTGTTCTTGAAAGAGATGGAGTCCAGCAAAACCCCACAACACATTTAAAGTCATTGCAGACAAGAATGTATTAAGTGACCTTTAAAAATATTTGAACAGTGAAATATACCAGCCCTTGTATATATGAATGAACAGATTTATAAATAGCTACAGAAAACAAATCCACAGCTGTATACTCTGCTCCTAATTTGGAGGTTTGCAATGAGAGCAAACTACAAACTCCTAGAAAGAAGGAAATTTTCACTGGGCTCTCTTTCCTTAATGTACCAAACTCTGAAGTAAAGACATTTCATCATCTTTTGTTGACTGACCTGTTTATGCACAAAAGAGACAGACCAAGGCAGGCCCCACAGTGGGTTCAAGACTTCCTGCAGCAACTTAAGCATGTTACCATATTTTTTAGCATTTTGTACCATATTTCAGTCTCTTAAGATGTGATCCACTGGAGAAACTTCAGTTTAACTCCAAACCCAGACTCATAATTCTTGCCCTCTATACCCTATCTTGCTGCTTTAAAGTGACTGTCTTTGAAATTATGAGCTATGAATTATTAGTACAATGGATCATCCACACGGAATATTATCTAAGTATTTGTTTATTTGGTATTTAAAAATGTATACATTGTAGCTAAGACAGGGACAAATGCTTGTCATTCACAGAAAAAAATTAGGTCAGACAGGATGAAAATAAAAACGGCTAAGATTAGAGCTGAGGGGGTAAATATATCTTGACAAGGTGCTAAAAGGAATAGCACAGTGATGGGTTGATCTTGGCTGGATGCCAGATGCCTACCAAGGTGCTTTGTCACTCCCCACTTCTTATCTGGACAGAGAGAGAAAATAAAATGGAAAACCATTCATAGGTTGAAATATGGCAGTTTGCTAAAGCAAAGGTGAACGATCCTGGATGCACAAGCAAAGAGAAATAAAAAAATTATTCTCTCCTTCCCATCTGCAAGCTGTGTTCTGCTACTTCCTGGGAAGCAGGGCACCAGTACACAGAAGCCAAAGTCTGTAAATAACAAATGCCACCCTTTCCTTGTCCATATCCTAGATTTTTATCTGAACTGTGTCACATGGGATGGGATACCCCTTTGGTCAGTTCTGGTCAGCTGGCCTGGCTGTGTCCCCTGCCAGGCTCTTGCCCACTCCCAGCCCTGGATGGGGGAGATGCTGAGAGACAGCTCTGCTGCTGTGCCAGCCCTGCCCAGCAGCCCCCAAACCTCTGCTGTGCCAGCAGCACCTTTCCAGCTGCAGCACAGCTCTGGGAGGGCGGCCGTGGCAAAAATTAACTTGATCTCAGCTAGACCAAACACAGCCGCATACAATACTGATAATTCAAAATAATATTTAAAATCAAATCGATTCCTGGAAGGAAAAGTGGCAACAAGCTCAGGAGTGGAATAATGACTTTCAACCCTGCCATTGGAATAAATGTATGAGCAATTTTATTACAGAGTCATCATGAAGCCTGTTTTTTAAGTACTTGAGATACTTTTAAGTATATAGGCTCGTGAAGTGGTAATTAAAACAATACAGAGGAAACAAATGTCCTTTTACAAGGGAATTCAACTTAATTCTGCTAATTTAAAAATGAAAATTTATATTTACTTAAATTAAAAGTTGTTGTCAGAAAATTTCTCCAAGTTAGAAAAGGACACAGGTAAACGGCAAATGCCTGTAAAAACCAATATTATTTTAGAATTCTTCCTGTGGCCCTGGTCCTATTGATGTTGATTTTTCTTTCAATGAGAATCTAAGATTATATTTCTTAAGCTGCATGTATGCTGAGGTACAAAATTAAATGTGTTCATTTTCTGATATTTTGATATAAATTTAATTTTACATTAAAAAAGAAACATGCTAACAAAATCCCAACTTGTGAAAGAATGATAAATGAATATGGCACTACTATATAGAAAAGGAGGTATAGGTTTTGTCTGGTCATATTTTCAAAAAATCAAGATGCCATGCAGATGAAGGAGAAGGAGCCTGCTGGAGAAAAAATAATTCAAAAAGAGATGTATCTGACATTGACTGAAAATGCTCAAACAAACCTCAAACAAAAATAAATAAATAGCTTCTGTTATTGAGATTAAAAAAAGAAGATAGTTGAGATAGTACACTCACAATCTGCAGACTCCTTTGTGCACAATTATATTTGTTATTGTATTTCCCTTGTAAAGCATTCAGCGACTAAATTTTAATTAAGAGAATCAATAACACTTTTATCTGTTTTTCTTTGGAAAGGATAAGATCCTAAAACTAAGATCTTAGAAGTACTTGGATTAGACTTTAAAAAAATAACTGCATGCATATTTTTTTTCATAGGATCATGGAACACCAGGTTGGAAGGAACCAAGGTTCATCTGCTTCAACTTTTGCTGGCAAAAGAATGAAGTAGGCAAGACAGTCCAGCCTCATGTCCAACAAAATCCTACGTGTCCAGTGTTGGGAAATCCAATGACTTCCCTGGGATGATTATTCCAATGGCTGATTGTTCCTATTCTGTAAACACTTCTTCTTGTGTCCTGTCAGAGTCTCCCTCTGTACAACTCCTACCTCTTGTCTTTTCCATGTAACTCTTTGTAAAAAGGAGTCTCCATTCTCTGTAGACACCCTATAAATACTGGAACAAGGTCTCCCCTAAGCCTCCAGTTCTCAAGGCTGAACAAACCCAGCTCTCTCAGCCTTTCACAGAATCACAGAAATTCTAGGTTGGAAGAGACCTTTAAGATCATCGAGTCCAACTTTCCTCACATTTCAGGCTGCCCAGTTCTTTGAACATCTCTGTGGCCCTTCTCTGGACCCTCTCCAGTCTGTCCACATCCTTTACTGTGCAGTGGGGACCAAACCTGAACACAGCACTCCAGATGTGACCTGACCAGTGTTAAGTGGAGTGGGACAATGAGTTCTTTATTTCTGTTGGTGATGCCCACATTGATGCAGCCCAGCATCCTGTCACCTTTCTTTGATGCACTGGCACACTGTCCACTCACATGGAGTTGGTTGTCCATCAGGTCCTTCAGGTGCCTTTCCACAAAACTTCTCTCCAGCCAGGTTGATCACTACCTGTGTTTCACTCCAGGATTATTTTATCCTATGTGAAGGACCTTACTGGGGGAGGATACAATGCAAGAAAATAAAGATGGTGCAGAAGGTAGTCTCACCCCTGAGGAGTTGCAGCTGTACTAATCACCAGAGATTAGGCACAGGCCTGTCCTTAACAGCCCCAGCTGTATCCAATTAGGATGAGTGCTATAAAAGAGTGGGTTAGACTTGATTTGCTGTGGTGTGAGGAAGGAGTTAGTGTTGCAAGGAGGTGCCCATGAGACATCACTGAGAAGGTATGGGAGCTTTGCAGCAAGATGACAACACCTTATATTTGTTCATAAGGCCCACTTTTCGAGCCTATCCAGGTCTTCCTACAGGGTGACTCTCCCTTCTGAAGTGTCCACTTTTCAATTTGTCGCTAAATTTCATCAGGGTACACTTGATCCCATCCAATGTGAACAGATTAAACACTCCAGGGCCCAATATTGATCCATGGGGGACAGCATTTGTGACAGGTTTTCAGTTTGAAAAGCAGATGTGTTCCAGCATTCTGTGGGTGTGTCTGGTCAGTTTACCACCCACAGCACAGGCCACTGGACCACAGTGCATCCGTTTCTTTAGGAAAAGCTGTGGGAAACCACACTGAAGGTCTTGAGGAAATCTATGTAGGCAATTTCCGGTGCTTGGCTGATGTGGGACATAGAAATCAATCAGGTTTGTCAGGTGTAAATCACCCTTGGGGAATCTCTCTGGGCTTTCCCCAAACACACGCTTCATCCTACTTGTGGCAGCCTGCAGGAGGTTTCATTATGTCACTTCTGCAGGGCCTGAAGTAAGACCATATAGAATAAAGACTTCATATTTTGCCCATATACCGTGCTATGTTAACCTAACATCTTGATAGAAATGAAATAAGTCAGTATAACCCAAATGATAGCTGAAAATTAACTTCTGGAATCTGGTGGGCTTAGCCATTAGTAAAATAATTTTTCAGGTCACATTTTTCTTATGAGAACAGAGGCTCCTGGTGAATCTATTATCCAGTTTCTGTGTATGTTCTGTAACTGATAAGTTATCAATGACACCCTTTTATATGTAAGAAATTCTATTAAGGACTTATTGAGGTTACTAAGGAACATGTTAAATCATGCCATAGGAATTCAAGAAGAAAAAAATAATAGGCACTCCGAAGACACACATGCACACACACAAATTGAAAATTGAATTAAGCTAGTTTCTACCTATTTATTTAAACATAGAAAAGACAGTTTAATAAAGCATGGTTTTCCTGGATAGGACAAGTAGCTGGAGTTAAAAGAGGAGTTTGTTTCTTAACTGCTGGGGTTTTGGAACTAAAAACCCAAATAAAACATTATTAATATATTTATAATTATAAAATAAAAAGAACAACGGTGTGCACTACAAGTATCAGGATTGCAAAAAAAGTAATTCACAATAGAAAAATGATTGACTAGCTGCTTCTAAACAGATTTTCCTTTTGACTTCTTCATATGTAGACACAACAGAAAAAGTATGTATAACTTTACCTGTATTTTGAAGAACATTAACATTTTTTCAGTATCAGTTTGTCTTAGGGAGTTCTCAGCTATCAGTGTAATCCTCATGCCGTTTTCTCAGTTAAGCTAGCACAACTGTTTGCAGGTCTGGACTGTGAGACTGAGAAATTGATCCAGAGTAAAAATAAACCATTTTTCCTAGTTCCTTTGAACAAAAGGAAGTGAGGATAAGGAACATCAGACATGTAGGCACTGCCTGAGATGGCACAGGTGCTGAAAGGAGTGTTTACCACACTATAGCCCTTCATGTTTTATTCTGCCACATACCTGCAAAACCTTGAATTTAGAGGTGATTCAGGTGCAAATCCTCACTGTCTGCAGTAAGGCTACATAGTATCCTTTTTTTTCCCTGTTCTGACTATTAGCAGAGCATGAAGGAGGGCCTTAAAACAAATACGGGGGTATCTAATTTTAAAATCTGTTTAGTACAAATTTTATTTGGGCTGCAAAGCAGTGTGATTCACTGAACATAATGAAAACTTCTCTGAGTGGAAGGAGAGACAATAGAAATCCTGCAAAACTACAGATATTATGATAAAAAGAGCTGTCTCAGGGTAATGTACAGCAAACAGTACCTGACTATATTTTCAATGTATCTGTTTGTCTGTTTTTCCCAGAGCTGCAAATAGGTCTTGAAATGATATCTTACGCATTCTGAAGATTTTGACAAAGCATCTTCCTACTCTCAAGAAGTGCAATTATAACTCATACGGTATGAAACTGAGCATCAAAAATCCCTGAAGCAGAGCCCTGTGTCAGCCTTCCTTAATGCTAAATACATTCCAGGCTCTGGTGATGTGACAAAGCTAGCTTGAATACAAGAAGTGCACACTTCAATATTTGGTAGTCTTTCAACATATAACTGCTTAAAAAAACCCACAATAGAATTTTAAGGGTAGCATTCTGATGTATTTTCTACTACATGGACACAACATTGGTAGCTGCACTCCAATGTCTCAAATAATCAGGAAAGGAATTAAGATTATTTTTTTCTATTTTATAACATGTAAATTTGGTGATTAAAAATACCTACTGCCTAAATCTTATTTAGCACAAAATAACACATGCTGTTCTTGTTGCCTATTTTCAGCAAGGGATGCTAAACAGATTGCAGTAGTTTGCTTGAAACTAAATCAGAGATCTCAAAGACAGCATTACCAGTATATAGATGGCAATAAATAATGATTAGTAATCACAATAAAAGAATTAAAAATCCAGCAGGAATGTATATATAAAAGAAATTTCCAAGCCTTATTGTTTTGAATTTCTCAGAAACTTGGTTTCAAAACACTTCGTGGAGGATTAAATTATTATCAGGCTTTGCCATAAGCAAAGTCAATAACAATTTTGACCTTGCTGACTGATCAGTGTGATTGCTTTTGAAAATCCCATATGATTATATTAAAATTACAGTTTATCAAAGTAATATCTGAAACAATTTTTTCTGAGTAAAATGAATATTGATGTTAAAAAATTAAAATAACTTTGTGACTAGAGAGGATATAGAGAAAATAGCATCTCTTATTCAGCTAATATGCATAAAATACATTCTTTTTATTCCACCAATGTTTAAAATTTATTTCATAATTCTTTATTCAGGGCCAAGTCATATATGCCCTGACAACAGGTTTTGGGTTTGTTTTTTTTTTTTTTTTATTATTTCTAGTATTCTTTATCCCTATAAATTGAGTTTTAATGTTGAAGGAAGAGATGAGAACGCTTGATGTTTTCAGCGATTCAAAAGAAGTTCTGTCTGAACCAACAGTCTGTGCTCAGGGTCCCACATGGGGCAAGCAAACACCAAAGCCTGGCGGTGATAAGCAGCACCAGTCCCCAAGGCAGTGCAAGTGCCTCCTTGAGGCTCCCTCTGTGTCAGCCAGCACTGGTATTTAACCCGCACTTGCTGCAGTGTGTTGCAATTTCCTGTTGTAAACTTCCCAGCCCCTTCCCAGGTGTGGCAGCACCTCTCTTCCCCTTCCCCTCGCCCCCTGCTGGGCTGTCAATCAGGCTTGACATTCCAGCAAGGCCATCGTGTGTTGGTCAGGTTCAAAGGATGCAAGCCAGGCCTGGGCTCATTGGCCTGTCTGGGTGTCCCTCGTTCCCTGAGACCCTCCTCCTCCCACCTGGCTGGTGCTCATCTGTCCCTTCCCTCCCCCTGTCTCTGGGCTTAAATTGAGCCAGAACCACGTGCTCGGGATGCTGTTGGAGCTGTTAGCAACATTCAGACGTCTGTGACCACGGAATAGACTCTGAATATAAACCCTCCGGCAGAATCCGTCTCCTTTTCCTCTTCACCATTGCCTGAAGCCCTTCCACCCGAGGTAAACTGAGTTTCTACAAACCTGGACTTGTTTCAGTGCCCAGCTGCACCATCCAGCCAGCCAAAGGTGTCTCTGAGGTGAAACACCACAGTTGCTGCCTCTGGCCCAGCAGCAAGGGTCAGACGAGCCCAGGCACAATCTACCTGGTAATATTGGGATCCTATTCCAATATGCACTGACTTTAGCATCTGAATTATGGTCCTGACGACTTTGCTGTGCCAGGCAGCTGCCCTGAATGCCTTGACTTTAGGTTTAACCAGGGTATAGAAACATCCACTGGCCCTGGAATGGTTGCAGGAAACATCTGTGAGATCCTTTGGGAACGGCCCTCCCTTGGAGCCACTTCTCCTGAGCCTCCCAGAACAGCTGGAGGCTGTGTGGACAATCTGCATAAATGAGTCAGTCTCTCCCTCCCAGAGACCCACACAAGTGCTGCTGAGTCAGTGCTTTCATGCTTCCATTGATTCTTCTACCATGTATGCATTCCTATTTTATCATGCAAGAGAAAGTTATCATTCATTATTTAATAATTCAATCGTCTTATAAATGGAAACTATTTTTGGAACTTAAAAATCTTTCAATATATTTTAATACTCAGTATTATTTATTTTTTGTCTTATTTTATATTTTGCACTGCAAAGTATCTTTCTGTATTGCTTTGTGACACATTTCTCCTCAAACCCCTACAAAATTGTAGTACTTACTGTACCATAGAACACCAATGGAAAATATCTCTGTGTACATGAAACAGAAATCCATGCTGGAAAGTCTAATGTGTAATTTCCATTCTAAGAGATTTTTCAAAAGAAACATGATACTGAAAAAAATATATTATTCATGGTGTCCAAGACCCAGCTGCAAATAATTGCAAAGTTTATGAATCTACTGTGTCTTTAAATGGATTTTTTTTTCTAAAATCAGTTTGGGATCATGAATTAAAAGCTCCATTTATTCTTTCAAAAAATTTGTATTTTTAATTTTACCATTTTTCAGCATCTATTATTGTGCAGAGTGCTACCCAAGTAAAAACTTATAAGACTGTAAAATGACTTTTTAAAGTACGAGGAAGTTGGTTGGGCGTTATCTTTTTCTTCCTTTTTTCCACTGAATGACCGAGGAGGGACCCTCCTGCTCTTTACAACTAGGTGAAAAGAGGTTGCAGCAAAGTGAAGGTTGGTGTCTTCTCCCAGACAACCAGAGACAGGACAAGAGGACGCGGCCTGAAGCTCTGCCAGGGGAGGTTTAGGCGGGACATCAGGAGGAATTTCAGCACAGAAACTTTTGTGCAACGTGGGAATGGCTGACCAGGGAGCTGGAGGAGTCACCATGCCTGAAGGCGTCCAAGGAATGACTGGACGTGGCACCCAGAGGCACGGTCCAGTTGGCAAGGTGGGGATTAGTGGAAAGTTGGATTCAAAGATCCCAGAGGTCTTTTCAAACCTAAGTGCTTCTGTGATTCTCTGGCTACAAATAGATTTCAGGATGTGAAATCCTCGTTACCCAACCTATTTAATTTTCTACAATTTTTAAAATTGTTACAATTTCAATTGATTGAATTTACTGTATAGAGTTGAATAAATTGGTTCTGACAATACTCACTAAAAACTCAATATATATTGATTAGTAATGATTGTTACAAAAGTATATTGTATTTTGTTCTCTTTTATTTATGACTTTAAAGAAAATAATTTTACACCTCTTTATACATTGTTTCATAAAAAGGAGAAGGCAATTTTAACTAACTTTAAATCTGTTCAGTCCTTCAATATTGCAAGACAGAAGCTTGGAGCAGGCTACAGCAAGATACACTGGCCAGGATCAGCACTTACATTTAATTGGTTTGTCATGTTTCTACAGAGCAATTAATTTAATTTGAAAGTATTGTATTCATAGAGAACTGTACACTCAAATGTCTTTCTGACTTATTTAATTGCCTAAGTAAGAGGAAAGTTAGATTGTTGGAAATTCCTGTTGCTTACTTGTATTGCAATGGAAAACTTAATTTGAATAAATATACAATTTCTTTTGTGAATAATCACTCAGATTAATAGTACTTCATTATATATTATATTCTCTCTATGTTTCTCTTTATATATGTGAATATGGACTGAATAATGTCATTATTTGGACCCTAGTCCATAACATAAGGCACATTCAGTGAATGGTAAATCCACTTGGATAATTTCCAACATCAAAAGGGGTAAAATATAATATTTATTCCCCTCAAAATATCTTCTTAGAAGGCTATGTGTTAAGAATTGAATTCTAAAGCTAATATTGGGAAAACCAATTTTAAACTAATTTTGAATTTACCCTTATTTTTGTTTATTTTATATTTCTTAAAACAGGGAAAAGAGGGGAATCCTATTATGACGTTACCTTTATCAAAATGATAATTTTGAAATATGTTGTTGAAAAGTGAAGGGTTGCAGATTAATGTATTTTATACTCAATGGGTATGTGCTGTCCAGATTGAGTTCAAGCAATAATCATAAAAAGCAAATCCAAAATTAGGCTGCATTGGTACTACTTGGCCACCCTCAAGTGTCTGATTAATGCTAGAACCTGTTAACATGGCAGGCTCTTCTGAGGGACTCGCCAAAGAGTGAGGCAGTTTAATGAATTATTTTTCATTTTGATTTCACTCAGAAATAAGTTGTGAGTTCACTCAAAAGTGTGATCCCTGTTCAGTGTAAGGAACTTGGCATTCGCAATTAAGGCAGAACAGATCTCATCCAGGTGGAGGTGTCACAGTACGGGTCAATGTCAGGTGCACAGTTTGACAAGGACTCATTGAGAGGTCAGAATGAAATTATGTCTGACTCTAAATATCCCACAAATACCAGGGATGGAATGATAAGCACAGCTAACTACAACTGAATGTAAAGAATATCGCACATTCCAGTGTCATTATTAGGAATTATTGATATATGTCATTTTTATATGTTTTATACAAAGTAAGAAATACTTTGTATTTTTTATATTTCTTTTTAGCTGCTCAAAATTTACCTTTTTTTTTTTCGTCTTGGACCATCCCATACATCAAGAGTTCATGTTCTCCTTGTGATTAAGTCACCAAAACAAAACCAAATTCATTTTACCTTCCCACAAATAGATAAAATTTTATTTTATTAGTGCAAAAAAAACACCTTTAAAGGCATTGACGAATCCTTTCAGCCAAATCAGGGTTATTGACCTTCAGATAAATTTGTCCAAGATTTTATCCATTCTGATAATCCTCCATTATTTAGAGACTAAAGGTTTTGATCAAAGATTTTTTTCCCATTTGCACTCAAGTTAGCAAAAGTCAATTCCTCTCTCAGTGACCTTTAATGTGTTTGGACACTGAAAAAAAAATTATAAGTACAGGTAATGTGAAGGTTTTTCAAGAAACTTCAAGATCCAAGTCAGCCAGGAAAAAGCCTTTTATGCTGAAGTATAAATAAATATATTAGAGAAGATGTGCTGAAGTAATGATTGCATTTGCTACAGATTGTGACTTTCATTTAGCACAGTGAGAAAAAAAAGTTTACTAAACTCTTTTACTGAAAACTTTTTTGCTGTAGTATATGGAAAATATTCATTATACGCATTGTTGCCCTAAATAGCCAAGTAGAATAATTCCTAATTTTTTTAATATCAAGGCTGTAATCTTTTAAAAAATTATTTTGGCAGTAACTGTAATTTCATAGTTATAAAATAATTTAATCTGGAAAGGGCTACTAGGATAGTTGAGTCCAATCTTTAAGCTACCACTTCAAAGCTGACTACTAAGCCACATCTGCAAGCACCGTGTCTACAGCTCTTTTAATTACCTCCAGAAATGGTGACTCAATCTCTTCCCTTTGTAGCCTGTTGCAGCGCTTGACAAACTTTTCTGTGATGAAATTTTTCCTAATATCCAATCTAAATCTTTGTTGGCGTGACTTTGAGGCCATTTTATCTTGCCCTGTAATTCATTACTTGGGAGAAGAGGCTGACCCCCACCTGTCCACAGCCTCCTTTCAGGTAGCTGCAGAGTGAAAAGGTCTCCCCTGAGCTTCCTGCTCCCCAGGTTAAACACCCCCATCTCCTCAGCCACTCCTCATAAGAGTTGTTATTAAGGCTGTTGACAGTCCTCCTGCCCCTCTCTGGACACATTCCTGAAGGGGGTGACCCAGAACTGGGCACACACTTGAGGTATGGCTTCATCAGTGCCAGCTACTGGATGATCACTGCCCTGCTCCTGCTGGCCACACTATTTCTGACACAGGCCAGGATGCCCTTGGCCTTCTTGGCCTCCTGGGCACAAATGGGTTCATGCCCAGCTGTCAAACAGCACCCCCATACAGCTTTCCAGCTACCCTCTCCCAAGGCTGTACCACTGCCTGCAGCTCTTCTGACCCAGGTGCAGGATCCAGCACTTCAGCTTAAACTCATCAAACTGGTCTTGGTTTTCCTCCAAGAGGTTGAGATCCCTCTGCAGAGCCATCCTACCCCCATGCAGATCAACATGCCCACCCAAACTGATGTCATCTGCAAACTGGCTGAGGGTGCACTTGATGCCCTCATTCAGATCATTGATATAGATATTAAACAGGACTGGGCCCAGTAGTGAGTCCTGAGGAACACCAGCTGGATGGAATTCCACTCACCCACTCTCTAGGCCAAGCCATCCAGCCAGGTTTTACTCAGTGAACAGTTTACCCATCCAAGCCACGGGCAGCCAATTTCTCCAGGAAAATGCTGTGGAAAGCAGTGTCAAAGGCTTTATTAATGGCAGACTGAACAGGTAGAGAGATAGACCACAACTGATTTAGGTAAGCTGTTCCTAACTGTAATATAAGGGTGTTCCAAATATACAACAAAAATCCCTCCTACTGCAAACAATTATTTTTGTTTTGTGTTTGGTGGCAGCATTGACAACAAATGATTGTTCTCCTTGCAACAAATTGTATATTGGAATATTGTTAACACATGACACCACGGTTCTCTTTTCAAGACTAAATAAGAAAGGCTTTTAATATTTTTATTCGCTCTTTGAGAGTTTTTTGTGCAACGTGGTCATATTTTCCACATCTATTAACCTTGTGTTGCTTCTATCTCATCCCCTCCTTTCCTTAGGACTTAAAACTGCATTCAGTAATCCTCTTAACACTTCACAAATGCTGACTAGAGTGAAATAGTTACTCCGTATGTCTCAGGACTTACATATTTTAAATCATACATTTTCTGCTGGTTTTGCAATATTGGTTAATGTTCCATTTGCAACCCATTGTAATCCTGAGCCCTTTTTCTGCTGTATATCTGCCTAGCAAGACATTCTGCATTTTACATTTTCCTTCCTAGGCAGTTTGCATGTCTTTGTTATATCCTATTTTATTGCTTTGTACCATTTCTCCAGTTTATCAAAATTGTGTTGAATATAATTCTACCTTCCAGAATTTCTATAACCTTCCTGGTTAATGTAATCCACAAATACTGGTCCTTTGATTGTAATAAAAATATTGCATAATGCTGCACTCCAGTTATTTCTTTCAGACTGTCAGTGAACAGATGCTAAGATGTTTCTGCTAAGTGATTTAACTGATTTGACTGTAATTTCCAATGGGAACATATTACCATACTTCTGACAGTGTCATATGGAATTGTCACATGTCAGCAAAGAAGAAGTATGTAAATACTTCCCTGTTACTCTTAATTGCACTGTTATGGAATGGTATCAGATTGGCCTGTTGTGATTTGCAGCTCTTTTGTGATTTCAGTAACTCTGTTGTGATTGCTTTTAATCAACTTCAGATTTTCTAGGTGCTCAGAGAGAACAATCACTGATTAATAATTTATTGTCTTAACATTCTAAGTGCAAGCTAGGGATGATACATAGTATTCTTTTTCTTTTTAGTTTACGAGTTGTATTTTTCCATTAGATGTCCCCTCAGTCTTTATCTGTTCTGTAAAGTTCTCAAAGGTGACTGCTAATGGTTCAAAGAAGATTTCAGATCATAAATACTTTAGGGAAAAATGTTGTTAAGTTGTGGTGTTCTAAGAACTTTTATGTCTGTTAACCAATTCTGGCTTATAGTTCTAGCACTTAGTTGCTAATGTTAATTATTTTAAGCTTCTGGTCACAATTAACCTCTTTGGTGAAGAATGAAGAAAAAATATAGTGAGGATTTTGCACTTCATGTCATCTGTTATTTGGTCCTCATTTCTTTTAAATAATAGAAATTTTATTTCTTTCATCTTTATTTTAATGAATTTGAGGAACTTTTTCATATTTCCTTTTACCCAAGTTTCATATGCTGTGTATTTGTTCCTTGGGTTATTTTCTTTATTGTTATTTCTTTATTTCTTCTTTATTGTTAGAGCACCATAATAGCCATACATAGGAACAGACTCTAAAAGAGTGTCCTGTTAAAGACAATAAGAATTGTCACCATTGACTTACAAGGAGAAGGAATTTTTTCCTAAAAATGCAAATGTTTTACTAGAGCTTGGATTTGGCTGGGATAAAGTTAATTTTCTTCACAGTAGATTGTATTGGGCTATGTTTTGGATTTTGTGCAGAAAACACTGTTGATAATACAGGGATATTTTCACTACAGCTGCTGGCACAGAGCCTCTTCTGCTTCTCACTGCACAGCAGCAGCGAGGCTGGGAATGCACAAGAAGTTAACGGGGACACAACTGGGACAGCTGATCCGAACTGACCCAAGGGATATTCTACACCACACATGCCCAGCATATAAAGCTAGGGAAAGAGAGAAGCAGGGTGGTGACATTCAGGGTGATGTTTTTTGTCTTCCCAACTCACCCTTCTTTGTGATAACACCAGACTCTCCTGGAGATACCTGAACACCTGTGTGCCAGTGGAAAGCAGTGAATTCCTTTTATTGTTTTCCTTGCCTGGACAGTTTTGCTTTACCTATTGCCTCAGCCCATGACTTTTCTCACTTTTCCAACTCTCTTACCCATTCCACTGCAGGGGACCAACAAAGCCCCTGAGACCAGCTTAGCTGCCAGCAGGGGCTGAATCACAACAGCCCTTGGAGCACTGCGGTGCCACATATAGGGTCCCAATCACAACCCAGAACTGAAGGCAGCTGTGGAGGGTTGACCAGGGTTGGAGATCAGGTGCCCACTAAAGCAACTCTATTATTGCTCTCCTCAACAGGACACAGAAAATACAAAAAAAGCTTGTAGGTCAAGATAAGGACAGGGACTGATCACTCAGCAATTACTGTCATAGGAAAAAGAGACTCAACTCAGGTAAATTAATTTATCGCCAGTCAAAACCAGAGTAGAGTAATGAGAAATAAACCCAAATGTTTAAAGCATCATCCCCTCACCTTCCCTTCTTCCTAATCTCAGGTTCACTCCTGATTTCTCTACCTCCTCCCCCACCAGCAGTGCTCAGGGAATGAGGGTTGTGGTGAGTTCAACATGTGCTGTTTCTGCCACTCCTTCCTCAACAGAGAGAGGAGGATTCCTCATACTCTTCCCCTGCTCCAGTGTAGGGTCCTTCTCACAAAAGGCAGTCCTTCACCAACTTCTTCCACCTGAATCCTTCCCACAGGCTACAGTTCTTCACAAACTCTTCCAGTGTTGGTCCCTTCCATAAGTACAGTACTTCAGAAACCTTCTGCTCTGCCATGGATCCTCCAAGGGGTCACAAGTCCTGTCAGCAAACCTCCTCCCATGTGGGCTCCTATCTCCAAGAGCCCACAGGTCCTGCCAAGAGCCTGGTCCAGTGTGGGCTCTCTGCAGGGCCACAGCCTTCTTTGGGAATCCATGGGCTGTAGGTGGATCTCTGCTTTGCTATGGACCCCCATGGGCTGCAGTGGCACAACTGCCTCACTGTGGTCTTCACCACGGGATGCAGAGGAATCTCTGCTCCAGTCTGAAGCACCTCCTTCCTCTTCTTCACTAACCTGGGTGTCTGCAGAGTTCTTGCTGTCCTGTCTTCCTCACGTCATTCTTCTTACAGCTGTTCCACTGCAGGTTTTTTCCTCTGCTTAGCTATGCTATCCCAGATGCCTTGGTCAGCAGTGGCTCCACCTTGGAGCTGGCTGGCATTAGCACTGTTGAACACTGGGGAGCTTCTGGCAGCATCTCACAGCAGCCAACCCTGTAGACCCCCCACAACCAAACCTTGCCATGCAAACCCAATACAGCAGCACAGCCATGTCGGCGCAGCTCTCCACCTGTCTAATTAGGTTTCCTCTCAGCGGGAAACCGATTCATAGTTTGTCAGTGTCTCTGCATGAAGCTACTATATTTCACAAAACTTTTTAAAATTTATTAACAGAAATTTATTCACAGCTAATTAACTTTATTCAGAGCTAATCTCTGAAAGCAGTGCCACTGAGCAACACATACTGAACACATTCAAAAATAATCACTTAGAGTCCTAAAAAGCTTAATGCATATGATAAATGCCCTTTATTATTACTTTCAGTCATGTTTTACTGCATGTAATTTTCAGATGATCCTTTTTTTTTCTTTTGAACACTATAAACATCAAGATCACTGCTTATGTCCCACAAAGCTAGTCTTTCTTTAACTTTTCTGTTCAGACTAACTCTTTTCCTGTTCATATTTGAACCTTAGGTATTTTAATACCTGAGTTCTCCCTTTGTTTGTGAAAGGAGTCAGGCATACATTGAACAAGCTAGAGTTTAAACCATCCGTGCTGCCTTGAGAGTGCATGTTGTACATGTCCAGTTTTCAGGAAGACTCATTGACAAGTATCACATCTCTTGGCCCCCAACAATATGTTGATAGGAAAGAAATTTGCAGCTTTATACACTACAAACCTGGAATTTGTGCCACATGATCAGCTAAGTTCCAATAAACCCTTTTGTGATGGCAATATTTAAATACAAACCTTTATTTATTCACCCTGATGCTACTGAAAAAGGAAGTTTACATATAAAGTTCAGCTCCACAGCTATTATAAATTTGCAAGCCCCCAGTGGCTCTGAGAGAATTAAATATATTAATGACAGTTGTAATATTGCCCTAATAAGAATAAAAGTTGGACTTTGCATTGATTACCCATGTCCTATAAGGAAACACGGACAGTTAACATTTACTGCTATATTACAGCACTACTATAGAAAACAAGAGTTAACACAATTATATAATAAAGTTTTCCCTCCTAAAATCTAATAATCCCAGGGCTTTGGTGCAACCATCATCTATTTATCTTTTCAATGTATATTTATTCTTATAAACCTGCAAACAGCATCAGAATGCTATACATACACCTGACGGATTATTGCTATTATGCTCATGAGAATGGCAGGCATGAAGTATAAGAACAGAGTTCAGCCAGCAAGTATGACATAAATTATGTATAAGTAGCTTTTAGTGTTGAACACTTTACAAAGTTCAGTAAGTGCATGTAACTGAAGTTAATCACCCCATGTCACTGCAGGACTGCTTCTTTTAAGAGTGTATGTAAGGTTTCTTTCAACATGCTTAAAAAGTGTATCATTTTAAGAAAGTATCTCATTTTATTTATGTAAGCAGAAAACTTCTTTAAACATAGAAGGAGAAAGTTTACAGGATCATTGCAAGTCCTGAGAACCTAATTACAACTGAAGTCTGATTTAAGATCTAATCTAAGATTTTATGACTTGAACTAATGGGGTTCAAGTGTTTGAGTATCAGCCCCATCTGTTTTCCATACTGTTACTGTTAGATTGCACAGAAATCGATATCATGCTTTCCCTCAGCTTGAATTCTGAGGATGTGCAACTTGGGATAGTGCACAGAACCAGGAGTTTTTCCCTCCTTCAGTCACTGTATCTGTGCATAGTCACATTTGTACATGCTTCAGAATCTGTAGAATACTAAGGTAGGAAGTGACAGGTTTGGTGCTGCAAAGATGATGAGAGCTGATCACTTCCCTCTTTAGTTGTACCAACTCCTTTAGTGTATGGCAGATATTATGCATTAAATAATTATAATCAAACATTTTCCAAAGCTATTTATAAACATTCAGGAAAATTGAGTAGGGTTTCATTATTTGTTGAAAGATGAACAGAATTGTACTACTCTGTTTTATGGTTTGACTTTTCTTATCTTCTTTTAATATTATATTTGATAACATTTTATTGTTGTTAATTCTTTAGCATATAAGCAGGTGGACTGGGCTAAAGTAACAACATATAAATGAGATAACCTTCCTTGCAATCTTCATAGTGTTCAAAAGTGAAAGGATTGCTCTAACATACGCACAGGCACAGGCCAGCACACACACACTGAGCCCGGTGGGATTCAAAGCACTCTATCTGGTGCAAAATCAGGAACTACAGAGGAAAGCATTTTCTCGTTTGAAGATTTGAAAGAACCATTCTAAGAGAAAAGGGAGGAGGCCTCTGATGTTAGGGATCTTGCCCCTTTCATGTTTCAAAAAGAGTAAAGGACGTTCCTCTTTTATCAGCCTGAGGTAGAAAAGAAGTGGCTTTCCCAACTCTAAATATTTAAAGAAGCTCTCATAAAACTTGAAAAAGGTTTGAGCTCTTTCTTTGCGGGACTAAATTCCTAAGGGTATAGGAAGACATACATTGATATTTACATCTTATGATATTTTACTTCTTCTATAATAGATGGGACATTGGTATTATTTTCTGTACTTCACAGTAATTTGCTTTTATATACTCTCAAGGAATCTATACAGTGTAAATTCTAAATAGAAAGATTTTTACTTTTCTTTTCTGTGGGAACATAGATATAAAAAATAAAAGGTGAAAGGCTACCGAGCTATATCCATATTATATACTTACTGGTAGATTTCATTGTTGACCTGAGACAGCCAAGGTAAGTAAGGCTCATTATGTAGCAGAGCTCACAAAGCATGCCAGGTCACATGAGGGATTCCACTATTGGATTTGAATGGTTACAGAAATGGGGTGGAAACAGCTGAATTTGAGGGTTAGCTCATCTTTGAGCTGAAATCCATCAAGCTAAACATCCCAGAGTTTTGCTTAAAGAAGTCTTCTTTGTGCTGAAAATAAATCACTGAAAAATGAATTAGTTTTTAGTTCTTAAAAAGCATTTTCAAACATCATATGACCATTTAAAAGTTTCCTTCTTAGAAAACAAGATAATCACAGGATATTTTTAAAGATTATAATTTTCTAAATTTTTAAGCAAATCATTCTGTCTTGAGTTGCAGAGATATTCTTTTCATGTGAATGTCAATTATTCTCAGAACAGTCAATAATTGTAAAATAAGAGAGTTTATTGGTTGAATACCGAGGAACATTCTCTCTGGTAAATACTATATTTACTACAGCATTATTTATTTGCAGTACAAGGGTACCTAAGGCAGCAGAAAGTGTCAGACATCCATTGCACAAAGCAGTGCAGAAATACATGGGAGGACACCAGCGTATGTGCTGGCTCACAGGCCAGCTGACAGCCTCCAGTCCTGCAGGCACACATGACTATCAGCTCTGTCTGTGACACCCTCACGTGCCTTCAGCAAGTGGTGAACTTTTAAGGTTGGCTCCTCAGCTGGCACAGCTGAGAAAATGGAAACAAAGCCATACTTTATTCCCCTGACTTTAGAATCAGCCAGGGGCAATCTAATCCGTACTGCAATTTACAGCAGCCTGGCTGCCCAAGAAGTTATTCTGGCAGCTGAGAAGCACCAGAGCCTAAGGTCATTCTCCACTTCTCCCAAAAGTGCCTGTATGCAAGGGCTAGAAAGTGAACAATATTAAGCATTGTTTTTGCTTTTTCAGCTGAAGTGTCTCAAAGCAGCTACAACAGAATTGATGACTGTCCTGTTAGTATTGTGATTTATCTTAGTCCCATTATTGGAAGAGAGTAGCCTTTGAGAAACAAAAGAATGCTTTATTTTAATAATTTAATTATTTTTCCTATATGTGTAAATGTCTGTGCTAATTCCACATATGGATATTTGGGTTTTTGTGAAGTGCAAACAAATTATTTCCTTGGTTTTAAAAATCACATACTGCAGCCATTTTGTCTCATATTTACAAAACATTTTTATTGCTTGCTCCTGTGTGACAATTTGGAAATTTGATCTTATAACAGGGGATGATTTCTGGTTGATGGCCGGGATAACTTAAAGAGTGCTGGCATCAGGACACAGTTTACATTTTAAATGGGGAATTTCTTTTTCCACTTTTCAAATTACAGTGTTATCAAAAAATGCCAGAGAAATTTAAAGTAGAAATTCTTCCAGCTCCAAAAATATTCACTACTGTACTTTCAAAATGTTCAGAGGTAAAATAAGCTACCTTCTCAAAAATCTAACCACCCACAATCCCTTGTTGAGAGAAGAGTACATTTTGAATCAAGGTGATGCAGGTAAGTAGTGAATCACACATTTCAGGGGATGTCAAAAAGCTCTCTCAATGGATACGTTAGAATGAAGGAGCCTCAGGCCAAGCCCAGAGCAGAAGGCAGACAGTGGAAATAGTGGATGAGATAATTTCTCTTGTTCATCTGATGAATAAACTCCCCAGAGGAGCTCTACTCCACATGAGACAATCTAAACTGAAAAGACTGGAGAAACTTGTGAGATAGAAGTTTTAAAAATTTGTCTTAAATCTCCAGATTTGATTTACCAGCATGAATCTAAGAGCTGCTAGCTCATTAACCTTCATAGCATTAGCTGTTTTGGAGGCACAAATAATCTACAGGCTTGGCTGCAATAGGGTTAAATTTATTTGTAGTATTTTGTAGGGGGCACTGCTGTGGGTTTTTGACTGTCCTGGTTGCAGAGAAGGGGAGGAGCTCAGTGCTGATGGAAACAATGCTGATTACTCAGGGTTGGTTTAGTTAGGGCTGAGCAGCACTGACGCAGAGCCAAGATCGTCTCTGCCCCCAGCCCCAGGCACCAGTGAGGAGGCCGGGGGCGCACAGCGAGCTGGGGGGACACAGCCAGCACACTGACCCCAGCTGACCCAGGGGATATTCCTGCTGTAGTGTGTTCTTAAGTTTCTCGTTTTGCTCCCCCATTTTATGTATTGTTCCCCCCTGTTTTCTGTAAAATGGTTCTGTCCTCCCCAGTTTTCCCGCCATAAGCCTTTTGTCAGTTATGTTTCCATGGTTACTCTTGCCCCCCCCAGTTTGTCAGTCACCTAAGTTATGTAACTTCTCCTCCCCTATTTGTCCTTATTAGTAAACTTTTCCTCCTCCCTAGGCCCAGTCAATCACGCTCCCACTCCTCCCAGCCTTCGAGAACCTTCTTCTCTCTGGGGGTTGTGGTTGGCTGTGGTCCCAGGGCCCCTCCTTTACTTTATATTTACTGGTTGCTTTTGTATGTCAGTTAGGTTATGTACCTCCCCATACCTTTCCTTATTGGCTAGCTGGGCATCCCTCCCTTCTCCACCCCTTGCCTTTAAAACCTTGCCTCTCGCTTTGCCCTTCGCCATTTGCTGGTTGGTGCCTTGCGTGTGGTGGTGCCGGTCCTGCCATCAATAAACCGACTCACACCCCCAGCAAGTGGTCGCTCCTTTCCTTGTCTCCTCTGCGTTGAGAATCTGGTCCGCCATCCAGCCCAGCCCAAGGCCAAGACGTCAAGCAGGGCTGGCCTTTGATATGCAGCAGAGGCGTCGGCCTTTCACCTCCTGCCAGCCGGACCTTTGGCCACATACGCCCGTGCGCGTATTCCACACCCTGTGGCATCATGCTCAGCACACACAGCTGGGGGAGAAGGAGGAAATGGGGATGTTTGGAGTGATGGTGTTTGTCTTCCCAGTCACTGCTAGGTGTGTGATGGAGCCCTGCTCTCCTGGAGGTGGAAGAGTGCCTTCCTTGACATGAGTAGTGATGAATTTATTCTTTGTTTTACTTTCCATGCATTCAAGTTTGCTTTACATGTTAAACTGCCTTTATCTCAGCCCATGAGTTTATTTTTTACTTTTATTCTTCTGATTGTTCCCATATCCCACTGGACAATACTGAGCAAGAGGCTGTGTGGTGCTTAGCTGCCTACCAGGGCTAAACCACAACAGCCCAAAAATGAAAAACTCTGGAAAAGACCAGGAATAAGCTACTGAAATGTTGTTTAAATAAATGCCCCCCAAAGCTAGATGGAAACTGAGAAGAATCCTTGCAGATAAAGCTTAAATTTCAATACCTAAATCTAGAGGTAGGTTTCCAAAGACAGATTTTAGACCACCTGAGGATCAATTACATTGAAAGCATAAAAACATCAGCTGGGCAATTGATACTACACATTGAAGTGAATTGGAAAGACTTAAGATACAACTACAGGTATTCACTTGCACTTATGAACTGGAATACAATGTGAAAGTCCTTTGGCCGCAATTTTTCTTTCTTTATCCCACTCATGCTTTAATTTTCAAGTTAAATATCATGGCCATTCTAATTTGGAGAAAGAAGAATTATTTTCTGCAAAGTTTTGGTACAGAAAGGCTCCTGAAATTTTATTAGGGTTTCTTCTGTAAGTTCATGAGGATTTTGTGCTTAGAGCAATTCTTCAAAACTGAATCTTAAAAGGCTGTAAAAAGGAAGAAGATGTCTAGAGGAGGATGTGTGAGGAGTAAATTTCACTCAGTAAATTGCTGAGTGAAAGTAAGTTAGGGATAATGCTCTGTTATGAGGCAAGGTTGCTGGTGCAAGTCTGGAAACAAGGATGCCCTGATGTTACCACAATATCACCATAACTGCAAGTCTGTGATCTTCTTTTTTGCAAAAATTTTTTGAATTAAGTTATATAAATTTAAAATATTTTAATATAATATCTTTCCTTTTAGAATAAACAAAAATAAATTTCTGTCATCTACACCAAAAATTACTAAAAAAAAATAACAAGTTTGGTGAGTCAAAAACTAAGTGAAAAGAAAATCTAGATTTCTTGTTGAAGTCTATAGACCCACCTTTCCTGCATCCCAGAATTGTTTGATTGTCTTTTGGTGAATGCCAGTGTATTTGACATAGATGATGTCAGAGTACTAGTGGGCAATTTACAGTATTTCCAATGTAAAAATTTTATTTTCTGCAAGGAAAATGCTACTGAATATTTCTAAGTAGAAAATGAAACCACTCTAAAACGTCTCCTTTTCTTAAATATTCCCAGACTCTATATGTTATTGAAAAATAATATTTACTTCACATCACTGGGGACAAATGTGGTAAATTATTCTAAATCCATTAAATACAGGTATCTGCCTACGTGGGTATAGAAAACAAGCATTACAGAAGTGTTCTTCCTATAATGAACCAGAAGGGTTTTTTTCAGTTGTTTTCTGCTTTGAGGAAAATGGTAGAAGAGCTAGAAGGCATATCAGAATATCAGTGTATTCAGATTCCTGTTGCTCTCCATACAAAGTTATTATCCAAACAGAAAATCCCTATATTCATATTCTCAAACACACATTTTACTCCTGTTCAGTTCTTGGCAGATCTGAGTAGGTTCTTGCATAATTTTCCAGGGTGAATAAATCTCTGTGTTTAGGATGTTGTTAGGATGAGCAATCTCAGTTTTGGCTGCTGTCAGTTGTGCTCTAAAACAGCAGAACCTCTGTGCTAAGCCAAAAGACATTCATTAAAATGAAAAACACAAGCAAGCAGTCTCTACCAGCTGATGAAATGCTACATGATGATGGTGATATACCTATGGTGAAATTAATCTTCCCTAGAATGTCTAATGATATCTAATACAGTTTACAGTTTTTTTATCATAGCAAGTTGAATACATTGTTAATATTTCTACTTGAGTGGTTTGGTTACAGCATCCGTTACTGTACATTGTAAAACTAGCAATGAGAAGGGTTTTGTAGGGAGCAGAATGTGAACAAAGTCCAGACTCTGAGAAATACCTAAGAGTCTCTGAGCAATGACAGCAGCCTCCAGAGCTGTTTGGTGTCTGTCTTTCAAAGGCTTACTATAAATAACTTATACAATGCTTTTACTGCTTCTGAATATGGTTCCTGGGGCAATGCTGGAGGAAGCTGAGATACCCTACTCTTAGCTGAATGATTGGGAAAGAATATTTTACCAGTTTGTCCAAACTTGTTAAAGCCAGATCTTAGATCTTCTCAGGATTTTCAATCTTGACAATGCTTCCTGCAGTAGTTTTCATGGACTTGTTCTCATAGGAAAGAGAGGCCAACAACAGTACTTATAACACCTCAAACAACTTCAAATGTGCATGACAGGAAGATGAAAAAGTCAGGTGTTCATAGCCTACAATAAATAGCTGCAATAACAACATTGCACATCTTCATTTGTACAAACTCCAGCTAATGTTAACACAAAACTGAGCAGTTACTAGGCATGTGGTAGCCTAGACTGGAACAGCAGTTTGATCCTGTGTCACTGCAAGCTCTCTCCAATTCATAACGATGCCATCAGGCAGTAAGAGCAAGATTTTTGCATAGCACATAGAGTCTGGAGTCTCTGATAATTAGCCCATAATTTCTGGTGTGTGAGTAGCAAAAAGGCTGCATTTGCAATAGTCAGCAAACTTCCCTTCAGTTTTGTACACTCTCTATGCTTGTTATTTCAAGAATCTTTAATTAAATTTTGTACAGCCACAAAAATATTCAAAATAATCTCTTTGAATGGTTGTCCCTCACCAATAGCTGGACTTCATTTAAAACAAGCTAATGTCACTTTGAAAGCAAATAAGTGAGTTGAGCAAGCTCCTGGCTTACAAACCAGTGATGGACTAAGTGGTGCCCATTTAGAGTGTGGTGGAAGCGCTAGATTTCCTAAGTTCAGTGTAGAATATCTCTTAACCAGAAGTCTAACCCATCTTTCTGATCCTTGTCCAAGTACAAGCATTGGTATAAAATGGACAAATTAATGCAGGCTTCATATATTCTGGAAAATACCACGTGTATAGAAGGAAGGATCATCTGCTCATCCTAATGCTGAGGTACACAGCACCTACCTGTCAGACCAAAAGCAATCAGTCAGTTCAAATCAAGATGCAAATATGTTCCTCCTGAAAGAAAAGAGAAAAGAAAAGAAAAGAAAAGAAAAGAAAAGAAAAGAAAAGAAAAGAAAAGAAAAGAAAAGAAAAGAAAAGAAAAGAAAAGAAAAGAAAAGAAAAGAAAAGAAAAGAAAAGAAAAGGAGAGTTAGTTAGTTTACCTTGTCTTGTGTTATAATCCCTAAGAATAAAGAGTTGAATCTTGCCCTTTAGTTCGCAGTACATACAGTGTGTATGCTTTGTGCAGAGAGGGAAACATTCTTTTCTTGACACCTTGTTCTTAATCTGTCCTTTGAAGAGCTTAATTTAAACAGGTGTTAGTATATGAATGAGGGGAAAGAAAAACAAGTCAGACAGATTTTAATTTTATTTTTTAGCTCTATGCCTTGCTTTCCTGTATGCCTCCATTAACATTGCAGGCGCATATTTTCAGATTGCTTGCAGATTTACTATTGTTCAAAGTTCTACTAGCTTATTAAAATTAAAGGAGAAAACAAAAATTACCACAGCATTGCTGCAACTAGGAGATAAGTTTTCCCTAAAAATCAGAAGTGACCATCTTAATTTAATTAGGCTTTTCATTAGTTCCATGAAAACTGATTTTTTAGTCTCTGTTTTTATTTATTATCAGGTATCTGTCCTTCCCTTTAATATACTACTTAGCTTTTTATTAATCTGAACTTTTTGTCTCTTAATATATCTTATTTTAAGCTTAAATTATTCGTAGAGTTTACATCTTGATGAGAATTATATCTGCACAGTTTTTACTATGTATATTTGCAAAGAGTCTGTACGTTTTAAACATAAAAAAATCTTTTAACTTTTGTAGAAACTGTCAATATCACACTTTTCTGGCTTTCATGTGGAGAGTCAACAGTTCAAATAGTAAATAAATTTAGTTTTCTCTTTAACATAATAAAAACATTCATCTTATTAAAAGTTACAAAGAGTTTTAAGTCTCTTATGAACTCTACATTAGAACACATCTTTAGTTCAAGAGCCAAAGCAGTATTCAAAGGATTGATGAAGGTGAAGAGCTGTAGCTGCATCTTCATTTTAAAGAGAAATAAAACTCCTGTAAAGATCAAAAGATAAGGACACATTGGACCAGTGACTTCACTTGCTATCATCCTACATAACCTACAAGTAAATTAAATGCTAAATGTAATAAATTGGCATGCTAAAGGCCAGTTTTCTACTAAGATCAAAAAGGGTAAAGAATTACATGTTGAAGTTTACTTCCTTTCCTTGAAATACGAAAAAAGGCACAAATATCTCAGGTCAAAGCAGAAAGTAAGATTTTGAATAAAACCTTACAGATGGTCATACATATTCCCAATATAATCCCATATATTTCCCCAATATGGCAGAACAATAATCACAGAGAGCTAAAGTGATTTTTCTGTTTGCACTTATTGTTCCATTGTAATGAATGGAGTATATTCCAATTAAAAAATTTTAAGACACAGGATGTTAATGTATTTTTTCTTGAAACAAACTGAAATGCTCAAACTCATCTTGGCAGGGTCTGATGAAAAGTGAGAATTACAGATACAGATTGTTATTTATACAGTGCATGTGTCTGTACATGTATGTAGATGCATGTGTATTGTACGTACAATATTTTGGATTTTAGAAGAAAATCCTTTCATTACCAGTGGTTCTAATCATGTTGTTGCTTATGGGAGTATTCAGAAACAAACAAGAGGCAGTGAAAAATATTTTAAAGAAATGAAGTGACTGAAGCAATAGAAGGTACTTCACCCTGCTTTGATGAAATAATATCTCTTTTCAGGTGTCTTTCACTGAAGAACATAAACCAAAACGTATTATGAGTACTGCTCAAGTCTCATGGAAAAATGTATTTAGTCAAACAAAACTGGCAACTGTGTTGAGACAGCAATTTTAGACTTCTCTAAGGCTTTCACAATTCTGTCACGTGGCATTTTTAATTTTCTATAACGCAAGATTTTTAATCAAGAGGAAACACATTAGATGAATTAAAAAAGTTCTTATTGGCAGATATCAATGAGCAGGGCTGTCCAAGGAAGGTCTCCTGAGAGAGATTCCCAGTCCAACACTATTCAGTACATTCTTAGAAACAATCTAGATGATGAAATAAAATCTTAACTGATTAAATTTGCATATGACACAAAGATTAATGGGATACTAAAAAAAAGGAGGGCAGTTTACTGTTAGAATTTAATCTAAATCACTTGGTCAGATTGTCGGAATCCAACGTAATGCAGGTATAGACTAATACACTTTGCAACAGATCCATGGGCTATATTCTTATCAGCTAAGAATTGTCCATAGAAAGCAGTAACTTACAAAATATCTGGAGGTCACCTCTTAAGGCTGCTTCACCATGAGCTCACAGAGCAATGTTGCCGCATTCATTACTGGAATGAAGGCCCTTGAGCACAATTTAACTACTTTAATCTTAAACAAAACATAATCATGATAACTAATAAGGGAACAGCTCTGAAAGGATGGTAAGGGAACAAATGAACATTTATGGCAAGATGTAAAATATGTAAATACGTATATGTAAAAGTATAAAGTTTCAGAGTAATTTTGCAGTTCCTAAAATAGTCTGTCTATTCAAAAATATTGTTCATTCAGTTACGATTATGATCTTTAGCAGCCTTTAGTTAATGAATCCCTGTGGAAAATTCACTGGAATCAACCATTTTATGGCTTTTTTCCTCTTTCATGGCTAAAGATATCTTTTTACTCATAACAAACAAAGCTATGTATATATCTGACATACAAAAGATTTTATCAATGTTGTGCAACTCTGTTTATGAGTGTGCATATATATGGATAGAGATATATTTTTATGCATGTTCATATGCGTAAACATGTTTTTATTATTACATTTTTTTACAAATGCAATATTTCTATACATTTTTAAGTCAGAAAATATTTTATTTATATGTTCTAATACACAATCTGCAAATGGATCTCTTTTTTCTTTAAGTAGCATATAGAGTCAAGAATTAGTTTCAGAAAGAACCACAAATGAATTAAAGATCTTGTGAAACTTCAAGTCCTGTTTTTCATGCAATATGTAAACAATTAAAATTAACAAACTTCTGTATTAAACCTGCTCTACTGACTACACCATAGTTCTGTAGTTTCAAAGTCAATAATAAAACCAATTTTTTTTCTTCAAAGTGAAATACCAGCAAAAACATACCATTTTAAGATTAACATGAAAAAGCTCTGACCTGTTCTGCTCCTTTTAGGACCTTTTTGGTGATGGAAAAAAGCACACTGTGGAATCTATGTCCTGTCCTGCAGCAAGTCCTGTGAAATGAATGCAGGATCTAGGCTGCAACATGGAAAAGAGGGAAGGAGAAGTAATTCCCCCCAATTTTATTATGGTTATATCAGTTTTTATATCAGAAAACCCACCAAGGAACTTTCCATGTCAGAGCCTGATGTGTGATGCATTGAGCTGTATTAAAATAAGGCAGTAGAAATAGGCAACAGAAATCTGTGAACCAGAACTTAGGAATTTGCCAGCAATAATTCTTATCCACCTCTAGTATGTGCCACACTTTATATTGAAACTACATGTGCTATGCATTACAGACTGCTATTAATTTAAAGAATATTTTATATTTAATTTGTGAGTCTTGTTACCATTTCTATTTTGGTTTAAATGGGGGAGACTAGGTATTTGATTTTATATTTTCTACAAGCACAATCTTTGAGTAAGTAATTGAAAACAACTATATAATACATGTTAATGAATTAATATATAATTTTACTTTCAAGTGTTTGACCAAAAATTGATATTTATGCCATGTGAGTGAAAAAATATTCAACAAAAAATTATACATCACTCAAAGAGATGAAAGCTCTAAGGTTTTGTTTGAGAAATTTGTTTATTCAGAAAAAATGTATTATAACATCTTTTTTCTCTGGATATTGTGAAGATGTGTAAACAAGGACCTGATATCTCAGTTTAACCTTAACTTTTGCTTTGTGTGCCAGAGAAATCTATAATAAATAACATAAGCTGCCAGGTTTACATTTCATCCATTTATGAGATTTTTTTTCTCTGGAAGTGTAGATTGCTAAATCAGATTAAAACCATACCTGACTGTCATCCAGTAAACCCACTCTTCCAGTTATGTAGTTCATTTTTCTCTTACCTCTTTGAATGAGTTTCAATGTCTAATAAAACTTTATTTACTGGGAGTGCCAAGAAATGAGTCAATAAATTTATTGAGCAAGATATGAAATAGAAATGTCAAAGATGAATAAATTTTAGCACAGTGTTTACTTTATAATTGTATTTTTTTCATGGAATTCAATTTCTCTGCAGACTCTGAAGCATAACAACAGCAGAAAATAAAGTCACGATACCCAAGATGAGAAAATGTAAAATATTAAACTTCTTTTCAGAGCAATAACTGAAAACATTATAAATGTTGTAAGTATTTAACAAAATACAGAATTTTCTGTATTGCAGTCTAAATTCTAGTCTGTTCACCTCCATCTGTATGTTCCTGGGAGAACTTTGTTTCTTTCTTTTAATTTTCATACCTAAATAATAATCTGGAATAGTCAGTTTGTCCCAGTATGGCCTGAGTTTCTCTGGCACTTTTCATTTGTATGGTACCATAGGCAGTAAGAGCCAAACCAGGAACATAAAGCCTTCAGCCCAAGCTACAAACAAAAGCATGTTTTATATTCTGCCATGAGAACTTCTACAGAATTTTTTGACTCTTGGTGACTTTGAGAAAACAATGCCTTCTGGGACACAAACTGATGTATTTTTAATCCCTATTTTAACCACAAAACCTCCTACTTCATTCAATAGAAACTAATTATCAATTCAGCTCTTCTCATCAGAGCTGTGGCTCGTTCCTTCATCACATTTACTGTATTACAATCCGGGATTCTTCTGCACACTTACTGTTCACTACACACAGCTGAGCCCATGCTTTTCCAGACAGCTTGGATTCACACAGACAGGTCTCAAAATCTTCTTGGGCAGCAGGAAGGATATGTGTGAACCTCCATCACCAGTGTCTGCAGTACAGCTGCTGTCATTCTGCTGAGGTCTAGACAGATCTGAGTTAGCAGCCAAGCAGACCTGACAATGTAATGTTTGAGTCCATAGCCTTCGCTGGACTTTGATGTTCTGAGGATTCAAGTCATCTAACATAAAATTAGTACAGGTTTTGCATTACAGGAGTCGACTACAGGGTAGACATATGATTTGTTACTGCTCAGTGCTTTTTACAGTTACAAGTCTCAGCAATCCTCCTCACAGTGCCTGCATATTAAGTGCAAGTTAGGATTAATGAATTCTCAGCTGAAAAAAAAGTCTCAACCTCAAAACGATAACTGTTTGACAGCTTGTAAATAGACAATATTGAAAATACATTATCTAACCCTCCAGCTCTTTTTGTTTCTTTGGTCCAAAAATATAGACTATTAGAAAATGCAATAGGAGTATTTATACGTCTTTCCTACCAACTCAATGAAATTCAGTTCTTGACTGAGCTTTGTAAGGGCAATAATTACAAAATTGTAGCTCACAAAAATATTTAGGCAAAGATTTTAAATCCATCACAGATAAAACAAAAGGAAGAATTTGACATTTTTAGCTGAGATTCATATACATCTACAGAGGTTACAGATAGGTTCAGTACTGTATTATCACTGACCAACCTTATCATGTCTTGCTACTCAGAATGAAGCCCATTTAGAAACAGTATAAAAGTAAACGTGACAATAAGCCTAACACATGACAATAAGCCTAACAGTTTAATTTCCAATTGCTTTAACAAAGAAAAGCCTACCTCCTTTAAAGAATGAAGGAAAATCACGGAATTTTTATGAAAGGCTTCTTAAAGTAGCCCAAAAAACAAAGGATTTATTTTTTATGAATGTATGGTATAACAGAAGTACTGAAAGAAAATTAATAAAAACCATTGAGTAGTGTAAATTTTAAATGGCTGCAAAGGTATATTATGACCCAGCTTTATTGCTGCTCAAATGGACTTATCAAGTGCTACTATTTCAGCTGAAAGCACTGCACAAAACAGGTAAGATCCTTATCCAAATAGGAGGGCTTGTCTGTCAACTATCTGGATTCCTATCTTGGTTCCACAGGTGAAGGTATAAACAAACTTTAATAATCTACCAAAAATTCATGACCGTTTTATGACAATTTTTATGATGTAGCTAATATTTTTATTTAATGGATAAATAGTCTTTTTTTTTTCAAAAGTACTTTACTCTTATAGTTTTTTCAACAATACAATAGTATGTTATCTGATATAAATTGCTTGCAGACTATTTGCTCTTGGTGATTAACTGTTTCTGAACTGAGAACAGCTTTATTATAGCTAGCTTTAATCTCCTCTTGATCTCATTTTCCACATGCTCTACAGTACCTATAATCTTAAATCTTGGGTTTATTTGCAGTTTAATATTAGAATAATAACTTCAGATAACCAATACTGCTTCAGGCTTAGCACCATAATGACCCTTTTACAGTCAATATTTAAACATTCCAAGAATATTTTTATATGAATAAAATATTTTGGTTTCAAAAGTCAGTTACAGGGATGTAGTCTTGCATTAAAAAAAATTATTCCTCTTGAATACAGGGAAAACAAACACTGGTACTATCTTGCTCAAAAATCCACACCTATTATTTCATCATCAATTTGGTCTCAAATATTTTTCTTTCTGATTCCTCTGATGGTTACGTTCACAAATCCATCTCCAGGATATATGCCATATAAAAATTCTATTTTAATAGCCAGGGAAATTTCTAGTCCACAGTTTTTTCTTCTGATGAGCTCTGGGCAATGGTCACCCATGATAACCTTTGCTGGTGGCTTTTTTCCTCTGTTCATTTATGCTGAGAGGCTTAAAAACGAGATAAAGAATTATTTATTTTACTTCCACTGTCCTGTTGCTACCAAATAGCAAGGACAAATTCCATGTAGGAAAACTTCACATTCTGAAATGGGATTGGGAATTATTTTAGGTTGTGGTGGTAGATAAAAGTGTTGAAGGATTTGAATGCTCGTTTTGTTAGGCATGGCATGCTTTAAAAGCCTCATAATTTAAATTTTAATTCACACTCCATTTGCAGAAATAGCAACACTTCAACATTCAAAAGTATTGAAGATCAGACAGGTGTTTTAATATAGGGACATTACTATTATTAAATCCATGCTACCAGAACTCATTATGAAATCATGGTTCTGTAATCACACAGTTTTTAGCAGCCTGGTTATTTCTACTTGCATTTGACTAAGGCAGAATATCTCTGGGGTGCAACTTCCCTACTTAGCTCTGTGAAATGTTAGAACAAAAGAATACCAATTTCATAGTAGAATCGTAGCACAAGTGTTTCATTTTTCTATGAAACAGAAATCTGTATTAGGTCAGAAAAAATATTTGTAATGGTAGATTTTTAATAATATAAAATAAAAATTTAAACACAATGAGGTGATTTGAACATCTCATTTTTTGCACTTTGAAGAGTTTTTTTAATAAACTTCTGACTATTCAACCTATGATAACAATAATAAATTATATCTAAATTAGATGTTTGCTGGCTGATTAATAAATGCTGAACTTTTGTGGGTGTGTGACACTGTTATGCATCCATGAAAGGAAAAATAGCATTTGGAACTAGATAATTAAAACAGTTACAATTCCAGGCAAATGTTATGTTCCAGTGTAAATTAATCTTCTGCTACAGCAAATTACCAAAATTGGTCTAGGCGCTTTAATGAAAGCAGAGTGTTAACAGGCAAATATAGAGTCCCCTAAAAATCCAGTTCCCAAAATGTGTAGTTACTAAAAAAAAAAAACACCGAGAAGAAAAGTATTAAATTAATCTTTCTAAACTATGAAACTATGAAAGCCCCTTTTTTGAGACAGGAAGCTCAGTGGTGAGTTTTCACCAAAGTCATAAAGACATTTCTCCAATTTTATTGAGTCTGTTTTTTCTTTTTCATTAACAGGTGTGCAGCATGGGAAGTGATTTGGAATATGAAAGGCATTAGCTCTCTTGCTTTTGTTGCCTTATCCACTGCAAGTATGGGAGCCTGGATTCAATTTGACCCATTCTGATGCTGACGCGTTATTATAGATCGTGTGTTCTGTGAGGTTCTCTCAAGTTCACCTCTTGAAAATTCGCCTCTGAAAGTCCTGAGAATGAAATGGGCAACTAGAGTCATTATAGTCCAGTAAAAACCACAGTAATTTCAATTCTCTGCATTTGAAAATGTGCAAGAACTCTATCTTTGATTACTAGGAAATATCCTGAAAGGTAGAGTTTCCAATCTAATTGTAATTGGACAAAAGCAATATTACAAAGCCACTTGAAATTCAGGTAAGTTCTCCAACAGCTGGAATACAGGAACTGACTTAAGAAGAATGGATTTCCACCTTGCTGTGGTTTGTATGGTCTAGTTAAGTGTGTTCAGAAATAAATATGTATATTGAAGTTATAAATGTTTTTTTTCAGCCTGCTAGAATTAAACAGCCTTCAGTATTTGTGAGATGATGACCAGAAATATAATAATTTACTAACTGAACTTGCACATTGAAAGAGGAGCAAGCAGTAGCAGGTGATCCAGGAGGAATATAAAGCTGCAGTCTGATTGTGCAGGGATGGGTTGGGAAATCAAAGGTCCACCTGAAATCAAAGGGTTAGGAAACCAAAGGGACTGAATCTGACAAGGGATGTGAAGCGACACAAGGAAGGATTCTGCAACTGTATAAGGGAAAGGGAAGCCAATGTAAATGAGGAACCAATGCTGAATAGGGTCAGGGTCCTTGTGACAAAGGATGTGGAAAAGCTGGGTGCAAGTCCAGGAGAAGAGTCTGGTTTATCCTGGGTGGAGGGGAGCAAAGCAGGGAGAACAAAATCAATCTGCACATACAAAAGTCCAAAGACCTGATGTGTTGCACGCAAACGTCCTGAAGTCCAAACAACATGGGAAGGGATAGGAGTTTTGAGATTAAAAAGAATAATGAAAATATTAGTCACTCTAAGTTCTTCTTCCAGTATTTAAATGTAGTCTTGGAGTTTTTGAACTCCTGAAGTTCAAATAAAGGACAAACTAAGGTCAGCACTTAAAAGCTAGAACACAAAAACAACTCCACAAACATTTGTTCTCACTTCATGGAAATGGAGGAAATGAATCCATTCTAATGATCAAATCAGCTTGACCAGGAAAGGCAGGTAAAAAGACATTTCAATTCTGATATCCATAGAAATGTGTAATATTCTCAGCTTGAAGACCTGAGCCCAGTTATTGCAAATCTAACAAGCTCTCACTTCTCTGTTATACTGACATAAGTTATATTGATATCAATATTGACTATATTTAGATTGCCATGAAAATAAAAAACAAAAAAAGATCTCTATTCCACTGATTGGAGCTCAACAAATAATGGCATTTTAGCACAAATGATTTTGAGATAAATACCAAAGCTCTTAGCCATTTTACCTCTTAAGAAAAACAACTTTGGTCCATGTTTAACATACATTCGAATGAAACAGAACTTTATTCTACATTGATTGAAGATGGCAGAGTGATTTTTAATTGTAAAAGCCAGGAAAGATTATGACTTTTTGTTGGTTAGGTTTTATAAATAAAATTTGATTTAAGAAAACTAAAATATTTGAGAATTTAGTAGATTCCAGACAGTTATGATATAGAGATTGTATATCTATAATTTAACAACTGAATAAAAGTGAAATAACTTTTCTTCACTAATTTTCCTGGTCTATATTGTTATGTATTCAGCTAAAGCTACCTGATGGCACTTAAAATCCTTGAGTTATGAGGAATGAAATATCAAATATAAAACCTATTTAAGCCATGGCTTTTGCATTTCAATACGTTTTCTAGTCAGCATAACAAATGTAGAAAACAGGACTCATTAGTATTCCTTTCTATTAAAGGTCATCATAAAACACAAACATTACATAGCCAAATATATTGAATTGAACTGCTTTTTAAATGGAAACTTTAAACTCACTTAAGTTTTCTCTTATCACTTTTATTAATTTGTCCATATATCTACACTAATATATCTCTGCCTCTTTGTGTGATGGTGGGCTCAGGCCCCCAGTCTTTATTTCACATGATTTTACTCAAGGGATAATCAGCAGTGGCAGCGATGGAGGTGTCTGCTCTGGTCACCATTGCTGCAACCAACTTGTAGTGGATTTGGGGGAGACAGATAAAAGCACAGCAGCAAAGAGCTAATCTGAGCAATGTGCCTCCCCTAAACATGGTGCTGGTCAAGAACCCAGTCAAGCCAGGCTGGGAAGAAATTAATTCTGTAGTTGGCATGCAAATGTGACGGAAGCAATTACCTTAGTCCATGGATAATGGACAGAGCCCACTGAGCTCTCCTGCCCAGCAGTGGGCTGCAGACCAGGATGTCCCCTGGAGCAGTGGTGCCTCTAAAGGTTACTCCTTGAGCTGACAGATTCCTTCCCACAAGAGATTCTCATTAAATTCCCATGCTAAATTTTGAAATGTTAGCTAAGTGATATAAAGAATTTCTTGTCCATGCAGAATCCTTCAGATATAAAGCATCGATCAAGCTCTGGAAACAAGTCTGAATCCAAGTTCACCCAAACTCCCCCTTGAGAAGGACAAACAAGTGTTTAGAACACAAGGTGGCCCTTTCTGAACCTCATGACTCAAGAGGTCTCCCTGACAGTTTTGTTTGACCCAGTCCTTTGTGCAGTAAATAATTCGGTATACCTTGCCATAAATCTAGTTAAACCGCCATAAATCTAGTTAAACCACTGTTTTACTTGCCATCAAACTTTGTTAAATCACTAATTTATATTAATAAATGTGTTGCTACTTCTATTTTACAAGTGAAGTGTATCTCTCCATCTGTAAAAAATTGTCACATAATTTGTGTTTACAAATAATGTGGAGAAATATGTGAATAGGTAAATATTAGCAAACTATCATGGCTTCTTATGGGAATTTTGTCCATGCAAACATGTTGAAATGTGCCCTGAGGCTTTCTGGAATTCAGACTTCTAGCCACCAGTGACTGCTTCAGCTGTTGTTGTTATACTTATGAATAAATATTCAACTTAAAAACAGTCAATTCTCCCTAATGTCTGGGCAAATACATCCCCACTTTTTATGGGCTTGCATAACATATAGCTTAGGTTAATTGGGCTCTGCTTTCAGATGTTTACTGCTGGAAGGTTAAGGGAAAATTACTTTGAAATCCTTTCTTACTCCAAAATTCACCATAGACTGAAATAGCTTTGGAGTTTTCAAAAATTTTCTGTTATAAGTAGCAAAGGCATGAATGCTGACTCTTCCAGATGAGGAAGCTCAAAACAGAAAATTAGTTTATTTTTCCATATGGAACTTATCCTTCCCAGCCATTGTCTCAGGAAATTCAGAGATACACTGAATTTGAGTCTCATTGTCTCAATTTTTTTCTTAAAGTCACTCTGCTTAACGTAGGGAGGAAGCAAAAATCAATGTGTGCATAGAGTAATTAACAGATTTTTTTTTAAGTCATGCTTGGAAACCTTCAGCAAACTCTTCCTTCAGAGAAAGCAATTGTATGTTCTGACCTGGCAGTTTCTTTGTACCAAATAAAAGATTAAGAGAGGACATACTGTGAAAGAGATTACACTAACTGTGCTGTGCAGCTATTGCTGTTTTCTATTAGACAGCAAGAGCACTTACTTGATTACAGTTTTCGAAAAGCAAGATTTGTGTTTGCAAGCAAAATATCTAAAAAGGAAAGCAGCTTATGAAATGATTTATCAGTAACAACCAGCATCTGGAGCCAAAGGCTGAGAGAGACCTGGCCTCTTATTCAGCCACTTCCAATGCCTCTCTAACCAGAAAATCAATTAAGTGACTTTAAACTAACACAGGCATATCTGCATAGCAGAACAGAATTCAGCCCGGAGGTATTGCTTTTCAGCCTCTAAGATGATGATCATCTGAGAGTTTGTCTGAGGGAGAGAGGTCAGCAACAGACTGAGACAATCAGATAGTGGGCAGAAAAAAGGAAAAACAATGATAATAGTAATAATAAAAAAATTGGTTTAACATGAGAACTGAGTGGGTAAGAGAGAGCTAAAAATTTTATTCTAATTTTGTTTTCATGGAACAGTGACTTTAGAAAAGAGACTATGAGAAAAATAATTTTAACAGTGTCTGAGTTTGTCTGTGTCTCAGACCATTAAACTGGAGTGTCTTCACTGTGAACTGAGGTGTGAACTGAGATAATTATACTAATTCTTCTGACTGGGAAAACTGATGGTAATGGGAGAAAAAGAGCAAGTTTTAGAGGGCATAGAAGAAGCCAGGTGACACAAATCTTTTCCACCTAAAAGGATGCCACAGTTTTTAATGGGAATTCAAACATGTGGGAGAATAGTAAAAAAGAGAAAGAGGATCGTTGCATCTTCCCTGCCTTCCACTGCTATTGTACAGCTTGTCCTGTCCTATAAGCATCAGGAGGCATTTGAAAACCTTCTCAATATCTCTTCCTCCACTCTGTATTTATTTCTATCCAGTACAGCTGGTCACAGTAACTAATCAGTTACATTAGTCTGCCCTGACAACTCTACTTTCCCTGTTTCTGATGCATTGCATTCAGTACAAAAATGTACAGGACAACAATGTACACCTGCCCAAAAATATCTTGAACCTATTACTTCAGGACTTAGCAAGGAAAGGGTTCAAAGGAGACCAGAGGGATGGAGGAATATAATGGAAATTCTGTGATTACTGTTGTGATCAGAGACTGTTATTCCATCTTTTTGCTACAACTGTCAGTTAGCAATAGCGCTGAAATAAATGGTTCCACACATACCCCAGCCTGTACATTTGCTATTAGCATTTGTAAGGCCATTGAAGGAAACTGGGTGATGGAATTAATTTGGAATACAAATTAAAGTTTTTTCAATACTTTTGTATTGCTTCCTTGATGATATTTTTTCATCAGTTTTCATTTCTTCACTGGTTTCAAAAGTGAATACTGTACTATATAAAGAAACTTATATATGGCGCTTCCACAAAGTGTTATGGTGCTTGAGCTCCTCCAAAAGACCTCAGTCCCTCTTGTTATTGGCAGGAGAGACATAAAGAACCACACCTTTTGTTCCTCCCAGTACTGGGTGAAAGTATAAATGGTGCCTAGATGCTCATCATTTGATATGATCACATATTGGTTTGACCTTTCCTCAGCATCAGCAAGTTAATGTTTCCAGGTAGTGGAGAAGATGAGTACTCAACTTATACCTAAATCTGCCTCAGAAAACATCAGAGCTTTCCAGTCTTATTAACCAGAGAAAAATGTTCATGTTTTAGGTTTTTTTAATCTAGGATTTATTCTCTTTTTTAGGACTTGGAAGAAGCCTCCTATTTGAAGAATGTGAGCGCAAGACCTGAAAAGAGTGACGGTTCAAAGATCCTATTTTATTCTAAAAAATCTCACAATCCAAGCCTTACAAACCTTACTAGATTATTAGATCTGAAAAATGTAAATGGATATATTTTAATATCAAATATTTATGTAATGCAACAGTGAGTTGCAAAAGCTGGAACCTTTACTTCAACAAATTAGCCAACCAGTCAGAAAAAAATACCAGTTGATTTTTTTGCCATAGGCTAAATCACAATGAGAATTTTGTGCTCTGGAGTATGAGTCAAGTAAATCCACTGCATTGTGCAGAGGTATGTATAGGGATGAAATGAGGGAAAGACTGGACAGTTCCTTCTCCACTCTACATTCTGAAAGACTTTGTAACTCTTTGAAAACTTTCTTACACTGAGCAATTTGAATATGTCTTCCTTATGCTGCAGCCCAGAATGTTTTAATGTGCCTATAGCTGATTTCACCCTTTTGTAACACATCTGGGGCCAGGGAAGGTGACTGACAGAAACCACGGAGATAACAGTGATAACTGCTAATCAGCCCTAGATATAGAAAAAGTCGAAGCGATTTGCCTCAGGCTGCCTGATTAACAAGGCCGTTAGCAGCTTGTGCTGATGATCCACTTTACAATGCAATAGGGAAGACAATTACCCCATAGGAGGTGAGATCAGCACATCATGTGTGGGCCTCAGACTTAATATCAAAGGCTGAGACCAAGATGAAATCCTTTTGCACAGAGTATTGTATCCAGTTCTGGGCCCCTCACTTTAGGAGGGACATCGAGTTACTTGAGCGTGTCCAGAGGAGGGCTACGAGACTAATAAGGGGCTTGGAACACAAGCCATATGAAGAGCGACTGAGGGAGCTGGGGTTGTTCAGCCTGGAGAAAAGGAGACTCAGGGGCGACCTCATCACTCTCTACAACTTCCTGAAGGGTGGCTGTAGTGAGCTGGGGGTCGGCCTCTTTCTCCGGGCGATAACAGATAGAACAAGAGGACACAATCTCAAGTTACATCATGCGAGATGTAAGTTAGAATTAAGAAGCAAATATTTCACAGTAAGAGTGGTCAGATACTGGAATCATTTACCCAGTGAGGTGGTGGAGTCATCATCCCTTGAAGAATTCAAAAAAAGACTGGATGTGGCACTTGCTGCCATGATCTAGTGAACAGTTAGAACATCGACTGGACTAGATGATCTTATAGGTCTCTTCCAGTCTTGAACTTCTGTGATTCTGTGATTCTGTGAGAGGCCAGGCCATCAGTCAGAACAAGGACAAGGACACATCCAGCACATCCAGAGTGCTCTGTGAGCCTGGGTCCTGCAGCCAGTCTAGCCCAGACCCGAGGGAAAGGGACCATAACTGGTGTAGGATGTGTAAGACACAAACACGAGACTGGAAGTTGTTCTGTATCTGAGCCATCCTGCTTAATAAATGAATTTGCAATCCACTGAATGATGTAGTTCTCCACATCACATGGAGAGGTATGATTCTCTATTTTTGGTTCCCTGCCCAAATCCAAAAAGAAATTATTATTTTCATAAAAATCAAAGGAGATATTGTTATCAAAACAATTTTCCCAAGGTGATTTTTTCCCAGGTAAATTATTAGCTTGTCTGTTTCCATGGGAGAAAATACATATGTATGTAAGTACCACCTATCTGCAAAATGTGAATGAAATTACCTACGAAGGTAATATGTATTTTTCACTCAGGAATGTGATTTTTCTTTTATAGAGTCCTTGCAAATTTTGCTTTGCAGAAGACATTCCTGTAGATCTGCTTCTGCCCCCTAGAGCAAAAGAGTAGTGGTCATGGGCTAGAATGGCAGAAGAGATCAGTTTGGGCAAGGAGCAGCCAAAGCTATATCTTATTCCCTAAGAATTTATCTCTTATTTCACATAATGACAACAAATTCACTTGTCATCAATCCCTCTTTAATTCATATTAACTATGTCAGTAGTCTATATTATCAAACACAATTCTGTTGAGTCCAGCCACCCTCCTTGCTTCCTTCCACCTTGCACTTATCCACCATCCTCAAGGTTTTCAAAGAAAGTCCTTCAGCCCTGGCAGCATTCATAGCTGATCTATTTTCAGCTGCAACTCTGGCCTTTTCTTCTTAGGCTCATTGCCCTCACAAAACAGGAGTCTAAGAGCACCGCTCTAGTGTGGGGATTCCCATCCATGTGTCACACATTCATATTTACTGGCAGGGTCTTATATATATCATTAAAATTAGCATGCATATATATAGCAGCACTGCACATTGATCAGATACCACCTATTTCAGGAAAAGAAGGTGGGGTGGCACTTTGAGAGAAATGTTTTATTCTTGTCTTATACAGCAATCCTCCTCCACTTATTGCAAGTGTAGCAGAGATGTCTGTGGTGTCGACACAGCAATAAAGAAACTACATCTTTTGGTTAAGAATTACTTTCACATTACAAGGGAAACCCCACACATAATTTTGGGGGTTTTTTTATTTATTTTATTATGTTAGGAAAAATCTTGCATTGCCTTATTTTAATGAGGTAGTTTTGACAGTTTTCGCCTGAAATAGCTGAAAGAGAGGACTAGAACTAGTCTCAGCATAAAGCTATCTGCCAGGGAATTTTTCTTCAACACCTGGAATGCCTTTGATAATACCCCAGACCTTGTAAAACCTTTTTCCCTGCTGAAATGAAGGAATAATAAAACCATTAAGTAGTATAGGGGTTGACTAATCAAAATTCTGTTTGCTTCAGGATTCCTTAAGCTCAAAATGAGGCAGGAAATATTGTTGACCAAACATTACAGACAGAAGTAACTGATCTGGCTTTTCCCTTTGTTGGCTTTGAGTCAATAAAGATAGCATTTAATTACATGTCACAAATGGAAACAAGAAGAAACTTAACTCTTTGGAATTGTCAAATTCATTACTCTGTGTTAATCATGTTTATTTTACATGGGGTTTTTAGTAGATCCACCTATCCTGTATGATGTTGGCTTTCTCAGTTATATTAATATCTGTGGAATTACATTATGATAATTACAAATGAGAACACATTTTCAACAAAGACACTGGTTGTCAGAACTTGCCGCAGTCTTCTGTGTTTTGGAATAGGTATAACTGATGACTCAAAATTGCGTGTAACCAAATCATCTGTCAGCCACAGATACACATTAATCACACTTACTTGATCAGATGTCAGTTTTACACTCTGCTGCTCTTTCTTTAACTACCAGCAGCTTGGATTCAGACCTGTTCCCCCCCCACCCCATAAAAATCAATAAACTTATAGTTATTTAAGAGTAAATATAAACTTATAGTTATTTAAGAGTAAATATAATGTTTGATTGCAGGCAGCAAAATTGACTGAAAAAATCTGAAGCTGATGAATGAAAGAAAATCTTTGCAATTACACTGTTAACACTGGCAACTAAACAAAATTAAAATATTTGCTTTTGGCCATTTGAGTATACTTGGGGTGTTTGGTATCGCTGTTATAAAAAATACGGATAGTAAATAATATCTATCAAATTTTTTGTGTGCTTTTTTGATTTTTTTTTTTGGATTTTTACTCTGTGCATACTCCAAAACCAAATTTCAAGTCCAATCTATACACCAGAAATTCCAGCACTGCCAGTGTGAGAACTGTCTCTTCTTGAACAAAAATCTTAAATAATGACTCACAGCTACCACTGACTTAGCTAGAGACAAAAAAGGATGGAGTTCAATATTTCCAGATATTAAATTCACTAATACAGAACAGAATAAGCCCCAAGGTAAGGCGTGGACTCTGGGATTTGCTGTGTCTATTATCACTGAAAAATATTGTTTATTTCATAGAATCCCATTGTTCCTCTGTTGGGACATGGAGGAGTAGGAACAGGCCCTTGGTCTACAATCATTGTATTTAATTTTATAGTTGGAGTACTAACATTATCTCTGATATAATTTTACCAGCAAAATTTTAAGACTAAAGTTGTAAGCAAGGAGTTTTGACTGTTACATTCTGATATTTTTCTATATTGGTCCTTTCCTCTGTCTACAGGAGTTTATAGATACAAAGTAATTCTTATTAAAACAAACAAACAAACCAAACAAGCAAAAAAAACCAAACCACCAAAAAGCCCAAAGCTCAGTCTCTTTCTCTGATTGCTATGTAATTCTGGGAAAATATGATGCAAGTCAATAGACATTGACAGGAGGCAGGTGAAAAAAAGAGGTAAAATTGTCTTGCACAATTTTTTTTTCAATAAGTTAGACATAATATAAAATATTTCAAAGATCACAATAACAAATTACAGTACCTTTGGGAATTGGTGTTTATACAATGATGGATATATCAGTGCAGTCCCTGTGGGAAGGGAACAGCAAGAAAAGGAATAAACAATTCTGAAATGTGTCATAGAGGAAAAAAGGGTAGGATTTACCTAATCTTTCACTGTATAGAAGTTGAACATGTAGTCTAAGGCACTTGACTTAACTCCTTTACGTGTTGGAAAGGAAAGAGATAGGCTTCTCTAGAGGACAATTTATCTTACCTTACTTAAATGTTGGTCTTAAGAATGGATGAATCACTCTAAGATGTCATCTCTTTTTACTTCTTCACTTTGAAGAAAAGGTTGGCATGAATGGCAAGCTTGGATTAGGCATCTAACTTTGAGGACTGAAGTAGGTCAATGGCATCTTACCTTTATTCAAGGCATAACTCTTATTCCAAGGGATACATGCATTAACTTGGTCTCCTAAAAGTGTAGTTTTCAAAGGTCTATATTCTGCTGCAGATAGGCCTCTACTGGATTTTAAGACTTTATAAATAATAACTTCAACCTTGCAATTATTTTGGCCCAGAAGCACAAGGACTTTGTGCTTTTAACTCATGTATATACACTTAGCTCTTCCTAGATTCCACTGAGAATTAAGTTTTTGAATGGAAGTTTTTGGTTTTGCTGTACATTTGTACTATGAAATGGCCATGAAAAGTTGGCCCTATATGGCTACAGAAAAACTGGATTGCAACATGATGTCAAATTTTTTTAGAGGTACCTTTAGTTATTTTACTTCATGGGTTAAAAGATTATTTAGGTGAAATAAACTCATCTCAGCTAAACTTAGGTTCACTTTTTTCACTATGACAGTGCACCAGAACAGGTTACCCAGAGAAATTGTGGATGCCTCATCCCTGGAAATGTCCAAGACCAGGTTGGATGGGGCTTTAAGCAATCCAGTATGGTGGAAGCTGTCCCTGCCCATGGCAGAGGGGTTGAAACTGGATGACATTCAAGATCCCTTCCAACCCAAACCATCCTATAATTCTATGAATCTATGATTCTACAAAGATGTCACATTTCTTAGTACAAATTAGATATTAAAAAAAAAAAAAAAAAAAAAAAAAACCACAAAAAAAAAACTAAAGAAAAACCCTTCTGGAAGGATTAATCAACCCATATGGACTTTTGTGTTCCTTGGACTTGGGAATTTGATCTCCTTCATTTAGAGCTAGAATATGTGTCTGTACATCATACTGCTGAAAAAAGAACAGAAACACTACAAGTATTCTTAAGCCAAAACAAGCTACTTTGAATACTTGCTATTCTTGAATTCCAGATTCACAGTATCTCATCAAATTATGGTGCATAATATATAGTTGTGTAACTTGAAGCACAATATCCTCTATGTAAAGTTGCCATCTTCAAAAAGCAGGAGTCTTTGAAACCAAGTCTTAGAAAAAGCAGGCATACAGAGTTGGTAAATATTCTGTATTTCTTAGCAAGGAATGTCAAGTTGCTCTCTTATTATCTACACAGAAAACATCAATCCAAAGCAACTGCATTGGAAAAAATATGCATTTAAATTAATTACAGGTGGACAGATTTCAGTCAAAATTAAAAGTGCATATTGCAAAAAAAGAGAAAGCAGTAAATGAAGAAGAAGTGCATTAGTGCATCTCATGTGTGTGTGTGTGTGTGTGTGTGTGTGTGTGTATCTATCTATCTATGTGTATATATATATATATATATGTGCACAAAAGAAACAAGGCAATTCAGTATCCTCATAAAACAGGTATGTGGGGAAATAAATATTGAGGATTCCTAATACACTACAATATCAAAATTGTATTTTTTAGAAGAGTTTAATTTATCATTCAAACAGATGTTTCTGAGACTCTTTCCAGGAGCTACTCCCCAAATGCTAATGCTTACATGTCACATTCTTTTCTGAAATCTATTAAAATAAGCTACCCACCCTTTCAACTTTGAAGAGTTAGCACATTTGGGGAAAAATTTATTGCTGCTTTATTGGTTTTGACATTTTCTTCACAGATTGTCCCACAGACACAACATCAAAGAGACTGCAGAAATGTCCTGCTCAAAGGAAAAGTAAAACTTAATAAAATATTTCTTTATTTCAGGAAAACAGTTCGTGAAAGAGAAAAAAAGTGCATCAAATTGTTTTGCAATTGGAGATAATAATGACATAATTGAAATGAAAATGGTGAAACTACTAGATGCACAAGTGGAGATTCACTACATATTACCTAAACATTTAATTTCTGTCTATTGATTTTCTACATTCTGGGACAGTCTCTTAGTTTTTACAAAAGGAAAATTTTTTTACCTAAGATATGGCAATTAAATCAGGAAGAGAAATCTACTCTTTTGAACTTCAAATGTACTTTTCTCATTTCTTTAATTACAAAGAAATTCACACACTGTAGGCTTTATTCAATCACTTTAAGAAGGGGTACTGATGGCTTGCTCATGTCTTTTGAGATGGGTGTCACTATTGAGGGCATATAACCAGTCCTCCAGTCGCTGAGAACAGTGGGTCCCCTAAAAGTCTTTAGTATCTGATGGCCTCATGGCACTGCCTCACATATTGTAATATTGTGAAGAGTTTCATATGCTGCTTGACCTACATCGTTATTTTTGAGAAAGTGAATCAATATCTTTAGGAATGTTAGGTCGTTAGAATTTAAATATGAGTGTAAATTATGTGCCTTGATTAAGTCTATTGAAATTGTCCCCCAGTAAGTAAATAATAATGGGAATAAAAGTCCTACTGGAAGTGAGCATTAAATGAAAAAATACAGGTGATAGGTGTATCTTCTAATTTAAATTAGCAATTTGATGGACCTTAGAGAAACTTACATTTAATTTCATTTCATCTGATCTTAAGTCTGTCTGATTTTGTACATCAAAGTCACCAAGGCACACTTTACAACGCAAACATATAGTGCCAATCCACAATTTAACAGGCTTGCTTACATTTTATGGCCAATGAAATACAACATTCACTACCCTCTGTAACAACTTCCAGGACTGACTTATATTTTGGCATACTGAAACTCCCTTTCTTTCTCTTTCTCTTAGATTTTTTCTTCTGGAACCTTAATTTGACAATGTTAAACTATAATAAATTTGGCTCCTTAATAGAAAATCCTATACATTATTCTACATACCGAAATGTAGCTAAGACAGAGAAAAGCCAAGAAAAATCCTCTCAGAGAGCTGTTAAGTGATGTGACAGACTTTATTCCATATAATATAATAGATATTTCACCCTGAGGCTCATTCTGATAAAGTTTTTTGTCTCAGTAATAACCTCTATAATAAAGTCAGATCATATGGATACAGCCTAATTAGTCCTCAGTTTTATTTCACAAGTCATATTTATTTCAGGTATTCAGAAATGTAGGCAAAGATGAACTCTCTGGCTGTATGGAAAGACAATAGAAAAGAATATTAAACAAAAGGCTTTGAGAAAGGAACAGTGGGAGCCTGAGAATGTGTGAAAGGGTCTATTGGGTATCCAGGGGTACTTAGAAACTTTCAAAGATTCTGAAAAGCTGAAGGCTTTGCTTGCATTGCTCTCTTTTCAGGATTATTTGTTATTCTGTTTTAAGTATATTCTGTGTTATAAGTTTCAGACACTGATTATTATCTCTAGGTTCCCTGGATTTTTAATTAAGTCAATACTTGCCTCAGAAACGTCACAGTGTCCGTTAATATTAGACCGCCACTTAGAGAGATGAGATTGTTAGTTTTCTGTTAAATTAGCCTTATTCCAAGAGCATCATGTTCATAATATAGCCAGTTGCCAGGTCACAATGTCCAGGAAACTTGCAAGGGTGCAAGTATCACCAAAATTTCAATAAAAGAATCAAAACAAGCAGCAGTATAGACTATTTCTTTTTTTTCTTGAAAAGAAAGCAAAAGTAAAAATCCCCCTCTTTTATTCCTCCCCAGTCTGACTTGTATTGAGAGATGTTCAAAGTATCTGAGTACTTAATTTGAGTATTATGAGTATTTTTTGAGTACTTACTTTTTCTGGATATGGATAGTAGTGTGCTGAGCTTATATTAAATAATAATTAGTATATTGATGACAAGATTGTCTTCAATCCATTTTTTTTAAATTGTATTATTTTATCATATTATTTATCCATGACATTTCTACAACATTTAGGAATCAGTATCACATTGACATACTTCAAGTAGATATTTTTATACAGAAAAGTCAACATACACAGTTGACTTTCTCATGAAAAGAAAATAATTATGAAAATGTCTGTTTGAAAATCTCTAGACTTGATCTAATATTTCTAATAAAATATAAAACAGGAAAAAAAATGCCCAACCAAATGCCCAAAATCCCAAGAATGGGATTAATATTGCTTTATGAAATAATTTCATATTTTCAATGGATAAAGATCACAGATAGGGTTCAGAAATTCAGAGAGGAAATACTTATAGAAAAATCATTGTGTCAGGACTAAAAGGCCCTGTAGAATGCCTAGTCTGTAGAAACATCTAGAGCTTCTATCCTATGTGAAGAAATTTCTTAACATCACTACATAATGCAGTTTTTTGTATTATTGAAGGCTGAACTGATCACCAGATTTACAGAGTCTGCATATTTCAAGCTAAAGATTCAAACCAAACTGCCATCTCTTTCTTCAAATGCTTCAGCTGTGACTTATTCTGGATATTCAAAATAATCATCAACTGTGTTCTGCCAAAGCATAAAAAAAAAAAAAAAAAAAAAAAAAAAGGAGAAGTAGAAAATATGTTTGTGTGCTCTCAGCAGAAAAAGCTGAGAATGGAATGCTGTCACTTCCCTGTGGTAACATCCTCTAGCAATCATTTGAATTTGTTTTTCAACTTCTTAGCCGTACTCTCCCTTGCTCTCCTACCCAGAACTGCCTGTCTCTGTCTGTGCCACTGGGCTCTGCTCAGCTCTCTGCAGAACTTGGATCACACCCAGGGAAGAGCTGCAGAGCTTGCTCATGCCCTGCCAGGGGGGAATCAGGATCTGGTGCATATGCAATGTGTCATCCAGTTTTCTCAGAACTTGTAAAAGATCCAGCTGTGCTCTTAATTTGATCAGGCCTCAGGCCTTCCACAGCACATCAGTTTTACTTGATTTATATTCTAGAGCCTACATTAGATTTCTAGGAATCAATGAGAGAGAGATTCTTACCAAGGTCCTCACACTGAAAGGGAAAAGTAAGGGTCAAGAAAAGGTAATGGATATAATGCATTCTGTAAACATTGTTTCTGTACGTTTGTTTGGGAAAAAAAAATTCTTGCAGCGTATCTCACAACAAGAAGGATCAGAGAAAATAATTTTTCAACATTTATATTTTTAATTTTTTTTTAAAAAACATAGGAACAGACAAAAACTGGCTATTTGGCTACTTGGAAATTATTTTTTTAAATTGCTCTGAATATACAGTATCCTTCATTTTGTCCTGTTATTTTAAAGTTATCCTTTAAAATACTGAAATAAGTCAGCTATTTCCTGTTTTTTCATACCTTGACAAGTAACATCTTCTCGAAAGCAAAACAAATTAAAACAAGAAAATCTAAAATCACAAAGGCAGCAAATTCAGATGGCCACTGCAGAAAATTTTTTCTCAAATAGAAAAGTTACCAGGAGTGGTGCAGTAAAGTGAAACGACAAATCATATGCATACACTGAAGGAGGATATTTTCAAAAGTAAGAATCCGGTGCAAAAATTCAATCTGTTCAAGGGAAGAAAGAGCACTTCTTAAGCAAATAAAGGAATGTTTATTTTTCTTTAAAATAGTTTCAGAGGGTCAATTTTTTTTGAGGAAGAAATATTGAGTAATTGAGACATACCTAATCAAGATATTTCTTATTCTGTCTTTTGAACATTTGTTAGGGGAAACTTCCTGTCTGACCATTCAGGAGTCGCAGTCCCCACACCTGAGGATTTAACTCCTGGCACTGAAGTTCTGGATTGTTCCAGGGACCTGAGGGGACCCACCTGAGTGCCTACCTCACCACATTCACACAGTCAGACCAGGTTTCCCTACCAGCTCAACACCAGATTGATGTTCCCATAGCAGAGTCTCAGGCCTTTGGTTCCTTTAAGTAATTTTATCATGGTGCAGCAGCAGAATAACTTCTCAAACTGGTGTTTCTGAGGTGGGATCCCTAACAAATGAAACACTGAGATTTTGTACCCTCTCAGTCTAAGTGCATGAGAGTCTGTGGCAATTGACTCCTGTGTCTCTGAATGTCTGGCCACCAGGCTGGTGCCACAAATTGTCATGATATTTGCAGTGCAAAGACTGGTGCCAGTTCACAGCCCCTTGCCTCTGGCTCACACCACCCAGAGCTCAACCTACAACAGGCACAGTAGCATCACACTGGGCTACCTGCACTAAATGTATTCTTTGGCATATTTTTTTGGTAATTGGAATTAATATTCAAATGAAACAACTGAAAGTCAGAGGGTTGGAGTTTATGTTTAGGTACGCATGGGTTTGGTAGCACCCCTTAAGGAATACTGCAGAAAATGGATGTTGAGAGTTTTTATTAAATTTTGTAAGTATAGCACCTTGTGACACAGAATGGGACAAGTTGGAAGGGATCACATTGGGTTATCTGATCCAACCTCCCTGCTCAGGCAGGGCCATCCCAGAGCACACGGCTCAGGATTGTGCCCAGATGGTTCTTTAATATCTCTGGTGAGGGAGACTCCAAAACTTTACTGGGCAATCTGTTCCAGTGCAGGGACACTTGGACAATAAAGAATTGCTTTCTCATATTCAGGTGAAGCTTCCCGAGAATCAGTTTCCACCCACTGCCTCTTGTCCTGTTGCTTGGCCCCCCTGAGCAGAGCCTGGCTCCGTGCTCCTGCCACCCTCCCTCAGGTACTGACAGACATTGATGAGCTCCCCTCCCAGCTGTGTCTTCTCAAGGCTGAACAGGCCCAGCTCCCTCAGCCTGTCCTCACAACAGAGCTGTTCCAGTCCCTTCAGCATCTTTGTCACCCTCCTCTGGGCCTGTTCCAGGAGCTCCATGTCTCTCTGGTCCTGAGGAGCCCAGAACTGGGCACAGAACTCCAGATGAGCTTCACCAGGGCTGAGCAGAGGGGCAGGATCACCTCCCTCAGCCTGCTGGCAATGCTCTCCCTAATGCACCCCAGGCACCACTGGCCCTCCTGGCCACAAGGGCACTGCTGGCTCATGGACACTTGGTGTCCACCAGGAGCCCCAGGTCCTTCCCACAGAGCTGCTCCCCAGCAGGCCAGCCCCCAGCCTGCGCTGCTGCATGGGAGTTTCCCCCCCCCAGGTGAAGGATCCTTTATCTGCCTTTGTTGAACTCCAGAGAGTTCTTCTCTATCTCTTTGACATCAAAATTCAACTATATTAAAACTTAAAAAACAGTGAAAGAATAATTGACTCCCTAAAGCTGCTAGCATATTTTTTAAATATAAGAAATAGTTAGTCATGCATGTATTTACAATATTTACAGTCTCTCAGTAAAGTATATATGAGAAATTAAATACATTTTTTGTAATTTAAATTTAAATAAATGTAAATTTTTTTGTAAACATCTGAGAAGCAACTGGAAGAAACAACAAACAATAAGAGGAATATTAAAAATATTGATAAGGATCTTAATATTTGAGCATTTCTGCAGGTTGATGGCACATTTATTACAGTTTTACAGGGCAAAAAAGTCTGAAAAAGTTCCAAATATTTTTAGCTTAGTACCAAAACAGTGTGTTCCTTACAATATTAAAAAATGTTAAAAAAGGATTTGTGAAAGTGTGTAGATGACATAATTATGCAAGTTTCTAAAATTTTGAATAGTCATTAGAACCCTACCTTTAATTTTATTATGCAGTGGCTGCTATATTGAATGTTTTAGTCATCATTGACTACTCAGACATTCTGATTGAATCTGTAAAATAGTTTTGCTGGAAATTATGAAAAAAAAATTCATACTTGTTTCATGGGAATAAAGATGAGGTAACCAATTTTTATCTCCTGATGCATTTTTTGAGGAGTGTCTTAAAGAAAATAGGAGGCCAGATACAGTCTTTACTTTATCCAATTGGATCTGAACCCAAATTTCCCAAGGAACAGAACTGATCCTATTTCTGTTTCTCCAGCTGCTGATTTTTCCCTTGGGGCATAATTAGGGTTTCCATATGCCCAGTTCCTACTTCATGCCATATGTGTTTCCTTTATATCTGTACTTGATATCTCGGCATTCCGATATTTAAAGAACCTTGAGCTCATTTGACAAACTATCAAACAGGGGTAATAGGATTAAAGGGGAACTTCAGTTTAAAATTTTCCAACTTGTAATAGGAATCTAAATACTCAGTTCTCATTAAAGTTGTTGATAACTGTGTATGCAAATGATTAGAAGCTAAAATTAAATTATCTAAGACGAGAATCTTCCCTTTCCTTCCTTCATTCCCATCTCTGTCACTGAACAGGAAGTTCTGCTATTTGTTCTATTCCCATATGAAGAACTGTGACTAGAAGAGATTTTGAGGCCAAATACTTTACAGAAAGTTGCAAAGTCATCAAAAATCCATTGTTGTGTTAAATAATATTCTTTTAAACTAGAAAAATACTGAATATATCTACCCATAAATCAAAGTTCTCAGTATTAATTAATGTTCAGGTAGTGATGGGCAAAATCTTGAAGAATAACCACTTAGTACCAACAAGTATGAGGGCCATTGTGTTTCAAGAAATATATTTCTTAGAATAAGTTTGGAAAACAGAGTAGGTAATCCAAGAAAGCCTTTTTCTGAAAAAAGGCTTAGTAAAATTTCTGATCACAAAACTTCTTTCATTTTGATTCTATACGTCATGTTGAATTGACTATGTGGCATTATTTACTTTATTTAACACAGTTTCAGTGGAAATATGTGAATAATATCCATTAATGTATTCCCAGGTATTTGCAAACTTGCAGACATTCTCATTTCCACTCACTTCAGAAATCATCTGTGTTGGAGGAAGTGCAGACTACCATCTCAGGATGATAAAGGAAATTTATGCGTCCTTTCTTTTATGGTTTCAGCAGAAGTACTTGGACGAAAAATACAGCATGTTGGAGGTCCTTCTGTGGTCTGGATTCAAGTATTATCCCTGACTCCTTATACAGTAATAAGACAGCAAACTCAAGTGCTTAAACCTCCTATTAGTTGTTGACATGGAGACAAGCATGAAGACATACAAGTATCCTATGGTTCTTTTGCTCCTGTTATGACTCAGTGAATCTCCTAGTTTTGGAAAAGGAAGAATGTACTGAATTTGTTTAGTACAGTTCCTATAAAAGATTAGTACTACCTTTATAGTGTCAAAATAAAATGGCCAAAACCCACGTGAATGACTAAAATTTTTCATATTAAATTACTTCTATCCCCCTTCTGTAGCTTCATACTGCTAAACAGCATATTTAAAAAAAGTGAGCAGTATTTTTACCACTTGATGCAACTATTGGTGTAATTGATTTTATGCAGAAGGTGCTGAGATACTACATGAATGCATAGAGCCTCCAAGTATTTGACAGTATTATGACCTGTCCCAAAGGATAATGCCGTGTCTTGAAATATGAGAAAGGCCAGTGCAAAATATTCATCTCTCCTGAGAATTTAGGACTCTGTTCCCTCCATGGTGGTGCACAACACATCAGAGTTTAAATGAGTTACAGCAGTGATTCACTGCACATTAACACAACTTAAGTTCCCTGAGGTTCTTTCTCCATCTTTTGCACAGTTCTGCAAAATGTGAGCTTCCATTAAACAAAGAAAGGGCTCTAATTTTTCTGCTTCTAAGAAAGGGCTTTCATTCTGCAAATAAGTGTACTTATATATTGTTTACTCTATTCCCAGATGGGTAGGAATAGCAATTCCAACAACAGTGAAGACTTTACTTATTCATCTTAGTGTTGAACTGACAACAAAGCCAAGTTGAAAACTAGCATTACCAGCATATATTTCCAAACAGAGGAAGTTAAATAAAACAGAGGATGCTATTAACTTATACTATAGTTCACATTATGAGAACAACTTTATTTTAGTATCTTTCAGAAAACTGAATTGATAACTTTTTCAGAAAAAATGGCTTATACTATTCTGTCAGTGTTTTAGAATCATATAACTATAGAATTATAGAATAGTTTGGAATGGAATGGACCAAAAATCTAGTTCCCATCCCCCTGACATAGGCAGACATTCTCCCAGATCAGATTGCCCCACCAAGCCTGGCTGTGAACACTCCCAGGGATGAGGCATCCACAACTTCTCTAGGAAAGCTATTCCAGTGCCTCACCACCCTCACAGTGAAGAATTTCTTTTTAATATCTAATCTATACCTACTTTCTTTCAGTTTAAAACCATTCCCCCTCATCCTATCTCCACCACTGGAGCCCAATCCAGCCCCAGAGTGGCCAAATGACCTGGGGAAAGGAAAGGCAAAGGGTACCAGATAGGCTTTCATATGATTATGGATTCAAACTTGCATACATTTTCCTACCTCCCCAGAGCAAAGCAGGACATTGCTGCACCAAAGGAAGCACATGCAGTAATGGTGAGTGATGTGTAAAGCATGACTGGGCAGAGGAAAGGGATATAGAGCTATTAGCTGCCCCTGCAAGGAGGGAGAAAAAAGCCTGACAGAGGAGCAGAGGTGGCAGCTGGAAAGTTCTCTCCAGCTGTAAACAAAGAAGTGGTCAAATGAACAAATTGAAAAATTTTGGATTTGAACAGCAATGAAGGGTTTGACAAAGCCGAAAAGGCATTTGGTCTGAAACTGGGACTCTGACTGAAATAATACACTGAGGAGGTTGGAGAAACACAAATTTTGTAATAATCAATAAATACATGCTAAATTTTCGTGTCAAAAAAAAAAAACAAAACAAAAACAAAAAAACCCACAAAAAAAACCCAAAAAACCACAAAATGAAGACATCCTCACAGCACATCTCCAGTCATAATAAAATCAAACTCTTGCAGACTAAAGACTTGAAATACACTCTACTGAAATCCATACAAAATTTCTAGTGAATCTAAAGAATCTAAAGTTATCAAGTTCCTCTCAATAAATAAATTCAACTGGTAGGTTTCCTCATATTCTATTCCTTTGGAAATTTAGGACCTTTTCTGTATTTGTTGGAATTATTGTGTAAAGGATTTTTTACCCAAAGTTGAAGAGTGTGGGTATGCACACATACATGTTCATATGATCACACAACATGCACATGTATGACTGCGTATTCATGGTCACAATTAATGTTCACAGAGGTAATAACATACATGGAAAAGGAAGATTCTTGTTCATCTGTTTTAGAGCAAAGATTTGAATAACACTGGACTACAGAAACACCCAATTTAAACAGTGGTAATCTTTACTGAGGAATGGGTTTACAAGATTGGTTTTCAAAGCATGTGATACAATGACTCCAAACTATATAGTATACAAAAGGGAAATACACATTGCCAACAAGGTGTTAGGAAGGTGGGAGTACCAAATCAGTGCTGGTGATGTTTCTTTACTTATAGTTCATATCAAAGTACTATTGCTTTACTGTTATCATTTCCCAAATAAATATGCTTTTTGGCTGTTATAGCCGTTTCATTTTTATTTCCTCTATCTGGTTCTACATCTTTCCTTGTGGTAAAAGTCAGGACTGACCACTGATTAGTAGGGAGGAGAGGCTCCCTGAGCTGGGAAGAGACTGGAAAGGAAGAACCTAAAGAAACCTAAAGATGTTTTGTTCACTGAAAAACAGATCCCCTGCATATTTAGACATGTTCATTATTGTTGCTGAAAGTATGCAGGAGAATAATTAGCCATGCATAATCATGATTTGACTGAAGAATTAAATTATTATTTGATGTAGTTCTCTACACAAGCTTATGGTGTAAGACATGTCTTTTGTTAAATTTTGATGGGAAGCAGTAGAAGGGTGTTATAAGCTATTGCTGCTTGAAGGATGAACAGTGATAATGATTTTATTCAGATCAAGTCCCTGATCCAAATATAAGTAGAACTTCTACCCCTATAATGTGCTTTTGAGGCTAATGTGTAATGGTTTTTCTTCACTGATACTTTAGATAATTCATCTCACATGTATTTCTGGGTCATGCAGTGCACCTGTAGCTGCTGCTGATGGTCTTATGAAGACTCAGTACTTTAAGCTCAAGGTCTAATGACCAAAACAGCTTCTAAAATTGAGCACTGTATGATTATTCCAACTTGTGCAGAGATACTAGGGGATCTCCAGCTGTTTTGGTGCTTGTTAAAGTCACTGGTGCTCACACAGCCTGAATTTACAAGAGTTAATGCATTTCATTTAAAAGAGAACATTCTGATTTCAGCTGGAGTTAATTTGCTTGTCAAAGTAGCACAACTATGAGTTTTACTCATTTGGGATTCTTATCATGAAGTTTCCTTCCACTTCAGATAGGTTTAATAAAGTGAATAATAGTTTGAGAAATTCAAGCCTTTATAATATAATGCCAAAATTATCTCAAAAGTGTGAATGTTTATAGACTAGTAAAAAAAACTGCACAACCTCTGGGTTAAAACAAGAGAGAAAAAAAAAACCCAAACAAAAACCCACTGAAACCCAAAACAAAGAACTTGATTATCAATGTTCTCACAATCAGCTCCCTCTCCCTTGGGAGTTGGGCACAGAAAGTGTGCAGTAAAGAGCAAGACTAGCACAATAAAAGTAGTATTAAAAACAATCCCTCATAACTGAATATCAGTATTTTGATGTGTTTTATGCCCATCTTGTCTGCAGTGTGACAAGGTAAATGTAGCATAGCTAAACTTTCTTTGTATGAAGAAAGATTCTAAGTATTTGAAAGCAGGAAGATTTGAAGCACATTTAATTTTAGATAGAGCAAAGCTGAAACATTTAGTAGTTATGATAGAGAGAAAGTTAAATTCATACCCCAATGTATGAATTCCTTTCGTTTCTTTAAAATAGTCTTTGAGATCTGCTACTATCTAGTGATTGATTATGCTCCTCTTCATAGCTATTTCCAGAACACAAATCAGTGCCTGGCAATGTTTGAGTCTTTAGAGCTATGAAAAGGTAAAATATATAGAGATATATAGGTATAGACACAGCCATTTTGTTCCCCCAACTGTATCTAAAAAGAAGGGTTAAACTAACATTGAAATTTGAATTTTATTTTAAGAACATGTAGTTTGAAAAAGGCTGACTTCTAGCATCAATGCCATGGAATAGTGTTGATGCAAGTGCTTATATTTTTTGCTTTTCTTCAGGAAAGGAATACAAGCTGATTTAAAATCTGGAAGAGAGAAAGAAAAAGATATTTTGAATTTATTTGTAAAACATATATTTTCTACATTAAATTACTGTATTGTTATATATTTTTTCCCTTTGTTTAAATTTTATATGCTTCACAATCATAGCAGAAGTTAGTGATTTTTATCAGGCTAATGGTCTCGGGGTTAAAGTATTTGGATGAGTTGAGTAGATCCCACAAAGATGGTAAGAAATAACAGGTGGGAATGCATCGGGATGGGATACAACAACCATCTATACTTATAGTAGATACAAGTTCTTTCTTAACGGTAAAAATTCATATCTCTGAAAGTGCTAAGGTTTTTGTATCATTTTGTCCTTGTACAAGAATAAGAGATCCATACATTAGTATGCTACACCCAAATTATGTTTTGCTGGAAATCATTACTGTTTAAAGCAGAGTGGGTTTGGCCATCAGTAGGTAATAAAAAATGTGTTATGTATTCTATTTAGAAATAAAGTTTTATGTTATGAAACTGAGATACTAAGATATATTTCCTATTTTTCAAATATAATTTTTCAGTGCAAAGTCATTGTTATCAGCACTAAAATAATACAATAATTTAGTATTTTGGATGTGAAGTAGAATATCTGAAATAAAATCAAGGACTGATTAAAGGTCAGGCAGAACTGATGGGAAGAAATAAACCAAGTCATTGAAATGTTACAAGCTACAGAGCTAACTTGGATAAAGCTGAGCAAGGATTAGGAAGAAATTGAGGTAGAGGAAGAATTAGAATACATTGAAGTGGGAGCAAAATTTGCAAAATATTTAGCAATCCACTGCATTTCAGTATGTGAATTCTGAAAGAGCACTTTGGTTCTTTAGCATATCCTTTTTGTACAACTCACATGAGAGCAGTATTTTGGGAAGAGATTTCAATGTTTGAAGTGAAATATAGTAAATAGTGATACGTTAGGGAAAACAGTGCAGAGGATCATAGAGCACAGACCATATTTAGCAAATATTACCTACTTCAGTAGCTGTGTCTAAAGAGAATGCTTGTTGGATTTTTCATTTTAAGTTTATTTTACTTTCAAAATCTTGGGAATCACACAGGCAGTTTGAGCTTTATACCTGTGCGAGAGTAAATTACGTGTTCATGCTTGGGTATGTAAGTCAACTATTTGTTGGTGGTTTTATTCATAAACACCTCTCATTTCTGCTTTTAAAACTTTATTACCCTGGAACACAACATCTGTTACCAACATGCTCCTTTAGCCCTGTCTTAACTCTGTCATACACCCCGATAAGATAAACATCTAGCATTTCTTCCACTTATTGACTGCAAACATGCAATACCAAAGCAATTCAAGAAAAATGTATATGGGCATGGAAGATTGCAGATCCCTGAGAATGACCAGCCACAATTCAGTCAGGAAACCATGCTTTTTGATGAGAAAATTACCATGAAGGACACTGGTACATTGTATAGATGTTGCTGTTTCCAAAGGCAGGTTGGGGGTTAAAAAATTACTTAACAAAACAAGAGGGTAACTATTATATTACTTTTTTTATGAAGATTTAAAAAAAGTATTCTAATCGGCCTTGCTGTAGCTAATCAAATATTTCTTTCTCATCCTTAATCATGCTTAGTCTATTTACAAATAAGTCAACTCTGCATCTGATATACAAGTCTTCAATGCACACTTCTTACATTGTAAATTTTGCGTGATCATTCTTGTGTAGGCAGTTTTAGTTGGAATAATGAACTCTGAAGATGGTCTTGTACAAAAGACTTGGATATTTTTCTGTTAGTTTTTCTTAATATATATATATGAATTATATAAAAAGAAAATTTTGTTATTTAAAGGACCAGGATAAGCACATAAAAATAAAAAGTGTATTACAAACCTCACAAAGAGAACTACTGTAAAGGTGAAATTACTGATTTTACATAAGATCAGCAGATTGCTCTATCAAGACTCACTGCTGTGCAAGCAGCCCTATCAAGAAGGGCACATGAAAGGTTGGTAGAAATTCTGTGCAGAATTTAGATTAGCTACTTTAGTGTACTAATATAAGTTTTAATATCTTCCTTAATAATAAAATTCATTTATATCCCAGATGTCAGGTTATTGGTCTCTTGGCCCCTTCAAGGAAGTAATTGAGCACCTGTATGGGGACAATGTGAATTGAGGAGTTCTGATTAGTTTTCTCTAGTTATAAATTATTTATCACCTCATTCCATTTTCCTCTTACACCTATTGGGACGTTTTCACAGTCTTGTTGCATAATAAGAAAGTGAACATCAGGATTCTATTTGCTATGGTTCACCCTCATGAGCCATTTAGCATTTTGTAATTCCACAGAAAAAGCTATCAGATCAGCAAAAATGAAGTGAGAATTTTATAGATGTTTTCTGTTATATGATTTCTTTTTTAAAGAGGTAATGACTGACATATTTAAAAATGAGTGAATTGACTGGCAAATCTTAACCTGTGATGTTATTGAGGACATATACTGCTGAAAGAGCAAATATCTGTCCTACTTCCAAAATACATACATCATAAAATACATACAAAATGCTTATATTTATTCATGTTGAAAGCGAATACCAAGTTTTAACACAGCTTAATACATTTAAAGTTCACTTATGCATTTTCCATTTTGGAAAATGGCTTTCTTAGAGGGGAATGTTATAAAACAGTAGTCTTTACAATCGTGTGATTTTTCACACCCACTTCCTTCTGTACAACTTTTATCTTAAAGGAATAGATCACGGTTTTCTTTCCTTCCATCTGCAAGTGGGAGAAGATGGTGATGTAAAATCTGTGAGTAAACATTCAATCCTATGAATATAGGATAGCCTTTTGTACTCAGTGACTCCAGACCATCAGTTTGGACTAGAAACTGTAGATTAGTGCCTTCTCAGACCTCCAACTTATCATATTAAATCTAATAACATAAAATATGGTGTCATGTATTTGGGTTTGCATATGAGAGATCATACAGAAACCAAAACATCTATAACCAAGAACTTGTTAGTTGGAAAGGACTCAGTGGCTGTAACACTTGTTCGTAGCACAGTTATGATCTGCCACTCTGTTATGATTTAAGGCCAATACAACAGCATATGGTTTATTAAAAGACTTGAGGAAAGTTGTGAAGAGATCATAAGCTGAATACTGTGTATCCTTCCAAGAGTTCATGATGTAATTAAATATGACCAGAGGAAAGAAGTGGTAAATAAAAACCTACCAAGTCTGAGGCCTACTTCTGCAGCAGCTTTCCAAGGTGGGAAAGACACCAGATTCCCTGTAACTGCAAGTTAAAACGTGGGGGATGAACGCCTCTGGTAGCAGGCAACTTGACCTGGGAGCCCCCTTAGCTCAATATCCCATTGTTCCTTTAGCATTATTCCAATGAATTGCCATTGCTGCATGCTGGGAATACTGGGTATGCCTAAATTCCTCACATGATTCCTGTCTGCTGGACTCAGCCCCTCCTTGTGTGACCTGGAGAAGGTGACTGGTTTCCCCCAAAGCACAGACTTGTTTGAGACCTAAGAAAGGCAGCTTAGCTTCATCTTGTGTCGTGTGAGTTTCAGTCTAGTAATATTTAAGAAAAAAAAAAATAAAATGCTGTAATTCTGCAAGCTGAAGTCAGTTGGAAAACTTACAATGACCTTAATAATTAGGCCAGGCTAAGGCCCAGTCTCACATGGTTAGTATTGCTCTATTTTAAGGGAGGCAGGAACTCCTCATAGATTGAAGTTTCATTTAAAAGAGTATATAAATGACAGTATGTTCCCACCTCCTGAAGAGACAATGCCTCCCTGAGGCCTCACCACCCACTTCTTTATGGCTCTGTATAACAATATTTGTAGGAGGCATCATAGAACATGTTGACATCCTTTTGGCTTATTATAACTGATTTGAATAATTTGATGCTTTGAACAAAACTTTCCTCTTTTGTATTGCCAATAATATGATATATATTCAGGGAAAAAGAATAAATTCCTTGTTAAGAAGCTACCAAATCCAGTTTTATAGACAAAGACTGGGTGGAAAGCACTGATGATGTGTGAGGTATTCAGTAACAGATCACTAGAAAAAAAGAAACAAATTGAATAATTCTACACCTAATTTAATTTGTCAGAATATATTAATCATATAGAGCCAATGCTGCCCTCTGACTAATAAATTAATTTTCAACTGGTATAATAGGAATTGTGATCAAATGTCTGAAGGCAAAATTAAACCCCCAATTTGGATATTTCCTGAACCTGGGTAGCCGTCTTACTGTCCTATTCTTTCCATTATTCAGTGGGAAAATAATTATTTTTGGTGGATTGCATAAGGAACCATCTCATTTGTTTTGCAGAAAGAACAGACACACAATTTGCAACATCAAAAGGCAGCTCTTCAGAGGGAAAACAGCAGGTCAAAGCTTCACTTAATGCATTGCAATTCAGCCAGGTAGGTAAAACCTGACACAGTATTTTTCAGTACTCCTGTTTTTCATTACATCAAATTCCGGTTTACGATCTACTAAAATTTCAGGCAGGACCTGTAAATTCTGAAAGAAAAGGAGATTCAGGTAATTTCTAAAGAAAAAGCCAGAAAATGTTTTGTTTTAAGAAATTACTGAATACTATTACTACATCCAAAAAGGTCAATGTGCTTCTACTTTGTAGACTGAGTTCACAAAATGCATCTGGAAGGAAAAATGTTGGTAGTAGAGGGATTCACTGTGAGATGAAGATAGTTGAAGAGTGATGAAATAAAGGCATTAGCTATGTATTTATATTAATGGTTTACTCAAAGTGTTTAGATAATACTAGTCCTCATTCTAACACTAGAAATTAACTTAGCATTCACATGGAATTGAATGATAATTGAGAAATGCTGTTGAAAGATATTTTCCACAGGCTTTTTTCTGGTGGGGATTTTGTGGAGGTTGTTTGTTGTGGGGGTTTTTGTTTTCTTTTTGTTTTCCTTTTTTTTGATGGAAGTAAAATTTGGATTATGAGGCAATTTTGAAAATAAAAAGGATTGTTTAAACTATTTAAATTGATTGATTACTAAACAATATAATTAATTTCAATAGTCTACTCAGATTTTTTTTTTTCTCACAGATGGTAACTGAGCCCCATTAGACCGGAAAAAACACCTCATTTTTTTGTATGTTTTGTTTTTGAACTAACCAGCCAAGAAAGAAAATGCATCTGCTTTCCATTTTTATCCAACTTTGGCTACTTTCAATACCGAACTAGTCTTTTATGACAACTGCATGCCAAACTGTCTGGAGCACCTTAAGAAAAAAAAGTGGTTTTTTCTCTCAGGAAAATCCAAAACCTCTCATAAAAAATACATAATAATTTCTGTTCTAGAACGAAATGCATTATCATGAATTGTGCTGACAAGCATGAACTGAGCCATAACTGTGGCTCGCATGGCATGGCACTGAGGCATAGGATTGCCACTGAGATAACCTTCCAGTCTTTTGCAGATGACGTGCCTCTTATATCTGCAGTCAGATCAGGATCAATTACATTCATCCCTTTGTCTTCTTTCCATCCAAAGGAAACAAAGGTGAACAAAAATATTTTTCAAGTTACTGTCAACATTTTCCTTTCTGGTTTCCCAATTTTAAAGAAAATCTTCTTGCTATTTTCTGCATATTTTGCATTTGTTTCTTTGGCGTTTTTCACTCTAACACTTCAGTTTGACCATTAAACTGATAAATGATAATTTTAATCAACTCCATTCAGCCACATCCACTGCATCTCGAAATTAGAGTGGGCCTGAGTCATCCAATGGTGAAGACAATATTGGCAGAGAACTGATTCCTCAGTACATTAATTCCATCTGTTAAATCATTCTATAATATATTGGGTCGACTCAATGATCTCAGAGGTCTTTTCCAACATAAATGAATCTGTGAATCTCTGATTCTGTGATATGAGTGTGCTGCTGCTTTTTAAAACCGTATGTCCATAAAGTATGCTAATAGATTCATGGCTCATATACAATTCCAACTCTAAGTAAAGAAGGCAAGGATCTAGTTCTAAAACTCTAATTTCTTGTGTGGGTTTTGTTTTGTTTATTTTTACTTATTTTCACCATATTCTTCTAGTCTGCCATATTTCAGATAAAAAGTGCAGACTACATTATATTTCTTTCATTGGTTTTCTTTGTGCAGACACTATAATTATGTGGACCACCATAAGAAATAATTTTTTTCCAAAGGATTGCCCTGAGAATTACTTTCAGTGCTGTGGTTATTGCTCCAAGTAGCAAACACTCTGTGTAGAAGGAGACTTCTTGGATTCAAATTGCTTATTTGTCAGACTGTGCTATAAAAAAGCATGAAAAGAATTTTTTTATAAAAGCATTCCACTCTTCATAAAAAACATATTTAACAGCAATTAAAAATCTGATATCTCTCTATGCCCTCAGAGAGCAGATGAATAGGATCACTAGAGAAATATTAGAACGCTTTACTAGTTTCATATTTTAATTAACATTGATTAAAACAACACTTTCTATAAACCAAAACATTATTACCCTCACAGGATATAGTTAAAAAAAATTGAAATACAGTGTTGCATTACAAGAGCTATGAAAAATTACAATAGTTTATCATAGAATTGGGCAATGTTAAGAAATTCACTTTATTTCCTCATTGATGATTTCTCCTTCGTCTGTTGTTCCTGATCCATTTGTGGTTTTTTTTGGCTTCTTATCCTAAGTAAGGTAAATTTTGGGATTATATTACAACTAGAACCAGAAGACTTCAGTATAAATCTGGGTTTTTTCCCTTCCTTAAGGTCTGTGCTATAAGTTTACATTAAAGTAGTAATGGATGAGGAAAAAGCTATAGTTAAGGATGGTTGCCTAAATAATAATTGATGTGTAATTTGCTTTCTCTTTTTAGATAAAATTATTTTGTTTTCAAGGAAAATATTCATAACTTTTTTTTATTTAAACTTAACTGGTGAAGTTAGGAATAAAAGACTGTTAATGAAAAGCTGAACATTGAAATATTTCAAATTTAGATTTTGAAATAAGGTATCATTTTGATTTTTGCCAAAATTAATTTTTTAATATAACTATTAAAAATAAACAAAAAAATAAACAAAAAAGTTTAAGTGCTAATGAAAAAAGAGTGGTTTCAGGTAAAATTTTGTTTTGAAGAGTGATCCAGAAATTCTAAGGAATGCTACGGAATCTACATTTGTGTTTCAGTTCCCATCATGAGTGTAGTTTCAAAGCAACTTTCCTGAGCACCCCAGTGTTAAGCAGCATGCTCTGTTTAACATTAGATAAGAGGCCTCGTGGCCTTCACATTTATTTCCTTCCAAAAACCCTGAGCCAGAAGGAAAACATTAGGAGTGTACCTGAGGCATCAGAAAACCTAATAAGCCTTTGAAGCACGGAAATACTGGAAAGCAGGCACCCACAAATAGAGTAAATATTGCACACCCAGCACCCTAAAGATGCATCTCCTAGTGCCACACTTTTTGCTGATGCAGACACCAGCTCTGAGCTCTTATCTTAAGAAGATTAAATGGAAGGAGAGCAAATACAAGTGATATCTAAACAAAGGTCAGAGAGGAATTCCACCCAGAGGCTGATGCCTTCTCCTTCCCCAAAAAATATGGGGCACTCATGGAAATGGTAAATCCTGAAATAAAATAATGGAAGAAAAACAGAACAACACTAGCTTCCAGAATTAGTATTCCTCAAAAAGAGCAAATAAAAATGATCTCTGATAAGATAACCAGAGGAATATGCTCAAGTTCAATATACCAAGTTCATAGGTAACAGGAACTTTGGAATAGCGAATTTTTTTTGACTGAAAATTGCAATCGATTTAAAAAAGGGCAGTAGTCACTCAAAAGATGTAGAAAATGCTATAATGTGGGAAAATAAAAAACCCAAAAGAAACCCCCAAAACACCTTAAGGTGTGTTGCCCTTAGAAAACAACTAAAAACTAATTTTGTTGCACTGTATAAGTAGCTACACAGGAAGGAAATACATACCAATACAGGGCTGTGTAATCTGGAGGGGAAGGCATGCTAAAAAATTGTGTATTGAAGCAAAACTTAACTATATTCAGATAAGAAATAAAGCATACAGATTAAACAGCATGTCTAATTAACTACTGGAACAAATCATTAGAGGCATGGAAGATTTTCTGTCTCCTTATATCTATAAAGTACAACTTTTAAATGCTCCACTGTGTTGTCCTTTGGGATGATTGATGCCTCTTTCCTGTACTTTGTCAAAACTGTGAACTATTTTGTCTCATTTCAGTATAAATAGATCACGTATGATGTGTGAAACTTGGTGAACAAATTCAGTACATTCTTAGGCAATTCTTTTTAATTTTGAGCTCGCATGTATACGTCTAGTTTTACCCTCAGTAGGAGTTTTTCCAAAAGTTATTTTAAAAAAATAATTCTGCACAGATTTTTGAGAGATATACAACTATGGAACTAAGAAAAAAGGAGTACCAGAAACACATTTTAAGCCTTAAGATTTGTTGGCTTGTGCGGACAAAAACTCTTGAGCTCTACATTGATGAAGTGGGAAGATTAAACATATGTTTTACTTGCTACCATATTTATTTGCATATGCTGCCTTCTAGATGATCATATGGTCCTTTTACCTTTTGGCAAGATGACATATTCCAAAGAAATACGACAATGTGATCAAAGTTTGTAAAATGTAACTAACCCATATTGTGCTTTCTTCATCTGTTTATTGTATAGAACTGCAAAAATTATTGACAGATAGTAAAATAGATTGCGATTAGTTTTCCAGGGATGTCAGTTCAAGCATGCTCATGTGGATTCTATAGTATGTCAAGCCACAGGTTTACAACTGGAATGGGATCCTTTGAAACAATATTTTTGTTCCAGAATATAGACTAACCAGTATCTTTAGACCTGTGCCTTTAGTAAGATAATCACTTTCCAAGCCTTCTGGCTTTAAATTAAAAAAGAGATTGGGAATGGTCAACTAGGACCCAAGACAGCTGGAAGGAGCCAACTAACTCTTGTGCTGTCAGCTTGGGCAGGGAAGGAAGGGAACTAACTCAGTCTGGCATTGGCAGAGACATGTTCCCTGGTTATCCATGCATGTAAACATAACAATAGCTCTTTTAATAAGTTGCACTATGTTCTCAGCAATGTGTTCAATTCACACAAGACAGTGAGGATTACATTTGCCAAGTAAAATGAACAATTCATATTTTCCTTTTTCAGTTTGATTTGCTTTTGTATAAATGAGAAAATTAAAATAGCCTTTCTGAGAAAACCCTCTGTGTCTCTTTTCTATTATTATATCTTCCTGAAAAAGGGCAATTGCACTGGATCATAAAACACAATCCCACATAAGTTAAAGAAATACTAGGGCTCATTTTTTATACAGATTGGTTTGTCACTAGATCAAAACCATAACATAATGACTGCCGTAGCCAGATCAAGGATTCATTCACCAAATGAATTTCCTCTGTCTGTTAGGTAACTATTTGATGTTCTCTTTTTCCAGGAGAGACTGTGAAAGGCTAGTGTCATTTACTTGTTCCTTGGCCCTCGGAAAATAAGAGAAATCTGTCCTTCTGCTCCCTGCTGTTTCTATTGAAACATTAAGAGTATGGGTCTTTGTTTAGTGTTGTGGGTTTCCACTCTCCTTTTATGACAGTTGTCCCACGTTATTAGTTTTAACAACCTTCTATCAGTCTTTTCAAGTTTTTTGTGGCCATATTTTTAGGCTTTGAACAATAATCACATTTACACAAAAACATAAAGATACTTTCTATTTAATTTTCTATTCTACTCCTAATAAAATGTAAAATTTGGGGCATTTTTTTTTTTTGCTTTTGAGACAACACTCTCACAGTACTATCATAACACCAAGATTTCACTTCTGACAAGTCTGTTCAGAGTTCATCAAATTAGGTAAAAACAAGAATATGACTTGCTATTGTTGAGGGTTTGAGGTGAAATATTCCATAAAACTAAATCTAGATTATTCATTAAGATTCCTGCACACAGTTAACAGAGAAAGTCTATTTCAGAGATGATTCAGACCAGAAGCCTGAATAGGCTGCCTTCCTTTTTCTTAAGCAATTGTATTGCTTAAGACACAAATTTGGCTTAATAATGGGGCTGCCTGAGGCTGTCTTATTTTTAAGGAATGATAATTTACAAAACATATTTTGTTGAGACAGAATCCTATTGAACGAATGAGCAACGAAGCCCCAGCCACATACTGAACTTCTTTTGAACATTTTCTCTAAATATTGTTACTAACATGTAGCTGTAGCTCTGCTGGCTCTGAAGGACAGGAAGCTTTCCCATTCACGTGGCTGCCTGAGGAATGGCTACCTGTGTTCAGGTGTCATGATGCAGCTCTGCAGAGGCTTCTGAGCCCCCACCACAGCTGGACTGAGCCCACTCTGAACCACAGTCTCAATCTAATACTTTCATCAAGTAATGTGTCGGTAATGAGTTGAGTCAAGCAACTTACTTCATAGCTGAGAAAAGGGATATTCTGAAACCTATTATTTGTTATTCTCAGGTTCTCCTATGAAAATAAGTTGTCTCAGCTAAGTGGAAAACAAAACATAAAACAACTTTGGTCATTTTCATTTTTTGGAAGGTTTAAAAGCTATCTATCCTCTACTGTCAATAAAAATATGAATCAATATGCTGAAGTAGCTGGACCCGAGACAAATGCTTGATGCTGTATCAGATTTGAAAATTCATAAAGCTACCTTGTTGCTTATGGATACAGCTAATGACCTCTCTGGTTTCTTGTGGGATAGTTTCATTTTGTATTATTTTTTTTAAGTATTATTCAAATTACTATGCTTTAAAGAAATAAGAAATCTGAAATAAAAGCAGTCTTCAGTGGAAGACGTTGGTTTAAAAAACAAAAATGGCAATGAACTGCCAGAACGCTATCACTGGAGTGATACAAAATAATGCAAAATTTCATGTGCTCAGTTTCAGCAACCAGACTATGCATTTAAATGCATTGGACCAGAACAGACAATGATAAATGAATATAATGGTACCTATACATACTAATTTCCAAAAGAACAGCAGAACAAATAATGGCCTTAGTGACAATAATATTATATAGATTTTGCTTAGGGGAAGAAAATCTTAGCTGTGCCTTGAACAACATTTGTTTCAGTTCTATTTAGGTGATCACAATAGCATTATGCCACAAATAGAGTGGTCTCTGACTGTCAATAAAACAGAACCTGAAATGGCTCCTAAACAAACCCCCAGATTCTATGATAAAATAGCAATATTTTGATAAGAATTAGAAGCGATAATGTTATTCTTTTCTTCATGACTGCCACAAATTTGGTTTGTATGTGCCTTTTTTTTCTGTAAACATTTTTATCAGTAGCAAATTTCTCAGATTCCCATGGAAGATAAACAAATGCAAAGACTACTTAAAAAAATGTTCCTAAGGTCAACTACAGCTAGAAATGAAAGTGCATTCTGTTTCTGGTTCTACTCTCTGCAATAATTCAGAGTAAATTATAATGTATTATGCTGTAAGTCCATAACCTTAGAAAATAAGAGCCCAGTTGGTGCTTGACTTACAAGAACAAAACAAGCTTACAGAGCACACGTCTGTGTTGTTTGGCAAGTAGTCAATAAAACTGTACCTTATGAATTTCTTTCCTAAAGGTTCTAATCAAAACAATTTATTTCAGGCATGTAAACTCTGCTGTTCAGACTTCAGCTACTGTCAGTGCAGGATATCAGCATCCGCAGGAGCTTCAGCCGCGTTAAACCGAGTCCCAGAGCTCCCCCATCTGTCTCAGGAACAGACAGATTTCCTGCTGGATCAATGCAGTGTGTCAGCTGCAGTAAAAGAGATGTGGCTTTTTTCCAGCTTTTACTAGCTTTTACAATAACTGCTTGAATAACTGAAATCTTCCCCATTACAAGGACTATATTTCAGACACTTATACAATGGAAAATAATTAAAAACATTATTCCATGTGAGTAAACTATGATGAGGAAGGAATGAAAACTAAAAGCCCAACTACACAGAATGAATTTGGGCAGAAAATTGCAGGCAAATATTTAGCTTAGAAATTAGAAATCCTTAAAGTGAATGTATGCAGTCACAGGGAATTGTTTTTCACTGTTAATCTCTTCCTGGTATGTCTCTGAACTATGCTTATTTAGGGCTGAAACACAGTATATAAACATGTATAGGTTGGCTATTTTTCTTGAACCTTGTGGTTATTTTATTTTGGAATATTAACTGAATGCTTTTTTTCATGCTGGAGATAAGGCTCAGATAGCATATGGTATAAATTTACAGATCTCTGAAGTTACATTTTAATGCATCTTCCTTGATAAAACCAGCAAGCAGATTCCAGTCTCAGCAACTTTTTTTTTCTAAAAACAAAAGAAAGTATATATCCTGTTTTTCTGAAGACCCCCTAAGGGAAACATACTCAAAGAAAATGAAGTCTCCTATTTTAGATTCTTGTTGTGCAAACACAGTGGGTTTCCACCTGCCCCGACACGCTGTCAAGTTTCAGAGGGTGATATCACTTCTCTAAATGAGTGCAGTTCTGATTTCTACCAGATTAACAGCAAATATCTTTCAGGTGAGATAACTTTTATTGAAGATTAAAGGGAAAAACAAACAAAGTAAAGCATAAAGTACATATGGAAGAACATTTAGTATATGGCTTTTGATATCACCAACTGTGTCAGCCTTGCTCCTAACTATGGATCAGCTCTTCCAACAGGGTTCAGTTTACTCTTAAAGGGTTGTCAAAAAAAGAAAATAGCCTCATTCCTCTTTCTTATTGACTGACTCTTTCTAGTTAATCTCCTGCTGATGAATAAGCAAGAACCATATTATTGTTGGACACCAATTGTTTTCACGGGAACAGGGTAGCTTGTAGAAAAGCTTTTAAAATAGTTAAATAGTTATGCGGTGACCTAAAAATGACATTACTAGCCAAATTATTCAATTATTTGATGTTTTGGGATTAAATCCCTTTGTTTAGGACACAGCAATCATGAATTGGTAAAAACGTGCAAGGGTTTGTAGATTTCAAGTACAAGGAATATTTCAAGGAATATTTTTTATAGGAATATCACACTAATGAGGCAAATAAGTATTCATGTCTGGTGTTCTAAGGCAGTCACTAAGATCAGAGGGTACTTGTGTGCTTACAAATATTTTTCAATCTTTTTCAAATTGTTTTATTCAATTAAATTAGTTCCATTCTTTCAGAACAGACAAACTGATGTATGATATTGATCCATTGTTCTTTGGCTCTTTCAGTGTCTGGCTTTGGTCATCACTATCCAGCTGTGCACCCTGTGTCAGAACTGACAAGGACTGATGCTACCCATGTCACCAGGAACCTGCCAGAAAGCAAGCATGTATTTGCCTTCCCACTTCATCTCTTCTAATTGTACTTTGTCCTCATTTGAATTTTTTTCTGGAAGCTGTGTTCTTCAGCAAGGTGAGCAGGAAAGATGTAGAACTCCGACAGTGTTAATTAAGGAAAGCTATATGTAATTATTTAACACTTTTATTGAAAATGTTTTATTAATTTTCCTGTATGAATGAAATCAGATTTTTTTTCTAAAAAATATGCAGTTGATTATTGAGGGCATAATCGTGTATTTTTATAATTAGAGGTAGCTTGTAACTGGTCAAAAATGTTTGTGTAGTCAACATGAATCAGTTTAACACATCCACATTATCTGATAAGGAACCCTGAGAAAGGCTACTTTTATTTTATTTCTGACTTACAGAACAATTTCACACTTCAAATTTGGGCTAAAGAGACAATTTCTAGTTTAGAATCATTATGACTTCACTGAAAAAGCTACCTGGGCTTATATGTTATTTATTACTGTTCTTTGTACATTAATAAATGTAAAAATCTCTCTCTAAAATTGTTTTAGCAAGTCACATCATTGTACTTCAGCTTCTTTCCAGACTTCTTTCAGAAGGTGCTCTTTGCTTCATATAATACATGATATGTTAAGCTCAGGTTTGATAATGGCATGTGCATTATTTCAAATGCATTAAGAAGAAAACAGACAAGTAAAAATATTAGTAGGAATGCTATGCAATAAATGAAGTTGTTCCTCTACACACCAGGTGCAACTGAGATGAATATTGCTATGCCACAAAATCATAGCATAATTCAAATTAGGAAGGGATTCTAGAGGCCACTTAGTGCAAACCCCTGTTCAAAACAAGTCCAGCTAGATCATGTCTAGGCAGTCCTAGAGTTTACCAGTTTCAGTGATAAGGGAATAAGAAATACCTCAGTCTGTGCAAGCAATACAAATTTTAGATAAATGTATGCTTACGTAAGCAAAAAACCCCAACATTATATTCTGTTATTTTTTAACAGAAGCAAGAAGATAAATTTTATGCCAAATTTAGGAACATATGTTATTGGCAAAATCCATGGAAAAGTATAAAGTAGCTATTTATTGCTGCTGTTTAATTTATTTAAAAAAATAGATTTATCTTTCAGATGTTTAAAGAAAGCAAGCATTAGAGTAAGAAAAACCCCAAAACAGGTTGGATCACTCTGAGACTGCTAATGGTGACAAGCACTCATTTGTGGTGGTAGGGAAGGGCCAGAGTGAGACATGAGAGTTTTCCTAGACCTTCATGAGATATATGTTCACTTTACCATAACGCAGTGTGCTTATTTTGTTAATGCTGGAACTGTGGCAGAAAACGAAAACATCTGATCTGGTGTTTTGAAAGGTTATTTCCACCTTAGCACCTAGTTGAAGCAAGTTTCAAGGACAAAACCAATTGAAATTGAGGACAGGGCAGCTATACTAAATGTATCTCAGAAGGTTTCTTTTAAACTAGCTCTAGTCAAATCTTATCTAATATCTGTTAGCAATTTCAGGCTCACTGGGTACTCTGCTTGGAAGTGCAGCTGAGTTTCATTTGAAAGGAATTCGTCTTGTGTGCTCTGAAAATGTTCTGCAGTACAAACAGAGGGGTAGCGCATGGGAACAACACCTTTTCTTTTAAAAATCATTCCTCTTATATCTAAAACCGTGATATAGGAGGATCAAAAGAATAAGAATTACAAATATGGCTTATTATATGGAGACTTAGCAATCTAAATTTCTTCTAGATCTGGGAGGGCAACCTTAGAAAACCATTTAAATTTTAGCATCTGTATTTCCTCTTATATTGGCACCTAAACTTAGAATCTGGTTTGGAGTGCCAGCCAGTGCTGTGCAGGTCTCAGCAGGGTCCTTATCCCAGCACTCATTGCCATTCTCAGATCCAAAGTCTCAGTGTGATCCGATTCCACCACTGATGTGACTTCCACATTAGAAAGTGACACCATGAGCGCTCTCATTCAAAATTCCAGGGGTGACATTTAATAAAACATCTGACATGTTAAAACTGAGAAGATCCTTAAACCTGAGATCCTTTCTTACTGATACTTTAGGATGGACATTGTTTATCAAAGTTTTTACTGGATTTAATCAATTCACTACGTCTCTTTTATAAGGAGAGACTGGATGCAGCCTTTCTGTTTTGGTTTGGGCTGTTGTTTGCCTATGTTCTGGTTTCTATAAAATCAAACTATTTTTAATATATTCAATGAATGTATTGTATTTAATATGAGACTATAACTTTCAAATTTTGCAAAAAGTCATGTCTGATATTAAGAGCAGTATTACGATACCTATGCCAAAGATGTTTGCATTGATTGCATGATGCAAAATACAGGAATTAGTTTAGGACAGTACATTTTCCCTCTGGGTGAGCATCTAAATCAGAAAATTATACAGACAATTGCTATTATTCTTCTGCAAGGTAGGATAACATTAAAAAGAGATAGATGAAGACTTTCTATTGATCTCAAAAAGAAATTAAAAACCAAACCAGCCCAAAACCTTAATCAAATTCAGTGATTCTTCCTGAAGGGCTAGTGGACATAAAACATTTCTTTTAGAACAGGAGCACATAGCTACTTTTCCTGTCTCATGACTGGCCACTCTCACTACTGTTCAAATAATTGAGAGAGGTCAAATAAAAACCATCTCTTGTCCTGTATTTAAACAGTAAGTTAAACTTTCTCTGCTAAAAACCCCAACCAAACAAACAAAAAGAAAAAACAACACAAACAAACAAATACCAAAAACCCCCCAAAAAACACCCAATAACACCAAACAAAGGAAACCATTATCTATCATAGCTAAAAGATAGACACTGGTACAGGGAAAATACCTGGTTTTCCCCACTGCATTTCTTTTTCACTAGTTTATTGATTCTGCTACCTTTCTTGTTGCTTTGCCTCCTGTTCTGAGGTATCTGATTTCTTTTATCCCTATTTAGCAGAACTGGGCAGAATTATGGACTGTAGACCTAGAGGAAATATGATAGTGGCTGGCATATTGATGTTCATCATTACAATCTATAAATCCTTTTATTAAATCAAATTTACCTTTCATTCTTCAGTATAAAATTTAGTTGGTCTAACAAACAAACAATACACATCTCCCTCTCTCAATTTTTTTCCTATTCTTCTTATTTCTATTGATAAAAACACAGTAAATCACCTTATTTTCCACACTTTACCCCAGAAATTTCATTGCAGTGGAATGCTATACAGCTGAGAGTCAACATCAAAGTAATGCTCTCTGCCTTGTACTGTGAGAGTTTCACATTGTAAATTCATTAGTTAATAGAAAAAGAGTATCTAGTAAAATTGAGCTTAAGAATTGTAACAGCTTCATTAAATCAGTCTTTGTCATTGCAAAAGAGTGGCCTTGTAAACCCTGTAGGATTAAACATCAGATCTCTCCCAAACACTTTGTCCTTCCTGCCACTGTAGTAACCCCTTAATACCATGGAGAAACATGGGTATTCAATGTGTTGGCTCACACACACAGGAATAAGAGAGTCTTTACTGCCAGCTCTGCAGCCTTTCCAGAAAAAGAGAAGCAGACCTCATGATGTGCATGTATAATAGTCTTTAAGCTGAAACATTTCCTCTCTGATGCACTGTATGTGCAGATATGCTGAACTGTTCACTGCTACTCGAATGGGAACATTTGCAAATCAGTCACAGAAAAAATGGATGATTTTTTCTTACCCCTACACTTTTAATGTAGCTGTGCTTTGTTCAGTGATGTAGAACTCTCTCAATCTCTTCCCAAACTCCCCAACTCATTTATATATATGGTATATATATCTATATATATATATGCATATATTTTGGACATCTTTGCCATTATTAATCTGAAATATCTGTAAGGCTGGCATGTAGGAAGCAGTGGGAATATTTTCTTCTTATATGACCATCTTCTTGTCAATAGAGGCTTTGTTATTTTTGACAGAAAGAGTAGCATTTACACAATACATCTGTAGGTAAATAACAAGAGAAAAACTGTTTTTGTTTTTCACAAATAGGTAGCAAAGCTGCTTTCCATTTCATTCTTCATTTTGGTTGTACTCTCTTGTAAGGGTTACAGGTGCTGGACCTATATTGCCATCTTCCCTTGTAGTTCCAGAGACAAGACAGCTTGCAAAAGATCTTCATTTTGCATTGCTGCTGTGTGCTGAATCCTGGGAAAGGTTTCTAAGTAGTTTGTCAAATACATTATGATTGTATCAGGTTTTATACACTTTATAGTAGGGAATAGAATTAGACTTAATGATATACATAACATTATATATAGATATATATATACATTATATATATATATATATATATAAAAAAAATATATATATGCATGTGTCAGTGTGTGTATAGAGACACAAAGGAAGGCAGAAGGAGAGAATAAAAATAGTTATCAAAAATAATATAATCCCATGATATTACTGCACAAATAATCTGCTCAGAAAGCCACCTAAGGTACAAAATGTTAATTATCAGTAGAAATCCAGTTAAAAAGGTGTAACACTTCCCACCCATCCTTGAGACTACAGGTCATTCCTTTGTCATTATGTGCTTCTTTAATTGCTCATATTGTTAGTTGACAGAACCTGTTAACCCCAGTAAGGTTAAATTCTTTTATTTAAAAGCAGAAAAGAAAAGGAGAACAGCAAAACAGGGTAGAGATGTAAAATTAGTCACAATCATGAAAGGATGCTTGCAATAGGGGCAGTAGCCATTTGGAAACTCAAACCTTTGGAAGTCACTTGGCTGGGAAATTAAAACAAGGAAAAAAACAAATAGAGCTTCTCCTTGATCTTAAAAGCAGAGAGAATCTCAGAATTTTCTTCCATCTTCCTATTTGGAATGCAAGAAGTGAAAGAAGCAGGCTCATTTCTTATCTGGCATGAACTAAATGACCAGCAGTGAAATAATGTAAAAATAATTGTGTTTTTACAAGTCAAAATTCCTTTTGGAAACTGATCTGGTAGTCTGTTTGTTTAAGGATAAAACAGCTAGTTGGAGTCAGCGAGTTGTCGGACTGAAAAGCCTCATCTCCAGGATTCTTTGACTTCTTTGCTTTACTAAGTGTGCTTGGACAGCTCCAAGGAACATTGTCCTGAACAGAAATAAAAGATTACTTTATTCTCAAGTTGCAATTATCTTCCCCAAATCTCAGATGGCTCTGACACAGCTCATTAACAAGTCATGCCTACCAGTTTCATTCTTTCACCCAGTCCTACCTCTTCTTTCCCTGAGGAGCTTTTCTGCTCAGCTCAGCTCAGCACAAAACTTGCCAGCTCACTATGGGTCCTTCACACCACAAGTGCTGTGAGAACGTTTTGCTGGGGCTGTGTGAGTGAAGCTTTGCACATGTGCCTTTCCTTTCTGTGCTAATTGCTCAGATACAGGAGACTGGCAACTCCATCACTGCAGACTCTGGATTAAGGTTGATTTAGGTCACTGAGTAGCAGTGATGGGATATGCACTCTTCAGAAGCCCTCCACAGTTTCCTGATGTGTTGTGTTTAATGAAGAGTAGTAATTAACCATGACCAACCTTGTAATAATTAACATGATATTGTTAGCGAGACTGTAACTTCAGGTATCTCTTTGTGAACACCAATGTAAACAATAATAAAAGGAAACTAAAAATATGATGAAAAATTTAGGCACAATGACCATCATAAAATTTATTATGAAATTACTAATCTTCCATAAAAATTAAGTTTGAAGCAAATTGACTTTGTTGATGCACTGAAATTTCAATTCACAGCAATCATGGTTTGAATTGTTTTGCAAATGTAGGTAATATTTTTAAAGGAGATCTCTCCTTTGTTAAGCCTTATTAGCTTTCACATTTGAAGTTTATCTGTTTAGATGTTGACCTTGATTGCTCTGTTCTCTTTTTGGGTTTAGGTTAGTTACTCATCCTAAAAGAAGTAGAATTCCTATGATTTTTATCTGAACTAACTGGATAGATACCTATAAAAAAATAGCATGGGAGGTTTTGATTTGGGATTCAAAACCTCAAAACCTTTTACTTTTTTAATTAATTTTCCCCTAAGTCTTGTTTTTTACTTCCTCTTCAAGATTTGGTAATGGTAAGCACTGCACTTCAAAGTAAAAGCTTCCCTATAAAGGAAATCTATAGGGGTTATTTTTCAATATCGCATCTATTCACACCTTGACCCCAGTAACTATTCCATCCAAGTGTTCATTAATGGCCTGCTCACCTTGGAAGAAAAAGTATTCTTTTTAAAATTTTTGTTTAATCCATTTCAAAAGTAGAATTAGAAGGGAAAAAAAGAAAACAATGAGATATAGCAGGAAAGAGAATTAACAAAGTGTGCCGACAGTGGTATTCTGGGCCTTTTTCTAACATAGATATGTCCAATGCCTAGCAAAGGGCAATGCAGAGGCCTAAGAGAGCAGTTCTGATTTTGAAAGTACATAGTACCAAAGAATATCAGAGTTATTTACTGGGACTACTTCAGCTGTTCTATTTCACCGATAGTATTCACTTACAACCTGCTTTTAGCTGCCTGGTCTTGCTCTTCCTAATTATTAAGTGCCTTCCTTGTTAGTACATGTGGGTCTGCTTATTATTCTGCCTGGTAGGGGTACAATAGGAAATTCATTTTCTGAGTTTAGCTATGCCAAATATATATCTGACATTGATTTACTGGAATTTTTTGTAAACCTAGTTTGACATTGTCTGTGTTCCCAAAGAGAAGAAAAATCACTGACATTTAGAAATTGTTCCCTGTTACAAGATAATGTTCTTTCTCATCGGAAAAAATAAACAAGACACAGGATGTCAAACAGATCTTTCAAAATGCCACTCAGAATTTTAATTTCAATTTTACTTATTCTTATCTTGAAACTAAATATTACCCCCACTGAAGTCAGCATTGAACTCCCTTTTTCTAAGGTCTGTCGCAAAACAGCGTGTGGGTGGTTTATGCCTCTTAATGTTTTTTCCAAATATCTGTCTCACCAAGTTCTCTTATGTTGTCACAGAGGCTCTCTGAGACTGACCACAGATGACTATGTACTTCAATTCAAAGAAAAAGATTTAAAATCTTGTCTTGTAATGTCTTTCTCAAAATACATGATCTGCAGAATGTGCTCATTAACCACAAACCCAAGAAGTCAGATTTACTATCTGTAAACTTTCAGTAATAGCACTTCAGTAAAAAAGAAAAACCAATATGTTCATTTATATAGCTTTTCAAAGGGATATTATGAAATTACTTCATTGGAGCCTACAAGGATTGACAAAAAGCATCTTTGCAAGTAGCTGGTTAATTTGTTCAGCTAGCGAAAGCAACAGCTGAAAACTGAATCCAGTCAAGTTCTGAGAGGAAGACATTTTCTTTAAAATAAGGAAGCAATGATATTGCAATCATTTTGTTCAGAGACTGTTTTCTTCTTTGAAGCCTTGCTAAAGAGGCAGAAAGTCCAACCTTGTCTGATTTTTTCAAGTTTACCTGCTTGTTATAGATGGATAATGAGATGATTGGCTCTCACAATTAAGGGATAACTATTGTGTGAATATTAAGGATAGCTTTAGTGATGTATAGTTAAGTTATTGTAGTTTAGAAGTCCTTTGTTCTCCCATAGTTCCCTTCCATCCTTCCCTTCCCTGTATTGTTGCCGCCAGACAGCCTGGGCTGTCTAGGACAGGTGCAAAGGCGCTGCACAGGTGCCCCTTGCAGGGGGCAGTGGGGAATGGAAAAGCTGGATGCTTAGGGGGTGAGGCATGGCAACACCTGACCTTCTACCAAGATACAAGAAAGCAGTTTCCATCAATAAATGCCAAAGAAGAGCTGACTGACAGACTTTGGGAGGGGCCAGGGCTGGCTGATGCAACCCCAGGGGTATAAAAGACTGAGCATCCATCTTGAAGTTGAACCGACCGCGTGGTATCCACAGGGGGCAGTTCCCAGATCTGTGAATTTTTCCTTATAGTAGTATAGTCCTTTTGTTGTATTTTTATCAAGGTTTAATAAACCTTTTTAAATTTTCAAAGTGAGCAGTTGTTTACCACATGCTGGTTAATAAAAACTATTGTTTCTTCCCAGAAGCCCTGCTTCCTTCATGTTTATCTTCAGGTTTTCTCTCTTACATGTACACTAGTGTACAATGCACACTAAATTTCATTGTAATAAAGACAACTTCTTTTCATAAACCTTTGGTCAGGATTATCAAACCATGACCTTAAGTGTCTCCCTGAGCTTGATTTCTGTCAATCACATATTTTAAAAATTTTTTAAAAATTAAAAACAATTGAACAAGTCAGCCAAAAATGTCTTCATAGTAAGAAAAGCAAGAATGGGACAATCTATGTGAGAAACTGATTTCCTAGTCTATCATAAAAAGGTTATATGGAGGTGTTTTTTTTCCTAAAGTAACTTTCGTTAGGAAAATCATTGTATGCCAGACAACTCAGGCCTGTGTCTCCATTCTTTGTGAAATAAAATCTATAAAGTCTAACGGAGTTCAGATTTCAAAAAAATGCACACCATGCTCCTTATATTTTTAAAATTTAAAATTTAATTTTTATAACATCACAGTATTTTGCAATTTCTTTAGAAATTACAAATAAAGAAAAATTTTCTATGAGGTGTCTTCATGTCCTTCAAATGTTACACATTTGTTTAAAAATAATTAGAGATGAAAATTAGCTCATACCCTCCTTGTGTTCTACTGTAGTTTTCAAACAACTCACTTTTTAAGGTGGGAAATAAAACCCAATGTTCAAAATTTAAAGTTCAAATTTCTAGATTTCTCACAACTGCAAATGAAGAAAACCAAGAATCTATATGGGGTACCTTCTATTCTCCCACGAATGGAAGTAGAGAAGTTGATACCACTGTAATACCAGTAAACTGGAAATTGAGGTCCAGGTTCTGCTGTTCCAAAGCTGCTCCTGAAACAAGGGCTTACAGACACCAAAACAGCTGCAAGAGCATGCCAGCTGCAGTTCTGCTGAACTCTTGCGTATCAAAATTTCAGGAAAGACACTACATCATCAACTGCCAAGCCACCTAGCAGCCCGTGAAGAGAATGTGGAAGGGATGTGTCATTGCCTCTGCATGCAGCACCATCAACAGTGCCCATCAATATAAAAGAAAGAGTGAGTGGGAGTTCACCTGCAAACATGAAAAATTATTCCTAATTCAGTATATAGCTAAGGCTGGCAGAGTTGTGAGTAAAAGGGAAGGCCACAATGCACTGAATTTTCTGCACATTTTCCAGATTTCAAATTGTACCCCAAAACACTGAACTATGGCTCTAGTTTACATCCTAATTTGAATACACACTCTGATACTACTCTTGAGCACAAGTAGTGACTCAAGGCCCCTGCAACCAAAGGAATCATTGTCTTTGGTTTCTTCCACAGTTTTGGCAGACCTGCATGGAGACCCTTTTGGGGGAAATATAAGTATTAATATTAGATTAGAATGAATCACAGTGGTTGAGGGTAAAGTGAGGTTTGCATTTAAAATTATGGATCGATTGGAAGAAGATGTCTTCATCCTGCTAAATGTCTGAAGCCAGAATGGGTTGTGTGGGCAACCTCTCACTGGGTTTTTGACAGGGAACGGCTGCTAAGAATGGAGACAGACTTGGTTTAAGAACAGATGTGCACACACACAGCGGCATAAAAAGTGTCAGTTCCTCATTATGCAATAGCCAGAACTCAAAACTGGTAAGGAGTGGCTCAGGATTTGCTCCACCATGAGCCACTGATGCTATAGTTAGTGTTGGCAGTACAATAATGTTTAGTCTTAGGAGAATAAGAATAGGTTTATTGCCAAATTAGCAAACGCTAATTTGGTTAAGGACTAAGTTAAGGACTGTTGTTTGACATTACATCAGCTTTATTGTGGGCTATATTTTGGCTGTGACAGTAGGTTACTATTAAAAGTATTTTAAAAGTTAGAAACAGCATACATTTTGGCACAAAGACCTCCATTTACTGCTGTGTTCTGCAAAGCCCACAAAACTAATCTGGACATTTAAGTCACAATGAATAGTTTAGTATTTAGAGGCTACAGATTGGGTCACAGCTGGACTAGACAAAAGTTGAGTATAGAGATCTAGTCATCAAGAGAAGGAGGGTTTGCTACATTTCCAAATTCTGTGAGGCCTAGGAGGATATTGAAAGATAACTGCTCCAAATCAAAAAATCAAAAATTTATGAATCACCACCTTACAGCTCAGTACAGAAACAAAAATTAAGCCTAGAGCTACTTGTGATTGAAGAGTTCAGATTAATGTCCTCACAGGGCTCAAGATGCATGAGTAAATACCTTCCACTATAATATGTCATATTGCTTCTTCTTGGAATTTTTCTGGCATGTATATTATAATACGTTTCTGTAAAAAATTGTAAATATAGCACTGAGAACAAGAAAAACCTCACTGTTATGAATTTTCCTGTAGATGTCCATAGTAAATCAACTGCACCAGAGCTGATGGAAAAAAAATGTCTCTCAGAATAGGGAAAAAGAATTCGGAATAAACTAATTCAACATATGTTAAACATGTCTCACAGTTTGATTACTGAGTTCATTTAACACATATTTCTGAGCTTAACTTGGCTTTCTTCATTGCTTTGCAATTTTGTTTTACAAAATTTTGTGCTTGACACTTTATGTAAGATGGGAATCGTACTCCAAGACTTACAGTAATACCAGTGTAAATTGGGCATAGAAGCACAGAGCAAAATGGTATATCTGAATATTTACTGATGCCCCTGAGATGAAAATACATCCCCCTTTCTTGGACAGAATTATGAAAAAGAGTGAGCTGAGAATAACCTAGGGTACATACAACCGTCTGCTCTTTGGAACACATTCTTCCCAAATCCGATATACTCTGACAGATCCACTAAACAACTGTTTTCCAGTGACAGCACTGGAAATATTTTCTTTCTCTTTTTTTGGCAGGTCTTTTCCTTTTTATTTTCATCTAGGTGTCTATTATGTTTTTGAGATAGAAAATGAGATACCAAACATTCTATTACCGGTTAACAGTTTTGAATATTTAAATGGGAGCTATGCACTTGTCTACGACCTTCCAAGTTTAAAATAACCTTAGTATGTGCTTGAGACTTAGCGTTGTTTGCACATATTCAGAACTGTGATTCTAAAATGAAATTTTCATGAATTTCACCACTGTTGTTTGTTTAAAGAGTAATTAAAATTCATTAAAGGCTCCTTAATATTACTTTCATGCTTAAAACTACTTTTTCATTTAAATTGATGAAGGAAACCAATAAATAAAATGTTTAGACACACAACATATATGATGTCTAGTCAAGACAAACAGTTCAAATTTAACCAGTAGGAGGAAATATAATTGTCAAAGTGGCTTAAAAATTCAAATTGCTTATATATTTGCAGGCACTGGCTTTGTAGGCATAAACATTCATGCAATCAAGGTTTCAATTCACTATACAAACTGAAAACAGCACTCTACAGAATGCATTATCAACTGTAAACAATTACATAGAAGACTAAAAGCCAAGCATGTGTCATGGTATCAGAAGCCAGGACATTCCTGTGACTGCCCTGGAGGACTCGACACCCTGGCAGGGGGCTCAGAGACCTTGGCATGGAGTCAAAGACACCTGTCCCTTTGATCTTAACCCATGGAAAAAATTATCATCTTTGTGTGAAGATTTACAAGCCACAAGAGTTTGAGTAGAATGATAGTTAATTTGTCACAGGGTGAAAAACTAGAATTTGGGGATTTAGAATGGGAGTTCAAAAGGCAAGATGGAGGAATCTGGGTATGTCCTGTCCTTCTTCTTCTTCTTCTTGTCCTCCATCTTCTGCTGTGATAGTGACACTTCTGGTTTGGTTTAGAGTAGAGACAAACTGTCTAGCATCTGTGATAGGTATTGGAAAATTATTGTAAATAAAGCACATGTAGTTTTTAGTATAAAAACTAACAGCACCCCAAGGGCGGTCAGTGTGTGCCGCAAACCGACCTGCCAGACAGACCTCAGTGGGTCGAAGAAAGAATGTTACAGATGAGAGAAAATAAACAACCTTGAAAATCAGAGCAGAGGAATCTCGACTTCTTCTTTGGTCGTGGGGCTGGGAAAAAAGACTTTCTAATACCTCGGGAGTCATGTCACTCACAGAAAACCCGAAATCATGAGTGTGTCAGTGCCTCAGCGCCAGCCTCGAAGAGGCCCTGGTGCCAGGGACGATGGCACTAGATACAGCTCTGTCTGCACTAGTCAACACAAGAGAAGAGTATATCGCACTATATTATTTTTTTCCAAGCTTGTTCTTCCTCAACATCCATTAGAATTTAACCCTGTACAAGCCACAATTTTTAAAATTTGTTTTTTCATGCTTATATTAATATAAATTGAAGTAAAGAAGTCCTAGAAAAAATTTTACATTGTACTTGTAACTTGTCCAGAAACACTGAAATTCTTTCTAGAGCTGAGAATATACATTTTATTTTTTTTCTTTGTTTACATTGTCTGAACCAAACAACTTGGTTGTGAATAGTTTACCTTATGTACTGAAATAGCACTGGTTATTTGTAATTGAGCACAGAACTCAAACTGTGCTGTTTCAGGTTTCAAACTGGATAGGTGTATGTCACAAAGAGGGAGAAATATTAAAAAGTGATGCCATTACTGATTTACTGGAGGTTAGGCTCTGAATAGGGTTTCTTAAATGTAGCTCTTTTACTTGCCCATATTTTTCATATGGGATTTTTCTTGGGGGAAAGAAAAATGAAGGATTTACCATGAAATTCAATTATTCTTTACCCTTAATATATGAATCCAAACTTATCCTGCATGCAGCATTTTCCTAATTATTTTGAACAGAGTTAGAACACTTTTTTGGACTGAGATTACACAATTCCTATGTTCTAAAGGGTTCAAAATATTTTTTTAAGAACCTCGATCCCCTTTTGTCTAATACATTCATGCATGCCACTGAAATATTCTAAATGGATTACTTTTTTTGAGATGTAGTAATTGCAGGTTAAGAAGCAGATCTGCTTTTGAAGAAACATGAACCAGAATTTCCTCTGTGATCCCTAGATTCTCAGAAAATTATGGGAGACTATGCACTTAATTTTCTCTGGAAATATAATAATGAATGAATAGAAAAGACGAAAAATATAGTGCAAAAAAGACCTATGCCTTATCATAATGAAATTATTCCTGGATTTTTTTTTTTAATTTTTAGTTTAAGAAAAAGTCAAAAAGTACTTTGCAAGAATGTAAAGCCACCCATGATTCACCCATAAAGTCATGGATGAACCCCAAAATCTCCTTAGTGATTAAAAAAACCTGAAAAAAAATTGTAACTCTTTTTCTCTATATACATGCAGCTAGCACTGGTGATTACTCCTAGCTTTACAGTGAAAGTTCTATGGTGGATCCTTGAATCCTTGTTTATTTGTTTCCGTGTCCCAAGTTATTCCTCATATCCTAAGGGGAAGAATATTAAATGAAGTCCTGGTTAAGACAAATGTAACAAGGCACAATTTATTCATACCAGCTAGAATAGATAATAGAGTAACAAATTTTATAAGGATGGATGAATAAACAAAAGGGGAAAAAAAAATCACATTTAATTTGATCATGTCAAAATTACCTCATAAGAATATCTCTCTCAAACAGCTGAATTGCCACCTGCTTCTTACAAGATGGCAGTCATGATTTCATGCTTCATGCTGCATTTCTATTTGGAGATTCTGAAAAAGCACCCATCCATGAGAAATAATGTCCTTTCTTTCACAGAACACATTTCAGGACTGGGCCCTCAGGGACTACCCTCAGATATTCATCGTGGACAAGCCTGTTAACTCAGTTAACCTGTTCTCCATTCAGTTCTTCTGGAGAGTTCAGGAAGTTTTGATGTCTTGTCCAAAAGCTGATTTTATCCACTTTTATCCAGGAGTTATCTGGCTGCACTTAGATATGTATCTGTCTTCTTCAGATATAGAAATGATACTGTCTAGTTTTGATAAGATGTCCCATGATTTACTAAACAATCCACTGACTCAACAGGGATTAAAACTCTTCCTGACAGAGTCCAGAATGCATCTCCACTTCCATGAGTTTAGGTAAGATAAATTAAGGACTTCAACTAGCCAAGGCCAATGTCAGCTTCTTCACTAAGAGCTTTTGGGAAGTGAGATAGAAACAAGGGATTTAATCCCTTTTTCCACAGGAGCCTTGTTTAGTCAGCAGCTCTGCAGCTTGATCCTGAGCTGCACCACAGCTGGAATGTTTACACCTTAACCTGGTAATTTACCTCCCTGACCCAGACCTGGACATGACTTCCTGGTGTGACTTTGACTCATCACGACAGACCTGCTGAATTACCACTGGCCTCAGACCGGCCCCGATTCCTCTTTCCAGACTTAACCCTGCCCCTGACTTTCCCTGTTCAGCGTGCTGACACCTTGCAGGTGAGCCAGCAATCCAGCTGCCTTGCTGCCATCCTCGCTTCCTTTGGGGCACAACCCTCCCTGTCATGGCCCTCCCTGCAGTGACTGAATAGCATGTTTTGCTGTGGACTGTGTCAGGACATCTTTGTCCACATGGATCTGTAAGCTATTACCTTTGACGGAAACTTCAGATGCAAGTGGTTCAACACTTCTTAACTAAGACCAGGCTTTGGCTCTCCATCTTTGTGGTTTCAGTGTGTTTGAAATGGCTGCTTCTCAATGCTTTCCCTATAACCAGAAGCGGTGCTGTGCTCTCCAGCCCACCCTCTAAGCACCAGCTGGGGCTGGGTCCCTAAATGTCTGAGCATCTGGACCCCAGTTCCTTCAGCAAGGCAGCTTTACTCCCTGTTGGATGCAAGTGTCAGACAAACACATAGATAAGCATGTCCTGTACCTTTAGGTATGAGAATATTCCTTGTAATACAGCAACTGGCATTAAGTTTACCCCAGCTTTCCATTTCTGAACATTTAAACAGACAAAGGAGAGATGTTACAGGCCATGTTCACAAGAAGATGTTAGTCTAGATTTGCATCTAACCTCAGAGATGTAGATAATGCTATTCATGTTAGCCTGAGGACAGCATGGCACAGGAGTGAAGTACAATGACACAGTAGGGAATAGCATAGATTAAAATAGCAAATGAGGGAAGAATTTTCACAAATTATGGAACTAGCAAAATGCATAAAAATAAGAATGCTAGAAATATAAGCAATTTTCATGAAGGAAAAATATATTAACCCAGAAAAGCTTGATAATCATTACCACCAATATCTGGAAGAGCTGCAAGGGGACAGTTTAATAATTTATTATTGCAAAGCAGAGTTCAGCTTCTCAGTCTTCTCTGCAGTGAGTGAGTGCTAGTGTGCTTCATCAAGTTCAAGGAAGAAGGATGTGATTGTAATTTCAGATTTTACATGAAGTCTTCTAGTAACATCTCTTTCTAATTAAACTGTTTATAAAATATAAAAAATGCTTAAAATAACTCTACTTTTGACTATCGGTGCACACTTAAGAGACAGTAATATAAAATTTTAAAAATGTATGTACATGAGAAGGCTAAATAGGAAGAGATAGTACTATATCCTACCTTATAATAGCTCCATCATAGTTCCTAACAATTGCTACAGAAAAATCTGTATTTTCCCACCTTTTATTCCTTCTATATTTTAACAATATTTCCCAAAATTTCTCTGTCCTACTTTTTTCCCTAAAGCAGCTTTATGGAGCCGAGGCCAAGATCTGTGCTTCTATTCCTGCTCTGCTATGTACACTTAAATGCATGCCTATAAATGAGTGAAGAAATCTACTTATTCAAGGATCATATCCATGCTGCCAATTCAGAGTTCAAATAAAGTCACTGATGAATCAGATACTGATTTTCTACCCTGACTTCTAGAGAAAGACTACAATTTCCTGCTGCAAACCACTTTATGGGTCCTTAGATACATCTATGAACATTTCTCAGAGGAATTCTTTTTGTTTTCAGTAGTTCTTCAAATTAAATATATCTTAAAGAGATTTGCAGGCCTCAGCTGTATAAGCAGCTAAAAGTTCTGATTTATATTTATATTTAGAAAATTCCTATTTTAATGACTTTCTGATGGAAATTCACCCTCACAGCTCTCAAAGAAATTTGAATTTTAAGAAATAATGTTTTTTGGTTCATTAAAGTTGAGCAGGAAGGACTTTTTGCTGATTTTTTTTTTTTTTCCTCAAGAAGTTATATAAATGACTAGGGGATGGCTTGGACTAGAGATCCCCAGAGGATTTTCTTGCCAAAGAGCGTCTCCTCAAGGACATCACATTAGACCTGCCTACCTGTGTGCAACACATCTGTCACTTTTAATGATAGGGGATCACAAAAGGGCATTATGCAAGTCATATATTTCCTGAAAACACTTGCATACTGTGTGCACCGCCAGGTTTTATGGCACGCACTCAGGACATTGCAGTTCCTTTTCTGGCTGCTGGACTGGGGAGAGCCTAAGCGTGGGTGAGACTTGGCCATCGCAGTGTCCCCAAATATTTGCAGGCAATTAGACAGGAAACAACTGCTTATCTGCACAGCACAGGAAGGAAACTGTAGTTAAATGCAACTTCTTCTGCTCTCAAGTAGCATGCAGTACTGTTTAGAATCTGATTTAGAATGGCAGATTCCTTTTGTCTTCCAAAGGCAAAAAAAAAAAATGATGAACAAAAGGTACGTGTAGTCTGAGTATAATTACCAGGACATAAGCTATGTATGGTTTTTTTCTGTATGGTTCTTCAAAACAAAGCTTAAAAATGAAAAAAGCTGAAATAGTAGGAATAACTCTTTGAAGATTACTTTTATATATGCCTCAGAAAAATATAAAATGGAAGATAAATAAAAATAACTCACTGCAACACACTATAAAATCTGACAGTTCAAAACAGTAGGTTCTTTTATCCCCAGGGAGATAAACAGAGGAGTTGAAAACTACATTAAGGATACTTTATGGTACAGTCTTAACATCTAGGAAAGAAGTTTGGCTTTCTGCCACTACCTTCTGAATTAGACAAGCAACTTAGAGCAAGAAAATTCATGCTTATTCAGCAGCACTTTAGGGATGTTCTTCTTTAATATTTTAGCTTGCAATGAAAGTTTTCTTCAAGATGTTAATAAAGTCAGATGTGATTTTAAAACTTTTGAGTAGAAAACAAAATTTATATATATAGTTTCTTTTCAGTTTAGACTAGCTTCTTATTTCCTATATACCACACCTTGTCTCTCAAGTTCTACCTTTCAGGTTTTGAAGGTGAATTCCAAACACATTTCAGCCTAAATTTCTACAGATTTTATGAAAATTCTTATTTTATGACTGGATGAGACATGCACAAAATATTTTCTTTCAGGTAAAGGCTTTAGTGTGATTATACTGCACTACTATTCTTGGTATTTTTGTTATTCTTTTGGTTATTATTCTTGTTGTAAAATAATAAATGCATGAGCATATATAAAAGAAATATGTTATAATCTCCACAGCAACTGAAAATATTAAAGCTTCTTCAGTGTAGGTGAATGTAAATAGAAAGCACAGAATCAATTAATCAAAAGCTGAACATTTGCATTGCTCATGAAAAGACTTGCATATATGTAAATTTCCTTGGAAGTACATTTTCAGGTTTTTTCAGGCTTTTTCCAATTTTATATGAATTAAATTGCATGATGAGATTTGCAAGTCAAGGCAGAAGCAAGAAGGTAAAGTGGAGGTTATGCCTTCATACAGGTTACACAAATGTTGGCTCTGTGGAATAGGAGAATTTAAAAACCTTTAAATGAGCTGGCCCACAACTTGTGCAGACACAGGGTCCCAGAACACACTGTGGGTTTACTTGCTCTCGTTCCCTCTGTGTGCCACTGTAAATCAGGAGTCATGCTAGAAACTGAATGAGCATAAAATTTGTATGTAAACAACAAACACAAACACATCTGCCATGATCCGTGAAGAATTTTAGAGCCTTTGGAATGGCTACCATCCAAATAAAATTCACAAGCAAGGTAACCCAGGCCTTTTATCCTCATTCCCTAACATGAGATTTTATCCAGTTTATGACAAAGGACACAAGCACTCTCACTAATTTGCTCTTCCATGTTACAAACAAAGCCTGTGAGATAATAGGAAATGAGTGCTCCCACTATGTTAGCATTCTTGTATGAAAGAGAGGTTGATTGCTGTTGGTGCCTATAATTACCCAAAGAGGGAAGAGACTTCAGTATGTAATATGCCTTTCTTGTACAAATACTAAACTCCACACCCTACAGTGTCATGGATGTCTGTAAGAATGTCTGTTTATATAAAACATCTTTTTATATTTTGCTGTTTCCATTGTTTTCTCTTTTTTGTGTGTGTGGTGGATAGCTGTCCATTTTATCCATCTGCAGGTGTTTTTTTTTTAATGGGTTTATTGCTATTGCAAGGACAGAGCTGAGTGGGCTGCAGCATAATTGCAGATGGGAAGCACACTGTGAAAAAGCTGATGTTTTAAATGTCAAGTCAATTTTAAGGGGAAAATGGCCCAGAAAAAATATAGATCTATGATTTAGGGACACTATTTTTAAATAGCTGATTGCTGGTAACTGAAGTAATGTTCTAACTTCAAGCAATTATGAAGTAATCCTATGATTTTGAAATTCAAATTGGAACCTTTTAAGGGAGAGTCAACTTTTCTTTTTAATATTGCCAGATGACTGACTTAAGAAAATATGAAAAATATTTTAGTAAATAATAATTTTAATGGAATTATTTATTCCATTAAATTCCATTATCCAAATTTATTGAATTCCATTAAACCTTGTAAAAAGCTTTATTACGTTCTTCATACTTACCTTTATTTACTTGGTTACTTAAATTAAGTTACATACTTAACTTAAATTACTTGGTTCTACTTTGTAAGAATGTTTAAGTTGAATTTGAGCTGTAAACAGATAAAACCAGATAAATCCTTAACACAGTTTTAAGTTTTTTCACCTGTTTTAGTTAAATTTAATTATTGTTTTTCCCAATGCATGTACTATTCTTTTTGTATATTTTTTTCAGATTTTTCAAGATTTTTTTAACTGGACTTTATTTACCATGTATTATCCAAAACTGTGTTGCATATAAAAGTATTTAATTTGTAGTGTTTTTATAAAAACCTTTTTAAAAACTACTATTATAACATCAAAAAATTTCCTAGAGGTACAAATGCATTTCCACAAAGACCCTTGACATTAGGTTGCACTAGCTTTTCCCTTTCATGGGCTTGTAAGTAGAGATATAAGCCAAAATTAAGAAAACAATTATTAGTTTTGTTTGTCAAGCATGCAAAAGAAAGAACCTTGTTTTTATCTCTCTAAGCATTTTAATACATTAAGATTTATTCAAATTTCAAGTTCAATTAATTCAAAATGAAATGAAAGAACCATGAAATTCTGAAAATATGGCTTCAAGTTGTTTCTCTTTGGTAAAGGAAAAGCATTGCAAATATTGTCAGACAGAACTTTGTTCAGAGGAGAGTTACAAGACAGGAAAATAATATACATCTCAGTAGTTTTGTTTTTTCTTATTTTGATCCTAAGAACTTTACCTCAAGTTCTCTTTGATTTCAACATAAATGCTTAAAATTTCTGCAACCATAATCACTGAATATAACAGGGACCCTAAATTTCTGGTCAGGTCTTAAGAATCACTCTGCATGTGTATGAGCAGGTGAATTTATATTATAGAATTTTTTTAAATTCTAAAAATCCTATATTTCACCTCTTTGATTTTTTTGTTTGTTTTAATTATATGGTAAAATTCACATTATAATTATTGAGTTGCAAAATTTATTTACAGAAGTAGTTGTTGCTCCTGATTTCTATGGAAATGCATTTAAGATAGTGATATTTGAAGCCATCTGTGGTTTCTAGACTTCATGTCTCTGATTTTAGACAAGCTGGATGCACACACAGGCTCGGTTTATGCACATTTATGCAGCGTTAGACGCTGATGATAGAGCAGGAGGGGCAGAAGAATACAATGTGCCATTGTCAACTTCCTTGCCTGTGTGGTGAATAGGTATGATTCGTGCTGATAAAATTGAAACAGTAATCTATATTGGTACAGTAATTAATATGTGGGAATAATAAAACAGTTAAAAGTTGTAACGTTAGGAGGAAAGGGAGAGGAGGGGCTCCACCCACCTCCCTGCAGATGTTCAAGGACAGGAGGAAAAGCATGAGACAACAGTTACTAAAAATTAACAGAAAGAAGGGAAAATCTGGTTGGGTCCCAGGAAAATGCCAGCTATAAGAGATTTATTGCTTTGATGCTTAAATGTAGTAATACGTTAGTTTTGGCTTACATTACACTGGCTTGGTGCACATGCGTAACCCAAAGGTGAATTAAAGGACAGAGAGGAAGACTACAGGCCTTCATCAGCGATGACCCCCAAAGACCTGTGCAACCACGAAACCGAGTGGTGGAGCATGCACAGTAAAGGTGGGGAAGTGTGATGAATAGAAAATGGGAGGGGATGGCATTGACACGTGGCACATAAGGGGTGATTTTCGCTTGGCAAGCTCGTACGTGAGGTGGCAAGGGTCCAAGAGCCCTGCGCTCCGTACCCCGCGGTTATCTTCTGCTTGTGCGCTGTTATCGGAACCAAATTATCCCTTATTTTTAATCAAATTGTATTGTAAATACGTATTTTCTAAACTATTCAATTAAAATTGCTGCTATCTCAAATATTGTTTGGGTTTTCTTTATGATGGGATAATTGGGCAAACACAACACCTGGGTTTGCTCTCCCCTGCAGGCTGTCAGGAGCCATGGAGCCGCCCTGGGGACAGGCTGGGCAGGCTTGAGGTGGATCTGGAAAGCAGCATCCTACCTCATCCTGCATCAGAAACCCCAGGCTGGCAGCTGGGATGGATCTCCCAATGGGCTGGAATTGAAAAATTACTCCTGCATGGAACAATTTCTCCTATACCTTCTCTTCTTGTTTAAGTTTCTCAATGTGTCTGCATTTATTCAACAGAAATTGTTTTCAGCCCTGTGCAGATGTTTTGTGTTCAGCTAAATAGAAGTTTTAAACACAGGATACCAAGTTTGCAAGCTGCAAAAGATTATCTGGTCAGAAACAGAAAACAGATGTTGCACATGTTGTTAGAGCTGCTTTTGAAATAATGATAACATGTACAAATCAGAGGAAATCTAGCTTATGTCTGTGCACTCTGGAATATTTAGGGGAATTAAAATATATACAATTAAAATCAGGAACAATTTAATAACATTTACTAGCTAAGTAGTAATTTCCTTTCCAAGTATCCCAAAGAATATTATGTATTTCTGTCTAGTAATGAAATCCTAGTATTTGTTAGATGAAATGTGTCATCTGATCTGCCACAGCCCAATAAAACAGTTTGCACAAAAAGAAAAGGAAAAACATTTCTTCCTTTGCAAGGTCAAAAGTTTGCAACTGTAGAATGTAAAAGGAAAATGTAAATTGGGATCTGGCCAGAACTAGAGCATAACCATTTCTTTTCTACTGAAAAATTTCATAGAATCTCTTTCCTGGCTAGGAGTGGTCTCAGGGTAGTAGCCTCAGTGCCCATTTGAATGACACACTTAGAATAACAAATGTCTAAACAATGCATTGCAATGGGTAAAACATAGGGGTTTTTTTCTTTTAATTGAAGTATCAAAAATATTACAAAAGCATTTAATTTACTTTGATTTTACATCACAATTTTTATGCACAATAAGGAAAACCTGTCTACAGATTCCTTGTGTTTCACTGATTACTTTTAAAGTTATGTATGTCTTTTGCAAGTGCTTTCATTTCAGAACCAAGATTTTCTTTGGAAACTGATGTATTTCTAAACAGTCTATGTCTGGCAACAATTTGAAAGTCTGGAAAGCAATTCTGAAGGATATAGCTTTACAGTCATTGCAAAAGAACTCACTGATTTCTCAGTTTTAAAAATCCTTTTTTGATATTTGTCCTTTCATAAGGACATGTCATTTGAAGTACATTATCTCAGAGCAGGTTTTTTTCACAGTTATCCTTTACCAGTTTGAACTGGTAGAAATTTAACTAATTAATTTGAAGATTAGAGAATTAATTCTGCCTTCTCTGCAGTTGTTATGAGATAGGTATTATTCAAAATATCACTTTCTATTACACTGCAGTTTTGAAGTTTATTTCTTTAAACTTGATCTTTGAAAAAAGTAACAAACACTGCATATTTTACAGTGTGCTTTGGACAATACATGACACTGACATAGAATACCATCACATTTCAAGTGGTTTTTGTGTTTCATTTTTAAATGACTATCAGTAAATTCTGCAAAGTTGCATACTATAACTTCCTATGTAAAACGTGTGAACAATTACTATTTCTGAGAAGAACTCAGAACAAATAAACTAGGAAACCTATTTCACATAAGCTATAAAATTTAAACTTATGTAGGAGGACAAATGCATTTTGTCCAGAATCTTTTTCATACTCCACTTCTTCTTTTGGCCTAGTTTGAATTTAATTTTTAAAAAAAGGATCTACCAATGTCATAGGGAAAAAGAAAACAAAACAAAAGCACTCTTGCTCTTCATTGACTAGTTTTTCTTTTTACAGATGTAGTTAAGGAAGAATACCATAATATTTCCAGCAGCCAAATGTTCTGCAAGCCTAAAGGTCTTTCCTCCATGACCTCTGTGGCAGCTGAAGAAAAGGAACAGCTATGAGGCACTGGTACTCAAAAATTCACAACCAAATTTGTTTCTAAGGAAACTGTACTAAATAAAGTTTGATGCTCTTTCATCAGGGCTACTGTATCAGTCTGTCCTGGGGAGACAAATTTAGTTTCACATTTTTCATTCCATCAGGATGGTAATAGCAGCAGTTTAGAGTCATTTTAACATCCTCTCTATGTCACTTTTCACTGAGTTCTTAAAACTGCTTTGGGGATTATTTTTTCTTTGTCTACTGGTGGTTAATTTCCTTTAATCCCAAATCTTTCTACCCCTGAAACACGACAGATGTACAGAATTAGCCTCACTTTCTAAATTACTCTTCACACCTTCATATCCTGTCGCTGTGTATATTTGACAAAAATAGGTTCTCTTCCAGAAGCATACATTTCCACATTTCACACCCTTTATATATACGAAATGCTTTCATATATATGAAAGTGCTCAGAGCCTAACATTTCTATAAGTGCAATTTCAGTGCACCAGGTATTGACACAATGGGTTCAGTTCATTTGCTCCTTGCTGTCTCCTTGTTGACAGAAGTCAACATCCATTTGAATTGCTTTAGGACATCCTGCCCGATGTCCATCTGCAAGCGCAGAGTGGCACATATCTCCTGTAGGCTCTTTGTCAGATATGCCAGCCACATTTAAATCTCTCAGGTCATCTCAGATGGCACTAGACACCTTTGTTTGCAAGGCAGAATCAAACACTGCACTTCAGCACATCATTTTTCCGTGGGACCTAGATAACTGTTTAAAGTTAAACACAGCTTCGGGGCACCTCTGAATATGGAAGTTATCCCTGCACTGCTGGAGTCTGTTCAGTAAAACCCATGATTTGTTCTCACCCAAATGGTAAAATGAGCCCCAAAATAGCCACTTGAAAGTTTTCCCAGGTAACACAACAAACACTGTCCTCCTAAATTTACAATGCAGCAACAAAATATACAAACCACATGTCAGAAAAAGCATTCAAAAATAAGAAATGAGATTTCATGGTCTAATAAACAGGAGTACACTATGCAGAAATGGCGATTGGTTTTGTTCATTACAAAATGACAGTATAAGTAGATAGGTATTCTGCTTTTAGATGTTATCTCATTTCTTGTAATTGCTTAGAGAGTGGTGTTCCCTATTATTTTTCTTTTGGCACTTTTGTCTATTATTTTTCTTTTGGCACTTTTGTTGGGGTTTTTTGGTTTTTTCTTTTTTTTTAATTTTTTGGGGTTTCTTTGGGGTTTTTGGGGGTTATTTGGGTTTTTGGTGGTTTTTGTTTGTCTGTTTTGTTTTTTGTTTGGTTTTTTTTTTTTTTTTTTTTAATTTGTTGCTTTACTGCCTTGATGGTGGAGCAGGCTTGCTCCAAACTGGAAAAAAAAACCTTCAATTGTATTTCACTCACACGTTGTCTTCAAGTAATTATTTATTCCTGTACACTTGTTGGTCTCACTTTGTAGTGCAGGAAATGTCAATAATTTTCAATGAGAATGGGGCAATACCACCTCAGAATTTCTAACTTTGCTAATGCAGACTTCTAAAAGTCTGCACATGAGCAGCAGCACTAAATACTTGGTATGCTGATGGCCTAAATATATTTGATTTACACCAGCAGTTAGAAACTCCTGCTCCTTTGTTCTGCAGAAAAACTTTCAGGGGGTGCCTGTTGGCATTTTCACCAGGCGGTCCTAATGAGTCAGAAACACAGGAGAATATTAAATAAAAGTACAAGGGAAAAAAAAAAAAAACAAAACAAAAACAAAAAAAAAAAAAAAAAACAAAAAAACAAAAAAAAAAAAAAACCCAACAAAAAAAACCCAACAAAAAAAACCAAGATAATATTTTCCTCTGTAAATAATTTACAAAAAGTTCATGTTTAGGCTTCCTGGAAGGTTAGCTCAGGCAATAAAAAGGTAAGGCCTTGCAGGAACTGATTCTTGTCTAAAATATTTTAGATGGGCAGCATATGTACATAGAAGTTTAAGTCATACTGTATTTTAAGTGTGAAAGCTGAAGCCTAAAAATTAAAATCAGAGTCCAGCTTTACCAAATGAGTCTGTAGTAGGATCTTGCTGACTCTGCTCCACAGTAAGGGGGCAGTGAGTGACAGGCTGTTTGTACTTTACTGCCAGCCAGAATTGAACCATGACATAGGAGAACAGGTGCTTTTCAAAGCTATACATATAGATTATAGATATACATATAGAACTACCTGCATTTCAGTGCTGTTTTGCTTATACAATGTCCTACAGTATCCTGTATAACATTTTGTTTGTTCCTCCAAATGAGGAAGCCTCAGAATTTTAGGACATTAATTTGATATTTCATCATTTCTAGGAGATTTCTGAAGTGCAGAAAAAACCTTTCTGTTCATTTACCCTTTTGGCACGATTTTATAGTATTTCTAATATTTGCAATAAGCTACATCAGACAAATCACTGTGCTTGTCTAATTATCACCTTTAGGATTTTAATTTTGTTTTCCCCAGATGTCCTAGGAAAACTGTTTAGCTTATTAAGGACTGCAGTAAGAGCTTCACAGACTTCATCTTTACAAAAAAGAGAAAAGATGTGAAGCATTTATGTAATTATCTTATTCTCAAAAATCAAAAGCAACCACTGATTTAAAATTATTACAGTTTTTTTTTCTCAGATTCCTACTCTGACATGTGCCTGTAATACAGTTATTAATTACACATATGATTAATACATTGTTTTATTATAATTCCTGTTTACTTTTCTCCATTTCACTCCTTCCTTCTTTTCTCTTTATCTCAATTTCATAAAACATTCTCCTGGAGTTTTTTTCTTTTCACTATGTTTTCTTTAGAAACTACGTTTTCCCATTTTCCCCATTTACTTATGTGCTTGTCTTCTTCTCGTTATTTGGGATCTACTTTTCATATTGTCTCCCACAGGATTTGCACTGGAAAAGAGGAAATGTTTGAGGAGGAAGGGAAGACAGAGAGAAACGACCACGAGCTGACCATAATCCCCTCTGATTCCTTGCTGGAAAGCCCATCAGGACAGCGGTGACAGTGAGGGGGGAGGACAGGGGACTGGGGTATGGACTGAAGATGGGACTGGGAAAAGGGAGAGAACAGGAAAAGACTTAATGTTTTTCTTTTTGTTTCCCATTACCCAAATCTAGAACTAAATATTTATTTTAATTGACAATAAATATAGTCAATTTTCCTGAAGCCAATTCTGCTTTTCCTGCAATGCTAAGTTGTAATAGATCTCCCTCCCTCTTTTCGTCCCAACCCCTGAGATTCCTGCTCTCCCTCTTTTCTCCACTATTACTGTCTTCTTCCCCAGAGCTGGGGGGAGGGCAGCTGGGTGGGAGCTTGGCTCTTAGCCAAGACTGAGCAACCACACCAAAATTAGATCAAGGTGTGCATAAGTTTTTTTTGCACCCTGCAGAAGAAATCATATCAAACCTTCATCTCAGTTACAATCGTCAAACTCAAGGGTGATCCTTCACTATCTCTAAAAAAAACTAGTGGAAATACCTCTATTGTAAATGTTTGACCTTAAACCAGATAGGAACTGATCAAAATTTTATTTATTTCAATTTTCTATTCTTTTTCTCCTCTCTGCCTTCTTCCTTTTCTGCCACAGTCTCTTGTCATTTCATTTTGTTCTCCTACTCTTCTCATTATTCTGTGTCTTCAGTACCATAAAGGAATTAAATTTTACCCTCATGTACCATTATGGTCAATACTTTAGTCATATGCAATAAATTGCATTTTTTAACAATGTGTGTCACTGAATTTCCATTAGGATTACTGCATCTATGATATTAAGGAGCAACTAAGATCTGGTCCAGAATTCCTCATGGTACTTAATGGACTCATTCTCTTTTTATGTAATTAACTGATAAATTAAATTATTGTGTTCAGACTGAGGGCCTCTGAATAGTAAATACCCACTGGTTTGGTTGTTTTTATTATCTCATTATGCAATTTAATAAAATCAATGTTATTGTTTTTTTCATGTCTAGGTTATTGTAGCTAACTTAAGGCATAGTTCTTTAGATAATTTTAAAGTAATAACAAAAAATGAAAACTAACCTTTGCTGATGACCATAGTAGATTTTTTCCATCAAATTTTTCCTTATGATATATGCTGCAACATATGAAATAATTGATTTCTACTATTAACATGGCAAACACAAGAGAATGTAACATATATTTACATAGAGCATCAGATGTTCTTTTACAGATTACTGGAACAGATGACATTTTGTTGTCAATGACATTACCTGAATTGGCTGTGTCATTGCACGAACAGTATGGTTTGAGCATGCATTGGCATAATGTACTGGCAATTCTCAGAGCAGCAATTTTCATAAACTCCAATTAGAGATGACAATGCCAAATAATCATAAATCTTGATGAAGATTGGGAGACAATGATTTGTGTTCTAACAGCAGTATGACAAAAAAAATTACAATTAGTATTCATTGAATTCCATGGAAATGAGTCACAAATCTTTTGAAGAGCAATAAATCTATACAGAGGTGCCTGTCTCAGGTGATTTGAAAGAAACACGGGGTTCTACAAAATTAAATTCATCATGAATCCATCAAAGAAACATTTTTCTGGGCCTCTAATTATTCAGGATAGATTTTTGTAATAAAGAACATTTCGATCATTTTTCTTTATTCTTTCATGATTTTTGGTTTTCATTTTGTTATGTTTGTAACATGAATTTGTTTAGTCCTGAGATTTCGCTATAGAAAAATGTAAGCAGATACCTCTAAGGAATAATAAACTGAAACACAGTTGGCATGAACACATTTGGTACTGACACCCAAATGAGTAGTGTGTGGGCAGCAGTTTAAACACCAGCTTGCGAAGCAAAATGGCAGTACAAGAGAGCAGGAAGGTGATCATCTTTCTCCATATGGCTCTGCTGAGACCACACATACAGCCCTGAATGCTGAAACTTCCTGGGTGTTTCGCAGTGAGGGTGATACTGACTAATTGTGTCTCTATTCTCAGACATATTCATTGCTATAACATAAGGTATTCGGGAACCTTTCATGAGATATGCTCTTCTTTATTTTTGTCACCGGCATTCCACAGTATTATTCTTGTGCTTGTGTTTCCGAGTGGTTATTTTTAATATTCCACTGAAGAATATATAATGAACATGTGTCAAAACAGTTCAAGAATTGTTTTCTTTTAGAAATTAACAAATTATTTTAGGAAATATGCTTTAATTAAAATCTAAAATTTAAACAGAATTCATATAAAGCTTTTCACAAAACAAAACTCTCTATTCTTTGTACAGCATGAAAACATAAAGGTTCCACTTCTTTCAATATTTTTCTCTAAGCACTACACTTTCCAAAATAATAGAAAATTAGGGAGAGTGATTTGCCTATAGGATTTTTTACTTTCAGTTCCACAGTTGGGTTTAGTATTTATGTAAGTAATCTTGAGGATTTTTTGACCTAACTACAGTTGCTGTAAGTTTTCTTCCTAATGTAAGGTTATTAAAATGGAAGAGTGAACTAAACCCTGTTCTGTTTTTTCTGTTCTGATCTACTTGCATTCTATCCTAGTATAATTTACTTTCTATTCCTTTCTCAGGCCAAGAGTAGGTATGGTCACCACTTTAGAATCTTATCAGCTCCTTGATGACTTGTTTGTGCCAGGATGCTTTGTACCATGAGAACAAAATAAGAAGCCACACTTCTAGGTAACCTCTAATAATAATAATATTAAAGATAATTAAAGTAATAGTGTTGATATTATAGCATTATCTAAACAACTAGTGAAATAAAACAAGCTTCTAAACAACTAGTGAAATAAAACAGGCTTCTGTATTTTAGCTTTCACTTGAAATAGTTTAACTAGAATCTAGTCACTTAACAAGGTAGAATGGATCTGTACTTCTACCAGGAAATGTAATTTCCTATTATGTCCAGACATATTTTAGTCTAGCACTCATTTCATCATTCATTCCTGCTCTTACAGGTACTTCACATTATTACTAATGATTCATTTATTTAGAATGGCTGGCTTTTTGGGGGTTTTCGGGGGATTTTGTTTTGTTTTGATTTTTGTTTTTTTTTTCTGGTTTAGTTTTTGTTTTGCTTTTTTTTTTTAATGAGGAATATTTACTTTTAGAAATAATGCTCTCCCTATAAAATCTATGAGTCTTTGTCTTTTCTAGTAGTAAGGAAATCATCATCATGATGATTTATCATCAAAATGTCATTATTTGTCCTTGTTAACCTATTATTAATAAATGAATTGAAAGTTGATGCACCCCTCTTTAACGTTAGTAGAAAATATAAAAATAAAAGCTGCTGTTTGCAAATGGAACACATTGATAGCATCTGTCTCAACCATCTAGTGTCGTGCAAATCTATGTGGATGAAGTGATGCCAGCATGCAGCTTGGAGGACATTGACTCAGGACACAAATTTATGTAAATGAATACTGTACTTGATCAGTCAATATCAAGATCCAAAGAAAAATTCTCCAGAGACCTAGGACATGCAAATAACTTGTCCAAATTTTATGAAAATGTTATTGGAAGGAAGTCCTAAATGAGAAAATGTCATTATATAGTGCAAATGACATAATTTGGCAAGGGTGTAAGCAAGCGGTAGCAAGTTTCCACCATTCAGTGCCCTTTGGACTAGATCAGATCATCATCTAGTTACTAAGTATAAACTTCAATTCCTTTGGAAAGAGAATGACATTGTAGAAACATTGAAGTACTACATAATACATAAGTTCAAATTTATGACTAAGATATCTTTTGGTTATGCCTGAGGTTTTTCTACAGCTGCCCTGACACAAAGGCACAAGTGCACACAAGGTCAATGTTGTAGTACAGAAATCCCTGAAGGAACAATTTCAGTTGTATAATTGTATAATGTATGCAGGGCAAGAAGAGATCCACATGCTAGATATTTGTAAAATTAGCTTGACCCATGCAACATGGAAAGAACTCTAAACCTCTGTTATGGCAAATCAAAACTCTGTCTGGGCTGAGATAGAAAGGTAGAATCGTGCACAACCAGCAGGTTTGTAACACAGTGGTCATCCTTGTGAGTCTGCTTGCTACCAAAACACAGTTACACAAACATAAAGCAAATTAAACACAGACACAGACACAGACACTATTAAATTAGCTCAGGCTATGAGTGACCCAGGCAAGTCCTGAAACTTGCACTGTCACATCAATGCAAGTTTATGGATTTCTGTTAGCAAGTCAAAATCATACATACCAAGTTAAACACAGAACAGTATTTTAGCAAAACAGAGAATAATCAAATAAATTCTTCACTGGGACTGTAGTCAATCACTGGAGCAGGTTACCCAGGAAGTGGTCAAGCCTGTCAGTATTCAAGCAGTGTCTGGACTACACTCTTAGTCATATGATTTAATTTTAAGTAGTCCTGCAAGGAGCAGGGAGTTCCCTGATGATGCCAATGAGTCACTTCCAAATTGAAGTATTTGATAAATCTATGAAAATAACTTTAATCAGAAATTGGAAATTTTTACTGTTCTATTGAGTATTTTAAGCTCTTCATTGGGAAGCAAATCTTTCAGGTATTACGACTCCAGCTAAAGCAGATGATTTAAGGCATCATTCCTCTTCCTTCATCTCCTATGAAGTAAAGCTGAGTACCTCTTTCTTTGTAACCTAACATCCTGTTCCTCTTCTTTCTGCTTAGGGCTGCTCAGACCATTTTCTTTTTGACAGAATATTGGTTTTCCTTACATAACATTTCACATTAGAAGCTCTTTAGTTTTGCTCCTCGTCATTTGTCTGCATTTGCTCATTCAGAAATGATACTACAGTGGGTTGTAGTGAGTTTACATGATTCCTGAAAGTGCAGCCATAGCTAGACTATCTACACTTAGACAAAAATTTAGCAAGTAACAACAAAACCAATATGTTGGTTGTTGTCAGTATCTCCATTATAGCACATATTCGATTGTACCAACAATGTGCTTACCTGAGGATTAGAGGCAGGCAAGCAAAAAAATTATTTTGAAATATTACTCATGGTTATGCTGTAGATGGTGATGCAGTGATTACAATATTGGGCAAACAGCCAAAGCACTATGTTCCTTTCCTTGGTCAGGTATTTTACGAAAAAGATATTCCAGTTAATTCAAGATAACTTTTTTTCTTATAAATCTGGGGGTTTATGTCTACACTACCAGTAAGTGCAGCAACATCAAAGATATCTAATTTTTAATTTGTTAATTGTTGCAAGAGAAGTAAACTAAATTATCTAGAACTATAATATATACTGAATATATATATATATATATATATTTATATATATAAACTGAAATATAAAAAGAAATATTACTTTTCTTTCTTATCTGTTCTACATCATTCTTTTTCAAAGTATTATTATTTCATCATGCATATGTGATTTTGGGTAGGACTGATATCTTCTGCATTAGTAGAAATAATAAGTAACAAGAGCACAGAAAGTATTCAAAAATTAGCTGGTGGGTTTCATCATTTTGAAGGCTAGATACACTTTGTAAGACATAACATTTCATCCATGGTATTTCTGAGATTTAAAGCCTGACTTCAAACACTTCAAATAGTATCTTTTAAAAGAGACATATACTTTGAATTAAACATTTTGAGTAACACCAAGCCTGTCATACAAGATTTGTTCCAGAAACTAATTCTATGTGCTAAAAAGTTTGACTTTATTTGGTAAATCTGTCTAACTATAGTTCTTAAACTGTGGATTTTTATCGTTGCACTTATGTATCATCATAATATGAATGGACTGTGATTAGACATTATTACATTCCTATTAATTAATTAAATAAATTCAATATCTCAAGCTTCCCAGAATTCATGTGTTTGGATAGTTCCTTTTTTTTTGCATCCCCCAGTTTTCCACATTCTCTAGGAAGTATGGGACACAATGCACTATTCCATTAATGGCCCTACTACAATGAACCAAGCAGAGGTTTTACTATTTAACATTAGTGTAAATGTTTCTAATTTCCTGCCTTATTTATTATTTTCCTGTTCAGATTTTAAAGTACCTCAAAATTTCATATGGTATTGAAGTGAAAAATCACATTCTGTTACTGCTGTCCTTGATACATCTTGCCATTCCATGATCTCATTCTTTTTTTTTTTTTTTTTGCATTCTTTAATCCCAGCAGCAATTTGTCTTTTTTCCAATTATTTCAGTTTATTGAATGGTGCTGATTGTTCCACTTGCCCTTAATGATTGATCTGTTCACATTGTTATGCTTCATTTTGCTATTTGCTCAGTTAGATAAACAACTCCTTAATATATAGGTAGTGCTAGCTCCTGCTCAAGGTGAAGGATGTTCTCTCAGTTCTGAAGATGGTGCTTTTGGAATATACAGACTAACAATGGAGATGCTCTTTATTCTGGAGCTGAGGAATATAAGCCCACAGATATTCTCCTTCGGATATATGCACGCATAAATGACCCTAAAATATTGAAGGCAATCATGGAATTAGACATTTTCAATTTTATGTCATCTCTCCTACAGATATATTTTTTAATTTTTTTTTTCTTTAAAAATCACATAAGCCAAAAAAATTACTGGAATTTTTTTAATATCAAAACTCATTGTATTCACAAGCTGATGTGGAAGTATCATCCTTATGAAGTATTTATGGACATGTTTTATTTATAGAATGCACTGACAGTTATATCATGCAGAGGACTGAAAAAATGGCAAGGAATTTTTATAATTTATAAAAATGTAGCCCTTAAGAAAAAGTCATTATGCCTTTCTAAAATTGATAAAGAACATAATAAACTCTAGCACCTGCTCATTTTCTAAAAGAAACATCAATTCTTCTCAATATTATCTATTTGTACAAGTGAGAAATATGCATGTGGAGGACATAAGACAATCCTAGCTACATTGAACAGATGCTTCATACTTTAGTGGTTTAAATTATGTATGATGCATGAATGTTTCTTTTCATTAATGTGCAAATTGGGAATGAAATTTTGCACAAGTTTTGTGTGTCCTGCCTCCTAAGGAATATGGCCAATTAAAATGTGGGGGTTTTTTATCTATATAAAAAAAACCCTCTGCATTGGATACTGTTCATTAGAATGTCAGTGCTTTCAGTGAGTCACACTTTCCCACACAGCAGATACTTTTAATGTATGGCCATTCCTAATTTCTGTCTGAAATGTTGCTGCCTACTCACTTATAACCTAGGGCACGATTTAGTTTTCTAGAGCATCAACATCAAGTTCCCTTCCTTCCTCCAATTTTAAAATCTGAGCCCATTAAAGATCTATTCCCTAAAGAAAATAGGGAAAAGAGAAATAACAACAAAACAAAGAAACAAATAAAACCCAAAGAAACAAACAAAAAACAAAAAAACCCCAAAAAACAAACAAAATAAAAACCTCCCTACTAATTTTGTTAAAAGCAGTTCTCCTGAGCAACATTCAGAAAGGATGATAAAATTTCATCCTGTGGCCTTGAACTCATCTAGGTCACTGTGAACAGCATCTGTCAGTAAGGGATCATTCACACCTGAAGTTGCTATCATGTAAGTAATTAAAAAATGACAAGAGGTCCAATTATTATGAAGTTATCATGCATATTTTCAGCTAAGAGAACATTTCAGCATGTAGGCAGACATTTTTTTAAAAGGATTAAATAGTTAGTTTGTGAAAAGGAAAACAGCTACCAAAAGCCAGTTCTTATCAACAAGAAAACCTTTAACACTAGTTTAACATTATTTCACAGCTCTTTACCATTGCAAATTTTTGTAAAATTTAGTGGCATCTCCATCCTAAAAAATGCTGAAGGCATGCCTCATGGTGACAGTTCTATTTTCACTGAAACTGTAATTACGAAATGAGAACTACTAAATAATTGCTGTATCAGTCAGTGGATATTTTTCTCATTTGTGGTGAAAGTTAAGTACCTACCTAGATCCAGTCATGTACTCATTTCTGGAAAATATCTTTGATGTAATGGCTGTTCTCTAGCATAAGTTTTATTCTTAGGAAGATAAAATATAATCATTTTCATTTAAATTTATTGCAAGCTGACAAAACATGTTACAATATTTTAGTTGAATTTAATCCTAAAGATCTTGCAGAAAAAAAGTATTAAAAGCACTTTTTCTTAGCATCAGTAGTTCCCATAACAATACGTAATACCAATATATTTCAGAACTAGAATTCTAATTTGATTATTCCTATATGACTTTCACAGTCAATATACACTATTTGGCTTTGAGATGTCAAAGGGTTGCTATTTAAAAAAAAAATTATTTCTTTGTCCCAAGAATTAAAGTAGCAGAAAATAGAAGAGGAGAATACGCTTTAAAAATCTAATACAAAGCCTGTTAAAATCAATAAAAGAACAGTCCATAATCCCATGTGTGTTTTATCATGTCTGCTCTTTTTATGTCTCAGAAAATCTGAGTTTTGCCTGTGAAGATGTCACATTCATACAGTGTTCTCCACAGGACTCGTTGGTGAGAAGTCACAGACACTGATTTCAGGATTGCAGTCACACAGGCAAGGTCCCTGATTCCATTTGGGAAAGTCTGGGCAACTCCTACTTTGTGAATCCTTCTCCTCTGTTGAATGGGGAAGACACTGAAATACCAGGCATGGTCAATTCCTAGAAATGTTTCTGTGTACAACCCAGCACAGTCATAGGCACCAAAAGTGTTTTCTAGCAACAGAGATGGTATTTTTTTTTTTCTATCAATTATTTACATATTTGCTTAAACAAAATATATGCTGACAGTTACTTAAATATTTGTTTAATTACAGAAGGACATATAAAACCCATCTCATTCAAGAATTTAATTTTTCTTCCTATGATTTTTCTTGGCTTGTGTGTGTATACAGGAGAGGATAAAGAACTTTATCTGTGAATTTATAAAATCTGGTGTCAGCTGGGATAGAGTTCATTTCCTTCACAGTGGCAGGTATGGGGCTATGTTTTGGATTTCTGCTGAACACAAACTATTTTTATTAACTGTATCATCCAGAAAAAAAATTTGGCCGAGAAAAGTGTTTTTTAATACACAGACATTTTGTATAGGAAAGCAAATCATTTCAGTTTTGAACTCAATTTACTTAATTTTTGAACTACACTAAAACTGAGCATTCATGCATATTAGAAATGAAGATGGCAAGCATGACAGCAGGCTGAGGCACTGCACAGCATGCTTTATCTAAAAGAGTATACAGAACTTACACTCACTTTGTGTAATCAGCAGTCCAGGATGTGCTGTAAAGGTCATGTAAGTACAAGTGGAAAAACCCAGGCACTTCCAAAATACAGTTATGAAAATGTGAAATTAGAAATAAGGCATCAGGCTGATGGGCTTTAACTTGTCACATACAATAGCTGCAGCCAGCTAACTAAGGCTAAGACATGTCATGCTGAAACTTCCTCTGGAAACAGCACCTGTGTTTCTCTACATTTTTCACTAGTTGATTGATGTTCCATAGGTACAAGAGTAAAAACATTTATTTTGGATGCAGGACTATATGTTAGAAAATTTTGATAGCAGACATAAAATATGTTCATGGACATTTTATTGAAGACTTCAATAAGAAACTGTTATAGGAGCTTTACTTAAAAAAGAATAAAAAATGGAGGTTGAAACATTGGATGGGACTTGAACCTCTATCCAATGCAAACACCATAAAAATTGAGAAGGTGGGAAGATTTGTGGTTTTTTAAATCTATTTTGCTTTCTGTATAGTGATCTGGTTACAACTTTCCTATAGAGCTGACTGGAGCAGTCCAAGCAGGTAAAAAGGACATCTGTGCTAAATCTGCCATTCCCAATGAAACTTGCAGTGCACTGGGTACCTGAGCTCTTGTGGCTGTTAATGCCCTCATTAGGTGAGCTGTGAGCATGATGGAGAACACTGATGGTCTCCAGTTCCAGACATTTCGTGCATCTCAAATGCTGGGCAGAACCTGAATAAGAGTTCTTATGATCTAAATTTTAAAATTGATTGGAAATGAAAACATTCATTCACAAAGTATTTTGGGACCTAACAACATATGTATTTAAATAGGACCAAGTCACTATATATTTCAGGCATATTCTTCAGATTTTTTTTTCTCATTAGGGTAGCTAAATATTTGAGAAAGAAACACATTTTGCTTAATTTGGCCCACTTCACTGAGCCTTTATTTCTGGCCATTGCTAAATAGGCCTGAGGCTAAATGGTTCTTTAAACAAGCCTTCAACATTTTTTTCTTCAGTGATTTGAATTACTTCTATTAAATACTAGCATCTACATCTTAATCTACAATTCAGTGTTCTGTATTTTTTTTCTATTAGTATATAATCTTTGAGCTAATAAATCAATATTTTAATAGATTTTATTATATATAGCTAATCTCCAAAATTTGAGCAAATTTATGAGAAATTACTATGGTTCATTTATAAAAGGAACATCCATGCAGGGCACTCAGTTTTTCAGCACAGCTCCTCAGAAAGCGCATTTTTTATAATAACTACTTTAATGATTTTATATATTTACGCTAGTGTAATGAGATTTTAAGGTTAGGAAATGCACAAAGAGTTTATAAAATGTTTGGGGAGGAGATTCGAACACAGAGATTCCCCAAAAACTGTAAGAAGCTGTTGTGGAAAGATGAAATAAGAAAAACAGGCAGTGAAAACATCTGGCCTAACTGTAAGGAAGAACTCTGAAAAATTCCCTGAAGGACTTCTGTACTGGCTTTCAGAGTTCCAGTTAAAGTATGGACTGTGATGAAATACACACACCTAAAAAATTTTACTCAAAAATCTCTGCAGAAAATATAGTATGGTAACTTAAAATAGATAAATTGATTAATCTTATTTTGTTTTGATGAATATCTCTTCAAAGAGAAAAAATACCTTTCATGTCCAGTGCATTCATCCTACAACTCTCCAGACCATAACCAAATGTACAAATTTGGCAAAGACATTAAATTCAAGTATATCATGAATATGCAACCTATTATTTGCAAAGGAACTTTGTCATAAATTCATGTTGAGACAGCCTTCAAAGACGACTTTAAACTTAATGTAGGTTTGAGGTCATTCTAGTTCACGATGATACATTTGAGATAATTTGCTTTATCTCCTTGTAACATGCACTTCTTTTCCAGAACATGCTAATGGTGCTGTAATTTTAATCCTGCAGATGTTCAAATTTACCTCTATGTAAAGGGCTCAGCAAAAGAATAATGCACTTGAATTAAGTTTTATGTGTCATTTAAAAGGTTTTCTTTTTATTTCTCAGAACAATATTCACTCCTTTTCTGTGTGTTCTGGTTAGTGTGTATATTCATAATTGCTATGGGCAATTGTAGTGATTATAATGCTCATTAAAACAAAGGCTGCTTAGCATTTAACATGAAATGGTGAGTTTAAGTAATTTTTTTTTCTTAGGAGTCCTATACCCTTGCAATGACATTCTTTTTTATTCTGGTATGCAACAGAACTACGCCCTTCACAAGATTGTTCTTTCCTCTTTTTCTATGTTTCGATTTCTTCAACTTGATATGAGCCTCCTTGCACAATACTGCGTAGTGGAAGTGTTAGAATGAAATTTGACACATGGCATCACATAATAAGCGTCTTCATGAGCATCAGGCACTTGAAAGCTTTATCCTCCTAGAAATGCTGATTTTTATTACAAGAACAATTATCTGCAACATGGCAACTTTGGGGTGGTTACATGACCTGAAGCCTGCTCTCTTAAAGATTGCCTTCTACTGTGTTTCATCATAGTCAAGTTTTACAAAAAAAGTGATCCATGGAACAAAAGCCAAAATACACAAGTATGAAATGCATGTAAAGAAAAGGACAAGGCACATTTCAGCTGCAACTCTGTTATACATGTCAGTGAGGTTAACTGAACACTTGTTGCGATTATAGCTAAGACAAGGTTAATTTTTGCAGTAGGTGGGAGCAAGTGTGGCTAAAGCCCAGATGTTATTCTTCATCATCTCACATCATCACCAGAGGCAGCAGAAAAGGGAATCTTCCCTTCCAAGGAGAAGGGCTTGGTTCCTTCCAGTCAAGCAAGCGTGGCAGACAGAACGGTGGGCCAACGCTGGTTTGGGTGGTACGGCAGCAGCTGGGTCAAGCACCGCACTCTCTATTTCGTACAACTTTGTTATTAATATTATTGCTGTTGCTGTTTGTTTTCTTATCTCAATGTATCCAGTAAATTTTTTTGTCACAGCCTGTGATCTCTGTCTTTTGTGCCTCCAATTCTCTCCAATGCACTGCAGCAGGGAGGGGAAGGGAAAGGGTGGGCAGGGAGCAAGCACCATGTGATTTGGAAAGTCTCAGTGGGAGCACTGAGGGAAACCATTCTTAAACCACAACAAATGTAAAAGTCAGAAAGTAATTTCTGAATTGCATTTAGGAAGCCAGAAGGCAAAGATTTAATTAAAATAACTTCTAATTTGGTGTCACATTTTAGTATGGAAACTCTTTAACCTAATAGTATTCAAATCGTTTTTTGATTCAAATTTTTACTGAGTTTTCATGTCTCATCTCTATCAGAACAGACTTCAGTCTATCTGCTAGGTAGGTAGAGCTATAGTGTAAGACCAAATGAAACATATATTATCAGAAAAAAGATTTATTGCTATGATACCAGAGAAAGTTTAATTTGCATATGAAAGGAAAAAATAAGGCAAGTTTAATATTACTTACTCTTTGTTTTCTTTTTGAATGCCCAGGGAGAGTGGAATTTCAGAAGGTCTTCACCATTTATGTTGGTTGTAATCTGACTGTGTAAATATTAAGGTAGCTCAGACAAAGAAGGCATAAAACAGCCGTGTTACTAGAGTAAGAGAAGAGCAATTTATTAACTGCAACATCACGCTTCAAGGGAATCTTTTTTTATATGAAAGACTTAAACCTACTCAACATGTGTAACAAAATAGTTTTAATATAGAAGTGGGAAACATCCTTAAAGGACATAAGAAAAAGCACAACAAAAAAAATATAGGTCAGGAAGTATGCCAGGTGTGGCCATTTAAATTCAACTGAAAGGGAAGGTACGATTTTCTTATAACAATGTGGAACTTCCTACTCATTCCATCTGACAAAAGTAAAAGTAAACATCTAGATAAGAAATAGGCAGCCAGCTACACAAATCAAAATTTTTTTTGGCTTAATTCAAGCCTTGGTTTAACTCAAGGAATGTTTGGCCCATCAAGGGACAATGGTGGCAACTGCAATGGCAGTCTGTGACCAGCAATGCTTTTACTTTTCAACATGACTTCCACTTTTACTGCAAAAAATTTTTTTGCTCTTCTACAATAAAAGAACATTTCTCCTCCATTTCAAGAGCCAAATCACCATGTCCACTTACCGCCTAAGTCATGGCATCCTGTAGGGGGATAGAATATAAGTAAAAAAAGGTAGTATAGAAAAGCGTTGCAGCTGGGTTAATTATTAAAGATTAGGAGCAGGCCTGATTTTACCAGGCCACAGCTGTAGCCAATGAGCAGAGTGTTATAAAAGAGTGGGTTGGTTGGCTGAGGGGAACTGGAGTCAGTGGCTGCTGTGAGAAGAAGGAAGAGTCAATGCCTGGAGGAGCTGTCTATGAGAAACATTGAGGTACGAAACCTCAGCAATATGGAACCTTTGCCATGTACTGACAATAGAACTCTTGCAATACAATAACAGCATCCCAGCAGTGAAGATATAAAGGAGTACATAAAATGGCTCTGTACCATGTATACTCTATACTTGCTCCCTTTGCTAGGAAGAAATATTCCTGGACACCTCTGTATGATTTTATTTGTATATAAAAACCAGATGGACAGAGGGCTAGACTTTTTACCTGTATTAGAGACTTTTACTCTCAGTAGAATGTTCTGCAAGAAATAAATGCCATTAAAATAAAAATGTGCAGCATACAGCCTTGCTTTTGAGAATGATTGTTTCTGTAGCTCCAACTTTCTGCTTATTTTCAATCAGCTTACACAGACAACAATAGCAGCAATAGTATGGGACTATGGGACAGAAGTTAAGCTGTAACCCAACCAAAAAATAAGTATAAAACAGAAGCATGTTTAATCACCTGAGGAGAAGGAAAATTAATGCTTAAAATGTCTTGTGAATAATGAGAAAATTATATACAAGTATGTTGTACTATACTGATCTTTACTGATTCACTGAGGTACCAGGTCGCTAAGGGAACTTGGGGCAAAGGCCAAGAAAAGATAATTAGGAAGAAGGAGAGTATTGGCAAAAATATATTCCAGACTCAGAAAGTGCAGAATCAGGCCAGGAGAGTGTACAGGAGTCTGACAATATGAAGAAAAGACTACTCTGAAACAAAAGACTTTCAACATTACAGGTCAGAGTTAAAAAAAAAAAAAAGGAAATCTTGGATTTACAGTGATTGCCAACACAGTGTATTGACAATAGATGGAAGAAATGCAATGGATTCTACAATCTTGCAAGAGTTTGCAAATCCTCAAAGTGTGTGTGAAGCAGGGATTATGAAAATAGGTTATGCTTTGAGTGCACTCAGCAAGCATAAGCCAAAGGGACTGTGAATGTACTTATAAATCATTAGGGATTTCCATAGGAATCCTTGCAGAAGGTTAGTAATACAGTGTGCTTAACATCACTCTTGTTGTTTTACAGTGTAAGCTTGCAATATTTCCTTTTATAATTTTAATGTGACTTTTAAGAAGGCTGAATCCAATTAAAGAGCATGTATTTAATGACCTGTCTTTCTCTCAGACTAAGCAAAAGAAATAGAATTTGAAATGTTGTTCAGAAACTCAAGAAATCAATAAAATTAAGATTAAAATAAAATTATTAGCACAGTCCAGGAGAAAAATCACATGCAAAGATAGAAAAACAAATATTTTGTATGTCGTATGTACTGAAAAAAAGACTGAGGAAGTATGTGGAAAATTGCTCTTGTAATCTGTGGAAAATTGCTCTTGGAATCTGCATCACCTGTATAGTGATTCAGAGCAACAGTCATTTTAGTGGGATTTGACAGAGGTGTAAAATGTAAGGTTCAGATGGTAATTATTCTGCTCTACTTGGCACTGGTGAGGTTTCAGTTGGAATGCTGCTTTTTTGGTCACTGAACTATAAGAAAAAACGTAGACAAAATTGGAGTCCGGAATATGGTGACAGGAATATTTAGAAGCTTTGAAAATTATCCACAAAGCAAACACAACCTCAAAAAACTGTCTTAATTTGGTCTTAAAAGGATTGATAAAAAAAAGATAACAGCCTTCAGGTATTTTAAAGGAAGTATATCTTTGCCCACAGAGAGCATACAGAGAATAGCATGCCTGAATGACAAAGGTGTTCTGACAATGTGTTCAATATGTCCAAAAAATATTTCACATGGGTCAAAAATGTTTAGGTCTGTTGATAAGATATTTAACAGGACAATAAAAGAAGCTGTGATTCCACATGTCTACCATTGTAGCTATATATCAGTTCTAATGAGGGACTTGAAATTCAAAGTGAGGGAAGGTTCAAAACGATCAATGTCTGTCTCCAACAGTGCTCCTCCAGGCTATACCAATATTTCAATTCCATTGCTAGTAAGGCTAAAACAGTGAACTAATGACTATAAAGTGATATTGGCATGAATGTTACTCTGGTCTTACCTTCTGACCTGTGGCAAGAGCATTTTGCTTTTTTTAAAGCTAATGAAACAAGATTCCTACATAAATTCCAGTGCTATTCACCATCAGGTTGTCTTTGAACTTCTTTCTTAGCTTCTTAACTTTAACCAAAATTTCAAGATTTTGCAAATGATTTTCATAACCAGTCATTCTGTGATTCATTACACTAATGAAAGACACAGTGAAATATTTGCTTAAGCTTTTTACATACTGTAGAGTGCCAATATTTTTCAACCACAATGTTTGAAAGGTCTGAGATGTGTCAAAGCAATTTCAAAGCTATTTTTTTTTTCAACATAGAGTTGAAGCTTATGCATAAAGCTAGGTTTTTTCAGCTGTATTCTAAACCATTGCACTTTTCTCTTGCTCTACTAGATCAAGTTTATTAAGTCAAAAACCCACCCAAGATGTAAGTAACCTGTTAAGCGGGGTTTCACTTTCACACAATGTTTTAATAAAACATTAATATGACAGTTTTAATAAAAGTTCAGGGAAATGACTTGCATTTCTGAACATTTGAGAAAAATAGACAAGTAGTTTTGATAGCTAATTCTTATTAGAATGCAAAGCAAACCATCATGTTCACAACCAGATCATCACAGAAAGCTGAAAATATGTGTAACTTCATCTGTCAAGCTTTGATAAGGCCAATTTCTTTTCATGTCCACATTCAAAACCCTTTTTATGGGAAGTCTGTGGTTTTCGGGCTGCCTGTGGGTGAATTTGTTTGTGAATACAACAAAACTCTTAGGCAATATTAGTGACCATCTTTTTAATACAGAAAAACTCCTTTTCACTGACTCCTAGTCCATATAATTTTTCTGTACAAAAATTATCCACATTGTATATAAATATATCTATATCTGCAGGATAAGGGCCAACAACTTCCAATGGTTCGCATGCTAATTCTTATTTAAAATAATGTAGAAAATCATTGGCAGTTAAACCTCTCTAGTGTCATCTAGCTGCAAAGAAAAATAGACATTATTTTAACAGTAACTAAAGTCAATATGTTGTTGTCCAGGTCTTGAATATATTTTATATTTGCATTATTTGCAAGAGCAATTAATTTAGCTTGCTTGAATACAGTTCTTCATCCACCTTAGGAATTTTCTCTTTTCTCCTGCAAGGTAGCTTCTGGTTTCCTGTGCTTTTGTGGGTTTTTTTCCCTAATATTCATAATTGGTAGCTCATACAAAGAGGTAATTTGAGCACATCTGTAGTCACAGGAGCAGCTGAATGGAAAATTTTATTTCCTGTTTTCATTTTTTTCCAGTTAATTTATGCTTGAAGGAATTTTCCCTATTGACTTTGAAATGAAGGTGCCTTCTTTCAAGGTGGTGTCAAAGATTAAATGGTTTCATTTTTTCCATTAGCAAATACTTTGTAACACAGCTTTGAAATTATTGTTCGTCAGTTGACACAGTCTAAGTAAAGCCCATTTAAACACAATTTGGTCTATATGAGCTGGTTTTCTTTTAGACTTCTCATACCATTCATCCTTTTGCTTGCAATGATAATAGAATTTAAAACATTATTTCAGTTTTTTTTTCTTTTTCTGATTAGTACTTACTGCTAAGAGTTCAGTACTTACTGCTAAAATATAGTAAAAGTGAATTTCTTTTCCTGTGCTGTTCCTTTCTTTAGGCATAGGCCCACTGTTAGTCACAAGCTGCACCAGCACAGTTTTTGATGGCTAAGCTACTGGACATGACTTAAATTTGACAGCCTTGTTATCATAAGAGGAAATTTATAGTTATATATTGGAATAAAAGGAATTATGTCCACTGCCATTATGTCATTGGTGCCAGACAAATAAAAAAATAAATAACTGAACGTGAAGACCATGGCTATGGACTCTTTGCTTTTAAGCAATTCCTTAATTGTTGCTCTTACCTGGAGCAAAATAGTTGTCTAGGCTCAAAGCTGTGGCAAGTGTGACCAAAGAAGGAACTCCTTCTCTCAAAAATTACTGGAATTGAGCTGTCCCACTGAATTCCCCCTCATTTATCCCACCAGCTGTCTTTTTCTTAAACCAAAAATCAACAGCATCTCTTCTGAACCATAGAGGCACGTAAAGGGTCATTTTAAAAATTGCAGGAGATACTTACACAAATCTTAGATGTTATTGAACAGCAGAAGTATAGAACACCTTGTACAGTTTTTGATACTTAAATTTCTGTTGATCTTCTACATATTCCTAAGAAATATACCACGGATTTTCTAGATTAGTTAACAGCAATTTGAAAACTACAGGACTGTATGAACCTTTAGAATACCCTCCATGTCTACTGTTTTATAACTCTATTTTTAATGTTCTCCTAAGTTAGTTTTACTGGAGAATGTTATAGCAAAAAAGTGTGATTGCCTGCAAATCAAAACTGGTTTTGCATTATATAATGAAACCATTATATAGTAATATAGTATAATAGAGTAATGTCTAAGAATAAGCTGTAGATTACTCCACACTATTCAAATAATATGCCATGAAATATGAGCTTAGACATAAAACCTACATAGTATGGAACACTGGAAATCAGCATCAAAATACTAAACATATATTGAAGCCTTCAGGGTGAAGTAGTAAGGTAGGTTTTATCATTAACTTGCAGGAAGAGCACCAAAGAATCACTGATTGACACCTACAGATATTTTATTTAACAGACTTTAGAGATCAAGAATACCTGTAATGTGAGAATTGTGTTAGCTGGACTGGAAATTTACAGATGTTTGAAAACACAACTGAAGACAAACAGAAGTGTTACTATAATGTGGAGTGCCAGAAGCTGCCACACACATGATTTACAGTCAGTGTGAGGCCCAATATCAGTACTGCCATATGAAGCTGCCCAGCTGCCTTATGAAATGGCTACCAAAAACATAAAGAGGAGAAACAGAGGGTGCTGAGTGGCTGTATTTTGTGCCACTCATTTTTCTTGGGTTTTAATTTTCTGTCCCTTTTATATGTGTGACCATTTTTTAAACTTTTTTCCTATTGTTAAATAGTTCTTATCTCAACCCTTGAGGGTTTTTTTGGTGTTTTCTTTTTTTTTTTTTTTTTGCCTGATTCTCCATCCTGACCCACCAGGGTAGGGAATAAGCAAGCAAGGCAGCTGCATGGTACTTAGTTGCCAGTTGGGGTTAAGCCACAACAGTGCTTCAGCTTCCAAGAAGCAGGAAAAATGTCTCTGGGTAATGGCAATATCACATCTGTTGCTATATATTCTTATAGCAATCCATAAAAATAATACACTTTGTATTCTGCAAGTGCCTGTTATGCCACAATATAGCAGAAATCCATTAAATATTTCTATGATTAATATACATTACACAAATCACAGATACACAGGCAATTATAAGGTTTCTTCCATGGAAGAAGCTCTTATGTGGGGACTAAGGCTTTCTTCTGCACTTATAATTGATAGATTAGCAAAATACTGTTACAAAAATTCAGCAATTACTATTTTTATGAAATAAACTCTGATTTCTTAGGACTTCTCAGTACAAAAAAACCATTTGAAAAATTTTGATTTCCAAATTATTTATGTGTGATGATCTCATTGCTATCATCAAACTATGTGAAATCCCAGGCAACATATCTATGAATATATATATGTGTTTACCTATACATACATACAAACATGGCAGACAAAACTATGTATATATATATATAATTATTGTGTACCTCATGTATGCATTTTTATACCTAAATTTGTAATTTTTTTCAATTTGTCAGTTTAATTAGAAAAATAAGGGAATTAAATTATTTCCATCTGAAATTTCTAGCTTAATTCTCTCTGCCATGCAATGTATAGACATTTGATTCCACTATGACTGTGGCACCCAGAACACTTTCCATTCACTACAAAATACCCACCCTTATGATTTTTCATATAAATCAAGGTCAAGCACAAATTGGAACCTTTCAAGTCATAAGATAGTTATACTTGCATAGTGGCAACTTAGAGAATTCTTACTTCAGTAGTTTTTTAAGAAATATCACTTATATACTGTGGACTGTAATAGGTATGTCCCATCTCTAAGAAAGAGCCACAGTGAGGAAAGTGCCTTAAATTTCATGGGTTAGGACACAGGAGTAATGGAGAAGAGGAAATGGCAGGAAGATGGAATTTTGCCACTGGTTAACCAAAACTCAATGAAATTTTTATTTTCTTGGGACTTGTCCCTTATCATTTCAGGTCTATGCTCTGCTATTCCTCATACTGTGCTCTGCTTCTCAAGGCCTCTGCTATCATACAAGGCATATATTTCTCTTGGCTGCATCAATATTTTACAGTCATAAATATCCAATTTTATATAGAATAACTGCTTTATCTTTACAAAACTATAGTTGGACCATAAAAAGGGAGATAAAAGAAAAATAAATTAGCTGTGGACCTTGTAAATTAGAGAAATGGATTTCACAGAGAAATCAAGTAATACAAAGCTATAGGCAGGTCAAGAGAAGTTCAGAGAGAGCAAGTTTGACAAGTCTCAGCCCTAAAATATCTGAAATATCAGTAAAAAGTTTATAGTCCATTTCTAGGAATGACAATATGGCCCTGGATTCTGTAACACAGAATTTTGTTCTACTCTCTGCTTGTTTATTTCTGTTTCTAGCCATTTGCCAAGTCTGTTTTATCTGATCCTTTCTCTCATGAATCATACATTGAGTAGGGGTAGCAATTTGCAGAAAGAATGTCATAGTGTATAAATATTTGTTTTTATCAACAAAGCTTATGGGTGTAACAATGTCAATCCAACATTCATTATGTTTGGTAGCACACTTCTAAAGCAATGTGCCATATGTTCCTTTCCATTAAAAGGCAGGGAAATTCCACTAATCCAATGCAAATCAGAGCAGGGTATAATCATAGCAGCCTGCAAAAGGAATCAAGTGACACCAGGTGAGAAGTGATTGCCATGAATATGTTGTATCTGAACCAGGACTCATCCCATGGTTATAGCTCCTGGTGGTTTGTCTAAAGAAGAAAATGTGACTAGCTGGAGAAGGAAAAAAGGCATAAAATAACACTTAGGGGGCCAAAGTCTTTTTGCTAGTTTTGCTGACAGCATTGGAAATACAGGGAAAGGTAGAAAGTCAGAGATTTTTCAAAGGTTGAGCAAACAATACAGGAAATTCTTTTGCTTATTTCCTCACAGCTCATTTCTTGAATACATTTCCTGCTATGGGGTCCTTCACCTGTAGATCTGCTACAGTGGGATTCCAAGAGGATTCCACACAGCATTTCTTAGTCTGGACTCAAATTATTAAAAAATTCAATTTGACTTTGAAGTATAGAAATTTGCATGTGCTTTCACTGAAATTTTCTTGAAAACAATAAAATATATTTTACCTGTAATTAATCACTTTATTAGAAGTTTTAAGTGCTAACTTCATAAAGTAGATACTTAAGGGGTATTCCTAATGTACACTTTTAGTATAGGTACTTTAGTTTCATTTTTTCTTATGTTGTTTTTGTGGCCATTGAGAAGGTCATTCCTCTCTATCATGTTTTCCATTTCCATTTTGCAGTCATACCTTATCTCATTTTTGTCTTATCTAGACTCAACAAATTAAATTCTTCCTTTCATTCTTATAAATCCAATCTTTCCATACCTCCTACACTACTATAGGCTATTTTTTTCTTGCTGCATTGGTAATATCTTAAATTAAATGACATTTTATAAAAAGTGTCATTTACGCTCAAAACAATAAAATAGTATCTTCCTGCTATCTTATATAAGATAGCCTTTCTCCAAGATATTTCATATTGTGAAGAATATGTGTAGTTTCACAGGAAAACCTGCTCAGTTAATATTGTTTAAATCAAATTTACAGATCCATCTGTTCCTATGTGCTGAAAGACAAGCTGAAAGAAAGGGAAGCAGGCCAGCCTGGCTGAACAGAGATTTAACTGGAACTCAGGTAAAAAAAGGAGAGTTTCTGACGTGTGAAAGAAGAGGCAGGATGAGTCAGGAGAACTCAGGAGGGCTCACAAAGATGTTGTGAGGTTGTGCAGGGAAAAACAAAGGTAAAAGCCCAACTAGAATTTAACTTGGTACTGCTATAAAAGATAATAAAAAGGTTACTCCAACTAGATTGAAAACCAAAAGGGGGGCTCAGGAAAATCTCTATTCTTTATGGAACAGGGAAGGAAATGTTGTGACAGATGAGGAAGAGGATGAGGTGCTCAGTGGCTTCATTGCCTCAGCCTTTAATACTAGGACTAGTTGTCATCAAGGTAACCAGCACTATGAGCTGGAAGACAGGGAGCAGGGTGGAGTCCCTGTTTTCTAGGACCAAGTGCTGTGTGATCTGCTACACCACTCAGACATACACAAGTCCATAGGGCCAGATGGGGTGCAGCAAGGGTGCTGAGGAGCTGGTGCACATGCCCAGAGTCACTTTCAATGGCCAGAAGGAGAATGAAGGGAGCTACAGGCCTATCAGCATCATCCTCAGTGTTGGGGAAGGTCATGGAGCAGAACCTCTTGAGTGCCATCACATAACACACACAGGTAAACCAGGGCATCAGGCCCAGCCAGCGTGGCTTTATGAAACACAGGATCTCTTTGATCAACCTGGTCTGCTTCTATGACAGTGACACATTAAGCAGACAAGAGGAAGGCTGTGGATATTGTTTACCTGGTCTTTGGTAATGCCTTTGACACTGTTTCCCACAGCATTCTCCTGGAGAAACTGGCTGCTCGTGGCTTGGATGGGTGCAGTGGCTAAAAAATTTTATCTGGGTGTGCAGGCCCAGAGAGTGGTGGTAAATGGAGTTAAATCCTGTTGGTGGCCAGTTGCTAGTGGTGTTCCTCATGGAGCTGTATTGGGTCCATTCATGTCTAATATCATAATCAATGATACGGATGAGGGAATTGAATATACCCTCAGATGGTAGATGACACCAAATGGGCTGGAATTGTTGATCTGCTGGAGGGTTGGAAGGTTCTACAGAGGGATGTAGATCAGTGGGCTGAGGCCAAGCGCATGAGCTTCAAAACAGCAAAGTGCCAGCCCTGCACTTTGGTCACAAAACCCCCAGGATCTCTAAGGCAGAGTGATCAGAAAGCTGATCAGAAGAAAAGGACCTGGGGGTGCTGGCTGTCAGACACTGAACCTGGGCAGAGGCCACAATGACCCAGAGAGACTCTGACAGCACCAAAACATGTTCCTAATGCTCCTCTGGTTTTCATCCTTTCTTTTGACACTACTAAACATTTTTCTAGTTCTATTTGGCTCCTTTTTGAATTTTCTTAACTGATTCCTTCATTATTTATCAAGTCCCCTGATAACCACTTTTTAGTGTATCCTTATGTCGTAGTAGTTTATAGCTTCGTTTTTAGCATATTCACTTTTGGCAAAAACCATAAGAACAGAATGCTTTGGCTGCACTATACAGATGCAATCTGTAGATTTGCATTCCCATTGTATCATCCATTGTTTTCCAGGCCACTTTAACAAGGAGGGAGAATGAGCCAGCAGCATAAACAGTATGAGCTGCTGCTCCATAGGTGGCTCATGGTCATTGTTAGGCCTGTTTTTCTCCAGCTCATACTCTTAATTTTATTTGTTGTGTTATGTGTTGAAGTATTGCTCTTTTTAGTACTCTTATTATTTTTTGTTTTAATTTTAAACTAGACTTTTAGTTTGTCAAGATCATTGTGCATTTTGATCTTGCCCTGCTTCTTGCCTTGGTGTATGAAGTGACACAGCTAGTTTAGTGTCATCCACAAATTTTACACAGAGGCTGCAAAGTACCCTCTCTGAAATGCCCAACTCAATCAGGAAATGTTGAAAAATAAACACATTTTCAACCAAAAGTATATAATTCTCCTATCAGCTTTACTTCTAGCTCTTATTTCCATAGTTTCAGGCAATTAACAGATCATTCGTTAACCAGTTTCTATATTTGCATCCATGCAGTTTTTCACAGAACTCTTTTATTTAATACATTAATTTGCTTCAATGATACTTTTGCAAACAATGTATAAAAGAATTTTTACTGAAATAACTGACTGATTATAAAGTGCATATTTTGTTTGGCCTCTAACTGTAACAGTGCATGAATTAGAACAGACTTTTTCACTAGCAGAAGATCTCATTATTTCTCTAATATTTCTCCATTAATCAGTATGTGCAATTGATGCTGATATGAAAGTAGAGATTGAGTCTCATTAAAGCTCTTGCTAAGAAATATTGGAAGAGTTTAATTATTTTCATTTAAGTTCTCTGTATAACAAAATATCTCCAGACCATATTTCTCTTAAAAATTTCTAACTCTGAGAAATGAACCTGTTGTAATTTTTAGCCCTAATTAGTAGCTGGGGGATATTTTAGTGTGTTCCTGGTTCAGATATATTTTTTAAATTATAAAATAGAATTAATTTTTCTTGTTTGCCTACATGTATGTGGAAAGCTACTAAATATTTGAGCAAATATAAAAGCATTACGGATTCTATAAAATTAGCATCAGTATTGTGTTTTGTTATTCTGTTACCAGAATATGGTATTTTGTTACCATTTGTTATTCTGATGTTCAAATTCCATAATAAGAATGGAGCTGAACAATAAATTGAAGCTTTTACTAATCATCTGTTACCTACATTATGAAGTAGATATAAATTTTTATTTTTTTAAATAAGACTTTTCAAATATATATAAATAAAAAATAACATTATAATGTATTTCACTTGTAGCTGAATGCAGTACAAGAAAAAATAGATGAAGATATAGCCAATCACCTAAGACTAGAAAAACAGATAATCCAAAACTGGGATAGCAATTTTCTGAATCAAACTAAATAATGATTTATATACACCTTCATATCTCTAACTGGCATTTCATTTGTTTCAGTGGGATATGGATACAATTGCTATTCATATAATAATATAAATGATAGAGAACATAAGGCTAGTTTTGTAAAAAATGCTGTGCATAATTTAATATTTACCTTTATCTATCTTTGCAATCAGGCTGCAAATCATCTATTTTTATATCTATTTTTACATGCTTTATAATTGTTTCTTTGTAAAGCTTTCATTTTTAAAAATCAGATATATTATTAAGAAGAATAACACAAAAGAAGAAACATAAACCCAGTTTGCACTAGAAGTCATGTAAGAGCAAGAGGTGAATCATAAGCTATTATATACCATTAATTAGTCTAGATAAAGAGTAAAAATTTGTAATGGAATTTCCCATTCAAAGCATTTAGTACCTGAGATTTTCAGAAACCAGATTATGTAAAAACACTTATCTTTTTTAGTTTATTCAATTTCTTATTCCATTATTTTAAAATCTCATTGTTAACTATTTCGTCTCCAAGACATTTCAACCTGTACAATGACTGTACTTTGAGTTGTGATTAGGACTGAACCTATATAAAACATTATATTCAATGCAAGTTTAATTAGTTGAACTGCATAAGGGAAGAAAGAGTCAGAAACATTGCCACTGAATGAATCTGAGAGTCATCCACTGAGATACTTCACTTGTAGAAAAGAGATTACACAAGTAAACTCTTGTGTAAGAGTTTCAGTGTATAAACTGCAGGAGTTGCTGCTAAGGTGGGACAGTTTTGGTTCAGGGATGGGTTTGGCATTGGTCAGCTGTTGGGGAGCAACTGTACTGTGCATCACTTGTTTTTCATGTGTTTTGTCTTTCTTTCTTCTTCTTCTATTTTAATTTGTTCCAATAATTAAACTCTGCTTATCTCACCTCACAATTTATACTTTTTATTCTCCTCCCAAACCCACTGGTGTTCTTGGTGGGTGAGCGAGAAGCTGCACGTTGCTTAGTTGCCAGCTGAGCTTAAATCACAACAGGAGCCTACTTTCTGAAGTACCCAAATAATCAAATCAGTCAACTCATAACTTTTTTTGATATTTCCTATTGATTTGGAAAAGGGTTTATCACCTTTTCCTATTCAACAGATTTTTATTTTGGACTGTACAAAAAAGATTACCTCTCCTTGCTTTTGTATTCAACTAACCATGGCTTAAAATTCTCTCCTTCTAGTATTTCTTGCATGAGAAAAGTTAGGTTCTTGGAAAGTAGTTGTTTTAAAGAATAACACACATTGTTTAAGGGAGTGACATGAGGAGGTGAAGAGAAGGCATAAATTTGGGAATGTTATTTAGGCCATGTGACAAAAACAAGACTATCTTGTTTAGTAAATAAACCCAAAGCATTTAAAAAAAGTAGGGACTTCAAAAGATAGATGAAGCTTCAAAGTTAACATTGGAATTGGGTTAAGAACATCAGATTGACATGAAAATCATTGTTTTGAAAGTGCCTCTTATTGTATTGTAAATGAGAACTAAAAAATTCTATTCTGCTTTCAAAAATGATGAGTTTTTCCTAAATTTGTTGAACTGAGACTTGAGTGTGCCACTGGCCTTGCTGAAATACTTGAAATACTCTTTGAAAGGGAAGAAGAAATAAGTCCTTACTGATAGAAAAAGTATTTAAATTTATCAGAACTTTGACTGAGGGTAAACTTTTGAAGACTTTTATTAAATAAATTATTTTCACTAGTTCCAGGTTATGTTGTTCTTGTCAAACTTATTGTGCATAGATTGGGGTTTTTTTTCTTTCAGAGGAAGCTGGAAAAGCTCTTCAAACTTTCTTGCCTTTGCTTAACTTGGTTTTGCATATGCTTAAAAGGTATATGCAGCAGAAAGCAAGAAACTGAAGAAATACCAGGGAACAGCAATTTTTTTTTTTTGTTTTATGAGAAATGTCATGAATATTTCCTGCATTTTTTTCATGTTGAAATACATACTAAATCATTAATTGTACATTCTTGTTTCTTTATGGCAAATTAGTCAATGGTGTAACAGACTGCAAATTGCGCTATGTATTTGCAACACATACCAAATGTTACTAAACTGAGTATTAGATTGAGAATAATAAACTGAGATGTAGATCATTGTAAAGAAATAAACTGTGAGAACTCAACTTCTGATTTCCCATTTACCCTATAAAATAATGTTTAAAAACTGGCTGAATATATCTATCTGAAACAAAATTTCTAACATGTGTAAGAAAGAGGGTGGGGGAAAGAATAAATTTAATTATTAACAGTGAATTTTGAAAACTAGTCCTAAGTTTGGTATTGAGCAGATTTTGGGTTAACCACCCAGCAATATCCCAGTTGGATATTGCTGCAATAGCCTTCAAATTATAACAAGTGATTGCCAAACATTTTCAGTGGTTACTGGCCTGGGATTTGGTTGGGATTTTTTGTTTTATCTCAGGTAGAAACCAAGTAATCAACATGTGAAGGCATTAGCCTTTTTTTATTGTGAGCAGTTTTAAGAATACCTATGTTGCACTGATAATCCTCATATGAATAAATATAATGAAAACAACAAGGGATTTTGCAAATGGTTTCATATTAGACATTTTGGACCACATTGAATATTGACTAATTTTGTGTCTCACCCTATTACTTTGATGGGACTTGAGTCACCTATGGTTGATTTTAAATTGTTCCTTGTGCTATGGACACTGTTCTTTCAAGTGAGTATAATTTCTTTTTTCTAGAACTTTGGCAACACTTAGTAAATGTTAGGCATCTGGAGAGGAAGTAGAAAAAAAATAGTGCTGAAATGACCAGGAATAATTTAGTAAATTTGGCATACCACTGCAGAATAATTTCCCAGAAGGAGCACCCTGAGAAAAATTCTCTTGTCAAGGTACTTATTTTCCAGCTCCCACTCATACACGTGAAAATTCAGGTGTAAAATGGGCATCCTGAAAACCTTGAAGTACTGTTTAATGTTTCTGTTCTTCACGTCTCTTCACTCATTCCTTTCCAACTGCTCTGAAGTGTAGGACGTGGCTTGCAGTGTCCTTGTAACAACTGACACTAAATTCCAAAATTTAAATATCTGTTCATAGGTACTCAATGGGTTGTTTTTCTCCTATTTTTCTGTCTGTCTACCACATGGCATATGTGATTGTATACTTCCCTTTTATACATACAAATTATAAATGTACATTTATTAAGGCTGATAATTCAGAAGTTTCATATGTGTAGATTTAACAGATTAAATTATTGTAATCTGGATACACTCATGGGAGAAGAGGATTTAGAGATCTTCAGTCCACCTTTAGTCCCTCTCTTATTTTCTTACTGTTTTACATGTACTTTTTGAGGAATGGAATTGAGAGTGTGTCTGTCACTGCTCAACAGCCATGCTGCCACTCTATTTTAGCAGTCCGTCAGTCCACCCAGTTCTGGTTTTGCCCTGCAGTACAGAGGGAAGACTGCACCCTCTTCCAAATCTCATTTGGCCTGCATCAGATCTTGAAGACATTTTTCTTAGCACAGGTGTACCCAGAAATGTTTTAATCCTAAAAGCTTTCCCTTTTAAACAATTAAAACTGCATAGATTGGCAGTTTGCTTGAAAGAACTCCCAGACTGAGTGCATAGAATAACCCAGAAAAAAAAATCTTGGAGCAAAATAGATATCTGCTGTCAGCAAATGGTAGTAGAAAGGAAAATGTTCAGTTGAAATTTGGATCACTTATTGCTGTCTATGTCAATACTAATTATTTGAACTTCATTCTGTAGTAGATAGCTGGCACAAATGGTTTTGTAACAATATAATGTACTAATGTGCCGAGCAGAAAGTCCACTTTTAAGGCAGATAGTGCAGCCAGTATAATTGCAGTTACCTAATTGATGCTCTGGTGTACATATGCTTTCTCTCTAAAATTTATATGATGATACTCTTAGGCACCACCATTTCAGGCACCACCATACAACAATTTATAGTAGGGGATCACAATCAAAAAGAGAGAACTGAAAATAAAAAAACACCTGTCTTATTAAAGTACTGCTATGAAGAGCAGATGTAGAAGGTTCTCTATATTAGAGATCTTTGCCACTACAATGAATTTGTAAAGGGATATGTAAAAGTGTTTTCTTAATCTCTCAGCACACTTTATATTTAATGGCAGTAAGTAAAATAATTTACTCTGTAAATAAATAAAGCTAAAATTATAAAGTTTCTGTCAGCAATAGGAAGATGACTAGCATCTTCAGTTTTGATTATACTATCCTCCCATTCTGAACTTTATTAAAAGTCTATACAAAACAATCTTTCATAGACACTTAAGACCAGTAAGAACTATAGAAGTGAACTGACAAATATTTGATAAAGATGTAAAATGGCAAAAATATACTCATCATTTATTAAGATACATATTTCCCTATATTTCCAACAGCTTGCTATTCTTCTCCCTATATTTTCTTTGATCTTAGTGAATAAAAAATAACTAATCTTAAACCCATGAAATTTAAATGTCTAATAATTTAAATATGGACTTAAAAAGAGGTAACTCTATAGCCTCTCTTGGGAGAAAACTTAAGTTACTATTAGCAATCACTCATAAAAAAAAAGTAGACATATAATATCATATCTTTCATGCTGAACTAAAATAAAAGTGCTGTTTAGTACATTGATTTAAGCATCTAACTCAATTACAGCTCAGAGTATAAGAGACAATAGAAGACAATAAGAATTGTGACAGTTAGATGTTACAAAAACCAAGATTTTAACAGATATGGTGTGCTGATCACAGCTGTGGTAGAGTTAATTTTCTTCACAGTGGCTGATATGGGGCTATGCTTTAGATTTGAGCTGAACATAGGGCCGATACTATGGAGATGCTTTTGTTCTTGGTGAGCAGGATTTACACAGAGCCAAGGCCTTTTCTGCTTTTTGTACTGCTGTGCTGGCAAGGAAGCTGGGGGTACATGGGAGGTTGGGAGGAGACACAGCCAGGACAGGTGACCCAAACCAACCAAAGGGACCATGGCCACACCATGTGACATCACGCTCAGCGCATAAAGTGGGGGGAAGAGGAAGGAAGAGACATCTGTTCTTTGTCTTCCCAAGTCACCATTACCTGGGACAGAGCTCTGCTCTTCCAGGGGTAGTTGAGCACCTGACTAGCCATGGGAAGCAGTGAAATAATTCTGTGTTTTGCTTTGCTTGTGTGTGTGTGGCTTCTACTTTCCCTATTAAACTGTCTTTATCTCAACCCACAAGTTTTTTGTCTTTCACCCTTTTGATTTCCCCCCTAATCTCACTGGTGAGGGAGCGAGTGGGGCTTGGCTGCTGACTGGGTTTAAAACATGACATATAGGAACTGAAAAGATGTATTTTGTGAATTTCTGTGGTGATTCATGAATAGAGGAAGTAGAAGATTTCAACACCAGTTGAAATCTGATTGTGTGGTAAGACAGGAGCTAGCATTTTTCCAGTAAATGTTTCTGCTGCAGGAATGCAGCATGGATAAAATTGCAAGCAAATAAAAAGAGACCTCAATAGCACTTAACAATAGAGAAGCTAGAGACATTGTATCAATAAAGTGACATGGATCTTCCATGGTGGGTAACAGCACTATAAGCAAAGCATTAAAATCTGTTATACATTTAGGAATGTTATATGTTAGAAACAGATTTTATTGTCATCAAACAAAAATACAGAACTGGATTTGGGACAGAGATATACAGCAGTCTAATAGACCTTCCTTTGAAGAAAGAGTTTGGCCCTTTCTATTCTTAAGGTTTCTTGGATTAGATAGACAGCAAAGTGTGAATAGAGATGGCCAATCTCAAACACAATGCACATAAACCTATATCAGCATCACAAAAAATTACAAAGAAAGTAGATGATACAACTGGAGTTGTTTTCTACCAGTTTTATGTCTCTCTCAGTGAAAAAGCTGCCAAGACAAAAAACCCATCAAGTGTGAGAAGCCACAGTGGAACTACATTGTGAGGCAGAGGAAAATCAAGTATTTCTGTTCCATAATTGGCAGCAGAAAACAGGATTTTTTTGTGAGGCCTTCATGTTCTTCATATGTGGGTAACTATAGGTCTGTGACACACTACAAGAATAGATTTAGAAAAATCAGTAGGAATAGTGGTGTCTATAAGAGCAATAAGAATTAGAATAGAATTCTAGAATTAGAATTCTGGGAATAAGAATTAACTGGAAGGATTTTTTTAAAATATAAAATTAAAATAAAACTACTTTCCACAAAACTTTTCTTTTAGAGAATATAATAGAATCATACAATGCTTTGTGTCGGAAGGGACCTTAAGGATCATATTGTTCTAACCTTCCTGATACTTTTCACTGGACCAAGTTGCTCAGATATGTGGAAGTTTAGTTTGTCACTTAGTTTTGATATAAGAATAGATGATACAGAACATCTTACAAACTTCTTTGTAATGTACCATAACATTTTCTTTATGCACACTTGAATACAGAGGTGTAATAAAGCCATTTGAAGGTCTTGTGACACACCCACAGATAAACTAGAATTGCAGTAGCTCTTCTAGTCCATATACCTTATGACAAAAACATTGCTCATGATGCATTACTCTCTATTTAAAAATTTAATTGAGAAAAAAGGAGCAAGAAGTATATACCTGAGTCCTAAATAGTTCATCTTTGATTAAAAATGTTTAGTAGGACTGCCTTTTATAAACACACATTAGGGGAGCTTGTGGTGGAAAGGGTTGTGGTCTCAGTGCTGCCTGCTGCTGCTGACCTACAGTAATATAGGTAAGAAAACCTTAGCACATCATTAGGAAATGTGTGTGAGGTCAAACTCTTGAAGAGATCATATCATCTTTTATGATCTTTCCCTTACAGTTTCAAGGTACAGGTGACTATCAGCAACAAAATAAGTCATAGGAATATTTTGAAATAATTGAATCTGAAGACTTATTTATAGAAATGAATCAGATCAGCAAAATCACATGATTTTCATCTTTCTGAATTATATGGCATTTTCTTAAATTCAGGCTATGCTCAATTATAACCTGTAGCAATTCCATATAAACAGTATAAAGAAAGAATAAAGATATGGTCTTTGTTTTAAGCCTGATTAATATATATGCTTAAAGATATTGCCTCAATATATCTTGTAAAATAATTTTAAAATTTCTTAAACTTTATATTCTTTATTTTCCCCAAATTTTAGGGGTTTTGTCTTTAAAGTCTACATAATTAGTATGTTAATTCTGATATGATTCTTCCATTGATATTTTGGATAACTTTTTGTTGGTGTAAATGGATTCAAATTTAAATCCTAGACTAGAAAACCTAAGTTCAGTAGCAAATGTTTTTATGTTAATAAAAAAACCACTCCAAACAACATCAAAAATACTTAACCAGGGCTATCCTAAATTTCTTTAAAAGTGAATTAAAGCTCTATTCACTCAGAAAATTTTGTAAAAACGGCTGTAGTTATAAATGCAGTTAATTAAAACAGACAAAGGCATTGAGTGCACCCTCATCAAGTTTGCAGACAGCTCCAAGCTGAGGGTGCAGTTGACACACCTGAAGGAGGGGATGCCACCCAGAGGAAGCTGGACAAGCTCAAGAATCGAGCCCATGTGAGTCTCCTGCAGTTTAACAGGACCAAGCGCGAGGTGCTGCACCTGAGTCAGGACAACCTCTGCAATCTGCACAGGCTGAGGGATGAACAGATGAAGAGCAGCCCTGTTGGGAAGGACTTGGGGTCACAGGTGGGTGAGAGGCTGGACATGACCCAGCCAGGTGCACCCATAGCCCAGAGGGCCAAACCTGTCCTGGGCTGTGTCTGACCACCGTGGGCAGCAGGGCCAGGAGGGGATTCTGCCTCTCTGCTCCGCTCTCCTGAGACCCCACTGTGTTGTAGTGTGTTTTCTAAGTTTTGTGTTTGCTCCCCCACTTGATGTAACCTCCCCCATGTTCTTGTAAATGGTTCTTCCCCTCTCAGCTTTCCCGCCACTGTTCTCCTGCCAGTCCGGTTTCCATGGTTACCCCCTCCCCCTTAGTTCTTAAGCTCCTAGGTTATGTAACTTCTCCTCCCCTTTCTTATCCTTATAAGTCAAGTTTTTCTCCTCCCTGGGCCCAGTCAATCAACCCCACTCCTCCCTCTGTTCTAGAGGCTTCTTCCCTCTTGGGGTTGTGGTTGGCTGTGGTCCCAGGGCTCCTCCTTAACTTTGTATTTATTGGTTACTCCTGTATGTCTATTAAGTTCTGTACCTCCCATGTTGTTTGGTTATTGGCTAGCTGGGCACCCCTCCTTTCTCCACCCCTCTCCTTTAAAACCTTGTCCCTCCCCATGTTCTTGGCCATTTGTTGGGGTCTCTTCCACCTGTTGGTTGCGTTCACCTTCAATAAACCGACGTTTTCCACCCCAGCGAGTGGTCGCCTCCTTCCTCGGCTCATAGGCGCGCATTCAACCACGTCCGCAACCCAGCCCAGCCTGAGGCCAGGACGCCAAGGGGGGCTGGTTCTCAGATGCGCGGAGGCGTCGGCCGCCTTCTCCCATAAGCTAGCCGGACCTCAGGGCCACGTACGCCCTCGCGCAGTGTGGCGCCCAACGTGGGGCCTGCCGAGGTGGACAACTGGACCACTGACCGGACCCCGCGGAGTGGACTTTGTAGTGCCTTGGACGCCATACTACCTCGGGTGGTAGCAGGCCCTGTTATAAGGGCAGTGCTCCCCGAGGACCGGAGTCGACACTCCTTCCACCCAAAGGACGACTCCAGAGTCGAGGACCCCCGCTTTGTTTTCTTTTACCCGCCGTCGCCGGAGTGGTAAGTCCGGGCCCTTTCTGGGGACTATCCGGGCTTCCCCCTTGCCTTTTAACCTTTCCCTAGGGGTACATGCCCTGCTTTGGGGACCTACCCCCCACCTTCTTTCCCTGAGGGCTCTCCTCAAACCCCGTTCCTTTCTTATTTTCACTTCCCCGTGGGTGCCGGATTTCCCCAGACGTGGGGCCGGACCCAACACCCAACTCCTTTCTTTCCCTCGGACTGTTAACCCCTGACTTGGGGGCAGTGGGGGGAGCAGGGGCCGGCTGCGGGCGGTTCAGTGTTTAAGTTTGCTGTTTTTCTTCCAAGCGGGTGGTTCGTGTCATCAGAGGATTTTCCCCCCTTCTAGCGTGGGTGATTACTGTGCTAGAAGGGAGCCATGGGTGCAGGCATGGGAAAATCCCAGAAGAAGGTCTATTATTGTGTTAAAGGATTGTTGCTTGCTGGTGGGCACAAGGCGCCCAAGCAAGAAGTAAAGTCATTAGTTAAGTGGATCTTTTCTAAGTTCCCCGAAGTCTCCCCAGAACTTGCTAGACAGCCACGGTTTTGGGCAGCCGTTGAGGCCAAATTAAATGAAGCTATAAATGCTGGGGAGACGAAGCTAGTTACCGTGGCATACTGGGCGGGCAGAGTACATGCTGTACTCCGCTCGTCAGGGGAGCTTAGAAAGGGTCCCGCAAGTTCTGGTTTATCCCCTCGTTCCCCCCGTTCCGTTGCCCTTGTTCCTCAGCCCTTACCCTCTTCCCGCAGGCAGGAGCCCTCGAGGGGGATTCTAAAGGCCGAAAAGAGGCAGGGGGTCCATCCTGCCCCTGCTCCCCCTCGACCTGCTCGGCCTCCCCCTTCGAGGAGCCCTGGCCAGGCGTCCTCTCGTTCCTCACCCTCTATCCCAGTCCCCAAGTCCCCAGTTGTTCGTCCAAAGTTAGTACGGTTTATTGATGGTACGCAAAATGGCTCCCATGGAGCTCAAGATGGCGGCGACCGCGTGGTTACTCCCGCCAAGGCTCCTTCTCCTTCTCCTTCGTGTTCTTCTAACCCTTTCCTCCCCAACGCCAACCCCTTCCTTCCCCCTGACCCAACCCCGTTTTCGGTTGCCCCTCCCTCATATCCACCTCCCGTCCCTCCTACTTCTCCACCCTCAGTGCCGCCCTTTAATGATCCGGCCCACGCTCCGCCCTCATACTTAGCCCCTCCCTCAACTCATCCCGTTCCCCCGCCCACAGTTCAACCCCCTACCGACTCCGCCCTTACTCCTTCCGCCCATCCGGCTCCTCCCACCGCTCCTCCCATATCGCCTCCCCCACTTCAGCCCCCCGTAAGTTCCTCCCTCGTTACTCCTGTCAGTCCTCCATGTTTGGCTCCGCCCCCGTGTTCCACCCAGGGGGCGGAGAGGGGTGGTGTGCCGTGCCCGCCCCCTCGTCCCGCCTCACTGTCTGGCCCCGCCTCAACCTCTTCCACTTCCGGTTCCCACGCCTTCCCTTCCGGTTCCCACGCTTTGTGTTCCGGGGGGGGGGGGGGGTGGATGACCGGAGGCCGGGACAAGCGCCCTTGTTGGAAGCTGCCCCGGTTTCGTACACCCTGAGCGGAGAGGGGAGTTCTTTGGCACAGTGGGTGCCTTTAGCACCAGCCAGGATCAAAGAACTGTGCAAGGCGCAGAAGGACTACTCCCGGGAGTCTGAATACTTCCGGGGGTTGCTCCGTGATGCCCTTGCACGGGGAGATCTTGTGCCCGCTGACCTTAGGGCTCTCTTCTCCAGCTTGACCGGCCCTATGGAGTTCCGGATATGGGTGGCGGAGTGGAAGAGGGAGATTTTGGAGGTTCTCCCAAACCTTTGGGGGAATCCTGCCACCTCTCACAATGCGGACGGCCAGATAGTCCAGGAAGAACACCTGTTGGGCGAGGGGCAATGGGCAAATGGGGCAGCCCAGGCTCGGGCTCTTTTCCCCCAACACCTAGTGGAGACGGCTCAGGCTGCGGAGCGAGCCTTTTTCAGGCTAGCAGTCGTCACCTCCCAATGGGAGGAAGACGAGGTGTGGCAGGGCGCGCATGAGCCCTACCTAGCCTTCATCGAGCGCCTCTACCGTTTCGTGGAAGCACAGGTGTCCGGGGATCGGGAGAGAGAGTGCATGCTAAGAAAAATGGCATATTATAATGCCAATGCAGAATGCCGAAAGGCCATCCGCACTCTCCCCCGAACTCCCCGGCCCACGGTGGAGGCGATTATGGAGGCAGTAGTGGCTCATGTTCCTCTTTCTGCGCGCCCACGCCGTAACTCCGTAGCCTTCGCCGATCTCCCTGAGCCCGAGTCATTCGATCTAGAGGCTGCCCCCGCGGCCAGGCCACCAACACCAGGGTCCGGTAGAAGAACCATCGACACCCACCCCTGCCATTTATGCGGAGAGATGGGGCACTGGATGCCACAGTGTCCCATGAGGCTGGATTATCTAAACTTCAGGAGGCAGAGGGAGAAAGAGAAGAAGGGCCAAAAAAACTAGGCCCTGAGCGCAGCCCCTCCCTGCGCGTGGACAGAAATACGGCGGGCAACGCAACATCGAGCGGGGAGGGAGGAGAGGAGAGACCGCCGTCAACTTTCGCTTTACCGGACTTGACAACTTTATCGGATGTGACTTCACCTACCTGTGGCACTGTACCTGCGCTTAACACCATGTCCTCTGTTTCCCCATACAGGCTGCAGCTAACTAGGGATTTATATCTCCCTAGCAGTGACATCCAGCTGGTGTCTGTCGACCTACAACACCCGGGTCGCTGGAGGAAACTAGGACGTTGCAGGTGGACCGTCGTTGGGGACACAAAGCACACGCCGCGAGACATCTACATCGTCCCAGGTTTGGTAACCACCGACCGGCACCGTTTCGCGGTAGGGCTGTACTGTGTCCGACCCCCACTCTTCCTCCCTAGGGGACAGGTTATTGCCCAGGCCATTCCGGTGCCGGATGAGGATCACTGGAAGAAGAAGAACTCCGCGGAGAGGACATCGCCTCCGACGGTGGCCTGGGCACAGCTAGTAGGGAGGGAGAAGCCCCGCCTGACCTGTCAACTTTCGTTGGGTGGGGACAAGAAGATCGTAAGGGGTCTTTTGGACACGGGCGCAGATGTGACAATCATTTCCTCTAGGGAGTGGCCGTCACATTGGGGCTTGCAAAGCGCAGCAGGCACGATTTCAGGTGTCGGGGGTCTAAAATTGGCAAATCAATCCAAGAGCATTGTTCAAATTGAGGGGCCCGACGGGCAATTGGCTTCTATTCGCCCGTTCGTTTTAGATTACACCGAGCCTCTCTGGGGAAGAGACCTATTAGCCCAATGGGGAGCCAGAATTGACCTACCAAAGGCTCCCCAGGTTTTTCGGGCGGTGGCCACTGAAGAGCGCCAGACCTGGAAACTGAATTGGCTCTCAGATAAACCAGTACAGGTCTTACAGTGGCCACTTAATAAGCAAAAATTAAGGGCGCTCAATGAGATCGTTCAGGAGCAGCTGCTTAAAGGCAACCTGGTGGAGACCATGTCACCTTGGAACTCCCCAGTGTTTGTTATCAAGAAACCTAATAAGGATAAGTGGCGGCTCCTGACCGACCTCCGTCAAATTAATGAAGTTATAGCAGACATGGGGTCTCTCCAGCCAGGGATGCCCTCCCCATCAATGCTCCCCCAAAATTGGAATCTGGCCGTGATAGACATTAAGGATTGTTTCTTCCAAATTCCCCTTCACCCGGACGATGCCCCGCGCTTTGCCTTCACGGTTCCATCCATCAACCGTGAGTCCCCAGCCAAGCGCTACCATTGGCGAGTGCTCCCACAGGGAATGAAAAACAGCCCTGTGATCTGCCAATGGTATGTCGCTTCGCTGCTGTCGCCCTTACGTACAGCCCTCGGGGATGACGTCATCATTCACCATTACATGGACGACATCCTCGTGTGTGCACCCGACCACAGTCTACTTGCCCATGCGCTTGACCTGACAACCAATGCGTTGGTTGCGGCAGGGTTCGAGCTCCAGCAGGACAAGATTCAGCGGATGCCACCTTGGAAGTACCTGGGCCTTGAAATTACGAAGCGGACCATTGTTCCGCAAAAATTGGCCATTCGGACAAAAGTCCAGACCCTAGCGGATGTCCATCAACTGTGTGGGTCTTTAAATTGGGTGAGACCCTGGCTAGGCATTTCGACCGAAGACCTAGCCCCCCTTTTCAATTTGTTGAAAGGGGGAGAGGGGCTTAGTTCCCCTAGGGTTCTCACCCCAGAGGCACAGGTAGCCTTGGAGAGGATTCAAAAGGCTATTTCGGCCAGGCAGGCTCACCGATACCATCCGGGCCTGCCTTTCAAATTTATCGTACTGGGGAAGCTGCCACACCTCCATGGCATAATACATCAGTGGGACCAAAGCCTTAAGGACCAGGGCCTGGGCGACCCCCTCTTAATCATAGAGTGGGTGTTCCTCAGCCATAATCGGTCCAAAAGGATGACACGGCCACAGGAGTTGGTAGCCGAACTGATCCTCAAGGCAAGATCGAGGATCAGGGAGTTGGCAGGGTGTGATTTTTCATGCATACACATCCCAATTAGATTGGAATCGGGCCAATTAAAATTAAAAACCTTCGAAGAATTGCTGCAAACAAATGAATATCTTCAGTTTGCACTCGACAGCTACACTGGACGCATCGCGGTTGATCGGCCGGCCCACAAATTATTTAATTCGGAGTTCAAATTATCTCTCAAAAAGGTTCAAAGCAGGGAACCATTGGATGCCGTGACAGTTTTTACTGACGCGTCTGGAGCATCCCACAAGTCAGTAATGACTTGGAAGGATCCTCAGACTCAGCAGTGGGAGACCGATGTTGTTGTTGTGGAGGGTTCTCCACAGATTGCTGAGTTAGACGCAGTCGTCAGGGCATTCCAGAGGTTCCCAGGACCTTTTAATTTGGTCACAGATTCCGCGTATGTAGCTGGTGTAGTGTCAAGAGCTGAGTGTGCAGTTCTTCAGGAGGTTTCCAACAAAAATTTATTTAATTTGCTGAATAGGCTCGTCGAGCTTGTCTCCCACCGCGAGCATCCATTTTATGTCATGCATGTCAGATCACACACCGATCTGCCTGGGTTTATTGCGGAAGGCAACCGTCGTGCCGATTCTTTGGCCGCGGCTGCTGTGACGCAGGGCCCTCTCCCGGATGTGTTCGGCCAGGCTAAGATCAGCCACCAACTCTTCCATCAGAATGCGCCTGGCCTGGTTCGGCAATTCAATCTGACGCAGGACCAGGCCAAGGCGATCGTGGCCACATGTCCCCAATGCCAACAAGATCAGATGCCCACCGTGGCCTCGGGGGCAAATCCCCGGGGCCTGGCGAGCTGCGAGGTGTGGCAGATGGACGTGACACACATCCCGTCTTTCGGTCGATTGTGTTACGTCCATGTCTCCGTCGATACTTTCTCCGGGGCCATTTATGCCTCTGCCCACACAGGAGAGAAGGCAGTGGATGTCCAGAAGCATCTGCTTCAGGCATTCGCTGTCTTGGGCATTCCTAGGGCCTTAAAAACCGACAACGGCCCTGCGTACACTTCTAAGGAACTGCGGAGCTTCCTGCAGCAATGGGGAATAGTTCATAAGACTGGCATCCCCTATTCCCCGACAGGCCAAGCCATGGTGGAGAGGGCCCACCAGAGCCTTAAGAAGATCCTGTCCCGCCAACAACCGGCGATGAAGGTGGAGATCCCCCACGTCCGGCTGTCAAGAGCTCTATACACTCTTAACTTTCTTAACTGCTCTTTTGACAGTCAAAATCCTCCAGTGGTCCGGCATTTCGGCAGCCACCAGCAGCTGCAGCCTAAAGTCAGGCCTCCGGTTCTCGTTAAGGATCCGGAGACCTGGCGGACGGAGGGCCCCTTTGACCTGGTGACCTGGGGAAGGGGATACGCCTGTGTGTCCACTCCCTCAGGTCCCAGGTGGGTACCATCAAAGTGGGTCAGGCCCTTCGTCCCGAAACAGAGGACCAAGGCAGAGGCAGTGTCGCAGGTACGTCAAGCGTGTTGGCGGCGGCGGAGGAAGGCTTCCCATCAGCTCCTGTCCACTCCTCCAGATCTCCCCCCCTCTCTCCGAAGAACCTTCACCTCCTGCTTCTCCTCCTCCCCTTGATTTACTATCCCACGTTGCTTCCTACTCTCCTCCCGCTCCAGCTATGTCGCCCCGTATGTTCTATTTAAGTTGGCTGTTTGGGGAAGAACCCTATTTGTAATTTCGTTATACTTTTACTGGTCTCTTTCGTTTCAGTTGCATCCCCCCAATGGCCCCCGCTGCAACATCGCTGGTTCCCAACCCTGAGCTGCTGCTAATAGTCATCCTGACCTACGGACTCCTTGTGTCACCTTCGGAGTCGTGGGTCATCCCCCAGCCGAAAGTCAACGTCTGGCGTGCCTTGGCTCAATCTCTAGGGCAGGACAGTATCTGTCTAGATACCGGTGCAGCAGAGGACCCGATGTCGCCTTGCCTTGTGGGGATCCCATTCTCTCCAGGCGAGTTCCCTCCCACCTTCCAACGTCCCTTTTACCCGATTTTGGCCAGGAGCCTCACTATCCTCCCGAGTTTTGACGCCTCAAATGCCTGGAGAGACGGAGTGTTCAGGCTGGCTCCTGCAACCTCCGAGCCCACTGAATTACACCTGCTCGGCTCCGCCAATGCCTCTGTTTGTTTTCAGTTTGATTATGGTATTACCCCCGTAGAGAAGGGCAGTGAGGTGGTCCTCCAAACGAAAAGGGAATACCAGGCCAGGCAGTGGTGTCAGGCGGTTTTGAAAATCCTTGGCCCCACCACTACTGGCCGGACCCCTTACTCCCTTCCTCGGGGTGTGTTTTTAATTTGCGGAGACCGAGCGTGGGCAGGCATCCCCTCTGGCCTGGTCGGAGGGCCGTGTACCTTTGGCCGGCTGTCGCTGTTTACCCCCAACATGACCCAAATTGTTAATTGGAAAAGGAATAATGTCACAGATGAATTGGGCAGAGCCAAAAGAGATCTTAAGGATCTCACAGAAGATTGTGACGACGAAATTACTCATTGGTCCCATTCAAAGTCCGTCGCCTTTACTATTCTATTGCCTTGGGTATCGGTGGCGAAGGCTCTAGGTGAATTGGGCCGCCTAGAGTGTTGGGTGGCTAAACAAGCAAATTTTACTTCAGCCGCTCTCTACGACCTCCTCACAGACGAGGAAATTACAAGGAAGGCGACACTCCAGAACAGGGCAGCAATAGATTTTCTATTGCTGCTCCATCACCATCATTGCGAGGAGTTTGAGGGCCTCTGCTGCTTGAACCTGTCCTCCCGAGCCGAGGACGCCAGGCATTCCATCAAGAAGCTCCAGGACCTCGTCCATCAGGTCAAGAAGGAGACTTCGGACTGGCTGGGGGACATTTTCAAGGGTTGGGGCCTTAGCGGGTGGGCCAGTTCTATTTTAGAATCAGTTTCAAAAATTGTTCTAAGCTTGTTTATACTTTAGTTTTCTTTATGTTGATCCGCGGTCTGGTCCAGAGACTGATATCCAAGGCCACCTCGCCAAGCATCAATCATGCCACCGTGCCCGTAGAGGAGCACATCGAGCTGGGGGACCTCTCCTCGGAGGCCGGAGAAGCTGCAGAAGAGGAGGGGTCAACTACGTCGCCCGCTGACCATCCCTGGGCGGACGGACCCCAGTTCGAGGAAGGCGAGGACTGGCCGGACCAGCCGCGGGTCCCCGAGTTTTAAGTTCTATGGACTGCTTTGCTCCTTCATTTTTATTTGTTGAGAAACGGGGAGATGTTGTAGTGTGTTTTCTAAGTTTTGTGTTTGCTCCCCCACTTGATGTAACCTCCCCCATGTTCTTGTAAATGGTTCTTCCCCTCTCAGCTTTCCCGCCACTGTTCTCCTGCCAGTCCGGTTTCCATGGTTACCCCCTCCCCCTTAGTTCTTAAGCTCCTAGGTTATGTAACTTCTCCTCCCCTTTCTTATCCTTATAAGTCAGGTTTTTCTCCTCCCTGGGCCCAGTCAATCAACCCCACTCCTCCCTCTGTTCTAGAGGCTTCTTCCCTCTTGGGGTTGTGGTTGGCTGTGGTCCCAGGGCTCCTCCTTAACTTTGTATTTATTGGTTACTCCTGTATGTCTATTAAGTTCTGTACCTCCCATGTTGTTTGGTTATTGGCTAGCTGGGCACCCCTCCTTTCTCCACCCCTCTCCTTTAAAACCTTGTCCCTCCCCATGTTCTTGGCCATTTGTTGGGGTCTCTTCCACCTGTTGGTTGCGTTCACCTTCAATAAACCGACGTTTTCCACCCCAGCGAGTGGTCGCCTCCTTCCTCGGCTCATAGGCGCGCATTCAACCACGTCCGCAACCCAGCCCAGCCTGAGGCCAGGACGCCAAGGGGGGCTGGTTCTCAGATGCGCGGAGGCGTCGGCCGCCTTCTCCCATAAGCTAGCCGGACCTCAGGGCCACGTACGCCCTCGCGCACCACTGGAATAACTGCACCCACCCCTGGGGTCCTCAGCACAGGAGGGAGATGGACACATTGGAGTTAGTCCAGAGGAGTGCCACAAAGCTGATCAGAGGGATAGAGCACCGCTCCTACGAAGACAGGCTGAGAAAGTTGGGGTTGTTCAGCCTGAAGAAGGCTCTGGTGAGACCTTATAGCAGCCTTTCAGTACCAAAAGGGGAGGCTCTGCTGAGACCTTACAGCAGCCTTTCACTACCAAAGGGGGAGGCTCTGGTGAGGCCTTACAGCAGCCTTTCAGTACCAAAGGGGGGACTACAAGAAAGCTGGGGAGGGCTTTTGACGAAGGCAAGTAGCAATAGGCTATGGAATAATGGCTTTAAACTGAAGGAGAGTAGGTTTATATTTACATGTTTTCTGTGAGGGTGGTGAGGCACTGGAACAGGTTGCCCGAAGAAATTGGGGATTCCCTATCCCTGCTATCCCTGAAGGCTGTGTTCTGCCACTGTAGCTCACACTGAGTAGAAAAATTTTCCTTTCGTTTTGCTAACCATAAAATCTATAACAACCATGAAATGAAAACTTGCATTTGATGGACATGTACAATGACTAATTCACAATCTGTTTTAATGGCATATAAACTGATTCATGACACAGGAATTTTACCACTTATATATCTGAATGCAAAACAAGACAGTTTATTTTTTTTTTTTTATTTAGATAATGTTAATTCCCTTTTGTGTTTAAAAGGTCCAAAAGAAAATTTCTCCTTTTTATATAATGCAGAGAGAAAAGACAATATAATGCTCTTGTTTGATATTATTATGGATGAATCTGTATAACTATAGGTTTAACTCTGTCAGTCCTACACTAATGAGACAAAAGTCTGTTTGCAATGAAATGCCGTTAAAAGCGAAATAAATGTGCAATGGTCTTTTAGCTCTAATTGTATTGTGCTGACATTTGGTATAATTATATGCAGTTGAGTATAATTTTCATGCCACTCTAAGAAATTCTGGAGTAAATTGAGGTAGCTATCTGTTTTCAGATGAGTTTGATCACTTTATTTTACCCCAGTCTCAGAATTTAGTTAGAGAGGTCTGAAACCCTGTATTTATCATAATCTGCTTCATTTGTTCAGTCCCCATGTGGCAATTCCAATTAGAATTTTATCAAAGTCGTCCTTACAGCAATAATGATAATCCTTTAGCATCTATCTGGATTAGGTCTCTGTTTTATTCTACTAATGAATACTCTAGAGGGGTCTGGGCAATTTTACAGAACAAATTAACCTTAGCGCATAGCCATTTAAAGTGTTCATTATACTGGACACCTGCAAAGTGTACTGGGCTTAAATGCAATTTAATAGACCCTTCTAGACCTATTTTAAAGTATCCTGAAGAGAGTATGAATAAGGTGATATTTAAATTATGATGGTTAGAATGTGTTATTTTTCTAGAATTTTCAATAAATATCAGATGTCCTATGCACGAAACATCACTTTTGGAATACATCAAATATCATCATGTAATTGCAGCTTTTGAAATCTAAAATGAAAAGTTTCAAAACATTGAAATCTGAAATGAATGTCAGTTCAATTCCACCTTTGTGTATAGCATGCTCAAAAATGAATGTCCTACATATGATACATTTTGTTTCTAGTTCAAATACTCCTATTATTGCAAAAAATCATGAACTGTAATTCTTAAATAGGATATAATGGAAAGGGATTGGGGAAGAGAGGGCAAAAGAGCAGAGGGAAATGGAAAAGCTAATTGGTATTCTCTGTTTTCAACTGTTCATATCCCAAGACTACCCCTTTTTTTTTTTTTATTTAAACTCAGTCTCTTCGTTATCTCATCACACTACAATTATAACATACTCCAGTGCCAAGGACCAGAATGACTCATCTGCATTGTTCATCAATCTAAACATTGTCACTAGAACTAAATGCAAGCTCAATCTGAACACATCAGACAGTGCTTGCATGAGTATTGTTATCATATTAATTCAATAAGCAAATAATTTGGTCTTTACTAATGGCTATGAGAGTTAAATAAATAGACTTTATCTTTTAATATATTAAGTCAATTTCTGAAAGTATTAATGTCTTTTCTATACATGGCCAAATTTTTTTAATTCCATACTATAAATCTTGCTGGCAACACTACATAACAGGAAAACTTGCGGCGTCATTGGCTAGAATGAGACAGAAAATGCAAAAAGAAAACCCCAAAAGCATCCAGCTTTGCGTATTTGCTTTTTTAAATTTTTTTAAATTTATTTTGGAGCAGAAAATCTTAAGCAAAAACAGAATTATATGCTTAGTATGTGGAAGCATATGTGTAAAATCAAGCCAATAAATGTTTTCTTCACTGAAATTCCAAATAACCTACAGTGGTAGAAGACAGTGACAAAACTGAAAGCACAGATTAGGCTAGATTTTTTAAATTCAGAAGGCACTGTTGGAAAAACAGCAGAGTTCCAGGATCAAGAATTTCGGAAAAAAACTTATATAGTTATCCTAAAATCTCTGCTGGCAATTTTGCTTAGGCCTGAAGAATCCTACTGTCATCTCAAAAAGATTTTTTTTCACTCTTAACAAAGCCTCAAACTTTGGTTTATATAAACAATATAAATTTTTCCCATTTTATCTTTTGCTTTTCTTAATAAGCTACATATTTGTAAGTATATTTTAGCTATTCATGGATATCCATTAATCCATTTCTAGTATTTACAGTGTTTTTTCCAATGTCTTCTAAAAGATTATTTGCATTATTCTCTGCTGTTGAAGTAATGAAACAGTTTACACAACTTTCATTCACCCACTCACAGTGATACAGCAGCTGCTATTCTGCAAAGTACTGTACTGAAATGTGTCACCAAATAATCTGAGTTGCAGTCAAGATTACAGTTATTTGTAAGTATTTTGGGGTTTTGACTAATGTGATATACTTGTTAAGTCCTAATAAAAACACAGCTGAGTTAGCTCAGGTACTGTGGCAAGTAAATGAAGATGTGACAGCTGTGTAGACATCACAGAGAGGGGATTTAGAGCGGGTTTAGAGGAAAAAAGAGCCACGCGACTCAGTGACATAACTTGAAATTTAATTTCTAAGCAGCATGGGTTTAGCAGGTGAATATCAATGCCTATTATAAGATTTCTATGCTATGGCATTCACAACCTGACAAGGATCATGTCTCCCCAGCCCAGCACAGACCACATAAACAGCTCTTACTGATCAATATGTTTGAGTCCTGGAGAGCATTCTGGCCCATAGCTGTTGCCCATGCCCAGAGCCCTTTTCCTCCGCTCACAAAGATTATTGTCTTAACAGTATATTTATTTAAAATTAGATAACTAGATTAAGTCACGGATGATATCGCTAGTTTTATAACTCAAGGCAAATTTCTTTGGCTTTCTCTATATTTAAAACCAATTAGAGATTGTTTTCAAAGGTATTATCACCTTCTGGTTTCCTATTCCAGATGTGCTAAAAAGATGTTAAGTCCTTGCTTCAATGCAATCTCAGTTCATATCAGAGTGCTTTAGAGTTAGAAATCAGCAGAGGATATGAGGATATCTTGGCCTCATTTTATTACATTAGAGTTCTGGAAGTTTTTAGTTCATAACAATCCATAACAATGATATAATCAAAAGTGAAAAGCGACCAAACCCACCTTTATAGCACAGTTGGTCTATATATCTTCTGCAATAGAGGTAGTCTCATGCACATACAGAGAGGAATGTGTGAAGCCAACACAGCTGGGAGTTCCTTCTCTCTCTAGGAAAATTACTAAGACTTTGTCCTTCTTAAGCATGCAGGCTGCTGTGTCAGGGCCTCATCATCATGCCACAACAAGAGAGAGTAAAATAGAAAATCTTAGCTAAGATTAGACACAATATTTGAATTTGTTCAGGCTAGGTTGTACTCCTGTTGTCTGTTTTTAATTTTTATTTGATTAAAACTATCATCATTTCCATGTTATTTTGACCTAACCATCTTTCCTATTTTTTTTCAGTCAGAAACTATTTTAAAAACTAAAAACTCAAAAACCACACTGCTTTCACAGCTACTGGTAATGCCTTATGTATTAAATTCTTTGAAAATATTGTACAAATCTGACTGACAGCATTCTAAAGGCGTTAAATATCCATGTTCTGATTTTCTGAGGAGTATACAATTAGAAGGAAGCTAGGTACCATATCTTCCTTGGTTCTGATCTTAGTACACTCTAGAAGTACATTCAGCCTACTCAGGTAACTAATGTAATAGCAACAACAGCAGTACAAAATTAAGCATATCTCCTTTTTCTTGCACATTTTGTTTTCTTTCTCTTTGCACCAAATGTTGCTTCTTTTATTTTCTGCAAGTTTCATTAGATTTTTATCCTTATGAATTTTTCCTGAAGGTGAACAGATTCCACCACCCATGAGATAATTTCTTAGTGATGCTTTTATGGAATACAGTGGCTCTAAGCAATATTAGAACTTGTCCAATTCCTAATGTTTCTCTAAGAGGCAAATAGGTTCTATGTTTTCCTTCTGATTTCAAACAACTTACTCATTGTCTCTGGGCTGTGCCTTGACCATAAATCTTTGTTCTCCAGTGCAGCATACAGAGAAAAAAAAAAAAAAAATACATTTTGGAAGGACTTATATGCTGTGGCCGGTTTTCAGCAAAAGTGTAGCTTTCAGCTGGGGGATACTGAGTGTAGAATTCATTGTGTAAATGTATGTGGGGTCCCCTGTGGCAGGAAGAAAATTATGAATCTGACCCCATGTTCTTAGAAGGCTAATTTATTGATTTATGGTATTACATTATATTAAAGAATATTATACTAAAACTATACTAAAGAATAGAGGAAGGATACTTACAGAAGGCTTAACAAGATACCAATGAAAAACCTGTGACTCTCTCCAGAGTCCCAACACAGCTGGACTGTAATTGGTCATTAAGTAAAAACAATTCACGTGTTGGATAAACAATCCCCAACCACATTCCAAAGCAGCAAAACACAGGAGAACCAAATGAGATAATATTATTTTCCTTTTTCTCTGAGGCTTCTCAGCTTCAGAGGAGAGAAATCCTGGGCAAAGAGGATTTTTCAGAAAAAATGACAGTGACAAATGTAGACCACATTAAATGTTCTAGGACATCTGAAATGAGGTCAGTGGGTATGACACAACACCTACAGGATAACCATACCTTAGTAAGGTAACAGGTGAAGGACTACTGGATCTGAGGCCTCTGAGGCTGCAGTAGTTACCTGTGTTTAGGCATCTGACTCCCACACTCAGATGATTTTAAAAGTGCTTGACAGCTGCTCTGAGCTGATTTGAAAATAATCTGGAATGATGGAATGATAACTTCTTAGTATTTTGACCAGACTTTTATTTAGTTTTTATTTTTCTTTAATTAAGGAAATAATATAAAGTATAAAAAGCACAGAAAATGTACCTTTGTTATGAGCATGCTGGAACAGCATTTCTTTCAAGTTTTACACCTTCAGTTTTCTTAAATGTTCTGGCAGGTATACCACTAAGATCCTCTGTCACTGCATTTTGTCAGAGACTTATTAAATAATCCCATCTGCCTGAAGCAATAACTACTACAGGAATAAAGCGATTATCTATTGTTACCTGATTTACACTTTCTCTAAATCTAATGAATTTAAACACACTTTACTTGGTGTAAAATATCACTATAACATTAAGAAGCCATCATTTAAATATGTTCATACAATATCTGCAATTCAAACTAATATGTTTTGTGATATAAAAACTCACCATTTAATGCAGCATGGAAAAGCAATTTGAATGAAAATAAGAAAAAAATTAAAACTATTTTAAAATTACTTGAAAGTAGAGAGTGTAGGTAACAAATGAGAACATCTGCTGGTCTAAAAGCTGTTTCACATTGTGCATATATAAGGCCCTAAAGCACACAAAAAGACACCATTAAAATCATATAGGAAAAATAGGCAATTAGATTGGATCTTGAAGCCCGCAATACTGAGAAGTCTAGGTTCTCAGAAATTTCACAAAACAGTTGTCATTTCAGTCACTTGGAACTGCATGAGAGTTGAATTTATTCTGTCATTGGATTGCAAGCTCATTCCAGAGGCCAGTTTGAAAATCCAACATTTTTCAAAATTTTTCTTGCCTTGTGGTAGAGAAAAATGAGTAATTTTCCTAGCGCACAGAGTGCTTGGTTCTGCTCACATAATTTCTTGGTTTACACATGAGATGGGTCGAGCTCCACTCATATTCTCCTTCTTGCTTCTGCACACACGTTTTGATCCAGCAAGCATCACTGTGTGTTTGTCCAAAGATGACTTTTAGGAGGAGCAGTGAAAGTACACGTCCATACCCCTAGGCTGTGGAGTGCAAAAGTGTATTCACACCACAGAAGCGTACATGAAGTGCAGTACTAATGCATGATTGGCAGCGTCCATATGAGAGAAAGGGATGCATATCAGACCTCTGTAGGACAAGAGTGAGATGGGGCAGAAAATTGGTCATTATTTTGCACTACTTTCACTCTTGTTCTATTTGAATGAATAATTTAAAGTTTTGAAAACAATGTTCAGTATTGTGAATAATTGTCAGTGAATTCAGTGTCAGTGAATTAACATATAATTCTAACTATATTTAATTAAAATTAAACTTAATACATTTAATACTAAAAAGCTACTTATTTAGCCATGAACTCTATTCAACAGCAACTAAAGTTGGGATAAACTGTTGTGATCAACTCCAGTAAATTAAATACGTGCACAAAATTTTTGCTAAGCACGAATGCAAAAGGAATGCAAGAGGGTTTTTCTTCACAGAACTGACGACTACAGATGAACTCAGGATTAAAAGCTGTAGGTGTCAGTAAATTGTCTAGTTCACACATCAAAATACATCAGAAAATTTACTAAACACTCCTGGGACAATACTCTGGAAAACACTGTAGAAGAAAGACTGGAAAGTAAACACCAGTACCAAAATCCCTATTTTTTATTCCAGGGACAAGGAGCTTGCCTCTGACCTGCCCCACTCTGGCCTATTTCTTAGACTACTACTAGTAATGAACACACCCCAAAAAACAAACAAAAAAGAAACCCCACTATGTGTAATGGCTTCAGAAGTTAAGGTAAAACAATAAGGAAGAGGTGAATGGTATTAGTGACCTGGCTCAGTAATTCACAGGAAGATTTTCAGATCCTGACATAATTTACAATAGAATAGGCTAATAGGCTACATAGATAAAAAATCAACTTAACAAGTTGATTTGTTACCTATGTAGCCTATTTCTGCTGTTCATTTTGAAGACAAATCTTTGGGTGACTCATAAAGTCCAAGAGATTTGACATGTCTGCCTGTCTCTGTTTGAGTGGAAAACTTTCATCTCTATCTTAATTTGGGCTGAGACATTCTGACTTTTTGTTTTAATGCTGATTGAAGGGCTACGCAGAGTAGTCCACAGCAGGGTAAAAGAGAAAATGTTCGGAACAAATTACACAACACTATATTGCTTTTCTGCATCTACCTATGAAACTTTTACTTAGTAGTCTCTCCAATATTATTCCAGGAGATTTATAATTACATTTCAGTGAATGGTCTAAGCAATGCCTGAAAACAATAATTTGCATTTTCTTACCACTGACTTTGGGTTTTGGTTTTGGTTAATTTTTCCTTATCAGCTGATGCACTCTCGAAGTCAGAATAACATTTCTGACCAAAACAAAAACTTCTTCAAAGCTATTTAATACACGAGAGAACTTTGTCAATCCTAGAGAGAACAACAAACCTTGTATTTGAGAAGAGCTTAATATTTAAGGAAAACAGTCTTCCATCTATCCATCCTATGAAATATTATTTATTTGGTGCACATTCCATTTTCAGAAAATAAATGGTATTCAAAAGATAAAGCTGATAAATGCTTTATTTATAAGAAAACATTTTGACTTTCAGCAGCTGCTTTTTTATATTGTCCTCTGAAGTTGGTGAAAACAGTAATGTTACAGCATAAATAAAATCTCTTAAACCTGCAGAGAAGTTGAAATAGCGTTTTTTTCTGTTTAACAATGGGACACGCGATAATATTACTTGCAGAAAATGAACTTGCAGAAAATGAACTGCAACTGCAGTTGAATTTCAGATGCCAGTCTTCTCCACAAAAGGGAGAATAAGGAAAAAACTCAATATGTATTTTCATTGTATGCATAGAAAAACAGACAAGAGGAGGCAGGATGAGACAGTTAAAATTACACATTGAAAAATATGCATTATTTTCACAATCACATTTTTCAGTAAACCCTGGATTAAACTAGTCTGGCACTGGCAGAAGCTGATATTTATTGCCAGCATCTGTGGCTGTCTCAGTCCAGCATAACTGCGGTTTCTGTTCCTTTTAAGTTTCATGTGCATTAATATTAGGTGCTTTACAGTTTCTTTTTTCTGCTTTCCTCAAATCATCATATTTTTGCTCACTTGACTGCACACATTGTGGCTTGGCATGGCCAATTGCAGTTGACATTTCCCGTCGCCCAGGGTTAGCCCAATATTAATTAAAACATCGTTCTAGACTATTATCATTTTTCTTCATCATTGTAATGGATTTTATGCTATTTTTATAATTCTGCTTCTTTCAGATAGAAAGAAATCCTAATCTTACATTCCTAAGCAGAAATAGCAGGTTGAATTAGCAATCTTAGTGCCACTTAATGAAGTCCTAACATTAATCTTCCCTCTCCAGTTCCATTTTCAAAACACCTAAAGCCAACCTCTATACAGAAATAGCTTTTGCAAATCTAAGTGTGATTAAAACCCTAGCTGGTCATTCAGTGCACTCAGAAGACACCTGGAATGGCCATTATTTCTCACAGGCTCATGGGTCTCATTACCAACCAACATATACTTCTAATAAAATTTCCATGGTTAAGGAGTAGATTTACTATGAAAAGCCACTTCTCAAAGATTGTACATTCAGAAACACCCCACTAATTCCCGAGCCATATCAGATCAAGGTCATACTTGCTTATCTTCATGAGAATAATTAGAGTTAATTGCTTAAAGCTGTAGAAAGATTCCATGTACATTGGTTAGTAGAGAACACAAAATTGTTTAAGGATGGTTTAGTTCAAGCTACCCAATTTTGCCATTATCAATTTTCATAATGTAAATGGAGAGAGGATGTCCGACTGCAAACCACTTTTCCTGCAAGGAAGATATTCTCAGTTTCTAATCACAAAATCTTACAAAAATTGTTTTCCTGTAAAATTCTCACTGAAACATCTTCACCTAGCATTTCTCTGTTGCATATCTCAGCTGGAAATGGTTGTTATTTAGAACTGCTAATATTACTTTAGCAATCTAATGTGCTAGCCATCTCTACAGATTTTTCACCTAATCTCATGTGCTCAACAAGCTATGTTTTTTCTAGTAGTTCTAATAAATTTTGCTATATTTCACACACAACAAAACACAAAACTTCTTATTTTAATATCAGCTTTCTACAGTACTACTACAGATTTTCGGCTTCTGCTTTTAAGGAGTTTTTTTTTTCTAAACTAGAAATAGTGGTACTAAGTACTAACGGTACATTTTTCCTTTTCCTAATGAAAAATTAGTTGCTTAAATTTCAATTATTTTCATAAATACAAATAAATAATTTTTATTATTTCTCCTGATTCTAAATTTGTATATGCCTAATAGTTAGTGGTTACGCTTGGAAGTGTAAAACTTTTCAATAGATATCATTAATTAAAACTAATTAGTTTTATTACCTAACAGTAATGTTTTCAATTTCTAGTATAAAAATGAGTTTGCATGCATTCTGGTTGCCATGATAACAATATGGATTAGTTGTTCTCCATCAGACCATTCTCAGTGCTTTTCATCATTTTGCAGCTAAAGTTTACTTGATAGTAAGGGTCAGTATTTGAAATTCCTTAGATCTTTAACTTGGTTTTGAAGACACTGTTTTCATATCCTCTTGGGAAGATGTAGTTTGATAGGAAGAACCTACCTAAAGATGGAGACAAATTATGACACACAAAGCCTAAACAGAAATTTTGTGTTCTGAAACAATTGAGCTCTAGTAATCTTGCATAATTACGGCTGTGTCTTTTAAATTGTGGCAAAAGAGGCACATTCACTGTTCTACTCATTTTAGTAAGATTTGTTAGAGAAGTTAGACCTCAAACATGGTAATGGTCTTAATTGAAACAACCAGAACAGAACATTACATTGGCATCAAGAGAAGAGCTCATATAAATTTGACCAAAAAAGAAAAAATAATGAAAGAGAAAACTGCCATGAGCATGTTTAATTTAGAGATTTAATGTGATACATAATTTAAAAGGATTTAACAAATTAATTTTAAAAATATAAAAGTTTTTACTTTCAGTTGTACTTAGTCTGTACTTGAAAGGCCAGATTTAGATGCATTGACTGTTTTGGTATTAAGAAATTTTAGAATCAAGAAGTAGATCCACAAAAGCATTGACATGGTAGTGTTAGAAATTGTACAGAATATGCTTCATGCTGAAGGGTAAATATTAAATATATTACATGCAACTTTTAAGCAGCACATTAGGGATTTACAACAGATTCCATCTTGAACTGGTCAACAGAAAATGAGAAATCAGAGTGGACCCAAAACCTTACACTTTTCAGGGTCTATAAATTTAATTCTGAGCCATAAGAAGAGGCTATTTTCAGTTTAGTATTGCATCTTAAGATCCCCTTCTCAGGTTAGATGTGCAACCTTTTCTCTCTGTAAAATGAGAAGACACTCTTTTTTTAATTCTGTTGGTGGTTGTGTATTTTTATGTATCATGTCAGTGATACAAGACCAGTGATACAAGAAGTAAAAAGACTGCATTCTGTACAACCATCAAATTTAGAGAATTTTCAGCCATTTTTCTCAAATCCTTGAAGAGGATTTAGCCTACTCATGGTGTCTTCCGTGTACTGCTCAACTCTGCCATCCCGGGATACACTTCAAGACTTAGGGGATCACAGAGAGGAAAGTATGGGGATGAAAGAATCTAGGGATCTGAGACAGGCTTGGCAGAATGGATGCCTCCAGCTCTGTCAAGGGGTACTACAAGAAAGATGCAGAGGGACTTTTTACAAGGGCGTGTAGTGATAGGACAAGGGGTAATAGCTTAAAACTGAAAGAGGGTAGATTTCAATGAGACATTAGGATGAAATTCTTCACTGAGGTTGGTGAGACCCTGAAAAATATTGCTCAGAAAAGCTTTTGATGCCCCATCCCTAAAAGTATCCAAGGTCAGGTTGGATGGGATTTTGAGCAACCTGATAGTGGATACTGTGGTGGACAGTATTCCTGCCTATGGCATGGAGGTTGGAACTAGATGACCTTTAAGGTCCCTTTGAGTTCAAATCATTCTGAGATTCTATGATTTCATGTATTTCCTTTAATAACTGCTTAATGTCAATGGCATTATCTGTAACTTCTGTTTTCATGGATAGTTTCCATAAGAAACTATCATAACATGTTTTTTGCTGTTACTTAAGGACCAGATAAAAAATATCACAATTAATTTTTTAGCAAGAACAATTACAAATATAAGTACAGAATACAAATACTATAAAAAGGGGGAAGGGGGAAGGGGAGGGAAGGGAAGGGAAGGGAAGGGAAGGGAAGGGAAGGGAAGGGAAGGGAAGGGAAGGGAAGGGAAGGGAAGGGAAGGGAAGGGAAGGGAAGGGAAGGGAAGGGAAGGGAAGGGAAGGGAAGGGAAGGGAAGGGAAGGGAAGGGAAGGGAAGGGAAGGGAAGGGAAGGGAAGGGAAGGGAAGGGAAGGGAAGGGAAGGGAAGGGAAGGGAAGGGAAGGGAAGGGAAGGGAAGGGAAGGGAAGGGAAGGGAAGGGAAGGGAAGGGAAGGGAAGGGAAGGGAAGGGAAGGGAAGACACCTTGCTTTTCATCAGGATGAAGAGTTGCTTTGTCAACAAGCAGTACTGCAGTCTACTGTCTTGGAAGTATTTTCCCCTATTCTTAGGGATCCTCTGTTTGAACTGACAAGCTACTTTTAGACTTCTAAGTCTAATCCATATTGAACATGTTAGTTATATACTGTTTGTACAGTTCACATACCACGTTTTACAGCACAATTATACTGAAGGTGAGAAACCCCCTATAATCTAATTAGGATTCCTTTATTTTCCTCCAATATTACCTTCTCCATCTCACTACAGATATGCAGCAGTTGTGGCATTCTGCTGCAACATTCTGTTGATGCAAAATTCGAGGCAAATTTATTAAATAATCTCAGGGTAATATATCTGAGTAGCAAAAACTTATGTGAGGTGTTATAGATGTATGTGCAACACCTGTTGTTAGTGAATATGTCATTTCCATCATTTAAAGGTGGAATTACAGAAAACTTGTTACTGTGGTACAATCAGCCTTGATGTGTGAGTGCAGTTGAACTAAATTATTCCCTCACAGAACTGGAACTCTGGTTATTAGCTGAACTAGAGCTACAAATGTGGAGGCACTTCACATTTTAGTTAAAAGAATTACAACAAAACGTTTTAGGCAATTAATGTTTTACTCTCATTCTACATCACCAAGATTTCTACAATTTAAAAACCATTTATTGGCATGGAAACCTCATCTTAATTAAATATGGATTAAACTAATTAACCTAAAACATATCATACTACAGACTGTTTGATTTAGAATACATTAAAGGAAACAGAACATTTTTCATAATTTCATGTCTTTTATCTACTGAAAATGTTTTGCTTTCATGAGAATTTACATGCTTGACATTGAGGCTATCTCCTGAAGGTAAGGATACCATTGACAATTAATGTTAAAAATCCCTGTTTCAGCAACAGTGGACTCTGTGTGTATACATATTGTCTATCCTTCATGACAGTTTTGCTTTATAATTGTCTGTCAGACACCACCGTGTGCCCAGCTACAAATTTTATTTCATATTTGATGTGCAGACACACCAGAAATTGATTGGATTAAATAGAAAATGAAGATACAAAATAGCAAAAAGATCCATATTTTCTGTCAATCAGTTAGACTGCAAGATGACAGAAGAAATCAATTAAGTATTTAGCTAAAAACCTTGCCTGGAATAAGAAGATTTGAAGATTCAGTTTCTTTCCTGTAACTGGCTTCTCCCCCTAAAATCACATCATTGCTCTATGATCTTCTACACGTATTAAGGTTAATAAGCATTTGTTTCTCATGTGCAATTTCCTTTTTGAATGGCTTTGAAGTAGTAGTCACAGTTTTTAAAGGAAATATTAATAATTTTATTCAGTGTCTGACATTACATCAGTGATTACATCACCAGTACTTCATAGATCTACAAATATCAATTAGTGAAATTCTGGCTAGATTCTTGGTTACTCACTATTGACTTCAATAGGAAGGTCAACTCTTAAAGCAGTCTCCAGGCTTCATGAAAACAGACTCTCTTTGCAAGGGCAAAGAATAATGACATGGAGGTCAGGCTAAGAGATAAAAGTACAGGATCAGTCTTGTGAGTTTCATTGTTTTTATACAATCTAAATTGAAATAAGAGTGTATTTGAAGATGTTTTTCTGCCATGAAGCAACAATTCCTCCTAATAGAAATCTTGTAGTCCACCAAGCAGCTGCTGCTTCATTCAAATGCAGAGTTTAGGTAATGACAAAATGTCGTATCTATGGTATGTAATATGACTAGAAATGTGGAGTAAAAAACCCCAACTATCCCAGTGCTGCTTGAATTCTTGGATTTTACTCCTCAGTTCTTCTTACTCTTCTTATTCTCAGCTGAGGATTGGGGAAACTAGAAGGCTGAAACTCCATTTAAAAAATATAAATATTGCAGTGCTCTCTTGGGTGGTTATAGATGCTTGTCCTGAAACGCTGGGGTTTCATTTCTTGCAGGATGTGAAAGATCTATTTTATCGAGCAGCTCCGTGTCAACCTTGCCATTCAGCCTTTAGCATGGCACACAGTGAATGCTGCTATGCCTGGCAGGTGGCCTGAGGCTTCCCTGTCAACATTTTTGTCATGCACTGCAGGAACAGTAAAACCATTCATAGAGTTCTGTGAACTCCAAACACTTTAATATTGCTCTGAGTTTGCACTTAAAATATAAATATCAGTGACCTTTCAGACTTTATATTTAAAAAAAAAATATTTTTAACTTAAAAATATCTCATTTGCATTACTGGTTGGTGAAGTGACATCCATGCTCAAAGCAATTTAATGCTGGTTTCCTCTTTGCTGGAATAAGTTTGTTGGCTAAAGCATCATAATAATACATCAGGGTCAAAAGTAATATACAAGTTCAGAGCCATAGCATAACAATTTGACAAAGAAACATATAGGAAAATCCAATGTGCCTGAGCCTTAGGATGTTTCAACAAGCAGAGAAAATCTCTCTATACTAAAAAGGTAGCAAGGTGAAAACCATTCTAGACACTTAAGAGTGATTTTATCCTCCTTGCTCAGGTCAAATTTGTATAATGGCCCACTGAGGAAATACTGAAAGCTTCTGAGTCTCTGTTTTGAAAAGAAGTTCCAAACTTTAAAAAATACTAGACGAGACTCAGTTCTAAATCTCTTGAGATTTAGGCCAAAATATTGATACCTATGTGACCTGAAACTATTACTGTGATTCTAAGAAGAGAAGTTTATAGAACCTGAAGTAAAAAAGAATTTAAGCATCTAAGGTTATAGACAGTAACTTTGTGGGGTTTCACAAGCATCTTCAGCAGCTTGTATTTAATTCCCACGTGGAGGTGCCTAAATTCTATATCAACCAGCACATTATTATAATATGAGTTAAGATTTTATGTCTCAGGGACTCATGATAAAATAGCTGAGAAAAAAAATTATGTACTAAACCCTTTCTTCAAATACAACATGAACCATTTAGGAGAAAAAAACACCAAAACTGATACTAATTGTGAAAGGGAAGTGTTAAGGACACAATAATGCTTTGTCCACCATCTGTATCCTTCACAACCAACTATATATTTTTAAAATGTCACTGCAGACACTTATGTCACTCTGTATATTTCTAAGATTTTGTGCCTCAGGGTAAGAAAAGAATTGGTTTCTTTTGTGGCTTGAGAGGTATCTGATAAATAGTTAAATATCTGTTACTTTCACTACAATATGTTCCCCCAGGTAATGGGGACCAAAATTTCATGAACAAAATTTATGTCTGTGTAACCAGCTGCTTCTGCAGGTGGTTTGATTCTAAGCCATACTTTTCTGTGGCATGGTACCAAGCAATTTCCTTCATGCAGACCTTTCCTTTCCTTACCAACCAACTTGGAGTAAAATTTCATAAATACTGAAGTAGAAATGGCATGAATGAAGAGTACATGCAGAAAAAAAAAAAGGAAAAGTACCCTATTTTGGCTAGGTTTTTACCATTTCAGAAGCCTCAAGATTTGGCAGAAACAAAAATACCTTTATTTTTTAATTAAAGAACTGCTTTCATTTCACTTATAAATTCTAATTCAATAAGGAAAACTGGAATTCCTAACCATAATGTCTATATTCACTTTATGATTCAAGAAGGTTTCAATTTTTTACAGATAGACCCACTTTTATATGCCATGTTGAAAAGATACCCAAGGTCATGTTTTTGACTTTAGAGAAAGAACCGAAATTACCATGGGGATAAAGCACATTCTGTCCAAGATGCAGAGCACATCTTATTTTGAATCAGAGAGGCAGACAAGCAGATATGTAGAGAGACTGTGCTAGAACCAGAATAAGAGTGATGAAATGTGGTAGCATAAAGACAAGCAAGATGCAATTTACTGCCATAGAGAGCCTATTGCAATGTTCCTTTAAGTTCTCACAGCTTTTAAGGTCTTTGTAAGAAGATATTACTGGTTTCAATAGTGCTCTTATCAGCTCACTGCAAGAACTCTTTCCTCGGGTTTTTGCTCAACGTCTGCCAAAAAAAAGGCCAGAACTCCTGGTCTCATTTACATCAAAATAATTGTTATTGGAAAGATCTTTTCCTTCAATGAAATATACTAAAAATCTTGAGGTGGGAAAAAAGGCACAGTTACTGTAAGTGCACAATAAAAAAATTTTGTCTAGAGGGAAGTGTTCCATACTTATACTTAACAGAAAAATATGGGAAGGATCACGTCTCCTTTAATTTTTTCTTTCAGTAATCAGCATTTGGGCACAATATCTTATTTGGGAAAGATGGACATTTAATTCAGTTATTATCAAAGTTGGTAATAGTCCTTTGACAAAACATTTCTCCTAGAAAATAAATTGACAGTTATAAATGAAAATATAAGGTGGAGGGTTATGTTCCCACTCTGAAAATTTAAAAAAATCTTTCAAGAACATTATTTCACAGATTAAGTAAAACCACATGCATATGAAGGAACAGACTCTGACTGCCATGAAGAATCAAACTTTCAGAGCAACCATGACAGTATAATTTAATTCTGAGTCACTTAGCTACAGACAGGAAACAGGACACAACAAACTTAAAAGTACATTACTAATCAGTAGGATCTGCTAAAATTCTGGATATAATGCGCATTGCTCTTTTTGAGGTGAATGATTAGCAAAGACAATCAGGACAAGAAGACACAATTTTATCAGAAGCCCATTACCAAATGTCAAAGAAAACTTTATATTTCTCTCTGTGGCGGACAATGTTCTGGCTTTTGATGAAAAGGCTGCATTTCCTACTGCAGTCTGCCTCTAATAAAATTTCACTGTGCAGAAGAAAGAGAAACCAGTTTAAAGTCTTTGTAAGGGTTCAGACTATTTTTAAAATAAGTTTAAACACAACTCTGGACGTGGAATTGGGTTTTTTTGTCAGCTTGCTTGCTTCTTTGCTTCTTCAACGATAACTCCACAATTTGTTTCATGCCCATGCCCACAATTTTCGTACACACTTGTATGTTTGAGGAAGACAATGAAATGAAGAAGGCAAGTGTAAAAGATCACACAACCCTCATACTGGCTTTGTTGTTTGCTGACTTATATCTGACCCTTTTACTCTCATTCTGACCTCACCATAATTTTTTATTGTTTAGACTTTAGTAGCATTAGACAAAATTTCTAAAGATCTGAGCCAAAAAAAAAAATATTTTGTATTTTCAAGGAATATTAAAAGAAGCACTTGCTGTAAAAAAGTAAGAATTGTATGCTCCAAAAATTGGAATTGCATACTTTTCACAAGAAGTCCTTAATTTCAATTAAGCATTTATGTTATCAAAATTGCTGAGGTTTTATTATACAAAGGACGGGTAGATATTTGTGTTTCTCCCATGATGTAATTCTCAGGTTACTGAAATTAATAAGCAGTAACTTTCAAAAGGATAAAATTATGTCTCTACAGTTTGCTATGAAGATTTAGTGTTAAAAAAGAGTCAGTATGATATCTATGCAGTGTTTTGGCAGTATACACTGTGTAGGCTGGAGTTCAAAGGCACATCTGTTTTTCATGTCTCCTTGAACATTTACATTCTGCTACTGATTTTTGCTAAGTAGTTAATAACTGTAAAGTAGCAATACAGTCACATACTCCTTTTTCCTACGTATTTGAGCTTTCAAGGGAAAAAATACTCATACACAGGAATAAGTATTGAGGAAATTGAGACTGTATCTACATTATCAAGTGGTTTTCCATGAAAGGGACAATTCTGCAGAGTGACACAACAAAATTACCTTATGTTTTGGAGTATTCTTATTTTCTAGTTGGGCCAGGAGCCCAAAATGCTTAAAACAAAATGCTCGAAACATCAACAAAATGCTCGAAACATCTTAAAATGCTTAAAACATTTTTCCTCAAAATACTCAAAGCAACTTTTTTTTTTTTGCCAATTGCTATACAGCCTAATGATGAAGAACAAAGAAGCATCTTAACATTGTTGATGTATGGACAAGTGAATAATACATAAAACCAGCAAGATTAACTTCCAACAACTCTTTTGGGAGCCAAAGCAGAATTTCTTGCATACTCCACCATGCAAAACCCTAAGTTGGAGAAAGAGATGTATGCTGATGTTTATGGAACACAATCATTACAACCTGGCCCCCTAAGGTGAGAATAACCAAGACTCTTGTTAACAGAATTCCCTTGTGACAGATTGGAGTGAAATGAATGATTGATATTTATAGATACACATATATATGTTGGGTTTATTTTAGAGAAATTTGGTTGCAATGGAAAACAGGTATGTAGCTTTGTTTACTATTGTTTATAGTGATATAGCAATATAAAAGCGTAAAAAATATTACTCAGGAAAATGTAGAAAGGAAAAGAAAGAAAGATAGGAGTAAGAAGAAAGAAGAGATAAGAGAAAGAAAGAAAAGATAGGAGTAAAAATATATGAACACCTGTAGATCTTGCACTGAGACTTGATTGTTGTCTCAATTGTTGTCCCTTGGTCAAAGTGATGATCTTCATCCGCCAGGGGTGAGGGATGAAGCCCAAAACACACAGTCAGGCTCAGTGGTAACACCCAGGAATCTCCCCTGGGAGAGGGAGTTCTCAGTCCTCTGGTGGAAGGCCCCAGAAATGAGTCTGGGGGAACTTTGGCACTCTTTGATGGTTTATGATCCCTTCTCAGCTGCCCCTCAGCACAGCTGAGCCAGTAGTGCCTCATCAGACCCTCGCAGAGGAGAGGAGGGGGAGAGAGGGGGCAGTTTTACAACTGAACGGGTTCTGCAGGGGAGAGCAGTCAGCATGATGAGAAACACCAATTTGCCTTGCTTGGTAGTTCACCTCCTCTATGCTGTGCAGACTGGTGATCACACACACCCAAAAACCCACCTACTCCCTTGGGGGGCACAAACCTGGCCTCAGCAAGGCACTCTAACACCTCCACAAATGGGCAAATGTTTTGAGTCATTAATCAATAATAGTCCGGTCTCTCTCAAGTCACCATATCTGAAACTTGCTCTGTCAATTCCACATCTCTGCGCTGCCATGTGCATGACTTCCATATCATCTGAAAGACAGAAAGGGAACAGTCCTTACAAAATGTTGGAGACAATAGCAACCTTAATAGTTTCGTGTCACTGGGATTTACTAGATATAAGCAAAATTTATGTGAGTTTTCTGTGTTCAGCATAGTTCATCAGTCTCATTCTTGCCTTTCATGATATGCTTTCTGCAGTTACCAAAATTTTTCAAAAATATTCTACTTAAGCTATTAGCGTACCTTAAAACCACAAATAGATAAGTAACTTGCCTGACATGTCTACAATGTTTTTAATTCAGTTTGTTCAAAATAGCTTCTTTTTAATTAGTTCTTGGCAGACACTGCAACTTTGATAGTAATTCTAAGACATATTCCCATGAAGTATTTCAGCAAGATTCTATATCTTAAAGCTGCAATATAAAATGTGCAGTAAAATCCATTGTCTTGGTTCTGCAAACACATCTCTGGTGGCTAATCCCCCCAAAATGAGGATCATTTGTATGTGGAGAATTATGCAGGATTATGCTTGTTATTGTCAGTACTAATTTCAGGCACTGAGATGCTTTGCTACATTATTTCTTCAGTTTTAGCCACAACCTACAGCAGTAAATATGAAGTGCAATACTCAGTGTGCATCATTTAATTTGTTTTGCTGTTGGATTTGTTTGGTTTTGTTTGTATTTTTGTTTTATTTTGGTTTAGTTTTGATTTTGAAGATTGGTTTTTTCTTTGGTTTTGGGTTTTTTTTGGTTTTGGTTTTCGTTTGTTTTCTTTGTTGTTGGGGGGTTTTTGCTGTTGTTTTGGGGTAGCTCTTTTTTTTTGTTTTGTTTTGTTGTGGTTGTTGTTTATAGGAGGCAAGCATACTACCAGCATTTACCCTGGAATTTTTTATGCTCTCCAACACCAAGATCAAATCAGTTTTAGCATAAATGCTTACTTTTGCTTGTCAGAATCCTAGGTCTGTATTTTAACAGTATTGCTTTTGTACTTATATACCATAATAAAACAGGAGCCAATTCATAATGAATGTCAAGAAAAAGCATAGAAGATTTCTACACCCTAACCCAGCTGTGAGGTATGGACTGCTTAGAGAGCAATTTGCAAGATCTAAAATAGAATGGTAAGCTGCATAGAGCAGAATAAAACATTGGCCTGTATGAAGTACTGTGCTCTTTAGGCAGTGATGAAATATCGCTGTTACAGCTGGGATTTGATTATGACTTGTTTTAAAGCATTTCTGCACTGAATTCGTGGACTTTAAAAAGGCCTTCTCATTGTGCAGACAATCTACATTACTGGGCAAACCCACAAGAGTATGGGACACTGAGAAGGCTGATTCATTTTGCTAATGCTTTGGTTTATACTAGTGGTATCCCCTGCCTCTTCAACCAGAAAAAAAAAGATAACAATTCATGGTTTCGTTAATTTTAATTCCATTTCATAGCCAGACAAGAAAACATGACAGCAAATGGAGGCTTTCACCTCTGCGGTTATACTTAGTGTAAAAAAAGCCTAAATAGTAGGCTTGAGTTACACCTGGATAAAAACATTCCTGTCTTTCAGGAGCATGTATACATGTAATTTTTCCAGTCTTCTGGCATGGATAAATGCTTTCCTGTATGCTTCAAGTCATATGTTAATGAAAATACACTAATTAGCTAGTAAACATAAATCAAAATAGCTAACAGTCATTTTGTACTTCTACTGCAATGAAAACGCACTGTCATTGGTCCTTTTTCTATTCTCATTATTTGATAGCCTTTTCACAACAGAACCAATAATACAAAGAGTTATTGTTAGCAGTAGCATTGATCTTAGCAGAGCATGTTTATATCAATGAAGCTTGCCAAGTTCCATCAGTTTGTTTCAGTGTTTTCATTCTATTTGTATGACCCAATTTTAGTTCATTGATGATAACATGCTTTGATTTAAACTCACTTTGATGTCAAGTCAGTTTGATTCAAAAATCCTGTTGTATTTAACTTGTTTCAGTTTTCCTGATGTGATGTTCTTGTACATCAGTAAGTAAAGATTACCTTTACATTTTTCTGAGCTAGCAGAGAATGCCTACCTATAAGACTACCAAACCAAAAATTATAACATTTTTATCTAGCCATTTCTTTCTCAATGAGGAATAATAAGCTTGTACTCTCCCTTGAAACTTCCAAACAATTTTAACCTCATTCTTGATTTACCAAACATATTCTTTAGTTCTCACTTTCATTTTAATACATTCCAACACTATCTCCTGACAAGATGCCATATTATTTAGACACTGATTTCTTAACAAACAGAAGGAGAACATGCAAACATTATGTGCCAAGAATGTATGTCAGCATCCTGAATACTGCCAAGTTTCATCGATGATGATTTGCCTTCTTGATTATTTTGACAAGACTATCCATCGCAATAACCTTCCCACTATTTTTTCACTTTCTTAGATATCCTTAAAACCCTCCCCTAGTATTTTCAAATAAATTTCAAACTCTCTTCTGTCTTCTACTGGCAAAAATACGTGAAGCCTCAGGCTCTAGGATTGGCAGTGAATTAGATAAAGAGAATTTTAGTACTGCAAGTGTTAGCTGTAACCTTTTGACTGAAAATATTCAAAACAATTTCTCAGGAAGAAAATATCATGCATTAAAAGTCATGTTAGACACAGTCAATAATAATTTTTAATTTTTTCTAATGTGTATAGCATACTAAAGGTTCTAATTTAATAGAAAATGCAACTCAAGGTAATATGAAGGATACAAAACATCTAGAATATACAAAAGCCTTCTAAAGTTAATATGTTTTAGAAAAAATGATAATGCATATCCTTGATTTTAAATCAGAACCAGTGTGGGGTTTTTAACATCACAAACTTATTAATCTTATTTTTTTAACAGCTCAGAGTTTCATATCTGGTCTGTGATAAGATAATCTACTGTTTAGATCAAATATTTGATATCCATTATTATTGTTGCAGTACAAAAACAGCTGGAAATTAAGCTTCAAGTGTCTGTAGCCACTTCCCTTCCCCCACACTCCTCCCATGAGAAAGGGAGAAAGAGGCAGAGATAATAAGTTGAGATAATTTACTCAAAAAAACAGAAATAAATTGAAGAAAACAAACAATAACAGCAACAATACGAATAGCAACAGTGTTTAAGAGAGGATGATTAAATTCCAAAAATGCTTGAGGAAGACCTGACCAAGTCAATGCTCCCACAGCCAGTGACACACAGCTTCCTAAGAGAAAGGAGAAAATGGCAGGCACTACTGCAGCTATTTTCCCCTGAGCTGGAGACAACAACAAACATTGGTGGACAAATCGTTTGCACCATGCTCCTCCCCATACTTGAAACAGAACAATATTGGACAAAGCCTACGAGTTGGACCATGTGGCACCACCTCCCTGTAGCTTTGCTCCCCTGGAAAAAGGAACAAAAATGGTGTATATTCCACTGTGCATTTCTAGTTTTCTTCCATACAAAGCCACATCACCAAGAAATTATGGGAAGGGTACAAAATAACCTAAATGTGCCCTCATGGCTCCAGGATCAATCCCTCTCACAGCAAGATTGAGAAAACAACTCTGTTCTAGGTGAAACTAGGACAGTTACGGAGCCAGTTCACTTAAAACGTAATTTCATGGGCATTTTAGGGGGAATCAAAAATTGAAGGCCTTACAAATCACAGTCCTCACTGGATTAATCAGGAGATTTTATATTCAAAAGTTGTTACTCTCATATAATCTGACAGCTTTTGTTATGAAATTTTAGGACTGCTTCAAATGCAATTGCTGGGATTGAACTAAAATTCAACCCCAGCAATTGGGTTTTATATATATGACTTTTATAAAGTCTGCCCCATTAAGACACTTTTTATGATAAAATTAACCCATAACCCCTAAAGGTACCTCTCAGTGTTTTATGCATCTTCCTAGTTTTTCTTCCTATAAGACCTCATTCTCCAGTTTTTACTAATTTTTAACAAACTGGTTTTTTCAGATTTTTCTCTACAAGGTATGTAAATAATTCCGTTGCATAGATATAGCCTTCTACTTACCTTCAAGATGTTTTATATATTCCCTATGGAATACAGTCCAAGGCACATTGTTATTTCAGAGGGCATAATCTGTCACAGATCCTGTGACATCTCTGTCAGCTCTGTGTAGATCTCTTCAACATCCTCAAATATCTCAAGGAAATGGTTGAGTCCTTGTATATAGTGATAAAAGCATGCCTTAACCCCCAAAAAATGGTATTTTCTTAACAAGCTAAACATTTTGTTGACCTTTGATACATAAAGTCCCAGTTGGTACATTTCTTCAAGTTCCAATCAATATGGTCTATTTTTCTAGTGCAAACTCTGTAAGTGTATTTTACTCATATTGTTTGTACCTTTTAATCAATAAAGATGGTTTGTCACAGTTAAGAATGTAGAAGAACATTCACAGAATGTTCTGAGTTGGGAGGGACCCAGGAGGATCATCAAGTCCAACACTTATGTGAGTGGCCCATAGAGGGATCAAACCTGCAACTTGGTCTTTATTAGCACCATGCTTCAGCCAGCTGATTTAGCTTCATAACCTTGTTCAAGCTGGTTAAATAATGTATTTTTTGCTTCAAATGCATTTGGTTTTTTGATGGTGATTTCTTCAGGCTTAAATAACGGCATTAAGGTACAGATTTGAACTGGTTTAACCTTTGAGCCTTGCACTACAATTCCTTGCTTCTTGAAATGTAGTTGCAACATTGTTCATAGGTAAATATGCTGTTTGTTCTACCTCTAAAGCTGAAATGATTGTCAAGGCATAATACGAGTTATAAGACAAAATCTTTAATCAAGGCTCAGTGCCCAGAATAATGTTTGTTGCTAGACTTATCTGTGTAATGTATTTGTTGTGCCAGTAGTCTCCCTTTGAAGGTTTAAATGGATGTGTTAACATGCAATGAATTTAGAGTGTGTGATTGCAACTTACATATTTTTCAGTGTCAATTTGTAGGGAAAAAAATCAATATAGTAGTACTTCACTTACTATTTTAAGTATGAAATTTTAGAATTGAACTCATTAACTAAGCATGAATATTTTTAAGCAGAGATTCAAATTATACTATGCGGTGTTTTAAATATTACATGCTTACTGTATATACTGTATGAAAATATATTTAGGTAGTTTTTGTTTGGAGTGTAAAAAAATCCTTTTTTTTTCTGATTAGGTATTTCTGCAAAAGCATTTTCTTCCAGGATTCAAGCTCAGAAGGCTCATCACCTGAAAAAAAGTCCTATGACCTGCTTCAAAACACTCCAAAGCTTCTTGCTGAAATCCGTAGTTAAATTCACCTTCCAGTTTAGTTAATGAGGAAACAGTAATGCAGCAAAGCACCGAGAAGCCATTTAATCTGAAGAAGGATATTGGTACAGACACTCCAATCCCTCTCTGTCCTCCATCGATGCAGGATAATACAGTGCATTCAGGATTCCACTATCCTTAGCATAACTCCACTGGCATTAGTGGATTTCTAGCAGTGAGGTAGCAGCCTACAGTAAGTCTGTGCAACTGGGGAATTAGTTACATGTATTGACCATTTGTTTGTGCTGCTGTTTCAGCTGATAATCATTAGTTGTATGAGTGATCTGAATATAGTTTTGTGCTGTTAACACTGACACTCTTATTTGATAGTTTGTTTTTGATCTGTAGGATTTCAGATATGGCTGCGTATTGACCACTTACCATCCTGATTGAAAAAACTTGTAGCATTATTTGATATGTCTGTCAAGTGAATTGATTTCCCTTTATTGCTTTTCTTCCCAAGTTGCCAGCTCCACTGTGAACACAAGCCAATTTTTATACTTCCTTTATGTGTTTTTGACAACATGATTCTCCCTTTTTTCTGAAATTTCCCTCAATGTAGCATTTGGCTTAATGAGTTTCTAGAGTAGGAGGAACTGAGTTCCCCTAAACCTCACCACAAAAGAACACACTTATATAGAAAGTTAGAGACTCTGATAAAAATCTACAAATCACAGCTGAGACTAAAGTCAACTAAACCTCAGCAATTTTCTCTGGAATTATGATTTTTTTTCTGGAATGAAAAAAAAACCAGAAATAATTGTGCAAACCTTTAATAGGTAGTCAACCAATGAGAGACCTCTAGTTTGTGTATACATAGGGTATAGTGACACCCAGAGGAAAAAAGGCAAAGCCAGATTTTCAAAATCCTGAAGCCAAATTCTCTGAATTATGAAAAATGAAATGGTAGTGGTGAAGCATAAAATAAAAAAAGTGTTATAAAGTAATTTATCCAAGGGGGAAAATTAGGACATGCACTTTTCTCCCTATCAGTGCAGGGCTGTTCCTTAATAGCCTTTCTTAACAATTCTGCTGTAATCAGGAGACATAATGGTTGTCACTTTGACAGAAACCATTGCCACTTAGCTTCAAGACATAAAAAGCTATGGCAGAAATTTCAAACAAGTACGATTACTTATGCTTAAGGAGAAACCCACCTTACAATATTAGCAGTAAAAATCATTAAAGTCTTAAAATTGTATCAGACTCTTTCAGTAAGGGCAACAGTTCACTTGCCTATTAGAAGTTAATCATGTTATTCTTGAGAACTTTTTTGACCTAAAATCTATAACCAGAATGACTGGATTTCTTTATCTAATACATTTCTCGCTATCAACAAGTTATGTTCCTGAAAAAAAGTAAAAGAATTAAGATTATTCACTTTAAACATGTTTTTTTTTGAATGTATAGGAAATGAAAAACTAAAATATGCAGTCAAACTGCAGAAAGTTTATAATTCTGCATCTCTAAGCTTGGATCATATTTCACACATATTTCTTACAACCCAGCTTTCAGTGTGCATAAATGCTGATTCTGTTTCAATTCTTGCAGCTTGAATGTAGAAAAGCGTGTCCTTTGGGTAGCAAATATCAACATTTCTTCTCTCCAGTTCTTCAAGGAAGCAAATGGATAAACATAAGCAGCAGAAATTAGTCAAGCAAGTGATCTATTAACCTAATGGATATAGAATGGGGAGCTCATGAACTGCAGTTTCAATCTCTGGGGGAAAGCTCTTTGCAGCTCTAATTTACCAATTTGTTAAATTTCAAACACAACTAAGAAACATTACAGCCAATTAGTTCCAGTAAGACTATAAGGCTGTATATTTAAATACCCCACTTGTACTGCTGTCCTGATAAACTGAAATATCTCTCATTTCTTTCCAGACTGTTCCACTGTAGCAGTTGAGCATAAAAATCTCATTTGGGACAAAAGTGAAAAGTCCTTGAAAATTAAATTAAATTCATTCAATTAGGCTAAAGAAATATCTAAACCAACTATTAGTAAGAAAAATTTTATTTGCTTCGTTTCTGTCAAATTGGAACTTTAAAGGGACTTCAAACTATCAAAACTGCTTTTATTTGAATTTAAATGGCAGCTCTAATTTAACTTTGCATTTATTTATTTATTTGTTTGTTTATGTTCATGCATGCAGAAATATGAGTTTCATAAGAATCTGGAAAAAAGAATTGAAAAAATAAACAGCATGGGGATTCTTAAGGACTGTAAAGTTACCAAGTCACAGTGTGAGGCTCTTATGACTGTTATGTATATTTTTATGTCTAATATTGTTTCTATTTTCTGGAATTTTAAATTTTACCAATCAGTAGTCTTGCCCTTTTTGAAATTTTCAAGAAGTATTTATGCCTTTGGCCCTCTGAAATATACCTTACCATGTTGTACCTTAAGAGCTTTACATTTCAAATGAAAGCATGACATAGATATACTCAACATACCAAATGAGAGCATGACAGAGAGGCTTCGCAGAAAAAGAAGATAATGAAAGTAAATTAAAATAAATAAATCAGGTTTGTTTAAGACTCCGACCCCAAAAATTACTTGCAGTCACATACTTGAGTATATTTCCTCTTTGTTACTACAGTCAAAGGTATTATATTCTGATCCAAGCCAAGCATGAATTTTCATCCATATTTTGACTAGATTAGTATCACTTACTGTAAAACCTAGGTAACATACTCTATATACCTATACAATATGTATGTATGTGCATTTACCAAAAATGTATATTATAAAAATTTGTATCTATTTGTAAGGGGATAGAATATAAGAAAATAAAGGTAGTATAGAAAATAATCTTACCCCTAAAAGAGTTGCAGCTGGGCTAACTATTAAAGATTAGGAGCAGGCCTGACTTTAACAGGGTACAACTGTAGCTAGTAAGAACGAGAGGGCTATAAAAGAGTGGATTGGTTGGCTGAGGGGAATTGGAGTCAGTTGGCTGCTGTGAGAAGAAGGAAGAGTCAGTGCTTAGAGAAGCTGCCTACAAGAAACGTCAAGGAGGTACAAAACTCTTCTAATAAGGAGACAACAGTATGGAACCTTTGCAATATAATGGCAGCATCTGTTAATAGACGCACATGCAAACAAACGTGTACGCATATGTAATATATGTATGTATCTGTTGAGTCATACCTTCAAATGAGGCATCATCACTTGCAAGAGTGGTTAGAGATTTTAAAGGTTAAAACCTGCACCTATAGGAACATCTAGGACACTGGTTACACTTGGTTTGAAATCTTCAAAAGTTATCTTTCCAAACTGCTTGATGGATTTGAGATGCTGTTTTGCGCAAGATGATTAATTTTTTCAACTCTTTCTCAGGAACCTTGTTTGATATAAAACCAAAGCAGTTTCTAAAAGTCCATCCTGACAATTGCCAACTGTTGGAGTTTCTTTACATTGGACCATACCTTTTAAAAGATGCTATACAATCCCTTTCCAAAACACAAAAAAAAAAGGCTGGAGAGAAGTAATTAATGTTTTGCTTTTCCAGAGATTCCTTAGTTGAACCATTTTCTCAGGTCCACATTCATACAGACTAAGAGGGAGACAATAAAGAATGATTAAGATGAAGGGGAAGTCTTCTGCTTTGTGATGCCCTCAGAGTCCTTGAAGAGAGAAAAAAATGGACACCCAAGAATAGACCTAAAATTTGTATATCTGACAAACATGTTTAGTGCAACAACTGCGTTTCACATCTAACTAGAATAGAGAGATTAATTTAGTTTTGCTTTTGCTGCTCTTGGACAATCATTCCACAATCTGGATCCATTGTTCTCATAAGAACTGTAATAATTTATATATTCTCACCTGATCAAGGGAAGCCAGTTGATGCAATCTTTTTGGATTTCAGTACCCCTTTTGATATTGTCGCTCACAGGATCCTTCTGGACAAAATGTCCCACACAGCTGGATAAAAACATTGTGGTGTGATGGGAGAGCAGCTGGCCATGAGTCAGGGACAAAGGGTTACAGTGAATGGGGTGACATCAGGGTGGTGACCTGTCACTAGTGGAGTCCCACATCCCTGCTCCATCCTCAGCCCTGTGCTCTTCAACATCTTCATAAAGGACTTCAGTGCAGGACTGGGAGGTATACTAAGCAAGTTTGCAGATGATGGAAAGCTGGGAGGAGCTCTTCTTCCTCAAAGGTAGGGAGGTCCTGCAGAGAGACCTCAACAAATCAGAGGGCTGAGCAATCACCAACCATGTGAAGCTCAACAAGAGAAAGTGCCAGATTCCATACCTGGGATGGGATAACCCTGGGCGTATGTGCAGACTGAGGAATGAGGTGCTGGAAAACAGAGCAGCAGAAAGCGATGTGAGGGTCCTGGTCAATGGAAAGTTAATATGAGTCAGCAGCACCCTGGCAGCCAGGAGGGCCAGCCCTGTCCTGGGGGGCATCAGGTACAGCATGGTCAGCTGGGCAAGGGTGGGGATTGTCCTGCTCTGCTCTACACTGGGGCAGCCTCACCTCCAGTGCTGTGTGTGTGCAGTTTTGGGCACCACAATGTAAGAAAGGTATTAAACTATTAGAGAGTGTCCAGAAAAGGGCAAGATGATGAAGGGCCTTAGGGTAAGCCACATGATGAGCAGCTGAGGTCCCTTGGTCTGTCCACTCTGGAGAAGAGGAGACAGAGTAGAGACCCCATTGCAGTTACAACTTCCTCATAAGGGGAAGAGGAGGAGCAGGCACTGGTCTCTTCTGCGTGGTGACAGTGACAGGATCCAAGGGAATGGCCTGAAGTTATGTTAGAGGAGGTTTAGTCTAGGTATTAAAATAAGGTTCTTCACCCAGAGGAAGGCTGGGCACTGGAACCAGCTCCCCAGGGAAGTGGTCACAGCACCAAGCCTGACAGAGCTCAAAAAATGTTTGGAAAATACTCTCGGGCACATGGTGTGACTCTTGGGAATGGTACTGCACAGGACCAGGAGTTGGACTCAGTGATCCTAATGGATCCCTTCTAAATCAGCTTATTCTGTGATTCCATGATTCTCCACACCTCACAGTACAGCAGGGGCTAACAACTTGGGCCAGGGAGCTGGAGGCGTCATGGTCTCCCAGAGGGGTGACAAGGCAGGGTATTATTGGCCATGTCCATCCCACTGCTCCAGCTGGGGAGCAGGGAAGGCAGAAAGGCAGCTAGGGACAATCCTGGGGATGGGACTGGGGGAGAGGCTGGTATGTTGGCTTGGGTGGGGGCCAGGCTCAGGCCTAGTGGGCAAAACCAGGGTCAGGCACAGCTCCAGCTAGCCAGGCAGGCTGGCCTGGACCAAGGACCATGACTAGGCCTAGACCAGGCTCTATGTGGTGGGTTTGCTGCTCCAGCAGAGCCAAGCACTGCTGCCTCAGCAAAGTCAGACTCTGTGGGCAGGGGATTGTCAGGTTAGTGCTGAGCTTTAGGGTGGGCTGCATGGGTCAGCTGCGGTTATTTCTTTTCTACAGATAGTAGCTTGATCTGAAGCGTTGTATAATGCAAGTGATATAAGGTTGTTACCAGAGTATATAAATCCTTTTTTGACCTGGAAAACTTATTCACCTTAAACATAAAAACCCTAACTAATTTTTTATCTCCAGGTGACATACTTATGGAAAACAGTAACTGATAATCATAATACAAATTTCCAATACTCAATTTTTTAATCTTGAGAAATTTGGTTCTCTGTTTATTTTAAAATTTACAAAATTATCCTTGGTTCCTTTGATCTTTCAAACAATGCATGAAGGCAGTGCTTTGCTCCAAGTCAAAGAACAAAGCAAGCAGTAGCATCTGCTTCTGTAACCACTGACTCCTACCTGCAGAAGAGAGGGAAGAGCTTCCTCTGACAGAGCTTGTTAGCAACTCAGGCTCAGATAGACTGGGGACTATGCCTGCCTGATGCAATTACACACCAGCTTACAGTAGTTACATACATATCTTGTAACTGAAAAAAGAAGCTGATGGGTTACTTTTATCTCTTCTCATCTTTCATCCCCCTTTTCTTATTTCTTCATCAAAAAGAGAAATTTTACTTGATGGACAAAATCCCTGTAGGTAAGGTGACTAGTTAATGGTGGAAATAATAATGAAGGGAGGTGAGTTGCCATCGAAGAGGAAAGGGTTGTGATGATAGGGGCTGGGCTGTTGGAAAGCAGCTCTGCAGAGAAGTACCTGGGGAATCCAAGTGGCAACAAGTTCCATGAGCCAGCAGTGTGCCCTTGTGGCCAGGAAGGCCAATGGGATCCTGGGGTGCATTAGGAAGGTATCCAGCAGGTTTGGAAGGTTATCCTCCCTGCCTACCCTGCTCTGCCCTGGTGAGGTGACATCTGGAGTTCTGTGATCAATGTTGGGTTCACCAGTTTGAGAAAGACAAGGATCTGCTGGAAAGGGTCCAGTGCAGTGGTATGAAATGATTAGGGGACTGGAGCATCTCTCTTAGTAGGAAAGGCTAAGAGAGGTGGGCTTGTTTTGCCTGGAGAAGAGACAACTGAGGAGGCATTTTATCAATATGTACACATCTCTTAAGGGCAAGTTACAAGTGGATGGGGCCAGACTATTTTCAGTGGTGTACAGCAGCAAGATAAAGGCCAACAGGCACAAATGGAAACACAAGAAGTTCTATCTGAATGGGAGGGAAAGCTTCTTTACTTTGAAGGCCACCCTATGATATCTGCTCTAGGTGTACCTACCTTAGTAGAGGAGCTGCACTAAATCACTAAAAATAAATAAATAAATCACTATTCTGTGATTCTGTGGTAAGGAGAAGTGAAATAGTCTCTAAAATTTGTACTAGTTGCTCTTTTACACGCAATGTTGAGATTATCAAATTTTGAGGAAAAATTCCTGTGAGGAATATGCCTTAGCAGAAAGAAGTCACCAAATTTTTCAATTATTCAAGAGAAACAATTATAAGAAATCTTTCTGAGCCACTTTCAACTTAATAAAAGGAGAGGGATTGTTTCAGGTGTGACTAGTTAAAGAGTGAATCATGAAGAACAAATAATAACATATTTGGAGGAGATCATAAGATACATTAAACAGAATTCTGTAAAACATGGCTTATCTTAAGTGATCCAAGCATTTTGATTATTTATTTTTTTATTCTGAAAATATATTCAAAGACTATTGAGAAGGTGTAGGTTTACTTTTTGCTTTTGTTTGATTGGAGTTTTTTCGTGAACTTGCATGTTTAGGATAATCTTTAAAAAATTATTTGAAAAATCACTGATAATATCCTCAGGGTCTTTTTGATTTTCAGTTTTTCAGCCTTCTAACTTTGATGTTCAGTATGATAAATGGTTAGATTAACAAAGTGTTCATGAATGAGTAACTGACAAAACATTGCAGTAATTAGGTGCTTGGTAATACATATGGAATTTTTTTGTTTGGCCTTTATTGTGGACATTAAATGTGTGCTCAAAGAGGAAATAAATGCTGCGAGTTTATGTGCAGGCATAATATAAACTAGCCATTGCAAAAATCCATAGCTGCAAACAAAGAATTATAGAAAACCATTAACAAAAAACAGTGCTCTGTAATGGAGTTGTAGCTTAGATATAAATTGAACTTAATGGTGTCACATTATCCTGGTGTTGCTTTATCTCCATGACAGATGAATTGGGAATTCTCCTTTTCAGTCTTCTTTTTTCCGTAGTAAGAAAACCTTGTTCTTACAATTTTTATGCCTAGGTCACTTCTACAAAATTTTAATCATTGCTATTACCGTGTCTTGTCTTCTGTCTAGTTTGTCTTAATGCTTCCTGTAGTGTGCTGGTCAAAGCTAAACACTCTATTCTCACTGTTATCATAGTACCACGTGGCAGGACTCAACAATCAGTCTCCGTATCTTGTATGACACTGGTGTTAAAAGCATCTCAGAATTACACATTTCTTTCCTACAAGAGTATCACTAATTTCTGATCATTTAAAAAAATTCTATTTGAATGTTAGTGAAATATTTGTTATATACAATATTCCTTATTTTATATTCATATGTGTGGTGTTTGTGAGCAAAGTGGAGCTGTTTGCTTTGTCCTTATTCCATTTCAAAGTCTTTCTGTCAAACTCTTTCTCTGATTTATGAAGATCATTCTGTCCTTTCAAGTGTTTTGAAAATCTCATATTTTGTATCATCCATCTACTTTGTACATTTATGCTCAATGCCATCAACTAAGCCTTTCAGAAAAATACCAAATCATGCTAGTTCGTATTTCTGTGATCTATGGCATTTATAATGAAATTTGGCAACACAGTAATAACTACGGGTCTTTGTGCAGGTTTGGGGTTTTGTCTTGTTTTGCTTGAAATACAGTTTAAAATATAACACTAATTTAAAGAAAGCAGAGATTTACCTTATGCACGGTATTGCTCTACAGAGAATTCATGCTGTAAGGAAAAGGCTTTGCTTACACACACCAGGAAATGTCTTAGCTATATATTAATGCAAGGGTCTCAGAACGATCCCTTGGCAATAATGGATTATGCAGTAGTGAAAAGGAAGCATTTCTCACATTCTATAAGCATTAGGTATTCCATATAATGTGCTAAAAAGATTTATCTTGAATTTATGATTCCAGAACCCATCATAAATGCTACAGCTTATAAATTTGAACTAGGAAAGAGAGCAACTAGTAATGGAATGCATTCAGAACCTGATAGGTAGAAAATTAACCTTATTCTACTATTAAGTTGGTCATAATCAATAGCTTTCACAAATACCATAAAATGTCTCTGATTTTCAATCTACATTTCCTTAAAATTAACATCTAGAATAAATTGCTTTTTTATTACTATTATTGTGGGGCACCCTCTCCTTGGAATTACTGTTAAGGTCACATAAAATGAAATTATATCTTTAAGTACAAAATTATTTGATAAGGAATGTAAAAGCCAGGAGATTCTGGCTTCAGATAAGCCAGCATTTAAAATATATTTGACATACCAGTAAATTGTCTGGATAGTTCAGAAACTGCAAGTGCTAGGGAAGTATTTCATAGTTCAAATTTATGGCCTTTTTTCTTGTTGAAATAGAATTAATGACAATCCTTTGGATCAGATACACATTGTTAATTTCACAAAGAGGCTAATAGTTTCTTCATTTATGAAAATAGGTTGCTTTAGTAGGCACAGCCTGAGCCTCATTTTACACCCACAGGTTCTCAGGATCCATTCTCTTTCACTCAACTCTAGATTTTTTTTTCAATGAAAGACACCAGAACTACATCAATTAAAGAGTAATTTAAATATATATGCACACAATAGAGAGAGAAAAGGAGAGAAGAATCAACTGTGAACAGAATGGAGCCTTTTCATCAGGAAAATACAATACATTTTTTCTTATAGGATAAAATTCACTTTACCCTGAAAGCCCAAGTAATCATTGTGTGAGAGAAAATGTGTGAATGGGATGAAAAGATAAAAATCAGACACTCCTCAAAGTAAGCTAGGGTAGGGGGCTGTAGCAGAACTTCCCTGTGATGACTGTAGCAACTAATCCAACAGAGGAATTAGGGCATCGTTCATGCCATGGCATTTAGAGAGCTTGTTGCATTTCCCTGGGTTTTATTGCATGGGTTTTTGGCAGATCTGCTCAGACCACCTAGGCTGCTTTTCTTCACAACTTAGGCATGAGATATCATAATCTATCTCTTTTGCTCTGGGCCCCCTACTACTTCTTTGAGCCATGATTACAACACCATTACACCATTACACTATTACATATTACAAAGGGTTTCAAATTTTTTAAGTTATGTTTCTCTCTACCCAGTTATAAAACTAGAAGGTCAAGTTAGACTAGATTTTCAGAGATCTGAAGGTATTCTCAAGAAATTGAGAATCTCTTTCAAATTAAAAAAAAATGATTGTAATCGTATATAAATATATACATTCTATATAATATACAAGATGACATTGGTAAACGTGCTAATTTATAAGCCAAATTTTGTCTTGGAATTATGAAAAGAAAGTCTAACTTTCTCCTGTCTCATTTTGTCATGGCCTTTTTATATAGATGGAAATATCACAGTTATTCAGCCAAATGCTGTTTCCATGTTTTACCTATTAATTCCTATTAATAAATTTATACTGTTAATAATCATGGAATTTGGTCCATTAGGAAAAATCAGGCAACCTTCTGAAATGGAGTTTAATTACTAGATGAATATGGTACATAATAGATGTTTGTGAAGAATCAGTTTTGTAGCAAATACTGAAAGCTCCTCCACTCATCACTCCAGTTCTAATTATTTTTTCCCTAATTTTGTTTTTGCTTCCTCAAACATGCAATTGTGAAGAAATCAGTAGTACACAGCTACCAGGCATCATCTAGGCAAGGCAGCTCCATGTTTTCTTGATCCTCTTGAGCTTTTGATATGTATCTGCTAGTGAGTATGTGTAAGTCTCAGAAATGCATTTAGAAATTAAATTCAGTTTCTTTTTTGTAGTCTCAGGAAACACTTTTGAGAAGTGTTTGAATGTAGGTGTTCAAAAACTGTCTTGGTTTTGAGAGAAAAGACAGGAAATTTTTAAGAAAACTAAGTGGCTGATTTTTCTTTTGTGTGTTTAGAAGATTTTGATTTGGTTTTGAGAGTACTTCTGTCTCTATATTTCAGACGCCATGCATGCCAAAACCCAGGCTTTTGACCTGTGTGAATTGTACAATAAGTTGTAGACACACATTGGCCAATGAGTGTTCAATCCCTGTATGCTCACTTGATTTTCTGTTCTGGTACAAATGAAATACATTACAAAGTCATAATAATGTTTTTCTAAAGTAAGTTTGTATTTAATGAGTAGGTTGGATTGGTTTTCAAGTTTTAGTCTCAAAAGGACACAAACTGCTGTGTATTTACCATAAAGGATTTGATAAATACCTGGCAGGATATGTCAGAAGAACACAAAGTCAAGCAGGAACTGTAATGTGAAGTTGCATATGTTATCTGAGCAAACATTTCTTTATTGAACAACCAACAGTACATTAGACAGTGTCTCTGCCATGAGACTGAAATAAATAAAATTCTAAAATATCTTATTTCTCACCAAAAATATCCTGAGAAGTACAGATGCAATAGATGACACTGATAGCCCTCTACCAGTTTCTATGTTGAGAACCTGCTGCAGGAAGACTGTCCATGACTTTGAGGAGGCACACAGGACTGCAGTAATTTCTGTGCCTTCCAATATCCAAAATCATTCTGTAGTGGAAGGACCTGAGTCTCTGGAAGATATTTCCTGCAAAATCCATTGCAATTCAAAGAGCACCTGAAATTAAAATGATGTGTACAGCCGAATATACTGCGATTTGCTACTTATGTGCATTTATATTTATTTTAGCTGTTAGCACTTTTAAAATTCTGGCCCATTATTCATTGTTCTTTGATGTACCACATCCTGTCTTGCCAGACTTGAGATCTAATATATAGGTTTGGTGATTCATTGGTTTCCATGTATGGAAATGTTGGTTTTCTGGCTTGCTTGTTGTTGATGGGATTGAAAAGATCTATAGGATGAGCTGCTTCTATAAAATCCTTCCAAACATACCTGAAATAATTTGCTCTCAGGGTCTATGCTGTGAAAATGCTAATGAAGTTAGATTTTATGGTAATAGTGAACTAAAGAGAATTGTTGAAACTTGACCTTAATCATTCAGGACACTAGCTAATATAGAGAAGGGTAGTTCAGAAGTTTAGGCAAATTCCCTGTGAGAATTCAATGCAGGAAATTTTCTCATGCAATAGCCCCCAATGAACTTCTTTTCATTAACTTTGTACAGACAGCTATGCAACACCCAAAAGGTATTTGACAGTCTAATTTGGAACCATAAATGCTGCTACCATGTGACTAATTTTCTTCACCTACTGATTATGTCTGGCACAGCATACTTCAAAAAGTCACAGTGCATGCAAATAACATGACAGAATAACAGTACTTACAGTATTGTGCTTACTTTGATTAATTATGGTGTAACTAACTAGAAAAAATTATCAGCAAATGCAGCGCAAGGACACTGCTATTGTAATAGAGATAATCTAAACTGAATCAGCAAACAAGATACATAACTATTGTCCTTATTACACAGAAAAATGCTTCTTTTAGTTGAACTATATAAAAAAGCTTTGACATTTGATTGTATTTTTTTTTTGTTAGCATTTATTAGGGTTTTATACTTTTCTTTGATGAAAGATCAGCACCAGATGCTTACTGAGAGAAAGAAAAGTATTAGCTATAACGCCTAACATTTTTTTCACTAATTGTAGATAATTGCAGATTTTTTGGTCCCTGTGATTTTCATTTTTCTTCATTATAAGGACAAACCCTAGGGATCATTAAAATAAAATAGAAGCAATACCACTGAGCATTCCCAGCATTATATACAGCATATCCACTGATCTGACACACAGAATAATAAATTCCAATATATATCATGTAACTGAATAATTATACAAGCAATAGGATTTAAGATTCCATTCATTTATTTGTGCCACTGCTAAAAAATAAATATCATACATGTCACACACATTCCGTGTCACATCATTTCTTGTAATATTAGAGTTACTACTCAAGTGCTTTTCAACACATTCTATAGTTTTAGCATACAGTCAAAAGGCCCAGGAAAAGGAAGCAATAAGTGAAACAAAGAGTGGCATGTGAGAGAAAAACTGAAAATCTCACATATCGAAAAGCTTTATATAGCTAAATTTCTATCTGGATATTTAATAATATTGGTAAATGCAATATCTTTGTTTCCAAATGTCAACTGCTGCTGAAAAAAGTTCAAAGAATAATGATAAAAATACTTAAGTATAATGCCATAAATTAATTTGTACATATTTTTGTATTGTTATTAGTACCAGCTGTAGTGTGAAGGTTTGTTGTTTTGGTTTAATTTTCTAATCAGATAACTCCTTTTTGAAGAAAAAAAGAAAGAATGTGCTCTCTTTTAAAGACTGAGTTCTGTTAGTGTTTCTCTACAAAGCAAACAAAGGCATCTCTTGCTCTGCTGGTTAAGGCTGAGAATGAACCAGCAGTTTGGAAGGCAAAAAAAAACTCTACAGCAAACATCTTAGACCTAGTGTATAACAGGTCGTCATCTTCCAGAACATCATTTGACAGGATAAAAATGTTTTGGTGCTCCAGGGACAATAGTTCTAAATATTTTATGATTTTAACTAACCTACATACAGCTGAAAGTAATAATTTCTATGGTATGGTGTTTACCTAACAACACCATGGTAAACATTACTTTGTTACAAAACTGATAATTTGAAGTACGTTGAGATATGAGGGGAAAGTTCCTGTAAAAATTCATACAAAGTAAACTTCAGCACTGTAAAAGTGTGTTTAACTCTTCTTAAATTCCCTGTTGATTTTATGACCATCTTTTGAAGAAGGAATGATACTTGATGGTGGCTGCAGTGGCAGCTTGTACTGTTTTATGACAGTTTTGACACTTAGAGAAGTAGTTTTCTCCACAGTTCCAAGAGTTCATCCCACACTAAAATCCAGCTCTTTCAATAGCTCTAACAGTATTTCTTGCAGCTATCCGTGTATTGTTACATAAGTTCTTTAATACAATAACTGTACAAGGGCTTTCAGATATTCCCAGTGCACACACATCTCCTGAGAAGATTATTGTTGTTTGAAAAAGCATAAGATCTGTTCCAGCCTTTTACTTTAAAGAATAATAGATAGAGATTTTTACTCTAGAAAGAAAACAATTTTTTCAGAATTCATCTTTCTCCTTCCATATATTTTATCCTTATGCTTGTACATTTCAATCAATCAATTAGATGTGAAAACACAGCTATTCAAAGTTATCACATTGTTGACTTGGGGGTATGGTTTAGGGTTGATTATGATTGTGCTGGGTTGATAGTTAGGCTAGAGGACCTTTAAGGTCTCTTACAACATAGATGATTCTGTTATTGTGGGAATAAAGTATATGCAAAATTTCCAATATCAATAAAATATACATCCCTGTCAGCATGACAAGAGGAAAAATCCTTCATTTAAGTCCAAATCAGGAGATAAGTTTAACTTTGTGTACACTAGCTGGCTACTCTGGCATATTTTAACATGATTTATAGATTAGGTCACTCCTATTTATATTCCTACTATCTCTATGTGTCAGCTGTTCTCAGAAATGTCTAAAGACAGCAGTGTCCCTGAAGTTTCTTATGATCCTAAAATTCCACCTCCATAGGTACTTTCTGGTGCTTAGAATCTAATTTGGCCTGAAGATCATCAGAAGTCATAAAAAGGCATTTTTCCTCCTGTCTTCTTTTAACAGGCTCTGATCTGATGAAAATGCTCAGAGAATATCTCAATTTAGAGCTAATAAAAATATACAATATTCTTTAAACTTTTTGTGATTCTTGTTTCTTCCAAGTGTTTTAGCTTCAGAAGGTTTCTGTAGAGTTTAAAATATGTCATTTCAGTCTCTGTGTCTGAGAGTTTAAAAAAAATATGTCCAGTTATTCAATATGTCCAACTACAAACCTTAAGATGAAATAAATTCAAAGCAACAATGACTCAAATTTATAGCTTAGTGTATTCCTTTGGGATATGCAGGTTCAGTCTTTTCACAAACCATAGTGAATTCAAGTCCTGAAGAAGAATAAGAATTTAAGCAATGCTCTGTCTTTGGAGGGGAGGTTATGTACTTTTTAGTGGGCCCCTACTGATTTTATCATGGTTTTAAGCATCTAATTTCTACAAGCAGATCAGTCTGGATAAGTGTTTAATCTAGATGCTGATTAGCTAGTTTGAAGCACCATGATATTAAGAAAGAGCTATCATAAATGCGGGGGACTTTAATATTAATCTTCAGGGAATAAATGAAAAGGTGGTGGTAAGAACCAATGTCAGTGTTGAAGTAGGATTTTCTTTTGTTTTGTTTTCTCATCATCATTAATATTTCTGGGGTTCCTTCTTATTTAAGAACCTTAATAAAATATAGCATTTTTAATAATTCACCACACAGGGCATGCAGTGGAACAAATTCTAAAATAGAATGCAATCATATTGTACTAAGTTGAATACAGTAAATTGTCCCTTTACATGTAATGGCAGATGAACAATGAGAGGGAATTGCAGAACGGGTCAGGTTGGAAAGAACCACAGTGGGTCCAACCTCCTTGCTCAAGCAAGGTCATTCTAGAACACATTGCACAGAATTTTGTCCAGATAGTTAATGAATACCTCCAGAGACAGAGATTTCACTGCTTCTCTGGGCAGCCTGTTCCAGTTCCTGGTCAGTCATGCAGTAAAGAAATTCTTCTGCATATTTAGGTGGAACCATCAGTCAGTCCATCAGTTTCTGTTCATTGCTTCTCATCCTGTTGGAAAGCACCGCTGAGCAGAGCCTGGCTCCATCCTCTTGAAACCCTTCTTTCAGGCCCAGATAGACATTGATGATGTCCTCTCTCTGTCATCTCTTCTTGAAACTGAACAGGTTCCCTGAGTCTTTGCTTGTGAGAGATGCTCCAGAGGCTAAACTGTGTTTGTTTCCCTCTGCTGGAACCGGACACAACACTTGCATTTCAGGCAGTTCTCCTCTCCCCAGCTCTCCAATCCATGCAAGTCCTTCTGAGGCACAGCACTCTGGGTTATTGGCCACTCCTCCCAGCTTTATGTTGTCAGTAAACTTGCTGAGGAGGGACCTGGACCTTCCTTGAAGACATTGATTAACAAGTTACACACTGCTGGGCCCAGTATTGAACCTTGCAGGGCACCACTCATGACTGGTCCTTTACAAGACCCTGTGTCACTTCTCATGACCCTCTGTGATCTGCTGTTCAGTCAGAGGAAGCCAGAGGGAACATTCAAAAATAAAGAAAAATATCCAAAGTAAAAATAATTTGTGACCTTGAATCTTAATTAGGTATTTTCTTGGAGGGAGTGCCAGGCATTTTTTCACAGAGGCAAAAGACAGTTTAAAAAAATCAACAAAACAAACTGTGATTTAGAAAGGCATTTATGAGCTTTTTTTTTTATCCTGGGTTAGTTTTATCAAATAAGATATTGAAATCTTTTACTAATCCAACTTAAGTCAAAGACATTTTTAACACAGCTTACTGGATATTGTCCTAAAATAAGCAGCACAGACTCCTTTTTAGTTGATATAAATTGAACATTGATGCAAATTGCACATAATTTATATTGTTTTCCTTTTACTCCATCTCAGCTTCTTAGGTTTGATGAATCTCATGGTTGTTTTTTTGTTTGTTTTCTCAGGAAACCCTAAATCCCCAAAACCCAGAGATAAAGGACCCATTACCATTAGGTCCTATAAATAACTGTTAGATGTTCAGTCACACAAAAGAAGCAACAGGGTTGTTTCAGTTAGTAGCTGCAGTTAGATTTATATTTTATATAGAATTTTCCAGGCTTCTACCTATCTGTCTTATATTCATGAAAAACTTTTCACTCTGATAAAAGCAGAGAAAGGAGGAGGGAAGAGAAGAGGCAGAAAAGTAAGTATTACTGCCTTCTATAATACCTCAAAATTGCCTGCTGAATTAGTTAAGATTGGTTCAAAATCAGGTTTCAAAATCTGAAGTTATATCTGATCTCTCTGACACACCCTATTCATACAGCATTTATGCAACACTTACAAGGTTACTGTCATTGAACATTTGAACAAAATCTCATTTTGTCCTGACAGGTTTCTGTTCAACAGGTAATAGAAGGCAATGTGCCCTCCTACCCATACGGTTTTGTAAGCTTAATTACTTTCTGCCTCATCTCATCTTGCACAATCAGTACTACCACATTCATTCTGAGAACTGATTTGCTATTCCTTTTATTTGTACCTGGAATTTGGTCTGTGAAACAAGCTTAGCTTCTTGTATCCTGTGCCAGCTTCAGAGGTTATGAATACATATCTCTGCATGTCCATTCCAGAGTCCGCCCAAAAATCTCACAGAAATCAAAACTGTGGGGTTTACCCCATTCCACATAGGAAGAGAAATTATATTCTTATTTCTGGACTACAGAAGTGCTGTAAAAACAACAGCATATTAAAATGAAAGATGGAAGTTGCAAATGTGTCTATGCAGCAGCTAAAAACATGTTGATGGACACTGAATTATGACTTCAGATTCAGATTTTTCAGTTATGCAGATATATAGAATTCTTTTTACCTAATTCTTCCATTGAAGTACCCTCCTGCAAAGAGTAAGTTTGCCACTGTGCAGAACAATATGAGTATTTTTAATGATTAAAGATAACTTCTGGTTCTAAGTAGTACCATATTCCATTTCGGTATGGTAAACTACCTTCTAAAAACTCCTTGGGTCTGTTTTGTGGATGAAATATTAATTTTGAAGCTGCTGAAACTGAGGCTTTATTCATTTAGCCACACATTTTTTGAGACTCTAGGGTAAGGAAGGTAGCTGCATGGGGTGACATATATTACAATGACTGTTGGAAACTTATACCCTTCTAAGGTTGAATCTGGGGATCAGAGAGTTTTCATGTTGTCAAATGGTATTAGGCATCTATATATGACCAACTGACTCAAGTCCTTAGTGTTGAATAATATTTTAATGCTCTTTCATCCTATGCAAAACAGTCAGTTAGAAATCCTGTTATTCCAAAGGATTAATTTAGAGTAAGTCCTTGCTTAGTAGTAGTTCATGATGAACAGCTGTTATTTTACTTCTAACATGAATAAACTATTCCACATATAATGTATGATATATATAGTCATATTAAAATCTTATCTATCTTTACATTGAGTGACTATGGAAATGCTGTTTCTGACTGTTAAATTAGTTGAAATAAACTGACTATGCTTTGAATAATGACGCTATATGGTTGTAATGAAGAAAAATTAGATGGCACTTCCTTTCATTTTATATTTGGGGCTTATATGTGGACTTCTTCCTTGACTACAAGGAGAGAAGAGCTCTCCACAAGATTCTCCAGAGACCTCTGTCTAGATAAAACAGTGGTATTGACACTAAGTGGGACCACTACCTGTTGCAGAAAGTATTTTCCATTAAGCTTAACCATATAGAAGTTTCAGAACCATTTTGTCAGGGACCAGTGATTCAAGTTATAGTTAGACTGAGCTGCTGTCATTCACTTGACTGGTTTATGTTGAATATAACAAAGAGGAAATTCAATGCTTTGAAGGGGTATGTGGCATGTATAGTTTCTCATCATTATGAATATATGCCCTTACCATTATTTGATCAATTGAGGTCCTGTAGATGTCTTTTAATGTGGAGTATGAAATACCCTCAGACAGAAAGGTCCTCTGTTTTCAGCATGGAATTCATATTTCATATGGAATTCAGCACCACACACTCAGAAGGAAAAAACCAGAGATGTCTCTGTATAGTATAAGCTTGAGTAAATACCACCTTTCCAAAATGATGACAAGTGCTTAACTGTAATTACATACATTTCTAATGCATTTTTTTATCTGCTGAAAATCCTGGTGCAAGGTTTTTATTTTTTTACTTATTGTAAATCTTGGGCTGAACTTTTCTCCTTTCTACAGTGTGATAACTTCAAACTTATCCTCAGTGCCTTGCTGATATCATTTCTGACCCAACTGCATCCTGCTGAATTGCATGAGGCCCTGCAAAGTAGCTTTTATGTTTTAAGGTACAACTACCATAATCTTCTAAACTATCTGATAAAATTTTAATCTCTCTGCCCTCCTTTTTAGAAGTCAGCCAAGGAAAGATGCGTTGACAGCATCTTATTTTATTTACTTCTCACAAATCCCTATGTCTGCCATGTTTAATCGTTTATCTTCTTCCTCCAGTTTTCCTTCCCCCTCCCTCTCACTTTAATCTTTTCTTTCCATTTGGCTTACTGTGGCTGAAGTCCAGCTTTGCTTTATTCTAATTATTGTGCAGACTATATTCCTTTATCTAAACACACTCTTTGTTTCCTGAAATGCTCCTGTACTTTATCATTAGATTCTCTCAATGTCATCACTACTTGTGCTTTTCCTGTCTTGATTATTTGATCATTGATGACAGAAAGGATGAGCTAGAGTTTATTAGATTTATTCTGTGGGGCTTGTTGCTAGGTGATACCCCTTAGCCACTGCTATAAATACTTAATAATCTTAAGATTAAATTTCCTTGTTACTTTACATTTAAACAGTGTAAGGTACCTGAACTTTGATGATTTAAAGTGCATTAGAAAACTATTTGGATTAAGGGAGAGTTCTGATTGGCTACAAGATTATTGCTAAGGGATGGATTAATTTGTATGAAGCACACGGTTCTGCACTGCTGTTCAGTATTTCAAACTGCAAAACTCCTCTTATTCCAACAGTTTGACATACCTTTTTCAGACTGGAACTGTTAGGAGAGAAAAAACACAACTAAGCAAGCTATTTAGTAATCCTGAGGTAACATTCTAGAAGGATTGAAAGTTTGAGGCTCTGCTGGGTTGTATGATTGTTCTATGCTAATCACATTCCTTATGCTGCTTAATATGGAAAGTTTATCCAACTAAACCTTGCTGTTTAATATTTATCCAACTAAAATTAACTATTTAACTCGTGCATGATCTTGAAAAGAATTCCCATGTGAAATACAGTTCTATGAGTATACTATGGTTGTTGTTATAAGACTGTCTGCAGAAAGTAATTTTAGTGTCCGAATATTTTTGTAATTATGAAGAGAGCTATCTGCTTTCAAAGAAGATTTTAACCAGAAACTGGAATCAGAATGGAAAATTTGCATTTGCTGTCATTTTCATCAGTGAAGAGAAGTTCAGACATATTTTCCTTAGGCCTGTGTCCTCATTTAGGTTAAATCATTGTTTCATAACCCTGTCAGTATATAGGAATCATAAACTAAACCTATTTTAATACTAATTTTGTTGCTATAGGAAAATAAACTAGCCTTTTAGTCTAAATTATAAGTGGGTCTTATGACTCTTGCTTCATCAAGATCCCTCATTTCAAAGATTTATTTTCTTCCTCTTACTTTGTATTCTGTTCTTCCTTAGTCCAGTTCAGGGTTTTTGAAATATTACTGAAATGCGTTTGAGCCTCCAAAGAATTAGGCAGTTATTACACCAACTGATAATTTAGGTAGGATGTATAGCTTTACAAAAGTAATTTCTGAATGCTTAATCCTTATTAAGGGTGCAAATATAGATAAAATTACAGGAAAAAAAAACCCATTCATATAATTGAAAAATATAGAAAGGAATTAAACTGGAAATAAATGTGTAAATGAATGAAATTCAAATCTTAGTATCGCTTAACAATTCAATGAGCCAAAATATATGGGAGGAGCATGCATGATGAAGAAAAACATCTTCCCAAAATGAAGACAATCTAGAAAAAACAAAGCATATTATCAAAATATCTCCATAATTTTATTTTGGTTTATTAAAGAGAGGGACAGTAATTCATTTTATTATAGTGCATAAGTATTTCCATGCAGGAGAAATAACTGTTAAGGTGCTCTTAAACAAGGTGATCAATACAACCAATATAAAAGCCAGAAACGTTCAAATAAGAAACCTAGGAGAATTCTTTAAAATTCATAGAAAATTCTATCTCTAGAAAAGTTCACTAAGAGTGTTGAATTTTCTATCACTTAAAGATTTTCTATGTTTTTGTACCATTTATTAGTCTCCATGCAATGTAAATGAGTAATATGCAAGGGCCTGTTTTAATTCAAAGGTCAGACAAAATGATCCAGTCATCATAGGCACACACACACATACATATATATATATATATATATATATAAATGTGGTCAGGAGAGACTTTAAAAAATTCCCTCATCACAGTGAAAAAAGTAATTAGATAAATACCAGCCCAACCCCCAAAAACTTTAACTAAACACAACAGCAACAACAAAATACAAATGGTATAAGGCCAAAATTCAGCAAAAAATGTATTCTTTTGCTCAGCGCTTAATATTTTCTATCAAGGATTAGAATCCCACTGTACTGAAAATAATAAAAATAAATAAAACTGGCTTATATTCTAAACTGGCAAAACACAACCACTGAATAAACAGGGTCTGCAGGGTAAGATAACGTTACTGTCCAGGCAGGCATGTGTAGGTAAATTAGATGTGACAATGGCCCAGCCATCACATGTGGTCATTGATCTAATCAATGGCAACAATGCAATTATTCATAGGAGTATTTTGGTACATATTTTCTCTTACATTTAAGACAGTTTAATTAATTGCATTTCTCTATATACCATTGCATGAAAAACAAAAGTCATGGTCATGGCCTACTTATTATTTTCAAACTTACTAATGTAAATTAGAATTCTTTAATCAAAGGACAATCTTGATTTCCACCAATATATTTCACTGTGTCATTACTTTAATATTTCAATTAAAGAAATCAGCTGATCACCAATACTTCCCTAGATTTGCTGACCATAGGTTTAACATTACAAACCCTAAATTCTGAAGGACCAATTCAGTAACCAACCTTTGCATTTACTATTCATATTCTCACTACAGAATATGAATGACAGCTTCAAAGCCATCTCTTCATCATGCCAGAATATTTCATCTAAAATATGCAACATAATTGAATAATACTGAGGTCTGCTTGTGGTAGGATAAAGGCTTCACCAAAGCACATGAGGGGAGACACAAAAAACTTCTGACCAGCATTTTCATAAAATAACTCCAATGGTAGCTGCTAATCTGAACAGATTTATAGTAGCTAAGCAGCATGAAGGAAAAGTATAAAACTAAAAATAAGTATAATAATATTCACTAATGTTTCAAGAATTGCAGTTTTATTTCTCTATAGTGATTATACCATAAGTTGACAAACCTGGAGTTTTGTTTCAGGGTTTACTTGGCAAAGAAGAGTTATAACCTCATAAACAGGCAGGAAGCCATTACCACTCTTAGCCCATTACCAAACATATTACATGCCTACATGTAATGTGTTTGGTAATGGCCTAAGGGCTAATTTCCTACATGGGAAATTCCAGACAGAAAGCCAACTAATATTTTCAGCTTTTACCCACTTCATATACCAGTATATCCACTCAGTAGGTTACCATTTTCCTCAAAATTTTTGCTCATGAGCAATGATAAAAGCCTGTTAAGAATTCCTGGCATTCATGGTGTGACATCAGTGTAAGACGATTATGTTTGTTCATTTGAGTAGAATTGTGTAAGCCTGAAGAAAATAATCTCTTTCTAATTTTCTCGTGTTTATTGTGATTTACCAATATGCATCCACAGGCAGTGTCCAAATCCAGCGAAGCTAGAAGTAATTCACAAAGCTTATTAGTGAAAGACTTATTAGTGAAACCATCAACTGAACTTCTGAAGGACACAGTGGTGAGTTGAGTGCACATTTTTTTAAAAATAATAATAATAATCTAAACCTGTTGCAGTTATTTTAGGTATCATGTTTATTGATGTATTTTTTCTGAAAAAAATGGTGTGTACTTTTTTATATATAAGGCTTTAGTTTTTAATAAGGAGGGTGTTCAGACCCCAGGAAAATATATATAAAGAATAAAATAAATTCTGTTACCAGCCATTTATTCACATAAGAAAAAAAATCCTGGATGAACTGTATATACTAATCAAAAAACTCCACAATTTCCTGAGTGCTATATTCAACTCTCTATTTAGTAAAAAATTTATGGTATATAATTAAAATATGTATCACTTTTTTCAGAGCCAGAGGCATTGGTATTCGTATTTTCAGATTATATTAACATGGTCTTTTTCATTATAGTGCATTTGTGGAAAATAATCACAGATTTAAATTTTTATTCCTCTCTTTTCAAGATCACATTAGCTTTGTATTGGGGAGTTTGACTTATCTTCCTGGTTTTATGTTAAAACATTTTCAAGGCATTAGGACTAAGGATATATTCAGAGTAACATAACACAGCATAACATAACATGGAGAAGTAATCTATGTCCCATTTTATGAATTCTTGACTGAATCCTTATAAATGATATTTCTAGAACTGACAGACAAGATATGTGTTATTGGGAAGCTTCTTCTGAGGAAACGTATCTTATTTCTCAGAACTCTTGACAATCTTGGGAGTTAATATTTCATCCACTGAAATGGCATTTTAAGAAAATCTATGTCACATTATCTCTTTAGAGTCCCAGAAAAGCATGTGTATGGTGAAGCAATCTCATACCCAGTTCTTGTAGTTCAGGTGGAATGAGCATTCAGCCTGCTTCTGGTTCCCTTTCCCCCCTCTCTTTTCAAGCATGAATAATCAGCATGAAATAGGAGATTTACCTTTCATTCTTAACATGTGTATTTTCCTATCCACTCAGAGATTAGCCAAAATGTAAAAAGCACAAAAAAAAGCATTGGAAAACTGCTGAGGAAATAGTCATAAACATTTGGAAATATTCCCTCCCACACTTTACTCTCTGAAAACATCTTTGGAAACTTATAATCTAGGTCACCCCCTCAACATAGAAAAGTAGGATGAAATCTAAAAATGATACACATAAAGACTATTAAAGAAAGAACTGCACAATAATAGATTTTAAAATTACACTATTAGAAATTATTTCTTTCATGTATGGAAAGCATCTTATGTGTTGCTGACTACAAATTTAATATAATAAAATTTATTTTCATATATATTTCATGTTAAATAGTGTCATTAACATAGGACAATCTAAGTGGATAAGGTAAGCTAGATTTGTCCCCAGTCTATTTTTTACCCTGTCTCATTTGAATGCTAACATCTTTGAAGATTTTGTATAACCACTTCAAAAATTTAAACAGAACCTCAAGAGAGGTTGTGTAATTTTCAGTTCACTGAACCAGAGAATAGTCTCTCAAAGCTGTTTCAGTGTTGTCATTACTTCCACCTACAAAAGAAACAGCAATGACTCAAAGTTGGAAACAAGAATAAATAAGCAAATACCTTTATAACAGATAGCTTTCAGAAACTGCCTAGTCAACATCTTTCTTGAAAGTTTTGCCTGTGGTAGTTAACTGGAACTTTAATTTCAGTATCTGAAATATCCTGAGTGTATTTCAATATATTTCATCACTTTGATAAAGTAATAATCAGACAACTTAATTTCTGCCCTAAACTTTCCTGTTAAAAAACCAATCATAATAAACAATTTGCTGAACAACATAAATTTAAATTAGGACCAAAGTGCACTTTCCAAGCCTACATAAATTAATGATGTACTGAATGAAACAGTAGGTTTGATGACTCCTTGTGTACATGATTTCAAGTAGGAATACAAATGGACATTTTTTCCTTAGAGAATAAGGTTTTCTGAATCTGTCTTACTGACCTGAAGGCTGCACACATCCTAAAGGATGGTTTCATGAAAATTACATTAAAGAGGAACTTACCTTTCATGAAAATTTTGCTTTGACCACAAATTACTAACAAGCTGCTGTTATATTTGACTAAATCAAATTTGGGACATCTTATTTTCTGTAAACAAGAAATCTTTGGAAGTAATCTATGCAAGAAAAAGATACTAGCACTTTGAATTATAAATTCTGTAGAAGTCTGAAAACATTCTACTTTTTATATCTCTGTGCACATTGTGAATGAGGGTGATTCCATACACTAATTCAAAGTAATTAGTCATATCTTTATATCAAATTACAGAACATGATGAGTTGGACATATCCCACATGATGCCATAAATACTTGCATATATATATATATATATTTATAGACAATATGTGAGTGTGCATGCTCACATAATAAATGCTGCTTATGTTATATGGAAATTTATGAACAACTTTAAGGGCTATTCATGTTAGTAAATTCAGTGGAAATTAATTGCATTTATTACAATAACAAATGCAGCAAAAAATTAATTTAAGAATTTTGACAGTTCTCATATTATCTTTTAGGAAGGTTTTCCTAGAAATTAGATTCCCTTTGTTAGAAATTGTTACTAATGATCACAGTAGATCTGAAATGCTCTACTAATATTTCTGAGTCACATAGGATCCTTATATAAAAAAACCTTATATAAAAACCTTAGATCCATGATAGTCATTATTACACTACCAAAATAAAATCTTTGAAGTATTAAAAGATCAGTAAGATAAGGGGAAATGTCAGCTTGGTAGATTTGACCAGCAGGGGCTGAAGGAGTCAGGTTTGTTCAGTGTGGAGAAGAGGCAACTTTGGGAGGATCACAGAGCAGCCTCACAGTACCTGTGGGGATGTCATTGGGAATATAAAGCCTTTTCACTTTGGTGCATGAAAGGAGAATAAGAGACAGCAGATGTAAGTTAAATGAAGAGTAATTAAGAGAGGATATTAATGAAAAAAACCCTAATATTTAGTATTGAAGCTGATTTCCAAACAATGTAGGCATTTTTTTTTTTCTGTTTTTGAGGCATGGACAAAGTGGGAAAACCAGGTTATACCTAACTGATGATGCTTTGGGTAGGGAATTGGATGAGTGATCTCTCAAAGACCTTTTAAAACATATACTGCAACTTTTCTGCTCCACAGAAACTTCATGCATCTGTCAGTGAAATTCAAAATTTAATTTTTGTAATCAAAATCATAGAGTATGTAAGTGGCTCATGATTCCTTTGTTTTAAGGTAATTTTTGAGAGCAAGTATAATGACTTCTTATCATCTCATTATATGTAGGTATTTTAGGTCACCTTTTTTCTTGTGTGTTAAGTCCTTTATTACTAAGCTTTAATTTAATTTTATTATGTCATTCTAATATTTAAAATATTTATTCATGTCTTTTCATTATTTTTCCCATTGCTATGCAGAAGATGTTTAAATAAAGATTCTCTTAAAATAATGAGTTGAGGCAAGAAGTTTTCAACATGGGCTACCAATGAAGATACATTATTGTCTCTTTTTGAAGTGCTGCCCTGCAAATATTTGTACTGGAAAGGGAGTAAGTGGTGAAATGGAAAATTTTGCTAGTGAGTCAAAACAAAATTTTAAAAAATGAACATTGGCTGAAAATCATTGCACAAATTTGTTTTGTAGTAATGGTTATTCAGTAAGGCAGGAACAGAATATTTTCAGTAGATTGAAAACAAAGCAGATAGGCAAAAAGATAACTGCTACCTCTATCCTGTCAGGTAAATCATCTGGTTCTACACAGCAAAAACATCTTACACTATTATAAGCTGCTCTATAAAAATATCAGATTCATGTCAATAGCACTGAAAAAGAGAGGAAGAATGTTAAGTATTATTAGCAGAAGAATTTAGACACCCACAATATCTGATTACATTGTTGTGTAAACCCATGGTACATACATATCTTGAGTGCTTCATGCTGTTCTAATCATCCTATCTCAGAAAGATACAGCCTGTGAAAGTAAAAAGAAAGATGACAAGCATGATCAAAGAAATGGAACAGTTTTCATAGTAGGAAATCCTTAATAAACTAGGACTATTCAGCCTGCAAAACAAGCAGCAGGAGATAGATGTGGTAGTGTTGCTCAGCTTTGTGTAGGCTATGGAAAAATGGATTAAGGAGCAATTATTCACTCTCTATCAGTGCCCAGGAAATAAGAACATCCAATAAAGTTATCAGGCCAAAGGAAGTACATTTCCACACAGAATAAAATTAAGTTTTGAATCACTTCATTGTCAAGAGTTGTGGAGACCAGAAGTATAAGGAGGTTCAATATGTGATTCAGCAATTGTAAAAAGTCTATCAAGCTCCATCCAATACAAGAAAACAGATGCATCCTATCAATGTTTCTTTTCAAATACAACACCCAATAATATTAATTCAGCACTGGAAAATTCAGTATTGTTGCACTTGTTGTGTGGGCTTTGAATCACTTTGATTATTTATAGTAGTTCAAAAATTTGAATATAGATTTTAGATAGTGATTTTAAGTTTCTGATTGCATTCAGCTCTTTCTTATTTCAGTACTCAAGGTTTCAAAGTTTGCAAAATTGCAAAGGCAAAGAATAACCTGAATTACAAATCCAATAATGCAAAAACTGGAAACACTTAATGAAACAAGGAGGAAGTAGATTTAAAACAGATGTAAGCACTTATTTCTTTCTTGAAATTTCATCCACAGAAAATTTGGGAAACAGAACCTGCAAATTCAGAAAGGGATTAGAAAAACTGGTGAATAGGAGAAATAAATGGCTACTAGTTTTGGGTGTATGCTGCAGCATTCCTCATAAACAAATTACGGACACTAAGAGAATGTAAGGGAAGTGAAAGCTGTGGGCAGCATCTTCTATGGCTCTGTTGGCAACAGAAAACTATGCTGGAAGTAGTAATGACTTTACTTGGCATGATATTTCTTGTGTTGTAACTACAAGTGGAACACTTCATGCTGAAGTGTCATATTTTTTTATTTTTTTTTTACAATGAAAAGCATTTTATGGTAAATGACTGGTATGAAATCATCCAGAGTAAGGGATACCCCAGAAACCAGATCACAGAATTATCCCAGAACTGAAAGGGATCTTGGCCTGGAATCCAGTGGTTTTTCAGCTGTGGTCCAGAAAACTGTATCTAAGATACCCTAATATATATATATTTCTTTTCCTGACAGAGTGGCTATGGCAATATAATTCAGAAAGTTCATGTGATTTTGTGCTATTTGAGTGCAGGATCTGTGCAATATTCTCTTTTCCTACTCTTTACCTCTCTCTTGTATACTAGATTTTGCCTAGGAGGAGTAGAATCAAATGTGGAAGTAAATATTCATGGAAACAAGATAAAACATTTGTCCAGAGAAGGACCCTCATAAAAGGTCTACAAAATGTGTCTTAGGAAGAGTGGCTAAGGAAACTGGATTTATTTAGTCTGGAGAAGAGGAGGCTCAGGGTGGACCTCATCACTCTATTGAAAAAAAAATTGCAATGAGGTGGAGGCAGTTTCTTCTGCCGTGCCTGCAGTGAGAGAAGATGTTAAGAGTTAAGATGAGACAGGACATTCAGATTACATATAAGAGCAACATTTTTCACTGTTAGGGTGCTCAGGCACTGCAATAAGTTGCCCAGAGAGGTGGTGGAGTCACCATCCCTGGAGGTGTTCAAGAGACATCTGGACATGGGTGCTGTGATTTAATGTTTACAGTGGCAGTGCTGGGTGGATAGTTGGACTGGGTGATCTTGAAGGTCTCTTCCAACTTAATGATTCTATGATTCTACTTGACACACCCCAAAAGAGCACAAACAATCTCATGTATCTGTCCTGGTGCTTGTGGTAGTGTTCAGAGGAGTGTTGATAGAATATTAAAAACACAGGACTAGAAAGCCAGAATGACAAATTTTAGTTCATCTATTGTCGCCAGGTCATTTCTGAGACAAGTTTATGTAACTTATTCTGAAAGATTGCATATTCTACATTTCCTTATAAAATCATTATTAATTTATTCTTAGTAAGTAATAAAAGTTAAACAAGGTGTTCAGATAGACAGTATTTAGGCTGTATTAAGTGCTTCATAATAATCTTTGCATAATTTTCTTTCTTTCTGGTAGATCTGTCAAAAAGCATAGCACATAGCAGGCAATCAACAGTCCTTCATGTTAGGACTAATTTTGAAGCATTCCAAAGTGATCCTGGGTACAACAGAAGAGCATTTGAGGTTATCTAATCTGTTGTACTTTGCTGGCTTGTCTTGTAGGGAATTACAGCATTGGTTTCTCTCTCTCTCTCTCTCTCCTCTCTAACAAGGATGTGCTCAATAAGTTGGGTTGAGATTGCCCCTGGTTTTGGTGTTATTGTTGGGATGATGAAAATCTTTATGACTCAATAGTGTTGCAGCTTTTTCTAAGCCACCTCTCATGGGTCCTCTATCAGCAATCACCAGAGGCTCTTTCCATGCCTAGATTCTAAGAGTCAGGAAATTTGTGTTCAATGTTTCTACCATTTTATCAATATGTTAAGACTGCAGGGTGTAAGAGCTTCTGTAGGAATATTGGCAGCACTTAGTCTGAACACTTGGATGTTTGGTGTTTCCCATGAACAAATGGATGGGGAAGATATATTACTTCTGATTATCTATATCTGGAAGCAATATAGATAGTTTTAGCTCCAATCTCTGCTAGCATGTCTAACTACCAACCTTCAATAAAAGGAAGAAATGTGTTGGGAGCTCTTTGTCTTGTCTTGCAAAGCTTCATGTGATTAGCAGCAACTTGAGAGATGGATTAAAATGCCAGTGAAGCTTGAGCTGTCTTTGCATTATGAAGAGTTTAATTTAATTGCTTGGAGATGCTGAAACATCATCAAAATGAGGAAAGACTTTTGAAATAAATTTACAGGATTCTGAAAAGATCTGTGAAAAATTACACCAGAAATTTATTCCTCTACTTCAGAGAACAAATACAGGAGATCTTGAATGTCTAGCCTATTATATTTTCAGTTAATGCGTTTACTTGCCTGTCTGAGAGGTGGCTTTTAAATTTCCATAAAACATAGAATTCCATAATAATACACAGAATGTTTAGTGTGATTTAAGTAATCAGTCTTGAGGAGATCAGTTTATTGCTTCAAAAGGATCATATCTGCGTGGTTGTTGCCTGATCTTGTCCTTTCAGAGGAACAGCAGCAAGCTCATTGCAGTATATCATGGATATAGCCTCTGTAAAACTAGGCAGCTTCCTAGATAATGATAATCCAGCTTTTTATATACTTCATTGGAATGTTTAAGTACATTTTCTTCTCCCATAGTTTTAATGTGGAGTTTAATTTTGCCTGAATAATGAAGTTTTGAATGGACAACCCATGTTTTGTATAACAAGAGTGACTAAACTGTAGTCAAAGCATCATGTGAATTACTAGTAGAACACGTTATATGTAAATAAAGGAAAACTAATTTCATCATCTTTGATTGTGGATATTACAAGCATACATTATGTTATGCTGTGTTCTTTGGTCCAGCTCTTCAGATTTAAATTATATTGTGTTTCAAAGTGTCTTTTTTTTTTTTTTTTTTTTTTCTGTTAAAAAAGAAAGAGTTTTAAAAGTTTGTGTCCAGGGCTTTGGGGATGGATGTGCTTTAAAAATGTTCCAAGGTCAGAATAATTATTGTGAAATTTTTCTCTTCCGTTCAACAACAATCAGGCTAATTCATTTGATGATGTATTCATACACGCATGTGTATATATTTAGTAAAATGCATTGATCCTTGAAAAGACAGAATCATTTATTTAATGGAAGATTGATACCTTTTTCCAGATTTTTTCCACATCTGAGTGCTCTTATTACTCTTAGAAGTCATTCAAGAAAAAGTGGTTGTGAGCTTAAAATGGAAAAGTCAAAAAGAAGGCAAACTGTAAGATCCCAAGTACACACTGTTTGTCACATTTCAAATTTTGTTGGTTTGCATTTATTTCTAAAATAAAATTTCTAGGTATCTCCAATATAAGGTGATTAAATCTTGTAATCTTGTCTTGAAGCTCTCTCTAATGGTTTGCTCTGAGGCTTTATGATTTGTCTCTGGTAATGATTCTCCTGCAGCAGGTGTGGCAGTCTGAGCAGGCTGCTGTCTCGATTCTGGAAGCTCCCCTGGTTGAGGAGGTGAAGTCACATCCCCTGGTTGAGGCAGGTGGTTCCTTACTGCAACGTGGCCAGGAGCACCACCTTCAGATGGTGATATGCCACTGTCATGAAACTTTATTCAAGGGTTGCCAGGCATAGAACACTGTCATCCATCTGATAGTTGCTTGAGATTTTGAGTCCATGTTTTATCATTGATTGTTGTTTTTACTGGATGTTTCTGGCAGTACAGAAAGAGGGTGAGGAATGAGCCACTCTGTCAACCAGAATGCCGGCATGCACACATTGAGGAAGGATATACCATCCATTAATGCTGAACTCCAGAGATCTGGCTTTAGTGTCTGCTCCTCTGTGCATTTCTTCTGTGTTTTGGGGAAGTTCCTGGCCCTCTTTCTACCTGTGTTCTCCATCTGGTATTCAGAAAAAATAAGCTGTTACCTGAAAGGAAGAACAACTCTACTATTATCTTAGGGACAAAAGGGTGAGTGGGAATTGAGAGGTTCCTCCATAGGCAACAGCCCAGAGAAAATGAGCAGCATCCATCCAGCATGGCCTGTCCACAGTCCTGAGCTAATTGGCAAAAAGATTGACCAGATGAGTACAGCAAGAAAAACACAAGACTGACAGCTAATACATTGCAGTGCTAAGTGCTTTAATGAATTTCCTCCCCCCAACAAAAGCAATGCCTGTAAATAACATACATTTTGCTTTATTAGCACAAAAACATAAATACAGAAGTGAGGGTTTAGATTCAGAACTTGAATTTCAAACTTGAATTATTCCATCAGCTGTGAGAGATGAAGAAAACTCTAGGTTTGAATTTTTCTTCCTTTTTTTTCCTATCGGCCAAAAGAGGAAAATAAGCATAGGCATGTTGCTCTATCTACTCTCCTGCTAAGAAATTTTGAAGGGAATCACAAATATTTCTTCTTCAGCAAAATGCTGTGAAGAATGTAGCAAATAAAAAACATAGTGCTTACCTTTTACTTGTTTGTCACTCTTTTAAAACCGAGGTAAAGGATGTTTCCCAAAATTTGCCAAAAAAGAAAGAACAGGGAAAATTTGAATTTTGGTGGCTTTATCTGAAGCCTTGATGTGTCTTTGCAAATGTAAAATCTGTGCTTTCATGATTGAATAGAAGAACATTGAGATTTATATTCTTTACTTCAAAACTATGTTTGCTACATCAAATGTAGTAAACTCATAAGCCAAAGGTGGGGAAAAAATTACCTTGTTGTACTTTTGCTGAGGAATTTTCTAAAGGACACCTTTCTTTCTCAATTCATGTGTTTGTAACTGTCTATTCTTTTAACTGTATTAAAAGAGAGATAGTGATTTCTAACATATAAAATTTGTGATTGTTTCTGGTTTTCTAACCTCTATTTTGTATCAGCTTTTAAGTCTGGACAGAATGCTTATTGAGGGTGGTGGGGTGGATGGGACAGAGACACAGGGGAGAGAGTGAAGGCAGAAGAAACAAAGTCAAAGTGTCAAAGCCCAGTTATGTGTCAGGTTGGAGGTAAAAAGCTAGAAAGTCTCTGAAATATTTAGCCCAATATCATATTCCTGGGGCCAGTTCAGTATAGCTCACCCATGTACAAGCCTCCCAGGTCTGTAGGGATTTGTAACTGAGCAAGTCTCCTCTTGGGAGGAGAAACTGGATTAATAATGTTGGTTTACCAACGGAAAAGGGAGAGATGTTTTCAAGTAGCTGAAATGGTAGACTGAGCTTCTAGTTATGAAATAGAATAGCAGCTTGGCAACAGTTGCTCTCTGTCTTAGGTTTTAGGGCAGTTTTGGGATTCTAGCTGACTGAAGTTAGTATGTCACAGGTGTTACTAAAATTCCTCCTCCTTTTCTCTCTTTTAATCAATAATGACCCCAGAGAGACAATTTTTGTTGTTTTCAGTTGTCCTGTTGTGGACTAAATTAGAATCTTGGGCTATATTTAGGGCTGTCAAGAAATTATACCTCTGCAAGAGTACAAGATGCCTGCAGTGCAAAAGAAAGGTGTGCCATCAAGGGAATTGATGGTCTCCAGATAAGCAGTTGCGCAAGCTACGTGCAGGACCTACAAGCCAGTCTTGGACTGGTCTCTTGTCTATTTGATGGGTTTGCAGTAAAGTCAGTAAAGGAAACATTTTTATTCCCTCTAATAATGTGGTTTGTTTAAAGAGAGGCCTGCACTTGCTTTAAGAGGAGGCTTCACTGCAATGCATGTGACTGGACAGGTAATTGTTCATTTTTAGCTAAACAGATGTATTCTTTATCTTAGAAGCCTGCTTTGTCTGAAATCATAGGCACTGGCAAAAATATTGAATTTGTTGGACACAACATTGTGTTAACAATTTTCTCCAGACTGAAGACTTTAGAAAGCAACACAAAGTATGATGTTAAAGAGCTTGTTTTATTGAGAAATACATCTTTCTGTAGATTATTTGTCTGTACACACTAGGCATCTTACATATGTATTTCAAGTTGAACACCCAGTTGAGAAATGCAGTGTCAAGTGTTTTTGAAATCTTGGTGGCAAGATGGGTGAAAGTTTTGGTTTTCAAGCTTCTAAAACAAGGGGTTTGTGGTGTAGAAGGTAGGGAAGAATTATGGCTTCCAGTGCAAAGTTGCCAAATACTCCCTTAGAAAGCTGCTCCCAGTGTGTCTTCTTAGAACAAAGACTCTGAATTTGGAAAATACCAGGGTGTGACACTAGACATGTGTAGGAAATAGCCCTGCTTCTCTGCAAGCTGCTGGTGTAATAATTACTCCTTCCTTCTGCTTCAGCAGCATGATGATAGCTAGCAGCCTGCAGTAAAAATGCTATGGGAGGTACATACATGAAAATGTGAGTAACAGCCTCACTCTTGGTTTTGTATCTTTAGCTGGAATGATTCCAAAATGTGATTTGCTGGTTTTACCTGATCTACCACAATAGTCTTTCAGATAGTGACTCGACGGTGATTAAATGTGAAAATAGCGACATTGGATGTCAAAAATTTACAGGACTAGCAGTCTTTGATCAGAATGATTGTTTTGGCAGTGAACAAAAATAGCATGTATAGATAACATTGAAACTGCACATTTGTACTGTTACAGACAAGTTTCTGCACTCAAGAAGTGCCAGCACACTTCATATGTTGCCAAGTGATCTTCTCAGATTGGATTTAGGTCTTGAAATATTTGAGATGGTTTCTGAGTGGTCCTGGAAGCAGCTGTAGGGAACGTGTAACTATGTGTCCTCCTTTCACTAGGTTTAAAGTGCTTACATCCAGGGGGATCAGGGGTACTTGCCTCTGATAAAGGGGAGTGGTTACACTAAATCCCCACTGTTATGTCAGCTATGAAACAGAAGGTTTTTGCAAGTTTCTTATATGAAAGACATAACTAGATGATTCCTCTGGTGCCACCCTAAGGAATAAATTAAATCTGTGAAAGTGACACTTCAGTCCCTTGTGGAATTGCATAGTTTTGTAAAAGGTTTGGATGCAGTTTCTGGGAAACTGAATTATCACATGCTATGAGAGGCTAAAGCAGAGCAAAGTAGCTGATGACTGTTGGATGAGAATGAATTTATTTTTTCTGTGCACTGAAGTTCAGTAGCAGGTAATTATCCCACCAATTGTGTTCACACTTGCTATGATTAGATATTTTCAAAAGTAAACTGGCAGATGTCTGTAAGGTGCTAGCTTGATTTAGTGTTTCATACTGACATATGATATTTGATCAGCTCTAAGTTTAATATTAGGATTTCTTTGTCTTGGAAAATATTCCTCATATTGTTTACAGTTTCATCTTGCAGTTTCGTTTACATCTGAATCCCACAATTTCAAAGGGTCTATCTGTAGATGGTGCACAGCAGTTTAAGGTTTTAAAATCTCTGGGCTTTGATTCAATATTATGTTTTAAAATAGAATGATGGCATCCAAAATGTATGTAGTAAGAGAAAAGAGAAGACCTACAGAAGAAAATGCAGGTTTCACCAATTTTTTTCAAGAGGAGATGGTGTTTATGTTGTAAGCCACGATGCTATGCATCAGTTTTATGCAGCAGAAGAATAAGTGGGAATGGAATTGGAGAATTGAAACAAATGTGGATGACAGAAAGTAAGGTCTCTCCAACCTTCCCATTCTGAATAATACAGGAATCACCTCCAGGAAAAGAAAGGAGAAAACTGCAGTGCAAAAAGTCCAAACACAGATTTCTTGATGCTTTTGTGTGAGCAAACAGCTGGTTTTCTTTATTCTCATTACCTGCCAGAAATCAAATGACAAATAAGCAGAATGGTTTTTTCCATCATTTCAAGAATCAAAGGGTCAAAATTCAAAGTTCTAAAACTCCAGCCAAAATTTGCAGCTAGTGTTCAAGCACAGGCATGCTCAGTTATACCTTTCTCTGTCACTATGAGTGGTCTTTCAAAGTACTGCACAAGGATATGTAGTTCCATAGGATTTTGTCAGACAGCACTGTAATATATGGTATTGCATGGCTGTTATGTAAGAATTGGCATTCAGTTTTGTATTTGTGTTGCTAAGTTTAGATATTCAATACATTTTTCAATAGATGAGTTGCAGGATCAGCTGAGTTATTCTTTTCATATGACCTCAACAAAAATATTTTCAGAAATTGGAGTTAAATAACACATGACTTTGTATAAGACCTCTACAAGGTCATTGTGTGCTCTTCTCAGTGAGAGAAAACATAGTGAAAACAAATGTGATGAAGGTGATCCAAGTGACAAATGATATGTGAAGTTCAGAAAGCAGAAATCATAGTGTTCCAGAAATTAAAGTTTTCTGAGGAGACCAGAAGTACTTTAGAAAGCAGTTTAGGATGTAGATAAGATGTTCTCTTGGTGTCTAGAATGGTAAGATGAGACTAGACAGTAAATCTTGGTTTGGTAAGAAAAAAAGGAAGGAAAACAACCAAACAAAGAAACAAAGGAACCCCACGTCCCTTCCCAAGCTACAAGACAATGCTTAATAAATCTAGTAGTTGAACTATGGTGTCCTTTCTCTCACAAAGTAACAGCTCTTCATGGGAGTTGTTCTATTGGTTTTTAGATGTTTTCCTTATAAGGATGTGTTCAATATGACCTGGAAAAAGCAATTTGGTCCATAACAGGATTTCTTTTTCTGTTGTGTATTGTTCTCCTTTGATTGTACATTACAGACGTGCCTAAAGCCACACTCAGGATAACTTCTGTGAATCACTTCTCTCTTGTGTGAAATTCAATAAAACAGAAAATAGCAAAAAAGAATGGTTTAAATTCAAAAGCAGTTGTACAAGATCTTAAGAGTAAGGAAGCAACTGAGAAACTTCGTGATGGTTGGCTGCTCTTCAGTTTCAAGAGTGATCCTCAGGTGGGTGGAATTGTTTCTATTGCTGATGCAGTGGGGTTTTATAAAGTTAATCTTGAAAAACTAAACCATACTAAATATTGAGTTTTCCTGTGTAATGTATTGTGAATAAAGAGGGATTCAAACCAATTAGCCCTGGGTTGCATTTTCTTAATGTAAAGCTGTGCAATTTCACACTACGATTATGTTTCAAGTACTGCTTGTGAAGGCTCTATATAGCCTCTTCTAAGTCTCTGTTTATGCAAGAGCATATTTGAAATCTTGATTGTAGTCATAGTAAAACTCTGCAGTGGGTAGCTTTGAAGAGCAGGGAAGAAGAGGAAATGATTTTGTGTAAAGGCATGTATATACCCAAAGACTAGTTGCATTAGAAACTCTGCCACTAGGTTTAGCTGATTTACAAACACTATGCTCACAGAGCAAATTGGTGTTATGCATTTTTAGAGCTCTTCACACAATTTTAATCAAAAATTATAAAATGCACAACACATGCATAAGTAGTAATGCATCTGGCTGCATTATATGTGCTTGTTTGCTTGGTTTTTTCTCAACAATTAATACTAATTAGTCTCCACATCAGGCAAGTTTCCAAGTCCCAGGGTATGTTTTTTGCTTGTGCAAACCATAGAACTGCTCTCTATGACAACCATGAAGTAGGAAAAGGATGCATAGGCCAAATATCAGACAAAACAAGGAATTCTATAAGCAATGAAAACATATTTCTGCTTGCCTTCACCAAAGCTCCTTTTACATTTGCTAAGTCACTTCTCACTTGACTGTTATTGAAGAATACTCAGAAATGCTTAACAAAAGTGTCTTTAAGCACTCAAACTCAACCTGGAAATGAGTGTTAATTAAAAGCACTTTAAAAAATTGCTCTGTTCAACAAAAGCATTTCCTTTGACATGTTATAGCCCTTGATACTGAAAAACACACAGAGAAATGACAGAGACACTTCAATTAGCTCTGAAACCTTTCTCAGATAGTTAGAATGAGGGTATTGGTTTATGGATTTGTAACACATAGTTAAATGTCAGAAGCACAACTCTGAACTCAAAAAAATGATAAAGAATTTTGAGCTAATGTGTAAACAGTGCAAGTGATGCAGGGTTTAGATATTCAGGGGTTTAAATTTTTATTTTTAAACCATTTTCTATTTCCACTTCCTACATTATCTGAGCTTCCAAAGTGGGGTATAGTTTGCTGTTGTGGTGATAAAAGACACGGCTGCTACAATCTTTCTTATATATTCAAACTTTTTGTGCATTTATACTACAAGTAGAGGATCTTAATGCAATTTCAGATTTAGTTTCATTTTATTTCTCCATCAAATTACTACTATATCAAAAGAAAGTGGAATGCAAGCCAACTAAATTACTACATTAAAATGTCTTTTCTTTTTCATTTTACAGTGGTAAAAGTAGCACTTTTGTCTTTCTTCTTTTTTTGTGTTGCGAGAGGAATGATTTTCATTCATTTCAGTCAAAGAGATGAACTAATATTTGAGAAAATTAGTTTTCTCACATATAGGCTCAGTCTCTAAGGGGTTAACAGTTTCTTGACATGGTCAAAACGAATATTTGAGGCAGACTTGATTAGGCTGAGCAGAGCATTAACTACACTGCTTCTTGCTCTGGGAGTCTGAGGCAAACAAGTTAGAGAACTTCTCCCAGGATTAATAAAAAATCTTGCAAAACTCTGAGCAGGCACCTTCAAGGAAACCATTTTCCCTTTCTCCTGCCTCAAGCAGGATGATGTCAAACCTCTCATGAAGATGTCAGACCTTCCTTCTATGCCAGCATATCATGAAAATCTGCTCTAATGAAGCAAATTTTATGGAAAGAAAAGGGTTCTCCCAAAGTAACCCATTTCTTTAAAGGGTAAATAAGGTCTACATCACCCCTCCCACATGAGCTTTCACACTGAGGGCAGCTGTACGATGCCACCCGTGTACTGCTGGTCTTGTCCAGAGCTTGCCAGTACTCCCAGGGGGTGTGTGCACTGGGTTACTCACTTTTTCATGAGCCACCTTGTCTTCTTTTGGAATAGATATTATATACACAAAACCAGTAAAATAGAGATTCTTTTCCCTTTCTGTTTTGTAGTCACAGGGCAAATGTAGGGACAAATATATTAGGCAATTTCAATACACAACCCAACTTGGCAACACTTACTTCAAATAGTTTCAAAATTTTTAGCATAGTGCACCCCTTCTACTCAAAAAGTCATTATTAGAGATCCTCAAAGTAAGAGGTGAATAAAGCAGTGAATAGTTTGAGTTGATTTCTTTTTTTATTTTATTTTTTGACTGGCTTATTACCTTACTGGGCCAATTGGCCCAGCAGGTGTTGCCACATGTTGTTCCTGAGGAGACTTCCTGCTGGCAAATTGGCTTGAAATCAAGAATTGCATTTATAATCTTGACTGTAATAACTATGAGAAACATGCTTGTGAAGGCTGGATAAAAGGCAGATCATCTTTTCTTCCAAAGTTTAGGCACAAGAATTTTCAAACTATGTTCTCTCTTATTTTTAGCAAAGAACTTTTGATGTACAATAAAAGCCAAATTTAAGCCTTAGATACATTTTAACTATTGAATATGTACATAAATTTGATAAATCAGATAGAGTCATAGTTTTAAGTCTTGAGTAAACACTATGAAATTCTGTTATGTACATCACTATAGCAAAGGAGGATTGAGATACCAGTCATTCTATGGATTTTGAAATTAACCTGTTTCTTGTGATCTTTTTTAATTGGTTATATAAATATTACACTTGTAACTAAACTTTTTTTTCTCTATATATATAATTTTTAGTCAACACCTTTCACCACCATGTATTCAGGTGAAATTCCTTCTGAAATAAAAAAAAAAAATTCTTGAGCCTGTGCAGGAAGTTTGAGTAGTTACTGCAAAATAAACTAAATTTACCTTAAAACAGGAATTTCAGTTCGCTTCAGTGAGTTGTCAGTGAGGTGTTCCAGTTTAAAGCCTTCAGTTTCTTGGAACAAGTAGTGCCTGTAAATCCCAGACAAGACACTTTCCATTAGTAAAGAGGAAGGAAAAGCTGTGTGGTTTGGCCTGCTCTCTGATCACATCCAGATGGGCATAATAATCTTTTCAGTAGGATTAATTTTCCCTTACTTTGAGTGTGTACAGTCTAACTACCTTAAGCTACTTACAGGATATGGGATGGCATCCTTTTGCCTAAACATGCACTTGACAGTGTGGTTGCTAACTCAGATGCAGAAAATTTTATTTAATGTAAAAATTCTACCTTATGGACCATTTTCAGTTTCTACCAGTTCTGTTAATCTGACCCAATGTAAGGCAGACAATTTAGCCAGACTTTTTGCTACTACCTTTCTTTTCCATTGTCACTATGCTACTATGGCAAGCAACGGGTCATAACAGAGGCACTTATCCTTTAGTTTGAAAAATTAGATTCAAATTTCTTTTTGACCTTTATGGACAGATAGCTCAAAATGATGTTTCCATGTCTACAAATGCAAAGATGAACAGAATTTCAAAACCAGCATGGTACTTGCTTCTCCTACTGCCTTGAGCAACTGTGTTTCTTAGTTGTTTTTAAAGCAAGGTAACCTCTGTATGTACTGAACCTTTCCTTTTTTAATGGAGCCATTATCATAACAGTCTACCAGGAGTCAACAACCACTTGACTGAAACTGTGCATAAGTATTTATATAGAAGTGCTGTCAATCTCATAGGTACTGATATATATAATAAACCTTTCTTAGTATTGAAAGGAAATGAGATGGCAATCTTGACATTAAGGATGGAAAAGTACAAAGAAACAGGCACTGGGAAAAAAAGTTCATCTTATATGCTGGTGACAACATGATAGGCTTTGAAGGAAACAATCATGATCAAACTGTTAAGTGAGATTAAGACAGACAATATACAGTGATAGGAAAATAGACTGAGACGATGGAATTAAATAAGCAGTGCAAGAAAAAGGGGGAAAAATTTAAGTTTTAGTTTTATTCCCTTAAAATCTGGTTTACACATAGTAGTCTAGGCCTTCATCTGATAGATGAACAGTTCTGCAGAATACAAGTTTGCAATATGAAGATTCAGCCCCATTGATTACCCACGTAGTATATTTCACATGCCTCATTTAATATGCTGCTCTAAAACAGTTCTCAAATTGTGTAGGCAAGTTGAAGTGCTCAGCACAATCCATTGCAAAATGCCAAAATTGCACACATGAATTGGCAGGAACTCAAATACATCTATATATGTTCTTATCAGCTTTCCAGACACTGCATTTATGTAATTGAAATACTAAAACTAAAAGATCGATGTGTTTTAAACTCCTCGGCAATGCACTGTTGAAAACTAAATCCATAAATGAGATCAGGTATGGTTAGATATTACAACAGATACTGTGAAGAACTAGAATGTCCCCACAGATTTCTTTGTGAATGAGATTTGCTAAAAGCAAACTGGATTTGAGGGAACAAAGTTTGCTGTTGACTCTACTTATTGCACAGAGCTCTACAGAAGGGGAAGATTAGGCCCCTGACTGCACCAGTGCCATCCTCCTCAATCTCTTTTCTGGCCCTTCTCCACACACCCTCTTCCCTTTGGGCCCATAGCTGCATTTGAGCTCAGATTCCCTCCTTGGCCCTTGTTTAACTGCACTGTAAGTGTGCTGTGTCCAAACTTGTCTTGATCTGGCTCTGACTCAGCACTACTGACCTGTTTGGTAATCAGTGAACCTTTGGCTGACACAGAGTATGGCCACCAGGCCTACTCTGCTCCTCATGGTTGGGACTGTCCCCCTGCCTTGGCTCTCACCCTCACTTGTGAATGCTCCAACTGCTCCTTGAAATAAACACCACAATCACTTGATTTGTAATAAGTACACTGAAGGGGAAAATAAGTACACTGAAGGAGATTTTAGCTGTATTTTACTGACAAGCTGGTGAGAGTGTTCTAAAAAAAAAAACAACAAACAAAAACAAACAAACCAAAACTACAAAAAAAAAAAAAACACACACACACAAAGAAAAAAACACTCACAGAAGGAAAAATAAAAAAACCAAAGAGGGCTAAATCTTCAGTTTTGGAGGAATAGGCACAATACCTTTAGTCGGTACTGAATGGTAAGACACAGGCCCAAAATCACGCAAAATAGGATTGCACTCTGCCAGAGACAAAATGGGTTCAGCCATGGCAGACAAATGACTGGGAAGCTGTTTCCGTGCCCTTTAGGAGCCAAGGCTGGGTCCCTGATGGAATAACTATGTGCCTTTGACTCAGGGGCAGGCAGTCAGCCCTGAGGTTCAGCTGGGTTACCTCTGCAAGCAGCTGAGCTGGGGGTGTCTGGAGAGAGCTTAAGTTAAGGCAGCTCTAAAGAAACAGCTCTTTACATGCAATAGTCCAGAGATCCTATTCTCTTTTGCTCATGAGAGACAGAGTGCTAAAATTTTAGCACCCCATGACAACTACATGTAAGAAAGTGTCTAATGTTATTTAGTCATCAACTTATCACTCACTTACAGCCAGGAGGGAAAGACTAAATTAAGTAGGAAAACACTGAGGCATCATAGGTAGCAAGAGTATTACCCAATGGTTGAAAATCCAGTTTTTCAAAGTGTTCACACATCATTCTTCCCCATCACCAATTAAAATTGGGATATTTTTCAACTCTGGACTTGGAATATATTAATAAAATAAGTGTTAGGTTTCTTTTTTTAAACAAGGTTATATTCCTCCCATCTTTCCAAAATCTTCAGAGTATTAGTCCAGTAGGCTATTTAAGATGTGAAACAAAGCCCCCAAAACAATTAAATTTGAGACTTTATGTAGTCCAACAAGTTGACAAAAGAATATTTCAAGAGAACAGAATATTTTATTTTATCAAACAGATAAAATTCTATTTTCTCAATAACAGATATCTAAATACAAGGAACAAGAAGTTAACAGCAGAGACAGGTTTCATACTGGCCAAGCTATTTCACTTGTGTTTACTGGGAGTACTTTGCTAGACATTAGCAAACAAGAAGTTTTATTTCATACGACAAGTTGCACACCTTGCAGAAATCCTTGTAACATGTCCTCTGACCCCTCAGGCCCACATGTCAGATTTGTGCACGGCATATGAGGTCTTCCTAAATGAATTCCTACTCATGCAGACAGTGTTTTGCTCAACACTCCAGAGGAGACAGTGAAGAACTGGCTTGGGGAGCGAAGCTGGCACAAGGAGGCCTGTGCAATCAGCTCACTTACACGCCTGTTTTGACAGATCAGCCCTGGCATGAGCACTGCCTTGCCTAGCTAAATTGGCTCCTAGCCAAATGCAGTGATAGCTAGAAAAAAATAGAATAGGAGGTGAATGTACTGCCAAGGTGCTGAGCAGTCTTCGCTGCCCTTTGACATCCAGCATCTTTGGAAAAGGTGACCTCCAAATAGAAAAAGAAGGGGAAGGAAAAAGAAGCAATATTTACTCTTCCTGGTAAATAAAGATAATGGAACACAGATGTGCCATATGCCTGTGCAAACTGTAATTTGAACAGAATAAAGCAGGGCTTAAATTCAGCTGCTTTTTATTGGAAATGCCTTATGTTTATTATGACTTTTTATAATAACATTTAATTTAATTGAACAATTAGAACCTTTTTTTAATTTGTCTTTATCCTAGGAATGACTTGATACAATTTGCATTAATGTTTTGTTTGCAAACAGTAAATATTTGAACTTCATTTGACTCTGCTCTGTACCAAGTTGTCATTTTTCCTCTGTTCTAGTTTGGTTACAAACAGGTCACATTAAAATCTGGAAACCAAAGTAACTAAATGGGCTCAAAGTTTCCTACTAACAGAACCTGAAGTCAGATTCTCTTCTCTTCAAGTACATCAGAATTCTGAATTAGGTAATTACCAATCTTTCACAATACTTTTGACCTCAACATTTTCCATTTAATCACACTGATTTTAATCCCACACCTACCAAGGCTGAACTCATGCTTAAGCACGAGAAAGCGGTGATTTTCAGCTTTGGCCCTGACTCAGCATTTTTTTGCTATTCTGCAAGTATTTTGACTTCTCACAAACAGAAATAGAATCATACAGTGTTCTGATGCGATTTTATTGCCAAGAAACATTAAAGTGACAACTGCATCTCATTTCAGCTACTCCTCAAAATCATCTGAGCACTTCTTCAAATTTATTACATAGTGAGCTACAGAAATTCAAATGGATTTTTTTCCCAGGACTCAGACATCGCTGAGTTAATGTGGTTTAATGAGTTACTATTCCTTAGCTGTTCTATGTCATAAACAGTTAATGAGAAAGTTTAAGTTGGTGTTTTTTAACCCCTGATTGCAATAGGTTGACAGAGCATGCACAGATCTGTTATTAATGTAGTAATAACAGATTATTAATAACAAATAGTATGTGGCAATAACTTTATTACATTGCGGTAAACCATGAGGGTTGATTGAATTTAAATAACTTTTGGAGGCAGCACTAAGGGAGAATTGTGGATCCAAAGCATCTCTATTGAGTCTTAGGGTAATAAGGCTATATTAAAATTCTTCTTTAGTTCTCTAGAAAGTAATCAATGTATTTTATGTTAGGAAAGATGTTTGGGTGAGCTGGTAAGGACATAGAAGCAGTATGCACTTTCCTGTTCTCCAAGATACTATTACCCTTCTCAGAACGTGAAGATGGGGAATTATGGTATGCAAACCTGTACAAGTGGCAATTACTTTCAGCTATAATTCACTCATGATGGAAATAAGGCTGTTAATCTCAACAGCAGATATGTGTTGAGGTTTTTTTAAGTAATTGAATACTAAGCAGTCCTCTTAGAATTAGGACTATCAAGAATCTGAAAAGTGAAACATCAAAAGTCACAACATGATGAAATTTATTTCTTATTTCTTAATTTTCTTCTCTTCATGAGTGGTTTGTTTTTTTTTCACTATTTACTATCTTCAGCATACATAGTAATGTATTAATTATATAAAAATTATAATCCTCTGAATGCAAACACAGGTGACTAACAGCTATGCTGTGCAGTCACACACAAAAAGCAGCATGTGAGACAAATCTTTGGATGCATTTCACATTTGCATGCAGTGATTATGGGGTATATATTTACTATTATTGCTTAAAATCTCAGAATCTGCCAATTTCTCTATATTGTGGCTTTTTCCATTACATTTTAGTTCATAACAATTCCATGCTGATATTCCCACGTGAAGGATTTTTTGTTTATTTTTTCTGTACACCAGACTACCCATTTCCTATGGTGAGACAAATAGCCCATTAGTCACCTATAAATCTGGGTGGGATTAGGAAATTGTGGTAAGCAGCACAGATAAGATGCAACTGTATGAGAAAGATTTGTTCTACCAAGCATCACAAAGTATTTGTGTTGCACACACAGCTCTATTATTTGAAGCTATCCAGTGACTGCCTACATAAATCTTCTATAGATAATTTTTGCTCTAGACAGAATAAAATCCTGATGCTGCTAAAATCCTCCAGGTCTTCCCACAGGGATTTCTCAATTTCTGAGCTGATATTCCTATTCTGCTCTCTCCTCTGAGCTATAATACAGCAGTCTTCACAAAACTGCTGAAGGTTCTTGGGCATTATGTGTTTGGTCTTTGCTACCACTGGATGTCTGTGTCTGGCTCAGGTGAGTAAATAACCTACTGGGCTCATTTTGGTTGCCCACTGTATTTTGAATCTGAAGTCCAAGTACCAAGCCATAACAAAATTTTCTTGATCATATATATTCCTCTGATGCAGTGATTGCCAGTTAGACCTTCTACCTTTTTTTATTGATGGTAAATCCATCCTGCATTCCTCTAAGTTTACTGTTTAAAGCAGGGTCTTGAAGGATATACAAGAATGAATTAATGGATTAACACTGATAATTCAGAAAAAGAGGAGCAGTTATGCTTATTTTTCTTCTTATGAACATAAAATCCTACACAATTCAAAACATTTAAGCTAAAGACCAAACACTAAATAAAATCTTAGATTTCTAACCTTTTTCTTGGGATAAAAAAAAAATACTCATTAAACTGGTGATTGCTCCACAATTACACCCTTTTCCCTACTTTTCATCTGCCCCTCCAATTTATAACATCAATTGGATTTAGGGGCCCTCATTTTTTTGTATAATGGTCTCTTTGATTTCTTCTTCCAGGATTTAATCCAAGTATTTATATCTGTATTCCAAACATCATTCCCTTTCTTGAGTGCAATATGAGGTGAGAAAAAAAATTGTTTACAAAATCCCTTCCTCTCTTTATTCATTTCCTGCCACTTTTGATTACAAATGTGTTTTACCTGAGGCTTAAAAAAAACAAAGCAAAGTGCAATCAGAGTCCCCATGTACAAGACCCATACAGAAGATTTCAGAAGCTAAAAGGACATCCAAACCAAATATGTGATCTGAATATGAAAAATCCCTAAGTTGGGATTTCTTCTCACAAAATATTAGACAGCTTAGCTAACAGTTGAATCATAGGCATTTACTTAATCTTTTCAAGCACAATTTTCAAAATAGATAGGAGCTACAGATAAAGTTTATGAGTGTAGTGGAATAATTCTGTATAAATTCTAAGATTTTTAATTATAGTGGCTGTTTTGGATTCACAGATTATTTGTGAAGAAATCCCAATTCTGTGAGCATGTTTGTCATCAAAACCAGTGTGACAGTATTGCATGCAAATTTTTAGTGCCTTGAAAGCCTCTGAAATTTTTCCAGTTCCAGATTTTGTGGATCCTTATTCCAGTTTGAAACCAATCACTTACGTTGCACATGCTAGGTTTTCTTTCCTATCTGGATCCACATATACAAGGTAGCTTGAAGAACATAAACAGCTCCAGTGGGAATAGATGAAAGGCCATGACTGGGGAAGGACTGTAAAGGTACTCAGTGCTTTTGATCATGCAATGCGTGTGGGACCAAATATATGAGGGCATGAACACCACTTTAGACCAAAAGAGAATGAAAGGTGTGTTGGTATTTATTGTATTTAGTAAGACAGCAACGCAATCATCTCTTCTTTCTTCGGTAGAACATGTGTATAACAGACAAAATATTATGTAAAGATAACTGAAAAGAGTAATGTGAGATAAAAGTGCAATTCAGGGGCAAGAATGCTTATCCATGTACTCAAAAAGTTTAAAATTTGTTCATAGGGTGACTAATTTCAAACAGTTCATTATTTAAAAATAATATTTCCCAATGTTGTAAACGCTTAGAATTAAAGGTTCTCTCTGCTATTAGCAGTTTTACAGCAGAAATAGATGGGTTTAAAATTTCCTGGCATTCTATTATTTAATTTCTTCCCACTGGTAATCTTGCCAGATTTTCAGACATGCTAAAATGTCAGAAAACATGGCACAATGGAAATAACCTTGTACTCCAGACCACTGGCCCGTTTCATTCAGTATCATGTCTCTAATAGTGGCTATGTCAGATGTTCCAAGAGATGACAAAAATAAGCAACTCATATTTATGTCCACATTGCCAAAGCCATTTGGATGCCTAAATCATATTGATATTAACCTTTGTGGGTTTCAGCTCTAAGGAATAAAATGCCTTGAGCACCTCAGATGACTTGGCATAGCAACAGAATAAAATAGAAGTTTATTCCTAACCTGTGGCAACGACTACTTGGCTTATTCACTGGAGCATTAGGGATAATGCTTTTTCTGAGTTCATTTGTGAATTACCTGATCTACCATGTACAAGACTAATATCCTTTGCTCCTCTGCACAAGAAAATATAAATAGTGTACTGGCATACCCATACCCACTGCCTAGTTGCTGTCTTTGTGCAGATGTTATGTATTCTCAAGTGCCTAATAAAGTATGATGTTATTCGACAAATTTGGTTGAAATTGGCCAAAACCTTCAGAAATTACAAGAAGGGACTATACTTTTCCTTAATTCTCTCCCACACAGGGTTGTGTACTTGCCATCAAGACTTTAGGCTTTCTAAAACTGAAATCAAGACAGATATCTTCAGTGCTTCAAGCAGTGAGGGAGCATATTTCTGATAAAGGATTTGCGCACAACATGAACAAAGGCTCTAAATCAAAACCATGAACTGAATGCCAGAGAATACTGCTGTTTTGCCTTCTTACATGTACTTATGAGAGATAATAATAACCTTAAGCCATTTTTTTATTAGAAAGACTCAGATCCATTTGGCCAGTTTTCTCAGTCTAGCCTCACAGTCCGTATGTACAAAAAATTAGCTTGTTATAAATTGCAAGCCCAGTTCCCATTACTCAAAAAATAAGAAAATACCCTACATTCATCTTTGGTTAAGTATATGGAACTCATCAGCTCTGGTGATTTTCACTACACCATAGGGCTATTACTTGTAGTCAACTGTCACACACTTATCTACATGTGGATTTTGGATGCTTGCAATGGAGTATGTTATGAAACTTATGGTTTTTTATACTGTGGTTATCGGTCTACCTGAAAGTTAGCCTCCAGGCAAGTAGAAAAAGACTTGTAGTGAATGTTTGAGCAGCACTAAAATAAGAAAATATAAATGAAAAGAGATGTTTAAAATACTAATACTTCCTTCAGCAATTCTAGAAAGACCATCAGAGGAGGGAAAACAGCTTTCATATTATACTTAGTAATCAGAGAGGCTCTCTTAATATCAGGAATAGGGAAGCTGTGTGTGAAATCAAGGGGCTCCACCAGAAAATAGGAGATCTCTGGTGAAGACCAGTTGCACAGTTCAGATTCCACATGGCCTGCCAAAAGACTGCCAAAAGTTTCAGGTAAAAACTTTATTTAAAATGTACTCTCCTCCTGTACAGTTCTCTCCAGGAAGACTGCAAAAGACACCACATTTCCTTGTCATTTACAGTTCTTCACGGGGTTCTTTCAGCACTGGCAACACATGCCTTTCTGTGTTTATGGTTTGGGGTTTTTTTTCTTATTCTGCTATTTTTGTTGTTTCTTTTTTCTGTCTTTTTCATATTGGTGTGGCAGGGGGGGATTGGCAGGGCAGGGTTAATAATTTTGGGTGTTGTTTTGTTGGGGTATTTTTTTATGATTGTCTTTTTATCTTTGTCCTTTCTACTCTGCTTGTCTCACCTCTTCTTCTTCATTAACATCATTGCTTCAAGAAATGAGTATTGGACTCACACTTGTGGTTGTTAATAGGACTTGCAGGAAGAAATTGAGTATTTGAAATTCTTTATCCATCCTTTGCATGTACATACTGCCTAGAGACTCAGATTATTAGAAGATAGATAAATATTTTCAATATAATCATTGATAATTAGGGAATTCCTTTTAGTATCAAGCAGGAGGAGGCAAAAAATGCCTCAGATTTCCCTACCTGGCTAAATTTTTCTGATTTTGGTTGTCTATTTTCCAGCTAAAGAAATAAGGAATATTTTTTATTATTGTTGTGCTCCAGATAGTTTTTCAAAGTCTTCAAATGCTATTTACTTTTGTATTTAGAATTTCTCTCCCCAAAAGTGTAGTCTATGAGCAGTTTTCTCTAAAGTTGTAATAAATGTCTAGGCAAGTCGCTGTCCTGTCAGTCAGAGGCAGCACAACTTTCAGCGGTTCACAGTGGTTATTTTCATGAAAAGTGCTGTCAGAAAATGCTCATACTTTTTAAAGTGGTTACAGATTTGAAACAGAAAGCTTACATCAAACTCAACTATTTTTTTGTCAAGTCATTTAATAAATTTAATAAAATTAACTAATTAATCCAGCCAGCACCTAGCTACGATTCAGCCAAATATAAACTACTTATAATGGTTCTACACACACAAATATGTATATCTACAGATGGCAGTGCAGTCAGTAGAGGTTGTTTAAATTAGATCTTAACTATTGATACAAATTTTGGCAACAGATACAGTCAATTGCTGCAGTTCCAATCTCCTTTGATTACAAAGGGATATAAAACAGGACTGATCCTTGTCTACAATGCTAAATGTATTTATTAGTAATACAGTATTCATGTCTCCTATTTGGAGAAATGAAAATGTCTGTTTTCCCTGAAAACAGCATACATTTTATCTTCCTTTGGGTATATTTTCATGATTACTGCTTATTAGAGCGTCCTCCTTTTAATTTGAACATTTATTGATAAATAGAACAACTGATCAAAAGGAAAAAATCTTAATTTGAACTAGTCTGGAAAAAAATAACTTTAAGATGTTAACATAGGAAAAAAGTCCTGATTTTCTTAACTATCTATCTGGAAAGGTCCTTTTTGCAAAGTTGGAATTGAAGGTTGGTGCTCAGACCAAACACTTTAAATGTCCAGAACTGGATCAACATCAATAGAAGGAATGATGAAAAATATTTTACTTAGCAGCATAGCAAGTTTCTTTCAGGAAAAATATGTGCCAAAATCCTACATCACCTAAAGGATTTTGCATTTATATCCTCATATATACAGGATAAGGACATAGCTGGTGCAAACTGCATTAGGCCCCTGAATTCCAGGACTGCTAAGTCAAGTATTCTTCTTTGTGAATAATTCCTTCATTTCTGTCCTGATGGACTAAGGTACAATCAGAAAAGAAATTCTGGGGAAAAAATCAAAATTACCTTTCAAAGTATCTCCTCCTTAGAAGAAATTAAAAAAAAATAAAGCTTGATTTCATATTAAGGATTAGTCTGATTTAAGACAAGTTGTTTCACTATGTGTTCCTGACATACTTTCTGTCTCCATGGCACTGAAAGTCAAAGTAAGCTTGCAGTGGGTTGACATTGGCTGATGTCAGGTGCCCACCAAAGCCACTCTGCCACTGCCCTCCTCAGATACAGAGTGGAGAGAAAATACAACAAAAGGCTTTTGTGTCAAGATAAGGATAAAGAGAGATCACTCGCCACAGAGACTTGACCTGGGGAAATTAATTGATTTTGCTATCAATCACATCAGAGCAGAGTAATGAGAAGTAAAACCAAATCTCAAAAATACCTTTCTCTCACCCTTCCCTCCTTCTCAGACTTAAATTTATTCCTGAATTCTACCTCCTCCCCACAATGATGCAGGTGGGTGGGAGATGGGGGTTACCATAGTTCATGACACTGTCTCTGCTGCTACTTTCTCCTCAGAAGCAGGACTCCCCTCAGTCTTCCACTGCTCCAGCACGGGGCCCATTCCAGCAAAGCCAGTCCTCCATATGTTTCTCCAATGTAAGCCCTTCCTACAGGCTGCAGTCCTTCACAAAATGCTGCAGCCTTCCTCAGGGTGCAGTTCTTCAGGAACTGACTGCTCTGGTGTGGGTATTCCATGGGTCACAAGTCCTGCCAGCAAATATTGAGTGTGGGCTTCACTCTGCATGGTTCTACAGGTCCTGCCAGGACCCTGCTCCAGCATGGTTTCCCCTGGTGGTCCCAGCCTCCTTTGGGCATCCACCTGCTCAGGCATGTAGTTGCAGGCAGATCCCTGCTCCATACTGGACCACATTGGGCTGCAGAGGGACAGCCTGACTCACCACAATCTTCAAGGTTTATAAAATGAATCACAGAACTAAAGAAACATAGAATGGTCTGGGTTGTGAGGGAACTAAAAGGGCATGGCAGAGTGGCAACCCAGTAGACCAGGTTTCTCAGGATGTAATCCATCCTTGTCTTGAACTCCATGGATAGGGCATCCATGGAGTTGGAAACCTGTTCAGGGCCTCACTACCCTAACAGTAAGGAATTTTCCCCAATATCCATTCTAAACTTTTTATCTTGCCATTTAAAGCCATTATCACTTGCTCTGTGATGCCCTTTCAAAAAAGTCCTCTCCAGGTTTCTTGAAGCCCTCTTTAGGTACTGGAAGGCTGCTCCACAGTCTCCTCAGAGTCTTTTCTTCTCTGGGCTGAACAACTTCAATTTTTTCATTGTCTTCACAGAAAAGGTTCTCCAGCCCTCTGATCATCTTCATGGCACTTCTCTGGACTCAGTCCAATAGGTCCACACCTTTCTTGTGTTGGGCACCCCAGAGATGGATGCAATATTCCAGGTGGATTCTTACGAGAACAGAGAGACAGGGAGAATCGCCTCCCTCGGCCTGCTGGCCACACTGCTTTGGGTGCAGCCCAGGATGTAGTTGCCCTCCTGCACTGCAATTGCCAGCTCATTTCCAGTCTTTCACCCACCAGCACCCCCAAGTCCTTTTTGGCAGAGCTGCTCTCAATTAGTTCTTCTCTCCATCTATGCTCATATCTAGGATCACCATGACCCAGGTGCAGCACTTTGCCCTTGGACCTGCTGAAATTCATAACGTTCTCATTGGCCCATTTCTCAAGTTTGTCCAGGTCTCTCTAGATGGCAACCTGTCCTCTTGTGTCAAGTGCAGCACTCAGTTACACATCACCTGCAAGTCTGCTGGGAGTGCTCTAGATCTCACTGCCTATGTCATTGAAAAGGAGATTGAAGAGCCCCAGTTCCAAGTCAGAGCCCTGAGGGACACTACTTGTCTCTTGTCTCCACTTGGGCATCAAACCATTGACTGCAACTCTGAGAGTGTCCACACAGCCAATTCCTTATGCACTGAATAGTCCACCTTTCAAATCCATGCATCTTCAACCTGGAAATAAGAATTTCTTATGGAACCATGCCAAAGGCCTTACTGGGTGAATGACATCAATTTGCCATCATTTGTTGACTGTTGCAGCCACTCCATCACAGAAGAGTAAAAAGAACATTGAAAGTTGGGGTGGGTAATTTCTATTATAGAGAACCCAGTTATATATATTGACTTCTCAAGGACAAGCACAATATACTTAGATTTGAGGTATTTACAAATGGTAAAAGACTATTTGCCAGTCTTTGTCCTGCATCATTTGAGAGTAAGAATCCAAGAAGAGGAAAAACACACATTTCTCATAGTCAAAATACTAGCTTTGAGTGGGGAAAGTGGCTGCTGAAGAATAAGGTATGTTGCATGATGTATGAGTGTCTTAAACAACAAAAGATTCCTTAACAGTCTTTCCAGGCTTTGGATCAAGACAAAGAGCATGTAATATATTTTTTATTCTCCTTTTTTCTCCTTTGTGCAGGCATTTAGACATGATGAAAGAAAGAAACTTGATATCGGTGGCTTGAGTAAGCCATTGTGTGGGTAGTTAAGAAAAGTTTTTCATTTCATTTCTGTAGAACTATTTTTTCTTTTCTCTATCAAACTGAGGCATTTAGTTTTCTATGTTCAAAGTGGGCAGCTTCAAAATAGTGTATTGTTATTTCTTTTACAGAGTATTGTAATAATATGGATCAAAAAGATTTAACTTTTATGAGGTAAAACATGGGAGAAAATCAGAAAAAAATGTCCCGTACATATACATGTGAGGAAAGAGCCTATGGAGATGACTGAGGAAGGGAATGACAGAGTACAAGAAAGACATTGGGTCAAAGGCAAGATCAAATTGTACATATCAGAGCAGTATTAGACCAAGTTTAATTTATTTTGAAAATCTCACTGCTGACTTTTTTTTTCTTTTCTTTTCCCCTGGAATCTAGAGAAACTCACTGCACTGAGCAGATTATTAACCACCAAAGTGACTAGCTGACCATCTGTCCAAGATCCAGGTAAAAGCTGGAGTATCCCTCCTACCCTTGGGTGCTGTCTTTCATTACTGTAGGCTGAACTCACCTTTGGGCTGCCAGCATCAGAAGAGACACCCAGGGCCACCAGGGCATCAGGTGAATGCATGGCACAAAGTGCCTGCCCAGGCCAGCTCAGACCATGTCCCCTGGGTGGTGCATCAGGGACTGCATTGCCATTTCTGCCTCGTGCCTCCAGACTTGTCAGGCTGTCAGTGGAACCAGTGAAAACCAAACCACATCTTCTGACACTATGAAGACCAAAGGAAAGCAGTCAGAGAATTGGAGCTTCCCAGACCATGAGGAGAAATTGATAAATTCTCAGCTTTTAGATACTGGGCTTTTGTGATACAAGCCAGTTTGGGTGTAAACAACAGATTTGTTCACCTGCCAATCTTAAACTAAATCACACCCAATGTTATATTTTGTTACTGGGTGATATTCTAAACATTTATTTTCGTATTAAGGTTCCTTTAAAACACAGTCTGATGCCTAGTCTTTTGCTAGTCCTACTTTTACTGAAATCTAGAGCAAGTATTATAGGCAATTTATGAGGAAGGAACACAAAAAAGAATGTGTTATTACGTGTTCACTTATATGATTCTCCTTGTCACACAATTACAGCATTTTTGGGGTCATTTACAAACAGTTTACTCCCAGATGTTACCAATGCCACAGGGAAGTGGATTCTTTTTTAGTGATACCTTTCCCAAATACCAGTCCCAGTATTGGAATGGAATATTGAGATTAGCCAGTAGGATTCATTTAACAAAGTAGAACTGCCATTAGGGAGTACGCCTGTGTCCAACTCACCAGCACTTTGATTCACAGCTTCCTCAAGCCTTCCAGCCAATTAAGGAAGATGTAAAAGGCTAATCAACCTTATTTTGTGATCTTGTTTAGTATCAGGAAAAAATATATTATTATTTTCTTCCTTTTTCTCCTCTTCAACAGCAGAATATGAGCTCTCCAGAGGAATTAAAGACATGTCTTGCTAACATACTGGCCCTGTATGACATTTCCAAGAAAACACAGTCTGTGGGTTGAGCTAGAATGATCCTGGCAGCTAGTGTACACAATTCAGCAGCAGTCACCATCCAGGAATAGGCAGGGCTGCTGTGTCCTGGGGTCTTGGAGTTGGCATGCTGCCACACTCACTCCTTTCCAAACAGATAAAAGCATACACTGATGCTTCTGCCATCCTCTCTATCTATATCAGTACCCCCCACATATTTTTCTTATTTAGTTACATAAAAATGCTAGGATTTGACATATTCATACACACTCACACCACTTTATGGGGGCACTCCTAAGCCTGTAATTGAAAGTTATCTAAAACCTGCCAACAGGCCCTATTTTCAACCTCCATTTCAGCTACGGCATAGCCAAAGTGCCTGTTTTACTAATCTGTGGTTTTTTACAGCATGCAAACAGGTTTGGCAATGCCTTTTAAATGCTTTTCTGAACATGATTTCATCTCTTGTAACCTTCACCTGTACTCACTGCTTAGGTTTGCAACCAGGCTCTGGACACCTCCTTGGTTTTTTGACAAGTTGCAGGAATAGCAAAAAATTTCAAGCCTCTGGCTTGAAAATGAAATGTCAGCCCACAAAGTTGCTGGTAGGGAGAGCTGGTGACAGAAAACCCCAGGGTGTGAGTGAAAGCAACCTTGTACTTTGACAACTGCAGACTCCAGCCAATTAATTACACTGACCTTAACATCAAAGCACTTTTGGGTAAGAGAGTCAACAACAGCAACACTGTAAACTTACTGCTTTTGGGGTTATTGTAACAGTTTATATAAATGATCAAATCAAAAAAAACCCGAAAAAAAACAAGAAGATACATTAATTTCTTCATTCATTCACTCATTCACAGTAGCTTGCATTCCTTCACTTGCCCTCATCTCAGCCACCAATTTCCCATGAAGACAGCAGGTACATGGCAGACTTTGTTAAAAACAAAACATATCTATGAGTTGATTTGAGTCTTTGCACTAGATATAAATATCAGCCTACTTCTTGAAGGGTTGTGTGCTATAGCTGCACCTACCAGAACTGGTGGTCCTTCAAACACCTGCACTGGCTGCTTGCTGCAGGACTTCAATTGTGTAAAGCTGTGCGGTAGGAAAGTGATTCAGGAGAGACACAGATCAGCATTTATTAGAACAGTTTTTATTAATTTTGTGATTTAACCCCAGCCAACAACCCATAGAGCTGCTCGCTCACTCCCCTAGCAGAAGGATCAAGGAGGCAATTGGAAGGGTAAAAGGTGGAAAACTCATGGGTTCAGATGAAGAGAGTTTAATAGGGAATGCAAGAGTTGTGCAAACAAACAAAACAAAGCAAAGCAAAGCAAGAAATTCACTCCCTATGAGCAGGCAGGTGTACAACCATCCCTAGGAGAGCAGGGCCCTCCACAGCGACTTGGGAAGACCAATGCCATCTCTCCAAATATCCCTCCCTTCCTCCTTCTTCCCCCCGCTTTATACACTGAGGATGATGTCACAGGGTCTGGAATATCCCTGGGGTCAGTTTGGGTTGCCTGTCGTGGCTGTGCCTCCTCCCAGCCTCCCATGCCCTCCCAGTCCTTTGCCAGAGTGGCAGTACAGAAAGCAGGAGACCTCGGCTCTGTGCAAGACCTGCTCAGCAATAACAAAAATATCTCTGTATTATGAGCCCTCTGTTCCGCACAAATCTGAAATACAGCCCCAGGCACCATAAAGAAAATTAACTCTATCCCAGCCAGAACCAGTGCAATTAACTATTTCTCTAAGATTTTATTATTAACAGCAGATAAGTATTGTCATGATTCACTCAATTAATTCATCACACAAACTCATACATATGCAGCTGCAGTAACAGCTGGAAAGTCAGCTCTTTGCCAAGAGGGGAAGCAATACTGATTTGCCAATGTGTGATTGAACTCCTCCTCATCTGGACAAAGGAGAGAAAATGTGATAAAAAGCTTGTGGGTCAAGATATGGACAGGGAAATATCACTCACTCATTACTGTCATGGGAAAAGAAATTATAAACATATATAATATATTACCAATCAAATCAAAATAGAAAAATGAGAACTAAAAGCCAATTCTTAAAACCACTTTGCCCTCAGTCCTGGTTTCATCCTAGGTACAACTTCACTCCTGATATTTTTTATCTCCTCCTGCAGCTGCACAGGTGGATAGGAAACAAGAATTACAGTCAGTTCATCACAAATTATCTTTGTTGCTTCTTCCTCCTCACGCTTCTTCCTGGCTCCAGCCAGGGGGCCCTCCCATGGAAATGATTCTCCATGATTATGTCCAGTGTGAGTCCTTCCCACAGGCTGGAGCTCTCCATGAGCTGCTCCAGAGTGCATCCCTCCCACAGGGTGCAGTGCTTTTGGAACAGGCTGCTGCAGCCTGAGGCCCCCACAGGGTCACAAGTGCTGCCAGAAAATCTGATTCAGAGTGGGCTTGACCCTGCATGGGGCCACAGGTCCTGCCAGAAGCCTGATCCAACATGGGCTTCCCACAGGTAACAGCTTCCTTTAGGCATCCCCCTGCTCTGGCATGGAGTCCTACACAGGCTGCAGGTGGCTGGATCTGTACATCCATGGGCCTCCATGGGCTGCAGGAGCACAGCTGCTTCACCACAGCCTTCACCATGGGGTGCAGGGGAATCTCTGCTCTGGTGCCTGGAGCACCTCCTGCCTCCCTTTTTACTGACTTTGCTGTCTGTAGTAGTGCTCTTCCTCTCACACTTTTTCTCATTTCTCTCTCCTGGCAGCTTTTTCTCCCCTCCTATATGCATTATCCCAGAGACACTACTGCCATCACTGATGGGCTCAGCCTTGGCCAGTAGCAGGTCTGTTTTGGAGCCAGCAGCTCTGACTCTGTTGGACACGGCAAAAACATCTGGCAAAAACATCATGGCAAAAACTTCTCAGAGGGAGGAATCATGCATCCCCCTTATCAAAAGTTTGCCACCCACACCCAAAACGCTGTCCCTTGGTAGTGGTAATACAACTGTAAAGCTGACTCAAAGTTTTTTTTTTTCAGATGTATATAGAAAATTCTGCAGGCTTGCATGTGACCTGAGTTATCCAATCTGTTGTTGGTGCTAGTGTGTGTGAGTGGCCCCAGAGGGACAATTAGTGTCCTGAGTTAAACAGTTCTTGTAGATTCAGCAGAACCACTGCACTCTAAAACTTCTCTGTTCTGGTGAAACATTCAAGCAACTGCTCCCAGCAAATGCTTTCACTCTAATCGTCCTGCTATTTTCTGATAAGTACTACTGCACCCGTACTTGTGGATTGCTTGTGGGTCTTATTCACAACCTCCCATACAGAAACAGGCCTTTGTGACATGTCTAAGCTAAGACACTTCTGAGAACACACTGTGCAATACTTCCACTTAGGGTACATGATTAAAAAGATTTCACAGCTTTTTCCAGTTTCCTGGCATATTCAGCTTCAGATACTTAAAACCCTTAAAAACGAAGGATAACCACCAATTAGAAGCAAGAAGATCTGCAATATTAGGCTGCTTTTATTTCTCCCTCAACAGTCCTCCGTGCTCTGAGCAAAGTTTTGGTAATGATGACTCCCAACTAGTTTGTTCTCAGAAGCAGTGATGTGTATAATTTTAAGTCCAACCTAATCTTACTATTATAAAAGACTAGATACTATCTTATTTAGTAAATCTGCAAAGTGTTGGGAACCCATTTCAGATCAGAAAATAACTGCACTGTGGTAAAAGTGCTGTAGGCTGAACCTTGAACTGAAGGTCTCTCTATTGGTCACTTCATGGTCTGATGAAGATGGAGACCGTAATTTTGAAAGATGATGATCCTTTTTACCTTCTGAAATTCTGCTCATAGAGATTGTGTGTGATGCAGTTTAATTCTTGACACTAGCTTCTTCATTCTCCATTCAGTATTCTCACACTGTGCTGTATCCCTTCACAGAAACTGTCAAACAGCACAGCTGGAGTTAATAAACTGAGGAAGGATGCCCATTACCAGTTACAGACATCCCTGTTGTTTGATGCTTTCAGTATTTCATTATCTCTGCATCAGCACTGGTACTCCTGCAACTGAAAAGCCATCAAAATAACACAGCTTGAAATGATAAATGAAAGCAACAGAACAACTGCAGCACAGAGCATGCACTTCTGTGGGCTTTTCTAGGTGAACAGATATTTGTATCTGTGCTGTGGCAGTTTTTTACTAGCACAGCAAAGTTTATCCAGATGTACTCATTGGCTTAAAGCCACTGGACTCATTTTACATAGCCAATTTTCTATGACTACTAGGACACCTAAGAAATTACATTTGATTGCTCTTCCAGAGAAATAGATTTTAGAAAGGTACAAGATTTCTTTTATTTTTCTCTTTCATTAAAGGAGCGAGAAGAAAATACAGGGAGATCCAGGAAAAGACCAGATTGCCACAAATAGTTTTACTGCAAAAGTATTGTCAGTTGGTTGAAATAAGTCAAATTAATGGTACATTCACTGCTGAACTGAGGTTAGGTATGTGACTCAAGAAGGTACTAAATTCTCAATGAAGAGTTAACATAATGGATCAGTATTCTCTGACCCAGTTTAACAATTAGCTGGAGGTGGCATCATGTGAAATTTAAATGTAGGCTCCAGAGCAGGGAGTTCTTTCATCCCTTTCACAAAATTTCAGATGAATTGTTTCATCCCTAATAAACATGGCTAAATTTAAAACAGAAATGTATATTTTATTTTATTGTTATAAGCATTATCTGTTTAGTGCCAACAGCATATTTCCAGAAACTAAAAGTGTATTTCTCTCACCATTTTTCAGATCTGCAATGTATTCATATAGCTACTGTATATAATTAAACACGTAAAGCAGAGGACTGAAATTGGTAATTAGCCCTCAAGATTTTTTAGTAGTGTTTGGGAATTAAGCCATACAGTTCCCATTATATTCCAGAGAAATCATTGCACTAAAATTCTTTCACTGCTTAGGAAAACAGGGGCCAGCTTCTAAAGCATTCTTAGTCATGGGACTGAAATTTGCACTTTTTGATTTCATGTGTTCAATATCTTTCCATTATATAGCTTTGTGCTTCAATCTGTATATTTTTCTATATAAATTAGAAGCTATGTATTGTAATTTCAGTTGTCCATCCTTGAAGAGATGATTCATCACAGTCCTTCACTGATAAATAGAGAAAAAAAAGAACGACAAGAACAATCACAAAATAAAAAGGACAAAAACCTCGCCACTTTAAAATAAATGCAAAGTGCAAAACAAGGAGACAGACAAATCCCCCAGACCAAAGAGTCCACCATTCTTATGTAAAACCCCCCTGTTCTCTTATTAGTATAGGTAAATATTTTCTTTTGGTGTATTTTGTTATATAGCAAGTGCAGCTTGATATATAGCAGCTAGCAAGATGGTTTTTCAGTATTGTGGTTCAACACCAGCCAGCAGCTAAGCCCTAGACAGCTGCTTGCTCACTCCCCTGGTGGGAATGGGGAGAGAATCAGAAAAGTAAAAGTGAGGAAATACATGGGCTGAGATAAAGGCAGTTTTAAAGGACAAGCAAAAGCTTTGTGCGAGAGCAAAGTAAAACAATGAATTTATTCACCCCTTCCCATGGGCAGGGAGGCGTTCAGCCTCATCTGGTAAAGCAGGGCTCCATCACACACCTAGCAGCGACTGGGAAGACAAACACCATCACTCCAAACATCCCCGTTTCCTCCTCCTCCTCCCCCAGCTGTGTGTGCTGAGCATGATGCCACAGGGTGTGGAATATCCCCTGGGTCAGCTGGGGTCAGTGTGCTGGCTGTGTCCCCCCAGCTCACTGTGCACCCCCAGACTCCTCACTGGTGGGGTGGGATGAGAAGAAAAGGCCCTGGCTCTGTGTCAGTGCTGCTCAGCACCTGGTAAAATATCCTTTTCTTATCAAAACACACACCCAAAACATAGCCCCATAACAGCTGAGATGAAGAAAATGAACTGTGCATCAGTCAAATTCTGCTCATCTAGTTTTGGGTGCCCATTAATACAAAGATTGGGTATTTCAGAAATTCTCAGAGCTTCATGTAGATTCAGCTTGCTTTGACATTTTTTGAACAGTGTCATACATTTCCATTGCAGAGAATGAAATGATTATTTAAAAGTATGAGGGGAAGAAAAGAATATTTCTTCTCACAATTTTGCATTTGGGCACATGCAGTATATGCATTCAGTATATGCATTAAAAACACCTCCTATATTGTTGGGTTATTTTTAATTTTTCTTTCTCTAACAGACCCTTTGGTCATATGTATATAATGTACCTGGCATATGATAACACAGTAAGTAGCTAAGCCTATGTATACAGATCTGGTCATGATTCTACCCTAATTTAGCTGCTTTTTAAAATTTCATTTTATTTTAAATACTGGAAAATAAATGGCTATTGTTTGGTTTGACACTCAAATACTGTTCTGAACTTGGGAAAAACACTTGGGATTAATGCAAGTAACCAAGTCTTGTCTTCCTGATCAAATACATGTGAACAAATTAGTTATACACTTCCAGACACTTTTATTCATATTTTATTTGTCTGCTGAGATGTTGAATATACATTTGAAAATCTTGTTTTTCAATAAAGGTTTGATAGAAATTTCAATGTTACCAGTTGCATATTTCTTATGAAGAAGGAAAGGAAAGGGAAAGGGAAAGGGAAAGGGAAAGGGAAAGGGAAAGGGAAAGGGAAAGGGAAAGGGAAAGGAAATTCTTTCAGCCCATAGTCAGAATTCCAGAAACAGAAAAAAGACTATGCCCTTATTCACACTGGCAAGTACTTCTTTCCCACTGACAAATAACTGGTTCTTCAGGTTTCCCTATTGGAAAGTCAATGAACTGACTCGTGTGAGACTGACTGCAAGCTGCACACAGACACCTTTTATTTTCTCTTTTCCAAAGTTATTTTGAGGTAATTATTTTCTTGTACCTGAACTGATTGCTGAAATACTTTTTCTTTCCCTACTCTACCCTCAGTCTTTTTTTTTTTTCTTTTTTGTTAATCCCCTGCAGGTATTTAGAATTAGCTTTCATGTTGTGCCTTAGTCCTACTTTCCCCAGGCTTTGCAAATTCTCTTAATAAACATTTTTTTATCATTTTTGTTATCCTTTTTTGGAGTCTTTCCAATTCAGCAAAATCTTTTTTGTGTTATGGAGCCCAAAACACAGTGTAAAGCACTCAAATACAGTTTCACCAATTCTGCACTGAGATAAAAAATTAATTACCTGCCCCCCTTCTCCTGACCTAATTCCTCTCATTATACTGTACATGCTCAATATGGTATTTGCCATTCTGCAGCATGTCACTCTCTATTCTTCTGCAGAGTTTATGGTTTGCTCTGAGTCTGGCTTTTTTCCTGTAGCCATGGAAATTTCTAAATTAGTCTTTCTCCATGTTACACATTAGAGTCTTTCACACTTCACATTTAGCATGATAAAAGGTCAATTTTGCAGTAGTTAGACCCTGATCACAGTAGGGCATATTGGGGTCTTTGCTATATTCTAAGGCTGCAAAAAACAGAAGAAATGGTGTAGTTGGCTGCAGTAAATTCTTCCAGCCCTACTATTATGCTGAAAATGCAAATCTCTCTTTTCTGTTAGAACATATTGCCAGGGCTATTTTGAAGAATTACCTGTGTTTTCCTAAGAAGTGGGGCTATAACTTTTTTTTTTATTATTATTTTAATATCTACACTGGCCTACTTAGCTATATATATCATGCCATCAATTCACATTCTGTTTTCCTGCATTCTGGTAGTTATTCTTACTTCTTCACCTCCATTTTTATTTTATTTTTTCTTAATTGAAACAAAGAATTTTTTTTTGCAGAAATTGCCTTTTAATCACATGGATTACATCACCTTGGTCAAGAAAACAGAGTGATGGGGACTGTACTCAGGGAATATAAGTATCCTTCTTTCTTCCTTTACCAGCTAGGCAGACAGACCTTAGGCAGCAGTATAAATGCTTTCTATTCCTATGCTGTTACTCACACAGCCTCCAGGACCAGAACCAACATGCAAAGATCTTTTGTATGCACAACATTGTGCAGCAGACAAAACTCTTCATTTGTGCAGTTAGGAAAAATCAAATGTTTGGATTAATAGCAATTATGAACTTGACCCAATTACTTGACTCAAGTGCAGCATCAGATACAGGGAAACATGATGAAAATATTTCTACATAGATCTTTCCATCCCTGTTTTGCTATCTCTAGTTGACACATTGTAGTAACGTGTTAGCAGCACAAAACTGTCTAAATAGGTACATAGATTTAATTTTGGATAGGAAAATAAATCCAAACTGTGTCACAGTCATTCCTATAGTGCAGAATTTGTTGCCTAAAATGCAGTTTATTTTACAACTTCATAGTGTTCAATGCAAACTGCAAAGAGTGCCTGATGCACAGCATTGTATCCGAAACAGTGGGATGTTTAACCTGTAAAAGGTGCACAGCCACACCATTCCATTAGACCTGACAGATAGCCAGTCACAAGCACTGCAGACAGGTACCAGGAGACATTACAGCCTACCAGTTTTATTAGTTCGGTTTTATATTGATGCTGTTGCTCTTGGCCTTACAGTCATATCTCAAGTAACACAGGCTTCTAAAAGTTTGGTGAGTAGCCTCAGCTCTAAGTTATCTAGGCTTTATTGCTCTTTAGTCAACAGAAAGAGAGAAGCATCTCCCAAGGGGCAACTCATTTTTTCATACACCCTTACATTATTGTTGATTAAATATTTCTGAGAAGCAGTTTTCTCTGATGATTCAAGGGGAAGGATAGGCTCATTTGAAGCAGTTGACTAACTTTTAGAGAGCGAAAGGGACGTGCAATGAGTGACACCAAGAGTCACTCCAGCGAGCAGTGTGAGCTGCTGCTGTGGGACTGGAGTTCTGCTGTCCTACATCTGCTTAAGCCATGCAAAATATTGGATGATTTACCCTTGTTTGGGTGTTGGCTGAGCTGTGTTTAACAATGTGACCAATACCAATTACAGAAGGGACTCTGAGCAGCTGATGACCCTGGCAGAGCTGCTGCTGAGCTCTGGTTAGTCAGCAGACACCTGCAGCAATTCAAGCTTATGGCTGAAGATCAGCTCTGCATTCCAGGGTCAGCCTCTCCAGCCACAGCTAATAAGTCTGTCACTGATGAAGCCAGGGACACTAAAACTCATCTGCAGTCTTCTGATCAGCAAAGTGCTCTTATTCACATCGGTTTTCTTCTGATGAGGTACTTAGTCACTTTGAAATCTTAGCGCCAATGGACAGTGATATTACTTCTTGCCTGTAATGAAGCACTAAGTCAGGATGATGTTGCTGTGAGTGCTTCCTCAATACAGAATGGAATATTTGCATAGATTAGCCTGCTAGCTGATGGTCCTTGACTGCTTTAATTTCAAACACACTACTTCCTATTGAAATGCCATACAGGTTTGTTTATTTATTTATTACTTTGCATCACTAGAAGATGCACAAATTCTTTGAACAGACTCCCGAGGCAATTTATTTCTTTCCAGATGAAAAATTCTGTCCTTCTTTGTTAGGAGGCAAGTGTATGTTGAACAATATAGAGGTATCTGAAAGCAGTGGAAATTATGAAGCAAAGAACAAACACTATTTTTTGACATTGCTGTTGACTGACCTTGTGACACCGGCACTACTGTTTTAGGTTTTTAGCTCATCTCTGATAAAATTCTGTGATAAGGTACCTGCAAGATAACAACTATAACCTGTTTTTCTTAACATATCTGGTAAAATGATGAATGACTGGACACATGCAGACTTAAGGTTGACCTCTTGATTTCTACTATTCAGGAAGATAAACTGGAACAAGAAAGAGTTAGCATTCAACGCTTAAAATCCCAAAGGTTTTCTAAGTGAAATGGAGGCAAAGAGCTTCAATCTCCAAAAATTATTTGGAATTTCATAGATGAAGTTAAAATATCTCCCAGCTTCTACTTCATGTATATCTTTTTGATTATAGAGATTATAGACATAACTATTTAAATATATAGCAATAATAATGTACATATGTAAATGAATGCATGAAATAAACTTTATGAGCCAGAATCACTACTAATCACTGTTTAATCTTGTCACTATGAGTAGTTATACCAACACCAGCGAGTTTTTCAGCCTCTTTGAGAAATTTCCAGTACCTCCACTCTAAATCTTTCAAGTAGTCTCAGATAGAAGATATTTTACCCAATCTTCTTAGTCTATAAAGGTTCAGAGAATCAAAAATTCTAAAGTCAGAAAAGATAAAATAGAATACATCTCCCTACTACATTTACAATCATATCAATTATTTCATTATTTTATTGATTTGCTAGGTAATTTTCAATAAGCCTTCTCCTTCCCTTTTTTATATGGCCTTGTTTGACATTGCTCCCTCAAATATTCATAGACTTGTCATTATAAGTCCTTGTAAACTTTATTTGGTGAAGATGATGTGTGTTTAACTCTTTTCATTATTTTTTTCCAGAACTTAGTGCCTGAAATTCTCCAATCTATTGCCATTATAAAATTCTCCTTCCTTTCTATCAGGCAAGAAATTTAGTCAGAAATAACCTGAAGTAAAAGTGTCATTTGACATCTTTACCTGCTGAAATCTGGTATTAGAGAGAACAGAATCTGTTTCCTCCAGAGTTACAGAAATAAATAAAAATATTACATACAACATCTGGATGATGATATTTAAAGTTATGTTCCTCAAAAGGAAAGATATTTTACCTTTTACATAATTTACCAAGCTTTATTTTTGTTACCTTCTGCTGGTATGTTCATGGAGTTGTTCAATGAGATTTGGACAGCACTGGGGTATGTAGATCATTAGTAACACTATTGTGAAAGTAAAAATAATCTGATCAGAGATTAATCATAATGAAAGATAATGCCATTATTTATCTTTCAAGTTCTCATTCTACACATTGCTATATATACACCATATTTCTTGTGATTTCTTGAAAAATATTTCAAATTCACCCTAGATTTAATAGGTTAGATCTTTACTGAAGTCAGAAGAATTAAACAGTGCCTATTATGCTCACTGCAGTAGCCCTACCTTCTGTAGAAAACTGTTGAATTTTCTTTGACAGCAAGTTAATTTAACATTATTTCTTGCTTATGAACTCTTGCTAGTTGCAATTTTCCTCAAGGTGATAAAGGATTTATTGAAGTATTTCTCTGATCTCATATATAATTCTTACTTAAGAGAGTTATAAAAACAAGTTCTATGAATTACCCAACCTACTTCCTGAATTCTCAAAGATGACATTTGATAGTCCTATTTCTGATGTTAAGCATTTATACAATTTGGCCATGCTGATTGCTTCATGTATATAGCATTTCAAAGATGGATTCTTTGTGATGATTTCATTTCTTATACATTTTTCATTATTACCTGAATTTAATATCCACTACTAGAATTTTTACTTTCCTTCTCAAAAAAAAAAAAACCAAAAAAAAAAAAAAAAAAAAAAAAAAACCGCAAGATGTATGAAATACATTTACAAAAAAAAAAAAAAATTGCACTCAAAACTCCAGCTAGTGACAGTTCATCTATCTGAAGCACAGTTATAGACTATGGAAACCGTGTAGAAGTCCAGTGTCAGAGATTATGTATTAAACTTAAATTTACTGGAAACTAAAAGAAGAGAGAAAAAAAAAATCAATGTTCAATATGTAGAGACTAAGAAAATTCCAGTCATGTTCTCAGACCCAGCCAAAGGGAATAACTAGGTAATAAATGTTGATCATTCCCCCCCAGTCTATCAGGCAAAAGTGTTTTATAAACAATTTTATTCAATAACTATATACAGGGGGAAAAAAGATACAGATATAAAGCAAAAGTAATGTAATATGGTCTCAGTTTTAACTGAAGTGATAATGTATTTAACATCTGACATAGCACAATAAAGGAAGAATCATTTAGAGATTGTGTACTTCAGTTACAGCTTTCAACTATGTTTTATACTATTTCTGAGTGTTTCCTCCCTTCTGTGTGCCAATTTGATCATACAAAAAAACCAATTTGATCACAGCTGTCAACATACAAACCTCAAAGTTAGATTCTACTGCTTCACAATAGTGTAATAAAGTGTTGGGGAATTAAGATGGTAGTAGGTGGCAGTAACAGATATTGATACAAGGCTTTACAATTCAAAATGTCTGTCTGAGGACTATACAAATCTTCTCAGTATGATATTTCAACATCTCAGATATGTGGTGCTTTGTCAGCTCCTGTAAAAGATTCCTAAAGAAACCACCATGAGAGAATGCCTACAGTATGAAAATGCTTTGTAGACTCAGGTTCCTGGCCCCTGGCACTCACCGTCATTAATGGCACCAATTTTTCACTGAATTGAGAAATTCAAATTGCAATTAATAATTTTCTTCACATTCAATTAACAGTTAAGGTGTGCAGAGACTTCTTTGTAACTTTCAAGTCAGTGATGATGAGTAAATATGGTTTTATCTTTAGGATTTGAGTTATATCCAAAAATGTAAAGCAGTTCAAAATCAAACAGAATCAAAATCCTTTATTCCATCCATGTCAGCCTGTATTATTCCCCAACTCAGTATTTCAAATGTGAGCCAGATCCATTTTGAAGAGTCACATTGTGTTATGGTTCTGTATGTAACACAATATGATGAGTGTGATAGGCATGAAGCATCAAAGAAATAGTGCATCTGCTGAAAGTTGATACAATTTTCATTTGACAATAAATGCAGTGAATTTTAACCTGTTACTATGAGACTTATTGATACTTTCATATTATTAGTGTGATGAAAAATGAATTACATTGTTATGTGCATATGAGTACAATTATAATGTGACTCAGTTCCAGTGGGAAAGATGAAATTTCCTAAAAATAATCATTTAATTTCCTTTTCTTCCTGTGCTGTCTGTCCCTTCCCTGTCAGTGTGCCATTATGTTACAAGAACTTCAAGTGCTTGAGTTCAATATAAGCAGAAAAAAATTAATGAAACTTCACCATAGTATGGGATTTGAAGCTATTTATTATGGGTCCACTGAATTATTAAGTAACTCATCTGTCTACTGCCTGGGAAAGAACCTTTTGATTAAAATATATATTAAAATATGGTTTTAGTAAATTTTAATTTATAAATACAACTCACATTAGTGACTTACAATTATAAATCTGTGTTATGTTCATATATGTGTTAGGTCTGCATCTTCAAAATATTTAATTTAAATAAATGTGTTTATATTATAAGGGTATGAGTTTGTATAACACACAAAATGTAAAGGTTTGTATGTGTTACATACAAACATGTAACACACACTTACACACACACATATAGATATGTATATATGCAGAAAAGAGAGGGAGAAAGATGAGATGACTATTAATATGGCCACAATCTTATTAACACAGTGTGGATGGGTATTTTTAAGTCAGATGGTCTCTAACCCTTCAGCAAACTGCTAAGTAGGAACAAAAGGTCCTGTTTTGCATGCGTGTGGGCATGAATACTGTTGGATAGCTGGGAAAAATAATTAATTCCTGCATCTGTTTCCAAGTAGTCATTGAGCAACAGCAGTGAAAATGAACTGCAAAGGATCTGTGTTGATCATCATATTTTCCCTAGGTAGTCCTGCTACACCTAACTAGTTGAGGACATAACAATTAATATAAGCCTGATGTGGTACTTCAGAAATGCAGATTTTAAACATCTATAAACAAGGGATAATAAGGCTACTAAAAGAGTAAAAAAATTATTTTGAAACTAACACTCAGATCAATTTATGGCCAAATGCTACCCTGCCTTGCCCACTGAAGTCCTGTTTAAGCAATTTTGTACTCTTAGATTTTATAGACCATTATGTTTCAATGCAATCTGGGAAATTTCTGATAGTATTAGACAAGTATTATTCATTTAAACACTATAGTTGCTTCATCAGTAAATATTGCCAAAACCACTTTGGGCTTTGGTAATTTCTCTATTGAGCTAGCTAGGATGATCTGATAGATTTACTCCTTTGAATTTTCAGAATGACAAATACTCACATTTTATTCTTCCTGTCCAAGAGTTCCATTAGCAAATTATTTTGCAATTTTCCTCCCTCTTTCTTATTTTCGTTGGTATTTTGGTTTGGTTTGGGTTGGGTTTTAGTAGTAAAATAAGAATGCAGCAACATCTAAATTTGCAGTATCATCAATATTCAAAGCAATTTTGGTGTCTTGGCTAAAAGAGTATAAAAAGTAGAGCCATTTCATCCTAGCATGACAGATATGGGATTTCCTGATAATTGACTTCCCTACAGAACAGAAATGATACTGAGGACCAAAGACAGAATCTGCACAACTTTGTTGGTGATGTATTTTTTACAGAGTAAATTTAACTGACCTCTGTCAATACATTTTACTGTCACAGTTTTGTAAGACATCTTCATCCTTCAGAATGGCAAATATGCCTTTTCTCTCTCACTCTCCCTGTCATATTTCCCTGTACAGCTTGAGCATTCTTCTCTGAGATTGAACTGAAAGCAGGGACACGCACCCGTGCAGCACAAACTCTACTGGAACATGTTATCCTACCATGTTAGAGAAAGACCTGGCAAGAAAACTTAATCTACTGCTAACAGGAGTGATTCATCTTGGGAGTCAACTGAGTCATTGCGAGGGACATATTTAATGATTGCTCTCTGCCCTGCAGCAGTTACATTTTTATTTCAGGGTACAATTCACTATGTTGTTTATTCTGCATACGGCCTCAAGTCATCTAAGGCTCTCAGATCAGGAACAGAGCTAGTATTGAACTCTCTAGGACAGAAAACCTTTTTCAATACAAGACTGTGATTACTATTTGACCTATTTCACTTTGTTTTGAGAGGTTGTATGAAATATGCTCATTAGAGGAACCTGAATTTGGCTTTTTTTGATAGCTCCGCAGTCAGCTTAAATCAAGCTAAATCAGGCAGCTATTAGAAAGGGTAATTCTGTCCATAATTACCCTCACCTTCTCACCAGGGCTTCCTTGCTATTTTCTTGCATTAACTTTGCTTATTTTGATCTATGGTATGAATCATATGTATAAAAAACCCAAACAACTGCTGGGCTATATAACCACTCTAGCTGTCTGTCATGATTTAATATCAAGCAGCAACCAAGCCCCATGCCGTTGCTTGCTGAGTCCTGCACCAGCAGGATCAAGAAGGAAATCAGAAGGGAAAAAGCCAGAAAACTCACGGGTTGAGATAAAGACAGTTTAATAGGGAAAGTAAAAGCAGTGCACACAAAGTCAAACAAGAAATTAATTCACTACTTTCCATAGGCAGACAGGTGTTCAACTGTCTCCAGGAAAGCAGGGCTCATTCACATGTAATGCTAACTTGGGAAGACAAACACTCCGAATGCCCCACTTATACTCCTTCTTTCCCCACTTTATTCACTGAGCATGATGTTGCATGGTCTGGTCATGGTCCCTTGGGTCAGTTTGGGTCACCTGCCCTGGCTGTGTCTCCTCTCAGCCTCCCATGTACCCACAACTTCTTTGTCAGCACAGCAGTGCAAAATGCAGAAGAGGCCTTGGCGCTGTGTAAATCCTGCTCAGCAAGAGCTAAAACATCTCTACAGTATCAAGTCTGTGTTCAGCTCAAGTCTAACACACAGCCACATATCAGCCACTGTGAAGAAAATAAACTCTACCCAAGCCAAAGCAGCACACTGTCAGAAAATAGAAACAGAACATGCAAATAGGTATGAGAAGGAAAATTGACCTAAGGGTGCATTTTCACTAAGTGTGATCCTGTTCAAAAGTGATTTCCTACCCACAGCATTTTCCAGTGCCTGGTTATTATAAGATATAACACGTAAGGAACTGCAAAACAAGCTAGATCAGAAAGTTCAGTCTAACAAACAGACACAAAGATTTAAGAAGGGCAGGATCATATGAAGAAGGATAACAAGAAGGAGAGCAAACCACCTGTGTTAGGTCCTCAATTATATTAGATTGAACATTACACAAAACTTCCCCCTTTGATCAGTCTAACTTGATTGTGAAGCCTCAAGGCTAAAAGTTTGATTATGTTTTGATTCAAAGCAGCTTTGAATTAAAGTCAGCTATGAAGACAGCAGTTCTAATGGATTTAATTTATTTCCTATTAACACAATTTGCAGTGAGCACCAACAGAAGGTGTCATTCAAGTCATCAGTGATACATAGAGTCTCAGGTGATAGCAAGGAATAGATGCATTAGAGAAATGTGATGTAAGTAGAGGTGGAATAATGCCTTCTGACCCATGTTTCCAAAGGGTCTTAATTTGGTCTCTGTTGGTCAACACAGCCTTAAATTATGGAGTATGAGATTTTTCCTAGCATTTTTACAGACACTGAGATATGATGACAATGAGTTTTGAAGTTCATTTACTGCCTTTTAGGAAACGTCTCCTATTTCTGAGGCATAGGGCATAGAGAACAAATGTTCCTGGTCTCCAGTTTTTTTACTATTTGGGCTTTCTTTATGCTTTTACCATATAAACACCCTTGTAACTGAAGACATTTTTTCCCCATTTACTAATAGGTGAGATTTCCCCCATATACCCTTTTCATCTTTCATCAGTGATTAAATATTTTTCTTGAAATGGAATGAATAGTGTTACCCAGAGTATTTAGGACCAAATTATAGCACTGACTTTCTTGAAGGCATTACTTTATTTCCTTATTTACAGATCCTTATGAATCATCAGGATTTAAAGCATTTTTAAATGTAAATGCAGATTCAGTGAAGTTTGTTTTTTGAAGTATCTACAGGAAAAACTCATCCAGCTCCAATTAGGCTCTCTATATATATTGGTACTTTATAAGCATGATTTCAGATTTGGAATTGCACTTTAGATTTGGATTTTGATTGGCAAGCAAACAATTCGTCATATCTGGTAAAGTTCTGTGGCAGTGCTGGCAAGTACTGAGAGTTTAACTCTGAGGTTAATGCCATTTATTTATAATAGAAATCCCATTCAATATAGCCCAGGCTTCAAACAGGATATTCAGTGCAGCTAGGAAAAAAAGTTTCAAATTATGTAGCACATACACCATGTAATACATGGAAATCATATGCATTCTTCCAGTGCTGGATGTAAAAATCAATCCTTTTGTCAAGTGCTTCGATTGTAGACTGCCATGCTGGAGACCTACATTCAAAGAAAGGACTCAGAGGGTTGGGCACTTAGCTTCCAGCGAGAGGAGCCTTCTGCCATTCAATAACTCTCCTGGTCGTGGGCGACAAACGAGCTGCTGTAGATAAGACACTTCAGACAAGCTTCTGAAAACCCTTTTGATAAAGTCTCACATCTGAAGTTAATGACAATAGCTAAGGTGTGGGAGTCATGTAATAAGCGTAAATCTGACTTGGAAAATTAAAAACAAAGAGCAGGAAACAAAGAGAAAAGTAACACTAGTTTGAAGAGAATGGCATTGCAGTCAGAAGGAGTAAATAATGAGGAACAATGCAGTATGATACATGAGAACTTAGATGATTTAAATACTAAAAGATGAAAGCTAGTTCAAAGCAGGCTAAATAGAGAGCAGTGACAGGTTCCTAGGGAAAAAAAGGATATCAAACAATTGGGTGTGTCATTTAATATGAAAAATCAAAAGGTAAAAAGATTCTAAAAGATAATTCTGTGTGCAGCATTAAATATGAACGATAAGTAATAAGATGAGAAAAGAAAAATCTATGTCTAACATTAAAAACAAAGGAACATTACCAACTATGCCTAAGTAGGGCAAAAAGGAGTCAGGTACAATTTATTAATATAAACAAAATCTAGAAGAAACAGACTAACTAAGAAGTAAGCAAAGGAAAAGGAATCCACTTTCGGGTTAAAAATCTAGCAGGTTATTCAATCCTAGGAAATAGGAGTGTTAAATACTTCTTGCTGTACAGTTAAAAGCTCTTCTAGGCTGTAGCTTTTGCTCACAGTGTCCACAGCTCAAGTAACTATCACCACTGTGAGCTCAAAAGCCATGCCTAGGGCTTGCCTAGCCCATGTCCTTATCTACAGGAGACATTTGAGGCCCAGATGATAATTCTGTAAGAAAAGTCAAAGTAAGAGAGACTGGATTTGGAGAAAATACTTGAAACAACAAAAGTCACAGATTAGAAGCACCCCAGAATCTCATAATGAGGTCTCAGAAATACTTGTGAAACTCTGGACCCTAATTGATGTTAGCAGAAACCTTGGTGCTATGAATTCTTAAGGATGAAGTCCATTAATAGTAAATCCCATCAGTGTTAAATCCCACTGCTCCTGTTATTCCTAATTATAATATAACAACATTAAGAAATTGATGTTTTATTTTTCTCCTTTGTCAACATGTATAATCTTCTTACTTCATTAAAAGAATGACCCTATCATAGCTGGACATTCTTCTAAGTTTTTGAGCCCATGCTAGTTTGTCCGTAATAAGTACTTTGTGATATAACTTATTACCATAAAAATTCACTCAAGAGTTAATTTTTGTCATAAATCACGGGTTATTAAGAAAAATGAGGTTGTTTTTAGGTTTTTTTTAATTAAAAAGTTGGGATTTTTCTTGGTTTTCTCACTTTGCTATTTGTAAATTTAAAAATTTGAAGACTCAGAAGTGGAGAAATTCTGGATGGAATAACTACTGAAAGGGCAGTGTAGCTCAGAAACTGTTCCATTTTGTGGAGGCAGGAGGCAGGTTTAGTGTGGCACTTTAGTTCAGTGCAGATTCCTGGTGCCCATCTTTTAGCATGGCTGGTCCAGATTGCTGTGCCACGATGCTCTATGCCTACAGTGATCATTGAGCCCAGCTTGGCTACACATCCATGGGTGTCCTGTGAGGCACACTGCTAACTGCTGGATTCTATCTTGCCCCAGTCAACAGCGTGGGAATATTATAAATTCTAACTGGAAAGAATATATTACTTGTTTACAGCAGGCTAGGCAATACACTTTTCTCCAGAAAGGAAAAAAAAATGAAGTGGAACAACTTATTTAAAGTTAAAAACTAAACAAAATTCCTTCTACCACCCCTCTCCCCCTGGAATAGCCTTTCAGACTTCTCTAACTGCTAAAACTGAAATTACAGTGTTAAAAAAATGAAGAATTAGAATTTTCAGGGTGGGTCTAGGGAGATCACTTCTGGTTTGTTTTTGGAGGTTTTTTAATCTGAAAAGCTTGTAAGTCAATAAAAATAAACCTGCCATAGAAAAATGTTTAATAGCCTCACCAAAGGTCAGTTCTAACCAGGTCAAAGCTTTAAAATTAAATTCTTATGTGAGGATGAGAGAAACAGGCAACATAACTTGCAGAAACACGAGATAAAGAATATCAAGCTGTTAAAGTGTCTAGGAGCACTGCTGTTGATCACACCTCCATCTTCCAGTGTAGGTGAAGGAGAATGGAAGTTCTCCAATTCCATCTTGGATTACCTTGGATCAACCAATTTACAACAGCCCCTTGACAATGGAAGAGTGGCTTAGACTAAAAGTAAGACTTTTTAAAAAAAAAAAACCATCATTTTTGCTACATTATGTAGTGAATGGGGAGCGGAAGATGGCAAAGACTAAAAAGCAAAAGTTCACAAGGTCAGACTTTCTAGGATAATTGAGAGAGACATAGATATCTGACATCTTTACATTTTCTGCCATTCTAGTTCTTTTACAGACCTGTAATCTGTTAAGAGTTCAGTAGAAGGGGTCCAATAAACCTATTGCTTAATGAGCAAGAGCACAACAGACATTTTAGACTTGAGAATGAGGGCTTTGTGGGATAAAGATAAAAGAGGTGGTGTAATAGCAGAATGGAAGAAGAGAGGACACTTTTTTGATCAGACATGGAGTATACCAGACTTTTATGGTATATACTCTGGGCTATCTGTACCTATGTATGGGTAGCAGAGACCAGAATGCTCCAGAGTGAGGACGTGTTTAGTTATCAGCAGAACAGGGGCTGGAACCTGTGTGTGTATCTATGCTAGCAAACTGAACTGTGCAATGCTGTCTATTTGTTAGCATGGTGCCTGGCACAGATTTTTGTCTTTGCCAATTGCACATTCTATTGAATACATATGCTTCATTTATATTATCAAAGCATTTTACAAACCTGTAGCAGCTGTCATGTCATTACCACCAGATTGACCTCATTATGTGTCACAAGGCTAGCTATGTTATTGTAGCTTGCCTTTACAGGTCTCACAGAACTGAATTTTCTTTACCTGGTCACCTTAGTGGTACAAAATGTCAGACCAAATGATGTCTTTTATACCTGGAATCTTCTCTTCTTTTTTTAGTCATAAAAAAGGCATAACCGACTCACAACATTCATCTGTAATAATTTAGTTTAGCAAAAATCTTTTTTAATGTCCTGTTTGCTTTGGTGTTCATGTCTCAAAAGCACAAAGATGTTGAGGACAAATACCTGCATGTGTTTCATTTCATACATTATGAGAAAAACTTTGCATTCAGAAATCTGAGTAAACTTCCTAACTTCCCAATTACAGCTACAAGAAGTAGTTGTAATTCCAGATCTCTATAGATTCCCTAAGTTCTATTTCAAATCCCTTTAAAAGACTACTACTTCAGCATTTCAGTACATTTCATCTTCATATTTACATGATAACAATTTCATTATTTCAGTTGTTGCCAGTTTTTCTGCTCTCAGCAAAAATTTACTGCTTATCCTCTTCATCCTTCTAATTTTTCTTAGTTTTTTCTAAAATTATCCAATTGTTCTACAGCATAAGAAATACTGTGCTGATTTTTTCTGACCATACATGCTGTCTGATTTTCTAACAATAACTTTTGTATTTTGAGAGATGATTTTTTTTCCTTAATAGGTAAACAGAGCTGATAATGATGCACAGTCCTGCCCAGTGTCTGTTCTAAAGTTAAATCAATCATTATATTCTCTCTGCATAAACATCAAACCTCTCTCACTTCAAAGGAGGTAATTTTTAATATTATAAATCTAGAGCTTCTGATGTAACAATCCATATGTGATTTAACATTTTAGGAAAATCTGAAGAGCTCTAGATCTAGCATTTTCTCAGAGAATCATGTATTATTCCTTGTTCATAAAATGATTCTGTGTCCCACTGTTTCTGTTTCATATCTAAGTTCAGGTTATTAATTTGACAAGTTTTATACAATATGCATAACCCCTTCAGTATGATGCATGACAACATTTTGAGATCAGGAGGGAATGAGAACAAGCAAAAATATATCCCAAGATCTTTTAACGAATAAGAATTATGTGTAACTCCCAAGATTTCACATGCTTTTCCAGGTGTAGGGAACTGGAGAGCAGCACGGTGGAAATCAGCCTGGGGCTCCTGGCCAGTGGGAAGTTGGAGATGAGCCAGCAGTGCCCTGGCAGCCAGGAGGGCCAGCCCTGTCCTGGGGGCACCAGGCACAGCGTGGCCAGCTGGGCAAGGGAGGGGATTGTCCTGCTCTGCTCTGGGCTGGGAGAGCCTCATCTTGATATTGTGTGCAGTTTTGGGCACTGCAGTATAAGATAGTAAGCTATCAGAGAGTGATCAAAGGAGGGCAACAAAGATGGTGGAAGAGCCTTGAGGGGAAACCATTTGAGGAGCAGATGAGATTACTTGCTCTGTTCACTCTGGAGGAGAGTGAGAGGAGACCTCATTGCAGTGACAACTCCCTTGTGGGGGAAGAGAAGGGGTAGGTACTGTTCTCTTCTCTGTGATCAGTGACAGGACCCAAGAGAATGGCATGAAGCTGTATCAGGGACGTTTAAGTTGAATATCAGGAAAAGTTTCTTCACCCAGAGAGAGGTCAGACACTGGAATAAGCTCCCCAGGGAAGTGGTCACAGCATCAATCCTGGCAGAGTTGAGACTATGCTGTCCTGCACAGGACCAGGAGCTGGACTCAATGATCCTAATGGCTCCCTTCTAACTCAGCTTATTCTGAGTGTATGCTAAACTGTTTAATTGCATACTTGGAACAACGAGTATCTCACATTTTAAATTAATTCTGTCTTTTAGGTATGTTTTTAGAGAATTTTTTTGTTCCTCACTTCCTTTCTTTCTCAACTATATGCGAAGATCCTCACCACAAAATCACAGAATGTCTGAAGTGGGAAGCACCTCTGGAAATCATGTAGTCCAGCTCCCAGATTAAGGTGTGGTTAGTTTAGAGTGGGTTGATCAGATCTGAGTCTAGCTGACTTTAAAGTATCTCAAAGAATGAACAGTTCATCGGCTTTCTGGGTAACCTGTGCCAGTGTCTTACCCTCTCACAGTAAATATGTTTTCCTGATGTTCAAAATAAATTGCCTGTATCTTAGTTTGTGATTGGTGCCTCTTGTCCTTTCCATGGCTACTTCTGAGAAAAGTCTAGCTCATATTTACACCATGCCAACATATACACATTGATATTGCTCCCCCAGGGCATTCTCTTCTGGCAGAAGACATATCTCTCTCAACCTCTCCTCATGCAACTGACACTCCCATTCCTTGATGGCATTTGTGACCCTTTACTGGGCTGCATCCAGAATGCCCATTTCTCTCTTAGAAAGAAGACAGCATTTCAAACGTGTCTCAGCAGCGTTTATTAGAGGAGAAGGGTGACATCCCTTGGGCAGCTGGTAGCTCTCCTACCTATGTGGCCCAGGACACTGCTGGCCTTCAGTGCAGCAAGGACACTAAGGTTAAAATATCTAAAGATATCTCCTGTCTGAATAACCATCATGCAGACAGGAGACTGGGGCTGATGTCTTTTAAATATTCTTAGCTATAGGTGACTGACTGATTTCAATGACAAATCAGCACTTAGATATTTCAGAGAATGTGAACCAGCAGACATTTGTTTATTATCAGGGAGAAAGTTACAGCAAAGAAGAAAAAACAGGTCAGATCTCTAAAAATCCCTATTCCTAGACTTGTGCTTCTACTTTACTAGATATATGTGACGTTAATATAATAGATTTCAAGCTACTGACATTATAATAGATATCTAAAGCTGACATTAATTCAGACATACTTTTAATCTTGGTAAATCTGAAAGCAGAGGCATGATCAATTCCAAATGAAATAAAATACAAAGAAAAACAGCACCACTGTTTTTCTAGCAAACTGTTTACATTGAGAGCTCTGCAGCAGCAGGAGCTCTGACCAAGGAAACACAAAATATAAAAGCTGTCACCTCCTCAAACATTTTTCTTTCATCTTGATATCACAGAAGAAACTACATATGATTAAGATAATACCTTTTTTATTAACTTGTAAGAATACCATTTTCAGAAACATTGTTTGTATGAAGAAATCTGGACAAAAATTAAAAGGTGGCACCACAAACATTGCAGTGAGAAAAATAATTAGCAAATTTTAGTGCTGCTTCATTTAAAGGAAGGTACAATAAAGTGGCAGAAAAAAAGCAGTAAATTATAACCTGTATGGAATTAGAAATCCGTTCTCTATATTGACCACAGTGTTAACATAATTGTGAGGTTTTATGTTTACATGTAGAAAAGATCATTGTTGGCATGATTTGCAAACATCAGAAGAGTCTGAATTATATGGCTACTCTAAGGAAGCATTAGTATGTTACTCAAAGCAAAATAAATTGCTATAGCAATATTCATATGCTATAGTGACTTTTTATAGTGAAGATTGATTTCTTTGTTTCTAAACTCTTGTTGTCTTTACATGCAAGAAATATATATGTAGTATGTATATGTCAGGTTATATATGCTTAAAAATAATTGCAGGATTGCAAGCAATTTATTCCATCACAATTTTTGTCCAAGGACTTGATCCACTGAGGATTTGATCTTCAACTCCCAGTGAAGAGGAAGGCATTTTTCCCAAAGAAGAACGCTGTGTTGAGACAACAAGAAGCAAAGTCACATACAATTCCTAAATTTGCAAGAAAACAATTTCAGAAGTTACAAGTAATAACTTGTAGGATAAGTAATTCAAATATCATATTGTCATGACTTTAACTCAAGCAAGCAAACTCAAGATTCAGCAGCGTTTGTAACCCTACATCCCATCCAGGGGTCTCAGGTGACTTGGGTGTGCTATTGGAAGTGCATAAGTATAAAATAAACATCACATCCTGTTGTTGTGATTATACATGCAACACAATAAAGGGAGAGGGTGAAACAAATTAGAAGGAAAAGGTGAGAAACAAGGGTCAGTAACTGTCAGGACACCCGATGAGTTTTGTAACCTGAACAGCAGTAAAAGAAGGAAAGTAATACAGGTCCCATTTATATTATTAGCTACCTCTTTCATCCTTCCCTCCCTCCTGAAGGAAGCACCATCCACCTCACCTCCTCAGTCTCTGGGAACGGGTGGCAGTGCTGCAGTTCCATGGGAGATGGCAGGACAGGGTTTTCAGCCCTCTCTGCTCCTTGATCTTTTCTACTCCACTACGAATTCAGTCAGCAAGAGTACACCAGTTTTTCTGTAATTTTGGTTTGGGATATGAGAGCTAATTAGATGGAAGAGGCGCTAGGAATACTCAGGTGACAAGAAGATTTCCAATACCTGCAGTGGCAAAGCTCAGCTGGAGCTACTCAGTTCATTTTCAAGCTGAATGTATTAGTCTTGCATGTCAATGACGAGCAGCTGTCTCCCTCTGAGAGACCCTACTTTAAGAGACTGCTGAAAATCTTAAAGCTGAACCCACTACTAAGCTATTAATTAGTTTGGTCCAAAATATTAGTCCGTCTTAATTAAGCCAATTCCACACAGACCAAAATAGGTTTGCTAACTGAATTCCAGCCTAAATGGGAGCATTTATATCTAGGAGTATGATATTAATGAGACTCATTTAATGAAGGTGGTGATTTTCTCAAAAGATAAAGAATGAGGGAAAGATACCCAATACCTAGAAAGAGATTCCTGTATGTTTCTTTTTATTTTTTAATTATGTGGTCTTAGCTGTGAAAATGTTTTTTCCAAACATTTTTACCAATATGAGCCACTGACATTTATCTATTGTGCTATGATAGAAAATTGGGATTTATTAATACTATGCTCAGTCAATCTTTCTCACAAAATTATCCCCTTAAGAAGTAAAGATGTAGATAGGTGGGATGTTTTCTGATTGTCTGTATTTCCACTGTGGGAACTAGAGTTCCTGCTATATTACAACCACTGAAAAGTGATTGGCAAAAATCACTACAAAATAACAATTTTCTCTCCAGCAAAAGTGGGGCAGTGAAATGCCATGGAATTTGCAGGGGTGCTGAGTCTCCATCTTTCTGTGTATTTTCTGATTAATAATAGAAAGTTCATGGATACCTTCAGAGTACCCATCCAGGGCAGGAGCATAGCCAAAATCCATTTCATTTGGGTGAAAATCTTCTGAATAGGATTTACAGTTCTTCTGACATACCGAGGAGGCTGCATTATCTCACAGTCTGAACTGATTCTCCATCTGAACATTTTCCTTACCTGAGAGAACACAATCGCATTTATGACTTGTCAAGTGTTTGTTTTCTTAAGCAAAGCAGATCATTTGAGGAAGAGGGAGAAGGAATTTTCACCTTGGAAGGAATGTCCTATGTTTGTGAAATCTTTGAAAATTCACCTTTGTTCAACTGAAAAATTAATCTAACAACCCTTGAGATACTATTAAAGTCCAACACAATGGTGCTATGCACCTAATTATTATGATACACATACTGTTTTAATAAGATACTTCCCCTTTTCTTTTTTTTGTGTTTTGTTTAGTTCCAAAAAGAAATACACACATTTATAGTGTCAGCATGGGTTCTAATTTAAGATGATCTTGCAAGCACATATTGTAAGCAAACAAGAAAAAGAAGTCTTTCTAACCAAAACCTATGGACTTATGTGCAGAAATATATTCAAAATGAAGCTGGAAACCACTGGGAAGCAGGTTTAACATATCCTCTCTCTTCAGTCCTTGTAGATTTTAGGAAGAATACACATTACTCTTTGGGACTGCCTGACCCAAACAATTTCCATCATTGTTCATCCTGGAGGAAAATTCTGATCCATTGCATTAGCTGTTAAAGTTGCTCACCTACATTGCAGACAACTCTGCACAACAGCTATGAAATAGCACAATTTTGTGTGACGATACTGGTCACATCAACTCTCTAAAGGACTTTTTTTTTAATAGCTGTATGAGTTATTTATGTTTTAAACAGCAGAATATTTCTCATTTCCTAAAGCAAAAGGAAAAGAAAGAATAATAATATTTAAAGGTATTCTCATTCTCTCATTCATCAAATTTGCAATGAAAACTCTTTATCTTTGGAAAAAAAATATTTATTTTGATCCATAGTGAAGGAGAAAAAAATCACTAGCTCTGCTAATATGAAATAGGTTTTGAAAGAATTACTGAAAGGCTATGCACTTGAAATTTCTAGCCAAAATGAATGGAATGGAGAGAGGAATCACAGATTGGTATAAAAGGGGAATGAAAATAAATTAACAATGATGACTAAATAGATTTATCTCAAAATAGTCATTTTTCCATATATAAACTGTCTTACTATTAAACAGTAAGAGAATCTAAAAATTACATAAATAAGTGGCTATCATAAAGGAAGCATTACAGTACATTATGGTAATAAAATATCCTCCATTTTTCCTGCTTCCTTGACATGGTTTTGTCTTTTTCGTGATAAATGAAGAAAAAGGCAGACAAACAGATAATTTTTTTCACTATTTCTTGCTGCTGATGCTCAAGTGAATGTTTTTTGAAAGAACGTAACATTCTTTCAGAGAGGACATACCGGTAGAAGGATGTAAAGACAAAAGCAAGGAAGTTTGTTAGAAGTGAATTCCTCTCCATTTCCAGAAAATATGGTTCATAATCTGTGTATTCTGTCATCTAATTGTAAATGTCTATGAAGTAGTTAGAAAGAGGCATTTTTATAGAACCCATGGAATGTTTTTTCTCTTGAAAATCATGGGTTTGTTGTTTTTGTCTCTAAGCTCTGTGCTGTGTTCAGATTCAATGATGTAGTTCTTATATAGTTTGTTTCCACTGGGCAATGTCCAGAGCAGTTTTTTCCTTCTGTCTTTTTCTTTTTTCCAATTTTCCTCTCTCTCTGGTTGTTTAAGCCTTAAGTTATACCATTTATTTTTAGATTTTAAGTAACTGGTTCCAGGACTGTTATCTCAGTATGAAGCTTGTCATGTACATAGCACAGCAGGACACCAACTAAGTTTCCAAATACTGTAAGTAAAAATTCAAGAAAAACCCATTTTGGAATAAAAATACATGTACACACCCTGCAGTTAGTCAGCCCTGTTTCCCCATGTCTTAGGGTCATTTTTGAAATCAGGAAATGTCCACTTCTTAAAATAAAACAGTTTTGAATTGAAGATTACAATAAAGTATACCACTGACTGTCATTAAGCAGCATTTGCAATAATTAACATCCAACATCATTACATATTTAGCTTTTCTCACTATTTCCATAACAACAAACAGTGTATTTCTAGAGTGAAGAAAAGCACTGGAAAACCATCACCTACCTACATTCATGATAAGAAGCTCAGGGGCACTGTTTTGTTCTTTCCTCCTACTACTCCCCTGGAAAAATCCAGTATGATACATAAGCACAAGGATTTTGGTGGCTGAGAACTTAATGATAAGGATGTAGCAACAGGTCTTTGGCCAAAAAATACATTCTATCACTAATTTGTTCACTATGGCAGGAGTAGCCTTTGGATTTCTGTTCAGCTAATATCTCCTTTACATCCATATTAATAAATATTATCATTTTGGTGTAATTTTTTTGCTTTTTTTTAATTTTTTTTCTTAATTTTCATGCTTGATTTGCATAGACTTCTCCACAAGTATGCAGCCTTCACAAGGGCTGCATATGTGATGGCTGTGTTACAGCTTTAATTGTGACTGATCCATCAGAGTGCACACCTTTATTCTTGACTTGATAAATGTTTGCAAATTTCAGATCAGAATATTCACTGCACATATTTAAGACAATAGATTTTACCTGTGTGGAGTGAAACATATTTTCTGATGAAAATTCATGAGATGAAATGTCACCTTCAGAAAGCTTGTGAAAAACGACCCGCAGTGTGAATCTTTCTGTCAGAAAATTAGAGTTTACATTGTTCCACTGGTGTACCCAGCCCATTTCCAGTGACAAGGAATGTACAGTGATATGTGTACCTTTCCTGAACCTATTACATGCTGCATCTCTGCACTGGCTTTTTTGCTGCTGGGAATAAGGGCCTGGAGCGCAGAAAACAGTGAAGGGCCTCGATACTGTATTTGTTACTTTAAAAATATGTATTTGTAGCTTCTGTATGATATCTGAGTTCATGATTTTAAGTGCTGCTTCTCAGAAATATGAAATCCCTGATGTGCTGTTTGTGGCAATGTCTAGAAATAATTTTATTTTATTTTAGAGCACACCAACTCTTAAAATGGAGATTAGGTTTTTATTCTAATGGCAACTGTAATTGATGCACTTGGTTTCATATATTAATGACAAAAACATTGGGGGTGTTGCAGGAGAACAGACTGTAAAAAACAACAGACACTTCACCTTGGTAGGTTTGTTTGGAAATTCCAAATGTAGAAATGCTGTGGAGTTTGCTAGACCTTTTGTTTCTGATGACCTTTGAATTACATTGTTCATGTCAGATCATGAAAGGACATAAATGCTGGAATTTTGAATGTTCACTTTTGTTTTTCCATTTCTTTCATGAAGAAAAAAGTACTCTTTTTTGAGACAAACAACATTAAGAGCTTTATTGGTTCTTTATCTGTCTTGTATAAAAAATTTATTGGCTACCTTACAATGGTATTTCTTTTCAGAAAAAAAGTGGTATTTCCTATAGAAGAACAAAGCTTATTCTGGTATTCCAACTTCCTTGGAACTGCTGTTTGCAGTATACATTTGCCTGCAACAGTTCAGCCAAACAGCCAGCACTGCTCTTTCTTCAAAGGTATGAGCTGAGCAGTTGCCATTACATCAAGGCTTTATATTTCACAAGGCTTTATCTACAGTACTCATATAATTTATTGTCTTATTATTAGGTCAAATTCTGTTATCTTTATTCAAGTTTTCTGGTGAAAATAAAGGACTAAAGGGTCCATGTGGCCAGCTGTTATTGTTAAAACAATTTTCTTGTAGTATCATAGGGAGAACATTCTGGATGGGATGTTACCATTAGTTGTTTCCATACACTATTGTAATTTCTGGAGATGCACACACACAGGACAAATAAATTCAAGACAGTCTTGACTAATAAAGTGTTCCAATAAAGATTGACCTCCTAGCTGTGACTCAAAAGAGCCTTTTAATTTGAGTATGTTTCATTTTAACACATATAGTAGGAAATTGAAAATGGAACTGACTGTTGCAAAAACTGGTGTTTATCACTGTCTGTGATGGAAGGATGCAAAGATCCCACACAGTGCTTCAGCCTGACTGTACTGCACACAGCCAGGTCCATGGAAAAAAGAACTTGTTATAAAACAGAAACACTATGAGTGAATAGAAATAATATGGTAGCAGTAACAAAACCAAACAATAGCATGTGCAATGGCCTAGCAGGGTCATTATGAGTCACTGTTACTCTTGCTGACTCTAGATACATAAATCAACAATCATTTAGAGTAAAACATGAGTGCAGACAAAAGGGAGACAGATCCCCCAGAGGCTATAGATTTTTCTGTTCAGACTGGTGGGGTTTGGCAGTTTCATCAGCTCTTCCCTTTAAAGTAGAAGGGTTGCTCCAAGTGGTGAGACCAAGTCCACTGGCTGCAGTTCAGCTGCACACCAGGTGATTAGACCAGGGTGGGAAAATGTCTGTAGGACAGAGGAGTCCAAGAAGGGAATACAAATGCACTGGAAAATATGAGTGAGCTGGTTCCTCTGGGTTTCTTCCCATCTTCAATGAGGAATGCATGTAAGTTTTGGGAATCCTTGCCCTTTCCGCTGATTTGTCAGCACTCCTTTCTTAAAGTACAACAAAGTCTATAATAGGAATCTGGGCCAGGAAAGAGAAATAGTAATGTTCTAACTTGAAATGTTTTGCAGTTTGTTGGTTTGGAGTTTTTTATGATAGACATCTATTTTTTAATTTTTACAATGTTGCTCTATTTTGCAGATGAACACAGTAAAAACAAAACTGATTTTTTCAACACTTACACATGCAAACACACTCAGCACTATACACACACAAACACACACTCATGTAAGTGTGCATACATAATAGGCACATATAAATGTATCTAATGCCATAGATAAGGAAATTAAGATGTGGTTTCCTAAATCAAATACTTAATTTTTTAATATCTGATAATTATTCTAGGAAATATACTCAGTACATATTCTTCTGCAGAATTCTTCAGCAAATGCTATGATTTACCATAGTAACCATTCAAAAAAAGCAGGAAATTAATTAATTGGTGCCAATTTTATTGTATGCAACGATAATTGTCTTATTCCACTTGAAGACTGCCAGGTTCCTTTCCCCCCTAATAAAATCATGTGGCTTTATTCAGTAAAAATCCTTATTTCTGCATTCCTTTAACAGGAAACTTCAGTATCCTTTAGAGCACACAGTAGGAAGATTTTTCAACAGAAAAGGAAAGTCTATCTTTAACATATTCCCTATGTGTGGATTTCAGCATATTTGTATTCATACAGACTCATGTGATGGATTCTTTTATTTTATTTGAAACCTTTTCCTTAAAGCAAGCATTTGTATTTTTAACTTTAGGTAAGGTTCTAAACATTAGCATTTGTGTGCATTTCATTCAGCCTACCTCATCATTTTCTTGTTTCATGCCCAGGGCTTAGCAGTTGGAGTTTAAAAACAGCCAGCTTTAATGTCTATGACTGACATGTAATTTCTGCTTACTTTAAAGCTTTTTTTTTGCTAACTTTGCCTTTTTTAAAATTCTTTCCTGTCCATAATCACAAAGCTACATAAGCTCTTTTGTGTCTTAATAAATATTGTCAGTTTTTTAAAGCTCAGTGTGCTGTGTATTCTGCTTCAAAGATAGTTATTAAGCATATAAAAAGAAGCTTGTTAAATTTGTAGATTCATTTTTTTATTATTCCTACTTCTTATATTTAAATGAGGAAAGATAATCCATTAAAGAGGTTGAACTGTCAAAAACACTGCCATATCTATAATTAAGTATAACCTTCCTGGGTTTAAATAACATTATCAACAAAAGCCTCTAAATTTGAAATTAAATGCTCTACCTTCCATTAGCATTATTGTTTTTCTAGGAAACTCAGAGATGTGAATGCAAAGGAGGTATTTAGCTCACAGCTATGACATATCTCCCATTTTTAAAAGTAAACAATAACGAGAGGCATTCCATTTTGGAATATATATGCCTTAGATTACATGTTTAATGTAATCTATGACAAGCATATATCTTAGTTCTGCAGAATTATTACTGAGAATGGGAGTTGAAGGACCCAGCAACACATCTATGCACTCAACTTTGCTTCTCATTTTGTGATCAAGAAAACAATTCTGAAAGATACAGTGGAAGCAGTATTCCATGTCATACATCTTAAAAAGAATCTCATCATTACAGCTGAAGAGATTTGCCTCACTCCCAAAAGTTTGTTCTTTTTCTACGAAAAATGTTTCTCATAGCACTTTAGAAGTTTCTGTAAAATAGAAGACACACATAACTGAATTATTTATTGCATAGATTTTGCCATTATTCATTTGGAGTGTCTGGCAGAGCTCATTCATTATTTGCAATGTATCTGAGTTTTAGATTAATATGAACATGATTTTAATGAATCTGTTATAATTTTTCCTGCCGTGACCCTTACCACCTCACTGCATGACAGAATGTTGTGCTGCTGTGACATACACATCTCAAGGCAAACAAAACACAAAAGCCAGCACCTGTGAGCTTCCCAACTCATCCTTCCCACACTGCAGAGAGCTGATAATGGATCTTCATGGGGTAACCTGAAACTATTTGATTTGAGAACTTCATACATCCTTTCTTCTCTTACTTCTCTTTCCTACACAATCCATTTGCTTAATATATGTTTATAGTTTGGGGGGGGTTTTCTGTATTTGTAATGTATTTCACATGGAGTAAAAATCACTAATATTGGCTTGTTTTATGACTGATAAGGGATCATTTAATCTGAAAATTTGTGACAAAATATTTCAAACAAGAAAATGATGGAGGACAAAAATTAAATTAGTTGTAAAACTGAGGCTGGAAAAGAAAATTATTAGAAAACACTCACTGTCTATCAAGATTTTCCTCAAAGCCCATCATGCCTTCACTGACTATTTAAATGAGGTTGTTCAAGTCAGAGAAATAGTGATGCAAGACCTGCTAACACAGAAAATTGCCCCTTCCAATTTGAATTTCCCTTACTGAACGAGGAGTTCCATGTTCTTTCTGATTTACTTACTATCTTAAAAGAGAGTGGAAATGAACCTTCAGAAATTTAATTTTCATTTTATGTTTAAGTCCAGTTAAAATGTATTTCATGGGTAGTACCATGCACTTGTCTGACTAGATATCCTTTGAAATTCTTGTGTTGTGCTTTGCTTTTCTTTCAAGGTAGCTGTAGGGCTTATAATGGTGTATATTGAGAACATATTGTTTATTTGTTAGAATACAGTAGAATAGAGTGCTATAAGTTGTCAGTGTAAAAAAGTAATTTCCAAAAGCCTTTATACTATCAGTATAGTTAATATATCATATTCATGTCAAATTGTAGCAAATTTTGAATTAAAATAACAATGTTCAGGGGTAGGAAAAAAGTCATTCTTGAATTATAAAATTAGCAAACCATCTACTAAAACACTAAATATTTAAAACTTAATTCTAAATACTAAAACACCATCACATATACTTCTCAGGACTTAAAGAGCCCAGCTGCCTGTCTCAAACGCTGTCAAGGCCACAGAAGGATCTTGTCACAAGATAAGCCACCACAGCAGGTATTTGAGATAAGCACAGAAGGGAGGCATTTGCAACAGAAAGGCACCAATTCCTGGCCTGGCAGAGGAAATTTGCTTAGCATATCCTGCTTAATGCATCCCAACAAAAATTCCTGCTGTGACAAACTGTGGGAAAGGAAGCAATTGTTCAGACATATATCATCCCAAGTTATGGGAATCTGTGACCACCCATGGATACCAAAACCTGGGCTGTATAAAGGTGGTACCCACAGAAGAATGGCTTTGGATCTCCCACCACTGAGAAATCCAGGGTGAAGAAAGGACCAAGGGACACTGCTGGACCCACAGATGTTCTTGTGCTTGGTCTCCTCTCCTCTAGCCCACTTTCCTATTAACCTCACAGTCATTCTTAAATGAAATCCACATTATTGACTGTGGCATATGGTCTGCACTTATTTGGGCAGAGGCATCTCTCACTAATCGGATTGCAACGCAACTGAAAATAAAATATGTTTTAGAATCCAGGAAAAACCTTCAAACTCACACTTCACAGCACATCTTCACCCTACAAACTGAGAAAGTACCGAAAGAGTTTTTTTCCTTACTACACTGATTCATCACTTCTAAGGCCACTGCTACTGTGAGTTTTTTATCTAGATTGAGAATTTAAGCTGCTTGTACAGCTCTTAATAATCTGTTTAACTGACTTTTTGGCAGCAACATTAAACTCAGGCACAATGCTGCTCTCTCCATCCTGCAAAGTGAATAGGATGGTTCATCTTTAGGCACATGGATAATAATACTTACTCTAGGCTGTTCATGCAGATCAAGATAAAATCATCTACATTTTTTTTTTGTATATTTGGATTGTTAAAGCATAAAGAAAACTTTCCTCTGTGAATTCCAGTGCTCTGATTTAGGAAAAAAAAAATAGACTGGGATGCTATTGCTGTACAAAACCTTTCACAAGCACACAGCTGGGTGAGGGCACATGTACATGTGTGTTTCAGATGAAGGTCAGCCTGCCAAAGCACCTTGCTCTCAAGGACCTTCTGAATCCATCCAGCAGTCAGGCTTATCCAGTACATCTAACTTGACTCTGAAGTTTTGATAATGATCTCTACAGTCCTGAATCATTAGTCTTGATCATTTGAGGTAACATTCCTTTTTCTTTCAAGGTTACAATTTAAACATATTGGGACTCTTTTGCTCATGTTTTTAAGTGACTTTTCCCAAACTGATAGCATGCTAGCTAGAAAAAAGGAACTTATTCCTTACTACAAGTTTTGAAACTCTACTGATAAGGAGCTTGCAAGTATGTTGAAAAGTCAAGATAAGCTGGAAAACAGAAATACATATATAGATGTTGCAATCTTCAAAAAAGGTTATGGAAACAGCTTCTGTCAGTTACTAGTCAGTAGCAGAATGGCTGTATAACTAATCCCACAGCATGACCTACAGCATGAGGCAGGAAAATCACAGCACATCAAAACGAATAAGAACAAATATAATAAGAAGCTCTGATTTCATACAGTAAAATTATTTATGGAGAAGTCAAACATATTGTACTGAAGATTTTTTATGCAGCGTATTCCTAAGAATTGGACACTTCTTATGTTTCAAAAAAGAAAAAATATCTTGAGATTAGTCTTTGACGGACAAATTTTTTTAAAACTTGATGAATGATGGATGAAGTCCTGGACAAAATCCTGATGCAGTTTTGAGTAAGGGAGAAGGCTCCACCTTTTTCTCATTTCCCAGTGTCTGTATTTCAGCCTGTTCTAAAATATTCCTTTGGAAAAAACAAATACTTCACTTACTATATTGCATTAATAATGTAATCCTAGCAAAACTAGATCTTTTTCCTTCCACTAAAATGCAAGGGATAACTACTACTTATTCATGCAATGAAGATGAAATCAAATAAATAATGCCTGTTATTGCTCTCCCAAAAAATAAAACAGTTTTAATATCTGGTGTTAGAGTTCCTGCTGTGTTTCTCTGAGGCTTTTTCATAGCAGAAAATGAACAAAACTCTATTATGGAATCAAAGTAAATAACATCCTAGATATTACTTGCTGTCCCCCCAAAACAAGAAGTTATTGTAGCACAAAATAATACAATTTATTTTAAATAACAGAAGATATAAGTGAAGGAGAAGTGGAATAAAGTTCACTGACCTTTTTCCACAATTTTCATCATTCTTCTGATTTATGGTAAAGATCAATGGTAAACCACATGTGGTTTAGTTACATCCTCTGAAATTGTTTGAATCTGTAGGAGATAAATAAAATAAAATATCAAGCTCAGAACTGTGAAGTGTTCACTTTGTCTAAAGATCATTTCCATATTTAATCAGACTGCAGGGATTATTTTTAAAATGTCATGGATTTTTCAGACTGAAAAGTTTCTTCACATTAGAATGTCTTCCCTTTTAGAGTGAAAAATCTGTTGTTTTCTATTCTTCAGCTTATCTCCTATAACTTGATTTATTATTCAGCATTAGCTGCCAAAGCAGTACAAGGGCTTTATTTGGAAGGGAGCTGAGTATGGACGTGACAAGTTTCCTGTTCCCGTTGTTTTGCCTGAAGAAGTCCTGAAAAGTTCCAATTTCTTCTCTGTGCATTGGCTCTTGAGGCACACATGGACAGGAAGAAAAGCCCTTGTATCTACTGAGAACATAGAAATGAAGCACATTTGAAAAAGCAATCAAACTTCCACTGACAGCATGAGCCTTACAGGTTATTCTAAGTGGGAATTGTTTAATTTCTGAGGAAGTGCTTCTCTTTCCCTCTTTTTCAAATAAGGAAAGGAAGTTTTTCCAATAAGTTAATGGAAAATGTCTGGAAGCCAGCTGTAATTGTCAATTTGTCAAATGTTGACTTTCAGAAAATGAGGAAGGGGGTAAATAGCTATTACATTCCTGAGTCCCTATAAATTAACTACAATAAAATCATAAAACCTTTGTTTAAGTTATACTCTAAGTAATTTCAATCTGACCATTAGTGGCTCTGAGAATTACCTATTTATGTGCTGGTTTTCATCCTCTATGCTTTCATAACAAACTTTAATGTTTCCAAAAGTATGTAACAGAAAGAGGGAAGATGAGAGTAACAAGTCATACATGAACAGAAGTGTAATGTTTTTGCCCTCATGAAAAATGAGCCCCTGATGATATTTTAAGCAATGATTTAATTGGTAAAATAAAACATTTGAAACATAAGAAAATGTTAATTCTAATGAAACGTGCTAACATGAAGATGCTAATGAACATGCAAACAAAACAGTCTAGAAAATTTCATGGTTAGATTCATATTTGCCCTTGTGTTCAAATGTCTTCAATCTGAAATTTTCCAAGGGTTTCAGCTTTCAAGCTCTTCATTTTCTGTCCAGCTTTAGAAACATCCAAAATTTTGCTGCATCTGGAACCTGCAAAGGTTTTTATTTATTTTTTTTCACATAAGAAAAGTTGTCTGCATTAAAACATTTAATGGAATTTATCAACTACTCTAGCCTATGAAACCCAAGTGTGTGTTCTTTTATTAGAGAATCATAAATGATGATACCATTCACCTACAGAATAATATGAAAGCAATAAACTGCAGTTATTCTTTCCCCTTTCAGCTATTTCCAGGAGACCATAATAAACAGAAAAACAGCATTAGTAAGTTCTAATACCCTGCTTTTTTTTTATTCAAATCAAATTTATCTTAATATAGAAATATTTTATTTACCTTTTTTTTCCCAGATAGATTGAGTGAAGAAAAATTTTTTGAACTAGACCTCTCATGAGTTCCCCAGAATTAGTTTAAGAAATGGGAAGCTGGATAAAAGTGAGGGTTTCTCCCATTCACTGTATTTTCAATATGCAATTCTTCTCAAACTGTCTGAAGAATGATCTATCAAATTGAATAGCTGGTGCACTTTGAACATTTAGCTCCAAAAGATAGATGACATTTTTTTCATTAGTTTAAAATTTATATGCTACAGTATCTGTCACAATAATAATAGAATCTGACAGTGCAGATCATATGGGTATTCCACACAGCAGATGTAATGTGTTCTTTGGAAGATAAAATGACAATTTGTTCAAATCATAGATTTTTAAATTTTAGACAAACAAGGTAGCTCTCACACTATGTAAGTCACTCTTTTAGAATAATTTCTTTGATAACAATACTACAGCAGGATCCAGACCACCCACACTTTGTCTCTGTGGGAATTTAATAGGCTGCAGATGTCCAGGAATATCATCAGGAAAACCTGCTCCACAGTGCTGTTTCCCTCAGAGACACAGAAGCCTCTCTAGGGGCTGCTCTGAGCAGCCCTTGAGTTCCCATCATCTCTAAACATCAGCTTTAGCCTGAACTCCCCCTCTGTCAGCAAAGGAAGGCCCCTGGCTCCTCCATCCTTACCCAGAGGGTCCAGCATGACATGAATGCTAAATGCCTTCAGCTCCTTCTTAGAGACACGGTGGTGCTCAATGCAAAGCCCAGCAGTCATAACTCTGTTATTTTTTAAAGGCCCCAACATGTTGATGGAAGAAGAGCAAGGTGGTTTTCCTTTGAATAACAAGTAAAAGGAAGGTCAGGCTGCCAGGAACTGTAAGATCTATTATCTGTGCCTGAAGGACCTTAACTGTAACTCCTGTTTCCACTTGCTGCCTCATCAAATTATTATTATTACTATTGCATAGCCAGGAGCACAAAAATCCCTGAGACAGTACTAAAAACAAAAATAAAAGTTTTTTTCTCCATTATCTAGAATATAAGACATTTGGCTATTAAATTCTGACAGGCTGATTAGCTCTACTGCTATACTTTAATGCAGCATATTCCCTCTGCAACCTGAGCTGAAATCTGTGTATAACATTTGCATCCATTTTCAAAAGCTGTCTTGTTTGAACACACCCAAACATAATTTCCTCATTTCCTGTACTTCCAAAATTATGTGTTCTCCATCCAACTATGTCTTTAAAAACAAAATGAAACAATAAACTAACTTTATGTTCTTAAAACTGCTAAAGGAGAGAAGAATAAAGGTTTTTGCAGAATAAACTCAAATCTCTGCTCTTGTTCTTTTTTTTCATAGGATTTACACTGCTTGTGTCAGTATGCACTGTGAGCAGTGACACAAATGTCCAAGGACACACTCTCAGGTAAAGAACAATTTTCCTAGCATGAGCAAAATTAATCACACATCAGTCTAAGACTAATCAATAGTATTTCTGACACAATTTAACTTTTACAAGAGGCACAAACCCAGGAACTTTTGGGAAGGAAATACAACCAGCTGAATCATGCTTGCATTTGCAGAAACCTCTGAGATCATCTCTTAAAGCCTGTAAATTCAGAGCAGCCAACACCCTTTTCTTTTTGTGCAAGAGCTAAGTGGGTATTTGCAACCATTCTTATTTCTATTTCAACCTTCATAATGAAAGGCCACTATAACAAACTATTTTCATTTCACAATTTTTGCCTCCTATCCAATCTTTTAGAGCAAGGAGCTAAAATTCAAAAACAATAGGACCCCTGAATATCAGAATAGTAATTTCATTCTGATTCTAACCTATTTCTTTATTACAAATTATTTGTATGAAATACAAACCTTCACCTATGTTGGCTCTTCAGTTTCAGACTTATGAAACTAATTACAGATAATGATTCAATACTTTATTAAGGTACCATTTGAATATACAGTATTGCATAGATAATATTTTGAACTCTTTTAAAAACCAATTCCACTAAAAGAAAAAAAATTAAAAAGAGGAATAAAATTGCATCTTGGGCCTTTCTCAGGCAATATCTTTGGAAGTTTTCAAGCAAATTGTCTATTAAAGAAAGGACATTATAATGTTTCTAAGAAAAGAGCTTTTTCCTTACATTGGCACTTTATCAGTCAGCAATTGCTGTAGAATACCTGTTAGGGTTTTCACATTCTGTATTCTCTTATCTAAAATCTCCATGTCTGCAAAGTAATATTTTTCAAATAATTTTAAAATAAAAATCTCATTTGGTTGTTCTTCTTCCTGTTGCATCTGTCACATCTACCCCTGGCTAGATACCTTGAGCTTGGTAAGAACCAGGTGTGACTGTGAAAGGTTCTCTGAAGGTCTGCACCATCTCATCCACAAACAAAATGGTGCCCATGGCAGCCCTTAATGCAAATATATAAGGGCAACTTCTGATTCAACAGTGATTGAAATTAAATAAAACCTTGAATTTCAACAGAGGATTTCTCTAGTTACCTAGGAGTTCTGACAAACTGTACTATGCTGCATCATAGTGTCTGGTTGCTACTAATTTAATTTGGACTTGTGTTATTTCAAACTTCCAGAAAGAACAATTGCTCTGCTTAAATCAAAATATCTTCCCCAACTGGACATTTCTCCCTGACATTTTGCTAAATTTATTTCTGATAAATTTGTGGTCATGAGCCAAAAGGTTGATACCACTCTTTTTTTAAAAATGCATATGATTGTCAGGAAATAATTTTTACTTCACAGCAGGGTGTTTTATGGATACGAAATAAGCCCCTGCTGTGCTCTAAAATTCACAGGGTGAGAGTCTCAGCTCCTGTAAGCCCAGATGTACTTTTGAAAATGATGGATCTGTACTATCTTAAATTACTTACAGATCTATCCCAACACAACAAAGACAGAGAAATCTTCAAGGAAGCTGTACTTGCCAACTCTGTTTGAAAGACTTTTCCAAATATTTATAAATACCTCTTTTCTTTGCTTTCCAGCTAAGACTGGCATGTGACTTTAATCAATTGGACTTCAGTAAACTTCACACCTCTGTTCTGTAGTGGTCTGTTAAGCTGTTAAGACTTGTGAAGCTTTGTAGGTTTTCAGATAGGCTGTTTTTGCTGACAGCAGCTGTTTCCAGTGTGCAGTAGCTCCATATAAAGGAATAACTCAGGCCTGAGGGATTTAAGCAGACGAGTAGATTTTAATAATGCTGTGCACAGTCTTAAAGAGGCCTGAATTGTTTAAATATGAACACGGCTTTGATATTTAGCAAAGGGTCCAAATATTTCCATGGCTAATGTTATACAACACCCTAGAGGAGGTTTTGGTGGTCTAAATTGCCCTCTAGATCCCTAAATCACTTGAATGGGAGAAATGTCCATGTTTAGAAAATCTAAACTATCTAGACAATCTAAGCCAAACCTTACTCTATGCAGAAGAAAAGGGAATGGGTGATATCCTGCTCTTATCTGGGCTTAAAACTAAATGAGACTGAGATTCACAGTCCAATATTGCTCCATTATTTACAAACCAGTCTTGATGGTAGCAAGAACCCTTTTTTAAATTTTATTATTATTTTTTCACTTATTTCATTGTACCTTTGGGTGTTCCTCCAGGATGTAAACAATGTCTATTCTAGTCCCCCATCAGTTTCAGAGGGGATCTCAAAATATCAACTCAAACACCCCGGGAAAGATGTTCTGTCCACAAAATCATGGCCTACTTGAAAAGCAGTAACTCACATGACAGGGAGATTTTTCTCAACCTGTGTAGCTGTACCACCAGTTAGAAAGGATTTATAAGGATATCTAAAGCAGAAAGGCTACATAAGGATATATAAGCCAAGCAGTCAGCAGATGTGCAAGAAAAAATTGAATATTGCCAGACATTAAGCTGTTCTCAGACAGCAAGGGGGAACAAGGTTCTATTGTTCTTTTGGGGATGGCTTATTTATCCTTCTGCAATAAGAATCAATAAATAAAATCACAACTGGTCCAGAACTTGGGATTCCTTGTCCCCTGGAAATATCAAACACAGAGTAGAAGTTTTCTAATCTTACAACTCCACTTTATATCCAAAAGATAGGTCTCTGGAGCTGCATTAGCAAACTGATCAGGTCTTGGAGACGAGCTGTAGGGCTGGCTTTATTTACTTTATTTTATTATGGACAAATGTATGTATGGACAAATAGCAATCTTCCCCAAAATGCCAGTGAAATGCTCAGGAAACAGCATGGACTGAGGACTGTTCCTAGCAGAGGGAATTTTCCCAGTGTGAATGATGGCAACCCTGTTTTGGAGAGTGATTTGGACAGCATTTATTGACCGTATAACCTGAGTCATATAAGTTTTAAAGAGGAAAAGGAGTTCTGTGTCATCACTTTCTATGTCAAAGTGCATAAAGCAAGGTTGTGGAGGTAGTGGTAATGCACACAGTCATCTAATTTTCACGTAAATTATCCTTCAATTACATAAGTGTCTCAAAAGTACATTTATGAGCCAACAATTAATAAAACTTCTTCAGTAGGAAAGAGAAGACTTTTATACACCCTGTTATAAAGTGTCTGTGGTTTGAAAGTTTTTATGAATAATGACCTTATTCTCAAAATATTTTAAAATAGTATGCCCATCCAATAAGTTTTCCTAGTAAGCAGATTTTTATACATATTTTACAGATAATAAGTTCAGCTTGAATTTTTCTGCTACTGTTTTGAAAATACGAGTAGTCACGCAGGTCATGATCTCTGGGTTTAATTAGGTGACCATACTGAAAACATTTTATAAAAAGATGTAAATAAATAAAACAAGGTCAAAACATGAGCTCATTTTCCAGAGGAGAAATGTCCTCTGTGTAATTTTTGCTAGCAAGGCACTAAGGTTACAGCAACTTTTACCAAAAGGAGTTACAACAGAAGACTATGATATGGGAACAAGATCTTACAAATGTGATGAGCAATTTTAAAGAGAAAAATCTAAATTGCTTGTAATTTGGCTATCTGGAAATGTTCGCATATGATTTATCTTTTTGTTGCAGCTGGAATCAACTGTAAAGGTAAATTGCTGAAGAAGCAGTTTACTAACCTAGTTTATTCCCATTAGACAACACTGCCTTATAATGAGTAATGGGAAAACAAGTATCATTTTTTATGCATGATGTATCCATTTATGTAGCCTATACAAATCCAAAAATATATATTTTCATCTATGAATACTGTACAGCCAGTTCTGTTTTAATTTTTTTAAAAGCTTCTGTTTAAAATTATTGTAACTGATAATTTTTATAGTAAATCCTTGAAATATGGCCTAAATTTACTAAACCTTACATTAAAATACCCTCTTTAAAAATTAAATTTCCTGCTTTCTTTGTTGGACAAGTCTTAAGCAAACACCTCATAATGCAAAATATTGCAAAATTTTCTATTAAGCTATCAAGTGAAGAAAGGAACAGCAGAAAGCTCAGAATGAACTGTCCCATGGAACAACTTGGCTTTTGCAATTGTTCAAAATTTTGAGGACTTTCTAAACTAGAAACTGTGCCTCTGCCTTGCTTACCAGCTACATGTGTACTACCCTACCTAAATCTGTCTAATCCTTTTCCTAATATAATTTCCTCTTGACATTCACAATATCCCAGCATAATGAGTTCTACAATTTCAACACTAGAGATAAAAATTGTACAGAAATGTGCAAGACTTGTTAAATATGAAAACTTTTTTTTTTTTTTTTCATTTAGAAGTACAAGAGCTGTCCAGAAGGTCTACACAAGGCTTAGTGCACTTTCTGTGATAAAGGACACTATGCCCAGACAAGACCTGGGAAAGGAAAGCAGAATGGAGGGACCAGCAATAAATATTTAGATATAGAGGGTGATCTGGAAAAAGATAAAATCTTGTAGGATGACTCAAAAGCTTTACTTGCGTTTAAAGAGACTTGTTGAACCAGTCTGTCAAGCAGGCTGTCTAAATGTCCTTGTCATAATTCCAGCCTGGAGGCTGGAATATCGCCCACAGGGCATGTGTTTGCACCTCTTACCTTCCCCCAGGCTCTTACACAAGAGACTTACGTAAAGACTTAAGGGAAAGTCTGTTTATGCTCTTTTTCATACCATTCTTTTTCACAAGTGAGAATATTTTGTTACACAAGATAGAGTTACAGAGCTGGGTGATAGCAGGATGAGGAATGTAACAGCAAAATATGGGCTGTTGAGAATGGTTCAGCTGAGATCCAATAAATGCAGGCAATGAATAGAGTACATGTCAGAAGGCTGCCAAAAATGGCAGAATTTTAGAGAGGAAAGGTCTGTCTCACACAGTCTGCCTAGGGGACATGTCAAGCAGCAAAAAAATTGTGAAGGAAGGGGCAGTGTGATAAGTTCACGTGGCTTCTTCTGTTCTAAAATAGAATGGTGTTCCCTGAGAGATAAATGCATAATTCAGAAGCCATTTCAGGTCTTGGCCAAGGTTGGACTTGAGGATGCTTACAGAAGTCTGCACACAGAGGTAACCATTTCATTGTTAGTTGCTAGCATTTGCAGAAGGCATTAATGGCAGTTAGGGAGGTTTTTCAGCATTGTTAATTTCAGTGGCACTTTTTGAAAAGGAGATGTGGGAGCTGTCATGTATTTGAGCCATTTTAGTGAGGGTATGGGAAGATGTTAAAGCAAAAGGGAGAAAAAGACCTTTTTCATCCCCACATGTAGAGAAGGCAAAAGAAAACTGAAATTGGAGACTGAATCAGAAAATACCAATGCACTGTGCTACCTCTTCATTTTGTTTTCAGGCCAAAAATAAACTGAGATACAGATCCTGAGATGCAATTGAAAACTAGAAAAGCATTGTGGCTTACAATGGTAAGCTTAATTGTGGACAATAAAGTGAAGGTGTAAAGCAGATGGTGAGCAATGTTCAGTGGGGAGGTCAAATTTTTGCAGATACTAACATTTTAGGGTTTGTTAGTATTTAATATACATGTTAAGAAAACAGCTGAGTGGTGTAGCTTATATACATTATAAGGAAAAATATTCTGCACACTGTGTAAAATCCATGTTGAAAGTTTAGTTCAGTCTTCTGATCTGTACAACTCTTGTTTCTTCTAGATATTTTGCACCTTATCTCGAGTTTTCTTCAGCTTGTTTACTGAATTTTCAGTCTGCTTGCTCAGGAGATTCTTAAGCCAAAACAAGCAGACTAAAAATTCTGTAAATACACTGAAGAAAATGCAAGATAAGGGCTAGTGTGTTCAAAAAGAAAGACAAGCTGCAAATATCTTGGCAAGGAATTAACTCTTCACAATATCTACACACATGCACAATATGCTGTGTGCATGTGTGCTTCCATCATGTGCATTAAGCAGATTTTATGCACAGTGGCAGGTGTGGTTTGTCCTACATACCATGCATAGCAGTGCATCAGCCACTCATTGTTTCCCATTTAATTAATTGGGAAAGACATAAGTAAACTGCTGACAAAGACATAATATCACAGACAGGCTTAGTGGCCTGCCACTGTATTTAATTGATTTAAAAATAATACAACTAGCTGAGAAGAGAGAGTACAATCTGTGTAATTTTGAACCCATTTATTCTCATATATGTACAAACATAATAACATCCTCATAAAATCAGATAAAGAAAATACAGATAGAGTTGTAAAGGAATACATTTTAAATGTTCTGTTACTATTCTTTTAGAAGGTGCATTCACTGAAATTGGTTTCTGTGAGGTCTTAAGGAATAAAAAGCTCCCTCATGCACTGCTTTCAATTCTCTCTTCATCTGTAAAAACAAGCCACGTAGTGGTTTAATTTACTATTGATCACTGGGGAGAAAAAAAAAGGAATGCAAAATTTAAATGACATTCACACACAAAGTTAATAGTTTTATCACTCTCAGAAGGCAAGTGTAGAGGAAGTATTACTTCATATAATATACGACCTGGTTTCAGCTTTATTGTCTTTAATACTTAAAGCACTGCTGCAAATTGCATGGACTTAAGACATAGAGTTGTCTTACCAAAGCAATAGCAGTGGGTGGATTTTATTATTACAGTAAAAAAAAAAAAAAAAAAATATATATATATATATATATATATATACTGTAATAGTAAAATCCACCCACTGCTATTGCTTTGGTAAGACAAGACAAGACAAGACATTGGTAAGACAAATGGATTAAAGCTAAAATCCATTTACAGTGTACTGGATTTTACAATTATCACGGAGTTACTTAGTACTTTGCATTCATAGCTTTCAAATTCCTAAACTGAATCACTTACCAACATAACATCCAACAAGGGAAAAGTGCAGGAAGGTTGGGAGTGAGGCTGGGAGTTAGGAATCTTAGACATTGAAAGTCTCACAAAAGGTAGGGGACTGATATCCAGAGTCCTAGTCCAGTGTACCCACGTATACATTGCTTCCTTCAAGGGAAAAAAAAGAAAAGAAAACCAAAAAAAAACCCACCAAGCTGAAGTAGCAGACAGATATGAAATAAAACAAAACCTTCATATTTCTATCACAACCTGACTGATAACACAAAAAAGAAGGGGTTTTTTTACATTTCAATTCCTATCAAGGGAATAGTGGGTAATTACTTGTCAGAGTTCATGAACAGTTCAAGAAGTTGCACAGGTGAAAGACCCATGCTAGAGAACAGCTTATCTCCATAATTAGAGCACTCTTTTCTGCGAGTTAAGAGGACTTTAAATCCCTCTGATGCATCAAATGCAGGAGTTTGGCTTTGGTCAGCTCTAGAAAGAAGATAAGGACTTTTACTCATAAAATCTAGCTGCTATCTGTTACTTATAATGGGTCTCAGTCAGAAAAGGTATTTAATTTTTGATCTAACAAAGACATAAAGTCTAGCAGAGTAATTTCACTCAGTTAATAAATTTTTGCTTTTTAAATTTCTTTTTTGGAGTAACCCCATGAGATAAAACAATAACAGATATGATGATCATTAGTATTTTTTTAAACACTTGTGCAGTAGCTACTTATATTAATGCATTTTACTTAGAAAGTGAACTATCTAGTATCTGCCAGCATAAATTTTATCTAGATATTCATAGTTTCTCCTGCATATGGCACTATTTTTTTTTTTTTACTTCTGTTTTGTGTTCCAGAAGGTAGGTTTTGCCTTAAATTAAATGTTTCACTCAATTTCATTGAACTGTAAATATAAGTCTGCAGCTAAACTAACTTGATTTCGAGGAGGTTTTTCCCTCGTCATCATCTCAGGATAGAAGATGCCATTAATACAATGGGACCATAGCAGATATCCAGTAATGCTGTTACCAACTGGCTAGGTCAGCAGGATGTTTTCAGCATTTTTATGGCACAGCAAACATGGGAGAGATCCCCTTCTGTCAGACCAAATCAGCTGCATAATGCAAAGAACAGCAGAAAGAACACAGAAAGCACCAGCAGAGTTAATGCTGCTATCAATAAGCTTTTCAGTTTCCCCATCAAACTGCACACAGTTCCCTCCATATACAAAAATATCTTCCCCCGTTTTCATTTATTATTGTAGGAAATAAAAAAAAAATCATTTTACCACTGATGCCTTCCTCTAGTAAAAAAAAAAAAATTATCTCTTAGGGAAGGATGAGTAGTAGGACATTGTCATTAATACCAGCTGAATCAATTAAAACCCAGTGAATATCAGATGTAGCAGTGACAATGTGTGAATAGCAAATAGAGTTGATTGTTTCTTACACCAAATACTGCTTATTTATATATGTTACTATAAAACAGCCTCATCAGAGTATGACCCAAAAGAATGAATTTATGCCTTCCAGCCCATCAGCACCATCTACTGTGACTTGACATAACAACAGTCTTTGCCAAAATAAGCACAAGTTTCAGTTGGATTTTTTCTTTACATTTGTCTTTCTTGGGATTTCCTTTTTTTCATACTTATTTCTCCAGAACAGCCTATCAAAAAAGGTTTTTCAGAAATTTGAGATTTCTGAAAATTTTTCTGAAAATGTGACTCTCTTCTTCAGAAGAAATCAACCTGCAGACTTCAACTGGTTGAATAATTGTAGAGTTTTGAAAATGTGTAAGGTGAAAACACATGTTTAGTCTTCCTTGCTTTTAACTGCCAAAGTGGAGGGAAATAAGGGAAAGAATAAAATTTAAAAAATTAAATTCAGCATAAACTAAGTCCCTAGAATCCATTCCTGAAAATGAAACTATAGTCCTCTCATGCCTGGTCAGTATTCAGTGGGACAGATCTGGCAGAATTTCATGAGGTTATCAAGTAGATGCCAGACTTTCAACATAATTCTCCCACACAATGCATTTATAATTTTGCTCCTAAGGCAGAGAGTTTTCTTTATAGCCGAAATACCATCAGGAAAGAAGTTTAAACTATTTGATAAAGGCTAGAGATTTGCTATCTGTCATCATATCTAATTTTAGCTGTATAACTTTCTCTTTTGTCTGCTTCCTTTCTTCCTTTAATTCAAAGACAGATGAATCTGCAAATCTCTCTGCAGATTTGTGTTAGACTAATGGACTCACTGCCTTAAAAAACCTTCAGTTAAATCTCATCATTTTATTCAGATTCATTCTGGCACAATACCAATGGCTGCAGTGACTGCTCTGACTCCAGAATAGTGCTTGGGCAAATGAAAAGGAACAAGCTCTCTGACAGGTTTCTACAGGGCCTGTCCCACTCTTGGTTACAGAGTGCAGAACATTTATAAACTCATGATAAGAAAAAGAGACACTGTGATGAAACTAAACAAAAATTAGTTATGAGGGGAAAAAAGGATCTTACTCTTTCTCATAGAAACTGGTGCAAATCCTAAATTTCCCTCTTTAATTCTCTCCAAAATGAATACTCCAGCACAAGTGACATTGGTCCCTCAGACAACCTTGTCAATCATTTGTGCCATTTACAAATGACATGCTGACACATGCTTGCCTTGATGGGTGTAATAAATTTTATATGCTTTATTTTTCAGACATTAAATCATTTAAAACTGATTTGCCATACCTGGTACATAAGACATAGATTTTTTTAAAAAAAGATGTTAAGTAATGAAGTATAGAAAGAAATTAGGTCCACAGCATGCTGCATGTAACAGAACAGCAACACTCCAGAGAGAAGGGAGTGAAAAACCCCTCAATTATAAATTGGCCATGTTCCTTCCTTTTCCCTCTCATTCAGGGATAAGGTGATTTCTAAAATTCTTTCCTTACCTTCTTTTAGTGATTTGAAATGACAAATTTCTAACATTTTGTGACTTGCTGTGTGCCATTCTGGGTTATAGAATGACTACTTCTTTCTCAGACAGGCAGGCAAATCCAGGAGAACTCAGGAAACAGAAATACATAATTGCATCCTTCAAATATATAAGCAAAACAAAATAATATTTTATCTGACCTCTTCGTTCTTAAAAGCCATATATTTACTTTTGTTACAACCACAAAGTATTGGTGCAGGAACATTTTCTTTTCAGTATGTCCTTCACATTCTCCCCTGCAGTCTCTTGATACTTAATATATTCTTTTCTTTTAGCTTCCAACTCCTCTTTTACCTGTCCATCAACTCTCCATTCCATAGATCCAAGCATGCTTTTCAGTCTTTTTTGCTTTTTTTTTCCTAGACAAAAGGAGGTTGTGTTTTTGATTCTTTTCACTGCAGTAAGAGGAGATGGAACTTTAATGGCTTTAATAAAACTTCTCTTCTGTACTCCAATGTTAAGTTACCCTTTCCACATACTGTATTTTGCTATGTAAAAATTATTCTCTACTAAAGGTAAAGTTTTCCTGCTTCAGTAATTGATTACATTTTTAATATTCACTAGTTCGTTCATATTGGATATTTTCAGTGTAGCACAGACATTAAATTACCATTATGAGGCAGGACTTTAAATGAGCTAGTTATAATCCTGAGATTAAGGACATTCACAAAATAAAAACTCAGAACACAATAGTGTAACATTTACTCAAGCACTGACTGTTTTACATAGCTAAAAATGGCAAGCATAAATGTATTCATGTTACATTTATACTGAATCTTTTATAATACTGAATTTGTGGTATATTTTATGAACAAAAGCTCAGATCATTGTCTATTTTGAAATCAGTGGACTTACTACAATACATTTAATTCAATGTATTATGTCTAATTTAAATCACTGTGGGATAATATTTTAAGCAAGACTACAGCTGGTGAGGTGGGCAGGATCTGGAGAAGGTAATGCTTTAAAAACCATTGGCCTTTTAAAAACTGACAGAGGGTTGGATTTTTATTCAGGTAGTCTCTGATGGGTTTAAATAATAAATTCTAAAAATGTTATCATGTGATGTCATGAAGGAAGAGTCTTTCAATATTTGAAATAATCACTCAGTCAGCACTGGTTGAGCAATAAAATAAAAAGATTTGTCAGCATTAGTTCATGGATTAAAATACCTCAGATATAAATGACAAAGGCATTTGAAGTGACAGCTGATATGTAAAAGCTTCAGACAAGAATGCTCAAAGATATCATTCAGCTTCTGTGCAAGAAATTACTAAGCAGACTAAGGACTCTTCAATCTGAAAAAAGATATTAATTACGATATGGATTGAAGAGAATATGGAGGATGGTATATGCTGACAGCTGACTTTCATGAGCTGACTGGATAGGTTGTTCCCCAGCTTGTACAATAAAATAACTATGGAGAATCAAAGAAAGGTAGCAGATTCAACAATAATAACAAAAATAACAATTAAAACTAAAGCTAATAATTCATACAGCAGGTAGCCTAGGAGATTGTTGTCAAAGGTTCTTATTTGTGCTGGAAATCTATATGAGATCCAGGGGGAAAAAAATCAAAGAAAAAAATACACTGGGAAATAATAAATATTTCAAAGTCCCCTGTGTTGCAAAGTGGAAACTGAAAAATGGAAGGAAGATACTCTTTTCCAGGAATTCTCTTACAGACATTCTTGGAAAGGGTAAGGATTAAAGATAACTGTGAGAAATGAGAGACTTGAAATTGTGCTGAAAATTTGAACGTTCACAAAACTCAATATAATAACACAAGGTCTTGCATTAATCTTGGATGTGATGCATTCCTGGTGTTCTTATGTTCAAAGTCTGAGTCCTTTATTTCTCCCTGATGTTTTGGAGATTGTTTTATCTCTTTTACCACCAGCTTTTATCTGCTGTCAAGAGATCTGTTAGGTGCAGCCAAGTTCATTTAAGCTTTCACTGCAGATAGAATTGACCCACGTGAATTCCTGAAAGCCAAACACATACCCTTGTGCCCCAATCAGATTCTACATGAATGATTACCTATCTTGTAATACATGCTTTGGTTTAAAGTATTAAAGTGACTTAGTATTAATGAAAAGTGATACATTTTGAGTAATTGATCATGAACATACATCCTTGGGCCATTAATACCTTATTACTGGTTTTCATAAGTCAGTATTGCTGAACTTCATGTTTGGAAATGGGGCCAGTTACAATTAAATGAGACTAATTTCAGATTAGCAAAGATTTCTGGTGTATTTTTTTTTAATCTAGTAAAAAAGAATGTCTTCTTGTAGGATAATACTTTACATGTACATGTAAGCTTGTTTTGATGTTCCTGCAACTATTTAAAGTAAATTACATTGACATATGCTTTGCTTTTCCCAGATTCACTATGCTGGGTTTGTGACTATGAGCTTGCAGAGATGTCCATAAGTGAAAGTAAAGGTATATCCCAAGATCTTTCTAGCTGTACCACAGGGCACTCACTCCAGAAAACAAAGTGAACAAAAAGCCTAACAATTTTTCTGCCATGTCCCTGGGAAGGTTGTTCCTGTGAATGGCTGCTCTCACTACAAAAAAATTATTTCTTATGTCAAGATGAAACCTCTCCAGTGCAAATTATATCTGCTGCCCCTTGTCATCCCCATGTGGCTCTTCCAAAGAGCCTCCATCCTCTTTGGATCCACCATTTAGGTACTGGAATACTGTGAAGAGAATCCCCATTGAGCCTTTTCTTCTCCAGTCAGAAAAGGTCTAACTCTTTCAGCCTTCCTCACAGGGCAGATTTCCAAATCTTTGATCATCTTCATGGCCCTTCTTTGGATTCTCTTGTTTTCTCGCTGTCTTTCTTGGATTGTGGAGACCAGCCCTGGGCACATTACTCCAGATGTAGCCCAACCAGCACTGAGTAGAGTGGAATGACCATGTCTGTACCTCTGCTAGCAGTGCTCCAGGGTCTGATTTGCCTTTGTCACTGCAGCAGTGCTCTGCTGATTGCTGCTCGGCTCACTGCCCACCAGAGCCCCCAGGTTCCTCTCAGCAAGGCTGCTCGCCAGCCACACAGAGCTGAGCCAGAACTGGGCACCTGTTTGTCACAGGTGCAGGACCCTGCTCTTGTCTTTGCTAAACTTCATGCTGCTGCTTCTAGCCCACTCTACCAGTCTGTGCAGGTCCCTAAGAGTGCTGTCTCTTCAGACACATTGTCATGGATTGAGGCTGGCCAGATACCAGGCACCCACAGAAGATGCTCTCACTCCCCGCTGCAACCAGAGAGAAAATTTAATGAACGGTTCATGAGTAGAGATAAGGACAGAGTTCACTCATCAAATATCATCAAGGGCAAAGCAAGCTAAACACAGAGATAGGAAGTGAATTTATTACTAAGAAAATCAGAGCAGGATAATGATTCAAAACACCTTTTTACACCCCTGTCGTTTCCAGCTCTGCCTCCTACCCCAGTGGTGCAAGGAGGCAGGGGATGGGGGTTATGCTCAGTTCATCACCTGTGCTTTCTCCCACTGCTCAGGGAGAGGAGTCACTCTCCTGCTGCACTGTGGGGTCCCTCCCATGGAGCACAGCTCTCCGTGAACTTTTCCAGCACGGGTCCACTCTCCTGAGCAGCAGCTGCCTGTGAACTGCTGCAGTGTGAGTCCCTCCCATAGGCAACAGTCCCCCTCAAGCTGCTGCCAACGTGGGTCACTCTTTCACAGGGTGCAGTCCTTCAGGGACAGGCTGTTCCAGTCTGAAAGCAGCATTTACCTCTCCATGGGTTTCCCACAGGACCACAGCCTCCTCCAGGTATCCATTTGCTCCAGCGTGTGCATCCCCTCCATGGGCTGCAGTGGATCCTGCATCCCCTGTGGATCCACGGGCTGCAGTGGATCCTGCATTCCCTGTGGATCCATGGGATGCAGTGTATTCTGCATTCCCTGTGGATCCACGGGCTGCAGTGGATCCTGCATTCCCTGTGGATCCATGGGCTGCAGTGGATCCTGCATTCCCTGTGGATCCATGGGCTGCAGTGGATCCTGCATCCCCTGTGGATCCACGGGCTGCAGTGGATCCTGCATCCCCTGTGGATCCATGGGCTGCAGTGGATCCTGCATCCCCTGTGGATCCATGGGCTGCAGTGGATCCTGCATCCCCTGTGGATCCATGGGCTGCAGTGTATTCTGCATTCCCTGTGGATCCACGGGCTGCAGGAGCACAGCTGCCTCACCACGGGCTGCAGAGGAATCTTGGCCCTGGTGCCTGGAGCACCTCCTCCCCCTCCTCCCCACTGACCTTGGTGTCTGCAGAGTTTCTCTCATGTGTTCTCACTCCAGTCTTCTCTGGTTGAAAATAAAACTGTGTAAAAACTTTTTGTTTTATTTCTTCTTAAATATGTGATCACAGAGCCACTACCACCATTTCTAATTGGCCCAGACTTGGCCATCAGCATATCCATTGGAGGGATTGGCTCTGCCAGACATGGCAGAAGCTTCCTGCAGCTTCTCACAGAATCCACTCCTGTAGCTCCCTGCTGTGAAAACCATTCCATGCAAAATCAATACCCACATCCACCTTACCACCCAGTGTGGTAGTTATCAGCAAACTTGGTAAGGGTTCTTCAAGTCCCATCATACAAATTATTTATGAAGATGCTGAAGAGCATGGGGCCTGGGGACCCCCTGGTGCCAGGCTGCCAGCCTGGGTAAAACCCATTCCTTGAGTGCAGCCTGACAGTCAATTCCCTATCCACCTTGCAGATTGCCTATCCAGTCTCATCTCCGTTTTACCAGGAGAAGGTTGTGGGAAACAATGGCAGATGCTTTACTGAAGTCCAGGTAAACAACATCTACAGTTCTCTTCTTCAAACAGATTTTATCTTTTTTTTCGTTTGCGCTTGGTAAATCCATCCTGGTTTTTCCCAGTCATCTGCTTTGTTTGTTTTTCAACAGTTTCCAAGAGGACTCACTATTATTTTTCCAGGGACTTAGGTAGTACTAATGGGCCTGTATACTCTTCAGTACTCTTCTTGTAAGTGGGTATGACTTCTGCTTTCTTCCACTCATCAGTGATATCCCCTGGATAGAGCTTGGAAGTAGACATTTAATGTCCTTTCCAAATCATTCAGTAATTGTGCCATCCTATGAAATTGCCTGTGCTGCAACAAAGTTACAGCTGTTTATACCATGTAAAGCACATATATCACTACACTGCAGAGTAGGAAGGAATATGCATCTGTCAGTCTTTATCTGACGAGCTTATTGCACATTAGACTGCAGATTTTTGCAAGCAATAGGCAGTGAGCTATAGTGAAGAGCTTCAAAGAATACCTGATAAAATTACAAAGTCATTCCAGAAACTTTCAAACCTAAGAACCTTCACAGCAGGAAAGTAATCAAAGCATGCATGCCCCCTGTAAGCCTGATCTACTGGCACTCAGCTGGGTTATAGTATTCCATTTCACCACAAAATTTCAAGGTCTTAAAAGCTGTAATTAAGTGGATAATTACAATTATTGTGTAACCAGAAGGAACATGGGGTCTTGTGAGCATGCCAAAATTCCGGTGGAAGCTGACTTCACTGTATTTCTGCAAAATGCTTATTTACACATTTGCAGTATATAACTACTTATAGTTAAATGTAGTAGTAAATACCTTCAGAAGTTACAGGCTGTGGCAATTCTACTGGGTACATGGCCAGTCAATAAGGACAAAAAAATAACTTCAGTAACCATCTGAGTAAATATTTTGGCTTACTTTTGTTCACTACACTTTAAGTATTCATTCATCTGTCTTTTAGAAAATGAAATAAAGAGCTGCAGCGAGTAATGTACTTGTGGATACCAACTGTTAACAGTTGAAAAGGCTAAAACACTATGATGCACATGTTGGAGCACATCTAATATAATATCACATATTTCATATAGTCTTTTTCCATTCTACATTATATTCTGCCATTATTCTACTCAAGCAATGATGGAGAACATTGCTTGTATCACAAAAGAGAAAGCTATGTAAAAAATAAAACAAACATCATAAAGTCTATTTCAGATACACTTCCACCATGAAAGAATTTAGGTTTTTCCTAAGAAACTACAAGAAAACATTTGATAAATTTTACTATGTTTCAACTAGAAGAACTCTATTCCCTCTCATCTTTTACAAAGTATTTCTGTACCACATTGATTCAGGAAAATCTTGGAAAAGAAATGAAAGTTTTAAAAAATGTGAGGCTTATGGAAAAGTTCAATTTATAATGCATATTTGGGTAAAAAAATCATGATATTAAAAGTAAAATTGTGGGTGACGTTTTCTTTGGAAATACACAAGTTCTACATGCTTCTGCCTGGAAAAGAAACAAATACCTAGAACCAGTCAAGCAATTGTAATTCTTAATTGTATTGTAGAATTCTTTCATGTTGTTCTGCTTAGGCTTAATAGAACTAATTTAGCTGTATTTTCAGCTTTCCTCCTCTAGCAAATTTAGTTCGTACCCATTAATTATGGCTATCATTGAAGAAATACAGCCATTAACAATGCCAAAATCCCAATACATGTATATGCACAAGCTTGGGATGTGACACTAATTGTTATGAAAGCTTTAACACAATCCTCTCTTGAACCCATGAAAATTATTACCTCAAAATATTGTTACTGGAAAGATTTTATAGCCACTTTCACCAAGTGAGCAGCAGGAGACGAAACGATTTCAAAACAGGTTAAGGAGTTGTAATAATTACTGAACAGCTATTGTCTCACAAACTGGAAGAAACTTTCCCCAGGGTAATTTCCTTCTTACGCTATGAACTTTGAAATTGGAGCTGGGCTTGAAAAAATTGGGTAAAACTAATGCAACTGATATAAGCATCAAAGTTTAGTTCATTAGATCTAGATTTAAGAGAAAAATACAGAACCGTTTACAATGGCCTACATATTTATTTTTCATTACATAAATGCAAAATAGCTGCAAGCATGCCTAACCTAAGATGGTGACAGGCAGTATTTGATAGTGAAAAAGAAGATGAAAGGGCAAAAAGAAACCCTGTGGCAGACAGTGTATTTTTATTCATATGTATTGGCACAAGAAACAGATGTTAAAAGAGGTTAATTCAATATTTATATCAACCTCCAGGAGCAGCAAAACAGTAGAACTGATAGTCACTAAAAGGAGAAGTGCTTTAAAACCAGCTAAAGCCAGACAGAAAGTTTAACCTTTGTCAAGACAGCACCTAGTGGTCAGATATATGGCACCAAATTGTCAGACTAGGCTTCCTAGAGTAGATGTGTGATGTAAGAGAGAGAAAAGCAACAACTACCTAGAGACAACATATATCATGTGGAAAGCCATGGTATTCAAATCAATAAGAGAGAATACCGAGCAAGACGCAAGAAATCCTGCAAATTAACAAGCATTTATCTTGGCAATTTCTCCCTACACTTGTTCAGGTAAACGAATTCCTAAGAATGGTGCTCATTTTGTATTGTAGTGAATAGAAGCACCTCCATGACCTCTACTAGAGGATGTAGACCTCTAGTTCAGGCACAGCAATCATAGAATCATAGAACTGTTTATGTTGGAAAAGACCTTTTAGATCATGCAATCATTATCCCAGCACTGACAAGTCTGCCACTGAATTGTGTCCATAAGTTCCACACCTACATATCTTTTAGACACCACCAGGCATGGTGATTCCATCACTTCCTTGGGCAGCCTGGTCCAGTGCTTGACACCTCTTTTCATAAAGAAATTTTTCTTAATATCCAATCTAAATCAATTTTTCTTAATCCAATCGAAACAGCCTCTGGCACTGCTTGAGGCCATTTCCTCTTGTCCCATTTCTTGCTGCTTGGGAGGAGAGACTGAGACCACATCACTACAACATCCTTTCAGGTAGTTATAAAGAGAAATGAGGTCTTCCCTCAGCCTCCTTTACTCCAGACCACATAATGGAAAAGAAAAGTAGAAGGTTAGTGCTCAGTGATTTAGGCATCAGAAATGAGACTCTCCCTGTCATGTATTCAGGTAAACACTGAGGCTCTCACTCTTATAGAACGGTGAAGAAAAGCCTCTCAGGCTAAAGTAGGGATTAGGATGCCAGCTCCTACCTAATTAAAGAGATACTATGCAAAATATAGGTAGTTTTGTACCAACTACTTCTGTGGATGGACAGAAATTTTTAAATATCATTATGTGATTATTCCTCTCTTTATTATCAAAACCTTCCTCAAGACTGGGTCATTCTTAATTTACAAGCAGCAGAAAGGCACTTCAGTGCTTTCAAGTTACCAGTGAAATAGCTGGTGAACACAGGTTTCTCAGGAATTAGGAAATTATGAATACTAGGTTGTTTTATAAAATTCTACAAGGGCCTGGTTCAGGTTCCATTAAAATTAATGGAAAGCTGTCCACACCTTTCAGAAGTGCAATGAATCACTGGGAAGTGCTGTCCTGCCTAATAACTATTTTGATCTTCACAGTCAACACCTATTTATGTAGGTTTTTAGATGTCATTGATACTAGTGCATATATACTAATTTCAGCTTGTCTAGTTAATTCTAAATGGAAAGAAAAATACAATTGAATTGCACATTCAACTTCAAATAAAAATGCTTCATTATATTATTTAAATCCAACTAGCTTCCATTACTTCAGCATAATAACTTTCAACTTAGACGAAAGAATTTTTACAATACTTTTTCAAAGGGGATACTAGCTATCATGAAAGGTACCAGGTATCAAGCCTTAGTTTGGGGTAAATAATTCAATAAGAGAAGATTTCATGGAAACAATCTGAAATGCTTCATTAACCAGAAGAATTTGTACCTCACATACCACTCTCTAGTTCATACCTTATGACCATGCAGGCTGATTAAAGTCCCAATGGAAGAAACTAAAGGTACTAAAGAAAATAATACATTTAGTGACTTTCAAACAAAAATTGCACTTTAAATAAATGCCTTGAGTGATTTATATCTTATTGTGTGTTAAACTGAGAGATGATCAACAATTTTATTATTTATAAAGAATAACTTCTTTCCCTCTTATGCTCTTTCATAAGATTTGATCTGCTGGATCTATGGTGCTAAGTTAACTCTGTGGATCAGTTCATGATGACATACTCAGAATTAGACTGCAGTTACCTTCCCCTTGTCTTGGTGCTGAAGCTGATTTTAAGAAGCCATCTTCCCACTCATCATTTACAAGCTTCCACCAGTCCAATTGTCCGAGTATTGCCACAGTTAATACATATAAATATATACAGTATTTATATACTATCATTACATTTCTATATGTTATTTACATAATTTTATGTTATGTAAATAATATATAGAAATGTAATTGTGTGTAATTTTGTGTCTATATGTTATAAAAATATTGCATACCAAGTAAAAGCCATGATCTTGGTTTAAGAAAAAGCAACAGGAAGGGAAGGGAGAGGGATGTGAGGAGGAATGAATAGCCAAAACAGAGAATGTCTCCTGCTATCTGTCAGAAAGACAAGGTATGTGAAACCTTGTATGCCTCTACATTACCTAGGTGTTGATAAACATAACTTGACAACTAACCCAGATATAGGAAGAGATTTAGAGCCCAGCCCAAGGAAAGAATATACTATAGCAGGAGCAGTCACTCTCAGACACTTTTTAATCTTTCCCCAGTGCTGAATCTTTCTCTCATTTCCACAATAATTTTTTATATAAATTCCATTCTTGTTTAACTACTTCCCATACTTTTTCCTTAGATTTAACAATCCATTTTTGGGGAGTTTGAGCCATTATACCTAGAGTGTGTTAGCACTGCAGAACCCAAAGCAGCAGAAAAATATTCAAACTCTTCATTAACAACCTATAATACCTTTACAGGAACTTACCTACTCTGTGCTACCATGCCCAAACTGTGCCAGGGAGCTGAGTTAACTCATTAGCAACACCAGTTAAGTCAGAGAAACAAAGTTGTCCTTTGATCTAATGGTTAGAGTAGCATATATTTTTAAACCCCTCAGTCAATCCTGATATCATTTATTTGGGATAGCATCAATATAACCTAATATTCCTCCTGGATATCTATCCATATAAATAAACCTCTTGATGGAAACACCCTACAGCTAGATCAGAGCACAGTCAGATTCTCTAGTTTCAGAGTGAACGAATGGCTGTTACCTTATGGAAGGGAGGATATTTCTAATGGATAAATCAAGAAGATTTCGACAGAAAAGATCTGCTTGTTATGTGCAGCTGTTCCATGTAAGTTTCCAGATGAATAAAACTTGGGTGCTATTTTTGTAGACTCAGTATGATCTGTAAGGTGACAGGAAACAATATGCATACCTTTAATATGCAACAACAGATTAAATCCCCGTGAGCTTTCAGAAAACATTATTGGGGCTAATGTGTTATTGTTAATGATCCCATGGCTCACCATATGTCCAGACAGTAAAGTAACCTAATGCATTCTTGGTTTTTTCAACTTCAATTCCTCCATAAAACAAGCTGATAATGGTATTAACAGAAAGGAATGGAACTACAGAGGAGAACACACTTAGTTTTGTTCCAGGGTTATCAGTATTCAGACTGCATTACATTCGTTAGTATACACAAAATTTACTTCCTGACAGTAAGTGTTTGTATAAATTCTGACCTCGATTGACCCACATGAATATGCTAGAAGGTGACATTGGAGATTGCTCATTTCCTATAACAACAGGACATGGGATTAATAAATCGTCAAATACTGTGTAATATATTCAATTAAATTTTCACAAGTAGCAAAGAAAATAAAAAAGCCCAAACATGCTGAATGCAAGAAAATGTGGAAGACAAATACAAACGAATAATGATGAATATGCCCAGTAGTCACTCCACAGTAATTTCTGAGCAGTAGCAAATGTCACACAATTTTTTTTCTAGAAACAACAATTTCAGAGAAAAAGTCTAGAGACAAAATTTGACTCATTTTCATTAGTACATAGACAGAAGAACACCAGTGTCAGTGGAATTATCCTAGAAACACCTTGGGTACAACTGGGCTCAATATCTAAGTTCAGGAAATGAAAAATATAGAAAACATTTTTCAGAAAATGTTTGGATTACTTATTTGGTTTTGAATTTCTGTGTTCTGTATTTTCAGATCAATTTTTTTTTTCTTATTCTCCCTTATTTCATAATTCAGAAAGTAAGGGAATATATGTACATGTGAGCAGGCCCACAACCAGTCACATGCATACAAAAGTTAGTTGTGAATATTCCAAAGGAAAAATGGCAACTTCAAAAATCAATCACCATTTTCTACCTTGCAAATCGCAATTAGAAAATCCTCAGAGCTGTTTTGGAAAAACATGAATTTTAAAGTGTTGAATGTTTCTGTTAAAGTGAATTAAAGCAACTATTAAAAATTGTATTGTTACTTTTGCCTGAATGTTCTGTTGATATAAACAAAATAAAAACTAATTCTTTCTGGCCTGAGTAAACTAAAAGCTCTTCTGGGTTACAGAAAACCCTAACAATTTATATGTATCTGTATAGTATCACCATGCAGTTAAGTTTATAACTAATTACTCTCATGGTCTAATTGCCCACTTTGCCTTCCTGACAACCTAAACCACTGAGACATGCCATGAAAACATTAAATTAATATGGTTTTCACTGTAGAGGAGCAGTTAAGGAGGTCATGTAAAGAGATATCCATCTGTCCTGAGAGCCTCAGGTAGTTGTCCTGCTCTTTACAGCTGTTGGGCAGCACCTTAAAGCTGAGACTGGTGCTAAACTGCAGAGTTATTCCTCTGCTTAATTCTACTGTAATGATGAACAGTTTCATTTATCCCTTTCATAGCTTTTGCTGGAAGAAAATACTCACATTTTCAGGCATCTTTACTACAGAAGGAGATAATTTTAAAGCTAAGCAAGGAAGTCTGCTTAGATAAAACTCTGCACAGCTCCATTCAGAGCAAGCAGCTGGAAGCTTAGGCTTCAATATTGCACTGACATAAAGTCAAGAAGCTTTCTTTCAGTCAGGCATTGCTCTGACAAGAGGGACATCTCACAGTAGTTTCACAGCTGTTGGCGCCTGCGCTCCAGCTGAGATCATGGCTCAAGGTGTGAGTGTTTTTTTCTTCTGTTCCCTACCTCAGCAAAGTCAAATTGCATAGCTAGTACAAGGAACAGTCACCACAAAAGCGTTGCTACTGTCTTTCAGTTCAAATACATCAAATGTAGATGAATTTTGCATGTTAGCAGGGGTGCTGTGTATGAGTTTGGGATGAGAAGGCAGTTCCTAACCATCAAGACTTACAAAATACTTTCCACGAGAAGATAGACTGATCTTGAATACCAGGCTTGTTCGCCAAACTCCATCTTATTTTCTCAGGATTTTTCTCTCTAGTTTTAAACAGCAATTTTTATAAAAGGAGGGGGAAATAGTGTAATAGGAATAAGGAAGTCTTTTCTACAGCATCCATAAATGCAACAATTATAAGTTCATCTTCAGACAACTAATTCTCAGCCAAGAAGAAAAACATTACTGGTTTTACCCATTACCCAGCAAGTGATCCTACCCATTTCAAATATTATGACAAACAACTTTTTGTTTCCTTACACATTCTGGAAAAGAGTTTAAAGAGATACTACTATACAATTATTTTCATTAAAATTTGTTAGAAAAGTAGCCCATTCACAAATTTAATCATTCAATTTAATTTAATAATATTAAGATAGCTTTAAAACTCTGTAATAATTATCTCTTTAGGAGGATCTCATCACACAGGCCCTTTATTGGGCCATCTGCTTTGTCCAATAACATTCATTACAGCCTGGGAATGCTCATGCCTTCTAAATTTATACAAAATGCCATCATGGCTAGTACAGTGTCTTCAAGAGATGCAGAAAAATATTTAGAGATTAAGTAGTCAAAGGCCTCTGTGATGAATTAAAGCACAACAAGAAATATATTGCTCCACGCCTGTCAATAAGCAGTTTTGCATTCCTGTGCATTCAGATAACTAAACTAGAAATATCATTCCTCGTTTTGCAATTAGTTATAGATCTTATTTATTTTATTTTCTCTCCATATGATTAGTTTTTTATTCACAAGGCTGGAGTCTACATTTGTTCATTTCATGCACTGCAGCATGTCATGGTGTCAGTGTACACTATTTTTAGTTCACACACACATTAAATTATATATTTTGTTCTGACTCAGAGGTGATTTATGGCCATATCTTCATTTTCCCCTCCTTATCAGACTATATGGATAATACAGATATGTCAGTTTGTTTGGATTTATGCCCAACACTCCCTTCTACAGCTTCTTGTTTTAATACCATACACCAGTGGGCAAAGTAGTACTATGCCTAATCCAAATGTATGGAAGAGCTACTTGTCATCTCAGCAGCTTTTCTCCTGCTGTTCATGCAAAATTCTTCTTGCTCACTTCAACACTTTATTACACATTTCTTCCATCAAGGACAGCAAATCACTCTATTTATAATTCAGATATTTAAAAAAAAGACTGAGCACAACTAGAGGACTGAGCATTCAGGTTTAATAGACTTACATTGCTTATCTGGTACTCAGATTGCAGAATCCTCAGAATGAAAGGCAGGGTGTAGGGAATGTATTTTTCTTCCTCTTGGTACAGCTCTGGCATAGTCTAATTTATGATAGCTGGAGATAAATTCAGAACATTTAAGCCTTTTCATATAGGTCTCTAGTGTTAGCTCACAATCTGGTTACTACTTTTCACTCACAGTGAACATAATTTTGGTTTATTCTTATTTCTCCTCTTCTCAGCTTTTGCAGAGTGCTGATGTGTGTATTTACTTACAGATATCATCTTGAGACTGACAAGGTTATCTTTAAGTAACTTTTTAATAAATATTTCCATTATTATTTTCCTTTTAAAATATTCATAATAATTAATCATGTTGAATATCAGATTTAAATTCTGCACTGGATTTGGCAATGTATTTGTAGTGCTGCATTCTTTTTAAACTTAATGTTTATATTGTATATTTGAGTACATTTTATAAACCCATATATGTACTTTTGAAATAAAGTTTATGATTTGTTGATTAAATGTATCCATGACTTGGAACACCATAGTGGATCTTCTTCAGTTTCATGATAGAGTCTGCAACACTGTGTATATAAACATGTATTTTTCCAGTAGATTTCATTGATATGTCTATCACAATCTCATGTCATAATGAATGGACTAGGTTTCCTCCTCTATTTGTAGAATGTCCAAGAAAAGCAAAAGTTTTGCTGTAAAATCAGAAGTTTGATCTTTTTGCTGAAAGTTTGATCATTTAAATGGAAGCACAGCTCCTGGTTCTACACTTTACTAAACCCATATCAAAAACAAACAAACAAAACCACAAAAAGCTGGAAAAGGATTGATAGCAAAGCTTTGTTCAAGAACAGAAAAAAAAAGGCTTTTGTAATTTATCTTTTATTTCCACAAAAAGAAATATTTTATTGTTCTCTAAACTTTGATATTTCTACATTTAGGTATTCTGGAATTTTCCATGGCAAAATTACTTTTTCATTAGTGTAAGAACCAAAGCATACCTTTAATGATCTGAATTTCCAGCTGAAGAAAAGTATTTCATATTGAGTTCTAGGAAATATCAGAGTTATTTAAAGAAAAGCATTTCAGTGATTTCTCTTCCTATATTTTTCGAAGCTCTATCAGGAACAAAATTCAAAAGGTATAGGATGCCAAATTTTGTAACTGCAATGCTGTAGTTTCTTACAGGAATATTTATGCTCCTTCTAAAGGAATATGGGTCTGAAATGTCACAAAATACGATTCAAAAAATTAATTGTCTATTTCTCATGTTGCATTCATTCAGTTACTTTTACAGCTTTACCTGAGAGAATGTTTTTATTTACTTTTAAAATGTGATTGTTTTGTTTACACTAAATATATTGAGTATGATCTGAGCTCATCTCTTGATGGTGCTAAATATTTAATGCTTTTCCTTAGAGCAATTATTAGTTTCTCATTGATCAATGCTTTTAAATATCTGTCTTCATTATAACACTTAAGAACTTTACAGCATGAGCTGCTTTTTTCCTGACTGTCTCACAAACCTGTGTCTCAATTATCTCATGCTGACAACATGCTCTGTTCCCTTCAACTTCTATAGAAATTGGAAATACTCAGAAGCTCAGAAAAGATATCTAGAAAGCTGTGAAATCGAGCCCAGCTTCCTCCTGCTCATGAGATTCTCATGTATAAATCACTCAGTACACCCTCTTTGGCAGTACAAATTTTATTTGGCTCTCTTCTGGTGATAAAAGATGGGACACAAAAACTAACAGAAAGAAGGTGTGAGAAAAAGGAAAATTTGCTTCTCAAGGAGCTCTGCATGGTAGCATACATGTGCATTAAACATGCATCAATATGGCGCAACCCTAGTGTTCCAGTCTGATTCCTATCATGTTTCCATTTAGATTTAAGAGCTACACTGATCTGAAAACAGAAAATGTAAATCCTTCTTACTCTGAAAATTAATCATTTCCCCTTTTTTCTTCCTAATTTAAATATACATAGATATCTTTTAAGGCCTCCAGAATTTCCTGGAATTTCCTGGAAGACACACACTAAAAATATTTCAGGGGCAAATATAAGGGGTTTTATTACTGCATAAAAACATTAATTTCTCCCCACCGCTTTTCATTTTTTTTTTCTGAAATCATATCATGTCTCCTCTGATTCCCTTTCTGAACACATTTTTATTCATTCAAGGTTTTTTTTTTTTCCCTTCACCCAGAACTGCGTGTCTTGAAACTTTTAAAGAGCTTTGCAGTTCAGGAGGTAATTATTGCTTCTATTTAACACACAGAAAACAAAAATAAGAAAATGTGCTTACCTGAAGCCACCAGAGAGTGGTTCCAGGACATGAAAAGACATCTCTTAATTTGAAGTCTAACCTTCTACTAAAAGATGATTTCTCAATTGGCTCATGATTTAGCATTAAGGGAATACATTCAAAGCACAATAGATGATTCCAGTATCTAATGAGCCCTAAGTGTGTCTATATTTTATCTTGGCAAGGGTGCACACCTTCAAACCCCAGCATCCATACAGGTTGTTTACAAGTAAGCCTTCCTTGGATTTCCCACCTCCTTTAGTAGATCTCCCACCCAAAGGACGGGATCCACATTAAGATGCTCATTGCTGCTCAGGCAGATATTCACATCTTAGTGTCATGAATGCTTCAAAGACCCACAGATTTAAATTTTTGAGTGTTTTTATTTATTCCTGATCACCATGTGCAGAGTAGGTCTGATGGTCTTAGTTTATGTACTTTCTTCCGTGGGCTCCCTTTCTGCTAAGTCCAGCTGTTAGACTCAGTCAAAACATATTTCAAAAAGGCATCCCCTCCTACTTTAAATGATCATTATTTTCAGATCTGGTTTTTAGAAATATACTAGATTGTTGGCCTAAATTTACTGTGACGTTACCATCAGAAAACTCTTCATATGGTTATTTACAAAAAATTTTCAGGCTGGTCACTTTATTTGAAAGTTAAATCTATTACATTTATAACTTCAAAATAAAATTTTACGTATTTAAATTATTCTTTCATTTCTTTTTGTCCCTTTTTTCCCAAAATTACTCATCAATTTTGCACCCCAACACTAGCATAATATGTTGTTATTGGTCTCAGAAATCCTGTGAGTATAACATTATTCTTCTACATTTATTGACTATTTTTTTTTCTGTTTAGTCTTTAGATCAAAAGAAAAGTGTCATGATAATAAAATAATAAAATGATATTGTTCATTATATTTTTGAAGGGTTAAAATTATAGAGTTATCTATGTTTAGAGAAAGACACTCCTACAAACAGCATATATTATTATACTTTTTTTGCAGCAGTATAATGCAACACACATTTCTCTATAATATTCTAAGAAACTATCTGCATTTCGATATTTGTCACTCTGAATTACTCCACAACACATAGGCTTTTTCTAAGAATGATGCTACATAGATGACCATAATCTGCTGTATCAGTTTGAAATAGAGTACACTTGCTGGCACGGGAAAAAAAAAATCACACCTATAACCAAACATCTTTTAGAGATTTATTCTCAAATTTTCTGTCAAATATAATTATTAAGTAGAGCCATATCTCCAAATGGGCAATCCATACAGCAGGATCTGCAGTCTAGCTGAGAAGCTGACAGTGAGTTCTTAAATGCATTACTGCAATGTGTTGCCTTCCTTGTCTTTGCTGGAGTTGCAGTTTTGCAGCCACACTCAATGTAAATTGATGAGTTTCATATAAGATATTATAAAAATACCCATTCCAATGTTTGGACTGCTGGCCAAGCGATTCCTTCCAGTTCAGCATCACTCATGTAATGTTCTTTCTCTTACGAATTTCTATTTTTATGAGTTTTTGAAGGAAGCTTGCCTGGAAAATGCAATATGGGGCTGCTCAAACAAGTCTGATAACACTGGGAGTTTTGATTTGATCAGAGGGGTTCATGCTGATACAAAAGAAGTTGGCATGGTCTCCTCAGCACAATGCCCCAGCAGCTTTTGTTGTGTAGGCAGAAAAAATATGGGGAAAAGAAAACTGAGTTTTCAAGATATTAGCTGCTTCTTTCACTCAACAAACAAAAAAAGCTTTGAACAAAAGCATCCATGTATAAAATGCCCACTTGCCTAACAACCAAAACACAAATAAAAATATAATAGAAAGGTTCAATCAACAGTTTTTATCCTCCTTATAAATGCATATGATTGCTATGTGATTATCTTCACATACAGACTTGTTAGAATTATAATTAAGGCTGAGAAATGAAAATAATATAGCAGAATAAAATCCTGCAAACCTGCAGGCAAACTACTTGCCAGTTTTAAGTATCCCCAAAGAAAGAATAGTATACAATACGAAATGATAAAGAGAGGACATGAGAAACACCCTGAAAAGTAGTATTTCATTCTGCTAGGCACTGACTGCAGACATAACCCCTAATCAAACACTTTGGAGGAGTGCCAGCAACAGGGTGAGAGAAAGCAGAAAATTCCTTCACAGACGACTGTATGGCTGAAATCACCACTAAATAAATTCTGAGAGTACTGAGGGAAAGGAGCTTCTTGTTACAAACCTCCCTCCTTCTTGGTCCAGTTCAAAGATAAAGTTTAAAGGTAGCTCATGTCCCACAGAAACAGCTTGGTGGTGGACAGCAAGGCTAACTGACCCAGTGGTAGAGTTTGACGGTGGCCAGAGTGGAGGCACATGGAAGCTCAAGCACAGGGCAAGCACAGAAGCCATTTTGGCCAAACATCCTTCAGTATCCAGCTAAGGTGCCTTTGTCTACTCCCTTTTGACTCTGGGTTAACAGCTAACAAGTGAAATACCTAGGTGTTATCCACTGCTCTTCAGGGCAGCAAGGGCAATGGCTTTATGCCACACTGAGAACAGATTTTATCCCTAACACAGAATTTCGAAGGCTTAAAAGGAGAAACAATGGTTCAAATAGTAATAAAAATGAAGAGTAGTCAAGAGGCCATTCAGAGACCAAGCAGAACAACAAAGGTGTCAGGAACAGGTGTGGATCAGAGAACTAGTATCACAGCTGGATAAAGCCCAGCAGCTCCTGTGAAAAGAAATGCTCTCACCAAGGCAAGGCATTGAAGGAATTCAGCTCACAACATGCCCATGGTGACCTGAGCGAACCTCGGGCTGGAGGAGAAGAAAAGCACGTTCTTTCCAATGCCCGACAAGCATCACCATATCAGCTTCTGCTCTAGCAGAGTCTTTGAACAATCCTCACTAATACTGAATGCTTTGCCCATTCCCAAACTGTGATACAATATTATACAATTGTGTTCTAATGGTTTTCTAACTTCAAATGCAATGTTTGGTTCATCAGTAAGATTAATTTCAAAAATAAAAAACGCAAAGCAGTCAGATGTATGGGAAGGAGAATGGTGATTTTCATGAGGGGTTGGCAAGAAAGTGAAACACATTTTTTATTCATTTATTTCATAGACAGTAAGAAACCCTGGCACTATTCATTTGAATCTGTGATGATTTCAAAGGCAGAACTCATACCTTTAGACTCTGAAATTCCTGATTTTTTTAATCATTATATTATTATCCCCAGAATAGCTTCTGAATTGAGTATTGTTCTTTAAAGAAGGGAGAAGTAAAAAAATCAGGACGTGACTAGAACGCCAAATAGCAGACTTTGAAAAGTTTCCCTCTTGTTTTAATGAGCTTTAGACAATTCCTTTATTGTATAAGCACTTTACTATTCAAATATTTTTAAATATTTTAAAAATTATTATATACCTACGCCATTTCTAAAATGAAAGCACAACCAAGGTACAACAGAGTGAAAGTTAAGTGGGAAGCAGTACACAGCCACATGGAAAAGAAAATTTATTTCTAGAAAACTGAAATGTCTTCCAAATTTCATTCACTCTCTCTCTTTTATTCTCTCCTCAGCAAGGAAATGGACAATAATGTCTTTATTCTCAATATTTCTCAGAATGACAATGCAAAACCTCAAAAAGAGTGAGCTTATTGAAAGTAGAATTGTCAACTTCAGAAAAAGAATCAATCAAATCAATAATGTGTGAATCTGACCTTCCAGGAATCTTGAGAGATTAGCTGTGATAATTATATCTCAGGCCGTCCTTTTTATGGCTTGCACATGTTATTTTAAAATACTGAGATATTTCTTCACCATAGCAGTGTTAGACAGCAGCAATCCCTCTTTTCAAGTAGTTGAAAGAAAAAAAAAAAAAAGTGAAATTACTGGTTTGGTATAGATGGAAAACTATGGATTTGCACAAACTGGGACATAAACTACACATACCAGCACATTCCCCAAGGCAGAATGCAGCAGAGTTTCTTGGCATATTTCTCTACCTTAAACAACTGCAATGCTTAACATTTAGGAAAGCCAGACCTAGTCAATATTTATTACACATTTCAGATTTAAAACACATAAAAAATAAAGCTTTAATTTACCAGTGCCAAGAAAACAAATGAACTCTGTTTCTACCATCATAATAGCTGCAGCAAACATTTGAACTGAACGTACCACCCCCACCATCTACACAAAAGGTAGATTTAAAGAACCAATAAACACTTCTTTTTTTCCCCCTGCCTTTAAGGTAGACCCAAAATTAATTTTTATAGTTATTTTTTCTTCTGAGAAACCAAAGAATTTGTTATTTTTGTTGCCTAAGATTCAGTCTCATAATCTCAGCTTATTGGATAAAAGGAAAAAAGGAATTCACTAGCAAAACAAAGTTCTTTGCTGCAAAACTGGCTCATAATAGTGGAAAATACAGTGTTAAAACAGTCTCTTTTCCTTACTTTTCACACTTTCAGTTACAGCTGATCTCATGGCTCCTTTGCTGTCAAATAAATTGCAGGAAAACCTTACAAGCATGGTAATGAATGTGAAGGTGAGCATTGTATGATCCTGAGTGATACTTGCCAGTTCTGCAGCAGCAGGGTATGGATGTCTGCATGAAAACAGGTTAGGAGTCAGAAAGCCAAGATTTACTCCTTTCACTGAATTGCCTGAAATGAAAGCAGAGAGATGAAGGCTGAGATGTCCCCATTCTTTCACAGAACTTCCAAGGTAAATCTGACCTATGTCTCATCATACAGAAAACAGTGAGAGAAAATAAACAGTTTTGGAATTTCTATTAGTAACTCTAGTTTATTTAAAATTTCATGTTCTCTTTAGAGAGCTATTATTTTAATTACAGTTTTGACTAAGAAAATCTAGAAAGTTTGTGGGCAAGGTACTTTCAAACATGCCATTCCCATCTGTTTCCAGTAGGCAAGCCAGTCGAGGCAAAATAGAAACAGAGCAGAATATTCATTAAGGTTTCTACTTTAAATTTTTTTTTTATATAATACAATTTTATATATTTTAATATAGTACATTTTGAAATATTATGTAGTAAAAGTGTCTTAAATTATTCAATTTTCTTTTTGTTACCCAAGTTTCCTAGGTGTTTTTCTAGAAGTTTGCTATTCTTAACTACTTATTGCTTAGATTTCCTTTCAAGGAAAACTTCAAGTGGCAGGTAATTATAATAGAGTATAAAAACACCTACATAATCACACTTTTAAAGAAACACATCTAAAATATAAAAAACAGGCAAAAGGAAAGAGAATATTGTCTGAAGTTTCTGTATGTGTGTATGTACAGTGTGTCATGGTATACTTTGGAAATGCTTACAATCAATGTATGGAAAACCTAAATTTGACATCTAAGCCAGTGTTTGGATTGTTTGGATTTTTGTGTTCAGAGATGGACAGTTCAAGGACAAAGGACATTGCATTTGATAAACATTGCATAAATAATAGGCTGTTTTAAGCATTACATCTAAATGTTCCCAAGTGTGCCTGAGGATGAACTGGGCTTTTTGGATAATTTTAACAAAGTGAAGCCTCAGGGAAAAAAAATATACATTAATTACATATCAAAAATAGTGGCTATTTCTTCAGTTTTGTGCATTTTAACTGAGAACGTCCATTAAAAACACCAACAATCAGGTAAGTCATTGCACGCAGGACAAGAATATCAAAGAGCAGGATCAGTTGCAGTGTCCCCTGTTGTGCTGCAAAGTAGAAAATATCTATTTTGAACCATTGGAAGTGGGATCTTTTCCTCTTTAAGATGAAATGTGAAAACATATAGTGTTCTGATACCTGCTAAAGATACGTGGAAAGAAGTTTTGGCAGTTAATATGTGCTTCTTCCCCTTCGTCTGAAAGTTAATCAGAACACATTAAAAACAAATAATTATTTTTTTTAAACTCGTATTTCTTGTTTTATCCTCCATAGCATGTAGGTCTTCACATATGGCTGATTTATGGTGACAGTTTCACAGAAGGAATTGTCACTTGCTTCTGTTTAAATTGGGGTCTGGAAGGCGATGTGTAACAGCATTCCTGATAATTGGTTCTATTATGAAGCACTGTCATGGCAAATTTTCTGAACACAAACCAGGCTGCACAGCACTATCTCCCAGGAAAAAAACCCCACACCACTATCCTGCCTCAGCAACACAAATTTATATTCTAATTACATAGAGTAAATGCAATTATACCTCAAATAATGCAGGTGCCAAACCTGAAATTTGGAGTACGTATTTTAAACAATACAGAGTTTCCACAAGGTTTAAAACAAAAACATGAAATACTATGGTTTCAATTCTTCTCTAAGAGAAAGAAGAAAAGAATTCTTCTGTCTTTTCAAAGTGTACTAGACTGCTATATTTTTCTTTTTTAACTCAGTCTCTAGCAGACCTTTGCTACTTCATTAAAACATTTTTCAACATGTCATATATATCTCTGGTGTAGCAAACTGTAGTTTATTCATGCTGAGTGGCTAACCTTTCTGAAAGCAATTTAGCAGCATTTCTCCTTTCTTCCTTTAATAAAATCTCATCTGAATGGTTCTGAAGCAGAACTGGGCAAGAATTGACCTAAACATAAACCTTTTAAAGATTAGAAAAGGAAAACTTGGGGATTTATTTATTTGTCTTGGTTCTGGTACATCAGCTTTGCTTTGATTCTAATTTTCATGCTTTATTCTGTCATCCAGGTCCAGCTAGCACATAAAAAACCCTTTCCCTGTAAAATTGCTCTCATACTATTTCAAGTGAGAATGGAACCAAGTTTCCCAGAGGCTATCACATACCATGATCTTAGAATACAACTATCTTAATTTATAATTACCTTCACACATACTGAGGTTCTCCTCCAAACCTTCAACTAAAATATCAATATCTTTATTTAGTATACAAAGCTTCTTTTCAAGGAATGTGTGATGGTTTGGACAGAATGAAAAATCAGCTAAAAAAATTCTCAAAGAAATTAAGTAAAAAGTGATTCAAACATTAGTTACAAAAAAAAACAATATTTCGATTTCCATAATCTATATTTCTTTCCCAACATTTAATCACTACATTTCCTTATTGCAGACAACATTACATCATATTTAGTCAAAATTCTTAAGGTCTCAGGAGAATCCTTACAAAATTACCTGCCAAATATGCTTGTTTACTTATTACTAATCCTTCATATAAATAATGAAAAGTCCTCAGATTGGTCTTTTAAGAGTAGTCTATAGCCACAGATATGTATACAGAATTACTATAAGTTTTTCATGTAAAATTCCCATTTGTCACTTTTCTCTTGGAGTTGAAGCTATGATGATTTAAATTGCAGACTGGCAAGAAATAAAAGGAGCTCACAGGAGTACCTGGGCAAAGTACTGGCTGGCCAGCAGTACAATCCTTTCCCCTCTGGAATTCCCAGCTATGCCTCATCCCAACCAGCTCTAGGGTAAGTTTAACAATAGAGGTGCCTCATTTTCTCAGCTGAAAAGCAAGAGATTTTCTGCCTGGCAGCCAGGATGTGCATTGGTTTAAAACAGAGCTGACAAAGGCTCATTTGACCACTACATCACCCACAGAGAAGTTGAAAATTAAATGCTTAGCAAAAATAAAAAGAAAAAAAAAGTCAGAAAACCTAAGCTCTGAAATGTGAAGGCAGTTCAGAGAACAGACAATTTAAACCAAATGAAACTGACATAATATACAACTCAGTATAGGAATAAAGCACTACACCATCTACTCCATTAAAGTAGTGCTGCAATCAAAGATAGGATATACGTGTTTTAAAATCCACTTTCTTTGCAAAAGAAGTATTATTAAGTGATCATAATTTTTGTTTTACTCTGTCATTTCATTAAAATAATTTATGTTTGCAAGTTTTTATTTCTTAGGGATTCTTCTCATGACTAAGACCACAGTACACAAAGCTCTTGAATACAGTTTAAACCAGTACTTAATTCATTTTTTTGCAGTAGAGAAAGATCCCAAATCAGTTAAGGTGAAATAATTTTAACTTCCCCTAACTGAAGGATTCTACCTCTTTGCTATACAGCCTGGTTTTTATCCTATCCACTATTCCCTAGACACCACATTTTTACTTATATCACAGTATTGTCAGGCACAAGTGGAACAGGCTGGCTAGGCTCCTTCCCCATGCTTTCCAGGTGGATTAAAATCCTCTAACTAGCCCCTCTGGTTTATTCCTTAACCACTGCCACTTTCAAAAGAGTACATAGCCTTTAGGCAGGCTAAATCCTCTGCATTTCTGTACGTTGTCTTTCCCACTCATCTAGAGTGTCTCTCCCTTGACCCAGAGATTTAACTACTCTTTCCACTTTAGAGTCCCAAACACTTCCCTCAAAGGATCCCTCACAAAAACACACACCCCTCAAGCCTACTCAGAGGCCTAAATTAATTATGCTAATCAGACTACCCTAGCTAACCCAATTAAGTTTAATTAGCTGATGCCTTTCTTCCTAAACCACCTTGCCTTGGGGACATATTACCTCTGTTTTAAGCTAGCTGCAGAAGACAATCTCCTCTTGCAAACCTGGCCCCTAGCAACAGACATTCAGCAGGGAGAGTCTCATGGCAATAAGCCCCTCAAAAGCCTTAGTGAAGCTTCTTGTTTCTTGAATACTTAAAACTGGACCATATCCACATTGGAATTTGGGCTGTGAGCAAAAGGAGCTTACTTAGAAAGTCTAGATTCCACAGGAAGCCAATACTGCCATTAATAATAATCCTTTCTTGGATTTTCTATGGCATTGGAGAGACATGGTAGCTCCCTGGTCATAGTCAACACCTCTGTCTTTAGCCAGCAGTGCCACTGATTATCTACTACCCACCAGATCCTGAAACTTTCCTTATTTCACCTACATCTCCCTTCCTTGTCACTGCAGGAAGCCTCACCTGCATATTTTACTAAACCTGCAGGCAGCGGTGCAGAAAATCCCCTCTGTGGCAGATTCTGGCTAAATTCTGTCCTGCATGAAGTGAAACTACCTTCCCTCCCTGCTTTGTGAACTGAACAAAAATCTTTTGAGCTTCTGGTTCATCAAAAAAATAATTCTTTCCAAAATTTCCCTCAAAGAAAAAGTCTAAATAAAAAAAAAAAAAAAAAAAAAAAAGAAAAATTTCTACCAATTGTAATTCCAAACCAGTGTTACCTCAGAAATACTGAAAAATTGCATTTTCTGAAAAATACTCTTCTGGAGTTCTTCAGATAGCCAATAAAACTTAACATTCCTTTCCTACTATCTGTAAACTCTTCTCTAGATTATTTTTAGTGATAAATTTGTCAAATATTTATTTCAAATCACAGGAAATTTAAAAGGAAACTAGCAGACATCCTTCTTGAAGTGCTTTTATTGTCATAAACATGGAATTGTGAAGTCAAAGGAGGAAGAGAAATAAAAAATGGTGGTACAAGACAATAATCAAACTATTTTTCACCTAAATAGAAATCAGTAAACAAGAGGGAACCAAAATTGCAAAATACGTTCAAATTTTGAAGCTTTTTTTTCTTTTAATTTTAAAAGTTGATATTATTTTATGCTGGCTATCAAATTTTTCTATTGTAAATAAAGTTCAATTGGTTCAATATAAACTTTCAGTGTAGCTCAAAGCTATTTGCCCAAATAAGTGAACTCTTCCCATTTTTACTCAACAAATATGGAAAATGCATTACTTTGACAATGATAATAAAACCTTAGCATTGTGTTTATTTCGTTTATCTTCAAGTTTGAAAGTAATTGCTGTACTAAACAAACTCTTCTTTTCAAGTGCTAAATGAAATGTTATTTTAAATAAATAGACTGTAGTTAAAATAAATACTGAAAGAACCAGTATCATCTGATAAATGATGACCTAGGAAGATTTCATAAGTGATATGGAAAATTGGGAGCATCATTATCAAATATTTTAGCCCTTTCAAAACTCTGTATTCTAGAAAAATTTTTGATAACCAGAAGGGATTCCATTAATTATCCTAAGAAATATGATGCTCTGCAAAGAGTAATAACACAATTTACCTTCCTATTAAGTCATAACTTTGCCTCACTTTACTGCATCCTTAGCTTTCCACTGTATAATCAATGTAATTGCAGGCATATATAGACTTATTCTAAATACTTCTAAATTTCAATGACTTTCAGGTTTTTATTTGTGCTTTTGTTTATGTGGGGTTTTTTAAGGTTGTTTTGGTTTGGGTTTGTTTTCTTTTTTTTTTTTTTTTGTAATAGGCAATTGTAAAAAACATCAATATTTTAGAAATGTTTCTACTGATTTCAGTAAGACTTTCCACCAAGTGAGTATTGCAATATTACCTTCTTGACTGTACATTCCAACAACATAAATATGCTTTGCAAGTATGGCCTCTATATAAGCACAGTTCTTAACAGGCTTAAAATCCAGAATAATTTGTAGCAATTCTGTACTTTGCAGAATGTAAACTATTCCTATTTCCCCAATTAAATACATTAGCAGTATGCTCTTAAACAGAAATAGGAGTCTCTGACTGAAATAAGAAAGACCCTTATCAAGCTAAATGTTACATTTCCAATTATAACCCTTGGGAGACAGTGATAGGGAAAAAATGCTGGCTGTTACATACCAGAAGAAACAAGTCAAAACTTACTTTCTTGGAGGTCTTCTTTTTTCCCTTATCTCAGCTCTACACCGTGGCACCTTCTGACCTATAATGTTGAACATGTTCAGGCCATTCAGCTGTTAGAATAAACTCCAGCAGCAAGTATTAAATGAATTTCCTACTGAAAACATGTTGATAAAATGTTGGCAGGTAGAAGTAGTGGCACATGATGGGGAGAAAATTACTTTGAAAATACCCAATCTAATGTTCATATTTGGAATTAAACAAGTAGTTGCCTGAAGTATTGGAATTAAACAAGTAGTTTCCCATGTATTCGGAAAACTGCATATCTTGCAAATTGTAGGAAGATATGGATTCCTCAAGCCAAACAAGTCCTGTGGTGCATATGAAACACAGATAGCATGTTTCCAAAACTGTTTATTTGGAATACAACCATTATTACATCCAAATTCTGCTGTGAATTAGCTTCCTTAGCTCCACAGAGGTCAGGTCTGTAGCTTGCATTTAGTTCTTAAAAATTAGTGTAGTACTGAAAAGTGAAAGATTGAAATGCTGACATAACACAAAAAATAAATTCAAAAAACATACAGACTACTCAATGATTTGTTCCTTCTTTAAGACTTAGACTGCTTAGCTCAGTACTGTATCTGCTTGAGAAAAGCAATCAAATGTATGATTCCAGTACAGAGAATTTACATGCCCTACACTCATGTATAACAAACATGTTCAAGTGATAGGAGAGTTTCCTACGACACATGGTATTTTTATTGTTCCAAGGAGTGAATCTCTAAAAATTCTCTCCTAAACTGGCATTAATGTGAGTCTCTTTCAAGCTTTAGACAAGTATCCTAAAGACACTAAAATAGCTTTCTAGATAATCCCCAAATCCTCTCCTTCTAAAGGTTTTATATGTGCTCCAAACTGAAAGGACACTGTGAATCATGCAATAAATCAAGGAATTATTGCAGAATGATAGGGACTCAAAAAAAGCAGATGGTACATATTTCTCTTGAAGGCAGAGGACATTAATGGAGAGGAATAAAACATAACAAAGAAGTAAAGTTCAGAGGAGACATTCATTTTCAAGTCTTACTCTTCACCTCATAGTTCATCTTGATCCCTCATGGATGCTTCTGTTTTCTGTGATCTCATGTCACAGTCAAACCATAGTGAGTTACAGAATGCAATTTAGAAGGATGGCATGGTATAGCAACAAATGATGTGTCAGGAGAGCTGCAAATGAAAAGTATTGGTCTCTCTTCACTCAGTGTTGACTTCTAAAGATTTGTAGGAAGAAAAAGTAGCCCTCAAGACCTTGAAAGATCTGCAGGCATATCTTTGGAGAGAGAAAAAACCTTCTCTCCCATTGACAAGCATCCCCAAACTGGATTTCTTTTCTGACGTCTTAACTTTGCAAGCAAGGGTCTGAAGTAAATTGTCAAGCTCGCTGAAGACAAAAACCTGCTGTGATGCTCCAGTTTCAAAATTTGATATGCTACTGTGTTCATCTGTCTTTAGCTATCACTGCTAGTCTGTACGGGGATTTTCAACGGTAGTCTTTACCTGCTCTGATCTCTAATCATCTGCTAGAGAGAAAGAATAGTAATTAATCTTGGTGAATATTTCTGTTTCTCTGCTCTCACAACTCAGTAAGTTCTTTATTGATCTCTAAAACTTTTAAAAAGTAATCCTTCCTTGGTTTTAGAATCTTAACGTCAAAAAATAATATTTTGTGGTGGTTTTAATAAAGATGAATATGGTTGGTTGTCTCTAGTAGTTAGATGTTAGATGAAGCACAAACTAACAAAATACATCTTAAAATACATTAAAATTGCTGGGAAAACTTCTCTACCTTGTGAATTGAGAAACAGAGCTCTCCACTCCCTGGTTTTTTTATGATATTCCACTGAAAAATGAGTCATAGTGTAATTCTCCTTTTTTCACTTTGAGCAGTACTTGTGCGTGAAGCCTTAAATTACATGCACACATTTGATTTAAATGCTTCTAACAAACAGTAGCACCCTCTTTCTTCAACATACAGTTCTTAAGACCCCACTACAAATGGTATCCACAGTTCCTGTCCTTCAGGATATTTTTTTTAATAAATGATTGAAACACCTTTTATTCTCAAAATTGATATAAATTTAAAGCCAAGCATATTTGAGTATTAGCTGGTTTAATAATTATGCCAGTTTTATAAAGACAACAAGACAAAGCCGCCGAGGTTTATATGTGGAATTATATGATTATCTTATTTTGTGCTTGCATTGGCAGGTAATTCAATGTGATAGGAACAGATCAGGAGAGCAAAAAATTGGCACGGAGGCCCTTAAATCTACATTATACAATTCATTGCTGCACTTTCTTGCCCTTTTCCAATCAGAGGCTCTAACTCTGAGACAGGCTTAGCCTGGGAACACATTGCCTGAGAGCTGGGGAGCCTGCCCAAGGTTTTCAGGTTGCCACGCTACAGATCATAATCAGATAAAATTCTGAGAGCCTTAGCACTGTATAAGAAAACACTGCCACTGAGGACATTGCTAACATACTTCCCACAGAGAGAAACAGTCCCTTGCAGGAGGAAATTCACCCCAGTGTGAAACACCTGCCACAGAGGTACAGGCTGGAATCTAAATCTCACTTTATAAACTATGGAAGTTCAATCAACTAACCTGGCTGTCTAATATCCAAATTCGGGAAACATACAATCAAATAGCTCCTCCTTTATCACTGTTTCATTTTTGTTTTAATTAGTGTCAAAGCAGTTGCAAAATAATAGTGACAATGTTCATACTGGTAAACAATGCTTATTTTAAAAAAATAATTTTCTTTACAGGAAAAATTTAAGAATATGGAATGATAAATCACGAATAAAAAGGAGGAGAGGGAAGGATAGTAAATCAAAGGGAAAGAGGAAAACAGAACACTGGGTGAGTGTGAAAAAGAAACTGTGTAAATCCACAATGTTTTATTTAAACTCACATGCAACCTATTTTCATAAATTCATACATATTTTAAGCTCTTTCCTTTTTCATTTTATTTTAGGCAATTAAACATAATTAAATTCAAGTTTTATATTTTTACATTTTCACATTTTCATTATATGTTTCCTTTTTCTTTTAAATTTTTTGTTGCATACAATTATTCATTTTACTTGACTAAATTTTCAGATAATTTAATCCCTGTAAAACTTACTTTGATTATGCATTGGAACATTTCATCCTCCTTCTTTCAAAACACCAATTGTAAATTGTATATACACATACAGAGAGAGTTTTTCTTGTAGTTATAGAGACAATTTTATCTTCAGTCCTTTATACTCGAAGTAGTGTTGGAGGGGTGTTCATGCTCAGTCTAATGTTAAAAAAACTGTACTTTGGTGAAAAAGGGTATACCATCCACATTTGAGACCTGTTATTTTCAATAATAATGGGGTAGAAATACTCATTATAGACTAGAAATAACTTACTCCCAGTTTGCCATGGTAGAGTTCACGCTGAGTCTCGAGATGCCGACAACAAAGAAAGCAAATACAACTGGCTCGTTTCCAGTAGAAGGCATTCATCAAAATGGTATATTTCTAAGACTCAGTATTGTTTCTGCTCAATCTGCAAGTTCAAGGTAGCACCTTAACACAAAACAGAGTCCAACAAATACCTCCCTTAGCAGGCAGCACTGCTCATTTCCCACCTCTGCAATAAATCTAATCTATTTTAGGAATACTTCTCCAACTTTCACATCATACTTAGGTTTCAAATGTCTTCCATGGGTTAGTGGAAATGTGCAAAGCTAGCTGAACTTGAATTAATGACCTTTGCTAAGGAAACATGGTTTTGTCAGCCAGACAAATGTTGTCTCTCACTTATTTTTCCAGATTCCAGTACAGTGTTTTGGTATTAAGTATGGGTCAGATATTCGAGTGTAAATCAGAAGATGCCTTCCAAGTCCTAGCAGTTTTACTCCCAGCTAAGGTAGTGATTTACATTATCTTGAGACTTTTACAGTCTGTATATTTTATTGTTCCCTTCTCAAGAAATAGTCAAATTAACACTTCTTATATTTTTCATACTGTAGTGAAATCATAAAATGGAAAATTCTAGTGAATTAGGCAGAAATAATCTGAAAGGTTTTGGAATAACTAGAAAAATCTGCAAACATAACATTTTTTCTAGGAAAATGCGGATATTCAAAACTATGGAAATTCTAATGTTTTAAACAACACCTTCAAAAGCTGAGCTACCCAAAACATTCAACTGCTTGAAAAGCAATGAGTTGTGCCCACATCCATAGTACAGCACTCCAGCTGACTTCATATTGGCAGGACTGGATCAGCTTAATCAGAACAACTCAAGAACTGATAGTTGAATTTTCACCTTTAGTCTACTGAAAATGCTGGAATATATACACAAATGGTAGGCATGAAAATGCCAGAATATTTTGGAAAAAAGGCTTTGCATACTTCTGAAAAAAATGTCTCATAACTTTTTAAATTACAAGCTCAATAATCTTTTCACAAGGCTCAGCTAACCCAGCATATTCTGATTTATGGAGATGTAGTCCATGTGATGGGACAATTGCCACTACTGACTACTGTCTACATGCTGCCAGTGGCTGTCGTGCCTGTCCTAGAAACAAGACATGATGGCATGTTTTGTATGAGGCACAGTCTAGCACTAATGTAGTTTCTATGATTTTTAATCTGACTTGTTACTGGTGTTATTTCACATAGAACAGGCATGCTTGGTGCAGATATTGTTCAGATCAGAAAAAAATCTGGAGTCTCTCATCTCCAATCTGCTATATGAAAAATATTCATGTAAATTCATCTTGTAAAATTATTTTGCCTCATTACTATTTGTATGTTTGCAATTAATTTTTATTTTTTGAACTTTAATGGTGAAGGTCCTAGAAGATATTCCACAAGGGATTTTTATGGGGATATTTTTATTTCCTTTTGTTTCACAGAAATATTAAGCTTGATGTATCGAAGGACCATATTTGCATTACCTGAAGCTGTTTGTTAATGGATATTTCTCTTTCTTGCTAAATGCCATTGGAGGATAATAGGCATTTAGCAAGCATTCATATTATATCTGAAGCTGGGATTCTTGGGGATTGAGGCTTTCCTCCAAAAGCAATGCAGTGAGAAAGGCATCTCTAAAAGCCAGGACAACCTTCCTGTCTTAAATAACTACTTTAGTACTAGCTGAGGCATTTCTCTATGATTATTTAAAGGAGCCCAGGTGAACAACTTAAAGTAGGCCTCTAAGTTTTAGACAGGTAATAATGGGTAAGATGAAAAGGCCGAATTCTGTGACCTTTTATTTTGTGCTATTAAATCTTATTACAGTTCTCTTACCCTGGTCCTCAAGGTCTCTTAACTCTACACAATATTCAAGTGCTGCTTTGTATTTATAGTTCCTCTCACATTTATGCCATCTGCAAATTTCATTAAAACATTTTTGCTTTTTGTGCCAGGGTCGTAAATGAATATATTAAATGACATTAGTTCCGAGCCAAGCCTTAAGAAATTCCACTGGTAACCTACTTTCAGCCCAACACTTTGCTTTTCAAAATAGGTATAGAATATTCTTCTGGTTTCTTTAGCCAAAGCATAAGAAGAGTGTGAAAAACTTGCATTACTTTGAATCTTTCTAGGCTAGAAATATCAAAAAATGTATGAACACTCAGAATTAAATGTTGGAACACATGATTACTGAAAATTAGTAAAAGGATATTTAAATTATCTATTCAAGGACTTTAGGAGTGTACTTGTCTACCCATGGGCATCTAGTGCCCTGACCCTCACCTGTGCTGTATGTTGTGCCTCCATATGGGCATAGAGGGTACCATAAGACATGTCAGATGGCACAGCTGCTCAGGCCACTGATTTGGGCCTTTTGTTAATATATGTTAATGTTAATGTTATGTAGGCAGCAAGGTCTTGGTACAAGAAGGGCTGCAAGTGTGGTTTCTGACGGGGGCCTGCCCCATGCCAGACAGGGTCAGGGTCAGGCCCATTCCACAGCAGATCCACCACAGGCCACGGCTGAGCCCATCAAGCCAAGCTAATCATGGCTCTGTGAAAACATCTTCACCCAAGGTCAGAAAATGAGAGAGAAGGTAAAAAAAACAAAGAGAGACAAGAGGAAATACCAAATTCAAAGGAGGAGGAGGTACTCTGCGGTGAAGCAAACATGCGCCTCTCTCCCAAAGGACCAAGGCGCCTCTCTCATGAAGGACCAATGCTAGCGGCTCCTGCAGGGATAACAGCCCACAGAACTCCTGCTTCAGAGCAGCTGCTTCTCATAAGGCTCTGTGGCCAGCAGATGAGCCCACACTGGAGCCAGTATTACAGTAAATTACAATTTAGGGCCAGTGTATTCATTACTAAATGGAAGGAAATCCTTCTCCGAGTCCCAGGACATTTGGTATATAAGATACACATGAAACACACAAAGAAACAAGTCTGTATCATCCCAACATTGAGTTGAAATGGTTTTTCTGAATATTTAACATGTATAAGCCAGACAATCACCTACAGTAATTGTATAGGCTCCCCACAGTCACTCCAAAGGCCTGGGGGAAGAGTCTGTGGTTTGACTTTCACTGATATGCAGGGAGCATAATGATTTGGCTAGACCTGATGCCTTTTTCGGGGTTTTTTTTGACAGCTAAATTTAGCAGGTTATTGTGGACAATGACCATCGAAGTCCCATCTGAAATATATTTAAAATTTTATATTCCTACAATACAAAGAATATGGCTAAGTGAATAGATCACTCTACTCAGTATTACTTCAGTCTCTAAGTAGTGATACATTACACCTGCTGGCTTTACATCCACAATTTAGTGAAAATGAGTTATGATTTGCATCATTAACTGTGATTACAGCTTCAAAAATAGACCTATAATGGTCAAATTTCCCATTTTCTGCTAGAAGAGAATTCAAAGCTAGGTGCTACAAAATAGATTACTTTTTCTTAGAATACTACTACTTTAGAGAATTAAATGGGGTATTTCCTGTTGTTGATCTATGTTTAGGCCAGCTGTGGCAGGAATACAAAGTAGGCAAAGTGTTTCAGAGCACCTGTGCAATAAAAATACACTATGCAAAGACAGGTACTAGTCAAGAGGGATACATAAGAGAACCGAAATGAAGGTCTCTTCAGTAACCTCACAAAGGGGTATAAGTACCTCTTTGGGATAATTCATCACTTTCCCATTGTCATGGTTTAACCTCAGCTGGCAACAAAGTACCACAGAGACATTTGCTTACATTCCACCCTTCCACCCCTAGATCCCCTAGATGTTATAGAAAGGAAAATTAAATAAAAACTATAAACTCCATGTTTTGGGACAAAAACAGTTAATAAGTGAATAATAATAATAATAATAATAATAATAATAATAATAATAATAATGATGATGATGATGATGATGATGATGATGATGATGATGATGATGATGATGTAGTAATGAAAAGAGAACCAACAGAAAGAGACTGAGAAATAAATTGCAGGAAGGGCAAGAGATGCACAATACAGTTGCTCACAAACCCCTGACTGATGCCCTGTCTGTCCCTAAGCAGTGACTGGTGGCTCTCAGCAGTTTCTATATGGGCATGATATTCTATGGTATGGAATATCCCTTTGGCCAGATTGGGTCAGCTATCCTAGCCATGCTACCTCCCATATTCTTGTGCACTTGCTCACCAGCAGAACATAAGACACAAGTCCTTGATTTAGAGCAAGTTACTTAGCAACAGTTAAAACATCGGTGTGTTATCGACATTATTCTCCTAGTAAATCCAAATCACAGAGCACTGTACCAGCTACTGTGAAGAAAATTAACTCTGTTCTGGCTGAAATCAGGACACCCATGATTAGTGAGATGCTGTCTAGAGAAAGAAAAAAAGATATATAAGGTTCAATGTCTGAATGGGCACTTAGCTGAGGATACATCGCTGAGTTATTGGCATCTTTTTTAGGATGCACATCAAGTAAAGGAGAACAAACAAGACCTACTTTTCACCATTGCTCACTCATTACAGCACACACCAGGAAAAAGGATGTCTGGCACTTTCTGAGTGCAGTCCCAGTTTCACAGAAGAGTCATTTTGGGATCAAGTTGCTCCTCAGCACTGCTCATCTCAAGTGTTGCTCACTTGTTGAAGATAAGCCATGATACAAGAAGGAATGGAAAATATCCTCATTAACCCTAAAGAGTCATGGGCAATGTATTACCCACAGTAGTATCACAGTTTTAAAGGTAACAGGTATTAATACACACTTCTGTACTAATTTTCTTCTGATATCACTGTATTTGCAGTCTTTTATCTGTTAACTCCTACTGTAGTGGCCCAAACATCCCGAGACTCTGCCACCACCCTTCCCACCTCTCCATTCAAGGCCTATAGCATTCTGGAGCTATTTTGCAGGAATATTTTGGACTAGGCAGGAGAAAAGCTCCCTTTTGCCTTCACTGCCATCTCAGTCAGCAACTAGCACCTCTCCCTGTTATCTACAGCAAAATATCAAAGTGAAATGGTTGTTTACGTGCAGCTCGACTAGACAGACAGCAGACTCCATGAAGGACTGGTTGAGGGAGACAAGTTGGTTGATGTAGGATATTCATGCATGTGAATTTCAGAGTGGGTGATAAAAAAAAATCAGTCCTAGAGTTTCCAGCAGCATATTCTACTGGAATCTTCCCTATGAAATGAAATCAATCAAAACTTGCCTTTAAGTATTCAGCGAGGCCAGATCAATTGTAAAGTGAGGAAATGCATCACTGAAAAGAGAGATAGCTTAGCTATTCTACATAGTTTCCCAGAACTCCATTGCCCTTTTTGGAAAATATTTAATATCAGGAACTGTGCTGATAACATGACTTTTTTTCCTCTTCACAGTAACACTATGCAAAATCTAAACTTTATAAGCCATTTCTAAGTCTTCATTCTCAGAGTATTTTCTCAATGATAATTGATTACTTTGGATTCTGGGAATTCTTTGGATTCTTCTAATAGCTAGCAACCCAAGGAATAGTCTTTTAAGTGTAGAAATTGGCAAATTTCTTTTAAAAAACCAAACCTAACCCTCAAAATAAAATTTAAAAAAAAAACACTTCCCTTTTTTCACAGTTACTTTTCCAGCGAAGGGAAATGGAAGTTCTTAAATTCACTCTGATTCAAAATGAAAACATTCTTGAAATATCAAAATTTCTTCTAGAAGGGGTTTTCAGAGCTCTGCCTGAAAGTACCTTTCTGAATTCATTCAACCACAGAAGCAAATCTGTGATTCTTTTCAAGGGTTCTGAAAAGTTGTATTGTATTTTCACTTTAAAATGCACATTAAAGCATTACATGTGCTCCAATGTGCATTCTCAGCAACAAAAATGCTTTTAACCCTCAATTTTAAAAGCAGCTGCAGGGATTTGTTCCCCAGAGTAGACAGTCTTAAAAAGGCCAATGGAATTTCTAGGTTCCTGAGGGACCATGCTCGGCTTGTTTGGATTGTCTCTGGGGTCTTTCATACAGTTCAGCTGAGGAAAATGCAATTTGTTCCTTATGTTTGCTGATCATTCTTTTTTAACTAATTCAGCAAGTACAAATAGGAAAAAAAAGCAGACTAACCAGCCAACATAGGAAACATCTAAAGTGCACATACTCCCATTTTACAATTACACCTCCAAAAATTATACTGATCAGAATTTCCCCTGCATATTTAAGGAAGTAAGGATTATAATTTTTGTTTTTTCCCTCAGAGATTAAACATTCACTCACTAGACTGAGTTAGGTTTCTCTATTCATCTCTCATGGGAAACAGCCAGAAGGAATTATGGGTTAGCTGAAGCTTTTGGTCGCCCATGTCACCAATGTATCTCAATCAATAGCAAACTTCCAATTATGTTCTGTGCAACCATGAGAAGAGATTTAAAATTCTGTAGGAAAGTACTTAAAAATCTTCCCCCCCTTCAAGGATTTGGAATGCTACATTTATTGCTTTAGCACGTAATCAAAGTTGGTATGAACACTGCTTTAGTTTCCCTCTGTGAAATACAAACTGCTCAATAGGAAGTTCTTGTGATTATTTATTTGGAGTGACAGAGAGAAGCCTCAACTAAAATTATAAACCTATTTAAGGACATTGAGCTTACACATTACCAAACAGTCCCAAACAGTCCCTGATAAAATTATTTCTCACTTAAAGTAAATAAAATAGAAAAGAGATTATTATTAAAGTGGTTATATGAGTTACTAGCAAAGTTGGACATTCAGAGGCAGGAAAAGATTCCAATAGATTGTCAGGTCTTGGTCCAGCACCCAGATGTTTTTTGTGGAATACTTTTTTTTTTTTTTTCTTTTTTTACATTTTCTTCACTGGTCTGAAAAAGGCAGTTATAAAACTCTCCTCAGAAAGCATTTTCACACTAAATTCTAACAGCTCTGGCAGAGTTAGAGGGCAACAATAACTGCAGTTTAGCTTCACTTTTAGATAAGATTGGCAAGAAAGTCAGGAGACACTCTTTAATTTATTCTTATCTCCAATAAGGTCTATTCACCAGCGTGCCATGGATTTTACCCTCAGCTCCCAGCACAGCCTTTGCATATCCTAATATGAAAACACAAGTATAAATTTAACTATATTTCCATCACAAAAAAGTGAAATATTATTTTACTTTAAAACAATAAAGCATTAGTACAAATATAACATTGCATGGTTTTAAAATATGTTTCCTTCCTACTGAAGGCAGAGATTTCAACTAAATCTATTTTCATGGAAAGTAGTAGTTAAAATTCTGAGTTGAGCAATAGCAATGTATTGGAATGATAATAATTGTAACTAGAATCAAAATTGTACAGAGCCAATTCCCTCTATAACTTGAAAAATATACTCTTTTCCTAAGAATAAAAGTAAAAATGTCTAAATCAATGACATAGTGACATGTCTTGCTTCAGCTTTGCAAACGCTACCGTAGTCATTCTGGAATGCACTATTTCATAATCAGTCAATAAATGCTGCATCACAACTTTCCTCTCCCCTAGTTATGCTTGCATTATCTCTAACAGATTTTTGAATATAGCAACCTCCCCAAACTGCATAATTCAGTTTTATGGCACAGTTACTATGCCAGACTAATACTAAATACACTTTTTTATGTTCATGCCTACCACCTTGGACAAAAAATGAGAAAGAATGCCTAACAATGTGAAATAGGTCAGCTTCAGACATGATTTTTATCAAAAATAAAGAAAAATTACTAACTTTTCCTTTTGAAACATGTTATAAATCGTTAAAGAAAACTTGAAAGAGCACAGTAACTGAAGAAAGGAGGACCAGAACTGAACCATAGGACCAAAAAATTATTTTTCATTATATATTTACAATTCCATAACAAGAGATTACAAATCCACAAAACTGAATTACTGAATACAAACTAAATTTAGTAATATATAACCATTAAATTATGCTGCTGTCATCACATGAAGATAAGCACTGCTAATTCTTAGGGCTGAGTTGAAGCCGTATTCTTATTCTTAAATTCTGTTGTGGGAAAAGAAGAGGATAATGAAGTGACAATAAAAAGATACTGTGATATCTTTTTCCTAGCAAGGTTAGGAAAGGGACTTAGGAAATACATAAAGAGATTTTGCATAAATTGAGATTTAGCTAACTTTTACTAGAAAAAATCATGTAAACAGAAGATCAAGACAGTCTAATCTAATTATTGGGAATATACCCACCTTATTGTATAGAGGCAGGGCAATTATAAACTTGTACAGTAGAAATGTGTTCTTTTTTCCCTTAAGAAGTTAGCAGCATATGAAATTGCTGATAGAAACCAAAACTGAAATCTGAGTACCTTAAAAGTGGATGTCATCAGGCAGCATAGAACTTGTGTGTGTTCAAAATACAGCTACAGATCGAAAAGTGTAGTAATGAGAAGGGATAGCTTGGAGATTATTACAACTTGATTATCCATGGCTCTGGACAAAGAGCAGTGGAGTCACCATTTAAGCACACCCACAAGTGGAAAGGTACATAACCTGCTATATTATCTCAGGAAGCCATCAATCCCTTGATCAAAATACCAAAATATTACCCTGACTCCTTGGTGTGAAGACTGAAACTGTAATGAGGAGACATGACAATTTACTGCTAGTGCTACAATTTTTGGAACAAATAACAAAAAAGGAGGGTTTTGAAGCAATTTGCTTTTTTCTTAGCTCAACAGTGTTTTAATATGTTACTAAAATATGCATAAAGGATTTCCGATGGTGGCTTTGTCAGCTCAGAGGGAAGTAGAAAGAAGTCTTAAAATTTGGAAGAAAACATGAGGACACTCTGAGTTAGATCAGCTTGGGGTGTAGGAGCTCTTCATAAATTCAATTTATAAAACCACAGCCAATTCAATTGTTGTTATGATTTCATAAACACCAAATTTAAAATAGTTCTTCTACCCCAAAAAGAAATTGTTTTCCACAAATCTTGGAAAATGTCGACCATAGCATATAAAGAATTAATTTTAAAAATATTATTTATGCTTCACCTCTTGGAGCATGTAAGGAGGCACCAACTATAGTATGAGAAGGTGTAAAAGAAGGGGAAGAATTATATAGAATGATCAAAGAGGATGTAATGAAACCACCTGAAATCAGTTTAAGAAAGCGAAAAAAGAAAAAAAGAATCTTTAAAGATTTTGTTGTCAGGGAGTTCTAGCAAGCAATAGAACAAAGAGAAAACAATAAAAGGTATAAATGTTGTAACTTGTGGCATTTAGAACAGGAAAATATTAGCACAGGAAATACCTACTAGGGAAAAAACAGCTAAATGTGGAAGCCACTTTTAGATATGAAGGACAGAAAAGAGACTGAGGTTCAGTCAACATGGCTTTACCAGGGTCCTGACCAGTGTGAAATTACTCATTCAGTGCCAAGGAAAGAACAGCAGACCTTGTTTATCTTGACTTGAGTCTCCCACGAAATTCCCACAGACAAACTGGTGAAATATGTGCCTGACAAATGAACAGTGAGTTTAAAACGGGCTGTGCTGCTAGGTTTGAAGGCTTAGCATCAGAGAAGGAAGTCCAGCTGGAGGTCAGCCATTCATGACAAACCCAGTGGGTCAGTACTGGGGCAACACTGTCTATTGTCTTAATTAATTGTACAGATGATAGGACAGAGTACAGCCCCAGCAATTGTGTACATTTCACAAGACTGGGAAGGGTACCTGATACACCAAGAAAGTCATGCTGTCATTCAGAAGAACCTCAGGAAGCTGGAAAATGGGTTGACAGAGATCTTATGACATTCAGCAAAGGGAAGTCATCTGGAAGGGAAGAACGCCATGGAAACGTGCAGGGACCAGGTGACTGGAGGATGGTGCTGATGAACATGAGTCAGCCACATGCCCTGAGAGCAGAGCAGGCCTGCAGCTTCCTGCACTGGGTTAGGAGGAGCTTGCCAGGAGCTCAAGGGACATGATCCTTCCACTCTACCCAGCACTGGTGAAGCCTTAGCTGAAGTGCTGCATCTAGTGCTGGGCTCTGCAAGGGAGAGATGGCAATACTGGAGAGAGTCCAGTGAGAGGCTACTAAGATGATTTAGGGACTGGACTAATCAGCTCGTGAGGAAAAACAGGGAGAACTGTAACTGCTTAGCCTGCAAAACACAAGGTTCAGGAATTTAATCAGTGTCTAGAAATACCAGACAGGAGGAAGTAAAGAAAGAGCCAGGCTCTCATTCATGCTACCCTGGGAATGGTCAAGAGTAAATAGCCACAAACTAAACACAGGAAATTGTATTTTATCATAAGAGAACATATTTTTACTCTGAGGCTGATTGAACATCAGAACAGACTGCCCAGAAAGGATTTGCAGTCCCCGTCCCCAGAGATACTAGAAAACTGTCTGGATATGGCCTTGATCAACCAGCTCTAAATGACTGCTTGGAGTAGGTGCATTGCACAAGAAAATTTCCAGAGGCCCCTTCCAAACTCAGCAATTCTCTGATTCTGCGTTTTATACAGCTATTACACTCTGGAGGGTAAGAAGCATAGAAAGACAGTTTTTCAGCTCCAATGCTTCCAATGATGTTAAGTAAATTTACATTTGATGAGGATCTGGCTAAGAGAGCTTTAGAGCATTAGATGGAACAATTCTCATATAAGCAAAACTGGCAAACAGCATAAGAAAATGAGACTGAGTCAAAGAGACTGATGACATTTAAAGCATGCTTCTCACAGCAAGCATTCAAATTTAAGGAAGGAAAAGTGAACTAGTGATTACCATTAGTGGGAATGGTGGGGAGAAATAAAGGAGTGTTGGAGTAAGTCCATGCAAGTGGAAAGATGCGAAATAAAGATATCCTACACTCCCTAACTCAGCAGAAAAGCAAAAGGTTTTAAAACAGATAGCATAATACATCCAGAGAAACAGTCAGAATGCTGAAAGTAAGAAGCCAAAAGACAATGAGACTTTAATGACAAGAAGGATAGGAGGAGTAAAGAGCCATTTCATCTAATAAACTGCTGTTGGTTCTAATCCTTGTTCCTAATTTGCTGTCCCTTTAACATTCAGGGAAATAGCTGAATGCTCTGTTTCTTCAGTTAAGGATCCAGAGATACCACAGGACTGCAGGAGAAATTCAGGGAATGATGCTAACTCAATATGAGTTTAGCTGCTGCATATATTTAAAGAAGACAGCTTCTTCCTTCCTGTATTCTTGCTGACCTATGGAAAAAGATTGTAAATCCCTCCTGTCATTCATTTCCAAAGTTAGTATTGATACAAAACACTATGCAGTCAGCAAGTCAGGAGACAAAAATCACTTAAAGCAGCTCACTGACAATTCTCCATCATCTATGTATTTCAAACAAACTAGTTATTTTATAAATTCTTCTAAAATCCTTTTCTTGTGATTCAATAATTTTTCATTGTCAAATACATTAAAGTTTATTTCTAACTCTGAAACATATATATATAAATAAGCAATTCAGAAAGTACCAGAACATAAATTTATTTTAATCCTTTGACTTTGTTTCTCTTGATGAGCTGAGAATTTCAAGAGAATATAAAAACTCAACAAGGTAAGAGGTGATATCACTGGAGACAGCAATTTCCTTCCTTCAAGTAACTAAACCATAAATAAAGCATCATGATAATAATTTGGATTTTCCCATTTTTGATTCTGTCTTCAGAAAGGAAGAATGAGGTGAGACTGTTGGAATTAAATTAATTTTTCTTCTTGCTTAAAATGAGTGAGTTCTATGTACTAAAGCATTACCAACATAAAAATAAATGCAGTCAATCTTAATTTGACTTTCTGCAAAAAACTGTTATTTACAACAATGATGCTGGATAGATACTAGTTGATATTTCTCCCAGTATAAGTATCCCACTGAAATTTTCATAAATCTTGCTATTTTTTTACTTATTAAAGCACTAAGGTAGTAGAAGGCTCTGGGGAAGGTTTGATGTCATCTTCATAGTACAGCTAAAGGGAAAAAATGCAATCTGTGGGGGCTTTTAATATTCTTGTGTGCTTAAACTCTAAAATTATAAAACATATATAAAAATTATAACACAACATACAGGAAATAGGAGAAATGTATGAAAATTTGCTCTTTATCAACAGCTTTAGGTGAATCTCATTTTTCATTAGAATAATAGCTAAAATTTGACCTCTGAGTTCTTTTCAATTTACAGGGAAAATTTGCTTTCTTTCATGAACTTTTACTTCATAAAGAAAGTAGACAAAACATCTGTTACTAATTATTATTTATTCTTATCACAGTAACACTGAAAGGCTCTCACACAAATCAGAGGTTCCATTGTACTTTATGCTGGAAAATGCATTCAAGGAGACAGACTCTGCTTCAAAGACTTTACAGAAAAGGCAGACTCATTCTTTCCTCTGAAGATTAGAGATGAGGTATTGTATCACAGAACAATCATTTCCTCTACATTATGCAAAAAGTCTTTAATACAGACAAGAATTAAATGTAGATATTCTACTGATAATCTTAATTCTTTGATTGTCCCTTCATTTTCAAGTGCAAAATACTCCCTGGATAGTGGGCCTAATCATAAAGGGTACCAGGAAGCTTTCTGGGCATACAAGTAAATCTTTTGTACCTGTTTAATCTATGATCAAAATAGAAAAACCTTCTCCTAAGCTGAAGGAAGGTAAAATTCATTTTAGAATTCTGATGATATGTGTAAAAACTTTATCTATTTCTTAACAATTCACACCATGCGTGTTTGGATTTATGCTTTGTTAGGAATTAATTTTTGCACTATTTCTTCTGTGATGAACCCTGTTCCACAAAAATCTGTGTTATTGATTTCCTAATAGACTGGATATAATTGCAAAATACTGATACAGCCTTTCCTTTCCTGTATATAAGTTGCCTTCAGTATGCATGAAATAATGAATAGATTACAAAAGACTTTAAACTGTCTATCGATCCTAGTGCAGTACACAGTAGCAACACAAAGTTGATGAAAACTTAAGTGAAACTAAAATAAAGAAGATCCAGAGATTGAGTAGTTTTAAAACTCATAAAGTAAAATGATTGACAGCATGTTTTCTCCAACATATCCTCCAAATGGCAGAATGATGGCAGAATGAAAATATCTGAGCTTTCATTAATACTAATTTGAGATCCCTTTTCACAACCCCTGCTGCATTAGCAGTATCTAGGAAACAAATTATGGAGGAAATGGATCATTACATTTATCCAAAATCAAATGCAATATACTCTGCACCAACTATCAGTTGGCCAGGGCCATATCCAGGCAACTTTCATGTATTGCCAAGGAGGGTGATTCCACAATCTCCCTGGACAAACTGTTCAAGAGTTCTGTCACTCTCACAGTAAAAAACTGGTTTTCATGTTTCAGCAGGGTTTTGTGTATTTCTGTTTGTGACCATTGCCTCATGCAGCTTTGTGGGACAGAACTGAATAGAGCCTGACTGTGTTTTCTGCACACCCTCCCTTGAGACATTCATTTGCAATGTCAAGACGCACCCTGCTGCAGATGCTAGTCCTACTGTAAGTGCTGAGGAGCAGGCAGTGTTCAGTACCTCAGCTTTTCCTGGGACAGGAGATGCCCTGCCCCACTCAGCAGCAGACACACCTTTGCCCCAGCCTTTCTTTGGCTGATTGTGTCACCTAAAGGTGTGTTTCTGAGCTTCTTCTCATTAGGTGTTTCACCTGATTCATTTTCTCTCGTATGTGATGTTTAGTCTGAGAGTATTTCCTCTTCAATTTAACCTATGATTTTTTTCCAATATGGGCACAGTATCTTATAGGACAAACATATGGTATACTACTTTTTCAGGGTTCATTTACATTTTTATAAAAATTTGTATTTTTATAAAGTTCTAATTCTACACCGATATTAAAAAGACTTCTCAAAACAAATCTCTTCAAGGCTGCTTTCTCTGATTCATTCTGGGGCCCCAGAGATGAAGCCATGTTAGTACATTTGTTGAAATAAAGATGCTGTGTTAAACTCTGTTTCCTCAGCTTTTTTGGCATGGCTGACTTCACTCAAAATTTTATTTTCTTCCTTAAGTTTTTTCTAGATAAAGTGAAGACATTCTGAAAATAGACTGCAGTAAGACAACAAATAATCATAGGCAGATTAGAATTTTTGACACAAAAATGGATTTGTTTCACATTGCTATATCAAAAAAGTTACTTCTATTACTTCTATTCAGTTTTTCTTTTTAGCACCTTCATTTATTTTGAAGTCTGTTAGAAGATTTTAGAGAGATAAATGTAGGTTTTATATATACAGATATATATATATATATGTGTGGTTTGAATGTAATACTTTAAAAATTAATGAGTCATAAGAGAAGAAGTATGTTAAAAACCCCAAACTTTAAATGAAGGTAAGAAGAGGATGGAATGAAATCTACAAGAGACATAAGTTTCATATGGAAATAATTAGGAAGAAAAAGCAGAAACATTACAGAGATCTCTACGTTATTGATGTTAACAATAGATAGACTTCAGAAGACAGCTGGAGTTATCCTAATAAATCTGAATTTTTCCTTTAAAATTAATAGAAATACATCCCCCAGGAAAAAGATAAGCAGAAATACAAAGAAATTTCATTAAGACTGTTTTTCCCCATCAATTAAATATATAGCAAGATTATATTATAGCTGAACCATCTGCCTCATACTATTTTCTTTAAATATGAAAACATTGGAGAGTGGATCAGCTGGATATATATCTCCTTATAACTTAAATTTAGCCTACTATTTTTTTTTTTAATAAAAATCTCTCAAGATTTATATTGTTACATTTCCCTCTAATTACCCTTCCACTATTATTCACCACTGATTGTGGAGAATAAGGTAATGCAGGTTCCCATAACCCCTCATTACTTTTTCCCTGGACTCACTGTATTAACCTTGGTGAGCCACTGGTATCACCATCCTGTGGAAGCTTGCTAAACAGGAGCACAGCTCAGCATTTTCTCTGCAAAAGTAGGAGGCACTACTTAGCAATCACACACAAGTCCTTCCACTATCTGCCATTCACCATCCTTTTCTTCTCAGAAGAAATTGCTCACAGAAGGAATTGCAGGGAGTACATCTCTGATTTCACTGTCCCATTATCAATATGTTGTTCAGGAACTTGATTAATCCATTTTTGAACCTGCTTGTATTACTTTTCTCCAGGACCACCTGAGGCAACACATGCCACTAATTCACTAATCACTCTGTAAGACACTACTTTCCTTTACCTCTCTTAAGCTGTCATCCTGCTAGTTTCAGTGAGTTTATTCAGGTACTGGGGGATTTGATGAATAACAACAGCCTTAACTACTATCTTCATGACTTGGCCAATATTTATCATCTGTCCAGGCTTTTCTTCCCAGAATGGAAAGGCTCAGCCAGTTTGCCAATGACACCAGTCTGTGTGGTGGAGTCCTCCCTGAGGGACGAGATGCCAAGATGCCACCTGATGGACCTTGACACACATGAGAGGTGGGGCTGTGCAAATTTCTGCACTTGCATTGGGGCACTGCCAAGCAGAAATGTGGGCTGAATTGGATTGTGAGCAGACCTGAGAAGAAAGAGGAAAATGGGGATGTCCCATCCCTGCAAGTGTTCAAGGCCAGGCTGGATGGGACCTGCCTAGTGGAAGAAGTCTCTGATCATTTCAGGGGGATTGAAACAAAATGATCCTTAAGGTCCTTTCCAATGCAAATTGCTCTACAACTTTATGACAACTTTAATCTTTTAATATGAGACAATGTTTAATGCCCATAACCTTGAGAAGTTTATTTCTCTGCATCACTTTTGACTACATTATAGCTTTTCTGAGATGCAAGGAAAAACACTGTATCAAGTGCATCAATGTTTTTCAGAGAAAAAAACCTTGTTTCTGGTTTAGTCTCAATATGTTTCCTGATGATGCCAAATATTTTGTTTGTTCTTGAGAACAAAGTGCACACTGAGTTGATGATTTCAGAAAACTGCCAGAGAGCCCAAAATATTCCTCCTGAATTTTAACTTCCACTTTCAAGTTCACCATTTTTAAAGTATGATTTATGCTCTGTTACCTCCTATTTACTCACATAAATGATCATCTTGCATTTCTTTACTCAATACTTGAGTTTACTGATCTTCTTATGGGGTTTCTCACCACCAATGCCCACATTTAACTGCCTGAAAGACCTCAGTATTATCTGCAAACTTGAATATTTAACATTACACATTCCCTGTCTCAAGGTCATCTGTGAAAATATTGAATAAAAATGCACACATCCCTAATCTATGGGGATCCATACTCTTCTTCCCCCTGAAAAGAGATCTAAAATTCAGCTGTGGCCTACCCTTCATCTTGCCATCCTATTAAACCATTAGTTTTTCTCCACAGTAATAGCAAATAACTTTCTTACGTGGCCTTTAAATAGAAGATACTCAAGGATTTTAATTTCCAAATCCATATTCATTAGGTCTTCTGCCTCTCCTTTACCCACTTGCTTACTCACACTCTTATAGAACCCCATGTTTCCTGGCACCTAACACAGTGAGATTATACCTGTGCTGTATCAAAATGTTATTCCATTTTGTAGATCACCATTTTGCAAGGAATGGAAGTCAGACTCACCCTGCAGTTCCAGGATTTCCTTTTAGGTCCTTTTTTTCTCAGATAAAAGTTATGCTAGAAACCTGGTAGTCTTTGTAGCAGTTTACACAAGTTCACCACAAATTCAGCAGTTTCCCATCTGAGTTCAAACTTATTGCTGAATGCAGTACAGTCCTAGTGACTTGCCCACATTTACTTGACATCATATCAGAAATTGGATAAAACATACAAAAGTCTTTTCTTTCAAAAAAGCTTATGGATTACTTGTCAGCTTGTTTTGTGTGTGGTTTGTTTTTTTTTTTTCCCAGCTCCTTCCATTTAGGAATTCATCAGGGAGACATAAGTTTATTATCTGTGGTGGAAAGCATTTTTGTTCACAAACATATGCAATGAAGTTCGTAAAGTTTCAAACAAGTTGGTGAGTCTAAAGTGATAAGTAGTATTAAGATTTTTTTTCTTCAGTGCAGGAGGAAATGAACCAGGATTCACACTGTCATATTAAAATAACCAAATCTCTAAGTGAAAAGGGAGATTTATTTTCCAGGTATGCTTTCAAAGGAAGCAGACACTATCTCTGCATGCTCAGTAACCTGTAAGTCTGAGGAAGCTTAGCAGATCATACCCCTCAAAGGAGGCAGGCAGTAGGTGCCTAGTTTCTGGATCCCTGAGTTAGGGCTGAATTGCTGAACTACCAGGATTGAGATACTTCTGACAACTGCGGTAACAGTGATTTAAGCATCTGGACAACTTTAAGGTCAGGAACTGAAGTGCTTACAGATTACAGACCTGTCAAATATAAGAAAGAACTCTGTGGGAGCTCTGGACCTCACAGGTTTAGACTAAGACTTCAAAATATGCTGCTCCTCCACTTCAAGAACTTAAATTCTTTCTGAGATCCTGCCTTTGACAACTGACAAAATTTGCTTTGAGTTTACCAAGCAATTACACTTTTTGATATAACCAAGTAGTTGTGAAAAAAATTATAAATCCCAGAATAATTTATGCATTACAATCCTAAAACTCAATGGGAATTTTATTTGATGTTTTTGTATTGCTTAACTGTGCTTGCAATAGAACACTCAATAAAATGTATAGTATTGACCTCTACTGATTGTAATATCAGGTACTCTGATAAACTACATATGACTGTATCACACTCTGTCTGTGTCAAAGACATTCCTACAGCTTAAAAGCTATTTTTTTCCAATATTAGCCTCTGCCTAAAGACACTAGCAATACATATCTACTAGTCAAATAGTAAATACTCGTGCACCTGTTGTAGAATGTCTCAATTTTAATGTTAGCACACTTACAAATAAGTAAAATTGAAAATGCTTTTCATGTTTACATAGTCTGAATATTTTGATTTCCATTTCTCACAAATCTATGGTAAAAGTTTCTGTCTGTATGCTTCTCTCCCTGTCTTTCAATTATTCCACAATACTTTCAAGTGTTTAAATCTGTTGACTATTCTCTAAACTGTCCTTTGCTACAAAATCTCTTTGAAGTTGTGGGAGTTTTTTCTATTGTAGTCAAAGAAATTTGTGATGCAGTTCTTCTCATTTGTTTTGAAAATTTTGGAAATTTTCAATGAAATGTTAAGGACTTTCCTACTCTTCTTCAAAACAAAATAAATAGCAAGTTTACAAATGGTATATTACGTATGTATGACCTGTATACAAATGTTATATTTTATATGCAGGCACACTCTTTGTATGAGGAAAGCATTTCCTTATACATTCCCTTCTACACCCTTATTTGGTTATTGTTCCTATGTATGTTTTAAAATCAGAATTGTCCAGTAACTAATTGCTCAGGAATATTTTTGGCTTTTCATCATAATAAGAGCCTAATATAATTAACCCATTTTAACCTGATTAACTTGAGTACTATTGCAGAATGAATGAATAAATGATAATATTGTAATTTAAACACATAATAATAGTAATTATATTATTGCAAAAATTACTTATTAGCTCCTGCATTATAGCAAGACTTCTGACATTTGTTAAAATTATTACTCACCCACCTCAGAAGAACAAACCAAATAATCAGTTACAGTTTGTTCATTAATTCAAAGTATTATAGAAACTTGAAACTCTTATGCACATCAGAAGAACCCACCAATTATTTGTTAATGAGCTCAGAATAGCAACCTGTCACTGCTGAACTTTGTTAACACAGAACATTTGCCTACAAAAAGAACTCTAACTTGAAAGTGAACATCTATCACTTTAAATCCTTGTCTAATCAGACAAAAAGTGATAGATTCTTTTTTCTCCTCATTTTTTTAGAACACAAATCTTGATTAAATTAATAGCAGACAAGCTGATAGTCTTCGAGTTTTAGGAACCATGACAGTCGTCCACTCTAGCCTCTGATATTCACACACCATAGAATACTCCATTTTAATCCATATAAGCTCATATCTCCTTTTTTAGCTAGAATATCTCTTTTGTAAGACACCGGATTTATTTAAAGTTTTCAGGCAGTGAAAATCCACAGCTTCCCTAGATAAGATTTTGTAAAGATTAATTACTTTCACTTTTAGAAATATGTACTTTTCTTTTCAACCTTGAATTTATCTTGCTTTACCTTGAAATAAGATCCCTGCATCTCGTTATACCTTTGCAGTAAAATTAAAGAGCTGCATTCTGCAGTGTGCATCTTCTTTGTGCATGGGCTTATACTAGTCTTCAATAGGTTAACTCTATGTCACATGTATCCAGTGGCATAGCTTCAAAATAGGCACTCTACCCTACATTTTAATAAGAACAATTTTTGATGATCATTTAAAATGTTGCTAGATCAGCATGACCTTCATATAACATTCAAATAGAGCACTTCAATATTCTTAAGGGAAAAAATATATTAATATTCACTTTTGGGCTTTGTCTGACACTGAATCCTGAAGTACTTGACCCTAAAATATTGACCCAGTTTTTATCTACCTTCTTGTTGTATAGTTTCCATTCCATATATACTGACTGCCATATGAAAGGCCTGCATGAGCACACAGTTGACAAGACATTGGCACTAATTGTTATCACACAGAGTTGAGAAATGGAGAATTGGATTGACTTTCTATCTCAGTGAGACAGGAACAAATTCATCAAAGATTGTCCATTATCTCCGTAACTGTCAAAGGAGCCGCAGATTAGGTCAGGAGAGATCAAAGACACAGTGCTTTGCTTTCAGTATTTTCACATCCCTGTTCATATGCTGGGAGAAAAAACAGCTCTTTGCACAGATTTTATGAAGGAAAAAAACAGTTAAAAAGTAATATTTTAAAACAAGTATTTTTTAAATACTGAAAACAGAGGAAGGCCACTAAATCAAAAGCAGGTGGTGATGTGACCCAGCATCAACACCCTGCATGGTCTGTGAGTTCCCTTCAGACTGGCTTTAACCTGGTCCCTGGATGAAACACCATCACCACATCTATATTATGAAGCATCAAACATTAGTTTCAACTTGTACTGTTATAAAGTGCACAACTAGAGCTCCCAGTTTAATATCCCCTGTTGGACATCTGGTCTGTGTGTAACAAAACTTCCTTTGGAACCAAAAAATGTGTAACAACTGCAGTTGATTGCAGGATTAACCTCAGAACTGGACTACTGCTTCATGTAAAATGTTGAAGGTACATCTCTGGAATAACACCTGTTTAGATAACTGGTCAAAGTGCCTCTAAAACAGAGAAGTATGTGACTTAGAGAAACAGTGACAAAGAGGAAACTACTCCTATTTTTATTATCCCAGTCACTGAAATAGGACATAACCCCATGTGTCCTGTTTATATAAAGAAGATCTGGATGAAAATGTGAAGTTTATTCTAGCATCTAAAACTGTCCACTCAGGCACTGACAGACCACAGAGAGCAGGAAGAATCTGGAAGGATATATATATATGAATCATAGGAATTTCTCAGCCTGATTTCAGCAGCTGTCATTTAAGGTCCCAGATCTGAAATTCAGGAGATTTATATCTCCTGAATGGTCCCTTCAGGTTGTATGATATGTTCTAGACCTCTTGATTAAATCAGCTGTCAAGATATTCTACCTCAACAAAACACCTAAATACTCTAGCAACCCTGGACACAGCATACCATCAAGCCTTAAAAAAGATGATTTGGGAGTGTTTAAGTCATTGCCCTTTTGATAGATATTTACTGTAACAATATAAAAATATCATAAATAACTATTACTGCCTAAAAATTCAGAAGTATACTACTATTTAAAAACATGTAAGGTGGCCTAAAAGTTAAGTCAGAAGACTGTGGTCATGCCCACTAGAAGATCCAAAATTCACCTCAAATAATCTATAGTCCTTGTGAATCAACATTGCCTTTGCCTCATACAAAACAGTCATTTGGAGCCAAAAGACCGAGGTTTAAAAACACTGGGGGTTTCTGCTTCCTTTTATTCCCTTTATGATATGTCATCATGCTTTTATTGCCAGTCTTAAGAAAAATATCACCAAGTTTAAAGGTCTAAACAGCATTCATTCCTGTTTGTTCTTTCCTATAAATCCTCTAGCCATATTTATACCAAAAGCAATTTGAAAACTTTTCCAGAGGGACTGCATAAAAGATGCAACCTATACAATGTTTTTATTCTCTTAGCTGATCATTTTATAATATTGAAATTTTTAAAATTTGGTTGATAACAATGTTCCTAGTTTGTCTATTTGCAGGAATCAAGGGGTTCTATGTGTATAGCTGAGCAGATACACAGCATAGAATATTTACTTTTTCTCAAATAGCTCATTCCATTTCACCATGGATGATTTTGAGCAAGGACTGTGACTAGAGAGATCTGTAATTTTATGTAATACATCCCTATCTTTGAGCTGCAAACTGACTTTCAGCTTCCTGCATGGAGAAATAGAGATGCTGAAATTTTTACATAGACAGGAATGCAACTGGCATATACCTGAACAGGGAATATGCACTACACAGTATAGTGTCAGAGCAGATCATATCCCATGAATACCTGTGAATTATAGTGCTATCCACTAGCACTACTGTGGTCACAGGTCTGTCAGCTGTGCCAGGAGAGCTGTTGGTGCTAAGAGGTGTAGGGAGGCAGGGGTGTTGCAGATCAAACACTGACATGTGTTGTTGCTGGAAATTTTTGTATACAGTCTCCTCTGGCTTTTTTATTCATCTCTCTCCTGTTCTGTTTGAAATAAGCTGTTGTCACATTCAAAGGCAATGTGATAAAGATGCAAGTTCACTTGTACATATGCGTTAGGTTATGTGGAAAACGGCTTTTCTGCCCACACGAAGATGTGTGAGGCACAGGGTCAGGCAGGGGAAACTCAGTAACCTCAACACCTACACCTGCTCCCTGTCTCAACCTGGAGGGTTCCAGGGAAGTATCCCCCCAGTGAAGCTGGGGACGACACCCCTCAGACTGAGGGAGGTGCAGGATCTTGTGATGGGATGAAGAGGAGGAATTTCTTGACATTGCATAAGACTTATCATTACAAATTTAAGGGAGGAGCCAAAGGAGGGGAAATGGAAGAATCAAAGTGTTTGATGGAATAAGCATGGGAAAATAGATGAATAAGGTGATAAAAGAAGATGATCACATGTAAATAGTCATATTTAAACATTCATATTCCAGTTACTCTGTTTGTCTGCCTGGCCATGCCCTGTAATCATCATCACCATCTGTCCTGTCTTCTTGTGTAATCCTATTTCTACTTCTTTACGTGTTCTTGGGGTGGGAAGGATCTGAGTGGCAGCAACAAGAGTCAGACCATGGGTCAAAGGGACTCTGTGTCTGGGGTGCCAGTAATTGCAGACACTGAGTGATGGTGTGTCACCAACCACTCACAAACCCCAGCAAATGTCAGACTGAACAAGTCAGGGAGCAGGATACAGGGCTTAGCAGCCACGTATGGAAGGGGACTCCAGTTTGGAGTGCATCTGAGTGTGCATCTCTGTGAGGGAGACAGCTACTGGAGGGACCCAGAGGTCAGGGCTGATTGCTAGAGACCATGGGGTCGAGACCAACTGAGAGAGAAATAGAGAGAGTTTTTGTGAGTGATGCACAAGCCACTCACTGGGGAGACTGAGTGTCTAAGACTGGCTACAGAAGGGCTCCACAGTGCAGCTGTCTGTGTGTGTCTGCATCTGTGTGTGCAGAGGGAGGACTGGGGGGTGGTACCAGCCTTGGAAGTTGTGTGCCCAGCTGCCAGAAACTAGAGAGCCTGGGATCCAGAAGAAGCTATTGCACAGACCGAGTGTCTGAGCCTTGCTGTCATAGGGACCCACCTTGCAAATGTGTATTTATTCCCATTAATGCATCTTCATCCTTATCAGGAGGGTAAGAGGATGAGGTCATATGTGTTGGGATTTTTTTCGATGCTGAGTGTTTCTGTTAATTTTGATCTGTGTAGCTGAACATGTATAAATATAAAAACTCAATTTGTGAATTCATGCCCCCACTACGAATACATGTTCACCTCTAAGAGGCCAGAAGATTCAGCAACACTAAACATACCTGGCTTCAGCAAGTAGACAGAGAATACGATTAGCAAAAATAATTTATGCACACAAATTCCTCTTAAAAATAATATAAAAATAAGTATAAAGGATGCATAAATAACTTGTTACACAAATAATCGTTAAATATTACACCAGTTACATATTCTACTCTGCGGCACTTTCAATGTATCATATAGAAAATGCATATAAATCCAAGGCAAAAATAAGGGGCTTTCAAGAGGGAGGTCTATTCTCTGAGTTATCCCCATTTAATTTGTACAACAATGACCCTGTAGCTGGTATAGTCAACTGAATCAATATCATGCATATTTGAAATACAACAAAGATTAATAAATAGAGGTATAACATTGAATAGCTCAAAGGTTTTAAAATTAGAAAGGGCCAAATCCCGTTACTTCCATAAAGATCTCTAGACCAGTATGTATATGAGACAGGCAGGATTTGGCTTACAGTCAGCATTAACATTCAAGTCTGATGAAATCAATAAAACTGCTGCCTACAATGTAAATGCATGGAAAACAGCAATAAAGACCCCTCCATATTGAAGATTACTGCCATCCCAGCAGAACTAAAGGAAGTGATCATGTAAGCACTAAGTAACTTCATGCAAAGTGTAACAGATATCTCTACATATCTAGAGGTAGAATTCTGGGAGTTGGGGGTGGGGGGGAGGAGGTCAAGCTCACTTCTTTTTAACTAAATAGTAAAGCAAATATTTTAAAACTGTATTCAAATTTCCTTAATGCACATCTGAATGTACTTAGCACTACTTCAACAACTACAAAAGAAAAGAGTTGTAGCTTTTGTTTTCCAAACTGAGCACACAGAGGTTGAAAACTGTACAAAAACTTGCATTCTCTGCAAGCTTCAGTGTAACTAGTGAGAAAGCAGACAGCACCTCATAGGATGAGCTGGTATTCCATAACACCTGAATAATATTACATTGCATATGTTCAACCTTCTTGGACATTTCATACTCTGCAGTAAAATTTACTCCCACAGGTAGTTCTATTACAATCATTAGATTTTTTTCACATGAATGCAGGTTCAGTGGATGCGGAAAATTAGTTTCTGCCTCAAGTTTTCTTGTTACCATAAGAGTAAATCACACTATGCTAGCTGAATGTAGATTCCTGTCATTTAACAGGACAAAGGTTTAATAAAAAACATTTATTTACTTTTATAGTTCTTTTCAGGTCGGCAGAAAGTTTAATCAATATCTACAGATTAATTTTCTCTTCTTCTTGATATAATATCTGTTTAACATGCTTCCAGTTTTAAAGCTTAGAATAGAAATGACTGCACCAGTTTTATCACTACCACAAGGTCTCCTGTAAACTACTTAAAGCCATTCAGCCCAAAGTCATACCTTCCAGCTACAGTCACTTAATGGAGTCCAAGTTTAATCCCTTCTCTGCAGCCAAAAGTGCTTCAGCCCACCAGCCTTTTGGCTCAGTCAGCAGACACCTTTTGCAGTCCTTGTGCAAAAGCTGTGAGGTGATGCAGAAGAGGATTCAGGATTTCTGCAAACACAGAGAATAAAACCTTCAGATCAGAATACAAGGGAACTGCATTCCGAGATTTGCATCAGGTCCTGTTTCTCTGCCATGCCTAGTGACTGATGCCCAAAACCACTCCAAGGTGGGGAGTCTGTCCCCAGCTGGTCCCCCCACAGCCCTGTGCCTGCGAGCTCAGCCCTTTGCAAGGAGACAGCAGAGTGGGGGCTCCTCCATCTGGGGAGGTTCTGGGGGCACGCTGCCTGTGCCCTCTGCCCTGGCCAGCTGCTCTGTTCAGAGCACAGACCCAGCCTGCTTCTTTGCACCATGCATTAGAGGAAAAATGCCAATAGTTTCTTGGCACCCCGAAGATAATGTGCCTAAGTCCAATTTGAAGCTGTGAATTTCTACTTCACGCTGACAGCTAAATCTAGGAGAAGGTGAGATTTCAGGATATGTTGTTCTTACTCCTAAAACCATTTGCAGAATTTGGACTTAATCCTCAATGAATTCACATTCTATTACAATTCTCCTGAAAACCCTGAGAAAGTTTTTGTTCACTAATTGAGATCTATTTTAGCTCTAGTAGTTGTAAAAAACCATCTATGGAGCTGAGGGCTTCTCTTCTCTAGTTAGAGGTTATATTTAATATTCTGGTCAGTTGTCTTTTGCATATGGATTTGCTAGATAACAGAGCTGCCACATTACTGTAATCCAAAAATTAAAAATAATCATCTACTTTGTAACATTTTAACCATTTCACTTCCCCAAGTGAGAGTCTTTACACAAAGGATTACCTTCTTTCCTATTAAAGCAATTGATATTCTGCACTGCACATAAGGTATGCCAAGCACTACTTATTTTTTCTACAATCCAAAATATTGCTGCAACTTAAAAAACCATTTATAGCAGATTGTAACAAAAATGGAACATTGCTTTTGTTCTTTCAGGCTTTGCATGCCCTCAGGCTAGTGATTTACTATACATCCACAATTTTCAGAAGCACTGTCTAAATTTGATATAGCTTAGTCCATAGATGTTCAGTTTCAAACAAATCAGTTCATGTTTTTGGAGATAATTACCTGTCTTTCTATTTGCTATTGTTGTTTCACACAAAGGATCAACTTTCATTTCAGAAAGGAAGACAATTTCAGCTCTACTGTATCAAAGAAAAGGAAAAAATAAACCTAGCATCTGTACTACTAGTTAACATGTCTATAGACACAAAGGATTTCAAAATTAACTTTTTTTACTTTCAGAATGAAGTTTCCTAAAATTAAGCAGCAGTAAACAGTAAATGTGAATTAGGACAACACAAAGAAAACCTCCATGCAGGAGGTGGTATTTCCTTCCCAGAATGCTCTTTTTGTGATACTTTATTACTTATAAGGTTTGAAGATTCCAGTAATGCCATTTTGCCTGCACTTAATCCCTAAATCTTGAGCAGTAAGAATTTGGGTTAACACTTAGTTCTCTAGCTAATTATTTTGCCAAAATCAAGTAGATTAAAAATAGTCTATTTTGCCAGTCAGTTTTTGCTCATGTTTAGATCTATGGAACTCTCATTGATCTGTGGAACTCCCATTTTGAATTGATTTTGTGCATCAGGGTTACTGAGTCTGGTTAGACAACTCTGGCTTGAGTTTCATTCATTTTAAGTCAACTGTTATGACAGTTTGCAATACTGCTGGCTGCTCATCAAATCCAGTTGTTTCATGTGGAGTTGGTATTTTAAACTAAAGTGATAAGTAGTGAAATTTTCATAACATCAATACAAATGCTACTGCTAGTCTTTTGACAAAAATGCTTAACCAGAATTCTGGGATTTTTGGGCTGTTCTACTAGGACGATTAAAGTCTATTTTTGTTTTAATCTTATTTATGCAAAGTGACTTCTAGAAGAGCACTGGAAACTGAGACACTTTCTCCACTGAAACTTTTTTCAAAAATTATGAATTTGACAACACAGTAAGTTACTTTTGTGTTAAGCTGACAGATTATTTTGCTGGATGTATAGGACAAGATAAAGGCTTCACTGAGAAGAGGGTCTCTTCAGGTATGTAGTTGCAAGATACCATTTCCTTCAATTTTTGGAATTGTAAGAATAACAGCTTGTACCACATCTGGCCACTTTGACAATGCAGCCTAAAGGACTCAACATCCATTTACATCCAGATCAGTGAGCATCTAGGGAATTTTGATTTCCAACTTAAAGCGTAGAAACGGATATCTGACACTAAAAAGCAGACATCACATCATGTTCTGTGTGAACCTCATTGCCATGGTTTCAGCATGCTCTGTACACACCTTGGTCAAGGCTCCTAATTGGCCCTGAATATCACTTGGAGTTAGTAGTAAATAGATGTATAAGTGTCTCAGACTGAGAAACTCTTGGCATACAAAGAGATCAAAACCTGACATGACCACCACCTCTCTACAATATATTTTACTCTCAGTACAAACTTGCCTCTTTCACAGCCTTGCAACAGTAGTAAGTTTTGAAATCTATAGCTTGTGTGTCACATAGAAACTAAAAGGATCCTTTAGTTTGTAATTTGGATGTGAGGACTTGACAAATACGTAACAACTTTTGCCTAGATAAAGCAGTTTCTTATGTTTTTTTATATTCTTACCATTAAACATGAGGTGAAGTAAAAAGTATAAAAATAGACTGATCAGCTGATTTTATTTCTTTTCATGCTTTTCTGTGTAAAAGTGCATTGCAGTGTCACTATAACAGAGCCTGTGAAGGTGTGTCATGCTAACATAGCCAGTATCAGCACCACCACTAATCTTATCAGCAAGGCTTCTCTGGCAGCCTCCTTTCCTACAGTAATTGTCATAACCCATCTGTTCAGAGAGGGAGGCTGACTCACTTATCTGCATGCTTATTATGCTGCAATCCTTCAGGGTGTCACCACTGCAAAGGACTTGAAAGCCTGAAACAGGACCAGGCAACCCCAGCAGAACCCTGCAAACATTTACATACAATCTTTATGCTTACACGGCGACGCATACAAAAATTGGAAAGGATGCCAGTAAGTGTATCAGGGAAATAAATACCTGCTCCAAGGGGAGCCAGCTGAGAACCCATAGCTGCAAGCCAAGATCCCTGCTGTTTTCAAATAGACTGGAGGAAGAACAAAAACTGTACAATGCACAGACAAGATGATGTCCCTTCTGAATTTCAGTAGCTGCCTTTTGCACTGACTTGAAACAGCTCACTGAAAGCTTTTCAGCACTACAAACAATAGTGTAAAGGCACTCTTTACGACTGTGCTCCTTCTGTTGGTATGCCAGCATGCAATAACAGTGTCCTGTGCAGCCCTGATGATGCAGATGTCAAACAGCAGAATGTTATCACCTCTGGTATCCAAGGCAGACAGGAGAAGCCTACCAGAATAACTTGCAGCTCCAATTTTAGCAATGCCCATGTTGAAAAGTGACCAGTCATAAAAAAGGATTACAACTTAACCATATAGCATGATATGAGGTATGTAAGTCTGTTATTGGCAGAAGAGTTCAAAAAACAACTCTTAGTACTTGCCTTGTGCACAAGTACTATAAGCTTGGATATTTGCAGTCATTCATTTCTGGTATTTATATGCTCAAATTTCATTTAAGAGAGGAAAAGATAGGTATTTATGTATGTATATTATATATGTGGAGAATACAATTGCTAGCCATTCAAATGTGAAGTTTACCTCTGTTTCTTTGCTCAAATTGTAATAAAATGTTTTGAAAGGTTATTTTAAAAAATTATAATGGTAATTTTTAAAATAAACAAATTTTTATAAGAAAAAGTTTCTTTCAAAAGTATGAGGATTGTATAATTATAAGTAATTCTATTATAATGCTAATTGTTTAAATGTTAAACTTTTCTTTGGTAGTTCATTGTTTCTGTAGAAATGCACTTTAAGTGAAAAACCTGTTTGTTAGTTCCACACAAATAAATTCATTAAAATATATTATGGTAACACAGACAGCTAGAATTCCTCATGCTTCCTACAGAAGAACATTATACTTTCTTTGACTTTTTTTTCCTCAATGACAGCAAATTTAACATTCCAAACAGCTACAGTTCTATCAAATGAGCACTAGAGACAATGTATGTAATAATCCTTTTAAAATAATGGTTTACTAACAGCTATACAATATTCTCAAAAAGAATTGCATACTTTTTCATTTTAATATGAATAACTAAATTTAGAAATATTTATTCATTTAATATGAGGCTTTTTTTTTTTTTTTTTTGTAATTTATATAATAGTGGAAAAGTGATCCTATAACTTATAAATCTCTTAGTAATTTTGGTACAAGGTCCTATTACAAATTTCAGGGGTTTTTTTCTGAAAAACTGTCTCTGTATTGCCTGGAGTTTCTTTCTGATAGCTCTAATCACCTATTCACATACTAACTCACCAAAATGAAAATTTCCAAAACATTTACCACTTATGACTCTTCAGTTTCCACATCCTTAAGTAGGGTTGTTTTAACCTGGACTCCTTCATGAAATAGCCAAAAATTTGAAGCCCTTGAAAAACTCAATTAGTTTTTACCATGAACTAGTCAGAGGCATCTTCATAATACATGCAAATCAGGTGCCAGTCATTTCAGAACTATGTTTTAATATAGCCACTGTAGACATTCAGATCTGCTAAAATGTTCCCACACTGGGCAGCTAATCAGCCTTCTGATTCAAAATGCAAGACATTTTCAAGTTTTCCTAATTTTATTAAGGCTGTTCTAAAGTTTTCCTATTGTAACTTTATAATATTTCCTGGTCTATACTGCAGGTAACACCACCCAGTAAATAGATAATTTTTGACCACAATCAAGGTGAGGGTTTTCCACCCAAGCAGGAAAAGAAGTCTCAAAGCCAGACAAAGATAACACAAGAAAAGGAAGAATCAACCAGCTAAAATAGGTCTTTCCTTCAAGTATTAATTTGCCAGGAGTCACAAAAGGTTAAGTACAAAGGACACATGACCTTCAGTTTCCCACTTGCAACAAGCATCCAATAAAGATGCTTTGTAAATTCCCTTTAAGGATGCTCCATGCAGTTGAAGAGGAGCAACAGTGATAAAATCTGTCGAATAAAATTCAGAAGACTTCTTTGAATTGCAAAACAGAACAGAAACTTTAGTTTCTTTAGTTGCAGAACAGAAACACACAGGATGCACACAGTAGATAAAGTGAAACCATATTTTCACCTAGTGTACCAAGGTGCTGGTGATGCTGATAACAGGTGACAAAACGTCTCCATGCCAGGGATGCAGCTTCCCAATCCTCAGTGAACCTCGCCCACATGACTGAGTTATGAGTCTTTGCAGATACCTTTTACAGGATCACGTAGGAGTTCTGAAGCAAAAGGAAGAATAGACTTCATCTCTGAAAGGCATAACTGGGAAAGTGGCTTCTTTTTTCTGCAGTTTTTTTCTAATATTAGGAATATATATAGTATTCTGCTACATACAGCAGACCAGGGAAAGGCTTTGCAGAAAAGAGAGATCTGTCTCTCCCCCATAAAAACAGTAGTGCACACTATTAATGGTGATAATAAGGAAACAAATTAAAGTTGCCTAGGCTTTAAAACCATAATCACTTTCTTTTAACTTGTATGGACTCTTTAATGCATTGTGCTCTACCAAGTAGGAAATCTTTTCTCTTTTACCTATGAGCATATATGCTACCACAGCTTATTCCTTCAATGAGTAAGACTTCACATCAAGCATCTAAAAAGTACTTGCTTGCTTAACAAAGAGAATGATTTGAAGGACTAAAGGGATCCTTCAAATTTCATCATATGTGAAGCAGTTTATATTATATAATAGAAGTGAATGTAAGTCATTTTACAATACCTTAAACTCTGTTAAACTGCTGAGCAAAATATATTAGCATCACAGTAATGTGTTCCTGCCTGTGTAACACAATTATGACACAAGTTTCACAGACACTGAAGATCCCTAGATGTGTTTCAGTCCTGTGATCTAGCTACTAACTTCATGAAACACCAAACTATCCATGAGCAATTACAAGAGTCTCAAGTCAGTGAAATTAGACAAATTTTGAAAGAGCAAGGAATGAAGAGTCATCCTCTTATCCCTTAATCAGCATAACTTTAAAAATTATGCTAATTTCAGCCACTCACCCACTGAAACTTACTTATGAACATTTTCATTGCTAACAGATAGCAACTAAAATTAATGACCCCAGGTTACTAAATTTTCCAAGTGGGAGGTCCAGGGTAAGTAGTAACCTTGTGTCATTTTTATCAATGTCAAATATAAAGGTCAAATAGGGGGCATTTCAGAAGCCACAGCCCATAATGAATAAGTGCATCCAATTTAAGGAACTATAATCCTAAAGAGCATTAAGAATGAATGATTAATTACATAATGATTAATTAATCAATAAATTTGTTGACATGTGTTTAACCGAAAAGAGTAAGCAGAAACTCAATGGTTAAAGGAGAACATAAACCACCTTTACAAGTCCTACTTAGCATCCTATTTCTTTGAAGCAAAGGAAATAATTTATCTGCAACCTATGTGGCACTAAGTATTGAGTGAGAAATCGAGGAAAATCTTTCCTGAGAATTAATGGAAAGAGGGTGAAGTACATTTTTTTTCTCTTTAAATTCAAATTTCTTACTTTTAATGTTGCAGTTTTTATAGTTTCTCACACTCCCTAAGAGCAGCACTTCTTATACCCACATACTTTCACTCTCCAGAGCTACAGCTTGCACTACGGTTCCCTGAAACAGTCAATCTGGTATTAAGTAGAAAGGTACCAAAGATGGGAGTAAAATAAGTCAGTTGTACGAGACAAAGCTTTGAAAAATTCACTTTGTCTGTTCAAAAGGACTCAAAAATTTTGAAAAGCTAACTTTTTTCCATGTAGACATTATTCCAGATCACATATCAGCCATTCGACTGCTGCAGAAAGCCTGCATAGAGCACTGTGAGGTGGTCTTTGTGAACAGAAATGCAACTGTGCTCTATCTGATCAACTTGAGACCCTCAGGGAATTGAGTGCATAAATCCAGCAATACTGAACATAGAGACATGAATTTAATATCAGATGTTGCTTCTCTGGTACAAATTAGAGAAAACCTGAAAGCAGCTGAACTCCCTATACTGTCCTTCCTATGGTTTGCATGAAAAGTTAAGGATACATTATTATTTCAGTTTCCAAACTGGGTAACTTCTTCCTTAAACAGGTAAAGCAAGCTGGTGCAAGAAAAACCTGAAATTTTCTTTCAGTTCTTTAAAAGTTCCACATTTGCTTCATTTAAAAGTTAGCTGTCTGTAGAGCCTGTGATGAAAAGATAAGTAAATTGAACAGATAGACTCAGCAAGGATCTAAGGAACAGTCATGAGTGGAAGACCCATAGTAACACAATCAGTGAAAACCTAATCAGTGAAAATTAGAGCACACTGAATCAGCTGCCTCTAAAGCTATCAAGAGAAAATTATTGTCCCTGGTGTGAATCCCACTGAGATGAGTCAGCAGCAGAAACTCTCTCTCAGAGGCCTTCAGATTAAAAGGAGAATATTGCCTTCAAGGGTACAGGATTTATCACAAAATGGAGTGCTGAAAAGGATTCATGGATTGTGTAAAAATTATTAAGGGACGCATCAAGTTAATTGTGGGAATGTTCAAACTTTTTGTGGTATGCTTAATGTAAGTACCAAAGATGGGGAGAGAGGGTAACCAAGGTGAACTGGGAGGAACAAACATGGGAAAATAGAGGAAACATGACAAAATCAGTTTCATGTGAACAGACAGTGAGCAGTTTTGTGTCTCCTGATCACAGAGAGGAGGAACAGGTTCAGGCTGACTGTGAGACTCATGGTTATGTGAGGGCTGTGTGTGGACAGGGAGTCACAGTGGCTTCACAAGCATGGCTGGGGATGCCTGCAGAAGAATTTGGAAAACTGGAAATATTATTACTATTATTTTTCAGAGAGATATTTCAGACAGTTGCCAAATCATCTTGTGGTCTTAGCAAATTGAGAGTTGTGAATTCAAAGATTCTCCATCCCTGGAGATATTGAAAACCCAACCAGACTTTTCCTGAGCTACCTACTAAAGGTGACACTTCTTTAAGCAGAGTTTTGGACCAGGTGGTCTCTAGAGGTCCCCTCCAACCTCAGCCACCCTGTGATTCTCTGAAAAAAATCTGCCCCTCTTTTCCAAAGGCCCTAAAAATTATGCTGTAGAAATATAAACAAAAAAATTAAATGAAAGCTCTCAGGAAACAAAAGGCGCCTCTCAAGAAGCTCTATGGTCTATATGGTCTTGAGACCCAGACTTAAGCTTTCTCCATCTATTTTGTGAACCTTGTGCCTCTGTAGTTTCATTAAAGCAATGATCAAAACAAATCATGTTATATTGGATTCCTTCCATACCACTGCCAGCTTGGGGTTCAGAGCTGTTTCAAATTCATATAATACAAAAGGTGAAAAGATCCTGAAAAATATAATATAAATATGTAAAGCAAGATCATTATAAGTGGATAGAATTTAATCAAACTGCCCTTTTTTTCGTAGGGTTAGTAGAAGCCAAATTTAAGGGGAAAAACTAAATCCAGAGACCATTATCAACATACAGTTCAATGTGTTTGTGGTAAAATATTGCCTCAGGGGAGAAGCTGATACTTTCAAAAATAAAAATAAAATGGTTTTCTATAAAACCTCAACTCTTAAAATATTTATATTCCACTTGAAAAGACTTGTCTAATAAAATACTTCAAGATCAAGAGGAATCACTGAGGCATTTAGTCTGCCTTTGCACGTATCTTGAGCTAAACAATATACCCAATTACTCCTGTAGTCACATCAGTAATAAATGGCTTTGACTGAATCATACCTTTCAGAAATAAACATACAGGAGTGATCTGGAAATACCAAGAGGTGGAGAATGCACCATTTCTCTCTATAAGTCATTTCAATTGTTAACACTGGCAACAGTGAAGGCACTTTATTTCTAACCTTAATGTATTTGATTTTAACATTCAGACATTAGTTCTTGTTGTGATTTTATCTGATAAATGAAGGAGCCTTTAACATCCAATATTTTCTCTCCATGAACCTTAACAACTATTAATCACTCAAGATGATGGTGTAATAGGCAGGAAAAAATACTTAGCAACTTCAAAGAATACTTAAGAAGCGAGAAGAAACGAACCTAAACTCCTCGGTTTTCTTCCTATCATTCTCTCTTATCACACTAAGAGTACTTGTACTCTTAGTACTCAGGATCTTTTCAATATTTTTCTGGGAGGTTTTTTTACTATCTGTGAGTATCACACTTCCATTGAAATCAAAAATGGCCTAAATTGTATAGTTGAAGTAGGTCAGAGCTGTTAGCCAAATCCCATATATGCTTATTTGGGTATGAACATAGGATTGCTGTTTATAAATTGCCAGAATAAAGGACTGCAGATTTAGCAGAGTTTTCTATTTTTATCAGAAATTTTATCAAAAGCAGCAGAAAAAGTTTTTTATTTTTCTTAGGTAGTTTTCCTAGGAACTTAATTCTGTAGTGTTTAGTTGCAACTTCTAACATTCCACTTTCAGCATTCTTTAATTTCTAGATAAAAAATATTATGAGTTTTGCTTCCAGAAATATTGACATGATTTCTAGTATTATTATATTGGGACACTTTATTTGACAGAAAAACTGATTAAATGAGATCAACACTGAATAAAGGAGTTTATTTCACTTGTAGTATCTTTTAAATTATAATATCACCCTTCAGGTCAGGCATTTTACTTCAGATCACCAGTGTCATTGTAATTCAGGATGTCATGAGGAAGAAAAATCAAAAACTCTTACAGAAATATATTGTTTTATATATTGTTTTGGTGATTTTTGGAATTCTTTTATTAGAACACTGGGAGCAAAACTACCATAGTGTCATAACAAAAGAATACTAGCTATTGCACTGCTTCATTATACTTCTTGTATAGCCATTTTGTTTCAGGCTTATTCAGAAAATCATTTTCTCCAAGTATTACAGCATTGAGAGGCAGCCTCTGGGTAAGTACATACCACAGATAACCACTAAGGCTGAATTTTAATCATACCCTTGGCTCTTTTAGCTCCACAAAAACCATGTTTTGGAGTAATATTTCTAGACTTGCACTAAAGAAAAAGCAAAAGAAACGTGCCTGCTTGAGCTCCAACAGTAGAACAAATTATGATTCAAAACATTGTGACAAAACAGACAACAAATGGAGATCTTTAATTCATTCAACAATTATTGAAATAATTTTGCAAAGACCGATAAATGCATTTAAAGGCAGGAATATATGTAGCCATCTTTAAAGATATTGTTAAACAGAGAGGTTTAAATCTTCTTATTCAAATTTTATATTTGATTGAGCTTTCTTATTTAAAACAAATTAGTAGGAATTACTAAACTAGAACAAGCTGAGTTCCCAATGAGAAAAAGTCATTCTGCATTCAGCAAGTTTTGACAATTACACCCCAGTAAAACCAGGAAAAACAACCATTTGTCCTGGTTTTACTGGGGTGTAATTGTCAAAACTTGCTGAATAGAGAGGCTATTTTGGATCTTGCAGCCCTAGGTTTCCAGGCTCAGGAATTTACAGAGTCTGAGTTTTAACTGCCTCCACCTGTACAGGATTTCTAAACTTCTTTTGTGAAGATATAACCCACTTCTTATCTCAGAGTGAAACTTATTTTTTCCATGAGATATTTAAAGTGAAAACATACCAATGTCCCACCTCACAGGTACAGTTAGGAACTTAAATCTTACTGAAGTTAAAGTGGCTTAGGTTCCTCAATGCTAGCCCCAAAATCAAACAGAAATTAAGAAATCTAGTTACAATTGAATTGGGCCTTTGACTTTCCTTCTTCTCTCTGGACCCAAATATATATGTAATAAGGAACAGTAAATAAAATTAGATTTCATAAGGTATATTAACATGCCTGAAGTACTTACAGGAAATCACATAAACTTTTCTATGTCCATCATTCATCTTACTGCATTTTGAAAGCAACTAAAAGCCATTCCAGGCTAGAATCAAAGAAAAATGTTATGCCCCTACAACACCTTGCCTCCATTGTTAGGACGTTGCTCCTGCTTTTTAAGATTTCTACAACATAAAGGAGGCAAGACAGAGTTGTAGCAGGTGACGTTCCCCAGGCCTTCAAGGAAACCACAAGGATCCATTCAGGCTAGCCTGTTCCCAAACTTCCCTGGACAGCCTCATTTATTAACTTAGCTGCATCACTTCTCTGTCTTTCTCTTTTTCTGCCTCTTCTAGATGGCTTTGAACTGGTGACAATGAATGATCTTGTTATGTGTGCGAATTTGAGCAAAAGCCAAGCGGCTCTGCTATTGTTAAGGGCTTCTAAGCTTTACTAAGAAAAGTAGTAACAGTAGGAGGGCTTAGAGCTCACACTAAATTTTACTTAATGATACCCGTTACTGGGGCTCAGCAAGCTGTTATTGACACATCACTATTTGAGTGACATCTAATTAATCATTATATCACTAACCAGAATCAATAGTTATAACTTTGAGGTCCTTTGTTCAACCTTCCCACTGAATATCTTGCACCAGCTTTGAGTTTAACCTAAAGTGAGACTGTTTAACCTATAAATTGTGTGGCTGTAGGAAATTACCCTGGGGTTTTGTCACCTTGGCATTCTCTGGAATGCAATTGTATTCTAGTAGCAAAATAAACGTGTGCTTCTCTCTGATTGGAAAAACATCCCTGTCAAACCATGGGCATACAGCATTTTCCCCTTGTTCCCCTAAAAATCAACATAAAAGAAAAAGAAAAAATGGATACATTTTCTTTCACTTAAACTCAACAAGAGTTATCCTGAATGACCCCCCCCCGGCAGTAGAAACTTTATAATAATCACACTTTGCTTTTAGAAGCTGGGAAAGCAAAGCATGTGGTGAGAACTATACTTATCTACAACACTATATCTTATTTTTCCTTAAATCACTAACTGAGTTCTGTGATGATAGTGTGGTCAATAAAAACTAGTATTTTTTTTCTTTTTTTTAAGGGAAAAAAGATAAAAAGCCTCAGATCTCCACCTTGTGTGGTTGATGATGAATGATTCTATAAACATTCTTGAGGCCCTTGGTTCAAGACTTGTTAATTACTGTTGAAGAGTAAAGCATCACAATGCGATTCCTTTTGCTTTTATTTTTTGTAATGTTGTAGCATTCCAGGTTTCACCTTGATGTTTAGTTTATGCTCCAAATTCTATCTAAAGTTTGCTTATTATCCCCATTCAAAACAGAGAACATAAGAACAGGTGCATGTTAGTCAAGTCCTTAAGAGGAAAAGTTATAGTGGCCAAATAAGAGTCCTACTGAGCTTTTCCCATGGCAGAGTTAAAACAAAGCATGGGTTGAATCTCAGTAGCATAGTTCAGTCAAATACATAAAGTTTTCCAGTCTGAAGCATAGGATGAACAAATAGAAACACATCTGCACGTGTACATTCTGACTAGTAGTTTCTTACTAGAGGGTCAGATTTTGTGCTTAATCTGGGTTTTTAGCCATTGCTCCATCACATTCCTATTTACGTAACACACTTTAATTTCCTAGATGAGTTAAATATTCTGTTTCATTTCAAGGAAGGCTCTAGCCTGGTGTTTTGGGGCAACAAGGCACCAAGATTGTGATGCTGAGTTCTTGTTTCTATACATTCCATAACCAACCAGATTCCATAACTTTGCTCCAGCCTAACTTATTTGAGTAAATTTCTCTGTCATATCTTATACGTCAGAAACTAATTGCTTGTTTTCATACATGGAACTACCAATTAAAAGGCTTACTCCCTTTTTCTCTATTGTACCAAATGTCACTAAATAGCTAGAGGAAGGCATTTTGCTATTTTAATTAAGCATATGGAGGAAAACACAAGAACATTACTTTGGAGGAAATATGGAAAGACTAAGCTGTATCAAAACATCTCAGCAAGTCTGTGGCATTAGAGATCAAGACAATCATGCAGTAAAATAAAAGATGAAAAATTCATGTTGAAAAGCCATGGATGATAACCCAAGTTCCATCAGTTTCAATTAATTTATCTTCATTGCACTGAACTCACTAATTACAACTCAGAGAACTGAGCCATATTCCTATGTTTCTGAGCAGAAAAGGTCTAAATTTAAAGTGGAATGACAAGAAATCCCAAGGCTTTTATTAAATAAAAAAAAAACTAGGCATTTTCAGATGAAGTTTTTTAAAGGGAAAAGGAGAAAGGGGCAGAAAGCAATCTCTGAGTCAATCAGTACAGTGCTGGCATGAGGGCTAAAACCAGTTCTCCTTGTGCCTAGAGGTGACCTAAACATCCAAAATGTTTACTTATCAGATGATAAGTAAAGATAATGAGGTGGTTTCAATTATTACTAGATCCCTACTTTCAGAGGTACCAGGAAAATAGAATCTATTCATCTCTTATGGCAAGGGGAAACAATACCAAAATAAAACAAGGAAAAATTACTCCATCTCATACCTTGAAACTCCCAACAGATAAATATTGCAAAGTCTTTTCTTTTTAACTCTAAAATAATGTTCAAATCATTATTGACTGCACATCTTTTACATACAAAATTCTTGGCCTAAATCAGGATGATATTTACTCTGTGGACACTATGCTATGCAACACAAGGAGTTTTAACTTTTAGTATTAGATTCTCTTAAACATTATTGGACAAATAATAAACCAAACTTCTGATAAATCAATTAGCAAGTTAAGCTGAAATTACGTTTTCAGACACTGAAAATTTGTAGGATTTGTTCCTTGAGATTTGTGTTTAGGAAGATTGCTTTTAAGCTACAATAGTCATAGCTTGAAGCATTAGCTTTTCCTAACAGTCTCATTTTCCCATGCTGCAATTTCCATTAACTGCATTTAAAACAAGCCAGAAAGACTATGAAGATGAATGGGACACAAGAAATCCAAAGAAAAGGAAGAGGGAAAAGAAGAAGAAAGTAAGCAGTGGTTTACTTCTAATACTACAAATCTCCTTCTGTATAAGTAATCAGTGAATTGAATATATAGTAAACAAAAAACGGGAAAGAAAAAGACAAGCACAAGGGGAGTGGAGAAAGTAGAGAAACAAAGAAATGCATACCACCTCCAGCAGCCTTTATTTCTCCCCAGTACAAGGCATTAAAAACATAATTGACTTTTTATGTCGGCAGCTGCTGATCTTTCAACAATAATAGGTAAAGAGCATTATATTACTCTGGTTCATCCCTGGCATTAATTAAACATTCAGCTCCGCATCACCTGTGATGATTCACTACCTCTGCATAGTGTAATAAATATACATTCCTAATTCATTATGAAGGGTAAAAGTGAAGCATAAATTCCATGCCATAACAAATCATTTTGCAAGCAATTCCGCTTCATCCAAACACTTTAGAGTAGCTGAAAGGCAGTAAGGCATAAAGGGCTTTCATAAGTCCATCTCAATCTCCAGCATAGGCAAATGGCTTCAGAAAGCATGTTTATGTACAAGAGTTTCTTTTTCTTTCCAAATCAATTCAGCACAAGTTGGTGAAGATATATCCTCATGGGAAGCAAGGGGATCCACATTTTGTTGTAGGAAGAGATTAAAAGTCCAAAGAATGGATCTAAAACTCAGCCTACTAATTTCATGAGAAATGGTTTTATTATCTACCACCAGCATTCATCTTGAATGGGTATGGAAGTTTTCCTGTTCAGAGACCAGTTTAAGAGACAGAATATAGTTTGAATGAGGTTTCACAGTATTGCCAAGAGAATGAAAGGCACACTATAGCTTAATATCCAAGCATATAATATTTTAAATCTTTATGAACTTATAGGTGTCCATACGAGTGGGTGGAGTACTCTTATATAGTCAACACAAATTGTTATAACTTCATTGAAAAGAATTTTAAAATGTTTCATTTATATCAGGAAAGGCTTTAGCCAACTATCCAAATTACCTAAGATAAAATAATTTAAAGACATTTTTGATTTGAACATGTGATTGCAAAACTTGTCTGAACACTTAGTCTAGGAAATATCACTATACAAATGACTGCAAACATTCTTGTGTTACAGCAAGTTATCCTCTGTTTCCTTACCACTGATCCCAGTGGAATTCATTTTGAAAAGATAATGTTAATATCTGATAGCAATATGCTGATAATTCTATGAGGACTTTTTATGATTCAGCAACCAGCAAAACTCCTTGTCTAAGGAACAGACATATTATTGAGAAACCATTTTCAGTCCTGATTTTCAGCAAATCAATGCTTTCAAGTTAATTTTAATCACAGAAACTTGGAAGCCTATGAAATATTTATGAGAAAATACATCACATACATATAGCAGTTCTAGTCTGTGACTGCAACATATGGTTTAGGAATTGAAACAGATGTGGGAGAACAGGTGGTCACAGTCATCCAAGGGTATAGCTGGAATCTACCATGATGAAAAGTAAAAAAAAAATAAAAATAAAAATAAAAATTAAGTAGCTCATTTAACTGCAAAACTTGCAGAATTAATGACAGAAGTCACAGCTCTTCAATGGAGAAAGGGATGTGTAAGACCTTGTGATTTTGTTACACATAAATATCCTAGAATAAGTTGATAGCTGGCTTCTTTCATACTTTGCCCTGACTATATTTTTGTCAACAATCTATAAAAATTTAAGAAAAAAACCCACTGTTTCTCCATCTTAACTTTCAAAGAAGTTAAACTAACGTGTAAGAAATAATTGATATTGAGGCATAGTAGTCCAGCTTCACTAAGATGTCAAACACAATCAACCTATCAGCTGGTTCCTTTGTTGACTGATCTTTAGATCCTCTAGATCTAAAGTAGATTTTTCTATGCAATAAAATTAGCATTTGTGCAATACTTGATCTATTTTGAATTTGCAGTTAATTCAATTTGCAGTTGTACAAACTCTGCAACACATCTAAAATTCACATGCAAGAAGCAAATACATGACCCGCATAGCTCTCAAATTCCTTGAGTATTCAAGCACATCTTAAAAGATCATGATTCTTTTACTTTTCTCCTTTATGAGGATGTTTCATCATTCAGTATATTTCCAATTTTAAAAACTGAGAATTTCATAGAACTTTAACAAAAGCATCAAGTCCATGAATTATATTCTTGAATGGTTCAGCAGTTGCCCCTTGGGTCACAAAAAATTATCACTTTTGAAAACAGAACACCCATGCACTTTGACATGGAAGTACAGTAAATAAGATAAATTTAAAATATAGCTGGAGTCTGCATTATTTTTCAAAATCATCAGCAGCTGTTTATTTGACTCTGGGAACTCCTGAATTCCCACAACAGCAGAAAGATAGAAGGCTGAATTCAGTCGTGTTTTCTTAAATATATTGGGCTTCTGCATTTAAAATGTATGCACTCTGCTAAAATTGATCATTCTATTTTTTAATGTTTAAAAATGAAAATAATTTAAAATAAAATTATCTTGTTCTAACCTCCGCTTGAGACGAAATTCCTTTTGGCATTTGTGTACTGAAAAGCTATTTCCAGGTACATAAGAACTGACATGCCAGATCAAACTAATGGTCCATCTAGATAGTGTATTAAGTGTGCTTATCAACTCTCACAGTTTTTCTCTGAAATTCCTGATTCAAAAACTTCCTATTTATTTTTAATCTTGTAGACAACAATCAAACCAGACCATTAATTCCAGGGAGCAATTTACCATATGTGCTTGAACATCATTCCTATGGATCTCAAAAATGCTAAAGTGTGGTGCCTAAATGGTATATTTAATATGTTTTTACTAAATTATGCTGTCACATGCAGTCAGAACAAATAGTCTTCCAACAGCAGACCAAATTCATCCCTAGCAACATTACACAGAAGCCAAAGGGGTTGCACCAAGGATAAAAGTAACCAGCTGTGCTTCATATTTAGTGCTTCTTTCCATCCATCTGCATTAAAGAATAAAAGAAACACTCACTACTATTGCTACTCCTAAAGCAAGCCAGATAAAATTACTTTAAAACTAGTAAAACCACTTACTAGGCAGAAACATTACTACAACTGGAAACTGAAAGCTTTACAGTTAAAGCTTTTTCTATACAGCAAACCCTCTGAAAAAAGAAATTATTTACAGGAAATTATCTTATTCTTTGAGAGTGCTCCCATATGCAATTAAATTTAATTAAAGTTGATGAGATTTAAGCAGTGTTTAAAGTTAGGCACATGTTTAAGTACTTCCCTGAATTAATCCTGTAAGTGTCAAACTGCGAATACCATGTCAGTAAGCAAGCTAGGTGTTTCTCTAAAACTCTTCTAGGACTTGACATCACCTTTACAAACAGATTATTCTTGCAGGAAAAAAAAATAAGTTCAACAATTAGATTAATACTTTATGTTCTTGTGCAGGTATGGTTTTTGTAGGTTTTTTTAGGATCAATTTTATCGAAAATTAATCTTAGAGTAATTTTTAATGTTCCATTAAGATGGTGAGGAGTGAAACAGGTTTCCCAGAGAAGCTGTGGTTGCCCCTGGAAGTTTTGAAGACCAGGCTGGATGGGGCTTTTAGCAAGCTGATCAACTGAAAGGGGTCCCTGCCTATGGCACGGTGTCTGGAACTAGATAATCTTGATAATCTTTAAGGTGCCTTCCAAGCCAAATTATTCTATGATTCTGTGATTATGTTCTGGTCTTTGAAAAATATTTGAAACTGGAACCTCTTGCAGGACCTTCACTTGTTGCTATGCATGCAATGCACACCAGATCCAAGAAGGCAGATTGGTTGGTCCTTTGTTTAAATTACTTAAAAGTACACTCAACATATCTGTTGGAAGTACAGCTGCTTAGAACATTAAAAGATAGGCTGTGAATTAAAACATCCTCAACTGTATTTTACATAAACAAATATTTCTGTATTTAGAATAATATATCAATAAGTCTATCAACCCATTTCCAGAAAATTTTGTTTACTCACAAAAGCAAAGACATACTTAACCTAAAGGAAAAGCTGTAACTGGTATAAAAAACAAAATTACATGGAAGGAGGACTCTGGATATGTACTTTTGTAATTTATTCATTTTCATCAACAAAAAAAAAATCCCGGTTTTTAAAATTCCAGGACAACAGGAAGTAAACATATTTGAGGTCTAACTTTTCCATACTTCAATCACAGATATATAAAATCACTGACACTATGCTCTTCCCATCTGAGGTACTAAGTGATTATCACGTACAGTGAAACAGGGAGGATATGAAAGCACCACAGTTAATGAATGATCTGCTGCCCCTATAAATACATTTTCAATGTACAACTGAATAGTATTGGATGTTATACAAGCACAATTAATAATTTAATTCATATCACCAAGCTATTTTAAAAATAGGACATTCAAACTGAATGTGAAAATAATCAAAAAGCAGAGTTCAACAGATGTTTAGTTTAAATTTAACACACAGCTGTCTATTAAGAACAAAATCATCTTTGCCATACATTATCTTCTGAAGGTGCAAAGATGGTTTCAAATGAGCCCAAATAATCTAATCAGAATTATGTTCCCACCTGTTTCAGAAGATGATTCCATTTTCTCTTGACATGGTTGTGACAAAATCACTTTATCCCTGTTGTCTTTCAAAAACTAGAAATCTAGAGGAGCTCAAATGGGATCATTCTTGACTTTAGGTTGGCAAGTTACAGAGAATCTGCAGAGACATCATTCTTTCAGTGGTAGTCTCAAGTACCAAATTCCACTCTTAAGATTTTTAGATGGTAAAACTGAGTTTGTGGAGATGAGCCTGGGTAAAATCTGTGGAGTTTAATTCACACCATTTGCTTTACAAGGTACTGTAACATCATCCTACAGATCTTAAAATTCCAGGCTGCTGCTGTTGAGGAAGCTCATTATAGTAAGTCTAACAAGCCATATAAAGCAAGAGATGATTCCATTTAAAATAAAACCATCTCAAATCATGAGAGCAGAAGATATTCTTTGTTTAGGAACATTCTAGGTCTATGTATGTGTGCCTATATGTACTTGTATGTGTGTTTGTACATGAGGTGAGGTCTCTGACAAGTTCCACTGCATTCTGCTGATATTGCAAGTTTGCATAGTGCCTTAGGTTATTTTTTAATTGAATTCCTCCATTTATACCTGAGCAGTATTAAAGAAATCCCAGAGGAGTGCAGTGTTTGATACTGGATGGTTTTGTTCAACGCCATGTCATTTTAATTTATATCGAAGGAGAACTTGTGGGAAGCAGGTTGCAGTTGCTTAAGCTTTAAATGTCAAGTAGGGGTGAGGAGGGGGGTGATGTTTAGTTAATGTAAAAGACAGTTTCCTAAGTAGAATTAAAGAGCATAATTTGTCAGCTAGACTATTTAAGTAAAATGGAGTGTCCTTTTCAGCTCACAGCCTATTAGAGGGGGGGAAATCCTCTGGAATACCAATTACATTTCTGGAGAGAACAGCATGCCTCTAAATATATTCTGTAAGAGACTGAAAATTCTTATCTTCTGACATGTATTGCACCTCCATAGAGTAAAAATATAGGAAGCAAAAAGAATGGAAAGTATTTGGAGCAACACAAAGTAAATAATGTATTATGGTTAATAAAGAGTTGAACAGATGTTTAACTGAATTTGTTTTTCTGAAGTTTGATAGTTCATTTGAGTCTCAATGAAAATAACACAATTTACAGTAAAAAAGTGACAAACTTGAAACACCATCAAAAAGGAAATCTTTGGAGTCGCTCCAATACAGCCTTTTCCTTACTTTTCTCTTAATTAAAATCATAAAATAGTGAAAAAAGTTTAAATATGAACAACAATAATGATAATCATAAAGCCTCATTACAGAAACATTTTTAACCCCAGGATCTCAAAATCCTGTAGAAAGAAACATATTTCAATCCACTGTATAGTGGAGATAAGAATAAAACCTTGTCTCCCAAGTCTTCTTAACCTGCTGCCTCCTTCCTCTTCCTCTCATATTTCTTCTCAGGGGATGGAGAAAAAGGAATATGTCTGAAATATTTAGTCAAAAGCAAAAAGTAAAAAAATTCCAATACTACTGTGCAGAGGGGAAAATCAGAGTTCTCATTCTTTTTGCAGGAACTCAAAGACAGAAATCTGCCTGAAATGTGCAGCATGTATTTATTGAGTTTGATTTTCCAAGGTGCAGCTTAGTCACTGCATATAGGCTTTTTCTGATGATCTGTCCATACAATCTGAGGCATAGATAGAAAGTTCCCTGAATGGCTTCAACTTGCTTAGATATCCCAGGATATGTGCTCACAATTTTCAAATTCTATCTATATAAGATTTTTCAGTGGGGAAAAGGAGAAAATCTGGATAAACATAGATATATGATAAATATGTGACTTGCAGCCATTTTCACTAGCAGAATTTAACAAACTTCCTAAGCATGACTGTCATGACCAAGCCTTAAAATCCTCTTGACAGAACATGGGGAGAAACTAGGATGCATTTATTTCAGGGATTTTTATTTTGCTAGTCCATTCATTACTATTCTCCCAACATCCTCTATTCAAAAAGCAAGCAAAATTTTTAACTTCAGCATTGCCAGGGTGGCTTGAAAAACTCTAACAGTAAGTTTATCTAAATATTACTAAAAACTAACGTTTTAAACAACAGTTATATTCAACAGGAGAGAAACCATACAAATACCTTAATTTTATTAGAGTTACCACCCATAGGTCTAACATTTCCCAGAATTTACTGGGGTACTTCACATAGTTCTTGGGTCCCCTCCACATCCAGCCCCAGCAACTTTCAACGTATTTCTTCCTTCAGGCTGTTTTACTCCCACTTGTGCTGCTTTCAGAGAAGGAGAAAGAGAAAAAAAAAGGGGACCTGGATTTTAAAACTTTTCTGCTTGGCTGCTTCATAGACTTTTTTATGTCTTTCTGCTAACCTTGGAATGGCTGGATGCTCTTCTTCATCCCCACATTTCTGCAAGGAGTTGCCTCCTGAAACAGTATAAAATGTGACAGAAAACTACTTTTGAGTTTTCACAGAGTGGGAGGAATCACTGGCTGGAATGCGTCTCATTATTTCTGAAACCCAGATGAATGCAATAAACTGCGTCTGTGTGCTCTCACCTACAGGAGTTGGCATTATTTTAACTCATTGGCTTTAACAACAATACAACTTAGGAGAAAAATTTTCCCACTAGATTTACATGCAAACACTTTCTGAAGGAAAACACATACTTCTGCAGTTAATTTCTTTGATTAAAAAAAAAAAAAACTAAATCTTACCAGAAGACACAGTTTAGCTATGAATTAGGCCTTTGAAGAGTTCAGTGTCCTGTTGTCTGCTGTGGAAGATTGACCCCACCAAGGCTGCTCTATCACTGCCCTCCTCAGCTGGACAGGGGAGAGAAAATAAAACAAAAGTCTTGTGGGTCAAGATAAGAAAACAGAAATAGCTCAGTAATTCCTGTCATTGGTACAACCAGATCTTAAAACACCTTCCCCACATCCATCCTTTCTTCCCAGGCTCAACTGCACTCCCAAATTCCCCAACTCCTCCCCACAGCAGGACAGGCAGACAGGGAATGGGGGCTGCGGTCAGTTCATCACATGTGGTTTGTGCTGCTTCTTCCCCCTCACGGGGAGGACTCTTCACACTCATGTCCTGCTTCAGCGAGGGTGCCTCCCACAGGAAACAGTCCTCCATGAACCTCTGCAATAGGAGTCCTTCCCACAGGCTGCAGATTTTCATGGACTTCTCCAGCATGGGTCCTTCCTACAGGGTGCAGCCTTTCTGCAGTACACACTGCTCTGACATGGCACCTCACAGGGTCCTAATTCCTGAGAGCACACCTGCTCCAGTGCGGCCTTCCCTCTCCATGGCGCACCAGCACAAACTTCCCACAGGGTCACAGAAGTCTTTGGACATCCCCCCCCGCTCCACCATGAAGTCTTCCACAGGCTGCAGGGCAATCTCTGCTCTGGTGCAGTCCTGCATGGGCTGCAGGGGCATGGCAGCTTCCCCAGGGTCTGCACCACAGGCTGCAGGGCAATCTCTGCTCTGGTGCCTCGTGTCTCCTCCCCCTCCTTCTGCACTGGCTGGGGTGTCTGCAGAGCTGCTGCCCTCACACATTCTCACCCATGTCTTCCCACTGCTGTTGTGCAGGAGTTATTTCTTGTCCTTAAACCTGTTATCCCAGAGGCACTACCAACATAACTGATGGGCTCAGTCTTGACCAGCAGTGGGTCATTCCTGGAGCCAGCTGGAATTGCCTCTGCTGGACACAGGGAAAGCTTCTCACAGCAGCCACCCTTGTTGCTTCCCCACTACCAAAACCTTGCCACACAAAGCCAGTACATCTGTTAAAATTAGCTGTCTGTTAAGGAAACTTACTAAAAACAGCGCATCCAACTTTAACAAAAATGCCTTATAAAGGCTGTCTACTAAAAGCATAGCATGGAATATTTTAGTGTAGCTAAAATTTTTGAAACTCTGCAGACCTTAATTTGGCATCACACTTGTCAAACAGCTCTGCTACTTGCATAGTGCAGGTATTCATATTCTCTTTCAAAGCTGAAGATATAAAACTTCTTTTTTGATGGCTTTTTTTTTTTTCAGTCTTACAGTTCTGGTAATAAGGAATGCCTGCCAGCAAAATTCCTGTAATGATCATCCCCAACACACTTTAAGAGAGTCCAACTACTCTGGTAATTCTCTCATCAATTTCGGTAAATGTTCACTTTAGAACATAATGTATTTTATAATTATACAGTTAGAAATATGAGCATATTGATTTGTGTGGAGAATTGAAATGTTGCCCTTCACCAATTTTTAGCTTCATCATTGCTGAAAGTGCTCCTGATGTTCTTGTGTTTCTTACTTTTTGCACATATGTCAATTTTAGACCTTACAGATATTTTTAATCTTTTTGAAATGTCAAGGTTAAAAAAAAAATTATACTCATATTATATTAATCTGAGATTCAAGGTAAAATTAATTTTTTTCTTCCACAGGTCATCAAGATGCAGCTTGATCTTTTTATTGAGAAAGATTTTTCATCACTATGAAGCATTTTCTTCTGTATGGTGTTTGGATAGTTGATTGGACTCTCAATTTCTCCCAATCCCTTACCTCTGGAAAAGTGAAATTTTACTGAGATTGGAGGAGTAAACAAAAACCAAAAGGATGTAAAAAATCAAAAAAAATTACTTTAGCCAGAAGTCAGAATTATTCCTCCAAGGGGGTGACTTTTTATATGAGTATAAAATTTCTTTATATGATTCCTGCCACAGTTTATTTTCCTGTATGCAGCCTTGAGCCAAAGGTGACTTGGCTTCCTGGCACGGTGTATGAAGTTTCCTGGTTTCAACCTGTAGACAACATTTGCATAAACCCAGTCTTTGGGAGCATTTCCACTACTTTCCTTATTCAGACCTGCTTTCAGGAGCATGAAGTTTAAAACTCAAATAAACATGAATAAAAATCTGTTCTAGAGATGGATTAACTCTCAGCAACCTGCACACCCTGCTCAGTGGTGAGATGAGGCTGTTTACTATTTCCTGCCCTGAGTCAAACTTCCTATGCAAATGTAAGCAATATTTTTTCACCCTTCTGGGCAAAATTCCCATATCAAAGTCACATCAACATGATAAACAAATTTATTGTTTTTAAAATGCAGTTATTATGATGATGAGACACACATACAATCAGCGATATCAGAGAAATAACTTAAAATTGCTACTTACAGCCAAATAAATACTAAATAAAATGTTTTCTGATGCTCACAATCATGGTCAACTTTCCCTTTCCTTTTTCTTTTAACCCTCACTGCCTTACTAGTGGAGAAACCTATCTGCTTTCTGAAACTTGTGCACCAGCTTTACCCCATTGCTCTCCGGTTCTATTCACTGCTTCTCGCTGCCTTTCCCCATTTGCAAATTTCCACCTCCATTGGATCAGTAAAAAAAAGGCTCCAGGTAAAAAAGAAAATCCTTATCTCACATCATTCATTTTACAGGCCAGCCTCCCAGCTGATTGCTGCTCCCTGCAAAGGGTAAGGCAGAAGCACAATCTGAAGCTGTCTTTACTACTACAGACTGTGCTCCATGCTCTCATTATTTTTGGTTCTTTCAGCAGCTGTCCTTAGTATATAACATTATGCTATCTATCATGTGTCTGAACCTATTTTTATTACTTCTTGCTTGCTTCCACTGGTTTAGCAAATTATACGTTGTGGTATTTTTTCTATGTTTCAGTAATGACACTGAGTCTTATAATGAGTCTCCACTAACTACTACCACAATATTGAAATTTCAGTAAATTCCAGTGAATCTTTCACATTTTTCAATTATACTAAAGTCTAATTTAAACATTTCTTCTGTTTAGATCCTTACAATCTAAGGAATTTTTCTTTTTTTACCATTTTAAACTCTGAAAGTCAGTAGCATACGTTGCAAAGTTGCATTATACCAGTATTTAAGGTGAGGTGTAGTGACAGTTTTGGATAGAATATCCATCACTGATTTTGTACTCCTAGCAGTACAATCCAAGAAACACGCTTTTCTTCAGCACTACAACTGCACTATACTGAGGAACTGACAGATTTTTCACGCAATAACTCTCAAACTTTTTCTGTCTCTTGGCCAGAAATCTGTGACATCTTTCCTTTCTGTGCATAGACTGATTTTTCATTTGCATTTTTTATTTATTATCATATGCTTGTCAGCTGACCTACCATCTAAATCTTTCTGCATTGTTTCTAATTATATTACAGGTATAACAAAGAGATATTTTCCTTGGGTCTTTTTTATCCTAAATTCTACTAGAGAATAATAAATTGCCTTCTTATTATAGAAATAATAAAGGTCCACATGATTTCTGTGCATTATTGGAGAAAATAAAAGAGACAGCAGGAAGCAATAAAGATGTATAATCCAATTCTACATTCTGGAAAGAAAAGGGTCTAATATCATTTATGGTGTCAGAAGTAATGTTTCTGGGAAGGGTAGGGATGGGTTATGATTACCATCTATCATTCTTCTGTAACAGTTAGTCCACAGAGTAGCTTGCAGGCCAAATTTTTTTCAAATTTGCACTGGAAACCCATCCCATCATGCCACTTTACACCATATCATATCTTTTACCAACTGTGGTTGCTTCAAATCTTGAACACTTATTAAGTATCTCATTATTTACGATACACCTTGTATTTTGCTTTGTTGTTAGAAAATATCAGGAAAGAAATTTATAGCAAGAGATACCTATTTGTCCTTACTAGTTAAGGTATATTACTTAAAGGATACACACATTTTGGCTTGTCAGAGCCATGAAATCTGCCAAGCAAATACTTCCTCTTGCATCTTATCAGAGAAAAAGATATCTTCTGGTACCTGAGGAAAGGTGTGGATATTCTCCTTTCTTCTGGGGAAAGTCTTAAGGATGAGGCCACAGTCAAATCTGTATTCATAAAAGAAATTCAGACATTTCCAGAAGGCTGAAGTGGCCTTTGTGTAAAAGCTATTTTCAGAGCTAGTGTGGGTACAAAGATAACCTGGATGGAGAAGAAATAACAACAACAAACTGATACTGCAACAAAGAACATGTAATTTTGGGGCAATCTAATCTAATCTAATCTAATCTAATCTAATCATCATATTGATTAGAGTTAGGCAATTTAAAATATATGCAGGCACAAAGGAAGAAGAAACAGGTGATGTGACAGACAAGAACTTCAAGATATGAAAGATAAGGACCAGGATCACCTCTTGTCTGGTCGGCTTGCCAGCCCCTGACAGGGAAAGGAAAGAGGATATGGAGTTTAAGAGGGTCAAAGAGAGGAACAGAAAACCAGAGATGATACAGATGCAGCATCCAGAAAAGAAAAAACATCTAAGGTCTTAAGAAATAATAGAAGGATCTAGACTCTGTAGCAATTAGTAGAGTTGACAGCACTTGCTCAGTTTTACTCCCTAGTAGTAGGTGCTAAGTAAATATAATGCATCTTGTATTCTTTGCTAATGAAGTGGTACAAGGAATTAGATAGTGCATTTCTGCTTTAGCATCTCCCAGTAAGAGAAACTAGCGATTTCATTTCATTGTGAGGATTCAGACCCCCAAAGGGAACCTACAAGAAACCCAGACAGGGGCTTTCAACCCTTTCAGAGTTATTATGCCATATAACTAAATTGCACATAATTATAGGAGAAGGGGTGATGCTTTTAAAATTAAAAAGGGTAGATTGAGATTAAATATTAGGAGGAGATTCTTCACTGTGGGAGTGGTGAGGCACTGGAACCAGTTGCCCAGAGAAGTTGTGGATGCTCCATCCCTCAAGATATTCAAGGCTGCTTTGGCTGGGGCTTTGAGCAACCCGGTCCTGTTGAAGATCTCCCTGCTCATGTAGGTGGGTTGGAACTAGGTGGTCTTTAAAATCACTTTCAACCCAAACTATTTTATGATTCTATAATGATTCCCTCTCTCATCTGCTTCAGCTTGCATCTAGAGGGTGGACTGAAAATGTGCCTTTAATCAGCAAGGTTAGTTGAACAAAACGTCTTCCCTCAATCAGTTCAGGCTGATTGACAGTTAGTAACACTAGTTATGTTGTTCCTGTTCTGGATTACAAGAGCCTGCCATTCAAAAAGAGTTACTCTTTTTCCCATTTACTCTTCGTGGCAAAATTGCTATGAATTTATTTCCAGTTTTAAAATTATGGCTCAAAAACACAGTGATGCAAACTAATCTATTTCAAATTGTCTTTACATAAGTTCTGGTGTCAGAACTTGTCCAGAAATATGCCAAAGACCTGATGTAGTTCTTACTCAACTGTTAATTGAAGCTGTATTAAAGCCATATTATTGCCCTCTGCAAACTATGTTAATATCTCAAAACTATATTAGGTTATGAGGAAAACAAAATTTAAAAATAAAACTTCATGCAGAAAAAGGTTGTGTCTCCTGATGCAGGGATGGCATATTGTGCTTTGCAAAGATGGTTACTACAAACAGCAGTATACTGCATGAACAGTGTGGAAATGAATTTTATTTCAGTACAGTGCATTAGAGATCCACAGTGCAACTTTGTCATCATAATTTTCCATACAATTATGCGTGGGTCCTATCTTGCTAAAGATTCTATCTGTCTTTTACTGCCTCTGGCTGTCATCTGGAAGAAAGTTCTCAATCATAATGTAAAAGACTTTCCAAACCCAGAAGTTAATGGCCATAGCAATAACTGCTATTTATGCATTCTACTCCCCAAAACCTCTGAAGCATTAGCAACATCTGCAAATTCAGAAAGGCATATGCCAAAGCATGTGCTAATAGCAGCTTACTGGCAGCAGTATGATGATGGATTTGGGACCATTTCACTTTAAGAATCAGTCTTTTCCAGATTTTTCAAGTGGTTTTATTTGGCTGATTTTACAATAGCTTGCTTCAAAATAAATTTGGTGATTACATACCTATCCTAAAACAAGCATCTAAGTCACAGAACATTGTGGCAACTTTTTGTACTGTCTCCACAGAAAACCTAAAGGTAGTGTAAATAGAGGGACCAGCAAACTCTCTCATTGTAGTCTGGTTTTAAATAATTAGGGCAGGGTTGCAGCAAAACTAAACTAGATGTGAAAATATGGATTGTTCTGACTGCTCCATTTTCTGACATCTCCCTTTCAGCACACTCTTCTAAGAGACAAAACATTCCTATATGATGTGAGATCTTCCGACTTGAATGCATAATTTATCTATGCAATTCCTATTTCAGAATCTATTGTTTTGAAGAAGTCTTGGGTTCACATATTTTTTAAAAAATCCTTCTCAAATTATCTGCTGCATTTCAGGGTTAACCCTCAAAGTGCTCTGCCATTCATATTCCACACAGCAAATCAACGAATGCTGCTCATTTGTGATTCCTGCCAAATTGCTACACTCTGCTCAGACTGAATAGCTCAAGACCCTAATATGGTGACAGCTGCTGGGAATGCTATTCTGTGAAATGAATAGCTGGATAGTATTCTATCAGCTAAGAGCACACAGTCTTATGAGATCTTATTTGAATATAGGTGGTGATAGCACATTTCCTTGCAACCCATATGTACTTCACAACATGCTGAGTTTGTTCCCATTGCAATAATTATAGCTGCTTGCACTTCTATAAGTTCATACAAATTCTTGCAGGATCAGGGTCAATCTTCAAAATTTAGCAGTCAAATAAAGTGCATGATCTTTTGGGTTTTTTCTTTTTGGTTCTTTTTCAATCTGAAGATTGTTTGGTTTTTTAACTGGTTAATATAATCTAATGTAGTAAATGCTTTTGTCCAAAATAAATAATGATAATTTAGGAAACTAGAATATGCCTAAACCCAAGTCAGTGAGTTAGAGCACTTTCTAACACAGGCAAGAAAATAATGTGTATCATAACAGCCACAAAATCATGCTTTTCATAAACCAATCAATGTTCTGATTAGAATTCGTTAGATTTCCTACTGCCACCAGTTTTGCTAGAATTTTCTTCCACACCTCACTACCTTACAGTATAGTACTTAATGTACTTTTTTTTCTGTATTTTCTTATTTTTAAGATAAACAGTGTGTCTCATTCTTTGTTGCCAAAAACATGGACTATTTAAGAGGAACATTCACTCGCTCCCTTCTACAATCTAAAGAAACCAATTTAGTCTCTCTTCTACGTTCTAAAGAAACCAATTTAGTCTCATACTAAAATATAGGTATTTCCTACTGAGTCTGATATTTTTCTCCACTTTCTTTTACAAAATATGTGATCAGGCCTCCATCTACAATGGTGCTTGCTCTACATACTTAGCATGGAATGATTTATAGAACAGCCAAACCAATATTTTATCTTCCAACCTGCACTAGAGGCTTGAATTGATTCCCTCAAGAGTGAGAAATTTGGGAATTTTACAATAGTTGATCAATGAGATCAGTGGTACACATCAGTGAGGATGGTCTGCATTGTCAAGTCTGGCCACAGGGAAACAGGTACAAAGAAAAACTAGTGCAGTGGTTACAATATGTGCTGAACTGCAGAAAGCATAGAAAATTTGGGACATTCTGCCACCTTTCTTAAACTGAATTGCAAATTGTACTGCCACATGTGGCCACAAAATATGAACCAAACCACAGAAATGACCCAGGCAGAAAGAAGCCAAAACAAAACCATCCTCCCCACACTGACCCTGCCCCGCACACTCAGCCCTGGAGGGTACAGGCAGTGATGCTGGGAGCAGCCAGGAGCTGTAGTTACAAACCAATACAGTCAGAGACAAAATAATTGCAGCTAGCTTTTATTAATCCTCACTGTCTTTTGTATTGCTGCAAGTATTTTATAATTGATTTTCAGCAACATTTTTAACAGCTGAGGGAGGGCAGTTGGTTTGGGCTTTTTTTTGAACACAAGTTTTGAAAAAGGAGCATTGAAGTTGAGAAGCTGAGAGCAGTCTCTCTTTGATTTGGTTAATTTGTGGGTGAAAGGGTTAGTGCTTAAGCAGGTACACAGCACCCTGTCAAGCAGCAGGTAAGTGTGGGTGAAACTGAACATTAGATACTGTCCTACAAATGTATTTTGTGACAACAAAGGGAAACTTACTGCAAAAGCATCGTTTAAAGACATAGAAGTAGAGTACTTGAAATACCCTGGCTTTAGGCAAGTCCTTTCATGTACATTTAAATTATCTATGGACTCAAGTAGAGTCTCCAGAGGGGGTTTGCAGGTTTCACAGTCAATGTTCAAGCCCTGTTTTAACGTTGTGAACAAGAACTAGAACAGGACTGAATGTGGGGTTATCAACCGTGTGTAATAAACAATGTCATTACTCCCCACAGCAAGCAGATAGGCCTCCTGCTGCATCCTGACTCCCTCTCTGTACTTAAAAGAGCAATTCAGAGCAGGAAGCTAACCCAGGTGCCAGGAGCCAGCCTTGAGAGATGACTTTTTCTCTCCACTCCCTTCTCGAACCTACTGGTTTAGGCACCTATGACTATCCCAGAGTAAAACTCACCCATGCCCCATAGAGGAGTCATTTGAGAACTTTCTCTGTACTCAAGTTCAAATTTATGTTGAGATTATTAATGAAAATTTTACATTACATCAGTTGCAAGACTGTTCTTGGAGGAATTTCATTATTATTTCCCTTTAACAAAATCATCAGTGGATTATCATCTCCGCTTGAGCGGATCCCTCACTTCCTTAGAATTCCTGTACAATCCTCTGTCTTCAGTAGTTTAACCACTAATTGGCTGGGAAACACTGTGGAGGATTTATTTCTCTAAAATTATTCAAAGACAATGGGTTAACCAGATTTACTGAACTTATGGGGAACTGTGTGTTTCATTTGAGCTATTTCTATAAGTAATTTCTAATCAGTTCTTGTTTTCTGTTGTCCTGAAGTACTTTCAATTGTTCTTTTCTCCAAGAAACTCCACAAACCTTTCAGTTTACTGAGCTCAAACCAATAGTTCTCTAGTGACATAACACATTTTTGCCCATTTCCTTCACCAAAATTTAAGTGCATTCAGATTTTGAGTTTGAGGTTCAGTGTAATAGAGTATAGGAACCACAGAAAACATTATCTACCTTTTTGAGCACATAAGTCACATTTGCACCAATAACTTGAGCCAACCTTAAAGTTACCCCAAGCTCTGTGTCAGCCAGAGTCAAGGATCCAGATTTCTCAGGTTAGTGGTCAGGAATATCAAGCAAGAAACATCTTGTAGGTAAAGTCTGTTCACCTTGACAATTCATTTTAAACTTGATAATTCTCTGTATCTATGTCTTTGTCCAGATGACAACATAAAATTTCACAAACCATATATGTTACTGTAAGAGAAAATTTTAGGTGGAGGAGAGCTATATTTTGCCAACAGATTGCAGCATAAGAAGAACACTAAAATGAAGGTTTTTGCTGGGACTCTGTCAGTGTAACAGAGGAGCAGGTTGTTATACTCCCTACCTCCCTCAGAATTTGGTGACCCATAAAACCTGAAGTCTTTTGCTCTGTCCTTGTTGCCATCCCGACTGCCCTGCCCTGCGGTTCTGCCACACTTGCAGAAATGGTGACGTTTACATTCTTCTCTCACCCTGACCCTGCTCCTCTCGCTGGCACATCTCTCAGCTCCACAGGGCACAAGGCAGTCAGCACCATCTCCGCCACACATAAAAACCTTAAACTCCAGCCCTTTCTCAAACACCCTTTGTACTGCATGAGGTACAGAGCGGCCTGAAAAGACCCTGCATTATAGAAAGGCTGCACTCAGAGCGTGGTTAATACACCTTGGATAAAAGAGGCACAAATGATAGGTAGGACAGGGTGAAGGAGGCAGCTCAGGTAGCCTAGAAGGGACTATGTCTGTGAAGACAGACCTGCCATGGCATCTTGTTCAGATCTGATATAGTTCTGAAAGCCCAGGACACGCTACTGCTTTACAAATACCCTGCCAGTGCATCAGGAATATTTTTACAGAAATAAGGACTTTTAAATCATTTGGCTGGGTAGTCAAAAAACCCAGAGGTGTTTAAATATGCCAAAATAATGTAACAAGAAACAGAATTTGTACATTTGTCAAAAAATAGCAAACAACATAAACAGCTAAGTAGGGACAAAATAAGATGCAGATGGGAACCTAAACTGGCACTTCTTATCTTCTTAGTGCTTGACTTCACAACCTTAATACTACAGCTTCTGAATGAATAATGTCCTTGTTTTGTTTTAAGAACACTACAGCCACAGATAACACACCAGACAAAAGACAGCAGGGGAAAAAGTTGGGTTATCACTTCATTTTACATTTTCATAGACTATCTTCTTTTTCTTAGAATATTTGATTATGTTTGAATGCTGAAAAATATCTCAAACATGAATCTACCAACAGCCTCCACTTTTTATTTACCATTTTTTAGGGGGGAATGACTGTAAAGAAGCTTTTTCTGACTACTTGAAAACAGAATTTACATAGAGATTAATACACTTGAGACATTCCACGGGACACAAATCTGTTTAATTGGTTTCTCTTGACTGTAATATTTCTACCCAAGATATTTTTTTCCACACTTGAAAAACTACAGACAAAAAATCCAGTTTGTAATCACCTTGCTGAACCATGCAGAAGTCCACTATTAATTTTCTGTTGATAAATTCTTTGCTCATTGGCTGAAAGTGAAGCTTTGTCTGTGAAGTTATAATATGAGAAAAAAAATAAGAATATCTCTGCAAAGCAACGGCTGATATGAATGGCTGGCTAGACACTGCGCAAACCTCCATCCTGGTAATGCCACCAGCTGGCTCAGAAGCTGCTGAAAGCTTCTAATCTGCTTCATTTTTGCCTCATTTAGTGCAGCATTTTTGCTTGCTGGTGGAATTTTGACAGGACATTGCTGTGGCATTGTTTCAATTTAGCTTATGCACTGATCTAGCTATACCACAGGTTTGGCAGCTACAAAAGTATACTTCATTCTCCCATATCTCCAGTGATTTTACAGCCTTCACAACATTCAGATCTTATCAGCCTCAGAATTTCAGCTTCTCAGAAAAGTGCAACTTTCCTTTCTTTCCTGTTCTTTGCCACTAAGTATTCCTTTTTATCGTGATTTTAAAGCCTTCATCTTTAGAGCATAGAGGTCAGTGAATTTGTCATCTTTACTTCTACAGAGATACTCCTGTGCATCCTAAAACAATGACCAAATAGTTCCCAGAGGACACAATACACAAAACCCCTGCTAGAGCATTTCTTTGCAAGACTGTTATTCTATGAAACTTCTTGCATGACATTTATTCAATCCAATTATAATTGACTTCTCTTATTCTATGCCCATAAAGAGTAAAATGTTAAAATAATGTGATAAGGTGAAAAATAATAGATGATATATAAGGATCATGCATTTTAAGAACAAGTTGTTAATCTGTCAATAAAATCAATAAACATTTGTGGGTATTCCTTGACTGTGGAAAAGATAAATATTTTGTTGTAAATATAAAGATGCCAGTTGCAAATTTTGCCTGTCACTGCAAAGGCACAATGTATGATGTATTAACCTTTCAGCCCATAAGCATTTGTATATGTATTGGCTCTAACTGGCACCAGCAAACATCATACTTCATCAAGAACAGAAATAATTTTTTGCTGAATGCAATGCATGATAAGGCCAGTCAAAGGGAAATTAAGTTATAACCAATTTTTTCTTAGCAGGCCTCTTAATTAAAGTAAATTTTAAAAAAACTTTATAACTGAAATATTCATGAGAGAAATAATAGTCTAACTAGAAAGTATTCATTGAAGATGCATTTTTGCATATTCAGTGATGTTTGTACAGCTGCTTAAACCTGTAATTGACATCAGGTCTTCTTACTGATTTTCTGACAAAATCCAGCTCAGGTAAGAAAGATTTTTTTTTTCCAGTCTTTCAAGACACAAAACTGCAGAAAAGTGTATTCAAGAGGGATGGTTGAAGTACCATGCAGGAGCTAAAGCCTGTTAACAAATAATGAAACTAAGATCTAAATCCCATAAATCTCACTCAGTTTCTTTTAATGTTTATAAACTGTTGACTGAAATAATAGTGTTTCTGTTTAGCAATGAATGCAACAGTGAGATATTTCTTCTTTAGGGGAAAATCTAAAAGGTAATGCTTTTTTCCTAATAAGATTTGTACTTAGTTATGGCACAGCACTGCTGATGTTGAAGGTTTAAAGCTGAGTAACAATGAGATTTTATTAACGTTTAGTGACAGTCTGCCTACTAGAAAGGATGGAATTGATGGATAGTCATGCTTTTTTACACCACCTTTTCAGTGACTCCATTCTCTCTGTGAGCACAGAATAAGGCTGTTTGTTAGGCACACATAAGAAGCCCAAGTTTTTCCAGCACCAAAAGGGATCCTACAGTAATTTCATTCTGTACACTTAGTCCTCATTTCTCACATCAGAGGGGTTTTAGGCATAGAAGTAATCGTGTTTGTTGTGTTTTTATAAAGTCAGATTAATTCCCCAATTCCCAATCCACCTAACATGAACAAAGACTTGCGCTGACGCAGCACAAAGGAGGGAGGTGCTGCAGGAGGGAAGGAAGAAAAATAAAAGTCAACAGGCTCTGAGACATAGCACTTTGTACCGTGAAACCACTGCTCAAATCTGGAGCAGCTTAATTTCTCTAGAGTAGGGAAAGAGCAGCAGCTGTAATTACTGCCTCTAAGTACAAACACTCCCTCACTCCCTGCCTTGGAGAGGCTGAGTTGCTGCTGGCCATTTAAGACAATTCACAGTTCCCTTGCCAGAGTAAACAGTTATATCCAATAACGCCTCTCACTACTTCTCCCTTTTTAAGAGGAGCTTGTTTTTTAACATACATCATTCCAGTGCTCTGGTTTCCATCAGGGCCTTGCAGAGGCACAGACAGAACTACATGGACTGCAAACTACAGAGCAGGCATGGAAAAGCCTCTAGTTAAAACGTGGCTCACAGGCTGCTGCAGCTACAGGCACTAATAGAGGATGGTGAATGCTGGAGCAAGCATCTCAAACTTTCCTCACTGAAAATGGCTTTGTGGCAACCTACCTTCCCAGCTTTTTTCACTTGTGGTCAGAAAATCTTTCCTATTCTTATTTAGATATTTCTGCCTGCAGAATTAAGCAGATTTTATGTCTTCACCCACTGGGCTTTACTTGACTTCTAAGATTTTTAAGAGGATTTTTCAAGGACAGACCTGGTTCCACTGCAAGAGAAGAGGGAAAATCTGCTGGCAAACAGAAATGCACCCCAAGGGCACACACCTTCTCAAATACATTTGGTCACATGCCTCCTGTAACCTAGTTCAGAGCACTCATGCTCTCATCTCTTCCTAGCTTACTTAATTTTTCTATCCAAACCTCAACACCACTGATTAAAACATAGGTAAAATATTATCCTAAACTACACAAGATTACATGATTTTTTCTTACTGCACTTCTAAGGCCTGTACCAATAAAACCCACTTGCTATTGACCAAGTAGAAATTTCTACTCATGTCATAGTTTGCTAAAGCATGTGATCATTTTTAGGTTTGAGCAAACACTTTTCATGCTCTAGGACTAGAATGAGGCATATTTGCTCCATTTGTACTTGAAAGGCTAATTCATTAGCACATTACGCCCACATCAAAACATTCATCCTCAGAGGTGCTAAAAAGTCATCTGTCAGTTTTCTAGAACTTTTAGTTCTATATTATCTTTACCCATATTAAAAGAAAATTTTATTTCATGCCAAAAAATATATCTGTCTTTAGCTGAATCTTCATGAAACCAGTATATCCTTCTCTCTGCGTCTTAACTATGTCTTAATTCTTAGATGGACAGATTGGGGTGGCCCTTCTGCTTGTAATCCCACTGATGCCAATGTAGTTACAGTGCCTTGGCACTGATGTGCAAGTCTCTTTTCATACACTGGTCAACACATAAAGGACATAAGGATAATTCTTTCAAAAGAGAAAGCACAGACATGGCTGAAGGGGGGCACAGAGGCAACTCCCTACCCACTACTGATACTTCAGGCTCCACAAATAATTCTGCTTTCTGTCTAGAAAGCAGTTACATGCTTAGCTCTCAGTTTCATCCTTCTTTCCTTCTTCCCTTTATCCTCAAATTCCACAGGGAACAAGAAATATTCCTGAGAATATTTCTATTCTCACTTAACCAATTAAATCCTCCAGTTGATGTGCCATACAGAGACCTACACATACTCACTTAACAGTAAACCAGTAGCAGTATTAAAGCATTTTCCTATAACAATAACTAGATCACACACAGCTCCCTAATGAATAGGATTTGCTAAATACGTTTTTTCTAACCTTGGTTTGCTTTACCATCACTGTAAGCTGCAGCAGGCTTTACAAGCCTGAAGGACAGGTGAGCAAGCAAGAAAAGCAGATGAAAGGCACTTTTTGAACCAGTCCCTTCTGGCAGCATTGCAGAGGTTGATCTAAGAGGTTAGTCAGAGGCAGGGAAGATAAGAGCTGCTGTGGCTGTCCTAGACAGGCTGTAGGACAGGCTTGTGCAGCTGCTGTGCAGGAGGCAGGGAGGAGGCAGAAAAGATGAGGAATGCTCCCAACATCCTCAAAATGGAAACTACAGGAAGGAAAAAAGGAAATGGACTAGAGGAAAAGAAAGCTGCAGTTACGCTCAAAGTTATGTGGAAGTTTGAGAACAAGAGGTTTTATTTAATACAGTAAGAGAGAGACAGCCATTGGGATTTAAAAAGAGGAATTATGTCTCAGTGTCAATAGAAAGGAGTATTATTCTAGTAGATTCATTTTGTAAGAATAGAAGGGGTAAGGGATTGGGGACCTATTTGTGATAATAGATTCAGAGCTCACATCTAACACAATTAGGTTTAATAAACAATACAAAAAATATTTCTCCCCCCGTTCAGCATAATTGTAATATATTTAGCTACTGAAAGCATTTATTGCTTTATTGCTTTCCCCTCACTTGCCCTTATGTCCACAGAAGACAAAAATCTTTTCTTTCCAATTCTTTCTTAAGTGAGAAAAAGTACTTGCTATTGAAGATGCTACCACCAGTATTGCTTTTCTTTAATCATGGAGAGACATTCAGCTGAACCCTTAACAATTGAATTGCACAGTGTTTACATAAAAGAGGATGTGGATACAATTCATTTCTGTGTGTTGTAAAGACAGTGGGTTTTATTCTGCAAAATGCAGCACATTTCCATATTTATCATTGTAAGCATAGAATTGCTTAAAGGCAGCACATCTTTAATTAATTTTTACTGCAGTGTGAAAAGAATCCTAAATCATTAATCATCTTCCTTTCACTATATACTGAAAGAAAATTTTCCTGTCTTGTTCCATACAAACACATGCACACAGACAGAGGAAATCTTGTTCAACCTGACTTTCCAACCGACTGGTTACAAATTAAGCCCCTTTCAACCTCTTGATCTAAGCAGATGTACCCAGCAGAGAATAGTCAATGGGTCACTTAGAGTTGCCAGTGCCCAGCCTTAACCAGTTTCAACAGGAAAAGATGCAAGATTGAATTTAAAATACAATGTTTATTTTCCCACCGATTCTTTTTAGCTTTCATTCACCTTCCCTAACCGACTGACAATTTTTTCCTAAGCCCAGCCATCCTCCTGTCTTCTATTATTTTGCATTACAAGAGGGGAATAAATAGCTTTCTGTTGGAGAAGGCAGTTGCATTTCTCCCACATATGTATTTTTCCCCCACATAAATGTCAGCATATAAGATGTTATACTTAGTCTCCTGTAGGGTAGCTTACATGAATGCACCTTATCATTCAATCTGCTGCCTAAACAAAGCCTGGAAAATCAACTTATTATACATGTCAAACATTTTATGAATATTAACTAACCAGTCACTATTTGCTCCATCCAAAGGATGAAATGAAGGAGGAGAGAGAAGAAATTGTGTCTCTGAAATACTTCTACAACTCACGATTCTAAGGACTGTTTTAGGGAACTAGTGAACTTTACAGTGTTTGACAAGAAACTGTTAACTGTGGTTAAATTAAAATTAACCCACACATGGAATTCAGGATCACAGGCAGACAGAACTGGATGCACACACTGAAATTTCATAGTGCCAAAATATAGCATGTATGAATTTTTGATCCTTAAAAGAACACAAGCCCTCTTATTAATCTGAAGGACAATCCTTATATTTTCCTTTTTTTCTTTTTTTTTTTTTTAGGTTCCCAGGGTACCAAGTACATGCCAAAATTGCACTGTCCTTGACAAGCATGAGTTGTTAACTAACTTTACTGTACAAATTTCAGCATGATCAGAATCAGAGGCATCTTTTTGCCCAAGTTGTACAAGTGGGGTCTTATGTAGGGAAGGAATTTTATGTCAAGCCTTTGTGCTGATTTTCACAGAATCACAGAACAAACCGACTTGGAAGAGTCCCATGAGGATCATCAGCTCCCAGCCCTCCCAGCACCATCTCCAAGAGTCACACCATGCCCAAGAGTATTTTACACCAAGAGTGAGCAATTTTTACCCATTACAGACTTACAGGCATTCCGGCTGAGGAGAGTAGCCCACATTATGAGCCACTTGATCCACAATATTGAGAGATTCAGTTTCACACCAAAGCCAGCTGAATATGTTGTTCTGATGATTTTTGACAGGAGAAAATAAATCTCCTTAATTCTAACATACAAATAGTCTTCATTTTTATGCTGCAACTCAGTGCTTAGCTATATTTTAACATTTCCTAATTGCATTTTTTATTAACTCAGCATTTTACTTACTTTTCAATCAAATTCAGTATATAAATTAGTGCCAACAGATTAATATCATGCTGGGTAAGAATTTCTATTTTCAGGCAGTGTTAGCACTCTTACTTTAAAATCATCTTCTGAGCCACTAAAGAAGATTCTGAAAACCATCTTTTGAGTAGGTTCACAATAGTCTCTAACACACACAGGTTACATTTAACATTTTAGGGCCAATTATCAGGGGATATATATATTTTTCAGTGGTGACACAGAGATCGAGACTGCATAACTTTCAGCTAGCATACAGACCATGGTAGATTTTAGCTTTTCTTTCCCATCACTGTTAATATTTGCTGTGTTATCAACATATTCAGGCAGATAGGTGATACACCTTCTGTGAAAGCAGCTCTTGAAAAGAGCATTTATGTGATCTTCGTATGTGAAATGGATTAGAAATATATTTAGGAAGATGATTCTTTCTCCATATATTATGTCGCCATGGGTTTGTTTTTGTTTTTTTTTCAAACAAGCATGCTTCTGGTTTGGTTTGAAACTGGAAAAAGAAAAACGTTTACATTTTTTTTCTTTCTCCATGATGGTAGGATTCTTTTATATATATATTTTAATATATGCATTTAGAATGTACTGTTTATTCAAAGTAAATTTTTTATCTCTTTAGACTATATCTATAGCTCAAACAGATTACTGTAAAAATTCTGATTTAATACAAAAAATAATTCCCTGTATGTGGATAGAATTAGGCAAAAGTCATCTCCATTTGGTAGTTAGGGGCAGATCATTGTTTAGCTGCATTTAATTGAGATCAAAACAGGACTAACCACATCATATGGAACCTCAGATCAGATCAGCTCTATGTCATTTAACATAATCCTTTATGTCCAAACTCCAGATCTTAAAGCCTGTACATCACTTAATTAAGTAAAGCATACAAGGTCCTGAAGATGAAAGTTCCAGGAGCTGTCTGAAATTATAGAACACAGCTTTGAAGTGTAACAGAACAAATAAGAGATCATAAACAGGAAGCAAAATCCACTTAAATAGTGTCACAGAATGGGTCAGCTCAGCATGAAGTATCATTTGTCTGCGAGACAATTTAAAGCCTGCTTGCATTGCTTATGTTCAAGCATTGATGATTTAAAAGATTTTTCTGTGCCTTAGAGTTCCATAGCACTTCTTACAAAACTGCCTCAAAATGAAAGAAAAGTATTTTAAAAATGCTAAATATACTTTCATGTTGGAGGCTTAAGAATAACCCATTTAGGTCTGCTGTAGCAAGTGCAGCAACTGGCACAGCAATAGCCTGGGTGTTATTCTCAGCTCTGATATTTTGCCAGTTCTTTTGACTTTTACCCAAGAAAAGTTTAAATCATTTTAATGAATTCCGGAATTCCTTAATGTGGCATGTAGTACCAGTGCTTGTTATTTAGCAACATGCAGATTTTGAAATAAATTGGATTGAAAACATGTACAAGTAATAAAAAATAGTTTAATTATTTCTCTCTGCTTTTGCTTCAGTTTAGTTTGTTTTTTTCAGAAAAACTTTTTTGCCTGTCATGAAATAAATGCTTGAAGCTTTTACATGATTTATTATCTACATTATACTAGCATGTAGCATAAAAGATGAGAGTAACTTTCCCTTTTCCAGCCAGAAAACAGAATATGCACAAACCATAAGACAGGTTCAATTCAATAGAGTAACAAGAACACCAGAACAGTCAAACAACTTTTTTTGTGCATTTAGTGAATTTTAAACAATTTGTAGATAAAGATATGCTTGAGGAAGCATAATCAAAGATGACTGAAACCTACTATTTTAAATATTGCACTACATGTAGTTTACTTTTTAATCAAGAGCATTATTTTCCCTCAGCATGGAACATAAACTCAGGGGACTGAAATATAATAACACCTATTATGAGTTAGAGTTGGGGGCAGGGGAATGACACAGAAGAAAAACAATCTGACCAAGGAAAGAATAACTGAACTTTGAAACAAGAAAATATATCTTTCTCAACATCTCTTATGGAATAGGTAGTAAAGGACAGAAGATAGAAACTTCAATTATAGTTTAGAGTTCTTTCATAAGATTGACACCATAGGTACTAAGCCAGGTAAAGTAGGGCTCTTTTTAGAAGTTCTCTTCAAATCTAAAAATCAAATCACAACACAAAAGACTTAATTATTAACTTTTGGTATGACATAGGACATGTACTTTTAATCTTGGAGATTTTAATGGCCTAGTCAGTCTGTCTCAGACCCAGCAAAGTCTCATAGTTTATGGCAGTCATTTTACATGCCAAAAATTCATCCTCTCAACATCAGGTTATTGTCCTTACCTTAGGTGTTTTATCTATGTTTGATGAAAGGGAAATTAAACTTGTGATTTTCCAGACTTGAAACACTGACACTGAAAGGGAAGAATGCATGTTTTTACTCCAGAATCATGCCATATTCTGTCAATCAGAGCTTAAAATCTCCATGTTCCACCAATAATAAAGAGCAGGCACGTTTGTGGAGCAGCTCCAAAGAGAGTCTTTGAAGACTGTCAGCCACCAGACCCAGCATTCTGAAGGGGCATTAAGTCTTCTCCAGTAACAACAGGAATGTTGTAGGTGCAGTGTCATGAGAAGGGAGCAAATAGAATACCACAGAATTTATAGAATAATCTCTTCCTTATCTCCTCTGCCTCTTTTTCTGATTTAAATGGGAGTTATGATGACATGACAAATTTATGAAGGAATATAAGGGAGATACAGGAAGAAGGACTGCTGACCTCATTTCACGGATGACTTGTTTCTCAGAAAGAACATCTCTCATTGTCTTAACTCAAGGCACATTAGATGATTTTGAAATAATCATACAAGAACAAGACAAGGCTGTTTTGGCAAATATGTTGCAGGAAATAAGAAAAGGTACCTGAGCTAACAACAGCAATTTAGGAGGTGTAGGAAGGAGCTGCCTGAGGTTTAAAAGTCAAGTTCCATTAAATACTAAAACAAGTGCTGCAAAGAACAGGATTTTCAAAGTTATTGTTTTTATGCTTCACCAGGAAAGAAAAACATGACCCACAAACTTTATTTCCTGCTAAAGTTAGCAACATCTGTGATTACTGAATAGATTAATACAAAACAATTGATTATGCAGAATCTGCTCGAGACTATGAAGCAACCTCAGCCTCAACCTAAAAACAGATATAAGGAGCCAGCCATCAGGTCAGCAAGTTTTGACTTGATGACCTTTTGCCCCTGCTTCCCATATCTTGCTTTGAAAACTGAAGAGCTGCCATTTTAGGAAGGACTACGTCTCTTTGATACTGCAAGTTGCTTCTGTATTTCCAGTCTAACATCTGTTGGAATGAGGTTTCAGAAGGTCAGTGAATAAAGGGGATGTTCAAGGCCATAAAGAGAATATAGCTATTAATGAGAATATAACAAAAGTGAATTTCTTCCTTCTTTTATTCTCTTTGTGGAGGGCTTGGAGGAATTGAGTAACAGAAGTCATAATTACAGTCAGTCTGTTTTATAATCTGGGATTGACATTACAGAATATTTGAAATTATTTCATAAATATTTATTCTGAGTGCATGCTTAGATTTAACTGACATGATGGCCTTGTTCAAAGTCTGAAGGGTAGCACTAGATGATGATGAAAGAATTGTTTAGTGCCTATTATTTATATGCAAACTTTGCTGGATTAGGACGTTGAAGACACAGCTGTTTCTCTAACTATTTTTCTTTCTTAACTTCTCACAACTTAATACCCTCTCATATTCCTGCTCATGCAGTCAAAAATATTTTTGCTGTAGGAATATTGTGTTGAAGAGGTAGACTTAGAATTCTAAATAGGAGGTACTTTAATTATCAGTTCATGTTCACCACCAATCCATTCAGCATCTCTAAACTCTAAAAATTGGTTCTCTCTTTTCTTTTTTTTTCAACCAGAAGCAGCTCATTACAATGGAACTTGCAACACTGCAGCAGGATTGTCTCCAAAAAGCCACCACCCCAGTCCAGAGACTTCTCTGAAAACTCCTTTTTCAGTTCTTAACTGAATTACACAAGAGTAAGAAATACAAATTGGTGTGCAGCCCTGCCCGCATTTTCTATAAAACATTTTTTTTCTGATGTCAGATTTAGAGGAATTAATAGCAGAGATAACATTTCATAACTATGCCATCATATCCATAAGAATGAAATCCTAATACTTAAGCCCTTGTATTTGAATTTCAGCACTAATTACTTGCCAAAATGCCAATTTCAGTTAGTTAATGAATTGTGCAAATGACAGCTCACTAAACCTAACTGATCTTTAAGATCTAATTCAGCTACGCCCAATTTCAAGTCAAGGGCTGTCCCTGGCAGACTATGAAACACATGTTGCTACACATGTGCTCTCTTACTTTACTCTCTGCTTCTTCCCATTCCTTGACCTTGGCATCCTTCTATGACTCCTGAGCTGAGCTGTCCATTTCTTTTTCATCCATTGATTGAATCATTTTTTACCAGATATTAATACACAAAATTTAAGTCTTACAGAATGTTAATTTTATCTTATCCATATGAAGAATAAGAAACTATTTCCTAAGGGAACAACTGGATTTCCTGATACATGCTCAAAATTGTTTTACTTAACTACAAGTTATTCATGCTATTGCAGAGGTCTCTGAGTCAAGTTGCAAAGAAAGAAGTTTCTCAAGCCCAGAACAATCCTCTGGACAAAATCTTGCCTGGGAATATGAAATTACACCTCCAGATAGTTGAAAAATTTCTTGCAGCAAGAAATGCATAGTCTAATGATACACCTTTTTTCATACTGAATTTTTTAATTGCTAATTGGTTGGAGTAAATTATACATTATATGATATTTTAACATTTATTTTATGCTCAGAAGCTGGTATTTTTTCTTGAAATATCACCCCCTGTATAAAAATTGTTTAAATGTGATTAAACCTAAGCAAGAACTTAGTCCCTTTAGAGTGAACAAAACTAGTCCCATGCTAAGATCATGCATCTGTTTAAGTACAGTGAGGCACAAAGGTAATGTATTTGAAGGAAATTATTTCCAGTGTTCATTTAGCCATGCTAAAACAAATGGACATAAAAGAATCTTTTAAAAAATCATTCCTTTTTAAAGATAACTTTGGACATCTGTGATAGCGGTACCTTGAACTCTATTGTGATGCCTCATGAATCCATGAGAGAATAATCTTTTTTATTAATGCTCCATACCTCATTTTGCAAGCCATGTTTAACACAATAAACAAGAGAGTCTGTAAAAGCCTGTAAAAGCAAGCAGTGAATTCTGGTGAATTCTGCAGAGGGGCTTAACATGTGCAGTTGACAGGGCAGTACAGATGTAACCAAGCCAAATGTTGGAAAGGGGCTCTGAATCCTGATAGCCAAATGTGCCCCTCCTGGCTCTGTCAGCAGCAAACAGGGCAGGAGCAGCACGATCCTCCCCTCCCCTGGGTGCTGTGAAGGACAGAACAGGTCTGTGATAACACACAGCCAAAGGGCTGCCCTGCTCTGCAGCTCACATTGTCACTGCAGCGGGGACAGAGGGGGGATCTGGGGCTTTGGACAGAGGGGGGGATTTGCTGTGGTGAGCAGAATTAAAGGAAGAGGAAAGGTGTTAAGAGAACATGGAATTTTCTCCTTGATAATCAAAGCCTAAGGCATATATCCTCAAAGGATACTACTGTGTAATGAAGATTTTCCTATCTTTTCTGGTCAGATGTCAGCATGCCAAAGTATGCAGACCTTGAGAGGCTGCTGAATCCAAATTCCTCAATTTACTTATAAGAACTAAGTACATGGAATAAAGAGAAGTGCAGACAATACACAGAAAAAAAAAATCACCTTTCTTTATTACTGCACACTCCTCTCCCAGCAAGAATCAGTGATGACCTGTGTCCACTAAATTCTGTATGTTGCTGAAGCATTACATCTATGGGCTACCCTTTATTCACAATTTAATAGAATTCCACATGACTTGTTGGAGGACTGTTATGTAAATACATTTAGGTATTAATATGTTGCCTTTACAGAGAGACACTCTGCTGGCCATTACTCTTGCTAAGCCTGGAAAGCATTCTGTGATCACTGACTCAAAACAATAAAAAAACCACAATAGGTACAGGGAATAATCTTGAAGGAGATGGTTATTATTATTTTTAATGAAAAGTGGGCAACATCACCGTTTCTAGCTGTATTGATAAATAACAGCTTTTATGTAAAATTTAAAATCATACGGAGTAAGAAAGTATTGTCCACCTACTAGCCAACACCTCTAAATCCAATTTTGAACAAACTGCAGAAAATTATTAGGTAACAAGTACTTTATCAATGTGCTTTTATTTTCTATAACGCTGAACTTGCTGTCTATAAGCAACTTACAATGTTCACTTTTGATTTAAACAGTGCTAACATTTCTGCATTTACTGCAATAATACTGTGTGAGCCATAACACCGTAAAGTAAGCCATAAAAGCAATTTGCTCTCCATATGATATTGATTTGTAAATAAATTAGTAAAGTTTGTGTTTATTCCATGCAGAAAGCGAAACAAAAGTAGAATTAATAAAAGTACTCTTACAGCTTTTTCAAAGTTATCTAAAACAGAACACTGGTTATGTGAAAAGTTTTGTGGATGCATCCTTAAAGCCCACAGAATTGCTTCACACTTTCACTGACACACTTCAGGAAGGAACATATCACATTCTTAGCAAAACAGAACATACATCAACATGAGAATTTCTGGACAAGTTAAAGTTGAAAAAGGAATACTTTAAAGTAAATACTTTGCTGGTAAGTAAAGCTTCATTAAGAAATGGAATATATTTGTTCCAGTATTATATTCCCAGACCAGTTTCACTGAATCTTCTAGAAATCACACACACCTTTATTTTTCCTGATGTGCTTATAGGCCCAGAGTGCCGAACATATTGAGTCAAACACAATTTGTTTCCTGATTCTCCAAATCACAGTTAACAGGGAAAGAATATTAGAGAAAATGGAGTCCTGTTCTTTTTCTGAGCCTGACTCCTGTGTCTGATACTAAGGACAGGCAGAGACAATTTTTATGGTGCTAACTGACTTCTCATCTATGACTGATGGTGAGGTGGCTGTAGAATGGATTAAGCACTTCATTCTGAGTGACATCAGGAAGACAAATTCCTTCAAAGAAATTCTTTCTAAGAAAAAAACAAAATTGCAGGTTTTAAGATTAGAGCTAATGGAGAAATAGAATCCTTAGTTTGGCAAAGGAAAAAAGGGAAAACAAACAAACAAACAAAAAATCATGCATAAGCATCAAGAGAGGAGAAAAACAAGAACAATGCCAGCATGGAAACACAAATTGTGCCCACTCCTTGAACAATATATACGGTGTTGGCTCTACCTTAGAAGAAAGCACAAGTAGGAAAGGCCATGGGTGGCCAGGGGTTTGGAACCCTTCCAAATGAGAACAGAATAAACAAATGATGATTTTTCAGCTTCAAAAAGGGATAATGGATGATGTTTTGCAAAACTGTTTCATAATAAATAAATAGTTACAGCAGTATATATTACTCTGATCATTGAGCCATAAATAGCATAAAGATAGTGAACAGGAAATTACAGGGGCAGTTTATAGATATTAATGATAACAATTAGCAATAGCAATTTTTACAATATATATATATAAAACAATACACCATAGCAATTAATTGTAGGTAATTATTACAATGATAATCACTAAAATATTATTCCATTGTGGGACAGTGCCACGTAATCCTGTGAGAGCTGAAAGCAAATTCCAGAAAGAACAGGAAAAATTCACAGGACAGAGGGCCATCAATGGTTAGTCAACACTGTGGTTTTAACCCAACATTGGATTTAAAAATTCTCTCTGTTTTGTTGGCATAATCTGGGAGAGAAAACCTGGGAGATTCTCTTCCTTGGATTTTTAAAAAATTTTTGCGGTGTATCTAGTATTTGTGATCATTAGAGACAGAGTGTTTGTCTAGGTGGATATTCATTTTGACACAGGACAGCATTATTTGTTCTCTAGGACATGTAATCAGCCCTGTGTCATTAAATTTATAGAGGCATATGAAAAGAGTAACCTGAGAAATTTATGAAAATCTTAGGTGGACCTTTAGTCTTAGGTGTTGGAATTACAAGCTTTTGAAATTATTTTGTGCAGATTCAAGGGATCTATACCCAGCAGTAATCATAGCATCACAGAATGGTTGGCTTGGAAACAACCCTAGAGATCATCTAGCTCCAATCCCCTCATCATGGGAAGGGACAACTTGCACAAGACCAGGCTGCTCAAGCTCCATCCAGCACGGGCTCAAACACCTGCAGGGATGAGACATCCACAACTTCTTTGGGCAACCCCTTCCAGTGCCAAGTAATGCAGGGGATTTATACACAGAAAATGGCAACAGACAAAAGGTATTTTTAATTTCTTCTGTAAATAAGTTATTTCCTTTATAATGTTTTATACATTTTTTTAATAGGAAGAAAAAAGTCTATATCAGAATATCTATCATCCAGCAGGTTCTTGGATTTCACTTGTAAGAATAGAATAAAGCCATTTAATCAAGTGTCAGTCTTTCAGGTGTTTAATTCTAGGATCTTGTTGATCAGGATGACACTCAAAATAGTTCTGTTCCTTGCATGTCAAGGTATGATGTCACCAGTGTAGGTGGGATTAGGTTTTCACCTCTGCTATCAAGAAAATCAATAATTTTCTTCTTTGGAGAGACAATATTTAGATACATAAAGATGATATGATAAGTAGGTTTGCAGTGTTGACATATGTGTTCTGCTATGTAAGAGGTATCTCAGATGTAATCAGTTTGAATTTTTATTTTCATATCATATTTACTGCTGAAGTCTTTTCTTAGAGCCCTTGACAGTTCCTGTTAATATTGAGGAACTCCAATATTTACAGACTCACTCCTTTTAGAGATTAAGGTACAGAAATGTAAAACTGTATTAACTCAAGCATTTAAAAGTATACTTTAATTGCTTATATAATATTACTCTTTTTATGAGAAATTTAGACATGGAAATTTCTGAGGAACTTATTTTAAACAATCATCTTCTTCAACTGATTTTATTTACATATACTGGTGGGATCATTTTGCAGTGATTTTTCTGATATTGTTTCTGCTCCTCTTTCTTACCCTCCCAGCTCTGTTGTGATCCTCCCCACAGAAAACACCTGCATTTCCTCGACTTGTGAAGCTCTAGTTCCTCTACCTAGCTCTACCTACCATGAAGTTGTTGAAAGCCTGCCCTAATTGCTTCCTGCTGCCAGCTGCACAGCAGGGGCTGGCATTCCGTGCTCCTGGAGTCAGAGCTCTCCTCCTATGCTACCCAAACAGCAGCTTATTTCCAGAGGCATCTTCTCTGCTGCTTGGGAACTGTACCAAATTATATTCTGGTGCCCCAAACTGCACACAGGACTCGAGGTGAGGCCACCTCAGCGCAGAGCAGAGCAGGACAATCCCCTCCCTCAACCTGCTGATGCTGTGCCTGATGCACCCCCAGGACAGGGCTGCCAGAAGGAACACACTGGCAGGAGAATTAATCTGTGGTCTGAGAGTAAAAAGACCAGAAAACAAATTCATCCTGTGTTACCTCATTGTATTGGGGCATCAGTAAACTTCTTACAAAAACCTAGTCTTGGTATCTGAGACAAATAAGGAGCTGCTCCCTGCTTGGCAGGTTCCGAGGACTCCAGGCAGCTTTGGGGACCTCAGAAGCATTTCAGAATGGCCTGACATTTTGCAGTCCTGACAGTTTTGTTAAAATTCTAAGACACGAAATTATTTCAAATCTGTCTTATCTTTAGACCATTGTTACCTTGTTGAAATAATGTGGTATTGTTTCACAGAACTCTAATTTATAAGCACCAAGGTCAGTCATTTCCTCTAACAACCTCCTATCCAGACCATGTTTCTCAAAATCATGGCAAACAGGGAAATTTCATAATGTCACAACCTCTCTATTCTCTATGTTGTATTTAATCCAGAATAATCAGGCTTCTGACCTTCATTAAATTACTTGAAACTGATTAAGTATTTTTGATAAAGTTACAAATAATTATCAAAATACCTTTATTTTCTGCTAAGCCTACACGATATCAACAAAAGCTCTCCTTTAGGTACCATATCTAAACTTAAAACAACACTCTCTCAGAATTTAATTCTAGAAAAATGCGAAATCTCATTATTTCAGTCTACTTCATGTGCTCATTCAAATCTATACTTCTCTAATTCAATCGGACTAATTCATAAAGACTTAGAGCAGGAATTACACAATGACAAATCAGATCCAGCATAGTTTAAAGAAGGTTTAATCTTTTCTTATTTGAAATCGTTTTTCTAAAATTTGGTTGAGGTAGAATCTCAGTGGCACACCCTGAGAATGCTACTAAATGAATCATGGTAAAAATAAGTAATGCAAAAATGCAAGGTTATACATAAACATTTAGGAATTTACATTACTTGCATGACATGAATTTATGAATGAAAGTCTCTGAGATGCAAATAAAAGAGAGGAGACAGATTTGACATGACTAATTATCAGTTTTACAATGTGCCCACATGGAAAGGCAAAGCCATTTTAGAAAGGTAGTATGTGAAATATTTTTAGTAAGTATTTAGGACTTTTACACAAACTAATTGCAAAATTGTCTTTTAATTACTCCTTCACAATTCTGGTCATTCATGTTCAAGGGCAATCACTCTCTTATCTGGAGCAAGTAGATGGGGAAGCAACCAGTATGATCAAAAGTTTGGACAGTCTGTTTTACAGGGAAGACTAAAGGAACACTTGGCTTCCTGACTCTTCAGAAGAGAAGCCAAGAGGAGACATGTTTGCTCTATGTAAACACATCCCAAAGTTAAATATTAGAGACAGAAGGGCTGTATAAACTAACAGGCAAAGTCACGAAAAGACAAAAAGTAATGGCCAAGGAATACACTCAGAACAAGTATTATTGAAAGTGCTTACCTGTCAGATGAGATAGTTTCTGGAACATTTTTCAAGTAGCAATAGAGAAACAGAAGGGAAAAAAATCTCATTCAGTAGAATTAATCAAGTTGTATGCGGGTAACGTTTGTTTGCACGCACAGATTACGAGACCCAGCAGACACAGAAAGTTCACACATGTGGCATGTGTGACAACGTTCCAGGAGCTGGGAGACAGGCTGGAAATGTTCCTCCTGAGATATTAACCATAACCCAGGAGAGCTCCACAGCTACCAGGCTTTGTGTGGCAGTGGGTGAGCAGGGCACGGGGATGCTCCTGGTGTCTCTATTTTGCAAGCTGTTGCACCCTGCTCAGAAGCACTCTGTAGCTGGGAGTCATCCAGTTCACCCAGGAAAGGCACACCTTGGCTCTCTAGCTCTGTGTCTGGATGGCTCTCACTTATATGGCTCAGTCTTAGGTAGACCTGAGGGGAGCAGGGGCTTGGATCATTGATCCTCATGGGTCCTTTCCAAACTAAAATATTCTGTGATTCTAATGTGACCAATTGGTACACAAATCAGGACTCTCCCATCTCTTTCTTCTGCTCAGCATTTCTAAGTAAAGCCATTGGCAGACATAGTGCAGTCCACAAAGATTTCCTAGTGAATATTTAAATACCTGCAAGACTAGATAGAGTTAAGCAGCAATTTTAGGTATCTATCTTTAAACTTAATTTTTAAAAGTGATACTATGTAGGAAAAAAAAAAAAAGACCTTTGCACATTTGCACATTTATGAGTCTGTCTTTTAGATGGAGCACATTTAAGCTAACTAAACCTGATTCTAAAAGGCAGAGTGCTGGAATTTAAGCTAATTTAAATAACATTTGCTTCAATGACTCTAAGGCACCACGTATTTTATACAGAAAGGTTTTCAGCATGATAAATGCAATTTTTCACACATTTTTCTGACCTATTCAGATTATTGCCTTGTATGTTATCAAGATACAGCAGTATATCGTATTTTCAAGTTAAACAAGAAATATTTTGGTATTTCTCCTTAACAAATTAATTCTGTGGACATGTTTCATTTAGAGAAAAGAGTTAATTGGTTTATGTTCACTGAAATGTTTAACAAAAAAGCAATATGATTTTATTGCAAAATGAAAACATCTTTCCTGGAAACCTCATTCTGGTGCCTTAAGGATTGTCATTATGTTGAGCATTCAGTGGCAAATGTGTCTCACTGGAAGTAAGTGAGAAAGAAAGACTATAAAGTCAATATACTGTCAAGCCAAATATCTTCCCAAAGCAAGATGGGCTGCCAATTCCTCCTAAAGAAGTCTCAAAGGGAATTAAATTATATTCTTCACTGCCTAAAAGTCCCTAAACACAGGTTAGAGTGGTTTTTTTGAGATGCTGGGCTTTCAACTCCATGAAGCAAGTACTTCTAAAAGAGCTCCTTGCTGTTCTTGCAAGTGCCTCATTCTCATCAAGTCCACACAGTGAGCACTGGCCAGTGACCGAGGTGGAAAAGTTCACAATAAACCGCTAAGCAGCTTTTTACAACATGCATTAAAGTAAACAAAGGAACTTTCCAGTCGCTTCTGTAAATATTGATTTGGGTCTTATAGGCATAAGACTAAGGAAAAAGGAAATAGAATCCTGTAGGATATTAAGAGGGATTGGGGTTTTTGAGGTGTAGGCTTTTTACCCCTCAGTAGAAGATTGCAACATCTCTTTATATGGCCACTATAGCAGAGACAAAAAAAAAAACACAATAAAATTTTCAAACATGTAAATGCTAATTTAATTCCCAATCAAGCCTGAAGAAATTAAACTCTCCCTTAAACAATAATCTTTTTTCCATTTATTTGTAAGGGGGTAAAAATAGCTCCATGAATGCAAGTACATATGGACGGAACCCTGGACCTTCAAGCTGAAGAGCCAATTTTGTTATTCACTTTGTTGTTTCAGAGCAGGATAAACTGTACCTGTATTGTTTCTTGGGCATGAAGTTATTCTGTCAAGTACTGTTTGCCACAAGACCTTGGCCCTAAGCAGCTGGGGATCCTTTTTAAATTTACTGAACCACACAGACCTGAGTACTCACTGATAATCTCCAGGATGAATAAATACCTTCTCTCATCTTCCTTTAGTTGTCTTTTTTTTTCCCCGCTAACAAACAGTGAGTGTCCTTATGAAACAAAACAAACAAACAACAACAAAAAGAACCCTACAAACTTCATCAGAGAAAGAAATGGAAGATATCTTTGTTTTGAGAAAACACAGAAGAAATCTCTTCATATGGAACAGAGTACCTTTGACCATAGTCCATTTATTTACACTCCAGTGCAAATATCCAGCAGCCAATTTCCATTTTCAGCATCACTGCCACATGCCCAAGCACTATCATTAGTCATGCAGCCTCAGAGTGTTGAAATATTGGCAGTACATTAAGAAAATAATTCTTAATTCAACCTAGTGGCTTCATCTCTAGAGGGCAACATGTTGGGCACAGTTTGCCCTCTCTTCCATTCTGTCCATGACTGCAAGAGGGTAAGTCAAATGAAAAGATCATTTTACTAGCTCCACTGATAGTACTTTCATTTGGTGCACTGCCCAAACCTCATGCTGTTTCTCTTCTTTCTGGAGGACTTGGAAGACCATGGCAGTCTACATTCACTGGGGACAGGAGAAGACTCTTAAAAGGCTGGGCAGAGGTACAAAGGAAGCACATGAAGCAGAACAAGCTTTCCCCCGTTCTCTGTTCCTTGCTCTGAGAGGGATACTCTTGTCCATTTAAATGGTATCTGTTTTTTTCAGAAGCTAATTGCAACAAGATCAATAGAACAGCCTGATGGCATATTCAGCCCTATTTTGCCAAGTTTGCAAGTTCTGAAATTAAAGCTGTACTATTTAAGTAGGGTTAAAAAAGAAAACTGTTGAGATATTAACCATGTTAAAGGTGATCACACATTGATCAGGACCAAATGCTTAACAACTTGCTGAACAGCTTATGGTTTTCAGACATCCCTTTCATATAAGTCTGAGTTTTCTAAAAAAATCTCTTTCCCATTTAATTTCACTCAAATTTTACACAAGAGTTTTGCAGTGTGAAGAATTCTATCACTAGAAATTATTAAATAAAAAACATGACAAACTTTTGTACAATAAAAAGATGTTACAACATAAAGCAAAACAATTAAGACAGAGATAAGGATCAGTGAAGCCAAATGAGACAAGTTCTTTAAGGCAATTTCCCAAGAACAATGCTTCTATAAAATACTTCTCAAATTTTGCAAGTTAAAGATTCCTTGTAGATTAAATTGTTCAATATTTTCATTAAAATTAATTTTCCTTTGTGTATTCTTAGCTGTAGAGGAGATGAGTTGAAGATCTTATTGCTAAGTGCAATTAAGGCTGCTCAGACAACCACAGTTCTTATGTTTCTTATGTCTTGGTTGTGCAACTCTTCAGTACTTAATTGCTTGTAATACAGATCTTTTGGACACAGAACACAAACAGCACAAGTTCTCCTCTTCTGAGCCACTCATAGTCTAATGCAGTTAGAGATGTGTTACACAGGAAGAAATTTGGGTGTGTAGAAAGTGCTTATCACTTGCAAAAAGATCAAGGGTGGAAGCCTTTCTGAAATCAAGCACATTTCAAGCAGCATGCAAAAGACCTTTTTTGACCTAAGTGTTAGCCCAAGGGCCATTTCAGGTAGGAGATGCACCTGAAATAATCAAACATTTCATAGGTGCCATTCTGTTTGTTTACAAAACATTCCAATGTCTGCTGTCACTGTGCTCTCAAATGCTTTTCTGTCCACTTCCTTTTCTCTGGGAGGCAGATACATTCACTCTTACCAAGCAACATTACGACTGTATGTCCATTTCAGAAATGCTCTGAAGTTGCCTTTGTACTGGGAAGTCCCACCTTTCCAGTGAGACCCTCTATTGTTCCACCTTTCCATTTTCACAGATGCTGTAGTGGTACACATGGATATTTATTAGCAAAGACTATCAGGTTGACTAGATTTCACACAATTCATAAACATGCAAGTCTCCCTCCACACAAGAAAGGATAGTTCATTTCAATCACACAACACCTTGAAAACTGCAAAGACAACGGCTGGATTTTATTGCCCTTAGGCAAGTTTGCTGGCATTTAATTACATACTCTCATTGGGTGAATCTTAAAAAGGCTGAGTGTACAGCCAGCAGCCCTGCAGCAGAGACAGACATATTTTTAAATCTTTCCAATATTAAGCATTTTGAAGGAGTTATTCCTCATGTAATGCAGACAGACAGAAGGTACTGCCTAAACTGCAGAGAGGCCTCCCAGAACCTTAGAACTTGGCAGCTCCCATGCTATCATACCCTCAGCAGATTCTCCTTCACTACTAAAACTCTACCTGATTAAGGCAGACAGTGTTCTGAGCACAGTGGGTACAGCTGTTTATCCTGAATAAAGTTTTCCCCTTCCAAAAGCACCACTAAAATAAACAACATATTTTCAACCACATAGATAGAAAGCATAAGTTGTATTGATTCTATCTTGACTATTTCACATGAAACATATTGCTGTAGGTCTACAGGCCCTGGGAGAGAATGCAATTAATTGCTTCACCTCACTTGTGTGTAATTGCACAATACAAATCATTTAGGTGCCAACAAAAATGCCTTTTTTGTTTCCCTTTGTATGTGATTTCTTGACTCTTGCACAGCATAACTGACATGAACCAACCAGAGACACAAAGTGGAGGACAACTACACAGCATGTGATTTTTGTGCTGTTATTCCCAGCTGTCTATTTGCAGTTTTCATTTGCAATGATGCTTACTACTAAAGCAGACACTTATGCTTGAAGCAGCATTTTTATGGGCTCCATCTATGCACCCTCTGAACCAGAAATCATGTGGAGTTTTTATGCAAAAGAAAATTCTTAGCCTATAGCTAGGAATAGTCATACTAACATGTACACTCCAAAATATTACTGTATGTCAATGGTAGTGAAAGAAATATTAAATGAACAAATTTGTGCTGGTTTGGCCATACTGATTAATTTCTCGCCTGATGGAATATTGTGATTATAGGGCCAAATGCAGAAGATGCTGACCTTTTATCTTTTTATTTTAGTTTCCTTCAGGCCACTTGAGCTTTATTTACTAGGTTTATTAACCACCATGGGGTTTCTTCTGCAAAGCATGGTTTTGATGATCACATGACTAGAGAATTACAGAAGGTACCATGAAAAGAACAATGGTTAAGAATAAGCAAAGGAGTTACCCAGCAATGTAAACTCTAGTGAAACAGGATTAATCAAAACATATATGTAACTTTCCTTTTATGTTACCTGTGCAGAATTGTAAAAATTATTAGGTTTAATTAATACCGCCTTAACACTTCCTGCAGAGGCATCTTTGTGTGTACAAGGGGCTGAGTAGGAAAGCACATTTAAGATCTTGTTGTCCTCAGTCACAATCACAATTTTCTTCTAGTGCCCCATGGCACACAACTTATCCAGGCCATGTGGTTCTGGACTACCCACTTTGGAATTCCACAGTAAAATTGGATCAGTAACTGATTTGGGACAAAATAATTCAGCATTTTCCTATTCCAATAAAAGGGCTAATCCTAAAGCATCCAGTTGTGTGATTTTGAAGCAGTGCAGGGTAGGAATCAGAAAGTCTTTAGCTGTGCTCCTGAAACACCTGTATCCAAGATCTGTGACTTAATCATCCCCTCTGTAAAGCAGCCTTGAGAAATTAAAGGAAATCACCCTGCCAACAGCCAAGAAGAAAAATTTCAAATTGGAACAACTTCAGTAAATGGATAAATACAAATATCTTTTTTTTATGATAATAACTCTTTTTTCAGAGTAGAAATATATCATTTGCATTTCCAGTGTTGCTTTAGAAACTATTATCCTCTGCCAACAGTTACACGGTGGTTTTGTGTTTTTGGGTTTTTATTTTTTCTGGTCTTACAGGACATAAATGGAACACTACAAATATAACAAATGAGATCTATCACATTTAACTCTGTCTAGATATGCCTGTACTTTCCCTGTCCTTCATAATATTTGAACCCCACTGTCTGTATTCAGCTGCATATGATTGAAGATAATTATGTTACTTCAAGTATTGTGAAAATCAGCAGTTAGAGAGAAGGGTAGGGCACAAATTGCTGTCCTGCTGAGAGAAAGACAAACAGATTTCAGCCCGTGTACACTCCATTTGGCAGCAGCTTTCTAGCGAGTCAGCAAGTGCACCCTTGCTGGCTGATGAGCACACAGATAGTTCCAGTCTAGGTATAGCATTGCTGTCTCTTGCTGGTAAGGGATGTCATGGATGACATGAAAGAGAACTCAGCTGGAAAAGGTGAGAGACAAAAGATACAAATTATAAGAAAAAAGACTCATTAGTTCTGCTTTTCCTGGCGTAGGCAATAATCTGGGATCATACAAATTACATCATGCAAGTATGTCTCATAAAAGCATATATTTTCTAGAAGATTAATTATTTGGCAGGGTGCAAGTTATATGGCAGAAAAGAAATGTTAGCACTAGGAAGACTTAAACTTTTCAGCCATGGCAAACTTACATTGTAGAATATGATTAAGTCAGATGCTTTGTCCTGTTTCGCCTGCTTTTTTGCCTTTTTTCCTGCCTTGGAAAGTTCTGCTCTTTGCTCGGCTGCTGCTGCATTTTTATTCTCTCAGACATTCTGTAGGTCACAAGGGTATCGTTCTGACTGAGATGTGGTCAGAGAGAATAAGAAAAATCGATTTTGGAAAACCTCTGTTAGAACTCTTTCATGAACATTTTGTTATATCCATTGTGAGCTTTTAAAAGACTGAACCTGTGAATTTGCTATTGCCATGTCTTTGTATGATTTTTGTAGCCTTATAAGCTGAGAAAGAGCAGCACAGCATAGAAAACACCCCAGTCTTCATGTGCACTGGGACAGATTCCCTTTTGTATTAGAGTGTAATTTAATATGCTGTGCACAGGCATGCAGAATTTCTTGCTGGGCACTGAATTATGCAGAGAACTGTAGATCTGCAAACAGGAACCTAAGCTTAGAAAAGATAATGTATTAAAAGCACCAGTGAAAAGCTGTTCTGCTTTCTATGTTCTTTAACTCCCCCTGAAAGTCCTCTGTCTTTTACTAAATCTACAGGAAGATATTTGGCACAGATGTGTTGAAAGGTAAAGTTTTTTCAAAGACTTGAAAACTACTGGTCCTATCTGCCAAGCTTTTATATGGTTCCCTTCACCATAACACCTTGGAATTTCCACTGATCAGATCTCTGAAAAATCAATGCAGAAGATGAATTAAGCACATCTGAGTGTTTGTGTGAGACTGAAAAACCTTTTGATTCACAATCTCAGCACTGTTTTTTAGTTTTGTTCAAACAGTAGCAGACTGGGGGGGCAGGGGGCAGTAGTGAGGGCTTCTGATTAGATAAACTCCTTTTAATTTTTTCTCTCTGTCTTAGCCAGATGGAAACACATGGACAATTGGTTTACAGAGATCTTTATCCTCTCTCCTTCATTAGCACCACAGGGAGGTTTCTATAGTGGCTAATGCACTTACTGACATGGTTTCAACAATTTAATCACCCAGAAGCCTCTCTGTAAGGTCAATGTTCTCTACATTTGTTCCAACTCATTTACTGAGTAGAAAGGTGAACTTTTTCATTCCAGGTATGTCATTATGGAAATCATGTTAATGAATCAAGACACTGTAGGGCATATGTATCTCTGTTAGCACAAGATTAATGGAGACTTCATCAAGCAGGATTCAGTCTTAAATTCTTCTGGTAAATCCAGGTCTGAAGTCTAATTGTCCATTAATAGTCTGGAATTATACTGGCATAGCAGCTTCCATCTCAGAGAAACTCAAAACATTTTGCAAACATCAATACAGCACACCCAAGGAACAATTCTTCTATTACTGAAACACAATAACCTGAGGGCACAAAGAAGTTGTGGCACACAGCACTGCATAGTAAACTGGGATGGATGTCAGCACACACATACTACAAATCCTGCTCCTGAAAGAAAAAGCTTTTGCTCAATGAATGGCAAGCACTTTTTTTTCTGTTTATAGATCACAAGGATATATTATTTACTCTATATTTGGGTTTAAGCTAACTGGTATAGAATCTCACTTAATTATTTATGACCGTAGAGTGAACAACAAAGTTCACATGTTGTCAAAGAGCAAATATTCACTTTAGATTCCCCAAAATGCCCTACAAAAGAGTAAAAAATAGTAATCTAGAATTAGTGGGAAGGCACATTACAAATTATTCTCCCAGTACATATGAGAATACTACTTGTTGTCCATTCATGATTCAAATCCTAAAAAGGAGAAAAGGAAGTGCAGGTGCACTGAATGCTTAAATTTTTTATAGCTTAAGAAGATGGATAATTTCATTACTTTCAAGGTAGCTTCAGGTCATAATGTGATTTGGGGCTCTATATCCAGCTTTGTTGTAGAGAACAAATTGAATATATCTGCAATTATACAATCTGAAACACATGTTTCTAAGGTACAACATCATTTTACTTTCTAATTGTAGAATTCTACACAGTGCTATTTGGAATAAACCTTGATTCTTCACATTGCTTTACTACTATATTATAGAAATTAATTAAATCAGGCCGACACTTGTTGAGAGCTCCAGCATTCAGGGAAAAAAAGCAATGTTGACTTTTTAATTTTAAGTAATTTTCCATCAATAGACATAAAATCAGTTTTAAAAGCTTTCTATATTCAGAAATTCCACTACTTTCAGTATTTTTCCTTTTTTTTTTTTAGTTTAAAAGCTTTGATCACAGGAAAGATTAAATTTTCTTATTTTCTGTAACAATGAAAAATAATCAGACAGATCAATATAAAAATGTAGTTAAGATCCAAAGGGCAGCCCAGATTTCACATTCTCCCTAGATGTTTAGGTATGACTGTAACACTATCTTTGGAGAGAGACCAAATATTTTGGTCTTTTCATGTAGTAAAACATTATACCAGATGCAGTAGATTTGATGAAAGAAATAAGCAGCCTCTCCTAATAATAATTGTTGTATCAATGTTCAAATATATAACTATTATAGTAGAGGTTAACAATAAAGTGACTCAATTTCTCTACTCCTGACAGAAACCTGAATACATGACAACTCTCAAAAATGGAAAAGAAAAAGATAACATATATTTCTTGTTCTGCCATATAAGCCTACCTCTGTCCTCTGGAATCAGTGAAAAATACTTGGATTATACTCCATACCTATGCCAGCCAGGGCTACCCTAAAAACAAAAATGCCAGGAGGATTGTTTGCCATTTTAAGATGCACAGTATCTTCCACAGAACTCTCTTCTCTTAATATTCCTTTTACAGGAATTCAACCTGCCTTTCTTTGTAGTAGCAGTGATGTACTGACTGGTGAAGAATATATATTTTAGCAGGTTGCCAGGAGTCAGGATGAACCAGTGTCTCTGCATCTTAGCAATCATAGATCCATTGTTCCTGTGCTGAGTTATGTGATTCGTGCCTGTACAGAAGTAGAATAATCTATTCTGGCCAGAAAGACACAAGGAATCCAGTTAGTTGCACAACAGCAGTATAATGAGAAGAGAGAATCCTAGGGTGAATGTCAATAAAAGGTTAAATCTGACTAGTCTGACATGCTTTGTACAGAAGGAGTTTGCCTGAAGTACAGCAAGCCCATATTCAATGCTTTGTCTTCATGAACATAATGCAGGAAAAACACAGCTGGGATGGGCTCCTCCCTCCTGCATATGACAGCTCCTAGACCTGGCACACAGCAACCAGATCCCACTAGAGACAATGGATTTGCATAAGCATTCTTAAGCATTATTTTCTCTCCAGTCTGAACCTTTTCAGGTGTCAGGCAGCCCATACAAAGAGAGCTCTTTAGGGATGGAGGTACTGGACCAGAGGTGGAGCCGCCTCTCTGGGTTTAAACCCAGACTTATTTCATCATAGTTTAGAACATGGTTATGTAAACCAATATACACCAAAGCCTCATTTCCACTAAAACTCTACAGCACCATCTCAAGTACCCATGTAATGTTAATTGACCTGACCTTCTTTGATACAATTAACCCGTTTTCATTGCTGAGAGGGCAGCGTCCCCACTCACAGCTGTAAGCTCCTGAGAACCATCTCTGTGGCTATAAAGGATTTGTGCTTTTTGGATAAGAAAAGCTGTGCAAAAAAATTCAGAATTTTCTTCCTACGCCTTCAGTCTCCTGCCTTTCAAAGTGATATGCATGACTAGGGAAAAGTCCAAGAACAGAGTCAGCATACATTAATTAAAATTCTCAAAAATACAGTTTCCAACCTTCAAGCATTTGTGGCTCATCATGTGCTAGATGTGTACTCCACACATTTAGTAATCCCCACCCTGGATCTTTATCCAATGTTCCCAGTCTCCCTCACTCCAAAGTAAACATTTAGCAGCTACAATACAGTGCAGCAAAGATCACTATAGCTTAATGAGCTTATTTTTACAAAAAGGGAGATTGCACCTGCCAGTTAAGGAGGCCTCTTGCTCCCAACTCTGCATCATATCTTTCAGTTATCCAGATCCTGAATTCTCTGAAGCTATGATAGGAGGCAATGGTGAAGGATGTAACAACAGAGACAGGATGTCTTTCTTCTGCCTCTGTCAGCACCTAGAGGTAAAACCCAAAAATCTGATTTTATACTCAAACACAAAGAAGGAGAATGAACTAGTGAGTACTGGATCACCTTTAATCTGTTTCTTGATAATTTTTGGGAGGAGGGAAAGTCATAGTAGAAAAAATACCTGCCTGCACTGCTTTATAACTAATCTCTTCTATTTAAAGTGACTCACAAATTATCATTTTCTATTCTGCTTTATGTTTTGCATTTGTGGAAATCATGATTATGCATTTCTATTGGTCCTCTGTACCCATTTTCTTCCCTACAAGATAAAGTAACTCTCAGCTGTGCATTGCGGTGATAATTGAAGTAGATTGTGAGTGATTTGCTAGATATGACAGAGGTAACCTTCAAATCACTCTCTTTCATGACAGATACAACAAACCTCCACACTTGCTGCGTTTGCTATGGGTTATAGAAAGGGTACCCCTCCCACCTTGCCAATAGGGAACTCACAGACCAAGGTGTTATAAATGCTCACCCACTGCCCAGTGCTACAGATTACCAAAAACTGCAGAGGTGCATGGCTCATCGAAAGAAACCTAGCCCTCCAATGATGGGGACAGACAGGGACTTTCACAGCCTGTGCCTGCAAGTACAAACTTAAAAAGAGGAGCCTGAGTTAGACAAAGACTGCTGCATCCATGTTATGAGTAAGGCAGTAATCTACAGATGGGTACTTTCTTGGACCCAGGTGTTTAATGAGCTTGAAACGCACTGCAGAAGAGAAAAACCTCTGGCTGCCATCCAGGGAACTCACATCTGCTTTTGTACAGACAGAGATACTGCAAAAGACTCAAGACAAAAATGCTTGGACTTGCATGAGCTACTCAGATTCGGCTAAAATATACAAGCAAGATCTCTGGGCATCATAGTCAAAAGAAAATCTAATTTGTGGGCTAGAATTAGAGTTCTATATATGAGACAGCAACTGGGGCAAGGAAGAGGAAGGAAGGGAAAAGAGGAGGCAGGAGTTATGCCTTATTATTCAGGATTACTTCAATTCACTTTTGATCAGAGAATAAGGAATATATGATACAATGGACTGAGAAATTTTACAGGGGACCTTTCAGGGGCTTTGTGGCAGAGAAAAGCCACAAACTCTGCATGTTCGTTCTCTGGGTTTTTTTTTTTCCCTATACAGTTAATCAGTATAGTTCTTGCTAAGAAATATACAGGTTTACTGCAACAGTATTTGTTCTATAGCAATTACTTATGGATTTACAGCATATGATTAAGTGCAACAGCATGAAAGGAGTCAGACTGAGCCTGTATTATGCATAGAGAATGCGTGAGGGGGGTTTCTTTGTTTTTTCCCTTATAAAGGAAATGTTTCAAATGTCAGCAATTTATCAGTTTGCAACTCTCCCCTGCTTGCTTTTCTCATTGGTTTTAATTCAAAACATCTATATGAAAACTTAAATATGGAGTTATATACTGAAGAGAATCAATTGCTTCCAAAAAATCATCATCAAGATTTTTTTTCTCCCAAACCTAAGTCCTACTGCTTTTTAATATGTATCTAAGAAAATTTAACTCAATCAGTGGGTGAATCTCAGACTCATAGAGAAGCCTTAAAATAATCATAGGAATTATTCAGTAAATAGTTTATAACAGATACCAGATATATATTTATGTTTATACATATTAAATTTAGGGGGTTTACTATATTATACATATTTTCATGTTTTTATATAAAGTAGCAACTGTTATGATTCCAAATGGAATGAGACTTGCCACATCTTCAAACTATTTATTTTCCTCTTGACAGTGGTAACAAAAAGCTTTTCATGGGAATTTTGAAGAAAAATATGATCAGGAATTTGCTCTAGTAGCCTTCAGAAATCTCTGTATACCTCAAAATATATATGCTAACAACCTTTTGGAACCTCATAACTCCAAAAATGTAAGATTCCACACATTTGTCAAGACATCTTTTTTTTTTTTTTCAGTTTCCATAAGTTGTTAGTGTTGATTTGAGAAGGGTGATAAAAACATAAACTCAGATATCAAATTATTCTCTCATACAGAAATAAAAAGGAAGCTGCAGATAGCCCTCCATCCCCCCTGAGCACCAAAAAAATATATGATGTTCATAGTCACCCTCTTCTCAATAAACCTAAATGGATTTCCACTTGCCAACAATATTTCTCTGTTTCTATCCTTAATTCCTTCTTTTTAGAACCACTCATTCTTTCCTTCATCGTGCTCTCTCCTCGGAACACGTTCTACCCCAATATGTCTCATTAATTTTGAATAGTCTCTGTTAGCACCTTGTCAGTTCTGTTCCCCAGCATCTCAGTCTGCCATTTCTTCAGCTTGTTGCCATGATGCAGGATGGCATTGAAGCTTTTCTGGTTTCCACCATTGTCCCCTGACTCTGGTCTCCCAGCTGGAATTCATTATGCTCCATACAAGATACAAATGCTCGTCCCTAAGCTCCTCACACTTAAGGGAGATCTGGCTGCACTTCAGATGTGGCAGAACTTTGAAGAAGGGCAAAGCTCCTTTCCAAAATCCATGCTGTTACCTAAGAGAAAGTAGGAAACTGAGAGAATGATTTAGTAACTTAATACAAACCTGAGCAGCACAAAGACACACGTGCTCATTATGGGGAAAATATCTCCCTCAGTAGACTTGCTTAAAGCAAGCTCTTTGGCATTGAGACTGTTTCTTCTTCTCTGTTTATGAAAGGATTGAGCAGTGGGGAGCCAGGCTTCATGGGCACCATGGGACATCACCATGACATAGAAAATCAGCATCTGAAGGAAAGAGCTACTCTCATGTCAGCTGTGTGAGAATCATTGCCCCCAAATTTAGTTTCAGTCATCAAATCAGACTCCTGCTCCTACTTGTTGATATGTACTGGACTAAAAAGAGAGCATTTTTGTTTCCAAATGAGATTGGATGAAGAAAAGAAGGTGTATGAGACACCATAGCTACCCCTTTTCCACACTTTGGCTGTTCATCTCATTTTCAATTCTGATAATTCACTGAGCTAACCTTCAGCCAGTACTTTTTTTTTCAGTTCATTGTTATATCTGGCACACAACTCATTGTTTCAGTGCCAATCACAAAAGAATTGCTTTGCTTCTTCTCTGCCCTTCTCTGCCTTACTCATTTCAGTGATGTAGGGTTTTGTACATGGCCTTCGTGCCAGACGTTCCTAGCTGCTGGCGACACCTCTCTCTGCAGCTCCCTTCATTCTGTTGCTCTGCCTCCAGAGCTATGGATAGGAGGATGAACTCTTTCCAAAGCAACTCAATGAGCTTAGTTGAAGTGACAAAAAAAAAAAAAAAAAAAAAAAAAAACAAATGGCAGCAAAGGCAGACAGGGCAACAGAGGCTTTTAAATGTTATGGTGTTAGAAAGCACCGGGAGTTATAGACAGGGGGAAAATGGAAGAGAGAAAAATATTGGACAGGAGAAAGCAAAACATAAAAGACAATGAAGTGGTCAAGTGACAACTTCAGCAAGCTAGGAACAGTCTATTGTACTAGTCACTAGAAATCTGGTTTGCATGTAGGCAGAAAATACTGTCCAGTGAATGACAAGACACTTGCTTCCCTTGTTCTGCTTTAATTTCTCTCTTTATTCCTTCATTCTTCTCTCTCACTTCTTTTTTCCTTCTAGTTCTTTGAATTACTTCTTTGCAGTATAGATTTTTGCGTTGGACTTTGAATCAGCAATGGAGAAGTAATCAGAAGAGAGAGCAAAGAACATGTTTCTCTAGATGTGATGTAACATTTAGTTGCCTTCTCCTAATAAATTGATTTTTTTAATAGCCCACAATTATATGTCTACGACCCTGGCAACTTCAGGTTACTTCTGTCCATATGGGCAATTAACAGTTCTCACAATCTTATAATCAGTTTTGTCATACTTAATGCTTTTCTTGAAGCCTCATCTCTCATATTCATATCATTATGTGACAATATCAAGTTATACTCTTTCAAAAATAAATGAAGGGTGGGACTCATCTCACCTAATTTAATCTGAGTAGAATGTAGACACCTACATCTCACCCAACTCCTTAGGCTGACTTCATATTCAATGAAGAGAATTAGGCAATTTTAAAGCTTGGTTCCTCTGTTCTATTTTAGAAGTCTATTTTAGGATGAGACATGCTGCACCCAAGAAGAGCCTACATCTCCCCACTGACAGAGTGGAAGCTCAGGATGAATATCTGAGCTGTAGATTATATTTGGTCAGATAAAATCTTTTTACCTCTGGAACTTCTGGAAAAAAATCAGAATGTCATGTCTAATGTAGATAACTTTCTAATTACTCTAACGTTATTATGCAAATAAGAATAACCACAAATATTGTGTTTAAAAACACATGTGCTTCAAGAATTTCAGGCTTTCCTTTCTTTAGTCTATTTGATGAGCAGACTGGTTTTCATCATTTTGCTATATTTGAGTAACTGAAACTGTTATTTAATACTGCTTTAAAAATACCATTTCCCCTTCTCTCCAAATATTTCTTTGTCTCTCACTTCACCCACTTTGCAGCTCTGTCACTGTCTATGGCTTTTTTTTGTTTTCTGGGATTTACTGTATTGACTTCTGCAGGGGTATGTGGAAGGCAAGAACATACAAGGATATCTGATCAATGGTCTTTTCAATGGGAAAGGATATAAGTGAAGGGGGAAGGGTCAACAAGAAAGACAACAAGGTAGACAAAGGACAGATAATAAAGAAAACAGTTAAGACCAAAAATCTCCAGGTAATAATTTCTGGACCATTAAGAAGCTCCAGGCAAAAGTTTGGAGAGGATCAGCCTCAAGATGTTTCTGCGTCTGTGTGAATGCTGCAAGGACTAAGGCGCCACAAGAGAGGGAAGTTGAACAAGGGTGTGTGGACAGCCTTGCCTGACCTGTGGTGTCACTCCCTGGAGCCAGTGGGGCCTCTGTGCCACCCACTGGAGTGAGTGGGGGTCTTGGACCCGGCCACTTTGGTAGGAACAGTGTGTGTCCCCAAAAACAGCTACTAGCAAGTGAGGCAGGCACGAGTGAGGAGGGTGAGGGACCCCACACTGCCAGCTGGAATGAGACATGGGTCATGGTCTGTGTGCCTGCTGCCAGCTGCTGGGCAGGGCCACATGTCTGTAGCTGCCCCAAACCACGTGTGTGGGGTTTGTGGGGTCACCAGCAAACCCCCTACAAGGGCAGCCTGTGAGCAAGGGATTGAGGGAAGGGCTGAAGGGCAAGTACCAGCACCGTGCTAGTACTTGGGACAAGTGAGTCTACAGGTGCTTGTGAACCCAGACTGGTGCATACGCGACCTTTAGAAAACTCCAGAAAATAGCTGAGATTTTATAATTGGCATTAAAAAAAATAAAATCCCTGCTCTTCTTTTCTTTTAGCTAGTTTGAGGTTTTTTTCTCTTGTTTATGCACTATATCTGGCTGCATTTGACACACCTTGTAATACGTATCTCAAATAGAGCTGTGTGCAACTTGGCAGTTTCACTTCCCAGGGGCTCATGCAATTACAGTCTGTCAAACATATATCACTTAGCTAAGCAACAACTAAGGAGAGCAATAATAACCTACAAATTTTTCATGGGAAAGCACTGCAGAAGGAGGGGAACTATTCCAAGTGGCAAAAAGGGATTTTAGCTGCAGGAAGAATAATGAGATAAAATTAAGAAGGGTGTTTGTTTTGATTATTTTGCTAAATATCAGGAGGGAAAATCATGCTGACTGGGGAATTATTCACCTTGCTACTCCTCTAAGAGAAATATTAGAAACTCTGTCACTTGGAAAATGCATTGGCAACTGGAGGAAAGGGAAAATAAAGAACAAGCCACAAGATAAAAAGACAATAAGTTTGAAGGAGAGCTGGATGCTTTTTCAGGCTTTTTTTAAATTAGGTTGTTTTGGGGGGGCTTTTTGACAGAAAGGATTGTGAAACTATGTTCTTTGTTGTCTTTGGGTATTCACTCACAGTTTGTCAGATTCTCAACAGATTAAACACGCTTGTATTTTCTTTTGAGTTGGTATTTGTAGTACAGCTTCACTCCATTTTCTGACTTCTGAGAAAACAAAACCTATACTTGTTTTTCTTTTCCTTTTCTTCCTTTTTTTTTTTAATATTCTGGGTCTATGCTAAGCAGATCACTGTTCAACATTTTCACTGTGAACAAAAGAGTAAGAAATTACCGTATTTTCATCTCAAAATGAAAATAATAAATTTTCTGCAAAGGGCAAAGGTTCACTGATTCTTGCAGAATCTAATTTGCTAAGCATAGCAAATTAGACCAAGAAAACTGATTATGTGTGAGGTTTTTACTTCATTCTGTACTCTGCTATTCCATAAATGGTTGCAGGATAAACCTATTCAATTAAGATAAGGTATTTTATATTGTTCAGAAAATATATTATGCCTTTTTGAAGTAAGTTTCTGGTTTTTCATCTCTTTTTTTGAAGTTTTCTTTCTTATGGAAAAAGCCTCTGCTTCCTGTGTTCTTGTTGAGCTCAAAGTACATTTTATGATCTGAAATAAAAGTATGCATTAAAAACATTGCAACATTTAAAATATTATACATTATTTTACTGACCCCTATCATCAACAGTAAGAGATCTGCCATATTTCTAGTGCTAGTGTTAAATCCATGATATATTATTTGATATCTTATTATAAAAAATATTATAAATAATTCTATATTATTGTACCTTTATATCTGTAATTCATAATAACAGTATAGCAATTCAATGTCAAAAGAAAACAAACCATGTTTAGAAAAGAACATTGTCCTGGAAGGACCAAGCATCCCTGTATTTGATTTTCAGATAATCATTCCTGCAGAGGAAATTTGGAGTCCCATCTCAGTTAACATAATGTCTTAGGCAGTAAAATGCTTGGGAGTGTCACTGCACTGATGGCCCCCAGTCAGGTAATAAATAGCATTGACTCCATGATTCACAGAAGGCTGATCAATCTCTTTATTATTATCATTATTAAGAAACCCATTGCTTATATAGACAATTACGATACACCTGGACCTAATTGGTCCTCCAGTCCAAACACCATCACCATTGGCTAATGAAGAAACCACCCTTTGGTAAACAAATATTCATAACACATTCCACATGTTCACAACAATAGGTGCAGCAGGTTAAGATAAGAATTGTTTATCATTCTTCTCTCTGATCTTCTCACAGCCTTTTCCCAGAAATACCTGGGAGAGTTGTCTGTTGCTCTCTGTTACCAGAGAGCTGCTGTCATACTTGGGTGTAGCACCCATTCAGAAATCCACTATGTAAAAAAAAATCTTAAACACTGAATTGAGGGAAAAAAAATAAGTTGCATGTAAAATCCTTAAAATCCTCTTTTGTCTGTAGTCATAAACACGTATTGGTTACATCTTTCTGGTATATCTATCTGAAAGTAGAGTTGACTGGGTGTAGAAATTACACTAGAACCTCTTGTCTTTTCTGTGAAATCTCAAATAAGTCTTAATTCTGGCTAAGAAAAATACATAGTTATCAATATTTTTCATTAAACAGAAAAGCAACATGTAAGGGAAGTTATTCCTCCCCTCTTTTTGTTTTTGTCTTTTTCTCTCCTCCTCCCTCTTGTCTCTCTTGTTTTTTAAGAATAAAACCCTGAATGGGACTTGTTGCAAACTCTTCCTGGATTCTGGTTCCTCCTTCCACATCTGCCTATGTATTCTGCATTGTAAAGACACTGAGAAAACATACCAAAAAATGTAGACACCAAATCCATGTTTTTTGCCTTACATCTGAGAACTGACAGTGTTTGGCACCTTGAACCCTGCATCCCCTTCTGCATAGCAGGACAGCTTCAACAAAGATTCAATGCTGTAATCCACAAGCATGTTTCAAGATCTGTTGTTTCAGTGATAGACTACCAGTGACTGCAGCTGTAATACACACCAAGCCAAGTTAATGGCTAATGTTCCGAGAGATAAAACTGGTACAGTAACAAGAAAGATTATTTTCTCCTTGCTGATACAACCTTCCATTTCTGGGGACAGAGACAAGGAAAAGGTTGCTTTCCTGATCAGGCATCCCAGAAGCAATCTATTCTCTGTTACTAGAGGTTAAGATTAGCTTGAAAATTAACAGCAGGAAGCCCCAAGCTCTCAGTCGCAAAAGAGACATGGAATTATCCTCTGGGAATGAATCCTTCCTCACAAAAAACAAAAAAATCCACATCTATCAATTGACTCAGAAAACTGATGAGCATTCCTTACTCCTGGTAGATATGACCTGAAGATACTGTACTTACTTGTACATTCATTAATTACCTTGAGTTATGTGAGCAGAGGTTTTCAGCTTATCGTTCCCACAAAAGAATGGTTTCACCCACTACACTGGTTTTGTCAGAGAGGCTGGGGAGGACACTTAGGAGATAAAGAACTCTGCTCAGGTGACTTTAGACACTCAGTTCTTGACATGGAATCCACTGCCATTTCATAAAAGCAATCTTTCTCAGCTACTGGAGCAACACCAGAAAAATATCTAAAGCACAATTATATTGATGTTACTGGATGCCATCCACTCGGCTAAAGACTGTTGACATATAAGTTATATACTTTACAGTCAAAAAAGTCCCACTGCCACCATAGGATTTTTTTAACTAAGCAGAATCCAGCTCACCCTGTCAGATGTGGACATGAAAGAAGATTTTATCCTGGGCAAGCAAGAGCAAAATGGAAGTTCTGCGCTGAAGAATACACAGACAGAAACTGAAGCCATGTGCACATGGTCTGCAGTGCTTTCTTTTTCCAAAGGCTGCAACACACATCAAAATGCCTGAGGCACTACAGTGTGGGCAGGCCCACCAGAGGCAAAGTCAGGGCACAGGTATAAATAAATGCTATGGCATCACTGCCAGAAAAAACAATTGGTTAGGTAATTTGGCTTACCAATTAGTGTAGGCAACCCACAGATGTACAGTTTATAATAAGTTATTTAAGCTCCCTGCATATAAAAATGACTTAATAGAAACACATGGAATCTGAATAATTTTTAAGCAGGTGAAGTAAGCTATTTTCCATGTTGCACAAACATAATAAGGTCATTTAAGAAACAATTATAAGGCACCACAGGGTGAATAAAATATAAAACTAGAATGACTGATGGCCAATATAACCTATCTTAGTTTCCATAATTGCCTATGTGTTCTACAAAGTTAAGTAAAGGGACACATGCAATTTAGTTGCTACTGTATGATTAGCTATTATCAAGGAAATAGGATGATTCCAGAGCAGGCAGTTAGCTCAAGGAATATAGAATTAAGCAATGTTTTCCTCATACTGCTGGTAGGGGATTTTTTAAATTGTATAATTTTTTTTAAATTTATATCTTGAGAAATGTTCTTACTCACTGTTAAATGTCCATCAGCCTTCCAGAATTCATCACTGAGTACCAACAGTAGCTGTCAGTCAGACAATTGTCTACCAGATAATTCAACCTACCCTGCTATCTTCTCCAAGGGAGTGAAATAGCCACATAACAGGAGCTTAAATGGTGGTTTTATCCAAAAGATTATTCTGTTTGTGAAGCAGCCTATTTTGAAAGGTTAAAAGTCCTTTACATGCTTTACATTCCATCAACAAAACAATGTACTTATAAAAGTAAAGTTAAAGCAGTCTCTCTAATTATAATCAAATAGCACACAATATGTTGTATAAAACTTTCAAAGTCTGCTAACTTATCCACACTTTTCTGGCTCTTAGGTACTTATGACTACACAGATTTGCTTCTTATAAAAAGTAGATTATGCCTTATCAGCTGTTTGGAAAGAATCATGATTTTACAGTCTATCAAAGCTTGACATTAGAAAGACAAAACATGTTTATATATCACTATGGACTGTAATATTGATCTTATTTAAGCTAGTTAATATAACTTTTAATTAGGGCTTTTACTTAAAGAATTGTAGCCATTTCTCTAATCAGTTACAGTTTTCAGATTTGATGCAATCAAACCTCAAACTTTTGTGATGTAGAAAAGAACAGTGCACATAATGTAAATGAACTCATAAATAGAAGTGTTATGACCTTGACATTCAAATACATGTAAGTAAATGAAAATCATGACTCCATGCAAAATTCCAGCAGCAAAGCTGGAATGTAGCTGTCTTTTGATACATTAAAACTGGATGACTTATTTTAAATTAATCAGAAATGTAGAACTCAGCAACAGAATGCTTATTAAATTCCCCTTACATAGGTATTTCTCATTAGCTTTGAAAAGATGCTATAGCAAACACTTCTCTAAGCTTAGCACCTTCCTGCAAAAAACCTGAACATATCTTTTCTGTTCTATTGAATGGACTGTGGTAAATAGCAATTCTGACCAAAGTTACAATTTATTGTACAACTAACTGTACAGTCCTTCTCAGCACTGCCTTATAATCACAGAATCAGAGAGCACACTGAGTTGGAAGAGCCCCATCAGGGTCACCAGGTCCAAATCCTGGCCCTGTGTAGGACACACAAAGAGTCACATCATGTGCCTGAGAGGTTGTTCAAACAATTAATACCATTGACTTTTACAATATCCCTGTAAGTAACTCTAATTTTTACCACTGAAGAAATGAGGCACTGGAAAATAAATCTTTTATCAGGGATCCCACTAAAAATCAAAGGCAAGATGTCCATGCAGAGCATCTGTGTCTTTGTCAAGATAAAATTACTTATTCAAAATATTTGGCATAGTACAAGAAGAAAGTCGACAGCTCATGATTTTCCACATTCTGGTTAAATTGTTGGGGTTAATTCTAGAATCCTAATAACCCAAAAGAAAAGGCTTTTTTGTGACAGAAACTGCCTGCAGGCCCAGAAACAAGGTTCTTCTGTTTCTGCCAATGGAAAACGAGATATTTTAGCCAGTTTGGAAATTTGGGTCATGGTCTGAAGGCCAGGCAAGAAGGATTCATGAAGCAATCAATTTTATTTCTTGCAACATCAATCCTAAAGAATTCTTGAAAGGAAAATTAGAACCTAAATAGATAGTATTGATTTAGGTGAACTTTCCTTGAGAATTTTGAAATCACAGCTCTAGAAATATCTTCTCAAATATGTTTATTTCCCAATACAATCCAGACAATGAGTCTGCCTGCCTGAGAAGCAACTATGCCCCACAGCAGCCTCAGGATAATTCATCTGCCACTACTTGAGCTCAGTTTCCACACCTGAAGTCATCTATTCTTCTAGAAAGGAAATTTGTCTCTTAATATTAAAACTATCTTTCTTCAAAGCCTTCAGATGAAATAAGAATGGAATTTTCCCTTTGTGTCCAGTTTTACTGTTTAAGTTTTTAATAATTTAAAGTTTTAGTCTCCTGAATAACTGAAATCATCTGCTGCCTCTGATCTAAACTGCTCTTTGGGGCAGGAATTGCCTAAGAATTATCTTCAAAACCAGACACTCAGAATAAATGCAAAGCAAAATTGTAAGCACAGCCTGTTCATGCCTTCCAAATCATGGAAGTGTGCCAGGTAAGTCTGTATGCTGCTAGGCACACTGCTTGCACTCAAGTCTGCATTTCAGGTTTGTGGATGGCAGGCAAGCAGGATGCAGAGCACATTGCATTCAAGACCTCTTCAGGGCAACTAGGTCTCATCCCACATAAAGCTGAGCCACTATGGAAGTATAAAATGATAGAGAGGTGATAAAACATTTTTAGGTAAAAAGTCTATCCAGTCTCACATCATATAAACTTGTGCTTCACACCAACTTCATAACAATGTCTGAGCTGTTCAAGGGAAAGAATACTAAATATAATAATAAATCAAAGTGTTTTAATAAATGGTACTAAATTAATGTTTAGCAGCTAAACATGTTGGTCAAAGCTGCATCCCTCTTGTATTTTTTAAGACAGATGTAGATTAATACATTTTCAAACAAAATAATAGTTTTTGAGATTTTTTAAGTATATAGAGAATGGCTTTGACTCCACTCTTGCAGTCCTTAAGCAGCAGGAGGAAAAAACTTCTGCTACATTAACTGCTTACTGTGAACACACTCAATATTTTCCTGCTTCTTAGGAAGTGTTTTCTAGCTCACGAGTAAAAGTCCTTCAGAAATAAAATGTCTTTATTCACTATTTTTCTTGTAAAGCCTAGTACATTCAGACTGAGACCTCTGGCTGTAACCACTGCAGACACAATGTAGATGAGAAACATCTGCAAATTATTTCTGACTCTAAAGAATTCAGTCTGTGGAGTGCCAGAATCCAGACTTTAATTACATAGTCTTAAAAATTATTTCTTTGCATGATGCAAAGTGTTCTCAGGGATCTTGTCTCTTATTGAGCATTGAGAGTGACAGCCTTGGAGTATTTCTCTCTTATTCAGCATACTGATATTTAGGCAGCAGAACTGTCTGGAAAGTGTAAGATGATCTTTGGATAGTAAGACACTGTTAGGAAGTAAAAGTCTATGTATGAGATTAGGACTGTTCACTGAAGCAAACAAATCAAGTAATAATCTGGAGACTGGTAGTCTCAAGGTTCCACACATATTCTGTAGTTTGTAAATCACCTCTCATTCTATTTCTTACAGAAAAGCCAAATGGATCATCTTCAAGAAGTCTTTTTCCACTGCATTAGAGTAAGCAATTCTAGCACCCAAATGAGAGGAGGAGGTAATTCATGACCTTACTTTCTGCCTTGGGACCCTGTCAGTCCCAAAGACAAAAGAAAAATTAAATAAAACGTCTTTTGGAAAAAAGAAAAGTCCATTCACAAAATCAGCATGGAACTAATTCTGTAACAAGGGAAAACTCCCATTAAGTTAAGGCCTGATAGTAGATGAGGCCATTTGCATTCTGAGCAAAAATACATAGCAGCATATTTATTTTGCTCCCTCTAGGAAGAGAAGAGAAGTGGTTATATTCAGTAACTAACTTCCAGTAATGCACAGGTGCCCATCATCACTGTATGATCACTAGTCTGTCTGACAATTAGCCAATACACTGATTTTTATCACTGGCACAACAGGGTCATATTTTCTTTTCCTGCAGAAGCTCTCTTTAAATAGCACCTTTTAGAGACAGCTGAAGTTCATCAGTTGATGACAGGGACTAGACAGTGCCATCTGCCTTAGAGCAGTTCAGGTGATAGCAAAGAAGAGCTAATTGCCAAACATGAAATGTGCAGGAGTGGATATTTTTTTCTTTAAATTTCCCATCAAAATTTGATCTATATGGCACTCTGTGATACTCTGAAGAAGCACTTTGAGTCAACTCTGAAAGAGCTCTGCTACCAGTGTAAGTATCCGGTGTTGAATATTATGTTATCGCAATTTTGTTGCTTTCGGTGCAACTGAAGTAGTTGGAGATCTTTGCCTAACAACCCACAGCACTTAAATGTGATCTGCATACCAATATAATAGCTGTACTTAAGGGGCGTGTACATTTTTCCTCTTTTCCTGGGCTAACAAAGGTTATCTCCAGGATACTGTTAAGGGAGAAGCAGTACTGAAGTCACTAAGGATGTTGCATATGGTCTTGTCTGTCCCACACTGCATTAAGGGTGCTCAAACCAGAGCAGCAGAAAAAGTGACTCTGCACAGCAGTTGCATGAAGAAACTCATAGCAGACACTAGGGGTGACTGCTGACTCTGGGGCCACAAAGGCTGAGATGGGTAACACAGAGGTGGGCACACAGCAACAGGAAGATCTCATGGCAGAAGGAAGCTTCAGTTGGCCTCACAGATATGGGACAAAACACTTCCTCCACAGGGCAGGGCTGACAGCTCAGGACTGCATTTCCCCTTCTGAGGTCATTTTGAAAGTACATGGAAGGGAGAGAGAAACAAACAAACTGTGATGGTGACAGTAATACTGCTTCTGTTCTTCATTTAGTTTAAAAGGGATAAACATATCTGCAGTCAGGGACAGTATCTCAAGTCTACCTCATCCCAGATGGATTTTCTCAGTTCTAGGCAACAGATTCAAGCTCTTCTCTCCCAGTGTTTCCTTTAACAGAGATACCAATTTATTTTCACACAGTAGCCTGGGTTCAGCAGGAAAAGTTCCTTAGCACCAAGTAGTTTGCAGCAAAAAATGGGAATTACAGGGTTTGTGTTCCAACAGGGAAGTGATCCATGGACCTGGACCCACTCCCCAAGTAATCATCTACTCCATCACACAAGCCAGTGTATCAGGAAGAGAGCAGCACTGTTTCAAAGGGCTAGAAAACAAGCTCCTGGCACTCTGGGCAGCTGCTCTAAGGAGCAGTTGGAGCCTCTGGAGCTGCAGCCATTGTTGCCAACCTTGCAGCTGTGGCCTCCATGCCCCCGGAGAGTGCTCCAAATGCACAAATGTTCCTGCCCTTAGAAGAATTTTCGCTCTCAGGATGTAGCATCATGGAAAAATAGGAGCCTGGGTGTCTGCTGCAGGCATGTGAAACTATCCAGGCAGCTGACTGCCCAAGTCTAAGGAAGAAGACAGGTAAAAATAGAAATTTCCATAAGAAGATTTCCTCCAAGAGAAGGCAGGTTGTTGGAACTAGTGCCTGTTTCTTAGAGGGTATCAGTACTATAGTAAAAATGTAGCATATACCTTTCTAAAATATCTTCTAGTCAAGCCCCACTAGGTATATATACTACCTACTATTCCAGTAGGTAATTATACTACTATACAACAAGTGAAAGTATGTCATATTTAGAAGATTCTTTTGCTGGCATGTACACAAAATTTCTTGGACTCTTGCACTGATTAGAACATAATTTCTATATTGGGGATCATTAGAAAAATTAAAACAATGTCGCCTGTAAAATTAAACACAAGCTGTATGGGGAATCTGTACAGCCCTATTCTCACTTTAGAATTTGGCAATAACACCCAGCCCTTTGGGCCAGTATCTGTGTAAGCTAGATGTATTATCATTATTTCTGAAGTGTCTATGACAGGGGTATCAACGCACTGAAGTTTGCCAAGAATCTCAACTCCCAAAGTAATGTCTTCCAAAAACTATTCAAAAAATTACCTTTTCTACTATTTTCGAAATTCTAGTAAACACTTATAAAGGTCACATTCTGAAAGTTTGCATGAAACAGACTGTACACACTTCATCTTATGTGCCTGTCCAGACACATTCAAACTAATAAACAACTTGAGAATTTTTTAAGAACAATCATGTCTCGCTCTGCTTCTGAGTCACCAGGGATGAGAACATCCAGTTTTATGCCCACTAGTTTTAAGTTTAGCATCAGGAAAATCTTCACTCCATCACAAAACTCAAAATAAAAACCTGTCCTTTTCCACAATACAGCATGCCTATCTTTTTATTGAACTTCTTAATCTCTTGAAAATTCTCCTTATTTTTTTTCAGACTATCTGCAGACTGTCTTTGACAGGATTACAGGGACCATGTCTAAATTATGCTTCTCTATGAAGCAGTCTTGGACTGCCACAGTCTCTCTGATCCAAATTCCCATGAGCCAGAATTGTTGGATTTGGCAAGTCTGCAGTTACACATGGCCTCCAGCTGTTCTATGATAGGTTAGGAAATAAACTGGCCTTCATCCAGCTCAAGGGATTCATGTCAAAAGCTGTGTAATAAGAATTATATGTGTGCAAATGTAAACATTCACATTTTATTCCCATTTTTTTCAACAGTCCACAGATAATTATTATATTACTAATAAAACTGGGAAAATGGCCTTTTCTTCTTGAAAAAGAAAAGGATATATTTAATTCAAGCTGAGAACTATATGAAGTCTCCAGTATTAAACACAGCCTTCTAAAAAGCATATTCAAAAATTATAGCTATTCCACAGTTTAAGAAACATATGCATAGCTCTCATACAGAAACAGTGGTTCAGAAAAGACTGAACATTCATTAACAAAGGTATAAGCACCTATATTTTTGTTCCTAATAGTAGTAGTAGATTAATGGCATCTCTCAATTTTGTTATGAGAAATTAAAGTGAGTTCAGTTACACTTTAGTGACAGGATGTATGGTCAATCATTAAAAATAAATAAATAAATAAAAAGCCTTTTAAACCTTTTAAAATTAAATAGAAGTCCATAACCAGCAGAGAAATGGAAATCCATTCACTATCCACCAATCCTTGCCACCAAAAGGCACTATAAATAACCTTTAATAAAAAGCCAAGAACAGTGTCCTCTGGATTGGGTTTCTGAAGCAGAAAACCAGAGCTGAAACAGCAGTTGAGTTAGATACAAAAATCATCTGAACAGGACTCACAAGACTGAATGCAGACCGATCTGACATTTAAACAGTATGTATGGCATCAGTTCTTACGTGAAATTATAATGTGGAATGATAATGAGTATCAGAGGGATGACTAATCAGACTAAACAGTCTAAAAAAGGCAAGTTAGTAATTGCACTAGCACTTTTTGCTGGCAAATCACTGAAAGAATCTAAGCAGGTTTTGCCATGTTTTGCTGGAATCATGACTGAAATTTCTTAGCTACTCAGCAGGCACCAAGAGAATGATATGCAATGAAGGAATTGCACTTCACAAACTTTTGACAAATAACAATGTTCTGAGGCTAGAATGTGCTTTGAGTATAACTGCCTACATTTCAGTAAGATTAAATTTTTATTAAAATAACTTTTTCCTTTTCTTCTCTTACTGTGAAAATTTGTATACTCTACTGTTGTGAAACAGTTCTTTTTATCAGAGAAAAAATAAAAAGGATTAAGAAAAAATGACCTAAATGATGATAATAATTTACATTTCCTATAACAAAAGATGCATTTTGAAAAGTATTTGTATCGTAACTGTCTCTACACAGGCAAGTTGAGATTATGCTAAGCTTTATATTGGCAAATGATGCGATATAAACCTGATCCTAAGAGTTTGCAGAATAAGTGACAGGTATCAGGGACTACAGTAAGTCTGTAAGTGGCAGCTACTAAGTGGCTTTCTACTAGAGATATAACTCCTGCTGCTGACTTCATGTAGAGAGTATTACAGGGGACTCAAATTATATGGTGCTGGCTAAAACAGTCTTAAAATGGATTCCAGGATCCTCAGACAAATAGGATGAGATAGTTAGGAGATATAGAGAATACAAAACAAAAAAGACTAAATAGAGGAGGCACATTTACCCAGCTGGGAGATGTGGATATGCACCACAATCCCTCTACTCTCACTCTCACATATTTGGCTACCCTGGGTACCTCTGCCACTGCCTGCAAGTCAGGGGAACCAGGAGATCACAAGGTTGCCCATGCCACAGTACACACCCACAGCTCAGTTCCAAAGTAGCCTAAGGAACTTGCTCAACATCAGGAAAAAAGGTAGGGGTCATTATGGAGGGGAAACAAGGATTCCTAGTTCCTGGCCAAAAGACTGTACAGATTTCTATTGTGATAGCTGGGTAAGAAAATGAATATGCAGATTAGGAGCATCACAAAAGTATGTGGAAGAAAAGGATCCCCTACAACACTCATTGTGTTTCTAAATGCTCAAGCAGGCTCTGGCTGTACTTCCCAAGGAATCTTATGCTATTCCCCACCTGCCCCAGCAGATTTACCTTCTCATCAATAATAAAGAATTTGCTTTCCCCAAAAGCCCAGGCAGAGTAGAAGTAAAACATCTTTGTGTGTACTCAAAGATAAAGCAAGCACTTGTAGCTTTCGCTGATTAGCAATTACAAGATTAGCCCTGGGAGGGAAAATTCTCTAAGATTTATAACTGGAAAGCACTTTTATAGGCCTTTGTGGACCATCTGGTAGAATTTAACAGAAAACTCTGCTTACCTCATAGAATTCTTTGCTGGCATTTTCCATTACATCTAGGGCTTTTTCTGTCAGGAATCTCTCCATATATTTTGCTGACACTAAGATTCCCTGGATGAAAGAATGAGCTCTGCACTCATTATAATGGACAACTTCTCTCCAGTCTTTCATTCTATCATTGTAAATGAAGTGACATTAAAAAAAGGACATTTTGGGCCATTTCCTGGCAGGACATTATGCAATTCTGTTCCTTCTTTAACCTATAGGGCAATATGCACCACACATCAAATATGCCCTATAGCTCCTCTTCTCTCCTCTTTACCATTCTTAAAAAAAAATAAAAATGCAAAGGCATGGTTCTGCCATCGCTGTGTCCCTAAAATAGCAGGCTATTACAAGATAGCCTGTATTTGCAGTACTTGAAACTCTGCTCTTTCCTCTAATTCAGACTAAAGTCTTTCCTTTCTTCTCCCTGCATGTGACCAGTTTCTCACAGGAAATCTTGTCTGGCACAGCAGCATCATGAAAAAGGCATCAGGATAGATTCTCCATGATGTAAATTAGAGTGTTCAGTCCAATCACATCCCCATCAAGGTCCTCAAATGAAACCTCCCACTGAGATACCAGCGACTGGGTTTCCATCTGTGTCTCTCTTGCTGTCAGTGGCTATTGTTTAAGTAAACACTGGTTTGTATTACTTTCCTTTTTTTTATTCTATTCAATACATGTTGAGGCCTAGTTAAAAAGAAACAAAAATTGCTGTATTAAAAGACTAGTATTTTCAGCATCTTGTGATGTAAATTGCTAATTTAAAACCCAAAATATTGTTAAAGTGTCTTTATTTAATAGCAGACGATTGCAAGCTGTAATTTGCAAGCTGTAGTTGCAGATGGCAATGTTTTTCTCTCTTTTCAGCAGTACAGTAAAGTATTTACTGCAGACAATGACACACCAACTGCAAAAGAAATGCTCTGGGGTAATACAAACTATCAGGATTCCCATGAGGTCCAGCATGTAAGATACCTGCAACTAAAGCATGAAATTGAAATACCAATTAAAATATTAAAATCTCTTACATCTCTTACAACAACTCTTTGCAATAGACAATTTTATGGCGTTCAATTGCCAAGTATGTTTCTAACACAAAACAATAACTCTTGTTTTCTTTCCTGATCTTTAATCCCTTTAGATTGAGCACACTTATTTTCCAATTCAGACCTGGAGGCCCAAGTCTGAATTTGAAACTGACAGCCACCATCTGGACCACATGAGCAGAAAGGGTGATGTGTGATCTGGCACATGTCTAGCATACTGTTCCACTTTTTGTACATCAGGACATGCCAAAATACCACGAATGTATTAAACAAAAGTTTTGCCTTTTATTTCATTTTGTTAAACAACTCACAGATGTTTATTTTTCAAGAGAAAAATTATTTAACATCATCTATTTAATAGCATTGTATGAAACATTTAAATACTGCATTCTGTAGTGCCATCTAGGGGATTTAAAACCTGGAATAAAGTGCTCATTGGATAAAAAAAACAATAAACACTAAAAAATCAGCTCTGCCTGCCAAGGCAATTTCTTATGTATATCTAGTGGTTTGGATTACTTTTTCCTGCAACAATAGAAATATTTGAATAAGGTCCACGTACAGTGTCACATCTGTAGAATCCATAAATAGGAGAAGACATATTGCTCTATACTTCTCCTTTATGGACAAATAATTTACAAAAGCAATCTTAAAAATATATCCAAAATAAAATCAATGTTGTGCTCTGAAATGGGATTTAGAAAAAAATTCTAGCCTTAGTTCAGTTACCAGGAAATATATGGGATTTTTTTTTCACTACAGATATTTATAAACATATCAGACATGTTATTGTATAAAATTACAGGAAACTGAAATAAAACAGGAGAGCTACTGGTACTTTCTTCGATCCTCATCTTCATTCAGGTTATTATTTTTCTAAAGTTTCCTGAACCAGATGGCATTACATAGTAATTTCCAATGCATCACTGAAGATATTGTTAAAAATTATTAATTTTGTATCATGGTGATAGCTAGAATGATCTGTAGGCTCTTCAAACACATTTGCTTTTTTTCTTCTTAAAGAAACCAACTATAACAAGTTCATACTTTATATAAGTGATCACTTGAAAGGGAAATGCAGAGCAAAAATCAGACTATGTAAACCACAGAACTGCAAGCCTACCTTCACTCACACGACAGCCATGGTCCATTAGTTCATGCCAACACATAAAAAGAAACATCTCTGGATCATCAACCAGTCATCAGCTGCCAAAACATCATTGAAATCAGTCAATAACTTACACAGGCAGAGAACCTACCTACACACTTACATGATCTTGCATTTTTTCATAGTCCCAGTAACAGATCAGTTTCCAGCCATCAAGATGAGAGACAGGAGCATGTACTTTACTTTTGAATTTCCAAACTTCACATTTTTATATTCTACCTGCAAAACATGTTCATTGAACATTTGCAGCTATGTGCTGAAAACTATTTGTTCACAAGGGTAAGATTTGAAAAGCACCTAATAAATGTCTTAAAAACACAGCTTTTGACACAGCTTTTATTTGGAGCTATTTTAGGCAGTAGCCAGCCTTTGATCCTGAAAGAAGCTTCCATATTCAGCTGGCTGCCCCCAGATCCCTGCTCCTCTCACTGAAACTGCCACTTAGATGCATTATCCTTTACACCCTCCAGTCCCACACTCTACATCATAAAGTAATATATTCCTCCCTTCTCACCCACCCAGCCCATGTTCCTTCTTCCCCACATTTTTTATCACGTTGCACCAGCCCAGTGCTGCACTCTGAGCCTGCCAAGGCCTCTACCCTGTGTTCCCACTTGGAAGGACAGAGCATGGCAGGGGCTCAGGCACTCGAGAGCAAGTAAAGGAGCAGGCAAGCAGACACAGGCTGTTAGTATGTATATTCTGATCAATTGTAATTGTAGTTCACTCTCTCTTGTCCAGTGCAGACCAACAGGTATGTCACAATTTAATAAAAGGAGAGGCAGAAGCTCTGAATGTGTATTCCCACGGAAGGTCATGCTACTATCTGTGATTGGCCCACAATGCTTTAAAAGGGCTTTATAAGGGATGATGTAGTATCTGAAAATATGATTCTACTAAGTGATGTTAGATTTGCTGCCACCACAGCTGCAGCCCAGATCCCTCTTGCCCAGCTGCTAGAGCCCAGCCCAGTGCCTGGGGACCCCTGAGGGACATGGGTGCTGCTTTCCTGACTGCAGCTTCCACTAGGAGCAAAGCTGCACGTGTCCCAGGGACACACATGCACACATAGAGGACACTGGCACAGCTGGTCACACAAGCTGCCTGCCACAGATGAGGTCCTGCACACACAGAAGTCATAAAACACAAGCCAGCCAAGTGCCCTCCTTGTCTTCAGCTGGTAGAGACAGGAGGCAGACACATGGCAATCTCCAGATCCACAAGCATACCCATATCCTCCCTTCCCTGGGGCACCCACACAGTGCCAGGTGCCCTACTTGCCAGCTACTCCAGCTTGATGCTCACTAGCAAGCACACAGGCTCACACACTCATCCCTCGTGCACTTCACATTTTCAAGCCTCCCTGGATGTACCAGCACAGACTCAAGGCCCCCTCCTCACTGTCTGGACCACATTGATGTTTGCTAACAAAATCCCCACCCCTCACACACACACCTGGTTGGAGGAGATGGAGCAGCAGCTGGCACCTGGCACACAGGCTGTGATCCCAGCCTGTATGTAATCCTGTATGGGATCCTGGATATGATCCTGGATGTGATCCTGGATGTGATCCTGTATGTGATCCTGGATGTGATCCTGGATGTGATCCTGTATGGGATCCTGGATATGATCCTGGATGTGATCCTGGACATGATCCTGTATGTGATCCTGGATGTGATCCCGGATGTTATCCTGGACATGATCCTGTATGCGATCCTGGACGTGATCCTGGATGTGATCCTGGATATGATCCTGTATGTGATCCTGGACATGATCCTGGATGATATCCTGTATGGGATCCTGTATGGGATCCTGGATGTGATCCTGTATGGGATCCTGGATGTGATCCTGGATGTGATCCTGGATGTGATCGCAGGCACTTCAGCTGCCAGTGCTGAGCTCCTCCCTTTCCTCTCTCACACCAGTAGCTGGGAACACACAGTGCTCCTGTCCAAGTGGCTGGAAGCTAAAGGCCCACATGCACTCCAGCAGATGGCACAGAGGCCTCACTGCTCCTGTGGCTGCCAGCACAGGCACCCTCACCCCTGGCCCGACTCCAGCAACCAGCACAGAACCCACTGAAACACACACAGGCCTCACCAGTGACTGGCACTTAGTCCTTGCAACACAGACACAGAGGGAGCTAAGAAAAGATTTAATAAGACATAAGAAGATAGGACATACTACAGAGATCAGGCAGAGGGCTTGGTCAGGCAGTGTACTGACCTGCACTATTTTACAAGTGACCAATCTCCTTTCCCTGCAGGCTCCCTATGGGTTTGTACTTATCTATTCATCCTTGGCAAGCTCCTGATCCAGAGTTCCTCTAGTTAACAATTTTATCTGCTATAAAGTCCAGGTTGACCTTCCTGGAAGTGGCATCTGTGATTCTTTGATAACCCACAATTAGTGTGAGTGTTGTCACTGTCTCCATGTTTGCTTTATCAGGTCTGTGTCTTGGTTTGGTTTCTGGCTTCCTCCTTTTTCCCTTGGATTCCCAACAGAGAAGGTCCCTGATCAGACGCCTACATTAACTCCCTGGAATAAACACTCTGACACTTTCACAGGTCCCCATCAATTAGTGTGATTGATCAGCTTTGGCTCCCATCACTGCCTCCCTCATGGTTAGTTCGTCAGCTTTGTGTCCTTCTATGTTCTTGTTTATGGCTTCCTCCTTTTCCAATTATCCCCTGGCATTGGAAAGGTCCTTGACCAGACATCCTTAAAGCATCAGACCCTCTCCTGCACACAGCCTTGTACACCCTTCCATCCTGTGAAAAGGCATACCAGAGATTCTGCCTTCCCCAGGTTGGCTGCTGCTGCTGATCCACTTGCCTATTTCTTCCCACTTTCTTTGTGGGAGAAATTGTTTTCTTTATTCCAGTGGTGACCATAAATGGAACAGTGCTAATGGAAAAAGGATAGTATTTTTTTCTTTTTTCCAATGAGTACAGAACTGCAAAGAATATAGCACAAAACCAGAAAAACAGTCAATATATGTGACATTTTCCGGGCTACAGGACTTAACTGGCTTCAAAAACTTGAATGAAATAAAGTTTGAAGCAGCGTTGATATAGAAAAGGATGCAAAATACAGGCTTTACAACAGCAATTATTTTTGAGGATAACAATCTGTTCACATAAAACACCATCTATATTTAAAATAAGAAGTCACAGGAGATCAGGGGAATTACAAAGCAATGAGACTTACTGTGGTTTCAGAGAAAGTAATTAAGAGCCTAATTAAGGACAAAACCATATAAAAACAAAAGTAAAGCTTGATGGGGGAAAAAACAGCAGAGCTTCCACAAGAGCAAAGCACTTTTTCCAACCCTGCTATATTTCCTTGCGGCAATGAACATTCCAACAAGATTTTGTGGGCCAAACTCAGAGAGGAACTTGAAAAAGGCAACTAATCCATGGAAAGGACAAATTTTACTTCACAGTAGTATAAGGTAATGTACCCAAGCAGTAAGCTGACAGCCTGGAAAATTAAATCTTACTTCACCATAACCAGATTGTGCACCCAGTATCTGATAACCATAATAATAAAGTAGAAGCTTAAGGCAATTCTAATTGACTTGCTATACTTTGCAGGACAAAACTGAAATTTAAGGTACCTGGAGCAGTATGTAACTGCTATAATATCCCTGTATGGACAGTCATGAATTATACAATATCTTTATTTTTGCTATATAGAAGATAGAGGGGTAGAGGGCAGAAGAACAACCAGATGCATGCCTGAGTCACCAGCAAGGCTTTGTTTTCTTTCTTCAAAGTGGACCAGGAGACAGACAAGGTGATCTGTCGAGGACAGCTTTGAACTAGGGGCTCAGATCCAGAAAGCAGCAAGCTAGAAAGCAGTATGTAAAGCAGTATATATGGGAAAAGTCTGCCTAGGAAAGGGCTGCAAATGCACAATCCTGCTTCATGTGCTTCTATACTAGTGCTCACAGCTTGGACAGGGAACAAAACACAGAGCCAAAGTTACCTTGGTAGAGATGCTATACAAGCACAAGAACAGTAACACAAGATGCAGCCAAAAATAACAGAAGCTCCAGCTTGGGAGGTCCAGGCTGGACTTCTACAGCACTCCTCACTGGGAGAGGAGTGCAGCACTCAGCAGATTCACTGGGCTGCACTTTGGACTAGAGGACTTCCCGGCATTCCTTCTAAACCATTCTGGGATTCTCTGACATATTTAACGTGCTCCATCTGCTAATTTGAATTTAGTTTATGGGACAGGACTAGTGCTCTTCTGCAGACAAACACTCCAAAACTAAAAATGTGAATGTCAGCTTCTCAGCATTTTGCTCTACAAATCTGCTCTGTAGTGCTGTGTTGCACTACTTACTAAAATAGACATAGGCAAAGAAGGCAATTTTAATACCTGTAGGAATTAAAGGCTACTGATACAAACCCAGCATGATTTTCAAGAATTTCAATACCCATTTATATTTCTTCTAATACAAAGCTGAATGCTTCTGAAAAATCCCCTTAGCATCTATGTGAATCTTCAGGCACCTTTTAAAATTTAGACCTAAATTTTCTAAGCTCCTTTGGAAAATCCCAGCCTTTATCCTTTTAGGAATGAAAAGAATGAACTGCACAATTTGAAGTTAAGAAAAGTAATAGCTCATGCACATAGTATCAGCAAATTAACTACAAATATGTGCTTAACATTCTCAAGAAAAAAGCCCTGCAAAAGATAGGACACATCAGAAAGCTTATAAAGCAAGATAACCATTATTTTCAATATAATTCTTCTAACCTGATTCTGAAGTCCTCATTTTAAATTATTTAATGGTTTTGATCCGGCCATAGTGTTTTTTTCATCATTCGTTTCGCTGACTAACATAAGAAACATAATTATCCGTCAATTTTATAAAGTTTGCATTTCATCACAGTTTTAATATTATAGAATTAATCATGCAGGAAATTCAAGTGCAGAGACTAGAATGGATCAAATTAAATAAATGATAAAAGTAGAGGAAAAAACTCCAAAGGTATTTTTAAACAAAATGGCAAGCTAGCAAGACTACTTGTTAATATGGTTTAACCCCAGGCTGCAACAAAGTGCCACATAGCCACTCACTCAGCCCCCTTCAGTGTGATGGGGGAGAGGATCACAAGACCAGAAGTGACAAAAATTCCTGGATTGAAATAAAGACGGTTTACCTGCTCACACAAGCAAAGCAAAACAAGGAATTAATTCAGTCTTTCCCATGGGCAGGCAGGTGTTCAGCCAACTGCAGGAAATCAGGAAAAATTACCTCTGATAATGGTGACTTGGGAAGACAAATGTCATCACTCCAAACATCCCCTCTTCTTTCTTCTTTCTCTCAGCAGCATACGATGAGCCTGATGCCACAGGGAACAGCCCTTGGGTCAGTTTGGATCAGCTGTCCCAGCTGTGTCCCTCCCCAACGTGTTGTGTACTCTCAGTCTCCCCACTGATGGGGTGGAGTGAGAAGCAGAAAAGGCCTTGACCCTGTGCAAACATGGCTCAGCAATGGCTAAAGCAACATTCTGTTATCAATAATGTTTTCATCAGAAATCCCAAACATAGCCCCACTCTAGCTACTATGGATAAAATTAATTCTACCCCAACTAAAACAAGCACACTCATAAAAGCTATTACCAGCTGTGAATGATTTCTTATCACTACCAAACAGAACTAATAAAAATTTTTCTACAATATTCATAAAGCTGTGAGCAAAACCACAATAACAACACTTTAAAGTTGTATTGCATCTTTTGTCAAGTATCTATGAAAATCTTCCCAACCACTCAGCTGCACTAGCTGAGCAACTCCTCAATGAGGCATTTGTCAAACAGAAGTGGGTAAGTTGAGGCAACAAGAATTTTTATGTCAGGGGCTGAAATAGATAATAAGTGTCGGGCTACCCACTGCTTTGCTTTTATTTCAAATAATTCTTTTGCTAACCCATTTAAGAGAAGTTAATCCCCATGTTATCTATTTATTTGAGCAGTACCCAAAGTCTGGCAATATTCTCTGGGGAGAAAAAGCATTGATTTTACATGACTTTGGATCATCCAGTCTCAGACTTTTCTAGGTCAAGAAGGACCATGACAGATTTGTGTAGCACACTACACTACTTCATCAACTAACAGCAGGAGCAGAGAGCTGACACGTGTAAGGAGCAAGAAGCATTTGTAATTATGCTGTCAGGGTACAAAAAAGCAAGTTCCCTGCTCAACTTATGCTATAGATAACCTTCCTCATGCAATATTCACAGCAGACTTCTATCACATTGTTAGCAATCTCTTAGCATCAGAAATAATGCTGGTGACACTTGTCATCTAATCCTTTCATTACAAGTTAGAGTAGGATCAGCAGTTGATCAGCACTAGGAAGAGCTGTATTTCTCTGAAGTTATCTCCATAAAAATGGCTGATTTAATCCTAACCCTCAGTTTATCAGTTCATAACTTTGTCCTTTGCAAAAAGAAGCTACTTGTAGAGAACGATACATGATAGTCTCTATTAATATTTTCATCTTTTGACACATTGCATATCCCCTCTGGAATGAAACAATTAGAAGCACAATAGCAAAATTGCTGCAGCAGCCAAAAATCTCTGAATGCTGAATTTGGAGTCCTGTATAGAGCAGCCAGCTGGGGACTTCTGAGTCTTGGCTTTTCCCCCCATGGAGCAAGTCAGCCACTTGGATAGGTGAAGCAGTGATTATTACAGCAGGTCAAGAGAGTGCAGAAACCATCAGTGAATTAAAGATCTGGAAGCATGGAAAGTGATATGTAGAACACCTATTTGCTGAGTTCAGCAGCACTTAAATTAAACATTGCTTATGTGACTTTTCTCTCACAGGAAGCATAGTATTTCAATGTGTCTCTCATTGCCTGGCAGTCCTGTACACATTTAACTCTTTACACTAGCCTGTGTGCCAGTTCTCTGCAGCATCCCATCTGCGTCAGTTCTTTAAAGCATCCCCAGCTTCTCTGTTTCACGCTGCATCATCACAATGCCCAGAACTGTAATCACTGAACTGGAGTGATACTGGGGACAACAGCCCTCAAAAATGCCCTTAGACATCACAGTCACTGCTGACATGAAGGAGAAGCAGAAGAGTGACCCTGTGGCTGGGACCAGCTGCTGGCCAGTTATACTGAAGCTTACTAGGGCTAAGATCTTTGATATACAACTGCATAGCAATGTCAAGTGACTGGTTACTTCAGAGGTGTTTAGCTTCCCTTTCAGCACTCCCTGGATGTGGTAAATACAGGATCCATGGCAGCTGTCATCTCTCACAGTTTCTCATTACCTCCATTTTGACAGGTTCTGCTCACTTAGGAGTCATTACAAAGGGAAGAGAAAACAATAAACAAAATCGGCCAAATCATCCAAGAATCATACAGAAGATAATAACACTTTCCAGGGAATACCAGCCAGGCATGGAAAATAAAAACAAAACCTTCCCTTGTTCTCTTTTTCAAGCTCTTTTCCCTTCCATCTATTTCCTACTAGTGCAATAGTTTCCTTTTGCTGTTTAATTTTGAGCTCAGAAGCAGTAACTGCATTCCTAAAGTGATTTTCCTTTAATTCTCAGTTGTCATCTCCATTTCTTCTTTCTCACTTTTTGTGAAATATTTTTTCCACTCCTTTCTCCTAATTTTAGTAATTTATTTGATTCTTCAATATCCCTCTCAATATTGTGTCTCCTTTTCACCTTCATAGAATCAAAAACCTGTCTTATCTCCTTTGCTCTAAAAACTTAAGACACTAAAGAGAGTGTATAAAACCATAATTGTGTAGATATGCATGTGATCACGTGGATCTTTCTATTTAATTTCCCTCCCTGTCAAATGAGATGCTGTGACTTCATTTCATGCTTTGGCTAAAAAAGCATCATCTTACTATAAAAAAGAAACAATGGCAAATAAAAAGGAGAAAATGGCACCCAAAAAAATCTACTAAATATGCTGATTCTGTCCTTGGTACTTGAATTTAAGATATAGTGCCTCAAAATAATAAGCTGAGTGATCATATTTCTACAGTCCAGTCATTTTTCTCAGTCAGGTGTCTGCAAGTTAATAAATCTGTTAATAAATCTGTTAGCTGACCCTAGCTATGGATTACCTAACTAATGCTCTGTTTATGATGGATAAAACTCAGGAAGCATTTTGTATCACTAAGAAGCCATGAATTCAGTCCTCTAGGAAGGCAAGAAAAGGAGATATGCTAAAATATAATGTATGCCCTATGCCAAGAGTTAGTGAGCCACTAATTGTACTTACAACAAGTTTAATAAAAGAAACTATAACTAACAGCTATCAAGATGCTGAAAAATTCACCAGGGACTATTACCAAGCTGCAGAGCAAAAGCAGCAGACAGGAGGACGTACATGTGTTTCACAAAATAGTTGAAAGGTCCTGTGAGCCACACAAAAATATCTTCACAGGTGTCAAGAGTGCACTGAGATATTCAATCAATCTGTTTAGGATCAGACACTTGCATGTTGGGGGTTTTTTAAATGTTCTAGTTATTTTTTAGATACTGATTAATTAGAAATATTTAACTGTACTGCATTAGCTTCAGAGTGCTGCTTGTAGACACAGATTTATAATATAGCTAAATGGAGCAAACAGATAAAAACTAGATCCAGAAGGGCTGAGGTCATAGCTGGATCTTAAAGTGAGACTTGAATCCCCTCTCCCACACTGCCAGGTTCTCATTCCCATTACTATTTTCTCCTTCATTGGACTATGGATGTGTAGAGCAATACTTGATGCAGAAGGGGAAGCCTCAAATACAGAGATTTTGGCTTACAAGGTGAGTCAGTGTGCTACTTGGGTTCACTAAGCAGTTGCAGAAACAGAAGTACCAACACAACCATGAGAGCTGTGTAAAGATTTCCTAATGGTCATGGAACTGTCTTAGAGGAAAGGCAAAATATATTTGTATCCCAAGCCTGGAGGAGAAATACTATTAGCTATTAGGTTGTAACCCAGATTAACCACAGTAACCAACTCTGTTTTTGTAACTAGATACACCTTTTATTGGATCCATCAAGGTATTGACTTAATTGGTCAGCCCTGTGTAAGTCTGGGTGGAAAAATGTTTGCTAAACCCTAAAGTACGTATCATAAACTAGATACAGTCTGGTCTTCATACAGTGCCCTCCATGCAGCAAGTGAAGGCACGTGGCTGGAAGCAAAGGAGTCAACACAAGAATAGATGGGAATGTGAAACGTATCTTGAAATGTGAAGGAAAGAGAGAATGACAAAAGGGCAGAAAGGAGAGTGGCACTTAAATGATGCTCTTCATTTTTAGACACTGAGACTTTCCTTCAGAAGTCTTTCTCTCTGCTTTGCTATTCTGCTTTCACCTCTTTCACTCTATCTAATAAACCTTCATTCCCTCCACAACAAAACAGGGAAATCACTACAGGCATTGCCATGTCCAAGACCAGCATGGACACCCTTTCAGAAAAATATCTAGAAAAATTATAAAATAGAGATGTTTGCTTCAGAAACTTGCTCCAGGAATTTGACATTCAATTTTATCTACAGTAAAATTATTATCTGATATGGAACATGTTATGTACTCCTAAAAGCAAATTTATATATTCTTTATTATTGAGATTGAAGGGAATACAACTATGCCTACCACCTGGAGGACATAATATTAATATACCTGCCCAGCCAAAATCTAGCAAGGAGAACCTAACAATCAAAGTCAGTAAATGTGTCATTTTTGGCAAATACTTTTACCACGTTTCTAATAATTTTAAATACATTTTTTCTTTATCAGTCAAGGAAATCCAATTTCACTCTATCTGCAGTGAGTAATTGTTCATCTGCTTCACTTTTTTTTTGTTTGTTTCTTATGTTCTCTGGCTGATTCAATAAATAGTGAACAGCAGATATTTTTCTTCATGCATAAATGCTCCTATTCTAGTTCAAATCTGAGAATCCCCAGGTGTTTGCACAATCAAAATCCATTAGCACTGAGTTAGATCCATATCTATGAAAGAGTAATAGGGACATGGTCAAGCCAAACAGCTGATAGCTGGTCATTCAGTTAAAACCATGAATACACTGTTGGAGGAATTTCAGCACTCCTGACAAGATGTATGTCAGGCAGGATCCAATAATCCAGAAAGCAAACAAGATATGTACCCCGCACCACTGAAGTTGATGGTTGCATTAGCACTACAGTCTAAATTTTCCAAAATAACTCAAAGACATCAACATGAAGACAAGAGTACTTTAGGATCAAGTCCTGACTAGATAGATTGCTAGACCAAGTTTGAGTGATAATTTCAGGAAAAAGCTTTCTTGTGAAGAAAATAATAATAATCTCTTATGAACATTTAGCTGCTGCCCTACAGCAAGTATTTTTGCTGGTCTACAGAAAGGCCAAAATAGAAATTCCTAACACTTTATTCATGAAGCCATAGTTACTGAGAAAGCGTTTAACTGCTGGCCTCATGAGAATATTCAGCACAATGCACATCCTTTAAATTTATTAGGCTGGGCACAAATAAAACTTTTTTCTTTTTTATGGCAGTGTAAATGGTTTTTCAGAATGCACTTATTTCTCACATTCTGCGATATGCAATTATTTCTTCCCTGGAAACCCCTCACCTAAGTTACACAGCTTGCCTGATATTTTGTCATTGGCCATTTATTCTCGTGTGGACTATCAGCCTTGTCCTTGGCTGTGTCAATCCAAGTACTCCTGGCAACAGCTTTACAAGCCAGAAAATCATTAGCAGAACTAAATTTGGCAACGTTATCTAATTGCATCACCTCAGCCAACCTTTCAGCACCCTCAGGTGAATCTAATATGGTCCAAGGTTTCGAATGCATTCAGTTTCTCTAAGCAGCTCCTAACCTGTTGCTCCTCCAACCTGTTGTCCTCCCCACCCCCAGTTTTTCTGGTACTGAAAATTTTGCTTGTGAAGACAGAGGCCAAAAAAGACACGGAGTCATTCAGCCTTTTCTGACCCATCTGTTTCTCCTACACTCATTGATGGACCCACATTTTCCCTGAGCATCCCATTGACACTAGAATATTCTCCCGTTACCCCTTTTGTGCCTCAGTATTTTTATCTGCAGCTGTGCTTTGGTCTTTCTGATTTTGCTCCAAATGCTCAAGCAATTCTCTTTGTATTCCTCCTTTGTTGCCTGGTTTTTCACTTCTTGTGTGTTCTTGTGTTTCCTTTCATCCAGAAGCACCCTGCCAGCCAAATGACTCTTCTGCCAAAACTTCTCATCTTCCTGTGCAAATGGAAGAGAGTTAATTTTTGAATTCTAGGTAAGTTTTCTTTAAAAAACAATTTTGCTTAAGCACTGTCTATCCTTTGTGGCAGCTTCCAGTGGGAATTTTGCCTAACATTTTGAAACTTGAGGAAAGAAATTGCCAGAACAGATTGAAATCTGGTTCCTGAAGGCCAGAGTCCCAGCTCTGCTCTGCATCTTTCCAGCTTTCCTTCAGATTCTGACCTGGGATACCTGTGAACAGCAGGTCACAGCAGCACACCATTATACTGTCTGACCCCTCCAGTATTGGCACTGAGAAGCAGCCAATATGCAGTGCAATATTTTCTTGAATTGACTGCATATTGCTGCACTTCCAGAATATGTCTGGAATGTTAAAATCCCACAAAATAGATAAGGATGTTCAGGCATCAACCTACTGTTAGCTGCTTTTGTACACCCTCATCTCCTTTCGGTCAGGTGGCCTGCAGCACACCCCCAGCATGGTATCCCCAGTATCAATCATCAGACAAGCACACTTCCAGTTTCATGGGAGAGGACTCTACCACAGCTTTCCTCCTCCTAATTTTCCTAGATAGGCTATAAACACTCATGGAAGTGTCTAAATTGTGCATAGTATTGCACCTGATTGTTGTGATTTTGACATTTGCAGGCTTATGGAAGTGCATGGACTCACAGACCTTTCATGTTAACCAAGCTCTGCATGCTAGAGTACAGGTACTTGAGGAAAGCCACATGTTGCCATATTTACACCTTTCCCTCTTACAAATGGCTTTGTTCCCAGTTATGCCTGTTCTCTCAGAAATATATAACAAAATAGAGCTTTCTAAGCCTTTTGGATATTTCTCTATCTAGCTCCACATTTTTGGTCTTTGACTCCACATAGGAACATCTTTATAGCAATGCACTTCTGGTCTTCCTTTTGGCTCCATTTCATCCTAAAGTCATGTCAAGAGCAAATGGAAACAAGGCAAGACACTAAGGGAACCACAACAGTGATTTAAAAGCAGTTGGAAGGAAGCAAGTAGCAGTAAATAAGATCTCCAGCCATGTGAACATCAAACCACACCACTATAGCACAGCTTGTTTTCTGTACATTTCACCTTGAAGTTGTCTTTAAAACATACCCTAAAAAATAGCAGCCACTCTGTTTGCACACTCTGTTAGCAAACCTGGTATGGTTTACCAATGAAGATTAACGTTTCCTCCTATAAAAAAGCAAAGGTAATGAAAAATCTTGCAAAATAAAGCCTCAAACAATTTTACACTCACATATATATATATATGATAAGCCATTTATTTTAAAACCTACTAACAAGTTAAACCAAAGCTTATCCTTACATTCTCTTCCCTTAAAATAAAATCCAAAGAAAAACTAGAAGAAATAATCATGTTAGGTTTTTTATAAGATGAAAAAAGCATTAAAAAAAAAAAAAGGCAACTCTATTTTTTTGTATTCCTAATGAGGAAATTGAAACATGTGTAGATGCTGCTACAGTTACTCTAGTTCAAAGAGATATGTCTCAGCTTAATAAGGTCCATTTTATTTGCCAATGAAGAGACTCCTGCAGGATGTGAGAAAAAGAAATATCATAATTTGCTCTCCAGAAACTGCTAGCATCACTTCTGGTGCATATTAATACAGCTCAGTACTGTCAATGAGGTGATTATTTGCTCCCTAGAGAGCTCATCTCACAGCTAGTTTTTAGGATCTTTAGGAGTTTTTGTTTCATGTGGTGCAATGTATAAATTACATTCTACAGCTTATTCCAGCAGCAGTGTCAGAGAAACCATCTCCAGTTCTGGTTTTAGTCACTAATTTACAAAGTTACAGAAACAAACATATAATTTTTCATTTTATGGGGTTAAATCAAATACTCTTCATTTCTACACCTGTGAAGTCATTCTGCCAGTGTAGGAGGCTCACTGCAGTGTGTACAGGCACTGTGACACTTCTCTTTAAAGGTATAGTGATACAGACTTCAATAGAGCCAGATTCCCTAAGTGCAAAAGAGTTCTGCTGTGCTTGTGTAAGGAAGTTTCTCTGGTTTGGTACCAAACAGGAGCAATTGAAGCTAGCTGAGATGTGCCTAAACAAGCCTTGATCACATGTAAGTATTTTTTTAAAGTTGGGCTGCTTAGAGTTACTGTACTGGATGGGGGCAATAGGGGTGCATCTGCATTAGTGCTTTGAATTTAGGAGCCTGCTTTGAGAGGATTAAGTGCTATACTTTGGCTCCAATCACAGAGAAATCTTGGAGTGTACAAGCTGTGTCTTTTGGATGACTCTGGGGAAGAACTCCAGCAACTCAACTCACACACTCCAAACGCAAATGATAATTCAGTTCACTGAGCAAGACTAATGCTAACTTGAAGTAATCTCTCTGAAAATCTTGCTGCAAAGACACTAACTCTTAGAAGTGATCATAACATTGTCAAAATTCGCTTTTCTTGAACATATGTCCTATTACAAATGTAACTGAACTGCAATGGACTTCACAGCTTCTTGTGTTATAAGGAAATAAAATTTCATCCATTATCCTATTGTTAGAAGCCACTGCAAGACATAATATTTTTTCATAGTTGGATGCAGCTTACAGCAATTGAAACACTTAACATTTAATGAAAACACATCTCATATTTTTATATTCACCTCCCATTTAATGACATCAAATTCTTTCTGTAATCATAACTTGTATAAAACAGTACACTCAGGCTAATTAAGCAACAGTGGTATTTCCTTCAGTGGATACATGCAGTGTAAATGCACTGTGACACCTATTGAAAACCAGCAACTTGTTCAGAGTTCTCTGGAGTGTATGTGAAAGATCATCCAGGCCTGAACTGAAAAATAAGTAGGAAACACACCTTGTCACACTAACAGCTGCTTTAAAAGGCAGCCATGCTTTAAAAGGCAGCCAAATGAGCATGCAAAGACAGTCACCCAGGATGTGAGTTCCAGACTCTCCTCCCCTTGGCAAAATAAAAGTCATATGACCCTGAAGCTGTCATAACCCATTGTCATTATAATGCTTATTTTGTCCTTTTAGAAAGGAAGCAAAAGGGATAGGTACTGGTTATGTAAGTAGCTCGTTATGTGTCATACTTTAAACAAAAAAAATCAGAATAGGATTTTTAATGTCAGCTACAAAATTAGGTAGCTACACAGTATCTAAATGCTCTAGATTTTGCTTTCTGCGTTTCACATTTCTTTCCTGTTAGTTTTGTCATTACATCAATTTCACAAATGTTCTTTCTTGCATGGCAATAATGGTAGGGTGGCCATCTATGTAATATGCATTTCAATAGAAGTCAGTTATTCAGGATTTAAACCTAGGTAAACTTGTTTTATATTCTGAGGATTAAAAGAGAACTTAGCACAGATACTTTTCTGTCTTCTGCCCCATTAATATGAAACAGTCATTTGGAATATTTTTCTTATATGAGTTCCAAAGAATTTCCTTTACACAATGACAAAAAAGTACCATGACCCGGGAAACTCTGTATAAATTTATGTGATTACCTGTGCTTTCATGCCATTTTCAAAGACAGTACTTGTGGCTAAAGGTTGGGTTTTCAGTTGGTTACGGGTTTTTTCATTATTCAAATTACTAAAATGAGAAGGAAGGAAGTGCTTTACCTCAAGCTACTTTCCAGATGTTTCCTTTTCATACTTAATATAAAATATTGCCTTCTTGTCATCAAAACACTTAATAAGAAGCCTCTACTTTGTATTCCACAACTGTTCCTCTTAGAGGCATAAGATGATGCAGTAGTTATGGAAATTATCTCTGTGTCCCCACTAGTGCACATTTTAAAACAGTATTATCACCACAGCTTTGTGGCATACCAGTTTCTGCCAGTGTTTTTACATATTCCTGTACACAGTTCCTTTTAATTTTCTGAATGTAGGCTCTGTAATCTCTCTCAGCAAAAGAAATAGTCAGAGTGCCTGGTGAATGGCACACACACAAATCTATGTATTTGTCTGTATCTACACATATAGAGCCATTAAAACAAATCCCCTATATCTAATTCACAAAAGTTAACTCTGCTAGGTCTCAAACAACAGGATTGATGTTTACGGTTGCTATATACTGTAGCTAAGTATCTTCTTTATTTACCTTGTTATTTTTCTAGTCTCCCCCATCAGTGTGTGCCATTTTAGGAGTCATTAGATATAAAAAATTCCTCCTGTTCATAATGGCATTTAAATGAAAAGGCGAGCTTGATTCCAGTACATGCAGTATAAATTTAGAACTACTGTGTGTTTGGCTACATCAGCAAGCACAAAGAACATTAATCCCAGCTCATGAGCACACTGAAATCAACAACAAAGATTTCTAGCTTTCTGTTGCATAACTCATCTCTAAAATGGCTAAAAAATCCTCCTCCCTCTACCCCCAAAAGTCTTTTTAGAACTAAGCCCTTAGAATAATTATCTTCCCATTGTAGTATTTATCACTGAATACAATACTGATGTGTGAGAAGGAAATGAAAATGCTAGATTTCTTCCACAGAAATGAAAATGGAGCATTTTATCTTTGCCACTTAAAATCCCTGGACATAAATGCTACGCCCATTACCCCTTTCCATGTTAGTGATAGAGAAATTGTGCTTAGCTTTTTTTATCATGCTCTTCAGTGCATTAAGTGACCTGATTAGCATCTGCTCTCTTGCCAGAGAAGGCAATGTACACAAGCACTTCATTTAATACAATTCTCAAAGTACTTTCAATGTATAAATATAAGCATATTGCCATGTATTTATTTTAGGGAGGAAAGGACACAGAAATATATGGTCCACTTAGAGAAAACATGAATTAATCAATACAGCACGCACTTTGTATCATTTGACAACAGAGAGCCAGCACAGCTGCACAGTTCTATCATGGCTGTCCAGCTGCATCCCAGCTCAGAGGTGGTGGATCATTTTGCAATCTGTACAGGAAAATCATCCCATAGTTACAAGCTTAAGTTCCTGAACACATAAGCCTTACACTGTTTTAGAGTGTAAGAGCATGTTTATTATCCTGGAGCTTCAGGTGAGTGGCATGAGCTAAGCTTAAACTTCAGCATCCAGTAGCATTTCCTGGCACACATTTGGGTCACATCCAGGCACACAAGAGCCCCAGCTGCCTGCTCCCTATTTCACAATCTGGACAATCAAGAGAACATAGCTACAGCAGACTTGGGAATACATCTGTCTATGTGCAAGCCTAAAGTATCTTTTTGTCAATGCTTAACAGGAAGTCTAGACAGAGAGATGGAAACAGAGTCATTTAAGAAAACATGCAGGTGTATAAACAGCCCTGTAAGTTCACAGACTTTCCAAAGCTTTCTGCTCAAGTTGTCAAAGTCCATGTAAGACTCAACAAAGGTGTGACAATTGAGCAAAAAAATCTGTCAAGGTGAGATAGAACCTCCTAGTTAACCAAAGACAGTACAGAGCAAAACTGATGGCATGAATGGCCTCAACACTCACAAGTCAAATTTCTCTTTATTGCTATGTAAATTAACTTCTCACAAATTATACAGTATCCTCAACTCTTCTTGCCTAGAAGAAATAGTCAACTACCTGCAGATGTAGCATACAAATGCTTGGAAACACAGCTACACCTCAGAGTTATGTTGAAACAGTATAATTGGGTCTGATTAAAGACTCTGCCTAAATACTATGCTAGTTATAATGCTACATAATATATTACAGAGGGCTAAAAAATAAATCAAGTGAAGGTAAAGCCATTTTCCCTCAACCAGCAAAGTCCAGGTGTTCCTGTGCAAACATGCTCATTTTTAAACAAAGTCAGCATATGTGGTTGTGCAGGCTTTTTTGGCTTTGGCTTCTTCTAGTTATTTCATTAGTGAACTGCTCTTTTAATCAATAGGTTGCCAACTGGGAAGCGAAGTTTCTTATTCACAGCTTTGTATGATCTAATGTTCTAGAAACACTGATGAAATTGCATCCTGTTTTCCTTAAAACAGCATCTCTCTTTTTTGGCTCATTTTACCCTGTGTACCAGAGAAACTGGAATATTCTTGATGTCATGAATAGTATTACTGAACCCAGAGTATTTTCTCTATATGCTGAAAAAGCTAAAATAGGTGTCATATGTTCTGCATTTGTTTTTCAAGAGATATGGTCTATCCTCAAAGCCCCCTAATTAAATCTATGAACATGCAAAAATGTCATTGGAAAAAATTCAGTGGAATTATCTGTGATACATATTTGAATACACTGCTTCTGAATTTGTGACAAGTCTTGATAAAAACAAAGTATGCCTGTATGTGTACTGTAGGGTAAATAAATGAACACAGTGCACAAGTTTTAATGCATTCTAAGTTTACACACCAGCTTACCCAGCATTAATTTTTTCCACATGCATTCTTTCAGCAAGAAGATGTTTAGTGTGAGATTTTAATATGTTAAGTATGCAAAAACCAAAACAAATTCTATGTTGTACTTCTTAAGAAACAATCTACAGCTTTCCACACAGCTCAAACATGCTTTTCAGCAGCCAAGAGGTTTTCATTCACAATATTGCAAGCTATAGTATTAAACAGCCTTTAAAATGTCTCATATACATTTATATCACTTCTTTAACAGGAATTGTTTCTAATGAATACAAGAGTCTGATCCTCCATTTTTTTGCATATGCTTGTCAAGATACTTTGAAACTAATATCAAAAATAAGGAGCAAAGCAAAAATTCAATTTACTTTTTACTGAAATGGATGCTCAGTAAAAATTGGTTCTGCCTAAAACATTTTTATAGTCAGTTAAAATATGCTGAATAACACTTTAAGCCATTTAAGTACCAGCTTTCTCTAAGCAAGTCACAGCCCCACACACAAGTCATGTGCAAGGCTAAAATTCCTTAGCATCAGGAATGCCTTCCCTGTTTGAACCAATTTAGCTATCTAATGATGGAAGCTTAACACTCTGCTTCTCAGCATCTTGCTTCATAACTCTGCTTTACCAGAGCTAGATGCAATGTATTTACTAATATAGAAACATTTTAATCAAAATATTAGATCACACCAAGGTTCATCAAATCTTAGTGATCTCTTAGAACATCCAATGCAATTGTTTCACAGGAAAGCATAAAATCATTCCAGAGTAAAAATTATCTACATCAATCTACACAAAGTTTCATCTTCTTGTATCATTAGACATAAATTTAAGCTCTGAAATGAGACATAGGATGGATTACTAAGTTCTTATAATTAATTGTAATGACTTTGTATAGCATGATTAAAATTATAAAGATGCATGAACATACTCTTTCTAGTTTTGCTAAATGTTTGGTCCTATTGCTTTCTGTTGCACTATAGTCCTCCCATCTAATCACTTTATGCATGGAGGAAAAAATATCAGCTTTCAATTTACCATCTTTATTACATATATCCCTAAACTGTTTTCTGTACAGCATGTGGATCTGTGTCTCTGCAGGTCTGAGTCCTTGTGGAATAGGTTTCCCTAAAGCTGCCTAGGTTTTATGTGAAGATATTTATTGCATAATTATTCAAGGAAGGCCACATCCTGTCCTACATCTCTATTATTCTAAATATAAGTAAATAAATGTTCTCATTAATGCCTCTTTTGCCTTGTATTATAAAAGAGGTGGAAAAATTGTTCCTAATCTTTCTACGGTATTCAATATTCTGTATATTTTATTGCGTCCCCACTTACTCATTTTCTTTCCAAGGAAAACACTCCCAATTTTCTTTCATGAGAGGTGTTCCAAATTCTCTATAAATGTTATTGTCCTTCTCTGAAGCCACATATAGATGGTTAATATCTCTCTGAGATGTGGTGGAAAGCCCTGCACACCATGCTATACAAGAACTCCCACTATGGACTCGCAAAAGTATTATACTAATCTCTTATTATTCTTCTCTCTACTTCATATATGTCCCAAAATCGTGCTAACTGTCCTGATTGTAGCTGTGCACCGAACTGCTTATGATTATTTTTCTCCCTTTCTTCAAGCAATACTCTTGATTTAGAATTCTGCAAAGTGCACCACTAGGTTTAATTTTAACTTCAGTATGTATTTATTAACACTGAATTTCATTTGCTTTTTTGTTGCTCACTTAGCATCTCTAAGTTACTGAAATTTTCTACTGTCTTCTTTGGTCAAGACAATTTTCTTCACGAGGGATTGAAGTGACATGTGGAACAACTAGATCTACTTGGATCAGTCAGACCGGTCAAGGGATGAACTTAGATGACAGCTTTTGAATAAATCAATTCTCAGTAAGCAAAAAAGCAAAACAAAAACAACAACAACAAAAAAAACCAAACCAGCAGTTGCCAGGAAATGCACATAAATAGGAAATCCTTTCTGATTACAAACAAGTGGCATTTGAAAATACAAGAGAATCACTACACATAGTATTAACTATGCAATGTACACGTACATTGTATTGAGCCAACAAGAGATAACCCCATTAGCATTCAAAACTTGGTAGCATAATGGTAGCACAGAATATTATAAATGCATTACGGTGTCACCTTGTATTGTGGATAAGTGGGTTTCTTAACAGCTGAATCAGAGCAGCAATAAATTTGAGTCCAGCACTGGATAACATTTTTAGCCTTTTTTTTCTAAACAAACAAACAAAGATCTGTTAGCCATCCACTTCTTTTCTTATTCGCTTTCTTATAATTCTAAAATCTATAGAACCATGATACATCTTCTATCTGCTTTAGACAGAGAAAACCTTTCTGACTACATTGTCAGTGCCTCACATCCTAGTAACATGTAATCAGGACTTTCAGAACAATTTCTCTAAACTACCAGCTTTCATATAGACAAAGAGCTCAGATCTCCCATAACAGTTTAAATTTGCATGAAAATAAGTTTATGGGAAAATATACTTCGGATAGAATGTAGTTTTTGTATTAATCTCATCGTATAAACTCTGATCCACATAGATCTGACTATACCCTGAAATATTTTTTAACAAAAAAACACATCCTCACAATATTGGTCCTACACATTTGACCTTAGACAGCTTGGGTTTTTTCACTTACTTACCCATATTGGTAGACTCTTCTTGCATTTTTTTCAGTGCACACCCAGAGGCACCAATGACTAGGAAGAAGAAAGAGCATAAATGTCACAAATTACCATATCCCACCTCTGGATATGACTACAGTTCTTTATAATAAATTCCTGTCTCTTTTTTAGGCTGCCCTCCTGTGATGGCATTTGCTTAGCCTAAACATTCCAGTCAATTAAAATAGAATGCTTTGTTTGGGTTGGATTTTTTAACTGGGGGAGTTTAATCTCAAAATTTCATTTGGTGTAAAGCTAAATATCACATTTTTCTTATTTTGGGAGAGGGAATAAAATATGTTTGCTTTGTTGAATCATGTTTGCTTTTATTTTTTCTGAAGCTATTTATCAAATGCATTAAGATAATAAATCAATATGTTTTGTGGGTTTAAAAGCCTTTCTCATGAAATGTTTTGGCTTGATCTAATTACAGCATCATTTAGTTTCTTCTAGAATCACAATGCTCTGAGTAATTTCATTTAGTCTCAAACATAACTTTCCTTATTTTTCTCTCCATCATTCCCTCCTATAATTTTATGACTTGCTTTTCGTGTATGCATGTGAAAATCACATTAGGCTGTTGGGCCCCCTCAGTCAAAAACTCCAGTGTTTTGTTTGCACATAGTTGGCAGAGGTTTAAATATAGTAAGAAACCTTGATAAAACCTTTTTTAGAAACCACTAAAAATAATCAATGATATCACTCAAACAGATCAGGACTGCATCCATGATTTCTGTACATCCCTAAAATACAGAAGCAAATCCAACTTGAATAAAATCAGTTTGGGAAAAGAAGGGGAAATGTTTGCATTATAAAATAATCCTTGCAGCATCTACTTGAAAAGCTCTAAAATAAAACAAGTTATAACATTGACCTAAAAATCTCACCAAAAATACTTTCCATGTGAATTTTGTCTTTGGTGAAATTTGTTTTGCTTTTTTGAGGTTTATGGTATTAATACAATAGAACTAGCATGACTCCTAAAAATAAGAAAACTAGGAAAAACATCCAAAAGAAATCCACAGAAAGTGATAGTGAGAAAGCAAACATTTGCTCCTGCTGAAAGATGAACCTTTTTTAATTAAGTCTACTTCATTCTTTCTCTTCTACTTTGAAATGCATTATTATATTACATACCATATATTATTATCTAACTGCAAATACCTGTTGCAGTATTTTGTGTATGAAAGGCTTTATTGCAATGCCTTCCATTGTAAAAACCACACAGAAACAAAACATTAACATTCCAAGATGAAAGTATTACACATTATGAACTGAACAAACCTTTTGTTTACACCCCCCAACTTGCACACCTATCCCAGTTAATGGCAACAGAATTATGCCATGGATGATTTAGGGATTTAGGTCCAGTGTGTATCAATTTAGTGGCCTCAGTGAAACTGGATACTTACAAAGTTTCTCACTCACTTTGAGGGGGACAATAATTTTTTGAATTTGATGTGAATGGGACAAGGAATACAAGGGACAGGGACTGAACTTACAGAGAAATGGGGAAGGAGATGTCTTTCTACTTAGGAGTCTGAGTTATGTAAATAACTAGTCTCCCCTATCTCCCTGTATGATTAATTTGGACATCCTAATACTCATCTAATCTGTACACATCGAAAAACTCAAAACAAATGAAAAGCAGTTATTCAAATGTCATTTTGCATAGAGATGGAGGGATCATTCAGGAGCTCTGTGAAGGAAGACCTGGCAGATCAATCAGTCTTTAACTCACAGTTTTCACTACTAGGTATTCCTGTGAAAGACAGAAGGAAAATCACTACTGACACTGGAGTAGGTTGGCACCTCTCTATGTGAAAACCTGTGATTTCTTCCTACTCAAAAAGCATGCTCAGTTAAAGTAATTTCTGTATATTCATGCTGATATTTACAATGATGCTAAAAGATTCTAGGACAGCAATGCTGTCAGCAAGACAGTGCAGCATTTTCAAGTTCCTTGCCTGAATGTGAGAAGAAGTATTTAGTCTTTCCAATAAGCATAAATGTGAAGGAAAACCTGCAGCCTGAATGATTTTCCTAGTCAGAGATGATTAAAACACAGTATGAGCTCACAGCCATTAGCATTGGCAGAACAGGTGTTCATCTTTGTTTAAAAACACAAAACAATGGGAAGATACAATGGGACTGCAAAAGATGACCCCAGAATTAGGAAACAATAGCAGGAGCTTGGCCACAAGACATGGATTAAGTCCTACACCAAAAAGATGGGATGCTATTCCAAAAAGAAATTCTAAACTCTGTCGCATACTAGGTCTCCATGCAACTGTTAAGAAAGCCTTTTCCCAAGTAGCATATGCACTTTGCTATTGCTTGGTAATACCTCTCTAGTCTTTTACTCTGAATGAATGGGGTTTTTAATTTTACTGACATCCTTCACATAGCTCTTGGCACACAGGGCTGAAGGCTTTCCTCACCCAAGTTCACTACAGATGTTTGCCTTCCTGTAATCCCTTCCACAGCAGGGATGTCTGTTTCTCTGACCATTTTATTATTTTTTTCTGTACAGTTTGAATGGCTCTTCAACAGCTGCTGTATATTTTGATCAACCCTGAAACAGGTCCTTTAAAGAGTCACAGATTTTAACAGCTAATTTTAAGTGAGATCTAATCTATCACAGGTACCAAGAAGCCACCAACCACAGAGAAAAACATCCATTTGTGGCATCTGGCTAGGACCTTTGTTGACCTCCTTCCTATGGACTGAAGTTGCTTCTGAAGTGCTCCAACGTGGGTTTGTGCACACAGCACAGTCCTTCAGGAACAGACTGCTCCAGTGTGGGTTCTCTACAGTCCATAGTTCCTTCCAGCAAACCTACTCCGCATGGGCTCCACCTGGGCTGCAGCTTCCTTTATGGCATAAGCACTTCCCCCAGCCTTGGACCCTCCATGGGCTGCAGTTTGCAGCACATCTGCTCCACCCATGCATCCCATGGGCTGCAGGGGCTTAACCTGCATTACCATGTTCCACTCCTTGGGATGCAGGGGGATCTCTGCTCTGACACCTGTTAACAGCTACTCCCCTTCCTACACTGACCTTGGTGTCTGCAGGGTTGTTTCAACATTTTTTTCTCATGTCTCAGTCCTCTTTTCCACAGCTGCTGTGCAGCATTTTTTACTCTTTCAAAAGTACATTTACACAGAGACACCACAACGTGGCTGTTCTGATCAGCTTTGACTAGTGGTGGGTCCATTTCAGAGCAAAAACTGACTCTGAGCAACACAGGGACAGCCAGAGGCTGTTCTCACAGAAGACACCTTTAAACAGCCCAAATCCTCATCCCACTGTGTACCAAGATGTGCTTTGCCCTGTTTATAACCTAGACTCTTTCTGAAAGTCACTTGGAATGTCTAATTGTTTTCTCAACTGTTGCATCTACAGACGCATTTAGAAATGAAAAAACAGTAGCAAACAAAACCTGGATAATTTTAGCAAGGCAAGGGAGCAAAATGCGTTTTGCAGGATAAACAATGAGCTAAGTTTTTACTGTAAAAAACAGGAAGTAAATTGTTAAAGAGCTGACAGGTCCTGACAAGTATGAATCTTGCTAAGAGTGAATGAAAACTGGGATAGACAAGATTGTAGGACTTCTTAATGGTAAACTGTTCTCATTTGATATTGAGAATCTATCATCAATATAAAAGTAGTAAGTAGGCATTTTTCTTCAAGTATTTTATGTACTAAAAATTATCCTTCATTTCAAAACTATCTGGTTATGGGAACTGATCAAAAATTGAATTAATGGAAATACAGATAAAAATACGTTTGACGCCTATAATCAAGAAAACCGAGCAGAAATGTTCATCTAATTGTAATTCTCAGCTGCATCCCTGTGTCTGCTCAGAAAGTCATCCTCAGCAAACTAAGCTGGATGTCACACATTTTCACATGAATATATAACAGTATTACTATAGCCAAACCCAGATTTTAATATTGACTAAGAGGGAGAAGCTTGGGAGAAAAAATAAATAACAACAAACCAACACAAGTGAATGAAGCATACAGGGAATAGTTTCCCACAGTGTGCTGCAGTTTTATACCTGCTTTGCTTTCAGCCGGATTTACAGTGAAAAGAGTGGAAGACAGCCTCCTTCTGTCTAGAAACCATTTTTCTCTTCTTTTAATTTCCCTAGCACTCTAAACAAGAACAGTGTCTCACCTTCAAATAATCACTTGGAGTCTAACCATCTCCAGCACAGCACAAGGATGTGTTTTGCCATGGAAGTGGCAGCACAGGAACCAGTTTTCAAAGGTGGTAAAATGAGGTGGGCAACAAAAGAATAAAGTCACAGTTTACAACAAAGACAGAACCCAGGTTACCTGACAAGGAAGAAAATGTAGCTCCTATGAAAATTCAATGGCAAGGTATTGAGACAAATACCATAGGAGACAAAGCAAGGCAAATTACATTGTGTGTATTTCAAAGGTTTTAATTTATGAAGTTCACGAAGTAGGCAAGAAGAATACATTTCTTGTACTTGTCATGATGGAAGTTGGTCCTGAGGCAGGATTAACATTGCAAACTGATATCAAATACACACAAGAAATCATGAATATTTATGATAATGTATTTCATAAACACATAGAGCCAATAACTGCAATCCTAGATAACCTGGTGCTAAATCTAATCCTTGCTTGGATGTTACAAAGAAACTGATGCAGCACTTCTATGTAAAATACCAAATGACATATTCAAATAAGCTGTAAGAGCTATTGTATCAGGTACAGAAAGTAAATTAAATAACTGTCACTCATTACAAAAGATTTGCTAATGTTTCAGCATCAGACTTCTGTGTCCTCTCAAAGAAAAACAGGAATTACCTTGAAGGGTGGAAGAAAGCACAGTCTAAACTTTGAGCAATGAACAGAAAATAAAGCACCACACAGTCATGTCACCAAATAACCACCAAACAGGTAAATAAATCAATAAGAAATGCTGGGTAGAAAAGATAAAATAAAGATAGAACATCTGAACAAAGTAAAGCTTTAGAGGCTGTCAGGATTTATGAAGGAAACATGTTAAAATGAAAAATTAGCTCTAAAGGAAGAGTTAAATTTAGAAAGGGAAGGATAGTAGGTGACCAGTAAGGAGGTAGGTGAAAACCCTGACCTTTAGAAGAACCATGCCCAGAATCATGCATTCTGGAGAGGCTGCCACATACTCAAGACTTTGGGAAATCTAATCGAGAAGGAGAAATAAGTAAACATGCAAAGCAGGCAGAGTTTTCCATGCCCCAGTGGAACAAAACCAGCACCAAAGCAACCCAGAACCCTGACTCTGCCAGTGCTTCACTCCCTGCCCCAGCAGGGCAAGCCCAGAACAGAGGCAGCAGGAGAAAACAAAAAGTGTCCATTAAGCAGGGGGAAGAATCAACAGCAACCACAGTGCTAAAATATTAACTCCCTAGAACAGAAGAAATGGACCAAAATGAACAAAAACATCTACTACAATATACAAGTGCTTATAATTCCAGGATTTCAGTTTCAAATTCTTCAATACTACAATGCTACTACAGTACCTACTTTCTCTGTCAGAACTTAGGGAGGCACCAAAGGCCTACAGTGCAAAACTATCTATAGTTTTCTTAGCACAGCACGACATGTTGTGGCATCTCAGCTGCTCAAAGGAAGATGTTGATTTCTACAGCTCCACCCTATGTTTATTTTGTATTTTGTTCTGCATGAACACCATCCAAAGAATATTTGCAGCAAAATTTCCCTGCCTCTCAGGTCATTAAACTTTTGAAGTGTTTAAATATATCAGGAAGGCATAAATCATCACTCCTCCAAATCACTGCATTTAAGCACTTTTAACATAAAGCATGAAGTATTGTTCAAATAATGGAAGTATGTTAGATGACTTTATCTGCAATTGTTGACGAACTGCACTGAGCCCACAGAGTGAATTTCCACCAAAAACAAAACACAACTTGCTTTCTGCTGCCATAGTGATTAATGATTAATTTTTTATAGAATCTTAGGATGGTTTCCAAACAAACTTCCTAGACTAACCAGTACTTTGATTTTCTAAACCTCTTGGCTATACCTCATGGCAGGAATTTTTTATAATGTTTCACAAATTCAGTGTCTATCTTATATGTACATATAGCCAAATGGTTTCCACCTAAACAATAAATGAACATGACACAGTTATTTTGAATTAGTATATGCTACCAAAAAAAAAGAAAAAGAAACTAAGCTAAAGTAACAAGCCAAAGTTTCAGTAAGTAACATGTAAGAATATGCACACTAACATACCTTTGATTAAGTAACTTCAGTACATTTAGCTGCAGTTCTCAACAGAGTCAAACAAAACCTTGAGGTTTTCAGCAATTTAATCTATTCCAAAGACTGCATAAGTGTAATGTGGCAGTTGCTATAGTAACCACATTTTTCCTTGGAACTCAGAGTAGAAACAAGTGTAAGTGATTTCTCCATCTCACTGTCTAAGTTACTGCTGTACTATGACTCTAAGCAGCAACTCTACCCTAGAAACTATTCCACTTGCTAGTTATTTAAAATACATTTAACATTTTCTAAAATATCCCTTTCTGACTGCTTAATTCTACCCTATACTACTCTGACTCCGCACCCTTTCATAAATCCTCTAGATGACAATTCAGAAAAATGAAAAAAATTTGAAGAATTGGAAAAAATAGTAAATAGATAAATTTATAATTTATTAATTATATTTAAATTATAATTTCCATATATAATATATAGAAATCTGTCAACACTTATTCTTAAAATTTCTGCTTAGAGCATTCTTTGAAGTATATCTCAGTGGCAATGAATCCAAATTAACTGGAATTTTTTTTTAAAAAGTCATTACTTATTGATGGTTTCTGCGAAGCATTTTTCTTTTGTGCCACATTTTCACTTCATTCCTTCACAATCAAAACACTCCAGCCTTGAAACCAGGTTGGTATTTTACACCTCTGTAAATGCATTACAGATTCTGCTGGTTTGACTCCTGGCTTCCTGGTGTAAAAGGTGGAAGCATCATTCTACTTGCACTTAGTTGCCAAAGACTAAACCTGCTAAATATGCTAGAGGTGAAAACATGCAGTAGAACAGGAATGTTTTTGTTAGCCAATATGTCACCATAATAATGAGCAAAAATGTAGAGGACTGTGCACCAAAAACTGTGTTGTAATAAAAAGAACAATCTGAACACACATCAGGGATTTCAGGGGTGCTGAGCATCTGCAGTTCCAAGTGAAAAGAATGGGAATTGACATCAGTGGAATTATACCAGCTTCCAGCACCTGTGAATTTGGCCTCAAGGTGACCTAATACGCCCTTTCCATCTTTCATTTCTGTTTGATAGCTACAGCACAAACAAAATATTTTCTCCACTTTACAATTAAACTAACCAAATAAGCTATGTAGAGCAGAGCATTCAATGCATTGAGGCAATCTCCGATGTAAGAATTTTCTTTTAAATATAATTATCTAGATTTTCAGCTATTCAAATTCTATTTAAAATTCCCATAAAATCCTCCCAGCAAACAAGAACATTTAAAACTCAGATAGTGAACAATCATTTCAGAGTCCACTGCTTGTATTTCATCTGTGGCCGAGTTAGTACAGATCTTCAACTACAATTTTGGGTCCCTGTATTTCCAATTATAAATTAATAATATCTCTTCTGCAAAGTGTCTTTTAATTTCAAGCTTGTCAGATGTACTAGCTTGGAACACTAGACTTGTAGTAGCAGGTAAAGTAGCTAAAGCTAAAAATCTGAGTACCATTCTTACCAGGTCTCAGTGCAATTGTTTGATGCAGATTGGGAGGGTTGGTCCCAAATTCTCAATGTCCCAAGGAGTTTCATGGGCTTCATTTGGAAAAGCTGGCCATGACTTCAAAGATATTATATGTATGTTTTATGTTAGCTGTGATTGTTTTCTACAAAGCACTCCCTCTGACACAAGAAATGCCTTCCTTTATATAATAATAATAATACAACTGATAGTGTCATGAGCTGTCATGGAGTGGGAAAAATTATCTTCATGTTCTTCACATTTTCAGATTATGCTTATCCCTGGAAGATCTCTTACAGAAGAGAAATGGACATTTTACCACTGCTGTTTAAACCAAACCAGTCCCCAGAAAATAATTCAAGTAGAAAAAAACAAAAATGTAATTATTGCCTTTAAAAGTCTCTAATTTTCAATTTTACCCATGGCAAAAACGATGGTGTTGGAAATGTTGAAAATAATGATCTATTTCACAGATTTATGACAAGGAATAATTAATTAATGTTTATACAGTATTTCAGAGGTAGCAAATAATGTTGGTAGGATATATGCATAAATACAGAGCCAGAACAAAGCCTCTCGAAGTTTTCCTACTTCTGGAAAATGAGGGTGTACTGATCATGCACAGTGTGACAAAACACTGTTAGTCCACAATGAATGATGGATAAGATAGATGTCTTTTTCTACTATGAAGACTGGTTGTGCATCCTTCCTAGCTACCAGTCTGAATTAAAATGCATTTTGTAATTTATTCATATGTGCAGTGAAAAGAGTAGTTATTTCTTATGTTTCTCAACTATGGCAAACCACCTGTCATCTTTTTTCTATTTGAGTTACTAGATAACAACTTCTAACTGCACCAGACCTTTTGACAATTTCCTTTAAGTAAATTTGCTATTTCTTATCTAATCCAAATAGCAATAATTGGTCACCATACCCATCCTATCATACTTAAAGTGTGGGGCCACTATTGTCAAACAGCATCTTGAGTTCCATGTAGACAGAACTGTTTCTTGGTATAGAATTTCCATTCAGGAAGCTGCCTGTTTCCATTACTCACAGTTAAAGCTCAGATTCCATGTTGCTAATCAGTCTCTCATTTAGGGCTTTTCCCCTCTCTCCCTCTAGCTTCTTTCTCCTACTCCCCGTATACATGTATCTGTTGAAGATTAAAAACCAACAGTAAAAAAACATTGCTTTGTTTCTTGTGAAGAACTTGGAGATACTGACAGATGAGTTAAACTTGAGCTGTCAGAACATTTGTTTTCAGCTTGAACCCAGGTCAGTTTTTCCCTTAACTTGAAATAGTATTTCTATAACTCAGGCCATTGTGGTAAATCCTAAGGAAATCACCAAGCAAGTACAACCAACATCCTAACGCAGCTTAAGTGCTTGTAAATGGATTTCTTCTGTGTCCTAAATTAAATTGAAGTGTAAAGATTTATAGCATTACCCTGTGACAACAGTCAGTAAATTAGATGTTCCATTATCCATTAAGCTCTAAAGATTTTATTTATATTGCTTTATTTTTTAGAATTATATGATGACCTCAAACAGTAAATAAGTATTATGTCACCATAATGGATTCCACATGTAAATTGCAATTCTATCTTTAATACAGCTTTATCCGGTGTGCCCAGTTTTAGTCAAATAAATATTCTTACTAAAACAAGTAGGTTGTTCTCCCTGCTAAACTTGAAGATGGCTTAAAAATTCAGATACCTTGAATGTGAATTTCTTTGTCACATTATGCTAATAGTTTCTGACATCCTCAGGGCCCACTGTTAAAGTTTTTAGGCTCCCACATGAATTTAGGGAATTTAGGGCTTTATTACATTTCAAAATTTATCCAGGCATATAGATCAGATTCATATGGCGTCGGCAGAAAGATTTTTGGTTCTGTCTTTTTTCACAATTTATAGAAACATCAGTTCAATTTCTACATATTTAAAAGCAACTGTAACAGAGATTTAGAGCTCCAACTTGGAAATCAAGAAGTTGTCAAATGGATAATTTTGTAGCAGAAAGAAAAAGAAGAAGAAGAAAGGAAAAGGAAGGCAGGACTGATAGGTAAATACATAATAACCACATTGGCACTGGCACTCCTCTGCACTGAGAGGATAGTTTCACCAAGCTATTTGTTGTGCTATTTGTCCTCTACTGCATTTTTCTCAGTTTGCAAACATAGGCAATGTAGAATTAGTAAATATGGATTTGTTTCAGAGTCCAGTGCAAATCAAAGATTAAATGCCATTACATTTTCTCACTCCTTTGTCAGAATGAATACAATGTGCTAGTAACTCAACACAGGAGCTGCTGTATTCTGCTGTACACGTTAGAGGGAAGTCACAAAGTGTTACCTCCAGCCTGGGAGTGTAACACTCAGTGTCCATAGCTTACTTTTTTAACCTTTTCAGCTTTTAATGAATGGAAAGTTCTGAATTTATGGAGGGTTTTTTGAGGTTTCTTCTCTTTCTAAATAGTAGTGTGAGCATTGAGGGATTTTAATTTCTTTTTTGCTTTAGAAAACCACATATATTACATTATCATCTCCGAGTAAATAAAACAAGAGGACTATGGGTATGATGATGCTTTTACAGAAGTTCTGCTTTAGTTAGAGTGATATCATTGGTCAATTTGAATGCATACGTATTAATTGCCTCACAACTTGATTTTATGACGTCAAGCTGATTTGTAGGGGATCCCCATACACACAGAACAACAAAGGAATCATTTTGTTTTTTTAGAGGGTTACAGTGGTTTCCATCAACACCATACACAATACCATTTGGAATGATCTATCTGCTGCTTCTGATCATTAAGAGTCCAAAATTACATATAAGATCCTTACACCACAAATTCAATATCAGTGTTTAAGCCATCTTACAGGCACTGCAGAGCATTTTGAATAGCAAGTCTTATTCTGATGTAAATGCATCTTTTTTAAATATCTCATGGCATTTACTTCAGTACACTTCATCCCAGCATGACCTGTTGGATTATATCAGAATCTATGCTTAACATAAAAGTAGAAGGTTTTGATTTAATTTTTCTGCCTTTTTCCCCCAAGTACTGCCACAGAATGATAATCAGCATCAACAGCAGAGAATTTTTTAAAATATATGATTTTTCAAACTGACATAAAATTTACTTTGAGATTGCTGCTTACAGACTATAATGCCTAAACCCTATCATTGTGATAGCTTGTTAAATCTCCCTGGTCATGTTTCTTGACTTTTCATTACCATTGGTTTTCTGGTTTCTTATTCCAGGATCACTTTTTGGTTTTCATTCAGCAGGATTCTGATTTCACTCCATCACCTGCTAACAGCTAAAACAATGTTTTACTGATTGAAAAATAAAATTAAAAGACAAAAAGGCAACAAGTAGGGAAAGGAAAGGGCATTGACTGCTGGTCTCCCTAAATTCCTTATAAGGCCTTTCTGGTTTGGATGTGTAAGAAAATCACAAAGTTACCATCCTTCTAGAAAGACATGAGCATACCCACTCAACCAAATTCGGCATGAATACACATTAGCACTACTTTGATTTCGGAAAACAATGGCCTGATAAAATCATACAATTGTAGTTGCATGATTTAGGTGATATTATGCAAAAACAAGGCATCATGCAGCAGTTGAGGGAAAAGCAATTACAAATCTAAATGCACCATCACACAATAACAGTGCAGAGAAATGTTTACTTAATTAGTGAAACACTCCATGTCATTAGACAACACTGCATTGTTTGCTTTCCTAACTGCCAAGGCTGTGACTACCAAACATCTTTGCTGTGTGTTTCTGGGGACAGTGAAAGAAGACTGCCTGACACAGCCTGATTCTAACACTACTGATATACCAGTCAATAATCCCAAACTTCCTTCTGTATGTGAGAGAAATACTAGCAAAAGTTCCACTGTTACACCTATGCAACTTTTGCTGATAAATATTTAAACTTCATTGTAAGATTTCATATGCATACCAATGCAAACTACTGCTCAAGGGTCCTGCAAATGAATTGGCAATATGAACAGAGAAGAAAGGTTTCAAAGAGAAATTCATACCTGACTGTGGTTTTCAAACCTGCCAAAATGCAGAAGGCAAGACGCAGATAGAGAGGATTAAATCCAAGCCCATTTTGAAGAATTATTTTATCATGAAACTGCAGAGAAAAGAAAAAGAAAGAAAAAATACTAACAAGGATGAATCAGGGATAAAGAATACAGGAATATTTCTCTTTCAACTTTAATCCTACAAACCGCATACAAACATACAAAGCTTTGCAGTCAGACATAAGATTAAATTTCCTATATAATTGCATTCCAGACTATGTTTTTTCTTTTCTCTCAGGTATTCATCCCCTAATTAGGCCTAGGAAGATGACTAAACATGTTTTTATTTCTATTACCACTGACTACATGTTGTTAACCACTGATCTTCTCAGAGCCATCCAACAAAAAATGTGTAGCTTACTTAAATTCTGATCTACACTTTTTTTTGCAAGTTATGTGGTGCAATTTAGTGTTCTGGAAATTTTCCATGTTTATTCATTTTATAAAAGATAAATTTAGATGTAATGTACAAATTCTCATTGATGGCCAATTAGTCTTAAAGCCATTTTCCTATGCTACAAATCAGCACAGGAATAAACAATCTGCATGTGCCACTTAAAATTGTTAAAAACATACACAAGCCATGAGAAATCACTGTGATTGAAACATATTTCAAACTTTTTTCTTTTCCAATGAGTTTTTATGGAAATGCAATGTTTCTTTGTGTAGAGATATGCAATAATGTAGCTCTAACACTAATTGGTATTTAACTCTTTGAAACAAAAAATTCTCTTTGGCATTCCAATTTCATAATTGTGGCTGTCAAATCAAAGCTGCTGAGCTGCTGTCTCAGACAGCAACAGCACAGAAATAAGGAAATAAAACAATTTTCCAATCAAAAATTCAGATTCTATTTCATTTAACACCGTCTCCTCATGTACTTACCATTACCAGTTGACATCATGAGCAGCAGGGATTCAGACATATCTGTATCCTGTGTAAAAATTCTGGAAATTCCGGACAAACAGATCAAAGCACTCAGAAATCAAATAATATGCAAACAGACTTTTGAAATTCTAAATAAAAAATAATCAGCCATTAGGAGAGGGTTCTGAAGCATCTCATACTGCTTAGAACAGGACAGAACACTTACAGAATATATAATATGTTGGATTTCTCATTAAATCATTGAAGTTAGAATATACTTCTCTGTATTAACTTGGAATGTTAGTTGCAAGTGCTATAAATACACTGGTTTCTTTATTTTTGTATGTTCACAAAAAATAGTCCCATTATTCCTATGGATTGCATGCAAAACCACACACAACAGCAGCCAGTCACTGCTGAGGGCACTGCAGGTCTCTTCCAAGGTGCACATCTGTAAACTCAGCTCAGAGCATTGCAAAAAGACCTGGCCAGCACAGACAGAGAGCACAATGCTGCTGTGTTTATAACTGCACTGAGTCTTACATTGTGTGCTGAGAAGCACTCATTAACCTTGATAGTGCCATGCTAACACAGATACTTTGCTTTCACAGTCCTTGACAGGATGCTCAAGTCTCACTGCAGCCTCTCTCTGCAGCTCTGTGCTGTGCCATACAAACATAGGAAGGAAACTTCACAAATCAGTGCCATTGTTCATTTTGGGCAGCTGTTTTCATTACAGTGCATGGCCAAACTTCTCCCTTGGCAGAGGTTAATCCTCTATATCACTCTACTTTCTACTAAAATCAAATGATATTACATGATATCTTGAATATTTCTCTTGATGGCATGTTGAGGAGCTTTGGCAATCATCACCTTTCTCTAATAACTTCCTTAAATTTCAAAATTATGCCTATTTGACTGATGTACAGTAAATAGGACTCTCTTCATGTGTAAAATAATCCCCCAAGTATTATAGCTCTTCTCAAACACTTAATTACCACTTTAAAACCCTCTTAAAGAGTCAGGTGAATTCTGAAGTGTTCTGTTTGCAGAAAATTATTCATTTTGACTATTTTTAAAATTATTTAAACAGTCCTTAACCTACACAACTGCAGTATCTCACTTTTATAAAATTAGTTTAGCTCATAAACCTTTTCTTCACAATTTCAAAAAAAAACCACCTATGCAGTGCCCTTCAGTGCATGTTTACCAGTCTGTTTAGTTTCCTTCCAAAGTTATTTAACCATTGCCCAGCTAGAACACGTATGACCAAGGAGGTATCAAATTCTTCTCTTCCCCCTAATTTCTATGAGAATGTGCAGCAGAGTAGAGGATAGTTTGTGTTAATTTCCCAACTTATAAAAATAATAAATTTGACCTCTCATTCATTAACACTTGTGATCATCCTACAAGTACAGCCCCTCATGCTTATTTTGTTGGTACTGTTCGAGTGTGAGCACACATCCACAGAGGTGCTCACCTTCAAGACTTCACAAGAGCCAGGTCCTATTGCCACTGCTCATCCAACTACTTATTTTCTTAGAAAACTGTCTCACACAAATGCTGGCTTATGTTGAATATTCTTTACTAGAATATACTATGATAATCATAATATTGTAAGTAGAAGTATGAACCTAGAACTGCTTCATACTATTTATTGCTGCATATTTTGTGAGTGAACATAAAGATAAATAGACTCATTTTCCAAACTGAATGCATCTGATGAAAGATCCATGGTGAAATGCCAATACAGACAAATTGCAGACTGACAAGCAACATATTCATTTCATTTTCTTTCTTTGTGGCTTCTAGGCATTGTATGAATACAACATCACCAGTTAAGAGAGCAAAATCCACTGATGACAGACTGTGACAACATAAGGCAGTAAAACATTTCAGCATCTGCTCTTTTTCTGTAGGGCTGCTAAGGGTGATGTGTTAGGCTCTATCTCTCCCTTGCCCAGCAAAGTGAGTCAACAGGGTGACTTCAGTGTAGGACAAAGGGAACTTACTTTGGATGCCATCTCCTCTGATATCTGAAAAAGAGCTCACAAAGTCCCAACTGAACAATTTCACTGGTTTTCTGTTTGATTTGGAATCCGCCAATTTTCTTACCAGCAACAGTTAAGTATATGAGACAAACAAAAGAAATTCTGATTTACCAGTAACAGCACAGGTACTCCCAGCCCCAGCCACAGCTCGGTATTCCCCCTTGGATTCCCAGTCCCTCTTCCTACACCCAGGGAGCTCCTGACTCTTGGCAGGTATTGACACACTACAGAGAATTTTGTGTGATTTTCATTCTCCAGATCTGAAAGTTGAAAGAAAAATCTGAACTCTGCAGAGTTTCCACTGATCTGATGAAAGCCATTGTCACATCAAGCTGACCTGGGCTTTAGAGTCTCACAGAAAAAGTATAAAGGTGTAGCAAACAGGGTCCCTTGGAAAGATATGCTGCCAGTAGGAAAAGCATGTCAGGTAGAGGATGCACTGTCAATGGATAATTTCAGCTGGTTGGGGCTGTCCCAAGGAACAGTGTAAACATTTCAGTACAGCAGTGAGTCAGGGAGTAAGTCTGCTGTGCTGATTCTAATGGCCTACAGACAAAATGGTGTTCTAGCTGATTCACAGTACTTAGAGAAAAAAGCTTACATTTCTGAATGTCTTTAAGGTTTTCCAAACAGTTTTTGATCTAAAGAGAATCAGGAAAAAAGGAAAGTTCCTTCCCTAGTCTGACAAGTGATTGGAGTGGAAAAAAATATTTGAAGCTGAAGAGTGAGCTCCATAATTTACAGGAGAAAAAAAAAATCAATTTTAACTATATTTAGTTTCTGTTTACAAGAAGAAATATTTGCTTTGCTTTACTAAATTATATTTGTGCAAGCCAAACATCATTACATGGCTTTGAATAACTCAGAAAACTATTTCCATAGCACTGAATGAATTAAGGAAATAATATCATCAGGATATTAAATACTTTTTTTCCTCTATTGATATAGCTTTTTTATTCTGTCCTTGCTGAACTTTTTGGTCATTCTTTATTCAGGTCATGTCAACTAAGAGAACAGAATGGACTGGTGAGTAGAAGCACTCTAACAAGCAAGATAAGATGCTCCATCACTTTGTGATTAAATATTCAAACACACTGCCCACTGGTATCAACTTAGTCATGACTGATTTAAATGATACACTCAAAAATGTGCTTTAATCTTCCATATAATAAGTTTTAAAAAATTAAAAGTGAAATCACAGTTTAAAGAAAAAGCTACCAGACACTTCAGTCATCATTTACTTAACTGTATGTTTTCTGCTGTTAAAGTGGCTGGTTTCATTAAAGAAGTGAATACAGCTGCAAGTGTTATGCAGATTATGATCTAGAGTCAATAATTTGTGAGCTATTGAATGTCTTGGTGGATATTGACATCAGTACACTTTACATTAAACAAATTAATGTTCTTCCCAATAATTTTTTGCCTGTGAAGAGCCTTAGAATGGTTTGGGTTGGAAAGGATCTTAAAAGTCATGTAGTTGCAACTCCCCTGCCACAAGCAGGGAGGCCTTCCACTAGACCAGGCTGCTCAAGGCCTCATCCAAGCTGGCCCCAGGGACAGGGCATCCACAGCTTGTCTGGGCAACCTGTTCCTTCCAGTGCTTCACCACTCTCACAGGGAAGATTTTTTCCTTTATATCTAATCAAAAACTGCCTTCTTTCAGTCTAAAGCCATCACCCCTTGTCCTGCCGCTACATCCCCTTCTAAAAAGGGGGCCTTCCTTTAGGTAGTACAAGGCTCTCAACACCTTGCCAACAAAACTGAAAAAAGCAGTTAACCTGTTCTCTACCACTTCAAGCATCTTTCTCTAAAGCTTAAGTGAGAATATTCAGAATTAACAATAATGATTCAAAATACTATACCTAACTTAGAATACTTTCTGCCACTTTATTGTATTTCTGCAATATATACTCAGAATTACTTCTTTACCACAGGTTTAATCAATGACAATAGAAAAATATGAGTTTAAAGAATTACAGCACATAGACAAGATAACTACATATGGAACTGATTTTTCAAACAGCCTTTTTTCTCTATGAAATATTTCCATTTTAATGAGAATTTTTGATTCCTGTTTAATAATCCATTCTTTTTCTCCCCAGCTATAGTGAAAGCAGAGAGAAGTTAACTGTGAAATTCACTGTGATGTTGGGAGAAAATTGATAGACCTTACTTGACAATTTATCAATGAGTATGCTAATTGCTCCAACCTCACTTTTTTTTTGTTATTTAGGTGGATGATTTGAATATTTTTTTAAAGCGTTCATTTATGGGGACAACAACTAGAATTTACCTGCCTGCATTACACCACTGGTATGTATAGATTCTTCCTTTCTTGATGAAAATTAGGATTCATCTTCAAGAATCAGTCAAATGAAAAAAAAAATCATTTATTCAAGCATGGAACTGTCAGACAGAAATTTGCAAGTTATGAGTTAATCCCATGACTTTCATCTGCTCATTGATTTATTAAAATTTCATAATAAGGACAAAAAATCTTCTTAGTATAATACCCACAAAGCTCAACACCGTCTTCCTTAGAAAGTAAGTCACAATAATTTATTTTGTACTTGATTTTCCAAATACAAGAGAAACTACATCACAACTATGAATAGCCATTTCACAAGTCAATAAAACCAAGGGCATGAAAACTAAGGGAATCCTACAGGTGTACAGAGCTTTTCAGTGCTACCTTTGCCAGCTAGTCTCAGGTAGGACTGACTGAAAGCTGTTTACCCAGAGCAATCACACCTATGAACATGAATTCAACTGGGACTCTCTTTCCATTGTCTTTCCAGTACTTAGAAATACTGCCATGTATTTGGTATCCACACTAGTAATGGATGCAGACAGAGAAATCAAGGGCTGAAGAGGTGGAGTTTTACCTGATTCCTGAAGATGATATCCACACATCCAAGTTAAAACAGGCTGAGTAAAAAGGTTGGTCTTCTGATTTCTTAAAGCAGCTCTGCACACATTAACACTGTTCCATGTTTAAATTACAAAACCTGTTTCTATAATCTTCTATAATCTTCTATAATCAGAAAGTTTTTTCATCCTTTCAATTAGAAGAGATTTTTTAAAAAAATATGCTATCCCAGATCATTACAGTCACAGTAATATTACTACCTAAAATAGATCAAAACATTGTCAGGAAGTATATGAAGTTATTTGCCTTGGCAATACCAAGTTTTTTAGGTAAAAGGGACTCCATTTTCCAAATCTTAGACACTGAATTTACTTAAAGCGTGAATAGAAAAACGCAGCTCTAAACCTCATATAACTTTGTGGATTTCACTTATATTTTCTTTCTGAAGGACAGTGACAGGTAAACAACTTGTGAAAGGCATAAGATAACAACACAAATTCTCCAAGTGTGCCTTTCTGAAAAATCCATTGCAGATTTGACACAAGGGGTTTGCTTTCTTATTTTATCTGAATGTCTGTTTTCTTTGTGTATTAAATGCTCAACTATACTTAAAACTGTGTTTTCAATTATGTGATTATGCATTTGTGTAGCCCCATTGAGCTTCATAGGATTACTCAAGCAGAGCAAAATTTGCAGAATTACCACTCCGGTTTGTCGATAAGAGTTTTTTCAGTTAAAAAAACAGACTTTGTTTCACAGTTAGTTCATTCATTGAGGAATATGTAGTTGCAAGTATTTAAGTTTTTTAATTACAGAACATTATACAATAGAAAAGATAATTTTTCCCTAGAAACGGTGTTTATCTCTATTCTTTAATTTTACAAGGATAGAAATGTCACTGTCTCTACTACAAGATTAGCCCTTCTGAATTGGTTTCCATGAAAGTAATCATTGAACATTACTCAGAATCACAACTTGAAGTAAATCATGCATTAAAATAAGCCCCAAAGTTTCTCTGAACAAAACACAGAAACATATAATGATTTTGCAATTTCTGCAGGTACAAAAACAATTTCACTTTCAGGAAATGCATTTTCCTTCTCATGGTGAAAACATAAGTTTTAATTTTTTTAAAAAAGGCATATTTTGTGAACAGTTTAATTTTTCTTTTTTAATTTTTGCCATTATTTAAACACAGTTTCCCACAGAAGTCAGTCAAAAAATGATCTGACAAATTACTGTATAAGTTATAGTATTTTCTAATTTACAGATGTAACACAAATACAGACAACAAAGAAAAAGTGGCTATACCATAAATACTAACAATAAGAATAAGCTAAAACAAAAGGCAAATGCTAGAATACATTCATTCTCTCAAACTAATTTTGGAAGCTAGGTAAATCAGTAACTACATAATTTTGTCCCAGTCATGTTTCAAGCTGGAGTCATATCCTACATTTTGTTCATGCAACTAGGGTAATTCTGGTCTTGATACAGAAGCACGAGAATTTCTTTGAACTAAGTTCTGTCCCAAGACATAAGCAAGAATGTTTTTGCGTCCCCCTGCTTTCTTTTTGATCTGCTACTTGCAGGTTTATCTATCTATGCTCCAGCATGAACTCCAACAAAATTGACTGTTCTGGTATTGATAAATCTGCTACAAATAGTTCATTAAGCTTGAAATCACACTTAAACCCATAAAGGAAGCATATATTAAAAGTGGGAAGAACTTTCCTTTAATTTGAAACACACGAGACCAAAATTCAGATTTGTGTTTGTTCCTGACTCTGACAGACATCTTTTGAGTAATTTAATCTTTCTGAGACTGAGATCTCCAAGTCTAATACATCTATTTATAATTCTTATCTGGAAGGTAAAGTTCCTTACCTCCAGGCTTGCTCCTTACTTTCTGTACGTACAAAAATTTTATACCACATTCTTGTCTGGTTGTTCCATACACTACCATAAGAAAAAAAGTACTTTTGTTCTCAGAAACAACATATAAAAATCTTGGTTTATTTACCTTTCATATGACCTGACATTTTAGGCACTGGATAAAATGTTTTCTTCTCTGAATTTAATGGTTAAGCTACTCTTGCCTACAACAGAATGCATAATTTCACTGATCATGTTTGCAAAAGATCAATTTGCTGGATTTTTCATGTTTTTCTCTTCTCATCTTAATTTGCCTGCAGTAGCTGTAGCACTGCTATTTCTGCATCAAGAGAGTTTGGACTTGCTCCTGCTTGCACTGAGCCAAGTCTCTGAAGTGGCCCAGTGGGAACAAAACAAATCCATTGTCAAATTCAAGCTAGGAAACTAATGATGAATCGTTATTAAGAGCTACATGCAGACACATCAGCAGGAAAAAAACAACTACATTTTCAGACTGATTTAAAGAACAGTCCCTAACAAGGCTACCCTAATGACTGACAATTCACTTTATCAGTTAAAACTAAAGTAGGAATCATTATACCTGAGCATGATCATTAAGTGACAGTGATCGTCAGACTAGGACAATGTCATCTTATCTGGATAGGCCTCTAAAGTGATTAGGGCCTTATTGGACTGTATAATCCAGATTTTTGGTCCCTGTACTGGCACTCAACCAAACATTTTATTTTCAGGAAACAGCCTGGCAATCAAGCACCCAGTTTACAATTTTCAGGTGCCAATCCATTCATATGAAGTACACAGAGAACACTTCAACTATACAAAAGCCTTTACTTAACATTTCTGAAGACCAATGTGTTCTAAACACCTTTGTAGAGGCTTTTAATGAGGAAAGTGCACAGAGCACCATTGTCAATTGACTTAGGTTGCAAGATGTGGCTGGGGTGTGTGTTCTATTGCCATCTGTTAGAGGTGGGGCAGCAATCTTCTGTTAATTGAGCCACCTGTTAAAACCAGGTGGGGCAGTTTTCTTTATCTCTTCCACCACCCATCCTCCCTCCAGGAAATCTGTTAATGGGCCATTGAGTGTCACTGCATGGCTGATAAAATTACATCATCCCATTGTGAGATGTTCCGCCCAGAGGAGGAGCCAAGCATTCCTGCCTGGATATAATCTGAGCTTTGGAACACAGCCAGCCTTTTCCCACTGGATTCCCAGAGGAGCAGCTTTCTTCTCCACTGGATTCCCAGAGGAAAACCCATCTACACCACCACTGGATCTGCAGTGGAAACTTATACCCTTCTACAGGATCACTCCTTCAGCAGAACCACTCCAGGAAGACTGCAGCCACCCTTTAATGGCACTGATACCAACACCCTAACCAACAAACAGGGTGTCAGGTCGTATTCTGACTCTGTCAGTGTTGTTTAGTATTACTGCATTTTTTTATTTTTATTTTTTCCTAATAAAGAACTGTTATTCCTACTCCCAAATTTTGCTTAAGAGCACCTTAATTTCAAAATTATAATAATTCAAAGAGAGAGGGTTTATATTTTTCATTTCAAGGGAGGCTCCTGCCTTCCTTAGCAGATACCTGTCTCTTCAAACCAAGACATCAATGCACAGGCCATCAGAATCTCATCACAACATTTCAAAGAAACAATTTTCAATGAAAGATAAATTAAGTCAATGTTTACTTCACAATTGTGTCTTGAATTCTAGTTTTTCATGGCAGGTGTTAACTTCATGTTGTCCCTATGACTGACTTTCAAATGAGGAGCTGTACCTCTTTCACTCATATGTAATTAAACAAGCTGTTTGTGGGACTTGTTAGTGAATGCTGCTCTCAACACCATCCACTATACAGAGACTAATTATTTTTAACAGCATGAATGTTAATGGTACCTCTGTGAGTCTTACATGTGTTGGTAAAAGGTTAAAGGTAGATCTCACTGCATGGAGAAATCAAATCAATTTCAGAAAGGTGCCCGTGTTTAACATTAAAATAAAACACAACATTGAGAGAACCTGGACACCATTGAGAGAACTTGGACTGCTTACCCACACCAGTACACTGTGGTGGAATACATCAGAATATATCTGCTGAAGAGCATGAAACTTCAAGTCTACAGGAAAAGCACCAGTACAGATTATTTTTCACAGTTTCCAACTGATTGGAGTCCCCATTAGCAAAGGTCAAGCTTAATTTGCCACAGCTGCATTCAGAAAGCTTGTGGTCCATCATAGTTCAGGGAAGACAAAAAAACCCTGCTTTACTCACTCAGTGGGAAATCATTCCATTAGATGCATACAAAATATGTACTCAAGGGCATGAGGTTTTATTGCATAGCTACTAAATGTTAAGAGCATGTAATAAATGCTATACCTAGGTCATGAAAAGAAAAAGATATTTCAAAAGTAAAACTGGTATTTGAAGCTTATATGACAGAGGAAAGTCTAGCAAAACTTAACAATAGGTCTTACTACTGCAGCTGTCATATCAGGGGTTTGAATTTTTTAATATCCATTTCAAGTATTTCAGAGCTTTTAAAAAAAAAAAAATCCCAGTTACATAATTAGCTTTAAAAATTACCCAAGTTAGCATTTTGTCTAAAAGGCACAATTGGAAGTTTAAAATAATGCTGCCTATTCTTTACACAATTGAAAAGCTGTGCCAATATTATCTTTGTTGCAGCAGCAGCTGCTTGCAAATGCCTTTAGAACTGATTTGGGTCTCTCTGTCATGTCCTAATGGAATCAGGCAGAGGCTTTAATTGTGTGTGTTCAGTGTATACAGTTCCTGGTGATCCTACCAGAGCAGATTAATTCCTAGTAGCTGAGTGTGCAATTACAGCATCATCATATCTTCATGGATTTTTTTTTTTTTTCCCCCAAGCATCTTGTCCTGGAAACCCTATTGCCAGGAAGTTCCACAGGCTGTAACTCTCACTGCTGCAAAATGTCTGAGAAACTGGGCATGAGAAGCCCAGGGTGTGGGCACAAGGGACCACCCAACCTCTGTTACAGCAGCAGAATGAAGAGAAGGTTCAGAGTGCTGCTCTGAGGAATGACACACCGCACTTACAGGGACTATCAGCATAAAGCAATCTAAGCAGTTCTTATTTATGATAGGTATTGCCACTAATTAATTGACTTTGGTCCACTTATTCCTTGCAAGTGGGAAACAACAAGGTAGACAAAACGGCACTGAAAAGGAACTGAGGTTTTAATGTGCAGTTACTTGCAGAGCATAAGTATATCTGTCTAGGATTTGACAGAAATTGTTCCAAATTCTACCATACACTAAAGTATATGTGTTTTATTCACAGACAGTCCTTTTTGTTATCTAAAAATAACATTTCTAAAAAATACAATCTATTGTCCAAAGAAAGTTAAGACAAGTAGAAAAATTCTTGTCACTCCACACTGGCAGAATGAGAGCAAAGTGAAAACTGGGACAGGGGAATAAATCACACAGTCATTATTTTAAATTAATGCTGATCTGGTTAAAGAAGCTATTGAAGGTAAATTAGGAGTGGGACTGGATGTCTCCTGTCTGTGTGGTCATCCCATTAGCACCTGCAGAGTTTTCCTTCAGAAAGTGTTCCTGAATGAATTCTTAATGTCATGGGAATAACAACAAAGAATAAATGGTATTGCATCAAAGCAACAGTCCTTCAAAACACAGTAGTTTGCTGTCCACCATATTTAAAGCACCATGCTCCACTACATGGAAAATGTTTTTCCTGAAAGAGCACAGCATTTTTCAAATATATATTTTCGGCTGAACCAACTGCAAAGCAATCACAGTATGGCAGCTGAAGTATAAAAGTACCAGCAGTTTTCTGGAAAAGTGATGACTCCACATGACAGCCCCCCAGACTACACTGCAAAATTGATGACCATGTACAAGAGTTTAATGAAAACTCTTTTTTCTTATAATATAAAAATTGAGATTTAACACATTTTACCTAGATATAGTCTAATACAGTAGATACAAATAGAATTCATTCCTTGGAAATTAAATAAGACTTGTGGACAAGATTATGAAAAGTGCTGAGATGGATTCTGAAGGAAAAAACCTCACATATAAGCAAACAGCTACCTCAGATAAAGCCATGGAAGTTAGATGTCCAGTCTGCTTTAGTGATCTTGAAAATCCTGTTAGGTACCTCTAAGTATCTAAATGTCTTTGAAAACATCTCTCTGTGCCTAACATTATTAGGAATCACTGGACTTGAAAGACTAAAGGGACTCAGCCTCATATGCAATACACAGCTGTACATTTCCAGCAGAATTCACACGATTCAACAGTACAGCTGTCCAATGAAAGACGCCTCCACCATCAAGCAGAAGATAAACACACATCATAAAATCTCCCATAAAGGATAAAGCACTCTCTGGAAATACCTTTCTCAGACTTAGTATAAATTGGCCTCTGGAAGACAACTAGAGGGAGTTTAAATGCCTAGACACATAATTCATACCTGCAGTCTAGGAACAGAATTAAGAATGCTCCGTACTGATGATTTCAGAAAGTCTTTTTTTCAGCTTCTCCTCTGCCCCAAACACTAATTAGGTCCATGTTTTAACCTGTACAATTCTGATTACTGTCACATTAGAAAAAACCCTCAAAATAGAGGTATATTTTGTATCAACTTTTTCTACATCCAGGTATCAACTTTTTCTACATCCTCAGGCATGAGTCCCCAATAAAATGCAACACTCACTGAATCTCTGAGCAAATGTACCAGGCCATGGAAAAGAACGAAGATGTGACCACACTGTATGTTTATTTTGAGACTCCTCTGAACACACAGGCAGTAAAGTGGTCTCACCTGTCTCTTACTCAAGAATTACACACTCAGCAAAGCCAGCCAGTGCACTGCCATGGGACAGCACAAGATCTGAATTACTTAAATTTGACAATACATTCATGAAATAAAAATAAAAATGAGGCCTCTCTGCTTGACAAAGGGGAAAATTTCAGAGTTCACTGGGTGAAAAGAGTTACACAGGGAATTCTCTGAAAATACTGATGGATGAGAAAAACATGAAATTTTCAGGTATGATGAGCCAGGGACAGTAGAGATATAAACAGGATGAAATGAAGGGAATTTATGAACTGGCTTTGAGGAAAAGGCAGAGATAATAAGGACACAACAGCAATAAGAAACACCATTCTTTTAGAATGCTCCCTATGCTATGAAATTGGGGGACAATTCATTCTGAAGGTACATAATATAGAAAGGACAAAGAGAAAGAACAGGCATTCTCATTCTTCCCACATTTTCCATGAAATCATATTTGTTCACTAGCTACCCATCAATGGAGACGTCTTTGGCAGCCATTTGGTCTCTTTGCATTAACTTTTGTTCTGCTTCTAATCTTGAAAATGTGAGCAACCTGCATGCAGAATAGTAAGTCAGTGCCCTGAAGTAGCCCAGTTATTTTGTTACCAATTATCATTACAATAGCTCTATTGCATTTTGCTGAAAAAAAATTGTGTGGCATGAGCTACATTTATAGTATCAATATAAACAGTGGAATTTTTAAATTTTACAAAAAATCCATTTCATATTCAACCACTTTTAAACTCTTTAGTGTCCATTAATTCAAGGAATATCTGAACAGAACTATATTATTCATCACTTACCTTTTAGATTTATTGAGACAGACCAGAAATAATGGAAGGAAAAGATTCCTAGTGCAAGTTTCTTGAGTATGTGGAATAGGACTTTTCACGTTCACAAAGAAACCCAGGAAAACTTTTGATCTGAGAGACTGCAAACGCTAATGATCAGAAAGAATGTCATGGAGGATTTGTTTATACTTTTAAAACTGTACATAAAAATTATTTATAAAGGAAACAAAATGCAGGCAAGAAATGAAAGACATTCTTTGATAAATTAAAAATGTTTGCTTTCTCCTATAATGTAAGAAAGCTAGATGTAAGAGAAGTATATTGTGTGTATGTTCAAAGGCTTAACAGCATGAGGTATAGAAGTATTTCAAGTGGTAACAGCTCAGAAAATAGTATAGGTCTTGAAATTAAATCATCCTCATAAATAAATCATCAAATAAAGATAAAATGACAAATTGGTATTAGTCTAATACAAATTTAGCTGAAGTATTAATATCCTTTTTTTCCCCCCTCAGAAGGAAACTTGCTATAAAACTATTCAGATAAATGTCTTCAAGGGTAAGTATTTACTGTCAATTCTTCATTGTTCTTGGCCACTCATAAAAATTGTAGTGATGTCAAGCCATTGTTAAGATGTCAAACTACAGAGCACACATTTTGATGTATCTTTGAAATCTGTCTACTATTTCTGAACATACAGGTTCCATAGTTCTCTTACATATTAGGCACTGCATCAAAGTCCTTGGGAAAAGCTGCCCCTGCTCCTTGATACAGACCCACACTCTTGGTGGCAGCTGTACATTTCCTCCAAGTCTGAAGGATCATACATAACCTTACAATTTCGTGTAAAATTCTTGTCAGCATAATACACATGAAGGAAAAGATGCCCCCTTTGTACAACCAACTGAATCCAAGATTTATAGGAATTTTCCTATGAAAGACGGATGAACCTAAGAATATAGGGCATAATATTCAGAGCAACATCTCATCCTAAAAAAGTCATAAAAATAAGGAAAATCACAGTTGCCTAGCTCTTATCAGAAAACAATCCTCCACACAGTGCACTGCTGGAAGAAAATTTCACATCATTTGTCTTTTTAGCATACTTTATAGCAGCTATTTTTCTTCACATTCATAAAACTCCTGTGACCCTTTTTGCTTCCTCTGTCAGGCTTCTAATTGTTTGTACTGGAACTATCCTAATTAGATGGTGAAATTTTTAGAGTGTGGACCTTGTCTAATTGTTTTGTTTATAACACTGTGAGTGCACACTACTTATATTAATATTAAACTGCATCTTGTCCTGTATTTTATGATGCTTGTTACAAAGAAACAGACATCTTGTTTTCAGCCTCCTTTCTAAATTAAGCAAGGCTTATATGATCAAGGCTATGTATATCTCCATGTATATTTGTACTATCAAAATTTCAGATCACTCTGCCCAAGTCACCTGTATTTACATTCCCCCCAAAATGGGAATGAACTCAGTGACCATAAATACCTACCATGCCTCAAGAAAATGAGTGTGTTGAAGATGCTTCTTCCCTGAGAATAAAACCTGCAGTACATGCCCAGTACTTTTGAGACACTGTAAAACAGATAGGCTCACTATTTACTGCTCAAATCTGGGGGAAGAACATCAATCAGTGCTCACATCTTTCATTTGCCAGAACCGAATGTGTTTCACACAGCTGTGGAAAAGCAGATTCAACAGTTGTGATGCTCATAGAGTCACTGAAGAGCTCGTAAGCAGCTCTAGTGGTTCATGCCAAAGGTCTCCTTTGTCAGGCACCCACTGCAGGCTGTGGCTAACAGAGGCATGCACTGAAAAGCAGAGCAATGGAAATGCACAGGGCTGTTTCCTGGGAATGCTGCTTCCAGTGATGTGCAAACCATGGACATCCTGAGCTTGGCATTATGTCTGTGTGCTGCCCCAATGCAAGTGTTTGTTCAATTGATTTTGGCATTTCTGTAGCCATCTGGCATCCCAAACTCCCCATGGCATTGGAGTCTAACATGCCACCTACATGCTCCACAAAGAAATGTTGTCTTTTGCTTGCCTTGTACTGCCACCTTTTACTCTTACATGATACCCCCTGGAGTTTGGTTCTGTTTTTAAGAAAACAGCTCTTCCTTGGTTACCCACAATTTACAACATGCTATTCTAATGACCTTGGTCATATTTTCTCTCAGTTGCTTATTTCCCAACTGTTCAGAGCAAAGATTTAAAACTAATTAAAAATACATTGGAGCTTCAGTGACTTCATGGCCTTTGGATCATTTTCAAAAGAGGTTTACAGTACACTATGCATATGATTGACTACCCTCTGTGCCAAAACCCAACCACTACCTCTTGAGGTATTTTTAGTACTCTACAATATATTTCTGGTTTAAAAAAAAAAAAATTGGAGATATTTCTGAATTTTATCTATTGAATTGATGTCAATTCAGGTCTTAAATTTGAAAATAATTGTACAAACATTGCAATAAAACTATTTTTACCCAATTAAAAGGCTTTTGATATTTACTACTTGATGAGCAGAAAGGAAAAAGAAGGAGTGAACTCCTTCTACCTTTTCATCAGGGCATAAGGTGCAAAAGTAAATCCTATGATAAACAGAACAATGGGGATGGGGTGGTTTAAAACTGTTTCCAGGCTGAGTTCCAAGCCACTTCTATAATCAAGTTTCAATCCAAGTAAATGTTTGGCTCACTTCCTTTGTATCTGACAACCTAAAGTATAAGTAATTCAAGGGTTTATTTTTTTTCATTTTCACTTTGATGAAAGCATTCTCACTTTTCATGCAGTTCTCAGATCAGATCAATTGTTTTATTTTTCTAAAATGCCAAAACCAGCATAGATAGGAGGAAACTGATGCAGGAAAAAATGAGCTGTTCCTTCTCTACTTATTGCACAATGTTACTTGCTTTGCTCATGTGCTCTATTAGTTCTGGTGGATGCCATGCTGTCTAAAGCTTTATTTCAGAAAGGAAGAACTGCAGTAATTATGGCCAAAAATGTTAGGCTGTACTGCACAACTATTCTTTGCACCATTAGTCAAGAAGTATAGCGTTCTTTTGTAACACACCTCTTAAACATATGTGTTCTGCAGTTTTTCCTACATCAAAGAACACTTCTTAATGCAATGCAAGAAGGCATTTAAAAGACAGTATCTGAAGCTGTGAGTCACTCAGTTCGGAAATAGATTACAGTATTCCTTCAGAGCAGCAGTAACAGAAAAGCTTCTTTAGATTGCTAAGGCCAAACACATAATACTCTAAAGGCATGGTTCTTGCTATGCCCTTTACTGGCAGATTGATTTTCATGTTCTCACTAAGCCAGCATTTAGCAACATTACACTGCTGGTTGGATAGCAATGGCAACCCAATTAGAACACACAGTCAATGAACAGGTCAGGCAGCCACAGTCCAGATATCCTCAGCAAAACTAGTTGCAAAACTTTCTTTTGACCCTTTCCTTATCGTAAGTGACCCACCATAAAAAAAGACAAAATTTTGTGAAGAAGCAAAATGGAAAATAAATTACAACTCACCCAAATAAGCAAACAGCTTAAGAAAACTTTTAGAGGAAGTGTCAGCATAGGAAAGAAAATAAATGGGTAATAGGATGAGATTTCTGATTTTCCCATGCACTGTACTGCTTGTGGGCTTCAGGGGAATGTTTTTGGGTACCCTGTGCTAATCAGACATATATTCTGATAGCTTAGAACTATCAAAAATAGAAAATGGTATGGCTGTGTTATTTAGCCAACTTAGCTTTCCATATAAACACAGATCATTTTGAATTTTGATCTCACTTGAAACAGATATAGATAGAAATAGATTAGATAGATTGATAGATAGACAGATAGACAGATAGATAGATAGATAGATAGATAGATAGATAGATAGATAGATAGATAGATAGATATGTAATTACATTATACAAATAATTCATTTGAATTTGAGGTTATGAAGCCTGAAAACAGGCAGTAGAGATTTCTCAACATATGACTCACACAAAGCAGATAAATCTATGGATCAAGAAGTAAAGTACATAAATTGTTGTGCTTTTAAAGAGGGGCAGCTAGGGATGTTTTGATCAAACTGAGAGTTCAACTCTGAAAGCAAAGTATTAGCACTAGGGCTCTGAAATATAGCGTTCATCAGGTGTGAAGCACAGGTCTTTAGAGACAAAGTTACCAACTCTACCAAAAACAATGCCTCACTGGACTTTCAAAATGGCCAAGATCTTTCCTGAAGTCTGTTGATCTTTTCTAAACTCAAAATAATTCTCTCTGTAATAAACTAATGGAGGTTTTATTATCATAAAGATAGCTTTTCAACATTGCTGCTATTATATTTGTTAAAAACACCTTGGCTATGCCATTTTTCAAAGTTCTTCTGTTAAGAAATGCCTCTCCTTACATGTTCCATCATTGATGTTTCTTCTAGAACTATTAAATTGAGATTCAATAGTTCTTTTAATTTGGTCTTGAACCAAACTAGACTTAATGTTATACATAAGCAAGAACAGTTCTCAATTTTTATTTTGTCATATGTCCTGTTTCCAACTCCCACAGTTGACTAGTTATGTCTTTGCTATGCTGCAGCCTTTACAAGAGATGGATTTATTTGCCTCTAACATCCATGCTGATTTAATAGTTTAATATAAATATCAAATTGAAACAATACCAGCAAGTATTACTGGTCATTAAGCTCCTTTCAAAATGGTGTCAGTGAGGTTTTTTTTGCATAAGAAGGAATGTCAGGATGCCATTACAAAATCTAGGAGCAGCATTAACTAAAACTGCACAAATGCATTGAAACTATGTGCATGAAGCTGTTTTCTGAACAGCAGTGTAGGCATTTCTGAAATCTGCTTGCTCACACTACAGAAACTACTTATTAGCGTCTGTATATAACACATCATCACCACAGGGAAAGCTAGTTTCAAATCATAAATGTCAAGACATAATTAACTTAAAGGTCAGGTTTAATTACAGTTGTTGAAACTGAAATACACTAATTACCATTACTATGTCAGAAAATTTCTTAAAATGATTTGAAATGTTTTGTTGGTGCCTGTGCTTTTCGGTAATTGACATCTTTTGTCTCATGATGGAGACGTTTCAACGAGCATTTCTCACTAACTTTGAAGCAGAAAGAGAACAAACCATAAAACTAATGAACAAAGCACCACCACAAATCTCAACAAAACCTGTTCTCTGCATTACAATATTATTAATTACTTTCTTGTAATTGGCACTTCAGATAATCATTTAGATAATGAAATTATTTGGAGAGTCTGGTACATGGATGAAACAGATTTAACTGTGTGGCTCTGAAGTTTAATGACAAAACTAATCAATAAGTGAAACAGACTGGTGAGAAAATAACTCAATATCTGAAAATTTCGCTCTACCTGTAGGCTTTTCCAAGGATTCTACTGGGAATAGTTATTGACTCACATAAGTATTTTAGTTCTCTCTTTCCCCCAAGGTACAGAAAGTTTGAACACCGTGATTTCATTTTCTCTTCTGTTATCTAGTGTTTATTCTTCCCTCCCCACCACAGCCAGGAGTTCCAATTTACCTCTCCCTACACTTTTAGCAGTCTGATAGACATTTTTTTCCCTGAAGAAGCCATTCCCTAGAATGCTAGAAAGCTAGCTAGAATATAGCAGAGAAAAGGTTAAGCTATGTAAAGTTCATTTCCTCACAACATTGATTTTATCTGGGTATGGCCCCCATGCAAAAATTCAGAATTCTAAAAGGGAATACAGCCAGTAACTCTGAAGGAAAATATTACTAAGTGATGAAGACAGGCCATCCAATGCACTGACAAAAGAGACATACTCATTTATTAAGTTTCATTAATTCTGCACCTGAGGTTGTAACAGCTGCCCCCTTGCTGCAGTGCTGATGTCTTCCAAAGTGCATTAATCACCTGAAATCAGCAGGAAATATTTCTGTTTCTGGAGGAAATATTTCTACTTGGTAAGTGGGCAGCTCCCACAACCCTTTCCCCCTCCTTTTCTACAATCCCCAGTACTTGGTGCTTCACAAAAACTACAGAAAAGAGCTCAAAAGTCTGAATATAAGGAATTTATACATCAACTGAAACAATGAAGGACAGTCTCAAGTACACAAGTATAGCAGGAAAGTGGCTGGCAGCTCAGAAACCAGCAAAAGATCAGCCTTGACTGTGCTACTGCCTTGCATCTCAATAAATGGGAAAGGATAGCATTTAATTAAAGAAAACCTGCCTCCTAGGTACTGATGACATTGAAATCAGTGTGGACAGAAGGCATTAAAGCTGGTATAACCCAAAAATTCTCTTATTTAAGATTTACAGCTAACTGTTAGAGAAAAGTGAAAATTTATTAAAGGCTTCCATCTGGCAGAATGTATCATTAGTATTCAAACTGATAGCAGCAGTGATTTAAATTTAATAATCTGACTGAAGATATGCATCAAAAAAGAATTCTTTTAAAATACGTCTAATAGCAATAACTGACTTCTTTATTATAGTCTGCCTGTGAAAAATGCCAGATATCAAAGAACAAGACATCAAATGTTAATTTCAGTGTGTTCTTCTAGTTGAAACTCACATTAAAATAATATACTTGCTGCGAATCAAGTAGCACAGACTGTACCTGCTTGCACCTTCCTTGAGGAAGATTTGAAGCACGGAGGCCCGGGAGAAGCAGGGCCTGGGCCATGCAGAGGCGGGCAGGGAGGCTGCAGCGGGGCAGGGCTGGCTGCAGGGGCGGCCTCAGTGATTCCAGCCACTGGCCCCGGTGCGGGGCCCAGCTGAGCCCTGCGGCCATGGGCGTGGGACCTGCAGGAAAGTGAATCTAAGAAAGGGCAAACGCTGTCCAGGAGAGCGGAGCAAGTTAAAAACGAGTGTAAGAAATAGCTCTATGGACACCAGGGTCAAAAAGGAGGAGTGGGGAGGGGCTGTTCCCAATGCTGGATCAGAGACTCTCCTGCAGCTCATGGAAGAGACCACAGCAGAGCAGTGGTGAGATGTCCACACTGCAGACCAGGAAAACCCAGCCAAGAGCAGCTGGATGTTCCCTAAGGCGCGGCAGGCTCCGGACAGCTGATGCTGGAGCAGCAGCCCGTGGGAAGGGCCCACAGTGCAGCCAGGGAAAAGAGCGAGGAAGGAAGAGCAGAGAAGGGCTTGGGACTGACTGCAGCCCCCAACCTCCCTGCAAACTCAGTGAGCGGGGGACAAGGACAAGGGAGCAGGGAAGGAGTGAAGCTGAGCCTGGGAAAAAGGGGTGGAGGCTTGTGGGGAGGGTGCTCTAGTGTCTGTTTCTCACTATCCAATTCTATCTTAACTCACAAAAATGATAGCAACTTTTTCCACAGACAAGACTCTCTGCCTCTGATGGCAATCAGTAAGTGATTTCCCTTCTCAACCCATAAGCTTTTTCATCCTATTTCTTCCCATGTCCTGTTTACAAGTGTGAGAGTGGCTGGGTGGATATGTGGCATCTAGCCATGATCAACCTAATCTTCTATTTTTATGGGCAACACGTTCTCTGAAGCTGTACTTGGGTATCCTATGTGAGAATTATGGTGAGGAAAGTACATGTAAAACAGAGAGATAATCTGTAATCTAATCATTTTTTTAAATATTATTACCATGCCAAGTTGCATTTTGTACTTGTTTTAATTAATTGTATGAAGTTACTGTTCTGCTTTCAATTTATACACCTGAGGTTTCATTTTTAGGTAACATTCACCTCTGATTCTCAATATGAAAGAAACTTTTTATACATTGTTCTTTCATGCCTGTTCTCAGCCCTCACTTCATAACATGGGATTCAAGAATAGTTCATATAAAGCTAAGGTGACAACAGAGGGCACAGTCTTTCTGTTAATATATACTGGTAGTGCCAAAAAACACTCCAAAAGTCACAGACAGAATCACTGATGTGCCATCTAGCAGGCAAAGAAGAGAACAGACAATTTATTCAAGGAAAAAATAAACATGAAAATTAAGGCAAAGTCCAGGTATCACAAATTGAAAAGGCTAGAGAAAAAAAATGTTATGTTCATTATAAGAACTAGCATAATTTAACTACCTAGTGTGCAATTTACATCAGTGTTGCGCAGAAAAAACACCTACAAATTACTTACCCTTTTAATGATTTTTTTCCTTAATTGCAGAGTAATGGGCAGTTCAAATTTACAGGTTGGTAATTTGTCACTGATTTGCTTTTTAGAAGTTGAACAAGAAAACAACATTGAAATGCTTGAAACATGCTGTTGGCAAGAAGCCAGGCTAGGGTGTTTAAATGGGGCCAGGTGCTTTAAATATCCCAGGGCCTTCTTTTGCAGGAAGGAAGGCACTGGCTCTGCACTGGCAGTGTCACAACAGGAGATCTATACCAGGACTCTCACTCCTTTGTCTCTCCCGGCTCAGCAGGTGCCGGATTTCTACCAGCTGATTTATGGCCTGGAAAGGCTCGATGATGGCCTTGAAGAGCTCGCGCTTCAAAGGATGAGAAGAGGCTTCAGGTTTTTTCCTGATCTTCAGTATTTATTAGTTGTTTATCTAAAAGATTTTCTCTCGGCCCGACAGAGGTCTGCACAGCATGTCAGCCATGGGCACACCGAGAGCCCCCGGGGCGGTCACCTATCTTTATACTCAAAATTACGTATACAATATTTACCTTTTTCCCCCAATACCTGTCACCCTTATTGATCAGTGCACTTCTAGTAATAACCAATCCCAAAGTGCCAACATCACAACAGAAGATGGAGGCGAAGAAGAAGAAGAAGAAGAAGAAGAAGGACAGGACACGCCCCAATTCCTCCATCTTACTTCTCTAAACCGCCCTGTACAGAAATCCTAAACCCTGTGTTTTACACTCTAATTAACTTATCCCTTCACCATTCACCCAGTGAAATCCTCCCATCCTCATACAGGTGTTGTCTCCTGTGCAGGATCAAAGTCCAGCCACCAGACACTTCTGGCAACATTCCAGGACTCCCGAGCCCCCCAAGGGTGGTCTCGGTCTCTCTGCACATCAGTCCTGAGGTGCTGAGATCCCACAAGCAGGGCTGAGCACAGCCAGAGTCCGAAGGAGAAAGGCTTTCACAGTCCTCAGGCAGCTGTACAAAGCAATGTGGGCACATCTCACATGGCCTGGGGATAGGGGGTGAACGTGGCAGGGTCCCTGCTCCTCCCTCACAGAGCTGCTGAAGAAAGAAACAAACAAAACAACAAACCCACCCCAGTATTTTCTTATTTTTTTCTATGCCTATTTTTCCCCAGCAATGGATGTGGATTCACATGAACTAACTACACCAATGGCAGATATACCAGAAAAACAAATTTTGATTTTCAATTTAAAACTCTGAAAATATACACTGATTTCATTATTTAATTTTAATTTTTAGAAAGCCATAATGTTTTCTTCCAATTGATGCATTCTTGACAGACAGGAAAAAGTCTTTTTTGCTTTGCTCTATGTCAAATTTAGAGGAGGAAAAAAAGCCAGCAATTCAGATTCTTCACTGATATTTATTCTACAATAAAATACTATACAGCAGCTCTGAAGGTGCTCATAGTATTCCCTGTATACATCTTAGCTGACAAATCACAAAGTTTCCACACAGTCTTTGAACTCAAAAGCTCATAAGTTTATACAAACTAGACATTGAAAGCTGAGGCACTGTTAGGGAGATAACACATGATGTTACACTAGGAATAGCGAGTGCTTAAAGAACAGGAATACATGGGGAATCAGTCATTCTACCTAATAATCAAATTCCTAAAGTTACTGAAAATGTTCCTGACAATAGCAGATCTCACCTTCTCCCAGTTCAGAGCTTCTCAGCCAGATCCCACACCAAGGCATGGGAAGGTTTTACTTTACGGCCAAGGAAGATGTACACTAATTGCCTCTGAATCAGTTATGGTCTAGAAATACTGGACTATATTTGAATTATTATGTTAATTTGTTAAAAAAAAAAAAGTCACTGTAAAAATTTTCTTATTTCCCATAACCTTAAAACCGCCATAATTGTGCAAAAATATAGAAATAAAACTAAGGTGCTCTGACTAAACTCCACTTTGTAGAGCTATAATTAGTTTATATTCAACTAAGCATCATGTTCCATGAACAACAATATGTCATTTTTCAGTGAAATTCATTAAAACTAAAAATCATGAGGGTAGAAATATAATGTTCATAAAAAGCAAGCCTTGGTGTACACCCCTACTATCTGCTGTGGCTTTTTCACAAAGCTTCTTCAGCCTTTTTTGCATAATTTCTAAGTTTATTTTAAATCCCTAAAGCGGATGGAATCAATAAGAATCTCATCTTTTCTTGAAAAAAAAAATATTGTTCCTGGCTAACCAGAACAGTTGTAAAGACAAATCCTCCTTTAACACCCCAGAAATTACAAGATAAATTAATAGAATCAAGCATGTATTATGTTGAAATAAAGTCATGAGATTTTCATGCCGTATGTGTGGTTACTAACTATGTGACATCAGGGATACCGAAGCGGGGAATTTTTCTTTTGTAAGATCAGGAATGCAGAAATGCTCACTTTCTTTAAACCCATAAAAAGAAGTCATATAAAGAAAAACATTTCATAGAACTGGGGCAGATGAAGATACCCACAGTTTTATAGTACCACCAAATGAATAATACTGAGATGCCTTATATGAGCACGTGCTTCTGCTCATGCACATACAAATTGGATAAATCCTCTTCTGGACAAATTATTACTGGACACAATCTGCTTACCCTTGACACTCACTGACATCTGATGCAGTGATGTAAATATAAGCAAGATACATATCATCTGAAGTTCAATGAAGATGATAAAACTGTCTGTTATTACTATTATTAAAATCCCAGGTCTAAGGAGTCTTTCTGCACTGGAAAAGTTTGGAATTTAGGAACGACAAATCAACCCAAAAAACAACCTTCTCTGAATTATTGGTTGCAACACAAATTTCAAGATAATGTATATAGGAACACAGAGCCAGATTCATCAGAGCTTTATTGACTCATTAATGTAGCTCTGAATAAATGAGATTTTGCGTGTAGATTTAGTTCAAACGATAATTGCTAGGATCAACAGTGTGATATGTATTTAAACCTGGGACTATTGCCACTAAATAAATGAAGAAATGATTACTAGTTAATCTTTGTAGGACAGTGTGTTCCTCGTTGGACCAAAAAGTATCAGCAATAATTTCAGCAATGACTGGAAAATACTCCATCATTTACAATCACTGAAGGATTTTACCATTTTGTTGAGCCAAAAATGGAGTAAAACTTTTGAAAGATTTTCTGAACATGCCTTAGCTTAAAACAGCAGGTAATGTAGGAGTACAGACTGCCCAAGTGCTTTAAAATGTTCTTGTGATGTAGACAAAAAAGTCACTATTTTTCAAATTGTGTGTTTTATACATTATTTCGATTCCTTTTACTGTCAGTCCCTAGAGGAATTATCTGAAGGTTCTGAGGAATTGGTTTCTTTGGACTGGAAACAATAATTATAATCTAAGAGAATTTTTGAATCTCCCTACTCTGGAATATTTTTTAAAACACACATTAACTAGATTGTAAAAAGTTTGCAGCTATATCATTTAATCCTAATTTTGGACGTCACTCCATTGTAGACAGCTGGAATTTGGAGGATCACACTTCAAGATAACAAAATTAATCTGATTAAATATGGATTTTCTGAAGAGTTTTTACTAGAACTCGAGAACTAAAATAGATTTGGAATAAAACAGCAGAGCACTTGCATTCTGGGTCTGAATGGTGGAAGTTATTGAGTCCAGACTAGATTTTCTGCTGTGAGGCAGATAATGAGTGTGAGATATCTCCTCTGATTCAGGCTAAAGATGTGAGAGTGGTACCTGTCCCTCCCTGTCTGATGGAATTAACTTTCTGTTGCTGGCATGACTCCACTCTTAACAAAGAATATATTGGTCGTGAACTCTGCCCAGATCCCACCTAACTTCCTGTCCACTAAACTACAGAAAGTCTTCCTTTCCCCTTTTTTCCACAGCAAATGATGCTGTAAATTATAAAGCTTTTGATTTAGACTGAGTTCACAGTAAGAAAACATTTATTACCCAGACTCAAGAAAATTACTGTAAACAAATTATAAAATCTAAAATACTTATTATAATTTAATTAAAAATTTAGATTATCTACATTAAAACAACCTCTAGTGGAATATTTATCTTTAGGTAGTCACTACTTACATTCTACTGAGGTGGAACAAAGAGGTTCAGCCATTCTTAGATGACTAGTCAACAAGAGTTATGTTTGGAATTGTGAACCTCATGTTTTTACATCTTTGAAATGACAAAAAAAATTTATGAAATCAGTTGCTGACCTGCAGAACACTGACTGCACACATCCATAGGACCTGGGGGTTTGATCATAAGAGTAAGGGATTTTAAAATACTAATTTCCCCTTTTAGAATAGCTACTTTAGGTGACAGTAATTTTTAGTTAAACATAGACTGTTCAAACAAGTCAAACTTATGAACACTTTTACATTTCAAAGTAATGAGAAATATTTGAACTCTAAAATAAATAGAAATATACAGGGAAGACAAAGTAGAAAAGAATGGATTTTACTAAGTTGTTCCAGAAAAAAAAGATCATTTAGACCATTCTCTCATGACAATCAGGCAGAAATTATGTGAAAAAGGAAGAGAGATAAAGAACAAACACTGAGCAGTAAAATAAAAAGCCATAAATAAGTAAACATTTCTTATTCTAAATACATTTGGGTTTCCTGAACAAGCTAGAGAAGATTCTACTAGGTCAAAATAAAAAAAACTGAACATCTAAATATGATTTGTGTCTTTGTGAAAGCATCTGTTATGTCTAAATTACAGTCGGTCTAATTTCACAATTATAATTAAATGTGTCCTACTCCTCATTTTTGTTGTACATTTCAGTAACATTTTTAACAGCTTCATTGTTTTCCCTGGCTCATCCAGAAGCACACAGGTCAAACTGTTTTTAAAAGTATTATTCCCACTAATGTGTGAAGGAAATAATTGGTGATGAAAAACACTGAATATATCAAACGCCATTTACTGTCATTTAGATTACATGCTAAAAGTTAAAACTACAGCATTTGCATTACATGTTAAATCTGGTTATAGCAAATTGAAAGAAAATACTGTTTAAGCACTTCTGGGATTTTGGCAGGGTTTTTTTACTAAGTCCAAAGTTATAATTTTAAAATTTCAATAAATATAACTGATTAATCTAGCTACAAAACATATTGGCATGTATCTAATGCCCGACATGTTACATAAGAGACATCATACAGGCACTGATTTATGGTGATTACAATGGAGAGGAGAATGAACAAACAAGCCCTTGAAGAGGAAAACTGTCCAAATGACCTATTCCCTCTAGCTGTCCCTCCAGCACCCTCTTATTCAGTGCTGCCCTGAATGTGGAGTGACTATGTTTGGCAACATCCCTGGAGCCATTTACAGAATTTCATATAAACTTGCACAATCTAGCTTGGGTGTTAAGGTTATATTCTATTCTTATTTTCCCAAGTACCATGTTACTTCAGTTACTCTCCACCTCCATCATCAATGTTACCCTACAAAAGGGAAAAATAAATCTTAAGTCTCTTCCTGTTCACTTCATAAATGATATATCTTTCTATTTCATGTCATCAGATTTTGTTCATTTCCCATGTCTCCTGTGTCCGGTTGGGGTAATTTTTCTTGTATTTGGTTTTCTGGTTTTGTATAATTAAGCTGATCCCAAAGAAACAATTCTTTAACGCATTCAGAATATGTGTGCATATATATATATATTTTATATATATATATATATATATATATGCCTGTATATGTGTATAGACACTAACAATACTCAAACAAGTTCTAAACTTCAGTGAAACAAGTTTTCCTGCTCTGATCAACTAATCTCAGCTTCTAAATATTGTTATTACTGTGTAATTGTACTGTATTTTTTCCTAGCATCATTGTGGTGGGATTTACAAGGAATAAAAACCTTAGTCTGGATACCTTACAGAAAAGCAGCCTGTCAGTCTTCTCTGGAAGTCTCTTCAGAAGTCCAGCCTGCTGCCTGATGGTGTGAAAAGGAAAATCTGTGCAGTATCAAAAACTGTCCCTGCACTTCACTGTTCTTCCCAGTATCTCAGTGGATTGTTGTAACTTCCTGTAGTAGCTCTAGAATCCCATAATTCCAGTGAATTGTAGAGGTTTCCTGGGGCACTAAAATACATATGGCAACACATATTGTGCTTTCAAGATTAGATTTTTTTCTTTGCTTTTGTTTTTGCTCTTTTTAACTTTTTGTTGTATAGAGTGAATGCATTAACTGCACTCGAGCACAAGACATTGAACTGGTATCTTGGCAGGTACTGTGATAAAAGTGAAGCCCAGGAAACAAGCCTGTGGAGCAATTATGCATGAAATGTCTTTTAAATATATTTATTCATTATTATTAATAAAAAACCTTGTCTGTAGATGATTCTTTAATTTGTTTCAGATGCTAATATTTCTAACTGTTCAAACCATAAGCATCTCCTGTTGAAAATTATGTTTTTATGGTCATTTAGAGAAAATTTTTTCAGAATGTGAAGCTATGTCATTCTGTTTAGATAGTTACATGTAATCTCCAAAATAAAACACTGCAACATTTGTACACCATTTTTTTCCCCCTTACTATTCAGCAGTCATTGACACTAATGAGGCAAACCTTCCAATCACACAGCAAGTATTATTACTGCTTCACAGGTGAGAGAATTGAGGTAAAGAGAAACAAACAGCTCTAGGGTCTCCTTCCCCTAGAAAAAGATTCCAAGTTAGTGATTCACCAGCCTTAAATAAGATCACAGCTTCACTTTTTTTTCTGTAGACTCCAAATTATTAATAGACAATTGTCATCACAGAGTCAAGTGTACTATTAAGGAAAATATGTCTGTTGCATTGATATTCACAGATAGTAACACACAATGTAGATTTCACTTGAGAACTGTTTGAAAATTCCTGATGTAAAAACACAATCACTATTAAATGTTGGGTTTCATCCTCAAAATAAATTTGACCCTGATATAACAACATGTGGGGGGAAAAAAAAGGAAGAAAGAAAAATCGCAAAACCCAGCAGACTCTACAATGTAATAGTGCCTAGATGGCTGTGGGGTGGAGTACATTGATTTAAACTTTCCATACATGTTAAGAGCCCAAAAGCCTGAAGTTTAAAAAAGACAGAGGATTCATAGCTAAAAAATAGATGTGAATCAATTAAGGATTTTCACTTAAGCCCAGTTCAATGACTGGAGACACTGCCCAGTACAATAAAGTATGTGCCACAGCTCATCCTCCATGAATTTGTATTGTTGCTGTCACAGGAGTAATGCTGAAAATTTTCTCAGCAGGTTAAAAGCAGAAATATTCTAGGAAAGACACAGGAAAGGAAGCAAACCTGAACTCAGAGAATCCCAGGGCACTGATGACAATTTTCAAAGATCCCAGTGGAGCTGTAGGAACACTTGTAAATAACTGTGGTAACAAAAAGTACCAAATATAGGTCTGCTGGCTGCCAGAGTGAGCAAAAGGTTTCTCAGCCCTTAGAGAAAGGCTTCAATACTCTGCCAGGTAAGAACTTGCTGGTACAAGATCCTGTCATTATAGATCCTCTAAGTCAATTTTTGCCTTCACATTTTAACTTATGTTCATTTCCCTTGCGTTCTCTGTGAGCTGGAGTAAATAGTAACAGGGATTTTTGGTTGCTTTTCTTCCCTTTGGTAAACTACTATTCTAATCATGCTGTAATTCAGTAGCTGCAAACATTTGTTTCTCATCTTTGTCTGCTTTCCAATTGCCATAACCATTGCATACATCTCAGTTCTCTGAACACCATAGCTTGAAGCAAAATAATCATATCAATAGTTGGCTAATTTTGGAGAAATCACAGGTATCTGGTATATAGCTCGAGTTGCAGCATCTCCGTTTACTACAGAGAAATAAAGTTAAATCTGCTATTGCCTTTCAACCCTTTATGATCCTTTCCCAGTTGCCTCAAGGTTTAATGGCACTGAGTTCTTAAAACATCTGAGTTCCTCTCTTTGAAGAGCTATGCAAATTGCTGTTTGTGTGCAAACTGGAATTTACTCTCCTAATTTTAATTGGCACACCATCATGCAGATGTCTGCTAATAGTAGCTTGATTTGTAGATTAAGGTCAATAGATGCAAACAGCACAGTGCTATTTGTTTCAACTAAAAAGATCAAAACCATAGAATAATGGTAAAAAGCAGAGAGTTCAAATCACAGGAGAGAGAGGTTCCTCATCTTCCTCAGGGTCCATAACCTCAGCTAAACATTAGTCTGCAACAGGAGTGTTAATTTTGTCTGCTTGGTCAGACAGTTTCTGAACAGCTGGCAAACTGAAATTATTTGTCATTTATATACAGATACTTTTGACAGATCCTGGGATCTTGCTGAAAGATAGGCTTCCAAGTGAAACTGTTGAAACTGATGGAACAGTTCCTAGTTCTGAAAAACAAATACTGGATGCTTTTCTAGAATCAGTCACTATATCAAGTGTTTTTCAAGGGACCTATAAGTTACTTTTCCACCTTTGCTCCTCATTGCAGTAATAATTCCAAGGAAAATATCTCTACAGCAACAAATTTGCTTCCAAATTGCATAAATAAAATTGGTAGGAGATGCCTATGGAAAAAGATATTCTTAGGAACTCAAAAAAGCAAAAGAAAGAAATTACCTGTGTATTAAACTGTATGTTTAATAAAGACATTAAAATAAATAATTTTTTTAATTTTTTCTAATGGAAACTTATCTATTGACTTTAACAACAAGGAAAAATCAGATTTTATGTCTGATTGCCTGATTTGATCAGACAAATTGAGACAACTAGAACATTGGTTGAAAAAGGATTGGTCCATAGAGTCTCAAGCTTCAGTATCGTTATTTCTAAAATGGACAAAAAAAGAGAAAGAATGGAAGTGAACCATTCTTGTTTCCACCTAATTGTATCTCTGTACCACAAGAAAAATTAAACAGTAAAAATAAACCCTGTGTGCTTCTGCAGGTCCTCAGTTAACATAAAACTGCACCTCTTCATCTCAGAGAAACAATTCGAGTTAAAAGGGCACACAGTAAAGAGCCCGTATTGTTCTGCCAGACAGGGCATGTAACAACATACTCACACCACACACACAAAGCCCACTTCAATCAGGAGAAGAGAATTCCTGAACAGAATGTAATTAATGTCACATGCCAAAACAATTAGTGAAGTGTCATTGGAGGCACAGCCGTTGCATCTACAGCTCCAAACTTCTGGGCCAAGATCCGGAAATTATATCACTTGAAAGCCCTTAACAGGAAATAATGAACATTTTTATGGCACCAGAACCATAATTCATATCAGCCATTTAATGTGTGAACATAATTAAGCAGTCAATATACTTAGATGTAATGGCTGCTTTCTAAGCTTTCCTCTCCCACTCTAAACATTACAAAAAGAAGCTGAAGAAGTCATTAAGGAATTTAGGCAGGCCCTAGTGAGCTCCTAGACACCATGCTAGTAGGGAGATCATCATCAGTCAAGCATCCAGGGTTGTGTTGTTAGGAGGACAATATTATGCAAAGCTAATTCATATTATCGTAGAATCATAGAATATGCTGAATCAGAAGAGACCCATGAGGATCCCTGAGTCCAGCTCCTGGCCCTGTGCAGGACACCCCACAAATGACACCATGTGCCTGAGAGTACTGTCCAAACACTGCTTCAAGTATGTGAGGGTTGCTGTGACCCCTTCCCTGGGTTGCCTGTTCAGGTGCCCAGCCACCCTCTGGGTGTCCTAACATCCAACCTAACCTTCCCCAGACCCAGCTTCATGGCACTGCTTTGAGTCCTGTCATGAGTGAAGAGATCAGAGCCTGCCCCCCTCTTCCCCTCACGTGGAAGCTGTAACTGCAATGAAGTCTCCCTTCGATCTCCTCCAGGCAGAACAGACCACGAGACCTCAGCCTCTCCTCATACAGCTTCCCCTCAAGGCCCTTCCCCATCCCTGTGCCTCCCTTTGGATTCTCCCTGATTGCATAATGTCTTTTTTCTGTTGTGGTGCCAAAAAACTGCACATAGGGGCTCAAAGTGAGGCCACTCCGGTGCAGAGCAGAGCAGGATAATCACCTCCTTTGACTGCCATCTCAGTGAAAAGAGTAGAGTTAAAAATTGAGTTAGAAAATGTAACAAAAAGAGGATAATTTTAACAGCTGAAAAAGAAAAAAATACATCTGGAAGGTTTCCTTAAAAGTCATTTGAAAAATTATCTTTTTTTTTGTATGGAAGGCACTAAACTTTAACCATGTCTACAGTATGCCTGTAATTTTATTCTGAAGACTATTTTTATTCATATGACTTTATAATACAAGCCTAGAAAGATGCTCTATGAAATTAAAACTAAGTAAATTTCATATGTATAAAGGAGAATAGATTTTATGCACCATATAATTGCCATAACTGCCTCTGCCCTATAAGATATTACTAAAGAAATAGCTTGGTAAGAATAAATAAATTAAAAAGGTCACTACTCCTCATGTTTATAGTACAAACTAATAACCAGCTGAAAGAAGGAAATTATTCTTCCTCTACCACTTTGTATACAAACGAAATACAATATATAGGACTGTGCATGGATGTGCTTGAGATGTGGCTTACCACCTCTGAAGCACATAAAATACACTGACCAATGTAAGAGGAAAGAGCACAGAAAATTACCCATGCAACCCATTTAGGAGTAGGAATCCCTGCATACCCAAACTGGAATATGGAATCCAGACCTACATCGTAGAGAGTCATTAGTGCCTTGGCAGTGCCCAGACTACCCTCATTCTGCTGGAGTTGCAGTGATTGAGCCACTCAAGAAAAGTATGATCTCCATCCTAGTTCACCTTGGAGAAAAAAAACACATAAAATCAAATACTATTTACATATTAATACTGTAAAACAGGATGGTGGGAACATTTTCCTCATTCTTCTAGGCTGTGCAGTTTACCTTAACAGTTGTAGCTATATGCATCTCAGAGCACAGGCTTAGAAGCATATGTGTTGTGCTCTGTAACCCGTACTCTAAAGGGTTTCTGCGGGGTCACAGAACAAATTTTGAACCTCTGTTTATAAACTTTAAGCTGTTTAGTCCTTCTGGGAGGGAGTCTGCTTGACCTGATTCTTCAGTGTCAAATCACAATGCATAGCAGCATTTGTGTTAAAGAAAGTAGTCAGATGTAGCTGTACCTTTGCACTTCCCGGCCCCATTGAAGCTCTAGTAAGACCTAAAAGTGCAGTGCTGAGGCACCTCCTGGGAGCCACAGGCCTGTCAGGGTGACCTGGGTGCCAGGGAAGGTCATGGAGCAGACATCCTGAGTGCCATCACACGGCATGTGCAGCACAGCCTAGGCAGCAGGGGTTTGTGAAAGGCAGGTCCTGCTTCAGCAGCCTGATCTCCTTCTGTGAGAGGGTGACTTGCTCAATGGATGAGGGAAAGGCCGTGGATATTGTCTGCCTGGATTTTAGTAAAGCCTTTGACACTGTCTCCTGCATCATTCTCCTGAAGAAATTGTCTGCTCGTGGCTTGGGTGGGTGCAGTGTTCATTAGGTTAAAATCTGGCTGGATGGTGAATGGAGTTAAATTAGTTGGTGGTCACTCACAAGTGGTGTTCCCCAGTGTTGTGACCAGTTCTGCTTAATATCTTTATCAATGATCTAGATAAGGAGATTGGGTGCACACTCAGCAAGCAGATGACAATTTGGGCAGGACTGTTGAACTGTTGGAGAGTAGGAGGGCTCTGTAGATGGATCTGGACAGGCTGAATAATGGGCTGTGGCCAAGGGCATGAGGTTCTATATGGCAAATGCCCTGTCTCGCTCTTGGGTCACAACAGCATGGAATGCTACAGACTGGGCAAGACTGGCAGGAAAGCTGCCTACCAGAAAAGGACATGGGACTGCTGGGTGACAGCCTGCTGAACATGATGCAGCGTGTGCCCAGGTGGCCAAGAAAGCCAGTGACATCCTGGCCACTGTCAGCAATAGTGTGGCCAGCAGGACCAGGATCATCCTCCTGTACGCAGCACTGATGAGGCTGCACCTCTTGTCCTGTGCCCAGTTTTCAGCCCCTCATGACAAGATAGGAGCTGGCATGTGTCCACAGAAGGGCAACAAACCTGGTAAAGGGTCTGGAGCAGAAGCCCTGTGGGGACCAGCTGGGGTTTTCAGCCTGGAGAAGAGAAAGATAAGTAGAGACTTTATCACCCTCCACAGATACCTGAAAGGAGGTTGTGGGCAGGTTGAGGTCAATCTCTTCTCCCAGATAACAAGCAATATGACAAGAGGAATCATCCTCAAATTGTGCTAGGAAAGTTTAGATTAGATACCAGGAAAAAATTCTTTACTGAAAGGTATGTTAGTGATTGACGTAGGCTGCCCAGGGAAGTGGTGAAATCACCACCCCTAGAAGTGTTCAAAAACTGTAGATATGGTGCCTAGGGACATGGTTTAAGTGGTAGACCTGGCAATGTTAGGCCAATGACTGGACTCAATGATCTTAGAGGCATTTTTCCCATTTTAATGATGATGTGATTCTATCACAAAGCTCAGTGTTTTTCCCTAAAAATACACCAGAGCTGGCTCCATTAAGGTCATACTTGATCTGCACTTTAAAATACAGAATAAATATACTTTATGTGCAAGGTGCTCTTCCACCATGGCTTCTTCATTTCAGAAGGAAAATTAAGTTTTGCAATATCAAAAAATGACTGCATGAGCAGACACCTTAGCATAGCACACTTGCTATAGTGAAGAAATATGCTGCTGTAGGTATGAAGAGTTTGAAAGACAGCAGTCAGCAGACAACAGAAATTCCTCATGTCTCAGCTATTCTCCTTAAACCAAAATTACGAATATGACTGTAAACCACAGTAAAAATGGTCTACAGACAGAGAGGCTGTGTTCAATTACTCTCCTCTCTTCATCTTTTCTTGAATTCCACTGACAGAAGTCTGCCAGGTATTCAGAATCTTCTGGAGCAGAGTTCTCACTGCAATCCTTTGTAAAACAGAATCCCCCCTATTCCTCCATCTTCCAACATACAAGTTCATTACAGCCAGTTACTGATGTTCCTCTTTTCTGAACAGGCTGAAAAGCAAGGGAGCCATCACCCAGTTGGAAAAACACCAATGAAAAGTGTGATAATTCATTCTTATGTCAAAAACTGTGAAGAGGAGAGAAAATGTGATAAATTAATCCATTCTAATAAGGAGAGATTGTAATAAGAATAGGGACTCATTCAATTAATCCACTCTTAATATAATCCTGTAAGAATGATATGGACCTCCCTGGATACCATATCTCAAGATATGACAATTCTTTTTTCTTAGCCAGCAGTTCCTGATTACAGAAAAGTAATTAGGCAAAACTGTCTAATAAAGTGGTATTTGAGAGATAACCAAAATATAACCAATCTAAAAATGTAGCAGATTAGTTTATAGAACCTTCTCAAAGAAGCCAGATCCTTGGTAGGGTAAGCAAACTCACCCACAGATTGATTCAGATTGTCAGAGGAGACAAGATTTTTTTATTTTGGTTTTTTTGCATCCACTGAAATTACTTTGGGCATTCAGATTATCTGGTTGCTCTATATAAAAAAAAAGAACTTTAAGAATTATGTAGGAAAAATATTAGAAGATATAGGAGAAACTGTTTTTCATGCTCATTAGATATGACCCAGGGCCAATGACTAAGAGTCATAAAACTTTTCTACAGAATTTTATTAACAGTTACTTTCCCAGTGACCAATGTGTAAAGAATATAATGCCTGGATCTCTGTAAAAAGGTAAAATGCAGTGGTCTAACTGGTTAGCTGCACCATCAGTCTTCAAGGTCTGACCATATCCTAGCAAGACTTGCTATGCCTGCACCAGTCATTCCTGCATACCATGCCCACAGTTCAGTTGTCTTATATCTAATAAGTCACTTAAAATGAATAAAAAAATATTCTTTACTCCTTAATGTGTAGTAGCACCATAACAAATAACCTCAAAGCTACAGTAACAAATCCCCTGCCAATTAAAAAGAAAAACCATAACACCAGACTGTAATGGAATCCTGATATATCCTCCTCAAGAGCAAATCCAATCCTATCACCCCATTTTGCCTAATGTCTATAAAGCAAAACTGTTAGATTCTGCCTTTTTTTCCCAAATCTATTGCTCTGGTTCGCTGTACATCCAAAAATTGTATTTTGGTTGACTATTGCTTAGATATTTTCTATCTGTAGTTTGATGATACATGATAAGCACAATCTTTCAAATTCATCTTTATCTGCCTGGTTTCCACTATGCAAAGGTTATTAATGAGGGTTGGCATCTAATCTGAATTTCCTTTTTTTGTTCATGAAAATAAACAGTAGACCTGCGTTGAATCTCTTCAAGCTCCTTCAGACATGTTTGTGTCACTTCATATAACGGATACAACATAACTTGAAATTCTAATTTAAACTTCAGTCTTCTTAAATGCTACTGTCTGCACCTGTTTTACAGCCAGTTCTCCTTAGTCACATATTCTTTAACACCTTTTTAATGACATTTTTTCCTCCAAAAAATCAACAAACCTGATGTACTCACTAGGGCATATAATGATTATTCCTAGAGGATAGATTTTTATATCATGCAAACTTGCTATGTACACAGTGTTGGTTTATAATTTAATATATCTTTGTACAGTGCTAAGTTTAATATTTACATTTAAGGTCAATTATTTTTCCTTTAATACTAGAATTTTTTTTTTTTTTTTCAATTTTAGGGACACTTAGAGAAAAATAATACTTTGATAGTGTGTTTGGGTTTCCCAAGCACAAATCTCCTTCAGATTTTAGGATGTTTCACAGCATAGGGATTGCCCTGTGGAACATGGCTAACCACCTGCTTTCAATACCAACTGGCATTGCTACATTTATTATCTTAGATCTTTCAGTAGCATTTGACATCAGTTGACATTGCTCATCATGGGATTTTCCTGGAGCATCTGGAATCTTGTGTTGGCCTAAAAATCATTACTCTACACTGCCCAGAGCAGTCAGTTCTAATCTTTTTAATTTATATGTCTTCAGTGCAATGGGCTCTGCTGCTAGACTTACTTTTTGTCCCCAGGCTCCTGAAGTCTGCATAATGCTCTCAGCCATAGTGTTTAACTAACAGCACACTTGCTACAGCAATTAGTTAAACAGCAGCATCCTAAAAGTGCTCACTAAAGAATGATAAAATAAGATTTTAAAATTATAATACAATTCATATTTTGCATTGCATCAAGTCATAGATGAACATTCCTGGACTTACCAGTAGAATTATTTCTTTGTAGTGACTCATTCAGGGAATAAAATATATTTTATTTTCTAACTATTCAGAGTTTAATCAATTTTCATTGATTGTACCTATATAATAACTAACAGATTAATAGTGTTTGGAATAGGAGATGCATCATGTTCAGTAACTGTAATGTGTAACTTGTCCGTACACCTCAGGATAGTGAGTTAGTATCTTAATAATTTTTTAATAATTAAGTATTCTTTTCTGAAGAACAGAAAATGGTGAGCGTCAGATACTCCTCTTTGCATATACATAATTTATGCAGATATAAACACTAGCATTCTTATCTCTACTGCTTGCCAAAGTCTGAAGACAGCACTGCCATTCCTTCTTTAAACTATTAACTCAGTGGCCATCAATTTGGCCAAGCCAGATGGCTTGGATTCTTTTTTGTCATTGTTACTAAATTCTGCATTGGAGATTTTAGCTTTGTGACTCTGAACTGGGTTTCTACTTACAGCTGTTAGTAGTTTTTACAGGCACAAAATGTTGCTGTAGGATTGGAGGAGAATTTGGGTTGCTAGCCTTTCATAATGCAGATATAGTCAACAGACACACTGAGACTAACCTTGGGAATGGGGAAGGGGCAAGAAAGAATAGAGAAGTGAAGTGGGATGAAAGGAAGAGTTCAACATATTTACCAGCAGAAAGACTGGAAATTATATTAGGATGCCATTTGACAACGTCTTGATCAGATATCAAACTAAGCTGGCATATCAGTGTATTAGCCCTCCTCTTAAAACCTTGCATTGGCTTCTACCCAAGGATCTGAGTGATGTCATTACACCACCTCATCTGCCACAAAAATCTACAGCTCTTATGGCTCTGGCTTTGGTAGCCAATAAAACTTTTTTTTTTTTTTTTTTTTAATGTTTCTTGCCAAGTCAAGAAATTTGATGATGTAATTTGCCAGCCTGATTATTCTGTAATTTCAGTTTATTGTCTACTCCATTTCTGAATTTACCTGGTGCAAGGGCTTTTTACCATTATATGATTCACCTCTGCAACTCAGCTCCTTCAGACATCAGGAAGATGGATGCAGTAAGCAACTTTAAGGCTGTTTAATTCATTCTGCCTGGAACAGTTTTTAATTAGACATCATTTGAGATTTTTTTTAATTACTTCTTGATGCTTCTGGTCACTGAACTCTGTAACTTGCCCTAGTATGATAATGAGAAGTATGCCTTAGAAGTTGAAATGCTGGAATAATAAGCACAAAATCCAATCAATATTATTCTTAGAGTCAGAAAAATGCTATGATTTGCCTTTTGCAAATTATTTTAATAAATTTTCTAAAATCATGGTGGGGGAAAAAATAGCACAACATCTCCAAATCCAGAGATAGTCTTTTTACACTGCTTTTTCTTTTTTGGGGGGTAGGGGAGGGGAGGCCTGGGGAAAGACCTAGAGTGGTATTCAGATGGGAAGGTAAAATCTTTTATTTAATGAAGAGGAAGCTGAAGTTTAAGACACAGCATCAGGGGAGGCTGAACTAACCATGAAAATAAATAGTAGCACAAAACGTGCCTCTGCCACCCCTTCCCCTTGAAAAAAACACAACCAAACAAAAAAACCCCCAGCAAAACAAAAACAAAAAACAAGCAAAAACAAACAACCCTTCCTCTCTCTTGTCTAGGACCATCTCTGTACAATTTCTTCTTGCAGTTAGGTTTGTAGAAATTGTAGTTAAAATACTATGAAGATAGAAGACAAGAAATTTGAAGGGCTTGAATAACTACTAAGAAAAACTTGTAATTTTTGTCTACTGACAAAAATCTGTTTTTGATAATAAGTACATTGCCTTCACTAGTAGCTTTGGGTAACTGCAACTAGGTATTTCAGGACCAAAGCCAATATATTGTATGGCTACTGTCATTACAACTTCATTATAGTAGCTCATTAGAACCACAGAAGCTAAACAAAAGTGCAGAAAAATTATAGACTCTCTTTCCTTTCAGCCATCTCTTATGCTAAAGAAGATGTTCTTCTTAGGAGAGTCAAATCTCAATAACAAACAGATAATAAAAGCAAGCACCTTCATCCAAACAACCAGAAGACAAATCTTACTTTGTGCAAGAAGCAGGTATCATGAGTACAATCCTATCAGCAAAACACTCACAGACTTCTTAAATGAGCTTCTCACACTGCTGTCAGAGGCACCCAGAGTTCTCTATGATAAAATGTTAACTCTCTATCATAATCCAGCTTGTGTGTTTGTATACTGTTATGGTGCAGATGCTCTCAAAGCAATGAAAGAAAAATACATTTAGACAGAAATTATCCAGAACAGGAAAAAGACCTACAACATGAGGTAGGGCTTCTCCATCTCTGACTTATATGACTCAGATATAAAATCTTTATCCGACAGCGTTGCTCATCCGTGCTCATACAATTTTGTATAGGAGTAAAGAGATTTAGTGAACTCCAGAGAACAGAAAGAGATGTTGCTGCACTCACATAAAGAAAGGCGGAAAGCAGTGCTTTTCTGGAAATGTCTACCTCAATCCTGTTACTATCTCCCCTAGTCTTATTCATATGTATACATGTTATGAGCACACTGTGTGTCAGTGACACCAGTTGGAATATAATCAGGAGCATGAAAACCACTTATATAGCTCATGCCACAATGACACGGTCACCCTGTAAACTCTCACATTTCAGATAGAAATTTTCTGTCTCCAAGAAAATTTGTATCTTTTTTGAAAGCTATGATCAAGGCATCTAGGAGTTAAATGCTTTCACCAAGACAAAATGTTAATTCCAGAAAAGAGATTAGAAAAAAATCATTTTCATGTAAGACATTGAGAAAGGCAAATCAATCTTCCTCGTCCAATAAGCATCACAGAAAAAAGGAGTACTTGGTCTGTAATAATTCTCATTCAATATCAGAAAATATGTTGTTTTAGTAAGTACAGAGAAAGAGCTTTTAGTGGGAATTTATTTAAGTATATCTTTCTATTGACCTGCATGCCACCTTTAGTTGACATTGCCATCCTCTGGTTTGATCTCAAAATTCTTCTATATCAGTATTTAAACTACTTTGTCCTCTAAGTCGCTCATCCCAGTTCTTTGCCCATCACATAAGATAGCTGAACTCTTGGGGTGCTATATGTTAGTAAAAATACAAATGAAATGCAGAGTTACTTCATTGATCAAGAGCAAATTGCCATATTTGTGTAAAAACAATAATAGATATTTGTAAGTACATCTGTCATAAGAAGAAGCAGCTGCTAATTATGGTAGCAACTGCAGTTTAATTGACTTGGAAGCTTAATATCTTTGTTTGATTCCATACTACTGACAAATAAATTGAAAAAAAAAAATTAAAGAACCAGCATCAGGCATTTGGTTGGAATTGATTAACATTTATATATGATCAATTCAAGATATGAAGCATCATTAATCCAGGTAGTGACCCCTAGTTATGTTGCTCAACTACTCACAAATCCACAAACCTTGTAGCTGAATTAATAGCATTAATTTTATCTTTTCCAGCACTGGCTAACTACAATAACTGTACAATAGTAAGAGTGGCATAAGTAAAACCAGTGACACAAACATCTTAACGCAATGGAAAAACATTTTTGCTTACTATATATGGCAGAGTAAGCCAATGCTTTGGTCTTCTGTGGATCAGCTGCAAAAGTCTTCCTCATCTGAGAAATCAAGTGGCAAGCAACCAACTCAGTTAAGACATTTTCACACTTTAACTCAGTTATATAGTTAGATTTCTGATAAATTTAAAAGCAGAGTCCCACATTTCTTTCCATTGTTCTCAAGGCAAATAATCCATAAATCTTTTTACCGCACGGCTTGTTAAAATTAATTCCTCACAATCTTTCTCTTGAAACTCGATACTTGGAAATTTGCAGCCAAAGCATTTTGTTTACTCAGAAGAGAATATCCTCAAAGACACTAGAATTTCAAGAAGGCATTACTTTTTATTATGTAATACTAAGGAAACATATTAGTCACATATTTTTCTATGAAATTCCCGTTACAGACACATAGGTCATGATACAAGGTTTAAAAAAAAACAACCACCACTGCAGCAAGGATGTACAAACCATGCAAGTCTCCTGGCTAGAAAATCCTAGGAGTTATCTCCATTAAACTACACTTTCTAAGATGCTACTGAGAAAATATTGAAGCATTTCAAATGCAGACTGAAAAAGCACTGATAAAGATGTAAGAAAAATAGGTCTTTTATAGGAAGTTAAAAGGAAACCAAAACCAAGCAAGAATCCAGAAAACTTTGGTATTCTTGCCTCACATGTACGCTCCAAGGTTTTGCTATTGAACTCAGGACAAGACAGAAATTTTAAAAAAATAAAATAAAATAAAGTGGTGGGTCTACAGTAATTTTAAGGCTGTCATTTAAAAAGCATATCTAAACACTGGTATGTGGATACAGAAAACTTTGGCCAGTCCTTTTGCTGCAATTCCAGCATTTATAGTACAGCACTGCGTTTTCCCAACTTTAACTTGAGCTGTCTGAAGATCCTGCAGCCAAAAATCTGCTCAGTAAAGAGGCACTAGTAGAAACTTTGGAAGAACACAAATTCCATTCTTACTTACAAAAAGGTAAATGGTCTGTTTGGGGAATAAATTCATTAGGGCCCAGATCCCTTATGGGACAGTACTGCTACAAAAGGTAGATAAGGAACTTGTTCTAAGTCTGGATTCTGTATCACAAAAAAGCACTTCAAGAATTTTGTACTTCCCCCAGCCATTAGAATGACCACAATGTATTCGTTCACTCTGGTCACTGGTCACAAAAGAGCTAGAGGAGTACTAAGATGTGTTATCAGAAGAGCTGGTCTAAATCTTTCTGGTCTTGCTGGAAAAAGGAGATAAATAAATTCTCTCTCCACATATCTCATTTTCATTTCTAGCAAAAATTGTCAGATCCTGAAAGCATAGAAACCTGGGAAGTTCTCTATGACAGTGTCTGTCATTCTGGGTAGTTTGGGAAATAAAAAGGTATAATCAGGTCAACTTCAAGTGTCTTGAAATTCTATCCTAGCTTCACTGAAGCCAGTCATCCTAAGAACATTAACATACTTCAGAATCCCAAATTAATTTGATGCAACTGCCACTCAGCTCCTGTCCTAGTACTTTCCATTTGCTAGGCACAACAAATTAATGACAATTCACGCAGGGCACAGTTAAGGAACAATACATAATGTTCTTTTCAAGAACTTTCATTATTGCCTAAAGCATCATTAGACTCAAACTTCTGAGTAGAAACAAAAAAAATTGTTCTTTACATTTACAGGAAATGTGAGCTGTGCTGTGTGCGGTGTATGTAATTCCCACTTTGTAGAGACAGTACTGTGATTTCATTTAACCTTAGAAACAATCATTGCTGTTATTAAACTTGAAGTCTTTTACAGTCTGCAGAAAAGTTATTATTTTACAGCTACTTTGTATTTTCCTTTTTACCCCTCAGTTGTAAAAAAATCTAATATGATGGCACATCTCATCTTCAGGATATAAACAACTCCCCTGAAGTATCTGTCATTAAGGGCTGTAAAGCATGAACAATTGGATGCAGATTACCTTGTCTATCCACAACACTTATGCATCTCCCCATTACCATGGTGCCTGAGCACTTCACAATTTTAAATGCGATTATTCTCATAAAACAAGAGAAGCGCTTCCATCAGCAGTTTCTGGAAAGAGAGCAGAGGCACAGAAAGTCTGTGGGACTTTCAGTGAAGTCAGTCACAGAGGCTAACACTCAGACTAGTGGACTCACCTCTCTGTTGTTTTATTTTGCCCCAAGCAAGTATTCAGAGAGAGAGGCAGTCTGTATATGAAGCTGTCTGACATATTCATCTGTGTATGTGCGTGTGTAATGCAGAAAGCCTAGTGAAATTGTGCCCTGACCTAGTTAGGGGCTCCAGATGCTTCTGTAGGCTAAATAATTATGAGAGCAATTATGTTAATTTAGAATAAAGTTACTGAATTCAATCAAGTTATTCCAGCATTACATCAATCTGAGATGAGAATTGAGCACTGAGTGGCACATGCACTAATGGTTTTGGACCTTTTTAGAGTGTCCGTAGCCCACATGATGCATTCAATGGCCTCCTTAAACCTAAAGTGTGTCCAGAGCAACGGGAAAGTGCTGCCCAAGCAGAAAGCTCCCCTGTTCAATAAACACTGTCCTCTGAAGTACTAGCATTACTAGCGGAGAAAAGCTTCTTTAAGCTTTCTTCTGTTATCTCAAATGTTCTAGAACTGTGTAAAATTGTTTAGAGGTTACAGCAGCATTTCTGCTTTTACAGCTCATTTAACTATGCAATTAGACATTACAATAGATATGGAAGATTTAAAATTAGATATGCTTATCTTCAGTGCATGGGTCAGTACTTTTAACTTTAAAACAAATTAACATTTTGCTTCTCATCGCCCTCCCCTCTCTACCACAAAATGAGGGTGTTTATCTTAACTCAGCAATTCTTATTACTTCCATCAGATGGTAGGAAGCAACGGGATAAGTTTTCTGGATTTAAAAAGAAAGTGCTGCTGCAAAGCAATTGCAAGATAGCCAGACCAATAATTCATTTTGTAAATGTGGAGGAAAATATGTGCGAATACAAAATTTCCATGATAGGAAGGTGAACAGGCAGTCCAATGACTCATAATTCAGTACTGGAAATTACATCAGCCTGAACAGATATACAATATTATATTTCTATTCAAAATGGGGAAACCAAATGTCAGCACAGTGGGGGACAAAGTAGTAGAGGAATATTGCATCTTTGATAGGATTTTGAATTCAAATATGCTGAGTAAAACTGCTTAAAATTGTATTGGAATAATAAATAGATAACATTTTCATTTAAAAAACAAACCAGCTGCTGGATCAACACATAGCTATAAAATCCATTCTTTTATGAAGAGGATAAGAAAATATGCCCTGGAAATAGAAATGAGAAGTGAAATCTCAACCATGTGGCCTTCTTCAGACTATGGAAGGAAAAATATAACAAGGTTAACTTTGTTCTTTTTTGTCTGCAGCCCAAAGAGAGTCTCAAAGCCACAATATCGTTTTTCATCATGGTTTCTATTTCTGGAATAGAAGAGGGAGGTTGGGGGGTGGAGAGGAGAGAGATTTAAGCTTTCTTTTCTTCCCATTTTCTTTAACTCACAGAGTAGCATTATTTGTATTTAACATTCTACATCATGTTGGAGTATTTTGTGTGAGAAATCATGCCTATGGGTTGTTACCCTCACCCACAATTAGTAAATGAGAACAATGTTACAGGCTAAATGTGTCACACACCTTTCTAAGAGATCAAGAAGTCAATCCAGAAAGACTACTTCCAGTGACCAATACCAAGTATGACTGTAACAGAAAGGAAAAGATCTTCCATTCACTTGAGGCTTTCTTTAAACACAAAAAAAAAAAAAAATCAATAGAAATTGACTTATTATTATTATTTCAGTGAGAGGATCAGCTATTTATCTCCTATTATCAACAGTTTCAATGGCTGGAATGTCAATAATTAACCTTTTTTCCTCATTGATATTGAGGCACCATTAGAAACAGATCATCCCTCTCTATGCAGAAAACAAAAAGCACCCTCCTAAAGCATCTCAAGCAATAGAGAAAGTATAGCTTTAGGAATCAGAGCCTTTGTGAAGTTAGACACAGATTTTCAAACAGCTAAAGAAAGTCAGGGCTGAGTTCCCACCCTCACCAAGGCCACCTACAACTTTACAACTGCCTGAAAGGAGATTGTAGCAAGCGGGGGTCAGTCTCTTCTCCCAGATAACAAGTGACAGGACAAGAGGGAAAGTCCTCAAATTGCACCAAGGAAGGTTTAGATCAGCTATTAGGAAAAATTTCTTCACCAAGAGCGTTTTCAAGCATTGAAGCAAGCCACACAGGGAAGTGGATGAGTCATCATCCCTCCCTACAAGTATTTAAAAGACAAATTTAGAAGATGAGGCACTTAGGGACATGTCTTGGTTGTGAACATGGTGGTGCTAGGCTAACTCCATGGTTGGACTCAATGACCTTAGAGCTCTTTTCCAACCTCAACAATGCGATGATTCTATTCTATGTTTCTATGATCTAAGATATTTTCCCAACCATCCATAATTCCTGATGTTTTTGTTTGTCATTATTCGATTAAATGCAGAAGAAAATGTTTTCTTTCAAAAAGACCTTATTCCAGCTATGGCTAGCAAAGGGATATGAGATAATGAGAAATGAGAATTTTTTTCATACATGTACGAGACCTCAGGTTTTCCTTACCATTTCCCTTTCCAAGTAAAACCTCCATGATTTTTTAATTTTTTTTTCAATTAAATACTTGAAATCTGCAGCTGTTTGGCTATATATTCAAACCTTAGGCTGGTAAAAATATTTGGAAGAAAAACTTAGTGCATGCTGAAGGTAAACACACTTTCATAAGCACATTAAACCTTGTCCCGTAGGATTGCAGAGGCACTGAACATAGAGAGCATTTTCATTTAAAGACTGGTAAAGCTCTTGGTGTTCTTGCTATCAGTGCTCACCTAGTTTAGCTAAGTTATTGAATTAAAAATTAATGAAGGACCAGGTTTGAAATTCTGCCCCACTGCACAAAGCTTATAAATACCCTACAACGATACTGCATCATCATGATAAATTATACATGTAATGGTTCTGAAAGTTATGTAAATTCAAGAAAACTTTAATAAAGTTGTACTCTAACTGACATTGATTGTGTACAGTTGCAGACACAACTTAATCAACAGATTCTGAGCTGCAGTAAAAGAGAAATATGTATTCTCTTCTCTTGTTTATTCCCTGGAAGAATAAACTGAAAATCACCAAATTATCCTCCCTTCACAACTGTCTGAATATTAATTGCAAGCTTGAAGGGCAACAAAACACATTCAGCATCGCCAGGACTAGTAATTAATTTGAAAGTTTCAGACTCTGACATATTGTGTACACAGTGCTGAAATGATAACCCAGAGAATGTATTCCTCCTTTGCTGCTTATGGTCTGTGATCATTCTTGTAGATACATTCAGAATTTAAATTTTTCAGACTACAGACAGAATACATTGCAGACCTTTAGGAATTAATCCAAGGCAAAAAGGTCACCAGAGAACAAAAATTCTGTGCTATGGGTAAGTAATTTTGGTGCTAAATTATTCATAAGGGATATTCCTATTTTTTTATGAAAGTAAAAATTTTGTTTCAAATCATTATGAAGAAAAACTGTGGTTAAACCACTATGTCAGCCAGCAGTTTTCAGTGGTTTCACAATTTGGCAATACAGAGAGCTCACAGAATGCTGACAAGCAAACTCTCACACTTCAGGGAAAATATTTACAGTTTTTCATGTTACATTTACCGAATCATTCCTTTTTTCCTTATGTTAATTATTTGCACAAGCTTTAGTCGTTTACAAACACATTGTGAAGCTTAAAGGAGTGTACTGACACCATTCTCTCAGGAAAGCATTTACCAGAGGGCAAGTAAGAGTTGATGAGGACAGATAGAAGCATTCCAGTTTTCTCCAGACTTTTTAATTTCTTTAGATACAGAAGTTTACACCTGTGCAAATGGAAACTTGCTTCTTTCCCAAAGCTCTGCCTCATGTGTAAATTATGCCAATACCTCAAGGCTTGCAGAGTCTGCCACAACAGCACCTAGACATCAGCTTCACTGTGCATGTTATTGGAGAGTAGATCATTTTACTCTTTGGGAAAGATGCAAAAAGAAATATGAAGACACAGCTCAAATGGCCAATCCAGCTCAGCTTTATTATGCCTCTAACAAGTACTAGAGGACTTGATTCTTGATTGAAGCAATTTTCTGAAGACGAGTTCAATTCTCAAAAATTGGGAAATATGCTGTGTAATTGGGTCAATGGTTATATGCAATGGTTAAATTTTAGTATGGCCATATTTGTTTCACTTGCCCTGCCCAGTCTGTCTAAATGCAAGACATTTGTCATCTGGAAGTAACAGACATATTAGTGTGACCTTCAGAGAACAAAAATATCTTATATGCAAGATGCAGCATTTCTTTTCTAATCTTTCTAAACATCAGTGGCAGGCACCGATATTCTTAATTATCAGCACAAGATATTAGCTTTATCAGAGCACAACATTTTCCCACCTGTAATCCTCAGGGTGTATGACAAAACACATTCAGGGTTCATTTGGGCACCTTGCATGCCACTTGGTGTGGTCACAGGTAAACAGAGTGAGCCTGCTGACTGAAAATTGTAGCATTCAAGGCTACAAAGAATTCAGCATTCAAAACTTACAGTTTTAAGTTCCAGGTTGTCTGAGGCAGAAAAAATTTTGTATTTGCTGTGTTACAAAGGCTAATATCACCAGAAGTTCTTCAACATAACAATCATCAAACAAGGAACTAAATAGATAAAAGGCAAGACACAAAAGCATCATCAGATCATGTCATCAAACCAATCAGGGATCAGTTATAAGAAGATCCAGAACTCAGGACAGCATCACAGTTCACTTATATTCAGGTAATGACTTAAATTATCTTATGAAGCCAAAGAAAAACAGATTGGGTCCAGAACAGAACATCTCCTTAGTAAAGAAGTATTCAGATACACATTTTTGGGGTTGAGTCATTTGTCCTTCTAGAGGAAAACAGTCCAAGTAGGCACATATCACAGAAGTTCTTAAATAAATGACAGTAAAACTCTTATTGACATTTTTTCAAACAAAACCCACTTTCACCAGGATATTCTTTAATGTGATGTGCCAAAAACTCCCTTTAGTAAAATCTTCTAAGGAGGCCTCCCTTCTTGCAATCGTACAGAGAAGCAATCATTCCCTTATTCTTTATGGTGGACAACTGGGAGTTTCAGGCTGACACTTGCAGTTGCCCTTTCCTTGCCCCCTCCCATGGGCAAATGAATACAAGCCACTAAATCTTTTCATCTTTATCTTTAGCTTCTTAAGGAAAGCTAGTTTCACCTGATCCTCCCAAGACCTGGAGTCAGAGTGGAGCATTTCAGCATTCAGGGCTGCTAAAGCAGAAATTCAAAGGACTTTCCTCCCACCTCTTCAAACCTAGCCACCAGCAACTCAGTAACCTCCGGCCTGAGACGCTTTCTATAAAAGCACTGACACATCAGCATGACACCTCAGTACTGTAACGCCTCTGGTGATTGTTTCTAAGTTTTGAGATCAGAAGTGCAAAGAAACTTTTGATAACAGAGTGTCAAAAATAATCAGAGTAAGTATGTTGTTTGTAGTCCTAAATGATAAATTCCTGTCGGTAAATGCTCAGCAGCTGGTACAAATTCTCAGATGGTCAGCCATACCTTGAATTCCACACCAAATCAAATCAATTTCTCTCCCTACCAATTATATGTGTATTAATTCCTGGAGAGCCTGGGTGTCAAACACATTTTTTAGTGGGTAGAAGTATTCTCATTTCCTCTCCATACTTGCAGACACTGTTTTAGTTTGTTTATAAACCTTATCTCTTTCTCTCGGACATGCGCATTCACATTCGTCTATTGTGATTCTGAAAGTGTCTTTTAAAAGTGGAACTAGAGGAGGTGGGACTTCAGATACCTTAAAAGTGGGGATAGTTGAGCAATACAAAAAAAAAAAAAGCCAAAAAGTAGGAATCAATCCTTCTTCCAAATATAGAAGTAGTACAATACAGATCTCTAGTGCTTTGTAGAGATAGTTCTAAGAACTTGTTTTGCAAGGGTAAGGCTTTTCCTTTGTCAGCTTTTGACTTTAGTCTTTCATTTTCTTTGTTTTCTCACAAGTGCCTTGGAACAAAATATTTGATTTCACGGTGAATGGAACCTTTTGTGTCAAGCCAAATTAAATGTTTCAGTCTTTCATTTCAGCAAGAAAAATTCCTTTCATTACTGTTTGAATAATTCTCTTCCTTTCTCTTTCCTCTCCCCTCCCCTCAATTTTATAGTCTGATTTGGCAAAGCTATATCTGACATGACTGCACAGGTTGTCAGACATTCCTCCCTTTCATTGACTAATTTTTATCCAATTTTTCAGTCATAATTCAAAGCTGCTACATGAGTTTTGTGAAAATTGGTGTCTCAAAAGATGGTAGACACCATACTAATACTCCTACTAAAGAAAAGGCAAACATAACTTAGTGTTTGACAACCTGCTGGGCTGCTCAGCGTATATTCACTATCTGATCAGTTTTTATGTGCTATTATCTACAGTAGCCACAGGATGTACACTATTTCTCACCCAGTAAGTAAACAGAAAGTAGGTTAAGATTGACAGAAAATGGAAACAGTATGATAGTCTTCAGGAACATAGAAAAGATCTAGAAATATCTCAGTGCTGAGTTTGTGGTTCTTGCAGTGGAATGGGAGGCTGTTGTGGGAAACATAGTGTATAAACCCATCATAAATCAGGCTTCCATTGCTCCTTTGCCTGTAGACTGGCTGCCAAAAAAAAATTTCCTGTTTACGCAACTTCCAAACTACACGCACCTCAAATGTTGCAAAAAAGAACACTTACCAGCTGGGAAGGTTGAGGGTTTTCACTTCACAGCACTGTCTCTGGCTGACAATTTCTGGGGATGCTACCAAGAAGGCAGGAGGGAACCCCTGTAGGATTATCTTCTCTGCAGAAGCAGCAAAACCCATTTGTTGCCCCACAAGTCTCAGGCCCAATACTTCATACCCACAAAGGAATTTACAGACCCAGTCAGTCCTCCTTCCCATGAAACCTTGCTGCACTGGTTTAGGAACTGGCCTGCATTCACTAAAATTTCCATCTCCTTATTTGCCCTTAATAAATAATTGAGGCTGGCCATTATTAAGGAGGCCTCCAGCTACCAAGTGTGAAATATCTGCCTAGAGGGCACATGATTAAGGACAAATTCATAGCTCATGTAACATACTCAGTTTTCTTGGATCCACCTGACGAAACATGTCAGTTTACTAAGGAAAATTATTTGTGTCTGCATCTGTATCCAAATTCTTCCCATGCCAGGTTGGAATTACATGGAAATGTAAGCTCTCTTCTCTTTTTTGGAAATATTTTTGGTCTGTGTATAAACCAAGGTGTAATAGAGGTCACTAGCTGATACATTCTTGAGCCTGTAATTCTGCTGACAAAAAGCCAAATATGTCTTCTTCCTTCTTAGACTCACAACAGGACCAGGATCCTTTTAAAAAGTGTTTCTCATGCAAATCTCACCAAAGTTGTCCCATACACCTATAAACTATGGAAAAAACAGACCCTCAGCTTACCCATGGACATAATTATGCTTAACTATCCTCATTTGGGCTGAGCAACACATCCCATTACCCTATAGATAATTCATGTAATTGCTACTCAATGCAAGTAAGGATGCAGACTTCAAAACCTAGTATCTTTTGGGGGGCTAAAAGCCAAATACAAAACAAGGTAAAAAAATAATTTACATTATATTGACATATATTTATGGATTCAAGTGACTAATTGAAGGGCTAGAATAAAAACATACTCATGATTGGAAATTGATTGTACTTTTTTCAAACAGAGCCGGAGCTTTCCTGGGGTTTAACCTGTCATTTGCATAGGTTAATTTTAAATGGAAGTGCAAATTTAGCTTGAAAAGATAATTACAATATTTCACCTCTTTTCATCTCAGGTTATGTAAATGAGACTTTAATCTTTTTGCAGTTCATATCATATTAATAAGCAAAAAAAATTTTGATTTATGTTATGCTGTCAATCATTTGATAGCAGTGGACATAAATGAAAGCATGTGGGTACAAATCAGGCTAATTTCCAACTACTCTCTTAGGTCTTTCTTTTTATCTATAGGTTTATGGCACATATTCTAGATAAGAAAGTGAACAGAGAGATAGTTTTGACAGGTATCTTGTTAGATTGATTTGTCATTTTTGTCAGTAGTAAATTAATTCATCTTTCTGATAAGCAAACTGTTTCTTAGACAGACAGTTCTTTATTCTTTATTTCATTGTCTAAGATTCCACAGCTCTGCTCAGGTTCAACTATCTCTCACACATTATTATTGCTAAAAGTCTTCCTTACCACAATCTTTTTTTCCACAGTGAGAATGAGGGTCCAATAATTTTCTTCTGGTTTCCCTCTTCCATTTTCTTACAAGTTCAGAATTTGTTCCAAGAGTATTGCAACTCGGCTGGAATCGGGATGGTCATAGGCACTAATGACTTGGCTTTGCTTTCACCAGGCACTTTTATTCCAAAGATGTGAAATGGATGGAAAGAGCTCCAGTTCCTAACCACCTGTCACCATCAATGCCAGGTGACTCTGGTTTTCCACCTATATGTAAACTTCGTTCTCCATTTCACAGATGAAGTATTTTCTGGGTCTTGGGGCAATCAGCCTGTCCCAGTAGGAGTCAGGACTGGGCAGTTGCAGATTTTCTTACTGTAATTTGATTTCTTTGTTCTACAAACTACAGACAGGGCCTGCTTCCTTCATGAGAAATATTGCAGAAATTATTTCCTGCATAAATCTTAGAAAACACCATCTCCCTCTCTCTCCAGAAACCCTGTAACAGCTTCAAAGCAGATCCAGCCAAACACTTCTGTCTCACTGAGCCCTCCATTTACTCCTAGGAGATGGCAACATGGCCCTGATAAGCTGTGTCTCCATTCCCTGAGCTTCCCTGTGGCACTGAGGAAAACTGATGAGATCTAAAACTATAAAGAAATGTAAGTGACTAAATGCTCAAGACCAAGGCTTTTTCTTATATGGCTCTTCCTTTCTGTCAGACTTCAATGTACATCAGTATTATGAGCAGGCTAAGAATAATTTCTCATTTTGCTAAAAAATATTATCTTACCAGTTAAAAAGTCAAATTTTTAGGACTTTTATCCCATAGTTGTAGTTTCTTCAGACCTTGACACACTTACCTGTTACCTGAGATCATTTTAACATGATTCTTACTGCATATATGGCAATATTTGAGAGTTAAAATAATCCTCTGGCTGCCTACAAGTATTAAAATCCAGATAATGTCCTTTTTTAAGATTTTCAAAAGTCTTTTTTAAGAATTTTTCAGAAGTTCAGAAGTGTGTAAAATAACCCTCAATAACCATTGTCCAGTCCTTGACATGTCTTTCCATTGAAAGGAAATGGTGGATTTCCTACAGCAATGAAAGATAACAGACACCTGAGAAAAGGGATCATCTAAGAGAAAAAAAAATTGTACCAACATAGGCTTAGTCGCTGTAAATAAAAAATAACTTTCATCAGTAGAAAGTTTGGCTTGTGGTTTATGTATGAACATTACTTGAGCCAGCCTCCATCTCTCTCTTACACCAAACTCAGTCTTTTTTTCAAATTTCGAAGTGTTTTCTGTATCATTTTATAGATTTCAAGGAAAAAAACAAATAGAAATGCTGGGGTGAGAAAGTCTTTTTTCAATATCTGATCTCAATTGAAAGAAAAATCACCAAGAACATTCTTACATGCTTTGAAGGCTTTTGACTGCCATTAAAGATTGTATTGGGATATATCCAAACTACATCTGTAGTTTGAAATTTGCTTATTACAAATTATTACAGTGCCCCTCTAAACTGAGCTCTCTTAAAATTTTCAGAATGTTTTTTTAAATTATGTCATTTAATAAAATGTACAGTAATGTTCTGCTTCCTGACTGCATGTGAGGAGACTTCAAGTAATTACTTTTCCTTAGTTTTCTCCCCCACATGTACAAATGCATGCACTATGCCTCCCACATTATCCTAAATGTGCAGTGTAAAATTACTGCACTGACAAGGAAATGGAAATAATTAAGTCCTCTGCTTTACCACTAGATCATCCAGGTCACATTCCTTGTGACTTTCAGTGTAAAAAAGCACTTTGGCTCATTAAAATCAATAGGACTAGTGCTGGACATGCTTGATATTACAGTTGCAGAACAGCATTTTTCCCCAATGAGAATATTGATCAGATTCTTTTAATGTCTTCTACTACTTCCTCTTGTTTTCCCTGCTGCTCACATGAAAGCAATGCCAATTTTGAAAAGTTAAGTAGGGCTTTCCTTAGCTGCTACTCAAATAAGGTTGGTTTGGGGTTTTTGCTGAAGGATAAATTATGTTTGTTCACTTGACTTTGTCTTTCAGCCATAAAAAACAACCTATTTTGTATGAAACATCTTCTTAGGCCTAAAATTCAGTGTAGCAAAAAAAAAAATCTCCTTTTCCCTTCTCTTGCAAGGTGAAAAAAAGTACAAAAAATTTAAAGTTCAGCTTTGGTAATGACACTAAAATATTCACGAATGTAAAAAGGAGAGAGAGCACACACTAGAACTTTACTCCATGACTTGCAGTGAAAGTGTTTTACAGTAAAAGGTTGTTTCACTCTTGGGAATTCATCTGCTGTCTGGTTTTAATGTGTTACATAGTTACTCCAAAGTAGTAAAAGAGTAATTCCAGTACTGAAAGCATTTTTGTTATTTGTTTTTTCTCTAAAGAACATATTACCAGTTTTTACCTGGGAAAAGCTTCCAGCTGAAATGCTCAAACATTCAGTGGATCAGGTTTTCCAAAGCAATGTTCATTCTTACTTTCTTTTTTCAATACAAAATTACTGTTGTTGGGCATTATATCAAAATGTAATCCTGCAAAGTAAACAATCTATTCTATAGGAGATATTAAGAAAAAAAAAAACAAATTAGCCCCTCATTCATGGGTTCAGAGTCCCCCTTTTTAAAATAAAAGTCTGTACCCTTTAGGCCTATCAGTCAAGTTCTTTCCTTGAAGCCAATCAGACTGCAGGTAGTGTATTGAATAGTCACACAACGAGCAGCTGTCACTTTACAAAACTAATATCCATTAAACAAAATGGTCATAAGTGCATCAATCTAATGTAATAGCAAGAATGTCACTGAAATAGAAAGTTGTCACAGGATCAATGTCCCCTGCCTTGAAAATAAACATTGTACTTTCGACTCAGCACTTATCAAGCAGCAGGAGAACATTATCCTGTGATAACATCCTATTCTATTGACATTATCTGTTAACTAGAGATACTCAGTGAAATATCAGCTTTTCTCACTTTGGATAAAATAAGCACTCATTTTACATCTGTTATACATAATTATTGGGCGCGTGTATTTCCCATAACCTGACTTTAAAAAGGCAGAAATTATTTTAAAATACTTTACAACTTATACTACTACTTACACAGGCATAGAATGGTCTTTAATGAGCGAGAGGCAGTGAAGCATGAGACATATAGCTATCTCCAGATTGCTTTCTACTGCTGTCAGACCCTTCCCTGGCTATTAATTATTTTGTCATTTTCTCACATTGTCAGGCTATGATTTTTCCTTGGCTATCCCCATGTCTGAACTACCTTTCCAATATCCAGTCTGACTGCTGTACTGTCTACAGACTTTTTTGGACAAGGAGGGTGAGGTGTGGGAAGCACTTTTTTGTTTGATTTTGAAGTAAATTTTTTCCCAGATCTGTTTTAAATAAGCAAGTACATCAGGACCAGATAACATTTTGACTGATAAATCAAAGATTACTGGTCCTAGGATGAAATCTTCCTCCCACTAAGACACACATGCATCTCCCTTAGAAGTCAACAAATTATTGGAGCACTGCCAGACCCTTTATAGGCACCTGCTGAATTTCTTAATTCCATCTGTCCTTCACAATTTAGTCACTAATTTCATGGCTGAGGCTGCTATCTGGTACATGAATTATTTCAACTCATCATCTCATTCACAAGCTAGGATTTTGGTCTCCATTATCCCATCACCCTTTCCCTCAGGTGTCTATAGATATTCATTGACAATCATTGCCTAATGAGATTTTACCCTTCTTTCCTCCGAATTTTTTTACTGAGAAAACAAAAATTCTTAATCTTGCTCCCTGAAAGTATGGAAATTGCATAAGGCATCATGTAGTTTTCAAAAAAAAAAAAAAATCCACCTTTTTAGACCTTAAGAAATTTGCTACATTATTGTGCAAAATAGGGCACATTTCAAGTGAAGTGCTCTTAATATATTGCAAAATTGCCACATATTCCTATCTTTGATTAAATAACAAATAAAAGGGCCATATCAAATTATGTTAGCCTTTTGTCTAGGAGGAGTAGCTACTGCACAGTTTGTTCCCATGAAGGTGAAGTAGTTGGTCTGCTACAGAATAAGGTTTAGAGTATTGAAGTGGAACAGTTTTCCTTGTTGAAAGTTTAATGTCGGCTGTATTACTTTGCATGCATAATGTATTTTCTACATACTTGTCAATATCAGGGAAGAAACAGTTTCAGGAGTGGTGAATGTGAGGGAATTAAATTTTAAAAAATGAAAATCAAACCAAAAATAAAAGGACATCTCATAAAATGAAGGAAATGAAATTTTATGCAGCTGGCTAAGCAGCCTTCTATCCTGCTATATGTGGGCAAGCTGTCTGATGACAGCCCATCACAATGCCACATTGCCTTATGTGCTGCAGTTAAGCATGTTTGGCACAAGGATTTTGCCCTAGCTTTCCTAGCACTTAGGCAGCTTGGAGCTTTCCTGTGAATTGGCTTACAGTGTGCTGTGAATGTCTTTGCCTTTTCTTCAACTCTCCATGAGTCCTTGACCATTTTTGGAGCTTTTCTTAAGCCTGCACACTCCTTTCTTCTGTCCTTTCCCACTACCTATTCTCTTTCTCCAACTCCCATCTCAAACAAGTTATTTTGTGGTCATGAGGATCCACAGAATGTTTTCCCTAGAATACTGATGTCTTAGACTAATCTCACAACAGGAGAGGTATAGGCCTACCCTCTGCATCTCACAATTTCCATTGTGTCCAATTTCCATGTCTCTTTCTTGGACTATTTCTACTAAAGATCTCCAAGTGTCTTCAAAAAGACGGAAAACAATGTAGGAACAAGAGTCCACAGTGTCAATGTTTGAATGGTAATATTCCATCCCTTAGAGCCTCCAATGAAGCAATGCTCCATGGCCAAAACAGAAGTCAGAGGCAAATAAGGAGTATCCAGTTCATACTGGAATCTCCACTTATCTTGAATTTGATCTTGCTTTTTTTTTTTGTCTTTCCTTGCTGATGCATCCTTACTATTTGAGCATAATTTTTACACTCTCTCCAAACACTACACATAGTGAGTAGATTCTCCCTGAAGTTCACGCTTTATCATTGAAGGTTAATTACTGAATATATTCCAGTACATTTCTAATTATTCTTCAGGGTGGACAAGCCAAACTAACAGGTTTTGTTTCACCAGGGAAAAAAGTCTGCTCTCCCACTAAGGCAGAAGGGAGAGGGTGGGTGATGCTGGAATCAACTCACCAATATAGCAATCTCCTACCCTGTGACTTATTCATTATTCTGTCATGTCCCAGTGTGTTCACTCCCCTCAGCAAGGCACTGAAGAAACCAGCCTGATTGTTACATAAAGCACAGTAGAACCACCCAGACATATGTGAGAAGAACATTTAGATGTTTCCCACTTCATAGAACAGCAGAGAGGGTAAAAATGGTATGTTTCAACTTTTTCATACATTAGAATACCATAATGTTGTACAAGCTAATTTATGCATCCCTCCTGGGTCCTATTTCCACACAGGTACTGCAGAGAAGGACAAAAGAGTAGCTAAAATCTATTGCAATTATATATAGGCAAACAGTTAGGGGCGAGTTCTGTTTGCCCTCTGTGAGAGTTCACAGTAAGTTTTACAAGTATAAGAAATACCAATATTCCTTGGCATATTTTTGCTCAGTATCTCAGACCTTGTGGCAAAATCTAGCACGTGAGAAATTTCTAATATGCACTAATATATAAAATGAGGTCATGGCTGCATTTTTGTTGTACATGGGGTTTTTATTGATATTATTATTTTAAAATTGGTAGAAAGCTATTAAAAAACCCTGCAATATTAATTAGGATTGTAAAGGAAGATCCCTCTGAAAATATTTTCATTTGGCTTTGGCTGGGTGAGAAAAGGAAAAATGGATTGGAGTTACTAAGTTTTACAGTGGGTTCTGAAACCTTGAACATTGTTAATCGTGTTATGCTGCTTCTTTCCCAGAAGGAGTTGCTTCTTGGGAAGTCCAGCTCTAAAAGAGCAAGTGGCTAAAAGGCTTGTCCATCCTTGCCTGGCTGCAGGTCTCTTGTAAACCCTTTCCAGAGTGGGGATTTCAGACAGGGCTCCCCACATGTGGTTAGTACCTTGGCCAAACAGGTTGTTAGCTACTTTGACACAGGTCTCTCAAATGCTTTCTTGGATCTGTTCTACTTTATCAAATTAAAAATTCATCTAACCACATCAAGAAGCAGCCTGAGTTTGTTTGTGTGACAGAGATTAGAGCACTTTCAGATGCAATAGATTGATGTTCAAGTACTTGTTCAATGGAAGTTTGATTAGTTATTCAAAATGGAGCAGCCCCAACAAGGGAAATATATCCCTGGAAACAGTGTGTGGCAGTAAAGACACTCAGATGACTGAAGTCTGTAATTAGAATGAATTGAGATTAATTCATGTAGCATCATTTGCAGGGAATGCCCTAATGTCTTGACCATTTCCTATTGGTGTGAACATATGTGGTTTCTCACTGCTTTTTTATGTGTAAGTTTTAAAGGTCACATCTTAATATTAAAAAGTAAACAAGACAACCAAAGAAAATTCTACAGCTTCTAATCAAGGTCTGCTAATCACTAAAATGTGCCCGAACTCCAGACCACACTTCTCAATATTTTACTGCTAACAGAATATGAACAGAAAAATTCTCCATCCTGTTCCAGCAAGTTTATCATATGGTTTCAGTGGTTCACAACAACTCTGTTCAGTAATCAATCATGATTACTAGCTATATACAGTACACACAGCAGAAGATATTAATCTGGGACAGTCTGGAGTAGTGTGCTAATTAGTGATATGCTGAAACAGCATTTGGGCATGGCTCCTTGAAATTGCAATCTTTCCATTGACACAATTACCTTACCCTAAGTATCTCACTTTACAAATGATGTATCATTTTATAAAATTAATTGGCCTGTTACATCAACACAGTCTGGAAGAAGGCTGGTATTGTGTATTAAATCTGAATAATGTTGTGCTTCATATTGTATGCTGCATTGTACCATGTCTTTCAAATATCACCAGATACTTTTCACTTTTTAAATCAAAATGGGAGAGCAACAACTTTTTCATATGATTATTATACTCTATAACATAGGATACATATTAGTATCCTAGTAGACTTTTGCTGTAGTATGTATTAATCATATCTGTCCTGATAGCAAATAATTTTCAACTCTGTTTTTGAAGATACTGGGTCTGTCTGAAGAAAGGAAATCAGAGCAAGGATAAGAAATGAAAATTTCAGCCCCAGTGGCAGATTTCAACATCTACCCCTCACAGGAAAAGTCTAACAGTGTAAATATAGTTAAGTCTGATTTGTTGGTTTGGCTTGATTTTATTTATCGTCTCCTAGAAACAAAGGCTGGTCTTTAAACTACTAGAGAAAATAGAACAGCATTCACAGTCATATCCCAAAGGTGCTTTTGTGCTGAAGAATCAAGAAGTAATCAAGAAGCTCATTTTCTATGTAGAGAAACAACAACTTCTTATGCAAGGAGTGATTATATACACTAAAATATTTTCCTCGAGATAAGGGCTGTTGGTCTGGATTTCCTAAAAAAATGTGTAAATAGTGCGAGAGCAATTTTCCAGTAGAATTTAATGCAATATCTGAACCAGTACTACTGTATTACATCCCAAACTACACTGTGGTATTCATTTAAATCCTTAACCAATGGGCATAATAAACCATATCCAGAATAGATTTGAGCTAAGGACTTCCTGGTCTTAAATAAGTATGCATTATCAAAAGAATTACATCTTCTCGAAACATATTAGAGGACACATGAATTAGAGCTCATAAATAATTTTTTTTTACAGAAACTTTCTTACCAGGTGGTCTTTTTTCCTTGATTTTCTGCAAGACAGAGGGAAAGAAGAGTCTTTCAATTTTAATGCCCCTCCTTAGCTTCCTTCATTCTTTTTTCCAGAAGAAGGAAATTTCAAAACTGAGACATTAATTTCAATCTTTACCCTGCCCCTTCTTTTGGAAAAATAAATTTTCCTTGAAATCAGAAGGGTGTAAGCAATAAAGATGTTGAAATTAAAGCAGGTGAAATTTTATGTTTCTTCTAAAATTCTTAATTGCAACTGTATCACTTTTCTGTACAGGAAATATATAGCTAGAGAAGTCAGTTACTAAATCTAAAAAGCTTTTGCTATTTCATACAAATTAAACCCTACTAAACTTTAAATTTAGTGCTTTGGAGAAAGAGTCTGAGACATTTGAAGTCATGGTTCAACATTCATTGTTACTTAATATATGCATTGTCTGACCCACTGGCGGAACAAATGTGGTCTGGATCAAGTGCGGGCACACAATTACACATTTCTCCAGTCACCCACACAGCAAGCAATACAATGCTTATGCCAGATCTATGCCTGCTGTGGGAGGACAGGGGCTAAATGACTGGACAAGAACTGCTGAGACAGCAGAGAGAGGCTGTACTCTTTCTGTGTTTTGCATTTGAGCAATATTTATTTGTTGCTCTCCACTCAAAAGCCTGGCTTACCATTTGGTGGAGCTGCAGCCTGAGGCACTCTGCTCTTCACATCAGATAGCATACACATAATCAACAAATTATTGCTCTTCAGCATCCATTGAGACAACCACCTTTGGAGAGAAGAGATACCTAGTCCTAAGGCACATTCAGTCTCTTTTTACTGAGACTGTAAACAAGGGGCAATTGCAATCAGTTCTGACAATGGTCAGTGCTGCTGATGCCCATCACTGCAAAATGGTGTGAGAGCAAAGCTGTTGACAGAATTCAAGCAGCTGTTTGAGAGTAGATAATTTTCAGAGTCTAATTTCATTTCAAGGTCAACTGAGCTCCTTCCTGATATTTGTCCTCTGCAATTTCTATACAAAAAACTTTTACACAGGTTTTTTCAGTTTTTAAGGGTGAGTTCTGCAGTATCTGCTCACATTTCATCAGACTGAAGGCAAAATCAACCTAGTATTTACATTCATGTCCCCCATCTTCCCCTAAAATACAAGTTTTTCTGGAAGTGATGGAAGTGACTGAAGGAATCCTGCAATTCCTCAGTGTGATTAAACATGAAATTAAGCCTTGGTCTTCTGCTAAGTAACTACAGTGTAGGCATTCACTTGTACATGAATTAACGTATTCAAAGGGTTCTTCAGCGTGGTTCACTGTGCATGAAAAATACAGCTTCAGCAGCTGTGCACTTGATATAGAATTCAAGCAATAGTCCAAGGATTGAAGTTCCCTGAATTCATTATCTGTGCTCAGAAATACCCAGTCACCTCCAGAAAGCATCTGCCTACTGAACTATAAACATGACCATCATGGCATTCTGAAAAGATAAGCTAAATACAATAGAAAGGATAAAGAATAGCTTCAGTTGAACAATATTGGGCACCTAACCAAAAGTGGAAGTGCAAATCTCATCTAAAATCTTGGGGTTGAAGAATACACAAAACACATGACCACCAAAGTTAAGGGTTTCTGTAATACTGAATTAATTATAGCTAAATAATTTTCATGCAGTAGTTGCTAATTTTCTGCTTAAGTGGCTACTCTAAGATAAATACATAGATACAAAGGATCACTTTTTGAAAAAAACTCAGACAAGACATAAACAGAAGAGTGATTCCAAAATACACAACTGCTAATACTTGGAGTGTCATTGCTTCACCTAACACAGTGACAAACTTATGATGGGAAAACCTTACTAAGTGGCTCCCATCTACATTTCCCCAGTATCAGCAAGGCACAGAAAGCATCCATTCCCTCGAGAAAACATGGGAAAGCTCCATTTATTAGGAGACATGAAAAACACCTTGAGTGAAGAAAACCAAAATAGTAACACTAAAGTAGAGCAACTTAGTAGGCTGCTTCTGTCTTACAACTAAACAACCTCAGCATGAAATGGGATTCAGATGAACATGTTCTTTTCTGAATTAAAAATGGTATTTTCAGAAGTCGTTCATGAAAGTATTAAAAAAAATAATAAAAAAAAAAAAAAAACATAAAAAGGCCAACAAACAAGAATTCCCTTAGTCTTTGGCTGTCAGATGACTGACTACTGAATTGATATACTATATTTTCAGTTTATTCCATGAAGAGGTTTTGAATGCTATATAAAAACTGCATTCAAGACATTTTTCAAAGGTGCAAGATAAAGTGTGGTACTCTATTTTCCATTAAAATCCATTTTATTTTAATATCTACAGCTATTTGTTGATATGATATGTAGTCTATTGACACTGAACATACTGGTTTATAGGAGAGGGTGTTTTACCTTATATTTCTTATAAAAGATTTTTTTCCTACTTTTCATAATTTAATAATGTGCTCTGTTCCTAATAGTCTTTCTTCTACCAAAAAAGTGTCCATAAGCAATGTGCTATTATTTGGCCTATTGCCCAGTTTTCAAAAAAGTGTTCCCACTTGTATTAAAAATGTAGAAATCTGAATTAATTTAGTAGGAATTGATTATGAGTCACTACAAGATTTTGAAAATCCCTACCTACCTACCTAGCAATTTAGGAGCCTAATTTTGGACTCTCTCTGCTCTGGGCAGGGAGGATATAAAATGCTTGTAAAAATAGATTGTGTGGCAAAGAATGATGAGGAAGGCTCAGGTTTGTTTGGTGCTGAGATATGTGCAGAACACAGCTGACACTTTGCTACCAGGAGGTCCTTGATGAAGTTAATAAGCAAGTGGACAAACAAGAACTTCAAGCATTATATTAGTAGCACATTAACCAACGTCTCCATTTTAGAAAAACTCAATATGAACTGGAGATGAAGAACAGTTTCCTTTTTTCATCACAGTGAACATTCTCCCCTATTTGCCCCTCCAAAGATGAGTATGAAAAAGAATATTTTTTTTCAAATCTGAGATAATATTTCAGATCACAATCATTGAGATAAAAATACACTCTCAATTCCAAAGACACCGGAAGATTCACAGTTACAGCCATTGCTTTTACTGTGAGAAACGGAGGTTTGGGATTTTGATGCAAGGTCAGAGTGGACACTTAAATTTGAGTTTCTTATATCCCCAGTAAACTGCAAATATGAGTAATAGGGGATTCCATTGTACACGCATTTTTTATGCATTAAGATAATTTCAAACACTTGATCAACAGAGACAAAAGAGAACACAAGAGTAAATTATTTCTGATACAGGAATAACAGGAGATCATAATACACTATTTTCTGTACATATGCAAAAATAAAATGCTTGTGGGCTCCAAAACAATGCCTATTTACTCATCTAGATATGAAATTTGAAGTTAGACCTAATGAAAACTAAGCACGGATCCAAAATATGAACCTGCTGGGATATGTGCATTGCATTGACAGCAATGTTAGTTGAATCTTATATACAAACTGGTATTATATGTTTCATTTGGAACTATATTTTACACAGCTATATATCTATAAAAATAAGATGTTTTCAAATATTTTTATAAAGCTTTTATTGCTGTGATAGAATTTTTGTAACCTGCACCATGTCTTTATTATCTTGAGAAGGGGAGCTATAAAACTGCTGGGTTTAAAATCAATTTATTCTCAAGCCATCTTCCACTCGCAATTGCAACCTTGCTCACTGCTACCTTCAGCTGGGTACTTGCATTTCTATAGGAGTTCCTGCAAAATGTACTTTTTCCTGCTATTCTCAATTACAGGTTTCAGAAAGAAAACTGTGCTGACAAACTGACACTGCAGAGACCTTTCGGCAAGTTATCCCAGAAGGGGTCAGCTTTGTCTCTGAAGTACTTAGAAACGTATTGTACATTCCTCTACTATGACAATAACTGAGAATACAGCTGCTGGGCATAAAATCCATGCTCTTCCCTGATATTAGCCTTCACAGTGCTCAAAATGTGGTGCATTGAGAGCCTTTGCAAGGAAGCGGCAGCCGGAAATGGAAGAAACAGGAACAGCAGCGTGGAGGATCTTATGAACCTTCCCAGAAAGGGAGCCTCACAGAGGCATAGATAAAATGGAATTTTGCATGGTATTCTACCCAGATGGTATCTACAACACTTCAGTGATAATAGGCAGGAAGATCCCAGCCGTCCTTGCCATACACAGAGAAAAGGCTTCATTTCTCAGCAGCAGTGTCATTCCCTGCAGAGGGCGGAGTTCCACCCACCGTGGTCCTTGTGCAATTGGTTGAGGTGATATGTAAAGCAAAGTCTACATTTGGCAATTCATCCCTCTACAGTTTTACAATCACATTTTAAGAAACACAAGCAAGTCTGGGGCAGCAAAATAAAACAATAACTCAGTTTTAAAATTTGGCTTGCAAGCCTGCTCTAGGGCTACAATTTGAAGCAGGATCCTCAGTCCCAAGGGTCACTGACCTTTTCACTACGGTAATAAATATTCTGTGACAAATGCCTCCTTCTCCCTGCTCCCTCTCATTCCATTTCAAACCTGAGATAACTTCCTGACAATATTTTTGACAAAAGTTACAACTCTGTTCTTTCTATCTTTCATTTAGAATGCCTCCACATAATACTAGTTCTGCTTTGAGCCACAGAGTTGAGCTCACATGTAAGCATTTTGTTGACAGAGACATAATAAGCAGTTTAGAAGAATTTGTTTAAGAAGGAAGGTACACATTTAATTTTCATACTCAAATACTATGCTTCTTAAAAAGTCATCCCAAAGATTTCAGGTTGTCTCCAGAATAGCAAATAACCTTCCTAAACTAGTAAAAAGTATCAACTTTGTCTTTGTTGTGAAAGGCAAAGTGAGATATAAACAGAAAAGGCATAGCAGATGAAGTTGGACCCATTTTCTATGGAGGTCTCTACCCTCCTGTTGGGGAGATTAGTTTGTTTTTTAGGATTAACATTTTTCCAAATCCACTAAGATAATAACAGAGTATTAAAATGCAGGAGGTTACCCCATGAAAATGTTAAGCATCTTGCAAAATGTTCTAAGAAATGGTGATGATAATTAATTCTTACCTGTAGACTGTAGCACAAAGTTCCACTGATATTCAACAGTGTGAGTAAATTTCAAGTCATTGCTCCTGAGCATGAGTTCACCACAGCCAGATGTTTACTTTGTTCTTTCAGATGTTAAGTGCCTTTGGGAAAAGAAAATTCTGACACCAAAATATTCAAGACATTTTTTTCAGCTCTGTTTCTGTTTTTTAGTTATTCTAAACTCTATTACTATTATTATATACTTTTATAGCAAGAAACACCAAAAAAAGCCACAGACTAACCTCCACAAATTAGAATGCTAATTGGCTTTAACATGATACAAATTAATTACTTTGATAAGATCACTGTGTTTAATAGACATTATATAAAGAATTAAGTAAAATAGTTGTCTGATCCTTACATGTACATGGGCTAACTGAACCTACACATTCTCATCTTCTTCCTCCCCTTAATAAATTTCTCTAGAAAGAGAAACAAACACAGAGAGGTCAGAAAAGAAGTTCCGTGAAAGCAATTAAAATTGAGGCTTTCTCAAAAACTCTTATTGCATATTTATATTTGGTGAAGAATGGCAGAAAGACAAAAATAAAATGTGGACTGTATCACTGTGGACACTGCCCAAAGAGACAGAAACATCAGTGATCACCTAGAAAGCAATGAGGAGAGGAACTAAATCATGTCTCAAATGCAATGTTTTTGTTTTATTTGTTTTCTTTCATTTATGAGGGAAAAAAGAAGCAACTTATTAGATGTAAAATGACAAAACTCTAAAGGTGGTAACTTCCAAAGGACCCAATGAATTCAGGAGTGCCCTTACAAAAGAGCATACTGTAAGTACCATGAAGAAAGCACCAGGCATGAACTTCTGACCAGCTGCAACTTTTAAAATAATTAACTGCCTTCACTTGCAATGCCCTAGCAACCTCACAGCCCATTACAGATCCAACTCATCCTTTTAACTCCACTGCAGAAAACCATCTCTCTTCTATCTGAATGCAAAGATGCAGAGGATAAAATCAACCTACATGATATAGGCAAAATCTTTAATTACACAAAGAGAGAAAAATATTCAGTCAAGGCTCATTGATCCTGAATATTTAATACTGCCACTCAGAATTATCCCTTTCAGCTGACAAGTTTACCTCCCATCGTAAGTAACACAGAGAAATGTCACAACCAGTGTTCTCATAGGTCCCATTTGTGGGGATCATAAGGTCAGTATACAGAATCTGGATTCTCTCATTATCTCTTAACCATCTAATGCCTAATATTTTCTGAATGTGTTCTTGCTCTGCAGGCCTTTTTCTTGTCCCTTCTAACGACTGATTTTATCATGGGGCAAGGGCAGGAGTTTCCAAAAAAAATACATCTAGGGAACCTCCTTGACCAAACAGGGGGAAGCTACTGGAGTGTGTCATGCTTCTTCTCTGCCCAAGAGCACTTCCTTTCTTCCAAAGCTCAAAAGACTGTGTATGCCCAGGACATACTGTAACTGTACATATTCAACAGCATAAAAATAAGCTAAAATAGACTATGATGACTAATAGTTAAATATGTAAATCTTGGGGTTGAAGAATACAAAAAATACATGACCACCAAAGTTAAGGGTTTCTGTAATACTGAATTAATTATAGCTAAATAATTTTCATGCAGTAGTTGCTAATTTTCTGCTTAAGTGGCTACTCTAAGATAAATACATAGATACAAAGGATCACTTTTTGAAAAAAAACTCAGACAAGACATAAACAGAAGAGTGATTCCAAAATACACAACTGCTAATACTTGGAGTGTCATTGCTTCACCTAACACAGTGACAAACTTATGATGGGAAAACCTTACTAAGTGGCTCCCATCTACATTTCCCCAGTATCAGCAAGGCACAGAAAGCATCCATTCCCTCGAGAAAACATGGGAAAGCTCCATTTATTAGGAGACATGAAAAACACCTTGAGTGAAGAAAACCAAAATAGTAACACTAAAGTAGAGCAACTTAGTAGGCTGCTTCTGTCTTACAACAACCTCAGCATGAAATGGGATTCAGATGAACATGTTCTTTTCTGAATTAAAAGTGGTATTTCCATAAGTATTTTCATAAGTTAAATATGTAAAGGTATTCTCACACTCACAGTCTCACTTCTTCAATTTGTCCAAGTTCTTTTATGTAGATAACTTCTTGAAATTCCACATATTTGTGCATTTCAACATTTTCTCCCCATTTAGGATCAGATACTCATCTGCCCTTGAGATTAAATAAATCAAACTTTTTTTCAAAAATTGTTAAAATGGCAAAAGTTTGCCAACATAATGTTCCTGATTGAATTACAGTCTGTACAAAATTCATGGTGCAAGCTACTAGCCACAGAGGATCATGCAACTTAAATGTGTGTAAAACATACCATTTTATTCTGTATTTCTAAATTACAAAGCTTAATCACAATAAAATAAGTGACTGAGCAAGAAGACTAAAGTAATTTCTCAGTTCAGCTATTTTTGTTTAGATAATTAATTCTGTCATTTTTGACAGCTGGCTGGCAACCTCCACATCTCAAAGCAAGATTTGAGCTCTGAGATTATTAATGACTATAACCTCCCTGTTCCATCAAATATATTTCCAATATCCTCATGAGTAGGTCCCCTCCAGTAGCAGTAAAAGCCTATATTCTCTAAAGTGAAATGCTGGGCATGCTTTTCATGTCCTACATCCTCACCAGTGCCCCCACCAGGACAGGGCTAAGTTAAGGGAACAAACTCGAGGTTTAGTGTCTCAAGAGGATGAAGACATGGATGACAGTACTTAAAGAAAATCTCATTAAAGTTGAAAACTTCTATCCACAACCATAAACATAACAACAATTACATACCTATACATGCTACAGTTGTTGCCATGAGCTAAGGTTTTATAAAGATGGACAAGTCTATAGAGACCAGCAGCAATTTTTGTGAAGTCTGTGCAGAAAAAAAAAAAATCAAATGCACTTTTTTTCTCTGTTGGAGCTTTATTTTTGTTCCTATTTTGTTGTCCTGATTCATTCCAACAGAAAATTTCTTCTTGCCCTTTGAATGCAGAGAAACAAAACGGAACAGATTAACAAGGTGCTGTGCTGGTACTGATGCCTCTTGCTGGTATCTTTTGTCACAAAAGTATTTTCAGAAAGCAGAATCTGACAAGTCATCAACATTAGTCTCTTTCTCTTACAGTTTTTCCACAGATTAATTAACTCAAATGTCATTCTCTCATAGCTGCATGCACTCTACAGAAGAGTACTTGGTAGCTGCTGTGTGTTTTGGATCAAACAAAGCTCTGCAGGGATACAGTCATAACTCCTGTAAATTACTAATTGCACTGGAATGTTACAAAATGACTTTTCAGATATATTCTGTGAAAAGTCTTAGCCCAAATGCATTTTCAGAGCAAAAGATTCACCATGGCCCTTTCTTCACCATTAGAACCAATCTGTTGTTGCATTTCTACATGTATTTTGAGAACAAAAGATGTTACTTACTTTCTAGTAGACATGGGTCCTTTACTTGGGCTGTTACACCTCAGTGTTTATTCCAGAACATTCTTACCTAGTGTTCATAACTTATTTAGCAACATGTTGGGCCACTGCACCCTTAAGGGGAAAGGTGCACTCACGGTTCACGTATGCTTGTGGTCAAATGCAAACACAAAAGTCAGAGGGTCCAAAAAAAAAAGAGCATGGGATTTTATTAGTAAATTATACACTTGGCATGGAAATTGGTATGGTAGTCCCTTTTCTCCTAATATTAGCCCAAGCAGTGGTTTTTTTGATAAAGGGGTAGGGTGAGAGGCAGAGACGGGGTAGAGAAAGAGAGAGATGGATTGAAGAGAGAGACAGAGAAAGAAAGGGAAATTACCAGTCCTGTCTCTAGCATCAATCAAACTGGCAGGGTGCCCAGAATCCTGGAAAGCATTCATGAGGGTACCTTTTCACAGATAAGATTTCCCTGCCCTGGAGATAATTCTCTCACTTTCTGTGCAAATTAGTTATCGTGTACAGTGTGCTCTTCTATGGCTCAGACAGCTTTGGGAGTCTTTGGTGGTCTTGAACCCACCCCTACAGCCCATATTTGCTTCTCATTCTCACCCTTACATTCTGTGCTATACTGTGCTGTGCTCATCTCCAGGAGCCAGAACAAATGTGTGTGCCCCAGACAAGTGCTGCCCTGCCTTCAGGAATCCCCCTTTGTCCAGCCACCCCCTCTCCTTTCTCACAGCCTGTTGTTACCAGCAATCCCCGGCTGGCTCCAAGGTTACCTGGCTGTAGGTGTTTGACACATGCACATCAGCCTTCTAGCCTGTCTTCTAGGCTTCCACACATGGGGAGTTGTTATGAGTAACTCCTGCTTGTCTGCTGGCTTGCATCATGCAAGCAGCACATGCACACATGTCCTGTTGGGCAGCCTTGCAGGTTCAGTCCTGGCACCAACCCTCAAAAATCAGACCCAAAATTTATTCTCTACATTCAAAAATATCTGAAGGACATTCAGTAAGTTATATAGAATTTGCTTTTTACTCTATTCAAGCAAATCCTCTTGTAGTTTCAAAAACATGAATGTGTCTTCATCTTCAGGCAATAAAGCAAAGCAGAAATAACGTGGCCATGCTGGCCAGGGTGAGCCTGAAGTGCTAGAGAATAGTTCACCAGGCTCAAGTGCTGCAAATGTCTTCATGCAAACTTTTGTTGCCCTTTCCTGACTTTGTTAAATTTGAGTCTTTCTTTGCCCTCATCAATGGATCTCTGCTCCTTAATGTTCATCCTCAGTGACAAAAGATCACAGTCATTCTTTCAAAGGCTTTCCCTTTTTTTTCCTGTTTTCCTCCCCATTCTTAAAGTAAGTCCAGAAAAAGAGTGTATTCTAATTGTCTCCTTCCAAACAATATAACGATTTCCCCCTTGCAACTTTTCCTGCTAGGGTTAGAAAGAAAATCAATTATCTGTGAGCATTTAAGGCTGAATGACACCTAATATAAAACCTACATAGATAAATTGGTAAATATACAAACAGGAAGCAAAAACACATTGAAGAAAGTATTTCATATTTGAACCTCACACAAAGCAATTCTGAATAATAGATTTATTTTAACAAAAAAAAAACAAACCCAAAAAAAACAACAAAAAAAAGCCCTACCCAGTATGATACAATTACTGTAGAAGCTAGAAGGATAAAAATTCCTCTGAATTATTACCATTTTCTGAGGAACTGCTAAACTAACAGTTAAAAGGGTCTGAATACTTTCTAGACTAGTATGGGGAGGCATTATGACAATCCTCCTCCTGAGCCTCTCTGAGCTTAAATCAGCATGGGTATATTAGAATAATGTCACATAATTTTCTACATGAAACTATCATTTTGCTGTTACCTGAAGGGACACTGTAAGATACACTATAGTACTATAAATGTAAATATTCTGTACACCAAGTGTTCCATGACAATGGGAACTTAATGATGTATATATTACAACATCACTGCTGGAGTTAGGGTTGTATTAGCATTTTTGTGATAACCCACCCCACCATTTCCCAGAGGTTTATAACTCAACTGTAAAAATTTACTACAAGTTAAAATTTAACATATCAAGTCCATCCCAGGAGCACTTTTTTAAAGAAGACAGCCATCTGCATGTTTTTAGATTGAAAATGTATATATAAATGTTAAACATACGTGTTAGTGTTCAATTTAATGGGGAAAAAATAATAAAATGGTTTTAAGAAAAAAAAATCATAACAACTTAACCTGAAAGTGTCAAGTTAAATAATTATTGAATAATTAAAATAAATTTTCAAAAACAATTTATGAAGTGTTAAAGTAACTGCTAGGAATGAAACCTGATGAAAAATTACAATATCCTGAATTTCTTCAATGTTTGTTTATTTTTCTGCATTTTAAAGACCTAATTTTCAGCATGTTCTGTTTGAGGACATAGCACTGATATTTGCTAGTACAGCTACAGATTCACTTCCTGAGTTATTGATATGCTTTTAAAATACAGGATACACTCTAAGTAAGCTGAGCCATGAAAGAGTTTCTTCTCCTCAAGCACACTTTCTCCCCAGAGCTCAGCATTTCCATTCTGCAGATTTAGCTCGCCCTGGTAGCCACCATGTCCGGCTCAAATCTCAAGTAGGAATCAAAGCTTTCCCTTCCTTGATCCAGTATCTATAGTTGTTGAGTTCTCAAGGGACCTTTGTTTGCTCAGATCATACCTAATGTGACTAAGGGAGACAGTTTTTCCTGTGTTTGCACCTGTATTGCAGAGCTTTGATACTCACTTATGTTTCCATTGATTTTCCTCTGTTATTGCTGCTGTATACATTTTGCCTTCTTGAATATAAATAAGCTTTATTGCTAAGATCTAGGTTATTGCCATAAGAGATTCTAAAAAATATAAACTATTCCTTCTTCTGTAAGAGGTTGGGAATGATCTGAGCCCAAACTCAAGATAGATTTTTCCTCAGAACAACATTGGAATTATGTAACATAGCCCAAAACTGGGAAATTGGGGGTGGGATGATTGAACACATGCAAATTTGAAACTAGGATTTCAGAACCACCTAACATTTTGTTTTCAGAAAATCAAGTTACCTCTCCATAGCTTCAATTTTTTTTTTGCATATAAAGTTAAAAGGAATCTTAATAATCTCCCATTAGCTAAAAGGATTGGTGTAACTGCACTTAGGGCAGGGAAGGTGGAACAAGATGATTTTTAAGGTGCTTTCCAAGTCAAACCATTAGGTGTTAACACCTCTGCAATGTACAATGGCAGAGAGTCTGTGGACTGAAGAGTGTATACGTAACATACATGAGATACTCAAGAGAATGCTGAAGAACACAGAAATAAATAAATTAAGTTTTTCATTCTTTACCATTCTCTATTTGTGTTGGAGAAAGATGACTGAGAAGCCAAAGCAGTGCAACACTTAAAAACAGGAGTCTTGTAGATGGATCAAAGTGAAAAAAATTCAATTGTAAAAATCAATTGTGATAGCAACAGTACGCATTGATGTGCATGAAAACAAATCACAAATTCTTGTCCAGAAATATGAAAATCAGGGCAAGAAGTAGTTACCTACTTGAAGCTGACTAAATCAAGCAAAAAACAGATACTCAGTGAAGTAACCATGAAGCTGGGAGCAGCAAAAGCACAACTTTGAGGATTATGATCAGACTGATGTCTACTTACTTTAAAAGTTTGTTTGCACTTTTCAATCAGCCATATGTTTTTTTTTCTCTCCTTAATAATTTCCTGTCCTAGCACTCAAAACTCATGGCAGTTTAACTGAAACTTCTGCCTGTAAGTCATGTTGAAGTGTAAGGAAGTGCTTGCCATAGAATCTTTCAATAAGTAGCCAGAACAGGCCTTGAGAGGGCAGGACACATAAGCATTATAGACAAATCATTGCCAAAAGCATTCCCTAGACCCTTCTCCAGCAGCCCCTCCCTGTGGCACTGGGCCTTCGACATGTGAGTAGCCTCTCTGTAGGAGAGAGCTCCAAGTGAAGCTTAAATTCAAAATCTGACCTTCCCACCATTGAGGTTATCTTTCCAGGTAACCTGCATATTGTTTCTCCAGTCTGAACTCGTGCCAGCTTTGATAAAATTGCTATTTCCAGGTTTTCAGATGATTTTTTTTTCTAACATTTCTCATTTTCTCTCCTCCAGCTCCCTTTGTAGATGTACTGAATTATAGTGTTGTACAAGCCTGGAGAACTCCCATGGGAATCAATTTGACTAATACATACACAGCATAAAAGAGGGTATTTAACCATCAAAAGGATGTTTTTTCCCCTGAACTGGAGAACAAGAGCAATCATTTCAGCTAGAGTTTCTCTATGGCAGTTGGAGAGAAGTGATGGCTTCCCCATGGATTAACATTTCCTGACTTTGCTCTTCACACAAAGGTTACAACTACTTATGTTATATGCAAGTTATGCATAATAATTAGAAACAGGGCACACTGTCTAAATCATCATACTTGTTAGCATTTCAGTGCAGACATCATTTTAATCCTTGCATTTCTAATGTCAACAGTAGCCGCTTAGAGTTGTCATTGAAATCTTTAATTTCTCTCCTCTTCCTATTGCATCTATGTACACACATTTTTCATTGATTATGGTTTGGCATTTCTTCTAGGTTTTTATAGACTTGCAGTAGATTTATGCACATAAGAACTTAAACTGGCAACCTAGTACATGTTATACAAGAGAGGTTATATTTGAATGAAAAGTATTGAAGTTCCTATCCTATTCAGCAGGATTATATAGATAATAAAGGTCAGCTGTGGTACATACTATTATGTTAACATGCAAAAAAATGTGTAGCAGTAGTTGTAGTAGTATATGATGGGAAGGGTTTATTTATAATAAAAGCAGGTCATGCTTAAGGAATAACTTTAGGATACCAGTAGACAGCGATAGTGGATTATTGTAGGCTTACAGGAAAACCATTTTCATGTCAGATAAAACAATCAATTTAAACTGGAGTCAGATTCTCAAATCCTAACAAAGCAAAGAAAAATACTTGAGGAGGTTTAGAAAGAAGCTTTCATAAGAGCTTTGAGCTGGTGTGGCTGTTTCCATCAGCAGGTTTCTTGGTAGTGGACTTATCCACTCATATTAAACTCATACTGAAAGTCTTGACAGTAACAATGACTTTGGCACATCAAAAATATAATTATTTTCTGTGACGTCCCATAGTCAGTACAAACTAACTAAATCAGGACATTCTCTGATAATTAAAAATAAACATTTTTAGTTTTCATGACCAATAATTGCCTCTCTCACAATTCTTCCAGATTTTCTGTAGTTTGGAAAAGGGGAAAGAATTTCTCTGCTCTGTAGTTTCCCTATGGAAGGTGATGAGTGTTACAAGGTACTTAAGGCCCTGTAAAAGTCAGTTCTGAAACACAGTTCATGCATTACTTATGAGTTTTCACTGAAATGTAAATCTGAGCGATTTTCATTTGTTCCCTTGGTCTTAAATGAAACATTTACTGAGTCCAAGGAATCATTCTCAGAGCTCAGATTCTAGAGAGAAGTGTGTGGTATGGTAAAAATTATTAATAAAAAATACATACATGTCCAGACAAATAAAGCTTCTACACTAAAAAAACTTCACATTTGTCTGTATTAATGTTTAATGCGTTTGTAAAAGCAGTCCTGCTTTGCAGGAAATAGCCACAAAAGTGTCCTGCAATCTACTAGCACTTATGATCACAGCATGGGTCCAAAGAGGATTGTCAGAAATGCATGATCCATGTTTGATAGATCAGAGGAACCATACAGAGTATATTAAAGTCATATTATAGCTGCTGAAAGGAATGCAAAAATATTTCTGGATTAGCTCTAAAATTAGAGGTTAACATCATTTGATTGGCTTAAGCACACAGCATATTAGCAGTAGGTATTGCTAAGAAAACTCAGTTATGACCTACAGAAACCAATTACACAAGAGGGAACTAAAAGAAAATTTAAATTATGCAATCATAATGTTTTATAAGTGACATGTCTTTCTAACACAATAATATAAAAATATTGAAATACTATAGTGTGTTCTACCACAACCAGTTTACATCCATGTTATTGAGAACAAAGCACAGTCATAGTTTCTTAGGCAGGTTTAAAAAATGCCTAGTAATTTATCTGGACAGTTTGCCTGCATCTCTGAGTTAATAAGATATGCAGCATTTGAAAAACAATACAAACTTAGCATCCAGGCAAAATATACTTGCTCTAGCATTTTTTCAGATGATTTTACAAAGGGTTATTTCAGTGATATTGCTCTTGCTCTTACATTTGTGTCCAGGTAGGAGCATCAAGATCTGCAAGTGCAATGCAAAATATTTCCATTTATCTTCATAAGATATTTCCATTTCAGCTGAAAAAGACATTTAAAATGGGGTTTTGTATCTAAAGATTATAGATGTCAGTAAATGTTAAAGCACTGAATTGAGTAATTGCACAGAATTTTAAAGTGCTAATATTTGAAGTAAATGTGACCCCAAGTAAACACATTAGATGCAGACACCTGGTGAAAATGCAAGCTCAAGCTATCCTCCCTTGAAAGATAAAAAAGGGCAGGGGATCTCAGCATAGTCCCAAGCTTGTTATACATATACACACATGACTAGTTATAATCTGAACTTGAGACTTGAATTCTTTCTTATTGAACAAAAGCTTAATCCATCCAACTCCTTGGGGAAATACCCTTAAATAGGTGAAAATAAAATACAATTAACAAAGAAGTGAAAGGAGATGAGGAGCCCTTTGAGACTGTAATGAAAAAAAAAAAAGGGAAAACAAATTAAATTTTCCAACCTGAATAAATCTTTGTAGCAAACATTAAAACAAAAAAAGGATAAGAGGAAGAAATTAAATAGATCCAAAACTATGAGTGCAGTAGAAAACACAGAACAATAAACTTGAAATCAGCCTCTTGGGAAAAGATTAGAAATAATAATTGTAAACTATACAAGAAGTATTTTGTAGAAACTGCATCTTGTTCAAAAATAAAGCTATCTAACCTGTCTTTCCAGATGCAATTTTCTACAGTTTAATTTGGTAGGCTAAGTATTGGTTTTGAACTTTTAGCTGATTTCTGTCTAACTAGCTTTAATTGTTATGTTTACTTCTAATTGACATTCATCAATTCCATGAGTTATTCACTATGTGAAGAGGCTCAAAAATATCTTGAAGCCAGAGCAACCAACTCAAATGCTCTTCAAATTTTCTCAAAAATGTTAAAGAAGAAGTTCCATAATGGCTGCAAACTTTTACTATCAAAGGAGGAGTCCAGAATTACTTACAATCCACTCTTGTAGCTAATGGTTCCCAAACAAGAGAAGCAAAGCATCCCACCATGTCTCCAAAATTGTTTATGATTGAACTGTAGTTTTTAAGATAAGAGTATTTCCAAATATATGTCGTGATTAGGAATGTGCTTTTGTGCAGTGTGCAAAATTCACTTGTGTGTACAGCAATTGGTTTTAAAAAGCCAAGGGACAAAGAAGATACTGAACATTTCCAAAAAAAATATGGTGAAGGCTGACACACTAAGATTCTTTCCTATCTGATTCCCTAAGATTACAGTCTCCATAAGGGCAAATTCCTGTTTATAGGACAGAACTGGCAGAGTGTTGAAGCACTGGAATATCAAATCGTTTATCATTAATTTGGCAGCTAGAAATTAAGCCGAAGTCTCCAGTTTATACTTGAAATCAGAGAAAGAAATATCCATGGGTGTCTTTATTCTAGTTTCAGTGTGCACAGTAATGCAGCAATGGAGAGGCAGTCACAGACTGGCAGCCATGTACTTCAATCCTCAGTTTGAAATTTAGTTATTAGTGCCTGTGTTGTTGTATATGTAGATACAGAGATACAAGTATATTCATTTTATTCTTAGTGTGCTGCAATCACACCTACATTTTACTTTGTAGTTATACCTTCAGGGAATAGCTTTCAGGAATATTATGCTGGGAAACTTCCCAGGAAAATGTCATTAAATGTCTGCATCTTCTCTCCTATTCCTCTCTTCCTCCTGAAATTTTCTCCTTCACATCAAAAGTTTACTGTTACTTTGAAGTAATAGGAATCAAAGAAAAGGGAGAAAGCTGGCTCTATCAGAGCCAGTGTTGAAAAGTTCCTGAGGATGTGGGAGAGATGAAAGAAACTGGAATTGTTTCAATCAAAGATAAGAAGTTGGAGGTGGGAATGCAAGGATTTTTGGACAAGCCTGTGGAAAGATGGGGGGAGTCATACATATATTTACACACATATTTGAGGGGTGAAAGGAAGTAAGATAGCACAAAGTTTCTGAAATCTACTCTACTTCAATATGTTATTCATTAAATCCTTGTTTTGCCTCCTTTCAGTCAACTTCTTGGTACTATTTCAAAAATGAATCCAAGCTTAAATAAAAGAGTCATAGAGAATCTCTGCAAAGCCCTTCAAAATGAGTACAATAAATGACAACTTTCTGGAATGACAGAAAGACGATGTTGATATGTTTAAGCATCTCATCCATTTCAAACCTTTCTTCAAAAATATTTCAATCTTTATCAGTTCCTAGAGCTAAAAAGAGTGGACAAATAAATATAACTCTTTAGATTGCAACAGTTTTTAAGTATAAATGTAATTTAAAATATTCCTTTATTGCATATCAGATTTTAGTTAGTGGAAGTCAAAGACAGCAGACTCTGAAAGAAGTAACCAGTTTGGCTCTGAGAAGTTCAGGGCAACTGAGAGGCTCCTCTCAAAGACACAACATACAGACGTCCTGGAACTCACCTGAAAGAAATACTGTCCAATCTAATATGGATTTCTGCAGGTATAAATCCACTTTCTCTGCTTACCGTTTGCAAAACCCACTCATTAAAATTCTAAAATTATTCTATTAAATCAAAAGGAGGTGTCAGTGCTAATATCCAAGATGTCCCATTTTTGAAGAACCTCAGAAGAGAGACATTATTCCTTCTCTTCACTACAGGAAGAATTAACAAAGATGAAAAAGGACAGCAATAATAATAAAGCCTCGGTTGTGTCTCCAAACATATGCAAATGACTCCACACTCTAAATTCACTACCCCAGGCTTCATCCAGATATTAAAGCACCAAGACAGATCACATTTCATGGATAGGAACAGACAGAACTACAGATCTGCCATTCATCTCACCATCTGGGCTTGTATGAGGCAGGGAAATAAAGTCTAGAGCACAAAGTATTTTCCCTAGCCACAAAAGCAACCTCTTCTCTTGGACCCCACACACTGGTAAATACTAGGTACCTTTTAAACAAAACAAATGTATGCATCATAGCAAAGGAGAGGAAGTGGAACTTGTACCTTTATGTTAATCCTTCTCCAAATAACAGCAGCTCTGGTTTCTCTGAATCACTTAGTCCAGAAATGGATTGAAAAGAATATCAGCTGATGAATTATATCAATTGAAAGTGATTCTACCAGCTTCTCAGTAGACCAAGTATTGAATGTGCATATCTGTAAGGCAATATCAGCAACAACAGAATGAAACTCCAGTGTTTTGTTGAGGTATGACAGAAGGAATAGCTGTTGAGCAGCTATGTTGAGCAGGGGTAAGGAAAGCAGAGAGAGAGTTCAATCCATCCATATCATGTATGGATCCTACACATTTTTGCACCCTTCTTCTGATTCTATGGAATTTCATCTTTAGGGGGATTGAGGAGGGGAAGGCAAAAAAAGCACAGGACTACCCATCACAGTCACAAAGAAATCCTATGAGTCTGAATTATGTTCAAAATCATAGATGCAGGAATATCGGAGATATAAAGCTATGCTACTAATTACTGCTTCCATGAGCAACACCAACCTGAAAGTCAAGTTGCACTCTCTTTCCCTCATCACAGCCTGACACAGAATACCCAGTTAAAAACGAAACTGAGAAACCATACCATCAACAGATGAGATGTCTATTCTGCTTGGGGCCAAAAGGGGTAACAATCACTGACTCCCTTGAATTCTTCAATTCCAAACTCTCCTTCCATTGGATTCTCTTCACAAACTTCTGCTGACATCACTGCATAGATTATAGGGTCTCCTCTCATAACCTGGAAGGGAAGAAAAATCATGCCCAATGATTCAAGCCTAATCAAACTCATTCATATTACTGCCATTTGATATTTCATAAGAGAAATTATAATCATCTTCTGAACAAATATAGAGGCTGTTATATGAGGATTGCAGGGTAATTTGGCTTGGAAGGATCTCAGGATATTTCTAGTCCAACCTCCTGCTCAAAGCAGAGCCAACTCTGAGTACTGATTCCTGGAACCTGACTCCATCTCTTTCATGACCTCTCTGGCACTGGAAGCTGATATTAAGTGTCACCATAGCTACTGTGCCATCTCTTCTCCAAGTTCAACAAGCCCAGTTCCCTCAATCACTCCTCACAGGACAAGTGCTACAGCCCACCCCCCATCTTCAAGGTAATTGAATATTAAGAATAATATTCTAGAGGGAAATAGGACACATCAAAAATGCCTTCATTCATTCAGTAACAACTTATGGAAGAAATACTACAGAAAGGTTAGATAGGCAAGATGTAGCACTACACTCTATACTGGTGTAGTTAAGTCTCAACCTGCTTTATTGAAAATATTGCTATAGAATCTCTTATAATTCATAAAACTATAGGAAAAGTCGGGTTGGAAGATGATCTAGCCAACTTCTGCCCAAAAACAAGGTCAAATGTGAAGTCAAGGTTCTAATTCTTCAGTCATCTATTATCACGGGCAGCAGATGAAGAATTCAACCTTATTTTCAAAAATTCCATTTCTTGCTAACTCACATTTCATTATAGGATTCTAAAGAACAAAAATATTTCATTATGAACATGAAAATTGTAAGGCAAGAGGGAGGGGAAGCCATCTGTAGCAGAATACACTGCTCCTGTTTACATTCTCCCATCAGTTTGTTTACAGTGAACCCTCCTGAACCTCTCCTTGTTAGATAGGATGCCTTCCCTTTGTGTTAAGCAGGCTTATGCTTAAAGTCAGAATGAGCAGATGGAAAGAAAACTTTTAACAACAAGAGTGCTCCTCCATTGTACTTATGATAACAAAACAGTACAAAGTGTCAGCAGCAGGCAGAGTCTCCTGCCATCTACAATATTAGGTATATTTCTGGTTTTCTCCAATCCAGAGTAGGCTGTTTCTGAGCAACTTGAAACATGCAGAAAATTGTTTTAAAAAAAAACCTAGTCAACTGAGGACAAAATTCAAAGGATGTCTTTCATTCCATGTTCTATCCTTTTTGTGTATAATAAACACAAAAGAAGCAGTCACCCTACAGCCTTGGATCAGAGGTAGTGCACAAGTACAATTCATTTATGTCCCCACTTGCTGTTTTGCAGTCAGGGCGCCTGAGGCACAGGCAGGAAAAGAAACAAATGCCTCAAACAGGCAATTAGAACCTGCTTCTAGCCAACCCCTTCAGTGTTGAATTCAGACACAGCAGCTTGCACAGCAGTTTCTGGAGCCTGCTTCTGGATCTTCCTGAGCCCCTGGGATGGCTGGGGGACTGCTGGGTACTTTGAGGGGCACCAAGGTTCCTGCCACTGCCAGGTAAGGATAGCTACAGGGACTGAAGTCTCTAGCAAACTCTAGCAGCTTCTAGCAAGATCCCACAGCTGCTCTTGGTCAAAGGTTGTTCTAGTTCCAATCAGGATATTAGGAAGGGTCAAGCACCCTTTCAGTAGGAGCTACAGAGAGGAGTGGAGTACATTAGTTTGTGGAAAAGAGGTTAAAATTTTTTAATATATGCCTAGCCAGCTGTAATGACATGACACAGGACACGGTGAGCAAAGCAACTAATCCTGCTGTCCTCTGGTTGCTGAGGACTGCTTGGAAGAAACAGGATCCACTCAACAAGTGGAGCAAAAGCATCTTTACCAACAGGCTGGCCAGCCTGGAAAAGAAAGCTTCAAACCAGGAACAAGGGGCCAGGAAGATGGCAACAGCCATCTTGCAGAAAGGAAATGATGGGTGGGGTTGGCAAGTATGCAATGTGATGTGGACAGGAAACACCTCAATCTGACCTGAAGAGGATGCCTATACTATCTATGAAAACAAATGAAGTGCCAACAGGACAGCAGATTGCAGATGTTTTCTCTGAAATCAGTAAACTGGTGCTTATCTGAAGTGCCTGTACAGCAGTTTGCAGCATGGGGAACAGGCAGGAGTAATTAGATGTCTGTTACAGGGCTACAACCTCCTTTGGTTAGAGATGTGGGGCAGCTCACCCAAGTGCTGCAATGGGTGAACACAGACTTATTAGGAAACTTTATTAGCAATGGTGGATCCAGATGCACCCACCATTTGGATGGTCAGGATTGTGAGGAGGGAGAATTGCCCTTGATGTGAAAACAGCAGATGGGTGATGAGCCAGCTGACAGCTTGTAAGTCAGAACCATTGGGCAAACCAAAATCAGTAATATCATGAGGAAATACTGGATTTTGTGGCCTTCTTTAGACAGCTGTAGTAAGCCTCACATACACAGGCTCTCGTGCTCATGCACACTTCAACCATTTTTCAAGGATCATTTCACTCCAAACTCAAGAATGGTCCACCCCAATGCGCAGAAAGTCAAACAAAGGTAGCAGAGAGCTCCTGAAAATCTCAACTACAAAACAATAATAAGAGGTGGCAGAAGGGACATTTGGCTCAGGAGGAATACAGAGATACAGTACAGGTGTGGAATGATGGTGTTAGTTGCAACAAAACCCATCTGGAGCTGAATGTGACAGAAAATCTACAAGGTAATGGGCCTCACTTCAATCTCTGAGAAAGTAATGAAGAAAAAATTGGAAGTATTTTCCAAAAATATGAAAGAAAATGAGATAATAGGTGGTACGCATTTATAATGACATTTTTATATTGACTTTAGCAAGCATTTTGACACTTTCTCCCATAACTTTCTCATAGACATATTGATGAAATATGGAGTAGATTAGTGGATAGTAAGCAAGGTGAATTGAAAACTAGTTGAACTGGCAGGATCAAAGGGCTGTGATCTGCAGCACAGGGTCCAGGTGACACCAACCCCTAACTGTGTCCCCCTGGGGCTGATACTGGAGCCAGTGTTGGTTAACATGTTCATTAATTACCTGTAACATGGACCTGAGTGCACGTGAACAGGAGGAGTGGCTGGTACACCAGATGTTGCCATTTCAGAGCCACCACAACAGCCTGGACAAATGAGCCAACAGAAAGGCCATGAAGAGGGAAGAGCAGAAGTCCTGTATCTAGGAAGGAACAATCCCATCCATCAGCACAAGATGGAGTCTAGCTAGCTTGGAAGAAGCTCTGCAGAGACACTGCAAAGGAGGGAATGAACAACTTGACAATTAACCAGCAATGTGTCCTTGTGGCAAAGGCAGTCAGCAGTCACTGGTTTGTGTTAGGGAGAGTATTGTAGAAGGCTGAGAGAGCTGGTCCTTCTCCTTCACTCAGCGCTGGTGAAACCACTGAGTGCTGGGCGCAGTCCTGGAATCCCCAGTGCAGGAGAGACAGGGACACAGGTGGAGCAAGTCTGTTTACAGGCTGTGAGGATGATTAAGGGTCACATGAGGAAAAGCTAGGACTCTTCAACATAAAGAAACGAAGGCTCACGTCTGATCCTCTCAGTAAAGAAGATGGAAACAGACTCTCCTCAGTGGTACCAGCCATAAGTTAAAATACATTAAGTGATGAAGAAGGAGAAAGAAACCCCATATTTTCCCTGTGAGGGAGATTAAGAATTGGAACAGGTTTCCCAGAGAGGTTGTGGAGTCTTGGCCTTTGGAGATATTCAAGATCAGATTTAATATAGCCCTGAGCAACCTGCTCTAGCTATCCCTTTTGGGAGATAGGGGGCTGGACAATCTCCAGATATTCCTTTCTACTCAGACTCTTCTACCAGAGTCTGTGGTTCTGGGATCAGTTTGGTCACCTTCCCAAACACAAAACCAAAGTGCAGGGACCTTTCATTGTGTTACATGTAGACTTGTGTTCACTTGATGGGAACCCTCGTCTGTTTTAGCTACATTACAAGAATGCATTCACATCCATACCAGAAAAGGATCATGACCTACAAGCCCTGGAGTGCTGTAGGAACACGTGTCTGCCGCACTGCGCCGGAATCACTGGGAACTGCTGATGGAGGAGATTCTTCTAGTTAAAAAGCCTAAGCAGAGACATTTTAATTAGCTATGGACTCAAAGCTATACTTGCTGGCAGTGGAACTCCCAGAAAGAATTACTCTGATTTACAGTAATTTTCCACTGAGGATTTCAAACTTCACCAAAAAAAAAAATTTATAAGTTCATAATATAACAGCAGAGATGAGAAAACCCCCCAGGAAAGTTTTCTGTGCTGGGATGTTTTTGTAATATTTTCACATTTTTGCATCCTTTTATCCACTCTGATTACATACAAGACTGTATTTCCTAACAAAAGGATTAGGAAAACTGAAAAAATATTATCATACTCTCTAGAACCAGTGATGAAAAGAAATGGCTGTCCAGTTTTCCAGATATTTCTATTTATCAGATTTTTTTTATTAGCTTGCAGTTTTGAATCAGAAATGGGGAGGGCAAAAAAAAATAATAAAAAGAAAAAGAAAATACCACTAGAGTCTATCCTGTTGACTCGGGCACCTGCAAAGGAAAGTAGAGCTAGAGGTTCATTCTCCTGCTCTGAATTAAACAAAGAAGGGACTTGAATTTAAGTCTCCAGTTAATGCCCTATGCATTAATTTAGTGGACTATTTTGGTTAGGCAAAAAAACCCGAAAGTCTATAGGGCTAATATGACTTTACTATGCCTTTACAATATCAAGCACTAAAATAAATCAAAAACTGGCACAATTCAGCTTCCTAGCAGAAAATTACAATTGCATTTTTTAACATTTTACGGAAAAGAGAAAAACAAGCAAAAAAGAAGCTGAAACATGAAAGGAGGTATTTCTAGATGGGAGATTGTTTATTTCACCATGGAATCTTTTCTATCACCAAGCACATTGTACAGGATGATAACAGAGCTAGCAGAAGTCCCTTTTAGGGCAGCAAACCATTCTGTGGGATCAACTAGGATAATTTTAAGAACAAAAGAGAACAAGACAAAATAAGAAGTACCAACAACATCAAAAAGGTAGAACATATAATAGCTGTTCATATATCTTGCACCGCATGGTACAGTTATATGATATACATACACATATCTGCACATATGTACAGCCATGTCCTGCATCACTCCTATTCACACAGACACATCAAAACTAGCTTTAAGCTAACTACATAAATGTTGCTGTCAGCATAATCAACAGCATCTCAGTGCAGACTGGAATACCTACTGGGCAAATTTACTCAAGACCCATTGGTAATGTCTGCCAAGACCAACACTTCCAGAGCAATACTAATAACTATATTTGAAATAGAACATTTAGCTTCATCTATTGGCACAAGACATCCCTATTCAATACTACTGGAAGATATTCTTTAACACATAATTCATCATGGACAGACAAAGAAAAGGAGCAGATTATAAAGCTGACAAAGAGACAGCAACCTTGTAAATTTATACCACTTTTACCATCACCTATGAAACATCTATCTGCATCTTTGTTCAAAGGTTCCCAGAACAATATTTCAGAGCGGTCTCACCTGGCTAGGAAGCAGTCACAGCAGAGGTCAGGGAGCCTGTAAGAGTGAGACATTAATTTCAGACAACCAGACATCCTCCAGGATCCCTTCTTACTCAAACTGTCTGATCAGTCTCTGTCTCTCTCCCAAGCTACCCAAAGCCCCAGATGCATGAGGGGTCTCAGGACATAGCAAGAGCCATGAAATTCAAGCTCTTCAACCTAGCTTTCCCTCCAGAAAGGAGAGAGGTAAATGGATTGACATCTAATTGCTCCAAACACCGTGTTGTTTAATCACCAATTAGACCTCATTTCTCATCTGCTAAGTTCAACCTATTGATTTCCAGTCACACACTCTTCTTGTTTACTGTAAAGACAAAGGCATGCCCCTGTGTGCTCAGGGGAAGCAGGAGCTGTGGCCCCACGTGTACCCCAGCAGCCCCATCAGCGCACATCCCTGCCTGTGCCGTGCCCACATGCCCATGTCAGGAGCAGGGCAGGCAGTTTATTGCAGGCACAGCTGCACAACAACAAGTCTGAAAGCTCCAGGCTGGAGCTGGCTCGGAGCAAACATCTGACTAGGCAGATACTACAGTCGAAAGCTGCCCTGGGGTTGTGCCTGCAGAGCTCTCTGTTCGCATTAGTTTTCTGACTTTCTCAGACTTTTCTTAGAATAATTTTACATAACAGATTGGGATGACACTTGGAGTAGGTGCAGCTACATAACCCTTTATATAGAGGTCGTGTAGAGGCCTCTGTACAGCATAAGTACCAAACTAAAAGCAACACTCATCTTCAGTGCCTGGCTGTCAGCTGGTCTTGGATGAACATATTTTTAGCACTTGTCAGTATTCCTGATGCTCAGGCACCTTCCTCAGAAAGCTTTTTAATCATTGTTTCAACAAAGTATTTCAGTTTCAACAAAGTATTTCAGTTTCAACAAAATAGTAATTCCTGACAAAAAAAAAGAAAAAAAAATGTGCATTTATTAATGCAGAGCAGTTCTACCAGTTTCTTAAAATAAGCAAAAGTAACAGTATCAGAAGCAATGAACTGCAGTTATATGCATAGTAGAGGCAGGAAAAAAAGGCAAAAAGTGACAATGCTGCCAACAAACTCTAAAAAAGGTTTGCATTTATTGCCTGGCTATTTTACATGCTGACCGGTATAAACCTACTGTTTTTGCAAGACATTAATTCATTTCAGCTGCATACTGTACATTTTCTTGTTGCTGTGTTCTGAATGGGTCATTCTTATCTACCATTTCACAGTTTATACATCTTATTGATACTACAATATCAAATTCTTAGCAAAAGGATGGCCTGTCATTTTGTGGAAAGTAATCTATACAAAGCTGTGCTTCCGTTAGCTTATCTGTACCCATCAAATTAATCTGATTAGTTCTAAGCTTCCCTAAACTATTCTGAAGGAGAAAATTCTGTTAGAATTAGGAGTTATGATTTTTATGTCATTCTAATGTGCTTAACAAGATAAATCATTACAGAATTCAAACACTTTGGCAACACATATCCCTGGCAGGGGAATGGACATTAAAATGGCCGCAAAACCAGTTTCTCATGCTCAGGAGACACCCTAGAGGGCTGTCCTGGAACAGAACTACAGTTCTGCATGGGCTTAAGTCAGATAAAACCAGTTGAAGGAAATAAAATAGAATGTTGGAGAACAGACATTTCAGCAGTTCCTATGAAGAAATTAAAAAATTACAAACCTACCATCACAGATAGCTGTAGAGACACAGGCTGATTAACGAAAAAATATAGTACCTGATCCTGTGTTTGGCTAGATGCTGAAAAGCGAAGTCCATTTATTTAGAAGAACAAGACGACAAAGATACAATCTGTTTAGAACAAGAATGTAATTTTCAGTTGCATGTCCACTTTCAGCAAGTGCAGTTGCTGCGGGAAAAACAGAAATCGAATCACACTTGCTGCTAAATACATATTTAATTGCTTATGTTTTTTTTATATTTTGTTTTGCACCAGACTGTTTACTCTGCTCATGATGATGTGGAATTAGTGTTGCGAAGTTTTCTGCTTCCTTTAACCAGTCTTAAAGTGCCGCCTAGTGCACGTTTAAGGCAACAGCCTCGCCTAACACAGCAGTGCCAAGGGCTGAGCACGCACAATAATCCAGCAGATTTTATTTCATGTAAAAACATTTCATTATCTCCCTCCAGCCAATTTCATCAAATTTTGGGGGCTGAAGTGAATTCTGCATCTCTGGGAATGTGTATTAGTAGCAGTTAATCCAGTAAGACCCTGGATTGATGTAACATAAGAAGTGCTGTCTAGCCTTCCAACCTGCACAGCTGTGACAGAGGAGGGAGAGCTTGTCAGGGAGGTTGGAGCACTCTGGGACCAGCTCTCAGCACCAGCTCCCACCAGGATGCTTGCAGTAACATCAACCTAACCCAGCAGGCTGGGCCCTGCCCAGGGGCCATCAGCCCCACAGAGAGCACCCAGGCCCCAGACCCCTTCTGTCCTCTAATCAGCAAGAAATGATGAGCCCAATGGCTCTGTTTGGACTAAGAAAACAAACCTTAAGGAGTGGATTGATCTCTTCTGAGGCTTTGGAAGAGAGTGCCAGGGCATGATACCCTCCCTGGAGTTACAGCTGGCTGCATCAAACTCAGCAGTTACAGCAACAGACACTGCTGAAAACTGCAGTTATTTCACCACAGACAGACATAGCAGCGTACATCATCCCAACTGCTCGTGTTTTCCTTGGGAGTGAACAAAACACCAGTGCTCTGTGGCACAGTGAAGGAAAAGAGGAATTGTTCCTTTTATTTTTAATCACAAAGATAAAGAGCTGGGACTTACTTAGAAACTTGTCAAGCATTACATGAAAAAATCTGAAATTACCTGAGCTTTTAGCTACCTGACATTTGCTTGAACCACAGACTTCTTTCTCCCTTATAAACCATGTACACTCAAAACAAGCTCTGCTTTTCATTCACTAATTAATTTAACACTGCAGTGGTTAAAAGAGCTTGTTTCTCAAATGCTTAAATATTACTCTTGATGTATAGGGATCTACCTGTCTTTTGTGATATGTTGTGATAAGCTAATTTCTTCTGCAGAGCTTTCCTGCCAATAAATTGTAGTGCAGGAAATCATAGAATCACAGAATAAGCTGAGTTGGAAGGGACCCACAAGGATCCATAAATTCAACACCCAAGCCTTCACATCATCATCCCCAAGAGTCACACCATGTGCCCGAGAGCATCATCCAAACACTTCTTGAATTCTGTCAGGCTTGGTGCTGTGACTGCTTCCCTGGGGAGCCTGTTCCAGTGCCCAACCATTCTTTGAGTGAAGAACCTCTTCCTAATATCTGCCCTAAATCTCCCCTGACACAGCTTCAGGCCACTCCCTTGGGTCCTGTCACTGGGACCCCAGAGCAGAGATCAGAGCCTGTCCCCCCTGTTCCCCTCATGAGGAAGTTGTAACTGCAGTGAGGTCTCTCCTCAATCTCCTCTTCCCCAGGCTGAGCAAGCCAAGTGACCTCAGCCATTCTTCACACCCCTTCCCCTCAAGGCCCTTCACCATCTTTGTTTCCCTCCTTTGGACACTCTCTAAGAGTTTTCTATCTTTCTTATATTGCAGTGCCCAAAACTGCACACACAGCACTGGAGGTGAGGCTGCCCCAGTGTAGAGCAGAGCAGGACAATCCCCTCCCTTGCCCTGCTGGCCATGCTGTGCCTGGTGCCCCCCAGGACAGGGCTGGCCCTCCTGGCTGCCAGGGTGCTGCTGACTCATATTAACTTTCCATGGATCAGGACCCCCAGGTCTCTTTCTGTGGCACTGCTTTCCAGCATCTCATTCCCCAGTCTGAGCCTACATCCAGCATTGTCCCAGCCCAGGTACAGAATCCAGCACTTTTCCTTGTTGATCTTCATATTGTTGGTGATTGCACAGCTCTCTGATTTGTTGAGGTCTCTCTGCAGGCCTCCCTGCCTTTGAGGGACAACAGCTCCTCCCAGCTTTGCATCATCTGCAAATTTGCTCACTCCCGTGTCCAATGCATTTATGAAGGTGTTGAAGAGCACAGGGCCAAGGATGGAGCCCTGTGGAACCCCCCTAGTGACAGGGCACCACTCTGATGTCACCCCATTCACTGTAACCCTTTGCGCCTGACCTGTGAGCCAGCTCCTCTCACATCACCATGATGTGCTTATTCACCTATGTGGTGGAAATTTGGTAAACTGTTACGATATTTTCAGCTGGATAATTATAAAAAAATATTAAGACAGTCCTTTTGTCATCACTATCACAAATAAACCCAAAACCAATTGAGGATCAATAAATACATCCAGCTGGCAAATCTCAGTGACAAGATGTCCATATAATTAGAACAGCAGCATCTGCTTTCCCCATCCTGCCTCACAGAAATCACTTCGATCTTGCCTCTTTAGATATTTAGCATTTACACTGATGAGATGAATCTAAATTCCCAGGCAGAAGTCACTGTACATATACATCAAGAATATTTTAACTCTTCTTAGTTTTTTTCTCTTCTCTTTGGGATTAAATCAGAGTTCATAGTATGCCTCTGCCTTTTGTGGTTTTATTAATTTGTGCCTAATTACTTATAGAGCTATTTTGGTTTGACATTATTCCTACTTGGGCTCTGTTAAAAGATCTTCAACAGCTGTTCCAGATCAGTGTAAGCATTATTTCACATCCATTTTATCATCAGAATTAATGAAGAGAAAAAAAGCACCTGACTTACTGTGTAGTCCAGGGCAAGGGGTTTTTCTCTCTGCTTAGTTTTTACATCATTACCACCTTCAGAAAGACTTATCAAGAATCACTTTTTTTTCCATTCATACAGTACTAATCATGCTCAAAAAAAAAAACACCAAGAAAATAACCAGCACTCTTTTATGTGTATTTTAATGGTGTATTTAAAATTGGTGTAGAGCAGAATCCAGATATTTTGAAGTGTCATTGGACTACAGATAACAGGACCCAAAAGATCATTAGTCCATCTGGTCAAACCAAGACAATAAGACTTCATACTACAAGATTTAAAAACACCCAATAATGTCACAGCAAGAACTGCTATGCAGTAATGAATTAATTTATTTATACTTGCCACAAGCAGCTTGTTCTTTCATTCTCTTCCCTGTAACCAAATTACATATGCAAAGTAGGATCTGGTAAGATTGCTTTTCCCTGCATAAATATATACATGCTGCTGTGTGCCTATTTTAGAGAAGTCAAGGTCAAAAAAGTATACTTCCATTTGAAGCAGCAATTCCCACTGTGGCTCCTATAGAAGGTTATTTTAAAATCTTTGCTGAAATAAAACTTAATTGCCTGAAGAACCAAAGTGACAGTGTCTGAAGGCTTTCTTCTGAAACTTGTGCTTGGTGGAGTGCTGAATGGACCCAGCCTTTAAATGCCTTCAACCTCTTAGGGGGCCAAATTTGGTCAAGAAAACTGATAGCAATATCAGTGAAAGGTTGCTTGCAAGAAACCACTGAAGCTGTCCAGTCCACCCTCACCCTCCAAGCAGGATTATCAGCAGAACTGAGTCAGGTCATCAGTAGGAAACACCCCAAAGATAGTCACCTGGCTGGGTGCCTCACTGCACTCCTGGGAAGATGGGTTGGCTAACTTGACCCTCCCCATGCAGAATCATGATTGTTTCCTCCTGATACATCATCTGTACCTTCTGAGGAATTCTGGATCTCTGATTTTCATAACTCCCCATAGTGAATTAGTTATAAATACCTACTAGATCACTTCTTAGTCTCTACGTGACCGTGTACATGCCCAGCTCCCTCAAAGAGCACATATCCTGCAGTCCATCTTGGTGGCCCACTGACGGACTATCAAATAATTTATGTATTTACTTAATTGAAACATGGTTCTGTTCTGAATAACACTTCCTAAGCCACTGGGATTTATGTTTAAACCTGCTGTAATGCTGTAGACTCCAAAGCTGCATCATCTGCTGGGCAGGACAGCACAGAGAATGATAGAGGCTCTTTCAGATGCTATTATGCAAGAGCACACACAGAGAATTCATCCTCCCCACAGAGAAAACTGTACTGCAGCTGAAATTACTTCAACATACACCTCAGGTCTAAACTCTAGCATGTATCTTGTTAGCATTCCATATGGCTGTGGTTTGGCCACCATCCCCAGACCATTTTGATTGGAGTCATATCACCTTACACAATTGAACAATGCACTATTCCATGCATTAAATTGCTCATATCTTAGCTCAGCTCCTTCTAGGTACTGCCAGGTTGCATAATGTCACAGTCAACTACACCATCCCAATGGATCTTTGTAATGACTCCTGGTAAATTTTCAGTAGGTCTGGAAGAGGATTGACCTTCTTGAGAGGATGGAGGCATATGAAAGGTCAGTTAGCAGAAGCATGCTTCTCCTGATACTATTGTTTTTCTTGCACCAAATATTTAAAATTTCGGGATTTACAACTAAAATCTAAGGTGAACACATCAGCAGAATAACCACAGCCACGGTTTCATTAACAAACTGAACAGCTAGAAATTAGAATGTGGAATGTATTTTTAATATACAGTCCAGTGTTTAGCTCAGAGCAGGAGCAGCAGAGTCTAGCCTGCAAAATACCCCTCGAATACCACCTAATGCTTAGACCAACATAGGATCTACTTTTTACAGCTCTTGTGTCAGTCACTTTCTTTCCAGTCACTGGTCTAAAAATTGCCTTTTTATCCCTGAACATTTTGACTTCAGAAAACCACTTAAGTAGCTTTAGTTCAGGACTGTGTCAGCTCCACTCTAGCCTGAGCTACATCATATTTTCCTCAGTCAGACCTTTTTGATCCGATGCATCCAGTTCACTGGTTGTTTTGACATCTGCATCCTGAGAGCCATGCTATTCCAAAATGGCAACAAAACCAAACTAAAAAATCAAACAAACAAAAACACCACACAAAAACACAAACAGAAAAAACCCCACCCAACACAGACTCTGACAAATTAACATACTGCTAGATACAGAGAGAATCTGCAACAAGATTTATGATAGATGGCACATCTCAAAATTTCAACATTTAAGCATTGAGAAATGGAATTCTATTCATAGTTAGTATGGTCCAATTTCTAATTGCTGTTCGGTAATTTTGCACATGTACACAAACAAGTGAGAAAACATTATTTTACTTTTCTCTTCCAAAAGAAAAACATTTTAATCCTGGATCTAAAAGCACCAATGTACAAAGGCTGCTTAAAGGCAGTGATAAAAACCTAACACCTACCCTACCTGCCAATATCTGTGTGCAGATAACTCAGCTAGAATCACCAAGGGTTTGGCTTAGTTTTAATCTAGCAACTGTTTCAGAGGATTTCCACTACTTTTACACAACTGCAAATGTTTTCCATGCATCATTGCATACCAGCAACATTTTCCAATGCCTTTCTTCAATAAATTTTACAGAAGACCACAGCAGGAAATTCTGCATGCCCCATTGGGTTAGCAATCATTAAATATACAACATCCTAATGAAAGGCAGTTTAGAGTACCAGCAAAGAACTTTTCACACATAGACAACCAGTTTCTCAGCTTTTGAAAGCCTCATAAAAAGGCTTCCAGCTGCCATATAGTATTTGCAACCAAACAAAAACTAATCCTTGGCAAATGTCTTTGCAAAAAATAACTACAGAGAGTAATAAAGTGGTTAAAAATGGAGTCACACCAAGAGTGAAAACAAACACTAAACCAATCCTTTTTAGCCTTCACTCCTATTTTAAATTGATATTACTCACTCTTCCACATCATTCTCCCACCTGTGCAAACTTGGAGGCAATATACCAATTTTCAGTCCTACAGCACAGACAAATATGATGACAACTGTCCTGTCCTCAGCCAAATTTCACACATCTCGCATTCAATTCAGTACAGAACCCAAATTTAGTTCAGCTGAAGTCTAGTACAGACTGACACAGTAGTATTTTGACATTCAGCTATGTTTTTCATAAATTTATGATCAGTTCTTGAGTAAATCTCATTTCATAAACAAGACAAGGGAGGGCAGTTTCTCAAGGCTCTTGCCTTCCCTTTCCCCTTGGCTGCACAGGGACCTGTGACAGCCCTCAGGGCAGCAGGACCACCATTATGGTCTGGGCATCAGCACAAGAGAGCAGAAGCCTTTTACAGGGGCTTTCATTTCACTGTTTTTGGACTGCAGGAGCCAGTGAGCAAGGCACACAGCAGTGTTAACCCCTTCCAGCACAGAGAGAGGAGGGGATGAGACCTGCACCCAGAGGGGGAATGCCCAGGGGCAAGCAGGGCCAGGGAGGGTGGATGCAGAGCATTTGGGGTTGTTACGGGCTGGGCATCAGCAGGGCAGCTGGGGCCATGCCTGGCAATGCTCCAGTGTACAAATCCAGCCTGGCAGGAGTAACAAAAGAGTCAGATGATTTGGATCAGCATCAAGGGCCTTATCACCATGCCCTATCCAAATCCTACCCAAAAAGTCTCTTGGCATTTGGAAGGAAACTTCAGATGATGCTTGTGGAAAGAAGGCCTTGTGGCAGCTGGACTGCCATGCTGCACTCTCAGTAAAAATCAATCCTTCCCCCAGCCCCAGCCTGAATTCCCAGACACCAAGCTGCAACTTTCTCAGGGAAGACAGTGGATCTGCTGCTATGTGATATGACTCAATACACAGCCAGAGGCAATGGCTCATATCTGACCTATTTTGAACCACAAAATGTGGAAACAACTCTCAGCAAGAAAATATGTGCTTTACTTTCAAGAGCAGGGAGGCCCAAGTAGTTCAATTACCACCCAAGATGCTAAGGAGAAAAAAAAGTCTCTCACTTCCAGTGTTGTTACAGAATCTCAGAAATATTCATGTCTCTTATTACTTGATGATGTTCCTAATATTCTTCACTAATGTTCCCCTCTCATTTTTTTCCTGGTCACCAGCAAGCTCAAACTACAAGAATCTTGAACTACCCCTTTTACACAGGAATTTTTTTTCCTAGATTGTGTTACATTATTTTCTTATTTACTTTGGAAGTAATATATTATTTAAACATAAATTAGCTGGAATCAGAAAAATACAATATTAGAAATATTAGAAAGACAAATGTATGTTTAACTTTTAGCTGGTTTTTAATTTTGTAGTTCCACAAGAGAAAAACAGGCTTTTCCTCCTCCCTATAAAAACAAGAAAAATATCACTAATGTGGAAACAGTACATTGCAAATGTATAGAAGTTGTTTCTCTAATCCTTTTAGCCTACCCCCAAGAACTCCAAACAAACAAACAAAACAAGAGGAGAAACCCACTACTAGAGCCTTGTTTTAAGCATTTTTTACTTAAACCTTTTCCATTTTTCATTTTTAAGTATAAGGAAAATTTTAATGCGTGCATTTGTAAATTGCACTTTAAAAAAACCAATGGCTATGTATTTTTTCTTGTCTTTCTCCCTCTCTCTAAGGAACTTGTGTAAGAATCACCTTTTTAGCGTATCTGCTGAGCTTATTGGCCTGGTCATTAAAAAAAAAAGCGAAATAAAAGCACAAATGTCTGCCACTAGAACTACCTAAGTTAGCAAGAGTCAGCCAGGAGCCTGCCTCCAGTGACATCTATGAAGATGTCCTTTCAAAAAAAGGAAATGTTTGCCCCCTCTCATCACTGATTTTAATAAGATTCATTGGCTGAGACAGCTATTCATGCACAGCAGTTATGATCCCCTCAGACTTTCACTGACCTTCAGGGAATTATCTAAAAGAAGGAACCAATTTCCATCCCTGGAAAGGAGGAGGGAGAAAGGCAAGCCCCCTCTCAATGTGTAAAGGTAAATACTCCAGCAGAAAGAGCTCTGATGTTATCAAAGAATTCCTAACAGCAGGAAAGAAGGCATCAAATCAGCTGCTGTCATTTTAAATATTTCCTACAAAGGAGGAAATATGCTTTAGTGCAATGAGATATCCAGCAGTGGATTTTTATGTAGCATGCTCAAGAATTAATCTCCTTGCTCAACTCTGCACTACTACAGCTGAGTCAGCACCATTCTTTTAAATGACCTGATTCTGCAATCGCATTATTAATATCATGAAAATTACTTTCCTCTTTGCTGTTTTGTGCTATCAATGGAAAGCCACAGAAGCAAAATGCATTAGCTCTCCCAGGTCTCCTCTAGGATTATTTGCATCAATACAAACTGAATTAATCATGGAGACATTTGAATAATCACCAGTCGTGTGATAGTGCCAGAGCTGTGTCAGGAGCTGCGGTTCACTTCTGTAAAATGTTGCATTTCATTTGTGTTATTGTCATCTGAACCATGCATATTTTACCATTCTCTATCAGGATGATATCTTGCAATCTGCACTGTTATTCCTTTTTATTTCTTGGCATATTTTATATACACTGTCTGCTTTGCGTTTCCTAATGTTCAATCCTAAATTTTTAAGTGGCACAAACTTAAATTTATGAATCTGAAGAGGGGAATTCATGACAAGAAATATCAGTATAACAGAGACTCCCTTTGTTCTGAAAGACATTGACTTAACCTTTGATTTGTAATGTTTTGTATAATTCTAGGCTTTAACTGCAAAGAGGAGAACAACTGGAGAACCAGGGGATTGCTCTGATGGCCAGTAAAGTTTAGCTCTAATTTCTGAGCACTTCTATAATTCAGGCAGTCTGCAAATGTTAAGAGTAAAGTACTTTGGAAAAAACCACTCATGACAAAATTGATTGGTTCTAATCCTACTGGACTGGTAACCAGTGGGTTCAAGGCAATTTGTGGAGCCTGTTTAGCAACATAAATTCTAAAAACTTCAGCATTTCTAGCAATATATTAGTAAACATTTTAAATTTAAAAGAGGTTCAGATAGCTAAAGTCAGAATTCTGATAAAAGTGCTATGGGGTTTGTCAACATATTTAATCAGCAAAACAAATTTTAAAAGATACTTAATGAAACAAAAGCAACCAGATTTCTCATAAAACCATACTAGGAACTTATCAAACACTGTGATATACTGCTGGAAAAAATGCATCTCCCTCAAAAATAGTACATAAATACAAATGAAAGAGATCCAACAGGCGAGAGAGTGACAAGCAGTCTTACACACATACAAAAGCAGGAGTCAAACAAATTACTTGTACTGAAAATTATCACAGAAACATACATTTACATCCCTGTTAAACTTGGTTCAAGTGGGTTTTAAACTATGAAAGAAAAATATCTTTATCAAAGGGAATTCAGAATAACCAAAGTGCCACATGGATGTCACAGCTTTGGAAGAAGGACAGCCACAACCCCATCCATCTTGCCCACCACTTTTCTGAGTCCTTCCAGCTTTCAGGCCCCTGTTGCAGCGGTATGGCAACATAAACATGATTTCGCAGAGACACAAAACTTCATGATGCAAACACCCTCTAAGCAAAGCTATGGAAGTTGTATCACCATACCAACAATAATAAAGCTGGAACAGCAAAAAGCAGCAAAGTATTAAAAAGCATCCAATCAAAGCAAACATTGGAGCAAACATTCAGTGGAGTAAATATATTCATCTCTGCCCAAAAGGAGACAAGACCTGTCATTTGGGAGGGTAGAGGCATTTCATGAAAGTACCACAGCCAATTTATCCAAACATTCAACTGAGCTGTTTTTCATTAATTTTCCTCTGAAACGCTTTTTTCTTTCTTGTATGTGGAAAACAATGCTTCACAGAAGTCCACATGGGAGAAAAAATCAAGTATTTAATCCTACCCTGTTACTGTACAGCTCCAGTTACCATAACAACTTGCTGTAGCTCTTCTCATAATAGGCTTGGAGTAGCTTGTCCATAAAACCATTTTGTGACTGGAACTACTGCTAGTACACTATTCTGCATCCATGCAGTCCCTCCGTTGCCAAGAGTCAAATTTATTTCATTTTAAGTGTAAATATAGTTCACAGTATTTGAGATTTTATGGCTAGAAAAGCCAGACTATAGGAAAGATAGCAATCACATCACTTATCAGTGTGGCACTGCATTAATCATTAAATAAACCCCAAAACACAGCCTACTGCTGTTCATCAAGTGCTTCAATATTTCACTATGCTTATAACAGGAATAAAGTATTTTAAATACATGAGAATTTGTATCTGTATTTTCAGTTACATCACCAGTTCAATTACAACAAATCTGTAGTTCTTTCATTTCTAGATTTGAAAATTAAATGCTATTTAAGCCTGGACTATATATCAACTCTTTTTCAGGTATCTTTTATCTCTGTTTTTTGATAAAGTACTCCAGCTATGGAAAATGACTGTGAAACCTGCCAAAATTCTGTGGGTAAAGTTGGAAGTCTGGTACTAATGATTTTTTTCTCAATTTTATAACACAGATACCCTTTCATAACATTTATTGTTAAATATCAGCTTTCTTTTGGCATCATTTAGGTAGGAAGTGTTTGTACAAAGGCTAAGATGGAACTTGATGTCAAAGTACTAGGTTGAAAGATCCTCAAAATATCTTTTACCTGTTTTGAACACTAATAATTCTTTAATGAAATTACCCTATCTTTTAAAGATAGTTATTCACAGTGCTTTGGTGCAAAGAAAAATATGTACATCTGCTATTTGGTGCTCCCAGTTGAGTACATTGGCGTAAAGGTGCCAGGCAAGTGCACCTTTCAAATGTTAGGAGCCTTCTAGACACCCTCTACTGTCAGCAGGGTAAAAGACTAAATTTAAAGCTCCAGAATTTTTTCTCTTGAGGGAGAGAATAAACATTTTTCTCCAGATGACAAATTTAAATACAGACAGCTCCACATTTTTTGCTCTGCCTCAAAGCCTCCATTTAAGCAGGTCATAAATGGGAACTCCTAGGTTTGCCCCATAGCTGATGATCAGGATCCATCCACATCCCCAACAAAGCTTTCCTCCTCTGGCCCAGGCCCTTGGAGCAGGCTGCACTCTAATCCTGTATCTGGTTTTAGTGCAAGTCTAGCAAATTCTTACCAGTACCAGGAACCTGCCCATTAGATCCAGACCCAGAGGCAAAGCAGACAAGGAGTGGTGCCCTCTCTGATTCTACAGGATAACTTGCACAAGGACTGGGTGGAAGTCTCTGCTCTGGCTGCTGCCTACTCCCCGTGTGAGGGGACTCTCTCAAATTCATGTGCAGGTGGGAGCCAGGATGAAGGTGGGCAGTAGCCTTACTTACAGGTATGAAAAATCCTCACAGTTTCACTGGTTTTCCATGCAATTTTCTGTACTCTTCATAAGAATACATTCTTCATTTTCTGTACCTTGTCAACTGTTACAACAGCATTAGGGTCCATTTGCTGTTATTTTTAACTTCTCTGTTTCCTTTTTAAATGCATTTCCTATTTTAAATCCTCCCTAGCAAAAGTTTATTTCTATCCAAATCATTTGTATCTGCAAAGTTCTCTGAATTATTCATATTTGAGGTGTGCTATTTTAAGAAGTTTGAACTTTAAATCATTCCTAAATCAAAGCCAACAACGTGGCATATTTGGACTTAATTTGATGTGCAAAGACCATTATTATCTAGTTAGCAATCTCATCTCAATTTTAAGTATTTTAAAAAGATCACTAGGGGAAAAATTCTGCAGTGTTTCAGTCAATGCATACAAGTCATTAGCTAGCAGAATGCCTGACCTTGACTATGGATAGAATTTTGTCTGTTTAATTAACAAGTGATGAAGAATAGCCATAATTTTTGCATGTAAGCATCCTAAGTGGCTCTAGCCCAATTGATTTGTATTTCCTGAGCAGAAGTGGCAGGCTAGCAAACACCACTTTGCAGATGTCAGCTCAGTATCTGGCATCAGTAAAGTCTCTACTAAAAACTTATAAGGGACATCTAAGCACTATAAGAAGATCTTTATTTTGGACCCATTAAAATACTGGAAATTGCATTGTCAGTAAAAACAGCAAAATGGATATGAAAAGCAATTATTTCTACCCTTAAATAAAAGTGTACTTGAATCTTCCTTGGAAAAATAGCAGTATCAAATTCTTGGAAAATTACTAATCTGTTCAACATGGTCCAACTTAATACTGCAAATTCCTCAATATGTATGGCTGAACAGCCTTCTGTGGAGGGAAATTGAAAGTGAAAGACGAAGAAGAGGCCATGAAATAACATAGCACAACCTAAAGGTTACCAACTGCTTGACAATTATAGTAAACTGTGGTCAATTTAACAGGTTTTTATTGAATACAAATTAATGCCCTGTTCCTATTAAAAATGATCCATGCCAATCATTGGCCATTTCATTTAGATGAGGGAACAAATAAATATTCCTTTAGGAACACATTGTAAAATCCAAAACTGTTGTCCAAAGCACTGCTTTGTAAAACTCAGTGTGAGCACAACTTGCAGGTGGGCTGAGAATGAACTTCCAGAGAATTCTATGCAAATGCAGGATTTGGAAAAATGCATGGGAGCTGTGAGGTTCTAGCACAAGAAATGGTGGAAGCCCAAAAGAATTTGTCAGCAATAGCCTTAGAAGGCCTGGAATACACAAACACAGAAACTGCTTCCTGCCCAGTAAAGCCAGACTTTCATACAACTCCATACACCTGCCACGCACATGGACAGGACAGTGCCAGAGAAATGCTTGCCTCATCTCAACCCTCCTCTGAAGAACCTTCAGTGGGGACAATCACTAAAGAATGTCAGAGGCACTCCTATCCTGAGATGCTGTAGCAGTTGTATATCTACAAAAAACATTGAGAACGAGGTGCAAAGCCACGTCCAAGTGTACATGCAATGTCTGCTGTATTGTCATAGCATGACCAGTGAGTTTAGCCAAGTGAGCCCTTTATGCTCTTCTAAACTAAACACAGGCCTTTTGCTGTATCTCTTACCAAGCAGCTGGATGTTGCACCAATTCATAATACCCTGAGTATTACCCCTTGCAAATGACTTCCAAGGGAATGAGTACTCAGGAGTTTGTCGGAGACCTGATTAGATGGTGAAATGAATCAGTGTTAGAACCGCAGCAGACTTTGATCAGTTTAAAAATGGCTTGTTTGAACATCTGAAATCATTAGCGAGGTGTAAATGGGAGTGATTTAATATAGTGTTGAGAGCAATTAGATTGGAGTTCATTTTGTAGTGTCTATTGAGAACATTATTTTTATCTGGTTTAGAAACATTGTAATACTTGCATAATAGATGCGACACCCATTCTCCTTGAGCATTATTATAAATGTCTTTCCAGTAATATTCAGACATGTGAAAGCAGCAGTAAAAATAGTATTTGCTCTTGATCTTTTTCTGGGAGAAGGCTGAAGATTTCAGTGGATCAAATGCTTATTCTGCCTTCCAAGCTCTTTAGACATTTATCCAAAGATCTACTAAAGCAGTCAATGCAGATGGAAATGAAACTTTAAGACCTAGCTCTACAAGGTATTTATATTGAATTGCTTTAGCAAAATCCAACTACACATATTAAAAAAATGCACCTTCCTAACAAAATGCCATTAATCTGGAAGCTATGCCTCCAGTTTCTCCCAAAATTTATGGCATTACTTTTAAAATAAAGCCTAGCAAAATGAACAACCTCCAGAAAGATCCAGTTCAGAAAATATAGTGCTCAAAGTCCCAGACTTTTCCATTATTTATCAAATTGATTTCTGTGTGAAATTCTGTGGTCTCCTCTTCTCCTCTTCCCAACAGTTCTGCCTTTGTCTCCAATAACAGAAATTTAAAGCTCTTTCTTATATCATTTTGCAGTAAAAAACAGTTGGGAAATATAGCTTGTTTAATGGTAACCTGTAGAAAAAAATATATATTTTTATATAAATACATATTGACTGCAGTGTCTGAAAATCAAGAAATATAGCTCAAGAAGTGACCTACTGACAGACAACAGGGTTTTCAAAGTATCATTATTCCAGTTAGGTTTATATCTACTGGCATGAAAGTAGATCACATTAAAGGGCCTGAGCCAAACCAGTTCAAACTCAAGAAGTTATTGGAAAGCTTGGGAGTCTATACACATGGAATAAAAAGTGCCATTTAGAAACCACTAGTAGATGATCTGCCTCCTTGTGATTAATGTGCAAAAGCAGAATTGTGCAGAAATAGACTAGTAAATGGAGGGCTTTAGTTTTTCCTAGTGACTATGTTCACCATGAGTCATTTCTAACATAAAACACTTACTAATAAATGGATCACTTCAGGCTTTGAAGTTGTTTTCCTCATAGTACCTGCATGTGATGTATAGAACTAATTTTATCTTCATTTATAGACAAAAATTTAAGACCTAAAATATACTCATAAACAGAAATTCTATGACAGTAAAGGAAGCTACGATGCCAAAATATGAAATTCATATAACCAGCCTTTTCACTCCCATCTATTAAGTCTCTTGTTTACTCAGGCATTGCTGAGATATTTGTCTCTGTGCCATTCCTAAACAAAAAGCTACAGCTTCCTTCAGGGAAGCATCAGTAGTTCATATCAGTGGCATGAGCACATTCGACACTGGTTCTGGATGGGGATTCATCCCAAAGCAAAGGATAATTGTTTATTTCTCAAAGTCCTATTCCAGGTTCCACAAGTAAGTTTTGGGTTTTCTAGGACAGCATTGACATGGGAATCAGCTTTGGCACATTAATCTTCACTATTTAATGGTGTAAACACTCCTCATCTGCCAAATAATTTATGCCTTTTACTGATGCTAAATCCTTAGAACAAACATATTAACTATATACAGAATCAGTTTCAAATAAAATGATGATTTCTGCCCCAATGCCAAGTTTTCACTCGGGAGCTTAATTTTATTTTTTTGCTAGGCAAAGCAAAAACTGCTGTTCCCCTCATTAGCACTCCACAGTTATTGAATGATTACTTCTCCTTCAAACAGTCCCTAAAATCTCACCTTGCTGAAACATGTGAATATGGGGGACTAAGCTCATGATCTTTCACTAAGCTTCATTCATCCTGCATTTTCACTCAGGTATTTTACAGGAGCCATATAGCATAATCTTTGTCATCTGTTTTATAAAGCACAGAGTACACTAATATTCAATAAAAGGTTAAGAAACAGAGTAAAACTAATGAAGAAAAAAAAAAGAGGTTGTTCCAGTATCACAGGAATTTCCAATATTAATTCTTGTTGGTTTTCTCTCCTGCAGGCCATGATGACATGGAAGACAGAGCAAAGCAAGGCAATTCAGCTCATGAGTTACATCTAGTTCCCATGAGGAAGCTGGTAAGAACATGATTAAGTGGAGTCATCCAAAAGCATTTGAACTATGAGTTATTTTTCTGAAGCAAAATGTTTCACTGTGCCTGTGCAAAACACAGAAATTTATGCATTTTAAAAATTCTATAGAAAACTGACCTTCAAAAAGTAGCAAGAATCATATTCTTATTCTGCAAGTGGCCAGATGAAAATTAAACAAACAAGCTCTCAATGTAAGTTGTCCTCACTAAAGAGTTTCATTGTTTAGGGGAAGGAAAGGGTTGTGATATTATTTTCTTTTAAACAATCAATCCTTCAGAACATGAAGTCACTTAAAGAAGAACCATTAAAATAAAATTAAAAATAAACCAAACTAATTTCTGCCCTTGTTGTAAGATGGGTAATTACACAAAACCCAACAACAATGAAAGCAAGATCATTACTGAGAGAGTTAAATAGAGAGAAACTCCCAGAGGAGCACATAACGGATGTGGATGGTATATTACACCATTGTTATCAGGCAAAACTATTCTCTTTGCTTGTAAATTAAGTTAATGTGTTAGTATTAATACTTAGGGATTTGAAAAATAAGCTGGATTTCAATTATCATCACTTTTCTACACGTGGTGAGGATCATGTCCCTTGTGCCAGGATGCATCCTGCAGAGTATTAGCTACTTAGAAATGATTGCTCTGGATTTTTACCTCTGCTGTTTGCAGGACAACAGGGCAAGAGGGAGGGAGGGAGGAAGGAAGTGGCGGAAGGAAGGAAGGAAGGAAGGAAGGAAGTGGCGGAAGGAAGGAAGTGGCGGAAGGAAGTGGCGGAAGGAAGGAAGTGGCGGAAGGAAGTGGCGGAAGGAAGTGGCGGAAGGAAGTGGCGGAAGGAAGTGGCGGAAGGAAGTGGCGGAAGGAAGGAAGGAAGTGGCGGAAGGAAGTGGCGGAAGGAAGTGGCGGAAGGAAGTGGCGGAAGGAAGTGGCGGAAGGAAGTGGCGGAAGGAAGTGGCGGAAGGAAGGAAGTGGCGGAAGGAAGGAAGTGGCGGAAGGAAGGAAGTGGCGGAAGTGGCGGAAGTGGCGGAAGTGGCGGAAGTGGCGGAAGGAAGGAAGGAAGGAAGGAAGGAAGGAAGGAAGGAAGTGGCGGAAGGAAGGAAGTGGCGGAAGGAAGTGGCGGAAGGAAGGGGCGGAAGGAAGTGGCGGAAGGAAGTGGCGGAAGGAAGGAAGGAAGGAAGGAAGTGGCGGAAGGAAGGAAGGAAGTGGCGGAAGGAAGGAAGTGGCGGAAGGAAGTGGCGGAAGGAAGTGGCGGAAGGAAGGAAGGAAGTGGCGGAAGGAAGGAAGTGGCGGAAGGAAGTGGCGGAAGGAAGGAAGGAAGTGGCGGAAGGAAGGAAGGAAGTGGCGGAAGGAAGTGGCGGAAGGAAGTGGCGGAAGGAAGTGGCGGAAGGAAGTGGCGGAAGGAAGGAAGGAAGTGGCGGAAGGAAGGAAGGAAGGAAGGAAGGAAGGAAGGAAGGAAGGAAGGAAGGAAGGAAGGAAGGAAGGAAGGAAGGAAGGAAGGAAGGAAGGAAGGAAGGAAGGAAGTGGCGGAAGGAAGTGGCGGAAGGAAGGAAGTGGCGGAAGGAAGTGGCGGAAGGAAGTGGCGGAAGGAAGGAAGGAAGTGGCGGAAGGAAGGAAGGAAGTGGCGGAAGGAAGGAAGGAAGTGGCGGAAGGAAGGAAGTGGCGGAAGGAAGGAAGTGGCGGAAGGAAGTGGCGGAAGGAAGTGGCGGAAGGAAGTGGCGGAAGGAAGTGGCGGAAGGAAGTGGCGGAAGGAAGTGGCGGAAGGAAGTGGCGGAAGGAAGTGGCGGAAGGAAGTGGCGGAAGGAAGGAAGGAAGGAAGGAAGGAAGGAAGGAAGGAAGGAAGGAAGGAAGGAAGTGGCGGAAGGAAGTGGCGGAAGGAAGGAAGTGGCGGAAGGAAGGAAGTGGCGGAAGGAAGGAAGTGGCGGAAGGAAGGAAGGAAGTGGCGGAAGGAAGGAAGTGGCGGAAGGAAGGAAGTGGCGGAAGGAAGGAAGGAAGTGGCGGAAGGAAGGAAGGAAGTGGCGGAAGGAAGGAAGGAAGTGGAGGAAGGAAGGAAGGAAGTGGCGGAAGGAAGTGGCGGAAGGAAGGAAGTGGCGGAAGGAAGTGGCGGAAGGAAGTGGCGGAAGGAAGTGGCGGAAGGAAGGAAGTGGCGGAAGGAAGTGGCGGAAGGAAGTGGCGGAAGGAAGTGGCGGAAGGAAGTGGCGGAAGGAAGTGGCGGAAGGAAGTGGCGGAAGGAAGGAAGGAAGGAAGGAAGGAAGGAAGGAAGGAAGGAAGGAAGGAAGGAAGGAAGGAAGGAAGGAAGGAAGGAAGGAAGGAAGGAAGGAAGTGGCGGAAGGAAGGAAGGAAGTGGCGGAAGGAAGGAAGGAAGGAAGGAAGGAAGGAAGGAAGGAAGGAAGGAAGGAAGGAAGGAAGGAAGGAAGGAAGGAAGGAAGGAAGTGGCGGAAGGAAGGAAGGAAGTGGCGGAAGGAAGTGGCGGAAGGAAGTGGCGGAAGGAAGTGGCGGAAGGAAGTGGCGGAAGGAAGTGGCGGAAGGAAGGAAGTGGCGGAAGGAAGGAAGTGGCGGAAGGAAGGAAGTGGCGGAAGGAAGGAAGGAAGTGGCGGAAGGAAGGAAGTGGCGGAAGGAAGTGGCGGAAGGAAGTGGCGGAAGGAAGTGGCGGAAGGAAGTGGCGGAAGGAAGTGGCGGAAGGAAGTGGCGGAAGGAAGTGGCGGAAGGAAGTGGCGGAAGGAAGGAAGGAAGGAAGGAAGGAAGGAAGGAAGGAAGGAAGGAAGGAAGGAAGGAAGGAAGGAAGTGGCGGAAGGAAGTGGCGGAAGGAAGTGGCGGAAGGAAGTGGCGGAAGGAAGTGGCGGAAGGAAGTGGCGGAAGGAAGTGGCGGAAGGAAGTGGCGGAAGGAAGTGGCGGAAGGAAGTGGCGGAAGGAAGTGGCGGAAGGAAGGAAGGAAGGAAGGAAGGAAGGAAGGAAGGAAGGAAGGAAGGAAGGAAGGAAGGAAGGAAGGAAGGAAGGAAGGAAGGAAGGAAGGAAGGAAGGAAGGAAGGAAGTGGCGGAAGGAAGTGGCGGAAGGAAGTGGCGGAAGGAAGTGGCGGAAGGAAGTGGCGGAAGGAAGGAAGGAAGGAAGGAAGGAAGGAAGGAAGGAAGGAAGGAAGGAAGGAAGGAAGGAAGGAGCAAGCAACAAAAATTCTGGCTGGCCCCTCACTGAGACCCCACATAGGCTTCCAACACTGCCCATCCACCAACCCAACAGGGCTAAAGAAAAGCAGAATTAGGGCAGGCCTTAGAGCAGTCCATTCCAAATATCCCAGGGACTGATCTGAACAGACAGTGCAGAGCTAAGGGCTGTGCCGTGTGCCCGAGTAAGGAGAAGCAGCACCCAAGGGCCCCAAGTCTGACCCAGTCAAGAGAGAGGGGATAAAACATTTCCTCACCTCCCCCGCTGCAGCCTCACAGCTCATTTGCATTCTCCAGTTTGACCCTGCCATGGGCCTTGCCAGGGGAATCTCTTTGCATTTGAGCAAAGACCCTGAGCCTTTATCTCCATCTCTGCCTGCACAGCTTCAGAGAACTTCCCTGTGCCAGATCCAAGAGATACGAGCCAGTGCAGAAGGTTCCTCAGCAGTACAAGGAGCCCTCCTCCCACCTCTGGAGCAAGAAACAGGAAACTTGCATAATTAGTCAATTTAGACCCTGTAATGAGCATTGTTTTATGTTCTGACATTAAAGAATGTAGGAATCATTTAAAACCTGGAAGGCAAATTCACTGTTGGTGCAAACAGCTGACTCCAGTGACATTCAGCTTGTTTATGCAAGCAGCGAATTTGGCCTGCGTGTACTTTTTGCTCAATGCTTCTGTCAGACAATGCAGAACAAACAATATTTGGCTTCATCTCACTCTGGGCAGATCAACTATTTGCACCCAGGACTTTTTTCTTTGCCTGCCAGTTTGAATTTTCCCCCAGCCCAGGCTTTGATGTACCTTTATAACAGCTGCAAAACACATTTCATGCCAAGGAGCAATTTGCAGGCACAGCACTAGACATTTCAGAGCATTGCTAGTTATTCATACAGTATTTTTTTGGCAGCTTTTCGAAATATAATACCATAGAACTGTCGTCTCTCACAGTAACAAGTATTTTCATGCATTAGTCTTTTCTGTGAAAATAATTTATAATTTTTTACCACAACAGAGAACTCATCCTAGCAACATAGAAATTTTAAATCCAATAGTTTATTTTAGTAGTGCTAATTCTAAAGCAGTCTTAACAAAGGCTATGTTGACATATGTGTACAAAATATCTCAGGTAACAGAAAGGAGAGAAAAAAGAGGCAACCCCATAAAAAAGCACCTTGCATCCCCACTGCATGCTTTAGCTGACCTACCTTTCCCCAGGGGAAGAATGCAGTGCCTGGTAAATCACATACATGCTGTGAAAGCAAAGGCTCATTTCTCTGTTCCTGCTTTTTCTGTACAAAATGTACATAGAAATACTCTTAATTTGGATAATAGTTCCCCATAAGAAAAGATTTCTGTTAAGCAGACGTAAGTCTTATGTACCTCATTTACTTGAAACTCCTAAAACTAGGCTAGGAAGGCCTTGCACTCCATCTGAATTTATCAGTGATTACATAGCAAAGACATGGTAAATAATATTTGTTAAAAATAAAACCCAAATGTATCTTGTCCTCACAGTTTACTATCAGCACAAAATAAAGCTGCTCGTATTAGCTTTGCTCAATGAAAAGAGTTTCCATCACAGGCTAGATTCTAGAATATGAGAGGGTGACTTTTTCTTAGTTTAATTGCCTTTTAAGACGCAAATGTATCTCTTACAAAGTTTTCCAAGGACAGTTTCATCACAGAATTTAAATTCCATTGATATTCAACTGCTAGTAATCCACTCCTACAGGCCAACAGCCCCAGGGCACCATTTCTAGCCTTCTATCTTTCTCAGTTCAGCAGGCACATCACTGTTTTCTTACTTTGTGTTTCACATCACAGGCAGACTGAGCCATCACCCTGAGCTACATTTTCAATGTAGAAATCAGACATTCAAATCTCATACTCTGGAAGACATCCATCCCTGCTCACCAAACCTTCCCGTCTCATTCACCTTGTCAAGAAGTCATCCCATCAGACTTAAAGGCATCCTGATATTCTGGCTGTTAGGACAGTACTAATTCATCCCCAGGATGTGGGCTGAGGGCATTGCAGGGAGAAGCTCCAGAGAAGAGCCACCTGCAGCAAGTTCCAGCTCACCAGCACAGGTCCCCCTGTCCTGGAAGGCAGGCCAGCCCTGCTTCTGCAGAGGGAGAGTCTTTCTCCCACCTGCCCCAGGCCCAGAAGCTCTTGGTGACAGAGAGAAAAGGACAACCCGTGCCAATTCACCGCTCTGCTCCTGCCCCCTCACGCCCCCTCCCCAGCTGCCAGGCAATTTGATGTTCAGCTGGCAGAAGCATCTTGCTCTCTCACAGAAAGTAAACTAATTGCCTTCATTATTACTGCTGTTTCTCATCCCTCTTCTACTTTGTGCCACTTGCCTCTTTTGATCATTCTTCTTAAATATACACAGACTTCAATCCATTTAGATTTATCAGTGTTGTATTCTGCAGGTTATTACTCTCTCAGAAAGCAAGTTTTCTCATAATGTGGTAGCATTTGGATAAGTAAGGAGTCAGTGTCTCCCTTTGCACCTTATTTACTTTTCTCCTCCCTCCACATGTCAGTTAATAAAAAAATATGGATGGAAAGTATAAAAAAATCTTATGAGATAAGAGCTCCTGCACAAATATACAGAGAAGTTAAACATCATCACCTAGGAAATCAATAGCAAAGTCAGAAGAAGATCCAATCTCTTGATCCAAATCCAACAGTCTCAGAAAAGTACTTTATGTCTAACATCACATTGGTTTCATTTATGACATATTTCTCATTGCTGTTGTTTGAAATACTTTCAACAGGGAAAGAAAAAAATAAGTGATGAGCTCTCCTTTATTTTCCTGGTTTCATTTTAAATTAAAAAGAACCTTGCATCATCCCTAAATCCTATATTTAAAAATTTAAGTTTGCCTAAAGAAGAAAAGATTGAACGAACAGCAGAAATTGTGGAATTTTTTTTGTTTAAAAAGAGATTTTACTTTAAAAAGGAAGGAAAATATCTACAGGTATTTCTCAACTGTAACTTGTTAGACATAGATACAAAATACAAGTATTTTAGTCCAATTTAGTTGACAGAATATTAAGTACATAAGAAAATAAGTACATAAGAAAAATATTCAAACCCTAAAGACTGATTTTATAATATTTAAAACTTGACTTAAAAGCAATTTTGGCTGTTTGGTAGGTGAAGGAGATACACATATCCAAAATGATCAGAGCACATAGTGCAGCAACCAGGTTACTTTCAAGTTGTCATTTAAGGGACCCAGACAGCAAAATACACAGCCAGCAAGGCAGCTGGATGCACAATTTATTTCCAGTCCCTTTTCTCATAATAAAGAAACTACTTTTCTGTCATAGCAGCAGCATTCATTATACCCAAAGCAGTGAGACAATGAAAACATCATCACACTGTAATTGGCCTGAGGGATGCTGGCATGTCACTCCTTTCAGGCAGAGGAACATTGAGGCTCATTCCTCCAGTGATCCCCAGCCAGAGCAGCTCTGCAGCTGAGCTCCTGCCCCTTTGTCACAGCTACTGCGCTGTCCCATCAGGGCTAGATGTCCTAAAATGGAGCAAGCAAACTCAAAACTAACAATCAGTCATCCCTACAGGATTCCACTCTGGCTTGTCACAAATTGTGGGGTTTACAAGCAATTACAATTAAATCATTTTGTGATGAAACTGTTATTAAGAGACACGACAGAAACAAAAACAGCAGCATAATTCAATTTGTTTTCTCACAAAAGATACATCGTTGATCAGCATTTTTCCAATCAAGGCTTTCTGCTCCTGTGTCTTGTAAAAGACAGAGGACATTTCTCTAACCTCATTAAGTTCTCAACAAAGACCAGAAGGAATACTGGCTTCAGTTTTCAAAAGATGACATATGGTGTGTTCCACAGGATTGTCAGAACTAATCTCTGAAATCTTCACCTTAAATTGGCTGACAACTGTGCTAAGCTAAAGTTATTTTTGTATTAACCCTTAGGAATACAGATTGCCAGCAAATAGTAAAACTAGTCACCTTTGCAATTCCTTTTTGCTGTGTATCTGAAAGGCTCAAGGCATTATACATGTGCCAGCCTTCAAAACATCCAGTAGGAGGGATACTAAAGCCACTTTAAGGTAGAGGTATTGAGTAACAAATAAAATAAATAGATGGCAAGAGAAGTTTGCAACTCAAGGACAGATAATTTCTCAGTGCTAGCTCACAGCTGCAGACAGTCTTGTAATTAAGAGAAGTTATTTCCTAAATGTTTTCCAGATCCACTACAATATCAGCACTAGCCAGTTTAAAAACTTCTGAAGTCTAACATTTTTACATTCACAGAAAAACACACAGAAGGCGCTCACTCCAGTTTTGTTGACATTATGAAAGCTTTTCAGGTCAGGACTCAGAAAAATACTGATTCCAACACTTCCATTGATGGAAATCAAGAATTTGATGAAACCTGGGAGACCTCTGCCCAAACAGAGAATTAAATTGCTATTGTCCTGAGCAAGTACCTAAAGTGAGCTGCTCAAAAATAGTAACTCCCTCCACCACACACACACATCCCTCCCCTACAAATCTATAAAACATCATTCTGCTCTTCACAGATCCCATGGAGACAGCTGATTAAGCACTAACACAGTCAGCTATTACAGCCAGCAATCATGTAGGACAGGACTTTATTAAAAGAAAAGTTTTTTCCATAAAGTACAGAGTCACCGGGTACAACTTCTTCCATCATTTCAGATGGTCTCTTCTAGATTTGCTGAAGTCTGTTTCTTGCATTACTCTGTACAGCATGTGAGGCTTTCTAAAAAGATCAATAAGATCAGTGAACATTAGCAAAATCTGTTTTAACAACACATCCAGACTAATTTTTCTCAGAAACTAGACAATATAGGCATTCCTTATCTTGAAAGTAGAGAAAAGGAAAGCTCACATCTCTAGAAATCATTTTCCTTTGCTGATTTCTTGATCAGACACATGATCTTGCCTCAATTCCATCTAGAGGAGTTGCCTTAACCCTTCCTAGATTTCCTTCCACTGAGGCATATTGCAACATGCGACTGCTCCAAGGAGAGGGATTTTTCTCATAAAACATTTGACTAGAAGAAAAGCATTTTTGGAAGCAAGGAATATCTATTGTCCCCAAGACATTTTTGTGTTAGGTTCCTACATATTTTTATCTCTAAACCATGCTCCTCACAGCTTCTTCCTAGCTGTATTTCCATAAACAGCTACAAGCCATACTTATTTTTGATCTGCCTGTTCATTGTGCTTGACTGTAGTGTTAGAAATCACAGCCCATCTGGGTATGTCTTTTCTCTTTATCTGACTACTGTTTACAAGAATTTGCCTCTGCATATTCCCCAAGCTGTGAATGTGGTTATTCAATCATGATACATAAAGATCATTTCAGAGATAATCTCAGATTCAACAAAAACTATAGGCAAAAAGATAGGCCTTCCTTTCATGAGCAACAAGGAAAAAAAAATCTTCAGCTGGTTTTGTTCAGGCAGCAACATCAACTTACACACAGTCTTTGGGAGACATCACTTGGATTCTTGTGAAGAGAGAGTTATCAGAGCCAGAGACTCTCTGGCATGCACCAAACATTAAGCTTGCAAGCTCCTCTAGGCAGAGAGAAAGAAACAAAGAAAGCATTCAAGTCCCTTTTATGTCACATACACATAATACACAAGTGAAGGAGCAAAAATAACACCAGTATAAACTCTTCATCTAGCAGCTCATCACCTCCATGGGAACTGCTATAGCAGAGATTTCAGGTCAGCTTCATATTGATCAGATGAAAATCAGTTAACCATTTTCTCCTCACAAAGATCCTTTTCATGAAACTGCAAGCATCTTAGTGATATAGAGTTTCTTGCTTGATAACAGAAGAGAAGCTTTAACTTCAACAGTCCTGAAAATTAGGCCACCAACTGCATTGTGCTGCAGAGTATTTTCAAAACTCACTGCATTCAAAATAATTACAAATGCCTATCTATTGCTCAAAATTTTACCTGTTGATTTTATGAGGGGCTTTTTTTTGCAGCTGTACAGTCATGATAGCATAGGTATGCCTAGATTTTTGCAAACTTTATTTCAATTATTCCCTAAAAATTAATGATGATCTTTTGCAGTAGGCCAGTATAAGTTCAGAATCTTAGAGTCTCTTACAGAGCCCTGGGAAGCAGTCTCAAAAGAAATACAGACATTACTGCAATTCACATTATAGAACACATGAAGTATTATACCTGAGAATACCATAAGATTGTCAGATCAGTCACAGTTTTCCTATAATTAATAGCATTGCACTGACAAGCATATGCATGTGCATATATATTGAAATTTTTATATGCATAATACAGCTTTATCTTGGATAATATTCATTGCATATAAATTAATGCGTAATGTAAATAATTCCCTCCTGCAATGCTAATGATGGTCGTTTCCAGTTAGACCTCATATACAGTAAAAGCTTATGCCTTTGCCAAACCATGTATCAGAACATGCAACACTCTCTGTGAAGCATTGGCAGCCAGCAGGCTCTAGGTTTGCAAACATCTAGAAATCCAAGCCTGTTTTACACCAGTTTCATTGGCAAAAATGTTTTGCTTTTACACTGAAATCTTGGCCTTTCCAGGGCATCAACACTTTCTGCTCTGCATTGCCATCTCCAAATAGAGGCAGGAATAGTCCTTTCTGTAGTAGGTTTACAGGAAGGCATTCAGTGCATTTTTAAGTGAAATACAAACCTATTTTCCCAAGAAAAGCAGTGAAATTCCAGGGTCAGGGGAAATGGTTACTGCTGGCCTTCAGCAAGATGATGGCTGTTGTGTGAAGATACGTGGCTGGCCAGGATCTAAGTGCCCCAAGATGTGTTTGTGAGAGCCTCCAAAAACTGTGAAGAGTGTTAAGATACGGTTCCACCAGCACCTGCAGGTCCTGGCTCACACCACCTTTCCTCCTGGTTTCAGTGCTCAGATAGGTTTCTCTGTGCCAGATTTGTGGCCACACTCTGGTGGGCTCGGACTCCCCAGGTGTGCCCAGCCCTGTCTCTTCTGGTGGGGAAGCAGCTCTGGAGAACAACAGTGCACTCGTGTATGAACACACAACTGCCCTAAACGCAGAGAGCCCAGCACCAGGGCACACCCTCGCTCCCCCCTCACCACATTTCTACTCTTCAGTGTTTTATCCCAATGTTCATCTTCATGACCATAGCAGAATTAAAATTCTCCTAGCTGGCTGCAGAAGAGCAGGACCTGACACACATTTGCTGCCTTCTCTTGACTTTTGATTCAGCAAAACTTTAATAAACCCTATCATTTAAATAATCGTATTAACATGAGCAGTTGCCACCACTATGTTGCTTCCTCTCCTTGTACCTTCATCAGGTCTTTTTAACACATAGGATATCTGAGAGAAGGACTAATTATTGCTTTGTATTTGCACTCCAACATGATTGAGCCCTACTTACAAGCCTTTAAAATAATAATTGCATACTTTTATAAATTGCCACACAGACAATTCAAGCGCAACTATTTTTTCCTCAGTGCATGTAAAAAAAAAATCTCACTTTACAGTCATTTGGAAAATAAGATACTGCACTGGGGACAATACAAATTGGCTTGGCAATTTTAAAAAGATAGAGATAGATATACATTTAAATCCCTGTCTAAAAACTTCAAGACCTAGGATGAACTTTTCATGCCTAAGCCTGTTCCTACCTCAACCAACTCTCTAACAATTAAATAAAGCTCATGGAGGCATCCTTGAAATCTGACTTTAAATAATAAACATTGCATGGGATTTCTTTTCCACTATTTGGGGTTTAATTAGCTTAATGTTTGAAAGATATAACATCATTTAGTCTAAACAAGACACAACATCAGATCTGGCTTCAAGTACCATAGACACAACCAATTCCACAATGTTTTTGCAGGGAAGCAGATTTTTGCCTGTAAAACAAGTTAAAGTGTTAGTAGCTCCAGGTTCACCCAATACATCATATAAATGATGGCACACATTAATGTGACATGAGCTTTCCAATGAGTTCATGAGAGAAACATTTCCATGATCATGCATCAGAGTGTCAAATTCCTTTCTAGTTGTAGCAATAACATTCATTGTTCTCGCTGTCAGATTATGAAGAGTTGTGCCTGGTTAGTTTGAGTTTCTCATAAGCAAAGAACCTGATAGAAAGTGGATATTTTGATCTATGTAAATATTAAACTAAAGAAAATGATGATGAGACAGTTAAGGTGATACAGGTTATTACATTAACCTGCCTCAGCTACTCATGAGGAATGAAAGCTGAGCCATGAAACTCAGCTGTAATTGTGTAATGTTGGATGAAAACCAACAATTTAGAACTGATCACATAACTCACAGTTAGTGTGCAGTATTAATGCGTAATACCTATATGAGACAAAAAAGGAAAAAAAATCCATTTTTTGATCTAGCAATATTTTAGAGACATGGAATTTAAATCAGAATTTAGCATCTTAAAAATGCCAACTCAGAATGTGAATGGATTAACTTGTTATTGTGCTTAATACCCCAGCATTTTCCGGGAACAGGAGAATGTTTGCCTAATTTCCTGGGATGTTATTAAACATTAAAATTGCATGGGGAAGCATGGTCATGCCCACTTGTACACATTAATAACATCATCACGCAAAGATCTTGCACACACCACATACTCCTCTGCCAGCCTAATTTCCAGTTTATGAAACTTTTCATGGAATTTGGCTGACTCTGGGAATAAGTCCACAGTGAGTAGCACAAAGGTAGGCAAGAGGCAGCACAGGGAGCTGCACCGTGGGCCAGCCCTGCATCCCTGGCTCTGTGTGCCCGTGTGTGTTTGTGTGCCCCCAACAGCACTCACGGGCAGGGGAAGCTAAAAACCTGAATTTCAGCTGAAGGGAAGCACCAAGGTGCCTGCAGCACGTGACTCATTCAGCATCAGTGCCCCCAGGCCAGCAATGCTGGGGAGCATTGCCACAGGCAGGTTTAATGCCATCTTTAATATGCTTTGCATAAGCTGTTGGTTTTTTTAATTGGCTATACTGAGTGAATTTTTTTTTTAAATTAACAATAATGAAGCACAGTCTCCAGAACCCCAAAGGGTTTTTCCAAATAAAAAGTAGCTCTAATGACAGTCTCTGGGCTTTTTTAACACAGTGAAATAAGGCAACTCCAGTGTCATTTGAAAGTGACACTGGCTGCAGAATACTGCTCCATCTATCCCTCAGAAAGAACCTATGGAAAACCTTCAGGAAAATTTGTTCCCCATTCAGAGTCACATGACTAAACACCACCTAAATTAAGTCGAAACCAAAAGTTATTGATTCTCTCTGATTTTCAACAAGCAAATTTTGAAGTGTCACATGGCTAAAGAGACTACTCAAGATTCTGGTTGGGTACAGCACAGGAGTTGATTCCATTCCTTCCCACAAGTACTTTAAAAATATAGGATTTTCAATTTAGACAATATAGCTTAATTTCACAAAAATGTATGTCCAATAATAAGCAAAAGGAAAAAAAATCCAAAAGACCACATCAACAAATTTTAGGAAGATTTCAATGTGTAGATCAGAAAATAGATTTTTTTTGTTCCCTTCCTGTACCCACCACAGTATTAATACTCTTTACACCATGTGACAGGGCAGTACTTTAATAAGTAGGATAAAATTGCTTTAAAATATTTTTCAATACTGAATAGGTATGACTAGGATACAAACTCACCACAAGTGGTGGTATCCAAAAACTCCACAGGAGAAGGGAATCTTCACAGATGATTGCTTTTGTCAGAGGATAAAGAATATGTTAGACCCCTTTCCTACCCACATATTCTGCTCTCCCTATTATTCTTTGTTTGGTTATCATAACTGGTAAAAACAAAGAACTTCAGCCTAAGCAGCATTCCCAGTTATAGAAATAACATTGCACATATTGGGATTAAGGCAGTGAACACAAAGGCTTGTAGTCCCCAAAATTTTCAAAGATTTAACCTAGAAATCATGAGAATGGATGTGAGCAGATTCTCACATAGAGAGATATGCACACAAGAGAGTGAAGGTGATACCTATAACTCCACATCACTTTCAGAATTAAAAGGATTTGACCCTTGAAAGAAAGAAAAAAAATCTGGGGTATAAAAAAAAAAAGTGTGACAATGAAAATCTAATACCAAGCTACAACCACAGAGGCTGCTCTTGATAACTGTTATATTCTCTTCTCTGCAATATGACCTGTGGAGTCTCTCCAGAGACACTGAGGGGGTGTGAGCTGTTCCCCTGACTGAGCAGAGACCCCTGCTCTGCGTGACTGCCACGTGTGCTGCTTCAGGAGCTTCCTTTGGAACACAGAGCCAGAGAAAGCAGAGGTGGCTGTGCCAGGCGAGCTGCTCTGGGGGCTCACACCAGGCTGCTCTCCATCTCCCCTGCTTTTACCTTCCCCCTTCCAGCAATCTTCACACAGGGAAGAATGTAAAAGGAAAAAATCCCTGAAGCCTACAAAAGAAAATTAACAAAATAGCAAACCTATATCTGCAGTAAAGCAGGGAGATCCTCATTGCCAGAAAGGGAGCAGCCTGCGACAAGTTCAGCCTTTCTCAACATTGGGAAGGACAGGGGTTTTTTACTGTCTAAAATCCTTCCATTACAAGTACTATGAATAAATGTTGTAGTTTAAGAATCTGTTCAGATTAAGTGCATGGAAATTATTTTTCTAATCAGATTCTGAAATGTTTGGGCTATTTTTTCCACATTGATTCAAGAACTAATGGGGGCCTCTTCAAGTAGAACTTCAGGTATTCATATGTATTACTCAGCAGACATTAGAAAAGCAAAAAAACTACTAAAACACAAGTAAATTTTTATTGAGGTACATCAAGAGCCCTAAAAAACCTATTTCAGCATGAGATGGAGAGAGTTTTAGCATTTTGAACAAACTTTAAAATCCCATTCTTGTGCTGTTTGCAGAAAAAAACCCCGCAAACTATTCCCTGCAGCCAGAGAGTCTGCTCTGATAAGAGTTTTATGAGACTAAGCATAATTTTAAATTGAATAGGTTTTTTTCTCCATACAATTTGCCATTTCTCCCCGTTCTCTATCCCATAATTTTATTTTTTAGAAGTAGTTTTCCTTTGAATTGGATTTTAAATACACATCATTACAATTCTGGTAAGTAAGACTGCAAACACAAATGTTCCTCTCAGTCAGGAAAAATGTCTTGTGACAAGTAAAATTTTAAAGCTGCTTAGTTTTCAGGTAGCATCTTTGCTTAGGTTTAAAAAAAAATACCAAAAAAGTCCCCACCACTAAACAAAAATTCCATAACTCCTGAAAATCTAGCCCATAAATGGATGCATTTTGTTCAAGGATCTCCAATCCACTGTTGACACAATAATCTTTCATCATCCTTCACTTTCCAACATGTGCCACCTATCCAATCTCAACTTTGCCATTTCTAATCATTAATAATGTTTTAGTATTAATCGTTCCCTGGCAATAGATGAATGACACATCTGCATGGATTTTGAAGAAGAAGGTTGAATCTTTATTAGCTCCAAGATTACTTCTCCTCTTCCCTAACCCTGTCACCTTACTGTGCCTAGGCTGACTTAGATGACCTCTTTCAACAGGTAAGGAATCAGAGCTAGCACTACCAAACAAATCCCTTGGCATCTCTCCCTCTTATGAGGAAAAGAATAAATCAGCTGTCCCCTAAGACTCTTGTTCACTATTTGCCCCTGGAAGCTCATTTTCTCAGCATACCTTCCTTATAAAAGTTGTACATTGATAAGGTATAACCCAATCTGCACTTCCCTTTGAAACAAAACTGTTCCTTAAAATACATGTAATCACATAAGCTTGTCCCTTTTCTTCCAGATAGTGAAAAACACTTCAGGCCAAAAATACAGAAGGCAATCAGGCATTAGGGTCTGGGCAATCTCTTCACTGTTTAGGAGAAGGACAGGCAATGCCAGCAGAACAACTATCTCAGGAGTGCTCAAATGCAGAAAAGACTTGTCAGATTGCCAGTGGCTGCAGGAAAAAAAACCAGAACCCCACCTTCTTCAAAATGTAAGGAGAGTTATGGCTGATAAACAGCACATTTTAAGGGCAAGGATACAGGGCATGTCAGGTAGGGACACATTTTAGGTACTGCAAAAGTGATGAAATATTATGACTAATACTGAAACAATGTTCCAGCATGCATCAAACTCCATTGAAACACCTTTTAATTGCAAAACATTTATCTTTATTCTGATCAACCCCTATTAATGCAGGGAGTGGTCAGCACTTCCTTTTCAGCATTTACTGTGTTGCATTATTCCTTTTCAATAACAGGATTAGGGATGCAGTGTAGACTGTACATGTTCAGATAATATTTTGAAAACTACTCAACTTCAAATTATTTTTTCTGCCTGTGAGGGCTCTTTGTAGGTTGAAAATCATCAGACCTATAAATCATCATATTGCTTTGTTATGCAATCACAGATTTCTCACACCTCTCTTTTCTCTGCAGGACACACACATACAGTGTTACAACCATTCCCTAAAATGGCTTGCACTTCTGCTAAAATGTGTTTTCCACAAAGAAAAGCTCCAAATTGAGAATAATAAAAAAACCTTCTGAAAGCTGACTTCTGTCTTTTGATTAAAAGGCAAAATACTTGAGCAAATATTTACTACTAGGTTGTCTCCAGGTTTTCTCAGTGAAGCCACAGCAGCCCCACCAGGCAGCCAGCTTATCTGGTGGCAACACCCCTGCACAGGTTTTTCCCTGATGGGCTCTGCAGCAGCACAGCAGCTCACAGCACACTGGTTTCAAGAGGGCAGGCAAATCTTTTCCATCACTGTTTGAGTAGTAAAAGACTGAAATGATATTGCTGGGGGAAAATGAGGGGCACATTGATATAAAGGTCAAAGCGCACAAACTGACATCTCAGAGAGAAGCTAAGACACTTTTAGCTAATGCTATGTTAATAAGGGTGGAATAGACACCCTGTGTTGACACAATACTGTTTGCAGCTCACATAAATAAAATTGTGCATAGTACTTGGTAAAGTGGTGGGTTTTGAGGTTTCACTTGTATGAGAGCTTCATAAAACACAGTCAAAAATCCTTTGTACAATAGCTTCATAAAACACTGTAAAAATCCTTTTGTAAGATAGCTTCATTAACATTAAAAACATGTAAGAGTATGACATTCCTCTTGTACAGGGAACAGCTACAAAGGTAGTAACCCTCACCTCCTGAACATCAGTTTATGTTACTTGATAGCAAACCCTTGTGGAAAGCACATTAAAAAATATTAGCATAGAGCTTCCTGCTTCACAGAGAACAGAATCTCCTCACGGTGACTAGAGCAAGTAGAAGAAAAATGATGTCACAAAAGGTGACCTCTGAACAGTTTTATAGAGAGGTGATAATATAAACCTATTCTCCCAAAATAGAACAGCACAAGAATTGCAGTTACTAACTAAGGAGAATTAGTTCAATTCTCCTATAGCAAGGAGAAAGTATTTTGTTTAAATTTAAGAAACTAAAAATTAAGAAATATTATTAGATTGGAAAAATCCAGTTTTTTATGACCTTTTCCATTGACAACAAGGTATGAGTAATCTGTAGAAACACCAGTCTTGTCAAATCAAGCAGCGCAGAGCAGCATTAATGCTGAGGACCTTCAAGACTCCCTAATGACAAATGGTTGCATTGCAGCAGCACTAGTTAGCATGCTGAGTGCCAAAATCCCTCGAGAGTCAAAATATTCCCCAAAATATAGACCACAAATTTTGGGAAGTTTTGAAAAGTAAACACAACAGATTTCCTACAAACAAATTGAGCAATTGAAGACAGTCTTCAATTCTATTTGGTAATGGGGTTGATTTATTTTTTTAGAAGCAGTAAGAGAGCAAATTCATACAAGTTTTAGTCAATAAAATGCTGCTTTTATAGTCAATAGAAATGCTAAACTTATAAGCTTTGAGGATTTATACATAAATAAAGATGAAGCATGGAAATCGGCACAGCATTCTCTCATTCCTGTTTAAAAATATTTAGAAGCCTTTGAGCCAAGCTGAATGAGTTTTTTCATAAATTCAAGTATTGATATTTTCCTGAAACATCTACATTACAATTTTTAGTTATTTATACATACTTTTGCCTCTCGCAGTTAAAAAAAAAAAAAAAGGCAAGAAACCCCTCATGGGGATGGTTCTCCTAATTTCCCCTTTACCAAAAAAGCTTTGTTTAGGGGTGTTGGGAGCAAACAAAACTGATACAAACTCCAGCATCTCCAGGCCAGGACTCTGTCCTGGTCCCTGGGGCCCAGCCCAGTGCATGGGAGCTCCTGTCTGTGCTCAGCCCGAGGGATGTGGCTGCTGCTTTTCCACTTGCAGGTTCAGCCACTGGCAAAGCTGCACAGATATCCAGGAGCTGACAGGGCTGGTCACACAGGCTGCCACAGACAAGGTGCTGCCTTCAACACCTCCCCAGAACACAAACCAGACAGCCCAGTGCACACACACACACACACATTCGTGCATCCCCCAAGTGCCAGCAGAGCCCCTCTGCCCACACCCCTGCCCCTCCTGCCCCCTCAGGTCCCCTCCTGGGTGGCTGGAGCATGAGCACCCCCAGGCACAGCTGCTCTGGGCACACGCAGGCTCTGAGCCAGCCCCAGCCGTGGGCACTGAGCTCCTGTCACACCGGTGGGGACGAGGCCGCCCCGCACAGCCGAGGGTGGCACACAGATGCCACTGGCCCCAGCGAGGGACATCACAGGCCAAAGGAGCCCACACCCCCACACGGCTCCAGCTGCTCCAAATCCATTCACACAGCACCACAGCAGCTGGCCTCTGCAGCACCCCCACGCAGGGATTCTGCAGCAAATCTTTAAGGCAGGATCTGATCAGCAGATCAGACACACAGACTGTGATCAGTGTAGGGCTCAGTCAGTACTGACCAGTTTTGTTTACAAGTGAGCAACACCTTTTTAATATCCCTTTCTGTCCATATCCATGGTTTCCCTTTGACTCCCTTCCCATGCAGATTTCCCTGTCACAGACATCTGTTGTGAAAAATCCTTTCTTTAGGATTTTTCCTTCTGGGAAGCTGAGGCCCCAGAAAAAGAATGTAAACACTGGTTATCTGCTGCTGTGGCATGCAGCAGGTGCACCTGAGATTGGTCCATGTTGCATGTGTACAGTTAAGGGCCAATCAGAGACCGAGCTCTCTCTGGGACGGAATCAGAGAGAGCTCCTTTGTTTATTCATTCCTTTTCTATTCTTAGCATAGCAAGCTTCTGAAACTTTCTCTCTATTCCTATTAGTATAGTAATAATGTAATATATAGCATAAAATAATAAATCCAGCCTTCTGATCATGGAGTCAAGATTCTCGCCTCTCTGTTCACCCTGCAACCCTTGCAAGCCCGGCAACATTTCCCCGCCAGTGTGGGCAGAACCAACAACCCTTTGCAACATCCTGGACCCTCAGGATTACAACTTTAGCAGTTTTAAAGTGCCCATTTGTTAGCAAATCATTAATTCATTTTTCTTTGCTTCTTGTCTTTGTTCCGTTATGTTTGTCTGCCAGGTCTGTCGCTGTGTTTCAGTTATTGCTTCCCTTTTTCTCCTTTTTATCACATTTGACAAGGTCCTTGACCAGATAATCTTACAGAAAGAAGTGTTCCCATGTTCCCCACACAATCACTTTGACATACCTCTACATACACCCACACAGTCTCACAAACTGCTGACTAAAGTGAAATCAAGTAAAAAAATACACTTCAAAATATCCAGGGATAAATAGCCATGGGAGCCTTCCACCTTCTGTTCTTGCTGCTGGTGTGCTCAGGCAAGGACTGCATTCACACTCTTGTAAAGGACTTCTATTCCCTGCTTTTACAAAGCAGTGCCATTTCATTTCAATGAGTCCTCCAAGAAGGAAAGTTGTACTCAGCATGAGTAAAAGGTGCTTTCTACTCAAAACACACAGCAGACAATACTGCAACAAGCCAATAAGAGAAAAGAAAAAAAGTCGAGGTGGTCTACAAACCAAAGACAAGCATGTAGTCTACAATCCTATTTTCTATGAGAAGGAGGAAAGAAAATTCACTTTCTCCAGGTTCAAGGAGAGGCTTGCAAGCCAATGCTGTAATTGCTTTACTCTCTTTTTAAACCACTAAAAATATAGAAAGCTTTTGGTAAAATGCAGCATAACTTGGAAAAAAAGGATACTTTTTCTCTCCCTCATATTTCATAAATGTAAATAAATAATATTTACATTTATGTGTCCAGCTAACACTCCCCACCTTGCAAAGAAGGGGAACATCAGTCTTGGGAGCAGCACTACAAAATAGTGTTTTAACTCCCACAACACCAGCCCTGCTACAAAATCCAGAACAAATGGTAAGCACTGAGAAGATTTTTTCCTAAATAGTTTTCATTTAGGAGTAGCAATAACATACTCACCATGGGTGGAGAGGGAGCCCAACCATGTGGATGATCAAAACACGTACTAAACAGAGGAGTAGCATCACTAAAGCTGGGGAGGGAAGAACATGAACTTCCTTGGAATTCTCTACCCCCTCCACAGCTCCAGAAAGATTTCCTAGACTTGAAATGTCTGACTTTCTAATGAGTCTAATTGAAACGTCCCTCCGCCTGAAAGCTTTCACTGCCCCCTTTTTACCTTCTATAACCTAAAGTTCAGAAACAGTGCCAGAAGGACACAAGGAATTATGATTAAATATATTACACTGGCCAATAAAGAAATTATATCTAATGTTCCAAAAATCTTGGAATTAGAGGATGTAGGAGGGTGTTTACCTAGGTAACCATTAGAGGGGCTGAAGTGTTTACCTAGGTAACCATTAGAGGGGCTCAATCCTTCTGGGCTCTTACAGTGCACAGAGCAGTTTACACAAATGTATTCAGCCTGAGAGAACAGCTTCCTCACAAAGGTGTTCAAAGTGTCCCATCTCCCTCTTTAACATGCGTTTTGTGTTACAATTTAATCCCTTCATATGCACGGAATTTGACATAGCCCTGCTGGAAAGCTCAGCTCTTCCCCCAGCCTCAGCCCCTCCCAGGAATCTCCAGGCAGCTCCTGCACATCCCCTCAAAGCTGCTGCGAGTATCAGCACTTCCCAGCAATTGCACTTTACAAAAAATCCTGCAGCTTCTAATTGAGCCAGGCACTTCTTATATAGGAAAACACTATTATTTTTTCTCCTTTAAAAAAAAAAAAACACAGTTTATGAATTCTACCTGCTTACTGATACATTTGACACTATTGGAAAAATAAGGCAGCTGATTTAGGGAACAAGAATTATTCACACTAGGGAGATCTGTATCATTAACCATTTTTTGTTTCTTAATCTGTTCTTTGTGTGCTGCAGATAGAGCAATTCTGCCACCTAGAGTAAAATTTATGTCCAAGATAGAAAGATTTTGGTGAACATATACTGTCTGCTTGACTAATTTGAAATGGAAGAGATACTTTCTCTGGCAGATAATTAAATGCAAATATTATGGGTTTATTCATTTATTTTTTAAGGCATGCTACAAAATATTTAGTTGGCTGCTTGCTATCAAAATCAGCAGCATTGCCATAGAACCAGGTGAAATATATAATAAATACAGCTGAGATAATTTACATTTTTATTGGCCATTTCATTACACACTTCTCCAAATATTTCCAAGTCTTCACATAGAAGTTATATGTTTCCCCATATAAATGGAAGAGAATTCCCTTAGCAAGGTTTTTAAATCCAGAATTAGACTATTTGACCAAATCAGAAAATTAAGAAAATTATAATCCAACTGAACATAAAAATTGTTACAGTTCATTCATATATATGTACACGTGTGTGTATATATATATATGTTATATTTTTAAATATTTCTATTTTGGAGGCCAAAACCTGCTGCCAGTCGATACATTAAACACTGTCTGTTAGCTGGGAGGGGAAAAGTGAGGCAATAGCAAGACAAAGTAATTCCTTACATAGAGCTGATGATCTTTAATTTATATAAAAGCCAGGATTTTAACATCTCATTACTATGAACTAATGCCTCTACATCCAGTTGTCTTACTCACAAGAACAAAGAACTTATGTCTCCTCAGACAGGAATCTGTGGTTTTACAGATTCTGATAAATTTAAAGCAATAACATCCTTTTCTGGGGGCTGAAAGGACATATGCTGAGCTCTTCCATGAGCAGTCAAAGTACCAAATAACACATAATTTATACTCTAGTGACTCAAATACATTTGTCATCGATGTGGATGGAGATTTGCTTGCGACTGAAAAAAACTAAATATATTATTTTCTTCCTCTATTTTCTCTTTTTCAGTCAGGGAAGAACACCCTATAGAGGGTATGCAAGGTTAATCCCTTGGCTCACCGAGCATTGGCTGGAAAGGCAGGGACAAGAATTCCCTCCAGGTGCAAGTATTGGATGTAACCTTCAGATCACAAAGTCTTTAAAAATTTGTTTCCAGAAGCCAGGAGAGTTTGCCAGATAACGCCTCTGTCTTTTCTGCAGATCTGTTCCTTAAACACCTGCTACTCCTGAAGCTGAGATTGTGAGATAAGTGAACCTTGGCATGACCCTTCCTGGCCATCCTCATGGGGTTGTTCTGGTGACAAAAAAAAGCACCAAAGATCAGTTGTTGCTGGAATTAAAAATAGCCTCTGCTTATTGGCAATAATGTGTTGCACCGAATGCACATAGCACACTTCATCTGAGGATCTAAGTGTTTTGCAAACATTAATTAAGCTCTGCACTGCTATTATGATTCACAGAATGCCATTATCACACCCAAGGGATGCAGGAAAGAAAGCCATTGAAGCAAAGTATAGGGAAGCAAGCCCTTGAAAGCAAAATGATTCTGGTTCCATTTCAGATCACATCGACCTACATACATCCTAGGACAGAGAAAATAAAGTCAAGGATTACTCAGAACAGAGCAGTTGATTTTTATGTGATTTATGAAGCATAGATACTTTTTTAAAGTACTGGTTTCTTCTGACCTTTCTTTCTTTTCTTGTCATTTGCAGGATTATGTGTTATTAGCATTTCCCAGTCCTGCTATTATTTCTGTATATTCTGTTATCTTCCTAACCTTGAATACATTCACCTTTCTTTTCAAATCTGCTAGTCTCAACCTTCTTCCAATCATTTGACCTTTGAGTATCACATTTCTTCCAAACACCCTATGCCTCAAGTTCTTTCACTTGACATTTCCCTCCAGAAGTCAGAGAACATTTTTTCCTCTCTCAACCTTTAGCACATTTTTCAATACTGCACCAATCATTGCTGACTCCCTGGGGAGCAAAACATTTTCTATTCTAGGAACCAGGAGTAAACAGGCAGAGTGGATCCTGGGAGCCGAGAGCAGCAAGCATTCACTGTCCACCGCTACGTCCTTTCAGCTCATCTCCATCACAGCAGAAACACACCGAAGGACACGTTCTGAGGTTCAATAACTGGTGTGATAGGTCTTTGTGGCATCAGTCACGTTATCAACACGCAGCCAGGGTGACTGAGTGCCTCTCTGAAGCGCCAGTGCTCAATGGGCAGACACCAGGCCTTGGAGGCCTGCACACAACTGGCAGGGCTCAGATCTGCCTGGGACCATGGAACATGGTGGGGAACTCACACAGCTCCTGCAAGGGGTGGATGTGTATTGGGTTTTTGTGGCCTTCTTCAGGCAATTGTAGAAGTCCCCCATGCACTGGCCCTGCTCATGCAGGCTTTGAACACCCCAGTATTTGGGAGGGATAATAGAGCAGAGCACAAGTAACTGAAGTAAGTGAAGATGTTTCAGGAGTGCATTAATGATGACTTTCTGACACAAGTGATCCCCCAAAAGCCAGCCAAAAAGGGCAGATTCTCTGCTGGGCTTCATCCTTTCAAAGAAAGAACAACTAGCCAGGGGTGTTGTGATTTAAGCCCCACAAGCACCTCAGCCCCATACAGCTGCTCACTCACTGCCTTCTGCAGAGTGCTGAGGGAATGAATTAAAAGAGGAACAAAAGTGAGAAAAATTGCAGGTTGGGATAGGAGGGGGAAAGGAATGGTGAACAACAAAAAGTTTGCAAAAACAATTGTTTAGCACCAGCCAACTAATGCCCAACTAAAGTTCTGAGCAACAGCAACCCCTGGAAAACTGATTCCCAGTTCTATGGCTGAGAACAATGTTATGGAATCTCCTTTTGTTCAGTTGGAGTCAGCCTCATGTCCACCTCCAACCTCCTCGCTGCAGCAGAGTAAGAAACAGAGAAGGCCTTAATAGTGTGTTAGCACTGTTCAGCGGTAGTGAAAATATTGGTGTGTAATGAGCTTCACTTTGGTCATCAGTCCAAAACATGGCACTTAACAGGTATTTTCTGCACAGAAATTAACTCCATCCCAGTCAGAGTTAGTGCAGGGAGTGTGAAGGCTGGAGGCAATCATGAATTGTGGAGCTCAGGATGCAGAAAGGAGGGGAGAGGACAAATAGCAAGACCCTGCACTCCAGGAAAGTATTTTTGGTTTCCTCCCTTTGAGGAGCCATGTGGAGTACAGTCCTGGAGAAAAGAGTGGGGCAGCAGTTGGATTTTTGTTGAGTCACCTCCTCCAGTCTCAAGATTTGTCTCTCCCAATGTGCAGAAAGGACTCCTGCACAGATGAACAGGAAGTTCCTGACAAAACTCATCTATCAAAAGGAAAAATAAGAGATGACAGCAGGGACAAGTGACCCAGGAAGAACACAGAGATACTGCCCAAGTGAGTAGTAATGGAGTTAGATACATCAAAGCCCATCTGAAGCTGAACCCAGTGAGAGACACAAAAGGCAATATGAAAGGCTTCTGCAGGCATACCAGCAGCATAAGGAAGATTAGGGGCAGTGTGCTGCTGAATGGGCTCTATAGTAGCAGGCAACACTGATAAGGCTGAGGCACTCAGTGCCTCCCACACTGTGGTCCTTCCTAGCAAGATCTGCCTTTCAGAAATCTCAGGTTCTTGAAATCAGTGAAAATGTCTGGAGCAGGGAAATGCTGTCAGTAGAGAAGGGATGGATGCACACACAAGTACTGAGGGAGGCAGCCAATGTCATTGTAAGACCACCATCAATGATCTTTGAAAGGTCATAGGGGCTGAAGAAGGTTCCTGACAACTGGAAGACAGCAATTGTCATCTTCCAGGATAAGGAGGCAAATATGAGAAACTACAGGCCAGCTGGCCTCACTTCAAACCCTGGCAAGGTGGTGCACCAAATAATCCTGGAAGCTATTTCCAAGTGCCCTCAAAAGGTGATGAGTCAGCATAAACTTAGAGTTTATACTCATACCTGAACAGCCTCACAGCCTTCCACAACAAACCTATGAGCTCCGTGGGTGAGAAGAGAATCGTGGATGTGGTTTATCTTTGCTTCAGACTTTTGCCAGTCTCACATGACTTTCTTATAGATACACTGACTAAATACAGACTAGATAAGTGGACAATAAAGTAGATTGAAAACTGGTTGAACTGCCAGGCTCAGATGGTTGCTGTGATCAGCAGTACAAGGCCTGGCTGAAGGACAATCACTAATGTATCCCTGAGGTTGATACTGGGGCCAGTACTGTTTAACATCTTCATTAATGAACTGAAAGATGGAATGGAGCATGCCAACAGCAAGGTTGCAGATGATAAATTTTGGGGAGGAGTGGCTGATACACCAGATGGCTATGTTGCTTTGCTGCCATTCCAAGGGAACACAGCAGTGAAGGAGAAATAAGCAAACAGAAACCTCATGAAGTTCAGGGAAATCAAATTTAAAGTCATGCATTTGGGAAGAAATAAGGCCATGCACCAGCACAGGTGTTTGGGGCAAATGGAAGGAAAGCAGCTCTGGAGAGAAGGGCTGGGGGATCCTGGTGAACTTGAGTCACCCTGCACCCTTGAAACAATCCAGAAGCACTAGGCAGAGCCAAGCCAGCAGGCAGAGGGAAATCACAGAATCACGAGGTTGGAGGAAACCTTCAAGATCATCAAGTCCAACCCATCCCTAACACCTCAACTAAACCATGGCACTGAGTCCCACATCCAGTCTTTTTTAAACACATCCAGCGATGGTGACTCCACCACCTCCTCAGAGAGACCATTCCAGTACTTTATCACTCTTTCCATTAAAAGCTTTCTTCCTAATATCCAACCTAAACTTCCTTGGTGCAGCTTGAGACTGTGCCCTCTGGTTCTGTCAGTTGCTGCCTGGAGAAAGAGACCAACCCCACCTGACTGCAAACACCTTTCAGGGAGTTGTAGAGAGTGGTAAGGTCACCCCTGAGTCTCCTGTTCTCCAGGCTGAGCACCCCCAGCTCCCTCAGGGGTTCCTCACAGGGTTTGTGCTCCCAGCCCCTCTCCAGCCTCGCTGCCTCCTCTGGATGTGCTCAAGTGTCCCAAGGCCCTTCCCAAACTGAGGGGCCAGAGCTGGACACAGCACTCAGGGTGTGGCCTCACCAGTGCTGAGCACAGGGGCAGGATGACCTCCCTGCTCCTGCTGGCCACACTGCTCCTGGCACTGGCCAGGATGCCCTTGGCCTTCTTGGCCACCAGGGCTCCCTGCTGGCTCGTGTTCAGCCGGCTGTCACCAGCACCCCCAGGGCCCTTTCTGCCTGGGCACTGTCCAAACACACCATCCCCAGCCTGTAGTGCTGCAGGGGGTTTTGTGGCCAAAATGCAGGACTTGACACTTGGATTTATTAAACTTCATCCTGTTAGACTCTGCCCACCCATCCAACCATTCCAGGTGTCTCTGCAGAGCCCTCCTATCCTCCAACAGATCAACACACACTCCCAGCTTAGTGCCATCTGCAAATTTACAGTGAAAGACTCAGTCCCCTCATCCATGTCATCAATAAAGATAGTGAACAGATGATACTTCCAGTGGTGATACACAACATAGGTGCTGGGACCAGCCCTGCACTCCCCAGTACAGACACACAACAGAGATGAACTGGAGCAATCCCAGTACAAAAAATACTGTGGAATCTCCATTTGTGGAGATACACAATACCAAACTGAATGTAGTCCTGAACAACCTGCTGTAGGCAACCCTGCATTCAGCATGGGTGTTAGATTAGACAGTCCCCAGTGGTTCCTTCTGATTCTAAAGGTTCTGTGACACTGTGACCCGTGTTCTGGTGACTGAATAAGACCGAAATAATTATTTTTAAAAGAAAAAAAATAAACTGACTTTCCCCCAATATGTTTAAAACTCAACATACAGAAAGAAATCAGAGACTGTCAGACATTCTCATCTACTAACTGCAATCCACCAGCAGGTTAAACCTGCAAAAATTTCACCTACAGTAAGAGCTCAGAACACTTTTGAAAAACTAGGAGGGCTCACTGAGAGCATTGGATTCCAATTAAGACAAGCTGCAAGACTTTTTCCAGAATGGAAACACAAACTACAGAAACAGGGACTATGCTCTAGCAGAATACTAATGTTAATGTTGTCAGCTAATGAGTAGAAATGAAGGGATAAGCTTGAATATTCCTCTCTCCTATTTGTGTGCACTCCATTAACATATACAGGGTTTTCAAATAGCTAGAATACAGATGTGAAATACATTGAGAGCACTACTGAAAGTATTTTTGATATTTTCATACCACTTAGGTTTTACATTCTCAATACTTTTGTATCTTTTCCATTCCCCCATCATGTCACTTTATGAAAGTCCCTGTTTAAGATGAAAGAAGGTGAAACCTGCTTTTTATAATATACTCTTTCCAGGATTTTCATTTTACTTTTCATTCACTCCTCCCCACACCCCTCACCCTCTAAAACTTGAATAGGTTACAGTATCTTGAACGACAGAGGAGAGTTTAATGCAGCTTTGGAAAATCACCACTTTTCTTTGCAAGGAAAAAAATGCTTAGCTCTCAGAAGTTCTATCCCTTAATCTGGTATAGTACTTTTAATTAACAGAAGCTTAACCTTCATTCAACCCCTTGCAAGAAGCCAGTCACTATTGCCTTTATTTTACCAAACAATTGAACTGTCTAATTAAAAGTCACAAAATAAATAAGTGACAATGAGAACTAGATTTCAGCTTCTGTAGCTTAGCTAAATGCATTATGTTATCTATTTATATTCATTAGAGCAAAGATCTAAAGGCACATCTTTGCCAACACTCACCTTTGAAGGGCCAGAAGACAAAAGAAATTTCTCACTTCAAAGTGACAGTAGACAAAACAACTGAATTTTCCACTTGAAAGATTCATTGCTCTAAGGTATTAGTGGAAATTTATATAAATACTTAGCCATCTATTTATTGCTACATACATACATATGTATGTATATATGTATGTATATATATATGTGTATATATATAAATCCCACACACACACTAGCTGATGTTGAGCTTGAAGCAGACAATGTCAATTTTCTTTTAAGGAAACTTTTGGGGTTTGGGGTTTTTTCCCCCTGTCACACTAGTGTGAATATTGCCATGCTAGGCAGTAGCTATTTCATCTAGATAGAACCTGGCTGAGCTGCTCAGGGTTGAGTCTTATCAGGTACAGCCCTCAAATCACACAAAGCACAGCCAGCAGCAGCCAGGGCAGATCAAACACTAACCTGGGGTGCAGTGGGCACCCACAGCAGGGACTGCTTTATCTGTCTCCTGAAACAGAAAGAACAAAGTCCTACCAGTTCATTAAAAGCAGCTTTGAAAGTCCTGTAGTTTTCTCAGGTATTTCCAGAGCCACTTAAGATGAAGAGGGCTGTAAAAAGGTGTGTAAGGTTCATGAAGCAAACTTCTTCCCAGCTCAGAGCACGACATTACTGTTGTGTTATCAATAAAAAAACAGAAAAAAACACCACACCACTTCATTTTCACTAAACACAGGTAAACGACCTGCAATAGTGTAGAACGTAAGTTATATTAAATTATATTCTTCCACAGTGAGATTGTACCTTGTGTTTTCATACACAACAGACATTTTCTGTGTATTTCTACAACCCAGTTCTACAGTGTTGTGGAAAGAAAGTGCAACTAAAGAGTCTACAATTAAGTTTTTAGTTGCACTTCCAGCAGGACTTAGCAAGAAGCTGACCATATCATACAACCAGAGATGGGGGGCAGAACTGCAACAGAAGCATTAGTAATAACCTAATTGGAACACATTATTTGGAAGAAGCCCCCTAGCTAAGTTACATGAGCTGTAATATCAAGCTGGCAAGTTGATAGAACACTATTCAAGTGTTTCCAATTGATAGGATAATATTTTAAACCCACCTAAAATCCACAGGTGTTGATAAATCTTTCTGGTGTCCATACCAGTAAGCTATAAAATTCAAGGAGCAAGGAGGCTTCCAGCTATAGACCCACAATCCAACAGTATTTTCCTGAAAAGTAATACCAATGTGATCTTTGAATTCCTGCCATTTATATTATTCTCTGTCCCCCAAATTCTCCATTGCTTCAGTCACAACCTACAGTACAGTACTGATCAAAGCAGGTGTCCTTTACTGCTAAAATCCCCTCTTTTCTTATATATAGAAAAGCATCCCAGTAGGACACTCATATTTCCCCAAATCTTCAGTAGGAAAATTGTGAATGTGCTGTTTCATGGGCACACAGCACTAAAACAGTCATTCACCACTGCAAAACCCTCGAGAAAAAAGAGGAAACAGCCAATGTTTCAGCAGAGCTCAGGCTGCACCTAAAGTGAGAGAATTATCTGTTTAATTTCCAAGCCTTTCTGTTTAAATGAATGTTTGACTTCCCCCAGACAGGGAATACAGTAAAAAGTAAAAGGCTTTTTTCACAAAAAGCTAAGAAATGGAGTTGCCTGCCTAGTTTATGTAATTCTTTGCAGAGAAGTCATCCTCTAATGTGAATACTAATTTCCCTTGTGAAAAGGAGCAGCAGTAATAACCAACAAGTTGAATGTGAGCATATTTGCGACCTAACTGTCAAATGAAAACGTGTGAATTACAGTGCTGCTTTCTCCACTGATGTTTGAAATCTAACATATGCCAGTTTACACAGTGCTTGGAGATGGAGAGCATCTTTTAAAGACATGGATAACATCCACCCCCTTCTCTCTCTGGAACAAAAGAAAAAATTAATGTTTGGTTGTAATGCAACAAAAAAATCAATCACAGCTCTTTGATAAAGGTTTGTCGGAGATTCCCTGGAAAATAGGACACCTGAGAATTCTTAACTACAGCAGATACAAATCCAAAATAGTTACAGCAAATTAGTGCCAAGGAAGGCTGAATTATCTCCATGTAAATCTCAGAACAGCTTGGTTTGAACCAAGAGGCACCACCTTTACCTACAGATGTAAGTAAGTAGTATGGGGCAAACACTCTTCATAATTTTGGTTAAGAGCATATTTAAGATAATGTAGAGAAAGGAGTGAATATGTGTTATTGGAGACCTTACATTTGATTTCAATAGCTCTAAATGAAATGGTGAGCATGAGCAGCAGAACTGTATTTTCTGCTACACACTCAGGAACAAGGCATGGGGAAGTCTATAGCCTTTAACTGATAATGCCAGCTGGCATTTCTGCCTTTGTGGAGCTCCCTTTCACAGTACTCCTGCAGGACCTTTATCTTTAAAATACAGAATCTCAAAATAATTTTGAAATTATTACCATGCAGTTTTACTAATGAGGGTCTGAACAGCAGGAGTCTGGTCAGAAATGTGGAGGAGCCCCATTTGTGTTTTTCTTTAGATTCTTTAATGCTGAACAGTACATTACATCTCTCAATATGATGACTCAAAAAGAGCAAAGTTAGCTTTTACAAGAGAAATTATTACCACAGCAACTGATGATTACCTTGCACAACTGGCCACACTAAAAATGTCCTTATCAGTAGTACACATCCAATGTGCAAATTAGCACATTAGTTGTTGATTAGCAGCTCCATACCAGATCCTACATCAGGCTGCCAAGTCTCTTTCCTCACATCTAAACTACATCTAGAGCATTCTATAGGATAAATTAGTTGATATTAACAAAACTAATCATCTAATTGTTCTTGTACACTTTTTAGTGCACATCCTTAATGAAAACAAAGACTAAAAAATATAACAAGGTGCTTTCACTGTTCCTATCAAGTACCCAAACATATTACTCCTTTTAGTTTCTTAATTCCTGGCTGCTATGTCATGAGCACTGTCATAAAGGGTTTGAAGAACTCCGAGTAGAACTACCATGTTTCCTTTCATTCACACTACTTTGGGGTATTGAAGAATAAAATATTAACTCTTTTTTTTTTCAAGAAAATTACCTGATTCGAGACTGCAGTAACTAGAGCTCCTTGAAGGCTTTTCCTTAAATTTAGGTAGAAATTAGAGAATTTTCTCCACTGCCTGCAGAGCCTCAATTGGTATATTTGTATCTGGCTAATATTAGCAGCGGTACTGAGTAGCTACAGCAGCTCTCTCAGACACACCACTGATCACCAGCAATGCACAGTAGCTCTGGCCACACCTGCCTGCACTGCAGTATTCCAGGCAGAAAACTCCAATCAATAATAACAATAACAAAGCAAAACTCCAATAAAAAACCTTGAAAAAAAATTAAAAGCCTAAGGTTTGCCTGTAGGATGAGGAGATACATTGCTAACAAGAAAGCAGCAGAGGTGTCCCAGACCTGCTTTAGGAGGCTGCACAAGGCCATTGAAGAACACAGATTGCACTGCAGAAACTTTTCACTGCATTACAAAGACAAAAGTCAGATTCACTCCAAAACATAACTTCATATTGAAGGCAATGCTGCCACTGATGGGTTGAGCAGATGACTGAAAGAAATAAAAATCACCAAACCACAATTAATTGTTGTATTTAGTTAGCCTACACTGGAAAACTTGTCTTTAAAGGATGTATTCTTTTCTACGAGAAGTTTCTAAATTGAGGTTTTTGAAATTGATCTTTTTTAACTGTTACATATTAATTTTGGAATTTATACTGGTTACAAATCAGAAGTCATACATCAAAGCAGAAACTACAGACTTAAAGCACGCCTGTGGCCAAGCAATGTCTAGATGCAGGAATGCAAGGACTCTTCAAAGTGACAGGAACTTTATTAGGAAAAGTTCACATTCAGAAGCCCTTTGCTTGTTAGGTACTGGAGATACATTAAGTTTGCCAACTTTATCAAAACCCTGTGTGTGTTTCTTATGTCTCTTCTGAAATTAATCAAAATCTCTGACAATGTAAGCTGCAGTTATCCAGGCTGTTATATGCTCCAACTAGGCAACAGCAATCTGAAAAAAGAAAATACTTTTAACACAACATGGATGGGGTTTGGGGGAATTTGGAAGGTGGGGGCGGTTGGTTGGTTGGGAGTTTTTGTTGTAGATATTTAGGGTAGTTATCTGTCTTGCAGTCTTCCTAGTAGATGACGTGCCATCTCCAGAGGTGTATCAGATGTTATTTCTGATGTTTTATTTATCTTTCTCAAAGTATCTTATCTAAAATTGCTACAAAAAATTTACACACAGTAGAGACTGAGCAAAAAGCAGAACTTACCTTTTTTTTAACACAAAGCAGTATTTCCACTGACAATCCTCCTTAGGATCTTATATCTACACCTTAAAAAAGGGTGTATTTCTTAAGAGCAGGAGCAATTAGACAGTCTGTGTTTGAGCTTCCCTCATGCGTAACTTGTACATTCAATCATTATTCCAGACTCCTGCATTGCAGAGGACAAACAATCCATGGTATATCCCTTCTTCTCCTGTGCCCCTGCCCCCTGTCTCTTTCTTCATCCACACAATTATTCATGTGCCTGCACTCCCAGGCTGTAATTGTGACAACCCCTGGAATATTTCTCTATTGCTAAGCATCTTCTGTATAGAACTGATGAGAAAAACTGGAGAGTGGATGGTTTAGTAGTAAAGAGAACAACAGGAAATCCAGCATGAGGTTCAGAAACTGCTTCCAGGATATGATTAGCTATAGGCTGAAAGATAAGACCTCCTAGAATACAGACAAAACCTGGCATTTAGAACTTAAATAGTTAACTTCCTCTTTGAAACACAGAAGTGGAAGAGGAAGGATTGAAACAGACAAGTACTGCAGCATTAAGCACACAGGAATTCAACTAAACTTCTCTTTGAATACAAATAAATTCCTTGAATAAATAAATATTTCCCACTGTGTTGATGTATTTGTGGATACTTAGCACATCCTTACAAGGCACTCAAAGCAACAGGGAGTATATGATAGACCTTTCTGAAAATGTTCCAAAACAACCAGGAACACTCTAAGCCTAGGAACAGCTAAATGCTCAAAGACCTTACAGGAGATTACCTGTCCCATTTCAACCCTATTTCACATCCTCCACCTCACTTAGGGCAAGCAGGACACTACAGAATTTCACAAGTGATTCCACCACCAGTGAAATTGGAAAAACTGTGAGTTTAAAAGCTGAGTTTTGGCAGTGCAAGGCAATGGACTTTGATTCAATAGTAGTCAAATGCAGTTCATCAGAAAAAAAAATCAAACCCTGACTTCACTGACTGCATTCCAGCTTGCTGAAGCTGTTAATTAACCAAAACTCAGTAATGCCCTTTGGGATTAGAATGCTCTGTGTTCCACTTGCTTGGGTGCCAAGTCTTGCAGTAAAATAAGCCATTTCTTATAAGCTATGCTTAATAGCTCAATCAACATTTGCGGGAGAAATTAACAGCAGGTTCCCAATAATTTAGCTCTCTGAAGATGCTGATTTAGGCTTTGCCAGCCTATATGATTTCCCCACTGATAAACTGTTACCACTGTTTAATCAACAACACCAAGGGCAAATTGAAGTGAAACCAGTGACCAACTCACACACACACTCACTAAATTATTGCTTCTGAAGTGGGCTGTATTAGATAACTACAGTTGAACATAATTTATATACAGACTCAATTATCAATATCCATTTTTAAGGGATAAAACATGATTAATATTGAACCCATGGTTCACCTGTGTTGTCACTCACTGATTTACCCCACCACAATCTTGCCACCTCCACAGAAGTGGGATTTTTAGTTACAAGAGAAGCTGATTGGAAAAGCTCTTCTTGAGCTTCCTCCTTCTCTGAGCTACAAGTTAAAAGGAATATTAAACAACAAGGGTTGTTTTTTTGGTTTTTTTTCTGGTAGAGAGCCACAGGCTCTCAAACCAATCCTCATGCTCAAAATCACAAGGCTACGTATTATTCCAGCAGTCACTTGGAAAGGCTTTTCAGCTTGTTCAGAAGCGAAAAGAAAAGAAAGAGTGAAAAGAAAACAAAACCACACAAGCCCAAAATCCCAAATCTTCAAAATGTTAAACAACCTAAACTCAGAAAGGATTTTTCAAGCAAAAGCAGTAAGACTCTGCTTTTACAAACCTGAGTGTAGCACTCTAGTTGCAAACAAAATGGTCTCTACCTTTCCTTTCACAGTAATATTGCTGTCAAGCTTTAATAACAGCATGAAAAAAGAAATACTGGCCAGAACCCTAAGAAGAACCAAGAAAACTTATCTCAAGATAAAATTTAAAAAAAAAAAAAATAAAAGATTATATACTCAGGGAACAGGCTAAGATCAATTAAAATTACATAACATTTTCACTAACACAGTTTCACTTTTCAAAATGAAAGTCAGATTTATTCAACATTAAGTGCAACAACACATCAGAAATCAATAAAATCAATTTTCACTTATAAAGTAAAGCAAAGTAACATGAATAAACACAGGAAAATACTGTCTGAGACTCTCCAAGCAGGACATTTCTCATAAGACTCACAGAAAAGAAAGAAAAAAAAAGATTTTTATATGCAAACAGACTAAATTCCCCCAAATTCAGGGTTATTTTCCAGTTGTAAAGCAATATATAGCTAATGGGAGGTAAACTAGAAAAGGGGATGAAATGCATCATGCTGTACAACACCAAAGAAATACCCCAAATGCATTTGTGTACAGCATTAACAACATGCAATAGGTGAGGTTAAAAGCAAGTACAGTGTATATATTAGAGACAGAAACTAGTCAGTCTGAGGGCTTTCTTTCTTGTTTTAGTTCAACTAATGAAAACAAACAGAAGCCAAGAGCAGAGGAAGAGCAGAATCTGCATGGAGAACATCTCTTCCCAGAACAGTAAACATCTTAAGATTCAAATTTTGCACACATTTACTTGTCTTGGTCCTCTTCTTGCTATGTCATTAAAACATATCCAGATCCAATGGGCTTTATGCAAGTATCTACATTTTTATAAAGCAGTAATTAAACAAAACAATGCAAGTCATTCAAATTCTGCTAATCTTTTAAGTCAGGCATTAATATGCTGAACACTCACTACAACTCAACATTATTTAAATTAAAAATAAAAACAGGGCAAGACATCTCCCAAACAGCCTTGCTGAAGTCTAGGGTATTCTAATTATATTTGTTGCTTGGAGGAGAGCGATGTGAAAACAGACAATGTGCTACCCAATTCATTTCATTAAGAATTATTTAAACCATACTTTTAGACAACAGCTGGTCTCTTTGTTCATTCTATTCAGTTCACAGCCTGACAGATTTCTCTTGTCAGTCTTTTATTTTTTATAACAGCAATTTTTTAAGACAAACTCCCAAGATCTCCTATAGATTTTGTCAGCTATTGAAAAGCAAGCAAGCATAGCACACATGCAAGTTATTAGAATTAGAGAGCCAAATATAATTAACTACAAAGTTCCAAGCAGTAAGTACATCTACATTCCCCTGGGGAGACTCCATCTTACTGGGAGATGGATTTGAAAGCTGATAAAGAACACAGGTTACCTAGTTCACTTCAGAAGTTCTCTGCCTTCACCTGAAGACTTACCAGAATCCATTACCAACCAACAAGCTAACAAGCCAGTACAAATATTTAAGATTGTCATTCATTTCTGTAAGAATGGAGTGATGGCTGACAACTGAAGACCGACTTTTGTAGTGTTAGACATACTGACCTTAATTTTAAATGAATTCAAGTCTGAAAATAATTGTGCAGCATTAACTTAAGACACAAATAAACAATCAAAGGATAATTAAAGGATAATTTTACCACTCATACACAAATCACACCAGCCAATGCTCCACCTCATTCACCTGAAGTACAGTAGTGTTTTTACAATATCCAACTGTGACAAAGTTTTTAAAAGGCAACTATTTATCATTTATCTACTAGTAATTCCCAACTGAAAAAGGCCTGTAATGCTCTAAACTATAAACAACTACCAGTACCTGTTTATTTTTTAACAGGACAGGGTTCACAAATAACTGAGTTGAATTAAAATAAAAGGAATGTGAAGGACAAAGTTTTGATTCAGATGTCTTTAGCACATATTAAACCAAAACTGACATTAAGACATGCTACTTAATGTTCTCTGAAACTGCTCTGAGGTGGCAATCACCCCGGTTAGTACTGTAACTACTAAATTTAATGCTGGGTGAAAAACAGAATAGAAATCAGAAATAAGAAGGTACCCTGTCTTTACATGTACCCTAGAGAGTACATGTAAAGAAAAGAGTGGGATTTTTATGTTGGATAATAAGTTACTGATCTGAAAGTGTTGAGACTGAATGTACCTCTTATCTCCAGCAATCTAAATTGTGAGTGTTCCTTAGGAGATTAAATGCCACCAAACATTTTTCATCCTCTCCAATGAACAAGAGGCATTTCTTTTCACCCTGCTCAAATGTGTAATCCTGAACATCTAAGCAGAAATCGACCTTCCCACTTTCATTTCAGCAAAGCATTAAATACACAGAACACACACATAGAATTTGAAAAATTTGAGATTTAAAGTTGTAAAAAAAAACAAAAGATAACACAAATCTACTTTATTTCTGAATGCCTGAAGTAGATTGGTAAGTACTGACATCTGCTTCAGCAATGCCAGATGCAAGAGCACCCAGGAATAATAGTTTAACATTTGATATTGTTACCACTTTTATCAATTGGTGCATTCTGTTTATGTAACAGAAGACTAAGTGGAGAGTCAGAAAAACACCATCTGCACTGGGCTGGAAGCAAAAACTACCTGTTGAATACCTGAATGACACATTTGAACTGCTAATGAAGCCACAAAGAATGGTCACCTAAACATCTACACTGTCAGGCAGCCAAACTCTGCAGGCAATTTTTGGTTATTAGTTGTCCCAACATCTGTGCCATTAGCAGAAAATGTTAGCAGCACTTAGACTCAACCAGGCATAGGGGGCTTCACCATGAATTATGAAGATGCAGCATCCAGGTTAAAATGCCTACAAGCAATTTGGAGCAGTGATTCAAGCATGAGATATTAACACACCCCTACAGCAAGAGCAACTGGAAGAGATTAGAAAAATGTATTCATCCAACTTAACCTGTTGCACAAGGAGATAAGCAAATAGACAAGAGGTCCAAGAATTAGTAATTCCTGTATTTGGCTTTTTAAAAAAAATCATTTACATTCTTCATTGCTCAAAAATATGCTTGTAATTGAATGGGGAAAAAATATTTATGAAAATAAGGTAGCAATCCCTCTCCAGCAATGTATCATGGAAACAGAATGAAACTATCCTGAAACTCTAAAGGCTGGTGATACAAGTATTACTAATCAGCTCATCTCCCTCCTGTGCAAGCCATGTTCCCATATTTTGGGAAGCAAAAGGCAAAATCTTGAAAGCTTTAATTTCTAATTAGTGTTATCTTTTTAGGCTTTTAATCAGGTGTAAATTACTGCCTAACTCCAGCTGGCATGCATAAATATCGTAAGAAAACTGAAATCAAGTATTCTTGGCTTCATCATCTTCTAGGCTTCCAAACAAGGAACCACATTCTTACTCTAACATTACTACTTGGATGACAATTGAGAATTTTTCCTCTTTCAGCAAACTGCCCTTCAGGAAGCAGAGGGTAATCCACTACCTAGGTACCAGTGGGGGAAGAAAAGTTGACATATGCCTGGAACTGCCAATGAACAATTTTAAGTTCCATCACTGAGCTGTGGGGATGAGGGATGGAGGGGAACCAACCAAAATGAAAAACCAAAAAATGCAAATGCAATCAGCTGGTTTTATCTCTAAGCCCACCATAAGATGGTAAAAAGCATTCCCCATGGTAACCAAAATGCCTTTCCCAAAACTTTTATGCTAATCAAGTGTCACGTAGCTTTAGTAAGAATTGTGGAAAGGTTTGTATTTGTTTCATTTTGGAAGAACTGGGATTTTTTTCCTTCTTTATACAGAATCTTATATTTGACACTTCATTTTACAAGTGACTTAAACAGCAACCTTAAACAGGGAGAAGTCTTCTAGGCAATTTCCACAAAGAAGCTGCTGTCCTGGCAAAGTACTCTAACAAAACATTTAAATAGCAAAGAACCTCATCTTCTGAAATACCAGATAATTAAAAACAGAACATGGATTTTAGCTAAAAAAAGCAAAAAAGCACCCAAAACAAACAAACAAAATAAAACCCCACAAACCAATCTCTAGTGACACTAGCTGACTGTCTCAAGTGACTGATACACCCTTTGAATGCTGGGGGTTGGAATGCTGGCTGCACTCACTGACTGCCAGCAAGTTCAAGTCACACTGGCAGCAAATGGAACAGAGAACCTTCTGAGGCACATTGTCTCATTCTTAGATCTGGATGTGAGATTCAGTTTCCTGTTATTTCATAACAGATGTGTGCCAGGTACTTCAATGCTAAGACTGGATTTGATGACTGCCAGTGAAGATCTGCCTCAGAGCCAGTGCTCTCAGCACCCTTCAACAACATGACTCGAACCATTTAAAGATGGGGATTTCTGCAGGAGGAGCCATGGAGGCCACTTACATTGTGGACAAATTTAAATGGCAAGAAATGCAAGTGGCTATTAAAATAATAAAAAATAAACTCAATTAACATAGAATTCGTTTGTCCTCCAACATATAATATTCACCACTTCTGATTGTATTAATTTAAGCTTTTTGTTCTCTATTAAGAAGCAGCTATAAAGTTACAGCCAGTGATACACTGAGTTGAGAGTTGTCTGTGCTCCAAAGGTTTGCCATTTTGAAGCTAAAATCTACCACTATGATAATCTTATCTGATTTGTTTGCACAGTACAAAGAAGTATTTTTACCAGAAAATAGTTAAATTGTTTCTTTAAAAATATACTTAGCACTTTAACTCTCAGCCAATAAAGAGCTCAATACCTCCTCTATTTCACTTTTAGCTACACTTACTACAGAAAACTAAATTTGTCTGTTCTGGCTTCTCAACATTTGAGTTTGCCCAATTTTGATATCAGAATTAAGAAGTGCTGCCCTTCCACTACTCAGTACCAACTTTTTCTCCATGTGTAAATGCTTACTCTCCAGTACCAAAATGCCACTTCATCTTTTTTGGTAATGATAGAGACAGAGTTACTCAAACCTCACACCAAGATCTACTATCCAGCCCCAGATCTTATTTTAAACTCAATTATTGCTATGGCCTTCTCAAGTGCACCAAGGTTTTTCTGGTAGTAGTTTTCTCCATGTTGTTTGGGAGGCACAGGAAGTTCCCTACTTGCATAAAAGTAATTGTTCCCTTTGTAGATGTTCAAGTACTTCATCAGGGTTTAAGCTACAGCTCTGGAAGGCTCAGCACTGAGGTGGTTCTTCGGCACAAGTCTTTTTTCATCACTGCTTTTTGCTGTCTGCCATGTACAGAGTGCACAATCTTTGTTCAAAGAGACCATTGCTACCTTGCAATTGCTTTATTTTGAAGCTACAGCTGGTCAATCTGATGATTCAGAGAATATTGGAACAATACTATGTTCTCATTATTTTCTATTCCACTAATTTTTTCTTCACCAAACTTTATCAAATAATTGATTTGTCCCATGATTTTCTGCATAGATGGCCTACAATCAGTCTCTGTTAGACAACAGAACTCTGGATTATTTCTGTTCTCTTAAGGAATTAACCAAGGTACCAGGACATGTATAGTACTTGCAAATGCAAGGTCTCCACCCCATTTTATAACCCTTCTCTTTCAGCCATGTCACTAATCACAGTCAACCTGTTAAAATCACCACCACTTCTTGAGGAGAGAACAAACACATTGGGTATGTACAGTGAAACCTAAATAGAAAATGATAGAAAAGACACATATCATTTGATTTCAATTAGCTACAGGTTTTGAAGGCTCCTTACTAGAAAAAATGTAGGCAGTCTGTGAGTAATTCTGTCACACAGTACATCACATACATAGTGGCAAGAAGTGAGCCCCCAGTCACAAGTCCCTGGCGGTGGCACCTGCTACTGAGGCAATGAGAACACCCCTGTGGAAGATCTGAGACTGTTTAGTCATCACTGGCTAAATTGCTTCTGCTGACTAGAGCAGGAGGTATTTCCTTGGAATGTACCTCAAGAAATTCCTGCTCAGTATATTAATATTTTCAAACTGAATAAAAGGCACTGTTGCTTAAGCCATATATTTCTTGTCTCCAACTGTTTAAAAAAAAATAAAAATATGGTTTTGAACACCTAGCTACTGCTACCCTAAGAAGGCTTCCTTGTTATCTCACAGTAATTTCACCTCTCCCTAAAAAAGCTTCACAAAAATTTCTTTTATCTGAAGCAGTCATCTCACCTTTATATCTATCTTTATATCTAAAATTATGAGTTAGTATAACAGTATGCATTATAAAATTATACCATTTACTTCAGACATCTCTGAACAGCTAAATCTTCAAACTATACAAAAATAAAGTGTATGAAATCTTACAAAAGGAGGACATTAAGACAATAATAACTAATTCAAAAAATATAATAACTTATACACAGCAGTAAGCATAAGCAATGTAGTCTACGACAGCTTCCAATTAACAGGACCTCTGAAACATGTCTGAAACAAGCATCAGCTGGAATTGGAACATTCCCAAGCACAATAATGTTTCCAATTTATTATCTTTACCACAGTACAAACTTTCACAACCCAAATGTCCATTGTCTGTCAATCTGTAAACAAAAGCTACTATTCCCCCTCCTCATTTTGAGAGGTGAATTTTTTCAGTCTTCAGTGAAGTTTCACAACCATCTTGCATAAGGAATCAAGAGCCTGTTCTCTTGGTAATTTACTATTTTCTTTTTTTTTTCTTTTTTTCTTTTTTTTTTTTTGTTTGTTTCTCATACAGCCTGCAGTGAATTAAAATCACAGTGAAAGTCCTGGGAAAAAAATGATCTTTACAGCAGGACTTGAACCATTCTAATAATAAATGCATCTAACAAAGCTTCCCATAATAAAAGCATGACATTTCCATTTCCAGAAATCAAGTCAATTAGAAATGCTAAATTTTACTTAAAAACCCCAAAAGATCTAAAAGTGAAAAGATTCATCTTCTCAGTCAAATACAAGTCTTTCAGTTTCACTTGCAGAGACTGTTCCAGTCTGTAAAATAGTAGTGCAATTCATTTAGTTCTACTTCTTTTATTTTCCTTAAAGTCCAGGAGATAAATGTCCTATTTCTATGGAAAGATAGGAAGATGCTCCAGTAAACAAGAAACTTTGGCAAGCCCAGGAAGGCTTACTAGTCCATTAAAGCTTAGGAGTCCAGAGTGGCTTAAAAAGGGTTTATGAATAAACTTTAAAAAGCTCAACAAATCAAAGTAAAAAAAAAAAAGCTGAAAAAGACAACCTAAAAAAATAAAGAAATAAATAGGCAGAAATGAATGTAAACTGTCTGAACGTTTTAATGATTTGTCATTGACAGCTGGCACAACCGTTGACAGTACAGTCATTAAATATAGGTGACCTACAGAGTATTCCATTGGGGCATCCACTCTGGGATGCTCAAATGGAATTACATTCCTAAAGATTTAAAAAATGGAGTTCTCATAATATTACTATAGGTTCTCTTCTGCCCACCTCACTTACACTTCTTCTTAAAGAGGTTTTTTATTTTTGATGGCTTTTTATTTTTTTCACCATTCTGGTAGAGGTCCTGTGGGATGCTGCTTATCCTGGGGACAGAAGCAGCTTCATGGCTGGGTTTGCTGTCACTGCCAGTCGAGGAGCACGAGGTGTGACGAGGCTTTGGGACGGGGATCCCAGTTGAAAGTTGGTTCATGCTGCAAGACTTCTCCAGGATTCCATTATAAACTTTGCTTGCAGGACTAAAGATCATGCTCTTAGTTTCTGCCATGCCTACACAGTCAGGAGAGCCCCTAGAAACATCTGCAGTCAGAGAAGAGGAGTCTCCCGTAGATGATTCCTCCAGTGAGAATTCTTCTGGTGATACTTTCTGAGGAGAAATTGTCTGGTACATCTCAAGACTTGCTGGAGGAGACTGTTTTCTTCCAATGGATGAATTTAAGGAGTCACATTCCGAACCTGTTTCCTGTACTTCCCTGAGTCAGAGCAGAGAGAAAAGAAAACATAATGAAACTACAATTGTCTTCATAGAGTTAAAAAGGAAATTAATTCAGAATCAATAACATTAGTCTAAAAGCACCACCCACAGTTTTCCTTAGTAGTTAATTAAACAAAAAAAAAATTAAGTTAAACATTTTAAGTTACAACTTGCATTACATCATTTTATTATCTAAACTTAAGGGAATTAGTTTGTGCAATCTTGCTTTTGTGAGCAGCAGCATCCGCCCAGAAATAGTCATTTGTATTTCACTTCAAAGAACAAAGGCTATCTTTCTGGCACGTGAAGTCGGAAAAGTTATGAAATGAAAGAAGGAGATTTAAGCCTATCATATACAAAAAGTTTCTTCAGGACAAGTGTCCCTACCTTTCAACAAGCTCATTTGCTCCTTCCAAAAGGAATTTAACCTTTTCCTATGAGGCCATGTAACAAGAGTAGGTACACGCTCAACATGCTGTAAGAATTGTGTTACCATCCATCTCCTCTTCGCCCAGTAGCTGACATTGCTTTTGATCCTAGTTTCAGATGTAAGAGCCAGTAACATATTGTAATGGAGAATCAGGGTTAGTTCAGTGCACCCTGGATTGTAACATTACTTAACTGTACATGACATGCTAGCTATTTACATACACATACCAGACAAGAACTCTCTGCTCCGCGTAGACTATATTAATTTATATTATCCTACAGATTACTTTAACTTTTGGCTTGGTTTAACCTCTAATTCTAAACTGTTAGTCTCAATAATCCTATCAAGAGTTGCAAGTGCTGTTTGCTAATCTCCGTACCATTGTTTATCAGCAGAGAAGTAAATGGCTTCCTCCTCCTCTTCAGTTCGATAGAGAGCTGGGCAGCTCGACACAGAGAGGATGTCAGGGTCAGGGGAGTGCAGAGCGTGCTGCGACTGTGGAGATGATGGCACAACACTGCGTCTTGATCTACACAAGCTACTGCTTCTTGCCAGAGTGCTGGGAGCTTTTACAATGGACCCTGAGGCAGAGAAAAAGCAAACCAAAACCCTCCAAGTGACATTGATGTTAACAGTATCTACTCTGAAGACTAAGTAGCAGGTATCTGCTACGGTGACAGTGACTTTTAAACAACTTTGACATTGCTTGACAGTTTCAGAGGAACAAAGACTGACACACCTCATACGTTCTACAGTTAGATGAAGCAGCTAATCAAGATGCAACTGCAGAGATTTTGTGCCTGCCAAATACTACCCTGACCAAGTACACCAAAGCTCTGGCTCACTGTGCTCTCTTGAGAACAAAAAGAAAGATTCTACTGAAACTCCCAATCCTTCATAAACTAAAAACAGCGGTGCTGAAATTAGTATGTTACACAATGTCCTGTATTTTGTGTGGTGATTTGGAGGTTAGAAAATTGTAAAAGTTTTGCAATGTAGGTACGACTAACCAAACAGCCAACTGCTATACACTACACTACTTGAAAAATAGGCTAGATAGAGAAGACCAATTTCATTTACACAACTTGACAGAAAATACATAATTCAGCCTAACTTTAAGATCAAGAACTTTCTTTTAGATAACATTGTCTGTTGCCAGGCTAACTATGAATTTCTGGAAGTAAAAATACTAAGAATGGGTGGAGACGGCCACGCAAGACTTCATCAGCAAAGTACCCAACAGGAAGTGATAAACTCAAATGTTCCTAATCCAATTACTCCTTCAAAAGATTATTAGGCAGCAATACTTGTACAGAAAAAAAACTACAGACCTCTTTCCAGGCTAGCTGTTACAAGTCCCAGGATTTTCACACCCCTCCTCAAACTGTCCCATGGAATGCAACACTGCTTATGTAAGATACACCAGACCTTTACTGGTGTTCAAAATTGTTTAACAACCACAACACGCTAAAAATCCCTTCAATTTTTTCTGTAGACAAGGATGTCTAGCCTGACACAATACATTTTATTTTCTGCAATGCCAGTTTATCATCATATAAGCTACAGTTTCCCTTCCTAGAATCTCAGAAAAGGACAAGTAGTCCACTCTCTTTTAGTACAGGAAATCTAAACAGTACTTACTAAAAGGTGCAGTTACTTACTAAACTACTGACCATAAAAGCACGTTAGGAGCTCAAAAATCATCTTGTGTAATTACAAAAAAAAAATCCTCAAAGAGCAAATGTGAACTGAGATAAGAGAGTAAGAATCTCTTTAGGAAATCTTGCTACAGGTCCAGGTAAATCAGATACCATCCTACTTACTGGCATAAAAATAAAAAAAAAAAAAAAAAAAAAACAAACAAAAAAGCAAACCAAGACTGCACCATTGGTGAATTTTCAGAGAAGTAACAAGCATTTTGATCCTTTGTAGGTGTATATACACAGGGATATGAAGAATTCAGCTATGACAATTGAACATGTAGAATTTTCCAGAGCAAATGAAGCTCACTAAATCAACGAACCAGCTGAATCCTAATGAGTCAATGGAAAAATAGAAGTTTCACTACTACCTTCCAGCTGTAAGGACTTTTTTCCAGTGTCAGACACTATTTCTCAATCCATTTTTGTTCTTCAACTTGAGATTGACCAAACAGCTCTATTACTTGACACCATATAAGCCTATCAACGCAATTGCTCTGGCACAAAGAAGCCTGTCCAACAGACTTCAAATTTTGTCATTTCAAATTTTGTTTATGAGTCCAAAGGATGCTAGGGCCAGGCAATATCCCAGTCCTTTAGATCCAGTGATGGAAATAGCTCCTTTCTTAAGTGACCTCCTGCACAGGGCATTTTGCCTGAAGCCTCATGACCAAGACAAGCCATTATGCTTCTGTCCTTCCTCGGTGTATTTGTTATTTTTGTCTAAAGGATGGGAATAATTCAGTATTTACTGAACTAACCTACAATAATTTGACTCCTCAACACTAGTTTCAACAACAGATCATTTAGCATATTTTCCTCATACAGTAAAGTTTCAGCTAAGTATGCTCTTACAAACAGTACAGTCCTTTTCTAATCGTAATTCCTTTGAATCAACTGCACTTTCTTCTCTGGCTTCACTTCTAAGCAAGAGTTAAATGAGAAGAGTGACTAAAAAAACTCTCAAGTGTGAAGTTTTTTACACATATCCAAGTGTTGTCATTTTAGACCATCTGGAAAATCACGACAATAAATGGAGCTCTTCATTTTGAAATCAGACCACAGGCTTCTCAATACAGAACTGGATGCTTAACTCTAGGAATCCATATTTCGTTGGGTCTCCAATAAATTTGTTGCTAGGGTTTAAATCAAAGTATTTGCACTGAAGACAACTAGAGAAACAGTATTCCTTAAAAGTGATCAGAACTTGCAGTAAGTTGCAAGAGGATTAATGAACTTTTCACTGTGGTCTGCAGAAAAAAAGGTTGGTACATTAAGAAGAAAAACCAGTGTCCAAGGCATACTAAGTAAAGCCAGCAAAGTGGCGACCTTATGCTATTTTAAAATACAGTTTGAATTTCTTCTGAGAATCCCAGCCCTGGAAGAAAAATGTAGCCACATGACAGTTTTCCTTCCCACTCATTCCTCAGCTTCAAACAGCTTGTTTGAATAACTGCATGGGAGCTCATCTTTTCGATTTGCCTCTGGAATCCAGTTAATCACGAGCTCCATGAAGCAGGTTCTTGTTCTGACACAATGACTCATGATGCAAGGGTGGTCTGAATCCCCAGTGTATTTCTTCTGATCATAGTTTAACCAAAGCTGGACTTCTCTCCCTCCAGAACTCTGCCTCTCCGACAGACATTTAAACAACCAACCCACTGTATCCAAACACAAACATTCCGTCTGAAAGCCTCCCTTGAACAACAACAGGATTTTGTTCCAATCACTAAAGAATGTGCACAAGGCTATGTAGCATGCGGCCTCCCAAAGGATGTGATCTTTCTCATAGCTCAAGGAACCCTGGACTAACCTCATCCCTTCCATCTGAGCTAACAAACTCAGCATTATTCATTACAAACTTTTGTTTAAGTAGCAATCCAAGGTTGACAACCACTTTCAAAACCGTAGCTGAATTTGCCCCGCTCCCCCACTGAAACAAAAGAGAGGCTTTTTCTTCATGCTATCTTTACTGCAAAACTTTGCCATTTAAGTCTCACTGGAGCTAGTATCTGAAATCCTACAGAGAATTTTGGTCTTTTTGACTTTGATTTAATCCTGTTTGATTTCAGTACTCTTCTCCCACCTGACTTGAAAATCCCATGTCTCACAACTTTTCCCCTGTCTTTTTACTGAGCTCATCACTTACCATGAAACTGTGAAACTATTGGAGGAGTGTCTTCATCTAAGTCATCAACTCCCCCTGCAATTGGGTAGGGAGGAATGGAAACTCGAGGCATAACTACCCAGCTGTGATCAGAGTAGAGAGAGGAGGTCAAGCTTGGTAGCCCAGAATTGTGTGCGATTTGAAACCCACAAATCTTCTCAATCTGCTGCCATCGATAAAGACGCTCCCGCAAACACGTCGTCAACTCAGAGAGTGCTTTCCTGAAAAAAGGCACATATTAAAATTATATACACTGTACTTATTGATAAAGCAAAGCAACACATTCATTCCAGCATACCAGAAGAACCATTACAGCTGTTGAAATATTCACATTTTAGTATTTTTTAAATTGCTTTTGTAAAGTGCAAAACCACTAAGACACTCAATTCCGTAACTCTCCGGGAGTTCTGTTCCAGAAGCAAATAATCACAAAAGAATATGCATCCTGTCCCAGTAACCCTCTTACTTTGCTTCAAGAATTTTATGGTCCACTTCATCCAGGGAGGAGCTGTGAGCAACATGTAGTGTTCCAAATACAGTGCTTCTCTTCTTTTTTATCTTTTCTGCCTAAAAAGCAAAGTAAAGTGAAATGCATAAAACTAGTAATATACTTAACAGATGACAAAACATTAGCAATATTGACATGTAGCAAACAACAATTCAGAGAAAAAACACAAATGCTTATCTGCTTTGTGTTTACTATTTCATATCTCTAGCAACAAATCAGAAAAATTAAGTAGCTGAAGAATAATTTATTACCTCATCTTTAGCAATTGCTAATTGCATTTCTGCATGCTGTCTTTTGATATTGTAATATTGTACTTCAACTTCGTGTGTTAACTGAAGCCACTTCTGCAAAGCTTCAGGAACAGACCAATTACTTCTCAACTCAAACTCCTTCTCAGCCTTTTTTAAAGCCATACGAACCTAGCAATCAAGAAGAAATGAAAGTGTCACCAAAAGTATCATTAGAACTAACAGGTGAACTATAAGCACCTTTATAGCCCACAGCAAAATAGCAAAGCTTGACAGAGTTTTGGTGTGTGCTGGTTGTTGTCAGGTATGCAGATCTGGCAGCTCTGAAATCTAGCATATGACCTTCCATATTTTTTCCAATGTTATATAGTCCCTAATTCAAAGTTTAAATATTTTTGTAAGATGATAATTTTTTTAGTACAACAAATCCAAGTTTATTGCTGCTCAGATGAAACAAAGCTACTCTCTCTCTTCTAATAACAAGATAAAAAGAGCTTTTGTGTATTTTTTTTCTGTGAATCCCAAAATATTATGATAAGCTAATATACAAAGTTTACAGCTTCTAATATTTTCAGGATTATTTTACTAGATAATGGCATGACTGACAGACAATCATTAAGAACTCTTAGAATTTTTCCATTCAAATCCAGCATTTGGGGAATGCTGTTTTAAACACTACTGAGGATCTAATAAAACTAGGACCAATATAAAGTCAACACTACATTTATTAACAGCTGGCAGGTACCTGTACTAACTCTTCCTCTGCATATTTGAGCCTGCTGAGCTCACATTCAGCTCCCTCTCTCAATTCCCTGAGGCGATGAGCTTCACGTTTTGCATCATTGATCTCATCCATCATTTTGCGCTCCAGATTTTGCTTTTCAACAGCAACGTTTCTATTCTCTTCTTGTGCCTTCTCAAGCCTTCAGAATTGAACAAAAAATATGAGAAAATATACAGCATATTTGTTAAAAGTTGTAGTCCTCAGGATAACAAAATGCATCCAGCAACAGGGCAATGGGCACAAACCAAAGCACATGAAGTTCCATCTGAACATCAGGAAACACTTTCACCATGAGAGTGACTGAACACTGGCACAGGTTGCCCAGAGAGGTGGTAGAGTCTCCATCCTTGGACATATTCAGAAGCCACCTGCACATGGTCCTAGGCAACCTGTTCTAGATGGACCTGCTTGAGCAGGAGGGGCTGGACAAGATGAACTCCAGAAGTCTCTTCCAACCTCAACCACTCTGTGATAATAAAGACTCTGCAAGCTTCATGAATCAGCAGCAATTACATCACACAACGTGATATCCATGCCAGGCAAAATACCCAAACTTTTAAGTGAACTGTCATTAAAAGTGTAGTATCAAAATACAAATCTCTATAGACAACTGTGTTGCAGGTGCACCACAGACTATCAGCTTTCACACTGCTATATATGCAATAGAAACTAAACAGCTCAGGTCTGTTTCAATCTTGAAAGCTTAAAAAGAGAAAAGGTGTTCTCATTCCCATGTATGTAACTATTTAAAATAAACTGTAATTATATGAAAACAACAATACATACATGTAAATCTGTAGGAAAAACTCAGCCTCTATTCTCTACCTTCATCCACAAGTTTGTATTGCCTGCTAAAATATCCAGGAGCAATCTCTACCCAAGAAATCAGCACCACTGAAATCACAATTGCCATACAAAGGGAAGAACACAATCCAAAGGCAGTTAATGCAAAAAACTTAAGACTGTAAAGGATCTGCATTTATGTTTAACCTCAAAACAAAGGACAACTTTTTTTTTTTTCTTTTAGGTTTTATACCTTTCCTGCAAGTCAAGAAGACTTTGCTCTGCTGTTTGGAGACTTTCTAAGTCCTTCATCATTTTTGTGATATGTTCTCTTGAGGTTCTGTTCTGTGTATATGCAAACCAGCAGCCTCCAAAACCAATAACTATAGAAACTGTTAATATAAAATCCTTCATCCAGTTGTGAGGGGGACCTGTGCAGAGAACAACACCATCATTAACTAGTTCATTGATACAGACAACAGATTAAGGCCTTCCCCCCCCTCTCCCCAGCCTAAAAGGTGACAGAACCTAATGCTAAACAGAATTCTAGCTCATTTACGTCAAACCACTTTCAACAACTATCTTTCAAATGTATTCCACAGCATTTTCATACAACATAAGCAGGTCTGCTCTAATACAATTTACTTCATCTATACTAAAACATTCATTAGACTGAGAAAAGCTTACTAAACCCCTTCACAGTACATACTCAGTACCTTTATTTAGAGTTAAAATAGAGTTCCACAATTGCACTGCATCAGGCCAGTAGGAGGTGTAATTAGATTTGAGCAAGTTCTTTCCAGTCTGCACCCTCTTAAATACCCTATGCTGAGTTAAAAATGCACTTGGGAAAAATCAAAATGGTAACATCAGCACTTTTTAAAAGTTGGATTGTCAAATTATCAAATTCAAGATTCACATAATACATCTTTGTTAGTACAAATTTTAAAGTCACTTGCACCTCTGTAAAGACAGTTTCTGTGAGCATTAAAGGTCTAACACAAAGTGACTCCAGCTCAGATCTGGCCTGAGTAGTTCAGGAGCACCTGACATGCACAGCACCAGAGCAGAGCTGTAACTGTGTACAAGCAGGCGTGCAGAGCGCTGGTGATGAGCTATGGACATGGCTGCATATGGTAAAATGGGCCAGATGTGGAACTCCTGCATTAAATTTAACTGCACCTAAACTCAGGTATGCACAAAACACAGGTGTTGGATTTGCATCACCATCTCATTTTTTCTTTTTGGGGAAAGTCATCCCCTCTCATTTCGGCATCCCAGCTGTACTGTCCAAGCTAACTGAGAAATGCATGTAACCTTAGCCATAAATGCAATTTAAACAGTCAAAAATATTTAGAGGACACTTCTTGTGACACAAAAGCCAACACCCATCTGTCAAGTGGGCTTATACTAAAATTTCTACATGATCTTATGCACAGAAGTGAACCTTTGTTCTGCTCACAGCACCTAAATAACTTTTTTTAATTCATTGCAGAGTTCCACAACGCATGCCAAGCAATCCATCAGCACATCCACAAAACAGATAAGCTGTCCTATCTACACTATCAAGTGTCATGGAAAATATGCTCTGTTGAATTCCTACAATCAAGAGATAAGAAAAAAACTCCAAAAAGTTACTAACGAGTGAGAGGTCCAAACAAAACAACATCCAAGGCTTTAAGCTGAAGCTTCTGTCTGTGACTCCGGTCAATTATTTTCAAGTGAGAGATCATGAAAGCATGTTCATTTACTGCTATCCTGTTAATGACAAGACAAAATGTTACCTATTCCATAAACTATATTCAAAATCACTCTATGCAAAAAAGACATCAGTAGCATTTCCCACAGTTACACAGATTACAGCTATGCAATTAAGAGTGAGAAATACAATACAGCAGTAATGCTATAGAAATGCATATCAGCATATGGCAAAAAAAGAAAATAAAGTCATTTAACTATTCTTTTCTTTTTGGAAAAAAATCATTAAATAAACCCATTCTGCACAGTTAAAGGTATATTCACAGACTTGTGACACCAACTCCTAAATACATGCAATGCTCAGGTGTGGTATTTATGCTCCAGTAAAGGTATTTTAGAGTTCCATAGCACTATATACCCATACAATAAATCAGAAGATGTTCAAAAGGAAGTTTGCTACCACACAGAATTATGTGACCTTTGATAAGGCCCACAGAAAGAAATAAAACTTTTAGGGAAGTTGTATTTTGAAATATTCTGGCAGAAAAAAAACTGCAGCCACCTCTTCAACCCTGCAAGGACACTTCTCTTTTCCTGCATTTGACTGTACCTTGTTTGAGTTTAGGTTCACATAGTTGTTCCTACCATTTAAACTAATGTAGCAACTTATGGAGAATTATCTGAAACTAATCCAGAAGATATATTTACCTGGGAAGTGTTGTTCCATTGACATTGCTGTCTCTAAAATTCTTTTCATATTGGGGCAATTCAACAAAATCTGAGAGCCACTGAAGAGTGTCCTCTTGAGTCCAGTTATGAACTGAAAGAAGAATTCAATTACCTTAGGTTTTTACTAAAGAATCAACAGCTTAGAAGACAAGCAGTAGAAAAGCAGGTTACAATAACCAGAAGAGCTTAGGCAAATATAATTCCAGAAAAATTAGCATTACCAAGGTGTTTCTGGCATTTTACCTTTTTCATTACATGCTCCCCTGTGAAAGCCTAGGCAAACTAGAAATAAACAAGCATGGAACCAATAGAAGTATTTCTTTACTAAAACTTTCACAGAACAATTGAGTCTTTTGCTTTAGTTTCAATCAGGACAGCATCTTGTGACTTTCAACTCCTTACACTGATTCCACCCCCTTTGTCCTCACTACCCTTGCAGAACTAAACACACATCAGCTGGTGCTGTAACCATTTGAGGCAATGTACCAAGATCTTCCCCAGGATGATGCCTTAAGAACTTGTTTCTTAGAGGCTTATGCTTTCTAACCACAAAATGGAAGCTGACAAGAGAAGGAGAGAGGAGACTGAAAGAAAACACCAAAAGACAGAAGGAATGTAACAGGAAAACTATTAAATCTCTCTCAAACATGTCCAAGAAAAGTGGAATGATATGCAAAAATACTTTACGAAAAAATACTAAAAATGTAGAGAATAATTAACAATTTTCCTTAATAACAGCAACACTCTACATAAACAATCATAGCTACAGATGTGCTAAGAAAATACTACCCACAGATACTACCAAAAAAAAAAAAAAAAATCACATTTCTGTCCCTTACAGAGCAGCTGCTGCAGTTTGCAGCTTCACTGACAAAACTGAAGGGAAATTGTTCACTCCATTTATAGTCTGCAAAAGTCTGTCTGCATAGGAAAGAAACAGGGATGGTCTCTTTCTGGACAGACATGTATTCAAATGAAAAATTGAGGGTTTTTTGAACATTTCTCTATCTAGCACTACCTTCATGTGACCGTGCTAGGCACAGATGATAGGACACATTCTCAGTGGTGACTTTTGCCAATAATCCTTTAGGAAGCACTGCTGAAAGCTTGACAGGTAAAGCTGCATGCAATGGAAATTTTTATGAGTTCAAATTCATATTTCAGTTCACACTGTAAATGAAATAAGGACTTCTAGGTCTCTTGTCTACACTAGCACAGCTGCAAAATAAGCTTAAACATTTTAGGATTATTATCATTCCTGATAGGTGGAGACAGAACACATTTCACAGACTCACAGCTTCAAAAACAAACTCGGTACAAATCTCTTGTAATCTATCCATATGAATGGCTACACAACGTCCCCAGTCTGCTGTCCCATTTCCTTCTGTCCCTGTAAGCTACAGTCAGGTATTGATTTGACACACACTTGGTTTTGTCATATTACAATATTACAATTTACCACATTACTCTAAGATTTTATGCAAAATATCTGGGCTCCATTTATAAATAAGTAGTTTCCCAATTGCAAAAACTCTTAACACTGTTATGTGAATAATAAGCAATCCAATTTACAAATCATTCAAAGTCATTTGGCTGGTCATTACAAGTATCAAAAGAGTGGTAAAATCCTCCAGAAAGATATCACCTTAACTGCATTCTAGAAATATGTTCATGACTGATCCAAAGTAAAAGCATTGTTTTGTTGTGACATGAGAAAAAGCCACCTAAAACAGCCACTGCACACTACAGACTATCACTGACTCTACAGAACACTCCATTTCAGAAGTCACACAATTCACTGAGTTTGTAAATCATGGGCAAGGGTTAAAAATACCATTGAGACTTTTCACTTCTACTGATGAAAGAATTTTGTAGACACTCTGCCAAATTTTACATAAATTTATAGGTTTCTATAATCCAGTGGTAAGACTAAACATATTATCCTGAAAGAAATTAGCTACACATTTAAGTGGTTTACCATAGAGCAAATCACATCTGTTGCACTGCTTAGACTGGTGTGATGTTTTCTTCATAGACTATCCATGAAATTTTCCCAGACAGATCAGTTACACTCTGGAAAAAGCACTTTATTATTCATTATTGTCACTGTATCAGATACATCCATTAGTACAGAAACTGCAAAAAGAAGTAACCACAGTCTATCCTAAACTAGAACTGAAACTTGTACTCTCTGTACTCTTACACTGTTACTCATTTATTAAAAATAATATCAATTACTTCTTTATTTGTGTTGTGTCCTTTAACTGACCACTCAACCATTTAAGCTATGAATATATATTGTCATCTCTTACTCTGAGATGTCAACATCTGAATCTCTTTTCACATACATATTTTGCAAGAAATTTAGATTTATTATGTAAACTAATTCTTCATTCACAGAAGTCCAGTGTCAGTGCCCCCAGATCCCCAAATTTTGCAGGTGGACTCAGACTCTAAACTACACTGTTCTTACTTTCCTATGCTATCAATCAGTGAAAACATTCAGACTGCTTCTTTTTGTTGTTAACTTCCATACACCATGTGTTGGTCAGGAATATTACCTGACTTGTCTCCACTAAGACTTCATGACATACAGATATGTTTGTTCTGCAACAGCATAAAGTACTGAAAAGCAAACTGGCCCTTCTCCACAAGCAGCACTGAAACATGACACGAGGCAAGTGTGATATTCACCAGGACCAGGTGCACTGAAGGGCAAGCAAGGCAGCTGAAACTCATCTTGATCAGCACTGCCAATTAGAAGGTGCCAATTCACACCAATTAGCTGAGGCTGTAATTTTTACTTAATTTATCACCACAAAAGAAAGCAGTATACTTCAGACAGCAGAGTAACAATCCACAATTACTGTAAGTTAAATGCATTTAGCATTACAGAGTAATTATAACATTCTTCTCTCTCACAACTCTTTTTACAAAGAGATACCTTCAGAGAGAGGATGTCAGCAACATATTTTGGGCAGGCAGGTATAGAAGAGCAGTACTCAGTCTCTAGCCCTCCATCAGCTATTTTATTCAACCACAAGTTTGAGTTTTGGGGTTTTTTTTCTACTTCTTTTCAACTCTTCTACCATCATACCTGAAGGTGAAGACAGCAAAAGTAGCTTTAACTGGGCCTGTATGAAAGTTTCTCATTATTAACCCATAGTAATTAAAAGATCAGTCTATTTATCAGTTTCTTGTGTTACATTTATCATCATGTTAAATTTATCGTATCACACAAAAGGATTCAAAACTTAGTTTCTAGGACCTTCAGCAGTAACATCAGCAGTATGCAGCATTATGTAACTAACTCATCCTTAGCCAAGCCCTGCTTGCATTCATTTCCAACCTCCAGATATTTAAAACCTGAGACAGCAAATGATTAGAGAGCAAGGCAACCACAACATGTTTGTGGTATGCAGTTTATTCCCAGTTGCTGCAAGAACACTTGTGCAGTAGTACATCAGAATACAACAGGTGATCACACATCCAAATATAGAGCCATTTTTGTAGCTTTTTACCCTAACAAATAATGTACCAGACTTTAGTTCACCTCCTGTTTTCTACAAGAGGGAAAGAGAATTAAAAGGGAAAAAAGGTACACATAGAAGGCAAGAAGGTTTTTTTGTATTATAGGGCAGTCCATAGGAGATACTATACATTAAAGCTCAAATATGCCATAATGGTAAAAAAAAAACTTTTTTTTTTTAAGTTGTTTGTAGCAACTAGGTTTTGATAGGATTCAAATTAAGTCTGACAATAGCCAAGCATTTATGAACAGTTTTTACTTGGCTACAAAATCAAGTCCCAAGGGACAATTCTGCATCACTAAGGATGCAGCATCCAGCCCTACTCACTGAGACAGGTCAGAGAACCACCCAGCTGAAGGCTCTGGACTGATTTTACAGCCCTCTTGCTACTGAGACTAAATACCTACACCCTGCTCTTCAGAGAGCAAATTCACACAACCACAGCCCATTACAGGGGCAAAGAGAGACAGCAGGTGCCACTGAGTGAGAGAACCTCCAGAGATAATTGTACAAAGACTGCTATTCAGACATCAATAAATACTGATGAACAGATGAACAAATGTTCATCTGTCCCCTTTTCCACACTCAAAACTACTACCTCTTCAAGGCCTTTGCAGAAAAAATACTACACCTTTGATATTAACCTAACAGTAGCTATTAAGTTTGTTACTTGTGAATAGCTGAAAGACTCTGTAGTACATGTATAATACTGCTTATTTAGGAGACAAAGAATACCATCCAACAAGCACATACACAGGCATTTATATTGAAAGAAAAGTAACAGTAATAGAAGTCAGAAGACTCTCAGAGAGAAGTGTTTTCTACATTTTAAACAGCTATGATAGTTCATAGTCACTCCTCTAAACAGAGCAGTCTGTAGAATTAGATTTTAAAAAATTCAAAGGTCATAAAAAGCACATTCTAACTAAGCTAAATTAAATTATAGTCTTTTTTAGTACCAAAGGAGTCCTTTAAACTGAGTGGCAACACAGCAACAAGAGGCTAGATGCTGATTCAAGCTATGATATTACTCCTGCCATGCAGGTAAAACCTGTAACATCCTTGAACTTCCTTTAATTTGCACCAGCCTAGACTATGCCTTAAGGATTCTGCACCAGGCAGGGACATCAAAAACCTGCCCAGTGCCAGAAATACAAAAAAGCAGTATTTTGAAGCCCCTTGTTTTATTAGGCAATTTTTAGAGCTTTGAATGCAGCCAATCCTCAGTGTTACATTCAGTGTATAAAATCCTTTTCAATTATTTAAAAGCAACCTCTACTTTCCTTAGTCCTAAAAGGAGACATCAAACAGCAATGACATTTTTTTGCTTTCTTCCCTCACATCTTATCTGTCTTGCACCACCAATATGTTAAACAAAAACACCTCTGAGCTATTTGACAAATATTTAAGACAAACATCCACATAAAGCAAGCTTTATGGCAAAGAATAGGCAAATTCTACTCAGCATAAACTACGCAGCAGTAGACCCTGAAGATGTTTCTGTATATACTGTCAGGAGCAATAGAGTTAGCAATTCTCACACAGATAGCTCAGCAGATTGGTTAAAAGTCTCAAATTACTGATACTATCATTTACACTACCTTCCATCCTCTTATTTAATGTAGTCAAATTGCTGTAAACTAGTGGCACATAAAAACAAATAAATCAAAAATTCCTAAAACATATAAAGGAATGGCAACATATTCCATGTTACCTAAAATCAAATTAAAGTAGTTCATTTTCTGAGGGGCTTCATGCTTTCTAACAGTCATCAGACCACTGGTAACACTGCTCAGGAGTCTCATTCTAAAGGTCTCCCTCTGGTGCAATTTTAGTTCTCTCAGCAAGATATAAAAATAAAGCCACTATAAGCAGACACAATGGGATGAGACATTCCTCTCCAAGTCTTTTGAGTCTTACTCACTACATTCAAGAACACTGGAATAAAGATATACACAACAGATGAACTATACTTCTAGAATCACTGTAGCCTAAATTTTTAACACTTACTCGTGACTTACACCTACAGTTTTGAGGAAATAATTTTTTCGGATAATTTAGTTGCAATACTTTCAGGGAACAGGATCTTCAGTGAGTAAGTATTTAAGGAATATTTGAAGAGATAAGGCCAAAAGTTACTGGTTAAAACAGAAAATTTACAACATTCCAAACGCTCCATGCATTACCTCAGAGTGCAGTTAAGTGACTTCCTGCATTAGCAGAATGAACCAATGCCATATTCCTGGATTCATTCCCCTCCTGCTCTTACTTTCAGTTGTTTGACCCATACCAAGTTTTAGATCTCTCTATGCTCACCATTAGAGCAAGCTGTGGTTTAGGTATTCTCAAATTTAGCAGTCCTTTTACAAACGTGCAGTTTCCCCTCCCCCTCCAATTGGAGGCACAAAGGGTAAAGATCACAAATCGAGATAGGAACAATTTACTGGAAACAGCAATGAGATAAGAAAATGAACAATAAGAGCAACAATACAATAACAAAAGGTATAAGAAAACTAAACTACTCACATGGAAAGCCCCTGACAATAAACAAATACCAGATGGGTCCGTTGCCCATATTTATCCACCGGAATGAATCTCCTCTCCCCGGCACAGAGACACACTCCAGTTCCAGCTCCCAGCAGTGACGTGGGGTGCAGGTGTAGGATAACACCCTGGCCGCAGCCATGCCCCCTCCTGACTGCTGCTGAAAATTAATCCTGGCCTGGCCACAGCCAGGACAGCACACCACCTTTGGAATGAGGGCTGGGGTGGGGAAGGGGCTGAGGAAGTCAGGTATTTTTCTCCTAACAATTCTAACATTTCAGATCTCTTTTTTAATCACTATATCCTGGGACATATTTGGCAATGAACACTGTGCTGATCAAATACTGTCCTTTGATACTTGGAATAGTTGGCTCAACTTATTTCATTTAAATCAAAGTGAGGGAGGGCTGATGGTGTTGGGTTGTCAATGCATTTTACTGTATCCCATGTTAAAGAAGATTTTTCAAAAATTCTTTGGACTAAGAATTCTAGATCTTTGCAGCTCAAATAAAATCGAAATCAAAGTGCATTGAATTTTCCACTTAATACTATATTAAAAAAAATTAAATAGCTTGGGAGAAACTCTTCAGGTTTATTAAACCAAAAACATGCTAATCTGGAATTTAGCACTTGCACCATCACCTTGATAAATTACAACATCACGTAAACTATCTTAGTTTACTTAGTTTACAATACACAAAGCATATGAAGAGGAAATTACCTGTAGCTGAGTTCTTAATCAAATTTATGTGTGCCTATAAATAACAGTGTCAAAACAGACTGATGAAGATGCTTCAAGAGGTCATTCATTCACTACTCTATACTTGGTGGAAAAATTGTTGAATTATACCTATGCCATGCTCAGCTACGCTTCTTTACCTACCTTCAGATGTTTTCCAGCGTTTCCACAGATCCTCAATGGTGATATGCTTGTCTTCTCTGTGCAGGTGACTATGTTTATTTGAGGCATCCTTGTATTGCATATCTTCCCTTAGAAACTGAAGAAAAGAGAAAAACATAATCTTAAATGCCTAAACGATGATTTCTGAAGAGAAACTGCACAGAAATCAGGTAGTCTTTCCCAGTTCTTCCCCATGCAAGCAGCAGAGAATTGATCTGAGTTTTCTGCATCAAAGACTCAGAAGGTAAGATAAACCCTCTTACAAGATTTGTTTTTCACAATTGTTAAATCCTAGAAAAACTGACAATGCAGTTGCCACTGCACTGAGTTGAAAATCATTAGTATGCCTCAGATTTACGGTGATTACAGGAACACACCACACAGTCACACTGTACACTTCTTTATTCTGATGACATTTAACCAACTTCCCCTCCTTGAAAACAAGGCCATGTAAGATTTGAAAGTGTGCCAGTCATTTTTGGATGAGTAATGCCTGAATCCTGCCATACCAGTTAAATGCAACTGCCTGAGGGATGACAGTAAGCTGTTTACCAAGTAGTATTAAAGTCTTTTGATTAGACAACAAAACTTTGACTTCTATTCATCGAATTAAAAAACAGAAGTCATCTAAGGGCCAATTTTCTGCTTGCTAATCATTCCTCAGTGGTTACACTTCAAGCACAGAAGCATTACATAAAGCTGCTTCATTTTCAGTAATTAATAGGAAGCCTTTTAGCAAACATTATAAAAAGGAATATCATGCAATCATGACATACAGAGTGGGTGGTGAGGCACTGGCACATGTTGTGCAGAGAAGTTGTAAATGCCCCATCCCTGGCAGCATTCAAGGCCAGGCTGGATTGGGCTCTGAGCAATCTGAGCTAGTGCAAGATGTCCCTGCCTACAACAGGGAAGTTGGAATCAAATGATCTTTAAGGTCTCTTCCAACCCAAACCATTCCATGATTCTGTGATACAATTTTATGATGGCAGTGTCGTATCAGTATTCCACAAGTCACTACAAACAGTTCTCCAAATACATACCCAAATAAAGCCATGGAACTGCAAAATACATTCAATATTTTGATCTCACAAATGCCTAGAAAAGTTGGAACACTAGTTGGTAAATGACCTCCAACTAGTTAATAGTGGAAACCTTTCATAAGTATCAGTCCCTGAAAGCATTGCATGAACAGTCTCTGTGGGTGAAGACCTTAGGAGTAGTAATCAGAAAACAAGTATCTGGTTCTAACAGTACCAGAAAACCAAGTAACCTTCCACAGTAGACAGCTTGCTTTCCTCTGCTCATAAACTTTAATGATGCTGCTCCAACAAAACCAGCTACAGAGAGTCATGACAGCCAAGTCAAAAAACAGCCTTTTATACAGCTGATCATATGTCATCACCACTTCCAGAAGGGTGAGGAAGAAAGCCATGCTAGTGATGCACTGCAAAAGAACTCAATTCTTAAAATTCAGTCTGGGTAATAACTCTAGGGCAGAGCATCCCACAAAGGCTCCATTTCCAACAAACCTACAGAGTACACCATTCAGAAACTGCAGGAGACACTGAAAAGTAGCCAACACTAAATAACAATATTAACGCTTAATAAAAAGGAAGAGTATACAATAGCAGAAATACGCAAGAAAAGAAATATGCAATTCCCCCTAACTAAATATGCAAATTCTCCCTAACTAAAATATTTTTACTAGAATGTGAGGGAATCTCAAACTATGAATGGATTCAAGTTTCTCCCCTAACTGATGGATTTGGGACAACATACTAGTTTGCCCTCCTTAAGCAAACCACAGAGCCATAGTATCAAAACACTGATTGGATGTAAATCCTCTTACTTTTATCTATTACTTCAAAACTTTTTCTGATTGTCAGACATTAATTTTGTAAAGCCTTTTGACTCCTAGAATAGTTCCATTTAGCCCATACAAGCTGCATAAGCATTTTTAACTCCTTTTCCCCATGTGTCTAAGAATGGCATAAATCGAGATATATAAATATATATAAGCACACACATGCATATACATGAGAAATATATGAGAAACTTATGAAATATGTGAGAACTGAAAATAGCAGCCTGCTGGGGCAAAGGCAATTACAGATCTTCTGAAAAACCATGGATCAGCAACAGTAAAAAGGTTTAATAAGCACAGGACTGTATGCTGTAACTGTATGGAATTGTGAAAATATCTGTTGCACATTCCATCATCCAAGTGGGAACTCTGAATACTTCCCATATTGGCAATTCTACCATGAAGCTGCCAAATTCTACAACTGTCATGCAACGTGCAATGAAAGATGGATTGTCTTGTTCATTCCCACTCCATGTTTATTAAAGGCTAAACTGAAGAGCAGGAGCTAAAAAAAAGAAAACAAACAAAATAATTTTCTTATCCACTAATGTCCCTAAAGCTTTCCAGATTATAGTACAGTCTTACAGATGGAACAGCAGGAAAGAACTGATGCTTTCCCACCTTACCTTTTCCCTCCAGACTGCAAGTATCTGCTGTTAACTGACATCCCCAGAACATCCTTCAGGAACTTGCAAATAACATACTAAAAATACAGCAAAAACATGTCTTATATGTCCCTTTCTGTAAAGATTATCTCTTTTCACGTGAGGGTTAAGGTAAATGCTAGCGCTCACTCTTCAGCTTTCCAGTGACTGATGATGCACAGCCCTTGGGGACTCCAAATGTCAAGCAGGGACACTTTTTTTCCAAAACAAGTGTTGTAAGGCGATCAAGTTGCTGAAGAGGGACAGAATATATTGTATATCCACGCTTGGCCCAATTTTGAGTCTTCTCAGCTAAAACTCAGATCACTTTTGTTTGTACAAACTCGCTACCTTTACTGATAGTTGTCAGTAAAATTTGTAAAATATCGAAGGGTGACAACTTTTGTTCGGTTACAGGTGCTGTCAAGAAAAATCTGAATAGCTGTCAACAGTACTGCTCAATTGTTAGAAGTCAAGGGAAGGAAGATGTCAACTGAAAAATAAAGCTCCAAGGTGCGGCAGCTCTGCCCATCGCACCGGGCCAGGCCCAGGGACGAGCGCGGCTCCCTCCGCCTGCAGTTCCGCCGCGCCGCCCGCAGAGGGCGCCGCCCGCAGGCGCTCGGCAGCGGCTCCGCTGCGCGGGATCGCCAGGAGCGGGACGGGCCCAGCGGGACGGGCCCAGCGGGACGGGCCCAGCGGGACGGGCCCAGCGGGACGGGCCCAGCGGGACGGGCCCAGCGGGACGGGCCCCGCGCACCGGGACGGGCCCAGCGGGACGGGCCCAGCGGGACGGGCCCAGCGGGACGGGCCCCGCGCAGCGGGACGGGCCCCGCGCAGCGGGACGGGCCCCGCGCAGCGGGACGGGCCCCGCGCAGCGGGACGGGCCCCGCGTACCGGGACGGGCCCCGCGTACCGGGACGGGCCCCGCGCACCGGGACAGCCGCGGGAGGATTTAACTACCGCCCTCTTTAAAAGGGAGCGTCAACACAAAGTGGAAAGCAGTTTGCAGGTAGTAACCAGCACAGTTACTGCTCAGAGGCAGAGACAGTATATCTCTGAGATGTACTACTGAGTTCTGAGTGAGAACTTCTTCCAAGTGAAAAGCTCCTCTTCTCTCCTACCCATACTGCTCCCAGATCCCGAGAAAATAACCACGATGACTTCTCCTCAAAGAGATCTTCTGACACCACAAGGTCACAACGCTAAAGTGACAGTGCACGTATCTGGAAAGAGGTCACCGTGTTTCAAAGAGTAAGTGCATTCACTGAGGAAGAGGTACATAACAACATCAAACATCTTTCTTTTGTATCTTTGTTTCCAAAGTGGCCTAATATGGAAGTGTTTCTTTAAGAAAAAGAACTGGGACCTAAACTGAAGAAAGACAAAAACAGAACAACTCTAGTTAAAAAGAGGATTTTTCTATTCTTTGTCATGGCAGCTAATCTCTCTTTTGTTGCTGTGGTCATTAAGTATACAAAGAAAAGGTTAGAAAAATAACTCTAAACAGGGAGGTTAAAAGAATAAGCTCTAAGAAAAACATATCTAAGTATTATCTTAGCCAACATAATTACTCAGGAAGGAGAAGTCCTTTTAAGACTACAAAGTTGAAACCAAGAAAGCAGAAGATAAGTTGCCTAAAAACTCTGTATGAAACAAAAATAATCATTGGTTGAAGCAGTTACTCCAAAAACAAGTACAGAATTAAAAAAACACCACACCTGGACTTGAAACTACTTTTGATCCCAGAAGTACTATAACAGCACACACATATATGCTGTTAAAAAGAAAGAGGAAAAAAAAAAAGAAAATAAAAAAAAGAAAGAAAAGTAAGTTAAAATATCGATGCTGCAAGACTCAGGACAAACAAGCAATTGCATACTTTCAAGAATGCCACTGGAAAAGTAAAACTAACCACACTCACTAACAGCAGCAGGAACCACTCTCATGATGTTTATATTTTGTTCTGGGTGAAGGCTCAAGTTTATGATTTTCAGTTTCATCAGCTTAAAATAGACTCTAACTGACAAGTTTAAGAACAATTAGTAACATCTCCTGGCCAGGTATTACTCACACCCTTGAGCATCTATTCCTCAAACAGTGTTATTTCCTTCATATTTACACCTTCAAAGGAAAAATCAGCAAAAGTTCCAACTTCAGCCTTTTAGTGCATTTCCTCACATCTATTTGCTACAAGATTTGTTGCAGCTATTGCAGTGTCATACATACTGACTAAATTATGATGGCAGATGTGCTTTTAAATGGCAACATACCATGATTCAGCTATGACTGCCTCCCCTACAGAAATGGCTTCTAAAGATGCCATAAAGTAAAATAAAACATATTTAATAATATTAACAATAAAACATGACAAGAACAACGTAGGACACAGCCAGGAAAGTATTATCAAGTATATCTTAAATAACCTACACATTCTATCAAAAAAAGTTACTCCAGCTGAAAACAAAACTGCAGCTATCTACTGCAAAGTAAACTCTGCAAAGCCAAGACAGAACTTCCAAGGGATCACTTCATTGTAGCAGGACTAAATAAAGAGGTGCAGACAGCTTCGTGTTAGCTTCAGCACTTCCAAGGAGGCGAGGCGTGAGGCAGGTCTGCTCCAAGCCACGTTGGAAAGGTTTCCATGCAACCGTACCCAGGAGAACACGTGCTGCCTCTGCAAAGGGCTTCTCTGCACTGGCACAGCTGTCAACTAACACCATCCGTGTTTTCACACAAGACCTGGCTCCCTATCCTGCTCTGCAAAGACAAATTGTCGAGACACGTTCAGAGCTGCTTACAAAACTTCAGGAGACTAAAACACACTCTGCCTGGAGACAAATACATTAGCAGTTGAATGAAAAAAAAAATAAAAACCAATTCAAAAAAGACCTCTATTTATTCAAGACCTCTATTATTCCTCAAATTAAGGAATTCAAAGTAACCCAGTAGCTTTGGGGGCAAGGATTTGCTGCACTGGTTAGGAAGCTCAAAATCCTTGTTCCAAAGACCAATGTTTGTAACAGAATGTCTTGCACAGTGAGATGTAAATGCACTCAGGAGCCATCATGAAAAAAACAGTTATAATATCCTCCATTTCTAAACCACTGCAGCACATATTTTTCCACAGGCAGAATTTTGTCTAAAAAGCTGACACCAAAATATTAAGTTGTTTACAGAAATATTAACTCCAGTTTAAGGACTTTTATTACATAAATGACAATGACAAAATCAAAATACTAAGGGAATTTGAAAGGACATTTAACATCTTGCTAAGAGTATATTTCCAGAGAACAAAATGAAGCCTATGCCTGTCAAACTTACTGCAGTCCAAGTGCTATAACAGTATTATCATTCCAGGCCATGGTAGCTACTTCTCCTGCTTTAATCACTGTATAGAAGAGAATCATCTTCCCTGGTTTAGCCCACAAAAGTTGGATTCTATTTGATTCTTGCCTCCAGACAACATTTTTAAGCCAGTCACTTTGGCATATCATCTCTGAGGTCCCAACTGCTTTGACCATCCTGCTAAAAGCTATTCTCTGATGCTTTCAATGCTGCAGTCTCTTCTCCTTACTGTACTTTCTGTCTTTTTTAAAATTATTTTTGGGGAGAAGGGCATGGGTTAGGGTGTTGATGATTTTCTATGGGGTTTGTTCAGTTTGCACTTTTTTTATAAAGTGACAATTCCAGTTATCTCCTTAAAAAAACTTAAGCAAAATATGAAGTGATCTCTCCAGAGATCCCACGCACAACTGCACATTTGTGCCTTTAGCTTGGTGAGACATCAGACACACAGCAAGATACTAATACTTCAAAAACATCAACCTATTCTAACACTGCAGAGAGATTCCTTGAGGAAATTACTTTATGTAGGACCTGCTATGGGAAGTGAAGGAAACAGGAAAAACCTATGTAAATAGTGAACATATGATAAGTGTGTTTTATTGCTTGTGTCTCATCATTAAAACAAAACAAGTTCCCATGGTGCAACAGATGCTTCCTGAGGCAGATAGCCTCCCACAACACATGACTAAAACCTCAGTTAGTAACACCACGTTCTCCCTTTCACTTACCCCTTTACAGCCTACCTCCTGAAACCAGCTTCAACAATCACAATCCTTGACATATAAAGTAATAATACCAGCAAAGTCTGATAGAAAAATCCATACTAGTTTGCCCTCATAGAGGGCTTTTTTTTCTTCCTTTTTCTTTTTCTCTGCTGTACCACACCAAATAATAAGGAAAAAAGGAACTGTGGTGATAAGTAACTACTCCATGCTCAGACTAGAGCCCCTCTAACTTCCTAATAAGACTTCAACAAAATCCCTCATGTTTTGCTATTAAATCCCATGCTAAAAATTTAGATCAGGTTTCCTCACATCAACTTTATCAAAGTCAAATACAAGTTTCTTTCCAGTCCGTACAAAGTACGTCCAAAGGTCTTCTAGTATCAGATAGGTTTTGAGAAAATAGGAAATATCTTCGTTCAAATTTCTTAATATCCTAGAAAAATTCCTTCTTTACAGAATGGTTTCATTTGGTCCTTCATTTAGAGGAAAAACAAGCTACAACCTAAAACAGGGCATGAAAACATTAGGAAAAATACACTGCATGCAGATGAAATGTCTGGAATCACTGTAGGGAGTTAACTGTTGGAATTATCAAATTAAAACAGTTAAAATAAATAGTTCAACATCTTTAGCTCTTTTTACCTTCCTGTCTCAAAATAACTTATTTACAAGAACTTCCTTCCTTGGTGTAAATATATCCTTGCAACACTGTTGCAGTGCTGCTAAAACAGCAGAAAGTTATTCTACTTTGTCACATTCTTCCTGCCAAGTAAAAAGAGAACGAACACCTAATCCACATACTCAATATGCTGCTCTTCAGGAGTCTTGCAAGTAAAAACCATGCAGCATAAAACAGAAAATCCATTCCCTGCTGTTAAGTAAAATCCCTCTATTCCTTGTAAGCTTTACTTCTAATAAAGTGGGTTTTTTAATTATCAGTCCTCATTCTTAATCAGAATAAGCAGCATTACCCACTGTGACAAAACAAAAAAAAATCTTGTTCTGAAATATAAATAGGACATATTTAGTACATATTCAGACCTACTGTAATTAGGTAACTATGTAACTATGTTGTGTAAATGTAGATCTTTTAAGATAATGGTAAAGATTTAGTAAAAGCACTACAAGAAAAACAACTTACGAGCTGAACTTGCAATTAAACTGCATTTTTCATTAATTTCAGGTTTGCATTTAATGTCTTAGAAGAAAGCACTCTATGCAAATACATATTCATCACTGATTTGCATGGAAATTGTATGTAGAAAAGTGCTACTTTGCACAGAGCGGGTTATTAAATATTTCTTCAATAATTAAAAATGAACTAGCAGAAACAAGGGCTACAATTAAGTCATCTTATTTTATGCACAATGTGTAGTTTGAACATATAGTTTCACCCATCTCTAATTACCCCAGCTGAACAGCATGCCTCATCAACCATTATAATTTCAGCCATTTAAGCAGGTCTTTAGCATAGTTTCTCTTGTTTTCTCTGGAAGAGGAAGAAATTAAGGTCAGATAGAAAGATGGTCCACTGGAAACCAGGGCAAATCTTCTGAATACTAATAAAATGTTTCCAATGTATAAATGTTCCAGTATTTTCTTTCAGAAACTTCCTCAGCTTCAGTGTATAAGAAAATGCAGTACAAGAGAAACAATCAAAGTACTGGGAAGCTCCTCAGGAGGCTCACACTCCATCACTAATGTTTCAGCTTGCAGACTGAACTGTGCCTGCACCAAATATTCTGCAATAACAAAGGCAGACTATATGCCTTATTTTTGAAAACTCATGGTAGTCAGGTGAAGTCCCTGGTGATCAGGAAAAAGGAAACGTCACTCCTGCTGAAAAAGAGGAGAAACACAGACCTGAGAAAATAAAGACCATTGAGCCTCAAACCTCTGTGTTTTGGAAGACGATGGAGCAGATCCTCATGGAAGCAATGTTACAGCACAAACAATGAAGTGATCTGAGACAATCCAGCTTGGCTTCACTAAGGGCAGTGTCTGACTGATCTGGTGGCCTTCTATGGTGGGGTGACTGCACTGGTTGATGGGGGCAGACAAATGTCATGTACCTAGATCATTGAAAGGCCTTTGACACAGTGGCACAAAACATCCTCATCATCTCCAGACTGGAGAGAGACAGATTAGAAGGATGGATCATTTGATGGATAAGGAACTGCCTGAAGGGACACAGCTGTCAATCCTTCTCTGTCCAGGTGGAGGCCAGTGATCAGTAGTGCCCTTCAGGGCTGATGCCTTCATCAACAACACAGACAGAGCACCTCAGCAAGTCTGCAGATGACATGAAACTGAACAGCACAGCTGAACTAGAAGAAGAAAGAGATACCATCCAGAGGGATCTGGACAAACCTAAGGAGTGGGCCCATAAGAATCTCATGAAGTCCAAGGACAAGGCGTTGCACCGGCATTGGAGCAATGCAAGACATGAACACAGACTGGGAGAAGTCACTGAGAGCAACCCTACCAAGGACTTGGGGATGCCGGTGGATGAAAAGCTGAACATGAGCCAACAGTGTGCACTCACAGGCCAAAAAGCTGCATCCTCGGCTACATTGAAAGAGGAGTGGCCAGCAGGTCGAGGGAAATGATTCTGCCCCTCTGTTCTTCTGAGATCCCACCTGGAGTGCTGCCTCCAGCACGAGAAAGACACTGACCTGCTGAAACAAGTCTGGTCAGCAAAGATGATCAGAGCACTGGAGCACCTATCTTGAGACAGGCTGAGAGAGCTGGGCTGTTCAGCCTGGAGAAGGTTCCGGGAAGATCTTATTGCAACCTTCAGTACATATAGGAGGAGTATAAAATAGAGGGAGAACAGCTATTTACCCAGGCAGATAGCAACAGAACAAGGGTGAGTGGTTTTAAACTAAAACAGAAGAGATTTAGATGACATGTTAGGAACAAATTCTTTACTTAGAGGGTAAAGAGGCACTGGAACAGGCTGTGCAGAGATGCTGTGATGACCCCATCCCTGGAAGAGTTCAGAGTCAGGCTGGATGGGGCCTGTTGATGCTGTTTGCACATAGGCACTCAGAAAAGTAAGCAGCATCACATTAAATTTGACAATGATAATTCATAACTCATTCATGGAGTTAATAATAATCTTCCCCTAGATGTTATAAAAAAGGATGACAAAACGGGGCTAGATTCTTCTCCCATTCATCTACAGTAAGAATGGGTGTCAGAACCACATGACAATACCCTCATTTTTAGGGGACATCTTCACTCCCCTTGGTTGTCAAGCATGTGCCTAATAACGGCCAGAAAGCAAAATAAGCAAGCACAACAAACTACACAGACATTTGCATTCCTACTCAAGCAATTCTGAGAATCCCAATGGTAAAGTTGAGTAAATGCAAGGGCAAGTCCTTTGCCAGGACCACCAGGAGCACCTACCAAACTCATTCAAACACAGTCACAAAAACTTCCTTAGGTTGGAGGACTTAATTTACCATTAGTAAGGACAATGTCCTTAATACTTGTTTGTAAAATGTAAACCAAACCAGAAATCTTTCTTCTGGACTGCTCTCTGTAATAGGTATTGTTTTATAACATGAAGTGCCTGCAACAGATCTAAGGTAAATAAGATAAGCCAGTGATGCCTCAACCAAGAAAAGTGAGTGAAGAAACTGCAACACCAAGCAATGGATCACACCACTGTCTTACTGCAAGCTAAGTCACCTTTACCCACCTCTCACACCAATCACAAAAGTAGCACCTTTTATATATAGTCATGCAAAACTTTCCTTTAGGCTAGAACAATGGACAGTAATATCCCTCTTCAGACAAATACAGAAATTACTTTCCTTCCATATGTGTCTGAGGAAAGGGCTGAATTAAAGAAGAACAGCAACAACTACTCAAGTGCTGAAAGATAAAGAGCAGCTATACAAAACAAAAGGATAAAAAAAGACTTCACGTATGCACAAGTAAAATATTTTTACTCCTACCTCATCACTTTCATCTACCTCGATTCCACCATCTTTGTCATCATCCATCTGCTTATGGATCATGCGGAGCGCCTCCAGGCTGAACCGGTCCTCCTCAGTAAAGCACGGCGGGCTCAGGGAACTGCAGGGATCTAAAGTGAGGAGAACAAAAACAAACAACACAACAGAAATGTTATTTACTTTCACTTCAGAATACAAAGCTCCCAAGCAAAAGAAAGGGTTTAAAATTCTGCATTGCGTATGTGTACTTCGTTGCACATAATCACCAGGTCACAGATATCAAATTTAACCATAAAATAGTAATCGTACAAAAAAAAGTGAAAGGCTTGTGTGTGCAAATCAACTGGTTTTTTTATTCAAGAAGGAGTCCCAAAAACAGACTGGAATATTTTTGACTTCCATTTATTTCTTCCATCCCAATAACTTACTATCTCCATTTTTTCCTTTATCATCCACATTTAGTTTATGTCAGTGCAGAGGCAAATAAAGCTACTGCATTTCCCACCCTTCTTCTGAAAGTCTGAACAAAACAAAGAACGGTGGGGGAAAAGAGAAGGAATTGTCATATGGTACAATCGTAGTTTCATAAACAGATAAAGGAATAGTAATCACATTGCAGATCAAATTCTAAATAGGTGGTACTACTGAACACAAAATACTCAAGGACTGCAAGAGCAGAAAGCACACTACAAAGGGAATTCAGCTGATAGTCGTACACGATGTATTAGTCCTGTACACTCTGATCACAAACTGCAGTCACTGTAGAGCAGGATTCCAAGTCAAAAATAGAACTCTTTCGTTTGCATTCATTACTGAAGGCTCATGATTTGCACACATCTGATGGTTCAGCTTGCACCACATCAAACTGCTAAATCTGTGTTCTTTCCCTTCTACAAAGTACATGCCAAATGCTCCAAAATTCTACAACACATGATCAACCATCACCACAGCAGCTTTACACAGACCTTGGCATTCACTAATAGCAGCTATTACATTAATTCTGATGTACTGAACACCTGCAAAGAACAGAAGGTGGAGAAAGATACAGAAATAGTTTTTTTCAAAATTGAACTTAAATAAGGTAACAAATTCCCACTGTACTAGCCACTATAAAACTGCACTGACTAGTTCCATAAATTGTTACACTACACTTAAATCATATCAATGCAAGTAAAAATTGAGGGAGTATATAAGTAATTTTGCTCCTTCTAATCTATCAAAGAATTAAGCTTTCATGTTGCTACAGAATTTATTAAAAGGCTCACTTATATAAGTAAAGGAAGCACTTGTAGAAAAAGAGAGGAATCAAATGTCTTCAGAAAAAAATAAATTACTTCGTTTATGATTTCATACCAGCTGGATTAGCATGATTCTGCTTTCCTTTCTAAAACAAATTTTAAAATAATTAAAAATCAAAATAAAGGAATGTATAAGGTTACAAAAGCAGGAAGTGCAAAGATAACAAGCATGACATAGCTGGAATCTCAGACACATAATTAACAGGACTGGCTTCCACAGCTAGACATGAGTCAATGCATTCCTACTTCATACTTCAGTTTTACTACACAGGAGTTAAAGGAAACCTGTTATCTGTTCCCAGGCATCAATTAAAAAAACAAACAAACAAAACACAGCAGAAAAAACCTGAACACTTCACTGACACTGTCCAAGAACAGAGGTGTTGATTTTAGAACTACTTCATGTATTTCTAAAAGCAACACTTAATACAAAGACAGATTTCTATATTTATTAGCTACTGAATTATTAAGTATTAATAAATATTTAATTAATAAAATACTTATTATTATTATTGATTACTAAATATTAAACTGGACCAATCACAAACAATATAATTTTCAGCTTTGGAATGCAACTGATATTATATGAAGGGGAAAGGGTTAATTTTAAAATCTATTTTGAAACTAAAAAATTCTATTTTATTTGTCCATTTTTTATTTATTACAAAAGGTTTAATTTGCACAATACTCAGCATTTAGATTTTTGCCTTGCAATGAAAAAATTACGATCATTTGAGGGAGTGAAGGACCTATTCCTCCAGCTACAGGGTGCTCCATGTAGAAAGGTTTCCCTTGCAATAACAATGAACCACCTCAAAGTTCTAATTATTACGTTCCATGGCCATGAACAAAAAATATTATTTTACTAAAATATAATCATATCAGAAGAAAAATCTCTGTATTGCAAGTTATGATCTATACTGTATCTTAAGTTAGAAGAAAGTATAGTTGTCAAAACATAAACAGATCCCTCAAACAAACCCAACTTGTTTAATTTGTACTTAATTCTATTCTAACATGGAATAAAATTCCAGATATACATGTTCACAGTTTGCAAGCACTCATTCAAATGTGGTTTTTTTTCATTTTAATCAGCAGAGTTTTTCAAATCAAAAATGTTTTCTCAGAATAGATTTTCTCACAACTGAGGCTGATCAGTCCCCTTAATCAGAGTACTTATCTTAAATATGCCTTTTTAGGATATTTAAGCATGAAGGCACTTTAAAGAGCTATGGCTTTTCTTGAGAGAAGTAAACAGGCTGCTTGTGCTTCAAATGTCCCATGTGCTGGCTCCAAGAACACTTGATCTCTCTCTTAAGAGCCAATAGAGTGCCAATTGCTCTTTTTGGGACGGAGAAAAAGAGCAGGACCACATGTCAACTCTAATAAAAATTAACCCACTCTGAAGAGAATCCAGATTTATTTTCAAGCTTATTTTCATGTGGTAAAATTAAACCTTTAGACTGACAGACCGACAACACTGGTCATCCCTTTCCTCAGAGAACAATCTCAAACCAAACTACAAAGCCACAACCTAAAGAATATATGAAAAGCATTTCACAAGCATACCTATGGAGCCCTACCAAATCCAAAAAACAGCTGATGGAAATTTAATCATCTGCAGTTCAACAGAATATTTCTACAATGCAGTAGTTTGCCTCAGTTGCATGGCAAAACCAATTCAAATTAATATTAGATGGAGTACGATTAGTTACCTGGATGTCTGGGAAGTTTTTAAGACAAAAGCCAAGAGACAAAGCCTCAAGACACAGCAAACACCATAAATATAGCCCTGAAGCCCCACAACAAATCATAAGCCTAGCTGATAATTTTTCACTTTGAATTGACAATACTGAAGATGTTCTGGGATTCCAGACCTTCTCTTGGACCTCAAGGAAAAGCCTGAGTTAACGTCTAGACCGATTTCTCCATCCTAGTCTGGTGTGTTGTCATAAATACGCTTAGTCCAAAATCATCACCACAAGAAAGAACAGATGATAAATTCACTCAGGGAGTGAACCAACAGCATGGAATTTGAGTTTTCCTTTAATGAAAAGCACAGAAGAATTAGCAAAGGAAACAAAAGAGACAAGGTGGGCAAGAGGCATAAAGGCACAGCAGATATCACTCCAGGCACAAGTTATTTTATACTTCAGTTTTCCATGTTGCTCAGAAGCAAGGAAGTTTCAGAAATACTGGTCATAATACGGAAGGAATTTGTTCCTGAACTACTAAATGTCAGACTCGTGGCTCACAAAATTTGGCAGAGGATTTTTAAACAAGCCTTCCTCCCGCCTTAAGGCAGTAAGTGCCTCCCAGCTCTAAGGCAAGAGGGGAAGTCCTCACCAGTCCACAGGAGGCTCCCACAGGAGACAGTCTGATAATGAACCAAGCACAGTTATCCAACCCAAGATAAAGAAAACTTTATAAGTAAAGGGAAAATAACACTTCACACCCTTTCACCCCACCCCTCCTTCCCCCCCACTTTAATCTTCTTCAGTGAGACTAAAATAAGGTGAGACTACAAAAAGAATTTCAGTTTGAAATTCTCCTCAACTTTAGATTCACAGTTCTCTATTCCATTTCCTAAAGACAACAGAGGTTAAACTTAAAATGTGACATTGTCAATACAAGCCAGTAAGGAAAATTAAATATCCCTTTATCCTCAAGCACTCATCTCAACAAAGCCCCTGAACTTTATTTAGGACTACACCATCAGAAGGGTTTTGAAAGCAGAAAGGTATATGCACCTCATAGCCTTTCATGCACCTTGCATTTGCCTCTCCCTAAACAGCTGCAAATGTTCCAGACTTCAGAATAAAAGGGACTGACAGACCAACAGAGGGAACAAGCCTGCAGCTCTCTCACACACCTCCTTTTGCATACACACACTGGAGCACAACAGCTCTGGCTGGGCCAAGCTGACAGAATGACTCCAACCAGGTGTCCACAGCTCCAGTCTGGAACTTTTCAAAGTCTGAAAAAGCCTTCTTAAGAATACAGGGACACACAGAAGTTGCATGATTTTTCACAGATACCTGGAATCAGGTAGACACTTCCAAATCTAAAATTTAAATACCTTTAAATTTTTCCATTAGTTCACTGAGAGCAATGTAGCAGTTGGGAGTTATTTCAAGATCCTGACTACCACACATTGGTTTTGTTCTGTGAGGATGTTCAGCATTCACCAAGAAAGAAAAGCTTGTTTTTTATCATAACATATGGCAGTCCTATGGAAGCCTGCAGGGTTCCCATGCCTGTCTTTTGCTGATGAATTCAGAAGTGTACCGTGCTGTTCCCGGTTTCTGATTCCTCATTCCTAAAAAGCCATAGGGGATAAAGGGAAGCCTCACAGAAAAGGCAAGCACTATAAAGCATCAGCTTCCTAAGTACATACTGTCATCTTAAAATAACTGTGCTTCAGTATGCCATGACAGACATGGATTTCTTTGCATTTTCCAGACACAAAGGAGGTGTCCACAATATGTTCAACCCCCTGCCAAATGAATATTCACCTAACTGGGATTCCTATTCCCTGACATTTCTGTTTTACATGTACGGTAATGTGCTGCAGTTTCTTAATCAATTCAGTGACACCTTTCAAGGCAAAAAACCTTTACAAGAACAACAATTTTTGAAGACCTGAGTACAAATTGGAGTGTCAGACAGAACAGGGATTAATAAAAATACTGAAAAGCAAGTGTTTTCAAGAATTTTACCTGATGTTCAAAATAAATTTATTCACAGTAAAGGCAAACATGTTTTTATGTCAAATCCTTACATAATATATCCTGTCACTAAAATCTTCAAATGCTTGAGACAGCCTCAGAGTGAGCTTCTTTTAATCTTTCAATTAAAAGCTCCCAAAGCAAATCACTCCTACTCTTAATAATTAAACTCCTCCATATGGCAAGTAGGCTGAGCAGCATCTAGGAGTTAACTTGACAAAAGTAATTTGTGACATAATTTTTCATTCTAATTATTTAAATAAAAGTTCATCATTGCAGCACATTTTTCCAGTAAAAACATTAAAAAAAAAAAACAAACAGATAAAATTTTGACTAAAAGTATAGAATACCTTATCTTCTAACCACAACAGTGATGCTATTTAAATGAGCTTCCTGAAGAGGAAAATGCTTATTAATGACAGCAGGGCAAGGGCAAGGGGAAGAGGTGCAACAGGAAAGGAAATTTGGAACATTGTTGTCCCCAAAGATTTTAAAAATGTTTCACATTGGGCTTTTCCATTGCTCTGTATGAGAAATTCAAGTGACTTTATAAATTCATGCAACAGCAGTAATTAAATTCATATATTAAACTCCTGACTGCTAAGTCTGGTATCTGGAGCGCTTGCTTCTGAATACACATGTAATGTTTAGTGACTGGTAAAACTGCAGTTTAACAGGGAAAAAAAAATTCAACAAAAGCCCCAAACTACTTGCAGATAAGCTGGAAGAAAATTGCCATGATTTTTTCAAAATCCACTAAACACCTTCAATAAAAAAATGACATTTCAAACAGCCTTAAAAAAAATCATTACAGTTTCAATACGTAACAAACGATTTTCGCATGAGAGATTCAAATCTGATTTTGTCACTACTGAAAAGTGTCCATTTATTCTGCTACTTCAGTATCTTATCATATATACAGATCAATTAGATTCTTTCCCCCGCATAGAAACTTGATGAGGCAAGCAAGGCTTTGATTTTTTTTCTTAAATCATCACTAGCTCATCTCTGCTCTCTCCACACCCACAAAAAAGCTGTCTAATTCTGAACTTCATTCTCTAGGCACTGGGAAAAAAAAAAGAGTATCAGTGAGATCAGTTTATTTAAAGTAGAAATTCAGTCAAATAATATTATTAACAAAATTGTTAAGGCAGGTTTATTAAAGCTTTTCTAATCTTTCCAAGGTAAAATCTTCAAAAGAAGCAGCAAGCACTTAATTTTCTGGTCGCTCATTAAGACATCAAAACATCACACACTATCTCAGAAGAATGTTTAAGAACTTCATACCCAGATAAACAGTAACTCAAAGGAAAATATATGACAGGAATTCCCTAGAGAATAAGATTTGATGGCAAATTAATTTTACTTTAATGTAACTGCATTAAAAGCAACTATTCCAAATCAGTAATGCTTGTTTAAAAAGGAAGTTGCAAAAAGGGGGTTGAATATGTTAATCATGCCAAGGATCATTCTGTCAAGATGAAAGTATCAGTATAAATACTTCATTTAGACTGATAGGAAATTAATTATTAAAATTACAGTGCTGCTCTGTCTGACTACATAAAAATCAAGAAGATGAGTTCATGGCTTTTCCATCTCCTTCCCACACCCTCCCTGAGCAATTACACAGTTTGAAGGGAAGAGGAAGTTCGACAATTATTGTATACAATGGTCAAAGTAGACTGATTTAGAAGAGGAACTCCTGCCAACCCTAACAAAGCAGAACCAGAGGAAACTGGGAGATGCATCTTACGCAAGCCCCTAAAATCCTGGTTTTTCCTCCTTCTAACTTTACTTGTACTTCTATAATACCTACTATACAAACCTACAAACACATATGGATGGATATTCAGAGTAAAAAAAAGATGCCACATGCTTGATACTTGCTCTCAGCAACAGAAAAGTCTCTTTCACTTTACTTATATTTATTAGTAAAAGACCAAGAAGGGAAATACTTAAAGTAGTTTAAAGATTTAAGTTTTCATGATTTGGTAGTAAAGACTGTTTAAATGCATCTTCAGAAATGTATGATGTACTCTGCACATTACAGTGATTATCAACACTGTAAAATTACAATAGTTCCAAGAAAAAAAAACTTACAGACTTTTAAATATGACATGAATTCACCTGGAATAAACACATCCTTCACTCAAACAAAATTTAAAAGGACAATCTTATTTTCCCTATATGTTTAGAAGAAACGCATTTAGAGAAAAAGGATTTAGTGAATTTTGAGTTCATTTCTCAATACAATGTTCATCAATCTCATGAAAAAAATTACAGATTTGTATTCATATGTACTTGGTGACAAGGCATAACACACATCTAAGCACATATAACATCACGCTTCTATGTTTTCGTGTATTTCAGGTCTGATTAGTTCTTTACTGCTCTTTTCTAGCAGCAGGGAGCTGGAAAAGATGCAGTATATCCCTGGTTATATACTTTAATCTGCCCAAGAATTTGTCAGCTCTTAAGAAGGAGCAGCAGCATAGCATTTAAGCCACTTTCTTAATTTGGTCAGGAAATGAGAAAAGTGATATACACAGGTGACCTTCAAATATCTGATAACATGCCCATGTGATTCCAAAAGCAAATATGCTGGTAACCATTTTCTTACTAAAAACTCATTTTCTTGCTCAGAATTCCATCCTTATTAATACATTAACCTGGAAGTCTGATCTCCAGATACCTGGTGAAAGCCTATAATCAATATTGAGTGTATTCATTTCAATTCAAGTATGGCTCAAGACCTAGAAGGAGCATGAACCACTAAATTCCTTTTTGGAAGACAGTGTCTGCAAAATATAGCAACTGTGATAATATGGTTGATATTAAGAAGTCACACATTTTTTCATACTGAAAAGGTAGTTTACAGCTTCCAAGTGTGAAAAAGGTGAAGGGAGGAAAACACTGGAGAAAAGGATTTTGGCTCCTTATTTTTCTTTTTAAGCTTAATAAAAGGCTTAGAAAGTTTTACAGATGTGGGTTTAAAATTTAAAAAACATCTGATACTTTCAGACAAACAAATTGAAATTTTCTAAAGTTAGAGGAGTTTATTAAAGTCAAATTAATTATTTTCATATAAAATTAAATATATAGGTATACATCTTTAAACTTAAAGTTTGAATCACGTCAGTGTTTCCTCTGATATATTTGTTTTCACATGTGATTCATAATCATATCCCATATCCATGAATCAGGCATGTAAGCATGACATTGCTGGCATTACTGAATTACTTCACTCTTCTACACCATTTGATCTAGTACTCATATTATTAACTGTTCCAACCAAGGAATCAAATTTAATCCTCTGTGAGCACCATCTGTAGCATCATCAGTTCCCTCACAGTTCCTGTAACAACATGTTGTCAAGATGTATTTATACTTTAAGAGATCATATCAAAATTATAGAACTGAAACCTATATTGAAAAGATGTAACACAGTATTTACTATAAAAGAAGATTAAAATAAAGCACCTGGGCACTCTTTTTTTAATATATATAATCTGTTAGGATTTGAGTACTAAATTTGCCAGCCCATTTTTATACTTTCAGAAATACAAAGGCACTGAATGCATAGATTCACTTTATTTACTAACACCATAATGAAACACTTCCTTTTAGCTCCATTCAACAAACCAGTAATTTTAAGTATGTACAAATATAATTTTCTTTAAAGAGTCCTATTAGCCTTTGTGAAAATTCAGTAGTACAGATTGTTGGCTGGTTAAGGACTAGCCTACTTCCAGAAGCTTACGTGAACTGCTCTGCTGTTAGCACTCCAACTCCAGATTGCATAACTGGCAGTTTTGCTCCTACTAATATGCTGCTAAATATTTTTCTCATGATGAATTTCACCAAGTGATAAACCAGGCTGACAAATCTACTTATGGTGTCTCAGTTCACCTTGGCTTATTTGATGGAAATTAGACGTAAAGAGCCTTTAAAAAAACCCAATCCTATAAAGAAGAAAAAAAAATTAAAAAATTAAATAGTCATTGATCTTGGGAGATACCATATCAGCATTATGCTTTTGCTCAAACCAAACACAGCTAGTAAGATATACAATTATCAGGATGTTAGAATAAACCAGAGCTGCACATATCTTAGATACATCTTGTCTGATACCATTCTGGCAAATGTATTTCTGGGCCCAAAAAAACAGTAGGAAATGGTGTACTTTTCCAGCATGTATTTCATAGGTGTTAGAGTGGTGAATAAAACAGAAGGCAGCTCTTAGACAATGAGCACACACTGAGGATATACTCTGTGCATAAAGTCATGCAATGCAATCACTCAGAGTAGAAAAAGAAGAAATTCAGTAATTAAACAACTCCAAAATCTACAATAAGTTCTATCATGTTAAATTTAGTTCAGACTGATTGTTTAACAAAAAGTCCATGCTACAAACACATGGCTCTTGCTATCAAAATGAGTTAGATATAATTTGCACAAAAGTTTAAAGTAGTGCTATTCCACCTCTAGTCACTGCATACAGAACACCACAACAAGGGAAACTCTCCATTTGCTTGAACAGCACACTTTGTACAAACAGCACTTGTACAGCTTCTCCCCAACAGCATGAGCATATTTGGGATGCAAGGAAGAGCCAAGACAGTAATTCCACATATGCTCTACGGCAGAATAAGCCAAAGACTAATGCTAAAAGGATTTCTAATTGTTCCTGCCCCTGCTGTTCATTTCTGTCCCTGTACCATCTCCTTCCTGGTACCAACACAAGCACATTTGTACCATCCTGCTGCAGGAAGGTTCGGGAAACTGATCCCGTCTGAATCTGATCTCTGTGCACCTGCACAAACACTTCTGACAGCAAAGGTGAGGGGAGGAGGAGGAGGAGGAGACCTCGAGAGGCAGAGAGATGCCCTGCACAGCCCCAACCCCACGCTCCAGCTGAATCCGCCAGCAGCACGGCAGGGACCGAGCACTGAAAACACCGAATGGAACAACATCTACACTACTGGAGTGGAAAACTCCACCTCATTGTTTAGATCCTGGCTTTCACTACTAGGAGGTGCAGGACAAGGATGTGTCCTGGACAACTTGTTGCAATTAACAACTATCAGGTGTTTTTCGAGTGTATTTTGTAGCCTTACAAAACCTAAAACAGAACTTTGCAACACTACAGCAGGAGATGAAGTAATAGCGAACTCAAAAAGATCTCTCCACAACATCTCCCAGAACAGTTTCAAACACCAGTGCCAGCAAGCCAACAATTTGTCCTTTCTCCAAGCATGAGCCATGGGAAGCCCCATCTCCCAGCACAGCCCACTCGGGCAGCAGCCAGTCCTCGGCACAAACAGACACCACATCTCTACAAACACACACCAGCAAGCTCAAGGTGTCTGCTGAGTGCACATCTGCCCCAAACACTGCCCTAATTTATGCTGTGCCTTCATTTCAGCTCCATTTTTTTTGACCCTTTTCCAAAACCCTGGCGCCAGAACATGCATTAACAACTAAACACACAAGGCTATAAAAAAGCAGCATAACAGAATCTGTCCTAAAGCTGACAAACTCTGACATTTGGCTACACAAAACCAAATGGGTTTGTGTTTGGGACTGTTTTGCTCTTTAGGGACTTTTAAAAATTTTTATTATTGGCAGATGAGACGACAGCTTTCTGAAGAGAAGAAACAGACATACTTAAGGAAAGCTCAAAGGAAAGAAAGAAAGTAAAAAGACATTTTATAATTTAAGACTGTGAGAACTGAAATTATAACCAATTGCAAAAGAATATTGATATAAGATCCTTAAAGGTAACCAATGACATTAGGTGATATATAATCTACTCTTCAGGCCTCATTTAAACCCCTCTGTATGTTCCTGACACACACTGGGAAAAGTCAAGAAGAAATGAAGGGCAGTGTGCTTTTCCCAGACAATGACACTTTCACTTCTGAGATTCATTACACATACTTTATGGCATTTATACATATTATTTATTTAAACATGAAATTTAAGTGTATAGTTTTGTCACATAAGAATTCAAACACTAACACTGATTTGTGTCTATCATATTTGAAAATACTAATGCATGAAAAATAATATTCCAGGTTTTTCCAACTCTCCTGGACACATACTGCAAATGGAGCTGTATCCCTTGCACTGCATTACTGAAGGTGCTGTTTGCTCTCCCCACCAGACAGCAGCAGGAAAACAGGCACTGAGTCAAACTGCCACAGACAAGTGTTTCCACTACATTACCTCCTCTTAATGTATCAAGTATCAACACATACAGGCAGTCCATCATTTTCAATATCAAAAAGGAAGCAACTTCCTAGAGTTAAAAAAGCCATTTGCCCTTCATTAAACATAAACAAAAATAAACCAGAACCATGAAAGATTAATTCTACTTCAATACATTCAATTAGATTCCATTTTCAAAAACCACAGGAAGCTAATTTCACAAGAAATGTGATTCTGCTTCCCATAGAAATACATGCAAGTACAACATATAGAAAAAAAAAACAATTTTAATACATCAGAATTGTTTTCAAATATGCTGGGGTTTCTATCTTGTTTTGTTAGGTGTCCTATTGCTGGGCTATGGCTTTCACAGGCAATATGAAGCTGTTCATTCACATCTCTGAGAAACACATTTGGTAATACTATTCTGCCTTGTAATCTCACTTTGATTTAATCAAATGTAAGGAACATACATACTCCAGGCTTTATCTCTGTTCTCATGCCCTAAATGCAATACCCTAAAAGCTGACATCCAAAAAACAACTATTCCATGTCAGTCACATCTCTCAACCAGCACAAATGTTTTAATATTTTCTATACCAACACAGTGACTTGTAGGCTGTAAATCTTCGCTTTAATTTTTTTTCTGTCTGTAACAATTTTTAAGTATTTTTTATGCCGAGTCATCTGCTGGGAGCAGGCAGACAGCATTCTTCTGTTCTGTATTTCTGAAAAATACTGAGTACAACTGACATACAGCTGATACCAGAAAACAGGAGCATATTTATGCCATACTGCTCATAACAAAATGCTAAATTCTCTATTTGCTCTACTAAACAAAGAAAATATAACACATAAGGTAACACTTAGAAAAGTTTCCAGCTCCTATGAAAACAGACACACATAAAAAATCCTCTTCTGGCATTAAATATGTTTGCTGAAGTTCTCTTCATGCAAGTGAAATTTTACTACCAATATCAAACCAAGGCCATAACATTGCCTCTAAAATGTTTTTAAACTTACTCAGTTAACACTATCAAAAAAAAAATCAACACTTTTCAAACTAGGAGAATATACTCAGAAAAATTTCATTCCTATTCAAAAATTCTCTAGAGAAAACACATTGGAGACAAAAGAACAGCAGTACTTGCATACATGACAAAGATGAGGCTATCATGAAAAGAGAACTCAACTTTGAAAACCAAGGCTTTTCTAGTTTACTTCAAGTGGTATCACTGTAAATTGGGAGCTTAGTACACTCACCATATTGTAAGCAGATGCAGGTTTTCTCACTTCCTTTACCTATGATAACATTACACACAGCCTACACCAGACTATGCTACTGACCCACTTTCCTACTAGCTTAGTAATCATCAGTTAAGTTCTCAATTTGTCCTTATTTTCTTCTTTAACATTTAAATTTGGTATTCTTAAGATTTGTTTAAAGGAGAAGGTGTCAAGGCATTAAAGGAAAAGTCTTCCATCCAGGCATGTCAGAAATTCAATTTGAAATCTCTCTTTTAAGCAAGTCTATAAATTTACTTCTCCTCAGTGTTTAGGAGCTGGCCAAATTATGTGTTCTTATGCAATGGTGACATTCTACAAGTTTGTCAAAGCACAAGTTTGACATTCAGTGGTCCCTTTTCAATCAGCATCTATCATCTCTTTGCAAAGGCAAATCCCACAAAAACAACTGTGTCATCATCATTTCCTCCCCTACCCCCTGATACTGAGGCTGCAATTCACAAATGCAAATAAAAATGTCATCCTTATTTATGAAATACTGTGTCCTCACCCTATTTTCTCCTAGGAAGCACTCTGTACTAAGGAAGTTGCTGACACAGCACATTTACATCCCAAAGCATGAAGTAAATTAGAACAAGAAACAAGGTAAGGTGAAGAAACCCTTGGAAAGTCCTGATCAAATCCCAGAGAGGATTACCTGTGCACAAGTTCTGCTTCCTTTCAACATGTATCTTGTGTCAATAGTAAAGAATGTCTGTATTCATTCATGCATACAAATAAACTTCTCCTAAGCAATTCCTTGGCAAAATCCGTTTGTTTTTACCATCACACCAGTTAGGACCAATACACTGAATATAACGAAGAGAGACGAGTTTCAGTGGAACTTAAGGCATGCTAAGAGAACAGGGTGCCAAGAATTGGTATGCCTGTAGAAACCCAGAGCTTGAGAACAGGGCAATAACCATCCAGAAGAAAGAATTCATCTCAACAAGAACAGGCATGTTCATTCCAGAATGAGGATCTCTGTAAAGCTACACTGCTTTGTATACAATTGCTTTGTATCTTGCAGTTCCTAAAGAACTACTTTTTACACAAGGAGAAATTTGTATGCACAACCTTATAAAGGAAAAAAAACCCTAAAAATCTACCTGCATGGCCATGTGTAGCCCCAAATAAATGGCAACCCATACTTTTAAGTGAGATCTATTATGAAAGTCTACACATCTGTCCTATAGCTAGAGCAAAGAAACTCTCTGACACTGCCAGTCTTCTAAAGTTCCAGCAAAATTCCACATTGTTTTGGTAAGAAGCCTCACCGTTCCTTTCAGTGATTTAATAATAGAGACATCTGAGATTCTCTGGGAATTAATACATTCAAAAAAGTTTTATATGGCTTTATGGCATTTACCAAGTTTTAAAACATCTTGTGAAGAATTAGCAATTTTCATGTGCAGAAGGAGAATGGAAGAAAAGACAGGCTTTTTTGAAAATGTTTTTACAAGCCAAAAAAGTAATTAATGAAAATGTGTTACATAAGTTACTGCACTACAACTGCAGTCATGATCAAAAATAAGATGTGAGATGCTGTTAGCTAAGTCGCAGTCAAAAGCAGAGGGAAGGGAAAGAGAAGAGTATGGAAATAATAGAAAAAGAGACAAGATAGTAAACCATCAATTTCATTGATCTGTTTAAGAGCAGCGTAACAAAAGCATCTTACAAAAAACATTCAAATAATTGCAAAATTATTTGCAACCCTAGATAACCTTCAACTTTATCCATATTTTGGCTGGAAAGCTGTAGAAAATATTCCACATATGAAGTGAAATTAATATGCAGAATTAATGCAACCAATAACACCCTGAAAAACCCAAATCCATCTCAATAGAGTTCAGTTCTTAAATTCAAAGAAGTTCTACCTTAATATGAAAAATACTGAGCTCAGAGCTCATTTGTTTGTAGCTACCTACAGTAACATCTAACAGAAGGTGCAAACCCTGAAGCAAATTCAGGACTTACACAGAACACCCAAAAGAATTCCAACCTTTTCTGAACAGCATCAGCTGTTCCATGGAACTGCTCACTGAGCTGGGGCATTGCCTCAAGGTAGGACAGAATGCAATCAATCAATCAAAACCTTGTCTCTCACCCTGCCAGGAGTAGCTTACCCAGTGAGCAGAGTAAAATTATTAACATACTTAAGTAACAGTACTTAATCAGTCTCAAGTAACAAACAGAGAGAAATCAATGCAACAAACATTGCTTAAGTTTACTAAATGTACTGGTGTAAACAATTGCAAGATTCATTGGCTTTTAAATCTGCAGGTTTTGAGAATATAGAAGTCAGAAGACAATATAAATTATGACAGCAAAATTTAACAGCTTCTCTGTTCTTCTTTTTTTTCCCCAAGAACTGTAATTATTTCAACAGAAAAACAAACTTACATTTTGGGTACAACAAGTAAGTTACAACAAACAAACTTAAACACTTGCGTTCTTTAAATTCCCTTGTTTGATACAAGACCACATGGTTAATGATTTACTGATCCCTTACAAAGGTTTATGTGTTGTAGTAAAACCTGATATTTAGAATTCTTTTAGCTTGGCAATTGAAATAAATATTACACAACTATTAAAGGCAAAGACACAACTGCAAGAGCGCTAGACTGGGGTAAAAATTAAGTACATGCTAGTCCAAGTACAGATAACCAAAAATTTACAGAAACCATCAAACAAGTGAAAACACAAAACCCCACAACTTTAATTTAAAAAGTTGAGAGCTGAGTACAATTTTTCAAATTGCAACAAAATTTTGCAAATACAGGCAGAGATAATACAAAAATCTACTTTACTAAAAATGCAACCTATGATGCTACTAAAGCATTGCCTGTAAATTAATCATTCCTTTTGCCATCATTTGTGTGCGCCCTTCCAGGCCAAACAAGAAAAAGCGATTCCAAAAATGCAGACCAATGAGGTGACAAATGAAATAACTAGATCCATAACATGAATTTTCACAGCTTTTTATGCTAAAAGCTACTATTCCTTTATTCTAAAAACTAGTAACAACTAATTTCTAATTCCTGCCTACTCTCCAGCACATGCAACTTCATATACCCTTTAAAAAAATCTCCTTTAATAAACACAAGCACATGCTCTTCTTACCTGAAAGGGCTTTCTACCTGCAGACCTATTTGAAATGGCTCCAAAAAAGAGCAAGAGGGTAAGGACTTCCATAAAAGGAGATATTTTATATGCTTTAACATCCACTCGCACTTTTCAAATTAGACAGCATTTGTTAGAATTGTGTACTTCTATACATGCATAAAAAAAAGTACACACATGAGCACAAATAGGAGCTCATAAATAAAAGATATTTGAGGAAACAAAACACAAGCAGCTACAGAAAATTAAAATGAAGACAAGTAAGATTTTAGCCCCATTTTTCACACAGACATCTTGATACAAATGGGATCTGAAGATTTATATGTTCTCACAATATTTTATTTTTATTCCCATATGTATTGCTACATAATAAACCACATCAATATATGCCAAGTTCATACAACAATACCTGAGCACAGGCCCATTGACCTACATATGAAAAACACCTGCAGCAGCCTAGGAAGACCCAGAAGGGAGGAGGAGCTTTTGAGAACAGTTTTCTACCTTGTTGAAAATAAGCCAGATGGCAACTTAGAGGAAACTTGGCAACAGTTTCATGGTACATTTATCCTTCAAAAAATGTTAGAATTTGTTCAATGATCCCTATCATCTTGATCCAAACCTAAGAGTGCATCTGCATGCTGCTCTGCCTGCACACTGTACACGAGTCTGATTAATCTGTTTCTGCAGTGTAGCAAATTACCCACCCACATGAAGATGTGGCTGATAGAAGCCACACCTCAGAGAGGCTTCAAGCAGCAACAAGGAAATCAGGTCAAACATACAGCCATGTCTGCTGCCTCGTGTCTGCCTGTCACCTCTGAGCCTCCCAAGTAACTCAAGAACCTCTCTCTCCTCAGGAGCATCGTCCCAGCTCCGACCAGAGCTGCCCTGCCCAGCCACCCTGGCTCCCCTGCACAGGCACAAAGCACCAGAACAAACCGCAGCACAAGCTGAAGCTGCAGCCTTTGGTGCCCCATTAACTAATGAGGAAGATAACAGAAAGATGATTTCATAAGTCAGTTTTGAGTTCTTCTGTATGGGTGCAAATATTTAACTCAGCTTGCACATGCCTCAAGCAGGACTTACAAAGTGAACATAATCACCAGTCTGTGGTCTGGCACACTCAGTTCACCCCTTCTGTTAGGGGACAATAGAGAGACAAGAAATGTGTTGAAACTACAGGAAATAGAATCCCCACAATTCCATATTCAACTGGAGATACAGTAACTCACTAGAATCTAAGCAACGTTACCAAAGGTTTGTGCATAAATATGCATAATACATAAATAAAATGTTTCTTCTTAATAAGTGTTACCCCCCCCCCCCAAAAAATGTGGTATCATTCATCATTTGATATGTGAAATGTTTTAGCAGAAATCAGGAAAATTTTGCCTTGTTTGGATCCACAGGAATGCTTGGTCACACAGAGCCAACAGATTCCTGACACAACGTCCTCCAATTGTTTGCTATTTAACATCACGTGTTTACCAAAGATGAGAAAATTACCCCTCCCCATAAGGGGCCTTTTTAACTCAGCCTACCAGAGCACATTGGGTTTTCTCTTCCCTCATCAATACAATATTTCATAAATATGTTCTAGGAGAGAAACAGCTGCACTCAATTCTGTCTGAAAAATACTGACTTTGTTTCTTGAAGGTCTTTGTTTCTTAAAGCTAGTATTTTACTTGTAGACAAACTCAACAGCAGTAGATCATACAAAATCCTTTTCATAAGCTCTTGTGCTCAACAGAAGAGACATGTAAAACCAAACAAAAGACAATCTTCAGAGACAGGATACAAATGCATCAGAGAAATACTGAACACAATGTATGAAGCACTTCTTTTGTACTCAGAGGCTTACAACCACTTTATGCCTGAAACAAACACTAAACTTCCTTTTTTCCTGCTGGAGAGCTGCAAGTTCAGCTGCAGAAATGACACTGAGCATAACAATCTTCTTCCTTCCTACTGAATTCTGCTGTTGGCAAAGGAAAACATGTTAGCAGAAAGCACCACCTATGACAATCTGCAGAGAAATTCAGGTCTGAGCTGCAGAGGGAGACGTGGAGGGGAAGAGGCCGAGCAGCTGACCATTGCTGACTGGCACACTAAGTCACCTGAGGTAATTAAACATACTGGAATGCTTTTGAGAACTTCTTACCAGAAAGATTGCTAATTGGTGTTAACTCCATTAAATTGTTTGCTTAATAAGCAGCTATTAAAAGTTGCTAAACAGAGAAAAGCAGAGGTAATTAAACCTTCTTTGCTTGAGTTCTGCATACTGCTCTGCTCATCTCATCTCTAAACAGAATCAGCATAATTTCAAAGAAAGAAAGGGGAAGTCTTCATAAGCAAAAAAAAAAGAAAACAAGTCTTCATAAGCAAAAAAAAAAAAAAAGTTAAGAAAAACAAACCAAAAGCATACAAAGGATAACAAAGTGAAAGGAAACAAACCAAAAGCATACAACAGAAAATAAAGAAGAGTTATTCTCCAATTGACAGTATTTTGAAAAGCTACTAGATAAAAAAAGATACAAACTAGATACAAACTGTCTTTACAGAAATGCCTTGATACATAGCTACGATTATGAAATCTACTGATCATCATGTCCAAGACACCAATTTTCTTCCAAATGAGATCTACATGATGGAACATAAAGCCCTGTTTATATTGGGTAAGATAAAAATCAAGCAGTCCGGAATGTATCTTCACAGTTCAGGACACAAGGCAATTAGTAATTGTTTTTTGTAAGGAAGAATTATATTAAATTGCTGTGCACTAGACTTCTTGCAATACCCTTTCTCAAGCCCCAGGCAGATGGTTATTTCAAGATATTAGATAAGGTATTTATTTTCTGAATTTGTAAGGTAATGACTAGGCTGTTAAACAAGATTTTAATCAGTTACTCATGGACCAGTGCAGGAGGGAAATCACACAATAACATGCCTAAAATCCTATTTGTGAATAGCATCAGTTTTTGTCTGACAGAGCAGTCTCTGGAAAAAATACAACTCCCTAAAGAGCCACTGTGGATTTCTACATAACAGCAGCATGGATAATAAACATGGCTTTTTGCTTACAAAAGCACACACCAATGTTTTAGTTAAAGTTTATCCCACAGGAATTGAATTCTCTGTCATATCAGGAAGTGAAATTTTAGCAATATGCTTCTGAGTAAGAGATGACAGTGATAGATGCTCAGCAGAAATGCAAGTTAATTCTTTTATGAAAGCAGTAAAAATAGTGCCCAAGACCACTTTGTTCTGAATGCAGTATTTGGACAGTCTGTGAAGATCTACAGTTACATCCAAAATTTGATTCCATTAATTAATTTCTTTAAAATGGGTTAGGAAAAGAATATGATACATGCATTCTCCTTGTCTGTTATCCAAGTCTTTGGAAGAAAACAAATAATTGTAAGTAAGGCTAAATTATGTACAACAAAGTGAAAAACCTCTGGGATTTGTTGCAGCATATTTTCAGTGCTACTGACTTTTGGACAATCTGTTCTCATGCGTCCACTAAAACAAATTCTGCTAAACCAAGGTTTTTAAAAAAGTAAACCTACTCCAAACACAAAGGTGCTTTGTCAGTGAATTAGCTAAGAACTTCCAGGCACGTAACAAAAGTATGCAAGAATATGCCATGAGTGGAATAAAAAATACACAATGTAACCTGTCAGGCACCCTCAGAGTGGAACATTTCAAAATCACCATATTTCTCCTATAAAAATAAACAACATAATTAAAGATGTTTCTTAATTTAGCATGTCTGTTTTGCTTTGTAATTGTTTCTTCTACAGTTATAAAATTTATACAGCTAAAAAGTATCATTTACTTACATGAACAAATACACCAAAAAAATGGGAGACAAGGAATAATCAAAGCAACATTTCACAGCTTCCTGGCTTGTTTACTGCTGGGAACTGTGTATGCAAGCCCTCAACCCTACACAAAACCAATCTGTCACCTCTATGTCTTTGGGATAGTATGCCATTAATGGCCAGGGGTTTCTTTCCTAAAAAAATGCAAAAATAACTCAAATTTTTTTACAATGGAACAGCATGGACAATCTTTGCTACCCTACTGTTACAGAGTTTTCCCAACCCACCCTCACTCCACTGGCAGCTTTTACTGATTTGCTCTGCCCATGTTCAGTCAGTCCCTGTCTCCTGTGGAACATTCATTGGGCCAGACTGGCACTCCCTCCTTACTCTGTTCTTTCTACAACCTGGTCTGGCCCCAGTGACAGCAATTTGGGACATCACATACTGCAGCAAGCAGGAGCATGGAGACAATGGAAGAGTGAAAACTTTGACATAACTTTTGCTGAAAGCTGACTATGACACTTTTAATCATGGAGTATTTCATATCTATGGAACGTTCAGTTATTTACTAGCATCACTATACACAAGCAAGGTCCCAGTTCAGGGATATTACATTGTCACACTGCATAAAACAGTCTTTTTGCATATATTCAATGATACAGGCATTCAATAATTGGGCAGAAATTACAAAAAGTTAAAATAAATTCAGACAGTAATACAGCCTTAACTAATCTAAATGGCCGTGCATCATATTTATTAAGAACAGATTTCTCAAGTACTCTCCCTCACATCATTTATCTTCTATCTGAACCAAACTACTTTCTGAACAATATAAAAGGAAAATCTGCACAGAAATCTACTTCTGGAATTTTTTTAACCCATTGCTTAGCAAGTTCCACTGGACAGTCAACTGAGGAAAAGACCAAAAATGAAGGTAAAGAGGCATCAAATGCCAGAGTTTTCCCCAAACAAAAAGATATATATTTTAAAAATTACATGACAAAGTTAGTAATTCTATATTAGAAAAATCATTACTTCTAAAAATATTTAGTTATTAAAAAGATTTGCATATAAAGAGCTCCCCGGAAGATTTCTAGAAGCCCTAATTACATTAAAAACATTTGCTGTGCTCAGAATTACAGTGCAGAACTTAGGAATAAATGTTCATCTATTACAACTTGCATTAATCAGAGATAACAGACAGGAGCTCCTGCAGATTCCAACGTTAGTCCAAAAAAGTGAACAGCCACTCAGGAGAATCCTGTCAGATATTCCCAACAATTTCTGAAAGATCCTCAAACACAGGACAACTGTAGCCTCCTAACAAGCTGCAAATTATGTTACCAGAAATTCCTGAAGATTCTGGGTTTTCTGTGTCTCTGTGATATCTTTCAAAGACAAGTCTATGCCACCAGAAAAAAAGGCACTGCCCACAACTCTCATCCCTCTGACTGGAAAAAGAAATGAACGCTAATAAGCCACTCGGAGCATCTCCAGGGCTGTGGCAGCTTCACAGGCAGAGCAGGCAGCCCAGCACTGTGCCTGTGACTAAACCAACCACGGCTGCACGATGCTGAACGATTGTGGGCGAGCATATCACAATTTCTAATTCAGCACAACATTCTGCTGTGAAGCACAAAGCGTAACATTAAGCTCCCTGATGCAATTAATGCAGAGGTGGAATTGTTCTTCCTTTTTTCCATAGCTCTGCTTCAGTCTTATCTGCTAAGAGAACCATGTTGACTGATGGCAGTCTACTCCTTACTTCTGACATTCTTTATGAACACAGGCAGAAGCTTATGAAACCAGCTGTGCATCTTATATGCTCCCCCAAAAAAGATCCAGTAAAGCAGTGAAATTCTTTCTGGAATCTAGATGGCATTTCCAGTTATGTACTCTTGCATCCAGCATTTTACAAAACCTACACAACTCCTGCATCAAAAATTTAGCATTAGAGAAATGCTGTCTTTACCTTTTCAGTATTCCTGTTCCATTCTAAGCTTGGAGCAAAAAATAAGTGGGAAACCAAAGGAGTTGAGACAGTCTGTTACAGGTGCTTGAACATATAAAATATGTACAGAACATATAAAATATGCAGAACATATAAAATCTGTACAGGATTTGATGCTGGGGTGAAGAAAGCAAGGCAAGACACATGCAACAGATAAGACATTTTAAAAAAGAATTCACCAAATATTTTAGGAAACATTACATCCTAAAAATTTCTGTTACACTGCAAGTCAGATAAAGTTTGTAAAACAGTTCAAAAGCTGACGTGAATTCAAGCATTGATCTTCTCTAGTAAATAAACCATCTACTAGGAAAGCTCAAACCTCCTGAAAGTAATAAATTATTGCTAACAAGGCTATCAAAGATGAGGAGGAGGAGTTAATACCACTTCCCTTTCCTTGAGTAACATTAACTGTAGCTTCTGAAGTACTATTACTGATTGGCTGAAACCTTATCCTGCAACATTTTCAAACTAAATAACAGAGGAAACAAAACTTAAGTGCACTTAGTAAGCATTGCAAACATAAATATCAAATTAATTATTCGTTCTGTAGCATTCAAAAAACTTAAAGACATTAAAGAAATGTGGCAAAAATCCCTGACTCAAAAAACATTTCTGTTTACATATAAACATATATCCTTAAACAGAATAAAGCTTTTAGAACAGTTCTCACATAAAGCCAGATGAGCAATATTTTTTCACCCGTTTCTGACCTAAGAGTCATCTTCACACTCAACAGAAATCTGACACAGTGAGCAGACTTAGTGACAAGGTCCGTATGCCCAAACAGCATTTCCTATCTCACAACAAAACAATTTTAGTCTATTACAGAAGGAGCCCAAATGCTGACACCTCAAAAGACCTGAAATGAATCCTATGCCTAAAAATTCTGGTCAGTAACATTGTGGGTATGCACTTGAACATCTCTGGGCCCTACAAACTCAACGATGTTAAACAACAAATTAAAATAATATGACTAGGTGAAGCAGGAAACTGCATAGTAAATGCAAATATGCTTTTCCAACCACATCTTGAAGTTTGCATGGTATGAAACACCAGCTCCCAAATGATGTGGCATTCTCAAAGCCCAGGACAACAACAACAATAGCCTTGGCATGAGCAACAGCCACTCAGAAAAGCCAAGAAGGAAGCAGGCTCACTGCTGGATATCTCCAGTGTGAGAAGCAGCAGCTGCTACTGGTCTGGCTGCTTTCCTCTGCCCTGCACCCTGCACCCCACCAGTAACCACCACAAGGCTTCACCCAGCATTGCAAAAACAAAGCTTTCTGCCTGCCATGCCAAATGCAAATCATTATTTCCCTATTTCCTCTGAAAGGAACAACAACCAAGAGAGAACTGGAGGATGCCTGAAAGCCTCCCTTTGCATGATAACACAAGTATAAAAATAACAAAAATAAAGTATCATTTCTGATGGAAGTATTTAACCCATATTCAGATATTTAGGTATACCTATTGTCTTTAAAATCTTCTAGGTTAGGAATGAAATATTGAAGTTACTTTCATTACAATTAAACCTCATAACCATTTCAGTTGCTAACAGAAAAATACAATCTGTAAAATCAAGGGATTTTGCCTATTTAACAAACTAGCTTCAGCTTGTACTTTGAAGTATTCTCTGTTTAACAGCAGTTTGAGATAGGCCAAAGAAGTAGCAAGTTTCAAAATATCCAAGACTATCAGCTGAGGCTACTTCATAAAGTAGGTGAACACATCAAAGACAATGGCTCATTAGTCATGCAAATATTACAGGCTACTTAAAACTCTCTATAAGAACAGCATTTACCTTGCCCCAGCACTGCAATACACTGAGAACTTCATTATTGATGTTGGCATCTGTACCCGACAGCAGCATCAATGTCATAACTCACCCTTTACTATGTCTCTAACTTACACCCAGCTCACACACCAACACTAAGAAAAGACTCAGAACTATCCTCTCCATGAGGTATCAAACAACCTGGGGTTAAGCAGAATACTTTAGGCAAATTCCTTATATGCTTTAGCTCCACACAATACAAACTGTTCTGTGGTCAGGTGCTGAGGTCAAATTCACTACCTAGCCAAACAAAAGGAGCTTTGAAACACCCAATCAGGAGTATAAATGGCAGCCTCTGAGCTGATCCTAGGACATAACATGTTGCTTTCCATAATGGTTTACCACTGATTTTTCCAATTCTCATTTGTGTGCAAAAGGCAACAAAGAATTTCATATTTAAGTCAGTCTTCCTCAACATTCTGAATGCAAAACTCGCCAAGGTCTGTCTTGATAGTTAAATACTCGCTCCTTTCCAGCTTCTAACCAGTCTCTTACTACATTTTCAATTAACTTAAAAGAATTAAGCTTATCCTTTATGATTATTCTAACTACAGCACAGACCTGGAAAAGCAAACACAATTTTCCCTCTTTTAAACATCATATTTCCCTTAATTTTTACGTGCAACAAGTCTTCGTTACCAGCAGAGTGTTCCACTTTTCATTTTAGTTGCGTACATCAACAAAATTTTGAAGAAGGCAAACTGAACTAGACATAATTCATGAAACATTTCTACAGTCAGCTTCCAGAGCACACACAAGACCAGACAGTTTCACTTCAAGTATCCACAATCATATAAGAAGCAGTGAAACAATTCTTCTCTTTCCAATAACCTTCATAAACCTTTGGGGGCAGGGCACATGGTGGACTGAATAAAAAAAATACAAGAGGCCACAAAGTCTGAGAAGTTAGTTATGTTCCCTCAGTATCCTACAAATAAGAATGCCCTGGTAGTAACTACAGAGCAAATGCTCATTTTCTGAACTAATTTGGATGAATAATCTTCAAAAATTAGTTGACTAACCTGCAAAATCGTCACTATCACCTAAAACCTTACAGCTGCCTAAAATCGCCACTCACAGTCAGACCTGAAGGCCAAAGACCAAAGACAGCAAGCCACAATATGTGGTCTTTAAGCAGTGACACTATTACTGAACTCTGAAAACTCTGTATATTCAGTTGGTATGCTTATTCTCTGCCTGAAGTCTTCTCAAACACTTCACAGAACCTAAAAACACAGTAGCAAACAACAAATTATCAGAAGAAGCACTTCTTAAGACATTTCTACTAAAGCATAAAGAACATCTATTCAAATGAACAATCAACTATTACATTCCTATTAAAAGAATAAAAACAATAATTTGGACAACAAGGCAATGCTGTCTTGTTCTTTGGCTTCTATACAAATGTTAATGTGCTGCTGACAGCCTTTTGAGTACAGAAAACTAAGTATGAACTAAGTAAGAAAATCAAAACCAAAAAAGTCATTGTGATTTTGCTAACTTCTGCCAGGAAAGAAATTTCAGTGTTAGGAGACTGCGAACCAATACAAATCAACAGCAGAAACACAGTTCAGTAAAATCAATTTTAAAAGTCAATGCCAGCAAAAATTTTGCTGGTCCTCAAACTGAAAAGACCAAATTAGTTACACCTCCCAAAACCTAAGCAACTAAATTATGATGCAGCTTACTGCAACATTATGACATTCTCCTCTAAGTACTCTACCCTTATTCTTTCTACTTTAGCAATCACTTTAAACATTTGCACAAAAAGAAAAATCATGGAAATGGCAACTATACTGTCAAATTGTTTTGTCTCAAACAACACAATCATACCTGTAATTTCACAGAAGATTAGCAAAAACATATGAAATAGCCACTCTTACTCCAAGGTGTCCACCCAACTCAATCTTGTCAAGAACTATCTAGCAGCAAATGATGCAGTACAGAGGGTGATAGCAACAACAATTTTTCCCCCCAAATAACACATTTTTCTTTAACAAAACAGTCCACTGTAATGAGCTAGCTCAACTGTACCTGTTCATACAGACATGTTCTCCCATTTCACCCTGGAAACTGGGAAGCAGGGCAGGGATATTTCTATTTTCAAACATTCTGCTGATTTTACAATTAATGCCTCCGGGTCTCACAGCATGAAAATATGTACCTGTTTTCTTACAGCTGCCTGCTTTATAGTGCTCATTATTTCAAAAAAGGCCCACCACACCCTTGCTACCTCCCTCCTAAGACTTGAAACCCATTTGACCATCACAGTGCTTTTCCATCCATCCCTCCCTCCACCTTCTTGGCCTTCCTTGCTTCCAGCCCAGTGTTCATCCAACCTTTGCTTAGCTAATTGCAGTGTATTATTCCAGCAACAATTGAACTGCTCAGCATGAGGAAGAAGACATGCTGAAGGCCTCAATTGCAGCTGCCTTTAGCTTCTGAGGAACAATGGCCACAGGGCAGGTCTTTTAACACCAAGGAGTCTACTAGATTATCTTACACAAAAATATGTATATAAAAGCACTGGCAAGCTTGATTCAAGTATCTTAGCTCAGCTGGTTAGAGCATGGCTCTAGTCACACCAAGGACGTGGGTTTAGTCACAGTATGGGTCATTTACTTAGGGGCAGGGACTCTATGATCCCTCCAGATCCCTTCTAACTCAGAATATTCTCTGCGTTTCTGTGTATTTTCTAGTTTAACATATCCTTTCAAGAGACAATTATTAGTATTCCATTTCTCAGTATTCATAATTTGTAGTATTTCTTCCTGACCAACACCCAGGCTTTTTCCAAAGAACAATCCACAATTACTCCCAAAAATCTCAAGTAAAACAGCTAATCAGAGATCCATTTAATCAGTTAAATCAACTCTAAGAATACACTGAATGGTACAAAAGCACTCATTAAAGTCAGCTCCCTCCTCTTTTCCCTCCCTGCACCCCTCCGTTGCATGTCAGCACTACCATGTCACACAGCATCATGAAATACTTTCAGAGACCTGTGCAAGCAACAGCAGCTTAGATTGAGTCCCAGTTCATCACCCCACTACACTCCAAACTCCCAGCCATTTCTGATGCTCCGTTTGTAACCGTCTAGTACTGTGAAGATGCATCCTTTTCTTTTCCAGTAGGACAACACAGCACCTGGGATTGTTCACAGCTGTTTTGTGATTTCTGAAACCTGATCACAGAGCAGGCTGCACACAGAGCTCCCACTCTGCTGGAATAAGGAACTCTTACCACTTGTCAACATCAAGAGAAGTTAAAGCCTTGACTACTGTTCATGGGATACTATAAACAGACATGAGGCAATATAAAACAAACTTCCGAGTGCTTCAGAGACAAAAGAATAACACATCACAGATGCACAGTTTCTTAGGATGTTTACTTAATAAACAAAACAAACTAGTTTTACTTGGATTCTTTTATAAAAGTAAAGTAGTCAACTGGATGCATTTAGAGTTCTGATAGGTGGGGATTTTAGCTTACAAACATCTACAGCCAAATCAGAATGGGACATGTTCTTATTATCCTGTATTAGTAAAATCTCATTTCATCAGTTTCACTTAATAGAAGTAAATAATTATCCCTGCCAAGCCATTTTAATTTTGAGATACAAACTCTCTTACAATAACTCAACAGGCACAAAACAAATTAACTCCCAAAACAAAAGTTTCATTCCAAACCATCCATTTTTCTGCAAGCAAAGTTACTATCATCTACAATAACTGATCTCTTTAAGGAGCCCTACTAAAATCACAGCTCTACTGCTAATCTAAAAGCCTCCCCACATACTATGGAAAGCCAAAGTACTTCCTTATCAATTTTGAATGACACTTTCCAGATCCACAGTTGGTAACATCTGGGTAAAATGTTGTTTTTTTATAAGTTCAGTTTCCCTTACCCACCTTTCTCAATTGCTATTTACTTGGCATGTGCAGGCTTCCACTAAAATGGCTAATAATAACTTCCCCCAACACTTTCATCTCCTCACAAGATGCTGTTGTGCAGCTGTGCACTGAACTGAAGCAAGGACCTGATCCTGATGAGAAACCCCAGCTTTGAGCTCAATCGATTCCCCCAAGCAGACACCTGCAGACAGGACAAGTGAGCAGTGAGAACACCCAGAACAGGCAGGGAGGGAGAGAAAGCAGCGAGCACACAGGAGGAGCAGCCCCTCCTGCAGAAAGAGCCCATTTCTAGGGCAAGGTAAAGCAGTCACACGGCCAACCAACATCCCCTACAGCAGCACAGCTCCAGGCCCCCAGCACGGCCACTCTGAAACCAGTCGGCAGCAGTGGAGCTTCACAGGACCAAAACCAAAACATCTCTTTTACTTTAAATGCAGTCTTGGAGTGCAATCCCAATGAATACACTCATACACTCAAGTCAATGGAATCCTTTTCAGCGGCTCTTATCTGTGTTTTAGACTGACATTTTGGTGTGCTGCTTCCAAAGTAACTAGAATACCTTCTACAGCACAGATAGTTTCAGTAAATATATTCAGGGAACATGAACCAGGTATCAATAAGAGACTGAGGCAGCCAGGTTCCACAAAAATACTGGCAAAGTTAAGCTTTTCAAATAAAAACTAAAAATACACTCTGGGAAAAACAGAACTGTCTCTATACATTTCATTTGCAACTAAGATCTACCAGTAGGAAAGGATATATTTTTCCTTCCTGACACTTAACAATATAAATTTTGGAACTATATGATATTATATAATCTAAATTTCATATTTAGCAAAACAGTGAAAAGTACTTGGCAGTAAAAAAAAGGCAATTTCATTTTCACTTCAAAACAATTTTTAATACTTCAAGCAATGAAAACAACTGAAGCCAGCAGTATTTTCATATAGACATACAATGTTACAGCAAGAAGTTACCTTGCAACCTTCTATATATAGCAATCTAGAATTAAAACTATGCTAGAAGGGAGACTCCTACTCAGAATAACTACCTTTCATATCTGCTTAAAAATCATCACAGAACACCTGATTTGCATAGGATTTTTATTTGTTAACAGTATAGTACTTCTTATTTGTTGTCCTTCAAATGAAAATACTGTGTAACACTTCAAAATGAGGAAAAACTAATCAAGCTTGTCATTTCCAGACAACTACAGAGAAAATATTCTTTTTGTATGCTTTAGATCTAAGCACAAAAATAGAAGACTCATCTACTTAATGCATCTAGTGAGGGCAGGAGGGAGGAATGCATTTCAAGTAAAGCCTGTGGCTCGGACAAAAGAAAATTCAGACTGACAAAAGTTATTAGTCAAAGCTTGTATTTCCCCACCAAAGCTCACTGAACATACTTCTGTATGAAAACTGAGTATATCTTAAAAATAATCACTTATTGAGCCATTCACTCATTTGTCAAGGCTACATATAATCAAAAAAAAACCAATCAAACAAAACAAATCAAAACAAAAACAAATTTTAAAAACAAAAAACACACCATTCAGGAGATATTCTTGACAAATATCCAGGGGAGCCACAAGAAGTTATTTACTATTAAAAATAAAATAACATTTGTGTGAAAATTTATTTTCTAAATAACATATTTAACTGGCAGGAAACTGAATTTAAGTAATTCAGTTCACAGAGCCACTAGATGGAACTGAGAAAAACTGTTTCTTTATCTCTGTAACACTTGTTTAATAACTGCATACAATTAACCCCTTCCTTTACTCTAAACTACAAAGTGAGAAGGAGCATTCAGACCACACTTTCACAAAGTTTCCCCTTTTAAGGAGAAAGTACACAGAGCCTAGAAAACCAAAACATTTTAAGCAAATTTTTATTCAAGACAACCTTGCTTAAATGAATACTCTATCAGAAGGTTTGTTTGGGTTTGTTTGCTTTTAAACACAGCTTTAAATAGGTTAAGGTAACCTACTGTTTTTAGTAAACTACTCAGTTCTAGAGGCTGAGGACGTGACAATTTCTTAGAAATGAACATTAACTACAGAAACACAGCACACACAAAAAATAAATCAGGTATTAAAATTTTAGCTGGAGACAGTACCAGAAGGCTGGGCTGCTGACAGTTTTTAAATTATTTATGATGCATAAGAAAAGGTAGGAAACAGAAACTGTTGCCTAGAGGAAAAGGATCTAAGCTATCTTTGCATTCCTATAAATTCTGAGTTACTGCAGAAGTTAATCTTAACACAATCCAGCAACAATTCCAGTTGTTGCCTCAACAACAATTCCAATTTACAAGTTTCTGTGGTGCTGCTTGTGGTTTGCAGTACCAGCTGCAGTAACTCAGTGATGGTTCCCTTCCCATCTCAACATCTAGGAATCACTGAAGATTCACCTGCAGGAACAGAACACTGCCTGCATGGAGAGAAAATCTCCTGATATAAAAACCTTGGCCAGACACCGCAGGAATGAGATCAAAAAGGTCAGTGGCTCTTGCCTCTTAATTTGAATTCTGTTGAAATGAATGAGTCAACAGTTCTGAGTGCTGTGAGCTCTTCATTCTGAATTGTACTGACAAGCACATTATCTTTGATTTCCAAGATGAATTTTAGTTAAAATTCTACATCTCATTATACAGATTTAAAGATGCCTGCCTCTACCAGGTCTCTGAAAAATGCCAGGGATTTTTTGGATTTGAAGGAAAATGAGCAAGATCCAGAATAAAGGGGCAGGGGGAGGAAAGGTATAAATAAACTCTCTTCAGTTAAGTTTGAATTGCTCAGAGAAATCAAGTGAACAAGGGAAAATTTTCTGACAATCATCACATTCTGTTTGTGCTGATTCTAAATTCTAACAACACATGATAATTTTATTCACCCCTCCTCTTTCAGATATGCAGTTTCCATAGGAACTGGCACTACTTAGTAGTAACCAAAGGCAGAATAACACTAACTTATGTAATAACTTGAAACTTACCTTGGTTTCTAAAAAAGGGTATATGCTTCTTTTAGAACAACAAACTGTGTGTTTATTAATTTTTTACACATTCCCTATGTGGTCAAGATAAATATCTCAAGTTTCTGTATTTCAAAAAGCCAGTTTCACAGACAGGTTGTAACAGACTAATCCCAAAGAAGTCTTCTCATATATCAGGATTTCTGCAGTAAATTAGTCAGCACTTATGTAAAATAATAAACTTTTAACTTTTGAAGAGTCTTTGACCATGCACTAATATTTAAAAAAAAAAAAATAAAAAAAACACTAGTAATTTTCTTAGCTTCCTCACATCACAGCTCTTTACTATGCATTCTTCTTCCTATTGATTGAGAATGAACACTAAACACAAAAAAGATGTAAAGATGTCCAAGCTAGAGAACACTACCTAAAAATCAATTAGAAGACTATCAAACTGCTTTCTTCATACAAATGCTAAAAAACCCCAGTATTTTTAGGTGATTTTCACAGTTGTAGCATCATCATAGGAAATCTTATCAAGATAACTGCTCCTGTCACTGGGCACAGTCCCCTTTTGACAAATACACGGCAGCTCTGACAGATCAGCATCCCTGGAGTCAGGCAGAAGAAAATGAGTCATGCCCAGGCTGCGTGGGCCCAGCTTTGCAGAATCGGGTAGGAGCTCCTCAGAAAAGCAGAGCTGTCTTCAGAAAGCTCACAGCTGAAAGGGCAGCACAAAATCCTGCTGCTGGAGAGATGACAGAGCTCCAGCATTCCAGGGAGCAACACTGGGGGTATTAAGAAAGGGTCTGCTACATGCTACTACTCTAACACAGGAAAAAAATACCAGCTAAATAACCTGTCTAAATGAAAACACTCAGAATGAATCCTCAGAAGAGGTGAAGGAAAATCCTCACAGGACACCAGAAGGTGCAGAACACACTGGCAGAAGCACTGAAGAGTTACAATCAAAACACTGGAAGGCTGTAAGGCAAAAAAACTCAGCTAAGGGCAAAGGAAGTTACAAGTGCTTGCTGTCTAATCTCTGAGTGCGAATCCAATGTCACTAAGCTACATAAAGACCAGGATTTTTCCTGGTTAATTGTTTATTAATTATTAATATTTGTTTCAAAACTGTCTACAAATCCAGTCACTCACAGCTTTTTTAACTGTATCTCACAGTTATGACAATGCAACTGCTGAGTGAGCTATCAAAACACAGCTCTCTCCTGAGTTTCTTCTATTCTTCATCACTAAAAATAAAAAAACATGCTAAGAAATTAAAAACTTAATTTAACTGAGAAACTCATTCTATTTCAAAGACAAATGACAGCATTGAGATGCTATCAAAAAGTAAATAGTAGCTTGAAGTCAACACCCTTTAGAGACAGGACGTGAAATTAGTCCTCCCACCAGAAATAGTAAAAACAGATTACAAGGAGCTTTTCTAGAGGCAAACTGAAGAAATGGAAAAAAAAAAAACACAACAAAAAAAACCCCAAACCTGTAGTGCTGAGTCTCCATAGCTAGAGAAATCTACTAGCAATTTACTAAGAAAGCAATGGAAATCTCATAGCTCTCAAACTTGTAGGACAAGTGCATGCCAAACTAGTCATGCAAAAGCATTTCACCGTGTGCCTGAATTCACCGTCCTCTTGGTATTAGCTCACCATACAATGAAGTCTCACACACAACCACCAAATTCCAAAAGCATTATTCAAGCCCCAAAAAGGTCACTGATGGAGTTTCACAGCCACCTTAGTGATAAAACTCTATGAACAGCTCTGTTCAGACTAGGTGCCATCACAGGAAGCAGACCATCCTTGTTCCCCTCTCCTGACACCATGGTCTCCCTCTCCTTTGCACTGGTGCTAGGCTTAAAGTAAGTTAGGAAACAGTCTGATAACAACTCATGGTTTTACCTCTTGCCTGTGGTTCTTGTCACATTCCTGCAGGCCAAAGCCACAGACAGTGCTCATCACAACATCAGGGCGAGTCAGGTGGTAACAGAGCAGAGAGGGACTGTACAAGTCCTTCCCTCCCGCTGGGTTTCCAGCAGTGGGATGAGCATGACTACTCCTACCAGCTCTCTTCTGGGAACTCTTGCCTGCATGACCAGCTGGGGTCAATCCAGAGAAAAAAGCCCCACTTAAACAGCCACCCACACTAGAACAGCTTAAGCCAACTCTAGAGTTGCAGCTAAAACCACATTTTCCAGAAACCTTCACTTCTCAAATGCCAAAGCCTGATTAATTTGAAGAGCTCAGAGTGTTAATATGATGGCTAAGTTCCAGAATAGAAATGTAATTAAAGAAAAATCTTTGAATTACTAAAAAAAAAAAACAGGTTACATTACGTTGCCTATTATTGCTTCAATGCAGTGCTGTAGTTAAAACTGGTCTCAAATATTGTGAGACATAATTAGAGAGAAATTTATTAGCCAAATACAGGTATAGGATCTCTGTCGCACCCAAAGGCAGTCAAGCTAATCCATGATCATGGAATTAAATTTAAACATGAAAATAATCCAGAATTACAAAGCAACTTAAAATTGGGTGAATATAAAAATGTGGAAAGCCAGTGCTATCTTCAAGCTTAGAACAGAAAGTTCCTGAAAACCTTCTACCAAATTAAGCAATGAACAAGCAGAGCTGGAGTGAATAGCAAACAGCCTCATGGTGTTCCCTCCAAGGGAGACAGTTCTGTTGGTCCAATTTTCATAATCATGACTAAATACCTTCAGGCACAGTCAAGTCACACTACATATTCAGCTGTCATTTAAAAATACTGTTAAAAAGGCACACACACACAGGAAAGACAACAGTAATGATAATCTATATACTCACTTAAGTAAATACCTGAATATCTGATAAAATATGGCAAAAATAGAATCATAAGCTCTCCCTCAGTCCTAAAACTCATCACTACACATCCCTTTTCTGTCAAACATCTAGATTATCTTTGCCAGCTTCCTCTCTAAGCTAATAAAAACCTCTGATACTGGGAACCTGTTTAACAATCTACACAATTTGACTGTTATAGGTAAAAACTTTCCAGCCTATATTTAATCTAAATCACACCCACAAAAATTTACTTCCTCTTAACCTACACCCCAATTACAAGAAAGTTAAAAAAAAAAACACAGAAAAAAAAGCTTTAAAAAACTCGCAGTGCTTCCGTGAACCATTTCTTACATATCCATACCACAGCTTTTTCCACCACATCAAAATAATCCAATACTCTAATGAAAAAAAATACATTCATAGGTTCTCAACCTCTCAAGCCACATGATTTAATACTCAAACCTAGACACAAAAGTGCAATCAAAAAGGAAAAAGAAAAAAAAAAAAAGAAAAAAACCTTCTGTACTTTAAATTCAATCAACATATCCAAGGATGTCATCTACTTTTGCCAGCTGCATGTTTCTCATTCGGACCAATTTGTGACTAGAAGTCCTGAATTATTTCCTACAGCTCTGCTTCCCAAGCATCTCTATCTAAGCATCCCATAGCCTCTTCCTAGCACAGCATTTTATGTGCATCAGCTTTTTATCTTCTGTATTGTACTTCTCCAACCAGTCAAGATTAGTGAATTAAGAGTTTGTTCTGTTGTTCTCCAGACAAGTGTTAATATTCTCTCCTAACTCAGCAGCATATTTGGAACTTTCGCCTTTTAGGAAAATGATAGATAATATAACTAAAATCACCCCCTGAAAAAGCCATCTGTTTTTTTCCAAATGCTCAAGAGGTCTTCCAGCTTTGCAAAAAATAACTTAAAACTATTTGAGAGTTAGTTAGATAGGCAAACGACCTCCATCACAAATTGAAATATGTATTTATTACATGTGGATGAACACAGAACTATGTTGAAACCTCCTAAAATTTAAAACAGTTTGTAAGATGGCTTTTAAGCATATGTATTTTCCAGACGATATTGTCATGTAACACAATAAATCCCCTTAGAGCATGTTAGATTTCTCAAATAATTGTATTTCTTCTTCACCAGTCACTACAAAGTGGAAGAGAACACCACTGATAGGCATCTCAGTACCTTTACAGTCCATAAAACATTAAAAACATTTGTTTTTTTCCATACAGACTGACACATCAAAATTGATTAAGCACAAAATGTAGACAGCATCAGCCGTATTCATAGTAAGAACCACTTAACACCACCTACAACCAGATCAATGACAATCAAAAAGCAGAAAGAGCTGTTCTGATACAGCACTTCCACAACACCCCTGGGAGGTACAACTGCTGCTCCACAGACTGCGGATGTTCCAGCTTCCTTTGGTTCATCCTGCAAGCCAACAGTCTGGACAATTCACACTGCAGGAATGTCGCGTCCCCTGCTAGATCACGTAGCCTTGCATCTCTACCTTGGAGTTATGTCATGACTGCTGCTGAAGTTTCATTAATTCTAACTAAAATTCATGTCTTCAAGGTGTTGGGCAGAGAAGAAAACTAGGTGTGTGTCATCAGCTGAAGTTCAACACTTTCCGTTCAGGGTGTCAATAATATTCCAAACAACATCAGAAGTTTTTCTCTGAGAAACGCACACTACTTTGATTCTGAAGGGATATGGGTTCTTCTTGTTTCGTCCACCTTCCAAGTTCTTCCTTTCAATTACAGAGCTTTTGGAAAAGCACATTATGAGACTGGACAAACTTCTAAATGTTTCCGAGAATTTCCTAACGTACAAATGCCATTTTTCTAAGTGAACTGTGTAGAGGCAGTAAAGCTTCCTCCTGGTCGTTACAAGATAGATTCAGAATACGTATAAGCAATTCAGAGCCATCAAAGCCTGCCGAAATTAGATTTCAAATGTTTCAGCAGAACCGCTGGTTTAATTGCAGGCATTCCCAACTGCCCTAAGTACGGTAATGTGACTTTTCTTTAAAGAATTAAGCGAAGGCTGGAATGCTTCCCCTTTCTCTGAGAACTAAACCGCCCTGGGGGCAGGGATGGCCACTGTGCCTTGCAGGAGCCGAGCAGCGACACAGCGGGACCGGCGCGCTGCCCGTGCCGGCTCCGGGCCGTGCGGGGTGCGGCGCCGGGGCGGGCGCGCTCGGCCGCGGCTGGCGGCGCCCCGGACACCGGCACGGGCGGCACCGCGGGAGCCGACACGGAAGCGGCGGCTCCGGATCTCAACAATATCGCTGTTCAACAGGATCCTGCACACATCCTGCGGCGGGCTGCTTCCCGGGAAGGGCCGCGCCGGGCAGTACCGCAGTGCCGCCGCCGCCGGACCCCCTGCAGACCGGCCCGGCGCCCTCTGCAGAGCCGCACCGCGCCCGGCCCCGCGGCGGCGGGAGGCTGCTCGGAGGCGCCCGGGAGAGCGGCGTCCCACCCCTGTGCCGAGAGCCGCCCGCCGGCGGGACGCGCGGGGGCCGTTACCTGTCACCGGCTCCGCCGCAGAGCCGGCCGCGCCGCACCGTCCTCCCCGCCGGCCGCCGCCGCCGTCCGCAGCCTCCAGCTCGCACCCCGCGCCCGCGGCGGCGGCGGGCAGGAGCAGCCCCAGCAGGAGCAGGCAGGTCGGCACCGGCCGCACGCCGGGCGCTCGGAGCCCGCTCATCGGTACCGGCGTTGCCGCGGAGCGAAGGCAGGAACACAAGGACGGAAGGAGGGAACGCAGGGCTGGAGCTCCGCGCTGCGCCGCTGCCGCTCCGGCGGCACCAACCCGCTCCGCTCCGCGCCGCGCCGCCTCCCGCCGCTTCCGGCGGTCCCCGCGCCGCCGGGCGACACGTCACCGCGCGGTGACGTCACCGGGGAGGGGGCGGCTGCGGCGCGCGGCCACGGTCCCGCTGCCCGGACGGCGCGGCCCGGACGGGACCGGACCGGAGAGGACGGGACGGGACAGGGCCGGACCGGCGGCAGCCGCAGGTGCCTGCATGGCCGGGCTCCGGGGCACTCCTGTCGGGGTGCGGGGTCCCGCCTGGCTCCCCGGCAGCCCGCGCCGGGACCCGCGGAGCGCCGGCACCCCCGCGCCGCCTGGCGTGTCCCGGAACCCCTCCGATCCAGACCGGCTGGGCCGGACCCGGGAAAGGCACAAGGTGAAAATAAGATGTTTTAGCTACAGGGCAAAACCTTGGACTTTGTTAAACTTGCCCTTATCGCACGGCCAGGGCACGCACCTGAGGAGAACTGCCTGAAGTTCAGGTTCGGGTGTACCACAGCACTCTCAAAACATCGACAAAACGAGAAAAGGAGGAGTCTCAAATCTGATCTCACACAACTGAAGCCAGGAGAACTAACTCTTCACAAAGATTCAACCGTGATTTCATTGTGCTTAAAATCTTTACCAAAAAAAACCACTTTTGCTGCTGATGTTTCCATCAAGCCACTGAATGGCAGTAAAGCCTGTGCTTTGTCCTGTCCAAACCTGCAGGACTTTACAGCATTCCGTTTAGAGCCATTTAACGAGAATAACACAGCCTTTAAAGACCAAATTCAATCTACTATCTTAGATACACAGTACGTGAGAAAAAAATGCAACACAGGTGCTAAAAGCTATATAAACATTACATTTTCTATTAACTATTGCAATTACCTAAGAAATAACAGAAGAGGGGTTGAAAGAGCCTTGAGAAAAGCCCTTGCCTGCTATGTAGACCTTGCAGGAGACAGGAGCACGAAATGGAGTTGTACAGGCTGCTTCTGTGGGTCAGCAAAATCTGGAAAGCTAAGTCTGAAATCATTACAGTACTATGAAATGCAGCAGGAAACAATTTCTCTACTAATATAGTTGGCATGCAAACTCCATCCCAGTTGAAACATGTTTTTATGGGGAAAAAAATACCAAAACTTAAAAGTATTCATATAGCATATAAAGATTTGGAAAATGTGTCTAAAGCTAATGAACTCTGATTGAATTTTGAAGTCTGTGCATGGCGTTACCATTTCTGCTGGTGAATACAACAGCTTTTAAAGACCAACAGTATCTGACCAGATCTTGTGCAAAGAGAACAATGAAAAGCCTGTATCTTAAGAAAGCTTGTTCAGTGTTGTTTAACTTTTGGGAGGGGAGCTGGAGCAGAGTAAATTTCCCAGATGGAAACAAAGAAACCAGCTGTTAATTTAATTAATTAGTTAATATTATATTACAAAGAGAGAGGAATGCATAAAGGGCACATGAAAGAGGCAAGTTTCCTGAGCAAGTGTGAACTGTTTTAACTGAGAGTTAGTGAAGTCAAAAGACCCAGACTGCACAAGCACTGTAAAGAAAAGCCTATTCTGCATCAGAATAGCTGTGAGATGGGGACGCTCCAATAAAAACGATGTGGGCCTAAAATAATAAATGATCCTTAATAAAAGTCCTCTTTCAGTATTGGTTCATTCTCACCTCCTGCTTTTAACTTCAAGTCCCCAAATCATCAAGCATGGAATGGATTGTTTTCAAGCAATGTCTCTGTTCTGGAGTTGAGGGGATGTCACTGCTGGTCAGGACACCATAGCAGATCTCGCAGTGAGAAGCTTCTTGGCTGGAAATGCTTCACGATGCAGTGCCAGTTCATATCATGCTGAATCAGCTGCATGAGCTCAGAATCAAGGAAAGGCTGCAGCCTAACCCATTAATCCACAGAAACCTAAATAATTTGTGGTTTCAATATTCAAAGGAGTGCCCTGCAAGGCTTCATCACAGAACCAGAGAAAAATGTGTGACCCCTAGAGTTCCTCTAGTCTAACTCCCTTACTCAGCCCTGAGGAACATCACTCATAACAAGATGCCAGTTTCATTTCAGACTGGTCACCAATACTTTTTAATAGAGTGGTTCAGACTGCTATCCACCTCATCTACTTACCCAGTCCCTACTGGACTACAAAGATGCTGTGGATGTCACATCAAAAGACCCTTGCTGAAATCAGTATGTGCTGCTCTTATCACTTCAGTCATAGAGCCAACTCTCTCATGACCAAAGGCAGCTTTGTTGGTGGAACTGTGCTGGTTTTCAGAAGTGATTCATCTCCTTTGTCATCCCAGAAATGGCTGCCAGAAACTTTTCCTTCATTATCTCCTCTGAGAGAGATACTTGGTAAGGATGACTGCTCTGCAGTTTCCTGCACCTTGCTTTGATGATGGATGTCACATTTGCTTTTTCCCAAAAACTGGAAATCCCATCTGATTGCCACAGCCTTTAGAAGGTGATAGGAAGCAGCACAATGAAGTTACTCACCTTCCTCAGCACCTTTGCAAGCAGCTCCTGTTCGGCTCTAAGGACTTGCAAACATGTAATTTGCTAAATTTGCTGAAGTCTCCTCCAAACCTTGCCAAACTAGGTAGGCATAGGGCTCTGTGAACCCTAAGAGCTGACCTTGCTAGTAAAGAACAAGGGAAAGAGGGCTTTGAGCATCTCAGCCTTTTCACAGTTCTTTATCACTAGTGACCCGCCCCATCCATCAGCAGAGCTGTGTGGGTTTGGGGTATGCTTGCTATTTAGAATGCTTTCTCTACCTCTGGATGTAGACAGTTGTAATAGAAGGGCTGGAATTTGTTGTGAATGGAGAATGGATGGTAATTTCTGGGCATGGGGTTGCTGAATGAAGCACACAGCAGCAAAAGAGTTCTCACCTCGGACTATGCTATTGGCATCCAAATTATCCAACCCAGCACATCTGTGTGCAGTTTTGCAAGACACTTCTCTTGTTCTGGAGAAGAGCAATGAAGAAATCCTGATGACTTAGAGAGGTGAGACAGGATAGAGACACTGATCCCTATCAGCTGCTAAAGGCTACAAAGAGGCATATCCAAAATCTCTGCCTGTTGCCAGCCAAGAGGAACCCAGACATGAGGAGAACCTCAGAGCTGGTGTCACTTCTGTCCTGTGTAACTGCCATGGATGCTGGACATGGGGCTCCGCTGCGTGGGACACCCTGAGAGTGGGAGCAAAAGTTAAAGTTGCTTTGTTTCCAAGTCTGCTCCAAGTACAACCACCTACCCCCAAGAAGGTCTGGCACTGACACATGCACATTGTTGACAAAATGTTGCAACAGCATTTCCCAAAAGTGCCTACGTTTATCTTTCTGCAGGGAGCAAACTGGTCTCGAAGCCTTAAGAGTTCAGCCATTTATGTTACTTTCTGTCACGAATCCTGATGAGTATTAATGGACTCCTACAGTCTTGGTCAAATTTTCTAAGTGTTCTTTGCTGTATGGATAACCTGAGAGGCTTTTATGTGAGTTCTGTCCTGCATTCTTCCATTGATCTTCAGAGCAGAAAGCTTTTTTTCCCTTTTATTAATGTGTATTAACTGCTTTGAGTTGCCTTTCCTGTTAGCAATTTTATCATTCACCTAGCCTTAATCACCACATTGATTTATCTGAACAGAAAAAGGGAGGAGAAATATTCTTCAGAGTTGTTTGATGCCAATAGTTCTTTCCAATATATACATTCAGCTAGCCCTACAGTAAACCTGAAGCAGGTCTGAACAATAGAATAAAGGAAAAATAATATTTTTTTCTGCCCTTTAGTGCCATTTGCAGTCTCTCCAAACTAAAAGCTGTGAATGCTCTGGGTAGATGAGAAGACTGATGAGGAAAAATGAGCCAGACTAATAATAACAGATGAGAAAGAAACCTGGTGGGGAAACAGAAACAAAGCACGAACTTGGAAAAAATGCTATAAGGTCATCTTAAAGGAAAGAAGGCTCAGAAATTAATACAATTTTTTTTTTTTGTTAAAAAAACAATGCAAATACAAACTGGCAATAAGTTCAAATTCAGATAAGCAATTCAGATTATTTGTAAGTTGTCCAAGAAACATTTGATTCTATTAGTGCTGTGAAAAGAAACATTCATTTTTGAATAGACTTGAGATTAAAATTCAAATGTCTTCTCTTGATTAGAGAAGTTATTTATATTTATTTATAAATAAATATTTATATTTTGAAATATTTATGTAAAACTTTCTAGTTCTCAGATTTCATGTGCTGATAAAATATCAAATGAAGGTGGAATTTTGTAAGATATATATTTGCCAGGATGAGAGGGTCCGTTTAGGAACCCCTTCTTGGTTGTTTCTGGATTACTGAAGCTTATGTTGTGAGGAGGGAAACCTGTTAGTTCAAGAGGAACCTATACAAAGTATTTGAAGTGGTCCTGTCGTTCCAGCTGTTAATGGACTAAGAAAGTATGGGTCATAGTTGTTGTCTCAGTTCAATAAGAAAATTGAACTCAGAGAATGGAGGTCAGTGAAACATCTTCCTTATCTGATGGGAGTATTAGCCCTTAGGATCTTATCAGTGACCATGAGTCTAGATATCCCTCAAACAAGCAAATTCCCTGGTAATAGGCTAAAATGCTGCAAAAAATACAAAATCTCTTTCAATAAGAAAGAATGAGCAGTCATTAAGGGCAAAACAAGAGCTGCAGATCTGCAAAGAACTTTTTAATTAAGTTTCCTAGTTTGAGAATTTTTTTTTTCAATCAGCATTCTCACAGGCATTGCAGAAGATTTTTTTCTTTAACACTTATGGAGTAAAGACAAATAGAAAAGAAATCTTGGAACACACACACAATGTTCAGCAAGTGTTCATTGCAGCTGATTCTTGTATTTGCATAGAAGCTTTGCTTATCCTTTTTTCAAATTGTTGAGTTCTTTATGGGAACAGAAATGCCATTCCAGTTAGAAGATGTTGGCTAGGCAGACTGTGGTTGGATTCTGTTTATTTCAAAAATAAACAAAGACTCAATATGTTTACACAAGATCTGGAGGCACATCCGGAGATACCGAGTCTGAAGGAAAACAATGGCAGAATGAGGGAATAAAATATTTCAGGCAGCACTTGGATTTCTGGAATCTATAGTAGGAGCCAAACAGTTGCCAGGACACAATCTTACTGGTGGTGCAGGAGCAGGGAGGGACCTTGCTATCTTGAGTATTTTGGCTTGTCAAATTACAACAAAGTGATGGGTTGTTACATATTTTGACAGCTAAAGACCATTTGGAGCAACACAAAAATGGTTGTGGAAATGAATTACCTTACAGATTTAAGTGATCAGAAATATGTTAAAAACTACCAAGGGACAATCCTGGACATCATGATATGACAAAGTTCATAATCCGATCTACTCAGAACATACAGCTGGTTTTGCCAAAATTGATTGCCAGACTGTAAAAGTCCAAGCATCATATTAAATTTTAACAAGACTTTGATTGCATTCACAGTAAAATCATAATGGGTTCATTTGTAGTTCAAACTGTCTTTAAATGATCAGTGCAACCATTCCTGATGTTTAATGAACAGCAATATTAACACAACAAATCTATACATTAAAAATAAATTGCTGACTTTTTCACTCTTCAAGCAACGTGAGAATTGAACAAATTTCAACACAGAAGTGAGAGCTATAGACATGACTGGCCAAAAAAGGCTATCTTAGAGGGAATGGAGAACAGAGCATTTTACCACCAAAAAAAAAAAAAACCAAAAAAAAAAGATCCCAGTATGTACATAATATTTCTTTCACTTTCCCTGAATCTCAGCAAATCTCTAAATCTGCCATTACCTAAGCAGAGACAGTCAGTGCTTTGTGTCTTCTTATTCCCTCCCTTCCTGCTAGACAGGAAACAAGGAAAAGCACAATCAGGAGGTGATGAGAGTCACTACTGCACATGGCTACTTTTTATTTAATAACAAGCATATTGACCAACTGTGTGAAAAAAAAAAAAAGAATAAAAATCACAATTTAAAAAAATCACGATTAAAATATCATTTGGACAGAGTCATTTAGCACATTCTTGTGAGTGCAGCAAGTATTGAAGAATGCCTCCTGGGACACATTTGGGTATGGTTTTGCTCAGAGAAAATAGTTCCTACTCACGTGTAACAGGAACAATCAGAATGGAGTCTGAGGTAGAGGCATTCTGGGGATCAGTTTTCATTTTCTCAGTGCCTATAAAGTAACTGTTGCATTAAAAATAATGTGAGTAGTAACTTTCAAAATTTTTTTTGTCTAAATAAAGGCTTAATTCATAATATATAGAGCTGTTCTTTACCTGAATGAGCATGGTCAGAAAATGCTGTCAGATTAATTATTTACAATGGAAATCATTTGTCCCTTTAAGATAATATTTGGGATAAGAACAAAGACTATTTATGACCTTCTGAAGAAGCAAGAAGAAATTGGCAAAAACTTTTACTTCAAGTGTGGTTTTGATACTTTTAGAAGCTGTTGATTGAAAAGTGGAATGAGAAATCACTCAATCAGAAGTCAGAACTTCAGTGAGTAGGAGATTAGAGCAATAAAAAGCCTAGTGAACATGTGTATCATGTAAATAGAATTCCATTGTCAGTTGGCTTGTGGTGAATTGAAATGGCTGCTCTGAGGTCACAGCAAGCAGCCTGTTTCCTGGAATTTCTGCAGGCAAGTTGCACATCCTGTAAACAGGAGCTCTCTATATCTGTGGCATTGCACTGCCAGGTACCGTGAGTGACACAGACTGTAGTAAGTAAGATCATTCTCCAGAGGCAGAGAAAGCTGGTCTCAAATTACCCAGAAAGTTGAAGGACACATAAAAACCACTGCTAAGAAAATCAAACAATAGATATTTTTTCTTTGCCTCAGTTTTTATATGTTTTGAGTTGGGTAATAGAGGGGAAAGCATTGGAGACTGCATCCTCAGTTACAAGGTCATTGGATACAAACCATCTTCCTACTGTCAGAACACAACCCTGGCATTTGGTGTTATCACTTGCTACAAACAGCTGTATTTCTCACAAAAAAATTAAAATGAATTCTTAAAAAGAGTAAAATTTTATCCATTGCTTATGTTTTCAGAAAGAGTAAACACAGTTCATTTTTGTTACTGCTTGCTTTGCAGGTTGTGGTACTTGCAAGATTGTGTGCAATGTGCTAAGCTTCCTTGAGCATTGGAGTCTAACAAGTTTTCATGATCTTCCTTGGATCTGGACTTTTTTTTATTCCTTAATCTGCCCATTATGAAATTGTGACAGTTTTGGTTAGGATGAGACAAAAAGGTTCTGTATTCAGTAAAGTTTTTCAGCTTTCTGATATGACTTGTATAGGACAGGTCATATTTTTTATCTTCTACTTAATGAGTTCGAGCAGTTCTTTCTGAACTGTTTATAGTAGTTAATAGGAAATGCAGGGAAGGGCTCAACTAAAAGTCTAAATCTGAGACAGTCAACTCTTAATCCCTTTAGAATCAACAGAGAGTAATGGGAACTTCAGGTTGTTAATTTCTTACTAAAATAAGCATCTAAGATCTGAAGCTTTTCAAACATGGAGAGGAGAGGCAAATCAGCTTTCAGGAAAAACAATGTATGTTCTGTCTCTTATCCATTAGGAAATGACCAACTAACACTGCCCCTGATGCCTTTCTCTGTTTCCTGTTCTTGGGACACAGGAATCAAAATACCTTCTAAGCCTTACTGATATAACCAGAAAGCAGCCATAAAAGAAACTGCTCACTGCATGAAGGAGTTGGAATGCACATCCCATAGCAATGGGTAAACTTTTCCTAATGTTTTAGCATCTGCTTTCATGTTTATGCTGTAGTAATTTCAGAGAATGTCTTCAGAAAAAAAATGACTAAAGGGAGACTCAGAAGAGTATTTGGTTCCTAAGATGTGCTCCCACTGGGATTACCTGTGCTAGCACCAGCAGTGTTCCCCTTCCCCTGGAATTAGTGTCTGTCATCACTCAATACTGAAAGTTTTGGTATCACTTCAGAGGAGGTCTCTTCTACACAATCTCTCTGTAATCTGTAAGAAGAGACAAGCTCAAGAAACAGTTACCTACATGACCCAAAAAATTAGGTTCACAGAATCACAGAATGGGTTGGGTTAGCAGGGACCTTACAGGTCACCTTGTATGTTGCTAATGGCTCTGAACTGTAAAGGCTTGAGGCAGGTGTGACACCTATAGGGAGTTACTGGAGAGGGACTGCAGTAAAACATAAACTATGGCAGTGGGTGTTTTTCCTTAAGACAGGGTGGTTGCCTTGTCCTGAGAGTTTTAAGCTGAAAAGAACAAGTGGTGTACTTCTTAAACGCTACAAACTTCCCTTTTTAGATCTAACATATCTCACGGCCTGAAAACTCACAGTGAGTAAGTGGGCTAGTGAAAATTCAAAATATATTACATTATGGAGGAAATAGAAAGCTTAAATGCCTAGCATTAATCCTCACTGAAATCTTAATAAAGCACTGAGTCTTGAAAGAACATTTCTGTTCTATAATAGCCCTGCCTTTGAATGGCATGGTCCCACCAAAAGCAGAGTGCACAGCACTGACCTGTTTGCATTGGAACAATTTCCTGGGCAGTATCAGTAACCATCTCTGTTTAAATGTCTGGACTGAAGTCAGGAGAGAGTCATTTATCCTGCACTTGTCATTTAAAAATCTCACCATGGTGTTTTCTAAGAAGGAACAATGTCGCAGACATTTTTTCATAGAAATCCTTTCTTTCAGATTTATCCATCTTCTGGGAAGCTGAGGGCCCTGGAAGAAGAATGTAAACCATTGTTATCAGCTGCTGTGGATGCAAAGAGGATGCACCTGTGATTGGTTCATGTTCCACGTGTGCAGTTGAGGGCCAATCACAGGAGCAGCTCGGGGAAAGATTCCCTGGATACAGAACTTTGTTATTCATTCTTAGCTATTCTATTCTTAGCTTAGCAATCCTCTGCAACTTCTCTCCTTATTCTTTTTAGTATAGTAATAATATATTATATATCATATATCAATAAATCCAGCCTTCTGATCATCAACAAGGTTCTCATCCTTCTCTCACCCCAGTGACCTCCTCAGGTCGCTGTAATAGAACAAAACTTCCATCTATAGAAAACTGAAAAGATGGCTTACATTTGCATCAAGAACATACTAATTTCATTGGGTTGTGCCCAGTTTTCTGGAAGATCTACAGTAAATTCTATAAAAACTAAACTAAAAAAAAAGCCAGTTCAACTCAGAATATTTTTTTTATTAAACTGTCTGGAACTTGTGAACAAAAAATCTCCATCTATGAAGGGCTATTTCTTCTAAAACATTTTACATTGCATGTATTTTTACTGAAAAAGAAGGTGATATTTTCCTTTATAAAATAAAACAGACTGAACTGAGATTTTATAATAATGTTCAGAACTGCCTAGCAAGAAGAGTAGTAGCCTTGAGTTGAAAACACAGAACTAAAAATTACAGATCAAGCTTTTAAACTAGGAAAATACAAATACATATAATAATATACAAACACAAAATTAATAATTCAATGAAAACAAAAAAATCTCATCTGAATGGGCAAAGATGGACCTTACATGTCAGAGAGACTCATGCTCTTTATATTCAAAAAACTCTCTAGTTTCTTAAAAGAAAAAAATAAAAGAAAAAAAAGAAAAAACCCCTACAAATCTCAGGGGCAGAATTTCATCATTTTGCAAAGACCAGGAAAATCTGACAAACTAGATAAAACTGTCCAGCTGCTAACATTATGTATGACTATTGTAGATACCATGTAAGCTTTGCCCAGCTTGCCAGGTTAACTTAAGCCTAACTCTAGCCCTAACATTTTCTGTCTTTTCTCTGGAAACAGTATTTCACTTTGTCCTAGTCTCATGTTCTAGAATCCTGTGTAAAGATCTAGTGTATACAAAACAAAGAAGTTTATTTGTACAATCTCCCACCTTGGCCCTTCCCTCATCCAAAGCCTAGTAGTAGGGATGAGATTTCTGGCAATGTTTTCCATTATTTGCTTGCAAGTCAGTGCCTAACACTGCTGTGTCTGTGATTTCTTCCAAAGCCAAGGTGGCCAAGGTCTTAGACAGGTTTTTTCCAACTTTGAGTAAACACTTAGGTTATCACCCAGCCTGAGGAAATCTGCACTTCCTATGGTGCTTGCAGTTTCCCTGCTTCTCTTTCACTACTCCCTTCTACCTGAAATCCTGGCAGGCAATGCAGCACTCCCTTTGTCCACAGAGCTCTCCAGTGTCTGCATTTAGAATGGTCACCTAGGATGTTCAAGAAAACACCCTGGGCATCACTTCCTGCTGTTTCTGGAAGACTGCACTGACAGGAAGATCTTTGATATATTTGGCTTTCTAAGATTGCAAACCTCTCTTTAGGTCTTTATTAACCTAGATTGTTGCAAAGTCAAACATCTACCACTTCCACCTTTTAATTGTGTGTTTTCAAGACTGAATATTGATTAGCTGCCTAAATAAATAATACTTGCCCTAAACCAACTCTGCACTATAATCCTCATCCCTTATCCCCATTACCACCTAATGCAGGAATGGACTGATACTGAATTTAAAGTTTTTCCAGAATTTCTTTGTAACAGAATAGAAACATATTTCTCAGGGGAACCCTAATCAGAAAGTTTCCTATTTTTCTCTAAGCTGTAAACCGTAATTCCCATACAGGAAGTCCAGATTAGACAAGAACTATGTAAGGATATTTGTTGAACATAGCAAAAAGAGAAGAGAGAAGATAAAGCTCTGGAATAGAAAAATCTAGTGGTACAAGTCTGAATTTCAAAATTTATACAAACATTTCAAAAAGACATTTTCTCTTTTGTATGATTAACAAACTTATTCAAGCTTTTAAAATAAGAAAAAAAATAATTGTTCAATAAAGATGCAATATTAAGTCAGTAGAAGAAAGTTTACTTTGTTAAAAATACAAGTAGCAAATGATTGCTTTTTGTATTGAAGAGGTCAGTTTACAGCATTTGAACACCTTTTCCCTTTCTTTCAAGGATGGCTTTCCCCACAGTGGAAGTGCACTGGGTGAGGCAGAGGTGGCAGATGGGCTCTGCTGCCTCTGTGTTAATGGAAATGAGGGGCATTAATGCTCCTAACACCCCTTTCCCACGTCTAGCTGAAATGCTTTCAGAAACTGAGTCCAGTGAGAATATATCACAAACTAAAATGAGACATCTAATTATGTCTTAAGGTCAGAAATGATGGAGAGAACTTCACCAGTAATGTGAGTGCTGCTAGCAACTGGAACTTCCTTCACAAGCTGTAACTATGCCAGTTTTCCACAGTTAGAACTTGGTGTTAACATTAACGACCCACAATTGGGCTTCAAAGAAATCCTTGTTTTTGTAACCCAGATGCACTTGGAAAAAAGGGAGAAAAGGGAAAATGTTGTGACACTAGACTTATTATAAAAAAAAATAGATAAGAATTAGTACTGAACACATAGAAAATTAAATATTATTGCTTTTAATATTTTCTGCTGATTTACTATTTATAATTAGACTTATTAGGGTATAACTATCCTAAATAGAGATTTTCAGAAAAAAAACCCAAACCCATAGAATGTAACACTCAGAGATGTTGCTTGAATAAAATGAACAATCAGATACCCACTAAAACATATTATGTGAATAAAACATAATATTTTGCCGTTGACTATCAGATTCCAGCTTGTCTCTTAGCAACATGATACAGACTTTTTTGTTTAAAGCAAAGCACAGCAATTGGTCACATGCTTTGTCTTGCACAAAGTGTGTCTTTAACTCTTTTGTTAAATATTCCATTTATTTTGGTTATAATTCCAAAAGAAACAATTTGTTCAAACTGTTCAGCCAAACACAATGTCATTTGGCAAAGCACCATTGTCCTCCATAAAGCCAATTCTCTAGAGATAACTGTTTGCACATATCAGTAGTCCAACATCTACAACATGCTGATTTTGAAATCTGGGCACACTCAGGCCCCTCTGCAACTTTCTTCAGAGAACCTCAAGTTCACTTCCTGTAACCACCAATGTCTGACAAGACACAAAATCAGGTGAACTTCCCTGGGCTTAAACAGAGACTCAAAAAAATTGCCAAAAAAGCAATATTTCTCCCTTTGTATTAATTTTAAGGCTGATCCCTGGTTAGTATTTAGCTCAGTCAGATGGCAGTACCACTGTTTATTTGTTGCAGTCTTATAAAGCACGGTGATTAACCCAAGCCAAACATCTTGTCCTAACCACAGACTCATTCTTAATAACTGGAGACTTGTGCTGCACTGTGTCCTCCACAGAAAAGACAAGTATCCTGAGATGCTTCTCCAAAGCAAAATTGGCCAGTAATGCTGTAATTTGGTAGGTATACTATTAATTGCCTAATTTAAAAAATACTAAGCTGAGACATTTTCACAGTTTTAAAGCAGAGCACAACCGTCAAACTGCTGGATCAAAACGATCTTCCCTGCATTAACAATTTTGTTAAGGTACTGAAAAAGCTGAGCATAAAGTGTACAGGAAGAAATAAACCCAGCCTTTCAGTGATTTCAAATAGCAGCACATAATCTCTAGGTTCTAGAAATTTTGGTTTATTCTGTGGTTATTTGCTGCAATAAGTGATTCAGATCACAGATGTGCAGCCCCTCACTACACATGTGACTTTGTGCTAAAAGCCTGAAACCTCCAGAAGGGTACCTTCTGCCTTCTGTACTGATTGCTAAAGCTGTGAATAAACCCAAGTGCTGGAGTTGTCCTTCAGCACTTCTGAAAGCCCCCACAACAATGATACCTACTACCATTCCTATGGCTGCTGTTGGGGGAATTATTCCCAGGGGCTGTTTCTCCTGCAGTGCTGCCCAGTTGCACAGGAAGGCTGGCAAATACCCCCGTGCCCTCACCTCACCCTGGCCCTGCTGCACTCCCTGCCCAGCAGCTGAGCTTCCTGGGGCTGCAGGAAACCTGCAGGAGCTGCCTGGGCAGCACAAACACTGCTGCAGCTCACTGCCCTTTCTCTGTGGGCTGAGGGATGGAAGCTGCTGCTCCAGCCCATGCAAGCTGCCAGGCAGGGACAGAAAGGGCCGGAGGAAAAGAGGAAAAGGAAGCGCCCAGCAGCTCCCACTGCCCCAGCTGCATCCGTCCCCTCCCTCCCCCATTTCCTCACATAAAATACTGGACAGAATATTTTACTGATTTGTTAAAATATGTTGAAAGGCTCTTCCCCTTCCTCACTAAAGATACAGCCCTTCAGTTTTGCAATTTCAATATCTTTTATAAAATGCTTATTTTATTGTAAATTAACAGGTCATTGTATTGCTATGCCCAAAATGTTCTTTATATAGCAATTCTGTTTCAAGGAATCCCTTCAGACTTGTTGGAAGCATTTTATAAAATTCATGAGAAGATAGTAAAATAGGTGCAAGCTTCAGCATATTTTTTTTGCTGTGGCAACAAGTAGAAATGTGTCTTAAGCTGGAGACTCCTTGCAGCCTCTTCCCTTTACTGGGATATCTAACTGTTTCACAGTCTTTATAGTCTCATCATTTCTCATAATAAAATTTGTTACTATGACAAAAAAATCCACTAAAAATTATAAACCGTTCTAGTTATTCAGTTGTTCCATGACCCAGCCATCAAGATTTGAGCTTCAACATATTTTGGAAGTACTGAAGGAAGATAACTTGGGTACATTTTTAGACAAGCCTATTTACTTTTGGATTTTTTACAACAGTCTATTTGACATTATAAGAAACCCTTGACAGACCATAGCCAGAATCCTAAGGTAAGCAGCAAAATATTTGATCATTATCTATAAAAATGAAGACAACTGGTTCTTGTACTGAAATGTCAGTTTATATTGATTTCAGATAGGGAGGAATGGACCAAAACAATTTGACTGAATCGAGCCATAGGAACATTAAGCTGAGCCTGTTTAAAACAGTGTAATTATCAAGTTAGATATGATTCTACAATCACATCTGGCCATTACCTAAAACGGCAAAAATGAACAAAGAGTTTTAGGAATTTGGAAGTCAAATGGCAGACTTCAGATGTCAAGATGTTTGAACTGATCTCTACAGTTAAAGAATTAAAACTTCAATAATTTATACTACCTGTGTCTAAAACAGAAATATTTAGCTGCAGGATAGAAACCAATCATTTTAATATTAAATTAAATTAGTATTATTTAATTAAAGGAGATTAAAAATACAAGTATCAGCCAGAATCTGAAACAGAGTATTATGCTGGAACTAAATGAGTAACTGAGGGGAACATGAAAACAACACCACTTCAGTAAAAACATTTGAAAATAGATTTTAAAAATATATAAAAATCTAACAGTATAGTTGAAGCTTAAGGTGAAGATCTAGTTCAGTTTTTAATCTCATCCTAATCTCATTTTAAGGCACTTACACTCACTATTCCTGTATACAAGAAGGTGTGTGGGCACCCTCAGGAGCTCCAGGGCATCAGGAGAGGCACTGGTGCAGGACAGGCACAAGAGCCCCAGTGGGGAAGATGGAGGGGATGCAAGGCAGATGGGAGATAAAGAGAGACCATATTCTGTTAGTCACAGAACTGCTTGTTCAAACAAGAATCCAACAGTCTCTATCTCTGCCAAATTTATTGAAAATGAAAGAGAAGATAGTGCTCAAAAATCCTAATCTGGCAAAAGTTAAGGTACTGTTCAGATTCTGCACGGTGTATGAGCACAAAGCAAAGGGAATTAGAGGGTCAGCAGGCCTGTAGGGAATCTCCCTTGCTATTTACTAAATACTTTTAATTCTTTATAATGCCATGGTAACCTTGTAATGACCTTAATGAGCCACAATCCTTGTGACTGCTTTGTAACATTATAATTTCTAAATTTCTACCCAATTTACGGATTTTAGAAACTGCAAAATGCTGCATTTTTAGATGTAGATCTGAAGATGAAATAAGACCTTGTGGTTTATACACAAACTGAGTATCCAGAAATGCCAAGAGAAATTCAAGAGAGGAGAGAGTGCTCACCTCCTTTAGGAATCTACTCTGTAATCTTTAGCAAATCACTTAATCTTTCTACGCCTTCACTTCCCATATATAAAACAGGGTAATACTTACTGTAAAGGATAAAAGCTATCACATCTTTTTAAAAACCAAGTGTCAAAGAAAAACCTCTGGTTAAACAGTTTCAACAACTTCCTGCAAATATTAAGGAAAACGTCAGTTTTCTGTTATCCACAGCAAAATTTCCCCAAATATTCTCACACATTATATCTGCTAAGCAGTTTGATTCTTTATATAGGAAGTGATACCACCAAATCCACAACTTAACCTCTTTTTAAATTAGCCTTATAAATTTAGTAGTTCAGTAAGGTTCTACTAAATTATCATGACAGAGACAAGAAGATTCACAGACAAAGAGCTCATACCCCTACCTGGGACAACAGCTTAGATCACTTGTCAAATTTTGAGCAAAGTATGAAGGATTCATGTTTCACTGACTTACATTCAGTATGGCAAATAATGGCAACTACATGTACATAAGCATGTACATGTTCATAAACCAGACAAAGACAAAAGTCCTATTGCAAATGCAGCAACTACATAATCCATTATCATGTTTTGGCTTAGAGCCTTTTTCAGGTGTTGAGATACACTCAATCAAATCAGATTATTGATTCCAACTTTGGTATTAAACAAATCAAATTTTGTGAGGAAGACCTCACAAAAAGGTATGAGAGCTAGCAGATGATGCCAGCCTGACTGTAGTGACAATCCATCACACATCATTATGGGCAGGGCTCTTGCACTGAAGCCTGAGCTGTTGAATCACAGAGGCTGGAAAACTGTCAAAGGCCCTCCCAGAGAGGGTGTGGGGCACAGCAAAAGGACTCTTGGCATCATTCTCAGGACAATATTTTGTCTCATGCAAAGACTGGCTCCAACAAGTTCTGAAGGAAGCTGTGCTCAGGCCTTCTCTGCAGGGGAACACATTTTGTGCCTTTGATCTGGGGAGGAGTTCAGCAGATGCCTGAGATAGCTCTATACCTAATCAAAGATGAATGAGCAACGTGTCACTACATCTCTGTGTATGAAAAGAATAAACAGGAGCAGTTAACATGAGAAAGAACATGGAGAAAATTTCTGTGAAAAGAATAAATAGGATAGGGATAGCAAAATTGATGTATGATCCCATCTTTTCCTCAGAAAACAAGAAAAAATAATCTTGCAAGTAGAAGTATCTTTATTTTCTCACTTGACAGTATTGGAGATGATACCCTCTAAGCTGTGAGCCTGAAAAAGTAATTTCATATTAAAAGAATAAGAGCTTTTACAACTCTGACAATAACATCACAAAACTCAGATCACTAATTCCATTTACTTTATTTAATTTAGTATTACATGCATTTTAGACAGTGATTCATATTATTTACTTGCACAAGTAGTCATCCTCAATGTACAAGTAATAACCATTGCTTTTACAGTGGGATTCATTAGCATGCACTTCACACAATTGTGTGCAAAGTTATTTTTAGAAAATACGAAGGTAATTATTTCTAAACTGATTTTATACATGGGAGTTTCATTTTGGTTTTATGCAGACATTGCATAGTTGATGCTTAGCTTCTCCAGAAAGACTGGGATGTGGTACCACTATTGTTGAAACAGATCAAGTGACAGTAGCAAACAAGAAGATTTGAAGAAGAGGCATAACTTTCAGGGTTGAAAGGTCAGCAAGTACAGCCTAGGATGAAAATCAAAAAAGCTTGTTAAATTTGACATTTGAATCAGATTTCCTTAAAGCAAGTTAAGAAGTCAGGAAAATATTCAAATACTGACTACAATACTGCCAATAATCAGATGTGGACATGGGTAGAAACAAATTATACTGGTTTATGTTAGTACCATATGGCATAATTTTTCATTCTAACATTTCAAAGAAAAAACAGGTTTACCCAATGTATAGTACCCAAGTAACTTTATTTTAGCCTTTAGCCTTACTTCAAATATACACTGCATCATGGGTGAATAAGGAGTCTAACATTTCAACTTGTTTCTAAAAATAATTGGGAATTAAGAATCCTTATCCTGTGGCTTGGCTAGTACTTGTGAACTAAGTCCAATGTAATGCCTCAAATAATCAATGTCTTCTCATGAAAGTATGTTTTTAAAAAAGCCAAATAAAGTGATCACAAACTCTCAAAATCTGGAAAAAATCCATCACTGTATTTTTGAAAAAAAAAGAAAAAAATTACCAGGTGCCTATATATAGTAATAATATTCATGCCAATAACTTCATTTTCTTCATTTCCTATGGCAGTACACACAGTGAAACTGCAGATCCACACTGACAAAGGAATCTTGTAAAATTTTTGTAATTTGTAGAACAGAAGCAACTAAAATGTACTGAGGAAAAGGGTAGTACAAACCTCTGCAATATTTCAAAAACAATATATCCCACTAACACAGATTATATATTAAAAAAACGTAACTGTAAAAAATAATTTTATAACACTGCATTTTTATAGCAAATATGCTTTATTTCCTTTTACTCCAGAAAATCAGCATTATGTACTGCATGCTCACAATTTCCTTATTTTTTATCTAAGGTAAGAATTTAGGCAGAAAGATTTGCACTATGCATCATGTGCCATGTGAAGCTTAAGTTACTCTTACTGGCAAAGCATCAGAAACTATTTCAATCTCCTCTAAGTGAAACTTATCCTTACTTCAGCTGCAGCCAGTGATGTCACCTCCATCAGGTTGACTGCTCGGAAAGCAAACACAGCAGCTGCCAGGACTGAAAGAAAATGTCCAGTATTTAGGTTTCTGACCTGATAAGTAGTGATTAGAATTAATCTTGATATAAAATACCAGTTTTCACTTAGTTTAATTATTTTGATTCTGAAGAATTATATCAAACAGATGGCCGTGTTTGAGTTTCTTCAACCACTCTTTTAAACAGACAGGAAAAACACAACATTCTTTCAGGAAAGTGTGAGTTAAAATGCCTGAAAATGCCATCTGAGTTTAAGATGAATAGTTTTTAATTAAAAGGGACAAGCTGTCTTACATGTACAAATGAAACCAAAACATTTTCTCTTCTCATCAACTTTGTATTAAAAACTGACTCAACTGAAGATACATGTTTTCTTTAAAACATCCATCTTAAACCTTCCTAAACATGAGGGCATTATTTAGCTACAGAACTTTCAAAGTGTCTTAAAAGATGCCACTTCGAAGGAAGAAATCCAGCAAAATTGGGGGAATCTCAATTGCTTTAAGTACTGTAGAGGTAGTTGCCATAAATAACATGAATCTTGTACTTTGTGAAAGGTGATGAATTCATTTACCATTACCACTGAAGCTGGGAGAACATCCTGTGTTCTGTTCAGAGAGCACTTAGCATTTTTTGAGTATTGCCATTAAAAAAATTACCAGAAATATTTTTTATTAAAGATGCAGTACTCATTCAATTCTATTTTTCTAGATAACATATGCTTTGACATGTATGTAACCTGCTGTCTGCAGGTTGTCAAAGAGCAACTATTTTCTTGTCATCACAAAATACATTGAAGCTAATGAGTATTTGCCGTACATTCACACATACTTCACATATTTTGTAAAAATAATTCTATTACCAGCAAGAATTTCTAGAGAATTGTATCCCAGGATTCTGTCCCACAGAAGCAAGAGCTGGTCTGTAGCTAAATAACCAGAAAATGCTCGTACCATCCATTTAAATGAAATTCGTAGCCTGCAAACAAGTGACAAACAATGGTTATTATATTTCTGCCTCCCATAATGACCAGATTGTCTATAAATTGAAAATATTTCATTATCTTTCTGCATTTCTCTTCCAGGAAGAATAAGCATTTTCTCTTGCTGCAGTAATAATCAATATTTTAATTTGCAACAGCCATCATAAAATTATTTAGCATCTCATTTGATAAAGTACTAATATCATTCTCATAATCATTCTGATCAAACAATCACATCAGAGTGATCTTCAGCCATTATCACCCTTGATGTTTCATCCTTTCTGCTATTATGCTATTAAGATGGATACCAATTAAGACAAAACGGTTTTCAGGTTCTGCTGTGCCTGGTGCCATGAATTCATTACTGAATGACTCTTGCTCTCTTGCCTCTTCCAGTACCTTCTGCTGCAACTAACACATCTCTGTGTCTTCTGTCCCCTAGGAAATACATCACTTAGTTCCATCAGATACAACATGAATTACTGAAATTTAGCTGAATAATGCAGCATTGAGCATTTCTCACAGAGCAATTCTCTCTCTTTCACAGAGTATACAGAAGAAATGCACAAAGCACAGATATGCAAGTTAGACAAAGCACTCCATCTGACTCTTAAGGAAAAAAGGAGCATTGATGGTTATACTTTTGTGTAATTTCCTATAGATCTTCAATTAAAACACTACAGAACAGCATTTTCAGAATATTTGTAACAAGTCAGAAAGAAGTTCTTACGGCTGAGCTCCAATTTCTCGGAGGTGATAGAAGAGCTGGGGCAGATGAGTTTGTAGAAGAGTCTCAAAAAGCAAACACAATGATACAATGCCCTAAAGAAACAAGATCATATAATGAATACTAACACTCATCCTATTAAATCTGGGAAAACAGTAGCAGCATGTAAGTGTGCATGAACTTTTAATTCGAGCAATAAAATACTATTAATGATACAGTATTCAACTCAGGTGAGAAAGGCACAAGCAATTATAATACCTTGTCACTAAAGCCTTGCTCCTGAAATTCCATGTATGTATTAGCAACATAATAAGTTCTGATAGTCCTTTGCAAGTCTGAGTTACTTATAGTGTTTGTATGTCAGGTTTCAAGTATTTAATGGGTTATTATAATGTAACCTACTTGAAATATTTCCACTTTGGTGAAACAGACCTCAGTTACATTAAAAAATAAAGGATGTGAGAAAAAGTATCTCTCTGATAAGTAAAATGAAACAGCAATAGGGAAAATTACAGAATTAGTTAAACATAAACATATTTTTAAAGTTGTTTCAAAAACTACCATGGAAATTAATAGATTCTTGTTTGACCCCTTCCTCTGCTATTAAAGATGGAAAGCACAATACATAGCCTTGAAATGGTATACCAAGGACAGGATTTTCTTTTAACCAGGAAATATTTTCAAAAAGCAATGTAAATCTTTTTGAAGGAAAAAAGAAATATCTACTCTGTTTTATTCTTCACAAATAGAAGACAAGCCAATATTTACAACTCTTGTACATTCAAGACAGCTGATTCTGGTCACAAACAGACAAATTATTTAAACTCATCTGATAGTACTAAAAAGCACGTGCTGTCATACCAAGATTCTTCAGTTAAAGAAACAGACACTAAATTGGTATAACAGAAACAATATCTCTCTACATATATTTTAGTCCCTTTACCCCAGACAATATTTCAGAGTCCATTTACAAATCTTTAATGAAGGTGAATTTGTGTGACTCTTTGAACTGAGAAATCTATTGGATTAAAAATCTTGACTCTTATAAAAGACCCATACCATCATCAAATGAGAACTTACTATTTCAATAAGGTACATAATAGTAAAGACTAACATTGACATAGAAAACAACAATATCCAGACCTGAATTACCTAATAATTTTTCCAAGCTTGCCTGAAATATTTTAGTATATTTAAAAGGATACTTTCAATCACACAGAAAACCATGCTATTTATTATTGCTCTGCAGCAAACAGGATATCAAGTGAGTGATTTTAATTCCTAATGAACTTACAGAGGGATGAGAAGAGATGGAATGGAGTCTGAAGAAAAAACGCACATACATCTCACGGAATATCTGATACAATTTGGAAGGTTCATGGTACAGAAAACAAAGTGGAGCAACTGAAAGGATAAAAGAATTATAATTGACTCAACACTGTAAACTGCAAAAAGAGTTCAATGATTAAGCGCATGAAGTATGAGGAAAAGCCAGGTAATTTATAGTACCACAATTTACAAAACCAGTACTAAACCAATTACTGAGAAAGAAGTATTCCATCACAGTCTATCATTTAATGTAAAAAGTCAAAAAAGGGAGTGTGATACATTCTACATATTATTCCTACATATTTCAAGAAGCTAAACCAATTAGAACCTGCTTACTACAGTGCTGGCTTCTGAACCATAAGAAATATGCTGTAAGGAGAGCACCCCTGAGGTGTAGGGCAATGTGAACAGTGCAAGTTTTTGATTAAACTGTCTCTAACTTTCAGTGTGCCATGGGGCCAGTGACCAGCTCCAAATTGATGCCCTATTTGTAAGACTGCTTGAAGACAGATATTGTGAAAATTAAAATATTACAAGAACAGCTTTTGGTTGCCACAATAACATCACTGAGTATGACAAACTCATGGAGCCATATTTATTTCTTACAAGATCTGTAAACCATGGACATCTGGTAGTTTACTGTTTAGAAGTCTTCCAGCAGACCTGATTCAAAATAATTGATTACATTTGTAAAACAGCAGCTGTGAAACTTTGCTTGTTTTGTAAAAGTCTAGCATATAGATAAATCTGTTATATGTATGTGCTGCTCAAACATAACCATCATTTCTTGAGACTGACAGTCCATACACTCAGTGCATTCCCACAGACAGCTGTCATACCTTTTTGTGAACAGCCTTTTGATCTGTCCAGTCATCATGCTGACTGCTTCACTTTACGGACTTAATCATTTTAGCTGACAGTTTACATTATAACACACTCATAGTTTCTATCTCTACATTCACCTTCCCCTCCATTTTATAATAAGCTAGGGATATGGATATATTTATCTGTGTATGTATGTACACATACACACAGAGATATATGTACATTTCTTAATATATGTACGGATATATGCGTGTGTGAATTTATTTTCTCATCTAAGTATTAGACAACGTGGCTTAATAACAAAAATGGTGTCTGTGTATGAGAAGTGGGGTGCTAAGGTAGGGTGAGATGTTCACAGAAACATGTATTTCCACAGGGGCCAGAAAAGCAAAGGGTGTTACCCGTGCTCATGTTTTTAATGCTTGAAGATGGAGGTGGAAAACTTGTCAGTGTGCACATGTACATAAAGGCCTGAAGGGTCACAGAACAGCCTCTGACAGCTGGCACCCTGACAGTGAATGCATGCAAACAGGAAAAAGGGTATAGGATTTTCCTAAGGACCCCAACACTTCCTCACAGCACAGCATAGGATACAGCAGATGCTCTGCTTGGTCCCAGCCCCTGTAGCCACAGTCTTGAGCTACATTACCATCCTTCTGCTGCCTTGCTGTCCACCCTTCCCCCTTCTCACAGCCAGCATATTCTGAGCCTGTGCAAAGAGCAAGGACAGGAGGGAGGGAGGAAAACTCACACCTCTATTTGGGAGACTCTGTTCTCAAGGGCAAAGTCAAATCCAAACATTTTGAAAAGCAGTTCACACAGAATAAGTGAACGTCTCTAAGCGAGTCCCCAAGGAAGAGCTTGTGTCTTAAGTGCTCATTACTCCAAAGACTCTGGATTCCCTACTCAGGTTCAAATTTGCATTTCATATTTCAATTCCATTATTTTAATGACTGCATGTGATGATTAAATTTCATTATTAGCAAAATATAGCATTTTAAGTATAATCTTAAAATCTGCTTGCTCTGTGATGCTACGAACATCTTTGATAAACCAAAAGATAAAACTGAAAAGCTGAAACATCTAATCTCACATCTGCAATAGCTGCAATATGTCTGTAACCCCAGATTTTTCTACTTTTTTTCCTAGAAATCTTGTTGATATTTGTGCTTTCCTCTATGAAGTAAATTAGCAAGCATTATGTTATGTAATGCTCTTTTAACATCTCTTGTAGGTAAATGTAGAGAGCAACAGGCCCTTCAGATTATTTATGTTTTTAAGACCTTTTTCCATGGGTAACTTGGTCTATCCAGAAGTGAAACACAAGGAAAGAGCACTTTCTTGGTAAACTTTATGCCTCTATTCATATAGATTAAGATGTGTAGCTTAGCTCAGCTATTAGCTCTCAAAGAAGGAATTCCCACATGGCAACAAGCTGTAATATGAGTAAATAAAATAGCCAGAAAGTTTAAAAATGATATTCAATAATCTTCATACACAAAAAACCATAAAAGCACATACACAAGTTTAAAAGTTGCAGAAAAGTATATACAGCTTTAAACTTCAATATGAGGAAAAGTAATCTGAGCTTTTAGCTTATGAGAATCACACTTACCATACATAGAAAAGCCATGGAAAGGAATTACACCTGCAAAACAAAAATATTTCTTTTCTTGTTCTTTAATAATCCTCTTTATGCATGCAATAAATATTATTCCCCCTCACATTATCAAATTGTATTCTGCCTACATCAGGAATAAAGTATTTCCTTGTCTCCATCTTGTACATACCTAAGTACAGTATCAACTATGTCAGTACAACCAATGACATGCTTAAACACAAGCTACAGTTCCTAGACAGTCAAGTAAAGCTCAGTTTCCATGAAGCTGATACACAGAGGCTTTGCTGATAACAGAACCTAATTTCAGATAAATGACAACCCATAAATGTCACGCACTGACAAGAATGGAGTAGGAAAAAAAGGAGGCCAAGACCTCTAGTAATTCATGTAGTACTCAGAACATTCACAGTACTTGGCAGTGGTAGCATGACAGCTTGCTCCTCCTTCCCAGCTGATCTTAGCTCCCATTCAGTGGATTTTATATAACATTGCTAACAGGTGGCTGCTTTGGCAAAAGATTGTAGTAACAATGCTTCATGGCTACAAAGCTGCAGGATTTGCAGAGGCAAACACAGAGAAAAGCGAAACAAAAGTGTGTACTGCAACTGACTACACTGAAATACATAAGACAAAAGACAAGGCCAGAGACACAGATTTAGGATTGGTGACATAAGGCCTTGAAAGCAAGAGGAAAGAGCTTGAAATACAAATGGAGGGAAAGGATTCAATAAGGGATTAAAAAGGTCAAGATAAGAGCTGAAAAAACCAATTTTAATAACTGAAGTTATAACAACAGCAATGATATTAAAATTACATAGATCTGTTGTGTCAACACACATTTTAAAAGGAGAAGACTTTAGGGTGTGGTTTGTTAAGTACTGAAAAGCTGGGAGGTCAGCCAGTTTCATGATTTATCATTCAAACCCTCTAAGTGCTGATACAAGACTCAATACAAGCTGCTGCATCACAAGTTGTTTTCCTTCTCCTTACCACACACAAAGACAAAATCTGTTTGTGATCACTGACACGAGGCTGAATGTGGGTTTGGAGTAGCTTCCATCCAGCTTACTCCTTTAAATTAATGAATTTCACAGAGTAATAGCCAAACATAACTTGCAATAGAAAAAGAAAATATCATGCATTTGAGAAAAAAAATCTTTCCAAACTACCACTAGAGGAGGCAAGAGTATCATTCATACCATTTGGAGGATAGAAAACAGCATATTCTTCCATTCCAAGTTTTCCTGTGAATCATCAAACCACAAATAAAATGTCATTAAGCTGTAAAAAGGTATAAAGATTTAAACAATTTAAATTAAAAAGTAGATTTTCAGCTACAATTACAAAAATCGTGAATAATTACATTACTGAGCATCTGACATTGCTCAAAGTGTGGCAAGCAATGCAATGAGACAGGTACAATGTCAGATATAAAACTGAAATGCAGCACCAATAAAGAAGGATGACAAACAACAAAAAAGAAAAGCAAAATTTCAGCAAAATTTAAAAATTTTCAGTTCTATTGAGATTCTATCTGGGTGAGTCTTAGGAACTCTAAAGGTGTTTGCTGCAGACCTGGATGACAGGGAAGCTCTAGGAGGGAATAAGGGCAGACTGACCTAGGGACAGGAAAAGCCTTCAAACAGATAAAAAAATATTCAAGGCACTGTTAGGTCTGCAACAGAGGAAGATGGATGTTCTGATGTAACAAACAAATATTTAAGTAATCTGCTGGATACAAAAGAATTAAGTGAAGAAAATCACTGATCATATAACTTTTCTAACTTCCCTGCAAAATGAACACATTATTAAACCATATTTTAACTATAGAAATTATTAATCCAAAATCCATTAATAAAATTTAACAATTTATTTAGAAATATAAGTGTGATTAAACATAATTACAACTAATTAATACTTGCAATTATTTTAGTTCTAAAATGAGAACATTTAACTAAAAATTTAATTAATTACATGAAAATTTATAGAATATTCTGTGTACTCTATTTAGTATTTACAATAGACTTCAGCACATGGAACTTTTGTCACGTTCAATGGAATCTGCACCTTGATATTTTCCTATAGCATAAACTGACTAAAATAAGATAAAAATTAACCTACAAAATTCCTGCCTACTACCCCATGAAAACAAAATCCACTATTTTCCAATTATACAAATGAATTGCTTCATTAAACTAAAAATTATTTTCTCCTTTTCCTTTCAACAGTTTGCTTGTTGTGCAAACAGGAATTATAATCTGGGAGGATGAGTATTTTTAGCATAAAGTACATCTCTTGGAAAATCAGCTAAAAATAGGACGTACAAGCCTTTAGGATTTGCACTGCACAGATTTAGGTATCAGCAACATCATTCCCAGGATTTGTCTAGGAATATGCAGGATGGTCTCCACTGTGTTTCTGGGCTGCCACAGCTCTGTGTCTGAAGTGAGGCCTGGGATCCCACTGCTGTTTTGCCCTTTGCTGATTTCAGGGAGTAGATAAAGAAAACTCCACCATTCAGTGAAAGACAGTAAAAAAAACAATAAAAAAGAAATTTAAAAATTGAAAAAAACATTACTTATAGTGACATAAGAGGCAGCAAGATGAAAACTCTCAGCAGAGGTCCTGTGCAAAAAAAAGTACTTAGGGACCATACTTGGCTAAATACACAGGCACCAGGACCAAGGAAATCAATGGGAATGTAGAAGATGAAGGTGCATGGGAAAAAAAAGTGATTGGATTATTGAATGACTCAAGAAGGAAGGCAAAATTAGGAACCTCTAGGTAAAATCAAGGCAGGTGAGGTTCTAAGACACACGGAAACATCCAGAAGAATGGTATGAGAAGCTGGCAGAGAAGGCAAGTGGAGTGAAACAAGAAGTCTAAAGATTGTTAAGAAAAATAATGAGACCTCAAGTCAAAGAACATCCAAAAATAAGCTAACACTCTGGAAGACGCCATGCTTTTTTTAAAAAATCAGTGCTTGGTAAAGCTCTACTCTCCCACACTATTGAACAGTTCTTCAGCAACATGTTCTGCTCCTGTCTACAAATATTTGCAAAACTCACTGCTTTGCAAAGACAACATTCTATAACAACTTCCAGTTGCTAAATTTATTGGAGTTGCAGAGGACAATATTGTCTATTTAAACATCTAGCACTGATGAAGACAGGCATTGTCATGATTTTACCATATTGTCATTGTTGTGTTTCATTTCTCCTGGTAAAACACTGCAGAACTATATACAGCAAAGTGGAGTAAAAGAACAACATTGCAATCTGTGATCAGCTTCTAAACTGTCAGAATCTATGCAGAAGTCAGCTGGATACATTTTTATTAACATTCTTTAAAGGGTAATCTACTCGGGTGCAATGAACATAAAGCAAATTCACATACAGCATTAGTGTATCAGTCAACAAAAATCTACATCATCTTTTTAGAAACAACTCTTTCTACCTTGTATGTAAGATTTAGGTGGGGTGGCACTACTGTAAGTAAAGTGCTCCAGTACAGATGTATCTCGAGAAAAACACAGCAACACCTGCAGAAAAGAAAGTCAGCTGATTAACTGGATCAAAGCAATGTCAAACAAATTTAATTTTATTAGCACCTATTAGATGCTATTTAAGAGAGCCAATAAGGTTGAAAGTTCTTCACCACCTTAGTTTGTTTTCCTGCTCAAATTTCCAGGCTCACTTTGAACTTGCTATAATTTTACATTCATGTTCATTTGTTATCAGATTTATATCCACATTCTTCCACCCTCCTCCTTCCTCCTTGGCAGGTGTTGATCCCCTTTTGCCACAACATTAGTGACTTTATGTGTACCTGGCTGCTTTTACAGCTTTTGGACTGTTTTTCAACTGAGTTACTATGACCTGGGGATGTCCTAGTAAGTGAATAAGCATACTAATCATTTACACTCTCAAATGTGTGCAGCTTTGGAAGAAATTACATTTGCTTTCATTACCAGGATCTTTACAAAATGTTTGCAAGCAATTCAGCTCTTTCAAAAAACAGATTATAATGCCTGCCTTGTATCCTAAAGATCAAAAATGCACGTAGTATACTCTAAAGTATATTTGGGTTTTATTGTTTAAATAATGAAAACAACTGTATTCACAGCAACTGAGTATAAAATTAAGCCGTAAAAGCATTCACAGAAAAAAAAAAACACAATAAAGAATCTCATCCTATCTGGAGTTGTAAAAATGGTAATAATTAGTACTGCATTTAAAAATCTTCGTGTTTTCGTGCACTGAAAGGCTGCACTATGGAGAACATACACGAGAGGGCAGACGTAAGGCAGACTTTGACTCCCGGCTGACTTTTGCACACCTGAATCCCTCTCTGTCGGGGTTTAAGCCCAGCTGGAAACCAAGCATCACTCTCAGCTCGCTCAACCCCCTCCCTCTCCCTCTCCACCCCGGTGGAATGGGGAGGACAATCAAAGCAGAACTTGTAGGCTAAGAACAGTTTAGAAAGAGAATAATGGCAAATGATAATAATAATGATAATAAAAGACTAATGCCAGACCCTTCCCAAACCCAGACCAGGCATGATGACATTCTTTGGTGTGGAATACCCTTTCATCAGTCCTGGCTATGCTCCCTCCCAGTTTCTTTTGTATACCTCCTGACTGGCAGAGCATGAGACAAGGAAAAAGTCCTTAGGATAAACACAACTTAGCAATACCCCAAAATATCAGCGTGTTATCAACACCATTCTCATTCCCAATCCAAAACAGAGCACTGCAACAGCTACTGAGAAGAAATAAACTCTACCCTAGCTGAACCCAGGACACTCTGCTCTTGAAAATTTTAAGAGTTTATTATAACTGTAATCAAGGTGTAAAAGGAGGAAATGTTTCACTATATAATTTATTGTGAATAAAAATGAATGCATTTTTCCTTCCACTAATTGGTGCAAACAACTTCCACATATCAGCATTTGCCAAAAGGAAACAAGCAAAATGACACACCTGACTATTATTGCTTTAAATTTTTTTTCATGGAAAGCAGGTCATATTTTGAGACTTTTTTTCTTTTTTGAACCTCAAAACTATTTCTCAAATACAAACATCTTTTAAAAATGAATAATACTTTCTTTATCTCAAACAGTTTAAACTAAATATTATTTTTCTGCAATACACAATCATGTTAATAGCTGCCAAAATATCACTGACAATAACAATGCACAGGCAAATGTAATTCTATGTGTATGTTAACTGAGGTGAACAAAAGAGAAACTAATCTGAACAGGACATAAACTATGTTTTCTCATGGGGGAAAGAATGTAACCTTCATTTGAGGCCCTCTTTTTCAGAATACACTGTCCAGTCCCATTATCTGGAAGTCTTTAAATGAAGACTGCATCTTTATAAGTGATAGACTCTAGCTCAAATCTAAGTTATGACTATGCCCAAAAACTCTGGGCAAGGTTCTTTGCACGTATTCATTCTGCAGGATATAAGACTAAATCGTTCAAATTGAACTTCTGGTCTGAAACAAAGAATTTACAAATCTATTAATCCATGTTATTTTCCTCATTAACAAAATGATAGTGCTAAAGAAAACAATGGCCCTTTTCAAATACAGAAATATTAACCAAAATATTGGATATTTATAATCCAACTGAAAAGAGAACCACTGAATTAAAATTATTGAGGGAAAGAAAAAAAAAACCAAAGTCAAAGCTTTTATCAACAAGAAACTGCTTTATTAAAAGTACCTGTATAGTTATGAAGAAGTAATAAAAATAAGTAAACTTTGGTAAAAAGAAAGTAAAGATATTAAAGGAAATAAATTCTGCCATTTCACAGTGTTTTTCCTGAAAACAGTAGTATGCTACTGAAGAGGTACCAATAACGCAACAAAATATCCTCATCATAATTTTAAACCCAGATTTTCTCATCTTGATGGACATTTCATCTGTTTCACAACACACAAAGGACACACTCTGCTCAATGGCTTGGAAAACTTAAGAGGCAGTAACTAGTCATGAAAAAAACCGATAAAACCAGTGCAAACCCGGAATTAATGTATCTCGTTTAAACTAACATTTTCATTATCTATCTTATTTAGCCAATATTTAATTCCATTCATCATATTAAATCAATAAATAATATCCCATATCACAGTGACTCATACAACAAAATTTTTCCAGTGGCTATAGAACAAAATAATTTGGCAGTAAAGCATTTGCAAATTAGGTTGGAAGAGGAAATTATCAAGGAAAATGGATAACTTTTTTCTAGAACAATGTCTGAGGAATACTACAAAATGGCAATCAAAACTAGAGCAACAAATAATTAGAAGTTTGAGATATTTGCTGCTTCAAAGCCCTGCAGTAAAACTCGCCACATAATTTTTCAGAGATTTTTGGTGAGTCTTCTTCAAACTACTAAAGACAGTTTAGTCTTTTTAATGATTTTCATTCTGCAGCTATTCTTTTAGTCAGTAGAGATATAAAAAAGGAAAACATTCAACTGGGTTATATATTGAGAATGATGAGCAAAATCTATTTCTGATGGCCTTAAAACAAAATATTATATCATATACTACTTTCAAGTTCTTCATAGTTTGTAATCCCCTGCCTACTGCAAGTGTCAGTTAATGACTAATTAATGTCATGGTAGTCTACATAATGAATGAAAAAGAAATAGGAACCAGATTTTCACATCCCAAGATGAAGACACAGTATTAACAATAATGAAGATCATCTTTGACCATTAAATCAAGAAAAACTCCTACATGTAAACATTTATTGAACAAATATCAATGTTTGCATTGACATTATTCAGACAGTTTGCGAATTTCACAAAATCACAGACTAACTCGGTTGGAAGACATCTTCAAGATCATTAAGTCCAACCCATCCCTAACACCTCAACTAAACCATGGCACTGAGTCCCACATCCAGTCTTTTTTAAACACATCCAGCGATGGTGACTCCACCACCTCCTCAGAGAGACCATTCCAGTACTTTATCACTCTTTCCATTAAAAGCTTTCTTCCTAATATCCAACCTAAACTTCCTTGGTGCAGCTTGAGACTGTGCCCTCTGGTTCTGTCAGTTGCTGCCTGGAGAAAGAGACCAACCCCACCTGACTGCAAACACCTTTCAGGGAGTTGTAGAGAGTGGTAAGGTCACCCCTGAGTCTCCTGTTCTCCAGGCTGAGCACCCCCAGCTCCCTCAGGGGTTCCTCACAGGGTTTGTGCTCCCAGCCCCTCTCCAGCCTCGCTGCCTCCTCTGGATGTGTCCCAAGGCCCTTCCCAAACTGAGGGGCCAGAGCTGGACACAGCACTCAGGGTGTGGCCTCACCAGTGCTGAGCACAGGGGCAGGATGACCTCCCTGCTCCTGCTGGCTGTTCCTGGCACTGGCCAGGATGCCCTTGGCCTTCTTGGCCACCAGGGCTCCCTGCTGGCTCGTGTTCAGCCGGCTGTCACCAGCACCCCCATGGCCCTTTCTGCCTGGGGACTGTCCAAACACACCATCCCCAACCTGTAGTGCTGCAGGGGGTTTTGTGGCCAAAATGAAGGACTCAGCACTTGGACTTACTCAACTTCATCTTATTGGACTCTGCTTATCCATCCCATTGTTCCAGGTCTCTCCACAGAACTCTCCTACCCTCCAACACATCAACACACACTCCCAGTTATCTGCAGATTTACTGATCAAAGACTCCATCCCCTCATCCATGTCGTCAATAAAAATATTGAACAGAACTGGTCCCAGCACAGACCCCTGAGGACACCACTGCTGGATGCAGCACCATTCACCACCACCCTCTGGGCCCGGCCATGCAGCCAGTTTCAGTAACCCAGTAGAGTGCTCCTGGCCAAGCCATGGGCTGCAGCTTTTCCAGGAGTGTGCTGTGGGACACAGTGTCAAAGGCCTTGCTGAAGTCCAGGTACACAACACCCACAGCCTTTCCTGCATCCACCAGCCAGGTCACCTGGTCATAAAAGGATATCAGGCTGGTCAAACACAACTTACCCCTCCTAAACCCGTGCTGCTGGCTGGGTCTGATACCCTGGCCCTCCTGTGAGTGCTGTGTGATAACACTCAATATAAACTGTTCCATAACCATACCAGGTACTGAGGTCAGGCTGACTATAATTACCAGGATCCTCCTTCCCAGCCTTTTTGTGAATGGGCGTCACATCAGCCAGCTTCCAGCCATCTGACCCTCACCAATCAGCCAGTTTTGTGATGGGAGCAATCCTACAAGTAACCATACCTGTCACTACCTTATTTAGAATCAATGTCTTTAATTTAAAAATATGTCAATATGCTTATTGCAATAGGTCACTGTAAAGCAAGGGGGTATTTTAAATGGAACCCTGAATATACTTCTCATTACTTAGTTTTTCTGTACACAACAACTTTTAATTGTTGGGGGTTACTCACTGCAAAGCTGGAGAGAGGACAAATATGGCTGACTTTGTATTTTCCAGCTTAGTGCACTGGAAAGACATTGTGTATGGTCCTTCATAGCAGGAGTTGTAGAAGCTTGCCCTGCTTAATCTGTTGAAGTGCCCAAGATTGCTACGCAGAAGAGAAAGTATATGCAGTGAAGAGATGTATCTGTCCCATTGTACTCTGCCTTACAAAGGCAGTTCTCTCCAAGGATGATACAATCCTACAGAAATATACCTCCTAGGTTTTCTAACCAAAAAATAGTTACATACCTGATATAAATAATCCTCAAATACAAAATAGTAATCATCGTTGCTTGCTGTCAGCTTCACATCCTGTAATAAAAAAATACAAGACTTTGAAGCCAAAAGACCTTTCTTCAGACTCCCATGGAGGCTAAACTTAACATGGTGACAGAAGACACTGTTTCACTTTCCTTCCAAGAACTACAGCTAAGCTTAGACTCCACATTTTAAAATTTAAAAAATGCTGTATTAACTTGATGATTAAGTATTTTATATTAAGAGTTGAAACTTGAAATGGAAGCAGTCATACCCTGTTGGCTCTTTCTCACAAACCCAGTTACTCATTCAAATGAAGATATCATTCCTTTATGACTTAATAGTTCAACCCAAATGTCTTACACAAGAGACAACACAGGCACAAGGAATAAGTTCACAATAATAAGTTCACACTAATGATTTTTGCACTCCTCAAAACCAAACCATCTAGTATTTTCTTTGTTACAAAAACCAACAAGAAGATACAAAGTGTGATAAGCACATGAACTCACTGTTTAGTGAATTACTTACTTTGTAAATCAGGCTGTCCACTAAAAGGTTGTGCTGAATCACATTTGACTTAAGCTGTTCATAATACAAGATGTCCTAAAATTAAGAATATTACCATCATTTGAGACATGACATGAATATTTAAAGTAAAAAAATTAATTTTGAGCAATTAAAAAAAAAGAAGCATGTGTTCAACTGAAAAAGCACTGCATATTTATGAAGCATCTATCATGGTTTGTGTCCAAAAATGCATTACATTTCTTACATTATTTAAAATTTTTTCAGTTATAAAACAAAAATCTTACTATTTTCACCTGATTCAACATTTCTTTTTCGTCTGCTGAATTTTCATGTAACATTGATTTGTAAACTTTTTCTCCCTCAAAAATATGTTGCATTTTCATATAGACTGCAGCTTTTCTGAAAATTATAGGTGGTATAAAAATACCATACCTCCAAATATACTTATCTTTCCAAACTGAAATTAAGTACATTTCAGGATTGCAGTGAGCAGCCTTCTTGACCTTACAGAGCCACATCCCAAAACATTCATATTGTATCCACTTGAGAGCATAAGAGAGCTCTGAAAGGACTGGCCCAGAGAGAACAGTATCTTTCAGCAGAACCCAGCAAAGCTACTTTGAACAGAATCTGGATATTCACCTTCTCTGAAATAAAGGTTTGGATTACTCAGCAACCTCCGTGCCAGCACAGTCCACATGTGTCCTGTCATGAAATCCCTGGCACTAGAGCTACACTCACTGATGAACTGCTGGCAGGTCATGACCCATTTTTAGTCACCCTTACCATGTGATTGCACTTGCCTCTCAATCTAACAAGGACAAAACAAATACCTAATCAGATTACATAAAGAGAAAACAGAAGAGTTAAAGGAAGACCCTCCCAGTGAATTCTTGAAGAAGGCCCAAAGCTCATTCTCCTTTTGCCAGAGATCTGTGAAATCTACTTGTAAAGTACATCCTTGTGCAGCCAAAGATGATAACAGTCTGTTACTGTAACTGGGTTTTCTGCTGTTTGAATGGTACAGTGGGGACCTTTGGCTACTGATCCTAATCTCAAAAACCTTCTGATAAGGCAGATTTACATAATGTCCCATTATGAACTTGCCACCTCATGTATTTATTAAGTTTTTAAACTTTGGAAACTACATTTAATAATACCTATAGCAAAGTAAAGCACCACTGATTTTTCCATGCTGGAATTTTCAGCATTAAGATTTTCCACCTATTAACTCAAAAAATGGGGAAGAAAAAGCCTATCAGATAATGAACAAACTTCTTTCCTAAACACTGTTTCAGTAGCATGCAGAGACTAAACAATTCTGCAACACTATGAACAGAAGGGGAAAAAAAATTAAACAGATTCTCAGTAAGTGTGTGCCATCCATTTCATGCAATGAGACAGACATCCCACAGGAAATAACTGTGATTCTCTGATTCAAGATCATATGATTAAAATATATATACAGCAAATTGGACTGTTTACACAGACAATATTAACTGTGACACCGTTCACCTTCAAATGTTTATCTTTGTAACCCTAAAAAGGCTCTTTTAACACAGTTCCTCTAAAGTGTACCATTACAAATGAAAACTGAGAAACAATTCATTGTCAGGCAATGTGTTTATACATTTCTAAATAATCCTGCATACAGAGCTCACAGTTTATCATTTTTATTATTCAATGCTTGACTGTTAGTATCATTCCTTGCTTGGCTGTGTATTAGCTTTATACAGAGGCTGAGCTTTACTGAATAAAATTGTCCAAACAACAATATCAGATGCTATCACACACAATGCTGCCCATACCATACCCTCATAATGTTTCACATCAAAGAAAGGAAATTCACATTTCATGTGATTTAGAGATTCATACAGCTAGAAATGTAATAGAACCTAAATTGCAAATCAGAAATATTACGGCAAGGAATGTCCACAGACAACTCAACTCCAGCAGAGGAACTATTCACAAGAGGTAGAGAAAAGAAATATTAGATAAATCCATAAAGTCTACATGAAATTCAACAGATCATAAAACAGCTACATGTATATGGAAACTGCTTTGCTATACTTCACAAAAAAGAAAGCCATGTATTCATGCTATGCAAGAAGAACATCTCAGGGTGTTAGCATTTTGGCAGTAGTCACAGCTTACTTCTGTGTAAGAAACATTAGTTAATGCAGTGCTTAAACTGAACCATGGCTATTCAGCTTACAATATAGCTGTGGTAATCCACATGCTGTTCTACCTGATCCATGGGCAGCCTGCTAGAACTCATTCAGAAAATCAATCTTTTAAATGCATGTACTCAAAGTTCACAGAACAACTTTAACTTAGAACCCAGGACAAAAAATGCTATGCAAAAATAGTCTTGGAAGAGAAGACAGAAGATTGTGACAGCTGTTACATTAGAACAGTTTCAGTTTTGCATGAAGAAAACGGAAAGTTTAAGGTGTTACCTCACAGCTTAAATTACTTTCTTCAACATAGTGTATCTTGTCCCAACTTGATAACCTCTGTTTTCTATGGGGACTGAGAGTGCATTTTGTATTTCACTGTTTTTCAATCCTTTATTTTGATAATCTCAAAGTAGCAGACTATTTTCCCACTCTGCATCACTTTATCTGCCCTTACCACTTTTTCTCATTGTTATCATTACCATTTTCTAGCCACTTGCCCTCATCTTTCTGGAGTTCCTTCAGCATCATCACAAAGCACTGTCTCACCACTAATTCCTTGCACACAATCTACTCAGTTCAGTCTCAAGGCTCTGGATCTGGCAGAATGTCTCTTAAATGAAAACTTCTACTGCATTCAGCCTCAGAATAATGCACATGCTTAAAATAGTTTATTTTTCTTTTTCATCTATAGCTGACAAGTATAATTTGCTAAGTGTGTAAAAAAATATCACAAGGTAAATTATTATGTACATATAAAAGCCTCACATCAACGTTTCCCCAATTTTGCAAAGATCTTAAAGAGGGATTTAACTTTTTAAGGTACATTAAATACAATAACTATGGCATGGCTTAAGATACTGAAAAATTTCATTGTTGAGGACTTATATCAAATATAAGGTACAATGAAAAACTGTTGCAGTACAAGTGAACATAGAAACAACCCACATCTTACCAGCTCCTCTCTAAGTCTTTCTGATTGTACCTATGCAGAGTATATGCCATAACATATAAAGCAACTTATAAGATATGTAAGTGCATATGATGATAGGGTTAAACAACCGTGAAAAAGCTTTTTATAAAACTTAGCAAAGATATGAGGAGTTCAGTCTCCTTCCCAGGTATTTTTTCTTGTCCCTTCTAAAAAAAATCAGGATCATATAGGAAAATCTCAGGAGTCAGTCAGATCAACTGAATAATTTGTTCTACGGTATTTTGCTCACATATCTATTAAAAATTAGGAAGAGTGGCAAAAACTTCACCACAGCCCAGAGCTTTTTAAATCATAAAATGTTTATCAGTTTCTGTGACAACTCGGTAGAGCATTTCTATTTTGGAAAAAAACATCACTAGAAAATATGTGCTTGCACTTTTGTGCTCTCACCTAGTCTTCACATTTTACTCTCCCTTCACTGCTTACCTCTGGCTGATTGGAAATGTTAAGAATGAGAGCCCACAGATCAGCTCGGAGGGCTGTTGGACATCCCTGACGAACATACTGCTGAGCTGCAGCACTATCTTGCTCTGCTAACACTGTAAGAAACAAACAGGTAAAGAGTTGATGTAGTGTAAGACTTCTATCAAATACTTTAAAGTTTAACTTTAAAAACTGGCTTACCATGCTGTAAGCATCAGCTAATAGGCAAATATTGAAAAGATATCGTTTCCACACTGCAATTTTTAAGTAATCCCTTGGGAAATAATGCAATTTGTATTAATCAGCAAGGCTATACTACATTTTGTCATAAAATAAGACTGAGTATGTACACATGACTGTATCAAGGCTAGTTGCAGCTACTAAGCTGGCATCATGCAGAACAAGCAGCCATTTATAGCCACAAAATATTCCTGGCTTAACTATGAGTGGTATCTCAGTTGAAACAGGAGATTGCCACTCATTCTTTTTTTGTGTCTTCCTTCTTTCCATATTAACTATATGAGTATCTTCACAGATAACTGTGGGGCAGAATTTTCCATTTCAGAGTGTACTGTCATGTTCTCTCATTATTGGTATATTTACTCTAGAGGATAAAGACATAAAAAGATATTGGTTTGCCTTCATATTGACATAAAACAAATACTCTACTGCTGACAGGTCTGCTTATTTGGGTCACAGTTGTGAAGCTTCAGGCTACTCTGTCACAAGGGCCTCATGCTGAATACAGTACTGTATATACCACAGAAGAGATTACCTCATTCCCTACTTCAATCTATAAACTTGAAAGACAAACATCTTCAGCTATTGTAATCTGGTAAAAATGTTCCTCACCAAGGGTGTGTGATTAACTGTACCCTGGTACTCAAAATGTCCTTCACAAAAGAGAGAGTTGGTGAGAAATTTCTTTGTTATTATCTAGACATTACATAGGTGTTTGACTGCTACTCAGAAGTTTCCAAATCCATTTCCTCTAATTCTTCTGAAGTGTCTAACAGCTTGCTTTTCTGTATCTCATTGAACTTGATATTCACAATATCCTCAGACTTGGAAATACATCTAATATAAAAGCAAAATCAATACCTCAGTGGCAAACAAAGTCATAACTAACACCTGTTAGAGCATGCAGCAGGACTCCCGCTGAATGAAAAGATATTTCAGTTTTTGGTCAAGGCACTCACATATTTACAAAATTTTTGATCTTTGAATATAGGAAAAGCTAAGGCATTCTCTAGAATAGAGCCTCTCAGTATAGACAATATGACAAATATATATACATATATGTGTGTGTGTATACATATATGTATATATATGTGTATATATATATATATATATATATATATATATATATATATATATGTATATATATGTATTATATACACAACAAATACGAATGACAATGTGGAGTTGAATGAATGGCTCAAGAAGTCCAGAAAAAATCATTTATTGGAAGAATGAGAAAAGAACAGAGAGGTGGACAGTACCTAATTAGTTGCTCTTGGATTAGAAAATTGACAGTGTAAGGACAGAAAGATTCCAACAAAAGAAGTAAGAAAGAAAGAAAGAGAGAAAGATCCTTGTTTTGTTACTGCAACAAAAAAATTAGGATGAAGAACTTTTTGGACAGTATCCTGTCATTTTTTTCCTTTAATGTTAATGTTCAGGAATCAGAAGAGTAATGAGTAAACATTGGTGTATTTCAACCATTCCTTGTATGCTTCTTCTATAAGCAAACTTAAACTATTAAATTATTATTTCTTTTAACTTCCCCTTCCTTTTGTAGGTTATTTCTCAACCTACAAAAATAATCCCGGAACTTTTCAGAAAAGGCAGTATAAAGAGACAAGTAAGTGAATATTCCATAGTGGCTAATATGGAATACTAATTGCTAACACTGCAATATTCTGCAATTGCAACTGATTTCACTAAAAGGACTATTCTGACACAAAGGCATAGATCCCATTACAATGATGAGATCTTTGTGTGCAGACAAGGGACTCCACAGAATTTTGATTTTAAACTGCAATTCAGTAGTGCAGTAAGTTAAGTTGCCACCAAAAAGATGTCAATGTGCTTCCTATTTTGTTTTTATTGAAATACCTGTGGAGCTCTTTATCTGACAGCTGCTGGTAGACTGCAAATGTTTGCTTTTCTGTCCCTGTCTAAATGATAACAGTATTAGTGATTGTCTATCTAAATTACAAGTCTAAGTTCTCAAAATTCTAAGAGGTACATGCAAATACCAATTTACTAAATGCATTCTTAACTACTCCGTTTATTACAGATAAAAACAGATCCATACCTTTCTGCCCAACACGTACATGTTCATTTTCAAAGAACTCTAGAAAATAAAAACACAGAAAAGCATGACAAAAAATAAATGAAAAAGACACCCCAGCTGATAATGTATTTAATAATTTTAACACACATCATTACATTCAGCTGCTATTTATTGCTAATATCACTAAAAGCTAACCTGCACCAGAGTCAAAATTTTTTCAAAAACTAATTTTGTGTTTCAAAAACACAAATATCAAAGCAGCACTATACTACATGATTTTCAACTAGGCAAGTTTCCATTTAAAAAGAAAAATCTTGTGATATTACAGTGATTTCCATTTTTATGTGGAAATACCATTTTAAAACCTCTTCCTACAGCAACAGATTCATACATGGAAAACCAACAGAGGTTATATGCTATTTAAGTTACTGAATATTAATATATGGATATGTCCTGTAGTATTTTGACAACAGCTATTTTAAGTGTTTGTATATATATATATATGTATAAAAAATACACCTATCTGTTAGCTGGATTAATATTTACTGATAATTTCTGTATTTCTGGAAACAGGCAATGTGGTTCTCTAGATCTTGCAGTGTTCAAACATATTGAAATTAATGTATTCTCTACTTGAAGTGATGTCTTAAAAACTTCTCCAAATCTGACTCTTCATATATGCAGTGTTTTCTATTATTAGCTATATTTTACTATAAAAATCCCTACAATCATAGTTACAGAACAAATATTTATTGTTTACTGTGGGAAAAAGACACAATTTTTAAAATCATTTCAAAGGATTCTACTCATTAGTGTTCTGTTTGAATGACTGGAGCATGGCATTAGCTTACCAGGAGGCACTTGTGCTGAATCATCAATACCTAGCTGTCCTATATTTAAGCCTAGTTCACTAAAGTCTTCTTTCTGGAAAGGAACAGAACCATAACATATAAACAAGTTTAATTCTCTAAATCATTTGAGATTTCTTTTGGAAGGCTTACTGGGAATATTTTCTGAACCAAATTCAGTTCTTCTAAATGCACACATTTGAAATAGAATCTCACATCAATTCTTACTTTAGTTTTACACATAAGTCCCAGTTTGCACGTCAGGTGTGGATGTCACTACACCTGGATGTAGTGAAGGGGTAATGAAAGACTGGGCTAAGGATCTCTAATTCCCATCTCTTTTCCTACCCAGATGAAGGTTTTTCTACTAGCATATAATCTGCAAGAGCCTCATCAGTGAAGCATTGAGAAAAACTCTCCCATATAATACACTAGTACTCAAACATTTCTTTTCATTTACAACCTGACAATAAAGGGATTTAAAATTATATTGAGAACAAAGTCAGAAGCTAACTCATTGTCAGGCTACTGATCCTGTACAGAATCTGCAGAATTGAGATGTGCTACAAATTTGAAGTTTCTTGTACAGAAGAAAAATGATTAAGTGAATAACATGTACAGAAGTGTATTTTTGGCACAAATTAAACCTGTGTAGCATAAAATGAAAACTTCTCTCCTTGCAGAAATTTTACTGGTTATGTTTTATTTCTCATTAAAAATATTTTTTTCATAGAACTTCTTTATGCTCTGTATTTTAACTACATATTTAGATTGATTTTCATTTCAAAAAGGAAAAATTTATGATACTAATATTCATTTTTATTAGTTAGAATCATTTTCATTAGAAAGGAAAAAAAACTCCTACAGAAACCTCTTATAAGAAAAAAATATACTTACCAATTCTGGAATATCTTTAACTTTTAAGGGAACCTGAATTAGTCCCAGATGATTTCTGAAACTAGGCTGCTCTCCATTTTCATAATTTGGGTTTCGAAGATTCATCAGTACCTTAAAAATTGTAGCTCTGTCATTTCTTGCTTACATTCAGAACTCCTCTCAGCATCATCAGCATTACAAACAGTACATTCAACACAAAATAATTTCCCACAACTTATATATATATACACAAATGATCAAATTATATCTCTACATTTTCAAAATCAAAAAGTATTGAATTTTTTAAGGAAGCTAACACAGTCTACTTTGAAAAGTCAGCTCAATAAAAAAGCAGAAATAATTTTTAATATACACAATTAAGTGCTGGCTACATAGCAATGTCTTGACTAAAATTTACTTCCTCATTTAAGCTATACCAACAACATATTTGAGATGGCTATCCAGGATAGTATCCAGGATATTTTTCAGCATTACTTTTCTCTGAAAGAATTTTTATCCATCTTTTTACACCGGCAATCTTACAGGGTTTCCAATAAAAACGCTACATAACTTGCTACTAAAATAATTCTTTACCAAATAATAATATATCAAAATATCTTCTTTCATTTAAGAAAAAGAAATTACAGAATTGAAAACTTAAAGCAAATATAATTTAAAGGACGAGGAATCATCTGAAGGTAAGTACCTGCAATCTATAAAGGAATTTACAGTCTCTTACATACTGTTATTCCATAGTATAGGTTTTTATTTCATGTTGAACTGTAAAGATTCTTTCTACCATGAATTTCCAGCTCCTATGAAATTCTCTCATAACTGTGTACCTCTACAGTTCTCACTCTTGTAAGTATTCTAATATCATATAATCTCACTGTCGGACTTATTAATTTAAAGAAACTGCAAACTCTGGAAAGAAAATCGCATAAAAGAAAAAGAGAGTGATCATGAAGGTCACTGAATAAAGCTAAAAAAAAGATGGATTTATTTACAGATCCCAGATTAAAAACACACCATGGCTATTAGTACAGTGATGGAAAACAAAATAAATAAAATATTTTCAACATTAATTTCATAACTGAACAAAAGGAGTGACATGTAATAAGTACTGTTTTACTATCAGGTTCTGTGCTTGAGTCATAGAAAATTATTAATAATACTGACATTTAAGGCTTTAAAGATTCCAGTCACCAATTTTTTAATGATTCAGTTTGATTACATACAAAAGCCTTGAAATTCCACACAGTCCTGTTTCATGTTTGATTTTTTAAAACCTTTCTAGATGACCTACAATTACAACTGCATACAAGTCTGCACCCAACTATCAAATAGTCCATTAGCTTTACATATTGTGATTTATGAGCTTAATATATTGGAATTGAAAATGTAAAATGCTTTACAAAATCACTTGAGAATTGCTCTCCAAGGAAAAAAAGTTGGGCCCAGACTATGCTATAGAGAAGTTTATCACAGGTTCAATTTAAAACTGCAGTTAAAAAGTAAAAAAGGGACAACAGCGTTTTGTTTTGTAAACCAAACATGGATTCATAAAAACCATGCCAAATTTCACTTGCTACACACAACAACTAGTATGGAATACACTTAGCAATTATTTTCCCCACTTCATATAAAAGACTATAATGGATACAAGCCAATGGCTGAGTACTGTTTTTTAGAGGCTTACCTCAAGAAAATCTTTAGGTGCGTAAACAGGCCGGAAAAGACTTAGATCTGAAGTAAGATTTCAATGACACTATGTTAAAACCCAAAGATCAAAAACACATGTGCCATATTTATAACACAATCTAGCAATTTAAACAACAGATTAGAGCAAAGATCAAAATAACATCTTCACAAATATGTGTCAACAACTACCACATATTCTGTCATGATTATGCTACTGATAATTGCCTTATTTTTTTAAACCTCAGCTAAATGAAGAGGAGGGGGTTCTTCAAGGTCTCTTCCAGACCAAACCATTCTATGATTCTGTGAAGAGCACAGTAGTCACAAGAAGCTTTTACTTAATCCTCCTAAGTGTTTACACTGAATCACTCTTAGACTTAGGAAAGATATGATTTTCAAAAGCAAGGTGGTTTTTTTACAGCTTAGATTATTGAATTCCACACACTGCTGTCAAATGAAAACTGGGGAGCAGTACTAAAAAATCCATGCAAAGTGTTTGCCATCAGAGAGGTGATAGTGTGATACAAACCAGCACCTCTGCAAAATCCTTTTCAAGGAACATGGCTATGAACTAGCATAAGAGTTAGCCTTATTTTCCCCAAGTATAATATCACTGATTATTCTGTGAAAGAGTTATTTTTATCTTTTGTCAAGAAACATCTGAGCTTAATTATCCACAGCTCTGAATATTTTCTGTTAGCCTGAGTTTATAATAAGAGGGGCTGTCTCCTAGTTGAGTAAATCTCTAAAGCACTGGAATATGGAATAAGACACAATTGCCTCTCAGTAATGATTCAATGTTAGTACAGTAACTTGAAACAAAATAATAAGGAAATAAGTATTTATTTAGGCATAATGGCACATTACCAATGAAAGAAAGATCAAAATCAATTTGCCTTGAAGAGATTAGATTAACCTTTGACTGGTAAGTAAGATGCATCCTTCCTTTCTATGTACAAAAATTTAATGCATGTAAATTTAGTTGACCTTACCTGGCTCATCAGTTCCCATTTCATTCCATTTATTAAGCAATTCTTTTTGTTCATTCGCAGGCCTCTGAAATAAACAAAAAGTGTATCTTCTTTTTTTTAACAGAATGAATAAAAACATGCTTATTTCAAATACGTATTAATTTCAACTATACATTAATGCAGTGTGTTACAAAATAGCAATACAAACTTATTTGCTAACAAATGATAACTAGCCTGAAGGTACATTACACTGGGAAAGGCTAAGTTCAGTTCCTGGAAGGAAAGAAGCCTATTAAATAGTTTCGGGTATTTAGAAATGAATTTAGGATATTTAGGACTCAGTTTTTGTGTTACTGAAGATTTACTGCCCATTCCATAGAGCTGTTGGACTCAATAAAACTCCTGTCCCTGGCAGCCATGAAAACCAAATACAGCAGCATCCTTTAGCTCATGATGAACCACAGAGGTTCTGCCACCTATCACAGAGGTCAAGCAGGGGAATGAACAAAACATGCAAAAGTTACTCCCTAGTTCCATGACCTTTAAAATTAAAGCCTCTATATTAATTAAAAAGAAATAAAATTAAAAAAAAACAGATCAGAATGAATGACAAACAAATCAGCAAGGTACCAGTATGTCTCTCTCCTCATGTACCAGTTCAGCTACAGCCTTGTGCACACAAAGCACACTGGTGTCACACACAGGCTGCACAAGTTATACAGTTGAGTCTGCACACAAAATACTCTGTTATGAGACACAAACACAGTAATGAGCTTTCCCACATGCTGCTCCCTCAAGAGGATAACCACTGCAACAGCAAAGAGGAAAATCTACCTAGAGCATTCATCTTCTCCCAAGCTGAGCTGACACATTCATTGCCACCATCTCTGAAAATTATTCGGCATTACATTATTTAGATATTGAACCTGCACCTCTTGATAACCATGTCTAAAATGAAAATTACATTACAAGTGTGCAAGATGAGGCTTAATTTCAGAGAAGATGTCAGTTTGAAAATAGAAAATTAACAATACATTACCTTCTGTGCTAGTGGGATATTGAGTTCTGTGCACATGCTATTCAGACTTTTCAGAATTCGCTTCTCCCAGCTTCCCTAAAATAAACACAAAAGATAAATTATAAGGAATTTATTTTTCTTGAAAATTGAGTTTACTATGCAATAACAAGCAGTTTTTCTGAAGTTAGATATTTATAAAAGGATAGCAAGAGTCACTGACTGACATCTGCAAACATATGAAGGGAATATTTATATGCTTCTTTACATGGAAACAATAGATCAAACAGATCTCATTCTTTACAACACAAAAAAGAACCAGAAAATTTAGTTGTTCATATTTCATATCTTTGAAAAATCATGTATTTCACAATTACTGCTTTTTATATATGTTTAATGATCAAGGTTCTTTATAGATCAACATTTAACAAATTTTTCAAACAATTATAAGAGGTCAATCAACTGTGCATAGCAAATACCTTCTCCACTTTGGGGCCTGAAGAGACTGGAAGTCTTTCTCCACAAAAAGTATCTTAGATGTTGTCAGAAATTAAGGGAAGTTAGAAACCTGGGATTCTGTAATGCTTAAAAAATAGTTCCTCTAACACAGTGCTTAGGAAATAGTTGTCTAATCAGAGAAAACAGAGGTAGACAATACCTCAGTGGCCGGTGGACAGCTTAAAAAGCAACCAGATTCTTCTGACAATTGCATTAGGCTTCAGTAGTGCCTACTCCATGGCTAACTCCTCTGAAGCTAATGCCAATTAGTAATGACTTCCTTGTCAATGGACTTGGTACTGTGCTTCCGTGATTACAGCACCACTGGTGCGTTTTATACTTTAGTTTTCTGTGGACAGCAAGCCAGACCTCAATCACATGAATGCAAAGACTCCTCTTAATTTCATTTAGTTCTATTTATTGCTTGTAATTTGCTCTAGACACAAATTCTACAACATTTAGTTACTGTTTAACCATGCTCCTCAAAGTTCTGTCCAAAAGAGGCTGCAGTTTATTAGACAGGAAGCAAATGAAGGGCACCTAAAAAAATAAATCAAAATCTTGTCTATAATTGTTTCATTTCAGCTTTCACTTATAAGATCATTTACAAGACCCTCTCATACCTTTTTCCATCAAAAACTTACTCTTTTTCACCAAAACTTTTTCCTCACAATCAAGTCATCCCTTCACTTTCTTTTGTATAAACAAAACAGATCTGAGTTTTGAATGTAAGGTATGTTTTCCAAATTGCATACTGTTTATCATACTCTGTAAAATATTTTTCTTTAACTGCATTATCATATTTAAATTCTTTTCAAATGCTGCAGTTACACAACACCATGTCACAAACTGATTCATCTCTCACAAAGTGGTAGTATCAAGCCTTTACTATTTTGCTAAGAACTGAGGTTTTGTTTCTAGAGAAATACGAAGTGAGAGAACATGAAGATTACTAGGCCATATAGGATAAGAAAGTGGAAATGGAGAAAACACAGGTAGTAGCAGCAAAAACTAAGTTAAAGGTACAGTCTTTTTTGGTAAAACTATGGTCTAGATCAGATGGCCCAGCCTCCTGTCCAGCCAAATCCTAAGTGTTCAATGTTGTCTCCCTAAGGAGATTATTCCAATGGCTAATTGTTCCTATGCAAAAAATTTTCTTCTTCTGTCCAATCAGAATCCCCCCAAAAGTAACTTGTACCCATTACTTCTCATCTTTTCCATGTGACTCTTGTAAAAAAGTCTCCATTTTCTCTGTAGCCACCCTTTAAACACTGGAACAAGGTCTCCCCTAAGCCTCCAGTTCTCAAGGCTGAACAAACCCAGCTCTCTCAGCCTTTCCTCACATTTCAGGCTGCCCAGTTCTTTGAACATCTCTGTGGCCCTTCTCTGGACCCTCTCCAGTCTGTCCACATCCTTTACTGTACAGTGGGGACCAAACCTGAACACAGCACTCCAGATGTGACCTGACCAGTGTTAAGTAGAGTGGGACAATGAGTTCTTTATTTCTGCTAGTGATGCCCACATTGATGCAGCTCAGCATCCTGCTGCCTTTCCTTGATGCAGCACCACACTGTCCACTCATATGCAGCTTGCTGTCCACCAGGTCCTCCAGGTTCATTTCCTTCAGACTGCTCCCCAGACAGGTAGATCCAAGCCTGTGCTGCACTCCTGGATGTTTTCCCACGTGCCAGACTTTACGTTTGTGTTTTTACATTATAAGTCTCTTGTTAGCCCACTCTTCCAGCATATCCAAGTTTTTCTGCACAGTGACTCTCCCTTCTAACATGGCCACTTCTCCACTTGGTTTGGTACCACTGGCACTATTACTTCATGATACCATCAAAATTAAGGGAGGATAGGTGGAAGGGGCATAGGGAGGGGAATAGCAGAGATATGCTTAAAGATATGACAGCTACAAAAGAAGAAGAGACAGATGGAAGCTTTGCAAGACCAAGAACTATCTAATTCCAAAGAGCAATGGAGGTCAACACATTTGGTGTGACTTACAACGGCCATACCAGACATTAATCCTCTCACTGCACTGGGGATGCGACATGTTTGTAATAAACCACTTATACTCAGTCATAAACTGTGACGTAATTCATCTTTCAAGACCCAGTAAGGATATTAAAATAAATGCAAAAAAGACAAAACCAATGTGAGGGTTATGCAGCCTTTCCAAGCAAGATACCATGCCCTCTCTCCAGAACAGCAGGTACCTGAAGTGAGCAGAAACAGAATGCACTGTTCCTGACTGAAATAAAAGGCAGAGGGAGAGGTCATAAAGTCCTTTTATTGATGGGAACAATACATTTAACAAGATGATTTCTCTAGTCTTACAAAGAAATTCAACACTAAGAAAACACACTATTAGGATTGCTATGGTTACAATTATTCAGTAAAATAGCTGAAACTGAGGAAGGTAGCACTGCAATTTGGAGACAATTTCATAGCATCACATGGTTTCCAACACCTAAAGACCACACCTGAAGGGAGAGAGGATTATTAACAAGGGCATGCAGCAATAGGACAAGGGGGAATGGATTTAAACTGAAAGGGTAGGTTTACATGAGATAGGAGGAAGAAATTCTTTATTGTGAGGGTGGTGAGACATTGAACAGGTTGCCCAGAGATATTGTGGATACCCCATGCCTGAAAGTGTTCAAGGACAGGTTGGATGGGGCTCTGAGCAACCTCATCTAGTGGGAGGTATCCTTGCAAGGGAAGGCTGAAACCAGATCTTTAAGGTCTCTTCCAACCCCAACTATTCTATCATCCTATGACTTACAGCATTACTACTCATTGCCATTAATGTTCTATCCTTCTCTAGAAACCTGGTTTTCTTTTGAGGCAGGAAAAGAAAGCAATATAAAAACTTCAGTAACAATGTAAAAACTTCAGTGTGCTATGAGAAAACAGAACCAATGTGAGGAGAAAAATGGTTAATCATGAACATTTTAATACCTCTCTAAAAACATATTAATATTGCTTTAATCACTGACTCAAAGTCATTCTAGTAACTACCAGAGATGGTTTGCTGGGAGTACTACCCTTATTTCCAGAATTCTGAAGTAGAGCAAAATTTGTTAAGATAGAAAAAGATAAAGAAATTATCAACAAACGTATAACAATGGAAACAGCATCTCAAATGGTGACTGTATCTAATAAAAACAGAATATGACAAATATGGACATTTTTATATGGGGACAAATTTTGATGGTAGCACCAAAGTATTTTTTTCCAACTGCTGTGATGCTAAATGAAAAAAAAGTAAAAATAAAAAAAAAAATCTACCTACAAATAAAAAACCCGAAGTCTTTACTGTCAAAACATTAACTAGATTTTCAACACCTATGAAAGTAAATTGTTTTCACTTTTATCTCTCTCCCAAAAGGTATTAGCAACCTGTACACTTGTATTTTAGCTATTTCCAAATATTTTAAACAAACTAAATCATTGAAACACTGGCTTTGTAAGCTTTTCACATTGTTTATTCAATCAAAAAGAGTAACAAAACCAAACCTAGTTGTGATTCAATTGCTCTGATGATGCTTGTTTTCTTACAGGCCCATTATCTACAGTGATAAATGTGTGTCATCTTGAAAATCAAACAATTGCACGTTTTAGAAAATATCATGTTAGTTCTCTAACTGTGCATTTATTATTTTTTCACAACTACCCTAATTTACCAGTATTTCTCTATGGAAAGGGTTCACAAGTCTTTATCAAAGAGCTGTATTTCAATAAAGGGTTTGAAAGGGCATCATACAGGTTTGGCTGGGATAGAGTTAACTTTCTTCACAGTAGTTGGTCTGGTGCTTTCTTTTGGATTTGTGACCAAAAGGGTGTTGATAAAACACAAATGCTTTAGCTATTGCTGAGAAGTTCAAGGTCTTCTCTAATGCTTCCCCAATGGCACGGAGGCTGGGAGTGCACAAGAATTTGGGAGGAGACAGAGCTAGGACAGCTGACCCCCAGTGAGCAATGGGATATTCCAGACCATACAACATCATGTTCCAAATAAAGAAGCTGGGACTTTTTTAAAGTTCTCAGAAGTTGCCTGATGATGAAAAGTAATGAATGCACTCCTATTTTGCTTTGTTGACATGTGTAGCTTTTGCTTTGCCAATTAAACTGTCTTTGTAACCCCCATTTCTCACTTTTGCCCTTTTGATTCTCTCATGCTTCTCTGGGGAAAAGTGAGTGAGTGGCTGAGCTGCCTACCAGGGTTAACCCACCTGGAGGACATGGATGACTAATACTCTTTGAAATAGGGAATCAAATTTTGAAACCAGCAGAGACAGGACTTCTCCTGCTCAGTTTTAAACTACTGGAATAACAGGCCTTTCTACATACAGCTAAAAACACTGCAAGTATTACATACATTTTTGTAAAGTAATAACCCATGAAACTGCTTCAGACAAACATGCACGTAGATATATCTCTCTGGTTTTTGCATTAATAAACTAGTAAGAGTGATTTTTTCAGGCTGCAAATTGTGGCATTACATTTCACACCACACAAGAAAAATTGATTAAAGCAATCCTTAGCCCCAAATCCTAAAGACTGAAACCCAGGACAGAGAGATAAGACTTAGGGGAATAAACAACAATATGCTTATCAAGGTAACACAATTTGTTGAATATTTTGTAAAAGAATACTGCAATGTATTTCTAGGCACAGCAGAGTTAAACACACCTTTATCCCTACCTCAGATGTTTTTGTTAGACCATATTCTTGAAACTTGGTTGGTTTTTTTTACATTTTTATGTGGGTTTTTTTTTGTTTATTTCAAATGGCATATAGTGGCAAAAAGATAAACAAGCTAGAGTATTTTTTGCTGACACCAAAAATCCTTGTTTAATCTTTACAGTCCAGTCTTTCTTATTCTCCTTCAATATACCTTAAGCTCCTTAGCTCTATATTTTTCATCTTCCTTTCACATTTTTAAGTACTAAATATACCTCTTCTTTCTGAAGATCTCACTATCTCTGCAGCCTGTTATCTTTCATCACGAAACTGCCCGTGTCCCTTCAAAAAAATGTTTTTGTAACCCTAAGGAAATGACCTATAGCTACCCCTTTTTTCCTTCTCAATGAAACCAAATTCTCTTCTTTGACATATTCACATCAACTCTATTCTACATTTTTCACCTACCTGCCACTATATCCTACTTCCTTTGTGGCTGGAGAATTACTTGAGCATTTTCTGTATTTATGTAAAATGTCACATACACAATATTACTATTCACTTTGATGCAATTACAAATCTCTGTTTTTCCTAAGGTATAAAACCTAGAAACACAGTAACATTCTACAGAGTAAATCTCAAATAGTCTAATTAAAGCTCTGATATGAATGGTAAAATTGATAACCACCAACCTGTGCCTTCCTCATATAGGCTAAAGGTTCTTTAATATGTTCAGGCGGTGCTGCAGGATGACAGGGCCAAGGAAACCTTAAGAAGAAAATATGGCAAACTTTAAATATTCTGATGTTTTATTTTGCTTAATTAATCCCATATTTGTAAACTTAAATATAACTTCTATATATAGAGAGCACTAGCAAAAACACAAGTGTGTGTTGATCAAAACTGAGTATTTTTTTAAGTATTTTTTCCTCATCCATTCTATGGATACAAATAAGATAACAATATGCAAGAATTAGTAACATTTCAGCATGAGTTCTTCTTGTATTAAAAACAATGCTCCCTTATAATTTCACATACTTATAAAATAAAGTAAAATAATGACATTAACAAATTAGGTATTTTAAAAGTGAATTCTCTTCACATAGTGTCATCTTTATGATTGCCTGTAACTGTCCCTCTCCAAGTCATCACAATTTTTAAGAGACAATATTTTTTTGAGGTTCTCCTTTTAAAAATCAGTAGTGAACATGTACATGTCCAAAGTAATTAGAAGTTTAAGTGAGGTATTGACTTAGGCAAAGCTGAATATCCACTCATAAAAATTAAAAACTAAACCAAACCACCAATTTATCTTTCAGTAGTGTAGGTTATTTCCAATGAGTTTTTGCCAAACATTACATTCAGCTTAATTTTAAGTGTCTCAAAAGTCTTTCAGGAAACAAAATTTTCACATAGCTTCCCTAACTATTGTTAGCCTGAATTTTCATTTGTTTGAATGATTCAATCAGTTCCTATCATATGTTTTTGGGAAACCCTCCCCAAATTTCTTCCCATTTTTATCAGGTAAGATCATTCCTGTACTGGCTGCAAATTTGTTATGGACTATTCTGCTCCAATGTGTAAAACAGAATTAATATCAACAGATTTCAGAAATGCTGTTTCTTGGCTTTTCCACAATACTCATGAAACCATGGTGTTCACAGTTAATTTCAATTTTCAAGGGCAAATTCCATTATCTTGCTGCTTATTTCCGTGCATTAGCCCTAGAGACAGGTAAATATTTTTTCCCTGGAAAGATACAATGAAGATGAATCCTTGCTAACAGACAGAACCATTTTGCAGAATTAAGTCCCTCATACTACTAAATATACATTGTGCTAAACTGGTAACTCTAACAAGCTTATTAGCACAAATAGATTTGCATACACAATTCTTATTTTATAGTTGCATTCATGGCTGTATCTGTTATGAAATTCACCTTTCCACAGTGCCAGAATATAAAGAAAAATTATGTTTCCCAGAAGTCTAACCCAAAGTTTGCTGAACAATAATAAAAAGGAAACTTGGCTGATTTGACTGCGTTTATCACCATATCCCAAGCATGATGAGCACTGACCAGAGAAACCTAGAGATCCAGTATCTTTAAGATTTTAAAAAATAATTAATACAAAAATACATGCAATGCTGTGACCAATACCTCAATTAAAACTCATTTGCAGCAACTACCTCATTTACATAGTTATATTATGACCCTTGGTACCTTTGGAAGTAAAGCCAAAAGGAAAATACTAAAGTACCTACAAAATGTGGTGATATTTATTTCATGTATTCTTTAAAATGCACTTGAGTCCCATATTTTCACTAGGATGAAAAAGAAATAATGGCACTTTAAAAACTGAAGCTAAGCAGGTACCATTGCTATGACAGATATTGCAGATTACAGTAACATACCATACACCTCTATAAACAAATGGATCAAAAGTAAATCATGTGAGCAGAACTCATTAAGTGAAAATACTTAATAAACTCACACATTGAGTTCACTATAAACAGCATTCTGAAGCTTCTTTTCCCAACCTGTTAAAATAAAAAAACAACCAGAAGACAACTTTAGGAATTAATACTAATGGAACATCAATCAGAGGTTGCCTTGCAGTCACTGGAGTTTTATGTCTGGTCTCAGTTCATGTCTACCTACCAGATAGACAAGGGGAGACAAAGAAACCTTAATCTAATTAAGATAGGAAATCTCCAAGTTTAAATCTCTATACAAACAGAATATCCTTTATTTCCACCTGCTGTTCAAATGATTACAATATAGTTTTGGTTTAAAAACTTGGATTCTATTTCTTAAAGCCATCATTTTATAAAACCAACAATTAATATTAATAGAGACAGTGTTCCCGATGATTAGAAATCTGACATCATTTATCATAAAATCCTCACATTATAGTAACATAGCCTACAACTTTCAATGCAAATTGGAAATTCAACTAGAGGTAAAATTTTCATTTCAAGAGTATCCCCATGGAATTTAATTTACATTTTCAGAAGTGACTGAACTCTCTATTCACCCAGAACTTTCAAAAAAATCACGAGTATCTTATAAAATGATAAAAGCACTTTGCATAGTATGTTTTTCAAAATGCAGATGGAATCCAACAACACTTTCCCTTTTAAATTTTCTTTATCTGATTCAATAATCTGGAATCCCTGAATGTCTGCTTCTGGCTACTGTCAGTGACAAGACACCAAGCTCCACAAAGCACTGTCTTCATCACTTATATCACATATATTCTTACATACATCTATCCTATTCACAAATATATAAATGAAATATCACAAACCTGATGTCTTCAGAAAATCCTTAATATCCTCTTTTAGAGATTCCAGCTTAATTTCTGGTTTGTGTAGACTAACCTAATATGAAAAATAAATAAATAAGCATCAAGAACTAAAGAGAAATTACATTATTCAAGTTATAAGGTAAGTAATGAACATGCTTAAAGTTACACCCAAAGCAAACTCCTTCCTTGAGCAACAGCAGTCAAAAACATCAGTTAACTTTTTTCTCATTCAATGTCTTCATCTTTGTCATCAATGCTAAAAGGTGTTATGTGGGGAAGAAGAGAGAAAAAAGGACTAGAATATGCAATGAACACATATGAACATACATGTTTAATAATCTGAGCAAACACCCCACATACTCAGCACAAATGCTAGACTGTACACATTAAGGAATTGGTCATAAGGCACACATGGAATAAACTAAAAGCCAATCCCTGTATTTCACTTGAAAGAATTAAAACTGAAAACATTCCATCATTTTTCACTTAGCCTTCCACAGTTCACCTCTTTCAGGTAAGAAATGCCATTTTCAACCCAAAAAACTGACTGTGCACCAAACACTCCCCACTGCAGCTGTGACTAGTGGGTATATACGGCCTCTTGCAATGAAATGCACTCAACACACTAACCAGCCCTAACCAGCCCTAACCAGCCCTAACCAGCCCTAACCAGCTTTACAATCATACCATGACACAACCACACACATCTGCACATCTTTCAGCAATAGCAGGACCAGCTGCTAGAGCATCTCCTTCTGCAGCTAGACCAAGAGGAGAAAACCAACACATCACAAAGGTCCCAAAGGACAACAAGCAGAAACTCTGGAGTTTCCTGTGAAGGGCCTTCTAAGACATATTTTCCTATGCATGGTACATGGCAATATCTGATTAACATCAGATATTAAAGCTAAAGTTATAGAGAAAAAAAACAATGCTGCATGCTAACTTGAAAATAACACCAGAAGATCTGTGTGTCCACAGCCATGAGAGCTCCAGGCATATGTTAGAAGCATATGGCCATGTCATCTACATAGAAATGTGAGACACCTCTCACCAAAAACTACTCAACAATGTGCTGTAGGCATATCAACTGCTAATTCTATTGCAGCAAGCTTTCCTGCTGCAATAGAATTTTCATTTTTATTTAATTAAAAATAATCTTTCACCAACTTGTGCAGTCTTCCAGCCCTAACAGCACTGCTGACAGCATGGCATGCTTTAAGTCCACAGCACACAACTAAAACTCCAAAATCTTGTACTTTGCCTTACAGTTTATACATGGAAAAAGGTGTTTCTGCACTGGAAAAGCTCATCTAGGTGAATTCACAATGCAGAATTTTAAGAAAACTTTCCATTTTCCCCACATGAAAAGAGGAATGGACAATAATGGAGAGAATAATAGCATCTGCATTTCAAGATCCCTTGCCATTACAGGTAAGGGAGGCATTTATACTTAGTTTATTAAGTGCAATAGCAAAGAGACTATTTCTCAGCATGCTTCTGAGAAAGAAAGGTCATCATAAGCACAGACTAGAAGGTGTGGAGAGTTGCATAACTCATGTCAAATGACAAACAAATATTCCATCCATCACAACGGTAAAAGCTGGCAAAGGATGGTTCCTAATATCTGGGAAACAAAGATTTTTATGTGTGTTCTTGGGCAGCTCACAAAATACCCTTTTAAACAAAAATCCCAAGGAAGATTTTATGAAGAATTCCTTTTGAAGCTACTTTGATGGGATGTCCTTTGTCCTTTTTGTACATTTGCCAGGCTGAGGGTTTTCTCTGCCGCAAGGCAGAGGTTTTGTGTGTTTACTGTAGAAACTTTAAATAAAGTAACACACATCCAGCAGGGCAGATTTTGCCATACTGTTCCTCAGAAGTTTTTGTGCACCCTTTTGTGAATGTTCAGCTTTGTCTTTGAGTTAAATATGGCTGATTCTAATCTCAAGGTCCACGGAGTGTCAGGTCTGGCATACTTTTTAGATATGAAAAAAAAATCCGCTTCACAAATAGAACTTATTACAGATGATAAATCACACAAAGAAAAGAAAGCTCCTGTACAATCTGCTATAAAATGGATTAATTATCTTGACACTGGAAACAGTACAAGAAATTATGTAAGTGCAATCCAAACAGTGTTTTAATTCTCTGCTGTTCACACACCTGTGAGCTCTTGGCTTACTAAGGAGTATCTGATACTCCTATTGACAACAACAGGGGTTTTTGTGGAGATTCCTGGAAATTCTGGAAATTGATACAGCATATCACATTAGAAGGCATTAAGGAGTTCAGTCCACACACTACTTCCCATTTTCCCTGTCAGGCCAAAAGAACAAGAGAGGTCTTTCTTGTAAACTGCTGTTGCCAAGAGAACCTGTCCCCCAGCTGCAGAACACCAAATCCAGAGACTCCTGTATGCAGCAGAAAGGCAGTCAAAAAGGAAACAGGGCAGCACGCTGGGGAAAAATCCTCCCCAAGGATCACATCATTGCATCAGCCTGCACTGGTTAACTTCACCTCTTCATGCCCATGTATTCAGCCAGATATTATTTCATTATTCCTAGCCCTGATGCAGCCAATATTCTTAGGCTAATCTTTAACTTATCAAAATATCTATTTTTAGATGTTTCACACCCTTCCTGTGTCCTTTTTCTTCTCTTCACTGAAAAAAGCTGTACTGAGACAAATTTTCACATAAAAAATGTGAACACTTCCCACCCCCCCAAAATTTGGGGGCACTTTTGTCTCCACTTTTACCAATTCAGTGCTTAGTTGCAAAAGCCTCCTCCCATTTACACTTTCCCTCTTGTTTACTTGTGTACTACAATCAACACATTCCTAAGTGATAAGCAGAACAAGAAAGCCACAGAAACTGTTAGGTTTGCTGATCAGTTTTCAAATCAGAAATTAGATACTTGAGAATGTGGCAAACAGTTCAGCTGGCAGCTGCAGCCAGCTCTAACACAGACCATATTCCAGCTCTGTATAACACAACAAGGGAAAATACTCATTTTGTAAGTGAAAGGAACTCTCTTCAGAACTGTTTTGCTGCAACTTAACAGTATGGTACCTCTTTAGAATTCATAAGGGTGTTTATAGGAAGTAAATTGAGGAATCAAGGGGACTTAGCAGAGCTGATATTCCAAAATTACTAGTCCAGGTGTCCATATAATCTTGTTTTTCCTTTGGATTAACTGATCTAACTTATTTCTTTGTTGTACCATGTTGGAAAACACATTTAGGTATTTATATTTTGGTAGGGTTGGTTTGTTTCAAACTGCTTGGTACAGTTTAACACACTGACTAAGTCTCATTTGCATTTTTTTCCTGTGATTTTATTCCCTGTAGAATAAAAAAAAATGTTGACAAAATTTAATTTATATAAAAAAACATTACTACAACTTTACATAGCTAAAAATGCCTGCCTAAGATTTACTGGGAGAAAAGCCCACATTGATGAGATTTGTACTCATGAACTGAATTAATTCCCTGCATGATCAATAAACAGCAAACACCCAGACAGAACTACCAATTTCAACGCACACATCTTGATGAAAGGATGTCTTACTTCTATGAGAAAAATACTATCTGTTGCTATAAGGAGACCATAACATGCAGGGTAATAGAGAGTGAGCAATATAGGGGAACAATCCATGAAAGCAAAGGGTGACAGTTAAAACAGGGAAAAAGCCAAATATTCAGAGGCTGAGTCAGGGCAATATAGAATCAGAGTCCTTAAAGTCAAACATTTCAGCAAGAAATAACAAATCATTTTTAATAAATGTTAATGCCTATCAGCTTTTCCCTGTAAAACTAGCATTGTGCATAATCTTATGGGTAGGGCACTGAGGTCCAGGTGTGGGATGTCTATGGTCCTCTCCAGTCATGGTCAGCTTCCTGTGGATCAAGGCACATCTGTCCCTTCCACATTCCTTCATAAAACAAGCTGTCATTACAGCATTGGCACCCCCAATTCTTCAGCTGTACACACCCAGACTTGGGGGACTTCTAAAATTTTGCCAAATTTGCCAGTGCCTAAGGTACCACTAACAATCTTGTGTGTGCATCTTTGATTTTGGCAAGGTATCCTGCTGGGGTCTGGGCAGTCACCATGGGAAGCGATACCCTACATGTACTCTCTCTGTACCTGGATGCCAAGATGGAAAAAGATCCAGACACTCAACACTGCTGTGGCTGAAAGGAAGCAAAAGGATAGCACAACAGTAAAATAATAAAATTGGTGGAAATAGGAAATTGATTCACAGAGGAACTGAACACAGAGCTCAACCTATTTACAAATTAGCATCTAAATTTGAAAGTGGCATTCAGTGATCATGACTGGAGCAGCACTGATCATGCAAGCGATGATCCATCAATGACAGCACTCAAAGAACTACAGGAAAATAACTAGAGGGCCAGCAACAGACTACTAAGAGGAGGCTTGACAGAACAAAGTGTTCCAGCATAACTCCTGTGTTATACTATTTCTTTTCTCAACAAGAATAAACACTGCAGAGAAGTGATCCAACTACACTGAAATGTGGAATCGCATCAGGTGAACACATATTTTTATCCTGTTGCAAACAGTTCTGCAAATGACTTTACACAATCCTAATATTTTTACAGGCTATCAACCATAATTTCTCTTCAAAGCCTTTTTTGTTTAGATAAACCTGTACCCTCTCAAAGCATTTATTACTGTTCAGTATGTTTCTGCACAAGTGCACAATGTTTTTCGGTTTTATTGCTATTATTTCCCAAATTACAATAAAACAGAATCCCCAAATATAACCCATCTTTAGAAGAAGTAAATTCAATGAAAGCTAATAAATATCCACCATTCCTTGTGAACTCCATTCTACCATAACTGGACTTCATAAGGACCAAGCTGACTTGGTAAAATCCACTTCAAGCACAACCACCACAATTTCAACATAAACACTCACTAAAAACTTAAACCCCTGCAACTTTAAGAGAAAGATTAGTTTTGGTTATACATTTCTGAAACAGAAAGAAGAATCATTCTGAGACTAACTAAACAAATTTTAGTAAGTGTGAAACCCTGATTACAATGACAATTTTCCAACCCTTCTACATTTCTACATGAACTATAATAAGGGAAAAAATATTGTGAACTTTCTTATACAAGTAAAAATAACCTTGCAGATACAGAGAGCTTCAATCAGCCTCATATGGAAGTAAACAGCTTCAAATGTTATGCTGTGGTACAAGAAATAAGGATATATTTTAATAATGTAATTTTAATGTTTAATAAATTTTCTAGGTTTTGAATATAAAATTAGTGCTGAAAATAAAATTAGTGCTGAAAACACAGGGCAAAAACCAGAATCCACATTACTAAAAAAGTTCTACTCAGCCAGTCAAGCTTGCTTTGCTTCTGAACTCCATCATCTGATCAACACATACTCAACTGCATTCAATTAAAAATTCACTATAATGCAAATATTACTGCTGAGCCACTTAAACCAAAGGCACAAGCTCTATCAGCAAGCATAGTAAATCCTTTGCCAAATACAATGCATGAAAACGAACCATTACTTTTCCATGATGACTCATGAACCTACGTTTGTTTGCTAATTTTTATTAAATAAATGTTACATTGCATAGAAACATTCTCCTTCTGAATTTGATCTTTTATACAAGTTGAGATTGGTATCAATTTACTTTTTTTTTTAACTGGCAAAAAATATCATGAAAACAATATGCTGGGACATTTTGCAAACCATAAATTCTAATAAATGATTCTAAGCTTATTTACCTCCACTTTCTTTAGAAGCAGCGTCAGGCACTACTCCAGCTGCAATGCTCCTAGCACTCCCAAAGGAAGCCCCCTCCTCCTTTGCCCCACCTGAAGTCTTGTTAAGACCCTTACCTCTGTTTGATCAAACTGCCTTTAGAGCCTTCTGGCTCTACCACGCTGCTCCAAGAAGGGTGGCAGAGCCCGCTCCTCTGGAGAGTGTTTCTGACCAGCACATCTCCTCTCCACCTCTTTGTACTTCAGGCACCTCCACCAATGTGTTCTCACTCCCAAACTGAATGGCTACAGTGGGGGGGGATGGGTATCAGGCCTGATTTTTGCATTGACGTTACCCCTTTTAGCCTACTGCAACAGCCCTTATCACGCTCTGTTATCAGTTCCCCTCAGGTTGTCCCACTCCAGCCACACCTACAAGAAACATCTGAGAACATTCATGCAGGAAATACCTACAAGAAACATCTGAGAACATTCATGCAGGAAATGGCAGGAGGGGACTCCTTGCACTGTGAGTCTTTCTTGTTCCATTTAAATCGTAATTTAGAACCTTTATCTTTCATTTAGAACCTTTCATTTTATTGTCACGTCTTGTTTTAGAAAAGTTCTTTAGGAATAAACTACGGAAGCTTTTGTCTGTTGGTTGGGTTTTTTGGGTATTTTTTAAACTTTGTCATTTGCTCTGGTCACTAGAGGTTCTGGGCAACTCTGAGTTGGACTGATCTCGATTAGAGGTTTGCATGGGACAAAAATTAAGACTGATTAATCTCAACTGATTAATAAAGCCTAACTCAAAGGTTTTCAAAGATCATGAAAAACGAAGTTTCTGAATTGGCTGCAAATGAAAATGTGCTAAAAAGGTAGCACCTTTTCATGTCTCTGAACAGTTTCATTTTTATTGTCTGTTCACTGACACAGACCTTCCCTAGAGCAGAATTTTAGCAAGATTTCACAAAATAATTTGTTTTAAAACTGCATTTTGTCCTTGAGATATCCACGTTTTAGTTTTTCTAAACACCTCTAACCTCTACCTTAAAAACATTTACAATTCAGAAAGGGAAGAGAAAAATTAAGAAAAAAACAAGCAAATTTGATTATAAGCTTGCACAGTGAAGTTGTGCCCAGAAAATGAGGTCTCTCTGCTACCCCACTAACACCAGCAGCAATTCTACCTGTTGAAAAGTTACTACCCAATATTTTGGCTCTTTGTCACTGTTACTCTTTCCTTTCAAACATACTACAAAGTATGCTCAGAAGAAATTCCAAAGTGATAGGCACATTAGAACTCTGACCCACATTAATCTCTCTTCTTAACTGCAGTAACATATCAATGTATCAAAAATCAACTTACAAAAATCAACCCAACATTTATTTATTTATTCATTCATCACTTACACGACACTACCTCTACTTGAGTCCTAGGGATAAAAATGTGATTATCTTGGTATCCCCAGAAGTCAAGCTCTGACAGCAAATCATTTGATGCCCATGCCAAAGTTATTTCAAAGAGATTGTGTATCACAGCCCTTGACACCAGCTCAGGCTCCCAGTGACAGCCAAGCAAAGCACTGGTTTGATCAGTTCATAACCACAGGGCTACTCTCTCCCCACTCACAAATAATGTCAGGATACTGTGTTTTCCCCAAAATTCTATTAACTCATCAATGAAACTGTTCATTCTGTGCTCTCCTTCCTAGAAAATAAGAGACAAATGTACAAAATACAGCTTTTCTAATAACTAAAATACTGTATGTGGGACCACATGTTCTCTCAAATTTTCAGGGATTATTATAATGGACCTTAAGATCCTTTTTGACTGTAGTGTTTTCAGACAGTAAATATTTTTGAGGCACAAACATCCACATCATTTTCTACTAAGAGATGAAGAATATTTGTGAAGTATAGCTGCAGTACAAATATCCAAAACAAAAGTTTCACTTTGATGCACTGATTCCAAAGACTTCCTAAAACACAGTGTGCATCTCCCAAAATAGTTTAAAATCCCCTAAAAAAGGGACCACCCTTCAAAATCACAACTTGTGCAGACCAAGCTTTGTTAACCAGCAGGCAAAGAACTCCATCACATCCTACCAATAACCTGGATTTCAGGAGTGATGCACAGCAACAGCTGAGATTTCCTATTTGACAGTGCAGCTCCAGCAATACCCCATGTAATGTAATGTCAAGCATCAGCTTAATACAGAGTGAAGGAAAATGCAGAAACTTTGAGAATTCTGTGCAGCTGCCCAGGGCAGAACAGGAGAGCAGCCTCTGACTGAGGGGCCCTTGCACGGTGCAGCACTAACATGACTGCCCAAGCTTTATAAACACAGCAAGTCTTCTGCTCATGGAAGAGCATAAATGCATGCAGGGTCAATAAAAAAGGCTCCTCTACCAAGAACACCCAGATTCTTGGCAAACACAGGGTACATTTGGCCCTACTAATTTAAACTACAATCTCCTAGAGATAATTCATTCGATTGAGAAATCCCATTGTTGATGTATCTATAAACTTTCAGATCACTACACTAAACTACAGCTCTGATTTAACCTGCTGTTACAAACCCTTCACACACAACTCTAAGAATCAGCTTGAATATTTGTGGCTGTGTTTCTTTCCTTTCCCCTTAGCATTTCATATGACTAGAATGATCATGACCTATACAAACACTTTTTCTTTATTCTCCAAGAAACCTGTGCCACAGCACTCTGCAAAGCCATCACAGCAGAGACATCCTCGTGTCCAGCAGGGATTTGGGCACCTCACTGCCCTTCCAGACTCCAAACCCCCCTGGGAGGGCACTGCTCACATTCTCACCTGCACAAAATCCCTCCACCAAACCAAAGCCACCCGCCCAGTTTGGCACCTCCTGAACACCCAGCCAAGTCCTGAGGACACCAAGCTGCCTCCTGTCTCAAGAAACCCAGCAAAGAATGAAGTGACTGTGAAATGTGGCCCTGCCAGAGACAGGCATGAAGGATCCTGTGCAAGGGAGTGCATTCAGGTTTGCTAGAAACAGGAACAGAGTGGTTAGAGCAGAGACCTCTTTTGAGGACAAGATGTGACTCTGCACTCCTCATGTCAGTTTTTTTAGGATACTCAATTTCCCAACATTTAGCAGAACCCAGCCTCTACAATCCTTCATAATTCCAACCCCCTTCAAGTCATGTACATTGGCTTATTCAAATATTTAGAAAGCCCTGTCAACAGAAGCAAGGCAGACACACATTAATAAAAGCATTTAGAGACCTAATCAGCACATTTAAATACAAAACAAACAAAAGACAGGCAGTGTGACAGTGATGTCACTTGCTACAGGGACATTCAAAGAGGAAAACCATGTTTCATTTAAAAATGCAACAAAACTATTGTACAAATAATGGACATGGTATCCTAAAACAACCCAAAAAACCCAACTCAACCCAAACCAAACCAAACAAAAAAAAAACCACCAACAAACAAAAAACCACAAAAAAACCCCCAACCCCCCCCAACCTGTATAATTTTAAGCAGTGTTTGAAAAAAAAGCCCAAATACAAAAGCACAAGATTTTAAAAAACCCAATCCAAAAAATTTCAATAATGCACAATATGTTACAGCACCATGACAAGGTTATTATGATCATGAAATTGATGCAACTTTAATCTGAAACATCCTAAATTAAATTCAGCTGAAATATGAAAATCTGTCTCCAAGTGCAGATAAGTTATTAAATATAAAAAAAAAGGGGGGCGACTGTTATCCCAGCTACTAAAATTTACTTCCATGCGTATTTGTTTTCATTTATTTTCACTTCCTTTCAGCAAATCCTCATTTTCTCAGGGACACTAGGGGAGCGGGGGGGGGGGGGGGGGGGTGGACTTTAAAGCTCTCCAAATTAAAGATTAAAAAACCAATTCGCTCCAGGACCTATATTTGAAGCAGCGAGATTTCAGACGGATAGTCTTCATATTCCCTGCGAAATCCTTGTGTCCCAAGGGGAAACACAACAAACACGGCTCTAGAAGCCAAACACGCCGCTCCCCGGCCCCGCCGAGGAGGGAGAGGAGGGGACAAGGAGGAAAACAGGGAGGGGACGAGGGGAGCCGGGGCCCGGAGCCCCTGCCCGTGAGGAGAACACCGGGCCGGGGGCGGCGGCCGGGAACAAAGCGCCGGGAGGGGCGGCGCGGAAGGGAGGCGTGCATGAGGGCACAGCGGCAGGTCAGGGCTCACCCGGGCCTGTCGCTCCAGCTGGGAGTGCAGGCTGGAGCCCTGCAGGCGCTGCACGACCCTGGCGATGGTGAGGGACAGCCCGCGCTCCGGGTCCTGCATGGCGGGCCCTGCGCGGCCGGGCCGCCTTCGCCGCCGCACCGCCGCGTTACCCGGCAACGGCAGCAGCGGCGCCCGCCTACCGCTGCGCCCGGCCGGGAACCGGCGCCGCACGGAAATGTTCCGCCCTGAGGGAGAAGGAAGAGCCCGGGGCCGTAGGTGAGAAAGGAACGACAAAAGTCAGAGGGTCCGCGAACAATCAGAAAATTTTATTGGAAATTAGTGGAAATTTTATTGTCCTGGCCTCCTGTATAAGGGAGGGAAGGGAAGGGAAGGGAAGGGAAGGGAAGGGAAGGGAAGGGAAGGGAAGGGAAGGGAAGGGAAGGGAAGGGAAGGGAAGGGAAGGGAAGTGGCGGAAGGAAGGAAGTGGCGGAAGGAAGTGGCGGAAGTGGCGGAAGGAAGTGGCGGAAGGAAGTGGCGGAAGGAAGTGGCGGAAGGAAGGAAGGAAGTGGCGGAAGGAAGGAAGTGGCGGAAGGAAGGAAGGAAGTGGCGGAAGGAAGGAAGGAAGTGGCGGAAGGAAGGAAGGAAGTGGCGGAAGGAAGGAAGGAAGGAAGGAAGGAAGGAAGGAAGGAAGGAAGGAAGGAAGGAAGGAAGGAAGGAAGGAAGGAAGGAAGGAAGGAAGGAAGGAAGGAAGGAAGGAAGGAAGGAAGGAAGGAAGGAAGGAAGGAAGGAAGGAAGTGGCGGAAGGAAGTGGCGGAAGGAAGGAAGGAAGTGGCGGAAGGAAGTGGCGGAAGGAAGTGGCGGAAGGAAGTGGCGGAAGGAAGTGGCGGAAGGAAGTGGCGGAAGGAAGTGGCGGAAGGAAGGAAGGAAGTGGCGGAAGGAAGGAAGGAAGGAAGGAAGGAAGGAAGGAAGGAAGGAAGGAAGGAAGGAAGGAAGGAAGGAAGGAAGGAAGGAAGGAAGGAAGGAAGGAAGGAGTAAAAAATGCATATTTTATGATTGGCTTTTTGCAAATATTAAAATGAATATTATATGTGTTAGAAAGTCGTGCTGTATTAATTAAGTAGTGTGTTACATATAGTTTTAGGTTATAACAAAATGTTAAAATAGAAACTATGCTAAGTTAGGTAGTTTTTTAAAGAAAGGACTCGCAGCGAGATAGCAGCCACAGAACGCCTAAATCTTTCAGAGGCAGAGAATTTATTGCTCCGTTATCAGGAGCACCTTGCTCAGCCATGACAATGCCAGTTCGGATTCAGAGGAAGAAGTTGAAGATGACCAGACGGAATCCTGTATTTGAATGGAATTTATGCATCATGTATGAGGTGTATGAATATGCAACAGGTTCTTGTTTTTAAGGGTTACTCCTCTGTTAACAGGTGGGGAAATCATACATCAGGTGAGTTTCATGTGCAATGCACAAGACAGCAGGTCTGCAAAAACCACCCTGATCCCTGTAGGTCAAAAAAACAGGATAAAAAACGAAGGTCAGCTGCAGAGGAGTAATTTCCTGCCACTGACTACCTCTGCTCCAAGGCTCCCCTTTATAACCCTTTGTCTATGCACATCTGTCAGTCTTCATTCCCTGTTTTTTTAGGCTGTTTCCAGCCTGGTTTCCCTCCACTGCATTTCCCTTTGGTCAGTTACGTCTCCAGTATGGGTTGGAAAAGTTACTTCTTGTAAATGCCAACTCAAGCTTAAAAGAAGGGTGATATGAAAAGATAATCTAGAGAATCTTACCAAACAGCTTCTTGTGTATCCCTACCATATCTAGTTAAGAAATCTCATGCTTAAGTGTGTGCTTCTTTTTTGTTTCCTTACAAGGAGTGGGCTGCATAGCAGCTTGAGAAATACAGGGTCTATATTAGAAAATATCACTTAAATAACAGGCATTGGCAGAAATCCCAATTTATGCTTTAGCCTATCCCCTGGTACCATCCAACTGGTTTAACTTGGTTCCTGTGATAAGTTTTTGACAATTACAGCTTTTTCATCATGATTTGCTTTCAAATTGCACATAAGCAACTGCAGTACAGTCAGCATAGAGTGGTTTTATGATGTCCAGTACCACATACCAGAGGTAGCTTGTTGGTTTTATTAGGAGGTCTGGTGTAGATGTCATTTTTCTATTTTGGGTTGTTGGTCTTTACTTCTCAGTGTCTCAGTCGTACACACTTGAACACCAATTGTCTCCCCTTTGTATTCCTCCTCCATTCCACTGCAGTGCTCTACAGTGTTATACCTTGATTTACTGTGTTCTGTGTCAAGTTACTTCACTTTACTTTATTGATACTGGTATCCCAAGTGTGTTCTATTAATCTGCCACAACTGGTCTGGAAAGCACTGAGAATCTGGAAACAGAAAGTAAAAATCACAGCCAGTCAGCTTGGCTTTTTCCATGTAATATGGTACTTGACCTAATATCAAACTAGCCTGTCTGCAGGTATCACCAAAGAAGACAGGGGTGTTGAATGACAGATAATGGGTGAGGGAAGACAAAAAAATCCCAGCAAGGTCAATAAAATCCCAACAGTCCCAATCACAAAATCCCAGCAGTAAACAAAATCCCAGCACTTCCAGTCAGCTGCTCCTAAGACACTGCCTAACCATTCACAACACCCACACTGCCCTGATCCCACCTTCACCTTTCATTCTGTTGCTGTGAGAAATGACAATTGGATTTTTGGTGTAGTTGGTTAGTGTTTTATTTTCATCTAAAGAGCTCCTCCTGTCCAAAATTTCATTTTTTCTTTCTCCACTTGGAACCATTTTAATTCATGAGGGCTTAAAATCCATTACCCTAGTTCTCTATTTCAAGGCATTATCAGAACTTCATCTATAAACTGAAGTGTCAAGTTCCAAAAGATTTCTAATCCAAGCAGGTACTTTCAGAGAACATCATATTCAGTCTTTTGTTCAGTGTGCTCACTCTTTATATTAGACAAATGTATATTAAACTTTAATATATATTATGGGCCAATCCTGCAAGCTCCTCTTCATAATATCCACTGGTTTCCCTGTGCAGTCTGAATCATGATATATTGTTTGGAGCTGATAACAGATGTATGACAAAAGAAGATCTTTCAGTGACTCACCCTTCTGACTTTCAAACTTTATCCAAATGACCAAAAAGTGACAGTGTGTATTTTGACAAGTTTCAATATTTTCTTCAAAATAATCAGTTCCTGTGGAGTAATGAGATTTTTTTTCTTGCCCCAGTACCACTGATGCAATCTAAAGAATGTAGGAAGTTTAGATGATGTATCTGCACTTATCAGAGCAGAAAACATCTCTTATTGCAGAATGTTGTCCATGAGAAGTAATATCTTTTCTCTAATATGTGGCTGAACTTGAGAGCTAGACTTTGACTACCAGTGATGTCAAGGATTTTCAGTCTTAGGAGTTTCATGTTGCTCCAGTTCTTGATTTTAGGTAATTTCCTACCAAACCTTGGCTTTAGATAGTGTAAGCCTCCCTAGAGGGGACCATGTATTTCAGGTGATAATATCTATTAGTGGTACTTTTTTGTAGCATTTCTGAGTAATAGCTGGAGCTGTGAGTTACTGGCTATGTTTCAAAACTAACATGCATACAGTCCCTAGTTTTTCTAGTGTTATTAGATTAACTCCATTTTTCATATGTTGTATTATTAGTCAAGTGACATGGGGTTTAGCAGTAATATTCTGTATCTTCTGGTTGGTAAAATCCCATGTGTGCACTTGCCATGCCTGAAGATGTAATTATGCCAATGTAGGATTTCTTGGACTTAAGGCAGAAATGGAGTCCATCCTGGTGCACACTGAAGGGAAACACATGCTGAATCACAAATACAGTTGATACACTGAGTATTTATGCACTTCACACATGGCATGTATATTTTGTTTCTTTAAATTGTATATTCACTTGAGAGCAAGTCTGTTGGAAAATGTATACAACTATTGTACTTAGCCAAACTTTTAAAAATACATGATTCAGCATTCATGAACAAGCCTTTTCTCAGGTCACACATAGCAGCTTACTTTAGCTATTTCTTTTAAGGTTTTTGTAAAATTTAACCAATTAGTCTATCAGGAAGAAAAGCAGTGAAAAGAACTGTCTCAGTGGATTCTTAGTTAACATCTCCATGTCAGAGTTTACTGGTGTGTGGGTGTGCTAGGGTGAGATTCTATGTTCTTTTCAAACCCAGTGACACCAGCCAGTCTATGTGATGTAAATACAAGCAGGACTTGGGTCCTGTCTGTCACAAGAAGTATGCTCTTTTTGAAAATAGGAACAATCTGATCTAGTGGGTGGCATCCCTGCCCTTGGGGGCGGGATTGGAACTAGATGATCTTTAAGGTTCCTTCCAACCCAAACCTTCCTATGATGCTATGAACATATCTAAAAACATAGGCGTGGTGATGTTTTAATGTCTACTTTTGAAAAATATCAAATCCTCTCATTCTCTGTTTATTTGTTACACAATATTGAGCATTACTCCACTGAAATAGCTTGTTGATGCTATATCCTACTTATTGCAGTAGGGGAATTTTGTCTTCTGTGGAAAATGTAATAAATGTTTTAAGGTAGTCTGTTATATGTCTGTTCACTGCCTGGAATATATACAATTTACTGCACAGTCATATCAGTGCCTGGTGCAAGTCTTCAACAGCCAGCAGACCACCTTGGATACATTATGTAGTGTCTAGATCATAGCTGCCTTCTCCTTAATCATTAAGAGGTAATCATAAACTTCAGCTGGCAGAACAAGGATCTCTTCTTGAGTGCATTTTATTCCTCCGATTAAGATTTGATGACAAAGTTGATTAATCCTTTATCTTTTCTCTCTTTTTGTTTTTTTATTGTGAAGGATTATTCCATTGTTTTATTTCCTTGTTTGATAATTTTTCAAACAGAAGAATCAAAAGTGAAGAATAAACCAAAAGGAGCTAGAAACTCTTGAAGGGTTTTTGTAATTGTTATGGTTCACCAGCTACTGTAACTGTTCAAAAAAACAATCTAGTTTCAGTCAGGGAGATTTTTACTTCCATTACAAGGATTTTTCACACATTATTTACCTTGATTTCCACTTCTTTAACTTGATGTCTGCTCTGTTGGAAAGACAGCTGGAAGTGCAGCAAAAAGGAAATGCTGAATGAGCAGAAGATAGCAGGCAAACCTTCCTAAGTTTCTCATAGTTTTTTCTCCAGTGATGATGCTTTCCTTTCCCGCATGGACAAATAAATGCTGTGTATCACCGAAAGGGAGCACCAGGCACTGATTAAATATCATCACCAACTATGGAAAAGAATCTTCTCCGACACATCCCGGGCCATCGTGGGGGCCTAAAGAATCCTATGGTGAAACAGTTGCAGTTGTCCTGTATTCGTTCAAAAGAGATTAAATCAAAATGTAAAACTGAGCCCTAATTTCTAAGTTTCTACTGTTTCTCTGTTTATATACAGGAATACATTATTGCAGAAAATTGTCTGAAACATCGATTACTAATACTGCCTGTTACAGGAATTGTTGTGCATATATGAAGCACAACTAGATGATCAAACTTTTACTGTGGAAATAAGTTCATTATAACAACATGCTCAAAAATTTACCGAAAAAAGAGTGGAACAGTGGGATGGAATAGCACACATATGTGAAGCACAGCTCGAAGCTGGATTCAGAGCCATTGAGTGGCAGACTGCCCTGCTTTCATTAACCCAAACCATACAAATTAATATAGGGATCTGCTTAAAGGAAAAATGACACCAAAATATTATACACAGCTCTAGGGAGTGCAAACAAACCCAAATGATTTGATTTCAGATGAAGCTCTGCACATTGAAACAAAAAATTTTAAATATAAAACTGCAGTTATGTTTCCTGTTTTGCATCTCTGTTTAGAGGTCTGTAAAGAAATCTTTCAAATGCACAACAAATTTGCTAAATCAAAAAAAGAACAGAGGTAGTACCTAAAAAATTGTATTATTTTGTTAATTACAGGATACAGGCTTGAATCTTATAATCTATATTGCAGCACGTTTCCAGAAAGACCAGGAAGGAATATTAGAAAACATTCACAAAAGCCAATGTGTAAAAGGGCTCAGGAAAGGTTGAAATAAAATTCATTTATTGCAAAAAAAAAGTAAAGAGACAAGGTATGAAACTGATAAACCAAAAACTGTACAGCCTATCTGAGACTATCAGTCATTAATATGAGTAAGCAGTCATATAGCAATACAATTTATCATTGATCACTTTTGCTCTTCATAGGAAGAACCCCTGTACCCAACATTCCTACCCACTGTTAAGCAAAGGACACATTTTCCAGAGTAGATGGGATAAAATGTGCTCTGAGCTTAAATAAATACATGTATTTCCTGGTCTTTGAAGCTGAATTGAGGCTTGCACTTATAGAGAGTAGAGCTGGGTAGATTCCTGCTGCATAATGTACAGCCTCAACCTAAAATATGGAATTAAAATTCCTTATTGGAGTTGTTCAACAGCAGAAGGGCTTCTCATTTTGGCAAAATTAGGCTAGTAACAAAAGCAGCATAATAAAATTTTAGATCAAAGGTGTGATAGGTGAGCTCGGCCCCCACACATGTATTGGCATACAGGAGATAACAGCATGAGATCATCACAGAATCATAGAATATCCTGACTGGAAGGGACCTCAAGATCATCAGCTCCAGCTCCAGACCCTGCACAGATCCCCAGCAGTCACACCTTGTGCCTGGGGCTGTTGTCCAAATGCTTCTTGAGCTCTGCCAGGCTGGATGCTGTGCCACTTCCCTGGGGAGCCTGTTCCAGTGCCCAACCTCCCTCTGGGTGAGGAACCTCTTCCTGACATCCAACTTAAAGCTCCCTCTGACACAACTTCATGACACTGACTCTTTTAAGGAAGGTACTTTTAAAATGTAGGGTTGTTTTTCTTTTTTCCAGATATATATGTGGGGTTTGCAGCAAGAATATGGATGAGACAAATATATAAAACAGATTCTACTAGCTTTCATAATCTTATCCAAGAGGCACAAGTCTTTGAGACTCAACCATTTATTTCCTCCTTCGAGCTGGAAATAACACCAGTTGGGGGTACTGAACCCAGATCAGTTGAGTTGTCTAAGGCATGAACACTCCAGATGTAAGGTGCCATGTTCAAACTCAGTTTTGGCTAAGTTGGCCTAAAGCAGAAGAAAACTATGCACAAATAGGATGAACAATAAGTAAAAAAAACACTCATGAGGATGCACTGAAGAAGGAGCAGAAGAAGTTGTTATCATGTCACTAACTAAAAGAGCCACCATGTCAGGGTGATGGGAAAAGTGTAAGCAAGGAAGAATCCTGTGGTTTTTTTCTCATTCCCCTGTACTATTAAGGGAAAATAAATGTGTTGCCTTCTTGATAATTAAGCTGGATTTCATCAAAAACTATCAATTTGTACTGCCAGTTTCTTCTCAAACAGTGTTAAATTTGCAAGGCCTTGGCTATTTAGTAACACTTCAGACTACAGGAATAAAAGTTTCCTATTATTTTAGGTTAGATAATATTGTATGTGACCTACCATCTACTCCTCCTGAAACAGAAGATGAAAACTTCTTTACCAATTTATATAATGATCTGATTTTTTAGAATTTATTTTACTATTTCTCACAGAATCCAATTTTAAATTTTTAGCTTTCTCTTTATAAGGTCTTGTGAAAAAGATATTCTGGTATGAAATGGCTCAGTTTAACAGCTAATGAAATAATGATTTTTTTTTTTTTTTTGCCAGAGCATTCCTATTTGACTCCTAGTAACTTTCATGAGCAGTCACTGAGGATTAAGTGAAGACTTTGGGGAGGTCTGTCTTTACAAAGTATAAAATCACAGCTGATAATTCTAACTTTCTAACAGAAATTTAAATTGAAATTAAAGAGATAAATCACTGTTAGATTATGGTTTGAGCAGGATTATGCTTTAAGTACCACGGGGTTTAAAACCAGAGTGGGTAGCAGTGTAAACTGGGGTATTTAACTAGCATATTGCTTAGAATATTTTAAAAACCTTTTACTTGCTCCAGGAACTCAAGTCAGCAAAGCTTGTAAAAACAAAAGACAAAATATTACTGATCTTTTGTCATTATCTCATCAGAAATACCTTTCTTACTTCAATTTATTCATTTTTCCCACATTGTAGGATTGCAGAATGAATGCATTAGAATGAAAGGAGAGCATTGTGAAGAGGTGAGGTATCCAAGAAGAGACACAGCAGCCAGAATATGAGTATGGTCTGTGACTCCTTTGCTTTTTCTGAACAGAGCACCAGTGCAGTTGGTTCCGGAAAGGGCCAAGCCAGAATGGCATGAAATTGCAAATATGAGATAATGACTTCAGGCACACACACAAAAATATTAGGAAAAAATCACCCAGTTAATTGCAGTTAATATACTTCAAATTTTCAAACGTTCATTAAAAAAAAATCAAGAGTGTGGCGCATAACTTTTCTATATACAAGGATTACATCCAAGAGATCCAACTTCTGATATGCTTAATTTATAAACCCTGGATATTTGGACACACCACAGCAGCCTGACTGCATCTGACTCTGTCAAAAATAAGTGTGGAGAATTCAGAGCTGAATTTGTCCTTGGAGTTTTGTTTCTCCCTTCTTTTGAGAGTTGAGTCTTCTTGGCAGATTTAAAACAGTTTTGTAATGTAAGCAAAGACTAAACAATGAAAATTAATTTAAAACTTACATACTTTCAGTCACATTAACTCCCTGCACTATGTAATACCATATAAACATGAGCAAATAGTCCAAACTAACTGCAGCAATTGTTCCTCAGAGTATATTTTCTTAAGGATTATATAGACAAAAGTCTGGCGAGTAAGGCAAACAATACCATAATTTAACAGCTCATCTGTGCTGAAAAACTGGAAAGTATTATTTTCAGTATTTTAATAGTGTTTTGAAATTGCTATCAAATACTTCCAGGACTGGTTAGCACAATAATTGAAATAAATTAGAGTATTTTTTGTCAGTATGGACTTGACCTGCCTCCCCCAGTTTCTCAGAAAATTATAACTGACAACTTTCTGCACACAGTTATTGGATGGCATTAGACCAATCAAAGTCCAAAATGCAAAGAGCATTTAGGTAATTTACAAATAAAGCTAGACATCACAGAAGTTAAGACCTGGAAGAAAACTTCAGCTGGGGTAAATTGTCTTTGCTCCTGAAGGTCTTCCTGTACCTCCTCTTATTGTGTTCAATAATTAGTCCAAAGTGCCAGCTAGCAGAGTTCCATTGAACTGAAAAAACTGGCCTGGAGATTATCACAGTAAGAGAACAAGAGTCAAACAATAAAATACTTAATTGTGTACAGCAGAACACAGGCCATGAGCCTAATTTAAAATCTTACTTTCATTATATGAGTCCATAATTTGAAGGGGACAACCTGTCATCTTGCTGTCCATCTACCCTTCCATGCAAAATCATGACAATGGGAAACCAGCAAAATTCCAGACATCCCACAGTCTTTTGCTTTTCTGTTTATTAGATCAAAATCCTACTTTTGTTAGATACTTTCAAGGAGTGTTGTTTCCCTGTGGGCTCTGCTGACAGGGTTTAATAGAGTACAGTTTCTGTCTATGTTGTACCAGTAGTAATGATAGATAGGTCTTCTAGTGGAGAGACATTTTGCAATATCTTCCAAAATTTTTGCTCTTTACCCTCATTTCATGGTTTGAATTTTTTCAAATGACTAAAATTTATACTCAGATATCAGTTGTTAAGAAGAGGTTTAGCCAGTTAGTTCCTCTTTAAAATCTGAGGCTATGTGCCCCTCTTTGGTACTAAATAACAGAGAATTCATCGAAATATAATAAATTGTATGTTCTATTTCTTGTGCAGACTTGTACAAATTTATGTCAAATCAGATGACTGCTCATAGGAAGTTTATGTTTCCTGTAAAAAACTGAAACTTTAAAGAATGACTATTGCTGATTAAATTTCTTCATTTTATGTAAGTGTAATTTTCAGTATTTGTCTAATAAAGACAATACTTCTCTTGATTCCCATATCTTGGGTTCCCTTAAAACAAGGATTAGATGACTCTTGGGAACTCACATGTCAGTGAACAAAGCTCAGTAGTATTACCTTCAGGGAATTTATTATCAACAGACACTGATACTCCTCTAAAAATGTTGATGTTGGATGAAATGCTATGGAACACAAAGTAATTTCTCTCTGTACATAGTAAGACACACAAACTGAAGCCCTGGCTTCAGACATGCTGGTACCAATTCACCCAATAATACATCAGCTGACCTTCTCCATTTCCTCCCTGCTAATTGCCCAGCCACTCTCTAAATTACTTACTTGGTGTTGTGAAACTAACATCTCTTTATCTAATTCTGTGGAAATGTGGAAATCCATTTGATCTTAACGTCATGAGGATAGAGTGGCTTCTTTTGAGGGCAAACTATCAGACAGCAGCAGTCTGAAAAGACTTCCTTGCTTTTTCCTTGCTTTTCCCAACTGTTCCACTCTCCCATTGAGTGGCCTGTGCCAAATCCTTGCTTTGTTTTTTCATCTTTAAATTGAAACTCACAGCAGCTGCAGTTAATATAACCAATTTCATTAATATACCTCTGTGAGATATGCTAATGAAAATCTCTTGTGGTAAAATAGTTGTGACTCTTTGTTATGTTCCTAACTGAAATATTAAAATTAAACACTACAGTTCTTAGTTGTGACAGGTGGGGTTTTATTTAGCAGCCTGTTGCTGTTTTGAGCTTTATTAGGGAGTTGAGTACTGTCAAGAGCAGTTGTACCATTTTGTTGCTGATGCTATAACCTATTGGGGTTGTTTCTGGTGGCAATCCCTGATCTTTTGTCTGTTTTTTACAAACCATGTCATGACTGTACCTCAGAGAAGTCTCAGATGACCAGTACCTTAGAACATGTGATGGATTTTGACTTTGACTGAGGTTGGTCTAATATGCAAAGGTTTGCTCAAGGGAGAACATTAATGGCACCAACATTTGATGGTGTTAATATAACCCAGAAAAAGTGGTCTCCTGGGCCATGGGTTGATGCAGTTTACTTGGTGTGGAGTTCTAGCACATAATATACCCACAGCATAAGGGTATGCAGGGCTATTCGCTTGAATGCCTAGTTTAAATCCTGAACTGTGTTTTACTAGCAAATTAACATTCACAGGGTGAAGGGACAAAAAGGGTTGTACAATATCATGTATAGCCTGCAAAAGAAACAAACACCTTTTAAAATATCTGTGTTCCTCTTTCATGGGTGTGCATTCATTCCTCAAAGCACTTCTGAATCCGTTAAGATAAGACACAAAAAGGAAAAGGATCAGCTTCAGTTGTTCAGAGAGCATTGATGTAAGTTCTTTTTTAATAGTTAGAGGGCCAGATGTGAGGAGAGAGGAGATGCAGCTGAGCTGTGACAGTCTGAGAAGTGTCAACATGAGTAGCAGCATGCAAGGTGAACCATTTGGGCAGAATGAGTGCACCATGACTCATCCCAGACATCAGTGACATCACAGGGACTCAGAAGGATTGTTATGAGAACTTATACTGGACAAATTATTTACACATATTTCTTTGAAGCAGTTTCCCTAAATTGTATACAGAAATTGCATAGAAATTTCTGGAGCAGAAATCCGTTTTGCACCCTGGAAGCCCATAGAAACTTTACCATGATTATGAAACTGGACCTGAGGATTTACAGAGATTTACAGTGTGCTTTATTCATCCCGTTCCTCAGAGAGCTTCGGACACTGTACAGAACTCACAGCCATCACCTGGGAGGTCTCATTTCCTCTCTTCTGAGCAAGGTGGTAGCAGCTGGATGCCATGAATGCATCAGGACCAGCTGCAGTGCATCTCACAGGCAGGTCAGGTAGATGGTACTGCAAATATTCAGTAAGTTCAAACAGTATGACTTTGCACTTTCAAAACAATGAAAAGTGGTCACCCCCAAACAATTTAAAAGATACCTTGAGATGTGTCTTGATAATAACATGACCTAAATACAAGAATTTCGTCATTGAAGACCTGTGGAGTCTTCCAGGATTAATTAAGCACCATGCCATGTAATATGTGACCTTTGCAGAAGCACTGCAGGGGCAGCAGGAGCACCTTGTTTGCCTTTGATCCCATCTATGGCTGGTGAATGGGATTTCAGAAATCACTGATAGTACAGCAAGGTGCTCAGAAGTAAATTTCATCCTTATATTATTTAGTTCAGATCAGTATGACCTGAACAGAACTAGACCATGACTTTCCATATATGTTTTTTCTTATTGTTTTATTTAATTTCACTTGTTGTTCAAAAAAGACCTGGTAAGGTCTACCCTAAGATAAACCTAAACCTATTTGTAAATTTGACTCCAGATACAGATATGCTTTTCCAAAGCCATCATTTTACAAGTGGATTTTCTATTTAAGTAAAAATCTTTGTCAAGTTAATGAAAGAATAGAACAGAATATTCTTCAGGAAAAAGAATGAGGTAACTGTAAATTGATGTGGTTTAGTTTTGGATGTGAAAAGGTTCATATAGATAGCAGGAAATGGCAGAGCACACCAACTGTTTTGGCTGCAAGGGCAGTGTGTTCAGCATATGACATTACAGGAGAGAAAAGAATTAAGACTAGAATTAGAAGAGGCAGATTCTTTTATTATCACAGATTAGCAAGCCTCCTTCAAATACAGGGAAAAATATTTTGGTATACTTTTGTCCAAACTATCAACACAGTCACATTAAGATATCTAAATTATTTCTTAATTGAAAAACAATTTTATTAATAAATCAGTGTTGCTAATAAAACAACCAGCTCCAGAGAAGTTCTTGCCTAAAACTTTCAACATCCCAAATAATGCATGATTGAGTACAAGAGGACAAGCATTCGGGTTTTTGTTTCTCCTAAATGATGAAATTACATCTGCAATGAGCAAGCATTTTGTTAAAGCCTCCTTTTTTGTGTCTCCTGAAACGTGCAGGGAGACAATGAGATGATACTGATCTGCATGGAGAGTGATCTGTCAAGCAGTTAGCTAAATGTGGTGGAGAAAAATGATATAAAGGCAACTCAGAACTGTTCAAACATGAGGACTATTGGCTGTACATTTGAGTAAATCTATGCAAAATGAAAGCTTAGAAAAACAAAACTCTTCGATCTTGGTATGTTTCATACAGAAACCCACTCCAAAATGGGAGTCAAGAGTTCATAGCAAATTCTTCCTCATTTACTCTGGCAATTTAACTAGCAGATGCTGAATCGAGCTCAGCCCAGGACCAGATGGTATTCATCCAGAACTTCTAAAGGAAATAGTAAAATTATTAACTAGGATGTGCAATCTATTGTTTAGAACTAAGTTGTTGCCAGGGAAAAAAAAATGTTTAAATGTGATGCCAATGTTTAAAAAGGACTCCAGGGGAACAAACCCTTGGAATTGTGAGCCAGTCTGTAAGCCTGGTGTTCAAAGGAAAACTGATGAGGACTCTAATAACAGATAAAAATCTCTGGACAAATTTGTAGAGGAAAGCTGCACTTTATACATTCAAAGTCCTGAGCAAGTGAACAAGGGGGTCCAGTTAGTTTTAAACACTAACTCCACAGCTGCTGGGATTTGCAGAGAATAGCATTCCCTCACACATTCTGCTCTTGCTTTTGTTGAAATTCTACCTTCTGAAGCTGGTCATGGCTCGGTGCTTATCCCTCAGCCCTTCAAGCCTGTGCTGCACCTGCTGTGTGCCAGCGCTGGGATCCAGCCCTTGGCTGCCCGCGCTGCACACGGGCGCGCTCCGTTTGCCTTTCTGCCGGCTCTGTGCAGCCTCCTGGCCTCATTGGCTTCACCGGCGCTTAGCCAGCGTGTCTTGACCCTGAAGTGGGCTTGGGGCTCAGTGAGGGGCTCCTGCTGTCCTGGGGCAGCTGCTCCTTCACCCTGTCCCACCCATCTTTGAGACTGATAGGAGAGACCTGCAGTGGCTTCGCAGCGTTAATCCCAGCCCTGGCCGGGCTCTCCCAGCCGGACAGCAAGGGGGGCAGTGGGACCATGCTGTGCTGTGGGCCACTGGTGGCCAGCTGCATCCAGGACTCCCAGAGGCACAAAGGATAATTGAGAAATCAGAACTTTCAATCTAACTTTTCAATCTAGTTTCCTACATACCTATTCCCATTGCTTGTACTATAAAGCAAAGTTTTATGGCAAGACTGGAAGAGAAAGCCAGGCTTTCCAGTCTGTGTATATCAGCTTTGAGGGGTCAGGATTTATTGCAAAGAACCTATTATTGCTCTGCTTTTAAGTAAAAGGGATTTAAAATGTGAAATTAGTTTTTCATTCAGTTATAGTAGAGATTAATTTCTAATATTAATTTGCATTTCTATATAAACAAGCTATATACTGGAAAGTAAAAGCCCATGACTTTGTGAAAAAACCAGTGAGGATGATATTTATTAAAAAAGCAGAATTTCTAAGCCATAAAGATCTTTGTTTTCCACTGGTGTGTAACTAATGTGGCACAATTTATCAGGTTTATCAAGTTTGTCAAGTCATATACAAGTTCTTGCACAGAGGAAATGTATAGACTTCTGCTTATATTAACTAACAATTCTAATATACTTTCATAAGGTTTGATCCACTAAGTGAAATTGGTGAGTTTTTCTATTGACTTGCTGGGGTTTGGATCAGGCACGTACAGCACTTTCACATGAAACTAGCACTTTGCCAATTGAGATAAATGCAGCTGCTTTTATTTCTCTGAGTCTACCCTATCTTCAGTTTACTCTGAAAAATATGAAGACAAGAATCATTTCCATGTAAGGAATGCAAAATCTTCACTGTGTTTTTATCTTCTCTGCCCTTTTATTTAGCAACTCTTACCATTTTAAATGTTAGTTGAGAGACAGATTTATCACTCTTCTCACTCACTGGGTCTCATTTACAGGCTGTGACCTAAGAGGCTGCCTCTGAGAAATAATGCAGAGACATGAGTAGAAGCAATCTTGCAAGGGGTTAATGCTGTAATCTTTTTCTAGCCTGTTTATAATCCCAACAATAGTGCAGTAACAGAAGAGGGTGGATCTAAGAAGTACCCAGGGGGATGTGTGTGAGTGTGTGTGTGTGTGTGTGTGTGTGTGTGAGTGTGTGTGTGCACACGCTTTGCTCTCCCGAGCGGCCGTGGTGCCTCTGGAATAAATCGTGTTCAGCCAGAGCAGGACTCTGTGTGCTGGGTGCTGCTGCTGGAGAGTCAGAACAGCTTCCTTGCACAGCTGCCTCCCTTGCATTTCTTCTGAAGACTTCATTCAGAAACCATTTGTTTACTGAAGGCATGGGCAGATAGTTACAAGCCCACCTTCTTCTTCATCAGAGCTGACCTGTGGATACTGAAGAATGGAAATAGTTGATGCCAGTAGCTTCCTTGGGAATGGCACCAACATTACTGATTTCTTCTGCGATATCATCTTGGAAAATGACACTTTTTTCTGTGTGGATGATGCACCTTATCCTTCTAAAGGTATGTATGGAAAATTGATTTTTTCCAGGCAGTTTTAGTTCTAGCTGGATGCAGAGATACTGTAGAAAGAAAGAGCTATGCAAGGCATTTTCTTTGAGAGAGTGCAAAATCAACTGCTTGCTTTTAAGTTAGTATGAGAAATGGGCAGCAAAAAATTTAGTATGTGCTGGTTTTCCGAGTTCAAAATTGAACTAGGAAAAAATTCGGATATAACTGAACACTAAAACAGTAACACTTTGGAGCACAAAATGCAAACATCTCTGCTAAGAACTTGGAGTAGTATGATTTTTATTCAATTCAATAACAATGGAGTGATCAGATCTGATACCATGTATGAAAGTGATTTAATATGAAATCATAGTACTCTGAAGCTGAAAAAAATCCATATATTAAAATGTCTTTTGATTGCTTGATCTTTTCTTACTTCTGCATAAAATAGAATCTCCCATGGTGAGTGGTGCGCACTCAGCAGCATGAGAAGCACATGCTTTAAGAAGTTGTATTTGACTCTCCAAATGTACATTGTATTGCTTATATTGTAGATTAATGCTATGCAATTTAGGTAGATCAGAATGCATTTAAGAATTTCAGCAGTTTCACTGATTTTGTGTTGGTGTAATGACATAAACCTTCATAAAGCTGAATACAGAAAGGCTTTTACCTTGTGATTAAAGGTTGAAATATATAATATTAATCTGAGTTGAATACTGTGTAACTGATGTTTTCTTGTGACAATTTTCAGATTTGCATCAGATAATAAGGATTCTGCTGTATTGCTTGATATTTCTGCTCAGCATTTTGGGGAACATTCTGGTGATTACGGTGCTGATAAGAAACAAGCGTATGCGAACAGTCACCAACACCTTCCTGCTGTCACTAGCAGTCAGTGACCTGATGCTCTGCCTTTTCTGCATGCCTTTCACCCTCATTCCCAACCTGCTAAAAGATTTTATTTTTGGAAGTGCTGTTTGTAAAACTGCCACTTATTTCATGGGTAAGTCTGGGAAGTTTATACTTATTTTGAAGACTGACTAATGAGACAGGTGAGAAGGTATTAAGATCTATAAGGGGCTGATTGCTTCCATCCACCATTGAAGTTACCAGTATTATGAAGAAACAACTTTGTAGTGCAGATCTTCATGGTTCTGGTGTCCTTGGTCTGATCCAGCAAAACACAGAGGCACACACACACACTTAACTTTAATGACATACAGAAGTGTTTTGCTGGATGTGAAGATGTTGCATGATCAAACTTTAATGAGGAGCCCAGCACTTGTTCAGCCATCACTGGCAAGATTCTTACCAGTGTCCAGATCACCCACCAGAAATGATGGGCTTGTACACCCTCAGTAAGGGCAGATCCTACCCACAGATTTTTGGCAGCAGTGATACATAAACAAGAAAAGAGAAATAGGCCAAAGCAGGTGTAATTTGCAGAGCTGGAATTTGGAGCAAGTACTCTTTGCACACAGACCAGGTGTGATCAGAGCTCCCCAGAAGACCATAAAACACAGATATAGATTTTAGAGGCTGACTTTAATAAACATCACTTTTGTGTGCCTTGCCATACTCTTCTTGGTTGTGGAGCCAGGATCTAGGAGTTTCAAAATGTCTGGGTTATGTATGTGTAAGTGATTTTTTGTCTCACTTTAATATTTCCTCTGCATTTGCTTGTTTCTTAACCAAAAAAAAAAAAAACCCCAAATAAACAAAACAAAAGAAGAAAAAGAAGAAGAAAAAGAAAAGGAAAAAAGGAGAACATTATGTAAAGTTTTTGCTGCTTTGGGAGACTCTTAGTTGATTACTGAAACCTCAGGTCCCCTTTCAACCCATGCCCTTGAGAACTTTGATGTAATGTGAAAGTAAAGTGTACGAATGGGAAATCAACATCTTTTTGTAGATAAAACCAATAAAACTAAAGGCCATGTTTAAACAATTACAATGAATTGCTGGCAAAAATACCCTGAAACATTACTGAAGCATTGTCATCTTCCTCTTATTGCACACAGTGTAAATTACTTTATTTAAAAAATCCAGTGAAATAAACCAGCATAAAATTTCTCATTATGAAGCTGTTTTAAGAGTCAGAAAGAGAAGATTTCCCACTAAATGTCCAGGTAACAGAGGCATCACCTGACAAACCATCACATTGCATCAAATATGCTCAATTTTTCATTTTAAGATGCAGAAAGACAAATTTTCAATTACAGATGATTTCTTTAAAATAAACTGTAACGATACTGGCATTTTATAGTCTGACACATATTCATAAAGACAAATAAAAAATCATTCACTGAAAGAAAAATTTGTGGTCAAGTTAAGAAGAAATATTGATAATTTTACCATGGTGAACTTGGGCACCTCAATGACAGAAACACAGACAACAACAATATATTTTATAAAATATGAATAGAAGAAATTAAGGATACTCGAAGGACAAAGACTCTGCTTCATCACTTCATTTCTCCTTGTTTGTAAGTCCATTAGCATCTAATTAAAAAGTTGTAAAAGATTTAACTCTCTTGAATGAAAAAATCAGATCACAAGTCAAGCAGGACACTCATAAAAATTAAAACAATAAAAAAGGGACTGTGAACATCTGTGTTAAGAGAGTAATTAACTGATCTCAAATGCTTTGTTTGAATTTCAGTGCAATTAGTGAACAAACTGCAGTAGTAAAGAGAATAATTAAGAGTAAAATTGTCTTCATTCCCTGTTACCAGAATTTTATCATTTGACAGAGTGTGTATTTTTTATTGCACTTTTGGAGTAAGAGAAGCACAGAGCAGGAATATCAGTCTGGAGCAGTCCTGAGACTCAGACCCACTGCCCACACATTCCTCACTGACTTCATCAGACTGCTGTTTAGAAATCCTTTTGCTTATAAATAGTTTGCTATATTTTTAATTTTTTGTATGCATACAGCAAGCTAGCAGGACCATTTGAACATAACATAACCTTTAAAATAAGAAGATAACCTTTTTCTTTATGTTACATGCATAGGTGTCTCTGTAAGTGTCTCTACCTTCAACCTGGTTGCCATATCTTTGGAGAGATACAGTGCCATTTGCAAACCACTGCAGTCCAGGGTCTGGCAGACAAAGTCTCACGCCCTGAGAGTGATTGCTGCGACCTGGTGTGTGTCCTTTGTTATCATGTCACCATACCCAATCTACAGCAAGCTGGTACCTTTCACCAAGTACAACAACACCACAGCCAATATGTGCCGGCTCCTCTGGCCAAGCGATGTCATTCAGCAGTCCTGGTAAGAACAGCTGGCTCTTAGCAAATGTGCAATTATCTGCTGGTAGCAATCAGCCTATGGAAAATCAAGTATTAACCTTCAGCAAATGTTTACGCTCTATCATTCTTATTTAAGATATAAGAAAACCCCAACATTTTTAAGCTGCTTACATTTTGACATTTGAATGACTCTTCCCTTGCCATGGGAAAGACTGCCCAACGTGGCAATGATTCTCACACCATGGTCTGCTAAGCCCCAGCTGTCACTGTCAGGAAATAATCTGTCACTTGTAGCAAAAATACTGCTTTCACTCATTTACACATAAACTTCAACATTCTCAGAGAAACCCTTGATTAATTGTTGAGAAATGCAGACACACCCCTCTGTGTGCTGCCTGGCCTGTTAATTTGTTTGAAGGTGCTCCGTAGCAGAGAAGTAGAATATGAAGCTGCAAATGTCTTATTTGAGAATCCTTTTGGTTGCTTATGGAGAACAGGGGCAGAGAGAAGTGGGGAGAGACAAGCTCCCAGTCCTACACATCCAGGCAGGGTAAACAGCAGCACTATCAAACAGCAGTAGTACTTAGACATGATGTCCTTGCACGTTGACTAAACACTGACTGGCACTGACAAAGTGTAAGATTTTTTTTTACACTGAAGGTCAGCTGGAACTGGGGAAAAGATTAAAGTCTTCCCCATTTTGGTGTGGTATATCCACAAAGAGTAACTTTGTGTTAATACTTTCAGTAGTAATCTCAGGTATTCGGCAGCATGAGGAGGAAGGGTACAGAAAAAATTCTCTTCTCTGTGGTCTCCTTAGAGATTCCCAGCTGTGTTACTGAGTTTGCACCAAGGCCACAGGGATCAGGAGGGGCATGGGCTCATGGATGCATTTAAACATCATTATTTCCCCAGCTTGTCACCACATCAGAGAGGCTGACTAGGAGAGCAGCCTATGTGAAACCACATAAAAGCTGCTTCCTTTATCAGAGAGATTGCCAGTCCTGGAATCCCTCCTCAGGAGCTCTTCATGGCTCCAGGGATGAGGACCCAGGTTGTGGCTGCTCTGGTTTTGCCCACATGTGCCAAGGCCCTCTGGAAGTCAGATCTCTCTGAAACACAGTAATAGAATAATTTGCATTGGAAAATACCTCCAAGATCACTGAGTCCAACCATTAAAATATTTTTAATGTACCAAGAACCCCTTTAAGAATCAGCAGGTGCTCATTTAGCTTCTCCAAGGCAATTTTCGCATTGACCAAAACTACAGGGCATCCGATGCTCATCTGGTTACAGCAGGGAGTCCCACTCATGGGCAGAGAGAACTTCTGCCCCCTTTCACTACTGTGGGACTGCCCATCTCCTCTGGGCTGCATAGGTGGGATGAAAGATGATTTTTGGCCATTATAGTCTTTTTCCTTTCTGAGGGAAGGAGGAGAAGAAGTAGGAAGCTTCAAAAATCTGAGGTGTCAAAATGATACTTTGCATTGGCATGAAAAAAATTCAAAAAATCTTGAAATCCTGTGTTCCCCAATTCTCAGTTGTATAAAAAGGACTTTTTCTGGTTTTTTGCCATTCCCTATTCTGTCTCCCTATTATCTTTTGATTCCTTAGGTACACTTTCCTGCTCCTCACACTCTTTCTTATTCCTGGGATTATAATGATGATTGCGTATGGTTTGATTTCTTTGGAACTCTACAGAGGAATAAAATTTGATGCCAGCCAGAGAAAATCTTCACGAGGTAACAAAACAATGTGATTTGGGAGTGGGGTTTTTAAAGTTACAGTTGAAGATACGAGCAGTCATTTTGAGGCTAGTAAAAGGAAAGCTTTCTACTTCCAAAAATGATCGTTATGGTCAGTTATGTCGTGAACTTGCCAGACACATTTCTTACAGTTAATCTGCAAATAAACCTTACCTATGGCTTGTTTGCAAAGATTCTGGGCAGAATACATTAAATTTCTAATTTGTTTATTATAGAAATACCAAGCTTTTTTTCTGGCGATGGATGAGGACCATTTTTGCCAATAAATGTCACAATGAAAATTGTCAAATAAAGTAGAAACATACAACCTTGAAAACTATTTTCTGTCCATATAACAGACTAAGTAACATTCTTACAACTTTTGCATCAGTTTATATAGAGCTAAGATGTGAGAATGTCGGGAGACAGTGGGTTCAGAGCAGCTGGTAGCATGACTGACTCAGAAGCAGGCCAGTGCTTTCTTTGCAACAGTTGCTCAGCTATGAATTATGTTGTTTATTTAGATTTAGACTGCGTTCTTCATTTTTTATTTGGCTGACTGTTCAGAGGTATTTAGCCAACTATTTAAACAGCATTTTATATGTATAGAAAGAAGAATAAGTACCTGCAGCGCCAAATACGAGGATGGAGATGGATGTTACCTCAACAAAACCAAAAGGAAAAGGAAAATGCCATTGCAACAGCTCTCTGCTATGAGCCACAACAAAATAGAGAGAGTGAGAAGCAACAGCTCTTCTGCCAACTTAATGGCCAAGAAACTTGTCATCCGTATGCTGATGGTGATAGTGGTTTTGTTTTTCATTTGCTGGACTCCCATCTTCAGTGTCAACGCCTGGCGCGCCTTCGACACGGCCTCCGCCGACCGGCGCCTCTCGGGGGCTCCCATCTCCTTCATCCACCTGCTGTCCTACACCTCTGCCTGCGTGAACCCCATCATCTACTGCTTCATGAACAAGCGCTTCCGCATGGCCTTCCTGGCCACCTTCGCCTGCTGCGCCCCGCAAGCGCCGCCCGCCGCGCGCGGAGAGGCTGCTGATGAGGAGGAGGGCAAGACGACGAGGGCTTCCCTCTCCAAATGTTCCTACACACACATGGCTGCCTCTGCACCCCCCTGAGCTGCACCGGGGGGGCAGCGAGTGGTGAAACGTCTGCTCTTGGAACGCGGCTGCGGCATCAGCTGAACGCCGTTCAGTCCTGAGTTAATGAAACGCTTCAGCTGGCAGTAAACACAGCAAGAATTTTATGGGAAATTGATGCTATCACTGTATGAGTGTTAAATCACTTTCCCTTCAAAAGTACAAAGGAGGAAGAGAGCTCTGAAGATAAAGGACTTTATGAAAAGCCTTAGAAGTTGCTCTATTTGTAATAAATTCCACTGCAAAAATTGGTGTCCTCTACATCAACGGCTTTGCTCAGTTTTCAGATGCAGTCCTGAGTATCTCAAGATATTTCCGAGATGCAAATAGATTCTCCTCAAACGTAAATATATGTAATGCAGTCTTCACTTCACCAGCTATGTCTCATAAGCAAAAATCTTTCTGTTATATTTGTGGTACTTTTTCACATTATTTTAGCTGAGCTAATACATGTTGAGATAATTTTGGTGCCACTCTCATGGGAATTCTGGGGTGGTGAGAATGGGCTTGTCCATGTGAAATTAATGCTTTTAAATAAAGTAATTTCTTTTTAAAAAATAAAATGAAAGCAAATATCATCGGCTTTGTGAGTGGAGTGCTTTCTTCACTCAGACAACAGCATAAATTAGCATAATTTAATGTATTTTTCACTTATATAATCTCCATAGAACAAGGACAAAGAAATGGCTTTCTTTGGTGCTGAAAGCACACACATATGCAAGTGGTGGGGTCTAAGATGAGCCACAAAGGCCCGTGTGGAAATTTCCACAGTGGGAAGCACAGGGATAAATGCTTGGAATAAAGTAAAGAGGTGTTTTACAGAAGAGGCAGGACTGGAGGCACAGGCTGGTGCCCACAGCAGTCCCATTTCACAAATTCATTCACAGCCACTTCAGAGACGGCACTGGTGAAATAAAGGCATTGGTGCAGAATGGCAGAAAGGGCAGATACAACGAGCAAAGGCTGAAAGGCTTGGTCAGAAAACAGTTTTTCTAGACTTTGGAGCAGCTCTTTTCTCCAGCTACACACACTTATGTGTTTATTACATGTAAACAGATTCACCATGGAGTAGAGCAGCTTTGAAAGAAGAAATTATTGGTGCTTTGTGGAGCAGGAATCCAGTCTCTTTCCTGTGCAGCACACAGGTGAGTGTGGGTGTTCAGGTCCTGTCCTTTGCTCTGTGGAACTCAGATGGAGAAGTTACATCCCTTATTTTGGTTAGTGAAAATATCCTGTTGGAGATGTTTCTATCTTCTAGCTGAATCAATATCATTATAAACGCTTGTTATTAAACAGAGATTAAATTTGAGCACAGTGTGGAATGTAGATGTGGATATTAAATATAAGCCCTCTCAAGGTTTTTAATCAGGAAAATCTGATCTCTTTACAGAATGATTTTAAATTAGAAATATACTGTGAGTTCCAGGACGCAGATCCATGTCCTGCACTCAGTTATTGCCTGAAATGGTTTACCCTAAAAACTTAGGACACAACTTCGGCTATTTTTTTTTTTTTCCATCCAGCTTGTCCACAGACAGGAAATTAAAAAAAAATCTAAACACTATTTATGCACAATCCATAGAAACAACGTTTTGCCTGCCTACTTAATAAAGCAGCGCTGCTCCTGGAACAGTGCTGAGACCACTGACATCAATCTGAACTTTTCAAGTACCCAACAAATTAAATTATGGGATTTAATTCATAGCAATAAAATGAAAATTCTACCTCGCTTACAGATACATGTTGAGACCCTCTACAAACCTGTCCTGTGTGCTGAAAGTGAAGGAACAAACTTAGCTGCTTTGGAATTTATGTGGAGCAGTGACAGCAGCAAACATACTTGTGAAGTATTTTATACCATCTGAAAGCCTGGATCGATTATAGGCAATAGTTTAAAAGTTGTTGTCTGAGCAAGAAAACCTTCCACATGTTAATAATATACTGGATGTGACTGTTGCTGCCTGTGTGATGCGTTGCAGGACAGCCCATAGCACAGCTCTGCTAATTTACAAATTCCTTTTTGTAAATGCAGCTTCTGCAGTAGCTGTGATGTCACCTGAGTGACATAAGAGGACATGCACAGTTCACCTGCTCTCACTGATTGAGTCTGAGCATGGTGGTTTCAGATGAAAGCCACAAGCTATTTTCAACAATGCCTTAATCAGATCTCAGCCCCCCACGGCCTCCAGTAGCTGCAGCTGAGAGGAGCAGAGGTTCTGATTGATTCCCTTCTCGAAGCTGTCAGGGAGCACAATTAGGAGGAGATGAAACGAGGAAGGCAGGGGAAGATCCTGATGGAGCGGTGGCTGGGAGACAATCAGGGGAGGGCTGAAATGTGCCATTTCTCCAAGGCCCATCTGTGTGTGCGTCACTCGTCCCCTCCATTGCCCCCTCTGCACCTATTTTCTTGTTATATCAACACAATATTTCTTTTGATCAAGCTCCCTAAGCCACAAGCCTTGTGCCAAATTCCAGCAAGAATTAGGAATTAAGCTTTTAAAATGCAATATAGCAACCCAGTCATTTTGTATTTTTCTGCCCTGGTCTCCTAGCACAGGAAATTTCAGCCCTTCTGCATCTTAATGCCATTTTTCCTGATCTGTGCATTGCAGAAGTCATTCCTGGGTCCAAATGTTTCCCTTTCATTGTTAACAGATCATTACATTCTCCCAGTACCTTTAATTCAGATGCTGATGTCACTGAAAAGGTGTCTTCAGTAATGAATATGGCATACCAAAATAAAAACAGCCTATGAACTCTTCTCATTTTAGCAGTAGTTTACAGGGGTTGTGGAGAAAAATCCTATCCTACTGCAAGCAGTATCCTGCTAAAAGCAAACTGTTTTCCAGATGTAGCAGACAAATGGCAAAACCAATGAATTTCCAGGTGCATAACGTTCATAATTCTCGGAAGTCTTTATCTTTTCCCTTTCTCCCAACTCCCAGAGCTTTTCCCCCCTCTGTCTCTCTTTCTCTTATCTCTTTCAGCTGCATGACACCATCTGATTTTTCTCCTGCATGCTTCTCAGTCTCTAGGTTACTTTCCCAGCACCACCAATTGCTAGATGATTTTTTTCTCTTTGACAGGTTTATTTTCTTTCCCAGATTTACTTTCCCAGAAAGCACTCTCATCTTCATTTCCCCTATCATCTCTGGCTGACAGACTCCTGGAGCACATTTCTCCAGGCAATACATCCTGCCCACAACAAAACAGCTCTGCAATCCCCCCTACACTCCTAAGGCTGAGCTCACACAGCAGCTCTTGAACACTGGCTCTCTGACCAGCAGGATGTGCTGGTTCAGAAAACAAAAGCGGAGCATCAATTACACCCAGACCCTCCTTTGATACTTTTGTCACTGTCATTTGAACCTCTGTTATTAGGGCATGCTTTAATACTGATGCCTCACAATACTGCTAAATACAGGACTTGGTGAGGGGCCAAAGGAAAGGTATTTCACTATTGCCAAGACAAAATACTTTAATGCTCTTAATGGAAAGCTGTGTGTGCATTTGGAACTCCAGCCACCAAAGGTTTACACCCCTTATACAAGTCATGACCTCTTTTCCAATACCACCAAGCCCTTCTTGGCAAATCTGTGATCCCACCTGCTCCTGCATCCCCTCCTGTTCCTCCTGCCTCTGAGCTCAAGGATGGAGCAACCCCAGCACAGCCACCATGGCTCATCAAAATACAACCCCAGCACAGCCACCGTGGCTCATCACAACTCAACCCCAGCACAGCCACTATGGCTCATGACAGTGACCCCAGCACAGCCACCATGGCTCATCACAATGCTTTTCTGGCCTGGAATAGAGAACATCAGGATCAGTCAATACTGAAATGGATGTTGAGCTAAACTGAGGGTTTCTGGTGGTAAAAGATGCCTATTCTCAAAAGGAAAGTATAGAGAGATAAAACCTACTGGTTTTGAATTTGGGAAAGGATTATGTGAGAGCAGAGGCTGTAGCCTTTTTATTACAGCATCAGAGACAGAGTGGTAGAGAGTATAAAATGAAGGTTTGGACTTTTGGTTGGGTTGTATTTGTCTGTAAAGTGTTTTGCTCTTCACTTCAAATATAACATAGACCAACTAAATACCACTTCACTCAGATGTGCATGTAGGTCAGCAGTTTGCTCACCCTCTGGCCACTGTTTTCCAGTCATTTTTTCTATATGCATTATTAACTTCAGTTAAACAGCATGAGCTTTTATGCACAATCCATCCAGCATGCACCCAGCTCATCTCCCAGTACAGCACAGCCATGTGTGCCTTTAACATGCCAGAATTTCTCTCTCAGTGTGTATAAAAACCTCAACTTCTAGAATCAGCCATTTTTATTTTTTCCTTCTGAAGTTGTTGTTAGGCTGCCTTGGGTACCTCCTAAAGAAAAAAATATAAAGGAAATATTCATGAATTGTAAAACTCCTGTTTTGCTGCCTAATAGCAATTCATCCCTGCTAGGAGCTATTTGTCTGCATCTTCACAGATAACTATTTCATGAAGAGTTTTCTTGGCTTCCACTCCAGTTGTGTCCAAAAAGCTGATTTTGAGGTAGCAAGATGTCAGTTGTTCCACTGTAAAGTGAGACAAGAACAAAGCATATTCATTAGCATCAGCTGGTAGTAAACATCAAGTAGGAATCATCCCCTATGGGGTAAACACGAGTTAATTGATGTCCTGCTATTTTGACAGTTATTAAAAATTTAAAAAATATTTCCTGATACAATGAAGAAACGCAACTTCTACACAAAGTCTGATTTAAAACAGTAGACAAAAATCACTGCATAGGTCCTGTGAAAGTCATACAAACACCAGAGTTACAAAACAGGCATGAGGAAAAGTCACGTGTACAGAACCTAAATTCACAGGAAGGGAGATACTCATGCACTTTGCTTGCTGTCAGAGGCAATTCTTCAATTATTATTGAATGGACATTGGCTCAGGGCCTTGTTCTGAGAATATTTAGCAACTGCTAAGAGGCCTCATCCCTGACCAAGTGAAGAATGACACACAGAGGTGAAACCAGAGGGGAAACTTTGCTAAACAGATAACAGTGCCCAAGAGAGAACTTTCCAGCCAGCTGGGAACTTTGCATTGACTCCTACAAACCTGCTATGGTCCTTCTAACACCTGAGATCCTCAGAATCCTCAGGAAGGTAGGTGTGGAACAACCAGATTTGGCAGTGTTGCTGAGGCTGGCTTGCTGCTATTGGAAAGGAATATGGCAACGTCATCCAAGACACTCTGTCTTGGGAGCTGCTTTTCCTGTTGGCATCCCAAAAGATGATCCTGCCTCATGCAAAAAGGAAAAAGAACACTACAGGTATGGCACTGAAATTAATTCAGGAGTTGTTCCTCCACTCCTTGTCCAGCAGCCAACACAGAGCTCACCTCTGCTGCCACTGCCATGGTGGGAGGCAGCTCCAGGAACATGACACTCCATCAGACAGAGCAGGAGGGACAAAGCCTTCACAAACCATAAAAACCAGTTTCAGTAAGTAGAGAAACAACTATCTAATGAAGCAAAGGATTATTAAAAAAAAAAACAAAACACAACCAAACCCTTCCCCAAATGGTGGTGCTTGCATTTAACAGTTACCAGTAACTAACCAGCATTTCACTGGAAAGAAGCAGGTATTGCCTCTCCTGCCTCACCTGCAGCTCACTTTTCTAAAGTTCTTTTTCACCACAGAGCTCCAGTGTCCTCATTTTGAGGACCGATAGCAGCAGTCTGTGGTGCATCTCGGTGCTACCACCTGGCTTTGCTAGATAATAATTGTCAAACCATGTGTCTGCTTAGGCTACAGTGCCTCGAGGGTTCAATTATTCTCCTAACTGTACCAAAAGTAACATTTCTAAATTAATATTAACTTACCAAAATGCAACTTTATAACTGATTCGTGTTGTGTCTGTTCTTCCTCCAAATGTAGTTTGAATAATGTTTTCTAATCTACTAACACATAAAACAAACTGAAGACTTTGATATTATTTCCATGTGCTTGTGGGCTCAAACGTAGCCATCTGTGCAACTTCAGGCTCTCCTTATGTGCCAGGAATAGTTATTTACTTACATTTGTCCTTGGTCCTCTCAGAGGAACGTTATTTGTGCAAGTGCTTTTGAGCACTTTGCTGTGTGTGTGAGAGTCTCCCCACCTGTGTGAGCGGCTATCATGGGTATCAGGCGGGAGGCCTTTGAAGGAGGGACACTTGGGAACACCTGCTTTTCGCTTACAACATCGAGTACATTTACACCCACTTTTTTTAAATTTCCATTTTTAATACTGCAAATTTTCACATCTGGCTTGACGTCCTTCTACTTTGTTTCACAGCTTTAAATGAATCTTCCTCTTTCACCTTCTACAACTGAGCTCTAATTCCAGCAATTCCCCTTTTCCTTGGGGAGTATCTCACACACAGGTCACCAACAAAACTACTGTTTATCGTATCCAGGAAATGAAAGCAATTTTTGATTGCTACTCCTGATGCATTGTGTTCAGCTTCATCAAATTTAAAAGGTTAATTTTATTAATATTTCAGGACTTCCATGTCTGCCCTGACAAATTACCATTCACAATTGTTGGACCATCTTGCACTTTTTGGTTTCTTGCATTTGGACCCTTCAGCTCTTTCTGTGGGTGAAGTGAGATGTGATGACCAATAACCTGGTAGGAGCAGTCCACGGGAGACACTGAGAATAAGGGGAGACAGATACATTTTCCAGATTTCACTCTCTGCAATAAATTGCAAGGAAGGAGTGACAGCACATACTTACGCATCATTAAGGAGGGTGAAGGTTTGGGCAGCAAGACAAGAGGACATTAAAATTTTTAGCACATGATGAAGCAGGAGGCCACTGAGTACATAGATTGCATCTGTGTCGGAGAGGAAATTAGCCTAAAATGCTGACATTTGAAGTCTTTGGTGTGGGTGAGGGGATGAGGTAGTTTATACCTGCAGCAGAAATGTTCAGAAAGGAACAGCTCTATCTTGCAAGAAATGGTGTAAATAAAGGTGCACATTACCTGAGGTGCCGATGATGATCTAGAAACCTTTTACACATTTATTAGCTACTTCTACTTCAAACTCAGACTAGGTCAGTGCCATGTAACCCTGCTTGTTCCCAAACAGCAGCTCTGCAAACAACCTTGGGCTTACATTTGCAGATTCTATTGCAAGTGTAAACTACTACATCCATAAAGCACAACTCCCGTTCCTCTGGGTGTCCAAGACATTGTGTATTTGTTTGCAAGTGTTTGTCCACACTAGTCACAATACATCTGCCCAGAATCCTACTCTGGCTGTGTCCATCAGGATTTAATTCTGACCCCAAACACCCATCTGTGGTGAGGGTGGGGCTGGAAGGCCACAGAGGCAGAGAGTCCATTGGATCAGTCAAAGTTTAGGCTTTTTCATTATTATTTTTCACATCATTTTGAGGAGGCAGAATAGGTTTAGTGCTGTAGCAAGGCAGTGGAGCATTTATATCATTTACAAGGAAAAAATTCTTTCACTTTTCTAATGAACTTTTAGCTCTGCCTCCAAGCTGAGATTCCTGCATGTCTCCATCCAAAAGCTCAGCTGATGACCAGACCTGATCTAGGTGCCTCACCACGCAGAAGCCCAGCACAGCACTGGCATATTCCTCATCCAACAGTTCCCAGAGCAGGGCTTTTCCAGGCAGCAGCTACAGCTTGAAGCTCATCAGTCCCCATTTCCCCTTTCACACAAATACACTCTCGCATTTTTGCTTAAGGTCTGCCACGTCCAGATCCTTATTGAGGACTTGCAAGTGCTAAAGGTAATGGTTCTTCAGCATCCTCAGTCAACATGACTTTTCATTTGTGCACACTAAATAATTCCTATTTCTCCATCTCAGGAATGTAATTCATTCCTTGAATAACTTCACAATTCAACTCCAGCTGGGAAATTGGGTGAAGTGAGAGTTCTTCAGGAGCTTTCCTATTAAACTACCCAATTGAAAGTTTTTTTATAGAGGTAAGCCAGTCAGAGTTAATTTTTTTTTTTTTTTGGCAGGAAGAAAGCTCTTATTGTCCAAGACAGAAATTCTGCTTTAAGGTGAGAGAGAATCAGATTTTAACCTCAGTGCACCCACCATGGTTCATCATGATTTTAGTCCTTTCTGCCTCAGAAAATGGATTTAAACCTCAGTTGGCTCCATTCCAGGCAAGTTGGACTCACTAAATGGTTAAGATGGAAGACAGACTTTACAGCCTCTCTGGTCTGATGCTTTATCAACATCTATGAACTATTCTTTATTGAAAAAACAAGAGAAACATAAATCTCTAGAGAAATTATTTCAGTAAGGTGCATCCCAGCTTTGCATCTGAAATAACTATCTTGACCAGACTTTTTTTTTTTTTACCATTTCCCCCCTTTTTAAAAATTTTATTTTTAGACTTGTTCTCTCTGACCCTGGCAAAACACACCAAATTAGTTAAGATTAGGTAAATTCAAGATGATTTCAACTTGGATGGGGTACATGCCTGAGTTTTTTTAGTAGCTATCCTGAATATGATTTGATATTTTATATCTGAGCCCTTGACAGTTTACCATGGACAATGAATTGCTAGAGAATAATAATTTTGAACTTGGTTCTGGTACAGTCTAGCAGTACATTGAATTGTAATTTAATTTTTCCTATTTTACATCATCAGGTTTTAGAACAAACTGATTCCTAAGTTCTGGTCATCAAGGCTACATCTGGTACTCAACAGAGGGATTTCATGTGTGTTTTTGTAACAGCCCATCCTCTTGACCTTATGACTCACTCTCTCCCTATACATGTCTATACAATTGGAAAGTTTTCAGTCACATATACAGAATAAATTAAAAAACAAGGTAAACATTTTTTAGTGTCCACTCTAATATGACCAGCTGCAAAGAATTTGTTTAAACAAGTAAATGCAAGTACAGGTGAGAGAAAGAAGTTAGATTGCAATATTTGGTAGATTGTAATGTGTATAATGTGCAACTAACTAATAAAGATTTTTCAGATGCCAGCAGATGAATGGTAAAGTTCTATCATATTTCATAGCTGTATCCCTCAAGGTGGCTGAAAAAACATGCTGCAGAGATCTTTGTATCATTTTAAAAAGCTACGGCTGCATGACATATTTCAATTTTCCCCTTGACTTGAAGACAACCCCATGCAGGTAATAAGCCTAGTTTATTGTTTCACCAACCTAAAATCCAGTGAGAGGAGATGAAATGCTTTGTTTTCTAATTTAACACATTTATCTTGGTAGCCAGTATCTATTTTCTACAAGTTTACCTGTAAGCTGACAGTAAAAAGTTGTGCAAAAATAGAATTGTATAAAAATTTATTATTTCAAGCTCTAGATCTGGAAGACATCCAGGGGATAAAGACACCCAGATCATAAGTTTAGGATGAAACTCACTTGGTTCATGACAGCCCAGGTATCTGAAGGCAGAAATATAGAACAACAATAAAAATCAGATTAGGCTTTTTTTTCTTTGAATAAATAGCACAAAATTATTATTAACCTGAAAAATGAACCACTTGGTCAAAAGTGGAGCTGTATTTGAAAGTCTAAACACTCACCAATTGCATTTATTCTCCCAAAGTAAAGAATTTTTCTTATCAACATTATTTCTAAATTAAATGAAGACTAAACGACTTTTTCAGACCTCAGTTTGAATTCCATATCTATTAAATCTCCAAGGTAAAGCTGTTAAACAAAAAATTGATTTAGAAGTCCAAAGCTTTCTGAATGTGTGAAACTGGGAAGATGACACAACATCAGTCTCATGCCTGAGGTTACCACATCAAGCACAGTCCAAAAGGCAGATGGATTCCTTAAGCCCAGGAATGCTATAAAAGGCAGCATGGAGCAGCAGCAGGACTCAAAAGGAAGATACAAAAGCCCAAAAATAGATTAATACATGTCAGGTCCTTCAAGAAGTTTAATTTTCTCTGATCTCTCTTCTGAAATTTGTAGTAACTGGTGAGGAATCTCCACAGCAGAGCCACAAGACATTTTCACGTGGAACAAAATTAAACCGAACCCCTCCTTTGCTGAGAATGTTGTGCTGTCTATTTGGTCAATACAAGATTTAACACCTTTTCTGTTGATGGTTTCATAAGGGATCCTGCTGTGCATTCCTGCAGACTGCCAGCCTGTGCCACCTCAGCAACCACAGCTCACCACAATGCTGGAAATGACCAGGCTGCAGCTCCTATGGAAGCAGGGTAAAGGAACAACAGGACCAACCCTCCCTCTCCTAAAAGCAGCAGGTGCTGTTAGAAACTGCACTGACACCAAGATGCAGCTCTGCAGTTGCTCTGTCTGTACACTGAAGTGCTTGTTTTCTCATTCTGGCAAACAAGGAATTGCCCAGAACTACGCTAAATAATGCAAGAAATTTAAAATTCTTTCTTTCAAAGGCAAAGCATAGAAACACTGCCTTAGGACTAAGATGAGGACACTAAAAATCAGACATGCTACTTCCCAACCTAATGATTTCTTTTGTGTTAAAATCTAAGTTGCTCACCTTTTTGGAAAAGTTCCAATTACATTTTTTAAGGCAGTAAATTCAATTACTATGAATCCTCCACTGCCCTTCCCAATTTCCACAATGAAAAACTTTGAAAGAACTAAAATGGAATTTGAAGCTCACCTAAGAGAGAACAAACAGCAACAAATAGGGCTAACAAGATACAAACCAACTATTTGTGTCTGGTTTTTTTTGTATGTGTGTGTATCTACATGGTGTTGCACAAGGCATGCTTATGCAGATAAAGAAATATTTATAATTACCCCTGAACTAAACTCTGCAATTACACTGCACATACAGAAGTATCACACAGATACTTGGACAGAGACCAATGAAGTTGGAAGGCACTGCGGTCACATTTTATAGGCATGACACCACCAACATGGATCTCAGGATGACATCCCATTTCACAGCAGATACCTTGGCTGGATTTTAACAGATCATGTACAATTCTATTAGAATTATCAAAATCAAGAAGAAACGCTAGAACAAACTGTCTCATTTAAAAAAAGTCTCCTAAACTCACTTGGAGATTTTAAGAACTAAGCTTTTGTTTGTCACTAGCTAGCTATTAAAACAGGTAATTTCATGACAGAAAACAGTATGTATAAATCTGTGCTTCTATTTTTTATCTAAGTGGTGAGATTATTCTCCAAACAGAACTATGAAGCTCTTGGAAGGATTCTGTTCATATGGTCTGCAGCTTCTGTATCAAAATCCTTATTTTGATCGCCAACAGATGGCAATTTACTAAATGCCAAAGGCTTCCAGGTCAAGTCACTCAGGAGAAGCTAAAGCAGAAAGATGAGATGGAGGTTGGGCACAGAAGTAGCTGCCATAGCACAGGGCCCCAGCTTGCCTGTGAATACACCCACTGGGATTCACAGGAGTGGAAATAAACTTTTACCAGTGAACAGATCTGCAAATAGAACAACAGAGAAGATTGAAGGTTTAAATGAACATAGCTGAGGGGGCAACATGACAGAAAATACAATTAAAAGATAAATAAAAAGTAAAGGGTTTCTAAATTAAAAGAATTTACAACTTTATATGGTTCTAAACTGTGCCCCCCTCAACTAAAAACCTGTAGATCTTTAGGGCCAGGTCTGTAGATCCTTCCTCTCCATCTACAAGCAGCTTAAAAAACAAACACTTCTTTCTCCCCACCCCACAGTCCAGCAGTAGAAACAGCACCAAGAGATGGCAGCATGCAGTCTCAAAAGTTGGGAGTTCATCTTACTTAAAACCAACTCCTCTCCTAAATTATGCAGCAAAATTTACACATTCTGAGAAAAATTGAAACATAATTAAGAACATGGAAAAGTACACATGAAAAATAAGGGAGCTGAGGCTAGTATACATAGGCACTAGCACACAGAACAGACAATATCCAACTTTTAACCATCCCTCTCCAATACAGGAAATGCAGAACCTGAAAGATGTCAAATTCAAAAGATTTAATCAGATCTTTGTCAATTTCCCTCACTTTAGCATAGCCATTAAAGTCTATATTCAAAACAGAAGTATTTTTAAGTAATATGGGCTATAACTCCTCATGCTTCTATCTAACACTGAGCTTGTACTACTGGATATCAGAAATAAATATCCTTTACAGAGACACTCAGTTTTTTCCACCCTGCTCAGGAGCATGCAACTCCAATCTTAACTGTGCACCATGAAAAGCCAACTACTCGACCAAGGTCAGTAGTTCTGAATGTTCTGAAATATTACATGCAAACACTAAATGAATCATTTCCTCTAGCCCTCACACCACTCTCCTTTTAATCTTCTCTGAATCCTACTACAATCTATTACTAATTGCCAAGGCTTGGCTGAAAAGGTTTTTTTTCTATCCATAGCTGTTCATCTAAGACCAGCACCATCCCATGCAGTTTCTCCCAATGACACCAACATTAAAGTCTAGCAAGTGACCATTGTCTTTGCAAAAACCTCAGATCTAATTTCTACTCTGTTCCAGAAGAATCAATTTACCATTTCAAAAAAAGACTGAACGGTCTTGGAAATAATTTTGAGACCATAATTTTGAGAATAATGTCCATTATGTCTCTGTTTCAAAAAACAGAAGTTCTGCAACTGTTGAGTCTCTGACTATTTTATGCATCTTAATGGCAAACACGTTGCAGGTGTCTCAATAAAAGTATCTGTAATCCTTCTTTAAAGCCAGTGATATTTTCTTTGTTGTTTTTGTTGTTGTTCTTGGCTCTCCTATTTAAGAACCACTTTTAACCCCTTCTCACTCTTACAGGTAAACTTGTAGTTCTTCAATCAGTTTAATACAACACTAGTTAGTACTGGCAGGCTGCTCCTATTCTATATTCTCTCTCTGCCATGTCCACTTCCCATCTAAAAAACTTTCTTGAAGTGACTGTGTCACTTGTGCTTGCAAACTGAGTGCATCATTTCTAGCTGTGCCTGACAGCCCTACTATTCTGTCAAAACAAGAAATAAGTTAATTTGCTGAATTTTTGGCTCTAGCTATCAACCAGCTGAATGAAATGTCACACATTCTGCAACTAAGAATAAGATCAAAAGGAGTCAAGTGCACTAGTTGCAAAAATGAAGTTGCTAAAGTTAAACAATTAAACACAGTTCATTTTTTCTTATTTAATAAATTATATAAAAAAGTGAAACTTTTTTTTACACATTATTAAAAAACAGTTTCTTATCTAACTTCAGCAATAATACAAGCAAAAATGAAACCGATTTAGATTTTTGGGTGGACATTCCATATCCCATTTAAGTGGAGTCCAGTGCGCACAGCCTCACAAGTACTGATGACTTCTCACTCCCAGGGTTGGTCTTCTTTTGTGATGTTCTGGTTCCACAGATGGCCTCACTGTTCATTTGGGGGGAAAAAAAAACCCAAAACAAACAAAAAACAAACCCATATTGCTTGGTCAACATAGAAAAAAACCCAACAAAATGTGGCAAGTTTCAACACCTGTTCAAACCATAAGTACTTTTGTATCATCATACAGATGTTCAGTTATGTTTGTCACAGCAACAGTAACATGGCATTTTACCATTAGCCTTGTAGAAAAAATGAAACCCGACAGTTTATGCACATACACACACAGAGTACACTTGACAAGAACACTTTTATGTGGTTTACATTTCACTTTTATTTAATCCTCAAAACTGCCCATATTGCAGGGATTTTCTTGATGAAATATGGAACTGAGCAATTAATTCTACAAAATTATGGTAAAAACTTGCTCGTTTTTCTACCTTTATTGCTAAGAAACTTTACAGGTGCACAGTTTGTAAAAATAACCCTTTTAAGACTGAATGCATACACATGCTACAGGATTCTAAAAAATGACATTAGCATAGCACCTCCAGATGGGGCAAATGCAGTGCTGAACACAGACAGAATGTTTACAAAGTTAGAACTGCTCATTTATTTTACAGCTTCTAAAGGGAAGAAATTGTTCAGTCCTAAAAGGGTTAAGTAGAAACCCTAATATACTTCTTTTTCTAACAAAGCTGCCACTCAATCCCACAGTACAGTGCTTGAAAACAAAGTCAAAAGTCTGGCACAGGAAAGTATACACATTTGTTCAGTACTCATAAACACAGCTGCTTTTGAAAGAAAGTAAATAATATGGTTAATAATTGAAGAGCATCTTAGTTTCAAGATGGACATCTCTATGGAGTCATTTAATCCACAAGTGGGTAGCTTACTTCCAATAGATAATTTAACTCACTAGGCATTAATATTTTCTATATGGGGAATTCATCAATTTATGTCTTAACGTCTTTTCAGGTAACCATTCTGATTTTTTAAGTCTGTGCAATGAAAACAAGTACAGAATACCATTATTAACATAGTTGTGGGATACCCTTGGGGCAAATAATTAGGGAAAACATCAGCAGCAGATTATTAAGGACTACGCTAGTGTTGAATTCTGAAACGCAGTTCCAAGCAACAGAAAACAAGAAAAGGCATAGCTAAATTAGAGCACTCACTTTGCTTCTTCTTCCTATAGTTGGAACTATAACAACATTCTGAACACAGACTCAATTTCTATGTATACAGAATTAACAGCAGACTTAACAGCTAGACTTGAACAGTTATAAGAGTTTCATAGTGAAACATTTTATAAGTAGTTTTATCAAAATCTTGAGATATTGTTAATATCATGAAAATTGTTAACAGCTCACAAGGCCAATATATGTAACAATATCACCCCACAGAAAAAAAGTTCAAGAAGATAATATATCTGAACAACTGGATGTATTAACAACAGTAAGGACCTGGAAGACCATTTCTGTACTACAGAATAACTACTGGCAACGAGAGAGCCACAAGCCAAATGAAAAAATGTGGTTTAAAATGGTATTGTAAGCAGAATAGGCTCTTTTTTCACCCACTTGGCTGTAGTGTGTAGAACAGCAGATATTAGGATAAATCTTTACAAGTCAAGGGATATTATACCTATTGGGCAAAATCACCGCATGTAAAGAAACGGAATATAAAAAGTATTGCATTTATATGTAAAAAAATTTAAAATAATGAGTATAAAAGCACGTGTCAAGTTCTGAAAAGCTATTTTAAATAGTCTTTGAAGGTTAAAAGGCTTGTTATGGTTTGCCTGCTGTGTGTCTATCATGGTTTCTTGAATACCCTCTAAATCTGATATATGTGTCTTGCTTATTTTAATTCTCAGTCTAATTAGTGATGAAATTCTGTGGCTCTTGAACTAAGCTGTACTGTAAGATATTTATGTGCTTCTAACAAAAACACTGTGAAACGATTCCCGCCACAACACAATAACCCAAAATTTTGCACACACAAAGGTAAACAGATTTGCAAGTAAATGCCAGTAAACAGTTTAAAACAGAGATAAGGCCACAATGAATCCTGCCCTTGGTCACTGAAATGGAGATGAGGTGAGGCAGCATTCACTAGTGCTAGGAACCAGCACTGCGACTACGTCACGGGAACACGTTCTGCAATACAGAGTCACGAGTATGAAGGCCTGTGTTAGAATACAAGCACATTTCAGGAGGACAGTGGCACTGATTTTACTAGTTGCTAAATATGCTTTATAACCAATTTCTTCCTTTAAACACATTGTTTTCACACACACAACAGAGCACTAAAGCAAACAGGTAGAATGGAGCGTCAGAGTACACAAACATGGTGCAGAGACAATGCCTTAAAATGGTGGTGGGTGTTGAAACTGGAATCAGTGGTCAGAAATAAAAACCCTATGAAAATGGTCAACAGGTAAGATTGTAAGCAATGCACTGTAGGAAACCACAGGTTCACATTTACACAGCAGTTGTGACTTTTGCTTCAGGGTACAGAAAAGGCTGAACACATAATGAAATTTTGGCTTTTAAAGAGGAAGATCACACTGTCAGAACTTGTCCTACAAGTCTATGCCTAGCTCTGTGACTACAAATGAACTACTGGGGTACGTTCAAATACAAATGAAGCAAGCAGGTCTACGAGGAGGGACAAAACATGGTGAAGTCAAAATGAAAAACAAATGCAATAACCAACAAAGTCAAAGTGCAAATGAGCCTTGAATTTATGTTGGAGAGAAGACTTGAATGTTGCACAAGCTGTTGGCAGGGAAAGGGAAACCCACAGGAAACACAGATGGGAGGAGTTGACATCTTCATAGTGCTTTTATGATTTTCTATTTGCCCATTTCTAAGTAATAAAATTTACTTCTAGTTATTACTGTATGATCACTTCACAATGAAAGCACGTTCTCTATACAAGTGTTACACAAAAGTCTGGCCTAATTTACTGAAGAGTATGAAGAAAAACATGCTTGTTGTGATTCTCAAGTGATGAAGGGCATCACCTACCAATCCCATTTGTAGCACATACTTCTCATGGTACTTTAGTTTCATGCCAACAAGACAGAAGACATGCTGCCAAATGAAGTTATTGGGAACATTCCACTTTTGAAATAAAACATTTAACTTACACTTAATACAAATTATGTACAAGATTAGAAAAACCTGAACAGATCCTGAAACATTTTCAGATGTAATATGACTGAGCAAGGAAGAGGAGGAGTAACCCAGTAACAACCCTTCAAAAACACCAACATTTGCCTGTGACAAGAACAATCATTAATATGACTGCTTGAGATGCCACTTTTAGGAAAAAAAACTCATGTAATGTTAGAACCTCATGAATTATCACTATAAATACATATTTAAAAAAGAAAAACAGAAATAACTATTAACAATGACTGAAAACAGAGCACTAAAGTTAACATACATTGCATGTATTGCAGGCAAGGCAGAGGCATTTTTTAAAGCTTTTGCACAGACTTCATATAATCTTAAAAAAAATATGCTGGCCTTTACAAGGTTCTACTTGCTGAAATAAAAACAATTTCAGTTCATAAAAAGTCACAAGACTTCAGTTTAAAAAAAGGAACAGTTCCAGCCACAGACCAAAAATATATATTTTTTTTTTTAAAACTGGAAGAGTATGGTAATTAGATTATACAAGTATGGTCAGGCTTGGAACCTGAATATACTTCAGAGCAAAAGCTCAGAGGAAAAAAAAATATAAACTATTTGGTAACAAAAGTGTACTATATGTTGTGATACAAAAAAGGTATGGTGAAAATGTACCTTTTATACTAAAGCTTATACAAGTTCCTTGGTCCATAAAAACTACGTTGTGTTCATGTTTTCTAGTTTGCTCAACATGTATCCCAGCCACATTTTTGTTTCTTGCCCACTAAAAAAAAACCACAGCTGAAAAATAGATTTTCAATAAAGTTCTTATGTTTCGGATGTTGGTTTTTTCTTTTTTTATTGTGGCTTCTGTTTTTAAGATCAGCACTTGCAGGTAACAAGGTTGAAATCATATCACCTAAAATGGAAAAGTGTTTTCCCATGAAACCACAAAAATTGTTCAGTTCTCTTGAATGTAGCACGAAAAGTCAATGAAAGTCCAGACAAACAACAGTAGTTAGGAAACTACGGTTGCCGTAGATGACGTGACATTGGTGGGGTTTGTGCTGACGCTTGTGTAACTTCCCTCACTGTTTGTGTTTGTTTCACTGGAGGCCATGAGGCTTGAGTTGGCTCTGAGGATTGCTCCAGCAGCACTGCAGTGTGGCCGTGGCCCTGGCTCCGGTGTGTATGTGAAGGTAAGGCTGGTGGAGTAAATGATGCCATCGTTACGGACCAAAGTTACTGGAACCTGCACTGGCTGTCGGACCCACCTCCAGCCCTCTCGAAACGCAGAAATGTCTGGAACAACACAAAGCATGCTCTCTGCACATCTGAAAAACAGGAGAGTCAACTGAGTACAAGGTCCTTAACTTGAAAGCATTCAATAGAACAGCTCTGTTGGAAGGGGACCTACAATATTCAACTAGTGCACACACCGACCACTTCAGGGCTGACAAAAAGTTACAAAAATCATATTATTAAAGCCCAATTTCCTTTATTTGGTTAAACACAGAGAGGCTTGGGGCATCAACTGTCTTTCTAGGAAGCCTATTCTAGTGTCTGACTACCTTCTCAGTAAAGAAATGCTGCCCAATGTCCAGTCTAAATCTTCCCTGGGGCAGCTTTAAACCGTTCCTAGGCATCCTGGCACATGACAGCAGGAAGCAGAGCTCAGCAGCTCCCTACTTCCCCTCCTCAGGGAGCTGCAGAAAGCAATGAGGTCACCTCTCAGCCTCTTTTCTCTAAACCAGACGAGCCCAAAGTCCTCAGCTGCAACTCCTTGGGCTTTCCAGCCCTTCACCATCTTTGCCACCCTTCTCTGGACATGTTCTGGTACCTGAACATCCTTCTTATTGGGGAGCCCTGAACTGCAGGCAGTGCTGGTGGTGAGGCTGCACCAGTGCTGACTGCAGTGGCACAGACACATCTTCTGACCAGCTGGATGCAGTTTGGTCTCCATGCTGCCAGGGCACATTGCTAACTCATGCTGAGCCTCTGCCAACCAGCCCTCCCAGACCCCTTTCTGCCGTGCAGAAAAGTGTACACTTGACTGTGTACACAAGTATACACTCTTCAAAGTGTACATATCAACACCCAGTAACACATAAACGCCACAGAAGCAATAGAAAATACTGTACCTGTACATGGTTTCAGCTTCCACATCCCCAAACCAGACACGTAAATTTGGAGTGAAGTTCTGTCCTGTAAGTTCCAACATTGCTACATCCCCACCACCATTCAACTGGAAACAGAGCAAACACAAAAAGAACAAGAAAATCCCCCCAAATATGTATTATTAAAAATATACACTCTTCCCTCAGAAAAAACCCAACAAACAAAAAACTCCACCAACCAAAAAAAACCTCACAAACAAAACCTTCACATGCAGATAAGCACTTTAAACAGTGCTGTTTTTATCAGCTGGACAAAACCAAAACACAAACACAAGCTACACAACTGAAGTATAAAGTAGTAAAACCTCTAAAGGATACTGCCAATTAATTTGATACTATGAAGGAATTTCCAAGTTTTGATAATAGCTGCTTAGAACAGATGTCAACAAGGCTTTAAAAACAGAACAAAATCTTTCAGAGAAGCTGTCAGGGGAGCTTTACGTTTTTCCTCTGACAAATGCTGTGGCTTTTTTTTAGTAAGGTTCTCTTTGATCTATAATTGGCAAGAGTCAAAACCAATTTCTAAATAATCAAACAGAAGTTCTAAGGATATCATTACCATGGTAGTTTCAGAAATTAAATTCTACAATACAATATTAAATTACAACAATACAATTATTGTAATTAATTGTATTAATACAATATAAAAATTCTAAAATACAATATTAGTATTATTCCTATGATGGATAGGCTCATGTATTCTGAAATGTAAGAAAGAAAAATTATAACAACAAAGTAATTTTATTATTTATAAAGCTATTAAAACTGTTTTCCTACACTATTTCACGTGGGTACCATGAAGGTTACATGAGTAAGACAAAAATAATCTCACAGAAGATCAGTTTATTAAAACAAACTACTAACTTACTTGAAGACTTTCCACAACAGGCACAGGTGTCACTGGAGCATGGACTGGACCCATCCCCTCATAAAATGTGTATTCTGCTTTGTCTGTGCTAATGATTGTCCAAGAAGCTCCATCATTAATCATTTCTTTATTTGGTTCTTTTGGGCATGGAGTGGCCTTAGAGAAAAAGAAAAGTTTAAAATCTGATCTGCAGAGATATTTGTCAAGTCACAGACCTAAAAACCAACTCAGCCAGTAACAATGCCTGTTATTTCAAAAACACGTTTCCTTATGTTTTCCTCTAAAAATGACCTAGAGAAACACTCTCCACATTTCAGAAAAACTATAGCAAAGTAGTAATTGTGAGGACACCATAACTCTCACCTACAACACTGTCACCTCTCCAACCTTATGTTTGAGTTTTATTTTAGTTCAACTTTCAAAGTTTTAACATTATTCAATAGGCATTAACAAAAAAAACCTACAGCAACTGGAAGCAGCTGCTTTAAAACAGATATCTTATAAAGGCAAAATGTCTAAAACAGCCACAGAGTGAAGTGAAATACTTTTCATTAGTTATGATTTTCATCTGCTCAAGATTTTTTTTTCTTTTTAGAGTTCTTCACCCTCCACAAAATGACAGAAAACACAAACCTGTATTGCAGCATTTGTGCAAAGACACAAGAGAAAAGCTGAAGTGACAGCCTTACAAATTAGAATAATGGAATCACAGAATGGCTTGAACTGGAAGGGACCTCAAAGGTCATCTAGCATCTCCCTCTAAATACTACTAAATTAGTATACTTAAACAGGTAGATACACAGAAAATACACAAACAATTTTTTTATGGCAACAGAAGCCTCTCTGAACAATTTCACCACCTAGCAACCCATAAGAAAATTGTGTATAGGTTAAACACAGAAAAAAATGGGACAAAAAATTCTAATAACTAGATTATATTTCCCTCCATTAAGCTTTAAGTGTATATTGGTAGGTAGGTAACCATAACCTTCACTCTTCAAACTGGCAGATAAACTTCAATTAGCATGAGTTGTCCATATTAGATGTTAAAAAACAAAGCTGCATTTTCATGTGGACTCTTCATTCTGGTATGATCATGTAAAAAGCACTGAAAACAGCTGGCAAGGGAAGTGTGTGACACGGGTAGTAACTACAGATCTCTCCGAACTCGAGATGCCCAAATTAAACTTCCATCAGAAACATTCACAGCTTCTAAATTATTACTAGCCCAACTTCAAAAGAGGAGCCATTCTATAGGAACTGTTGTATTCTAATTTGAAGCTTGACACCATTCCTATGGGCTGACTGCAATTCTTGTTGGCATGGAATGATATACTTTGAATCATGACAAATAAAACCATGGATGTGAAAAAATTAACAACCCTGTAAATAGATCCCTGACTGACTTCTTTCACATTTCCTAAGTCCATGATGTGGAAGGCAAATGCCACAGAATTTGCTCTCAAAATCCTGTTACATCAAGAATCATTTCAGTAACACATTACTCTGTCTGTTACAGAAATCTTTAACAGGTTTCAATTCCTCTTAGAGAAGCACTTGTCACTTCCAAATAGGGCTCCAAGGACATTTCTCACCCTTTTTTCCCTTTTTAACTAAATTTTTTCAACAGGTGGCACTGGAAGATTAAAATACCTTAACATCATGGTCAGTACTCATGTACTGTCTGGCTTCAACTGGAGACAGAAGTTACAACCTGGGATCCTAGGGCTGCCACTGACAGTCGTCTGAAAGCACCACCTTGATGTGCAGTGGCAGCTGTGAGTGATGACATCATCAGAAAACAGGGCTGGGAACAACTATCTGGTATTATTTTGCCAGTGTGAATCCTTTGCTAATTCTGTAATACTGGGTGCAGTTCTGGTCTCCCTATCTAAAAAAAGTCGTGGAGAAAAAACAAGAGAAGTGACAGAAAGGGCAACTAAAATCACCAAGGAGTGCTGAACTTATGAGAAGAAATGGAGAAGACTGTGCTTTTCCAATTAGGAGAGAAGAAATTAAGATGTCAATGGCTAAGTGAATGCAGAACTGTTGCTCACTAAATACTGCAAAACTGGACTAGGAATCACTCACAGAAATTGTTACATCATTCAAAACAAATCCAGCAAACATTTACTACACAGGGAACAGGACCTCTTAAACTTTCTGCCACAGGTTACTGAAGAAAAAGAACATTTGCACATTCTGAGGTTATCAAACCAATGAACACATCTACAAAATGTCACTAAAAGACAAGAATGCAGCCTTCAACAACACTTGGTACAAGTGCTGGCAGAGTACAATCACACTGGACTGTGAAACACAACCAGATCCACCTGCTTCCTGCAAGCACCAACCCCTGCTGCTGCTGCCAGACTGGGCACAGACAGGGATGTGCTCTGATCCAGTAAGGCACCATTCATATCCTCTCTCCATGCCCCAGAGCACATGCATGTCTTGAAAGAGAGATCTGGCTGGTGCTTCAGCACCTGAATTTCAAGTTTCATACTCACCTGCAGACTTTTTACAGCCTCTTTGCTTTAAGCTTCTATGGTCTCTCTATGGGGCTATTTCCATTTACCCAAAAGAGACTTGTCATCCATAAGTTTCAGGATTTTGGGGGGTTGCTGTTATTGTTGTTTTGGTTATTTTGGGGGTTTTTTGGTTTTTGTTTTTCTTAGTTTTTTTTTCAAAGAATGATCACAGTTTGTCTAGATTCCTACTACAAGAACAGTATACACATGCTGTTTCCCTTGTCTTTGTCTTCTGATCCAAAATAAAAAGCTCAGATAAAACAGGATTTCTCTCCTGGCATTGGAAGAAAGAGTTTATCTTTCACTGTGATTCACCTACCAAAGCATGGTAGCAGTCTGACATGCAAGTAACCAGACTTTATACAAGTATAAGCAGCAGGTTCCTACTCCACTAAGAGAATTCAGGATAGGGAGTGTCCTTTTATCTAACTCCTACCCATGCAGAAAGTTCAGAGCTCTTATCAGACTGGGCTCCACGAGTGCTGCTGAATTTGAAGGTGGTAGGACATCCTGACAGTCCCACAGGCAATTCCAGGATGCTGAACTAAGGCAGCTGTCAGAGAAGCAGGAGCTGTTTCTTCATTCAGCACTTCCCATACAGTACTCTAAGAATGATTAAATAGCAGGCTGATCCTGAGTTATTGTAGTTCACATTTCACAGCTTTCTCTTCTTAATGACAGTCCATCTCCTTTACAAGAATATATATTGACAGATACATATTTCTGCTGTGTGCTGTGGGTAGAAACAATAGATCTAGTCCCTTCTGAACCACAGGTCGTGAATGTTTACTGAAATAGGAACAAAGCTTCTCATATTCTCTTTCCATTGTCCCAATTCAGGACAGAATTGAAATTACTGTTTACCAAGCCTTCCTGTCTCTTCCCTTAAATTAAGGGACATTCTCAATGTTAGCTTCTTATTTCCTACCTCTATTTTTCTTACCCAAAAAGGTACAGCTGTTCTAAGGAAGTCCTGAATCTCTGCCACGCATGGCCATCTTCCTGGAGCACAGCATTATCCCTCAACACCCTTTGTTATTTGAGCTGACCCCAAAATATTTAAAGAAAATTACAATATTTAGCTAGTCCTCAACTCAGCCAAAGTCTTCAGAGTCACAGAATATTCTGAGTAAGAAGTGACCCACAAGGGTCACCCATAAATCCAACTCAAGTAAAGACTAAGCATGTTCAGGGACTGAACCCACCACCTTGTTGTTTTCAGCACCATGCTCTGACCAGCTGAGCCAATCTCAGGGTCCTTGGTCTAGTAGGAATTACCATGTGAAAGTGCTACAAGCATACTAACCTACAAGAGACTAAAACTCTAAGCTTTTCTCCACCTGCTGGGGAAAAAAATATTTCAGAGATAGTTCTATTCTTTACAGACAAATCAAATTTCTGTGGCTTTTCAAGTTACTGTGGGCAACTGCCACAGCTGTCCATGTTTACTCTCTTAGCCAAGAGCAACACATGGCAGCTCTGCTGAGTTCATCATGAAACAAGACTATTATCAACGAGTATCATTTCCTATTTGCTGTAACCTAGAAAGGGACACACAAATAAGTGGTGCAGCTCCACTGGCACATGTAAGCCACAGTATCATGACCACATGCACAAGTTTCTACTGTGTTTCCTATTTCTCCACTGGAGAAACCAGAATTCATTTTCCAGACAGACATGGAAGAAGATTATGAGGAAAGCAAAACAGATTTGGAAAAGTACAGATAACAATTTGTTGCTTTCCATCCTCCCTTTTCAAAACAAAATATTAGCCTTGCATTCAAAACCTACTGCAAAAATGGCGTTCATACATATTTTGGGGATACCTGAGAAAACTTTGCAACTACACATATCTATTGAAATAGTTTTGAACAACTTACTTGAAATTGGATTATTCTCTCCTGGGAAAGGCACAAATACATTCTCTCCGTGTCTTTAAGGTAAAATGCACATTTATGGAGCTGTGATACTGGATCATCTGCATCCAATAATGCCGTTTGTTTATCTACTTTTCGAATTATCTGTGAATGAAAATTGTACATATATACTTAGAACAATTTCTACACTTTATTACATATATACAGTCAGTAAAGGAAGTGAAAAGTAATTTTTGTAAGATTCCCATGCCTCTCATTTTGGTATCACCACTAGATTCACAATTCTTAATGCTTTTGAAACAAGAACACAACATGGAAGTGATACTCAGTACTACTTCAATGTGCTGCAGGCATATATATTTTACCTATTTTTGCTGAAGGAGTGGGGAAAAAATTGAAGCTTCAGCAAAATCTACTTTTGTTTCATTTGCTGGTGTAAAAAAGCAATTTTTAATTATATTGTCATCTTCATTTATTATTAATTACTATTTTTAGTAATTAATATGTTTCTACAGGATCTTTCACCATTGACAGGATTGCCAACACTCTGTGGCAAACTGGCTGCTGAAGGAGAAGAATTAAAACAAGAATTTACTAAAGGTGTTGAGATGTCCTTAAATACAGTTTTGGAAACAACAATCATAACATATCTTAGCAGTAGTTGGTCATTAAATATTACTTAAAGACAACTGCAAAGAACAACTGTTCCTTACATTTGGCAGTGCAGTGAAAAAATATCTGCTGACTCAATTCAGATCTCTTTTGCCAATTAATTTCTAAAATCAAGAGCTATTCCCTTAGTGAAAATCTGTAGCTCGTAATTTTAACTCAACTCCTAGAAAGAAGTTTAACGCTTTATGCAACACTCCCAGATGCAACAGCCAAAGTGCTTGAATATTTCTAAGCTGACAATCAGAAACCCAATTGTCCTCTGCAATATCTAATTATAACAGAGAGTATTATTAGCAAAATAAATTTAAAGGTATTTTTTTTCTTCTAAATTCTTTGCATTTGCTTATAAAATACCTGCAAGTTACCTTTTAATTGCATCACCTTCCATCAGTCCTGGAAGCAGTATGACAAATGTTCCCCATGGCAAACAAAACAGGAACTTTTAGCCTAATTTGTTTTAATCTGTTTCTACTTACAAATAAGGTTTCTGGAATAATAAAGGATGGCATCTCATTTCATCAATAAAAAAGTATTAACATGAAGCCCACAAAAAGGTGACATCCTCTTACTGAATTTCCTGTGCTTAAACCGTATCTGTAGTGTAACCAGTGTAACTGCTTTTATTGTCAAACAAAATTTTCATTTTGTACCATTTACAGTGAGCAGGCTATTATCTTTTTTGTTTAGCTAAGTTTGGTATTGGGAGAGAAATTCACATTACATTCCCAACAAAATTAGTCTGGAAAGGGGAACAAAAGCCTGACAGCAGGAAGTCTGTTTTTACATTGGTGCTTTCTAAAGATTACTTCTACCTAAATTGGATTTGGCAGAGCTTAGTACAAAACTCACAATGAGCTCACAAACCACAATTTCACAGAAGATCCCGTATGAAGCACTATTGATTATTAATCACATAAAATTCCACTCAGGCTGGCATTAAGTGCATAAAACAGGGAAAAAACCTGTAATTCTACTTAACTTTGTTTACAAAACCCAGTATTGTGTATCCAGAAGTAATATTTTATTTTGTTCACAAACCTTAACTGGTTATTCCAAAGGCCATTCCCATGTTTCAGATTTAAAACAGACAGTATTAATAAATATGAAAAAATGGTTTTTGCAAGCTGTTACTGGTATAATATATCCTCAGGAGTACACAGAAGTGCTTTTATATTCAGATCAGTCAAGTATTTTTAAAGCTATGCTGGAACTCAACACATGGGAGTCCTACTGGTTGAAAATATTTTATTCATCTATTCAAGATCAATATTTGAAGCATTTTGGAACAGAGAAATCTACAATACTGTTTTTAAAACAGACAGATTAACCTGTTTTGGCAGGCTTAAATTCTGAAAAAATCCCTATCTTATTTTACAAGTTGTTCTTTGTTTAGAGAAATAATCTGCAGACACAAAAATATGCTTTAATTAAAATAAATGTCATTTGCCATAAAAAACATGTATTACCCAAAGGCAACACACAAGACCAAAACCTGTGAACACTGCAAACCCAACTATGGAATTGCACTAAATTGCCATCTATAAATGAATTACAGCATTGGAGAAATGAAACTGTACCAGTCTCGGGAGTGCCATGCCAGTAACTGAGCATACAAGTTTGACAGTCTGCCCATAATGAATGTAGCCATCTCTCACTGTGAATTCTTCTCCTTCTGATTCATCATCATCCACTGCATGAAACAGGAATTTTCAGAATTACTTGTTTTAATCACCGTTTTTCTTGATACGAGAAACATTTAACATCACACTGTTACATCAAAGATACACTCAGTAACAAACAAGTGTGCACATGGGCAATTAATATGGAGGAAAAAATGCAGGATGCTTTTTTATGAGGATGAAGGAAGGAAAGTGAAGAAAAATATACAGATTTGCTTTTACTTACACAGGTGAATGTAAAATGCTCCCCACTGTTGTGAACTGGCATGGAAATTACCACCTTCTACGTGCAAATATCTGGTGCTAACTGTTTGGGATCGAAGTCTATTAAATAGTGCCACTTTTGTCCCTGATGCAATACATACTGCAAGGAACACATACAGACTTGAGATTATAAAATTACTTCATTATTAAAAAGAAAAGTATCAAAAAGTCACAAATAACATAAAATAAACTGAAGAATACTTGAAGTCAAGACATAATTATAAAATATTGGCGAATTTAGAAAATATTTATATTTGTGACAGACCAAAAATAGACATAAAATTATGAGTGCAATAACATATAGAGTGGCTGTTCTCCAAAGGCATGCTAGCTCACAGAATTCTGCCACTTAGCCAAATGGGCTAGAGCTTGCCAGCTGAACACTCCTTTTGTTCACAGTTCTCCAGCAGCTGATTTAAGCAGAAGCTTTAGCTTGCCCTTGTGAAGTACTTAAGACAACTTTCAGCAATCATTTGAAGAATATTTGAATTATAAAGACACAGTATTCTTACAAATCACAAGCAATTGAAAGGAAGACAGATGTAACTATGTCAAATTATAACCATGCAACTTGTAAGGTTCTCAGATTTGAACTTATTTATCATTCAAAAGACAGAAATGTAAAGTTTGCTCCCCTAAAAAAAAAAAACAGCAACTAAAATTTTGCCATCAGAACGGGCATGTTGCTCCACTTGGTTCATATTTACTATTGAAGAATGCTTGGTTCATATTCACTGTCCATCAAAACTATCTGTCTGAACACAAATTCAACAGTGCATACTCTGAGCCCCCGGGCGTGAACTGCACAGCAACAGATTGCCTTTAGTCATGTGCCAAGCTAGCGGCCCCGAGATCCACATTCCATAGGTGAATGGGTTCCAGCCCAACACAGATGGAAGAGCCTTTTAAAGCACTAGTGAAGAGAGAGAGAAAAACAAACAAAAAAAAGGGTATCTCTTGAGGTGCTCCAGTGGTACGCAGGCAAAAAAAGGTGGAGGAAAAGCAAAAACGTTCCCAATTCTACATTAGCACCAGAGATACCGTTAGTTGAAAAACATGGTAACCAAATAAATCTGGGTGAAATATCACCATACAGATTTCTTAAATGACTACTTAAAAGGAACCATGCAAAACAAAAATAAGAACAACATGAAAATGGTATGAGACAGCAAGAAGGTGGCTGTGATGTGACAAAGTGCAGTCTGGATAACATGCTGCTACTCATTTATCACAATCTGAAAGCAATCCCTTTGATACTGATCAAAACATTCTAAGCACCAGATCACGGCAATTAAAGAGATCCAAAAGCTTAGAAAGTTGAGGTAGAACATTCTTTATACACTTGTCTACATGAATTCATTCCTTGGAACACATGGGGGTTTGGGTGGGCCTATTATATTTACTAATTAATTAACCATGACTGCATAGAACTAAGCAGGGTAACCTATCTACATTGGAATATTTTAAGATACACTGAAGTGTACAGTTCTAAAATACAGCAAAAAAACTGGAGTTGAAAACTTCAATGTATTTCTCTTGTAGTCAGACCTTAAAAAACATAACAAAAAAGTAGTATGAAACAAAATTAATTGCTAAGTAAAGAAAAAACAGAGAAATACTTACAGTCTGCATTTTTCAGTGACTGTTTCTTTTTAGAGGGTTTGGAGATGACTTTGATCCGTTTACTGAGGAACACACCGATGTCATCACTATTGCCATAGAACATTTTTACTGATAACATGAAGTGCTTTCTCTTGTCTGAGTCTGATATGTATAATGTTTTGGCAGTGCAATAATTCTGTAGATGAAAATATACTGTGGTTTACTCTTTGAAGCCAACCCAGTTCAAGAAACTAGGCATATTTAACTATGAATAAAATAGGAAAATTGATGCAATAGTTTCTAAAACAGATGAGGACCTGTTTTTTCCACTTCTTCCCTATGCATTTCTTTTATGACTGTTTAGCTTTGTGAAGTGCTGCACCCAACCTCATTATTCTATCATCATTCCAAAGACCCTTACCAGGACCAGAAGAGACGACTGGAGACCATAACTGTGTCAAAGCCACCTGTGAAGGGTCAAGAGCACTACTAAAAATTACATTTGATTAGGGCTGTGCAGACCCTGCACTGGGCATCCACAAGGGCCCACCTGTGCAGAAGATGTGTTGAGCTGAACTTTTCTTGAAAGGATGGGAAATGATTGGGTTTTGAAACACAAGGAAGTTATCTTTGGCTAAGTGTTTATGCTAGTTAAAAAATCTCATCAAGAACTTCAATTATTCTTTATTCTTTTCCTATTTTGAATATATGAAGCATTTCTGGTAGACTGTGCTGGAAATACCAGATAGCTATAAAATACTGCTTAATAAAACAACCAGGTAAAATGAACACTTTTGCTGCCACCTCTATTCCAACTGCTTAAGTCATCACAAACACCTTAAAAAAACTTGTAAGCAATTTATACCCCTGTAAAAATAACCTACTAGATTTTTAAGATGCTACTTCAATTGCATTTTTAGGCAAAGGGACTTGAAGACTACTTCTAGAAGCAGATGTTTAGATATTTCCTTGATAAGATTATCCATCCACTCATGCAAGCCAAGGAGCAGGACAGAGAATTTGGGCCACAAACCATATTTTAGTTAGCCATTGATGCCTACCAAATAACCTAACAGTTTACTGAGTCTGCATCAACAACCTACAAATTAGATGTTAGTACCTTGCTATGACCCTAGGAGCCAAAACCAACTATTCAATTGTCCTAAATATTTTGAGGGATTTTTTTTCAAACCACTATGCAATACCTAGAAAGAAAATGATCCAAAAATAAGAAAGGGCATTCTTTGAAATATACACCGTGCAGCTATAATATCCTTTGCAGTCAGTTATCTTAGTGGTTTATTACAGTTTTTCTACCTTTCCTTCCAAGTTCAGCTGCTGCATTTCTTGGTCACTGTTTCCTATCCCAATAAAGGCGCAAGGTTGTGACTCCTGCTCGGTGCAACCATCCCGCTCCATTTGCTCTTTTTTTTTCTTCCATCCACTGCCCATGAGATACACACATGGAGGAGGACAAAAGAACCTGAAAACAAAGAACATTATGGAATCACACACAGTTTTCCAGATAAACAAACTGATGTGTACCCAATGCTTCCACATTCACACTTGAGTTTATACAGGCACACCCTTCATCTGTCTTGAAGGTTGTCTAAAAGGCAAATTAGAAAAAAAAAGCAAGGAAAATCAGCAGTAGATGTACTGTCACTGAGAATCTTTCCAGTTCAATATATTCCAGGTAGCAGTCTGCATCTCTATAAAATACCTTACAAAGAAATTCTGAAAGAAAGGAAAAAAGGCCTCAATAGTCTTTTGCAGGTGCTTAACATGATGGAGCAATTAATACACACAGAACAGTTTCACAAACTAATTTAATGGACAACTGCTGACTACAATTCCTAAATGTTGAGAGTTTTGTCATAAGCAAGAAGGGAGTTTATTCTGTCCACACATAAATCACATAAATCTCTCCCCAGTTTTTAAATGGAATCGATAATTTTATATCTTCATCAGTATGTGTAAAAATAAGGCCTAGTTTTCAGCAGCACTGACTCTTATCAGTCTAGATGCTATTTATAGCAATATGTTCAAAATTAAATTCAGCATTATAATACAATGCATTGGTCTTGAAGTTTCTGCAAATTGTTAAAGCCGAAATCATGAAAAAGTTTGGTTGTAGTTAGCAAACAAGCTTTGTGTTTTTACCATCATTACACTATGGTCAAAGATAAAGTGGAATGAATATAACCAGTTGTGAGGTAGCAAAGGAGGCATGTAAGGGAGGGGAACATGAAAAAGTTTCTCATTATTTTATTTACTTCAGTATGGAGAGTAGTGTTAAAACTCTGCACTTCTGCAACTTCTGCAACCCAACCATGACTCCTACCTTACAGGTGAGGGGTTTCTGGCCTTTTCTTTCTTTTTTTTTTTTCTTCTTCTGTTTTTTAAATTGGGCTTGGGACATCTGAATTCCAGGCAGGGGGAGCAGGCTCCACGCTGGGGCAGCAGCCAGTTGTGCTGGTGGGCAGATGTCAGGGCAGGGGAGTAAACTGAACTGTGGGCTCCAAGTCATGGAAAATGACCAGAGGACACAATTATTCAGTTTCTGAAGTGTCTGTGGGAGTCCTGGGCAAGAGAGGTCAGTGCCAGGTAACTGGTTGGACTTGATGATATGAAAGGTCTTTTTCATCCTAAATGATTCTTATTTCTATTAAACACCATTTAATGCTAGTTTTAGTATGAAAATCTAGTGTAAAACTCCTATTTATCTCAGCTATTCAGCATTATTTTTTCCAGCATGATCACATGTATTTAACAGATATAAATTGGTTTTGTAAGTTACAGAATTCTTAATAGATTAACCAAAGTGTTATTAACAGTACCATAAAATTAAATACACATATTAAGAATACATATAAATAAATCCAAGTATTTGTAGTATTTTTGGTTAATGGACACAAATAATGTGTATTTTCTGTCAGAGAAGCAAATCACCAAATTTTAAGTCTTACTGCTGTTTAAAAAGCCTTAGTGGTTATGAAAATGAATAAAAATTTACCTGTCTGCAGGCAAAAAACTCCTCAAACTTTCTTTCTTGACTATAAATCTGTAGTCAAAATTTTTCCCTTGCATTTGTTCTATTTACAACACAGCAAAGCAGGTGTTATACTAATAGGTATACAGCTAAAAGATCTATGAACTTCTTTCAAAAGTATTGTGGTCATCATCTGTAAGCTATTCTTGATGAAGAAGTTATGCATGGATTAAAAATTAGTGTCAACCTTTATTAACAGAGCAATGGTCTGGTAAAATAAAACCAAAACAAAAATCCAACAAATCCCTTCTATTCCAAATATTACACCATAAAGAACAAGACATATTTACCCTTTTTCTTTATGTACTCTTTTGTATTTATCTTACTGGTTAGAACACAAGAAAAGAAAATCTCTACTTTTTTTCATACCCTTTCTCATTTCAGCTTTATTCTAAACCAAGTCCTTTGAATAACTACAGCCACTAGATGGCAATAAAGACCTGTAAGAAACAAGGTGTAACCCACTGATGAAAACAAACCACAACAAAAAGCACTCTTAAAATTAGAACGCAGAGAAACATCTTTGAAAACTTACTGAACTAAGAAACTTTTACAGCTGATAAAATTTTAAGTTTGGTTGAAACTACAAACATGTAGAAAGAGTCTGGACACTCACAATTTGAGTGGGTTTTCCTTCTCATATATCTACCTCTTTCTCAGCTTTCAGGCAGACACAGCTACAGTCTTGGGTCTTTTTAACTTCGTATTTACCATTCCACGAACTCACATACAGAAGAAATTAGCTATGAATATTCTGTCCAATACAGAAATGTGAACCAGGTTTGAACTTTGAAAACACTGTATTAAATCAGGTAAATGTAAGGAGAGAACAGTATTCCTTCAGTCAATTCAAGCCAATCAATACAGAGAAAATGTGGTACTTCAAGCAGAGCAGCTACTCCAACTGACCTTGCTAGGAAGCAAGGGCTTAAAGGGAAATAAGAGCCGCTCGTGTAATTTCCACCTAATTCTGATGGACTCAATGCTCTCCTGAAACCACAGGCTTCTGTCACAAAGGTTTGCTGTTTCAAATCATCCAAATCATCTCTGTGTTCATCTTATAGAAAACTGAGTCTTCAGGAGAATTCAGATGCTTCTACTAGCTAGTTATTTTATACCAAGAGTGACTTTGGAAGGGAAGTTTCTCCTTTGTATCTGTTGGTGAATTCTAAGTGTTTGTCAATTACTCACACTGTTCTGAGTATGAAACTGCTCAGCAAACTTTCTTCATAGGAGGTTAAAGAACTAACAACATCCACTAAAGAACTCAATGTGACAACAAACAAATGAAAAATCCTTAGGTACTACAGTGCTAAGGACAAAGCAGCGGAGCCATGGGGTAAGCCCTGCAAAAAACTATGCTCTCAATAACAAAATTTTATCCAGAGGACAGGCACACTCGGTTCAGAGAAAGGAAGTACTTGATTAGAAATTACAGGAGCTCCTTCACTAACAGCTGTAAAACAAGATGCAGCTACAGCATTCTCATGCTAATCAGCAATGATCATGTTTAAATGCAAACAGCACAATCAAAATCCCTATCTGGCTCGCAGTCTTTAGATAAACTATGCCTTGGAATCCAAAACACTTCAGTCCTTTAAACTGCTGAATGTTCACACTGCTCAGACTTTGAAGAGACAACACTCAGTCAACGGTAAATATGGAAAACACTACAAGAAGGGCAAACCAAATACCCACAACTCATCAAGACTAAACAGCACCTGAGTCTCTATCAGCTGAATGCCTCTGAAAGGTGACAATCATGCAACAGCAAATATCAGGCACAAAGTCTTAAATTCAACTAAAGCCCAACCTGAGCTTCTTACCTCCTGGCTTCTTTGCTAAGCTAAAAACCATTGACTTTGTGAAGTGCAAGGCTCATAGGAAGGGTGGACTCAAAAAAGTCAACTCCCTTCATTCCTGTTCCTTAGAAGTACCAAAACCTCTCAAATGAACCTAGGAAGTCTGCATCCATGCACCTGGAATCGTGTTATTGTGATGCATATTTAAAACAGGCCAAGCTACATGACATCTGCACCATCTACAGTAAGCACTTAACAGAGTATTTCACCACCTAGTAACCCTCATCAAAACACTGAAAAGTAGTTGTTGTGCTAACCTTTTAATTATGATGTCCTAAGTTTGCTAATGGCAAGCATTTTCCATGACTTCGCAACAAGTAAGACTTAAATAAAGACAGGAACAAGAGGTGGAAATTTGTCCAGGTTTAAGTTCTATATTTACTTGAAAGAGATAGCAAATTTAAGAAATAATTCCTTTTGTAACTTGAATTCCTCATTACAAAAGTAATGCAAAGTAAGTTACTCTTTAAGGTCCAAAAATTAACCAGATGATATCAATGCCACAATGAAATCCCATGGAAAACAGGAAATTTGTCTACAAAAATGAGTATAAAATAAGTTTCTTTCTAAGATGTACGCAAACCAACTCACTTCAGAAATGGTGAATGTAAAAATGATAAAAACTTGGCTGTTGAGTTGCATAAAGCACCATTAAAACTTTACTAATTTTGCTTACTCCAGAAATATGAAGAAACAAAGGCCACAGTTTGCAATAAATAAAGCAGAAACAATTTAAAAACTCAAGAGAAAAACAAAAGAAGAAACAGGAATATAATACTTCATCATTCAGTTTTACTATGTACCTTAGGGCACACATGGATCCAAGGATTTAATAACTGGCAGTTTCCTTTATGCTGATAACAAGAGGACATCATTACTGATGCTGACAGTCTGGGAACTCACAGAAGAGTATTAGAGACAGTCTACATGGTATGTTACAGCTTAAGAACAACTAAAATATTTAAACTGAAAAAATGAAACCTTAGTATGTATAGGACAAGAGGGAACAGGCAGAAACTGAAGCACTGAAGTTCCACTTGAACACAAGGATGAACTTTTTTACTGTGCAGGTGACTGCACATGAACAGGTTGCTCAGAGAGGTTCTGGAGTCTCCCTCACTGAACGCATTCAAGAACCATCTGGAAACAATCCTGTGCCACGTGCTCTAGGTTGGAGCAGATGTCCCCACATGGTCCCTTCCAACCTGATTGATTTGGTGACTGATTCCACACCTTCATTTCGTACCCATAGCACAAGAGCAATCATTTCAGCACCATATTATATGATAATCATCAACCAACTATTTTCATTCCTGATCTCCTTTTATAAAGCTCTCAAGTTTTCTACACTAATTTGACATGCTTCCATTCTTAAACAGATGAATCAGAGATAACCTGCATGAATAAATGCAACTGTTAGGTCAATAAACCCACATATAAAGGAGCATCCTATTTGCTTCTACTAGTCATGCAAGAAAATCATCACACAGTCAAGACAGCAAGAGAAGACTGCAGGAAAAGCACCTTTGCCTAAAAGGCATTCATTCTCACGTATTCCTGCAGATTCTGTCCCTTAGAAAAGTACCTATAATTGTAACATGTACTGTATTGATTTTTGCAAGGAAATGTTTATCATAAATACAGTCATGATTGGCCTATCATTCTTGTTAAACTTAGTGCAGATGTGATTCAGAAACTTATCTTACTAAGACTACCAATTTCCATTTCATATTAATGTGAAATTATTCAGAAAAAAACTCCTCTACAAGTATTCACTGTTGACCACCTCATTTACTCCAACATTACAATGGAAGGTTTAAAATGAGAACAATTTTAAGTAATGGAAGAAAAGTTTAGCCCATAGATAGGGAACCTCTTGGTAGAAACTGGCATCACTCCATTGAATGCTATAGGTTTGCAGTACCTGTTACACAATTAAATGATTTAGGAGGAAGCATTTTATGTTTCTGCAGACTACAGTGCAAACGGAGCAATTCTGCAAAGCACTGTGCACCCAAATACTCAGTGTAGTTTCCTTGGCTGCCAGCTGCCGACAGACTCAGCACAGCATAAAAAGTTACCTTTTTTCATTTCCATATGATTTCTGCGCAACTTTCGCATGGAGTATTAGCACTGTTTGGTCACCTCGCTCCTTCAGGTAATTTCGCATTGCTTCCCTAAAAATCAAAACACAATATAAGCTTTCAAAGTTCTTTTGGTTTTGTTTACAACAAAATGAAGACAACTTTGGGGAAAAAACTCCAGGACCTGCAATTCCAAAAAGGCCATCGTTACCAGGGTCAAGATGTGTTTGCTCACTGTTTAAGACAATTACACAGGAAAAAGAAGTGACTATCCCCCACAAAACTAGCAATATGGGGTCTGTGATCATTTACAATTACTGTATTTCCAGGAAAAAAATTCTTCTGATGTAAAATCATACCAATGCCAGTAATTACACCATGTTTAAAGTCCTATTTCATTAAGCAACATGCCAGAAATTAGAACACATTTTATTAGTTAAATATTTTCTTCATGACCTATTTAGTATCTCATGATAAGGACAAATTGTCTAAGCTTTTAACCAACTCAGTGCAATATTTCTATACAAGTTTTCTTTTGGTTTTGAAGATACTAAGAAAAACTTAAAATTCTTCAGCGTATTGTTTCACCTAGTTTTCTAGAGAAAAGATCTACTTTCTGCATACAATCAGGTAAAAAAAATTAAAAAATGCTTTATTGTTCATCATCACTGTAATTACAGATGTTACATAAATGCTGTAATTACCTCAAACACACCAACAACAATTCCTTGAGAGAAGCAAGAGAACAATAACAGCCAGTCACTCTTCTGTATAATAATCTAACTGTTCATTAAGCAGCATGCCAAATTCAACGCCCTAGGGATCAGCTGTGCCGGAGTGCTGGCAGGAACACCAGTTCCTGAAGGAGCTTTTGTGGGTTGAATGCCCACCAATGCACTCATCTTCAAAGTCATCTACCAGAGAAATAAATTATGGATTTATCAGGAATTTATATGAAAAGACAAAACTCTACACAAGAAGGTTTTTCGTTTGGTTGTTTGGATTTTTGTCTTTTTATCTGTGAACTGCGCCAACTATTGAATTCCCTTAGGACAGATCTGGAAAACCAAACATTTCTAGTGAAAAAATCGTGGAAGATAGAAAGCAGTATTTTATTGACCAGACCTTTTCCAGAAGAAATCCCCAGAAAGGCAAGTAGATTGAGCCAGGGCTGGGTTGGACAATGACAACTCAGCTTTGCTAATGATGTTTTGCAAATTCTTGTGTTTGTCACGCCTGCATAGGACATGATTAATGTCTAGTGATCAGTGAGCCGATTTTCTGTGTAAATACCAGGATATAAGAACAGAGAATAGACTTGAACTGCTGTTTTAAATTTGGACTAACTTCATCTATTTACATTTGACATTGGTAAAACTGATGTTTATCCATGAAATACAGCTGGATGAACTGTTTCAAAGCTCACAGACTTACTAATTTACAGACATTTTTAAAGAGTATATTTTAAACTCCAAAACATAATTCACTGTGAAATTATTATTATACACTTCATTATGATATATATTAGCTGCATTTAAGTTGTTTAAAAACTTTTAATCTAACAATTTGAAATATTCTGTTAAGAGTACTATCATACTAAATTAAGAACATCTGTTGTATTAAAAACTTTGACATGACTATTATTACACTTGACTATCAAACCCAGCAACTCACACAGAAAACTGCTCAATGCTATCTAATCTTTATTTAGCATTGTATGAGGAAGAAAATTTGTGTTTTCTATTGGTCTGTTCATACAGTGGATTGGTACAATCCAAGCTCCTGTGAGAATAAGTGATGTTCCCCCTCTGACCTCTCCCACTGATATCTTATGTGACATTTTTCATTATTCAATGCTAAAACTCTTCATGAAGGTAGTATTAGTACAGTTTACATCTAAAACTAACTGGCATTGTATGAACAGAGTAGTGTTGTTCTGCTGGAGATTATTAGTCAAACCAGACAACCTTTAAACAAAAAACCCACAGCAATTTTCCAATAATTGAACTAAATGCTTTTAAGGGTTTACAGACACATTTTCAGCATTGCATAAACAAGTCAATCTTAAAAATATGGGTGACAGTTGTTCTGTTTCAGCAGTTTACTCTTCAGAGGAAAGTTAGGTTGTTTGTTTCCAACCTCTATCATCACAGGAAAGGTTTTCAAACTGCAGTTTTGAAGGATGGCTGCCGCTTCTCAAATACTCACCCTGTATTCAGGAAAAAGCAATGAGCATACCTAGTAGCTAAAATCCTGCACATGAAATTCAGAGTGACTACAGTAAATAGAAAACTTATTTAAAAGCTCTCATTGCATAGTAATTTCTTTTTTTGTTGCTCTTTTTGAAACATAGAAGATACATTCTATTTTTGTTCACTATTTTAATGAAGGAAGATAAATTCTATTAATAACTTCAGGGTTATAGTATAGATGCTACTACCCAAGATGGAAAGCAGCTCATTATTAAAACATAGTATCTTCAAATATCCCTGAAGAGTCCCAGGCCAACAAGAAACTGCCACGTTTGTTCAAATGCTTGTAAGTCAGTATGGGTCAATTTTGCACTGAAATGAAGTTTAATGATGACAAGCTAACCTAAAATGTATCCAGAAATGCAGTGAGACAGATATTCACAACACAAAAAGTAAATATTCCCCCCCATCATGTGCTAACATAAGGTATCATTTCATTCAAAACACAGGCTGTCAGGGTGACAAGAGGCTTCCTCTATCACCACACAAAACTATAACAACAAATGGCACATCCTTTTTTGCTTTCAAGCAAATAGTGGATTTTATAAGCCAGAAGCTAATTATAATTGGCCCAGTTGGTGGCACAGAATAATAAATATTTGCATAGACTGTGTTAAAGCAGTTCAAAAAAAGAAGGTGACTTCTTAACAGTTTGTGGTGTAAATACATCCCAGGCAGGCCAGGAGCAAATCAAGCACTCTACTCCAGTCACCCTAAACACCTTCCAGAATGGATTGACTTGACAGTTCTGTTTGATACTCTCTGATTACTCAGGGTTCATCAAAAATTGGTTCAGATCACTCATTGACAACACCGTGTTCAATTCCGGCAGCAAAAAGTGTTGCATGATCTCACTTTGACTCAAGAAACAAATCAGCTCATTCCTGAGGATTTAAAAACAAGCAGATCCATATCCTACAATATAACCTACAATAACTGATACATGAAGTCAACACCATTTCTCAAAATGCCTTTTGAGTTTCACATTAAAAATAAGCCAGTGTGTTAAAAATTGTACTTCTGGCTGCTGACTGCATATACAACTGAAAAGCTTTGATATTTAAAATTCTAGTGTCAGCAACCCACACATTTTTAACCTAATTTTTCTGAGAATGCAAGGGGTAACTTCAGAAAATTGTTAAATACTGAGTTTCTTGAATGCTTACCTTGTGAGCCGTTTCGGTTGAGGTCGCTCTCCAAATTTCCTGAAAAAAAGAAGTAGTTGCTAATTTAAAACAAAACGGTTTAGACATAATCTTACACTAAGATACTATCCCAATTTCAGAATTCTTGAAATTGTATTAGAATTTTATGTCTTTTCTTTGTAATTTCCTAGATAAGATCACTATTAAAGTATTAACCACCTCCTTGCAGCAGCTTTTCCCACAACAGCAGAGGCTTTTTTAAATTTGAACACTGAGTAACTTTCTTTGTTGAGGTCACATTTGCTCTCAGAATCACTTCTGGAAAGTTCAGACATCACAAGAATGTAAAGAAGCAGAAGATCTTTGCCATAGAATTGACCAGCAGTGCCATCAACAAGCAGTTACTGTAAACATACAGAAATTAACAGACATATCTGTGTTGACAAATAAGTGAATGCTTTCCACCAGGACAATTTCTCAAAAATCTGTTTTTCCTTCTTGACTTCTTACAAAAAGGATGACAACATTTTCATACATGCCAGTACAGAATTACAGGAAAAATCTCTCCTATGGAATGCAGCCAAGCTTGATCCATAAATAGCCTGCAATACACTCAAGGTTTTTTCACCATAAAGTGTTTTGAGACAGCTGTACTTCTTTCAGTGCTTCAACACCATCCTTGAGAGGAAGAACACTCTTTACACTAGGCTAAAACTTTCCACGAAAGTCTTTATTTACATAAGACACCAAATTAACACATGGCAGATACATTTTCATTACCAAAACCACCCTCAGATTACAACTAAATGGTCAGGTAAAAGATCTGAAAAAAGGAAGGCTGCACCCAGCAATGTACATCTGCTAATCCTGGTGAGGAAGTGCAACCACAAGCTAAAATGATAACAAAGATGGGGGGAAAAAAACCCCCAAGAAACCCACAATGCAAAACCAAACCAGCAAAAAGACAGGCTTAGTTTAACACCTTTTTGCCTAAAAATAAACAGAGACATAAAAGACTTTTGTCTCTGCTTTTACTGCCAGTGTTCATAAATATCTCTATGACATGCCAAGTTCATTCTATAGGTGGGCATAGCTTTCCCCTTTATGTTTCCTGGATAGGGAAAAGAACCCTTTCCTACTATTGTCCTACAAGAGTGTTAGAGGCTCCCTAGGACAAGAATTAAGTGATGTGACAAGAAATTCCCCTGTTCATGCAATGGATCTGTCCTGGACTGTAGAGCTACTGATGGTGGAATGATTTCATACATTCCAATTTAATTTCTGTAATCCCAGAAATGTACAAATATGTAACTATTATCATTGATATAGCTGAGCTAAATAGCACTCTCCTGATAGGGCAGTGACAACATTCAGCCAATTTAAAAGTTATTTTTCAAGACTTGAGAAATATGTCTTCTAAAATACTGGCAGTCTACACAGAGGAACTGAATAAATGACATGAAGCCAGATTTTCTTTCCAGCTTAAAACAATGAAATAAAAATTTATTTTTCCAACCAAACATAAATTCCCTTCATGTTTTACTTTGTTGTTGTTAGTATACAGTTCACTTCTCTGGCTTGCTTTTAATTTTAAATGAAACTATGAAACCAGAATTCTTGCTGTGAGATTTGTTTTTATTCATTTTAAATTCTGAGGTCTACTGGACACAAACTTAATTTATATTTTTCTCTGTGGTATGCATCACTGCATAGACATATCTGTAATGCAGAAAAGGTAACTAGAAAACCCAAACAGCTTTGCAGTTTGGCAGAGGGAAAGTTTCATCCAAAGCCTTTCCGCTTCTAACACCTATGTTTTCAGGATCTGCCTAGCTACCTCCTGAGCACCCCCTGTGCCTCTGATTTTCCCTGGCTAACAGGAAAATCAGAGAAAAGCAGGTGTATATCCCAGCTCCCCTGTGTCTGTGTAGCTGCTCTTCTCCCCTGAAGACTCAGGATCATCCCATTTGGCAGAGGGTCTGTGACTCTCTGAGCAGAGAACAGATTGCCTTAAAGCAATATTCTACAAACAACATCCCTATACATTAGCTCCCTGCTTTTGAGCAGAACTACTGTCTTTGTTTCAATTCCTCTGCACATTTCAATTCACCACAAAATTGAAGAGGTGCTTATCTTGGAGCAAAGAAGGCATTATGCACACCACACTTACCACTTGTCCTGTGGCCAATAGATCCAAAACAAGATGAGGACCTCAGTACACCAGAAACTGCATTAACACAAAAACCCCTTACAGACAAAACCTCACACTGCCCTAAGGTATCACACACCCTTGCAGATCTGGAGTGCAGCACATACATTCCACTTGCACATACACTTAATTACTAAAAAGAGTCTTATTAACAAGAGAGCTACACAACACAGTTGCAATTACTAAAAGAAATAAATTCCATCTTTTCCCTTAGTCAAATCCTGAACATACAACACAGGAGAAAAGTACCAAAATCCCCACTCTTCAAAAACAGAATCAGTCACTCTGGAGATACACAGGGCAAACTGATCTGATGCTCAGTGCAGTACCTCCCTAACACATACACCAGCTTTCCCCAGCCTCCTCCACACAAAATGAAGTTATTTATGTCACTGTAACACTTGTGAACCCATATAAGTGCTACCCTTAGCAATATGAGCCTTTCAAAGAGATGATGTAAACTGGGCAAACCTTTTATTATTCTTTCAATATACACTATAGAGAGGTAGAATTGGAGGAAATTGCACCTTGATATTTACTTTAAGTCTCATGTTAACTCTTTCTAAATTAAATTCAGTGACTTTTCCTCAATAATGTTGTCTTGACAGATGACTGATGGCTATGTACCATAGCCACAGTGTCAAAGAACAGCCTTGTCCTGCATCAGTACAAAATCATTTCAAATATCCCATAAATATTCACCTCCCTAGCTCAACAGCAACAGTTAAAGAAGTTAGAATTCATAAATGATTAAGAATGAAATAGGAAACGGAAACATCATCATGCCACGGCATTATTCTGCCACACCCCCACAACTCTGAAAACTTGCAGCAGTGGAAAAAAGTTATCTCAGAGTAATAAAAGTTAGCATGAAAGTCAGTATGAATAATCAATAGTTTTTGTATCCAACTGGATAAACTCCAGCCTTCAGTGAGAGCATGAGAGAAAAGTGACAAACAGATGCAAAGATCTGATAAAAGGTCTAGGAGACTGATAAAAGATATGCAAAATGTGGAAAGGATATACTTATTCTCTGCTGTCTCACAAATACAGGAATTGGGAAATATATCCAACACCAAAAATTTAATTTAAATCTTTTTTTTCCTTGCTCTACAAACAAAAAACTAAGCTGTAAAACATAGTGCTAGAGAATATTGTGGAGGCTGAAAGCAGAAGTAAGCTCAAAAGACTAAACAGAAGCCTGATACAGAATTCAATTAAATTCTATTCAGTATAATGACCTGTTTTTTACAACCTTGTCCTCAGGAAAAGCTTAAGTATGTTCTACCAGCAGCAAAGAAAATAGTGTAAGTTTAAAAAAACCCAAACCAATCTACATTTACCCTGTCTTTTACATGCTCTCCTTACTCATCCATTACTGATGACTAGCAGGCATGGATCAGTATATATACTCCTATGAACCAGATAATTCCAAAGCAGCAAATGCATTCAGGATGTCAGAATTGTAGTCACACTACAAAACTCAAATACACAAACAAGACACAATTGTTTTTTTAAAAAGTATCACAAATATTTTGTTTAATGGTTCATCTGGTTTACTTTTTCCATATGTTTGCAAACTGAAGTAGAGATGTGTAGTGACAATATAACCTGAAGGACAGAAACCATCAGCAACTTCTACACAGAAGACAAAGAATCTTTTTAAGTTTTCTGATGTTAAGACAGATGAAAATGAAGCACATTCTATCTATGGTTTTATACTAAATGACATCCACTGCACAAGCTATGATTGTTGATGTTTCAAACTTTCATATTTGACTGGCATGCCAAAAAATGAGCCAGTTCAATCATTCCAAGGTTACCTGTCAGACATGACAGAGACTGCAACACTTTTCTTGTGTACATTTTCACTGGATTTCACTGTTCTGGAATTTCTTTATCTATTCAGTATTTCTATTTCTCTTTTTTTCATCTTGAAAATATGCAGATTGATGAATAACAAAAAGGTACAGGAGAGGAAACTAAAAATGTATCATAATTATATTCTTGCAGAGGTTATTAGACAAGAAAAATATATGTAATTTGAAGTCCTAATTACAGGCTATGTATCATTATATTTGAATGCTCACCAAGTTCCTTTAATTTGCTGGGTTTTTAAATTTTACTATCAAGGCTAAGTGCTCTTTCAGGTGTTCTGTATTGGATTCTAGACACACAGACATACAGTGAAGTTGCTGTTTCATTCACATCAGGTCAAGCTGTATTTATTAGTAAAGCCCAACACACTGTACTGGAAACATGAGTGACAGCATTAGTCACACCATAACCACTTGCTACTGGAGCAAGTTATACTTGCCCTAATAATTCTTTTCCCAGTCCTGTTTTTTTTCCAACCACCCATTAGCATTCTACTATTTCCTGTATTTTGTTTTCTGAGGCTTTGCATAAATTTTATCACTTCCATACTTTGCACTGTAGGCATAACTCTTCAATATCATGTCCCAAATAATTCTTTTCATTAAGAAAGTCCCAGTTTGCCATTTAAAATGCTTTTCCTTATTCAGAGAAATGTAAGGAAACATAGTCTTTCTCCTTTTATATTTTACTGCCCTTCAACTAAGTATGCAAGTTAAGAAGTAAAGTAACACTAATCTTGTCAGTACAGTGGATAGCTTTATTCAAACTTTTAAAATTCTCAGGTTAGGTAAACACATGGCACAATATACAGGATAAGTTTCAAATGTCTTCAGGCAATACAGAATGTGAAATTCTATTTGGAATTCCTAGCTCAGATACAATATGCACTGCAATTTTCTACAGCTGCAGGAATATGAATTTTCACTGTTTTCAGCATCTATCAGTAGTTGTATGCCTTTACTAAACTTGCCAAAATTCTTTTGTTATAAAGTCTTATTTTCTGGACATAAATGATCTGGCTCTTTTTTTTTTAAATTCAATGGTGCTATGTGTCAAGTGAACTTTGGAGGGAAAAAGAAATGAAAATTACCAAAACAGTTCTGCCATTCGCAGGAAAAAGAATTATGAAAAAAATCTCTACAAAAATCACATGCTATCCTATCTTCAACTCTGACTGAAGATCTATGGTCACTGAACAGCTCTAGCATCCTCCTGCCTGGAATATGAACTGCAAATTTTTCCAGTACTGGTCTTCAGCCAAGACCATTCACCTTCATGTGCTGAGCACAGAAGCCTTAAAGAAATATTTCCACAACATACAAATACAGACAAGCTTCAGCAATTAGGTATTGTATCTTCACTTGGCCTATGGATTGACACAATTTTTGGCATCTAGTCAGAATAGCATGGATCTTTCTGAAAATGGTCTCCAGAGAAGCAAAATGCAAAAGGGAGTTGTCAAATTCAACTACAGCAGAAACAACAGCTGAGCAGAAAGCAAGTGTGTTGGAGAGGCCAACATGGGGGAGCAGCAGAAACAGTGTGGACTAGGAATGGGAAGACAAGAGCTGCAAACTAAGACTTGCTAAATGAAAAAGATGGACCTGAGACCACTATGGGAAATGGGGCACCAGAAAAATCTGTGGCAAGGCAAAACATTTGAATTTAACAGAATATACAAAGTGTAGTAAAAATACACTACAGTTACTGTTTTCTGTGTCAATTTTTTTTTTGTGACAGAAGTTTCCCTGGTGTCTTAAAAATTTCAACACTGAAAATAAAAGTAAATACTTTCCTTACCCTGAAGAATCCAAAAGCATTGTATCCAAAACCAGAAAACCGCCCAGAAAGCTGCCAGATGCCCCATCCTTGGAAACATTCACTGGACAGGGTTTCTGAGCAACCTGATCTGACTGAAGACATCCCTGCTTGTTGCAGGGTATTTGGACTCCATGACCTTTAGAGGTTCCTTTCAAAACAAATATCCATGTGCTGAGATCTCTCTCCTTTCTGCCTTACGCAAGTATAAAGAGATCATGAGGTGCTTTGTTGCTCATAGGTCACTAAACGATCCAGGTGTGTATTTCCCCCTCACCATCAGACGGGTGAAGAGAAAAACATGAATAAAGAGCAAGAAAACTTAGGTATTGACATCATATAATTGTTTAACATAGAAAACAGAAGTGGAAGTAGAGAAAAACAAAGTGAAACAGGCCACTCACCACCACCCACGATCGATACCAAGTCACTTCCTAAGCAAAAGCTGGGTAACCTCTCTAAATCCCACAGCCCTCCAATTTATTGCTGGGCATGACATTATACGGCAGGGAATATCTCTTCAGCTTCTCTGGGACACCTGCCTGGCTGTATGCCTCCCCGTACCTTGTACCCCCCTCAGTCACTGTGGGGGATCACACAGCAGGCAGAGGGAAAAAGAGAGAAGGCCTTGATGCTGTGCCAACACTGTTCAGAAAGAGCTGAAATATCAGGGTGTTATCAACACTGTTCTGGTCACCAAGAACATGGCACCATAACAGCTGCGAGGAAGAAAATTAACTCTGTGCCAGCCAGACCAAGTACAATGAGAAAATAAAAGTCCACATTTTCTGCATGGGAAACAAATGCCAGATTTTAAAAAGGCACAGAGTGCCCGTTCATTGGAAAAGTTTCACCCCCAAATACCTGACTGCAAGATCATTTCCAGCTGGACCTACTCACTTGCTGGTGCTGTTGACTGATGTAGCAAAGGCCTAACATCATTCCTGAACACTAAACTCAATTTTTTCTTTCTTAGTCCTATTATATCACAGTACATGACACAGTATTTGGTGTAGAACATGTTAGAAGAACTCTTTAATAGGCTGCAAGAGATGACTATAATACCTCAGTATGGACTTTGGAAAAAATCCCCAGACAAATGTCACAAAGAAACTGGCGTGGATGGAACTTACCTCACACTTTTCAGTTCAGTGGTTTCAGTTCCATCTCCCAGAGCACAAATGTCTCAACATTGTGATAAGTAAGATATGGCAATCACTAATTTAAGACAGTAAAAGACCCAGAGTATTAAACATAGAAATTAAATACAGAACAGAGTGATCAAGGAAAGGTTTTACTTCCTTAGAGGAGATCCAAGGGAAACAATGCTTGAAACAGGAGGAGTCTAATAAAAGAACTCCAGATTTTTATATAGTCTTTGGCAATGTCTCAGACTACACTATGAATTCAAAAATAAAGAAAGAAAATCCACCCTCTGCTCTCCAATGATATGAAGTGACAAAGAAGTCTGGTGAGAGGCTCAAGTTAAGTCCCAACACTTCTAATACCTATCAAACAGCTGGTATCCCACAAACCATTATGTGTGAGAGGATTGGGGAAGAAAAAAATGCTGCAATTTCAACTACTCTCAAGTGCATTTCAGCCAGGAGTGCAGCAAAAGAAATTCCTGTGCTTCACTTAACTCCAGTTCTAAAAACAGTGTCAATGTCAGCAACCTTTTCCTAGACCTCTTACAATGTACCTTGTGAACAAACAACAGGAGTTTGTGACTTAAAAGTCAGACAAAAGCCTTTTAAGGAAATAAATTAAAATAAGAGAAGTAATTTACAGGTATTTTTTTATCATTCCCCCTCAGCTTTAAAATAACTGCTATCTATCTGGAAAGCCAGAAAGTTTGTCAAGTGTTTGTTCAGCTCTTAGCACCAGATATGCAGACCCTCGTGGTAACAGACTCTATTACTTTCTACCATGAGAAATGAAAATACTTTTCAAAGAATTAATTTCAAGTTACTTTGCAATCTGTTACCACAAACTCACTACACTACAAGCTCACCAGTATGGGATCTCAAGGGTTTTCTTGGCCTGCTGATGTTATCTAAGATCCAGGAAAGTGAAATACTCAGGTTTCCATTCAAAGTTTGAGGATCAATATAAAAGTATTCCTTTCCAGCCACTAACACAGACATCATCTGAGAAAAGCTGAAAGATGGATTTAAGTAGCATGCTGGGACTTTATTTTCTCTTTCTTTTAATTGTCTATCCTCTGCCTATTTCCAGCTTCAATATGCTTGCCATGGACAAATCAGTGAATAACTGAAGAAGCACTGAGGGAAGTTCATATTTATGGACTTTAAAAATGCATGAAATTATCAAAGCTAACATATGCCACAGTGCCCATGCACAGGGCACACTGTGATCCCTTAATCTGGGATTTGCTACAAACACTACCTTTGGACTGAACAGCATAGTACAACTTATATGGGAAGACTCAGCCACTCTACATCGGATTTGTTTTGGTTTTTCAGATTTCTACATTTAGGATAACATGTTACATCAACTGCAAAAGCAGGTGTACATTTTAAAACACAGGATATTCTGTCAATATAGGTATACTTTTCTGTGCACAGATTTTGGTGAAGACAAAATGTAAATGCTGAAAATATTTCTGTGCACTCACCTACACAGCCATAGTCTGTTAGAAACATTTTAGAACACAACTCAAGAGGGAAATGATCACGTGTAACTAGAAAACATTTTCCCATCTGGTGGTTTCAAAGACCCAAAGAGGAATTCCTATGTACTGGAAAAAAGGGCCATTTACGATCCAGCATGAGCTGGCATATAAAGACTACCACATTTCTCACAGTGGTTGGATCCACAGCACTTAAACATGTTTCCTCTAAGAGATAACTGCTGGATTTGATTTCTGTAAGTGCATCTTATTCCACACTGATATCCTTTATTTTTACATGAATCTGAAAATAGCACACTGTTATGATATATCAATGCTAAAAATGCAGAGCTCAAAAAAGTGATGATCTACAGGTTTTACACAGGATTAAAAGGCCAAAACAACTCAAGGACACAATTTCTAAGAGATTAATGCAAAACACATATAATTTTATGTAAGAATTCAGTTAACATGGAAGCAAACACAAACAATCACCTATACTCAAACTGAAGATTTCACACTGATCTTCTCCATGGATAAAGATATGAAATAAATGAACCATACCAGTGGCTAATAAAAGCCATCAGAAGCAAAATTTTATCTTCTCCAAAGCAAAATGGGTTCAATATACACAAGTCTGATTATGTGAAACAAACAGTTGTATTACCAGTAACATCCAGCACAAAACAACCTCCACACTGGAAACAAACTAAAGAACTAAAATAAACTAGCTAATATTGTCAAAAGAAAGGACAGATGATGAGGAAGTAATTCTTACCCACTCTTTACTCCACAGTCCACAGTTCTACACAACCTTCATTCTTCACAACACTTCTCAGGCAACTCCCCCTCCATGTCCCACAAGCTTTTTGGGGTTTTGCCCTCCACTGATTTTTGTAGGTTGCTGTAGCTTAATGCCATACAGTCTGATGAGCCCCAGCATACCCCATATTCCTAAGTATCTGCGTAGCATCATAGGGTAAGGAGTCTTTAAATCCTTAGACTACTCACACCCTAAATACCCCATTGTCTTGTTCTAAAATATCACACAGCTGAGGTACAGAAACTGCTGAAGCAATGCCACCTATTTCCCTCCCCCTGCTGCTCCCTCTAGACACAACTATGTCCATAAGTGTGATCCTCCCAAGGCTGATGAAGCCAACAGACTGACAGAGAGCTTCCAGCTCACCCATCCCAGGCTGGTTCACCTTCAGGATGAGCACACACACTCTAACAGAGTCACACACAGTCATCAACTCACTCTCACTTTTGCCTGCCAGCAGCACTTTGGCCCTGATTCTTATTAGGGTGTCTACTGTAATAAATATTGCTATAAAGACTTTGTCCTGAAGGTTAAGAGTTGAATTCAAAGCTAACCCATTTTTAAAAATAAATACAGTTTTCATATTCACATACAAGGAACCAATCTCCGCCAACTTGCTTTGAAACACTATTGACACAAGTTACCCTCTTTCTTATCCATCCTACAAAAGGAGATAAAATTAATTAAAACCACACCAATCAAGAACGTCCAACAGACAAGAACAATAGATTTCTACTACTCCTGAAGTCCCTTTCTCCTCTGTAAAGAGTCAATAATGGGTGGTCCAACTGCACCGTGACTCTTTGGAAGCAGGGGGCACAGCAGCCCCTGAAATCACAAAAACAGAAGGTTTTTTTTATCAATACACAAAACATTCCCCCTCTTCAACAACAACAAAAAAAAGACCCACCTGCTCCAGGGTGAATGCCACCAACCAAGCACTATCACATCTTTGTACTGCATGATTCTGTCCTGCCCCTGACTATACCTAAAGAATTTAAGTCCCCCAAGACAGGAAGCATGTTATGTGTTTGAAACAAGTCTTCTACTCTACAGCACTGTACACACTTTTGGCACTGTATCAAATAATACTGACAAAAATACAACAGCAAAAGCTCGGCTTCACTTAGTCACGCCCTCTCACTGCAAGTCACTGGTTCAATTAGAAACTCCCTCTCCCTTTTCTGACCTGCTTTCATCCTCCCACACTGCTCTCATTATTGTCTTCTCTTTTCCAATCCTCATAAAATCACAGAACCACAGCTGCAATTTAAATAAAAGCTTGCACTGTATCAGTAAGCAGGCTCACTTTTTAACAACTTAGAGAAAGTAAACAAATTCACTTCTTTATAGCAGTCTACCTAGATATGGAAAAAAGCTCTATGCAGTAATCATTACACTTGTATATGACTCTAAAAGTCAAAGGTCTTGTCCAAACAGGACATTATTTTAATCAAGACAGCATTTACACAACTTTGCCACACTAAGTGAGGTAAGGAAGTCAGTAATGATAGCTTGTTTAATGAGGAAGTGCCAAAACATACCCCTGGAGATGTGATTTCCCCGATTTTGCTTTGAGCTGTAGGTACCTACAGCAAGGAGTTAGCAATCCAAAGGTCTCAGGTATACTAAAGAATTTGGATACTATCAACTTAAAGGATAAAGCCACTAAAATGCTGGAGCGGTGTAGAATAAGAAACATAGTAAAACATTAGTCAAGTTATTATGATTCCTTTATATTCACATGCTATTATTTCTTTTTTATTAATTGCTTAATAACATTGGCTCAAATATTTAGTGGAAACTGTAGACCTGGACACACATACCTTAGCAACTGACTGAGTTATTAGCTTGAAAAATGAGCATGCCAACAGAATCCCAGTCTCTAAAACACAGTATAATCTGGCTCAGCTACTGTAACTGCATAGCAAATGTGCTCATTAGTTTTATCTTCATCCATTCAAACCAAAAGAGAGTGGATACTTGGAAAAGGGAAAACACCTGCACATTCAGTTCACAAAACAGACTATTAAAGTAATGCATAAAATCAGCCTGGAGCATGATTCTACACAAAACATCCCACAGTCACAGCTTTCAATGACAATGACTTTGCCCAGCTTATGATTACTAGAACTCTTCCTGTCCATCAGACACAGCAAATTTTCCTTGGGATCTCACTTTGCACATCACCTTTGAATACACACTTCACAAGCAATCTTGACTCTTATTTCCGAAGAAAGTGATTTTATATCCCTTACCAGACCATCATTTAAGTATCAGCAAGTCCTTAAAAACAAGCAGTTACCTATTAAAAAATTAAATTTCTAAATATGGCAAGAACAGAGCTCTTGAGTACCAAATCAGTGCTTTTTAGAGTTACTACTGGCCCATAGCTGCACATAAGATTTAGTCTGAAGAAATTTTTTTAGAAGCATGAGGGAAAAACTACTAAGTGTACTGATTATTATCTCTGTTGCCTGATTATTTGAAAAGGCCACAAATTAGAAATAAGAGGAGAGTTTTTCAACCACTTTACTGCCAATACAGGAACCCAGCACTATAGTATAGTACCTAAGGATTTGTTCAACCTTCATTTCAGTGACTGAATGTCTGCAGTGTTCAAAGAACAGTTTCTCCTCTGTAAATATAATTTCCATCCTTAACTAGAAGATAAGCAGATATTCTGTGCAGAAGATAACTTTAAAGAAAGTGAATAAAAAGAAGGAAAAAAGTTAAGGTTCATTGTTTTCTCTGAACCACCACCATTCACTGCAACACCAAAAATATGTAAGAGGAGAAGTTGGGAATGATTTTATAAGGAAGTGGTAAGGAACCATATTAAATTTGCAAAGGCAGAAGATTCTCAAAAACCCAGACTAACCTCGCTAACCATGAAGGCAAATAGGAATTCTCTGGAACACCTCTTTAGGAGATAACAGGTTCTTGATTGGTGCAGTCATTGGTCAGCTTCAAAGTCTCTAACCACCACTCTAATAGAGTAATAGGATAATCACTCTTCCATGTCTTTTTCCTTACCCTATACCCTCATAAACAAAGGAGCTTTATTGCTACAGCAACTATGAGCAGAAAAACAAGGAGAATGGCCTAAGCTGTCTCTAAGGGGCTTACTGTCCCTGCTCCAAGCTCCTCAACTCACTTGCCCTGCACCACCTGCGGTGCTCAGACCTTCAAAAGGAGCTAACTCAGTCCATCAGTCTGGCTACACTAACACACTGAACACCACTAACACATGGGCAAGCAGGAGAGAAGCAGGAGACAGGGAAACCAGTCACGTATTACCGCGCCTGAGTGGGTCGCAGCTGGTGAGAGAGAGACGGTGAATCTTGTATCTTGAATCAGAAGGCTGAATTTATTAAGTTATGATATATAATACATTATTATAATACTAATAGAATATAGAGAGAGGTTTGCAGAGCAGCTAGGCTAGGCTAAGAATAGATAGAAAGAAACTATAACAAAGTTGTGTTCAAGGACTCAGTCCCCTGGCTTGCACTGGTGATTGGCCCTTAATTATAAACATAGAACATGAACCAATCACCAATCAAAATAGGTGCCCCTGTTGCATTCCCCAGCAGCTGATAATAATTGTTTATGTTCTCTTCTGAGGCCTCAGCCTTCCAGAAGACACAGAAATCTGAAAGAAAGGATTTCTGTGAAAAAATGTCTGCGACAGTCATGTTGGTTGCAGAAAGCTGTTTGGTCACCTCAGCAAACTCAACTTCAACAGAAGCAAAAAAAGATTACAGGAGCAGCTAAGCAAGCCTGTAACTCTCATGGGAAAGAACTATAACACAAGAGAACACACAGAGGAATCCATTATGGAAAATGACTTGCAAAATGCAGAACTTAAGCAAAAAAAGATCTCACCAAGAGACTAACATTCTTAGTCAAAGTTTAGCTTGGGATACGTGTAAGACTCTCAGCCCAAGCACAGTCAGAACTTAATGCAAAATGACAGCTAAGCAAACTGGCATCTCTAAGGTTTAAGGAGAGGAACTGTGACAAGTCTTGCTGACAGTTTAAGTCACCACTGTCTCAAATGCCTTTCCCACCTCCCTGCTAGGTCAGGGCAAGCAAACGTGCCTGTATCCCAGCTGCTCCAGTTCACAGCTGGACTGTGCCTTCAGAGGCAGCTGAGATGATCTGTCACTGCCAAACAGGTCTTGCCTGCCAGCTTCCCCCAGCTGCACTGACCTACCCTCAAACACCAAATTCCAGCACTTGTCAGACCTTTCCAAAGATAATTCAAATCAGTAATCCAGAAAATAACCTATATTTCTGGGGAGGCCAGAGATGGAAAGGGGAAAGGCTTCACTGATTCAGTCACAAAGCCAGTGAATGCCAGCACCACCCACAGGCACACTCAGGAGAACATGAGCACCTTCTTTGGTAGCAGGGCACCGTTAGAAACCTGGTACACCCCACCTCCAATTTAGATCCATTTAATATTATTGTAAATACTGTAAATAATGTTAATAATAATAACAATAATAGCAAAAGGCCAACAAAAACCAGTTCATATATTCCCTCTACTGGTCTTGTTTTAGGAACTGTAAGCTCCGACAGCAGTGCCTAGCCCTCCAAAGCAATTTCAAGAGCCATTTTTAAGTATCTTTACTGTATTCTCACACTTCTAAAACACACCTCTAAGAAATGGGGACAATTCCCTATCATCTCCCTCCTCTGGCAACTCAGTCATTTTCAGTCAACTTTTTTATGCAATATAATTTCTTTTTTTAAACACAGTGTCATTACAGTATGTACCCTCTCCTTTCATTCCCTTTCTTCCTCCAACTTCTATACTGTGAGCCTTCAAAATGCAATATGGAAGCAGCTCCTTATAGTCAATAAAAGCACACTGCTAGAGTTCTATAAGCTTATTTCTCTGAACTATGTCTCACCCATTGATTCTAGACTTGTAAAACAATTCAAAAATTGTATCAGTATGCAAGCAGAGAATAGATTATCAGCACCTAAGCAGGCTGCCATGCCAACAGTAATTTCCAAACTGGTAAATAAAATTTATCTCCTCAGTAGATTAAAATGACACAAAACCGGTGCATACATAAACCTTTTAACAAAGCTGTGTTTGGCACCAACCTGTGTTACAAAATTATAGGGTTTCCTAGATATCAGATGTTTTCTTGCATCACCCAGGAATTACATGGTCACACTAACATTAACTGGGTGCAGCTGTAAAATGAGCTGTCAGTATCCTAGAATTAATCAATCTCAAGTGTATTGTTTTGTAATTAAGCTTATGAATACATCATCCCATGAATATAAAAACAGCAGCAATAAACACATCTCAGAAAAGAATGAGAATTAGAAGGCTCTTTTCTAACTTTCTAAGACAACTAAATCAGTTGGAGGCCTTCTCCACTGTTGGCCTTTTCCCTGGGACTGTGCTGAAGGTCTCTAACTGGGAAGCATTTAATATAAGCAAATTATTCTTAAACCTTTAAACTGACATAACTTGCACAGACAGCAAAATTTGGTAATATTCCATCACAGTTTACAAACTTGTGTTTTAAGAAGAGCAGTTGTTTTAAAAGATTCAAAAGCTTTGGACTTTTTGTCACTGTTGTTGAATTAATTTACAGTTAAATTCCAAGTTTCTAAGATAGTAAGTTATACTACAGCTACAGCCCCAGCAATAATTAATAGCATTCCAATACAGGAAAGACAGAAATTCATCCTGCCATTTAAAAAATGCTTGAAGGAGAGGGGCAAAAATAGGTAAGTACAACAAAAACTATATTTCTGTTTAAATTTTATAAGCTAGAAGCTCCTTCTACTTATTGCTAGTTCTAACTGTAAAACTAAAATATTTGGAAACAAATTGCAAAGAGAAATATAATCTCCACAATGCCTACCATCAAACATGATAATACTTTTAACAACTGTTATGGTAACTGGGTCAATGATCCCTGTACAAGATAATTAAACAGACACTGCAATAATAAACTTTTACTCCTCCTTATCACAGTACATTTACAATAACCATATGAAAAGATTAGATTACATGGCTGGAATGTCAGCAAGCTAACACCTTATCATCCTTTTTTTCTGGTATTACAGTATTACAGGTCTCTTACATAGTCACACATGCTCCTATTGTGCCCTAACAGCTTTTATGCAGCATTTTTCATAAGAAAAAAAATCTCAAGAACACAAATGCAAAGCAGTTATTATTGTCCATTTTTAAAAATGGAAATTGTGTGAATCATACCTAATTCAAGGAGGCTTGCTTTTCGGGTTTGTCAAGTTTAAACTCCACACAGATGCAAATTACTGGTAAAACTTCTCCCTGCATCCTAATGAGGTACACTATAAAACATGAAGCCAATCTGAAAACAAGAATGCTGTCCTGAGACAAACTTTACTTAATGTAGGTATTCTAAATATTTAAGAAACCAGTAGTTTTTTACAAAAATCTAGCCCCCAGCACTTAACTTCTGCATGATGTTGAACCTGTGACTGCTACAACTCGAGTTTCCCAGAATAACGCCTGTGGTGGCACAATTTTTTTGCAAGGATTTTACAGCATGAAAAGTGTGCCTAAGCACTCTTGTGAAGGCTCCCAACTGCTGAGCTCTGAACCCAACCTCTTTTCAAAACATTGTCTCATCCTTCCAAGAACATTCAGGCCAGAAGGGAATGTAAATTGTCAGAAATGTCTTGAAGCACTAAACAACCAAATCTGTCATTTCAGTTAGCAGCTACCAACCCTGCCAAGTGTAAACCAACACAGGACTACCAAGTATGTAGTGTGTGAAACATGCCAGTCCATAGAGAGATCTCTTTCCTGAAATTCTGCCCACTGCTGCTTCAACACGGCAGTCTGAACTCTCCAAAGCAGAAGAAAAAATTGACAAATGCAATCATTAAAGTTCAACAACCAGAGAGATAACCTGAACTATAGAATGAAAATATGAAGATAGCCACACAGCCCAGATAAATGAAAAAAAAGAAAAAAATCCCATCAGAAAAAAATCAAGGGATAACCTATATTAGAAGTTACCACTTAGACTTCACCATTTTAGAGAAATGGTATCTTTTCTTCAATGCATGAACTCTGAAAAATATGGCACACTTTGTCCACAGAGCAGGCTTAGTACTGTATTATTACAATTAATAAATTGATTAGCCACCCTTGCAATACCTTAGGAGCCCATAAATCTGTTTTAACTAAGTTTCAAAAGAAGAAACGAGCTTTAAAAGAAAATTAAGTTGCTATGAGTTTTATGAAAACTGGAAGCTGGACAGACATTGCCAATGTCACCAAAAAAGACAAAGCAGAATTTGGAAATTACAGTTTCACAGCTGATCCCTTTGCATATGCCATTTGGCTAGACAGTAAGCTTATGCCTTAGATAGATCAGCACTACACTTTGTCCATTAGGGATGAAGGAGTTTGTGGTACTGTTCCATAAACCTCCCTCACCATACAAGGCACAAGTGTACAGGATACAGAAGTTCTTTAGTCCTACCATTCATAGAACAACTTAAGAGGCTAAAAACCCACAAACCAGTCACATGACAAGAGAACATACACAAAATGCAGTCTAAACAAATGAAGGAAATTCAGAATACAAGTTTGAAAGTGCTTAAATTATCTTACATAGTTGTGGGAAAGATCAAATACTGTGAAGACAGCATTCATATTTAATACAATATGTTATCTACATACTGCTCACCTAGGCATAAGAAATAGAGAAACCATTTGCTCTGTAGTCAGATTGTAAACAGGGCATCTCCAGAACTTCTAGTGACAGTAACACATTGATGAAATGCAACTTAACTGTCGAGTTACAAACAATTTTAGGGCCCCTGCCCTTAGTGGACTTTTGAACAAAAAAATCCCATGAGTTGCATACCAAATTTATTTATAACTGTAAACCTCTTGGAACAGGTATCAAAGTTATGTTATATTTACTAGCCTGAAAAAGCCTAATAAAACGTTCTGGCAAGTTAAACACCAGAGAAGTGAAGCACCGTGTAAATTTTTTTATTTCCCTGGTGGTTCACAGGTTGTTGTAATAATTTGGTGTGCCACGTTAGCTATCACATTTGCTATACCAGTGTGTAGCTCTCCAGATAGAGGCATTGCTGTGGGTAGGGGAAGGACTGCTGGACTGCCTGTGTGACAAGAAAGGTGGTGGGAGAAGTGAAACGTGAGCCTCAGGTATGGAAGGCTGAGGTATTTTTCGCTTCTGTTTTTTATTTTTCCATACACACAGGAAACTCCCTTGGGGGGAGGAGAAAGAACAACTTCCCTACAGCTAAATAAAAGAACACATGTAAAACAGAGAAGCCACTCAATGTTTCTGTACCCCAATAAATAAAAACATAAATAATCAGATAAAAATTTTAACACTGAGATAGCAAAACCTACTTTTCCTAACTCCAAAATTTCTTCAATGTCTTTGCAGCAGTAGAAAATTCAAGAGATGATTGTCTCCACACACAGATACATACATCATTATCTACCCTCATTCTGTTCCCCAGCCCCAGATCAGCATCCATCCATTTCTCCCCATTCCCTTTTGCTGTTACAAAGTGAGGCAAAGATGAGGAAGAAGGACAGAGTGAAGACAACCCACTGAGGTGTGCAAGGCCTTCTGCTCCCACTGCTAGGGGATGCACAGGTTATTCTCATTCAGGCCAAGGCTCCAGCAATCCACTTCTCCCTTTCCAGCAGCAGGATTAAGGGACAGCTGAAGAAGAGTAAGAACCATACAAGCCTAAATGTTACCTCACCTCAAGCTTCTCCTGTCTGTGACTCTCTTCAGTTCAGTGCAAGGAAATCCCAAGGCAACTTCACATCATCAATATGATCAGCCTCAAAGAGTCATCCCACCCCAGAATCAAAATTCAGTTTTAACAGAGCAGTAAATCCAGGTTCATACAGGAGTGACACTGGAAGAGCCTGCAAATCACCCAGCTCAGCAGCCACAGCTGCTCACCACTGACCAAAGTGCTGGGACAGAATGCCACTGCTATCTGAAGGTACACACAGAAACCAGCTGGCAAGTGTGGCATGATAACACAAATGCTTATTAATAAAATTAGCCACAAACTTTAGAGGAAAACATAACAAATCTCTACTGGTAATTTTTTCTGGGAGGAGGGGAGGGCAGCAAAGGAATGGTACTGCTGAGTTGTCTGGATCAAGTTAGTTTCTTGGGTTTTTTTAAAAATGAAAGGATTTTCCAGTTTTCCCCAAGAGACTGGCAACTGCAAAGCACAACGCCCTTTAGGAAATAAATCTTCATTAACTACATGATCAGTGCCACGACAGGCACTGTTTTTCAACCCAACAGCTTTTCAGCTATCATCCTTTTACTAGTTGTAAGATCTGGCAGGCTATGCCAGCACACCTTGGGACAAACCTGAAGTATACCCAACATTCAGCACACCATTCCCAAAACACAAGGAGTACAGAAAGCTGGTTTTATGAAGAAAACCAGAGTTCACCCTTTAAGGCATACTAGAGCCCTGTTTAAAGGCCCCCCTGGACCTGCATGCCACCCAACAGCTTGCAAGAAGCTTTTGTGACAGGTGAATACAGGTTTACTTCCAGGACACTGTAAGTGCCAAGTGCCAAGACCTAGGGCACTTTGAGAGTCCTCAAGGTGTTTCTAACAGCCACAATTAACTACAACACTGCAGAAAACAGAGAGAATAAGCAATCAAAAGGACTGAGACAAGTCAAAAGCAAGTGGACAATGTAATAAACAGCCTCAGGCAGAAAAAAATGTAGTGGATTCCATTACAGATTATTTGGCAAAGGAGAAGCTGATAAATGACTCAACTCTTAGGAAAACTGCATGAAGCTACTTTTGGCTTCCAAGAAAGAAATTAAGAAAGCAGCTGAAAAGAAGGAAGACGCCACAGACTGAAAGAGCAATGGTGATCTGGGACAATGCTTAAAGTGTTTGCTTCCTGTTTCTCCAACTATGGACCAGTGCTGCAAGTCTGAGTTTGAAGATTTCTTTTACCAAATGAAAAAACCTTTAACCAAAGGAGCAAGGCTGCACACATTAGCCTTGAATAACAATAATTGAATAACAATTATTCAATTCTGATATCCAAAGGATATGCCTGTTTGACTTTCTAAATTTTGTTCCAAAATGAAGTGGTGAAAATGCTTTAGACAAAGGCCTACATGAGCTGTTTAATCAGCAAAAGTAAACTGAGGCTCACTGTTGGAAGAAAAAGTGCACCATTGTTACACATCTACTTCCAGAATATCTGTATAGTAATCTTTCAAATACTTTTTTTTTTAAAGCAAGATCAGACAACAACAGGATGTGTATCACTAATAAAAATGCCTTCTATAATGAGAACCACAAGTGTAAGAAAACTATCCTGATCAAACTGGTAATTTTTAACCTATATTAAGACACCCTGGTATAATAACATTTCTGTAGGGTTCTGAAAAGGTACTAAGAAAAGCAAATCAAATGCTTGCATTCAACCACTGAACCAGACAAAAAGAAAAGTTACTATTTTATGCAGAGTGTCACACATGCTCTTTTGACCCATCTTATGCTCAAAGAAATTGTATAGTAAATATAAATCCAAGTTGTGTACTAAAGTTACCTAACAAACACTTTCAAGTGTATCTATATACACAGACACACACCCACCACTTTTTGGGCAGTGCTTACTTACAGAATTTAACCTGGTCTCAGCTTCACTTTGTTTGCTTTCACCACTTCCAAAACAATCCTTTCTCCCTGTTCTGTTGCTTTAGAAATATACCATGTGAGTAAGAACAAAGTGTCCTGCTTCTTCACAGCTTTCAATATACACCCTCCAAAGCCACCAGCAACACACTACAGTCTGTATTCACTCCAAGTTCTATTTTATCCATTCTCTTTGGAGTGGCAAAAGGATAAAAAAATAGCAGTAGCTTCCAATACATGAAGAGGATTGAAACATTTCAAAAGAAAGAAGCAAAACCCAAAACTCCTCCAAAATAAAATAATCCTTCACTATGCCTTCTTCCCCCTCCCAAAATATATTTCCTGCCTTCACAACAGTAACACTGAATCCTTCTCTGGCTTTACCAGTATAACTTAAATTTTAAGCTTCTCCCTCTGTATCAATGTTTTGTCTTTTGTTATATGAGATATCTCAGGTTCTTGAATTCTTTAGATTTTATTTTCTCTCCACTCCTCATCAGTTGTTAAGGGGGGAGACAAGGTGCATACAAGTACTTATCTTATTAGACATCCCCTCTCATGATCCAAGACAGTGACAAAGTGAAGTTTCAAGTTCCCAAAAGTAAGGAATAGGGTTTGGATTTGATTTAAAACACACAGCTGTTAGATTATCACACTAGCTGAGTAGCAACAGTGACTGCTCTGTAGATAATGGTTGTGGTGATGCTCTAAGTACACCACAAGCCTTAGGGCTAGTAACAGCCAAATATAGGGGAAAAAAGCAACAACACTGTTGGGCAGCAGTCTGAAAGTACTGCTCTGGACAAACCTAAGTGAGCATGGATTGCCCAGGAACAAAGACAATGGGGCTTACACAGAAACTTCACAGAAAAAAAAAAACAACCCAGGGAAAGTATTCTGGTGTGCTACTCCATTAAAAATAATTAAAGAGAGGAAAAAAAAAAGGAAATCCAGAAGCAAAAACTAATTGAGGGCTGCCCACAAAATTCAGGAGAGGGCACAACTGAAAATGACTAAGCAAAACACAATACTCTCTGTTATTTCAATACGTTTTATATATGTAACAAGAGGAAGCAGATATAAACAGATATAAAACTGAATCAGAGAAAAGGAATGTAAAGCTGTAGCTATACATCTTTTTCAACTAATGTCAAACCAAAAAAATACAATATTAGCTAGGAATGCAATTTGTGTAATGGCAGAATAGTATTTTTCTTCTTAAAAATCTAATTTCATTACTGAAAAAACTGTTCTACAATCAGGGCCATTAAGCAGGAGAATACTGAACACAACAAAGAAAATATCTCAAGTGTCACCAGCAAAATCTGCTGAGTACTTCCAACAACAATATCCACAATTTGAATCCTAATGACAGAGGAAAACTTTCAGTAAGTGAAGAAGTCTCTTATCTCTACAGATATAATATTCATCATGCCTAATACCTTCTGGCAAACATAGGTCTGTCGCTTATGGTTCAGGGTTTTTTAGAGAACTGGTCAAACTGAGAAAGATAAACTTTTAAATTTAACCTGATGCAATACTACTTTCATGACTATGCAAACTGACAAGTCTAACCAGTCTACTGCTAACTCTAAGTGCCATCCAGCAATATGGTGAGACATTAAGGCAGGAAGGTCAGTTCAGTTTTTTGATTATTTACTAAGTATTTAACAAACAAAACAAGTCAAGATTTTTTCCAGAAAAAACCACGGAACCCAGAAACATTAGAAAAAGAAGGGATATGCCTAGAGCTTTTCTTCTTCTATATTTTATTTCCATGTGGAAATTCAGGCTACATTCAAGGACTGGCTTCATACTCCATCCTGAGAGGTACCCTGAGCACATCTTCTGAGGTCACCCTCTGTTTGCTGCAGCCTCAAAAGCCACAGGCAGATGCAGCAAGCCAAAAAGAATGACAGCTGCCCTTACAGCACAAGGGGGCCAGTAACAAAAGCTGCCCTACACTTTCTAGGAGTCTTCAGCAATCACAGCTGACTGTAAAGGCCTGCTCTGCTTTTCCTTTGCTACATCTCAAGTACGATTTATCACTTCAACAAGCTGACTGGGAGTAAAACTCAGTAAAACCTTTTTAAACGTTGTTTCATAACGACTGTTTTGTTTTGCCGGCTAACTGTTGTGAAATACAGGTGTTTTGCCCATTGCAAAAAAAAGGGCAAAAAAAGCAGTAAGTTCTGATATTTGTTTTGGCATAGTTCTCACGTTTGTTTTAACACAGTTCTTGGTATTTTGAGAGTGCTGCTATCTAAACGTAAGCACTGGGAACACTAATCTTATTTACTGTATTATCAAAACTGAACATGAGCCTGGCCAACATCTATATTATTAATTAAAACAGATTATCGGAATAGGTTTTCATGCCTTTCCTCCTTTAGGTGACTCTTGGAGCAAGAAATTTGCTTTAGCTCTAGAGAACTGCCTGGTTTTTTCTCCCTGTTTAACACATTCTTCTATCATTCTTACAAACTAAGAGACACCTTACCTCCATAATCAACAGCAAAACAATTAACAGAGGAAGGCACTCTTGTAACTTTAGTACTTACACAAAGATCCCTTGAGCTTCTATTTTGTGATCAGAATTCCATCTCAGTATCATCTGTGCTGACTAAAACAATTTGTCACAATACATCAGGAGTGCTACAAGCCTCTCTCAAAGAGGAGGCCTTATCCCAAATACTTATTTTGGTTAACTGCTCTCTGTGACTTAGTGAGAAAATTGTAACGCGCACATAAACGAACGAAAAGCAACACCAACCACACAATAGCAAATAAAAAAAACTGGAATGCAAAAGTAAATTTTAAAAAATAAACAAAACCCCCCCACACAAACAAAAACAACACAAACAAAACCCCAACCAACCAACCACAAAACCAAACAAACCCCCAACAAACTACACCAAACCAACAACACCCCAGGACTCAATGCTGACAAAGAAGTACTGAACAGCAGAATAAAAGAATTTGGCCAAAAAAAATACTTGGACAAAAAGACATGTCCAAAATAGTTTTGATATATCTCCACAACTTCTGGAAGATATTACATTATTGAGGATTTTACTAGTCGTCATGTTTATCTACTACAAAACTAAGCATGAAAAGAAGCACACACATGCAGAATAACTGCAGTCTCTCACCAAAGCCTTTTCTTTCCTGAATTCTGACACTCACCACTGAAACCAGAGCTGGGTGGCAGATTTGGAAAGTAGTGAAATATTTTCAATTTTGAAAATAAGTACCTATGCAGAGTAATTTCTCGTGCAGTAAAAAGACATGGCAACAGCACAGCGCAGCACCAGCTCATTTTATTACATGGCACATTTATCTAGTGGTCGAGCCCTAACCACAGCATTTGTCTCAACTGTGTAAGAGCAGCACCTCTCCAGTGCCCACTCTATTATCACCCACTCTAGCCAGAACACATTAATGATGAATACAGTCACTCAAGTCTTATTTACCATACCTTTCTGTTATGCAGATGAAAAACCTAAGGAAGTCTGATTTCTCCTGACCAGCTTTCACGGCCGCAGTTGGGAGAGACAACATGATGTCACCTGTCAAAACCCAGCAGACAGCCCATAACTACACCAAGTACAAGAACAGAGGCAGGAGATAGTAATTCTATTTCCACCTCTCCACAGAATCTGTCTGACCTTGGCAAGTCACTGGGGTTTTGTGCTTGTTTTTTCACGTTCAGGACATGAGGAGCTTTTACGCAGACGGCTGGAACAACAATAACTGAGTAAGGCTAATTATTATTTATTCTGCCCGGCCTTGGAACTCTTCCACAATGGCATAATCTCAGAGTGTGCACAAGCACCTCCAAGACTCTAGACCTTCATTTTGAAGCTCCCTTTATATAAGATCACACTGAAAGCAGTAACATCCCTTACCAAGACAACCTCCCCTGTAATCCATAACTGAGAAAAGCTTAGTTTCACAAATTCTTCTGCTAAACAAACAACTTTAACCTTATTTTCTACACTGGTAGCTCCCAATCCACAATTTGCAACTTGCAAACATTGTCTGCAAGACCCTCTGCCACTGCTCCCAGACAAAATTACATTACAGAGTAAAAATAAGAGCTGCCAGGAAAAGGAAGCAGGATATTTTCTGAAGAGTATCTTTTATTCCGTGCAGTTTCTATGGTTCAGCAAAAATCAGGAACCAGTATTTTGCACAATTCAATTCCCTCTTTAGGCTTGGAAAATTCTGAATTTCACAGCAGCGTGATCAAGTTTCATTTCGATACCAACTTTTCCTGGTAATCTCCCAAAACACCACACACTAAAATATGCCACAAGTATGGCTTTGAAAAAAACAAAGTGCAGATGAAACTTCCTACAGACCAAGCAATGTTACCAAGAATAAAAGCAGAAGGACATTTTTTATGGCACATTCAGAAAAATGTCTATATTTGTCTGTACTCATAAAGGAAAAAATTTAGGTATCCATTCCTCCACTCAAATAACTATAAGAAATTACATTAATAACCAAAATGCCAACTAGGATCCATTGCAGTATATATCTTTAATCTAACCTAGGAGAACCAGGTATGATCTCACACAGAGCCACTAAAAATTATTAGTTGCCAACAGAGCTTGTTGCCTATTTGAGAAAGTGTTGTGGATTTTCAATGCACTGATGAAATACCACTGCATACAAACTAGTCATGCAGGACAACAAAATGGAGATAAACTCTTGCTCCTGAATAAGAAACAAATGAAGAAAAGTTATAACCACAACCACTGTAAGGTCTTCATGTTTTCCAAGTGAAGCATGTAAACAACTTTAGAGTCATAGAACACCCTAAGCTGGAAGGGATCCACCAGGGTCATCAAGCTCAGTTCCCGGCCCTGTGCAGGACACCCCCAGATACACACCGTGTGCCTTGAAAGCATTGTCCAGATGCTTCTTGAACTCTGTCAGGCTTGGTGCTGTGACCACTTCCCTGGGGAGCCTTTTCCTAATGTCCAACCCAAACCTCTCCTGACATAAATACAGGCCATTTCCTTTTGTCCTGTCAGTGGTCACCAGAGAAGAGATCAGTGCCTGCCCCTCTGCTTCCCCCTGTGAGAAAGCTCTAGGCTGTGATGAGGTCTCCTCCTGGTCTCCTCCAGACTAAGACAGCTGATCTCAGTCTTTCCTCATATGACTTCTCCTCCAGACCCTTCACCACCTTCACAGTGCTCCTCTGGATGCTCTCTAAAGCTCTACATCTCTCTTACACTGTGGTGCCCAGAACTGCCCCCAGCACTGGAGGTGAGGCTGTCCCAGCGCAGAGCAGAGCAGGACAATCCCCTCCCTTGCCCAGCTGGCCACGCTGTGCCTGGTGCCCCCAGGACAGGGCTGGCCCTCCTGGCTGCCAGGGCACCGCTGGCGACCCCCAGGTCCCTTTCCAGCCCCCATCCCCAGGCTATGCACATCCACAGCTGCCCCATCCCTGGCACTCACCCTTGTTAAATTTCACACCTGGTGATTGCCCAGCCCTCTAACCAGCCGAGATCACTCTGCAGGTGATCACTCTCAGTTTAAATAACAATGGAAATACATACTTCAATTCAGCACAAATGTTTCAAGACTTTTCAACATAAAGACATCCTCAGAACAGCCTCACAAGCTTCCTGAAGACACGTGCTGTCGACTGAAGTGTACAGGCTGCTTTAGAGAGAACAAATCACGTCCCAGCAGCATGCCATTCACTAAAAAGTCTTATTAATTAAACAGTAAAACATGATAGCAATTTTATATTAAAATAATATTTTACAGATCAGTCAAGCTTTTAAAAAAAATTTAAAAATCAGTGTTTATCTTAATCTCTATTTTATATTTTATATAGAATTGTAATAAATACATAATATTAGAATCTATTATATATATAAAATAATGGTCTGTCTATTGTAAGGATTGAAATCTGCGAGCACAATCAAGAGACTTCTCACATGGTACATACTGAAACTCTTGCATTCTTTTCTTTCTTGGTAAAAAATTTGCCACCACAAATATGTAGTTTATACATTTACAAGCATAAGAGCAAGAAGATACACGGCCATATGCCACCATCTGGATAACTAAAGTGCAGTTGAAGAGCATGAAGCATTTTTTGGAAAATGAAATTATTTTAACAGTGTAAACAGGCTCTGAAAAATGGCTGTGATGTGACACAGCAAAGGTGACAAAAGTGTTTCCTCAGTTTGGAAAGGTTACTTCATTCTTTTTGTAAAAGGTAGCAACCACAAAATACACACACAAAATATAAGTAAAGAACACCACATAAGTAGAACCCCAGGAAATGAGAAACTCTAAGTTTAGCCCTTACTTTTCCAAGACTCAGTAAGAATACAGGGATATGGAAACTGCTTATATTAACAATTTCTTCTTCAATGAAATGTATTGGCTGGTTCCTTTTCTGAATTTTTACATTATAAAAGATAACCATAATTCTATATTATTTCCTTACCATATATAATCTTAATTGTTAATTAATACAATTATTTCAAGGTAAGGATAAAGTGTATGACATTATAATGCTTTAAGCATTTCCACATAAAAATAATGGAAGTTAACTGAGATCAAGAATATAATATATACTTATAAAACTGCCTTGAAATACCATACACTTAAAAGGCATACCCACTTTTGTCAACAGAATTAAGATTTCACCTGACAATACAGGTAGTGACATTTATTTTTTTCTCTTTTTCACCTATACATAAAGAAGAAAATAAGTAATTCTATAAAAGCCAGCATATACAATTGTTCAATTTTTAGAAACATTGAAATAATAAATTTAAAAAACCCCAACACTTAAAATACACCTTCCCTGTGAAATGCTCTTTCAAGCAATATTTCAGCACATTAGTGCCATATAGTTCAGTTAATAATTTGCTTGCAATTACCATCCAAAGAATTTAGGAAGAATTTGCAAGTATTATGAACACAGAAAATTGATGTCCTGAAACTTCAGAATTCTGCCAGCATTATTTGGTCTCCAAATGTCTACATTCTTCATCCCAGAGATTCTAACAAACTGCATAAGAGAATACTTGTTTGTATTAAATATGTGTTTTAAAAATTCAAATGACAACCTATCTTTTCAAGTTTATCTAAAACCAAACACAGCACAGAACAGGCATGCACTGCACCATAACTGTAATCTTCACCAACAATGAATTAGCAACTATAAAACCTTTCCTCAAAATCTTTGCCTCTGAAGGCACCACAAGTCTTCTAGAAAGACTTTATGCACACCTACAGGCTACTTGCTCTTCTTTTCACAGTTTTTTTAAACACAGAAATTGGAGTTCAAAATAATGAAAAATAGTCCTAAAATAAGTTACTACTGCAAAATAGAAATTAGCAAATCAGAGGGAAAAAACTCACTCTCATTCACAAACCCATGATCATTATGCAATTCATAGTACAGAACAATACTTTAAAGAGAACTATTTTTGCAAAGACAAATCAGCAAAGGATATTGCTTTTTAATTGGCTGTAGCAAGCACACACATACTATGCCAAATACAACAGTCTACAGATTATTTCTGGAGAAATCAAGCTATAGAAAGATTATTTTCAAACTTTCTTTGTGCTCTGTATCAACCAGAATAAGTCAAACAACAAAGAGCTACTTAACACAGTGAATACACAACAAAAGCAAATAAAATCCAAATTAAGACTTTAACTCCATAAAATTGCTTCTACTGAAAGCAGAAGGTTAAAAGGTTAAAAAGAGTATTTGCCAGCATTTCAGAAGACTCCTCCAAGAATATATTGCTCACAAGGATTTCCCAATAGTCTGACTTGACTGCTCTTGCTCCTTGATAACAATTTAAATGTTAGTCACACAAAGTCATCTACTCATTTGATTGTGAACAAGTTTTTCCCAATCTTTAACACTCATCAGGTGCATATGCACAACACAATAGCTGTAGTTATACTACTACTCAAATCTTAATGAGCACTGTTAAAACCTTCAGCGACAGTAAAAACTGTAGCCTGAAGAACTCATCCATGAACTCTAGTCCTATAGTCTACTTCATCCTGTTTCCACTCCTTAAACATCACTGAAAGCATTCTAACACCTCCTGCAGCCTAACTCTGTGATGATCAGAATCAATACATATTTGTTCTCTTCCTTGGCCTGTCAATCACCCAAGACTACCAGCAATGTTTCTTTTCCAGAAATAACTCTCCCTCATTCCCTTGGCATTGCTGCTCTCATGACTCATCCCTTACCACTCTGTTCTTTCAGTGCATCCTCCTGAAGGAGCCTCCTCATTCACCTGTATTATTTTATTAATCACTTCCTAGGCTCTGCTCTTGCATCCCTTTCCAATTGTCTTCACTCAGTCCAGGGCCAGGATTCAGATTCAACCATGAATCAGAAATATTCTTCCTACTCCCTCTCTCCTGTGCTTGTCCAAGTCAACACCCCAGCCTGAGTCTCCTTCCCCACACTGCTGCCTCACAATCAGCTCAGTCTCAGCACAAACACACAGGTCACATTCATTCACCACTGCCTCAGTCTCCTTCCCACTACTGCAAGTCCTGAACTTAACTAAGCATTAGCTCTCCAACCTAGCCTGTCCTCTAGAGGTCCTAGAAATAACCTGCTGTTGGGATCCTCGCAATGGCAACACATCACTAAGATTTCCCTTTAGTAGCTGAAATTCTATCATGTGACCACAGAAGTTCGCAGGTGAAATAGTGAGGAAATCTTCCTCATCTTTCAAGATCCAGGATTGATCCTTATGAACATTCCTCTCTCGATACTTTTAGCCTACAGCCAGACCACACAAGTCTTTCCCCATCTCACTTCCTGAGCAGCATCCACTTCACTCTCTATTTCAAGACCCTCACTGGTCAAGGTCCTCATTCTAAAATTACTAATCAGGATGTAGATGAGGTTAAAATTCTGGTGAATTGTTCTATTTTCACCTCTGAACTTCTTTTCTCTTGCCCTTGGGGTTGGGAGAGCTCCATGAAGCAGCACCCTCTTTCAAAAACCTCCTCCAATTTTTTTTCATATTTCTCATTAAAAACAAAGAAACAAAATGACCAGATGGCTGTCACATCTACACTACTGCCCTAAAATTCACAGCACTCATGCCAAACATTCTCCTGCGCCACCACAGATCTCATGAGTCTTCCCTCACCCTTAAATCTTTGAGCATTCTGGGTCAGGACACCCCTCATAACCACTGAACTCCAGGATGACTAATTCAGACATGGAACTTGAATAGCTTGTTACTTAGAAATGTGACTAAAACAATTTTCTACTGTGCAGTGCCTATGGAAAACCAGCATCATACCAGCAAGAAGCCTACTCAAAGTATTTTTGTCTTTTCCAAGGCTTCTCAACATGTTAGAAAAATAATCCAAATGCTATATTGCATACTGCTATTACAGAGGTTTTAACTGGTAATCAAGTACTTAAGACAATGCCTGCTATTTATGATTTCCATCTGTTATTTCTGAGTTGGATTCTAGTATTTTAAAGATCAGGTTGTCCCAGGCTCCTAAGAAGACACCACTGCATGTCACTGTAAAATTACAAAATTAAGTTCATGGCACCAGAGATTTTCTCTGTCATATAGCTTTATTAGACCTAGCAGGGCAATTTTCAAGCTAATGGATGCCTACAGGTATTTTTGCAGTATAACAATTATTTAGAAACAAGTGGTTTGCACTCAAAATATAATTAAAGAAGCATTTTCATTACTTTTGTAATCTTAAAAATATATTTCCCTACATTGTTCCCAATCAAAACCAAAAATACTCCACAAAACCCCAAAAATACTATCCTATAATCCCAGCCATAAATTATCCACTTTGAAACAGTAGTTGTGAATAGTAACTCCTCCCAAGTTACTTGTCTGATGTTGCTGCTCACTTTCTCCCAGTATCTGGCTCTGACACTGCCCAGCCCAGCCTCTCACACTGCCCAGCCCAGCCTGTGACACTGCCCAGTTCAGCCTGTCACACTGCCCAGTTCAGCCTGTCACATGCCCAGTTCAGCCTGTCACACTGCACAGCCCAGCCTGTCACACTGCCCAGTTCAGCCTGTCACACTGCCCAGTTCAGCCTGTCACACTGCACAGCCCAGCCTGTCACACTGCCCAGTTCAGCCTGTCACACTGCCCAGCCCAGCCTGTGACACTGCCCAGCCCAGCCTGTGACACTGCCCAGTTCAGCCTGTGACCCTGCACAGCCCAGCCTGTCACACTGCACAGCTCACCCTGTCACCCTGCACAGTCCAGCCTGTCACACTGCACAGCCCAGCCTGTCACACTGCCCAGTTCAGCCTGTCACACTGCCCAGTTCAGCCTGTCACACTGCCCAGTTCAGCCTGTCACACTGCCCAGCCCAGCCTGTCACACTGCACAGCCCAGCCTGTGACACTGCACAGCCCAGCCTGTCACACTGCACAGCCCAGCCTGTGACACTGCACAGCCCAGCCTGTGACACTGCCCAGCCCAGCCTGTGACACTGCCCAGCCCAGCCTGTCACCCTGCACAGCCCAGCCTGTCACACTGCCCAGCCCAGCCTGTCACCCTGCACAGCCCAGCCTGTCACACTGCACAGCCCAGCCTGTCACCCTGCACAGCTCACCCTGTCACCCTGCACAGCTCAGCCTGTCACCCTGCACAGCTCAGCCTGTCACCCTGCACAGCTCACCCTGTCACCCTGCACAGTTCACCCTGTCACCCTGCACAGCTCACCCTGTCACCCTGCACAGCTCACCCTGTCACACTGCACAGCTCACCCTGTCACCCTGCACAGGTCACCCTGTCACCCTGTCACCCTGCACAGGTCACCCTGTCACCCTGCACAGGTCACCCTGTCACACTGCACAGCTCACCCTGTCACACTGCACAGCTCACCCTGTCACCCTGCACAGGTCACCCTGTCACCCTGCACAGTTCACCCTGTCACCCTGCACAGCCCAGCCTGTCACACTGCACACATGCACGAGTTCAATGCAAACGCTCCTTGTGAGGCAGTAGCACGAGGGTGCCACATGCTGCCAATAACAAAGCACAACAAACTCTGCCTGCCCCCCAAAACTGCTGCAGGAAATTCCTACTATTCCATTCCAACACTGCATAAACTTGTGTACCAAAACTTAAGCTCAGGCATACAGTTTTCACAGGAAAAAAAAAATAACCACCCTTCTCATTCAGGTAACGCTGACTGCAAAAGAGCCTTAAGCTTCACCTCAAAGTTTGAGTGCCCGTGTGATGCCCATTCAAACACAATGCAGGATTTGCATATTACATTCTTCAGCTATTTTTAATTTCAAACACTTTTTTTCCCCCTGTCCAAGTAAGTTTTTCCCAAAAGAAAACTCCTTATTCTAACCATCTGGAAAAAAAAATCAATCAGCTACTGGAGAATCATCAATTTTTGATCCTAATACACAAAGACAACTCAGCATCAGAGTCATACTCCAAAAACAGGTCATTTAATAAAAAAAAAAAAAAATTAGGCTCCTTAATGCAATATATCTACAACATTAACAAAAGTTAGCATATTTCATTTCACCTACACTGGAAGTATTTAACAATAACAATTTTTTTTTCCAGAGAATTATTTGACTTATAGGTTTAAACAATAAATGTAGCATAAAATTCTAAACTACAAACAACCATTTCACTCTCATTAAAATGGTATTTTTTCTACTGCTCTGATTATTTGATCACTGTTTTAAAAATAATCCACAGCTGTTTTGTCAACATTTTAACAGACATCTGAAAAGGATAAAACTAATGTCACAAACATGACAACACTTCTGACAATCCTGTAATAATCAATAAACAAAAGGAAATGGAACCCAAATATTCAGATGAGTAAACTAATTGAAATGTGGAAAAACTTAATTGCCAACTGGAGCACAGGCTAACTTTGTAACAAACTTTAAAAGCATTTCTTCCCTTCTTTCAAGCCCAACCTCTAAACTAGTACACTCCAGGAATCATAACTAACAAGATTAGCTTCCCTAAAGAACATTTAATTGGGAAATTGTATATCAGCCACAAGATACCTTCATCAGGACTGAAATCAAGCAAAAGCTTCAATTTAGTTTTTAACAAACAAGAGTGAGGAGTTGGAAACACTATTGCAGCTAATCAAAACAACAAAATACCATAATGCTACCTTCTCCACGAGAACAAAAGCATCAACCACCAACCCCACCCCACCCCCAAGCAGGCTGTTGCTCTCTAACCACAGAGCCAATGCTGTAGACAATGTAATCCCACAGGGAAGACAGAAGGTCACAGACACACTGTGAAATCTTAACATAAGGTCCACGTTTTAGAAAGACCCAGAAGTACTTTAACAAGACAAAATTTCATTTGGAACAAACAGGTGGAGTACAGAAACAGCCTGTTCTTCTCCTGACTGTCTCTTCCCTCAACACATAGAGGGAGGTCACACTTGCTCCACGTAGTCCAAAATTAAGGATCCGGCACCCGAAATAAGCAGCAGCAATCGAGATGTGGCAAGGATGGCAACGTGCAATGTGACACTGCAGGTGTGATTGCGTATTGTACACCAGCAGTAGGTCTGCTATTATTCATCAGCTGTAGGTGGCTAAGAGGGTGTCACTTATTACAGTGACACATGCTGCAGCTGGCTAGCCATGATTAAGTATTACCCAGTGTGGTTGAAAGGGATGGAGACTACCATTCATTATGATCCAGCGTGGCTTAGTGGCGCAGGGAGGCTGCTACCCTTCCCTGCACCGCAGCATTTGAAGGAAGGCAGCTAAAACTCAACAAAGCGCCGGGAATGGTGCGCAGAGAAAGGGAAGCCCGGCGGCGCAGGCTGCCGGAGCGGGTGTCCTGCTCGCAGGGGCGGAGAGCCGCCCGCGCCCGGGAGCGCCCCGCCGCCAGTGACAGCGCCGGGCCGGGCCCGCCGTGCGAGGGGCGCTGGGGGCCCGCGCTCAACTTCCAACCACGGCAGCAAAAGCCTTTGTCCGAGCGCTCCCCGTCCGCAGCCGGGGGAGCCTGGAGGACCCCCGCCTACTGCGGGACGAGCCGGGGCGACCGAGAAGGGAGAGCAGCCCGTGGCAGCCCCAGGTCCCCTCCCAGCTGGGCTCCGCCGCTCCCCTGGGAGCCCTCCGAGCGGGACCCGCTCCGAAGCAGCCGGGATGAGCACTGACCCTGCACGGAGTCCCGACCGGCGCGTCCGTGCCGGAGAGAGGGAAAGCAAAGTGAGCGCCCGGACGCGCCGGGGCTCCCGCGCCGCGGGGCGGCCGGAGAGCGCGGCCGCTGCCGGGCCGGCACCCGGGGCGCCTCCTCCGTGCGCCCACCCGGCGGGACCCCAGCCCCACGAGGTTTGCGCCGCAGGGCCCGCCCGCGGGCCGTCCGGAGGGCAGTCCCCCGTGCCCTCGAGCGGCGGCCGAGGAGCGAGCGGGCGGGCGCGGCGCGGCCTCGCCCAGGCAGCCCCGGGCGGCGGCGGCTCCGGCGGGCGCCGCGAACGCCCCGCACTCACCCTGTCACAACAGGCGCCATCTTCCACAAACTCTCGCCAAAACTCCTACTCTCGCGAGAGCGCCCCCCTCCCCGCGGCCCGGAGCGCGCGTGCGCGGGCCCGCGAGACACGCGCGGGGCGGGGGGGGGCGGTGCGCCCCGCCCACTCAGCGCCCGGGCTTCTCCTCTCAGACACAACAGCCCGGGCGTGGGAACCGCGCCGCTCTCGCGAGAGGCCGGCGCCTGCCGGCATGCGGAGAGCGGCGCAAGTCTCGCGAGAGTGAAGCGCGCTCAGGGGAAGCCGAGGGATTCCCTCTGCCCGCTCGCGCGTCCCGCCCCCGCCGACGCGAGGAGGGGCGGAGGGGGAGGAGCCATTCGGGGCTCGAAGGGAGGGGCGGGGCCGCCGCTGGCGCGCGGGGATCGCCCACGGCCGGCACCGCCTCCGCCCCGCACCCCCGCGGGGAGCGCGCGTGGGGCCGCCCGCCTCGTGCTGCCCGCGGGTCCGGCACGTGCGCGGCCCGAGACCCCGCGGCGGCGCCATCGGGGCTGGGGCGCCATCGGGGCTGGGGCGCCATCGGGGCTGGGGCGCCATCGGGGCTGGGGCGCCATCGGGGCTGGGGCGCCATCGGGGCTGGGGCGCCATCGGGGCTGGGGCGCCATCGGGGCTGGGGCGCCATCGGGGCTGGGGCGCCATCGGGGCTGGGAACCAGGACAGGGCGGAGGGAGCTGTGTCAAACGTGAATGAAAAGAGCCGGAGGCTGGGATATGGAGGGACAGCGTTTAGGGAGACCTCTTACGTGGAATTGTTAACAGAAGTTTTTTTTAGAAGTGGGTTTTACATTAAAAGCCCTGTTTCATAATTTTGTTTTTATGTGCAGCTGAAGTGCGTAAGATGCGTTTGTTTAGCAAACAGAAGCCGGGGAGTCTGGCAGGGTCCCAGCAGCCGAGCGGGCCCTGTGGCCGCAGGCGGCCGCGTGTGGGCACGGCCACAGGCGGTGTCTCCACACCGAGCTGCCGCCGTGCGCTCCGGTGTTTTGGCGCGGCACAAAAAGAAGACCCCAATTTTGGATTCATTTGACAACATTACCCCTTCAGGGTGCGGGTCTCTTTGTCCATTAGGAGACCCAAATTTGAAAACTAATCCTTTTACATCAAGACTTCTGTTTCAGCTTCCTCTGTGTTTAGTATAGCACGTCAGGCTAACTTCGGGACAAATGCTACATTTATTTAAAGATTGCTGAGATTCCAAAGCCCACATCTTTTTTATTACGTTAGCTCTGTACCTCTGCTGTCTTCGAAATTACGGGAAAAAGTAACATTTCAGTAATCCCATGAATAAGATTTCAGATTTCTCGCCCACATACACACTTCACTGCTTATGCTAATTCAGTGAATAATGTCTCAGATAAGTAAAATCACGTTTGGAGAGATTCCTTGGTGACAGAGTTTTCTGTACGTGTCACTGTACAAACAGCTATTGTCTCCTGTCATTAAGGGACTTTCCCCATCATGATTTCCCCCTCCTCATTAGACACAGGAGGACTTTGATTGGCTCCCTTGTACGCACAGTTCTCGGCAAAAGCACAATGCATACTGGAAATCCTCTGTATTGTTTGCAAAGAGCAACTCGTAATCCCTTTGGAAATCTCTTCCTAAAAACATATCTCTCTCTTTTTTTTTTTTCCTCCCAAGGCTAAAGAATGATCTCAGCTCATGCTAACTCCATTCCATTAAGAATAGTTTCTGAATGTTTGCCATGGACTGTCTCTAGATGGTTATTTTATGGGGCCCCTGTTTTAGTGTGTTTTGAATCAAACTGGAAAATCTAAAAATATAGCACACAATAATCTGCAGTGTCTGGCCTCCTTTAATAATTTACAATTAAGGCACTTTGATTAATAACCAGATTAACTGGATACTGGAGCAGGTATATTATTTTGAAGAATTAATAATCATAGAAACCATTGTAGTCCTTTCCATCACTGACAGCGGTACATTATAAAACAAATAACCATTGATTTTGTTTTCTTAAATTATAAATTATCTGCAGTTCAAAAGGCCAGGAATACTATTCAAATCAAAAACAATAGCTTGAACCTCATATGAATAGCTGATGGAAGAAAAGATAGTAAGCCTAAAGGTTTTTATAATATAGTTTATGCATTGAATTTTCTTCTTGCTGCTAAAAGTTTGTATTTCACACAGAGTGTGAACAATTTCTGCTGACTTTATTGGAAACTGAAAGCATCCACTACCTCAGGGAGCTAGACCTCACCTTCTGGCCTGTAACAAATATAAGCACTTCCAGAGCTGAGGTAGAAAAATTTAAATACCAGGTTTGCACCATTTAAATTTTTGTGTTTGCTATGCAAATCAGTAGTTTGACGTTTTTATTTAAGCTCAGCTGAGGCCGTCAGAAGGGCTCTGAATCAGGCCTGTCACTTCAGAGACAATTTGGAGAATCACAGCTGGAGGCAGCTTTGAAGGATGTGATTTCCACAGGTGTTGGGCCTCACCCATGTTCCAAGCAGATGCCCTGCCAGGTGACTCCAGCTGGGTGACCTCTGAAAATGGAAGGCTGATCATGAAGGAAATCCAGTTTACTCTCACCTGTCAGCTGGGGGACAGGACCACCTGGAACTTGGATTCACCAGCAGGTGTGTATGTGGACAGAGCCACTTGGCAGTGCTCAGTCGATCTCAGCAGCTTCATCTTGGGAATCCATAGGATTCTCCTCTCAGTCTTGCCTTGTGTGGAAAGAGGAGGAAAGAAAGGAGCCTAGCACCAGCCCATGGAATTGTTAGGCCTTCTGTGTGGGTGAGGAGGAGGTCTATTGGCCTGGAGTGTCCCACCAGTGGTACTGAGGAGGTCTTTTGGCCTGGAGTGTCCCACCAGTGGTACTGCAGACAGGAGCTGCTGGCCAGCAGTGCTCAAGCAGGCCAGCTTTGGAGGAGGAGGGCGGGCATGAGCAGGGAGCATGAGATGCAAGCTGTGATAACCATGCCAAAGATTTCAACAGCTTGTTTGACCAGTCCAGACCAAACTTTCTCCAGCTCAGCCTTGGCTCTGAGTTTCCCCTAAGCTCATTCCTTTGGGCACAGCACTAGCTAATTAATATGGCTGTCATTTGGCAGCTGCTTCCCACCTCACTGGTTTGGAGAAAGATGAGAAAACAAAAGACCTGCACACTTTCGTGTAGAAGTAATCCCAAGTTTCTTATGTGCTTAGCACAAACACATGAGAGAGGGGCAATGGGACAAGAGTCTCCATCTCAGATCAGCCTGTCTTACAAAAAAAACATCTCACAGTGTGTCCTGTAAAATCCCAGCTATTTTAAAACTCAGTGACCTTAAAAAGCATTGTAGGTAGTGAGAACCACAGTTAACTGGATCTTCATTATAAGGAGCAGGTCTATCTTGAGATGTTGCAGTTTGTAGGTGGTGTAAATCACACATTCTAGTGGTAGGTACTGTGATACAGCCCTGCTGGGATTTCATAAGCACAGGATGCACAGTGTGGTTCAATCGCATGTCTAGGAAAGCAAATCAACAGGCAGCTGCCCACAGAACATCTCTTAGATCTGAGCTGTGGTGTAGGTGCCAACAAAAGTTATCACTTTAGCTGTTAGCCAGCCTGCTCGGTGTCAGAAGTGTCTGCTCCTTGAAATGGATGCTGATGTTCAACACAGCTCAGAGAATGTGCAATATTGTCTTAAGGATGACGAGAAAGAATAGGCTAATTAGCAGTGTTAGCAGTCTGCAGCAGGAGCACTGTTAAATAGTTTTTGCTTGTGTGTCATAGTCTGAAAGAGGATGGTAGAGCAAAGAAAAAATCTGAATCTGTGCCGTAATGTGGGCTCAGGTGTAAGTATACCTTGATGTGGGAGTCCCCAGAGGCTACGGTCAAGCTTGGCCCTTGCTATGGTGTTGCCTTGAAAGCGAGTACAGTCCCTTCCCAGAGTGTTCTTTTAATGTAAAGACAAGAAGCAAGGAGTATAGGAAACATTAGAAAGGAAGAGGGGGAGGGAAGATGAGGTTAACAGTAATAACATCATATGGTTATATAGGTTAACAGTGTGAACAGCTTGATGACTGACTCCTATAACCTCTTATTTTTAAATAGTTTTCTAGAATAGCCTAGCTAAGACACTTTGAGTTGTATTAAAATTTGATCCTCACCCCACCCTAGAATAGTATCTTCATTTATTTTCCATTGGGTGAAATGTTTTGTCAGTTTGCATGTAAACTACCCTGTATCCCTCCTTAGTTTTACTGGGCTCTTCAAAGAGTGCTCCTCTCCCACACAGCATTCCTGCCCTCGTGCACCATGCCTGTCCACCAGGTACGTGTGGCACCAGTTATTCCCTGAGCCCTGCCTCCCATACACAGCCCTCTGCAGTGCTGGCTGGCACAGTGCCTCACCCTCGGTGCCCCTGCAGGGACCACCAGACTTCAGTGAGTCATCCATCCCAGGAGGCTGAAATGTCCTGGGGGCTGGCAGAGCCTGCCCGCCACACACCGGGTACTGCCAGCCCCTGCACCCAGCATTGACAGGCAGGGCAGTGCTAGCCCCTGCACCCAGCATTCACAGTGAGGGCAGTGCCAGCCCCTGCACCAGCATTCACAGGCAGGGCAGTGCCAGCCCCTGCAACCCAGCATTGACAGGGCAGTGCCAGCCCCAGCACCCAGCATTCACAGTGAGGGCAGTGCCAGCCCCTGCACCCAGCATTGACAGGCAGGGAGGGCAGTGCCAGCCCCTGCACCCCAGCATTCACAGTGAGGGCAGTGCCAGCCCCTGCACCCAGCATTGACAGGCAGGGAGGGCAGTGCCAGCCCCTGCACCCCAGCATTCACAGTGAGGGCAGTGCCAGCCCCTGCACCCAGCATTGACAGGCAGGGAGGGCAGTGCCAGCCCCTGCACCCCAGCATTCACAGTGAGGGTAGTGCCAGCCCCTGCACCCAGCATTGACAGGCAGGGAGGGCAGTGCCAGCCCCAGCACCCCAGCATTCACAGTGAGGGCAGTGCCAGCCCCTGCACCCAGCATTGACAGGCAGGGAGGGCAGTGCCAGCCCCAGCACCCCAGCATTCACAGTGAGGGCAGTGCCAGCCCCTGCACCCAGCATTGACAGGCAGGGAGGGCAGTGCCAGCCCCAGCACCCCAGCATTGACAGGGCAGTGCCAGCCCCAGCACCCAGTATTCACAGGCAGGGCAGTGCCAGTCCCTACATTCACAGGCAGCAGCAGAGCAGGGGTTCCCTGGGCACTGCCTTGGTGCTGCCAGCAGCTGGGTGCTGTGCTGCCCTGACCGTCTGCCATGGCTAATGTGTGCACGCACCAAAGCAGCTCTAAGATTAAACCACGGGATGCAGGATTACAAAGTCATTCATTACAAGGAGTACAGCAGGATAAACTGTAAAAATTTCCATGTTTCCAAAATGTACAGGAGAAGATACAGCTTCTTTTCAGTCTGTCTGATCTGTGTAGGACTGACTGTGAGCTGAAGACACCTAAGGAAGTTATTTGCATCCTCTTGAAATCAAGAAAATGGGCAAGATTGAATAGTTGATTTGACTGTGAATTATCACAAGTTATTAAGAAAATAAAAGGAAGATTTAAAGATTATATGACTCCAGATGTTTTATTGATTTTATTCATATATAAATACAAATAGATTTTGCAATATTCTGAATTGGTGTGAATACAGATGTTTTTTACAGGAAAACATTTTGATCAGAGGTGCTGTTGCAGTTCTGTTGTTTTCCTAATGTGTATCAATTCACATCTACACTCAACCCCAAGTCTGTAATTTAGTGACTGAGTTAGAGCTGATTTTTTCAGGTAGTCTGGTCTCTCATTCATTAGGTTCTTTGAGAAAATGTATGCTGACAGACTTCACCTCTATCTGTAAGTAAAATGTGTTTTTCAAAAACAAAGAATGAAAACTCATTTGATTCTACAAAACACAAGAGAATTACACACTCTTAATTATACACATTTTTCTTACAGGGAATATGTAACAGAACAATGCTTAAGGAAATTTCAGAGTAACTATAACAAGGTGCAAAAAAAGAACTCATCAGCCTACTATAAAAGAAAGCCACAAACTGCACATGACCTCCTGATAAAACTATTACTAAAAACCCATTTGCCATTGTAAACCATCCCATTTTACTGTGTATTAGGAAAGCCCTTGTCCCAGTGACACACACTGTGTCAGAGGAGGAAATATGGACAGAAATCCTTAACCTGTAATTCTACATGCAAATATGTGCACACAGGAATTCTTTCTATAGACAGAGGAGTTATGAAATTAATTGATTCACAGGTGTAAAGCTGGATACCATATAAATGCTTTCTGGAGAATTCAGTGACAGGTAAACCTCATTCTTGTCCCATATAGAGAAGTTAAACTGATTTTATGTTTAGTAGCTTACAGACTGTCCATGGCTGTGGTCTATAAAGATAATACTTGTTTGGGGGCTGTTTATTTAAATAATTCAGGAAGTTATACAATCTTGAAACAGAAGATAGTCTAAAGGCATCACCAAAGAACATGTAATCCTAAAAAATATTTAACTTGTAATACTGCCATGTTGATCTCTATTTGGGTTACAAAAGTTCTATTTGTTGTGGACTTAGTCTAGCTTTCATTCTGCTCTCATTTTGCGGTTCCATAGACCATTTTCCATAATCCTCCTGAAAAGAGACAGACTATCTTTGGTTGGAACTATTGAAAATAAATTCCATAAAAATTGCCTGAGAATAGTGCTCAAATCCAGAGTGGCTGACATCTTTTGAATTTTTTCCTCTTAGAGAATTACACATGACCTTTTAATGCTAAAGTTCATTAGTGCATGGATATCATATTGATGAATTTCATATAAATGAATGGATGAACAGATAAGCCACAACTAAGGTGATGATCTTATAATTGTTATGGAGGTAACTGAAGACATGTCATGGATGATAATTAGTTAAATAATTTCTCTATCATTTTATTTACTGTCATTCTTGGTTCAGGATACACTCTCTCTTCTTTAACCTTTACAAGTGGTGTTTCATTTTTAATGTTCCAGACAGCCATATCTTTTTCTAGAAATGCAGATATCCAGACATTTGTATTACTCACGGTTTCATTATCAGTTTGTTTTTCCCCTCATTACTGGCACTGACCTTGCCAAGAACTAAGCACATGCATAATTTGACTAGTGTGATTAGTCTCATTAAAGCTAATGGGATTAGTCAAGAAAGTAAACCTACTTCTGTTCAAGTGTTTGTTGTTTGAGGTAGTGCTGCTAGAATCAAGATGAGGAAAGTCTGGAAGGAATTCAGACTGAACAATAATTTTCATTAAATGTCATACAAAGAGAAATTCAAAGATTTTTCTCTTCACCCAACCCTGATGTGTGGTCAACCCAAGGTGGTTTTACACTGGGAGCAGGGATTTCCTAACATTGCTTTTTCTTCAAAAGATGGGGGCTTGTCAAGAATTAAGCTGGTCTCAGCAAACTTTACAAGGTTGTTTCTCAAGTCTAGGATGAAATATTTAAATTAAAGATAATGAGACATCTCAGCTACCAGCCCAGCAACAGAGGCTGTGTAACCTGATAGCAGTGTTGTGATGCTGTGCCCTGGGAGACTCTGGTTCCCCCAGGAATATTTCAGTAATGTGGGGATATTCAGAGAGGCAAACCCAGAACCGGTCTCCTCATTCTGCACTTAAATAGGGAGATAGCACTGAATTAAACAACATTTCCTCTTTCAGAGGAATGGTCTCACAGTTAGAACATGGGCTCATAGCTTGGGGGTCTTGTGTATAAAATCCTCAAAAGGTGTTTATGCCAGTATAAAGTGGGGAAAAAGTCTAAAGGATTTCCTTGCTATTACTCCTACCTTACCTTTGTTCCTCATTTTGAGTGCTGCAAGTCTGCTGGTTTTTGACCTGCCAGCTGAAATCCTCCCAGAAGCATTATAGCAGCCAGAAATACAATGTTTAGAGTGCACCTGGTTTTCAGCCCTTTCTTTGAGAGCCATCTCTGCTAGGGCTGAGAGGGGAGGAGCATGGAGCAGTTGCTCCATCCATCCCTGGGAACTTCCCTTCTGGACCGTCAGGACAATTTTATGGGGACTGGTAGCACAGGCCAGACATAGAGTGGGTGATTATTAACTCCATCATGCTATAATTTGTCATTTCTGACCTCTGATGAGCTGGCTCATATACAGTGAGTTATAAAAAATCTGGCCTCTTACAGAATCAAATTAAAACTGCTCTGATATAATTTCAAAGCAGTAAATCTCCCATGGCCTTGGAGAAAACATCACTTGTGGGCTTTCACCTGTTTTATACCTTCCTTTCAAAACAAACACTTATTTTGGTCTCTGCTAAATACAAATGACAAGTAAAATTTATTTAGGCTGCAGACAGGCTATTTGTAGTCTAAAAGTTAAAATTATTAGTTAATACTGACTCCTGTACCCTGTCTTTTTCTGTGCAGAGGTAAAAAACCAGCAAGTCCATTACTGCAAAGTCTAATTTCAGGGGTGGTAGGTATATTTAATATTGCTCACTTTTCTCTACGAAAGCAATTGATCTATGCCCCAGTGCTCACAATTTTATTAACATTGGAAAGAGCCATGTGGTGTTCATATAGTGTTTAAGCTCCATGCAGTGTCAGAGCCCAAGGTTTTGTGATTACTGTCAGAGGAGGAGGGCTGGAGTGACAGTTAGGGGTGCGCCAGTCCCCACTGTATATACAGCTGTTGCTGCGCAGGGGAGGGAAATGCAGGGTCTGGCTGTCTGTTCCAAACAAAAAGAAATGGCACATGCTATTACTTCCAGATCATTGCAGTCCCTGCACCACCATCTGCTGGGGGTCAGAGCAGTTGTCCGGGTCGGCGTCAGTCATGCACAAACTCAATGCCTTCCACGGAGCTGTGCCCAGCAGTACATATTTACAAGAACAATAAAGCAAACCTGCTCCCTGGACACAGGCACCACAATGCTCCATCACATTGGGAACAAAGGGGCACAACGAAAGTTGATATGCATTACAAAGGAGGTTCTCGGGGATCACAGCTTTGTGATTTCAGGCCGTAACACAAATTGAAGGGAAGAAAAACTGTCACCAATAAGCCCAGGCCTAGTGATCATTGTATTTGTAATTGACGCAGCATTGCTGAAAGGGTGCCTGAGTCTCTGTGCTTCCCCTCTTCCTATTGTTAAAGTCTTCTGTAGAAAACAGTTACATGGAAAAAGCTTTGATGGTAAATATTGAAAACTTGGATATGTTATTCTGTAACAGCAGCAAGATAATCTCTGCCACTTACCCCAGCTTGTCCATGCAGGTCTCTTTTTCTGGGGCTTATACCATGTGCTGGAGCGAGATGTGGAGAGCCCTGACTGACGTAAACTGAACGGTTCCTGGAAACCGGATGAGTACAACTGTGTCACTGTGGTGTTGAAACCAAATGAGCAGTTTTAGCATCTCTTCGGCCTCCCAACAGCTAGTGAGTAATTCATTTCTCCTGCTAAAAACGGCTGCTCCACCAGCACTGGGGTGACACATCAGGAGTTACTGTCGGGCTGCAAACCTTTCACTTAGCACTGCCCTGCACCCTTGGCTGAGCGTACACGTACAGGCGTGACACCCTTGGGGCCTAGAGCTTGAGGTGCCTTAGCTGGCAGTACATTAAGGCATACAGATAAGAAGTCCAGGCTTTCTTTTAGGTCTGGGCTAGCTTGCTGCAGGGCTACATCCAGTGTTTTGGTGCCGCATCAAAGTGAAATGCTCGGTGCAGAGGCATCTGCATTTAGTGAGTTTATTAGTTTGGTCTCAGCATCAGCACTGTTAAAACAGGCAGCAGTGCCAGCATGGGGTGAGAGAAATAGGCAGCAGTTCTGGAAAGCTATGAAAAGGGCAGGTGGAGCTGCACCCAGAACATTTTTCAAGTGAGGCTCATTGCCAAATAACTAGAAACTATGCTGTGCTAGCAAAAACACACGAAGGACTGCTGTAGTTCCTGCCTCACATAGCTACAGCGTCTGTCACAGCACTACCACATACATAATCTTTGACATTTCATCTGATAATTAGTGGTTTTGGCACAAGTAAACACACTTTTGTTAGGTTCTGTCCTCAGTTGCTTTTTTACTAAGCATCACTCGTCATTTTTGCATAAAACCTCTCCAGTCCATGTAATGTTTGACAGCCTACTTGGATGATTTGCCTGAAACATGATATGGAAGAGGAGACCTCCAGGTAGCTGCACACACATGTCTTCCAGACTCCACCTTCCTGGCCTCACTGGCACCAGGACACCCCAGCTGCCGGAGCCGCAGAGCTGGTTCTGGAGCCTGCGAGGGCATGCACAGCAGCGTTTGCTTGCTTCCTTGGAGAACCTCACCAGCTCAGTTACATATCTGTACTTGGAGGACACTTGCCCTGAGCCATTCCACACACAGCTGAACTCCACAAGTTTGCACTGCAGCTAGGCAGGCTTTCAGCAGTGGGCCAGAACTGAAAGAAATAATTTTGTTTACCATCTGGTCCTGTGGAACTGCATTTGAAGTAAAAGTTGCCAAAGAGTAGTCAATGTATAGCTTAGATGCATTTACATAATAAAATGTATGCAAAGTGTAAATGATTTTGTATCTCTAATTTTGGGGAGGAAAAGGCAGAGGATGGGAAGCTGGCAGAGTGGCTCTTTGGATATTATATTTCAATTTCAATAAAATTTCATTTCAATAAAATGAAAGGACAGAAAGCCTTCAACCTGTAGGTAATTGATGTAATTAAATACTGAAAGTTATTTCCATTAATAGTCAAATGTAAGTGATTGTCCTGTATGCCTACTCCACCATAGAGAGGCGCTACATTGTGGAAATCATCTTGTTTCAGTGCCTGCTTGTACCCCTGCTGGAGGCTTTGTTCTACCAGCCAGGGACTAGATTAGTGTAGGGAACAGTCTGGGTTTCCCAGCCATCCTTCTGGACACAGTCCAGACATTGAGGAACTTGTTGTAGTAGAAGGTGCCCCTGCCCAAAACAACTAGATGGTCTTTAAGGTCCCTTTTAACCCAAACCATTATAGGATACTGTGATATTTTTTATATAATGCCTGGGAAATTTAGAACTGGTCTCATGTATCCTGCAGATAAATAAGGGGCTTCAGTATTCAGGAGGCACTTTACAGGTCTTGTGGTCACTAGCAAATGTAAACCACAAGAATAGATACATTCTGACTAAAAAAATAAGTTTTCTGATAGAAATAAAGCTTTTACAGAATGAACAATCAACTCATTGGTACTCAAGCATACCAATCAACAGTACAACTGTGTTGGTACTCTTGTTCTGTGACATGTTACCTGTAAACCATGCTCTCATTGGTGGAATATTCCACCTTTTTTAATCATATGTGTCATACTTAAATGCTGCCCTGGATAAACCATAGTCTTAACTTCATGTTGTAAGTCTATCATTTCAGGAAAAAAGATTTCAGTTTATTTTTCTTAATTGCCTAGATGAAATAAATCTCTACCATGTCCAGCCCAGTGGGTATCCAGTTATGCATAAACCTTAGGAGTCTAATGTTGAAACCCTGCAGCATCCAGGGGCTGAGTGGAAGCTTCTGTGTTTGGGTACTTAAGTGGGAGATGAGCTGTTGGGAAAATCTAGACCAGAATAATATTTTAACTTTTAATGTTGACTCTTTTATTTCATTAACATTATCTTTTATCTCTGAGGTTGTAGATATGTTTTTGTGAAGAGTAATTCTGCAAGTTACTGCATCTCTGGGCAGCATAAATTCAGCCCACATCACGCACAGCATGTTGAGTCACACAGCACACAGAATATGTGCACATCATGGCTGTTCTTGCCAGCTTCATTCTTTATGCTGCATCAATGACAACTGTTAAAGAAGTGATGTTTGATCAAACTCAGATTGCACAGAGGGAAGGTATGGCCTTTTTGAACAAATTTAATCTTTCACCTTCAGCTGTGCCAACTGAATACATTGCATCAAGGGACAGTGACATTTCTGATCTGGGATTAACTGTTGTAACTTTAGATTTACTGCCTGGTGGAGCCTTGGCCTGATTTTTACCCCCAGGCCACTTATATGCTGTTTCTTAACATACCTTCCTTGAACTCATTTTCAAATCTACTGACCTCTCTTCTTCCTACCTGTTCTCCGAATTCTGTCTGCAGTTAACTATATATGGTTAACATGGACTTTTGTTGCTTTTGTACTGCATCCCTTCTCACTGCTTACTCTGCCTACTTACAGATTGTATTTTAGCCCCTTGAATTTGCCTAATTGAAGAAGTCTTTGCAGTTGTATTTCCTAAGTATCATGTAGGAGGTTCCTCAAACATATTGGAGAGGCTTAAAACTTCATGAGGGAGAAAAGGCTTTTAATATTTAAATATGTTCCCATTGTCTGTGGTGGTTTTTTTTGTTTGTTTGTTTGTTTTTTGTTATAGAAATCTTCTAAAAGGACTATTCAAAGGGTTGTCTTGCCTTAATAAACTTAGGAAACTTTTGACTTGTCCCTTATGTTGATTACAAATGCAGCTGTTATTACTCTGTTTTTACTTGCACATTTTGAGCCATTGCATTGTGTTAGTGATTGAGCAGCACTCCACTGAGCAATAGAACTGTGCTTGCTCAGCTTAAATACTGCAAAAAATAAATTAAATGCTGCAAAAGTAGCACAAGAGAAAAATGTCTTTCAGGTTCTACAGAAACTCTGCCTAAGCTGTAGTAGTGGACTGGAAAGAGATGTGGCAGAGAGAGAGAAATCACAGAAGTTAAGGAAAAATTGGTAGAAAGGCAAAGGGAGAGACTGTTGCTTTGGGAAACAGAGAGAGGGGTGGCTGAGCAGACAGTGTCAAATTGCTCCCCATCTCTGTTCTGGCACTTGCAGATCTATTGAAAACAGGCCAGAAGGACATGCTGAATTTGTTACTCCCGTGTGCCAGCCTTTTCTGCAGCAGCAAGAGAAACCAATCAGTGCTGCTTCAAAAGTAGCTGGAAACTGAGAAATCCCTGGTCCCCCGCTGCCTGGCAAGCAGCAGCACAGGGTCTTCTCAGTTTCCAGCCACTACAGAGGCTCCATTGACAAAATGTGTGCGGCATTTGAAGGAGCACAATGTGACAATGAAAGAACCTGAGGGAAACAAAACAAGGAAGGGGGAGAAAGGAAGAAAGGGGGGAGAATTAAATGGGAATGAGGGAGCAACTGAAGACAGGAGGACAAAAATCAAAAGAAAAATATGCTAATCACTGCAAAAGGGGCAATAAAAATAAATCATCCTTGTCATATTTGACACCCTTTCACTGCTTTATCAAGCAGTATAGTTGTGATAGGAGGACTAGAGAAAAAGAGGTAAACTTTACTAATGTTTGCTCTCATTGCCTCTCTGAGATACAGGCATGCTTAATTTAGTCCCCTACTTTCACAAATACTGTTGTGAAGTACTGAGTGACTGGAAGATGCCAGATACCACACAGGGGTCCCCATGGCATTGTGAATACCCTCATCCTCTGTTTCTGAGAGAAGCAGAAAGATTTAAAGAGCCCTGTTAGTCAGGAGAATGGTGCCTTACCGTTGCTCAAAACAACCCAGAGAGAAAACAAAATGCTGCCCAAAATAAAGCAAGGCAGCTGGCTTGCTTTCTCCTTCCCCTTGTACTTCATTGCTCTGGCTATGAGAATGTGTAGCAGAGTGGAACCAGAGTATCACCAAGAGCTCAGAGCAAAGCAGCATAGCTGGGTTTTATTTCTTTTACCTCTGTCTGCCTGGTCATAAGGTAGAACATCCAAGAGGGGTAGCCACAGCTCAGGGGATATACCTGTGGTGCATTAATCTCCCAGCTGTTCCCACTTATGCTGCCTGTTCAGGATGAAGGGAGATCTGGGAGTGCCAGAACCAAAGCTAGTTACAAAGCAATTATACTGGAAGGGACTTCCCAAATGTCCTCACATGACTCAGGGAGTTTTTAGTTCATGGGTCCAGCTCGAGCTCCTTCAAATTAAAATCCCCTGAAACATATACTGGGTGAACACAGTGTCTTCAGCACCAACTTTTTCACTCCAGATAGCTGCTCTTACTTGGAATAACTTGGTACAGTAACATGCAAAAAGGAATAGTGCTTGGGAGAGAGCACTGGCATCTACAGATTTTCTGGGAATTCTTCATAATTTCTGAAAGGTCAGAGAAGTGCTCCATAAAAATTGAGACAAGAAAAGGACTGTTGCTGTTAGTTTCAATAGGGAATATCAGCCAGGAATCCAGAAAGGGGGTAGATTTTGTATTGCCCAAGTTGAAAGTGACTAAACTCAATTAATATGCATTTGCCTTTGAGCATCGTACATGAGCTTATCTTTTTAAGCAAAGGAAGGCTTCTGTCCTGGTGACAGGAGTTTTGCAATTAATAAAGCCTTCTTAAAATTCTCATTTACCTTAGGGGTTTGAAATAAAATGCTTCCATTTGCTCTCTTAGCTCTTATTTTCAGTCATGAGTAATAATTCCTGTGAAGTAGAAACTGCTTAGGTTAAAAAAAAAATCTGTTTCTCCAAAGCAAACTTAATTTGAGCATGAACCATGGCCTCTACACAATCCCCAGTATTTAGATCAGTGATCAATTTGTCTTTCTCTGTAGGAGTAGTAGACAGTGTAGAACTGATTTTTTGTGATATTTTTATTAATGAGTTCTTGGGTGTTATAATTTTGAAAGAACCTACAGATAATTAAGTAGTTGCAAAATGTCTGATCAGGAATCACCCATTGTGTAGTAGGTTAAGAATGAGATGTTTTCTTTTTTTATTTCATTTGTTCAGTTCATGTATAGTAGATCAAAATTGGTACTGTATTTTCAAATTTACCATTTCAGAATTTTTTTCATCTAAATTAAAGTACAGGTATCTTGCTTCATCTCCAAAATCTTAGCTGTATTTTTTATGTCATAGGAGGAGATACTAGCAAGAGTAGAGCAACTACCAGCATGATAAATAAACACATAGAGATAACTCTCAAAATACTGGGCAAAAACCTATCTAATACTTTTTGAAATTTTTTCCCTTTTATGTTTGTCTCATGGACTGGTTCTGATTACATTAATGAGTAACTCATCATAACAGAAACAGATCACCATATTGAAGTAGTTAGTGCTGAGAATCAGTGTGTTTGTTATAAACATTACAAGGATTTGAACTTCAGGCTACCTTTAACTTGATCCATTGGATTGGCCCTTCTCCCCATGCAGGCTGCCCAAAAGCTGCCCAAAGGCCACTGCTTGGTTTGGACTCATAACATCCTCTCTGGAGTGCACTTCATGTGCTCTGAGCAGAGCTTCTGGGTTAGTTCCCTGCAAAGGGAATTCAGGGCTTCTGTGCACCAAAACTGCTCTGGGAGCTGAGCCAGTGCGCAGCAAATGGGAACAGTCAGGGGCTGGGATTTGTTGCAAAACTGCATTGCTGCTCTGAACCAAAATGGTAAATATATAGGCAATCATTTGTATTTTTGTGCCTTTGGGAAGGCACTGCATATTTTTCTCTCGTGTGCAAACCAAGCAATTTTGCATGATAAAACTCAAATGTGTATTTGTATACTTTTCTGACCAGCAACCTCTGGTAAGTTCTGTGTGTTTATGATGCAAAGAGAAGGCAAGCTGCACTGAATCATTATGTAAGCAGAGAAATCCTTACATGTGTGCTTTACATGCAACTCAGAAGAGTAGATTTTATTTTATCAAGTGATTAAAAATTGTGGCTTTCACATAAAACTTATGAAAAACCAGTCTCCTAGATTCAATTCTCTGAAAAAGAGAAAGCGATGGGTTTGCCAAATCAGGAAAACAGACTAATTTTCTATGATCAAAGACCCTGCACTACATAGGGTTTCATGAGAATACATAAAGAGTGAAGAAAGTCCAAAATCATGTAGTCCTAAAGCAATGTGCTTGATATCATATAGCACATTAAGGTATTGATGATGAAATTAGAACTCAGAACTTCTGCATGCTAATTTTGACTTTGTCAGTGAATTCAGCTTTTGTCAATTCATTACTATGCAGTTTCTCACCAGAGCAAAGGATTGTTAATGTTTCAAAGAGCAAAATAAAAGTTCAATACTTAACAGTTTACCTATCTGATTTCCAGTTTATTTATTTGAGTGAATCATTATTTTGCTCTTAAAAGGCTGCTGAATTCCATTTATTGCTGGCTAACTGTTTGCACTAAATATTTTAATTTTCATTACTCACATTCATCTGTGTAATTTCAGTTCCTTGGCTGGATTGCTAGAGCTCAGACAAGGTTCTTCTGCAGCTGCTGGTATAAGTACAAAATCTAATTCCAGTTAATTCTTGCATATCTGTTTTTTGCATTTGTTCTCAACAAATGATCAGGCACATTTTAAGTGAATGCATATTTCCAGAATCCAATAGAAAGGAATGTAAAGTGAGTGCTAAAAAGCATTTGATTGCAGAAAAAGGAGAATTCCTACAGTAGCGTACTCCAGTGATTTTGTGCTAATGCTTTTGAATTTCTTCCACTGGGGTCTGATCCATAAAGGGATTTGGTTATTTAAAATAGCAGTTATGTCCTAAAGTTCTTTGTATGTGCTATTAGAGCTTCATCTCAGCGTCTGTTTAAGCTTAATAGAGTGCACCCGTGTTCACACCACAGATTATACCCACGATCTGCCTTTGAAGCTGCTTTGCTACCTGCCCGAGGGAATGGTGGCACCTGAAATGAGACACTGCAGCAAATTCAAGCAAATGTGCTGTACTGCCACCAGTATGCCTGAGCTCACCAGGAGCCTCCTTATTCTGACCTGGGGGCTCTTTAGCCACCTGTGATTGTGCATTTGCACGTATGCAGAGGTCTGTCAATTTGCAGATTACTGCTGTAAAGACCAGACAGACCAACTCTGATGCAGCAATGCTGGGGCTCTCCAAAGGGCTTTGTTTGGTGTGAGCTCAGGAGCAGGAAAGATTTGTCCTTGTAAAAGGCTGCTATCCACTTTCATGCAATATGCAGTTTGATCCATATTCTTGCCAATTATATTTTGAGGGTAGTGTCCCAAACTGTACTTTCCCTATCCCCAGATGAGAGGCTGAGTTTGCCCAGGGAGTTGGAAGATGCTGCTTCCTGGGGAGCTGTCAGTCAGCTGTGGCTCCAAACTCCTGGTATGTCACTCCCTAATTAAAACCAGCTTCTAGAATGTCTTTTTCCCTCATGCCTTGAGATATCATTCTCGTTTAGGAAACTTTCAGCCACAGCCATGCTCAGCTCCTTTCTGAGTCTGGGAGAACACAAACATTCTGTTTGTGTTCTGGACATCCTTCTGGACATCCTGAACACAATCCTTCTGGACATCCTCTGCCTCTGGGCATGTTGTCTTCCTTTGTAGTCCTAGAACAGCACAAGGTTGTATCTTCTCATAAGGAGATACTTTAGTAAAGTTTTCCACTTCAGTTTTGCAAAACCAAAATTTTGTGATGGTCTACAGATAGCTTGAGGTCTGGTTTTTAATCTTAACTGGAGGCTCTCCACAAGAATGTTTAGAGATAAGGTCTCAGTTCAGTTTGGTGATGAACACCAGGAGTTTAATCTTCAAGGTGTTTCTGATTTTCTTCTTTTAATGAAACACAAAAATGTAAATTATCTCCCCTTCCACCCCAGGTTTACAGCAAGAGCTGTAGAAATTATTACAACTGCATGTCTGAAACAGAGGGTTTTTTTAAAGTTTAGCACACTTTTAAAATTTCAGTTTGGTTATCCTTTTAAAATTTCATCCCCAGAAGAAGGCTTGCAGAAATCCCTAGTAATTATTAATGGATCATCTGGTTTATCATGTAGCTCAATACTTCTTACCCTCAACCAAGTGAGAATGCAGAGTAAGCTCAGGCTTTTACTTTGGCACAATCCATACAGATTAATTAAAAAACAGGCCCAGTACAAATTATACCAAAAGAAAAAAGTCCAAAGCATGAAAATAAGCCAAAAAAAGAATTACATAATTTCCTTGTATCTTCCCTAAGGATAAGGAATTGGAGAGTATGAGTCAGTCTCAAGAAATGAAATAAAAACAGCCCAGCTTTTAGTGACTTATTCTTACCTTCTGGGCCAGAGCAGGCCAGCAAGTACAAGCAGCAGAAATCTGACTGCCTGACAGGTTTTAAAACAGGAGTGAAGGTGCACTTGTGAGTAGTTTGGCTTTCTGGTTTGTGACAAGATGCAGTAACCAAGAAAAGTGCACCTGAATATGGAGCAGCACAGTGTTGTGGATATCCCATCTCCTGCTGCTACAGTCAAGTCACACCAAAAAAGTTGGTGTGCTCTGCAGCTATTGTGGGTGAAGTATTTTCACAGCTCTCTCTAGTGAGGAGAACACACATTACACATGTCCTTTTGGATGCCCAAGCCTCTTTTTTATACCTCTCCTTTCCAGTCTGGAACACAGAAGTGCTGTGAGGAGCAAGCAATGGATGACTTATAACTACTTTCTTGGCACAGGGACAGCACATTTTGTCTGTGAATTATCACTTTGGCATATCATTTTGCCATGGACTTGCCTTGCTCTCTGTCCAACATCACAGTTTCAACTATTCCAGCAAATTACTTTTAACACTGAAACATATTTTTCTCCTTAATAGTTCAGTGATAATTATCTGGAATATTAATAAGCTTTCTGCTGTGCCTAAATGGTGTTGTTCATTTCTACTTAAATAAAGCTCAGGATTACAAAGGATCACCTGTTTCAGTCAGGGGTTCATTTAAAATCATCATTCACATTTCCTTCAAAATCAAGAGTATTCACAAGGTCAGTGTCTCTAAGGATACTTTGAAAGACATAATTCTGTGTTGTTTACATTGGTGAAGAAAACACAAAAGGGCAACACAACATATTTTTTGGTCACACTCTCCAGTGCCAGTGAAATATTTCAGTGATCAAACCAGGTAAGTTTCAGAGCTGCCCTGGAGCGTCCCAGGTCTGAGTTTACAAGGCAAAAAGTTTAGTTACCCAGCTCAAGTTTCATTGTACCCCTGTTCCTTAAATTTCATTTCAGAAGGAGAAGATTTGGGGTGCACTTCCATCCATATTTTTTTTTTTTTGTTTTCACCAGTAATTTCAGATGTCTTCTGTCTTTTTATGTCATGTTCTGTTCCTGCTCCAAATAGGTAGTTTGGTGAGCCCAAAGACATTTAAAGGGCTTCACCCAAGTTAAAAAGTGTGTGTAGAACTGATGGAAGACTTAAGATGAGAAAGTGGGAAAGGCTTACCTGGAAGCATACAAATCTTTTTAAAAAATATTTTTGATCCCCCCCTTCCCACCGTGCCTTGGGATTCATTAGACTGTATCACAATCCCAGTTTTCATGTAAAAATAACTCATTCTGAAAAGATACTGATGCCTGCATTTACAGTGTGAAACAATACCTGTGAGCAATGCTGATGTGCGTCATAAAGTCCAACAGTGTTCAGTAGATTCAGGGCTCCCTGACAACTTTATCAAATGACCCCATGTACTAGGATGAGAAAAATATGAAGACCTTATTAAACCCTCCAAAACCTTGGCTTTTGCAGTAATGATCTCTTTGCCTCTGTCAGCCTATGAGGGGCAAATGGGATTGAACCATGGGATGATCATGAGAAGCCAGGACCATGCAATTTTCATGTCACGCTGTGCCTTGGGCAGAAGCTTCCAGTCATCTGACCCTGTCATCAGCATCTGTTTCCCCGAATTGCAAATAGTTCCATTACCATCATGCTGTTTTATGTCCTGCAAACGCAAATTTGCCCTATGACAGAGCGAGTCCTATGCCTGATGGAGATTTCGCCATCCCATATTGTGTGTGTGCAGGTCCTGCGTAAGTCTAAGAGAAACCTTCTGATGTGTACTACTGATTGTTTACACATGTTATCAGAGGGGAAAAAAAACAGGAAAGAAAAGCTGGCAGCTTACACTGCCAAGAGACCTGGCAGTGGCTATAATCACATTTAGATCATTTCCAGTCAATAGATTTTGTTTTCATTTTTAAAACTAAACCCCTTCCTAGAAAGTTGCTGCACTCTTCTTTTTACTCGGCTACAGCCAGTCCAGAGGAATACCTAAATGGCTTCTGTCTTTACAACCAAAGTAGGCAACATCAGGAGATGTTTTCAGAGAGAAAGTGGAAGGTGTGGTAAGAGAATGTGCTTCATACCAGTTCAAAATATGTAACACTGCTTGCAGCTGTGATTATGGTTCAGTATGACAAAAGTCTTTTAATGATAGGGAAGTCAGGGACTTATAATGCAAATAGAAATGGATACCAGGAGATAAAGTTTGGAACCTGGGCATATTTTCATCTTTGGGTAAAGCTCCATATTGGGACTAAAAACTATGAGCACTGGAGGACTGGGACTCCAGTGTCTAGGAATTGCCTGTAGCAAAGAGAATGGTTCCTTTGGCCTGCTAAGCCAGAAGAGCTTGCTGCTTCTCTGAAACAAAATACCAGAGGCAATAGGCACCAAAGCAAGTTTAATTAACATCTAACTAAGCTAGTGTGTTTAAATCTGACTTCTTTCAACTATTCTGCACCCATTCACACGTACACGTGATAATAGAGACTTTTTTAGGGTGAAATAGAAGTCACAAACTTACATCAGCATCTCAAGTATTACAGTTCCTGTTGTCATTGTAGCACAAAGGTTCTTATTGTCATTACATTGCAAGGGCTCTATATTGCCAGAGTTGTGTACCTCCTTGATGTTTCTCATAGGCATCTCCTCTAGCACTGCCTCATCCTTGTCCTCACAGCAGTCACTGACTCCAGTTCCCCCCCAGCCAACCAACCCACTCTTCTATAACACTCTGCTTATTGACTACAGCTGTGGCCTGGTAAAGTCAGGCCTGTTCCTAATCTTTAATAATTGGCTCAGCTGCAACTCTTTAGGGGGTAAGGTTACTTTCTATACTCCCTTTATTTACTTATGTTCTATCCCCCTACAAGTTCCAGCTAGTCCAGACACAAGCCTTGGGAATCCTATACTATTTATACAAAACTGTTCTCAAAGGGTTAAGTATTTGGGGACTGAAGACTATAGTTTTTGAAAATGCCGACTCATTTTACAATAGCAGTCCTATATTGTCTCTGCCCAAAAACATACAACCTGAGCAAAAACAAAATGTAAACGTCAATATCAGCATAAATATTAGCCATCCATATTAGCATTATACAGAGTGAAAAAAAAAAAAGGATATTCAAATGCAAGCAGTCACAGAGATAAGGAGCTCTAGTACAAAGTCCATGTGAGAAGATGCAGTGTTATTGGCATCAACATTTCTTCTGACATCTTAGTCATCAGAAGCACAAAGTTGGCAATGAATGCTCCAGAGGAAGCAGGGCAGTGATACAATCACTTCACATCTAGCATCTGATTCCAGGTGTGAAACCAAACCAGAAGGATTATTGTTGTATGCATGTAGAAAAGTGACAAAAGCTATCTGCTTTTGACATCTAAATGAGATACACTGAAGACTGAAGTCAGCACCCTAGTTTCACTATGTGTTACTTTTCCTTCCCTAGAGAAGGGAAGACCAAACAGCACCTATCAGATGCTGATGTAGCTTACAGGTTACAGCACACACTCCTTCCCTCTGCCCTCCACTTGGAAATCATAGGTCATAGGATCATGTCAGAAGTTCTGGCTCATAGGTCACATATTCCAATACAAAAATGCAAGGCATAAGAAGTTGTCAATGATACAAAGAAAAAACCCAATACTTTTCAGCTGAGATATCAAAGGAAAACCACAGCTGAAAAGGAAAACCAAAGATTCTGTGCAGTCAGAACTTGGTGGAAGCTATCATCTTCTGCTGTGTTTTCCTTGTGAGAGGGAAAAGGATGCTGTTTCCTAAATCCTGGCAATGGTAGGGCATTGGTATGCAAAACTTTTGTACTCCAGACCAACAGAAGTGGAAAAGAAAACAAGCTTGAAATAAACGGACTTTCCTGTCCAAATCTCCATCCAAAAGACCTAATCCTGGTATGAGCTGCTTCAGAGCAGCAGTCATTGGTGCCAGACTCCGAAACATTCCCCTGTCTGTGAACTTTTTACAGGTTTGGGAGTAGGGTGGAAGGCTGGATGAGTTAATCCTGTTTGAGGTTACCCTGATTCCCCAAGGTAGTCTGACTTGGGACATTTTTGAGTTCAGCTCTTTTGAAAGAGCTGTCTGCCTTCTTTCCAGGAGAAGAGTGAAAGTGCACCAACACTGTTTTTACAAAAAAACCTTCATCCACCTTGACTTCACACTCATGACTCCTGCAAATATCAGCTAGACTGTGGCTCAGAGCCAGCACATGGCAGTGGCAGCAACAACTTCTTTCCACTGGTTTCTTTAATTGACCATTTCCCTTACAGATCTGAAAAGAGATGAATCAAAACTAATTGCTTGCTTAAGAAGTAATACTACTTATTTGTTGTGGCACTGGGCACAGGCACCTGAATGGTCTGGAAAATATGAAAAGAATTGGCTGGGGAACAAAAACAGAGCTGATATGTGGTAATGGCAGAAACAGAAGTAGAAGCCATACAATAAAGGCAAATTCCTATTGAATGCCTCTCTGTCTTGCTTTAAAGAAATACAGAGAAGCGCTCAAGATATGCAGATAACTAGGCAGTGTTTCTCACTGCAGAGTTTAGGAAAGAAGGAAGTGCTTCAAGGGTTAGTTCCTGGCTATATGGAATATTGCTGGACTGAAGGCAGTCAGCTGGAGTTCATCCTGATAGTCCCCCAAACCACTTTATCACAAAAATGTACTGTAATCAGTAAGAGCCAGTCACAGTATTTTCCCACCACTTTCCTGCTTTATAGGCAGATGGGGGAAGCGGGAGGGTGTGGGGTTCATGATGCATGTGAATGATGAGCTTAGTCCACATTTTAAAGAAAGTGTCTTGTGGAAAGAGAGAAAAAAACAAACTATGGTAGCATGTGAACTTCAGCTTTCCTCCTGCCTATTTATTATTTGTTCTATTTGTTAGGGCAAGGTTGCTTGCATAGTTGTTCATATGTCGCATCAAAGGAATAGATGAATCACTAAACAGAGGGTGCTATGTTCTGTAATGTCTTTGCATCTGCTTCCACTGCTCCATAACCAGCTGCAGAGAGACTTTGGAAGCATCAGTCCTCCTTCACAGGCTGACCACTAGATTGATGAAGACAGAATTTACAGAGGTAGGAAATTAGAAGCAGTGGGTATTATACCTTCAGAGAAACTTACACTGGCTACTTTCAGAGATAAGGGTATTATTGCCTTGGCCTTCAAGCAATATCCAAAAGAATGCAGTTTTAATGTCTGCTCTTTTTTTCCACCAATCTGGGTCTGAAATTGAATCACTGTGTTTCAGTGTGATGTTTTGTAATGTTTTTGATACACATATTTTATTGTGTCAGTGTACAGATACAACTGTATCATCTTAAAAAACTAGACACTTTGTGCTTCAACTTACTTTGCAGTTTAGTTTCAGGAGTACAAGCGTTCTCAGTTTGTGTTCAGTTCCCACGATGGACTGCTTTACTTGGGTCCTTTGAACAGTGACATGGAAAAAGAATTAAATATAGTTGTAGTAAAGTCAAAGGCAAAATGACCCATTAAGGTTTCTGGTTAAGGCAAGTTCTTGCACTGTTGTCCTTCTATTAGTGCACTTCCAACTGACACATGATGTATAAATAGTTGTTCATGTGTGATTAGAAAGAAAATCTCAGTCTTGGCCATAGCAAGGTAACTGAGTAGGAAGAGTTTTTATCTTATTTTGTAGCAGTAAAAGTCATAGGATTGATGGCATCTCAGAAAATTACTTTTCTGGAATCTTAGAGACATTTACTAACTCTGTGAAACTCTGTGAAACTATGTTACAGTCTGAAGCATTTATATTTTTCTTTTACATAATGCATCCCTATGGCCAGGATGGAAGTATTCATTCAGAGATCATCTAGTCAATTTTTGTAAAAAAGGAAGTTAGAAAACTTTTCTATAAATGTTTGTACTCTGCTCTTGTGAAACCTGGTCTGGAGTACTGCATCCAGCTCTGGGACCCCAACACAAGGACATGGTCCCATTGGAGCAAGCCCAGAGGAGGCCATGACGATAATCAGAGGTGTGGAGCACCTCTCCTAGGAAAACACACTGAGAGAGCTGGGGTTGTTCAGGCTGGAGAAGAGAAGGCTCTGGAGACACCTCATAGCACCTTCCAGTAACTGAAGAGGACTTACAAGAAATCTGGGGAGGGACTCCCTGCAAGGGCATGTAGTGGTAGGTCAAGGGTAATGCCTTTACACTGAAAGAGGTAGGTTTGGATTAGATATCAGGAAGAAATTTGATACCATGAGAGTGGTGAGTGAGCACTGGACCAGGTTTCCCAGAGAAGCTGTGGATGCTCGATCCCTGGAACTGTGTTCAAGGCCAGGTTGGATGGGGCTTGGAGCAACCCTGGTGTAGGGGAAGGTGTCCATGCCAATGGCAGCGGGGTTGGAATTTGATGATCTTTAAGGTCCCTTCCAACTCAAACCATTCTGTGATTCTGTGAAATCTGCAGACCTGAAGTGCTTTTTCCTGGTCTTGGTGGGCTGCAGAGGCCTGGCTCTGAGGGCTCTGTCTAGGAGCCTGTGGTTCCAGAGCCTACACTTCCAAAACAGCCCACTGCTCAAGCTGTCCTTGGGCCAGGATCCTTTGTGATCCTACTCCAGCCAAGAGCAAGGAAGCCTTGAAAGCTCTGACTTTTAACTTTCTTTTGACCTCCATCTTTATAGCAGTCAGCTTGCAACCCCAGCTGAAGCCAAAATTTGCCTGTCTGCCAGGTGTCCTACCAAAGAAGGGGCTGCACTGCTACTTCAGATTGACCTGGGCTGAGGGTACCAGGGTTTCCAGGCTCCCAGTCCATGGAGCTTTAAGGATTACACCACCATTTAAAGATACACCTCTATGCAGTTTTAGAAGGCCCCAAAGCTGACATTTGCCTGGGCATCTAGCATCATCTTGGTTTCAGTGCTGGTTTATCTACCTTCTGCGGTGCTATGGTTACCAAACAAAAAAGTCCCTCAGCCATTGTGCTGGTCATATGAGTAGGAAAGATAGAGCACAGCATCAATGCTACCATATCTCTCTGCAGGGCTTCTGAAAAGAATTAAAAATAGCTTTCTGCTTTACCAGGAAACTTCCTGTTATTTATACAGTCTTCTCTGTCACCTAAGGCAAGGTGTGAAATGAAATGTATTTAAATGAAAAAAATGTGTCAAGTATTATACCTCCATGAAGTTGAACAAATTCTCATTTCTATTGCTTTGTTCTCATGGGTACTAAGAGTGGCATGAACAGAAAAGCAAAATGAGGAAGTTTTTGGATTACTGTTTTCTGCTAGAAATTCTTGTTCCTATGTTAAAATGAATTTTGGAGCAGCGAAAGGGGGAGAGTCTCTTTTGTAGTGTACCTTCATCAGACTTCATGTGCTTTCAGCTGTCTATTTTGCCTCCAGCCAAATACCCAGGAATAGGGCCTTCAACCTTCCAGCTATATGAAGCTTCAAGGCTTTAAAAAAAGAAGTGGTAGAGTATTATTTTATTATTGCTTCTGCTTGTTAAGGTAGAAAGAGCAGTGTGGTATGGCAGAATGGTATTTGGCACTGTGAGACAGTGGGGCTAAAAATTAGGGGACTGTGTTATTCTTTACTATTTTAGTTTTCTTGGCAAGTGTGTCCATCCCTGTATGGTAAGTAGGATAAAGGCTATTAGAGAGTGTTTGGAGTAGCAGGACAGAAAGTTCAGTGTAGGTTCTACTCCTGCAAACAGTTTTTCCTGGTACCAACTGCATCTGAATGTGCAAAGGTACAAGCATGGGAATAGGAAATCTGGCTCCACAGTCAAACTGTTATTTTACTATTTCAGATCCAAGGAATCCACAACTCTAGAAAACTGCAATTAGCAGGTATCTGTGCTGTGGCTTTTATTTGGGGAGTAAAAGTATGAACACGAACCAAGATATTTTTCTTGGTCTGTGTTACCACCATAAGAGATTTGCTCATTCAAAACAGCTGTGTACAAGTTCCTATCAATTTAAGTGATAAACAAGAAGAGTACCAAAGTCTTGCACAAGTGTGTGTTTCCTGCTAAACTGTGTCCTTTCTTCTCTTCCTTGGCAGCAATTGATGGAACAAATCTTTCCAACTTACTGAGGTGCAGTAGGCTTTTCTGCTGAATGTTTTTGTTGCCCTTCCCTGACTGTTTTGGCTTTTGAGGTAAAAGGGGTTTCATTTTTCAGATCTGCTAGGATTTGGCTTGCATGTTTTGTTTTCCTTTTCCTGTGTTATTCCAGAGTGTTCCCTTCTTGCTTACTTATTGATTGGTCGCCAGATAATGACACTCAGTAAGACTTTTTTGCTGTTTTTTTTTAGGAATGTTTTTTCCATGGTAGAAAAACCAAAGGCAGTGAAATTGAGTTTAAAATTTAGCATTCACAAGCATTGGTTTTGTTCAGAATAACTTTCAATTTTCTCGCTTCAAAATACAAACACCCATAACTCTTTTAACAACAATGGTGTCATAACCAGTCACAGATTTTTTTCATTGATGTCCAGCCTGCTTTTAATTGTCTGAGTGTTATAAAAGTAAATTCAAAAGTTTTGAATTAGCAGTGTTTAAAAATCTGTGCAAATCTGGAACTCATAAAGCTTGTACTGAATGTTTGTTCTAGAAAGTTAAGGCCATGTCAAACTACATTCATTTGTGGCTATTGCAGCCTTGATTTTGGCCTGAATTGACTTTGTACAGAACTGAAGAAATCATGTATGATGGTAAGAGAGAAACCAAGCCCAGAACTCAAGAGGATGGACAATGCTAGATGTGATGAGGGAAATAGAGATGCTTGATAATATAAGAGCAGTGAGGAAACTGTAACCATATTGCTATGAAACAACACATAAACAAAGGCACCAAATGGATGGGGTTGGTGTACTTTTGAGAATTGTGCATGAAGAAAGTATTGCTCATTTGGCTTACACGAGGGCTAGAAAAAACCTCATATGAATTTGTGCAGCCACCTGCCTAAAGTCAAGTGAAAGTTATTGTGCAGCTAGACAGACAGAAAGGAAGATTACTGAAAGCATTAAAATGAAGCAATTCAGCTTTCCTATTACAGCTACAGATATAAGGCATAAAGTGAAAGAATAATCCAGGAGAATTTGAACCTAGTAATCATTAGATCAATGAAAAGGAATTTGTTTAGGACAACTGGGAACTTAAGAATGTTAAAGCAAGCACAAAAGTGATGTTTTGGCCAGGAATGTCTGGAAAGGGAAAATAATTTTTTTTCTAATGTCAGCAGAAAACCTTGTCTAAATGTCAGCAGCAAGAAGAAAATGTGAAATCATCGGCAAAAGAACATTTATGATTCCTGAACTTCCATGTCACCTATGGCAACTTCTGGGTACAAGTTTTTCTGCAGGGAATAGTTTGAATATTTGCTGGCAATTAATTCATTTCAAATATTTTTAAATTTCTCCCTCAAAACAAAATATATCCTTAGATGTCCACTCCAGAATGGTCTTCTGTATCTGAGAGAAGAAGAAGTGTGAACAACAACACCTTCTTTAAAGCACAATCCAGAAAGATTTTCAAAAAAAGCAATGATGGAGGAGGGTGGGGTTTTCTGGTTTTGCTGTGTGGAAAAGCTGAACCTAAATGTTGAAAAAATTAAACCAATGTAGTCTTGTAAGTCACAGTGACAATCCTCACAGTGAAATATTTATGTAGGGTTCAGTGATAAAAAAGGAATCAAGAACAGGTAGACAAACTCATAGCAGGCTATTAGCAGATAAACATGAACTTCCTCCCCTGTGGGTGTATTATGCTCTGGTATGTACCCAGTGCAGCACTGCTTCCCATGGCTCATAGCACCTTGCATCTGTGAGGGCTGGAAAATGACAGCAGCAGCTCATCTCCTTCAAGCAGCCCAAACTTTCAGATGAGGCCCCTGCAGTGATGGCACTCAGTGTGCAGGGCAGCTCAGGCAGCCACAGCAGAAGGCTGATTGTCCCCACCAGCCCATCCGGCTGTAGGGGCCCCTCCTGCTGTGGAATCCCCTTCTGACCAGTCCAGAGTGGGAGCCTCTGCTCCTCCCTGTCCCTTCCCCTCTGAAAGCTTGGTGGTGCTCCTGTATCCAAGGTGCTGCTCAGGGCTCTTCATGGTACTGCACCCTACTCCTTATTTGTAGGATCAGGTGGAGCTCTGGGTTGAGGTTGATAGAAAGCTCCTGTGATGTTGGGCAGAGGTCTGGCTCTGCTGGCAGGATGGAGGAAAGGATCTTACCTTTGCTTCTCTAAACCCAAAACAAGTTACTCCTAATAAAGAAAAGATTATTGGCCTGCAGGTAAAGACTAGGGGTAAGTAGGTATTTTTCTGCTTGCCAGGGTCTGAGTGGAATGCTCATTTTGGAGATACACAAAAATAGTTAGCTTGACAAAAGTGTTTCTTTGAGAAAATGTTTGAAATATTTTGTAAATTGTGACATTAGCTGTCTGAAATGTATGTCCTGCCACAGAGTCTGTGCTGGAATTGTGATAAAACCCAAAACCATGACCACAAAAAGGCACAATGTCTGGAAGAACTAGGCCTATCTTTCTCAGAGTGTTCATCAATAAATAGCATGAATTAATATTTTTTTCTGCATAGAAGAAGACCTGAAGGACTCTCAGAATACCTAAAAAAGGCAATAGCCTTTTTGTATTTTTGTACCAAATTCACACTCTCTAATAAGCTGAGTTTTTAATCTTACAGCCTGATTACCAGATACTGGATTACATACACCATGATCTTTTCTAGGGAGACAAAAAAATTACCTGAGTGAAACTACTGCAATTTGCATCAGTTTTGTCATGACCGGAGCCATGCCTGTTTACAAAACGAGGAGTTTTAAGTTTTAGGAAGAAATTTAAGTACGAAAATGGCACCAAAGGAGATTTAAGCCACAGCTCTCGGTTGTGCCACAAGATAAAGTACGTGGAGGCACAAAGAGGAGCTGCTAAAGCGCTTTACAGACTGTCTTGGGCCACTGAAATGGTAAAAGTGGGGAGATGGCAGCACTAGCTCCACCCAGTGCAATGAACAACCAGAATTCTTAGCAAATAGCCACATGTGGTGTTTTCTGGGAGTTAACACTGGAAAATATAATCAGCTCCAACCACTTCACCCTCAAGCTAGGAAACCAAAAATCCTAAAGGAAAAAGTAAAGCAGCAGCCTCAGAATATTATATAAGCCTGTTAAAAATCAGCCTACACTATGTCTCCAAGAATTTAAAGACTGTGAAAATCAACAAATTTGACTATGCAATATCTAAGCAAGAGGCTTCACCATTACCTAATGGCCAGCCAAAGCTTGATAGTAGTATGCTGTAATATTTAAATAACACCTTGACAGTGCTATTAGAAGACAGATTATTACTGAAAACTTTGAAATATGGAGGCCTCATTTGCTGAGGTTACTGAAGTTTAGTTGAAAACTTGGCTTTTTGCTCTATGGCCTACCTGTCTATTATCTGAAGATCTTATAGAGTGTCTCACAAAATAAAGCCCAGATTCTGGAATATAACCCTTTACTGGAATTGTTAAAATCTTTTCTTAAGAGAAATAAACATTTGCATTTCCTGTTCTGGGTTTATGCAGTTCTGGACATATTATTACCATGGAAAATTCAGGAATATTTGACAGGTTTTGTTAAAGAAACATCTTAAGGAAAAGGTTAAAAAAATCCCATGCCTATGCAATATTTTAATGTATTTATAATTATAAAACCCACATTCATGGAATTCTGAGCCCAGCACAATTTTTATTTTGATGGACTGGAAGACCAGACATTTTACCAACAAACAGGAGAACTTCCAAATTTCTTTTAATCATACTGAATAATTATTTTTCCAAAGTCTCAAACTAAATTTCAGTGATGCAGAAAAATTCGAAGTACCATTTCTTAGTATAATATTTGTAAAATGCCTTTTTGTGTGTATATATATATCACACACATATGCACATGTGCATACACTCACGTTCTCTTTGCTGTCATTTCACCATTAAGTTCTATATAAAAACTGCAGAGGTTCTTTGGATAGTTTCTGATGGCTCAGAATACCCACTGAGGCTGAAAGCAAGCCAGACTTTCTGGAAACCTAAATCCTCTCATTTTAATAGTTTTGCAAATCCTTGGCATTTTGCTTTGAACTTTAACCAAGAAAAGTTATATCTTATAAACAATGGCATTTGTTGATTGGATGAAGGACTAGATCAATATTGATTTTGGCAACTTGGTTTGGCTGGGTTTGCATGAAAAAATATGCTGGTTGTGGTGTTAAAAAGTTATGTCAGTTCCTCAACATGTGCCTCTTTTTCTTGGAGCACTGCCTGAAAAATAGTTTCCAAAGTTACTTCCAGAAGTTAACCTAGAGGCTATCTATTATTGTGAGTAACAACAGCCTTCTGCTGAGCTATCAGCACGTATGAAATAAAACTATTCAAGAAGGCAGATTAAAGACTGCCTATTAAAGAAATACAAAAAATTGTATTTGTTTCACAGAAGTGCTAAAGCATAGAACCCCATTTTTATTTCCAATGAATCTGATCTGCATTGTTCTTGCAATTTAAAAGGAGCTCTAAAGTAAAAACCTAGAGTAATAGCAAGAAGATTTTAGGCACTCTGAGAATTACCCAGTTGACACACAGCAAAGTAAGAGCCATAGGATGCACATGAATCAGTTCTGATTCAAGGGTAGCACCAGGAATGAACAAAAATGTATCTATTAGAGAAAATGGGCCATTTTCATTTCAAAGTTTCCACTGAGACAGAATCCACAGCTAACTGATCAATTCTCATCACAGCTAAAATTTTCATCTGGTTTTGAATTCAGTTTTTCTAGTTTCAGCTTCCAGCTCTTTGAGCCTCTGATACAAGTGCTACAGGAAAGAGTCACCCTGAAAGTGACTATCTATTTATACATCTATCCATCTACCTACCCGTCTTCCATTTCCTGTAGATGCTGTTAGTTCACATATCTTTCTCCTCTCGTGGTGCTCAGCCCTCTGATGTATTTCCAAAAAGCAATCATATCACATCCCAGGCCTTTTTTTCCCTATGATAAACAAGACAAGCTCCTTCATGCCTGCTCTACCAGAGCAATTTTCTTTCATCCAGGTGCCTGCTTTACTCACGAACAAGTTGAATTCTCAAACATGAGGGAACAGATTTTCCAGATAGTATCTTACTAATACTCTTGACAAATAGCACTAATATTTTCCCAATTTTAAGGAAAAGCTTTCTTCACCTGATTCTTCCTGAGATTACTTGTCCCTTTTTGCACTCAGGTTGCCTTGTTCCTCTGACTGCATCCTGTGGCTGATTAGCCTTTTCATTTGTGGGGATTTTTACTGTGCCCTCGTGAGGAATTCCACTTTACAACAGAAATTTATGTTCTTTGAACCAGAGGATGGAGTTCAGCTCCTCTGTCTTTAGGGACTTTTGGAAAATTATTTAGTCTGTCCTGAGAGGAGTCCAAGACAGGTGGGATAAATGAGCAGCAAAAAGCTCCTATTTCTATGTGTTGAATACAAATGCCTTAAGAACTGCTATACTTTGTAGTATTTCATCAACAGATTATGTGAATACAGTATTGCATTCCCCACCCCTTAAAAAAGAACAAACCACTTACTAGACATTTCTAGGTTTTCTGAATTATTTCCTTATTTCTCATTTTTATTTAGCAAAGACTAAATACATTGTCTGTGGTTCTTTCTGGTCATTAGTTTTGGCCCTTGATGTTATATATATTTAAAATTATAATTTATGTATCTGTATTGTCTGGGAATCATCCCTCACTTCTGCCTCCCCAGAACCAAGGATTTTTTTCTTAATATTTATCATCCAAATTAATTTTTTCTTAAGGTAATACAAAAGACACAAAACTTTACTCTGTATTGACATACATTAGGATAAGCAGAGTAAAATGATGCATCACTAGAGCTGCTGTTGTTGAGTTCCCTTAAGGATTTTGTGATAGCATTTTCCTGTAAGTTCCTTCATTATTCCAGAAATCTTTTATAGCGTACAATCAATTAAATGTATCTTATGCATTGCCAATTCTAATAATTTCAAGAAAAGGAGAGAAAATGTTCAAGTAAGTGGCTGGGGTTTTTTCACTTTACAAGAAAAATGTCAGTCATTTCAGACTTTTATACATCCAGATGTTGCTAAAGTAGTTCAGAGTATGCTGTGTAAAGTTTGATCAATGCTAGTTTTGATGGCAGGATCTGTTATCAGTTTGAAGTGGCATGTGATAGGGGGTTCTTCAGCATTTATTCTAAGTTTGGCCAGAGAGATGAAATTTTCTAACCATTTTTACCTGAAACTTTGTTTCTAAATTATGATGAGAACAGAAATAATCTCCTTATTGCTCCAGAATTTGTCAGACACCTGTAGGAACAAGCTGCACCATGGGATTTCTGTGTCTCTGACTCTAGGTTGCCAAGTTCAACTATCAGAGTACCCAAAAGTGGAAAGTAAAAACAAGTTCTTTCTCCAAAGGCAAAAATTAAATGTTTCCCTTTTTAGACCTCACTTCTTTAGCCCCTGTTTGCTCAATCCTGATGCATGTTAAAAAAACCTTATTTTCCATCCCCAGTCCATGACACTAAAATCAATCAAGACTTCTTAAGAACCCCCCAGGAATTCATAGGTGACTTGTCAGCTGTGTAGAATCTTGTCTGGCTTCTTCTCTAATGCACAGTGCATTTGATGCAATCCTTGCCACCAAGGCCTGAGCAGGGCTTTGGCAGAGCCCATCTTGCTGGAGGCAGTGCCTGAACTGCATTCAGCAGAAGTTCCTTCCACAATCTCAGCTGGACCAAAGTGATGGGGGAAATTTTCTTTTCTGTTGGACTTTTAGGGGAGGCCTCAGATCACATCTAGGTCTTGTACTTGTGTCTATTGGGTTACAAAGCCCTTTATCATCAAATTCTTTCTTCTTCAATGAGCACAACTTGCAGACTCTCTCCTAACTTTATTACATGCCTAATACATAGGTTGAGATCCTTTGAGTCTTTGTATATCCTCCAGGTCTTCAACCATTGCTTTGGATCCTCTTTGAGTTCCCTCCAATTTTTTTGAGATCAGTCTTGAAAGGTAAAAACAAGAACTGTCCTGTTGTAGAAGCTGTTGAAGCAATGCCAGCTACAGAAACTCCCAGCCAATTCAATTACTTGTCTTCTCAGGTTGGTGTTTTACATACTGAATTCCACCACTGAGCTCCATCCTCCTGCTAAAAGGCCAAAATAACCAATGAGATTACCATTCAACCCCAAGATCTTCATCAAAGGCTCACAAATATGAGACATTGTTTCCCCAGCCATGCTAAAGACATGTCAACCAGCACACACACATGCCAGGTCACAGTTCAGAGACATTCAGGGGCTCACTGTCTCCACACCCAGCTCCTTGGAGAGAGTCGTGGGCAGGTGGGAGCCAACACACACTTCAGCCACGTGCTTGAAGTGAAGAGCTTGAAAACAGCTATCTTGAGTTGTTTCACAACAAGTACCTCGTGTACAATGTAAACATGTCCACAGAGACATTCAGACTCTTTTTAGAGGCGCAAAACTGTAGCCATAAGTCTCCCAGAGCAAAAAAAAAAAGGCTAGAAATAGAGAGTAAATAAATAGTCTTTTCACCTTCTGAGATGAGATTTCTCAAAATTAGGCATGAAGGGCAGGGAAAATGTAAAATTACATCGTTTTGCTTTTTTAAAGCATCAAGCTGGGGTTGTTAAATTAACAATTCTTTAGAAAATGTATTGCTAAAAGAGCTATTACAAAGTGGGTCAGAAGCAGAGAAAGTGCAAAGCTGTTAAAGAGTATGTTTAAATAGTGTGATAAGTACTTGCAAGACTTTTGTTGGATCTGTATCCAACAATGATCTTGCAGTGCTTTGACCTCCTGAGCCACAGAACTGACAGCCTCCTGCTTGATCCCCATTCCTCTGTACCCCTCTGGCTTTTGGGCTGAACTTTGTTTTTTTAGCTTGAAGTTGAAAAGGGAACTTATTCAGCTCTTTCATCTGAAATTCAGCAGCTACCTAAAGAGCAGACTTCCTGGTTCATGTATGGAGCAGGTCATATTCCTCTTTCACTATGACTGCCAGGTCTGTCATATAACCTCCACAAACCCACTGCAGGAGAAATTCAGACATATTTTAGAGAAGTAGTTTGCTTTAGCTAAATATAAAGGGGCAGTGATTTGCTTTCAAAGACTGAAATTTTGCTTTAAAAGTGATCTTACTAAGAGAAGGAAAATGAGTCAGTAGCATGTGGAACATTTATTGTGTGTGAGACATCTTACCCAAGCAAGGGGAGAGGGGATACAGAGAGAAGTTTTGCCTGCACTTGCAACAGTCTTCAGAAGCTTTTTTCCCCCTTGGTTTGCAGGACTGCATATTGCTTTGTTCATATACAGAAGCAGTCATTATGTGATCCAGCCTCCCAAATTAGCAAGCAACTCAATTACATCTTCCTGTCTGGTGTCACTGCTTTGAGTGGCATTGCCAGTACAGCCTAGCAGTAAAAACATATTAAATGGTCCAGTTCAACCTGAGTTTCAAGATAGGTCTTAACATATCCCACCTCACATCATGCTGTGGTAGCAGAAGAAAAAGGAAGTGGCTGGAAAGCTTCTGACCCAGTCAGCTTTCCACTGCATTTGAGGTGTTCTGTAACTCCAGAGCTCCAGCACCAGCTCAGTGATACCCTGTCTTTCCCCTTTCTCATCATCCCTCAGAACTGTTGTGCTTTCCAAGTAAGGATGTGACTAATAGGAGAGAAACAGGATAAAAGAGGGACTGGGGATAAAATTATGATATCACATGGCCATTTGGCACTGATGGGATTCAAAAATCACGAAGTTGTCAGAAAGAGAGATCTGAGATACTAGACAGGTCTAGTAACCTTTACAAGAAACACCCACATGCTCTTCCATCTTCTAACATTTTCTCCTTTACATGTGTGCATGGCAGGAAGAAGCTATTACTGCTTTCATTTTACACATGAAGAACTGGGACTCAGTGCTTGTAACTAAACAGCCCAGTGCAGGGACACATGAATCAACCCAGTTCAATTATGTAGCAGCAAAACAGGCACTGGGCAAAGAAAAGCCATGCTTGCTTAGCTAGTCAGCCCTGCTGGAAAGCAACCTGTGCCTTGCTAATGAGATTATCCTGCTTCCAGAAACCAGGATTTCTCATTAAGGGACTCTCAGTATCTGAAATCTGGCTTTAGAAATTGTCTTGGTATGAAAAGGTTCAGAGCTGTCTTGGTCATCGCTGCATGGAAAGGTACCCAAAGGAACTGGAAGGATCATGCAAAAAAGCAGTGAAGACTTTCAGAGGAAGCCGGGGCAGAGAAAGCAAGTGTAGCCACAAGTGTTTGCCAAACTAACCCCCAAACCAATGAAATGTCTGCTCTTCTGCCAGTGGCTGTGGAGACTCTCACTCACTTGAAAAAGCTTTGACTTGGGCTCCTGGGTATGTCAATGGCTCCACTGAAATTATATTACTGTTTTCATAAGCCATTTATTTCCTGTTAATACCTTGGAAAAATTTTTAGAAGAGACATAAATGAAGACAGTATTGCAACTTGGCAAGTTCACTTCAAAATTCATTAGTGCCCTTTTTCTATTTTCCTTTGCAGAGCTCTGGTGCCTGTCATCAATAGTCAAGGGGAGAGTTGAGGCCTCTTTTTTTTGATTCTGATTCTACAGAGGAAAATCCTACTGGCTTCAGTACACTAGGCTTTGACCCTTGAAAATTATTGATTTTCCCATAGGAAGCTGCAACTTTAAAATATTCTGTACTGATACATTTTTAAGTCTGCCCAGATGTAAAATGTTTACATGAATTAACTTGACTTTTTGAGTACCTGAGACAGAAAAAATTCCTAATTAAAGAAGATATATTCTGTATTAGTCTTTCCTATCTATTGTGATTCAACCTATATGATCAATCTATTTTCCTTCTGTCATGGATTGCAGAGAACATTCGGCTGTGGTGATTTAACTTAATGCTGTGCTGTGTTTGTACAGAAACACTGCACAAGGGAGATTCCAAAGGGATTTTAGCAACCCTCTTCTAAGACAGGATTTTTGAAAAACACTACTTGGCCCTAGGCAAAAGAATTTCCTTTTGGCATTTTCTTTTCTCCAATGTAAACACAAAAAGTGGAAGTTAGATAGTGGTGCTGTTAGAGCTTTGTTGCAATGAGAGAAAAAGTGGTGTCCACAACAGTATGGACACAGCAGCTGAGAGACAGCTCCTTTGCTAGACCTTCATTTGATCAGCTTCTTTCCTAGATTTAGGTCTTCATGGAGCTGATCCATCTCTTGGACCATTCCTAGCACATTCCACTTCCTTTTCTTAGAATCCTCTGCATCATTGGGAGTTTGGGAGGGCAGAGAGCAAGTAATGAGTTTGGTGTTGAGATTTTTGTGTTTTAAATGTCAGTTACTGAAGAAATGCTTGGAAATTTTAAGGTTTGCTCAGTGTGGATTTCTTGTGGAAATAAAAAGATGAAGACGGAACCTGTCAAAAAATCCATAAGCAGAAAAAGCCACCTATACTTGCCCTTGGCTGCAAGCTGAATGGAGTAGGAGCACCAGAACACAGCAGTTCTGTTTCGTGCACTCACTAGAGCCAGTGAAAAGTGTTAATATTTTCATAGAAAACATTTCAAAATAATCTCCCTTCTGCAACAGCTTTTGGATTCTCAAGTTTTTTTTTTTGGTTTGTGTTTTTTTCCCTTGCTGTCCTTCCATTTCAACTTTACTGGTGCAAGAGAAGAGAGTAGAAGGGTGGCAAGTTATCTAGCTAACTAGATACATAAGTGGGTATCTTGCAGTGAGAGGGCTGTAAATATGACTTAAGTTCACCAGGCCTGTTGAATTGAAATGTAGTTTTCAGGTTTCCTCCCATAAACTCAGCCCATGCCAGGATTGTACTTGGTCCCTGTGACTGACACGCCGTGCCAAAGGCACTCACACATCTGTGCCCAGGCAGCTGGGGGCACAGTGTGACACTGTTTGCTGCCCAGCAAAAGAATGTGTTCCTGTCCATTGCAAACACAGAACAGACTTGTCTCTAAACAGGCTGTTTATTCTTTTGACTTGCATTTGTCACCTGTATATGTTGAATTGTAACTTAGTCTTGTTTCCATTTACTTCTCCTTTGTGCTGTGCATAGAGAAAGCAGCAGTGGGTCCTTGAACAGTTCCCAATTTTCATTAACAGTTCTCTAGTTTCTGTTCCTAAGAAACTATGTCTACTTAGAGTTTAAAGAATTGGCTCACTCTTTTCCTTTAATCATTTAATGCAGTATTCTGATTGCATAAGGTAAGAAAGTCATAGAGCCTTTCTCTTCCTCTGTAAGATTTAAAATAGAGCTACTATTTCAAGTCACCCCTCCAGAGGGCAAGGCTTTCTGTTTTTAAAAGCTGGCTCTTACTTTTAGATTTTCTTTAGAATTCAGTATTAGATAACTCTCAAATCCAAACTGAAGTCACACAAGATTTTTTTTTCTTCTATGAACTGCCAAATAGATATTTTTTTGCATTAGGGCTGTCCTTTGCACCTTGAAGGGGTAATATGCACTAGAGGGTGGCTATTTTAATTTCAGAATTTTATAACTGAGGCAAATAGTGTAATAAAACCAGCATTAAACTTTGATAAACTTGAGACAACTCTGAAAAAAATAGTTTCTTAACAGAAGACTTCCTAGTGTATGTTTGGACTACCATTTAAATGGCCAATAAAATTTTGGCCATGAGCCCACTTCCCTCCTTCTCCCTGCCCCCTCCCCTTCTTCTCCTGGTGCTGCAATTTACAGAAGCAGAAAGAGGAAATCTGCTGATGACGTTTTTCCAACTGAAGAACAATTTTTGCTTGGTGTTCCCTGTAGTGTTCTTTGCATAACTTTCTCATTTCTACTCCTTTTTTTACATGATGGCAGAAAGAACTGGTTCCTGCAAGCCTTGGTGTGCCCATGCTTGCTTTCCTGCAGAAAGAAGAGCAACATGGAGGCTGAGGACACAACTGCAGAGTTTTTAGCCAGGGTTCCAGGTAGTTCTTAGTGCCATGTTGTACCACATACTCACTTTTGTGAGCCCTGGATACACTGCCAAGGGCAGAGTCCAGAAACTGACTCTGTTGAGACTACTGTCTGAATACATGCTTAAGTTATTTCTCACAAATCTTTAAGGAGACAGGCACATAGCACAGGGACACTTCCACACTGACACCACTTCCATCAGATGGCCTCAAGATATTTTGCAAGGCATATATGAGAGAGGAATAGGCCTTTAAAAACTGACAGACCACTACCCCAGAAACTGTAGGGTTGCTGGCATTTCAGCATTCAGTGGCCCTTCCTGATAACTGACAATATTAGATGTTTTAGAGGACAATGAAAAACATTTTGTAAAATAATAGTTTATTTCTTTTTCAGGGAAACTAATAGTGACTAAGCCATTGGACAAAATCCACTAATCCAAAATTGACAAAATATATTGCATGGACATAGCAATGTCAAAATAACAAAAGTCTCCCTCTCCTGACTTTCTAAAGTCAGGAAAGATTATAGACAGAAGAATTTTAAAGGTTCAGAGAAAAATGCTTGCTGAGTGAAATGCTGGTGAGATTACATTTTTAAAAATGGAGAAATATTCCAAAACTGGTGAGCAGTAAAATAGGCTTATTTGGCAAACAACAAAAGAATAAACCTATTTTACTTATTGCACTTCTTTGTCCATAATTTGATTCCAAGAAGGCTGAAAGGAGGGAGATATACTTTTGTAGCACAAAATGCCCGCTATATGCAGGGACTTGGGGGTTCTTTATGGCATTGCTGGACCTTAATTCTCTTAATGTTAAGAGATGATGTGGGCAGGCAGAGTTGATGGGAAGGATCCAAAACATAGCCCCATTTCTACTAGTTTCTATTCACTTCTGAATGATATCCAGCATGTCAGGCTCAGGTTACTGTTCCCAGGCTCTCCCTGCTATCTCTTTTTCCTTCTTTAATTCAGTTAATCTTTCTCTATTCTTGCCATCTGTTTAGTTAGTCTGTCCTAAACTGTTTCTTTTGCAACATGGCTGCAATCCTGCTACCAGCAAGATAACCAAGAGCTGCCTTTGGCAGCCCAACACTAGTGTAAATTTTCCAGGTCTCAGAGTGGCTGATAAACTTTCTGATACATTTTTTTCTTTGTCTAGCAGCAAGCTTGGAGGAAGTAGAATAAGAAAAACACTCTGTGGCTGTTTTGCTGTCCTATTCTCCCTCCCTTCATAGGATTTTTTTTCTTGTCTTGTCCTCAAGAAACTAGGAGTCAGTTTTAAGTAAGAGTCAAAAAATTATTCTCTTTTCTGTTCCACCAAAGGGACAGTTAACACCATAAAAATTCAGGAAAAGGGAGTAAAGGAATGTTCACCAGAACTTGCTGCAGCTAAATGGAAAGGAAAGAAGAGGGAGGGTTAATTCCATTTCCTTCTTTGCCCAGGTCTCCAAAAATGTCCGAGTGATTATTAGTGGTACTGTTTGTCACCACATCATAAAAGAGAAGATCATGTTAACACCTGTGAATCTCTATGCCCAAGTGCTTCATTGGAAGGAACTCAGAGCAAATGTCCTTCCTCTGCTGCTGCCTTCTTAGCTGACTGCCTGTTATTGCTGCAACCAGTGCCCATGGCAGAATGCATGCTTCTGCCTCAATATGATATTTTAAAAGGCAGTTAAATGCTCTGGCATCTTCATAAGAAAATTTCTCACTCTCAGATTGTCCATGATGAAGCAGACAGAACTCCTCAGCCACTAAGTGGCATTTTATGGCAATGGAAATTTGGCATTTGTACCTGGTTGAAATATGTTCCCTTGAGTCTGTTTCCTTTTAGTGAACACTTCATTTTACTTACTTTTTCATCGAGTTCTGCTGATGACAAAACGAAGCAAGGAAGGCTGACTGGAAAATTGGAATTCCGTTTCATTAAACTGCTTCTAGTTTCAAAATTTGTTTCTGTGTTCATGTGAATGCAATCCGCGACCTTTCCACTGGAAACAAAGCTCTGCTCTGTGACAAAGCCCCCAGAGAAGGTTCACTGTGGCTGCACTCCCCAGGAAAGGACGAGACTCTTCTGGAGAGCTTTCACTAACCAGACTGGGGTTGGAAACTTGGTTTTCCATAGCTGGGAGAAAGCCAAGGCCTTTCTCTTAGCTTGTCTCTCCTTCCCTCTATATATCATCTGGAGAAACTATTTTGCCAAATTTTGGTGAACTGACATTTCAATGTTTGACTGCTGCAACAAAATTACATTTTTGGACAAAAAAAGAACTGTCAAAAGATTCTTAATGTTTTATAGCTGAGTGCCCAAAAAACGTTCTCTACAATTCATTACTGTATAATCTTTTGAGAAAAGAAGCAGCCCTCTAAACCTTTCTCTCATCAGTTGCACTGAAAACAGCACTCCAGTCTTGGTGCTTAAGAATCAAGGCTTTTATGCCACAACTTTGATGACAAGACAAATGTAGAAACATTAATTGTCAGCGTAACTTTTAAGAAAACTGAACTCTACAATAAGCCCTACTCATAATCAAAATTTAGACTCACTTTTTTTCTGAGTCTTTTTAAATTTATTTTTCTGCAATAATACTCGCAGAATGCTTGAGTTTCATATGCATAATTTAGCATGGAAAAGAAAGTGAACAGCTGAGCTGTAGGTGACGCTTGGGGCAGAGACAGTAAAACGAGATCCTATTGTTGAACTGGCAATATGGCCTGTCCACCTCTGAGAGCAGAAAATGTACCCCCAAGTATACTGTGACAAGGATTTAATCAACATAAAATGGAACTGCCACTGAAAACATGGATCTCACACTCGATGCACCGTTTCCTTCTCTTTCCTACCATCTCTTCTATATGGCCCCACACAAAGAACAGGACAGCTTTAGCTCTTCTTCTCCCTTGACCTTTTTCATCACATGTGATAGGAAAAATGAAGGGATCAGAGCTGGGAATGAATAAGCTGCTGGAGATGGACAGAACAATATTTTTTTATAGCAATGGTGATGTCATTTTAAGCAGAATTACAGCATTTGCTGCTACGTGGTAGTTTCACCATAGCTCCTGGTAAGGTCACCAGGAGCCATGAATTTCGCTGTAACATTTGGGTTATGGGGAGATCTGTTCTTATACAATTGCCTCTCTGTTTGCACTACAACAAAAAGAAAGCATATTTGGACCATCCTGAGAACACCCATCTTCCTGAAATGGAGCAGATGGCCCTGGACTCTTTAATAGATGCTTGGCACACCCCAGGCTGGGCTGTCTTATATCAGAGGTAACCTCTGGCACACACGCTGCAGAATGGGATGTGCAGCACAACACTGGATTTCACTCTCCCATCAGAATTCAGACAATCCACATACCTATTATTTCTTCAGCTATTGGGAGTGGGATTTACATGCTTAAATTTCTCAGATTAAGAAAAAAAGTCTATTTTTTTAGTTTTGACTAAACAGTATTGTTCCTCTAAAAAACCACACAAGACATAAATAAAGACATAAATGCAGATGAACTGTTAAGTAATTTGCAATAGTTTGAAATACTTATATTCATACCATGCTTGTAGACTTTTTTCCACTGGAATATATTTTGCCCTCGTTAACAAAGATGCTATTCCATTTAAGTCAACTGGGGCTTCTCTGGTGTATCCCAGAACAGAACTGGAGCCAAGATATGAATCTTACTCAGTTCATTAGACTCTCCAAAGCCGTAGATTAAATAAGCAAGTATGTCACTAAATCTGTTCAGCATTAAAATGATACAAAATGTATTTTTCTTCTTCCAACTAAATAGTTTTCTTCAAATTTGAACCAGATGGAAACACAGTGAGTTATCTGAGATGAGCTCATCTGGACTTCTGAGTGGAATGTCCGACATTTGGTCACACATCTTGAGATGTTAGCTAAGGTCTGAATGGGGAAATTTTGATCATCTTGTGTTTACTCTTGTGGATAGGCTCATTAGCTTCAATGGGCAACAAGAAAAACACATGACACGTGCACAGGCAATGTAAGACCATGCAGGACATGGTTCTGTATGAAATCTCTCAAATGTGGTTCACATTCCAAAGAAAATTGTCCCTGAAAAGTCCAGCAAACACGATAAATAAAAGCTCAGCATCAAAATCAGTTAAGAAATGTGGAGCAGTTCTTATTTTTCTATGTCTTCCATTAAACCTGCTTTTGCTGTATTTGTCTGGAGGATTAATATTTCAGGGGACACGCTAACTTGTAAGTTTTCTGTGGAACCAGGCATACTGTTACCATTTGACTAATTTAATAAAGCAGGCATGTACATTATTTCTTGTAATAGTAATTTTAAAAAAACCCAAACTATGAGGGAGTCTATAAATGTAGAGCACCAGATATTAAATCCCCTTGCTTTCAGGGTTAAAACCAAACATTTCCAATGAGAGCTCACTCCCACATGGCAAGGCAACCAGGAAACTCCATGTGGTTCATTCTCCATGTAGAGTCACTTTCTGTGTCAGGTACACCAAGTGCTGCAGTCAAACAGCTGCTGTGTTGAAGAAGTACCTGTCCTTTATCAGCCCAATCAGGCTCATCTTGCCTCACTGAACTCAGGGGAGTTCTGCTGTTGCTTTCACTGAGGCAGGAATTTTACCTTTACTCAAGAGTCTAAATATTAAATGTGTAAGGCTCCCACATTTTCAGCAAAGAAAATGATACCCAAAAGTACCTCCTCTATATTATTATGCACATTCAATTTTCAGACAGTGTGTGATGGCTGCTTCAGGCTCATTTAGCAGGCTTCCTGGTAAAATGGATTAGCATTGGTAGAATTCATGTCTGTGAGAATTACGCTGCTTCTAATATTTAGACTGAACAGGTTTGGTTTTTTACACTGCATTGAACTGGGGCCAGCATACTTTTAACGTGCAACTCTCCTGACTCCCATGAGCAAGCTGGAAGAGTCTGTTCTGTGGCAATGAAGAAAATCTGTATACCTGAGAGAGATTTAGCAGACATCTGTCTGAAAGCTTTTCTAAACTATCCCACAGACTTTTGGGTTTGTTTTTTATTTTTTAAACACTTTGTATCATGGTCCTAATCAGAATGGCCTGAGTTTATTCTTCCTATGACTCCACTGCAGTTCAATAATTATTTTGTATTTATTCTTTCCCTCTTTTGGAAGGAAGATAGTGAAAAGATCTGCATTTAAACAAACTTCAGGCTCATAAGATAGCTTTCTATCCTGAAGAATTCAGGTTTTTATGGTTTGGGGTTGTTTTTAAATCAAAATCAGATACACAAAATCTGATTTGTATTGGCTAAATTCCAATGTATTTCTCTTGCCTGACGTTTCCCTCTGGCTAGCCCTGCATCTTCAGCTGTGTGCAGCCAAGAGGAATCACCAGCCATGGGGATTTTAGTTGAATTTAACTGAATAAATCTGAGCCCTGATGCCTTCATTTTGTGACTTTCTTTTTTGATAGCCCCAAAGTGTTTGACAGACAGTTAAAAGTTTGTGGGCCAAGATTTAGATTATTACTTGAACAGCAAAAGATGAAACAGACTATTCTGAAATATAAACAAATTTGCACATGAACTCAAAGCTGAATTTATCCAGCAGAAATGTCTTGGTAGGACTTTACAGACACCAGGAAGAATGAAAAATAGCAGGATGAAAAAAACATCCTGCTAGGGTAAAATCATACTTACTGGAGCTGTGGACATTCTCAAGATAATTAGTTACATATGTTTTGGTTGTGCCCTAGGGTAAAATAAGTTCTGGGATGAGGTAATAAATAAATTAAATGTGGTTTTGGAAATAGTTATCCCTCACTACCCAAAATGTCCACTGCTAGAAGAATTTGGAGGCAGCCAACTTTGGAAATCTGAAAGGACCACAGACACAATTTTTATAAGGGCAACAATACTGTAAAGAAGACACCACAAAAACTGAAGTCAGCACAATTTGAATGCTGCTGATTGATGTGCTGAGCTAATCTAATTGATAGACGTTGGAAGGATTTGTTTGAATAAGCAAGGTAATTTAGAAATGAGCTATATAATGTAGCCCCACTTAAGGTCATCAATTATTATAGCAGCAGCTGTATATATGAAATACTAGCTACATGTTTTGATCACATGGATGAATTTTATAAACAATGAATTGCTTTCTCCAGCCACCACCCTTCCTTTTTTTCCTCCATTTTTTAGAGTGGAAAATGTAAATACAGTCTGGTATCCCTTATCATGTTGTATGTTCATTTGCTACTGTTATTCAGCCTTGCTTGCAGTACTTCAAGAGCAACCTTTTTCTAACTGTGTCCTGCCCCTGTGATGAAATAGAGAACCTGCTTGACCCAACCAATCTGAAAAGACATATTTTAAGTCCTTGACTAATCACTAGGCTTTTACTTAGGGATAATATCAATTTTCAGGGGAAAAGATGGATTTCAAGGACTTGACAACATGCTATAGTTTTATTTGGTCTTGTAGAAGCAAGAAACAAGTAAATTTGCTAGAGTCTCCTGAGGTTTTGGTAAACTGCAGAATTTCCTTCTCACAACATGTATAATTAGCCTCAGAACTTTTTCATCAGCTTTCCAGAGGACTTCATAGAACTCTCACAATTTAAAATGTATTCTTTTGTTGGACAAAAAATATTTATACTTAGTTTACAGTATCAAACTAATTTCTACATATCTTTGCTTCAGTTATCCATTTTAGCTCTTTTCATTCCTCCTTCCATTAGGTGCAGGATGATTCTGGGGTGGCAGCTCCAAAGTAAGGACTCTCCCAGTGGAAAATAAGAATCAGCAAGTCCTGGATGTGGTGTATTTTTGCAATGCCCATTTAGCATTTTATTAAACAAATGGACAAATCAAGGCCTGTCAATTTACCACTCCTGCCCCTTTGTGTCAGATTAAGCCTCAACCAGTTTACCTCAGCCCAGTCCCAGGTAATGAAAAATTCAAATTACTCCAACATGCAAAGGATTTTAGTCAGGGACTAGACTTAGGTCTCTTTCTTCTGAGTCAAGAGGTCACTAGTCTTTGGGTTCTTCCATCAGTAAATTTTAAAAACTTAGCAAAAAGATAAAAAGACAAATTAACTTCCTATTCTGTCTTTGCTGTTCTTCTGCTTTTTCCACCTAGAATGCAGGTGTAGGTTTTCTGAGGTGCACAGTATCCTGAGGCAGAGACAGAGCAACTGAAATATAGCAGAGGAAACCAATGGCAATGTGCCCTAAAACTTATTTGATCTTGGGCTGAGGCATGTAAATAAAAAGGCAAGGAGAAAACGGAACCCAAAACCTGATTAGGATGTTTTGAAGGAGCTTTAGGAGGGACTGCCACCTGGAGAACTCAATATCCTTGAACATTGTGGTCTTCCAGCTGCCACAGAAAGGATGTGTCAGGGGACCCACACAAATTCCAAAGTGGCCTGTGTCATTATAGAAGCATTTTCATAGAATATCAAAGATACATGCTAAATCTAAAAAGCTGCATGAGCAACTGTATTTTCTCAACTGAATTTAGCAACACAATCTGTCTAAAGCCATTAAAAATTATCTTTTAAAAGCAACAATTTTCTGTTCTATCATTGTATTTCTGAAACACATTCAAGGGTGTTAGAGAAATAGGAGGTATTGTGGGTAGAGGTAATCTGGATTCTGCACCAGTGGGTGCTCACAAACACACATTAACCACAGCTGGGGACTGAAATTAAGTTAGAGTTAAGCAATTTTCTACAGGATTGCATTTTACCATGGTAGGAAGGAAATAATTGTAATCACATAGCTAAAACAAGTATCATTTATTTACTAAGTATCATTTATTTACTTCTTTCCATAATGATGTGTCATTGTTTGTAGACCTTGTTGTGAAATCCTGTGCTCTGAGGAGCAGCAGTTTTTGTAATAACTGGTAGAACTTAAGGATCAGGATTCATAGATAAATCAGGCAAATCAGGCTTCATAGATACTAGATTGTGCATTGTAACATTAATAATATATTAAAAGTTAATAATCATCTTGATCTTATACAATAAAAAATGTAGGGCTGTAGCACAACTCATACTGATTTTTTTTTTTTGTTTTTGCATGCTGAGAGCTGCTGCTGTAGTTGCACCACCAGACTGCCATTCAAGAGATGTAGGGATAGCCACATGTTTCCTGTGTGACTTCTTATACATTGTTTAATCCTGTTTCTTAACTCCTCATCCATGAAACAGAATTATTCCCTTGTAGCACAGGAATGTCTATTAAAACACATGCATTAATGAGCAGGTAGAGTGGCAATAAAAACTCTAAAATGGCCATTAGGAAAATGTCAGAGTGAAAGCTCTCCGTATTCATATTTGTAATTTATTCCTAACTTCATGCCCCTCCACATTTTCTGCAGACCTCTGCTAATACCCCACAGGTAAACTTATTCATTATCTGCTTAGTTCCCAAGAGAACATTACAAAAACACTTTGTTTGTCTAGATAGTCTTTTATCAGAATAATTTTTTTACTATTTCTTTCAACATGTTGTGGATACAAATGAAATGAAAAAATATATCAAAGTAGAGGAACATCAACAACTATTTATCTAAGAAATGAAGTATCATATAAGGAAATAATCCCATAAAACTTTTTACCCTTCAACAATCTTTGCCAGTGATAAATGTATTGCTGAAAATTTGATTTGTCCAATGTGAAATTCAGATATGTTAGAGATTAAATTGTTGCTCACTTAATAGGTAGGAAACCTGTAAATGGATTATAGCAATGCCTACTTTAGGAGTTTCCAGTAAAAAAGCTCTGATTAAGCCCTGAGTGTATTGGAGCAACACTTTTCATGATAGATAAGGAAAATGGAGAGGCGAAGAGTGAGGAATGATGTAAGATTGCACAACTGCTCCACGTGGAGCAACTCTGCCCTAGCGCTGAGGAACCATTTGAGGAAGCTGGGAAATGGAGAAGGGTGTGGCTGGTGAAACCCTGTCTCTCAGAGCCATAACCACATGTTTAAAATAGCATTGGAAAAAGACACTCTGGCCCATCTTTGTTGTTTTTGAGGGCAGTAAACTCTCTACACAAGTCCTTTAAAACAAGCATGCTTGCACAGGGAGGACTAGGAGCCATCAGTGGCATAAATCATGTCCTTAATTTCCACACTCCTCTCAGTTCTAGGTAAGAAGTAGTTCCCAAAGGCTCCATGTAGTTATTGTCTAGCTGAATTATCCCTGATGCACAGTGACAGAAAATATTTAATTCCACAGAAAACAAAAGAACGGAGAACAGGGAAAATCATTATTTACAATAAAAAGGTATGTGTGGGCTTCTGCATCATGAGTATTAATAGGTCATAGTCAGGAGTAATATAGTGTTCTGGCACAATAAGTTTCCCCTTAAGAAAATATTTCATTTAGGCAGGGCAAGAGATTTTTCAATTATAAAGAAATAACAAAGAAAACCATGCAGCTAAAGGCAGTAACTTCACTAAAGTTACTTAAATAGAGAGGAAGTAGACACTCAGCTCCCACAATCACAGCTACCATATGATTTTGATAGAATGCTTCAGGAGAAAGTAAAATGACAGAATGAAAACAAAAGAGATACTCATTTGTGATCTATCTCAAATGAAGTCTGAAGGCCTTTATGTCACTTCATGCTAGCCCCTATTTAAAAATTGTTCAGAAGGCCCTTTCCATAGGATGGCAGTCCCACATGTAGGATGCTAAATCACTTCTGAGTAGCCATGCAAGAAACTTCTTTCCTACTTATGTAGCAGCTTCTTCTTTTTAAATTTTGATTTAAGCTGAGATGTGGTACCAAGGCTTATACCTTGGCATGACACTAGGATTTGAGGTTTTCATTGTAAGGAGTCAATGCAGTTCTTTGATCAGTTACTAAGACAAATGGAGTCCTGAATATACAGGTACAAGACAGCAAGTCAAATAACAAAAAATATTGTTATGCTTTGTCTCAGTGTTGCAGATTCTTCTGCATTAAATACAGACTTTATGTATTTGTCAAGGTCACACAATCACGGAATGTTTGAGGTTGGAAGGAATCTCCAGAGGTCATCTGGTCCAACCCACCTGCTCAAGGCTGGGCCAGTTTTCCAGGACCATGTCCAGATGGCATTTGAATCTCTCCAAGGATCGAGACTCCACAACCTCAGGGCAAACTGTGCCAGGGAAACAGTATTTCCTGACCTTCAGAGGGTTTGTGCCAGCTGTCTCTAGTCCTGCCAGTAGACAGCACTGAAAAGAGCCTGGTGTCCTACTCTTAGCACCCTCCCATCATGTATTTATATAGAGTGATGAGAAACCTATGTGCCTTATGTTCAGGCTGAACAGTCCCAGCTCTCTCAGCTTTTCCTCACAGGATACATGCTCCAGTCCCTACATCAAATCCATAGTCTTTCACTGGACTGTCTCCAGTAGCAGTTTTACAATAAGCCTCCTCATAACTGGTCAAGCTGAGGAAGAACTGTGTGTCAAGTTCCTTGAAAAAAATGTAAAGTCTCCTTCACATGAGGTCCATAATGATAAGTTAAAAATTAACTGTCAGGAACGTGTATGGATACCTGATCCTGCAGCAGTGCTGGGCAGTTTGAGGTCCAAGTTGTTTCCAGTCAGCCATTTCTATAATGCCTAGGTAAGAGCTTCCTTTCTCCACTGGAAGTCAGTTCTTAGGCTGAAATACTCCTGATACATCTTCCTTGTTGCACATGCATAGACCAGTTGAAGGTGAATGAAACCACTTCCAGCACTAGTGCTTCTAGTTACTTCTGACTTCCCAGTGAGCAGCATCATGTCCCCAGGCTCACAGAATCCAAGCCCACTAACCCCACATCACTGAGGTTGCTTGAGCCTACACTCTCCTTCATATACAGAGAATCACCATAGAGAGACCATTTCGCCTCCCTTGCACCTCTTTGACTTTTGCCTTGATTTATTGATTACATATCAGAGTTCAGGAAGGAAATATTTCATACTACTTTGCAGTCTTCTCATGTCATCTTCTAAGTTTCTGTGCATATTGATCTCTCATTACAGAAAACACAGTTTGTTTTGGGGAGCTCACAACTAATTCTAGCCTCATAATCAGACATGAATATTTCAGAAGGGAGAGTCTACCAGATAATCCAGAATACTTCAAAGACACCCTGACAGGAGCCAATTCAAATAATTTTTTTTGTTTAGATTGATCTGACTTGAGATTAGTTAGAATTGTTGTTAATAAACAGTGAATGACTTTATGCTGAATATTGCTGCCAGTTACTTCATTCAACTGTGCCCACAGTGAGATTTTTTTAAAAAGGTCTCACAGGTCTTACATTCTCTCACTGTAAAAGGATTTCTTCTTGTTTCTTCTTCTTGTTATGTACACCTACAGCCAGTTCAGGTATTCAGCTTTGAAACCCTTCTTGGTCTGACACTGCCGGTTCTCAACCACTGTCACCCAAGCTGTGTGACAGCAAAGGCTGCCATTCAGATCTCTAGAATGCTGCCTTTTTTATTAATTGACTGTAATATAAGGGTTACTGCTACAGTACTATCAGTGTGTATTATGTGTATTATACAGTCCCAGTGTGTATTATGATAGTAATCTTTCTGATATGCAAATAGAAATAAATTAATATCACAGTCTACAGGGGTTACAGCATCTCCCTATGATCCTCTGGTTAGGACCCAAACCCTGTGACAATTACATCTGTATTCTCACACTCATTCCTGCTGTGCTGACTTGGACCAATTTTCAATCATTTGCATCCTTCAGTTTCATCATTTGTGAAATGACACTTTTGTAGACCTTCGTAATGTTTGTGAAAAGCTTTGAAATAACGGGTTTAGAAGACACTACCAAACCCACAGTTAAGACCTTCATTTGTTTGACTGTGATTTAGCTAGGATCTATGTGTTTTACCTAGAGATCTGGTAGACTCATGCCCAGGGTAGCTGAACTCAGGGAAACCTGAGCCCATCCTGCTCATATTCCAACCTGGCCAGCTGTGGGGCAGCTGTGGTCTGCAAGCTAAGCCACCATGTCCAAGCTGACATGGCCCTGTGTAGGCATGGGCCAGGGCTTTCAGGTTGGAGCCTGGCCATTTCAGTTGGATCAAAGGACTCTTGGGCTGTCTAAACCAGCACAAAGACACCTGGAAATATTCATAGAATCCTAGAAAATAATGGCATATTCTGAGTTGGAAGGGACACAACAAGGATCATTGAGTCCAACTCTTAGCCCTGCAGAGGACAGCCCTAAGAATTACACCATATGCCTGAGAGCATTCTGCAAATGTTTCTTGGAGTTTGGCTGGTTCTGTGACCACTTCCCTGGTGAGCCTGTTCCAGTGCCCAGCCACCCTCTGGGGGAAGAACCTTTTCCTGATACGTAACATAAACCTCTCCTGACACAGTTTCAGCCCATTCCCTTGGGTTCTGTCGCTGGTCACCAGAGAGAAGAGATCAGTGTCTGCCCCTACACCTCCCCTTGTGAGGAAGTTGTTGACTGCTATGTCTCCCCTCAGACTCCTATTCTCCAGGCTGAACAGACCAAGTGACCTCAGCCACTCCTCCTATATTCAGTATATTCCCCATCTCCAGGCAGGTATGGTTATTGTTAAACCACTCAGTGTAATAATTTTGCATCTCACAAATAGTAGGTCCCTATTTTTTCTTATTCACAAATCCACTTCCCCACAGTGCTAGTTGGGTAGGTCACTACATCAGAATGGATTCATGGATTCTCAACAGAGAAGACAAAAATGCATTTTGCCTCCCTTTGGATGAGAGGTCAGACTGTCATTGGAGAGGAAGGCAAAAGGCAGAGGTGTGGCAAAGACTGAGGGCAGAGCTCTCATTACTCATCCTGACATTGCAAAGGCCCTAAGCTCAACAGCTCTGCCCTCCCGCTCATCCCTGCCAGAGCCACAGTGACAGGCCAAGGAGCAAGTCCTCCAAGAGACTGAGGAAGTTGCAGAGCCTTTTTTGCTGTCACCAGACACCTGCCACCCTTGACAGGGCTCTGCTTTGCCCTGACTGGAGCCCTCTGCAAACAGAGGTGTCCCCAGTGCCCCAGCAGTGACAGGAGTGTGGCCCTGGAGCACTGGCAGCCATGGCTGTGGCAGGGAGGAGCTGCTGCTCTGCTCGTGGGCCGAACCCTTGGCCCTGGCAGGCCTCAGTGCCAGCTCCTCTGAGAAGGGCTTTAGCAGATCTGTGCAAGCAGTTAGGCCATGAACCGCCTCCAAGGAAACTTTCTCCTAACCCTCATTAGTAGTTAGAGGTTGGCCACAAAGCAAGGAGCTTTACATTCTCAGACTTACAGACACCATTCTGAAGGACGGCCCGACAGGAGCCAATCCAAAGCAGATCCACGGCGCTGTGCTGGGCAGTGTGGGCGCGCTGGTCTGCGTGAGGCACCAGCGCCGCAGGTCTGCACGGCATTGACACGGCTTTATCTTTTCTAAGCACTGCTCTTTAGGAGATTAAAAAAGAATTTTTTTTAATCTGAAGCCAAAATTTTGACAAGACTTCAAATTGCCCTGAAACCAAATCCAGACAATCTACAAACATTTGAAAATTAAATCTGTTATGAAAAGTAATTTCTTTTTAGTGGTTTAAACATATTGTTATTGACATTTCATGTAGTAGTTTAGAAATGCTGTCTAAAAGGATGTGTAATGTACAATGCTGTCAATATTCTATGAGTTGATTTTCATGTTTTATTTTATAAGTGGACAGCTGTATCTAAATCAAGGGAGAAACCCTTTACAGATTGGGAAGCCTTCTGTTTGTACTGTGACACATTTTTTACAGAGTATTTCAACAGAATTTCCATTCTACAGGAAGTTTCAAACTGTTTTGTTTCTGAAGGAGAGCAATTTGCAAAGTGACAATATTTTCCATGACAGGGAAATCCCAGCTTTTAACTCATTTCTGTCCCAAAGCAAGGAACTGTGTGGGTTCACTCTCACTCCTAGCCCCAGTGCCACTTCTTGCATTACTTACTGTTGTTTTTCAGCACAGAATTTGTGTCTCCAAAGTTAGCAGGTATGATTCTGAGTGCAGGATTAGGAAGATTTCATAAAATGAGCACACCATATTTTTGGAGGTCTCTCTCTTCAGATCAGAATCACACTCTACAGCCAAAGTCACAGCCCAAGATTTTATATTCTGTGTAACCAAGCCTTGCATTTTCCAAGTCATAAGAGTTATTACGAGCTGGTTTTAAAGGGAGTTGGGTCCTGAGCCATGCAACTAATTCTCAGATCCTTTTATTTGCATGAACAGCTTCATCTGTAATCATACTTGCACCGTATGCAAACTCTTGTTTGCAATTCACATAAATTATTAATTCACAGCTTAAGCTGCACATTTCCTCTATTAGTCACATTTCTTGGAGGCTTCTCATTACTACAGCATATGGAAGTCTTCTTTCCCTATGGTGCTGTGCAGTGATTAATTGTGGGAATCAAAAGATATGTAAAAAATATAATTTAGGACCAAACTCAACATAGAAATTTCCCTAGCGCAAACCCTGTCAAGCAAGCAATAGAGTTGCTGAAAGTTTACATTGCTACAAGCTTTTTCAGTGTTTGGAGACAATGTATTTTCATCTGGTCCAACGCTGAATGGACAACAGGAGTATGAGAACTGTGTGTAGGGACTAATGACTGACTGAGAAGAGCTAATGGCTCAAACACAGTTGAGGGCTATTAATTGTGGGCAGTCATTAATTCTCAGACAACACCCAGTGTCAGAGCTGTTACTCTTATGAATAGTTGTTTAAAATCTTGTCTGTGAATGTTTTTAGGGTTAGGTAGTTATAGTCAGCACATATGGGGCATTTCCAGAAAATTAATGCTTTGTATGTTGGGCAGATTGCTTATGTCAGCTCTCCCCATGGCTCTCATTTGCTAATACATTTTGAATGATGAATTGTGGTTTATGTTTTATACACTCCCAGTATTTAAGTTACATCTATTGATTTTCAGCAGCTTCTCTGTGTGTGTGTGTGTGTGTGTGTGTGTGTGTCTGTGTGTGTGTGTGTGTGTGTGCACTCACCTTTTTCAGAAGAGAAACTCCATGTTGATATATCTGACATGACTTGTAACAACCAAAGGAAGGAATTTTAGGTAAATCACAAATGAAACCAAAAACTGCCCAGCATGTTTCAGGTTATGTGAATATGCAAGAAAAGGACAAAGAAGGTAGAGCAAGCTGCTGCCAACAGCCGTATCAGCCAGGTATTTTAAAGTCAGTTGCAAACATGCAAACACATTCCTGTTGGACACACTGCAGATTGCTCCAAGATGGGTACAGGACTGGTAAGAAAGTGCAAGTTCAAAGAACTACAAGGAGCTCAGGAAAATTATGTTGGCCTCCAATTAAAACCTTGCCAATGATGACCTAAATAATTTTTTGTTGGGTTGTATGAAATGAAGGTGTAGTTTCAGTTCCAATCCCAGTAAAGGTCTATTTGCATTACCTAAGTCATCATCAGAGAAGATGTTAATATGACTTCCTTAATGGGGAAGCCAAGACCTAAGGGACCATGGAAAATGAAGCTTCCTTTTCCTATTAGAGTTGTTTGTTCCAGGTTGAGCTGGAAAGATATTGGTAGTGAAACATAAAAATTATTCCTGTCCTATGTATGTCTCCCAGGTGTCTCAGCATGCTTACTTAACAGCTTTCGTGACTGCAAGATTCATTTTAATGGGCATTTTAAGGAAAGAAAAATCTATTGGTTTTTTGAGTATGACTACTAAAGCCAGCAAGCAGACATATAAAAAAAAAGAGAGCATATGAACAGCTGCAGATGTAATCCAGGCAGCCAAAAGACTAGTGTGAGCTTACTCTTCCAGAACTCAAAGCCTGCCAGAGGACACCCTCCCTTCTCCTTCTCCTTCTCCTTCTCCTTCTCCTTCTCCTTCTCCTTCTCCTTCTCCTTCTCCTTCTCCTTCTCCTTCTCCTTCTCCTTCTCCTTCTCCTTCTCCTTCTCCTTCTCCTTCTCCTTCTCCTTCTCCTTCTCCTTCTTTCTCCTTCTCCCCTTCTCCTTCTCCTTGTCTTGCAGATTTATTTATTTTCTCTACAATTCCATAGATTCTGATGGTTTTCCTCACATAAGAAAATAAAACTCAAGTTACTGGTAGGAAGACTTAGAAGGCTTACTGAGATCAAATTACTGTAAGAATAAGCCAATATAACCTCATTATAACCTTATTAATTATTTTGCTTCATATAGTGTTTTCTCTGAGGGCAGTGCATTTTAGAAGCTTTAGATTGTTCTGTAGGGGAAAATTTTATCTTTTGCACATGGAAAACAGAAGGGTCAAGGAAAGAGGTAAGGAAAGAGTTTAATTGTCAGACAAAATTAGGTACTTAATTCACCCTTATATAACATAGAGACAACTCTGCAAATCTGAGAGATGTGTATTTTCATGACGGGGGAACTGCCTCATCTGCAGATGCAGTTGTGTATTTATGCACACCTGTTTGACTGCACAACAGCTCAGATTCTTGATCTGACCACTGCAATGAACTTTTCACAAGCAGGTCCCTGTGCGTAGGTGCATTTTTTGATAATGTGGCCTCTAAGTCTTTCTTCAGAATAGTTTTATGGTTTCCATGAACTTTGCTCAAAAATGTGCCAAAAGACTTCCAAGTAACAAACATGCTTTTGCAATTTACTGAAACTTTCCCCTTATGTTCCAGAGAAGCAACCTCCCCATTAGTCACCAGAGAGACACATGAGCCAAGGAGGAAGGAAAGGGAATCAGCTCGTAAAAACAGTCAATTCCCTTCTTTAGTGTCTACACTTGGTCATTAAATAAAAAAAAGAAGTGAAATCCAAACTTTTTTTTTCCAAATGGGTCATTACTTCAGTGCAGATTGAATAGATGAGGACTATTTGCATGTTGATTTTGATCAGGAATTTTTGTAATTAGTTGCTTTTTCCTGCACTTCATACCCAAGTGAGGGCTATTGTGCATTTGAGGTACTCTGCATCCTTCCAAAGGAATGCAGTCTCCCAGGTATATCTTTTTACGCTTCTTTAGATGACCAGTGAACTATATTACCCAATAAGCAAGGGGGTTGGAGTATGTTTGCCAGATACTAATTTTACTTAGAAAAAACCTGAGTCAAGGCCAAGGCACAAAGTTCATATCTAAATCAAATTCATTTTCCTCTAAAGATAGAATGTGTTGCAGTTTGAGGTTTCCAGCTGACTCCTTTTAAAAATGGACATTTAAATACTTGCAGTGTTGAGCCTGCTTGAGTTCTAGGCCTGGTTCAGTTGGGAAATGTTAATGTAGATTTTGCAAGCTGTGTCACATGGAAGGACAAGCAAAGGAGATTATAATGTCTCTTCTGGCCTTAAGAATATGGCACTCAAGTAGAAGTTGAGTTTTCAAAGCAAACTGTCAGTTGATGTGTGATGAAATGGTAATTCCTGTTCATTTCCCACTACAATGCATTCAAAGCCCAAGAGTGACATTCAAACCTTACTTCCTGCAAGACAGTGCTGTACTTAGTAACAAACTGTGTAGTATGAGTTGTACACTTGTAACCCACAAATCCCCCTGCAATTTTTCAATAGTCAGTGATAGGTAGCAAACCCCAAGCACATGGCTCCTTTTTCTTGAGTTTTTCTCTGAAACCTTTCTCCACAAAATCACTTGAAAGATTTTGGCAGGGGCAGGGAGAGGGGGTTAGCTCCTGGATGCTCATAATACTGAACTGTAGAAATCCATAAAATAATCAGTGTTACATTGTCAGAGCACGTACTTTCCACGCATCCTGGCCAGAGCAAATTCTGAAAGGCTTTCTGGCGCCAAAGCAGTTGAATTAAATTTAAGAATAGCTAAATTTAGCCATCCCTCCAGATCTCAGTTTCTGAATATCATCTGGCTGCAAATGGAGGTGCAGAAGGACTCTCAATCAAGGGTCAAGTTTTTGTAAATCAGCTGAGGCCCTGGAAATACCTGGCTGCACACTTTTAGTTTGGCCAAATGCAGGGTAGTACAGCTTAGTTTAGCCATCTTTGCCTGCAGGCAAAGCTACACCAAATTGCCTTACATTTTCTGTGGGCTCAAAGCATTCACACTGGATTTACCACATTTCAGCTGACAGATGGCAACTTATTAAACATCAGTATGCTGATGAATATTTTGAGCCCACAAGATTTCTGAGACTTTGAAAAGAGGTAATTTCTACAGTATGCTACACAGCTTCCACCTACACTGCTGACTATATGTTTGCAAATGCTTTTTGGGTATGAGGTACCATATTTGCAAAACCAAGCAGACGTGGCACTTCAGTGCCTCTCTCCTCCCTCCTGCTTTAACAAATTAGCATCCTATTGAAACAAGCAAGCTGTTTGGCACAGCTGTAAGTGTGGTTACATAACAAGGCCAAAAAAAGCAGCTCCCACAAATCCAAACCACAGATTAAGTCCAGTTTTAGAAGATAATATGTATAGTAGTGACAATGAGAATTAATGCCATAAGAAGGAACAACTCTCTGGCACCATTACTCACAATAATTATGTTTAAAGGCTCATATGTAAACATTTCAAAATACAATAAAAATACAGTATAATAGTCTGGATGGCATTTTCCATTTAAATCTTTTCCCCACACCTATAAGCTCACATTGGAGATAAGCAAACTAGTTTGTAGTGGGCATTCTTTCATTCACCTAAAAGCTGACTCTAGAAGCAGTACTTAACAGCATTTTGTGTTTACACACACACACACACACACACACACACACACACACACACACAAAAAAAAAAAGATGGAATAAGGAAAAGGAAGAAAGGCTGTAGGCTTCAGAACCAGTGTGTCTTGAGCTTCTGGAATGGTCCAAAAAGTGCACCTATAGAGTCTTAAGCAGCCTTTGCTGGCCCAGAATACCACTGGGTTCCTTTCTCAGGCACACATATTTTAGAGACAGATGCACAGCCATGTTCCTCTACCTGTGAGTACTGAGTAACAAGTGTTTGGAGATTTTTGGTACGTAAAACATACTTTTTCTCACTTCATTTGGGAAATGCTTCTCATTACCTTTTCCAGCAGTTTGAAATTATTCATGAAAGAACTGGTTGGCTGTCAGATAAGCTGAATATATGGGGCTCCTGAAATGTGTACCCTGAAGTGGAACTTGACAGTCACCTAGAGGTTCTTTGCTGTTTACTTTGGTTTTGTAATTTTGCATCATCATTAATAATGAGGCCAAGAATGAAAACTAAAAGATGTGTTCTTTGTTCATAGGAATTAGAACAAGAACGACATATCTTTGGCTACACTTGAATGGAACAGTAGTTGAAAATATAATCAGAGAAAAGAACAAGAACTTTCTGAGGCTGTAAACTATGATATACAGAGGCTTAATAAAGTGTCACATGTGTCTTGAGATTCTGACCCTATTATGTGCATTTATTTCTTATCCCAGTGGTTGATGTAGGAAAAAATCTGCAGCTACCATTTTATGAAATACTTGGTAGCTCTGGAATTGATTATGAATGACAACAAAGAGAAATGAGTTTCAGATATTCCAGAAATAGAGTTCTCATTTAAAACACACACACACACACACACACACACACACACACACACACACACACAAAAAAAAAACACCAAAAAAAAACCAACACAAAAAACCCCACTCAATAAATGAAGCAATCATTTAACCCAACCCTAAAGCTAAATTGTAGTATATGAAGCACAAGAATGAATTCCTTATTATTACCCTAATAGTTGTCTTAGATATGTAGGGAGCTTGAGTGGTGAGTAAGGACTAGACATCCTTGTCCAGGATAGTTTCTGATAATTTATGAGTCTACACAACTCTGTCTTTGTGAACAAATCACAGAATGAACCAATAGAGGGTGACCGCATAGCTATTTAAAACCAGAATCTTCTAATGGACAGAGACCAATAAGAAAGTAGTATCTGTAAAGTTTTCACTGAAAATGGTCAAACAGAGAAAGCACTCTGGCTGAACAATGTACGTGCCCTACAGATCTTATGCATGGGACAGAACACTTTGGAGCTGCTGATGAGAGTGAAACCAACACACCACTTTTCTGGTTTGATTAGGATGCTACCAAGCCAAAGTTTCACTACTGCTTTCTCAGTGCTTTGGAGTTTTCTCACCAAACAGGTCTACTTCAGAAAAGAATCTCATCCCTGGAAAGGTCACTCACAAACAGAGTATGAATAATGCCTTAACCAGCAGCCCAATGCCTTGATGCTAATTGTTATCAACATGTAAATTCCAACCTGCATACACTGGTAGATAATTCACCTAGTTCAGAGGTAGTTCAAGACCAATGAATCAGAGAGACGGAAATAATCCTTTTAAAAGTGTTGCACAGTAAAACCAGCAAAGGAAGTTCACTACAGAAAACAGCTCATCAAGCCAGGCAGTTTAATTACAGTTTTAGATTGAAGCCCTGGAATCTGTGAAGAATCATCAAGACACAGGACTGGTAAGATCAAGTAAATCCACGTAGGGAATAAATGCTTCATCTTTCAACAGATACTATTATCTATTTCATCCCATCCCATATCCACATGGCAAAGCTTATGAAAAGTGCTAAAAAAATAGAACCATAAAAAAAAATGAATCAGTTTTGTGGCTTTCTGTATTGGTAACAATGCAGAAGAAGTTTGTCTGCCAAAGATGGAAATAGTCAGTGCCTCAGTCAGAGAGATTCACCTATCAAGCTCTTAGAAAAGTAAGTAGTTTTTCCACTCCTCAGGAAGGAAACATTATCCCAGTAGATGTCTGCAATTGCCATCTCATTTCTGGGCAAAATGATTAAAAACACAGTAATCAGAAAATGCCAGCAGCATACAAGTGCCAGCTTTCTGGAGGCCTCACAGTCAGGGTTCACATCAGGACACAGAATGGAGACTGTCTTTATTGCCACTCTGGCCATCACTAATATAGAAAAAACCCTGATACTCCCGTACAGAGCCATATGTAGGAGTGCAATAAGCCATGAAAATGCTGGATTTAGAAAAAGGTGACCCTGCTCCTGGTACCTGCCATGTCTTGTTTGAAGCAGAGCTCAGAGTGTTGTATAATTGTATCTTCTATCCAGCCTTTCACCTGCAGGGTCATGCACATCCTTTTTGTTAATCTCTGCTGGATACTCCAAGGTGACAGAGGCACAGCTGATAATATTGCAAGGACACTCATTCTCAATTGTTCAGCTATTACTATTATTGAAAAGACAAAACACCAACAGGAATTCAGCTCTTTGGTAAAATATGGCTGACTGCCTCATGCTGAACTCCAACAAGACTGAGTCAGTGTTAGTCAGACTGGGAAAAATACTTTGAGGGCCTGAAAATACTCCTGAAACTTTAAGAGCTATCGCAGCCATATGGTAAAACAGGTACTGAGTGATGCCCTCATAGGTGTGGATGGCTAGAAAGCTCTTCCCTCCTTTGGTCTGCTGGAAAACTTGTTCCTTACTACTTAGTGAAGATCAACCCATACCTTAGTCAGATAAAAAATCAGGCAGCTCCATTTGCTGTAGCAAAACAAAATACAACTTTTAAGCACTGACACACTTCCTCTGTCCTCTTTGTCATGGACTCAGACCCCTGTGTCAAGATGTCCTTCCAACAGCTGTGGAAACTGGTTTGAAAACTGAAACTGGTTTGAAAACTTGCTCCTGATTTCTAAAGCAGTTGATGGACTGAACTGCAGGAACTAAAATTAAATCTAATCAACAAGCCTCTGCAACTGCTTTATCCTCTGGACCAATGAAATCAATGCATCAAAACCTTCCTCCCCATCATGGATCTCATCTCAAATAAAACTCAAACAAGTTTATAACTCTGCAAAGAACTCTACCCTGAGCACTTAGAGTTTTCTTATGAGTATGACAATGTACCATGACATTTACTAGGTACTTTGATAATTTTTAGAGATAGCGTTTGCACATCATGGTAATAGAGAGTGATACTGATCCCATAAACAGCTAAGCTCAATATTGAGGAGGAATGAAAACAGGAATATAGGCAGTCAGGCAAAAGAGTGATGCTAACAAGAACAGCAGAATAAACATGGGAGAAGCTGAAGGAAAAGGAAAGCTTTTTTTTTTTTTTTCTTGTGGAAAGAAGGTGGGCAAGAACAGAAAGGCAGAAGCACAAGCTTATGAAGATGGGTTTCTCAGCTGAGTGTCCTAAATACTGCTTAGGTTTGTGGTAGATATAATGAAATTTTATGTTTCCACTAGGAAACTTGGATAGCTCGTATCACTTTTAACATAGACCATCCTAACAATAAAAATAGAAAAGCAACAGCCTGTGTATCTGGGCCAGAGTGAATGGGACATTTTTCTGCCATTCTGGTGATACAGAATGGCTGGAATGGACCTTGAATGTGTCTCCAAGATTTAACAACCTGGAATCTCAACTGACCTTTCCCCTTTTCCTTCTATTTTTTTTTAAACAGTTCCCCAGCAGTTCTCAAGAGGTGCTCCTCCTGCAGTGTGTACTAATCACCATTTCTGTGCTCCTAAGAATTAAGCACTGACTTCATTACATGGGAAGTCTTTTTAAAAATGTGGAGGTGTGTGTGTGGGGAAGTAATTTTAAGTGATATTCCAAGCCCCTCCTCCCTGGCTCCAAAGAGTAATTACTCATCTGGAAAAAGAAACAACACTGCTATTTCAGTGTGGCTTAGGACCTTGGGCCTGGTTTCATGTTTCAGATTAATGCTTTCTGTGCCTTTTGGAGATTCAGAATAGCAAAAAAAGCCACCCTTCTGAGAGAGCTGCATCTACAGATGCAAGGCCTTCTGGAGACATGTATGCCTTGCTGCCCCTTTCCTATTTCCCCCCATCCTATTGAGACACAGAGCTATTTTCCCTCCCACTTGCATGAACTTCTAACCTGCATCTACAAAGCCACATCTGTTCTTCCTGACCCTCTGTCCAGGTCTCCAGTTGCTCGGTGATGAATATTTAGTATTCTTTGTTGCAACATAACTAATAAAGAAAAACAGATTCAACCAAACAGTTTTGAAATGAAGTGCAAACATGAGCTGCATTCAGTCAACTGAAAAATCTGGTGTTATGATATCCTATGATCCTACCTAATTCTAGTGCTAGTGGCATGGCTGGCTAGAATCCCAGACCTTTAAAAAAGGGGCCAAAATTCTTTCCTCAGCATATTACTTTGTGTATTTCAGTTATGGCTCTACCATTTCTTATATTCCAGTGTGGTGGTGCAAGAATACAGACCCACCAGGACAATGGGGAAATGCCCCACAAGGAGAACTTCAACATCTCCCATCATTCTGAGGAACAAATTGAAGCAAGGCAACACTTTAAAGAAACAAGACGGCCTGAGACCGAAATTTGGAATGTGAGAAAAATTCTCATATTATCAGAATAAATTGAAGAATAGAAATTTCTAAAACTAACATGATCCAGAAATTAGCAGCAGCTAAGGAAAAAATAATAAATTATAACAGTGACTCAGTAACTTGTCTTTCCAATATAATTATGGATCAGAATAAAATAAACTATGAACTCCATGAATACCTATATTCTCATTGCCACACATGTAAAGAATTATGGGAAGAAATGGATATAAGTTAAATAGAATGCTATAAACTGTCAGCTCCTTCCTTTATTTGTATGAAACTATTCTAGAAATGGTTTAATATAGGAATTTCCAGACTCACTTAGACACAAGGTCCATTTAGGCCAGAACATTTCCATTTAAGTGTCCAGCAGGAAAAGTTTCACCAAAGGGCACAAGAAGCCTCGCAGAAAAAAGAAAATTAAAAATTCAAATGTGTTATAATTTTAGCCTCAGTTTCCACCCCAGCTCTCCATGCACTCTCTTCTTCATCACTTATTAAATCATGTGGGTCCTTTTCAAAATTCTGAGTGCTCTTCGATATACCAACAAGAAGCCATACTGCTATAAATTTTTCCAGCAAAAGACAGTTTATTAAAAAAAAAAACATGAGAAGATTGAATTCCCAAAGCTCTGAGTAGGACATTAACCTATAAATCCCACATACACCGTTGCCAGAGGTAACAGATCGTAGCAAATAGGCTGTGCAACATCAGATCCCACTGTCTGCCCTCTGCTGAGAATATTATAGACCAGGTGATTGTCTCTGTGAAGTCTGGGAATGTTTTCAAAAGCACAAAAGCAGACACACAGACACACCTCAGGTCTACCATATGTGTAGAACAAATACCTGGTTGATTCTGAAAAGTTCCAAGCTCTTAAAGTTCTGGCAATGTGCATTTCACTTCTGCTTTACTAAGGTAAGCCTACAAAGTGCAAAAGTGATATCACAGTACTTCAAATAATTCTTTCCTATTGTAATAACTCAGATAATTTAAAATGTTTCATTGATCTCCAACAGGCTGCCTAGAGGCAATCACAAAGACTCCTACAAAACTTTGCATATTGTCACAATCTAAGATTGTGGTGAGGTGAAAACTGCCATCTTTTAGCTCTTTAACATTGAAAAGTAAATAAATCTCCAAAAAAGTCCAAATTGTCACTCTCTTTTCCTTATGAAAAGTCAGATAGCTCACCCACAGCAATAACAGGACTAGTTCACCATGTAAGTATATAAACAACTCCTCATTCTGTTTGATGTCTCACATCCCAGTTACTCTTTCAAACCTCCAAAACAATTCAGCCCTACCTAATGAGAGTCATATGAGAAAGTCAAAAGCTGCTGCTCAGGTGAACTTTAACTTTTCCTTCCATAGGTGCACAAGAGTCTTCTTGTTCTTAGAGCGATGACACCAGTGCCACCAAAGTGGCATCATCACTTTCTCCTATGTGTTACTGAATCTCTACAGGTACTGTATAAAACTTGCTTCAATCACAGCTATCTTTCAAGAAATTCAGCTTCTGTCAACACTGAACTTAAGGTTTAGCCTTTGTTTAGTGGAAGATATTACCCTCAGTCTACCTCCAGAAAATGGTGTGACTTTATTCTTAGATTTCTGAAATCTTCTGGGACCCACCATAACTTGCAGTTTCAGGGAGCTGTTTGAAGGTCTATGAACCAGGTTCCTAGAGAATAATGCAATATAGTGACAAAGTGACCTGGGCAGGGACAAAAATTACAGGGACAACTGAATAAAGATGGCTTTTGTTCCTTGTCTTACAGTATGAGTTCATATCTCTAGCTGAAGCCACAATAGTTAATTGGTTTCTTTTTCAACACAAATAAGTTCACTTAAGAAGAGAATATACAAATATTTTCTATCAAGCAAGGAAATTTACCCCACAAAAAAGCTACTTCCTTTTTTGAAGGGATGAGAGAGTCCAGTCCCATGCCCTTGCACAAATCCTTAGAACAAATAAAACAAGAGACATCAAGTTACATAATTCTTTAATAAAACACTTAAATAAATCTGAGATTCTTAGGGAGAGTTTGGTAGTAACATGGTCAGTTAACTATGTGTTTGGATTCAACACCTTTTGTTTCACATTTTCTCTGCTTTCCACATTCTGACAGCAAAATAATTTTTGTTCAAGATCATGGAAACTGCAGACAATTTCTACTGCATGTGAAAAAGAAGGAAATATATCCTGAGCTTCAGTTTGTGAATGATGGGGCAACAATTCAAAAGCTTCCCAGTTCAGTTCTGCATGCCCAAATTGTTTCACTGGCATTTTGGCTGACATAGGTGAATGAAATAATCTGAGGAATACAAGCTTGAAGTCTTCTAATACCAACCAAACATTACTGCCAGTAAGATGTCTGGATCTTATAAACAGAGGTTCATCCAAAAGAAGTTTAGGGATTGAGTTAAAATACCCATTGAATCTTTACACAAAAAGTTTTAAAACAAAATCCAACAAAAGATTTCAAGTTGAATTTCATTTGTGTGTTTGCTCATTTCATCCTGCAATGGAATTTAAGAAATTCAGTAGAATATGGGGATATTTCTTCTTTACTTTTTTCATGTCTGTTGTTTAACTTACTGAACAAACTTTCTTCCAGCTGGGAAACCTAGGGAGCAACAAAGCATTATGACTGTGGTGCCCTTTATAAAGATGAAGCTTTAGAACAGGAAATAAACTCTTTGTATGTGATGACAACTGAACATTATAAAATTTTATGCTACACTTTCTTAAAAGGAGGAAAAAAATAAGAATACAAAACCCAAATATTTGCCCCTTATTTTTGTATGAAAATTCATTTCATGTCAAAGCCCATAATGGAATTGCAACAGAATTTTAAGATTTAGTTTTAATTAGCTTTTTTTTTTCACCTGCTGTATTTACTACTCTGTCAGAGCTGGCATGCATGGATTTTTCTTGCACAGCACTTACAATTTGAACATAATGGCTGAAGACATTGGAGGATCAGGACAGATTTTACATTTTAAAAGTGAAGTGGTAGCAGCTAGGACAGTGTAATCTACCAGACCACCAGGGCCCACAGATTTCCAGTGTGTTGGGCTAATTCCTGATAAATTTCCTAACAATTGCTTTGTCTCATGTTCTTCTCCTTTTTGCTACCTTTTCTTTACCTAACCTCTCTGGTCTCAGATGGGCATTCCTCACGTTATCAGTGTAATGCCTTCAATACAAGTAACTTTACTTGAGTAAAGTTAGTTAACTGTATCTAAAACATCTACAGAAAAAGAATATTAACAGTATCTCCCTTTGTACCTATTGTGAAATGCAAAGTATTTCTCCTGAGCAACACAGCCCAAGGTCTCGGTACTGCTGCTTTTTCATATTGATCACAATTCCTTGCTGCAGGAATTCTACCTAAAAAAAAATTATTAATCCCTTGTTTTTGTCTTCTTATTTCTCTCCAAAAAAGGAAATAACCTATTTCAAGAGACCAAAGATTCCTCACTGCCCAGGAGTCATGACAAATTCAGCCCTGGGGAGGAGCAGTGGCTCTATGTTAGCCAAAGTATACACTGAAATGCTGTTCTGGCACTTATGGTTTCCAAAGAAGTGTCATATGACAAAGATGTCACTTGGTACTTGATAGTTTAATCAAACCCTCAGGGATAGAAGATGTTAATTATCTCGTAGTACAAAAACATTATTCCCTTCCCAAAGTGACATCATTTCAGTATGACAAATGCATCACCCTTTCACTTTTCTGACTGGAAAGCTAACACCAAATAGTTCATCAGCAGTATCATTTCATCATTAACAGTGAAAAATATTGCACAAATGAAGAATATTGCCATGAGCACAGAGGTGAAAGTCAGGCCTCTGAAACAGATTGAAGCCTCTCCCATCCTGGCCTCTTTTCCTTAGCAGTTGTTAAGCAGCAGGTTATTCTCAGGTCCTACTTACCTAACCATGGCATTGGGATTCTCTCACCTGTCTACAGATGTTTAGCTCTCTATGAGATCACTTTTCAAATACTGAGTGCTCAACATTCTGCTTGGTTTTCCATTTAAATGTGCTCTGCTGATGGGCAGTCTCAGTCTGGGTTTGCAGGGAGACCTCAATTCAAACCAGCACAAGCATTTTGATTTATCCAGAAGGCCAGGCTGGTGCTGAGGGTTTGCACTCACCTCTAACAAATGGCTCTGTTTGCTGCCTGGCCAGATGATCACTTTGTCTGGCTGCACCCAAGGGATATCAGTGCTCCTGAAGCACCTGAAGCTGTCCAGGAACACAGCCAGACCCCAGCAGCCACCCTCTTCTGGCAGAAGCATTACAGTCTGGTTTTGGATTAAACCCCAGGTTTATGACCCAGAGAAGGCCTGGGGGGAGCAGGGAGCAGGCAGGTGTGTCCATCCCCAGGCCCACAGCCACACAGCAGCTGCACAGACTGGAGCTGGGGCTGGAGAGCCAAAGTGGCCCTGAGGGCACTGCCACCCCCATGGCTTCCATATTTCACCCTGTCCAGGACCCCATTTCATTATCCCTTGGGTTTATTCGTCCCTGCCCCAGCAGAACCACAGCAAGATGGGTCTCCAGCCCCCCACATCCCTGCCCTGCCTGGTCACAGCAGCACATCCTGGTCCAGCCCCAGCCCTGGGAGGGTGCCTGGTGCCCAGGGCTGGTGCCCTCAGGCCTCCTGCTCCTGGCAGGGGCAGTGGCACAGAGCCTGGCTCCAGGCTCACAGCAGTCAGCAGCACTGGCCAAAAGGGGGGCTCTTGCCAGCAGCCCGTCAGGCAACAAAAGCATCCTGGCACCATTTTAGCTGAGGAAAACAGAAAGAGCTCTTGGATCTGCTGTAAAGCACCCACAGCTACCAGCATGGCTTTCATTTATTTCTGAGAATGTCCTTGCATGCAGCCATTACTATGCAAGGGGTACATTTCATTGCAAACAGCTCAGTTTCTGCTCTAGCTGGAAACTTCTTGGATATTTCAGAGGGTCTGGTTAACCAGGGTTGGCTGAAAATGGCCATTCCAGTGGTCATGGTCCACGGTGCCTGGGCCAGCACCCCTGCAGGAAATCAGCAGATGTCATCCCAGTGGAAACCCTGCAGCAAAGTGTCAGTTTGGGAATAACACTCCTTGGGATGCCTGTCTCCTTGAAGCATGGTGAGAGAATGTCTGACTCCCAAGAGCAACACAAAGCTGTCATACATGGTCCACTGGGAATCTGGGCCCTTAACAGGCACATAGGCATTTAAACAAGGTGCAAGATTGGGCTTAGCCAGTGTTAGCACAGGGCAAGCAAGAGGCACAGCACCCACTCCCAAGGAGCTTCTGGCAGCACCTTCTGTGCAGACCCTGCACAGCTCCTCAGTGCTTGGGGGGCTTGGGAGGAAGAAACAAAGCATGAGACAAAGAGAAGGAGACATAACAGACTCTTAGTCAGAAAGCTTAGCAGGGGGTGAATGAAAGCAGGGTGAAAAGATGGATTTTTGTCCTGATGTACAAGCACAGAGGTTTCCTCCTTTCAAGTGGAAGTGAGAGCTTGGCCATGCATGGTGAAATATTGTCATGGAGTTTCATATCCCCCAGACTCACCCACTCTTACAAGCATGTTCTGTACCACAGACCTGTGTTGCTCTCTGCACACTGGCTTCTCTCCACATGGCTGGCAGGTGCCATAATGGCATGGGTACTTCCACAGTGCTTTAGGCTCCCACCCACACTTTTCTGAGTGATAGCAGAGAGAAGAAAGGGCAGATACGATGAATCAGCATATTCTCCAGCAATTCTGCTTTGCGTGTAAGTTCAGAAAAGTGAGAAAAGGATTTCCTCTCCTACAGAGTGCCATTTTCTCCTCATTCATATCTGTAGGTTTGTCCCAAGTTGCAATCCTTTGATCTCACAACCTGCAGTTTTACCTTTACTTGTACCTTACTGTCCAGCACTGCATTCACTCTCTTGTTCACTTGACCTGCCTACATGACATTTATCTCCACTGCTCTTCCAGCTCCAGCCTGTGCCACCCTGGCACAAATAGGCGGCTAAACTGCACACCAGCACTCCTCTCTCCAGGAAGCCAATCCACTGACTCACAGGGTTTATTATAAGGTCCATTGCAGACAGATGTTTTGGCACTCAGGGCCAACTGGAAGCTACATGGCCATTTTAGAGAAGTGTTAAGCCACAGCTGCAAGTTTATGAGTTGGGCTTTGCAACCTGCTAATTACAGGCACAGCTGAGAGCACATGCAGAGGAAGCTCCTATCTGCTGGTGAGTGACCACACAGCCATAGATACAGTATGAGGAAGTAGCAATAAGAAAAGCAACATACAGAAATTTACTGGAATGAAGATACCTGGTATGTTCCATTTTGATAAAGTTCAGAGATGGGAAATTCAACTTTATGAAATCCAGCAGTGAGGAAATAAACAGGTATCACTGTGATAAGGTTATTAATCATGGAAGACTGAATGTCCTCTTTAAAATGAGCAGGACAAGGTAATAAAGACTATCAGTGAAAGTGAAACATCACAAAAAAAGTTGGGTTATCAAAATAACTGATTTTTTACATGACAGCTTGATCTGCATTAGTGGGGGAGAAAAGTGGTTTTTGACAGGCAGCACCTGTACACCAAAGCACACTGCAGTTTACCCTCTCTTTTATTAGATTAAATCAGACTATGTGTACCAAGCCTCAGATGTGGAGAAAAAAATCCATTTTCAGAGGATAACAGGGAAAGTTTCCTGTGAGCCTCTGGAGCCTTCCTGGATTCTGCCATGCTTGTATCTCAAAGCTTCATTGGTGGTTCATCTTACTCACCCTTCTTTCCCCTCATGCTTCCCAGCATTTGGTGCTGTCATTAGTGATTAGGATATGTTTAATGTTCAGGTGACTTAAATTACTCTTTCAGGCTGATAGCCACCTCCTTTCCACCCTCAGCTAAGATGTAATACTTCTCAGCAGATGAAAAGCATGTATGTCTTGTCTGGGCAATGATTTACTTACACCCCCCAGAGATGTTTCACGGTGAGGTATTTTACTTTACCCTGAAGTTAAACAGGAGCAGGCATTTAGATACAGACTTACTTCATTCTGTCTTAGGGAAGAGAGGGACAGGATAACACAGGATTAACATGTGCATTATCTTACTTGTGCTTGGCACTGCCATAAGTTTTTACTATTCTCAAACCGTTCAGGTCTCTCATCACATGGAAGAGGAAGCACAGTGCTGCTTTCTGTGATTCCTTCCATGTCCTGACTGCCTTGTAGCTTCAAGGCTGATGCTTTAAATCTTTAACTTCTTTGCTCTTAATTTTCCTCCCCAGAGTCTCTTTCCTCTTTCAGGCTTACCTGTAAAGCACATCAGGAAGTGGTGGTAAGACCACAAGTCTCAATGCTTGAATTACTAGCCAGGCATCAGCAAGTATCTGCCTACACACAACTACACATCTGCAGGAAGGAAGGGGTGAAACCACCTTAGATTGAAATCACAAATCAACCTGCCCGGCTGTAGCTCAAAGTGCCTTGTAAGTAAAAATGCAAAAGATACATATAACTTGCCAAAAAAAGTCTCTGTCTTACCACTTAATTGTACATGGCAACTAAGGGAGCCCAAACACTGTAAAAATCAATCTAATATAGGAAGTATAGGAATTGTCTTATGTGATGAGGGACCTGTAATACAGTGTACTGTCTTTATATTTTCCTATGCACTCAAAGAATATGCATCTGGAATGGTTACACATTTTCAGCTTATAAAAACAAACTGTATATTTATTAGTCAATAGAAGTCAAACTAATTCCTGCATCCTGCATCAAAACCATGCTTTGATAACCAAATTACATATTTAACACTAGTCCATAGAATATAAGCTCTGACAGTTCCTGATCCAGCCTCCTCAGCTTCCAGTGAAATCCAGAGTCTCATTCAGCCCTGGATAAAACTTGAAGAACTGCACACAGCAAAATGGTTTGTGTGGGGAAAGGGCAGGAGAGCTGCAGCCAGCACACAGGGCTGTGTTGTCTGACAGCTTTCCAGGCACAATGTTGAAATGCCCTGAAGGTGTTAGAAAGTGATCCCATGCTAAGTAAGGACACTGAATGGGTTTCATCTATTCTGACAGCCTCAGTCCAGTTGTCCACAGCTAGAGGGAGGGAAACAAAGTGTCATATGGACAGATTTCCAGGCACCATCCAGCTTGTCCACCTTATTACTTCTCCTAGTTTTTGGTTTCTTAAAACAGGCTTGGAAATTTATATTATTTCGTTCTTCTTTGTCATAGTTGAAGATGTACATTCCTCCTCAATGGGGTCATTTGTCATAGATATATTTTGGGTTCCTATCCTCTAAAAAGAAAAAACGCCAACAAATCCCATATCATAAGCATTGTTGAGCCTCTCCCAGGGTCAAGCAGTCTCACAGAGCAAGCTATTGCATGGGGAGGAGTCTGTGATGAGCAAACCCCACCTGCCCCTGAAGTGTGCGTGCAGCAGCGAGCCAGCAGCGTGCTGAGCCATGGCTCTGTTCCACAGAGACACTTTCCACATTTATTGCTCTTGATTAGAAAAACATCCCAAAGTTTAGAATTGACATTTAAGACTGAATAAAGTTCCAGTTTGGTTTTATCAGGGCAAACTTTAAAATAGATTATCTAATAGCCTTTGTAACAATATTTCCTTTATGAGTTGAGTGGGAAGAGCATTAAGGAAGGCTATAAATCAAATGCATACTTCTGGTGAGTGCAGGAAATCCTTTATGTTTCATAGAAATAGAAATAAATGTGGATCTATTCATATTGTCTACATTTTAAACATCATCCGAGGTAGCATTTCTAGAAGCAAAATTATCAGAAGAAATCAAAAGAAAAAAAATCCCCCAAAAATACAGTGGTGCCTAAAGCACTAATTAAAAGCCATTGCCTCCTACACATAGAAGATACAAAAAAATCCCAGCATTTTTGTTTTCTTTTGTTTTTTGGTGGGCTGGGGAATAAAAGAAATACCATGGTGTTGAGATTTAAGACAATTCTCTTAACACTGATAGCAAGCCAGCATGTCCACTGGAAAATAATCTGCCCTTAGTGACTAATTCCCAACAGAAAACTTGGCTGCTTGCCAAAATGTACATACCCCTTCATGTATGCAGGAAATAATTTTCAGCAAACCCAGAGCTGGCCAAGCAGGATGGGAGATTCTGAGCAAGGCCCCACTGATACATTCTATTGGAATGGGTTAAAAGACACTCACAGCAGCATGGTATGGATGATACCAGTGAGGATTTAAATATGCAGCATAATGGTAAAGCAATTAATAAGAGCAGTTGCTAACAGTTGCACAACAGAGGAGTGTTTTAAAATTCCTGTGCTCTTTAACAATAATGTGGAGAGACGCTGTGAAGGGGAAGGAGGGGAAAGCCTGGCATGGAAGGGACATTCCTTCAGTTCCTCTCAAAAGTTTGAAAAAAACCTCTGGATAGGAAAATACTATTGAGCAGCCAATTCTTTCCACATTTGGCTAAGCCCAATGCCCAAAATACACAGAACACTACTTCACTTTGAAAGGATTGCAATACTCCTATCTGAGTCATCTGAAAGCAAATAAAATGAGACCTAAACAAATAAACCTAATTGTGCATGGAAACAAATCCAGCTCTCCAGCTTGGCCATGGCTTTGTTTTTGTTAGTTTAAAGCCTACATATGCAGTTTTAGTGGCATCAGGAGTTATACAAATATTGACAACAAATTGCCAAATGTTGTTTTTTTCCCCTTCAGTGCACAGTGTAAAGAAGCTGGGGTAATGCTTCTAGGAACCTTCCCCAGTGCACTGAACCAAATCACAGCTTGATGGGATCCACTCCAGCCTCTTCTCTGAAGAGCAGACACTAATGAGATTGAGGTTGTTGATTGTTATCGTCAGAGACTTTTATTTTTCACTCATTAACTCTGCTGAACACAAATCCAGGCTTTCGAAACGTAGCTCAAATGTTTGCACCATAGCCAGGGCATTGTCACATGCTCTGTCCTCCACCCCGTGATTTGTTGCTAGCTTGTGTCATCCTTAACCTGCTTCTGGTGGTTTGGCCAGGAGAGAAACAAATAATGATGACAACTGAGAAAACCAAGCTGCTCTCTGACATTGCTCTTTTAAAATGCTAGAGCTACTTGCTGGCTGTGGAGAGGGGCAGTCGCCTTGAGACAGAAATCACTCATGAAATCCTGCTGTCATCTGTCAAAGGTATATTTCCATCAAGTTGGTCTGAATCCTTAGCAGCTTGCTAGGAAAAATGAGAATATGTCAAATCTTGATCTGTCACAAGCCAAAGTTAGAAAAAAGAAAAAAGAAAAAAGAAATCACATTTGACTTTTAAATGAAGCCCAGACTTTCCTCTCACAGAGAGCCAATAAATTAACACATATTCTTCCTCCTTGCTTCACGTTCACAAAACACCTACAACTTTTATTATTTTATCTGGATGGATAACAAGGTTTTCATTTTGTAAAACCATAAATTTGTAGTACCAGTAAAAAAGAAAAAGAGGAATTTTAGAACTGGATAACGACTCTGAGAGTTTTCACACAAAGAAGCCACAGAAATCAGACTCCTATATCCTCCTCAAAAGCTAGACGGTTAAGACACTTATCTACAGTACTGGAAAGATTAACTGATATTGCTGTTTCTTCTTATTCATCCAGAGAACTTACAACTTGGTCTTGTACATTTCAATGATCACCTAATGATCAGGTTATTGAACACCCTACAATATTGAACACCATCTTTTTCTCCTTTTCATCAGAAATTGCATTCTACACATAAGAAACTCCCCAAAGAGTTGCATCACAAGTACTGAATTTCCATGAAAAGTTTTAGGGTTTAGTGTTAAGATCCCCAGCAAAAAAAGTCCTTGACTAATTGTAAACCTCATAGCTGTGAGTGTTATACTATCCACTCTTCAGTTATTGTAGTTTTACCTGCTCCCCATATGCAGGCAGACCTCAGTATATTCAGGAAGCCACATGCAGAAGCATCTGCAAAGGCTTTCTGTAGTGCATTGCTTATCACAGTGCCCCCAAGATCCACCCTTTACTGGCACAGTAAAGGGTGGATCACTAAATCAGTGAAAGGGATAGCAGAAAGGCATGAGAGCTTGGGGGTTGTGAGAAAGTGAAGGAAAATGATCCTCTCTATTTCACTAACTCTGGACCTTCGTAAAAAACCCACACAATGCTTGGGACTGTTCGTGCTGTGAGCAAACACTGAAATATGACAAGGCATCAAGGCATGTTGTGTTACCTGATATTCAGGCAGCTGCTGTGATGGCAGTTTTAATCCACCAACTGGTGCAACGAAACAAATCTGAAATGTAAAAGCTAGATTTCCACCAAAATATTTCATTAATATTACATGCACGTAAGTCAGGGAACTCAGACTACTAATCCCCACAGCTACTCTAAGTCAGCCCTGAAGGACAAAGCAGCAACACAGCTGCACAGAGAGGTATTCTAGGTTTCAGTTTCCTGACAGAAGTATGCAAAATTTCTCTATCAATGTTCTGTTGGCGTATTTTCTTTGAAATTGGTTGAAGGGGGAAAATACACATTGTTTTTCAGAGGAATGTAAGTATGAAATGACTGTATACCAACATATGAAGATAGCCAGATATAGCCAAATTTGTGTGAACACCTACTAGTGGAAAGTTTCACCCAGCAGAACAGATCTCAGCAATATGTTTTAGGTCAGGGGAGGAGTGGAGAGCTGAATCTTCTTCTGTCCTTGACTGCAAATTGAGAACCAAGGAGCTTCCACAGCATTTGCCAACCTCAAAACCTGTCCTGCACTTATAACAGTGCCATGCCTGCCTCTCAGAAGCCCCACCAGCCAGTCTGTCAGCACAGAGCTGGTTGACATAAGCCCCTACAGCAACAGAGCCTTGCTTACTCAGCTAAAATACCCTGCAGGTCCCACACCATGGGGGAGGAGGTTGGGACCTACCCTCAGAAGTCACCCACCAAGGCAGGAGAAAAACACACTTCCAAGTGAAAGAAGAGAGGGAGAAGGTGAGAAGGTTTTGTCTGATTTAGCAAAACACCTTCTTTTCTTGGAGATGTGCATTCAAATCACTTTTAAACTTCCCTAGATTGAAGCAACAAGGAATAAGTAGAAAGGAAAGCAGCATCTGAAGCTGTCCATAAAACAGGATACGGGTAGGTAACAGATCAGCAGATGTAAGGGCACCTCACCAGCCTGCTCTCTCCTCATGTCTCATTCTCTCACACACTCACCCACTCTTCCTTGGGCTGGGCACCTGCTTGTCCACTGAGGCAAGTCAATTAAAACCAAATTTAAACTACAATTATCTCAGATAGGAAGGAGACTCAGACAGCTACTACTTCCAGCTGGAACTGCGCAGGGGCGCTGAGTGCTGTCCCTCCCTCCTGCCAGCTCCTGCATCCTCCAGGTGCCACGATGTGGGGATGTCATCTCCCTCCACAGCACACAAACTGCCCACAAGCATGACAAGGCAAGTGTCATTTTCCACCCTGGCTGCCACTGTGGGTGGTCATGTTGGTGTCTGCTCGCATTTGCACGGTACTGGATGCTGTGGAGTGTACAAACTGTTCCATATGGCTCGTGGAGGGAGAGAGCCATGCTAGCAGTGCATTACAAAGCTGCATTTATGTTACCATATAGAGCCCCTGATCTGTATTTGTCTTAGCATGCCTATTAGAAGGATAGATGAAAAAAATCCTATTTCTCTGTTCTTGAAAGTGCAGGAAGAGTGGCTGCCGGCAGGACTGTGCCCTTTACCTTGGAGTTTCTACCTGTCACCCTCCTGCTCGGTAATTGTCACATGCTGAACTCCCCTAAGGTCTTAATTTTTCATTTCAATAGCTTTTACTCTTTAACTTTCCAGGCTACCTTCTTGTTTAATATCTGATCTTTTCCAGCAAATTAGTTGACTGCTATTTCTGAGACACCGTCAAGTTATTTACCTCGCTGAAGTGAGTTAAGTTCCTCCCCCCACGCCCCCATCCGCCCCCTGTCTGTCTGGTTTCCCCCTCTAGTCTAGCTGAAGTGACAAACTCTCTCCCCTAGCCAAACATTTGTTTTTACAAGGTATTTTTATACCATCACCTCTTCCCTGCATCTCCCCCGCCCACCCACCACAAACATATGCTGTAGTGGGAGGACATACTGGTTTCACATAATTTGCAATGTTAAGGTGACAAATTTCCCCTCCTTCAAGTATTTTTTTTTTAAGATCTGGTTTATAAAATGCAAATTCTAACGGGTTAGCTTCTCTTGCCTTTTTTACCCTGTGCATGGTGTCGTCCTTCTTTGCTTAGAAGTCAGTGGAAAACAAAAACCACTTGATTTGTATTATTCAAAACCTATTTTTGCCATAATAATATACAAAAATAGACAAAAATAATATTGTCTAGATTGATAGATTTCTCTTTATTCATCCCAAGAAAGACAGGAATTATGATAAATTCCGAGAAAGTAGGCAAATGTAACCACTTTACTGACTTCATTAGCTGGTCCCAGTATGTTTTTCTCTGTGTTAAAATCCACATGCAGTCACATTCATGCAGTAAAAACAACCTCAAGTGCTCTAAGCTCCAGGCTTGGAACCATGGAAAACATGACTGTGGCCTTCATCATACCCAATTAGGGGTACATGTAATCCACAGTGATTCTGGTGTGGTGGATAAATGCCTAAGCCAGCTTTAAAGCAGGCAGGAACAATCTAGTTAAAACAGCACAGAGCCCAAATTGGGCTCAGCCACTCTAAATATTTATCATATTCTGAGCAGGAGGCTGCAGGGGCATGCATAGTACTACACTTGGAGAACTTCCAGTACCTGCATTCACCACTGCAAAGCAAGGTCTGCTGTGCTAAACATCCTGGTCATGCTAGCAGCACACATGCATGGAATGGGCCAAACTGTTTATAAAAACACTGAGTTTATGTGGCAGGATGACTGAAAAATGCTTTTTATATGTGCATGGTATCTAATCAGCACACACCATTAGACTTTCTGAGGAGGGAAAAAGTCTTATTTCTCATCCTAAGCCCAAACTGAATACTATTCCAGAGTGTAATCTGCATTTTAATTCCCATTTTATGCAGAACTTTTAGTGCAGCACAAAACAACAACAGAAAAGTATGCATCAAAAATGCATCCCTGTTAATTTAATCTTGTGACTTTGTCTCATATAAGAAGGGCAAAGAAAGATAAATTTGAAAAACAAAACAGGGTAGGTCAACTCACTGCCAGCAGCAGAGGAACAGAATGGGAAAGTACTAAAGAGTGAAATTTATTTATACTGTGCAGCAACAGGCTCCAAAGGACAAATTGTTAGCAGAAGGAGCCACTCATAGCACATGCAAAGCTTCTCTCAAATCAAACAGATATGGCTGTCACTGTGGGAAGCCAAGGAGCAGAGAGAATGAAAGAGAGAGGAAAAAACCCTCTCCACAGACTGAAAACAATTGTAGTTAAGGGACTCAGAGTAGGACATGGGTAGTGCCTTCAGTTTCACTGTGGTTCGAGCAAAGTCATCTGGGGAAATGTCTGCAGCAAACCACCAGGAGTGAGCTAAGCAAATGAGAAGGGAACAAGCAAGTTTCTCAGTAAAATGTGTGAAGGAACTGGTTGTCTATTCCAAGAATTTTCATATTGGCCCCTTTTGTATGTCAAGAAAAAATGAGTAGAGGACCACCAGACCATCAGGGAGAAGCCACTCACCCCAGTTGTCTGCTCTCATTCTGGAGCTATCAGCCTCCAGAGATCTGCAGGAAATAGTTCAGGGCTGTTCAGTTCTGTTGGCTCTTAACTCATTGTCAAACCTCTGGCACATACTCAGAAGCAGGTGATATTTATTTGGCAGCACGTTCTTTTCTAGAAAAACAACATGGAATCCTTGCATGAACACCCTCCTGTTGGCCAAAGATAGAGCCCTCTTCTGTGTGCCCTTGCAGATTAACAGGTGACCTCTGTGTCCCTAAAGAAGCATCCAAAGATGTATCCATGAGGTCCATGAGGAAAATATGCACACACGTGAAGAGACTGCTTCTCTCCCTGCTGGGTCACTGGACATTTTCCTGTATCAGACATTATCTGAGCATTCACTCAGCAGTTGGACATGGCACAACCTAGCCTGAACCTATTTTCATTTGTGACAATCTACACAATATTTCACTTTTCCCATTTCTCTCCCCTCAAAAACAGCAGTAGAAAGTAGAAATGTATCTTTGGGACTGATCTTCTGTCTTCAGTCCAGGTCACAGATCTTCTTGCCTCCTAAAAATAAGACAAATGTATTTTTTCTACTCAAGTGACCACAGCTTCTGTGTACCTACCTGAGCTAGCCACACAGTGGCCTGCTCAGGTCCAGTTACCACCATAACTTCATCAGCATCAGCTTGGCACCAGCTGCAGAAACCATCTCTGCAGTGAAGGAAATGGCTGGCCAAGCAGCCACAGCAGTACCAAACTCAGTGTAGGCTATATGGACAGCAGCATCCAAAACCTGGCTCAAACACATCTGCAAACACAGGCATTAGCCTATCCTTCTTAATGTTTTCAAAATGTTCAGAGATTTTTGGGTGAAAGATGCTGCTTCAGCACAAAAGCATTCCCAGAGCAGTAAACATACTTGGCTGGACCACTGCCTTTGTTTGAGCTCTGATTTGCTTCAAGAAAATGCAGTCATTTATAGCCTGTTTCACCTTCTAGTGGAACAGCTGCTGGCTGCAAGGAGCCAAACAGCAGACAGACTCTGTCCTCCTGAGATACCTCTGGCTAACAGCATGCACAGCTCTCCTCAGAGGCCAGCATGTCACTGAACAGTTGGTTTACTCTAAAATACTGCATGTTGTAGGTGCTTCCAGCTGCCTCATGAGGTATTTGTGTCAAAACCCATGTTCTGAGGAGCCTGTGCCATCTGAGCCATGTTTCATACCTACCCCAGAAGCAATATGTTACTTTTAAAGCAGTTCTTTCCATATCACAAACCAGAAAGTTTAGAGAGAAATGACCAGCTTTTCAGGGAAGGCCCGAAGTAGGGTGGAAGCAGAGGCTCTGAGAGTTTGTAACACTGCTTATCTTATGAGGAGAACATCTCTTTGGGAACAGGGAAGGATGTGAAGAAAATTATAAATAGAAGAAGACCACAAGGAAGTCAAAGGGTGCTGGACAGTCAAGACATACACAAGGAAAAAAATGCAAACACTGGCTGGAAAAGCACTGAGGAATTTACATTTCATTCAAAACACAGTAAGCCAATAAAAATATTCAAAGGCAGAAGTAGATATGGCAGGAGCCAAAGGAATTTTTGCTGTCAGAGGACTGAATGGAAAGTACAGAAAGCAGGAGTGCTGCAGGCTGCAGGAGTTTGGCTGCAAGAGTCCTGTGTGAATCATGCTGCTCACCACATAGGGGGCACTGTTAGAGATCAGGTCTGAGAACACCGTGAAGCTGCAAAACAGAGAGAAGCCGAAGCAACCTTTGAAATGGACAACACACATTGCTCCTCCAAAATATGGAATAGGTTAATGCAATGCCTAGATTCTGTATAATGTATTTTTGGAGAAGATAAGCCAGACTCTTACTGGTTTAGACATCTGTGGAGTTTGGTTACTTTCATTGTCTGCAAAAGAGCTGCTCTCAGTTTACACCAGCTTAACCCTTGTACCCCCCCTCTGCACTCAGTATTACCCATTTAGATTTAACCACAGCATCAAGAAAGAGGAGAAAGTCATGCCAATCCAGACAGGAATTCTCCTGTGCTCTGTCCCACTCAGAGAAGTTTTGGATATCACAAACAGATAATGACAGAAGGTGGCACACAGAGACCCCTGTGCTAAACTAAAGCTCAGCAGCTGAGGGTCTCCCTATATATCTGAGAAGGTGGGCTCACATCTACTCCTCCATTTCAGCTTTCAAAGGTTCAAGGAGAAAGAGCTAGGGATTGATGACTCTTTGGTTTTTTAATCTTTAGCCAAACTGTTTTCTTTTATTTTAACACACTGTATTTGCTTGGCCAGTTTAGTATAGATACAGGCTCCTCCACCCACTCCTGCCACTGAACTATCTCAGCCAGCTTGCCCCACTCTAAAACAAAACAGAATAGAAATATCACTACCTTTTACTCAAGGCTGAACAGTAGGAGCTTCTTCCACAAGGGCAAGATACACTCCAATAGGCAAACCATACCTGCTCTATGTGACACATAGACACTGTCCCTGGGCTCTGCACCTGAGGAGTTGTTTGCCTCAGTGCAATGCAGAAAACAGCTCTTGCACCTGCATCACACTGCCTGTAAGAACACAGCCTGCTCCAGGACTCACACAGCCAAGCTGAGCTCCAAGAAGTGGGGACAAAGCAGAGCACACTTAAAGAGCTGATGTGATGAACAACGAACAGAAGTGTGATTGTGGCTAGAGGGAAACTGAGCACTCTCTATTCCTATGTGTACCTATGTGTTCAAGAAAAAGCTCTTACTCCTTTTAACAGGCAGTATTCAGTGACTGACTTGAGGATCACCCTCTCTTTAGATAAGTATGTAACACGAAGTATTAACAGGAAGCAAGAACTGTGGGCAGAGGTAATGTGGCCAGCAACCATGGCCACTCATGTAGTCTGTACAAGTCTGGTGCACCAATAAATGTGTCCAAGAGGCAGAAGCTTTAGCAGGAGAGGATTGATTACCCAAAGGCAAGTAAGGTGATCTTGCCATTGGTACACTCTACAGGCACATGGGAGACTACCCAGGGACTGAAACTTGGATCCTTTGCATCCCCACGAGTGCTGTAAACACCTCACGATTGGCTAGTTTTGGGGAGGGAACGCACATTTCCATATCTTTGCACAATAAAACCTTCAAAAGATTTGTTTTCATCCCTGTGTAAAGAAAGGAACATAATTTTAAATCTCAGAATTTCAAGGAACAGGACGATTGTTTACGACACATGTTTGTAAAGAAAATAGTGCAGTTACGTCAAAGGTCATCATTTACCCTTACAGTACAAAGGTAAAGAGCCTTCAAACTAGATTGTTGAACTGAGAGCCAAAGACAGCTACATTTTAACCCTGCATTCAAAACCCCCCCCCCCAAAAAGAATTTAACCATAACTATAAAGAGGCCTACTTGCCCCATCTACTGGCCATTGGGAAGACTGGATTTACGCTGCAATTAAAAGCATTAAAAGGCCACAATTCAGTCAATTCTCAGGTTATCAATTCTAAATTTAAACACATGCATAAGTGCTACTGAAGGTGCTAAGCACAGAAGGGCTCTACCAAACTGGAGCCCGAGGCCAATTATTTAGCATGGCAGAAATAGAAATAACAAACAAAGAGAAAAATATATTATTTTCAAAGGAAATACTAGGGCAGTCTATTCAGTAACACCAGTTTGTTCACCTTGAAAAATTAAATAAATATGCCTTCTTTTGTTCTGAAGTAGGCCAAGGTAAATTAATGCTATAAGACAGCAGCCTGCAGAACTTTTATCACAAAGCAGCCATACATACTGCAGGTCAGTAAGGTCATCACAAGGTTACCATGCCATCTTATGGATTTTTAAAATAAGCATTAGTTTAACAAATAGCTAGATAGCAAGTTAGGTTCCCTAAAGGCCTGTTGACATATTTTTCTTCTCTGCATGCAGTGAATCCATCCTTCTGAAGTGGGTCTATTCCTTTGAGGAACAGGCTGATGTCTAAAGGGAAAACATAAATTTTGGCTTGACTTGATGAGACCTTTTACCCTATCCTAGGAGGACCACTTGCTGGATCTCTCTATTTCAGCACATGCCTCACTCTCATCATGTTCTTCAAGGGCAGTGCCTGTGCTGGTACTGTAGCATCCCTCTGCTCCACGACCGCCCCTGCTGGTTGCCGGTGTAATCAGATGTACCTAGAGAAAAGCTGCAGCCAGAAAATGACCATCAAATACCCTGGCAGCAAGCTCCCCACCAGGTAACCCAATATACCTGCAAGCTGACTCACCATGAGATCTTACACACCCATCCTCTCTCCATGTGACCCCAGAGAGCCTCTGACAGTCTGCTTAGGCAGATCCTCAGTACGCAACTATATTTCCTGCAAGGCACACAAGCTCAAAGGACTTCTGGGTCTTGTAGATTCTAAGCAGAAACAGGACTGTCAGCATGTCTATCTAGGCCCAGGCATGAGGGCTCAGAGAGGAGTTATTGTCACACCACAACAGAGAATGATGAACCACCTTCTTCAGCAAGCAGAGCTCAGCATTGTCTTCAGGAAGTACAGGTGCAACCTTCCATTTTGAGGAGCTACGACCCCACCTACCCAGGAAACTCTGTAAGAATAAACTGGCCACAGCAGGGAATACACTGTGGGGGCCTGAATATACGTATTGTTATAGAGAGAGTCCCTGTTAAGATCTATGTACTGTAAGATCTGTGTGGGTCCTAGTTACTCTGAACGAGCTCCAGCTGCAAAGTCCTTAGTTGTGCAGCAGCTGTAGCTCGTGAAGGTAACTGGAATAAAAAGGGGTGGGTCAAGAGCCCAGGAGGAGCCCTTGAGAAGACACATGAAGAGCTGTGCTGCAGAGAAGAACAGTTTGGTACAGTATGTGACTTGAGAAATATGAATACAACAAGAATACAACAACTGGTGACCCTGTGTGAGGAAGAACACGCAGCCAAACATTGAGAGAAGGTATGGGACTTGAGAAATATGAATACAACAATACACTGTAAAGGAGGAACAGCATCCCATCCCCACTGAGGCTAATTCAACTCAGGGGACAAATCTGAGAAGCAATTATAACTACATTTAAATATATCATTTCTATACCAGATAGGGAAAGAAATCATTGGCAGTAGATCTAGACCTGGTGGTAAACCAAATGATGGGTTGTAGATGAAATTTCATAAAGCACGTGCACTACTCTGAGGATCATCACAAAAGGTTTGCTTAGCCCCCTTCCAGAAGTATATTTCTGATGAGTTTTGCCTTGAGGGAATGGTCAAATGTTTCAGAAATCACTCAAGTCCAAACTCTATAAAGCAAAAAAAACAGACGACAGTGCCTTGGTGCAAATGTTCGCACAAGCTCACAATTGCAGTGTAAGCTGGGATCCATTTCTAGATGACATTCCTAGAGGTCACAAAAAGGGCCAAGAGGTTTTTTCAGCTGAAGCATGTATATTCTAACATCCCAGTTATCCAGTGACTGCGGTAAAAGAAATACTGTCAGTGTCCAGAAGTATCTGCAAGGAAAACCCACTGAAGACAGGTCCTGAGGGCCCTCTGAGCCTCTCTGAGTTCTCTGAGCATCACAAGCCTGCTGAGAGGTTCCTCACAGGCACACAGCCACTTGGCATACTTCTATTCCACACTAGACATCAGGGGAAGCAATCAGCTGACAGCTGAGGTGTCACCTGGGACAGTGCACAGAGATGAGGACTACAGGTAGCGCCCAGAACTGCCTGCAGTGCAAGCCGGTTCCCTCAAGAGCAGGACTTTTGGAGTTCTGTATCTAAGCTCATCTGACTTCCTCAATAATTCCTCATCTGCAAGGTACAAGTAGCACCACCTAAGATTACTTCAATTCTTCAGCATATAAGATACTAAGTAGTAGAAGAAAGACCAGTATTTACTCATGAGTAAACAGGTGCCAACTCTGCCTGGGCTTGTGAATTCATACACAACTCTCTGTGCATGAAGACCCACCCAGAGAAATATAACTCCTAACAGCTCAAGATTCCTCTCTCCTGAGAGGATGCACAACATTTAGCTCCCTGAGCTTCAATCCTGTTGTGCTGGGAGGACCCCCTGAGAGCAGCTGGTCATGTGGAAGCTGCTGGAAAAGGAGCCATAGCAGACAGCTGTCAAAGAGGCAGCCCTGCTGAAGAAAGACACTGAAAGGATGCTGGCCCATTTTTAATGGCCACAGAGTAGTGTTGCTCTCAAAAACAACCTCAACAGACAAGGGTGAGACTTCATTAATTCTCTAGTCCTCATGGCAGACACCTTTGACAGACCAAGTTCTGGCTTATTAGGCTGGGAAAAACCCACTCTGTTCCCTATGCAAAACCAGATTTAGACATCTGACTTACATCATGGGCCCCAAGCTTATTTTGTCAATCCAAGCTGATAAATAATCTTGAAACTGCAAAAGCAAATGTCTGGCAAGAGCTTTGAATATAAACCAGGCTCTAACTGAAAGCTACAATGATGACTGTAAATAAACCATTTATGCTTTCTTTCGCTGTTGCCATCACTGTACATGAGACAATCCTTATCCCACAACTTCCCATCTCTGCCCATTTTCAGTGCTCAGAAACAATCCTCAATTCTTATTTATGTTGCACTTGGCAGATTGAGGACCCTTTTTTTTTTTCTTTTTGCAAAATAAGGTGAATGAAACATACTTGTTCCTCATTGTGAATAACTTCATAACTAATTATGCTAGTTACATACAAGACCTTTGAGGAGCAAAACATAGCATTGCTCTCTAAAAGAATTTTCTTAGTTACTTAACAGAACTAAATTAAATTTGTGTTTCCTATTAACTTTTTCCTGGGAAGAAAGTCTACATTCCTCAGCTGTGAACTTAGGTTACTGCTCTGTTTTGGGGGTTTTGTTTCATTTTTTTTATTTAGTAATAAGAATAATGCACAAGAAGAAGACAAAGACAGGGCTCTCTAGAGACTGAACCACATATTTTATATAAAAAGAAAATTTGTTTCACTGGAAAATAAGCAGTCCAGAAAATACCAAATGAGAAGTTTCACTCTACATCTAGACACTTGGGAGTAGGCAATTATCCAGCTGACTAGTCCCTGTTTTGGGGGTTCTTCTGGAGTGCAGGGTAACTATATCTTTAGCAGCAGATATACTAACATTCAAGACAAAAGAAACATGCAAAGCAACTTCTTGCTACTACTACAAGCATTAAAAATATTCTTTAAAATGTCACTCACTCACCAAGAAACAAACATCAGAAGGAACTGGAAATCACTGCTTTGCCACCACTCAGGTCAGACACTGTTGCTTTGCTCCTCCTGGCAGAAGTCAGGCAGCACTTTCCAAGCACCACCTGCATCAGGCCACACTGTAATGTCCCACGGGCTCAGCCAGCTCACTTGGACATAAAACTAGGCACAGGTGCTGGAATCAGCCCAGGGGCTGAGCACCAGCTGGCACATCTGAAATGATTTCCAGCCCAAGGGAAATGAGAGAGGAGTGTTTGGAAAGACCTTGTGTGCAGAGACTTTCCAAATGTTAGTAGCCCTCCTTTAGAGAACCAGAAGTACTGACTAGGCTGAAGAGCAATAGATGGTGTGGACTGTTTGAGGTGTACTGGAGGGATAATTCTCTTATTGGGCACTGGGCTGGGCTGAGCAGCCCGCCTTCCTTTGCTGGACAGATGCCTAACATTCAGAGAAGACTTGTGGGATTGTGCTTTCACTTTGTTTTAGGCAAGGATATCCTTTCCTGTGCATAATTCCTCTTCAGAAGCTCCCTGTCATTTTTTACAACACCAAATATACAGCAACTATTGTACTAAACATAATATTTCCCCAGATATCCAGAATCTGCAAATATAAGTGTATGTATTCCTTATTGTATATGAAGTATCCCTGTGATGTTTTCTACAATGATACAAGATGGTAAAGCCATGAGAATGATGAGGAAGACTTTGAACATAACAGCTAGCATTCAACACAGAAATATTCATAAGAAGCTGTCCATAAAGAATACATACTTGGAATATGCAGATGATTTTAAGGGCTGTCACCTGCTGTGTTTCAGGAAGAAAAGTTTAATGGTAACAGGATAGTCAACACATCAACTAACACTAGAGAGCAGAGGGTAAGAGTCCTATGTCCATCCAGGTAAAATTAACAAAGCAGACATAAATATTATCATACCTCTTGTATACATTAGTAGTACAATTTCATAAGTTCTTCATTTCTAAGGATGCTATTTACCCAGAACACAGTCCTGAAAATTCCAGAAGTTATTTTCAGATAGTTGGGATCTGATAGCCCTGCTTAGGATCTATTTCAGGACAGAGTGAAGAAGATTGCTATACTGTAAATAGGAACTACAATTTTTTCTTTGATTTATCTCAAAAACTGCAGAGGAGACAAAATTGCTGACTCCTGAAAGAATTAAGTGGTTGAAGCCTCCTATCTGTTGTAGATATTGGCCCTAAGAGCCATGTTCCTAAGCAAGGCAGTCCTAAATGTCTCTTTGGAATGAAACTGGTTTGTGGTTATGCATTTCTGTACTACCAGCAGACCACTTAACACGGACACTTCTGGTATTGGAACTGTCTGCCCGCAAACATAGGTGGAAAAAATCATCTAGAAGATGAGAAACTTTCCATAGATTTAGGGCCAGAATTAGAAATTGGTTGTGAAGATTCATGGTAGTTTCAACAGAAAGTTGCCTGCCAACTTATGTTATCTTGGAAGACAGAAAATAACACAAACAAAACATCTTTTGCTCTTCTGAATTTTAGCTAGATCATACCATCACAGGAATATTCCTGAAAAAGGCTGGGCAGAGTGACTGATGGTAAATAGGGCATGAAATGGGATAAAGACATCTTTAGAGTTTCTAAGATCCAACAGGGCATACAGATCATAATCCAAGTAGCTCCCAAAGGAAGTGACACTTCACAAATGAATCACAAAGTGCCATCTGCATCACTCAACTAAAACTGGTGGCACAATTGAAAAATTATATTTTTACCTTTATCTGTGTCTCTTCTGTGATTCCAAAGAATTGAAGCAAAGGGAAACTTCTTATGTTCTTCACAGCAGTCATTATCTGGTTGGCATGCCTGCCTTGTCAGAGCCTTTTCAGGCAACAGGCACCTAATGACCTGTGGAAACCAGAACTGGGTGTGAACGCTTTTGCACCCCCCTAAATAATTTTGCTAATGAATGCAGATGTGACAATTCACTTAACCACATTTTGTCAATTGGACTTGACCACTGCCTTTCCTCTTCTTCAAGTCTGATGAGTGATGCTTTTTCTGACTAAATAAATCCATCCTTGTGCTCTTGTACTATTTACAGCAATTTTCTATTAGCCAAGCCTGGTTCTTATGAGTCAATAATCAGTGACAAAAGACAGGATGATTAGTAACTTCTGAACTTTTGAAATAAACTGATAGCAGCAAGCATCTCTCCTTCCTGCCTGGACTGGGGAGGCAGGTCACTCTCCAATGTTTAGGTACTTCTAACAGAATGGTTAATTTTATGTGCATCACAATGCATTCAAACAGATGGAGTATGAGAATGTCCAGGTACTTCCTTGGAAAACATCTGTCTACCTGTTCTTCTTTCCAGAAAAGTACACAAGAATCATAGCAAACTGTGACATAAAGAAAAGTGGGGACAGTGAAAAGTCCCAAAGTAGAATATGTCAAAGTATTACTTGTATTACCTAATCAGGTAACCAGCTTGTCAACCTGACAAAAATTCAGGGGATATATTCCCTCTGGACTTTAGCAAAGCATTTGGAATGATGTCACATGGGAAACAATTAGTAGCTGCAAGAACTGTGAGCCAAACATGAAAGTAGCTAAAAGCAGAAATGACAAACAGAAAGTCATTGGCATGGATGGATTTTACTGGTGGCATTCCTCAAAAGACTGTCCCAAATTTAACATAACTGTTTGGCACAAAACTCAAAGTATACTAATGAAATTTTCTGATTAAACAACTTGAGAGGCAACGTCAGAGCAAAGGAGTAGCTGGAATAGTAGCTATGGGACAAAATGTAACTGCTGAGTGCAAAAAGGAATAGCAAGTTTTTGCAATGAACCAAAAGCTTACCAACTGAAAGCAACCAGGAGGAACTCTGAGACATATTGCTAGGATTACCAGACTTCATGTATGGGAATGTGTCACTCAGATCCTCACAGCTCCTTACAGGCTCCTTCATTTCATGGTGTTTCTGGCATTGTTGCTTTGATCCAGAAGCACAGAGAGGTAGGCAGACAGGCCACAAAATCGCACAACCCATATTAAAAACATACAGAACATGCAAAGAATAGAAATGTCCCAAAAGTTTTCAGGTAGGACATGGGATTTTGGATTGAACCATAAGAAATTTGTTATATGGAACATCCAGCAAGCCCTCATCAGCCACTCACAGGATAACTGTAAGAACCAGAGGAAGACAGAAGCAGACAGTGAGGATACTAAGATTAGCTGCTTTCCAGGCTTCAGAGGACTCCTAATGGTACTGCTCATCCAGAAATGGCACAAGTTACAGTTCTTGTATGAACCTTCCTCATTTATGTAGATGTGAGGAGTTATGGCTCTAGAGCTGGCTTCCACAATCACTGGCACCCAAAAATTCATATAGAATAGATAAGGGAGCAAATACTTCTGGTTATATCCATAGTGGTTTCTCTTCATTCAGAGTGGAAGAATACATTCCTACATTGCACCTGAGCCATCCACTTGTGGGTTGCTGAGAACTCCTCCCACAGGAATTTCTGAAGCAAAGGGAATACCTTATTCTCCAGCCTTGAGTGGCATTGCTGATACTCATCCTTCTGAATTATGGAAAGAAGCTGAGAGGAGGCACCTTCCCTGCAACCTGGGGCCTGAAAGACACTTTTCAGCATGAGGTCCTTTCCAGCACAAATGATTCTGTGATATTTGGCCTCTTAAGGTAAGCTAGAGCAAAGGACAGCTATACAATTCCTCCTCAGATGCTCTCTTCTCATTATAACTTTGTCTTGCCTAGGAACTTTCTTTATAAAGGTTTACTTCCAATCTGCTGGGGAGGAAACAGAAAAGAGGTCAAGAGGTGTCACAATTTGCTCTGTGAGCTGCAGAGCCCACAATGGCTGTATATGCCAATGGATTTATGTCCTGTGTTCCTCATGCTCCCCCTCAACTGAATGCTGTCACCTCTCCATACCCACCACTCCACTTCCAAGAGCTCCTCTGGGGCTACAGGAGGAACACTCTTCCCAGCAGTATCTCAAGTTTTTTCTCATCTCCTTTCACTGTGCCCCAGTCTCCTCCACTTAGCACCTGTAACTCTTGGAAGGATTACAGTTGCTTTTTTGGCATGCCAAGGTCAGAAGGGAGTACTCATTGTTACAGAAAACAAGGGAAATAGCAACTCAAAATATTGAAAATTGCTGAATCTCAAAAAATTGCTGAGGCAGCTGGGCTGCCAAAATAAGCTGACCAATTTTCTGCTTTTTTTGTATATCTGTACAAAACACTCACATTCGGTTGAATTTCAACTCACTCATATTTGCAGTTCTTTCAAAAAATATTAGTATTGTGAAAAACAGATGAGTTTTCTGTTTGCCTCCCAAAATATAAAATTTCTATTCTCAGAACATAGTATTTCAGCAGTATGAAGATCTGGGAAATTTCATTGTAATTTTCTTTTGGAAAAGATTTTTCAAAACATTTTAAATTTCTGGAACCAAAATATCTGATTCTCACACAAATTCAGACCAACTTTTCCTAACCCTGAAGAAAACTTCTCAGACAAGAAATGTTCTCTAGAGCATCAAAAAACCCCACACTTCTGTATTTACCTTCAATTGCAAAGAAGGGGATCACTACCTGTGGCTATTTTACAGATGGAACTGAAGCTCAAATTACTTACCTGCTGCCAGACAAAAGCGTGGTGGAATATGGAACTGACTACAACAGTCCTATTTTCCAAGGCAGTGCCTTAAACACTGCACCATTTTTCCTGCAAGGCCCACACAGTCTGCACGATGGAGAGAGAGACCTCGGACCACAGTCCGACCTAAGCTTTGACCTGAACTTTGTGTTTTGCTCTCACCTCTTGCAAATTGTCCACACACAGAAACAGTGTATATTCCACAGCATTTTCTAAGAAGCTGGAGAATATTTTCCTTCCACAAGCAAACATACTTTTTGGGTTGTGTGGCACAACAGAAAAAGCCAATACAGCTTTTCATTTACTGCTGCATCTGCATGTTAACATGAAGGTCAGTAGGAATGTACACAATAGAAAGAAAATGAGTAGTTAATTATTGCTAGACTGCAAGAAGGGAAAACACATGCTTTAATTTGGTTTAGAAAAGAGCAAAACATGAGAACTGCTTCTTCTGGGCTGTTTTTTCATAGGAGGGCATACATAGAGTAAAATTCATGATAACTGGAAGCTATTTGATGTGCTTTGAGTATCACAGATAAAAAATCCCCTCCCATCATTTGGAATAATCTCAAGCAATAATTACAATATTCAGCAAGAAAAATCCCACTTGATTTTTTCAACATCCTGTGGGATTTTTCTTGCTGAATATGATACTCATTTACTGAGATTGTTCCTTCTCCCACATGTGTATAATCTGGCAATTTGCCCATATCTTTTGCCATATTTACTCCTTCTCATGTGTTTGTACTTGAGGGTTTCATTACATTGTCAACAATCTGCAGTGCTTCAAAACAAAGCTGTGTTTATTCTAAAATGCTATATTTGCTCTTTATGGTACAAGATTTAATAATTTCAAAACATCAGCATGCAACAGACCAAAACCTAGTACAACCAATTTCTCTTGGGATGTTAAACCACTGTTTAAAACTTTCCTTCAGTCCTTCAAGGGATGAAGGTGTATTTTTTTGCTGTTCACCATCCAGCTATAATAAATAAGCAAAATGCATTCATGTAACAGGGTAGAGATAACTGCTTTAAAAACATTCTAAGAAGGCATTTTTATCGAAACAATCAGAACAACTTGGACCAAACTGCCAAATTCAGTTGCTCTGCAGAATGCAGGCCTATTCCCTTCCAATCACCAAATTAATAGTAGTTGGAGGTTATGAAAGTAGTAAAGAACTCTTACTTCCAGAGCAAGGTAAGAGTCCTGGAGAGCAGAGTTCACTACATTGAACTTCACTTATCACTGATTCCTGAAAGAAGGGGCTTATGTCAAGCATCCATGAGCAGAACAAAGCATTGTCTCAAAGGCAGCTGCAGGACTAAAACCTAACACAGGAGAATTGGGCAAGTCTCCAGGCAACTGGCACATGCCAGAGCAATCAGAACATTTCAGTGTAAATTCTGGATAATTGTTGGAGTACATACCTTGCTGGCTTCACAGTTTTATGCAGACAGAATAGCAAAAATCTGAAAAAGACATTGACTATCCTAATGCTTTAAAGCCATGGTCCCTCAAAAGACATTCACTATCCCAATGCTTTAAAGCCATGGTCCATCAGCCCACTTCATTAGGTGGAACATGAATGGGAAGTGATGCTCATTAATACCAATGTACACTATTTTTAGAGTTTAGATTCACTTCAGTAGTGCTCAACTGATATAAACTGCTGTAAATTCTGTACAAATTGGCAATTACAAAACTTATCAAGCTTTTCTGCTCCAGAAGGAATTAGTGATCACGACCAACAAACATGTTAGTTCCATAAATGCTAAATAACTGACTTCAGGTACTCAAATGCTTTGCAAAATTTAGGTAATATGAAGGCAAAAAGCTCAGTACCTGCCTCCAGCAGCCACTGCTCAGAAGCCATCCAACATTTTTCTAGGCAAGATCCAGACTCAGCAAATTGCTCAACTTCACAAAGTAAATGAGTAGCAGAGATTGTCTTATCTCTTAACCCCAAACTAAGTAATTTCACATTCTGTGTCACATCATTTATACTGATGGTTCCACACTACCATGATATATGATTTTTAAGCATTTATGTCACCAAGTGACAGAAGGTGCATAATGGAGAAATTCCCACATTCGCTGGAAAATCTTTGGTTTGCAGCTTGTCAGTTATAGATGGAGTATCTGCATTTCAGCAATGTTTTATTTTCACTGAGGAGGTATTTTACATGAAAGAACTTTGCTGAAATGGTCTCATTCATGAATGTTTTGTTCAAGAAAACAAAAAACCTACGGCTCCCTGATTTCTGCAGTCTCACTGAAGAAAGGTTTAAATTATAAAAACTTCTTTTTCAGCTCTATTCTTCTTTTCACAGCAAACACTGAATTAGCTTTGTGACAATGTTGCACTGTCCCATATAATGAAATTTCAGACTGAAAGAGGGTAGGTGTAGATGAGATATGAAGTTCTTCACTGTGAGGGTGATGAGGCACTGGAACAGGTAGCTCTGAGAAGCTGTGGATGCCTGGAAGTGTTCTAAGCCAAGCTGGATGGGGCCCTGGACAGCCTGGTCTAATGGAAGGTGTCCCAGCTCATGGCAGCAGGGTTGGAACCAATGCTCTAAGATTTAGCTTTCATATTTTCCAGATTCTGTACTGATTTAGTATAACTCTGAACTGCATATAAAGTGTTAGCAAGTTCTCTTCACAGTTTAGTTAGACAAAACAATCCTTTTCCAGCCTGAGAACCAAGGACACTGTTGCAGCTTCAGGCCCAAAAATTATAAACAACAGCAAATTGAAGAAAGCAATTTGGGAGGATGGGACTTCATAACCTGAAGGTATAATTGGACAATTAACCCCAATATGTAAATTGACCAAAACTTATAAAAGTGTGAAAACTCAGACCAGGCATCCATCTTGGGTGGAGCCACAGCCAGGCTCTTGTATTGCCCAAGGTGTATCCTTTGAAGGCCTTTTAATAAATACCTACTTTATTCCTTTAACTCTGTCTAGACTGTCTTCCAGGCAGCCTCTCAAGGCACCAGAACTAGATGAGCTTTAAGGTGCCTTCCAACCCAATCCAATCTATGATCCCTACACTGAATGGGTACACTCACTCTGGCTGCAACCATCATCCAAAATGACCTGAGAACCCAAAGGAATCAAACATGGCCACATTTTCCCAGCAGGCAAACAGAAAGTATCCTAATGCTTAGAGTGATAATAGAAGACTAAATAAAAACTGAGTCATAGGAGGAGAGGTGTGTCTGAGTGGGAGAGTAATGACAAAGACAGGTAGAAATAGAATAGCAAGTAGCAGGATGCAGTTTGGAAAGTAACACTAAACATGGAGTCTTTCATCTGTTGTCCCAACAGAAGTGTGTGACATCCAAAAAGATGACAAACATCTGCTAACATTAGGAATAACACTCTGCCCATACATTTTTCAAAGCATACAGCATCCTGCAATGACCTTTAAAATGCTGTGTGTCATAATTCTACTTATTTAGCTACATTCATTTTCTCCAAGTTGACTCTGTTTAGCCTACAAAAGTAACTGGTAAGAAATGTCCTTGTGTTTATCCAGACCCACGAGCTCTGTTACTCTGTTTACTCCCCTCGTCCACTGGAGGAGCAGGAGTAAGAATGGCCAGGGGAACACACCTGGCAGGCAGCCAAGGTACCTTCCACACACACTTGCAAAACAATGAAAAAAAGCACAAATTGGTTTAAATTTTTTAATGTACAAATTTACATTCACCATGTTGTAACTTTCAAACTAGGGAGGAAATTGCAGCAGTCTGCATGATTTACTCTATCCATAATTCTAAGTGTACAGATTAGAAGAAAACCCTTTTTCCTTTTCTCAAGGAAATAAATATTTCATTTCTATAATCAATAATCATTCAGCTTTCTAACAGTCTGTGAGCTATGCACCAGCATTCTCTCTCAAAACTAGCATGTTTTAAAACTAGCATCTCTTGGGATTCCAACCAGTAGCCTTTGTTGCTCCTCATGTGCCCACACAGCATATTCAGAATTCTGCTCCAGCGACACCTAAAGACACACTTCAGTGAAAGTAGCAGCTGAAGACGTCCATCTTCAGTTCTGCAATCCACCCAGCTGCCAATTACTTTCTTCCAAATGGATCTGACCACACTTTTAACCCTACAAATCAAACATCAGAATAGCAGCAGTTGATAATTTAGAATGTTGAAGAAAAATAAACAACAGGTCTGCTACTCCAGCTTTGGGTATTACAAATAATGAAAGAAGCCAACAATTTCTGCACTGAATTTTCACCTCTGCTTAAACTTACAAAAATATATAGAAAAACAACCTCATCTTGATCTTAAACTTCAGATAATGGAAAAATCTATGACATTCATAGGTAAGGTGTTCTAAAATTGTTGGATCATTTAGAATTGCACCTTACACTTAAATTTGTCCAGGTTTCCTTTTCAACTAATGGATTTTGTAACATATCAGCAGCTAAATTCAGATGAAAAGGAGAATTTACACTAAGAAGAACTGGTCATTAAGTACCTGCATCTTGGATAAATGAGCCAGTCTAGTCCTCTTGAATGTTTAGTAAAAAAGAAAGGTTTACAAGACCTCTATTTCACCCCACTTCTCTTCAGCATTTCCCCCACTTCCCTGGAAAGCAAGTCCTGCAGTAATGATCTAACCAATGCATGTAATAAGGTCATGGCTTTAATCCTGTTTGATTTTCACCTGCTGCTGATGTTAGGCTTTCTCAAAAACAAAAATATCCTTTAACATATTCATATATTACATGTTTCATCAAGACAGGCACTCTCACATCTTTAATCAAGAAATGCCAGCCTTGAGTAGACAAACCATTTAACATTATAAAAAAATGAACTACCAAGGATAGTCTGCTATACTTGAATTTTACTTCCCTCACATGCTTTTCTAAGCCTTCCACTGTCAGCAGCAAGGATCCAAAAGCCATTAGCACTGCATTCCAAATTTTCCTTCACATGTAGTGGACTTCTGCATGGCCCATCCACCCATGAAGCCAGAAGGCACTGCCAAAGTGCTGATGAACTGTGGTCCAGCAGTTTGGTATTCCACAAAATTAGGGTGCAACATTGCTTTTTATAGCTACAGCTCAGCCAATCCATGGTTCTTGCTCACTCTGAGCTGGTTCAGAAGTGGAAACTGGCCTCTATTTAACAAAGTGTGAGGACAACAGATACTCTGCAACTTATTTGGCCAGTTAAGTCACTTTAAGATGAGTTTCATTAAAACTGTAGCTTTTCAGTGAGGAATTAGCCTGAAAAAATAATTTAATGGCAAGTTCATTAAATATGTTTTCACTGAATGTATTCTTCACTGTATTATTTAAATCCATACAAATACTGAGGCCGTACTTCAAGGGAGTCTTTAAAACAACTGATGCAAACACATAAATCAAGTGTACCTGCAGGCTGAATATCCTCTTGAACAATACCAGCTCGGTTTATTGACTGCTCATTCTCTGGAAAACAGAACAGAAAGAACACTACTAAAAAAAAAAGAAAAGACCAGATATCTTGATTGCACCTAATAAAAGAATCTTGAAAATTTTATTAATTCGAGATGCTACATAGTAAAGTTCTGTTGAGTATCTACCTACAGAATACAAATATAGTATTCCTACTTCACTGAGAAATCAATAGCTAGTCTGTTTTGAGAGATTACAAACAATAAGATAATCATCCTCAAACAATGCCTACTGTTTAATAAAGATGCCAAAACACCAGTCATTCCTTAGTCAACACCTAAGGAATGACTAGTACTTTTAGAAGTTCATTAATATGCTCAACATAAAATGAGTCAAAATATTTTTTTTCTTTTGGCCAACTCCCGTTTTCAGGCCCTGAAAGATCTTGCAAATGGATTTCATGACAGCACCTACAAAATTACTGCTTGTAAACTTTGTGAAATTCAGCATCTGAGGGATATTTTCCCATACACCGGGCCTGTCTCAGGCTTTTCTTTTTTCTTTGAAAGATTTAACCACTTCCACAAAGAGAAATGGAGAAAACTATACTATTTCCCTTACTAAATGCCCCTCCTTTTTTTCTATTTCCAGTCATGCACTTCACCACCACGGTGCTACTCTGAAGCAGGAAGTCAAAGCTCAGGTGGATTCACCTTTTGCCCCCACCACTGAACTTCTGAGGCCTTTAAAAACCTGCAGGGTACACATTCCCAAAGGAAGCTCAGAACTAAGCTCACCTTAAAACTGGTATTTTTCATTATTCTATCCCAATGGGAATGCACTGGCACTACATGTTATCAGGCTGTCTGTGTACAAGCCTAATGCCACTGGAGACAGCAGTATATCACAGTAATTGATTCTCCTTGCAAGGGGTCAGGCACTAGAGGCACATCCAGGTTCTCCAGTTCTGTTCACTGAGCATGGTAATTCCATTTCATCCTTTTTAGCAGACAAAATCTCAGGGACCTGTCTAATTCCAAAGGAAAAGGCACAAAACCCAGAAAGGGAGAACAGAATAGATTAGGGCAGCAAAGGAGACTTCCTGTAGGACATGAAGGAAAAGGATATTCAGTCTTGAGTAGAAACTTGGATTAGAAGAGAGGCAGGAAAAATGGAAACCAATCTGAGAGTTCTGGGGACACACTTGGGTCGAACAGCAGGAGCTGTTAACTGGTCAGGCAAAGAAACCTGTGCAAAAATGTAAGAGATGATAAATACAGAGACAGGACACAGAACAGTCAATAGGGAGATTGCTGTGGGGCCTGCAAACAACTTGGAAGACAGGTAAGCCAGAAAAGAACAAGATTCAGTCTTGGTGACAGGAAAGCCACCTCACAGGATGGGGAAGAAACAGTCTCAGTTCAGAAAATCAGGAAATCTGTGAAAATGTCACAAAGAGCAGCTGTCAAGCCCCTCTTTGTTTTAGTTAATCCATGTGGAAAAGGTCTGTGCTGACAGCCTCAAAGTTTCATCATTGCCACTAAACTGGATAAGCTAGATACTGACAAGAAAATATTAGAAACAGCAAAGCCACCAACTGAGGTACTAAAACCCTACAAAATTATAACATCTCCACATAAAATTAGGTCAAACTCCTTTGTGCACAATTTACGGTTCATATCAACAATTTGATTATATACAATTTTTCCAAGTAGCTTTCATCTTGTTTGTTAAATTGCTAGGAACTTCTCTGAAAGTTCCTAGAGAATCGTGCAGTAAAGTCTTCTTCCAGAACACTCATGTACTTCACTTCTACAGAATTTGGGAGATACACAAGAAAAACAAGAGTGAAGAAAGAAAAGATAGCACTTCATGTTTACATGGTTCAATGTCACTCCAGGTAACTAATATTCATTCTTGCCTTTTGCATGATTATTCTGTGATGCTAATCAGAACCCCCAACTTTGGGGACACAGCATCCCCAAACAGAAATACTGAGCATTCTCCCAGAGCTCAGGCCAACAGAGGGCAGGAGCTTCTACGTAAGTTGTCAGACAGCTTACTTGACTGTACTCAGAAAATCCTCTGTACTCCAAAGGTTAAAAACTTGGGTTCAAACACCACAACTGTGGTAGTTCACAGTCTCGCCTCAAATACTGTGATAACAAATGCTCGTGCCTCTCATACTGCAGTGATGATCAAGAAAAGCTCCTTGGAAATGAATAAAGGTGATATCAGATGGAGATTCAGCACCAGGCAGTAAGTTTAGAATCAGGTATCAAATCACAAGTTTGTGCACTTGCCAACTGTGCATCAATTCATTCTATGTCCTAAATAGACATTAAAAATCCCTAAACTGATAGGAAACATCTACTCACATAATTCACAAGTACAAAGGAGGACATTGCTCCACTAGTTCTGTCCTTTCCTTACTGCCAAGACACATTTCAAATACAGTAGTTTTGGAAAGTATAGAATAAGCAAAAAAGATTTAGTAATAATGTTTTCAAAGGGAACACAGAGTAGGAAACATAATTGTAGGAAGTTTCACAAACTACAATTCCTACATAGTATCCCTGAATAAAAACTTGCTTGCAAGTTAAATTTTGATGCAAGGCCAAAGCCCCTCCAATAAAACCATTAAGTTTGCTATCCTTTTTTCTTTTCCTTCCTAGAAATCTTCAGTTGTCTTGGCAGATTAATCACATATATCTTCATATTTTTGGCTTGCTTAGTCTCATAAAAAAATAAAGTGGGGTGCAAGGCTGCTTGTACCCCCCACTTTTCCCCCATTTCCGTTGTCACTATCTCACAGAAGGCGAGGAGGAGTAATGGGTGCTCCCCCTACAGAGCACCTGCCTGGAGCTGCTGAGGCTTCACACCTGGAGCTGCAGGTGCCTTCGGGGCTTGGCAGGTTTTCCTGGCAGGAAAGTGGGATTTTCCTCAAGAGTCGGTTCCAGACTCAGCAGACTGAGACCAGCTCTAGCAAATCATCACAACTGGCTGCCAAGTTTTAAGTTAGATTCTCAATGGCAGCTGGAAAACAGAACTCAAACAGCTCATAGAATCATTGAACAGTCTGGGCTGGAAGGGACCTTTAAAGGTCATCTACACCACCTCTCCTCACTGAGCTGGGACATCAGCTAGATCAAGTTGCTTAGAGCCCTGTCCAACCTGATTTTGAATGTTTCCAGGTATGGGAAAACCCACCACTCCTCTGGGCAATCTGTTCTAGTGGTTCACCACCACCATCATAAAAAATGTATTCCTTCTATTTACTCTGAATTTACTCTGTTTCGTTTGAAACTATTACCTCTAGTCCTATTGCAACAGGGACTACTAAAAAGCCTGCCCCATCTTTCTTACAAGCTCTCTTCAAGTGTTCTACAAGGTTTTTCTGAAGCCTTCTCTTCTCCAGGCTGAAGAACCACAACTCTCTCAGCCTTTCTGCATGGGAGAGGGGCTCCATCTCTCTGACTTCAACTTCTTCAACAGCGTCTCAGTCCTCTGAGGAGCAACTAAAGGATGTTGTACTGGCTAATAATCTGAAATAAGAGCAACAGCGAGCTGTATTATTTTCGTTTTCAGGTATCTCCTAGACGAGCAGAAAGCCCCTAGGGAGTCACTCGCCGAGCAGCAGCCCCGCATTCCCCCAAGCCCGGGCACAGACCGGGCCATGGCGCAGCCAGCTCCCCCCGCGCACGGACTCACTGTACTCCTCGGGCAGCAGCAGCGGCCGGAAATAAATGGGGTAGAGGGCGGCTCCCACCATGGCCACGAAGGCGCCGAAGATGCCGATGGTGCGGGACAGCGCGGCCATGGCCGGGCGGACACGGAGCGGAGCCGGAGCGGGGCCTTCCGGGGCACGGCCCGGCCCGCCGGGAGAGCGCCTCCGTGCGGCCGGCGGGGCGCAGCGCGGGCACGGGGCCGCTGCGCCCGCGCCGTCAGCCCGGCCCGGGCAGCCCGAGACGATGCGCCCCAGTCCCGCCGCCCCGCCCTAAAGCGCCTCGCCCGCCAGCGGGAGCTGGCCCGGCCCGGGACTGTCCCGGTAGCGCAGCGCCCAGCCGGGAGAGCGGGGGCCGCCGCGGAGCCACCAAGGGAGTGGGCGGGCGCGGCCCTGCGCGGGGATCCCTCCCGGGCCGCCGCCCGGCGCCTGCTGTACGGAGCTGCCAGGAGCCCCTAAGGAGCTGCGCAGCACGGCCGGGGCTCGGCGTCTTCTGGCCCAGCCCCTGCGCACCTGCGGCGGCGGAGCGGGGCCCTGCCCTGCCCTGCCCTGCCCTGCCCTGCCGTGCCCGGGCGGCGGCCCCTCCTCCAGGAAGCCGGATCTGCCGCATCCTTGTCGCCGAGCCGGCCGCGCAGTGCCTGCCGCGCTGGGCACCGCCGCAGCGGCAGCAGCAGCAGCATGCGGCCCCCGGCCGACCCCCGCCGGCCCGCTCCGCTGCTCCTCGTCCTGCTCACGGTGAGTGCCGTCGGCCCCGCACCTGCTCCGCGGACCCAGCCCGGGCAGGGCCGGCCCGTGCGGGGCCGCGGGTCGTTCCCGCAGCGCGGAGGGAGCCGAGCCGGGTCCGGCGGGGCTCGGGGGGCTCGGGCCGGGGCCGCCCCTCGGAGCCAGCCCCGGTGTCCGGCCTGGCTCCGCGCCCCCTGCCAGCCCCGCGGTTCCTGCGGCCTGGCTTACCGAGCTGGGGACGCCGAGCCGTCACAGCCAGGTGTTAAGCTTTCTGCCCTGGGTGACCATAAACTTCTAGAGTGGGAAAAATGGGGGGGCCTTTGATATCTGCGTACAGATGCACGACTGAACATAGTGCTGCACTGGCTTATGGAAACAACCGTGGGTTAGGGCCAGTTACTAAACTACTTTTTCATCTCTTTTGTTGCTAAGCATAAGCTCTGGTCTAAGTGTTTGTGTGCCTGTGCCATGTTGGTGCTGATGGAGAGCAGCAGATCAACACCCTTTCTCGTCATGTCTTCTTTTCACTCTTGATAAAAATGTAGCATGACGTGTTGGGCGTTTGCAGGTGAAGAACTGCACTTCAGGTTTTGTGCAAACAGGTGCAGGTTTCATAGGGTTTTGTGGAATGTCCTCAGGGCTGAACTCATGAAGGGTCCTATTGAGACCTCCAGCAAATGAAAGAATACTTGCTCAATCATTTCTGTATTATTACAGTGCTCAAAATTGTTCAGTTTCCTAATGCTTGCCGTGTTTGCCTCCCACATTGATTCTTATCCCAAGATCTGATGGGATTACTTGGGCTAAATCATTTAGATTCAGCAGGATTTAAGAAAAGAAAAAAGAAAAACAAACCCAAAACCATTTACAGGTTTAAGTTGCCCCACACAACAAAACCTTTGTGTCTGTCTTGTTGAACTTTGTCTATTTCATGATAATATTTTGAATCAGCATAGCTGACTTCTTTAGTGCGCTGGAAAACTTTTATATTTAAGTCTCCTAATCACACTCACTCAATGTGTCATCTTTTCATCCTTGTGCTGTCTCAGAGGTGATGCACATTTAACTCTGCCTTGTCTGATACAACAGGAAGGGAAGAGGCTCCCTCACCAAGGAGGAACATTGAGATGATACACACTCTGTGCACTGTGTAGTGGTAACAGAGACTTGGCCATGGTCTGGAGGTTTATGGTCTGCGGTGTCTGCCAGGTCTCCATCATGTGGGGTTGCTCTGGGTTCTTTGCTCCATGCTGTTTGCTGGATGAGCCTCCAGAAGGGTTAGTTAGGTGGGATGTAACAGAAGACTCAAATATAGTTCATGCATTTTGGCAGCACAGGCCACAAATAGTACCCAGGGACCAAAGAACACAAAGTAAAATGGGGAGCCATTTAGCAGATCAGGCACTACGGGAAGGGCACTAGACCAGCAGAGCTGAAGCAAAACTTAGCATCAGCAATTGTGTTGCATTGTGCTTAAGTGCTCTAGGAACATCATGGAAATTGTTCTGCAAAGACCTGGCTTAGGGTTTGAGAACTTACTGCTTTGGGATCCCCCACCACAAAATTTCTGCCATTCACTGGAGATGACATGGACAAATTCATACGCTGCTGCATCTTTGTTAATGAACCGTGCCAGACCCAAGCTGTCATTGCTGGAGTCTAGTTCCCATTGCTCTGTGGTGGATAACCACTGAGAAAATTGAGAGCTGGCTGTGTGTGTGTTTTGACAGTAAGTGTGTGTGGTAAGCACACATTAGTACCCCTGTGCTTTTAGTATCTACCTGGTGGACTTTTGCATCTTGTGATAATGACATGGCACTGTGTTCATAGTATATTGCCATCTTCCTCATGACACAGCGCCCTTATCACAAAGATTAAGCTACTTACAAGTACTCTTTATTGTAAGATCAAGAAATATTAATTATAACCATCAAATATGAGAGGTTTGGGATAATTTGTTGCTGCTGCTATGGGGTTTTAATACTTTTAAACCAAAGAAGAATTGTGGTGGAAATGTAAAAGAATAGTATCTTTTGTCAAGCTCTGAAAGGTACTCAAATTAGTATTAAAATGAAGGCTCTCTCATCAACTTTTGTCTCAGTATTTGTGTATGTGTGTTATTCCAGCATATTATAGACACCATGCCATGGGTTCCAATGGACACCAACCTCCTATTGCTATTCCTTTTTCAGCCCCTTCAGTTTGCATAGTTTTTACAATACAAAATCAGAATATTCTGAGTTGGAAGGGACCCACAAGGATCATTGAGGCCAACTCTTAAAGTGAATGGCCCATAAAGGGATCAAACCCACAACATTGGCATTATTAGCCCTGTACTCTAACCAATATCCATTTTGTGGAGTGGGAAATAAGGCAGAGAGGAAGGCTGATGAGACAGTATTTTGGCTTTCTACAATAGGCAAAGTCGCATAGTCTTCTGTGGGTTTTTAGCATTTTATTTGTTGAAGGTGTATATCTTGGTGCTTGCATGTCTTTATCAGTGTTCAGCATCACTGCACATCTCACTTGCAGTGTCTCTTGTCAGATACAAGAAGATAAAGAGCATTTGGTTGCAAGTATGGTAAGTGGTTTAAGTGACAAGTTCCCTAGGAACACTAAATAAAGTGATCTAGAGCTACCCATCTGCTCACAATGGTATCTAGCTTCTTTGTCCAAAAGTTCCCTCATTCAGTTACGTCTTCCAGTGTCTGACCTTAATAAAGTCAAGGTCTTGAAGTGAACAGCACCTCTATGCATAGTTCCTCCAACAAACCTTGAGCTCTTTTGCATCTCTAAGGAGGCAGGGAACTGGGTAAAAATACCATTTGATCACACAGGTGACCAAAAATCCAAAAATCTTCATCTGTAGGAGCAAGGAGGTAGTATAGGACTTAGTTCTGACTTTTCTTAATATTTACACCCTCATAGGTCATACTGGCTTGATGTTTTTTCAGGGTAGCTCTCAAGGAGTGTCAACATATTCTCAAGAAATAAAAAACAAAGTAGTTTATCATTAGGGACTTTTATTGATCTCCATGTTGGATTGTGGGCAAGGTCTAGTCCTCCAGGTGCACAACACACAATTTCTATGATTAGAAATGTACTAATGACTAGGCCAAACCCTTTAAATGTTTTGAAAAACTCAGTGAAAAAGGCATCTATCCAAGATAGGTATCCAAGATTAAATTTTATTTTAATTTGTTTAATCTTAGCAAAGTTAAAGGTTACCCAAGACAGATCTCATTTTTAGCAATCTTAATGACCATCTTCCCTGGTATTCCTATGTGACAATTGTGAATATCTTAGACCAGGGGACATGGTGGAACTGCTGTGCTGGTGGCTTGCCCTCAGAGCTGAGTAATCCCCAGTATCCTTGGCAGTGCATCAAGCTGGATGCTGCCTGCTAGGCAGAAAGAAAAGAAGCTTTTGAAGTTTTAGAGACAAGAACTTAATCACAGGGGATAATCCTGTTGTATGTCCAGGCACCCACTCTCAAACTATATATAATGTACCTAGCTGTGGAGAGCAACAGCTGAGCAAATTCAGCCTGCTGGTCTTGCTGCTCAGATTTCCAAGTCCATCTTCACAATAGGAACATGTCAAAAATGAAACACTTTACAAATATTAATTCATTGTCAGGAAGCCTTTGTTGTTAGTTTGTCCTTCAGGGACCTGCATGACAGGTAACAAAATTAGCTAACTTTTTTAGAAGAAGCAGAAACATCAGGCTGTGGCAATCCTAGCAAACAATGATACATAATGAATGTATGCCTGTACATTTTTGTGCACACTCCTCAGGCCTGATCCTAGGAGCATGTTTGAATAGTGTGACGTCTAAGTCGCTATCTTAGACCGGATTCCACTTGCATAGGGCTGAAGGATACACCCTGTAAATACAGTTTGTTTGTAGAAGCATGTGTAACTTTGAGACCTTGACGTAGGGATGTTGATGCCATTAAAGTCTTGATGGTGGCTCTCCAGTAATCCGTGTCTACTTGCTGGGTAAAAGAAACCTCATCTTTTGAAGTGAAAGTGTGGTATATACGTGCCTGTGCAGTGTTCTGTTATTATTGTGAGTGTGTGAATAATCACATAGATTCTCTGGTTAACATCTCTGTGTTTTGTGTTTTCTTCCAGAACTTTGTGCTGTCCTTTGGAAAGGAGACATTACAGACAACGGCAGTTACTCCACAGTTTCAGAAGAATGTGGATTATGTAGATTTTATCTATTTAAACATTTTAGAAAAGAAAGTTCTTAACAATTCTGAGGTTTCAGTTCAATATTTATGTTCTAAACCTTGTATTGTCAGTTTAGAAGCAGTAGCTTCCTCCGAGTTCAGGACTGGTGTGCCAGTGTATAGAAGGAGATGGAAGGATGAGAAGAACCTTTATGTTAGCAGAACTCGACTAGTACACTTGAAATTTCCAAGCATCATGGTTTACAGAGATGATTATATCATCAGAAACTCAATAATAGTGCACAGTGTGATACTGTACGCATGGATTAGCCACAGATCAGCTGGCAGCTATGGTGATGAGCAGAATGAAGACTACCAGGCTGCAGTTGCCAAGAATTACACATTTTTAGAGGCAGTTCCGCCCTTTGAACGGCCATATAAGGACCACAAAGTTTGTCTTCAGTGGGGTGCTGACTATTTGTGGATGCTCCAGGCCAATAGGATACCTCAGTGCCCTCATGAAACTGGTAGGTGCAATGTCACTTTTTTCCCCCAAGGAAACAAATAACATCTCTGGTAAGCTGTTAAAAAGTGCCTACTGGTAGTAAATAGTAAATATTACACACAGTGGTTTACTTGGGAAGCATTGTTGAACATGTAATCTCCATAACTGTGAGGTTAGAGTTGCAAGTTGCTGAAGCCATCCTGCTCTTCAGATTGTTTCATCACAGCTAGCCTGGAGGTTGGTAGCAGCCTGGCCCCCTCTTTTCTAAGCATTTTCAAACAATTTTAGTCAAAACCCACCAGAGTTTGTGAACATCATTCCTTTATCTTCAGATGGAGTTGTTCAGTCCCTTACTGCATTAATGCAGAATCAGTTCTGCAGTTCATGCACACATAATTTTCACATAAGTAGTTTCCTTCTGTTTAAAGTGATGGCCTCACACTCAGAAACATATTTTCAAGTCTCTGTAGTCAGCTAAGCTTTACAGACCCTCTTTTTTTCCCCCTAGAACCATTATGAACAAGCATTTTAGAAAAAAAAAGTAATAGTTTTAAATAAAAAATCATGTATTGCCAACAGTACAGATTACAGAAACAGCATTGCTTTTTAGATTTTTTGAGTCCTTTTTTTTTCTGCTTGCCTATCTCTAGCTTTACACTTGCTGACAATGTTTTTGCTCTCAGTGAGTGCTCAAAGCAGAACCTAGAAGGAAAAAGAACATTTGTTTCTAAATGGTTCTCTCCCAGAAAATCCCATAATGGTATTTGTGTCATTTTTTCTCACTACACTGGCATGTAAGTGCTCTGAAGAAGAACTGGAAATATCTTGTTTCCTTTAAGGGCTTTCTAAAATACTTGTTGGAGACAGCATGTGATATCTGACAACACTGTGAAACATCTTATTGTCTGTATTATCTATTTCTATTACAGATTAAATCAGTTTAATAGACAATAGAAGGAAATAATATTCAAATTTTGTTTCTTAAAATGATGTAACAATTTGCTCAGGGTTTGGTTTATTTTATTGTTTTCTTGGTGGTTTTTTGTCTGGTTTTTGGGTTTCTCTAGGCAAGCTGATGATATCTCATGGCCTTGAAGATTTTTCTCTTGTTTCTTAGGAGGGACATCTTTATCAGTTTTGTTACAGGATTATCCATATTAGTTAAGAATAGAATTGGTATCTATGCATACATATAATATAGAGAGGCACAAATGGAGAGCAATTCCAAGAGATGTGGAGAAATGTCACTTAGGCATAACCAAAGATAGGATGAGATGTAAGTGAGTAACATTAAGTAGGACTTGTTTACTAACTGGTTCTTTAAGTATCTTAGATTTAAATAAGTCTGTTCTTTCCCTGCTTCTAATTTTATCTGGAAACAGGCTCAAATTCACTTTTTGTGGGTTATTTGGTTCAAGACTGTAATGTATTTTACAGCAGCAAGTGAATTTTTGTCTAAGGACTTATTGAGAGTTTGTGTTAGCTTTAAATCTGTTGTGTGATTTAAATGTTCGACTGTAGGAATGTGAGCTGATTAATTAGTTTTATGCTTTCTGTCTGTCAGATTAAAAAAGACTGTATTTTGCAGATGGTGTCCATGTTCTCGAATTTATATATGCTTCCAGTGGGGAAAAAACAGGAATTGTGAAGAAATTTGAACAGTTTGAAAACAGAGAACTTGAGACAGTCAGACAACACCAGGTTGATTATCCCATGTAAGTACAGGCAAGTAAGTGAATGGGGCTGTATTTGGTTTTTGAAGGCTATAGAATGTACTTAAACTCTTGGGCTTTACCACAAATTCAAGGAATACTGCCTACTAATTTCATAAAAGATGCAAAAGGAGCCTAGTTAGCAGTTCCTTCTAATTCCAGTTCTGGACAGGCTTAAGCTGAAGCTCAGGAAGATACTTGCAGTATGTGTTAGTGCAGTGCTGTGTAAGAGATGCCACTGAAGGTGTAACAGGTACAATTAGGAGGGTGAGTTAGCTGTTACCTGCTGCCATGATCAGACTGCTGTCTCATGATTAATTAGCCTGGGGTTTTCTGCATTACAAACAGATGTGCATTTCTAATATTGTTTGCAGACCAAGAGCAGAGTAGGATTTCTTGCAAGGGCAAGCAGCATGAAGCAGCTTTATCACTATAAATTCCCACTCTAGTTTATTTTGCACCTGACAAGCAACTGGATAGAATCCTGTGCCTAGATAAATCTTCCAGCTTGAGCTCACTCCATTTCCTTCTACCATTGCTGTGTAAGCTTTCCTATTTTGACAGGAGTGCAACTCCTTATCCCCTGCACACTATTCAGTTACAGAGGAATTGCTCTTGTAAGGTCATCTTGCTCTGCTCTGGTCCCCCTTCCCAAAACTGTCACAACTTTCCAGTCATATTTTGCAACTTCAGGGGAGTAGAGATACATAAATAGACCTCCCTTCCACCAGATGCTCTCACCCTGGCAACATTATTGCAGAAGTAGGAAATAATTACAGCAGCTGGGACTTGCCTTCTGGATTGCATTTGGCCTGTTGCCTCAAGAAGAGTGCCAAGATGGCTTGCCAGAGAGCACAGGTTGCATGCAAATTCCTAGCTCTCAAACCATAACTGAAGCCATAAATACAGAGCAATTTTTAGCTCCTGGTCTCTTCTGGATGAGTGACAGCCTGCTGCTCTTTGCCCACCAACACAGTGCATCCTGCTTCTGGTACAGAGGCACTTAAGCTCTGGTGTAGAGTATATGGAATAAATTTATGCATCTTTTTGTCTGCTCCACATAGTTCTTGCCTTCAAGTTCAGTGTCTTCAGTGTGCTGTGTGCTGTGGTTGTGTGACAGCCTGGGGTAGTTCTGTTAGGAAGAGGAAGAGAGTTCTTCTCTTCAGTTCTTTTTCAGTTCTGTGTATGTGAGCAGTGGTTCCCCACTGTACAAAAAGGTAACAGAAGTAGATGAATCTAACTTGAGATACTTGTTTGGCTTCAGTCAGGGATTTGTAAAGAAAGGGAGTCCAAGATACATAATTTTTCTTTGAGCCTGCAGCAAGAACAGGCTGGGACTGTAAGGGACTGCTCAAGCTGTTTGGCACTCTGCAGCAGTGGGGATATGAAATGAGTCAGCATTGTCCAAAACTCTGTCCCAAGAAATGTGTCCAGAACAAACACAGTCTCAGACTGGCAATCAAGGATTAAATGGAGACTGAGACATTTGAGTTTGCTGTATTGGCAGAGATGAAAGTTGAAAAGAGCAATAAATAAGCATGAACACAGGAGCAGTATTTCTAGAAGCACAGTGTTTGCCTGTACGTCCTAGCAATCAATATACAAGTGGTTGTCATTTACAAACCTTTCTGCCACATCCATATACCATCTCTGGAGAAAATGGTATTATTAGCTGTTTAAGGCATAGTTTCCATTAAGGAAAACTTAATCATCCTTGCATTTTTTTTTTTTTAAGGAGAGCAGGTGTTAGGCTTTCAGACCTACAGTGGTTTAGTTTAGGAGAAGATACAAGGTACTTGTGTTAAGCAATTTTTTGAGAGAGAAGCAAGGCAAGCTGACCCAATCCTAAAGTATTATAAACAAATATTGACCATTTTTATTAATTACAGAAATGCAAAAATTTACTATCTCTTTCTAAAAGTCACTAAGAAAAGTGAACTATTTCATCAGATATGATAATAATTATAGTGCTTTGCTGAATTATACACTGGAGGTACAATTTTCAAAGTCATTCAGCATTGACCTAACTGCTGTGGCAATGTTACAGAAATAAGTGTGATCAAATTTCTGTTAAGAGCACAGAAGCAGATTTAGTCTGGCACAGAGGAACTCCTTAAAATTAGATATTGTGGTATATATTCTGCTTTTAGTGCCTCAGCCAGGTTTGAACAGAAATTTCTAAGTACATAGTGCTGTTGGTGTTTGGTTTTTTATTTTTCACTGTTCCATAGTTTGCAGAGGCTCCACCTTTATTCATCCCGTGATACTTCTGTGACAGCTATTCATACCCATCTGTACTGTCCAGAGAATGGACTAATTTTTAACTGCTTCTCACAAGTCTGTTTTCACAGTTCACTTTTAGTACAGAAGACAGAGCTAATAGTTTTTACTGGCTTTGACAATCAAGGTGACAACAGCACACATCTGGGGGCTTGGTACTGGTCTGTGTGGGGGAGGTTGACTCCAGTTTGTCTTGGTTGTGTTTTCAGTTCCTGGGTGGTGTGGGATCTGGAAGTAGCTCTGACCTGGCATTCTGGAATTGATTCAGATAGCATTTCCTTACTCTCTTCTCCTGTTTGTTACCACAAAAGTCTGTGGTTAGAGATCAAAGATCCAAGAGTTTTAAGTGTGGTTTTTCTGAAGATTTGTACTTTAGAGGATGTTACAGTGTTCTGTTCTATTCTGAAGATTACATGTGTGACACAGGTTTTTGCTAAATTAAAGTGAAATGCATGCTTTTCAAATTATATAGAGGGCTTTCTCATCAGGAGTGGATTTTGTGTTTGTTTTTGCTCATACAGGTTCACCATTTCAATCTGGCTATATCTGCTCCATCACTGTGAAAAGGATCTGTGTGGTATACTCTATTTTATTGATTCAAAAGAAATGTATGGTACTCCTGCTGTATTTCTAAATGAGGAAGGTAAGGGATATTACTAATGGCTTTCAGAAGAGGTCTAATACAGTCTTTATCGATTTGTGCCTAGGAATAACATTTATAAAAATATATTATCAGACTTATTTTGTGAAATTGATCCCTTGCAAAATGCTTCTTTTTGACTGTAGCATCTCAGTAGGAAAGTAGCCACTAAATTAATAGGAGAAAATGTAGTAGTTGCATAGCATCTAATCTTCACTAACTTCAGAAATGTCTGCTTTGTCAGGAGAATAGCCTGTATCTCTCAGCCAGGAGCATACACTGAGATTAAACAGTCTCACCTCAATGAACAAGCTTTCTTATTATTACTGAAGTGTTGTTTTAAATTGATCTTAATTCCTATATATACAACATGAAAATTTTTGATAATTGGAAGTAGCCTCAGAAAAAGTCAAAGTCATTCAAGGTCTTGCCTACACTGCAGTGTGTAGGCAAGAACCAGTCTGTTTCCCTGATCCAGAAGAAAGTTAAGAGGTAGCACTATCTTAGTCTTGCAACACTTGCAGTGGGGGCCTGTTGTTGTCAGAAGAGGGCTGGGAGCTGGCTGGCAGGCTCGCAGAAGAAATAAGCATGCAGAGTTTTAAAAGGGTACACCTGGCATTCTCATAACACATTTTTTTCCTCCTTCTTTAAGAGTTTGACAACTGACCTCTTCCTCACTGTCATTTTTGTCATTTTCATTTTCTCTGTCATGTAGCCAATTTCAATAATTAATGTATCCATTATAAACTGGATGTTTTTCTGTGAAGAACAAAAAAAATGGAAGTTACCAGATTAATATGAGATTTGCCTGGTGAGGTTTTAGGGCCAGTTTTATTCTCAGTGTTACCCTCGATTATCAAAGTAGCTTGTTCTGATCTTAAAAGTTCAGACCATGAGTGTGGCTTCTGCAGGTCCAAGAAGTGGAGGGTAGAGTCTCCTTGTGCTTGATCATTGCAGTCACATGCCACCAGTTGAGTGCTGAGTGGATGCCATTGTTTACTGGTCCCTTGTGCTGTTTACTGCAAGCCACAACTGCTTTCTGATGTTTGAGATCAGCTGTGACAGCCTCCCTTAGGTTTAGTCTGTTCAGTCTCTTTCACCCTGGTTTTCAGCCTGTGGTTTCATGTGGGAGCCTGGGCATCAGCATCTGAGCTGTGAAACTGAAATGTGGAGCACTGTCTGTGGGGCTCTGAGAGCTGATGTATGGCTTGGTGGTGCCAGATTTCTGTTGTTGGTGAGGAAGAAGGTGAAGAGGACAGAATCACTGTGAACAAAGCATTAGTAAACCCATTCTTGCTGCTAATGTTTCTGTGGTGTTTGTTTCCTTTTTCTTCCTTTTTTGCTCTCAGGTTATGTGCATATTCAGATGCATCTCATGAGAGGGGATGACCTTGCAGTGAAAACTAGCTTCAGCCTTCCTCTGAAGCAGTGGTTTCGACTGGATCTCTCCTTTAAGGGTGGACAGGTATGCTTGCCACTGAATTACAAACTGACAAACTCCTTAATAGCTGAGACTGAGACAAACACTGTAAATTGTACATGCTCACATAGCAAAAGAATGAAAAATCTAAAACTAGAAGTTGTGATGGGATGTTCAGACCATCCAGCTTTGGAAAATCAACTTTGATTGATTGATTGAGTTGGATTGGGTGCATCCTCAGCAAGTTTTCCAATGACACCAGGCTGTGGGGTGTAGTTGAGAGGCTGGAGGGAATGGATGCCATCCAAATGGACATGGACAGGCTGGAGAGGTGAGCCCATGTGAACCTTGTGATGTTCCACAAGTCCAAGTGCGAGGTGTTGCACCTGGGTCAGGGGAATCCCACGCACAAACGTGGGCTGGGCAGAGAGTAGATTGAGAGCAGCCCTGGGGAGAAGGATTTTGGGTTGTGGATCAACAAGAATCATTGAATCATTAAGGCTGGAAAAGACCTCAAAGATTATCAAGTCCAACCTTTGAGCAAACAGCACCACATCAGTTAAAACCACAGTGCTGAGTGCCACATCCACTTGTTTCCTGAACACTTCAGGGATGGTGACTCCACAGTTAACATGGGCAGCCTGTTCCAGTGCTTGACAACTCTTTCAGTGAAGAAATATTTCCTAACATCCAATTTAAACCTCCCCTGGAGCAACTAGACAGTGTAGTAAATGTACCCTATAACATTTCTTTTATTGTGATTAATGTTTTGTGCTCTTTTAGATTGAAGTAAGCAGTGTTGGGAAGAATTTGAAAAGACATCATCATCAATCTTTTACGTAAGCAGCATTTTCTCCTTTGTGGAGTAATATGTGTGTGTATGTTCAGATGCAGAGAATGGGGGAAGGATAGCACAGTTTATAACTGAGATTCTAATTGATTTTGAAAATGTCTGTGGTCTTTTTCTACACTATCCTTTCAAAACCACCTTGCTTTACTGTGCTTACATTAAGCATGAGCTGAGTATTTTAATGCCATGAGTTAATGTGGTGCATGATCTAGTACTAGAGTCTGATAACCCTCACTAAAAACTGATTGGCAGGTCAGTGGCATTAAGATCAGTCTTCAAATGAACTTTTGGCCTTACTGAAGTCTAGTTTTGCTGTTGCTGTGAGGGGTAGTATTTCAGCAGGGAAATTCTTACCTGTTTTGCTTAGTTAGAGAGCAAAATTTCTACCAAAAGTATTCACACTCTGTCTATGTAGAAATATAGAAATATAAAAATTTCTATGTAGAAATATTCTATGCAACTGAATATTTTTAAATGGGTTTTTAATTGGTTTCTTTCACTGTAATTTAAGATGGACTCTTTCTTGTGCAAATAATTAAAAAATGCCACTGTTACTAAGGGAGCTATGTAACAGTGAACTGCATGGCAGACTGCCAGACTTCAGGATTGTTCCTTCTCTGCTGTGCTTTAAATCCAGAAATTGATAAGTTGCAGGTGATAACTCTAGGAGACTAATAGCTTAAATTTTCATATGCTGATTTTAGAAAAGTGAAAGGGAAAGGTGGAACTGAAAAAAATGAGCTTAAATAATGATGCCTAAAATATCAAAAGATACTTACAGGTCAGAAAAATAAAACACCCCTGTTGGTTTAATATGTTTGTAGACAAGGAATTTGTTAAATTTACTCCATAATTTGTCACACTAAATTGCAGAGTCAATTTTGAGAATAAACAAATTACAAAAGAAAAAGATACTTGGAATAAGCTTAAGACCGTCAGTTGCAGAAATTCTGAGAAATACTTATTTCTCTTTCTTCTTTCACAGTACCTCTAGATAGTCAGCTTACTTCTCTTTCATATTCTCAAGTTTTAGGGAAGATTTCTATTATGATGACACTGCTGGATACTTTGTTCTTGGGGGCAGTGGGTATGTAAATGGTATTGAAGCCTTCTTTGGACCTGTGAAATACTATCGCCTCAATGTGCTGGAAACAGAACAGGTGAGCAAGGGCACTACTTGGAAATGCTGAAATATTAGCAGCCAACTATGACTGAGTATATTTTATTTTTTCAGATGGAGTGCTTATCTGGTGATAAACTAGCTATGAAGCACAATAGTATCTGGGAACATATGTCATACATGATAATTTTCTTTTCAAATCTAGCAACATTAGTTACCATTTCAAATGCTAAAAGATAATACTTTGGGAAGTGAGTGTGTTAAGCAGTTTTTGTAGATCTATATTTAATAATATAGGTACAATTATAATAATATATATTTAATATATTTAATATTTTCACTATTGCTTTGTTCCCAGAGTTTCTGATGATACAGTGTTGGATATATTTGATTAATCTGTGGTTTTGATGAAACTGATGGTAAAAGTTGCATGGATCTGGTCAGTTTTGGAAAGTCTTCTGTGATTTTTAGATTATGCTGACCATTTAAATAGGCAGTGATCTACTGGGGTCAGCATCAGACTGTCTGACACACTAATAGGGTGTGCCAGATAAGCTGATTGTAGTGAACAATCTGTCTCCTTTTGTTATTTGTGTACAGTGCATCTTTCTAGCTGAGCATACACAACAACAGATACTGGAGATGCCATTTATCCATCATTTACCTTTTTACAGATTTCTAATCCTCTTCATGACAAAGACACAGTGGAACAAATTGAGCTTTACTACGAGAGATGTATGGACATTCAAGAAATAGTTTATGATTACAGATATATTGTAAGACAAGGCGAAAAAACACACAGAAGTTGTAAGTGTTGATCTATGACATGAATCTTAAACTGTCATCTTTGGAGACCTGTTTTCTTAACTTTAACAATCTGAATATTGATCATCAAAAGTAAAATTCGATTCACCCATAACAATTTGAAGAGTTTAGTCTTATTACTGGTAGCTAAAACTGGGGTTTTGTCCCTGCAAATACTTTTGTGTCATGGAATAAAAACTTAATTATCTTGATATGTCTTCTCTAATAAGAGAGGTGCCTAAAGGGACAAAAAAATACTCTCAGGCTTTCATGTGTGCTATGCTATTTCCTTTCTTCCATTTCATTTTCAAAATTACCCTAAAGGAAAATGGGTGGATTTTGCCAGACTGTTTCTGCCACAGTTGCCTAACATTCAGTAATCAACAGGCTTCTACCAAAGTGTCCACTTTGGTAAAAGGAGAATGACATAGCTTAAATGTGTGCTGAAAACTAGCTTATGTTTCTAATTTGAATTAGATTGAATGTGTTGTGACTAGATTATGGGAAAAGAAACCTAAATGTATTTGTAAGTTGCCTGTGCTAGCTGGGTGAGTTTTTAGCTTTGTGTTAAGGATGTATTCATTTTGTCCATGAATTTTGAGTTTATGAGAAATTTTTTTTCTGTCAGAAACTTCTTTTGAAGACCAAAAAGTCAGCTTTCCTATCTTAAATATGTTGCTTTCTCTAGGTTACTATGAAAACTATTATTTGGAGTTGATTCACAAATATGGAGAAAAATCCAAATGTGATGCTTTCATGTGGGGAAAAGAGCTCAGGGAAAAGTACCACACTTTGTTCAAACTCTTACAAGAGATGGATTTCAGTAGTCCAGATGGTAATCATGTTTCTTTTTTTTAATTGTTCTTAAATATCTCAACAATATTTGTTGTGTAGTTTAGTATTATTTGGCTTAATTTGTTATACATGTTTTTCATATTAGCTAACTTAATAAAGGAGTGTTTAGTGGGTTATATATTGCAATATGCTGCAGATGGAAGGATGGCTTACTAGGTAGAAAGAATTATAGAAATATCCTTATTTTTTTAGTGGTCACTTTGAGATGATCTTTTGGATTGTTTTCACTCTTCTTATTCAGTAATACCTTATTTCTCTAGGAATTTCATCTGCATTGAGAATACCATTCAGCTTGAGAAATAACAGAATCTATTATTCTGTCTGTTACTCAGTTTCTGGGGAAATTGGTTCCTAATTTGAACTCTTACAACAACTGTGTGTTCTATATTTTATTTTTGGTGTTAGAAGATGGAAGTGATACAGTTGTAGAAGTTGGCCGAAGGATATTTGAGAAGGTTGTGAAAGGTCTGTCCAGTGCCAATGGCCTCAGCAATTTGGGCTCCTCTGTCCCTCTCCTGGTGGATTCCAGTTGTTGTGGATACCATAAGGCTTCCTATTTCCTTGCAGTTATATTTGAAACAGGCCTTGGGGTGCCTGTGGATCGTATAAAGGTACCATATTCAACATGTGCTGTTATGTCTGTGAAATTAATTACCTTTAAAGACAGTTAAGAAATGGGATAAGCCATTGAATTAAAAAAAGTGAAATGGCCCTCAGATCCAAGTGGTTGAAGGGAATCTCCAATAAAGCTACTAATAAATACCCTTTATTTATATCTTTAAATATAAAAGCAGTGATATCTTTATGAAGGCCTGGTGGTGGGAATCTTTATTCTGCTCAAGCAGAGCAAGGACATCAGTGATATAATAAAGATCTAAAAATGGTAGTAAAGTGAACAGCACAGAAAGTACTGCTTTTCCCAGTCACTGTGGAGCCAGGATGAGTAAGATCCCTTGAGTCACCCACAGTGATTTGAAAACAGGTGGGAAAAAAGTCCCAGATCAGGCAAATCTAAATTGGAAAGGTTGCATAGTACAGTCAGGGAAGAATTCTGATTTTAGAGTGTGCAAAAATGTGACACTGAGTGTATTATGGTCAAATGAGCAAGGGTAACCAAAGTAGAGCAGTTTTCTTTTGTAAAAAAGTGACTGTGCTTCAAACTGAGCAACTGCAGAGTCTGAGAACTCCTGACCTCTTAGGCAGCTTGCAAATAACTGAAATGTTTCAATGTGTTCTAGCTCAAATAAAGGGAAGGTGTTTATATGTCAGGGGAAGAATGCAACACTAAAATTGCCAACAGATACTTAATTGTGGTATAATAGTAAAATATAAAGAATAGCAGATCTGTCTGTTGCGGTTAGAGGACATTAAATCAGAAGAACCTCTTACAGGCCAATCAGAAACAAAGCTCACCTGCAATTCTTCAGAAACAAGAAACCTTAAACGGGAACCCTTTTTATACCCTAATTATAGAGTATACAGTGCTTATTATGGAGGCTGAGTAATTTCATCGTTGGATCTGCTTCTGGTAGTGTAGGAAACAATTTAATATCCAGCACAGATGGGACACCATTGGTTTTCTTACTGTGCAGGTGAAAAATAATAGTAGTGCTGAAAATTTTTTTGGCAAGTGTGGTGCATAGACCAATTAACATGTATCTCAAGGGAGATTTGTGCTGAAACCTTATCATCCATAGATTCCATCCTACTAGTCCTGTCAGATCCCTAGGGTAAGATTCTGAAATGCTGTTTGTTAGCTTCCATATGTTTCACAGGATTCAGTGTGAAAACTCCAGCTGGCTTCAGTGGGACTGGTTAAGTCACTGCTGAGTATAAGAAGTGTCAGAGTATAAACAACACTGTAGTAAAATGACATTGAAAAACTGCTGCACATTTAGTGATGACAGAATAAATGCAATACTTGAAAAGTATTTAGAGCCTAGTTTTCCTTTCCAGTGTTTCTGTGCAAACATAAGACATTTTGACTACTTTACGGGCTGTGTTTGTTTCTGTAACTGTGTTTACATAATATAGCTAGTATATCAGCTACCAGAATGAACGTTCTGTTCCCTGGAAATTTCCTGGGAAGTGCTTAACTTGTGAGATGTGCAGTGAATTCACTCTTGTTTACGTCTGTTGATTTTTGCCAGGGACTGCTATATAGTTTGGTTGGTGCTCAGGGGAACGAGAGACTCTCTGTGATGAATCTTGGCTATAAACATTACCAAGGGATTAATAACTATCCACTTGATTTGGAGCTGTCTTATGCTTATTACAGCAATATTGCAATAAAGACATCCCTGGATCAACACAATATAAAAGGGGAACAGGTAAAAGAATTAATAAGTGTATCTGATTTTTTTCTGTGCAAGTTATTTTTCATATTTGTATTATGTGGCCAGAAGATTTTTGTCTTGATTTACAAATATTGCCTCATCTGATTTGTGTCCCTGCCTGTGGCAGGGGTGTTTTTAAATGGTTTTTAAGAGTCCCTTCCAGCCCAAATCATTCTGTGATCCAATGATTGTTACAAAATTCCCCAAATTATATGTAGGTATCATTACTGTGTTTCTTAAGAAGGGGTAATCAAAATCAATATCAGACTCAAATCCTCAGAATTATCCACAAGCTTGTCTTTTATTAAAGTCCAAGCCTTATTCTTGGCCCCTGAGTCCTCACTCAGACTTTTAATTATTAATATAATTGGATGTGTTTATTAAGCAATTGATCTGCTGTTTCAATAGACAGACATCGTGAAGTTCCTGCAAAAAATGATTTGTCCTCTCCATACTTTAACCTTTTCTATAATCAAATGTAATTACTTGGTTGTTAAATAATTACCTGATAAAGTTACAATAAAATAATTTCAGAATAGGCTGCTAACAGGAGGTAACACAACTTTATTTGTAAAGAATAGTCAAGAATAGTGCTAGAATCCTGGCATAAAGCATGAAACAGAAATAGAGAGATTCTAATTGCTGAAGAACTAAAAGCTGACAGAGTTACCTAGATAAGAGTGCTGCGTGTGTCATGTCTTCATCAAGCTTTCTGCCAGTCTTTTTTTAATCTTTTGAAAGCAATTTCTGTAGAAATACTAAAGCTTTGAAAGACTTAAATATACTTCTTTGTCATTTCTGAAACCAAAAGATGGTTGCGTTTTTTTTTCAGTTGTTGCTGTCTTGGCATATCTTTCCAGTGTAGAATGGACTTACAGTTTTGGAACAAAGCAGTAAATGTTTTTTACAGGGGATGTAAGAATAGTTCTTAATGCACTGGCCAACAGAGAAGTGATAAGAATTTTAAAATCCAGAACTAATGATTTTTAGGCATAAGCAGGACATGGACGAAATTTTCATTTTGGTTGCAGATGTAGAAATCCATTGTGAAATTCATGTGGAAGTTAATTTTTTTCTGTTCACCTACTCTTCAGGCATTTGTTGAAACTATAAGACTGATGGATGATGAACTGCTAAAAGCTCAAACAAAAGAAAATGGTGATGTCTTTATGTGGTTAAAACATGAAGCAACAAGAGGAAATGCAGCTGCACAGGTATAAAGCAATAATTTTTCCCGTTCTTGGTTTTAGACACACTTAGGAATGTCCATCTGTAGACCATGTAGGAAAGTTGCAGAGGAGAGCAGACAGACTTTCCTCCTTCCACCCAGAATTGCTTCTTTTTTCCAAGTCCGGACTACTTCTCATGTTCCTGTTCAATAATATCCAATAACCATGCAAAAGCTGTAACAATGATGCAAGGCACAAAGGAAGAGTCTTCAAGTCTTGGCAACCTCCCTGTCTGATCCTTTTCCCTGGATTTGTATTTGATACATTGCAATTCTGCTGCTGATCTGAGACCAGTAGCAGTATATTGTAATACTGAGCCATTTACCTGCATCAAATCTGTCACTTACCCCTGCACTTCAATCAATCCAGACTCTATGATATTGACAGCTGTAAAAATAAGCCTGCTGTAGAGTTAGCATCAGTACATTCCACCACTGAAAAGCTGTCTGAACATTCCTGTTAACCAGTTGTTTTCAAACTGTTGAGGGTGTATACTAGTTTCTTCTCATATCTGAAATGCATCTAAGCCTGCAAAAGTCTGTTCCTGCAATTCCAGTTTCAATACCAGCATTTATAGCATTACCACTTAAGTTATTTTCTTTTAGCAACGTCTGGCTCAGATGCTGTTTTGGGGCCAACAAGGAGTGGCAAAAAATCCTGAAGCTGCAATAGAATGGTATGCAAAGGGTGCAATAGAAACAGAAGATCCAGTGTTGATATATGATTACGCCATTGTGTTGTTTAAGGTAAGTTATATTTGATGTTTTCACTTCAAAATAGTCATTCCTGTAACATGATGTTTTAAGTTAACTGCAGTGACACATGGTAAGAGTGTATACAAGTGCTTTTGCATTTACTCTGAAAATCAATCAATAGGTATGAAGCTAATGTTGATTTTTACTAAAAAGAGGCACACAAAATTTAAAAAGAGCAAGTTAAAAACAATCTTACTTTATTCCTATCCATATTCAGGATCTAAATACCACCCAAATTGTGGATTGTAATTTTTCCTAATGTCTTGTCACCTCAAGAATCCAACCAGCTAGTAAGCATAGGCTTTGGTATAGAGGTGTAGGTTAAAAAGTTTGATCCTTTCTTAGAATGCCCTTTATTAGGATTTTTTTTTTTTTTAGTTGGAATTAATTCCTCAGTTGGAATTAAATTATCCCTGCATGCAGTTAGTTTTTCCCTGCTAGAAGCAGTAGACAGAAGATGCTAAACTAAAGCCTGACTTCACCTGCATCAAATAAGGTGTATCAGCTAGGTGATGTCACCCCTAAGACATTCAAGCACTAAAGCTTAGGTGGTAAGGAACTGCTAGGTCTTCACCTCATTCCTTTGACAGTGGAGGATTTTCTCTGGAAAATGTTTGCTTAAGTTTTGCTTGTGTTAATTTTGAATGCACATAATCTGTTTCACCTTTGTCTAAAATTATTTTATGTGGACATCATAAGCATAACAGCTGTGTATTTCCTCTAGAGACACTCTAACATCCTTTTTCAGGAGAGCTGAGAGCTCTTACTCACTGCCAAACTGTGCACAACCTATGCCCCTTTAAATGCTATTTATTCTTCCTTAGTTGCTCAAACTTCAAGATCTGTGATATTATTTACCCATAAAAATCACTTGAATATACTGGTGAAATAATTGTTTCTAGACTGCATCACTGAGATTTTCTAAAGCTGTGAAGGAAGGATGAACACAAAGCTGCTTGTTTTGTTGTAACTGTTTAAAGCTGAATGACACTTAGTAGGTAATAGTATCAATATTAAAAGGCAGTTTGGATGTGCATAAGTGAATTTTTATCAGCCTGCATTTGTAAACAATGATTGTTTCACATGTCTGTTTCCTAGGGTCAAGGTGTGAAAAAGAATATAAAACTTGCATTGGAATTGATGAAGAAAGCAGCAGCCAAGGTAAAATGCAATAAATATTTCACTGTGGTAGTTCTGTACTAGGTGCTAATAGCTATGAACTCTGATTTATATAAAATGCCTGTTACCATAATTCTGGGTCATACTGCTTGCTTCTTCCAGTGTTATCACCATGAATGGTGAAAGCCTTATTTGCCAAGTTGGGAGACTAGACTACTCAAAATCAGCCAAAATTTCTGTGAAAGAAAAAAATTCTCTGTACTTACATATTGTGGAACTTGATGTTAGTTAAGTGATTTACAGACTGAATATTTGATACAGGAGTATGTTTTTGCCTCATATTCCCAAGCATAAAGGGAGAAGACCTGGATGTCCCAAAGTCTCCTGATTTATTTCCATACCAGGGAGAAACATTGAGCACCACAGAGCAGAGGAGCCTCGCTCCATCTAATGATCTAGGACAGCCAGGTTACCCAGGCCATGATCTGGTCCTTAGAATAAAAATGAGAGTGCCTAGACCTTGAATACATTCCTAGCTCTTAGAACCAGAATTAGTTAAATGACTGATTATGACAGTAGGACTTCACTGCTGACCACTATCAGAAAAGATTTGTGCCAGTTCTGGGATTCCTTTGAAACAGGAGAGACTATCTGTTCTACTGCCTATTTGGGAAAGGCTTAAATAAACTGAGAGGCTTTTATGATGTGATCAAAATACCTCTGATTCAGGATCTGAGGAGCAGCTTCCTGGAAGACTCCTAGGGACATCAATTCCTTACTCTCCTTGAACTCAAATACTTGGGTTCTTGTGCTCCAATGCACATTTTCTATACAGAAACAACATCATAATTATTGAAAAGTTTAACAGCTCTTGCATTTTAATGTGCAAGTTAGTAACACTGCTGGCATACTTACAGCCCCATATGATCCACCAGATTATACAAGGAGGTGAAGACTCATTGGAACAACAGTAAAAACTGTCTCAAGACTTTCTCTTGAGCCAAGATGCAAAGATGCAACTTAGTAATAGCAGATAGCAATATGTTAAGCTGATCTGTATGATGTTGGTGAAATGCATTTTGAAAGCAGCATTACAAAGTTCTGTGTACATTGCTTTCTATTTATTCTCAAGGAAATGTTCTAGTTTAAAAGAAGTGGGTTTTTGATTGCTAATCTTGTCAATCAGTTTCTGGGAGTTCACAAGAACAAGTGTCCTGTTTGGCTTTGAAGAGGAGACAGGGGAAAAATAGTCACAGTTTGTTCTTGTCAACAAGTGAAAGTCATGGCTGAGACTCTGTAGAATAAGATGACACTGGAGTCTTATTCCTCACTCTGTATACAAGGCCACAGAGGAAAGTAGTGAGGAAAAAAAGGGTTTGTAACCCCTAGGCCCATAAGTGACATAAAGCAGAATCAAATGTGTGACCTGAGACTGCTTTTCTCCTTCCCTTAAGGGCTTGCCCCAGGCAGTGAATGGATTAGGATGGTATTACCACAATTTTAAAAGAGACTACAAAAAAGCAGCCAAGCACTGGTTAATTGCTGAAGAATTGGGAAATCCAGATGCATCATACAACCTTGGTGTCCTGTATTTGGATGGCATTTACCCTGGAGTACCTGGTAGAAATCAAGTGAGTAATTATTTAATGGTACTATTTCTTACATTAGGGCCCAATTTAGAAGTTTTTGTCTCATTCTTGAGATTGCTCTGTTCACCCTAAGTTAGATTTTGATACCTTTTATCACAAGGAAGAATTTTACTGGGGGATTCAGTCAAATTACTTAGGGAGAGAGATGTTGCTCAAATATCTCAGTCAAAATTATATGCATGTGTTTCTATTCTTTTAATGTAGAAACAAAACAGGTGCAGGTTTTACCCCTTGCAGTGACAGCAGCCAGGAAGGATAGTGTGTGCTCTCACATCATGTGACCTTTCAGGTTCTCAGTTTTGGATTGGAAAGTTTTTAGGGAGGGGATTCCACAATAACTGAAAGAGGCACAACCTTGTCCCTGAACCCATGAACAGCTATGCTGCATTCACACAGCTTCTGTGAGCCTCAGAGCTGCAGTGAGAGCTCTCCAATCCAGACTTGAAAATGTGACTCTTTGATACAGTCCAGGTAGACAGCAGTATTTTATTTTTCTGTGACAGAACCCATTAACATATGTGCAAAATAAATTTTCCCCTAATAGGAATGGTCTACTTTATTTATATTTGGTTTAATTAACTTAGAAGTGTATGAACAGCAGCAAAAATGTAATGAGGTAGACTGTAATAAACATTGTCAGACCTCATACTTAAAGCTAAAAAATGTTTCCAGTGTGGCCTTTGAGTTCTGAGATCTGGATATACTCCAGACAATGAGTATTTCTGCTGCCAGCAGAAATGGGTATTTCAGCTGCTCACCCACATGTGCATCTGGCAAACACATTTTCCTTCCCCAGGGACCAAAAAACACATCTCAGAGTGGACTGATTATAAGAGTACACTTAAAGTGCCCAGGTTTTTTTGTTCATCAAAGCCAGTGGCAAGAGGGAATGTGTAGTCCATGCTCACTAACAGCAAGCATACATTGATGGTTAAAAATTTCCTGAAATAAATTATTTCTGTTTGTATGCTAGTTTGGTTTATTTACCAATTACTATTCCTGAGGGTAAAATGTGGAGTCACACAGCCTTCCCACTTCTGTAGCTTTGGCCCTGCTTACTCCATCTATGTTATCTTCTATAAACCAGTTTCAAAGATTTGAGCACTGTAGTTGTGGTCTGCTGAACATACAGAGTTGCTGCTGCTCCACAGCCTTATTTGGAACAAGTTCTGTTCTCCAGGATGCCTTAATAATCTTCCTACTAGTGAACAACCAATTTTACTTTTGTCAGTGCATGCAAGACTTTTGTGTTAGTGAGTGTTAGTTAAACATTTAGACACTTTTCTGTTTGATGTTCCATATATTACCTAACTATATGTTTTTCAAAACTTTCTCTAGCCTAAACTATTAAAAATTTAGAAGAATTCAATTAATCTAAGTACACTAACAGTAGTTGAACTATCTTGCCCTCATTAGCTAGCTACCTATTTTTATTCCTTTGATGAAAAGGGTCCTGAGGAAGAAATCTCAATAAAGATTAATAATGCAGAGTTGCTAATTGTGTCTTGTTTCTTCACAGACAGTTGCTGCACGCTATTTCTATAAAGCTGCCCAAGGAGGACACATTGAAGGGACTCTGCGATGCTCTCTGTATTACATCACAGGAAATATGGAAGACTTCCCTAGAGATCCAGAAAAAGCTGTAATGTAAGTAAGGAAACCACTTATAAAAGGAGAATATATTTCTGATGTGATTATTTTGATTATTGGTGATTTTTAAGTCCATGGCCTGAATACCTTGTACTTCACAGTGCTTACCTCTGTGGCAAAAGGTTCTTCTGCAGTAATATTTGATCTGCATGAGTATGTGTATTATTTAGATGACCAGTAGATTTTAAGAGATATTGAGTACTTTTACTACTTTTTTTTCCAGAACAGCTCAGAGAGATTGTATTGAGCAACTCTGAAATGTTTTATCTAACAAAGCCTCTCTATTTTTTTATTTCAAGAAATATTTGTGATGTGGTAGAATTGGCATTTTGCATCGAAAATAGGCAGATAATTTTTGATAGCACCTATTAACTTTGGTTTGTTTTCTTAAAAAACATTGCTGAGAAAAAAACATAGGATGTCTCTAATACACTTTTAGAGATGAATGGACTTCATGTACTCAGTCAATTGTCACAGGATTGATGCAGTGATTACTGTTTAATCCCAGAGTTTGTCTTACAGAAGAAGTTAGATGGTGATCTCATATCCTTTTGTGTTGTTTGAATCTACATGTGTTGGGATAACATTACTGGAGCCATGACCATTCAGTTTTTGTTTGTTCTATTCCACAGCTGGGCAAAACACATCGCAGAGAAAAATGGCTATTTGGGTCATGTAATCAGAAAAGCTCTCAATGCTTATCTGGAGCTTTCATGGTATGTTTCTTCTGTTCTGTACATTTTCTATTTTCACTTACTTTATAGCAAGATAAAATAATTAATAATGGGCCATCACTGCAAAGAAAAAAAAAGCAGTAGCACTACAAAAATCAGTTGCAAAACCTCCATTGACATAAAGGGAAGGAGGAGTTGACCCAAAATGTAAGTCAACAGTTCTGACAGAATTAAGTGAAAAACAAGGGGTTTGTAGTGTGAAATAATTGTGTCAACCCTGGTTCTCATTCCATAATATTTGTGTGATGTGCACTGGATTAACCAGAGGAACACCTTTCACTTTTACTATTCTCTCTATTACAAATCTTGTATTTTACCTTCTCTCTTCTGTATATTTCTGTGTCATGAGAAGTCCAGCTGCTGGATTAGATTTGTTGGGTTTTCTGTGTATGGTTAGTATTGTCTTTTGTATAAGTATAATAGGGGGCTATAATATCCAATGAGCCAGTCAAGAGGTTTCAAAATAGTGTCCAGGTTAATGCTCCATCTTAGCAGCCTCTGTAGGCATGAACATCAGATATTGTGTGTGCAAACATCAGACTGTCATATGTGATCAAAACAATGGCTCATTTAGTCCTGCAGCTTCCCCCTGTAAGTACTGAATTAGTGCTTCAGGCTAGGGAGATCTACAAGAAACTGTCAGTGAACTGTTCTGGAATAACCCATTCCTAGAAGTGTCTTTTCACTCAGTCCATCACAGACATTTCTTCTTAGACTTGAACTCACTTCTGAACACTGAAAAATCTCTTGATATTTTTGTAGCATGTTCTGTTGTGCAAGCCTGTGACTCTGCCCAGCTCACTTTGCAGTCCACAAATAGATGACAGGTAAAGCATAAAGATTCCAGAAAGTCTGGGCTCAACAGCTAGGAGGGAAAATGTCCTGGAGTCCTACTTGAGATGCCAGGGTGTAAATTGCATAGGTATAAATTGTTCCACTGCCAATCCATCCAAGTAATGTGTTCTTCAGTCATTGTTTGCGGACACGTGTTTTACACATCTGTCTGTTATGGTAGTTTGATCTTCAAAGACTGAGGCAAAGGCTGTAAATGTAATTTCTTCTCTTAGTTGCCCTTGGACACTTAAGGATCATCCAATTTCCCAGCTTTCCCTTGAATTCCTTCTGTTGTCCCAGGTCTCTCTTGTTCTAGATGTTATTACAGGGCAAGTACAAGGAATAATTTGTAATCATGCAGAAGTATCTGGATAACAGGAGGTTACACCTGCTAGGTCTGTACGGGCAACTGCTTTCACAATTTGGTTTGAAGTGGTTTTGCTTAAGCAGCTACTCTTGAAGTCAAATGTGTATTTTGACTGTATCTTCCAGTTAAACAAGCCATTGAACCCTGAAACTTGCCATGGTTTTTACCTTTGTGTTTTGGATAAAATCATTAGCAGCACTACTCTTTAATAGGAAATTTCAGAAGGAAAAAAGTACACCAAGTGTGATTTTTTATTGTTTTGGGATTTTAAAACTAACACACATGATTTTAAAGACTTCTTCTTAATTTTAAATGCATAGTCTTCATAGTATAGAGTAGATGAGTGGCAGAGAATATGAGAGATGCTCTCATCTATATCAGAATACTGAATTGCTATCCTGCAAATGCAATATTAAGTTTTACTACTTGCTTTACAGTCAGTGAGATGCATAAAGTCCTTAGAGGGACAGAGACTGTTTTCTATTCATACATTCAAAAATATGAAGAGAGAAATTCTTTTTCAAAAAGCTCTGTCCTAAAAGACAAGACAAAAACAAGTCACATAAATGAAAGGTAAAGCATACCAAAGAAATACACAGATGAATGTTAGACAGATATATACACAGGTATATATACAGATATATAGGCAGCTAAGTTAAGATATCTAACATATATACACAGACAGATATATACATGGCTAAGTTAATTATAGATTTTCTTTGAGTAGAGTCTTTTAAGAATGTTTTATCTGAAACATTTAAATATAGAATTGGGCTTAGTGTCAATTTTTCTTTCCCATCCGTCTGGCACTTAGAGTAAACACACACTGGAGCCAGTAGCTTCAATGCAAGAGGAAAAGGGCTGCAAATTTTTGAGATGCAGCCTGGCTGGTTACACCAAGCATTGCCTGTGTATGTCGCTGTTGCATGGGTTTCCCAGCCTCTTGCTCTGAAACTTTGTGCCAGCATTTTGCTCATAGTCAATTTTATGCATTTGGTTTTTGTTTTTGTTTTTCTTTTAACTGTAAGTAAAATACACGTTATTTTTGTAAGGTTTTTCATTAATTTATTTTATCTAACATTAGGCATGAAGCTCTGCTGCATTACATTTTAGCAGCTGAAACTGGGATTGAAGTGTCACAGTCAAATTTAGCACACATCTGTGAAGAAAGACCAGTGAGTAAATGAATGCACAACTCATTATCCTGAAAGGACCCTTTGTTAATGATAATGTGTGCCATTAGTCTCTTACCTGAGATATGAATGAATCAATTGTTTTCTTTATAGGACCTAGCAAGAAAATACCTAGCAACTGATTGTGTCTGGAGGTACTACAATTTCTCAGTTTCTCAAGTCAATGCTCCATCATTTGGTATGTATAAGGAATTTTTTCTAAATTTTAAGGTTACTTTTTTTTTAAATTTCAAGGGCTGCATTTGTCACAACTTCTATGTGAGTAAGCAGGTTGAGGGAGGGAAGATAAATTCCTGCTAATCATTCATGTTTTGATAGGATTATCAGGGTAATTAAAGGTAATTAAAGTGGTTTATTTCAGCACAGGTTTTTTGAAAATTTCCTTTTTATTACATTAAATGGGTAAAATTTTAATAAAATAAAAAAATAAGCCCTGAGGAAGGGCTAGATGTTTAGGAGTCTGAGCAGTTGACTCAAAGTTTAAGAAAAAAAAGCAGGTGACTTTAGGAGCTCATGCTGTTTAGTTTATCAAAGGGAAAATCCAAAAGCAAATATACTTCCATATCATAATTGAGTCATGAGAAGCTAATAAAGGCTAAGGGAGTCCTTATCTAATTTATTATTAGTTTTCCTCTTAGGGTACAGAGTTTATCAACATCAGTAGAGCTTACCTTGGAGAGCTAAAGGATTCTCTAAGGTCTATTTGCAAATCAGTTACATTCCTCAGGCCTTAAATTTTACTACATCTAGGCCTTCAATAGCTAAGTCATTTTGGTGTCTCTGAAAAGTTTACTGAATATTTGAAAACATTGATCTGATGGTCTCACATCTGAATGTCTTACAGTCATTTGTAACAAGCATGTGGAAAAGTGGAGTGTAAAAATAATTTGTGCTATCCGTTTAAATGCACAGTGTGGGAAATTTAAAAGTGTGGAAACTGAATACCACGTGGATATAGCCTGAAGCCAGAGGAGCTGACAAACACTGTTAGCTTTCCTGAGGAGTTTGTAGACACCTTAGCAAGGTGTAGTTTGGTTGACCCTTTGGTAGATCCACTGGTACAACCTCACATGAGAAAAACTTCTGAAGGTCAGACTCATAGGAGAAAACTGTCATTCCATTTCAGCCTGCTGTAAAAACGTGTGGGATTTTCTTGTGTAGACACACAAGCCTAAGTGTAGAAGAGTTTCAAATTATTTGAGAAAAGCTTAGGTCAGGTAAGTGTAGGCACAGTCATAGGAGTTTTTAAATTCAGTAGCACAGATCATCATGCTTTCTCCTGTCTGGCTCAGTGCCCTCTCTTTTGATGCATTTCATTATGGTGCAATGTCACAGAAAGATGCTTGTAAAATGTTTGCTAGGCATTGCTCCCTTGTAGACCGGGAGAATTGTATCCCTACTGTTGTCCTGGGTTGAGTTGGATTTGAAACTAATGAAATTATCAGCAGCAACATTTTCTAACTTTTGGGAACGGTTCAGCCACCATAGTGTCAGGTACAGAGCAAACACATAGATGACATGATTTTAAGTTTCATCAGTTTAGTAGGGCTAATCTGACTAAATAAGGCTTCAGGTTGTCCAAAGACAGATTCAGCAAGTGAAGAAGGAATGAAATGTAAAGACTCTCAAGCCTCAGATTTTGTAAAAGCAATGTCATTTATTAAATTCCTTATAGAGAAACAAGAGAGATTTCATCAAGAATAATTATTTTCAGTGGGAGGCTGATATAAAGTGGCCACAGAGACAACCAGAGAGAAAGTGTACATTTGTCTTTTAGTATTGTGCTTTAAACAGAATTACTGTTAATTTCTCCATCACATTAATAGTTGGGTAATTCTATTGCTGCAAATAATCTAAATGATCTTCTGCTGATTTCTTCCACAGCTTATTTGAAGATGGGAGATTTTTACTACTATGGCTACCAGAACCAGTCTAGAGACCTGGAGCTGTCTATGCGGATGTACGCCCAGGCTGCCTTGGAGGGGGATTCACAGGTGGGTCTGCACTCATGGCAAAACACCAGAGTGTGGAACAATCAGAGAATTGAGCTGGGACTGGTTCTTCTGCTTGGCCTCATCTGCACCAAAGAAACCTGCTAGAATAGATTACAATTATTTCAAAATACCTTGTGAGTCAGTAGTTGCTGTTTCATAATAGAAGATAAACTTAGCATAGATTAATGGTCTTAGAATTAGGCTGCTTTGTAAGCTAAAGGTAAATGGCCTAATTTGGTGCTACCTTACCTTGATGCAATTGACTTAGTTGTGACCTCAGTATTTTTGCTATTGCAAGAGGAAGAATGAATAGACTGAGTTGTATTCCAGTCCTATCATCTCCCATTTTATGATAAAAAAAGAAGACTAGCCCGTTTCCCTTGGTATATTATACCAAGTGAATCCAAGGGTGAATTTTGTTCCCTAATAAAGGTTTCATCTTAAAATGCTTTATAATTAAAGAATACACCATGTCACATTACCAAAGACATGCAGTGTTTCACCACTGAGTTTCCTGTTCTCAGGAGAGAACAGGAGTGTGCTGGGTGCAATATTCTGTTCTTCCTGTCCCTATGGCAATATCCCCAGATGGGGTATTGTATATGAACTTGTCAAAGGTATGGATGGGTTTTGTTTTGAGGTTATGAGGATAAAACATTACTGCTAAACTAGCAAAGGAAAGAAGAGATGCATAAATAGTTACTTTAAAGTATGAAAATCAAAGTGATAGGGAATCCTGTAAAATGTGTCATGTGTGTTCATCTTCATGACTCTGAGGAGACACAGGGTTGCCTAAGACTTGCCCAAATAAGCAAAACCATAAGATTAAGGACTTCAATTGTCTGAGGAAATTTCTGCTCTCAATTTCACTACTCAGATTCTGTTTATCTGTGGAGCTATGTGAAGGGGAATGGAACAGTAACAGAATAGAAATCCATTTCTGCTTTCACTCTGTATTTCCCTAGGAGAAAAAAAATGTCAGTTTGGTATGGTGAATGGACTTAAAGAGCAATTCAAAATAAGAAAGAAACCATCTGGAAAAAGATATGAGCTAAGAAAAGAGTGTCACAACATCTGAATGTTTCTTTGGCATTTTCAGTACTTACCTGAGTGTATGGTTAGGAGAAAAGGCTCTCATAATTATTCAGTGAATATCACATTATACTAACAAATTTAGGGAAGACAGTTATAATTATTTAGATACTTGGTGCTTAAATACAGATATGAAAATTTAATGTTTCAAAGGTGTGCATTTTTTCCCTGTTAGGGTTTCTTCAATTTGGCCCTTGTCATGGAAGAGGGCAACTCCATACCTTCCTACATTCTGGATCACTTGGAAATTGATCAAGCACTGCATTCTAGTAATACATCACTTCTTCAGGAGCTCTATTACAGGTGAGTCTTTTTTACCCTTAATCAGCATCTTCTGGTTTTCCACGTGAGTTACATTTACTCTGGAGGACAGCACCTCCTGTAATTATTAACTTTGTTCACTTTTGTGATTTAAGGCAGGTTACAGTCAACATACTTAAAATTCTTAAATTCCCTAATTATATTTCAGTTTTTACCTGATTATATGTGGTTACCTGAAATAGTAGGGACTGGATTCAATAATCCAGGAGGTCTTTTCCAGTTCAATATATTTCATTTCCTAAGTTAGACACTGGTGATTTGTATGCAGTCCAAACCAATAGTTGAATTTTAAATGTAGCATAATTTAATACAGAACTTAAAAATATGTCACTGGGATAACAGCAATCCTCCCTATTGATTCTGCAAATATGTCCAAATATGGTGGCACAGAATATTGGATATCTGAGAATGTTACAGGTCTGCTGCCTGAATGACCTGTGCCAGCACTATTCATGGACAAATCACCTAGTGTCCTCTGCTTCCAGTACAGAACTTGGGTTTCCTTTACCCAGGTAAAGCAACAGGTGTTGGAAGGCACAGTGGGAATGTGAAGCTTACACAATATTTGGTGAATTTGTGGAATTGCCTTTCAAATATTTGAAGAAGCGGGAGCTAATGCTCAATACATGAGGCTGGGAATGATGAATGTGTGCTTTATCATCTGTTTTGCCACTCAATGAACCCAGAAAGGTGGAGATGACACCAATGTTGAAAGCTCATTTGTCTCTTCACCAACAATCTGCTGAAATTGTTCTTCACTGTAGTTAGACTGAACTTGTACCCTAAATTGCTTCCAGTGGACATGAAACTGTTAGTCAGATACTTTGGGGTTCTGGACCATCTGGGGTTGTGAGCTTGAGTCTGAATTCTGCCTTCACTTGGGCTGAATCACCTGCTTTGCTGTGAGAGTAATTCCAGAGTTGACAGTGCTGAAGGGTTTTCCCATCATCATACAATTTTGTCCAAAAGGGCACATACTTTTCTATATTTTTATATATATACATATACGCAGTCTATGACTTTATAACTAAATTATATGTATATTTATAACAAAATTTACGTAGAAAAGGTATATATATATATATATATATATATACACATCATCACTCTTTCCTTAGCTTTGTAGAAAAGGATCAATTGAAGCTTAAAACAGATGCCTGTGATTTAGCTGTCTAAACTCCCCTGGTAGGTGAAGTCCTACTTGATAGAAATAAGAAAGCTGCTCAGCTCACCCCACAGGAGGTGGGTACCTTGTGCTAGTCACCTAAAACACTCTTCAAGCTCTGACTTCATTCTATTAGACAGCATTGTCTCTAAAAGACTTTTGGCACCAGTGTTCTGTGTAGGCAACTAAATTTTGTACATCTAATTTTAAATCAAGTCCTTCTGCTGTTGAGTCACATTACTCAGAGCTTGTTCTGTGACTGCTTTGAAAGTGTAGCCTGGATGCTTAGACCCATTGTTGACTAGTAAGAAAATAAAAAGACACATTTCTAGGGTAAGGTATTCTGTGCTTAATAGGTTTAAGCTGGTATCTTTCTGAATTTTTACTTCACCATCTGTGAGATAGTGATGATGATATTCATTTGTTTTTCTGATTTACTGGTTCTGCAAACCCATTTGAGAGGCCCAGATGATTGATGCCACAAAACTATGGAGGAGGACTAATGAGTTGTTTTTATCTTCTTGTTGTAGGTGCTGGAATAATAGTAACCAAGAAACAATTAGCCCATGTTCATTAGCATTGCTTTATTTTTACATGAGAGTTCTCTGGAACAATGTTTTACACTCTACTCTGGTATGTATTGCCCCTTTATTACATGCACAGCTCATTTGGAACTTTAGCTTTGCTTTGCACTGCTCTAACTATATTTTTTAAATTATTGTCACAGATCTACTTCATGGGAACCTTTCTCTTATCAATTCTTGTTGCATTTGCAGTGCAGTCTTTTCAGTCCTTGTCTGGTAAGTATGTGCCATAGTAAAACTGATGAAAGAGGAGTGATCTTTTTAGGTCAGTAAAAACCTTCAAAAATGAAACCAGAAGTCTTGATTTTATAGAAGTACCTCTGAGCTTCTTTAACACACAAGTCATTTTTTTGATCATTAAAAAGGAGTAGATGAAGCAAAGCAAAAAAACCCTGTTGGTTACTAAGGAACTTCTCTTGCTAAAGGAGATTCTTAATAAAAGCCCTAACTGCATGTGATTATTCCCCATCTCTCAACATGCAATACTGTTACAGTAATGATATGACTTTGATTCCCTGTCTAGTCTCTGCAATATGCAGTCAAAGTGTGTTTCCTGTTTCATAGGATTGGATCTCTTCAGACGCAAGGTGGGAGAAAAAATGGGGTTCCAAGAGCTGGTACATCTGAGTAACTTAGTAAGAGTCAGTTCAGACTCAACACCAGTAACAGAATCAGAAAATGCATTCAGTCAGGAGTTACAGAACCTGTCATAATAATTGGGAAATCCTGCTTTCTTTTCCTACTAGTTATTAATTTAGAATCATGCAATAAATTTATGAAGTATATAGTTATAGATCTTCTTTCAGTATTTCCAAAACTTTGAATATTATCTTTATATGTAATTTTACATCCATGTAATATTTAAATATTAACTAATAGACTTCCTAGACACAGTGGGGTTTTCTTAAATAATTTCTTTTGAAATTCTTCTGAAGCTTTTAATTCCCCTGGAAGAAGATCAGAACCATTCTCACATGATGTCCCTTCCTCCTTAGGGAATGACAGTGAGGATGCTACCAGAGCAGTACAGCAAGATGAACCTACTCTTTCAAATGATTTATCACAGCAGGAGTCAAACCCTCAGAGTCCTCTAGTCACCAGCTGAAGTGCAGTTGTCTTAAGGTTGACTTCCATTGGGAAGACAGGATATGAACAACTACGAATCTAAGAACTGGCAACCAACCCTGTACATGGCATTAATAATGCAGTCCAACAGCTGAAGTTGTAGGGAAGTTCATTGATCTGACTTCTCCACTACAGAGGAAAACCATCCCTATAATTTATTTAACTCCAAACAGATGATGCAGATTATCTCACTATACCCAACACATGATCATACTGTATGTCATGGAAGGACCTGGAAGGAAGCCTGCAAAGTCTGTGCCTAATTGAAAAATAAGCAAGCATCCCACAGGTTTTAATGAGGTTTTACTTACATGTCTAATCTCTTATTAAATTGCTTTTACTGCATTTGAGCTTATTTATTGGTGAAATTAGAAAAGTTTTCCAAGTTTGAATCACTGAAATTACATAAAAGCGAAACCCAGTCACCAATACTTTCCAAGTTCCATGGAAACCTGTCAGGACTCCAGTATATGCAATAGTAAAAATGTGGTTTTTGGCATTTTATATTCCATGCTGATTTTTCAATGTGAAAAGTGTTTTGTTTTGAAAGAAAAAACACCAGGAATATTTGCAATATCTTCATAACATATTAGTTATGGCTTTTAGTCAAAGTTTTACAAGTATCCACATTTTCTGGTGGACACAACAAAATGTTTCTCTTCCTGCCAAGAGCCACTGATTAGAGAAAGGAGCTCCCCAATGAATAAATAAAAGAATATTCAAGTGTGATCAGGTGACACAAAGTGAACAAAAATTATTTTTGTATTCTTCTGTAGATAACACTGGCAAGGATTTATTTCATGTTCTGTAATGACTCTAAAAGACACATTTAAGTGACAGTGTATTTGATAAATGTTGGATGGAACATACAGATAACATGTATGGAGTACAAATACCTTCTGATTTAAAGTTCTCTTTAAAGCAGCTGTAGGAAGGGTCTAACCTTTACAGCAGGTGTGCAGTCACCTCTGCAAAATGATGTAGATCTCAGTCTATAAATTGCATCAATCTATGCATTATTGAGGGTTAAATCCACTTGCCTTGCACTACATTATTTACTCTTGTAAATAAAAATATTTTTTTAATTCAGCCTGTATGTGAAGGAATTTCTTTTAAGCCACCTCTTGGATGAAATACTATCTTGCTGTTGCAATCTCCCAAGATCATTATTTACATGTCTGTTTTCTTAGCTTCAAATGCAACAATCAGCTTTCTCTTTCTTTGAGGAATACAGTCTTCTCACAGAGCAAACCTGGAATATTTTGCTTTGTTTTTCAAAACAAAAGAACAAAGTTTAGGAGGTTTCAGTAAGAAAAGAATGATTTAAAAAGAAAAAAAAATCTTTGACCTTCAAGAGAGGTTTTTTTATATATAAATGTCTATACATACATATCATCAAGGCATATTTCACCTGCAGAAAATTGAAAATTCAAAAGTGTTGAGAGAAGAGTTGATGCTTTGAGGCAGCAGCTCCCTTGACAAGTCATGGGATAAAAATGAAGATGTTGAAGCTCCTCCCCCTCCCTCTGTGAAAGTAAATTGTGTGTCATGTTACCAAGTTTTTCATTTATTTGATCAAGAACAGTGCAAAGAACACTTTTTGTTCTTAGTACAGTTGTAGACACAGATTTTGTTCTTTGTATGTATAGGCAGGTATTTTAATGTGTGAGAAGGGAGCTTGACTTTTACATACTAAACTGTTGTGCTCACTGGGGTTAGATTATGTGTATTTGATATCCATTGCAAATGCTCCCTGTTATTTTTGAGTCTGTTTTGAGTTGCAAAAACTTGTGCAGCTAAATTTGCGTATATCAAATTCCTTAACACAAAGTTTGGCTATTTCAAGAGCCCTCTCAATTGTATTTTTGTCACCTAATAGAAGAAGGCTGTGCAGCTGTATTAAACTGGAGCAGGTTTAGATGGTAAACCCAGAAGCATTGCAGAAAGTCAAGTGTAGCCCTTGAAGACAAGCAGACAAATGTCACAACATAGGCACAGGGTTAGGTTAGGTAGCAAATGGCATGCACAGTTAGATGTTCACAAAATACTGTTTGGGCCTGCATAAGGCAATTCTTGCTTATAGTTAGCTACACATTAAAGGTGTATTTTGCTACAAATGTCACATGTAGCCAAACCAAAGCCCCTGGTGAAATACTAATCCCATAGGAGTTTGTCAGTGCTGGTGTGATTGCAGCCCGTGTGTTGCAATCTGGGAGTTCTCCAATCAGCAGTGGTTTAGACTGTGTAAACACAGGTCAGAGTTAAGTGTTAGCACTCCAGCTCACTCTGTTTTCCTCACCAAAGCCCATGTTCTGAACTCTAGTAATTAACTAATTTGAAGAGTTCTGCCAGAAACAATTCAACATCTATATTTCAGAAGGCAATTGCTGAAACTGCAATATATTTCATGATGCCAGCAGTTAGTAGTTCCATCTTTGTTTATTGTTACCTATTACATCAGAAGTTCTACCAAAGTATTTTAAGATAAGCAGCTCTTCACAATAAACTGGCAATCCTAAAGGCTAAAATAATATTAATCACATTGTTGTCCTTCACTTCTTATAGAAGCCAGAGGGCCATTGACAACCTAGAGAATCAACCAATTCCCAGTGAGAAAGAGAATGGTTATTTACACAAAGCAGCTACATAGTTTGCTACATCCACAATGAAAGCAGGGAGAGAAGGGAAAAGAGTTGCTGCATCAATAATTATTTTTCATAAATTGAAACATTATCACTGAAGTTTATAGTTTCTGCAGCCCATGTTGAGTGTTCAGGGTGGGAATAAGGAAATAATAAATCACAGTTGTAGAGCTGAACTGCTCTATATAGTTTGCCTGTACACAATTGATAGAAGTCCAGCCATCTGAACAACACAGGTCATGCATAAGGCAGGGTAAGTGCTGACCATTTTTCTTCTCCCTTGGTTCTGCTCAGAATCATCTCTAGCAAATAAATTATGGACAAGAAAGAATTTCAGAAGGGTTATTTACAAAGTAGGTGCCAAATTATCTAAAATGAATACAGTTTACACCAAGTAAATGGATTTGTGTGTTACAGAAAGTGACAGAGGAGAGAGGTTGCTGCCTGCAATGTATCAAAACGCTGTGAGAAGAAGGGAGAATCAAATAGGTGAAAATAGGCTAAGAAAAATAATAAAAAAACTGCTCAATGTTGAGCAGTTCTGAGTAGTTACCAACTACAGCTTTATGAAGAAAACAATTCAGACCAGTTATGAAAGATTTGCATCTATGCTGAGAAGTTTGCTCAGTTCTGAATCACATGGTAGGGTAGTAGCAGGACAGCACCAAATGTGGGAGGCACCCATATGGGGGTGACTGACCATGGCTGCGTGGTGTTGCTTCCCAGAAGATACAGTGAAGAGCTTTGCATCACAGTAAATAAGCATGAGGACAGACTTAAAGTTCTATATTAATACCTTGCAATATCAATGTCAATATTTAGTAATAGAGGGAACACTTGTGAATTATTCCTGATATACTGATTACATATTATAAACATACCCCTTGCTGGTATTTTTGTATTCCCATTTGAACTGGAAGAGCATAGATGATGTTTAAAAATCACATGTGAAACATGGATTATCTGTGAAGAGAATTGATTTATAACAGATTATTGTCTGTGTAAATTGCCCCCATTGACTAATGGACTATGACGTTTAGCACTGGCTGTTGACCCTTATCCTGAATGAAAGATAGCACAAAGGCATGAAACAACTTGAATAAGCTTTGGGAGAGGAACTCCATCCATAGAGTCTCATCTTCCTCCCATAAATGTGTGAACTCTGTTAAAAGACTGGGATGTAGGAAGAGAGCAAAAATAAAAGGCTGGATTTTTTCTAAGAAAAAGCCCAAGGGTAAGAAAACTAAAGAATATCAAAGGGAATCTGAGCATGGAGCAATTTCTTATGCTGTCTTCTAAGAAGTAGGTGACAAGAACAATTACTAAATAATCAACAGAAAATTGTAAATAAAGATGCTGCAACCTCAGCAGCATCTGGAATATAGGTGTATAGGAAATGCATCACAGCCTCATTATTTATCTAAATATGTAATTCCTGTGCCAGGAGACTTCATTATATTTGCAATAAGGAAAGTGAGTCTATAGCTAATTAGAAAATCAGACCAGATAAGGAGACATGAGTAACCCAAATGGAATGGAAAAGATACTTGCATTATTACAGTATATACTTATGTAACAGTTACAGTAAGCAAGGAAAAAAACCCAAAACCCACAACCAAACAGAAGCCAAATCACCTGCAGCAGATCAGATATTCTGAGGCACTGATGTTCCAAACTGAAATTGCACCAACAGTGCTGAGTACCTGTTGACTTAAGGGACTTGAGTTATTTGACAAGTGCTATCAGATACGCATCCACCTTTGGGCATCTAAATAATCCCTTAGAAGAAAACTGACTACAACAGCTTTGTTTATAACTGTTCAGGGATCTTTCTGTTAACATATTCCTTGACCTTCCTTCCCTCCCCAGTCTGCATTTTTTGATTTCTGTTGTTTCTTTCATTTGTCCACACTGACCTCTCCTTAATCACTCATGAACTGTCTAGATATCTCCTAATGCCTAGCATTGCTATTTGCTCTTATCGGTTATGCCAGGTGAGCAGGGAAAAGCACAAGTCCATTAGCACACCTAGCACCCTTTTTTTGATAGTCAGCCAAGGCAGGAACTGAGATACCTGCTTGGCATTATCTGTCTGTCCATTACAGCATGTGCTGAGAAATTGATTTACGCAGCAATAGTGATAGTGCAAGTTATAAGCAAATCTCCCTGGATAGACTAGTAATGATAAACTAACCAAGGCCAGGCTCTGCTGTCTCGTTGTGATGAGTTAAACTTCTCCTGTGAACCCATTTGTCTCATCTGGTGCTTCTTGGACCAGTCTTGGTCCGTAAAACCCCCAAATGGTGCCCAGCCATTGTCTAGGAGGATTCTTCTCAAATGGGCTTGAGGTAGGTCAAGCAGCACACCCCCAAACAGGTAAGATAATCATAACCCAGTGCCCAAGCATATCCTCCAGACCTCGTTCAGTTTAGTTGTGCAGATGAACCAAGACTCTTTGCCTCTCTTACAGGCCATAAAAGGCTCCATTCCACCCCCAAGCAATGACTGAGATTAGTCCTCACAATTTCACCAGCCTGTTTATCAGTGTGAGCCTTCCAGCAGCCCTAGCATGGCCAGAGCTGTTTTGAAGGCTTGCTTTCTTAAGCGTGCTCAGCCTGTGTTTGTAGAACACTGGACAGTCTTTCCAAAAAACACCAGTACTGACTAGCTGGAATGAGAAATTAGTGTCTCCACTCATGTTTTGTCTTGTTTCATGAAGACCAAATTGTAGTTTTTCCCTTCTCCTCTGCAGAGTTAGTAGTTGCAGTAACACTGTCCCCGATTCCTTGTCCTGTATCAGCTCTGTCTTGTGTCCTACCCAGCTGACAAGGTTTAAAGGCTTCCATCTCTCATCAGTCCTGCATTGCTCTTCCAAGCCAGCTCCAGCTGCACAAGGATAACCTTTCCAGTATAATTTGAGTTAAACACAGTACACTAGTCTTAGAAAACAAGTTAACCTTTGCAGTTCAGTTGGTTACAATGCCAGCAGGGGAAACCCAGATACACCCACTCCAATGCGGAAAACTCTAGGCCAGTTCATTAAACACATATGAGAAGTCACAGAGGGCCAGGTAGCCTGATCAGAAGGAAGTGGGTGAGGCATTCTACTGGCAGCTGTAAGTAGTCTCAAAATCACAGACACTAGTTCCTGTGAGTGAGTTTAACTCTGACGTCAGCTGGAGAAGCAGCGGAGCGAAGCACAAACAGCCCATCCAGGAATTTCCTGGACAGCACTGATAACAGCTTCCTCACGCAGGTAGAGGAGCTCCCACAAGGAATAGTGGGCTTCTCAACCCCAGCCTAACACACAGGGAGGGCCTCCAAGGCTGGAGATGTGAAGGCTGGGGGCAGCCTTGGCTGCAGTGACCATGAGCATTGGAGTTCAGCACCAGACAAGGAGGAAACAGGGCAGGAAACAAGATTGCAACTATGGGCTTCAGGAGAGCTAACTTCTGCCTCTTCAGGGATGTTCTTGGAAGAATCCCATGGAAACAGGCACTGTAGGAAAAAGGGGTTCAAAAGAGCTGGTTGATAGCTAAGGATGACTTCCTCCAAACTCAAGAACAGTGCCTCTCAATGAGCAAGAAGTCAGGCAAAGGTGTGAAGGCACCTGTGTGGATGTTTATAGAACTCCTGTCCTTACTCAAGTGTGAGCAGAAAACATACTTGAGATGGAAGCAGGGTTGGGCCACGCTGAATGAATACAGGGATATTTTCAGAGTACATAGGACTGAGACCAGGAAGGTCAAGGCCCATCTGATATCAAATCTGGCCTAGGTTGTGAAGGACAAGAAAGGCTTCTTCAAATACATCAATAATAAAAGGAAAACAAAGGGTAAAGTGGGGCTGTCACTAAATGGAGGGGGACTCTGGTAAGGGAGGATGCAGAGGAGGCAAAGCTACCAAACATCATCTTTGCAACAGCCTTCACTGGCAAGACCAGTCCTCAGGAATTTCTGGCCCAGGAGACCAAGGTAAGGGAATGATGGAAAGAACACTTTCCTTTCAAGGAGAATTAGTTAGAGAACAGCCAGGTAACCTTGACATCCACAAGCCTATGGGCCCTGACTGGATGTATCCATGAGTGCTGGGAGAGCTGGCAGACACCATAGCAAGGCCTCCTGTGATCATCTTTGAAAGGTCATGGAGATCAGGAGAGGTGTCTGAGGACTGCAAGAAAGCAAATGTCACACCAGTCTTCAAAAATGGCAAGGAGCAGGACCCAGGAACTACCAGCCAGTTAGCCTCTACCTCAATCCCTGCAGAAATGAGGGAGCACCTCTGTTCTGGAGGATCTCTATCCACATGGATGACACAGAGGTGATCAGGAATAGTCAGCATGGACTCAGTAAAAATAAAGCATGCTTGGCTAACCTGCTTGCCTCCTTTGATGAAACAACTTCCTGGATGGATGAGGGGAAAAACAGTGGATGTTTTCTACCTCAACTTCAGCAAGGCTTTTGACACTGTCTCTCACCTCAACAGGTTGGAGAGTTGAGCAGAGAAGAACCATCTAAAATTCAACAAAGACAAATACAGGGTCCTGCACCTGGGGAAGAATGACCCCAGGGACCAGCACATGCTTGGGGCCAAACTGCTGGAAAGCAGCTCTGCAAAGAAGGACCTGGTGGACACCAAGTGTCCATGAGCCAGCAGTGCCCTTGTGGCCAGGAGGGCCAGTGGTGCCTGGGGTGCATTAGGGAGAGCATTGCCAGCAGGCTGAGGGAGGTGATCCTGCCCCTCTGCTCAGCCCTGGTGAAGCTCATCTGGAGTTCTGTGCCCAGTTCTGGGCTCCTCAGGACCAGAGAGACAGGGAGCTCCTGGAACAGGCCCAGAGGAGGGTGACAAAGATGCTGAAGGGACTGGAACAGCTCTGTTGTGAGGACAGGCTGAGGGAGCCGGGCCTGTTCAGCCTTGAGAAGACACAGCTGGGAGGGGAGCTCATCAATGTCTGTCAGTACCTGAGGGAGGGTGGCAGGAGCACGGAGCCAGGCTCTGCTCAGGGGGGCCAAGCAACAGGACAAGAGGGAACAGGCAGAAACTGATGCCCAAAACTATCTACCTGAACATGAGGAAGAATCCACTGTGTGAGTGACAGAGCACTGGAGGACAGGTTGCTTAGAGAGGTCTTAGAGTTTCTGTCACTGGAAATATTCAAGAACTGCCTAGATGCAATCCTGTGCCATGTGCTCTAGAGTAATCCTGCCTGAGCAGGGAGGTTGGACCAGATAACCAAACAACTCTGGTCTTTTCCAGCTCTACCCATTCTCTGATCAGAAATTTTTCCTCTAGATCTTTTTAAGTCTTTACTGCTCAGCTGTGTCTGACTCCCATCAAGTTTTTATAATATCACCAGCAGCCTTCAGAAGCACTAGTAGGCCAATATTTAAGAGTTGGTTTTCTGACCTGAAAAGCTGCCATAGGTTAGAGACATGAATCCAAATATTCCAAGGCCTAGAGTAATTGCCACATTCTTCAGATAACCAATTTAAATTAAGAAGATTAAAAGTGGTTATCTACACTGATTAAAAGCATGTCCTTACAGAGGCCAAAACCCACCCGAGGAGTGACAGCCATGCAGAGATAACCACGGCAAGTGCCTGTGTGAGCCCTTGGTGCCCGGAGCCAGAGGCTGTCTGGCAGCAGCCTTGCTGCTCAGCCTGTTTTGAGATCTCTCCTATCTTCTACCCTGCTTTAGTGTGCTCTGCAAACATACCCTCTGTGCTTTTACAGTGTTAAAAGGAGATAAAAAGCCTCATTTTCATATCTCAAACATCCGGTGCCAATGCACAGGACATCCCTGGTGCTTGGATACTATCAGCCCCACTGGGGGATAGTGCATGACAGAGTCGGTTACACTCTGTTGCTGATATGATAGATAGAAACCACCTTGTTCAGCATTTCAATTAAAAAAATACCTATGCACTGTTCCAAGAAAGCTTTCCTACCCCATATAACAGTTTGGTACTTTCTTTTTAATTGAATTATCTTGCAAACCCCTGCCTATTTACATTGTGCCCCCATACCGTTATTCCAGGAATATTTAGATTCTTTTGTGATGCAGTAAATGATTTTTATGGCCATAAGTCTGCCTATAAAAACCATAACATTTGAATTCCCGAGGCACCAACCCACCCAACGACCACTTGCAGATGAAAGCAGAAATTTAGATTTCTTCCCTGCGCCTTGTAGATTTAGATATCTACCCCTGTCTCATGTAATTCCAGAACTATTTGAAGGGATGATAATGGGAGTTTAATAAACACCTCTTCTGCAAATATATAAGATACCTGCAATTGATTCTTTTACTTACTCCAATTAAAGTGTTTTCTTGGAAACATTTAAATGGTTGCACTGGTGTTAACAAATACATGCCTAGGAGAAAAAATTTCAAGATGCAGTTTTTGAAGATACACAAAATAATGCTACTTCACTAAAGAATAATTGATGCAAACTATCTTAGATGTTTATCGCACCCTTGATCTCAGACACCCCAGGACAGCGGAGCTCCATCACACATAACAGTGACTTGGAAAGACAAACATCATCACTCCAAATGTCTCCCTTTCCTCCTTTGCCCCGCTCCATGTGCTCAGCATGATGGATTTCCCCTTGAGTCAGCTGGGGTCAGTGTCCCAGCTGTGTCACCTCTCAGCTCATTGTGCACTGCCAGGTTCCTCACTGGTGAGATGGGGTGAGGGGCAGAAAAGGCTTTTACACCGTGTAGGCACTGCTTGGCAGTAACACAAACATTTCCATATTGTCAACGCTTTTTTGTGCAAAACTCCAAAACATGACTCCATACTAGCTACTATAAAGAAAATTAACTCAGCCAGAAACAGCAAAACAAACAAAACCAGAGTTTTGTGCTTTAAATTGAGGGTAGCTGTAAAAGAAAGCAATTTTTGTTTGACTGTGAATGATAAATAAATGAAAGCAATGGAAAAACAAAAGGAAAAGGGACACATAAAAAAACCCCAAATCCCACAGTCACTGGAGTCCTGAGAGTATTCTGGAGAATTTTACAGTCCCCATCACTTTTCTATACAGAAGGAGAAGAGCAGTTATCTTGGTCTTCATTGCATTTCTCTGATAATTACAGTGACTGTTTTTAGCAGCACAGAAGAGCTTAGAATATTCTCCTGGAAATGTCTGTGCAGCAGAAGACAAAGTAGTCCAGCAGTGATTCATCCTTGCATGGATTATCCCAGATGCTATTTGAAAGTTGATCTCTACTCTTTAGTGGGGAGATAATGGTCCCCTTTCAGCCAGCATCAATGGGTGAAGTCCAGACTGACAGTTCGTGAACCCAGCTTGAGTTCACAAGCCATGTCAGATTGCTGATGTTGAGCAGCAATCTCAGACTTTGAACATCCATGACTGGTCCAGGACATGGCTGGACTGGGGTCTGCTGCTTGTACCCTGTAAATTTTCCATGTTTTTCCATAGCTTTTGTGTCACCAGCCCCAGCATAAATCTCAACCACTGAAGGGAAGTCCACCCCAATATACATTTATTGGCACAGGTGACCTAAATTCATGAGGTGTGTAATCTACATCCCAATACAAATTTATTTTACCTTCATTAGATTCATAGAACCATTCTCTCAGTATCCTCCTTCAAGACCTCTGTTTGCTAGGAGCACACATAACAGTATCCTCAGGATTGGTGTGCCACCAACAAAAAAAGTGAAGAATTAGACTATTCCTTTGACATCAGATGAAATATCATACAAACCCAGCAGGACAGTTTCTGATAGAAATGGGATATTTTTGCAGAAAGACTAGACTTTTTTCTCTCCTACAGACATAATAAATAATCAACACGTATTTTCCCATCACACCCACCACACAGCCAACAGAGCAAGTTCTGACTGCATTTAAAACCTCCACACAACTCATGACTGGGGAAGAGAAAGGAAAGAATAACACTGCTACAATAAAAATCAACAAAAAGATCCTCAATGAGTACATCCTTCACAATATTTCTGACATCCCCAAGAAAAAAATTCCTTCCCCCACATCTCCTCTGGTTCAACAAAGTACTCTGAATAGGAACCTTTTTCCTTCCTGTTATAATACTGTGGATTCAAACCAAGTAACAGGCACCAAAGTATAAAAACATTGAACATTTACCTGCTCATTAAACAGCCACAGTTTTAGACCATGTGTCTCCAGGACCAACCCTGCCCACCACAAGCAAAACTTCAGGCACACAAATGCAGAGCTGTTCCTGTTCTCACACCAGCAAGCCTAAATCTGACTGCCCCTAGCAAAGGTTGTTTTTCCTCAGTCACTTTTCAGCTGTTTTCCATCCCTTTATTTTGCTTTCAAGCTTCCCCACATGTGCCTCAGGAACCTTGATTTAGCTATTTCAGATACTTTCTTTTTCTAGAGCAATTTTTCTCATCCTTTTTGAGCTGAAAAACTACTTGAAACTTTCAGTGGGAAAAAAGTTTTCCAGCCCATCTTGAACGGCATTTGTTTGTAATCCAATAGATATAAAGTAGCATTTTGGGGGCTACTTCATTATTTTTCATTTCTACTTAATTTTCTCATTTCCATGTATGGAAACACATGTGATAATTAAAAAATAAACAACAATTTTTAACTGCTTGTGATATCTTACCCAGCACCAGTTATCCTACTGCCCATCATACAGCATGCACATTCAGGCATAGGCAGGCCTTGAAAATTGTGCCCTGCAGAGGCTGAGGTCAATGCCTCCTCCTGAGGTGAGCAAGGCACCTGGCCCAGGTGAGGAAATTTTAAATTCCTCTGGGATTTACAACGAGGAGAATTGCCAGGATGTGTCAACAGATGGTGCTGGAATGGCCCTTTCTACTGGTGAGATGTGAAATCCATTCTCAGCTCTGTGATATTCTCCATTAACCAGAGTTTGCTTATTGAAAATCCTCTATGTATGCTACAGGAATTCTGACATCCAGTCTCCCTTGCAATTTTTAAAAGACTTCTAAGCCTTTTAAATGCTAAATCTGATGTGAAAGCAATAAGTGAGGAACAGAGAATTTTGTAAAATTGATGTATTTGACATTTTGGCTTAGATCCATGACTGAGCAAAAGAGGGAGGAGCCCCCACTGATCTCTGTCTACATTCTGTCCTGTGTCTGAGCCAGCCCCAAGGCCTGGTGTCCAAACCCCAAGAACCAGGGTGTCCTCAAGACCCAACAGCTCCATCAGGTTGATGGGGTGAGTATGGGGACAACCCCAAAAAGCAGACCTGTCTCCTGTATCCTGCTGCATCATTTGAGTCTTCACTGCCCTACAAGCACCCTCATGCACCCAGGGTTTTGTTTTGCCTTTCTGGATGCTCTGGCTGAGTGGTCCTTCCAGCTTTTGACCCCCAAAACACCTTCTGTGATGACATCTATAGTGTCTCTGTGGGAACATTATCATTGACCAAAAATCTTGTTAATTACTCTTGCCCAAAAGTTACCCAATGGGGTGTCCTGAGACTCCCTGGCAAGGTGCTGCTGCACATGGTGTAAGAAAGCCCAAAAGCTTTACACTGAGCTGTGCCTCAAATCACCTGTTACACGTGGTCAAGACATCTTAAAAGCATTAAAAGCTGCCTGTCAGGTATTACCCCTCTGACTCATCTCCTAGAGGGGCAGCTGAATATGACTTGGTAAGAAGTTTGTTTTGCTAATTGAGGAAGACTCTTTGTGGAGCTCTCAGGCAATATTTGTATCCATCACAGGACAGGTCATTGCAACAGGAGAAGACCACTTGGTCAGGATCTCCCAATTCACCAAGAACCAGATCTCTCATTCTCTGAAGGGACTAATGATGACCTTGAATGATCCACAGATTAATCTCTCGGACACTTTTTCGGTAACTGGTTTCAACAGTGTTATTTTCCTAGCTGGAATATCTCAGTTTTATAGCCACTGTTTATACTCTGGTTACTTTCCCTCATGGGTCATCCTTCAGCTGCCAACATCTGTTCTAAGTGCACCCACCTGAATTCCCTGCACACAGCCCTCCATGTGTGTGCCCAGCCCAGGGGCAGTGGATGGAGGGTCTCCTCCATCCCTCCCTCCCTCCCTCCCTCCCCTGGCAGAGCCCCAGATGAGCCCCCTGGGATGGGGTGCCCCTCAACACTGAGCTGCTTTCCCACAGCACCCCAGCAAATGCTTTGAGCCCATCTTATTTAGGGCTTTGCTGAGATTGTGAATCCATGGCTGGTGGTCCCCTGACTAGGAGGGCTGGGCTGGAGCCCACATCCATCACATCCATAACCATGAGGTTCTTAGAGAAGGACTGCCACTCCATGCATCTGGGCTTAGGATGCCTTGCTTGGCTCACCAGGCATTTTGTTTTAGTCCAAGGGAAGTAAATCTCATTCCTTTCCCTGTGTTTCAAGGTAGTGTTGAAATTGCTGCTGATGAATGCAAAGTGCTCTCTGCCTGCTGCCATGTACATGCAGTCATTCAACCATCAGGTCCAGCCAGCCCCAGCATCAATCCCACATCATCCCACCCCTGGAAGTCCTGGCCTGCTTTGGAGCTCTGTTCCTCCAGCCCCACTCCTGCTCTGTGATTCCTCAATCCCCAGCAACCCAAGCTTGCAATGTGATAGAGGGAGGAGACAAAAAAAACATCATTCTCTGCCCTCCTTTTCCCAAGCTGGGTGAACATCAGCTTGGGGGTTCCTTGCTTTAGCAGTGTTGCTATGTTTGAGGGGAAGGAGGAAGAGCTGTCACAGGCACAAAGGGCTGAAGGCAGAGATGGGGTCCCACCTGGGACACAATGGGCTGCTTGGGATTTCTTCTTTCCCCTGTCCATGAATAGAAGTGTCAGCTCTGAGGACAGTGAGGACATGCCCAGCCTGGTCAAAGGCAGCTAAGTAGATTTCCCCAGGATATACTCAGACTCAGCTTCTTTCCACTTCCAGCACAGAAGGCTGTGGTTTGAGCCATCGTGCTGTCATTTTTATTAAGAAACACTCCTTGTGTCTTACCTGTCCTCAAGCACAGGCCAAAGGATGCTCTGCACCTTGTAGGTGGGAGCAGCCATATGCATCCCACTCTGCTGGGATATGTTTGAGACTGTTCCAGCACACTCTTTGAGGAAGACAAGGAAATTGCACTGATAGGTATCTTGAAGAATATCTTTTCAGATGATATAAGAGCAGTAAGCAAGAAGCAAGAGTCAATATCATTTGTTTGTACTATGCAGCAGCACCAGAGCCAGCCTTCAAGCTGGCAACCATTTGAGGTTCAGTGCCTGAGGCCATTGCATTAGTCAGTTAAAATAGTGCCTAATGTTCTCCTCACTCACATGAGCACCCATTTTCCTAATGTCAATTATGGCCATGTATTGCCTCACCAAGGGCAGCATTTGGTCCACAAATTGTTGGCATGTCCTATAATTTATGCATTTTGCATTGTGTAAAAAAACCCCAGTCGATCAGCTGTGGTGTTGGTTGCAAAAGATCTGCTCCTGTAATTACCCTGGTTGTTTATGTCATGGTAACGTGTCATTAGACGTTGAGCCATGTAAAGAGATTCATACGCCAAAAGTGTAAATGGCAATTAGGGAATTTCATCAGGTGCTGAGTAAGATACAAGGCTTGTGACAGTTTAATTCCAGCCTTTGCTCTGCTTCCCTTGGTGTGTTCTTGAAATACTCAGATCTTAGCTGTTAGGGGAGACCTGCTTAAGGACAACTCCATTAAATCTGTGTGGTTACTATCCAATATGCAAAGTGAACACTCAGTTCTCTCATATGGATCTTTGTAGTAGAATTGTCATAAAGGGAGTAAGATCCAAAAAATATTCTGTAAAAAGATCATGAGTGGGTTTATACAGTCAGTGTCATGCCTCTGGCATGTGGCAACACCAGGAGGGGCCATTAGATAGTGAAAACCTTCTAAATGCAGACAGAGTGCCTGCATGGAAGGACAGCCCTCTGAATGACACAACAGGAACGTGGTCTGGCATTCCCTGGTACTTGTGTGGTATCCTTGCTAATGCAGTTCTTGAAACAGTGGATTTGTGCTTCACAGTCTCACTCTTTATTCTGAAAAGACCTGATGGGATCCTGTGCTATTGATTGTGTGTGGGTTCAGCTGCTGCCAGTGGCACCGCACCAGCTGCACCCCCAAATAATTTACTGTAAATCAGGTAATAGCCTTTCCCAATGGCACAGTGAGGGCTGTCCAAAGGGCCTGGCTGAGGTGAAGGTAGAGATGATGGAGCATTCAGACAGCATTTCAGACTGACCAGAACGCTGCACAGTGGTACAGTTCATCTGGTGCAGTTCAATGCAATGTTATAAAGAGTTTGAAACTGGGGGAAGTGAATGTGACACTTCAGCAGAGACTAAAAAAGCACAGGAGCACCAAAAGGAGCTGTGGAGAGCATGGTGAAGTTGCAAGCAGAGGGGAAGAGGACAGAGAACAGGCAATGAGCTGAAGCATTGTTTGCACATTTTGAAAGCTTCTGATGAGTGCAGAGCTCCATGACTGGTATTGGTTAAATAGTGATAGGCATTGCTGAACTTTGTCCCAGGCAGTTTGGAAACAGGGGTGGGTGGCACAACGTGTGCCTGTCCTGGGTGTGCTTTGATTCCCCACAGACAGAGAGTCATGGAAGATGGTAAATTACAGTATTTATGCACGAGTGTAAGAAGCTCTAAGTTTTAAATTATGGGCCTAGGGTGATTACTGCACTTGCAGAAGAAACCAGTTTAAACTTCAGTGCATTAATATTGGTGTTATAAGAAATACTTTTGCTATCTTCTTTTCAATAAAGCATGGTGTAATTGGCAATGAGAGGTGCTTTTTGGGGCTGGTTCCTCAGCTACTATTGAGCTCATAATTAGGAAGCCTAATAACATTTTCAAAACTCTTTAACACATTTAAAGAGCACTTTTTATTTCTCTCTGTCTGGCTAACTTTAAGCTCCATAGGTCATGTGTGATTAAAAAAAAAAAAGAGTAAGATGGATATTTTTGCCAGTTATAAGGCAGCCATCACTCAGGCTACAGGGTATAAGGAACATTGCAGAGACATTCTGTTTGCTGGAGAATACAGGAGGAATCTGAGCCTGGTACAGTGACACAGATAATTTGTGGTGACTTGTCGTGCATCCTGTTGCCACAATAGCATTGGCTTTGCTCTTGCATGCTTGCCTTCACTAAGGACAGTCTGTAGCACTCTGCCAGAAAATACCTTGACCCACACAGTTGCACCGAGCAATTATTTTTTATTTTTCTCATTATGAAAATCTCTCATTCATATGAAAATGAATGAGAGAAAAAAGCACACATAGGTGCTTTTCTTTAGTTCTCAGTGCTAAAAAAACCTTCTCATTTCTTGCACATTGTGTTAGCTCAGGCTAGGGTTTGTCTGAATACTTATTTTTCTGCACCTCTATAAATAGATGTTACGAAAATAACTTTTTTAAACTTCTCTTTATTTTTACATTCAATGCATGAGGACAGACAAGATGAACATTCATGACAAAATATAAAGACATATACTGTCCTTGAAAGAGGTAAAAGATAAAGTGTTTAAGAGTTTAAAAAAGTATTTTAGAAACATTGTATCTCCAAAATTTCTCATTGCAGAAAATTCAATCTTTTAGAAACATATTGTTCAATATCCTTGTGCATTAAGCCATATTATCAAAGTCTATAGTTGTTTTTCGTCTTTAGGAAATCTGTCTCTGCATTACTAACAATCTTTAAGTAACCTATTGATGGAGCCAACAGTCTCCATAATACACAGTATACACAGTTACAAACAATTGAAAAGTTATATTACAAAATATACAGTAGTGCCTTTTTACATTTTTATAGATAAACATTGCATAGTTTTCAAATATGTAATATATAACACAATCACGAGCCTTTTTCTCTATAAGTTATGAAAAATTCTGTACACTCAAACAATTATAAATAAAGAGTAAATATCTTTTAGTAAGAGTGTGGGGGTGAGTGTACCAGGACATAGCATGCTGTATTAAACAGAAATACTCCTTGGAATCTGCTTAACACAATGGCACGGTATGACCTGGAGCAAGGAGAGGAGACGTTTCAGAGAGGAACCATAAAGTACTGATATGCCTGACAATTATTACCCTGACTCGTTTGCAAGAATTGCTTTCCCACAGTTATTATCACTGCTCTTGAAGGCTTCACTTCAAGAGGCAAAATAAGGTGCATGTTGTTCAAGAAATGAGTAAAAGTAGACTAAAATGTTTCCTCTTGCGATGGGTGGTCAATGGAAACGTAAGATAACTTGAAAACAATTCTGGATATTTTTCTCATATTTTCCCAGAGAAATAGGGCATGGGAAATGCACATTGGGATTTAAAGAAACAGATTCAAAAAGTATCCAGAATTGTGAGAATAAAATGAAGAAAAATTACTGAAAATATAAAAATTCCACTTTAAAAATGAGATGCTGACAAAATTGTTTCAAATATATGAAGCATAAGGAAAATAAAAAGAACATTTGACATAATTCTGCTGTTTGGTACTACACTCCAAAAGAGCAGAACTATACCAAAACTAGATGTTTTTGGAATTTCACTCTGATTCTAAGCATTTTGTCACTGGCTCACAATTACAGAAAGTTAGAATCTCAGTTTGAATGCAATTTGCAAACACATAGTTTGCCAGTTTTACTGTTAGCTTAAAAAAGTAAATGAAAACAATTTTCACTTCTAAAATGTATGTATTTACTTGATTGCTGAATTTAACCTGCTGAATTCCAAGCTCTGCAAAAAACAACTATTCAGAAGTAATTGTGTTCTAGCAGCACTGAGTAGCTTTGTTACACTAAGGGTCTTCTCAGCATTTTCATTACACATTTAATTTAAAATTCAGCCACTTAAATGGGCTTTAAATGACACTTGGTTTACACTCAGCCGTCTAATTGTTTTTGAACATTAGTGATTGGACTTCAGATATTGTCCCATACTCAGTAATGTCTAAGCTGTTGAAAACCAGCAGAAGTACTGAGTGCATCTTTGAAATGTTCTTCTTCTGAAATTATGCCTTCTGTCAGCCCCTGATTCAGAGCAGTCTCACAAGCATTTACTGAAACATCACTAAGGTAAAATTTGAGCACAAGCAGCTCCCTATCAAGTATTGCACTACCCATGGATTTGCTAGGCATTGTAGTGACTACACTCCTTATGGATTTTATTTGGGATTTGGATTGCTACATACAATTGCCAGTAAAATTCACATTATCTCCAAGTAGGGTGGTTCAGAGCACAAAGGGGTGGTGGAAGCCCCTTTCTCTCCAGTAAACGTTGCCAAATGCCCTGTGCTAGCCACAATCTGCTCTGCGGGCTCCCTCTGTTGTAGCACTAAAGCCAATCTCCGCTGCTACCCTGAAAACTCCTTTTGTGGCTCAGGCAAATGGAGCCACAGCTGCACACACATCCCCGGGCACCAGCCTGGGCTGGCACAGCTCTGTCCTCTCCTACGTGTCCTCCTTCCTGCACCAGCCCATAGCTGTGGCATTACATGGTGAGCAGGGCCTTCTAGAGAGAGGAATGGCCGCACAATCACATCCTCAGTCAGCCAAGACCTTTGGTAGCAACCCAATGTCTCCATACAGAGTTCTTAGCATTCAGCAGGCAGAGGGAGCAGCAATTGCCTTTAGCCTGAGATAGCAAAAGGTTGTAGCTCCTGTCCCCACTGTTAGAGGAGACAGAGAGGGCTCCAGTGGACTTAGGTACACTCTTATGCCAGAGTAGGACTTCTGAAGGATGTCCCAGCATTTCATTTTCCTTCACATACATAGAATATATTTTGTCTATTCTAGGATTCTAGGAAAGCTACTGTTTTCCATTTTGACCACTGCAGACAGGTCAACGAAAACACTGGGATTCCTCCTTTTATTTTCTTCCCTTTTTTTCCCCTTCCCCCCCACTTTTTTTTCTTTTAAATTTCAAGGACTTCTTAGGTATTATGAAGTAATTTCTGCTGAGTCAGTAGGTCAGAAAGGCTGTTCTACAAGTGCATTATTTATTGGGTTTTTTAAGTTTTAATTGATTGCCACTTCTTTCATCCCTCTCTTCTTGGGACTACATCAGGATTTCTTTTGTTTGCTACCGATAACATTGGAGGAAGGTACCACATAGAAGATCCTCTGTAAGCAATCTGTCATTAGCTTTGGAACTGAGCAGAGATATTCTAGGGACTCTGTCAAGCTTGTTTTCACACCCTTCCTTGATGAGTGATGTATCACTGGCTTCAGAAACCTAACAAAATGTTCACTCTGTCCTCAGTGCAAGGTCCAAGGTGGTTTTGATGAGCCTGGCTGTCCTGTGCTGTATCTCTGCTAATATGCATGGATCCAATACTATAATGCTGTGTTGTTTGTGCCTGTTTTGTCAACACAAGCTACTGCTGGTGCCCTTCTTCCACCTCTTTCATCATCAGCCATTGCCATGGTGTTTTCATAAACTTCCATAGTTTTTAGCTGGTTGTCTTTGGCACCCTCCTGTTCAGCATTGACTTTGCAACACTTGCAGAAGCCACAGCAGTGTTTCCCACAAAAAGCAAGGGAAGCCATAAGTATATTGTCCCAGGGCTCTAGGGAGTGCATCCACACAGGTAGGAAATCCCAGTTTTGGAGCTTCTCAGGCAGTGAATGTGGCTTCCTTTTCTGCATAACATTAATTACAACCACAGCAATAAAAAGAAGAAACAGGGGAAGGCAAACACCCAAAAGGACTCCCCAGCCTGCCAGTGACAGAGCAAATACAAACAAAGGCAACAGAAAGAAACAGAGGAGAAGATAAAATATAGCAAACCATCTGTACTGGGCTGTTATATTTCCCAAGGTCTTGCTCATGCGGATTGGCAGGCGGGTATAAGGTATCGGATAAAACAGAATAATCCCAGAGACATTGAAGAAAAAGTGGCACAAGGCAATCTGAAAGCAAAAAACATTTGAGAAGTTCATTAGCTAAAACACCATAAATACTCCTATCCACATCATAATTACTTCCAGATCTCAGGAAACAGTACTGTTGTCAATAAGGTGTGGGAACCATTGGGTTCTGCATCCATAAATTTTCAATGAAAACATGGAAAATGTAAATTTGATGTTGCACACTGGCTACAGAGAAATTTTTAATGGTACAAACTTGGATTTTACAAAAAATTAGCCATAAGTTTATAGGGCACTGAGGAGATTCCTGGAAGGGGACTTTGTCTTTGAGTCTTTACAATCCTTTGATTCACATACTTCAAAAAAATTTTAAACAAAAATTAGCATTAAAAGGCACAGACTTGTGCTTACAGGAGTCACTTAGACAGAATAAGCATATATTGAACAAAACAGTACATTCCCTGCTCACCTTATCCTATTTTAATTTTGTAACTGTTATCAGACTAAAGTAAATATGAAAGTACAGGTGTTTATTTATAAAGGGCATTATAAAACCAGTATGTTATCATGAAATCTGAGCTTTATCAAGATAGCATCTTCTCATGATTACATCTGTTGCCTGAGGACAATAAAATGACTTCTGTAATTTTCTTGATTTATTTTAGCTAGTAAAGACATTCATCCTATTCACCAAGGAAACGTCATTATCTTTTCACTCTTAATTGTAAAGCATTCATTCAAATGTTATCTGGTGCCAGGTTCTTTACTGGGTGGAAAATGGGAGGTCAAAGCCAGGCTTCCCACTTTTAAAATAGTTTGAGACCAAAAGGAATCCAATAAAACCCAGTCAAAGTAAGTTTACAAGGAGAAAAATAGATGCCAGGATGTTTACTGCAACATCGGGTAGATAGAGAGCTTGCCAGCTTAAGGACTGTGCAACCTTCACTTACTTTACAGGAGTCCCTGTACAATTCATGAACTGACTTAGGATCCTCAGAAGAGAGCTTACAGAAATCAATAACCCTCAGAGGGTTCTCAGTATGTGGGCACTGAACTCCAAGCAGAAAAGACCCCACGCTCAGGGGTCAAGTGGCCTCCCCTGTCCCAGTTCTGAATCAATAATTGCAGATCAAGAGAATTTATAAAAGCAAGATTAGCTATATATTGACATTCTGGGAATTTTTAATGCAACCTTTTTGCTCTAGCAGTTGAAGAGAATGCATTGTTATTAATAGCACAGACAAAATCAGGAACAACACGAACAGCACATTTGCATCACGGCCCCTTTTGTCAGGTTTTTCTTCAGAAAACTTACAACTTCTAAATGAAGTCAAGAAAGCATTGTTTTATACTGACCTGTAATGAATATTTTAATGTACTCCCAGGACTTGCCAGAGCTGCAAGTATAGCTGTTGTGGTTGTGCCAATGTTGGCTCCCAAGGTGAGCGGGTAAGAGCGCTCAATGCTTATAACGCCAATGCCTACAAGAAAAGAAACACGACTGGGTTGGCTTCAGGATGATGGAGGAGATGAAACATGGGGATAAAGAGCACAGTATTTACAACTTACCAACAAGGGGTGTAATGGCAGATGTGAAAACAGAACTGCTTTGGACAACGAAGGTCATACCAGCCCCTGCGAGCATAGCCAGGTATCCAGCCAGCCAAGTAAAAGGAAATGGAAAATCTAAAAAATAGAGGGAGAACACTGCTGTTAGCATAACAGAGTGATCCATGTAACAATAACACAGCAGGGAAGACTGTTAAGCATTTAAAATATAAATATATTGTTTGCATATTGGGTCTCAAATGATGATTTCGGGGCCAGTTCCATTACTTTGATTTATCCTGTTTTCTGTGTGCCTTCTACAGCCTTGCACCACTGGATACACTTTGAGATGGATTCCAGACTAGGTAGACATTTGTCCCAACCCAGGATAGCATGTGTGTTGTGATACAATTAGGTACCAGAAGTGTTTCCTCAGAGGTCAACACAAAACCTTCTGGGTGTTTTAAAAGCCTTGGTTTCAGGAACCAGGCACCCACTGCATGGATCAGATCTTCAGAAAGCTCTGAACACCATCCTGAGAGAACCAAGCTGTTTGCTCTAACTAGTTCCAAGTGGATTATCTCCTAAAAATGCACTTGTTAACTCTTGCAGAGAACAGCTACTTACACTGATTAGAGAAACTAGGCACAAATGTCCCCTGTAGTCTGCAAATTTATGGAGAGAGCTGAGAAGTGAGGACTTAATCAGCTGGGAAGACACAGAGGAACACAGAGCAGATCCCACATTAAATAAGCAGAGGCTGTCAGCTGTTTACTTTCTAGCCCTTGTTTTTAATTTGGGCAGTGTTCTTTGCCCAGGAGAAGACAGCTTGGGGACCACTTTGTTGCCTTCTCTATTTCTGTGCACCCTCACTTCAGCCACAGCGTGGGATCTGTGCCAGGACTGCTTTTCTCTGCTACAGCTCCTAATCTCTCCATTAAAGAGAGTATGAAGGAAAAGCAGCCTGGTGAAAAAACCTCGTAACATTTGCACTCAATGGATCCAGGCTGAAAAAAATCAGCTGGACAACACAGGGAAAGACAGAAAAACACCACCATTCAAGGCTGCCTTATCCTGCTGAAGAGAGGCTAAGCAGCAGCACAGGATAAGATCACTAATTACTACATACTTTTTTCAACTTACTTTAGAAGGAATATGCAGGCCCTGTGCCAGAGCAGGCAATCACAATCTCAGCACTTCGGTGCTATCTTTTGAGGATGGGAGATCTACATTTGTAACAGCTAATGATTATACATCTAGAAACAGAGCCTGGACTTTGGTCTCTAATGATGTTAATCTGCTGCATTTCTCAATCATGCTGTTCACTAATAGATTTTTAAATTAAAGAAAAAAATACTTGAAAGAAAAACTGTTGGGCAGTGTGCATGATTTTCATTCAATAGTATTTTCTTTAAAATATTCTATAATGTCTTTCAGAGAACAGGAGACATCAATAAACATGCTCAGTGTCCTTGTCATTCCTAAAAGCAATCCTCAGGAAAAGCAGATAGTTACCAGTGTTGATTGTCTTCTTGATAACACTGGCCACTTGTCCTTTAAGCACAGAGTTTAATAGCTTAACGATCGCTATCAAACAGGAGCAGAGAACAAGCAGGGACAAAGCCAGAAGGATGAGCCCGATACCAAGATCAGGCAGGTCTGAGTTTACAAAGATGTGTTGGCCTGAAAAACAAAAAAGGAAAATGAATTAGCCTACCCACATTTTCGCCTGTGATCCTAAGCCCCGCTCTGGTTTTCGTTCGCTCCCCTAAGAAAATTGGACCAAAGCAAACACAACTGGAGGGGTTGATGCAAAGAGGGAAAATGCCACCTTCCCTCCTCCCCAAAAGCCATGTCTGAGTGAGGCAGGAGAGGTGCTTCTACAGACATGCTTACAGAATGCACAGTGGGCAGTCCTATGGGCAGGCAGGAAGCTGGTGACCATGAGCAAGGGAGAGGAGCACCAAGGCAGGAGAAAATGCTGGGGTGCTCCAAGCTGCACGGTGGGTCAGCTTTTCCCAGAGGTGGCTGCATGCCTGAGCAGGGCTGTTCAAAGCCCTGCAGGGCATGCATAGGGATGGGATATCCTAGCAACCATGACAGCAAAGTAACCATAGCTCCGAGCCATCTGAACATCGAGGGTGACATGATACTGAAACCTCAATTGCTGGTATCAGGCAGCATGGAAAGAGATCCACCTGCAGCCAGACACCGTGGTGCTGCTGCTGTAACTCCAGCTGTGAGCCACAGCAGAGCACAGGCTCCTCAGGCAGCACCTGCAGCACTGCCACGTGTCCGGCGCTGGCCAGGGCTCCTGGATACACCTCAGAAGGGAGCTGTCAGCACCATTAGAAATCCATATACTTCGGTAAATATATTGCACAGGAGTAGTTCTACTACTTACATTTACTGATATAGTCTGTTTCAGTTATATTCTTGAGGGTCCATGTGGTGTTTCCTTCACTCCAGCAAAACTCAGGAGATGTGCAGTTTTCAGAAGGTGGAATTGTGACATTCTGCAGTGTCTGTGATTGCGAGACAAAGCAGAGAGTTCAGTCATCTACAATCCTTTACCAAAAGCTCATGTAGAATTTTCAAATTTTACTACAACCAAGATTCATCAGCTAAAAAGTCAGAATTGTAAGCTGGCATCACATTAATGACATGGTAACATTTTGCATTCTTAAAATAAAATATTATGCTGTTACCCAAGTCAATCAGTACAACATCTGAAGATTAAAATAGCCTCAAAATCTACATTGTAATAACCATAGCACCAATCCACTAACAGCTAAGGAACTTAACTACTGATGAGTTTCTGTGGAGTGAGGTTCATGTTTGGCTGCAGCTGTGGGGCAGTTGCATTCCTTTTCCAGCCACTGCCACAGCTTTCTTGATGAAAGAAAGACCTCTTTCCTGACATCTCCATGCAGCTCATGGTCTGATGAGTACTACAGCACTCTGAGTCAGAATGCTACAGCACGAGTGCAGCCTCTCTTGTTGGATGAGCACAAAGTGCTCCAGCTGATTTTCTGTGCCTCAGTTTCCATGTCAGTAGAAACAGAAGTGCTGTTCCTACTTTAATTTTCATGTTCAAGGGCTGTCTAAGAGCTCACTACAAGCACTATGATTAGCATTACTAAATTACTGAATTTCTGTGTACACCACAATAAAGGCTTCCTTACAAGCCCTCCTAGGCCAGACATGCTGCATTCTGACACCAGGTCCACAAGGCATTATGCAGACTAAGGAAGAGCTTGCTGACTGAGCTGTACTTCCACACAAGAGCAGCTGACAGCCAAATGGACTCTGAACCATGCTCCTGAGCACTAAGCATCTTTCCAAAGTGCCTGAGTGATTTTCTTTTGCAGAAATGGGGAAAGAGAAATCATATTTCTTTGCTGGGCACTGCCTACAAACACCTGCATTTGTACCTCTCTCCAGATGATGCAGGTGGGCAAAACTGGGAGTGGATCTGGTGCCCCCACAACTCCAGGGAGCACCTGGGCTCCAGGCACTCCATACCTGGTAAACCTTTACAAACTCAACACAGTCTTGTTTCTGACCTTCTTGAAGTTTTTTCAAACATCTTCGTTTCAAAGCAGCTTCACTAGATCAAAATGTTTGTTTTGCTTTAAGCATAAGGGGTCTGCATGTATTTATCCTGGCCATGAGTCTGTTTAATAATTTTTGCTAGAAATTAGTTTAATTTCTAGCAAAAATTAATTTCTATCATGGCTACACTTTCCTTCTAATTTCTAGCTTTAGAAATTAGAAGGAATGTGTAGCCGTGATATTTTCTGAAAAAGCCTTTCCTTAGGATTTTTCCTCCTGAGAAGCTAAGAGGCCTCAGGAACAAAATGTAAACAACGATTATCTGCTGGATCTGTGATTGGTCTCATGTGGTTGTTTCTAATTAATGGCCAATCACAGTCAGCTGGCTCAGACTCTGTCCGAGCCACAAGCCTTTGTTATTCATTCCTTTTTTTTCTATTCTTAGCTAGCCTTCTGATGAAATCCTTTCTTCTATTCTTTTAGTATCATTTTAATATAAGTTATATCATAAAATAATAAATCAAGCCTTCTGAAATATGCAGTCAGATCCTCATCTCTTCCCTCATCCTTGGACCCCTGTGAACAAGTTCACAGGAATGCAATGATTTAAATTATTTTCCTTTTTCCCCACCAAGGTCAAATCAAAATTTTGGGGGTTTCACATGTTTTGTAATTTGACTGTAAGCTTGAACAGTAGGTACACAGCCAAAATACAGGCAACACAGAAAACAGTGTGTCTAGAAATGAACATTTCCCTGCACTTTCCGAGCAGTTTTTTGCCCTGTGCAGGGCTCGGGGCTGGGGGCTGTGCCTGGGGGGCAGCGAGGGGCAGCGGGCCGGGCTCTGCAGCCACAGGCACAGCCAGGGCTGTAACCCCAGCGGGCTCAGGGGAGCACAGCTGTGCCCCATCCATCTCCCAGGCAGCGTTTCACTGCCCAGCCACAGCGCCGTTCAGTAGCAGCTGAGCGCCCAAGTTCAACCTCCACGGCCTGTGGAGGTTGAAACACTTAAGGACTCCTTAAGTATCTTCTGCCTCAGGACTTCAGGAATTACTTTTCTATACGTGCCAGCAGGTAGAATAGTCTAATTAGAGAATCAAAGGATATTTAATGCTGTAATTGCCGGTTAGCTGAACGATGCAAACCAAACACTCAGCTCCATAGTTTGCCAAAACACTCATTGGTGTTGGTGTGGGCAAGAGATTCCTCCGAGCTGCAGGGCTGCTTGGGTGGAGAGGAGCAGGACACAGCCCCACGGAGCCTTTCTCCAAGGGCGCTTTTCCAAGAGGGCTGCAAACAGCCAGCTGCCACCAGATCACCCCCACACACGTCAGACTGGAGCTGATTAGATCAGCAGATAAACGGTGGTTGAAACGATCTTTCCTCTGGCCTGTGGCACAGGCTTTTTCCACTTTCAGGGAGTTGGAAGACTATCAGGGTTTAAAGGCGTTTGGGTTTGAGAGGAGTAAAAGGCTTGGCACCAATCCACCAGCTCTGATAGGCAAGGGCCTGCACAGTACTGAAAGCAGCCAGGTCAAGGTCACCACTGGTGACCAAGCCTGGTTTAAGTGGAGCAGAAACTGCATTAAATTTTTTTCATTCTTTTTCTGCTGATAAAAACCCCACCCTCATTAAAAAATCTTATTTCACAATCCTGTGATAAAGAGCATCAGCTACAGATCAGTAATATATTTCCTGAGGTACCTGACAATTAATTTAACATGATACTCACCACATTGGTTTCAGTCACACACCAGATCTTTACCAGGCTTTTGTTTTTTGCTGATTCATCGTTCATGGCAATTGCATTTATTACTGATTTATCAAGCTTAAAAGGAACAATAAAAAGAATTTTAAAAAATGCTTTATTTTCAGTTTGTATCACATACTTCTTTTCAGCTCTACTCAAATAAACCCCCCTTGGAAGTTCAACCATATAAAATCTGCATGACTCCAATGCTGGAACTCCTGCCCAACAGGTAGGAGGGGGGTTACTCCCAGAAAAAAAGGTACAACGGTGCATGAACAAATGCTTTGTCTCATTCTCCCCACATCATCCACTACCTCATCTCATTCTTTCTGTTTAATCAGCTGCTCTGACACAACTGCCTGACTGTATTTACTGTCATTTCAGAAGCTGTGTGCATCCCCCTGGCCTCCCGATGCACACGATTATGTCCCATAATTTCAGTGTCCTCATCAGGTCCCGTACTGATCCTCTGGCTGTGTCTCAGCTAGTGCTACCTGCAGATGCCCAGGCAAGAGGCTGCCTTCCCATCCATCCCACATGGCTGAATTTGTCCTCACCAGCCTTCCCAGCCCTCCTCCCCTGTCTGCCATTGGTGCTGTGAAATGTGGGGGAAATAGAAACTGGAAACATAGAACTGGGGCTTTATGAGATGTGAATTAAGAGAAGAATCTGTTAATGAACTTTACCCCCAAGAACACAGAGATGGGAGAGGAAGCCTTCTCATATTCAGAGCATTTTGATTTGACTGAATCAGGTAGGCAGCTTCCTTGAAGTGAGAAAGAGCTTACCTCAATGATGAGCTTTGTAAAGGGGTCTGTGATAACTTTTAGTAGCTCTGGAGCATCCTCACCACTTTCAAGTTGAAAGGACTCAACTATAACATTGGTGAGATGGAAGAGATAGCCAGTAATGACTTCAACAGGTAACAGTGCAAACACAGCCAGCCAGTTAAAGAAATCGTGGATTGTTGCCCCAGCAAAGGCCCTGCAAGAAGAAATTAAAAAACAGAGCTGCTTTTAATTAAACAAAATGTGTATAACATCAATTAGATATGAAATCATAAAAGTAGAGATGAAGGGCATTTCAAGATGGGAATAATTTAATTTCTGGGGTCAAATGCAATAGCTACTTTGTTATGGAGTGCTAGATTGTCTCCACACTGTTGGCCAATTAAAGAGCCAGACAGGTGAGTAAAACAAGAAAAACTAGAAAAGACAGAAGTGATCCATAGCATGAGGCTGCCAAGAGTACTTTTTTGAAGAAAGAAGTGGCTGTACAGCCTGTGTTTGTTTTGCCTCTCACCTGTTTTTAGTACATTTTTAATCCTCAGCCAGTCATTGCCTCCAGGACCAGTTCTCCCTGACTCCTGGGACAAGAGGGCTCTGCAGTTCTCCCACATGTTTCTGCAAACTGTTGCTGTACAGGTCCCTTCAATCTTCTCCTCCAAAGCCTGAGGAGCCACAGCTCATTCCTCAGAGGCTTTGGCCAAGAGTATTTCAATATACCCAGTGCAGAAATGACAAGGTACCACAGTCTCCTATCACTCCCAAGTGCACTGCCCAACTCCAGTGAGCCTCCAAGTGCTCCATGAGCTCTCTCAGTGGCAATGTCAAGTGTCAGTCTAAAAGATGTCACTGTATACATCAGACAGCCAGAACATTTCATTTCTTTACAGTTACCAGCTCTGGCTTTCTGCAGACTTCAACATTGAAATCTCTTTTAAGGAAACCAGACCAAACTTATGTAATACTAACTTTGAGTACAGCCCTCCTATAGCTGGCACATAATAAAAGATGGGTGGTGTAGTGAGAGCACTTGAAAATTTATTCCTGTGTAAGATCATTAAGAATGGTGAATTCTTACAAACCCACAAAATTTTTAAAGGAACATGATATAGTTTTTTTTTCCGAGCATATAAGGCCATACATGTAGGCAGCTTTAAACCTTTGCCGTGGCCATGCTTGTGACTTTCCTATCTAGAAAGGTTGAGTGGCTGTAGTAGTGACAGGGAATATAGAAGAAGACCTAAAAAAATGAAAGAAACAATTTTCCAGATCCAAAGTTTAAGTACAGTACCTTCTAAATTCATTCCTGTCCCCAGCTTGCATAAGTGCCACAATTGTGTTTGTAACTGAGGTGCCAATGTTTGCTCCCATGATGATAGGAATAGCTGCTCTAACAGTCAGCACTGGCAAACAGAAAAGGAAACAATGGATGAAAAAAAAAATCAAAAAAATCATATTATCAGCAAGCTCTATGTTTCAACAAAAATTTCTATTGCTATCAGTGAAACCCTGACTTCCCTTGATGTCAGTGTAATGATCTGCTTCAATCCAAACATGTTTGCTTTGATCAAGCCCCCTGGGAACATGGCACTCCCATAGTCCCATAATCCCTACTGACACTATGGCCCATGGTTATCCATTTTCATCACATGTTAGAGGTACAGATGAAAATAAGGTCTCTTCTTTCCAGGCATTTTCCTACTTACTGCAGAATTTTGAAATGATGTCACAGAAAAAAATGCAGTTCAGTAACTGCCTAACATGACAAATGATGCAGATAATTCCAAAATTAAGTCATTCAGTGCCAAGGCTTCCAACGATTTTCCTTGCAGTTGTGGTTTTATTATTATTACTAGTACTAGTACTACTATTGCTACTACTAGTATTAATACCATTATCATTCCTTTTTAAAATCTGATTTTATATCAGGGAAACAGCTGTGAAAAACTTTTCCTACAGTCTCTATTCTTTTTACCCAAAGCTTCTACAATTGGAACACAAGTGGGAATGTTGGCACCTGAGACAAGGTTTATGAGTGATCTCTAGGAAGATTCTGTGAGCAGACTCACATGTGGAGGACACCATGCTGACTATGATGGATGAGGATGTGCTGGAACTCTGGACCATCACAGTCACCAGAACTCCGATCACCAGTCCCGCGACAGGATTTGAGAGCACTGAATCATCTTTAAATATGTCCCCTGCTGCTTTACCTATAAAAAACCCATATTCACAGAGTGAGGGAAGTACAAGGGAAAGTCAGTGTTTAATTCAAGATCATTCAGCCATTTAATTGATACATATATAATCATATTTTTTATCCCAAAAAGTACCGTGTAGCCCAGGGATCCAGATTCATGTCCTGGACTCTCAGCTTCTCAGATTTTAGAGGATACTTTATATTCTCTCATTTCAGTGACTATAAGGCCTGCTGAACTCTGCAGAGAAGCATATAATGCCACAGCCATCAGCAGAAAGACTGTAGGACAAAAGACCACCCATTGATTTAAATGTAATTACTTGGTATTTTTGGATACTTTTATAATACTGATTAATTCAGTTCCTGTACCTTTCTGTGTTTGCAAAATACTTCAACAGAAGTGCACATATTTATCTGATAACCACTCCTGAGTCCATCAACTGAATTCAACACTTCAAGGTAAATGTAAAAAATACATTTCAATAGTTTTCATCTTTGAAGGATTTGGGGAACATTTCAGTGTGAGATATTTTGGTCAAGAGCACAATTTTTGTATTTCACCTTGTTGAAATGTCTTTCACATGGGACAGATTTATGTATAGATGTATTTTTTTAAACTGTCACTAAAGTAATGGGAAGCTACTGGGAAATTGGGGCCAATAACCCCTACATCAGCTCTTTGGAATTTGAGACAGAAAGACCCTTTCAAACAACTGAAGGTCAGTGTTTAATCAGAGCTGCTTCCTTCTCAATCTGTGTCTCATCACACATGAAGAATGTTCTTGAAGAGTGGTAGTTGTAATTAAGCATCTCAGACAAAATTTACTGCCTTATTAATTTATTCTTGATATTTTAGATATTTTCATACCTCCTACCAGTTGAAAAGCAGAGCTCAGTACATCCAGAGAACACACAAACATGTAGAGTAAGCAAAGGAGCATAATGAACTTCCCTATCCCATAGAGTACACGAATGACTTTTCCTTTTGTATCCAGATCTGCAAAACAAATACATTATGTATGAAAGAATCATTTGAATTTTTCTCTGGAATACTCTAGTGCACAAACAGAGACAGTGGGGACAAAGACAGTGACATGGCTCCAGTGTGTGATTAAACCCAAAAGAATGTTCTTAATCACATTTTAACTGCAGAAGCAGGTATTTTGTTTGCCTACTTTTACCACAAAAAATCTTTTTGGTATGTGACAAAAGCCTTATGAAATCTGACATTGACCCTTGGTTCTATAGTCATTCTTCTGAGTAAAAAAAGACCAACAGCTGCCTGGATATAAAACTGTATTAGTGCTGGACTGTTTTACATTTACCTTCTCATGTTTTAAGGAGGCTAAGAAGCATGATTTTGGGATTTTTCTTAGCTGACTGAATATAATAAACCCATTAACTCTTGAAGAACACGAGACAAGTGATGGGAAAACAAAGTAAGTAAGTTATTTACAGAGAAGTGGCTACCTGACCACTTGACCCCGGTGTCCTGCAGTTCTGGCAGAGCCCACGGGTCTTCTTCTTCTGGTCTTGTCTCATCTATCAAAGCTACTGTGGAAAATGCAGGTTGAATTTCCCCTTTATTTCCAAGTGAAGCCACATTGCCTGATGAATTAGAACATTTAAAAAATTGTTTAATTACTTTCCATCTTCTCCAAGGATCCCCAAATCCTATCTATTTTTTATAACTCAGAGTGAGCACATTACCTTTGTGATTTTCTCCTTCTTTCCCAGCCATGTTCTGGTTTTGTTTGGAAGAGTCCCCAATATAATTGTTGGTTTCAGGCTTTTCTACCTCCGGCCAGGGAGCCATGATCTGTGACTAACAAAGCAGTGTTGATTGAAATGCAAGTGCAGTCAAAATATTCACCTTATAAGAGTGCATGTGAGAAATATGATAAGGATAAAGAGCACAGGAGATGAAAATTAAATAGAAGCAATTTTCCCTTGAACACAAATTTTTGCTAAACTTTATGAGTTATTCTTCTACTTGGGAAGTTGATTTCTCATTTTTTTTAATCACAGTTTATTTATTTGTGTACACAATTAAAAATTATATATATTTTAATCTCACATCTATATTTTCATACACTTTTAACTGTCATTAAAGCAAATATTCCTCTGCTTTCCAAAAGGTAGGCATTTCTTCTCTTTAATTAATTTTAACTCCATTCAACAAGAAGTCAGAGAATTGTTTTGTTTTCTTCCACCTTTTGGATTTAAGCAACCTCCTGGTAATTCAATACACAGACCTTTACCTTGTAATTCAATACACAGAAATGTTTTAGCAAAAAAATTCCTCCCTAAAGCACTGCTTAGTTTGGGTTGTGAATGATAACACAATGCCTTGTTGCCTTTACTGGTTCATTGCCATGGAAACACGAAGAGGAGAATCCTGGACAAGGTGGAAGAAGAGCCCAGAGAAGAGGACAGAGAGAGAGGGGCCATTTGCAGGTCTGTATTTGTCTGTAAGCCACAGCTGATGCTGCAAATGGAGCTGAGCTGGAAGCAGCAAGGTCCAGCTCATGTCACACAGGCTCTCTCTCTGAACCTCTTCCTCCCTGACCCCTTTCTGGGCACGTTTGAATGCACTCTATTATTAATGAATAATAACTTAAAAAGTGAGACATCACATGTCCAGATCCTGCCAGCATGGGTGCAAGCACACATGGCAGACCTGGTCCAGGCACAAGAGGTGGCCATGCTTGGAAAAGTCCTCCCTATTTACTTCACCAGTATTGGAAGCCAGACGGAGAGACATGAAAGGGGGAAGTGACTATGGAAATAGGAGCCAATATGGGCCACAATATTGCCTTAACAGACCTGGTGACATCAGCCAGCACATCTAAAAACTCCATGGAAAGGATGGGAGAAGTGAACCCTGTCCAGGAAAGCCCCACCTGCAGGTCTGTCTCTTCCATGCTCTCTGCCCCACAAGTCAGTCAGAGCTGCCCCATGAGCAGCACGTCTGGCACCCACATGGCTGAAACCCTGGTCAGCAAATTTGCCTCCAATGCCCCTCATACACAGAGCCCCTGTGCCCCCTGTGCCTCCAAAAGCCAGAGCTGGTTTCATGCTCCCATAAACAAGGTTCACCAGCAGTTAGCAGTCGCTCTCAGGGAATATAATTAGTCATTCATTTAGTCATAATCCTTTATGTAGCTGATGGCGAAAATGTTTTGTGCCTGCCCACATCAGTAAGCCACACATCCTCCTCCTCCCTTTAGCTGGGAAGGAAAAGTCACAGACAAAATCACTTGTGTCTTACTGTGACACAAGTGGGTATTGTTTTCTGGCACTCCACAAAGAAAAGAGTATCTCCTCTTCCACATTACCAGGAAAAGTTATTCTGCAATTCCATTGGCAAAAATTACACGTTTTGCATTCTTTATTTGTGGTGTAAGACCCAGAGCAGCTCCCAAGATACACAAAGATCTTCAAACAGATGAAAGAAAGTCATTCTTGCTTGTTTCAACAAGGATTCCCATTTGCTTGGAGCAAATTCTCGCATTTCCATCCATGCCAAAACAACCTCCAGCCCCACCCAGACAAAAACACCTCCATCTTGTTAAACAAGTTTCATTTATATATGTTCAGCATTTAAAGAGCTATTAAAAAATAACTGCTCTGCACAAGTGATTCTTAAGTGAAATGTAATCATGAAAATATATTGGAAAGTCAGATGTGAAGCTGCAACTTATTCCAGCCATGGAGACACAGAATATGCTGGACACCACCATCCCCAGAGATGCCATCAGCACTACAGCTCTTCTGTTACGCTTAGTATGGAAATTAAGGATTCAGCCTGCATTATTACTGCATGGAAACTGAGCTGATGCATTCAGTGGAGAAACTGGAGCTTGAAAACTTCAGCAGACAATCAGCCTCTACGTCTCCTAAATAAAGTCTCTCCAAACAAGAATTCGGCAGAGCATTTTTCCATAATAAGCATCTCCCATGTTCCTGAGGTGGTCAGGAGCCCACAGGTACGTCATGTATTATTATTGTTTTTGCTTTATGTGATTAAACATCATAGAATGAGAGTTAATCACCTCTGTAGAGGAAGTTTTTATAGGTATGTATATAAAGTCATTCATATGAGCCCTAGCCAACCTCTGATTTGAGAAGGTAGAATTGAATACTGGACACCTTCACAGCATTTGCCTTGAGCATTTGGGTTTGCAGAGGCATTACTAGAATGGCCCATGCTGTGTGAGTGGTATTAATGACTGATGCTAGCAGAACCATGTATACCCTTGAAGTCCTCCCATAGTTGTCAGCTTTCCCAGATCCCAGCTCTTGTTAAGAGGAATAGCTGAGAAGATAGTGGAGAGACACTTGATACTCTCTGCTGGAGTCCTAGCCACGGCTACTTACTGTTAATTAACCGCTGTGCTGCAAAGATAATCTACATTCTACTGTTTTCCCTTTAAAGAATTTTTTCTTGGCCCAGATACAGACATTAGCACCCTGAGAACACACTCAGAGGCCAGTCAGTGTGCTGTGGAGGAGCAGGGCAGCGGGGTGGCCGAGTGACCGCGTCGCTCCCCGGCTGCTCTCACGCGCCTTTGCAGAGGCTGACGTCAGCTGTGGCAGAAAGCACCAGCACTGCTGACGCAAGACACCAGTGACAATGAAAACCCTCATAGTGGTTTACCTGTGAGCACCAAAGACAGACACATGCAAAGGAACATGTTAGAGAGAAGGCCAATGGCAACGCACACTGCAACAACTTGCTGTGCTCAGCTGGACGCACCAGGTCCAAAGGCAGGAGAGCCACAATTGCTGGATGAGGCACTGCAGGGATGAGCTCTGCCCAACCCCAGGTGCCTCAGTGCCACGCATCTGGCTCCTGCCTTGGCTGACAGGACAGCAGGCAGGGTGCCTGCAGCCAGGGTGAAGTCACGGAGCTCACGTCAGGACAGGCGTTGGTGCTTTGGATATCCACCTGCGGGGAGCGGTGCTGAAACGGGAGCTGATTTCCTCCTGAAGGTGGCAGGTCACAATGTGCTATGCATATTGCAAAGGGCTGAAAACCAATGCCTGGGCAAGGTGTAATCCAGCCCGTTTCAGTGAACCTCGTGGCAAATCCTCTCACACCATCGTGTGTGCTTCTGTCGTTGTGAGTATAATCTTTCCTTGCCTTTGGAAAATGCTAACCATGTGTGACATCCTTTCTAACTTCAAAAGAAACTGAACCCTCTCCCTTCTAAGAGGGAGATAGATGGGAAAAATCAATGGCCTTCAAATTCTGAAAATGTGAGAGAGAAAAACTCAGAGCCAAAGTGGGCTTCTGTGGTTTTTATGTCCATACTCTCTCATTACAGCATTTCAAAGAGTTAAAGTCTCTGGGGAAATTATCTGAGCAACACTAGGTGTCATGCAGTTGCCCTATATTGCATTCCTCAGTGACTCACGGGCTGTAACAGCTTTGCCTGTGTTGCAGAGCTGCACTCTCTGTGCTTTGCAGTTCTAAATCAGAAACAGCTGCCAATCTGTTTGTTTTGCTGGAATTAACACAGCTAAATGAGCTACCCCCTGTGTGCCCAGCCAGCATTGTTTGTACCTCTCCATCCATGACAGCTCACCCAAAGGTGAGCCACATTGTGCCTCACACAAGAACTATGGAGCAGCAGCAAGCCTTAAAGAAATCTCACTCCTGGGGAACAGACCCAGTCAAAACAAGATAAAATAAAAAGTACTGAAGGAAAGAGAAGTATTTTCAAAACTAACTGATAATAACTACAACCACCAACGTGACCATACATGCACCTACAGGCTGCTTAAGCAGCTCCATATCAGATTTTGGGTTCAGCCAGGCTTTCCCCATTCTCTCTCCCTCTCACTCCCTCCTTCTGTCTCAGCTTTTCTACTAAAGTACCTCACTTCCTTATCATTCACCACAGCACTAAAGTTTTTATCTTAAAAAGGGATTTATTAGCTTTGGATACCATTAGCTTGGTATCCAAATATATGACTTAGTAAATATGAATATTTATCACACCTACTTCACAGGAATAAATACCAAGCTATATGCCAGACTTTCTTGAAGAAATAATTGTCTCTTTCCTCTCAAAATGTACCACTTGCAGCATAGAAGCACATTATGTAGAGACAGGAAAAGAAAGCTTCTGAGCCAGCACAAATTCTTTCAGTAGCTTTGCATCAGCTGATAGTTTTGCCCCAGAACCAGTTCCATGGAAGCCACAAAGCCCCAGGTGCAACAGAAGCAGTAACAACTTAAATAAACACCAGCAATGATTCAGCCTTGCTAGGAGCAAGTCTTGTCTTTGCTCTGGCACCAGCTGCTTCCTTGGGGCTTTTTCTTTGAATAAGTCAGCAGGATTAGCCGGGATGTAAACTTTCAACTCATGCAGTAGTAAAGGCAGAAAGAGATATGCAAAAGCTACAAAAACACTGTGCTCAGTTTTATTCCCATGGATCTGTAAGACTCATTGCTCACAAGCCTGAATCTAACACATAACAAAACTAAAAAAACACACAAAACAAACTAGAAAAGACAACTAATATCTATGTATGTGCATGGAGAGAATAAATCCCAAAGATTAATTTTTGAATTCACAACGAAGCAAAGCTCTGGACACTGCCCCTGAGGAGCCAGAGCCAGGAAATACCAGTGAGCTACTTGAAATGCCTAGTAGGTATTTAAATAAAACAATTACTTTTTCAGAATAAAATGCCAAAAAAATTAATAACTCTACCAACAAAGAAATAGTACAGATCTACCCCATCCCATAGATAAAATACACAGTAAAGAATAAAGAAAGGAAAACAAAAAGACGTTAAAAAGACTTACTGATCTAATGGAAGAGCTGATAATAAAAGTTACTGAGAAACCAGCTGATTTCTGCCTGCTGCCACATTTGTTGGGCAAACTACATCAGAGTCTAATGTATTCCTTTTACCTCCGTGTATCAAACCAAATTAGCATAAGAAAATGTTTCCATCAAGAACAGCCTGACACGGCCGTGGTGAGGCACACAGCCCTTACAGAAGATCTATGCTAACACATGAACTGACCGTATTTCCTTCCAATGTTTCATTAATCATATCCTAGACATTTTCCATTATCCAATACCACTGATCACTATGACTTAAAATCTCACTTCTTTTCAAATAATAGTTAAACAAATACCTTCACTTGATATAGGCTTTTTTGGGGGGGAGGTGGTTTTTTTGGCAGCTGCTAACAAAATATTTTATTTCTTTATCATATTTAATAAGAATAAACCTAGCTCATTGCAGAAAAAAAAGCACAGTTTATTTTCAGAGCTATGTTTTTTATCACTTCCTTAAAACATAGATGCAGTTAAAGGAAAACAAGGTAAAAATATTAACAAGAGGATGACATTTCACATGCCACTCCAGTACCCCCATTACCTCCCTTTCGTTATTTCTTGAACTGCAAAAGCAGAGCTTTAGATTTACAAGTTAAAAAAGTTCAAAGGAGAAGAAAAGTAAACTCAGTCTTAGTTGTTTTTACTTACCACGACTTAATTCCGAGACAATAGAGTGAACGGATCAACTGGGCAGCCACTGAAACCTGCAATATATATAGACAGGTGTTGAGCAAAGTTTGCTTTCATCACTGCACACTAACATTCCTATTTTACAGTCCAGAGGCACTGCCTACCTGCAACTTAATGATCACAATAAAACTTTTTTTTGCAGGAGTGGGCAGCAACCACCACTGATAAAACTATGGGTTATTTCACACTTATCACATTCTAAAAAATGTCCCATCAGCATTTAAGTACAAGTTACAAATGTGCTCATGTGAGTGCTGGAGAACTAATTGTTCCAGCCTGAAAAATTGCTGTCCGCCTGATCATTCAGTAATCTTTTTTCCAATAATAATTTTCCAAAAATATTTTGCAGTCTCAAAAGTCTGTCAAAAGAGTGTGAAGGAGATGTAGTACTGTTATTTGTCTGTTCAGGTGCCTATTAATCTGCCTAAGAACAGAAGTGAAGGAGAATCAGATAAAAACGGTGTAAGTAGGAAACACGTAAGAACTCCTTAGAACAGAGGATGGAGTTTCATTCTTATCAGTGCTCAATGTTTACAATTAAGGCTAGCTCATTAGCATTTTGGCTGTGGCTCTACTTCCAAAGTAGATTTAAAGGTGTAAGGACACCTTTGATAATCGCGTTCAGAACACTGGAGATGAAGACAAATAGATGATAAAGAGATAGGTTATTCAATAAAAGAGTGTGGTACTACAGATTAGACAAAGCAGCCACCAGCATTGCTGTCTGTCCTAGTGCTGATCATCTTCACAGGGAGCTGCATGGGGGGACTGCATCAGGCACTGCAGCTTCATGATCTTTGATATTTTTCTGTTTCTGTAGTCAACTTACGCTGAGAAAATATGCTGCAAACTAGCCATCTAAGCAGCAGATCTGCCTTGTCTGCTTGTGTGCAGTCATATCTCCCAGCAGCTTAGTGACTTAGTAACTCAGTAAAGTAAAACTCTTGCTTTTTGCACCTTTCAGTCCCCTGGAGATGTCCAGCCTTTGGAGCGGTGAGTCACAATTTCCCCTTCTGCTGCGTCGGCGTCAGAAATGTTTAATAAGCTGTGGCCAGGAGAGCTCTGCAGCCCCGAGTGCAGCATCACATCCTGGCAGCAGAGCCACCAAGCGCCTCCCCTGCTGCAGGTGGCTCTGCTGGTGCTGACCCCACTGCCCACACCGTGCTGGGCAGGGCTGATGGTGCAGCCCAAGGATGGGAGCACCAGCCCTGCCTCACCCTCCCCACTTGCAGCTTGCACAGAGGTGGAAAGGATGCAAAGGAAACCAATTTCTCTTCTGTGTGAAGTGGAGAACTGTGCAAAAGGGGAAAGAAGTAATGGAAAAAGGACCCAATGTTGTCCTTGGTGGTTCACAGGCTCAGTTTTCTTAACAAAAGTGTACTTTAACATTACACCTTTAAAAGTACATTTTAAGTCGTGCCAAACATGCAGGAAATCAGGTGAATGTTTTAATTGGGAATACTTGTACTTCTTTGAGTTATGGCTTATTTTCTTCTGAGTCACTGGTTGTGAAACCCAGGTCTTCTGAGTGGGAAGTTATGAAATGTGTACATTTCAAGTACCCAAGTACCCTGTGGGTCAATCAGAATGTGGTGATGTCCTCTGTTTTATTCCAACATCGCTAATTCCATTTGCTAAACACAATCCTAAGTGCTGACCAAGTTAATATTTTAGAAAGACAAAAATTCTATGTCAGACCTATTGCACTAAAAAAAAAAAATCTTTAGGAAAGAAAAAATAGTCATTTACACAAAGGCAGACAATCTACAGTCTGTCTTTGGAAGTCCAGGGTGAATCTTCTGCAGAGTCACTCTGAAAGAGCCTTCATAAGAAGTTTGTCACAAGGGATGAAGGTGGTGTTATTTGTTCCAGAAGCCTTTCCTTCATTCAAAATCAGAGGAGAAGCTGATGTTCTTCCTGGAACACCGGGGCAGTCAGAGTGGTAGTTCAGAGTGCTTGTTGGCACACACTCAAATGATGCTGCTGCTGCTGCTGCTGCTTGGGAAGTGTGAGGCAATGCTCTATCTTTCCGCTTCAGAGCTTACTTTGAAGCTACTGACTTAATTAAAAATATACATATATTGAATAGGAAACACTAAATAAAGTAAAGAAATTTCAAGGGTCCTGGTTTCCTCTAACAAAAGTGCTGGAACACTCTGCAGCTATTTGGAATAATACCTGTGAAAATCTAGCATTTAGCAGGAAGTGCAAACACAGAAAATGTCTTAAACACAGAATAAGAAAAAAATTCCTAGCATGTGCAAATTCTGTGAGAGGTGAACTCTGTCCAGTCACTGTTATATGTTGCAAGAAGTTATGACACAGAAAAGAAACATGTCCACATAACATCTGTGCCACAAGATGCTTTACAGATCTCCCCCACAAAAGGGGTACCTGCTGTGCAAGTGTCAACCCCATCCTATCTGTAAGACCCAAGCCCTAGTTTAGCAAACCAAGTGCACATAAGTCACAACTAAAACAAAAAAAAATAATTACAAGGAAGTGAAAGAACTGGCCATTTATCCTGCAAAGGTGTGTCAGTGCAGTCCAATATACATATTCACTGACAGTAATAATAATGTGATGAGGTTTGCTCTTTTATAGACACAGCTTCAAAAGACAGCAAGCATGAGCATGGCTCTCAGCTAACACCAGGAGAAAAATCTCTCTCTCTTACATTTTAATTTAATTTTTAATATTCCACAATCCAAAGAATCCACACCTAAACAATGTATATTCAAAAGGGTGGTAATCTAGAAAACAGCAATATGGCTCTTTACTGAAGAGAACAGGAATTGTTTCCATCATTTGGAAACAGAGGTGTCTATTTTCTCTTGTTCAGAAACCTTGACCAAATCTAGTTGTCTATATTTGGGAACAACATGAGTGTAAATCTCTCTTCCAGATATATAAAACACAAAGCCCTGATCATAAAGAGAGAGGCCAGTGTTGATTTCAATAGGAATTGTAGCCTGAAGAGTTATTTGGTTAAGGACTTACACCCATTCAGCTGAAAAACATTTTCCTTCTTTGTGTAGTTACCTGGAAAAATTTAAGTCCTGGCTTTATGTATTGTCTGAAAAGTATTCTTCCTATAAACATTTTAGCAATGAACCTTGTTAATGGAAACACTCAGTCAGATGTGTTTTTTGAGTATGAACTTCCATAGTGGTACAGCTGGGTATTTATTTGAAACAATGCTTGTAGCAGACTTTGACCCTGACATTATATAGGATGCTTTGATTTTGTAACAGAGGGTAAGTGCTACAATTCTGCTGTTCACTAATTAATTTATTTTCCATTGAGAAGTGTAAATTTGTCTTTGAAGGAAATCATTGGCTTTTAGCTACCCTACACTCTTCTGCCTATTACTGCCATACATACTCAGAACTTTTTTTTCCCAGTATTTCTGCTATAGTTGAAAATAGTAAAGAATAACTCCTAAGTCTACTTTGACAGGCATAAGAAAACCCCTAATTTCATGTATAAAGAAAATGGATCCTATCACAGGGTTGTCTGTTACAATACTGTGTATTTCATTTAACATGAATGATATGCAAAAAAAATTAATGGAGTTACAGCAGTTAACATACTTCCAGAACTGAGTAATGAATAAAGTCATAAAGAGACAGTACTCAACAGAACCAATGCCAGGAATGGAAGGGGGAAATAAAATGTGAACCAAAGGAGTCACAAAAAGAAATCCTACAGGAAGGGCTTTCAACCATACAAAGGAAAATAAACATTTAAACACCAGGGAAATATTTTTTATGAAGCAATTATATGGCAAACAATTTCAGACAGATAGAAGTGTTTGCAAGGAAAAAGAAAATCTCTTTTGGTCTTACAACAACTGAGCAGTTCCTTCAGCATAGAATGAGTTTATTCTCATTACCACCATGTCTCAAATTTTTCTGACAGTACAAATGTATCCTCAGACATGAGTTAAGGGAGTTATTTTGTTGACATTTTCCATGATAGCTATGTTTTCATTAAAGTAGCTTATTACAGTTATTTTTACTGTTCCTGAAGTATCTTATTTTAACGTCCTATTTAGTTGATGTTTTGCTACAAGATGCACTGTTCTCAACATTTACTGCCATGTAAGGGGCTGCTCATCTGGAGCCTGCAGTCCAGGCTCTGGGGTGAGGGCTTCAGAGCAGGGGCAGCTCCCACAGCCTCTGACCCCCTGCCAGGGAGGCATGGCCAGAGGCAACAAGGCACAGGCTAAAATGGGGCATGAAAACATAGAACCACCAGTGGCCTGCATTTGATTTCAGCAAGAATGCTAAAAAGCTGGATCATGTAATTTGCTTTTACTACTAAATCCCAGATATATTTTTAAACTTTGCTTACCATAGCTGTTTTAAACTTTCACTTCTTGTCTGGAGTGTATAACTAAAAGGTTTAACTAAAGGTTAAGATAATTCATTAAAAAATAATCTCCAAGACAAAGACCTGGTGATGCTTTGGCATCAGAAATTTTTAATCACAAAAGAAACCCAATATTATTCCCCTCCTGCTAACCTTTCCTTACACTTTTTATAGTCTCTCCCCTAACCTTACCCTGACACCACACTCCTCATTCCCCACTCCTGTTCACTCTCTGAACCAATCTTATATTCCACAGGCCTCTGGTTGCCTCCCACTTTGGTCACACATGAATTCAAGTGGCACCTTCCCAGCAAAAAAGTGATGGGGAAGAGGAGGAGAAGTGAAAGGAAATGTGAGAGCTCTTAAATAAATAATAATATTCACACTCTTAGGCAAACCTTAACTTACGGATTCAAGTGCTTTGGGAAGGTAAGCGATGTTGGCTCCCTTATTATTCAGACAGTTTCAATATATGTTTAATTTTAAGAAACCCATTGTTTTCCTCCTACGTGGTTTGTTAACTCTTGGCTGACACTGGGCATGGTGCTGCTGGTAGCAGGACAAGCCAGAGTAATTACTGTCAGCCAGCTGAGCATGACTGCAGAGACAGAGGCTCCATCTCACCATCCCCACCCGTGTGCTCCTCCTGCTCCTGCGCCGTGCAGCCTCTGCCTGCTGCCTACAGGGCACACCCACACCTACTTAGCTTATCCCCAAATTAATTCTGACAAAAAGGCAGATTTGAGGGTGGCATAAAATGAGGATTTACAAAATAAATAGTCTCTCAAGAACACACTACTCATTCAAAGGCCATATGCACTAATTCTGCACAAAAATGTGTATTCCAAATAAAGTATGGAACACCTCAAACTTCAGGTGAAAAATTATCAATTATTTCATCAATGACACTGTTCTGTACTTACTGTTGCAAAATGCTTGGCAATATCTCCTTTCTGAGCCTTTATTCATGAAACAGCTTTTGGACAGCTCTAGGTGACTGACTCACCTGAAGGTGATCTGATGCCATAAAGTGAGGGAATAAATCTCTTTTCTTTAAAATAGCTGCCATACAACTAATTGTCCAACTCCCTAATTCTGTACAAGTCATTAAACTAGATCTGCAAAATTAACAGCAAAATGAAACCATCTGGTATTCAATAAATATCAAACACAGTAACTTCCCTTAATGTATAGTTTATAAGGAATTACCTGTGATTATCATCTAATAAAAAGGCCTTTGAATGTATCTGGAGAAAGGCAACAAAGATGGTGAAAGGCTGGAAGGAATGTCCTGTGAGCAGCTGCTGAGGGCTCTGGGTTTGTCCATGTAGGAGAAAAGGAGGCTAAGGAGTGACTTTATTGCTCTCTGTGGCTTCCTGAGGAGGGGAAGTAAAGAGAGAAAGACAGAGAGGGATGATCCCTTCTCCTCCCTTCTCCAGGGATAGGAGTCATGACAATGGTTCAAAGCTGCACCAGGAAAGGCTTACACCAGACATTAGGAGGCATTTCTTTAACAAAAGGGAAGTCAACCCCAGATCAGACTTCATAGAGAGGTGGTCAATGCCCCAGGCATGTCAGCATTTAAGAGACATGTGGACAATGCCATAAACAACATGCTTTAACTTTTGGTCAGCCCAAATTGGTCAGGCAGTTGGACTAGATGATGATTGTAGGTCTCTTCCAACTGAGTTCTGTTCTGTTCTATTCTATTCTATTCTATTCTATTCTATTCTATTCTATTCTATTCTGTTCCATTCCATTCCACTCCATTCCATTCCATTCCATTCCTGCCAGGATAACCAGGAAAGGAATCCAAGTCGAGTTATGTGTGAGGACAGCCCTCTCCTGTGTAAGCACTGCAGTAATTTTCTTACTGCATTAGGCAAACTAGTCTTGCTGCATAGTTGAGAGATCTTGCAATTAGGAGTGTGCTAAACATCAGAAAATTTGTCTCCTTCTTTCACAGCACCATCTTTCAGTGATGCCTGTGCCACAAAAACAGTTTCAATCCAGTCCTGCTGTCAGCCACTGAAAATGTGGATTCTTTTAGAGGATTTTGTTCTTGAAAGCATGACATTGTACATGGTGCAAGAACCATTCCCACACTCCTTGCAGTATAAATTGGATATAAGTCTCAGCCTTAAGTCATACATGAAGAAATGCAAGGCTTTTTTTCCTTAAATACTATCCCCAGGACTTTCTCTAGATTTCAGGTGCCTATCTTCAAGATACATGCAATCAGTGACTTCACTAGAATAAGAAGACATAGCTTCTATAAACTTTTGAAAGATTAAATCTCCTGTTCACACACAATTACAGTTCCTATTGACTCAGAAGTGTAAATGTGTGTGTGTAAGGCATTATATTGACCAAGGCATGCAGGCAGTGGCTGCTTTTTAATTGTTTACAGTTCATCTTTTTACACAAATATTTTTAGCTTTATAAGGGGTAATTAAGGGAGTAACAAGACCAATAATTGCTTTTACAAAGGAAGACTGTAATAGACACAAGGCAAACCTGAAGAGGAACCCAAGACAGAAAGGATTTCCTCTTGTGCAGGGATTTTGCTGTTTGCTTCCCTTAAAGGACAGAAACTGATGGCCTTTTATTGCATTGTGTCTCTTTATATGAAAAATCATAGAATCACAGAATGGCCTGGGTTGGAAGGGACCTTAAAGAGACTGCCTGGTTCCCACCTCTCTGCTGTGGGCAGGGACACTTTTCATTAGACCAGGTTTCTCAAAGCCCCATCCAACCTGACCTTGAACACCTCCAGGGATGGGGCATCCACAGCTTCTCTGGGCAACCTGTTCCAGGGCCTCACCACCCTCATGGGGAAGAATTTCTTCTGAACATCTAATGCAGACCTGCCCTCTTTCAATTTAAAACCATTGCCCTTTGTCCTGTCACTCTCTGCTTATGAAAAATCCCTCTCCATCCTTTTATAAAGCCTGGAATCTATAAAGGCTTTTCCTACTGAGTACACCAAGCAGAACTCAAAGGTATTAAATAAATATCCAAACCTTTGGGCTCAGTGATGGCATGGTCACACATGCAAAATATTCTCTGTTGTATTCTTAAGCTGAATTAATGAAACAGGAATTTGAACATTTCTTGGAATACAGAGCAATACTTCAAGGATATCTGAATACATCATCAGCTATTTTTCCTAAAGGAAGCAGATCTCAGCTTTGGCTGGTTGCTCAAGTGCAAAGAGGAAATACTACAGCAAAGACCTTCTTTTTTTAAAGAGTGGATCATGTTAGCTTTTAAAAGCATTATAAACAATTCCTCTGCTCAGGAAAATATAATTTTACCTCTCTAAAAAATTAATTGATAAACCACTGGCTATGTAGTTTGGCTGCTCCTTAAAACCATTTCAAACTTAGTCCCAGATAATATGCTCATTGATAAGCTAGAAATTTCTGGCATAATATGACCTAATTAACCTCTTGCTTTTAAGTCTTGCAAAGCATCTCTATCAGTTGGCAGAAACACAGTCTTAATAATAATTTAGTGTATTTTCATTGAAGTTCCTGCACTTTCAATAAAAATTATACTATTGCAAACCTATGACTTCCATTACTTTCAAATTAAGTGTTTCTTTGTTTAAGTAACAAGCATAAATTAGCTCAGCAAGAGGAGAAGAATTGCTTCTTAATTGTACTGGAAGAACTTTTTTTTTAAACCTGAAGGTAACAAGTGTCATTTTGCATATATTAAGATTTAAAGAGGTGCTTTTGTTACAGCTGATGTGTAACTCAAGACTTTCAGAGTTGTAAAACTGTAACTTTATGCTAATTTATATAAATAATGTATAGCCCATTTACAATACCTTACCTGCTGTCCTTGATCCTCACACCATGCTTGGATTGGTCTGCTATTTTTTAATCAGCTGTCTCCACAGGTCTTGTAAACTGTCCCTGGTTCCAGGAAATAAGATTTGACCTGCCAGCCTTCACCCCTGTCAGTCCCAGCAAGGCTTGGCACATGTCGTGCACCACAGAGCACATTCTTTCATTATTGGGAGAGTTTGGTTCTTCATTTGAAAAATACTCTTGAACAAAATAAAAATGTATGAAGTACAGAGCTTGTGATATTCAGAGATGGTGAAGGCAGACATTTCAGATAATTGTTATGTATGACTTTTCCCCAGTCTGAAGCCCTTGATCAGGAGTAGTTGTTCCATGCTTGCGGCTGCTCTTCTCACTGAAACAGCAGCAGGAATAACAACCAGGATCCTTTTTCAGCCCAGGTGCACTAAGGGCAGCAGGGACCACTGTGCATGGAATGAAAGCCTGTGTGAGGCACCCACAGTGAACCTCAGTGTGCAGAGACAAGCATGGAGGGGGTGCAGATGGGGCAGAGCTGCCCACCTGCTCTCAGGGACATGGGCACGGCCGTGCTCCCTCAGGGATGATAAACACACACCACAGCAGGTACACAGCACGGTCCTGGCAGCAGCTGGGCATCACTTTCTAGATGTGGTGCCTTGGGAAACACATGGCTGTTTCTCAGGAGTGAATAGATAGTGTCATGAAATACAAGCCCTGGAAAACTGGAAAATGGGAACACAGCAAACTGCCAAGTGGGAACTGGTAGGGTTCACAATATGATTGCACACACCAAACAAGTGCACAAGACTCAATCCAATTCCCCTTTTGCACACAGAAGCAGTCCCCATTAATGTTGATTCCAGCTGCAGTGAGTCTTTCACATGTGTGATACATAATGCACTTGTCTGGTAAGCTGGGAGTGCTCTTCTGTAGCTGGACATTACAGAGATTAAGACAGCAAACCATCACAGCAAAGGGTAGCATGAAGAAGGAGAAATAGCTTTTAGAACCCATTTATTTGTAATATCAAGCATGCTATTGTTTGCCTTTTACTGACTTACTGATATTTCCTCAGAAAAGCCACTGACTCTTAGTCCCATCATTTCTGAAATGTGTCATATTTACTATGTGGAAGATTCAGCTGCTGGTCTTGCATTTTGAAAATTAAAGCAGACCATAAAATGGCATTAGTGCAAAGCCAGCATGATCTGTTCAGGAGGCATATAGAACAGCTTCCAGCATTTTGTGTAATCACTGAACAAAATACATAAGGCTAATTATGCCTGACAACAGTATAATAATACTTGATTTTTGCATAGTGCATTTCACATTAAAGGGAATCAATCTGTTGAATATATGAGATGCATGTTGAAGATACAAGATTAAGACAGCTATAAATGGTTAAGAGCAATTTCTGGTGAAGGACAAGATAATGCAGCCTGAGACAAGTGCCATACCCAGATACTGGCACATCTCTGTAATCCTTGTTTTAAAGTTTCCTGTTTCATGTGGTCCTGAGCTTAAAATTATTCTCTGAAAGCAAAGACAGGGAGATGCCCATTTGAACAACCATTTCTGAGAATTTTCTGTCCTTGAACTACTTTCTAAAAAGAAGTGGTTTGGTGGCAGCTTTATCCTGGCCAGTAAGCACAGACACATTGGAGTGGCCAGTTTGAGATGGCTGACAAACTTCCTGCTGAATTCTTCAAAATGTGCCACCTTTCAGTAAGGTGACAGATTCATATCATCCCCACCAGTGGAGCAGCTTCCTCTGACTCCCAGTGCCCCCTTGGCCTCCAGGTCAGGCTGCCCGCAGCACCTCAGCTCCTGCTGCCACAATTTGACACAGTATTTGGGTTTACACAAGCTTCAAGGTAACGGTGGGAACCTTCCTGCCCTAGCCACAGTCCTTGCTGGGACGCTTTGCTTTGAACTGGACCCCCAGAGCACCTTCAGTGCAGAGAGTTCCACCATCAAACCCCTTGCTCCCCATTCTGCCCATGCCTCACCCCCTCCCAGGGCAGCCTGAGCAGAGCAGCCACAGCTCTCTGGCACTGCCAAGAGAAGGGAATTCACTGTGGGAGGGAGCAGCCCCAGACTCCCAGTGCTCCAGGTGCAGGGGTGGCTGCTGCTCCAAAGGATGCAGGAGCAGCCCAGCACGCACGGCTGCTCCCTCCATGCAGCTGCCCCAGCACAGTGTGCCAGCCCCCACCAAGGGACACCATCCCTGGGGGACAAACTGGGGCTCACAGCTCGGGGCTGGGGAGGAGCTGGCAGGGCTGGGGAATGGCACAGCAGGGCCACCAAGCCCCCAGCTGCATTTCTGACAGAGAGCCGTGTCTGCAAGCACAGAGTGCAGGCTGTGCTCTGCCAGGACAGGCAGAGGGAGGGAGGGAAGGGGAAGGAGGATGAGGTGCTCTCTGCTCTCAGGGCAGGAGCTGGCCCTCACCCCCAGCCAGAGGCAAACCCAGCTGTGCTGTGATCTGCTGCCTCACAGAAACGTGCACCAGCTCTGCTGAGCAGGGTCAGATGTGCAGCTGTCATCCTCCCCAAAGGTTTACAACTTGCCAGCAGGAATGAAAGCTCACAGGCCTGGAGGTTCAGGGTGTAACTAAGCACATGCTTAGTCTCGTCCACAGATCCTGGTGATACTGTAAATTCTTCACAGATAAGAAAATGCACAGGTTTTTTTGTGGGCTTTGGTTTGCAGGAATTGCAAGATGTGTTTTGTGAGATAACCTCTATCTTATCTTTATTTTTTCTGTTCTAAAGTAGAACAGTCTGGATACTAAAGCTATTTCTGCCACAGTATTAACCCCATCAGGTAAAACAAGCTTCACTCAAAGAATTTTAGCCTTGGCCTGGGATTCAAGGAGTTAAAATGTGGCATTAGTGCTACAACAGAGTTTCTAGCACTGGAAGATGTCTCCTTCCACACTACAGCAGGAAGAGAGCCAGAAATAGCTTGATAAACTACTCTCCCTGCTACTCTCCCTACTTCTCTCCTTCTAAACTGTTTTCCTTTCTCTGGCTGAACCAAACAATGGTTGACTGCTAATACTCTTGCCATCCAGTCATTTTGGATATCTATATGTGACTGATTTCTAGTATTGCAGTCCTCATGTGTTTTTTGGCATAATACTCAGGACCAATACCAAGTGACTGATACATGTCTGCCAGACACCTCCTCACCAGCATCACACTTCTCACACTAATACTTCTCCAGATTTAGGTATCACTTTTTTTTCTGAGAATATATTCAGTTTCATAGGAGCAGAGATGAGGAATTCAGCAGGACTAGACAAGAGATGTTTTTATTCAAAACATTAGTAGGTTAACACATCCACCTGCACCCAACTTTGTTTTGTCAACCTCCATATGTTCATAATTTTTGTCTCAATATTTTTTTCTAAGGCCTTGCACACTACAACATGCCTGCATTGTTTTGGTCACCATTTTCTCCCTCCTTTCATGGATAACATGCTACACTTGCCATTTCCAGTCTCCTTATCTCCCTCCTGGGCTGGCAGCCATTTAAGCCATCTGACCCACATTTCCCCTGACCTTTATTACAGAATTTCTTCTCCCAAATGACCAGCCTCCCCAGTGCACTAGAGCCATTTTAGGTGTGTTCTATATATTCCCACCCTCCTGGTCCTAATTGCTTCCCTGTGTTTTACCCCTGGAAGAGAAATATTTTTTTCTTTTTCCCCTCAAAGACACACCATTTACCTGGTGATCAACAGGATACAGATACCCCCATCCCTGCATTTCTTTTAGTGGTACAGAAAGGAAGAGACCATTTGAGGCATGTTTAACAAATCCAGTTACCCCAAGCACATAATGGAGTAGATCTCCTCTGCTGAGGGGTACAAGCAAGGACAAACTATCTGCTATTAAAGACAAAATACAAACCTATCATTTTCACAGACAGAAAAGGCTTGTATGGAGGATTTGCTCCTTTACACTCATGAGCCTTTTGAGATTCTCAGCTTTTGAACATAGTAATACTTTATAGAAAAAACCATTCTGAAATCCCCTTTAAGTAGGTCTCAGAGGTAAGAACTTCCTTACAGAGCATGTCATCACCTCAGCTGCCATTACATCACACAATAGCATGTAAGAGCACACTGAATTTGGGGTTGCATGGAACTCACCAGTATTCACCCAATGCCATTTCATAAAAAACAGTGTTTCCTGAGAAAAAATACCTGAGAAGAACAATGGGGCTCAGTTTTAGTCATTACAGTAAATAATACTTTCCTACCTGACAGCAGAGAAATGTTATTGAAGTGTGTCACACAGAGCAGCTGGCAGAGCCTTCACCTGGGGCAGCCTTCATCCTGTGCCAAGCCACACAGTCACACCTCTGCAAGGTGCATGCCCAGAGCAGGACACTGCTCACAGCAAAGCCGCAGCAAGCACAGCCAGCTCAGGAGGGCTGCTGAACCTTCTACACCCACCCTGAAGTGAAAAGGACAGGGCAGGGGCCTTTCCTCCTCCAAGGAGGAGGAACCACTCCATAGACCGTGAATATAAAACCAGCAGGTGAAATAGCTTATAGGAAAGTTCTCTCACCTTTCGTGGAAACTTGGTCAGGCTTGCCAGCACAATTTGATCCTTGTCCCATACAGAAATCACTGGGTAGGAAAAGCAGTGTGTCAGCTCTCAGAAATTCTGAGAAGGAAACAACTCAAAATCCCCCTACCTTTAAGCCCTGTCAATTACCTTTGGGGTTTTTACATTTGATCCAAAACATCTTGTGCAATTTATTACTTATCTTTTGTAGAAGGCCAGCACAGTAAACATGGACTTGTATTCAGCAATGGTGTACATAAGGGTAATCAGTAAATTGGAATGGAAATTAGGTACATGAAGATGATCATCACAGCTTGATGGAAGGACATAATAATCCAGAGTCTTATTGGCCATATATTCAGGGGTTTGTCATTTGAGCACCTCAAGAGAAATGAGAGCAGATCACTCAAGGTGCCTTTCTGAATTATTCTGTAAAAGTCAAGGAGTCAGGAAAGGAGGTCAGAGGTGGAGGTAAGTGTTTGGGACCTATGACTTACTAGAGAATGCTGATTCATCAAAACTTTTTGTGATTCATATGTTTTATAGCAATAAAACTTCAGAAAGAAAGGTTCTTGGATGGAAAATTGCTGTTCAAAAAAGAGGCGAGATTTGTGGGATGTGAGCCCAGAAAGTTTAGGTCATGAGTAACTCCCAGTAAGGCTTGATTGTACATTCTCTTCTGACCACAGCTGGCCATGCAAACACCCATGGACAGGGTCACTGGGAGAGCAACTGCTGGGGACAAGAGCTACTTGAGATAATTTTCCCTTGAGAAGGTTAGGAGTTGATTGCCCAAGCAACTGTGCAGCAGAACTGACTTTGGAGCAGAGACAGCCATCCCCTCATTTAGCTAACCCAGGTGCCCTTCATACAGAGAGAAGTGAACAACAACTTCGATAGTAACCAGCATATAGAAATTTTATGTTTGACACCAAATACCAATTGCCTGGTCAGTAAGACTAAAAAGAAACAATATAACTAGAATTATTTTTTTATTAACCCTGTAGTCAGAAAATGGTTGCCCATATCAGATGTGTATCAGTCTTTGAGGATACTGAGGACCCACGTGTAAAATTCTGCATCCTAGTAATAGCAATTCACAGCAAAGATTTTAATTTTTTGTTTTTTAACCCAAGCATTTATAGGGAAACAAAATAAAGGTCATAATAAATGAAAGTTTAGAAGTTAAAAGTTCAAAGAACACAAGGAAGAAAGGAAAAAAATTATGGGTATAGCAAATTATTACAGTAGCATGTGAAGAATGTAGTTAAATGCAAAACTTACTGTGCTTTTAAATACCCCAAAATAAACAGATGTACAAAGCCATTTCCAATTTTGATAATTTCCTTAAACATGTCTCTTCTACTGACTCACAGGAGTAATTCAAGGACAACACTTTTAAGAGATGTTCCTGTGGAAACACCTCCCTCATGCTGTTGCTTGCCATATTATATATTTCAGATATAAAAGCAAAACCACATGACAATTACTCCTTTCTTTGAGCTTTCCTTGAGACTACTGCCCTTACATTTTTATGATTCAGATGTTTAAACTTGATTAGATCTAGCAGTGACTGCTTGCAACAACAACAAGCAATTGCCAAGAAAAGGCAAAAAGTACTTAGAGCTGTGTGGGTATCATCAAACAACCCGAAGATCTATAGAATTTAATGGCATTACCAAAAGCTGGTATTTGTAGTGATACACCAACAAGAAAGTACATTGTGTTTCTAGTGCTGATCTTAACTTTCCCTCTTTAGACAAATACAGCTTCTCTGTAAAACCCTTGTTTTTACTTTCTAGTCCTTGACAATCCGTGGAGAGAGACCGGCTTTTCCAGAAGGTGTTCAGAAGGTAGCAGCATACCACAGGGCTCCTACAAAAACAGCTTTTTTTTTCTCTGCTAATTGAAGAGGCAGCATACAAAAGTGCTTATTTGAATTCTTTCCCTAAACTCATTTTCTGAACTCAAGCAGTACCCTGTGACCCCTGCTGACAGATGGGTTATGTCAGGACAAGAACTCTGGTATCCTGAGCTGCCAGAAGGCAGTGATAAGAATCTTCCCTGGCCACTGGATCAGGCTAAGGACTCAATGATTTTAGTCACAGCCGCGGTGAGCTTCTCCTTGGCAAGATGGAGCTTCCTGAGCAGAGGCACAGGGGTAAGGCCAGAACCAAGGAAAAGAAAAGCACTATGAATGGTAGAAGAAGATGCCTCAAAAAGAAGAAGAGGGGGGTTGAGGTGGAAATCCATGCCCTAATGTTTCCAGTTAGGATGTAGGCTAGACCACAATCTGGACTCAGTGTCTACCAATGACCTTCACAGAGGTCTAAGATATATTTACATGTTCAGTGCAGTCAATATTTAGGTTTTTTATTCTACTGCTAAACCAGCTCCAGAACTAAAACAGTGCAACAGCATCTCCCAAGTGGTGCTGCAGAGAGGACATTGTACAATTCCATCCTGCAGCGGCAATGCTCTCCAGGTGTTCCTGCACTGTGGCATTGAACCACATCGATTTCTCTTGGAGACTTCAGCCAGAATGATGCAGAGTGCTTGGCAAACATCAGCAGTTTTCAGCAGGGTGAAGAAATATTGGATGTTGACTTTTTGTTGACACAGTTCAGGAAAGAAATGTCGTGGGATATTTAAATAGGCTAAATACTCAAGAGCTCTCATCTGTGTCTGACTGTTGATTGTACTCACTACAGAAACCTCTGCTTTGCCTCTGGTGACAAACAGCATGCAAGCAATGAGGAGATTACAAGCCAGCTTCCCATGACTGCAAGAGAAAAAAAAAAGGATAAATTAGATGTTAATTTTCAAAATAATTTTTATTTCCCTTTTAACCAGAGAATTACAGTTCTGTACAGTTAAGATAAAAACCCAAGCCAAACCTAACCAATATCTCCTCAGGTGAAGGAAGTGAGAGGAATATTAGATTTAACATAAAAGACACCCTAAAATATGAGTTTCTGTTCTAACTCCACTATGTTCATCTTTCTGCAGTAGCAGAAGTTTTTAGGTTAAAAAAATAAAGAGGCATGACAGGTTCCTGGTCAATGTCAAGGGTAGTCCAGTTTCACTCTTTGCACTAGCTCAAGTTTCTAGGTTGAATTTTCTGTAGTTCATTTCTGGTATTTCTAAAAGAATCTGAAAGAGGTTGCATCAGCTTTTAAGGAGCTGTACCTGTTGCTCTGAATTTATGTGTATGTTGCAAAATTCTTTTATGTTTATTTTAACTACTCTCAAAATTCAACTTGCCTTCTAAAGCAGTTTTCTTTATTCCAGAAGTAACACTAAGACTTTAAATAGATATTTTTGCCAGCTGCTGAACAGCAGCATGTCTCAGGCTCCTTGCTTGCTTACATTGGTCTCCAGGAACTGCTGGGACAGAGCCCAGACACCTCTGAGGGAGCAGAAATTCAGAGTGGTTGGTGATGCCACCACATCAGGGCTAAGCAGTGTCTGAACTACCAGGCCACAGTGATGGGGTGCAGCATTTCTGTGCTGCAACTGCCTTGATTTGGGCTCCAAACACCCAGCTCTGTGCAAAGGCACTGTTTGTGAGCAGAGGAGCCTGAGTTGGCACCAGTCGAGTCTTTCCTGAGCCATCACTCAGTGTCTGGTGTGGGCCCGTCCTCTGTGACTTAGAAGCCCAAATTCCACAGACATCTAATGAGGCTGTTTCTGACATTGCTAAGGGCTTAATTTTGCTATGACAAACACTCATCTTCTGCCCAGAACAGACAAGTTACAGGCTCACACGAGGAACCACAACAGCACATGTTTCAGGGCACCTCTTCAGTGTCCCTTATTCTCTTAGCTGCTCATGTGGTTGATCACCAACAGTCTTCATGACTCTGAATATAATTAAAATATATAATAAAGCCGTGTATTAACAAAAATATTCAATAATATTAAATATTTCCATTTTAAAAATCTAGCCATTAAAATAAGAATAAAAGCTAGCCTTGTAAGAGAATAGGCAGGGGTGGGACTGCAGGCAGTGAGAGACAGATCAGCACGGGCAGCAGGGCTCCAGAGTTGCACTTGGCAGCTGTGCAATTTCCACAGCAACAGAGGATGCTCAGAATTAGCTGACAAGAAGCTCAACCTCCGAGGCATTGATCATATTAAATACTGTAATATGGGCTCCATACAATTGCACTTCAGCACAAAACTCCTGCAGAACCATCTTTCTCCTTTTCTGTGCCTCTATGCTCTGCTATTCACTTGTTAAGATTTTCACCAAACACAGGTAGTATTTTCACCATCATTTGTAACACTCATGCCTGGAGGGCTTTGCTAAGAGCAGCTTGTTTTGTTCTTGTGTCTTCTCAGTGCTAACAACCTCGTAGCCAACAAAACAGATGGAGCTGAAATACAGCTCCAGCAGAAGAGTGATATTAATGGACTCACCCCATTTCACACAATGGGAAAAGAACATAAAAAAGGAATATAATATCAGAATATAATTTTTCACATCAGCTCCACTTCTACTTTGCAGTATCAGAATGACCAAATGCCTCCAGCTGAGATGTCACTGAACCACAGATAAAGACAAAAGCTGAGAACCCTCAGGTTTTTCTGGCCTCTGAAAATGTCAGATTCTGCAGACTAAGCCTTGAACATCTAACCTTGCTTCATTCCTGAGGAGACAGCTTTATGATCTCATTAAAAGAATTGTTTTGTTTGGAAAGCTTGTTAGCCTTCCAGATTGAGTCAGCTTAGCTGAAACTATCTATGAACGTTTTATTTGATTTCAAAAAAGATAGACCAGATAAAAAGGCTAGGCAAACACCAGCCAAATAAGAAGACTTACATACTCATGGTTCCCAGGTACTCTCTTTGTTTTCTTTGGCTTTTAAGTCATGATTATTCATTGCTATTTTTAGCACCAGCCACATGTTTCTCTGAATATTAAATAAACCGGCAGCATCACATTCCTACAAGGAAAGGAAAGTCACACAATACAGCACCTCAGCCTAGTTCCTAGTATGGAAAGAGTGAGTCCAAGTGAATGAATAATACCCCCTGTGAGGTTTGCAGGTACTGTGCCTTGACCAGACATGTTCAGGTACAAGCTGGTGTAGAATTGGCCCCAGTATGTTCATTCCTGGGCCATTGATCAAAAGGCACAGTTTTGGGTCAGCAGCACCAGCTCCCCACCCCCTGATTTCTCACGGAAGAGCTGCAGCTTCCTCCTCCATAAAAATAAAATTTTAAGAGAGGTAGATCTGGATAAAACAGCCTTTGCAAGAAATAACTTTGAAAACAACAACAAACAAACAGCAGGTTTTAGCGCTGTATAGTACCCAGCACTGCAGGTATTTGCAATTCTGACCAATTAAGCACTGCATGTTCAGGATGTCTAAAGTATAGGTCTTATTTTGGAAAATTGACAAAGTTGAGGGAGTACAAACCAGCAAGCATTGGTTTGCATAGCAGACATTGCAGGAAAGAGGGGCAAGTGCAAGGCTGCAGTTCCATTTCCTCACTCATAGTAAACAGCCCATTTCTCACTAGAGTAGGAATTAAATCAGCTGGCCAATAGAAAAGCTATCTCAGCATTAATATTAGAATATCACAGATGTATTTTCCATTTGCAGACATGGACCTGCTCCAGAAAGACAAGATGAAACACCCCCTTGAAAACTCAGGGAAGGAGAACCAGCAAAATCACTTGGGTGATTTGTCCCTGGTGGAGAAAGGGGCAATGGCACGCAATGGCACTGCCACTAGTTTATTAATAAGTTAGAGACTGCTCTCCACTCTGCTTCTCCTCCAAACCAGAAACTGCTTTCTGAACTTGACCAAATAACTGATCATCAAACCCATAATTCTAAATTAAGTTGAAACATCTAGGATATAGAAAATACTTAATTGTGAACAAAGAGACCAGAAGATGAAAAAGGCAGTAAGTGCTTTAATTGGCAGTTTCCAGGTAAATGATCCTCAGTTAAAACCATGAATGGCACACCAAGCCTCTCTGTCCATCAAGAATGGCTTGAATATTTTTCCTCATACAATGGAATTAAGTATCTGGTAGTAATCAAATTCTGGTTTGAGCATACTTATAACTGTCTGCCAACCTGCCAAACTGAAAATAAATTGGGAAAAATGGAATTTAAGGGCAGAGCAAGTAATTTTTCCAAGATAATTTTTTACTTCAGAACTGAATGCTGCGGTCAAATCCATGTAAAAATCCATTTTTCATTTTCTGTATTCATTCTACTATGATTATAATTAGAAGATAAATTTTAATGGCTTTTAAATTGTAAATAGACATTCACATTCACAGATAAGAAATACAAATTATGTTATAATGTGCAAGAAAAATGGTTGCAAAAATTAAAGAATGGTTTCCATGTCAATTTGTTTTGTCCTATGGTTTCTCCTCCATTATTTATCTTACACATTCCTACTACCAGACCTTTCCCATGTCAAGCCAATGTGTTTACATTAAAGAATATGACAGCAGTGGCTGACAATAGGTGTGTGTACCAACACCCTTTTCCCATAGCTGGTAAAGTTTTAATTCATCTCCACCATGTATTTACATTTGGAACTGCATCACCTGTGACCATCTGATATCACCTATGCTGGCTGATAGTCAAAGATTTACTTCCCCACAGGCAAACAGCTGGATCACACAAGCCTTGTTCACACTCAGCTCTGCTCACCATACCTGGGTTATAACATCACCAGGGATGCACTGAACCACTACATATTCCTACCAAAAAGAGAAAATCAATTGCATTGCCATAGAAATAATGCAATCCCCTTGCCTAACCATGAATTTCTGCACAACAAATAACAACTAAGAACCTTTTTTTTCATTGTGTTTGCTATTTAAATCTTTGCTCTTTCCAGAAGGTGTTTGCATACATAAATCCAAAGGGTGGTCAGTAACAAGGAGAGCCAGGTTATGCACAGTTTCCCCAGAGGAGACCAAGGGTGTGAAAGGTGTCCCATGCAGGAGAGGGGAGCTGCAGTTCTGCACCCACCAGCACAGCTGGCACCCAGCCCGCCCTGCCCAGCCCCTGCCCAGCCCCTGCACCTCCAGAGATTGCCCTGGGAGGGACCAAAAAGCAGAGCAGCCATCCTCATTGATCCCCGGGATCCTCATTGATCCCTGGGATCCTCATTGATCCCTGGGATGGGTGAGCAGGCAAAGGATTTGTGAGGGGTGGTCCCACACCAGTGGCAGTGCTGCAGCCCCAGGTCTGTGGAAGTCTGGCTATTCCAGAAACAGATTTCTCAAACTTGTTTCTGCTCTGTCTACACTCACTAAACAAAAGGTGTTGGGCCACACCCTGCGTCATGCTAGGTGACATTCAGATGTAATGCAACATCTAATTTCATGAAACCTGTCTTGCCAAAGTTTGTAATGACCTCAGTCAAGGTGCTGAACTCCCACCTTGCTTTGACACAGACACCAGCTCTTCTGCTGAGTAATGCTGCCCTCCCTTCCCTTCACTGCCAGCCTTCTGCTTTTTCTTTAACTCTCCTACAGTTTCCATCAAGGCGGTTTGCCTTTTCAGGTCCTCTGCAACTCTCCTCCACTTTCTGTTAGCATCCTACAGATCTTTGACCTTCATTTCTTTCTCTTCACCTTCAATAATTTCTCCCAGAATCCCAAGTGCAAACAAATTATAGCTACAATGTTCATAGCACTAAAGTGTTAGAGGTAGAAAAAGTCTTACTTTCTTTTTTTGAAGTTAGACTCATTCACATAATAACGATAGCATCTTGTTTTAGAGAGCATGTCCCATGTTTTGATGACAGGTTTTGTGTATGACTTCCCTAAAATTTTATATAAAGTATAAAAAATTAACCAAGCCAGAGCTACTGCTGAGCTGAATTGTGTTCATAAAACACGCACTTCAATTTCCTAGAATCAAAGAATATCTGAAGTTGGGAGGGACCCATAAGGATCATTGAGTCCAGCTTCAAAAAGCTGGGGAACAAAACAGATCTGGTAGCATATTGTTTGAGAAATTATATAGTATATAACAAAGACTTAGAAGTAATCAAGAAGCAGCATAACTTGTACACATGCAGGCTTAACATGGCTGTACTTTGGCTTATGAAACTTTTCATCTTTCCACATAATTCCTTGAGAAGCACATCCACAGGTTACCTGCAGAGATAGCTGTCAAGTGCCCTGCTCTGGGCATTATGAGCATGGAAATAAGAGGCTACACCCATCATGAGACAACTCTTGGCCCTTCTGAAACAAGTGTCAAAAATCCCTGCTGACATCTCCAGCTGGCCTTTTGTCATCATGTTTAAACCAAGTGGAGCCCATTTTTGAAGCTTGATAGCCTTTGCAGTCTGCACTAGATGGAAGTATTTCTGTGCTTAGAGTAACCACAAGCACTGCAAAAAGAGCAGAACAACATCTGGCTACAGGCTAGGAACATGCAGCCAGTGCAGGGGAAGAGGACAGGGCAGCACTGCAGGGATAACACATTCCTAGATCAGTGTACACCAGAAATAAAGACTGACCCCATTGAATACAAGGATCATCTTCCTGAATTTAACAATCAACTTCTTCAGCAACTGTAGACCCGCATTCCTGCATTCCAATCACTCCTGTTGGTGCTTGATAGGGTGGATATTACATTGAATTGTTCCATTTGCAGAACAAAAATCCCCAACATTTCATTGGCATTTAGGAAATAAAAATTAGTAATTTTTCAGACTACAAAATTACAGTTTGAGGACCCAGTTTTCCTGTTATTCTTGGGATATACAACTTTTATCTGCTAAGTAAATAGAAACAATGCTCACAACAAAACAATTGGGTTTTTTGGATGTGAATAAGTATTTTTTTACTACACATATGCTTACATACACATGCACAAGTGTTCTTTGGAAAAGACTGCTTGATAGCTGCATGTCCAGATTGTTATATTTCAGGAAAGACAAAAGCAAACTAAACAAAAACCATAAAAATGTATTTCCTCACTAAGCTGTACTGAAATGTTTTTGCCAAAAGCAGCTGAGGATGATGCAGTCCCCTCAAAGAAGAGTTGCTTTTGCCTCCCCTGCCTGAGAGTTCCCAGACAGCCCATTAGCTGGAGCTGGGAACACAATTGGTGTTACAGCACCAATGTGTCATTCAGGGCTGGGCCAAGTCCTGAAATTTTGCAAGGCAAGTTGGAGGAGGACAGAAGGTTGGGTCTTATCTTCCCTCTCCATCAATTTTACAATCAGCATTAAAATTGCAATTTCCATTTAGTGCCACTTTCTCAGAACAAGTGGCATTAATATTGATAAAGCTTGCTGGCAATTATTTCCATGTCAGCTTTTGGAGTTCCCTTACTGTGTTTGAAGTTAACATCTTAAAAATAAGATGAAGTTGCTAGTTTTGCTTTGGGAGCAGGAAGAAACTGGCTAGAAGACTCCTTGTCACTCTCTGCTTTATGACTGTTACTGTCCTATTGAATCATCTCAAAACTGAACCCTGACCTCATATACAGATATTATTGGACTTACCTTTGCTTCTGAAGTCTTCATTTTATAGCAACAGTCCTGATATCCTAGACATATGCCTTCATCCTACATTACTTGTTCATTTCACAATAGTTACAGGTTCAAAGTATTAGTAAAATTAGCTGTGATTTTTTTCCCATGTTTTGCCATCTTCTTTCCATGATGAAGTTTTTAAGCCTTTATTTATTTATGGTAGGTAGGAGCTTGCCATCATCCCTCCTACACACTTGGAGCTCCTTCTCCTTCCCTAATATCAGAGCTGCTAATATCACACCAGGTGTGTGAAGACCACCATGAAGGACTGGCCCAGGCACAGGGCTCCAGACTAAGTTTTGTGCTTGGGCTCCCTGCTTGGCTGTTGCTAAAATAACCTATACAGAACATAGGGAACCAAGGCCATGACTTTGTATTTTGGGTCTGCTCTATATTTAACAGCCCTTCTTTTCAAGACGCACTGGCACCTGCACATAGGGAGATTGCAATCCAAAACCAGACTTGAGGAACATTGTTAGCTTCAATCATGAATTCAACACTGGATCAACAGTGGTTAGCAGTTCTGGGAAACACCCTCCCTGAATAAATAATTTGTAAATGTTGTGGCGTTTGGGGCTCCATATACACAAAGTACACAGATTATTTTTATCAGTCACAGGAGGCACTGATAGTTTACCCTCATGAAACAACTGTACCAAACAGGTGGAAGGGATGCAAGTGCTTCACCAACTGGCCTGCTAAAGATTTTGGTTGTACCTCTATAAAATGAACTAATTTTGGACTATTCACCAGCAGAGGTAGCATTATTTTCATGCCCATGCTGTGCTTCTGCTCACACTCCTACCTTTTACTTCATGTCTGCACTTTCAGGGATGTTGTAGAGCTCAAGAACTTAAATATTAGCAGCTACGTATTCTGAGGAAGTATCAGAAACTGAGGATACATTTTGCATCTCACTCTCTTCAGCCTCCTTTGGAGAATGGATGCCCTCCACCTCTTCCTCTGGGACCACTTAAAGAAGATGAATCAACTCCTAACTTGACACACCTAATCATTACATGCTGCTAATATTCAAGGATGCTGCCAGATAAAGCAGAGGGCGTAGCCTTCATTCAGACCTGTTTTCCAGATCTCAAATCAAAGCCTTAGTCATCTAATTAATTTGGGTCTAAATGAGGCTTCAGAGGAAAAAGCAAATTCAGATGAGACATCATAAATGTGCAATTAGAAGTTGTTCACTAATCTTATAATTATTAGATATTTTCAAAGCAAGCCTTATAACAAGGCTGAGATCCCCTATTGTTTCTATCAGGAAAGGAAGAAAAAGCTTCTCTAATAATCTTATTTTGAAATTAATTTCTATTGAACTTGACTAAGTTAATAAACACAGTAACCAAAATGTTTAGAAAGCAATTAAGACAGATTTTGAAATTATTTGAAACAATAATTACAGTTATGGGTAATCAAATTCTTTGCTTTGAAACAGTTCTAGCAACTGTCCTGTATTTCCTGGCTTCCTGATTATTGAAAGGTTGCTCATATTTTTAATTTAGGAACTTCTAACAGAGGGAATCATTAATCCACCCCAAATATCATATTTCAGCTGAGATTTGTATTGGATGGCTTTCAGCATTAAGTTCCATATTCAGCTGTATTCTGGTACCAACCAATGAGTGTTTAACTAATATTTAGGTTTTTATGCAAGTTTCTCCTTCATTTTCGTCCAAACTCTCTTTCAGCACATGCTGCCCACTGATCTTGGCAGAAAGCATGGCAGAATAAAGAATGGAGTTTTCCAGCACTATTTTCTCAATCTTTCTTTTTTGGAGGCAGCAAAGAAATGCAGCTGGAGGATGCTGTATTCTTCCAGCTACAGCAAGAAAAGGTGAATGAGGTAAGAATAAAGTGTGAACTGTGGTATAGTAGGATTTCTGCAACAGGAAAACTGGTTTGCTTCTCTTGCTTTGCACCTGTCTGGTGCTCATCTCCAAGGCAGCACTGCTTACACAGACTATAGAAATACAATAAAGATTAAAAAAAAGTAGAAGATGCATCCCTGTGCAAGTGAAAGAAATTTTGGGGCTTTTCAACCAATTTTTTGCAACAACAAACTTTCACAGACTGAAGAAGCAGCTCTGCTTCTTAATGCAACTCTGGGGTTTTTCCAGCTAATTGTGTTGATCTGATAAACTATAATGATCTCTTTCTATAAATACTGCCTTTCAGAACACCACCAATATAATCAAAAACTATCACTACAACAAATGAACAAGCTTGATACTAAGAAATCATTTTAGGTTGAAATCTGAGGAAGCATTAAACCTGTGTTTCTGAAGTGCCAATAATACAGCCATGGCATTTCAGACTGCATCTGAAACAAAGTACAAATTTTAATAGGCCAAATTAAGTTCTAAGTGAGCAAAGTACAGTTCCTCAAAGCACTTTGAGGATGAGCCCCAAATGGTCAAAGCAAGATTCCTGACACTGGCTGACCTGCACAGCCTGGTATCAGAAGATTCCCCAACATGATGATCAGGACAAAGAGAAAGTGTAACGAGGCCTCTAGCAGGTCATTAAACAGAAGACATTGGCTCTTGAAGTGTGCACCTGATATAAAGAAAAACATTGCTTGAAGGCTCCAGGAATAAGTGTTTACTTGAGACAAACAGGAATTCAATAGCAGCTTTTACAGTTGGAGAACAATGAACCCAGTAAATATTTTCCACTCATTTAATTTAAAAACAAATCCACTTAATCTGTGTTCTCATTTTCTGCATTTGCTCTCTGTTCTCACTATTGAAAACAATTTAAATAGATGGAATATTCTTAGAAACTGACTTTTAAACAATTGCTGTGGAGAGATCACTTCATGTGTAGAGTAGGATATACACAAACTGAAGGCAGGCTGAACAGGCATAACCTAAAGAATCAAAGGGTAAAAAAAGGAAAAGCCCTTCTGTGTAGTCAAAATGTGTAAGTAATAAGACTAATGGGTAAAGCTGCCTTGTTAAAGGACCATATTTACTTCAGTCACTTGCTCCAGCAGCTCCTAGTCTCCCCAGAAAGTACAGGAAACCCACAGAGAATTTCTGAAATCAGACTTCACAACATAATTCCTCTTTTCCCCACCTCTCCTGTTTAAAAACAGATAGTGGATCTCTGGCTTCTTCTTAAACAACTTCAGTTTCTCAAAGAGAAAAACACTTCTGTATTTCTTCTCCAGTTGGGCTCTAACACTCTTAACCATCCCAGATCTTCCCCCACCTAGCTGGGTCTAATGACTGGAGATCAGCCCAGAAGGCATGGCAGTAGTCCTGTAGTGACACATCACAGACATGGAAATGCACAGGTTTAATCAGAAATCTTATATCATGGATATTGTTTTCATCTGAAACAGAAAAGACATAAAGGAAAAAGAACAGCATCAAAAAACCTTCCATGATTTCTGTCCCCTAGTACAGAGTTAAAGTTTGGCTTTGAGAAAATGATGAACAGGTCAGCCACCTGGACCTTTAAAATATTTACAATGCTTTATGTACTAAAAATGGGCAAATTATCCAGCAGTCAGGAAGCAGTGACCAAACTTTGAGGCTTTCTGCCCACACGGCCCCTTCCCCCTTTAGGCACTTTGTCCATTTTTCCCCCCTGTTTTCTGGCTGTGAGCAGCTGCTGCTCCAACGGGGCTCTCAGGTGTCCAGGAGCCCTGGACAAATGGCCACGCTGCCTGGACCGGCCAACCTCACAATGTGTGCACAGGCACTGCAGGCAGGTTGAGGGCCTGCAAATTCTTCATCCAGAGGCAGTAAACACAAACATCAAGCCTCTCACCAGCCTGCTGTGAGGATGTATCAGGTCCATATTTCGGATTTGCTCATAACAACAGCAGCATACGCCCAGATGCTTCAGTCCCATTCTCAGGAAACTTTTCCTGACTGAAACCCAGGTTTTTTCAGAGGTACCTTCTTGGTGTACAGAACCTCTCACAGTCACATGAACCATCCAGTTAGTCCTGGATGATTTTCTTTCTGCACATATTCCCACTGTGCTCATTATAATTACATTTAAAAAGAATGTTCAGATTGCTCTTTCACCAAAACCAATTCTACTTGATAGAGAGATATGAAGAGATGACACTAAATGAGTTGCTGTGAGCTGAGGCAGGGTGTGGATTTTCAGCACACACCCAGCATTTCACAAAGCTGCCCTTGGACCTGCCCTCCTCTCGTGGTGCTGTGGTGCTCTCACTGCAGGGTGGCCGCTGGCCCAGTGCTGTGGGTCCCATGGGAAGGCACTCAGCAGCTTATTTTTATAAATCCAAACACTCACACCATTATGCCATGTCTTGTTTGTGGGTCCGGGTCTGTATCCATCCATCCAGACTTCTAAAGGGACTTAGGCTTCTAGCTTAGCTGACAAACATTTAATGGATTCACACAAAGCAAAATTATGTCAAGTCACTGCTCATATCACAAGGATGACTGTCTGGATTTTCTTTTTTAATTAAGTGATGCAGTACAGGACTTTAAAGCACAGCTCCATCTGCCTATGTGAAACTTTTGAGCTAAGAACAGTTGGCCTTATTAGCATTGGGCAGGTTTGGGAGTAACCAACAAGGTGTGCTTTATTTTAATTCACTTTTTTCCAGACAGATAAAAAACTTCAGGTACATTTTTTTTAAAAGGCATTACATACTTGGCACTGCTTTAGTATTACCAGCATTTGCTTTCAACAGTTTGAAAATAAACCTTTCATTATGTCCAGACATGATTTACAGATACAGTCCTTCAAATAGGAACTCTGTGTTAATTTTAAGACAAATCATTCCTTGTGCCCATATCTGATTTACAGTTAGTTTTGTTCAAATAAAAATGTATGACGCAGATTTCCATTTGCATTCTGCCAGGTACTTCTATTTTTAGACGCAGGTCAGCTTTATACTCCTTTAATGTGCTTACAGCTCCAACACAGCAAAGGATCCACCTTAGCAAGTTTATCTAACATTCTGTTAGATAAAAAACCTGCAAAATTGCTGACACAATTGCATCAACATTGACAGGAACAGCAAGGTGTTTGGACATCCTACTTGATGGAAGTCTGCTAAAGGAAATTACTAGGGGTTTTTTTCTTTGTCTTTATTTTTATTGTAATTTTTAACATGGACAAAACCAGAAAACAGAAGTAGGCCCCTGGCTACACTCCATACTGGAACCACACTGCTCTGACACAAAATGTCTTCTTGAATCTTTCAAACTGGGGCTGCTCCAGAAGTCCTCCCTGGCTCACACTGCCAGATCTCATCTCATCAGCTCACCCAACTTTGGCTCCACCTGTCTCTCCCATTTCCTCTCACACTCACCTCCCAGTCTCCAAATTACTGATGACTGGCCCTTTTGGATTTTTTATCCACTCCCAAACGTGAGCTTTCTTACATCCCACCCACACTAAGAGAAACAGCCTCTTAGCCAAATATTTCCCCTTCGTCAAGGGCACTCAGAAAACTTCTGTTCTGAAAAACACTCCACAGTTAAAATTTATGGGAATATGTAGAAAACAGAAAGTGATAGGTACCTTACTTTGTGTCTGATCCTTTGTCTGGCATGTGTTTTGTTACACACAATACAGATAAATACTTTGCTAGCTAAAGGAAAAACAAAAACTATTTCAGTACATTCTTTTCCCCAAGTAACAAAACTGGGGTTTGTTTTGCAACAGAAGTGAAAACTTGGTACATATTTGATACATGCATGTTTCTTTTTGCTTCCCTTCCCTATCAAAATATCAGGTCAAACAGAAATTCCTTGATTAGAAAAATAGGTTTTTTTCTATTTATCTTGTCTTTGTGATGGTCTGTAGTTTATACTTTATGAAAAAACGACAACTTCAAATACATGGATACATAATGAGAGGAATGTGAATTTACTACTCCTCTTGAAACTAAAAAAACCTTACAATCTAAAGTGTGGAAACCCAGATAAAAAGGACTTAATTTACTAATTCCAGTCTCCCTAAGGCCTCTGCAGCACAAGTGATGATCGTGCAATTCAAATGTGCGTTTCAGGAATCTGTAACATTCCTTTCTGCAAGCTTCTGGGAAAGAATCAACTTTTTCTGGTAAGAAGTTCTTCTTTTATTAACTAAATGAATCTGAGTTATTTGAAACTATAAATATTTGTCCAAATGTTTACATGACTGAGAAATTTTAGGTAAATTCCATCCAAACAATGAAGCAACTTCCAGCAATGTGTAACAAAAATAGAGCCTCCCTTACATTTTTACTTCAGTAAATGTCTAAAAGTGATCCCATAATCAGGAATCACAAGGAGAAATGAAAGACACTGGGAGGATGGCAATATTTGGAACAAAAACTCTTTTACTGTAATGTAGATAACATATGTGTAGGAAGATAGACTGTATCCAGTTTCATTTCTCAGGGATGTTCTCACTTATCTATTCTCAAAGCTTCCAAATTATTTCTTGCTTTAGAAAAACAAAACTATTTTTAGAGAATTTTTGAACATTGGATAAATATTTTTAAATAACACCTGGAAAGCCTATGAGAATGAAAATGTCTTTTTGTCCCCCACTGCTTAGTCTAACTGGCACTACCAAATGTTTGCCATTTTATTGAAAACACTTCCATATACTGGGAAAACAAGATCCTGCAAATGATTATGCTTAAAGTGAGCCACAATTCTGATCTAATAGGATGCTCTTTGGAAACAAAAATGCAGTCTTGATCACATAAACAACCAGCTCTTTCAAAATCATCTATTGTAGAACTGCAAGGATTTAAAATTAAACATCAGTTTAAGAGCCTTGTCAATGATGCAATTATATAAGCATGTCCTTACTATTACATGGGTTAAAACTGGGGAACATGAATATGTAGTATGCAGAAAAAAATCAGAACTGAGTTTTGCCTGTAACCAAAAGTTTAAGTTAACTAAGGAATCTATTAGATTAAAAAAAACTGTATATTTATTTTTGTCATATAATATTTTCTCCATTTTCTAAAGAATTAATGAACAAAGTTGAAAGAAGAGCTATCCATGCAGCTTACAAGCCACCTGCAAGAGTATTATTTTGAAGTCACAGCCTGAAATTTTTGGTGGCTACCTATGAGTGATACATTCCCTCACATCTCAAAAGAGATCTCTAGCTACCATGAAGCTACAGCACCTTGCATCGGCCCCACATTTTCCGTGGGCTTTTAAATATGTAGGAGGAGTCTGAGGATTTAAATGAAAAACAAACAAAAATATCACAGTCCATGTAATACATTAACAATCATGATGTGTGGTATATCCCTGGCACAGTTCAAGGCCAGGTTGGATGGAGCTCTGAGCAACCTGCTCCAGTGGAAGGTGTCCCTGCTTATGACAGGGATTGGAATTAGATGATTTTTAAGGTTCCTTCCAACCCAAACCACCCTGTGATTCTATGACTGCTGTAAATAACGATGAAGTTTGACATAGGACTAAATAAGATTAAGATCTACACAGTGGATCTACAAAGATTTGAGAGACAACAGCAATCCAGCACTCTGATTGCAGAAACCAGTACAGGATTTCCACCACTGCTGTTTCCCTATGGGCAAGTTCCCAGGATGTTAGAGAGGGCAAATTCCCACCTCATATTAAGGGCTGGTTTGACAAACAGACTTTCACTGCAGAAAATCTGCTATATTAAATCAGCAGTTGGAAGAATAAAAGATAAGGAAGATAATGCGTGTAAGGAGCCACATCCTGCCAGTTGTTTCTCATCCTGCAAAACTTACAATCATACTTGCTGACCTCACCCTATTGCAGAGTGATGGGATTTTCCAGTGTGTTGAAGTGCTACACAAGGGTAGTTACTCAAAGAGATTGATCAAAGAGATTGATTAAAGAAAACACTCATTAAAGAGATAGAGCTTCAGGAAACCACCTCAATAGGCACCACTTCCCAGTGCTGACATCTCAGTGACAGGATACTGTGCTGAAGGTTTAGTTTGCTGCCTAGTCTGGCACCTTCTTGAGACTCTAAATTGAGCAATTGTTTATTCCTGCTTTTTAGAGAAAAGGCAACAGAAAGGTTTTGGTGAGCAAAGATACCTGGAGCAACTTGTGCTGGATAGAAAGTGACATAAGCAATACTGACTTTGCAGCAAATCAGCTAAGGAACAGTAAGAAAATTCATTCCAGAAGAGATGGTAACAAAAAAAAAGAGGTAATAGTGAAGGGCTTGGAAAAATAATGTATTTGCCAAACCAAAGTGAGGAGTTTTCAGTGAGGACTCAGGGAAAAATGCTATCCCCTTAAAACACCAGTGGTGCTCTGTGTAGCACCTAGAAGTCTCTTGTTCAACTCCCTCAGTCCAGTCATACTTGATTTGTAAGATCACAGCAGTTTGTTATAAAATTCCCCCCCTTAAAATATCTTTTAAGGGTTGTTAAAATTATCACTTCCCTTACAGTACATTTGAAAAATGAAAAAAAAAAACTACCTGATAAAACACACATGCTATAAATCCATAAAACTAGATCACAAATAAAACTGTAACGGCCAATAAAAAGTCATTTGGATTTAAAACAAGAAACTAAACCACAAATTACATACTAAAAATACGTCTCCCAGCCTTCTCCCTTCCAACATTCACAGAAAAGCTCCATAAAGTTAAGTTGCTCTGGTCGAGTGGACGGTGTCCTTGCCCATGGCAGGGGGCTGGAATGAGATGATCTTTGAGGCCCCTTCCAACCCAACCATTCCATGAGTCTATGATTCTGTACTTCAAGCATCCTAAGATGTTCAAAACAACATGACATTAAAATGTATGAAAAAATATTGTCTTAATTGGTAATACTCAAAACAAGGTATAAATTTGGACCTAGCTAAAGGTGTTGATTTTGCAAAAATCAAGCTGATTTGGTCTGAATTTACATATTTTCCTTGTAGTCTTTTGGAAGGGAAGCAAGAAAAACACCTTAAACCTTTCTCTGATGTAAACTCAAGAGCTTGTTTCAAAATATTGTCACTTTAATATAAAATTTGGTTATCTCCCCAAGGCGCAAAGTGTGCACAAAGAGTCCAGTCCAGTCTCAGGCTGTTGAAGGATCCCAGCCTGAGTGAGAATTGGGAACACTGGAGACAGATTTCTGTTAAAAGCATTTGCAGATGGGTGCAGGTGGGCTACGTTGTTCACTAAGTCACCTGCAGCTTTTCACTTGAACAAATTACACTCAGAAATAGCCTGAGGATCCAGGAGTTCCCTTGTGAGTTCAAGCTGTCACTAGCACAGCTTTGGAGTTGCAGGGCAGAGCACAGCTCTCCACCCCCAGACACAGCAAAGACCCACCCATGAACCAGAGCAACAGATGAACAGGAGAAACATGGAAGGATGCTGTTCAATTAAAACAGACTTCACCTTGCTCAACTTGAATATGACTTGGCAAGCCAGCAATGTCACTTCCAGCCAGATCTGACTGCACTCAGAACCATTGTCCCCCTCTGCAATATTCCCTGTATACACTTTGTGCAGCAGAAAGGAGAGGGAGCCACAACAAACTGAATTAGTGCTGCTGGTTGTTTCAGTGTTCTACTGAAAGTGGCTCACCAAAGATTGGACAATCCCAATCTAGGAAGTCAAATTCAACCCAGACTACAAACTCAACACAGCAACAGCTGTGCTGCATGTGCTGTTGCCATGAGTTCATGCATGTTAGCACGTCTGAGAGACGTTATGGGAAAAAAAAACCAATGCAATCTCAAATGCAAGCTGAGAAACTGAATGGAAAGTTTGGGTCTATTACAAGACCTTAAATATGAAAGTCTCTAGCTGTGACACATGAAAAGAAAAACACAGTCAATAAACACTGAGGAAAAATGGAAAGTGTAAATTTTACTTTTTTTGGGACACCCTCCCCTCCCTGCACCTATAATTAGCAGGGATACACTTGCTGTGAAGTTCTGCCTTGGTTCTCTTTGAGGCAACCCGATTCCAACATGGCGACAAAGATTTTGGCAAAGCTTCATTTTTAGAGACAGCCTTTGCAATTAAGAGTTCCTGCTGGATTTGTTCTCCAAAGTCTGTAATTGGCACTTCTGCTGATGCACTTCATTTCAACAAATTGTAAACATTTTTCTTGATTTTGTTTAGCACTCCTCTTTGGCTGTAAAGACATGCATATTTCTCCGGTTAATGCTTTGAAGAGAATCAGATGAGCATGTTTACTGACATCTTCCAAGCTGCTTTTATCAGTAGCTCAGTATTTAGCTAGGATGAAGGAAAGGAGGGAAGCAGTCTCCCTTCCTGAGGGAACTCCTTCCAGCAGGACTTTAGAACCAAAGGCTAACTCCACTTGGCTTGGCTGGGTTAAGGACAGGGTGGCACAGGACTTTGGCTAGAGCTGAGATTGTGCCCATCTAATGTCAATATACTCAACATGACAGATAAGGCTGCTCCTTCACTCAGTACTGAGCAATCATGGTTCAGGTCAAGGAAATATCAGTAATCTACAAAGATAAAATGCACTGAAGAGACAGGAAAGTGGGGACACAATGTCTCTTCATTCTCTTCTGGCTGCAATTTCTTTCTGGTTTGCAATTTCAAGCCAAACCCACTCTCAGTGGGTTTGCTCTTGCTCCTGAGCAAGCCATCAGATCCCTCAATTTAAATTAAGCATAAAAATCCTTAATAGAGACCACAGATAAATCAACACGACCCTAAACCCTGGACTGGTATTTTGAGTCTTCCAGAATCACAGAATCATCCAATGGTCTGGGTTGGAAGGGGCTTTAAGGATCATTTAACTCCAACACCCCTGCCATGGGCAGAGATGCCACTCCTTGGTTGCTCAGGGTACCATCCAACTAGGTCATGAACAGCCCCTGAGAGAAGGCATCAGATACACTGCTAAAAATATTTGCATCCAGTTCCTTCTCTCCACCTTAATACTCTTAATAAGAGAGTTCTTAATACTGGGTCCATCCTTTCAAATTTTAAAAGGCACTGGCTCTGTCTCTTTGCCTTGTTTCTTACATAATCAACAACAGCAACATAGCAAACTGTAAATTCAGGCAGCTCTTCCCTTAAAAGAGCTTGTGAAGCAAGAAATTGAGATTATAATTATAGTCCCAACTCCAAGAGCAACAGCTAGCTCCAGGTAGCATGAGAGATCTCAGATGTTACTGCTGCAGTAGTTAACAAGACACATGAACCAATTCTGACTACAGATATTTAATACAACCCACATACTAAGGAATTTCAATGCTTACAGAGATGGCTTTCCCATTTTGTCAAGGTTTACAAATGGGGTCGAAGGCATTTTTTAGGTAAGTTGTTTTTCAAAGTCAAGGAGCATGAGGACCAGCTATATATTTTGTAAAGCTACACATCCCTTGTCCCTTCTGCAAACGTGAATCTGTAATAAAGCAAGCTTTTGTTCATTATTGCTCTACAGCCATCTGCTGTCTTTCTGAGCAGCTCAAGGGGCTGCTTATGCAGGAAGCTGCAAATGTGCCACAAAATCCATGTAAGTGGGAGGCCATGGTATCACAGCATGTCCAGGTTGTGGAGCAAAACAGCACCAGCTGGTGAGAGACCAAAGTGCACACTTGGCAATGGGGCTAACTTTGAAGAGATCAGGCAGAATAGGCATGAGCAAAAGGTCTGGAAAAGGGAATAAAGATCAGAAAATAAAAGTTGTCGTAAGATCTTTAAAAAAAATTAGTAATGCCAAATGCAAAACAGATATTAAAAAAGAGGCAGCAGTAAATGCTCCTTTAGAGACATAAAGATTTGTATTACAGAGTGGATTGTGTGCATGCTTGCTGAGAATACAGAGGGTTTTTCTGTCCACAAAACTATCAGTAAACTACAACTCCCCACAGAAAAAGGTTGAGCCTTCAGTTAGCATACGAGACAAGAGATCAAAATGGTAAACGAGAAACCACCACACTCAGACACCACCAAAATCCTAAAATACTTCTAGATCAAATGCATCTTAACACCCTGTGGAAAACAGTTGCATAAACACATTACTGACATATTTATTATTACAAAAATCTATCAGCAAATCAAATTTTTTAAAAAGTTTGTCAGAAAGAATCAGCAATGCATTCAGCAGCACTGACCACTGGTGTGTCTGTACTGTGTCACTGAGAAATGCACAATGTGCACATGGACTTACCCAAGCCAGCCACAAAGCTCCCACTGACTCAAGTTTATCCAAGACTGGACTAGAAAGGTGCACAGAATAACCTTAGGAGATGTCTGAAAGACAGGCCCCTGTGACATGGAACACATCTGCTACTAACACAAATTTAGGAACTACTGGGGCAGGAGAAATCAGATTTCCATATGCACATGGCCTAAAATTATAGAGCACAAAACACAGCGGAACAATTACTTCTTAGCCCTTGATGTGAAAACTCTAAATTAGATCAGAAGCAAAAGTTCCCTGAAAGAACACAAGGCCAGGTTTAAGCTAAGTGGGTTCTGTTGCAACAACAATTTTTTAGTAAGAGTTGCCCGCTCTGCGCAGAAAATCACAGCACTTCTGGATGGGCATTTCTGCCCCTCCTGTCCTACAGCCTCACTGGGCCCTGAAACTTGACCATCTGTTGGATGAGAATGATGAACAGCAAGCAGCTTTCAAGGAGGTTGTTAGAAAAGGGAAAAACTTAGTCTCTTTCAAAACTGAAAGCTTGTTTTACCAGGGTCTCCCCTAAAGAGATCAAAACTTTCAGAAGTCCACTTTTAAAAAGTTACTTAAAAATAGTACATTTCAAAATAATAGGGTAAAATAAGGTTAGTATTTGAATTTTGCAATTCCAAATAGCAATTTCAAAATATTTATTTTTAAAGCACAGAATGGAAACTTGGTCCTCCTCACAAATACAAGGTGCACTCACTGTTCAAAGGAGTGTACATGCATTAAGCAGCAGTGTTCATTCAAAGAGCTGAGTTTTATGTCAGTTCAGAACGGCAGCTAGTAGGGATGAAGAAAACATTTTAGATTTCTAAATGCTGTTTTTAGTTTCTACTGCTTACCACTACATCATGCCTACAGTAATATATAAACTGCAAGTAACATGATTATGCTGAGAACTATGCACAACTCCCAGCGCTGAATGAGAATAAAAAAATATATTCTCTGGTAAAATTTTTCATTACAAAAATTCCAGATTGAAAAAACAGGCTTTCGGGAACAAATTCACAGAAACTAGGCAGGCTGAGACATACAAACATACAAATCATGTACTGCACACACACATTGCATTGAGGACTAAAGAACTGCATAGATTGAAATGCTGTGTTACCAAGGACAGATGTTATCCAAAGATTTTTTTAAAACTATGCATTTCATTAACAGTTGCTAAATTTTGGTGTGTAACTAGCCCAACATTGACTTGCAATTTTACATTTTGGTTCTACAGGAAACTTTCAAACCCATTACAAAGTCTGAGAAGCAAAAAATTAGGCCCCAAGTTTTGTTGGTTTTTTATATTCAACTTTATTTTATTTTTATAACAGCATCCAGGACTGAACAGACTAGCTACAAAAACTTCAGCTGGTATTTCTTTTTCTCTTCACCTTTTAAAACTGGCAAATAGAAAAGCTTTCAAAGCTTTAGCTGGCACCAAACCATGTGCCAGACAGAAAAGAGTCAATAGATGTACTCTAGAACACAATCTTAGCTGAGAAGCAATACAGAATTCCAGCTTGATTCAGCTGTTTGAGGAGGTATGGGATCCATCATCTCAGCAGCCTGAAGTCAGATTACTTTCTAACTAGTTAGATGACCTTTCAAATGTATCACTCCACATCACTCCCAGTCCCAGGGACAGTACTGATAAGTGTCCCTGCTTACTGGAGCAGCCAGGATGAGTTTGAACTTGTTTTGAGTATTTTGTGTTCATTCCTCAATACACACAATTTCTTTGTGCCAGTAAAGAGAGTATTTACAGTTCAGTCCTGTCCCCTTTCTATTACCAAAGCCCATTTCAAGGATCCAGACTTGTCTCATGTTCTTCAGCTTCATCAGGTAGTTCCTCAGCAGATGCATCACACACATTGTCCTGGCCATCTGCAGGCTGATTTGGCTCATCACGTTCCCCAGCTGCAATCTGAGTTGTTTCCTCTTCCTCTTCTTCCTCAACTTCCCCATCATCCTCTACGTCCATCTCAAACACCCTGATGTGGCGGAGGTTTGAACTCAGCTACAGAGACAGTAAGAAGCTCCTGTTAATGACCAAATAAATAAAAACACCACCAGCACTTTAATTGTCAGCTTTGAAAATAACCTTTATCTTTGAAATGGAGGTTTCAAGGGAATTAGCAACTTTTTTATTGCTCTATAGGCTGAGAAGTAAAGCAAGCAGATCTATTACCTTCTGTTAAAGTTTTTCCATCCTGTGCTACTATGGTATGACTGTATCCTGACACACTAACAGCAGATTATGAAAAAATAATCTATTTGTTAAAAAAAGAAATTGGTAACTTTTAGGTTACCACTTCAGTCAGCACACTTCCTTTAATAGACAGGCTTTTTCAGAGATACTGCACTTACCACACAAGAAACTTTCCTAATGCCATTTACAGAAACATACTGAGCTTTCATGTTCTCCAGCACTCTCCACTGACTCTCCAAGAAGACAGTACGTGTGGGTATCTCACCGCTTCGCTCATCCAGCCTGCACAGCAAGGAAAAAAGCACAAAGCTGCTTCACAAGAAACAACTGCACTTCTAAGAAAAACCTCCAGTTTCATATGTCCAAATTTCATCAGATGCAACAAGCAGATAAGTCTCTGAAACCATCATAATGCCACCACGATACTCTAGAGCAGGAGATCCAACTGTAGAGACACAGCACATTCCAACTGAGTTAAAAACATTACAGCAGGTAAGAAGGGAGTTGTAAAGTTTGACCTTCCCACAAGAAACAGCTGTAGCAGGATGTGGGTGGCTTTTTTCAAACTTCTCCTCTGCACAAAGAGGAGTTTCCAAACACTGTCCTGGATGCAGTACCTCCCCTTACACAGAAGTTTGGCCTCCATGACCTTTTAAATATGCATCATTACCCCACTCACAGGGACTGTATGAAGACACTCCCTACCTATTACAGTAGCCAAGATTAGTTTGAACTTGCTCTTAATATTTTCTGTTCACCCTTCAATATACAATATCTTTGTGGCATAAAAAGTTAATTTACAGTTCAGCGTAGCTCCTTATTTTGAAATAAAAATGCATCATAAGCAAACCACCAGAGAAGAATGGGAGAAAAGTAAAAGCAAGGAACACACAGCAACTAAAGGTTTGGATTCACGAATTGAATTTCATTGGCCTTTGTGTGTGTGTTCACTTTCACCTCTACCTATGCCAATGCAGACAGCTGTACCAGTTCTGATGTTTTAAGGTCAAGCTGACAATATTTGTAAGGGTGGCTATCAGGGAAAGATCAAGAAATACTTGTGTACTCTTATTACAAGGCAGAGGTACGAGCACATATGCTGAAAACATCCTCAACTGAAGTATTCTGACTAGCAAAGTCAGCATCTTTCTAAGGAAGATTTCTGATTCTGCATAGTGTCTTCAGCTTATTCTTCCATTTCATGACAGGCAGGTACAGAAGTAGTATCAGTATGAAAAAACTGAAAACTACCCTCCCAAAAACCACAAAACAAACTATTTAGGAAGCTTCCATCTCCCTCATCCTATTCTCCTGGCACAAAAGAGTTTCCATCTTCAAAATATTTACACACGCACAAAGTATGAGTAACTGTACACAATCACAATATTTGCTTAATTTGCTTTTCAGTTCTACATTTTCAGATTTGCTCAAGGTTTTTCAATACCTTTCCATAGAATCCCAAATGGATTTCCCATCTTGGTCCTCATCTGTATATACTGAAGATAAAGGCAGCTGAGCCAAGACTCTCTCCTTCCCCTCTTGTTGCACACTCTCTTTCAGAACTACAGTTACAGTTTCATCATCATAGAAGTGAGCATCCAAACAACTGTAGCATCTACAGGAAAATAATTTAGAAAGCATCAAGTAATATAAGAGAATGCAGAAATAAAATATGTTAAAGTTGTTAGAAAGTATTCAGTGCTTAACACCAAGCTTCATTGTAAATTATAATAAAATAATAAAAGAGGTCAGTTGTGCAGCTGACTAAATGATAGCAATAACCTGGCAGACTCCTGCCTCATGCAGGAAAAAATTATTCTGAAGGGGAAAATAAAGTAACTCAAAAAATCTCTTACTAGTAACCTTCACATTTCAGATGAAACATAAGAAACAGCAAACATAAATACCAAAGAAAATTTAGAAATACAGTTGAAGGTTCTGAGGGCAAATCACATCTGGCTTTTCTACATGAAAAGGATGAATTTACTCTATCATATGCCTTGTAAGATGGCTACATTCAGCCATTCCAAGTCTTACCTTACTTAAAGAACATCACACAGATAAAAAATACTTGTTTCCAGCTAGATTTGTTTCTTACACATGTGTTAAAGCTTTAGTTTTCAACTGTAAAACTAAAATTTACTTGACTTTGAGATGAAGTGCAAAGTAAGATTTGCACTATTCTGCAGCTTCATGCACCTGTGCCATTTCTTAGACCCTGATTCACCCAGGTGAGTTAACTTCAAAGGTAACAATGCAAGAAAACTAACAGGAAATACGATTTTTTTTTATTCAGCAATCTGCAAGAAAAATCAAATATACTGACCTGGAGTCTGAGCTCTCATTTATACTGTTGCTCAAGAAGTTTCCAAACTCTACTGCAAGAATCCCATTACTGACAGACCTACAACAACAGAGTTAATTGTCTCAGTGACAAAAACCTTTCCCTTCACTGAGAATCCAAAATCTCTAATGGCAACTGTGGTACAAGATGGTGAAAAAGCTATCTAAGCTCAGCACAATACATGGCTACATGCCAAAATTATGTTATTGGTGGATGGGAACCTTTTAAATTCCTCTGCTCCTCAGAAAAACATAACTAATGGACTCAAATGGAAAACTACATCTGGCTTATGCAGAGAAGAGAAAGCCATCATTAAATTACAGACCCCAAGATATTAATCAAAAATACTATTTACAGTAAGACAAAGTAACAGAGGAAGCAGGATTCTTTGTAATATTTCAGAAGTTTGCACAAATAAGTAATTCTGTTAGCAGCAATCTAATGGAATCTCATTTTTTCTAATCCCAGAAACATCTTGGGTCTTGAGATGAGATTTACTGAGTGTAATACAACACAAACTTCTGCTGCAGTTTCCTGCTGCACCTAATATATTCCTCATTTTCTCTAGTATTCAAGAGAAATTGTATTCGTGGTGCTCATTCCTTGTTTTTACAAATAGATTTAAATTGTGTTTCTGTACAAATGTGGCAAAACTCACACACCACTTTTTCCCTCTTTTTGTCTTACCTGGAAGTATCAGTATGTCTTCTCAAAATGTGTATTTTAGAAATAGAATTTTCTAACATGGTGAAGAGAACATAATGTAAGTTAGATGTTTTGTCATTCCACCTGCAATATGGGGGAAGAAATGAAAATTTAGATTAAGTTTTAATAACCTGTAAACTACATGGAACAAGGAATAGGAACAAGGAATAGCAGCATACTTACAGAAATGGTAACTTAAATAACTGAGGTGTGGAATCTTCACTGCAAAGGACAGACAAAACAGTTTATGAAATGCTACTCATGCATGAGTTTTAGTTGCACATTTCTTTAGCTGCTTTTAGTAAAGAAATACCTTTGAGAAACTTTGTAGAGAGATATGCAGACTGCTTGATGCACTGACTTTCCAATTACATCCTAATAAATAGAATAAAAATAGTCCATAAAATACAGGCAGTTATTCATAATTATACATGTTTTTAAGAAAAAAAAAACAACCAACCTACCAACAACCTCTGAGTACATCTGAAAGAAAACTTCACCAATATTTATCCTGAAATAAACAACCCTAATGTAAACACTACATACACTATGTCACCTCATACATTTGTTTCATGTTTCTCCATATTAGACTAATGTATTGCCAACTGACACAGTTATCTGGTACACACACACACATATAATTAACATTAAAACCAGATCCCAATATTGTATGAAGAGAATATGTCAAATAAAAAAATCCCTCACTGTACTTTCCCTGGCCAAAGGCTTGAGATATCCCAGCAGTGAAGCTGGACTCTACCCAAGTTATAGGCACTCAAAGGCAAAGATTAAAGCTTCAGGCCTTGCTAAGCATGACTGCTTCCTTCAGTTGACCACTATCCTTAAAAGAAAGTTATCATTTGTAAAAACAGAACTTACTGCTGGCTTTTGTAAACATAGATCAATGACCCTTTCCATTTGCCTTTTGACAAAATGCAATGATTTCTCAGGATAGTAGGGAAACAGAAGCGGGCTTTCTGTAAACAGACAAAGTTAATTTTAAAAAATGCTTGTATCTCTATAGAAACATATTACACCATTATTACCTTCAAAATCAGATTTTCTAAAGACTATTTTCCAGACAAAAATGCTACCATTTCCCCCCTTTTTATCAAATTAAATAGGCAGAAAAAGGCAACTGTGGCAAATTCTATTACACACAGCTTACGCTGTCAAGGTTTTACAGTCTTTGGTTTCTAAAGTTAAACTACAATAATTGTCACCATCTGCTCATTATAGTCTCCTACTTCCTTTTCACCACTAATTAACAAAATAGTCTCAGCCTCCAGTGAAAGAGAACAAGTTAGGATACTTCCCTCAAGTACAACCTAAGCATAACTATTACTCTCTTGAATTAAGATATCCTAAAATAGACCTCTTCTGGGATTCCTTCCAAGCCAACACTTCTGAGACTGGTACAGAAAAGATGAGGAACTCCCAATATCCAGAAAATGGTAATTGACTGGGTAAGCAGCTACATAAACCCTGTGCAAGGCCCATTTATTTTATTCCACTCAGATGAAGACCAATGAGTGACATTACAGAAGTAACTCACAAGCATGAAAAAAGCTAATTCTTCTACATTGGTTACATTCTGCATATATCTTGCATTCACTTTTTTTCATGAAAACACATTACCTTTAAGATGAGTACTATCTTTAAGAAAGTTAAACCACTGGTTTCCCTCTGTATTAGGTGGGGATACAAGATCATCATCTTCATCTTTCAAGTACTAAAAAAGAAACACAGTTTTAAGACTGTAATTTAAGAATAGGGAACATTAGAATTCCACCTTCACTATTGCCCCTAGTGAGTATATTAAAAATTTCTTGGTAAATTAACTTGCCATAGTCTTAAAATTAAATATTCCACCCCATCTAGAAACGAGAAAAATCAACTATTGTTTAAGATCACATGGTGATATTTCCCTAAGAAACTGATCTTTAGAATAAGTCTGAGCACAAATGTTTTGAAATGCAGTGATTAATGCCATACAGATAACATATCAGTTTTACTGAAGTTGGCTTTTAGAGTTTTACTACTGCTGCGAAATATTTTTGTCTTTTCCTAAAAATACAGCATGTGTAAAGTGAAAATACAGCATTTTAAACCCTCATTTTCCTAATAAAAAGGTGAAACAATTTACTCTTTTTTACCATTACTGGTATGTGCAACACAGAGCAAAAAGGCCAGGGAAGCAAAGTGGACACAACTTTAAAAGCTTCTCTATTTAAGGATTTTCCCATTTATTCTTTTTGCATTTATTCCTTAGTTCTTTACCTGACCAACTCTCTCCACATTGAAGTATTTTCCTTTACGATTGTAAAGTTCTGGTGCCTAAAAAAATAATGCAAACAAACCCATTATTTAAACATAAAAGGAATGAGAAGTAGTGAACAAAAGATGATCAAATTATTTTATTCTCAGATTTTTCAGCCTCAGCTATTGTCAGCAAAAATACAGTCAAATCATGTACTTGGAAAATGAGTATCACTGACCTCATTGAAGTGCTCAGTAAGAAAATCGGCCACAAATGTGATATCTTTTTGAGTCATCTAAAAGGGAAAAAAACAGTGAGAAAAGCAAAGGGTAAGAAACACATTTCAATGAGCACAGAACACACAATCTGTAGGCTGCACAAGCACAGCTCCCTCAGCCTGTGCTCACAGGGCAAATGTTCCAGCCTCCAACCCACTTGGGAGTGCTCTGCTGAACTCATCCCAGACCATTCTTGTCTTGTACAGGAATGGTCCCAAACTGGAGATGGGACCAACCAACAAGTGCTAAATTAGGACAATAAGTGCATCCCCTGACCTCCTGGCCATGCTCTCATTACTACAGCCCTGGTCACCCCTGCCCACCTTTGCCAGGGCACACTGCTGGCTCATGCCCAGCATGCACCCAGTGATTCCCACATCATTTTGGCAGAGCTGACATCTTCCCAGCCACATGGGCTCCAGCAAAGCACTCACAGGGGGTTAACCCACCCCACAACAGAACCTTGCAGTTTGTCTTTCATGAACTGCAGGGAGTCCCTGCCTGCCCATTCCTCCAGCCTATCTATTTCTGGAAGGCATCTCTGCCCTCAAGTGAGGGCAGTGTGATGGTGGCTGCAAATTCAATGCAGGTGTTATTGTATTATTATATTATTGTTTCATTATATATTCCCTCTCCTCTATGGGGACATTGATAAAGATACTAAGATCTCACTCTGGTTGACTTCAGCATTTAGGGTGCATAAAGAGCTGCCATACAGAGGCCTTGCATACCCAGCATACTAAATACAGCAGTGTTAGCAAAGAAAACAGAAAAAGTAATTCAAGCACAACAGCACATTAGTGTCAATGCACAGGCATCAACTTTCTCAAAAAAATGACACAGACACTACCCTTTAAGTTCTGGAACAAAAAGGAACTTTTAATTCTGCTTTTGAGATGAGCAGAATATCGAGGATATCACCATTTATCAGAAAATGTTACTATTACCTTGTTCAGCTCTGGAAGCACATGATCTTCTGACATCCTCAACATGGCTGAGGGAAAAATTATATTCTTACTGCATTAATACGGTTTTCCTAATATCCTTTATTTTTCACATGTATGTAATAAGACATTGCTGTTAAAAAAGATTCATTCATTAGAAGCAAAAGAGCCTGGGATGAAGAATTACAAGTAGAGACTGAAATTCAGTCTCTCTAGTCTCACTAGCTTACATTACAAAGCTTACATTACAAATCTTCAAGAATTTTTATCTTTAATCTTCTCCAACTGCATTCTACTCTGTATGAGACTGAAACAAAATTATTATGAAAAGAGCTCATAAGAATTTGTTCATGTCCATACTCAGAGTACTAAAATAGATATATGTAAAATACTTGAAAACTGTTATGCTCAGAAAAATGTGTTTTAAGAGAATGGCACAGGATTAATTTCAAATCTGCAAGGCTTGGATAAAGTTCTCTGTTTAGTCTGAAATGAAACAAACAATGAACATAACATTGTGACAGAGAACTTAGGTAGTCCTGCTTTCTGTAATTTCTAAATTAGAACTATTATATTCCTGCTAGTAAGTGCTAACACTGCATAGCTAGTACTTCTCTAATATCTGGTAATAACACTTAATTTTTGTAAGGTAGTTCTAAAAAGATCAAATAGAAGTTATAAAATTATTTATAAACATTAATAAAAACAGGCAGGCTAAAATACAGCGTGCTTCACTTCCTTCTAACATTTTCTCTGCAGCTACCCAGACACATGAAGGTGGCTACTAAGTGCAAGTGGACATTCAGAGACTGTTTACATCTGTGCAGAACCTTAAAAGTAACTAGGCTTTCACAGGAGAAAACAGCAAGTAACAGAGTAAAAAAAAATAAGGTTACATTTCAAATTTTGTGTAGCCTAAAAAAAGTCCTTTCTTTTTCTCCAAATCAAGACCAGCAAATTGCTCATGAAACAGAAAACAGTTTGGAGCAATATTACAGGTCAAGTATATGCAATACCCACTCTGCACATACTAAATTTAATTGAGAACTGCCAAATTTATAATCTGTGTTTAATATTATAGTTACTCTTGCCTCATCAACTATATCCCTTTATATGTCCAGAAAAAAATAGATGGCTATAACTAAGACTGGCCTAGTAACTTGTCTGCATTTCAATGCTTACAATATAAACCAGATACTGGATGATGACTGTGTGACCAATCTTACCAACATAGAGCCACCGGAAAAATGCCTTGAAGTTTTTCATACTACTGTCGATCACTCTAAACAAGAAACAAGACAAGAAATTACAAAATCTGACTGTCACAAGCTGCTTCATGCTTAAGTCCCATCTTTACCACAGAAAGGCCTGCAAGCTCTGTCAGTTGTTTTCAAAATGGCCAATGCAATGTTTCAAGTAAGACTATTCTTGTGGAATGAGTCTGACACGCAGGGAGACAAGATGAAAGCTCCCCACCAACAGAGGAGTCTTGCTCTCCCAACTTCCTCTATTCCCAGCCCACTAATTTCCTCCAATACAAGACTGAATAGCAATGCTTTTAAACTCTCCAGACTTTATACTTACTGAAGCAGCTCATTTGCCTTCAGGATGAAAGAACCAACAGCAGTAATAGCCTCTGTAAAAAAAAAAAAAAAAAGCTAACCATTCTTATTAAGCTTTCAAAAGTGAAATCAGAGCACAGAGGTAGCACACACACTACTGTACCATCAATTCCAGATGCATCTAATCCCAGAGACTCATATTTTTGTTTCCATAAAGCCATTCCTTTCAATTCACTCAAGTGGTATAAAAGTGCCTCAGAGCCACTAGGAAAGCAGAGGAAAGAAGCATAATTTTTTATTCACACTCTGGAAATTCAGTGCTGTGCTGCATGCTACATTTATATTATTTAATGCACAAAGTGCAAAGCCTTATAAGGTGGTCTGCCATGAACAAGAGGCATGGTATAACTTCAGAGAAAGGCAGATATTGTCTCAATGACACAAAGTTAGTGTGAATATTTTGCATAGATCCTATTAAACACACCGGGCAGCAATTTACAGGTGATGTACCATAAAGATTGTTCAAAATACTTAACTGGTTCTCTACTACACAAAAGTAAAATGTTTTGCCATGATCACAGTTTCCATACCAGCCCACCTACATAGAAAGCACCACCAAGACAGCTTATTGTCATTTATCAAAGCATATAATATGCCATTTAATCTAAAATTCATTGGAAATTCTGGGACTTACCTCTGCAAATGACTTATAACCAACTTTTGTATACTAGAATAGGAAGACTCTATAGACTGACCAAGTTTTTTTAAACCCTGTTAACAAAGAAATACAATAATAATCTGTTAATATAAAAATGATTAAAAGATATTGAAATAGATTAATTTAGTATGTTTAAAAAAATGTTAACATACCTTTACTGTCAGTTGGTTCATTAGCAATGCCTGAAGTTCCAGACTGAAGGAGGTAGGGAGAGAACCAAATAGGCATTTCATTTTGTGTTTCAACATCAAGTGCAAAGGCATACTCAGATAAAACAACAGTAACTACCTTGCTTTGCCCCATAACAACAGCTGCATAAACTCATCCTGAACAGAAGTGGTTGTATTCTTTTCCTGTCAGTCAAAATGATTGAAATAGATTGGTGAAGAGATTAAATCCAGCCTGCCAAATTATCTCACAAACACTCCATATAAAGTACTTCAAAGAAGCCACCCAGATCTTTGAATGTTGAAATCAGACTACTGATCACTGAAAGTTTTATGATCACTGAAAGTTCTCTAGTATTTCAAGTTATTTTCAACTGCATTACCCAATAAAAATTCTAAGGAGTTTGCCACCAAGAATCTATTCTAAAATACAATAAAACTACAAGATTCATTAACTTCTGACTATGGTCAATGAATACAAAATTTAAGCAAATCCAATGGCATCTTAAACACAGATATTACATGTGCTCTATTGAACTAGGCTGTAAAGTGTTACTGAACATTTACAGTGATCAGTTTATCAATGACTTAAGTACAAAGAGCACAGCCTTAAGTAGAAAGCAACTGATCAACAGCAGGACAAGCTGAAAACTATGATTTTTTAAAATTTCAGAATAAATAAAAGTATCACAATACAATTATGCTTGATTGTACACAGGTGCCTTCAGCATCAGAGCACTTGACACACAATAGCTTTCAGGCTGTCTCTGAACTTAGGGACTCTTATCTGGAGGCATCATGCTTAACATTAGGATATGCAATAGACTAACAAGAACAACAGAACTACTGCCAAAAGTGTTTTTCCAAAAGGATGGTTAATCCTGCAGTACCTGTACAAACTTTGTTAGTCGTGAGTCCATCTGCATCAGTATTTCTTCCCATGCTTCACACATGCATGTCAATGACAGCTTTATATACTGTAATACAGAAACTGGCATCAGTATTATTTCCTTTCTCCCTGTCAACAACACATTCAGCAAATGGATGTTACAATATAAAGGAAATACACAGTAGATCTTATATAAAATTTATTATCAAATTCCAAGTTGGAGCTCTACATTTACTTAAAACCAACTCAAGCTTCTTACAAGAAAACATTTATTTCACTTGCATTAGAATGTCAAAGCCTACAGAACCACAAGACTAAAAGGATGGTGTAACACAACTGTACCTGTAACAGAGTTGAAATGTGAGTAAACTTCCGGGCCATTCGAGTTACCTCAGGTAAGTAACTTGATAACAGACTAGTGTCCAACTACAACAAATGGAAAAAGCAACAGGTAACAGATGACTTGTCTTTTAACAATACATAGATTACAGAAATTAAAAGACAGATTGGAAAGACCCACAGAAAATCTCTTCATTCTCAACTCCTTAAGGTTGATTTTAAAAGGAAAATACATTTAATTCAAAGAAGCAATAACTATTTTTAATGCATCTATAAAAACCCCTGAGAAGGTTCCACATTTTGGAGCTCTAACAGTAATAATGTTAAGGATGACTGTTCTGGAAAGGGGATAATCACAAGCATTGCTGTTAGGCCCCTTGTGCGCAGAATGGAGAAAATCTGATTAATTGTCACTGTAGTTGAATAAATTCACATTATTCTAAAAGAAGTATTTTGCAAGAATGGCTCAGATCACCATTGTCAGTCTCATCAGTGAAACTGTATGTTAACATCACAAATTCAAAAGCTAAACTGGGGTAATTTCAAAATGGCTGAAACTGGTAGTTTTTGTTATCATGGGAAAGCAATAAAGCTACCAGAATGTAATTTAAAGACCAGTTTTCCCTTTAAACATGTACTTACCTGAAAATACATTATCTCTGCTTCACTGTCTGGAGAGTTCTGTAGCTCTGTAATAACTGACAGTGATTTCAAATCACTAGACAAACACAGTCCACGACAAGAACCTGCCACCTGAAGAATTCCAGTTTAAAAGTTAATAAAACATTTCATTTCCTCTAAGAATATTTCCTGCTCTAACACACTGACATACAAAGATGACTGTGTTCAATGGCAGGTAAAAATGAAGTGCAATTTTCAGCTACTGCTCAGGAGCAAACCCAATCTTTTTATCATGTATTAACAGCGAATTTTGAAACAAGAGTTAAATTTCCCAGTTACAAGGTCTTTCCATCAATAACCAATAACCCAATCAATTAGTTTCTTCAAATTCAGCAGCCCAGTTTCACTTATGTGTAAGCATATGTATATTTTCACTCAATTCAGCTGTAGCTTGGTATATTATGAAGAAAAAATGTGGAAAGGAACCAAACATACCCCATTTACTGTAGCAATCTTGAACATTCCATAAGCATATATCTCAATAAATCCTGAGCTGCCACCAAGGACAAGAGCATTAAGTCTATAAAAATAGAAGAATGTGCTGATAAGCATACTGAAAAGAATTTGAACACACACATTATTAATACTTAAATTCTATTCCTGCACAAAAGGAAACATTGTGTTACCGTCCATTATTCAAGAAATTAAAAAACTAGCAAATTAGCTTGGATTTTATTGATAAAAACTGCCTCTAACATTTATATTAAGAGTATTAATTACTACATTAACTGAGAGAATAGGGGAAAGATAGCACAGTTTAGTCAGAGAGTCCTTTTTCACTAAAAGTAACAAGTTTCTAGCAACCTTCCCCTTACCAATGCATGTTGCAGTATGCAGGCTGCAAAGCATTATTACTAAGCCACCCTGAATGACCCCGATTACATGCAGAGTGAGCTTGTCACACTCAGTGGCATCCCTCAGCACCTCAAAGGCAATGAACATTTGAAATGGATGCAGCAGCAATAACAGCCACAGAAGTAGCAACAGCACCAGAAACAGAAACCCAGTTCAAAGAATAGAGTCTGGGACAGACAGATCTATGTTTTGCTCACTTACTAAAAACAATGTGCTACACTGGCTTGGGAAAAAGCCTAAATACAAGCAAATTAACTGCAACTTCTGCCTGTTACAGCTCTAAATAAATATACATTGACACTGAATATTTCTGTTAAAACCAACACAGAACTTAGGAAAACAGTATGTTAAAAACTTTTGGTTGGATTAATTGAGCAGTTGAAGACAGCAGAGAGATTTCATAAAGCTCCTACACCACAGACAGCTCACTCTCTCTCAAGCAAGGAAATCCTACTGTAAGAAGAGCTATCAAGTTTTAAAAAGGAGTAACTGGTGATAGACAGAGATGCAGATTTAATTTAACAGTAAACTCAATTATCCATTATTTTATCTCTTTAAAAAAGCAACTAAACAAAAAACCTCAACCAACAACCCACAGCCAGAATTTACCTGACATCACCCAGAAGCTTCATAATCTCATCTGACTTTTCTTCACTGAAAATACAAAACATGTGATTATGGCTTATGTAGTTTGTCCCAATACCAGAAAATAAAACAAAACTAAAAAACAGTGAGTTATAATATGACAATTTCTTACCTGAAAATTTTTGCTGTGGTACTGTAACTGAAAAAAAATAATTACTGTCAGTAACAATGATCAGACAGCTGCAGAGTGTTAAAGATGAATAACCAAAATAATGACAATAAATGACAAATGGTATTTCCTCAAGCTTACTAGAGTAACACTTACTTTTTTGGCAGCGCTGGTAATTTAGGCAAAAGGAGGTTTGATTCATCTTCAGCATTGTAAAAGGAAGTGAGAACACTGAAAAAGACATAATACTGTCTTTATTACCCAAGCTGTAAAAATGAGAAGAGCCTTTCTTTTCAACTCCAGAGTTAAGAGTACATATTCAATGCATTATATATATCAAAATTAGAAATGTCAGAGGATAAATTATTAAAGGTCATATAAAAGATTATCAAGTGATCAAATTAATAAAAAAAACTGAAAATCTTTTTTTATTTCCAGTGAATAAAGTTTGTATCTGCTGGCTCAGAGGCTTGTCACCAAATCCTCCATTGCCTGTAAATCAGTTATTGTCAGAGGCTTTCTGTTTAAACTCTCTCCAAGCCTGCAGTAAAACAGGCTGTACATGCTAACACTAGATTAAGCAGCTCTTAAGGAGAAGCACAAGATTATGCTGAAATGTAATGTATTACCCAAAGAACCACAAGACTAAGGTATCAGCATTAAAATAAGCATATGAAAAGGATCTATTCTAAAAAAAGGAAAATTTTAGCCAAGTGGTGAAAAAACCCCACAGCTGTGGAAAACTATATTACTTTATGTGACTGCTTGTAACATTTAAAGTATAAATTATCAGTAAGGCAACATTACATGGCTTGTGATTGTTTCTTTTCAGACTTACCTGCTTTCCTCAGTTACTTCCATCCAATGCATGTATGTAATAGATAACTCCACAGAGAAGGAGTGCAAGCTTTCAGGCTTTTCTACATCACACAGAATAATCCGCTTGGTATCAGCAAGGCCAAAAGCCAAAACTAGAGAAAGACAAGTTAAATGTATAAATAACCTAGAACTGAACATGCTTCAAACACTTCTAACAATAGTTCTGATAAAGTAGAGGCTCCCAATTTTGCAAACTTGAGTCCAATATTATAGATAACATTGTCCACCAGAAAGGCTTGGTGGACAAAAAACACAAATTAGGAGTTGCCAAGCAACTTTTGCACCACTTTTTACTTAACTTTCTTCAACCATAATAGCAAATAGGCAGAGGTTTCTGTATTTATTTCCTTATAATCACAGGTAATCAGCTTTAAAAAGAAGTTTCTTAAACTCTTCAGATGCCATCATAAAACAATATAGGTTTTTATCCACATGTCATAGAGGAAGATTGTTCCCATTCTCCCACCTCCAGTGAAGCAAAAATTAACTGATTTCTGGCATAAGTTTATTAAACTACTAATTTCAACATTATTTCTATTAATAAGGAAAAGGCTTTTTTTTTCCTTCTCTGGTCTATAATTAGAGTAATTTTAGCCTATGAAGTTTTGCCTATGCTAAGTAAGCTAAGCTCTTCAATCAATCCTGATCAGACAGCTTCTTTCTCCCCCAATAAACTTTGTAGTTCATACAAAATACCCTGCATAGTTAAGAGGTTGAAATTTTGCTATACTCTGAAAAGCAGCATTTGGCACATAAATCTGGCTTACTAATCTTTCTTGCCATTGGATTTAATAGTGTTAATCTCTCTATTGCTGTGAATGAACCTACATAAAATTAAGCCACCCTTCTCTTCAGTTTACTTGAAAATTTCCTTCACAGGCATCATCATTCATGATTTCCCATGGGGTTTTATCGCACCATATCATCTCATATACTTGACATTACTTTTGCCATCTGGTCTCCAAGCAAGAGCAGTCACTTCTTTGCCTGTATTTTCATTTGGAGGCAAACTCCACACACGTTGAAAGTTTGCAAGCCGATGAAGTAAAATCTACAAAGCAAATGCATTAAAGACAAACTTAAACCACCTTCTTACGTTAATAAAAGTTTGTAAATCAGTTCAAGATGCACAGTTTTTTTATCAGTTTTTAACTCCTGTGTTTTAAAGACCACCTGCTTCTCTAGCAGATAATTCACTCCTATGCTCTTATAGAGGGCAGCACACAGTTAACAGCAGTACAGAGAAATAAACTGAGCCTTGCATAAGGATACAAGCCCCTAACCAACAGGGGTTACTCATCAGCTCTCTAGCGGACAGCCCAAAAGCACGAGTCTTGTCTTCATGCACGACCACATACTGCAGTTCCAGGGGGAAAAGTACTTGAAATTAGATTGAACTTAAATAGGAACTTCATGCACAAGCGAGAAGCACATCACACGTGAATTTGTTCGGAAATCAGAATGCAAAAAACGAAGGAGCATTATTAAGACGTTTGATTTACAAAACTGCTATCCTTAAATGCCTGGCCAGGCTCACGAGGAACATGCCCTAAGTAACGGCAAAGGCACCTGGGCCTGCAGGGAGAGCAGCGCCCGTTCCTCCCGTGCCACCCACCGGCACCAGCACTCACCTCCCCCGCCCGGTTGGCCAGGGCGATGAGGTCCCTTTTGGGGGACCAGGACATGAACACCACCTCTTGCGGCAGCTGCTTCTCGCCCACCTGCCTGAAGGCGGGCATGGCTGCGGGGCTCCGCGGGCACGCCGGGCCTCTGCTCCCGCTTCCGGGGGCGGCGCTTCCCGCCGCGGCAAGGAGCGGCCAGGAGCGGGCCGGGCCTCGGCAGCGGGCGGGCCCCGGGAGCCGTGCGGGGAATTCTGAGAGCGGGGCGGGCCCCGGGAGCCGTGCGGGGAATTCTGAGAGCGGGGCGGGCCCCGGGAGCCGTGTGGAGACCCCGGCAGCGGCGTGGGCCTCGCCGCAGCGCCGAGCCAGGCTCTTCAAGCTCCGCTCACTTACTAAGTACTAAATACTCTTTTTTAAGCCCCTTTTCCATTTGGAGAGAAATTTTTTAAAATTCACAAGGCTCCCTATGAGACGATTGTGTGAAAAATGCGTATTTTATGATTGGATTTTCGCAAATATTAAATTGAATATTACATGTGCTGTGTTAGGAAGTAATGCTGTATTAATTCTCTTAAGTCTATAACAAAATGTTAAAATAGAAACTATGCTATTTAGGATACTTTTTTTTTCTAAAGAAAGGACTCGAACTGAGATAGCAGTCACAGGACACCTAAATCTTGCAGAGAAAGAGAATTTATTGCCCCATTATCAGGAGAAACAAAGTTCTTCCCGCCTCGCTCAGGCAGGACGACGCCGTTAGCATTCAGAGGAAAAAGCTGACCATGACCAGACGGAATCCTGTGTTTGAATGGAATTTATGCATCAGGTATGAGCTGTATGAATATGCAACAGGTTATTGTTTTTAGGGGTTAATCCTCTGTTAACAGGTGTCCTTTTTCAGGCTTATGCTGCCCAGAAAAAGGTACCTGGACAACCATAACTCTTTGTTGTCTCATGTTGTTCTAATCCAAATTGTCCAAATTATTATTCCTCTAATTGTATTACTATTTTTATAACCATTTTATTACTATTAAACTTTTAAGATTTTAAAAACAAGTGATTGGCATTTTTCACAACTGTAACTAACAGAAACCGAATTCCTAGAACTCGTGCCTTCCCATCACCTACCCTCACTTCCTCCCTTGTCCCACCCTCCAATACCAACATAAAACCAGAGTATCTGCCCATACCTCCCCTCTCAGCAGTAAGATCCACAACATCCAACACCCACCAAATTAGACAAACAGCTAATCCTAAGTACAAAATTATCACATTATACAAATACATGGTAAGGGCTGTGGTAGTTCACTTAGCTGTTCTGGGGTTGCAGGGTTTTTTTGGTACCAGTAGTGATGTATAATAAAGGAACTGTCACTTAATTCAATCAGGTTTTATTCTGGATGTTAGCACTTACATTTTTAGAAAATGGAACAAAAGGCTAACAATAAAAAAATAAATTAGGAACTATGTAGCAGCAAGAAAAGTCATGTCTTCTTTTTCTTATTCTTTACTTTCCTCTTGGAGAATATGGCATGTTTCATAGCTAATCTTTTACGGATCCTCATTTTTATTCTCTTTCGAGTTTTCTGCCCTTTCTTTTTGTCAGGTCTGTAAAGTAAAAAAAGGAACATAGAGATTAGAATAAAATGAAAAACACACATCTCTGTACAAATACATTTGCTGGTATTCTAAGTAAGTATATGAATTATGTGGCAGTATGTGAAGTACTGTCACAAAAAGTACAATGAACGGTACATCTCAAAATGTTATGGTCTTTCAACTTCACAAAACTGTCCACTTTATTGCCATTATACATTCATTTTATGTATTTATTCAGCATTTAAATTTACACAGATATTGAAAATAAGAAACTCACTGAGTACAAAAAAGCACACACAGAGTTTCATGCTGAATATATAATGCATGTATAATAGAAAGACTTAGAAGGAAGTATGTTGACGTTTAACACCATTAGGAAGTTAAACTAACTAGCAAGTGGATTGTTTTCTTTCTCTGACAAAAGATGTCATAATGCAAAACACTGAGTAATTACAACAAACATACAAAATTTTTATTAGAAAAAGAAATCTTAGTTATCTTCTGCACTGAATCAGCAAAAGAACTAACTGATGGCCTGAAAGTACTAAAACCACTCTGGCTAAACTGACAGAAAAGTATCCTCCTTGACAGAAAAAACAGATGAGGTTTCATGAAATTCTTTTAGCATCCTTTTTAATTTTTTTAGTCAAGGAAAAAGAAACATTAAGATGGAAATTTTTTAGATACATAAAATGAAACATTGCTAGCTTTTGTGTGCCTAAGCAAAACCTGGACATGAAGCAATACACCTGTACCATCTGCCATCTAGCAGGCATCTGATGAGTCTCTGGAGACTGACCCAAGAGGATAATGGTCTGAGTCTCACTGGGTAACATAGGTACAGCTTTGGGAGGGAAAATCTGCCTTCCACTGCTACAGCCACTCAAGTCCAAAATCACAGAAAAACCCACTACTCTGGAGAGGAATTAATGGAAGTGCAGTCAATTATCCTGAACTGGAAAGACTGAGCCATCTGCTGGACCATCTCTTAGCAAATCCCCTTTCCTCTTTTCAGTTAGTTCCATCTGAAGACAAGCACACACCATTTACTTGGCTCTCTGATACATACAGGTATGTGTACAGTGCTGTTCTGTATGTAACAAAAGGAAAATCATGGAAGAATAAAAGTACTCCATGTGATCCTCATTAATGGTGGAGATTTAGATCATACTACAAAAAGCACCTGAAATACCAGAAGGAAAAAAAGCAAAATGTGCTATAACAAAGCAAAAGAGACAGGAAGCAGTAACTAGTGACTCTTTAGTGACTCTTATTATATTGACTCTTCTCTCTGCCCCTTCATGAGGAATTCAAAGGGGATAAAAGCGTTTCATTACTTCAATTTTCAGTCATCTCGACAGAGTCCCATGCACCAGTCACCAAGTCTGCAATCCATATAAATCAGTTTTGAAAGAAAACCCACAGACAGGGAATTGGGAGCCCCAGTAAGTGACCTGCCTTTTATCCCACCCTCCCTTCAGTACATACTCCCCAGCAGTGCAGCAAGTGGGCAACAGGGAAAGCTGACATCAGCACCTAAAGTGGAAAATCATCTCTCTCTCTGTGAATTGATTCCCTGACATAGGATCTCAACCCAACTGAATGCTGCATTTTAGTGTATTAATGCAGTATCACACTTACTGCCAAGCTGCTCTGCTGTGGGACAGACTGGGACAGGCACTGCGCTTGTGACCTGCCTTGCCACAAACGAAACAGCCACTGTCACTCTTCCCACAGCTGTGCTTCTCAAGAGTGCAGCACTTGCAATTGTCACAGTGAAACCAAGCTGAAAAATAGATAACATGATTTATGACCTTGGAAAAGTTTAAAACATTCTGAAACTAAGCTTTAAATACAGGCCACATTACCAGGTTTTTAATTCTGGATTAGCTTTACAAAGATAGATGTGGTCACCTTCTGGTCCCTTAGCACATTACTAGACATACTGTCAAATTAAGTGTGAACTATTTTGCCATTAGAACTTTTATCCTGTGTGTCATCTTCAAAACAAAAACAGTGCAGATGTTACAATGTACTTACAGATTTTGATTGTTGTAACTGTAACAAAGATAATGGCTTCATAAATTTATACAAAGGTATAAATACAACTAAATTTGTGCATGAAACATAATTTTATCATCATCTCTCAAACGTCCTTGCCTACTTGTTTAGGAAATTCAAAGTTTAGAAAATTAGGAAATACTTATATGACAATTGGAAATATTTATGTTTTGCCATGATAGATATAAATGGGATTTAGTGTGCCCTGGCAAGAATTTATTCCACTTCCACACAGTGCAAGTACAGCTAAACTAAAGAATAGTAACTTGTGTGAAATTGAGACTTTTTGTTTATTCTATGTCTTCTGAATTGTGTTTTACTTCTTTCACAGAATATTTTCTGGTTCGGAATTTCAGTTTCTTTGGACTAAATGCACTTTTATTTAGAAAATCTTTTTCTGTACTTACAGGGCTTTACACATTTTTTGCAAAGAACACAATGTTTCCATCGTCTGCCATCCTACAAAAGACAAATAAATGGTTTTGTTTATTGAACCCCCCACTGATTTTATCTTAAAACAGAACTACTCCTGTAGGGTCCCCATAGGAGTTGTTTACAGGAACAACTCCTCTGTAGGAAGGACAGTAACTCAGAAACAACAGTCCTGAGAATCTGTGAAAACCACATATGAAATTTTGAAATTAGCAAGTTCTACAACTTCAAAGCCTGAACAAAAATGCATGTGTCAACAGACCACAGCTGGGTAAATTCTGGTCTAAGTGGCAAGCAGCAAACTTGTCCTGTCCTCTTTGCAACACAAAGGAATTAGGGAAAGAGAAATTAATTCCCAGTAGGTTATGGAAGATGTACAGTGAAGGTAATAATAAGTCTGTGAAACTGAACTGCTGTGGGTTTCCCGTGGAACTCAGTATCCAAACAGGTTTTTACCAAAGCAAGTACTGCAGAGGTTGTTATCTGACTGCTGCTAAAACTTCCATTCAGAAAGAAGTGAAAATACTTACTTTTGATGTACATAAATTGCATATCTCACAGTGCTGGTTACCAGAACTAACATATCGCTGACATACAGTGCAAAATCTGGGAAAAAGATGTACTGGTTCACTATTGGCTCACAAAACAATTAATTTTATACAATCTTAACAGCTAATGTAAGGACTGCAAAATCACTTTGTTGAATTAAAAATTCAATCTTTGCTACATAAATGACCACTTTGGCCATTTACAGACAGTACATCCACAGAGTAAAATTCAGGTCAAATTACCAACAGTATCAGTAGTAAATGAAACTAAATTCCTCTCTCCTTGATGCTTCTCTTACAAGTTCATTTTTTTGCTACTGTATTAACAGCTGATTATCAGACATAGCTGTAAAATTCTCTTGTAGATGTAGACAGTATTTCCTACAGACAAAATAAGGAATCTCATAATTCCACACTGAAAAATTTAAATGTCTTTTTAGACACTTCAGCTCTCCTACCCATTGTTTATATAATATGCAACTTTAGAATGAGAGAGAAAAATGTGGTCTTAATGCTGGCATCCAAGTTAGGCAAGACACCATGGAACAGCACCATCCCAAACTCCTTTGGAGACTTTATGCCCTAGTTAAGAACCAAGACACTCTTTCAAAAGTCACCTGAGCATTAATATATCTTACCTATATCCCTCTTCTTCAGGAAGCACAATCACACTTGGGGTAAGGTTCGTGAAAATACGGACAGGAGACTGTCTACGGCCTGTCTTGCCATGTTTATACAGTGCATGATTATCATAGTCTACCTAGAAAAACAAAACCATAGAAAGATTCTAAAACTGAATGCCAAGCACAGGCAGAGCTATTTACATATGTATTATCTTTATAAGTGCCTTATGAAATGCTTGTATTTATATACAAGACTCTAACCCCAAATCAGGTTACAAATTCTACATGAAGTTTTTTGTTTCATTTACCTGTAAATTTGTGCAAACATAGTATTAGGCTAGACTCACTACACTTCAATAATCATCTTGTACTTATTCCTTTTTGCTTGTTTGCATGGGATATGTAAGATAACATTGCAGCTGATTACAGAGCAATCTGCTGTATAAAAGTATCTATACAGCTTGGTTTGTCAGTACAAGGGATGACATCTGAACCCATCTCAGAAAAATTATAAAGTTGCAAATCTAATCAGCCTGCTTTTTCCAGCACTGCCTTCAGAGACTTGTCACAAAAACTCTCAGCTGTGAACACTGGCAGGAATGCAGTCTAGCCTAGCATGAGTTTTCCACTTTCTTCAACAATTTTCATTCCACAAGACTGTTCAGAACATCAATACCAGAATTCATGCAGAGTTGTTATATGAAAAAAATAAACCTTTAGCATCATGAATACCCATGACTAAGCTCTCAAAACACACTGAAGTATGTGTGTGCCTAAACTATGTACTGAAAGGATACAATACTGAAGAAGCTGATGCCAGATTATTGCTTCATCACTGACAAGTTCACTTATTAAGTAATTCCAAACATTTCCATCACTGTAATTGTAATCTGATGTTTTGGAGTTGAAGTTTTGGAGATGAAAGACCTTAACTTTGTAATATATATGTTTTGGTTTTTTTCTAGGCCTGGGCACTACCCACTGACATTGAACATATGTGAAGAATGAAATACTCTTTATCAATTAATCTATGAAGAATTAAATACTCTTTATCTGCAACAAGCACCTGTCAGAATTAGTGCAAATTTGTTATACTGAAAGCCTGCCAGAAGAAATGAGTTCATGGATAAATGACAGGTGAGTTAAAGATACATAACAGGAACATGATCAAGTTATCACAGATACAACTAATAGAAATACAGAATCCAGGCTTCACATGAACAAGGCCCAGCTATATAGAAGCACTGCCACTGCACCTGCTTTCACTCCTATTCCTTTCACATTGCACACAACTGGTAATTGGCAGATTCACTGGGTTCAGCCATACCTGGTAATCCATCATACTGAAGCTTGGGAAAAAGTCAAGAATGCGAGACTCAAAGAAGTATGGGAATATCCAGAACATGGGCATCTCTCTGTTGTCATGACCTAGTAATGAAAAAACTTGGGGGTACATAGGAGAAAAACATAGTACATGTAGCATGAGAAATTTACAGTGGACATTCCAAGTACATAAACATGGATATGTACATCATGTTGGGCAGAAGCACTAGCTCTCTTAGGCAACAGAAAGTTTTGGCATATTGGACATGTGGAGATGTAAGTGCCACGTAACTAAACTCTTGATATCCACTTAGGTTGCTAAGAAAATTTACTGGTTTGATAGCTTATTTTTTTCTACCTTTAAAGTCCATTTTAATTGCAAAGTAGATTTGCAAAAAAAAAAAAAAGGGGAAAAGTTTTTAAGATAGACTTTGAGAATTGGGCATTACTGAACTAAAAATATCAGGAGAGTAAATTAGGTACATGATAGTTCACCTTTAGAAATTATAACATGAGAGCGCTCACATTCACCTGAGTAGCAAGAATCACAAACTTATAGATAGGTACTTTTTCCTTAAAGTGATGTTACAGCACAAGCCACCCATCTGTCTGTAATACATACCTTCTTTTTCTGTCCCCCTCCACATTGCCATCAGTTTTTTAAAGCTAGAAGCCAGTGCTTCCACTAAACCTCCAAATGGGGGATCAGTTACCATAATGACTCTTTCACCATTCTCTTCAAACAAGAATTTCCTGCAAGTTTCACGTGCAGCCTGTAAGAAACAGAGGTTCATTTCCAGGAATCATGATTCAAGAACTGTAAACATATTGTCTCTGGTAATAAACCGATCACGATCACGGCAGAAGAGGGAACTTTGCTTCCCTCTTGTGGAGGTGAATTTCCTCTTAGGTAGCATTAAAAAAAAACAAACACAAAAAATGCACATAGGTTTGAAGGACTGAAAACAAGTGCCCTGTTCAGCTAACATATAAAACATTACTGAAAATCAAAGCATGAAACTGCCTCTTTTTCAGTAGTTCTCTTCCATTCAATTCAAAGTTGACTATTACATTTATGCTAACTAATGTGGCTTACACACCTTAATTGCTGCTTCTATTAAAATGTTTTTAATTAATTTATGTTTGCCCATGATGTTTTCTACTAGACTAGTCATGAGTTTCCTACAAAATTCTGCATCAACAACATGCACTTTTTTACCAAAGCACTCAATAAATTCTTGGCCTTACCTCTCCGCCAAAAAAATGATGATTGAACATGTTGTAGTGGCAAAATTCATCCTCTGTGTAAAATTGTGAATACCTGTAAAATAAATTTTGATAGGAGTAGAAAAATATAAGTAACTTTTGGTCTGTGCTAAGATAGGATATTTAGGGTGAAAACAGACCTCAGGAAAAACATCATCTTTGGGTTCTGATTACTGACAACACATACCAATACTGAGAAATTCTTCAGTATACTTACTTACTTTTCTCATCAACTGGATGTCATTTGTGTATGCATACAGGAACAGAGATGCAGAGACAAGAAAGGGGAAACAACCAGCAATTTATCTCTTAAAGCAGTAGGAACACCCATCTTTGTATATGTTCTTCAGATATGTAAACATATGTTAGAACCCACCTGAAATCAATATCTAGCAGAAGGCTTCGAACATTGAATTCTTCTTCTTGTGACGCTTTTGACTGGATCATTTCATGAAGCCTGAAGTATAATTGGAAGAAATTTAACACATAACTTCAGAAATTTAACATTTAACTTCAGAAATGATCTTGCAAGACAAGATGCTGGGTACTTTACTAAACAAAAACCAAACAGATAGAGGAAATTGAGTGGCCTAAACTTGGGTGATTCCATTTGGCCTGTACTCCAAGTTAGAAAAGCAGGTTAGCCTTGAAAGATGACAATCAGTGGAGTCTCCTGGATCACCACACAAAAACACACAAGGTCAGAAACTCCACATCACTTCCATAACTACCACAGAGATCTGAAGTGTGTATGTGTGTTATTGGCAGTGTTGCCAGTCTTCTTTGGTATATTATAAGTTCAAAACTAGACTTCACCAGATGCTTAGATAATCCCAAGAGGTTCACCAACAGTGAACCTCTTGTTATGGGAGAACCATTGACTATAATCATTAGTAAGCTGTACAACTTTGAGAGAGAAATATTACATGAAGGTGCAACAGTTCTCAGGGATGTACCTGGGTGTTCCAACAGAGAGCACTCGTCTGAATCCTAAATCTGTAAGGAGATTCAGTAGGAACTGGCAACTTCTGTCTGCAAATAAATACTGTGCATTTGTTTTTTTATTCTCCAGTGGATACAGAAGCTGACTTGGGCTTTTCAGCTGGGCAGTGGTGATATCACACAGGAACTGGTGATCTGAGTGTTTTTTCCATTCTGCTGGCAATAGCAATTGCTGGCATTCCTGGCAAAACCTCCTCTTTGACAACGGCAACAGAACAAAATTCTTGTACCTTTAAATACAAAAGACAATAGGGAACAAAGTTTAGCAAAAGCCTCTCTCAAAGATAGGAAGGGGAGCCATGGAGGGGTTTTTTAATATTTTAGGAGTTCAGACATTTAAACTAACAATGCAGTTTACACACTGCTCTCACAAAACTCCACAAGAATGAAGTATTATTTATACAAAAAAATAAATTCAAAGGACACTTTGAAATGCATAAAATATTGCCACTAAATATACTTGGAATCTCCATAAAATAACTGGATTAAAGAGTGAAGACTCCATTAACTATGAGCAAAGTCCTGTATGTTTATACATGAAATTCAGACATCACTTATTACTATGTTACCCTTGCTTCTTTTCACAATGTTAAGCCTGTTACTTTTGTAGACTAAAGTCAGGAATAAATCTTTTTTTAACAGAAATTGCTACTGACCTCTTGTAAGCACACTAAGAGCACTACCACAGGAATGACTATACATACCCCCAAATAAACCCAACCCCCACCCCCAGCTCCTGGGGTGAAAACACCATGCTCTAGCTTAGTGTTTCATGCTATTTCCTTTCCTTTGCCAAAAAACAATCCTTATTTGCCCAAATTCATCTTTTCATATTTTAAAGAATCCTAAAATGTTATCTCTACATTCAGAGTACCTAAACCTGCATTACTACATCTTTACTGCAGAAAATATACATTAACAATACCTGTCCACGTTCTGTCTGTGTGTAAAACAAGGCTGATGACTTCTATTATATTCTTCACGTGCTGCAAGCCTAGCTTCTGACACCTGTAAAATGTGCATACATGAAAAGTTACAAAACTAACAGCTACTGCTGTGTGTGGTACATCAAATCTCAACATGAAAGAAAGGGTGCATCAAAGGTCTCATGCTTCAGCTACTTAGCAAGGAAAAATAATCACATTTATTGTTTCAGAAGAACAAGTATGTCTGCAGCACAGGGCCATGTTGCAAAACAATACAGGCCTCTCATTGTGAATTTAAACTATGCATTTCATTCTCCTATCACATGTAATACTCAGAGAAAAACTCAAAAGGTGATTTTGAGGAAGACAGAAATAGCCATCCTTTCCATTAATGTGTGCCAGCAGTTGTGGTCCCTCAGAAGAACTCTGATCTGATCCTGACAAATTGATGACAGTAGAAAAGATGTCCAAGTCTTGTGTGAAATCACTTCTAAGGCATGACAGCTCCTTGTTACAATCTGCACCTGAGTCTTTAACATTTCAGTCTCTCACACTCTTCTCTGAGTCTTCTACTTTGTCCCCACAAGACATACTCATGGTTTCACAACAGTTTCAAAACATTTGGTCAAAACTTATGGAACTGTTTTACTTAAAGAAGACAACAATAAAACTCAGTACACAAAAGACATCATAATACAAGTGATATTCAAAATGAATGACAAAGAGAAATTGCTGCAGATATTCTGACACTACTGAGCACCATGCCAAGCCCCACCATCCCGGTATTTTGTATACCCTACTGTTGCTTGTATCCAATAGATTTTCTCTATCTTAATTAGGAGAAACAAGGGTATTTTGGGATCAGAAGTACCCAATTTTGTTCAACATTGCAAAGCATTGGCAAACTTCCTATATGTTCTGGCAATAGAATAACAAATGCCAGCTTTGCTCAAAATGTACACAGCCTTTCTTGAACGCTATATTTGAAACATGTTCTCCTGACAGAAATAAGTGCTCAGCTAAATATCAACTATTACACCAAGTTTAGAAAATAGCACTTACCAGAGATTTCTGCAATAAAATATACTTTTAAAATTGCTAAGTAGAGGAAAAATCACCAATGTTTTATAAAACCAAAGAATGACTTGGGATGGAAGGGACATAAAGATCATCCAGTTCCAACCCTCCTGCCATGGGTAGGGGCAACTCCCACAACACCAAGTTGCTCAGAACCCCACCCAGCTTGGCCTTGAACACTTTCTGGGATGGGGCATCCACAGCTTCTCTGGACAGGTTTTCCAGTCCCTCGTCACCCTCACAGTAAAGAACTTCTTCCTAATAACTCATCTAAACCTCTCCTCTGAATGCTCAAAGCCATCACCTCTTGTCCTTCCACTACACGCCCTTGCAATAAATCCCTCTCCGGATTCCTTGGAGCCCCATTCAGGTGTTGGGAGGCTGCTATCAGCTCTTCCCGGAGCCTTCTCTTCTCCACGCCGAAGAACCCAAATAACCGAATAACCCAAACTCTCTCAGCCTTCCCTCACAGGCGAGATCCGCCAGCCCTCTGATCACCTTGGCAGCCCTGGTCTTCAGCACAGCCTTCAGCAGTGCCCTCTTACCTTCTCATCTTCCCACTGGAAAAAGTTACAATCCTTTCTATCCCTACAAGCCGAACAAGCATAGAATCTTCTTCCTTCCTCTTTTCCTTGGCTGGTCTTCACAAACAGAAGCGCGGGACCTAGGGACAAACGCGAGGATAGGATAACACAGGGAACACCCGCAGCCCTGTTTCACTGCTCCGCTGCAAGAGCCGAGCTTCCACAACACGGCCTTCACAGGGGCTGCTGCAGATCAGCCCGCGCCGGGAGCCGAGCACAGGGACGCTGGGGAGGTGAGCCCCGGGCCCGGCTCACCGTGAGGGCAGCAGGGCGCGCCGGGCGCCGGCCCGAGCAGGGCGAGCGCTGCGGGCCCCGGCAGCTCCGTGCCCGCCGCCGCCATGGCACCGCCTCCGTCCCGACGGGCACCGCGCGGCCGGGCTGGAGGCGCCCCCCAGCGGAGCGGCGGCCCCGCGCAAAGCCCAGAGCAGGCCCGGGGCCGCGGGAGCCCCACACACAGCAGCGCTCATTGCTTAATAAACTGCTCGGACAGAAACCATGGCGAGCTTATAGAGGCATTCCCCTCGCTTTTGAACCGCACTGTATCGTGTTTGACATTTAAGGTTTACACATTTGAAGTTGTTGAAGTTGCTGACACACTACATTAATATTCACACCCACTCAAAATTATATAAAATACAAGCATTTTATTATTTCTGAGTTCAACAATATTGCTTAGAATTACAAAATACAGCAATATCTGAAATACTGAAAGTTTCATAAAAGCAGCAATCGTTCTCCCCTTCCCAGTCTTAAATGTCCAGAAAATTATTAAAATAAAAATATTTCCCACATTACATAAGTCATAGACCTAGAAACATGACTGTCAAGTCTTAAACCAGGTAACTTAAACATAAATGCAAATGGCAATTGGCAGGTGAGCACATTATCCAGGGCACAAATTAATTCTCTGTGCTGTAGGTATTCCAGGTTTTTTTCCTTTTTTTTCCAGTCAAAAAACCCAAACTGTGTTTAGGTAGAAATTTAGAAGGCAGACTGGCTTTGTGATGAACACATTAGTGCCTCTGTCATTAGCAGAGGAACCACTCTGGTGACGAGAGATGAACACATTTTTACATGAATGGCAAAACAAACCTGTAACAACATGGTGCAACTCAATTCCTTCATGGTGATGCTTCTCCAAAGAAATATCACAGATCTCCATACATGTGCTTAAATATATATACAAGTGCCAAACACTACAGTGACATTTCAGCCTCTGAAACATACACTGAGTGTATTTTGTCACAGTAGAAACTGTGTATTTACTTGGGTTGAATTTTGCTGTAATTCAACTATTAAACTATTTTTGGTCCCTGCGTGCAAAAAAAGCCTACTTGGAGCATTTTCCTCCTTCTCCATTTCTTTAACTTGTATTTCAAGGACAGATCAATCTTTTTTTTTTAAGTGCATGACTTTTCAAGTAACTAGTCTACAAAAATCTATAACCAGTTCAAAATACCAGGAAGAAATTCCAAGAAAAAGCATTTTCACAATCAAAGATAACATTCTAAATGGTTTTTTTTTTTAAAGGCCATATAAAAAGAAACTTATAGTGTATGGATTCTCACATTTATATTAAACCAAAAATTCCTATTGTACTCAAAATTAGTTTCTCAGCATATGCAAATTTTCTTCCCTTCTCCAGAATATTATTCAGAATACATTAATTTAGCCTATAAAAATACAGCATGGACAAATTCTTTTCATTCCCTGACATAAGAATTCACAATTTTGACACAAAAATTGTAAACTTTTATTACATTCAAAATACATTTCTTAAGTCTTTAGAATTTAAGTTCTGAGGTGTTGGCAGTCAGAGCTCTTGGTACACAGCAGAAGTACATTATTGCAGAACCTTTACACAGAAGTAGCTTTCTAAAGTTAAGAGAAACTTACTCTTCCCATGTATTTTTGTTGCTACCAGGAGGAAAAGAAAGGCTTCCTGCTGTGAAAGGTCTGTGTGAAAGCATTACTCAGATGAACAATTCGGCCCTGACTTCCAGTGCTACTTCGCTCTACAATCACACGTGGCATCTGAACAAGCTGAATGGGACTCTTTTCATCCTTTAATGCCTGAGTAAGGTTTAGTATCTAAAAAGAGTAAAAGCAGGTGAGGTTAGGGTGCACAAACAAAACTATCAGGCTTATCATTTTAGATGCCACTCTTCAATCGATTCTGTAGAGGACTGTACTGCTAAATAAATTCATTTCAAAAGATAGCTATCGCAAGTAGAAATATTTTATTTATTTGGTAACATGAATGCATCCTACTGCCATCTACCCTTCCATTCTTTTCCTATTTCATGCAGTCTTCTTCAAATTCTCAGAAAACTCTAAGAGTTATTAAGGATAACGCAAATGTGGCACTAGAGCTAAATTGAATACTTGCCTCAGTTTTCAGCAGGATAACATTGAACATGGAATAAGTTATGAGGGCAGTCCATGAGCACTGAAGTTTTGGAGGAAAGATAACAGACTCCTGGGAGCTGACAGCTGAATTTGGGTCTTAGCACTGGGTTTGGTATGAGCTAATTATATGGCTTTATATCTTCTGATATGAAAATAAGTTGTAGCTAAACTGCTGGTACATCCTATGTTAAATCATGTTGATAGCTTTCTTATAGGTATTTTTTTCACTAAAGGTGCAAATTCAGCTGTCAGCTCCCAGGAGTCTGTTATCCTTAATAACAAGCCTTTTTTCCCATGCACAATGCCCTTTTCTTCCTTGTAAGGCTAATCCCTCTGCTTCTGTTCTTCCATGGCCACAGAACCCTAACAAAGTCTTTTGCATGATTTACTGCAATTTGGTTCTGCCAGCACCTCCACTTGACATTTACATTCTCAAAGTTCTAAGGCAACCTTCTGTAGATGTGTTACCCACTGCTTAGACTCTACATTCTTGAGAGAACTATTTCTTTTGGGTTTGAAACTCTTCCCAAAATTTTCCTACACTTCACAGAAATAGGCTTCTAACTATGTTTGCTATCTTAGATTTAAAGACCTTGACTGTTCCATGCAAGGTATGTTTCCCTACAGTTTCTGTATCTAGATTCTTCATTTTCTAATTCTTAATTTCTCATTTTTAAGGATATAGTTGAATGCTTTGCATATACTGCAAATTCATCCCAACTGAATTAATCCCTTAGCATGGGATCTAGATAGCCAAGTCTTCTATAATGCCCTCATAACATACTTTGGTTTTACACCAAAAACAAGTTTAAAATCAGTGCTAAAAAGCATTGTCTGCCAATGTATTTCCAATAGCATCCAAGGATTACTCATTATCTGCATTTCTTCCATACCTGAACACCTGACATTTCCCACAGAGTGAAACACACTCTCATATAGTTAGAGAGGTAACCCCAAAAGTAAAACAAGTATCTCCTAAAATCCACCTGAGGGACAGTGTGTGAAGAAAGGGTCCAGATGCAGCCTTTATAGTGGAAAATTAATTTTGACAGCCTCAGCTATATCACTCTCAATTATATCAATCATGTTTTTCCTCAAGTGTTTTGTTAAATAACAGATTCCTTGAAGGCAATTGTCTCATCAGAAAAAGCTACTTAATACAGTTTAGGATGCATGAGTACTTCAAGAACCCACCTTCCAGTGACTACACAAACTTCTCAGAAGAGTTATTTCAGAAACAATTCCTATAATTCAATTTAGTAAGTAAGGTTTGCTGTCTTTTAGCTACCACACAAAAGATGGTAACTGGGATTATGTTTGACTAAGCAGAGCTGCAGTCTTGTGCAAGGTACATTTTGATATAGGAAATTCTATAGAGAAAACATTGAGTTAAGACACTCTAGGAATAGTCTTAAAACTATCCATGTTGAATTTATGAACACAAGGACTAAGTTTCAATAAATTCAGGGAAAATGGGACTAATTATTTGCCTAGTTCAATTGCCTTACACTTGCAGAAATCACTCTTTTATACCTACAATGAACTAAATTTGTTCTTAGCTAAAGCTTTTTCTCCAATATTTCACATCAAATTGTAAAATAGCAGGAAATGGAGAAACCCCCTCTTCACCTACCTTAGTGTTTAAAAAAAACCACAAACAACCCAGAAAACAAAACAAGCCCACCACTTAAATTTGAACAAATTTATAAACTGAAAATGGCTGGACTGTTTTGAAGTATGGTTTCAACATTTGATAGGATGATGAAATTTTATTACCTAATATTGCTTTTAATAATCATGTTGACCCTCTAAAATAAAGTCACATTTATTTTAATAGCATCATGAAATCAGACATCAAATTTTCCTTCCAAATATATGACTCTTTCATTTTTAAAATACCTGCTAAGAATATACAGTTATGTTCCCCCATCCCTCACAAAAACAATAACACAGAACTAGAATAAAAGCATTTTCTATAAAAATAAAAAAAAAAATCAGCATACACTTTCTGCTGTTTTAGCTATCCACAAATAATAACAAACTCTAGAAAGAAATTTAGTCTTCTCAGATGAAAATACCTTCAAAATGTCATTCATAGGAGTCAGTTTTTGTAGCTCTAAAGAAAGCAGCTGAGGTGTGATGACAAATTAAATACATGAACAAAAATGTAAAAATACAGTCTTACCTGTCCCCTCATAACAGACATCTGGTTTTCAAAAGTAGCCTTGTCAAATCCTCTGTCAGTCTTTATTTAGAAAACAAACAGTTTATGGTAAATAACCCATTTATTTTTAGCTATATATTTAGCATGCAAATTCATCAATATCATAATATGCATATTTACCCACACTATAATTTTTGAAAGCTTTAAATTGAATGCCAGTATGGATCACAAAAAGGTCAATTTATTGCATCAAGTTCACATATGTGAAAATGAAGACTGTTTTACATGATAAAATAAAATACATCAGTGGATACCACTTTTGGGCATTGGTAAATACCAACAGGTGGTAGATACCAGGCTTAATATTATCACACATCACAGTGCCCTTTCTCTCAGGATGACTCCAGCAGAAAAATACTTCCTCCTTCAGATTTACCAATACTTTACTAACAAGCCCAGAGGCATTTTGAACACAAATGAGCCAAAGATGCTAATATAGCAAAAATGTGTTTCAGGATCTAGTTTTGACATTGCAGCTGCATTTTCACTACAAGTTTAAAATTTCCAATTCTTTTAATCCTGAATTGGATTATTTCACTTAAACATCTGACACAAATGGTTACAAAATGTTTTAGAAAAGGACACTCTTTACATGTAAATACTGTAGACAATTTCAGTATCTTTAAAGTCAGTTTAACTTTCAATATGATCAGAACTTCAGCAGCAGCTTAGCACAATATATGCATATAAAATTAGGTATATGAAAGGTATGGAAGCACTTTAAGTTATGTTAAACACATAATTTCCTCACAGCTACACTTTAAGTGTATACACACCACATAGGTATGTTAACTGCTGTTTTTACACAGATCTAAGATGTAAGAGTAAACTAGCTTTAATTAATCATGTGAAACTTGATACAGAATAATTAATTTCTGTTTTCAGATTAGCTAATTACTATCAATTAACCACATTGGTGACAGTTTCCTTATAATTACATAAACCCTTTCTACCATGCCAATGGTAAAGGTAAAATAGCATAGTATCTTGGCATTCAGCAGTTAGATGGTTATTCCTTTTGTGAACATAACTGTACCATTACAAGTATCAGCTACTTCAGTAATAGTTCAAAGAAGCACTGGATTCACCTTAAACAGCTCATAAAGGTCTTCACAAAGGTCCTGTACAAAGTTCATATCAGAAAGGCGAGGAAGAACCAAGTCTCTGGTCTCCTGAGAGAAAGGAACTTTTGCTTGAGGAAGCCAAGCCCAGTGAAAGGGATCTAGAAAAACAGTGCATTTAATGATAAACAAGCAAAAATGAAATTCTGAGTCCAGTAGTACCTACTGCAAGTTCTCACCTTGGACAACATCCATTTTTCCCAACATTGTTACCCCACACATTCCTTTTGGCTACAGCTACCAGAGCAGCTTTACAACTGCTAAGCCATTTTTTCCAACAGTGAAATATATTAAGCAATAAATATTTAATTAAAGCAATAAGTAAAAAAGGTATATAAATTAAACATTGTAAGCAACAGTTAAGGCCTCCCCTTAATTTAGTAAGGCAGTTTCCTCTGGAGTAAAATAATTGCTGCAATCAAATAGAAATCTTTCAAGTATTTGACTCATATGGAAGAATTAACAAAGTTACTATTTTTAATATATTTTAAAAATTTTTAAAATGCCTTTTTCTGAGCATGTTGAAAGAAAAGTATTCATAACTTTTCACGTAATTGATATCAGACAGCTTTCACCCAATTATACTGCAAAAGCAATTAATGTTACCAGATATTAAACAAGACACCAAATTATTAATTGCAGGAGCTGAGAAAAGTCACTAGCAGCAGGCCACCCCCTAAACTTCCTCACAATTGTTCACAGCCTTAACTTTTTAAGTCTGACAGTGCAGCCAGTTTTCCACATCGTTCACATTCACGTCTGTTCATAACTCACGTTTCCCTACAAGAACACTATGACAGAGCATGCAGAAATCCTTGCCAAAGGCAAGAAAAAAAAATCCATATTCACTGCCCTCCCCTCAGCCACTGAAGCAGTCATCATTAACAGCTGCCTTGTTATCAGCACAGTTTGTCCTTGGTAAATCCATGCTGGCTTCCCCATCAGCACCTTGTTCATGTGCCTGAACACAGCTTCCAGGATGATTCACTCCAGTCTTCATGGAGACTGAAGCAACCCTCTCACTTTACTGGAGTCTCTCAAGAGGGATGAGGAAACTGCATTACAAACAGCACCAGCCAGCTGCCACTGTTTCCACTGCATCCCAGCCACTCCTGTGAACTTCTGTGTGACCACCTTGCTTAAGTGCTCCCTTTCTTCTGCCTCGGGGATTCATTCCCAGGGGTTCTACTTCTGAGCTCCGAGATCCAAGAGACAGAGAGCAAATCTTACAAGTGAAAACTGAGGCTAAGTCAGCATTGAGCAACTTGTTGTTTCTTATGCCTTTATGTCTTTGCTGCACTTTTCTTCAGTCCCACTCTCACTTCTAATTTACCCAGCCCTTTCTTGTTGCTGTTTATGTCCTCTGTACTCCAGCCAAGCTCCAACATCCCAAACTCCATTCTTGCACTTTTGGAAAATTCTCTATTTTTTCAGGGAAGTCTCTACATCTTTCCTTTTTCCAAAAAACGTACTTAAATTTTGCATCCCAATTCAGTCAGAATTTCCCTGTTCATCCCTGCTGGACCAACTTTATGCCTGTTGCAAATTCTGCTCTCTCACTTTGAGAAGGTTATTCTCAGTGACCCAGTAGCTCTAGTCATCAAAACCATGCTCTAGGGGGTAAGAGCCTGCAATTTGTAAAAATATTGCTACAAGTTTACTTTGACAAAACTATCACAAAACTGTCCATCTGCAAAAGAATTCTTAAGGATCATGCAAGCTTATTCTTTTTGATGCTGAAGTAAAGATGGTATAAAATAAGCAATAATTGCTGTGTCATTAGAACAGCTACAAAAGTGACTGTAACCAAGAGATATATAGGACAACATCTATTTAGTAACAAAACAGAGACTGCACAGAGCTCTGGGTGGAGTACTCAACCAGCCTTTTGACAGTATAACTAGCCCACACCTAACTGCCAGAATTACCTGACTGGATAATAGCCTACAGAAGTCACTGCAAGCCCTGTTGGGCACTTCCCTCCTAATGATGAGCAGTCAGAGATGTGGTCAAAAACAACCTCATTTTATCAGGAATAGTATTTTCAAGCAGATGGAAAACTGACTAACTTTTACAAAGTAAGCAAAAGCTGAAAACAAGAAAAAACAACCTGCCTACTTGTCCATCTACAACAGTACCCTTCATTTTGAAATAGAAATTTGGCCAGAAGAGGGACAACTTGCAAATCTTTTCAATCATTTTCCACTATGTTTTTCAAGAAAACCTGTGTGAGAAACATGCTGCTAAATGCTTCCAATTCCACCAGTACATACACTATGTTTATGACTGTCCATGCATTAATATTGTTTAAAGGTAAAAGATATGAAGAACCAAATCACATATACCACTGCAAAAATGGCATTTGTTGCTAACTTTCTGAAGAAGAGTACTTTATTTAAAAATTCAATAGATAGCTACCGTGATGATTTCTTAGCTCCTTACTACAATACAAATAAAAGTTACACCCCTAAAAGGAAAATGATTGAAGAATGCAGTACTTACATGCCCTCCACTCATCAGGATGCTTAAAAGGAAAAGCTAAACCGTTGTCAATTGCAGCAATTTTAATAGATTCTTTAGTTACAGTCCATTGGCTATCCTACAGAAGGAATATTCAAAAAGTGATACATGCTTGCACAAACAGCAAAACTCATTAAAAACACTAAATAATATACTTTGTAGCTTCACTGGTTAAATTTAACTTAAACAATATTATTTGGATACTGCTTTAATTCCACCATGTATAATTTCTTACTCTACCACCATTAAAGAGAAGCCCTTTCCCAAACAGAAAATAAGCAGAGCACAAATGGATGAAGAAATGTACCTGAGCAACAGTGGATTTTGTTACTGTTATTATAGCCCAAGCTAGTACAGCAAAAATACAGAACAATAAAAATAGTTTCTAGCACTGTTCTACCTAGTCTAATCAAAACAGCTTTTCCACTCATTTTGCCTACAATAATTTGTAGTTATCATATTTCTTGAGACCATGTATCAGGATTAAGGATATAACCCTAATCTCCAGAAAGACCACGTTACAAAACTAAACAATTTAAAGAATATAAGTTTCAGAGTACAATTTTCTTACCTTATCTGACAGATCAAGTCCGTCATCTTGTTTTTCGTACCTGACTAACCAGTTGTCGTTACCTCTGTCTTTAAACAGGAAAATGCATGTCACAAGATGTCATTTATAAAAAAATCATCATTTAGAGTGACATAAAACAGTATTGTAAACTGACACTTCACCCATGGAGTTAGGCAAAACTGTTCAAAAAGGGTTTTTCCCATCACATGTGGCTTAGTTTTACTGAAAGGTACAGGCAGTCAGTTCAGTGGAAAGACCAAATTTACCACATGTTCCTTCTTTAGGTTCCCCAACTGGCTGAATATGCAGCAAAATATCAAGAAGGCCAAAAGAAACTATCTTCATTCATTTTACACAGAAAGATTTGTTGCGGTGTGCATTTTTGCTGAGAAAACCACTATCAGACCCAAATGACAATTTTTAAGCTTGTTTTAATGCTGATGAGGAAATGGAGAAGGCCTCCAAAATTGTAGATAATGTGACCTTTGACTACATGGAGAAAACTACAAAGATGGAGAAGGGGCAAAACTGAACAGAAGGGCAAGAAATGGAAAATGCCTGCACTGTTAAGACAAAATTGTGAGATTAAACACTCTGAGGTCTTTCAGACAGAGGATGAACTGCATGGATTTGTAGGACCTTCTGTCATTTTAAGGTGCTCCCTTCAGTTTAATCATGAGCAGATTTTTATGTTCTATTATGATTAGATATATTAGATGAAGGTCAAATTATGCAGATAATGAGGTTTTGCATTTTGAGTATTTTCCTTACATCTTTAAGAATGTCAAAAACCCTGTTTGGAAACACTGAGGCTTATCTGATAAAGCTGACAGGCCATGGCAACAGCTAGAAAGCATTATGTTCTTATGAAACTTTCTTCTAGCTTGCTTCTAAAACGAGAACTTGAGAAAAGGAAAATGAGTTAGACCTGGTGTGTCTGAAGAAAAGCAAAGATGCCCACCTCAGCCAAAACAGCAAAGTAAATATTTTAAACATAAAACTGCCTTTGAATTCCTCAAGAAGTAATTCACCTACATAGGTAAGAGAAGAATCCCAGCTCCTAAGTGATAAAAACAAGAGTGCAAGAGAACAGAGAGGTACACATTGCAGTGGTACCTCAGTGCCTACACAATGAATATGAACTATTGTGTGAAACTGTGCTATCTATCACCAGCTCCAGTTTAGAAGAAAAGCAATTGTAGTCACAGCTTTTCTTATGGGTCCTGAAACCTCACCATCCTTTATCCTAATCAAGGGAAACAGGAAATGGACTAAGCACAGAATTAAAGCCCAATGAAAGCATTTGTTCTTGACTTCTCACATTGCTCAAAAATAGGGAGCAACAATCAAAGAGTTGTTTGGACTGGTTTTGTACTGCAATACTTAATGTATTAATCCAAAGTTTTTTTTTTTAATTTAAATTGGTTCTTTATGCCCATCAATCAATGTGAGAAAAGCATTTGAAATGCATTAAATGCCTTAAGCACCAGCTTTCAGGCAGCATTGCTTTCTGCCTCACAAAAATAGATAAATACCAGAGATACTGACAAATACCTGTATTTCTGATGACATAATCCAAGATAACCAATCTTTCAAACTGTGACTGAAATTCTTTCCTTGTGTTCTCAGGTAAAGGATCAGCTTCAAACTTCCTGAGCCAGTAGTCAGCTTCCTTATATCCTTCAACAAACAGCTGGAAGGAGCCAACCTGAAATATTAAGAAACTGCATTAGGAAAATACACATTGGTAGGTCTCATAAGTAATCCCAACATTAACAGAAAAACTCGTTCTATACTTTCAAAGTTCAGAAGTATTACAGGAAGTATTACAACTAAAAAAAATTAAATTAAGCAATAAATAAATTTCTTTCATTCCTATAGTCTTAAATAAAAGGTAAGAGTCAAATCATGTGAGGGTGGGTTTCTGGGAGTTCTGATAGTGATTTTTAAAAAATATTTGTTTAAAATACTCAGTGAGTTTATCAGGAATAAAATATAGCCAGGCAGCTCAGTGTAAATGAACAGTTAGTATTAGAAAAAATATATGAAACAGGAAGATGTAACACCTGTTCTCTTTTTCATTGGAAAACTTCTTTCAATAGTTCAGAGAACACTCACTAAAAATTACAGGAGAAAAATCTTCCTCTCTGAAAAGCCTTAAAACCTCACTGATAAGAACAGCAGCATTAACCACTTTCTTCAAGAAAGATGTTTTTTGCAAAAAATGGCTGAAATACATTTCCCAAAAGAGTCCAAGGGAGAACATGAGAGCAGGCATAGGCTCCATACATATGTGAAAGGTGCTCAAGACTGAAATTGAGCTCTCAAATCTGCTCAAGAACTTCTATTTGAGAACCAAAATGTAGATAGATAAACACCCAGCACGTGGAATAACTGTGCTCATCCAAGCTTGCACAACCCCTGTCACATGGATCTAAACTGCTGGGAACTGCCACAAGTGGATTACCAACTGTACATAACCTGTGTTTCAAAAGCTTAGGATTAGAACACACTAATGATATTCTGGGGATACAGTAAGGCTCATTAGGCAAGAACGATGTGAGGTTTTTAGTCAGTGTAGTCTTCACATAAGACAAAAGGGAAGTAGGAAGAACACAACAGCAGGGTACCCAAAAGAATAAAAACAATAGAAAGCAAAAAAATAAAAATTAAAAAAAAAATTAAATTCGATAAACTGCAGGGGAAAAACAGACTGACAATATCAAAACATGACACTGAAAGGACAGGTAGTAAGCAATCAATAGAGTAAAAGTGAGATATATAACCATTAATATGTTACTACTCCAGCAGAAAACTGGACTGTTGACTGGAACAAAGAATGAGAAGATTATTAAAACAATTCAGAAGAAGGAATGATGTAAGAGTGGATACATGTTGCATGGAAACAGTTGTATCAAATTTCAGACAGTTTTCAACAAGCAACAAGTTTTTTTTCTTCTATCGTGGAAGTTACTTATAAATACCCCTTTATTAAAACAAGTTTTATGTAAGAATCAGGAAGTGCACAAATTACTTATTTTTGATCTTACCTTAGGAGGTAGTCCAATTCTATTAAATTTTTTAGCAACTTTTGGCACTTTCTCTAAAGCATATTTTTTTCCTCTTGACTTTGCACGATCTATTGCACTGTAATTAAAGGTCTCGCTGACAAGCCAGACAACCTTAAAATTAAACAAAGTTAAACACAGCTCAGAATTCCTCATTATTTCAACTGGAAATTTACAATTCATGTTATGTTCAATTATAAAAAAATTTAAAAATAAGAAGCAAGCATCAGGCATTTTCAACAGATAAATGTTATATCAAAAGGTGAATGTTCTCTATTTTACATATTGCAAACAAAAATGGGAATTTTATATGCTGACTTTTGCAATTTGAATCTCATCAAAACACGAGGCACAAAAAGTATTGGAAAATGCTAGAAAGTGGTTCCAAAGAAGAGATTCAATTCAGATCTCAAAATTACCCATTAAATCAAAAATCACAGTCACTTTTTTTTACATCAAACCACTGTGCCTTTGTAATTGCAAAAGTTTATAAATAACTTATAAATAACACATGATATACAAGGCTATCTATACAACCACAGTTCACAAACTGACAAATATGTCAGCACTTTTTTTTAAAATTCAGTAATTTATGTGTTTTAACTTTTACCTTAGTTTTAGGTACAACTCCAAGCCCCAGCTTCTCATCCACAAGATAGGCACCAGCTTCAGAGAGATATCCCTGATTTGGAACGAGGCAGCCTCTGCCAAAGCAGCAAGGACAACATATTTTGTGAAAATATTTGGTCCATTTTGGATTTAGATGTCCGTAAGGCTCTTCAGATTTTGGTTTGAACACTCCAACAATTTTCTAAGGTAAATAACATAAAATTAAAATATGAGCACTTTGAGTTGCAAGATATTAAAATTAGTTTTTAAAGTAGATATTTGAAAATATTGGTTTAATCATATCCAGTGTGTTTTACAGTTGTTCTTTTAAGATGATGAAACTGAATTCCAAATTTGAATTCCAAATAAATTTATCATTAAGTGCTTCTTTAGGATTAGTATAAATTCAAAATAAGCTCTTCATAAGAGAAAATCCAAATCAACATTTACTTTTTCAAAGCATTCTGTCAAAATTCAAAAGGATTGCATTTTAAAACATATATTTAGGTTCTTCAAAAAAGTGGTTTTGAAAATAGCTTTAAAAACAATTTTCAGCCCACCAACAACACACTGACCACTTATTTCAGAGATGTAATGGCCCCACGAAAGTGACAAACATATAGAACACTAAAAATCAAGTGTTTTATTTTAAATCTACTTTTCTTATTACCCTAAGTTTGAATGGATCAAAATGACCATCAGCCATCATTTACATTAGAGACACACAGTAAATCTTGAAATTAGTCAGAGCCATGTTTTTAAAATTAGTCAGAGCCCAGTTTTGGACACTATGCTTGAAGAAATCTGTTAAACTGGAGAAAGCTGAAAAAAGAATAAGAATATGCACAAAATATGTGAATAATGAAGGAAGTAGGAACAGTGAATGTTTAAGCTAAGAGCAAACTGAGACACGATGAACTACAGAATACGTTGCTATAGAAAAATAAAGAACAACACATTTACTGTTAAGGAGCCAAAAAATGACAGGGTTAAAACCCAGCAGATAAGCTGCAAAAAAAGAAATCCTTTAGAAACTTAAATGCAGCTTGAGACTGGAACAGCCAGCCAGGTTCTGCAGTCTCCTAAACAGGGTGCAACTAACAAAAGCTTAGCTAGGCATTCCTCAGGAGTTATGTTAAAATAATGCTGCTCCACAGCACAAGCATTAAATTGGCAATTTCTCAAGGTGCTTTCTGCACAGGACTCTCTATTTGTTAACCTCAGGCCACAGGGTTATTACCACATTAAAATATATAACCTTTCAATTGATAAACTTTAGCCTAGCAGACAAAGTTCTCATAATGACTCTTCAGTAGCTCAAGTGGAATGCCTTAGAAATTCTGCACCTTCTCACTGGACAATGGCAAGTAAATCCCTTCTCACTGGACAATGGCAAATAAATAAAATTCTTTCTGATAAATACTTAAGGACAGCTGTTTAAGAAGCATTTTCACATATTAGTACTTTACTAAACCCATATGAAAAAAGTGAGTATCCCAATAAGCTGAACACTACTGGTTGTTGCACCAACACTCAAAGCTGATTCACACTCAGGTCATGAACGTGTTTGCTGGCAGTCAGAAACCAGCAGTATTCTTCAGTAGCTGCTGATTCAGCTGCATTTGGGAGAGGATCTGACCAGCTGGTTTAACTTCTAGAGGTTTTTCAACCAATTTCTCCAAGACAATCTTGCTTTGTCTAAGATTGCCCAAGACTAAGTAACTACAGAAAATTTCATTCATTCAGTTTGTAAACAAATACACAAGACACCAGGCATTAGTAGCATTGTATGTCTCATCCATCTATTTTGATTAATTCCCATTAACTAAAGGAAAACTAAGTTACAAAATGCTATTATTTGCAGTCATACTATAGAATTAGTGTCCTATCAACACAGTCAAGCAACAAATTGACAAGAATTCTCTTGGGTTTGGTATGCTGTTATCAGTGATTCTAATGTTGCATTCAAAACCTTGAATACAACTGCACAGACAAAATTAGACTTAGACCTATACAAATGCAATAAATATTCTATACAATGTGAGAGGCCAGCATGTTTTTTGAATACTTTACAAATTTTTTTTTTTTATTTTTAATTCACAGCATTTGGAGTACTACTTTAGTCAAAATCCTACTATTAGGTTCAGAATTGTTAAAAAAATATTTATTTTTTCCTATTGAATCACATGTATCTACCTGCTTAAAACAAAGCTAGTAGCTTTGCTTTTCTTGGAATCATTGTGGTGTATTTAGAAGTACATGCCAAACCTTTAATTATCTCTTCTGACTCACTCTCTGGCTAATACTTCCTAGTAAGTGCCCATTTAAAAAAGGAGCTTAGCTCATTCTGTTAGCAGCCTGGACTGTACTGTGCTATACAGTCAAATCTAGATATGGTTTTCAAGGTTTTGCTGAAGTTAGAACTTTTGCTGAACTTTGCAGAGCCACTGCTGTTGAGGACCAGGATAGAAGAAAAAAGTTCAATCTATAGAACAAGCTACCAAGGCCAGTCTTAATTTTGCCAGTCAAAATGCATTTACAGATTGACTCTATTAACACTAGCAAATAATTGAAACTGTCAGGAACATATTGCAGAACAACTTGTAATAGACATAATGTCTTTTATGTATTGCTTCCATAAAGAACAACAAACACAGACATATTCAAGCCTTCTGTAATAGTGCTGCTTAAGTACTGAACTCCATTTCAGTATGCAGCCATCTAACTCGAGCCAATAAATGCAAAAAGCTAATTTTAATTATGCAATTTGAAGTTTATATTTCTGATAGAACCGAATAAGCATATAAGGTGACCTAGTGGAAACTGCTTATTTTATCTGTAATTTGGTATTCATTTTGGGCACTTCAGAAGGTGACCAGGAAAAAGGCTTAGCACATCTTTAATGAGCTCCTTCCCAGAATAAGAAAGGAGATTACTCAAGAGGAATAGGAGAAAGCAAGTGACAGAACCGGTCTGAAGTGGAATGATGCAATACTCAAACAGGATCTGAAATCCATTCTACACATGAAAGCTGCACTATTGACAAAATAAAGTTTTATCAGACCTTTAATATAGATAGCAAATACAGATAAGCTCTAGAACAAAAGCAAAGAATGCAAGCAAAATTTAAAGTCTGCTAAGCACTCAGTATCATTAGTCTCCCAGTCCCATATCCCAACTACTTTCATATTTTGCAATGAATTTTTTCTGAACCATAAAATAAACACTCTGCTTCTCTCAATCTTTGTTTCTCCTAAATACTTTTATTCAAATCAATGACCTGCATAAGGGAGGAGGGCAATTCACTACTGGAAACTTAACTGGGAACAAAAACAACACGGCAAAAGAAAAGTGAAACAAATAAGAAAATCATCACATAAGAAAAAAGGAATAATATGGCCCTTCCAAAGTACTATGGTTATGTTTACACTAAAATGATGCACAAACACCCTCTCACCATTGCCAGGGCTCAGTACCTCAGGCATTTGCTAGTGACCAAAACCCAGCAAAATTAACCTAGACAAGCTACAGACAAAACAGATTTGCACATATGGTGTGATCTCCTTTCCCTAGTGATTTGTCTACTAACTTTCTAAGAATAAAAAAATCTTGATTGCACAGCATTAAGAAAAACTCAAAGAACTTGATATCTAAGCTACTATAAAAGAGAGTGACCTGAAGCTGGAACTCTCAAGAAGTTTTTAGACTTACAGCATTGCATGTGATAGCAAGAATCCCATAAAGTCATTACAGAAAGATTTGTTTTCCTTCAGGTTTCAAAAAGAGAGAGACCCTCCTTTTTATTTTCTCTACCAGAATGAAGGGGATCATTACTAACAAATTTTCCTGGAACACTGGCATATGAACTGCAGTTTTCAGAAGATTCTGAAGGGGTGGTTCTGCCACTTTCCATAAGAATAAAATGATAATTTGACATATTTATTCATATTAATGTTAGGTAGCTATGCTTAAAAAGACCCCACTTCATTCAATAAAGTGTAAAAACTACCACCAGAAAATTGCCATTAAAACAAACTAAACAACTATGAAAATTAACTGGCAAAACAGGAATATATTTTCTAATGAACAATAATATGACTAAAACCTAAACAAAAACCATGCTACCTTCTAAATGAAGGGGAAATTACTGTCATGGGAATGACAAAAATCTTGAACATGCCCTGAAAACCTAGGAATTCAAAGTGTTCCATTTCTAGCATAACTGGGATCTTCAGGATTAATGAACACCTACATCTATCTAAGAGCTAAAAGCTGTTGCTTGAGCTTAAAATAAAATCATACATGACAAATTAACAAAAGTTGAGCAGTTGGAGGTCTTATTCTGTGAAACAGGTCAGTAGCAAAGATTTCTAATTTAAAGAAAACAATGTGAAAGTATATCTGAGACATCATTTCCTCTTACTAAATAATGCTAACCACATGCTACTTTTCAAGAGAGACTCAGGTAACTACTTCTTCTCTGTCTCAAAGTAACCTTAGGACACCTCACTGATGATCACTGTTCAAGGTACCATTTACCAAGTATAGAAGGGAAAACCAAATCTTGCAGAGGGGAAACCACATCTTGCACCTAAGATTCAGCAGATAGGTACAAGGTGAAAGGCAGATTTGATGATATCACTCTCCTTGCCCATGTACCAATCATATATGAGAAAGGAGACCTAAATAAAGGGCCAGCTAACAAGAAAAGAGAGAAAAATACAGGAGGCTTAGCTAAAGAAACTTAAACCATACTGAAATCAGGAGCTCAGTTGAGCGAAAATCAGTTAAAACATACAGAGAACAAGATTCTGCACAAGGGAATTCCTGAATTACTTTCAGATGTTAGAGGCCCTTTTCTTCCTCTCAGTTTTCCTTTGGTGCAGATCATTAAAAATGTGATAAAGCTGCAGCAAAAATAACTATTATTTTGCCTTTGCTTGTGCAGCAAGATATAATTAGAAATCTAAGTATTACTTGCATTAACTTTTCCAAAATAAATTTTGGCACACAATAAATTATTAAATAACTTATTTAAATTAATTTGCATTTAGATAGAATTTTTGAATTTCCATTTTCAGCTTGCTGCTGATGGAGTGTCTGACTTTGCAGTAACATGCTCACCCCTTTTGGATCCTTAGCAAAGTAACTTCCACTGGATCCTTGAGAGATTCTTTCTGGAAAAACTCCACACTCTATAGCTTGTTCTGTCCTCAGAACAATTTCTGCAAATTCTGGATCATCTAAAAATATATTCATATCTGCAGTATGTCCTGTATGCCCTGAAAAACAAGAAAACAACCAGTCTTAAGTGCAACTTGTACTACAAATTAAGCATAAGCAAAGACACTGATAAGCCAACAGCCTTCCCTGCTGACACCCATCCAACAGCAGGCTGAAAAATCTGGCCCATTGAATCAGTGCAAGTTTTTCCACTTTTTGTTTTAAGTGAACCAGCCAAATCTGCAACAACAAATTTGAGACTGCCATTGCTAAGTGTTTAAAATTTTCAAGGATTTCTCTTTTTATTTATGAAACAAATCTAAAAAAAGGGTTCAAAGTCACAACAGTAAAAAAAAGCATCAAAGATTTTACACGTTATTTTGTGCCCTGCCCACTATCCACTATGAGAATAGTATTGTACCATTCATTTAAGAGCTTGGCTAACATGTTTATTATTTGCTAAAATGCAAGGAAGTTAATCCACTGAATAATCTGCTACATGTAGCACTCACAAGTGGCACCAAGACAGCAGTGACTCCTGCACTCCAGCACCATTGCAGCACTCAAACACTGTAAGCAACTTGTAGCATTTCTTTGCCTGACCAGAAGTCAGGACTGTGCAGACATTTGTGCAAACTCTAGGACTCCATGCAAACATTTAGAAAGACAAGTAAAAAGGAAGGTGTCAGAATACTACTGACTTTTTAATCTTTTAAATATTTCTTCACAAGTTTTGATATTGTAGATTATTATACCTTCTTTTAAGGCTAGGATTGTTTCACTGAGTGCATTCTAAAGGGCCTGTGCATTAGGGCTCATTTCTCCATTAACAAACAGTTACATTATTCTAAATTAAACATTTACAGATAAAGTTGCTTTGTTCCTACTTCAGAAATAGAAGAAATTTCGTATACATCCTTCTGGAATGTCAACCATCACAGAATCCATCCAAAAAAGATACTCCTTAAAAGTTTGTGGAGAGTCAAATAAAAAAAATATTAAAAAAACCCCAAAACAAAACAAAAAACACAAAAGACCCCTTTTTGTAGCTCAGGACAGGTTTTGAAACTTTTTAGAACATTAGCACTTGCTTGCACGTACCACTTAAAATAGTAACATGGACTCCAAACAAAAACAGTCCAAAAGCATGAAAAAATAGGAACATCTTAGTATAAGTTTGCAACAAGGAATAGAAATCTTAAAGCTAATAGATCCTTCTTAAGAATCAACAGCTACAGCCCATGAGATCAGAGTCTGTTTTAATTATTTGGCCAATACTGCTGTGATAAACTACACTTTAGGACTTTAGAGTAGGACAAGAGGGAGGGAAGAGGTTCAAAGGTTTTCCTGCCACAAAGTACTCAAATTAGTTAAGGAAATAAACCAAACATTTTAATGGAAATAGTAATTTTAAATCAGTGGTTCTTATTTCACAGTCAAGCCTCAACTATCTCCACACATTTTCATCACCTCACACAGCTGAGCTCCAACTAGTTCATATTTTTGTCAGGGAAAGCAAAATCAGGGTTGTGCATTATACTGTTACCAAATGAGTGCAACATCCATGCTAAGCCATTCTGCACAATTACCTTTCAGATGAAGAAAACCTACAGATGAACTTTGTATCACAGGGATTGCAGTTGACTGTGTGGAAGACTCAGAGGTCAGTTTTTAATTTCTGTGCATTTATTCTAGAATCTAGAACCACTAAGTAGTCTCACTGTCTGAGGAAATTCTTCAGCCATATCTTTTCTAACATAAGAGAACTTCAGAAAAAATAAATTAAAACAAAAAAAAACCATTACACTGCACACTGAAAGAAGTAAAGATAAATAATTTTTGAAATTCATTATTTGCTCAGTATTGTTACTGTGCTGCTAGGAAGCACATTACACCAGTGATGTGGTGTGAAAAAACATTTAGGCTGCCAAGGAAAACTAGCATTTTAAGGAGTTTATCAACCCTCTCCATATGAAAATAAGCCATATTACTTGAAGATTGCATTTGCTGAATGTGGCAGGGTTTGGGTTTTTCTGAGTTAGTTTATTTTGTAAAAATTATTTTAATCAAGTTTTCCACTGAGAAAGCATGTTATGTCACAACTTATTCCCAGTACAGTCGCTAGACTTACAATTATAACTAATTAAGGTTTCTCTTGCAATTACTCTTGAAAATTACTCTTCTCATTAAACTCCCACTCATGCACACAGTCAAACTACCAAGCTTGAGAACTTTTTTCACATTAATTTGGACAAGGCCCAAGTTTGTGAAGCCTCTGTATTGGAACAATGAAGACTTGCCAAAGAAGATACAAACGCCATCATCCATGTACGCACCTCAACCTGTTCTTCCGTCAGGTTAGCATGGCATGGGCTAAGCCAAACTAATACACTGCAAGAGGAACAGGTATGAGCTCCTTCAGCACCAAGCTAGATTTATACTTTTTAAACATTAACATGATTAAAGGTAGGCACTTGAACCAATTCCATCTGCTCCTAGTCTGACCATAACTCCATTAAGGAAACACTGGGTTTCAATAACATTCATGAGTAACATCTGGTGTATGTTGGTTCCACCTGACACGTGAAACAATCCTGCACCTTCAAGGGTCACACATACAGAAAAGGTAAGGACAAGGAAACAAAGGATGAGATGCTGTAATCAATATCAGTTCTGAGATTTTCTTAACACTTTTGGGGCAGATTCCAAGTAACACTCTACATTCACCATCCTAATTGCTTCAGTGGTGCAAGACCCATGGCTCCAGCCTCCACTCTGAAGTATGAACTTCTTTTTAAAGTTTCCAGAAATACTTCTGGAATAGTATTAGCACAATAGAAGCACTAGTTCTTTAACAGATCTTGAGTCTTGCAGGAAAAAGGAAAACTCTCACATTTAATGGCATGTTTACATTACAGGTATGGACTACACTTGAGACCAGTGCTTAAAAGCCAAGATTTTTCGGTCTTTATGGCCGAACAAGTACAAGTTCTCTGTAGTTACTAAAATAGAATTATTAGCACAACTTATTTTGTTAAACTTGACTGGGGGGGAAATGTTTCAATTTTTTTCAAGTACTCTATTGTTGCAAAAGAATCAGCGTTGCCAATCTCTGGCAAGAAATCCTACAGCATAATTACAACAGCAAAAACAAAGAAGTGACAGAACTCCACATAATTCTGTCAGCAAACCCATCCTAGATGTAAACTTTTATAGAAACTAGCACAAAATCAGAAAGCTTCAAAGTCTAAAGAAAAGAAAGTAATTAATAAATATCATGTAATTCATCACTTTTCCAGTATATTTAGAATTAGATAATGGGCACCCTTACATTTGTTTTCAAATTAATAACTAAGTTCTTGCATTTCTGGACTTTCACATTCTATTTCTCTCTTTAAGAACTGATTTGAAAACAGAAAGAGAGGATGCATCTTTATGAAAACCAAAAATGTGACAGTAGAGCCCACATCTAAAACTCTTAAAGCATGTGATGGTTACAAAGTGAGCATATGAGTAAAACAAAGAACAAACACAGACTGACTTGTTTTTCAAGATGAAACGATGGGGGTCGCAAAAAAAGTAGTTATGGGATATGCAAGTCAAACTGAAAACTTGACACTTCTCCAAGTGTTCAGGAAGCAGCAGCCAGTCCCACCGCAAAACAATCTTTAAAACAGGCAAAGCCAAAAGTTTCAAACAACAGGACAGAAACAAACAAGGCCCAACAAAGCAGCAGAGAGCAGGGAAGTGTGACAGCGGAGCCACTCATGAAGATGTAAACGAGTCCGTGCAGCCCTGCACACAGGGACAAAGCAGTGGGATTTCTACCCGTTTGCAGCATCTTCCCTTCATTATCGGCCAGCGAGCCCATACATCTAGAGAGGTCAACACACCTGTCCCTCACCGATGCTGTGCCATCGGACACAGCGAGCACGCCTCAGTCCCGCCAGGCACTTTTGTAGCCTCGCTGGAAGGACAGAGCGAGGCAGGGGCTGCCTCTGCCCCAGACCCTCCCCAGGCGCTGCCGCTCCCCGCGTGTCCCGTCCCGCCGAACGGGCCGGGCCGTACCTGCGGCGGCGCGGCGCTCCTTGGCCCAGGCGGCGCCCGCCCGCCGCCCGCGGCCGCTCCCCGCCGCCCGCAGGAGAGGCTCGTCCTCCCCATCACCTTCGGGCCCCGACTCCTCCGACTCCTCCGAGTCCTCCACCTCCTCGAGCCCCGGCTCCCCGCACTGCCGCACGGCCCCGCCGGGGGCGGCTCTCACACTCTGCGGCCCCCGCCGGGGCGGCTCCGCCTGAGGAGGCGACGGCGGCGGCTCCGCGAGGATCAGCAGCCGCTCGTCGGGCTCCTCCGCGCCCGGCTCCGCCATGGGCGGCCGGGGCCGGGGCCGGGGCCGAGCGCGGCGGGAGGCGGCGGCGGCGGCGCGGCCGGGCGGGCTCGGGGCGCTCCCGCCGCTCCGGCTCCGGCTGCGCCGCCCCGCGCGTGCGCGCCCGCCCCGCCACCTGCCTTAAAGGGGCCGCGGCGGCGCCGCCAGCGGCTCCTGGGGGCGCTCCGGGCCAGAGACCGGTCAGGAGCCCGGACAGCGGCTCTCGGCGCCGGACATCCCTGAAACATCCCTAAAACATCCCTGACGCTCGCCTTACTTCTACACCTGGAACACGTTTGCCTCCTGGCCACCACTTGCCATAGCCAGCTGCTCTCCCTCCCCAAACTTTGCACAACATTGTTCTATACCATCATCACGGTAACTTCCAAAACGAAGCCTAAAAGCAGCATAAGAGAAAACAGTATGAATATATTGCCATTATTTCCACGTTCCCCCACTGTCCATGCGTTATTAACTGAAGAAAGTGAATACAACTATAACCCCAACATATACAACGATATAACATATACAACTATAACCCGTGCATCAGATTTCAGCCTGCATGCATTCTCCCAGTCCTGTCTGCTGAAGAGAGGTTTTCCTCAAGTTTTGGTAAAATACGGGAGAACGACACATGCATTAAATACTTGCATAGAATTGAGATAATGGGTTATACTGGGAGCAAATCAGTTCTCAGCTAAAAATAGTAATTGTTTATATTTATTATTGATTATTCTCATAGTTAAGACCATGGTATAAGAATTTAACATGTGCATAATCTGGATTACAGGGAAAAAAATCACTTTTCTTATTTACTGACAAAATATAACCTTACTGAAATGTTGGATTTGTGTTTGTTTTGCCTAGGTTGCCTGTCAGCCAGCGGACTTTGGAGTTAGGCTGAGTGTCATTTACCTGTGTAACTATTAATATCTGTAATATTTGATAAAATCTGCTCACACTTGCATTTCTGTTCCTGTTCCTTTCTATTAAAAGTGAACTCAGTCGGCTGTGATTCCAGATGAATAGCCATTTGTTGCCTAGTAAACACAAATACGAAGGTTACAGCAAGTAAATGTAATTTTCCATACAGAAAATTAAACAGATGTTAATTTCTGTGTGAAGCAAACAAAAAGATCAAACTAAAAGGGAGAAGTCTGACATTTTCCCCAGCATACTGTTAATATACTGCACCTCCCTTTAGCTACAAGTGAGTAGTATCTGTTTCAATAATGTTCCATTGAACTGACAATTCACTAGCTTCTGAAAGACTGAGAGTTAATGCTTTTGAAAAAATAAAAACTCATTAGTTATTTCATAGAAAGGCCTGGGTTGGAAGGAAACGTAATGATTTTCCTTAAAGACCTTAAAGGTATTTGCAACTCCCCTGCTATGGACAAAGCTACCTTCCACTAAACCAAGATGCTCAGACCTCAACTGAACCTGCCTTATACACTTGCAAAGATGGGGCATTCACAACTTCTGTGAGCACTCTGTTCCAGTGTCTCGCCAGCCTCACAGCAAAAAAAAAGTTTAAAAAACTTTTTTTTTGATGGTTTATGCGTTCATCTACACATACTACTGTATTTTTAAATGCAATTAACTGATAGTTTTCATCTTCTGCTTCAATAAGAATTCTGCAACTTGCTCACAGGTCTTGATCTAACAAAGCCTTTACATTGCCTCACTCTTCAGTAGTGCAGAGTTCAAACATCACGAGAACTCATAATTAAAAAAATATACACTACAGTCACAGTAATTAACAAACCATTCATTTAAATTCCAAATAGCTAATACTTTTCAATTAGCCACCTGGATTAAAATTACTAAGAATTACATCATGTAAATAAGCTGGGTCATTTTCCTCATGCTAACGCTTTTGTCACTATCTTTCTAACCAACAGAGCAAAGTTAGTCATCTGCTCATATGTATTTGAGCATTTTGTCGGAGCACTGGAGTGGAAGAAAAAGATGGAAAAAAGAGGAATTCCCGCACAGTGCGCGCTTATCGCTTTAGGTGAGCGCCCTCTTGTGGTACAGGCGCGGAGGAGCAGCTGCTCCGCGACACATCCAGCAACGCCGGGGACTGCAGGCACCGCGAACGGGGAGAGACTTGTGGAGCTCTCTTCTGCTCAAAGGGCCATGAAACTGTGTTATTTATAGTATAAGCCAACAATTCAAACAGGTGGGTAAGATTTCTCTGTCAAAACGCTCAAAACATCCTAATCAGGCTAACTAAACTTACAGAAGCGGGACGGTCGCTACGTACACTTCACACGCCAATTAGCCGTCTGAGCTTAAAACTGTAAAACAGAAGAATCAGGTAAGATTTCATAAACAGATTCAGTCGACCAGATACAAGCTGGTTATAATTAAACATTGGAACAAACACACCACATACTTAACCCGCCTCTTAAATTGTTTTACGCTCCCTACTAGTTATTTCGAGGAGGCAAATGGGAACCTGCCGGTGCCCGTGGCCGCCGGGGGGCAAAGGACAGCGACGCGGCCGGCTGCCCGTGCTCCAGGGAAGCTTCCACCTGCTGAGGCCTTACTGGCAGCTCCTAGCAAAGATGCAAAGCCTGGCCTGCAAATCTCCTGCTGGTGTTGTGTCAAAAAAACAAAAATCAAATAGGTCTAGCTGGGTAACATGTCTTTGTCCTTGTGATGCAGTTTTGGGTTATACCCGCAGCCCTAGCAGGCTGCTGCTATTTCCTGAGGATCGTCCCACAAGCACTTGTGCCCCCACACACGTCCCGAGGAGCAGAGAACGCCCTGGCCCTGGCGGAGCAGCGGGGAGCTACGCGGCTGTTCTCAACAGCCTAACCTCAGCAGGGCCTGGAAACCCAGCCCACCATCAGGCCCTTCCCAGCCCAGCGGTCTGGGCTCGGGCGAGCTGCCTCTCACAGCGGGACGCGGCCTGTGACAGGCCCAAGCTCGGCCCCGCTCCCCTGCGGGCCCGCACCTGCACCGGGGGCGGCCCAGCCCAGCCCCGCCCAGCGGCCGGGCCGGGCAGGGCAGGGCAGGGCCGGGCAGGGGCGGCCCAGCGGAGCGCTGCCCACCGACCGGATCTGGCGGCGGGGCGGGGCCCCGGAGCTCCACGGCGCGGCGTGCGCCGCACCGCCCCCGTCCGCCCCTTCCCGGCGGGAAGTGCCCGGCTCGCACAGGCCCGTTCGGCGCGGAGGGGGAGCAGCGGCGGCGCCGGGAGCGCCGCGGCCATGAACGCGGAGAACCAGGGCTGCAGCGAGCGGCTGGTGACGGCGGCCTATGTGCGCCAGGGGGCGCAGGGCCGCCGCGCGCACGAGCTGCGCCTGCGGGCGCTGCTGGAGCAGGTAACGGGGCCGCCGCCCCCCGCCCTGCGCGCCGGGGCCGAGCGGGCACTGAGCAGCCCCGTCACTGCCACCACCGTCCGAAGTGGGGCAGAGCTGACCCCCCCGCCCTCCGCGCACCGGGGTTCGAGAGGGCAGAGCGGCCCTGAGCCGCCCGTCGGCCCTCCGAGCAACCGGGTCGGGCAGGGAAACCTCCCCCGAGCCGGGCTGGTCGCGGCGGCCCCGCGCAGCCCCGTGAGCGCGCAGGCCGGCCGGGGTCACGGACTCTGCCCTCGGGCACGGCGGCACCGCCGTGTCCGGCCGGCGTCACGGGCTTTGCCCTCTGGCATGGCGCTACCGCCGTGTCCGGCCGGGGTCATGCCGGCCGGGAGAGCCGCTGCCGGCACGGCAGGGACCTCACTGAGCCCCAGAGTGAAAGGCCTTGTTTGGGAAGCAGAGAAAATTACTGCCCTGGGTTGTGCGTTTGCCGAGAAAGGCCCAGCGAACAGTTAAATAAATGTTTAAAAACAGTGAGATACTAGCACATTGTTGCATGAGGTAAAAAGCGATACTTGTAAGGTGCCAAAACAATGTATTTCATTGCCTTCAGCGTATAAAAATCATTGTCAATGAATTAGCAAATGTTTCAGTTCTTGAGCATCCTCAGTCATGCCATCTACTGTTTCCAACTTAACTTTGTTGATACCGCACTTGATAAACTAATTAGACTTACTGAATTGGCTGTTTTGTTGCTGGGGCATGTGAAAAAACCTCTGGACCTATAAAAAATCTTCATGGTTTTATGGGTCCCTGCTTTGAGAATCTTGTCTGTAATTTGCAAAGATGGATGCAGTTGTTAATTCAGTAAAGAGCGCAAGAAAGAGCAGGTTTCTTCTTGCAGGTTTTGATATATTCTGGAAATGGTTTCCTTCCCTATTAGATAATAACTGGAAAGTAATATGTGTAGATAGGAAGATGTATTACATTAAAACTATATTTCCCTTCTGCTCATGTTTTTGGTTCTCTAATATCTGAGTATCTTCCCTTTTGTGCAGTTTTCGCTGTTGAGTTCTTGTACGTCATGTCTAGAGAATACATCAAATAATCTGTAGTCTTTTAGGGAGTAATTAACATGTATGCCCTGCAGTGGTTTTGTGTGTACCATAGAGAACACTTGAAGGTAAAAGATATCCTGATTGTTTTAATGTCGGGATGTGCTAATGTAGTTGTATTTAACACATGGAAAAATCATTATTTAACTTTTCTCTGGATACAGCTTCATAACATTAGATAGTATAAAAGAGAATAATGAAAATACAGACTGCTGCTTAGCATGAGAAAGAAGGGTAACAATTATCAAACAAGTTGCATAAAGTTTTGTTAATTTTTCATTTCCAAATTTCATAATTTATTTTTATTGTTAAGGGGAAATGTCCTGAAGATGGATGGGATGAAAGCACCATTGAATTGTTTCTTCATGAACTTGCTATAATGGATAGCAATAACTTCCTGGGCAACTGTGGCGTTGGTGAGAGGGAAGGAAGAGTGGCATCAGGTCTTGTTGCCCGAAGGCATTACAGGTACAAAGTATTGACTGTTTTGAATTATTCAGGTTATTATTAATGCTTTCCAATGGCATACTTTATTGTGGTTTGTTTATCTATTGAATTGATACTGCTTTCTATATTAAATTTTCATTAATAACTCTATAGAAAGTCTTGAATGAAGCAAAAATGCTTTGTCAGGATTATGTCGTGTACATTGAATTTGTAGAAGCTGCAGTTGTTGAGTCATCCTTTACAAGGGAAGCAGAAATAGGAAGAGATCTTACTGTTTTAAAATAATTATGCCTTTTATAAAAAGATGCAGCTTTTCATCTGTATATTATTAAAAGCTACTGTACATTGTAGTTGCCCATTATTGAACGTTGACAGTGAACAGCTATTTGTATTTTTAAATATTTGTTAATACCTTTATAATGGGATTAGTTGATAAGCAGATGAAACCCCAGTCCATCTATAATAGATTTTATATGAAGTAAGGAGATCTCTAAAGACAAAAGGTGCCTTTATTAGCTTGCAGCCCTTCAGACTTACTTAATGGATATGTTGGATGCTATCATTTTAGAGGCTCTGCATTAATTTCCTTATGAATGTATTTTGTATGTGTGTGTTGAGTGCTGTGCTGAGTATCTTGCTGTGATGTTTGATCCAGCAGGAGTGAATCAAAGTGAAAGTTCCACGATGTTTCTTCTCCAAAGATAAACACAAAAGTATATTAGAGGCCAGAAGTTTAGTAAGCTTGGTAAGCACATGGAGGTTGAGTTACTTAGGCTTGATGGCTTTCATAAGCCCTACAATACCATGATAAATTCATGTTGAAATGCAGTGATACATCAGTTTGGCTTTTTTAGTTTAGTGTGCAGCTCTCTAGGCTAGGATATCCATGGTCGGGGAGGGGAGGATATCTGGGGAAGTTTTGCTTTTGGACAGTGCTGGGGAAATTGTGCCTGGCTCCTAGCCACAGGAGCCTGAGCTGGGCTCACTGCTGCTGTTCCAGTGCAGCTCTGTCACCTGGCATCTCGCTTCTCCTGTGAGTGTCAGCAATAGCAAGGTGTCCTCCCCTCACTTATTTCTGCATTAAGTTTTACAGGTGACCTGGGGAGTGATGGAGGTAGAGGAAGATGGTTTTCAAGCTGTCTCTTCTTTTAGCTTAATAAAGGGGCAGTGTTAGGGAAGATTACTTCTCGGGAAGTAGTACATAAGTGCACAAAATAAAAAGTACTGATATGAGACAGCTATTAAGAACATAGCAGGAATGAGGGAAGAAAATATTTTGGGTGGAGTGAGTATTATATGTAAGTTTTAGTTAATCATCAAGTGTTTGTTGATTTCAACTTAGCACTTGAAACAGGAAAATAAATTTAAGCTGTAAAATCATGCTCCAAGAAGTTCTGAATATCATATACTCATTGGACTGCATTTTATTCTGTTGCCAAGACAAAAAAAGGAATTAAAGCCATAAGTAGCTGTATACTGCTACTAGCTTACTTGAGCAGCTGCTGCATTTCCGCCATGGGTAAATTCATTCTGTAAGCTTGTATTCTATAAATGACTTCAGGATCCTCCACTCCTGAACTAAATAATGTTCAGTATTTACAAACACAGTTTATAACCAAAATTTATAAACAGAATTCAGAGAAACATATTTTTCCAAGAGAGATAACATTGAACAGCAAAATGATAGATGAAGTGAAGATGTGTAAGATGGGCAAAGCGATACATATATCCATGTATATCACTTTGTATATATTATTTCCTTGCCTTATGGAGATGAAGCATTTGTCAAGGGAGTATCTGTAATACCACTATGCCTATGCTACCCTACACTATAGACAACTAATTTTTGTTTTCCTTGGTTGTGTGTCTGAACATGTCAGCATTTCTAATGCTATTTTGACATACATCAAGAAGTGCTGAGGTGTTAAAAGGAAACTTAAATGGAAAAGAAAAAAGGAAACTTAAAAGGAAACCTGCCAGAGGCTAGACGTGTTGCTGCTGTGGGTCTTCTCAAAGTTTTTACTTGCATGCAGGAACATTGTTAATCTACTGTTAAAAAAAACCCCAAAATTTCATACAAAAAAAAGTGTACTTTGTTGAAATAGAATTGATTGTGGCAGGTACTGATGTTGCATTGTGTCCAAAGTTTTCCACAATTATTTATCAAGTTAAATTTTCTTCAGTCAGCACGGTTTATGGCTTGCAGTGTGGAAATCTTAATGTGTGTTTTCAACTTTTTTTGTTTAGGTTGATTCACGGAATTGGAAGGTCAGGTGATATTTCTGCAGTACAACCCAAAGCTGCAGGTTCAAGCCTTTTGAACAAGCTTACTAATTCAGTAGTTCTGGATGTTATAAAACTGGCTGGTAGGTGTAAATTTGAAAAATCTCTCTCATTTGTGAAGTTCCATCATGGATTCTTCATGTTAATTTCTGACTTGCTTTTTGCATGCAGGTGTCCGGACAGTGACCAGTTGCTTTGTGGTTCCTATGGCAACAGGCATGAGTCTGACTCTGTGTTTTTTAACATTGAGGCACAAGAGACCAAAGGCAAAGTACATTATCTGGCCACGTATAGACCAGAAATCTTGCTTTAAATCAATGATAACTGCAGGTAAGAAGGTAACTGATTGATGACACAGTGTGTGTTCTTCCAACAGATATGAAACTTCCCTCTATCAGAGTGATCAATTCATACCCTTGTAGTAAGATACAAAACAAGCTAAGACATGGTAGTTGTGCTTTATTTGTGCACTCCTGATTTCTAACATGTAATTAAAACGTGCATGCTGTCTTCCTCATGCCTTGCACAATGCAGGTGTGTGCAGTGGTACTGAGGTGGATAAAGGAGTCAAGTGAGAACAATACTAAGGAAGTTACAGTTCACTCTCAGAGTAAGGTGCCTAATCTGCTGTCCTTAGAGTTATGTAAAATCAAAACTCATGGTTCAAATCTCTCTCTCAAATTTATGCAAAAACTTGTGTCCTAGGAATTGTGATCAGAAGGTGCCAATCTGTGTGATTTGCACTGTCTTTTTAGTTAGAATCTATTCAAACAATAGTAGCACGATGTGTTTTTCAAATGTATACTGGAACTAAACCTCCACAATTAGTCAGATTTATTGAGTTATATTAAATTCTTGCTTGTTTTGGTCAGGTTTTGAGCCTGTGGTGATAGAAAATGTATTAGAAGGTGATGAGCTACGGACAGACCTTGAGGCAGTGGAGGCCAAAATCAAGGCTCTTGGTGCTGAAAATATCCTTTGTGTGCATTCTACAACATCTTGCTTTGCTCCAAGGGTACCTGACAGGTAAGCAGTCTTTGTAAGAGGTGTGTTATTTGTTACTGTTAAAACAAATAAACATCCTCCCTACCCCCCAACAACAACAACAAAACCCAACCAACACCTCCATGTTTTGACCATCCATCTTCCTAAAATTGCTTCTGCCAACAATTAGTAAAGGTTCTTTAATCCCCTTCCAGAAAAGTATATTAAAAAAGTGAGAGTTACACAGAAGATTTTTCTTCTGTTATGTAAGTGAGGTTAATGTTGCTCTCTTGTGGTGAAATTCATGTCATTTTGCTTGTGGTTTTCATAAAATTTCATGGAAGTAGTAAAAGTAGTTTCTCATGGAAACATAATCCAGGAAATGTAGCTCCATAGCTAATACCATTTTTTGATGTTACTGTTGCCTTTTCTACTCTTCTCCACAAGCATAGGAAAGAAATGTTATTGACTCTAAAATGTGGCAAGTAAAAATATATTTCACTCTCCTCTCCTCCTCTCCTACCTTAAAAAATCCTCCAGTGTTTATCATAGCTTAACCTAGTTGCTAGAGGGAAAGATGGGAGTTAAAACCATATAATTCTGTCAGGATACTATGAACATTGCTTGAAGTTGACTTGCAGATTTATTGGCTAACTTAAATCACAGCTATCAAAACTGAATGGTTGTTTTATAGCTTGGGTAAATGAATCTTCTCCTTATCTGCTTCCTCTTTTTGACATGCTGCTATTGTTTTGTCCTCTACAACTAAGAGATTAATTATTAAGTAGTGGCACTATGTTATAATATACCACAGATATAGGAAGATTTGAATGTACTTTCTGTTTAAAAGAAACTGTCAACTGTTGAAGGCCATAACCTTCATCTTCCTGTGGGAAGGGAAGCCCTGACAGCATTTCTGGAGGGCGCAATTCTAAATGTCTGTTTTGAAATATCTTCATTTGTAAGGCTTTATTTAGTTGTGGTGGCTGTGTTTTAAAAATTTTAGTAGCTTTGTGGCTGCCACACCTATGGCTTTCCTTTGAAGTACCATTTATTTCTATAGGAGTAATTGTCTAGTGTATAAACCCTGTTTCTCAGTATTCTACCTACTGTTGTTGTAAGGTGTTTGTAAAACTACTGTATTTAAGAGGACCAAAGGGAAAGTGTCCTTTTCAGTTGGTCTGTGTACTTAGCAGAATTCTGTATTTTTTTACTTTCAGTAGTAGAAAAAGTAGAACAAAGCTTTCTTTTCATGAACTTTAACAAACAGGAGAGAAAGAAAGGAAGAATAAAGTGGGAGATACTTCTGTATTTGTGACTATTAAGAACTTCAGTAGCCAACTTCTGTTAATGCTTTATTTTTCTGATATGATTAGTAGCATTTTCAATGCTGCATTCAAGGCCTTGGGAGCAGGTGCAGGTGCATACAGGTGCTGTGCATCATTTGCTTCCCTTGCACACTGACACATTCTCTTCAAACTGTGGCATTCTCATTCTGTATTGCACAATGGATCTAGTTGTTCAATTGAATATTTTTTAGGAAAAAAGACTTTTCTATTTTCAGTACTTGTAGAAGATAGGTTACTGCTCCTTTAATTTTCAGAAGGTGAGAAAGATGAATATAAATAGCTGTACGCTCTCTATGTTTCTAGTTTGGTCAAATTCTGTGCCTGCACTTGACAAGAAGCCTACAAGAGGAAAGCTATGTTCCATTGAGTCTCTCTAGAGGGTGAGAAATGTGTCTGATTAAGAACTGTCAGGTCAGAAGGCAAAAACTTTGCCCTGCATAATGTATTTCCTCAAGTATTCTATTAATGAGGGGAAGCCACATGAGGAGCGGCTAGGGTCTCTTGGTCTGTTCACTCTGGAGGAGACTGAGTGGAGTTCCCATTGCAGTTACAGCTTCCTCATGAGGGGAAGAGGAGGGCAGGCACTGATCTCTGCTCTGTGGTGACAGTGACAGGACCCAAGGGAATGGGCAGAAGCTGAGCTGGAGGAGGTTTAGGTTGGATATCAGGAAAAGGTTCCTCACCCAGAGGGTGGCTGGGCACTGGAACAGGCTCCCCATGGAAGTGGTCACAGCACCAGCCTGACAGAGTTCAAGAAGCATTTGGACAATGCTCTCAGGTGCGTGGTGTGACTCGGGGATTGGGCTGTGCAGGGCCAGGTGTTGGCCTCGATGATCCTTGTGGGTTCCTTCCATCTTGGAATATTTTGTAATTCTGTGTTGAGAAATGTGAAAAATTATTGCAAATGCAGCTCCTCACAATTATGTTGACTGTAGAAGATCAGTATGTACATTATATTGCTGGTGTTTCCTAATTATAAAGTCCTTTTGATTTTTTTAAAGGATAATATGGTGATGATGATTTCCTAAGAATTTATCTTTGGAAAAATTAATTTGACACTTGCAGCAGAATTTTGCATTGCAGAACAACACTAGAAAATGTAATAGAAATAGAATGCAAAGGAATGTCACCTCTTGGAAAATGTTTTTATACTCTGTCAAATTTTATATGTATGTCAGTAAATTACAGTGAGAGGCTGTACAGGAGGAGATAGAGTAAAAATGCATTGGAAGCAGAATTTCCTGATTTTTTTTTTTTAAGGTAATATTACCTTTATCATCACTTTTAATTATTTTATATTGCCTAATTATTTTCAAATAGATTATATTTCTAAAATAGATTCAAAAGTTTGGGGAAAATCATGAGTAATTTTTTTAAAATATAGCATGATTGGAGTGCTTCAGAAAAGGGTACTGCATATAAGTATGTTTAAAATGCTGAAGGATCTTACTTAAAGTGATCAGTGTGCTCACATAAATCTTAATTTGGCTGATTAATCAATCCAGGCTGAGCTCACTGTGATTTCAGGGGGTTCTAAAGGCAAGTGAAGAGTAAACAGCTGAACAGATTTTCAATTTGTTGATGTCCATATTCAGACATTTTAGGGCTTTCCATTCCTTTAAAGAATTTATTTTTTCTTAATCAGTTTACCTGAAGCATGCAAGCATGCATGAGATTCCAGCCAAAGGATCAAAATAGTAGTTCTTTTGAGATAAACAGAAACATGTAAAAACTTTCTGTTACAGGATGCTTTTGATTCCCAAGACACTGTTGAAACTACTGTAGACTGTTTTCATGTTGAATAATAGAGAAAAGAAAAACTAGTGACTAGCTAAAGCTACGTAGTTAATAGTAAAAGCAACAACAACAACAAAAAGCTTGTATCTAAAGCTTAATGGTTTGGGGTATATTAACTGGTGTCCAGATAAAAATTTGAGTGAAGCAAGAAAAACGTCAGACTAGATCAGCAATTTGCAGTATATGTAAAAGCCAATAGAATTTTCATCTTAACTTTTTAGCTTAAGGTGACAAATACTGCCTTGAGGTACTCATCAAAAGAGTTGCTTTTCTCATTCTGGCTTCCTTGTAGACCTTTCAGTCTTTTAATGGTCTGGCTTGTAAGTTGAGCTACAGTAATCAATGCTTCTCTTAATTATGATTTTATGCTCACAGGCTGGAGGAGCTGTCTGTAATTTGTGCTAATTATGACATTCCACATATTGTCAACAATGCATATGGAGTTCAGTCTCCAAAATGTATGCATCTCATCCAGCAGGTAGGAGCTGTGTATTTCCAATAACATTTTTTAGCAAGTATAAGTAAATTGGTGATTGTGGCAAATTTTTTCAGATGTTACAAAGCTTTGAGAATAATCCCATGCACGTCTGATATGTGAACAATTTTCTGGGAAAGCACAACAGACAGAAATAGAATTTAAGCATAATAGTTATTTCTATTATGTGCTCTTTATGTAACCCAAAGTTTATTTAGTTTTTTATATGTTCGTGTGTCTTTATAATGGAAAAATATCCTTAATAAGCTTTCTTAAAATATTTCCTGAAGTTGTTAACTAAAAGTAACATAATGGATCATACTTGAATCAAAATTAAGCCTCCAACAGAATGAGTTACAAATTTTTAATTGAAGGTACAGAATTGTACACCAGCACTTGATAGATGTTGTCGCTGTTAAAATATTGTTGGCACAGAGAATGGCTGAGGAAACTGGTTTAAGTTCAGTGTTATGCTCAAAAAAGTTTAATTTCTGTTGCTGTTTAGTTTGAAGAGGATGTTGCTTGATATATGAGATCAGTCATGAAACAGAATTCTTGCATTTTTCCTCATTGTGTTGTATGTGCATTGCTCTTTAATATTCTCTTTTCTGTTACCTATTCAAAAGAATAGGGGGTTATATTTTAATAGGATCCAGAGGATCCTGAACTATTGGTAATGTAAAATATGCTGGTTTTTTTTTTTCTGATTGCTAAGACATTACGAACAGGACGCAGACCAGCTTAATGTACAATTGTGAAGAACATCATGTTGGCATTTCTAAATCTTGAAAGACTGAGGGAATGAATGAAATAGAAAATAGTATATGCTTTATTTGTAATGTACGTAGCATGTGTTTATTGTATTTAACTTGCTCAAATTTAGTGAGAAACTAACATGAATGAGGCTGTGGAAGTACTGAATTTTGCTGCATGAAATTTTCTAATGATAAACATTTCAGACTATAATGCTACAAATATAATTTTTACTGTGTTTGTTTTGATGTTTTTTCTAATCTCAATAGGTTGGTTGTTCCTTGTTTATGCAAATGTATATATTTGAGCTCTGATTTATTTTTACATTTTCTTACAAAATTTATTACTTGTGCTAGAAAATTTTTGTGTTTATGAGAAAGTAGTTATTAATGAATACTTAGATGTATGAATATGCTGAGAACAGTGTGAATACAACTTGCAAGAGTACCACAGGAAAAAGCTTTTGAGACCATTTCATGTTGTGCTTTTCCTCTGGTATTCTCCTGTCAATTAAATCTAATGGTAGCTGCTGGCATTCATGTTCCCAACAAAAAGCTGACAAACTTGGAGTGTTCTTCCTGTCTTCTGTGCATTAAGCTATCAAAATATAGAACTAATAAATGAGGTTTAGTTGGCTCTGCTTTTTTTCTGTTTGCCACAGGTATTAACTCTGTTTCTACTTCTTATATTTAGTATGTAGTTGTAAAAATATGTGTATTTGCATGTACTTTGATATGTATGGGGTTTAACCTACTTTTCAGGTTCTTATGCTTCATACTTTTTAATTGTACACTACACAGTTACATGCTACTCAAATTGAAGGTGTACTGCAGAATCTACATTTTTTCCTTTGAAAACAGGAGTGGTTTGGTACAAGGATGTGGGGAATATCTGCTATAAGAAGGTACTTGAATCTTGATTTTGAAAGCAGCCTTAGAAGGAGTGCCTTAGAAGCCTGTTTGTTTAATGCAAATTTATATATATATTGAAAAAAGTTTTGCTAATGAAGCATTAACTCATAGCCTTTTAGAGTGAGAGTTGTAAAAAGTGTTCAGGATTGAACAATTTTAACTGTATAATTCCCATTAAATTTTGAGGGGTTTCTTTTTGATTGTTGCTGAAATGGAGCCACACTTAGACTTGCAGGAACTAAAATTGATATTTTAAATCACCGCAAAATGGGAATTGTAAGGTTCTATTTTAGGCAGACAATGGTACCAATAGTAAGCGGTGCTAAAAGAGGTAATACTGTGATTTTTGTTTTGATCACAAATGCAGTATCCGAGAGTTTCAGGAATTATATTTATTTTGGCTACACTTTTATATAATTATTATGCTATCACATTTCCCTTAGTTCTAATGTATGCTGTGGATTTTTTTTGTCTTTTTTGGTAAAGGGTGCTCGAGTTGGCAGAATAGATGCTTTTGTTCAGAGCTTGGACAAAAATTTTATGGTTCCAGTAGGTGGTGCTATCATTGCTGGCTTCAACGAGTCCTTCATTCAGGAGATCAGCAAAATGTATCCAGGTAACTAGTTCATGGGCTGATTTCAGCATACAGAATTGCTGTAGAAAACTTAATTATCAGCTTTCTTTCACATAATTTTTTTTTTGCCACTTTAATGTATATATTGGTTTTTTTTTTTTTTCAGGAAGAGCATCTGCATCTCCTTCTTTAGATGTCCTCATTACACTTCTGTCTCTGGGAACCAGTGGCTACAAAAAGTTACTGAAAGAAAGAAAGGTAAGCTTTTTGGCAAGCAGTATTTTCTTGAAGTCAGCTCTGTTGCAAAACTGCTTTGTGTGGTAAATCTAGTTTCTGTCTAGAAAGCCATTGAACTTATTCTGAGGCAGAGCTCTGAATCTGGAAAGTCAGTGTGATACAATTACTTCTTTTCTAAATGGTGCTTGTGAGTAAGTGTGATTTCCATGTTGTTTGTTCAGTCCAGGAGGCTAAACAGAGGGCCTGTACTATCTTGTACAGTGTTCATGTTTGTTCTTCCTAAATGTGACTAAATAGTAGGATTTTGTCCACAAAAACTGAAATGGAGAAATACTGTACTGTTTTATCCTGGTCACACTGCTTCCAGGACAGGAGATTGGACACCCAGAGTAACCCCAGGTCTGTGCTCTTACTCTTTTGTCACTATTGTGCCTTTGTGCTGTGATAGTGCTTAATTAAATGTTTTTGTGCCACATTCTGTGGAGAATCACAGCTTCTGGTTGGGTTATAAATACTGTTCATTGCCACAAAAAGAGAAGAGTATTGTTGTTTTAGTTATTCATCTAAACACGCAACTTAGTTTCTTCTTTGCTTTTCACAGACTATAGGTTTTAAGTTGGGTATAATTACACTGCAGAAAAATCCAGTGCATGTCAGGTTGGAAATTGTATATCTTGAGTTATCCTTAATTCTGGAATTAATAAGTCTGATTTTTCTCTCTTTATATAGTAATGCAGAAGATTCTTTTTATAGAGTCCTCATATAAGAAATGCTGTGAATTAAGTACTATTAAAATAGTAATTTTAAGCTATGCATTATCTGTTTCATTATTTTGTTTGTAAACTATGTTCCAGTTGTTTTCTGCTGACAGGTTGCTGCTATCTCTGATTATGTGGCAGAGCAATAGTTTTAGGTGCTGTGACTTATTTCTAGCTGCTTATAGGGCATCCATAAACTCTGTACTGGAACTGAGGTCCCATAGGAATAGCTAGGCTATAGAAAATCAAACCAACTTAGCAGCCTTACAGTGACTAAGAAGTCATCTGTGCAACTAAAGTGAAACCAGCTTGTGAAACACTGAAAGCAGTTACTTTTGCCTCTACTGCAACATTTTATTCTGGACTGTTGTATGTATTGTGATTTATGTTTTGTGTCTTCATTAAAAGCAAATTGTATTTTTTCCCTTTTATGTCCAGAAGAATCTCAAGTGAATTTATTGTTTTCTATGAAGCTGATTTAGTTGTTAGATTTCTACCAGTAGCTGATGTATAAAGGGCATGAGAAATATTGTCCGAGTCATAAATAATAATTCTTTCATAAATGTCTTAATGAATAGCTGTACACTTTGAGTCACCTAATTTTCTTGGAAGTAGAATTCTAAAGTGAACACAGTATTATATTTTTACAACTTCAGGCCTTTTTATTTCAAATGTGAATATACTCTATAAACAGAGCCTTATATATGTCATAAATATGTTTCTTTTATTGGATTTGCTGTAGAAAGAGAAACATTTTTGCTTAAATCTGTTTGTTCCTGAATTGTAAAAGTGCAATAGTGGTAGTTTATTGCCTGTGCTCTGAGGAAGCAGAGGCAGAGCTATTAAGCTTCCAGCAGGAGCTATTTATAGCTTGACATTGAGTACTCCTTTCTATATTGGTGCAGCTGCACCTACTCACACAAAAAAAATCAGCTATAAAAAACTTCAGGTATCTTTTTTTCCATCTCTTTTTACCTGATCTTGATTTGTATGGGTGTTACTTCAGGTTATTTGAGCTTAGGCCAGAAAGCCCAGAATATTACTGAGAAGAGATTAGTCTCACACAAACAACAAAATAATGCCCAGTTTTTATGCTACACAGATTAGCTATTTAATACAGGAAGGGATGTACATGGAGTGAGAATTTTTTTGACAGGCTGGGAGTTGTGGAGTGTGCAATTGTCCAAGAGTATGAGATTATATGTAGTGATACGAAGAAGTACTGACTTTTCAGAATTCCTTTTTATATGTTTATTTGATGGTTATAACAGTGGTTTCCTGATCTCAGTAGGCCATTCTAGGTCCTTTTGCAGTGCAGAAAACAGCTGGTACATAGTCAAATTTGTTAATATCTTTGCTCTTAAAGAACTTTATGTAAAGGTTGTATTTTTATAGCAACTTTTGATGCCTCAGTACAGGTTAAGTCCTGTATTTTACATTTCTAGGTCATAGAAGTTGCTATTTTCATATACGTGTGTATGTGTCTAAACCATATGAAGTAACTATAGTTGTTGAACTGTGTAATGGCATAAGCAGGCTTAGTTATTATCTCAAATTTCATGGAGAACAAGAGCCCTGCGTTCAGGGTTTGCATTCAGAACCCTACAGACCAGGTTTAATACCTGCTATTATCCAATATGGTCCTTCTAATCCACTTAACTAATTATTATACCAGTATTATTGAAGAGGTGATGGTTTTGTTTACAGCAGTTATGGATTTCCTCATTAGACTTAACAATCAAGATAACTCTCATTTTCTTAAGTGCATATCTGTGTTACTGTGGGATGTGATAGAGCTTTTTATATTGGTATCCATCTGTCTGCATACTTTGAGAGTAAAACTGGAGTTATTTTTATGTCCTTATGGAGTATGTATCTAAAATATTTAAAATCATACCGAGTGGGAGGAAGTTGTTTGGGTTTTACAATTCAGTATAATACTGGGTTTATGTTTCATGAGTTATCATTGATGTAGTAGTTCTGATTGGAATAAATGATTTGCATAGTTCAGTGTGAGTCTGTATTGCTGCTCTACTTACGATGGAAGAAGAGGAAAGACATTTAATGAGGAATATTAAAAATGTAAAAAAATCAGCTATTCTCAAAGCAAGATAGACATTTGTTACTCCTCTTTTTTTCTAGTCAACTTGTTATACTGTAGCATGTCAAATATGAGAATATTGGAGGATTTTCCTCATGTGAGGTATATGTAACCATATTCAAACTTTAGAGTAGCTGGAGGCAAATTAGTTTAAATGAATTATTTTAAATTGTGTGTAATTAAACAAGTGCCAAGCATGAATGGAAATTTCAGAAGCCTCCATACTTAGAGCCTGTGTTGAAGTGTGGGTCACAGAGTCTGAACTCAAGGTCTCACAAGTGCTGAAGAGAGAATGTGTTGATTGCTGTTGTTAAGAGAGACCTTTCAAAAAATGTGAACGTTAGTGTTACCAAATCAGATTGGCAAGGCTTATTGGGCACTTTGTTAGATACTGATGATATAAAGATTTCAAGGTTCTGTAATTAATTACGTGTTTTTAAAACTTTCTAGTGTAAATCCATAACAAAAATTCCTGCAGTACAAGAGAATCTGCCTGGGAGGTTGTGTAGTATATGCAGGTGTCACACACATACACATACAGTTTGTCATGTGTTTGGCTGCATTTCAAGAAGCTGAGCCTCGTCTGGGTTCTCATCTGCTGGCAGGTGTCCATGCTCAGCCCTGCAGCTCCTCTGCTGGGTGGGGCCCAGGGGCTCTGGTCAGATCACAGCAAAGGAGCAGGAGGTGTGATGGCTGCATTATAAAACAGCTGCTGCTGCAGAGTAAGGTGGGACCAGATCAGTCCCAGGCAAGTGTAGGAGAGCTGGCAGCCTGTGTGGAGGGTGCAGAGGCTGTAAAATGACTCCTGTGCAGTGTCCTCTTCTGCACCATCCCCAGCTCTGTGACCGTTCCCTGAGGACAGCTCATCTTTTCAGGTGACAGTGGCACAGGGAGAAAGGCAGAGTGTTACAGACTCAGTATGTAAGCAAGCTGGGTGCTTAGAGCCAGCTAGGATAGTTTCAGCTCTGCACAAAAACTTTCCTGGCCTTCATCAGTTGCCTCTTTGTCAGCTGGTATGGAACTGATGGCTTATTCAGTACCTCCGTCTTCTTTTTCTCTGGAGTCACTGGCTTTTTCCTTACTTGTTTCCCTCCTGTTATTTTTGTTTGCAAGAACAGTGCCTATCCCAATGGAGCAAATGAAGAGTCACCTTTGCTAGTGTAGGTTCTATTACAAATAGTTTTATAGTGTAAATATAGTATGATCCAAATATTTTTGTTATATGATTGTTACAACACTTCTTGAAAATATTTTTGTATATGTATGTGAAAGTAGACTGTTTCATCCAAACAGTTGAGTTATTTGGCCTGTTTGATGCAGACAGTATTGTTGACTTGTTCTTTGTTTTTTAAGGTGTTTTGTTGGCTTAGGTGCTTAAAGAACCAGAAGTGAAAGACACTTCCACATAGTTTAGTGTTCATTTGCCTAGCCTAATGAGGTTTTGTGATAAGTTTCTAAGGTAAAGTAGTGAATTAATAATGAAACTTAACTGACATTTAGTGCTTGAGTTGTTCAGTATAACTTCAGCATTATATTTGGCTTCTTTGGAGAAAACTTGAGTGCCTGCTACAGAAAATCTATTATGTAGGAGCTCAATTATATATAATTGCTTAGGGTGCTTATAAATTTTCCATATATGAGAAATATTTTATAATCGAGGTTGGTTATAGATTTGACCTCACAAAAATATTGCTTTAATCCTTTTTATTTTTGGAAAGGCAGTTAATCTATTTTGCAACAGACTTCTGAAACTATAAAATGTCTAGAGGGCTTCCAATGGAAAGATGCAAAATAGTGATCATAAAAACACTATTTGAATTTGTGTTCATGTAGCTTTAGTCCAACTGATGAAAATACATACTTGGGGTTTTTTGCCATCTTTCCATTATCCTTTGTTTTAACTATTTCCTATGTATGTAAGGGCTCATCTAGTAACCTAATTTCATTGAGTAGATTTAATTAAATTTAACACATTTATGCAGTCAGTAACTTTTTATACCAACTTTCAGTAATACTTCCAGTATTCCTTTCAGCAATCCTTTCAGTTATACTATAAGAGATGTATCAGAGAATTTTCTAGATAGAACACACAAAAATTATTTGGAAATTGGTCTTGTTCCAGTATATTTTTCTCAGTACTAATTTCAGCAATAATATCTCCAGAGAATTTATATATGAATTTATCTCACAATTTGTGTATTTCTACAATATTTTGCTTCAGTTTTAGAAGTAAATAGCCAGCAGAGGGAGCACAAATTAATTTATGATTTGTATTCCAGAATAAATACTAATAAAAGACTAGTATATTAGTGATGCTTATTATGGAAAGTAACAAATTAATAATGTGCTTCTAATAATGTGAGGGACCAGAGGAAAGGCAGAACATTTGAAACATGAATATTTTTCAGCATCTGTGAGTGAACTGTAAATAAACTCTGAACTAAAACCATAAAATCACTTGATGTATGAGAAATAAGAATGATTTTCACAGATTTGAAGTTCTGATAATTAGACACAGATACCTCCCAATTTTTGGGGGTTTTTTTCAAGTATTACAGAAGCTTTGTTTTTGTGGATAGTTGTATCAATAGCCTAATTCATTTAGACAGTAAGAGGGTACTCTTTTCTCTCCATCTGTATTTGTTCTGTGATATTAGGAAGTACAGGTGGGGAGCTGTGTTCATTTAGTTGCTCATGAAGGGAGGCAAGGTTTCCTGCAGTGGTTCAAGAAGAGCAGCTGTAACATTCTTCTAACTTAGGTACCACAAACCTCATTTGGTTTCATAAGACCTTGGGGAGGGTCTGTTCAAAAGCATAATTTTGATCACAAGCTGTAATTTATATCTGTCAGAGTCCATAGGTCAAAGCAGGATACTGCTCTACAAACAGAAGAGGTAATTCTATTTAAAGAATGAAAAATCACTTGTCAGGTCCAGAAATTGATGAGGATGCTTAAACAGGCAGTCACACTGAAGCAGATAAGCAGGACGATTTTTATGGCCTCAAAGAGGAGAAGCCTGGTGTTTAATATATTTTAAAAAGGCTACTCAGTGTCTGTATGGTTTTGCTAGTTTTTATGAGAGACTAAGCATTAAAAAGGATGGAAAAAATGCTAAAGCTTACAATAAGAATGGTGTTTATTCTCACTCTGCCCATAAGTGTTTTGAGCTGATATCTGAAAAGGAATGTATTAAACTGAGGAAGAGCATGAGCAATTATCATAGCTTATTACAGGGGAAAAGGGAGGATATAAAATACAGATGAAATAAGAGAAACAGCCTTTTATGTGCAGTGTGGCTTGTATTTGTGCCAAAGTATTTATGAATCTCAGTCTTATGACACTTTCACAGTAAAGGTGCAATCCAATTAAGTGATAGCAGAAATTCAGATATTTCCATTCTTATAGTCAGCTTGAACAGGAGTGGGGTCCTAGGGAAAGGACAGACTGCTCAACAGAGCTGAGTATTCAGGAGAGTGTATATTGTGTGAAACAAAATACAGTCAAATGTGTACTTATAGCCTCTTTAAGAGACTGGATTTTTATTCTCATACAGAAAAAGAAATCTCTGCACTAGGGGGAAATGTGATTGTGTGATACATGGTAGCAAGATATACTGCTTTTAGTCTGGAATGTATTAAAGGAGAGAAGACAAAGTAAGGAGCAATTTGCCAAAACGTGGCCATGCATTCCCAGTGGTTTAGGGGACTAGGGCACAGGGAGGCTCTTGAAAAGTGGTGTGGGGTAAGACTTGCTGTGCAGTGGGAATCTCTTCAAGATTTTCTACCTCCCTAGGTTTCAGGGCCACAGAGAGAATGAGTGACATCCCAAGCACATATATTAGACCAGATAGAGACTTCTGTATCAGCTTGAGAGATAAGAACAGTGCTCAGGAAATGGAGCTCTTCCTTTATAGAATTATTTCAGAGAATTGTCTGATCCCCTTACTTGGTACACATGAAAAGAGAATCAACTGAGCACCTCTAGGATATAAAGGAGACATAACAGTTTTGTGAAATAGGTGCTATTTTCTCTGTTTGATAGTTAATAACAAGAATATTGCATCTTTTTTTCAGGAGATGTTTTCGTATCTTTCAAGTGAGCTGAAGAAGCTGGCAGATAACCACAATGAGAGACTGTTAGACACACCACATAATCCCATTTCCTTAGGTAATTGTTGGGGTTTTAACTTTAAAAAAAATCTAATATACTGTGGATTCATAATGCATTTCCACATACCATTCCTATATATTAAACAGCACTACACTCTACTCAATTGAATAATAATTCAATAAGGTTACTAAAAAAGTTATCTAATATAAAAGTAGTGTGGCAACTTGGACCCATTATTTTGCTCCTGTCCAACATACTCATTTGACAGAAATTAATTCAAGACAGGCTAAAGATGTTAGCATGTAGTAATACTTCATAAAAAATAGATTTAAAAATAAATTAGGGTATAATTACTCATCATCTTAGTTGTAAAAGAAATTATGGAATTCCTACTCAGGGTATTTGTTTTAACCAAAACTTCTGCTGAACACCAAAATAATACTGCCCACCTGTGCAGAATCTGCATAGAGTCTAACCAAGAGGTAATCTATGACATCTTGTGGAAAAATAAAAAATTATATGTAATGTTTCTTTTTTTCTTTGTATGCAAACACAAATATGTGAATAGATTCTTGCTGTTGGAAAGCAACTTGTCATTTGTGGTAGTTCTTTGGAGAAAAAGTAGCTTTGTAGCAGTTTTAACCTGACCTTGTGTTACTTTAGCCATGTCACTGAAGACTCTAGATGAAACTAATGATGCTGCTGTTACCCAGCTTGGGTCTATGCTTTTCACAAGACAAGTTTCTGGAGCAAGGTAAGGATATTATGAATTTAAAAGACTGGGGAAGTAGGGGGGTGTATTAGCATATATTGTAGGAAATCCTGTGAAGTGTTTTATACCAATTGTGTCATGATTACAGAAGGCAGCCTAACGAGTTAGAGAGTAACCACCCTTTGTCATCACTGTTATAGAGCAGTAATGTCTCCCTGCCTGAGTTGGCAGTGAGGCTTTCTATGTCTGCTTTGGTATCCTAAATAGATAATCTATGCCTATTTAATTTAGTGTCACTATTCCCTAGTATCCCTTGATTTCATTTAGTTTCCAGATGTTGTCTGATCTTACAGTATAGGTGTAAGCTACAATGGAGGATCTTTGTTTTGTTTATTGCAGCACAAATATGGTTGTGCTGGATGTCAAGGGAATAAGCTTTTAATATCCTACACAGCTTTTTGTCAAATGGAAAAAAATTCTGCTTTCTGTAACTAATTGTGTTTAAAAAAAATTAAAATTAAAAATCTATAACCTGAGCCAGTCTGAGCTGAATTTATTCTTAGAGACACTGTTAAAATGAAATGCAAGCCAAACAGTCTTTAATGATTTTGGTTTAAACCTTTTAGAGGAAGAGAATTATTTAAAATTTGTTTTGGCAGCATTCCTTAATCTGAATATTACTGCTGCCATGCTAACTTCTGCCATAGACCTAATGTTATTTTTTTGTAGCAGAGCTGAATATTTCCACATCAGAAGGTATGCTTCATTAGCTTGGATTATTCCACTTCCTGCACAGATGAGTGACAGTAAATCTATATGTACTGTGGTTAGATGCTGTCTTTAATTTGTCTGTTTTAACCTTGGCTGGTTCTGTAATTTTAACCATCTTAGGCTGAAATTTTTTGAGTTTACATTTTTGAAGTTAAAACTTTAGAATTCTTTCCCTGATGTGAAGGTTTCGGGTTTTCCCTTTTGTTACATAAGTAATTATTTTGTAAAATATGCTTTGACCTGGCATTTCAACAGATTTGAAGTTATGCTGGTATTGAGCATCAGTGGTAGGAATAGCAACTCCCTACTTCAATAGGAACTTGTGTAATTGTGTTCAACCTAGAGTACCACATAAAATGTCAAGGCATCTTTAACTGAATTGTGATTTTGTTTGTTTGTTTCAGGGTTGTTCCCTGTGGGTCTGTACAAACTGTGAATAACTACACTTTTAAAGGCTTTATGTCACATACAAATGACTATCCTTGTGCTTACCTCAATGCTGCCTCAGCAATTGGAATTAAAAAGCAAGATGTAGATGTATTCTTGAAAAGACTTGACAAGTGTTTGAAGACTTTTAGAAAAGAAGCAAAGCAAGAGAACTGTAAAAATGAAATCAGTGATGCTAATGCAGCCACAGAACAACTTGAAGACTAGAAGATACAGATTTAGTAACACGGGAAAATAAGGTTTTGTCTGAAGTATGTCAGGTTTGTATTGGGTTAGGACTATGCATCTGCACTGCAGAAATTTATTCTTGATCTTATGTTCTTTTTATTGAAAACAGTAATAAAAATTTGGATGGAATTCAGCTTTAAGAAAGTAGTTGATACTCTCTCCAAGAACAAGGGACCAGACACGAGTTTTTTGCAGTGTATGAAAAATGCACTTGATATCTGCCTAAGTAAAGCTTTATGTTCAAAGATTTACAGTTTGCCTTTCAGTCTGTGTGTGGCTATTTGGACAGTGTTTACCAAATCACAGTATGTTTATTCACATGCTTTTGTTTTACAGTATTGTCTGTGGCAGTGACTGAATTCCCTGCTAGATATAGACCACCCAAGCAACATTTCTCTGCTCTCAAAATACTTTGTTTTTCATTAATGAATGTGTCACTTTTAATTTCTTTTCAATGATTTATGCAAATGTTGGCATAGCACTTACTAAATACAGTGTTCAGACTGTGTGGGTAAATGACAGAGTTGGAATAGTAATGTTTTTCAGGTGTTCTCACCTGTCATGAACTACCTAGAACTAGTCAGTCTCCAGTGGCAAAGAGGAACCAGGAGTACCTCATATCCTGTCAGTACTCAGCTCTTGAAAACATTTGCAGCATAGTTCAGCAGCCTAAAGGAGCCTTAATACTGAATGTCAGGGGTTGTGAAGAGGTACAGGCACTGGGGGAGGTTTGGCTTTGGGTGTTTTGTTTTTGTTCTTCTGATTTGATAGGGTGATCAGATCAAAAACTCACTGGAAAGGAGGAATACCATGAGGAGTAATGCAGTTTTAAGAACCAGTGAGACCTGAGAGTATTTTGGCATTTTTAGTCCACTGTTGTTGCAATAGATATACTTCCATTTTTGTAGTGTCTCTTGCCATTGGCACTGTTGCTTCTGTGGATCTGTGCAGTTGCTGATTTGAATTCATTAAGCAAACAATAGATTCAGAGTCTGTTCCTCAGACAAAGGTTCCATATCACTGGAGTGACAGTGCTGCAGGTTGCAAAATGTGTAGTTATTCTTAAGTAATGTGGTTACTACATTGTACATAGCTTCTATGTCATTTACTGTTCAAAGTAAGCATAATGTTCAAAGACATTTTCTTTGTTTGTCTGTAATGTAGTGTTGTTCAGGATACCACCATTAATGAGTTCTAAGTGTCAGGAAATGTTTTAGTTACTTTGTTGAGTGGGATCTGAGACATGTATCCTTCAGAGCCCTCTGTAAATCACTTCATCAAAACAGTGATGCTTTTGAGAGATTGTCTGTCCAGCGCATTCAAATGAATTCATGCAAGAGGTGATGCTAGTATGTGGGAGTTAATAATGTGCTGATCATCATGAAGGTGCTCTCACTTAATGAGGTCCCTTGTATCTTCAGCTTAAGTTGAACTGCAGCTTCCACATTGTTATTGCTGGAGTTACACATGAGATTGATTAAAGCTTGTGCAGGTACAGCTCCCCTGACTGCAGTCACCATTGTTGTTTGCTGTACAAACACATCCTTGGAGACATGTCAGGTAACTTGGCCTCTGAGCCCTTGTGGCTGTAAGGAGATGTAAATAGCTTGTCTTTTCTTTCCCTTCCCCCTCCCCCCTCCCTTCCCCCTCCCCTTTTTTTTATTATTTTATGAGAACATGCTGTACCTCAGTTTTTCCAGTCAGTAACACTTCCACACACTTTGAAGCCACATCTCTGCAGCTTACTGCCTCAATATTCTGTATATTGGAGCAGCCAGTGAAAACCACCAGCCTTAGTGATACCTTTCTTCCTGGTTTTTGATATTGCCTGAATGAGTATAAGTTATTGATTTAGATGGTCAGTGAATGTTAGCACTATTAATACAAGAGTTTAGGGAGATGTGTGATAGCAGCTAAAATAAGCATTTTGGTGACTAGTATTCTGATTCTGAGTTAAGAAAATAACATTTGCCTTCTCTGAGAGGAAGATATTTCTGCCTTCTTTGGTCTCATAATTTATTGTCTGCTGAAAGTAATTCAATCACTTCTAACACAGATCAAACTGCTTTCTCGATTAATGTTTTTTTCTGTCTTTGAAATGTTTCCCATTTGCAATCAAAGCTGGAAATTTCAACAATGCTCTGAACAAGAGTTCATAGACCTAAGTATATTTTGGATTTTACTTCCTAAACCTTTTTTATTAAAAAAAAAATAAGGCAATGGCTTCAATTGAAAACAAATACAAAATTTAATTTGTGTCATTCAAGTTCTTCACAGATCTTAGGGAAGCCACCTGAAGTAAGAAAATCTAAAATATTTTGAGAAATGTGTCCCACCACAATGTAAGAACTCTTGGACTAAGTATTCATGTTATATTGCTTTGGTAAGCTTTTGTACCAGTTTTCAATTTTGTTTGCTTGCTTTATCCCCATAAATGTCTTCAGTTTTAATTAATATTAATTTTTTAGAGACAGAACCATTCTATAATGTTGCATAAATGTAAGGAAATTTTAAGTAATTCAAATGGCAATATCCTTCCAAGTAAGTGGAGAAGACATGGTTCTTTACAGTGTATCTGAAACAGGAGATTCAGTAGAGGATAAAAAGTATTTTTCAAGTAAGGGTATAAATTTCTTAGTCTCTGTTCAGTAATGTCTATAATAAAGTAGTGAAATAACACTGGAGCATGTACCCATGAGCAGAGGTTTCATTTCCTTTGTGTAACAGTTACAGGGAGATTTCATGGCTGTAGCTCTTGCCCACTAAAAGCAGTCCTGTGAAAGATGGCAGTGGCCAAACTGTACAGTGTAAAACAAATAACAAATATATTAGCAGTATTTGCCTTCTCTGAAGATCTCTCCAAGATTGTACAGTGAAGTAGAAAAGCTTCTTAATTAAGTTGCAGCCCTTTTTTAAATCTCTACATACACACATCACTAAAGGCTTTCACATGGCTCAAAAATCTGTAAGAGCCAACTTGCTGCCTCCAGCTTCTACGTTATGAGGGAGACATCTGGGAAGGCTGCCTGGGCTCCAGAACATACTCAGGGCTCACAGAGCAGGAATCCTTAGTAGAAACACCAAGCAGAGATGCCCATTTATAAGGCAGTCTCACAGCTACTATTTATGTGTCTACCTTTCTCCATTATCTTCTGGGTCACAGCATGTAGCTCGGGTGCAAGGGTAGGCAGGGACCCCTCAGGTTGCTGCAGCCTGAATCACTAAAGTGACTTTCTCCTCTTAAACAGGGCCTGGAACTGTTGTGTGATTGTGTGAGATGCTTTTCTTTCCCTCTGATGTTGCATCTTAGACTATCTGTATCTATACAGGTGGAAGAAATGAGGGAGCAGATGGCTCTGCCTTATAAAAATAGCACTGGGATAATAGAGTGCAAGTGAACTGACACTGAATGACCCATCTCACAGGCTCACTCTTAGTTTATTTTTTTTTTGTAGTATCTGAGATAATCAACAAAACAAAGGACTTGGAGCAATAATATTGCCTATTTGTGCTTTGCTTGTAACAATTGCCTAAGATACAAAGCAAATAAAATCTACCAGATGCAGCAAATTCTCCTGAGCCTAAGAAAGCAAAATTGTAATGTTGCAAATGTAAATGCTGGCATTGCAGCTTAATACACATATAAACTGAGCAATCTATATTGTGTGATCATCATTTTTAAAGAAAGGCTGAAGCCCAGAGACTAGCAAATGTTCTCATCTGCAATGTATCAGCAGTTCTCAGTCTTCAGCTGCTGTACAGATAATAATTCTAATTGAAGAATCATTACATGGATCCATATGTGAATGATAGATGGGCTACAGCCTTTTGTTCATGATACTTTAAAAACTGAGTTGCTGCTTTTACTTTTATAAGGGGAGATTAGATTGCCTCCCCCTACTTTTTTTTTTTTTTTTTAAATGCAACGTTTTAATCACCCTGGTCTGACAGGATTTGAAATCTGAAGGGAAAACAATTTCTATAGCTGACAATTTTTTTAAACAATAGCTATTCAAAGCCTTGAATTGGTTACAAAGTGACACTCCACAGAGAACCTTTGTTCAAATGTTTTTAATTCTGAAACTAGTGCTTGAAAAATTGTGTTCCATGTGCTCTGTAATAATTGTTTTTCATATATTATACTTTTTTTCCCCTCAAAGATAACAGCACACACTTTAGTGCAGTTTAATAATCCTTTTAAAAAACCATAGTTAAAAAGGCATTTGCTCCATTACTCATCAAGCATCTGTTGTATCAAAGAACTGGTAATATATTTATCTTGATGGATAAGCTTCAGTGTTCTGGACCAAGTTCAGTGTAACTGGACCAAGCTTTCAATACTCCTTTGGGGATCCTAAAGTCAAGTTCATGGTCTAATTAAGATGGGTGTGATAATTATATCTACTGCTGAACAGGAGTCTTTCATCAAACTGCATTTCAACTAAATTCAAAGCAGATCCAGTTCAGAAGCTGAATTGATTTCTTAATGTGGATGGTGAAATTTAATTTGCCTTTAGATCCTGTATTCTAATCCAGGCAGAATTATAACTGTTTGATTTTTAACATAATGTGAATAGAAAGAATCAGGGGTTTCAGCTGGGTGCTGCTATTCCTATTACTTGTTCTCAAAGGGCTACAAATATTAGGCAGCTGTCTTACACCTGTGCTGTTTGGAGGGTGGCATTGGTCATGTACACGTACAATGACAGCAGCAGAGGTGTGTGTGTTACTGATCTTCTTCTGGGCACCCCAAGTAGGAACACACCACTTGGGAATTCAAGATGAGCACATAGCATTACTCCTGAGATGTTTTCTCCGAAAACTCTTTCTGAGGTAAATTTCTTGTGATTGAAGTGTACCAGAGGAGCACATGGCCAAAATACAGGAAAAACAAGCAAGGGGCCCAGCATTTTTGAAGCTTTCTACGTTGGTTATATGTGTTTGGCTCTTGTGATGTATAAAGCTCATATTGCTATGGAAACTCATGCAAAGAACGTTTGCAGCCATCCTTGTCCCTTACCTGAACTATTTCTGAGCTACCTCTGAGGCACTGGGACAAGGTGCCCTGCTGCAGCACTGCAGCTGGTGGGTCACAGGTGCAGCCCTGAGCTCTGGCTGCAGGAGAATTCGGTGGCCAGTCGGGGGAAGCATTCCTGCTTTGCTTTGGTATTGGGCTGCCAAGCAGGTGTGAAGTAGAACTAGTCTGCAGATACACTACTGTTGAGTTAAACCTGCAACTTTCTGGAGTCTGAGGAACTGCAGAAGGGAAAAGAGCTTAGTTTGGTCTACAATATGTCAAATTGAGAAATGTAGCTCTTGAGGGGAAATAATATGTCTGTTATTTTCTATAGAAATGTGTTTTTAAAAATTGCAACATACTGTATAAATTCTTTATTAAATACAGATCTGCTTACTACTCTCATTGTTTTCTTGTGGCTTCTGATTCTATACAGCATCTATTTCAATAGTGGTAGAGGAATTGCAAATAGCTTAGTGGGTGGAGAGGCTTGGGATACAGTAGAGACACATTTTTAAATGGAAGATGAGGAAAGTGTCTAGAAAGTTCATAAAAATAGAAATAGCCTGAAATGCTTGCTGTGCAGTTGAGGAGGTGTTGAGTCTCCAGGAGGATCAGAGTATGCATAGTAAAGTCTTGACCTCCTGCACAGTGCAAGCACCAGAGAATACTGTCAAAATGTAGCTCTCATTTCATCACAGTGGTAGCCTACTCTCTAATAGTATGCATTTCCAGTTTGGCCCTCACCCCACTGAGTAACTTTGGGTGTTTTTTTAGACTCTGCTTTACTAGTGCAACAGAAAAAGGCTGGGGAGGAGGAAGGATGCCTAGCAGTGAATTGCCATCCCCACCGATGCAGAACCTCCTATGCAAGAAGTCAGCTGGAGCACACAACAGCAGCAGGTGCAAGTGCACATGCCACTAGCTTTTTTTTGTTAGAGGGTTTATAATCAGTAAATGGATTTGAATATAATTTTTTTAATAATGTTTTAACTAGTGTCATTAAAACTCATGCTCATATCCCATGCAGATGGCACAAACTGTCATGCTCTGGTTTTCCCTTTGGTTTGGTTTCTAAAAATTTCTGCTGAATGTTAAATCTGTGTCTAAATCTGTGAAAGGATAGCACGTCAAGTTTCAGAAAAGATGCACCTCATGTTGACCTAGCAGTGCATGTTTTCATTGGGCCCCACAGGGTTCATTTTCCATCTCTGGAGACATGCTTAGGAATTTCAGCCTCATTAATCCAAAGCCTCTTGAAGGGAGATATTTCTCAGTGGTGCTGTGTCACTGAGAAAGTGGAGGTCTTTGTGGGCTCTTCAGAGTGTCTTGTGCTGGCTTCACCAAGTGACTTCTGGATCCATATGCTCATTTACAAGTAAATTGCTTTCCATCTCTTTTTTCACTGCAATGGGCAGTATAAATGCTTCTTTATTGCTTCTACATCCTTATCAGTATTTAGAGTTATGGCGAATGAAGCACTGCTGCAGCCTCAAGCAAGGCTGTAAGGCACGTGTGGATTTGCTAGATGGGTGGAGCAGGACCCGAGGGTGTTGGAGCTCGGATGATGGCACAACTTGTGCTCCTCATCCTGAAATGCCATTGCTCTGCCAAGTGAGACAGGGCCTGTGGTGGCCCTCCTGCAGGTGTCAGCTAGGCAGAAGCAAAGTGTGCAGCTGGCTTTGGGGTGTCCAGTCTGCTGATGGGGAAGGGATGGTGTTTTCTCTTTCCTAGATGGATGGCCCTGCCTGGGGCTCAGGAAGCAGAGGCAGTAACAATGTATTTTTGTCGTGGAAGATAGCAGCAGTGACTCAGGACTCCTGGGGCACCACTTAGCAGAGTTAAAAGATGCCACTTTCATTTAGTTGCTATATATCTGCATTACTGAGTCTCCCTGTTTGCTTTGTTTTTGCATAAACCCCTCTCCCTACATTTGCACACCCTAGTTTTCCTCTACCTTGCAGTTTCTGTAGATTTTTACATCCATGCAAGTGGTGGCAAAGCTCAGCTCTTTTGCTGTGAGAGCATTTAGCATATATGCTGCATTTACTTGGCATAAGCATAGAAGGGCATAATAGGGGCAAGACAGTGGGGAATGGAGCCAGTTGTTTACATTTTCCTCCAAAGGACTGGTAGGTCAAACATCCTTCTCCTGTCCACAATTCTCTGCCATTAACAGCTGTTAGCGAGTGTTAGCACATCATATTTTTTCCCCTCGAGGCTGAGTACATTATCTCTACAACACTCCAGCACCTTGCTGGGAACAGCCACAGCTCTGTTTTCAAAGTGTTTTGTTAATGCTAGTGACCTTGGTGGTGTGACCACAACACCTGCTTTACCTGATAAGATCATTAATTTTTTTCTCTTCAGCCTTTGTGTTGAGCATAAGCAAATCTTCATTTGTACCTGGAAAACATTGCCTGAACATCAGCTTACTGGAGCACTGACCTGTATCTCCCAGTATTTTTTAATGTGTTAAATAGACAATTAGAAGAAATCACTTCGATAAAGGCAGAGTGAACACAAGCCTCAATCGAGCAAGACGGTGTTGGAATCAATCACATGGCTTTTCAGCTGTCACTCTGCCACAGCAACAGCTGTCTGTCAGTCGAGGTGACAGTGGAGAGCTGATCTATTCTCTTCTCTGAGGTACAGAGATAAGCTGCACCTGCACAATGAATGTGTTCTCAAAATAAACACATTGAGAAGAGCAGAGGGTTTTTTTTAATGATAAATCTTCTTATTCTTCTAACAGTTCCTCCTTCCTCATGGATTGAGAACTGGCTGAACAGCAGATCCCAGAGGGTCATAATCAACAGTATGGGCTCCAGTTTGAGGCCTGTCACAAGTGGTGTCCCCCAAGGTTCAATAGTGGGCCCAGTACTGTTTAATTTATTCATCAGTGACTTGGATGAATGTTCAGATGCCTCCTCATAGATGACATAAAGTGGGTAGAAGCTTTGGACTGATGTCCCTGATTGCTGTGCAGCCCTTCAGAAGGACCCAGACAGATTCAGGAGATGGGCAGGAAGGGGCCATTTGAAATTCAACAAAGGCAAATGCAGGACCCTGCAGCTGGGGAAGAAAAACCTCAGCAACCAGCACATGCCTGGGGCCAAACTGCTGGAAAGCAGCTCTGCAAAGAAGGACCTGGTGGACACCAAGTGTCCGTGAGCCAGCAGTGCCCTTGTGGCCAGGAGGGCCAGTGGTACCCTGGGGTACATTAGGGAGAGGACTGGCAGCAGGTTTGTCCTTGTTTAGAGCAAATTTGGGAGAAAACCTCCAAAAGGGCCCCCCAGAAAGCAAACCCACACAGCCCCTCCCCCCAGTCGGTTCGGGAAAAATCTCCTCAGAGAGAAGTGGAAAAAACCTGTTTATTTAAACAGGCAAAGCACTCCCCAGCACAAAAAATGAACAATACCAGATGACTGAACTCATTCGCCACTCTGAAGAGACGCCAAATTCAGAAGGTCTCTGTGGTGGGTGCTCGCTCTGTTATCAATCCCTCCAACACTGGCGAAGGCCCCTGCCCAGAGCAGGCCCCGGCAGGCCACAAAGTGCAAGCTCTTGGTACTCCCCAGGTCCCAGAACAGAGCAGCTTCAAACAGTTCCAAGAAAAGGGGAAGAAAAGCAGTCCAGGGAAAACTTCTCTGCCTCAGCTAGCTAAACTAACTAAAAAGCAAAGGAAGGCCCTGTTCTGCCCCCTCCGTGCCCAGACAACACAGTCCCACAGAATGTGGAGGAGTGAGTGCAGTCCCTGATAACAAACTCTGTGCTTCCTCTTCTCCCTGCCTTTGCTCTCAGAGCCAGTCTTGAAGGCACAGAATATAATATCCAGCACACACAGAACACATGACTGGGGATACAAGCATCATAACATCACCCTAGGACAAGGTTGAGGGAGGTGATCCTGCCCCTCTACTCAGCCCTGGTGAAAGGCAGGAGTGCTGCACCCAGTTCTGGGCTCCTCAGTACAAGAGAGACATGGAGCTCCTGGAACAGGCCCAGAGGAGGCTGTGAGGATGATTAAGGGATGGGGACACCTCTATTATGAGGAAAGGCTGAGGGAGCTGGGCCTATTCAACCCAAAGATGAGATGACTGAGAGGGGACCAGGTGAGTGTGTGAGTAACTAGGTCCTGGAACAGGTTGCCCAAGGAGGTTGTGGGGACTCCTTCCATGGAGATACTCAAGAACCTTCCAGACACAGTCCTGTGCCATGTGCTCTAGGATGGCCCTGCTTGAGCAGGGAGTTTGGACCAAATGACTGATCCTTTTCAATCTTACCCATTCTGGAGTTCTGTAACTCCTCCTCCTTTTTCAGTTTACCCGGGTGCTGTCACCCCCTGCCTTTTTTCTTACAGTGGCTGTGTGTTCTTCTTCTTTTTACCTTACAAATTTGGGTTTTTACATGCTGCTGCTTTGAATTTCTGTGACTCCATCCCACCTTCTGCTGCATTCCACCTTCGATCAAGGCGGGGTCTGTCAGAGGAGGACACGCAGGTGGTGCTGCCTCCAGGGCTAATGTCAGTGCCATGGCTGCAGCTGATGTCCATAAAGTGCTGATTGGAATTGTTTGGATAAGGTTTAAATGGGTCTTAAAGTCAGCAAGGAGTAGAAAAACTGTAAGGGCTCGTGAAGGGATTAGCCTTACCTTCGGCTTGTCCCCAGTCCTTTGTGTAGGCAGGCCTGCAAGATTCTTGCATTTGCTTCTGCTCCTTTATTAATCAGGCATAAATTTATTAAATTGTAAGATGCCTTCAACTTTCCCCTCCCCACTGTTTGCCCCAGTTTTGTTGTTCCTGCACTGCAGGGCTGATATTGTTTTCATGTACAGGGCAGTGCTGAAGCTCCTTTCTTTCCTCCTCACCCCTGTGCTGGCCGGAGAGAAACAGATTTCCTTGGCAGAAATCCTGTGTTTAGGGTCTTGCTACACGGCCCCATGCTCAAGTATATCCTGGTGGTGTGTCCTGTGTGGCAGGGCTGTGCAGGGATTGTAATTGCTCCTGGTTTTCTGCCTTACTCTACAGTAACAGGCATTTGTATCTAGGAATCTGTGAGTGTCAGTACGGCATAGCAGTGCAAGCACTGTGTCATGAAAGCACAGGGATGACTCAGGAGACTGATCATGTCACTGGTCCAGACTGAGAACACATATGTCATCAGGGACTTGGTTCAAGTCCTTCCAAAAAGACCAACAGAAACTTACAGTGGCACAAAGAGGGGAGAGCTGATCTCAGAGAAGCCTTTGCATGTACAAAAAAAATCCCATAAATGTTTTCATTGAAAAATTCAGTTTCAGTCTTTATTTCATAATTTTGGTTGCACGTATCTTTTATTTTTGCCTGAGGTCTCCAAAGCCTGAAATGGAAAGCATGGATTTTTCCATCAGTCTGTGAGATGAGCTGAGTAAGGATCTTTCCCATTTTATAGGCAAAAAGGATAAGGCAGCAGGATCTCCTGAGAAGGCCAATTGCCTTCCATGTAGCTGTGCTGGTTATGTCCTTTGGCTCTGTCTCAGAAGCCCAAAGCAGCAGGTCAAAGTGTGAGGTACAAGATGGGTAGCTCAGGACACACACTATCCCTGTCCTTGCCTCTCTCTCTTTCACATGCAGACTGCTTCAAATCTTCCATTTTAAACTTTTTTTTTTTTTTCACTTAAACAAGGATAAATACATTTTTGCCTGAATAATGTTTGGTATAGGATCCACAAGACTGAATACCTCATTATGGGAATACATGGGTATAAAATCAGCAGCTCCCAAGTTGCAAGCTACTGGGTTTGACTAGGTAGCTCCTTCAATAATTTCAAATGGCCTAAGGTGAAAGGAGCTTAGAAAAGATCTCTGATTTGCTACCAGAGGGATGGAGGAGCAGTGAAGAGAGCCATCACCACTTCTGCTGCTCTCAGTTTATTGAATATGCACTGCCAGAAAAAAAATGTCAGTTTTCAGAACTATTAACAGACACTTCAAATAATTAAAAATAATATCTCAGCAATTATAGTTACATAGCCTCTTGCATGCTACCAATCCTACCTTTGAAGTCTATAGTTTTAGGAAAATATATTACAAGTTGCTGAAAATTAAGCAAATAACTTACCGACATTATAAAATGTTATTCTTTTGTAAGATGTTACTTGTAGCTTTTCAGAAAACCAGGTGTCTAAAATAAGATTTTGTCAGGAAAAATTTCAGTGCTATCAGTTAGTTTGAAACATTCATTCTCTTTCTGGTTCTGTCTCAGGATAGATCTTTTGTTTTTAACACACAGAGCGCAGAACAGAGGAATCATATTTTTCTTCTATACCCAGAGATTTGGGTTGTTTTCCAAAGAGTTTATAATTTTTGTCGAAACTTAGGTTGTTGCTGAGATCTGTTTTCAATTTTACTGCAAAGTCTCAACTAAGGCAAACATTATCCAAACCTGTCATTTCTAACATATTTTATTTTAAAATCCCACTAAGACAGTAGTTTGAATCATTAAAATATAGGTGCCATAAGTCCTGGTCATCTAAGCCACAATTCATCCATACTACACAAAATTTCCCCTGAGATTTCTCACTTTCCAAGAACACTTTCAGTATGTAAGTACCTTTCTGTGACCATGTTCACAGGAGTCCGAGGATGAGGGAAGAGATGAGGATCTGACTCCATGTTTCAGAAGGCTTGATTTTTTATTTTATGATATATATTATATTAAAACTATACTAAAAAAATAGAAGAAAGCTAGCCTTCTGATGAAATCCTAAGAATAGAAAAAGAAAGAATGAATAACAAAGGCTTGTGGCTTGGATAGAGAGTCCGAGCTAGCTGGACTGTGATTGGCCATTAATTAGAAACAACCACATGAGACCGATCACAGATGCACCTGTTGCATTCTACAGCAGCAGATAATCGTTGTTTACATTTTGTTCCTGAGGCCTCTCAGCTTCTCAGGAGGGAAAATCCTAAGGAAAGGATTTTTCAGAAAATATCATAGATACACTTTTCCAAGTTTTTTTCCAAAATCCAGATAATAATTTAGTTATATTAGTTTATATTATAGTTATATTAATACACTTATTACATAACCATGCTGTAGCTGTATAATAGTTGATGAAATTTACCACTGCATTCAGAAATGTCAAACAGGAAGAAATTAAGCTGCTTTTCCTCCAGAGTAACCTGCAGCTGCAGCAGAGAGAGACCCAAGCTCTGTGTCAGGCCAGGCTGTGTAGCTGTGAGGGTGGGTCGCTGCACAGCTGGGCCGGGCTCAGGCAGGCCCCTGCAGAACTGCTCCCTCTTGCCTGTAGCTGTCATTGAACCGGCTGTTAAATGAAGGGAAGATAACTAAGGCAAGAGATAAAACTCTGCTCTTTGGGAGCACCATTGAACATATTCAATTATGCTTTAGTAGAGCTTGCAGTAACATGGCCTGATCCCACCAGCTGCTGACAAAGAGCAAATGAACCTCAGGGAAGGCTGAGGCTCTTGCTGGACTTGGCATCAACCTGGGCATCAGCTGCAGCTCCTGATGGACCTTCATCACCTCTCTCCACATCAGCCATTCCCACTAGTGTCTAACCTGTCTGAACTGCACACAAGTCTGCTTCCTGTGAGAGGAGGTTTCTAACAGGCTAGCCATAAAAGAAAAAAAAAGCACCAAAAAAACCAAACTCAAACACCAAAAAGAAGTAAATAAAGGAAGAAGGGCACAGGGTGTAGGGAGATAGATCATAAGTAAATAAAGGTAGTATAGAAAGTAATCTTAGCCCCTAAAGAGTTGCAGCTGAGCCAATTATTAAGGACTAGGAACAGGCCTGACTTTAACAAGCCACAGCTGTAGCCAACAAGCAGAGTGTTATAAAAGAGTGGGTTGGTTGGCTGAGGGGAACTGGAGTCAATGGCTGCTGTGAGGAGAAGGAGGAGGCAGTGCCTGGAGGAGCTGTCTGTCAGAAACATCAAGGAGGTACAAAACTCTAGCGATGTGGAACCCTTGCAATGTAATGGCAATAGAACCTTTGTGGTGTAATGACAACACAGGGAACAGACAAATTAATTGCACCATATCCAAGCTACATGTGCTGGGATAGAAACCCCTTTACTGAGGGTAACCATCCAGTAACCATTCCTATAGCAATGATAAATGATAGCTGAGGGCCCCTAGAACAACCCAAGAAGTCCTAGTTTATTTCTAAACAGCTCCTAAGAGCACTGATGCAATGATGGATGTCTCCTTACTTGAAACCTTCTTTCCCAAAAATCACAAGACTGTCAATATTTATAAGCTTTACTCACACAAGTCAGCAAATATAATAGGCAAATATGCAGAGCAAAATACATTTTAATTGATTAGACACTTTGGAGAGAAAGCACCAAGTTCTTTATTACAGATATTTATCTTGTAGTCTTTTCCATTCTGATGTTTGTTAGTGCATATGGAGAGTTTTGCTTGTATTTTTAAATACTCATAAGTGTGAGACAGGGGAAAGGTTCTTCTGTGGATTTTCTCTTATTTTAATTTAAGTTAGGTCAGATATAATGCTGGCAGCATCATGCCTTGTTAAGCTCAAACCAATGTATTTTTTGAGTACTTAGAGCATTATTGAGAATTGACATCAACTGTGCCACAAGAAGAGCAACTAAGATTCCCATCTTTATAAATATTTCAGGTGCCATTATAAAACCAGACGTCATAGTAGTGGCAGCTTTTCTCCTTTATCTGCATAAGTGTAATTGGGAATAGGCCAGCATTTTGCCACCCCAAATGGTCACCAATAGGTGGCGCTACTCCTTCCGAATTCAATGCAAGATTCCACCTGTTTTGTCTCTCAAGCAAATTCCCCTGCATGCCTCATTTTCCTGACAAATCTTTCTCAAAGCCTTTTGTTGATAAATACACAATTCCCAACAGAATGATCTCATATTTTCATATTCCTTCTTTGCCGCTCTGACCTTTAGTTGCTCTTGCACACTGGTCTCTGGTTTTTCCCCATGCTCCAGGCTTTTGCAGCCAGCTGTCAAGTGGGAACTTCTGGGAACATGATTCCCACACCCAGAGCTTTGGCTGCAGTCCCAAAGAGCTTACCTTTATCCTCATTCAAAGTTCTTTTATCATGACTGTATTTTTCCATTCTTTCTGAAAATGGGTCTTAACAGTGCTCCAAAACAAATGAATCATTTTCACTCAAAGTCATCTTTACTATAACTTGTATAAAATTCTGCATTTGAATGCAGAAGCAAAAACTTAAAGAAAGGAAAAGGTCATATAAACATAAAGCAAAATCTGTCAAATGGTGTAGAGCAGATTTGGTGATACCAGTCTTTTATCTTAAGCAAGGATGTTCTTTTTGCTCGTTGATTCAGAATTCAAACTGATAGGTGTGTTCTGCTTTCAGTGACTGGTTCAGGGCAATATCCTGTAACTCCAGCCTGCAGTTATCCAGTGATGATTCTCCTGATGGAAGCCATGACATCAGATTTGCACTGATGGTGAAAGCAAGGTTCATCACTTGAAGTGCTGTCAGCATGCACTTTGTGTTTTCCTGAGCCCCATGCAGGAGCAGAAAGCGCCACTCACAGCTGGATCAGTGGGACCACATGAGCCAAGCCTCCACATCAGAGACCAACAGAGCTCCTCTCATAGCTGTGATATTCAGGGTGCATGTTTGCATTTATAACAGCTTTGGTAAGACTTTTTTTCTAGCTCTGCCTATAAAAGACAATAGACTTAACTCTAAGCAAATTCTGACTGGGATACTTCAGCCAGCCTGGGTTTGGAGCAGGGCATACCCTGTAAGAGGAGGAAAGCTGCCAGTTCCAGTACCCCTGCAGTACAGTATGGTCTGTCCATGTCCCTTGGCCCCCTCTTGACTCTTATAGGGTATATGTAGGCCAGAACACTTTTGGTAAGAGACTGCATCCCCAGAGGCTTGATTCCTAATTGCCAGGAAAAAAAAAAAAAAAAAAAAAAAAAAAAGGAGAGTATTTCAGATCATAGCATTTTAGCATCATAGAATGTAAAGGGGTTACAATAGGCCTTAAAGATCCTCTAGTCCTAAGCCCCCTCTGCAAGGGGCAGGGCTATCTCCCACTAGACCAAGTGGCTCAAGGTCTTATCCAACCTGGCCTTGTACACTGACAGGGTTGGGGCATCCACAGCCTCCCTGGGCAACCTGTTCCTGTGTCTCACCATCCTCACAGTAAAGAATATCTTCCTAGTATCTAACCTAAACTTCTCCTCTTTCAATTTGTGCCCAATACTCCCTATGACTGTGGTCCCTGATGAAAAGTCCCTCTCTGGCTTCCCTGCAGGTCCATTCAGGTATTGGAAGGTTGTTATGAGGTCTCCACACAGTCTTCTCCAAGATGAACAGCCCAAACCTTCCCAGCCTGTCATCACAGGGGAGGTGCTCCAGTCCTCTTACCAACTCCATGGTCCTCTGGACTTGCTCCAGCAGTTCCATGTTCTCCTTAGGCTGGCAACACCAGAACTGTACACAGTACTTCAGGTGATGTCTCACAAGGGCAGAAGGCAGGGGGAGAATCACCTCCTTTGACCTGCTGCCACTCTCCTTCTGATACAGCCCAGGATTCTCTTGGGTCTCTGGCCTGCAACTGCACATTGCTGGCTCATGTTCAGACTTTCATCAACCATCACCCCCAAGTCTTTTGTGCAATCCTGTGCTCTCTGACCATTTTGAACGCCATCCCTGGAGTATATACAAGGTAACTGCCAGAAGTCCTTCTGACCTTAAATGCATAGATACTCTGAGCCCTCTGACATGTCCAAAGGGATGGAGTGCTTCACTTGGAGGTGCAGGCAACCATGGAAGGCTCCTGGCTGGGCCTCAGCTGGGGAACCTGTGCCATGCACTTGGAGGGCAGTGGCATCCTTGGAACACTGCTCTTTACCTCCTGAGTTAGGAGGCCAAAGGTTGTCAGGCTATTTTTTCCTTGTGCTCATTTTAATGAAAGTTGAGGGGATTTTTTTCTTTCTGTTTGTCACATCTGGAAGGATGAAGTACATCTCTTCTCCTTCCAGGGAGGAGGAGACTCTAAGCCTCAGAGTCAGACTCTTTCCCCAAGGCTTATAGAATCTTTTGGAGAAGTACTGAGAATAGATTTGTCATTTCCTCATTGAATGATGATCAGAAAAGCACTGTGTGAGAGAGGAACGTGGTGGTAATCATAATGTTTTTAAAATAGTGTCCAGAACTGAATTTCTTGAAGGTCTTGATCCTTTGTTATGCTTTAAGGAAATGGAGTAGATCAAGGCTTTCATGGGGGCAGAGACCAATAAACACCCCATTTCTGCATCACCTTGAATTTAAGCATGCCTGATCTGCAACCCTTAGTTTTGGGCAGTTTTGGACATGGGACCTTTTGACCTTAGGACCCACCAGAGCTGGGCAACAATGAAGTTATCTGACAGGCAGCCACCTCACTATTGAAAACCATATTCTGTAGATGATGCCCAAATTCCCAAGATATGCAGCCTGTTTGAATTCAGACAAGGCACAAGAAGGGATGTCTCTATCATCATTCTCACATCCCTAAGTCAAGTTTTCCTTTTTTTCCCTCCAGCCTACCCTGAGTTAGTATTTGTTACTGATCCATCCTCCTTCCTATGGGAAGGAAGTGTTCTGTGCCCTCCAAGGTCCATCTGATACATTACTGAAGTTTCAGTGCTCTGCACCTACACCCTGTACAGAGAGGTTTAACTTCACTTTTCCAGCCTTTCTGAGTTTAACTGAAAAGTAAAACTCCTAAACTGCAGCTTCTAACATGTGTGCATTGCTCTAGATAAGATCTTGCTGACCCTGTAAGAGATTCCACAATAAAAGGAATTGTCTTGTTGCATGAGTATGATTTATGAGTATTGAAAAATAAAATTGACATCCCTGTTACAGCTCTGGGGAAACCAGATCGTTTTAGCCACATGATCCAAAACATAATGAGCCTACACATTAATTTTAAAGATGCCAGTAAATCAGTAAGCATCTTGAAGGGTGAAACAAATGTCCTGAGCATGAATATTCATCAATGTCTCTGGTAGATTTTATACAAACCTAGCTGTTTTACAGAAATTGGTGAAGCAAACATCTTTCACTTAGTATCAGCACCAGATACAGAGTACGACACATTCACTGAAGAAAACGAATGGTCTGTGAAGAAAAACTTTTCTGATCCTTGACTGTAGTTGTAAGGGAAGAGTAAAACACAGAACTGAGCAGAAAGCCAGACCTACCCAAAATAAGTATGATCCCAAGACCAGAAAGGCAGTTTTGGAAATAGACTGCCTGGAAGAGGCTTGTTAGAAGCCCAGAAACTATCTTTGTTTTCTTAATCCCTCCAGTGCCCAAAGGAACAGAGCTCAGAAATTTTGTTAGAAACAGCAGAGCACCAATTTCTCCTAAGCCAAATAACTTGCAAATCCTCCACATTTTTAGCCAGGAAGAGTTTTATATTTGCTGCTTTGCAGCTGTTTCAGGATCAGGTTTTGATACATTTTGTAACTGCATCCTTTTTTACCCCAGTTTATTCCATTTTTCAGACTGGTCTAGAACTGGTGCATACTGTCAATCCTCTGCCAGGTAGGAACAGATTTGAAGTTTTGCAGGCTGGTGTAGAGCACAAAAAACCTGTTCTGCAGAAATACATTTTGTAAATGTCTTTGTTTTACCTGCAGACATTGTGAGTGTAGGTATACATTCAAGAAAATACTTTGTTGAACTATGAACACAACAGCTCCTGCTGCACAGCCTCCACTGCTGTCCAAGCCTTGTTTTGCTCTTTATAAATCACTGGACTGGACTGGACTGACCACTACGTGTTTAGTTGCTTATTCAATATTGGTAAAGATTGAAGAGAACAGAGGCTAAAATAGAGATGTGCAAGTAATTACTTAGTACCATTAAATTTAGCATATTTTCTGCTAATAGATAAGACAATTTCTGTCTAAAACATTTTTGACTCAGTTGTGCGCTACGGCAACAAAAAGACATTTTTAGGTCTTTCTGCTGTTTCCAAGTTCAGATGCTTTTTTCCACTGTTTTATTTCTTTGCTTTGTACTAGACAGTTTCAGCATTTTCTCTTGCTTTTCCTGTTTCTCAATGTTCCTAATGAAAATTCCAACAATAAAATGTCAACAAAAGCTAAATTCACACTTCAGATGGAATTTTTTCATATAATTTCCATGAATTTCCAAAGCCCTACACCCAAAACCCACAAATAGAAAATCATTAAAGCCAAGGGATCTTAGGAGAAGATACAACTAGTGATATCTCCCAGCCTTCACTCACGTTAGCAAAATGGAAGTAATACTTTAAATTAGTTGCACAGGTGTTTATTCTCTAAGCTTAATGCAAATAAAGTTACCTATTCTATCACTTTACTGTGGAATCACTAAATAACTCTGGTTTTGCTCCAGTCCATAAGGACTATTGCATAGGTTTAATGGTACTCATAAGGCTGTATGAGAGACAGGAGGGCTGATGGCACATAACAATCAGAGTCTCAAAACACCACCGGTAGACTGAAGAATCAATCACACTTTAAAAACAGTTCTCTCTTCCTACCTGTTCACTCAGAGACAGAGGACAAGTGACTCTGCCAGCTGGGTGCCAGAGGCAGTGGCGCGGGTGTTGTGCTCAGTGGCTTGAGGGGATTGTGGCACAACACCGGGCACTGGGGTACAATGGGGGACAACTTCTCCATCTGCCAGTGTAGCCAGTCTGGCACGAGTGGGGAGAGCCCTTCCCTTGAGCACACCTGAAGCATTTCAGCCCTGGTGGCACAGGGGCTTGTCTCAAGGGCTGCAGGGGGCATCACACCTGGACACAGCCAGGCTTCCCCGCCCCAAACAGAACCTGTGGCTGAGAGGTGCACACAAAGGGAGATGTGGTCAGCTCCTTTTCCAATGGGCAGCCTCTGTCTTGCACTTAATGGGCTTCAGTGAATCAATCCAGAGGTCCCAAGGAGTTAAACATAGATATAATTCCTTCTCTCTTAACAGGCTGGGGATCATCGGCCAGGGTTCAGCCACAATGCTAAAATCCCATTCAAGCAGAAATGTCACGTTATTTACTTGCTAAAACAATGCTCTTATTGCAAAGACATGTTAGGAGTGAAAATATGACAGCATCTATTTTAGGTTGTCATTGATCTTTAATTTGCTATGACCTGAAGGTTTTCCATGTAGTCAGTGCTTTTTGGCCAAAATATATGACTGCAGGGAAATGAGTAAATGAGTGCCAGAGATGTTCTTTTTTTCCTATGAAAAGACCGAAATTGCTTTGTGTAAATGTGTGGAAAATGCTGATATTTTGTTTCTATAAATACTTTGCCTCCTGCGTGCTGTATTTCATTTGTGCTGTTTCCTAGGAGTATTTGGCTTCTTATCACTTTTACACAGTGTGCTGAATACAAATGAGCTACAGTTTACCCAGCAACCAAGCTGCAGAGCATTTGTGGCTGTTGTGCATTTCCTGAGCAAGAGTAACTACTGAATGAAGCAGATTACCCTGTAGCCTTGCAAAACACTGAGGATTATAAAACATGCATTTAGTGAATAAATACACAGAGGAAAATGCACAGACGATCTCTGTTTCTATATATATGGATGTGCATATACACGAATATATCTGGGTGATGCAAAAAAAAAAAAAAGCTGAAATAATCCATCATTTTAAATGACAATTTAAATTTAGAGGAAGCAAAAACCCTCAAAACTGCATCTCTTATTCCCAGTGATACCACCTACAACTAGGATCCTTGTCTATGGAATCTATAAACAAGGCTCCATTACCACAGACTCCTGTGATCCCAGGGTGATCCACATTGAAAGGACTTCAGGAGATCACTGGTCCAACCTCAGCTCAGAGCAGGGCCAGCTCTGAGGTTAAACCAGGTTTCTCAAGGCTTCATACAGTTGTTTCTTGAAACCCCTGAGGATGGAGACTGCACAGCCTCTCAGGGCAGCTGCACCAATGTCTGATTGTCCCTGTTGGGAAAATCTTTCTCCACACATTCAATCTGAACATCTCTTGTTTCATCATCTGTTGTCTCTCATTCTCCTGCCATGTGTCTCTGTGTGTTAAAATCCTAGCCCTGTCTCCTTGCTGTTCTCCCCATAGATGCTGGGTGGCTGCTGTTAGGTGCCTCCAAAGCCATTTTCTCTCCAGGCTGGACAAGTCCAGTTTCCTCAGCCTGTCCTCAGAGGGAAGCACTCCAGTCTCCAACCAGACCATAGTCTCTTGCTGAACTCACCCCAGCTCATCATCCTCTTCCTTTGATTTGAAAGGATCAAAACTGGGCACAGGACTGCAGACACAGTCTCACTACTGGTGAGCAAAGGGGCTCCTCCCTGCACCTCCTGGCCACACTGTCATTAACAGAGCCCTGGTGGCACCTGGCCACATTTGCTGCCAGGGCACACTGCCAGATCATGCCAGCTCACACCCACTGATATCCCCCGGTCCATCTTGGCAGAGCTGCTTCCCATCCAGTTGGGCATCAGTGTGTCCCTACAAGGGATTGCTCTTTCCAAAGTGCAGGATGTGGCATTCATCCATTGTGAGATCTCAGCACATCAGTCCTGATGTGCAGAGACACTGAGACAACCCTTGGGGGGCTCAGAGGTCCTGGAATGTTGCCAGAAGTGTCTGGTGGCTGGACTTTGATCCTGCACAGGAGACAACACCTGGATGAGGATGGGAGGATCTCACGGGGATGAATGGTGAAGGGATAGGTTAATTATAGTGTGAAACACAGGTTTTAGAATTTCGGTACAGGGGGGTCTAGAGAAGTAAGATGGAGGAATTGGGGCGTGTCCTGTCCTTCTTCTTCTTGGCCTCCATCTTCTGTGGTGGTGTAGAAGTCCATCCGAAAATCCTTCATTTTTTGCCTCACAATTGTCATGAGAAAAGACTACCGAAGGGTTAAAACTGCTGAGCTGGTTGGGAAAGAAAGTCTCCTGCTTATCTAGTGTGTTCACAAGTAATGTTTGCAGAACACGCCATGCTGTACTTGAAGGGGGCATGCTGCCCTTTTCTGGACAATTGAACTGGACTTTCTTCCAAACTCCTGACCTGGCTGGACTGAGCTCTGGGGTGGCTCCCACCCCGCTCCATGAGAAGACCCCTCTTGCCTGTCTTCAACCACCGTGACGGACCAACAGAGATGCGAATCCCCTCACCAAGGAACCAAGAACCCCTCTGGCACCCTATTGTCACCCCCATGGCACCCTCCTTCCAGAGACTGGGACTGTACTCCCTCCCAACTCAGGGAGGGGAAAAACCTAACGTACCTGTGAGCACTCGGCCATGAAAACAATGGAACTGTCTCACCCCCTCCTCCCGCTCCTATTCTTCTCCCCTCCATGGAAACCTAATTTCAGCCACCCTTCCCCCAACCAAGAACAGTATATATATTGGGGTTCGGGCCGACTGTCTTTTGAGTACTCCCCAAGACGTGTACCAGCGAGTTTCGGCGGCGGGACCCCGAAGACATCACGTTTTGGTAGTTATACCCCATTCCCTGATCTTCTTTCCTCCCTTTTTCCTTGTCTTACCCTTCTCTTCCCCGGATCCCTTAACCAAACGCATATTTAGCTGTGGTTATAATCAATAAAATTGCTCCTTGTTGATTTGTTACTGCAAAACCCCTGTGCCTTTTGTTGGTTATTTTTGCACCCAAAAATCATTAATCACCCGTTCATTTCGGGCGGACCTTCACAGGTGGTGGTGTCACTTTGGGATTGGTTCTTACTAAAAGTGCACTTGTCAATAAGGGTGAAAGGTATTGGGGAAAATAGGTAAATATCTTATACGTAGTTTTGGGTATAAAGATAAGTGACTGCCCCGAGGGCTTGCAGTGTGCTCATGGCTGGCGTGCTGTGCAGACCTCTGTCAGGCCGAGAGAAAATCTTGTAGATAAAAACTAATAAACACTGAAGACCGAGAAAAAAACCTGAAGCCTCTTTTCGTCCTTTGGAGCGCGGGCTGTCCAAGGCCATCCCGAGCCTTTCCAGGCCATCAAAACCAGCCGAGAACGGGACAATCCATGCTGAATTTTAGGACATTTCTGCTGGCCAATTCTTTCAGTGTGTCCAGGTCCCTCTGGATGGCAGACCTGCCATTCCATTATTGGTGCAGCCACTTGGTGTAAACTCAATGGGAGTGCTCTCATGGAGTCATTGATGAGGATGTGAAGCCTGACAGGTCCCAGGACTCATGCCTGCTGCACTCCACTTGTCACTGGCCACCAGGTACAGGATGGTTCATCCCCTCTACCCTTGGAAGCCAACCATCCAAGCTGCTTTTGGACACTGGATGCCCACCTGTCCAGACTGATCTGGATGCAAGAATATCACAGGAGACAGTCAAAAGCCTTGCAATGTTCAGGTAAATACCATCCACTGAAAAAAAGTATTCCTGGAGAACTCAATGATTTTGTTAGTGACTAAAGTTAGGCTAACTGCCTTGTATTCCCTACATTATGCTTTTGGTCTTTTCTGAAGACAGGTGCAAAACTTGTTCTCCTCCAGATCTTAGAGACCTCTCCTTCTCCCCAAAACCTCTCAAAGGTAACAGATGGCGACCTCTATTGGCAGTAGCCACTAGAGTAAGCAACCTTGGATGCAGCCCACCAAGTCCATGGATGCCTATGGTCCAAGTTCTCTTGAGATTCCTGACTGAGTCCTCTGCTGGTCTCCTCCTCCTCCCACCCTCTGTTGTCATCTTACTGCAAAAGTTCCATACTGTTGGCTCCTATTACAAAAGTTCCATATGGTCTTGGTGTTTTCTCATGGACTGCTCCTCCAAGCTCTGACTCACTCTTCTTCACAAACTGGAGCCAACTAACACCAGTTCCCCTCTCACCCAGCCACCCCGCTCTTTTACAGCACTCTTCTTCTCATTGGTTACAGCTGTGGCCTGTTAAAGTCAGCCTTGTTCCTAATCTTTGATAATTGGTCCAGCTGCAATTCCCTAGGGGTAAGATTACTTTCTACACTACCTTTATTTTCTTATATTGTATCCCCCTACAACCCTCTGCACTTCTGATGCATTTTGGCAGTGGGGTGAACCACAATGACAGGTTTGCTTTGCTGGGGAGGGGACTGTCTAGTAGAACCAAGAGGAAAGATTCAAATTTTGTCAAGAGCACTTTGGGTGACAAACATGAACTGTTTTTACAAGAATTTGGGAAAGATCAGGAAGCTTTTCCCGAGTTGGGTGATCAGCTGTGGGCAGAGGAGGGATAGAAAAGTCCACTCAGAATTCCACACCTGAAGTTATCATCCAGGTCAGACTGATCATTTTGTCACTCACAAGCTTGAGCAAGGACTTTGTGTTGCCTTGGGAGGGGGATGGCAGTGTAAGCACTGAGGTCCTCAGCACTTCCCATGAGCAGGCCACATCTTTAATTACTAAAATACACATATAAATATGCCAGATCTTGTTATATAGGAGTGTTTGTAGTGTCTCAAAGCAATTTAAATGAGTCTTGTTGAACTGATTGACAAATGTAATAGAAATGCACTTGGCAATTTTTGCTTAAGCTGTAGTCAGTGACATAGTTTGCCAAGGTGGGCAATGATGTTATGGTTATTGTAAGTTAAAGGTCTGCATATCATGATTTTACATGATCTACTTAATACCTGGGGTTTTAAACCTGCATTCTTTGCTCTGGTACATTGGCATAGGCTTTTCAGTGCACTGGATTAGGTTGTATGCTGTAGTAAAATAGAACTTCACTTTATAAATATAAAATATTCTAAACTATTCTAACATAATGTAACATCATTAAAAACAGAACATAATTAGTGAAAATGCTACTTCCCCCCACAGCACATAGAGATTATCTGTCATTTGATGGACATCATCTTAAGGTTCATCTCAAATGTGCAGGAGCCAGTATGGGGTCATTTTCTGGGGACTGCAGAGGGTTTGTCCTCTTCCGAAATGTAGTGACTGTCTGTTCTGTAAGGGTGCTGTGCCCAGCAATCCTGGTGTGAGTGGCAAGGTTGGAAGTAGTTCAGTGCACATGAAATCAATAAGTGGAATTGGGGTGAAATGGTCAAGGAACTGCAGTAGATCAAATGGCAATTGGTAGAATTTATTACCTGACTGTACAATTTGTCCATAAACAGATAAATACAAGGCAAAATCTAACCTTTGTTTAATAGTCCTTTGCCATGATTCACACAAAGCCTGCTTTCCTTCTTCCATGGCCTCCCTGTCTCTGTGGGTTATCTGAAATTATGGAGTATCTAGGGATTTAGTTCCATGTATTTGAGGGGCTGCAGATTATCTGAGCTTTGTCCAAACATGGAAAAAATACAGTAATTCTGTTTCATTGAATTCAAAGGACACAACTCACCCAGAAGTGGATCACTTTTTCTGTGGCCAATGCCATATTCTTTCTACCCATAAAAAATATAAAGGATGCATTTTTCTTTAATTTACAAGTGTAAATTAGAAATATTTTCTTCTTTGGTTTAAAGTGGAGAGAGAACAATTAAAAACACCTTGCTGATTTTCTGGGGAGTTAAATGGTCAAATTTCATGTCAAATTTTATATAGCAAAACAGTGAAATGCAGCCATCCCACAAATAACAAAGTCTTTTTCTCATAGAATTGTCATCCTTTCTATGGGGTTTTTCTTTTGCCTCATATCCTAAAGAAATGGGACTTCTCTTATTGCCTCTATTTGCATTTGTGCCTGTTTGTCAGGACCCTTTGGTAACTTTGGACTCACTGAGTTTAAACCAGTTTGGAGAGAAGGGTGGAGGACACAGATAGCCTGAGCTCCCAGGCAGGGAGCCGGTGGGAAGAAGAGATGAGGGGCAGGCAAGGAGCATCCAGCTGCCCCTCCTTGTGCCCAGCCTTGGCAGTTCCAGCACCTGGCAGCACCTGAGCACTGCCAGCCAGAGCTGCTTCAATTCCTTGCCCCCCTGGCAGGCAAGGGATGGGGCACAGCTGGCAGGAGAACAACCCTAGCAAGAGGTCACTGAAACTGGCACGGTGAGGAAGGGCAGATCCCGAGTGGAGGAGGATGTAGGAGGGAAGGTGCATGGGAATGTGGGTACACAGCCTTTGCTCAGACTCCATCAATTTTGCTCTTCAAGAAACAATTTGTGACTCCATTGGTCTCTCAGGGATTCACAAGTGAAGGAAAAAGGAAGGTGTGTGGGTTGTTATGGTTATTAAGGTTTTATTCATTTTATTTCTATGGTGCTCATATATTATTAATACATCTCAAAGTCTCTCATTACAGGGTAGGGCTGTAGGTGAGGCTACGTGTGAAAATCTCTGGGGTACCCCAACTTGTTCTGCCTGTTCCTCTTTCCACAGCAATTCCTTTCCAGATCTGGGGGTTTGGAGCCACTGTGAATCTCAGCTTAGGGACCTTTTAAAAACCATGAAAATAAGGGCAGCACATGTGAGCAAGTCTTTTTCTGGTGTAATGTGAATAACCACCTTCACCATACAGGGCCTGCAGCATGCTACTGGTGTGAGACTGGGGCTGGGGAGCACAGGGCCAGTGCAGAGAACATGCTAGCTCTCCAAAAGGAGAATTTGGCAACCTGTATTTTTTATTTTTATTTCTAAGAATATTTTTAAATGGTTTTCATAAAAGCCTATCCTGTAGTGCTACATTTCAACAAAGTAAATTGATTCTGTGCTTCTTTAAAGGAAAACTGCAGTAACATACCAGGTGTGCAGTCTGGACCAGAAATTTTCAGCAAAGGACATTTAATCCTGACCAAGCAGACTAAACATTTGGTCTGAGAGCTGGAGAAAATTCAAGGTAATAATAACGTGCTCTGCATGTTGCAGTACATCTCCTCTAGCAGTTGGAGTCCTAAAAGGTCACATCAACCATGAGTGAAGAAAGAAAGGAAAGCACTCAGCAAGGTGAATATTGCTCAGAACATTAATTTTTCCATACCTTCCCCACAGCAGGGTCACAAGCTATTAAGGGTCCTCATAGTGGGAACACTCCCACTGACATACTTTACTCTCATCCACATTTTTTTTTCAAATTTCTGACTTTGGAGAGGTGGTGTGTTGTGATCCAACAAAACTAATTTTTATTTTCAAGCTACCCTAGAAATTAATTTTTTCAGTCAAAATGTTGATGTGTTTTTCCCTTCCATGCTCTCATTTCTTATGGGGTGACCTGATCAGCAGCCTTCTATCTATAACTGTCCACTTCTGTCAAGTTACAGAAAAAAATACAGTGAAAGCCTCTATGTTAATACTTACTCAATAAAGCTGGGGTTTATGAGAAAGGGATTGGAAAGTGAAAATAAGAACATGTGAGAAATGCCTTCCTGATCCTGAAGAAACAAAGCTGACAACTTTCACATCAAAATGTTTATTTTAATATTTATTTGCTCCTAAATGCTCTTCTGATTTATTTTCTCTTTGCAATTCAAGATAAATATCCAAAATTTTGGAAAAGAAAAAGAGATGCTCTGCTAGAAGAAATGACAGTGATAATGTCATACATCAAATTGTTGAGATGTCTCAGTTATACTCATCTGGGAATCAGAATATTTTCCACTTAGCATTCAGTTAGAAGATCCCATGCACCATTTCAGGTCTGCCCTGGGGTTCATGCTGAGTCCCAAGGGATCCCCCTGTTCCCCTGCACTCTTGGCTACAGTGACTCTTTTAAAGGCATGGCACAGCCTTTGCACCCCTTCTATCTGTTCAGTTTTTATATCAGGCCTGCTGACATGCTGAGTTCCTCTTTGCCCATCTGAAATGCCATTTTATCTATGGGTATTGAATAGCACAATTTTTCATTTGCAGCTGACTGCATTTATTTGTGGCATGACTTAAATGGATGCTACTGCAAGTCTACATAAAAATCACCTGTGTCTGTTTGCTGGAATTTGAAGGAAAGCAACAAAATGCACATTTCAGTATTATTTCTCATTCTTTGATGTTCTACTTCAACATCAAATTCAATTTTTTATTTCCTTCTCAATAAAGAGAGAAGATTTCATTTTTATACTACTGCATTTTTATACTCCTGCATGGATAAAATAAGCATCACTTTTTAAACCAAGCAATTTTTAAATATTCTTTTAAGGGAATTTACATGTGCTTATCTATATGCATATTTGTACTTTTAACCCCCTCAAATACCTGCTTTCTGTCATGTGAATTTTCCAAAACAATCACTCATTTTTAATTTCAGCAGGACAGGACCATCTGCTGTGTCCTGCTGGTGCTCCAGGCTCTCTCCTCAGCCTCTGATAAGGCACCACTCTTCACAGTGGTGCCTTCCTCTGCAGTACCCTGGCCCTGCTGCACCTGCCTCTCATTCCACCTCGTCCTCCCCTGACCCATGAGGAACCCCCTGACTCTTTCAAGACACCAGCAAGGGTGGTCTGTGCCTGGCAGCCCCTTACTGAGGGGATGCTGCAGATGAGGCTGCAGGTGGGGAGAGTAGGAGAAAATCCTTCTTCCTCTTCCATGGGGAGATACAGATGATCACCAAATAAATTGCATTTAAATCAGTTAAATCAGAAGACACCCTGTCTGCAAAATTAATTGTGGACAGTGCTAGCAGGTAAATAGTTTTCTATCTTGAAGTGTTCTGGGATTTTTAGATGTCTGCAGGAAACAGCTTAGCATGAATAAAAGTTGAAGAACTGAGTTGTAGAATTGGGTTCCTAGCTTTGTGTCTTTTAGAAAAGGTGCTTTACATACCAATATGGCATTCGTAGATATTTAAAGCCCTGTAGCAACACTGAACCCTGAAGCTGTGTTTGCTGACAGAAACAGAATGCCACTTGGAAAGGGTGAATGTATCGAAGGCTTCCCAAAGTGGCATCCCTGGATGGCCACAGCAACCACACTTCATGGAGAGATGTCTTGTCTGGTTCATGGGAACATCATTACTTTGTTGCTATTTTGGGAAGTTATTTTTGTGTCTTTTCCATGGAATCATAGAATAACTCAAGTTGGAAGGAACCAATAAGGATCACCTAGTCCAACTCCCTGTTTCTCATAGCATTACCTAAACCAAACCCATACAACTAAGTGGCATCCAGAGTTCCCTGAACTCTGTCAGGCTTGGAGGCATGACCACTTCCTCGGAAAGAAGTGATTGACCAGCCTCTCAGTGAACACCTTTTTCTAATGACCAACCTGAACTTCCCTTGATGCAGCTTCCTTCCATTTCCTTGTGTCCTGTCACTGATCACCAGAGGGAGTTCAGCATCTGCCTCTTTGCTGACACTTGGAGGAAGTTGTTGTCCCACTCAGGTCACCCCTCAGCCTTCTCTTCTGCAAGCCAAACAAGCCCAGCAAGCACAGCCACTCCTCATTAAGTCTTGCCCTCAAGATCTTTCACCCTCCTGGTTGCCCTCCTCTGGACACAGCCTCACAGCTTTACATCCTCTCTTACACTGTGGTGCCCAGAACTGCCCCAGCACCTGAGGTGAGGCTGTCCCAGCCCAGAGCAGAGCAGGACAATCCCCTCCCTTGCCCAGCTGGCCACGCTGTGCCTGGTGCCCCCCAGGACAGGGCTGGCCCTCCTGGCTGCCAGGGCACCGCTGACTTGTATCCAACTTTTCACTGGCCTGGATCCTCAGATCTGTTTCCACAGGCTGTTCTCCAGGCTCTCATCCTCTGATTTGTATGTATAAGCAGGATGATCTGTCCCAGGTAAAGAATCTGTCACTTGCTCTCATCAAATCTCCTATGCTTGGTGAGTGCCCAGCCCTCTAGTCTTACCCACATCTTTCTGCAGGGCTTCTTTATCCTGAAGGGAGACCACAGCTCCTCCTAGTTCAGTATCATTATCAAACTTACTAAATGTAAATTAATTTCCTGTGTTCAGATAATTTATAAAAGCCTTACAGAGCTCTGGCCCTAAAATGGAGCCCTATGGATCCCCACAGGTGACTGGCTGGCAGTCTGAGGTAACCCCATTTACTGCAACTCTTCAAGCCTAACCTGTCAGTGAGCTGATTACCCAGTCTATTATAGACTTTTCTAGCTGCATGCAGGATATTTTATCCAGAAGGACACTGTGAGAGACAGTAAAACACCTTTCGATTTCTGATAGCATTCTTATAATTTTTATTATTCTTTTTTCTGGCACTTTCAATGACATCAGGATAAAGCACCTGTGGCCCAGCTGAAAGAGAATGACAGGAAATCCAGCAGCTTTAACGGTTCACAACAATTTCTGTCTGCTTGCCAATGAAATAAACATCCTTAGATTATTGTGGCTGTAGAATTAAAATGCAGATGTGGTGCACAACAGGTCCTGCAAAGAGATGCATTACACAAATCATTAAAATCACTGAAAAGATTAAACGAGGCAAAGAAAACTGGGACTAACACTGACCTCAAAAAATTTCTCTTCTTGTTTCTGCCTGATCAGATGATAAATTAATTAAATTGCTAGCTCAGGTGTTGCTCAGGCTTTCTGAATTTTTGTCTGCTGCAGGGATGGTGTATGGGTGGAGATGGAGACCTGGGTCTGCCCAGCTCAAAGAAGAGGAATCTCACTGCTGAATTCAGCACCTAACAGGAGGCTCTGCTGGACTGTATGGGCAATAGGGAGGGGCAGCAGGCACAAACTGCAGCAGAGGAAATGGACATTGGGAAATGCAAAATGGGAATTTTGCACCGGGCCCATGCAAACCAAGAAGGGAGGCTGGGACACAAAGGATAGTGAAGGTTACAAGAGTTACAAAAAGTAATTATTTGATGTTACAAGACAAATAACTTGTAACATAAGGTTACAAGAGTCATTCTTTTATTGATGTGCATGACGTGTCTCAGTCAAATTGGGGCACCACAAATGTGAAGTTTTGAAACCTTTCCAGCCTTCTGATACAGCATGATTCAATTAATGCATACTTAACACACACATACTACTGGAATTGTGTGGTGCTGTCATCCATTTGCTTCTTTCATGATCTAGACATCCCTCAAGCTGGTCTTCGAACCACACAATCATTGTGGTTAGACGAGACTTTTAAGATCATCAGTACAATCACTGACCCAGCACTGCCAGGTCCAACACTAAGCCATGTCCTTAAGCACCACACCTGCACATGAGGTTGCCCAGAGAAGTTCTGGGTGCCCCATCCTTGGAAGTGTCTCAGGTCAGGTTGGGTAGGGCTCTGAGGAACCCAGTCTGCTGAAAACTGTCCATGGTAGGGAGTTTGGCATTAGAAGATGTTTAAGATCTCTTCCAACCCACACCATTCCATGATTCTGTGATTTCTTGGACACAGCCAGGGATGGTGATTCCACCGCTTCCCCAGACAGCCTCTTACAATGCCGGAAAACCCTTCCAGTGAAGAAACTTTGCCTCATACCTATCTAAACTCCTCTGGCGCAACTTGAGGCCATTTCCTCTTTCCTATCACTTATTACCTGGGGGAAGAGACTACATCCATCCCACTACAATTTCTCTTAATTGTAAAGAGCAATAAATCCCACCCTGAGCCTCCTTTTCTCGGGGCTAAATCCCAGCTCTCTCAGCCTCTCCTCGTAGGACTGGTGCTCCAAACCCTTCAGCAGCTTCGCTGTCCTTTTCTGGACACGCTCCAGCACCTCTGATGCTAGCCCAGGAAATCGGGGGGAGCATCACTCTGGCGCTACCAGCGGGGCCTCCCGCGGGCGCTTTGCCTCTGTTCCTGGGGAGCGGAGGGCTCGGTGCCCCGGCCGCGCTCGCCTCGCCCCGCCCGCGGGTGCCCCCTCCCTCCCTCCCCGCTCCGCGTCCCGGCGCCGCAGCGGAGGCGGCGCCGCGCTGATGTCAGGGCGCGGCGGGAGCGGCCGGCGGGCAGCGGCGGTGCGGGCGGGGAGCGATGGCGGTGCCGCTGCGGCTCCTGCCCGCGCTCTGCGCCGCCGCCGCCGCCGCCCTGCTGGCGCTGCCGCCGCCCGCCGCCCCGCGCCGCCCGCCGCGCTGCGGGCCGCCCTGCAGCTGCTGGCGGGAGTCGGCGCTGTGCGTGGGGGCCGCGGGGGCGCCGCGCAGCCTGCCCGCCGGCCTGGGCTCCCTGTGAGTGCGGGGCCCGAACGGGAGAGACGGGCGGCCGGGGCTGCGGGGCGCTCCCGCCTCATGGGGGCATCTCTTTTCCAGGAGCCTGGTCAACGGGACCTTCTCCGAAGTGAAGGACAGGATGTTTTCCCACCTGCCCTCCCTGCAGCTGCTGTAAGTATGGCACTGGGAAGGAGCACGGCCAAGTAGCACTTCACCCCTTCCTCCTAAATAGAGTCCCTTTAAGCATAGAGCCTCTCCGTCTCTCCTGGATAGAGTTCCCCCTCTCTTGTAGAAAGGGAGAAAACGGGAGAAGACAGCTCGCACAGTCCCCCAGTATAGCTGCTGTTTCATAACATTTCTGCTCAGGAATGCATTTTCTGCTCAGAAACCACTTCATAAAATGTGTATTTAGTTACTGAAGGAGAGAAAATATTTTATGATGCCCTAAGTTCCTCTTTTCTTTTTTTTTTTTTTTTTTAACTTCAGCTTTAGTAAGTTTAAGGCTGAGTTTTGTCCTCCAGAGTTATGTGGTGGTGGCTCTCACTCCTGCTCACTTTGTGCCCAGGAGTCTTGCACTGGTTTTGTGACACAGCGGGCACGATGGGGTGAGCAGAGGCTGCCAGGACACACTTCAGAGGGAATCAATCCTCTGTGTGTGCAGTGCTGGTGCTGTCTGCAGCACGACTCATTGTGCCACTTGGAGGGTGGCCCCTCAGATGCCTTCTGAGCCAGCGCTCCTCTGTCCAGGAGACAGCACTCCAGCTCCCAGCACTTAGCAGCCATCCATCCCTCCTTCCTGACCCAGGCCAGCTGCTTGGTCGTGCCCATGTTGCAGTTAGGTGTGTGCCTCCTGCTCCAGGAGCTTGAGCAAACTTGCTTAATTTAGCTGTCCTGGGAGGCAGCAGGGAAGATACAGACTGCGGTACAGCCCCCTGGGGAGCCTGGGTACTCAGTTCTCTGGCAGTCTGCAGCAAGGCTGAGCAGCAGCCTGCGTCCTGTCCAGCCCAGTGCAGCCTGTCCGGAATGCCTGACACCAGGCAGGTCCTCCACACCTCCACCCCATAGGACTGACTGACCCCCCAGGCACAGATACACTGCAAAGAAAAACTCAGCAAAAAGATCCAAAGCCTGCCAGAAACCCAGGCTCAGTGCTCGCCACATAACTAGATGTTAAAACTGCTCGTAGCAGGAGGTAGACACCTCTCTAAAGGTGTCTGGCAGCTGAGGCTCCTCTCCTTGGGCTCCCCATCTCCTTTGACTCAAAGGCCTGTCTTCTTCTGAGAGGAGCAGCACTCCATGCAAAAAGCCGGGGGGAAGTGGGCAAAGCAAGGGGTAAAAGCCTTCACCTCCTTTAGTGTGAAACTGTTCCCAAAACCAAGTTTCTGTGAGAGCTGGGGGTCAGCACTGAGGCCCCAGCAGAGGGCACGAGGACCTTGCCCACCAATAAATGGTGGCAAACAGTGACCTGTGCCAGCTGGGAAGGAAAGGGAGAAATCCATGGATTTCTGTGGTGAAAATTCTGTGGGTGGAAAATTAGAGATGGGGGGAAGCTACCTTGTTTTGGATGGTGGTACTAGGAAAAGGGAGGAAGAGCAGATGAAGATTGTCCCTTTTCCTTAGCTGCAGCAGATTTTCTGGAGATGTTGGGGTGAGTAGGGTGGCGGGGCTGAGGTGGGTTGTTGAGGAAGGCAGAAGTTGCTCATGTCACTTTATGTGGTAAGTCAGATGTAGGAGAATGAGGTGGTAACCACCACCTCAGGCACTCAAAAATTCTGTTGTTAATGTAATTTTTAACTTTTTCCTTAAAACATGAGAAAAAATAACTAATAACAAAGAGCTGCATGCATAACTGAGCACATGGGCACCTCAGGACAATGTTTTCTGTGGCAGTAATCATGGTAAAAATAGTAATGCAAGGATTTATTTTTGATGGTGGTCTTCATCTCTGTCAGATTTCTTTGGGATAATTTAAGGAGCATTTGTCTAGTATTAGCATAATATCCAGGGATCACAGGGAAAGTTTGCATTTCATGTTCATTAGTCTTCTAAATTAATTTTAGTAAAATGCCTAAAACCATACAAAAGGAAGATTAATCAGTTGCTCTAATAAAGCAATTAGTGCAGACATATTCATTCATAGGGAAAGCTCTGAGATTTTCCAAAAATTATTTCTTCTGAGTAGAGTTAATATTTTAGAACAAACTAGAAGTTTTATTGTTTTCTTGAAAGGCAATTGCCCTCTCTGCCTTTGAACATCAACCTTTGGAGATTGTCCACTGTTGGGAATTAATACAATGAGGAATGAAGTTTGCTGGCAAAGCCTCCATCACCTCCTTCTCCCTGGCTCTGTTGTGCTGGCTCAGGTGACAGCCTCTCTGGTGCAGCTCTGACATGTTTGTCCCTGAAGTTCACACAGGAGTAGGGCAAGGCAGCGCCTGGAGGAGGCAGCACTGCAGCTGGATTCTCTGTCTCGGTGCTTTGGACATGTCTGTGGTTCCAGCTGCCAGACTGGCTGCTGTCCTCCCAGGCTGCAGGCTGTACCCTGTCTGCAGGTCAGGCTCAGAGCATCCCCCTGGGGCATGGAGTGAGTGAGTGCTGGCCCAGAGAGGCTGCAGAAATGAGAGCTGGTGCTTGGGAGCTGAGGGTGCTGCTCAGGTGGACCCTTAGAGGTTGTCAGTGGGGCTGGAGGGGTGATGAGCCACAATCAGCAGACCTGCCATCTAATGATGGCTTGTTCTGCTCAGTGGACCATTGAGTTGAGGACCAGGTTACATTGAGCCAAGGTCAATGGCACATTTTTCCTGGGGAGTAGTGGACATTAACTACCATCGTGTAATGCCTTTAATTTTTTTTCAATAGACCATTCCACAGTATTTTATGTGTGCTGCATTGGGGGGGTGATATGAGCTCAGGTCAGTAAGATTAGTTTGGTCATGGGCAATAAACACAACAGGCATAATCCAATGTGTCAAGTTTTAATGTGCTTTCCTAATGCCTGCTCTCCATTTTCAGCTTGCTGAACTCCAACTCCTTCACTGTTATACGAGATGATGCCTTTGCTGGTCTCTTCCATCTAGAATACCTGTAAGTTTGGTATTTTATGTCCTTTATAAATAAAGATGTTTTGATAAGTTGCCAAGACTCCTGCTGCAGAGTCTTGGTCTTTACTGTTATTCCCAAGAGCAGGGGAGCTGAAGGATTTATGTTCCACTCCTGTGCACAAATTCTTTATGATGTTACAAATTCTTTTTCAGGTGTTACAGTGCATTTTTAAAAGATGCCTTCAATACCAAGTATCTGTGTGCCATTACAGCACACCAAAAAGGCATTGCTTAGCAAGAACTTGCCTGGGTTTTCCAGAATAGTGCCACCCCTGTCAAGGGGATTTGAATCTTAGGCAAGAGGTGGAGCAGCCTGTTCTCACCTATGGGCAGCCTGAGCAGGAATTGCAGAATATTGGTGTACTGCCCTGAACAACCCTGATGCTGCTTCTCTTCTCCCAGCTTTTGTCTCCTACTTTGCCTTTTTCCTGATACCCTATTTAATGCCCATAGAATTTATCTTTATGTAATTAATTATAAATACACAAATATGTAAACATACATTTCATATAATAGAAATTATTGTAATTATTTATATTATTATTTTAAATTATTTAACTCTCCTTTTGCTTATATCATTCACTTAGTTGATTTTTACATTCTTTTTCTGGTCCTTATTTTTTTTTTTTATTTTTAGTTCACCCTTTTTTCTTTTTAAAAAAAGTATTAGCCCTGGTGCAAGGCTGTCCTTCCTTCACACTCCAAAGGACAACATTTCTCTGTGTTACTCAGTATGACCTGGTGTGTTTGAAACTATGAGTACGACCTGAAAAAAATGCTCATTCCACCCACCTTTCCAAGCTGAAATGTAGCTGTGGAAAACATTTGTCCTTTTTACAGAAAGACCAATGCTCATAAAACTGACTCTTGTTAAATCTTGAAGGCAAATAGATATTATGATGGGGTGTATTCAGGGTTAATAGTCTGGTGCATGTGGAGTAGCCAACAATGGAATTTGCAGATAATGGTAAATGGTATATGCTAAAATCCATTATTCAGCTACATCTGGATTTTTCAGAGATAGCAAGTTATCTAAGCATTCTCTTTTCCTTGTGTCTACAGTGAAAAAATTATTTGCAGTAGTTTGTAAAAAGGAGGAAACCATTTTCTGTTGTACCATTAGCAGCCTGCTTTACAGTGCTGATGGGTTTGTCCTGGCAGCATAGCACACATCGTGGTGGTTGTACTGGTCACTGCAACCAGATCCCTTCTGAATGAAACACCCTGCCCTCCTCAGAGGGCCAGAGGGCAAATCTCTGTTCCTGACCACCAGCTGCCAGCCAGGGAGCAGGATGAAGACTGGTAAAAGCCTTAGAGTTTCAAATTCTTTTAGCAGCTTAACAAGTGGTCTCAGTTAATGGTTGTGGTTGCCTTTTCTGCCAATTCCATAGAGCTTTTCTTCTTCCCAGCAAATCACCCCTCCACCTTTTGGGAGCTGGCTGTGAGTGGCCTTTCTCTGTGATTTGTTTCTTTGGCCATGCAGCCAGTATAACCAGTACAGCTTCCGTAACTCATGTCTCTTAGTTACCAGGACCAGACTTTGTAGACAAGAAGGAAACCTCACTGACAAACAGGAATGGCAAGGGTCTGTGTGTACAAAGCCAAAGTCTCTGGCCAAAGAGCAGCTGGGGAGCACCCACAGCTGGTACCTATATATAGATAACAGATCTCCAGCTGTGTCCTGCTGCTCTTGCAGCTCTCATAATGGCATTCAGTGCCCCCTGAAACTGACTCTGTACAGTCTGGGTAAGGCAGGTCTGATAAAGATGAGAGCTTTGCTGGTGAACTGACTGGAATTCCCAGAGCACCATCTCTTGGAGACCAGGCTTGGTGATTCAAGAACCTGGCAAATTCCTGACTCCCAGCTTGCAGCAGTGTAGCCTTGTTTATTTGCATGGATCGCTGAGCTGGTGCTGTGCAGGGATGCCAGCTGCCAGTGAGGGTGTCAGGAGGCAGGGTGGCTTTCTGCTCGTGTGGATTGAATTTGGGGCTCCACACAGCCCTGAAGGGCAGACCTGCCTCTGACATCTCCCATGCAGACACAACACTTTCTCATCTGCACCCTTTGCCTGCAGTCAGGGTCCCAGTCACTTCATGAAGGATATTTCCTACACCTAAACTGCAGAACCAGGAGCACTTGTCATCTCCTGCATCCCATTATCACTTTCTTGAGAAGAGACCTTGTATCATAGCATTTTCCCTCTAACTTCTCTGCAGGGCAAACAGAGCTTAGGAATAAGGAAGGCACTTTCATCTCATAAGCCTTTCATAAAGTCAGCATACAGTTCTCTTCATCCAGGTATAGCTGTACCATGCAATATCTTGATGGCCACCTGGCTGCAATCACTTTGCAGGGATCATGGTGTATTTGGGGATGTGTCCTCAAGTGCTCAGGGGTCAAGATGCTCAAATATCAGCTCTTTACTGAAATGCTGACGTGCAGGAGTCAGGAGGAGCAGGGTGCTGCTGGAATCGATATGTGCCTGGCATTATTCCCCCAGTGCACAGGGGGACTGGTGTGCAGCTGGCAGCCTGCAGGGGAGATGTCCCAGCTGGACAGAGCTGAACTGTGGCAGCCACAACTGAGCCAAGGCAGTGGTCCTGCTGTTTGTGTGGGGGTCAAACGTGTGCAGTTCAAGTCAGGGCTGTGTGGGCACGGAGGTGGCACTGAGCGTGCACATACAGCCATGGGAGCAGGACCCAGCAGAGCAGCTCTGCAGCCTGGGCAGCCCTGGCACCTCTGTGCTGCCTGCTGCTTTGAAAATGCTGCTGATCTGGGAGAGGGGAAGGTAGGACTTTAGTTTCTGCCTCAGGAGGTTCTCCTGTGTAAGTTCTCTTACACAGGACTCTTGCCTCGCACAACACATCCTGAGAGGATTACCAAGAGAGGATTTTTTTTTTTTGCCTTGTTCACTTTATTCCATTTCTGCTGGGCATTTGGGTCATGTGCCATCCCTTGTGATGCCAGGTACTTGCATTGTTCCTTGCAGCCTGCCCAAGGAAAGGGGAAAAGGGAACATGAGCAGCTCCACTGAGACTTCCCACCTTTCAGTCTGAAGGAGCTGCCCAGAAATATGCTGCATCTGGCAACCATAGCTTAAAGCACAGTGATGCTAATAATAATGTTACTTAAAGTATTTTAAAATACTTTTTTTTGGGCCTAGATTTATTGAAGGAAACAAAATCGAAACCATTTCAAGAAATGCATTTCGTGGCCTTCGTGACCTGACTCATCTGTAAGTTATTTAACATTTGATAAAGTAATTTCTAATTGAACAAAACTCTCCTGGGAGACCACTGGTTTTCCTGCTACACATAAAACTTCTCTTCCCTCTGTGTCAGCTTCCTCCTGCTGTCAACAACATGCTTTCCATAAATTACGAACCAGCCTTGGAGCAATTCTTGCCTGGGCAGCACTGCCACATGTTGGGCTGCCTGTGAGCAGGCACAGCTGGGTCTGGGGTGCCCCTGGTACCCCCAGTGCTGGGCTGGTACCACACTGCCTACTCATGATTAACGTTCCTGCTTCCCTCCAGTGTGCTCAGTGATTGCTCTGTGGGTTACATTTGCACCTGGGAAAAAAATAAAAGGTTTGAAATATTTTACTTTCATGTGAACTTCAAGCAATCTCCATTCTTGAATGAGAATAATTAATGCCTGTTCCTGGTAACTTCTAACAGTGCCAGTGGCTGGACAGCACTGGATAATTAACAACCTGTGAGTTCAAACTTGGTAAGAATTGCAAGGTAAGAGATAGCAATGGTACAAACTCTCATTTTCTTTTCTAGTTCGTTGGCAAATAACCACCTCAAAGCTTTGCCAAGGGATGTCTTCAGTGATTTAGATTCTTTAATTGAACTGTAAGTAATGAGAATCTTTCTACTGCTTCTGTCACTCTTGCTCTCAGTTTTAGGTTCTGGGTATGTGGTGCTGTATCCGGTATCTACACAGAAAGTGTATTTTTTTGTTCTAGCTGTTTTTCATTGTATAATTGTTTGCTTGATAGACTCTCCTAAAGTAACTGCTATTTCTTAAATCACTGCTGCTTCTCGTGATGCTGTACATAGTTTGTGTTATTGTACTTCTTCCTGCTGTCTTGTAAATTGTGTTTTAGAGACAGAGAGACAGTGAATTTTAAAATGACAGTTTCTCTGAACATATTTTCCTATTATTGTTACATATTCCCTGAGATTATTTTAGTACAAGGGATTAATTAAAAAAAAAAGCTTCTTTTCCTTGTTCTGTGCAGTTGTAGCACCTTGCTGACATTCTATCAGCATTTCCCTGTGTAACTAGGATTCCCCTATTTTTGGCCTGGCTCTTTCAAACAGCACAGTAAAATCTTAAGCTACAGAAATTGCCAAGGATCAAAGAACAAGTACAGTGCTGAAATTGCACATACATGAGCAGGAAGAAGCTAAATTGACTCTACCTCAGCATCAACTCCAAAAATGCAAGTCTTCCATCTGTATTTTATGTCTGCAAGGCTGCTCTGTCAAGCAGCAGCACTGGGACAGTTCAGTGAAGGAAGGGGAATTCTCTGTGTCAGTGGTGAATGGTGCAAAGGAGGCCTGCAGCAGACAACCTGAACATCAGGATGTAACACACTACAGTCCTCATCCTAGGAAAGCTTACCAAAAAAGTAACTTTAACATGAATCACACAGTGCTCCATTACTATGATTATAGATGACCATACAATGCGATGGTTTTTCAAAAAGCCCAGTGAAAGAGAGCTCATGATAAAGGAGTCCAGATAAAACTTAAAATTCCCTGTTTTCAGTTCAGAACAATTCAAGGATATTCAGATATTTTGAAATTCAGCATGTCAAGGTGATGACAGTTCTGTAGTACTCATATTGCTATAAACCTTTTCAAATATCTTTATTTCTGTGTGTTTTTTTAGAGATTTAAGGGGAAATAAATTTGAGTGTGACTGCAAAGCCAAGTGGTTGTTTTTGTGGTTAAAGATGACAAATTCCACTGTTTCTGATGTCCTGTGTATTGGTCCAGCAGAATATCAGGATAAGAAGTTAAATGATGTGACAAGTTTTGATTATGAATGCACCACTACAGGTATTCAGAATGTATATTTCTAAGCACACTACAAATGGTTAAATATCAGAAGTTTGGATGATACCCTTTCACTTCTAAAAGCATGACCTGGGGGGAGGAAAGGGTTACATACAAAGCACTTCCAAGTACTAGAACAAGTTACAAAATGGGAAAATCACATTTAGATGCCAAAGCATGTGCTGAGTTTTTATTTGGATTAAGTGATAATGGGAGAAGAGCTCTGCCTATTCATAGTCCAAAAGACTTGATTATGACTCAATTTGTGGCTTAATTTTCATCACAGAATGCTTTCTATTATCTGGAATAAAACCATAGAGTTATGGCAGATAAGCTTCCCAAAATCTCTGTATTTCACAGAAAGCAATGAAAATAAGTTCAAAAATGTGGCTATAGCTGTTATCTTTATTTGATAAATCATTATTTATTAGCGTCAAAGATGGTGGCAATAGTGCCAGAAGTTCTTCACAGAACTCCATTAAGTTGAAAAGTCCAATAATATTCTGACTACTGTCTTGCATAGGATCTTGATTTTTTATTTTTTAAGGTAATGTAAAGCATGCTGAAGGGAGCAAAGAGAAATTTGCATGTGATTATGCTTATATTTTATCCCAAAACTGCTGCAGTTACCTATCTTTAAATGTAGTCACATCATATAACTGGAAATATCAGCCATGGGTATTGTTTTTCATCTTCTTTGAATGGGATGTCAGCGCTCTGCCATTTTTCTAGACAGTCATATCAAAGGTGTGCAAGTTCTCATCTGTCATCAAGTCAGTCATTATTATTAAAAGACAAGAGAAAAGGTGATTACTAGTAATGTAAAATGAAATTTCAGGGAAAGGTATGAAAGGTGCTTTGATGGTAATATGTGAAGGAAAAGAGAATGAACTGAGAATTCAAAATTATGTCAGAAGAGCAGTAGAGGTAAAGTGCAATAACCTGCTACATGAAAGGATGTCAAACACAGGAGAGCAATGAAGTTTAGAACAGCACCAAAGTTACAATTCCTACATCTGCTGAATCACTGAGACACAACAATGCAAAGTAAAAGGAGCTTTGTTTCATTTCAGTCTGGTTTAAGCCACTGTGTAGCACTAACAGTGCACAAGAGAGAGCATTACCCAATCCTCAAACCTACCCTGACCTACCAGCCCTCTGTCACCTTTTTGTACCTAGACACTGCAAAGTTGCTCCAGGAAAAAAGTGTTGTTCCATTGTCCCTTTGTCTGCTGTAAGTGAAATTACACCAAGCATAAATCTAACTCAACATGCTGCAGAGCTTTTGGGAACTGAAGGCATTCCATGGGGCAAGGACTGCCCAGCTGAATATTTGCTCAAATGCCCACAGCACAGCGTGTGGCTGTCACACTCTGTTCTATGACCTTGGTGGTTTGTGGTGTCAGGCCACTGCTGTTTTCTCCCTCTCTGCTATTGCCTCCCCCAGATGCAAAGGGAGTGTAAATACACCCATATTCCTTCCTTAGGATAGATTAGTCACAGGCTTAGAATACACACTGTAGGTGTATTCTCCCTTCCCAGTCAGTGGTGGGCAGGACTCTGCAAAACTCTTTCATTCATGTCAGTCTTTAGTATAGCATTTCCCTCCTTTGCCAGCTGGGATCAGACTTTCCATCATTTCTGGTCTCCAGTACTCTGTGTCGGGCATGGCTGGATGCAGGATGTAGTAAAAAAGCAGTTTGCTTTGGTACCATTGCAGTTTGCAATGGTAACAGGAGAGATGGAAAGAGGTGCTGCCAAACTTAAAATAAAAAGGCAAGGAACAAAATGGTCCTGTTACTTCTTCACAGAGAAAGTGATTGACAGTATTGGTGACCTGCATTTTAACTCTTTTTGTGATAGCATCTGTCTTTTCCATTTCTCAGTGCTTGCATCATGGAAGCAGGTTAAGCCATTTCCCTTCATTTCTTGTCTTTTTTCCTCAGCAGTGTGTGAGGGGGCTGTCCTGTGGCTGTGAGCACCACAGGGGAACATGTAGCTCACTTTCAGGAGACTGGAAAACAGGCCTTGGGCTCCCACAGCCACTGCAAACACTGGAAACTGGCCATGTGCATGCCTGGGACCTGCTTTGCCCTGACCTGCAGGCAGGGATCATCTCACTGAGCTTTGGAAGCTTGTTTCCCCTTTCTTTACCTAGCTGGGATTGTCTTCTGGAGCTGGTCTTCTCTTTCCCTGCTGTCTGGAAGGGAGGTAGTTTGCATATTAATAGGTACTGCTCCATTCTTGCTCCTGTGCTGGAGATCTCCTGTGCTGGGAGAAGGAAGGGATGGGTAACACTCCCTGCTGGCACACCCAGGCCCTGGGTGGCCTCACCTGGAGCAGAAGTGTCCACTGCAGGGAAGGAGGGGTGTGAGGAGAGTGGGACTGAATGGCAGGATACAGTTTGGGAGCAGCTGCCCCAACAGACCGTCGCTTTCATTTTTCCTTGGTGTCCTGTGATGTTCCCTGCACTCTCCTCCTCTCCTGTGCTGGCATCAGTGCTCCTGTGCGCTGGCATCAGCCTGAGCAAGGGCTGCCAGAAGGAAAATCATCCCAATAAAAGTGTTGGGCCCCTCACCTGTGACACCATGATGCCAGTTCAACCACAGAGGGAGCAGAGGTGCAATAAGTGACTGCAGGACAGGGAGACACCCCCAGCCAGCAGAAAACAACATGAAAAACACATTTCTTGAGACAGGGAGAGCAAAGCTGTGCATTGGGTGGGAGGCAGGGAGGGACAGCTCATGCAGCCAGCAGCACAGGGGGAAGGCAGGGGCTGTGTCCTCTGCCCTCTCCCATCCAGGGGATCCGGCTTAAAAAAGAAAGATTTTGGAAAAGGGCTCCTCTCCCAGTCCTGTATTTACTGTATTAGAATTTTTTTCAACCCTGATGTGGTGGCAACTTTCCCTGTGTAACCCTCTCTTACATTACAGCCTGGTATTCCCAGCTGGTGCTAAAACCAGCATTTATTGCTTTTTACTGATTACAAATGATTTCCCTACCCATTTTCACATACAGACTGGTTTGTTTCAATTCACAGATTCCCCCAAAGGGTTTCACAACTGTTCAGATTTCAAGAGCTGTCTTTTCAGGATTAGTTTTCTGGGGTTTTTTTCTTCAAGATTTAAAAAAATATTTTTATTTTGTGTGACTATATCTGCTCCTGCTTCATCCTTTTATAGCTGGTCAGTTACTTTTACTTTTTGCATACTTCAGTGTCAGTTTTCCCAGCCCTTTTAGTTTCCCAGTGAGAATGAAGATAACTTTCTTGTTTGCCTACCAGCATTTATGAACCAAGCCCAAGCTCTATTTATAATAGTCCCTCGAAGAATGAAGACTGTCATTTCTTTCACAGCTGTGGAATCTGCTCTGTTTGTTTAATGGTAGTCATCTATCTTTATTCTCCACAAGTGTAACTCCTCAAGGGCAAGGCTTTCAAGCATGCAGAAACAGAGGGTTCTTCATTCAGAAGCAATTATTTCATAATGCACCAAAATAAGGGACTCGAGTGAGGACTTAATTACCATTTCACCAAAATCCCTGGATGCTCAGGCCCTTCCAGCATTGGAGTGCATGGTGAAGGCTTGTAGCAAATGGAGCTAAAAGCAGAGCAGTGTGTGGTTCTGCACAGAAATGTCATCATAGGGAAGATGCCTTTCCTTTTCTACATATCTATATCCATACATTACTTCAATGCAAGTCTCTGACCACATTTTAGACCTGAGTGCTTTGTCAGCTCTGCTACACCATTTTTTCTTTCCTGATAATAGAGATCTTGCACAGCTGTCTGGTCAAATGTCAAATTCAGACCCAAGTCTCTTCACTTTGCCCCACACTGGCTCTGTGGTGACTGCTGACATACCCCAGGGTGAATTTTCAGATTGACTCTACAAAGGCACTAAATTTTTGAGAAAAAAAGTCTTTAATTCTGGAGTTACACTCCTAATCTTTACAGGTTGCTCCAATTTCTCAGTCTTATTGTCTAGTATAAGTTTTCCACTGGATAGTAATTTTCAGGTTGGTTGTATTTTATGCCTAAACTACATTATAATGCCCCATAAAACATTATGTTAACTGAGTTTTTGATTACACCATTTTGTCTATGGTCTAGGCAAAATGGGGTTATCCCCAGGCAAACTTCAGATATCATTTCACTTTCTGCCTGGTTTAGCATAACACAAATTGCTGGTGATTAAATTTGCATGACTTAAGAAGTTATTGGACTTCAGCTGGTGGTTGCTGTCTCTCAGCTTGAATGTGATTCTAGCAAGGCCATTTCACATGATGGGAGAGCAACTTCCAGCTGTGGGGAAAGAGACTTCTCCATTTCACTGATAGTAGCCAGCCTGGCTGGAAAATCTGAATTATTTCACTATTTACATATTTGATTTCCTTGAAAAATACATTTTCAGAGGACAGCTCATGATACCTAAAGCAGGAGACACTTTCCCTGTTGGTGTGTGCCTAGCATGAGTACTGCTACTTCCATCATAGTGTTATACAAAATCCAGGGTATTTCACTCATTTTTCAGTGTACATCATTCTTATCAGTGACCACTTTGTGTTTCCAGCAAGGATATATCCTAACTGTTGTAAATGTATGTTTCTAGATTTTGTTGTCCACCAGATTTTGCCCTACCAGTCTGTTTCAGTGGATACATTCAACTCAAAGAATGATGTGTTTGTAGCTATTGCACAGCCCAGCATGGAGAACTGCATGGTGCTGGAGTGGGATCACATTGAAATGAATTTCAGGAGTTACGACAATATCACAGGTACAAGAACCCTGGGATTCCACTCACTGATGGACTGGATAAGATTTGTAGATGGGATCAGGTTATTTGGTTTTGTCCTGAATCTCTGTTGAATTTGGCTGATTGAAGTGAGTGATGTTTGGACATGAGTGACTCCATGGAGCAATGCATTTTGTTAATATGTGCACATTTAACCTTACTGTGGTACACAAACTAGGCTTTTTTGTCCAATCTTGTAAATTTTTCTGAAGGCACAAACACTTGCCATGAATGTCACACCATGGCCCAGCTCAGCATTCACTGCCTCAGTCACACAGCAAGTTAAAGCAGAAGCTGAAGGAGCACTTGCTCTTGCCAAAGTGCCTGCAAGACAAAATATAAAAAGAATCTATTCCATGTAGGAGGAGACAGGTCTGAAGGATGCTTGTAGGGTGAGCTGACCAGGAAGACAGCTGAAAATGACAGAAATATTTAAACTGTGATTGTTACCTAAAGAAATGTGCTGTAAAACTTCAGCATTTACTCTTAATTTACAAATATGCTCAATTAACATCTTGGCCAGATTACTGATCAAACAAAAAGCCTGTGTGGATGCCAGGTGATGTTCTAATGCTGATTTTCTAACAACCGTTCTGTCCCTAACCAACACTTGTGGCGCTCACTCGCACCATGACAGCAGAGACAGCGTCTTCAAAGCTGTTTTCTGCTGCCTGATTTCCCAGATACTCCAAGCCAGAGGTTTTGAATGCTCAGGAGCTAAATTATCAAAGGAACACCTTCCCCTCCTGTCCTTGTTGTGTGTGATTGATTACTTTTTACCTTATATTTTGGGAGACATGTAGTATGCTGTGTCCTCCTCTGGGGTGGAATTCTACAAAGGCAGCAAGCACTTACCTCCTCAGATCAGGTGTGTGTGTCACTAACAAAATCTTACAAGATGCTACTCCTCTGTCAGGAAATTTTGGAAATGAAAAATGTTGGTTTTTAAGGTTTCATTGCGTTTTGGTAGATTAGGGTAAAATATGTACTGGGGATGTAAACTGAGAAGTCAACATCCCAGAGAGAGCTAGCTGAGCCCTAGAAAAACTCTGGAAATTAAACTGAGAGTTTGACTCATTTGCAAAGATAGCAAACACTAGATATACACTTCCAGGTGTATTTTACCTGCCTCTGAATGATTTGATTAGGAGACATTTCTGCAAGGGACTTGTGTCCTAGTTCCACACCCAGGGCTTGCTCCTGGAAGGTCTGAGCTTGAGCTCAGGACTCTGAAATGTACGTGAGCCTGATTTTTGCCAGGGGACACAGGCACATAAAGAGCCTCCTGCAGAGCCTGAAGAGTGTTTTGTAGAGCTCTGGAGCCAGCTCCACTGAGAATTTCACCACTTACCATATGCTTGCCATTTGGATGTCTAAATTTAGCTCTTTACAACATGGGCTTATGGAGCTGAGCTAGCTGTCAAGGTTGCCTTTACACTGAGCATGAAGAGAAAAGCATTGCTGTCCTGTGCAGAAGAAGACAGGTGAAAGCTCCTCTGGAGTTTGTGTTTGGAGTGAGTTAGATCAGAAGGAGCCTGGACCATTCATGGCTGTGCTGCAGACCCCTCGGTACTCCCAGCTCTCCCACACTGCCTGTAGAGGGTGGCAGAGCATCCCAGGCAGCTCTGAGAGCCACAGGTCGGGGACCAGCACAGGAGCCAGGGTGAATCTCCTGTAGTGAGTGACCAAGGATGCACTGGGGAGCTTGTGCAGCTATAGTTCTACTTTAACTGTGTGCTTCACAGAGGAATTCCTCTGTGAACTCCTCTCTGCTTCTAACAACACTTATTGTAATAGTCTGTTACTTTTTTGACGTGGTTCTTGTTTAGTGTAACTTGACATTCTCAAGACAGACCATAACCTGATCTGATCTATCTGACAACTGCAATATTGCTAAATATTTCTAGTTTAACAAAATCTCAAAAATACCTAACACAAACTACAGAGTTAGATTTATCTTTTTCATCCTGCTGTCAGGTGATATATCCACAAGATGCATCAATATTTCTATGTGCAGTAGCAAAAAGCTGACTCTAACCCTTCTGCAGCAAGAAAAATATACTATATTTCATTCTTCTAGTTAAGATGGAAATATAGACATTACAAGAATAAGAGAATTTCAGATATCTGATGAATGGCAAAATAAAAACTCTTGTCATTTTTAAATAATTACATTTAGCTTACATAATTATTTTGGATACTAGGGACCATGTGTTTGAACAAACAGAGAAATAAAAAGTATTTTGCATAAAAAGGAATCAGCATTTTATGGTGCATCATACTTGCACACATTACAGGGTGGGACAAGTCATCTCTCCAGTTACTGGGAAGCAAAAAGCTTGGAAAGACTCTGATGGCATGTAGCAGAAGACAAAATTATGAGATGGTGCAGGTTTAAAAAAAGGCGAGGGGTGATTTGGTAGTAATGTCTGTGGTGTAAGGCATGGTTTGTGCTGTGCTAATACATGTGTTGTTCTGTTTTCTCTCTTTGGGCAATAGGTCAGTCTATAGTGGGATGTAAAGCCGTTCTTGTTGGTGACCAAGTCTTTGTGGTGGTGGCACAGCTCTTTGGTGGCTCACACATTTACAAGTTTGATGAAAGCTGGACCAAGTTTGTCAAATTCCAGGATATTGAAGTATCTCGCATTTCCAAGCCAAATGATATAGAGCTTTTTGAGATAGATAGTGAAATGTTTTTTGTCATAGCAGATAGCTCTAAAGCCGGTTTGTCAACAGTGTATAAGTGGAATAACAAAGGATTTTATTCGTATCAGTCTCTTCACGAGTGGTTCAGGGACACTGATGCTGAGTTTCTCGATATAGATGGGAAATCATATCTAATCCTCTCCAGCCGTTCCCAGGTGCCCATTATACTCCAGTGGAACAAAGCCTCCAAAAAGTTTGTCCCACACAGTGAAATCCCCAACATGGAAGATGTCTTGGCTGTGAAGAGTTTCAGGATACAAGATGACCTTTACATCACACTCACGAGATTCATTGGTGACTCCAGAGTTATGAAATGGAATAGCAAACAGTTCGTGGAGATACAGGCTCTTCCATCCCGAGGAGCCATGACCCTGCAGCCTTTCTCCTTCAAGAACAATTATTACCTAGCCTTGGGAAGTGACTATACCTTCTCCCAGATTTACCAGTGGGATGGTGAAAAGAAGATATTCCGATTATTTAAAGAAATCTACGTGCAAGCACCACGATCTTTCACGGCTGTGTCAACAGATCGAAGAGATTTTTTCTTTGCCTCTAGTTTTAAAGGGAACACTCAAATATTTGAACATATCATCATTGACTTGAGTTTATGAAAAGCTGCTAGAGTGAAATTTATGTAGAATGACATTTATACACAAACAAAACAAAAAGAGACCTTTCCAAAAACAGGGTGCACCTGTGGAGTATGATGACATTTTCTGAACTTTTCAAACTTGCATATTAATCAGGGACTGCATTTACTTGGTTACTGCATGACATGTCCATTTTATCCTTTTTCAAAGACACTTTGCAATCTGCAGTCATTCAAAGAGGAGTGCAGTGCATTAGAATTAATGTTGACATCTAAGAAAATGATCTAAATTTAGTCCAGAAAACTCCCTTGAGTTGAACATCTCATAAAGAAAATGAAGAGTGAGCCATACAAATCATAAAAATGATCTTGACTCCTAAAGTAACATTTTAGTAGTGTAAGTTTTAATTTTAGAGCCTCTTCTTCGTGGTTGCTGATGAATTGTAAAAGCAAAGAGGAACATTCCAGAATACACTGAGTTCTCTCTTCAAAATCTTTCTTTCTGGTTCACAGTAAATCCAAGACATCATTATAATTCATTGCAAACTGAAGGGAGAGTCAAAGTCTATTGACATTTTTCTACCATTATTAACTTTTTTTTTCAGCAATAAATTGTGCCTAACAAGTAGCCCAGCCCACAGTAACGGGTAGCTAGGAAGAACGTGTCTCTTCAGGACTCTGAGATCTTAACAAATTAATGCAGACAGAAAATATCAGAGGTCTGCATAATGCCATGAACAAATCAACTACAAGTAGCACCCACTCTCTGTTTTAATAGGTATTCCAGGTACCCATTCCATTTTGCCCTAATTCATACTTTTCCTGATGATTCTCAGTAGATTCTGGGTGTTTAACACGTTATTCTGTTGTGAGCTCTCATTCCAGAAAGCAGGGCTTAAGCTTTGATGAAACACATATTGACATTGATGCGCTCCATGCTGTAGCTCCTCTGTACTCAGTGAGGTGATTTATTGTTGAGCGTTTCCCCACTCAGCACAGCTCATTAGCAATAAACTCAGGTTTGGGACATCAAAGTTGTAGCTGGGAAATCCTCCTCCTGGCTGAAGTCTAACTGTGACTTCAGTATCACCAAGTCATTGAAACCAAGCTGTTGCAGCTGTTTCAGACTAGAGCTGCTCCTGCCTCCAGGAAGGATTTCCAGTGGGTGAGGCCAGGCTGTTGCCAGGTTGCCAATCCATTGAAGGTTAAAGAGGAGCATGTGGACAGACTGTGCTTCACTGCTGTTTTGGGTGGTTGCAGACCAAGCCATTCAATTATCAACAGGGCAATCCTGGCACACAGAGCCTCTCAAGATAACAAGCAAGGGACTGTCTTCCAGGAAAGAGTCTTTGCCCCCCTTACCCAACAGAATTCTGTATCAGAGCTCTTGCTTGTTAAATTACACAAGATATTTCTTTAACTTTCCATACCACTTAGTCTACTAGGTTGTTTTATAAAGTCTTGCTGTTGCACTGCTGCCTTGGATAATAGGGAGGTTTTGCATAAAGCAGGAGGAGCAAAGCAAACTTTCCTTTATTCCATCATACTTAGGCCTATCTCTCCATCCTTCTGCTGAGTGAGTTTCACATTTTTCCCCTGGACATGTGAAGCATGGCCTATGATCACAAACAGAGATGTTCTCACAGGCTTCCCAATATCCAGGGTGTGAAGTGAGTGTGCTGCAGAAGAGGATTATGTATAAGGACTCCCATGAGGAGTCATAACCTACCAGTGACCTGGAATGTCACAGTCTTCCCCAACTTTTACCTCTCTGCTATGAAATGAAGTTATTACTGGCCTGTCAGAGACATAACTCATCCTGATTTTCAATTATGTGTTAGGGTTTTTTTTTTTTTCCTACAGAGATGTTCAGCCTGGTTTTGTTTTTAGCTACAGTGGCCACCTGGCCCATCCCACCCTCTGAGATACTGAGTGCTGCCTGCCAAATCCCAGTGTGGTGTCAGTCCCAGTGGTTCAGTGGATGCAAACCAATGCTCTGCAGTAGGGTTTAGCAATACCTCTCCTAGGATTAGGCTAACAAATCTGACAAAACAAAGATACTCATGTCTGCCAGTGAATGCAACTTCTTACTATGCTGCCAGTTTACTTTTTAAAGTGGATATGGCTGGCAAAAAATGTTTATTCAGCCTGTGTTGTGGGAAAGCATTTTGTATTGCTTTTCTGTCAAGCATGCAGGTTTCACTAGAGTTAGATATTCTGATGAGGATGGCATTTCTCAGTGCACCAGCATTTTCTTTTAGGGCTCAACTGTGAGTTCTAGTCACTCAGGAAGGGGCATCAGTCAGAGTGAAAAGCTAGTTTAGAGAAATTGGATCCTTGAAGGGAAGCAAGAGAATGCTGGAAAAAGGCTTGTGTATTGAATGCCAGGAGATTGTACTGTTTCTAGACCCAAGGGGATTTTGAGACTTGGCTATCAAGTTGGATTAAATTAAAATGGTATCTGCAGAGACAGGCTTAATAAAGAGGATAAAGTGATGCACAGGAGTCCAGCTCATTCACATGGGACCAGGAGAGAGCGAGGGAAATTAATTCTGCGGGCAGGCTGCTGCTTCTGTTGAGTAGCTGTGTTGGTTGGCCAGAAAGCCCAGCTCAGCATCCCTCCCAGCCTCAGGAAGAGCCTGGAGCCAGACACTGGCCTGCCTGCTCTGCTGAGCTCGTGCACAGGACACCAAAGCAGCTAAGAGGGAGGACCGGTTGAATTAAGAAAAGGTTATGGTACTTTTCATAGGAATAAACAAAGGAAAAACCTGAAAAACAGCCTTGTTCTGCTCTTCCTGCTCCCAAGGAAAAGCTGCAGGATGCAGGCATTAAACCAGAAATTGCTAATCATTGGAAATCCTTTCTGCCTTCCTAAATGCAACCACGGGCTTGTCTCCATTGCCTATATTCTGTAATAGAAATTGTTTTGAATAGTAAATAAAATATGCATATCCATAATTCATTGAAATGTTAGACCATCAGGACAGTGAAAAAGGATAACAGAACATGCCACTGATAATTTTTAATGTATTCTAAAATACATAAATCTATGTAAAGTTCATTAGTTTATATAAGCATTGATCTAAAAGCACTAGCTACAGCAGGAGCCTTTTAAGATTGTATATACATTGAGCTTTTTTTAGTAAAGAGGAGCTGATGCAATCTGTGCTATTGATACGTGTATGTACTCTTTCAATATATGAATAAAATGTAGTTAATGTGACTAATAGTGGTGTGTCACACATGTTAAAATATCCAGATTGTGAGGATCCACACTGCCAGAGGAATGGACAGGGTGGGCAAACGGGTCCTTTAGTCCCTATTTATGATCGGGTTTGGCTTTTGACTAGGTGGAGAAAGCCATGCTCAGATTAGTTAAATCTTCTGTGCTGAGGAAAACCTTCGGACTCCCAAGGTTTTGCTGTTCCCTGATTCTCCCCTTCACTCTTTCCTTACACCCCATCTAGTGTTAGCAAGTAAGTAACGCAGCTATAGCTGCGAGTTTCGTTCTTGAGCTGTTCTTTCCTACCACAAAGTAAAGAGATCTTGATTTTCAAAATAATTTTTAAAAATACTTAAGATACTTTAAGTGGATTTCTTACATGTTGAGTAAATAGGAACCAACCCCTAAAATTACTTCCAAGACTTTCAGATCTTTGCTCTGGGCAAAAAAAATCTTAAGATTTGTTAAATTTTACTGAATCATTGACATTTACTCTGAAATTGAAAAAAAAAAGCCAATCTATCAGCAGTGAATACACTTTATTTAAAGCAATCCTTGAGTGTTGTCCATTGATTCTGCTAGTCACTAAGACAGAGGGTAATTCTTTTTTTTCCTCTTTGTTCTTCAGAAACAGCACAACTCTCTGTAACTAATTATAGCCTTGTGCAATCAAAGACATGTCTGACATACCATAATGGGATGCAATTGCTGGGATCATTGCTTTCCTTTTGGGTATTCCACCTTTTTATGAGTCAGCAGCCCTTGTGGTGTGGTTCACTGAAATTCCATCACAGCTCAAACATCAGTTGCAAATCAGCACTGTTTCCTTGTCTACCTTCCCCTGCCTTCTTTGCCCTTGCTAGGTAAGCATTTTTTTTCCACCCATTACCACATTCTTCAAATTTTCCTTGGAAAGTAAATATTACTCCTTGAAAATCATAGCAAGATACCAAGAGAAAAGCATTCCTAAAGAGCAATGCAGGATGGTCACTCCTCTGCAAATTTCTAGGGGAAGACAGAGCAGGGTGTTTCTGAAAGGTCAAGCTAAAGGCAGATGTGCAAGAACAGCTGTAAGAGTCCCACTCATCCCTTCAGTCCCACTCTCTCTTGGCCCACAGAGATGAGCTGTACTCCTGCTCCCTCTTGGCAGCACTGCTCACAGCCAGGAATTACTGAGATTTCTATTTCACTCCCTATCTCAGTAGCAATGGAGCTGGGCTGTTAACACTGGTTGGGTTTCATTTTTACTTCCCAGCAAGCCAGGCACTTGATAAATCTTGCATTCCCCATATAGTCAGCCTCCTTTATGAGAAACTGCAGGCCTGATGATCCAATGGACTTCAAAACTGACCTTTGGAATCAACAAAACCGGCTGGGTTCATGATATTAGATCCCCCACAAAATAAGAGACTGATACTGTGAAATCAGCTCAAACAGCAACCACAAACCCCTAATCTATCCCACAGTACCTATTCCCCCATAAGCCATTGCCATTCTTGCTCCAGAATTCTGTCATGAGGAGTCCAACACGCCCATCATCAGCAGGGACATCTTCAACTACACTAAGTTGCTCAGAGCCCTGTCCAGCCTGACCTTGAATGTTTCCAAGGATGGGGCATCCATCACATCCCTGGGCAACCTGTTCCAGTGTTACACCACCCTTATCTTAAAAAAATTCTTCCATCTACTCTGAATTTATGCTCTTTCAGTTTAAGACCATTACCCCATGTTCTGTTGCTACAGGCCCTACCAAAAACTGTCCCCATCTTTTTATAGGCCTCCTTTAAGTACTGAAAGGACACAGTGAGGTCTCCCCAGAGCCTTCTCTTCTCCAGGCTGAGCCACACCGACTCTCTCATTGCCTTCATAGGAGATGTGCTCCAGCCCTCTGACCATTTTGTAGCCCTCCTTTGGATTTGCTCCAATAGGTCCGTGTCCTTCTCCCTTTGGATTTGCTCCAGCAGGTCCATGTCACTCCCAGGCTGGGAAGCACAAAGCTGGTAAGGTCTCACTGGAGCAGAGTGGAGATGGAGAAACCCCTTGCTCAGCCTGCTGGCCACATTACTTTGGCAGCCCAGGATGTAATTTGCTTTCTAGGCTTCAAGCACACACTATTTGCTTTTGTCCAGCTTTTCAACCTCCAGTGACCCCACGTCCTTCTCTGTAGGGCTGGTCTCAATCCCTTAATCCCCCAGCCTGTATTGATTCTGGGAGTTGTCATGACGCAGGTACAGCACCTTGCACCTGGTCTTGAACCTCATGGGGTTTCCTTTAGCCTCCATCTTGAGCTTGTCCAGGTCCCTCTGCATAACATTCTGTCCTTCAGTTGTGTCAACAGCACGACTCAGCTTGGTGTCCTTGGCAAACCTGCAGAGGGTGCACTCAATTGCTTTGTCTATGTCATTAATGAAGATATTAAACAGCACTTGTCCCAGTATAGACTCCTGAGGGACACCAGTTCTCACTGATCTCCACGCAGACATTGACCCATTGTCCACAACCCTATGGATGTGATTATACATCCAATTTCTCATCCACCAAACAGTCTTCTCATCAGATTCATCTCCCTCCAATGCAGGGAGAAGGTTGTAGTGGGGAACCATGTCAAAGCCTTTACAGAAATCCAGATAGATGGCATCTATAGTCCTTCCTTTGTCCATTGACACAGTCACTCCATCGGAGAAGGCCACTAGGTTGGTCTTGGAAAGATTGGATGAGAAATTTCTATAGGCATCTCCTTATTCCACTTTTGCCATGTCAGTGAAGTAGACTAGGTAGAATTTGGTGGAAAGAAAGGAAAGCAGGTGCCAGAAGTTCAATATAAGTAATATTGAAGTAGAGATTAGAAAACTAGAGATGGTGAGACAAATGTTTAGTTACCTTGAGGGAAACAAATCACATTTTCTAAGCACAGAGATAAATCAATGTGAGATCAGGGAATCTGAGAGAATAAAAAATATCTTTCTAAATAAAGGATAGGAGTGATAGCATATGAAGTGTGAGTTTACTTAATTGCCGTGTAGAGAAAGTTATAAATGCCTTTCCAAGGTCACTCAGAGAATGCAATCCACATCATTTTCCTTTCAAGAGTCACCCTAGTTTATGCTTAATTAAACTATGCAAGCTCTGCACACTCTAGAAAATGCCCTTTTTATTACATTGTACGCAATTTGCATTTCTGAAGGGCATTTGGGGACCATGACATCACCAGAATGAAGGGCTTCTGGTAGCATTCCTCCCATTTTTATTCGTTGGTAATTGTTGACTTCTATTCCAAAGTTCATTTCTATTTCCTGCTTGGACATTAGCACTGGATTGTACAAGAATGCTCATTTTCCAACTTCAGTGGCAGTTTCAGTTCTTCTGACTTAGCAGCCCCTTGGGGCTGACTCATCCTCCAGTTGCAGGTGTGCCCTGGCAGTTAATTCTTCATTTTAGTCCCACGAAGGAAAGGCCAAGGGGTCAAGAAAGTACTCACCACCCCTAAAGCTGGCAGGGTCAATGTGGATGGAGCCTGGGCTGGCGCATGGGTGGAGAGAGCTGCATGTGGATTAATCTCTCCCTTCTGTTTCTTTCTTTTTGGTCTTGTCAGTATGGAAAAAAGTTTTGCCAGAGTTTTATGGAAAACAATGAGGATAGGATGGTGTAGGTTTACTTGGGATGCTTCTGAGAGCAAGCTAGAAATAGGTAGAGGGAACAGAAGTTAAATCAGCAACTCTGGTTAATGGCATCTGCCTACTATTTGTTTGCAAACTCTGAAGCCCAGGGGTCTCCTTGGATGCCCATATTCTCCTGTTCCTGCTGACAGCATTTTCTGTCTCTGCTTTGTGCCATTAGCATCTGGGGAGAAAACTGCAGGCCTTTCATTTCGGAGGAAGAGTTATTACAATTATCTGTGCCTCTGTCACCTCAGGATCTGATTATGGTGCTTGGGTTGCACCTTGCAATCGTTACAATTAAGACTTAATGAAGTGAGTAACTACAGAGTTCTGCGGTTACTCCCCACAAACTCACTGCAGCCACCTCTATCAGAGGAATATCTACCACCACAATTTTTATGATTTGAAATATTTGGAGCTTGTCCTATAAGCCCCCACACAGCTGGGACTGTGAAAGCCTGGCCAGCTCTCCTCTGTCACAAAAACAGACTGGATGAACTTGGAGCATATTGCTGGCTGAAGATGGGTGCAGATAGAATTTAAAAAACCCCAACAAACAACAACATTCACTGCTTTTTGAGCTGGAAAATGATAAAGAAATCCTGGCTGACAACTATGTGGAGAGGGCTGTGCTCACACCTGTGCTGAATTCCAGTCCACATGATGGAGCAGTTACAGAGGTGCAGGCAGCTGGTGTGTCTGAGCCAGCCAGTCCATTGCAGGGGACACATGGCTCTCACATGGCTTGTTTCAATGTGCTTTAAGGATGCACCTGACCCAAGACAAGAGAATAAAGTGAAATACAGAACAAACTGACACTTTAATACCTTTCTGGCACCCTTGGCTTAAAACAGAATGCACCTATGTGCAGGCACACTTGCCAATCCTGTGCTGCCTTGCTAGTAACAAACAGTGATTGGTCCCTTTGCTTTTCTCAGACATGGTTGAAGACAGATTTGGGGATAAAATGAAAGGTAATAGACAATTTATCTTCTTTCAATTTTCTTTCTTTGCCTCTATCTTCATAATTGCTGGGAGATCATTATGTCTGAATCATCAGACTTGAAGAACCATATGCCATTTCCCCTTAAATGACAGCTGAGATATTTATCTTTATTGTTGTAGGATGTCTGGTAGCAACATCTGCAGGTCAGCTGAGGATAATTTGTCTTTTGATATTTTTGATAGAGTATCAATGAGGGCCAGCTGGAGCCAATCATGACCCTTTGGTGTGGTGGGCAGAGGAGAACAAAGAGTTTCTTGTGCCTCGGCACCAGTCACTTGCTGATGTGCTGACAGCTGTAGGGGTAGGGGGGGGTGAGATTACCTTTTGAATTTGGGAGTTTGTGAAGATGCTGAAGCCTCAAGGCTGCCAAATGGAGCTGTACATGTCTGTCATCTGGCCATAGGCACTGGGCCTTTTCAGGGAGATCCAGTTCAGTGAGCACTGAGAGGAAAGGGTCCTTTTGTGAACTGTAGAGAGAGCTGTGCTAATCAAGAAGAGCTCTCTGCAGTGAGAAATGCTGCACATTTACTGCAGTCATCAGTAGAGGCACACTAGATTCCTTAGGAAAAAACACAGGAATGTTCACATTTTCAGCTGCTATTCAATTCTTATAGGTGCTGTCTTTAGTGTTTGCTTTACTGAGATGCTTCTCCAGTTTTTAGTTAGTGAGCTGAATACTAATTTTGTCTTCTGCCTTTGTTGTCCATGTTGGTCAGACCTGTGATTGGAAGGATCATCAGAGACAAGGCATTGTATGGATTAAATCAATTCCATGTCATTTGCAGCACCAAAGTGTTCCTAAGTATAGTCCTGACTTAGTGACCTTAGTGAATGTCAGCAGTCAGTGAAGTCACACTCAGCACTGACACTGGAGCTATTTAGGAAGTAATGAGTTGGCACAGCACACCAACTTCTGGAATAACAAGGAGCTTGCTGAAGTCTGATGCATGCTCCACATAGTGGTATAATTTAGTGAAGAGGGTGAGTCACTTCTGCTCCCAAGTGCAGCCCAAGGCATGAAGTTTGTCTTCACTAAAAACATCTCAGGCTCATCTATGGGTACCCTGCTGTATTTCACCTTCACTTGTCCACACTGACAGCTAGCTCAGGATTTACCCTTTAAGCTGAAGAACACCAACTATCTGTAGTTACCCATGAACACTGACACTGAGGTAAACACTGTAGAAATTATCTAGAGTCATAACAACTGTAAAAAAAGATCTTTCACAAGCCCTTTTATCTGAGGTAACTCATGAGTTGTTGACAGTTGTTGACACCCTCATGCATGGGCTAAGGAGAATGCTTATCAGCCCTCTATTATTTGTAACAGCTTGGGTGATAGGAAAGCTCAACCCTCCCCAACCCCAAGGGGAGGCAGGGTCTGGATCCCAGTCCTGGCGCTCTCCAGAGCCCACACTTGGAAATGAGAATAGATTATTTGGCACAGGCAGCATATGAGGGTGCCCAGGCCTTTGGGGAAAAGACAGAATGTTACAGGCAGTGGATTTAAATTCTTCCAAGCAACAGAAAATTTCCAAACAACTCCTTGGGGAGCAGCTCTTCCCAATCTGGGGAGGGGACCAGCAGGTGGCAACTGTTCCTCTAGCTTATTATGTACAAAGCAAATTTCTGTCAAGAAACACCTGATTTACCTGAACAATCCAGCAAGATTTACTGGGAGAAAGGTTGTTCCACTTGGTGCAAACCCCAAGGGATGGGATTTGGACCTTCTCTTCCTTTACTTGGTAAAGCCTGGCAATTGCTGTCACCGAGAAACCAAGGCACAGTCACAAACTGTTTTGTGTGGGAAAGCAGATGCCCAGATGACCACACTCCCTGCTTTTTGCAGCATGATCTTGAGTAGGTACTGAAATGTGCCACCCCAGTGTGACAGGCAGCCAATCCCGCATAATTCTGTATTTCTGTTTGTGCTCTCAAATCAAAATACAGCTTCAGTCTGAGGTAGCTTCTGAACAAGACAGACTACTTCTTTCAGTGAGTTTGTTCTCTAGTGTCAACAAATCAAATCTGAATTTGCTCAGTTTAAATATATTTTCTGGAAAATTCACTGTTGGATACATCCTATTACACAAGTGTCTGAAAATCAAAGGAAAAACTATTAGGAAAGGATTCTATCTTCTGGTTTTTTACTGTTCCTTCTCTCTCTGAAATCTTTCACATGCAGATGTTGATGGTTTGTCAAGCACACAAAAAACAGCTCAGTTTCTGCAGATGCAAGAAAATAGAATATCTGAAGAAATAGCAAAGAGTAGAAGCAAATGAAAGATCTTTTTCAATAACGTGCAAGGTTACAGAAAAAAATGATATTCATGAACCCTCTAAAACTGAATGCAAAGCAGTGAGATTGTATTTACTCTAACAAGAGAGCTTTCTTTTGTCTCTTTGTATTTAACACCAAATTATTAACATTGTCCCCCATGGTAGCAAATTCAATAATTTGGAAACATATTTGCCTTTTGCAAGTAATATCCATTACAATAAAACATATTACATTTGTTGTCAAGACCTATATGGGTGTTATAGATGGAAACTGAAGGTAAAAAAGAGCTGGTTTATTATACCATGAGTTCAGCACACCAAACTACTTAACCTCTTGTGCCTAGTCTTTCACTCTTCAGTTTGAAATGTGGCCAAGATTACATATTCCTTTTGCATGGACTAGAGACTGCCCAGCAGTGACCTCTGTGCCCAGGTAAAGTCTGGACTAAAAAATGACTCCATGTTGCTAGGGATTTCTGCCTCATCCTGCTTGGCTGCCTACTGAGAAACACCATGCAGGTATTGATTACTAACAGGTTGTTAAATATCTTTCAAGAAACAACATGAAAGAGCAATTTCAGCTGGTGCACACTGTGGTGAGTTTTCTTCCAGGCCAATGGTGAGGTAGCTGAGACAAACACCAAGAGCAACATGCTTAATCTGTGTGATTGCAGCCCTGCTGGGGACCAAGAGGAATGGGAGACCAGGGAAATTTGCCCACTGGACAGGGGTTCATGGCTGAGGCCTTGTATTGAACCAGCACAGCAATTCTGGACTGTTTAGATCCTCAGGTCTCCACGCTACACATGGGTTTTTTGCGCTGGGCATCATTGCACTGCACACTGATGCAGGTGTGCCACGGTGCTTCAGTGACTGTAAATTTGGTGTCTTTGGCAGAAAATTCAGAAGTAAAGAAGAGGTCCTCCTTTTTGCTTTCTGGCTCTTTGAAATGAAAATATTATTTCAAAGATCTTTCCTTCCCTATTTCTCAATTCCATTGCTGACACCTGAGATTTATGACAAGCAAGATAGGGTCATGAGCAGCTCAGGTAGTGGAGGGAGCCCTGTTCTGGAGACAGAGGTGGTTTCTGACCGGGCAGATCACACATTGTGCTAAGCCATCTCTGCTCCTCTCTTGATGCAGCCCAGGCCTAGAGATAGGGTGCAGTAACCATGCAGACGTGCACCACTGCTGAGATGGTGCTGGCTGCGGAGCACAGCAGAGCTGGACTTCAGGGAGGTCTCAGCTGTTTAACTTCCAAATAAACTGCATAATTACAGTAGGTCAAGAAGTGACTTGGGGCTCTTCGGGAGGGAAACAGACCTGCAAATACCAAAGGACTACGGCTGCAAATTGCCTATTGCTCCTCCTGTGAGTAGGGAAGAGTGGGTGGGAAGGAGGAGTGGCCAAAGAGGTATTGTCTACATGGAGGGGAAGGAATCTAAACCACCTATCAAAGAGAGGGAATGAATGTTTTGCTCTTTATTTGTTCATGCTTTCCTGCTGTATTCTGAGCTTCTGACTGCATTCCCTTCTGCCAGGCAAGATATTCCTCTTTGTAAACAGCTTCAGGGAATACAGTTAGATGTTTTGGACAAATGGGTGCATTCAGTCTTATGGGGTTTCAGGATGCAGGTTTAGCCCATTCTATTACTCATTTGGTTGCTCTACGTACCCTGAACCATAACAATCTGACAGCATAGCAATGTAGTCAAATATTCCACAGCAGTGCAATTCACAGCATATGAAAACCTTTGCAGAGTTCAGGCACTGCATATTTCCACCTAAGACTTGCATCTTACCCCATTGTGTGGTTGAGGATAATGAAAATTTAAGACAATGTTTTCTAGCAGTTTCTCTTCTAGTACTGCTGTGCAGTTGTGAGAGGGCTTTTCACTCTGAACCCTGCATAATATATGCCCCCAGAACTGCAAGAAAAATATGCTGAAGAAAACAAAAATACCCACCTTGGATATTCTCCCCTGTGATTTTCCGCACTATTGGTCTAGTTTATGCTTCCAAAGACCACCCATTTATTTCCTCCTGGCTGTTAAAGCTCCTTTTCTCTGTTATTCCCTCTTCCTACAGCTCTTTCACCCTCTTTTTTCAACTGGTGTGAACAGCTAAGATGAAAGAAAGAAAAAATGAATGGAAAAAGATTAAAGACCTCTACCAAGAACCTCTTGCAAAAGGAAATTTGAGGTATCTCTGTGGTATGAGGGTAAGAGGATATTTTGAGAAGTCTTCCTGTCTTTGTCTTTATTGTCTGCCAGACAGACAATAGTGAACTTCAAAACTGAAGTGTTAGTCTGAAATTGTTTCTGGGACTACATCCCTCAAGCCTTTATGGGGTGGTAGCATTGAAATGGGGCTGACTTTTCCCAGTCTCTGCCAGCCCCACTTGAATGGGAACCTCTCACCCCATTCCCAACAGCAGGCTGAGCCATGTGAGCATTTTTTCAGCAGAGTAACACCCACAGGCACTTATTGCCCCCTCTGTGTTTTGATTAATATGCTGGATTGAGCCACATCATCTTCTCAGAGCAACCTGATGTCCCTGGGAGGGTGCAATGGCTGCTTTCCAAACCCTGCAGCAGGGAGCACCAGGGCATAAGAGCTGACTCACAGAATTGTCCTCATACACAGTGACAAAGGAAGCAGGGACATCAGTCACAAAGAGACCAGGGCTTTGACAGTGACAGCTGATGATCTACAGCAGCTGCATTTAGTTTGCAGTCAGTTCATGCTGGCTGGGGAGCAGAACTTCAGATGTTTATGTGCCTTTTTGGGATTTTTTCTCTTTTATCATATCCACGGAATTATGCACATTGTTCCAGTTGCTGTGTATATTCCAGCCTGAAAAATTGTTCTCTTTCAAATCCCTGGTGGCCTGCTAAAGCCCCAAAACAAGCTGCAAGGATTAATTCCTCCCCAGATAAGATTTTCCTAAACCCTAACAGATAATTTGTTTGAAGTTTAATTTTAGTCTGTTATTACACACACGGGCCTTATCTTCATTCAGAGTCGTTAGCAAAATTAAACAAGCCTCTGCAAACAGGAAAGGGAAGCATGAAAGAGCCCTAGCACACAAGCGACACTCAGAGTTAAAGGCACCAATGGTATGCTTATGCAGGGCTGGCAAGTCTGAGTCCTCAGGGACTGGTGATTTCTCATGGTCTTCATGACCCATGAAGCAGGGGCACATCCTCCCCTCTGGGACCTTATGGTGCTCAAGCTGCCTCTGCCATGGTCCATGACCATGCCAAGGTCCATGACCTAAGCCCTGCCCCTCCTTCTGGCTTACAGGATGCCTCACATCATGGTTTCCCAACTCTTGCCCTCCTCCCTGCATTGCAGCAGCTCTAGGTTTGCTCCCACAGATGCTGAAGAAATTACAGCACATGTGCTCAATGAACAAAGAGAAGAAAAGCAAGGCCACATCACATCTTGTGTAATGCTCACTGAAAAGGTCACAGAATCAGTGGTACCACTGATTGAAGTCTATCCTCGCTGCTTTGCATGGTGGGTCCATACCCCCACCAGTGGGCTGAACTCTCCTTCTATTCCTCATGACACAGGAGCCAAGATTGTCTCCCTATGGCACCACTCCATTAATAGGATTTGGGCCCTCAGTCTCAGGAGGGTGTCTGAACACGTCAGCACTGCAGTGTACTCCCAATCAGGGTGATGTTTAAGTGAATATCTACACAGCTGCCACATTTGTGCTATTTCACCTCAGTCAACAATGTCTGAACCAGAGCTCAGTTGAGAATGTTGCACTTTATATGTAGTCTTGTCATTACAGAAAGCAAGACTCTGAAAACAAGTGCTCTGAAGTCTCCCTTCTCCAACTGTAGTTGTATAAAAATTCCAGATCTAGAAAAACGGGACTGCTATTACTAGTGACTTCCACCAACCTGGAAAAGGAGCAATGCTTCTGGTCTCTGCCTTTAAAGATTTTTTTTCTTTAGCTCTGCTATGACCCCTTCAGTCTCTCTAGAGAGCACATGAGTATTTCTGGTGCACTGCAGCTGAAAGGGATGCTTGGAGCTCTTCAAATTTGGCATATGATTAGGCCTCAGGACAGGATGCTGAATGCCTGAGCTGCATTTTCTGCTCTTCCCCAAGTCCATAGGTCCATGATCAAGTCACTTAGGGCTAGACTGAGAGGAATATCAGCAGGATGCCAATATGTCCCTTGAGCATCCAGCCAAGCAGTCTGAGGGCTGCTCTGACCTCTTCCACTGCTCTTAGGTAGAAGCAGACACCTCAGAAGAGATAAGAAATTGGGGCAGCCTTTGTCATACTTCCTAATCATTCAGTATTATCAGTGTAGTCATCTAATTTATTATTTTCCTATGGGTATAAAAAAATAATTATGATTAATGAAATTGTTAATTTTAAAAGAAAATATTATAATTCAGACTCTCTTTGTAACTCAGTAGTACAAAAATTAAGCAAGCCAGTCTAGACTAAGGTTGTACAGTAATCTCCCATTCACACACTCCACCTATATGTAATAATATAAATGCATTTATAACAGTTAACCAGCTATTTCAGTAGTAACAGGTTTGCCACATATGTTTTAAGGAAAAAGTAAAAGAGAGTGACTATCACTAGTTCCTCATATTTCTCATAAACGTGAAAAGTCCACTGTGTTTCTATCACAGAGATGAAGACTTGTTAATCCTCATAAAGGCATCCTTGTGGCATGGGAAATCCTGTATCTGAACACCAGAGTGATGCATCAATAACAACCACTGAATTCAGCCATTATTTTTGTTGATGGAGAATCGACAGTGTAATTTAATTTAAGGCAGCCTGCAAAAAGAAGCTCTAATGGCCAGAAATATCTTCATTCTCCCTGCCTTGTAATATGGGTAGGCCTGTGTAGAGTTAGATGGAACAGAGTACAATTTTTCTTCTGGTTAAGTATTACACAGCAAAAGAGCAAGTGGTAATAGGCACAAATTGCTGTAATGGACATTCTGGTCAGATAGAATCACAGAGGAGGTAAGTTGGGAGGGACCCCATCACGTCATCACTTTCTTCTATCATGAGAGAGAAGGAAACAAATTTATTCACTGTGGTGAAACACTGTGCTGCCCAAGGAGGTTGTAGGATCTCTGTCCTTGGAGACACTCAGAACTAGACTTCACAAAGCATGTTAACCTGACCTAACTTTGGCATTCCCCATGCTTTGAGCAAGGTGTTGCACCAAATGAGCTCCAGAGTTTCTTTTTATACTTCTATGATTTTATGATAGACACAAAAGTGCTTTTGATGCATTAGTTGACAAGGTTTTTTGTATTACCAAGAGGGAGCAACATGTTTTAGTTCATGTACATGAATGCACACGCTATGCTGGAGGACTAAAGGCAGGACAAAAAATACCACATAGGCTTCAAATACCTGGAAGCAATTTCACAACTTCAGAGAGCAGCCTCCTGCTCTGGGTCATGAGTGTGGCTGCTCCCTAGAGGTTAGACCACATCTTTTGTAGAGAATCTGATAAACTGAGTTCTACAGGTAAAAGTGAACTTGGAAGTAATTTAATCAGAATTATATTTTCTCCTTGCACTAATTTTTAGTGCTTTTTCCTTTATTTTATTTTTTTCCTGGAAAGTATATACTACCTCCAAACAGACTAGGTAGTATTATGTTCCTCTGAGAGCTCACTAAAATCGGGCCAGTTCTTAAGAAATTATTGGCAGCAGGTAACACTTCCAAATTATTTATTTCCATAGCATTTTCCATAGCAAAAAATAATTTTGAGTGTTTTTTCTTTTCCTTAACAAAATGAGCTATTTTGATAGCAAAACTATTAAAAATTAGTACATATTCAAGTTTCTGTGAAAGCATTACAGCAAATCTACCACTGCATGTGTGTTCCTCCTCAGCTTGCAGAGCCATGCCAGCCTATTTGCTGTAAACAGTAACAGCATGTTCTAACTTCATACTGGGAAAAACAGAAAAAGCATTTTCAACAGCAGTCTGAGTAAGATTGTAAACAACATAACAAGCTGTGAAAAGACTAAAGTGATGCTCTCTTGCTGAAAAAAGACCTCTAAACACAGATGAGCAAGGTAAGGTTCCTGGGTACCAATATGGCTAGAGCAGATAAGGGCTGAATCTGCATTTCTCTGCTATGGAACTACACATACCTGTGAGATGCAAGGCATGCTTTTCATGGATATTCTGATTCAAACTAAACATTGTAACCCATTCTTATTAGAGGCAAGTAAGGTAATTTGGACTAGTCTCAGGTAATTAAGGTCTCTTGTTCAAGTGTTTCACTTGAATGTGTGAAATCCAAGGTTCAAGGGACCAAGGAAAAGTCTTCCTGTGTTTCAACATCTTGTTTTCATATGCCTCTAAACACTTGGAAAATGTGAGCTAGTAGAAACTCAGGATTCAGACACAGACAGAAAACCCCTCAATGTTGTGACTGTGGTGAGCAGATGACAGGGCAGCAGGGAAATATCAGATATTTTGATTGCCAATGGTGTTGATATCAAGACTGATTTCTCTTTACTGCAATCACTTTTAATAGAATTTTTAAAAAAATTCTGTACTAGTTATTTAGAGTCATAGCTAAGCTGTTAGTTTTTGTGGGGAATCTGGTGCTCGTGGTGATAGCACTGGACAGTCAACTATGTTTTCCTGAAAACACACTTGAATAAATCTTTATACCAACAGAGCTCTAGGATCAATCAAGCCTTCACATGCTGTCCAAATGAACCATATTTTCAGACCTTCTGGGCTTGATCCGAAAGAAAAACAGTGCTTCAAACACCTCAGATGTTTTGGGAGGTAAATTCAAAACTCTCACTCTAACATGGGGTCACCTTTAACAACTTTATTTATGGAAGAAAAATTCTCTCTGATCAAAAGAATGGTCCTGAAATCTATAATGGGATCTGATTTGTGTGGTTTGTTTTCTTCTGGGATTTTGAGACTGTTGGTTCTTATTTTTTCATGTGCTATTGATTTGTGTTCCCTGACAGAATAAGCACAAGATTCGTTTACATGAATAACCCCTGAGGCTTGAAATGCCCCAATACTCTAACAGAACACCTCATTTTTATTTATTTATTGTGGCAGTGTATTTTTCCCCACTGGTTACTAACTGCTCTCACCCTAACATTATGCCAGTATAAAACCTGGGAACTGATTTAAATCACTACCTTAAAAAGAAAAGACAAATGGTAGCTGTACTGGCAGGCATGAACCCAACGGGAGACGCATTAGGGGAGTTCTTTCCCACACGGCCTCTTGCTGGTGTGGTACCCATGGTCCAGGCCACACACACCAACACAGCCCTGCTGCCCACAAGATGTCTGTGGGAGAACATCTCAGGTGCAGCCTGCATGGGACAGGGCAGCTCTTTGCCTTTATGTAGATAAGCCGTAGGGTAAATGCTGTCCTGTGGACTGCTCAACTTAATGAAGTTTTTCCATCCTTTTATCATAATTTGCTTTCTCCTGTATCTTCTTCTACCACGCTGAGTTTTTGTTAAATCCAGAAAAAGTATGATATATGTGGAATGGATCCTTGGGCAGGGAATGTTTAACAGAACTGGTAATACTACTGCTGCTCACTTGGAGCCCAAAAATTATGAATCAGACCCTTGAAAATTCACAAAACCCTACCCTTGATTCGGTGCATAGTTTGCACTGTGTGCAGCTTGCTCTTCCATGCCAGGACCACTCCACATGGGCTGGGAGCTGAGTAGCTTTGTGTCCAGCATTCTCCTGAGAATCTGCTCTCCTCAGGTTTGCTGTACTGCTTTCTCCTGTTGCTTGGGAGGTGTTCAGTGCCTGCACTCAGACTTGCTTGCTGGCAGCTAATGCCCTAGTGCTTTGACTCTGCCACAGGAATGTGCTTTCAGGTCAGCTTGGTGTTGTCCAGGTTGTTTCTGCACCCTTTGTAAGTTGTTGAGAGGCTGATTCTTTTACCTGTCAGCCTCTGCTCGGCTGTGTTTTAGTCTCTAAAGGATTAAAACCACCATTATTCTCCCAGTTCCTCTGCATCATGCCTGTCCTTCATGCCTTGTGTGGCTTGCTGAGCAGGCATTCCCTGCTGAGCCACTCTGCAGCTGCACAGCAGCACCTCTGCCTGACCTGCTCCATGTGCTTGGACTGGCCACGCTTTGCCTCACATGCCTGAACACACCCTTGCTGCTGTGAAAAGAGGGCAGTCCAGCTCCCACAGCCAGAGCATAACACACCACCAATATGTTCATCCTGGTGTATGAAGGCAAGAAGCACCTCCTTGGCTTTACCCCAGGTAATAGCTTCCTTTGCTTTTTAGCCCTTTAATTTTCCTTTATTTCCTTGCTGGTGTTTTGGTTTGTTTTGTTTTGGTTTTTTGTTTTGTTTAGGTGGAGCCAGTATTTGTCTTCAAATACTGGTTCCCATTGTATTCTCAGATGGATGTTCAATGCACTTGGCTTAACTCAAGCCTATACCTTTTACATCCCTGGCTTTTTATGGTGGATATTCATCTTGTTTGGTCAATTCTTGTGTGTTGCTGGGCTTGTAAGGGCTTTTCAGGGATGAAGAGACAGACAAGAATCTTGACTCTATGATTAGAAGGCTGGATTTATTATTTTATGATATATATTACATTAAGACTATACTAAAAGGAATAGAGAGAAAAGATTAGAAGCTTGCTAAGCTAAGAATAGAAAAAGAAAAAATAAACAAAGGAGCTCTCTCTGATTCTGTCTCAGAGAGCTTGACTTCTGATTGGCCCTTAATTGTACACAAGCAACATGGGCCAATCACAGGTGCACCTGTTGCATTCCACAGCAGCAGATAACCATTGTTTACATTCTCTTTCTGGGGCTTCAGCCTTCCAGAAGAGGGAAAAAATCCTAAAGAAAGGATTTTTCACAAAAGATGTCTGTGACACTTGTGCTGGCTTTAGCTGACATTTTTTGAAGTCCTGCCTCATACGCCTGCCCCATTCTCACAGGGAGCAGAGTGAATTCTCTTTGAGAGCCATGGATTGATCTGCTGGACCCAGCTGTTGTGCATCTCTCCTGGGAAGGTGATGGTCCAACAGCACCCTGACAGACCCATGTTTGTCACACACACCCTGGTGAGCGTGGGGCTCAGTCTGCTGCCAGTTACTCCTGTGGTCTGACTTCATCCTTGGCTTGTGTTACTGGAGGTTCATGTAGGATGTGCTGTAATGCCTCACAAGTGCTCTGCAATGGCCTCTGATCCAGCTGCACATGTAGTTCATGCCCAAAAATAACTGTCAGACTTAAGCAAGAGACAGTGGTGCTCCCAGTCCTTGTTTGAGAGTGAGATTGGAACCATGGGTTGGCCAGTGGTGGATCTGGGGATTCAGGGAAAGCCTCTCCAGTCTGGAGTTTTATAGTTTTGAACTAGTTCCTCAGTCAGGCCCTGCTCAAAGGCAGGCAGACCCATAAAATAAAGTCAGATACAAAAAGGGCTCATCTAGAGTGAAAGAGCAGAAAGATAAATAAATACAAAGAGAGGGACAAAAGTACAGTGCAACAAAAACCACAGAGATTTAAAGTAGACACATTGTAAAGAGGGAGAGGATGGGAAAGGGAAGCTGAAATCTAGAAAATTACTCAGTAGGCTAGTAAAGAGCATGTTCTCAGATTTTAATTGCTCTAGAGTTAAGATAATTAGAGTTAAGATAAAGAAGGTGTACTTGCCACTTACATAACAAGCTTTCTTTTTTTTTTTTTTTTTTGGCTTTTCTCTTAGATCTTGCAGATCTAGGGATAATATTTTCTGTATTACTTGTGGGCTATCTCTATAGCACTCAATAGTATGTAACCATGCCACAGAATGCAAAAACTTTAATAATTCCTGTCTCAAAAAGAAGAATTGAAGCCTTGGCTTTTCTAAGGTCAACCAAAAAATTCTATTTCACTTCAGTGAGAATTCAGGATTTCATCTCAGTCATGAAGGTTGTTCAATATTGAGAGTTCTGTGAACTTCAGGTCATCACCAAAGCCAAACCTTGGGATTCAGGTGGTTTTTTCCCTCGAATCTAATGTAAATTGGCAGGAGTTTCTCCCACTGCTCATAAAGCAGAGAGGCTGTTCCAGGGTTAGTAAAAAATAAGCTGCAATTCTTCTTACTTTGAAGAAGAATTTTTCAGTGTAGTGTAGCAGGGGTAGGTTTCAAAAAGGTGACTAGAAAACAAGCATTTGTACACAGGACTTTCAATGAGGACGTTATCTCCTCTAATCCGAGAATTCTCTTTTTTCCTGGCTTGGGGGAGCAGCGCTTTACAGACAAACACAAAGGCAAAACAGCCATGTGCTCTGAATAACTTACATTCAAATTAGATTGACAACATAATGAGAGCTGAATAATGTTATATTTGGAAGTCATTGATAGAAATCATCCTCAGCTCGTATCTTGAGAGGATAGTAGGATGAGTGGTTATCTATGCCTCTGCTACTCTGCTTCTTCTTTCACAGTCATTTTCTTTCCTCATCTTGCCTGACACTCTTCAAAATAGCCTCTTTAAGACATGAAATTTATCGTTATTTAAAAAAAAAATCTTCCTAACTTTCTGGATGGACCCTTATAATGCTCTGATAATGTTTTAGAGTTGGTGTACTCAAATCCTCACTGATTTCCAGGATGGGTCTTAAATCACACATTATATACTCTTATCCACCAATACTCTGCTGGATTTACAGTTCCAGTTAAAGTTAGATCTGTGAAAGAAGATGACATCTCCTGCTCCCTATCTTTTTAAAATACCAAATCGATTTAAGGGTTTAACTTATTGTTATAGTTTATCCTGAACCTTCTGAATCAGTTCATTGTATTTTAGCTGTAGCTATATAAAATTCTATACACTGAAATTGTTTGGCCATACTGAGAATGTCTATGCCATGATCCATCACTGCCACTAACTGCCAGCAATTAAGAAATCCTCCTTTATTCTCCATTCATTTAAGTGAATCTCTAAAACTACTATTGAACACCAGGAGTACATCTTACTAGGTTTTAATTTTTTTCTTCTTCTTTTAAGGAGCACTTAATATTTACCTGAAAGGCATTTCATTGTTTAGTGTCTTCAGTAGCTGTCAAAAGAGACACTGGGAAGACCCAATGAAATACAGACTTGTAAGACTGACTGTAGTAGTGAGCAAGATAATGGAAACATTTATAAGGCAGATTACAATTCATTTAGGAATGTGATTTAATAAAGGGAAAGCTGCCTGGTTCTGCTAAAAGAGGATCATGTATAACAAATGTATTAGGGTCATTTCAAAGCACTGCTGAATTGATAAAGATGAAATCATTGACATAATTCATCCAGATTTCAGGAAAGTATTTGTTACAGACTGTACAGGAGATCAATTTACAAGGTCAGAAGGCAGAGCATAGGGGACAACTTTTGAAATGGAATACAAATTGGTTGAGGCTCAAGAAACAGATGGTGTCAGTAAAATGAAACAATTCAGGGTGTGATGAGGTCTGGATTTGCCTGAACACGAATGCCGGGTACCACACGATTCAGGTCCCAAATCATTTGTTGTGCTACGAATGTGGGCATGGGCAGGTCTGCACTGCCTTGGAATGAGGAGACTTGCAAACCACTCTGGGCTGATTGATTGAAAACAACCGTGAAAATGCAAATCATGGTGGAGAAACCCATGCAGTAAATGCACTTCTCAAGTCCTCTATGGACAGCAGAAAAATGCCTAAAATTCACAGGTGATTAACCACTTCTACCTGCTTTTTAACACCATCTGTGCACCTTGTTAAATACCAAATTGAAACAGATACATTTTCCTGGTATGTCAGAATCTACCCAACCACTAAAGCTGAAAAAAATTACATTGTGCTGTTAGTGAAACCCATGCACAATGCAGAATTGAAAGCACAGAGGTCACTCTCCATAAGCAAAATGTCCAGGCAAGTACCTTTACAACAGTCTTTGATTTCTTCTTACTGAGTGGATTTTTTTCTCCTTGTTTTATGAATAGACTGAGGAACAGCCTAGAATTAAGTACAAATATGACTGAGAACAGCAAGCTTAAAGGAGGGTCCTAAAATAGCAATATTCCAATAAAGACTCACTGTCTGTGTACACAGATTGGCTCAAACGTGAAATGAGGGACCATATAACTCAATACACTCTGTTAGATGCTATGTTATTGCTTCTTTTAAAGGAGAAAGGCTATACATCTTAAAGTTTTGAGGGGAATTAGGCACCTCGTAGCATTTAAAGTTCCACCACGGAACTTAGCTTCTAGCCTTGAAGTTGCTTGAACAGTTTGATGCTTTTGGACCACACCTCCAACAATGAAAGCGTTAATTAATTTTATTTATTCCACCCTTCAAATGTATTTCTAAAAACAAAGATACATCTACTTAATGTGAATATTTATTTAAACCTTGACGTCTGTGCCAAAACTTCACGCAGAAAACTCTTCATGCAGGAAATATTTTTGGCAAAAGCATGTAGAGTTTGACCTATTCAGCTGAGATCTCAGTGTCTTTGTCTCCTTATTTTTGGATACCACACCAAATTACTAGTACACACCCACAAAACAACTTCTTGTGCTCTGCTGGCAGGTTTCAGGAATCTCACTTTTAAAAGATAGTAGATGTAAACCAGTTGGCTAAAGAAAGTACCAGAGATATGCATGACATGTACAAATTGATTGAAATCCCGTTTTATCATTCATTTCAGTATGTTTGGCTTAAATTGTGATTCAGAAGGTGTTTCATAATTTTTATTTGTCTCTACAAGTTGCCTCTGGAGAACAAGGCAAGGGCCAGGGAGAGACATTTCAGCTTGTGAATTCTGCCCACTGCTGAATACAAGTCAGAGCCCTCAGCCACTACCTTATTTAGTTTTATGGAGTTCCTCTTGGTACCAACTGTTTGATGCCTCCACGATTTGTCAGAGTGAATAAGTAAACATAGCATCCACACATCACCTCTCACTAGGAGTAGGAGATTATATTTTAAATTGATTCAGTTACCAATAAGCATGAAGAAAAAAAAAACATTCTCAGTGAAAGTTAAAATAAAAAGCAACAAACCAAGAACAAAAAGGAAAAAAAAGGTGTGGAGGGATAGAATGCAAGAAAATAAAGATAGTGCAGAAGGTAGTCTCACACCCGAGGAGTTGCAGCTGCACTAATCACCAAAGATTAGGAACAGGCCTGTCCTTAATAGGCCACAGCTGTGTCCCATGAGTGCTACAAAAGAGTGGGTTAGCTGGGTGAGAAGAGGGTTGGAGTTTGTTGGCTGTACTGTGAAGAAGGAGTCAGTGTCTGTGAGGAGCTGCCCATGAGACATCACCAAGAAGATACAGGACTTTTGCAATAAGATGTCAACAAAAAGGTATGAAATTCAAAGGTAGATGAAGCAGTAATAAACAAATTAAATTCATAGATCTATTTTCACTGGAATGATAACTTAGTAAGCTCATAATCTAATCAGTTAAATGGATAAGTCAAGTGAAATTCTGGAGTCATGCTACAACTTTTATATCTCTAGATCTTGTCCAGAGCAGTTAAAGGGGAAGCATATACTTGCAAAATGCTCCTAAGCCATGGGTAGTGCTAGGTATAAGAGCACTTATCTGACATTGAACAATTAGAATTCACAAAGGAAAATATGCAGAAAATACTCTCTTCTCTCCATATGAGAGAGCAGCAGGGGCAAAGAAAAGAAGCAGTCACTTTAGAACAGCACCTACTCCAATGGTTCTTGTGGTAATTAGAAGGTTCTCTTTCTTTCTATTTGTTTCAAAATGGGAGTATATAAACAGACCCCTTAATTACTTGTTAAATCTGTTGTACTTTTATAACTAAGTATTTATGTGAAGAGAAGAAAGTTATATCCTTTCTACTACAGTCTTTTCTGGGATGAGAAATAAGGCTTCAGCTTCTTGATTCAACTGCTTTTACTAACTAGATGAGTTTCTAGGGAGGCAAGAAAATGCTCACCATGCTCACCAAACTTCACTAAAAAAAGGCTGAGGCCGAAGTCCCAAAAGTCTGTGTAATTTGAACATAAACCAGGTGAACTTAGCTCAGTGCCATTACCACTCAAAAACATCCAGTCAGGGTTTGATGGGAGATTTCCTCAGAAACCCAGAAAAATTTCACACCATAGCTGAGAAATTTTGGGTTTTTTTCCAGACAGACACTTTCAAATGAAAAATGATTTTGCTATGATATTCTTAGTAAGTTCTGTTTTAATTCCATTTTTTGCTCTTTGCCAGTGGGCTTTCTTTCTTTATTCTCTCTAAATTGACTAGAAAGGACAGGATCAAGCTGGCTGTACTTTGTGTCCCATCTTGTTCTTTGCTTACAGTCTGCTGAGTATTGACCACATATGTAAAGTGGCGGTCCTTGTGCTGAAGAGTCTGGCATGATCACAGCAATAAACATCACTACAATGGTCTGACAGCTTTCAGGGATTTGCTATACCCCACCAGTTGAAAATTGAACCTAGAGGTCTGAAAAATCATATGTCAGATTTGATGGCAGTACTGGGTCACTCTCCAATTTCGTAGTAGTAGAAAGTAGCGTGAATTTACCACCTGTTTTTTTAGTAAAATGAACTATTTTTTATGTTTTTCTAGTGCATTGAGAGGAAAATAAAATGCAGTACATGTTTGCTCAGCATCCATCAGTTGTGCCTGTCTGAGTCACTTGACAAAATATCTTCTCTGATCTTATACACAATTTTTATTACTTCAATAGCAAGAAAATTTTAAGGAAAATAATAATAATGCAGGAGGGCAGTGAGAGACTTTCAAGTCTCTCTTGAGAGACTGTCTTGACAGGAGGAATTTGATGCCTCTGGGAAAACAGAATTCATTTACACTAACTCTAGTCAACTGTAATGACAAGCCTTAAAACAGGCTCTGAGATGTTGTACTTGTTTTCTTTACCACTATCTTTTAGTTCCTACTGAGTTTTCCTTATTCTTATGGTATGGCAAGAGCCACAAATTCTGCTGGTGAACATAACTTGTTATTAAACACTGAATTGGTTATTTGCTATAACTAGGACAGACTACAGTGCCAAACTTTTCCAATACAGCCTGGATCAAACCTATTTAATTCTATAGATGTTTTTAGAGAACTTAGAGCCTTCTTGTCCAAGTTGGGTTTGATGCCACCCAGAGCAGAGCCTCATCCACAGCCTGGTGCTCCTGGGGGACTCCACTGAAGACTTGGTGTCAGGCTAAGTATGTCCACAAAAAGAGAGTGTTTGAACTGAACAGTTCCATGTAATGAGTGTTTGCTAGCAATTTTTAGGGGCTGGTTACCTGCTTTAACACCTGTGCCCACCATCCAACCCATTTTTTTGAGCATTTCCACTCTAGGTAAGCTAGGAAGAACCTAATCAGCTATTTTCCAATGAAGACTTTGGTATTTGAAGGCCAAAGGCTTCTCTAGACAGAAGTGTGCCTAAGAGCTAGACACTGCAATGTCATCAGGCTTTGGAGAAATCGGGCTTTAAAACAAAGTTATTCAAAGCACTTACATATAAAATATTACTACTAGAAAATCTCTACAACAGAACACTCTTGACTTTAGATTTTCAGTCATTCAGAAAATCTAAAAGTTAGGACAGTTCTCTTGTGTTTGTTCATTTCCAAAGGAATTTTGTTTCCAAATTTGCAGTCTCTCCTCTGCCCCACCCTTACGACTTCCCCTCAATTCTTTCCATGAGCATCCTGCCCACTACCTGCACTCCCTGCTCTTACCTGCTGCTTTGCCTTGGTTTTCCCCACTTCTTTGGCCAGACCTCAACACCAAGTTTCATCCTAGAGTTGGTTTGTGCAGATCATTGTCTGTTCCTGTCTCTTCCCCAAAATTCTCTTTTCTCCACTCTCTCTCTCTCTAGAAGAGAGATACTCTACTCTGAATCCCTGTATTCAGTTGCACCAACAGTCATAAGACAGCTTAAAATAAGCAAAAAATAACAAAGACTGCCTCCAATTTTAATGCTACAGGAAGCATTTAATTCACAAAGGAAAGCAATATATTGAAGGCCTGAAACCACTGAAAAGGAAAAGAGAAACACCATCATTTTAGTGATCTTTGTTGTTTGCCTAAGATGTGTCCTTCACGGACTTGACTGGCCACAAAAGGATTCAACACAAATTAATAACTGCTAAACTGCTTCTGATCTGCAGATCATATTGTCCTGCTGACAGATCATGCATGGTGAAGTAGAAGAGCTGATACAGGATAGTGAAACCAGCAATGAACCTGAGAAAATTGAGAAGGTGCAGCTGGAATATAAATGGACAAAAAGCAGCCTCTAAAAAAAGGAAAGGCAAAAGTAAAGGAAAGAGAACAAATATGGGAATGGACAAAAGCTAAGCAAACACAGTATGCTTCCTCTAAAATGTGTGCATGAACTTTTTAACATGTGGTTATAATCAGATTAGCAAGAACATGAAAAAGAATAATGCCAGTATAAATTAGCAAGAGTACTAAAATGAATGTTTGATCTTTGATAGGTTATATTCTCATTCAGAGGTATTTAAACCCTGATTAAATGGAACCCTGAAACATCCATGGAGAGTCAGATTGAATCATCCTTCAGGAGACAAGCACTACATGTTTTCATTACATTTCAATTATGTAGCCTGTCCAGATCTTAAGGATTTACACTGGGTTTTTACTCATGTATTTCCTTACAGTGGACATAGATATAATGATGGAGTTAGTACAGCAGACAAATGTTGACAAAAAGAGGCTGCAAAATTTGAAGCAATCCCTTCATTTGCTCACCCATGGATACAAACCCAGGCTATTTTCTTTCTTAATTTATAACAAAGATGCTGATTTCTGAAAGCTGTGTTTTAGGAATGTTGATTAAATCTCCTACAAATGAAAACTGTTGTTTAAATCTCTTACATGTGTTTACCTGAGTACTTGCATCAATGCAACACAGTAGCTTACATCTGATTCTGAATGTGTAATTTGTCCAGGCCAAAAAAAAGTTTTTTTCAGAAAGTTTGGAGCTTTCTTAATGAAATGTAGAAAATGCTTAGAGAAGTGGAGGGTAATCTGGTGAAAAGACAGATGAAATCAAGATACTAAGGGAAAGATTGATCACAAAGCAGAATTGCAGAGAAGGAAGATGAAACACTAGAAGCAGATAAGTTTATCTTGTGAATGTATAGAGGAAGAAAGCAGAGAAGATAACAGATCTAGAGACTAAGACAACGGGATGGTAGCTGAAGAGGAAGGTTGAGAGATGATTTTTTGTTTCAGGCATTCACTGTGTTCTTCTAATACCAGCAAGGCAATGGTGCAAAAGCAGTTACTGCAGCAGGCAGGAAAAGAAACAAGACACCCTGTTAGTTTTGCAATTAAAACAGCAAATTAGTACCCTGCAATTTTGCTTACTGGTTTTGTTTGAAACTTCAGTTTTCTTGGGCAAAGCAATCGCTACTCTCTTCAGTTTCCTAGTTATAAACTAGGGTGATAGTATTTCTCTTCTGTCATCTTCCTAACTTGGTTGCCTGAGTTACGACAGGACCCCTAGCTCAATCTGTTCCTGCCTAGAGGCTGCAGAAATAGCCTGCTTCCAACTGGGACCTACGCTGGGGTTTTGCACTAACCACGGGTAAGTAAGGCAGAGAGGAAAGAAAAGTAAAAGAAACTGACAAAAGTTTTGATATCAAGAACTGAAAGGGACTACTAAAAAAATACATATTTGGGTCCTTTTATTTTCTTTCTGATCCTATCAAATGTCCTCAAGGCACATTTCAGCTCATTTTTAATTTATTCCCTTGAATCTTACTTTTACTTCAAAAGAAAGTGGTTATTCTCATACAAGAGTTTGGGCTTTCTGAAAAACACCAGCTCTCATCAGCCTTTTGATAAAATCATAAGAGCTGAAAACATTGAGAGTTCCTTTTGTTTTAATAACCTTTCTTGAATATTTACTTCTCATTTGAATATTTGTCATCAATAAAAATTAAAACCTTGTGTTTGTGAGGAGTGTGAGCATATTTGGGATTAAAATGAGTGACATCCCTCAAAAATGAGGGCTTTTGAAGGGGTTATCTTTCTTAAAGCAGTGCTCTCTCTGCAAGAGTATTCTGAATCCACCATGCTACACAACCAAGAAAACAAAGGAGAGAAATTCTGTAAATGAGAAGCAGAACTGGGAAAAAGATTCTATTTCGTCCATCTTCACTAGCAGTTGTATAACTAACTATTAACAACACTAAGAAAATGTTTGAGTTTCTAATATAATTAATTAACAATTCTTTTAAGCAGTGGTTTAAATTATAGTTCTCATTAATTTGATTTTCATTATTTTCTATTTGCCTGTGCAAATAAGGGGCTGTTTTCAGAAACAGTTTGCTGAGAAGTCTGCAAGGAGATGCAGGATTGGAATATATCACACACGTGACAATATAAACCACAGAAAAATATGGACAAATAGCAAAGACCAATGTACCCTCTACAGCATTAAAGTTATAAAATGCCTACAGATGAGGAACAGCTAATATAGGAGAAAATGGTTCATAATTTGGAAAAAATATCTATGCTAATAATTTGCAGGTGACATGTATGGACTTTGCAAATGTTCCATATTAAAGCAAGCTGCTCTCCTGGACTTTTTTTTCCTTTTTAATATGGAGATAACTGTAGGTGGATAGCACATAAGTAAATAAAGGTAGTATAGAAAGTAATCTTACTCCCTAAAGAGTTGCAGCTGAGCCAATTATTAAGGCTTAGGAGCAGGCCTGACTTTATCAGGCCACAGCTGTAGCCAATTAGCAGAGTGTTATAAAAGAGTAGGTTGGTTGGCTGAGGGGAACTGGAGTCAATGGCTGCTGTGAGGACAAGGAAGAGTCAGCGCCTGGAGGAGCTGCCTGTGCGAAACATCAAGGAGGTATGAAACTAGGAATGTGGAACCCTTGCAATATAATGACAACAGATAACCACAGGCATTTATTAAAATTTATAGTCTTCCATTCAAAGATATTTCCTTTTGGATTTCAATATGGCCTATGTTTCTTTCTATATAAGCCATTAATTAAGCACCTGGAACAGAAATGTTCTCAGTGGCAAGGCTGAGGCATCACATGCTTAAAGGGATGAGAAGTTGTCAAATGGGTCTCTCCAAGCCATTTTAGAGAACAGAAGGACATTATGCCTAGACACCAAACCACAAACAAATCTTAACAATGGGTAAATTGTGGTAAGGAACAAGGCATCCATATTTTATCATGTTGTCTTGTGCTGTTTGTGGTGTTATTTAAAACAAAGAGTATTTGTGGGTTAAACTGCTCGAATTCTCCATGTGATTACACTTGGACTCTGCCTGGAAAATGTAAGTCCTGGGGATACTTGCTGTGTTAGGAGCACGATAATGATTGCACCTGATGTGGTCTGTGGGGATGTTGTACCCGTGGGAGCTGCGGAGGGCACGGCTGGAGCAGAGGCATCAGAAAGGGTGAGCAGTGTTATAAATAAGAAGCTTGACTAGGCCCATATTCAAGCAGCAATCAATTTATTATTTAATATGGTAAAGTACGAGCAATACAGCACTGGGTACAGTGGGGGAAGTTTTCCCTCCAACTGCACACCGATAATTCATGGTTACAGGTATTTATAGGGGTACCCATCAGTTTTTTCCAGCAGTTTCTATTTCCAATCTTTTACTCATCAGCAATTTTTATTCCAAATTATTACATCACAATTCTATACACTATTGTGATTTTAATTTCTCAGGATGTATCTCAAAGGAGTATCCCCAGATGGTGACGGTCCAGTTTCTGAAAGAAGGAAGACGAATCCCATCTGGTGGGGTCCAGCTCCCCAGATGTGTGTCCACCTTTTAATTGCAGAGACTATAAATCTCAGAGACTATAAATCTCATAACAGTGATGTCCAGCTTCCCTTTGGTCGAAATCATAAATCCTTAAGGTGATGTTCATCTTCCTTTCTCAAGCTGTTTTTCTCTGCTTCAATAAGGTGTGAGATAAGCACATTTCCTTTATATATATTCCAAAGCTATAGTTTCAAGGATACAAGTAATATTCTAAAATTATACTTCAAAAGGTTATTAGTGCAGAGCTTTTTATGGATTAAATGCAAGCAAAAAGCAACATCTTTAACACCTTAATTCCAATGCTCCTAAATCAACTAGGGTTAATTGCAAACAAACGATAGGTTCAAAGGCCTTTTTCCATGCTTTATTTTCCTCAGTTATTATTAGAATTCACAGCTCTCCCATTGTCGGGGTCCACACATTTCGCATTCACAAATACACACATCGCCTGTTTGTACCTGACACGAAACACAGCTTTGCATCTCCCAGCAGCGCTGTGTGCGCGCCGTGCTTGGGTTCCGGTGATGGAGGAGCGTCTGTGGTAACCGGGAAATAAAGGAGCCAGATCAAGTCCTGGGTCATGAGGTTATTTACACCTCAGTAAACTGAGCAACAGCGGAGATCTGTGCCCAAAGTGGGCAGTGTTCTACTATCATGTTTTGAAAAAGAGGTTCCCTTGTCCTCCCGCTGTGGTTTACAATACACACCCAACACAGGTGCTTACATAATTCTGTTACACACATATATAATACTAAAACCTCCCTGCTGCCGCTTCCCTCACGGACCAGTTCTCACAGAAGGCTGGCTGTCCAGGGCCTGGGATGGCAGCAGTGCCGAGCTGTCATGCAAGAGGCGCACGTAAGGAGAGGAGGACCCTTCTGTGGGACAGCACCCCAGACGCTCCCGCAGAGCCCTCGGCAGGTGCCGCTCGGGCCCCGCCGCTCTGCCCCGCGGCCCGGCGCCGCCGGCAGCTCGGCCGTGCGGTCCCGGCGGCGCTCGGGGGGCAGGGCGGGCCGGCAGAGGTGGCCGCAGTCCCCGCCTCTCCCGCGGCTTGCTCGGCGAAGGCCGGGCCGGGAGGAGCCGCTCACCGGCGCCGCGGCCCGCCGGAGCCATGGGCTCCCACCGCAGCGAGAGCGACTGGCAGGGGCTGCTGAGCGAGGTGAGGCGGCGGGGGGGCCGCGGGCCGGGGCGCCGGGCAGCGAGGAGGAGCGGCGGGCGGGCCCGGCTGCTCCCCGCGCCTCGAGGAAGTGCCGGGGCCAGGGGCACAGCCGCCGGCAGGGGACCCGGCCCTTGGGCGGCTGCGGCAGCGGGCGGGGGACGCCGAGCTGTGCCGGGCACGGCTGCGCCCTGTGGCCACGTCTGGCGCCGGCCCTGCCCTGCTCGGGCTGCCGCCGCGGCCCGGCGCTGCTGCGGAGCGCTGCAGGAAGGGCCTGTGAGCCGCTCCGTGTGTTAACGTGCTGGGGCTGCGGAGAGCGGCTTCAGGGCGCTGCTGCTGCGGCTGTGGCTGGTTTGGAAGCGTCGAGGATTCCCTGAGCTGCGGGGGCGGCCGAGGCCTCGGGCCCGGAGGAGCGGCGCAGCCCAGCCCAGCTGCGGCACCGGCCTCGGTGACCGGGCTGCCCCTGTGCCTTGTGTGCTTACTTCACTTCAATCACATATGAAGGGGTTGTGAGACCCATGGTGACATTTATACTCTGGGAGAAAAGAATGTAATAGCACCTGTCCAATAGCCTCAACAGGTGGAGGATTTTCCAGTTACACGAATAGAAACTTTATTGTCCACCGCATCCCCAGCATCCCCATTAAAACATCCAGAGCTTTTTTAGGTACATATTTTCACATAGGGTAAGTTAGCAAACTCAAAGCAACTTGAGGTCAGTATAACTTAAAGGAGTATTATTGAAGACAAATCTGTTTATTTGCCAAACTCATGAAGCAGGCTGGCATGCTGATTTTTACATTGCATTACTGCAAAACCAGTAATTTTGTACTTACAGCTAGCAGATTAAACTTCTGTGCAAATGGCATTGGCCTGAGTAAACCTGACTGAGTCTACCGTCCTACAGTATGATGCACACAGGTGAATTCCCTTGTTTTCAGGAGGGCTTTGCCTCCATTATGCTAACTGAGTGTAAGGCCTAAAGCCCTGACCTGTCAAAAAGATAAATATTTGAGTTTAGGGTGTTGAACCTGTCACTGCTCTTGGTGCTTTTCAGTGGGAGTTTGTATGGACCCAGATCTGTGCTAGCACAGTACATCCAGAAATGGAGACTGTCTGTGAATACAGGACTTCTAAGAACACAAAATGATCCAGGAGAAAGTGAAAAGTGCACTTTTAGTAGTATTCTGGTTGTGCAGTGTTGAATCTGACATCTCACTTATCCAATGGAGTTTTATTTGGGATGGGGGTGATTTCAGATGGGAGGCAAATCATGAGGTGTGTTCAGAGAAAATGTTGCTGTTTCCTGCTTTAAAATGTCATTTAGAATTACTTTGGAACTTTTTTACTTTTTATGTAGTTAAACCTAAAAACTCTATCGTAAAATTGAACACCTACTTCAATTTAGGGGCTTCTTGATTTTAGTAAAGTTTAATGACTGTGCTAAGCTGCATTCTTGTAGATACTTAAACATACATATAATTTCTTTTTTTCAGGAAAATTTAGAGGCATTGTGACTTATATTCCACCTTTCCTTACTTTCTCTCTGTTTCCACAGCAGGCTTACAGCCTGTTGTTCTGGGTGATGTCAAGATTTTCTTCTTTTGCCTTCCTTTTTCTTTGGTTGTTGTAATTCACTCCATGTGTTTTACCCATTAACTCCAAATCCTAATAGGTCTGTGAGAAAGTGGCTCTGACTTCTGAAGTAACTTGTGATAAGTTTTTGAATTTACCATATCCCTCAGTGGTACAGATTTTCTCAAGGCTTCCTAGCTTCAGTGTCTGCTGGGTAATTTTTTTCCCCTGTGTATTTCATAAAAATCTTGAAATGCTTACAAAGTACAAGGTAACACAGGCAAGAAAAGACATAATAGCTCTAAACAAACACTCTCCCATTGCAGGTGGTATACAGTTAAAACATAAGATGGGGTTAAAAATCTTGGTGTAAAAGACCAGAAGCTGATGGATTCAGACCTGTGGTCACATACAAATGTTTTCATTTGCATAAGCTAAATCTTCCAGGTTTGAAAGGTAGGAATAATTGGAATACTTGTCAAAGTAACTGTAACTTTTAAAACTATGGTGCTACAGGTGTTAAGAAAAGTGGTAAGGATGCGTGTTTGGTCCTCATGCACAAACACTTGTACACACAGCATTTATTTTTGTAGGCTGCCTTTTCATTTTTCATTAGAAAAGAAAATAAGAAAAGTTTTTGTCTGTTTTAGTCTTTTTCTGTATTTACCCTTCTTTTTCCTTTTGACTGTAGTTCCATTTCAGTGCCTTTTGCTCTCTACCTTTTCACATATATTTTTCTAGTTTTATTATGCTCACCACTTACTTCTTGCTTGTTCTTTTGCCTCCATATTTATGTATTTTTCCACTTAATTTACAGCCACATGTATTTCAGGCCTAGTGTGCACCTGGTACCCTGAACAATCTTTGCACCACGTGTACCTTGAGCATTCTTTAATGAATAGGATGACGTGGGTAGGAATACTGGGACAAAGCCAACTTAGCAAACACTGAAGGAGCATAAAAGAGTCATTCTTTCCATTGGTAATCTCACAAACTGGATGCAGAAGAACTCACTTGAGGAGCCAGAATCCACATTTTACCTGTTCTCTAGCTTATTTCATGTATTGGTGATGGATGTATGGAGATATATATCTATATACATATATGAAAGATTAATTACTCTGTTGAGTTACCGTATGATTTTTCTGCTTGGGCTCTTGGTTTTTATCTAACATTTTTGTCACTCAGTGACCCACGTTTAGAGTATTTAAAAGCTGGTGTAAAGTTGTAGGGTGAAGACTTGATCAGTAACTGCTGGTTTGATGCAAGAGACTGAGCTGTAGCAGGAACTTTCCTGCTGGTGGCCCAAGTCCTCCATAAACCAGATCTTCATAAATATCAAATTACTATCCCAAGAGTACATTCCATTCCTCATCCCCATCCCTGGAGTTGTTCAAGGCCAGTTTGGATGGGATTCTGAGCAACCTGGACTAGTTGGAGGTGTCCCTGCCCATGGCAGCAGACAGCACTAGAATTAAATCCAATGTCAAAATGCTTCTCTTTCATTGTCACCTCCCACACATTAGAATGTTTAGTGTATGCTGTTTACAGCTACTCATGTGTGACTGTGCCTCCTACAGCTAGTTTGCAGAGATGTACTTTCTGTTTAATTTTTCATTCACAAGAGGCTGTTGCTTGGTTATTGACTGTGCATGGTCTTCAGCAGCACAGGAGGTGATATGCTTCTCTCTTGAGCTCCCTTGCCTAGTAATTTTGGATTTACCAAACTGTTGAGCAGATACCTAGCCTGCTTGTAATTGGCAGAGCACACCTTTCCCATTGGTTCCACAATTTTTTATGTGGGCAAGAGAGAAGAGGAAGGAAAACTCATGAGATTTTCATGTTTGTATTCTCTCAGTAACATTCTGTGATGTTTCCTTCTCAAACAAAGCATGAAATGTAATTTGCCAAATCTCTATGAGGTTTTGGTGCCACTAGTTTAACAGCTTTACTTAATGTGCACAAACACAGGGGCTGTAGGGAAGAACAAAGTGGAGCAGATACTCTAGGGTCTCTGCTTGGTTGGGTTGGCATTGTAATGCCTTTGACATTTGGAAAATGAAATGAAAATACTAAAAGAGCTTGCATTGTGATTTACTGTGCTCCAAAATTCTCTAGAGCTGTGGGAGGTGCTGTGAAGACCTACATGCTGGACTTTTGGGCAACAAAACAAGTGTTTGCTTTTCATGTGTCCATGTTTCAGGTTGGTCTAAGAGACCTGCAGGGATGTTGTGAAACTAACAGAGAAATTAATAATGTTTGATGCACAGCATACAAAACTTCTGAGGGCTGGGCCACATCACACAGTAGTGTTAACTGCTAAATTGTGGTATTCCTGAATGGCTGGTGAAGATGGTGTGGGGTAGCATTGCCATCAAGACAGACATGGTGTTCTGAGGAGCTGCTTGTATCACTTGTGTCATCAGGAAATGATACCAGTCTGCATTGTGTTTCAGCAGCTGGGAGGCAGCCAGGCAAGCTAGAGCTGGGCAGCAGGAAAAGCAGAGTTGATACGATGGGATAAAACCAAGGTCACTGCATTATTTCAGGTTTTATCAGAGATAAATCGCATCAGGAAGTGAATGGCAATCAAATGGCCAGTAATTTCTCTAGGTCTGAGTGCTTGACTCTTTCAGATAAGCTAACAGTTTAATCTGAAGTCAAGGGGAACAACGTACAGAAACACAGTCAACAAACATCCCAAACAGTGAGATTGCAGTGCATTTTGGGACCCTTCGGTTTCTACAACAGAATTGTCTCCAAGACTACAGTCAGGAGAAATTTGATAAAACTTAGGGCAGTTTGGTAGCAGTTGGATCTCTTGTTAAAGGTGGTGAGTAGACTTTCTCAGAGAGCATGGTAGATTGTAGGCTTCAAGGCCCAATGTAATGTAGTAGCCTTGAGGACCCAAGGCCCTCAAGTGTCAAGAGAAGACAGAATATGATCCACAGTGATTCCAAAGCATAGGCTGGAGATAGTATCTCTGCTTCTACTCTCAGAAAATTAGATGTTTTCCATGACATTAATTGTCATTAAATACCAAAATATAGGCCAGTAATTTGTACAAATTTTTTTAAAAAGTCTGATAGAAATTCAATGTGTTTGTTGGTTTAAAAAAAGAAAGTCTAAAACCTTGACCGTGTCCCAGCTTCATCAGATTATTAGACCATGTCTACAGCGTCATTAATGAGATCTACCCAGATTTGTGACTAAAAATAGCCATGGACAAATAGTAAGTGTTCGATGTAGAGGGTCACCTTGCAGCAGTTACACTCTGCTGTAATGTCAGTCTCTTTTTACTCAATTTCACTAAAGTAGTCATCTGGCTGTAAAGCAGTTCAGGCAGTAATGTAGGATGTCATATATATCCCTTTAATTATTATGTTCTTCCTTGTAGCAATTATAATTTACTTTATTGCAGATAACAGCACATTGGTAGATAAAAGCCACTAGACAGATATGAAAAGTTGTACATTGTAACTTTTAGATTGAATGTATAGCAGCTGGTTCTCATTTAACTTGTTTTTTTAAATTCATAGATTATTTTCTACCAATAATTAAAAAGAAACAAAATACAGTAAGAATATTTCATAGTAAGTATGGTGCATAACAGAATTCACTTGTTTGTCTCACTGATAACACCTGAGATGTGGGCTTTCCTTCAGTTGCAGGGGAAGAAGTCTCTGCATGAGTAAATGCCAAAAGCCTCTACTGAATACTTTTTTTCAGACTTTTTGAGAAAATTTGCCTTATTGCTTTCATTGCTCCAAAACAACTTGTCACTCTCCTGTGTTCTTTTTGACAGCATATCAATTTTGTGGCATTTATTTGTCTATATAAGGGAAACTGCTGATGGGACTCAGTTATTTCCCTGACTAGAACCATTTCTGGTATACAGCTGTTAGGTCATTTTATGGCCATTATTGCTACACTGTTTTTTAACATTCAGAAAGAAATATATTGAATAACCTCTTTGACGTCCGTCTTTGTGAAATTTGGTTTTCCTTCAGTAATGGTAATGGCAACTGCAAACATAGCCCTGTTTAATAATCAGATTCTACAGAAATGCTCTGGCTTTATTGTTTCTTGTACCGTAAGCCCATGGAAGCAAATTATTATGTTATAACTGATTTTATTCTATTTATTTGAGAAAGTCCATATGTGTAAAAGGCAAAAATTACTTCAAAAAATATTTTATGTGGTCATTTTTGTTGTAAATTCCAAACAGTACATTGAGGAGAGATGCCAACATCATCAGTATGTAGTTCATCTAGTTAAAACAGATTTTAAACAAGGAGGCCATCTTTATTCCTTTTCATTCAGACCCTGAACATTACTGTCCCCACAATCTGTTTATGATTCATTATCCTCAGGCTAACAGGTAATGGGGAATTCCCCAGCCCCTGCCAGTGCTGCTGTAAAAGGTGAAGCCTTCTCGTATGCTCAGAGTGTGTCTTTTGTAGAGGGCTGTGACTCATGGCACAAGCAAGATGTGTTTGCTGCTAGGTCTGTATTTCCTGCTGGGTGAGCACTGGGTTTTACAGTGTAATCCACATGCTCTGGTTCACTCCTGACTCTCAGACACGGTTTCATCCAGCAGCACTTGAGGCAAGGCTTGCAGGCACCTGCAGGACTGGAGGTGTGTAAGGCAGTTTGGCTTCTTTCCACTCACACTGCGTGCGTGGTATAGGGTGCTCCACTCCACACAGGTGTTGGCTGGATGGGCCAGTTTCATTCTTCATGGGATTCTTCCTGGTAAAGGAACAGGACAGGCTAGTTGGTTCAGGGATTTGGCTGTTGGGTTGGGGTTTTTTTAAGTGATTGTGAGGTTTGCTTTTACTCATTTTTGTTTGCAACTACTCTATCAGATTGTTAATATTTAAAAACAATTTAGCAAAGGCTTGCTTTAGAACTACTTAGACGGGATGAAAAGGGAAATAAAGAAGAGAGATTGACAAATATTTCACTGTAAGGGAAGGCATTACTTTATCAAGTTTGAAGCAGTTTACTATAATCACTTACTGACAATATTAAAGCTTAGCTTCTCATACCTTTCAGTCCTTTATCAGGGGATTTGACATTTGTGTAAGGTATCAGTAAGGACATAAGTACATAGGTACACTTGCCTTTGTTGATGCCAAGGCGTCATAATCCAGAAAATTTATGGCAGGATTTCAACTTCAGTATTGCCAGAAATAAAATTAATCCAAGGTGGAAGTGTCCTTTTTGAGAGTTCAAATCCTTCTTGGAATTGCTTTTCTCATTTCCTTCCCACTTTTTTGCAACTAAGCATTTACCATTTTTGGAAAAGGTTGTCTTTACTAGTATACCAAACTCACTTTTTCCTTTCTCATTGATGTGAAATTGAGGTTAACAAAGTTAATTCCAAGCAAGGAATACATACAATACCTACAAAGAATGATTTTTGTCCCGAAGAGCAGCACTGACTTGAACAGTATGGAAGTGCTGATGTTGTTGCTTTGTGCAAGAGCCCATAATGACAAAGTATTCTTGTCAGAGGATATAATGAATCTGTAAATTGTTTTCATGACTGCTATGGTATTTGGTCTCTTGCAGACCACATTCAGAAAGTAGAGCCAGGTCATATGTCAGTATCATCAGAAATGGAAATAGACACTTTGGCATGGGCAGTGACAAGTCATGGGTAATAAGAATCTGTTGATCAAACATCATGTTAAGTGAAAAAAGCTACCTGAAAGTTCTGACAGGTAACATTGAGGATGACATACATGTTACTCTTCCTTTCAATGTGGAAAGGCAATGAGGCAGATCAGACTAATGCAGAACAGCTAAGATTTGTGTATTCTGCTTTGCTTAGTACATGACCCCTTCACATGAGAAGTGATGGCTGCAGGGGAAGACTCATCTCTGCCTTCCCTCCCCTTTTAGGTGTTCTTGCATTCCTGCATTATTTCCCATTTTTTTGCCTCAAATGAACATGTGCCTGTAGTATCACAACATAATTAAGTTTCTTTACGTGTAGTGTTAGGGCACCTCACTGTAATTGTTTCATAGTCAAGGCAAATTTTGGTTCTCATTCCTGCAGCCCCTTCTGCTATAACATAGCTCCATTTCAGTGTCCAGCTGGGAGGCTGAGTACACTGCTGGTAGTGGGGAGAAGGATGGCAGTGGAAAGTGAAGCAGGAATGAGTGGTTGCTGCCTGGGGGCTGGATATTGTGAACACATGTAGAAAAGGGATTTTGCAAATGCTTCTTCCTTCTAGCAGCCTTGTTAGGGCTGCTGGGCAAATTGCAAGGTTCCTCATGCTATTGCATATAAGAAAAAGAATGAGAAACTCAAATTGATAAATATTTCTAGTGGTCAGGTGAACATATAGCCTTACAGATGGATTTCAAGCTTTCTATCTGGGATATCTTCCCCATGATTGTCATTTATAAGTCAAGACAACTTGTGGCAGACTTTGATCTTGTGCAATCTTCCAGCTTTTCACAGAAGAACTTGAGCCTCTTGTATTCAGTACTGGCTTGGGTAGAAATGGCTTGTTACATGTATGGGTTTTTTCTCTTCTGCAGTACCTGGTGTGCAAAAGGAAACTTGAAAGTAAGAAGGAGGCATTGCTCATCCTTTCCAAAGAGCTGGACACCTGTCAGCAAGAAAGAGACCAGTACAAACTGATGGCCAACCAGCTGCGGGAGCGACACCAGTCTCTGAAAAAGAAGTATCGGGAGCTGATTGTAGGTTGTTCTTTATGAGGACTGTATAACTGGGGGACAAAGGTGAACCTCAAAAAAAAATTGGAAAGAAGTCCATAATGGCTGCTGTAAAAATGCTTAGGTACTTGTTTGCAGTAGTCCTGCAGTTGCACAGCCCCGATGGTATTATTACTCATTTGTTCTGCAGAGATGGGGCAGTGCTTGTTATATAGGACAGAGAAACGCAGTGCATGCTCTGAGGAAATTCGTTTCAGTGATAATTCCATTTAAAAATTGACTGTGGTATTATTATTCCACAGCAACTTAATGTACCAGTATGAAAATTAATGCGACACAAATTTGTAATGAACTGCTGTTCTAGAAATGTAAACAAATCTTCAACTTTAGAAATGTTTTTATGTTAAAGTTAGTATTGCTAGTATTAATCAGCAGTATTTAAAAAAAATTGATAACATTTTAGTTAAAATACATGTTCTACAATTAGATTTGCAGAATTAATATAGTTTCTGATTTCAGGAATAACCTGGCAAAAAAATATATCTGTTTATTTGTAGGATGGGGATCCATCGCTTCCACCTGAAAAGAGGAAACAGGTAGGAATTTATTTTCAATTGATGTTATTTATCTGCTACAAAAATATATTTGTAAAAAAATAGATATTAATTCAGAGATCTGGTTAAAAAGCAAGCATTTCTGAATATTGAAAAGCTCAGTCTTTAAATTATGGAATTCTGCTTTTGTCTACACATTTCACTGTGAAATACCTGAACTATAGAATGTATGGCTATTGCTTTTGTGTTCACCTGAGACTGAAATCGGTCAGTGTACAGAGACTTGAGGTTGTTCTCCTTTCTGTTTATTCCTCCATATTGAGTCCTAAAATGGATTTGTGACTGGACTTCTCATACTTAAAAGTAAGCTGGAAATGCATTGTCTGCTTTCCATAATTGTTAATTTATTGTTGTGAGGGCTGTTTTCCATTAAGTATTCTCCCAGGCCACTTGGCTCTATGAGTTAAAGTGGTAAAACAATGATAATTGCATTTTATTATTCCCCTGAAAAACTTTTTGCTTGCTCGCATGCATTTTTGTTCCTGGATATCTACATAGTGTGTCCCTGTTGCAGAATGTTGGTTGTCACATCTTAAAATTATCTTAATTTTTAGAGAAAAATGGCACCCAAAACTCAGTGCCTGGAGCAGGGAGATGAGGACAACCTAAAAGAACAAAATTGTTGCTGTAATTGCTAGTTTTGGAAGTCTTTTAACTATGTTTAAAACATGGTTATTGCATTCTTTTAATGGATCAGAAGTTTTACTCATAACCCTTTCCCTGAGAGTTTGCATGTAGTTCTTGCTATTTGCTTAAAATTTTACGGCTTAGGGTTTTGGTTGCTTTAAACTAAACTTCCAGAGGCAATATAATTACTCCTTCAGGCACTTAAACAAATAGCTGCCAAGAAGTCAGTGCCTCAGTGTAGAATCATTTAACTTCCTCATTATTTAGCATAATTTATTTGCAATTCTGTTATTTCAACAGAATTCTAATAAAACTTTATGACCAGATACAAGTTTGTGCATTCTGAGTGTTGCTGAGAAATATCCAGTTGAAAGAAAAAAACCAAAGCAGTGTATGGATCATTACAGAAGGATAAGTAGGAAGGGAGATTTGCCGTCCCATAGCTCTTCTAATTCACCTTTCATCTTTCAAAACAAATAAAACTGACACTTGTTTCTAAAATACTAGCCAAATTCAGTCTAAATTCAGAAGCTGTGATTGTATTAAGTTTTGGCAATTTGTCTTAAGTGCCTTGAAAACCTTTAATAGTCTACCTAGGAGTCATTTTTTTTTCCTGGGGAAGGTAGGTATTCATGCTAGATAGCAGAGGAAGGAAGGAAGTGTCGGAAGGAAGGAAGGAAGTGTCGGATGGAAGTGTCGGAAGGAAGGAAGTGTCGGAAGGAAGGAAGTGTCGGAAGGAAGGAAGTGTCGGAAGGAAGGAAGGAAGGAAGGAAGGAAGGAAGGAAGGAAGGAAGGAAGGAAGGAAGGAAGGAAGTGTCGGAAGGAAGTGTCGGAAGGAAGGAAGGAAGTGTCGGAAGGAAGGAAGTGTCGGAAGGAAGGAAGTGTCGGAAGGAAGTGTCGGAAGGAAGTGTCGGAAGGAAGGAAGGAAGGAAGGAAGGAAGGAAGGAAGGAAGGAAGGAAGGAAGGAAGGAAGTGTCGGAAGGAAGTGTCGGAAGGAAGGAAGGAAGGAAGGAAGGAAGGAAGGAAGGAAGGAAGGAAGGAAGTGTCGGAAGGAAGTGTCGGAAGGAAGGAAGGAAGTGTCGGAAGGAAGGAAGTGTCGGAAGGAAGGAAGGAAGGAAGGAAGGAAGGAAGGAAGGAAGGAAGGAAGGAAGGAAGGAAGGAAGGAAGGAAGGAAGTGTCGGAAGGAAGGAAGGAAGGAAGGAAGTGTCGGAAGGAAGGAAGGAAGTGTCGGAAGGAAGGAAGTGTCGGAAGGAAGGAAGTGTCGGAAGGAAGGAAGGAAGGAAGGAAGGAAGGAAGGAAGGAAGGAAGGAAGGAAGGAAGGAAGGAAGGAAGGAAGAAAGTGTCGGAAGGAAGGAAGGAAGGAAGGAAGGAAGTGTCGGAAGGAAGGAAGGAAGTGTCGGAAGGAAGGAAGGAAGTGTCGGAAGGAAGGAAGGAAGGAAGGAAGTGTCAGAAGGAAGTGTCGGAAGGAAGTGTCGGAAGGAAGGAAGTGTCGGAAGGAAGGAAGGAAGGAAGGAAGGAAGGAAGGAAGTGTCGGAAGGAAGGAAGGAAGTGTCGGAAGGAAGTGTCGGAAGGAAGTGTCGGAAGGAAGTGTCGGAAGGAAGGAAGGAAGGAAGGAAGGAAGGAAGGAAGGAAGGAAGGAAGGAAGTGTCGGAAGGAAGGAAGGAAGGAAGGAAGGAAGGAAGGAAGGAAGGAAGGAAGGAAGTGTCGGAAGGAAGTGTCGGAAGGAAGGAAGTGTCGGAAGGAAGTGTCGGAAGGAAGTGTCGGAAGGAAGTGTCGGAAGGAAGGAAGGAAGGAAGGAAGGAAGGAAGTGTCGGAAGGAAGTGTCGGAAGGAAGGAAGGAAGTGTCGGAAGGAAGTGTCGGAAGGAAGTGTCGGAAGGAAGGAAGGAAGTGTCGGAAGGAAGGAAGGAAGGAAGGAAGGAAGGAAGGAAGGAAGGAAGGAAGGAAGGAAGGAAGGAAGGAAGGAAGTGTCGGAAGGAAGGAAGGAAGGAAGTGTCGGAAGGAAGGAAGGAAGTGTCGGAAGGAAGGAAGTGTCGGAAGGAAGGAAGGAAGGAAGGAAGGAAGGAAGGAAGGAAGGAAGGAAGGAAGGAAGGAAGGAAGGAAGAAAGTGTCGGAAGGAAGGAAGGAAGGAAGGAAGGAAGGAAGGAAGGAAGGAAGGAAGGAAGTGTCGGAAGGAAGGAAGGAAGTGTCGGAAGGAAGGAAGGAAGGAAGTGTCAGAAGGAAGTGTCGGAAGGAAGTGTCGGAAGGAAGGAAGTGTCGGAAGGAAGTGTCGGAAGGAAGGAAGGAAGGAAGGAAGGAAGGAAGGAAGGAAGGAAGGAAGGAAGGAAGAGTCGGAAGGAAGGAAGGAAGTGTCGGAAGGAAGTGTCGGAAGGAAGTGTCGGAAGGAAGGAAGGAAGGAAGGAAGGAAGGAAGGAAGGAAGGAAGGAAGTGTCGGAAGGAAGGAAGTGTCGGAAGGAAGGAAGGAAGGAAGGAAGGAAGGAAGGAAGGAAGGAAGGAAGGAAGGAAGGAAGGAAGGAAGGAAGGAAGGAAGTGTCGGAAGGAAGGAAGTGTCGGAAGGAAGTGTCGGAAGGAAGGAAGGAAGGAAGTGTCGGAAGGAAGTGTCGGAAGGAAGTGTCGGAAGGAAGTGTCGGAAGGAAGTGTCGGAAGGAAGTGTCGGAAGGAAGGAAGGAAGGAAGGAAGGAAGGAAGGAAGGAAGGAAGGAAGGAAGGAAGGAAGGAAATGGGGTCATTGATAGGTTCCCCCCAGCACAATATACATTTTGGGTTGTGCAGTAGTAGACTGTTAGTGTATTTCTTGAGTTTCTATTTTCCTGAGAAATGTGTCTGTGGTATACAAGGTGGATAACCTAGAGTAGTTAGTGTAACCTTTCTGAAGAAGAGTATAGTTTTGCTTTGAGAAATGCATTAGAGAATAATAAAAGAAAGTTATGAATATTTTTCCATTATCACCATACAAACATTTCTTAGCATTTTTTTGTCTAAGAAGGAGGGAAGTTCTCTCTTGCTTTTGTACTTCTTCCATTCCCTTTTTTCCTGGAACCCTAGAAGCCTGCTGGGAGAAGTTTGTGACCTCAGTCACTTTATGAAAGGAGACCCTGATCCTCAAATGAATTCCACACAACACAAAAGTGCATACTGTTTTCATGGTCAGAAATAAGATGAAAACACTATATACTTAACAGTTTGCTATCTGTTGCATTGGTTTGCCACAACTGAGAAATTACTGCTTATTATTGAAATTCCAGTCTAGAACCTTAAATGTAATAGGTGGGTTGGAATTGCTACTGTCTTCTCCTTATCTTCATTTTTCCCCTTTATTATTGATTATGTTTGGTGACTGTTTAAAATGTTTTGTTTTCCACCATGCCTTCTCATCCTGTTTTCCAGCACAGAATTTTCATGGTTTTTATGGAAATATCATGTAACCAGGCATTTTCTGTCAGCAAGCAGCTAACTCAAAATCTGGTTTTGTAAAATTGTTATTTAAAGGTATCTTAACATGCAGTGTTCTGTAGTGTTTTCCTGCTCAAAGCTGTGTTTGCATCTCGGATCTATTCCAAATGAAACAATTCTATGATACTATGATTATTCTATCCAAAGATTGCTCTGTGTGTGTCACATTCTGCCAACCAGCAGAAGCAGAAAATGAGAAACAGTGCTAGGGAAATCTCTATTTCTACTGTAGATGTTTCACCATTAGTTGTTCACAGCTTGAGAGCTGTCAGTATTTTCCTGGCCCCTCATGCCTATGTGGTTGAAGGTAGTTTTATAATGTCTTATGGTGTCAGGTGTAGAGTAATTTTTGGATAAGTAACAGAGGGGTGAAATGTTTCAGGACAGTACTAATTAGGAAGAGTGTGTTTTATGTTAAAATTAGTTTAGGCATGTTTGTAATGGTTTAATCCCAGCCAGCAGCCAAGGCCCATGCAGCCTCACCAGGGTGATCAAAAAGAGACTCAGAAGGGTAAAAGCTACAGAACTTGTGGGTCAAGATAAAGACAATTTTATAGGAAAAGCTAAAAGCTGCTAACACAAGCAAAGCAAAACAAAACAAAGAATTCTTTCATGACTTCCATGGGCAGGCATGGTGTTCACCCAACCCTGGGAGAGCAGGGCCCTTTCAAGCATAATGAATACTTGGGAAGACAAATGCCATCACGCCAAACACCCCCCTCCATCCCCTTTCCTCTTTCTTCCCCCCACTTTATACGCTGAGCGTGATGTCACATGGTGTGGCCATGGTCCCTTTGGTTGGTTTGGGTCACCTGTCCTGGCTGTGTCTCCTCCCAACCTCCCATGTACCCCCAGCTTCCTTGCCAGCACAGCAGTACAAAAAGCAGAAAAGGCCTTGGCTCTGTGTAAATCCTGCTCACCAAGAACAAAAGCATCTCCATAGTATCGGCCCTATGTTCAGCTCAAATCTAAAGCATAGCCCCATATCAGCCACTGTGAAGAAAATTAACTCTACTCCAGCTGAAGCCAGCACAATGGTGAACACTTCCCGTTTTGAAAGACATGTTAAAATATTTCTCTGTATACATAGCATCTGCTGAGCATCCTATATAAATAGAAATTCTACCATTCTGCAGTTCTGCAGTGGTATGTATTTATATGCATTATCTGTGATACAGGACATTTTAATGGAAATTTACTAGGTATCTGTTGGCCAGTCTTGCTGCACTCTTTTTACAACTTAAAGAAAAAAATGTAGTTTGGATTTATAGCTTAGTATATACTGCATGTTATTTTCAACTACATTGCTTAAATTTTCAGTATAGCTTCAGTTTGGGAGAAGCTTTGCCATTAAAATAACAAATCAGTGAATCCTTCAACCTTCTATATGAAATGGAAGTTCTTTTAATACAAATGAGATCCTTTGAATAAACAAAGATAAAGTAAAATGCATGGTTAGGAAAACAACTGTGTGGGGTCACAGTCCTAAATATGCTTTCCTTAATTTGGTCTCAGTGAGATCACTCAGTTGGATATAGTGGGTTTGCGCTGGGGCTGTGTGTCAAGAGTAAAGTTGCAATGCATATGTCACTGGGGAGGTCTTAGTGTATATTTTAAGTGTATAAGGAATCAAATTTTTTAAGTATATAAGGAATCAAATTCAATGGAACTGAACGCCGCGAGACCACAGAAGAGTTAAAGTGGGAAGACAGCTCTTGAGGTCAACCAGTCCAATCTTCTTGCTCAAACACGACCACCTAGAGCAGGTTGCCCATTTTCAGTATGGTTTTGATTCTCTGTGACTCCACAGCCTCTCCGGGCAATCTGTTCCAGTGTTTGAGCACTCTCACAGAAAAAAGGGTGAGGGGGCAAGACCCTTCCTCACCTTCTTGCTGTCCTTTCTAAGGAGCCTGCATCCCTTCATTACAGCACTCCAGTTGTGTGAGCTATGCCACTGATTCTCCATGATCCCAGAGTCTGTAACCTTGTAACTGCACACAGTGTTCAAACTCCTCTTCTTTATTCCCCCTGCTGCATGTGTTAGAGACCTTGGAGGGGCATCAGAGTGTGCTGGTTCTGTGGTACAGTCTTAGAGCTTTCCTACAGGTTTGTTCTATGGTAGTCTCCTTCTGTACATGCCTGTGGTCAAAGGAATTGCACTTCAGCTCAGTTGCTTTGTGAGTTGCTAAGTCCTTTCTCTTCCCATTATCCCAGTCTCTTGCCTTGCCCACCCTATCCTAAGCTTCCTTATTCCCTCCCACATAATTTCGAGAGTAAAGCTCTCCAGCCTACTGGCAAAGGTACTTTTGTCTCATGTAGTCAAATGGATCCTGCGTCTCCCAAGCAGCTGCTGAGCCTTAGAGAGGATCCCATGGTCATAGATAACCATATTTGAGGCTCCTAATACCGAGTCCCATAATGTAAGGGTGATGTATTCCTGGTACAGAACACAGCTTGATGGTTAATCTTCCTACCAGCCAAAAAGGCCCACCAGAGAACCTGAAGGTCACAGCTCTTAATGCTGTTACAGTTATCCATGGATATCCCAAGGTGATTCATTCAAACCAACATTCTGACTGCTTCAAGGGCCCTTGGTATCACAGCAGCATGGTACCCACTCACTGAGATGTTGGCCAGACAGCTTGTCTCCTGCTAATGAATGTGTCCGTGGGCATGACATTTTTGGGCAGGCATAACATCAGAAAGAGCAGAGGTTCCAGACAGGATTATGCTGTGACATACCACAAATGGACCCATTTTGATCCATTTCACTTCTGGCTTCTAGCTCAATGTACTCAGCTCTCACAATTCACTTCTGAAACAAACTTCAGGGATTACCTTATGACTGTTCATGACATGATCATAAATAATGGCTAATGTGGCTATTTCTTGTAAATTAATGAATTCACTAAGTTTTGGTAGCCTTGTGTTAAGGTGCAAACGCTGCGTTCAGAGTCCTATGAGATAAAATCTGGGGATAAAATACACTACAGGGTAAGGAATAATTTTGTATTTATCTCACAGTGGTGCTGTGAAGATTAATGTGATTTCTTCCTCTCTACAAGGTGCTTGAAGATGAAAAACATTATGCATGTGCCAAATGTGGACCGGTGCACTTTGCTTTGGTTTGTAGGTGCATGTGTTTGACTCCCCTAGCATGAGGTAGCAGTTGGAAAACAGTGACATTGTTTGTCCTTGCAACACACAGAAAACAATATTCCCATGGATTTCAAAATGTGCCAGCTCCAAGAGCATAGCCAGTTGATAGATTTTTGTTTCTGGACTCTGAGATCTTCTATTCTATTGGTCGGGGCAGGTGGTAGTATGTAAAACCTAGAACTTGTCAGCCACACTAGGAGTCATGCTTTGTGAAGTGACACCTTTGTTTCTTCAACAAATAGGTTTTGCACTAACACAGAATTATAGAATCATTTAGATTGCAAGAGATCTCTAAGATGATCGAGTCCAACCATTAACCCAATGCTGCCAAGGCCACCAGTGAAGTCTAGGAGAGAAGAAATGCTCATTCTAATAGATGTGGTAGTCCCTCAGGCCTGATGTGTACAATTTCTCTGGTTGCTGTGTCTTACCTTAATGGAATAGAGAGACACTTCTGCACACCTCTGAACCTGAGTACTCTCAACAAATATTCTGTCAATTAATTACAACACCCAAATGTTTAAGGGATTTTGATTATTTTTATGCATTATCTCAAAGTTTAGGATATCTTCAGAAGTTCAAAATATTTAGGAGAGGATTTTCTTCTCATCTTCTATGTTAAGTGACTGCTTGACAAAGCTTTGATTTTTTATGTTGTTTTTCAGCATGAAAATATGACCCATATTAAGTGTATTCTGGTTTGTATACCCAGGATCTGTAATTTTAAAAGTCTTCTCTAGTTTTTCATCTTAAAGAGAAAAATACAATAATTTTGGGATTTTATTGCAAGGAAGCTAGTCCTAAGGGCAATCATCAGTTCCCATATCTTGGAGTGAACAGTGGTAGTTGGTAAGTAAAACAGGTTTTTCTGTATTAATTCAGCTATTGCAATCAGATTAATTCATTGGAGGAGAAACTGCACTTAAATTTGTGATCACACCCATCAAGTGTGCTGAATGTTTCATCAAACCTTTTTCTGTCAGACCTATAATTCAGTGTTCTTCTTTGTTTGTGGGTGTGGCAGGAACAAACGTAAAAGACTGTAAATTGCAGAATAGGAATGTTTGTATTTAAATACTTCTAAACTGTAAAGGTATGTTGGAAATTTCCCCTTCTTCCCCCTTCCCATATTACTTTTTCAGGGAGTACCCTAAAGGCAAAAAGTTAAATTTTTTTATTCCCTTTTTTAAGTGTTGGATAAGATTTATGTGCAAAAGAATTGAGAGCTGTGTTAAAGAGTGTCACTATCCATCATTTTTAAAGTGCAGTGAAGAAAACTAACTCTGTGTGTATGTGTAGCTAGATTTGCCAAATGATTAAAGGAGCCAAACTCCAGTGCAGTGCATAATGTCAGGGATGACTATTTGGAGTTACGTGTTTTCTCATCAGGCCATTGGTCACTAGTGAGCAGAGGTCAGTTGCTGCCGGACAGGTATTTACTGGCTTATGTTAATAAGTGTTTCTAGACATTTTTGTCAGTATTTTTTGACCCTCATCTGTAGCTAAAGTTCTTTTCCACCTTGTGTCCCCAAAAATGTTCTTGTAAATTTTAACAAAGCCTAAGTCGAAAATGAGGAGGTCTGTAGTCCCATCCCACTGAAGCATTGACTTTCTGGTCTGTTCTGATCTATCATGCTTTTTTTTTTTTCTTTATGTAATAAAGGTACATGCTTCCCACTTGGCACTCTCAGAGCCATCTTATTCTCCTTTTTTCTTAGCTTCTGATGGGATTGTTGGCTGTGGTTGCATATGCATTTGGTCAGAGGAAAAGGAATATGGGCACAATGTATTATTAGCACTGCAGTGGGAATTTAGACAGTGCTCACATCATGTGCCACTGAGAAGGTGGTTGGGCACTTGAACAGGTTTCTCTGGGAAGTGGCCACAGCACCAGCCTGCCAGAGTTCAGGCAGCATCTGGCCAACACTCAAAGGATGTGCCTTCCTTCTGGGGCAGTCCTGTGAGGTACAGGCAGTTGGACTTGCTGATCCTTATCAATATGAATCCCTTCCAGCTATTCTTTGAGTCTGTGATACATGCAAGCTTCCCATAACAGATGCATATAAAACCAATAGCTTGTTGTGCTGCAGAGGCTCCAGAGAACCTGCCAGAAATGGAATGTGGCTGGAGCTCTGGAAGCTTGTCTGATACTGGCCAGCTACAGAGAGGGGGCTGAAGCAATACTTGTTATTTTGTATTAGAAACAGCTGCATTGAGAAGAGGGTAGGAGAAACAGTTTCCACTCCTGCAGAGGGAAGACAAAATGAGGCAGCAGAAAGATACCTCTGCATCTTTCCCTTCTTTATTCATGCCTCAGAAACCTCTCTTCATCAGTACTTTAGAGTTAGTTTTATGTAGTGTGAGTGAAAGAAGTACAGTCTTTCACAGTTTCAGGAGTCTTTTAAAGATTTCACCTGAAATCAAAAGAAACTCTTGAAGAAATTGACTTTAGAGAAGTTGAATTTGGCTAATTTACAGGGAGTTGTTCTCTGTTACATGGGTAAATGATATGAATTTTATTGTCTGTTGAAGTAACTAATCTTGGATTTCTGAGTGAATTCTGTGTTTGTTCTATGAATATTGAAAAGAAATTGCCAAATGGAAAAATGAATTGCCATCGCCTTTGCATAAATTTCTCCACTTTCCTCAAAAAATATGTGCTTGCAGGTACACTAAGGCAGTCCTCCATTGTTAGTTTTATCATCTTTCAAGCATATGGTATGTTTTTCTATTTATGCCAAAGAAATGGTACCAAGTCCAGGTTATCTATCAATATATCCTCTTGGCTGGCTGTTCTTAAGCCTAATAGAGCACTTTGAAAAATCAAATGTTTCTCCATCTATCCATATTTAACCAAGAGCTTTAATAAGGTCTTGCTAAAACCTTTGAAACTCGTAACAGTCTAAATTATACATTGTATGGAACCCCTTAGCCAGGGAAATGAGTAATTGCTGGAGACTACTTCTGTGACATAGCTTGGTTGTTTCAGTTTAATAGAAGTACAATACAAGGCTTGCAGGAGGGAGCAAATCTGTACTTAGCTCATTGTAATGCTCTTGGCATGGTCAAAAAAAGCTGGTTTATTTTGGTGTCTAAAAGTCTTTGTTTCAAGTTTCTTCCAAAACCTCTGTCGTGAGTATAAAGGTTTTTATCACGTTAAGTCGTTTATATGGCTGACAAATAAAATTCAGCATAGAATTGCAACCCCAGAGAAATGGTTTTAAAGGAAATAAATCTGAGCAGGAAGATTTAGTATAGGCATGGTAATGCCTTTCCTGCCGTTACTGTGAGCCAGGTTTTAACTACAGACTGCTGAAATCCTGGTGTTACAGTTGTAAACACTGATTAGTGAGATTGAGTTCTTTCCAGGTGTTGAAATTACATGTGCTATTGCAGTGTTAAGAGTTGTGCCAATTCATCATAAAAAGGAGCTTTATAAATAGAGGTATTTCAGAGAGGTTTGTGCAAATCATATTCCTTTTTACTAATGCAGGCTTTATTGAAAGTCAACTTTCTTTAAAAAAATAAAAAATTGCATCTAAGCAGTAGCCATAGATACTTCAGTTTAAATACAATTTCCTGCAAACATGGGTTCTTTGTTTTCTTTCTTTTAAACGGCCATTAAGAAGTACTTTTCAAAACCATTGATTGAATGTGTTCTGAAGCTCCTTGATTCATTCATCCTGTGAATGACTATTATCCAGTTTGTTTAAGAGGTAGGAAAAAGATCTGTCCACCAAAGCATACATGAGGAATCTTTTGTATTGCTTGAATGGTTGTTGTCTTGAAAATAAAATTAGAAGGAGCTTAATTTTAGTCCTGTATTGGCTATAAATTGGCTATTTATAGGGGTTCTTTTGCTATTACACTCTTTCCCAAAATTATTTATTGCAGTCCCAAGGTTTGTTAGTAGTTAAAAAATGCTTTAATTTCTTCCAAAATGGTGTGAAATTTTACTTTCTTCTGAACTTTTGGTCTCAAAGCATCAGAAGTACAGAAGCTAAAAGTAGCAGTGACTTTAGGCTTCTTGTTCATCAGGTAGGATGTTGTCAGTTTCTTGAGTTATTTTTTCTGTTTAAAAGTTTGAAGCTATTACTAATTTAGACCAATTGGAATTTGGAGTTATCTTCTTCAGTAGTAATATACAAAAGTTCTACTTGATGGTACCTTAATAGTCTAATCCTGCAAATGGTTGTATGAATGCACAGCTATGTTCCTTACTATTCACATTCATACATTCTTCTTAATAGTTCTCTTAAATGTAAAGCAGGATATGTAGAAATAGCAGTTGTTAGTGAACAAGGAGCAGGATTGCAGTAATGGCTATCAGATACCTTATTGATTTGACAGTGTATGAATTGTAAAGATAAAATTCATGAAAACATCCTATGAGACTCAAGTGGTAGTAGAATCACTGGGTAAAAGAGTCAGATTGAAAAAGAGAGATGTCAGAATAAAAAAATGGGGGAGTTGAAAGAAAAGCACAGCAGGTAGGGAATCTGGAACTAAACCTAAAATACCAAAAGAGAGCTAGGAACAGTCACTTGATGAATTACAGTCAGTTAATGCATTGGCCTCAAATGCAGGGAGTATGTGTAAGGGTGGCTCAGAGATACTGACTGATACATGAGGCTTTACTAAGTCATACTTAGAAGATCCAAAATTCTTTTTAAATTTCTTTTCATATTCTTGAGCTATTTGGCAATGGATGACACACTGAGCTGTCCATAGGCAATGTCTTGAAATGTTGCACCTTAGCCACTATGATTCTAACTCTCTTAGAAAAGCTGTCACTGGTAGGCTTTTCCTGTGTTGAGTCAATGTTTGTGTATTTATGAGACGTTTTTAGGGTAAAAATTGAATAAATTTACCTGTACTATTTGCTCATTTTCAGGGAGCATATATAGGAAAAGAGCAGATTGCATTTATTTTTTGGTTAGTGATCAAACTGCTGTAATTAAATTGTAAGATCATAAACCAGACAGCTTGCCCTGCTAACTTAGTAGGTTAATGTGAATGACTGCTTTTAACTTGGATTATTGGGTGGGGAGCAGTGGCTGGGTTTTAAACTCCAGCTTTCACCTCTCTTTTTCCAGAATCTAGGTGGTACCTAACAACAAAAATCAGGTCATATTTGAAGTTTTGCAGTAGTAGGTATCCATGGTATAGCTCCATACAGGGTCAGGGACTTTGGCTGACAGCCTCTTTACTGGCTGGAAATCTGCTCTAGATGCTATTAAGGACTTTCATTGTATCATAATTCTTTCTCAGCTGTGCCTTTTGTCTAATTATATGCAAGTTTAAAACTATTATTTTGGTAGCTTTGTATAAATATTGTCACAGTATTCTGAATTGAATTCTTCCCACCAGCCACGATACTGGAACCAGCATAGAGGTTTTCACTTCGTCTCATTTGGGGTTTGTGTGCTGTTCTGGGAGTCTGTATGCACTCATGCTGTATGTATTTTCTGCTATATAGAAAGATAAAGGAACCCAGGTGACTTTTCTTGTTATCTCTGTAATGAAGCATGAAGTCTGGGTACCACCAACAATAAAAGTAAAGATTGTTGGCGGATAAGGAGTAATTCAAGGGTTTCTTTTCAAGCACTACTTACACTTCTCTCCACAGACACTGACTTCTGACTGATGTTTATTCCTTTTCTAGGCAAATCTTGCTCAACTATTGAGTGAGGCTCAAGATCGAAATAAACATCTTGGAGAAGAGATTGGAGAGCTTCAGCAGAGACTGGGAGAAGTACAAGGGGACAATAAGGTATTACAAACTGCCAGTAAATGGCATGGAATGTGTTAACTGGGCTAGAGTTTTGCATTTACTTCTTAGGAAAACAAATAAAATAATGGGTTACAGAACTTCTAGAATACTTTTATAATACAAGAGAGCTTAGATCAGTGTAACTACAGAAGCTGTAAAGGATACCAGTGAGTGCATCTTACTATGTATTTTTGTATGTTGCTTTTGCTCTGTTGTCCTTAACACAATGTATTTTGTATTTAGCCTTGCTTTAATGCTTTCTATGTTCCTTTCTTTTTTGGAAAAAAAAACCCCTGTATTTTATTATTGGTCTTTCCTCTTACAAATAAGTACAGATAAGCATGAGTTCTACGTGTGATAATTTCCAGGTTTTTGTACTGAACTGCAAAATTTTAGTAGATGCCGAAGGAGCGTAATTTTTCTCTTAAAAAAATCTGGAGTAGTTGATCAGAAACATGTATAGTGAGCTTTCTATTAAGCCCTCATCCCGTTACCCTTACATAACCAATTTATTTCATTGCTAAATTTAGCAAGTTATATGGAACATTGCTCAAAATCTGCCATTTGGTATTAATCAAACTCCTGTTGTCTCCATTAATTGAAATATTTAAAGTCAAGCCAAATGTGTGTAACACTCACAGCTGGAGCTTTATGCAAAAGTACATTCAGAGATCAAACTAGTGAGAAGTTGAATTGGAGAGTCAAGGTGGTTAACAAAGTAAAAAATTGAAACAAATAATGATAGCTTCCCTCCCTCAACTACCATTTTAAAATTATGGCATTTTAAAATTTAAATAAAAATTACGGCTTTTAATTATTCAGATGGGATTTGTCTTTTCTCATTTAAGTTTATTTTATTTATTTTCTTTTAAACATAAGTATATTGTGATAATGCAAGTTTTTTCACTGTTTGTCACAAAGACCTCCCTTCAAGGTCTTCATAGAGCGGGGAAAGGTTCAAGTGAAACCTGATTTTGTAGTATACATAGCAGTCAGCAAAACTTGCTCAACTCTTCAAAGACCAGATTTTTGACTGTTTATTTTCATTTGCATGTTACTGTTTTAGAAGTCAGTGCCTTTCAGTTCTCCAGTACCAATATTATGCCCCACAGCCTTTCCCAAGCCAGTCCTGAACAGATAGCAAGGGCTTGTAAGTACAAACAGAAAACAAAGGTAGGAAAACTGCAACACATTTAAATATCAAGGTTATGTACCTCTTGTAGTTCCTTGTGACAATATATGATCTTGGTAACACAGAGCCTCCTTCTTTGTGCCTGAACTGGCACTGTTTAGATTCACCTTTGTGGGTTAACATGGTATTAGCTAGTTATGTTCGTGACATCTGTATTCTCAGCTTGAATTTAAATTCATGATCCTCAAAATGAATGGAAAAGTACAAAAGGGGTTATTCTGCCCAGTGTGCCTTTCTCTGAAAGGCACAAAATAGTGCATCACTAAATACAGAGTGGGAGGAAAGAGCTGCATCAGACACAGATTAATTTAGACTAGGATTTTCATTTTTGGAGCACATTCTTCACTCTCCGAGTAAATGAGAAATAGAGCTTATTTTAGTGTCAGGTTGCTGGTTTTCAAAGTGCCTAAAAAAGCATTGCCATCTCTCTGAGGGATTTAACACTCTCCTCCTGTGTCAGATTTCTCTCCCTACAAGCTTCAGTGATAAAGTTCTAGGCTTGTTCACAAAGCCATTCTCTTCTGCTCATCAGTTCTTCTGTACTGGCAGCTGGGCTACCTCTGGCACTGGAGTCCAGATAATGCATGGTATATACAAAAACAACAAAAAAACCCATAATAATTTGCTTGTTCTTACATTTTTTCCCCTGCATTCTTCTCACTGCTTTTTCCAAAGTGAGGGAGGGCATCCTGCCCAGCTGGTCTACGTCAGCCTTACTTCTGGCAAGAGATGAACAAACAGCTGCTTTTGCAGCAAGTGAAGCTGCTTATGGATGAACAATTCTGCCTGTGTCTGAGCAGGGGTGACTCATGCAGGCTTTGTCACTGAGTGGCAAGAGCTTTGCAGGACTAAAAAAGAAAAAAAACACCCTCTTTAAATATCACACATTAGTTCTATTGATAAAGAAATGTTTTGATGGCTTGGCTTGTTTTTCACCACTTTAATGTTTCCTACAAGTAGGATACAGTCACTTGGATTAGCTGGAAAACCTTGAGCCGGAGATCTTTTACTTGTTGAAATCATGTTAAACACATCATCAGGCAATAACAAATTACTTGCATTTGGTTTAACTGGAATAATTTTTTCCTCTCATTTCAAGTAAAATTTTGTTGGCGCAAATAATAAAACTTGTTCAGACTGTCTCTGGAAGGATTTGTTGCTGCAGTTTGAAAAATACAGCAATAGTTAGACTGCAGCATTCTAGTGACAGATATCTAAGGCTATTCATTTTTATGATTGATCACAATCTCACAAGTTCTGACACATGAAAACTCTTCTATCTTTATGGTAGTTATTTGTAAATCTTTTTCCTTCCTAATGCTGTGGCAGCAATGCTCGGAAACAATTACTAAAACATATAAGGAAATAGTTAAAATATTTCATTCTCTCATGTGAAGGAGTAAAAATGGAAAGCTTAAGAGAAACTGGAGACTTCTGCAAGACAAGATGACTCAGTTGCCTTTACCTGAATGCCTACCCACGCAAAGAATTGCTGTTGTAAGCTGCCAGGAGCAATGCTGAGCGAGAGCAAGGTGCTTGGGAACAATGGCTGCGGTGTTACTGTCAGCTCCTTATTGCCAGGCAGACAATCCTTCATGCAGCAACAGGGAGAAGTGTTAAATGGGGTGTGTGTGTTTGGGCACAGCTGGGACTTCAGGTAGCACATTTGCAAGTTCTGGTCCACATTTTAAGATTTTGTAAGATAACGTGGTGAAGACAATTGCTGTGACTGTGGCTAAACACAATGGTTTCTGCCTTCCATGGAGAATTGGTTGTGCTTGTTTCCCTTTTCTTTCTGCATGTTTTATTGATAATCAGGAGTGTCCAGCTTTGGTGCAGGCATTGTTTATGGACTCCTACCCTGCACAGCGCCTATCCCAGTGATGCTGTTTTTAGGCGTTGTGGGGCTGATATAGTGTTGCTATTTTGTAAATAATTATTGTAGCTGAAAGTGATGCAAAAAGAAGCTGTGATATTAAAATAAAAAGAGTGCTTGCAGCAGTGGACTGTTTTAGTTAAGAATTTATAGGTTCTTGACAAACAGGAGTTTTCTCTGGGAAGGTGCCATTAATTTAAATCTGTTCAGCTGTGAATACTGTTTGCTGAATCCTGAGGGGTAGTGTTAACCTAAATGAAGTTGAGTGGTCTTTTCCTCAGTGATTTCTGAATGACAGAAACAAAAATACTAGCAGCTAGAGGGCAGGTGTATAAAGTTTATAACAAAGCATTAATATATAAAATAAACCCTTAAACCTCTGGCATAATAGTGTCTCTTTGGGTCACAGCATTTTCAGGGAAGAATTTTATAGCAGGTGGTGCTGCCTCATGAGACATTCGCAATGCAGAATTAAACGACTTGGCCTGTTCTGCCCTGTCAACTCTCTGATTGGCCAACTGTCTGGAAGAAGCACTCTGTTGTTTTATGGATTGATGTTTTACTGTATTTTGTGTATGTTAATAATACTGCTTTTACGGGATCTGTTTGGAATTTTGAAGCATTCTTTTTATAAGACTTCATGGTTTTGGGTTTTTTTGCCTCAAAATTGGTAGTAAATAAAGAGTTCTCCTTTTATTGATAGTGTGTTTGACCTTGCAGGTTCTAATTGCTTGCAGTTTTATTTTATGCCTCACCCCCTGCTGGGCTGGAGGAGAGTTGGTCATAGAGCATGAGTGACAGCTTTGGTCCAGTTCCCAGCCTGGTGCCAAGTGTTAGGCAGAAGTTTTGCTCTGCTGCAGGCTTTGGAGACATTAATAAAGTGTGATTCCTCTATTCGTTTCCAGGTTTTTTGAACAAGATTGAAACCTGAAAATGTTATTACATTTGTTTTTTGTGGTCTTTATCACCAGAGAGAAATTCTAGAAATTAAATTAATTTATCTGAATTAAATGACATAACATGACCACACCTTTTGTTCATCAGCACTTTAGCTTTTAAAAAAATCCAATAGCTATGAAGCCATTCTAGGGTTTGCTAGTTGCCTTTTTGACTTGTTTTGATAAAGAAATTAATAGGAGTTATATCTCTTAGTATCCACTCAGCCTTACTATCTCTGCAGTAGTTTGCACTTCACCTGTGGGGATAGTGAAGCATAGTTTGCCAAAACCAGTTACTTTGCAGCCACAACTTCCTCTGAACAAATGAACTTCTTATCAGCACACATTGTACTAGCTTCAGTGACTTGCACTGAACTGGAGCTGAAATAAGCAGGGAGGATGATTTTGGTAGTCTGTCTTGCATCAGCAGGATTTTAATTGGCACATTGTAGCTATGGTGACTGGCATCCCATAAATACCAAAGATAGATTTTAATGTACAATCTTCTACTTCAGAAGATTGATTTTTTTTCCTAACTCTGCAATATAATGGTGTGCATTAATTCCTTGGTGCAGTCAAAGATGCAGGGAAAGTCAGACTGGTTATTGTGGTGGGTTTCCCTGGTCTCTGTGGAGCTCCTAAAGATGAGGCCTAGTTGTACTGAGTATAAACAACTCTAAATGCTGAATGCTGTGTAGATTGGTATTTAATACTCCATGGTCCTTGAAAGGTCGTTGCTTTTTGCTTTGGATATTAAATGTAAATGTATATTAATTCAAGTCAGACTGTTTTCAGCAGTCACAAGCTCAGAAGTTCATTAGCTGCTTGAGCATTTTGGCCAAATCTCTTTGTTGTTGGCCCATTTTTTTGCTTTTGACATGAATTAGCTTTTGTGAGTTGACTAAAAAATAATGCATAAGTGAATGTATTAGCAGCTGTTAATACAGATTCTGCAGTGATGTAGCACAGGAGGGGTTTTAAGTAGTGTCAGTAAAATGAAGCTGGACAAGCCACTTTGTTCCTTTTTATTAACTGGAAAGACTTCTCTGCTGCAGAGAATTTTAATATGTACATATTTACTAAGAGGCTTTCTCATAATTCTCTAGTTCTAGTCTGAGTGGAATTAATTCCTGTCACTCCTAAAAACATTGACCACATTCTTGGTCCTTCATAATTTGTAAACTCTGGTGACTGTTGTTGCGGGGTCCGATTGAATTCCTGTGGATGCTTTGACTGTTCAACTGGATTTTTTCACTAAAAACTGGATTTGACCCTCAGCTCAGAAGCCTCCCTCTGATTTAAATAATAGCAGCTGTTTGGCCTGGAAGAGCTGAAATCTAAAGCTGGCAGCTTTACTCTTTCTAATACAGATATACTCTGTGGCTGCAGCCTATGTTTTCTTGCTTACCAGATTCTGTTTTTGTCCTGGCAGCTCCTTCGAATGACCATAGCAAAGCAGAGGCTGGGGGATGATGAAGTTGGGGCTCGCCACTTTGCGGCACATGAGCGGGAGGACCTCGTTCAGCAGCTGGAGAAGGCTCGAGAGCAGGTAGCAATTAAATGGACATACAGTGTCATGTTTTCCAGAGCTATTGGAGTAGTAACTAAATCATTTCTGTTCTGTATGAAGGGCTGTGAGCTGATTGATGCTGGAAGTAGTGGTTAGAGTGAATTCCTAATCTCTGGAATTTTTTCTCTAGACTATTGATTCTCCTTTTTTTTTTTTTTTTAATGTCCAGCAACAATTTGTGACAATTGGATATTGTCAATGAATGTCAATAAAAGGTACCCTTTAGTGAAGGCTCTTACAAATATTCAACACAGTGTACAGTGGCTGATGTACCTCCTAAAGATACCCTCTGAACCAAATTTTCTGTTAAAGTGTTGTTAGTGAACTCTTCCTCCTGCCTCCAAGCTATTTCTTCTTGTCTTCTGCAGAATTCTCAATCAGACCTATTTCCCTTCCTCAAGTCTGTATGAATACTCTTTACCATGCAGCATCAGACTTTTTCCCTAACACTGATACATACATTTCTGGACAATTTTGCAGCTCTGCATTATCAGTTTTTCCCACACTTATTCCTACCAGTGTCAGTTCCAACTTAAATTAGCCATTCTGTGATCAGGAATTTCTAGTTTTTCAGTCTTCCTTCAATTCCACTGTACCTTACTGGAAAGGCTGTTGGTCTTCTTCCAGTGTGATCCTCCCTGCTAACTCTCTTACCAAGCTTGTGTTCTTTCTGTTCATCACCCAGCCTCTTTTAAATGGTGGTCTGTTGTCCTTTCTGGCTTATCTATGTTTTCTAGGATGTGCATGGAGACTTCTGTCCCTGCAGGCTTTTCTCACACTCAGTTTTGCCTCCTTGGAAGTTTGAAGCTCTTTGTCCTTGAATATCTTTCACACTGGACTTCACTCTTTTGCTTAATAGCACAGCTCATCCTGTTGCCTCCATGATTGCTTATTTTTGTACTTTTTCAGTTCTTACTTTATGGAACCTCATTGCTCAAGTCCCATGATTAGTGCAAATTCCCATTTGCAGGCTTTTTGACAAGGCTTGTTGACTTAATTCCTGGAGTCCTGGAAATTATATGATAAAACCACCTTAATATGTTTGTAGAGCAGAATTACAGTAGAGATTGAGATTTCTTTTGCTTTGTAGAGCAGAATTACAGTAGAGATTGAGATTTCTTATATATTTATTGTTTTCTAGAAATTTTTTCAAACTAATCTAACTGGTAAAGTTACTTAACTCCAAGTTAATGAAATTGAGGAAAAATACCTGGTGTTATGAGCTTTGAAAATACTTTTGACTGTCCAAAATCAATACTGTTCAAACATGTGCTTGTTGCTGTTTTCAGGCTGGGTCCTATGTTAGCTGTTGTTTAAACTCTTACTGATACAGCTCTCCTTTCTTCTCAGATTGAGACCCTGAGATATGATCTTCAGGCTGCGCTGGATGAGCTACAGGATGTGAAAGAGGAACGCTCTGTTTACCAAGACAAGTCTGACAGACTGAACCAAGAGCTGAATCATGTCTTAGGAGGACATGAAAACAGGATCATTGACATAGATGCTCTCTGCATGGAGAACAGGTGAGTGCATTACTGTTTCCCTAGAAAAACAGTGTGCTGTTGTAATAGGAGTATCAGGAAGTCAGTCACAACAAAACTTTAAAGAAAATATATCCAAGTATGAAAGTTAAGAGATTTTGGAAATTTGTTTTGCCTGTTTTGTTTATACTGTAACTAAGCATTAAATAATATTGAGAAATCTAGGCTACAGGAAATTACCAATGTTGTATTTGGCTACAGAGATGCTAGTGATGTTCCCAAATAAAGCTAAACAAGGAAAAAGAAGACCTTTTTATTCCCATCACTGTATGGCACCAAAACCAAGAATATTAAAATTTCTGTATTCAGAAACTCCCAGTGAGCTGTAGTGGACTAATCTTGAATTGGAAACAGGGACTTTGAGTACCCTCAGTTACAGCTACAGACATAATTTTCTCCACAGGGAGAGGTTGTCAGCATGGAATGATTTGCCAACAAAAGTTGCTGGTGAAATCACCCATGTAGATTTTCTTGCTGGTTTCTTGGGAAAAGAATGTGTTTTATGGTCTCTGTTAGGGATGACAGGGAGGAGTCACTGACAGAGCCATAGCAGGTATCTCCCTTAATGTCAACAATTACCTTAAAGTGGAATAGAACTTGTAAGACAGCTTCCATTTTACAAAATTTATGCTTTAGGCAAGAAAGTGTAGTACCAAAGGCATTACTTCTTCTCTGCAACTTCAGGGGTTTTTCTCTGTTTTGTGTGGCCTACAGAGTTCTGTATCAATTTAAGCCACCTGCTCCCCTGACAGTGATGTGAGTTTTTTCCTGTGAAATAATTAAATTGTCATAAACCCTAATACAGCTGCAGTTGTAGTACATGAAAGAAAATGCTATATAAACCCTTTATTCATAAAAAAGACATTTTCCTACTTGGAAATAACTGTCTCATCCAAGTGCATAAACTCTAATAGGAAGAACTGCGCTGTTTCATTTAACTGTGTACCATTTTTCAGCTATATTGTTAAATTTTCTACTTTGTGATTGCTAATGAGAAGTGCCAAGTAAGTGATGGATATTGCAATGCAGAAGTTCTGCATAGCTGAGTCTTGTGCTGACATATATACAAATCTTCATGTGTCCATCTCACACACCTTCGAGTACAGAGGGCACGCATAAATGCTTCCTGACTATTTCCTCTAGACATAAATATATTCTTTTAGCTTTCTTCCCCAGAAACCTGACGACCAATACAAAATAGTTGTGCAGCATGCTTGACAAATCTAACAGAAGGGCAGCTCCTGCTCTGATGCAATTTGTTTCCCTGCTTTAAGTTTTATGGGGTCAAGAACAGTAAGATTTTGTTATTTCATCCCTCAGAGAACTGCAGAGGGAAAAGAACTCTCACTAGTTCAAAGAGAGGACATGCCAAATAGTAAAGAAGACTGCTTGAGGCAGTATTTGAAGGTTCCATGAAGTAAAGGATTACATTTCTTTTTCAGGTATCTTCAAGAGAGATTAAAACAACTTCAAGAGGAAGTCAACCTTCTGAAGTCTAGTATTACTAAATATAAGGTAAGATCTTCTCAGTGTATCATTTAAACTGTACTTCTTTGTTAATTGAAGTTATTCTTCATTTTCATGTTAAATGTGTTTGAAGAACAAATTTGTTCTTGAAAGAAAAGTCCACCATTGACATTCTGACAATATTAGCATGTATACATATTACATGCTCACTCTTCCTTGTAGGCTTCTTAGCTGAGGGTAGTACAAAGGGATTCCTGTTAGGAGTATTTTGAAAAATTAATGAAATACCTGTTTTTTAAGTTCTGTGGGGGAGCCATCAGTCTGCTGGGGGGCAGATGATCAGCCTTCCAGCCAGCTGCTAGGCGAAAAGTAGCAGATCATGCAGTGGTGAATAACTGCAGCCATGTTGGTGTCACAAAAAGATCATGTCTCCCTGTTCTGTGGTGGCTGTGCTCTCTCTTCATGTAGCTTAATGGTAACTAAGCTTTCATTGTTCTTCTTCTCCTGAGTTAAAGTATATGCTGTTTTACATAAAACCCTCAGGACTGATTTTTGCCCTTCCCAGAAGCTGTGCACTCTTCTTTCCTTCTGCAAGTCATTTTGGGGAGTGGGAGGGGAGGGCTGCTTGTCAGGCCATGAGAAGGGTAATCTTAGGATTGTCAATAGGACTTCTTCATTTAGGTCACTATAAAGTAGTTTGTGCACACTATAAAGTATGCACAAAAACACAGCTTTGCTTATGTTTTTTGTGCATAAGCAAAGCTCCTCAAAGTACCAACTTCATTTCAGTGTCTGTTCCTGCTTGCAGCTTGGGTCTCTTGGAATGTGAGTTTATTGGTGAGAACTGAGCATCTTGGTGGTCCAGTGGGTTTCACAGAACTGTAATTGAAAGGTCTGGACTTCTGTAGCAGGACCATTCTGCTTCTAATTGCTGAAAGTCAGTATTTGGTGCTAAAAGGCCTTATAGAAACTCTGATAGAAGAATTGGAACTTTCCCTTTGAAACCTATCTAAAGAAATGCTGGGAAAAGTTTGATTTTGTTTCCAGTTGATGTTGTCTACAGCATACTGCAGTATCTTCACTGGCAGTCAGCTGATTATTAAAAAATAGGCAAGTCTTAACTATACATTGGGGGGAGTGGGTGGGAGAGACTGCAGTAAAGTGATTATGATGAGACACATGAGTCTTTGTAACATTCCAAAGACTTTAGGCTAGAGAATAATAATCTGAGAGAGTTACACCCCCATAGTTTATTATAGGTCTAAGGTCTAGGCCTTGCAGAGCTGCTCTGAGACCAAAACCCAAAGTTCCAGAGCCTTTCTTCCTAATGACAGGATTTGTTGGCTACTGTTTTTCTAAATAAGATATTTGTTGTTTCCCTAGAATGCACTAGAGAGACGAAAAAATTCAAAGGCTCATAGTAGATCCAGTAGCAGTGCTCTGACTGGAGTCCTTTCTGCAAAGCAAGGTATTGCATAAATGCAGCATGGTGTTGCATATCTCCCTGAATTCCTTTCATCTCACCTCTTTATTTTCTAACCCTTTCCTTACCAACCAAACCAAAAGCTCTCTTCTCTGTTTATAACTATGTGCTAATTCTGTCCTCTTCTCAGTTGACTTTACAATATAAAATTTGCCTCTGGATTACTGCTTCTTCTTTTGTTAATTCTTTTGCCATTTATTCTCTCCCCCATTAGTTTTATCAAATATTTCTTTACTCTCTAGACCCTGACAAATCACTTCTTTATTCATCTCTTTGCTCTGCTAACAATGGCAGTCACAATTCGCATTCCAATGAAGAGTAACTGGGTGGTGGAGGAGGGGCACTAAGTCAGGTTTTCTGCTGCTATTCTTGGAAGCTTTTACATTCAGATGTTTTACAAGAAATCTTTGTGTCCCATGTTTCTTCATGGGGAGCAAAATAATCTCTTTTCCCTGTTTCAAAGAAAATTCCAAGATTAGGAAAGAAAGCGAATGAGAAAATTCTTTGAAGCAAACAGTGTATCTTGCCACCCTATTGTTTAAATGTAGGTATATTCATACACACACATGAGATCAGTAGTAAGTGTCATGCTAAGTTGAAACTAATTTTTCTGGTTTTGACTTCTCTTTTCTCCTCTTCTCCATGTACTTGCATTCATATATATATATGTAAAGAAGCAGAGCCAGATTCTAGTTACAGGTTTTAATGATACTAGTGAACTTCCTGATTTGGCTTGAAGGTACAGACTCTGTGTTGCAGAGGAAGAGTTCATGGGTGACTGTATTTTCACACCAGTCTTAAATAACCTGAAAGATGTAATTGTTCTAAAAACTAGTATAAAATATTCTTTGGAGGTTTAAGTTTTAATGACCAGTTGTTACCAATTAGTAGGCCTGTAAAATAATTATTTTGTATATTTCTGAACACAAAGAATTTTCCAAAAGCAGAATCAAGTTAATGTAAGATGTGTCTGCCTATACTTGTTCTGGCTATTGCTGTGAATAACAATCAACTTGGAAAGCCATCATACTTATGCCAGCTAGAAATTACAGTTGTGATCTTTTGGCTTTGTTTTTTAATTGAAAGAAAAATATATGTATTCACTTAAGTAATTGGAATAGTTCCTTGATGCTAAGTAAATGTTTGTGTTGCGTTTCTGTGCATGAGAAACCAAAACTCATTTGTGTTTTTAACATTATAGTCCAAGAGTTGTTGTCGGAGGATCATGGATGTAGCCTACCAGCCACACCACAATCCATTTCAGATCTCAAATCACTGGCCACTGCATTACTGGAAACCATCCATGAAAAAAACATGGTCATACAACACCAAAGACAAACTAACAAGTAGGTGGCATGACTTCTAAGTAAAATATCAAGCTGTGGGAAAGTTAGTTTGGGGAAATATTAAGGGAAATGGGAAGGAAGATTCATTTTCGCAGAAAATTCATCATCATGGTTGAGTGGTGGATTCTTTAGTTTTTAAGACCAGATTTGTGATTTGAGAAAAATTACATTTTCATCTTAAATTCTAGGGTTGACCTAGAGAGACCTGTCTGCCTCTGCTAGGCAATGATTGGTTTGCTGTTTAGGTTATTACAAACTGTAATAACTCAAAGCAGACTTCTGGCAGGAAGGTCTGTAGGAACAGCTAAAGAAAAGCTTCTGGGAGGAAGGACACCCTTGAACTGGAGAGAAGATAGGTGGTAATTGTTTGTCAGTGTAGGAAATTTCTAATATGCTCTGTTGGGTTTTTAAGTGTGGCTCCCAGAAAAGAGTCTGAAAGGGTTGATGCAACATTTGACAAATGCTCAGTGGCCTATATCATACACATGATACCTGTTGCTCCTATAGTTACTTTGCTAAAAGTTGAAGGAGATAAACACAGTTTGATTGCTACTAAATGGGGTTTTTTAAAAATCTGAACTGAACTTTAAAGGAGAATTTGTTTACTCTTAGCTGTTCTGCTCATCAGTAGAATTCTTTGTGGCTTGTACAGTTCCTATCATGGCATACTATAAAAAAATTTGACACATTTTGTGACATTCTGATATTATTGTCCTTATGCAGCGTATAAAAATCAGAGCTAGGAAGTGTTCCTTGATTTTGTGCTCAATTTCACCCCCTCTTTTTTGTTGGTGAGTTTTTTGTTTTGTTTTCCTAATTTTTTTAACCCTGAGTCACTGCTGGTAATCAGAGGTTATTCAGGCTTCTCAAAAGCACATCAGGACCAGATGCCAGCAACAGCCAGACATCTTTCCTGAGAAGTAGTACTGAAGTAAACTGTATTACACTAGAATGGATTATTCACTTTGATAACTTAGATACTAGGCAGACTCCATTGCATAATTCTGAGTGATGTGGCAACAGAAGTGGAGGAGCAGTTAATAGCCACTTTTAATATTTCTGACACATCAAATGGCTAATCAGCTAAAAGGAGACTAAAGTGGTGAAAATGCAGCCCAGATGTAACTGATGGCAGCTCAGTCAATTCCTGTCCTGTGATACAAGAGGAGTTGCTGCACAGAGCAGTGCTAAGGAAGGGCTAACAGCTGCTTACTCCCTTCTTACTGCTAATGTAGCATCAGAAGGAAGACATCCAGAGAACAACTTTTGTTGTTCCAGGTGTAACCAACCCTTGCCTCTTACATCCTGATACTGTATCAGTGTAATACCCAGTGGTTTATTTTGCATAATTTTTCTTTTTTTGCAAACTTCTTAGTTTTGTATTCCTCTTTGGTGATATGCAGGGTCTTGCATCTCTCAAATATTATTGCAATGATTGTTTTCTGATACTCCTCTTTCTGCTTTCAACTACTGAGTATGGGTTGTCTTGAGATAATCCCCAGAAGGAGATATGATCCCTATGTCTGTGTGCCCCACTGGTCACATAAAGCCATCAGGGTATAGACTGGATAAATGCCAACTACTGTTCTATGGCCAACAGAAGATCAGCTCTTAGAGAGAAGTGACAGTCCATATCAGTCCAGGGTCAGGAGTGTTCTCAGAATTAAAGTGTTATATTCCATTCAGGATGGTTCAGGGAAAAAAAAAAAAACAGATAAATCATGATCAGATTGAGTGAAGAGCCTCAAAAACATTCCTTTGTGGTATTCTCATGCTTTTTGTCACTTTTGACTTTAGGTGGATTAAAGAAAATGTTAAGGAGCTAGGAGGAATGGGAGCCACTACAAGTGGAAACACCTAAGACGTAAAAATGTAATGTGAAAAAGGGAAATGCAGGTAGGACATAAAGGAAGAACATCCTTTTTTGAGATGCAAATAAATGAGGGCACTTATTTGCCATATAAAAAGTTAAAAATCTGCTGACTTGTGAAAATGGGAAAGAAACTGCCCACCTGTTGGAGAAAGTTAGATGTGAGTGCATGATCAGTGTACAAGTTAAACAGACAGGGTTGTAAACTGGTACCAGTAGAAGATGCATTCTTTTGTTGAAGACATTTCTCCATTCAAAATAGGAAGTTGAGAAGGATGTGAGGCTAGAGAGAATTGTAGTGATAAAAAGTTTTACATAAATCACAAGGCAGCGGTCTTTCCCTGTGCAAGGAGCATATTTGGAGGACACATTTACTGTTTCAGATTGTTGTTTGAAGAAAGTGAGATTTATTGGGTAAAGAACATGAGATTTTGGGGTGGTTGTTTCTTTTCATGGAGAAAATTGTGCATTTGATATTTGATGGGTGAATGACCTGGTAGTGATTGTCTCACTATCAGTAAATGAGATTTTTCAGACCACATGACCTTACCTTCCCCCATACAGTTAACCTACTCTCAGGTCTAGACCTCTTTGGTAGCTTGCAGTCTGAGAGTTGGCTATATAAGTTTACAATAGCAGAATGGTGGGTTTGCTTTCTGAATAACTGAAGCAATAACAAGACAGCAGATTTTTTAGTGTAGATTGGAATTTGAATGTTCTGCTGAAGTTTACTTTCTGTTCTTCCACTGTTGTTAAAAAAATCCATTGCCACTTGTTCTTGGAGAAGACACACTACTGTTATTGCCACTCTTCTAAAGAAGTGGCGTGATAGAAGGAACTGTGGGAGGTTGTGCCTAGGGACAAGCAGGCTAAATCTAGCCTTTATTTTTTATCCCCAGTTTTCAGAAAGAAAGAAGTTGTTGTGGAAAAAAACAGATTGTTTTTCCAAGGTGGTTGGTAGCTACTAATGCTAAGTTCAAGTAACGTCCTGTGTTTTTCTTCACAAGCCCATTAGCTTAATTTGAAAAGACAGTTGTAAATTAATTCTCTACGCAGTAGTGTGCTGCGAGATTAAACAGTTCCATAAATGCAAAACCAAATTGTCCTAACTCTGCTTAGCAAATGGATAAACATCCTTTTTTATTCTACCAGCGATAAACCATTTATTAGCTGTTCTTTTTAGTGCAATTTGTTCCTGAAATTGCCAGCACTTGTGCAAGCTGGATCAGCGTAAAAGCTGCTGTGGTGGTTAGATATATTGCACTAATTTTAACATTTCTAACTTGGGCAAGTTCAGTCATGTCCAAAATTACAAAAAGGATTGTGTCAGTCTGTAACTTGAGCACATGTTTCCATGAGAGGTGCAGAGCCAGATATGGGACTGTGACAGTCCTATTTACAGGCATTTAGTGATGGTATTTGTATGAGGGTGTATGTCTTCTACAGCAAGAGCTAAATTAAAGCCAGGTGAAGGGAGCAGGTGAGACCATTGCTACTGTTGCACAAACAACAGATTTCTGTAAAACCTTATCCTGGAGGGAGGTTTATGCTAACTCCCTTGTTGCATTAGGCACAGGACCAGAGAACAACGGAAATAGCTATCACCTGTGTCTGTGACATAATCCTTGTGTTTTAGTTGAAGGATCTGGTTCATTGTGTCTAGAGATAAAAAAAGAGATTAGGGAATTGGGTGCTACCAGCCCATGCAGTCCCTTTAAAAATACCCACCAGGTAGGCCTGCCCAGGCCACCACAGCTCTGTCTTCCCACAGCATCTATGGAGGTGGCAAATTAACTGGACATCTCAGGGGAAAGGAAGGAATGTGATAAACCACATTGTGTTCAGAATAGCTTACACATTTATCTTTCAAAAATTTATTGCTATAAGAACTTGCAGCATTTTTTAGGTTTTATTTCTCCCCTACCTGTCTTAGGATAATGGGTTTTTTTAAGCAAGCTAGAATGATACTCATCTCTGAATGTATTTTGGTCTCTTCCTGAATGAAAGGAGTGGGGTTAAATATTGTCCTCTACTGTTGCCAAGCATTGTTCTGAGAGACAAAATGATCCTTCTATATGAGAACCTGCAACAAAAGTTAAAAAAATCTTTTCAGTGCCTTTTCAGAGGATTTGGTAGGTATTATCAGGATATATTCTCTCCAAAACCATTAGAACTAATGTGGTACAGCTGATAAATAAATAAATTATAAATAATTACAATTATTTATATAATTATAAAAATAATTGGAATTAATTATATTTACAAATATAGTTATAAAATTATAATTATATTATAATATACAATATATTAATTATAATATATAATATATAATATTATACAGTATTAAATTATAACTATATCATATAGAAAATAATTTAAATATATAATTATATAATGTATTATATATTATGTAATATATAATGTATTAATTATAATACATAATATATTATAATTATAAATAAATTATAAAATTTGAGAGAATCAAGAGAAAAGTGACTTTGCTGTTGTTACCTGAATAACAAGAGCAGTAACAATAACTTCTTACAGAGGGCTGAGATACAGGTGGTATGGCTAGCTGGCAGGAAGGGCAGCATCCTCCCCATTTTCTGCCCTGGAACTTGTGGTGAACTACTTATGAAAATAATAAGGATTAGATGTGTTAAACTTCTGACTCTTTTGTGGTGACAATCTTTAGCCAAATCAACATTGTTTTGTCAGCTCCCTGCCAGAACTGACATGATGTGGAAGAAGTCTTACATCAAGTCTCTCTGTTCCCCTCTCAGCCTGGGGAACTCCGTGTTCTTTAGCTGACCCTTGGTGAGGCCTTAGGCAGGAAGGTGGGAAGGGGCTCCAAGTGTGCAAGGCAGAATTTCCTGAAAGCTGCTCCAGTGCCTTTTGCTGTCAGCTGGTGTGTTGTACTGCAGAGCCCAACTGCAGTATGGGGTTCTGAAACTGCAGTATGGGGTTATGAAACTGCAGTATGGGGTTTCAGGGTTATGAAAATAGTGTTATTAAGGCTGAGTTTCTCTTACCGGATGGAAGCATTCTGAAAGTGAAATCTAGACCTGAATAATTTTGCTTTTAATTGAAGAAGACAGCAGTAAATCTATCATATAACCTTTTTAACCTACTGAAATACTGAGTTTCAATGGGGAAATAAACATAACTGCTTTGTATTTTCTCCTCTGCTTTTGAATGTGATGAAATGTTCTTTTTAGTTGACACACACCCTTGTACCTCTCAGTGCTTTCTTTGATGTTTATTATAAGCTTTCTCTTTCTGTTTTACATTCTGTCTCTCATCTTGATATTTCTGTAATCTTTAAAATACTTATAGGTTTTTATTGTGTCATTGCAAAGCCCTCGCAGTAGAGATTTCAAAAATGCTTAGTCCTTGTTAATCAATTTTCCTGGCCTCCGTGATATTTGCTGGGTGTGCTGTTCTTCACGTCCTTCCCAGAATCTGCCATCTTGTCAGCACTGACATTCCCAGTGTGCTCAAATGTCTGCACAGAAAGCCCTTGCTGAGGAGCTCTCAGTGCAGTATTACACAGCTCTGGGATGCACAAAGGATACTATTGCCTTGCTGGGCTGGGATATGCTGCTTCTCAGCATTCAGTTCAAATTTAACTGATTTATCCTGTTGCTGTAATTTGATGAGTAAAACTTGCCCTCCATAATCTCTGCTGTCATGTTTAGAATTGCTGCCTTGTCTACGTTTCTCAGTCTAGTGAGTATTGTTTGGGATTTATTTAAAGATTTTGCAGACTTGCTGTGCCTGTGAAACACTTGCAAAAATTCATTGGAGAAACAAGCCTTCTTTTCAAGATAGAAATCTCTCATTTGATCTGGGGAGAGAATTAAGACTAAAAGTTAAATCCTGCAGGAGAGCTAACTGCAAATAGTATTTGTGTATGAAGTCAGATACAAAAGAAGACATGACCCGAGAAATACAGTGAATACTGAGTGGGTGATAAAGGCACTAAAGAGCTTGAAGCTTTTTAGTAAAGTAGAAAGCAGTTCAATGCTAAAAAAGAAAAATAAATAATTTGTAATAGAAAAAATTTTCCTTACCATTTTAAGCAATCTTAGTGATAGAAAATATCCCCTGAATAAAGGACTATCAAAAATGTGTGTCTTGGAACTTCAGAGTTAATCTGGATGCTCTGTCTTGAGTTTCCTATATTTTGTCTGTGTAGCTTTTACCTTCTGGTTTTAGCTATAAAGAAAATAAAGTGATACTTGCAGGCAAGAAGATAGAAATATTGTGAGTAGCATTTCTTTTTCTTTACTGCAAAGATTGAATGTCCAGTACGTCCTAGGCCTTTTGCTTTTTTAAAAGCATGGTATAGATTAGACAAATATATTTAATATTCTTTTAACTCTGGGAGAGGTTGTCCATTGCTGTTAGTGAAAAGAGATGACTGTATACAGGTTTACTGCATATTGTATACAGATTTACGAGTTAAGTGGCAGTTTAAAAATTCAACTGTAGTCATATAAGTAATTGGGCTTTGGTTGCCTTGGTATAACAACTATTCTTTTTCCAAAGAATTCTAGGTAATCGAGTGGCAGAACTAGAAAAGAAATTAAGAACTTTGGAAATTGCTGGCTTGTGGAGTCTTCCAGGTTAGTAAAATTTCAAGCAAATAGCTTGCATTATTTAGTTTTCAAGGGGATGTTTGCATTTAAGAGAAGTTTGGCTGTGATTTTTTTTATGACAGTTACCTGGTGAATGTTCTATTCAGCACATTTGCAAAATTAGAAATGTCTAATTAATGTTAAGTGGAAAGCAAAGATCACTAGACTTTGAAAACTCTTAAGTCAAATATGTATTGAAATAACATGAAAAGTGCTAAAAAACCAGTTTAAATATTGAAGTAATCAAATTATTTCCATAGACAGCAGGCAAAAAAAAAGTGAACTTTTTTTTATTTAAACATTGCATAAAATGATGCACAGGTCATTGGTTATTATGTTTTTCAGCCAATTTTATTAATTAATTTTGTACTTCTTTTAACCATGGATTTTGTTTTTTACTGTTTTTAAATGCTTTTCTGTAGAATCATAAACTCCAAGAAATTGGAAATGTAAATGGTTCTAAATTTTCTAGTCCATCTCTCCAGAACAGGCTTATTCCCTATAGTCCCTTAAGTATTGTATTTGGTTTTAAATTACTCAAGTAATGGGAGATTAATCTGCTTCCTAATAGACATCGTTGTTAGGAAAATGTGCAATATTTAATTTACATTTACTTTTTTGCTTCTTTTCTTCCCATTGCACCTAATTGTGTCTTCTGTAACCACTGTAAATTATGCTACTTTGTAGGTGGTGTTTGCATCATTAGGCTTTGTTGTTTACAGATTCCTGTCAGTGCTAGTAAGAGGGGGAAAGAGTGGTTTAGGCTTCTGGTTTTTTGGCTCTGGTTTTTCCACCTAACCTGTACATCTAGAAGGAAACACTTGACAGAGCTGAAGAGCCCTTGTAACAAACTTTTGCTGTTCGGCTGTTTGGGCTGATGTGGTGTGTTTCTGCTTCAGCTTGCCTGTTTGGGCTTTCTCAGTCCTGCTTGACTGTTTCCAGAACTGGATGGATTTCTCCACAGTTAGTCACTAACATGTGTAGTGTGCTTAGTGCAGTTGTGCCTCCCCACATTCTCCAAGAGATGAAGGTGAAATGTTTGTCTAAGACTTTGCTAATGCAGTTTAGTACATTACTACAAACATGTCTTTCAAACTCACTGCTTCAAGGCACTGTAGGGGTTTGTTTGTTTAGTTTTGTTTTTCAAGACTAGTGTGCCATAAAAATTTTACACTAATAAATGCAGCACTTCTCATGTTTGCAAAATGTATTTTAAAAAATGGAAGTGGGAACTTCTTGCACCGTATTGATCTATGTAGGTAAAGCATCAAATTAATGTTTATACAATAACAACTGTCTCTTTCCTTCCTTTCTTTTGCTGCCTGAAGGCCTGAGCTACAATGTCTCAGTGGGATTTGGGAGTAGGTTCTGCTTAACGTATTTATTTAGTAACTGATCCTAGCAGTACGTTAAATATTGTCATTGCATGTAAATAAATGGAAATGTTATCTGAACATTTTTATATCCAGCAGATTTAGATGTTCAGTCAATTGAGTTAGATGACCACAGGAGAAACAGAGGCTGCTCTACATGAAAGTTCATTTGCGTTATGAAAAATAGTAAGAGGGGATGATCTTAAATATTTTTAAAGGACTTTTACACTGGATTGTGAGTTCTGTTGAGCCCTGACGTTTTCTTGATTTTTTGCTTGCCTTTTAAATCAGGAGTGCACTTTTGTTTCCAAGTGCACTCTAATCCTGGGGTGGTCAAAAAGGGCATTGCAACACCTGGTGGGTCACCAGTTTTCTTTTCAGACCATGTAAAGCTTCCACTCCATAAAACAGCAGTGTGTAACAATTAGTGTGGGAATACCACAGTGGATTCTGCAGCTGAATATTGGCTTGGGTGAGGAGCAGAACATGGAGAGTATCTCATCTAGTCAGTCTTAAATCCAGAGTGAAAAAATGTTATTTGATTGTGAGTGGAATTTTTTGTCACTGGGGAAGAAAAGCAAATAAAAACTGATGTTCATTCAAGTGCTGAAATAAATGCACATTACAAATTGCAGGATTTTAATCTGAAGTTAATGTTCCTACTTAGTCATCATTGTTTGTATAACATTTATAACATACACTGTCACCGTGATAATAATATCTTCCAAGTGCTGCTTATATACTTGATCCTATTGAAGAAAGATCTTGAATGCCTCTGTTTTTTTGTTAGGTGACATATTTGTCATCTGCTTTTTGAGAAAGCCATGAATGAACTATGGGGAAGCTAATCAATAGGAAGTGCATATTTAGTTTTTGAGAAGGTAAAATTTCATTCCCTCTGAAAGTTCTGCCTACCAGACTTTATATTGCCCTGCTTAGAAAATGGGCTTTAGTTAAGTGAATCTCTTGTGAGGTTTGATTTCATTGCTGAAAAGAAAGCAAGTTTGGGCATAGATTTGCCTTTGATTTTCTTTTTATAATCCTGTTTCCCTAAAGAAGGAAGCAGAGAATGTGATGTTCACAGAAGCATTTAATTCTTTGCTTTGTCTTGGCTACATTGTGGTTGAAATATGCACACAAATAAGTTAAATGTATTCAATGACAGTACATAATAAACTCCATTTAATTCTTTTCGCAGTCTGATGTCACTAGACATTCAGATGGGTAATTCTGTATTTTTTAAAAATCTGTCATTTCCTGAAAATTCCAGATTTCCACTGAAAAAAAAGTGTAAGAGCCAACCATGACTCAGCCTTCTTCTGTGTGGGATGATAAGAGAGTTTCAATGCTGCCTCTTGCCCTGCAGTAATCAGCACAGAGCCGAGGCAGGGTAGAATTAAAGGGCTCTGCAGCTGCTCTGGCTGTAGCCAGTTACAGTGCATAGGGTGCAGCAGAGGTTATAAGAAAATACCCAACCCTGGAGGAGAAAATGAAAAATTTATTATTACTGAAAACTTATATGTATTTTGAGATCTGTATACTTTCACTATAGTCCTTGAAAAATTCATTAGAGGAACATGAAGCTATAGAAGTTATGAAATTGAGCTTACACAGCAGCTAGTTGAAATTCTTTTTGTGTAATCCAGCTTCAGATCATGATTCACAGAATGCAGTGTAGCAGTCCCCCTATGTGCCTCCTTCATGAATGGATGTGAATCGCTGTTAATAAATAAATATTCATCAGACTCTTTGGGTCACATCTATTGTTAAGATGTGTGGATACTGAGCTTAGCTTTATTTTCTGTAACCAGGCTGGTTTTCAAAGAAAAATGGGAAAGTAAATGTGTTTACTTTGTAAATGCTGGCTGGAAAGTCAAGAAGTATCTTTTGTGAAGCTTGTCTTGCAATCTTCAGGGACTTCAGCTCAGGCTTTACTTTTTTTATTAAGTAAATTTTAAAGTTTCTGCTTTCTACTTTCGTATTAAAACCGCCACCCATTTTTTTTATTCATCATCTTTTTACTTCTTCCATTGGATTCTTTTGTATTTTTTTTGGATATGTGGCTGCTTCTGACTGTGTGAATATCTGTTGAGTATTTTCATACCACAAGTTCCCTGTATAATTTGGTTCTTACAACACAAAATTCCTTCACTTTTACAAAAAGCACGTTCATCTAGGAGCTTTTGCATTTTGAAATATTGGTTGGATTTGTTTTGCATTTTTTATGTTTTTAATTAATTATGTCTTACAGTGGGAGGGTTGTCCTCTTTGCTGTTAGTTAATGCTGGTGAAGGCAGAATTCTGATGCATACTTGATGGGGGATCAAATTTCCACAAGATCCATGCTTCAAAAGCATTAATTGCATTCATACAGCTGCAGTGTATTGCCCAACATGGCGAGGGTATAAAAGACCATTGCTACCTTCAGGATCAAGGTATTTGCAGCCAGTGCCCGTAAAAGGAATGAGGGATTGGAGTGGTCCAGTTAGACTCCATGGGAACAGCTTGACTTTCATTATTCCTTAGTATGCACCAGAACTTTCTCAGGGCTGGATTTATTCCAGGTATCTCCTGACCTGGTGTTCTCCTGAAAGTCTTTGTCTTGGATGGGTGATTAGATTTAGGATGTTGCCTTAAGGTGAAACGTACTAACAGATTTAGAGGGGCGAAGTGGCTGTTACATAAATGTCGTTCTCATGGAGATAAATAGAGCAGTGTCTTGCTGCCTCCCCAGCCATTACTTATCAGTTGGCACTTGTTCTGGAGGCCACACAAACACCACGCTTAGCTGATCTTGCACATTTCCTGCCGTTTCCCCTCGAGGTTTAAGGTAGTGTCAGTCACTAAAAACATGAGCATCCTGAATAGTGGAGGACTTCCTAAAGGATCTGCAGGTGTTGCTTTCTGCATTGCTAAAATACGTAAACACTAAGCATCTACAGCAGAGTCCTCAGATGAAGGGTTTCTTGTATTATTTTCTCTGCAAAAGAGCTGGAAAATTGCCTTTTTCCATTTGGTTTAAAACTAAAATGCTCAGAAATGTTTTGGGAATTTTCAGATTAAAATCCCTCCTGTTTCCCAGCAATGTGTACTTGTTTACTCCCTCAGTTCTTAATTATGTGAAGTTTATAGGATTTTTTTTAAGGAAGCATTGCAGGATAATATGTAAATCTGAAGCATAAAGCTACATAATGATGAACCTGCCTGTATCACATGAAACAGAATAATAGAGAGTAAAGAGTCAGTGCTGAACATTTGCTGGTAATAGCATGCAAGTGATCCATTACTTTGGTATGATCTGATTATTACTATTTTTAATTGAATTCTAATTGCTGATTCAATTTGCTGCATACAGCACCTGGTCTTTCAAAATCTGGCCTTTACTCAGTACTGCAGATAAAAACATGCAGCTTTTCTGCCTTTGCCTTGCATATTGTGGCTCCAGTACAGAGTATTTTTTTTTTTCATGCTGTGAAAGGATAATTTGAGATGCTTTTCCTGTTCTGTACTTTCCAATATCATTGTTAAAAATTTGTGGGGAACATGACTGATGCACAGTGGTTGTAATCGGTGAGCCGGCAGCTCTAACAGTGTGGTTGTTGCAGGTGGGAAGGACACGATAACATTCAGTGACCCAGCCCTGCCTGTGATACAGCGCTCCAGGTCACCCTTGTCAGCCTTTGCTGAAAAGCCTCAGAGAACTGAAGGACAAGGTGAGCACCTGGGACGTGAGAACATGATGAGAGCTGAGCACTCATTTCTTTCCAAATAAAATGTAATAAATTTTCATGCTGGGATAGCAGAAGGCAAAGTTTCAGTGATCACAGAGATTGAATACATCATCCACAGGTAAAACAGATAGTTGGTCCCAGTACAAATAGCAAAGAAATGACTGAAAAGTTACTATTGAATGGATTGCTAAGGCTAGGGATCAGGCCTTACACTGCAGAGAATTTTCCTGCCCGGTAACATGACACTGTGGGAAGTTATTCATGCCATCTGTGTTGCAGTTAACTGATTCCTGCATTTTTCCCCTCAGTTAAAATGCACAGTAGGAAGCAGTCTGTGGAACTGGTTTAGCACTTTCCTGCATTATAGGTGATGTCTAGATGAATGGCTTCCTGATTGCACATGGTAAATTGAAATACCCAACTCATTTTCCCAGAGAAATTCACTGCTTTTTTCATAGTCTTACATGTGTTTTGTTAAAAATCCTTCTTCAGTTGCAAGCTTTAATATCTCTCCAAAGTCAAGCTTAGCTGTATTTGGCAGTTGCTGATGACCTTGATTTGTTTTTCCTTAGTTTTTCATAATGGATGGGAGATGGATTATTTTATTTGCTTATTGGCATTTGGATCAAGTCTTTAATGGGCATAACATTATGATGTGCCCAGATCTTTCTCAGCTAACCATGAAGCTTCATAAACAATTTATTTGTTAGTCCTGAAACTAAATAGATTCTGGCTTAATTTTGACTTTATAGCCCATGTCATTATCTGATAAAATGTGGCAGCAAGGCTGATCTTTTTTTATAATCTTGACCAGCTGATATTTTTGCTAAAAATAAGAAGTGAAACTGTAATGAATGGTTCTCTGGTGAGTAATAATAACTCATAAATATTCATTCTTTTACCTACTTAAATGTTGATTTTTAATTAAATTGGCAGTTATTGAAAGTATTTACTTGGTGGCATTATGTTCTTTTCTTTCCATATTTGTCCTAGGTGAGGGTGACATTACAGTTGTGATTACAGGCTGGTCAGACAGGGAGTCTGATCTGTCTGTCACATCTCATCAGACCCTCTTGCTGTTGCTTTGTAGCACTGCCAAACCTTAACTCTGGGCTGAAGCTTTCCATGTTGTGTTTTCTACACCAGCTATTTTTTTTCAGATAGCCAAAAAATTTATTTTTGTGTGTGTGTGTTAAATACTGATGACCATGATGACCATGTGGGGTTTTTGATGGGATTTTTTTTGTCTTTTGTACATTTGAATTTGGGTTGGTTTTTTTCCAATATGCAAGCATTTCCTGTATCTACAATTATAGGAATTTGAAATCTAGGGAAAAGGTTTCCAGCCTGAGGAAGCAGTCTGGAGTTTCCACCTCATTCTACATGATTCACTTACAAATCTCATCTGCTAAAAATGAACAAGTTATTTTGTTGAGCTTAATTTGTGCCACCAGTGCTGGTAAAACTCTGTATGCACCATTCCTTTGAGATAAAGTAAACTTCGAGGGAAAAAATCCTGGAGCAAAGTGGGAAGAAAGGCCAAGATCAGGACTTGAGTAGATGGGGCTTGGCAAAGTCCATGGAAGTCTGAGTGAGGAGGGGCTTGCATGTGGCTGAGCAGAGGTCAGAGCACAGGAGGGAGAAGTCAGAACATTGGCAGTGAAAGCAGGATGTGATTAAAAATATATCAAAGGTGGATGAGAAATGGGCATAGTAGGCATAGAGACTGGATAAACAAGGGGATATGGAGCAGGAACAGAAAGATAAGCATGGGAGGAGAAGAGCAGAAGTAAACAGCCTTGGCTAGGAAAGGACAGACCAGGATTAGACCTGTGGCAATCTAAGGGAGAATCAGATCCCAGTAGGTCATCTCCTTCTTTTCTCCTCTCCATCCCATGACCATAATGAGAAACAAGCTTAATCATAGAAATTCTGTCATCATACTGGAGCAGGTTAAGAAATTACTGTTCTGCCTACACTAACAGCTTGGGTTTCCCCTTACCTATGTCCCAGTATAGCTGATAATGTGCAGTGAGAGCTGAGACAAAAGTTACCCCTGTGATAATTAAATCGGGCCAACTTTTTGATGGCATAAATGAGCACATATCTACAACCAGCTGTGCAGGGGACACCATAGTTTCTAGCAGTAGGTGACACAACACCTGCTGCTCCAGATGTTCCAGATGCTTTTTCTGAAGGATGTTTGGGGCTGCCATTTTCCCTTCAAAGCCTGTGTTTTCAGCTGTAGGGCATATCCCTGTGCTTGAAGTCACACAACTCCTCTGCAGTCAGTATCTGTGTGGGAATGGTACCCAAGTATGTTTTGTACCACTCTGCACAGAGAATGACTGCTCTTGAGGTTTAGGAACTTGGTGCATATTGCAATTTTTCATCTATACCATGTACCTCCAAAATCTGGGGGACCATGACAACTGGGAAGAAAACAGGAGTGTGTTCATCCACCATCATTCATCAAACTCTTGGTTAAAGTATTACTGAAATAAAAACAAAACCACTGTTATTTTTCTATTAATTGAATGATCAGTTGAGTGAAAACAGTTGATAACCACAATAACAATGAAATTCTTACTTATTGTTATGTATTAGATCTCATGTCACATTGGTCAGTTATAGCCTTTTAAAGAATAGCATTTGGTGTCTGTTTGACTCAAGAAATCTTCTTAGCTTTTGAACAAACACTTACTCTTCATCAGAACTTTTTATAATGCATCAAGTGTTGCTCTAGCTAGATCTGTAGATAATCAGAGGGCTTTTGCAGGCTTTTTTTATCCAGTCTATCTGCTTACCCTGGTCTCATCAAAGCCTCCTTTAATCTGCACTTGTTATCATTGTTTCAGTTAAGCTGGGAGGTGGATGTCTGTAGGATCTACTGTGCAGTTCCTGTGTGAACATGCATAATGACAGAGTGGAATCATATGAATTAAAGCCTGTCTTGTGCCACGAAATCTCCCTTTATCCACTGCACAGGATGGATGGTGTCATGGGATGGATTGTACCTGAGCATCTCAGCTGCTAATGAAAAGCTGCTCAGGGATTTTCCCTCCATTGTTGAATGCCTTGTCCCTGCTGTGCTGCCTGGGTGCTGTTCCAGGCATTCCCTGAAGAAAGCAGTGCTGTTCTTCTATGAACTTTTCTCTGGGGATTTAGTTCTTTGAGACAATGTATCTTCAGAAGATTGCAGCAAGGTGATAGCTTGGTGGTTTTCTACTGTAAGAGGGAGGAAACTGAGGCATGCAAAGAGGAAGGCAGAGTCCCTGCTAATTTGGAGTGCTAGTTGGAGGTACATATATTTTGGCTCATTTGGAGCACTTTGATGTACAGCACAAGCAGAGCAGTACTGCACATCAAGCTCCTAGTTTTCCAGCTGACTTCTCAGATAATGAGGCTTAGATCCAGTGGGTGATCACCTTTTGAAAGTTAATTTATCCCTTTTCCACAGACTTAAATTCCAGCTCTTCAGAGTTCATTCCTAGCCTTGTTGATGGCAGTGTCTGTTCCCCTGGTGCCAGCCCTGGTCTCATTCACGCAGTAGCTCCCAAATTCTAAGTGAGGCAGATATGATAGAGACAGTAGGCTGGTCCTCGGCAGCCAGGCAGTCCCATTCTTGTGTGAAGCAGGATTCCTGTGAGAGAAATGGAGTAAATTCTTAAATACTCAAATGTAATGCGTCTGCACAACAAGAGTAATTTTAAGCTCTCAAGGCAGACTTATTTTTGGCATTTCCTAATTTTTCTCACTTTAATTTGCAAGTTTATTTTTAATGAGGCTTTCTGTCCTTTAATGGACACATTAAAGGACACTTTTCACAAACCCTTGTGTTTGTTTTCACATTGATTTTTTTCTCTATTTTGACTCTTTTTTCAGTGTTTGCATTTTAGTATCATGTTATACTTAAAATTCTTGTGCTGCTGCTTCATTTTATGCTGTTACCCTAATCAAAATAATCTTTTATGTTTGGAGGAATGTTAGAGGATCAATAACAAAACTTCATTATTGGATGAAAACCTGTGAAAAGCTCCAAAGAAATGGAGCTCATGTTAACCCCTGAAACTGGTAGTGAGGGGGGGATTGATGGTAAGCTGTGCCAAAAATTTCCATAGCTAAGTGCCTTGTTTGGAGTTGATATTCCTCTAGGAAAGTTTTCCTGACTGTTGAAAGCGAAGGGAGACGACCCATCTTGTTGTTGATCAGCATCGACTCCGATTTATTGATCAAATCAGTCACCTTTTATAATCGTGTTAATTAACTTCGTGCATATTGCAAAATCCAAGCTCACGATAGGTTACAGAGAAAACTCTAACCCCTCCTTTTGTTTACAATACCCGTGGTTGTTTATTGAAACCAAAATTAGTGTTCTCACTGTGATATGAAAAGTTCTCAAAACCTTCATATCTGTTCCCAGAGCAGCTATCTGTTCCCAGAGAGCCCAAGGACAGAATGTTTTGCCTGTTATGAGAAGACTGTCTGAGAATCCTGCTGTTTATAGAAAAGGTGTCTGAGAACCTAGTTATTTACAAAATCCAGCCTGGGAACTGCTGCTTTGCAGCTACCTTTTACTTTCCCATCAGCTGTATACCTTCATGGCCTCTTTAAGCCATGCTTGAACCAGGCTCTCCACACCTGACCTTGCTGTTCTACAGTATGGTACTGTCTGACTTTCAGAATTGTTGGTATTAGGGAAAGAGAGGTTCCAAAACAGGGCCAGGTCCAACAAGAAACTTAGTGTTGATTGTTTATTGTCTAAGAAATATGCCTGGGAGGGATGGGGAAGCACTCTTAAAAATTCCTTACTGAGATAAACATTTCTGTGGTCCAACACTGGTAGTAATATTCTTCAGATCAGATATATAACAAATGCCTCCAAATGATTTGAGTATCCTGCTGTTCCATTTCTCTTTCAGCAGAACAGAAGGGAGAACATGATGAAACTTACACTGTTGCAAGTGAATCTCTGTCTCCAGAGGGAACAAACTTAAATAACAGAATCCAAAATAAACATTTTTACCCTTCATTACCCCAGCTACCTTCTGAGGAAGAAGACATAAACAAGCTTGGAAGTCAGATAATTAAACTGACAGTTGCAGAACTGGAAGGGAAAAGAGGAGGCGCTCCTGTGGGGGAGCAGAACGTGGGAGTTGAAGCAGAGCTTAATGATTCATCAGAGGCAGAGTTCCCACTTTCCAGCCCTGATCCATCTGACCCCACAGATCCCTCAAACTCTGAGAATGAACGAACTGGTGAAACTGAGGCCCTGAAAGACAATGACAAAACCTTAGAGAGGGATTGTGAAATTCCAAATGAAAGAGAGGATCAAAACAGCAGCAACATGGATGTGGTGCATGGTGAGGATGCTGGAAGGCATGGAGGGCTCAGTGTTCAAACTGCAGACACAAATAACAGCTTTGAGGAGCTCTCTGAATCTGAAAACAAGAAACCATCTGATGCTGCTGAAAACCGTGAATATTTGGATAACAGTTTGGCTTGAGGTATGAAATCCAGGCCCTCGAGCATCTCACTGTAATCCTTGTGCAGTGTCTGTGCTGCTGCAGATATGATCAGTAAAATATTGTGCTGTAGAGTTGATTATTTTATACTGAACTGTTAATAATTCTTTTAAAAATGTTTTTCTGTTAGTTCTGGCTGTAATGTACCAAAACCATAAATTACCTACGGGAAAGAATTAGTGATGAGGTTTAGTCATGTTGACTTTCTGTAATGATTTGAAGTTTCTATATAGATTGATGTAATTTACATTAGTGTAGGAAAGAGGCCAGTGATAATGATTTATCTTGTTATCACTAGGCTCCTGAAACATGTATGGTCCTAGTGCTGGACTGTATATTAATGTGGAGAAATGTCTCTCAAGGATGAAAAATTTGGAGTGATAAATTGAGAAGCATCTTAAGGCTGCGAGCTTTTGCTTCTTTCTCAGACTGTGTTCTGCTTCTCTTTACATATAGTGACTGTCAGTACAGCCATAGCATAAGATCACTGTTCCCTTACAGGAAGGTTCTGAAAACCATCTATGTATGGTTTATATAGTGTATATAATTCTCTCATTTCAAACCTTTGTATATATGGTTTATATGGTGTATATAGTTCTCTCATTACAAACCTTTGTACCTTTGTATTTTCTCAGCTGTACAAAATTTTTCCTTTCTTCTCCCAGCTCATCTCGTGAAAATGAAGCAAGTTATTTCACCAGATACTGAGAGCCCAATTTAATGAAGCTCTGAAGGAAACATCATCAGAGAAGCCAGAAGTCTTACTGTAAGAAACAGCAATGCTGTTCTAAAGCAGAGAAAAAGCAAGAGGAGAAGCAGTGATGTCCTGTCCAGCTTACTTGGCTGTCAGTTTCTGGAACTGCATTCCTCTACTCACAGGAGCTGGAATGGGCCCATGGGCTTGGTTAATGGGTGATAGGTTTCAGCCTACTCCATATGTGCTCTCCTTTCTAAAGGAATTTTGTGTCTTTTTCATTTTCTTATTACTTGGAATTAAGGGTAACTCTTCCTTTCCTCCTCATTTCACCAGTCTGTGGTGTGATAGAAGGATTATTTGCATTGTTGCCACTTTTTAAAACTTCTCTTGAAGAGGTTTAGTCATAGAAAAACATTCCTATAATAACTGGGGGAAAAGGGAGCTGCTGTGTCATTCCCTAGCTTGGCCCTGATGCTGGAGTTGTGCCACTCTGCTTCTAGGAGAGCAGCAACGAGGGAATGCTTAACACTGAAGTTAGCAGCTGTTGGGGAAGGGGAGGCAGGTCTTTCCTCTCCTGTTTGTAGCATAAGGAACTGTCTCTGCAGCTGTGGAACTTCTGAGGGCCAGCAGCCATCAAGGCAGTTTTTCTGCTGGCTTGGGACCTAATTGTCTGTAAATGTTCATTTCTCACTCCTAGAACTTGAAACCAATCAGAGAGAATTAAAGCAAATTTAATAAAATACTACTAATAAAAAGGGAAATCCCTCCCAGACTGAGTACTTCCTTGACAAATAACTGCCAGCTGCAAGTTTTTACAGCCCACTTGTCAGCTACTGCATAAGAGAGTTTATATTAGCAGTACTGACAAACTCTTCTATATGTGTAAGATGAGGTAGCAGGTGCTGCCATAATCAAGGTGTCAGAGCCCATGAACGGTTTGTATTCAGCAGGAGAAAGGCTGTATGTAAATTGTTACATACAAATATAAGGAGTGATAGTTGGAAGGTGAAAAATGTGGCTTGTCTCTGTTCTCATGTGTTTTCCCCAGCAGGTGCATTTGTGTAACCCTTTCAGTGTCTGTCTGCAGGATGCAAAGCCATACTTAGAGTGCTCTTCAAATATGTGTACTTTGTCTTTAAGGGTGATTGGACATTGCAGCATTCCACTGATGTTAAGCAGCAGTCCTTAGGAACAAAAGTTATATAAACAGTTAAGCGAATTAGGGACATGAAACAGTAAAATGTTTTTATTTTGTTATCTTGCTCCCCATTAAAATTCCTCATTACCTGAAAAAACCCCAAGAGTTTAAATATTTGAAGGAGTGTTAAGATGTTCCCAGTAATTCTAACTGACTGCATTACTGACTCATTTTTGTAACAGTCAGAAGAAAAATAGCTGTAGAAACTAAAATCTCCAGTAGAATGTGCAGGATTTTTTCCTGTAATGCCTGAATGTCCCATGAAGTAGCATTTTGTTTGAGATGTATTTTTTCCCCTTCACAGACTGAACCTGCACAGAGCTAAATACCAATGCATTCAGAACTGAGGCAAGCAAAGCAGAAGGTCGAGATTCCATGTGTTGAGCTCAGAAACATTGAGGGTCTTTTACTATTTCCCTGCCCTGTGTCTTTCCTGACCCAGAGATGTGAGAATGAGTATTTTGCTCACAGTCCCTTAACAGCCAGTTAATGCTGTTAGTTAATTAAGAGCTTGGTGTAAGGTTGAAGCAGTGCTGGATCAACAGCTTGTTAGTGCCTCATGCTGATTCTTTTCAATTATGTTTTTTCTGTGAAACCATACTGATGTACAACCCAGCAATTAGGGAATCTTGGTACATGTCCTCACACCATTCTCCCTCTTAGATGTAAATTTTGTATTCACTAAATGTAATCACTAAATTCCAGTAAGATACGTAGATCTCTGAAAACCTCATTTCCAGTGTGATGCCACTGCTACAATACTGGCCCTCTCCTTTCTCTTCTAGCAAATGTGTATTCCAGCTACATTTTTACCTTTCTCCCAGGAACACAAGACTTCAAAGCAAGGAGACTTGTACAAGTAAGACATTGTTGCTGCACTAGGTGATAAGTAATTAAATATTCTTGTCAGTATCTTCCTCGGATATTGCTTTAATTGATGTCATTGTGCTAATATAACAATGGGTTTTTTTCCCAGTAAATTTAACTTGTGGTTTTTCGTGGACTCAACTCTACCTTAGATTTGGTGGGGTTGGTTTTGTTTTTTGTTTTTTAAGACCTGTGTTCCCTTTTTCTCCTACTTTAGAAGTGCAGAAATCACAACCAGACATGTAAGCCTTCTTGGTGTTGGGCTTTGGGGAAGCAAACTAGGGAGGGAATTTTGTAGCAGGAGTATGGAGAAGCTGCATTTCACAAACTCATTTTAAGGAGGTTGTTGTACCTAAAGGTCAAGTCATGCATTATGCGTGAGAAGGATTTCATTTGAAAGTAGGATAATGCGGTTATTGAAAAAATAATGTTAACTGAATTTGTAAAATAAGTGTGTGAAAATGACAGATTAAGAAGCATCTTTTAGAATGCTGCTTCTTTTCTAAGTGAGACTATTTTTAAGCATATGGGAATTTGTATAATAAAGACAGTGGAATTTCTTTAATCCCTATGAGCTCAGGAATGTATTTCAAAATCTTAACTGAGATTAAGTTGAAAATCTGCTGCATTTATAAAAGATAGCATTTTGTTTACCAGCTTCTGTTTTGTAGTTTGCTTTCTAAATTATGCAGTTTAATTTATTTGCAAACTAGTCTTTTGTTGCTGCTTGGATTAATAGCACAATGTGGTTAAACTATATTAATAAATTTTGTCATCTTTAATAAAAATATTTACTGATACACTTGTTCTACCTGCTTGTTTCCTTTTCTCTTCTTAGTATTAGATGAATGATAGCCATGGGGTGGTGTTTTAATATTCTGAGTTGTATTAAATTTAAGAAGTAAAGCCTTATTGAGTGATAGTTTTAAATATGAAAATTATCTTACTTAAATCTTTTCACTTTCATTTCTCCCAGCCCAAACTGACTTTGTTCCTACAGTTTTGTATGAAGTAAAATACTCAGTATTTTTTTGCTTTGAAAATAATATTTCTCCCTGATCTGCTAACTTTATCATCATTACCTAAGCAGCTTTATAACTTCTGTATATAACTTTGGTACTAACAGGCACAGACTGGAGACTTACAGAAGCAGAACAACATGATGGATCTCAAGTTCAACACAGAAATTTCTGTACTTTCCCTTATTTCTAGGGGAAGTCACTACCAAGGTCCTGCAACACAACACCCAACACTGTTAACAGCGTGGAGACCTTTCTGCTTTCAAGTTGGCATCTAACTACAGAAGAGTGTCGAATGAGAGGCAAATTCTTACTTTTTTCCTTTAGCATCTAACAATCCCTTAAAAGGCCCCTGCAGTGCACAGATTCTTTAGCCCACACACCCTATCCATCTGTACTCTTCTTACATGCATTCAGCTTCCACACTGCACAAAAGTGAATCTTTGCTCCTTCAAGAAAACACTCACAATGTTGAGCTGATGCTGGTTTTATTGATGGCTTACATAAAGGAAGCTCTACAAAAGTGATATACATTTCATAGAGGAGCAAGCAAATAGGGATCCTTTAGCCGTATATCTTGGTGGGCAACAGCACAGGCTGAGTTACTTTGTGCTGTCCAGGCTGTAGCTGGCACTTTGGACTTCACCTAAGCCTGGCTATATGTTCTTCTGTTGAGCCCTCTCTTCTTCTTGTCCATAACCTCAGGCAGCTTCTCTTCCCACAAGTTCTTGTTGCTTATCCCAATCACACAGCAAGCCAGACGTTTCCCAGCATTTCCATTTTCCAAACTGGCCTTATTATTGCCCTTGCCCATGTCATCTTCCTGCTCGTGGATCACAACAGATCTGCCCATGATGGAATATGGACCAAAGACTGTGGCAGAGAGGTTTGTTTTGTATTTTCTGATTTTGCCTTCTTTAGGAAGGAAGTTGCCAAAATCTCCTGGGTGCCGAGGGTGGTTCACTCTGAAAGGGTTATAGTGTCCCCCTGTAGAATCACAGCCATTGCTGAGGTCTCCAAGCTCATGGATGTGTATAGCTCTGCTGGATTGGTTGTTATCCAGTGGAAACCCATCCAAGTAAAATAAGGCTTCCAGTCTTCCATATGAGTAACTCTGCCTGAATAAGACTTGTCCAGTCACTTGTGGCTTGTCAGCATCTATTTTGGAGCTGGGCTTCATTTCACAAGTGGCATAAATCATCCCATTGGTGTCATTGCCGCCTGTTACCGGATAGAGCAAATTCTGCCAGAGGTCGTTCACTTGTTTCTGTATTTCATACAGTGACTCCTGGCGTGGGTCAGTTTCCTTGTCTGTCATGACACCAGAGGCAGACAGGGTGAGCCCAGTGACCAGAGAAAGAATCAGAAACATCTTGGCAATTTCGAGCCTGCAAAAGATACAGGGAGATACAAAGAATTCACACACAGCCAGCGGGGAGCTGAGTGAAACAGCTGGAGCAGGGTCCCAGGGGACTGCTGCTTGCTAAACCTGTCCAATGTGATGAACTGAAACTCAATCAGAATGCATACATGTATTTAAACACACAAATGGCACCCATGCCTAAAAGAAATTCTAGTGATTACATATTTTAAATTAGATCTTGATCTCAAACACTACATCTGTTTCCCTGCAGGAAGCAAGCAAGCCAAAATGTTTTAAAATCTATTTCTGACTTTGTATTTTTGTGTTGTAGAAAAATAGGCTTTTCTACTTCAACAAATTCCAGCAAGGCAGTTTGCCAGGAGTTTTTTCTTGGTCCATCTACTTAACCATTATTCAGGCATTACAAACAAAAAGCAAAAATCCAACAAGTTGATTACCTTGCAGAACCCCTCAGCTGTAGCTCTTCACCTCTGCTCCCCTAAACCAAGATGTGACCGGACACAAGGCCAGAGCTGCGTGGAGGTGATGCTGCCAGAAAGTGCGTGTTTGTGTGGAAATTAGGTAACGCTGGCCCAGGGGAGGCGCGGGAGATGTGGGAGGGGAGGGAGGCGGGACGGGGGGAAGAAGGAAGGGAGGGGAGAAAGTTCTAGGCATTTTTGCTTTGGTCAGGGTGAGTGTTTTATCCTTTCCTGGTGAGTTTGTTGGTCTGACTCTCACGCCTCACAGGCATTAAAAAAAAAGAAGAAAAGCCACAAAACTTTGAAATTAATCTGTCTTTTGGTGACTTCATGCACTCATCTAAAACAAGTGAATTTAAGCAGGCAGCGAGGGGAGAGGGAGAAGCTTTATTAAGGCACAATTGGGCGGTTTGCTCACTTGTGTGCTGGTTGTCTGGAAGTAGCTTGCATTTTTATTTCTTCATTAATCAAAATGGAAACTGGTGCTTGAGCAACATAAGCTGTTGGATGAATACAAAAGTTTTTGTGGATTTAGAAATAGTTTAAAGTGTAATTGTTGAGGTGCTTGTCAATGATGCCTCTGAAGTTTTGGGGTTAGTTAGCATCTGCTCTTCTATGTCTGCTCTGCTGAAGCCCTTCTGCTTTTTTTTTCCTTTTTCTTTAAAGGAGCAGTGATTTCTTTCCTAAGAGAGAAGTAAGCAGTGCTGAGGCAGTGCAACATCAGACTGGGGTGCAGAGAAATTGCTCAGAAGCTGGCTGGAGCATGGAGAGTTCATGTGTGTTTCATCATCCCATGAACTAAGAAATGCTCTCCTCTCTGGGCATTGCCCTGCCCACAGCACTTCCTACTGATGTAGCTGAAATGTGGATTTGGCTGTCTCAAGATCAGTTTAACAGGGTGAGATTTCTGTGGAGAGAAAAGAATAGCTGTTACTACTCTGGAACAATTCTCAATGCAAGAAAATTGCAAAGAAAATCCTTTTTCCCAGTTCACATCTTCTGCCAGCTGGGTAAGGAATGGGACTGTCAGCTTCTGCAATGGTAATATTGTGGGTGTTAATCTTACCAGTATCATACACTACGTCAGATCCAAGATAGTTATGTGAGAGAGACAATTTTTTCTCTTTATGTATGAGGGAAAGTAGAGCTAAAGGAATGCCAACTGCTTGGATTATTAGCCAGGGAAATACAGAATTAACTAACTTCATTTTTTTGAACATTGGGATATTGAATGTGTTACTTTAGCTCTGGGCTTCATTGAAACAGGACAACTGGTATTTCTTCAGGGTATTTACAAGTTTTTCAGATCACTGTGCTCCTGGGCGCTGTGCAGTGTTCAGAGGGAGCTGAGCCCTCAGAGAAGCCAGGATTGTCCATCACCCCAAGCCTAACACCACCTGCAGCTCTTCCCACCTTCATTCACTGGCAGTCTCTCAGCTGGGAAAAGCCATACTTGTACTTGCAGTGTGGTAATACAATGGAATTGCTTGGGTTTAAAGCATTTGAAAGTTTTATAATGAAGTTTTATAAATAGACACAAAAATGTTCAGCTAAGACGAGCCAAATGCCAAGGTTTAAGTTTGTAAAACACAGGAAGCAAACATCCAGGTGCTATTAGAAAAATTACTTCTTAGCATCATAAACCATTTTTTAAGGGGTCACAACAAATGGAAGGAGGAAAAGAGCATCATTCATTGTTTACTCTTTGAGTCACAAAGTAGTGAACTGCAATTGAGGTTAATACTTTCACAAGGAAATTCCTGAGGCAGCAGTCACTACTCAAAAAAGAGAATTGTAACACTTTTATTGAATTTTAAGGCATTTTGAGATACATACTAAGGACAGAATTTTAGTTGGCTTTAATACAGCAATGTTTCTGACTGCAGTGGCATTTGTGCTGTCTACCCCAGCTGGGATGCTGTCCCTGGCAAAGCCTACTTGCTGCTCTCTTTTGATGTACTGCACATGAGGGAGGGAAGCAGAAATGCAGGTGTAAAGGAGATGATCAAGGGGACAGAAAGGACTGCAGCAAAGTGAAATGATGTATTTGTAGTGCTCTGCACTTCAGAGAATGAAAAGGAAATAGTGGCTGTGGGCCGCTGTCAGAAAGATGTTTTCTGAAAAGGAGAAGGGATGATAACTACAAGGAATGCAATAGCCAGGGTGATTTGGCATTCATTTTGAGCCTGAAAGATGGTCACTAAGCACTAACCAGGTGTATCATTAAAGTCTGTTGTTACCCACTGCCTGTGTTTTAATTTTCTGGTTACAAAGAGGTGTGAATAATGGGCTTGACAGCCTTTAAAGCAGACAGCAGTTACTGGGAACGAAGCCCACAGTGACCTGACCATGCACTTGTGTTACAATCACTGCTCAAAAAAAAATAGACCTCTGCTTTTGTTCCAGTTCTAGGAGATCTTTTGTATCCCGAGTTTCAAACTATGTCCTAAAGATTCCTGGGCTATACAAGACAGACAAGTCAAAACAACTTCTGCAAGGCTCTCTGGACTGCATAGGAAGAATTTTGTTCTACAGTGAATTTTGTAGCAGACTCTGCTCACAAGCTCTCAGTCCATGCTGTGACCTTCAGGGTTGGTTGGTGGGCTTGTTTTGCAGTGACCATTGCTATTGCATTACTCTGCTGTAATGCTGCTCTGCTGACATCCTGTTGTTTGATTTGTCCAGCAAAGAGTTAAACATGATGAGGAAAACACTGCATAGGGGAGAATCCTTTTATAGCAAGCTGTAGCCTCCTTTCTTGTGTCTCCAGCAGTTGGATCTGCTCTCACTAGTTTTTTGATAGAATGGTTTTCCATGAAAACACCACCCAGACAAGGAAACTTTTATGTCTTTGGGAGTAAGTGATGGAGCTGACTGCTTTTCTCCACATATGGCAGCAGCTGGAGCAGCTGAAAGAAGGGACATTTGTAGTCTGAGGGAAACATCAAGTGCCCAAGATCCTTGGGCACCTGATGTGCCCCTTTGGTTTTGGGCACTTTCTGCCATTTCTGAGTCCCAGGAGCAGCTGTGCTGGTGGCTCATCAGGCAGCAGCAGGGGCACACAGCATTTGTGTGGAGTTAGAGACTGCAAGGCAGCCAAACTTCCACGTCCTGAGTTTGGTGAGGTGTGGTGTGTGCCGAGTGCCCCTGCCCCGTGTGACATCCTGAGGGTCCTGGAACCTGCACCAGGGTCTGCAGCCAGAGCCTGTGGGGCTGCTCCCATCTGTGGTGCTGCAGGCAGGGCAGCCAGGGGGACAGGCAGGACACAGAGAGCAGCAGTGCAGCCATTGGGGTGGCAGTGGAGGCACTGTGGCCTTGGCCATTCACTGCCTGTGACCTCTCTCTCTCTCTCTCTGGAGCTCTGGTGCTGCCCAGGGGGCTCTGCCCAGGGCTGAGCTGTTTTCTCCTTTGCACCTGCATGGGGAAGGAAGGCAGGGCTGGCCCTGGGCTGTGGGCAGCACCACATCCCACAGGAATTATGATAGAGCAACTGGTTTGCAGTTCCTATGAAGAAGAAAAAGAAAATATAATTAAATGAAACATTTTCCTGTAGCAAATGGAAGATCTGTTGCTGGTCATGAGTTATTCTTCCTGTTTAATCCTGTTCCTTGACTTGGTATTTCTATTTAAAGAAATAAAAATATTTATTGCCTGAGATAAGCATCCATTTATAATATTCTTACAAAAGCATTTCCAACTTTTCAGGGCATTACCCATAACAAAACTGAAATAAATAAACAAAAGGGAAACAGCACTGTTCTCTCTGGGGAATAATTTCTCTTGCAAATAGAAGTTCATGCAATTGTCAAACTACTCTGCGTCAGCCAATTTGAAAAATTTTTGAAATTCTTCCTCTTTAATAGCTTGTGAAGAAATCATTTCATGAGAGTGAGGGAGAGATGATCTTTAAGTAAGCTTTCAGAACAAGCTGCATTCAGAAACTCATTCTAAGTCTGTCAGCCTAATACAACAGAATTTCATCTTCACATGTGAATATAAAATATAAATATGTAATGTAAAAAGTAGGGATGGAGCCCAGCTATCAGATAATTTAGGTTATTATTTGTGTTTGCATTTATTCCCTGTTCTTTTATAAAATGTTTATCCTTTCCTCTTTGTAGCATTAATCTGATGAGGGGTTTGCTGTTTGAGATGAGACAAGAAATAAACACGAGACCTTTTTCAAGCTCAGTGCCTAGTGGCCATGAATGAAAATGAAAACATCTTGGGGTTTTTCAATTTCCAAGTGCACATTGCATACATTGTCCATACTTGCACAACTTCAGCTCTCTGTGTAGCTTCAAGCTGCAGCTCGGGAGCCATAGGAATGATGGACCATTAGGTCACATGTATGAGCTACAAATAACTAAATAAAAATAAATTTCTCTTTTTGTGGCACTTAATAGCAGCTGTCTCAGTAGTCTAATGAACATCACGGATTAACTAAGCATGATTTTCAGATATTTCTATACTTTCTATCCTTTCTATTTAGTGTACAAAAAAGACACAGCCATTGACAACAGACCATACTCTGCCCTCTGTTTGTGTCACCACCCTTGGTTTGTATCTGTGCTGTGGTCTGAAAGGGATTTAGAGACACCAGACCAAACCTTACCAATCAAGACTTAGTAAATCAATACTTAGGCTTCTGTATCCTGTTTTTAAAAGTCATCATTGCTGAAGAATCTCCCATCAACTTGTGTCCTGTCTCTTTCAAGTTTTCCAGCTCTGTAGCCTGGTTCTCACTGCAGATTGGAACTCCTGCTTTGATTGTACCCACTACAGACATGGGCGACAGATTATTTTCTTCTTTACAACAGCCTCAGTCAGACTTGAGAGTTTAGCTCTGTACCAATGGCACTTCCATCTTTCAGCTAAATATTTCCCATTCTTTTAACCTTTACTCCTAAATTGTGTGGGCTCCAGTTTTAAGCAGACCACCTTTTCCTACGGACTGTGCACCTCTTCCTGGCAGAAAAGTCACAATAACTCCAGTGTGCCAGACAAGCAGCCAGAACTACCACCATGCTTGTCATGCAGACTATATCATTCTCTACATCATAATGTGATCTTTGACTGACCCTTTCCTGCAGATCTGCTGCTTATGCAGTTATTTCCATTTTATATTTCAGTAGCTGCTATTTCTGCCATGTTTGGGATTTTACAATTGTCTTAATAGAGTTACTTCCTATATTTTTACTTTCCCCACCTCTTATTTCTCCAGCTTGTCATAAACATTTTGAATTCTAATCCTTCCTCACAGTGTATTTACAGCTCCCCCAGACTGGTGTCAGCTGTGAATTTAATCAGTTTACTTGTTGTTCCGTCATTAACAGGAGGGCTGATAAAGCAGAATAGACAAACTCCTGCACCCGAGGCAGGTTGCTCTCCCTGTTGGGAACTGACTGGTTTCTAAACTGGTACCAATTTCCCACCATCCCCATACCTGCTTTATAGGAGTGTGATCAAGAGTGGTATTTTCCCCAGCTCATGTGTAAGAATGTCATGTGAGATTGTAGTTAAGATATTGAGCAAAATTCGTTCAGATAATCACCTACTTCTTCTCTATATGCAAGGCAGATTATTCTGCTGTAGAAAGGAAATAAAAAGTTCCTGATGTCTTTTATCCATTTCCCTTTCTGACATTCTGTCCATTCCCTTTCAGGTGAATGCAAGAAGTTTGCCTCTTTTAGAGGTTTTTTTGTGTCTGTGACTCCTGGATTAAGCCACACTTATCATTACAGAATTTTCAGTCCTCATAGGAACCAAAATCATTTACTGACCCTATCTCAAAGAATCTTCATTACTGTTATTACACTGGGAGAAGCAAAATGTCTTTGAAGAGCTGCCTGGCACCAAGTGGTGTCTGAAACCTTAAGCATACAAAAACTAACAAAAATGCCACTATTTAAGTGCACATTCCCACATTGCTTTCTCCCTTCTGACTAAATAGCCAATAGAAGCAAGGATTAGGTTAATTCATTCCAATAGTTAGACTAAATAAATTTCCAGAGCTTCCTATTTCTGACCCTCTTATTTCTTGCAAGCAGCACCTGTTTGTGAAAGTCTCCCAGTTCACCCATGTTCCCCACCTCTGCATTGCAGTTGCCAATACTGAAGGCACACCTTACCAAAACCAGGAAAATCAAACCCATTCTTAAGTTTGCATTTAAATGTAGAATCATTGGTGCTTGTCAAGTCACTAAATAAAGTGAAATACCTTGATGCTTTATTTACAAATTCAGGAGGATCTTGGTGCTCCTCTATCAGAGACCCCATTAGTGTGTAAATCCTTGGTGGCCCCTGCAGGCTCTGGGGGCTCTGTTCTGCACTGGAGCTCAGCAGGAGCTGAGGGCAGTTGTGTTCCAGGAGGACAAAAGCCCAGCTGGTTTTCACTCCAGGAGCAGCTCCTGCTCTGGTGAGAGCCCAGCAAAGGGCAGGGGCTGTTCCCTGCAGCCCTGGGTGGAGACAGCCCTGGACTCCTGCTGGAGTCAGCACTCAGCAGAATCCAGGAGGATCCTCATCCCTGAACACAGCAAGGGGCAGCAGAGCCCTTGAGCTCCTGGAGGTTTTCTCAGAGCAGCTATTTCACCTCAGATGGTGTGATGTAGAATAATATAATTTTAAAAAGGTATGGCTTATCTATGTTGGATACCCACCTCCACTGAAAATTGTGTGTAGCTCAGTGTAGGGAGATAGATCATAAGTAAATAAAGGTAGTATAGAAAGTAACCTTACCCCCTAAAGAGTTGCAGCTGAGCCAATTATTAAGGATTAGGAGCAGGCCTGACTTTACCAGGCCACAGCTGTAGCCAACAAGCAGAGTGTTATAAAAGAGTGGGTTGGTTGGCTGGGGGGAACTGGAGTCAACGGCTGCTGTGAGAGGAGGAAAGAGGCAGGGCTAGAGGAGCTGGCTGTGAGAAACATCAAGGAGGTACAAAACTGTAGCAATACAGAACTCTTGCAATGTAATGACAACAGTTCAGGACCTGAGCCTCTGACTACTTTTCAAAGAGGTTTGTTGTAAATCCTTTGAATTTGTATCTTTCAGAACTGCAGAAATTATAAAATTTGAAAAATGCAACCTTTTACAGAGTAAAAATAGTTTTTATGATAAAGTGGCTCCCCACCTTTTCAGCCATATTTATCCCAGTGGTTGACTTTTGTAAGAGTAACTGAAACCCTGAGAGACTAATGAAGTTTAACAATGTGTGTTCATTATATCCAATTTTGTTCTCTCAGTAAAAACGCAGACTCCTAAATCCTATTTAGACTCTGAAATTTCAGAAGTTTCAGCCCTCATCTGACCTTAACACCTCTTAGTTTTGTGCAGCTTTTGTAAGCCTGTGCACGTGTTTAAATTCTCCCATGGCAAATGGTTTTGGAGATCAGATGTTCAGGATTAAGAGCACAACCAGTTTTTGCCTAGTTTAAAATAATTTTGACATTTTAGTGGAAATCATTAAGATTGTTTTCTTGTACTCTCAAATGGGCCACAGTGTGAGTGAGCCATTTTTAGGAAAATTACATAAAAAGATTTGAATTGCTAAATTACTCACCTTGAGAATGTTAGCACAAATATTTTGAAAACTCTGAAGGTTTTATCTGGGGTAAATATTTGTACCTGAATTCCTCCCCTGGGAAGATTAATTCACAAATAAATAAATTATTAAAGTCAGGGGCCCTTCTGAGTAAAAGCATGTAGGAATAGTCACTTCTGGCTGAAGATGTTCTTAGTATTGTTTATATTTACTTTTTCTTTCTTTCTTTCTCTTAACTGTGGAATGGAATAAAAACCTCCCCAAATGGTGCCAGGTTGAAGGATCTCCACACAGGTGCAGCATGATTCTGTGGGTTCTGATTTCCAGCCAGGAGAATCTCACTTGCTCCAGCCCAGCAGCACAAAGGGTTTGAGCATCTCTGAAACTGGGTGTTTGGCTCTAGAGAAACACAGGCTGGACAGGAGGCAGACACACGAAGGCACTCTGTTTTTATCTGCTCCAGTGTCTGCATTAACAGGCAAGGCTGAGAATGCCACCTCCTTACCGAGAGGCTTTCAGCTCATAGGGCATGGAGTTCCTAATAGTATTCCATTAGATATAATGAGGTGTGCTGGTGCAGATTTCCCCCCTGAAGTTTGCACGCATTTGTACAAAATAAGGCTCCTGCTGGGGTGTTTTATGAATGTGGAGTCTTTCAGTTCCAGTTAAATAGGATAACCAGCTGTTTTCCAGGGCACAGGAAGAAATCTTTGGATTGGTTGTTGTTGCTGCTCTTAGCATTAGCATGCCTGCAAAAAATGAATAAAAACACAGAAATAGTTTACTGTAGCCTTCTTGAAAGGAAGACAAGCCTTTGAATGCATCAGAAATTGTTGTCATAGATGCAGGGGGAGAAAAGGATAAAAATCTACTTTCTTTTTCCCTTCATTTTGTTACAAACCTTCTTTGCATCTTCAGCCTCCAGGTCTCCCTCCCAAGAGTTGTCATCTGTGTTGTCACTTGCAAGACTTTATTCCCCAAACCCGCAGATGTTATTAAATTTGAGGATTATAAGGTTATGTAGGACATGGTAGAAGCCAGATATGGGCTGGATGTTTTTATTAGAGGATTACCAAATTTTGTTAACAGGCGTATGCCTGAGTAATTCTACTGGAATCTCTGCTGTGCTTGTTATGAAACATCTGATCCTGAAGCAGATATAGAGTGCACTGTGGCAAGGCCCAGGTTTCTTACCGTGCTAAGGACAGGTCATGTTCATGATGTGTAAAGCTGGATCACTGCAAAGGATGTATAATGATTTCACTGGAAGAAGTGTAATGGTCGTGGCAGAGGTATCTCACCATAAAATCCCAAATATCCCAATGACTTGTTCACTTCAGAATCCTTTTCCACTGCTGGCACTTGTTGTAGGCAACAAAATAAAATCAATATACAAGGTGTGTACTTCAATGTTAGTTCCAAATACAGTGAAAATATGTAATGCTGTTTGTAGGGTTTTGTAACTTGAACATTCCTAGTATATGACACCAAGATATTAAGCAAACTTGTTGCTCCTAAGGCATGAGATTATGAGGACATTAACTCTATAAATGTCACTATACTCGTGTATTTGTGAGTGTATTTGTATTTTGCCAACTCAAGCTAGTGAGCTTAGAGCAAGAAATCAGATGAGAATGTTGATGAAGAATAAATAAATAATCTGACCCCAGAGACACCATTTTCTCACAGTGATGAACTTGCCCAACTAAGGTCACCCAAAGGCTACTGAGGAAACTTCTCTTCTTCCAAGAGGAAGGTGAGTCAGGAAATTTCCAGAAGCTATGAACAGTTTGCATAACAACTTGTACCCTGCTGTGGTGTGTGCCCTGGTAGGAAGCTCCCACCCATGCGGCCATTTGCTCCCTTCCAGCAGGAGGAGAAAGATAATTGGAAGGGCAAAAGCAGGAAAACCCATGGGATGAGATAAAGCCAGTTTAAGTGGAGATGGGAAACAGGAGCAAGGACAAGCTGTGATGAAGATGCAGTCACTGCTCACCAGCACTGCCTGGAGCAGCATCTTTGGAAGTGCTTTAGTCCTCCCTTTATTGATGAGCATGATGCCACAGGGTGTGGAATATCCCTTGAGGTCAGCTGTGTCTCCCCCCAGCCTCCTTTTGCTGGTAGGGTGGGATGGGGCAGAAAAGATCTTAACCCTGTTGTAAGCACTGCTGAGCAGTGGCTAAAACATCTCTGTGTTATCAGCAGTGTTTTGGCCAGAAATGCAAACAAAAGCACCATACAAGCAATTTTAAGGAATATTGGCTCCATCTCAGCCAGACCCAATGCCCTTGGCAAGGCTGGATGCTGGCATAGCCCTGTCCATGGAAGGAAAAGAGAAAACAATGTTTGAGTCACAGCTAATGGGGTTTGCAATTCCAAGAGAAAAGTGAAGAGAATTGAGGAAGGAATTTGTGTTGTACTTCCAGTTACACCTTTCCTTCTGCTAACAGGGCTGAATTGCTGGGATAATAAAGTCCACTTGATTTATATGAGCAGACTCCTAATCACTTAATAAACCACTCGAAAAGTTATTTGGTAGAGTGGAAAATTATTAACTGGCTGAAGATCCAGCAAACAGCAGCTGTTTCATAGTAAAAACTTGACTGTGAGGACTGGCCCGAGAATGCCCATGGTCAGTGCCAGAAAAAATATTTTTTCTAGTTCTGGAGTTATTCCCCACTTGGACCTACAAGGAAAGGGAAAATTCAGGTTCCTGTATATAATTTGAAATTGTAATTCACAGCATAAATGAACATTTGCTGTTTATACTGTATTTATGTATTTCTTAGCTGTGAATTAGTCTAAATCCTATTCCGCTCAGAATCCCATCATCAGTTTGAGCTTCCCATAGACTCGTAGAACAACCTGTGTTGGAAGGGAGTCACAAGGATTGCCAAAGTCCAAGCCCTGCACTCCAAGAATCCCACCGTGTGCCTGAGAGCATTGTCCAAATGCTTTTGGAACCCTGTCAGGCTGGGTGCTGTGACCATTGCCCTGGGGAGCCTGTTTCAGTGCCCAGCCATCCTCAGGGTGAGGAACCTTTTCCTGATATCCAACCTAAACCTCCTGTGAGACAGCTGTGAAATCTCCCCTGAGTGTGGCTATTCAGTTTATTAAAAACCACTTGTCTGTTTCTGCAGGAAGGATGAGTATCTTTTGCCTTGGCTGTGGGTATTTACTCATGTTTTTGGCTGGATCCAAGATGTCACAGTAGGATTTTTAGGTTTTTTTTTTATTTAGTGGGTAATTGTTTACATCAAGATTGCTCTCGCAATATCCAGCTGGGTGAGGATTTTAAAATCAACTTTGGGAGAGTTCAACTAGAATTCCATTATGAAATGTAGATTTTAAGATATTTCACAATAAAAGGTGAATCTCTCTACAAGGTAGAATAGAGCATGCATACCGTATGTAATCACAGAGTTACATAATTCCTCATTATAGCCCTACAGTCTCATTTTTCAGCCAGCAGAAGAGAATCTCCGTGTTCTGAACACTTCTGGTGTGGTGTGACTACATAGTTTGATAATTGCTGTATGTAGCTTCATCAGAGAATATTGTCACATCACAAAAGGAAGTATGGTCCTGAGATTAAAAGACAGTTTCAGATTCTGGAAGCATTTTAGTCTCTTTCTCTTGACATGGAATAAGGAGTCTAGCCTCCTCTTACCTCCAATTTGCCCTTCTTCAAAATGTTGATAATGATGACTCACTTCCTCATGGGGGTACTTTGAAGCTTAGATGAAGTCTGAGTTGTTTCTGACACTGAGAAAATTGATGTCAGAAACTGCAATATTGGAATACTAATCTTTCAAGGCTTAAATAAATAATTGTCCCCAAATGAAAAGCTATTTTCTCTGCAATTTTTTTGCCCTCTCTATAATATTCTTTGAGTTAATAGAGTCCACACTTAATACAGACAACAGAGGAGACAGTGGACACTGCTTGCTTAAGTAAACAGCAGGCAGAGCCCAAATTATTAGTAAATATCAAGTCTTCATTTAGGTTGAATAACGCTGCAATCCAACAAATAAATGAGCCATCAAGTTTGAATTTATGTAGCATACGAAACACATTAAAGCCATCTGACCATGACAAAGGCCTTTTCTGCTGTGAATAATGAGGCCAACACATTAGAATATCCTTTAGATGAAACATTAAACCCAAGGTCCTTTCTGTTTGTCTTTGGTGGCTCTTCAGGTGGAAGTTAAAGACTCCATGGCATTTCACTGAAACCATAGAAAATCTTTGGTATTGCTTTCCTAGTAAAGAAATAAATTAAATTTAAAAATTAAAATAGCCAAGGCTGTGTATGAGTTGAATATCATCAAGGAAAATGCCAGTTTTCCTCTCCATGAGGAGAGTGAGGAAAGTTCTCTTGTTTCATGGAGAGGAAGGTGAGTGTGCCTGGTGTAAATATAGGTCTTTAAAAGTCCTTTGGGATTTTGGGAGTGTAGAACACAGAAAAATGGTTTGTACTCATCATTAACAAAAAGTGTAGTAAAGGAGAACAAATCCAAGTCACATATTATATGTTTGCATGTGTCTATGCTTACATAACTAGACATGCACTTTTACATGTGTAATTTCCAAGAAGTGGCTTGGAGACAACCAGAAAATATGCCAGGAATAATTCTTTACTTCAGCCTGTACATGTATGATTCACTTTATGAAGTCCATCTCGATTTTCAGCTTCTTTTGTGTAATTCCAATGATTTTGTATCACTTGAGATAGTTTAGCTGTGCCTTTAGTCTGAGTCTCAGTTAGTGTTTATCTACTTAGTGAAAACCAGGCTCTTGTTCCCTTGGCCTGCATCTTAGTTGTGTAGTTTCACACCAGTTTCTTAGCATTAGACATTAGAGGCATAAAAGATCATATAAAAGGTAAATTTCAGACTCCTCTCACAGAGGCAGATGTACTGTTTTATTGTTATCAAGCTGACTGGATAAATTTGAATTTAAAAGAATTATAGAGAGAACAATCCTCTTGAAAGAAACACAAGAATTAGGTTAAAGCTTAACCCCCTTAGCAGCAGAGATAATGAAGCCTTTCATGAAGAACTGACTGATGAATCTGGGCATCATTCAATATTCTGAATAATGAGCCACTTCTTCTGTCTTGCTGAGAAACATATGGGATGTGAGGAAACCAGCTATAAACCCAGCCCTGTGGGTCCCATCCAGCACCCTCCCTGCTGGAGGCAGGGAAGAGCTGCCTGATGAGCAAAGGTGGTTTAAGGGAAACCTTGGTATTCAGTAAAACCTTGGTATTCAGTAAAGCAAGCTCAGTCTTTGTGAATCTTACCTGACTTGAGGCCCCTGTTCTATCAACAGGGATGCCACAGAGAGCTGTGGTGCTTGTCCAACAGGGATTAATGCTGGCTGGCTTAGGGAATCCAGTGTATTCTTAGTGTGTGACTACCTGAAACTTCTGACACAATGGAACTGTCCCACAGGTTGTGCTTTACAACAGAAGAGAGAGTAGTAACAGGAGAGCAGTGTAAATATCTAACACTGGCACTTCTTCACATTCATTTCATTGGCTTTCATTTCATTCATCCCCACATTAGGGATAGGAAGTCTAATAATGAGGACTGGAAGCATATGCTGCCTTTTCTAACTAGTCTGACAGAAGGGATGCATGCACCTTATGAATATATCAAATGGATTTTTAAGCCATGCCATTTCTTTCATGACAATAATTAAAGATGCCACTCTAATCTAAAGGGCCAGATCCAGCCTGTGCTTTGTGATGGCCACTTTGCACAAGGTAACTACAAATCTTGTAAATAGCTTGTATGGTGTTCAAAGCAACAAATGAAGTTTTCTTTTTTTTTGAGGATTTCTTCTAGACCTAGATGAACACAGAATAGAATTTTCAAATCTAGCTCACTAACTTCTAAAAAAGTTCTACTTTAGTGAGTTGAAAGTTTTGTCTAGCCTTCCATTTTATCTGCTTTGGATGATTATGGACCCTTCCAAGCATAACCTATAGCGCTTTACTCCATGCCTTAAAATATTTAATATTTTCAACATGCAGTATCCAACTTTAAAGGTTTATTTTAAAAGTTGCTGATTCCTAACCTTCGTTTACTTTGTCTCTTTAACTGTTGTCCAAAAAACAGGAGGCAGAGTGCTCCCAACATAGAGTCTGTGATATATGAATGGATTGTTTGGACTCCATTCAGAGGAAGGTGATGATAGACATCTGCCCAAAAAGCAATTAACTGCAATGTATTTAGAGAGACAAAATAATTCAGTGGGGATTTACCACCTCCAGAAAGGGTTTGTCTTAGAAACAGTGTTGTTATTTGTTGTGGATTTTTTTCAGATGTTTTAGTCCCAATTTTCAAGAACTAAGAAAAAGAAAAGTCACAAATTATTTTACCATATAACACAGACAACAATATGTAGAAATAATTAATAGGGACATTTGAAGGGAAAACAGGGTCGCACCATTAGCCCCTAATAAAATGTATCAGAGTTGATGAATTATTTTAATGGGACAGAATGACAAAAAGGGACTGTTTCACCTAAGCAGGGACAGCTGGTCCCTCTGACAAGGATACATTGCTGTCTTGTGGAGTCTGCCAGCCAGCAAGGCTGAAATAATAGCACTGAGAGAGGTGTGGATGCTCCTCGTTCACCTAAGTGGAGAGGTAATACCGAGTCTAATTAGGAACACTTGGTGTTAACTGCTTCGTGTCTGAAGGCACACAGCAGATCAGCTGCCCTCCATCGTGGCCAGAGAAGGTCTGCTTGGATTTTACAGATGGCTGCTCATCCCTGTGCCACCACACCAGCTGTGCCAAACAACATCCGGCTGACAACTGGCCCTAACAGAGGGGTTTGATCCCTATTTCTGTTCCTAGGTGAGAGGAATGGCGGATTTGTCTTTACAAACAAGCTGTGGGTCTGCTGGTAGATAAAAGAAACAGTGGGAAGGATTCCACTGATTGATGAATGGACAAAGATATTTGCTTTTACAAATAAACTTTAGGATTCCTGATAAATTAAATAAGACATTGAGAGATGAAAGAAAAAATGGGGAAGAAAAACCCCTAAATTCCGCAAGAATTAAAAATTAAAAGGGAGGGTTATACATCAGAGGGAAATCTTTGAGAAATCTTTGGTATCAGGCTTGTCAGGGAGTCTGTACCTCCCAAGTACCTCAGCCAATGGGGAAAGAGAGAAGGGAAATGTGGCCGGGAAATTGGGGTAAAAAGGAGGCTGCGTCCTCCAAAAATTCCAGAGATCCCAGGGGAATGCCCCATGGCCTCTCCCTTTATTCAAATACAGCCAGAAAGGACTCCTCTGTCTCCTTTTTGGACATAAACCTCTGGTGTTTGTGGATTAATTTTCCTAACATAGGCAGTGGGAGCTTGGGACAAAATTTCCACCTGGGGACCAAACTGGGTGTTTCTCAAAAGCAGAACTGCTCTCTTGCCCTAGCTGGCAGTGCCAGGCAACAGCTCTGGGAGGGCTTTAGGGGCTGAAGATTTCTGTGCCTGCAGAAATCCACCCTTGCTGCCAAGCCCATGGTGCAGGGCAGCCCTGGGGCTCATCCTGCTGCCCATGGTGCCCTCACTCCGCTGCCAGGGACAGGGACAGGGCCAGCCCTGGGAGTGGGGCCCATGGTGTCCTCACCCTGCTGCCAGGGACAGGGACAGGGCCAGCCTTGGGAACGGGGCCCATGGTGCCCTCGCCCTGCTGCCAGGGACAGGGACAGGGCCAGCCCTGGGAGTGGGGCCCATGGTGCCCTCACTCTGCTGCCAGGGACAGGGACAGGGCCAGCCCTGGGGCTCATCCTGCTGCCCATGGTGTCCTCACCCTGCTGCCAGGGACAGGACCAGCCCTGGGGGTCATCCGGCTGCCCATGGTGCCCTCACCCTGCTGCCAGGGACAGGCCAGCCCTGGGAGTGGGGCCCATGGTGCCCTCACCCTGCTGCCAGGGACAGGGCCAGCCCTGGGAGCAGGGCTGGAGGGGCAGGCACAGCCCGCAGCCAGAGCCATCTGCCAGCGTGCCAAGCACCACAGGTGCAGTACAGCATCTCGGTGACTAATTGCAGAATTCACTTTCATACAACGTGTTTGTGGGGGGGGAGAGAGGTGGATTAACTTAACTGACAGACATTGTTCCAATTATCTGAAAGGTGGTTGTAAAATGCCTATTTTATCTTGCATCTCATCCGCATCTGAGAACCAAAGTGCTTAGATTTAAAAATATTATCTGGATAGGGATGGGATGGCCCAGGGGACTGAGACTGAGGCAGCTGAGGTTTCATTTTTAAGTCACACAACCAAGGCTAGAGAGGAATTCAAGGCACTGACCCCTTGCTGGCTTTTGTGCACTGGAAATCAGAGTTCCATTCCAAAAGAATTAAGGACCTGATCCTGCTTTCACTTAAACATGGTCCAAGAACGAGTCTTCAGCACCATGTTGCAAATCCTCGGTGCTGCTTTTAGCAAGTGTCCTGGCACCAAGGAGATGAAGGCAGGCAGGGGTGGAGAGCCAGTGTGTGGTGCTGTCTGCAGAGCCAGGCTGAACTGCACTGTCACAGCACCACCAGCTCCTCCTGATGCTCATTTTCAAAAGGAAAAAGTGGGGAGCATCTGTTATGTGCAACAGTAAGGAAAAAACAACCCAAAACCCAAACAAAAACACAAACAAAAACAGCATGTGGGAGGGAGGGAAAGGAAAAGAAGAATGGAAAACAAGCTAAGGAAAAACTGAAAGAACAAACATAAATAGAAAATCCATGCCAAAACCAAAGCCTTTGGTCCCCTGATAAAAATAACTTTGACCAATGTTTCTATTCTCAGAAGAGCCCTATTTCAAAAAGCAGCCAGCTTTCTAACAAATAAAGAATTGCTCTGTGGTTTCCTTCCAAAGCTGAAATCCAGCTTTCTAGAGGAAGATGAAAAGCTAATTTTCTAGAAGTTTAACGTGTTTGTGTAAGCATGTCAGGTGAAATAAATGACATTGATATTCAGTGTGTGTATAGGTGGCACCAGCTCCCAGAACTCGCTCTCTTTTTCATCTTACTGGAACATTAACTTATGCTCCTGAGGGCTATGTAGAATGCAGAGTGAGAGTGTGAACTTAAAAGATAATTTATCATAGCTTTCTCCTTGTATCATTCTCTTTCCCTAAACTTTTCCATATCAGAATACAGAGCAGAGAGAATTTACTTTTGCCTCAGCTGCTTCTAACTGCACCCATGCAAGCTCTTACTCAAATCAAACCCTTTGCATCCTGCAGATTGACTTCTTAGCATATTCCCTTTGTAAGCAGAGGAGTGGAAGTTTTACCATTATAACTGGGTCACAGGAACCTTAAAATTTGATCTTTTGAATAACTATAGCAACTGCAAAACATACCAAGGACCATAGTAAGAGCAGAGGAGGAGTTTCATAGGAAAGTATCTCATCCAGTCCAGCTAGAGCTGGTGACAAAGAGGATCAAGGAACACAATATTTTACTCCTTGTTCTAAACAATTGTGAGCAACAGCTCTGCAAAGGCTTGGACTCTCTTTCTATTATGCATTTATGTACTACTGAATGTGACAGAGATGTTCTACTAAATGTGCTACAAAACAAATGTAATGTTAAGAAATGTAATGTTAGTGAAAATGTAGGTAAAAAACTGGCAAAAACTGGAAACTGGCACCCAGTCTCCCTCTTCTATGTCAATATTCATAAACTAATCTGCATTAATTACTTAAACTTATAATTTGACTTTCTAGTAGAGCTCAGTTTTTCAATTCACATTTTACAGAATGAAAAATTGAGGTGTACACAGGTTATGTGACTTTTTCTTCCTCATCTACTGTTGAGTTAAAAAAATAATAAATTACTGATTACTGTACCACAATACTGAGCTGCTTTTCCTTTTTTTTTTCTTGGTGCTTTTTTTGTTTGGTTTTTTGTTTGGTTGTTTGGGGTTTTGGTTGATTGTTTGGTTGGTTTGGGTAGGTTTTGTTTTTTTTGTTATTTGTTTGGTTTTGGTTGGTTGGTTTTGGGCTTGGTTGGTTTGAGGTTTTTGTTTGTTTTTATTATGGGAATAGCAATGTTTTAATGTCTAATGTTGCTGATAGGCATCAGCATTGGAGATGTCTGGAGATGGCAGATTACATAGCTTTATTTAAAAAATAAAGTATTCTGAAGTGTGATGTGTCTTCCTGTATTTTAGTTTTCTGTTCTTTATTTGTACATGATGTTAAAGGTGGAAGTAGGATTAGCTGAAGAACAGGTAGCAATCAATGAGCAGGAGGCCCTGCAAGAGATGTGGTTCTGGGTGCTGCAGTACCCCTGAAGTACTGAGATCCAAAGTTGTTGTATATTTGTCTTTAGCTCTCTCTTTATAAGAGAATGAGGCAGAACTTGGCATAGGAGCACACCTTGCAAATTTGCTTCTAAGGCCTTTACTTCTGTCCATCAGAGAGCCAAACCGTGGAAATTGTCTTAGACAGTCTTATTGGACAGTCCTTAACCCATATAAGCATGCAATATTTGGGCAAAACCAAGCACAACAAAGAGAAATCTTTGAAACATGAACTGATTATGCAAGGAGCTAAATGATTGTATGCAGACTGAGGGCACCCACAGTGCTAAGCACTGCTCTTCCACCCATGGCTATACCTCTATGAAAAAAGCCATTTCACAAAAGCCCTCTCTCAAGGGGACTGAGACAGTAGGAGGACAAACCAGTGTGGCCTGGGGAGTGTGTGCTGCACAGAGGTGACTGTGCTGGCTGTGTGAGATTGTATCACATCATGTAGTGAATGAAGGTGTGTGATAAAATAACATGTGGGGATGCAAGCTCTGTGGTTGTCTCAGGAAAGAGGCTGCAGAAGGCTTTGAGAATATTCTCAGGAATGTTTGATGGTATATTTGTTCTGTTCTTGCAATTTCTACTTATTCATATGCTACTGGCCATCATCATCAGACTTGCAGTCCAAACAGGTAGTCCCTGTCAAGCTGTTGTACCAAGAACACCTTGGTTCAGTACAAACAACTAAGGAAGGAACTGTTCATCTTTGTATCTCTCTCTTCCAGAGGGAAAGGACTGTGAGACAGTAATATTCTCAGCCTGTGAGTCAGTTTGCCTAGTCTTTGCATTGTTTCCAGCCTGCTCTTCTAAAGATGACATGTTTTTCCATGACCTTCAGATTCCTGGAAGTTTATGATAATAGGAACACACACATTTCAGTCCTTGAAGGTTTACAAGGCAGGAGGATGGTGAAAGGGAGGATTCTAGACAATCCATCAGATTGTGCAGGTTTTTGTAGGGATAGAGTTAAATTGTCTTTATTGTAGGGGATGTGGGACTAGGTTTTGGATTTGTGGTGCAAACAGGTTGATGATATGGAGATGTTTTAGTTACTGCTGAGCAGTGTTTCCACAGTGCCAAAGAACCTTCCTGTTTCTCACCTTATCCCAACAGCGAGCAGGCTGGAGGTGCACAAGGTATTGGAAGGAGACATGGCTGTGACAGCTGACAACTGCCCAAAAGGATATTCCATACCAGACAGCATCAGGCTCAGCATATAAAAAATGGGAGAGGAGGAAGTTCAGTGGGTGGTCTGCTGCTCAGCATTTGGCTGAATACCAGTGGGTTGGTGGTGAGTGTTTTCATTGGCATCATGAGTCTTTCTAGGGTTTTATCTTCCTTGGTCTTTGTTATCTTTTTCCTATATTTTCCTTACTTTTAACAAATTTTTATTTTTATATAATTTTGATTATTAAACTGTTCCTATCTCAACCCACAAGCGTCTTTTTCACTTTTACCCCTTCTCATTCTCATCCTGTAGGGGGATACAATATAAGAAAATAAAGGTAGTATAGAAAGGAATCTTACCCCTTAAGGAGTTGCAGCTGAGCCAATTACTAGAGATTGGGAACAGGCCTGACTTTACCAGGCCACAGCTGTAGCCAATAAGAAGAGTTTTATAAAAGAGTGGATTTGTTGGTTGAGGGGAACTGGAGTCAGTTGGCTGCTGTGTGAAGAAAGAGTCAGTGATTAGAGGAGCTGTCTGTGAGAAACATCAAGGAGGTACAGAGCTCTGGCAATATGGAACCTTTGCAATATAATGACAGTAGAACCCTTGCAATATAATAACATCATCCCACCGGTGGATGGAGTGGGTGGGTGGCTGTGTGGTGCTTAGTTAAACACATGGATAATGGCTCTCACATAATTTCATTTGCCACAACAAAGGGTACTTGTTTATATCCAGGGATCTGAATTGACTAGACCCTTCAAAATGTAATCACTTTAGTGTGTTTTAACCATCCTATGTAAAAGTTGATTTCCAAGGCAAAATGGGTGTCTGCAAGCTAGGAGAGCCTAAGAAAGAAAGAGGCCTCACACCATGGTCTCAACCACGGTCTCACCCAAGTCTTTAGCTGGTTTTTCAGCCCTATTGTCTGGCTTACCAGGAATCATTATGCCAACCAAACTAAGAAAGAACCAGGTGTGTAATTTGTCTATCTGTGTCCAGAAGGCAACCACCACTCAGCTCTGTGGTTGCTCTGAGCTGGGAGATGAGACTATTGCCAGTCTAACCAGAATCCATTAGAGTTGTTGGCTTGCTAGCTCTATCAATATTATCTCTTTACTTATCTATCATTATGATGGAAATTATACAGGAATTGTAAGAGGAATCTTCATGCATGCACCTTTTTTCCTTCTTTGTTTCCCACTATACTTCTTACAGCATCAATACCTTGTTAACTAGAATGAGGTTGGGGCTTTTATAGATTGATCTCTGAGGAACAGTATGCTCAATGCCACAAAAATATGCCAGAATAATAACCAGCAACCTTAGACAGTAAAGTCCAAGGCTTGGAATCTGAATGTCTTCATCAGTACACTTTCTTGTGCTAGAGGTAACAAGTGATTTCTATACCTACATATATTATTAAGCTTGATTTGAGAACTGTCTTGGGACACTTTAAGTTCACTTCAGCTAAATATAGTGCCCAATCTATTATCAAGGTGCACCTGATGTATGCACACAGCTTTAAAGCATCCTTGCCGTAGATGCTCCTCTGTTCCAGGTGTTTGACCTGCAAGGTGACAACAGTCCCTAGCATTTGAAATTTGAATTGTCATCTGCACTTAGATTTTCTGGAGTATTGGATACTGTGGCCAGCTGGCTCCAGAGGCAGTTTCCATGCAAAGGAAGAGATCAAGTGCAATCTTTTCTCCTTTCAAAGCAATGCAGTTTTTCTCTGAGGCTTCCAACTTCTATGGTTATCACACTAAAACTGAAAACATTTCACCATTGTCTCTGCATAGTATGAGATCTTATGGGCTTCAGCTAAGTTCCTGCCTGGAAGGTCCATAAAGAAGTGCAAAGGAGACAGAATGAATCTCCAATGGTGAGCTGACCAAAGAGGTACTCACTCATTGCCTTTTATGCCCAAGGGTTCCTATCCCCCAGTCCTTCTCTGTTTTCCTGTGGTAATTGGAAGATCATTGTCGTTGCCTGCAATGCCTTCTGCTGCAAGGATATGGCAGAATAGGCAGTGCATTTCCTCCTTAGCTCCCAGAGCATGGACTAAAGCAGCAGCTTATGGACTGATGCATTAATTTCAGCCTCCACTGCACACATCTGAGGGAGGGATGCCAGATATTTTCTGTAGACCATAAAGTGCAGCTCTTACTTGGTCATCTCTTGAGTTCACTGACACCTCGAGAGAGGATAGAAGCACAGCTGCCACTAGAAGAGATCCATGTCTCTGGTAAAGGACAGCAAGATAATTGCTGCAAAGTATCCTCCAGAGTGACACTGTGTTTGGGTCTTGGAAACGTTCTTGGATTTTCAGTGTTACAGAAACTTGCCTCCATGTGTCTCTTTTCCTTCTGCAGGACTTCCACCCGCAGGTCAGCCTGTATACTGCAGCTGAAGTGTGACCTGCACTTTGTGGCAAAAGTAGCCCGAGCAGCAGGTAAATCCTATATTTCCAGCAGAAGGCAAGGAGAACTCTGGCTTTGCTTTGGCAAGGTCCCCCAGAGTCAGGGACAGCCCATATCTGCGACACAGCCATTTCAGCATAGGAGAAAAGTGCAGCTCCTGGCTCTGGATCCCTCACACCTGGATTCATCTTCTCATGGGCATAACATGAAGTACTCATAGTTTTTTTAGCCAGGTGGGTTTCAGAAGACAGCAAAAAGCTGGAGGAGCTCACCATTTACAGATGTGGAAACCATTCCTATAGGTATCAATGTGCTTTGGCTTTTTCTTATTAATGTATTTTGATAATCTCCTTCAGTAATCAAACTGGGTAAGGACAGAGACTGTGTAGACAAGGAACATCATTTGCAGCACCATTCACACTGTGCTCCTTCCTAGGCTTCAGAGAGGCTTACTCATTAATCTGAAGGGGATAGGAGAGGCTCTCTTTGCTGGCCTACACTATATAAAACAAAACACAGTTAGTAAAGTGGGATGGCTAGCTTCACTGTAAAGGTCCAAGTTTCTCTTCTCTCTTGTTTGATAAATGACTGTCATCAGAATTACTGCACTCCCCTAAAGTAATTAGTCATTATTGGATGATCAAAGTATTTATCAAAACTTCAGGTGCAGTGCTATTGATCTTCATTTGGGTTGGTAGGGTTTCCTTGCTGGATTTTGGAGAAGGAATCCATCAGTGGCACAGCCATCAAGCAGAAGGCTGCAGGTATATCCTTGTCAGAGAGATACATGACTATGCAGAAATTCCAAAAGGTGCCAAGAAGTGCAGCTCAGTAGCAGAGGTAGCTACTGTCACCTGGCAAAGCTTTTGGTTTTAGGAGATAGAAAGAAGATTTAACCCACCCACCTACATCAAGACTATCATAGCCTTTCTTAGAGGAATTTTAATTTAAGGATTGATATGGCTGTGGAATCCTGAAATCCTCTGAGTAATGTGCAGTGATCTGAGACGTTCCTGGTAACAAATGGTGCTCCAGTGTTTGCCACATTAAGAACCTACAGAGGAGCTATTCCAACACAGTAACTCTGATCCACCTATTACAGAAAACTTAGCTTTAAGATAAGCAACCTGGATCAAAAGTAATCTAAAATGCCATTGTATCTGTCACAGCATTGTGTTCATGAGCAATAGCTGCACTTGAGAAGACTTCTTCATGGCAGCTCTTGATCTTAGAAAATGCCTTTAGCACCGGTGAAAGGTTATTGAGCTTTAAAATATTTACTTTCAAGGTTTTTCTGGTGACCTGAACGGTTTGTGACTAGACATAGTGCAGAAACCCTCTTTAAATGTTAACTGCTCTTTCCATATGTGTAAGAAGTAAATGCTTACTCAGGAAAGGCAGCTTTGCTTGTCAAGACAACAGTTTCCTCTTGGTGTCCAGTAATTCAAGTAAAAATAAATTAAATCCCCATCTGAACTGGAAATACAGATCTATAAGTGGGAATTGCATTTGCAATTTGCCTTCCTTCCTTCCTGGGGCAAGTATTGCAATCAAAGCACCACTCATTTTGGTGAGTGCAATGAGCAGGCAATTTTTTTTCCTAATTAATCTGTTTCTTTTCCTTCCATTTTTTTTCCTACCCATTATTTATTTAAGCTAAAAGGGGCCAGCTTTGGACCATTTTTATAAAAACAGGTACAAATTCAGACCAATGTACTGAATACAGTTGAGTTACTCTGGATTAACAGTAGTATAAATAACAAGTAGAACTTGTCATGGTGTTTCCAAATTAATAAACCTAAATGTTTTCCAACTAATGAAATGGCTTGAATATGATCAAGCAGACTTTGCTTTTAATCTGTGAAAGAAAAATGTGTTTGCTTGACCTGCAAAGCAAGTTATGCCAAATTTGATCATGAAACAGTGTTTATGACTAATTTTTAATGCACTGAAAACAACTGAAGTGGGAAATGCTGATACACTAGTGTAACTATGACTGTGGAAATTGAACTAATGTAATAACTAAAACAAATGGGTGTAATGAAAGAATAAACCCATGGAGGTTGGTAATGCTTTAAAATGTTGTGATTTTGAGACTAATGTTTATGGAGCAAATGAAGAAAAAAGTCAGCAGCTACAGCATGTGGCAGGAGCCTTTGCTGACATTTGCAGAGCATCATGTTGTGCAGCACTGTTATAAGGAGTGTCTAAGAGCAAGAACATCACAGAATAATGAACTCTGAAGCATAGTGAAAAACAATTTCATATGTGGGCATAAAGCATATTTCTATTAAAATTGGCACCACAGCTGATTTAAAAAATAGGCTCAGAGTTTTTTCTTAGTGACATACTATCTTCCCATTTGCTATATTTAAAAAATAACAAAATTCAGTTGGGGACATATATTTCTGACAGACAGCACAAGTGATGGAGTGCTGACTCTGCATATCTCTGAAAATTGAAGTAATTGTACTGCAAAGTAACACTGGATAAATGCAGAGAAATTACTTCCACTGAGCATGGTATTTTGTTCTGTTTTGAAAATGTCTTTTGAATGCTGTTAATAGATTTTCTTAAAAATCAAATATTTAAGGAGGCTTATCTTTAAAATAGTACTAGAATTATGATTAGAAAACATATGAATCATTGCTATTCTGTAGCACAATTAATTTTCATTGCTATGTTTGTGACCTACTTACAGACACCACAAACACTAATCTCACTGGATAATTAAGAGTGTAAATATCATTTGTCCAGTCCCTGATGACTGGTCTTAGATATCCAATGTGCTCTCAACATTAGACTTGCAGATAAGAAATCCTCAACATATAGACTTTAATTATCACATACTGCTAATGATTCTTAATGCTTGATTTCATATTTTACACTTAGAATAATACAAACTGTATTTAACATGCAATTAAATATTTTCACCAGTAATTTTCTTTTTCTAGGTGTAGCATTCTGATGCAACAGGATGTAGATACATTTTACAAAACAGGAAAATACATTTTTCTTCTATTTAGTCTTGGATAAAATTTTTCTAATATTTTTGTTTGCGTAAATGAGGTTTTCTTTAAAACTTACTGCTGGCCTTCTAAATATGGATGTATATTTCAGGATTAGGCCAAAGAAATTACTTTCACTATCAGGAAAATATTTGCTAAAACCCATCCGGATTGAGTGAAAAAATAGAGTAATTAAAAATCACACATACTGGTTGCATGTATAATAAGTTACATTGGGGAGTCAAAACAAATGAGAAGTGGTGATAAAAATAGACTGAATGTTACAAGCACACAAATTAACAAGAGGAGCTAGACACAAGGAAAAAATCCATTACAGTGAATGATAATTTTATAAAGTGTAATAGGACTAGAAGTCCCAGCATGCAATAAGCTTGTAACTACCTAAACATAGTAAAATTGTGAATAATTATGGGGAAAGACAAAAAATTATTTAATTTTGAGGGGCTTCTGTTGGAAAGAAATTGGATGACATACTTGTTTAACATGAATTGTTTTCAAAATTACCAGTAAACTCTGAATACTGTAGTCATGCGTACTTGATATGTCTATATTACATGGATTGGTAAATATGCCTTCTGTCCTTAAAAATACCTCTAAAAGTATTCCAAAGACAGACCTTGAGCCCTGCTGAGCGTTGGTCAATAAGTTACTTAAATAAAAGATAACTCCATCTTTGTTAAATATGTTACAGATAGTTCCAAAGATCAAATATCCATAATAGTAGTGCTAAAATTGTAGGAACCCCAGTAAATTCCAGGAAACATAAAGTTAGGGGTGAATCATGCCACAGTACAATATTGTATTTTCAGGCAGCCCCGCTGAGGGGGAGAAAGAATGATTGATGCATCTGACTCCATTGATATCAGAAGGCAAATTAATTATTATACTACATTATCCTATACTGTATTACACTATGTTACATTACATCTGAACTGAATCTGCCAAGCACTCACCTCTGCACACACCTTGCTCTGAATCTTGCGACTGTCAGCCAACAGTCAGTCCCAACACACCCTGAGAGGCCAAGGAAACAAAACACCATCACTTTGGGTAAACAATCTCCATATTGCATTCTACTTTGGCACAAACACAGGCACAGCAAATGAGAGAAGAATATTCTTGGGAAGAATTGTGCCTTGGTTTTCTCTGTGAAGAGAAATGTGGGGCTACAGTACAAGACCTCAACAGGGAGTGTAAAGAGAGTTGTTATTGTGGTACCTTACTGTGCTGTTACCAGAAATGTTTCCTTAATGCTTCCTTAACCTACCTGTAATTAGAGTCTGGGTACCAAGCAATCACCATGTGAGTATCATGTTCTTTACCAGTTTTTCTTTTGTTCTTTAAATATCTGGAATCCAGAACACATGAATTTCAAGACCAACTTTATAATTCAGTGCAACTGAAAAACATGCAAACTTTCAATAGAGAAACCACTGAGGGCTGCTACTTGCACCTCCTTCTCCACTGTATACCATTTTCTCCCTCAATTTATCCCAGTTTTCTGCTCCTCCCTACTCTCTTTACCCCTGGACTAATTATACGTTTGAAAGCAACGCCACGCAGGTCTGGTGACGTACACTGAGACAGGTGTGACATTTTGGACATGGATTTTTCCACCTATAAGGTCACCAGCTAAAACCAGATCAACTGAACAATAATTAAAAATTAATCTCTAAGTGCTTCTGTGTGAAGGGACCAATGCAGGTATTGTTACACTAAACATTCTGGAAGCACTTTAAACTAAGAATTGGAAAAGGAATTGCTTCAGCTACAGGGGATGTTTTTACACTAGGAATTATTGTACAAGGACTGTTCTCTATTTAAGCTTGTGCCTTACTTTGTCCTGGAGTAATGTTTGTGTATACACAAGCCATTAGACCTGTCCATGAAACCCTTGTTTGAAATATTCCTGCCCCTAAATCATGCTATTATTGTACTGTGGAATAATTTGCAACCTCATCAAGAAGGCTGCAAATTGCATCAGTCCTGGAGGCCAATCAGTTGTTCCCAGGAGGCACATCCTTCTTAGACTGGGGAGGAGCAATATAGACATAGTTGTATCTGTTGAAAACTTTTCTTGTAGATAAACAAAGGATTTAATTCAAAATAGCTATTAGCTAATACTTATAATTGATACTAATTAATTTTTAAACTGCTGTCTGTAATTATTCTTATATATGCAAAACAGTCTATTTGCATAACATACACACAGAGCTACACAAAACACAGCAGCCTGAGGTTCTACATCTTCTTTCCCTGACCCACTTTGGTATCTTTAATGTTTCTTTTTTACTCTTTTTAGAGCTTTCTCCATTCTGTTTTTTCCTTTATAGAAACATCCTTATCCTTTATCATGCTTTCCTTACTCTTTCTTTTTTTTTTCTTTCTTTTGTTTGTGACTCGCTTTCTTGACCTTCACCTGCCCTCTTGTTTCTTCATTTTTCCAAACTCCATCCTCTTCCATGAGGTACAGATATTGAGCAGTTGTCTTATAATCTGTCTGCCCAATTCACCAGTGGTCCCTTGCTTTCATTGAGAGGGTGAATGAAACTGCTACTGCCCCTGATCCCACAGAAGAGTGTTTCTCCTGCAACGATTGTACACCAGCCCCCAGACACTCAGCACTGGGATAAGGAACAACATTTTAGAAGTAAATAAGGCTTGCCATAGTAGGCTTTTCAGGCCCTAGGTTTTTGTTTTAAAAGACTGATGAAAATAGCCTAGAAACTATCAATAATTATTGCAGATAAAAATAAGGTAGCTGATTAGGTTTTATCTTGACTCCACAGTGCATCACCTTCAGGGTTCTTTTTTCTCCAGGGCATCTGTTACCAGCCACCCCACTCTTATAAATTTCCCTGTCATTCTTGGCATTTAGTCCATCAGTAGAAGTGATGGAGGCTCTCTATCCTGTTCAAACCATCAGGAGCTGCTGCTCCACGTCCCCCATCTGCCTTTTAGTCCTTCACCCCAAGTGTCCAGCTGGCCACACCTTGTGGCACTGCAGAATCAGTTTCTTCCCAGTCCCATTTTCCCTTCAGATTTGCCACCTTTGCAGGCAATAGTGCTTCTGCTGGCTAAATGCACAAACCTGTATCAGTACCCTATTGACACCTGACAGAAAAATGCTATAAAAAGGGCCTGATCTCTTTCTTTTACTTGACCAGTGATAAAAGTCAAAGCATTGTTATGTGCATTTACAATTTCCTGCATGACTGTCTCGATCTAGCTCTTAAATGGGAGTTTACTAAGCACTGAAATGTCATCTTTCTCTACACAAAAAACTTAAGCCAGCTTTCTAATAAGAACAAACAGGCTGACCCTGCAGAGATATTGACATTCTTCCCACTCTAAGCTGAAGTGAATGCTATTCACTGTAAGAATGCTATTTGGCCACCACTTGCTTTGTCAGAGCTCTAGCAAGAGCAGGTTGCAGACACTAACTTGAGACAGTAAGAGCAAACATGTGGAAATTACCATCAGAGACTGTTCTGAGAGAAAACTGACTGCAAGCGACACAGGGAAATCTGAAAAAGGATTGCATGAAATGAGATTACCCTTCAGCATGTGGCATGCCTAAAGTGAAAAAAGAAAAAAAAAATATTTTTGTACAATTTCCCCCTGCATTTGAAGAATTATTTTAGCAATTAAAAAAAACTTCTTTACCACATAGATGACTTAACATTTGGTAAACAGGTTTTCTTCTAAACTGCCTAATTAAATTTGTCTTGGGTATAATGCAAGCATAATAAATTTCAGCTCTAAAGGTCACGTTTTGGAAACTTTATAAGCCACTTAACATCAGAAGCTTGGAAGGAGAATGCTTTCTCAGCCTTTATGACTGCCTTGCTGTGCTGTAATAGCACTGGGATAGCAGTATCACTGTAATTAAATACCCCTGGCAGCAGCCTGGGAAAGCAGAAACACTCTGGTCACCTGAGATGTGGAGCTGAGCAGCACCCTTGGGACACAGATGTTTATAAGGGTTAACTCTTGCTTTTTGTAATGTGACAGCATACAGTCAGCCAATAAGCTTATATTGATATAATGGCAGAATGAATACATTTTATTGGTCCAAATTTTTGGATTTATGGAGGATGGAATCCTTAAAGCTGTCTGCTAGGGGATTCAGGATACCTAGCTGAGCCTGATCCCCTCCTCACACTGCCGTAGTTGCACTCCAAGGGCAGAGAGAGCAGCGTGGGAGGTGCCATAGTCAGAACAGCAGCTACAATACACCTGGGGCAGATGGTGGCAGGGGCATACAGGGGGCTCCCATGGGATATAAGCAGCCTCCTAGATAGGATGGAAAAGTTGGCAGACCAGGAACATCCAAAATTGTCCCAAATGAATCCTCTTGAGCCCATCTGTCAGGATCTCACCATCACAGGCACTTGGCGTGAGAGAAATCTGCAACTCAGCTGCTTCTCTCTGTCTTATTAGCTACAGGTTTTTAAGCACAAATTTGAGAACAACAGGTACATATCCATATGCAGTATGAGCTTCTGTGCTCTCTAAGAATTCCTTGGTGACTAAAGGACAGGACAAACTCTGATAACTGACATTCTATTATTTGGGAATAAACTTGCACACAGTCACAAAATCATTATAATTAAAAATATAGCAATAACATTGTTTCTGCAGTGTAAAAAAATATCCAATGGAAAAATTGTATACCTTGGTTAAACAGCCATCATTTTGGCTGAAAGCAGTTTGGTCCTTATGCAAAACTGGAAAAAACTACCCAGCCTGCACAGCAAACTATCAAAGTAAAATGTATGAGAATAGTATGCTCTCTGGAGTGACAATGTAGAAACACATTTAGGAAAGTGGCTTTCATATTTCCCTCCTGCATGTTCATTCTACATATCTCTATCCCACAGCAGCTTCAATCTACCAGTAGTATTTTCTTCTCTGGTGTCTCCTTGACCCACACAGAAGGTTTTTGCTGTTGCAAGCAGAAATTTTTAAAATCTGAGCTTAAAAGTGAAGCTAAGAGGTTTAGCTGAGAGATACAACAGTTATACTCTCTGGATTGGGCATAGATGATATTGTACAATTCATACTGACCACTGAGTAATACTTGTACTGACTTGCTTCATTGCATTTCATGGTTTGTGGTATATTCTGAGCCTAAATAGCTACAAAGAGTGCTACTATACTACTGTAGTAAGTTTGTTTCTAAGTGTTTTAAAAAGGAGGATTTGTTGAATTGTTTACAGTTTACCTGTGCATTTAATGTATTGAACATAAGTTGCAAACCTCAATACAGTATTTCTACATGCTACTGAAATGCAGAAAATTTCCTCATGGCCTCCCCTCACTATATATTCACACTTCTTATGTCTGCCAGATGGTGTGGAGCAAATTATTCTAGAACTCAGACCATGTGAATTTTAAGCAGATGAATATAGCAGTCTGCACAGCACTTTGCCTTCTTTTATCACTGACTAGTGCTGGCCTGTTTGATCATACCCTAGAACAAGCAAATATCATTAATCAGGGTTTTCCTTTTTTTTTTTTTTTTTTTTTTTCTTTGGCGGCTTTTTCCTTTCTGTTCACTTATGGAGAATTTCTTTGGAAAGGACATAAATTTTTCAATCTGCTCAGTGCTTTTGTTTAAAAATAAATTTAGCTCTAAGAAACCATGCTGGCATGATAAAACTGATCAAGAATGCAGTTCCTGTAAAAGTGAAACTTGGCCTGGACATCTCTGATGTAAGTTATCCACTAGTACTCCTCAGCAATTTACATCTCTAGAGTTGAAAGGGTAATGTGATTTAAAATCCATGTACTTTACATTACTAGAACTCTTACTGAAACTGCCATTGAAGATTCTGAATTATGCAATTCAAATATAGTTACTTCCCCACAAATGTCAGTGACACCAGCCAAGCAATAATTTGATGATGCTGCTTAATTTTGCCATGACTGAACTGATCTTGAAGCAGTCCTGACTTTTTGTTTTATTTTTAGTTCACAGAGTCATAAAAATATTGGTCAGAAGGGACCTTTGGACATCATCTGGTCTAACCTCCTGTGTGACTTGGGACTCTTGCCAGTGCTAGATTAGGTTAGCTGTGGCTTTATCCATGTAAGTCTTGAAAAGCCTGAGGATGGATTTCACTTCTCCCTGGGGAAATAATGGTATGAACCTGCTCCAGTGCTGCAGTGTCCTCCTGGCCAAGTCCAAACCTCCCTAGCTGAGATCCTTGTTACACTGGCTGTAAATATAGAGGAGAGTTTTGCTTCATCACCTTGGTGACTCCCCTTCAAGTGTGGTAGGCTGCTAATAGATTACTGCTTAGTTCTTCCTGGGCAGAGTGAACCAGCCCTCATTCCCAATGGCTGACCACTCCTTCTTGATGCCACAACTGTCTTGGTGACCCTCAGATGGATCCTCTCTACTTTGTCCACTTGCCCTTCAGAGCTGGACACAGACTGCAGATATGCCCTGGCCAGTGCTCCTCACTGACAGTGTCTGAATGAATCACATTTTCACTTTTCACGGCTGGCTTAGGAAATTGGTACTATTTAATATTGTTACCTGATGAGTTCCTGCAGTGGTTAGGACTATATTAGGACTTGTAAAAACTTTTAGTTCTTAGAGAACTATTGTGGAATCCATAACTTTTAGTATTGTGTTGGTTTTGCTTCTTAACTGTACTTGGGCTGCTTACACTTTCAGGAAGATCATTCCTGTAGGAAGTCTATCTGGTAGCATGAATATATTGTCTACAGTTCTCCTCCAAGCTAAGAAAATAAGGTAACAAAGTGAATTTGCAGGCCAAGGCACTACCATTTGAGCATATTTAAAATAACTATTGAGAAAATATATTTTTTTTTTTTCCTTAACTTCTTTGATGGGCATGGGAAAGAGCTGAAGGTTTGGGTAGTTTTTGTTTGGTTTTTTGGTCGGATTTTTTTTTGTGGTTTTTTTTTGAAAAAACAAACAAAGGGCAGTTTGTAATGTTGGCTGCAAGACCTAAATTTAATTATGTGACAAATTTTTAATGTATTTCTCTCACTGAAGACATATCCAGAAATACAAAATGCATGCTGGGAGGGAGCCTTAATCTCAAAGGTACAAAACCAGTGTAATAAGTGATAAAGAAACCTCTACTTATCTCCTATTCATAATTAGAAGTGCTTGTAATATTCCAGCACAGACCTGGTTTATGGAGCTGCTGACAACAGCAGCAGATCTGTTTGAATTGAGATGAAAGCTGATGGAAGAAATAAAAAACACAGTGCAGCAGCTCAGTGTGACACACCACACTGAGAAATGGGCAGGAAGGAAGGAACACCAAGAGCAGCAGTCCTGCAGCCTGGGATCTACTGCATCACAGGCATCTCAAAAGAAAATATGATGAAACTCAGAAAGCTGCATTCACTGAACAGGAAGGTCAGAGCTTAGGCTAACACTTTCTGATCTTGCCTCAGCTTAGGGTAATTAGATTTAGGTGGCATTTAAGACTAGGAATCTTTCTTTTCCTGTTTCTTCTTTCTTTCATATTCTCACTTGCCTCAATGTCAGAGCTGCATTCCACATAGCATCTGGGCTCATCTGGGAGATCTGTGCTACTGTACCTAGAACATATGGCCACTTTGCTCTTTCCCTGAACAAAGTTTCATCTGCAACCTTCTTTCTAAATTTTTTCTATGTTCTTCTTTTCCTTCCAATGAAATATTAACTCTGCTCCTCCCTCCTTTGTCTTTTAGAGTTGGTAGCCTGCAAATTACTTGTAATTGAAAGTAAATGTTGGTTTGTGGGTGTACCTACGCAGCCTGTGCAAGCCTGTGCATTCAGCAGACAGGAGGACTGCTGAGGACAGGCAGAAGCCACCAGCTATATGCATTTTAGAACACTAGGATAACAGAGGAACAGTGGAAAGGAAATGGGTCTGAGGTTCGCAATTTCATACCAGTATGCTGATGAAGACACACAAGCTTCCACATTAAATGCCTGATAGGGGGCCTTAAGCCAAAAAAAGGTGATAGTTTTCCTTTTCCTTAAGTGGTTTGTCTTTCAATATTACTTCCTGTGACTCTTTGTCTTCACTTTAAATCTTTATCCCTGTATAAACTCCGAGAAGAGGCTGAGAAGCTGCATTTTTCTTCTTTCTCCTGTTTCTCCTGCTGCTCTTTCTCTTGTCCCTGTCAGCTCTTATGTTCTTCTCTCTGTTAGCCACTGCTGTTTTTTCCCTTGGCATTCTCATCTTTTATACACTTTGCTCCTTTTCCTTCCCCGTGGCGGAGCACAATGTTGGAACTGAGATAGACCTAGAGAAGTGGTGTTCCTCCAGGGAGCATCCAGATGATAGTCATGAGCAGAACTGGATGATTTTGTGAATGCAAGTGTGCATCGGACAAACTACAACTTCCTGCTGAAATAAATTAGGATTTCACATACTGACCCTATGAAATAGCACAATTTTTGGATCAAGTCAGCAGAAGTTTTTGAAAGCAGTGACACCAATCTCAGTCTTAACTATTGTGGAATTAGCACAGGAATGTGATTTCTTTTTAAGATATGAAAAAGCAGATTATGGACATGTCTTTTAGCTATTTCTTTGTATTAGCTACTGAGAACATTTTAATTCAAAAGTATTAATCACCATGGCATTAAACCAGGGTGACATTTACTCTCAATCACAATAGAGACAGTAGATGCTGTGGTCACAAATAAAGCTACAGCAGACTACCTGCAGAATCCATACTGGTTGTTGTGCAGTGTTATTCATAAATCACAAAGCAGCAGACCTCTCCTAGATCCATCCTGGGGATTAGAAGACATTATTACCATCAGCTTCCTAGCAATGTCCCTCTGCTGGACTGTTAATACTTTCCTGCTACCATAATCTTCCAAGAAAGCAATTTATGTAAGTATTCCCTAAGTCATTTCTGTCCAGATTAGAAAGGTTAACTTGAACCAATGCAAAAAGCAGGTCTTTGTTAATGCAGTTCATTTGACAAAAGTAGATCAAAAAGCTTATAAAAACTACACCTATGGGAGAACTTTAGAGATAAAGGATGTGTAGGAGGGATATTAGAGCTTTCTTCTGTATGAATATCTATCAATGGACAGTCTTGTTCTTATTCTGTTTATTTTAGGGTTTTTTTGAGTGCCCAAATAGATACACTGTTAAAAGGATGGGTACATATAGTCTCATTTGTTTTAAAATTCTCTACAAGGTCCGCAGTGTTTTAGCTATGTCTTGGAGGATTTGAATTTTTTTTTTCTACTTTGCTGTTCCCAGATCAACAGGTTTCACTGCATGCTTTTCATAGAATATGAACACTTTTCAGAGGGCATTTGTACTGAAGATTCAGTCCTTACCCCATCACTCTCCCACACAAGGTGCTAAGCCTTCTTTTAAAGGAAATTTAATTCTCCAGGATTCTACAGCATAAATTTGCTTGCATTTATTAATTAGTTTCCACTGAAATCTATGAAAAATTAAGCTAATGTCAAATATATGAATATTTCTGCAAAAAATGCTGAATGAGAGGAGCTAATCTGATTCATGTAAATGTATCCAAATCAAAGAAGATGTAACTTTAATGTAGGATTGGTCATCTGGTATGTAAAAATGCATATTAAAAAACTGATTTTACAAAAAAATTGTCAATACAATTCTTTGGTCCTGATTCTCCAAAGACATATTCAAGAGAACTTTATTCACTATGAGCACTGTCAGACTGCTATATCATGGACTTTTTTTAGGTGTTCTGGCAGTTGACAGTGTCCTGTCTCCAGTTGCTTGTCTGTGTCCCCATGCTACTCCATCTGTTGTCCTTGTTGGGAAACCAAACAGGTTAAGAAACTTATGTTGCTGTTGCTAGGTTGTTCTTTTAGCCATATCAGGTTTCACAGCCTGATGCACTGCATGATTATCCAAACAACTATGCCATAGTGAGGGAGAGGGTACTACAGGGCAGTCAGCATCAGGAAGGTCAGGGACTGCTTAGGTCATGCTACAGCACAATCTTGAAAAGCCTCATTTACTCAGGGAGCTACCTGCTGCATGTTAAATATAACACAAGAATGATCTGTGTGTTAGATATTGCATGTACAGTTGCATAGATAAAGGTACTTTAAATAAAATGTTTAAGTTGCAGAAGAAATCACTTCTTTACCTGTGGTACCCTTAATTCTACCTCTCTTCTGATTACAGTAATAGTAAAGTGCTGCTGTCACAGTGGCATTTCACATTCATATAGTGCATGAAAATACTACACATGATGCTACAGGAGGCTATACACAACAGAGTGATATTTCACATTCATGGAATGCAAAACTAAGTTTAAGTCAGTATGGCTTTATTTTGGCCACGTACTCTGAATAATATCCAAGAAACAGATGAGTCCCAGCCATTCTCTTTTCTGGAGAATCTCCTACAATATGGAAATGTTCACTGATGATCAAGATGGGACCCAAGAAAATGAAGTCTGGAAGCAAGGTGCTGCATTCAGAACAAATTACCTGCTCTGCAGTCCAGGCCCAAAGAGTCTGAGCAGGACTTTGGTGACAGCATGTTCCCCACCATCCTCTTTCCTGGTACTTTCCAGATCTGGGCAAGAAGCAGCACTTACATAATAAATCCAAGCTGCATATGCATAAATCAGCTGTCCTGTGTGCCTATGGCAGGCCCAGTTACAAGACAAGAAAGAGGCCAAACACATAGCTCACCTTTGCAAAGGCACAATATGTAGAAGACAAGGTCTAATTACAAAAATAAGCCTAAGGGCATATAAGGCAGTTCTTGTTTCAACCTAGATACGGCTGTCATAATTTTAATAAATGCTGCAGGTATAGCATTCTCTGTTTTTGCAGCTGAGAGACCAAGTTGCTCTATCCACAAAGATCACTTACCAGGGCATTGTGTTGGTTCTTTCATGTTTACAAGGAGCAGCTCTAGCAGCACCTTCTCCTTTGCCTTTGGGAACAGCCTTGCTCATTAGAGACAACATCATTACATTCCCAGGGTGACAGTTTATTAATACCCATGTTCCCCCCAAAATCTCAGTGTCTTCTTTCAGCTTCTTTAGGACACTTACACTGGTTTTCAGATGATACTAAGGCTCTTACTCCCACATGGGAGCTGGCAGTAGAAAAATGATGCACACTAATAAAATAAAGTTGCTTCTGCAAGGCTGGGGGTTTATGATAAGAAGCTGTAAAGAGGAAGGTTACACAGCTGCAGAAGTTTAAGTGCACTTTTAGTGTTTTCATCTGCTGCTGAGGATTTTTCTGCAAGTGGACTTTTCATACAGTTGGAAGAAAAAGACTTCATCATATGGGGAAAGATTAAGTAAGGCCATTTGTTAAAAATTGCATCCAGCTGGGTTAAGGTATGACTGTTAATGTTTAGGGTTTGTTACAGACTGGTTCCAGGACATGATGTATTTTTAGTGGGCTTAATTTTTATGGCTATTATTTTGCAATTTAGGCTGGAACTAATTTTGAAAATAAGGATTAGTATTTACCACTTTAGATGTTAGTGGCCCATGAGGCACACATTGTTAGATCATCTGTCTCACTGCTCATTAGCTTTTTTGTAATCTTAGCTTGTTGAAACTGAAAGCTCTATATAGATAGCAGGAACTAAGCATATAAATTTCCTAATAATTTAGCACATGCTCAGAGTGAGCAGGTAGCACTGGTAGTTCCAGCATGGCTAATCTTAGGCGTGAACATGAATGTTTTACATATTGTAAAACATTGCATTATGTTATTACATTGCTATATATAAAATAATATTTACATATTGTATTAAAGACAGAACTTTTAAAAAAATAGTCTTAAGGAGCTAATGTAATAGGGAATAAGAAGGAGATCATTGTATTAAACACAAATTCAATGAAAAATGTGACAAATTTGTAAAGAAAATACAAGAAAGAATCAGACCTTTGCAAAAGAAGTGCCAGCTGAAAAACTTGCATTGGTTTTTCTTTTCATATTCTAGCACAAGATTAAACAGTATGCTTGAAATTGTGATCTTCTCTGGCTTTAAACAGTTCTTTGGGAAATAGCTACTACTTCCTAAAAACAACTTATATTTAGGAATCTTCTCACAAGATTTAAGACTTGGCATAGATTTTAAGGAATTTAAAATATAAACTGCCTTCACATGCAACATTTTAGCCTTTAGTTTCAGATGTTTCCAAATGCGGAAGGCATTAAACAATGCCACTTTAACCATGAAGACCTGGAAGTTATGAGAACAATGTGTGAACTCTGTGTAACTCATATAAATTAGACATATAATTTAATTTACTTGGGGGTGATGGTTTGCTTTTACACTATTTCTTTGATTTCTATTCAAAGAACATAATGAATACCTGCTCTTGCAGGGTTTCTGTGAGGGGATTAAAGGTGATCATAAGGTCTTAACAGTTGACTGAGGGGCTCAGAATAGCAGCTGGTTGTCTACAATATGTTTCCTTCTACAGAATGGGGCTTGTTTTAAAAAGTGATTTTTTACTCTAGTTAATGTTCTAGTAATACAAAGGCTGCAATCTTTATCTTCCTCTCATTATCTTTCTTCTTCTTTATGAAACTTTACTGAAATTATTCAGACCTTTCTGACCTGCAGATTCAGTCACAGTGGTGTGTTCTATATGGGATAATGTGTAATAACCACTCACAAAATTCAGAAGTGTGTCTGTATGGCTGATAAAGTTTGCTGTCACTGCAATAGTGCTGTTGCCATGCTGTCTTCCTACAGCTCACTTCCCAGAGCAATTCAGTCCTGATTTATATATACTTGAAGTGTTGCAAAGTTTAGCTTCTGTAATTATAGAGAAGCTGCCTCTTTTCTTCACTGCAAAAATTGAGATCAGTTGATGTATTCATCTTCATATTTTTAATTTGAATGATGTGGAAGTCTGACTTTTTAAACATGCTCAGACTGTGGGTTCTTGTCTCAAGGATTCTTTCCCTGATGATATGACAGAACATGAGGATAATATCCATTTATTCACATGGGCTTGGTGGGGGAGGATAGAATGAGAGCTTGTCACATTTGCATTTAAGACTCCTGGATGATTTTCTAGGGGTATTACCCATTTTTATATACATACATGAGATTTTGTGATTGCAATACTAATTATAATAAGAATTTAATTTTAATGTTTAAATTTTTTGCAGGATTTTTTAAAATATAATGTTTTGTATATCTATTAAAAATTAGGAGTTACATGTGTTTTTAGAAAGAAAATTATTAAAAAATAAAAAGTGGCAGCACAAGTGTGTCCATGGCATTGGGAGCATACTTAGGCTCTAATTTAGGGTCCTCTACTAGCCATATCACAAAAGAAATACATACTACACAGGTTTTAGAGCTCTAATACACAACTTTCAGAAGATTTAACCTTTCTTAGCTGTCTGTCTTAACACTCTGCTCAGTGTTATGGCTTCCATTGCAACAGAGGTTTGTGGTTTCCTTCACCATCCCCTGTTAGAGCTTAAGCCAGTGAAGAAGGTGAGTTTTGCCTAAGAAGCTGGACTGGATAGATCTCATGCGCTTTACAGACTCTGTAATCTCTAGAAAGGGGTGAAGCAATTGGCCTCAGGCAATAATAACCTAAACTGTAACACTGTGACTCTAGACTTCTCTGTCAGAAACCTCACACGAGGCAGGTTCCAGGGTCTCTGAATCACAGCTGGTCTGAGACCCATGCTTATCCTTTAAGAGAGAAGGCAATGCACAATCAGGAAAAAAATAGACATGATGTTATTCCCCTAAGCCATTGTTTCAGTTTTAAGTGTTAATGCTCCTTTCAACCCCAACAGCATAATAAATATGCCCATGCCAAATGTAAAGAAATATTCACTGAAAGTTGACTAACAGGGTTTTGATACCAGTGATTTTAAAACTAGGGTAGGATGTAGCATTACAGTCCCTGGGTGGGCAAGGATAGGTTGGAATCAAATCCACACAGGAACCCTCAGCCAATGTCATTCAGCCCAAAATGCAGATTATCACTGGCCAGAGAGCTACATGGTGCTAAGACCTCACTGAATGACATGTGTAAGCCAGGGAAATTGGAGCTCCTCTAAAGGAGCTGTGGGATAAACTCAAGGCTGTTTGTCACAAGGACCATCTGAGTGTGTGTCATCTCTGCCTCCAACCTGCACCTCCCATCATGCTGCAGCAAGAAACTGAGGGTAGAAGACTGGATAGTTAGATGCAAGCTCATACAAATGGGCTCTGTTTCAGTAACCCAAGATTTTTACTTCTATTGATGGATATAAAAGACCTTGGGGGGGAAACAAAAACCTCTTTCTTAACAAATGCATTTGAAAAGGCAGAAAATATGCTTAAATGTGCCCTATTTTACATATTGCTTTCATCCTTTAGGCTTTTGACGTAATGCTTATCACTTTGCCATTATGTCAATTTGTGCTTACCAGTCTTTTTTTCTCTTGTCTCATCTTATATTTAGGCAGTGATCCTGCAAACACTTACCTACATGCTTAGTTTTGCTACTCCTTCCTTGTTAATCCCTTTGAAGTTAAAAGGATTATTTGCATTAGCAAAATAAGGCATGTGTGTGCTTTCAGGAGGAAGTTCTTATGTTGTAAACCCTTTGGGGTGGGACCAGATCAGTTATTATGCAGTCAGATAGCTCAAAGCACAGTTGCATGGAGGATGAGTTGAGAAGTTTGGGAAGCTAACAATTGTTAACAGAGTGAACTGGTTTGTGGGATATGCCTGGGGCATAGCACATAAGTAGTTGTTCACCCCATCTAGCACACAATCTTCTTCCCCTCTTTTCTGCATTTGTTGCTGAGCTGTAGCCTCAGATTCATACCAGCTGAGACATCTGCTTTTTTCTTACCTCCTAAAGAAGAAAATTCCCTGATATTGACCATAGGGTAAGCTAGAGCAAGACCATAAGTATATTTATGCTGGTGTGCACAGGGAGAAGAAATAAAGACCTGAAACAGAGCTGCAGAGCTCTCCATGCTCCTATTGTTGCACCCTTGCAGCCTTCTCAGAACCTCCCAGCACTAGCTCCTCATCCCAACTAATGCATGTAATGCTTTTATATTCTTCCCACTTTCCAGGGAGACCTAGCCACTATTTTTTCCCCTCTTAAATGTGTCCTATTCAAGTACTCTATTTCAATGTACACTTGCTTTTGTTTAAGATAGACATAATTTAAAACTCACTTGGAAAGATATGCAGAAAGTCTTCCCTTACCTGCATTCAGCCAATGCAGCTCTGTGTAGACTACCACAGCATAATAAGTAAGTTTGATATTTAGGATAGAGAGAATTACTCTGTATTGTTTATCCTCTGGAAAACTCTGACATAGATATTCCAATGTTTTTTGTAGTATAACTTTAAAAATTACTTCCAGATTCACAGGAAAAGTTCAAACTCCAGTTTCCAGAAATATTTATTTTGGTTGATAACTCTAAGAAGAAAAATCTTATTTTTATTACACTAACATCTAGAACTCCAGTAGAGCTGTGTGTGCCATTTTGTTATGTTATCTAAAACTAGGGAGAGAAATGTTCTTCTATTAAAGAAAATAACCTACGGATTTGTCTACATTAAATATTTTAATACCTATATTGAAGTAATTCCAACAAATTTTGGAACTGGAAACTACGGACAAAGCCCCACTTGCTGAGCTGGCTGTACTTGTGGAGCAGGTCACTGCTGCTAGGTGATGTCTCCTGACTATTTTCATGTTTGTGAGTGCACCCTTGCTCCAAGAGCCATGCAGCCGGAGCTTGTGCTCATTGCAGTAGCTGAGCAAAGGGTGTAACCTCGAGCAGGACTGGAGGGATAGGGAGCGAGCACTGTGTGAGGTGCTGGAGCATGACCAGAGAAGGGCAGAGGGCTTGTGAAAGGTCTGGAAGCCATGTCTTGTGAGGAACGGCCCCGGGAGCTGGGGCTCTTCTGCCCTGAGGAGCCTCAGGGGGAGCCTCATGGCTTCCTACAGGAGGCTGCAGCCAGGGGGGATCTGGTCTCTCCTGCTGGGCCTGCAGCGAGCCGGCCGGAGGTTTTCGACTCAAGCTGAGACGAGGGAGATTCAGATTAGATATTAGAAAAAATCTTTCAGTGTGGGGGTGCTCAGGCACTGGAATAAGCGGCCCAGGGAGGTGGTGGAGTCACCATCCCCGGAGGTGTTCGAGGTGTGTGGATCTGGCACCGGGTGATGTGACTGAGTGGTTACGGTGGTAGTGCTGGGCGGACGCTTGCACTGGATGATCTCAGGGCCCTTTCCCAGCCCGGTGACGCCGTGATCCCCCGACCCTGTGATCCCCCGACCCTGTCCCCCCCATCTCGTGCCGCGGCGGGAGCGCGCGCGCGCGGCGGGCGGGGCTCGCGCCCAGGAGAGGCTTTGGCCAACGGGCCCGCGCACCAGCGCCTCGCGCGCTCCCGGCGCTTCCTTCCGGCCGCCATTTTGTCGGCCGTGCCTCGCCGTGCCGCCGCTCGGGGAGGGAGCGCAGCGCGCCCGCCGCACCCGGACGGACCTTGCGCCAGCCAGACCGACCGACCGCCATCGCCATGTCCAAGCGCCACCGCCTCGATCTGGGCGACGATTACAGCTCCAGCAAGAAACGCACCACCGACGGGTGAGGGGCGGCGCGGGCGTCGCGGCCCGCGGCGGGGCGGGTGGGGGGGGATCGCGGCGGCTCCCGCTCCATCCGCGCCCCATCTCTGGCTCCGGCCGCCCTTCCGGGGCTGGAGCTCGCTGGGGCGCGGGGCGACCGCCGTGCGAGGCAGGGAGAGGCCGAGAAGGCCCCGAGGTGTCGCGGCTCCCCGGAGCGCTGGGCCTGGCCCGGCGGGCGGGCCCTCGGGGGGGCGGATGGCGGCGGAGCGGGCGGGAGGGAGGGAGGGAGGGAGAGCCTCGTGCGGCGGCGCCGGGAGGGGGCAGGCAGGGAGGGAGGAAGGCGCCGGCCCGGCCGCCGGGGCACGGGGCTGGGCTGGGCTGGGCGCCCGTGGCGGGGGGGGGGGGAGGCGCGCTGCTGGGCCCGCGGCTCCACGCCACGCTTTGTTTGCGGCGCTTCGCTTTCGTATTTGTGTTCGCCCTTCCCACTCCTTGTCCCCTCTTCCTTTGTATTTGTTTACCTGTTCTTTAGCTTGAAAGGTCTGGCAAACGCGGGCCTAGAGGTGAGCGCGAGGTTGGTGCATCCCGTGCTGTTAGTGCCTGCGCTGGTGGGAGCGTTGTTCCTTTGTTAACGGCTTTCACCCGGTCACCCTCGGTGGTGTGCTTGGCTTGAAGTAAGAGTCGATGGTGAGCTGGGTTTTGAGGTAGAGGGCAAGGGAGTGTTTATTTTTTTCTTAGTCTTACGAAGGTTGAAGTTTTAGGACTGTGGTGCTCACGCTTCAGCTTATTTTTTGTTGAGGTTAATGTAATTACAGGAAGACAGACAATGCACTGATGCTGTCCTTAAATTCAGCGTTACTTTAGAGCTTTCTTTACGCATAATCTTTTCTTCTCTAGTGGCGCAGGAGGGGGAGCAAAGGCAGGCAGCTGTTAAGAGTAAATTTTTGAAGTTTCAAGGAGTACAAAGAAATGCAGTGTTTATTTGGCCTTCTTTATGGAGCGCAGGAGACTTCTGTGAATTAAACAATTGCTTAAGTCCATCAGCGTTGTTTTGGACTATTTATCTAGGAGAAATCCTTCAGTTCTCAAAGGTTAGGATAACTCTAAGTCTAATATAGCAGTTAATATTGACTGACAAACAGCCTTTGCAAAACTTGCCTTTTTAAGGTAAGCTTGTACAGCTTCAGTTTTTAGCCCCTAGAGTTTGATTCATTTTTCTTAGCTAAACAAAACAAGCGTTTATTATTCAACTCTTACTTCCTGTCTGTAGGATCATCATAATCACGTTTTTAAAAATATATCGAGCTATTTGTGTTAGTTAAAGCCTTTTTGTAGGATGTCCCAGAGATTGAAATAATTCTTCTGAGTGTACAGAAATGCTGTACATAGACGGTTTTTCTGTACATAGAGGCTTTTGTAAAATTATCAAGTGGTTGTGTCAAAACGGGGCGTTATTTAAATGTGGTACAACTATTCCAGCTGGTTGTAAAGATAATCACAGGTCAGTATTTCCTTGTTTGTGTGTTGGTGGGTTTTATAGTTCTGGTGTGGCTTTGTCGTTGTTTTTACTTATCATGAAAGTTATTCTGCACTCTTAGTCCTACCATATTGTACGTACTGCAGTGAGTTCCCACCGGTGTTAAACTAGAAGACATTGACCTTTATGGCACCTAAAAACTGTGCAAGTGTTGGTTTTGTGCCCCTTCTTTGTTCTCTCCTCTGCTGGTAAAAGCATTAAGTGGTCTAGAACTGAGAAAAACTCACTATAAACATAATTACTGAGCATGGCTTTTTCTTAGATGACCTCCTGTCTTAATTCATGTAGCACAAGTCGTGCTAATGTTACGTGGTTGGTTTATTTTTGAGTAGTTTGGTTTTGCAGCTTATGCAAGGCCGCAAGGAGGATGTGTGGAGTCGTGTTAAAAGCGTGTGTGTACCTGCCTTGTGTGTGCTGAGAGAGCCCTTCTGCAGTTCAGGTGCTTCTGGAGCTGGATTAAACTGGATCAGCTCCTTGCATGGTTCCCACTTCACATTCAGAACTTGCATCCAAGCTGAACTACCTGACAAAATATGAAACTTACTTCAAGTGAACCCAGATTTCTCAGTTCCTCTTTAGTGGAGGCCTGTGTTAGTAGCTCTACATGGCAGCAGTGCCACATGAGCTCTACTTGGCCAACATGTTTGTAATTGTTGGTGTAACCTTAAACATCTGCATGACATCTGCTTTCTTCCAGACTTGAAGTATTGTCTATGAAGTAAAAAACATTTTGGAAAAGTAGAAATTGTATGGAAGATTTTTTGTTACAGTTTCTGTGAATTCCATACATACCATTTTAAAATATGTTAGTTTCTTTTCAAATATATTTGAGTTGTGTAACATCAGAGTTAGTGATCTAGTGGGATGTATAATTCAGACTAATTGAATTTGGTTGACTTGTGTATAGAACAGAAATTCCTTTAGCTGTATTGCCTTTTTTGCATCAAATATTGCTGCGTTTAGTAGTGGGGAAGAATGCTAATGATCTCCTACATGGGCTTAAACTTTCACTGTGATGATCAGTGTTTACCTTGAGTCCTTTTTTTTCTTATATGATTTCTAATCAAAAAAACATGCTTGTTTAGTGATTGCTGTAGTGCTTCTTTTGTTCATCTGTGCATGTTCATATTCGCTGTTCATATGTGTGTGAATGTAAGGAAGTGAAAGCAAATAGCAGACCAGACTTGCCCTTAGAAGCAGAGCAAAAAATCCCAGCCCCCTTCTGATCATGAAGGCTGTTACAGGTTTCAGCTGTAAGACAAATGTGATTAAATTATTATTTTAGTGTAAATTTTCGTGTTTGAGTTCTGTTTTCTCTGTGCAATAATGAAAAAGCAGCTAAAATGTGGCAGTTTATAAGTAAAGAACTGCCAAGCCACATTTTTGGAAAGTTAAGGATATTAATATGGCAGCATAACTATCATTGTTCTTTTTCCTTGCTGACCAAGGGAGTGTGTCTGCTAAGCTTCAGTAATAATGGAAGACTGGTAAACAGTTCAGGGACAGACAGTGCTGCTGGATAATTGTGTTAGAGAGTGAGTTTGAGGGCATGTTGTATGTTGTGTTGTTTCTGTGGTAGGATCTGGTTGCCCCACTTCTCTTCTGCTTTTTGAAAAAAAAAATAGACTCTCAACTCCCTTAACACATGAATAGTTTTACTTCTGAAGTGTACATAGAGCTTGGTAGGTTTTCCTTCTGTTTGTACAGTATAAAAGCTGTAAGAGTTCAGAGGAGAAACTGAGAAATGGAGGATTAATGGCACTTTCCGTGATGGACTGTGTTTGTAGTCCACTTAATTCACTTTTGACCGTGAGGTATTTTTGTTTTAAGCCCATGCTAGTAGCTACCAACACAGAAAATAAGTGCTACAAGGGAGTGTTTAGGAGGCCAGATCAGAGATCCTGGTCTAAGTTAAAATGAATGCAGGTGGGAAGGTTGGCTCTTCACAAGGCTGGTGAAATGCTTGTGCTGACACCTGGGAAGGGTGGGCAGCAGTGGGGATCTGTTCATTTTAGCTCTAGGGCTGCCTCGGGGGGCTGAAGCATGTGGGTAGCTACACTGGATGGTGTGTCATGCAGGAGCTGCTGACATGATACCGTTTAGGTAAATGGTTGTGGAATAGATTTTGTTGGTGTGGTTTATTTGCACTTTAACTGGATACCAGTGAAGGATACGTTTCCTTCAGAAACACACATATACAAAAGAATACTGTAAAAATCCCAACCTGCACATTAGTAGTGTGACTTATTCTGCCTATAGTGAAGTGTGTTGTTGAATTTTACCCTGGCTTTACCATTCTTGAATTACTTTTACACCTTTATTTCTTTTTCCTGCCGGTGATGTTGCTGTCTGCCCATGCACTTGTATGTCCTGGTACCTGTAGCTGTGTAGAAGGTGAACAGCTCCTCAGCCAAGCCCAGGGCTTTGTTGCTGTCTGATGAATGCTGTTGGGCTCGTAGACCTTTCTGAGCAGCATAATGGAGCCTAGTTCCTAGGGGTAACTTCCTTGTGGAGAATATGAACCTGTTGGCTTCTGCAGTACCTGCCTGGCATTTTACAGCTTGTACAATATTTGACTGTGTTAGAAGTGATGTTAAAGCTAGAGTACTGAGAAAAAAAAAAGGCTGCATACATTACATTCATTTATACAAGAAGAGTAGTGGTGGTTGTTTCCAAAGCACAGCACATTTAAATTAAAATTTATAGAATCAGTGCTAATATAATTATGATTACTGCATCTTCTCTATAGCTCAGAATTTAGTATTATTTCAGTAGTTACATTTGAGTGCCAAATGCATGTTCAAAACAAAAAAGCTGTGGAGAGGAGTGTTGGCAAGAGTTTTCTTTGGACATAGTCTCTAGATCTGCCTGAGTGTTGGTGAAGAAGGAGGGCGAGGTTTTGTTTTTTGATTAACATATCCTAGACATGTTTTTGTGTGCACTTACTATAAAGCTGGTGTTGACTTAGTTTGTTTTGCCTTTTTGATGGGATTTCAGTTAATGTACAAAAAGAGACAAAGCTGAGGATGCCTTCCGTTTTGCAGGCAAAGATGCCACTAATCTTTTTAACTTGATCTAGTTTAAAATGAAATTGATTGTTTTTGTGAAGCAGGGCTTGTTTCAAAGTCCTGATTAGGAATTTTTAATAAAAAGCTGTAGTTTTTGGGTCAAACTGAGGATTCTTTTGTAAGTGTGTTTGTAGGAAGAGGGGGATTATGTGCAGGAACAAGTACATGGACTTGCAGAATCAGAAACTCTCAAAAAGACTTAGGTCAGAGTTTGAGAATATTGTTTTTGTTTTGCACATGCAGTGAATTTTTCTACTTAATATTTGGAACAAATGAAAATACATAAGGGCTGTTCAGGTGTGTGGTAGGAGGTGATACTGGAGAAGATACTGTGCAGCTTGATAGTGTTGGGTTAACAATTGAACTCCATGGTCTTAAGGGTCATTTCCAACCTAGATTATTCTGATTCTGTGAACTGTAGTAGCTGGGTTTAAGTCTTAAGTTCCAGACTCAACAACCAAAGTAGTATCTTATTTTTCTGCAGCAGCAAGTAATGATGGGGAGAGGTGAGATAACTACACTGCACAGCTGATTCTTTATAATCATGAGATGAAGGGAGTTAAAACATTCATCTCTCCCTGTGATAGCTTTATTCAGTCTTGCCTGTAGTGAGAGGAGCTGTTGCTGTGTTTGGGTACAATAAGTGTAGCCGTGTCTAATGTTGAGGATGCATCCTGTGTACTGCTGTTATTGCTTGGTGCTTGTCCTCCCAGGTGGCTGCCTACAAGACTTTGAAGATTGGGGTTGGGCACTTTTAGCATTGCTTTGTATTAAAATTCCTCCTCTGCATTGAAATACTCAAGTGTCTCATTTTCTCCTGTGCTCTTGCTCCGTTTTAGGAAAGATCGGGACCGGGACAGGGACCGGGATGACCGTTCCAAGGATCGGGACAGGGACCGCGACAGAGACCGAGATCGTGACAGGGAGAGGGACAAGGAGAAAGATCTGCGACCTGCATCCAACTCCACCTACTATGCATCTGCTGGGTTACCAGCCATAAAGCCAGCAATGATTCCACACAGTATTAACCCTTTCACAAATCTGCCACATACCCCACGATATTATGATATCCTGAAAAAAAGGCTACAGCTTCCTGTCTGGGAATATAAGGAAAGATTTACGGATATTTTGGTTAGGCACCAGTCATTTGTGCTGGTTGGAGAGACTGGGTCTGGTAAAACAACACAGGTGAGTTCATATCTATATGATACTGCATTTTTTTAAAGGTCATGGTTGTGTGTGAGAAATAATTTGTGTAAGAATATCTCACAAACTGTGAGCAAAACTAATGTGATGAATGTTACATTTGCTTAATGAGTGCAAAAGGTGAGGAGAATTTTGCAGCTTCTTCCACTTCAAAAATCCAGTACTGTTTCCAGGCCCCTGCTTCCACTGAGCTTTATAATTGGTAGGTTTCTGTTAGAGGAAGATAGAGCTTTAATGGTGAGACAGAAGTGTACTAATCCACAAACTGAAGTGGTGGTTCCAAATAATTTATTTAGCTGTCTGTGTAGATGGCAGCTACAAAGTATGAACTTGTTCATGTTTTATGAAACCTACTGCTACAGATAAAAGGAATTGAAGTGTCAGATACAGTTCTGACATCTGATTAGCTTTTAGTGGTGCTCAAACTTGAAAGGTGGAGTCTTGTGTTTCTTTGGTGCTGAAACCTCTCAGAGGTTGTAAAGCTTTTTAGTGCTGCAGTTGAAAATCACTTTTTTTCTTTTTTTTTTTTTTTTAGTAGACTGATGGTTTTAAAAGTCTTCCTCAGCACCAAAAGCAGTGATAACAGATGTGCAGAGCCTCCTTAAGCCTTAAGAAAAATTTTGAGGACCAGTGAACAGGGAATATCTAATATACAAGGAACACCTGGGTATTTATAGCAGGGCAAACTTGTTCAAAACTGTCCTCTAGTTGTGTTGAAAGTCTGTGTTGAAAACTAACAGAAAAGAGTTTTTTGTTCTGCAATCTGATAAAATCCTTTCACCTAGGCAGAAAATAAAACCAGAATAATATTTTAGACTTAAAAATGGATTATAGCTAGCTTTAAGTCGTAAACTTTTGGTCATACAATTTTGGATGTTGAGAAAATGTGAAGGACATAGTATATTTGATATCTTTTATAGCTGTGCCTAAACTATCTAAAGTTACAGGACCTTGCTGCACATTCTAGGAACCTGTGTTATGTTAGCAGGTAGTATTATGATATTATCTATATTTTTTTAACTGTATAAGCCAGGACCAGGTCTGTATAGAATTCTTCAGAAAAGTTTGATTATGTAGTGATTTAGAAGATGCAGTAGCCCAAATATTATGTTAAAAATGGTGCTTACATTTATGAAAACAATATTACTTGTTGTGATCTGAAAATTTAAAGATCTAAAGGTTGTATCAATGTCATTCCTCAGGCATGAAGCTTTTCCTGCATTATCTTACTACTTCAACCTTAGTTTCTGAAAGGGTTTAAGTAATGTTACACATCTTTCCTAAAAATGGGATTTAAGCTACCAGAAGCATGTAAGCTGTCTTGGAAGCTTCCCTGCTTCCTCTGAATTTGCTCTGTGAAGTTGCAGATACATTTTTAAACAATTGACAATGTCTCTAGGGACATACCACTAAAAATTGTCCTGCTGCCACTTAATGAAAACTTCATTTTGCATATGGTAGTGTCACATCATTTTTGTGGTCAATTGCTGTCTTAAAACCTGTTGGGGGATGATTGTTTTTCTTAAATTCATCAATCTGAGCAAGATTAATACTTTTCTGCTGTTAAGAAATCCTTTAATGCTCGAACTGCAGGTGTACATAAGCTGTTAATGTCACCCTTATACAAATAAAAGCAAGCAATATTTGAAAAATATTATTTCCAAAATTAATATCTTCTTTCATTGTGATAATAGAAGGCTATACAGTAGTAAATATGTTTTTGATATTGAGCTGCTGCCTTTCAAGTCCCTTCCCTGATTATCTGCACCTCTCCTATTTAGACAGATTGAGAGAGTTGGGATTGTTCAGCCTGGAGAAGAGAAGGCTCCAGGGAGGCCTCATTGTGGCCTTTCAGTACCTGAAGAGGACTTAGAAAAACATGGAGAGTGACTTTTTACATGGGCAGATAGGGGTAGGTCAAGGAGAAATGACTTTTAAACTGAGAGAGGGGAGATTTACATTAGGTGTTATTAATTGTTCAGTGTCAGAGTGGTAGAATGGCAGAACAGGTTCCTGGAGAAGTTGGGGAGTGCCTCATCCCTGCAGGTGTTTAAGGCCAGGTTGGATGGGGCTTGTAGCAGGCTGGTCTGGTGGATGGCATCCTTGGCCATTGCAGGATGGTTGAAACCAGATGATCTTTAAGATTCCTTCCACCTGAAACCATTTTGTGATTCTATGATTATGTGCATGTTTTCCCATTAGTTGTGTAGAACACCCAGGCTTGGAAATGCTTGGCTCAGACAATGGAAAAATTGAGACACTTTTCTCACTTGTTTTACATATACTTAAACCCCAAAGCACTGAAGAAGTATATTGGAAGCCAAGGCATTAATTTTCAGTTCTTTAGTGTTTGCAGTACTTTGATTGGTAATTTAAACTTAACCTTTGAAGTTAAGTGGTTTTTCTAAATGCACTGCAAGCAGGTGCAGTGGTGGAATGGGTGTGCCAGATTTCTCTTAGGAAGGGGTAATTCCTTCCTGTAATTGCAGCATTCACTCTTAAATCTGGGATCATATGTGCTTCTGGTATAATTTCACTCTGGTAAAGACAATGGTAAGTGGCATCTCCTTTGTGTACTGGGGTAACATAAGTGATGCCACTTCTTTAGCAGGGCTTTTTGACAAAGTCCAGAAAAAGGGTGATGTGGAATATAGCTTAATCCTTGTCCTTTAGTGTGCAGGAGAACTGGTACAGGTTCTCAAATAATGAAAATTCAGAGAATTCTACCCTGTAACTTTTAACTGAGGAAGTTTTCAAGCTGTTGGAGAGGCTCAAAAAAGCCAGAAAGGGCAGTGCTCTTCTGTCTCTTGCTATGCATTCCTTAGAATGATGAGGTTCCTTTGGCTTTGAAGTAGTTTTTAACTAAGGGTTTTTAACAACCCTTAGTCCATTTATCATCGATCTTAGAGGCCACTGTGTGTAGTCACTACCTCCTCATGTTTATGGAAGTCATACTTGAAAATCTTACTTGAGAAAGTCCTTGAGGTGAAATGGTGCTAAAGCCATTCCTCCTGCTTTTGATACTGATAAAATGACCTTTTTATGCAGAAAGTCTGGGATTTTGATGATGGTATAGGGTGGGTTTTTTTCTGTCAGTGAGATTAACTTCAGCCTGGGTTTCATAATAACCAAATGAGAGTATATTCCCAGACATGAGTGAAGTAAAAAATGCGGTATGGCATAGTCCTTTTTCCCAGTATTTGTGTGTCTTTGAAAGCTGGACAGGAAAAGTCTTTGGGTGCTTGTCTGTATCAGCTTAGCACAGGGAAGTCTGTGGAGCCCTTTTCTTTCATTTGACACCACTGCTGAAGGTTTTGTTGCTTACTGGAAAATCAATTTTAAATCGGTTTTATTTCATGCTGCAGTGGCCTGGCAGACCTGTTGGTTCAAAATTTATTTCAGGACTTGCTCTGTTTTAAGTCAAAAAGCTTCACCTAATATACTTACATATACTAATACACTTAGTTGAGCTGTTACTAGTGACTTGGGAAGCTGGGGAGGCATGTATACGTTACAAGATAGGTTTCATGTTGCTGCTGTTAGTGTTCAAGAACTGCTATTAGTTCTAGTTTTGAATAGGATTTTCAGAAATTTGAGTTCTTCACAGCAGTCTAGTAGGCTCCTGTCATATTTTGATTCTGTTTGCTTTTTTCCTGTATTTATAGTGCAAGTATATTCTTCCCTGAAAAATGCTTAAGGCTACACTGATCTGCTTCTGGTTATGTCTTACTGTTTACTTATGTACATTTTGCTATGAGAATGTAATAATGAAGAACTGACATTCTCCTGGTTTAAATTATACTGCTTTCTCTCTTATTCCTCATTGGAATTCCATGTATAAAGGGTATGTTTTCTTTTCCTCTTTGTGCTTTTAAGAATCCTTGGAAAGTAATTACTAAGATCAGGTGGGTTTTTTGGTCTGTAGGCTTGGAACTAGTTTGGCCTGGAGATGTCTCCTCACAAAGTGTCACACTGAGAACATGTTGAGAATAATCTCCCTCAAACTGTTACTGACTATAGGAATTCTGAATAAATCTTATTTTGGATGATTCTTACTGTTTCCAGATTCCTAATAGGAGCAGAAAACTACAGACTGGCAAATAAAAGGAGTGCTAACACAGGAAGGAAAGCATAGGGGTTTTATATCTGGTTGATGAAATTTCCAAAGAACAGTATTAAACTTAATAAACATAATTGTCTGTTCATTTTATTTGTTGCACTTACTGGCTAAGACAATTCTTTATTACTAAAATAATTATTTTTACTTAAACATATTAATAAGCATTACTTTTGCAAGACACAAAATACATTTTACTTACGTAGAACTTTAATTGTGCTACTGATCTCAAATCTTGTGTGTGTTAGGGCTAATTTTGGTTGCTCTGGAGCTTGTTGGCTGCTGCCAAGTACCTGTAAAAGGTATTGATCTAACATGGGTAAAATGTACCTTGAACCTATGCGTTTCCTTGATAACTTCACAGATAGATATGTACATACAACAAGAGTATGCCTTATTTAGTGGCACTGAATCCAACTAACTAGCCTATTTCTGGTCCAGTCTCTCCTGCTTTGTCTGGTTTTGCGTGTGCAGTTGACATCTCTGTGGAATTGTAACTGACTTAGAGTTCAGTATGAAGATGACAGGTTGTGTGTGACCATGTGAAGTGTGTTGATCCCTGAATTTGTTGGTGCAGATCCCTCAGTGGTGCGTTGACTACATGCGCTCGTTGCCGGGCCCCAAGAGGGGAGTGGCGTGTACGCAGCCGCGGCGGGTGGCTGCCATGAGCGTGGCACAGCGCGTGGCCGACGAGATGGACGTCATGCTGGGCCAGGAGGTTGGCTACTCCATTCGCTTTGAGGATTGCAGCAGTGCTAAAACCATCCTGAAGTAAGTGTGACAGCTGTCAGGTAAAGGTGTAACAGCATTCTTGGAGGTAGGGGAACAACAGGGTAGTGAAGGATGAGAGCAAAGTTATGAAAGGACTAATAAGGGAGTGATTCTGTGGATTGGTGCTTTTGTCTGAGTGGGGAAGAGACATGGGAGCTGTAGTATGAGCTGAGAGAAATGAGAGGTGTGAGGCATGAAAAGAGTTGGAAATTACTCATTCCTCCTAAAGAAAGCGCTGCACCCTATAGTAATTAATTTTAAATTATCCATAAAAAAGGAGGTGATCTGAATAAATGTTTTATTCTTAAGGTGCTATTCATAATAAAGCCCTTCAACATGGCAGTTTCTCTTTGTTGTACATTCTGATGGTTTATGTGTGGTGTCTTCTACTCTACTTCTGGTGAAGTTCAGTAACTTATTTCCATAAAGAGAACTTTCCGAAGGTTCACAACTGCCCTATACCTGGCTCTGAGACACACAGGAGTGTTTTACTTGTCAGCTGCTATAGATTCCTGTGCTACCAGGAAACAGGTGCATTTAATACATCATTTGTGGATTACATTCAGAATGCTCTGGTAAAAACATCACAGTGTGGTTCAAGGATCAATGCTTTTCTATCAAGAGGCGACTTCTCTTTGGTCGTACAAGTAGGTAAAGGACTGGGCATAAAGATAATATGGAAAAAAATGTAACAGTACCAGAAAAGCAAGAAGTGAGCAGATGATCTGCAGACAGAAAAGGAGAACAATTGCAGAAACAGTACATCTTGGATTTTAGATGGTGTTTTCCCCTTTATTTGCCTGTTTCTTGAGCTCAGGTGTGGATGTCTGCCAGTAATACTCTACAAACTATTGTAAATGTTACTAAACCTTGTTTCCCTTTCCCCCCCCCCCCCCCCTTTTCTTTGAAGCTTTCCCCCCATAATCCCAGATTCCACTTATACTCTATTTCTATTTGAAAACTTAAAATGGGCATGTTACAGTGCTGGAAGTAGTTTGCTGGTGTTAGTACATTTAAAAAGTTGATTAAAAGCTTAGTTCAAGCAATATGGAAGAGGATTCTGCATCCAGCCTAACAAGCAGAGTGTGAGTTGGAGTGGTTTCTGTTTGTTCAGGTACATGACTGATGGAATGTTGCTTCGGGAAGCAATGAACGATCCTTTGCTGGAGCGCTATGGTGTTATAATCCTTGATGAGGCCCATGAGAGAACACTGGCTACGGATATCTTGATGGGAGTTTTGAAGGAAGTTGTAAGACAAAGATCTGATCTGAAGGTCAGTAATGATGAAGTCCAACAGCATCTCTGTTCTAGTTGCAGTCATACTGGATAAAGTATTTGTGTGCTTACCATTAGCTGATTTTTATTACTGTTTTTTGATCTGTGATAATGTATATTAGAAGGCTAACCCTAGGAAATTCTGAACCTGTTTTGTATTGAGGAAGCTCCTAGAAACAATACAATTGTAGCTTAACCTTATGTATTTGACTTGAAATTTTTTTGAATCTTTATAACAAGGGTGCTGTATTCAGGTAATAAAAGCATTCGTATGTCACAGTCAGCAATTTACTTTCTTAAAATTACACATTGCATGTGTAACATGTCACAAGTTCTAAATGTTGAGTAACTTTTTGTCCTCCAACTCTACAGGTTATAGTTATGAGTGCTACTTTAGATGCTGGCAAGTTTCAGATCTATTTTGATAACTGTCCTCTGCTAACTATCCCGGGTCGCACCCATCCTGTGGAGATATTCTATACTCCAGAACCTGAAAGGGACTACCTTGAGGCTGCCATTCGAACAGTGATACAAATCCACATGTGTGAAGAAGAAGAAGGAGATCTCTTACTCTTTCTTACTGGACAAGAGGTATTTTCTTCTGTTCATTGTTTCATACAGAAACTGCTTCAAGTGACTTGTGTAGACTAAAACAGTTTCCTTTTCTAGTTTATTGTTTGAATAACCTGAGGTTTACCTGCCATACACTTTAGGTCCTTTGACATTGTACATATCTGTAATGTAAATGGTATGCAAGGCATTTCTAAAATCAAAATGCTCATCATCTCAAGTACTTCAAAAACAGAAACCCAGAGAATGAACCCTAGCTTTGTCCTGATGGGAACTCCAAAGATTGGGGTGCCTGAGAGCGTCCTTGGTTTTTATTGAAAAGATAATTCTGCTCACATGTATTGTACAACGTATCTGAAGAATAACCATTTGGTTCGGCTGCTTAGCTTTTAGTAGTAGCTTTAATAAGAGTGTTCAGATTTTGGTTTTTTATCAATAACTTGCAGTGTTAGCCTGGAGACTTTATGTACCTTAAGTTCAGGGAGTTAGGTCTCAGAAATAGACTCCATGCCCTGCAAAGGAGTATTGTATACAAGCACTTAAGCTAAACTGCATCAGGAAATGGGGATTTTCTGGAAATTTTAAATACTTTACTTGAAATAACCTGGGGTGGTTTTTTTTCTTAGTCCTGGTCTTTCTTTGAAGCTCTTTTTAGTGTCCATATTGGTGAACTGAGATGGAGAAGAGGTTAAAAAACCTGTAGGCATTTTGAAAGGTTGCTGGCCTCAGTCAACCTAAATGTGTTTTTAGTAGGGGAAGTGCAGCTAGCAAAAACATTTTTCAACTCATTCTTCTTTCAGTTAGTACTCTTGAAGAAATACTTTTCAAGGGATGTGGATCATCTCAATGTCTTTCTTATAAACAAACACAACCTTAACTATGCCAAGGGGGGATGTGGTACAAGTAACTTGTGATGCTAAAGGTACCCTGGTTTCTTGAGTAGACTTTCCAGCCATAAAGATGTGTTGCCTCTTGCATGAGTTGTAAGACATTTGATTAAAGTGTCTTCTGGCAGGTCAGCTCCCTTAAAAAACCAAAGCAATGACTGTCACTATGAAAGCAAATACTCTTGACTTTTACATTTGTCCTTCTTTGATAGGAGTATTGCTGTAAGTTAAAGTACAGGTAGGAAGAATTACTTTCAGTGATAGTGGCTTAGAAACCTACCTGCTTGGTTTTAGTTTGAAGTTGAGTTCAGACTAGCTGGGTACTTAAATGTGTGAATTAGTGAAACAGCTGTTGCAGAAGGGTGAAAATTGGTGGCAAGAGAAAGGAACACTGCTGTCCTGCTGTTTCAGCAGATTTTATTTTTCTAGCAAGATGCTGGGTCAGGCTGGTCTTCAGCCTTTCACAAACCACAAATGCGTGGCCTTCTGGTTTATGAATTTTGTGCTTGCTACATCATGTGCTATGTATTACTCTAAATAACTGTTAAAACCATCACTGCAGGGCATGGGATAAGTGTCCTCCTTTGGCAAATGGCTCTAGACTCCAGACCTGCCAGTGCTACAGATGTACTCTGTTCTTTTGTGTGAACAGGTTATTTGATTTTCATGGGGTTCATTTGCAGGACATAATGTATTATAAGCAAATTCTGAATAAAATGCTGCACACCGGACATGCTTGTAAGTGTACATAATTGAGCATAAAAGCATCTGACACTGTATTACTGAATCACTTTAAAACATGCCTTGGTAAGCTAGCACCCTGTGCTCTGCAGTCTGGAGTTGTCCATGTGTCAGTTGATGTACTACCCAGGGGCACTGGAGTTGGCTCTGCCTGGACCTAGTCTTAGTTTGGGTGGTTGGCATGAAATTCAAGTCTGGTTTAGCTTCTGTAGTGAAGTCTAGAACTACTTTAACCCTTTTGATTAATGACATTTTGGGGCCTCTGTTGAGCATCATAATAGAATCTCTGTGTGTATTGCTGTTGAATCTAAAGTGGTGTGACCTGCTGTACTCTTGAGAATAGGAAAGTGTGCGGTAGGTACCATTGCCACTATGTGCTTAAAGTTCATTAGGCTTAGTAGCTAGACTAAAATTGGTGTATGCTAGGCAGAAATACTTTGTAGTTCTTTTAGATGCTTCTAAATTGTATCAATAGAGTGCAAGATTATTTGTTTTTCTTGTCAGAAAGGTGCATATACACAGCTAAATTGAATTATGGCAAAGGAACATGCTTTAGCTGAAATGGTGCAAATGTGACTTGAGAGTTTAAGAGGCTGAAAATTAGATGTAATTGCAGTGGCCTGTGCTAGAATGGGATTCCTTATTGGCTACTGTCTTCTCATCCAAATGATTTTGAAGTAATTTTGTATGGGAATTAAGATGGATAGCAGTTAATTAGTACAGATTAGTTAAGACATAGAGAAGATGATGAAACCTGGAGATAGCGAGGAAGATTCAGTGTTGTCATGCCCAGAAAATTAAAAGAAGCTTAAATGTGTTTAGAAACTAAAGGAATCTTAATTTTATTTGCCTGCTACTGGATGATGATAAAATTGTTGTTAATGGTGTAGAAGTATGTGTTCAGTAAAAATTTCCTTCTTGAATCCTGAAAGGAGCAAAAGTCTATGATTACATTGTATGAACTGCTTTTAAGTTCCTTAGTAACAAAAGAGAACGTTAAAAAGCAAAATACACTACAAGCTTTGTAAGGAGGAAAGCTCATTTTTAAAACAAACACCCCCCCCCTTCCCCCCCGGTATATCGAGAACTTTTCAGAACAGAGTGTTCATGTTTAACTGCCAGTGTTCAAAGAAAGGTATAACCTGGTATATTGGGCTTGCATGGCCAAGCTTTGGTAGCAGGGTGGCTTCTTTGAGAAGCTACTAGAAGCTTCATCCATGTCCAGCAGAGTCAATCCCTGGCAGCTCCAAAGATGGCTGTGCCACTGATGAAGGCTGAGCCAGTGGTGGTTATCTCTGTGATAACATTTTTAAGAAGGAAGAAAACCCCACAGTCTGTATTGAGCAGTTATAATTGCAGCCAGAGAAGAGTAGGTTGAGAACATGTGAGAGGAACGATTCTGCAGACACCAAGGTCAGTGCAGAAGGAGAGGGAGGAGGTGCTCTGGGCACTAGAGCTGGGATTCTCCTGGAGCTTGTGCAGCCTGTGGTGAAGCAGCTGTGCCCCTGCAGCCCATGGAGATCGAGGATGAGGATGCAGAATCCACCTGACAGGAGGCTGTGACCATGTGAGGGCCTGTGGAGAGCAGAGCCCCTTCTGGAGCATTCTGTCCTTGGTCACTCACCTCATGGAGAGTGACCTGGACCTGTGCTGCAGCAGCTGGCAGAGATCTGTACTCATGAGATGGGCTCGTGTCAGAGAAGTTCATGGAGAGCTGTCTCCCATGGGGGGGTTTCATGTTGGAGCAGAAGGGCTCCTCTTCCTGAGAAGCAAGAGAAATACCTTGTGATGAACTGACCGTCACCCCAATTCCCTGTCTCTCTGTGCTGCTGGGCAGGAGGTACAGCTGGGGGGGGGGGCAGGGGGGGAGGTGATTTGAGAGTTTTATTTTACTTCTCATTATCATGCTCTGATTTTGTTAGTAATAAATTCAGTTAATATCTCTAATCTCAGCCTGTTCTGCCTGTGGTGGTATTTGATGAGTAACCTCTCTGTCTTTATCTCAGCTCATGAACCCTTGTATTTTCTCTCCCCGTCCAGCTGCAGAGGGGTGATAGAGAGGCTTGGGTGGGTGTCTGGCTTACAGCCAGCATCAACCCACCACACCTGGACAGCTGTGAGCTAGCTTGCCTGTCATCAGTCACAGGCAAAATCGGAAACTGAGAGGGATTTCAACAAGAGAAAAGCATAATTAGATTTCAGTCAACATGTCTTTCTTAGACAATAGGTGTTGTCAAACTTGTTCTCATTCTTTGGGATTACAAGGTTGGTAGTCTAGTTGTGTAGAGACAAATTTGTTAAGCTTGCAGATCAACTGGTTTATTTTCTACTGGAGAGGCAACTGGTTTATTTTCTACTGGAGTTCTCCTAAAACAGTATTAGATTTTACACTCCATTAAGATCAGTAATTCGAGAGTAGGTGTAACATACTTAAACTTGTGGGGTGGGGAAGACAGAAATAGTGACACAGCCACAGTATAGATCTGTCTTACATGTTCTGGTAACATGGGCATTTACAAATACCACTTGTATTCTCTGTCACCCTTTTTTTATAAAGCCAAATGCATTGTTATACATTTATGAGAGAGTATCTAAGCTGCATTTGGAGATGTGAAGTACAGATCAGGAGTGTTCTTGATTGTTGATAAATATACTTAAAATTGTTGCTGTGAAGTTCAGTATTCTAGAAGACCTTAAAATGATACTGGTAAAACTAGTGGTTTAGAAAAGAGTTAAAAAACATTTTTGATGTTTTTGATAGAAAGCTTGATAAATGAGGATTTATTTTAAAGGTACAATATTTTCATCACTGTGAAACTGGTTGAACTCTGTAATTGAAAGAAAACAGAGACTTTCTTATATGCTAATTGAAGTAAAAATTGATTATCTTTTGGTGTCAGTTGGTAGTGGTTGGGTGAGGTTAAGAGGAAGTCTCTGTACTAAGAGTGAACACAAGTTGTCCTGTTTAGATTCAGATAGGAAGTATTTGGGGAGTTGGGCAGCATGAACTGAAAGAAGAGCAGTAATACTAATTTTGTTCAAATGCTGAAAGGAGGAAGGTGTTTTGCTCATCCTATGAGATTCTTTGGGGGTACCAAATACAGGATCAACTGAAGAAAGGGGTTCTGCAATAACGTTCCCAAGGACTATGTTTACTAAGTCATTGAACTCTATTTTGCATGCCAAGTGCTCAAATTGTCCCATTGAATGTGCTTAAATGACATCACTACTCACCATCTTTTTGTAGAAAGGGTTTTTGTGAAGATGGGATACAGCTTTGCCCTTATGATTGAATGGAGCCTGGCCAGCAGGTTCAGTGGCTGTTTGCACAGCCCACTCTGGCCTTGAGTTAGAGTGCATGCTGGCAGCGAAATCACTTTGGCTTAGGGTCACTCATGGTCCCTCAGTCAGTAACTGCTGTTTACTGTCACTGTAATTTCACTGTACCTTCTCCATGGCAGCACAGGTGAGTCTAGCACACAAACAGAAGGGCTGGATTTGCAAGAGCAATGGAACTCAGTAACTTGAGGCCACAAATATTTTCAAAGGAGTGGGAAATGCTGAGGGGGCTGGGTTTGTTCAGCCTTAGGAAAAGAAGGCTCATCATGAGCCAGTATTTAAACTGTGGCTACAACATACATGGAGGTTCCCTTTTTACACACACCCACATGAGAAGATGGGGGTAATAGATAAAAGTTAATCCTGATGAGATTTTGATTAGACAGAAGAGGAAAATTTTTCAGAGTGGGAATAATCAACCATTGGAATAAACTCCCAGGGGAAGTGGTGGGTTCCACAACATTGGACCTGTAGGATTCAGCTGCATAGGGTGTTGGGCCATCTTTCCTAGACCATGTTTTTGACAAGACAGGTTGGATTAGATGATCCTTTAGGTTCCTTCCAACCTCTTGTTCTGTGATTCTGTGAACTGCATTGCTGCTTGTCATTCTGGGTTTCTTTTGATGTTTGTGGGTTTGGGTTTTTTTTTTTTTTGCCTACCATTGAATGGAGCTAGTAAGAATCACGAATTTTTTTCAGCACAAACTTGCTTCTTAAAGACATGGTGCACTGAGTCAGTAAGATGTGCAACTGCTCCTAGAATATTTTTCTGTTGTTCATGGTCTCCAGTATGAACACCTTACTTTTGACTGCAAAAATGTTATCAGGAAAAGTAATGGAAGGGAATTTCTACTGAGCATTCAGCTTGAACATGTAATAAAGACTTCATTTTCAACAGCAGAAAAAAGTAATGTGCATAATAGGCAAAATCAGTCTCTTGTGTGATTAATTTTTTACAGCTTCTTTTAGATGAACTGTTAATAATACATTCAAATCCTTCGTTTTTGATGCAGAGCCAGGGTATGTTAGGTATTGAAGTAGTGAGATGCTACACAGCAGTGGAAATGTGTTATTGGAGGCAGCTGATAAGGTATTGGTTTGTGCTTCAATTACTTCTGAGTTTCTCTTAGCTATGTGTTTTGACACACAGCCTGAGGAGCCAGGAACTGGCAGTCAGTCTTTAAAAGTCATACCTGGAAGATTTTTAGTAATAAGGCTTTTTTAAGTTATATTTTCTTTAGGAAAAAAAGTGAGTATTGCTGAATATTACTTAGTAATACTTCGTTCAGGACATGAACAAAGTCCTGTTTGTGCTTTCAGTCTGGTAAGTATTTACTAGTATGCACCACTAAGATGGTGGTGGGGTGAAGATGTAAGCATTAGTCCTGTAAGTGGTACTCTTGAAGTTAAGCCACAGGAAAACTTATGGTTCTCTGGGTTTCAGTCCTGGCATTCTGAGAGTTCAGGACTCATTTGTGTTGTTAACAGGCTTCACATGCTGTGGTGCACTACTGTTACTAATAAATTGAAGGGAAACTGCACCGTGGTCTTGCCTTGTTTTCTAAACAATACAATGCTAAGTATTGGTTCCCACACAGACTTAGGTCTTGCACAAATGGAAGTTGAAATCCTGAAGCTTTTTGGGGTCTTAGAATTTCTTATTGATACTTAAACTCCTGAATTAAATTCACCTAATTTGACAGATATTCTAAATATTGCCTGTTGCTCATCAGCTATTTGAAAACAAAGCAGCCTGCTTAGGTTTTTATCTAGACTCAGTCTTTATCACACTGATTTGTTGGAAGGAACACCATTTCAATTATGTTAAATTTGATTTAATAATAATAATCTTGATAAAATTATTTTCCAGATTATGGTTTTGTTTTTTTTTTTTTAAGCTATTTTTACTTAGCTGTAAATTCAAAATGAAAATTGTTTACTGTCACTTGGATGTTGAGGTGACTTTGTTTTTCCTGGTCAAAAAATATTCACCACACCATTATCTTGTTGATCACTAGTACATGTAAAAAGAAATAGATTCTCTTTACTGATTGTAGTTGTTTTGGAAGCTTTTCCAAGGAAAATCACTGAAGTGGCTGATGGTGTGGAAGAATGTTGAGGACTCCATGTTAATGTTCAGTGTAGTACTGAGGGGTTCTTAACTGCTGCTTGATTCTAGTTTCCACAGTGTTGCAGCTTAACTGTATGTATTGCCTGTGCATTGGAAATTTATTTTGAGGGGATCAAGAGGAAGTTTCTGGAAGCTTTGAAGTACTTGAGATGACTGTCTGGGACAAGTCTGATTACTAGGTTCTGTGAAGTACAGATGTGTTGTGACACTTGCAGCTTGAGAAAAATGAGCAAATGCTAGTGTAATCTTTGTTTTTGTGGCTGCTTGTTTTGTACCTTTTGGTAGTCACCTTTTTTTTAGCATGAGTGCATCAGCGAATAAGTTCATTGAATATTATTTTACTGAGAAGTATTTCTCAAATACTAGTACTAAAAAGTCTTGTTTGTGAAGAACTAGGATCAATCTTGTAACTTCAGCATTGCCGAAAGTCTGATGCTTTTTGTATGTCAGGCCTGTTCTCTTCTTTACCTCTGAAGCAGGTCCTTGGTGCTGATGCACTGGGCATCATGGGTCTGTGTGTGGGTCCTTTCATCCTGTGTCTGTTCCTGCTTCCTTTTCCCCCCTTACCCACTATCCCAGGTACTCAGTAGTTCAGGGCTTTGAGGAGTTTTTCAGACATAATCCAAATACAATTCAAGTTCACTCTACCTTCTTGTTGTTCTGCCTGAGAAATGTCTTCTTCTGTGCAGATTGTTGCAATAATCTTTATTCCAGGAAGGGGTTTATAATGAATTTGTTTGGAGTAGATGGTTTGCAAATATTTCAAGGTGTATGGTTTGTTTGTTTTTAAGAAGCCTTTCATACTTGAGTAAAGTGAGATGATTGAATTAGGCTTACTGAATCTTTAAAGGATTAAAGATAGGATTGTGCCTTCAACTATATGTGTCATATTTCTGGATTTAGATATTTTCTTGTGATGCAAACAAATCTCAAACATTCAAAGGTATCCTAAACACTTGGAAACTATTACTGCTACACATAATCCTTTTATCTTGTGAACTTGGGGATACCAGTTTTGGTTATCATCTGTGTGTGGTTCTCCATACAGTTAGAATGATAGAAAATCCTGAATTGGATATGCCAATGCTTATCCAATGCTGAATTGGCTTTTGCCAAGCTTACATTAATTGTATACACTGATTAATACTGAACAAGTATTGCCTGTGCTTCTTTAAAACATACTCCATGCATTTGTGCTGAGAATTTAAATGCCTCTTTAAAAACAAGTGAACAACCCAGATTTGGTGTAGATCTACCTGAATTTATGATTTCTAAAATGGAGATTGCTTGTGCCTTTCAAATCACAGTTTGGAGCAGTCATTTTACAGAGCCTTTAGATTACCAGTTCTGTGCATTTGCTTTAGGGTTTAAAGTATCACTTCGGCTTCAGGCTAGTGAATGTGGTAAGGGAGGTATCTCCTCTTTTCTCAGAGAATGTTGTAGTAAATATTTCTGCCTTTGTCTACTGTTGCTTTTTGTCATGACTTTCTTCTCCCATCTGGTTGAGATGGAGGATCAATAGTTGGTCAGTGTGTCTCTTAGTTACATTAGTGAAGGCTCTGTTGGGATTTTTAAATTAGAGGTAATGAATGGTGTTACTCATTAACATAAATTTCTGTGCAATCCAACTTTACTTAGATCTTGTCATAACGATTTGGTCACCTAGCTGGCTTCAATGTAGTTGTTTGAAAATGAAATGAACTTAGAACAATTGGGCTGTGGTGAACTGTTGTCATGATCTGTCCTTACGAACTGCGTTCATGATGGTTCGTGGGATGATCTTGGTGCAAAAAAAAACCGACATGGCACAGGGGATTTGCAGTAATAATCAAAACAAATATACCTTTATTGAATGACCACAGCAAAATGGGATACAGGGATTAAGGAAGAGAAAGAGGAGGGTCTAGCTACCAAACGTAGAGACGAAGTCTTTTGGTCCTGTCCAGTCGAGGATCCGCCTGTTATGTTGGGGAGATCTCCGAGGCACAGTTCATCTGGACCCCAATTACACTCTTTTTCGTTGGGGGAAGGGAGAATAAATTTTGCAACTGAAACAAAGGTCTTCAGGGGGGAAGAATAGAAAGGGGGGTACACAGAGTCCAAGCAAGGCAGCCCACGAGAACCATTGTTTTCTCGGTGCAGTGGTCACAACCTGCAGGCAAACATCTAGGTTTGACCAGCTTGCCTCTCCCCACACACCTCCCCGGGTTAGGGGTTTCAGTCTCAGTCCTTGGAAGGAGCAGAGGGGCCTTTTCACATGGAGGTTTCATGTCTCAGTCCTTGATGGAGAGGCTTCTTTCACGATGCCAGTAGAACAGGTGAAGGTCTTCTGTGGGAGACCACCCGAAACTCAGGAGAACTCCAGCCAGGCCAACAGGTGGGACAGCTTCCAAAAGCTATTGTTGCAAAAAGGGCACAGTGCCCCCTTAGCATACAGCAAACACACCTGTAAAAACAGTAACTTAGGAACGCTCTCAGATCTCAGGGCCTTGTTGGCATGTGACTTTCTCCTTCAGAGCCAGAGATTCTTGGGGGGGGTGTCTTCTCTTCAGTGGTCCCCAAATGACGATTGTGAGGCAGATGAGGGAAAATTCAGACAGAATCTCACAACTGTTTTGTGTGGAAAGCAGAAAATGGTCTAGAAAATACTATTGTAGAAAAAAGCATAAAACATCTTTAATCTTCAGAGAATTTCAGTGACTTTTTTTAAGCTTAAATGGAATTCCAGTTAATTTTAAAGTAAAATCTGAATCCTAGGATTGAGAGGTTTGGTTTTGAGTATCCATGTTTATACTGTAAAGGTGTTTGTTCTCATTAGGTACAATGAAGCAAATCTTCGATATAATTGCATTAGTGATACGTGACATTAAAGCTTAATTGGCTTATTTTAAATATCTTGCACATCAATTTCCTTCAGATTGTGAAAATTGAAAAGGTCATGAGTGCAGTTTAATATTCCAGGGTGAGAGATTTCAATTTTAGTACAATTTGTAGAGATTTAATTAGGAAACATGACTAAAAGAAAAAGGATGTTGAATGCAAATTATGCTGTTCATTAGAGTATAGAAGCTGAAACATCTTGAAGTATTGTGGAAATTTGATTGCAGATTCAGTAAGCACCTTGATTGATTTTTTATTTTTAAAGCAGAAGTTATTGTGATTGTTCTGCAGGGTGTATATTTAATCTAATTGTCATAAGCCCTCTAAATATGCTTCCTTTTTCATGGAGTTCTCTTCTAACCAGTATTTTTATTTTGCAGGAAATTGATGAAGCCTGCAAGAGGATAAAACGTGAAATTGATGACTTAGGTCCTGAAGTTGGTGACATAAAAATCATTCCATTGTATTCCACCCTTCCTCCACAGCAACAGCAAAGAATATTTGAACCTCCCCCACCGAAAAAACAAAATGGAGCAATAGGAAGAAAGGTAAATACTAACCTGTGTTAGTGTTCTGTTCTGTAAGTAGCTACTCATAGTTGCATGGGCCATGAAATATGACTTTCAGCTCCTTTGAATGTATTTTAACATCAACAAGTACAAGGGGTTTTTTAATAAAGCCCTGAAAATGCAGTATTTTATCACATTACAGTTTTTAGATAAATTGAAATTTGTCTCTCCATACAAATCAAAGTTCTGTCATCCATGTATATAGGGCCAGGATGTTGTGCTAACAGTGTCATTTGACTGAATGGAAATGGCATTCATTTAAGTTTATGTGAAATATGATTTATGTGGAGGATGGGATTTTTTTTCCATAACTAATTGAGATGTGCTTTTTTTCCCCCTGTTTTTTTGGAGACAATTTGGGCTGTCTCTAAAGAGTAGATTGTCAGGCAGGTTTTATCTGTTGCTTGAGGTTTATGAGAAGGTGCAAGTTATAACAAGTATGTTGAAGTTCAAGGTTTGTATTTTGGTAGTAATAACTGAGGAATTAAGGTTCTTTCATTAGGCAAAATCGATTGAGAAACTGAAAAACTTGAAATGACACAGTGAGTGTTCTTTGTTAAATTATTATGTCAATGCTCCAATAATCCATAGTAGAAGCTATGTGTTTTTTAGAAAGGAGTCATATTAAAGCTTCCTAAAACTAAACTCCTCTGCAGAACTGGCAGTCACAAAGCTAAGATTTTGAAGGTCAAAGCTGAATCATATGTGCTTTAGGCAGGGTTTGTTCCTTGATTATTTTTGTTTTTGTGCAGTACAATGCATGTATAATACTAGTGACAACTTTCTAGTGTTCTGGAAGAATAAATCACTTATTAAATTTAGTGAAATTATCTTCCTCTTCCTGGAGAAGTTGATTGCAGAAAGCATTCAGTCTCAAATCATGAAACTAATGCTGCAATAAAATTGTATTTGCAAATGACTTAAATGAATGAATTTGCTTTTAAGTAATAAGTGATAGCTATGTATTTAATTAAATTTTCACTCATGTTTAAAACTATGCCCTTCAGAATAGGCAGGTTTTGGTTTTCTGCATAAGAGGATAACAAGGGCAGAGTGTAGTTTTTGTTCTGTTGAAATGACAGAGCCAGTACCAGTCTCTGAGAGGAGGACACTTGGTGTAGCAGCTGTTTTACTACAAGAAAAGTTGTTATGCTCAAGATCCCTGCTATAGGGAAAAGCAGGCACAGCATGTAGGCAACAGACTTAGACCTATGAAGTTACTTTTCCATGTTTGGCTGAAATATTCTGGCTTCCACATTTTACTTTTTATCCCCATAACAAATGTAACTATGAGTGAAAGTGCATCAGTGTTGTAATTTTTTTTTAATGTTGGTTTAGTTTTAGTTAGTATTAGTGATCAATTAGTGAGCTTTAACTTCTTGGAGTGAGAGATGCTGGAAGTAGTGTGCCATTTTGCTGTAGTAGTGATGGCAACAGCTAGTAGTGATGCACCTTGACAACTTTGCACTTTTCTGTCCTCTTTGAGCTAAGAAAGCAGCTATTATTGTGAGAAGGCTTTAGATTACAGACAAATATTCTGATTAACTAGTGAGAATGTTTTTTTAATTGAGGAAGACAAAGATGTCTTAATGTTTCTATTGTCCTGTGATAAAGGCTCCTTGCCATCCTATCCCTTCTTGTCAAACTGCATTCTGGTTTCTGTTTCAGCAGCCTTAAGCATTGCTAGTTATTACATATGCAGTACAGAAACATTTTTAGATATAGATACTATGTATGTTTTAATATTCAAAACAAAGTTTTACAATTAATCTCAGAAACTGCAAAACTGTACCTAAGGTTAATTATAAATCATTATTTTATATAGTTAAGTGCTAATTTGAATTGTTTGATGTTCAAGTAACTTTGTACTTTGATGTAAACTTGAAAGATATTATTTCTTCAGGCTTTTAAAAAGTTTCTTCTTTCTTTACAGTCATTGTCATTTTTTAAGCAATGTGACATTAACAAATGATATGTGTATGTGCAATAGAATCCACTGTATAAATAACTTTTTTCCTTCTACCTTAGGAAAGTTCTGTATACATTAAATGAATTCAGGTACAAATTAAATTGTTGTACTGCTGTGGACTAAGCGCATGAACTGTATTGAGTTCCTGATATTGAAGTGTCCTAATAGAAATCAGTGGTTAAAAGCGGGATAAAAACCTTTTGTCTCTGCTCTGTAATTAGTATTTGAAAAATCTGGATGTGGATGGTTCTGTACATTAGCAGAAACAGAAAAACACAAAAATTAAATGAGGTATACGCTATAGCAGCAAGCTAAATGTGGATTGACTAGACTTCTAATGTGAGAGTATGAGTTTAATTTGTATATTTAGTGCCTTACAATTTTTTAATGAAGATGTATTGAGATTTTGCACTGACTTGCACTGATATTTGTAGCTGTTATCTCCTCACTAATTTGTGCAGGTCACCTGTGAATGATATGCACAGTGTTTTCTGTTTGCTGGAGGAATTCTAAGTAGCACATCATTTTAGGGTGAAACACCGTAATTCCAAAATAATTGTCAGTGTTTTTCCTAATATACTGCTTTCAATATGTTGTAGTATTTAGGCAAGCTTAGACCTTAAGAAGAGACAACTGAGTGTGATAAGTACCTGACTGGCAAAGTGATCAGCAAGCAGGAAGGGAAATCAGCAGTCACAGGCCTCATTGTAATTCTGAACTAAGTATTAGGGGTCTCTCCAGTTCTAATTGATAAAGCACTAATGACAGAATGCTCTGAGTTAGGAAGTGAAGGGTAAGCACTTCTGATGAAGTCCTGAGCAGGTTTTGGATCTTTTCTGAGATAATAATGTGTAATAACCCAATTCAGTGTGTTCGTTGTTGGGATGAGAGCTAATGGTATCCACAGCTTGTTACACTGCGTCTCTGGACATAAAAATTTAAATGGTGGCAAATCAAGCCTTGGAACTCTGATAGTCACCTTTGCTTTAATTTTTGTATGTGACTCAACCTTCTGAAAGGCTAAGAATATAACATTAAAGATATGTAAAGGTGTTTGAATATCTGGTGATAGAAAAAGACAGTAGGAATTAAATACATATTTTCACAATTGTAGGTGGAATGTGTTGGTAACAGCTTTATTTCAAACCAAATTTAAAAAATCCTTTTCTGGTTAAAATATTCCATTTAATATTATTTAACCAGTTTACTGTGTTCAGGCTTTCAGGAAAAGGTAAAAAGCTGGAATTAATACATGATGTTAAAGGGCTCCAGTACAACTTGTTATGTACCAACGATGTGAGAAAAGAAATTCAGTGGTTTCATAAGTTAAATTTTTGCTCTTCTTTTTCTCAGCTAACATTTGTTATGTTAGATAGACCCATAGGGGAGCAAAAAACAGTGGATGAAAACTGCTTTCTTTTCACTAGGAGTTCCTCTGGTTGATTTTAGATCATCCTGTGAAAGTGTTGGAGAGGAGCTCTGGTAGCGATTGATTAAGTGATGGAAAGTTTACTGAAAGTTATTTGTGCAGAGGCAGAATTGGAGCCCTTCATCTTTAGGATGAAGTGGTTTCATTTAATTGTTTGGGTTTTTGTTGTTTTTTTTTGTTTTTTTGACAGGTTGTGGTGTCCACTAACATTGCTGAGACCTCATTGACAATAGATGGCGTGGTGTTTGTGATTGATCCTGGCTTTGCAAAACAGAAGGTAAGTACCATTTTTTTCTCTTTATAGTAGGAAAGGTGGTGGAATCTGGTTTGCTCAGGCTTCTCTTCCCTTTGCAAACACTTGACAGGCCTTTTTACAGTTGAAATCTTGAATTTGGTTGGTTTGGAATTTGTTTTGTTTTTAACTTACAATTTTTATGGTTTGCACTTAGTCCGCGAACTTTAGCTAAAAATATTCTTTTTACAAAAAGAAAGAAATGTGAGAATTTGGTTTTTGACCTGGAATATAGTTTTTTCTAGATACTTTAGGAAGGGCAGTTTTGTGCTGTTAGTCTGTGCCTGAGGATGTTCAAGTAATACAAATTGTATGAAAGTAAATAAAATGGTTCTAGAAGCCTTCTCTTCTTTTAAGTCACTGTAGAAAACTCCAGCACTAAAATGAGAAGAAATGATCCCTGCTGTTTCATGTCACTATTTGTCATGTACTGTTGCAGCCCTGAAGATTGTAATCAAGCTTTTATTGTGGTTCTTGGAACATCATAGGGTGTTCAGAGGAACTGAAGTAGCTTTCCTACAGTCAACTCAATAGCTACATAAAATAAAATATGATTGTCACTGGCTTAATTTGGTTTTTTCACTAAATGTAGCTCTCTTTATAAGTTTGTTTCTTAGTCTTTTCCTTTAATAGTAGTACACATTTTCAGCCTTTTTAACTTTTGCAAAATGAGACAGACACACAGCAGAACGTGAGTACAGCCAGTGTATTTTTATGCACAAATTCCAGTCACCATTAAGGCTGAACTTTTTTCATAAATAGTTCTTTTTGCATTCTTCCAGTATAAGAACTAAGGTTTCTGTACATATTTTATAGTGAGTCATACCAGAAAGGTCTTAAAACATGGACTGAAAATGTCTTCAGCTGACACTGCTGTTTGACTACTGCCTTTGTTTTCAATGTATTCCTTTCCCGAGCCCTATTGAGTTGGCAGTGCTGCTGTTTAGATACAGCTGCAGTGGAAGTTTTACAGTAAATACCAGCAGATATTTTGTATTGTCATAGTCTACATGTACCCTTGAAATACAGTTTTGTCATCAGTCTGATCTTTACAGTTGCATGAAACCTTAATGTTAGCTTTTTCTGATCTTGAATATGATTATTCAATCTTGTAGCCTTGAGAGGCTACCTAGAACAGAGGCTAGGCAGAGTTAAAGGAATAAAGTAGGGATTTATTAAAAAGCCTGCAAAGGATACCCAAGAAGGATGCCTGGTCTGAGTTTTCACACTTGTATAAGTTTTGGTTGATTTACATATTGGGGTTAATTGTCCAATTCAGGTTATGAAGTCCCATCCTCCCAAATTCGCTGTTGTTGACGCTTTTGGGGCCCGAAGCTGTAACGTGTAATGGTGTCCTTGGTTCTCAGGCTGGAAAAGGATTGTTTTGTCAGACTGACCTGTGAAGAGAACTTGCTAACTCTTTATATGAAGTTCAGAGTTACACTCTAAGGCAGTACAGAATCTGAAAAATATGAAAGCTAAAACTTAAGACATCAGTAGTTATATCAAGACAGCATTTTTATGGGATTTTTTAAGCACCACGAGTGCTTAGCACTATGTAGAACAAATTGGACACATTCCATTTGCCATGAAAATCCTATCTAAAAATACATTTAAGGATAGGGAGCCTGGTAGGAGTTGCTGTTAACAGATGAATAAAAAATGCTGTTCTCTAGGCAGTTGTATCTGAAGCTCTCCAGAGTCTTTTGTAGCCAGTTTTTTTTTTTTCGTTTTCAGATACATACAACTTGTGCAGAAGCTGTGTTTAAAAATAAGTTTAAAGCAGTTTGGGTAGTTGTCCTATCCATGAACATTGTTTATTCTTTAACATTCCATCCTGCTCTGCCTCCACTTTGAAATAGGTGTACAATCCTCGGATCAGAGTGGAGTCTCTGCTGGTGACTGCCATCAGTAAAGCGTCTGCCCAGCAGCGAGCTGGCCGTGCTGGTCGTACTCGGCCAGGCAAGTGCTTCAGGCTTTATACAGAGAAAGCCTACAAAACTGAAATGCAGGTAAGATGTGCTTTTTACATGGTGTTTATAAGAACGTCTATAAGGTTTTTGAGTGTTGTGGTATTAAACAAAACGAGAATTTGAATACTTATGTAGTAGAAAGTGTCTGAAGAAGTGTTACAAATTTTCTTTTTTTTTTTCCCCCTCACCCCCCCAGGACAACACATACCCTGAAATTTTGAGGTCTAACTTAGGATCTGTAGTATTACAGCTCAAGAAGCTTGGTATAGATGATTTGGTGCACTTTGATTTTATGGATCCTCCAGGTATCTCTTTCCATCTTTACAATCTTTTATTTCTGTGACTACTTTATATAATGACAACATGGAATAAATTCTCTCATTGTTTTTTTGTTTTTTTAAATTGTAATGTCTAAGGAATTGTCTTTTGTTTATCCTGAAATTTAGTGCTCTGTGTCATATCCAAGCAAGCTTTTTCTTTCTGTGTAAGAGGTTTTAGTGGGACCAAGGAAGCTACTGAAAGCCCCTTGCCTTCAGAGAATAAGAGCAAATTCTTGGCATTACAAAGTCTGTTATTTAAGGTTTTTATTTATCACCTTGATTGCACATTCCAGTTGTGCAATCAGGTAACAACTGTTTGTAAATAAAATGGGCTGGTGTTTTTAAAGCTGAATAATACATGATTTGGTTCTAACTAGTTTTTATGCGTCTTTCTTCTAAGTTTTAAGTGTTCATATATGCTTCAGAAATAAGTGGGTGATATTACTAATCAGAAAAGTAAATCAGTCATATATAAATAGGTGAATTAGTATTTTTTCCCCTTAAATAAAAATCTGACCTAATATGTAAGTTTTAAAATAGTTCTACAGAACAGTTAAAGTTTTTGTTCTGTGTAACATGCATGACAGCTTAGCAGAAAGACTTTTAGATTTCATTTTATTTTTCTTTGTGGGTTACTACTGGCTATGTGAGGAGTGTGAGATAAAGAGAACATTCTTAGTGGCTTTCTGAAAGGCTGTAGGTATCTAGGGTTAATGGCCGAAATTTTGGGACTATTGATTTATTTAGTATGGAACAAGGGAAGAAGTATCTGCAGGAAGAAGTGGTATTACTGGTACTGAATATTTCACAATGCCACTGTTTTTTGAATTTTGAAGAGCAGTAATCTTCAAACATTCAAAGCTTGTGATTAATTTTAAAGCTTTTCTAAGTGTTCCCTCCCTGCCGCCCCCATTCATTCATGCTTGGGCGTGTATTGCTGGATTTGGCAACAGTTTTGCATTTGGACGCCAGTGAATGGAGAACCAGAAAAAAAAAAAAAGATACCTAGTAACAGTCTGTGTTTCCTTGGTTTTTGCTGATTCAGAGCGTTTGGGTAATATGTGAATTTACATTTTTTTTTTTTTCTTTCAGCTCCTGAAACTCTGATGAGAGCCTTAGAGCTTTTAAATTATCTGGCTGCTTTAAATGATGATGGAGACTTGACTGAGTTGGGATCCATGATGGCTGAATTTCCATTGGATCCACAGCTGGCTAAAATGGTTATTGCAAGCTGTGACTACAACTGTTCTAATGAGGTCCTATCTATTACTGCCATGTTGTCAGGTAATAGCAGGAAAAGAGAAGCTAAACAAATTGCATATCGTCAGTTTGGGGAAAATTTAATTTTCCTACATCAGAAAAATAACACAAATATATTTTTAATAAAATTAGATTTACTTTTTGAAATGTCATATATGGGTTCAGTTATTATGGATTTATATAGAGACCTTGAAACTAGTGAGTAGTAATGTTGAAAACTACTGCATAAAATGATCTAAGTGTTTGCTCCTAATATCAGTTAAAAAAATATATATATAAATGGTTGGGGATGGGAAACCAGGCTAGTGAAGAGAAATTTCCATTTAGGTTCATAGTGAGGCCCAGAAATGTCATCTCGACCACTAATTTTTCAGGCAGTAAAATCTCTTTTGTATTGTGCATTCTTCTGCACTTTGATAAGTCACAGTCTTCCCAAAGGGGTTGGAGTATAATTTCTATTAAATCATAAGCTTGTACATGATACATTTTTCGGTTACTAAATGGCAAAACTGGAAAACAGTCAGTACTTTGAAAGGGAAAAAAGAAGCTTAGAAAGAAGCTGTATCTTTATAAAAATTAACTGAGGTTTACAGTTGTACTTTGCTGCTGTTACATGAATAGCTCTGTGTCGGAGCAGAGCTGCTTGCTGAGAGAGCTAAATGAGAGGAAAATGTTACCAGCAAACCTTGTATTTAATTTCCCCATTGTGTAGAAGTGACTCTGTTTTATGACTGGAGGTCACGGGACAAGCAGCAGGTTTTAATCTGTTATGAAAATGGGGGTGCTCATACTCATAAGAACACTTTAATCTTTGGGATGTGATAACTTACCGGGCTCTCCACAGTGCAGGTGGACTGCTGACATGCTTTACTTGGTTGGGTAGAGAAAAAAAAAAGTTTTGACTAAGTGTAAAATCTGTTGCTTCAGTTTAGTTTTACAGTATATTTATATGAACATTTTTAAGAACAAGTTAAAATGTCTGTTTCAGAGTTATTATTGTTCAGACTCAGAGCAGATGGGCAGGGCAGAATCATAATATTTTTCTTTAATTAAATGGTAGCATTAATTGCGGAGGTGGTGGTAGGTTGGTGCCTGTCTTTCTCTTCTCTTCCCCCTTCTCCCCCCAGTATCTACTGTAGAACAAGTATTTTTGTTTAGTATTTTTGTCTGTGGCCTTCAATTGATTTGCCTTACTGCTTTTCCAATTTACCTTTCCCCAGGCCATGATATTTTCTTTGGTTTACACCATAATTAACATAATGATAAATGAGTTTTGGGGAAAAAAATTAGAAATTGATTAAAGCTGGTTAATGTATGGGTCATAACCAAAACATTGCTCTTAAAAAACCCATAGTCCTGATCTTTGTGAGGGCTGTTTCCCAAAGTAAGCACTTGTAACCAGCAGCATAATAAATAGTGTATTTTGGTGCATTAAGTGCACATAAAGTTTGTCAGGTTGTTGATCGGAATCCATGTATTTAGTTTGGACTGAATGGGAAACTAGGTGACAGAAAAGAGCAAAAATAGCATTAAAAATGAGCAGATTAAATGATTATACTACATTTTATAAGAGCCATGGTGTCATGCTGTAGTATGGAAAGTACTATTACTTTTCAAAACACTGATTTAAGACAGTGATAGAATAATCTGGATTTTGCTTTTATTAGTATGAATTAGAAAATAAAATACACTTGATGTTATCTCTTTTTTTCAAATGCAGGACCCATTATACAGGGTGTTTATTTCATGCCTGCATTTCCATTTTCTTTAATGCGTTGGTCTTTGTTGATTTGTTACGATGATTCACTGCTACAGTGTAGATGTTTTTACTCAAGTTGCATCTCTGGTATCCAGCTCACAATATCTCATGCTTTGGGGCTTCTATGCAAATCTAAGACTAAAGAAAAACTACATAACACTGCATAAAAAAGCCCTCATTTGGGAGGGATATATCATATGCAGAGGTGTTCTCATGTGATTGCAGGGCTTCAGTTAATGAGAAAACTAATGTAGTCCCAAGCAGCTGGAAAACGATAAAAGATTTTTAGTATTTAATCATAAATGTTATTGAAATTTAACCTCTTAAAAAATTACACTTAAAACCAAACTGATTTATTTTCTGGTGTGGAGCTCTATAAAGTATATCACAAAATGGGTAAGGTTGGAAGGAATCACAGTGGGTGACCTGGCTCCCTGCTCCAGCAGATCTCTTTATAACTACTTTCAAGATCTTGTGGATTGATATCAATCTTACAATTTACTAGAATGTTGACAGACCATGAATTAAGTAGGCTGCAATACTGTTTATGGTCTTTGCTAGTTTGTGGCTGGAAAAGAGATGGTAACATATGATTTTTGGATGGAAGTGAGAACAGTCAGATGTATGTAAGAGAATATAATGATGAAGTTCATGTTGCATTTTTTGATCTATATTTTTTATTTGAAGTAGTGCCAAAGGACGGTTTAACCTTCCACCACTACCGCTACCATCACAGCCTTTAGACTTATTAATACCTTCATTCACATGTTTCTGTATACCAGTGCTGATAGCAATACCATGTGGGAAGAGACTTAAATGGTGTGTTCTGTCTAGTAACAGACTTGTCATAATCAAACCTCAAGTTGGTTTAGACTGTGCTAGTACACTACAGTTTCAGAAATATTTACATTGCAGGGGCTTTCTGAAAAAGCAGATTTGTAATTAAAGTGTTTAATTCCATGGGGTACTAGCTCTTGGTAGAGCTATCAGCACTGGATTTGAACTAAGATTTGTTTAGCCTTCCAGTCTGTGTAGGTAACCTTGATGGCCTTCAGACTAGAGATTTTGATGCATACATATAATTCTATTTAAATAATCAGGTACTCTGTAGCTTTGAAACCCTCTTGTCTTACAGATGTGGTTAGGTGTTGATGTACCAAATCAAGGTAGTAAACAGTCCAAGATGCAGTTGGAGGCCATCCTGCCCTGCCCTATGCTCTGTGCACTGACCTAGCTAGGCCTTGTTCCTCTATCTGTGAATGCGTGACTCATCGATATGGGCGTTTGTGTTGGGCCCATACCAACCTTGTTTAGTCCCACAGTGTTTTGTTCGCCCCACGGAAGCAAAGAAAGCAGCAGATGAAGCCAAGATGAGGTTTGCCCACATAGATGGAGATCATTTGACGTTGCTGAATGTCTACCATGCTTTCAAGCAAAGTAAGTCTGTGTCTGTTTTAGTAAAAGTATTTATGCTTTGTGCTGCCAACTTCCATTTCTGGGTTCCAAGGACACTTGAAGGGCTTGGTTTTTGTTATTTAAGTGCTGCTTTCCTTTGGGGGTCAAACAAAACCAAAACACTACCCAAGCAATCTTGTAATAAACTGATGAGCATGCAAACAAGCCAGGCTTTTAAATCAATGCTGGGTAACCTTGGACAGAAGGAAGCAAATGTTCCTGTAATTAGGAAATATTGGAAGTTTATTTAACATGAATTATAAAAAATAGGCATAATTGCTTAGCGATTTTTTTCAGGGAGAGCAGTGCAGAAAAAAACGTGAATTTGGAGAAGGATATGGCCTTAGAAAAAAAATCTTTTTAATTCTGATTTCTTAATGTGGTTTAGGAAGTCTGTAATAAGGCTTTGGAATAGATTGAGAGGCAAAGGCATGATGCATCAACAAGAAGTAACATAGAACTGTATGATACCTATGTTTCAATTATGTAATCTTTGTGGATGGAATTTAGAGATAATATATGATCCTCTTCAACATAGCCAAAGTGTATTTTAGCAGCTTAAAGAAGATAAGAATGAAGAGATGAAGCTAGTTCTCTTCCACAATGAGAAAGTGACCCACTTTTTAAAGTGACTTATATTGGTGGCAGATAAAAAGATGGCTATAAACTGCCAGCCGTGTGGACTTAGGTGCTCCAGTTACACTTTCCTGTTAGCAAACAAAAAGCAAGCAGTCTTTTTACCCTGAGTTAAAAGAAATGCAGCTTAATGTCCCTTTCTGTTACAGGTTTGATTAGAAATTCTGTATTGAAACCTTCTAACACTGTCATTATATGACAATCTAAAATAAGTGCCAAAGTCAACAAATACATTCAGTTTACAATACAAACAATAGCTGAGAAAGTTTTATGAAATATCTGTAAATAAAAACGTGTGTTGCTTTTTTTTTCCTGTTAGCTTTTTCACTAATAGGATGCAGAATATCTGGCAGATAATTTGTGCATGTTTCTGGAAACCACTGCTTTAATACTCAGGTTACTGAGGGGATGGAGCTATTTCAGGAATCATCTTGTAAAATTGTGAATGGTCTTCTGGAATCAGAAGACAAAATGCTTCTACTGTTTGTATACAAATAGTATAGAACAATATAAAACATTTATGGGTTATCCATGATGCATAGTTCAGTTGGCTCAGCAAGTAGTATGCTATGGTACTGTAGAGTAGAATCATAACTGTGCAACAGCTTTATTCATACTTCATTTAAAATATATTCTGTAAGGTAAAGTGCAAGAAAGAACTTGGACTTACCTCGACTTCCATAACCTTCATTCTTTTCAGTGCAAATTAAGAAGAGTCTCTTCTTTCCAAGAGTTACCTTAAGTTTTCATTCTTAAAACTGGCTTTGTTGGATTATTAAACTGACAAAGATTAGAAGAGCATTACTTGAAAAGTCAGAGAGTAGCTTGGGAGAACTAGGTTTTTTTGATGTGAAACATGCAGGTATTGATACTGACAGAATGGCTGAGGCTTGCTGTTCCATCAGATTTCTCAGAGCTACCAGCAGTAGGAACAGCTGGAGCACAGAGTTCTGTTACAGTGGCTGTATTTTACCAGTCACATTTATTTAAACTACTGTGAGGTGTGTCACACTTTGAGAACAGACTGTATAGATCTTAGCTTTTACTTGAATGTTTAGTAGGGTTTCATCTCTCAGATACAGCGTAGTTATGTACAGTTATCTTGTCTGTTCATTGCATGCTGCAGTCAAAGGCTGTGCAGTGCTCCTGACATCATGTTACATTTTACACTTCAAGTTTGGAAGATGTTTTTCTAGTTGCAGGGTGGGATTTTTGAAGTGTCCAATATTTAGTGGTATGGTATTTCAGTAAAACAGCAGTGATTGTGTTTGTTATATTGGTGAGGAGGGGAAAACCCCTGCTTTTCTTCTGTCCTGACCACGTGCTTCCTGGATAGAAAAGTTTTGGCAAGTTACCTAGTGCAGGAAATCAACTGAATAAACCAAGAGCTGTTACCATTTATAAAAGTTTATGGATATTTTTTTCTGGTTCATCTGACTGATGAATTGGTTAGTTGCTATTTCATTTACTTGTTCTAGTTTTGATTCATGTTTTCTGATGTTGCAGATCATGAGTCGGTTCAGTGGTGTTACGACAACTTCATTAACTACAGGTCCCTGATGTCTGCAGACAATGTACGCCAGCAGCTGTCACGAATCATGGATAGATTTAATTTGCCTCGTAGAAGCACAGATTTTACCAGTCGAGACTATTACATCAACATAAGAAAGGCATTAGTTACTGGGTATTTCATGCAGGTATGTGTGAATTCTCATAGAGAAAGTAGTTCAGTGTTTATGTGGTTCATAATGTTAGTATTTTTGTTATAGTTTGCTAAAGCTTAATAAATGTTACTTAAATTACATGTGGCTGACTATAGTACCATGTAGTCTTTGTCAAGTTGCTAGGTGATGACTCAAGTAGCACGTTCTTTAGTCAAATGAAAGAAAAATTGAAGGCAGTCTTACCAGTGTATCAAAATCTCCTTTCTGCTATGAGCATTCATGAAGTAACTACATAAAACATTTCAAAGTAACTGCACAATATGTAGTTCTAAAGTTATTTGTAATCTGATACCGAAAGGGGAAGTATAGAGATATGTAAATATGAAAAAAACATGATACTTACAGAAAGACAGTATTTTCATTTGTATATTTTTCCATATTTATATTTCAATTTTCAATTACATGAGTCAGATACTGGAGCCCTTCTGTAATCTCAAGATGTATACTGTTTGAAATGCATTTGCCAGTTGAGCCAGGATGCTGTGAAAGCCAGTCTCCACTGCTGCCACCTGCATGCTTTGCATTTCAGGTTAAGCAGTGCCCCAAGCTAGAATGCAGACTGCTTGGGTTTTTGTCTATTTTTTTGTTTTGTTTGGTTTGGTTTTTTTGTTTTTTCCCCCCCTTAGTCCCATCCTGCTGTGTTTTTTCTCTTCAACATTCATCCTTGAAATTGCTAGAGTCTCTTTGCTGGCTCTTGCTGATACAAACTGTGAATCTCCATGCTCATTGTTTTTGCACTGTTGTGATAATGCTTTTCATAGCAAAAAAGCATTGGACACGTCTCTGCAGCATCTCTGCTAGAGCCTAAAACCTCACTTCTGGAGAGTACAATCTTGTTATCTTTAGGAGGCTGACCAGTGCCCATTACATTGCCTGATTTTTCCCTTGGACTGCACTCTGGTGGTGTTCAAACACAAACACTGCCAGCTGGTCAGTGCCGTGCAGGTGAGGATGGCGTGGGCCTGACAAGCACTGCACTCACACACCCAGCTGGGGCACAGACTTGGGCACCCCTTCCTTAAACTGCCCCTGCCAAGTGTTGTCTCCAGAGCTCAGCCAGCCAGTCTGCAGCAAAAACGTCTTCTGGATTTTCAGAATACAGAAATATCAATGTCAGCAGCTGCATTTCACTGTAATGCAAGTGTGAGATTAAGGCTGTTGGCTGCTTTTAAATAATTAAATGGTTCTAAAGCCTTACTTGTTGTAACCTTTCAGGCAAGTAGACTGTAACTGTGTTCAGTCTTTGAATTTGGGACATGTTTTCTGCATATTTCTTGGCAAATGCTTCAGAATACATTCCCACCTACACCTTTACTTCTGTAAATGTTTTGAAAGACAAAGAACAGTTCTGCCCAGCATTCCATTTTGGGCCCCAGGCAGGTCTGAGTGTCACAGCTGCACTTCGGTTTGGCACTATACCCCTTGCCTTCTTTCACTTAGTTGGACCTGTGGAGAGGCCATGTACTTGGAAGTTGGTGTGCTCTCTGTTTGTTTTATGTTACTTGGAGCAAAATGTCCTCTAATTGGTGTTTTCCTATTAGAAAACACCTATTCCCGTGCATGGGGAGCTGCCCCAGTGTTGGTGCAAGTAGATTTTTAGTCTCTTGTGTTGTAGGATTTAACGATCTGACTTAGTATTTTTGCTGTGAATACAGTAGTAAGTAGGCTCATGCAGATGAAAATTAAGGCAGATGAAAATTAAAGAAGTCTGCTTGGGCTTCCATGGTCGGTAGGTTCTTTACTGCCTCCCTCACACAAAATGCCTTGGAGAATTTTTGGGGTGTATCAGGATATAGGTAGAGCTGACCTGTTGGAGCTATTTGGAGTGGAAGCCATTTCAGCTGTTGCTCTTCGGCTTCAAAGTGTTGGTCTATTTTAGTTTGAGTTTCTTCAGCTCTTTAAACCTTCATGATAGTGTGGTATGTATTTGACCTTGACTCTGAACTTTTTATGGTGAATTCCATGTTGCTTTAAGAAACCTTCAGTAGAAAAATTTTTAAAACTCAGATGTTATTTACCAGCAGCTGAAGTACTTACAGTTGTAGTCTGTATACACATTACACCCTCTCTAAGCTAATATTCAGGCTGTAGCATTTGGGGGCTCTTGTTCAGAAAACCTTAGTAATGAAATGCATACATCATCCTTTGTCCTCTTAGTAGAGAACATGTGTGGAATTCCAGGTGTGGGCACTTGTGAAATGTGTGCATGTACTGTAGATAGCTTCTGCATGTAAAGTACTGAGGTGTGTGGACAACACATGGCAGAAGTTGATCTTCAAACTTTCTAAATTTAAAAAGGCCGTGTGAAGTGGAAAAAGCAGTAGTAACGATTGTCTTGAAATACTTCTCATTTGCTGCATGGTTTAGACTTTGGTAATTGCCTACTGTCCTAAAACCAGTCATAAAAATTCGCTGTAGAATTTTCTGTACTAATCAAGGTATGTAGTTTATGTCAGACAGTATGGGCTTGTACTGACTATTGTAATTGTACTGGTTATGTAATCAGTACCAAGTACTGTATACCTGCCTTCAGTTGTGTGTCAGAGACAGATAAATGTGGAATTCCTGCTGGTGATGAATCATCTCTTTACCCTTCATATTTAAATGCAAATTTGAATTCCAGTAAATCTACCATAGACAAGCAAAGTGAATAGTAAAATAATTTAAAACTGTCAACAGTTCTGTGTATAGTAAAACTTATGGAAAGATAGATATTGACAAGTTAAATGTCTTTTAAAATTTTTGTGCTGTGTCTCAGATTTCTTCTAGTTCTTATAATGCAAAACTTTTAAAAATAACTTTCTTTATCACACATCAGAATATGCAAAGGATATGTAAAATACAGCAAGGGTGGTCTTTGCAAAAAGAGAAGCACTGATTTCTCAATTACTTTGTACCAGACATAGTCTGTCTTACAAAGGGAGAGGAATTGGCATGTTGTACTGTGTAGTATATTTGTAATTTGGTAATAAATTTACAGAACTATGTATAGATTATTTCTCCTACTTCTGTTAAGTAACTAAGCATACTTTATGGAAAAGTCTAAATAGGATAAATACTTTAGCTTACTGTTAGGTGGGGATCAAAGTAAGTCACAGGAATAGGTAACCCCTTAATGGAGGCTTATCTCTGATACCCATTCAAAGCTAAGCTTAGAACCTTTAAAGGGTTAATAGTAGCTGAAGTCACAGTGGTTAAAACTAAGCAAAAAATAGTTACACCACAGAAAGTAAGATAAGGCAACGATTTGGAAAAGGCAAATAAATGACTTCAGGAAGGGTCATCTTCCTCTTAGTGATTTTGTTTTCTATCAGTTGTCAAAAGCAACCTAGGTTTTCATCATTGTATTTTCAATCTAAGAACAGAACTGATAGTTGATAGTTTAAATCAGAATTTAAAGGTGGAAGCAAGTTCTGGAATATCTCCCATGAGAGAAGCTGCAAACTCTCTGGGCAGTCTCTTCCAGTGCTCTGCTACTGCAGAGTAAAGAAGTTCTTCTTCATGTTCACATGGAACTTCAATTCATTTCTGTTTGTTTCTTTTTGTCCTGTTGCTTGGCACCACAGAAGAGAGCCTGGCTCCTTCCTCCTGCCACCCTCTCTGCAGATACTGATTAGACACTGATGGGGTCCCTCTTCTCGAGGCTGAACAGGCCCAGCTTCCTCAGCCTTTCCTTGTAACAGAGATGCTCCAGTCCTTTCATCTTTATAGCCCTTCTGTGGACCTGTTCCAGGAGCTCCGTGTCTCTCTGGTACTGAGGAGCCCAGAACTGGGCACTGTCCCAGATGAGCTTCACTAGGGCTGAGTAGAGGGGCAGGATCACCTCCCTCCTGCTGCAGGCAGTGCTCTTCCTGATGCACCCCAGGATGCCATTGGCCCTCTTGGCTAGAAAGGTGTACAGATCAAGCTGGGGATCTTTCCTGGGAGATGTGACAGTCAAACACAGGCTATATATATCATGGTCACTACAGAGGATAAACGACCAATCCTGTACAGGAAGTTAGATGGCAGATGATTTGCCTTCTAATTAAAATCTCATTCCTGATGCTACTCAGTCTTTGGTGCTTATTTCTTGTATGGAATTATGTATATTTTGAAGTCTTTACATAATCAGGCTCCTACAATAATAGAATGGTAATAAAATAAACTTACGACACAAAGGTGGTCAGTGGTGCATTTAATAGTATTCATTTTGCTCTTTAGGAATGCAGAAGAGTGGTGTAAAACTTTTTAAATAGATTCAGAAACACTCTTGTGTGTGCTCCAAGCAGAAATTTTGGAAATCCAGGCAACTGCCAGGGTTCCTTTGGTGCATGCTAGCATTGGTTTATCAGAAATCCTTTCTCTAAACTGTCTGTCAAGAGTACTGAGTCACAATGTGTAACCTTAAATCTGAAAGGGCTGGATCTTGTGATACTGTTCCTGCTTTTGACCTTCCAAGTGCATTTGCATTTAGTGTTAGTGTTTGATTGAAGACCCCTGACTTCACCCTCTAGATTCCATGACATGATAGCTAAGAAATAAGCACAAGTATACTTAAAATTTCAGAGGAGGATGTGTAATTCTTAACAAAATTGTGCTGAGAATTTGAAGTGAAACTTTTTTTTCCTCTCGTGGCATGTGCCACTGTTTCCATTTGGGTTTGTCACGTTCATAGAAAGATTATAATTGTCTCTAAATCATCAGCCTTGTGGGCTTTTCAGGGGCTGCAAAGTAATCTGTTGCAGATACATGGGCTGGCTTGGCACTTAGCCATTCTTTCAGAGTCATGTTCAAATAGCCTAATTCTGTGGGGATCTCAGGGTTCAGGTATGTTCTGTAGTCTCTTGCTTACTACCACTACTCATCAGAAATGAACCCATTTCCTTGACATACTCTCTATGATCCTGTGATTTCTGTGGAAGCTCATGCTCTTTATACTCTGACAAACATCACAGAATGGGGTGAAAAGGCCCTCTGGAGGACACTTGGTCCAACCACCCCTATACCTACAGGCACTGATGATGCTTGCAAGCCAGACTTTCAGAGGAGAGATAGAAGCTGCCTCCCATTTGTCCTTGTTTGCTTTCTTATGTCAGCCTTGGTGCCTGCCTGAGCCCATTCTGCATTCTTTCAGCTCAGTGACCTGGCAGGCCACTTAAAAAGTGGAAGCAAGAATGGGCTCGGTCTTCTGTGCTGGAACAGTGCAGGCCAGGAATGAGCAGGAAAATGCAGCAGCTGGCAGATCACTGTGGCTTGCTCTGGAGCCACAGCTTCACTGTGTATTTCCCCACAGAGTTCCATCACTGACCCTGAAATTCTTTACCAAGGTGTGTGCCAGCAAGCACACTCTGTAGAAACAGCTAAAGAGGATAAATAGTGCAGCTCACTGTTACCTCAGGATTGATGCCAGTCACAATAGTATATATATATATATATAACCACCTAAAGGTCCTTGTCCCAGATATCAATGGTCTAAGGAAACGTTTTCTTTGTAATTTGGGGTTATTTTAATTCTTGTCCTTCCCTGGAAATTAAGAGCTAATTAAGAGATAGATTTCTGTAGCATTAATTTTTCTTTGAGTATGCTTCAGAATTATGCAAAGTCAATAAGAAACATAACTCTACCATTACAAATGACATGTAAAAGAAAATTGTATTTGGGAAAGGTAGAGTGTAAGACTTCACTGTTTTAATACATATGAGTGAGACTGAGGCACTAAAGGTAAATTGTATTGAATTTAACAGCACGCTTTTCTAGAATAAAACCTAAATAATGCATTGTTCTGTCCTTTTCTAGAAAGAAATAGAACAGGTAAAATAGATACTTCTGTATGCATGTGTACTTCTGATCTGAAAAATGAAATTGATTTTTAAACAAAACTTCCTTTGAAAAAAATTGTGCTCCTACAGCAAGGTGTGCTGTATTTGTGCTAGGCCTGTGACACATGACTGTCTAGTCTGGTTTGCACCTCTACTGCTATTTAATGTTACAGATGTTATATTGAGCTAAATAAAATTAGGCCTAAATCATTACAGACAGTGTGCTGTTAATCTCCATTTAAAGGAATGTCTTCTGGTTTCCCAGACTTGAAATAAACTGTTATCTCTCAAATCTTGTGTGACAAAATTTGCAAATTATTGAAGTATTTTGTTCTACTCCTAAAACATGTTCTGGATATTAATGTCATAACTTTTTAAAGTAACTCAAAGTAAGTAATTTCTTAGTAAAGAGATATTCTGGCTTAAAACTTTAGGTAGCTATTGTTTTAAAAGGCCTGGGGTTTTAATCTAATAGGTGGAATTTGCTCTTGACTTGGCAAAAAAAAAAAAAAGGTGAAATATACCTAGGAATTCAAGAAACCAAGGAAGTATACAGTCTATATTAAAGGAAAACAGCTAATGATCTTATTATAAATGTCTTTTTTGACGTCTTTCAGCCATTGCCAACCTTTTTAATCTTTTTACTCTGTGTGTGTGTGTGTGTATATACATAATGAGAGGAGGTTATTTTCAGCTACTGGTATCAAAGAGTTAATTTTAGTTACTTGTTCTGTTAGATTAGCTGTTGGTACAGAGGATATCATTCAAAGGATAACTGTTTGCTTTACCAAATCTTAATGAGCTGGGTATCGGAGCATCTTGGCAAGGCAGGCATTATTCCCTTTCATAGAGCAAGAAGTCAGAGGGAGGTTAATTGATTTTCACCAAGGTCACAGCACAGGTGTGTCGCTGAACCTACATTTTCCAGCTCTGAAGCTCATGCTGTAGTGAGACCTCTTTCATAAAAGGATAATGTTGTGGCTTACTGGCCCTACAGTGGCTACTGCAGATGAAATGCCTGAAGCAGATGTCTGTTGTAGAGCACAGCTGACTTTGTGTGATGTTGCAAACCTGTCCAGTGTGTGTTCCCTTCCTTTGTGTTTGCATTGCTGCTGTTGCAATAATGATTATTCTCTTTGGGTGATAATTATTTTTGTATGTTGCTTGAATTGTGTATTAGAGTATACATGTACCACGGTAGATAGCACAAACATCTGGCATCTTGATTGTGTCTATAAAAAACCTTGAATACTTGAAGTGGTCAAGTGCCAAGTTTAGATGAGGTTTCAAAGTTGGGTTTGTTTGTTTTGTATAAAACACTTAACAAGCAGCTTGAAATTGCTTCATTTAAAAATTGCCTGTGTTAATGGGAAAATGTCTTTTTATTTAGGTGGCACATTTGGAGCGAACAGGGCATTACTTAACAGTGAAAGATAACCAGGTGGTGCAGTTGCATCCCTCCACTGTTCTTGATCACAAACCAGAATGGGTGCTGTATAATGAGTTTGTCCTTACAACGAAGAATTACATCCGGACATGTACAGACATCAAGCCAGAATGGTAAGCCAAAGTATTGCAACAATTATGATTACTGTAGAGTTCTTGGGGTGTTCTTTTTTTCCTTTTTTTAAGTTGAGGTAATTCTTTTCACTTTTCCTGAAGCTAGTTTTACAGAAATGGTTTGAAGAATGGCAATGGTATGGACTGAGATCTTGTAGATGACTGAAGGTTTTCTTTATGGGTACTTGTGCCTTTTTGTGGGTTTTGTGTTAGGCCTCTGATGCCTGGACTCTGTGTACAGCTTGACTTAAAACTAGTTACTTCAGTAAGCCTGGAGGTGCTTGGAGTTGTGAGGTTTGGGGGTATGTCCTAGCACCCACTTGCATACCTGAGTTAGTTAGGAGATACCTCAGTATCAGTGCTTCTGTTCTCAAGATCTAAGACTTCTTCTGTCTGACTTTTTCAGAAGGCTCTGAACAGTATTTCATGCTTTCTTAAAATTCTAAGGAAAGAGGTGATAATAGTGATACAGCTTCCCATGTTATGATACTTATTAATCAGCTAAATATATCAAGTCAGAAGCCTGAATCTCTGCACACAAGCAGAGATCTGAAGCATCTTGCCTGTCTTTAAGGTTGTACTTTATTTACCAGGTTGTAGTAAGCTCTGGGGACACAGGAAGTTCTTCAGTTGCTGTAATTTTACTGTTGTGCAGGAAGAGTTTAAAGATTCATAAGCTGGAAAACACAACATATATATTTATATTGTCTAGTAGTATCTTAATGGAAAATGTGTTTGAATCCCTGCTTAGAAATCTTGGTTCAACAAACACTGACCTAAAGCAGGATCCTATGGCCTTGGTTGTACTTGTAAGTTTAAAACAGCTGAGGCAGAGCTGTACTCTGACACAGGTGGTTGTTTGTGTACACTTCTGTGGCTCAGGGACTGACATTAAGCAGAGGCTCTGGCTGTGTGTGTTGCCATGGCAGGTACTGAAGCAGCAGCAGGAGTCTGTAAGGGGCACATGGCCAGACAGGAGCATCTCGTGAGACTCGTGTGCATTTTGCTTTCAACTTGGACACTTGCTCAGGATGGCACTGCCATTTTAAATGTGTGCATCTGTGTACATTTCAGTTAGTCTTAGAATTGCAGAATAAGCTGAAAACAATGGATAACTTTTGTGTCCTTCCTTTACAGTTGTAAAATTTCTGTAAAATGCATTTTAAAGTTTGAGTATTAGTAACAAGCTTCTCCTTTTTTGACAGGCTGGTGAAAATTGCCCCTCAATATTATGACATGAGCAATTTTCCACAGTGCGAAGCAAAGAGACAGTTGGATCGCATCATTGCCAAACTTCAGTCCAAGGAATACTCACAGTACTGAATTTATGCTTTGAACTGAAGTTATTCAGAGGACAGCTTTAAGAGATGAAAGGATTCAAAGTTCAAGTTGTGCTCTTCACTTTGGTTCAATAATGGCCTTTATTTGAAAGCTTTTTAATTTTTCTTTACAGTAAATATTCCATTCTGATTTCATAAATTAAACATTTATGCCTCCCTTTTGTGTTGACACTGTAGCTCATACTGGAAAAGCTAATCAATGTTTTGCAGTTTATTGAAAGTAGTTCTATATATAACAATGTTATAAGCATTTCTTTAGAAATGGTTGAAAATGCTTCTAAAAATGTGATTATCGACCATGGTATGCATGATCGTTGTAATTGTTGACATTCCTTTTAGAAGTTGTGAAATGTTACAACTTGTGCTTCTGTAGACACAATCTTTGGCTTCAGTACAAGGGTACTGACTTCAATAAAGTCTATTTATACTAATTTTGTGCCACAGTATGTCAGTATTTCTATTGTTTTGATTGTAATATGAGAAGCCCATTTAGTCTCCCATTAAACTGCTGTTTGATTGACATGGCAGTAGTTTAATGTTTTAATACTAAAAGTACAGATGTTTAAGCAGCACAATGATGATATAATATGATGCATACAATGTTCATCCCTTGCAAACTTGTTAAAATTATTTAAGAAAACTCAGAATGCATGCAGATGTGTTAGGAGAATGCTTTCTTCCAACATAGCCCTAAATATTTCTCAGACAGAACTGTAGTAGCGTGTCCTATAAAGTGAAGTGTGTGTGGCCAGGTAGAAATTGCTCTGCTGGGCAGTGTTCAGGTACTGTTTAGGATCAACACAAGCAATAGCATAAGTGACACTGTAGATCAAATCACACTGCACCATTGTAATTTTGTAGTGATTTTTGGTGAAATATGATTTGACAGCATAATCCCATGAGGAATTTATAGTAAAATTTGATCACAGGGCTGGAGCACCTCTCTTAGGAGGACAGGCTGGGAAAGTTGGTGTTGTTCAGCATGGAGAAAAGGAGGAGGGGACCTTATTGTGACCTTTAAAATACCTCCGGAGGTTTTAGAAGAATGAGTGAGGATTTTTACGAGGGCCTGTGGTAAAAACTTTTTACCAGTGACAGGGCAAGGGCAAGAATTTTACTCTGTTTGAATCTCAGATTGAGATTGGACATAAGGAAGAAATTGGTCACTTTGAAGGTGGTGTGGCATTGCAACAGATTGTCCAGGGAAGTTGTGGGTGCTCAGTCCCTAGAGTGTTCCAGGTCAAGTGGGATGGGGCTTTGAGCAGCCTGGTCTAGTGGAAGGTGTCCTTGCCCATGGCAGGAGGGTTGGAGCTAGATGATCTTTAAGGTCTGGTTGAACCCAAGCCATTCTGTGGTTTAATGTATTTGATCAGATTTCTGTTTTTCCCTCCCCATGGAATACACTGAGCTTTGGTCCTTCTGGCAAAGAGCAGCTGGATCAGCTCTTGCTGAAACTGGTTCCCTTAGGGAGAGAGCTGTGCCTCTGTAAGGCTGAAGCAAAAATAGGTTACATTTGCAGAGCTGATAACTAACCTCAGACTAATTTTAAGCACTGATGTTTGGGGTATCCTGTCCTATTTAAATCAGCAGTGGGCTATAAAATTACTTTGAATACTTGGAGGATTTTCTTCCAGTCACAACTTTTTTTTTAATTGCCATTTATATGATGGTAGGAAGTTTTGAAAACTTTGCTAGGACCTAAAATAGTAATAGTGAAGATAAAGATGTCAGAAGATTAAAATTTGAGTGGATTTATAATATGCGGTGGGACTTAGAAGTCTTTCTTGGGTTTGCTAAGTGAGAGGAAATGTTAGATGAGTCTGGACTTTGTTACCATACCAAACCATTTTCAGTAGGAAGGAAGGAAAGAGCTTCACTCTACATAAATTTTCAAATTGGGTTGTGTTTTCTGACTGCAGTTAGAAGAGGTTTTAATTTAAACAGGGATTCTGAACTCCTTAAGCAGCTTTTCAAACTAATATTCCTGAACGTGCAAATGTTGGTTTTGCAAATTGCTGCTCTAGTAGGATGACTTGGGCTGGATATGTGGGGCTGCCTGGTGACTTGCTTATCCTCGGTGTGGTGAGCAGAGGGAGCTGCTTTGTGCAGTGCTGAAAACTGGCTGCTCCCCAGGTAAGAGTTGCTCTAGTGTTTGTGTGCAGCCTTCAGCTGACGGTGTAGAACCACCTTCTGCATGACACTGCCTAGGTCTGGCAAGGGCCACAGACAGTTCTCTGCTTGAAACGCCTCAGGGACCCCAGAACCAGCTGGCATCACCTGCTCTAGCTTAGGTCCTTGGGGATGGGGGAGCAGATGGCTATGGCTGTGAGTGGAACTTGACACAGGAAAGACTTTGGCTTGTTTTTGGTGATTTTCTTTTTCCTTAAATTGTCATACCCACAAGCTCAGCTTGGGCTGTGACAGCTGACCTGGGCTCTCACTGTGCTGCTAGGAATGCAAATACTACTGGCCAAACTCACGTCCTCTGACAGCTCTGCAACCCTGCCACCTTCCAATTAAGCTGGTGACACCTGGGCTTAATTGGAAGGCTGGTGGTGTCCCAGCTGTCACTGGGGACAGAGCAGGCCGGGTGCCCCCACCCCTCCTGCAAGCAACGGGAGGCAGCTTTCCTGCTGGGATGCTGATGGAATCTGGGGGATAGTGCTTCAGCAAGACATGGAAGCCTTGGCACCTGGGGAACCTATTGCATTTGATACTTGTGTATTCCTGAAAAACACACCCCTGTATTGAAGAACTCATAAAGCACTTGCAATACTTGAGTTTAGGGCTAAAGTATTTTCTTACAGGGGACTGTGTGCTGTGTATGGAGTCTTTTGCTAAGAATTGAGTAGTGGAGAACAGCCCCAGGGTTGGAGTGGCTTTGTGCAGTCTGTTCTCTGCCCAGTACTGATCTCAGCTGAGGCCATTCAGGGGTTCAGGGCAGAAACAGAGACTCACTTAAATCACTGTGGAAATCTTAGAGTTACTGCAAATCTCACTTTGATGTAATTTTAGAGCCATATAGCAGTGGGAGGGGAGCCAGATGTCTAAGGAGTCACTACCTGTCTCTGAAGGAGTAATGACAGGGACAGCAGGGCTTCTTGAAGTAAGATGTTTCCTGAGTCCTACAGGGAAACTATCAGGAGCAACCTCTTTAGCTACTGCTGTCTCAGGGGTACAGATGCATGCTGAGAAACTTGGGTTTGAGAGTAGCTCTGGTTTTTTTTAAAGTTCAGTGTTGAAAGACAAAACCTTGTTCCCTTTTTTCTGATGGGAAAAATGTCAAAAAAGGTTGCCCAGAGAAACAAAAGGAGACCAAGAAGGAGGCATAGAAATTAGACTGCTTTATCTATGAGTGTAGGGAGGTTACTGCCTCCCTTTTAAACGTTAAAAATACTCAGAGCTCTGCCCGTCATCAGCTCTGGCTGCTTATACTTACTTGCACAGCATGCAGTCAGTAAATAAGGGGAAAAGTTAGAAGTCAAGTTTGCTGGTGTCAAATAGAAATTCAGCTTCTGTTCTGTGAAAAGCCACATCTGACTGCGTGACACTGGGGCTCTTTTTGCTGGTCTGTGGAGTGAGGGTTCCCAAATAAACTGCAGAGCTGCCCCCAGCAGCTTCAACATTTTCTGTTCTGCTGTGCTCCCTGCCTTACTGCCACCACTCCAGAGTGTTCAGACTGCTAGTCAAGGGTGTACATGTGTTTTGGAGTAGAGATGAACTGCTCCTTAGGATTAACTGGTTATCTGCTTTGGAACAATCTAAAAGGAAAAGTGATGTGTTGTTTACTTAGTGATCTTTTTGTCAGAGATATTCTGATGTTTTTTGAAAATATTTGGTTTGTATATAATAAACTGTTTATAATGTGGGACTTTTGGAAATACAGAATATGGATTTGATGACAGGAAAACGATACTAAGTGAAAGGAGTATATTTTTTGAAAAGAGGAAGTCTTCAGTCTTAATTGTGCTGCTGTGTAATACCTCAGAGCAGTAAAGGGCTAGTGTCAGTGTGAGACAATAACTGTGTTTAGGTTTGTTAGACACAGGTGGTTACTAATGGCTAAGTACATGTGGATAGGTACATACCTTCATTATGGAGATACAAAGAAGTGACCAGTTAATACTGTGTTTAGATTAGCACTTAGAATTTTTGACAGGGAGTAGAATAAATGGTGAGTCCATGCTTTGCTGTGTTCTGATGCCATAAAAGCCCCTGAACTCTTACTTTTGGGAGATCTTTATGTACTGCAGTACTAAGACAGATGCTGACGTTCCTTTGGGATTTATGGGAATGTCTTCATCCTTTGTACCTCTGCCCATTGATGGAAGGTAGAGAGCAGCTGGCATGGCCCAGCCTGGGTTGATATGTTCTGTATCACTGTGGTCAGTTTTGTCTGATCACCCCCTCCCTTTTTGGATCAGGGCTTGTGACACAGCATTGGTTTGTGACGTGTAACTTACATTCTGCACTGCTACATGGTTCATACTGAAAACTGCTCATTATTTGCCATAAGAAATGCAGTTTAAAGCAAAAATGCTGACATTAGCTTTCACCATTTGGTTTCATTTGAAAAGATACCATAGCAGAAGTCAAAAGGCAAAGAGTTTTCCTACCATCCAGTCCAGCTACAATTATTAATTTGTAATCAGATTGCTTTAGTTCATTGCTGAAAATGTATAGCAATAAAAAGCCATAGCACACCATAACAGTAGAAAGCAGAGAGTTATATTGTAAAGTACACAAATTTATTCACTTACTGTAGTTCGTGAAGATTAGACATTTATCTTGGTTTTAGAACAGCTGAGGGTTTTAATAATAAACATATTTTACTATTAGAAGTATAATCTTACTCTGGTAGTTTGTTGACCTTTCAAAATTATTTAACTTACACTGGTAGTTTATTGACCTAAATTTATTTAACCTTATGACTATGTATGTGACATTAGATTTATGTGAAGCAGAGGGAAAAATGGTCAGCCTAGTTCGTTTTTCTACTGGGGTACCTCTGACACTGGTGGCTTTGTTTTGGGGTATGTATGCTTCCTGAAACTGTTCCTAGAATTCAGCATTGATTCCCAGTAATACAAGTGTCTCTTGTTTTTAAGCTTCAAACAGGCAGCTTTAAAACCAGAATGAAACCATTATGAGAGCATTTGCCCCTCTCTTTTCCTTTCACAAATGACAAGCTTGGGCTGCCTCTTAATTGGAACTGATGTGTTTGAGATAAGTGGTTGGCATCAAGGAGATCCAGGCTTCCACTATCAAGGGATTAAAGTAAATATGGTAATGGCAGTAAAATAACATTCCTGTAGATAACAAGACTAGTTCTGCTGATTGTAGGTGTTTGATCTTGCAGTTTCAACTCGAATATAGTGGTTTCTCAGGAACACTGAATGTATGTTGGACAGATGATAAAATAATTTCATTTGTGTACATCTCAGCTCTGAGTGGTTCTTCCAGCTGTGAAAGCTATGCAGTAGTTTTGTTGTATAGAAAAATAAAACATAGCACAAATTAATGCTGATAATAAATACTTCTTGTGGCTTTAAACATGTGTTATTTTGGGTTGGTCTTATTCCTTTAGCTAAAGTAGCCCTCTTGCCTTCCATTTGAATTCAGTGTTTATTTTGAGCCTATTCCATTAATGTTCCCAGCCTCATTGCTTCCAGCAGCATAAACAATAAACACTTGGAGCATCAGCTCCTACCAGGCTCCATCGAGTGGAGGGTACTGGTGGATGTATTTCCTGAATGCTTTGTCTATTAAATATTCAGCTGTGCAGTCAAACCACTTCTTTTATTAGTAACCAGTTTTAACCTCAAAAATATCAACCTTTTCAGCTTTATGTAGATGCTAGTGTTTGCTTTAAAGACTCACAGACTTAATTTGACCTTTCAAACCTTAGGATAGTATCTTTGAGTTATTTCATTTTGCATGTTGAATAACAAGTAACTGATAAGCCTTTACTGTGACAGGGATGGTATCATTCTTTTAAAGAAATAAATGCCATTTGAACTCTTCCTGAAAGGCTTACAATTTGTACAGAAAGGTTTACAATTTGTGCAGCAGCAGCAGCAGCAGGTTTGAAGCAGTGTGAGTCACAACATGTTTATCTAAGCAGCTGTCCAAGAGGGCATTGACGGCTTTGTTCCAATGTGTTACTGGTTATACAATAAAGTGGAAGTAAACTCAAATTACTGCTACTTCTACATACTTTAAACACGTAATTTGATTAAGAGCAGAAGTCAAATAAAAGAGTTGGCAAGAATTTAAAATTCCAGTCTTGATGTTCACAATATGTACCCTGTTTGTTGAAAACTGACATTTAATATTCTGTAAATTTATGGACAATGAGCAGTTTCTCCTTGTAAGCAAGCCAGTGTTAAAGTGGTTTTGCTCTCAAGCTCCTTGCTGGACTTGCTACTATGTAAATCCAAACACTATTCAAATGTCTGTTCTCTACATTCTCAAGCATTGTCAAGTACAAAGTTGAACAGTAATGTGGAGGTTCTGACTCTTCTGCAGCCTACAGAAATCCTGCTTGTTTCTGAGGAGACTTATGGAAGAAAAAATGAACAGGAAAATCCCCCTTTGGGATCTCATTCATAATCACATTTGTTCTTCACAAAATAATTGCCTCTAATGGATATTATTTTTGCAAGTAATGTTTAAGCTTCCAAATGTTTGTCGTCTAATGGCTTGACATGAAACTAAAGTTTAGATCTCTCATTAGGTACAGTGAGGTCTCAGAAATTAATTTGCTTTTATTTTTAGCAAACTAATTTGATCATAAAAACAACTCTGTAAATGCTGGGTTTTCTAGACTCAGAGTAGAACTTCCTAAATGAGGAACAAAGTCAACAGCAAATATTTGTTCTTATAACTTAAAAAACTTCAACATTAAAAAACCTGCTTTAAAAAAAACAGTTTATTCTTTCCCTTGATTTTGGCCAATATGTAAAGAAAAGGACATGGGCATACAAGCTGCAAAACCATTTCTGGTATAAATGTGTTCCTAGGTTTTCTCCTAACAAGGTTTATTTTTCTTAATGGGCTCAAATGTGATGTCACTGAAGAAATTGAAACTTAGTGTTCTGTCAAAACCCTTTGAAACATCTATCAATTATTTCTGAGGCTTTGCTGCCTCTTTGTGGTATTTCTTGTGTAAAAATGGAATTCTTTATTGATCAAAGATTTTCTTGGGTTTGTGCAAAAGCCAGTTAAATGCAATTTCCCCAAGTTTTACTATGTGTGGCTGGGAGTCTGTTTTCCTCCCCCCTCCACGTTCCTTCCCATGTGACACAGCATGTAGTCCAAAGGAGTAGCTAAATATTGTTTGAGTCTGTAAAACAGTTTGTGCTGGGAAGGCGCTGCTGCTGTATCAATGAACTTTGAATAATGTGCTGAATTAGGTGTAGCCTAATTAGGTGTAGCCTTCTGCCTCCTGTAGCACTGAGGAGATCTCCTCACACCTTTCACTACATCCATCCTTAGACAACATCTTTACTGTGACCAATCAAATAATGCTGAGTCCACTCCTTTTTCATCACTCAGTACTTTGCTAATGAGCCAAATGTGCCCAGAAGCTGGCAGAATAGCTGGGGGGTGGTTCTCAGATGTAAAGATACTTACACTAGAGGCAGGGACTCATGACAAGCTAACCATCTTGATTCCTGCTAATTTGGGTTATTCTAGGGTTCTCCCCCCAGCTCTGATTAGTTACTTCATAACTATAATCATGCAAACATAATCACAGGAATGTTATTTTGGGGAAATTATAATCTGATAGGGCTTTAGCAATTTATTTACATTGTTAATTGGTGATGAGGCTATAAAAGTTATGAACTACCTCATAAGTTCATGCCTGCTGACATTTGAATGGCATGTATTCACTGGTTGTTATTTATAATTTTGGGGGTATTGAACTGATGGAGATTACTCATGTTGAAAAGCTGCTGGAAGGCCTGAACTAGGAATTAAATTATCATAGTGGCTTCATTTTGTTAACAGTCTCATTGAAAATATCTTGCTTGCAGGACAATCAAACTCATCAGTGTTCTGCTCTTCCACTTCAGTAGACAAAGTTTTAATCAGTGGCACACTTGATCTTGCAAAATTCAGGGAAAATAATTTCCTGCATTTTTGAGATGAGCAAAATTCATGTAATCTAGCTTTAAAACTCCTGTCACTTTTTTTCTTTTTTTTTTCTTTTTTTTTTTTTTGAATAATCAGCTTTACTTCATTCAGTTGCCTTTTTCATGTAACTTCAATTATCATGATGACCCAATGCTTAGATGGAATTAGCTCATGGATGAAGAGCAAGCAACTGAAACTGAACTCAGGCAAAGTGAATAATAGAGTGATGGTGAGATCTAAACATTTTGAGAAATGCACCGTTTTCTTGGCAGTGGAGCATTTTCAATTGGTCTTTGCATTTAGATGGCTTTAGAGAACCTTGTTACTCATTTCTGATGGTCTTATGTAGCAGCACTGAAAAAAAGTAGTTTTTTACTGTCCTTTTTTTTCCTTGGAGCTGCTGTCCTATCTTAGCAATCATCTAGCTTCAATTATTTTTTTAGCTTTTGGATGAAGCACAACAGTTTATGCAATCTTCACCATCTAGCAAACTTTAAAAAATGAGTTGCATTCCAGGCCTTGATTTTCTTCTTCAAAAGTTAAGGCCTGAACTCAGCTCTGGTACTGGAAACCAGGAGTACCAAAGCCAGTGCCAGTGACTTCTTTGGTGTAACTGAACTTTCTGAAATAAGGGTATCACTTGTCTTGTGCAATAACCACAAGTATCTCTGTAATGGTATTGTGTAGCTGAAGTTTGGGAGTGGTGTCCTAGGATACTTTAGAAAAGCTGTATTTTGAATAATCTTGAGCTGTTATCCTAATATTGGAAACTCTGCACCCATGGCCCTTGTGGCTGAGGCTGCTGAATCCAATGTGCAGAAGCTGTTCTGGGAACTCCAGGTCTCACAGACAGCTTGGAACTGGGCTGTGTAGGCCATGTTAAGGTGAAAAAAGCTATTTGGATTTTACCTAGAATGCTGTAAAAAGCTAGTGGAAAAAAAGAACACTGAAAAGATATTTTAGAGGTGACCACGGTTGCTGTGTTCTCATCCACTTGCAGTTTGATTCTCAATTATGTCTAATCTTACATTTCTGTATTACAGACACAAGTTATCTTTAAAGTTAAATAGACACCTAAGCACTCTGAAATCTCCACTTATTTCAGCTTTAAGTAGGCTTTTACTCCTCTGGGGCTAATTGCTTGTATAAACATTGTCTAACAATGTTGCTTGACTTTTCCAAGGGTCTGGTACTTACACTGGTGATCTCCTCAAATATTAAAAAGATGTAATACCTAGCTCCAGAGGTGTTCAAAAAGCCAAATAAAGTGGTTTGTTGGAAAGTGCTAAGGAAGCTTTAAGGTATTAGCCTAATAGAAAACCTATCAGTGGACTTCTAAAGCCTTTCCTCTTCAATTTTTATGGACTGTCTTAATTGACTTTTTATGAACTTATGAATAGGCTATGAAGAAAGTAGTTTCTTTTTTCCCTTTTTCTTTTACCTGCAAATAAGATAGATGGACAGCTTCTAACTTTATTTCAGAATATCTGATATTATAGACTTCCCCTCTGAGAAGAGATTTTCAACTAACGAAGTCAGGTAAAGTTAACACAGCTGCTAACACAAGTGACAGCAGTGAATAAAATAATAATACTCAAAAACATATTGAGGTGTTTGTGATCACAAGCTTTAAAAATATGGGGAACAGAGCAGTCAGCTTGGATTGCTACACTGATTACTGGAGGGACACTGAGTTACCTAAACAAAATGTACAGCCATGGAGTTACAGAACCTTCTGTTACAGAATCTTCTGTTACAGAATCTTACTTTAGAGGCTACAGCTGAGTTGAACCCCGATTCCTTGGGATTGTTCTAATAATCTGTCTTCTTACATGGAACATATAAATTGCACAGGAATGGCTTTTCTATCTCAAATTCTCCATATGCTTCTCAAACCAAAAGACCTCTAGAAGCCTCCCTTGCTCTTCAAGAACTTTCTAAAGAGATCACTCTGCATAAAGAAAAGGAAGAATCTCTGGCTTTTGCCTGTAACAATGAGATACCAGTTTCCTCTTTGGGAGGTCTCTGGCACTTGGTGATACCAAGATAAGATCTATTTCTTGTCTCAAACAGTTCTTGGCCCAGTGTGGTCTCACTGTGTTTCATGGTCTAGCCCCAGCCAGCCCCAAAGGCCCACACGGCCACTTGCTCCTTCCCACCTCCAGTGGGATGGGGGAGAGAATCAAAAAAGTGAGAAAACTCATGTGCTAAGATACAGACAGTTTAACAGAGAAAGCAAAAGCCATGTGTACAGACCAAGCAAAACAAGGAATTAATTCACCCCCTCCCACGGGCAGGCAGGTCTCCAGCCATCCCCAGGAGGGCAGGGCTCCATCACACAGAAGGGTGACTTGGGAAGACAAACACCATCACTCAAAACATCTCCTCTTTTTTCTTCCCCCAGCTGTGTGTGCTGAGCATGATGCCACAGGGTGTGGAATATCCCCTGGGTCAGTTGGGGTCAGTGAGCTGGCTGTGTCCCCCCCAGCTCACTCTGCACCCCCAGCCTCCTCACTGGTGGGGTGGGATGAAGAGCAGAAGGGAAACCTTGATGCCATGTCAGCCCTGCTCAACATCCCTGTGTTATCAACAGTTTTCAGCACAAATCCAAAATACAGCCCCACACCAGCTACTGCAAAGAAAATTAACTGTATCCCAGCCAAACCCAACACAGTGCATCAGCCTCTTGCTGTCTGGGAGAAGGCAAGACCAGTCTAATTTAAACGTTTCATCCTGATTCTCTTTTTTTTATCTGCAAAATCTGTTTTGGGAATAAATTCCACCCCTCTCCTACTCCTCCAAGAAAAGTTTCTATCTTATTAGGCTTTGAAAATCTTTAAGGTGAAAACATGGAAGCAAAGAGCAAAGCAAATAAAATTCTAGATTGTATTTAATAAGATGCTTTTCTAGTGCTTTGACAGTCTTTATCTAGTACCCTGGTACATTGTAACTGCACAGTATTATGCATCTCTGAAGATATTTGAGTGATTTTTCTCTGTTCCATCTGCCCCATGCCTTTTTTTTTTCCCAGCACCAATGGAATATTAATGGTTATCCTGAGATTACTTTTGTTATTCAAATATTTAATGGCTTTTGCTACTGCCTCCACCCCTCACTAATCCATTTCCCCAAATTCTTTACAAGCATTTATCTCCACTTTACTTCTTCCTGTCTACAGAACTGAATACACTTTTAGCATCTTTTCCATGGACCTGTTAGTGCACTGGGATGGGAAAATAGACAAGAGCTATTTGTGGATTTTATTATGTTTGGTTACACGTTTCTAGTAACAGAAGTAGCATACAGTTCTTTTACTTCACCACCATCACGGTGACCATGATGTTAGTGAGCTAACTCACACAACAGACAAAGAGATTATTGGCCATTTCAGGAATGGCTGGTTGACAGAAAACACCACAAATGCTCTGCAGGAGCAACACTTAAGGCTGTCAGTTTTCAGGTGTGGTTTTGCTGCCAGCAGAAGGGCACTTTAAGAGATTGGGGGATAGTTCACAGCTACCAGCAAAGACTACAACAGGATCTCCACTGGTAAGTGATCACTGTGCAATTAAGCTTAACCTCCTACCAGTGATGGTCCCCAGAGGAACTCTCTGAAATTCAAATGGAGAGATTTTGAGCTAGACCAAATGGTTACCAGCAGGGTGAGGAACAATGTTTGAAGGAAAACGATAGCCAGAATAGAATGCACTAAGACTTATTATGAAGATGAAATATGCAAAGTGAAATTGCTTAAAATTTTAGAAGTGAGATGCTTTGAACACTGACCCCTCAGACAACGGGAAATTCAAGAATGATGAAGTGGCAAGGAATTTTATGCCTTAATTGTTGCTGTCTGAAAAGCTGAAATAAATTCTTAAGCCGTGTGAGTTTTGTGGGTCACTGATGAGCAGCTTAAATAGGATGAAGTCTCTGAAAGCAAATACTGGAGCAATCTGAGAAACATGTTGTGAGCATAGGGAACACCTTGTTTCTGATCTGCTTTCTACATTTTGTTACTGGGACTCTTCATGCTGTACTTGTAACTGGTTTAGGGCAGGATGAAAGGCTCTTTGACCTCATTTGGGACAGAGCTGGCTGTCACAAGTATTCCTCTGGACTATGAATTCTTGGCTAGCCTTTTTTTGGACAAAGTCAACTCATGTGAAAAAGGTGAGTTTCTACTGTGCTCGAGTGTGTTTCACAGGATTCCATACTTACCATACTCATGCCACAGTTGTTTTCTCAACAAATGGAATGACCAAAGGATTCCATGGGTGTTACTAAATGCTGTTTTCTTCTTAGGAGTGTCAGGTGAGGGGAAGTGCGGACTTTCAGTGGACTTTTGACCAGTTGTGTCACAAAAATGTGTCTAGTCTTTTCTACTGATGGCTCTGGGCTGTTATGACTACTGGGTGATGCTCACCAAACTCCCCTCTCTCCCAGCTAAGCTTTGGAAGCAAACGCAGTATTTTTTAGAAGTTAAAACCATTTATTTTTATATGAAACAAAACAGTTATTCTGAAAAAAACGTACCATCTATATTATTTGCTTTACATTCACAATTAGCTGAGTTTTGTGATATCAGTGTTAGCTGATGAGGACAGTGTTCCCCTTGTTAGAGGTACTTGCTCGAGGTATTGGGTCTGCAAGCAGGATAAGGCCATACTCAAGGAGCGAAGTCAATCTATTTCCGCTAATTTCCTGGAAAACACTTTAAGATCATGATATTTTGCGTGACCTCGCCGTGCCCGACAAGCGATTTAGCGACGGCTTACGGGCCGTCAGTGTTGTCCTTCCTCAGGGCGGGAGGGTCCCCCGTGCCCCGGGGCTGGCAGGGGCTGAGGCAAACACCCCCGAAAGGAGCAATCGGCCGAAATCCCACCTGCCAGGACGGCTCTGGAGAAGTTTCCCGTCGGTTTTCCCACCCCCTCCTTCTCGGCCGCCAGCGGCCGGGCTGCGGCGCCGGTGTCGAGCCCGTGCCCTCACGGCTGCGGACGGAGCCACAACTTTGGCGGCGCGGGGCTGCGCGCACGGCTCGGCTCGGCTCGGCTCCGCACGGCTCCGCACGGCTCGGCACAGCGCGGCTCGGCTCGGCACGGCTCAGCTTAGCTCGGCGCGGCTGGGCTCGGCTCGGCGGGGCCGGGCGCGGGGCGGGGCGGGAAGGCCGGGCCGCGGCCGGGAGGGCGGGCCCGCCCGCGGCGGCGCTGCCCCGGCGCGGCGGGGGAGGACGCGCGTCGCCACTTGCCCGCTCCTTCCCCGCCGCGGTGCGGCCGCAGGTTCCGCAGGCGCCCCCTCGTTGCCGTGCGCAGGGGCCGCGCTGGCGAGCGGGGCCGGGCGGGGATGGCGAGGGCGCCCGGCGCTGGTGATCCGGTGCCGGGCTCTGTAGCGCGGCCCGTCCCCGGCGGCGGCGGCGGCGGCGGAGTGAGCGCGCGCACGTGACCGGCCCCGGCCCCTCGGTGCCGCCGCGAACGGCCGCGCTCACACGCTCCGACACACGCGGTACCCGCGCCTCCATCCCTCCGCCCAGCCAGCCATCCATCCATCCGGCCGGCCGGCCAGCCCCGCTCCCCCGCACGCACCGCGTCGGCCGCCGCCAGCGCGAAGCTGTCGGCACCACTCCGCGGGGGCAGCGCCGGCGGCGGCAGCGACCGCGCAAGAGGCAAGAGTTTGCGAGGGCTGCTCGTGCCTTCCCGAAGAGGTTTTGCGCCCGTAGGATGGCTGGCTGCGGGCTGTCGGAAGACGCTTGCTTCTCCTCCTTCTTTTACAACTACACCTCCTCCTGGGAGACCTCCTACAACCAGGTAAGAGGTGGCCGGTGCTGCGCGCTCGCCGCCGCTGCGCCCGCCCGGCTTCTCGGGGGAAAACGAAGGTGGTGCCAGTGTGTGCAGGAAGGGTCTGGAAGTGTTTCTGTTCAGCATGTGTGTTGCAGGTGGGAGGGTTAAATCAGCCGAAGAAAGAAATGAGAGAAAAGATCCTCTTCCCGTGTGCCTTTCAGCCCGCTTGCCTCTGCCCCCTCCCTCCCGTGAGGAAGAGGAGCGTGAGGAGCTCTAAGGAGCGAGAGCCGTAGCCCGCGGAGGGCTGTGTGTTGCCCGGGAGCAACTCGGGCCTCAGGCGGGCAACTCGATCGGAGTGCCCCGAGCCTGCCCTCGGCTGCACGGAGGGACCGCGCCGAAGCGGCCGGGCGAGTTTGCCGGGCGGGGGGAGCAGGGTGCGAGTGACAGGCTGCGTGCGAGAGGGACCCCCCGCACCCGCTTCCTCCTCCCGCAGAAATGGCTGCAGACGCATCCAGATCCGTAATTTCGGATCCTGCCTAGGTGGAAATAGTTCGGCTCGCCCATCTCTCTCTGTGATTCACCCCCGATCCCCCCTTCACGCACTTAACTTTGATGACTGTGCAATGCGGAGCGCGCAGCCGGGTAGCGCCGGCCGGCTCCGTCCCTCCCGCCCGCGCCGGGGCTCGGGCAGCGGGGGGCGGCTGGCGAGGCGGTGGGGGAGAGCGGGGGGAAACCAGAAATCGCGCCTCAGAGGTAGAGAGCTATTCTGGGAGCCTCCGAAGCGCCTTTAATTAAATAACTGTTGTAGTCTGCTGCCCCCGCTGCTTGTCTGGTGAAAGTCTACAGGCAACTGTCATTTATAAACTACACCGGTGTGTGTGCGTGCGTGCGTGGGGAAGGGGTTTTCTGGCGCTGGCGTGACAGGAAAAGTTGGGCAGCGGATGGAAGCGGGCGCGGAGCGGGCGAGAGGCGCCCCGGGCTGTGCGGGCGGTAGTGCCCGCGGGGGGACCAGGGGGTCACCTCCCCGCTTCCCCCGCGGGGGACAGAACCGGCGAGCTCAGGGGAAAACGTGCAGCCCTATGACCCCAATTTCCAGGCGACTGAGACCCCCAAACTGTCAGTGAACAGTCTGAGGTTACACCTCACGGCGAGGCAGGGAGACGCCGCGCGCACTTCCCTGCTCCAGGAGTTGCAAGCGGCGAGGAGCGGGGCCGCCCTTGGGCAGCGGCCGGCCGGGGAGCCCGGGCGCGGCGGGGCTCGAAGCCCTGACAGCCCGCTCCTCCGAGGCAGCCGAATCAATACAGACGTGTCGCTGTGTCCCGGTGCGAGCGGACCCCGCCGGGCCCATCGCGGCAGCGCCCGCTCGTGCCTGGGCAGCCGCCTGCCGGGTGTGCCGCCCCGGCCGGGAGAGCCTTCCCGGCGGGGAACAACTCAGGCTGGCGTGCGCCGGGGAGAGGGGGCTCCTGTGGGGACCAGACGCGCATCAAGCATAGAGCCGGCGCTGAAGCGCCGTCTCCGGGCGCGCCGGAGCCGCTCTGGCTCGGCGGAGCCCCCGGGCAGCCCCGCGGCCGGCGGGGACAGCAGCGGCGCTTGGCCGGTCCGTGCGGGGCCCGGAGGGCGCGGCCTCAGCCGGCGCTCGCAAGCGCGGCGGGGCTGCCCGGACTCCGGGCCCGGCGCTCGGCGGGGCCGGGGCCGCCTCGGCGGGAGTTGGCGCCGGGCGCGGCGCTCGCAGGGGCTCGGGGTGGCCGCGGCTCCCGAGCCGCTCGGGCGGGGGCTCCTCTGCACCTCCCGAGGGCACAGCCGGTGCCCGTGCGCCTGTGTGAGCACGGAACGCGCGTTACTGCCCTGCTAAATGCGAGCCCGTGCAAGTCGCTGGGATTTAAGAAGGGCTCATGCCTGGTATAAAAGGCAGGCAGTTACAGCGAAGACTCCTTTGAAACCATCAGAGGGGGAAAATGCTTAGGAACGCAGACAATAAAATCAGGTTTAAACCAGCTCCTTTATCTAAAGTTAGTTTCATTCTGTAGCGAAACAGTTCGGTGAAAGAATGTCATTGTGAAATGATAGGTTCCCTTACATCCCCTTTCAGGAGAGCAAGCCGTATCACAATGGAAGCAGGAAGAATTGCTGGCAAATCCAGAGTTGATCTGTTCTAAATACCAGTGTTGAACTGTATCTCAGGGAAAACGCGGGAGATAATTCAGAATGCAGAAGGTCTATTTATAGCAGGACTATATAAACTGTAGGATATATACACAAAGTTGAATTAAATATGCATGATTAGGAAAGGTGTTTCGAAGGAGAAGGTGTAATCATTACATAGCATTACAACGGACGAACAGATGAGCTTGCAAGAGCTTCCAGGGTGAAGATGAGAGGAATTTTTAAGACATATTCTTTTCTGATGCTCAAGGCTCCTTTCTATTTTCATCTTTTGCGTATTATGTTACCATTTATATCAGTCAAATTCATCAACTGAGGATTAGCGGTAGATGTTAGTCTGAATATGAAATCAAAATGAATATGGGATTTTGCTGCAAATACATTTTTCTTACAAGTTTTAGCACTTGAAAAGGCAGACTTGGCTCAGACTTGACTGTCAGCCATATTCGTGTTTGTTTGTTTTTACCTGAATTGAGTTAAAAAAAAGCTTTCAAACCTTCTTGCTAAATTTAGCAACATAGCCGAAATAGAATTTGTTTTGTTTTAAACAAAACAGCAAACAGAAAAACTTTAAAAAAAAGTGCTGATATGAGAGGATGGGTTGACTACTGGAAAAATAGCTTTTTATTCCAAATCAATATGATGCACTCCAACATCTTATACGAGGTAAAAGGATCCCTTGTATAATATCAATAGCGGCTCAGCCATAGCTTTCTCAGAGGATCTTTTCCTGGCATCTCAAGGCTGTAATGAGAGTACAAGTAATCAAAATACAACTCAACAATGGAACCAGTCAGGTTAAACAGAACAGTGACTTCTAGAAGCTTAATATACTGTCTGGCAGCTGTGAGAAGGGAGCTATGATGTTTGCTTTATAATTCAGGGAGTTTGAGAGATGTGTTTCAACCTTTATATTTTGGTGCATTATTGCAGTTCGTTTTTAAGCACAAGCTTATATGCGTGATTTGTTGGTAATATTCTTGGAAGGAGCTTTTCGATTGCATATTAAATTTCAAAGTGCATCGCAAAAATGCTTGTAATGGAGAAATCATGTCTAGAAACTTTATGAAGTCTGTTTTGAATCAATTTCTTAGATAGTCTTCCAGAATATAAGGCTCCATATTAGTTACAAATAAGACTTCACATTATTGAGGATAACTTCAAAAAGATTGAGTGTTCTCCTGAAGCTTGCTGTCTTTTTTTATAGTTATTGTGGTACAGGGACTTAACCATTATGCTAAATTCCAGAGCAGTCAAACTTGTAGACTTAAATCCTGAGAACTTTGAACTGTGGTTGCATAAACTTACCTATATTGTCTTGCCAGTGTGTATAAAACTGAGATGAAGGAATATCCATCAGATTTCCTGTTGATTTATTCTGTATTCTTTGTTTTTAGACTGTCGCTTCTGGTTCTTTATTTTTGCCAGAACCTTTCTGAATGTGTCTTCTGGAAATTTTATTTACATCTATTTCTTAATTAGTAGTCATGAGTAAATAACAGCTATTTCTAAGTGCTGCAAGGGGTGCTCAGCCTTGCAAGAGCAGTAATATTTCTCGGTATAACCTGTCTATGCTGAACTAGCAGCATTATTTGTATTAATTATTTTTCATTCTCCAGTTAAGGATTGGATACGTTGTTGTGTTACTAATCTATGTGGTTGGGAAGTGCTTGAAAATAATTTGAAATGTAGTTTTTGTGAATGAAATTCTATGACTAACACATAAATCTGGATACTTATTTTAATTTGACGTCAAAATCCTTGCAGTATGGAAGTAAAATGAGGAGTGTGCTGCCAGATTGATGCCATTATTTCACTATTTTCCCTGCAACTCTCAGCCGTGGACTTAGTAACTGGCACCATTTTCTTTGTCCTGCGTTTTCAAACATAGCAGTGCACTGTACAACATACTTGGGCAAATTCTGTGGAAATTAGTAAGTCAGTGAAAGATGAGCTAAGAGCCAGCCTTGTGGGTCGCCTCTTTGTCTTTACATGAGCAGGGACAGAAGTGCCCTGGTGTAGCTTTGTGCCAGTATTTTTACTCTAAGTAAAATTCTTTTACTTAGAGTATGACCAGTGGCCACTTCTCAGGGGCAATCGACCAAAACAGACCTTTTGACTTATTTTTGTTTCCATATCTTCTGTTTGTTTGTTTTTTTTTCTTTAATGTTATTTGAGTAGTAGAACACGAAATCTACGCAGGTTTGGCAACGTGCTAGATTAATTTGTGTTAATGCCCTGCACATGTAGATCATATACTGGGTATGTCTGTGTATGAGAGATACCAGTCTGTACAAGATTGGACAGTGCACTTTATGGTTTTTGAAGATGTTTTTATTAAATGGAAAAAGACTCAGTCAATAGTTGTACATTATTTGATGGTGAAAACCAATGGAATAGTACAATCATTCAACTGAAGTTACATTTTAACAGAGCCTGGAACATCTCTGCAAATTAAAAGAAGGCTGTCAAAACTAAATTAGTTAAGAAAAAAATGCAATCCTGGTTTAGTATTAACGGACAATACTATGTAATTTTAAAAAAGACTGAATCCTGGATTTGAAGTTTTCCTGACTCGAAGGGGTGTTTGTGCACAAAGCTGAAAACATAGCAGTAGAAATGAAAGTGAAACTGAAGACACTTATTTTCTTGACATCCCAGCAAATGATAAATGATAGGATAATGAGAAAGATGTAGTTTATTAAAAACAGGTAACAGGTAAAACAGGACTTTATTAAAAATGTTGTTAAACATGATTCCCTTTCTTGCAGTGATTAATGCCTAAATTGCTCCTTCCACATGGTAGCTTTGAAAAGTGTATTCTGATGGCAGGTTCATCTCACAAAAAAAGCACAGTTTGAACTCAGAATGAACCATTTCCTCATGCCCCAGAGAACAGCAACCGAATAGTTACACAGTAGAGCACAATAGCACAGTTTTAAAGCACATGCAGAAAATGGGCAAGATATTATTGTTGCATCTAATTTTAGAGGAAAAATTCATGTGCAGATTGTGAGTTACAGTTATGGCTGCGATGAACTAATGCTGTTCAGTGCTTTATACATGAGATAGGATTTTCAACAAATACAGTTTTGTTCAGGAGAGAATGTCAGTAGTTCTAGCAATGTGTTCTGAAGGAAGAGGGCAGGGAGTTCTTAGCTGGTCAAATGTTCATGTGGTCTAAGCAGAAATGTAAAAGTGCAGGGTTTGCATTGGAATGAGAATGGGGTCATCCACCCTTTGTACTCATCATCAGGGAAGCAGAACCTTCTTCCAGAGAGACCATAGGAAATCAATGTGTACACTTTGCTAGTGTAGAGATAAATGGGTACTGCAGAAGGGTATTAAATATAAAAGGGCAGCAGTAAAATGATTTACTACATGAAGAAGTGGAACTTTCTTTTGGTCACCTAAAAGGCAATTTTCATTTTTTGATAACATAATTATATTTTTTTAATACTAATAACAGAAAAGGCTGGCAAATCAGCTAGTTTACATGGATTTGAGCTATACAATATAAGCTAGGAAAGCCTTGATAACAAATAGCAGCTTATTTATAAACATTTACATGTTTTTTTAACATATTATCTGACACTTATAATTTAGATTTTAATGATCTGATCTGACTCACCAAAAGTTAATGGGTTTTTGAATGTTTTTTCCTGAGGCTGTGTGGATGCTTGTGATCCAGTTTGTCTCGCCATGACCAGAAGGTATCACTGAGGGATACCAGCACAACGGATGCGCGGAGGAGAGAACCTGACGTACATTTAGGTGTGGAGGCTTAATGAAATGTGGAAGAGCAGGTGCACAGTCCTAATGTGTTGGTGGTTTTTTAATTTCCTATGATGTGTCTGTCTGCTGTGTGAGCAAAACTCCTTGTACATTTAAAACTTATAGGGCTGTAAAACTGCTAGAAAGGACAGAAGCCCAATAATTCTACGGTATTTTTTGTCTCTGTGTTCTCTACAAGTGGCAGTTAAGATTCTCCTTCTGCTACATCACTGTGTGTTACTGTCTCCTCTCCAAAGGTAAAATTAAGGTGAAGACAGATTAATAGGAGAGCGACCCTTGCTCTGGGTATAGCACTTGTGACACTGGTGCTAATTTTGGAAGGAGAAATTGGGTATTTGCGGTTCCACGTGAACTCACTGTGACCCAAAATGATGAGAGGTGTGTCTATGCTAGCACTTTTCCTGAGGGCAGGAGCGTGCTGTGCTCATCCCAACGCTGCTGTGCTCTGGTTAGTGTTGTAGGCTGGTCTCGTTGCTATTGATCAGAATCCCTTCTGGACAAAGCTGGACTGACAGGTGTGTTCCAGGAGTACCCCAAGCACATTTGAGCTACAAATTTATATTCAGCTAAGGAGGTGAGATCAGATCTAGGGTGGAGTTAAATAATCAAACCGTACCTTGAAGTGTGTGGTGCAGAGCATGGAGCGAGGACATCGGGTCCTCCACCAGCTCTGACTCTTCCAGTTTTGCAGTTCTACAGTGCTTGCTTGTGCAGACAGTGCTTGCATCCAGCTGAGTTTGTCTAGCAGAGAGTGCATGCAAGCCCATATTTGGGAGGCTGTTTGGAGGCTTGTGGATAGAGCAGGTCACCTGGCATGTACCCTTATGCTGCAATCATAAGGCCATTATTCCTCCCCTCAAAAAGGGGCAGTTTGTGCTGGCATGAAGAGGAAAGGTTCGTTTCATCACTTGTAATATAACAGGAGTGAATAAGAGGCACTGGTACTTTGGCTTGCTAAAGCTCTCCACATTTTTAACCCATTTTATTATTTGCAAGAGCAATTTAGTTCCTAATGTTAACAATGAGTGATTATGATTCTGTACTTCCGTTTACAGCACAAATTAGCATTTTGTTTTCCATTACAGATTTTGAATGAGGAATTTAATGTATAATTTGCTGCAAATAGATGTTATCATCTCTTTGGATGTGAACAACCACATAAACTTGAGCAAATGATAAAAATGGAATCAATTACTTCTCAAATGGAAGTAGTTTACAAACCTTCACAAACAAAATGGCAATAGTTGGTAGTTATTGTAACAAATAATTAGTTTTTTTTTAAACAACGTTTATTGAATTCTATTGACAATTTACTAATTGCTTATAGAATATTTAATCATCCCCCTCACAAAATACATGCCAGAAAATATATGGATTTTTTAAACTCTAGATTCCCTCTGTTGTCCTTGTATGAAGCTTTTCTCATACTTTTATGGTTATATTCACCTGTACAAATGTTTCAGAAGGGTAGCACTGAACCACAAATCATGCTGCTGCTGCTGCTGATTAGAGAGTTTCACAATACTCTGGAATTAGTAGATTAGGATTGAAATTGTGGAGGAGGGAAGAATTAAGAGTAAGTGTTGTAGGCTGTATGCAAAGCCTGCTGAAGGTGATGTAAATTTTTCTGCCACTTTTGACCTCATGATCTATGTTCTGGTTATTAGAAGGATAAAGAAGAGAAGAGACATTATTGCAGTTGATAGAATGAGTGAATGCTGTCAGTCTCTACTGTAGGGGGAGGTAATATCTTGAACTTTAATGAGTTTCCTAGTGTGAATTTCACAAAGAAAGTTTTCCACTGTCAGTTGCTGTGAGCTGTTTCTGTATTATACAGAGTTATTAATTCCTGGAAAAATACCAATCCACAGACAAAATCAGTGTGAGAAAGAGTCCAGAATCACACTCAGTCTCTTCCCGTTGCAGAGACCTTCTTCATGTCACTAAAGGATGTAATCCAAGCATCATTTTCAACCCCTTCCTTTCAAAGAGGCTATTTCTAAATTCTGATGATTTTCTACATACTGGCTTGCATATTTGTTTATTTCTGATTCCCTAAAGCTCTGACCCTAAAGTCACCACCTACATGATTTTCTGTCACTGTGAATTAATCAGCCTTTTTCTCACAGTAACCCCAATGTATCCATCCATTCTGTATACAGTATAAGCCCTGGTTGTACATAGTGTCTCGATTGCCCCTACCTACTCTCCTACCCTTATGTAAAAGTACAAATTGAAGTCCATACTTTGTTTCATTTAGTACTGTAGACTTTACACCTCTTGTCATTTTAAAGCCTTTGCATAATTTAGTTTTTCCCTGTTTACCATTAATACCACCTCTTTTTGTTTATTACTGATGCTGGATTTGATGCTTGCTGGGTTGATTCCCTGAACAAGCACTTTTTGCTATCTCATGCTTTCCCCTTTCTCTCATTGAAGTCATGAGCCCATTGAGGAGGATCATGTAGGCTTTCATCTACCTGGTGTCTTGAAAGCCATTGTTGTCTAATTATTACAAATGTACAATCTCATTTTGCACTTGGAAAACTGTGGAACAAACTGACTAAAACCCCATTCCTCACTCTGCTGCATTTCACTCTATTCATCTGTTGCTTGTTTCTTTAGGTTGGTGTCTGCTGCCATACTTGTACATCTGATCTACAGACTGCCATATCAGTCTGTAGATCAGATAAACAATAGCTTTTTATTGTTCTAATAATTAAAAAAAGACTAATGATGTATTTTCTAATTTGCTTCACTCTACCAAACATTGAAGTAATTAAGGGGAAAAAAAAGACAGAATGGGAATAGTATAGCTTGCAATTCAGGGTCCTGTAGTCAGCCTTTTAGCCTTCTTTTGAAACCATGATTGTTTGGAGCTGATTGTTTAAGATGGAGGTTTTTCCTAATTTTATTTTTGAGGCAGCTGTTGGTTGTAAAAATTCACTTGCCTTCTCATTTTGACTATAAGTCCGTTTATTTGTTTGGCCCTTTTTTTGTGTCTTTCAGAGCAAACTGACTTGGGCTAGAGCAGGTCAATGTTGTGATACTTTGTGTTTGCAGTGAACTTTTTTGAAGCTTAGAATGTGTATCTGATATAATGATTCCTGAAGAGTTGATGGAACTTCATTTTAGGAATGTGTGCATGGCTTCATGAAACATATCCACAGTTGTCACAGGCTCCCTGGACTGAGCAACTCACAATGTCAGAGCTTTATTTGGATTGTAAAACTCACAAACTCACTCCAACGAGATCATTTACTTCAACCATTTCCTTTCTTCTTCTGTCTCTTTTTTAAATTATATTTTTTGAGACAAACAGCACATTGTGAATTGATATATCTGCTAAACTTTGACTTGTCATTCATGGTACTCGTTATTGTATCTGCCCACATGTCTCAGTTTGCTTAGGCCTTGATCCAGCAGATCACTTAATTGCTCAACAGTAAACCCTTGGAAGTCAAGGGAATGCTTGCAGGTTATAAATGGATGTGTGGTGTATTGGATTAGGGCCTTCAACAGCTGTAGCTTGAGGCCAGAGAACTTTGCGTCCGTCTTGTTTGTCAAGAACTTGCCATGCTTTGAACACATTACAAGTATTGATGGTAATTGTGGTGGGGGGAGCAAGAAAGCAGCGAGGAGATCAAGGAGACCTGATCATGGTAAAGGAAGCCTGCCAATTCTCCTGTGGCAGTCCATCCTCTCTCTTTTTAAAATGGTTTTCCAAATAAAAGATGATTACTCTTCTCCAAACTAAAAGGCTGTGTGGTTAAATGCATAGGTTTTGCTCTAAAATGCAAAATTACTACAGAAAGCCTTCCATGAAATATATTTGAGAGAGGGAAACTCCAGGTTTAAAGAAAAGGGAAAAAAAGATGGGTGTAAACATGTAATGGTAAAAAAAAAAATAAATTAAGTAAGACATGCACACACTGAAACAATGACAAAATGAACTACTGACCAAATAAATTAGCAAAACAAAAGTAAGGTTGCACTCCCAGCCTTTTTTTATTTTCATCCAAAAGACTGTTAATTGCTGGAGGATTAAAATAATTCATATTCAAGGATAGAAAGTGATAACAATATGCAGAGCTTGGATGCTCCAGCTATACAAGAGACAGTGAAAGGAATACTTTTCTCTCTGTGTGATGTCAAAGCCAAAAGAGGGGGGAAAAGAAAGGAGGGGGTTGTGGCTCTTTGATGTCACTTACAGAATAAGAATAATGCTGTAAAAGAAATAGCATAATCTTTTTCTATTTATCTAAGTCCTTTTTTTCCTAAAGAGTTAGGGCAGCATCGTTAATTGATTTTTCTGACGCTCATAATAACAGCTGTATTAAAAATAGTTTAAAAGAAATTTTTTTCTAGGAGCTGAGCCCTGCAGAATCTGTTGTAGAAAAGTGGGTAGAGAGTGGATTATTATACATCACTGTTCTCACATAATTATAATCTGCTTGATTGGTAAAATGCATGTTGTGCTTTTGCATTGTCCATTTTCAACCAGTGGTGTCTTTCCAATAAGATTTGCTGGTTTAATAGTAATAGCATCAGGAAGTCTGATGCCCTTTCAGAATAAATAAAGGTTGTCCTCACAGCTGCTCAGATTGTGCTGGCAGAGTAGCCATCTTTGCTGGAGTGTCAGTTCTTGGCTAGAATATTTTAACACGCTGAGGCTTTTTTCTGGTTACCAGTGGTTGAATCATGTCCAACTGTGAAAACAGATGTGTGGCTTTTTTTGGAAGTAAAGTTAATTAGGGGTCATTTATGAATTTTTTTTTTAATGAATACTTTATTTTTTAATTTATTTACTGTGTGGTTAGAGAATACCTTAAGAAAACAAATTGGGTCTTTTTATGAACATGAACTTGGACAGATCCAAACAAACAACATTATAAAGAAAATTTTGGGTATATCCACAATAAAAACAACATTTCAATTAGCTTTTAAAACAATGTTAAAAATGAAAATAAGAACTACTTACTCTATACAATGAGATAAAAATGGCTGGTTTATTTTGGTGCATATTGTATAATAATATTGCTGTCTTGCCATTTTGTAAGGTTGCCCACAGGCTTTTCAAATCTGTATGGGCCAACCTTTGACACATATCTCAGTAAATTTTTTGTTTTCTTCATCTTTGACTTTCATCTCTGGAAGGAATTCTTTAGGTGAAAACTGAAAAATATTTGCCACGTTTCAGATACTACTTTCCCTTTTGTGTTTATTATAGTCATTTGTACCTTTAACATCGATGTCTGTCTGTTTTTAAGTCTGCTGGTAGACAACCCAGTTTTGTGGAAAAGAGAGCTTTTCATGTGAAGAAAGTTTTCGATTCCTTTTTGATTCTTCTTGTTCTTGATTGTTACATAGCAAATATGGAAACTAACAAACAGCAGCAATTGCTGTTAAAATTAATTAAAAAAATTAAATTGGATAGATTACAAAAATTGCTGTCAAAAATTAAACAAGCAAACTTGTTTTATTTCTGTTACTCTTGTTGCAAATAAGTGTCATATGAAATGGGAATCTGTTCATTAGAGCATCCTGAAGCAAGGATGTTGTCCCTGTGCACATACTGGGGCTGCACAATGACTGGAGCAATGACACCCCAAGTGTGCAGAAGTGTCTCTGGAATTGCCACTAAACCTTTATGTCTGAATGAATTATAAACTCATTGAGCAGCATTCAACTTTCCTAAGACTATTGCAACTGTAAAATAGCAATGCAAGCAGGAAAAAAAGAGATTGTTATGCATATATTTTGCTGCCTTTTTTTTTTCACATGAGGAAAAAAGGAATATTTGGAAAGATCATGGAGAGACCATTATAAAACAATTATACTCGTGGAGATGACAAACATAGATGTCCATGAAACCACTGAGCTTCTGCCGTGAGTAGCTTGAGCCACAGGGCTTACTTGGTGCTGTGGATGGAATCCCTCTTAGAGAGTCCCAGTGAAAGACTTTGCATGTTTGGAAGAGTATGTTGCCCATCAGGATTTGCAGAGGATGAGGAGATGATGTATTTGTCGTGGTTTTAGGTGTTTTCTGTAAGGGACATTGCCCATTCCTTGAGCAGAATGAGCATCTGTTGGATTACCAGTTGCCCAGGATTATGAAAGGATGTGGCAGCACTACCTGCAGGGCAGGTTTCTAAGGCCTGACATGTCAGGTTCCTATTTTTGGATATAGTTTTGCCATATGTGAACTGTATGAACTGGGTTTTGCCAGTTCTATGTCTCAAGCAAGGGTGGTTGTTTGGTTGGTTTTGTGTCTTTATGTTGGGTTCTTTTCTAATGCAAATATGAAGAAATGTGATTTTACACTCTTCAGAAATGTCACTAGATTTTAAAAAATGCAGAATTTCATACCAGGAAAGGCAGTATAAAGTATGGAACTTTTTAAAATAGATTTGTTATTTTTATTTTTTCTTAGTGAAGATTATTAAGTGTAAGACAAAAAGCAAACAAGAGAATAAAAGGACTGGCATATTGAGAATATTTTATAAAATATTAATTCTTCTGTAGTTTAGAAGATGTAAAGCAAAGTGGCAGCAAAAGTCAGAGCTGTATTTGATTAGAAATCAAAAGGTTATTAATAGTGCTGATTACTTCAGCTTAGTTATATCTGCTCTAGTATTACTTCTATTTGTTTGCAACACTAATCAACCTCACTGTAAGCCCTTATCTTTGACCAGCCAGAAGAAATCATAAAAGGAAATAATTGTTTAGCGAGAAAGACTTTGATAACAGCATGACTCTTGTGTGGGAGACAAGGAGATAACACTGTCGGAGTGAAATGATAGAACCAAGGTAGCTAAGGTGATAAACTCTGTAGCTGTCTTGTCCTCAGCACTAAAATATACAGCAAATTAAAGATGTCTTTTTAAGAATTGTTTTAATAACTGATCATGTTTGTAATTTGCATGTTTCACATTTGCATGTGTAGAGGAAATGGAGGAGATTTGGCTTTGAGAATAATACGATTTCATAAAGGCAGAGATTTAGCCAAAGTTTGACCAGGTGATTCAGTCACAACTTACTATTCAGTTATCTCTCTATTGAATTGAAAATTGTGCTTAGTGTTGGAATTTAATTTGACCAAAATATTTCACAAAATACAAGTATTTATCTGAAGGAAGGCATCAAGCATTCAGTAAAGCTTTTGCTACTTACTGTATTGGTTAATCATTCTCATTGTTTGCTGTCTTTAGCAGGTCTTGGTTTTCATTAGAGTTTCTCAATATTCATTTTCTAGGCAAAAGTTCTCTTTATGACTTGACCTGGTAGGTTGGGAAGCCCTTCAGTATGTTTTTGTTTCTACCTACAAAAAGTACTTTAACTCAAGACACCAGTGTGTAATTTCTTTTTTCTAAGCTAATCAAAGTGACCTCTTTAAGACTCTTACCAGAGGACATTTTTTGCAGACTTCAAGTACATTTGCATAACTTCTCTGTTTTCCTTCCAAATTTTGATTTCCCTTCAGGAAAATCAGATGCCAGAAGCACAAGATGGTACTTCAGTATTGGTCTCTACAATGCTGTCAGTGCTACAGAGAAGAATTCATTTACCTGCTTCTCTTCTTGCTCTTCTTCAAGGTTCAAATTCATTTTTTGCTGCAGTGTCACAATGAGAGCTCACATTGAGTAACTTGTGTTTGTCAATACTTGCTGAATTAACTGAGTTGTGACTATTCAGAGTATAGCCTACCTGTACATATATTACATTTTCTGTGAATTGATCTGCAACTTAGTAGTTAATTTTATCCAAACAGGCTCAAGAGCAAGTAAGCAAGGAAGAGTCAAATCCATGCATTTTAGCATCAGTGATTGCCTGTGGTGGTTTCAGCGTGGTGTGATCTGCAGTCAGGTGTGCTAAGTTACCATGCCAGTTGTTCACCTGTGCTGCCCCATTGTGTTTCTGTGACTTTGGGACAGAAGGCTCTTCACCCAAATTGTCAAGCTTAACTGCTCACTCATTTGCTCCCTAACCCGGTTCTTCCAAAATGACCTAAACTAATAGAACACTGAAAAAATTCTACTGTTATGAATCTTTACAACAGCAAGCAAACCTGCATTCCTTTTGAGACAGCCTGGGTAGAGTGGTGATGTGCTGTCATGCTGGGTGACCATCAAGAAGTGATGATGAGCAGCTAGAGGTCTGTAGGGGTGGTAGCCTGGGTCAGCTGCAGCCTCCAGAGACTCACTGAATTCAGCCTGTTTGCTGTAAAAGCACTAAACGGAGAGAGGTGCTGTGTAAATAACAATGAAGAGCTTTTTCTGGGAAAGATTTGAGATGAAAACATTGGGAGCTTCTTTTTTCAGTAGGTGTGGATTTTCCTCACTGAAGAGCTATAGATAGTGAATGAATTTTTGTAGATGTGCATTGAGATTGTGATTTTTATTTTTTCCCTTTCCCATTTGCAAGGAAGTAATGATTTTGAGTGATCACATTTTTGAAGCTCAGCTTTAGACATCTTAAATAGGGCTGACTTTCAACAGCTAATTATTTAGTTTTCACTGAATTTTTGAGCTTTTTGAGCAACCAAATATTAAACAACAGGAATCTATGTCTTCTGACATGCGTGCCTCTGATACTTAATGTGTGAAGACAGCTTGCAACCACATTTCAGGGAGAGCTGGATGGGACCCTTGCTAGGCTGGATTATGCAGAGAATTGCCAGTAGTCACAGAAATTGATTATTGTAACTGATGTCTCTTTTAATAATGTATGCTTATAATGTTTGTAAATCACAGGCAAGACTTTGAAAACTTATACAGACTACTGTAAAAGGTTTTGGAAACAAACCTAGCATGGTCAGTTTCTTATGTAGTTCCACAGTGAAGGGCTCAGTTTCCCAATCTGATTTGATGACATTTATTTTGCTTGCAGATTTTTTGTAAGCTGAAATTGAACACTGGAACAGGCCTGTCCTGATATCTGTGTGAAACTTACATGAGATAAAACAGCCTGAAATAATTCCCTGTAAGCTGTCAGTGACCACGAAGAGTTTTGATTTGGCAATGATGACTGTATTTAGAGCTGAGCCCAGAGGATTTAGGGTAACATTTGTCAAAGGCTTGTTCTCTGAAGGTGCATGGATGTGAGAGTTAATGTGCCTTTCAGACTTCACTAAAGTTCTCCTAAAATATATAGTGCTGTGTAGGAACATTTGAGATAGTTTAAAATTAACTAGCTCAAATAACAAAGGCAACAGAGATAGGTAGCACTGTCTTGTAGTGGATTAGTAACTACAAGTTGGCAGGTGTGGCCATCATCCTGTCTACTGTCCAGATCACAGGAGCACAGCATCATGAGGTTGGAATGGACCTCTGGAGATCATCCAGTCCAACCCCCCTGCCAAGGACAGGTGACACAGGAGCTCATCCAATGGGTTTTGGATGTCTCCAGAGAGGGAGACTCCCTGACTTCTCTGGGCAGCCTTTTCCAGGGTTCTGCACCTTCAATGTAATGTTCATCCTCATGTGGAGGTGGATCTTGTGGTTTAGTTTATGGCCATTGCTGCTTGTTCTGCTGCAGGGAACCACAGAAAGGAATCTGGCACCATCCTCTTGGCACCCCCCTTGGGGATACTTGTGTGTATTGATGAGATCCCCTCTCAGTCTTCTCTTCTCCAGACAGAACAGGCCCAGCTCCTGCAGTCTCTTCTCAGAACAGAGATGCTCCAGAGCCCTCATCATCTCTGTGCCCTCCACTGATCCTCTCCAGTAGCTCCTTGTCCTCCTTGTCTGGAGAAGCCCACACCTGGGGGCAGCACTCCAGATGTGGCCTGGATAGAGCCAAGTGGAGGGGCAGGATCACCTTCCTGAACTGTTGGCCACATTCTTCCCCATGCACCCAGGATCCCATCCTGGCCACAGGAGCAAGGCTGGGTCATGAAGGAAAAAGAGCTGTTGACAGGTCTAGGGTTTTCAAATTTTTTAAAAATTGGTAATCTAGCTTAAAGCCAAAATAAATGTAGACATTGAAATGCCTAATTTATGTTAATTTAGATGTATTTGTCTGTGTAGTAACTCTAAATGCTCTACTGTGAAGCATTAGAAATTCCATCTACAACATTTTCTACAATAACTTTCATATGAATGCCTTAATGAAATTCTTAATGTAAGAGAGATGACTACTTTTGTATTGTGAAGCACACAGGTTTCAGATGAGCAAAAAATCTGTAATTCTCTGAAACAGAAGAGATATACATAATAAAAGTAACTAACTCAGAGTTAACTTAAAGAGTGACAAAACATGTTTAAAAGAGTCATGTACAGTCACTGCTCTGGTAGTGCAGAGTGCAGAAATTTCCATTTTAATAAATTAAAGTGAAATGGGAGGGTTATTAACCATTGGAGCAGGCTTCCAGGGGAAGTGCTTGAGTAACTATCCCTAGAAATATTTAAAAGATCTGTAGATGTGGTGCTTAGGAACATGATCTATTGGTGGACTTAGCAGTCAGTGCTAGGTTAGTAGTTAGATTTGATGATCCTAATGGTCTTTCCCAGCCTAAATGATTCTGTGAGAGTTTTAAGCATTGTCCTGCTGTTTCTGTATTTCTTATTCTCCCCAGCAACTTCAGGAATAGCACAATATGTGGCATCTAGTATATATTTAATCTCTCTTTTGTTTTTAAACAGGTCATCTTCAACTGGTAGCAGCTCTAAGAATTATGTGAGGAGAATTCTAGAAATAAAAGCAAATCAGAGAAGACAATGTAATGATGCTTTATACTTATATATAAGTTTTCTATAATTTGGAAACTCAAGGGCTCTTGCTTTTGGTTGCCAAATGTTAGGCTGATTGTTTTCAAGGTGAAGCTGTACTATGCTGCTTTGAACTGATACTGCATGATTAGGGTAATAAGTAAGTGCCACTTAATTGGAACAGTCCTGATCAGAAGACATTCCAGGTAACTAATTTAAGCCAAACAATACTTAATTGCAGTGCATGTTGCTTAATGGGTATGATAATTATGTGCATTGGGGATACCTTCGAATGATTCATTGGTGGTTGGGTCTTTTGTGTCGGCCTCGCTGTTGGCTCCTTTTCCTGATGCTCAGAGCAGCTTTCAGTGTCTTCATAAATAGCCATGATTCATTCAGAAAGCAGATAAAACCATGGTTCACTTTTAATAAATCAGCAGTCTAAAATCAGCTTGTTTAAAGTCATGATGTCTCTAACGATTTTTGAGGACTTTTTTATATTGTTTTCAGGATTTTCAACTGCTGGGGTTGCTTTTTCAATTTTCTGTGTGATCAGAAATGTTAGAAATTGAAATAAGAAAAGACAAGTCACATAATTTCTTGGCTTCTGGATCAAGGCAAGCTCCACCATAATGAGACTTACTAAATCATAGAAGTTGATATGTTCTCTGCCCTTGGCAAATAATTAACTTGCTTTAGTTCTGTCATATTTTCTTACCAAGATTGCTTGTTTTCTACTGCATGAACCTACCTGATGTGTTGCAAAATACACTTTACAACTGGGGAACCCTCTCCCTTTGTAGTTGGACAAAGACAAAACTTGGTCCTTTTCCCACTCATTCTGAAACTTTGGCTTGCAAATGCATATTTGCACCTTCATAATTTAGCCTTGCTCTATCTTCTCTGCTGTTTTTTTATATCAGCAGTATGGGATGCTAATATTTTCAGCTTCAGCTGCTTTATGTCTGTCCAGTTTTTCCATACACACTTACTTTTTTTTTGGCAGACCTGGGTATATATATATATTCAATATTGTGGAGATATGCAGTATTTTCTGATTTAATCTGGCAGACAGGAGTTTGCTTCTGATGCTAACATTAAAATTCATTTATAATTCCAACAATCTCATGCTTCCATATTTTTCAGTGCTCTTTTTTGTTGAGTGAACATGTTGGGTTAACAGAAGTAAAAGTGTTTCAGTTTAAAATACTTAAAACATATCCATTTATTCTTTTTAGGTTAATGAGTGCTTTTATAATCTTCCCCTTCCCATACCCCTGTCTTACTACATCCAGTCTCCATGTGGGTAGAGTTTGACAATGGCTCCCACAAGAAGTGATTTCCAGTGACAGGAACATGTTGAAGACATTTTCATTATTTACAAAGCAGACATGTTTCTCTGTCAGCAAATTCGCTGCACATGTGAAAGTGGGGCAGTGTTTTTATTGTGAACTTAAGAACACTGTATTACAGAAACACAGAACATTCTGAGTTGGAAGGAACCCACAAGCATCATCAAGTCCACGGGTCAAACCTGTGACCTTGGCTTTATTAGCCCAATGTTCTGACCAAGCTAATTCCAGGGCCTTAATTACCCTCTTCAAAACTGAAAGGATCCCTCAGGTTTGCAGGGTTACATTTCCTCCTCTCCTTTCATTGCTCACTATCTCTTCCCTTTTGGAATACTTGAGGAGGAAATTCAGGATGATGCATAGAAAAGGTGGCATGGGAAATGTTGTTGGCAAAACCAGAACTACGTGTCTCCAGAGGCACAGCTGTCTCTGTTGACTTCAGCCACAAGCAGCCAACATGTTGTGTTTTAGCTATTTATTTTAAATTGTTGGGAATATTTTCATTTACTGTGTATGAGAAAAATATTAGAAATATGAAACATTAGGGATGTCGAGAAGCTCTCGGGTATTGTCTAAACTACCTTCTTTGAAGTGTCTAAAGGTACCATTTAGCTGTAGAAATCAGAAATTAAACCAAAATTACTTAAAACACACTTAGCTCAGGGAATTTGATGTCTTTAAAGCATATTAGTGAGATCTAGACCCTTATTTTGCTAGGCATTGTACTTACTAATGCAATCTATTTTAAGTCAAGGATTCATGTTAAAAAAACCCAAACAAGTAAATTAAAAAATAAGAAAATCATAAATGTAATTTAAATCATGAATCAAATATTGCCCATATAATAGCCTATTATTCTAGTTCTCTGATGTATAAAGAAACACACGTTTTTATCACAGCATGACTTTCACCTGAGTGCAACATAAATGCAATTCTTTCATCAGTAATTTCCATATATATACACAAATCTTGAAGTAAAAGCAGTCATAAAACACATGAATTAAATCTCTTGAGCGGTCTACAGAATATATATACTTCTTTTTCTGAGTAACTGGTTTTATATTTTTTCCCTTTTGCTGTACTAAATATGATTAAGGATGGCAGTAATTTAAAATATTTTGAGTAAAATTAGGAATAATTACAATGTTTCTCATTCAGTAACAGATTTTAAAATAAAGGTCGCCATTTTTAGAGAGTTAAAAAATAAAATAGTTTGTTTCAAGCTAGCAGAACTATAAAATGGTTGTAATGAGTTTAAAATCTGGTTATCAGGCCAGAGTACAGCTGATGTAGGTGGAGTTGGCTGCCTTCTGCTGAGGACCTACCCCTCTGCCTGTATGAAAATTAGACTTTCTTCACTTGTCAGTGTGTAGTGGAGCTATTTCAATGAAATGCTGCAATTTTTAAAAATGTTTTCAGACTCTATATAGAAGTCTGTCCCTTATTGTTGGAATATCTGTTGAGACTGGAAGTTACCTGCCTCATCCTGGTGGCTGTGTTTTCTTGTGTAAGGACACAAGAGAGAAGTGATGTAAGGATGCTTGAGGTTGCACCAAACTTTGTTACAAGATGTGGTCAAATAGCAAATGCTTCTATTTGCCTGGCTGTCACTGTTTTTAAAGGGTGCTTTAAGACCTCTCACCCTAAAAAGGGGGGTGCTTCCACCTTCCTTATCTTCATCCCACAGCTGGATGTTTGATCGCTGAGGTGTTGGTGCGAGGGACTGCCAGCAGCTGTGACTGCAGGTCAGTGAGGCTGGAGCAGAGCTGTCCTCGTCCCCGTGCTCCATCTCCTGTCTTAGGAAGCAGACAGAGCACAGTGTTTCTCCCTTGTGCTGCTGCTGACGTGGCCGTTCTGAGAGCTGAAGGCTTTCATTTTTTTATATCCTTCATAATGTTTCTCTTTCCATCCTCGTGGCTGCCCAGAGGAGCCTGCAGTGGGGCTGGTGCATGCCTGGGGTGTGTGGCACACGGCAGAGCCCTGCACACCGAGCTGCAGAGGGTGGGTGCCTCAGCTGAGACCCCTTATTCAGAGCAGGGTGAATGCCCATCTTCATGGGGGTGGTGGGGGAAGAGCAGACAAGAGGAGTTCTTTGTCGGTTTCAGCTTGTTCACGGTGGGAATTGTAGCTGGATGGAGCCTTTTGAAAGCTGTGTTATGTGAGAGAAGGTAAGTGCTCTCATGAAACACTAATAAGGGTGTAAGAAAAGACACGAAGGGCCATGCGGAAAAAAATGGACAAATGGGCCATCTGTAATATTAGAGGCACTACTACTAGATTCGTGTAGTGTTCCTAAAGTCATAAATTGATAATGCTGTTAGTGTTAGATTCCAGAACTGCTGCTGGTGTCCAACAGCAGGAGTGATTTTCCCACTGGGAGAGTGAGTTCTGCTGTCCCTGTGGAGAGAAGTGTAATAAAAATATGGAAACCAGTGAATTATGTTGTTGTTTGTAAAATACTGACATATATCTTACACAATGCCTGCACTGTTGCATTTCAAACATGTTCAGATATGTAACCTAGAGCAAATTAGGAGAGTGTATTGGACTGTTTTGTGTTAAGCACTAAGATGGTGTGTAGAAGGGCATGAAAAGAAATGGAAGGGACACAAAGTGTTTGAGCTGTTGGTAGATAAAGAGTAAGTAAGAGTGATGTTGTCCCTCAAGTAGGAGAATGCAAAAAGTGTCTTTTCCTTCATGGATGAACACAGCTCTGCTTAGTGGTATTGTTTTCTTAAGTAGCAGACACAGACATATTTGGGCACCCTCTTAAAATGGAACATGCACAAATGTCAAATGAGAGATAGCACCTGCCTGATAGAACTCAGCCTGAAAATATCCTAGAATATATGGTGGGTGAGTGCAGGCAGGTAGGGGGGTGCAAGGAGATGTTGAAACAATAATTTCTAATCTCTCTACTGTATTGGTCCTGCTGTGAAAACAGGGCAGAGACCTGCGTTCCTGAGCACCTGGTGCTGCTTACAGCAGTTGTTTTCTCTTTGGCACAAGTGGAGTTGCTTGGGGAATGTGTCAGAGCAGCTCAAGCTTCTTTTAGAAAGAGCTTTGACAGAGCCCTGAGACTAAGTCAGCACATACTTGTACCGATGGTATGACTAAGACTTGTGTCAATATAATAAATGCCTCAGTAAGGCAAGCTAAGTTGCAGAGATGTTGTAGGACAACATGTGAAATAACAGCTCTCTATACTCTCAGGGAAGTATTAAAGTGACTAATAATAATTTGTTTGTGGTTATATATACTTTGGAGAAATGAATCAGAGCATTTCACAAACACAGTGTAGTGTAGTGTATTCCTTTGCAACTTGAACTTCTATGTTGTTCTAAAACAATGTCTCTAACTTTACAGAATGTGTTATGTATATCAACAGTTGTGTACTGAGGAAATGCTGTCTGGCTCCTGAGAAAGCAATCTCCATTAAATCAGACAAGAAAAGGTCACCTTGGGTGATAAACTATGTGCAAATCTTAAAACCATTCAGACTTTTCCAAAAGTTTTTATATGAACAAGCGACAAGGTAAAGTAGTGAATCTATTTGATTCCATTTCAGACTTTTATAAACAAATAAACTGCAAGCCCAGTTTGATAATCTGATAGTATACAAAAAATCCAATTGGCATGTGTACTCTGTTGCTTTTTTTGCCTGATTAGGTAAAAAAATATCAACTTTGTTCATGTTTATAGCAGGTAAACTCTGCATTATGAACTTGACAATGTAGTGTTACACAAAGAACCAAGTTAATTTTGTAATATTCTCATATATTCTAATATTCTCTAATATTCTCATGCAAATATTGTGTGCTTGACAGCAGATAATCTTTTGACATTTGGGTAACTTTGTTTGCCACTCAGGAGGTCAGTGCAAGCAGCTAAGCAGTTGGTTCCACGTACAAGTAAGTAGATCCCATGTGGCTAAATGACAGTGACAGAGCGTTGCAGATTGGACCTCATTTTTCATTTCCTGCTTTTAGAATAGTTCCATTCAAATCCCTTCTTTTTTTTTAGGATTTGATATATTGCAACCCATGTGTTTGGGAGTTAAATAATGAATATCTGTGAAAATTAGGTATGAGCAAATCAAGTGGAGAGGATTTGGAAAATGTAAAATGGTTTTTAGATTCACAGAATTTATCAACTTTTTGAAAATATTTTTTTTACTCCCAAGAAGAAGCACTATATTATGTCCAAGAAACATCAGTTGTGGCAGGGAATGGGGGGGCCAAGGGGAGAAGAAGAGTTTTATCTGAATAAAAGGTCTGTGCAGATGCTGAAGAAAACGAAAGATGATGTTGCATGGCAGAATTAATCTGTTTCAGCAAGTATATATGCTGTAGATGGAGTAGCAGCTGAATTGCTGTAGAAATTAATTTGCTCCACACAGAATAAGTTGAATAATTTACTAGAATAAACATGCAGGGCCATGATGGGAAACCATCTATTCAGTGTGTCTGTAAAGAGACAAAAAATGAAAGTACTCCTGTAACTTGCTTTTTGCAAGAAGAGAGGGAAGGCATAAAAAGATTTCTTGGCCTGTGTATGTGAGAGGATGGAGAGTGGCCACTCTGCACGCTGCCATCTCAAGCAAATTTGGGTACCTAGGAAAATGGACTCACCAGCTCTGGCATCTGCCAGTATAAAGGAAGGGTGTTTAGTGTTGCTGCTTGTATCAGTGTGTGTTTCTTTTGCCTGGAGGAAGGAAGAACTGGAATCTTAACAAATCTGTGCCTGGAGCAGTGCACCTGTGTACTGCTCCTTACACAGGACCCGTGACAGTTTTATCTGGGTTCTGCGTCATGACCACAAAGCTTGTATGGTTACTGCCAATAATACACTGGTGGAATATGGTGTTAAATCAGTTAAAATAATTTACAGATCAAAAATGTGCTCTAATTTTGTTTTCTTTCTCAGTGAAGTAATAAAATGTTCCAGGTCTCCAGCAGAAGCCTGGGGAATGCACTCCTTATGGAGGTCTGTCCATATGGTCAGTGAAGTGAGGCCTTTGCCCTCTGTCCTGACTGCAGCAGTGTGCTGGTGCATTCCCAGTCAGTGGCAATGGGACATCAGCATGCTGGGCAGCAGCCTCACCAAGGGGAGGAGACTCCAATGGTTTTCACTGTCTGTATCAGAAGGTGCTCGTGTCTTATGCAAAATATTGAATGGTTAATTTCCATTGGGACCAACTGAATCAGCACATTGTTAAGGAGATAGAACCCTCACTTCTTTTGTTATAGCCTGATGTCACATTGATAAGCACACATGCAGCTGTGCCCAGTTTTCTCTAAAACGTTGTGGAAGTGTTATATTTGGTTTGGCTGTGCATGTAAAACATATCCCATGAGGTGGAAGGTTGTTGTGGTGTTGGAGAGCTTTTCTGGCAGCTGGATTTGGTGAAGTGTACATAACATTGGGCAATGTTAACCAGGAGTCTATAGACAGTTCTTTGGGCTCCCTTAGTAGCCTCAGTAGAAAGAAATGTGTCTATAGGGTGACTGATCTTCAGCCAGTGGTTGAATTTTAATGCACTTGTTAAAATGCATTACTTCTAGAAGGGTGAAGGTGACATAATATATGCCTTTACTGGTACCACAGCCAACATGGTTTCATCACAGTGAGTAGTTAAACTGGGACTGCTCTTAGCACGTTTGCCTTCAGACACATTATAATGGGCATTTTAGAGATAAGAGCTGATGTTGCCACTCTTGACTCCATGCTAGTAGTGTTGGCAGAAGCACTCTCTGAAGCTACATAGAGGTCTCTGTTAATGATCACAGTCTGTTTTCTGATTTGGTAACATTTCCCACCATACCAAGTAATTTGGAATTTGGGCTTGCATAGGGAAAGGTGAAGTAGTTTGTTGTAAGTTGGCAAAAGGGATATTTGAGATATCCAGGTCTTCAAATTCTTAGTTTCAGTAATGTAGATGTGTACCATTTTCCTTCTGCATGTTTTGCTGTTGAAAGAGGAACAGCCAGATTTCTTCTGCTGCTGATGCCTATAAAATTCTGACTCACAGAACTGCTTCTCTAACCACTGCTGGGAAATGAGTTCAGTGGGGTGGTTGATGGAGCAGCTGCTCCCTGTGCCTTGCCCAGCTGAGAAGATTATTCTGCTGTCAGTTGATTTGCCTTTCCTGCCTACCCGAAGTTCTTCCACTTCGGGTGATCATCTTGTGGTGAATTTGCAAAGCCTTATACCTTGGATCCATTAGTGAAGCAGACTTTTTGTGCACACTTAATTTGTTGTGCCCTCATGAGAACAGTTTCGTGCTATCCACGGCTTATGATTAGTCTGGCTTTTGAAGGCTGATTCAGCAGGCATATCTCCTATAGTAGTCTCAAGTGCAGCAAGTATTATGCATATCTGCTGTATCAAATTCCATGGAGCTTGTGGGTGGTTTGGAAATACTGTAAGCTAAGCAGTTTTTGAGCACAGCTTGTTTCTGTAGATGAAGGCACAATAGCTTCTACAAAGTGCAGCTTTCAAATTTTTTTTGTCATGTACACTAATCAGGAGTTTAGAAGTAAGAAGTTTTGGTGAGAACCACTCTTTCTTTATGATCTTGGTGATGTAGGAGAACCCAATTTGCAGTGTTCAGGAATTTCTGGAAGGCAGGTAAGTAGAAGATTGCAAAGGTGTAAAGGCAGTGCCCTGACAGATGTACAGCAAGTTGTAATTTTACATGTCCATAGATCTATATGTGTGTAGTGATTCCACTGTATAGCATTAAGAGCTTAAAGTTTGTCTCAGTTTATACTGAACCTAGAAGAGAGCTGGTAGCTCTTGATAATGAAGAAATACCTGTGAAGGGTTTTTTAATTTCAATATGAGAAAAGATGACATATTGTTTTATTGTATATAAAGATCAGTGGCTCTATGGAAGGGCTTGTATTTTTTTTTTTTGTAAGTGTGTGGTAAATCACTTTAAAAAAAGCATACAATACTTTCTTTTTAAGGTCAGGCTTGTAGTTTTAGAAGAGATATTGCTACTGGTTAGCTCTGTTCTCCCCACTAGCATTTACTGCTGAAGGGATATGTTTATCATGTCTTTTCATATCCCTTTACTTTTCAAAAGGGGAAGCTTCATGTGCAGGTAGCATGTTGTTCCCTATGAACAAATAATTCCAGTGTCAGGAAGGGCACGGGTCACAGTAGTGTGACAGGGACTTGTTTTACAGCCTCCCTGTGATCTGAATGCAATGAACAGTAGAAGGGAATGTAGCATGGGTAGTGAATCTTTATCATTTTTCCTTATTTTACAAACCCATTAGCTCCATAGCTGCTGTGTGTCTTTTGCAGGAGGAGCTGAAGGCAGGTGTGGGTAGTGTTCCTGAAGGTGGAGGCACACTGCCAGAGCTCAGTGCTGTGTACATCTCTCTTGCTGTGTTGTTAAATGCAGTCGTTTGCAGGGAACACCTTGTGCTCCTTCAAAGAATTAACACTTAGGAATTCTTAACAATCCCCTGTGTTACCTTTGCATCCCATTGCAGATGTGTCAGCCTTTGTGCTGAAAGCAACAGAATCTGGAGGTAGGACAGGGCAGAATTGCAAGCTTGCTTATGTTATATATAATCCAGTTGGTTTGTAATGCTTCTCTGTAACCAGCTGATGTTTCTTCTTTGAGCAGCAGTGTTTGCTCAGTGTTAGACATTTTTGCTTTTGCTTATCATGACATCTGACACTACAATTGTCCCTGTTGTCCTTTTGATGCTTTTGCAAAAATTATGGAGTTACCTCTAATACACATCATTTTTGTGAATCTGACATCTCTTTTTTTTCCTTCAGGTACAGTGGATTTGTGAAAAGAAGCTGTTGTTTTAGTACAGGGATGCAAGTTCAGAGGAATGCCTGTTATGGCAGCATTACAGATGTGTCAGTGGGCAGTTGTGGAAAGCAGTAGGGCAGCCACTTTCAGTAAAACAACAGGTGATCAAGGACACATGAAGGAAGAAGAACAGTTTGGCCTCTTAGGCTGAGAAGTGAAGAAGCTGGACATATTTGAGGGACCAGAATTTTTGTCTTGTCAGTAACCAATACCCCATTACAGGCATGGCCTAATATAGGAGCAGCCCCAAGCTGCTAACATAAACTCTAGTCCTAAAATCAGTTGTCACTTTGCATGCCAAAGGGCAGCATACTGGCAGAAGAATTACTTCAGTATATGTATAACTGAGGCACCTTGTTAGTGTTATGAACAGTGTCACTTGATGCCAGAGATGACTGAACCAGCAGAGTAGCAGCTGGCAAGGTAGGCCAGGAAGGGGTGAACTCTGTGTCTCTTTGAAGGAGGAACAAACACTGTTTCAGTAAAAACAGTTCCAGCATTTTCTTGGGCATTAGAGACAAAAAGCATAGAGGTCTTTGTAATCTGAGCAAACAGGTGCTTGGCAGTAACACTTTACGAACATAAGCATCAAGTCTTTGTAGTGATGGCAGCAGTGTACTAACCTACAGGCTTCTGAGTGTGTCCTCTTTTGGTTACATAGTTTTATTGAAAAAAGATTGGTCCACTTAAGTTTCTTACAGATCTTCTGCTTTGTAGACTAAGTTCTTCCTGAACTAAGCAAGATATATTGGCAGTGCCTAATTGCTGTGTTAATTTGGAGGTATTATTTCCATATTCTGATGCATCAGACCATGGTGATCTGAATCAGTGTAGCCCAGATACAATGTTTATCCAAGTGTAAGAACTGATCACAAAGGTTTGACATGAAAATAGAAGTCTTCAAGTGGTGGTGCACTGGCTGTGCTCTTAGCACATAAATATTTCTGTGCACTGGCAGATAAAGGAACTTGGTGACCTGCTAGGTCTTCTCTGTCTCTTGCGTGATTGTCCATGTTAAAGCCCTAGAGCATCGCTGTTGTTGCCTCCTTGTGAGTCAGCTGGCCTCAGGGAAGGAATCTGTCAGTGGTAGGAGAGCTTGCCAACTGGCCATGAGTTGTGTGCTGGCTCAGGAGACCCCTTCTTCACACTATAATAGCCTGCAGAAATGGGCTCTCTATTACCTGAGCCCATGATTGTTTGGAGATTGGTGGGCTTTCCAACGACCCAGGGATAATAGCCTTGCACTTTACAGTGTTCTGCTGCCCTTACAATTTGAAGCGTAGTGAGAGCAAAGTGTGGCAGATCTTGAAATAGTGTGGCAATGGAGCCAGCCTGGGATCTCTGTGGAGATCTAAAGCAAGTGGGGTGCAGTCCAGGATGCCATACTGCTGGACCAGTGTACTTTTTTAGCAGCCTCAGAGTTCTTCATAGTAACTTAAATGTGCCCTGTCCTACTGCAGAGAAAGGGGCAGGGTAACTGTGGCATTCCAGCTGGCATTCTGCCTGTGAGGTGGATGCCATGTGTGGCACAGGGAGCATGTCACCCATGCCATCAGTGCACTGAGATTAGGATAACTGTGCAGCTCATGAGCTGGGAGATTACTAATTACATTACTAATGTATGAATCTTCATCCTCCTTCACTCCTCTGGAGCCAGTGTAACAATGGCTTCTAGACCATTACTGCAGTGGAAAAAAGCCTTTGAATCCAAAACACCATCTCTTCTTTTCATGTAGGCACAGTCTTCCAGGTGTTATAGAGGAAAGCGTAAACGTGTAAAGAGATGCATCTCTCTTAAAAGGATGAAGAAAAGAGATAATTAGGTTGGTTAAAAAAGAAGACAGGAGAGATAGGAGAACAAACAGATGAAAAATACATGAATAAAGTGAAGAGAGAAGCTGTTACCTGAAGAAATGGCCATATTTTCAAAATGACTAGTTTTGGGACACTCCTGTTTTATTTTATTTCTCATGACGATTAAGCTTCTGGGAATCTAAGTCAGTATTGGAAAGACTCTTTTTCGTTTCCTGAATAATTTCTTATGGTTTAAAAAACACTAACTCCAGTCTGACATACTAGGAGAAGCTCACTGTCACTGAAATTATATGATATTGGGAAATACATACATGGGTTGCCTGTGTGCTACACATACAGGATGCTGAAGGAAGCAAGGTGAAGGTGCACTGGCAGTACAGAGCCAAGTGGAATATGATGTACTCTCAACTTCCACATCCTAGAAGGAAGAGTATTGAGTTTTGAGGTGCCTGGTCACAAAAGCCTAACAGACTAGTAGCTGTGTTGAGTCAGAATAGAGGTCTACACAGCCTTGTATAAATATCTTGTAATCTTATTTACCAGTCTGTATTTATTACCCTCTCTGCTTCCTGTGACTAGTGATTAGAGATATTTCTTTTGTCAACAGGTGCTCTGAGAATATCCTTCCATGTCTAGTGAGATGCTCTGAGAATATCCTTCTGTGCTTTGTGAACCACAAAAGCTTTCTGATGTGTCTTATATGCCACAGTAATATCTAAACTTACAGTGATATAAAGCACCTTTGGATGCTGAGTTCCTATTCAAGGAAAATCACAAAGTCAGCCTACATCAGAGTATGTTGGTGCAAGACCATGTCTTTGAATAGCTAATTCCTGTGCACCACACTCTGCACTGCCCTGATATCTAGTGATTAAATAGCATTTTTTAAAGTGGCACTAATATTGTGCATCTTCTGGCAAAAGTTCTTAAAATCTGCACCGATTGTAGTTGTTCAGTAAAAGGTAAGTATGCCCCTTAGGAGAGCTGCAAGGGAAAAGAGCTTATCTGCACACACCTGAAACTGGAAGAGACAATTCACTGGAACTTAATTGGCTGCATGCTGGAAAGACTAATGATGATTCTGCATTCCATTGGCAAAGAAATGAGGTAGATGGCAAAAAAAAGCTCTTATTATAGTGCCTGGGTAGTAGAAATTTATGAGAAGCTTGTTCTGCTTTTGCAACCAGTGATGTCTATTCAAAATCTCTCTGTAAGGTTTTTGAGGGAAAAAGCTGCAATACTGTATGTAATCTAAAGGAAAACGACACCTGCACCAAATCTGACAATGACTTAATTTCTGTTATGTCATATCCTAACTTCTGCAAATGTACTGTTGCTGTAAAAGAGTAATTTAATCTTATTTGCAGTGTTTTCATAGCAAAAGGATGTAGGGGAAAAGGAAGGAGAAGCATCTATTTTATGTTGATGTAGTACTGCCAATAAGGAAAGCATAAAATTTCTCATGTCTCTTCTCAACTTTGTCTTTCAGCAGCTCTTGATGTTCAGAGGAACTTAGCTATGATGTTGGTCAGAGGGTGAAGTAACTAGAACAGGTATGGTACTGATATGAGGGATGGAGTACTGTGGGAATTTGGGAATTTGGAAGAGACCATGCATTTGTGTAAAACATCTCTCTTCAGTAAGGGACTCAGGGAAGACCTTACAGCTTTGACTGGAGCTTTTTGTAGCCAGGATCTTACAGTATCTTGTTTCAGCTGATAACCAGTAGCAAAGGTCAGTGGTGAAAGGGGAGTAAGAACCAGGAAACCCATTTTGGTATTTCATGTTTATATTCAGATTTCCATTTGTCTCGGACTTCCTTAGCTGTAGGTTTTAAATTTGAATGGTTCTGAATGCCTTTTTTTTTCCACCTCCATGTATTGGTTCAATTGAACTTTTAACCTATGAACATTTTTGGCATAAACCTCATCCTCTGGCAATGACACAACTTGGCTAGATTTTGTAGGAAGAAAACCACTTCATTCATGAACCTTTCACTTGCTAATTTAATTTGATGACCTGTTTCTTCTGAAGGAAATGCTGAAAAATCATTCTTTATTAACTTTCTTCACATGTGAATTTGTAGACATGAGTGGCATTTTTTATAAATGTTCAGTTAGTTCTTTCCATGCTTAACATCCCTTCTCTTTGTAGTCATTCTTCACACTGCAGCTTTCCGTACTTTTCATCAAGCTGGTCATCCTTCCTTGTTTTTGGGTTCTGTTGTCTTTTCTGAGAAGAGCCAGCCATACACACCACAGTGTTCAAGATACAGATGAACATCTCGTTTAGGTTGTGACATAATATTCTTTTTTCTTTCATGTCCTAAAAATTTCTAAAATTTCATTTGCATGTTTGACTATCCCTGAACTCCAGTTTTAGATTTCATAAGGTTTCTACTATAACCCCAAAATTTGTTATGTGGTGTGTCAGCTATTTCAGATCCCATGCACATTTAAGTCATGGAGGATTGTTTAAGCAGTTATTAAGAACAGATTTCATTTGTCATTTGATCATGATATTGTCAGTCATTGGTAACTCTTGTCAAATAGTTTTTGTAGATTAATTTCTTGAATAACGTGGTGGCATCTATGAACCTTGATGTTTGAATTCAAAATAAGGTTCATTTAATGCTTTTCTGGATTATTTGGTAGTATGTTGGACAGCAACAGCTGTGGATCTGAAATAGATCCCTGCAGGATTTCACTGAGTCTCTCCTTTGAATAACTCTCCTCTCCCTTTTTTAAAATTTTATTTCTAACCACCTCCCCTACCACCCAAGTCACTTCTAGTCTTCACCCAGAGCAGTGTCAATGAAGGAATTTTCTGCAATTCAAGAAGACTTTTTCACCATGATCTCTCGTGCCTGCATGCGCAGTGATTTCTTCAGAGATCTCTAATGTATGAGAAGCACATTTCCTTCTACAAAACCTTTCTTGGTTGTGCTGCAAAGAAGAGAGGTCATTAAATTGTTGGCAGTAAGGAGCATTCAAAAACTGCAAATTCAATTGCAATTAAAAACTATGGCTAATGAAAAACTAGTTGTGAAACCAAATTGTGTACTTCTTTTGTCACAAAGCTGTGGCTTTTAAAAACACTCAAAATGTTGGGGCATTGACTGAGTTGACAGTAGGAACTCTCAGTTAATTTCAGATACTTATTTTAAAATGCTTTGTTTTGTGATTTAGTTGAGAACATGCTTCTAATGCACACTTTATTTGAATGCCAAGTCCAGAATTTCAGCATTAAGCCATTTTCTAGTTGTTCAGCCTCCTGGCAGAAGCAATGGTTACATTAATTCACACTTCCGTAGCTTCCATGCATCTGAGAGAATTTTGGCCAAAAGACTGCATTACCAAAAAAGCTCTATACTAGGGGCCAGAAGAAGCAGAGAACCTTCTGAATATGCTACAGGAGTTGATGGTATGACATCCTTTAGACAGATTTTTTTTTTCCTCCCATGATTTCAACTGCAGGAGAAAGTCTGTGTCCATGCAGCACCTGCCGGAGGAGCAGCACCATCGTTACTCATTGTTGTTTAAAGTTGCTCTGCGGCAACTGATTAATTCAATCTGTAGGTTTTCTGTTTCAAAAGACAGGAGGTATCTCCCTCCATTCTCTTCTAAATGCTAATCACATTTTACAGAAAAAAAAGCCAGTACTGAAAGATAGATCAGAGCTGCTTAAAGATGATGTTTTGCTGCCTGGCCCTGTTGAACTACTGACCTGGAGGTCAGAGACCTTAACAGTCCTTTAGGCTGTCTGTCCCCTGTGGATGGAACAATGGATACTAGTAGCAGTAGCTGGCTTGCAGGATGATTTTTTGGTGAGAAACTACTGTGCAGTGAATAACAGCCCTATGAAAGTGCATTCTATGGTAAAAGAACAGCAGTTAAATCTTATGTCTCCCTACTGGGAGATGCCTTACATTGAGGTTTTTGCCAAACTTCTAATACAAAACAAAAAACAAACCACAAAAAGCAAGCCCATTCCAAAAGACTGAGGTTCGGGTGAGTTTTCTCATTAAATTAAACTTTTAATTTTTTTTTTCATACACACATGCATATATGAAGCCATTAAGATTTTTTCCTATACCTGGAATTATTAGCAATGCCATGAGGCTGCTGTAACATTTGGAGTGGAGGAGATGTGTAGGGGGATACAATACAAGTAAATAAAGGTAGTCTAGAAAGTAATCTTACCCTCTAAAGAGTTGCAGCTGAGCCAATTATTAAGGATTAGGAGCAGGCCTGACTTTACCAGGCCACAGCTGTAGCCAACAAGCAGAGTGTTATAAAAGAGTGGGTTGGTTGGCTGAGGGGAACTGGAGTCAATGGCTGCTGTGAGAGGAGGAAAGAGGCAGGGCTAGAGGAGCTGGCTGTGAGAAACATCAAGGAGGTACAAAACTCTAGCAGTATGGACCCTTTGCAATATAATGACAATAGAGTCTTTGTAATGTAATGCCAACAGAGATGTGCTCAGCATTTCTGGTGTTCCAAGTTATTGGCATGTTGTTGCAGTGTGTTGTGACTGCCCATGCTATGCATTGAGTCTGCGCTGGAGGATAGGTGGCTAACTAGGTGGGCTGGGGAGTCATTATTCAATCTACCTTGCTTCTGCATCATTTTGTCAATAGAGGTGTTATAAAAATCAGTAGTAAGCTGTTTGGGAACTGGGGCTTTGCCAGACAAAAAGAATTAGCAGCTTCTTGAATATCAGCAATAGAAATTGGGTCATCTAAGGAGTTAGCCACGTGCTCAGATGTAGACATTAACTGTAGTTTATTTAATAAGAGAATTTAATATAATTTATAAGAAGGCTGTGGGAGTAAACATCTTCCAATATACAGATTTTTTTTTCAGGAACATGTTGGCTGTCTGCTCCATTTTAATCATAGGAATGTGCTTTGCTACTGGAATAGTTATTCTTTTTAGCTTTACCTTATTTTTTACTTTTTGATAAGTTGTTTCATACTCTGGCTACATGTGAAGTATCCCACTGCCTTGCTCAACTCTTGAAGAGGCATATCATCCTGCTCGGTGAAATTGCTTCCTGTTTATAGAGAGCAGTGTTACATGACAAATCATACCAGAACATCCTGAAACTTGGCATCTTATTTTGAAGAATTAAATGGGAAATTGATTGTTTCTTGGCGATTCAACTCATGGGAATCACACAGAACAAGAAAAAAACCCCATGATTTCCCATAACAGTAGGAGAACAAAATGGTAAAGTTTATGTGAGTTGTTGTATGAACTAATGATGCTTTATATCAAAGAGAAGCTGCAACAGAAAAGTAGGGTTTATGTATACAGAAATTTTGGAAAAATTCACGCTGAGTTCTGTTTGTTAGCATTCCAAAGTCCTTTTAATTGCTACACTTCCAGAGAAGTAGGCTGTGAGGTCCAGCAGCTGGAGCAATGACTGATTTGCTCGCATATTTCACCACTGAACCATTTTGTTTTTCTCTGTTCATAACTTCCTTGTTTTCTTTCTGTTTATATTATCATGTTCACCATTGTGAACTAGTTTGTGATAGCTGGTGTAGAGAAAAAATGTTTTAATCACTGCTGTGTTTTGTGGAAGGCCTGAGGGATGTAAAAAACCCCAAGAACAGGTGAGAGAAACATTTAGAGAAGTTCTAGTGCAAATGTGGATTGTATATTTGTACATGTACTTTGTAGACTCTGTGCCATTCTCTTTGATTATGTTTAAATAGATAATTCCATAATTCTTTTAAAGAGGTAGTTAAGAATATCAACGTGAGCTTGGAAGTGTTCATGACCTGTGATCACGGATGGTGAGAAAGGGTTTTTCCTCATAAATTCATAGACATGAAGAAGCTAGACCTTTTCCTCTGGAAGAAAGGATGAACTTTACGCAGCTTCACTGTATTTCTTCCTTTCAAGAATATATTTGGCCAGATTTTAAAGAGCTCAGCTCCCATTTGGGTACCTAAATTAAATGGCTGGATTTGCAAAAGTGTTTAGCATCCAGCAGCTACTTTTATTCCCACATATGTACTCAAATGGGAGATGAGTTGTTTTGACAGTGTGGTCCATTATTTGTCAAGTTGTTTGTGATTAAGACTCAGATGATTCCAGGAGCACTCTATTAAAATACTCATGGAGCAGACAACCTTATGGGGCCATTTATGAAGCCATACTGCTGAGCCAGTAGAAATGAAATCCAGAATTGTGCAACCACATCTTGTAAATGGAGAGGATAAATGGCTGGTGGTTGTTCTTTTCCCCTGTTTAGAGAATGCAGCTGAAAATGAGAGGAAATTCAGGCAGTTGCAGCCACAAAAAACTTTCAAGTTGTCAGAATCGGGGTTTGTTGTTTAGGTTCACCATGTGCTTACAAGCTCTGTGAATCTGTGCTCTGAACAATTTGTTTTTCTAGGAATTTGCATTTGCCTTGCCTTAACTCAAATTTTGTGCCCCTGAGCTTACAGAGCTATTTTAAAATCATGGTAGCTGAGGCTCTCCCAAATACCATTGCATGTGTACTCATGATGTGTCTGCTTAATGTGTGGACAAAATGGATTGATGTCCTGAGCTGGGTGTGTCTGCACAGCACAGTGGAGTGCTGGCTGACACGTCTGAGCTGGGGCTCACTTATGGATGGAGTTTAATTATGTCAATGTACTGATTGCTCCAGGAGGATATATAGGATTTTACAGTTCAGAATTGGCCTGATTGTTTCTGCAGAGAGTGGCACAGTGTTGCAGGCATAAAGCTAAGATGGGTACAACTAGGAATTCAGTCTGAATCTCTTAGATTTTGGGCAAGTGTCCAAATTAATGTAATTTTTTTTTCCTTTTTTGTTTCTTTATTGCCTTTTGGCTCCTGTGATAGCAGCCAGGAGGTTCATTCATGGTCAGAGTTCATCCAATTAGGGCCTTTCCAGGCACTTCAGTGTTGATCTATTAACCTTCACAGTCAGCGGAAAGACTCAGCATCTCGCAGTTTTTACTGGAAGTGGATTGGATTCTTACTGAGATAAACTGCTTTTTCTGAGTGGCTGCAGTTATAGATAGCAGTAGAATTGGGGGAAGCAGTAGTGAGGAATTTTCAGAGTGGTATGCAGTGAAATGTATTAAAGAGTGTGCACAATGTAAGAGCTATTGTCTCTCATGAGGAGATACGGGAGGTGAATGTTCCAACATCTTTACAACTTGTGTTGTCTAAAAATTGATTCAGCATACTGGGCTTAGTGTTTTCTCTTCCAGTGTAGCACTATTAGTCAAGGCATGTATTTTTTGGATCATTATAAAGCTGCCTAGTGGGATAACGTTGGAGAGGGAGAAATCCATGTGTGCAAACTAGCATTGTAGCAGTGTGAGTGTTTATGGCAAGACTGCATTGCTTACTTTCTAGCTATGAAGCTGCTGTGAGCATCACACCATACCTAAGCTATGATTTCAATTTTAAAGTCACTACTGGTCATTATCCCATAGTTAATACCTGAGGAAATGATATATTATTGCTATTATAAATTGTTTCTTTACTGGTTTTGGTTTCCCTTTTTGCTGAATAGCTGCTGAAAACCCTCCAAGTCCCTTCAAGCTGGATTACAGTGGTTGAGACAGAGAATAATTTTATCGCTTTCTTGTATATATGTATGTTTTAGGAGCATGCACTTACTACATTATTTATGTGGGTATTGCCAAAAAGTTAAAGGATAATAGGAAATTTTGCATTATGCTACAACTTTTACTACTGATGCACTTTCTGGAAATAACTTGAGATAGTTAGCTCATCTTCTGATTTATTTTTTTTTTCTTTATACTTTCAGGTATTTGTGGTTCTCAGTGATAGTCATATATCATTTGGATTGTTCAGCCTGGAGCTGAGATATTCTGGGGACACACCTTATGGCAGCCTCCCACTACTTAAAGAGGTGCTATAAGAAATCTGCAGAGAGACTTCTCTCAAGGGCATGTAATGGTAGGACAAGGGATGATGGCTTTGAACATCGAGAGAACAGGTTTGGAACAGATGTTAGGGAGAATTCTTTACTGTGAGGGTGGTGAGGCACTAGAACAGGCTGCCCAGAGAAGTTGTTGGTGCAGCATTCCTGAGCAGTGTTCAAGGCCAGGCTGGATGGGGCTTTGAGCAACCTGGTCTAGTGGAAGGTGTCCCTGCCTATGGCAGGGGGGTTAGAAACAGATGTCCTGTAAGGTCCCTCTCAACCCAAACCATTCTGTGCTTTTATTACATGCATGTTCTATGAAATACAAATAGTATTGGAAGACCTATGTAAAAAATGAAGCATTTAAAAACTGCTATTGAATTTTTGTGTTTCTATTACTCTTTTTCTTTAAGTATTGTACATTTAATTTTACCAGATTTTCAAAATTTGTTTCTGGAGGTTACTTATCTCTGTTGTACAGTTTTGAAACTGCAAGCAATATCATGTGTTGAAATGTGGCTGTTTATTATATATTCTGATTTTCTGTGTGAAAGGATTACTCACAAGAAGGAGATAAGGAAAAAATGGAAGAACATAATGATTTGCTTCCAGATGTGAATTCTTTTTCCCCTCAAGGTATATATGTGAATGACAGATACTCAACTGAACAGTGGATAAAAGATCTTTATATTAAAAACAAAATAGGGGAGGAAATATACCTTAGAAGAACAGTCTCTTGGAGACTCACCATTGCTTTAATTTGCCCCCCAAATTAATATTTTAACTTCATAAGATCTGCAAGAGTTGTGTGGTGATTTTCATTTGTCTTCATGTACTGCAGTGGTTCTGTATAGAAAGCTACATTAATGTTTAAAACAGGCAATTTTGTTAAGAACTACTATATAATCTAAATCAGCATTAATTATTGTCCTTGTTAAAAGTGCAGCAATAAACCATCAGAGATTAATCTGTTAGGCAACTCGTAACTGTGGCAAGGTTGCTCTGTGTGTGTGTATGAAATAAAAAAACCCCAAAAGTCCAAACACAAACTCAGCTTTATTAGTAAGTAAAGAACAGTGGGAGACTCAGATGAAATACTTAAAATAAAAAGCTTTGCTCCTTCTACAAAAGAAGAGCAGTTTCATGTTGTTTATAGGTAAGGTCCAGCTATTGCATAATAGCCCCAGCTAGCCATAGTATACATAATTATGATATACCTCATAATCTCTATTAACATAATACATTTTTCTTCCACAAGAGAAATTAGATGCATAGTGTTCTGTGGCTCACGACTTTGCCATCTTAAAGAGATGCTTAGTATTTGAGTGATGGTTGAATCACCTATTTTATACTTAAGTACATAATCCCAAGAAGGTTGAAATCAATGTGTTAATTGGTAAGTGATACTGTAATTATGTGTATAATCATGGAAATTTTGAATCCAGATTATTTACTTGCTCTCAGGAAATTAATCTACAGAGGTCATATATTAGATTGCTTGTTTATTAAGTGGAACCCCTGTAGTTACAAAGTACTGATTGGCTATAAGCTGAATGAAGCATTCTTACAGCTGTATTCAGCAGGTGTCAACAGTTCAAATCTTTGAGTGGGTATTGATCCAGATTCAAACAGTTCATTAATCTAAGCACACATTATATAGATTTTTCAATGCAATTTTGAAAGAGTTGAAAAATCGTATTGAATGATGAGAGATGATACTCAAATTATGTTTTTATGGCAAATCTCCCTTGTGCTTGTGACATACTGAGATGAGGTTGGGTGCTAAAACTGACACTGTCTTGATTTTTATTTTCAGATGTACTTTTCTGCCTTGAGAGTAGCTTCAGTGGGTGAAGTAGTCTTTGCCTGCTGGCAGTGCAAACCATCTGTTTTTCTAGCATCAGTTTTGTCACATACAGCCCCTGCTTCCTTTTAATTTGCTTGGACAGAAATAGCTTTGGTACCATTTGAGAATCCAAGGGACATCCAGATATTCCTTGTGTTATTATTTCTTCTCCTTGGTCGTGATCCTGGAATCCTCTGGCAAGGCCATTCAGCACAGATTTAAAAACGGGGTGGCTCTAAAGAAATCATCTAACACCTTGAACCTGTGAAGCTAAAGCATGTGCCTAGGTGCTTTGTTGTTGCATGGGGAAGAATGCCATGGAGATTGTGCTAGGAAAAGCATTCCAAGGTATTTGGCTGGATTTTTCCCTCATCCACACTGTTCCACCCCAGAATGGGAGTTAGCTTGTCATTCAGATCCCTTTTCCAATGCTGTTTGCTTACCTTTGAGGTTAGTGAGAGAAACAGTGTTTCCCATTGTGATGAGTTCGGACACAGTTTCAGCAAGCTGGTGTATCTATAGGCTTTTAGTTTGGCAATTGTGAGATTTTACTCCCTTTCTTTTCTCTGCGAATTGCTAGTGTCTTTGTTGGTGTAGAAAAGAAAAAAAAAAAGAGAAGAGATGCTTCTGCTATTACTAGTGAGAATAAAGAGGGAAAGACTGTTCAATCTTAAAGAAAAAAAGTGCAATATATAGAAAACAGATCAGGGTTTTCAGGGGTTACATTTTTTCCTTACTGTAATGATCAAGCTAAAGATACTTACAGTCCTGCTGACCAGTTTTAATTAGATTGCTGTAATATTGGTACTGTGTATTAGGATAGCAGGAATGCCTACTTAATCATTTACAAATGCTAAGAGGTTTTCATTCTTTGCTTTTTCTTGCTCCTTGTGGTTTCCAATATTATTTTTTGCAATATTATGGAAGTTATGATACCTCTCAGATACTTGTAATTCATATAATATGAATTGCAAAGCTGCAAAGAAAGTAACAATTATGCAATAGAATGTTGTAGATCTGATGCAATAAAGATACTGTGCAAAATCTGACCCAATTATCTTGCAGTTTATGCTCCTTTTATACTGGCAATGCTGTTGTTATTTCCTGGCACTAATAACTAACTTTATATTATGCTTAATTTCATAATGTACAACTTGTATTGTACAGATTGGATATCTAATAAAAATGCAAAATTGTAATAAAGCCTATAAAATAATGGATAGGGATTTTTTCAGAAGAGTTGACATGCCTGTCAAGATAATGCTGATAGAATTTCATATGTCTGCAGTAGGACACCAAATTAATTACCAAAGAATCTGACTTTGTTAGTCCTTTTTTCAATTATATGATAGCTTCAGTGCTCTGGAAAAAAAAATCAAAGCAGAATTTAAAACTGTTCTCAGAATGGCAGGTTTTCATCTAGAAATGTTAATGTATGTTAAACTTTAATTAAAAAGACTGCATATCATATCTTAACCTTTTTAAAATATAGCATAATTAACTATGGTACAGATACTATTCAAAGGTATGTTATTTTATTGGAAAACTCTATTTTAATGTAAAGGATTTCTGGTTTTTAGCAAATCATTGTCACCTTGTAATTTTGGAGAGCTGAGCATACACGCAGTGGTGCAATACGTAGTCTTCCGTAAAGTCCAAGGGTGTAATTCAGTCACAAAAATTGGTGACTTTTCCAACATGAAATATAGATTGAGCACATCATACAAATATAAAATACCACAGTTCCTTTGTAACCTTTGTGTTTCTAATGATATTTTATCCAGATATCACTACACTGTTGAAAGATGGGGGTCTGTAAATCGCTGAGTTCCAAGACCGGCTTTTCTGTCAGGCTGCCTGTCCTTTGCTGCTCCTGATCCCTGCCGATCCCTGCATCTGGATGAAGTCTCCTTCCTTTGTCTTTCACCCTGGGTGTGAAGGCACGCAGGACATCAGAAGTTTCTGGAGCAGTGGTGAGGAGCTGGAGGCGAGGCGCTTGGTGGCCAGATGTGCGGTGTCCCCGCAGCTGGCGAGCAGCGGCACCGGGCGCTAGGTGTCACTGTTCCTCCACGCTGCAACTGCCGCCCGGGCACTTTTTGGGCTGGGCGTGTAAAGGAGCTGTAGGTGGCAAAGGTTTGTAAGCTTGGTTTGCACTTCAGAGCATGCAGTCATGAACTTTGAGACAAACAGCAGCTGGACCTCAAGGCATTTTCTTGTGTCATTTCATCATTGAGCATGGAGTTGAGATGGAGGTGCCACCAGGCTTTTTTAGCTGGATTGGTGTGAGCCAACTGTGGTCTGCTGCTTTTGACCTACTGAAGCCTTAACGCAGAGGAGAGGAAGCAGGTTGTTCGTTTTGATATTTACCAGCAAAGGGATGCCCTTTATTTGTAGCCACTCACTGGAAGAACTGCATGAGAACGTTACTAGAACTTCATAGATGAAGGTTGGTTGGGTAGTGTGTGCTGTAGTTTCTTTCTTCGCTCGCTGAAGCTTGCTCTCTTTACTGCCAAAGGTGAGCAGTAAAGGGGAAAACACAAGGCCAACACTTGCAATAGGCTTTTTTATGTCTGTGTTTAGAATTTAGTTGAGAATTTATTTGAGAAGTACCAGTGACAAAAGTGAGTATAGAAGCTGAATATATGAGGTGTATATATTAAATTAAAATCTTAGAAATAGGTTTAGTAACCTACAAAAAAACTGTTGGTGTGGATGTAGCTCCATACCTTTTAGAAGGTATTTTCTTCAGGTCTGCCCTTCCTTCCATAAGGAGAGTTTTTTGACTAGGACATTTTTCATTCTTGAAATAAACACGTAGCTTTTAACATCCAGTAGCGGAAATTAGAAAACTACAACTACTTGTGCTGTATTTTTACATTTCAGCTTATCATCAAATCTAATTACTTCATCATGTAGCAACTCCTGTGTCAGTGGACATCTTTAAATGAAGGTAGAATATTTTTCTAAAAGATACCCTGCAAGTAGCTTAGGAAGTACAGGCTTTCTGCTTGAGTTACTAGGTCAATTTTATGGACTGTCTATTACATGGGACCTAAGGCTTTGTATCAGAATCATGACTTCACCTCCAGGTAATCTTAGGTGGTGTGCTGGTGTGTGACCTCTCTGCTTTTCCTGTGCTTCTGAGTAGAAAATCTTGGGCAGTATCCCCATAGAATGGAAAGGGCTGAAAATCTAATGTGGCTTAAATTTCAATCATATTTGTGTTCTTTGTCTTTAGAAAAGTAATAGAGCTATGTTTCTTATTTATTGTCCCAGTGTGTAGTGTAGAATAGCTATTTCAATTACAAGAATATTTTTTATTTTTGGATTTAGCAAAAATGGGCTTCTTTTTAATGTTTTGTCCCAGTTGGTAAGATGGTTGAGCAAACGGGTCCATTCAACGCATTTTGGTCGTGCATAGTGGTAACTGATTTGTTTTAGAATTCAGTTCTGGTGATGATCTAAAAGGTACAACTAATCGAATTCTCTTGGCTAGGTAAGCTTTTCAGAGCTGAGGAGCAAAAAAGCATATTATCCTTAACATCACAGGACTGGATAGTCCCTGGAATGTAATCATGCTGTTTATGTGTAAAAGTGCATCTTCAAGCAGTAAGGATGGAGGTGACAAAAGTTAGTTAAATAAAAGTGCAGGATGGGCAGCTCAGCAGGTCTCCATTTGACAGCTAATGGACTGCTACCAGGATCCCAGAGATCCCCCGCTAAAAGGTTTTTTTTTTTTCCAAGACATATTTGGAAATAAAAGTATTAGTTTTAAATTAAAATTAAAAGTTGTATCCAACTAAATCAGGCTGACAGATCCACTCTTAATTAAGCTTTAATATTTAAAGTCTCACTAAGTTACAGATTTTATAGACATATTTGTCACCACTGAATCTTGCCCACTGCAGGTTGGGTTGTCCTGCATGGGGCTGAAATCCTGTTAGAGGAAGAATGAATTCAACATGGAAATGAAATGCTGCAATGACAGAAGCTGGAAATTAGTTAGGCTGCCTTTCAGAGGATGTATAGAGAAACAACTTCTGTCATATTGGTGTAGTTTAAACTCAGAGGTGATTGTGGTGTGGCCACCCATGTCACTATGGTAAAGCCAGCGGCTTTAGGGGGATGCCCATTCTGGGAGCTGCACTACTGCAATCTTCACATGGCTGATCAGGATCCTTGAGATGCCTATCATCAGAAACATCAAAACTGGCCCATTGGTCTTGCCCAGCCTTATTTCCTTCCACAACCAGGGGTGCTGGTGCTCAGTGGCCCTTGCAGAGCGCAGAGCCCTGTACCAGAGTCACAGCTGAGACACAGTCCTGCAACTTGGAAGCTACAGATAAAGCTGCACAGTCATGCTTTATCTGGAAAGGGCATCACCTATATATATCCTTTTGCAAGATGTTGCAGTTTAATGACCTGATTCTCTGTCTCAGCCCTCCATAGCAACTGTAGGTTTGGGGCAGTACTGTAAGCAAACAATGAGTTTTGTATGCTTTGGACCTCAGTTTTGGGCCTCAACTTCCAAGTCTGGTGAAGAGCAGACTTCAAGTTAATAGGTCAGAGATGTCAAAGTTTTCTGCCCTGTTTGTAAATAGAGAAGATTTGATGTAGGTATTTTAAATAGTGTAAATCAGGGTAGGCTAGTTAAAGGAGCATTTGGGACTGGACTGTGGAAAAGGAACATCAGGATTCCTCCAGCCTGCTGTGGATCCTTTGGAATCAGCAAATTTTGGGTTCAGAATCTCTCACTTCTTCCACATGAGCACGTCCTGCTCCCGCTTTCCTGACTGACCTGACTTTAGATGTGACCCATGGCACTTCCTCTCTTGCACAGAGGGTTTTTTCCCTAATCAGAGACCTACAGGTCAGAAGGAAAGAGGAGCATAGGGAATAAAATACTGCTGCTATTTACGTGTTTCTAGAGTGGCTAGGAACCACCGAGTTTGTGATGCCAATCCAGGGCCCAACTTCACTCAAAAACTTGCGTTTTATTTAATGTTTATTTAAATAGCGAAACTCTTTGATTGTTAAATTAGCATTAAAGCAGGCTGGAAACTAGTTTACAGTCTCTGGAAAGCAGCCATACATCATCAGTGTCATAAATTATGTCCTTTTTTTACCAAGATATTGGCTGCCAGCTGAAAGGTTAGAAATAACTTATTTTATTTTCAAATGCAATTTGCAGTTTATCTACAGAGAGAGATGAACAAAATGGATGCAGCTGTTTTTCAGGTTAACCCCACAGAGTTGTCAGTCATGGAGTTCCCAGGGAAGTGCAGTGTTCAGTATTATACCTACAGAACAGGAAAGCCTGCCTTTGTGTGGCATCTGAGAGTTAAGGGGTGGAGGGACATGTGCCTGCATTGGCAGAGAGCCCAGGCTGTCATAATGACAAACCCCCACAAGAAAGCAATGGAAGAACTCTCAGGATATTAATTCAACAGAAGAGTGACGTGTTTAGGTGATGCAAATACAGTTTCATGATGTAAGAAAAGGAGGGGCATGGTTTTTTAAGGACTTCTAGTGTTAACTAGCAACATCAAATCCCATTTCTCTGGTTAAGGTGTACTATCTCACTTCAATGTTTGATGAGATTTAATTTTTTGAAGAAAAGCCACTTTCTGTTTTGGAAACTTTTGTGCCTCATGAAAGTACCAAAGATGTGAATATCTGAGGAATTCCCATGAATTGGAGAGGTTATTTGGCCATTTTTCAATATTTTTTTTTAGTTTTTTTCAGTGCAGTTCGTACATTTCTGCAAGTCAGTTTGTCAGGGAAGACTGTAACACAGGAGAGTAAATCTTGAATTAATAGATCCAGTGGCTTAGCATTCATGTCAGGTTACCTAAAGTTATTGTAAAATGATACATAAAATGATTTTTAAAAACAGTGAGCCCCCCTAGGTTGTTTAATTTTCAAATACATCACTCAAGCTGCGATGGTTTACAGTGCATGTGACACAGTAGAAGAAGGATTACTGTACGTGTGAAGCATGAGGACAAAGATTACTGGGGAAATACTAGAGTCAGATGTAGCTGGGAATCATTGTTTTGTGCATGGGAGATGTTATTTATTTACAATATAACTTCCTTTGATTTGACAGTGAGACTGGATCCTACACCCAGCACACAAGCTCAGGCTGAAATACGATCTGTGAGGCATAGATGCTTGTTGTGGTTTTGTTTGGTGGTCACACAGCTGCATCTTTAGTGACATTTTATGTGTACAACTGCAGCAGGTTTACTTTGTAAGATAGTTTCCCCTGGCATGTGCCTTTTTAATGTTCAGAGAAAAGTCATGCAATATCTGTTATCTTGATGTTTTGTGACCTGGGAATGGAGCTTATGGTATAAGAACAGCAAGCAGAAACTGGAGCCTTGCAGTGAGAATGTGCAGGTCAAGTCCAGTTGCATGAATTATTGTTGAATTTTTTTATAAGGTTACTTACTGCTGCAGATTTTTAAATGGAAAATACAAAATCATACAGTCACTCCTGAAAAAATTTCCCTTTGTGTTAGTGGCATATTCCTTGTGCTCAGGAAATCAATGCTGGTGATGTAATGGGAGTTTCTACATCATAGTGGTATGTCATTCACATGAAGAGAGCATCGTGGGAGCTGCTGAGATTGATGTCCTCTCTAAGAATAGCACTGATTATAGAACAGATTTTCCCATATACAGAGCCATTTTTAATTCACTGCCTACTGCAGCTGCCAGCCTGGGGAGATAATTCCTTCTAGCAGAATAGCTCTAGATTATTATAGGGAAATCAAATTTGCATAAAAGCATTTTATCTCTTCCCTTTTTTTCATGTCAAAGTTACCAAACATTCACTGCCAGTTACTTTGCATGGAGGAAGAACTTTGTTAGAATTACATCTTAAGTAAATTTTGTTAAGATCTTTCTGACTCTGTTGTTTTATGTATTTTAAAATGAATACTAAGCAGCTACAAAGAAGTATTGTAAGTGAACAAGCAAGATTTTAAAACAGAAAACTGAAAATGAAGAGCTGTTTCTGCACACCTTGAGGAGCCCAAGTGGCCCCATACACATCTACTCAATTATGTGGTCCTTGTGACCTTGGCAGGCCTGGTAGGATGGGTCCCTGTGGTTTGAAAGTGTAATGTAGCCAGCCAGTGTGCAAATCTGTGTATTGTGATTTACTGATGAGGAAACTGAGGCACAGATAAGGTAACTAACTTCCCTAGGGTTACAAACTGTGACCAGAATAGACTTAGTCTCCTGAAATGAATGTGGTGCCCATGTGCTTGGACTCTTCCCCACATTGTTATGTTCTTTGGCACTCATTCAAACAGATTTGAGGTTCAACAGCAAGAGTAGTTTTGCTGCATCTTTGACTGATATTTTTAATATATATACTTACCCAGTATTGCACTTAGCTATGTTTATCTTAGAGTCCGGATATAAGCTGTTTTTTGAAGGTCCAGGGAAATATTGTACTGGGGTCTTAGGGTAGAGAATGAGATTTTCTTGCTGTTTTGAAATTCTGCTTGATTTGGGTTTGCTTCAGCCTTGTTCCCAGGTCAGTGGACTACCATTTGAAAGTTTTAATGTCGTGCCTCTCCTCTGTTAAGACCTCTAGAATGACTTGTAGAATTCTATAACTGTACTGTACAAGCTAGATATTTGAAGAAATCATCAAGGCGTCATTCAGTTGCCTGAACTGAGGTAGCTGAAGCCTCTATTTGCTACCCCAGAAAGGTGCAGGCATTCCAAATATATCGTGTTGGATCCAGGTTTGTGGAGATGCTCTCAGATAGATGCCATTGCAGAGACAACTGGGCTGAGGTCCCAGATTTCCTGCAGAGCTGAAAAAGCAGGCTGAGCTGCAAGAATGGGGCCTGACACACTGACCATGAAGGCAAGATGGTGGCTCATACCTGGGTGAAAGCAGTCAGAAGTGGATTAGCCTAGTTTCAGACTCAGAGTTTGCTGCTTTATTCCTTTGAAAACTCTTTGAAGAGGAATGGTGGGTATGAGAAGGCAGTTAGACCCCCACCACAACTGTGAATTTCTTGGTGTGACAAGGCTGAGAGGCTGCATGGGAATTGGTTTCTGTGTTTTGCATTGTGGAGTCTGATCCCAAGGTGGAGTGTAGGCATCTGGAACTTAGGCTGATCTGTCCCAGTGGGACTTCCTACAGTAAAAGAGATGAAGTGCTGAGTGCTCCAGGAAGGTCCACTGGAGTCTTCTAGCACATGCTCTGTAAGAGATCTCAGTGGTTTTGGTTGGAGGGGTCAGGAGTGAAATGAATATTTACATTGCTAGTTATGAGATCATGAAATATTATACACAAACAATTAATTGATGACCTTGGTGCCTCTTCTGGCTTCATTGATTTCAGTAGATGGGGCTCATAGAGGTCTTGGCCACTCTCTGCATTATCAGCCGTCAAAATTATGGATTCCCTGAACAGCATGCAGACTTATATTTTCCCCAGGAACTGAGATAGCCTGCTTAAGTACTGTGCTCCCTCTGCTATCAGGTGCTAACGCAGAGTTTATGGTTGTAACAGGCAAAATGACTTTGGAGGATTGTGCTGTAACCTGATAGTTTTCCCCTACCCTCAGTGTTATAACATGATTTGGTCTTGCCTGTGGATGGAAGTAAATCATATTTTACCCTCACTGCTAAATTGTGTTATGGCCCTGACCTTTATAGGTGAGACAAAACTGCATTATAATGTGGTTATAGGACTGCTGTGTTATACAGGGGAAACATGGTTATCTGAGGGTCTCATGGGAGTGTCCTAAACCAGAAGACAATTAGGAGTTTGGATAACCGGGAATTTCAGCCCCACAGATGCATTGAGCTAAATCAAAGCTTCACTGTTGAAGCAGGGGGACAAATGTGAACCTAGTAAATATGCATTAAAATGTAACATAATCTTCAATGTGATGGAATGGAGTGGAGCAGGCCCTCAGCTCAGCTGCTGTGAGTTGTCATGGCACTGTAGTCAATCTATGACAACTAACACCATCTGGGATCTTCCTGTCTTCCCAGATTGGCCCTCCACTATGTTTTTTCCTAGTATGATTCTTTCTAAAAATAAAAAAACTGGAAAAGTCAAGCCAACATGCAGTATAAGGTCCTGTTAGACAGAAAAGTGGAGGTAAAAAATTGTTCTCACAGCTGCCTGGCTGGGAATGTGGTCATAGTATGTTAGGTGAAATGCTGATTGCATGTGCTGGGATTTCAAGCAGTGCAGTAGAGAACCCCACTGAGAAGAAGAATATGCTATAAAATACTTACCACTGCAGATTCCCTAGAGACCATAGCTGATACATGGTGCTTCCTTCGGAATGACCTGTTCTGTTGGCTCTGTGTGAAAGGCTGGTTGCAGAGACCACAGTGGCTGAGCTGCTGCCTCTGGGTAGGAGCAGATGCTGATCTGAGCAGCCTTAACCCTGTCACAAGAGTCAGTCTGTGGAAGTCACTGTGGGCCTGGACTAGGAACACCTGTTCCTGTGATCCCACTTCTCTGATTTTCTCCCAAGAGTCTGAGTGAAACCATCAAACTGAGGTGTGGATCTCCACACCCTGCTAATTCCCAGTGAGAGATTGGTTTACCTTGAGTATTTGTTGCACCTTTTTATCTAAGGGTGAGCCTTCACTTTATGTGATACAGAGCTGTGTGAAGTACTCTGCAGGATGTTGTGATGATTGCTTTCCTAATATATTCAAGTTGCTAAATGGAGTCTAAAATTAATTGGAATTCTCACAGCATCTTCAGGGATAAGGGTTTAACAGTGTGCAGACCTTAAACTGTTTGCACAGTTATGCCTTACAAAAAGGATGTGTAATGTTAGCAAATACCTCCGTGCTCCCTTTTACAGACAGCTTCTGCTTTCCTGCAGCAGAAGCCTGACAATGGGGACTGCAATCATTTGGTCTTACAGACTGCACTTCACTGGATCTTTATAAAATTGTGTGTGTATATACAGAGAGAGAGAATTTTTTTTTTTGTGCGTGTATACATAGAGTACTATATAGTACAGTTGCATTTCAGATTTTAGTTTAAAAAGTAATTCCTTATGCCAAGGAATTCTCTGGCTGAACCCTCAGTGCTGTGACCATTTCCAGCTCTGATAGGTTTCCCATTCACTGAAGCTGAGTATACAAGTGGATGAAAAGGTGATTTCACAGGCCCACAAGGAAAGTGTATTTCATTTTTAGTGTATGGTAAGGATTGGGCATCAGTATTCAGTTCTGGCTTTCTCCTTCATAATAAAGAAGGATGGAGGCATTTTGCTAACACTGAAGTTTACTTTCTGCAGAACCTTGGTAGTGTATGAGATGATGGAGCGTCAGATTCTTGGGCAGTATTTTTTGTTGATGTGAATGAGACTATCCTGAGTTTACAGAGGATCTAGCTGTGTAAATCCTTCAAACTTACAATTTGCTACATCAAGTGATTTCTACTGCTTCATCTCATAAGTCATAAGAAATACTGCTAGGGTTTTTTTTTCTTGTAACATTTGAAGCCCTGAATACAAACTCATCTTTCACTCTGACACTATACCAGCCAGGTCACCATGTGATTGAAATGTAAAATAATGTCATGTAATCAAAATAAATTTCTTGTGAGCCAGTCAACTCCCCACCTCCCATCATGTGGACTAACATAATAGAGCCTGCAGTCCTATGACTGTAATTTTGATAAGATTCCAGCAGACATCAAAATTTATTATGTCAAAGTTGTTAAAAGAAAAAATGCTGTAAGGAAGCATAATTACTGACTGTCTTTCTTCAGACCGTGTTAGCTGCATATGATCATTGTATGTAAATAAAAAATAGGTTTTGATGGATTTTATGAAGAAAAGACTGAATTTCTTTTGGGCTTTTACTGTCTTGTGTACATGACAGTCTTGACAACTGTGTACCGATCGTTATGTTCCTATAACAATCAGGTAAGAGACTGATCAATTGGAGACATAATAAATTAAAGGTTTAATAATGTTGCTTGTCAAGGTATTACTAACTAAATAAGATCTGGCTTGTAATTTATCTGGTATATTTATATTAAGTGGGAATTACACTTAGAGATTTGTATAATTGACTTGCTTTGCAGCTTTTAAAAAATAGATTAACTTTTAAATTGTGTGTTATTTGCTGTAAATAACAATGATTAGTGAGGTTCAGGCATAGGATGAGGGAACCAACAAAGCGGAACAGGAACCCTGTCAGATGAGCAGCACCATCATCTTTTACAGTTTACATTGGCAGTTAAATTAAGGGTTTTTCTGTTCCCCATAGAGTTCTTCTTCTCTGGGTTTGCAGAAGAGTTGGTGTGTTCTTAGTGGTGTACATTTAAGCTTGGCATTATCAGCAGTTTCCTGAAGCAGCTGTACAACACACAATGTTCTTCTCCATAAGCATTTTGCAGGGAAGGTTACAGAAGCATCCAGAGCCACTCATGGGGAAGCTAACCTTAGGCTAAAGTAAAAGAAGGGCAGAAGTGGTTTTTTATTGATGATGCACTAATCCACTGGGTTTAAACTATGTCTTCTGGTTGACTACTTGCTTTATTTGAAGCCCAAAACATGAAACTCACTGACCAAAAATAATGGTAGTCTAGCAATAAGAAAGGTAAATAAAATACATTGAGTTTTTATCCTTCAGCGCTTCTGTTATCCTTGTTGGAGTTACAGCTAAGGATCTTTACACAATCCAAACAGGTGCTGGTGTTGGAAGAAATTAGAACAGTGTATGGGGTTTGGTTTTTTAAATTTTTTTTGGAGAGAAGTCAACCTCTGTTGCAGGTGTAAGTTTTGAAAAATATAAACAAGAAGCAGAGTCCGTGTAACTGTACCATCAATTAAGTTGGTTTAATAGCATTTCAACTTGTTGTTAATAAAGCAAACATTTACTAATCTTATCTCTTGTAAGCAGGAAGGAAGTTACAGTGCACAGTAATGCACACTGCTGTCAGGAAAAGTGGTTTATAATATCATATGATAATTTGCAGTGAAGCAAAACCAGCAAATTGCTATGTGGGAGCACTCTTTATCCTTTTGATTTAACTTCTTTCCTCCATTCCCCCTTGCTGGCTTTGTTGTTGGTTGTTGTTCATTTCCCTAGTTTTCTGCATCCTTAGCATTTCCTTCTGTAATCTGCTTGGATATCAACAGCTTGGATGTTCCAAGATCATACCACTGGAAAACTGATAATATGGAGGATAAATGGTGTGAACTCTCCTTCCCATGGGTTTTTTTCTTTGCCTTCTCCCTGGATTGAGCTACTTTGAGGAGCAATCAGCATTAATGTTTAATTGTACTCCAAGGAATGCTCTGGTATCATCAAGACTGACAAATGATGGTCTGAGGAATGAGGGCACTTGCTGAAAAATTTAATTTGTCTGTCAGTTTTAAAAAGTTGAATATTACTGATTGATTTTCTTGTCTCACTTGTCTTCCTCCTTTGCCCTTGAATCTTCTTGTACTAATCTCAGTATTGCCCAATGAGATGAAGGCTCTTTGCTTTTAACAGAAGCTTAATTCCTGACTAAATGGAAATTCTTAGCATGATGATGAGGTCCCTAAACAAGCAAACTTCCTGGAGCTGTTATATGCTTAGCAATTCACAAGTCAGCCTGCTAACATTTAAATATACCTAACTTTGAAATTCTGTTAAAAATTAATAGCCAAGAGAGTGCGGGAGGAGTTTGGAGTGCTGGATCACAATTGCTGCAGTTTCCCGCTGCTGTGTGTTAAAGAGAATGAATTGCTGATTAATTCTATAGTTTTGCATGCAATAGTGATTTCTGAAAACATTCCCCACCTCCTTTGTCTGGAAACGATCCTATAGTCTGCTGACATTTGAAAGAATATACAGCTTATCTGTTGTGAAGTCCACTGAAAAATAATTTACTATTCACATGTTAAATATAGGGGCAGTTGGTCTTTTTATACTACTGCAGTAATTCTGTGAGGAAAATTTCAATGCTGAAAATGAAAAAAAGTTAAAATAGTAATAATTTACTGCTTTAGTCTGCAGGGCAGCTGTTTTCTGCCTCTATCTGTATTCTAATAAGTCTTTTAAATGAAGAGATTTATGAGATTATTTTAATTTTGATGTCTTTTTAATGCTTCATGCATTTTAAATACAACCTTTTAATAGTTTTTGAGATTGAAGAATTTAATTTTATTTTATACAGCAGAAATAAATGTATTCTTGGTAGACCGCACCATTATTACTGCTTTTTAAACATTTTTTTAAAAACTCAACATGTCTGGCATATACTGCTGTACTATCAACCAGCAGTGCTACACTTGGCATCCAAAGCAAAGCAGCACTGGAGTCTGAGGGACACTCTGGCTGGTAGGGATACTACTAGGAATAGAAAACCCCCCAAAACTCCGTGTGCTGTGGGCAGTAACCTGTTTGTGGAGTTGCACAGGATGCTCCTGCACAAAGGGAGGATGCTGAATCCTCTGCATGCAGCAAAACAGGTGTGGTTGTGCTGCACATCCCCACTGTGTGCTGCTGCAGCCAAGGCCAAGCCCCAGAGTGGCTGCATGGCTCTGTGGGGGAACAGCCCCAGCCACCTCCCTGGTGCCATCTCCCCACTGAACAGGAGTCTGATTCTTCCTCAGCTCATACACAACTCCTCTCTGCAAAATCTTGGTGCCTTACACTTTTGCTTTGGTTGCAAGCTGTTGCAGCAGGCTTATTTTGCATAAGAGCAGAATAAAATGTATTAAAATCTTTAAAGAAGTAGAAGGGAGTGGCTGACTCTTGCCTAATTTTAGCCATCCAAAAATGAAGTATTAAGCTAGTCACAGATCTTTTCAGAGTGTAGATAGTGGGCCTTGCTTGGAAGGGCATGGTGCAAGTTTTAAGTGTGGCTGGGCAATGTGAAGCAGCTGAAGACTGGCAGTGAGGATGATGAGGGTAGCACAGGGGCAGGCAGGGCACAACCAGGGCAGCCAGAGGCAGGGCTGTGCTGCTGCCCACATAGCCCTACCTCTGCAGGATTAACAGCAGGAGTGGCTCTGCAGCTGGCACCTGTTCCCATAGCCCTCAGTATGGTCGTGGTTGGCATGTCTAATTGCTATATATTAAAATCTGTCTTTGTAACAGTGTTTGAGAGAGCCTGTGCTCTTCAGGCTCCATCAGTTCTGTTTGCTGCAGAGGACTCTGCTCCATGCTGGTGCCATGCTTAGCTAATCTGTGTGGGTACCTGGGGAATGTGCAAATGCAGCACTTGGAGCCACTGTTGCTGTAGTGACTCACATGAATGCTCTCCTGTCAGGCATAGGAACTGGTCTTGTCCTTCTGAAATACTTGGGCTGAGATTTGCCCAGGTCCAAGCTGTTAGGCACATGAGAGGTCAGGGAAGAGCCCTAAGTATTTTGAAAGAACGTCTTCCAAATCATGTTTTCTGCCTTACCTTTCAGGAGAAAATTGGATGGGAACTTAGGAGGATTGGGAACTTGGGGATTTCATAATAAAAGCAACGTCATTGAGCTCTGGAAACATTTCACCTCCAACTGTTACAAGCTCTCAGAGGAAAGGAGGAAAGACCATATTTTCTTCCAAAAGGCCTACACATCTGGCCACTGTTGAAAATAGCATGAGATAGAAACTTGGTCTGAAGTGATAGACTGGTCTTCTGTGCCATTCTTATATGTAGTTTTGTCACTGTAAGATGGTTTAGTTTGATAAGTCCATAGTGTTCAACCTATTCAACAAGAATAAAGATCAGCAATGGAAACTCATACTCAAGTGAGTAAAATCTGTGAGAAAATTGTTTGCTCTGTGGCCATGTAACAGAACTGGAAATTTCTGCATGACTCACCACTCACAGCACCTGGATGTCCTGCTTCACATGCATCTGTGACAGCAGGTACCTGGGTCAATCAGTGACACCAAATACACAAATCATTGTTTTTATCATGAAATACAACTGCTAAGTAAGTCAGTCAGCTGAATGTCCCTGGTTTGATTCTAATTCCTCTGTTGTGGTATTTCAGGCTTCTGAGATTTTTAGAAGGTTAAAACATAAGGCTTGGAAGAAGTAATCTGATAATTATCAGAGAAAGAATAAAATAGGAAGTGAGTAAAAGCAGGCAAGAGCCAGTATCTATCTTTCCAGCTGGTTCTCCATATTTTGAGCATTTCTGCCTTGATCTGCCTTGTGTTAGTCTGGCTAAAGCAACAATCTCAGCTCTGCATGCATGTGAGATTTCAACTACCACACTTGAGGTTTGTAATTAAGAAATTAATTAAAATACTGTACAGTTTACTGCACAGTCTATCAAGAGAAGGGCAGTTTACAAGATTTTCCACATGTGTGCTATAAATTCAGTGCTACAGATATACAGGACCATATTCACACTGACATTAAAAGTTATCCTCCTCCTGCAGAGGAGTATCATGAAAAATTATTGTGAAGGACCAGTAATAAACTAATTTTCTCAGCAGAAACCAAACCAGTAAGAATGAACATTTTAACACTGAAAGAGACTATATGTGGAATCTGAGGTGAGAGGAAGAAAGAAGTATAAAAAACTAAACCAACAAACAATGCCAAACTTCTGAATTTGCCTGCAGTTTCCTGAGGTTACCAATGAACTGCTGTTCACCTTCTGTTGCTGCCCCTTCAATTGCAATATGTTAGAATTCAAAAGTACAAGTCTGAAAGTTGTATTCAATTTTGTACTATTACTGGACCCAGTGATACCATTGCCAGTTACATATTATAACACCCACAATTTAATTTTCTACCAAATTGAGTTTAAGTTAGCTGAAAACACAAAAAAGACACATTTTTGCAGTTTCCAGGCGGAGACTTGTTTCACTATTATTAAAATTATTTCCCCTCTCATAATGTTTATGGTAACATTTTAGAAATTGTGCATTAAAATATCAGCATCAAACTTCACTTTGCATGCTTCCAGTGATGAAAATAAGAAAGAAAGAAGGCAAAAAGATTTTTAGGTTAATACTGAGTGGTATTGGTGAAACTTTCTCTCAGTTGTCCTGTTAAAACTGTCAGGTGTATGTGCCTGTCTTGAGAGATATTGCAAGAAATCATGTTGCAAAGGCCAGGAAAAAAAACAAAATAAGGTAGTACCAGTAGGAACATTTAAATTAAAAGTTGAGAATTTGTGACAGAAAATATCATATTACCCTCTTGCATCTTCTTGTTATCAACAGGAATTGAATTAAATTTTGCAGTATAGTGAATTATTGATCTCTTTTGCAAGGAAGTTGAAGGGTTTGTAGATTTCTCAAGAAATGCTAAGCATGTGACACCTCAAATACCAGGGGGCTCTTACCTTCCCACTGCATCTCAGTGGCATTGCAGCTGAATGATGCCACTCCAGGAGAGTGCACTGAGGAAGCTGATGGGTTGTTCCAGGAAGGGCTTGGCTGTTAAACTGGAGCCTGCCACCTGTGTGCAAGTCAACTAATGACAGGAATTACTGCTCTTTGTGAGTTACAGCAGTGTGCCATGGGGCAGGCTTTTCCCTTCTAAGTGGAACCGTGCTGCAACCAAACACCATCTCTGACCCCCTGAAAATTGTCCCCTTGACTGGAAATTGTGCTGCTGTCAATGCTGTTGCTTAAAATGTCCTAAAACAGTCAGGCAAATTGCAGCACCTGAGTGGGGGATTCTGTACTTGGCAGCATAGATAAATTAGTCTGTTTTTGTTGAAGTGACATTGATGTATAAGAGGGGAGTTGAGAGCTCCTTCTATTTGGGCATTCCAGTGGATACCAGGACACAGCCAGATGCCAGAATTGGTTTTGTTTGAGCATTCTTTATTTTTGCTTGAATGTTGAGCTTTTGCTCTTCCAGAGCCTATATACTTGTTATTAGAGTTCTGTGTACCACCATGATATCTGTCAATATTAAGACATACATAGAAAAGAAACAGTAAAATGCAGTATCAGATGTATTAGCACAGACTGCATAGAAAGTTGAGGGGAAATAGGGTTCATCACCCATTTTTGGGTCCAGGACTCTTGCTTCTTCTCTCACAGGAGCAAGCATAGAAATGAAATAGGAACAAAATCTTGCTTCTTTCCCTCAAATTCTAGGAAATGCAAACTGGTTGAAGTATCTTCATTCTTCCTTAGAACCTCTGGGGAAGTAAGGAAGGAAGGCCATTATACAACAATGGCTGACACTGCTGCTGATGCATGGTTCTTAATGGATCAATGCCTTGATTGCTGGAGACTGATCATAATTTGTTGTTAAATTAATGTATGAGATGTGTAATGTAGGAAGTGGTAGAATGTTGTGTGTTTTCTGCAATTTGCAAAGCTCCAAGCGACTTAGCCTGCTTCAAGAAAGTGCCTTTCCTGCTCTCTCTGGCTTTCAGCTTGTATCACTTGGGTGTTTGACTTGCTGTGAGGGGAGGAAAGGTTCAAATGATGAAGTGATCTCTACAAGAGTCTCTTTATTTTGGAATATTTTTGCCTTCCATCAGGGCTCTTCCTGACTTAGATGGTTACTCATTAAGTGGCAAAAGAGAGAGAAGTTGTCAGGATCCATTTATTATGTATCTCCTTGCCATGAATATGATTCAAAAGCTCCCCTTTGAGTTTGATGAACGTATTTTTGGAGCTTTTTAAGGCCAAAATACTTCCAAGCAAATCGAATCCCATCCTAGATAATGAAATATAGATGAACACATTGAACATCAGAAACTTGATAGCTATTTGTGAAACAGTTGAGGGCCTTTGTTAAGTACTACACTCTGCACTACATTACAAGATGTATTTATTTTGTATGCATTTAATGATGCAGTAAAGATGATGCCTGAAATGCTGAAGTACAATGAGGAATCACTAGTGTTCTGCAGGCAAGGTAAAGGCACTATGTATGACTGCCCCAGAGTACATGCAAGATACAGAAAATGAAGTGAAATAAATAAAAAATGGCAGATGACTAGGTTCTGGATATTGCTAGGTGAATTTATTAATTGCTAATACAGCACCAAGCCATGAATTAGTTGTTGCCATTTTTTTCAGTTTTATGACTTTCCTCTTAAATACAGGTTTGTTAGGAAGGAATCAAATGTCACTGGGCAGTGAATTATACAGAAACAAATTTATGCTTGTGAATGCTGATTTTCCATAGTAAGTTATGACTTTAAAAGGACACTAGCAAGGTATATTTCATAGTTCCAGCATGACTTTTTATTGTGCTGTTGTCTACGATAACCCCTTGTATTTTAGAAAAGGAAAGCTGTCGTATTAATATCTTCTTTTTGCTTGATCATGTGTGAAAGAAAATTGTTATTGTTGGTTTTCATACCATAAAGTTCCTATTTTGTGGTAAAACAATAGACTGTTTTGCTTGCTTTAACATATTTATATAATTCATGTTAGAACTGCATATGTACCAGATACATCTACCTGCTGGTCACCTTAAGCATGTACTGTTTTTGGGAAAGGCTTCCTTTGGAAAAGTTTTCCCTTGGAAACTTCAGTTGTATCTATTGGTCTAAAACACAGCCCTCGTCCTGCTATAATCACGGAGCTGGATAGATCATGTCTGACCTGTCAAAAGCAGTTTCATGCTCTGATGGCCTTTGTAAAGTGGTTCTTGTGCTTGTGGATTCTTATTTTGTATTCCATGTTTGATTGGTAAAACATACTTTATAATGGTTGAAAACATTAATATAGAAAACCAAGAAACAGCTTGTAGTTCCAAGAATTCAAGTGCATGTGAAAGTACTTCCAGTGCCTTTGGTTTCATGTGAAAGGTCATTTTTACTTTACTATCTTGAGAGTAAAATAAAGCTGAGTCTAAAATAAATTTTCTGTATTAGTCTTGGTAGCTTTTTCAAACAATAAATGGATAAGTGTGTCTCCTTGGGGCTAAGCATGGTAAAACTGGGAACTAGGTACACCTTCAAATTTTTATGTTAATGTTTATTTTTTAGAACTGTGGGCTAAAAACGGTGTCATAGGTCTTGGTGTGCTGCTGTGTTTGTTTCTAATACACCCTTCATTTAAGCATGATATTGTGTTGGTTGCTTAATGTGCAGTGTCAAAATACAAGCTTTTCCTTTGATTTAGTTTTTCATGCTGTGATCAGGAGGTTAAAATGTAAAGCCGTTTTAAATATAAAGAAAGTAATTTCTACTTTTTTTTTCTGTATTTAGTTTCAGGCATGATCACATGTTTCAAATATTGCTATTTATGCTACTCAGGTGTTTGTAGACATCTTAACACCATTAAGAGTGCCTGCTTTAGGTCTTGTCTGGCTCAACTGTATGCAACCAACTCTTGATTTTTTCCTCTGTATGTCATACTGTAATGCCAAAATAAGGGTATAATGTGGTCTTTTCTGCACCATCCAGTTGGTGCCTGCCCTGCCATCAGTCTGTTCTCCTCTTGTAGCAAAAGGTGTGTTGCTAATCCTGGCCTCCTTTGCCCAGGCTGTACCTGGGCAGCCACAGGGAGCCCCACCGAAGTGATGAGCTGTGAGTTGCTGCTGAGAAGCCCAGCATGTCTCTGGAAACAAACAAATACTAAAGGCCAAATTCGCAAAGGTGTGAGTAAGGCACCTACAAACACTTCTGGCCGCCTCACAGGAGTTGAGAGAAAGAATCTTACAGACAGGTACTGTCTATCTAGGTATCTCAGGATTCTGTCTCCAGATCTTCCATGTCCCGAATCAGATCTAGGTATGTGACAGAGCCAGAGTGAACCTCTCCCCAGTTTTTGCATGAAACTGGAAAGTTATGGGATTCACTAGTGTGTTGTTATAAGTTTGTGTGTTTAAATGGATGAATAATGTGGGAAATGTGAACAGCTTCCAGATGAGCAGGACTGAACTTGAGGAAGTATGATTAGTAACTTAATTTGAGGGACACACAGAACATCAGATGGGGTCCGCTCCATTAGGGACATTGCAAATGCTTAACAAGGCTGTCTCTTTACTTAATCTCACTGCTTCCTTTCCTTGAATCTTTCTGAATGGACTGAATTGCAGTATTACTTGGATTGCCAATGTGATAAAGCCAAGCTGTTTTCCAACAGCTGTATATGGCATTTCTCCAAGCTAATTTTGGGATGGAGAAATTCCTTTTTCAGCAGTCAGTTCTTTTCCATGATCAGCTGAAAAGCTGATGGGAAAAGGAGAGCTAGTAAGTGTGGAGGGCTGGCACTGGCACCACACAGAAAAGCACAGGGGTAACATGCAGCTCTCAGAGAAGAAGTGAATAAAATTTTACAGGAATGACATAGAAATGTGCCTTTCAAGACTAGTTAACTGCTTATAACTTCTTTCATGTAGCACTTTGGGCCTAAGCGTAATTTTTTATAAGCAAATTGCGTCTGAAATGGCATGAGAACAGGATATTGCAGAGCAGTAATTCATGGCAGAAAGGTGCCAAGTGATTCCTTTAAGGAATGCCCTCACAGTTTGTTGTCTTTGTTAGAAATACCCTGCTAGTGTCTCTGTTGGACACCACCTGAGTGTATGTGGACGGCTTATCTGTCCCTGCACTGTGTAAAACCGCTGTAGACAATCCACTGGATGTTTATTCTTGAGGGGATTATTGGGTTAAAGGAGCTGGATGTGCTCAGAAGACTTTGCTCTGTGAAGACTTATAAAAAAATGTTTAACCAAGTCAGTTTTTAAAATCACTGCATTAGTCATCCAGTGATTATATGAGGAACATTTCAAGAGTATTTCATCTACCATCAGCCCTTAGCTTGGAATAACAATGAGGGTGAACTATTAAAAACTGTGTGCTCATGAAGACCGACATGGCTGCATTGTTACATAGAGAGATCATCTCAGTATTTGCTGTTGAATATATCTTTGCATTAATTCAGCTTGTTTCTGAGACAACACACTGGAAGAAAACATAATTTGAATTAATTATTTGTGCATATGGCATATGCCTGATGTCAGCTAATGCTGCATTAAGGATAGGCATGCTGGGCACGCATTAAATAACAGAGTAAATATTTGTATTGTTTATGATAAACTAGTTCCTTATGCAGATCTTCTTTCTTTGTGTCTCAGTAAACATTCCCATTGGGCTTATTTACTGTGATTCACACAGTGCAATATGTTAAGTGTTATAAAAAGTGTGTGTTTAAATCTAAATTCTGCTGCAAGACCTCACTGTATTTTTAGAGCAATTGATGGTTTAGTAACACTTTAAAATAACATTGAAACCATTATGGCACCTTATTATTATATGAAATGTCTTGTTAACATTAATCACAAAGGTTCATTTTGTATCAGAAATACTTCTATAGAAGTTTCATTGTGATCTAACTGTAATGAAACATGCATTTATCTCAATATGTTTTGAAATATTGATGTCAAGTGATTATTTTAGGAAAGAGTATTAGATGCCCTAAAGTTGTGCAGTAGTTGAAGAAAGGATTCTAAAAAAAAAAGAAAAAAAAGCCCCCAAACCAACAACCTCCACTAAGAAAATAAAAAATGTTAAAATCAAGGACCCTTTGTAAGAAATTTAGGCAGAAACCCTTGCTTTAATGCATTAAAATATGAACAAATTACCTAGTTTTAGAGGATGGGAGAAGGCAAGAGTAGAGATCTGGAAAGTCTGTTAAATTTGGAGAGAAATCTTGATTTGAGCTTGGTTTGCTTCTGTCAGTGAGGTCTGATAACTGATTAAGGAGGCCTAGTACCAGAATGGAGAGGCTGAAACCTTATGGGATGGCATGTGTTTTTCACATTTTGTCTGCCCCAGCTGCAATCCAACCTTGGTTATTCCAAGGTGAGATTTAGGTGCCCTTCCAGTGTTGACAAGGCTGATGCAATTGCCAGATGCATCCTTTAGCAGCTGTCCTGTTGTGTCTGGTTTGCAGATGCTTCTGCAGGCTGGTGTGCTGAGCTTAGAGAAAATGGTCAGGCTGAGCAGCTGTCCTGTCTGAGAAAGGGCTGATCTGTCATGATCAAGGGCTGCTCTATGCAGGGGCAGCAGCACTTTGGCAAGGATTTCCCACGCTACCGGACATCCAGAAGTCTGGTGAGCAGCCCAAACTGAAAGAAAGCACGTTACTACTAAAGGCAAGTGTCCTTCCCTCACATTGTCCTGCCTGGTGTGCTGGGTGGGGTTGACAGGGATGGGTTACCCTCTCTGAGCTGCCTGTCCAAATGTTTTTCCTTAGCTGGGTGGGTGCCCATTGCAGGGGGTCAGTACACCAGCGTCTGTTATCTTTGTTGGCAATGGCACTCGGGAACATAAGCCCAAGAATCCAGGTGAGGCCTTTCCCCTTTTGGGGAAAGATGGTATGGGAACTTTAGCTACAGAATACATCGGTGGATGTGTACCTCTTGCTCTCCTGAAGATCGTGATACCATGTGTGAATGCTGATGTGAACTCGGGTATAATCATGCCTTCACCACTTCCTCTTAGTTTTGTACATATTTTCAAATGCGTAATATTTTACAATATGTTTATCAGAAAATGCTGCCTGACAGAACATGTCTAGATACTGGAACAAAGTACCAAAAATGACAATTCCCAAACAGAACGGAAATAAATCCAGCAGTATAATTTACTTATTAAGTAAAGAATGAGCATTGAAATAGGAGCAGTGCTATCATAAACTTGACTGCAGACTCTGCAGTCCAGGCTTGTAAATAAGGTTTAGAAACAGTATAACTGTTCGGGGAATACATGATTGAACTGAGGTCCTAGTGTATAGATGAAGGCAACCTTCTCCATTATTGGGTCCCCTTTTTCCTGGGCTGATAAATATCCTTTAGCATATTGACATCAGTATCACCACACGTGCCTAACATCTCCCACGTTCTCTCACGTACAGCCATTAGACTTCCAATTAATGCAAACAAGAAAAGGTTCCTGATAACTAGTTTGCTTTTCACTTCACAGGCAGAATGGGGAGAGGTGTAAGGAGAGGTTTTTGATGTTTACTGCTAGTTCAGGTATGCTGCGGTGAGAAAGAATTCTGCATTTGAGAGACAATTGTACTAAAATGGGGAGAGATGTTAACTGTTAATCATTCCACCTTCCCAAGAGCTTTTGAGCTGTTCAAGATCCGCAGCACACATTTGGCAAGGCAGATGTAGTTCTAAATCACTTCTGCAATCTCTGAATTTTGGAAAAAGAGACCACTTTTGCAGTATGAAGCCATCTCCAGAGGACTGTGTGTGATGGCTTTTCTGAATTTGATGCTTCTGAAGGAGGAGAAATAGGAAAAACATTCCCTGATACCTGATCATGAGAGTAGGAGGTTCTAGGTATGGGAGAGGACAGGTGTCTGTAGATGCCAGAGGCTAATCCAGTTTGAGGATAAGTGAAAAACTCTTGATTTATATGCTGTGTAAACAATCTCTCTCTGTTTCTGTACTCGGTCTATGGTGAAGTTGATTGTTTTCCAGTTTTTTGAAATTTAGCTGTGGCTGGTACAAGGTTGACAATTATATTGGCTTCCATAATTTATCCTTTGTCATCAAAGTATTTTTTTTCCTAAGAACCTTATTAGAAATCATCCATCAAGGAAGTTGGGAAATGTGTCCTTAATTCTAAGAATGCATAAAAACACTTGTGTTGGATATCCAAGTAAAATGCTGGTAGGCAGTTTTGCCCAGGGAAACATTGAACACAGAGCAGTCTGTGTGACTGACCTGGCAAGGCACTGATGTGGACAGCCTCTGGTTTCTGTTTTGCTTCATAGCCAGCCAGGCACTTCAGCTTCTCATGCACATTTCCTTATTTTGCTCACCAGTCAGCCCACAGCCTGCAGAATAGGCACCTCATCATGTGTAAAAGAATCAGAGTTTGTTATTTAGGGGAAAATGGGGATTAAAATAAAAAAGATTGATTTTTTTTTTTTTTTACCAGTGTCATTTGGGACTGACTTATAATAAGATCCTGCTGCATTAGACAGTCTTTTCTTCGATTCTTGGCGGCACTAGTTGGATTAGGAGTGTCTAGCATGCAACTCAAATCCAGAGATTGTGTGCCTGGTATTAAATAGTGGCATAAAACTAGTAAAAAATAGGAAAGCCCTGTTTAATAACTTACTTGCTACTTCTGTCAAAATGCAGGAATACATTTTGTTGATTGAGGTCTGGATGTGTTAACGCATTTTCAGTTGAGATGAAATGATTTTGTAAAATAATCATCCCAACACATCTGAAATACAGGCAATCAATTTATATTAAAATATCACAAGTTAAGGCTCTTTTTAGTGTTACGAATTACCTATCTGTGGAATATTGTTAGCTCTTGAATTAAGAGAAATTCCTTCTGTGCTAGCTAGATTGGCTAGCTTTGGTTTGGATGTGCAACTGCCCTGATGTATATTTATATCTACCAGGGCCCATGATACAGTATATGCTGTTACTCCTTTGTCATTTAGATTTTAATTTTGGATTAATAAGATTTAGCGCTTTTTCTCTATGAAGCAATTCTGAGCTCTCTTGATGTGCACATGAAGAGAATGCTGGACCCTGGCTCACACAACGCCTGGCAGCTAAGGGCAGCTGTGGGAGTGGTGATGCGCAGCAGAGATGTTGCTGTGCCAGTTCTGTGACGCATCTGCTGCCTGCTTTGGCCCCTAGGATGAGTTTGAGAGATTGCAGATTGTCTTCAGCTCATTCCTGCTCGATGGCCTCGTGTGGATGCTTTCTGCCAGCCCGCATGCACGGGAGGGTGATGCACTGGGGCTGCTGCAGCTCTGCAGCCGGGATCCGCAGGGGCTGCACGCTCCCGGATCTTTGGGGCGTGTTGTGGATGCACTGCAGGCACCAGAAGCAAGGCAGAGGGCTGGGAAATGTAATAACAGACTTTCCAGAGAGTGTGATGGTTCTTAAGACAAGCAGGCGTGTCTGTATCAAAGCCAACCATTACGGAAAAACATTTGTAGCTATTTTTAAGAACTGAGAGCGAGTCAGGGAATATAACACAGTAAAAGGGCACAGAAGTAGGAGGTTGCACACTTCATTCCTCCAGAATAAATGCATGTTTGATGACCACAAAGCTGTTTGTGGGAAGCAGACACAGGCAGGAGCACTTGTGGATGATTTCTGAATTTTGAAAGAAAAGGAGAAATGTAATTTTGTTGAAGTTTAGCAATTACTTACCATAGTTAATTAATCATATAATTAAGTAAAATGAGACCATATTTCTTGAAATGTGTCAGATAATTATGATACATTTTGGTAATTATGTGTAATAAAATTAATTAAACATATAATTCAAAGAATCAGGAAAATTATTACTTGAAATGATTTATCCCATACGTAGGTCAGAAAAATCTGTTTTATTTTCCTTGTGCTCAATCTGAACCTTGTAATTTGATCTTTTCTGGTTTTGAAATCGCTGCAGATTTCCAGTATTAGTTCTTTGCCTTAATATTAGTTATTGGTCAGAATTTTTCTTGGGATTCTTTAAACCCTATAATATTTTTGGTCATCCAGTATAAAAAACCTTAGATCTCTCTTTTTAGATAATTACTTAGAAAATAGATGTGACTGTTACATTGTGCTGATTGTTGCGCATACAGAGTGTCTGTAAAAGATGCGAAAGGAAAAGAAAATGAGGAAAACAAATATTACCCAAGTGTAAGCCAGTGTGCTTGCAGCTCAGAGGCATTTTAATATGTTTTCTTTTGGCATCTGCCTGAACCATCAAGTTCACAAATACTCTCCCTTGGTATGGACGTCTAAACTGACCTCCCTTTCAAGTTGCAAAATTTTTTATAGTTAGTTCTCATTTCATGACTGCTGGGAGAAAATTCTGCTGCCACTGCAGATGAGATACTCTAAGAAGGGGAAGTGATATAAAAAAAGCCCTATAAAATCATGCTTGTGATATTAATTTTCTCACCTCAGGCTTAATAATAATTTTATGGTCATTTTTGAGAAGTTTTTTAGCCATAATGTTTTATCTATCTTTATGGTCCTTTATGCTGTATTTAATCAGTGTAATTATGGAAGGATAATTAAATATAATGCTACTTAGTTCTTAAGATTTTAGCACTATTACTATTAATGTAAGTAAAAAAAGGCCCTTGTAAATCTTGATGTCTACACAAAGCAAAATATTTGATATGCCATTAAAAAGGAAATGGTGGTGCCTTTTTGTTGGTATGGCAGCACACATCCTACTGCATTAGTTCTTTGGTAGTTAAGGGAATTTTTAGCAGCATGAAATCAACTGAAGTGAAAAACGCTCATTTGTTTTAGGATCCTAGGATGTCTCAGATTTTTAAGGAATAGCATAGGCCTCAATTTAGAAAACTACTTAGGCTTATGATTAAATTAACCTTTAGGGAGTGGAGCTCTTGAATGCTTGTGTTCATGTTGCAGGTTTACATGCCCAAATGGACTGGCTTGGCTGTTTTTTGCATGTCTTGTATCTTTTGGAAAGCAAGCCATGGGTATGATCCTTGTTCATCTTGTTTAAATTCAAGTAAAAGAATCATATATGGGAGGAGAGCTGGGTAAATGGGTGTAAGGAGGCTTATTTCAGTGCTCCTCAAACCTGCTTATGGTGCTGCTGTGAACAAGATGTAGGATGAATATGTAAATCTTGCTCTAAACCTATTCCTTTGCCCATTAATTTCACATTCCTGACTTGACATGGGAAAAACTTCCATATTGACGTATTAGATACTGCACATCTATAATAAACACCATAGTTCCTTCATTTGTTTTCAAATAGATGAAAAAGTTGTGATATTTTAAAGTGTCCTGTAAGTAACAGGAATATCATCAGTTTGATATCAGTGTAAAAACATGTCCTGCATCCTGATCAATGGACACTAATTGTCAAGCTTGTCAGAAGAGAGCCAAGGCTGAATGTGCTCATCCTTTTTAGCTCAGGGCTGGGGCATCTTGGCAAGACTGGGTGGAGACAATTCCTTGATTTTGTCATGCAGCACCACTTGTCCGTGCTTCTCCACAGTATCTGTCAATTACACACCTTTGCAGTCACCATCTTTGGAATTCTGGGACCAGCTTTTTCATGTAAAGTCATGTCAAAAATTACATGTATGCTTTTGAATGATGGATGGTCCTATGTCTTGCACATGCAGATGTCAAACCTGCAGATTTGGGCATTACATTGGCACTAGACTGTCTGCTTTGGGACAATAATCAACTCATGCTGCCTTGTTAGCCCTAAGCTGTATTTACACTTCCAGTAGACAATGGAAGTGATTCAGAATTGATCTGCCATGCAAATACAGAATTAAAAAAGTAAAATTGTGTTGCATATTCATAGCCTGGAAGTGATATCACATGATTTCATGCCTTTGAGAAAAATAGAGAAAATATATGCTATAAAAACATCTGTAAACTAAATAGTTCATCTTCACAGTGAATGTGAGGTACAGGTAGTTATCACCAGAAAGGTATGATGCCATATTAAGGTTACATCTAGCAAACTTCCAGAAGCAGTCTCCCAAGGAAGGGAGCACAGGATTTGGGCCATGTTTCTGCAGTAAAATTGAGGGAACTGAACTCATTCTGGGAAGGAGACTTGTAGACTGACTTGTAAATGAAATGTAAAACTCTTTCTTATCTTTTCACTCTTATAACAGAATTAATTTTAGAAACCAGAACCTTTTCCATTATATTCTCCTGAAGGAAATGCGTCTTCTATGGGGGAAATGTCTCTTTTTCAGGGAGCCCGAACAGAGCCTGTGTATCACCTGAATGCTGCCTCTGCTGTGCTACATGTGTCAGTGAAGAAAAAATACTTTTTGGGGTTTCATAGTACTGTTACTAACCCAAGTATCATGGTAGCACAAAGTATGAGTAGTAACAGTAGTATATTGATTTGAAAAGTAGTGCAAGACAGCATGCAGGGTGGGAATAGTAGGGGTTTCTGTATCTGATCATATGAAATGCCTTTTGTTCTGCTTGTCCTGCCAGAAGAGAAGGAACAGCACATCCTGAGGATTTTAAAGGAGATAGGCAGCCTCCACTCCCTTCCAAGGAGAGTCCTAGCCCCTTTTCTGTGTCCCATTACAGCTGCTTCTGTCTTGGTGCAGCTTCAGGGGTCAAGTTGGGCATAGGAGCCATCAGTACCCTTGGAAGAGATGCACAAGGCTGGAAAAGGTACAGTGATACTTTAAGGGGACTTTTAAGAGCCAAAGCAGGTGCCAAAAGCAACGAAGTATCAGCACATAACACTGGAGCCATTCATTACAGTGATTGTTTACCATTCATAGCATTGGGTGTACATTGCTTTACTACACTGGAGTGTAAATGTTACATCTGCCTTCTAACAATGGTCTTCACTAAACTAAATTGCATTTGGTATCTCCATTTCCATTTCTAAGGTATTAAGTCAGACTTTATGGGCGTGTATATTCAGAACCTTGGATTTAGATTCAGAGTTTGGCTAAAATCCCTAGGTGTTTAGTTACAAAAACTACAACAAAACAATTGAACCTCTTGTTTTTCCAAAAGAATGAATGTCCCTGTGGGTACAGCTGTGGGGCATGTGCAGTTCAAGTACAACTGCTTCTCTTCCTATTTTAATGAAAGACAAAATGGCAGCTTTTCAGAAATTACTCTTCTTGCAATAAAATGTCTGTCTCTTAGGAAGGAAGACATTTTTGCATTGTTGCTTAGGAAGGTGGTGGTGCAGAAAGTTTTGTTGGTGGACTCAAGAAGACAACATTGGATATGTCTGTATGGTATTAGAACTTTATTAGTGGAAAGCATATTAGGAACTGTATTTCACATTTGGAATACAAACAGAAGCTGTTACATTACCTCTCCTTCTCTTCTCCTTTCAATTAGTTTGTCCCTCACAAAGGATTCTTTGAATTTAAAAGCATTTCTTCTACATCACAAGGGAATTTCTTAAAACAACAATGACAAAAACAGGCCAACTGATAAATGAAGTGATTTTTAAAAGGCCAGGTAATTCTTGCATGATTAAGCTACAGCCATGCTTAGAAAAAGTGTAATAAGGAAGCTGCTTTAATTATAAATAAAAGAATTGGTAAGCAAGATGAATTTCTGCCAAATAGGGAGCTTAGCCCAGCTTTGACTTACAGCAGAACTCTATGGGCCCTTTTCATTTTTACTTGTGTGGTTTGTTTTAATAATGTGCTTTGTTTTTCAGTGATTGGATGGAAGAAGCATTAAGAAGACAATTCATTAATATGGATTTGCATTTTTGAAACTATTGGGTAGCAAAATCCATTAAAAACAAGATCCAATGAAATACTTAAGGGGGCTACTGTTTCAAGTTAGTGGTGGTGTTCTTATAAAGGCACTAGAACCCTTGTGGCTACAACCAGATGTTTTTTCTTCATGTACCTGGCTGTCGCAGGTTGAGGTAGCGTCTTACCTGTGCTTAAATACATTTCAGAATACAAAGGTTTGTATTCTATCTCTTCTCTGAAAACCAATGATTAGAAAGCAAAGAATCACAACTCATGATGCTGGATTCAAGATGGGAAAGGTACCTACAGCCCTTGTAGAACAGGGAGATTTCTCTGGATAATTCTGTAATCTGTGTGGGTTTAAAAACCTTGTATCTAGAACAGTTTCCTCCCCTGTGTTTAAAGCAAACCTCTTTAAAAGGTTCATATACTCTCAGGCTATTGCCATTCTCTCTTCAGCTTCAGGCTCAGAACTTGGAATCGCAGAGTTATTAAGGCTGGAAAAGACCTCTAAGATCATAGAGTCCAACCATTAACTCAGCATGGCCAGGCTTCCTGCTAAGCCATGACCCCGAGTGCTTTTGATCAGCACTAGACAAGATGCAATGGATATTCCTATGGGGTTCTTCCATCTAGCCTGTGTCTTATACCTTTTGAATCAATAGTATATATTTCCATCAGTCTTTGTGGGGGGGAAAGTTAGCTCCTCATCTTTTGTCCTAGAATTTGCCACTCTTTTCTTGCACATTCTATAGATTTTTTTCTTGCTGCTTCTCAGAAGCAGCTCATCTGCTTTTCCACAAGGACCTAAGTTGCAGCTCAGATCATGGTGGTACAATGATCCAGACATTCCCTGTAAAGATTAATTTCTTTGAGTGCTTCTCAGTGGCATTTATTTTCCCCATCAAGCCTTTTTTTTCCTACATGCTCCTGCTTTGCTCTTTGCTCATCCTGCAGGCCATTCTTACAACAGATCTGTTACCCCATGATGGGTATTAAGACATGACTGGGGTTCTGAGGATTCTCACCCTTGTGCTTTACCTCCTCTCTAAATCTCCCATTCTCCTACTTGACTGTTTGCCTCTCTAAAATTTGCTGCATTTGGCTGAAATGCTGTCTTACATTCAGAGGATGGTTCCTTGACTGACATGGCCTTCATAATGGTCTTGGAAGGTAAAAGGTTGTGATAGAGGGACCTAGTAAAAAAGGATATTTTTTTCAAGAAGCAGGAGCATGTTTTTACAATGCTGTCTCTACTGGTCCATTTACCACTGAGAGACGAAAGAAGTGGAGATGAGAAGTTGTTCTGCTAAATTAACCCTAGCTGGTCTCAGGTGATTAGTCACTAATACATTTTGCATGAACACCTTTGGTTGACAAATTCTGACTCCTAGCACCAGGTGGCTAAGAGCTTTCCTACGGAAATACATGAGCATCAAGTAATATCTGCTGTTGAATTCTTTGTGTAGTTAATGGGAACTGGCATCTTCTGCCATCAACTGTAATTCAAGTAAATGATACTCTTTGTGACTGAAGAAATTGAACTATGCTGTACAGCACATGGCCCAACACAAATTCATGTTTTCCAACATCCTAAATTATATAAGCAATGTCTTTACAGTCAAGTTTTTTTAAGGCAGATTAATTGTTCATGTCAATGCTTATTTTTTGAGATTCTTTGCTTTCATTACCCAGTTTTTCTTACCTAACCAGCATTACTTAAGGCAGTTTTTCATAGAAATGACCCATGGAAAAAAGCTCTGAATTTCTGATTTGGTGTTTAATTTGGAAAACCTCTGCATACTTGGCAGTTTGGAAAGTCCAGTGTCTTATGAAGGAATTGGAAGACTATTTTTAGATAACCGTGTTTTGGAAATCTTGCTTGTAATTTTCTTCCATAATAAAATGTGGTCCATTTAATCTGTTCTGCATAATTTCCAATCATGATACTACTTCTTGTGCATAAATAATTAACTAGAATGTCTGAGGTCATTTGTATCTTTTGCTCTACAGAACAAAGGGCATAATGACCAGTACTCAGGATTAAGGATCAGATGGCCTTAAAGTTTTAATATTGTTGTATTCTGTTAGCCCACCTAAACCAAGATGCCAGTGATGGTTTGCTAACCTGCAGAGACAACCTTAGATGTTGAAAAAAGTGCTGGATGGATTCGTGTAGCTGTCTAAAACCTCTGCCTGGAAGGTACTATGTTAACTAGTCACTGCAACATCTCATTTAATGGAACCTTTTGGCAATTCAGGTCTTTATTTCTTTTGTTCCTCCTCTTCTGCCTGAGAATGGGCCAACCAAGTATCTGCTTGACAGGAATGCTGTGCAGGGTAAGGAAAGCCTGTGAAGTGTTTTGAAGTTGCAATGCACAGCAGAGTAACACTTCTATGAATAATATTTTCTGCTCCATTTTTCATGATGGCCAATTAATGTATCAAAAAGAGTAATACTTTCAGAATCATAGTAGTTGATAGGAATGCACAGAATATTTATCTTTGAGGTGTAATAAGGAAAAATAACTGATGAGTATGGCCAAAATCACTTGCAAGAGACATGAGTGAGTGTTCATCTTCCCAAATTAATCAGGAGCTTACTTAAGATGGGAGATTTGACTATTTCAGGTCTACTCGTCATAACTATGATATCAAGAAGGTTTCAGTATCTTGAAGTGTTTTCTAATTAATTTTCTCCCCCACTTTAACTGGAGGAAAATATACTATTTTTACTTTTGTGGCGTTAGTACTATGCAAAGCCACTCCTATATGGGCCTGACCAAATGCAGTGTGTGGGTGCCTAAATGGATCATGTTTCTTCTTTTACTCTGTCTGCTTGAGTATGTAGAACTGGAATGAGTCCAGGCCTGAAGATAGAGAACTGTACAAACCTAAGCAAACCCTCACAACTCATCAGTAGAAAACCCCCTGTAAATGTGTCCTCTAGCTCTCTGTGTCCTCTAGTTTTAGTGTAGAAACAAATTACCTTAACTAAGCCCGATGGACAGAAGTAATTGTGGTTTAAATTTTTATTTTTCACAGCTGTAACTGGAGAAAAGTCAGTATCTTTTTATATGAGTAAATCCCACTAGATTGTTGATTAATATTTTCTGACATTTTTTGATGCAACTTTTCTTCTAATCAAGAGGTTGAGTAGGTGACACAGAAAGGCTAAGCCATATGCTGGGGTTTTATTATCCATATAGAGTTCCAGAAGAGTTAGGGACATGTTTAGCTCAGAACATTTCCAAATAAAGTATCTAAAATTTTTTCGGTGGTGGAGTGTTTTCTTGATTTTGGTTACTTAGAGGCTTTTTTACAATTGCTTAAAGTGGAAGTATAGTATTTCAGGCCAAACAGACTGTATCATCCTCAGATTTGAAGGTTATTTTTTGGCTTTTTCATTACCAGAATTTTTCAAATAATATTTAATATTTAACCTAAAAACAATTTATGGCTGAAGAAGATACTCCTTTTTACTAATGTTCTTTCTTATCATAATGGAAATCTGTTATTTTCCTACCTCCGTTGTTTAAATTTGTCATACTTAAAATTTTGTGGAAACTATCTCTTCTTGAATAAAGATATAAATGGATCTGAATTTGATCTTTCATGAACTCCAGATTTAATAATTTGAAATCAGTTCTGCTGTGTCATTCTCACAATCAGTATGCATAAAGATGTATGTATGTGTATATCTAACATATTTGTGTGCTTGTGCATTTAATTGATGTATTCAGCAGCACTTCAATTTGTACCAGGATTCTTAAGAACTTCAAGCTTGGTATTCTATGGGTTCAGTAATCTTAACAAAAATTATTCCTTGTTTTAAATTAGCTCTGGATTTCCACTGGGAAAAGAATACTATCACCCATATAGAAAATTAGCCTGGGGCTTGATATATCAGAACAGTCAAATTCTTGAGGAATCACTGTGCTCATCATGGCAGAGTGGTGTGGTGTACTGGGGAACAGATTCAAAAGGTGAAGCAGTTTGACAAATCAAATAAAATTCAAGTGACTTTTAATACTGTCAGATTCCAAAGTCTTGCTCCTCAAAGTCTTTGATGATACCTGTTTGATTGCATTGGTTCCCAGCTATGGTACTGCTTTTGGTCTTTCTTCCTCTTGTTTTGTCAGTAGTGTTACCATTTTACTGACTGCCCACTGAAAATATCCCTCCCTCATATGTGTCCTCTCACATTTAGAAATTTTACATAATTGCTGTCAGATTTTGGTTCCCAATCTAGGTTGATCTGCAGAGTGAACTCCCTGGCCCTTGCAATATTTTTCAATATCTAATTTCTTTTTTAAAAACCCAACCCTTAAACCAGTATAAAGTTTTTAGATGTCATACCAGTTGAGAAAACCTTCATTAGGTAAACTAATTGCAATGTAGTGAAATTTTACCTACCAGGATATCTGGCATATTAATTCCAGAAAAAGAGTGATATTTCTTTGTGTGTCACTGTTGATTACATTACTTACTGCCTATGTTTTTAGGGAAGAGAAGTTGGAAAAGTGTTTAAAGTGAGAATTGTAAATAAAAAAATCAAATTGAAGTGAGAGTGAGCAATGAAACATAGAGAAGAAAATGTACAAAATGAATAAAAAAGAGAAGGGAGTAAGTAATTATTAGTCTTTCAAAATGGAGGACAATTTCTTAGGAAGTAGTGCAACAGAAGTGGGGATGAGGACAGGGCAGGTTGTGCAGGACATCCCTTGTTTTCAGGCAGATCCTCAAGTACTTCTGAGTCAAGCAAAGGCAACAGAAACATTCAAGAATAAAAACTGTTAAGTTCTGAATACTTTTGAAAATAAGGCTTATGCCTAAGGGGATTTGGGACCTCATCTCAAACTGGTCATGCACAGGTGTGTAAGCCAAATGTTTTCTTTCATTTATGAATTACTCTGATAGAGGAGGAAGGGCAGAGAAGAAAGTGGGTGAACAAACCCATTTTAGTGCCAATAAAGTGTTGTTTTCTAGGAAACAGTATTTGCACAGCTTCATTGTTGCTGGGTCACTACTTCTGCAGGTCAAAGCAAATCCACGTTTTTATACTGTATCATAAATTTTAATTGTGTTTGATATAGGTATGAAGTTCAGAATTTTGAATGTAGATGAATTATAGGAATGAAGGTAAAATAGGGGAAAAATGTTTCCTGCTGAGGTACTCTGTGGAACAGTGTTTGAGTTATAATAATACTAGTTTTTTAAAAAAAGAGAATTTGTGAAAAAAAAACATTCTTTTTCAGTGTTATGATTTGCACGATGAAACCTGAAAACCATTAAAGTGCTAAAAAAATCAAAAATTAAAGATGACATTTCATCTTGAAGCTGTCGCTAATACAAATTAGTACATGAGAGTAAAATAAGGAAAATGTGTGAATGTAATTTTGAGTTTTCTGGATTCCATGGTTTTTCTGCTCTGTGTATTGTAATTTAGAGTGTTATTTGACTATATATCAAAATTTCCAATTTATGAATGAGCCTTTGTTGTGAACATATACAAGGTACAAACTTTTGACAATGGAAAACTTAATGATCCACAGCAAGAAAAGTGAGAAACAGCAAGCAATAACACATGGAAGTGAATTTGCTAATTTCTTCATTGTAAAGATAATTATGGTTCTGAAATGCAGTGAAAAAAGATGGTGTTGAGATGCCGTGGTTAATGGCGGCCATATAAAACTGAAGTAGATGGAAGAGAACAGATAGAAACTGGAGGAGAAATAGTCTGTCCAGAGATCTGCTTGCTGCTGTAGTTTGAAATTCATAAGGTTTGGTGCTATGTAGAACTGTAAATTCCTTGGGTTTCCAGGTACGTGAGTACTATAAATGAGCTCCTTCACCATGTTGTAATTATGACAGAAGAAAGAACTACTTAGAATCCTTAAATACTTCAGGTTGGAAAAGACCTCTATCGAAGGAATCATTGAGTCCAACCATTAATCCAGTGCTGCCATATTCACCACTGAACCAAGTCCCCCAAATGCCACATCTACATGCTTTCTGAACACCTCCAGAGGTGGTGGTACTTAGGGAATCATAGGATAAATTGGTCTGAAAGAGTCTTCAGGAGATCTCTTGTCCAACCTCATACAGTGTGGCCAGGTCAGACCAGGTTGCTCAGGTACTGACCCACTTGAATCTTCAAAGTCTCTGAACAAACTGAACAACCTTCAAGGCCAGCTCATTCCACTGGTGGACTGTCCTTACAGGGAAAGGTTTTACTCCATATCCTGGTTTATTTTGTATATCCTTTGTCCTCGATATCCTCTTGCTTTACCTTAGGCGCATTGACTTCTGTGCCGTCATGCTCTGCCGGAAAAACCCCAACTTCATCCCTTCAGTGACCTTCCTCACAGGTGCTAGGGGACTGTTGGTAGGTGCCCTCAAAGCCATCTGTTTTCCAGGCACAACATGCCTTGTTCCCTCAGTCTCTTCCCACAGGTGTGGTGCTCCAGTCCCCAAGCAGTCTTGAAACCCTCTGCTGAAATTTGTTGGTTCACGTGTTTCTTGTATTTTTGGGTGGGGTTTGTGGTATTCTGGATGTGGTCTGATGAGTACTGTGCAGGGCAATCATCCCTTCTCTCTGCTGGCCATAGTCCTGCTCACACAGCCAAGGAAACTGCTGGCCTTTGCTGCCTGTGCATGCTGCTGGCTCACATTCAGCTCCATACACACTAAGAGTTTCCACTGGCCTGCTTCCCAGCAAAGCCCAGCCTGTATTGTATATTCCTTCCCCAGTGCAGGCCAGGGCTTCTGTTCTTGTTGAATTTCAGGAGGTTCCTATTATACCTGAAGACAGGTGCCAGATTTGCCTTTGCCTTCTTGGGGGCCTGTCTGTGTCCTTTCAAAGGTGTCCCTTGCAGGTGAGCAGCCTTGGATGCAGCCTGCCAGGTGCTGTGAACACCTATGGGCTGAGTTTTCCTGAGACACCTGAGTCAGTCATCTTCCACTGCTGGGCATCTCTCCTCCAACTTTGCCTCTCAGTGCTGAGGCCTGGAGGACCTTTTTGGTGAAGACTGGATCAAAGAAGTCATAGAGTACCTCAGCCTTACCTGTGTGCGTGGTCACTAAGTCACCTGCATCTGTTGCTGTGTTCTTTGAAAAACAGGTAATTATTTTTAAAGATTCTAATTAAAAGCATGGACACTGTTCTGTGAACAAAGGTCAAGGTCTTCCTGGCCTAGGATCTTGTTTCTGTTTTTAGGTATTTTTTGCACTTTTTCAGAGGATCCAGGCTGATATAAATGACGGTGGAATAATCGGTCTACATGGAAACTTTCTTTTTCTGCTGTTTTAGAAACCCTCTTTTCCTGTGATACAGGAGGGTGTTTATCTTTGATGTCCTTTGGACTATTTTTTAATGTCCTTCCTGACAGAGGTAATGTATTCAAGGGGAGTATATGTCATTAATTTGCAGTGATGGCAATATAAATGGCAGTATATTAATATTTTTCATATTCTGTATTCCCTTCTCAATACATCATGGCATCCTGTTCACTTTTTTTGACCCCTCATGTGTATTGAGCAAATGTCTTCATTGAAGTGCCCGTGATGAATCTTGCATCTTTTTTCCTGAGAGGTTATAACTAATTCAGAACCCATCAGTATGTACAAGTGACTTTAAATTTGTTCCTTCTAGTGTACCCTACTCTGCACTTTTTTCACTGTGAATTTCATCTGCTGTCAGGTTGTCCAATTACCTAGTTTTTTAAAGGTCCTTCTGAAGTTCCTCACAATCCTTTGTAATCTTGACTACCCTAAATAGTTTTCTGTAGTCAGCAGATTTCACATTCTTATTACTTAGAGCGTGTCAGCTTTCAGGTATTAGTAAATATGAATAACTGTGCCTTTCATAGTATTGATCGTTTGGACATGCTTTCTTCATGCACTGGTTATTCTTTCCTCCTTGTTCCTATTTCCAATCATTAGTTGGTCTTTCAGAGTGTGGCAGAAATGCACCTATAAATGACTGGGTCACACTGAATACTCATAGAGATGCATCGTAGCTACCAGGGCTGATCTCCAAGGTGTCCTCAATTCTGGCCTTTGAGACCAGAACATTATCTTGGGTGGACTGAATTCCCTGGGAGACCTTCCCTACCCCTCCAGAATATTTGATTTTCAAGATTGCATATCTAAGTTTTCTAAGTAAATTAATAAGAAGAAGCTTCTAGAGAGACTGTTTAATGTTCCTTTGCTCACTCTTTCCTTCACTCAGACTGTTATGGATGGGTTCTCAGGGCACTCCAGGTGGGATAAGGAATTCTGTTACATTCTGTTTTGTGGCCCATAACTTCTGTGGTAGATAATAACCAATACTCTTTCTGGTTAAAGAGTAAAAATTGTGTACCTCTAATTAATGTGGATTGAGCACAACTTCATCCTCAAGTCTGGAAATGTAATAATGCAGCTGTGTTAGCCCTACTCTCTTGATCCTTGCTTCTGTCAGAACTCGTGCAGTGTTTCCCAGCCCACCTTTGGGGCTTGAAACTGCTAAGCTTAAGAAACTGTTTAGGAAACATGTATTGTGAAAACCTGAGGAGTTCTTGGGCACAAAAGGTTTATGATGGTTCAAGGTTATACTGAGCAAGTAATTGGAAGAGAGATCTGTTGAGAGTAACAAAATAGGCAAAAACCATCAAGAACAGAATATTCCATCAACTAGAAATAGCCAAGGTGAGGCAAGGACTTCAAAAGGAAGTGGCATCATATATTCATGCCCATTTCTGGCTTTAGAGACTGGACACTGAGAACAGAACACATTCAAAAACAGATGAGAGCTCAGCCTGGTTCTGAACCAGCTCAGCTGCTCTTAAATTCTTAGAAATGATAAAAATACTAATACAAACTTCATGCAGTCTGTGGAGCACATGCAAAATAGGATCTTTTTCCTCTGCTTGACCTTCAAATGCTGTCTCTCTTTCTGCTGTGAGAATCATATGATGACAGATGGGCTATAAGTGGGGTTAGATTTCCAAACAGTTTTGAAACTGAGGAAGGTTCTTGGTCCTGAAAGGAGTAGACAGTAGAATTTGTCAAATTTCACCCTCTTTAATCATCCTGTCTCTGACAACAGCAGTGTGATGGAGAGTTGTCCATTCCAGGTATTATTAATTGTGATGGATAGTGATTCCAAGGAAAATTTTAGCTTCCTGGCCAATTGCTTTGTTTAACCCAACTGTTGATATCCCCATGGCTTAATAGGAACAGCGGTCCTGCTGAAAGCTGTTCTTCCAGAAGCTTACTGATATGATGTAATTGACTGCTTGGGGACTCTGTTCACCCTTGTAATCTGTTTTTACACTCAATATGGTGACATTTGGGTTTGTCTGTTGCTTTTCTTTTTGTTAGTTTTTGGGGTTTAGTTTTTTAAAATATTGTTGTTGTTTGTGTATTTTTATTTGTTTGGGTTTTTTTGGGGGGTGCTTTATTATTTAGCCATAATACTTTGTTCTTGACTTTTTACATATATATATGTATAAATATATATATTAAAAAAAAAAGCCTCCTTTTATAAGGAGGCTTTAATAAGATACTTTTTAGTAGATTTCTATGGGTTTCCTAACTCTCCTCTTTAGGCTTTACCTAATTTTCTCATTTAGGAAAAAGGCCCCTCTCATACGTCAAGTTTAATGCACTGTCTGCTGATGTGATGACTCTGAGAGGGATCCAATTTAATTACATTTTGACCACTGCTTCTTAATGGCTAAATCTTACTTCCTGAACAAGTTCCACTGTGTTACAAGAAACACATATTTTATGACTTCTGTGAGCTCCTCAATGGGTTTCCATAGAAAGAAATAAGTTTATGGCATTGAGAGTATTTTCATTCTTTCTTTAACCTAATGTGACACCTGGCCAGTTGGCAGTCGTGCAGCTGAGGATGTTCCTTGTCTCGGTTGCAGCTGATGCTGTTCGTGGGCACCCACGGCTGCCAAACACGTTTGAGTTGCAGTTCTGGCTTCCCTTCCCAGTCAGAGGGGGTGCAGGAGCAGTATTTACCCACACCAAGCAGTGAGGGCTTTGTTCTTGTCTACATGTGGGGGACAAGATGTGGATTTGGAAGTCACAGTGCTCTTGCTCTTTATGTCAAGCCAGTTTTTTTAGCCTCTTGTGTTTCAAAAGAGAGAAGGTCTGGTGCTCAAGACTCCAATGATGAATCTGCCCCCTGCTCTGCTTCAGGCAGGCTTCTGACCCAGCTGGGGCTCTCATGCAAGTAAAATAGGATATTTCCAAGATCTGGTATAAAGATTTACAAAGGAATTTCAAATATAGGTGCTAATTTCAGATTTCTTGATTGTATTATCCCCAACCTGGTGGTGTCTTGGATGAGAGTATACTCTTGAATCTACAAAAATCATGTATTTCTGAAGAAATTCATCCCACCTACATCTATTTTTGTTCATATATGAGAGGAGAGTGGGGCCCTTTCTTTCCAAAAATCTTCTTTACTACTTGCCTCAATTTCTTGAAGTGTAATCATCCTGATAAAACGCATTGCTTTTTATGGTGGCTGGTGCATGGTTATAAACTCTTGATTGTTGCAGTAGTTAGTGATGCTTACTTGGGTTTCTCATCTTCTAATGCAGTCAGTAGGCTAGGAAAGCTGGTGGTCAGTAGGTCAGTTGGGCAACATGAGCCTTCACTGCCAAAACAGCACAATGTGTCAGCAGATGAATTTAATAATTCTTCATAACTCCTTTTCTTGCCCCTTCTTCCTAAACCTTAGTGCTATACAATGGTATTTATTAGGTCAGATGATGTACATTGCTTCAAAACATTAATATGGGAAAAAATGAACAATTGTGATTAAAATTGATTTTTTCCCTTTGGGAAGTTAGAATAAAAAATGGTTACCTGCTCATTTATGAAACAGATTTATTCTGTTGACATGGAGGCTTGTTTGAAATGTAATTGAATTTCTGTTACCTAATGGAAAGTGACAGTTAACAGTATTTATTTTCCATTTGTGTCTCAGTAGATAACATAACACAATTTTGATTTGTAGTTAGCTTTGGAATCTGAGATTGTTCTATCTCTGTAATTGAAAAGATGGGAGCACGATGGCCTATTACAATTCTGGTTTTGTTTTTTTACACCAGTAAAGGCAACATTAATACAGTAAACAGCATCTATTCCAGCTTAATAGTTGTACTGAGATGTTATTTTTGCATCCTGCTTTTCTCATTAGAAACTGCCACATCATGATCTGGATTGATAATTCTTCCATTTAGACACTCTGCAGCACCTAATTTCTATGAGCTATGCCTCCCTTTTCTTGCCCACCACAAAATAACTTTTTTACCTTTGAAGCAAGAATGCTGTTCCTAGCCATAACATGACAATTATATTCTTTATATGTTTCTTTAGCAATTTATTTTCATGATCTCTATCTTGCTCACTTTGTGTGGTAAGTGCTGTCACTCAGCACCTGGAGGACAGCCCCAGGACCAGGGCTGGCCAGCATGAGTTCATGACAGGCAAGTTCTGCTTGACCAACTTGGTCTCCCTCTGTTACAGGCTGACCCACTTAATGGGAAGGGAAAGGCTGTGGATGTTGTCTAGCTGGACTTCAGTAAAGTCTTCACATAATTTTGCACTGCATTCTCCTGGGGAAGTAAGCTACTTATGGCTTAGGTGGGTGCAGTGTTTGCTGGTAAAAAATGGCTGGGTGGCTGGGCCCAGAGAGTGGTGGTGAGTTTATCTGAGTTTGCTCTGTCTCTGAATGAATTGATGGTGGTGAATTCATCTAAGTTTGCTCTGTCTCTGACTGAAGTGATGGGAACATGATGGCCTAACACAATTCTGGTTTTGTCTGATGGTCGTCCCTGTGTACTCCTCGCTGGTAAGGCCCCACCTCAAATCCTGTGTTCAGTTCCAGGCCCCTCAATGCAAGGAGACATGGAGGTGCTGGAGTGAGTCCAGAGGAGGACAACAAAGCTGGTGAATTGTCTGGAGTGCAAGCCCTACAAGGAGCAGCTGAGGGAGCTGATGTTGTTTAGCCTGGAGAAAAGGAGGTTCAGGAAGTACCTTATTGTTCTCTGTGGCCTGAAAGGAAGTGGTAGTGAGGAGAGGGTCAGTCTCTTCTCCCAGATAAGAAGAATTAGGACAAGAAGAAAATCCCTGAAGTTGCACCATAGGAAGCCAAGATTGGATATTAGGAAAAATTATTCACTGGATGGATGGTCAGGCATTGGAACAGGATGTCCAGGGAAGTGGTGTATTCACTATCTCTGGAAGTGTTCTAAAGGTATGCAAATGTGGCACTTGGGGATGTTGTATAGGGGTGAACACAGTGGTGCTGGGATACCAGGCTTAATGATCTTTTCCAACCTTAACCTTTCCTGATGATCTTTTCCAACCTTAACAATACCATGAAATCCATTGCTTTATTATTAATGTTAAAAGTAGCAGATAAGAACTTGGTTCTTGTATTATTACATGACTTATGCTGCAATTTCCCTGCTGCTTTTTATTTAGAGTTCTGCTTATCCCTAAACTATTAGGCAGCTTCTTCGCACAAAGGAAGTTATTTCTCTTTGAAGGCAATGTCTACCCGTTCCTACTGGTTCTTCTAAACCTGGAGTAACATTTTTTTGAAAGGCAGTTGTCTTTCTTTTGTCATGATGAAATATTTGCTGTCAAGGCCAGGTCACCATTTACTTGCCTTGCAACTTGCACAGTTCTTACTGCATTTATGAAGAAATCTAAGATGAGTGTTATATAGCAGCACCAAACATGGTGGAGGAGCTTGTTTTCTCATAAATGCAGAACTGTCAAAGTCAAGTGTTTGATCCCAGATGGTACAAGGTGGTACTTCTTCAAGAGAAGAAGGTGACCTCCAATCACCCACCCTGCTTTCCAGATGGGCTAGAAGCAGGACACTAAACACTCACATTGAGTTATGAGCTTCTACTGCCAGTTTTGGTACACTATTTTAGACTTGTAAGTTTTAAAAGAGTAGTTGTGCACTGTCCTATTACAGCATTTGGGAAGGGGTATGATTCAGATCATATTTTTGGTATATTCAACTGTTATGTGCTCATGAATTCAAGCTTTTTATAGTGGATCAGTTATAACAACTATTAATTATTTTACCATCAGATTTTTTCTTTGAGCTGATGAATAAATTAAGAAGTCAGGTTTTTATGAGTCTTGAGTCCTAAGTTGATTCAGGAAGAGAAAATAGAAACGTGGTACTGTGGTTTCTAAAATGGAAAATGAGTAGAGCTTCTGTGTACCAGTAAGTGTTATCAAGGATTGTTTAATTTAGATTATTCTAAGGGATTGTGTGCATGAAAACCACAGAAAATGGGTACAGATTTTTGAAAATCCAGAAATAGTTCCTGAAAATAGAGAAGCAATGTGTTCTATAGCTCCTGCCTTTAGGTTTTAAATTTTTGTTTCAAACAAAAGAGTGTATATTTTCAAAGTTTACTTCATTAAAACCTCAGTGATTTCTGTTATGAGCTTTGTAGAACTTGAGTTTATTTATTCAATAAATAGATGAAATCATAAATAACAACAGTGCATAAGATAGCCTAAATTGACAAAAAACAAATTAATCTGAGCATAGGACTTGCTGCATTGAATATGAACAAAAAAATATTTCAATAAGAAGCATGAAATGTGTCATATTTTCAGAGCAGCCTTGAGCTGCTCTGCAGTACTCATAAACCACAGATTTCATCCTTGTCCATTGGTTGGCTTAAAATAGTTATAATTTCAGATGTCTCCTGGTTAAAGACTTGCTAATGAACAATTACTTAATAAACCATTTGTAATTGTACTCTTTAATGTGTAAATATGCAGTTTGTAGTGATAGGATATCCAAGCCTGTAATGGCTAAATATTTCAAGACATTTGAATGAGACCTGCAGTGGAGATTTCAGTGGGTCTTTACATATGCATGTGTGCATATGTATGCATAATACATGTATGCATACAGGGGTACACACATATGTATGTGTGTATATAGATAAATCAGGGCATCTGTTTTATAATTAGTTATCAAGTAGAGTTGATAATTAACTCATGAGCACATACTATTCAGTGGTACAGTGTGGCTGCCATATGGGTGACAGCTTTTTAACAGACACAAAAGCTTAATGTTCAGTACTGTTTTGTACTGAAAACATTATATTTAATGCAAGATGGAATTTGTAAACTTTGAAGGTTTAGAGGACTGTCGCTTCATTCCTCTCCAGTTCTGCAGATACTCAGCAGTGCGTGGCAGCAAGGTTTTTCCATATTTCTTCTTTTTTAACCCTAAATTGTGACTGTGTTCTGACTTTTACTGACCTCTCCTACACGCCATATTCTGTTTCTCCAGTCTGGAAGAGAATTTCTGCTGATTTTGTTATTAGCTGAAACATAAATCAAAGTAATTTATGGAGTATTTTGTGAAATAAGAAATTTTCTTCTGGAAGGGTGGCATTTGAGTAGGCTTCATGTGGAAAATGTTGTGTGTGAAATGCGCAGCAATACCCGATGTGAGAAGGAAACAGAGGGTGTACAAATGCTGTTTTGTCAGTTGTTTATATTTAATTGGTGCATTCCTGCAGGAACTGAGCTGTCTCTGTTGATAATTGTGTAAACCAGAAGTTTGTGTGCTTCAAAATAGCTGTGTGGTAGAAAGGGAAATCTGTCTTAGAAGTAACTAGATCTGTGGAAAAACATCCAATAGAGAGAAATAAAAAGCTGGAATCACTTAGTTTTGAGCAGAGATTAATGGTAGAAGCTGTAGGAAGTAATGGTACAAGAAAAGCCTGGGGAGATTCCTTACTTACCTCTTTATTCATCATCTCAGAATGGTGAGAGGAGGGAAGCATCCTACTGGAATTAACGTATTTATCTAGGTATTTATTCATCACTGTTCAATTTGACTTGTCAAATAGTATAAAAATAAACTTGTTAATAGTTTTATTTTTATATGGCAGTTGTCTAGGATGGACAGTTTGTAATTATTGCTGTTTTAAAGGGCAGTGTCTTATGCAGGACACCAGAAACAGAAGCCTGTTCCTGAATCCACATGCTCACTGCTGGTATGGTTTTATTCTGAGATGTATCCATTTCGAGTAAAATTTAATATATATCAAAGAGGTAAAGTTAGCACATACACTGTGTGTATTTTGCACCTCAAGCAATGAAGGCATAGGGCTCTGTTTCCCTGACTCTAACAATTGCTGCTTAGCTGGAGAGACGGTATGTGGTGTACACAGACTTCTTTGAGGAGTTCTTGCAGTAGGATGGATAGTGCTGCAAACTTGTTGGGCTCAAGATGTTCCTGGAGAGTGCCGAGCTCCTTTTGTTGCACGTGTTCCTGGCTCTCTCCTAGGTGTTCTCTTGTGTGCTGGGTTTTCAGGGAAGTAATCAAGGTGAAAGTGGCTCAATCAGTGACATGGGTTGAATGACAATAAAGTTTCAAATTATATCTGGTTTAAATACTAAATTAAGACTGGTATCTATAGTGTATTCACCATAATGGGAGAAAACCTACATATGGATCTGCTTGTTGGTCTGTGGATATGTTGTCCCTAGAGATGGTTCAAATCCACAGGATATCCCTTAGCAGGATTTTTGTGCCTAATCTTGTGAGTAGGCTGTAAAATCAGAGGTGGAAGGACTCCTTTTGACTATGCAATTGGTGTGGCTTGTGTGTATTATTCCTTCTAGTGGATATGTGGGATCTGCTGCATTTTAGACATGTACTCCTGATGCAGAGGCAAATGTGGTCCACCAGTTAAAATATCCATTTGTTTCACTTTAGTCCTCTTCACCATAAAGAGGTGTCAGTGACAGTGTTCCAGTTTTCCAATTAGGAGTCAGATGAATTGGGCTGCAAATGAGCTCATGTGAGATGATGCCAAGCTCCCAGACAGGGATATATCCCAGTTTGGCTGGGGGGAGGCTCAGCTCCTGTGGGCCTCTTGTTTGTCTGTCTCCTATGTTATTTCTCCCTCCTGACCCATCTCAAAAATCACATAGGGTAAACTGAAACTAAAGCAAAGGGGAATAAACTCAGAGGTAGGAATGGATTTGCCCTCTCCTTCCTGTTCTCTCCCTGTCTACCACAGAGGAGGCTGCTGTCCTCATCGTCCCCTCCAAAAGGGCAGGGGGTAATGATTTTAAATTAAAAGAGGGTATTTTAAACGTAAAGAAGGTGTTTTTTACAAGAAGGGTGGCAAAACACTGGAACAGTTTGCTGAGAGGGATGATCCCAGCTCTGGAAATATTCCAGGTCAGGTTGGATGGGGCTCTGAACAACCTAATCCAGTTGAAGAGGTCTCTGCTCATTGCAGGGGAGTTGAGTCACGGTTTGTGTATAAACATGTAGTCATCCAAAAGTTGTGCTTTTATGCTTTCCTAGGAATGCCTCTTAACTTACACACTGGGAAAAATTGGTGATAGGGATTCCTGTCTGAGATCTTGACTATTAAAACCACTGCCCTTGCATTTGTAAGGCACAAAGGGATGTGCATGACATGAAGGAAAATTTGTGGAAAGGTTTACTGCACACGTTGTTAGTGTTAAGTGCTTGTACATATAAATGCATTTTATTTCTGAGGTTTCAGTGAGTACTGTGTGCAGCTTTGCTTTGGAACAAAGTAGTAAGCCATCTTATGACAGGGCCTGAAGTTTCTACATGCATTACTTTTGTTCTCTGAAATTTTTATTATAAGCTCAGCAGCATAAAAGTAGTGGTGGATTCCAGCTCCAGTTTTGATGTGCTGTGCTGAGCTACAAAGATATTTCTAGAGGGAGACTTCACTTAACTGTGCTCAAACTGGAAAGCAGAACTGAGGCTCTGCAAGTGTTGGATCCAGATCAGCAAGAATTTCAGAGCAGGAATGAGGAACAAGGGAGTGGAAGACTCTTTTCAAAAAAATTCACAACACAAACCACAAACAAACAAAAAGCCTGTTGAGAACATCACTGTGAATACTCCAGCTAGACAATTTTGAAAACTAGAGAATTTGTTTGGAGGAATGGAAATAAATTTGGGGAAGTGTTAGGGGTAATAATGTAATTGCATGGAATTGTAAGTTGCTGCTTTCAAGCCCTTTTTTTCAGTGTCTTTTCTTTCAGTTAACTTTCTGGTGTTTTAAAACCCAAATCATATGCATTTGGTCCCAACAGCCCTATTTTATATGTCTGCAGTGCTTTTAAAATACTTTATTTACTGGTTCCCTTGTCAAATGTATGTACTGAAATGTCCTTAATTTTCTACTGAAATCCCAAATCTTGTATTTGGAGCGTGTTTCTGTAAAAGCTTTAAACTGCTTAAAACTGTATCTTGGATTGATATGTATTTCAGGTTCTTTGTTTAAGAGTTTACTTTCTGTAAGCTTAGCATTATACAAGGCACAATATGGAGTTTATTGGCTCAGCACAGAGTTTGGTAGAGCAGGGATAGTGTCTGAGTCTAATAATTTTTATGCTTAAAAGATATATTTATTTTTAAAATCCATTCCTGCATGTGTTGTGATGCCAAAAGGGACTCTGATAATTAAAGTACAGGGAAGCTAGCTTCGGTATGTAAAACTTCCCATTATCTATGAGGTTTGCCAAACCTCACCTATATAGTTACAGTGACATGTCTTGGTAGGACAAAAGCTGTAAGTATTTCCAGCAATCACTTTGCTTTCAGTTGGAAAAGCAAAGATTTGGTTGAAGGCATGTATTTTTGTTTGACACCACTGGCGCCTGAAACTGTGAAAATGGCAAAACATTTCTGATAGTTTTTTACTATATAATTTAATATAGTTGTTTTTCATTACAGGAATACAAGCAAGAGAAGAATACTGGGAAAAAGAAAAAGCATACTAGAATAATGTGATTTAAACTTTGACAGTGTATCCCTCATTTGCAGCTGATAATGCTAAAGAAAATTTTGGAGACACTATTCTGCTTACAGAATAATGGAAGATGAGAATGGAATATATGTTTCTGGCTAATTGTGATGCTCATCATTCTGTGATTCCATGTAGCAGGAGAGAGTACACTGCATGTCATTCACCAGCTGCTTTGAAAAGTGTGCTACAGGAACAATTTTCAATCTTTTTCTGCAAGTGACAGCAGAGTTTTAGAGTTGCAGGAGATAGGTCAGTTTGCCAACCTTTATGTGAGGGGTAGCTTATATCAAAGAGCTGAGGATGAGTATTTGGCTACAAATGCATCTGTTGTTTGAAAACACATAACAGCAAAACAAAATGGTGAAGGGGATTTCATTCGTTAGTGTACAAGAGGCAGCTCTCAAATAAATACCTGTGTCACAGTTTGATGCTGGCAAAAAGAACTGCCTTTACTTAATTAGGTAAGTTTCTCTGAAAATATGGGAATTGTTCCTAAACATTATTAATGGTCAAATTTGCATGTTTGAATGAAAAAAACCACTTTGTATGACATTCAGTAGTTTTGTCTGTACCTCAAGACCTGATATTAAGAAATGGCTAAATACTCAGTCTCCAGAGCGAATGTCTCTCACATTCTTACAAATTATGGAGATGATTGTGCCAGCAATATATATATATCCTGTGTGTTGGTAGATTAGAAAGGATGGCAAAAGAATGGTAGATGCTCTTTCCAGTAAGAATTACCTTAAGGTTCAAATGTTAAATAAAGGAATTGACCAGAAATAAGGGAGAGGCTCTAAAATTTATAGACGCTGGCATTTGAAAGGAAAAATAAGAGGTTATTAGGACTGAATTGTTCTTTTGAAAGTACTAGAGTGGTTAGTAATCTTAAAGTGACCATGTTGGTAGCTGCGGCTGGAGTGAAGCCTGGTAATGCAGGATGGGTGGCGATGGTCACCAGGAAATTCCACATCCTGGTGGAGCTTCCTTTGCATCCACATGTCACAGGTGCAAGTGCCTCCTATCCGACACTCCTGGCTGTAGCAACAATTCTATCTGTGCTTGCTTGAGATTAATGCAAAATGGACACTCAGTCATGTTGCTACCAGGTGATTGCAAAATAATCTGTAGCAGCCCTGTAGTACTTTCTCACTGAGTAAATTGAATTTGTATGACTATTAGAATTTAGTCTGGTAAGGGTCAGTGTTTAGGAGCTTCAGATCCACTGTTTGTTTTCTCTGGCTTCTGTGTGCTGATGAATGGGATGTGGCTCTTCCATTTTAAGATTAACTGCGGTAGCAGAGTGTGATATGATAACTGCTCTTTTTATCTAGAGGGACAGGCAGAGGGGGGGAAAAAAAGCATGTTGACAGGCAGCTGAACTACATTTCTATCAGCAATGTAATGTCCCTGCTCCCAGTCTGCCTTGGTCCTCTATAGGTAGCACCTTACCATCAGTTTCCATTGACTCCCTCATTTCATCCCTTGTCTTTCTCCAAAGTTAGGGATCCAAAAGGCAGACCTGCAGTGGAGGTCAGGCTCCAGTGGGGTGATCAGATGCTGCCTATGCTCCTTGGTCCTCTACTTGGTTACTTTCTGCACTCTTCAGGTAGTTCCACAGGTGCATGGCCAGTAAAAATAGCTTACAGGAGACTGATGTAACTGGTCTGGTGGTGAAAAAAGGATTACTGGCTGGTGTAAAATCTCTGATTTTCAGGAGCTTCTGTTGTAAATCTATCTCTTCTGATCCTCTTAATTGTACAGTTTGTTGAGGTAAGAGTGATGTTTTTAAAGCAGAATTTACTGTTTACCCTTTCTCCTCCCACCAGTGAAAAAATAAAGTCAAACCCAGAAACATATTCTGCTTTCAGAACCAATATTAGGAAAAAAAAGCTGAGATATACTGAGGTTTGATTGCACAGAGCAGCTTTTGGGATTACCTTTCAATTTTGACTTACTCTACTGTGTATGAGTATGTGTTTCTGTACATGTAGCAGTATGCAGCATTACACTGGTAAATGCATAACTATGAAGAAAGTGTGCCAGGTTATAGTATAATGCTGTTAACTTTTTTTGATGAAGTATTTGCAGCATTTAAAACAAACAGTATGTTTATTATGAAATTTTAATTGAAGCCCAACACCAGAAGGCTTTGTTAAGATAGGAGCAGGAGTCTTTTCTGTAGCAAATCAGTGGTTATGAAATGAAAAAAGTTTTATAGAACAGGGCAGTTCAGTAACGCTCTGATGTCAGCTTAATGCAAAAGGCTGATTGCATAGTGGTCAGATGGTATCAGGCCATTTAAGCTTCAAAGCTGACTTGTATTTTGGTATTAAATATATTGTTAGTGCTTTGACAGTGGATTTCTTCTCCTTAAGAACATCAACCATTGGTTAATATGAATACACCAGCATATTTGTTTTAAAATATATAAGTATACTAACTAAAAAAAAAAGTAAAAGTGGACTTGGATCCTTATAGAAAATATTTGTCATTCTGAGAGAAGCCTGGTTTGGTTCTCCTTTGGGGAAAAAATAATTTGATTTTTTTATTCAAATTGGATTTGCTCATTCGTTTATCTGTTCCAAAACTCTTGACCTGAGCTGCGCAGTCTTGACATTCAGAACGGCCTACAGCATTAATGAAGGAAAATCGTGAAGAATGTTCAAACAATAGAAGTGCATGAATTAAATTTACTGTGAAGAGTTTAGGAGATGCATTTTATGTCTGTAAATGTATTGATTACTCATATATTAAGTGTTGTTAAAGCTTTGCAAGTCAGTACCATTTATTGAGCAGAACTTACAATTTTGGTTTTGTCTTGAACCTACATTTGAGAAACAAAGGGTATATCCTGCAGCAATTGGTTTATTTCCTAGCCAGATTAGCTTGTTCTTGTGAGATACTTAACCATCCCATTGATCTTGTAGGTGACAAACATGTTTCATGGAATTACTAGCAATTGAAAGGATATGCTGTGCTTTTGCAGTTACTTATACTGAAGTCAATAGGATCTTCTGAGTGCTCAGTACTTTTTGAAATCAGGTCACATCTTTAGGTTTCTATATTAGGATTTTCAAAAGGACGTTGGCTCCATGACTTTGTCAGGTCAGAGCCTGAATCTGTTACTCCTTTCTCAGCAGCTTTGAGGATACTTTTTTTTTTTTTTTTTTCCTTATTTGCTTTCCTCAGTTTCTGGTGAGATCAGCCAATGGCAGCCAAACCATCACAGGACAAAAGATGTAAGATCCATCTAGCCCTTGAACAGCTGTGCTTCTCAGTTCTGCTACTTCCTGGCTCTTTCATTTCACTTGTCATATTTGCCCATGTACAGCAATCTTACTTGTCACTGCATGTTCATAAAACACTCAATGCACCACTTAAATTTCTCTCTCTCATGACCTAATTCTCAAATACTAAAAACAATAATTCTTGAGCCTGTTTTTAGGTACAATGTTATATAAACAGCAGTGCTGCTAATATAGTGGGTAGAGATTGATTTAAATCTTTTCCTTACCATACATTGCTCCTACTTCTTCTGAAACATTGGGTCATTTTTGCTCTACATGACTGCTTTGAATTCCATGTGAATACCAGAATAATAGCTGAATAACATAAATGAACATATTTTCCTTGCTATCAGGATGCAAAATTCCACAAGTAAGAGTCAACTTTTGAAGACAAACCTGTGTCCCAGTACTGTCATAGCTGTGAAATATGAATTTTCTGTGTGTGTGTGCGCAGGTCAGATATCTCTGCATGCACATCTGCTATTTGCATGCCTAAGTTAGGCTAGCCCAATTGCACATGCCTGACTTGAAAAATCTGCCCTGTAGTTACTAGAAGATGTCATACATTTTTCTGGCACGTTATGCAATGCGGGGGATGAACTCTTCTCCCCCACCCAAGACACAAGCACGGACACACGCTCTCCAGAGGTTTGTGTCCTCCAAGGAGCAGTGCTTTATTTTCTTTGTGGGTGTTTTCCATTTGGAGCAGGTGTGAGAAATCAGGTATGTTTTGGCTCCCTTTGCCACAGACACAAGAAGCAGATGGCTTAGGTTGGTGCTTGCTGAACATATGGAGCGAACACACTGCTTACCAAGCTAGAACCTCAGCTGCAGTAGCCAGTGCTTTCTGCTTGCCATTTAACTGTGAATGCTTATTATGTATTAAGAATATTGCATCCTTTCTCCATGCTGTGTTGTTCAATGCCCTTTTCCCTTTGGCTCTTTCGTCTTCTGTCTGACACTCTTTACTGCAGTCTGCTTTATTTTGTTCCTCAAACAAATGGATAATTATTTTTTGACTGTAGGGATTGCGTGGTGCCATGTTGCTAACAAAAAGGATCATGACTCAAGTTTTCATTCATGTCTGCTTCTAAGGCTAAAGGATGAAAAAAACCCCCAAGATATAAAAAGGATAACAAGCATACCTGCTAATATTTGGAACTTGGATGCAGGTGTTCAGTGGAGAGCATCAAAATCTTCCCCTTTGAAACTCATCAGCCTTTAGGGGAAAAGAAAAGTTAAAGGAGTGAAAGCCTTCATAAAGCCAGTAAAATAGAACTAGGTGATTTAAGCTGTGAACTCAAACTCGTTGACTAAATTCTTTCATAAGTCCACATCCAAAAACCTAAAGATGTGGAAGGATTTTGAGGCAATCCGTTTGCTTCGGTGGGAGTTCCTTGGCCCTCAGCACCACTTAGTGTAAATGAGTCTGATTGATTGGAGTCTGAACCATGAGTATTAGTGCTTGAGGCACCCACTGAGGAAAAACCTGGACTCTGTTATTACCAGATATTTCTCTGCTGAAATAATGCTGTGATTGGTATGTTGGGCAAGATGTTCTCCTGAGGTTCCTGCCTTTCTGCAATCCTTAAATATTTGAAAGAGTTGAGAGAGTGGCCTCAGGCCATGGTGTAGAATTTCATGGGATGCATTTAGTCCTTAGGCCATATTTTCCTATTTGTTTTTACTTAAAAGAAAACCCCCCATAAATCTGGCTGTTAATGTCTTAAAATCAAATGAGAAAAAGTTGGCAAGGAAATGGTAAGGCAGTGAAGGTTTTGAGCCCTACTCTCCTCCAGCAGCAATAAATATGGGAGCATTTCCCATGGGAAGGGTTGATGAAGATGCAGGAGCTGAACTCATCGAGGGCTGGCTTTGTGGGTTCAGGGCTGCACCCCTTCAACTCCTGTGCCAGTGTCTGCTCCTGGGAGGGCTGCCTCACCTGTACACCTTTATCTCCCTGTTGGACTGGCCCCCTGTACTGTGCACATATGCTGGAGACCTGATTTATAATTAAGAGCACCTGGCCATGCTGCTGTCCAAAATAACTTCCCCTAGTGAAGGATCAGTGAAGAAAAATACAGGCAGATTTTAGCCTTTTGTTGAAAGAAGGAAGAGGAGCTTCTTGCTGTGCATGGCCGGGGAAAGTTTATTGCTTGCCTGAAGGACCAAGAGCTGAGGATCTTCCATTTTATGAGTCCCTCCTGTGCTGTACCCTTGGTGAAAAAATGAAGTTAAAGTTGCCTAAAGATTGCTTATGGGGATTCCCCATAGAATTATTCACCATGTTCTGGGGACTACATTTACCCTGGTAGAGTTCAGAAATGCAAAGAGCAGAAATACAGTAAAGAAACACAAACAACAAAAGGCTCCCCCGCCCTCCACTTTTACCCCCATTTTCCCAGATTTGTTTGGCACTTCTCTAGGATGTCTAGTAACTTAATAACCTGAGAATTATTTTTATAAAGTTGATGGAAAAAGATTTTGCATCAAGTGTATTATAGCTAACTGCACTCAAATGGAGTCCATGCATAATGTTTATTTTTAGTAAGTATAAGGGAAGTTAATATCATATTACAGTTTTTTTTTCCTTAGATATATCTTTTTAACTAAATAAAGCACATAAAATATTGATATATCTAGAAACATTTTTGGGTAGTCCACTTATGTCTCTTGCTGCAACTTTGCCTCCCTGAGAGATGGGAGTGCAAAGCCCGTCCTTGTCAATACTCTGCTATTTTCCTGGCTGTATTTAAACCAACTTTGTTTCTTGTCTTGCTGTCTCTGAAGCCATGTAGAAGATGTGGGAGGAGGATGGGGCTGTCAGAGTCCAACTCTTCTCAGGGAAGAGCCCTCTGGGGTAACAAATTAGAGCAGTGCTGGTGGCTCTTGCCCTTCTTTGCACCCTTGCCCGTGCGTCCATTGCGTGATTGCGGTGATCCTGCAGACCGGGCTCCTTGGCCTCCTGTTTCTTTTCTTAGCTAAAACAAAACCTGCCACAGGGCACAGGAGCAGCAGAGGGGAGCTCCTACTGCCATTGGGGCTGGCTACTGTGGGGCTTCAAGGAGGCAGCAGCACAGGGTTACCAATCCTGTGGCCTTTAGGGGCTGGTGGAGGATGTGAGGGAACATTGTAGGAGGGAATGTACTTGACAAGCCTCTGACCTCCTGAAGGAAGATAACAATAAGAGAGTTTTTAAGAGAAACCTTAGGAACATATTCATAGGGAGTAGGATGTAGCATCTCTCTAATCAGTAGTTCTGTGAAGTGTTTCTGATAAGGAACAGTAGGTTTTTGGAGAAGAGCGAAGAGGAATTACCTAATTGTCACTCTGTGACTTGTCTTGGACAGCAGCCTTTCATCTTCTTTTGAGTGTTTTTACTCAGAGTAAACACTATTGCAAGAGAGGTGTGATTGTTAAACTCAGCCAGGCATATCCTGTGTCCTCTGACACAGTGACACCATCGAGGGTAGCAGAGTTGGCCAGTTTCTGTCTTTGTGCCCTGGATTTCCAAATAGGTGAATTTCACCTGCTCTGTGACTGGGTGCACCTAGGCACACAGAAACAAATTGTGTGAATAAGGTAATGACATTTTCACAGTAGCCTCAGTACAACCTTTCACCTAGAGTGAATTGTGTGTTTAAATGAAGGAATTTAGCTACTTGAGAGGGTTAAAACAACATATAAATGTTTTTTTCTTAAACATATATCTCTGTTTCTCCTTGTGGTGTGTGCTGGCAATCGCCAGAGCATGATGGTCAGTGACTGCCTCTGGTCTGCTAAATGCCGGGTGGAGACTGAAAGCCTGGACTGCAGCACAGCTCAAGCTAAGCAGCAAGATTATGCATTTGCTGTAATATGATTTATGCAGGCCTCCAGAGCGGGTATTAAGTTCACTAAGAATGGTTGCTGTCCTTTTTCTGGGCATTCAGCTCTTCCATATAAATATGCTATTCAGGTCTACTGAGTTTATAAACTGCTGTTTCTGCCAGAATAGCTAACAGGGCTTATCCACCAATGACACTTCAATAGCAAAATGTTTTGTGAATGATTTTAGCCTATTTGTTTTCTGTCCTGCTGTGTTCCTAAATATTTTTACAAAACTATATTTGAGAGAGGTATTCACTTGGAAGGTCTTAGAAAAGGCAAATTAAGAGGTAAATTTTATATTCACTGACAGTCTATTTTCATTAAGTTGAAAGTTACAATGCATGTATGACTGTGTTAATAATAAAATAGCATGTTTAGAAATACTGCTATACAGCTCAATTCTTCAATTCAGTTAAAAAAAAGGAGCTGTAGGAGCTGTTAAAGGTGGCTGATGAGGAGGCAGCAGTTTGTCCACCACTTACATGCTGCTGTACTGTGGAACTAATAGCATTAATACAAGAAGCATTTTCAGCTTGCACATCTAATGTAAAATACTAGATTTGGTAATAATTGAATTCTGAAACAAACAGTCCAATTACTAAGGCACTGTAGCTTTTGTTCATGTGATGGGCAGGCAACAGTTCTTGCTTGTACCTGTCCCTACTGATTATTATTATGCATACTTAAAGTTCCTCTTTTATTTTTTCCATTTTCATAAAAACTGCATTATGATGTGACATATCTTTTCCAGATATTTTGCTTGAATAAATAAGTAGGATATTAAATTCAACTAGGGTATTAGATTATAAATTAGTTCTGTAACAGCCGTCATAATGTTATTTAGATTTTCAGTTTACACAGACCTTGTAGCAACTCCCAAGAGCTATGCTACAGAATTAGGGGAAGATGTGAGTTGATGTAGGAAAATTGGTTTTGGTAATATGCTGATGTCAGTAGAGTTTTTCTGTGTGGAAAGATATTTAAATTAACGTTTTTACTTACTCCATTGTACAAACTAAAGGTTGGTAATGATTTCAAATTACTGATGAGTTGGTGTTTGGACTATGCAAACACGACCATAAATGTATTTTCCCTAGTAGGGCAATATTTATATTTTGTGTATGGGGTTTATTCTTTTACAAACAGGGTAACAGATTTTAATCTTCCCTGTAACATAACCATTTCACTTATGTCAGGAGAATGAAAACATTTAAGAGGATTTTTTGATAAAAAATCCCATGCTGGCTAACAGGTACAGAGCTTTCTGTATCAAGGAAGAAAGCACAGACTTACATTGCTGGTCTTGAATAATTGTATCATGATTAGCAAGCACAGTGACACCCTATTGGTGAAAGAGGTGTGAAAACATGCACATTTATAAATACATTTATTAGGCAGATGGATTGTAATGGTAACCTGAAGAGAGAGCTTCTAAGTAAAAAGATTTATAACTGCTTACATCAGTATTCTTTAAATATGGGAATCTGTACCCACTGTGATGTTTTATACATTCAGCGAAAGATTAAAGGTGAAAAATAACTGTGAAAGGAAGTGGATGTTCTCCTGAGCCATTTTCTAAGATGATGGACAGCATTATTGGTAGGATTCTTAATTAAAATCAAAGCAAGCAAAACCCAACCTGTTTGCTTCTAATAATGAGGAGTACTGGAGTAAGGGAACAGACTATCTCCTTCTCCAGAGAAAACTGGCAGATGGAGAAAATGTATGTGCAGTTATCAGCAAGATTTCCTTGAAACCCACTCTGCTGCCTGTCACTGAGGTGCTGTTTCATCAGGGTTTTGGTAATATGCTGATGGCAAATCAGTACTCATGGCTGAAGGTTGTGTTTGTGCAAATTCTCTCTTCTCTTTTGCCTCCTCCCAACCTCTGCTAAACAGCCCAAAAAGAAGTCCATGTCAAGTGGGATGTTATTCAAAAAACCTCTTTCCTACATATGTTTGAATAGCAGATTATAATAGCCAGATTTTTGTTTTGTGCAAAATATTGTCTTCCCCAGGAAGAGGAGTTGGTCGTGGAGCTGCATGTTTTTTGTCCCCAGCTGTAGCTGTGTTTGAATGTCCCATGGCCTTTGGAGCTACCAGCCCCAGCTCACTGCATTCCCAAACTGGGTATGTGGTGCCAAGTAACAAAACCAATCTAAATTGGAAGTAATTCTAATGTGAAAAGATTTTTGAAGAAGGAATGAGAGCTCAGGCTTGACATTTTACTATATGAGTCTTTAACATTTCGTCTGCCCACTGCCCAGGAACATGGATGTCTTCTTCTTGTTGTCTCCTATGGGTATCCCAGTCGGTGAAGCCTTTTCCTACAGCTCTCATCTTCCCTTTTGGTGTCAATCTTCATTCCCCAGGAAGCAATTCACCTCCCACTGGATGACCACCATGTTTTTATAGATGACTGAAAAAGCTCAGCTCCTGTTTGCGTATGGTACATGTGGTCTGTCTTTGATTTAGTACCTGCTGAAATTCACTCTACACATGTAAACAAATAGTGTGGTTAATGGGTACTGACAGCTACATGACCCTTAATGACTGGGCTGCTTATTTAAGGGTCTTAAATCTGGATTCAGGAGCCAGGAATAAACGTTTTGGGTTTGTTTTGTTGTTGTTGTTTTGAGTTTTTTGTTGGTCTGATTTTTTAATTTTAGAAGCATATTTTAATGCTGCACATCAGTTGATAGTGTCTAGTGTTTCTGTGCAAGTTCATGAGTCTGGGCATGCTTTTATATGCAAAACATGTCTGGAGCCCATATTTCTAGCTGCATGATGGACATGTGATGTACATCCACTATTTGGAATGTGATTTGTCATTTAGATGTAGCTGGCGTTAGAATCTGAATGTCTCGTTACTGTGAAACATTTTGCTGCTTTTAAAACAACTTAAACAAAGAGAGCCCTTCATCCTGCACTGTGATGTGTGTCTTTATTGAAAAAGCTCCTCTCCATTGCTGAGGCACTGAAGCATTTGCATTAAGTGATACATGAGATGCCATAGCAATTTCATGAGAATTACCCTTTGCAATGAATGTTAGATTAAACATCTAAGTAAAATCTCTTGCAAGTGACCAGAAGATAAATTACAGCAGAGCTGGACGTTGCTACAATTAAATTATGTACCTTCTTTTAAAGATTGTTTTTAATTGATTTGGTGCATACTCTTTATTTAGTTAATAATGAACATTGTAGCTGTGGCTATATGATCACTCATGTGAGTTAGATTTACAGCACTAAGAAACTCCCTTTGTCAAAGAAAACAATTTTATAAAGTGGTGGTCTTCTCTCACTGCTCAGTTGCTGATAAAGCATCGACTGTTTTCTGGTTAGTTCTCCAGTCTTACACTAGTATTGAAGATGTTCTTTAGCAGATAAATGTAGAGTTACCACATAATTTTAGCAACCTAATTGCTTGCACACTACAGCAACTTTCTTGTTTCAAACTCCTCCTCTCCAGTAGGGCTTCTACAGCACTGCAAAAATGAAGCTAGGAGGGAGATGAGCATTACAGAGAGGAGGAGAAGAGGACAAAGATACAGGATACAAAAATATGAAGGAAGGTGTTGAAAGTAGCTAGAAATTTTTGCCAGGACAGAAGTTCCTCCTATTTTCCTTCTGACAAAGCTTGAATCTAAGCAGTTGTTAAAACTCCCAGTGTGGGTAATAGCTATTGCAGATCTTCAGTGCCTGTCAGTACTGGACACTACCATTATGATTTGAAGGTTTTGCTGGGTATTAATTTAGCTTTGGCCCAACTTTTGTATGTTCCTTTCCAGTTTGCAGCTGTGACATTTTACAAATGTACACCTGAACTGAAGTCTAAGGTAAGAGTTTCCAAAGCCCTGTCTCTGAAGTTAACCCTGTGTTTGTAAATGTTGTGATGACCAACAGAGAGAAAGAGGCCTTTCCTTAGCAAGGGACACACCATAGAACAGGAGAAAAAGAGGTATAGAACTGCTGTACTAAAGAGAGGATCTGAGATGGATACGCATCAGCGCTCACCTAAGTGCTTCGTACAGGAAAAGGATAAAACAGATCCACAAAAAGCCAGCTGCAGCCTGAGGTGGATATTCCACAGCTGCTTTCAAGTAGTTTTCTGCACAAAAGTCCTGAGAGGTCACAGTGGCAAGAAGATGTCTTTGAGGATGCTGTCACTGCTAATCACAGTGAGTGATTCTGGTTACAAGTTTCTGAGCTGTAAGGGTTATGACACATTCTGCAGATTGGACAAGAAAAGGATTCCTCTTTGTTTGGGAAGATATTATTGAAGGTTTTCTCTTCATAGCCCTGCATGGATAGCTGTATGCATGAGTATTGCCTCAAATCCCCATTTGGGCTCAATCAGGGCATATTTCATTTCTTCATTCTCCCCTGGATTCAAAAAAAAAGCCTTTGAGTTGCACATTTAAAAATTTTTGACTAATGATATCAACCTCTAAAAGGAGAATCTAAATGAAAAAAATTTGACCTAACAATTAGATAGCTAATGTTTGCATAATTTTAATTATCACATATTCAAATTATTTCTAATTCATTTCAATATAGAAATCGCTATTTTATATATGGCATGTTGTTAATGTTTACTACTATAATTACTAATTTGCAATATAAGGCAGCAATTTTATAGTTATTCAGTTTTGTATAATTATTATGTCAAATAGGAGATGGCAATTAACACTGAAATATATTAGAAATGAATGTACTGAAATCAGTCTAAGGATATTTGACGTGTACTTGTCATGTAGTGCATGGACTGCATTTCCCTCCTCTTTTCCTCCTAACCATGCTTTTAGACAATGTGTTTAAGATCCCCTAGGATTTAATCCTGTATAAGTTCCTATTTCACCATTACATTAACCAATAGGTTAAAGCTAGAATGAATGAGCAAAATCCAGTCTTCTGTAGCTAACTCTTGTGTGAGGTTTCAGAGTTTAGGTGTCTTGTTCTGCTTTAGCATTTCAGAAAGTCCATTCTTTAGTGACTGCTTAAAAATGAGACGGTTTAAGTTCTGCTGCCTATAGCTCAAATTCTTTAAAAGAGATGTTCAGAGAGCGTTTTGAGCTGTAAGGCTGGCAGTGCTTTAGCAGAAAGGTGCCAAAGGAGCCATGGGCCTGCAGCTGGCATCACCCCTTGTTGTACGGAGCTGAGCTGCCAGGGATTGCCCTTGTGTGTGGAGGGATAGAATGTAAGAAAATAAAGATGGTGCAGAAGGTAGACTCACACGTGAGGAGTTGCAGCTGTACTAATCACCAAAGATTAGGAGCAGCCCTGCCCTTAACAGCCACAGCTGTGTCCAATAAGATGAGTGCTACAAAAGGGTTAACTGGTTGAGATGGGAGTTGGAGTTTGTTGTCTGTACTGTGAAGAAGGAGTCAGTGTGGTGAGGAGCTCCCCAGAGAAATCACTGGGGAGGTATGGGAACTTTTGCAATGAGATGACACCACCTGTGTGATGGCAGAAAGAGTCAGGGTGAAGAGGGTACCAAAGCTGTGTACAGTGATCCCCATCAGGACCCGTACATTCCTCTGAGACCACCCAAAGCACAAAGTCCTATGCATTGCATCTTTAAAGCTATATTGGTCCTGTTGTGTTCAAACTTGACTAGAAAGTGGAGTTTGGCTCCTCATCTGGAAGGAGGGAATCAGAGCGGTATCTCCTGTCCCTCAGGAATGAATCCCAGTGCAGAGTCTACTTACAAGTTACTTGACTTCTTCCTTTGTAGAGCTGGGCTGCCCTGCTGTCAAGGGTGAGAGTTAGGAGCCAGGAGAAAGGAGGAATCTGAGGGCTTGTGGCACTTGTGGGATGAGAGAAACTTGACCTGGGGTGCATTTGGGAGGCCCTCACTCCACTGATAGGCCCAGTGCAATGCAAAATGTGGGAACAAAACCACATATTAACAGATAAAAAATGATATCCCTAAATTATCCTTGAACCCTTAAAGAGGGGGAAACCCCCTTATTCACAGAGAATTTAAATTGGCAGTATCACTTAAACTTTCTTTGTGGTGAAAATAGTTCTCTGTGACAATTCCTTTTTTTTTTCTGCCAGGGATTTAAAATCTGGGCAGCTCTAAGCCCCGCTAAACAAAATTCATGGCTGTACATCTTAATAAAGCAAAGAAGAGTGCAGAGCGTGTCAAACAAATTCACCTCCTTGGTGTAAGTGTGAGGCTGCTGCAGTGGCACACAGCAGCAGGAGATCCAGACAGGACCCTGGAAGTGTTAGCAGAGCCTATTGACTTATATCAGTCCTTTTGCCTGGTTTAAAATTGATCCCCTTAGAAAAGTTAAATATCACCTATGTTTGTAGATTGCTAGACAGCTATTAAGATAATGCTTTTATAAATACAGATGGTGCCCTTATCAAAATTACATGGCAGTAAATAGATGCCAGTAGAAATAATATGACACTTTGATTAGCTAATAAAATGAAGCACAAATAGAATGGGGATGCTAAGTTGCTCTGACAGTTTTCATACTGTCTTATTTATTGCTCATTTAGCTTTGATAAGTTTCTATTACAGTTTTGGCTTCTTAAGCAATTCCTTTGAACTTTTAATTTTTAAACAGTAATCTGCATTTTATTGACTTGGGTGAAAAATCCTCATTGTCAATAAGCTCTTCATCATGATAGTAAATGTTATCATTCTTTTTAAAGTAAATTCATAGGCCAAATTGCATAATGGAAGTTGTGGAGATAAAAGTAGCAAAGAGAGTGCCAATTAATTTTACATGAAAATTATTGATTAGAACAAATTATTGCTGAAATTTTGGCAAGCAATATTGCTTATGTGATTGGTAGCTTTTTATGCCATAGTGAAAGACTTGTATCAGGACATTGGATGACAACAGGAAAATTGTACAGGAGGACTTCTGTGCTTTGGCAACAGGCTTACACTGTAGTCTAAGTATTTAAGGCAAGATACTCTGTTCAAAACTGGTGTAACTCCATCAGCTTCAGTGGGATTGAGACATGGCCTGTTCACTTTTAAATCTGCTGATCTTAGATGTGAGGAAAATACTGCCTGTCACTTGAGTCATATTGGAAGAATGTGTTCATTGATGCACGGCTTGGGATGGGTAATGGCAGAGATAATCCAGAACCAGACAGCAGTTGAGAAGACTGCAAATGGTATGTGGGTTATTAATATGATCTTACCAGCATAATGCTGACCAATATTTCTGCCTTTTTGGTACTTAACAAAACTTGACTTAGTGACTCAAAAGCAGAAAATTATTATAACCTGCCACAGTTTTAAAATCTTTCTAGAAACTTTCAGCTGGATCCACTTTCTCAGAGAGTACAGAGCTTGGTTTTGTTCTTTATTTGCAAACTGTCACTAATACTAACCTTGTGGTGCAGCAATGCTCCCAGTAAATGTGTTGAGCTAGATATCCTCTTCCACTTCTGCAGAGAAAAAAGGTCCCTGTGCCTGTGTTCCTATGCAGAGTGTGTTCCTGTGCACCTTGGGAAGCAGCAGTGCTGTAGTTGAACATGACACCCAGTTCTCCCTGGTCCTACTCAATAATTACTGCTGTGATGGTGTCGCTCTGCCAGTAGCCAGCAGTTTGACACAACGTTCAGGGAACCAGCTGTCAGCCAGATGGAAAGTGGGAACAGCTTCCCAGCTGTCACATTCTTCTGGAGCCACACTGAGCATCCCAGTTCAGATTTGTATAGCCCAGCTATTGCTCCACTTGCCCATAGGCAAAACAGCATTGTCTTCCTGTCTTGGTAGGCTCTGTCCCCCAGGGCTGGGCTTGGGGGACATAAATTTATGTTCTCAAATTTAGACAGTTGGTGTAAGGATGAAGCACAACTTGTGTAAAGACTGTTGACTGCATGGAAATTTCCTGCTGTTGCGCAATCACTGGAAAGTGTTGGTGGAAAAGGCAAAGGCATCTTACATAATTTCTCTCAGGCTCCCTCCCATCAAGCTTCCTTGTGAAGGGGTTGGTTTGGGAAAATGAAGGCATTTTAACCCTTGATTAATCCTATGGATGTAGCCCACATATTGCAAATAGCTCATTGTTAAAGAGCAGGTAGGACACATACTTAGTTGCCAGATGGAAAAAATCCTTTTAGGTGTCCAAGTCCCAACTGTGTGAGCTTAATGGAATCATCTTGTTGTTTCTGCTTTCACTTTTTGTTGTAAAACTTGAAAAACCTATTTTCCAAATAAATAAATTTAATAAATCCCAAACCATAACAACCCCCCCCTTGAGATTTCACATCTTTATGGCTGTATTGTCAACTTGATGCATGAGGTTTTAGCTGTGCAAATCCCTTTAATGCAAGTGGGAGTTGTACAGCTAAAGATTTATCCATTGACTTTAAAATAATATTGCTTCATCTCTGTTTTGCTCTTTTCTTGCTTTTTTTTTTCTTGCCCCCTTCTGATTCCCTCTCCAGATTTCCCCCATTTCTCTTTAATGAAAACGACAGGCTAATTCTGTGTCTCTCTTTCTGTAGAGAGAAGCAGGCATGATGATCCTTTCCTACTCACTGTACAGGGACAAGTCCAAGGGAGAGATATGTGAAGGTAGCGATAATATGCGAGCATTAAGATTGTAGTGAAAATCCTTTATCTCATCAGTGATTTCCACCAAAAAAAAAAAAGGTGTGAAACAGTCAATACTGCAGAACCCCATCACAGTGAAAAAATACCTTTTTTATTTATAAAAAAGTTGGTTTGTTTTTTTTTTTTTGATGACTGTGTCAGCCTTTCTGGCTAAGATTTCCTCTACTGCTTATAAGTAATGTGGTTGACACAAACAGATGTACATAAATCTAACATTTCAAGGAAGATCATGCCACATTCTATCTATATGACAGGGCAGAATTTGAACAGTCTTGTGCTAGCCTGTGGGCATAATGCAAATTCCCTGGGCTGGAGAGACTTGGTTTTGCTCCAGAATTTCAATTGGTTGTCACCTCATTTTTAAAAAATGGACTCCCTCAACACAGCTGTGTTATAGTGGTTTCCTTCCTTGTATCAGAAGGGGGCAATTGACCTGAGCACTGAGTCCTTTGGGACTGTGAACAATAAAACCCCCTTTGTCCCCAGTTTATATTAGAAAGTGCATTCTCTCAATCTTCCTTGTCCATAGAATTTTCATTGCTTCCTAGTATTCAACTTGGGAACTGTTTATTGTCCATGTAGGATGATATGTGACTGGGTGTCTTCTTTTTTAATCCAAGGGAAGAGGCAGGAATTGTCACCCTTGTGAGTAGGAGTGATAATCCTACATAGCCCAATCCCTGTCCAAGCGACAGTGCAACCCAGGTGGAATTCAGAATACTGTAAGGAAGGCATTTTGCCAAAATGTTTGTCTACAGAATGGCAGAGATTAAAGGCCTTCCAGCTCTGATTGGATTACCATGGACCAGAAGCACTTTAATCTCTACCACTGTGGCTTTGGGGGAAGCCAGTGATTGAGACGTGTGGCGGGACCATGCTGAAGAATTGGATGACTGCACTTAGCTCTTTAATCTTCTAGTCCTGTGGCTCTTGTAGAAAAATATTTAACTGTTGCAGCAGAGAAATAGGTAGTGAGCAGTTATTTTACCTTTTGCTATGTGAAGAAAATAAAAATTGCATATTCTCCCCTCCAGAGTTGTGGAAGCAGCCTGTGTGTGATAGCCTGACTCAGAGCAGCCTGAGCCCCTGCTCAAAACACAGTACTGGGTAAGCTGGTGGTTGAAATTAATGTAAGCTCATAATAGCCAATACTGCAAATCAAAGGTCTCTGAAACCTAGTACCATGTCTCAGACCAGCAGCAGATGCCAGTGGAGGGGTATTAATACAGAGTATATTTATAGTGACTTTGTTTCCCCAAGGCCGACAATAGTCACTATTTTCTGGACACTTCTTGAATAATTTATGTCTAAATGCTCTGTTTTGTGCATGAGAGAGGCTGCAGACAGAACTATGAAAAAACAATTGCAAGCATAGAAATACCCTTTTGGAGAAAGGAGGAACAGAAGAGCATGAAATACTAACTTCCAGTTTTGGATTATATGCAGGTCAATAAAGAGATAGGAATTAACAGTGAATAATAAATGGGAATCTGAGCAAGTTCTCCTGCTCAAGTCTCAATCAAGAAAGGATACATTTATAAAGAACATAAGATATGGGTGAGGTGGTGAAAATTGTCCTAAGAGGTGTGACCAGTGGGATATACAGGTTGCTGTGGGACCTGAATGGTATCCTCAAGTTTGTAAGGCTCCTCAACACAATTTCGGCTTTGTGTGCCTAAATAATTCTGGTGTTTTTACATCAGGCTACCCCCAGTTTCCTAAGAAAGAAGCTGGACATTGCTGTGAGACTGAGGAAATCTCTAAAACTTGCCTCTAAGGTTTTGTATTTATTAAGAGCAAATGGCTCCACATAAAGAACCCTTCTTGCTAGCAATTTCTTGGGCTTCAGCAAGAGCAAAAGCCTCACCTCTTGCCCAGCATGAGCTGGGGTGGCTAGGCTAGAGAAGAAGCAGCGGCATTCATCGATTTTGGGAATGGGAATGAAATCCCTACAAGGCTCAAACAGGCAGGAAAGTCGTGTGGCTATTGTCTTTGGTGGGGGTTAGGCCACCATAAAAGCACAACTCCCAAAACCAGAATTTGTCTTAATTCCCATTATCATTCAGCATTAGATGTCTGGTCCTTCAGTGAAGTGGCTGCACATTCAGGCTTTGAAAAATATGGGCAGCTTCAATTGGAAGTGTGTCTGATGCCATGTAGATGTCTAATTTTTAAATGATTCTTCAGACTAGGAGAGTAAAGCTGTGTAATCCATATGTTTTATATGCTATTGTGCCAGCCTTTCATGGTGAGAGGCTAAATATTTTTGTCATTTTAGCTAGTTTATGTGTGCTGCTCTTTGCTGGCTGAGTGAAATGTCTGATGCATCCCACCCCGATGTCCGCATTTGGATGGAGGATGGAGTGAAATGAACCTTATAAGCCAAACACTGCGCTCCTTTCTGTTCTTTTATTAGCTTTCACTTGGCAAATTCTAGTGGCTTTTGTATAGAGAACATAACATTGCAAAAACAGTGGATGTTTATGGAAGGCAAAGCATAACTTAATAAATACAGCATAGATGTTACGAGAATGGATGCTCTTTCTCTAAGTACAGAAGCTACATATGGTGCTGATAGCAAATGCCATATGTTTGTAGAAGAGGCTACATTTGCACAGTGCCTTTTTCTCAGACCTGCTAATCTGTGAAAAATAACAATTCTGTTTAATACTGCTTGTTTTGGCCTCTTGGTTTTGTCCTTTAACTTGTGTGAAATGTATGCAGTCAGAATGAATCTGGACACATGGCTCTGCACTCACTCCTCTTCAAGGCCACTCAATCCCAACAGTGCCCATCTGAAATTCCCCTTTCTCTAATCATGGTGCTACAAAATTAGATTGTCCTTTATATTGTGGCTCCTGACAGTCCAAATCCTGGGTGCCTAGCTCCCCAGTGACACAGCTGCCAAAGGAAAGTACTCATCCAGCAGCAGTGTCACCTGTGGCCTCCTGGCAATGATGCTGTCCCAGCAGACATATGCTTGAATCTGGGCTCTCAGTCATGGAAAAGATTTGGTTCCAGGTGTCCCACCTTTCTGTTGCCATTCCCATCAGTGTATGGCATAACAGAGCTACTGACATCTCTGCTAGATAGTGCTGTGTGCAGCTGCTGCTGCTGTTCCATTCAGAGGACAGGAGTAGGTGCCTGTGCTCAGGAGAAGGCTCTGGGCTGTGGATAGAGGTAGCCACACATGGTGCCTTGTTTCAGGGAGTTCTGGAAGGGGATAAGGCTTTAAGTGTACTCAGCAGTAAGCTTTCCTCTTTGGATACATGGCCATGTGCTTGATATGACTCTTCTGAGGTTTCTCACACTCCAGTGCTCTTTTGAGGTTGTCTCCTATATGCCTTTGGGGTCAATGTATCTACCCCTGTATTTTAGGTTCCCTTTTAGGACCAACTTTCTAGAAATGGATGCTTTGCAAAGCCTAGTGGTAGGTGCCCAGCCTTTTATGGGATCCCACCTCCATCTTAAACCTGCTTAGTTGAGAACTGATGAGGAAGCAGCCATACCTCAAATTAATGCTGTTTCCAGGAATATCCCTGGCTTTTTAAGCTAAAGATTCTTGGATTAACTAGATCTCTCTCAGAATGTACAAGTCATGAATGAACCATGCACAGCCCCTGGTAGTTCTTGACATTTTAAAAATTATTATTTTTATTTGTACGTTGAAGAAAAGCATCTGGAAACCATTGTGTAAGTAATTTAGTTGAGCAAGCTTTTTCACAATAGGCAGTAGAGAGTTAATTCTCGGTGTTGTCAGCTACTTTCAGTTTTAAACACGTTTCAGATTCAGAAGACAGCCATATAGAAAAGAATGTTATGTTAATGTGACAGCAATCACAGACACTGCTATTGAAAACTCACTGTTGCTCTTCCCTCCAAAATTAACATCATAACCTTATGTCAGTGACTCACTATTATCCTAATACCTGTTTTTGGATTCTGTCCAGTCCCATTAGATATCCCTGTGTTGATTGCTCTGTTACTGGTGAATGTTAATTGCCTCCAAATGTCAGTGGACTTCAAAAACTTAGGGGAAAAAAGTACTGACTGGTGGAGCTGCTAGCTTTATTAACAGGCAAGTAAATAATAAATCTCTTCAGAGATATGAGCGAAGTGTCTGAGACATGAGATAAAACCAGCTGATCTTACATCTTTCTTTGCATGTCTGTCATATGTTATTAATTACATAACAGAGTAAGCCATTCCAGCTTTGAAGATTGAAAGGAATATCAGTAGTGCCTGTCCACAGCCAGTACCTTCAGAGGCAGTCAGGCTCCATGTCGTTCCCATCAGGATTCTCATCTCCTTCACATTAAATTGTGCCCCTTATTACATTTGAAGATGCTTTTTAGAGTTATTGGGACTATTTAATTGAAATTATGGTGTCAAAACAGGATTATAACAAGGCTTGTCACATGTAATTTAGTATTTTTCCCCCTCCTGGTAATGTACATTAATTTTGATTTTTTTATATGGAGAAACTGCCTTTCTGCTTTGTTTTGAAGGAGAATAGAGATCTTGATTACTTCTCCTCTTTTTTTCTGTTTCTTTTAATCATAGAGTTTTAAGTAAGATCCTTGCATGCTCCCCCTTTTTGGCACCAGAAACCTCTAGATGGAAAATCCCCAGTGTAATCCCATTGTGAGTTTGCTTCTTGTAGCATATTTTCTAGTTTAGGTATCTCTTCTGCTAGTTTTAGTTTATAAAAAGGTTGGTAGCACTTACAGAACGAAAATAAGTGATGTGAAGAATATACTGTAATCACATACTGCAGAATAATTGCATATTTTATATCAATGGTTTTCAGTTGGTTGATAATATTTAATCTCCTAGCAGAGATCTGTAATGACTAGTTTTAAACACTGACCCTCTAACTTCATTTCAGGAATGAAATATTTCCTAATCCAGTAATTTTTATCTATACCATCATGTCATGGAGATAAAGAAAAGCAACTCCAGGCACCCACTGCTAGATTGCTTAACAAAAAAAAAAAAAGTCAGCAGGTGAATTGCTTGCTGAATGCCAGGCTGAAGGCAAATGCTAGCCAAATGTGTTATGGCTGTATGAAATCTGTATTAGGGCAGGCAAAGTGAAGTTGCTATTTTTGTGATTTTAAATGATTGTTAGGCTGTAATAATGAAAAGCATACCCACCTGATAGGCAGAGTGTGTCCAGATTAACATGAGTTTTTTAAGCAGTGTAAACGTGATTCAGACAGTGGTCAAAAGGTGAACAGAAGTCAAGAATTTCATTGTGAGGCTCACTTCAGAAAAAAGAAGGTGAGAGAGAAGCAGGATAATTAACAGTATTATATTTCTTGTGGAAATTAACTTGACAGGTAAGTAGTGTTTATTATTACAATACAGAGCATTTGAATCTTACCCATGTTTTCACCAGGAGTGCTAAAAAATACATGTAGCAAATGAGCACAGGGCCAAACACAGTGTGTTTGGAAGGTCTCTGAGGTAAAGATGGTGGGTGACTGAAATAAGCTGGTATAGCCACACTGAAGCACATAACTAGCTGCCAGGATTTCACAGCTTCTGAGCTTTAGAAGCATCCCATTCATTTCCATGCTGAAAATGTTGGTCATGATCTTGTCTAGCTGGTCAGTGTCTCATTCTGAAGATTCAATTTTCCTATGAAGCCCTATTTCATTGCATCCCTCTGCTTGTGTTCACATTCATGAAGAATTTCAGGAAAAGGAAGGACTCTACATGTTATCTCTTGCAAAGAATTATGCATTTCATTTTTTGTTTTTAGACTTCGTGGTAACACAGACTGTATGCTAAGGCATGAAAAAGGAGAATGAGTAAAAGATTATTTACTGTTTGTTTTACCAAGTCAGTATTTTGTTTTGTATGCATATAAATGTCTTCATGTTTATTTTAAGATCATATTTCTGTAGCTGTCCTGTAGCCTTGGAGCATGTGGTCGTTCCTGATGTCACAGGAAGTTTTTCTGGAAGTGGAACAAAGTGGGGCTGAGTATATTTACTGTAGGCTGTGCGTCACAGATCTAGTTCCCATTTTCCTTCCTGAATTCAAGCAGCCTTAAGGTCTCTGTTTTCCCATGTGCCCTGCTATTAAACAGTTCCTGGCTGAAATTAATTTCCCATTTCTGGCATGTCAGTGCTGGCCACAGGAGAAAGCAGCAGGTGAGGTAATAAGGAGGTGCTGTTCATCTCTGCCTGCTTTCCCTTCCCATCTCAGTGCTAGGTGTGAGCTCAAGTCAGGAACCATCAGGAAAGCCTGCCCCAGGCTGAAAGGGAGGATGGTGGCATGTGCTGCTTGCCAGCCACTAGGGCATGGAGATGTATTTTGGGAACCATTTTGTTCAGTAGCAGTTTGTGTTTGGTGCTTAGAAATTGTGTACTGTCTTCTGAGTGCAGGCACTGAATTCAAGCACTCTGCACTGCAGTGGACACTTTACTGGATGCGAAAATGAAACAAAACCCTAGGTTTGGCACTTTGGTGGGGGTCAAATTGAACTTAGATGTAAACATTACCACCCTTCATTTGCATATTGGAGTAAATGCTAGGGTTTAATTTGGCCTGGTGATTCTGCTAAGATGAAATTCTTTGTGTGCTTGCGAATTTTGGTATCAAAAGTGGGGATCACTGTTGCTGGAGAGTGTTTAAGAGAAATAAGCCAAAAATAGAATCATTTCCATAGCTTAGGAAAAAAAAACCTTTAGAATCATAAAAATAATCAGCTGTTGGAAAGAATTAATTCTGTGCTCCTAATTTGCAAGAATCCCAGCAGTTGCTATTGTGCCCAACCACTCACTAATACAATAAAATATAATTACATAATTAAATACAATATAGGATTTCCATAATAGGGCACTTTATTTCCTTGTCACAATATGGGAGTTGCTGTGCTTGAAGCACACAGTTTGGTGCTGTGACTATTATTAGATACAAACGTATCACGTCCTAGCAGGATTCTCCTACAGGAGCACTTCCCAGTCTGGGTGAAAATTGTTTGCTGCAGAGAGTGGAATCTTAGGAGTTGGCCTAAGATGCACATTTTGGATGAACAGCTACCTTACAACCATGTTTTGCTTCGCTAAAACAAAGATTCTTTCTCCCACTGCTATTTGTTTGGATAGATACCATCTGTCTTTTGCTAAGCCCAGAACTTGCTAGAAGCTGAAATTCAAGCTAATGAGTAACTTTCAGGGGTGGAAATTTTCTTAGAAGCTGATTTCCCATTGCTGATGACAGCAGAAACTTGAGTAATTAGTACTACAGAGACAGACACTTAGATACAACAGTCTCTGTTCGGGTGAGTACTATCTATGTGAGACAGTGGTAGCAATCCTAGTTTTATTGCCACATTTCCATTTGGACAGACATTTGTGTGAAATTCTGCTTTATACAAGACTGGTTTGTTAGCTGCAAACAGTAGCAGATACAGTGGAAAAATAGCTGCATCCAGTGCTGGGCAATGTCGTCACTAAAAATAATCATGGAGGTGAAGTCCTTGAAGCTTCTAGAACCTGAATCTGTGAAGCATTTTTGAAGTTTATATGTATGAGTACAGAAGGAATTATCTGGCTTTTAGGTTGTTTGGGGCTGTTTTGTATAAAATGCATATGTAGTGAAAAAGTGAAGGACTAGGAATTAGATTTAGGAGGAACTAAATGAAGCCATCTCAGCTGTAACAGAGTGTCCAAGTGATTACGTATGTACCATCATGATGAAAATCTGTGTCTTTTTCTGTTAAACTGTATGAACATAAAGGCAAACATGAAGTGCTATGTTGAGATAAAGAACTGTTTGGTTTTCTGCAGAGCAGATGGTGACAAGTAATGGCATTGGTGACAAGTAATGTTGTTACTGATTTTGTTCTCAATTTATCTTTCAATGCTTTTGTTCCACTCAAGCTTCTGCTCTTGTGTCTTTCCACTCTGATGGGCTTGCCTTCATTTATTGCACTCCATCAGTGGCATAGACCTCATCTCATTAAAATCAATGGCAGATCTATTACTGACCTTAGTGATGCAGGAAAAATCCCAAGTCTTGCTTATCCTAATCAATCAGATCATCATCATTAATGTAATGATCTGAAAATCCATCAAAACACAGCATACTTTTTAGTTTACCTGCTGACACACAACGTGCACAATCCCAAGCTTCCAAGCAAAAGCTTGTGTTCTGAGTTTCTCCCTAGCCCAGCAGTTGCCTTGCTTGTATTTTAGTTTTTCTGAAAGTTGGGGCTTGAAGAACCATGTACTTTGAGATTGGCATCTTCTGTTTGTAGGCTACAGAATCTACTGACTTTTGAATAATCTGTGTAGATGTGCATATAGAGTACTTTCACAGTCATAATCTTGAATAGTTCAAATTTAATTATGATGAGAGATCCTGTATTTCATTTATATCTAAAATTAGAAGAAAAATATGCAGAAGCTAATCCTATTCAGAGACTGACTCCAAATATTTCTGAGCTAAAGTGTTTGTAACATAGAAGTCTTATTAAAATTTCTGTTTCTACACATTTTAGTAGTAATTTGGTTTAAAAATTGCAAGACTGTAGTTTCATTTGACTGAGAGAAGAATTATGAGACTATAGAAGACTAACTGCAGTTTTAACAATGCTAAAATCCATTATAAATCAGAAAAGGAGGGAAAAGTACACATGCCATAATAATTTATTTGACAGTGCTATTGAATATACATACAGCTCACAGATTATGTGCTTCTAGTACACTAAAAATAAGAAGTCTAAGCACAGGAACATTATTTTTAATATGAGGATGCAGTGCTAAAGAGGAGAGAAGGTTTTGTAATGATAATCAGGCTGCTGAGCATCATGGTATACTGGCTCCTGTTTATGCAGACTCCTGCACCAGCTGAAGAAAAAAAGAGGCAGAAAAGTAAAGAAGGCAATGCAATTTGCATGTCTGTATACTTTCCATTTTTTCCCCTCATCTTTAGGGAGATCCCTCTAACACATTTTTTGAGCTGTTGCTTTCCGAAGTCCAGTGTCAGAAATGTCAAGCCTTAGGAGAGATTAGAAAATGTGTGGTGGCTTGGCTGTGTCCTGCTGGTATGGTTTGGTGGGGATGTGGAGTGAGAGATTGTCTGATTGCCTCCTGCCATATCTGAAGAGTGAAAATGTGGCTATTATCCTGTCCTGTGAATTCCTCAAAGGGCACTTAAATCTGAGTGGTCACTATTGGGATGTATTTTGGGAACCAAATTTTGCACCAGGGTTTAGATGTACAGTGATAGTCTGTAGCGGTAAAGCTAAATGTAATTCATGTATGGGAACATGAACTGGGCATTTTTGGTGTCTTTATGCACAAAATTTATCTGAGCTTTCCTTTTGGCTGGCAGTGATAGGATATGTCTACCAATAATATGCTTCTTGTTATAGTTCTTATGTCTACCAATAATATCCTTCTTGTCATAGATCTTTTTTCAGGCAAAATGCTAGTTCTTAATCTTTGCAATATTGCACTTATGGATAAGGCTGTGATAGCTTTTTCTCTGAATGAGTCACAAAGTCTGAACAATGTACAGGTATAGCTGACTCCTTTATTTGTATTTAAAAACTCTGGTTAATAGGAGCTATGATAAGTATGAAGTAAAAGATAATTGTGCTCCTAGTTCAGTTACAATTGGTTGTCCTGAAAGACTGCACATTGTAGTACTGCTCTGTGCTCTAACTGCTCAGAAATGCACTGTTGTGTGTTACTGCCTAATTGGTGAACTGTAATTGCCTATATTGAGAACTGATCTTAAAAGTTAATCTATGCTAGAGTCAGGAAGATTAATTGGGGCAATCACCATCCCATAGATTTCTAGTAAAGTGACACCTCCTTAAAATGGTTTGCTGTGAGTGCAGTGCAATCCAAAGTGGGAGAGAGACCATGCATGTCTTCTACATACGCTCTCTCTTGTCCAAAAGCTTGTCTGTAACTCGGCATACCCTCACCACATACCTTCTGACCACAAGATTTTAGAGGGATTTTGGCTGAGAAAGTGCACACAAGGCTTTTCTAGGCAAAATCTGTGATCACATTGATGGGAGCTAAAGCTTCTGTCCCTTTCAGATTTGCTGTAACCAGATTTGCTGTGTTTTGATTTGAGAGAGGTTCTGTTGGGTGGTTTTACAGCATGCAGGACTGAGACCCAGCCATGCTTCTGCCTGGCTGTATGCCTGGAGTATCCTTGTGGTGAACTGCTGACCACCTGTGGTCACAGTGTCCACATCACCAGAGTAGATGGTCACAGTTAAAACTTGGGTGTAAAACAGAGTTTCTGAAAATGCACTGAAAATTTTACATAAGGACTGCCTTCACATAATTTAAAATCCAGTGCTACTATGTGTTCCGCTGTGGCAGCAGAACCATGGAGAGGTAAAGCTAAAGGATGCTGGATCATGTGCTGTTGAGATGATATGGACTCAGTGTACTGTAGAGAAATGTCACATTCCAAAGGGTCCTGAAATAGTAGTCTCCATGTCACACAATGCCACAGTCTCTGTTCGCGTGATGCAAGTCCTTTTTATGTGATCTATCCTGAAGTAAGAGAGCAATTTCTTTATTCATGAGGGTTGCACTGCCATTGCAGCACAAGTGGGAGCCTCATTTGATCCCCTGGGTGTGCATTCACTACCTGCTCCTGAATGGGGTAAACCTTTACCTGAGTGAGCTGACCATGGGAAGCTGACTAGCAGCAGCCTCTTGTGCTGGCTTGGGGATTGCTTAATATGTAATGTGATCCAGCTGCTGAACTTTATACATTTTCTATTTCTAACTTTCAGTTGCTCTTTATTCTTTTGGAGAATCCTGGCCTCACTCCAGAGCTGACAGGATGTAACTGAATATCAGGAAGTGAGGTGCAGTCTGGACCTGGCTGTGGAAAGCTGGGGGTGTGGAGAGGGCTGGCTCAGCATTACTGAACATTCCTGAGTTCCTGGTGCTGGGTTTTAGTGCACAAGACCCATTGTCAGACCTCTTGTCAGGGAGTCACTTCACCTCCACTGCTCATCCAGGAATTTCTGCTTGTTAAAGGAATTCAGCAAAGGATAAGGGCAAAATCTGTGGTAAAATGCTGCAGGTTTCTGGCACTGTCATCTCTTGAAGGTTTGGTTCTTGCTCTCCTTGAAGTGTGAGAGCACATGGGAGATAGGTTTGGAGGAAAATTTGTGTCTAGATCTGTGCTGGTAGTGCCTGGTAGCACCACTGATGGCATCTGCTTTGATCCATAACATTGCATACTACATGAGCTCGCCAGAACCAGTTCATTGTGGTGCTAGAGCCTCTCTCTTAAGGAAAATATTGGATACTGAAACTGCCCATGACAGGCAGTGTACCTGAGCCTGGGGCAATCACTAGCAGTTAAATATCCATAAAATTATGCCAGGTGCATCTGCAGGTTCTCTATCAGCCAGTGGAGCCAAGGGAAGGGGCAGCCCAGAGGGAGGGAGAGGAAACCACTGACTACTGCAAAAAAGCCAGTAAGTGAGCAAAATGGTGAAGTCTTTGCAGCACATTGCAGGCTTGAAAAAGTAATGGGGGATTCTTCTGCACAGTTGTTTTAGTGTTTACTAAGCAGCCAGCACTGCTCCCAGTGTTGGTGCACTTCATTCATCTCTTCAAAAGAATAAGGACCAGTGAGCAGACGGCAACCTCCCTGCCAGATGTCAGTCTGATAATACTTATGTCCAGAGTAGAAAGGGAAATGAAATAATTAAGTTATTGTGGAAAAGCTGAACCATAGGTTAAAGTAAAAAAGCATCAGTAAAAAATTTTGTGGCCAGGGGTCTTCACTGGAGACATCTTCCCAGGGTCCAATTCATTTTGCTCACCCAAGAGGAAATAAGGGCATTGTGACTGCTTTCAATTGCTATTTGGAATATAGAGTAAAAGACAATCTTGAGAGTGGTTTGCTGCTACTTTATTAAAGATGTTGTATCTAATGAGACCTTGTACTTGCAAGACCTTGAAATGCACCAGTGCCTTGCGTGCTGACTGCCAACGCAATGTGAGGAGGTCTGCATGGTCCAGATTTTAATTTTTCACTCTGATTCTTGTTATAAAGGCACAAAAAAAGAGTTCTCTGTATCATTAGCTCATTTTTTAGGCCAGGTAAGCTCAATCAGTTCATGGGCTTTCATAAACTCATAAGGTTGTGATACAAGCTGTGTAACCAACCATGACAAGGTTGTCACTTGTCATGAGGTGTATTTAGATGGACTTTTTAGGTGACTTGGATGTTAAGTATTGAGTTTTTTCTAAATTGTATTGTCAGGAGCAAAATTTATCTTCAACAGCTGGTTAAAATGAAACTCTATCCTCTATTAAAATTTACATGATCATTTCTGAATAAAAGTGACTTTTAAGTGACTTGCTCCTGGCACCATGTAAGAGCTCAGTTTATTTCTCTCATGAATACCACTTTTCTATTAGGAGACCATGTAATATAATGTCCATTTAACCCTTTATAGGCCCTTCTAGGTATCTCATAACTCTTATAATTCCAATTTTATGATTGGCATAAAATGTTCTGGTCCAGGACTGCATATGTCTAACTCCTAGTTTCCTGTGCTCACAGATTTTCTTTAGAATTGAAGTGTAGTGCTACTGGCTTTCTATAAAAGCAAGAGAGCTTGCTGGCGTCCTAAAAGATGGACTAGCATCTGTTTGGGGTCTTTAACTGACGAGTACAAAATTGTGGGTTTTACCAGATTTTGATGACACTAGCAAGTATATGTAAATAGGATATAAAATGAATCAACTGCTGTTCAATAAAAAAACATCATGTTTACCTCAGCCTTGTAGCTACTTTGGCCTCCTACAGGGACTATTTTAATTAGCAGCATGAATTTTGGGTAGTTTAATTTATTTTGTGATTGTGTAAAATAGGCTTTTGGAAGGGTTTATTTATAAACTGCCCAGGTATTTAGCAATAGCATTTCAGCAGCATCTGTAAAAGCAGAGTGTCATAACACACAACTTTTTGTCCTCTTTTTGCTGCTCTTTAGCCTTGCCAATGGGCTTATTTCTGGGGTGTCTTATTTTCATGCTGCTCTTCACCGCTGACAGGAGAGTGAATCAAATGAGGATCAGATAATTAAATGAAAAAAGAAACATTTACTCAGTTGTCTCCTGAGGAATTTTTCTGTGTAAAACACTAATAATCATGCCATATGTTGGTGATGACTTCCATTCCAGCAGACCACAGTAGACTTTACAGACTTTAGGATCTGCTCATTGGATTCAGAGATGAGTTGATGGAAATCACACCAGAGTTTCTGTAGAGTTCAGAATTTGTAGCACTGAGAGATAAGCACCACGTGGCTGCAGTTCTGCACCATTTTGTGTTAAGCTGTTGTTATGGAGCTGATAAAGTCTAATGTCCTGGGAAGGCAAGCCTGGGTGCACTCAGTTCCTGACATGCTTGCATAACCTGCTTACATCCAGTGAGGTTCTTGCATGAGAAAAGTGAGCAAGAGTTTGAGTATTTAAAGAGACTCAGACATTATTTTGTCCAAAATTGAAGGGAGTCCATTCCTGTGTTTCCAATACCACAAGTGCCATTGTATTAGTAACTGGGTTTAAACTTTGTATTTAAACTAGAAAATATATAAAAATTTCCCTGGGATCTAGTTACACCATGCCAAATACAGGTGACTCATAAAGTTTATTTAGCTTTGTTTGTACAGTGAGTAAAAAGAACATCGTAGATTGATGGTACCATCTTTAAAATGTTTGCAGAGAGTCATGAATGTGAGAAGCAGATGGATTAGGTACTTAGGTTTGTATAGTACGTGTAAGGCTGTATCCCAGACATCTTTCATATGCAAAGCTCTTTCTGATCTGTATGAAGCTGTCTGCAGAAAGACCAGAGCCACCTACTGAGTTCAGAGCTCTGTAGAGTGAGTGCCAGCACTACCAGTGCAGGGACACTTCCAACAAGGAACATTTGGTAGACGTCCTGAAAGAAGGATTTTGGGGTTGAGAACAGTCTCTGTAAGACTCCACATGGAAAGTTTAGCGTATTGGTACAACCATTAAGCAATTAGACTAATCAAATGTTCTGTGACCATAATTTCCTGACAGAACATACCATACATATGGTGACCATTTCAAGAGGGCAAAGCAAAAAGTTACAAAGTATAAGAAATGATCTTTGAATGTCCCAGTTTACAAAATATCATTAAAAATGTGTCCTGCAAGGCATAATCCCCAAATGAATGTGACATCAGTACAAAAATAAGCTTTTCTGGGTGACGTCTGACAATCAATATACTGTAATGAATGAGTTATGTCACTTACCTTCAGTGTCGGTCTGCCTTGCTCGTCCCACAAGTTAGGACTATGTTTTAATAATAAATGAGATATTCTGATGTTTTTATAAGCATTGAAGTCTTTTTTAAAATACTATTTTTCTCATAAAAATGACATAGCATGGACAATACTATGTTTCCTGCTGTTAGAAAAGAGTAATTACTTACAGCCACTCATATGCTTACTTGCTAAATGCATAAATCTAATAATGCAACCATACAATGCTACAGTGAGTTTCATGAATTGGAAAAAGATAGAATTTTAATGCTTTTGACACCTGACATACATTTTTACAGGAGGTCTGTAATTTCCTGTATTAGAGCTATCTGTATCCTTCAATGAATGCTGCTGGAAAGAGTAAAGGATATTTGGAGAGTAGTGGATTTAGTTTAGTCTATAAGGTACTACTTTGCTTGTTACTTTTGATTTTAAAGCTATCAACCTTATTTGGACAGTTTATTCTTTCTGTAGGGAAAAGATAGAAGCAGAAGATGGCAAATCATGTTTGGAAATCACGACTCATTAATGCAAGGTTAAAATTGCTGTCCCTGTCTGTTGTGGTTGGAACTGTGTTTCAAATGGTCCAGTATCACTTTTAAGCATTTTTAGTCGTCGTTTGTGAGTGGTAATGAGCTTGCCTGGCTCCCCGTGCATTTATGAAAAAGCAGCAGATTGTATTGTAGCTTGCTGTGGTTTCTTTGCCCTAAGCACCAGCCATGAAAGTTTAATGTAACGTTCTCCAGTGTACCCAGTAGTCATACAGGTGTAAGCACAAGTCATCATTCCCACAAGTTCCTTCCAGACATAGGCTTGGTTACAGTAGCAGCATCAATGGTAAAATGAGCACTCTATCCTCAACGCAACCACTTAAAAAGTTTTAGAGAGCACTAGAAAAATGCAGTATTTTAAGGCCATAGCTGAGGCTAAAGCTGATCATAGAATTTAAGTCGGAGTATGGAGTTCTAGGGATGGCTTAAAGATACTTAGGGAACAAATCCAGCCATTTCATAAATCCATTTTGCTGCACTGATCTTTTTTAGGGCCGTGTCTGTGAATAGAGGAAGCTATCCAGGTCTCTGCTAGTCAACACTGTGATCTGTACAAATTTCTTGCACCCCACAGGATCTCCAGCATGTGGGCTCCTCCCCTCTGACCTGACCCAAGCATGCTGCTGTCCAATATTCTTGCTTATTCCAAGCTTGCTGTTGCTGCAGGGGGAAGCTAGTGGAGAGCAAGTAAGAGAAGCTGGCTGCTGACGAAGCTGAGGCTTGTCAAGGCAGAAATGTTTAGTGCAGACGTATCAAAGCAGTGCACATAATTTCTTTTTGGAGAAAACTGCTGTGTTTCACATATGTATTTCACAGCCTTCTCCAATTTGGGTGTTCCCTAAATAATTTTGAACATGTGTTCCTGAAGTGTTGAAAACCCGAGTTCTGTGGAAAAGCTTTTCAAGAAAATTGTAATAATCTTGAGAGTTAAGCATTCTCCTCTCCTTGTGTCATTCATTGTCTGTCCTTCAAGATGGAGGTTGTGTAAATCCTCTGGCTCAATCAAGAGAAATTACTGATATATTTCAGGAGCTGAGTACTCTTTTGTGTTGACCAATTCCATGCAGGCTATCAAATGATTTTGCCTCCCTTTTGTCCTTAGTCTCATTTAATTAGATCCCAGTCTACATACAGTTCTGTCCAACTAGTCTCTCAATGCAAGTTGTGGTTTCTCTTTTTGGCTTATTCTCTACTTCTTCTGTGATTGAAGCTGTGGAATCTTGTAATTCATTTTGTTCCACCATTATTGATTTGGTGGCAACAGTCCAAATGTTGAAAAATATTTTCTAGGTTGTTGTTGCCCTTGATTTCCAAAGACATTGCAAACAATGAAGCATGTGGATCAGGAATTGACGTATCCATAGTGTCACCAGGCTTTGAGGGTGCATTTTCAATTGTAAAAGCAGTTTATTGTTAATTAGAGAGACTCCCAAGGGCATCATGATCTCCTGATAGTCTGTGAAGAGTACCTTCCGTACACTGTACTCTGTGAGGCTTTGCCAAAACCGTCGCTTGCGTAAATCCTGAATTGATTCCCTGCTGAAGAAGAGTTGTTAGAGCCTCCCAGTTACAGTTGTGAATAAGATTAATACTAAACCTTAAATTTTACTCTTTTATTAGTGGATTTTGGTTTGTGATTCTTGTAAAAGAAAAGACAAACCCAAGTGCTTCACTGAGTCTTAACAGATGCATATGCTATGCATATGGCATGAAAGTGCCACCCTTCTAGCTACTGTCTGTGCAATGAAAGTAGCTGTGTTTCAGTGGCAAAACACAATTTAAGCATATTTCCTTAACTAATTGGACTCTTGGAGTGTTAACCTTCCTCTGAGAAGATTCTGGATGGCATGCAATATGACTAACTAGTGAAAGGTTATGGAATTGGATCCCAGTGTGCATTTTCTCCTACTTTAATACTGGATGTCTTATTAACATGTTAAAAGGTTGTGGCTAGAAAATCCAATGTCTTACCTTTACAGGAAAATACTTTACCTCTTACTCTGCTGTTAGGTGTCTGCAGATAGCCCAGAAAACTGCCTCATGGGGACTGTCTGCTGTGTTGGATGAGGTTGTGATGGCATGTAGTCCATTTTCTTCAATGTCTAGACTGTACTTCTACGGTGCACACTTTGATGCGCAGTTTGAATTAGTGTAAAACTATATTATTCTGCATTTTAGCTGTCCAATATTTCTTTAATTTGTAGTACCTCTTTTGTATATTAAAAAAATATGCTTGTGTTTGCCTGTCTGTGCTTGTATGTAAAAAATGGTCTTTATGAAGTCTTTTTCTTGTGTCTCTGCCAGTGCTGCTTTGCTATAATGGAATGACAAACTGTAAATAGAATTGACTTGGAGGCTGAATTGGTTGTTGGTATTTTGTTAATAATAATAATACAAACTGCCCTCCATCAGGTAGTGCAAATAAAAATTCTGAGTTGTTATGAATGCCAAATTAACTTTGTGAAGATTACTAACTCTGTTTATCAAATCTGTTTTGTCATACATCAGTCATTTTGACCTGCTGTATGATGAAATATATTTTTATTACTAACTTTGCTCTCTGTTGTGCAGACATGAATGTCTTTTTAAAATCAAGACAGGACCTGGACAGCCTGTCCTGCATTGTGCCTGCAGACTCTCGTCCTGCTTATGTCATAAACTAGTGAACACCCTCTGTAGTTCTCATGCGCTTTATTTTTGATGAATCTCTCAAAGTATGAATAGCTTAGAGGATAATTGCACAGCTAAGGTGCTAACCTGTACTAGCTTTGTGGAGAGCATACTGCTCTGCTGCTTCTGTCATTACACTGTCTTTTATTTATGTGCTGGACTGAGTTTTCAATCCTGATCCTGACATTCATTGGATTAGATGGATCAGCTCTTTCCTGTCTTTCTGATTTACCAAACTATTAAATGCTACCTACATCATTCCTATGTCAGGCCAGATTTTGGACTGTCATGAGCATCTAGGTTAGATCTGTTTGCATTCATCTCCTGAGTGTGTCTCCTCCATTTTGAAAGGTTCTCCCTGTTGAGCTATTAAAATATGGGATTATGACTCCCTTTCTTTTTGGAGGAGTTAGGAGTTACTTTGCTTTGTTTTGTTTTGCCCAGAGGGAATTGAAAGGATAAGTTTACAAATATTATCGGGGACTGAAACAAGTTTTCTCTGAGAAGATTTTATCTCGCTTTCAGAACAAGGCTTTCTTTCCAAAGCAAATAGTGGTGGAATAAGGTGTTGTATTGTCTCTTCCACTTGTTGCAGCTGGCCCACTTTGCTCCCCACAGTCCTGCTCATGGTCCTGGCAAGCTTGGGCAGAGTTGATGGGATGTGCATGGGCATCTCATAACTCTTCAAGCCAAGAGGCAGATATGAGCTGCCTGTCTAGAGGTGTGCGCCCCATCTGGACGAGCCTGATGTCAAATGTCCCAAGGCACTACTAGCCCCTGTTCAGGGGAAGAGCAGTGCAAGGATGTGGTAGGTGCTAGGAGAGGCTGAGTAACTCATTGGATGATTGTTTAGGCTTTTCATTGTAGCTTGGTGAAGGTGCTTTGAAGTGGTAGTTCCTTATGGTTCTGTGAAAAACATGTGCTTTGGGAACAAGAAAATTAGTAGAGTGGTAGACAACATGCGGAGGAGGGTCTGATCTCTCATACTTCTGTAGTTATACATCTATTCAATTTTCCTTTTTGTAGTGGTTTAAATGTTAACTGTCAGGTCTTAGTGGGTGAAAACTTCTAAGTACACAGGCAGCTAGCTGATAATTAACCTTCTGGACATCTCAGTTTCTCTTTCCAGTTTGCATATCACGGTGGCTTACAAAACCACCTATTACAGCTTAAAAAGGCTGATATGTTGTTTCGCTTCTGGCTGTAAATGGAAAGCCTAAGCATTTGTTAGGCCCCAGCCCCACTGTGAGCATTAAGCAATAATGAGCATAAGATTTCTAACTGTCCACATTGAAATGAATGGCAGGGCTTTAAAGCAAAAGCCAGTCTTGAAACCACTCATGGACTGACTTTGGTTGGCCTTGTTGGCTGTGAAAGCACATTTTTCATTAAAATTAAAATGCTGTCAGACCACCTACTGATCGTAAGTGGGGCTTATGTTTGTTTAAAAGAGATGAGACATACTATTTTTATGCAGCTTGGATCAAGATGTCAACAGGAAGTAAGGACATATGACTGTCATTTTGCATCTGTCTAAAGAAGTAACATTTCCTTCTCTTAATTAATGAGAGTGGGTTTGCTGAATGACCTGTTTGTTGATTATAGCAGTTACTGAATTTTTGTCTGCCATATCTACATGTTCTTATTTGGGCTATCAAATATTCAATGACCATTTGATGAAAAAAAAATATTTCCGAAAGACAAAGCATTTCTGCTTCTTCTTTGAATGACTGGCACTGTTGTAAGATAAGTCACTGTGGGCCTCAGGGGAAAGCTGGGTATGTATTTTCAAGGGAGTAAAGGAATTATGAGCGCATTAGTTTACAGGAATAGCAGTAGTCTCTGCTTGGTTCTTCATGAGCTCAACTGAGAGAATTCTGTGAGGAACACAGGTACTGTTATTCAAACTGGTCAATAAACCTGTGTATAATAAGCTTTTTCTTTAGCTTTGCAGGGCAATTAAAAGTAGTAGCAACCACGTCAGGATTGGGGGTCCTGGAGAGGTTCAGTCAGTGCTTTGTGATATATAGTTTTGGAATTTTATTGTAAAAATAGGAATGAGAATGATGTAGACAGAATTGAGGAAAAGGTGGGAGCAGGCTTAATCTGGCACGTCACAAATTTAGAAAAATCTGTTTTGTTGTACCTCAGGAATAGTATGAAACCTCTGGCCTCTGTCTCAGAGTAAGGATTGTCTTTGCTCCCCTGTACTGTGCATACCTAATGGGGTGATGGAGTCTGATTGATGCCATGACACATTACTGCTATCTTTGCAGAGTGCACAGAAGTTCTAGACTATTTTTCCAGATTATAAATTCATGATTTCTAAGTTAATGGCAGAAGCAACGGTTTTTGTTTTAAGCAGTGTTTGTTTTACTCAGTCACTGGTAAACGCTGGCTGTCACAAATCTTTGTAGTACCTTAAAGATACATCTACTCAGAACATTTTCTTTGCCTTTTTATACTGTACTGTAGAGCAGAATATGAAACTTAAAAATAACCATTTCCCTGTTTTCAGGGTTGATTACATTGTTTTATGGCTATAATGTCTTAAAGTAACCAATAAAAGCATTTCCTGAAAGAGAAATCCAAATTACTGAGTGCTGATATATCCAAGAAAAGGAAGGCGTTATTTTCAGCATGTTGGTATCATTCTTTTGTGCTTTTCAGTTTGTTTTAATTATGCCATGCTTCCTTTCTAATGTTATATACTAATTTAAATAATAGAACTCGTACATAAATACACAGTCATGCAAGAATGACTAAGGATGATAAAATTGGAACAGTGATGCTAAGTGCAGCATTGCAATCAATAGGACTGCAATGGTAATAACACCAATATGTCTAGTTAAAGAGATGTAAATTGCACTTAATCTGAAAGAAGGTTAGAACCACAGTGGAGCAAGGAAATGAGTAAGATGCAGTGTGAGAGCTGGCAAAGATGTCTGTGCCCACTCAGAATGTCTTGTCTCACAAACAGCAACCTCAGGGAGCCTTCAAGGGATTGCTATGAAGTGAGCAGAAGCTCAAGAGAACAGAAGAGATGTCCTATGCAGCAGAAAATCCCAGCTACTAGCAAAGAAATATTAGAGAAAACTAGTAGGAGGATTTTTCAGGACTGATTCAAATTAAGCTTAGAAATAATGTGCCTCTTTCTGCCACCTGAACTCCTGTGAGCTCAGTGTGGCAAATCCCAATTCACATTGGTGCTTCTCAGGAGCAAAAGGTGTGGAAATGGGCACAGGATGGATCGGTCGAGGCAGACCGGGCAAGCTGCTGTCCTCTCAGCTCCTTCTGTGGGCTGTGCCCCAGGATGTTCCCACAGCATCCCCCTGCAAAATTAACCCTGCACAGGAAAGGGGTCTGAAATGTTCACTGGACAAAACCCCACGCACTCTGAGCTCAAGCTGCCCTTGCCACTTTAATTTGCCTTATTACATCCACTCAAGATATTTCTGTTCGCTTGTTATGCAGAAGCACTCGTTGTTCAAAGATCCCTGCAGATGACTAGGCACCGTGAAGGTGCATTAAGGTTAGAGCATTTGTCTTAGCTCTGAATTGTTCTGCTGGGCTGTTGTCAGATCTCCAGTGTTCTCACATTTCTTCCAGTTTCTTTTGCTTGTTTATTTTTGTTGATGCTTTAGAAATAACAAGAAAATGGGGACACCCTTTCCTTTCTTTCCAATGCCTGTTTAGGTTGAAGATGTTAATTAGAATTTTCAAAGTTGGGTTGCTTGAGAACCACATTCATATTATTAAATGACCTGTTTCCTATGAATAAATATATCAGAAAAAGAATTGCTAAGTTTGTATGGAATTTTGACTCCCTAGGGAGGTATTTTCCTAACTGCTGTGCTACTTTGGGTAAGAGAAAGAAGGTCAAGAATTGCTTGTTGGCGTGCAGTGCTGTTTAATGCCTCAGCACAGCACTAAATAGAGGATAAGTGAGGATGTAATAAGTAGTAAAGTTCATTTAGGATGAGAGAAAAGAAGGTTGTGATGCACAATAGTTGGGAAGACATATTTAATGCAAGAAATGAGATATCACTGAAGTTGCTAATTCACATGTAATGAGCTGAAGATTTCACATGTAAGTGACATAAGATGTGATTTAGATTTCTGCGCAGAAGTCTTTAACTTACAAATGTTATTCTTCAGCAGTCTTTGCTTAAAACCTAGAGCTTCAGTCTCAGCAATATGTGAAAAACAGTTCATTGATATATTAATTAATGTTTACTGAAATAGGCCCTTGAAAACAATAAAGATCTGACTTTGTCCTGTTTTAGTCTATAGAGTGCTGTGAGTTCCCCCAAAAATGTAAAATTTTATATACTATAATGAACACATACTCTAAACACCCATTTTTGCTAAAGAAAACAATCTTTGTTGTATGCTCTTTGCAGATGGTAACTTTTGAGCCATTTATTCATGGATCTGGCAAAAAATTTTGCTTTAGCTGACATTCACAGAAGCCTGCTATCTACAAGAGGAGCTGCATGATTTGTTAAAAAACACTTAGGTTTTCTCAAGGTGTTTATCATACATTAAAGAACGTAGTCTTCTATGAATAAAATCGAATGCATTTTGTAAGTATGTCTGTAAAACAATGTAAAAATTTGAAAGGTTTGGATGGAGTTTCACACTGATTTTCCAGACTATTTTACAAAGTTAAATGAAATAGTAAAAGCAGAGGTGATGAATCATACACAGAGTTCCAGTTCATTATGAATGGACTGCCACAGGTAGAATACCATTTTATTGCAGTTACGATGAAATGCCTACTGCTGGAGTCAAGTATCTGTAACCCTTAAGAAAAGGTTCATCATGCACAAAAGTAGCAGTTAGCAGTAGCTGTTCAGCCTTGGTGGTCGGTGACAACTCTCTTGCTCACTTGAACAGCCATGAGGAGGAACAGAAACCCTTTTAGCTGCAGAGGTTTACCAGCTGAGTTGTTTGTCTGCCGCTTCAATTCTTGAGTGGGTTTCTGTTCAAGGACTTCAATTTTTTAAAGAACATAAACTCTTATTACTTTGAACTGTTATTTAATAAAGTTACATTTGGGTCCTTGAATAGTGTACAGCTGAAGAAACATAAAATAGGTCCATATTTCTTAAGTCAAAAAACAGGATTTTTTGCTTGGGGAGCTGGTTCTACGCATGCTGAAGCAATACACAGAAGTTATCACTCCAAAGAAATTAATTTAATTTTTCTCCCCAAACAATCTACTTTCTTTTTGCTTTTAACCTTGATTGTTGCATTAATAGATGATAGAGGCACTGATGGGAAAAGCCTAAGAAAAGTGCTGAGATGCTGGAATACAGTGATCTGAGGACACTTATATCACAGAGCAGATAACCTGTTTGCTTTTATTTGTGAGCTTTCAACCATGAATGTAGAAATGGCACTCCACAATTATCGATCAGCTTACCCCACTGTCTGCCATTTGACAGTGCTTCACTTAGACCTCCTGTCAAACAAAGGACACTGCAAACAGATGCCACAAAAAACATGCCTTACATATTGCTTGTTCATTGAGCTAGAATATTGCATTAACTTTGTAAGGCTTCTAATATTTCAAGAATTACAAGTTAAGTGATTTTAAAAATCTCTGGCTCAACAGCATTATCATGAAAGGGCTATATATGGTATGTGCATGAGTAAACTGATAGCGGCATGGTTGCTTATTGTGCTCCTCTAAATTCATTTTCCTAATAGCTTATTGGAAACTTCAGTGGGGACAGTGCTTTTGTGTGGTTCTAATAATTCCTCATACAAACATCTTTCAAATAATTAGAGTTACTTCATTCTGTGGGAAGGTGCAGCTCGGCCTGGTATTTACTGGCATTTGGCAGCCTTCAGTTTTGCATCATGGTGAGCCTGTAACTGGGATTTGGAGGAACAAATCCCACGCTGACTTTGTATCTCAGATCTTTGATTGGACATTATCTTAGGATGATGGGGTACTCAGAGCTAAAAATTCCTTGCTGAAGAAAGCAAACAATGATATAGAAGCCAGCAGTAAGATGTATGAGCTGTGCAAAAGTGGCAGAAGGGAAGAGATCAAGGGCAAAGAGCCTGGAGTAGCCTGAATCAAGGAAAGATGCCAAGACAGAGAAAGAAAAGTCCTGGAAGAACTTGGATTGTATGAAGCAATGAGAAAGAGACTCAGAAATGGGGAGATCCTGACAACCAGTCATCTGTTCATATACCTACAAATTAATGGTAAATGTAGCTAGAATGAGTGTTTTTTAGCTGAACATAGACCTTTCCTTGCCCTGTTTCCAGTTTTGGCTTTGGCTGGTATTTCCCAACCCTCAGGAAAATAATTTGAAATAATGCTGTTGTTTTCAGACAAGCATGTCATTTGTTTTACCGGTCTGTAGTTGATTAATTTGCAAATGATATTCCCAATAAAGTGCTTAGAAGTAGATAATTACAACTATATTAACAGTTACCGGGGAAGCAGATGGTATTCTGAGGAGCTGCCATGTAGAATTAGTGCTGATGCTCTACTGTAATGTACCATATACCCCAGCAACCCACAAAAAACAAACTAAAATCCTGCTGATATTCCAGATTGTAAGTAAATTGTGCTATTGCTTCTCATTCAGTTCTTCTCTGAATTTTTATGTGTGTTTTCTAGATAGCTACAGTGCTCAGTGAGCTGCTCCTTTTTATATTCAGTCACATAGCTCTGCAGGTCTGTATTTTGTATTTTCCTGGTATCAAACCCACTAAAAGGAAGTTTCTAGGCTGTATGTCAGTGTTTTCTCCACTCTGTTGCTTGATACTCTGGAGCATAGAAAAAAAAGAAAGACATATTTCTAATTCACTAAATTGTTCAAATGAAAATTCGCTGTGAGGTTCTAAGTTAAGGAAGCTCTGAAGCACCCACGTGCCCACCTGTGCTCACATTCTCCCTCTCCTGCTTCTCTTGTTAACCTCCCACTGCCTGACAAAATGCGACCCTTTTTGTGCTTCTGGCGGTCAGGAAAAGGCCACGATGTCAGGGCAGTTTGTGCTGCACCTCTGATCCTTGCTAGCTTTGTTTTAAGCAGGCTGGAGTCACGCAAGGAGCTCACACCAGGCTGGAGGATGCAGCAAAGTTGAGGTTCCTGCCCGGGGCTGGCCGAGTGCTGCTGGCACCCACAGACAGATCACTGCAGCCAAATGGCTGGGAGTCTGTTCAGAGCATGGCCTTATTTCTTTATTTAACATATTTGTCATCTGCATGTTTATATAGAACTAAAAGCTTTTCTTCTTTGCTTTTGTTTTTGGGGTTTTTTTAAAGACTTAAAAACACTGGCAATAGTTACTAAACAGATTTTTTTTTCTCTGAGTGCATGTCTTCAGTGTTACTGTGTCTAAAAGAAGCACATAGCAGCATATTTGTGATATAAATGTCTGTAAGTACAACATGGGCATCTTTAGGGTAGAGGCTCAGATGAGAAACTTGGGCTGTTTTGGGGAAGTCACATTGCCTGTAGCCTTTTTGGAATTACCTGTGTTCTGTATGGCTAAACAGGGCCCAGTCTGATGTTATTTTATGCCAGGCTTGTGATAAATCCTGGAGGGAGGGAGCTGGTTGATGTGGTGACCCTTTTTTCAGACAAGGAAAAGAAAGTTTTTAGAAGGTTCTTATCATAGTCTGAGTCAGAACCTCCTGAAAAATACACAGTGTTTGTAGTGAAGTGCAAATGAAATTGGCTCTGTGCTGTTTTGCTGGTCTGATGTGGCAGAAGTGTGTGTGTGTTCACAAGTGCGTGAGCTGACACGAGCAAAAGCACCTGAGGCATAACAAGGCAGTGGTGACAAGGCAGGGCAACAGGAGTAGCCCCATTTAGAATGTAATTATGATGGAAAGCTTAAAAAATCTCCAGCCCACAGAAACAAAGCACTTGTTAGCATGATCGAAGGCCCAAAGGAAGGTGCTGAGCTACAGAAGTAGGAAAACGTTTAATTCTTGCTTGTTGTTACTAAGGAGTATCTTGTACAGTACCCTTGATGAAACAGAATTGCCTTCAAGCCAAACACAATTCCCTGAGAAATATATTTTTGAATGGAAGCTGCAGCCGAATCCTGAATATTAGTTAATTGCTTTAGTCAAAACAACAAATGCTGGTGCCTTTCATCTTGCATCTGTAGGTAGAATGAGCAGAATTAGCATTGGTGACTTTCAGGTCATCTTCAGGAGAATGGAAGAAAGAGGATTTTGTCCAATAAGGTCTCCTGACCCTATTTGCATCAAAGTATGTCTCTGGCTTCTTTCCCGGCTTTGCTTCCCTTGGTTGAAATGAGAAGTTATTGGATTTATTCTAAGGAGGGCAGGAGTGTGACAGGACAGGTGGTTTTTAAGGCTGTGTAGTACGTCCTTAAGGATCCCTTTTTCCACTGCTTAGAACTTCAACCATTTTACCAAAACACTTTCTGGCAAAATTTCCTTGCAAATACTATATAAAGTGAACAACTTTTTGAAGTGCTGGAAACCATGCTATTCTACTCTTTTTAAGAAACACTTTGGACTTTCCAAGCAGCTTGTGCTTCAGAGCAGTGGTTTGATAACATGCAGGGAGGCAGTCTCCTTTATCAAGGATATTCCTTTAGTGCTCATGAAATCAGGTCCATTTTTAATCAGTTTTTTAATCCTAAAGGAGGAAAAGACTGGGAGGAAAAGACTGGAATGCATACTTTGAAGATTCTGTTAGAGTTTTCTTTACATTACAGTTGAATCTCTCTGCCTGTGCTTGGGCTTGGTTAAAGCCATTGTGTCTGCATGAGCTGTTGTGAATGTGGAACTGGTGGAGGACAAGGGTGTCTCAGGTGGACCTCACCTGTTAGAGCTGCACCAGTCCCCAGGCTTCAAAGTTGAAAAAAGACAAATTGTCTATGTGAGATAATGCAGAAAATATAACTGGAAGTGCTAAAGAGGGGAAAGCTAGACCTTAGTAAATGGGTGGAGGAAGAGATGGAAAGTTAGGGCAACTGGCCAGGGAATTGGGCAGAATGGGGCTAGAATAAAAAGAGAGAAACGTAATATGGAATTGGAGGAGGGTGCTGAGACTGACTTGATGAAGAACCTAAAAAACAACTAGAGGAGTGAGACTAATAGTTGGGAATGTTGGGCAAGAATGGGAAATCCTGTATCTAAAGAAAAAGTTACAGCTGAAACTCAAATTGATAGTCCAGTAACACTATGTGGATAAATGGGGAACTACCTTTTCTCCAGAAGGATTGTGCTGGAAAAGGAAACTGGAGAAGGTAAAGAGATCATTTGGACTAGAGCCTGATGCAAGGAAGGAGGTTGTGTTAATCTGTTAAAAAGCATGGGAGAGGAATGTGTGAGAGGGAGATTCTGTGACCGGGATAAGTGTTAAAAGAGAGAAAGGAGAGACGGTGTCTTGGGGGGACATAACAGGGTCTAGTGAGGTAAAAAGGATGAGTAAGGGGGAAAAGTTAACTGGATGTAAAACCATTAGCGGTTGGACAGCAACAACAAAGAGAGTGATTAGTCCTAGTAAGGAAACTGGGATCCCTTTGAGAATCATAAAGAAAGGAAACCGGGAAGGTCATGTTCATCTGTCTTTTGCTGTTCCCAAATACCTCTAAATTCTCCTTGTAAGAGTATTTGTCATCCATTTTCAAGTGTTTGTCCACATCAGTGAGGATAATATATTATTGCTGTCAGTTACTCTAGAAGCTGCACGAATCCAAGTGGTAGAACTTGAAACTTAAAACCCAAATTGAGTAAGTGGGAGGATAGTCACTTGATGCTGCAGTTCTGGTGTTTTCTGCTTTTTGGGGAACAAATAAAAATGCATCTACAATCTCCAATAAAACAATAAACTTTAGAATTATTAAGAAATGGATTAGTCAAAGTTATTAATGCCACACTTGTTATCCCCTTACACATTGTAATAGTTTTGTGCCCATAATGACACATTGTTTCCCCATGGTTTAAGCATCATTAATTGTGCAGGTAAAGGTAGGTGGACAAGCCAGCATTGCAGTGAAAAGGACTGTTGTCCCTTGAAATAGGCACACGAGGTTGGTGGTGAATGGCAGTGATAACAGGGAGCTGGTTACCCTACTGTTCAGCTACTGGACCTCTGGAATTGGGTTCTGTTGGAACTGGGTTCTGTCGCTCCATCTGTCACAGCTTTCTCAGAGATGCTAAACCCCATAAATCACGCTTTTTAAGACAATCACTGATTGCATGTTTCACATTTTTCTGGAAGCCCAACCTCAGCCCTAGGGCCTGGTTTGCAGAAGAATATAGCTGTGACTGAAAGCAGTGAGACTCACACTTTGAAGATACAAAGCACTGCATAATGTTAAAGATTCTGAAAAATCATGGCCTGGACATCTTAAGGCAGACTTTCCTAAATTAGTGGGTACGTCTGGTTTTAATTTATCTGTGCCTCAGCTCCCAATGTATAAAGCAGAATAATAGTTCCTTCAACTCTCAGGGATTTGGTGAAGATTAGTGAAGTGGCTGTGAAACCCTCACTTATTTTAGTGATGAGTGCTATAGAAAAGCCCATAAGGAAATTAATAATTTTGTCTTCAGAGCACTATTTGAATAGCTAGCAGGAAACAAGCCATAAGGCCGTACCCTGAACAATGATAAGACAAAATATTGAATACTTGCTTTATTAATTCAACACCATCCATCCTGTGCTGTGAAGGAGAAGTGCACTTAAAAAAATGTTAACAAAATTAGAGTGTATGATAATGTATACGCAAAGGATACCAAATTAAGTTTGCATCAGCAACCATAATTCTTTCATTGCTTAATGTTGGAGCCTTGATTTTATTGCCTGAAGAGCATTCTTTCTAACAGAGAGCGATTTTTTTTTGTCTCTCTGTGTGTGTTGCAGTATTTTAATGGGAATGTGACTTCTAGATATTTTTAAGAATTGTGTACTCAATGCATAATTCCATTTCTAAATATTCCTCGCTTCTTTAAGATGTGGGAAGTTTCTAGCATTGACATTTAGTATCCTTTTTTCCCTCTGCTAAAGGTCCTACCTTGTAGCATTTTATTCATGGCCAGCAGCATTTACTAACACAGCTGAAAGAACTGGGGATGTTTGAATGAGGAGGGACGGCAGAATCGTGCCCTCCATTTTTCATCCAGTGATAATGAGATATCTTACAACCCATATTGACTTTTCCGAGGATCAGAAAGCTCTTTGAGGGAGAGGGAGGGAAAAGCGCAGAGGGTGGATTCAGCCACAACAAGGTTAATGTACTTACACAAAATTATACATGAAGCCAAGAGAGCGCCAAGAATAGTAGCACCCACAAATCCTGCCGAGGAGGTTGATCTGTGAAGTGACGCCCTTCTCGCAATGTGCCGATCCTTTGGAAGTTGTTAAGTTTAGAGGGCACTTTAGCCCCCAGCAGGATCAGTCACTTGTTTCCTGCTGTTTCTCTCCAAGTCTTGATCTTACTCAATTCTACACTCACCAAGTTGTCTTATTGCCCTTTTAGGAGCCAGCCTCAAATTTTCCTGGGCATTTTGCCAGATCTGATGAGTCTTTTTTTAACACTCACCAGTTCTGGACAGCAAATGTGTGGGGGCTGTCTGGGAGGGCAGCAGAAGCCCCTGCATCACAGCTGCTCAGGGGCAGTGCCGATCTGAGCCTGACAGGAAACAGCTCAGTATCTTCAGTGCCACTTGGGCAGTGTTTTGCAGTGGTTCCGCTGATGCCCTTTCTTACCTGCAAAATACCACCAGGTGAAAAAAATGTCATTTTTTAAATACTAGAAATGCTAGGACCTTGTAAGTGTGGTACTGGCATCTGCATGATCTTTAAAAATTCAAAGGGAGGTGTTAACCTGCTTTTCTTTCTGTTCCTATCTCAAAATACTCCTGTAAAGGAATGTGTCTCAACTTGTTGAGAAAATTTCTTCGTAAAGTTTGTAGAATGTAAAGGACATGGAATAGTGAATTTATTTTCCTCAAAATACTCCTGTAAAGGAATGTGTCTCAACTTGTTGAGAAAATTTCTTCATAAAGTTTGTAGAATGTAAAGGACATGGAGTAGCGAATTTATTTTCTTTTCTTCATGGGTGCAGGAAACTAAGTTTGCAACTTTTCTGTTCAGAAATATTTTAAAAATACCCCGATCAGAAGGTTTTGATCTAGTCTGCATTGGAAAATCCTGATATAAGCAAGGCTGTAGGCTGTTGCTGAAGTGCTTAGCTTCAAATTGTTCCAGCTGTTCTATGATGATAGCAGACTTCTGATGGATCATACAAAACAGAGTTCATAGCTAATTTTATCTTCATATTGTTTGTTGCAGTTGGATTGTAGGCTATATTAGGCAGATGATGGGGCAAGCCTGCAAGAGAAAAAGGTGTTGGACACACTGTACTTGCATGTGTTGAATGCAGCTGTTTGGATCTGTGGAGTTGCTGTTAGTAAAGCTTGCATTGTGTAACACATACCTGGAATGCATTTTTTTAAAAAATAAAAGCACATAAATGGAAACAGAGGAACAGTCACTTGCCTTCTCTGCAGTGGTGGATTTTAACCAGCAATGGTCAAGACCAGCAGCTTTGTAAATCCCCTGTCTTTCTTTGCAGCTGTAAAACAACTCTGCAGTTTTGATGTGCTCTCTGTGATTCTCCTCAAATTAATCTTTATTGAAAGACATCAGCTTTCCATCTCACTTTTTTTTTTTTTTTTCCCTGAGCAATGTCATGCACCAGGCAGTTCCACGGATGTATTAAATGTTGCACTGACACTTTCTGCTCTCTCTTTCTGTGTCAGAGAATGCCTGAAATCCTGATCCATATGTCTCACAGCCATATGCCTGGTATGACCTGTTTCTGCCAGAAGCATCAGAAAATGACTGGGAAACTGGTTCCTTTGCATTACGGGGCGTAGGACTAGGAGGAGGTGAAGTGCCAAGATGTCTGCCCCGTGTTCTGCCCTTTTCCACGTGGAAAGCAGCCTTGAAGCTCTGTCTCCATTAGGAGCAGGCTGCTGATACAGCTATACCCACACACTGCAACAGCAAAGCAGCCCTGGGTGGACTGCTGGAAATAGCTTGTCGTGGCAGAACAGCGCTTTTTGACAAGGTAGCTTATTACAGCAGTGCCTGCCTGTCCCTGCAGAAGGAGCAGCAGCAGCTGAAGCACACCTCTGGCAGCATGAGTGCTCCGTGCTGCTGCCCTTACCTGCATGGCTGTGCTGGTCAGGGATCATTCACCTCCCAGAGACCCTCGGGGGGTCCTTGTTCCCACTTCATCCTCAGCACCGTGGGACCTCACTGGCACCAAAGGCACAGTCAGAGCACAATTTGAGCCACCCAACTTATTACAGTGTTGTCTCCCTTCATATACAGTGCCTCTAAATTTTTTTATTTTCTGTTTTTCTGTTCCAGTGTACAGTGTTCTTTCCCTTTCCATTTCCAAAGGAATGAGCAGCGTCTGTCAGAGTCACCCTCTTACTGCATGGGGTGACCCCATGGACCTCACCACGGAGGTATCAGTGCAGCAGCGGACAAGGGCTTGGCCTTGGTCCTTGCCTGGACGCCCTCCTTCCTCTTTTCACCTGCCCTGATGCCTTTACCTAAGTGGAGTTTAACTCCACTTTCTCAGCTAATATTATATTTTAATATGGCTCTACTTTCTCTTTGGTTTTATCTGAATAATTGCAGTATAGGAGCTCTGGGGCAAACAATTACACTTTGAAAATCAGGTTGCAGCTTGAATATGTGACTGCAAGATATTTCTGTGAGTGTAGTGTTTGTGTTAGAAGACCCAGTGGGAATTTCCTTGGGGAGGTTGGTGTACTACATGAGAGCATGAGAAATGCTCTACAGGTCGGATATGTGGGCTGCCTAGCACAACAGACTGCCTCCGACTGTGGCTAAAGGAGATACTGCAAGGATTTGCATAGGAGCCTGGCCAACCATTCTTCTCCTCTCTATCCACCCCAGCTCCTGGGCATCCTTTGGATGAGTATTAGGGAGCTAGGAATGTGCCTGGGAAGCACACAGGCTGTGGGATTCAGTAGCAGATAAATGGAGTGTATACTTGTGGGAAAAATTTTCCAACTGCTGTTTAAAATGTACACTTTTCTGACCTGCCTTGCCTCCTTTGGGATGTGAGAGGTGAGGAATATGCTTCAGATCAGTGGGTGTGCAAACAGCTGTATGATACATTTCTGGGACAGGACATGGAGGAACAGGCCAACCTCAAGGGCTTGTTAAAACTGTATTTACAGGATTTTTTCCCTCTCTCCCACAATAACTCCTCATTTTCCTGCAGTAGTGGGAAAGGATTTTTTTTATATGTTGTTCTTTTTCCATGACATTTTAGTTAACATGTTTGCTTGTCACAGAACTGGTATCCAACTTTATCCCCCTTTTCCAGACTGACTTTAAGATTCAAAGATACTGTTTTTCAGTCCAGTGGGATAAAAGTAGCATACCTTTATCACTGTCATTGCCACCAGTTACAGGAATCACAAAGGCATCTGTCACCGTGGTAGAGAGGTACTAGAATATGCCTGCAAAGCATCTGGTCCCTTCAAGAGAAGGAACTAGTTCTAATTCCCTCTGCTTCAGTTATACATCTTTTGCTTATGGGTACTTGAATTTGTGTAGTTTAATTCAGGATTACACTCCTGGGGCCATTCTACTGTTCAGCACTTAGTGATGTAGAAGATCCACTGCCAGCTTTGAATTGCAGCCTTGATAGTTTTAGTATTTGTGCTCAATCTCATCTCCTCACTGAGGGTGAATTCCAGAGGGGGAGACCATTGGAAATGCGAGGTCTTTGGCCCAGTGAATTCAGCTGTGGTTTCCTTCAGGTTTTTATGGCTCCATTGTGTGTAGTGACTCCTTGTGTGTCACAGGGAAAAAGGTGGAGCTGTGCAGAGTTTCAGGAGTTTGTCATGTATCTATTATTGTCTCTGTCTTTTAGATGCACACATGGTGTGTTCTGCTTGCCTCACTGGATATCGTAAATACTGGAAGTTATAATAAAATTAGGAGCACAGATGTTCCTCTTACAACCAGTGCACCCTGTATACAATAATAATAATGAAATATATCCATTGCTGTTCTCTGTGGTGCTAAATTTTCTCCAGTGAAGCATCTTGCTTTAATAATAAAACCACATTTTCTTAAGCAAGGGAATATCAGATTTACATTGGCAGTAAGTCACGATTTTCAAATAGCATGGAGAGGGATATCCAAGATAATGGTAAGATTTTCTAGGACAGCTGCTGTACATGGAAACTGCAACCACGTGGAGGGGTCCACCATGTCCACCATTAGTCTTCATTTCTTTCCTTCATCAAAGCAATTAATGGGAGAGGACTGTCAGCCTAAAGACTCACACTCAGCTAGCAAAGTGGAACAGCCTTTGTTGGAAGGCAGGTCAAGGTTTAAAACAATCTTTTACAAACTGATGAAGTTTATTTTCCAGTCATGGTTGTAGCCACCACTTCTGGCCAGGGACCTCTTCTCTACTAACCTGTAATGGAAAGTAGATTACTCTGAAGAGGTTATAGCCCAAGCCCTGATGCTGTGTGTGAGTAAAGATACATGTGGGTTTAGGAGATTGTCCTCAGTGGGCATAACTTTGCATATGTTTTGTTTTGGTGTTTTTCCTCTAGAAATACAGAAATAATACAAGTGTGGTGCTATAAAGCTCTATGTAAGTATCTGCTGGCTTTAGCCTGGCTTAGCTTCTCTTGAAACTTCCAAGTTGTTCCTTTGACTCCTTTGGGTGAGGTTGCAGACTCAGCCCCCTGCTGCCCTGCACTCTTCATTATCCAGAGGGAGAAGAATGGTTGCAGTGACCAGAGCATGGCTGCAGTAAATGTTATCCTTCCTGATGGAAAAGGGGTCACACCATGGTGAAAGAGGAAGAAAAGTACAGGGAAAGGATGACAAAAACTGTAGGAGAAAAATGAAATGGAAAGTACAGGGGCAGAAACTTCACCACTAATAATTCTCACCAATCCAACATTTCCCTAGTAGAGACCCATTCATTTACACTGTCTGCATTAAATTTATCATCTCTGGGCTAGCTGGAAAATGGAGGTCAAATTTCATTTTGGCCTGCAACTTGATAAAAATGACCTGCAAAAGGTAGATGATAGGCTGTTATTTTATGCACTGAAAAATGGCAAAGATCAGATCCTATCTCCTCTGTGTCCTCTTTTCTGTGCATGTCTGATGCTTCTGTAATGTATCACTGGAGAGTGCCCTGATCTGTTGAGATGCTGGTCAAAGTTTAAAAGAGGATCTGTTTGGAACTGGTAGGCAATCTCAGTCAACATGGGTTGATGAGGCACACCTTTTGCCATCTCAAATCTCTATTGAGTCACTAACAAGTCATAAAAATACCAGGTGCATTGATGTGACAGTCAAACAAACTACTTGCTATAGTTCGTTTCATCTCCAGAGACATCTATTAATAGTAATTAATGATTCTTCAGCAGTTGCATTCACTGTGTCTCAACAACTTTCAGAAGGCAGGAAAAATCCTGTTAAAAAGACAGTGTGCCAACAGAGCTTGTAGATAGCAGGAGGGTGTAAAAGTTAAACTCTATACTGGAGGAAAAAAGCCACCCAAACAAGCGTTTCTGTAGCACTTGGAGTATTTTAGGATCTACACCAAATAGAGACTGTAAAGGATTAGTCTGGGATTAAGAATGCTTTAAACTTACGAAGTGCTTAACCTTCACTGTGTCTGCTCCTTCTGCTGTTTGCAATATTGCACTGCCACTTTTGCAGGGGAGCCTGTAGCAGAGCGGGAGTGCTGCAATGCAGCCTTCTCCACGTTGGGTCCTTTATGATTCAGTGCTACTTTTGGTCTGCTTTGTAAAGATCATTGCAAGGGCTTACCTTGTGTAATTGTTTTACTGCCATCTGCATTACAGTATAATTACCTTTCAAAAATGGTAGATCTCTTCTGCTAATGTTTAAAAGCAAATAATAGGCAACTAAATTGCAAGGTCTTGGGGTGTAGCAGCACATAGGTGGTAATAAAATGTATGCTAGATTTACAGCATATACTTCTGTCTCTCGCTCGTTCTGCTTTTTTTCTTTGGTTTTTTCCTCCCCTTCCCTTCCCATAGGAATGGTAGTTGGTGATGATGGTTTTCCTTTCCTTGTATTTTTTTCCCCTTGCCTGTCCTCTTTTTACATAGAGTTAATCATAACTCGTGAGGGGTTTTTTTTAGAATTTGTTCTGATCCTTATCTGATAGCTGTCCTAGAGTTCAGGAAGGATGGTTATTCTGGCATTTTCCTCAATTATAATGACAAACAGAAATATGGCAAATAAATCTAACACAGATTGAACTAAATAAAATATTTTTTTAAAGGAGATACAGCTATTCCCTATAAATAACCACCTAAAGTTTTTTTAAGTTTTAAGATGTAGAAATGCAATTGTAAATCTGTCTTATCTGTTTTCTGCTTGCAGCCTATAAATGCCCTTAGGTTCAAATGATAAACTACTTGTCCGATAATATCATTAAGTTTTCTGTTTCCTGCAATTATGTATCAAGGAATTACAGGAGGTGCCGTTCCTTACATATGAATGCTTGTACCCTGTCTGCTGCTGTAAATCCTGTATTACCTGAAAGGTTAAAATATGGAGGTGAGGACATTAAAAATGCATCCAGAAAATGTAGATGACAGGAAAAAAAGAAAATACAGCAACAGAGGGGAAATACCATGGATAAAATGATAAGGCAGAGAAATAAAGCATGACAAGACCATGATAGTTTGCATAAGTAATGAGAATTGAATTCGTGGTCTTTAAATTGCTGTTTAAATTCCTATTTGCATGTTTATCGGAAATCTCCTTTGCTTAAATAAAACTGGCCTATATACATTTTTAAGATCCATTTTTAGCTCTGATTTTGATGAGAGTTAGACAGGTGTGTGATACTATTTTATTACCGATGGTGTGCACAGGTCAGTCACAGCTGTTTAAGATGGGTTTCTTGGAGGGGTGGTCCCTGTTTTCTTCAAAGTCAATGAGGAAAGATGTCACCTTCATTCAGAGGAGAACTGATTCCTGAGTGATTTGTGGAGAACCTCAGGAATAACCCCACATAGCCTTGAGCCTTGTGGAGCTCTGTAGTCCTCTGACATTTATAAAGTACAGTACTCTGAGCACCTTTTGTCAGGCTTTGGTAGCCTCAGCTCCCAAGTCAGAGGTTGTTAGAGGACTTGGTTCTGTTCTTGAGTCTTTCTCAATCTTGCCTGTTTACCTCTGATTGATTGCACTGGGCACTCGGTGCCCCTATTCCTCAGATAAATGCGGTATTTAAAACCCCACAGTTCCAGCCTTGGGATATTGGACTGCTTCATCTTTGCAATTGATACATGCATGAATTTGGCCTCCTTTGTGTGCCTGTTCCCTGTATGATTGTGTCTGCAGAGGAGTCCATGTGCTTGGGTAGCTGCAGCTTCCACATGCCACCATCTCCGGCAATTCCCACCCTGCTCTCCCAACGCTTGCCATCTGGGCAACAAACCTTCACTGGGAGGTGACCCAGGCATGGTGGACTTCAGCATTGTCCCAAAAGACACTGAATGCCTCAGAGGGTCCTCACCACGTGATGGTCACCATCAGCACTTTCGGGAGATTGAGAAACCACATGGTGAACAAGAGAGAACAAATATTTTTCTCAACAGGCTCTCCAACATGTAGGCAAGGACAGTCCTTTCCTTCACTGCTGCAGCAGTCCTGGGAATTGTCTCCTGCTTGTCTGTACAGTCCTTGGAAGGCTACAGTGCTATGCGGGGAATGGAGCCACTGCAGATCCAAGTTGTGCTTGCTCCTTGTATGCGTTCTTGTGGCATCTCTGAAATAGATGCAAATTGAATTTCAAACAAAAGATGTCACCACAGCTGCTACAGTGGTGAACAACCCATTCTTTGAAAACTCACACTGCCACACACATTTGCAGGTGCACACCCTGGACTGATAGGCTTTGGGTATGATGTAGCATTCCTAACAGAAAAATAATCATTGAAGAGCTGCTATTAGAACATTAAAACTTACTTTTTCTCAAAATGAATATAAACATTTCTTTCTCAATATGTATTTTTTGTCATAAAATCAAATTAAACATACTTGCCTTTTTCACACATGTGACCTCTTCAATTAATATATCTCTTTTAAAAAAGTCTGTTTTCCAATATACTGCTACTATGGAAAAGTCGTATGTCTAATTTACATGTCCAAATTAGTTTCAACTTAGTTATATTGAATGATAATAGATTTCTTTTTCATATAATTAATGTTGTCTGCAAACGTAATGTGGATTAAATTTATCATTGTAAAGATCTTAAGATTTTAATATTTTTGCAGAGGCATAAATACAGTGTAGCTATAATTATTTCATTATGTATGTATAAAAATAGGATACAGGGGAAAGTGCATGCTTTCCTTCACTGATTACTCTTAATGTCTCCCAAATTTCCTGATTTACAATATTCTCCAAGGATGTAGATTTTTCTAATTGAAGTACAGTAATTTGCATATTTTTAGACCTTGTGACACGGTTAATTGATATGTCATTACTTATACGGCACTGAATATATTTTATACATTCACTGCAGAGCAGGCTTAACTTGAGATGCGGTGGCACTTTGCAAGGAGCTCGAAACTATTGCATTCGGTTTAATCTTTTTACTTTCCTTCCTCTCCCTTTCTTTATAAAGGCTAAGCAAAAATGAATGATGTAGTAATTGGTGTAGTTCCTGTTCAAATGTACTTGTTAAAATAATGTTACTGTGTAAATGACAGGATGAGAAAAGTAAGATCAAGTAAACAAAGAAAGGAAGAATAATGGGAGAGACAAGGACAAAGAAGATAAGGTGAAGGCTGAGGGGGAGCTAAATGTCAATAGTATCAGTGCTGGGTGTTTGAAAACCAAATTGTTCTGTTTTCTTTTACGCTATTCAGTATAAACTTGTTAAATGGTCACTGTGTCTAGGAATATTTTAAATGGGCCTTTTAAATTTAGGAGCACTGTATTTATTATGGATGCTAGCAATGAGCCTAATAGTGCTCCAAAAGGGTCAGAGTTTCTCTAGTGGCAACATATTTATTTCTCCTGGTGTGTAACCCTGCAGAACTGAATGCTTTTTTTGCTAACCAGGAAGATGGCTCAGTCATGTAAAAAGAACTGAAGGGATTGTAAGTTTGTTTTTTGAGGATCTGGTTAGAGGTATGTCTCATTGGTAATGGCAGTCTCATTTCTGGGGGAAGATTTATTTCCACTGACCATTCTTTACATGGTGGTGAGGGGGAGCGGGGCCCTTACTGCAGGCTAAGAGAATAGGATCCTGCTCCTTGTCCCAGCTACGGTGGGCTGTGATAATGGCAGGCAAAGGTGAACAGCAGTTGGAGATGTGGGAAGCATTGGGCTGGAAGGGATCAGGCCACAGGTGTGACTCAGAAGTGCTGCTGACCTTTCTCTCAATCATCTCCTGAGATCAAGGCTGACTGTGCTGCTGTGTTTTCAGACAGTGCCTGGAGGTGCAGCAAGGAGCAGGGTGTGCAAATTCTCATCATGGATGTGGAGCATTCCTGCGCACTGGGCAGTGCCTCCAGTGACTTGCTTTTCTTCCTGGCCCTGCAATGGATGTGAGGCCCAAAATGTATGCCTTATGTCCATGTTTATGCCACCTGGATTTGCCCTATGGGGCATACACTGTGAGTTGTTTATGATCTTTGTTATTTAAGGACTGTATGTCCTGTGTGCTGTTTTGATGTTCTGGGAGGATCAGGTTGGGTGTGAGCTCAGAAGACATCACTGGAGTGAGAGTTGCTAAGGGAAGATACTGCATTTTTAAAAAAAGTATACTGTCTTGGCAGGAGTTTCTTCTAAGACAGTAGTAAAAAATACATATACAAAACTACTGAGCACATCTTTTAAAACACTTGTACACTGGAGGCTTCTTGCTTCAAGATACTTCCTCTTGAATCAAGCTCCATAGACAAATATGAATTCTGAATCCTGGCTACAAAAGTAGAATTCACTCTCATATCAACTTGCTTTTTCCTTTTTTTTCCTTCCCAGCAGAAAGGGTGAGGAAAGGGATAGAATGCCAAAAGTGATTCCTGTCTCTCCCTCTGAATTTGGGGTTCCTACTGTCATCTCAGCCCAGAACACTCAAGCAGCTGCAGAGGGTGAAAATGATGAGAGACCAGCAGCTCAGAAGTGCATATCAGGGTTCTGCCCAAGTTAGCATTTCATTTGGATCTGATTTTGCTGCAACCCCAAACCCACCTGAAATCTCCCTCCCCAGATAGGCAGTGAACCGTTTACTGGCTTAAGGGCATATTTTACTGCTTTGGGGGAAAAAACACCTTTAGGGAACTGTGCAGATCAAAGCTGTTGAAATTGAGGGAGTCTTCACTTACAAATTACGTGGTTTGTGTGTTGGTTTGGTTTTTTAAATTTAAGCACACTATGGTGGGCTTCCCTAGGTAATAAACGTTCAATAGTAAAATGTGTTTATTCTTTCCAAATCATAGCGTGGAAAGGGAGTTTAGTTTTTAGGATAGCATTAACTTCATATGCCTTTAACCATCTATGAGACAGCTGTTTGTGATAAGCCAACTGTTTAGGCACTATGTCATTGGGGAAGGAGAGAGGAGTGTCTTCGGGACATACTTGTCACTAGTCTTTGATGCCAGACTGAGGCTGTGACAACTGATATACATGAGAAAATCACCAGGAGTATTTAGGAGATTTTGCTCTGCTGCAAAACCAGTTTTCTCTGCAGATACAGTTTGAGGATGTTTTGAACACAGGATATTTAAGCGACTTTTTTTTTTTTTTTTTTTTTTTGTTAAAGATAAATTTAACACCAGGAATAAAAGTATACATCATTTTTTAAAATTGACTCATTTTCTGTCTGAACTTTTTAGTGGTGGTCCAGCAAAAAGTGTAGCATTTATGAATATTACAATATAATCTGTTCTGTATTATTAATAATAATTGAGACATTCCTTGATGATTGCATGAAATGAGGTGATTGATTTTGCACTGAAGAGTGTATTTTCTTACAGAATACCTTTAACTACTCTGAGGAAAGATATTTAGAATGAAAATATACAGCTCTTAAAGAAATGTTTTATCAGTTCAAAACAGCAGTAAGCATCAATAAATTTATACTGTACACATTAATTCTGAAAAAGCTATGCAAAGCCTTTGGATGTTTTTACATTGCTGCGTCTCTCATTTTGCTCATCGTGCAACTCTCCGGTTTTACTGCCCTTGAAAAAGAACTGCACTTAGGCATCAATTGTGTACGCACAGAGCGCTGTAATTTCCCAGCCGAGGACATAAGGTGCTGCCATCTTACAGCTGAGCAATCTGTGTGTGAGTGGTGCTAATCTCCTGCTCTTTGTGAAGATTTCTGAAGGTTACTGTGCAAATACAACCTGGAGACTTCTGCTTTGTTAATGGGAAGGGAAACCTGCTAACACTTGTCTTTCCAGGGAAAGAAGTTAGATTTTGCTTGTCTGTATTTTGTTCACAAATCTCTTGTTAAGCTTATTGTAGTTTCCTTTTTAAGAACATCTCTGCAGTTTCCTCTGTCTCTGAGCTAACATTTCCTCCCTCTGATCTCCAAGTGCCTCAAAATCGGCCCAGGGAGAAGTCCTTGGTGCATCCCTGAGATGCTGCTGCTCCTGGGATAGGCCCTCATAGTTTCATTTCTCTGCAGGTCCAGGAAAGGACATGGAGGTTTAACGTCACCAAGTGAAACTTCAAAGGAGTTTTAAGAGAGCAGAACATAATTACCTTAGCTGAAAATTTGCCAAGATGCTGGTTGAAATACCCACTCTTGAGAATTTTCTGTTAAAACTACTAGCCTGGATAAATCCTGGCCCTTCAGAAGTCAGTGGTAGTTGTCCCCTAGATTTTGCCCTGCAAATCACCTTAAGTCTCATCTAAGTCACATCTGGACTTGCAGTCCTTGACTGCAAAGCTCCTGGTCTCTTCAGGGTGAGCTGTGTACAACTTTGAGGTAATTGACCTCCAAGTAAGGATAAGGAGCAGCTTGCATACAGCTGGAAAAAGAATGGGGAAGCATGCACTGGAAAGTAATACCAGCTGGAAATCAGGGGTAGCAACTTTTTGGTCTGCCTTCAAAAACACAAAGAAATCCAGGGCCTGAAATTTGAACTATGACTAACTCAGCCTTGAATAATACACATTTATTGAGAGGGATGAGAGCAGTTTGCTGTGAGGTGCAGGGCTTTCCATGACTTGTGTGTTTTGAGACAAAGTTGATATGTCCTTTTGCAAGAAGTTATTTCCTCCTGGAGTAGAGTACCTACAGTCCTTTGGAACCACAGTGAGGTATGGGTGTTTTTTCCTTAAGCTCTGTGCTGGGAGCACTTCTTACTCTTTTTCTTTTGGATGCTGTGGGCAGAACTGGGTCACCTTCACTGCTTTCAGCACATCCATCACCCTTGAAGTCCCACCTCCAGAAAGTGGTTATAATAAAGTCTTGGGTGTCAGGACTCCAGCCAGTCACCTGCAAGAAGCTGGATTTTTTTTTTCCTCCTCACACAATTAATTGGATTTGTTAATGTTCTAATAACTGTCTATCTCTGAAGCCTGATGTAGTCCACACTTGCAGGTGGGGCTCTGAAACAGGAGGTAGCAATTCTCATTCCTGAGCCTCATTGTTTGTGTTTGACTGACATGGACACAGTCTTGTGTATCATCATGGGAAGATTGGAAGAAGTCTGTCAGATCAGACAGATGTGAATGTGTTGTCACCTTTCTTAGGCTCTTTTTCTGCTTCCAGGCTCTAACCTGATTTCCTCCTATTTGCACAAGGTCTTTGTATTTGACTGAGCTTCAGTTTCTGTTTATCAAATGTTAAATTCTGGTCATCTGAGAGCTGAACTGGTGTAATTTACCTAAAATTTTGGGTTGAATGTAGAGTATCTGTGTGAAAGGTGGTAGTCTGTGGTTAACAGAAATTACATAGCATAATCTCAAGGTCTGTTCTGTCTAGAAACAAGGAAAACTATTTTCTTACAGATAATCAGAAAGTTAAATCTTCATGTTATCATTAACTGGTCTGTAAGCATACATCTCTTAAAGTACTTACAGAGAGGCCATGACTCCCAAAAGCTTAATCTTGTGGATCATACCTGGCTAGACACACACATGCATGTGAGCAATTCTCCTTGGCATGATCTTTGTTAGCAAAGTAGGAAGTGGAAAGACCAGGAAAGCTTCTCAAGTGACTGCAGGAGATTACAGGAGAAGAAACTGTGCTGTATTTACAAATATAAATTACTGGTGGAAACCCTTAACCCAGGAAGGCAGACATTGCCTTTGTTTGAGCCCTGTGACTGTTTTTTTAATATAAATTAGTAATCCTGAAAGTCATCATTCCTGCTGCTTATTTCCATGCTATTAGAATTGCAAAAAATCTGAAAGTAATATATGTCAATTAATATAAAATGTACAAAGAAGTATTCTTTGAAACCCCTATTTTTCTAATATCTTGATTGTTTTTAAAAGCATTTATATTTACTAACTAACAGACTTACTTTGTTGGGCAGTTCATTAGCTGTAGAAAGATTTTATTATTTGCACCAAAAGTCTGTAATAAAATTCTAGCTGTATCATTTAGAGCTGATTTTTTCATAAAGCATTATGCATCAGGTAAATAGGCTGAATGTAAATGTCTACTTTAGGCAGGGTTCATTAACAGCTAGAAAAGATGCAATTTTGACTAGGAATGAAAAATAAAACAATAAACTATTTGGTGACAAAAATAATCTATTATTTCAAAATGGCTTGTACCAAAGCCTTAGGACTGTAAAATTTTAGATGTAGCCACTATTTTTTTTACCCTACAGTGGACCAGTGTAAGCCAGAGTATAGTTTACAGTATTCAGTATTATACAAGCATATAGTGCTGAGCAGTAGATCTTATTCAGCCATAAAACTAAAATGCTTGCTGATTTTAAGATCTGCACTGTGAAATGGCAGCAGATCAGGACTCTTTCTCTAGTGAATATAAGCTGTGACTCAGTTAATTCACAATGTAGATTGCCTCATAAGTTTTCATGGTAAAGATCAGGTGCTGACAAGACCAGGGAAAGACCATTGATCCATTTCTCCCCAGAGCTCAAATAATTGTTATTAGTAGTAATTATATCTTACATTTACATGCAGCTATATATTAATAAGTTTCTTATACTAGATACCAAGCAAAAGAAAAAAATCTTGTCCTTGCTACTGTCCCAGTAGATCCTTTGACTCAGAGGGTATCTCATGTCTGTGACATGGATGCAATAGAATTTTGTAATGGTGTTTTTTTTTACAATGAGCTGATCAGCCTTTATTTTTAACTCAGAAAAATCTTTTTTTCAGTATGAAATGCCTCTGTGCCATCTAATATCATGGCAAATGCAGCCAAAGGCTAGAGATGACATTTATATGAGATTTCCAGCACATGACTGCTAGAGTAGAATAGCTGGGGTGAGTATAAACTGACTAAAGGATTTTTCTTCCATTTTCTGCTATATAGGAGTAGTTTGATATCCTAGAAGGTAGAATAATTTGTTCTGTGTTCTTAGTTTCCTTTGTGTTTTTAAAGCTTCATCTCCTGTGTCATATGTGCCAGGTGGTTTTCCTTGAATACTTTTGTAAAAGGGGAGTCAGAGGCACCTGAGATGGCTTTCTGAAAGTCATCAAGTACTAGCACCACATGAATCCTAGAACAAGCAGAGACAAGAAAGGAATCTAAGTGTTCTGTCCCTTAAGCCTCTGCTCATCTCTGATCCTTTTCCTTTCTCCATGACCTAAGGAAGTTGTAGTGAGGTGAGGGTTGCTCTCACCTTATTGCCAGATAACACGTGATAGGATGAGAGAAACATCCTCAGGTTGTGCCAGGGGAGATTCAGATTGAATATTAGGAAAAAGTGTTCAATGAAAGGGTTGTCAAGCATTAGAACAGGCTGGCCAGGGAGGTGGCTGAGTCACCATCCTTGGAAGTAATTTAAAAGATGTAGTGTGTAAGGAGATGATTTAGTAGTAGACTTGGCAGTGCTGGGTTAATGGCTGGACCTGTTGATCTTAAAGGTCTTCTCCAACTTAATGATTCTATTACAACCTAATGATTCTGTGTGTCCCTTTCTCTAAAATATGAAATACCCCAGTGGAGCATTGAAAACCTCGCTGATTCTCACACTCCAAACCTGTTGAGACAAAGAACTTTAAAAACTAAATGCAGAATTTGCTGTGTGCTGCAACCTGAGCATATTTTCAGCTTTCCTGTTGAAAAAGAACTTTATCCAGAAGCTCAGAAACTTTGATTACTTATTCTCTGAGTTGAAGAGGTGTCAAATATAAAAGAGGTGGACCAGATTTAGGATCTGTCTTCCATCGTACAGTTTAAGCCTCCTCCTATACCCTGGGGGGTTTAAATCCCCTTTCTTGGCATGACACTGCTTCAGGTGTGTTTGGCCTGCTGTCTGTATTATATAACCAAGGGAAACAAGGGGGAAAATAACCTTTGCAGCCTTCACTGTACAAATCCAGCAACTTTTATCACTGTGTGTGCTGCAAACCCTTTTGTTAGGGCTGTCGTGCATGGGCCAACGTGTCTCCCAAGGAGATAGTCTGTTTTCTGGGTGAAAGAATATATTTTTCCTTCTCCCCTCCTCTTGTCATTGCCTCATAGAGCAAAACAAATCCTTAGGATCTGTTCCAGTCTGTTGGGTAAAGGATATGTTTCCTAATTCAGTTGCAACTCAGTAGTGCAGTTTGTGAAATAATAATATATATACTGAAGGCTCTGTGGGGGACTGCAGTGAAGCAGTAGTTACTGCTCATAAAGTTTTTTAATGGGACGTGAGTTCCAGGATTCAAGGGGGAGAACATTAATGTCCTTTCCAGAACATCGTGGAAAATAAATACTGTGCAGCACCAATCTCCTGGCAGTTTCAAAGGATGTCTAAAGAGGATCATTATGAGACCATTTATGATGGAACATGACTCCATTGCAAGTCTTTGGAGTCTCTGTTGGGATGTTGTTCCTACTGCTTGAGATTAGGAGAGGAAAGCAATTTCAATGGAAGTCTGTGGAGACCATGTGGCAATTACATTGCTGACAATATCAGTATGATTTTAGTGGAGTCCCTGGAGACCTTAACTTCTCAGTGAAGTAAAATGCACCATGCCCATACAAATTACATTATTTTTTGAAATAAACCAGGATAAGTTAATGGTAAACAAGTACTGGAATAATAGGAGTGAGCATTCAAACTGATTTGTCCTGTGGCAAGAAATGCTGCCCACAGCCTTGCCATGGCCCTCTGCCACAGTCCATCATCCCCTGCATGATTTGTGGGTGATGATCTCTCCAGAAATCCTAGGCTGAAGGACTGGCTTATTTAGGCGTCTGTACAGTTGGTGTCAAGTTTAGAGAGGGAATTGTACCACTGGGTTGTTTTACTGAGCTTCTGCTCTGCCAGTAGTGATTTGTGGGGCCTGTAATTGCAGAAGGTGAAGCTGTCAGAGGCAGCAGTCTGTCAGAAAGAGACTGAGGAGGGAGCTGGGGTTAAGGATGTGGTGATGGATGAGTAAAGCTTTTGGCCTCGTGGCAGTGGTGAAACAATGACTGGTTTAAACCATCTGGCCTGGGCAAGGGTTGAAGTCTGCTGAGCTTAGAGAAGCAGTTCCCAGGGTTTGCTTTTCTGAAAGTACACCAGTGCCCTTGCTCTTGCTGATGTCTGGCAAAGCCACTCCCTGGGAGGCTATTGCAGTGCACAGCTGGTTCCTGAAGCAGTGGAGTACCAGCAAAAGAAGATAGCTGGGTGCCAGTTGATGCTGGCTGGGAGCTGAGCAAGCCTTGGTGCTTTTCTTGCCCATGGGCTACCTGGGACCTTTCTTTCCTCTTCCCTTACACTGCCTTATGTAGGCTGAAGGGAGAGACACAGCATTTCCAGGGCTGAAGGAAGACAGTCTGAAGCAGCCAGGATAAAGTGCAGCATTTGCATTTTATTGATTCTTACCTATTGATTCCAATGGGATGAAGTGTCTGTGGAAAAGAAGTGAGAGTGGCAGACAGACGAGAGCTCTGGTATCGCAGGCAGGCTGGCCTTGCCTGACAAGAGCAAGATTATATAAACAACCCCCCCCAGATATTCTCCTAAGTCAAATCTAAGAAGAACCAATGAAAAGGAGCTCCACTTGTAGGAAGGATAAGATTTACCAGAAAAAGTTTAGTTTGCATTTAATCACTTCTGCAGATAAAAAGGAGGAAGGAAATATCATGAGAATTTTGTGACAGATTGCCTTGTGCCAGCTACATTTAAGGAGCCATTTTCTATAAGCTGGAGGGTGACAAACCTGAAATGTATGTCTCCTTATAGAGGAGGTGATTCTCATTTGGGGACTCAGATGTGAAAGTCAAGAACTATGCTGTAGCCTGACCTTTCAGGTATGAGGAGGATGTCTGAAGGGGTGCTGAATATCCAAAATAGGGTATTGAGTGCCCAGTTTAACTCAATGTGTTTTATATGAATGTTTTTATTGGAAAGGCTAAGCACACACAGAGGTAAATACATTCAATAAGAGTATTGATCTTACTAAGGGTTCCTCTGCAGATAGATGTATGTATGTATATATGTGTGTGTATATATATGTACACACAAACTCAAACAAAGCTGCTTTTTGGTTGTGGCCATTAAAAACCATTCCTTCTGTCCTGTATCTCTGTACATGGTTTGGAGAAGGAGGCACTGAGTCACTTCTTAGGTCCTTTGGATCCTGGGAGTCAAAAGCACCCTGATGTAACTCACAGTCCTGAGGAACTCACTGGAATCCTGGCAGCCATCCCAGGGCAGTGTCTGGTGCATCTGCCAGGTTCAGTGCCCAGAGTGATGGGCACCTTCCTCTCTGGGCAGAGGCTGGGGCTACAGCTCTTCCCAAGCCTGGGAAGGGAAGGGCTGAGCTGGCCTGGCTCGGATGGAGAGCCTGAGTCCAGCAATATCAGCCTGAAGAAAACCATAGGAAAGAAGCAATTTAGCAATTTTGGGAAGCCTTATGTCTACTGCTTATGCTGCACCTAGCAAACTGAAACCTTGACAAATTATCTTCTCACTTAATTTTGTTTCTTATAATTAATTATTGAGCTCCCATATACAATCAGTCAAGCACCAGGACAGTGACTCTCTGAACAGCCCTGCAGAAAATATGGCCCCAGCCCATGGGGTTCCCCAGCAATAGCTGTCAGAGCTCCTCCCTCCATCAGTATGTACCAGGCACCAGCTCTGTCTGTTCCACCTTCCCTGGCCCAGCAGTGCCCCCAGTGCCTTTGTGTCCCCTTTTGCTCCCATGTCCCAGCAGTGATTTCTCCACAGCTATTTTTCTGACTGCCAAATACATCCTTTTATGGATATTTTTCAGAAGAATCAACATAACTGTCCCTCCTCCCTGCTTCTCCTGTATTTTTTAAAAGACACAGTTTCAGACAGAAAGGATTTTCAACATGGAAGTGGATCTGATGGTAAATAAAAGGGTAGCTGGCTTTGTTGCATAAAAAGAAGTGCAAAATACTAATAAAAGAGAGAAGAAGAAAAAAGGAAGATGTAATTTTTCTCTTCCAGTTGAAGTGATGTTAATCAAAGAGCTCTGAGTATCAGATGAAATGAATGATTTGAATGCTATGTTCCTTTCATCCTGCAAAGTCTTCTGTGCCTAAATTTTAGTATATACTAAATTTTATTAGATACCAACACAAACTCTGTGTGGGGAAACATATTTCAACACCATTTTAAATTTCTCATTTTATTTCTTTAAACTCCTTAATTCTCATAATGGATTTCCCACGCTTACTGGTATATAGGTTAACTGGAGGACAAAATGTACAATTTTGCAACCCATAGCCTTGCTATTCATATCATAGAAGGAAAAAGGCAGAAAGCAAAAGTGAAATAATAATAATTTCTTCTCTCTCTCTCCTTTCCATGAGCAGATGTTAGTAGAGGAGGCAGAGTGAATTGCTGGGCCTGGAGAGGTCTGTGCTGCTGCAGTTGCTGGAGCTGCTTGTGCATCACCCGGTAGGACACAGTGTGTGACTAACAGCAGTGCTGGGCACCATTGGCCTTGCACAAATGCCACCTTTGCTGGCACCACTGGGCTTCCACAAATGCCCCCCCTTGCTGTTCTGGGGGTAGGGCAGACTCAGGGTGTCAGCCTGCCTGCTTTCATTGCCCAAGGGGGCAGAGGGATGACAGTGGGGCAGCTCTGCCTCCTGCTCCTCTGCTCAGGGCACCCCCTGGGTGTCTGCCTGCCCATCCTAGAGGTGCCAGCTAGCACCCAACCTGTCCTTGCTCTCCCTGTGAGTGGTGCTGTCACTGAATGGTGGCAGCCCTTGTTTCCAGCTATCCCCAAGAAACAGGAGGAGTTGTGTCTTTCGTGCTTTACTGAAAGAAGACTTTAGCATGCTTGGGTTTCCTGCATAGTCACTGATCCACTCCATTTTGAGCTATATACCTAAGTGGTCTGGCTCTTTCTAAGACCATCAGTGACCCAGCATCTAAGGGTGAGATCCTGCCTGCACAGGAAGAAGAGTTAAGGATATGCAGTTTGCAAGTGCTTTTGCCTCTAATTTTGTCTTCCTTGTTATCCTGCCTTCATTTTGAATGCTGTTAGTCATTGTGCCTTTTTTCTTAATCTGTTGAAAGAAAACAATAGGTCTGTTGTTAAATTTAAATGCAAGATACAATTAAAAGCTCAGATCTCTGATGTGGCCCTTTAAAAATCCCTCTGTAGATGGAAGAAAGTTTCTTTTCCATTGGGAACTCTGCATTATTTAGTAGATTTGCCTTACAGGACAGATCATTTCAAGGCTTTACATTTATATAGAGGATCAAACATTTCTGTGGCCTGAATTAAAGCAAAATAATCACCACCTCCATGAAAGTTTGTGGTTTCCTTAACAGGCTTTTTTCTTCCCTTACCTTCTTGTCCCTGAGTAGATTTTTCCTCCTAAACCCTCTTATTTGACACATTTTATTATTCCTGGAGTGCACCTTCAATGTGGTTCCTTAGTGATTCCAGCACAATGAGAGTTTCAGCTGACTGTTCCACTGCCTACTGTTGTGAGCACCCAGGAGTCTATGCCCCAAACTCTGGCTCCCAGAAACCAGAGAAGCTCCTTCCTTAACTCAATTAACAAAACCTGTTAATTTCTCCTTGTGCTGTTTATAGTCTTCAGCTGCTCATTAATGTCTCTCTGTTAGAGAAAACTCTGTAAATGTAGACCTTTTCCACTTTTGTAGTTTATTCTTCTTTGGTTGATTTTTTTGCTGGCCTCTGTCTCTCCGACTAAGCAGCATGTTTATATATTTCTTCAGTTGTCTTGAAATGATACTGTACTATGCAGTGCTTATATTGGTCTCCAGGAAGAAGAGTTACAGTTCAGACACATTCAAAATATAAGTTATTTCTGGAGGAGCAAAGCATTATGCATTTTACATCTCCTTTAAGACACAGGGCATTTTGGCATACGCTGATTTGTTATGAAAGAGAATATTCATACAAACTAAAATGTTTTATTTCTGCAATGACTGAGACTTTACAAAAGCAGCAGTTCTTTATAATGTACTTCTCCCCACAGTGTTTTTCTGTAAAATTCTGGCTGCCAGCTGAGGTTTTTGGTGCTGGAATGCTGTCTGAGCCACGATGGGCTTGGTGGCAGCCTCACATCCACAAGTTGTAAATCATGTATGAAATGCAAAATCCTCACTTGCCCCACACACGGGGAGGAGGGAAATGATGCTTTGCTGCTGCTGGTTCTCTGTTCTCTTAGCTGAAACTCCTCAGTGAAGAATCATTAAAAAATAAATACAACAATAAAGAAAATGAAAAGACAGCTGGAAGACATTGCAAAACTGCAGAACAAACAACCAGGAGAGCCAGTTAAGGCCACCTACCACTGCTCATGGCTGGTTATATGAAATGACTGCCAGGCAGACTCCCTTCTTCTCTGACTTAAATCTTTTTATTTTCCTGAGGAACTGTGCTTCATATCAGTCATAGCACCTGGTTGAATCCATTTACTTATCTTTTCTTTTAATTAAGAAATAATGTCAGCAGGATGAAAATAAAACTTGACAGGATGAAGATCTCCTACTGTATTATAAAAACAATATGAAGGTGAAACTGAGATATTTATTTTTGAAAGCAAGAAATCATCTTCTAGTGGCAAGATCCTATTGCTGTGAGCTTGTTGTTGTTACATTAATGAATGAGAAATGTGTGCAATGGATTGAACAATGTGAGATTCAACCAGACAACCGGAAACTAGGCTCTTCACACACAATGGTGCAACTGAGGCTACTGGTTGACTACTATTTTTGGACACCTCTCCTGGCTGACACGGAGAGGATTTTGTTCTACATGGACAAATGTAGAGATGTCTATCAGGTATATCGACTTCCTTGGTATTCCCTTGGTATTGTAAGACTGATGTCTTGCTTGAAGGTGGAAACCAATATAAGATATAGAGAAGAATAATTATTTCCTTAACTTTGCATTCCAGACTATTTACTGAATAATTGCAGGGAAGTGGCTTGATCCACTTGAGAGAGCCCTTTGCACTCTCCTCAAAACCTCTTCAATATCCTTGGACAAATTAGCCTGGGACTGGCTTTTTTTAACTTTAAAGGACAGCTGAAAAAACCTCATCTCCACTTCTACAATGTAGCTGACTGGTCAGAAAAATTGACCATGGAGATGTTTGAGTGTTTGATTTGTCTTTTTTCTTTTGTGGTTTTCCACCTGCATGCCCACCCTCAGGAGTGTGGCTGCAGTGGTGGGCTGAAGGTTGGCTTTGGGGGGCAGGTGGGGAAGGAGCAGGATATCCTCCACACCTTTCTCACCCCTCTAAGTTGAAGTGCTGCCCAAAACTTTGCCAGGGCTGGGCAGACATCCAGTGGAGTGTAAAGACAGGCAGGGATTAGGGCAGCTGGGTAGGGAACCATGTGTTCTTGCTCTCAGGAATATGTCTGTATTTCTAATTTAGATCACTCCCAGATACAATGAAGAATAAAGCATTTTGATCAGAGTTAGCAATGACCTATTTAACATTTAAACTGGTTGGCACTTATTTGAGCTCGTTTATGAGTCCCTAATGAGTTCTCTTGGATATCAGCACTTATTGCTAGTGTAGCTTTATGGTCCTGGGTTCAGGAGAGGTGAGTGGCTGGTTTTGTGACCTTGGGCAATACTCTGAGTGTAGTGGTGCCTCAGTTTCCCATAAAGATGGTGATTGCAGGATACCTTTCATGTCTGTGTGCACTGTGAACTATATAGGACAATCATTTTAGGGCATTTTGCTTGGGTAATACTCTCTGCCCCTGGCTTTCTGTAGGGCCTCTAAATGATGCTATTTTAAAAATGAAAGATGATGGTTAAGAAATGCAGCTTAGCATGACAGGGACACACATATATATGTAAGAATTTGTCTTGAAGAAGGCAGAAAAATAGCAGTGTCTGTTAGTCAAAGTGATGCAGTCCCAGGACACCACAGCAATTATTTCGTTTGTATTACTTTCTGCCCATGTGAGAGCCCATACCCACTTTCCAGATTTTCAAATGGATAAGCAATTTTTTAATTGATGCTTAGCTTGAATATATCTAATGTCAGCCAACTGTTGTTAATAGGAGCTATTATAACATAAAAGTGCTGATATTTTCAATGCAGTTGGTCAATCCCAGCAGGACTATGCATTCAGGCCTCTTCTATAACGTTGCATTAGTCATTTGACACTGGTGCTGAATTTATGTTTTCAGATGCATGCCAGCTATTGAAACTTGACAACTAATTCTGGATAAAACTGATTGGAATTGATAAACCCTCTTTTATTTTGGGGCGAAAATTGGAAGTAGCTGCTAGTCCAAATAGAATCTCTTATCTAGTATGGCACGATGGCATTTAATGAAAAACATTCAAGAAAATCTACTCTTGGATTGCCCTGAAGATAGAGAGTTGCAGAGTTGGATGCAATTCAAATCAGTAGTTCTTTATTTTGCGTAACTTTGGGGCACGCCGAGACATTTCATCAGTGCCTGATATCATTAACTCTGGCGGCCAACACCTAAATGTGTTATTCCTCACGTGCAGGAAACATTATATTATTAGAGGAATGCTTTGAAGATAAGAAAATATGTTTGTTTGTTTCATATTCTTTGCATATGCTAATAATGACACCTTAAGTTATTAGAACTAAAACGTGTCTTAAATCTGAATGTTGTTTTCCCCTTTATAAAAAGCATTACCTTGGGCTTGCAGTATTGCAGAGGCTTTGACATTGGCAATTTGTTTATTTTTAAACACTGACTGTAGCTCATCTCCTAATTCTTTTCATGTAATACCCCAAAATAAGCTGAAATGCTGCTCAGAGTTGGTGTGCATGGTCAAGCAAGCTCCTGCTCCTCTTGTTGCATTACCAGAAACTGCATTTCCATCAGGTTGTGGGCACACTAAGAAGGTGTTGTGAAAATTAGTCAGAGCCACACTGTGACAGCACATCTGGACAGACACAGCACCACGTTTGGCCTGTGCCTTGCTGCCTCTGCATGCAGGCAGAGCTATTGCCACTGTGTCTGCCCCTCCTGTGTGCATGGTTCCTTGGGAGCACGGGAGGTCATAAGCCAACTGGAGCTCTGGTGGCAGTTTTAAAAATAGGATGGATATCAGCAAGGCTTGCCAGTGTCACCTTCAGCCCCCCAATGGCTGTGTGGTGCCGTGGCATGTGAGATGCTGTGGGGCTCTGTGGCGTTTGCCAAGCAGCCCTTCCATTTCAAGGACAGTGTGCCCGGCTTTGCAGGAGGAACAGGCTTTTACAGGATTGGCTTTTCTTTTGTTTTCACTTTCCACTGTAATTTCCATCCTCCTTCAGTGCTGCCACCTATTCTGGTATATTTGAGGCATTATTTCTATTCTTGTAAATACAGATAATTTAGGCATTGCCCTGGGTGCTGTCATGGGGCGAACGCTCAGTGGACTAACTTCCCCCTAGTTGTGAATCTGCTCTCCCAGCCGTGTCTCTGTTGTTCTGGTAGCAGCAAACTTAAACAAAAGTTATTTTAATTTGCACATAAAAACTAAGCTATGGAGAGAAACTAAGCTTTTATGAGGTAATAAAGCACAGAGTCAGCCTCATGCCTAGTGCTTCCAAGCAGGGTGTCTCTGAAGGCATCTCAGCAGGGATAGAGAGAACCATAGCAAGGTTTAAATGTGGAGGCAGCAAGTAGGAAACAACAGGAATGTAGGTGAGATTTAGGCAGGCTGAGTTTAAGTTTAGGAGGGTCACTCAGCTTCTGGGGTTGCTTTTGGATAGGGTATTCACCTGGGGCTAAGCAGCCTGTTGCATATTTCAGCCTGCCTTATCCTCTCCCGTTTGAGACCTCTTTCATTCACAGTGACATGTTGGCCACTGTCCTGTTTTCCCAAACCTTGGCAGTGAAGGTGCTTCTCTCAGGAGCTGCAGGCAAGCTGTCATGTCTCTCCAATGTGGCCCCCACCCTCTCTTTTGCTTACCAGAGTGCAAGGGAGAAAAGTCTGACAAATTGTTGTCCACCTAAAGGTTCCCAAGTTCTTTTACTCACTTCTATTTTTAGACTGATTCCCTTTGCTTCTTTTTTCCATTGTGCTACATTTTGCCAGATTTCTGCCCAGAGGAAATTTTTATAGCTCAATTTTAAAGCCCTTGCAATTGAGGATTTATCCTGGGAATGACACAATCCAACTGGAGTAGCACAAATGGCACAGCTCTGAAATAAAAGGTTATCAAGACTGTAATTTATTTGTTTAGGCCGCTCAGAGTACAAAAATGCCACTTATTTCTTCAGCTCCCTGAATGGGTTGCAGTATGGTGGCTGTCTCACTTTCTCCACCAGTCATTTTCTCTACAGTAGCATTTTTCATGAAGAGCAATTAAAAAGCTGTTTCCCAATATGCCCTCCCCCTGCTGCCATCCCTTACTCCTCAAAATCCCAGCTCAGTCACAGGCTGTTTCCTCGTGTCACATCCAGGTGATTCGGGGGTGACAAAAGGCAATGAACTCTCTTCATGTCTCGTTATGTGGCAAAAGAATGAAATAGTGAAGTGGCAGGCTTAATCTCCAGCAGTTAGGGTGAAAAAGAGAGGAAGGATGTGAAACCCACTTAAAATATGTTTCCCTATTCTAATATGCATTTTGAATTTATAGAGAATTGACTTGTGCTATTTGTTCAAAGCCAGAAAATGCATGTGGTCTGCAGTTGAACTTATCACACTGTGCCAGGCAGTTTTCAGGAGTGATGGATACTGTTTTTCACGAGTCCTTTCTCCTAAGCTGAGTCAAGGCCAGCCACAATAGAGCTGGTTCTGGTCATTAGCAGTGCCCCCTGCAAAAGTTGCTCATTTAGGAGCTTGCAGGTTTAGGTAAGCAGTGTTTTTGGGATCCTTCCTTGCTGGCAGCTTGATGGAGTTAGCCACAGCAGAAGATAGCAGGTCCCTGGGCAGTAAAAAAGAGCAAGGAGGGCTAAGGCTCTCTCTGGCTTGTGACTGAAGAGCTGTAGGGAGTCACAAAGAGTAAGTGATATTTTCTTGCTAAGCATAAGGAAGTTGTGGTGTGCTCCAGGTAGAGCCATGTAAGAGATATGAGCTATAAGATAACCCAGCTGCCCAGTGCACATGGCACACGCTGGTGCCACAAGGAACTGCTGAGGAATACCTCCTTCCCTCCCAGCAGGAAGCAGCTCATCCATGTTGGCTGGCCTGCCCTTGTAGGAGAAGGAGGAGCAAGCAGAATGCAGAGGAGGCTGGATGGGGGCAGATGTGCTGCCTGCCCCGGAGCTGGAAGCGCAATTGTGTGTTTAGGATGGCTGGAGGGATATGGCCGTGGAGGCAGAGGGAGGGTGGATTCTGTGGGAGCATGGTTCAGCAGGAAAGTTATATCTGCCCTTTGCTCTATCTGCAGCAAATGAAAGTTTGGTAGCACCATGAGTGCTTTCCCTGCTTGCCAACTTAATCACTGGGAGATGCTGTGAAAGTGGGGATTGGAATGGACTTTGGAGGACAAGGAATACAGTATTTGCCTTGAAAAAGGAGCATGGTAATTAATATGCCACTTTTGGACAAATGGTTATTTTGAAGACCTGGAAATATGAGTCAGGGGCCTTTCACCTCTGTCAGTGAGTGTTTGCAGCTGGACAACCACCCAAAAGAAAATCTTCATCTTCTGCTTACAGCTATCAGCCCATGCTACAGCTAGCTGAAGGCAGAAGATCTAGATCTCCCCAGCATTCCTCTTTTTATCTAAAAAATATTGAACCAATTTTACATGATCTGTGTCACTCTGGACTTCTATTTTGATCTTCTTGAATCAGGCTGGAAGAGTTGTGAGGGGCTGTCATGGACCAGGCAGCTCTGGTTGATGTAGGCTCTCGTGTTGAGCACCATATGCAGACACAAGATGGATGTATCTTTCTCCTGAAATAGACCTATTTTATGAGATGTCTAATATTTTTAAAGTCTTCCTACATAGCCTCCTGGCACTTTTCTTTCCTCTAATGTAAACTTATAGCCAAGAACTTAGTCAACTTAATCAAATACAGAAACAGAAGTCCAGTGCATCAAATACAGAAACAGATAAACCTTTTCTGTTTGTCTGTTGTTCTGTAAAGCACTAAAGAATAGACCAAATCAGAACCTTGCACTGAAAAATGCCTTATCCCACGCTCATCCTCCAGCCCACTGCAGGCTCACTGGGAAGGGATCAACATCTGTTCCAGCAGGGCTGTAGGCAGCCACCACCAGGCCAGCACAGGCTGCTTGTTTGCTGTGTCACTGCTCCTTGCAGGCTGTTGCACAGTGTCAGGCTCTTCCCACATGAGCAGCACCACCACCATCACCTGGGTAGGTTCCAGCTGTGCGTGGAGCCAGGATGTGTCAGAGGGAGATGCGCTCTGGGTGTCCCAGCAGGAATGTCCTGCTTTCCCAGCAGCTCACAAGTGAAGAGTTCACTGTGGTTACACAGGCAGGCCCAGCAGTCAGCTATGCACGAGGCTTGGAAAATACTGTGTTTATCAGTCTAAGAGTTTGGCCCTTGCTGCCACTGGTCTTATCGCCTTAGCAAGGAGTAGAGTATGAGTGGAGACACAGCAAACATAAATAATAAAAGGGCTCTTCAGCTACCCTGCATTTTTAAATAGTAGCTGTGGCAGCTGCGAGCATATGATAAGTATCAAACACTTATTTTTCCAACAGAATGACAAATTTGTCTGGTTACAAAAGGGTAACTGGGTAAATGTGGAGTACAATAATATCTCAGTAGTCTCCCATTTCTTTTTAAAGAAAAGCACAAATGGTAATGCATGCAAGCTAGCATACAGTGGGAAAATGACTTTCTCAAAACATATGCTATTTCCTAAGTAGTGTCTGTAGAAATACTTGAGCAACTAGAAAACAAATGTAAAATCTTGAGCCGGTTGTTTTGATAAGCATGTCAATCATTTTATGTTGCTCCAAATTGTAAAGAGTTGGATTTTTTTACTTTTAGGATGCTGTACAGATTACAGAACTGTAGCCTGTGGAACACCATGTTGAAAGGGCCGTCAAAGATCTTCTGGTCCAACTTGTCTTGGCAATGGCACAAATAATAATGCAATAATGTCTAGACAAGTTAATAATGTAATTTAAAAATAAGTACTAAAGATAAAAATGCTCTTATTGTTTCTGGAATAGCTGATCTGTAGCCATCCTAATGCTGGAAGATGTCTGCTGGCTGGGCAGGAGGGTTTCTAAGTCTCTAGATGTGTGTATTGCATGCTCTAGAAGGGTGATTGAAGCACTGAAGCAGAAGGCACCAGAGACTCTCACACAGTAAAGCAGTGCTGTCTGCTGTAGGGGAGGGCTATAAATGACATCCTGCATCTGCCTACTAAAGATTCCTATATTACCCCTACTGATCTGCAAATTATGTATGCATTTCCATCTCTTCCCCTCAAACTTGCATTTTTATATGGCTGGCACACAACAAAAGTTTTGAATTTTGCTGCTGTGGGTCCAGCTACAAATAGGTTTTGCTTTTGTATATTTTTCCCTATGGAGTAAGGGAGCAGGGTTTATCCTAGTTTTATGTATAAGTTTTTGGATAGAGTAATGGGCACAGGGGCCTCTACAGGTGGCCTAAACATGCTCTGAAACCATTTGCTTGGGACTTCTGACATCTGCATCTGTGTCTGTAGAGATTTATATGTCCAAGGCATCTGGCCACATTCCTCTTTCATCAGTTGGAAATAAACTTTCAGGAAAAAAAGGTCATGCCTGGGGAAGCTGGGACACATGACAGCTCTTAGATGAAGGTTAAATTGTGGATGTGAAAAAAAAAATCCCAATACTTGCAGAAGTGCTGCCTAAATCCTACTGCATAAAACCCTATCCATGTCCTTTTTGTAGGTAGAGGGCTGTATGTATGTGTAGGCTTCTTTAGTATGCCTCTGCATTTGCTTTCTATCACCTGAATCCAGCCCATTTTTTGCTGTTATTTTGGTTTTAAAATATTATTCTAAGATACTTTAAATGTAAAAGATCATATTGACTTTTAAAGCATTATATTGTTATTTTTCTGTTTTATTAAAAAACAAAACCAGCACCAGTTTAACATATTGCACAGCTTGTGTCCTGGGCTTGAAAGCTCTGCAGATACAAATATGATCACAAAGGAGAGAAAAAAATGTATTGGAATGTAAAGGATCTATATTACTAGATGAGTGGAAAATTAGCATGGTAGCTCTTTTATTGCTATCTCACCCAGTGTATATATATCTTACTCTCTGATTGAAGATGAAATAAAGTTCTCTCATCTTGTTTGTGTTGCTGATTTGTTGGATATTTATCGATTTACGAATCATAGCGCACAATTTTTTCCCCATCTACAGTAGGAATATTCTGTATCTGTCATGCTTTCTATGAGTAACTGATTTTCTATGATCTGTAAAACTGGTTTGTACCAATAGTCGCTAGACATCAGCATTTCCAAGGGCTTTCTTGAAAGATATTCATTCATCCTGCTGGGAATTGGTGAATTACAATTGAATACTAGTATTGTACCATCAGATTTTCTGTTAAAACATGCAGGAATAGATTCAGGTGCAGGTATGTTTCTGCTGAATGCATAAACATCTTTTACATCTGTTGTATGGCTTTAATATACTTCCTGCAAAAATCAAAATACCAGATCTTATGGGAAAAAAAAAAAAGGGTATGAGGTATTCATCATCCTGTTTAGCCCTCGTTCTGCTGGGAGCAGTAACATCAGTGGGGTCATTTTCATCCTCTGTTAGGAACTTAAACAGTTCTTGATGTCCCTGCTGTGTTCAAGAGGGCTTAGGATCAAAGTAGTATCTGGCAACCTAATCTGTCCAGACAACAGAGTTTTGACACAGCAGAACCTTAGGTTGTGACTGCAGCCTCACTCCTTGGTTTGTCCATCCTTTGTACACAAAAAGAAGCAGTAACAAATATGCCCCTATCTTTGTTTTTCTGATTTTCTTTTGATTGGAGTAGCTTCTGTGCTTGGCCAGAGGCTGAGATGATCAGACTATCTGAATTTTGCTTGAACCCTTACCTTAGGAGCTGTTGGCAGGAGAGACACAGAGCAGAGCATCATTCTTCTTTCATGTATTTAATATGCTGAGGAACAGGGGTAGCTGCAGCTATTTATTACCTGGGAAATCTTGTTACGCAGGAAATATGCCTGAGGTTGAGGTCTGCTGTCTTTAAGCCTCTTTATGCCACAAGAGCAATAGAAAAGGCCTTAGGGCACCAGAGAAAATTTGATCCACTCTGTTTAGAAGCATTGCTGGATGGCATCTTAGTAGCTATCGATAAAGTCTCTGCCAAAGACTACTAATACTCTTTTATCAATGATGCTGTTGAGAGCTCAATTAAGTATTGAACTGATCTGTTTCAGTTTATCTTCAAACAATGCTAAATCTGTGGAAAAGATGCTGACACTTACTATGGTGTAATTTGTAACTAAAATTTTGATGATTTTTATGACCTGAAAAGACTATGGTTTTTAATTTAGCTGAAGAAGACACCTATGGCTATGAGTGCAGGGTGTTCATCCTAAATGACTTTTCTGTAATAGGTTTTCTAATAGTGAGTGTAGAAATACAGCTCTCTTGTAGATAGTTACAAGATGCAGTAAACCAGCAAAGTGAAATTAATGCCAGGTTCCAGCCTCTGCATTCATATGACTGCAGTTCCATGTCTCTGAAACTCTTCTAATAACAGCCAATTTTTTTCTCTAAACAAGAAGCATTATTAGCAAATGCTTTCTTGTAACAGCAATCTATTGGAATTTTTCATTTTGTACAATGGAAAGTACTAAATTAAACCATTCATTTCTTCTTTGGAGTGTTTTGGATCTGGTTGGAGCATTTGCTTTTTTGTTGTTTATAAGATAGTATACCAATGGAAGAATAGTGAGACATATGGATTCCTAAGCCCCTCAGAGCTCAAAACTTCCTTTTCCCCATCCCTGAGCACATGACAAGTTTCAGTTAAAGGACCTAATCCTGGCAGGCACTGAGCTTGATACCCCACAGCAGGAGATTGTCCTGTATCTACAAGATGTTAATTGATTAGACAAAGATTTGGTCTAAAGGTAGTTCAGGCTTTTTTCTGGATTTTTGTCTTATTCTGGTGTGTTATGAAAAAGCTTCCTACTGTGTTTTGTTGAATGACTTTGAGGAGGAGTGTGGCACAAAAGAGGGGAAGGTGTGCTGCTTCGTGAGGGAGGGGAAGAAGGAGAGACACGAAGAGACATTGATAGAGAACATGGGCTAGCCAAGGCAGCAGGAAGACATCCTGACCAGCAATCAGGACATCAAAATGCAGGCAGGGTCAAAACTGCAAAGCTTCTGAAGTGAAGATGAATTGCTTGAACTTGATGTGGAGACGAGATCTCAGTAAGAGAGGAGTGTCAAGGATATTAGAAATGGTTTTTGTTTTGTTCCCGTAGGTGACTTAACTTCTTATCCCTTTTCATTATTTCAGGTAATTTGCTATCAAGTAATTTCCTCACTTTGGGACAGACTAATTTGTTATGATGGCTTTAAGGTCTGTGTGATTCACCTCCTCCATTTGAAGGCTTCAGAAATGTTCACACACTTCAGTTTTGTATTTGCTTGTAACTGACTTAGTTTCACATCTATTGGTCCATCTGCTCCTTTCTCATAGCTTTTTACCCATCAGTTCTTTCCTTGGAGGTTCCTGAATAGCATTTATGCAACTTATCCCTCTACACTAGACTTGTATTAATCTTAAATATTTTGAATGGAAACAGTTCACCTTTTAGAGGCTGCCCTGCTGGTGCAATGTTCATGTAGCAGCACACAAGAACAAGGGATGCATTTTCTCTCAAATTCCTTTGGTCCTCTAATGTCTTTTCTCTCTTGAGCTGTCTCACAGTTTCCTGGCTCAGCATTTTCTAGTTCCTGTAATGGCACATCCAAAGAAAAACCAAAAGCCTGTCTTGTTCTGAGTGTTAAATGACAGCAGCTTGCTTTCTTTCCAGATGAACGTGTTAGTCACTAGGTGATGCTTCCTTGTCACAGTTGTTCCAACAATCAGTGCATCAATGACTAAGGATGTACAAATTCCATGGGTCATGTTTTCATTCTCAATAATTTCAGAAAGTAAAAGGGCTGAATATATTATTGATCATTTATATAGACTGTCCTGGCTAATGATGCAGTATTTTGCTAGAGCCTGGTCCTGACAATTTCTCTCAGAGTTTAAGGTCCTTTTCTGGGATTGTTAAGCTTCTCTACAGATGTCTTCCTGATGGGTGTCTATCTCCAATTCTTTTTAATTAAATATTAAGGCTCAGAAAAGTAAAATTGCAAGAGTATGTACAGGTACAGGACATGGGAAGAGAAGGGATTGAACTGACTGTATTACATGGATCCTCCTTGTCTGGATTTCATAATCAAGTTCAGGTTTCTCATCCCTTTTTTAACCAAGAGAAGGCTGTGTTCTGCTCAGGGACTGTGTTCTGCTCTGTCCCAGCATTCAGGGACTGTTGTTGAGATGACACAAATAATTGTTTCAGTAGATCTAGAGTAGTCCTTTAGACCAGAAGATGGCCTAAATAATTTAATAGTTCCTCTTCTGTGTTATTCAGCTGAAAGATACTGGTGCCTGTGAGGTTAAAATGGCACATGGGTTGCCTTTCAGATTTGCTTTTTTCCCTCCAGACTTTTTCCCACTTTGCTCTGATAGGCTATTGAAAAAACAACCTGGTGTACCTGCCAGCTGCAGAAACCATTTTGATTCCTATAATTGGGATGCAAGAGTTAAAGTCTCTTCACTGCTGTGCATTTGCTAGGTTATATTGTCATTTATTCTGCATGTCTTTGAGTATTTTACACAACTAATTGATAATAAAACAATATTGTAAATAGGAGTTGTCACAGAGTTCATTAGACAGTAAGAGCAATAAAAAGAGCCTTGTAATCTATTGTAAAGCATATGCTGTTAGACTGCTCTAACTTTTTTTACTGTTACCTGTTGCATTTCCAGGACAGAATTCTTAAGGAAAAGCTGTTACTTCCTAGCATTTGCCAGTGAAACTTAGGACAAGTGATAGATTTCCCTCAGCAGATTCAAGTGTACATCCAAGAACATAAAGCTAAGGGACACTGAACAGGGGCCATGGAGTACCTTGTAGGTTAAAAGAGCAATTTAAAAATCAATACTTTTGTTTAACTGGCAGCTAAGGTACTAGTTTCGAACTGGGTGCAATATATGAAGAGCAAACGCTTTTTACAAGGAGTATTTTTAGGTTATCAGCACTGGAGTGCTCTGCAAGGTTGCGTTGGACATGTGTGACACTTGGGAATTGCAAATAAACTCATCTTGATGTGACAAAATCATGCATAATTATTTTGAAATCCGAGGGAGGTTGAAATGGCCCCAACTCAGTGCTGTCCCACCAGTGATAGACAGGCAGCTGCAGAAGTTATAATCCCTCATTTTCCTCAAAGATGAGAGGGAAACAAAATAAACTCTTCTGCTGCAGCTCTCGTATGTTTGCACTTCTAGAGAGACTTTGAATGGGACGGAGCAATGGCAATCCCTCAAAGCAGTGGGCAGGCAGAAACTCTGGCCTGTGCAGACATAAGCTTTGCTCTCCTTTGGGCTCTATGTACCAGCCTCTTGTGTGGGTGGAATCGCTGCCAGCATCTGTGTGGAAGTTGTATGGAGGTCAACCTCCCAAGAGGTTTGCAAGTCTTCATTGTCCTACTACTACTTTTACATTTGTAACAGCTGACATCAACAAAAATAGTTACTACCAGCTCTGAAATACTGGAATTGATTGAGGAGGATTGTTTCCCACCATAGCTGCACAGTCTTTTGGCAAGTCTTTTGGTACTTCCTCTCAGTACTTATCCAAATTTTTACCATCAGGAAAAGGAGTCCAGTTACACCCTGAAAATTATATACAACACCCAAAAAATGTAATCAATGTATCAATCTCCTTAGAGTTTATCAAATTCAAAGTCATCAGTTGAAAACAACAGAAGATAAATCAGCAATCTCACTTGCAATTAGTTGACTAAATTTAGACAGAACAAGACTTTCTTTTTATTGCATGAAGCAACAAGGATGAAAATCTTCCCAGCAATTCTTGTGTAAGAAAATGAGAAGGCAAAAATTGTGACATGTGAGGTCAGGAATCAGAAAAAAATAAAATAAATGCAAAGGAGAATTTCTTGGGATTAATCATCCATACATGGAAGTATTAAGCACCAGGTAAGAAGAAAAAAAATCCTTAATTGTTACCTGATCCTAAGCATAAAGCAAGAGGTTGCAGATCTTGTTTGCCTTTCAGCAAGGTAACTGCTGCTGCCTGGTGTACATCATGAGTTTGTTTATTGACTGGCATGAAGTGAGATAGAAAAGGTGACCAAGGTTTTCACAACTGAGGCTCAGTCTGATCTATTTGGCCACCAAGGCTCAGGGCCCATTGCCTTTGCCCCTTGTGTGTGGATGCTGTTTGCCTTGCTGTGCAATGCGCATGTTCTCTTGCGCGGCTGGAAATCATTTCAGTGGCAAGGGAGTTGGGCATTCAGTTTTTACAGGCAGGGGAAGAAAAGTGCATTTTTTTTTTTTTGAAGTGAAAAAAATTATTGAGGAAGGACGGAAGGAAACTGGGTAGGTAGGCAGTTCTTGGAAATGGTAAAAATGTTCCTGCTTAAAGAAGATCAGAGAAATAATAGCAAGTGTTTTAAAAGCTGTCCCAGTTGGAGTGCTTGGTAGCATAAGACAAAAAGGTTGATTTTCTGAAAATTGTCTTGGTTCAACTTCCCAGGTCCCCAAAATCAGAACTCCTCCAACCACCTACTACTCTTGAAAACCTGACCCCTTTTTATTTGGGTAATTAAAGGACATGAAATAGAAGAATGTATAAAAGTATGGTAACACACAGAAGAACATAAGATGGAAAAAAGCTAAACAAAAAAACCTGAATGTATCTGCTTGGCATACTAAAATAGTTCTGTTTTCTTCAAAATGTTTATTGGAAAATGCATTACAAAACCTTGTAACAGCTGGAATATGGTGATCTAATTGCTGTTTCAATAGTGCTGTGAACATGCAAACATATTTCCTATGCAAAATGTCAAAAAGGCAGCAATCAAAGTGAAGCTTTAAGCTTCAAAACAAAGACACAATGAGCTGATTTGTAAACATTTATTTCTAAGGTTACATTTAAAATCAAAATAGAACAACATAGGCTTGGAGACAGTGCAACAAATCTTCTTACAAAGCACAAGATCTGAAGAAAAAAGGGGTTTGCTAAAAGGTACTTGGGCTGCATCAAGATTTCATTTTCAGTTGTGCTGCAGCTCCCTGAAACCATGTATTTCTTCTCATTCAAATGAGGAACAAATCTCTGAGTAAGTGAGTGGGATTTTTGCCGCTAGAAGGATGCAGAGAGCCTAGGAGCTCCTTTCTGTGCAGAGCAGAGGTCTCTGTTCACCTTCATTTGCACTACTGCACCCTTTCTGTAGACAGTTCTCTTGCCATGGGACTTGGGGCAGTGGTGATGTTGACTTTTACTACATGTGCTGAGTGAGGCAGGTTTGGAGTCAATGCTCACGGAGGTTGTAGGGTTTAGGCTGACCTTGCAGTCCCATACCATTGCTGGGAAAAACTGGTTTGGTGATTGGTTCCTACTCCCTTTGGTTGTCTTCTGTCAGGGAAGATGGCAACTTCGAGGTACAGTGTGAGTTGGTTGTAGTTGTAGCAACCAAGTGCATGTGGTATAACACAAATATTGAAGTCCAGGGATAACAATATCCTTGTCAAAAGAGCACTGTGTTACACTGCTGTGGTTAACGTAGCTCCATGGGTGCTGCTGGACTCACACAAATGTGAAATCAGAACCAGATCCAATGAACGCATCTACTCGGCACTAAATTGTGTTAGCAGCATACAATGAAAATCCTCTTAAATATATACTTGATAAAGAAATAAATTAGTTTGAGGAGTACATTTACTTTTCACCAAGGCCATCAATTTGTAAGATTCTTACTGTATTGTGCTTGCAAATAAAATTTATTTCTGTAGTGTAAATATGCAAGAGTTCATTTTAATAAAAAGTAAGCCCTAAAATAAGATAAACCCCATGACTAGACTTGCATTGAAGATTTAAAGTGCATTCATCTGCTGTTTTTCTGTATAAATATTCATTGGTTTTAATGCTCTCAGGTGTTGGAACTTTTAATCTACATTCAGATAGAGGTACTTTAATCAGAGAGTTCATAAAAGTCTCTAACTTTTTTTCATAAAAAATAGAGTAGTAGATATAACAGAGGCTTACAAAAGCTTAAAAAACCCATAAACTGCAGCTCTAGGAGGGAAAAAAGTAAACACCAATTGGCGTTTTGTGCCATAATATCAATATTCTATTAAAAATAAATCTCTCACTGTTAGACCGAAGAGTCTCAAACAGCCTGTCACTTTACTGCAGTCTTCAGAGATGACTGATAATGGGTAAAAAGTCCCATAGCATCTGTTTACCATGTACTCACACAAACTGTTAGGAATGTTTTTAAATGTCAGCAGTAATGTATGCATGTATATAGCTATCACAGAGCAGCAGCTCAACAAAGACACCAGCACTGCCACACTGGGGGCTTGTGCTCTAAATTAGGGAGGTCAAGTGGTGGAGATAGAAGCCAAGTGTGTCTGAAACCGTATTGTTTGCTTTCTGAAAACTGGAAGAAATTGTGCAGTCAGCTGCAGTAACAGCGCCGACACAGAGAGTTTGTACACTTTGAAAATAGCTAAGTGGGATTATGGTAAATCTTTCAATTGCAGGAAGGTTAATCGTGAAAGGCACTGAATTTAAGGTCAGTATGGTGTGTGTGGGGGGTAATGTAGTTTAGGCTGTCTTTTGCATTAGCAAGGGATCACATTTCATTTGGGAACCTAAGCATTCACCAAGTGTGGAGTGTCACAGAGGTACAGCTGCTGACTAAACAGTGTCTGTATGACAGCATTGTTAGCAGCGCTGTATTACTTGACAATTCTGCACCACTTAACTATGGAGATATGCTACAGGGAATGTTGTCCTGGCAAAGTCATCCTGCTACAAGCCATTTTTCACACCGAAATTCATAAGTCAGTTTCTTCCTCCCCTCCCCCTGCAATTGCTCTATAATTGAAATCTTTTTAATGTGCGCAGGTTTCCTCTTGTTTGCCAGCAGAGCATACATTTTTGGACGTTGCTTCTGCAGTCAAAATGTGTGAAGAGGGTTTTGCTAAATCATCTAGTAAATACATTTTTGTGCCATAAGCTTGTGTCCTCCTGAAGTGCAGTAAGCCTGGGCCTGCGCTGAAAGTTTTGCGGGGTGCTGAGTATTAAGCAAAGTGACAGTCAAAGCAGATTGCAGAGATAAATTAATCCGTACCATTGCCTTTTTCAGTCCTTCGCCGCAAGTAGCTGCTTCAGCAGACACGGGTGTTGACACTGCTGAATTCCATAGGATCCGTGGAGACTGTGATGGCTCTGACTGCATGGCCAGACCCCCACACGTGTTGCAGAAAGCACATTAGAGGGTGTGGTGTGGATGCAGTGATCCATATGCTTAAGGCTGAGCAGGGCAGAGCAATGGGCTATTTGAATGCAGAGTGCACTTGCTGCTTTGTTACCCCCCCGTCCCATAGTGGGCATTTCAGAGCTGCCCATAAACGTTTGCCCTATACAGTATATGGCCTTTTGTGAGTAAAGGGAACTCTAGTGAGCATTCGTTAGAGACCCTACTGTCTTGACATTTCTTTTATGTAGGTATGGCCCGTGATGGCTGATAGGCAGTTTCCATAGAGTCATAGCGGCCTTTAAATCTGGCAGTTAAAAAAAAAAAAAAAGTCAAAAAAGAGCAGAGATAGATCAAGGACATAATGTTCTTGATGAAACAGACTTGAAATCCCTGAACAACAAAGAGAGGTTTTTTTTCCTTCTTTAATTATCTAGATCATTTGGCCAGCTGTGAGCCATGAACCCAGCTGGTCAGCTGTGGGTGTGAAAGGAAGCTCTGCCGGACTGCTTTGTTAGTGTAACTCTTTAGTCCACACTAAAAACGATACATAAATATTTCCTTTCTTGCAAAAATGATTCTTTGGACTTGGAGGCAAGATGTGTGGGATGGGTAGCCGGAGAGTCCCTCGGGGGATCGTCTCCCCACATGGATCAGGAAGGTCTGGATTCACCTTAGTGAGGGCAGAAGCTCTGGGGGCTGGCCAGCTGCTCGCTCAGGTGGTTTAGTTGGATCTTAGCAGAGCTGTGATCCAATTCTGTTAACTTCCGCAGTGGGTAATTGCAGCTGAATTAGAGCCTCAAGAAAGTAATTATGAGAGGCATTGTGGAACACCCTGCTAACCCAGCAGTAAATTAAACTACAGACTGGGAAGAACTGGAGATAGTGAGATTAGAGCTTGCTTTTGTACTTTTTTTTTCACTTGTGGTAAGTGTATGTCTTTCTTCTTTCCACTTCTAAGGCTGAACGTTGGCCCTTGGAGCACTAGGCTGGAGTTGCTCCTAGTGGGAAGAGACACTCTGTGGCTGGAAAAAAATGCTGAGACTAGATGGGGAAAAATTACATTGTTTTTAGAGCTGGAGAAAAGTCCTGTAAAGCAGAGGAGGAAAAGACAGAGTTTGAAAAACTCCGCAGTTTTTAAATATACATATGTAATTTAAAGCAGTTACTTAAGAGCAAAGACTTATAAGTAGAGTATTGCAAGACAGAACCTGATTTTAGAAAAGCTTTGAATTACTTGTACATAAGAAAGCCTTGAAGGAGAACTGTGAAACACTTAGTAGTGTGAGCAATTTCAGACAGCCAGTTTTGACAGCTTTTGCTCATGTGGCTGGCTCACAAAGTATTGGCAGTTTTTTTTCATTTTTTACTGTTAAATGTTTAATTCCCAAACAGCTCAAAGGTAGTCTTTTTAGGCATTGAAGAAGATATGGTTGAGTTATTTCCCCAAGTTATTAATAATTTTTCAATATTGTGCAAAATATGTTCTAAGGAGCAGAGAGCTGTCTTTTGACCTTTTCGAAAACTATAATTTTTGTATGCCTTTCTTTATTAATACCCTAATAAAATACAGAATATACTCTTTTTTTTTAATGAATTTTAACCCATTTCATGCTTGGATCTTACTCAGAAGTAGTGACTTTTCCCAGCTGAGAATCTGATCCATTTCAGACTCAGCATTTTTAGGAAATTGCATCAAATTGAATTATCAGCTGTAATTTGGCAGATAAAAATCCCCTGATAAAGCCCAAATAGGAACCTGCAGCAATAGTGAGCAAAGCAGAAAATGGGAGTCCTTGCTTCTTGGGATTAGAATAGCATCCCTGGAACTGCGGAAGTCTGTTGGGATATCAGAGCAATTTACATGTCTTTTCAGCTTTACTGCAGGCTCTTCATGGCTGGCCAGTCCTTCATTGTGAGCCCCTTGAGTTTGGAAAGTCCCTCAGACCAAATCAGAAATAACTGCTGCTAATATAGATGTTCCTATATTTGGGTTTTCAGCACAGCTCTCTTCTCAGGGCATGTCTGCACAGCAGTGATAAATTGTAGACAGCCTCCATTCCCACATCACACTCTTCTTTTCTTGCTTGCATTAATGTATTTGCAGCTGAACAGAAGTCTGGAATGTGTAAGTAGTGATAACTCTGTGTTTCTTTAAAACATTTTCCGTGGCCTCTCATCTGGATATTTGAGATGGTCATAACTCTAATTCCAGAAAGAGATGAGAGTAGCCAAATGCTCAGAGGCAGAACATATTTTGCACTGGTTTCCCTAGTGCTCACTTGCTCTGTGAGAATGTCTCTAAGAGGCAGCAGGGGAAGGGAGGTTTGTCCCCTGCAAATTGCTCTCAGCTCACTTTTTACTTATATAAACTGAGCACAGGGCTGTGTAATTCATGTGCAGGCACACGTTTGCATGCATATGTACGGCAGGAGTTTATGAAGTGGGAAGGATCTGTGACACAGTCTGGGATTGCAGATACTGTCACTGAGCTGGAATTTGGGACAAACCTAAATCCCCACAGTGAGTGCGGAGTTTTGCCTCCCGATGTTTCATAACAACTCTTGATGTGTGTTTGACATGACTGTTGTCCCTTAACAGTCGTTTTCAAGCAGTGAAATGAATGCATAAGCAGCTCTGTTTCTTCACTTACCCCTTGCTTTATGAAAGTTCTGTGTAGTTCTCCAGCATCCTAAATCCAAGGTCCTTTTTAGGCAGGAATTAATGAAACGTGTTGACGGCCATAGAGTGGTATCCTGCTTTTGTTCAGGGACAGGAAAACCAGGGCAGCAGAAGCTGTCACACAGGTGATTGCAAACACTTTTCTCCATGTTTTAGTCAAAGATAAACAACAAACTTCTGGAAAATTGCATCTGTTTTGGAAACTGGAGGCACATTCTTCAGTTGCTCCTGAAAAGCTTGCCTTGAATGAGTTTCCCATGGAAATACTGAGTATTTTTTCTGTGGAAAGTATAGCACCTAGCACTGTATTACAGATCTGCTGATAACACACTCAGAGCCTCTGTTTCATGATTCTTTGTTGCATATTTCAATGAAACGTCTGTTATTCTTATTCCTCTTCCACAAAAAAAACAGGTGTTTTGGAAGTGGCTTGGATTTTATGTGCTGTTTGGATGGCTCCAAGAGGAACCTTAAATCACCCTCAGTATTTGGACAAAGCTTTGTACCGCATTATACAATTTCACAGGAGCTGCCTATAAGTGGTATTTCTCAACATAAATTTTTAAAAGGAAGTGAAATCAGCTTTGGAAAGCAGATATCACGGAGGCACATAAAAAGTGTAAAATGAAAATAGTTGCAATCCTCTAGATTTAGTCATTGTAAGAGGCCATCTCTGAATACGTAAAACATCATTGCCTTGAAAATAAAAGTCCCAGTGATTTGTGTTCTACTTTCGGCTTAGTAGCAGTCAAGCTGTGTAGGCCTATAGAGGTCACCAATTTACACCTCTATACCCATTTCCTGATTGGATATTATTCCCTGTATCTCCCTGGAGACTCCTGTATGAGTACATCACAGGCATGATGCAAAATTCTGCTCTCAATTAAGCTGAAATAAATCCACAGTATTTTGCCTCACCTCTTGGGAGTTTGTCTGGATTTTCTGTTTGGTTTTTGATATAGTTCTAATTTCGTTTAGAGAAGACTATGAGAAGCAGTCAGTTTTGGCTTAGACCTCACTTTCTTCTCAGATCCTTTTATTTCAAATGTAAGACATGAACTTGGTTACAATGTCAGTGCCATAGCCAAGTTTATGGAAGCACATTTCCTGTCTCCAATCTATCAGTGGTTCTGTCTATTGCTATGTAACATATGTTGCTGATTCTTACTAAATAACAGTGATTTACAGTTTGTAAATGCCTAACTTAATTCCACATTATTTAGAAATCAATACTAATTTGAATTGATTACATTTCTGCACCCTTAGATTTTTTTATTCTTCTGAAGAAAAAGGCTGACTCTAGCACTGATAAGTGATGATCCCATTTCTCCACTAAAAATCCTTGAAAGTCTTCCTCTGATTGCTCGCATATGATAACCTATTCTAAAATGCTTGTATTTCCTCATTATTAAAATAAAACATTGCAGTTTTGATATTGCTGGCGGTGATTTGACTGATGCAATGCTAATGACTCCAATGGATACACTTCTGATTTGCATTGAGACTGCAGAAAAGCAGGACTGGTCCCCAGATGGAGGAAAATTAAAAGTCCGGAGCTGAGTTCTTGCCTGCGTTGCATAATGTATGGTTGCTTGCAGGATGGGTGCAAAACTTAAGATTCAAGTGAGTGGGCAGTCAGGTTTCTCTGTTTTTTTTAAAAAGTGAGATGGTGGGTGGGTGGGTGAGGAGTAGCTACTCAAGCTTCATTCCCAGCTTTGCCTGTGGCATCCTTGGAGACTGTAACATTTTCATTTCTAGCCTGCAAAATAGGGTGAATAATACAACATGCTTAAATCAAAGTGTTGTTGAAAAGATTAATTATTTCTAAGTACACTGAAGCTAAATGCAAGTACTAATAACTTGAATTTGTAAAATGTTAGTTGTAGAGCCCTGTGGATATGTAGTTGATTGATTGGCACTAAACAGGCAACTGTTTTGAGATCTGGAAGTTCTTCCCTATTAGGATAACTAACAACTATTATCCCAACGGACTGAAGAATTTTGGTATCATCAAGGACAAAGGAAAATTTAATGATTCAGTAAAACCAGAGGATAGATTTCTTTCAGGGTAGGAACATAAAGAATTTAATATAATAAAGTAATTTCAGGAAGGAAGTTTTAGTATATTTGGCATTCCCAGTGCATTGTTGTGTCCCTTTGTCCAGCAGAGGGTCTCTTGGGTGTATCATAGACAAAGGACACTGGTGCCTTTCCTAAGCAAAAGAGCTCTTGTGATCTGGCTGCCCAGTGCCCCAACTCCCAAGCTCTGCCTGCTTCAGCTGCAGAGCAATGGTCTCCTTCAAGGACAACATGAGCAAGAAAGAAATTAAAAAAGGCCCAGTAATTTCTTACCCAGCACATACAAGTGGTATGGGATTCTAGAGAGTAATGAGTCTTCCCTTGTCTTGGATCCATGACTTTCCTTTTCTCTCCTTTGGAAGGTTAATGGCCTCTGGTTATAAGTCTTTCTTGTCCCCACAACCTGATTCTCTTCTACAATTTTTCCATCTTCTTTTGCCTTTGGTAATAAAAATCCCAAGCATTAGTCCTGCCTGTTGGTTTCTGTGTGGAGAACCATTAAGAGGCAATGGAGCTACTTGCCAGAGCACAGGAAAAAACATAATTCGTGATTTCTCTCTTCTTATCTGTAGGAAGCAGAAATGTGCTCTTACAAAATGGGGGTTCTACTTCACAGAGCAGTCTCTGATCCAACATGATAAAATACACGTTGTCTACCAGATAACAGGCATTTCACATTCAGATAAGGGCATGTTTGCAATGTGTCACAAGCACACCCAGCAGAAATACTAGAGATGCGCTGATTTAAATTTTCTTGAAGATGTGAATACCAGATGTGGCTCAAAATCTGGACCTTAAAAATCCTGCCATCAATTTGGTGGATTATGTATATATTGTGCTTATATGAAACTGCTTAAATGAGAGATGGACACTGTACATTTTTCATCTTCTCCAAAATCATAATGCTGTGAGACATCTGACAAAAAACTGAAGACTATATTGGTATCTTTACCGTATAATGCCTTATCTGGAACCATTGGTGGAAAGGAAGAAATTGTATAAATAATAAAATAAAAGAATATGCAAAATTTGATGCTAGGACTTTTCTAAACTTCCATGCAAAATGCTAAAATACCTGGTTTTGTTCCCTTTTAACCCCCATATATTTGTCAGGATTTCTGTTGTTGCCTTGGATCACTCAGCACCTTGAAAAAGACTTTATTCATGATATTTCTAAGAAAAATGGAAGCAGAGTAATGTAAGCAATAGCATGAGAACAGTCTCAGGAGATTTCCCTTAAGTTTACATGGATTCAGAGGGTTTCCTACTCTCAGATGGTGTTTGGATTCTGTGGTGACTGGTGACCAAACCAAAGCTAGTTCTGCACTCTGGAGCTGCTCTTCTCTGCACTTCTCTCAATATGGTTATTTATCTTCTCAATATGGTTGTTTCTTCTTCAACTTCCTAAAGCATTTTGTTTTAAGGGTGTAAGTAATTTTAGATCCTCATGTTTGTCTGAAATAACAGACGGTTGAGTGCAAAAGCAGAAGAATAACCCGGTTGTTAAAATTCTGGAAGTGCAGCACTGTCTGTTCTTTTTTCAGTGAATCTGCAGGACTCCTCCTAAATTTGCCCAGAGTCTGGCACAGGAACGTTAGTATGTTATCACATTTGTGGATGCATTAAATTCGGTGTCATAGGTAATGTCTTATTTATTGGAGATATTACAGTGATGAGCTAAGGGGTCTTCTGAAAACATTTTGCAACAGATTTTTTTCTTTCAGGAAAAGGAATATCTGATGGTCAAAAATATAGGGAGGGCATACCCACAAATACTGCTGCAGAAATAAATCTACCATAATCTTTACTGAAGAAAGTATTATCTAATGATCCTGTTATGAGACTAAAGCCAGCCTAAAAGATTTTATGACACTTAAATTAAAATATGTACTGTATGCATCTATTTAAGTTGAAGCAGCATGCAATTAAATTCTTCATAAATGAGTGCCTGACAAAGACACACACTGACTGTAGAAGGTTTTGCTCCTGATAGGCAATCACTGCTGCTACACAAGAGATATCTTCTACCAAGGGCAGGATAAATATGACTTTCTTGTGCATCTTGGATATTTGTACATCAAGTGGCTATTGTCTATATTAGGAGACAATATTCCTGGCATGTTAGGAAACAACTGAATGAAAACATGCTATGTTGGCAGGACTTCCATTTAATCTGCCACATGAAACTGTGTGTGTTTGTGGGGGCAGAGTTCTGTTATTGCCAAACCTCATATTTGTCAGTGGTTGCTGAAGCAGCATCAGCCTCTGAACTGGGAAAGAGATTTTTGCCAGTTTTCAGATAAGTGGTGTGTCTAGGGTTAGTGTGCAAAGGCAGGTCAAACTCCAAGGCACTTGCCCTGGGAGGTGCAGGTTTAGCAGAAAGCCATGTCCTAGACAGGGTTAAAATCCCTAGGTGGTGTGGATGTTGGGTTCTGATGGTGAGGGCTGGTCTGCTGTTGGGTCTTCAGCACAGACTGCTGGAGCAGCATGGTTTGGAGCTGGCTTGGTTTGAATTTAAGAGATGAACACAGTTGCAAAACTGTGTAGTCTTGAAAGTGTGAAGAGGACCTTTAACTTCTGAGCACTTGGACTATTGTAAGCATCAACCAATGAAAAACAACACTTATTCTGGATTTCTGTGGTCTTCAGTGCCCATTTGGTATTTGAACCTTGTATATTGGTACAAGATTCTCTGCTGTGTAGAGCTCCAGATTAAGAGGGTCCCTTATGGACATTTTATACTAGCATAGTCCTTGCAGAAGAGAAGATGTATTTTTACCAGGAATATCAAACTCTCTGGTTTGATAAGTTAAATGCATATGGAGGCTAATTTCTTCCAGGTTGCTGGTGTTATTGGGGTGCCCTGAGTCTGGCTGTAGCTAAACTGTAGCAACCCAGTTCCAGAAAAGTGAGTAGTAATGCTCATTAATCTTTTTTCAGAAGTCGCTCTTTGAAAGACAGCAGTGATGCAAAAATAAAAAATAACTCAAAGACAATATCTTGTGGGGGAAAATAAAAAGAGATGCATCATAAATAATCTCGATGAAGTACAAGGACCATTATCCTGAGTCTGATTCCAACTGGAAGTGAGTCAAAATAGTTTGACAAAGTGCAGCTGCATCTCTCAGTTCAGAGAAGTCCTGTTGGATTTGTGGCCCAATGTATGTCCAGGCATGCCTCTCCAAGATGATGCTTTGAGAATGAGGCAGTAATGCCAATTGTCTGGATATGAAATGACAATATTTGACATCACTTCTGCTAATATTGCCTGCCAGAAAGGGACAAGAGGGAATGATCTCTCTATCAATCTAGAGCTAGAATCAAAATCCTAATATTGATCAGCCTTGTTCGCTTTGTCATTTCTCTTAGCTGCCCTTAGCGTTGTCTTCTTTCTCTTACTTGATTTCATGGATTGCAATCTGGTCTTATGGGGTAAATTCAGTATTTTACTATGACTTTATGATCACAAAATCCCTCTTTCTTAGCTGGAAGCACCCACTGGCACCAGACTGCTGAGTCTTGAAAAAAATGCAGTTCAAATTACAGTTATAGCTTTGTCTGCTTAAGGTCTTAAAGGGGGTAAAAAGTTCTTCTGAGAACAGCATAGCTCTATTTTGACCCATGTTTTGCAATTTTGTGGGATTTTTCTGATAGCGTGATTCTTGCCTGTACCTGTAGAAATAAAATGTGATTTTGAGCAAGCATTCACGAGGATCTGTCAGGAGTAATTTTCTTTCTTCAGAAAAAACACATGGGAAAAACACACTTATCTGACAAGGCTCTTGGTTCAAAACTGTGGAATGTGAGCTCAGGCACTAGAGAAGTTTAGAAAGAAACATGAAACTTTCAGAGCTTGATGTCCCAACATTTTGTTGTGATTTCATAAAACTTCCTGAATTTTCAGGAGATGTGCAAAAGCAAGACCTTGCAGGGGTCTTTTATGCATACCCATTAAAATAGACCACATAGGTGTGCCATAAACAGTTGGGATTTTGCTGTTTAACACAGACTAAACTGGGAAAAGCCAAAAAAATGAGGCAACATTTGTGTGGAGGATTAACAGATTTAGCTAGGAAAAAGCAGAAAAACTCTCTTGCATATGAAAAGAAGAGTCAGCTCACATTAAGTGTGTCTCAGTCTAGGGGAATTCCATTACTTTGAGAAAACATTTATTTTCTCCATATTAGCATTCTCTTAAAAATCCTTTTCTGCACCTGGTGAGGTTTGTATCTCTCTCAGGAGCCACGAGTTGAAGCTGTGCTTGGGCTCCCAGAGAAGGCCTTGCCCCAGCCATGTGTGTGTCTTCTTGCCCTTCCCTTTTGCTCTTGTTTTCCTTACAGTTACTGTCTTAAATTCATCTTTTCTGTTTCAACTGTTTCCCATACACATAAAAATTGCTTTTCTGGAGTCCAGAGAGATAAGGTCATTATACTCTTTTGAGAATTAATCACACCAAAGGAAGCGATTAGTTAGGTTTAGTCTTCTCTTGATAAATCTTTGATTTTTATGCCATTTACCATTTGTTTACACCTCTTTCAGGTATTCCTTCATGAAAGAATTGTTCTAAAGCCTTACATGCTAGTAAAATGAGATGAATAGGCTCATGTTTGCATGAATCTCTTTCCCTTCCTGAAGTATGTAAGTAATTTTATCACTAATCTTTAGCCATATAGTTCCATCCTGGTTTAATCATTTGTTCAGATGCTTATTCTATAATTTGGTCTGCTAGTTCTTTCCCACTGAAAATTTTGCACAAGTCCTGTAATGTTTTCTGAGGGAAAACAGGTGACAGATGTGTTTATATTTGAAAAGAGAATAGACTTCGAATTTATACTGCCCCAAATAAAAATTCAATTTTTCTGCAGTAATGCACTTTGTCTTTTTTTAGGGGCAAAACCCCGTGAGCTCTTATTTTTAGAGGAGAAAAAAATCAACCCAGAAAATGTTGGTCTGCTTGTATGGGAATGATGGGAGCAGCAGATGGCATAAATACATACTGCTTGTCAACCTAAAAGATTGTTTCAATGTAAACCTCTGCTTAGCAGGCTGAATTTTGCAGATGATATTTAAGGCATCTGCATTTTAGAGGCTGGAAATAGGCACTTCAACTATAAGCTCTGGAAAACTGGGGTCAAATCTTATGTCTTTTACCCAGGACTGCTTGCATAACACTTGCAGGACTGGTGCCTCAGCTTGCAAAGCTAAATTCTTTGAACTCCATCTTCATTAGCCCAGAATTTACCTGGCAATAAAAGGTATCTTTGTATCATGTATAGTCACTATAATGTTTATTTAATTATTATCCGATTCCCTCAGCACTTTTATTATTTACCAATAGAAAAAATTGAACCATTACTTTTCTTCTAAATTTTTAAAAATGACAATAGTGCAATTAAATTACTGAATTCATTTATATTTAATTGTACTTTTGGTTTTAATGTGCTGTTGGAGGACATTTCTTTCCATGACTGTTAGTTTTCCATGTAACATAAGAAAATCTAAAGCTATATTAAGGAAATATATTACATGGGCAAGACAAAGTCTCATTAGTGTTATTTATGGCATACTGAAACCTCATTAGGAGAAGGTATGGTGGATTCAAAAAAGCATTACTGAGAATGTTTTTTGGGGGGGGGGTTAGGAGAGAAATTGCTTTTATTGTGTTTCTTTATCACATACAGAGTGGTTAGTGGACATATTGGTTTCCTAAAGCATAAAATAAATTAAGATAGAAGAAAAAGAGTAATTAATCTATGTAGTAAGTATAACCTCATTATAGATTGGGAATAGCTTGCACATGGTCACAAGGAGTTTCTGTTTACTGTTCACCTTAGTTTCAACTAACCATTAATTTTTAACTTCCTTCACTGAAGGTAAAACGTGATATTTTTCAGCATAGTAGTTTGCATCTTAAGCAGTAATAATGTGCTTTTAGTGCACTTCAAACCAGGGATGAGTGAAACTCGAGGTGCAGAGTCACAAATAGCCCTATTTAGGTAGTAGCATTTGCTCTAATGAGAGCTATATATCCAGTCCTGCGTAAATATTGTTTGGTAGGCGTGCAAGGAAACCATTATTTGCAAGTAAATGAGAACAAAAGGAGAGTCCCTGAATTGTCAGTCTCGGGAGAAAGTCGCTCTGTGTGGGCAGGATCCTTCCCCAGGCTGGCGCTGCTGCTGTTCCCTCCCAGGAGCTTGAGCAGCCCAGGATAAAATCAAACCCCCCTGTTCCTGCTGCCCTCCAGCCGGCCCTGTGCTGCTGACACAAACCAGATGCCAGCAGTTAGTTAGTTCCCCTCCTGCTGCTGGTCCCTGTCACTGCTGCTGCACAGCTGCCAGAGCTCCTTGGGCTGGTGCTCACCAGGTGCCCTGGCAGCGCTGTCCCTGCTGGCCGTGCTCACACAGGGCTGTGAGTCTGTCCAGCCAGCACTGCACACACACAGCACTGGGGCTGTGAGTCTGTCCAGCCAGCACTGCACACAGCTGCACTGGGGCTGTGAGTCTGTCCAGCCAGCACTGCACACACACAGCACTGGGGCTGTGAGTCTGTCCAGCCAGCACTGCACACAGCTGCACTGGGGCTGTGAGTCTGTCCAGCCAGCACTGCACACGCACAGCACTGCACACAGACAGCACTGGGGCTGTGAGTCTCTCCAGCCAGCACTGCACACACACAGCACTGCACACACACAGCACTGTGGCTGTGAGTCTGTCCAGCCAGCACTGCACACACACAGCACTGCACACACACAGCACTGGGGCTGTGAGTCTGTCCAGCCAGCACTGCACACACACAGCACTGCACACACACAGCACTGGGGCTGTGAGTCTGTCCAGCCAGCACTGCACACAGCTGCACTGGGGCTGTGAGTCTGTCCAGCCAGCACTGCACACACACAGCACTGGGGCTGTGAGTCTGTCCAGCCAGCACTGCACACAGCTGCACTGGGGCTGTGAGTCTGTCCAGCCAGCACTGCACAAACACAGCACTGCACACAGCTGCACTGGTGCTGGGCCACTCAGTCATCCTGTGCTCAGCCTGGTGCTAAAGTGTGAGTACCTGCAGGGCTCTTCAGTAATGAAACATCCATTCTTCTGCTCATAGTTCTTTGTGCAGCCATTCCCCTGGTGGGGTATCTCTGTTGGCACCTTAGCACCTCTGAGTGTGCTTTTTGTGGTTTATGATAGAAGCTGGGTATGGACAGTAGCTTACCAAGAAGGCTGGATCAGTTCCGTGAATCCCAAAAGCAGCATACCTGCTCTCTTTGTAGGTTTTTCTTCCCCAGTATGCCACCTGAGGGTTCTTTAGAGTCCCTTAGATGCTGAGGGATAACTTTATGATAGTCACATAATTATTATAATCCTAGTTATTTATCAGGTGATGAATTAATAATTCCAGGGATTTTCTGTGGGTCAAATACTTACTTTCAAAGGATTTATAAAAATCTAGTAGTTGAACTAGATGCTGCCTATCCATTTTTCTCATCCTTTCTCCACCCATTTGCTGCAGTTGTGCCTTTTAATCTTCTCTTTATAGTTGCAGTGGACATAGTATCATCTAAGTGCAGCAACTACAAAAAGCAACTACAAACCATGTCTGAAATGATGACCCTACTGAATTATTCCTTGCAGTGATAGGAATTCATAAGTAATCTCTGCTAAAAAGTGTTATGTTTAAACAGACAGGGCAGACTGGGAGGAGATGGCAGGAAAGCATGCAGGCAAAACAAATAAATTGATGTTTTTTAGAAAGTAGATCAAAACTACCTTCATTTTTTTGTTAGTTTTCTTCTTTTACCTGTTTTATTTTGAGAAGTTTTGGGGAGAAGATGGGAGAGGGAGGATAAGTGGCTATAAGGATAAAGAGAGATGAGGAGGCTGAAAGGGACATAGAAGTAAAAGAAAGTGTAAAGAAAGTGGACTTCAGGGAATGGTTCAGTCGGTTAGTGTCAGCAGTAAAGGATGTTTGCAGTGAGGCCATAGGAGGTGGCTGATTATGTCTGATACTGTCATTGTGCCAGAAGCCCAGGTACAGCTGACATGCTTTCCCTGGAGCAGGATCAGAAAGTGCTGCCCAGCTCAATGAGGCCACTTTGCTGTCAGTATGCACATGTGTGTGTGCTCTCAGCTGCATGCCTGCTGCCTTTGCAGGAAAAGGTACCAAAAAAAGAGGACAAAAGGAACAGGCCTAGAAGGTAAGCACAAGTTCACTCAGACAAAACAAAATTGAGTATTTCAAATAAAGAAGGAAATGAGAGGAGGAGATAAAAGTGAGGAGTTGATGAGCATCCCTTGGCTTTTTTTCAGAAGTGTCTATCTGCTCATATTCACATAGATGAAGGACAACAAGGAAGATGATGTTGTACTGATGCCTTAAGGAGATTAAAGTCATGGGTTTGAGGGTTGTTGGAACATGTGGAATAAACAATCTGAGTCTTCTTTCCTCCACCTGAAATGCAGCTGCCTTGTGCTGTGTGAAGAGGGAGCTAGGGCAAGGTTTCATCCTCTCTTCTCCCTCTGCACTCTGCATGCATTCTCCGTGTTGCACTGGTGATAAAAAATACCTAATTTTTTCGCTTTGCCAGCCTGCTTACCTGGCTTACCATCTAGATTGACCAGTGCTGCCTCTCCTGTGACAAACAAAAATGAAGAAGCCTTACTTAAGACACTGCTACCCCATATTTGAGATGTGCTTACCTTCACACTCTTGTTCTGATGGATTCCCAGCATTCCTGAAGCCACACAGGGTGATAAACATCTCCAGAAGAAAACCAAACATATTAGAAAGAGCTTATATATATATAAGCATATCTATTTCTCATATATATATATATATATATATATATATATATATATATATATATAAGCAATACTGCTTTATAACAAATCCAGGCAAAATCCTGAAAAAGGTTTTAGCATAAGGAGTTGCTATCCATAATAACCTTTATAGAACAAAACTCTGTGTGAGGCTGAAGATCTGAGCCACTCCTGATGCCTAAAGTAGAAGACAGTTTGTTTTAGTGACTTCCACTTGCAAGGTGAAAGAGAAGACCTAATGGCTAATGGAGAAAGACAGGGTGGCAAGCACCTTAGGGGTTACCTCTAGCTGTAAATAAGCAGCATATCTGATTTAGGTGAATTAAGAAATCAAAGCAATCTCACTCAAATCCGTGTATATTGCCATTGTCTTCAGAATTTTTATCCTCTGACATTTGGCATAATCCTGGTAACTTTCTTGACATGAGGATGGTTAGTCCATCCTTCTATCATTAAAACTGTAATTTTAAAACTTGTCTTTTATAATAGTTCTTAATAGCACTACAATATAAGGTTGGGATATACTAAAGATAGAAGACTCCAGACACATTCACGTTGAGCCAAGGAAAGCTTTATGTGATTAAGATGAATACTACTGTTATGGACACTTGTTTTTACATGTCTTGCAGTGAAAGGGGAGGCAAAGAAACCACAGGCCCCAAAGTTTGTGTACTGTTAGCTGGATTTCACAATAACCCTTTGATGGAAAAGGGACAAGTCAGGATTCCTTTTCCATTTGTTTTTTTGGAGCATTTGCATCCTCAAATAAGTAAAAAAGGAGTAATTTTCAATTGCGGCCAAACTCCTGACAGACCCTGACACTGCCACAATAGTCATCACACTGAGGGCTGGTGTCACATGGAGATGTGCTGGCAGTGCTTGCACAGAGGCCTACTTCAGAAAGAAAAGTAGGCAAATTTCATTCTAGTTCCTCTCGAAAGAGGACATGAGAGTAAAATGACAATGAATTTGATTTTTGTTCTCTTTCCTTTTCACAAAGTGAGGGTGTCTCCTGCAGCCATACACAAAGGCTGCAGGAACTTACCCCTGTCACTAGGAAACTTGCCTCAAGATTTGACCCAAGCTAGGACTTGGAAGTTTTCTACCATTTTCCCTTCCTCTGTTCTGTATGCTTTAGTGTTACTAATCTTATATTATCAAGAATAGAGCAGGCCATTTGTTGCTCAAGTGTCCGTGATGGTGTGTGAGAAATTAATCTGAAGACACTTGGAAGTTCGCCACATCAGCATTGACCAGGTGGAGCAACTGAAGATGATTAGTTTGCAGGACTGCCTGCTTTTTATTATAATGCCTAAATAAAAGCAGCATATTAAATGAGAAAAAAGAATAGAATGTGTGAAAGACAAATCTCTGCCTTTAGCAGGGCACAGCAGTTGTTGCCTTTTAATAAATGGGAAATGAAAAACAGCCACTGGTGACCTTACTGAGCTCCTGAAGTTTCCTAAGCAGAAAGCCATTGTGTTGGAGTCAAACACCTTCCTTGGTTACTATTAACTTTTATTTTGAAGAATAATTTTCAAAGAATTTAAGGAGTCTTAAGTTCAGCCAACTGTTTGGGGAAAAGAAGAGGAGAAAATAGCTGTACTGTGGTTCCCATGAAACTTTATGATCTCCAGAGAGATGTAGCAGAAAATGGTGAACCTACCCCAGAGAATGAAACAGAATAGGTGGATCTGCTAAAAATAAAGCTGGAATTCTTGGCTAGTGATGATAAATTAGTATTTGCCTCCAGGAAAATAAAACTCTTACAGATTGAAGAGCATTTTTTGGAGAACTCCCAGCCCTTTTCCCCATGGATCCCATGGCAGTTGCAGGGTGGTTGAAGAGGGGTTGTCCTCCTGTGTTTGCTTGTTACCCTTGGAGTGTCAGCCTAGAGGGCTTCCACTGAGCACCAAGCACACCAACCTATGCTGCTCTTCACTACAGTCAATAGTTATTTACTTGTTAAATCTCAGCAGCATGCTTGTTAGGTTTGCAAGAGGGAACAGGGACTTCATAAGAAGGATTTAGAGAACTGTATGTGGGGGTTTTTTTATTTGGGTGTGGAGGTGTGGAGGTTTGTAATGAATGGCTTGCCATAGCATTTTCAGCTTGTTTTCTCTCTTTTCAGTAGCTGTATGACCTAAAAAATTATATAGGGGAAAAAAGCCCTGAAGTGTTTTTCTGTACTTTTTTACTTTTGGCCAAGCAGATCCTTGCACTCAGGTCTTCTATCAGGTCTTCTAATTTGTACAAAATCAATCATAAAAACTAGAAATTATAGAATGCTGTTAGTCCTTCTAGTGAAGGATTGCTCTTTTCTCATAGACACCATTCTTCTTGTAGATTAGTTTTATATGACTCTCTTGATAAGAACAAGAATATTCAAGAGGATATTGTCTCTGATACATCATTTTAAAGATGACCATATAGATGGTTGTAAGATCAAAGTTAGTGTCATTCATTTGTCTTTCAAAGGTCTCAGCATCAACACTCTTTGTTTAAATCCAGAAGTGGGTCTGAGTATAATGCATTTAGTTGCCTATAATGCATTTAGAAATAATTTTGTGCTGGTTTTGAAAGGGGTGTGGTTCAGGTGGACACCTCAGGTCCCTCACTACATCTGCTGAAATCGGCCCCTGAAATCTGTGGCTGCTGCAGGGCAGGGACTGCACCACAGAAGCTCCTTTTAGCTCACATTATTTAGTAATGTAATATCTTATACAAAGGCCAGTTATTCAAGCTGTAAATGGAAGAGCTGAATTGCCCCATAAATTTGAGGCTTATTGATGTGAGTTGCTTCTAATATTTCTATAGGGAAAATTCCACTTATTGATCACTTGGGCACTGTCTTACTTCTGACATTAATTTAGTTGTAGATTAGGTTGGAATGTATTACTTTCATAAAGATCCTGAGTGGCTGGAGTCATGCAGTGAAACTGAAGCACAAATACCAGCAGACTGTATGGCTCATGACACTGCCTGAAATAGCAAGCAGCACCAGTGAGCTGGCGTGCTTTCAGTTCAGCTTCCACTGAGAAGGCTTTTTACAATAACAAACAACAGGTAGGGCTTGCACAAAATAAGTCTCCTATTCCAGCTGCTCAGGGATCATCTGCAAAAGTCTCCCTGTAGGTGCTTTAGGAGGAATAAGGAGGCTTCAGCAAAGGATTTGGGTTACTATATGTGCAGCACTGGAATAGTGTCACAGGGGATTAAGAGAGCAAGTGTGTGAAGCCAGCTGTAATCTTGGGCGGTTGACTGGATGCCAGGTGCCTACCAAGCTCCTCCATCACCCCCCTTCTCAGCTGAACTGAGAGAGGAAATATAACCCTTCTCCTCTCAGAGTCACAGGGAGATGGGGTATGAGGGTGGTTGTGGTCAGTCCATCACACTTCAGCTCTGCTGCTTCCTCCTTTTCTTGCTCTTCCCCTGCTCCAGCATGGGGTCCCTCCCATGGGGAACAGTCTTCTGTGACCTTCTTCAAGTTCACACTAACTGCTCCAGTGTGGGTTCCTTCCCCAGGGTACAATCCTTCAGGAACAGGCTGTCCTGCATGGATGGCCAAGGGGTAAAAGGTCCTACCAGCAAACTTGCTCCAGTGTGAACTTCTCTACTGTTCCACAGGTCCTGCCAGGAGCCTGCTCCATCCTGGGCTTTTCACAGGCTCACAGACTCTTTGCACCTTCTCTGGCATGGGGTGCTCCATGGGCTGCAGGTGGAGCTCCATGGGCTGCAGGGGCACATCCTTTCTCACTGTGCTCTGGACCTTGGGCTGCAGGAGAATCTCTGCTCGGGTGCCTCCCTGCCCTCCTTCTTCAGTCACCTGGGTGTCTGCAGGGCTGTTCCTCCCATAGGTTCTTCTGGTCATTGTTGTGATGCCTTTCAAAATCTAGAAACAAAACAAGATACTTTTGACACAATATTAATATAGGAAGTAGTGTAAAAGCTGGTCTTTAATTGGAGGCCTCCAGGTGCAAATATGGCAAAATACACACATGATACAGGACTTATGCAATTTTATAAGTTTAACAAATTAGCATATTTGACAATAGTGTCTAATAGAAGAGCAGTTAGTTAAGTAATCCCCACTTTTGGTTCTGCCCCATTTGGAGGCACTCCCTCTGAGTTTCTAGCCCCATATTTATTATGCCTAGGATGCAAGGTAAAAGAAAATAAGATGTCCTTGGCTAAAGAGGCAAGACTAAATAATATTTCAGAAATGTAGAATAATATGTGTTAGAAGGCTAGTTTATTCTTCTGGAATGCAGGGGTAAAGGGGTAGGAAAAGTATTGGGAGTTACATCCATGTTTTAGAAATCTACAAAGCCACAAATATATGAAAAATATATTAAAAGATTAGGCATCAATTGCACAGGAGTGTTTGTTCCCTTCTTAACCATGTTATCCGAAAGGTGGTACCACCATTGCTGAGGGGCTTGGCTTTGGCCAGCAGCAGGTCCATCCTGGAACCAGCTGACATGGGGGAAGCTTCTGTCTGCTTTTCATGGCAACCACACCTGTTGCCCCTCCACTACCTGAACCTTGCCATACAAACCCCATGCAGTGGGAAGTATTAACATTGTCCAGAAATTCTTTCAGTGGCAGAAGAGATCTCCTGAGAAAGGTCAGGAAAGGGCAGAGTGAAATGAAGAACATTTTGCTGCATTAGCTGGAATCTGTGGCTGTGCTAGGATGGCAGGAATGGGGAGTTGAATGCTCCTGCATTTGGTCAGCCTCTCCTAAATCTTGATGACAAATCTGCTTTGCTAGACTTCTATGAGAAATGCTGATAAGCATTCTCAATGCAGAAATATGTGCCAGCATCCTCTTTTGTATTCTCTCTACTGGTTCTGATTTACTGAGAAATGAGGCAGCATCTTTGGCTTGATCCATCTGCCCAGGCAAAGGAAGGCAGATCTCCTAAAGCCCACTGCAGTGTGATAGATGCTCATGCTCCTGTTCCCCTCAGATGATGAAGGGTTCCTCTGTTCACTAATTGAAAACATTGCCTTCTGCTCCCTGGAGTGGGAGAGTTGCTCACATTAGCTCTGCTGTTCCTTACAGAGTCCTTCAAGTCTTACCAGAACAGAATCATGAGCTTGAAGGCAATTGCATGGACTTGTTCAGCTTCTTTTGGCCATACCTGAGATTGTGGGACCTGTCTTGCTTGCAGGTTGGAAAGATTTAAGTGGCAGATAATGAATAGGTGTTTAGGTGAGAAGGATACAGAGAAATGAGATTGATGTTTACCTTTCGGTCCCTTTGCACTGAGGATTATAAATTCGATAAAGCTGTCAAGCCTGAGAACACCCGGAGCAGACATCTCCAGTACAGCCCACATCAAGTACAATAGCTGCCTACCCAGCAAAGAAACAGGATCCAGGGTTCATCTGTATGGCCAGGGGGATTCCAACACCTCTTCAGCCCTCTGGTACACCTGGAGTAGATGGAGCTTGGGCCAGCACAGCTGTTTTCAGCCAAGGATGGACAAGGGCTGGGTGATCATCAGGGTGGTCAGACATGTCATCCTGCATTGCTCCTGGTGTGAACCTCCAGCTTTCTAGGCTGGCATGTATTGTGAAGAACATACCTTTGTTAGTGGTGTCTGTGTTGTTTGAATTGCTTAGTATTACAGTTGCATTAACACTTGTGGGAAGTTGATACATTCTTTCCCTCAGGCACTACTTTCAGTATTGAGTTCCAATCTCTAATTAGATATTTCTGAAAAAACCCTTTGATTTTGTTTATTTGAATCTGCCACCTTTGGCTTTTGTTCTATGTCCTTGCCTTCTTTTGACAATCAGAAAGAATGGATCCGCTCCTTTTACCATTGCCTTCTCTAGAAAATTGTATCATGTTGGGTGCTAATCATTTTTCTTCCTGAAACTAAAATGAAAAAAATAACCTTTTCTTTTCTGACAATTTTCATAGGAGGGATTTTCCATGTTCTATTTTCATTGACCTTCTTTGACCTACTTCTGCAAAGTGGAATGAGGAGTATGTAGTAATATAGTCTTCAGCAGGAGTCTGGAAGACATATATATTTGCATTATATGTAATACCAGATTTTTTTCTGCATGCATTCTACTTCCAATGTTAAAAGAAAAAGTTAATGCATTCATTCATGGCAGGTCATGATTTGTGTGTGACACAGGGCTTTTGTAAACAGGGGCCTGTTAGAAGCAGAAATTTGTACCTTGATGAAGTGATGCCCTGTGTTGAGAGCAGACCCACAGACGCTAAAAAAAACTTTGTGTGTGAACCCAAGTCTTCTGTTTTCTTTTTTACTATTCTGACTGTACAGCAGGGTTTCCACTGAGTGCCTGACCTTGGATGCTACACAGGGTTTCCATTGGATGCCTGGCCTAAGATGCTACAGCAGCTGAGCTCCAGAGCCTGCTACAGAGGTGTGATCCAGAACCACAAAGGCAAAATGTCTATAAAACCATTAACCTGTTCAGGACTATAATATTGTATGGACATCAGAAATCAGGTATTGGAATCAGAGTCAGAGTGTTGTGCAGACACATTACAATCAGATGGCCACTGTCTTTGTGACTCAAGCCCAGCAAAATGAAGGGAATTCAGGATGAATAGGAACATGCTTGACTCAATATTTCATTTTCAACTTGTGTCAAAGTAATTTAGTTGTTCTCTTCTTGCTCCTTCTTTCTGTCCCCCTTTTCCTCGGTGGTGCTGTTTTAAGGACAGAGTTTTCATCCTTATCCCTGATTTACCTTCCATTGGGGTTTCAATAAGAGGCTGGATAATGCTTTAGCATAGGGGTTTTTGTAGTTTAATTAATTTTTGTTGGTAAAGAATATTCATCACTCATTTAATCCAGAAGGTATCTATTGATTCCCTTCTCCTCATTTGGTATTTTCTGACATTTTATAACACTTGGTATTGATTTATACAAAATCTGTAGTCCGAATGTCCCAAGGAGTGCTTTATTCACTTGTCATTTGCTGTTTTTCTTAACTAATAAATTTAACAGCCATGTACATCCAGTCTGTTAAGATCCTATGGCTCTGCTTTCAAAGAGATGACAGTCTGGCACTAACAAATGAGTAATTCTTTCAGGCAGGAGCTTGAAAGTTGCAAGATAGGCAAGACAGAAAGAAGCTCCTCCTTGAGTGGTTAGCAGACAAAGCAAGCTCCTCTACTTGAAGGACACTTAGGTTAAGGTAGGGAAAATGCAGCTCTTTGTCAGCCTGTGGAATGCCACACAGTGTGATGCTCTGATGGCAACTTTATTTTTAGCTTGTCAACAGGTAATCAGTTTAGGCGGCACATGCAGCAATACATGTGAGAACAGGTAGGTCTAAGCTGTGACGATCTGCCACACCATCACCTTGCCAGGTGCTGCAGTTCTGCGGCTGCCGCAGCGTGCAGGGGCTCCATCAGGAGGGAGTTGCCTTCAGCAACAGGCACCCAAAACCTCTGCTGGGGGAAATTGTCTAACCTATTCTTCTACAAGTAATCAGGGGATTTCATGAGCCCAAGTTTCACTGAAGGGGAATGAATCAAGTCTCCTTTTTCACTGGTATTTTCTAAGCTAAGTTTTAAGTTTGGGAGTGAGATATGAGCTTTGTGTGATCTCAAATATGTGGGAAAAGATGCTGGAGTCCTTTTGTAGCAGGGGCCAGGAGGAAAGTGGGATCTGTACATCTCTGAGTTCTTAGGAGGTTCTGTATTGGGTCTGGCTGAGATGGAGTTCATTTTCCCATAGCAGCCCTCACGCAATGCTGTGCTTTGCACTGGCAGCCAGAAAAGGTGTTGCACACTTTTGTAAGTGTGTTTGTGGCTTGGTCTTGGCCATATGTACTGCACAGTACGTGGGCATGGTATTTAGAGAGACAAGGTGATTGTAAACTCTATCCACAAAGATACCAACTGTGCATGGTGCCAAGAGCTGGGGATTCTACTGCACCAACTGGGCCACTTGGGCATTAGGTGTGCAGGTCTGGGAGTCCCCTCAGTTTCTCCCACTGTGGCAAAGACATGTCCTTGGGGTGATGATTTATATCAGCCTGAGCTAAAGTTGGGTGACCTGCTCTCCACAGGTCCCTTTGTTTTCTCACCTTTAGTAAAGAGACCTTAGTCAGGTATGGAGAGGTGGAATTTACATTCCACAATGCAGTTGAGATGAATATCATCATCAAAATCTGTCCCTGCTCTGTTTGGGACATAACGTGAGTTTGGGATATAACTGCAAGTTTGACAACAGTTCCCTGTGGAATGCTCTTTACTGTCTCTGGGCTGTTCTGCAGACATCTTAAGGGTAGCCTGGCTGATGAGTAAGAGCACTGTGTGAGTAGCTTTAATATAGGCTGAGGAGGAAATTATGTAGCTATGGCTTGGATTTAGTTCAGGGATACCTTACATTTTACTCTCACAAACCACTGTATACTTAAAAGTTAAGATGTACTTCAGGATTTTTCCCTTTCATATATTACCATGCAATGCTCCTTGATCTGAATTATACTTGAAGACATTTATCAATTCTTCCTCCTCAGTTTCCTAGAAAGTGCTAGAGGCGTCTCTTTAGTTTAAATCTCATGCCTCCATGAATTAAGGTGCCAGCCACGAGTCTGGCATTGACAACATGCTGAAAACTTGTGACCCAAGAGGCAGAAATGGATGGAGGTGTTCTGCACTGAGGGATCCCAGGGATCCCTTTGTAAGTTCACAAGTTCACTCCATCATCCTCTGATGAGATAACTCAGAAATGAGGGTTATTGCAAGGCTGCAATGGTTACACGTGGCAGGAAAGCAAAACTGTAGCAAGATCTTCATACATACCAAGTAGTAGAGTTCAGGGTTTAATTCATGTGGAACTGGTAACAGAGATCAGAGGACAATGTTTGCTTAGGGAGATGGAAATGAAAGGAGGGCATATTTAGGACTGTGAGGAGAACATAATACTTTGAAAGAAAGCTGTTGAAATGTTGTGAACCCATTCTGTGCTGTGTCTTAGATGACCTCACCATAGATTTTGAAGGAGCTTGTGTTTGTCCTTGCATCCCTCCAATAACTGTATCATTTAGTCTGCTGGTATCCACCATGATGCTGCATCTCCTAAGAGCAGAGTTCAGTTCTCCACTAAAGACCCTTTATAGCAGTGATATCACCAGGAGGCACCCACATTCTCTCCTGCTTCATTCCTGGTTATACCATTGGAGATCTCCAGGCAATCCTGGTTGGTGGAGATGAATCATCCTGACCATATCCAACACAGGTTGTGCTACTGTGCTTGGCTGGCTAGGCAGGGAAGGGCTGTGTGAGGGTGAGAGGCCCGTCCTTGCCCAGAAGCAGCACCCATTTCACACTTCAATGGTTTTGAAAAAATGGGATATGCTTGGGGTAGCAGTTCAGTATTCAAAAACACCTTCATGTTTTTCTCACTTTTGTTTCTTCATGCTGCTGCCAGCTGTATAGTGGTATCATAGTGATAAATTGGGGATATCTGAAAAAAAAAATTAGCCTGTTGTTAAGAGTCAAACCCAATCCTCAGGATGGATTTTTGAAGCATCCCTGTCATCTTGTTCTGATAAATCTGTTCTCACACTGTTTCTTACTATTGGAGATAGAATTGCAGCAAAAGTCTTTTAGACTCAAAGCTGTAATATCAGGAGATGTTTTGTTTAGTATAAAATCAAGTGTGTTGTATAAACTTCAAGCAAGGTGCATTTGGGCTGAGTACTGGATTATGGAGAATGATGTATGGAGCTTCTTTAACTGTGTGGAGTTATATTTGATTCCTAGCAAATAAGTGACAGATTCATACGTACCGAAAAATTGAAGTTCTCATCTATATATTGTTTTTATTATATTTTCTTTGCTTCAGGCCCTAACATATCAAAGACACTGTGGGTGAAAAAAGTAGTTTGATTTCCATCAATAAACGTCTTCATATTCTTTCAGCTCATGTGCAATTTTGGCTATTACATGGTGGTAAAAAAGACAAGGGAAAAGCATGAAATAATTCATTGCAGTCCAGAGGAGCTTAGACTGGGAGCACTGCTAATATTTACAATTATCACCCCGCCCTTTCTGTGCACTATCCATCTCAGATTTAGAATTATGCTTCTGGCCCAGTATGAGGATGTCGGTGTGTCGGTTTGCATCTGTCTGTGCCATATGCAGAGTAAGACAAGAATTCCTCCTGCTTTGTTTTTAATTTTTTTATTGTGCCTCTCCAAAATAAGACCAGCTGTTGCTTAGATGCTGCCTTTCACAAATGCCAGCACTCCTAAAAATCTCAAGGATTTTTTATCTGTGATGTTATATTTTGTTATCATCTGGGAGGAAGGTTTTGGCATGGGCAGTACTGGGGGCCCTTTGTCACCCTGCTCATGTGGATCAAGCACTATTTTGCTGCTGAACAGGGTGGTTAGTGTTAGGCACAGGGTCCCACCAGGCCCAGGTCAGTGGCTTTGGGTTGTCTTTGCCTGGTGTCTCTGTTTTATTAGGTAAAATTAATGTTTTGTTTCACCCAGACAGCACATTTCTAATAATTTATGAACAAAAAGTCCCTTTGCATCCCTTTTGTTGCCAGCCTGATGCTACCTCTGTGTAAGCATCTGGCTCCTTCTGGTGTTTCTACTGCTTTACCTTGTGCTGCTGGATCTAAAAATAAATATCCATACGTGTAAGAGGAGCTGGTGTCCAGGCACGCTTCCGGTCTGTAACACAATTCCAAAAGTCACTCTGAATGCAGCAGAAACCCACACTGCCCAGGCTTCTCTGAATGTTTAGCTAGCGGGAGAAAGGAGAGGAAAAAGAAAATAACAGAGGAGAAATTGGAGCTACTGGAAGAAGGCTCAGGGATGGTGCCACAGTGTGGAGCAGCATAGGCTAAGTACTGTTTGGTACACTTTTTTTTATGGGAAAGACATGGTGAAGCTGTGGAAAGACCCCAAATTTTTAACAAGTGGTATATGTGAAGCCTGAGAAAAAATGGAAATGTTTTCCAGCAGCCTAGAAGAAATGTGTAGAGGGAGGGGCTATTGTTTGTATTTCAGCAGCCCTGTGCAAAGATCTGTCTCAGCCCAGGGAGGATGGCTGGGATCTGCAAATGAAAATCCCCAGGAGAATATATGAATCTAAAAATTAATCAATTTTTTTTTGTCTGTTTAGTAAATAAACAATGTGAATGACAGAGAGTCAACACTCTAAAAAGAAAATCTCATCCTAATAGTCATAAGCTTTATGAATTTTAAAGTTATCACAGTGTATTTTTTATTACACGAAAGAGTTGTTTCAGCTAAAAGCATAATTAAAAATTAATATTTGATTTTGTACCGAAGCAGTACTTCCAAACAAGAGTTTGTTCCTTGTCACTGACTGAAACCTTGATTTCCACGTGCAGTGAGCTCAATGTTTTCAGCGAATCTGTGATAAATGCTATAATAAAGTAGCAGTAAAAAACTCTGGGTTTTCTGTGTTTTGGTTTGGTTTTTTTTTTAGTTTGGTAAAACAATCCTAGAGGGCATTTTAAGGAGTTGATGGGGAGAGTAAGCTGTCTCTTGATGAGAGATGATGGTGTGGTGGTGCTGGGTGAAGGAATGATAAAGAACATCATAAGGAGAGCCTGGCTGTGTTCAGGGTATGTGGCAGGCATCTCTTGGTGTGATGCACAGAGAGCAAGTGCAAGCAGTTTTTGTTAAATAGCTTACATTGGGACTAATTTTTTCTGGTTTGGGGTTGAAATACTTGTGTCCTGCTGAACCCATTTCTGCATTGCTGAACCTGCGCTCTGAAAGAGCTCAGCAGCCAGTATGGTAATGAACCCATTTCTATCAAAATGGCCTGTATTATTATTCATGTTTATTGGCTGCAGAGCAGTTCAGGAAGCACTTTTCAAACAGATACACTGAAATATTTTCTTTTAAACAGACCCAGCAGCTATTTGTATTTCCTTCGCTTGAATCCACACCCCCCCCCCAATGCAGTCTTAATTATAGTGACACCAAATGAGACAATTATTGCAATACGTGAAAAAGACACTTTTGGGAAAGGATTTGGATAGTATTAGCAGTTCTACTATACTTTACATCTAATTAGGGCTGCTCCACAATGTCACCAACCCTCTGTCATTAGCCTGCGAACTCCCTGGCTGCAGCGATGCCTTTGCCGGACCGGCGGGGTCGTGTCAGACCGCGGCCACGCTCCCCCAGATCCTTGCCCGTGTGGATCCTCCGTGCTGACCCTCTCCCTCCCCTCCCATTCCCTCTCCCCCCTAGCTTCCCCCCACCCTTGGTGTGACATTTTCTTCATGACAGTCTGTCACCGAACTGCACTTGCTGCTGCCTCGGTTAAGGCTTACAAAGAGAGTGTAACAGCCAGTGGCCAATCGAGTTTGTGCAAGCTCCATCAGCTATGGATGAAACATCCACGAGAGAGAATAAGGACTTAGAAGAAAGCTGGATAAAAGGGCTGCGACGGGAAGCTAGCTGGCAGGTTAGTGATACAAAGATGTGTGCTTGCAAGTGGATTAAATCTCAGCGCTAAAAATCTCTGAACTTTTTAATGTAAGTGTAGGTGAAACGTGTATGTTTATTTGTAACAATGCCTGAAAGCATATTCCTACCAGAGCAGTTATCATTATCTTCTTATTTTCTGAGAAAGAATAGTTGTAAGACTCCAAAGCTGTGTATTCCAAATTGTAGGGCAAGTAAATAGTTTTATAAATCTGCAGGCATTACTAAATGCACGTTTGCTTAATAAAGATCCTTGCAATAACAAGTCGCAGGTGCCTACTGTAATATCAAAGGAAATATGTGCCTTGTGTCTGTATATATGCAAGTTTAGTCCATTTAAAAATAATAATAGGCCACCTGTCACCCTGTTTCTTAATTCTGTCATAGAAACTGTAACAATGGATTTCTTTCAGCTTCTTTTAATGAGGCAACATCTTTAAGTGCACAATGCTCGTTTTCTTTATCATGCTGGATTCACAATAGATGTGTATGCAATTCAATCCAAAAGCAGGCATTTTTCATTAGAGTGTGCAGAGCAATAGCGTTTACATTATGCAGTATCTTTCTGGAGTTTGCAGAATTAGATACTGTTTCAGACCTGCTAAGCCCCACTGAGTGGTTGTGATTGCTCTTTACATTACATCCTAAGCATCGTCTGTGCACTTTTTTCTGCTCTATTGCATTTTAATTAGTCAGTCAACAGTATTTGAGTTGTATAACTAAATGATTTTTTTCCCTTTCTGCTTCTTACAAGGAGCTTTAAAAGATTTGTTGTTGTTGATGTTGTTACTTATTACTATATTTTGGTTATGCCATCATACCAAATTCAGAAAAAGTGGTGATTTGAGCTTTTCTTATCAGGTGAAGCTATGCAAGAGTCTCAGCTTGGTAGGAGTTACTGCAGCAGTCTAAATGCTACAAAGTGTGTTCCCTTACCCCGGAAGAAAAGCTGATTTAGTTTCCCCTTCCTATAACTTTGTTCTAGAGAAGGAAATACAAATAAATTTTCAGAGGAGAGTATACTCTGTGCAGTACTGCTTGTGGCTTGTGTCATGGTGCCTTTCTGATTATCTCTCTGCATCACTGGCAAAATGAAGTATAAAATCAGAATGCTGTGAATATCAAAGCCAAATGATCCCTTTTCTCTATAAAGCTGGGAAAGCAGGTGTGTGGAGGTAAAGGAGCGGAGAGGGTCACAGTGTGGGCACAGCATGGAGACTGCCACTGCCCCAAAGGATTGGGCTCCACAAGTGGGTGAGGGAGGGGAAGATCTGCAGGCAATGAGGGGAAAGCAGGAGGAGATCTGACGTGTTGGATGTACCTGCAGCTAGCTTATGTGCACCTCTAAATGATCTGGAAATCTGTCCTGCTTCCCTGGTTTGTGCTGTTTCTCTTGGGTCAAATGAGTGAAGAGCGAGTTGGGAAAATATGGAACCAATTTTCCTCTAGTACCTGCCTACAAACCAAGCATGCCATGGTCAGAATTAGTTTCCAGTCAGGTGGTTCTGCCTCCTTTTTGGGTCAGGAAGCACCTGTTGTTTGTGGTGGCAGCACGTGAGGGAAGGACTCGTGTGCTGTAGGTGCCATACCTACAGCTGTGAGATGGACAAAGGTGGAACCTTATCTCTTAGGAGACAATGTGCCCTGCCACCCCTGCGTGGGTGCTTAAATGTCCCTCTCTCTCCCAGGCAGAAATGCTGACTTGATCAGCTTCCCTTCAGCAGGGGCACAGGGGTGGCAGCTGTAGATGTTTTGCTCAGGGACTGCAACTCTGTTACACCTGAGTGAGATGGTAGAGAGGCCCCTGGGAAAGGGTTATTGAATTCTCACTCTGATTGTAACTCATCCCATGCTTCTTCACGCTGTAAGGTCTTCAGAAGTCCCAGGGTAGGGCAGAGCATCAGTCTTGAAAGGAGCTGATTTTAGAGTGAGTGCTGCAGAGCCAGAGCTTCTCTTCAGTCCTGTCTGCTGGGGAGCTCCAAGGTGACGGCGTACATCCTTTCTTCTTAAATGGGCCAATTTTTTTTAGCACTGGGGTCTTATATCCATATTTAGTCTCCTAAATAAGTGTCCTGGTTTTCTGAAGTGCTGAGTATCCTGGGAAGCGAACAGACATTTCAGTTTTCTTGGGCTTCAGCATGTGAGACCTGTGCGTCAGAGTGTGTGGTGGTGGGTACCTGTGGCACGGTCCTGGGGTCAGGGGCAGGCTGTGGTGTCACATGCCAAGCACCATGGAGTGGCCAGCGTGCCAGTCTCCCTCTGGAAGTGACAGACATGGCAATTCTCACTTTGCACTTTGAAAAATCAGGCCGCTTATTTAGCAGGCTAAATATAGGTTAAGCAGCCAAGCTTGAGCATCCTGCTTTAAAAATTCCAGTGATAGTCGTCATCTATCATACCTTTCAGCCAGCACACTCGTCATGCTGTGAGAGGTCTGTGCGGTAGCTCCATGCACATGAATAAACATCAGCTTACTAGTAAAAGAAGGAAGAAGCTTACAGTTTTTCTTTCAAGGGGGTATACAGTTTGGAAATAGATCCCATTCTCTCTCCAAAAAGAGAATTTTCTCTTAAGTGAAAAAAACCCAAATGTTGCTAAAATGATAATTCTGTTTTTATCACTGAATTTCAAATTTTTGTCTTCTGTTCTCATCATCTTGGACTTTGCTATAGTGGTCTGTATCTATTTTTGATTTTTTCATGGAGAGAGGTGGGCTTTCTTGCTCTTCTTAGCAGACCTTCAGAACATATTTTCAACACTTCCCATAACCCTTTTTCCCGATGTTTCCTTGGGAACAGCTTCTGACATCCGACAGATCTATAGCTGTCACAAAGCTAGCAGAGTTTTACCACAGACCAGGCACATATTTGGGTGACCGCAACTGTGCTGATAGACTAAAGGTTAAGAAATCTATAAGGGTCTAGATGTCAATATTTAAAGAAAAAAGTCCTGCATATTTATAGAAACAAATGGATTTTCCTTCACATTTATCCATCCAGGGAAAGTTGTGCTCTCTGAGATGACAGAGTAACTCCAGTAGGTTTAAAAGTGAATTTTTCTTCTGCAACTGAGAGCAAACAGTAATCCAAATGTTCTGAGAAAGGAACAGTGCACCGATCCCAGCAACTTGTCAGAGCCACGAATCCTTCTGCTGACATACTGAGATCTTGAAAGCCACAATTTTCTTCCTAATTGATGGCTCAATCAGAGTATGGCCTCTGTCTCAAGCTTACATTAAGCTTTGTCCTTGATGTGCTGAGTTACTGTATAGCCTAAAATATGCTGTCTGTATTGCAGAAGGAGGGGTACAGGGCAAGAAGGATGTAAGTCATTCCAGAATAATTTGGCATCTTTCATCAAGATAGGCATGCAGTTGATGGAAAACAGGCTTTTTTTCAGAGCCTTCAGCAGTTTGATGATCGTTTCCTATGGAATAATAAAAGCAGACATCTCTTGCCATTTTCATTTAATTTTTAGTTCTCATAAACATTTGTGGAGAGGAGTAATTTGTCTGAAATGAGAACGTATCAGGCTTTCAGAAGACTGGGAACACAGCAACACATGGTATAAAGTGCAAGAGATGCAATAACCTCTCGTCTCCTTTCCAGTATGGCCCATAAAAATAATATTAATTGGAAAAGAACACTGGGTAATCACTGTACATGTATGTGGATTATATGTGCACGTGTATATCTGTCCATCTGCATGGGCATGTCCACATAGTGTGTTCACATCTTCAAGCTATGGCAGAGCTGAAGAGTGAATGTTTTGGAAAGGGATATTTAGAAATCCCTCTGTGAAGTAATATGTAAAATTTTCATATTACTTTCTGTTCTGTCTAGAGTAGCCCTTCTTAAACCTTGTAAAATTTCCAGTTCCTAATTCAATAGTTTCATAAGTATTTGCTCTCTCAGATCTACTAAAACAGTGCAAAACGTTAAGCCATCAAAATTTTTGTGTTTTGCTTCTTCCTTGTTTCACGAGGATATAAATGCCATTCTGTGATGATAGAAACACAAGCAAAAGAACCTGCAGATTCTTTTATCTTTTTTTTTTAAATTTATTTTTATTTTTCCTGATTGCAGTAGTGCTGGTGGCACTGTTGTTCTGTGTTGGCAGTAGCCAAAGCAGTGCAATTAAACACCCAGTGATTCTAGCATGGAACATAATCTGCTACTTCTTGTCGTATTTCACAAGTCTTCCCTGTGTTCCTCCTTGATAATGGATGTGAAAATACTGGAAAATCAATCTTGGTTGCTCAAAGAATGCAAGATTCAGGTGTAGTACACCCAATAGCACCATTGTGCTATGTTTGCTGTGAAAACTAAATACCTTCAAATGGTGAAGTGGATTACATTCTTTTGTGTATGTGTTTGGGGGTTTTTTGTTGTTGTTTTGCTTTGTTTGGGTTTATTTTTGGTTGGTTTGGGTTCTTTTGGTTTTGCACAAATGAGGAATGGACGTGATTCAGTTATCTTAGACCAATAACTTCTGAAACTTAAATTTTTATTGTTCTACTGAATATTGAATTTTCAAGACATTCATTGAAAAAAGGTCTACTGCTGGATTAAGTGTGTGTATTTTATTGCCTGTTGTGATACTTAAGGTCCATGGCTGCAGGCACCATGGTCCAGGGATGGGTGGGCTGGATGGACTTCCATCCACATGGGTTACCATGACAAAGGATATTGTGAAGGCTTCACAACATGATTGGCAGAATCTGAGCAAAAGTATATAAACCGGAAATTCTTTATCAGCTCTGCCCACAGTTGCTGTTTTTGCTGTTGCTTTATTTGGTGTCATACATGTAAAATATATACATCATGCTTCCAAAGGTGATACTGACAAAGGGAACTGTTATCTAGGAGTATTTGTGAGAAAATGAGCCTTACACCTGAGGTGGAGGCTGTTAGTGAATGGCAGTGCAGTTATCTCTTGGGGTCCTTAGGCTCTGGTGCTGGTGTTTGGCTGACTGTGATGTTACATGGGCAGCCTCTGACCGTCCTCAGGCCATGCTGGTGTGCCATGAGGGGCTGGCCTTCGGCAGTGGTGGACACACTGATCCCACTCCAGGCTGCTGTCAGGGATGAGGGTTCGGCCTTCTACCATGAGGACAAAATGATTTGCCTTATTTTCCTCAGTGTTCTCTCCTTGATGCTCCACATCAAGTGGAGCAGAAGGGGAAAATTTCCTTGTGAGGCAAGACAGTGCCAGTCCTTCTAAAAGCTGGGATCAGGCTCCTAGCCATAAGAAAAGAGACACAGATGCACCAGGATAGTATGAGGTGTCTTTTTGATAATAAAATACCTAATTAGTGTAAAGAGAGATAGGACTGATGTGTGATATTGTATGGACTGTAGTTTTAGAAATCAAACACCCTAATACTAAACCAAGGGAGAGGTTCTACCAACCTTGGCTATTTAATACCCTGGGAAATGCACTGTGCATGTTGTGCTTAGCTTGCCATTGCTCAGTACTTTAAGCCTGTTCATAACCATTCACAGCACTTAAGATCTAAAGATACACTCATCCTTTGATAGGACAAGGTCAATTATTCTCAATTTATTGCTGGTACTGAGGCATTTATGCAGTTTTATTTATAAGCTCAGTTTATGTTTTTCTAACATTAAAGACGTTTGATAGTAAAACCGAACATTTCATTTGAAAATTACTTGTTCTGTGACATATTTATATTAAAAATGTGCATGTGTGTATTCCTGTAAATGATACAACCTCTATATTTTGGTTTTGCCAGGACACCACTTAGCTTCTTTTAAACATGCTAATAGAAGGCTGTGCTATCCTGAGGTATGAATGTGAAGTGTGCTGATGGGCAGACATCTGAATCTGAGAATATCATTAATTAAACTGCCAGCTTTTTTCAATGGATTTGTTCTTAGAATCATTCAGGCTTTGCATTTTCCCCATAAACTACTAGGAGGAGCATCCAGAGCTGCCTTTTATACTTTCATCTTTTAATACCAGTGTTTGAGAAAAATCTGTACATGGGTGGCACTGTTCCTGCAAAGCCTTGGAGGGAGGCAGGATTAAATCCAGCCCTGTGTAATGAACCACATAAGCATGGGTGTAAGAAAAGCCTTTATTAACTTTCCAGCTTGATAGAAACACAGGGTGGAATGGAATGGAATGGAATGGAATGGAATGGAATGGAATGGAATGGAATGGAATAGAATAGAATAGAATAGAATAGAATAGAATAGAATAGAATAGAATAGAATAGAATAGAATAGAATAGAATATCAGTTGCAATGGGCCTACAATGTCCATCTAGTTGAGCTTTGTGACCAGTTCAGGGCTGAGAACAATTCAAAGTGTGTTACCAAGGGCATTGTCCAAGTGCCTCCCAAACACTGCTGGGCCTAGGCCATTACCCACCTCCCTAGGAAAACTAATTCAGTGTTTTACCACCCTCTTGGTAAAGAAATGCTTCTTAATGTCCAGTCAAAATTTCCCCTGCCACAGCTTTGAACCAACCCCTCAGGTTCTGGACTGGATCTCAGGGAGGAGAGATCAGCACAGCTCTCTTCACCTCCCCTCTTCAGGAAGCTGTAAAGAGGAATGAGCTCCTGGTTTGCTGATAGAAACCTGGGGGCTTCCTGGCTCATGCTGTGCTGGAGGTTTTGTTCTGTACCGACTCAGATCTTCTAAAAATTTTTATTCCTGGCAAGGGGCTTTTTGACAACTGGCAAAAACAATCAAGTAATATTTTTGACTGTGCTATATGAATAACTTCTCTGTTTATTATTCTCTCAAAATCTATAAGGAAACATCTGTATTAAAGAAGTATTTCTCAGGCATACAAGCCATATTTATTTTCCTTTTACATATAAGCTATATTTAATTTCTATGAATTATATCTTAATTCATAAGAAAGCACTAGTTGCCATCATGTACTCGCTTCTCTGGTGTTATCACAGTTTAAATGTTCCCTGAGAGCTTTGTACTGTGGCTGGTCTGCTTTTTGTCAGGCTCAGGGCAATTATATGCCAGCTCTGGAGGCAGATAGTTGGCGCCTTAGAAGAAACTTTCACCTCCCTCTTCCCAGGTTATCCCAGGCAGAGTTTAACCTGTTTACATTTCTTTGCTAATTTAGTCTTTTACTTGCATAGAAAATTACTGCCAGGCATGCCTGAAAGAGGTGAACAAATTATCTTCAAAGGAAAAGAAAACATTTTTGGTTGTGTGACTGGTCTTTAAAATATGTTCCAGTGTATTTCAGATGGGGATGTGTGGCCAACATCCAGTTCAGAGTTCATGAAACTTCTGGAATTTGTGCATGTCCTTAAAAAAAATTACAGTTGAGTTTTTGCCCCCTAAATAGTTCTGACTGATGCATCATACATCTCTATCAGTCCTATCTCCCACAACATTGTGGCATGGAATTCAGCACTCCTCTTGCTGTGGCTGCTGGCTCATCACTTTTGTTTTGCTGGGGGATTTTCAGAAGCCCTGAATCTCACGCTGAGCTGGGAAGGAGGGAAGGAGGGCAGTTGGTCAGCAAGTTACCATTGGCATTTGCTGCTCCTTCCAGCAGATCCTGGCACGCTGCTCTCAGCTGACCCCCAGCCCTCGCCCACCCCAGGGCTGGGGCTGCGGGAAGGCAGTGCCACACAAGGCATACCTACCTGGGCACTCCTCCAGATGCCTCCCTTTCATTCTTCCTTCTCCCCACCCACTTACTGCCAGAGAGTAAAAAATGGTAAACTTAGCTTTTCTGATTCTGAGAAGAATCCTCTCTTCTAATATTACTGGACTTGGGAACACTCATTGTTTGACACCACGAATTACATGACTAAACTTGGTCTTCAATAGGAATGCTGCACAGTTGTTCTACACAAGCTGTTGCAGGCTTCCTTGATCACTTTAATTGGAGGACAGGAGGTCTTCAACATTTTAAATAGCTGACAGAAGTATATGTTCTCAACCCCTTCCCTCTAGCTAAACCTGTGATGTGTCAAATACGTCTCCAGGACACAGACAGTGCTGTACTTTTGAACTTTTACCATATTATCCGCTCTGCTTTGCCCTAAGCTGGTTTTCTGGAAAATGAGATGGATTTTGCTTCTTGGCAAAAATAACTATAGAGAGCTGGAAAATCCAAATGAGCTGATACATCTTTTGTTGGAGCTACTTTATTACTGAGCAAATTTTTTTTTTTTTTTGTATGTTCACTGTATAGGTGCAGTTGTATATTTTCTCGATTTTGATTTTTATTATAAAGTCATCAAATAGTACATATTTTTATACCTAATGTAGAATTCATTTCAAAATAACGTAATGAAAGAGGTAAAACTTTATATTCCACATTTCGGTTTTTTGTAGGAAATTAAAAATATTTTGTATATATATTTTTCAACTAGTAACATGAATTATAGGAGCTGATAAATGTGAGATTAATAGCTAAGAAAACAGTCATTTCAGATGGATAATTTAGATTTTTATCATTTATTAATCATAAAAAGTAAACCTGCTGTATAACTAATTTTAGTTTTATCAAGAAGATGAATTGTTTCAGCTAATGAATGTATAGATATTCTATGCCAAAGGCATTCGTAGAAATCTGTTAATCATTTAACTGTGTCATGGCATATGCTTTGTCTTCATAAAGCAATTAAAACATATAACTTTCTCCACTGAAATGCATGTTGGTCTTCAGCGCCTACAGCAAATTAGGACAGCATTTGTCTTAAAATACACTTTAGAACTGCAGATACAGGAATTTAATGGGGATAGTGTCTCCAGGTGGGGACTCTTGCCAGGCAGCCTGCACCACCACCATGTGAAGGAGGTGCTGTTTGCAGCGTTTCGGGGAGCTGATACAAACTGGTCCCCTAGGCTGAGTGGAGGGCTTGTGAATGGTCTCATCCTAATCACCTGGGTGTGCTTCCCTGCTTGGGTGGAAATGTGGGCATAAACATGTGAAAACCTCTTTTCCATTTAAAATCTTTGGGATGGGGCCTATCTGTTGCATTAAATTCCTGTAAGAAATTACCTCACTGGGACTAACTATTGGCAAGGGTTTAGAGATGCTGCTGTAATACAAACAACAGTGCTGATTGCTGCTGGCCATTTTCCTGAGGTGGCATATGCAGTTGAACCAAAGCTAGGGGTTAGAGGGTAATAGTTGCACTCAGGGTTATTTTTAGTCCATCCTAGAAGAGATTGAGAATTTTTTTAATGGATTTTTATATTTGAGGAAATTACAGCTTTCTGGAAAAACTTCCCAGCTGTGACAAAAACTGGGAGACAAGAGGGTGTTTAAATCTGGGGACTGGATTTCTATATTCTGGTCATTCAATGCTGGTTGCTGCATCTTCTTTCTTCCTTCTGGTGAGGTGAATGAAAGAAAAGTGTGAATGTTGTTTAGGTTTTATGCACAGCATTGTTGTAATGTCAGAGCAAATGCAGATAGAGATAGACAGAAAGCCAACAGTGCATAAATCAAAAGACAACAAGCACTCAAATATTCAGCTCTTGCTAATCCAGCTCTAAACCATTTTGTTTGGCTGGTTAGCAACCTGTATGTTGCTGTACCACCTATACTGTGCTATTTTATTTATATCTTTAATACATTATCGGTAGGCGACATTATGGGTAAAGCACTGTTGCTAAAAGAGAAGGGAAAATTATAGTTATTGCTATAATAAACAGCTTGAGAATATCTTTTTAAGAAGATTGCAGTGATACAAAAGGAAATAGCATGAGATTGCAACATCAATTATTTAGAACAATGTCATTATATTCATTTTTTACCTTATTTTTTTTCTCAGAGACAAAGTTCAGCCTTTACAGCATCAGGTTCAGGAGGCATGAAATGCCTGCTTGGGTCAAAAGTCCATAGCTTCCTGATGAACCAGGTGGTGAGACTGAGTGGGAGCATGTCCCTGAATGGATGAGGCAGGGGTTGTCCAGAGGGGGAGATGAGGGGGTGCCTGGGCGCTCCCAGCATCGCTCCTGTGTGTCTCATGCAGCTGCAGCTCTGCTGGACAGGAGGGCTGCCACTGGCCTTAGCTTTTCTGGGACTTGGAGGAAAACAGTAATTTTAGGCCATCTTGCCCTAGTTTTAACAGGCTTCTGGGAATAAGAAAGGGAAAATGGATCTTTGTAAAGACTTAAAGAATGTTACTGAGAGGGAGGGGATGAAATCGGGTCCTTATGGAGCACTGAACCTGGTTTATAAATGGAGTGAGGAAATGTAAGCCATTGTGCACTTCTAAATTTGGGACTTTTGTATGGATATTACTTAACTAAAGACAGAAACCTTTCCTGAAAAAGAAAATGCAATTGTGCAGGGCAGGTAGGAATGCTCAGGTTTCATTAGAAATGAAAGTAAAAGCAATAAGCAAACAAAAGAATAAAAATGTTTTCTTTTTTCCTTTTTTTCCCCCTTCCATTTAATTCTGTTCACAAGTAAGAACTACTTCAGAAAATAAACTAAGGAGGTGCTACTAAGCATGCAGGTTGACAACATCACACCTCTTGCTTATAGTGATGTTTGGAAACAATGCTATGAACAATCCACTCAGCAATAGTTTTCTCAGTGCAAGTAAAATTTTCAGTGGCACAAACCTCATAAAAATAAATTATATTTTATATAAATGCTGAGTGAATACACAGAAGCTGTGAATACAGTTAGGATAGCTGTCACTGCTTAAAGGTCAGTAAAGCATAGCATTAAACAGCACATTTTGTGTTCCCAGACACGTAACCCATGATAGATTTTATGCAGTACATTTCTGAAATACCTATGGACACATTTTTGTCAGTAATTCACAATCCTTTAAAAGCTTTTTTTGCCTTTTGACAATCAATAGCAGGACACAGTGTCTATAAAAGTTGCTGGTACTGGACTTCCACGGTCAGTTTAATTGGAGGACAGATGATGCTGAACTCCTACAGCAGCTGATATGTCCCCAAGGCCTTCCTTCCAGATAAACTTATGAGATGCAAGCCCAGTTGGCAGGATATGTGCAGGACCTTTGGCCAAGTGCTCTGACCATTCTCTCCAGGGGAGGTTTTTATTGCTTGTTGTCTCCCATTGCAAGGTGATGGGTTTCTAAAGCAAGCGTAGGAGGACTCAGAATGCATATTAGTATGAGATATTTAGTGGGAAATGTCATCTCTACGACACGATTTTTTCCTGCTTCTGTTTGCTAGTGTAAAGTCAGCAGAAGTAAATTAGCTGGCAGATTTCAATGGAGAATGTTACCTGTGTCCTCTGCCAGATAGCATGTGGAGTGCCAAATTAGAATTGATTTCTCAATAAAATTGAGTTCAGCCTCCTCAACATAATTTAAGACAGAATGACAAAATCTCTCTCACTCACTTTTTAATTTTATTATTTTTGGTCAGTTTTGTTCCTGGATATTTTTGCTGCCCTAATTGCTTGTTATTATTTTCTTCCTCGAATCTTTTCCCTTGTCCAGGAAAGCAAAACCTCATCTGCTCTTATAAGCAATTGAGGAGTAAAGTAAAAGGGAAAGTACTTCTACACATCACCTCCCTTGTAGCTCCCCACGCTCCTAAGACTCTTCTGGCCTTCAAGCCAGGAGCACAAGTTCTCTCTCTGTGCTGTGACTCAGATGCTGAGAGCACAACAAGCTGTTTACAGTCCCATCCTCATTTCTCCTTCCCACTCACAGCACGTTGCTTTGGGAACCACCAACCAAACTAATTAAAACAAATTTTTCCTATTGTGGGAGCAATTCCCCAAATGCTCCGCCTTGCCAGAATCATGCTGTGTCTGCTCAGTTCACTACCTCTATCCAGCTCCCAAAGATGCTCATCTTACTGTAAGGAAAATCAATGCCTTCTAATGTGGCATTAGTTCTTAAATTCAGCACATTTATCACATACACTTCTAGGGAACCTGAGGTAATATATGGAAATGAAAAAAATATCTTCTTTTTAAAAATACTTGCAGAGTAAATGGCTTCTGAATCATTAGTGGTGCCTGTTACATAGCTGGGTAGAAAAGCTATTCAGAACTAAATAAAGCAGGGGTTTAGGTGGGGAGACACAGGTGGAAACACAAGATGGCAGCACTGTAAGGATTCCAAAAGATTGGAAGTGTAACCACGACCTGGAATTTGCTGACTGGATTTCTGCAGCAGAAAAGGCATTGCACCCATTCATTATGCCTAGCCCAGCCTTACAGCCTTGCAAGGACAGCAAGATTTCAAGATGCCATTGTGACTGTCCTCTTTCCTCAGTGACCAGGACCTATTTCTCACCCCACATGAACTCCAGGAGAGGTCAGTGAGGTTGCATGGCTGCGGCTGTTCAGATCAGTCTTCCAGGGCACTGAAATCTTCCATCCCTCAGCTCATTCTCTGGAAATCAAAGTATAACATGGCTTCAGAAAGCACAAGCGTTCATCTGCTCTCACTTGAGTGCCTGTAGTGTCTAGGATAGAATGGTGTATGTTTGCCAACCCTTTTTTAGCAAAGACAGAGTTTACAAGGAGTGCCAAGCAGTATAGTAGGTCAGTGGCATATCTCAAAATACTTCTATTTTTCAGCTGTTCAGCTTTTCAGCCCCTGCCTTCTAGTTCCACCATTTTCTAGCTTTATTCTTCCATCAGAATGCCTGGACCAGCCATCTTTACATCCCCTTTTTTGTCCGTTTTTGGAGAGCTTAATGGAAATTCTCCCTGGTAGCAGAAGTAGGAACACGACTCTTCTCCTTTTTTAATTTTTTTTTTTTTTTTGTCAAGTGAGATGGGTAGTTCCTGGAGTATTCAGTCTTCTTTCTGTTCTTTAATCATCCAAGCCATACTAGCATGTAGCTGTGCCCCATGCTAGGCTCTCTTTTCTTGCTCTCTTTTGCTCCTCATATGCTGTGGTTCTAGGTTTCCATGTTCTCACCTGTAGCCTGCTTATTTTTCTCTATCTGCATAATTGCACCTAGAACATAAATCCTGCTTTACAGATTGTGGAGGAATAGAATGTAAGAAAATAAAGATAGTGCAGAAGGTAGTCTCACACCTGAGGAATTGCAGCTGTATTAATCACCAAAGATTAGGAACAGGCCTGCCCTTAATAGGCCACAGCTGTGTCCTATGAGTGCTACAAAAGAGTGGGTTAGCTGGGTGAGGAGTGAGCTGGAGTTTGTTGTTTGTACTGTGAAGAAGGAGTCAGTGCTGTGAGGCGATGCCCATGAGAAATCACCAAGAAGGTACGCAACTTTTGCAATACAAGAACTACAACTGATGTTTACTATTAAATCTTTGAAAGGACTGGAGATGCATAAGACTTTTTGCTGCACTTTTACTTTTTATTTGGGGAGCAGACTTTTCTAGTAAGAGCCAAAAATAAACTCTGTTGGTACCGCATAGTGCAATGTAGGTAGCAAGCCACCAAGTGGCTGCCATAACTTCTGAAGAGCTTAAGTGCTCAGGCTGTGAGCAGTGGCACACACTGAGCCATATGCTTAATTTTAAGTATTCTAGCAATTGAGTGGAGATGGATTATACTAGTAATACACTTAACTTCATCATATTCTAAACTGCCCGTGGCTTGGTGGAGCATCTGAGTTACTTACACTCCCAGATGGAAAGCTGTAATGGAGTAGGAAGTAAGATAACTGAAATATTGTCTAACTAAACTCAAGACTTTTGTTGGGGTTTCCGGCTGTTTGCAGAATGTGGGAGTGAGAATTTAATTTGAAGGGCTGGTTGAGTGTATATGCAGACTGGCTGCTGGATCATGTGGGTAATGGCTGTGCTTTCTGGGATTGCTGCTGCTCGAGAACAAGGTGATCATCCCAGGTGAAAGGGCTGAGATGTGAGGGCTGAAATGGAAAAGTACTCATCCAGCCCTGGAAGATGCTGTAGCAGAAGTCTTTATGCTTCCCAGTGCCCAGTTCTTTGGTCCAAGATCTCTCTTAATTGCTTCAGTCAAAGGACAGGGGGGCCAGATGTTGGTGTAGTATATCCATTAGCAGGCTCAGAGTTCCCCTCATGCCAGTGGATTTGGTCCTGAGATCTCTCCTGAATACAGGCACAGGTTTGAGACTTGCCCTGCTTTCATTATTTCCTCGCTGGCTGGAGAGAATAAATGGATTAACTAACACTGTTGAGAGGAGTCTTCCTGGCAGTTGTTGAGTCTCAAAATGTCGATTCTCAAGGCTGACTTCACAAGGGATTTAGTCCTATCTTTTGCCAGCAGGTTGAAATTACCCTCTATGTTTATTGTATCAAAAAAAAAAAAAAAAGAAAAAACAGAAAAAGAATAAAAAAAAAAATTCAAGAGAACAGGGATTTGTAAAGGTGGGTTTTGGTGACTGAGAGCTTATCCCGTGGAGTGTGTATAGTGGATGTGTAGGGTACAGCAGCACAGAAATGAAAAGTGCTAGGTCATGCTGTCCTCTTCTCAGGCACACACGAATCCCCTTGGTAGCGCAGGTTTATTTGCAGGAATGCTTTGTCCCTGAGTCACGCTGCTTGGGGAGAGGCTGTTACATATGCAAAAAGGAAAAGAAAATATACTTGGGTGCTTTGTCTTCTAGAATTTTCACCATTTCCCCAAGCTAGCTATTTTTGGTGAATAGGCTTGAACCTGACAAGCAGTATATACACCATGTGCTAAGTGTTTTTATTATTTAGTGTTTTATTTACTATTAATGTATTTTTTAGTAAGTATTGGGATTTTCAACACTTCCTTTGGGAAGCTGTTGTACATTCTGATAGATTTCACTGTCAGAGTTTTTTTGTGACAGTTTGTAGTTTCCTTTCCTTAATTGCTGCTTGTTACTTCTTCTTGTGTCCTCTTGTACCTAATTATAAACGTTAAAAATGTCAATTTAGGAAAAATATCAGGGGAGGTTTCACAAGGGTCAGTGCTGATCACAATATTGTTTAATACTTTCCTAAACAATATATAGAGCAATACAATTTGCAGATGATGCCAAATTAAGAGGGATCATAAACACAGTGGAAGGCACAGAGAGAGAAAGAGATAACAAAAGGATATTGAGAGTTTAAAGAACTGTGCAAAAATTAACAAGATGAGATTTAATTTAGATAAAATACAAGGTCATACACTATGGGAGAAAAATACCAACTACATAATGGGAGATGCTGGTTGGAAAACAGCAATAATGGTGATATATTTTACATTTATGTAGCTTCTTTCATCTTACAGAGTCCCAAAGAGCTTTACAAATTATTTAAATTAATATAGAAATGACACATAAGGATTATCTTATTCTCCACGGAGACACCTCCTGTGTTGGTGCAGAATATGACAGCTATTCAGCTGAACTCTGCAGTGATGTGTAACAGCTCAGGACAAAATATTACAGGTCCCCTTGAAATGGCAGTAAAAGTTAAGGGAAGCCAGCATTTGTGCAGCAGGGCTGCTTAAAACTGTTCCTCTGAAAACTGCCAGAACTTTTTTTTTTTAAGCTGCAGATGATTGAGATCTCAGTTTTACATCTGTCTTTACTGCAGTAATGCAGAAATGAGCCCACTGACTACTGGTGGACACTGGCTGCAGAAGAGCTCATTGTGTGAGGCAGTTGGGAAAAGCCATGAGATTTTTACTGGAATAAACAAATTTATATGACCTGTTCATTAAAGAATATTATCTGTAGTTAGTTGGGGGCTATTCATTTTCACACAGATAGGGAAGTTTAACTGAAGGGTGTATAAAATGGGTGATGGGAAGGGAAGACACTTGAACTGATGGTTGTGGGAGCTGGCCAAAAGGGATACATGAAGATGGAAAATATAAGGGATAACAGAATAGAAGAACAGGATGGTATGGGATTAATAACACAGGAAATATAACAGTGTGGGAGAGGCCAGGGTTAGTTTCTGTAATGTCTCTGGTGCTGCTTACCATGGCTGTGTTTTTCAGTAAATATACTTTAAATTGTGGCATATCAGAAAGACACAGCAGAATTTGGAAGAATACTGTCTTATTTGGTGTTTCTGTCTTGCTAACTCTAGGCAGTGTTACAAAGGTGGACCCTTTTTGAATTTACTGGCCTTTGCTATGTTTGTGTCTCACAGTGGGGACACACTGCAGGCTGTGTGTAGGGTGGCTCCTCAGAAGCCAGTGCTGTGTTCTTTTCTGACGGTCCCATGCCACCACAGAGTGGCTGGTGGCACAGAGCTCCCTTTGGGATGGGGGACCCGCACTCTCAGTGCTTGCCAGCCCTAACACACATGGGCTAAGGTTATCTCCAGAGGGAGAGGTGCTAAGGACTTAGAGAGGCCTGGTGTGAGCAGGGTGCTCTTCCTGCTCTCTGGGGAACCAGAAATCTTTGCAGGATCCATGTCTGATACCTCTGATGCAAACTGCAAAATCAGGTCATTCCCTAGGTGACAACCAGTTGCCTATGTCCCACCAAGGGATGGTTCTCTAGTTGGGAATAACTCAGAGCCATTCCAGGCATCACGTTTGTTGTGGGTTGGCTGTGGCTGGATGCCAGGTATCACTTTCCTCCTCAGCTCAGAAGAGAAATATAACAAAAGACTCCTGGGTCAAGATAAGAACAGGTAGAAATGACTCACCAATTACTGTTAAGGGCAAAATGGACTCAAAGTGGGGAAATTAGCTTAATTTATTACCAAATCTTTCAGAGTAGGATAATGTGAAGTAAAAGCAAATCTTAAAACAAACTTTTCCCCATCGCTTCCTTCTTCCTGGGGCCAAATTCAGTCCCAGATTCTCTACCTCACCCCCACAGTGGCACAGGGGGACAGGGAATTGGGGTTGTGGTGAGTTCATCAGATATATTTCTCTGCTGCTCTTCCCTCTTCAGAGGGAAGACTCCTCACACTCCACCCTACTCCAGTGTGAGGTCCCTCTTACAGGAAATAGTCCTCCATGAACGTCTCCAAATTGCGGGCTGCAGTTCTTCACAAATTGTTTCAACTTGGGTCCCTTCCATGGTGTGCAGTCCTGGCTGCTCCTGCAGGGATCCCCCAAGGGATCTCTGAAGTCCTGCCCACAAACCTGCTTCAGCATGAGCTGCTCTCTCCACTCTTCCACAGGCCCTGCCAGAACCTGCTCCAGACGGGGCTTTCCAAAGGTTTCCAACCTCCTTTGGGCATCTACCCTCTCCATTGTGGGCACCTCCAGGGACTGCAGGTCGCTCTCTGTACCCCTGGAGATCTCCATGGGCCTCTGGGGCACAGCTGCTTCTCCATGGGCTGCTCAATGGGCTGCAGGGGAATCTTGTCTGGCACCTGGAGTTCCTCCTCCCACTCCTTCACTGACCTGGGTGTCTGCAGAACTCTTTCTCTCATTCTGCATTCTCACTTCTCTTCCCATTGCTGTTGCACAGCAGCTTTTACCCCCTTCTTAACTATGTTATCCCAAAGATGCCACAGCTGTCCCTGGCAGGCTTGCTTTGGTCAGCAGAGGGTCCCTCCTGGAGCCAGCAGGCACTGGCTCTGTGTGATGTGGGGGAAGCTTCTGGCTGCATTTCAGAACAGGCATCCCTGTCGCCCCTCCCTGCTACAAAAACTTTGTCGTGTACCCCCCATACAACTTTGTCCTTCCGTGAAGTCTTTTTTATAGCAATGGTCTTTGTGTGCATGCATGTGTCCCCCTGAATATAGGTTTAGTGCTTTTACCTACTGCTCCAAATTGAGAATTAATCTGTCAGATTTGCCTCTCTGCTTTGTTTCTCTCTGTGATGCCATGTGGCTAAAGGGCAGAGGAGTGAGAAAGGATGATTTTCTGAAAAGATTCTGCAGTGCCTGTTTGAAGCTATGTATCTTTAATCTGCTAGGTTTGATTTTTCTTTTCTGCTCAGCAAATAAAATAGAAGTTCTTTTCTTCCCCTCACACCTACTCAAATATTTTCTGTGCTCATTTGGCTCCTACACTCTTGAGATTCAGCTAAGTGCTTGGAGGTGTAACTCCCTGTCCTGTATGACCATGCAAAGTGAATTTAAGTTGACATTTCAGTTTTGGAGTTTTTTTACATTTGGATCCATACATTTGGAGTTGCATAATATTTTTGGTGAGCATCACTAGTGTGACCAGATGCTATCACAGACCTGCCTAGAGGACAGAACTCACAGGGTCTGATTTTCCACCAGCCTGCCCCTCGTGTCACTACTTGTTGCTGTGCAAACTGCCACCATTGTCCTTCTGCAGCAGTTTCACATCCATTTTGCACAGGGGTGACTGACTATAGAGGATGCAAGCCAGTGGAAAATCTACCTTGTGTTTTCTGCTCCGTCTTAACCAAGGCACAAACCAGCACCTTCATAGTCTAGTGACTGTAAATCTCTTACTTTAGATGAGCCTTGTAAGAAGTATATTGCCATGGTTAAGCTAGTGTGAATCACACTCAGCTAAAATAAACTCCCTTTTCCTTCTCAATACAGCCCTCCTAGTGCCTGGGTGTTCAGGTGTTCATCTCTGTGCAGCTTGGCCAGTAGCATCTCCACGCTGCCAGGATCCACAAGCCTTAGAAAAAATTGTGCTTTGGGGTTACTACTCCTACACACTGCAGGGGTGCTGCCTTTGAGCAAAAAGAATTCAAAACAGTGGGTTTCAAATAAGTAATCTCGGGAAAGAGGGTCTGGGAGCTAGTGTGTTATGCTTTTAAAGTGTATTCAAAATCCTTGCAGCTATGTCTGTGTATGGAGTAGCTCAAGATTTGTTCAGTTTTGGAAAGAACAAGCATCACCTTTAAAACCTAAAATGTACTCTTTAAGATCTTTTGAGAGAGCTGTCAAACCAGCGTATCGTTTGCTTTTTATTACATCTGAGCAGTAGTTAAAACTGGAAAGGGAAGAAACCAAGCAGCTGAAGGACAGGCTTTCTCTCCCCTGGTGCTGCAGAAGTGCCTGCTTCAGTCTTCTGCCATTTTGCTTGAGAGAGCTGGAGCCCTTGAGTTATGGTGACATCTATTAGAATTCAATTAGTGGTAGTTCACTGACCCAAATTAACATTCTTTGTTGAGCTCAAGTCAGTGTATATGTATGCTATTTCCAGGCCAAATGGACCTGCATAGAAAAGAGGCTCTGAGCCTCTGAGCTTGTTGGCAGTGTCTTAGTGACTGGATTCAGAGCACAGGCTTATCTAATGCCAGTGCTTTAGGCTGGCTAATAGAATTGCACATGTGTGGTTTGGTATTAAACTGTGCAGAGCTCTGGCTCGAGGTGAGTGGGGAGAAGAAGGACAATGGAGGACATGGTAGGGCCTTCCCTGCAGCCTCTCAGCTCCTCTCCTCCTTCCTGGGGAAGAGCAGCTGCTGGGATGGGCTGGAGGTGGTGGATCTCCACTGGGAAAGGCATCCTGCCATGTGGGGTGTGTTGTAATGTTTCTCTCTCACTTTACTTCTTACTTCAAGTCTTTCACAGGCTCCAGACAGCATCAGATCTGCCCAGGTCCTGGTGTGTATGTTGTATTAACCCACCTCTCTCATTCACTAAACCTTTCAGGTGCCCAATCCATGGATTGCTGGCTTTGTCTGAGTGACTTTGGCAGTGCCTTGCATTGTCAGGCCTGTCATAGAAATAATGTCACCGCAGTCAGGAACAGGAATGCTGTTCAGCATCAGGAGAGGAAACTGAAGGAGTGTCCCACTTTGTTGCTTTATCATGGTCTATCCATTCAGTGACTTTAAATACTTCAGAGCTGTCCATGTGTTGTGGTTTCCCTTCAGTTTATTTTTTTTTTTGTTTAGAAAACTTTCTGTATAGTATTTACCTATGTTTGCAACTTAGGTTTGGGGGTTTTTTTATGTGCTTGTATGGCTTTATCCCTCTAAGATACAACTAGCTATGATTTTAGTTGAAAAGAAAACATGACTTATTAGCAAACAGTGGTTAATGATTGATTTTTAAAGGGGGGAAAAAGTCTTTTAAAAATATTTTTTCACAGACTCTACTTCCATGCTGACATTTACACTAAGATGTTGGGCAGAGACTTGTTAGTCTGGATCTGTTCCCATGTGTCACTTTGACTAGCTTAAACTGTCACCAAGCATCTTAGAATAGTCAGCTTCATGTGTCTTGCGGATATCAGTCATTATAGTTCACATTTTCATTTTAATGACGACTGATGTAGATGTCAAGAAGTGTTGAGGCATTTGCACATTAAACTTACAGGTATTTTCTCTTATTTAATGGGGTTTTGTCTCAAGATACAGTTAACTATTATAAGACTAAATTACTCCTTGAGCAAGTGAATGTTTCCCTTGTGTGTGGATTTGAATTTGATCCACAGAGAACAAGTTCTTTTTGTGATGCAGTGATTTCCCTTCATTATCTGTGCCTGTTTGCTGTTTGGTAACTTGGATATAAATATTTCAAATTTAAATACACCAATCCCTATGGAAAAACAGCTAAATACATGTCAGCATCTGTAGAGAACATCTTTCTGATTATGACTGTGCCCGTACAAGGTAGAACTTCAGAAAATCAGTTTTCAGTATACTTGAAGGCATTTACTTATCCAGCAGCACAGATGGCACTTGAAATGCTGAATAATAATTGTTGAGAGCCAAGGTAAATGATGGTGCAAATGTGAAAACGGACACAGACATTAAAGTCTGTGTGAGTTGCCCTACTTGAATAGACAGGTGATGACATTTGCATGTGCAAACTCTGTTTTTACCTCTGAAATTATCAGCTAATGTGCTTACTTGCCTGTGTAGGTAGTGGGAGCAGAGGGCAGGGCAGCTGCTTGCAGAGGTGAGGAATGAATGGTCCAGGACATGCTATAAACTCAAATTCCTGCTGGCCCTGCTTGGGAGTAATGGAATATGCCTTGTAGCTGTGGAAGTTCCAACCTTTAAGGCACTTTATTACATTTTGGTTGCCTTAAGCTCTACCTGTATGGAATACAAAACCTCTATCCTACTCACAACAGTTTGTCCAACCTTCCAAACTTTCTGCAGGTTTTGGTGACACATTGCAGTTTAGGCACAGCATGTTTTTGTTGAAAATAACCATGCAGCCCAAATCAGTGTTGAATTCAGCTGTCCATTGCCCAGCTTGTGCTTTTCTGATATATGTGGATACTTTGGAAAAACCTGCATCTGATTTCTCACAGAGCCCCTCCTGAATTCTGCAAGTTTTGCAGGTGCTGTGGTACAGTGATCAAAGAGCCTCGCTGCAGCAGCCAGGGTGTTTGTGGGGTTCAGTGCTGGACACAGGGACTGGGGGCGATCTGCTCTCCTATTCAGTCACTTGGAGATGCTCTTTGAGCTCATGCTGGAGAGTTGTGCTGCCAAGGCACCCCAGGGACTGAATGCCTCTGTGGTCCTGTGCCCATAGCCCCTGAGAGCAGCCTTTGCCCAGTAGCCAGAGGAAACAAGCGCAGAGAAGGTTAGGGTGGAAGTATGAGGAAGCTGTGAATGTGGGGAAGCAATAAGCACGTTAGAGGCATGATGGATGTCAGTACCAGTTCACCAGCAGCTTAACTCTGCCAGTTTTTTGTAGGCATCATAGTCATGGAGAGTTTTAAGTGATGCTGTTGTGCTGGAACTCATCTCTGACTGAATCTCCATTGATGCTTTTGTTGGAACCTTAACTGTGCAAAACTCCACAACATTAGTGATGAGCTGTGGTTTTTAGTTTTTTTTTTGTTTGGTGTTTCTATTCTGTTTTGGTTGGTGTTTGTTTGTTTTGATTTTTTGGGGGTTTTTGTTGGGTTTTTTGTTTTGGTTTTTTTTTGTTTGTTTGGGTTTTTTTGGTTTTTTCTTTCTGGTATCAAATGGTTATATTTCTTTCCATCTTTTTAGGATTAAAGTAAAAATTGCTGCAATGACAGCATCATTCACAGCCCGTAGCTGACCATTGCACTCAGCAGCACCACGTTGGCTCTGTCTTCAAACCTCAGTTTCTTCTAAGTTTAGCCAGTCCACCTCAAAAGCTGTGAAAGCCTCCTTCTCCCGTTTCAGTTCTTTCTGAGCTATTTACTGATTTACTGCTGCCATCTGGTATGGGATCTCTTTCATCTGCGGATTCCCCATTTCTCTTCTGATCAGTGCAAGCAGCCAAAATTCAAATCTGCAGTTGAGATTTTATTCCTCCTGTTGTCCTCCTGAGGCAGGACAGAGGACCTCTCCGCCACAGGTTTCTGTTTGACCTGCATGTAGATCCCTGGCCAGTGGCATGGCTGTGGTGGTGTAACAGATCTTAACTGTAAGTAGAAGGCATTTGGAAAACCTTGAAAATGTTTCTTTTAAAGAGTCAATTTACTATATTTTTTTTGGTTTTCTTGTATTATGGTTTAATAAGGGATGGAATTTTCTTTCTTCATAAATGTGACATCTGATATGCTTTTGTCTCCATTTCTCATACCTATTCATAGTCCCATTGATAGAGAAGAAGTTGAAAATTTGAATTAGTGTAATTAATGTTCTTTGCAAGACATTTCTGCTCCCATTTTCAGTCCAGTTAGGAATATGCAATAATAAAGCAAACATATTTCTGGGACAGAAGACTTTTTTTTTGTTGGATTTACATGTGATATTAAAAAAATCACTGTCCATAGAGTAGATGAAATAACATTTTAGTTCTCTGTTAGCTACATTCTCTTCAAGGGTCGATACAAAATGGCAATTGCTCTGTGATGCAGAAAATAATCTGTTAAAGAAAAAAAGATACATATAGCTGTAACCTGCAAAAAAAAAAAAAGCACCTTTACACTAGGAAAGAGCAGTAGTATGTGGCACTCAGTCTGGAGAAGAATTAATAAAATGTTAAGGAAGTTTTACATGAAAAGTAAAATAAGAGTGAAGCACTCAGCTTCCTTCATCACAAAAAACCCTCAGCAAGAATGGAATAGTTCATGCATTTTGTTGCTTTACTTGAGTTCAAAGTTCTCCTCATAATTTAGTTTTTACACCAAAGTTCAACAGTCTCAAGAGTGTTTTAATGCCATGTGTTGTTGTAATTAGGCTGTGTTTTAAGTTTAGTAGTGGCCTGCCTAATGTACTCTTAAGAGGCTTTATTTGGAAAAAAGTCAATATATGAAGCCAATAGAGCTCTTGAGAGTTTGTGCCACATACACACTCAAAAATAGAAAATCATGTTATCAATTTTCATTTGGCTTTTAATCAATTACAGTGGCAAAGAGATGATTTGAAATCAATTTTCTGTTGGTGCTAAATTAGTGTTTGATCACAGATGTTTACTCTGGTGACTGCTTTCTTTTGCAAAAGCCTTGTAAACTAAGTTGTATAGATTGATGCCCCTCATTTTCAGGTGATTAGCAGGTTTTTCTCTTATTTTACTGCTTTTAGCAGCATGAGAGATATGCTTCTGCAGGGATATGACTATGTGGAACCCTCTTAAGCTAAACATGGAATTTAGTAATGAAGCCTGGCATTGACTTAGAAGTGCAGCTCTTTGAATAGAGATGCTCTTTCTCAGTGATCCAGCAGTAAATCAGTTCTCCAAAAAGGAGACTACTCCATCCCATCTGTTTAGATTTGTAAAAGTCATGCTAACAATAGCTTTTGACCAAAAGAACACTTTGCTTCCAACTTAATATTAAGGAACAGAAGGCGAAGAAGAAAAGAAGTTATAAAAATAAATATGAAAAATAAGAAGCGAGGGTTTTTTGCAAGAGTCAGAGAATCAATCTTGAAAGCGTTTCTATTTTTTTTTATGCCCCTTCTTTATTTATCAGCTGTTTAAAATAGATAGGCCAAGACTTTTCGTTCTCTATTCATAGAAGAGCGATTCCTGAGACCACATAGCAGGCACATATGGAAAACTACTCTATCTTCTTTTGGATTCCCCAGATGGGATTCAGAATGTTGGTTTGATGCTTAAATTCGCATAAACCTAAGCTTAAGACCAGATTTTGAAGTGGTCAGTGCCCTCAAATGCAGCCAGTGCAGTTCTTATTTAAATTCTGGTATGAGTTGCCAGAGAGCAGGTGCTAAATGTTGGAATTTTTCATTCGTTTGAAATCTGTGTGTCATAGTAAGAGATGCAGGACACTGAACATCACTGAGAATCCAGCCGTAGAAAAGTACTGCATAAAATGCAAACCATAGCACACAACCCAAACCCATCATACAAATCAGCCTAAATCATCAAAGCAATAGATCAAACAAATGCCTCAAAATTCAGTCTCTCTCTCCTGTCATTCTCTCCAAATGCTTTGCATAATACCCTGAAGATCAGCAAACAGATTTTGCCTGGTATGCAGTAAAGTGAGGATTGAATTTTACTGAGGGACCACATAATAAAAGAACCCACCAGAAACCTTGTCTATGCTGAACTGAAGCTGTAATGCTTGTGCAAAGAGAACATAGAGGAGTTTTTTCAGTTACATTTTGGTCATTTGTTGTTAATTGTACTGAAGACTCAGGGATTATCAATGGAAGAGATGGTTAAACCATTGAGTCATGACTACATAGGCTGAAAACTACAGGTCATATTCTGTGTCTGAAAATTGATAGTTCTGATAAATACGTTTTTAATGCCTCATTAAAAAAAAACTACTTCATCAAAATATGAAACTATTAAGTCCCTTGAATTGGCAACCCCAAATAAAGTATTTCAGCTTGTGTTCTTTGGGCTTTGCCTTCCCTTCCCCTCTCTTAACAAAAAAAAAAAGGTAGTAAAGAAAACTGTAAAGTAGGAAACAAAGCAGGAAAATGGGCAGTTAATTGCTCATTTTTTGTTGAAAATATGGAAAAATTCTACATGTCTGGGTTTTATTAGCTCTTTTGTTAAAGCAAGACCATACTTTTACCAATATTCACAGGAAACTTTCCCTCAGTAATACTGGGATTTGATATCAGAGAAAGGCTGTGTTTTTTGCTCACATGCAATGGCAGTAAAATGCCCGGTCAGTATATCCAGATATGACCCTGTATCCTGCACCAGCTCTTTGGGAAGGGGATAGATTACTGGGGGAGCTAACAAAGAGTGGCCAGACTCACCTGTTGGACTCACTGTGTGTGTGAGAGGTGGGCAGACTGCTCAGTGGCAGCAGTGGGAGGGTGAATCTCCATTAAACCCAGTTTTCCCTTGACTGCACAGGAGGAGGGTGACCCTGGGGCAGGACAGCCGGGCTGGGTGGTCCCAGTGGTGGGTGCTGGTGACTCTTGGTGGCAGAGGCTTTGCAGCCTGGAGTGCCACATGCCGCAACTCACAGGAACCGGCTCGACCTAGTTCAAAACCCCCAATTTATCAAAAGAAAAGGATTCTGCTCTCTGTGTGCCGTACACTGAAAGGCTAAAGGAGGGATTTAGCAGAGAGCCTGTGGGGCTGTATCCCCCTCCCTCTGTTGGTGGCAGTAGGCCTGGTGCTGGCACTGGTGAGCCCACACCATTGGCTCTCCTGGTGGGCTGAGGCATCATCCAGCATGAGGCACTCAGTGCAGAAAAACTACATCAACTCGCCAACAAGGAGAAACATTGTGACCTGCAATAATGATGCCAAATCTGTAGCTGTAGCTCAGGTATTTACTCTGACCGGTGCATAAACTCTTTGAAATTTCCTGCAGCATCTCTAAATACAGTACATTAGCATATGCAAATTATCCAAGTGTGTAGGACCTGCTTTTTTTTAGTCATTCATAAAAAGTCACCTTAGTGAATGATGGTAGTAAAGTTGAATATTTGAAAGATGGTGTCTTCAGACTGTACAGAATACATTAACTTGGTCATATCTGTGCCTTGATTGTCTAAGAATAGAAGCTGGAGAACTAATCAGATCTTTGTGCAATGCTGGTTTTATTTTTCAAGCCTCCCTTTCAATGCAAGCCTAACATGCTATATTTACCTCCTGTATTATGCTGTTTCCTGACAGCATTTTCCCAGGTTTTTGTGTTTAATAGGATAATCTGAAGGTCTGATTCACTTCCTGCTTGACATGAATACCTCTCTCTTGATTTTTAATCTCACTTTCTGTTACAGTAAATACAAACTATTAGTATCTCAGGAGGAGAAATGGAACCTGGATTATTTGGTTTTTTTGGCTCCAGTTGTGTTTTGCAGGTTAAGATGTCTTTTGGGAAATATCATCCATGGCAGCTCTGTCTCCAGTGATTGTTCAGCAGAAGACAGTGCTTCCAGTGCTGAATGGCAGTCTGCTTGTGGACCAGGGTTTTCTGCAAGAGTGGATAAAAGCTGCGTGCCTTGTCTCACTTTCTTCTGCTTCACTACAGGAGAGAGTGCTCCCAGTGATATCCAGAAGGGCTCTTTTTCACTTTCCTTTCTTCTGTTTTCCATTTGTCTTGTCAGTTTTGGACTAGAACATGAAGAATGGGTTAGGCAGTCAGGTTGAATTTGCTGTGTTGGGAAGGGCCGGGTTAAGACTAGAGAGAATTAAGGGCTTTGTAAAACTTTGGAAAAAATGCCATTATGCATGAACCTATAAATCTCTAAGTATCAAATGGGCATTATATATATTATTACTTAGCAGGAGAAGAAAGGACATTTAAATGCTGTCAGAAATTAATGATGAATCATGCCTGGAAAGCTTCACAACAGAAAGGTATCACATTCTTTGCTGCTTTATCTTTGTATTAGAAGAAATATTCAAACTAAGTTTAGCTGGTGTGATTTGGAGGCAGTATGGCATCAGCATTTCCCTTAGGACTGACCCTTTCCAGTCGGCTTTGTTGCTGGGGTGGTTAGTGAGGTGATGAACCGCTGGCTCCATGCTGGAAACTGGCCAGGGACAGAGGGAGAGAAGGACCCCACATGGAAAGGTACTGGTCCTGGGAGGGACAAAGAGTGACCCAGAGCTCCTCTGTAGCACAGCTCTGGATGTTGATGTTTCCTCTGCAGCTTGAATTAATCCTCACCTGCCTTTCCAGTGGGTAGTGAGGGACCCTTCATGGCAATCAGATCTTTAGTGAGGCTTCTGTGTGCCTGCCCCTCTTAGCAGCCTGATACTTAAGAAAGTGGTATTTAACTTGAAAAATGCTTTACTTCATGGAATTTCCAACCAGCAGAATGTTTATTAAAACAGCGATAAAATTTGCCATGTACCACATGAAATTCAGCTTGATAATGATAGTGCTGCTATTGTGATTATGTAAGCATAAAGCAGATGATTTACAAAGGAATAAATTCAAATAACCCTGTGCAAGAAATACGGGTGTCGAAAGCCAATGCTGGGGTTGGTATGGGGAGCAGCAAGGGGCTGCACAAACTTTCAGCCTGAGGTTCCTTGGCTGAATTCAAGCTGAGTCAGTTTCCATCATCCAGTGGTTTTGTGGCAGTTTGGATGCAATGAAGTTGTGATCTGAAGTCCATTTCCTCCTGTGCCTGTAGCACCAACAAAAGAGCCTTCAGCAGAAGCCTCTGAAGGGACGTTTAGCATGAAACAGGGATGTGGCTGAACTTCCCCCCTTGCAGCAGGGACATTGTCCACAGCCTCAGAGAGAGGAATGATTAGTTCTGCACAGGGTTCCTGGGCACATTTTTGTGAGACCTAGGATTGCCATTCCCACAGGGAACCAGAAAGCTGTGAGCACACATGGGAAGGGTTGAAATGGCACTGGGGATGATTGCCAAAAAATTTTTAAAACACTGGGTGGTACAGCTAGAGATTGGGATTGGAGATATTAAATGCTTTTAAAATGACAGTTTCACATTTTTTTAGTGCCATTTTATTTTCATTACAAAAAATAAAAGGTCAATATCCTGGCAGGACATTGCATTGCCAATCCTGGGCTCTTCAGGGCTCCATCTCTAGCTATTTATTGCTTTCGGTTTTATCTCCTGCTGAAATTCATGTGAGAGCAAATAGTCACATCCTGGGTAAAAGTTAGATGCAGCACATGCCACGGTGAATAGATGCCTTTTAATTTTGGAGATTACATCAATCACATGAATGTTATTTGGACTAGCATGTATGTTTGGAGCAAGCAAGCCATGAATATTTAAAAAGACAGACCACAGATGAGAAAGCTTCAGAGGCTGACATTCTAACAGGTATTGCTCATACCACAGCATTTCCACAGCACTGCAACTGAACCAGTAATGGCTTACCCTTGTAAGCCAAATTAGCTGTGCTGGGTTAGGTAAATGCAAATATTACACAGCCCTTGGTTCTTCACCCTGCTTTGGTAGTCCTTACTCCTGTTCTGCTTTTAAATGTACTGTCTTTTCACCCTCACAGGAGAAGGTCTGCCCAGCTGCAAATGTGGGATAGATGTCCAGCTGAGGGTTGGGTTCTGAGCAGAAGTTGCCTGCTTTGCCATGCAGGACCAGCTACATCCCTTGAGGACCAACAGGCCCCCAGATCTACTGCCACCATTTTCCTGGGGGACATGCAATTTGTTTCATGGTGGACACAGTCATCTGGGGAAAGAGCTTTGCTGTGTCTTGGCACAAAAAACAATGAGGTGCGTTTCCATTTAGCCATGAGCAGAAGTTTGGAGCATCAAAGTACATCAAAATAGCACAGCTCTAGCATGACCCCTCCAGCTGCAAGCTATGGAGCTCAGACGTGGTTGTCAAGCACCCAGTTTGACCTTCAGCATACAGACATAGCCCAGATAGCTGATAAATCCAATAAGCTCTCCATGCCATCTGAAGCATCCTAATCCCAGGTTTTCCTTCCCATTTCCTTTTTTATTTTTAAAGCATTTTTGTGACTAGTTAGTTTTGCTCTCTGATTTTGCTGAACCACTGCTTCAACCGCTACTTCACCCTGTACCATATGCACTGTATTTTTCTTAGATGCTCTGCCTGTAACTACGTGCAGGAGAAAATATCCATCTGTTAAAGGCTGAGGTATTAGACAGAGGGAGAGACAGTTTTAAATAGGTATTACAGGCATGTCAAATTAAGTTAAACAGAGAAGATCAGACAAAAAAAAGTCCCAGGAAAATCTGGGTGACATTTTATTCTTGTCAAAACATGAAAAATTGTTAGAGGAGGAGTAGAAGAAAAAGACTGTTTAATCTCAGAATCTCCCATTCTAGTTAGATAGCTGCTGTATTCTCAAAATACAATGATTTAACCATGACATGAAGATGATGTGCAATCAACTGTATCAACAGTTTCTCAGATGTTTATTTGAAGTTTAATGTTAATGAAATGCAGAGATGTGCCTTGTAGGTTCTTGGTTTAGTTTTTGGGCTTTTATTTTGGTTTGTTTTTGTTCTCTCCTCAAGTCCCGGTTTTCACATTTAGTGTTTCTAATAGTGGAATTAATTTATCTGGTTTAGTACCTGAAGAACAGTCTTCAGAAAGTGATTTAATGAATGACTGCAGAAGAAATTCTGTTTTTGAGGGGGGCCAGGACAGAACAAGTAGAGAGGTTTAAAATGAGTGAGCCCATAGGACAAAAGATTTCTCTTGGAAAATCTTACTCTGCAGCTTATAGCCAGGCAGGTTTAAACTCCCTTGTCACCAGGACTGAATTTGTCGTTATTAAAAGTACTAAGTAACATGTCATGCCTTTGTCCCTGTGTGAGATAATTGCAGGCTCCATACTTTAAGGAAACAAACTGAGAAAAAGACTATTTACATACACTAAGAACATACACAGATTAGCTTCAGCTGGCCTGTTTGTTCTGTCAGCCTGTATTATATAGGAGATTAGATAAATGTACATGAATATTAGGCATAACAAATATTTGGCAGTGTTTCTCTGTCCTTGGTTTATGCTCCATGTAATCCACTACAGCACATGCCTGGGAAGGCTGGGGACACATGCCTTTAACTCCTTTAGGTCACCTGGGGTAAGAGATGGCCCAAGCAAAATGGTTTCTTAATAAAACACAATTTTTGGTGTATTATTTCCATTTGAATATACAGGTTGGAAACTGCTGCAGCTGAAAAGCTGTGAATCAGAAGGAAGCATCAGGATGAATTAGGATATGATTCAGTTACTGTTGTTTTATTCGTTCTTACCACTTGGCATTGCCAAGTTAAGACAATTTTGTTGCTTAGCTTGTGCAAGTAACTGATCCATTTACACTCTCAGCTGGGAGTAATAAAACCTTCAAGATCTTAGTGGTCAACTCTATTTAAATATTTACCATTATATTTTGTTATTTCCTTCTCTGTATTTTTGTATTTAATTGTATTGATTTTTCTTCATTTTTAATGACATCAGAAAAAAAAAAAGGACAAATACAGTCTGTTAGTCTCAGAGGCTGGGTATGAAAACTGGAGACATCAGGGATGGGTTCTCCTGTTGCTCCCTGGGAGTTGGGTGTCTCCTGCTGGGAAGATGCATCCTGAGGGTGTTGGTGCAGTGAGACACAGATAAGCTAGAACAGGGCTTGCAGGTCATGATGTCTTTTCCCTTTGTTTGGTTTCTCAGGGTTTCTCCTGTGTAAGTTGATGATGGTTGCTCATCATGAAATACACAGTTTAAAATTTGGACTATGTCTCTTTTTCCATTCATTAATTTCAAAATGCCTCACAGAAGTTGATGTATTACTAGCTTAAGCAAAACAGTGCACAGAAGGCTGGACTTCATTATTTTAGAAAATACAGAAATGGCCTGTATTTTTGGAGGTGCAGTTTTTGACATCTGTTGAAACTTTTTCAGAAGCCCAAATGTACCCCAGCTGCTGTTGTTTCAACATTCAACAATTACAGTAATAAATAGATATTTTATTAAGCCAACCCTTTTTCTGGTGTCTGGCACAGCAAAATAATCCCAGGCTGTCAGAGGCAGTGCTGTGAAACCTTTGTGATAAATGAGAAATTCTTTGGAGTCCAAGAGCACCAAATTCACAGGCATAGCTGCAGGGTCATGGCTTGGAAAAGGGGAGGAAATATGCCTAATGAAGAAAGACAAGCAAGAAACTATTGAGCAACTGATATTCCAGTGAAATGAGAATATAATTTCAGGCGCTGTATTTGGACAAATTTTTGCAAGGCAAAATGAATGAGTAAACAAATTTGTGAATTCTAGACCTTGATAGTCTTTGGTCATCCTTGACATGAATTCCTCTGAAATACTTCTGTTGGACATACTAACCTCTGCAAAGAAACATTAAGACCACAACTAGTAGTCTCAGCTTTGGTAATAATCATTCCTAAAATCCTTGGAAATGGAGATGCTGAAGAATCTGTGGGCCAGAGCTTGGAAAGCCCTTTTTAAAGGGCCTTGCCTGATTATAGAGTTGGCAACTGCCAAATCTCTAGAAACATTTCCAGGGAGGCAATGTTGGATTGCCTAAGTAAACAATAAATACATCTGAGCTGCATAAGGATTTTCTTACAGGAGCTGCAGGACTGCCCTTCTTGCTTTGTGCTGTGGAAGGTCCAGGGGCTTTTTTTCCACATACCTGGAAAGAGTTGACTTCAAGCTGGAGTCAATCCTCTTCCCAGGTTCCTGCAGTCTGTTTGTGACCACGATCTGCCATCTCCCTTCCAGGACCATGTGTTACACATCCCTCATCCATCCAGTTCTTCCCTCTGCTTCCTTTTTTATCTGTCTCCTTTCCTGACTCACGCTATACCTAAAAACTGGTATGATGTTCCATTATATAAATTGGTACTTTTAATAGAATTTTTCTGTTGAGCCTTCTTTTGTTTGTTTGCCTGAGCTATGTCTGTATTCAGTATTCTTTTTCTGGAGGTTGTGCAAGTAGATTTTTTTTTACTGGCTATTTAATAGAGTTTTGATGTACATTTTTATATGTATTTTAAAGAGCAAAACACAAGATACACTGAGCTTTAACTGGAATTACTTCATCAATAGTTGATTCTAAACCTTCAAAAATGAGATATTTTGTCTTGTCATGTTAGCAGCTTGTTGCTGTGCTGAGAGGATGACCCATGCTGTGTTCATCGAAAAGAGATAATGGAGGGATCTTCTGAAGATGATGTCAGTATTCCTGATAGTATTTTCTTAGGGATTTCAAAATGGAGAGTGTGATGCACTTGTCTGTATGACTACATTTATAGTATCTCAATATGAGGCAGAGAAAAACATGCCCAAACATATGTGTACTCACCTACTGCTTCAAAGGGAGTGGAAGGATGAGGCAGCTAGTGACAGTGAAAAATTCAGTTACTGAGGCATAAAAGGAGAGTCTGAAAGTGAATGCTGTTAGGGCATAGAACAGATTTCTGGGAATCACAGCATAGTGGCCTGTTTTCACTGTATCATGAACCAGTGGAAGGTCAGGGCTTGAAATGTGTCTGACATTTTTGAGTGATATACTAAATCTATTAAATGTGATCTGGGGGGACAGAGTGCATATTATTAAAAATATCATGTAAATAACAGTAACCTGTAAAATCCAGAAGTTCCTACTGGCTGTAAAATTAGTAATAGGCAAAGTCGATGCTAAATGGCCTCAAGAAAAAAGGCACAAAAATCTTACAAAAAGTCAAGATCTATAGGATACCTCTTGCAGTACAATACTGAACCTTCTTTCTCCTTCCCCCCAAAATAACATTGTCAGTTATATAGCAAAGCTTTTACTTACTTCTGCTAATGGAAAACTGTGATAACAATCTTTGAATAATAGGGGTTTAGAAATAGCAGCTCCTGGGTCCTTATACCAGCTTTACCAGTCAATACTGTAGTTTTCTTTTTGAGAGGCAGCAGTCTTGGAGGCAGAGAAGGAATCAGTGTCACGCTTTACATCAGTGTACCTTGACCTTTGTTTGTTTTTGGTTTTTAATCTCATGTGAATTATTAAATGCAAATTCAGCAATGCAAAGGAGGAAAAAACCAGATTCTTTTCCTTTTGAGTTTGCTGATTAGTCAGTTGCTTAGTTCATGGAGGATATCACTTGTGTCAAGTTTCTGTGTACTTTTATACAACTGGAGTGTGATACTTACTGTATCTCAGGTGGATGATTTTTTCAATTAGCCTGCAGTTCCTTGGCTGTATTCCCTTTGCAGTCCTGTGTGGATGATGTAGAGCAAAGGTTTAAGGTGTTTTGGACAATTTATGATGTTTAGAGAGGCTATTTGTCAAGAAACAATATCTTCAACAACTTTTATGTTCAATTTTTGTCCTGGGTCTTTTGTTTATTTTTATAGCATTCTTTTTGAGGTGTGAAAGCTAAATTTAGGGTATTGTTTAAAACAGGGGGAAAAGGGGAGAGGAAAAAATAGCCAGTGTTAAAAGACTGAGATATCAGGGGGCACATGACTGTTTCTATGATGGAACTGCAGATTGGAGGGAGCTGTGAATTGGTTTACTCTGACAGCCAAACCGTGAAAGAACGGAAAGATCAGAAATATTTGAAAATGAGATCATACAGCATGTGAACTATACAGACATCTCAACCATGTTTTTTTTATGAGAAGTCTTACTGACATTTGAAAAGCAGAGACCGGTTCCCTAGTCTCAAGGTTGACTGACATTTAGGGGCAGCGTAAGGCATGATTTCCTTCCCCTCTTTTTAAATTGAAGTTTTCATAAATTGGGGTGAAGGAGAAGCCTGGTTACATCTTGCAAAGCATTCACATCTGTGTAGAAATATGAAAAAAGTAACCTGTGACATTTTAAACACTTTGCTGAATCTTGTTTTGTTCTGCATCTATAGAGGCATGGATACAGAGCTGCACTGCTGGGGTGGGGAGGGTAGAGAACTTGAAATGGTTTCATTTCAGATATTTTTCCCAGCAGTTCAAACACAATTGCGCAGAATTATTGAAGTCAGGGAAATTTGGAGTAGTCTATGAGCGCTGCTGAACAAGCTGCCACTCTGTAAGACCAGGGCAGCATGTTTTATCTTTGTCCCAGATGTAAGCAGGCAGTCAGGCTCGTGCCAGGGACAAGTTCAGGAGCAGCTGCATGGGTGGGCAATACTGGCAGCAGCAGAGGGCATTCAGTGAGTGCCACTGAGACACTGTGCCACTACCTTCACTTGGAAAGCACTCACCTTCCTGTGTTTTTCTTTACTAATGTCTATCTCTGTTCTAAGAGTCTCGGGACACTTCCCCTGCAATGGCAGTACCGTGATGTGGGTGATAAAGCTACCAAAGTTACCCCTGCTTACTGGTGCCACAACAGCTGGATGTAAAGTCTGCATTTACCCCTAACTGTGTTTCTTTATTCCAGCAAAGTCTGACCTGCAGTATCAGGGTACTCCTAGTTACAGAAACTCCATCTGCTTCCTTGTTAGGTTTTATAGCTGTTCTCCAAGTATCTTCTTTCTTTGACCCCCAAGCTGACTTAAATTAATCATGTAAGCCCTTAACAAAGGGCTTGATCCAGACGTGCTGGGTAATGAAAAGCAAAATCCCAAGTAGTTGCCTAGGCTGAAAAGTGGCAAAATGTTTGGTAGCAGTTTGAAATGACTGTCTGAGAGAGTGGCGTCACTCTGCAGCTGGTCCTGCTTTTGGGGGTGATTGTTGCAGTCAGGCACTGAAGCTGGTTTAGGGTAATAAAGAACATCAGTGGAGAGCATTAATATTTAGGTGGGCTCCTACTAAACCTATCTAAAGAGGAGTGATATAAGTGACATAAAAATTCCCATATTGTCATTTGAGTAACATAGAAGAGTGACTAATGAACTGCATTGCTTTTATAGCTAAGCAGACTGGGGATAAAACAGGTTCTAATACATCTGTACTATGCAATTATCATGGGAGGAATTTAAGTTTATATTTTTTATTTAATTTTCAGTATCATATATTGCCACATGTGTATGTGAATACAGGCTTCTTGTGTGCTGGGGAACAAAAGCTAAGCTGTACAGTTTAATAGAGATTGTATTTATATCTTTATACTCTATAAATCTATGTTTATGCTTTAAAAGGTCCTGTTAACATTTTAGTAAGCCTTTTTTGCCAACGTGAATGGTTTGGGTGTTTCTGTTGCTCTTACCTTTTAAAAGTAAACCTTAGAAGTACAGGACATGATTCTCTGCTGCTCCAGCAGTAGCCAGCACGAAGTGGGAGGACCATCAGGGAGCGATTTATGACAACTTGCTTCTCAAGCAATTACTGCTCAGGAAACCAAATAAATGATAGTAGCTTCAGGGTTTCTCTGATTAAGGAGCAGCCAGCTGCACTCCTAGTGGACATCATCAGTTTGCAAAATGCAGGGGTACCCTTCTCCTCCCTTATTCCCATTATTTCCTGCTCTTGCTGCTTCCAGATTTCATTCATCCTTCCATCATGTCAAAGTTTCCTTCTTTCCCTTGAAGCAGCTGGGGTTCATCAGAGATGCTAGCCTAATACTGACTGTGTCCACTGTGCCTTTCATGTGCTTATTGCCAGGTGTAGTGTGTCCTCTTGTAAATGACTCTGGAGGAGCCCACAGCAGCACCCACTGTGAGCACCTAACAAACAGCACTGGGCTGGGAGGCTGAAAGCCTCAGGGAGCATCAGTTGACCAGCTCCTGCCTCTCCCCTGGTGGTGGTGAAGCCAGAGGATGTGGCTTCTTCAAAAAAATCTTTCGTTTTGTGGTAGATCTTCCTCATCACTGTGCTGTTTTACAAGCATGGTGTAAGAGTTGAGGTTCCAGTCTGGAAGGGTTTTCCAGGTTTCTAGTGAGTATTTAATGATGTTTGACTGTGTGTGGAGGTTTCTTGAGAAACCTCCAAAGCCTTAGAGTCTCTATTCAAAACCTAGCAAGCAGAGAAAAATATTCTGGATTAGGCACATTTTTAGTGAGCTTTTTAAACCTAAAGCTCTTGACCTCATCTTCTGGAAGGCTTGTGATCCTTCATTTCTTCATGAAAATCCTTTTTTCTTGTTTTCTTGTGCCTGGGTTGTAGGACTCTAAAAAAAAACTGCTTTGCTTGTAAAAGGCTGCATAGAAAGAGGTTTTGTCCTATGGAAATACAGCAATATTAACTAGCAAATCTTTTAAAGCAAAATGACAAAAAGGACAGTGGATAATCCACTAACTGTGTAACATCTGGAACACAGATGTTGCAGAAGAAAGCATCCGGCTTCCTTCATTCACCTTGTGTTGTGAAAATGTAAAACAATAGGAGGGTTGAACCCAGGCTTGTCTTCAGGTTTGCCGTGGGTCCACAGAGCTACCACAGCACTGGGAAAGCTGGAGAAGAAAGCCTGTTTTTCTATAGAGGTGAATTCCACTTCTAGCATTCATCTGTCTCTTCCCCTGAAACAGTTATTTTCTCGCTTTAGTGTGAGCAATGACTGAGACACAGTTTTTACCTTTAGCTTGGAGACAATGGCTTCAACAGGTTTGAAAGGGAAGGGTGCAAACCTGGGTCCATCCCACCATGGAGCAGTCTTTGGGTTCCTGAGTAGTCAGTGGACAGAATGTGGCACCTGCAGAGCTGTCTTTAGGTCTTCAGTTGGAAGGAGTCACACCCTGCAGGTGGCTCTCCTTAACTTAGTGGGATCCTCCAGCTGCCCCCATCCTGACTCAGGTAGGTCAGCTGAGTCCTGGGGTTGAGAGGATCAAGCAAAGCCTCAGAGAGAGGAATAAGCAAAAATCAAGTGAACCAACTTCCACTGAAAATTCTGCCATGTTTACTTACGCCCTCCTTTTCTTGACTAGTGTTTGGTCTCATTTCTTTCATACACTGGTGGTGCTGAGTTAGGATGAGAAAAGACTTGGTCCATCACCAAGCACTAATTTTCAGATAATTAATACTTGGCTCTGCAGTAGCACTTTAGAACCATGACTGGAAGATCACTGATGAAAAGTCTAGCCTGGCATCATCTAATTACTGCTTCTTTTGTATGTGCCAAGGACTTAATGATTTGTTACTTCTTCTAGGGGAAGAGGAAGTGATTGAGTTTCTTATGGGAAGCAGACGTACCACTGGGCTACTGTTAGTGGTGCCATGGGTATGAAGGGCAAATTAAGCTTGGTGAACCTGCCAGGCTTACATTCAACAAAGTCTGGCTCAGGATTTATAGATATTATTCTCTGCTGACAGACATAAGTGGCCCTGTTAACAACAAGGCTTATGTATTTTCTGCCCTTCTCTTCTTGCCCTTCATATCAATTCTGTCTCCCAGTTTTTTGCCAGGACATCTTGGTAGCTCTTTCTCAGTTGAGTTCAGTGAGTTTGTTACTTCCTTGAATTCAGTCTCGTCCTTGATGTTCAACTCTATTTTTTGCTCCATTGCCAGAAAGAAAAAGATGGTGCACCAGGTGTGTTATTGCAGTCTCTCACTGCAGGTTGAAAACCTGTATTCCAGGTTTTTAATATAAAAGAGCTATCTGGTCAGCTGGGGAAATTGAGTGCAGTGACAATGTGGCTCTGTCACTGGCATCCTTTCCCCTAGGCCAGAAGGTTGTACTTCCATTAGTCCTGTACCAGGGCATGGCTCATCCCCAGTGCTGCAGCTCAGTGCCAGGCTACTTGAGGAACAGCACTGTGGATGAAATGCTGCATTGAAGCACCTTGTCCTGGTGGCTAGTGGCCAAGCGGAAGTGGAAATATTCCAGAGAAGGACTTTTACTTTTTTATTCTAAAGAAGAAGGTAATTCCTGTTGTCCTGGTAGTGTTTTGTTTTTGACCTAAGCAAGTGCAAATGTTGAGGTCTTTGTGAAAGAGCCATGGGTCAGCACACAGTGGTGTCTCTGTTCATGGAAATGGTCACTCCCCTGACAGTTTAGTCAAGGGTATTTAGGGTGCCACAAATTTAAGAGGCAAATTATAAAATTAAGCTGGATTCATGAATATAAGAAAGCACAGAAACAAAAAGCCAAGTGCTGGGTTTCATACTGGATAGCTCATTAACTTAAAAACAGAGTAGGAATGTAAATTATAACCCTTGTTATTACTCATAACTACAGTTCAGACGATAACTTGGCAGTTTGCCCACGACTCTTTTATAAACTAGTAACCTCCGGAATAAATTATACATCATACATAATACATAATTGTCCTTAAAAAGGCAATAATTGTTCTAAAAGGTAGAGTTTGCCATGTGTTTCACATGAAATGTACGCCACAAAGCCAGCCCAGTTGCTCAGGCTCCAAGTTCCTGGGTAAGCTGTGTGCTCAGCAATACTGGAATTTCAAGCTGCTGCCCCAAACCTGTGGTGTCCCAGTAGTATTTCACGAAACCAGTATGTATTGTCTTCTTGTATTCTCCTGTTCTAGAAGTCTCTGTGCTTCTTCCAGCTTGGGCTGTGGCAGATGCCCTCACCCTTCTTTGGTTTCCTTATTGATGGGTCCTGATATATGGACCATGTGTCAGCCTGGAGGGACTCATATCCTGGGGTAATTGCTGGATTTAAAACAGAGTCTTATTCCCATGCAGTCAACCTAAATCCTTTGTCCTCCCAGAATGAGACACTTGTGCTTGGTTGTGCTTTGTTTGTGGGAGACACCAGCAGAAAGGCAACAATAGAAACACACACCACAAGAAACAGCCTCTTCCCAGTCTCAACATCTCTTCATGTACACAAGATACTGTGTAGGCTCCTTCAACTCTTATTATTCCTATACACATTTAGCAGAAAACCCCCACATCCTACCCAAAATCCTTTTTTGAAAAACATGCTTCCTCATGGTTTTTGTTTCAGATTTTTTTGGTTTGCAGTTTTATAATGTTAATGCTGGGTTGCCACTACGAGGCTTTGTTTCTATGATCAAACTTCCTGTTAATTCTCTTTGCTTGTAGGTATTTCTGTAAGATAGACAGCAAGAAGGTTATATGTACTTTGTCTTTTTTTTCTGCCGTGTTTATTTGTCTGCACAAGACACATTACAGGAAACCTTTCACACGGGAGTTGCTGTGTTGCTGTAATAATTGATACTGGAAAGTTATGTGAAGGTCTTGTTGTGCTAAACAAACTAGCTTTTTCTCAGAATAGAAAGATAAATGGTGGACCTAAAAAAGAAAACCCTTTAAAAATGACCTATAGTGTAAGATATATAAACTACAGGAAAAGTACCCACATATTTTTTATCATAGAAAAGAAACGTTGCTATTTTTCTACCACAGTAACGGAATAATATGTTCAGTTAGCAAAAACTCATACAGACAAATGTTAAGATGCTAATAGATGTTGCAAGCCAGAACTTGAACAGAGAATTCTGCTTTCCTAATGTGGGTTTGCTGCCCTTCAAATGATTAGATTCTGTCAATCAAAGACTGTTTTCACATATAAAGCTATTATAGTCTGATCTTCCTCATTTCTGAAGGGCAACCAAACTTGAATGCTCTTGGTGATAAAATACTGGTTGCTTTATGCCCTGATTTTATAGATGGGTGTTAAAACAAATTTAGTCTTAAACTTTCTGTGGAAATAATTTGAAATGCAATTTGCTATGCATGTATTCATCTTCTCTCCTCTTGCTCTTCAGATTTTTCCATTGATATATTGATTATAGTAGATTAAAAAGGTTATCTCACACCAATTTCCACCATGGCCCATCTCACCCTCCAGTCTTCCAGCTGAGCTTACTCTTAGCTATCTAAATGAAGGATCTGCAAGAAAACACATCTTTGCTCCTGAGCTAGCGGCCTAAATTTAGTAGATATGAGTGGTCTTGGAACTGAGTTAGTTTGGTGGTATGGGGCTTGTAGGCTGCCTGTGAACACAATATCCTGCTATCCCAGGTCTTAGAGTGATGTTGGAAGTCCAAACACTTCAGTGGTTGACACTACTTCCCCCATTCTGAGGTGGGACTAAGCTTTGAGGTGACTCTCTGTGGTGGAGTTCGCAGGGGTCCGAGGATGAGGGAAGAGATGAGGATCTGACTCCAATTTTCAGAAGGCTTGATTTATTATTTTATGATATATATTATATTAAAACTATACTAGAAGAATAGATGAAAGGATTTCATCAGAAGGCTAGCTAAGAATAGAGAAAGAATGATAACAAAGGCTTGTGACTGACCAAGACACTCCGGACAGCTGGACTGTGATTGGCTATTAATTACAAACAACCACATGAGACCAATCACAGATCCACCTGTTGCATTCCACAGCAGCAGAAAATTGTTGTTTACATTTTGTTCTTGAGGCTTCTTGGCTCCATGGCAGCGTGACTCCATCCATGGCTCCACGGCAGCATGATTCCATCTCTCTGCAGCTGGCTAGATTGGAGCTCTCACCAGGACTCATGGTGGTGCAGCCGTGGGAGGTGACTGCAAGGGGTAGTCAGTGCAGAGAGCTGAAGAACCACAATCAAAACACACAAAACCCCCCAAGAGATTGAATAATAGTCAGCAAGCATTAGTTAAAAATCTCAGTGTTTTCTGTTGTGGTTTCTTTCTGTGCAAAACCCTGCATGATAATAATGTTCTTGTGTCAACCTATGATATTTCCTGTTGAGATTTCTTAATGGTGCTTATTAGTTTAATTAAAGAAATACAAATTATTGGAAGGCATAAGCACAGACAAAAGTAAGGTTGAAGAATCTATTCAAGCTTTGTGTTCCCTGCTTTTCTGAGCGCTTGATTTCAATATTTGTGCTACAACAACTCAAACAATGTTTTTGGGAGTTGTGTGTGTTTTAGACAGATAATTACACTTACATCAGGCATTGCTCTTGCTCTGTCAGGTCTGAAACTCTTGATGGCTTTGGTATTCCAGCTCTAAGAAACTTGTCTTTTAGGGCTAGGCCACTATTTCAGGGTTAAAAATAAGTTACCTTGTGAGGTTATTGGAAGTTTTACACCTGTAGTGATACAAATAGAATAATCTACTGCACTCTAGTCACTTAAAACCCACTCTTTCTGAACACAACTGTCAAACTTCCCTGCTAAAGAGGTAAAAGAAAAGGTTGTGGACATGGCTGGAGAAAGTCCACTTCTACTTGCAAACAGTAATCATGGCTTTTAGCTATGGTACTTGATCTAAACAACCTGCTTTTGCCTACACCATGTGTCTGGAACCACACACTGTATGGAGTGGTTGACCAAGAGAGTTGATTTGTGTCCTGTCAGGCTGGATGCAGGGCAGCCTTACAGCGTGGGCTCACTGCCTTAGTCTGAATTTACTTGCATTGCACTGGAAAATTGGGCAAAGCTCTCTTCCTGGCTGCAAACTCTTCATGCCCAGACTAAGCCTTGGATGGCTATTGTGCTTGCTTTATCTTCGGTCTTCCTCCTCCATCTCTTGCAGAAATCAGTGTGTATTGGGGTTTCTTAGTATAGAGTGTTGCAGGAATGCTTAACTGTCTGCTCTGATGCCTTCCCTGCCCAGAGGTACATCAGCAAGTGCCAGTTATCATGTCCCTGTCAGCCAAAGGATGTCAAATAATAAGTAGCTTTCACCTGTGCATCATGGTGCTTCTCGGACAGTGTGGGACAGGTAATTATAAACATCTTGGGTTTTTTCTTTCTTCCTCTGTGAGGAAACACTCTAGGTTAGCCTGTGATTTGGAGCTTGCTCTGTGTTGTGGCAGGAGGGGGTCTGCTGATGGTCTCACTTCCCTCAGCTCATACTAGAGTAATGGCACCTCCTTCCCTGGCCTGAAGTGCCTGTGTTTGTGTGCCACAGGCTCATTAAACCAGAGCAATTTCACTTCTGTAAAGGCCTTTATGGTGTTGTCTCATGGAGCTAGGTCTGTCTGAAGACATCCAGAGTTTAGGGCAGTTAAAGCTTCTGATGGAGATTACCATAATCACAAGTGATCAACATTGAGTGCTTTCTCCCCTCCATCTTCCCTCCCTCCCTCCCTCCCTCCCTCCCTCCCTCCCTCCCTCCCTCCCTCCCTCCCTCCCTCCCTCCCTCCCTCCCTCCCTCCCTCCCAGCACGGCTTGTCTCAGGTCAGGCTGCAGAGAGGCTGCTTGGAGAAAGTGCAGTGACAGCCACGCTCAGCCCAGACACTGTGCCCAAAGGGTGACACCACTGCCCACCTGCCAGACCATTGGGTTTAGGTTATTGCTGTATTTCCACCAAAGGCAACTGAACTGGCACTTTGCTTAACAGTGCTATACTGATACTCCTTACCTTCATCTCTTAATTTGTATTGTAATCATAAACTCATGGTTTATGTAATTGTGATTCTTGTTTTAAGTGGCATTTCTCACAGGTTTGCTTAAGAATGCATCCTTCTTAGCTGTTTTCCCTCAGTCACATCTTTTCCAGCTGGTGGTAATGTTTTGAGATAACAGCCTAAAGTCAAGACAGTGAAAAAAGGGTTAAAGGCAAGAAATAGAAGTACATCCTCGATAGATGAATCCATTTTTCCACTAATTAATAGCATGCATCTAGCAATGGAAAGCTATTAAAACATGAAGGTATGTTTTGTGATTCACATTTATCAACCACTATACATGCTGAAGTTCCATTATTTATTCTGTATTTTTAACATAGTGTATGGATTTTTTTCATTCAAATGTAATAAGTACCAACAAAACCCTTTTCCCCCCCTCCATTCAAGTACATATTCATGCAAAAATGAAAATGTAATAAGAACAGTACATTCTTATGTCAACAGTAACCTTTAAATGGTGTTCTTTAGATAAAACTGTGAATACTGGAAAAGAAAAAAAAAAAAGAAAGATAAGTGGTTCCTGTATTCATCTTAGTCCAAAATCTATTCTACCCACTGCTGGTTGCTGGCATTGTTTGATGATATGACAGAGTAACAGAGTATCAGATTATCAGAAAAGGAGATTCCCAATTTAATAGTTACTTGCAGAAATCAAAGTATTTTTTTCCTTTATCTTAACATCTCAAAAATAAGTAGCTGTTAAATTTCAAATTGTGTAGCCTTCGTGATTTGTCATCATATCATGGATGCACTTGGCTGTCTAACATCAGGGAATCCAATAACTCCCGTCACATAAGAAGAAAAGAGAAAATCCTATTGGATAATGGTTTGCATTCTCCCCTACAGTGATTTATTTCTGTCACAAGACTTAATTTTATCACGAGGCAGATGCTCCATCTATATCAATGCAGTACATTCCTGCATTCATTTGTTTCACACCAAAATTGTACCTGATCTATTTTCCAATGCAGTTTGGCTTATTTAGTACACGGAGTGATTAGATGGTGTTTAATCACATGTGTAATTTCTAGTCTTCATAATTCTCAAGCATAATAAAGCGAGGCCTATGTAAAGAAGCATAATATTAAATTAAATTGCAGAGAGTAGCAGTTAGAGATGCAGCTGGTGTTAACGTTTCGATCTCTAGCATGTCACGGCTGAGCATGTCAAGTGGAATAAGCCGAGCTTACTCAGGTGATCAGGTGATCAGCCCAAGGAGAGTGTGCCAAACCTTGCCTTGCATTAATTTCTCTCTGGCTAAAATGAAAAAAATGATCATCACGCCTTCTCCTTTGGAATCTGCAGCTGCTCCAAGTGCAGAAAGCTTATCCTGTGTGTTTCAGCAAGAAACGTGGGTCCTATCAACACTTTCCCCCACCCCTCCGTCTGCCACTTAATACCGCTTATACTCTCCCGAATAATCATCTTTATTCGGCGGGGCAGCTGAGGTCCGCAGGTTGGGATCCTCTGCCAAGTGCCATTACGCCATGGGAGTGGGCTGGGGCTACTCAGCCACCCTTATCTGAGCCACTGCTGGCCCAGAGAGCTGAGCTGCCTCCCTGGGATGCACAGCAGTCCCAGGGAAGGGCTGTCAGATCACTGAACTTCTCAATCAGCAGAGGATATATGTGATTCCTGTTTTGACATTCTGCCTGGAGGACCATCTATTGTCAGCTGCTATTGACAAGTGACAGCAGGGCTGTGACTTACAGGAAGTTTATCTTCTTTTCCCTTCTTTTTTTGTTTCCCTTCTCTTTTTATAAATAAACCTTGACCAGCTGCCTCTCCCTTTGGTATGGAGCGTGGACAAGTGAAGGTAGGAACAACAGAAAGTTTCCCAAATTTACAATTTCATAGTAGCACTACAAGGGAATGAATAGATGCGGAAAGAGACCGAGGTAATGACAATTCTCCAAACAGCTGTTGTATGATTCAGCTTCACTACTTCAGTTAATTAATCAGCACCTTGCTGGCAACTCTAGGGGAGATACTCGTTAGACACTGGTAGCAAACAGACAATGCTTTCATATCAAATATGTTCAACAACATCTAATACCGCGATAACTTCCACAAAAGAGGGCAGGGAATACAGAGGCTCATAAAGGTGCTCCCGAAGCAGCATTTCATATCCTGGTACATATGAATGTGCTACATATGCTGCCTACTTTGTTACTGCTCTCTGGCCTAAAGCACTGTGAATTAACAACAGCGAACTTTGACACCTTCACTAGAGGCATTTATCTGAGGTAGCATTCCTATAAATACATTTATGTAAGTACTGTGTATGAGTGCCCACTGTTCATTGCTGCATTTGTGTAGGATTGGAAAGACCATGCATTCTAAATGACTCTACTCTCTATTTTGCTTCAGGATTAAAATAGACAACTTAGGTCTTTCATGCAAAGATGTCCTGTAGAATGCCAAAATGTGGTTAAGATGAAAAAACTCAGTCGTGAGAGTGCTGAGTCTACATATTGTCTCTAAGATTTCCCTCTATTCTCTTTGGCTTAAAAATGAGATTCTTTGCATCCTGCCCACTAAGTTGATAAAAGCATTTATATTTTATGAGGAATAGTGCACAGAAAACTTAAACCAATGAAATTACATGTCCACAATTGTAGTATGTTTTATATTTTAATACAGTCCTAAAATTGCCATCAATGAATGTTAGCTTCAAGTTAAAGACAAAACAGGCTCTAAAAAGAAGTAACAGCCCTGTTAGGAAAAGAATTCCCTCTGGCCATGCTGATTTCCTGGTAAATTGCAATTCAGTGACTGTACTTCCTTTTCTGATACCTCTTCTCTTGCTTTGTTCACTTTTCTGATTTAACCCTCTTGTAGGTTAGGCAGTAAATTGCAATGGAAATGACAGCTCTTAAGAGACTGAAATATATTTGCTGTCAGATGTTCCACACATGCTCAGTTTAATTTTTCAGTTGACTTTATTGATTTATTAAGAATGATTATAGCCTGCATATCACTTCATATACATAATTGTCACATAAATCTGCAATATTACTGGCATGTAGTCATGTCCATTGTGGAACACAGGGAATGAACTTTAATGTTTAATGTGGTGCTTGTGGAGTTCAGTACCAGGTGGTTTTAGGGGTTAGGGGTTGTTCTCAGTCCACCTGAGACCTTGTGGAGATGCAGGTGGAGGCATAACCTCAGGTAGGACTCACTGATGCAGTTGTAGGAGCCACCAGTGCTCTGGAACAGGGCTCAGAGTTGTATTAAGCAATTTATGTGGACAATTTATCCGGTCTGCCGCCATGTACTGATGTAGACAATTATAGCTCCAGCTCTTTAATGAAACGTACATTATGGTAGAAAGAATATCATAGCTTCTATTATACTCAGGGGAACTATAAAGAGAAATGTCCTTTTTTAAATTAGCTTTACGGCGCTGAAGCTTTTATGTATTTACATGCAAGTACACTATTAACCCAAACTACTTGTTTTGAACTCTCTCTGTTGTCAGCTCTTGGGAAGTGACACAGGCTGGTAGAAAAACTTCTTTTGTGCCTACCGTTAAGCATTGCTGGCCTTTAGTGTTAATGGGAGCCTGCTAAAACTTCCACTTTACTGCAGTCATTCACAGACAGTGAGAGCAGGATGCTCTCTTAATCCTCCCTAATCTGTAGCAAAAACCTCAGATAAAAAAGGACTTTTTGTCTAATCCGGCTTCTCAGGTATGGTTTACTTTAGATTTGAGCTATAAATATCTTTCTTTACTTTGTTCTTCTGAGAAGCAAACTGCTGAAAATGGGGCATGGATTCATTCTTCAGTTGCCCATTCGAGAAAGAGAGAAAAAACACTTCTAATTTGGAAAAGAGCAAAATAAAGACAAGGCTTTTGGTGTGTGCCCTCCAATTGGTGAATGCATCCTGTTGTAGAGCTGCCTTTTGCCTTTTCAACCCCCAGGCAGCCACAGGCATGAGGCACCAAGTGCTGACTGCTCTTGAGCATCAGGAAGGTTCAGCCTCTGTTTCCAAAGGTTGCAGACACTTCCATCTGCACCTGAAGGAATTGTCTCCACACACCTTTGTTTTAGCATTTAAAAATATATATTCAACACTTGCTCTTAATAATTCTTATTTACTAAAAATAGCACTATGAAATAAAGAGAAGGGGTGTGGTAAAGACTGTGCTTGGAATGAAATAAAATTTAACAGCTTTGCCATTGACTTCTGTCAACTCAATATTTAATCTGCATTTTCTTTATCTTATTCAGTGTCTCAGATATCCTTAAATTACAGTAGTTATTCAGCAGCAGGCCAATCCAAACAGAAGTGAACTCAACAGATTGTTTTCCTTTGTTGCCTGTAATGATGCCAGATGAAAATCATCTCCACTAAAGTCCAGTTTCTTAAGTACTCTTTCTTATCTGAGTGTGGAATTTGGAAAGGAGAAGTAGCTAAAAAGTGAAGTAAATGCCAGAGAAATTAATTGTAATTACTTGATACAAGTGGGTATAAAAGTAATGGACTGTCTGAAGACTTTCCATTATTCCTGGTTTCTTTTGCAAACTTGGAGAGGAGATTAAAAATGGATTTATAAAGTTGTTGATGAGAATTTACATGATATCCCAAACCAGACTTCAACAATGAAATGCAAACAATGTAAACCAGGCTTCAACCATGACTTGTAAATCATTATTCCCTGGTAGCAGTGTTATGGTCTTCTCTATAGCCAGATGAGGATGTCTGTTTAAGGCTATCACTGAGCTAAAAAGAAAGTAACTTATATCATCTACCTGGGCATGGCATATGCACCTGATTTACCGTAAGCCCCCAGACTGCAGCAATTCCTGGATGTCTTTGTCCAGTCTGAATCAATTTTCTTTCCCTTTGCTTTGGAAAACTACTGAACAAAACTCCCTCCTTTTGAGGAAAAAGAAAACTGTCAGAGCCCTGCAAATAGGATAATTTTGAAATGTGTAATGTTTTCCACATACTTAATGCAGGGGATGGGTAAAGGGTGGATTTTATAATCCCTTGAAACCGTGTGTGTATATCATAGATATAAAATGTATATAAAATGGGAGAGAAAAGGTTGAATTTGGATCTATAGTCATTTGGAGTCAGAGAGTAATGATGAGAATGTCATCCGGTAATGAGGGGCTAATGGGGCTAAACTTCATCAATTAAATCCTTTCTCTTTTATAGATTCATAGATTATAATGCCAGAAGGGAATACTGTGATAATCTAGCCTGACCTCGTCTTACAACATATACCATCAAACTTCCCTGAAATAATTCTTGTTTGAACAAGAGCATTTATTTCAGAAATAAAGCATCCAACCTTGATTTAAAATTGCCATGGTTGGAAATGCCTGAGAAACCCTGATAAATTGTTGGAATGGTTAATTATATCTGTCTGTTAAAGGGGCCCACCTTCACTCTCCTCTGACTTTTTTCCTCTTTTCAGAAGGAGCTGGTGAAGTGAGGTCTTTGTGTATTGTGGATATGACTGGCTGTAGGTTACCTGGAAGCTTCCCATCTTAAAATCTGTCAAATCTCATTTCCTTTTATGACAAGGTAACGTACCCAGCTGATCAAGGGAAGCCAGTTGATGCAATCTTTTGGATTTCAGTACCACTTTTGATACTGTTGCTCACAGAATCCTTCTGGACAAAATGTCCAACACAGCTGGATAAAAACATCGTGGTGTGATGGGAGAGCATGTCCCTGGCCATGAGTCAGGGACAAAGGGTTACAGTGAATGGGGTGACATCAGGGTGGTGACCTGTCACTAGTGGGGTTCCACATCCCTGCTCCATCCTCAGCCCTGTGCTCTTCAACATCTTCATAAAGGACTTCAGTGCAGGACTGGGAGGTATACTAAGCAAGTTTGCAGATGATGGAAAGCTGGGAGGAGCTCTTCTTCCTCAAAGGTAGGGAGGTCCTGCAGAAAGTCCTCAACAAATCAGAGGGCTGAGCAATCACCAACCACATGAAGTTCATCAGGTGAAAGTGTTGCATTCTGTACCTGGAATGGGGTAACCCTGGATGTATGTACGACTGAGGAATGAGGTGCTGGAAAACAGAGCAGCAGAAAGCGATGTGAGGGTCCTGGTCAATGGAAAGTTAATATGAGTCAGCAGCACCCTGGCAGCCAGGAGGGCCAGCCCTGTCCTGGGGGGCACCAGGCACAGCATGGCCAGCAGGGCAAGGGAAGGGATTGTCCTGCTCTGCTCTACACTGGGGCAGCCTCACCTCCAGTGCTGTGTGTGTGCAATTTTGGGCACCACAATGTAAGAAAGATAGGAAGCTCTTAGAGAGTGTCCAAAGGAGGGCAACAAAGATGGTGAAGGGCCTTGAGGGGAAGGGGTGTGAGGAATGGCTGAGGTCACTTGGCTTGCCCAGCCTGGGGAAGAGGAGATTGAGGAGAGACCTCACTGCAGTTACAACTTCCTCATGAGGGGAACAGGGGGGACAGGCTCTGATCTCTGCTCTGGGGTGGCCACTGACAGGATCCGAGGTAATGACATAGAGCTGTTCAGGGGAGGTTTAGATTACATATTAGAAAAACAGTAGTTGGGCACTGGAACTGGCATAATCTTTCAGGCTGTCCTGTGCAGGGCCAAGAGTTGGGCTTTGATGATCCTTGAAGGTCCCCTTCCAACTCAGAATATTCTGTGATTCAGATAAGCACTTCAAGCAGTGGGGAGAACAAGGGGTGACTTGGAGCTTCCTGAGCTAGGTAGGGGTGTGTGCTTCACCTCATCTCCCAAGGGCAAGCATAAACTTGGATAGTACAGGGCACTCCACATGGGCATCCTTGCAGTGCTCTGCAGCGTGAGGCATGTGGGATTGCCCTGCTGGCTGCCTGGACCAGCCCAGCATCCTGTACAGTTTTAAGTGTCCTGAGCCTTCCTGAGTGTTCTTGTACCGTGGTAGAGAGCTACTCTAGTTCAGACCCACCTTTTATTTCAGGATATTAACTCTCCTTGCATATTGGGATGTGTTGTTATCAACTGAGTAATAGCCAGGGAGCTGTTCCTTGGTATGAAGGACACAGTTTGCATCCTGGGACTTTTTTATGCTTTACAAGCTTGCCAGTGATAGTTATAGGGGCAAAATTCTCTTGGAGCAGATACTGTTCAGAGTTGCTTTACTTGATGTCTTTCTCTCTTTTGCCATACTGTCTCTGCTTCTCTCCTTTGAGAACCAGTTTTACAATAGGATATGGAGCAGGGATGGAGTGCAGAGATGCCACCTGAGTCCAGAGGGACTTGGTTGCCTTTGCAACTTCGTTCCTAACTCAGTCACTTCCTCATGCTCACCTGCTTGCACTTCCTCACAGTAGTTTCCCTGCCAAGAAGCATCCTTTGGATGTGGCTGGGACACAGTGAACACTCCACAGGAGTTATCAGGGAGCACTGAGAAGAGAAGGAAAGGGCAAAATGACTCCATATCATGCTCATCCCTGTCCTCAACTCAGCTGCTTCTGTCACTTGCCTCTTCTTAGGAGGACGGAATGAGATGTGTTTCAGGATCCTTTTGGAAGTGGAGAAGGACATGTCAGTGCAAGGGGTAAATCAGGGATGTAGCAGAGCTTTGTCTTCCATCATAAAGGTTTCTCTACAGCCCTGCCCATGCCTGAGCTGACCCAGCCCCATCACATTTCTGCACTGGAAATGCAGTGCCCATTTAAGAAGTACTCATCTAGAAAATGGAAGTAGAAAGATTTTTCAGAGAGACCTAGAAGAAAAATTACTTCAGTTAGTAATTAATGGTATTTGCACATGTCTAGCATTTTAATATCATGCAAGAGTTTGCAGGCACTAGAAAATCCTGAGCTACTGGTTTGGATGTCTTACAAATGAGGGATATAAAAATAACTGGAGTCACACATGGGAATGTGACATGCTGGAATGGAGAACCTGGCTCTCCAGGTCATGTAGCACATTTCTTACCTTCCTCAAATTTTTGTGTGGCTCGTCCCAGTGTCTCTTCATGTTCTGCACACTTTCTGCAGGTAGAAAGTATTTTATATTGAAAAGGGTATTTTTCCTGTAGTTTTGTGAAAAATGGTTTTTACTTTTCCAGTTGGGGTAATCAGAAATCCATTTAATTAGCAGTTCTATTCCATTGTGAACATACTCTCTGTGGGATTGAGATTCTCCATTTCATGCAGTGAGAAACAAAGACCCTCTGTTTGGCAGCAGGAGATGTTCAGTTCAGTCCCAAAAGGGCGACCCATCAGACCCACCAGGCTCTCATTTCATTTTTCCTGAGAACTGGAATTCTAAGGGAATAAGGGTTGCTTCTTGCCAGGACTTAGGGCAGCCCTTAAAACTGGTCAAATGAAGATTTTCAGTTTACATTATTAGGAAGATGAATATTTATGCTTTTTCTGTAAGCTGAAAAGCCTTGAGTATCTCAGGAGGAGTTTATGGCCTTTCATCATCTTCATTGATCAGGATCAACATTAATCAGGTAAATTAATCTGAAAATGCCTTTGCCTCTCACCATCACAAAGCAAAACTCCTCCTGTCCTGTCCTACACCATTTTCATCAGATTTTTTTGGCTGAGAACAGAAGTGAGAGAATACAGAAGTGCCAGGCATCCACAGCTCCCAGGAGAGACTGCTTCAGCAGCAAACATTTCCCAAAGAGCTTCCCATGCCAGTGGTACATACACGGCTCCAAAGAGTCAGGATCACCAAAACACTGGCCTGTGAACCTCTGGCTCTTCTTGAAATGCCTATTGCTGTTCCTCAGCTGGAGCTCTGTCTCCAGAGAAGCACTTGTGCTCCTGCTGCTCTGAAAGGGTGGATAAATTGGGTTCTCAAAGGCAGATGGCAGTTTCTTATGGATAATGTAGTATTACAGTAATTACTGTAGGAAAATGTTGTAACCTAATGTGTATTAATTCTGCTACTATCATCTAAAATATATTAATGTTGTGGCTGTACTATTCTGTTTAGTGGTTGCATTAATACATACTCTGTGAGTATTATGGTACAATTGCATTTATATTGCCTACTTTACCATAATATTTACAATAGTATTACTTACAAAATTCTGGACAACGTTGCCTGATTTCATGGGTGGGTCCTACCACAAATAGTAGATTTCATGGCTTTTTGTAGATTATTAGGAAAGTTATATGTGGGAGTCATTAGTATAGCTTAAGTAGTTATCAATACAAATTTGATGAACAATGAAACTAAGCACCTGTCTCTCAGCAGTAAAGCTATTAGGATACATAATATAGCATTTGTATTGAAGTTTCTGACCACTTTTTTCTTCCAATGTATTAAATTCAGTTGATTGTGAGAGTACTCAGGTGCTCTAGAAAACTAGACTGGGTAGCATATGTTTCATGAGGACACAGGCAGGATTGCACAAGTACCTTCTTACCCACAAAACCAGACCAAAACGTGAAAAAAAAAAAAAGGTAAGTCCCAAAATATCATTATAAAAATAACCCGCAGTTTGTGCATTGTACTTGCTTCCATATGCTTTAGGTATACTGTATTGTTACAGCTGTCTGCCCAACTTTTGGGGAAATAAAGCAGCCCCTGGCTTCTCAAATATTAAGATCTTTGGTTTGACTTGTCACATGCCTGTAAGACCTGGAGTTCTTCAGCCATGAAGATATCCATTACATAGACTCCTGCATGTCCTTCCCTGGCAGGAGCCACTCCAGACAGGAGTTGCACTTTGGGACCAGTCCAGCTGGAGGTACAGGGAGGCTCTGCTTTGCCCACTCACTATTGCAGAGGCATAAAATGCACTGCCCTGGGAGGAAACAAATCCTACCATAATTTTTACTGCTCTTTTCTGATCTCTGTTTGTTTTCCTGTTATCTAGAACTATATTGCATATTTTAGGCTATAACACTGGCAGGATCTGTTTAAAGACAATTAAAATGCAAAATTTAAGGTTGCATGGGAGTATAATTTTATATGATTTACTCTGCTGCTTTTGCCAGGCACTCCACTGTCACCAACATAACATTTGGTAAATAACTGAATTTAAGAAGTGTGCTAGCCACAAGGTATTATCCCTACCAGTCTTTTTTTCTTTATCTGCTTTGAGCAAACTCTTTCATATATTGAAAATTTGTTAACGATGAGAATAAGGCTTATACAAAAGGGCTTAGCATTTAACATTTTCACACACTATTGAATTGTTAAACTTCAAAGATTTTTTCCTTCTGATTGCTAAGCCTTAATTAAAGCAGATTGCAAAATAGTAAGTGTACAGGGAGAGATTTGCAGGAGATATTTGGAATCAGAAAATCTCAGCAATGGTTTAGCTACATTTTCTTCTGACCTCTGAGCGCAGAACTTACCCCAGCTGAGGCTCTGAGAGTAAATCCTGACAGCATTAAAGTCGGTAGCAAATTCACTCAATCTCTGGAAAATAGGTCCTACAATTACAGACTTAAGAAGCTCAATCTGCTTACTTTGTCCAAGAGGAGGATGTGAGATGATGTGATGGTCTACAAGGTATTACCTGAAGACGATGCCTTCGATAGGGATAGCTCCTTAATCGAGGTGAAAAAGGCAAGCTGAGATGCCAGGGTTAAAAAATGATCCAACAAATTCAGAGGAGAAATTGGCTACTCTCCCTCAGGAGTCAGATCCCAACTTCTGTGACAATGGGAGGGGAATGGCTGGGAGAGGAATGAGTTCCCTGCTGGGAGCTTTTTAGTCAGATTAAAACTTCAGAGCCTTGTTTCCCCAGGGGGCAGAGGACCCTGCTGGGATCCTGGTGCCAGGACCTATGGAAAGTCTCCCTATGCTTTGTGTAATCAGAAGTTCGCCCCCAAGAAGTTTTATCAGTTTTGGCCTTGCAGCTTCCAGCTACATCAAATCTCTCCCAGGCAGTGCTATTTCCATTAGCTGTGCCATGGACATGGGGGTATATGTGGCACATGCAAGTGGCAAGAGAGGTGACAGGGAGTAACTAGAAAAGCAGACTAAAAAGCATATGGGTGAGACCAACCTATGCTGCTGCCCAAAGCTTAATGGTCCCAAAATCTGCCTGTTATCAGGGGCCAGCAGATAGCAGTTACTACACCTCAGTGAGTGACACATCACTTCTGAAAAAAACAAAATTAGAATTTCCTGCAGAATTAGAATTTCTTCCCCAAAGACTGGTTGGATGGGGTGGGGGTTAGTGCTTTCCAGCCATCCCTCACCACCCTTCCCTGCTGAGCAGCAAGGCATCTGCCCCGTGTGCCCCACAGGGTCCTGGGGGCAGGCTGCCCATGCTGTGTCCCCCACGTCACCTGGGACTTGATGTGGCTCACCAGGACTGCAGACAAAATGGAATGAGGGGAGGTTATCCTGGCATATGACCTCATTTGCAGTAAAAAATGGTTTTCTGTAATAACACAGGTTATTATTCAGAAGATAGTGTGGAAGGAGGATTAAGATTCAGTCATAATTGCATGTTTGGTGTCGTGTACTGTACACAGAGGATGATGTACCTAAATTACATATCCCCAAAGGCTCCCTGACAAACACTCTGTGAGTCTCCAATAGAAAAACCCCCAAACCAGTGCCTTATAACCCTGCCATTAAAAAGACCAATCCTATAAGCACTATTTTGTAAAAAATATTTCTGGGTATTTCATCCAGCCATATTTTCTCAGATCTTGTGGTTCTTTACAAAGGGCTTTAGTTCTGAGAATTTAAGTAAAAAAAGTCATCGTATTTAAAGGCTAACTGATGGGGATAGCTATAAGGAAAACTATTATGAATGCCCCTCTTTTTCCCTTATCCAAGCTCTATTCATCTCATGTAAATGTTTCAGAAGCAGTTTTCCTTTGCCTTAAGGCATTTCAATTAATGCTCAGATACATGCTGGTGAAAGCTTTATCTTATGGTTTTTTAGTCTGATTCCCTAATATTCAGCAGCAGGTTTAGGACATCAATAGGTAGCAATGATTAACACGAAAAAGTGAATTCAATCTTTTTTCTCTTGAGAGAGCTCACATTTTCCACATTGTTTTAGGAGCGCTTTGCTCCCTCCCTTACTGTCAGAGATAGGTCTCTGTTACAGGGGCTCAGTAGCATTTCCCAGAGGCATATTCCCATGCCTGCAGCTTGACAGGGATCATGGCAAAAATAAAACCTACATTTTGATTATCATTAAAACTGGAGACAAGTCTGTTCTTAACTTAGCATAATGCACCAAGGTGTTCCAATAGTATTTGCAGTATGCTGCAGTATTTAGAAAGCAACTGTGATAGCCTGTGAGTGGAGTTTGCAGCTGACAGCACTGACCTGACAAATGTGAGATAGTTCAAATAGACTTTTACTCACTCCAATTATTCAGTGCTGAAACTATACAATTAGTTGTAAATCCCTGGGATTATTCTTTTCCATCTCTAAAAAGGAACAAAACCACTTTTCATGGCCGTGTAGGTTTCTGCTGTTGGTTTCAAAACTGAAAAGATCACTTTAAAATGACATGACATGCTCTCTTGATTTTCATATGATATTAAAAATTCATTATGTCATTGATTCTTTTCAATATGTTAAGAGTAATAGTTATCCAGTTTGCATTTATGGAGCCAAGTCTGTTCTACTTGATTGGAGAAGAGGCTTTTGCATTGTGGATTTTAAATGATGTGTTTACAGGCAAAAAGAGAATTTTCTCTAATGCTTCTGTAATATTACAGTATTACTGTAACAATACCATGATATATTTATGAAATGCTGATATTTTCACATAGATTTTTCCAATAATACTGGGGTTAGTCTTTCCCACAAGCCAAGTAGATTTACCAAGACTTCTGAGTGTGAGACAATGTGAAAAGGTGGATGTTATTTAAAAATAGGTAAAAGAACAAAACCTGAAGCCCAAGCAAACATAGGTTAATGAATTTCTGCAATGGTGTCACAGCCTCTAAGTGTTCTCCAGTTGTCTTTTCTACTTCTCAGTCCAGTGGGCTACTTCTAGGCTGAGATTGATATTACTTATTTGCATGTGGTATAATTTTAATAACATACACATATATACCATAGAGATGATTTGGAAAAAGAAGAAGAAAAATGTCTCATGAAAACTGTGATAGAGGACGTGATGTGAACCTAGGGAGAATATCTAGATTATATCTCGCCCTTATGATTTAAGCACACAGTGAACTAGTCCTCCTGAAGTAAATACATGCATTATGAACAGAATAGAAGTCCATGTAATTTAGGTTCCTAATCCCTAATTAATTAGATTCTTAATCCAGGTCTCCCCCTGTGAAGGCTTTCAAAGGCATCTACTTCTCTTTGTTGAGTACAGAGAAAATTTCCACCCTCATCTCCAAAAACATGATGGAGTGGGTTGAGCAATAGTGGTGAAGAAAGCCTGGAAACTGGAGTAACTGGGAACAACGAAATGAAATTTGATTTAAAATATGGAACATAAAAATTATGCTGATGTGTCTGTGTCTATGGGTTTTTGATGGAAAGGTGGGGCTTTTCAGGAACACCAGAAAAAAGAAAAAGGGAGTTTTTCTACCCTCAGATTGCACAAGGCATTTCATAATCATTGCTCATATGCACTCCCTTCAGTTTAGCTACTGCTTGATAATTTTATTGTGATGCCTATTTTCAGCAGAACTTCTTCAACTTAATGAGTTGTTCCTTGACCATTGGAAGTTTAAAGGCAGAAAACTTTGCCAAAAAGTAGTACTAGAGGTGCTTGAGTTCTGCAGAACAACAGTGGCTTCAAAACTCAACTTCAAAAGCCTGGTTCCGGCCTGGATTCCTGGTTTGTTTGCAATCCAGTTAGTTGATCAAAAATGTGCAACATTTTCTCTTGCCAAAGTTGCAGCAGCTATATAAATATCAAACTGTTATTCTGGGTAATCAAACAAAGGGAAATTTGTTTATACTGTGTTATTATTAATTAATTTACATCCAGAAGTACTTCAAGTATATATGCAAATATACATGAATCATGTTTTAAAGGTGAATGTGGGAAGAGCAGAGCTTGTAAGAGTAGCCATGTAGATATAGAAACCATTAATGTTTCCGATGCCCTGTGGTAGGAAGAAATATATTAAAAATTGATTTTTGGTTTCTGCTTTTTTCTTGGTAGCATTTACAATAAAGGATATAGCAGAAAGTAGTCTTTAAATTGATATTTCAAAGCTTTTTATGTTGGGGATATGTTTTTCTGTATTGTTAATGGGTTTATATGGCAGAGTAAAAAGGTCAGCTTCTGAATATGATGGTTTTATTCTTCTATTAAAAAAAAAAGAGATGAGTTTAGCATTCATGAATTATTTAAATATCAACCAAAATATTTGGCACGGTGCTACAGTAAGCGTTATTCTTAAAACAAGTCTCAGAGGAGTGTGCTGTCCTCTGAATGTAAGGTGAATGCTGTGCAGGAGGGTGGATAACATTAACTCTCTCTCACCTTGCAGCAAGGTGTTGCTTGCTGCTGTATCTGCACAGTGTGTGCAGTGAGTGATGAGACATGTATTTATGGGACTTTCACCACCATGATTCAATCTTCACCCGTTTACACTTCTATAATTGAAGAGCCTCTCTTCATCCAAGAAAAGTGAACTGTAATGTGTTTCATAGCCTCTCCCAGTTCACAGCCACACTGTATTGAGCAAACAGCCTTGTCAGGTTGTTTTCTTTTAAAAAGATGCTTTGGAAAATAACAGTGCTTCCCAGCTTTTAGGTGCATCTGAAACATGACTCTGAGGAGCCACAGCAGTATGGAGTTGCTCTAGACGCGTTCTCATTAATCAAATCCTAACTCTAACGCTTTTTTTAATAACTTTTGCAAATAACATGCATTTTTGAATAATTTCATAACAGTAGTGCTGTCAGGTGGTAAGATTTACAATGTTTTGTTCTAATTCAACAGAATTCTTCAGGGATATGATTCTGGGTTTTTTCCTCCACAAGTATTTTTTAAACCTTCAATACAGTCAAAATGTTTTGAGGTGCTAATTGCCAAACCTCCTAAAGTGTATAAAGAATGGCATTTCATACAGCATCATTGATCATATTTTTAGGGAGCCCATTGATGGATTAATAAACTGCTGTAACCTTCTGTGCAAAAAACACATTGATAATAAATGGACTGTAATCTAAAAAGCCTAGTGCTAAATAGATTGAAGTGGCAGCAGTAACTGAAAAACTGAATAATTCCAATATTCTGAAGACAAAATCATAGTGTGAAAGCTTACTTTCCTGGTTAAGCTTTTTGTGAAGAACTGCTCATGGAGGTCAGGAACATGTTGTCCTCGGGTGGTTCCCACTGCTTGGCTTGCCAGTGAGGCAGTCAGGATGGGTGGCTGTGGGACTGGGGCAGTCCACTCAACCTGGAAAGAGCCTTTCTACAAATATTCATTGAAATTTTTCTAATCGATGCCATTCAGTGCACTGTGGCAAAATGCTTAGTGTCTTTTTAATGTTGGCATAGCAGCTGTAATATATGAAAAGTGAAAATTTACATGGTAGGTGAAATAATGTATGAAAAATAATCAGTAATTTAAAATTAGACACCAAACGTAAAGGCATCGCTTAGCACTGGTTTAAATTTTTACAAACTTAGTCTTGTTCCTTGAAGTTTGATTACCACATAGCCAGATGGATTAATTTTAACATACTTAATCATGCTGAAAACAATTGATTCTTATTTGTATTTAATTAAGTCAGATAGCAGGTTAAAGACACGGGGAAAGAGAGGATTATGATACAGTCTTCTACATGCAGAAGACTCATCAAGCCATGAATAACCTGCTAGGACATTCCTTTGCCCTTTTATGTCCCAGGTTATCAGCTATGCAAGGAGTATTTCTGGAAGGGGTTTCAAGCCTTTGCCTTCACAAAGGGCATAGAGGACTTGGTGGGTTGTCTCTAAGATGTTGTATCCCTGTATTAAAGGCCTCAAACTCTAAGTCTTCCCATGACAATTCTGTATCTGCCTTATTTTTCACATTTGTTTTTTGTGTTTTTAGGATGCAATGTTATACTCTAGAATGGTATTGCTAATGTATTGCAGTATCAGAACACGATGTAGAATCAGAAAAATAGCTGTCTGTGCCCTTTGTGCACACAAGCATGTTTATGTACACATGTACTTATTCACGTGTATCTGTGATCAGAAAGGTTTTGCATTCTAGTCACACCCTGTGGTGCCATCACATCTCTCTACCCACCATGTCCACATCAGTTCTGTTTACAACGTTGTGCTGTGGGAAAGGGCTAGACCTGGCCAGTACCAGTCTCCTGCCATACTGCTCTCCATAGCACCGCTGTTCTCCATCCTGCCACCCAGGATTTTGGAATGGCTGGAGGGTACAGGAGTCGGCAGGATACAGCCTGGAGGTGACCCTGTCACGGGTGATGGTGCTGGCCCAGTGGATGCATGTAGTGACTTCAGATGCACAGCAGCCATTTTCACACTGGGACTTCCCTGTAGAAGGAGGGACACAGGGCAAACCATGAATTTTTAGACCCTTTCTTTTATCGTAATTGATGTTTCCATCTTATTCTTCTGTTCTTCTAAGTTATGACATTGCGTCCAAAACGACATTATGATATTCCCTCAAAATGTCATGGCATGAATGAGTAATTTCTCCTGAGCGAATCCCCAAAGGGAAAATTTGAACTCTCTCTGCTCCTGCTATTGAATCCCATTCAATTAAACGTGGAAATCCACAGTTAAATGTGGAAGAGGAACGCTTCATGGGATCTTGCCTGAAAGGCAGCTGTTAGCAGTAGGAAAACATTGAAGTCAGCACTCTTTAGTGGTGTTTCCTTTGTAAGACATACATTAAAAGAGCTGAAATCTCTTGAGATGCTTGTGATAAGCACTGATATTAAATGCCACGGTCCTATCATGCTTCTTTAAAGGTGAGCATTATTAATAGAGCACTGTGTCTTTCCATTGTACTTCTGCTGTCTTAATTCTTTGGTTTCTCATGGTTTCTCTCAGGTGCTTTGCTGACTGCTGTGTCCAATGTAGCTATTTTCTGAAATCAGAGTAGCTATATCTTGATGCAGAGGTAGCTCTCTCCTTCTTTGCTTTTAAAGAAAACAATTTACACTTATGCACACAAGCCATGTTAGATGGCTTTAGTTACTTTAGTATCTATTCTGTAATAAAGAATTTGTGGGTGGTGATGATGCTGTTGTTGTTAGTATCATCCTTGTCATCATCATCACCATCATTGTCATTCTGGGTCCCAGTGGTGGCCGGCTCTACTCCAAGTCATTTACTTTAAAATTTTTCCGGAAGGTATCTGTGTTTTGCTCCTCAGTGACTGAAGCCTGTACATCTTTTCTTAGCCCTGCTTTATCAAAGCTGGTGTGATCCCAGCCAGCCTCCACAAAGAACTTTAATATGCACAATGCTCAAAACAATCCTCATTTTCACACCCTCAGCACACTAAATAGCATATTTGGTTGTTTCTTCTGGATTGCTTACCTAGATCTCAGCCCTGAACGCTGCAGCTCTTTGCACTGTGCACCAGTTGCTTCCAAGTGAGTCTTGCAAAGAGCAAGCAAAGGCTTGGTTGAGCACCTTGCTCAACGCAAGAGATTAAAATGCTATTGATCAAAGTTATTGGTTCATTGTTCAGCATTTCCACGTGTAATCAGTAATAGTTCATGTCTTCAAACAAAGCTGCAAACTAATGTGGCCATTGTCTCATTTATAGTGGGTTGAAAATCTGTAGTGATTTTCAGCTGAAAAATGGAGTTCACTAAAAAACCAGTATGGTTTGTGGGCCATTAGTGCTAGTTTCCGGGTTGTGTTTCTCCATGAACAGTTCGAACTTCTGTACATTCTGTTCCCGTAAATAATTCCATGAAGTCTCTGTATCAAATAGATAAATGCTGCTATTATTATTTCAATCAATTACAATTAATCAAGAACTTTCACTGAGAAAAACTCTTAGATTTCAGTTTTCCAAGGGTAGACCAAAGTGAGGGCCGGTGTTTCAGTTATTTGACTAAACCATCCTTACTTCCCATGGTAGCAAATTAAGCAGTTCTGCTTTATATTTACATTTACACACTTCTTTTCACCTAGAGAAGGTGTGTTGGGGAAGGTTGCATTTACATTCAATTAAGGCAGAAATATTGCATGCTTACAGGTAGATATTTTCAAATGTGTGGAGTGTACCCAGTTATCGAAATGTATGTGAAATACTACTGTGTAGTGAGAATGCAGTTCTGTTCAACCAAAGAAAAGGGTGCATGAAATTTTAGTATAGACAGTTGGCTTTATCTTTAAGGAACATTAAAATGGACATCAAAAAATATAGTAATGTAGCGGGTTTAAAAAAAAAACAGCAAGGAGAAGCACATGAATTTGTGTGACAACCAATTTCATAGCAAAAACTTTGCAAGAAAAAATTATGTATGTCCAATACTGATAAGACGTTGTGAGTGTACATTTTCAGATGTGGTTCTCTTAGTATTCCACCCATTCACGACAGCACTCCAAGAATAGTAAGCACAGTCACCAGCCTTCTCTCTATGAAAGGGGAATATATATAGGGCATGGAACAAAACTTCAGCATACAGAACTGACACTGCAAAGTTAAGGACCTGACATTGAAAGGAATTTGTAAAATTCCCTTCCCTGGCTCATCCTGGCACTGACAAGCCCTGTCCTGCTGCGTGCCATTTCTGTTTCCAGTGAGGTATATATTCCTGTGTCTTCTTTCAACACTGCTAGACCTAAATGCACGAGCTGGTCAGCAGTGAGTAAAAATGTGTCTATCTAAAGCAGCCACTGACACTCACTCATTTTAAATTCATTTGCTGGGCGCAGTTTATTTAAATTTGAGCAAAGGTGCTTTTTATCATGGAGCTTTGAGTTCCCTGCCTGAGATGTGGCTGTTGGCAAAGGGCAGCAGAAATACGAGTCAGGCTCGTAGTCGGTGGCATGAAAGAGAGAAGAGCCAGGCCTCAGCCCTGTTTCTGGTGGCAGCACGTCCTGAGCAGCTGCAGTGGCTTTCAGCTGAGCTCTAGCCTGCCGGTATTCAGGGCTTCTTCCAACAGCACCAGTCTGAGACAAGTCATGATAAAATATTAGCTCTGCACAGTTGCTGGTTTTGCCCGTGAAATAAAAGAGTTCTTCTTCCCCAAGTTATTTCTCTAATCTTCTAAAGAACAGCCCTTAGTAACATGCATTTGCATGTATGTAGACAGAGTGATTTTGAGAAGGGTTCTTCTGAGTGTTTATTTTAGACATAGGCTTACTTATGACATTCTCATGTGACATTCCTGGAGCCTTGATATTTGTGATCCTCACATAGTAATAACATTCACTGTGGTAAGTTAAACATAGGTAAAATAATTATGGCTTACTGATGTTTGATGACAGGATGTTGTTTCTTTTTGTTTCCAAATAAAATCACGAGGAAAGGAAAGAAGAGCAGTGCCCTGCTGCCAGGGAGGGAAGGAGCGCCTGGCATGACGGGCTGGCTGTGGTGAAGGGGCCATCCCACGGCTGCTGCTGCTTTGCTGAGAACTGATTTGTGTGCTGAATGTGCTGTCAGGAGCCTGCCCAAAAAAACCTAGGAGTCCCCATTTCTGCGGGGATAGCAGGCCCTGTATCTGTAAAGCACACAATATGCAGACAGATGTGGGGATCAGTGACAGCATCATTCTTTTTATGATCCTCATATGTGTAGAAAAAGGCAGGTCAGAAAACTAAGCGCTTTTCATTTAATGGCTTCTTGATTTTGGGGGTTTATAGGAGAACAGAAGCAAAAAGTGTTAAAATCCCATGGACTGAAACCATCACTTCTTAATGATGCATCTTTTCATACTAACCCATTCGAGATGTTGCATACCAGAATATAAATTCAGAACCACTGCTCCCTTCCCCTCACACAAATCGCATTTCATTTTATTGAGATGTAGATAAATGTGCAGGGGGAGAGTATTCTGGTTTTTCAGGCCCGCCCTTAATACTATTAAATAATTGTGTAATTAAAGGCTCCAGCAATTTGCCATCTCTTTTCACATAGAATTACTTCAGATGTCTGGCATACACACTCACCCTGTTGTTCAAAGCCATTACAGTCCATACAGTCAATAATCTGCAGATTAAAAATTCAATAAGTAGACGCATTAAAAATTGCATGGTTCCAATTCAGTCCATACTCCCAATTCAGGCTGCTTAGTGTTGGAAGGTGGTTTCTGAAAAGCAGGAGATGGTACCACCATTTCAGAATGCCTCAGCTCATGCCTAACCATGTTGTAGCTGCAGAACAAGGGCTTGCTTGCAAGGACTGTAGTGAATCTATAGCTACTATATGAATAGAAAACATAATAAATGGACAATTTCTCTCTTAAAATCAAGCTCTCCATGCAGCTTGGCTACCAGGGTGTGCCTGAAACAGGCTTTCCAGTTTCACTTGGGAAGGCAGAAAGTCTTCCATTCTGAGAATTACTCAGTGCAGATTATTGATGCAGTCTGCTGTTACATCTTCACAGAGTGTTTGTTTGTTTGAATTCAGACTGTTGTTATGGATTTGGGGGAAGAGAGGTAGAAAGGTTGCAAACTATCACGCTTAATGTTTGTGCTTCCAGTTGTTTCCAGTTGTTTTGCTGATGTTTCAAGTCCAGTTTCTAGTAGGGAATTTTTCTCTGAAAGCCCAAACCATCAGTCTTGCAAATGTTGCTTTTCAGTAAGTAGTCCCCACAACGGAGAGGCCACTGTAATACAAAAGTTACATTTTCAAAATATCTCCAATCTTACTATGGGTAGGAAAAAACTTTTTACCTTTGCAGCAGTGAAATTGTTAATGTTGAGCACAGTGAAGGCAGTTTTCCTTTCAAACAAAATGCATGGCTAGGAACTAGCTAATACACCTCACCTGCAGTTTGGGGGCTCTGGATTGTGTGCAGTCTTTGGGAGAAGTTCTGTAGGCACAGGTTGTCTGGCTCCCTTTAAAGGTCATTTAAAACTGGCAAAATTATCACTCCCCAAAATCTGGATGACCCTATTTGTAAAAAACCTTCTATCTTTACTAGGATTCCTATTCTGTCCACCAGAACTGTTACTTTCCAGAGCTTTAGCCATCCCCACCTTTTTCCCCTGATGTGAAAGAAGCTTCTTTACTGCTGCAATTGTGTCTTTTTTGAATCCCTGTCAGTCTTTTCCTTTTATGCAAGAGATGCCATCAGGCTGCATAGAATGCTCAGGAAGATGTAAAGCCCCTGATGGCTGTGCCCAGCACAGGCTTGACTTGACAGCAAAGCTGAAAAAAACCTACTGCCAAAGCTACCAGATGACATTAGTTTTGATCATGAGTGATCAATGCAAAAAATATTTTAGACCTTTACCCACACATGATATTAAGGGCACTTTAATCTCTAATTATGCTTCATTCATGCAGTGTAACACAAATGCTTTATATGTCTCTTTTATCTGTGGTGAAATGTTTACAGGGTGATATTTTTTCCTCTTTCTCATGTGGCAAAAGGCAGAAAGACCATAAACCAGGAATTTCCTTTTGGTGCTGGGATGTAAGGGGCAAGCCTAGTGACTGATAAGACTGTGAACCTTGTACTCAGAGAGGCAGAGATCCCCACCATGTGAAGGAGCAGAGTCCTGTGTGCTTTACCTGTGTGCTCTGTTTCTGTCCCTGTACAGGGTGATCAGCAGGTATGGAGATGCCTGAAAAATAAATTACATCAGTCTAACATTCATAATACACCCTGAAGTGGGAGTGAAATTTTTATTCAGTGTTTGGGAAGAGACAGGAATTATGAATTTTAGTTCTGGTGGGTTTGCACCTGAGCAAACCTGATCCTTTGGAGGCTGAAAGGAGTTGGGTCTGAAAAGGATGTGCAGTACTACAACACGCTGGTGGTCTTGGGTTCCTCTCCCAAGTGCATTTAGCCAAGCAGAACTTAGCCTGTTTATCCTGATAATTAGAATCTGGTTTTCTATTTAATATTTACTAATAACACCATGCACTTACAAGGCCTTCCAACCAAGCACTTGACAAACCTTAATGGAATAAGCCTCATAGCACTCTGGGGAGGGAAGTGAATACCATTTTCTTTATCATGCTGAAAGAGTAAGATGATGTAATTGTACCTCCCTGAGTTTATTTATTTCTTGTCTCCCATTATCTGTCTGATAAAAACCACTAAGTAGCAAAAATATCTATTGTTTTAGAAATCCTTCTGGTAGTTTAACTATAATCTAAGACTAGTAACTAATTTAGACAGAAGCATAATTAGTGCAAATGTTTCCCATAACTCCCTCTGATGAATGCCACTGCATTTGGATATTCACTTGCAGAACATGCAGCTGAATAGTGAAGAGGTTTGCTCTACAGAAAGTGTGTGAACAGTGTCTGTGTATGGAAAGAGACTTAACTGGGACTTTCTGATCTTAAGTGCAACCAGGTGTTGGTGAGAAGTGGCAGAGCCATATGAAGTGTAGGTTGAGTGGGGCACCAGGAGGACACAGGATGATGCCATGGGGCCAGGTGAGAGGTGCTGCAGGAGATGGGAGCAGCCCAGACAGGTCAAGCATGGGGTGGAAGATGCCAAGGGCACCAACATGTCGTGCAGTGGTTCTGACTGGGAGGAAAAGGAGTAATGAGAAGGTTGTGTGAGGTGCTAGTGGTCTCTGTCAGGCACTGTTCATATGGTCAGCTTTGAGGAGTTGAAACAATTGCTGAAAAAAAGGGCAGGAAGTGACTTGTATGGGTGATGCATACTGCTGATGTGAGTTGGGGCAAACAAAGAAAAACTGCAAACTTTTCTTCATTACCAATACATGCTGGGCTTCACATGTTGGATGTACTTAACCATACCCACAAGTCTGTCATCTGCCCCTGCAATTGCTGGAATTAACACTGTACTTTATGCAACAACAAAAAAGTATGTGTTGTTTTATATCAAGCTGGGATAGGACTTTATTAGTCCTAATTCAAAGGTAATGCACTAATGGCAGTATTTGTCAGATGGGTTTTTGCAATGTGAAAGCTGGTAGGAACTGCAGGAAAACAATCCAGTTCAATGCTTTGTTTTCACATTCCAGCCCAGAGTGCCTTCTGATACAGCACAACAGCTGAAATGCATAAGAGAAACACATTTTACTTCTTCTGGCTCCAAACTGCAGCAGAAATTTGGCAAATGGGCCTGAAATTCCAATCCTGCTGCATTTTAAATGACCAGGTGTCCCATCATTTGCTTGCCTAGTTCATTGTCAAAAAGAGGAGCTTCTCACTCTCTGCAGAATTCATTCTGTGTGACCACATGGTGTGTGATACCTCCCTTTCAATCACCACAATGCCATTTATTTACCTTTCTTCTCTGATCAGACAGAGAAGGAAGACTTCTTCATATTGCATATTTTCTTTCTGTCAGTCTACCCAAAAGATAACTGCCAATAATGGGACACGAGCTACAGCAGTTTTGGGTTTTGGACACATCCCTGAAACAAACTGGTTAGGTATCTTCTCATTAGAGCTCCTGAGGTTTCTGCACAACTCCTGTGCATCAAGCTAAAAATACCTAGACCTTTGCATTTTAGCAGAAATATCCCCTATCTTTTAAAATATATTTTAAATAGCCACATATGAATGAAAGTATTGCAGTAAAACATGACATCAGATAGAAAATTTTTCTCCCTACCCTCTCCTTTCTTTCTTTCTTTCTTACAAAGGACTGCCTTCCCATCTGCTTCAGATGGGAAAGCCTAGCCAGCATGCTGGACTATCTGGTAATTAAAGGGATTTTCTGTGAACTGCTGCATTCAAGTGTTAATTCTAAACTAGAAATGCATATATATATGAATATATCTATATATATATATATATAGATATATGTGTAATATAAATATATCAGTACTCTTTAAAATATCATTATAGTTTATAGTATTTATAGAATTTATAATTTATAGAAAATAAATCACCATGATATTTTGATTAATTCTTAATAGTGTATTAATTAATTTGTTGAGACCTCCTTAGTAGGCCTTAATTAGACCCTAAACAAGACAACTTCAAGGATTTCTGGGTTTGTTTTCTTTCTTTTCTTTTTTTTTTTTTTTTTGCAGCCCTTCTTTTTATATTATTACGATGATGCTATTAATACTAATAGCAACAATAATTGCAAGAACAGGAGTAGTAGCAACTGTTAATCTAAGATAACCTTTAAATAACTCCCCTGAACAATTAAAAATTCTAAATATAATGTAGTTTGAGATTTTTATGCCATCATAAGTAATTTTTATTAATTTTAAACACAATTTTAGTTGTATAAATCAGTTTTGTTTAGTATTCACTCCAGATAAAATGTATTTCCAAGGGTTGTAAGGCACAAAAAATTAGCAGTTCTTAACAGAAACATAAATGTTATCTAGTGTTTTTGATACAATTAGAAAGTATCAGCAAAAAATCCTAGCCTTGGATTTGTTACCCATTTCATATAATTCATTACAAGCACTGCCTAATAAATTTAGCAGTTTGAAATTGATTTATGCTGAACCTTTGTAGTATTAACATTCTTGTTTTATAATTATGAGCAAAAGGAGCATAACCTTTTCCTAATATATGGAAAAGAGATGTAATGTTTCAGGAAAAAAAAAATCACTGATTCTGCTTTTCTCTCTGCCGTTAGCCTTGCTCTCAGTTCTCCAGCTAATGCTGATGCACAGTGACACACAGTGAAAGTACCAAGACTGCAGCAAAACTCTGATTCTGTCTCGGTGTTGGGAATACAACGTGGTCCTTTGGCACATTCTGTACAGAATGAAGGAACTTACAGATCCTTGCAGGTTTCAGGGATCTTCAGTAGTACAAAATTAACAAATGCCTTCATACTCTACTTTAAAATGTTGACGCAGACAAATAAGGCCTAATTTTAAACCACCCTGAGCAACAATGTCTACATGTCTTTGTTTTTCAGAACCACCTTCAATATGGTAGTTCTCATTGGGAGAAATTAAGTATATTAAGATAAAAGGGCTTTATATTTCATTCTACTTGTGAAAGCCACTGTGTACATGCTGTTCTGTGCTGATCCTGATGCTGAAGAAACACCAAAGATATTTTTTCCCCCCTTTGGATTGCTGGTATCTCTTTACACCTTAAATTCCCATTAATATATATTAATATATTTACAGGGGTTGCTAAGTAAATCCCCAAACAACCTACATGCAGTTGTGCTGTCTATGTAAAGGGCAGCTCCCTTTGCCAGCTCCATCCAGCCTTTGGTCTGCCAAGGTCTGCACAGGTATGTAACAGAGCAGCTGTGAACAATCAGGAATCAAAAGCTGGCCATGAAATATTATGGAGTTGATTTTCCTGTCTTAAGCAAAAGACAAAAAAAAAGTCTTTTGTTTTTTAATACTTTTAAGTCCTGAAAATCAGAACACAGGCAAGGTTTTCCTCTTTACAGCTGATGGACTTTTTTTGTCTTTTCTTGGCAAAGTACTGCCTCTCCATCCCAAAATTATTGAAAAGCATCCAGTACCAAACAATGAAGTGAGTAGCTTTATAAGAAGAATAGGTTTTGTCTGGATAAAATGTGTGTTGAAAAGAGAGATTTCTGATCAATAACTCTATTTATACAAAAGGATGATTTTCTATGAATACATTTTTAATAGGCTTTAAAAAAAACACCCTGGAGGCACCCATCACGGCAAAAGAAAGCAGCTGCAGCTTCCAACTGATATTAAAAGACATCTTTACATTGTCTCATCTAGGTGCTGTATGAGGTCCTGAAAATACCTACAGGTGCCTCATCCTCATCTCCCACATACCCTCTGGATTTTGGGAGCCCCTGCAGAGACAGACTGTGTGCCATGCATAAGGTCTGAAATCTAGAAGAGCATTTAATTTAAGTATGTGAATAATCCTGTTGAAGTACTTTAAAGTAATCATATGCTCAAAGTTAAGTGTGTGCTTAAAAGCTTTGCTAGGCTGGGGCATGGCCTGTCCCCCTCCCTCAGACACCATACAAAATCATATCAGTTGTCAAGAGATGTACCACATCCAGCAGGATTGCTTCCTGTGTCTTCTGAACTTGAATCTTGCCAGCTAATTTATATTGTAGCTATTTGTATTTCATGTCATGTGAAATACCCCAAAATATTGAAGAGAAGGTTCTCAAGAGATTAAAAAGTATAATGTAAGGGAAAGGGAAGTAAGGGAAAGGGATGTAAGGGAAAATTTCAAATGTGACACAAGTGATGAAAAGTAATTAAAGAAATTAATAATGTTAAAACCAAATATGTTTTATGTTATGCAAGCATATGCCTGGGATTTGCCTATTACCAAGACTGCAATACACAGAAACAGTGAAAAATCCCTGTTCATTACAAAGCTGCTAGAGTGCCAAATTTAAACATGCTTTTTTTTTCCCCATCTGCATTAAGTACAGTCAGTTTGTTCTAAAGGCCATCCCTTTTCTCTTCTAATGCCCTGTGTTCCTTGGTTTTGTTTTTGATCGTGGTTTTTGAGGAGGTAAACGTCCTGGATACAGTTTGACAGAAGATATTATCACAGAGATAACATATGTTACATTTAGAAGCTGATAAAATGGATTTGGATTTTCCTTGCTCTGCTGCAATGTTGATGATGTTTCAGAAAATTTAATATAAAGGGAGTTTATATATTTTTATAATTTTAGCTATTTAAGTCCACTATCAAAACCTGGTTTTGAATCAATGTGTAAGTGTAAGAAATATGTAGTATTAACATTATACTAACTCTCTCTTGCCTGTGCTGCAAGAGAAATAGGCTGTGTTATACCATAGTTTGTGAACTATACTTTATATTTTTGAAATGCTATTATTTGCCCAGTTAATTCAGTTTTAACTGTCCATTCAATCTCAAAATATAAGTGAGTTCTGTTTACCCAATTTCTTACTGGGTGGATGTTGTGGTATATGCCAAGTATATTTATGGTTTAAAAGGATGATGGTTCAGCAAACTTACTGCATAATAATCTTTACTTCATTGTTATACTGTAAGTGGTTAAAGCCAAGTGTACATGAATATATAATGTGTTCCTCCAGTTATGTAGCACAGCAATACATTATACTGTTGAGCTACTAAGACATTTATTCCAAAGGAAATGCAGAGAGTGATTTAGAAATGCCAATAACAATAATGCAATTACAGTTGCAAAACATCTTAGTTGACCAAACAAATCTTTTCTAAATGCACCTAGAATATTTCTTTAGCACATTTAATTAAGTATATATTCAGCATATTTAGTTTAGGACCCAATTAAGCACCAGAAGCATAGCAGTATAAAATACAGCACTTGCCTTCCAGGCACTCCAGCTTCAATTCAGCAACAGTTGCATTGGAAGCTGTAATGCTGCTGCAGAGATGGGAAAGACAATGCACACATGAGAGGCCATATTGCAAAGTGGCACTGGTATCTACAGTAATGGTAGCAATCATTCAGATGTTCTAGCAGTCAATACAGCTGAACTTTAGACACTTTGCAGCTCTTAATTTATTAATGCCATATTTTTTCTTTATGAATTTCTCACATCAATCTCTTCCTTGTACGTGTGCAATTAGTTGTGTTAAATTCTCTTCAACTTTCTAGGAATGGATCCTAGTGCAGTATTTACAACCATCTTTGCATCTCTGGTTTGTATATCAATGTGTCAAGATGTCTCAGAGGCAAAGAGCAGAACACATGCAGCAAAAGTGACAGTGACATGAAGTTACATTGCTCCAAACACTAAATCATGCTGCTGAAGAAGCAGAAGACTTTGACAATAAGGTCTAAACAGAAGGACATTTTGACCTACAACATAACACCAGATTAATGACTTGCTGATACTAACTGGCCCTATTTCCAGTGGCTGATAAAAAGCTGCTGTTGATGTTTGCCCAGCTCCTGTCCCATATGGTCTGGGTGCAGGCAGGAGGAGGCAGGAAGCAGAGCCCAGCATGCCAGAAGTGACTCCCACTTGGGTGGACAAGGGGCACCATCCAGCTTCCCTTCCAGTTGGGTCCCACACTCACAGGCATTGCCAGCTACCAGGCATGTTCCTACATTCCTGCTGGCACTTTCCAAGGTACTTGCACATATGCCAGGAAATCACTTGTCTCCTCCTATGAGGAAAAGCAGCACTGCTCGTGCCTGGCTGTGTGTTTCTGTCTGGCTCCCCTCACTCACAGTCCAGTAGAGTGGCTCCTTGAGCACAGGGGTTGTCATAGCTTCATCTTCCCCTTGCATTGTCGTAGCTAGTACAGCCATCAGTTTTCTTGGCTGTCCTTGGTGTGGTGTAAAGCTTTTTGTCAGGGTTAGAGCAGCAAGGTGCCTTTGTGGTGAGTGGTGCCCATGGAAGTCCCCTCTAGAACTGCTGGGAGGGCTGTGCTTGAGTTCAGGAGTGGGTGCCAGCACTGGCATGGTGTAACTAACAGCAGTGTCTCTGCCACAGAAACAGAGCCTATGGGGTCACGTATGACTACCATAATTGATGTGTGTTTTCAGGATGGGCATATGGTACATCTTTCTGAGATGTTTTTTTATTGTTGACTGATGGTTTCTGTTACAGCAGCATGTCCTTAAACTCTGGGGTATGCTTGAGGTTTAGGTTAGGCAAACAATGGAAAAATGCTAGAAGGAAAAACCTCAGAATGTCTCATAAAGGGTTTCTTGCCCTTGAAAAATTGATAGGCTGTCATTTAACCTTGTGGCACCTCTTCAAGCTGTCAATCAGACACTGAATATTTGAGACTTTTGAAGTATGATACAGAGTAACAAAATGGTATCTGCTCATTCAAAATTATGTGTATTGGATTAATCTCTTGAAGTATGTTGATAACAGATGGAATAAAAGATCATATGGCACAGATCACATAGGGTAAGGTTAACCCTGATGCCCTGCTCAGTGTCCATTTTCTCGTTTAATGCCACTGCTAATTAACTGGCACGAGTGTTTGCAGCCGTATGTATGATGTTACTGAAATCCTGCTGACTTTTGGCATACCTTGATTCCCACCTGTATGGAACTGCCTGGTTTTACTTTAGTTTTGTGCTTGGGGCCCTTAGTAATAGGCTCTTAAATTTACCTGTTTCTCATGTTCTTGCAAGTGAGGGAGGTTTAGTTGCCTCATCAGGAATTTGGTGAGTTGCTCTGCTTTTTGGTCTCTGTGCTTCTCTTGCAGCAGCAGAACAGGTCAGATCAAACTGAAAAAGATACAGCTGCTGACATAGAGATGCTGGTCTTCTCCCCAAGTTTGCTTTTACGTTTTGCACTTCATGCAAAATATATCAGGGCTTGAAATAGGAACTGTGGCACAGAGCCCTTACTTTGTTATAAACAGGGGGATGATATTTCATGGGTGCACAGCTGTGGCTTAAGTTCAGTAGATTGCACAGTAAACTTTTTTTCTCTGAAATTTCATTTAGGTTCAGGGTAAAATAATGTTTTTTTTCCTTGCTAAGCAAAGGAAAATCTTCCTGGTTTTGTTTGTCTAAATACTTGTGTTTTAATGTATTTATGTCTTGATTTTGAGGCAGTAAATGCCAAATATATGAGTCTATGTATTCAAGAATAACAGGAACATCCCAGAGATCTGGTACCATATCTCTTCTTATGCTATTTCGTGATGTGATCCCATCAAAAATACTATGTACAATTCAGGTCTTTTGTGTGCACAAATGATAAATTCGGTTTAGAATGGGTACCAAGAACATCAGAGGAATGGAGAGCCTGTCTTGTGAGAGGAGACTTAAAGAGCTTGGCTCGGATAGCCTAGCAAAACAAAGGCAGAGAGAGGATCTGATTGCTTACCATAAATACTTCAGAAGGATAAACACCAGGGAGGGAAAGGACTGTTCAAGCTACAAAACAATGTTGCCACAAGAATAAAAGGGTATAAACTAGCCATGAGTAAAGGCAGGTTGAAAATTGGAGAAAGTTCAGACCATGAACAGTGAAGTTCTGGAAGAGTCTGCTGCTGATGGTGGCAGGGAATTTTTTTTTATGGAAGCTGGTGCTTGCTTTCCAAGAGGGAATGCATCACATTGTAGCCTGTGACACCAGGGGCCTGGATTTGATGACTGAGAAGATAATTTTCATTCCTGAATCCCTGTTGCCCTATTTAGTGCAAGGTTTGTCTCGTACAGATATGCTGGCAGGGCACCATTCCCCCTCTACCATCTAAGAGGGGTAGATACCAGCCTATATCTTGCTTTTCTCTCTGAGCATCATACTGCTGAGATTAGAATCAGGACTTAAATGAATGAATGTACAAGAATATGTAACGCTGTGATCTTTCAGAGGATGTTTTATTTTCACTCTGTTTCCTTTCTTGCACACATGTGATGCAGGGAGATGTTACTCCTTTGTATGCCAATGTTACTTTTCTGTCAGCTTTTTGGCATGCAAAATTAGGAAAGAAATTGTCCTGGTGCTAAACTGTAGACCCAGGAACTGGGAAATTCTCCTGCTCTCTACATGTAGCAGTACAAGGCTATTCTTCAACCTGAAGGAGCTATAGAAGGCAACACATTATGTTGGCAATTGTTGCAGTGAATGCTGCATCGTCTGGCAAGAGGCTCAGCTTGATGTGGACAAAAAGTGAATTTCTCCTTTGTGCCTACATCCTTAGCTCCCTTGTGATGAAAATAGAACCTGCTTTAATCTTCCTGAGGCTGACGGAAAGATATCTTGCAGACTGCAAGTCAGCAGTTGCCCACACAATTGTTTGGCAAAATCTATTTTTAAAAGTCCATAAATTCCCCAACTAGACAAACCGGGATCTAACAAAAAAACATCGTCACTAATGTACTATCCTTTTAAAGAAAGACAATACTCTCTCCTCCCCTCCTTTCCTCCTGTGGAAAACCTGGCTATTTTAAAGTGTGAGTGCCGAGCGCCTGCGAGGAGTGCATCAGGCCAGCTGCCGCCCTGTGCTCTGGTTTCACGGTGGTTTGCAGCCCCCGATGGTGGCCACGGGCTGGAGGTGCTCCCTGTGCTGCTGAGGGTGCAGGAGTGGGTGGCAGGGGACAGATCCCTGCAGTGACACCTCGCAGATCCCTGCGAGCAGCCCTCTCGGGCGTGCGTCAGCAGGGCTGGAAATACAAACCAGGAAATCAGGTTAAGCCTCTTCACGGTTGTCGTTCCTCTGCGCATCCCCTTCTCTCCCGCTCGCTGGAGTGCGCTACGTGGGAAGCTTTAGCTGACTCTGGAATCCACCTCATAATTTTTTTCACTTATTACAGTTGCAGACTCAGAATGAGTTAAAATTGCCTGTTTTTACCCCTGGAAGAACATACTGTGCACATGAGTCACCTACACTAAACACCCTTTGAAAATATAGCCCCGGGCTTTGATCTACAGGCTTGTGTTATTTTTTCTATATTTTAAATCATTCACAAGTGGTTTTCAGGCTGACCTAAAGGTCTTTTATGCAGAAAATTGTACAGACTACCTGAATTGAATCTGTAGTGCAGAAGATTTTTTAACTCTCTAGCTTTACGTGTAAGAATTTCATATGTGAAAGGGTTATTTGTGCATGAATGAGCTTGCACTTCAAACTTAAACTGTTTATGTAAATAGGCAAATCTTACTGTACATCCTCAGTGCAAAAGTCTCCTTTTTGAATTAACAACTTCTCCCCTCCAAAAAACCTCCCCCCCAAACCTAAAACCAACAACGCAGAATGAGAAATGATTATGATAGAATTATGGTTTTCAACTTGTATTATTATATGTGCCTACATTTAGATTCCCAAAGGGACCAATTTACTAATATTAAGTATTCTTGCAATAAATGGGATGTGGTAAAGAGAGCTGCATATATTTTATTTTTTTTTAAATTAAGAGTTGAATTTCAAATGAATGATAGTAGCACTGGAGTTCCAAATGAGTGGGACTTTTTCCTAAACCTCTTATTAATTAGGAATTATCATAAGGCAAAATATCTGCATTAATTTGCCAAAGGGAGAATAAAGATTGGTGTATTGCAGTACTCACAAACTTGTTCTGGTGGTGCTGCAATGCACAAAACTTCTAATAAATTGTGGGAAATGATAAATTTGACAACAGGCAATTAATGCTAATCTTTCCCTTTGCAGGGGTACATTTTATGCTGGTGTTATAAGAGCAGAATTATTAGCTCTTCTACTTTGCTTTCAGCCATACTGCATGCAGCTCTCTGCAGTATGTTGTAGTAATCTATAAAATGCCCCCTCAATATAATGCTTGTGGCACACAACACCAAATAGATGGATTTGGGGCTGATCCTTTAGATAGCAGACCAAGTAAGGCTGCTTGCTTACTTTTACTGTCCCCTTTGTAAACTCCTTGTCTTCAGCAATGAGAAGATGCTTTGAGAATAGGTTGCATTGTATTCTTGAGCAGCTCATTGTTGTGAGTCTGAATTTTGGAAGGATGTGATTCATTTTCTGAGGAAAAGAGCTAAACACTTACTGAAGTAAATGGCAGCCTTTTATAAAGCTAATTATTCAAATTTTACTTCATATATAATTAAAATAATGTTGAACTATTGCAGGAAAAAAACCCCAAAACACTCTATAATTTCTTATGGTTATAATGGTGTCTGGTTAGTAAACTCTTGTTCTTCTGAATACCCCATGCATGAAATAGAGCATGGGACACATTCAGAGTTATTTGTGAAATTATCTTAATGCAGAGCTGACATATATCATAAAAATAAATAGCTTAATGTGTTTGTGTGCATTGTGAGTGAGGATTTAATTTTTTTAAGTCCCTATTGTTCCTATTTTTAATTTCTGAGCTGTTTCATATTGGAATAGACCCAAGCACAATGGGAAACAACAATAATGTTTAAGCATTGAAAATTTGCAGCTTTGGTTGGATTTCTATTGCGATTTTAGTTGGTAGGAGAAAAGATATGCACACATATGTATCAGACTTTTCCCTTCCCTTCCCTTCCCTTCCCTTCCCTTCCCTTCCCTTCCCTTCCCTTCCCTTCCCTTCCCTTCCCTTCCCAGTACCAATCTCCCTCCCAGTATGAAGCATCTAGTAAACAAATTATATTGTTTGCTTTGTGTGTATATAGATACAAGGTGCAAAGATACAAAACTCTCTGTGAGCTCATACATCAGTGCTGACAAAGCCCAGTGCTTCCCGACCTGAGCCGTGGGATTACCAGAAGACAATAGGCACAATGCTTGGAGCAGAGGTTAAGGAGCTGGTTTAGCATTATTGTCATTCTGTCCTGAAATTAATTTCAAAACTAATTATAGTGCTTGCTTCTACTATTCCTTTTCTTACCTGTGAATCTAGCTGTGTCTTGTGTATTTTTAGATTATTCGCATTTATATGTACATTTTTTTCTTCTCCTGTCTTATCAAACATTTCCAACAAAAGCCATGTCCTGCTTCATTAGTTAGAAGCATCAATATGCCAAAGGCCCATATTTGTGTATTACTTTTATTTGTGGTTTCAGTAGCAAAAAAAAAATCCATCTATATTTGTTTGTTTATCTTTATATGCCACTGTAAAGCAATTGCTCGTGTTGTCTTGTCTGTCTGACACAAAATGATTCAAGTGTTGCATTACTTCCATTGCCTAGTAGTCACTGGACCATCCAGTGGGCACAGCAAATCGTGCTCATGGTCTAGCTCAAATAGTTCAGCTGAACCCCGGGGATCTTGGCATCAACAGTGGGAAGAGGAAATTGCCTGTAGCAGGCTGGAGAGCAGGAAAAAATTCTAGATGATATTTCAGATTATGTTGCTTTGTTTGTGGAGTGCTTGCAGGTTTATTGTATATATAAGAAAATACAAAAGTTCTCGTGTACCCACATGCACACAAATGCTCCACGGCATGCATGGGTAATTTCTTCTGTGTTCAAGACATCAGGATATATCCACAGTTCTCAGCCATTATTCTGTTGGATTCTGATGTTCCCAGTCCAGTGGCAAGCTCTGTATAGCACCCTGCCAGATTCTGCTGGAGCAGTGGGGAGCCAGAAGCTGACCTTCTGTAAGCCCAAGTAGTTCCTTAGACCAAAAGCCTCTCTGGAATATTCTAGACATGAGCTTTTCAGTGAGGGAATTAGGAGAGTTATAAAGGTGTAAGAAGCAGATACAGTCCATTAGGTCTCCCTAGATGAGTAGCTCTCCTCACTGAAGTGGCTGAGGGAGGAGAGTGGAGATTTCTGTAGCAAATCAGAGTTTCTCTGCCAGCAGCTAAATCCCATATGGGAGCATCAGCTGCACTTCCAGACAGGAGTGGAGTCCTGTGGCTGTTGGAGAGATAGTGTTAGTTCCAGCCTTAAGATTGCTGCAACTCCCCACAGGGCTTTCCAACCAAGAATAAATCTGTTATTCTCTGACACAAACTGCTGAAGCTGGGTCTTCCCCATCTGCACAGTGCCCCTTTTCCCCCTGAACACAAATAAGGCATCTCTTGCCTTCCAGAGCTCCTGTGGTTCAAGCAGGAACTGGTATTTTCCACTGGGTTAGGTTCTGTGAGCTTTGCATATTCTTTTCCCTGTATTTTGCTCTGCAGACCTGCTCAGGAGATGGGGGATGCTCTTACCACCTGGACATGGCATACGTGCGGTAGTGTCCAGGACTGCTTGTTGAGTTCTCACCTGCAATGTTGCTTTGCATTTTTTAGCAGTCTTATTTGTGCTGCATCTTAAAAGTCACTGCAGTGCTCACTGTGAAGGTGCCCCATAGACGTTGATACTGCAATTTTTAAGGAGCAAAGATCATTACATTTTTAAATGTTCATTTAGGATTCTGATTTAAAGCCAGAACAAAAACCTAAAAGAATCTAAGTTAAAGGAGGAATAGCTCCAAGCTAGAGTAGCTACAAATAGTAAATTATACACTTAGTTACATTTGATTGAGAGAGTTTATTGCTCATGTGAGCAAAATGTCTAGCCCCAGGCGCTGTGCAGGTAGTTACTGAGCAAGCATACCACCTGCAGTCATGCCAGAATACCCAAACCCCCTGATACCACAGCCTTCTCTGTCCAGAATAGGAATTGTAGGTCATGCCAGATTGCGTTGCAGTGCAGTGAAGTGGACTAGAAAGAGGCCACCCACCTCATTTGCACTTGTGCCTTACAGTAATAGGTGCCTGAATGTCAGTGGGTGGTGATGAAAGGCTAATTTACTCACCCCCAGTGCTGGGTGCACCCCCTTTCTGCACGTGCAGTGAAGATCATAAAGTCTGAGAGATTGCCCACTGTACAGAGGCCTCTCTGTTATTTTTGTATCTTTTTTTAAAAATTATTATTTAATCTTGTACGCTCCAGTTGAGCTACATTAATGGATTAGAATACAGCGTGATCTTAGGAGAATTCACTACAATAGATAGATAGTTGGATGGACGGACAGACAGATGCAGGTTTAAAGCACAAGAGGATTTGCATATTTAGTTCTGCTTTACAGCCTCCTTTAGAGAGTGGGATTAATGATCTGCTAAATTATCACAGTTGAGAGTCTTCAGCATTAGTGTGAATGCATATCTTGCTAGAGCTAGTTTTACAACTTTTCAAGAGACATTTACAAATCTTACTGGGGGCAAGGCAGGGAGGGGAGCGGGGGATATCTGGTTGTTGACAAAGCAGCTGGTAACTCAAGGAGAAAAGAGAAAAATCAGAACACCATCCCTTTTCTGGCATGTCTAAGAGCCTTTCCATCAGCCACTGCATGCATTTAGAGTGAGAGTAGGAAGAGTGTTCTCCAAGGACTGTTTGAGTACTCGAGATGCTATGTTAAGCACTCAACTGCAAGTTGGCTTAGAGAAATGTCTTCCAAAAGCATTTATTTGAAAAGGGAAAAAAGAGAATAAAGGCAAGTGAACTTAAGATGTCTAGCACACCTTTTGGTCCCTGATTTTAAGGATTTAAAATGTGTGGTTGAGTAAGGTGTGCTGCAGAGGACTAGGGGCAAATGCGACTACTGTCTTAGACAGCACCAGCCTCATAAACTTCCTTTTGATCTAGCCATTAAAAGAAAGAACATTACTTGGCACATTTCTTGGTTACACATATTGCATTCTTTGGTCCCATTAAATAATAATGAATAATAAATGGCATCATTTGGAACAAAATTCTGCACAGCTCAGTAAGAGAATTGGGCAAACATACCTTCTGCCTCTCATGGAGGGAGATGTGAGTGCATCCTAGCACCCTGCCTAGGGTTAGAGGTCTTAAAAAAAAGCAGGGAGCTGTTTCCAGCCATTTCACTGTTGTGTAACAGCGGTTTTGACCTGCATTAGCTGAAGAGAAAACACATACAGGTTTCAGTTAGGTAGGAAAAAAATAGTGCTGGCTTCGGAGATCACATCAGCAAGACTCCCCACAGTATCCCGACTGTATCTGAGATGGGATTGTTCACAAAAACAATGTGGGAACTGAGGCCACCTAATCTTAGGAAACAAATTTATGGCCCTAGATTTGTTCAATTAAATTTAAGGCCTTAAGAGCACAGCTGGTTTTTGTTCCCTGTGCAGAGAGGAGAACAAGACACGTATATGTCCATAAAGTGATTCAAGTTTCAACTGAGCCAAGAGGTGCCAGTTTTTGTCCACTGACTGGATGCAACCCAGCCTCTATATGTAAGTCTTAATGTGAATGCCCCTTTTCCTTAACTCCAGTACCCAGGAGAGAAGGTATTTACGTAATGCTCAAGAGATTTGCAAGTGCCAGGGAAAGAATGTCTTTCTTTTATGCAGTTTTTCTCTCTGCTGAAGGTGTCTCGCTGGATGGGTGAGAGACTGATCATCATTCTTGGCAAGCCAGGGCCTAATCCAGCCACCCCTTGTCTTCAGGACAAGATCTGTATGAGCAGCAGCCTCTGCAGCTGGCCTGAGCTGACTGTTGGCAGATGGGTACCAAACACTTGCCTTTTTCTCCCTTCTGTGTGGAATGCCCTAGCTTCACCAAGCTTTTTTGGCTTAAAGGGGTTTATTGGGAGTGTGTTAGGTGCTCATGGCAGTTTAATGTTAGAGATGAACACTTATTGAACACTTGGCAGTAAGATTCAAAATCCACATCTCCTCCTCAGGGGGCAAAACTTGCTGGTTTAGGGCGTACAGGTGGAGTGTTTTGCAATTTATAAGGGAAGAGAAATTTCAGGAAAATAAGGCAAAATACATTTTGGCACTGTTTTTCTTTTAGCCTCTCTCTAATGCTGTGCTTCCCTCTCTTTTTTTTTTCTTCACCCAGTTCTTTTCACCCATTTTACCTTTTTCCTTTGAATTCCCTTCCTTCACACAGCAGTTCCTTTCTACATTTCCTTTTCCTCCCCTTGCCCTTTCCCCAGGCTGATCCTGTGCACTAGCCTGCTCAGCTCATTTCTTGGTGGTGCAGCTGTCCCCCTTGCCCTCTCCAGAGAGCTGCTCCACGCCGTGTGGCCAGGCTGGCGGCTGCTGGAGCTTTGCTGTTTACTGAGATGCACCCTAGCAGAGCCTGAGAGTGGAGCCGTAGGACACGAGCAGCCTTGTGCCACTGGAGCTCTGGCAGGATAACGTGATACTTGTCAAGAAAGATGTCTTCACATCTCTTGTAATGCTGCAATGGATTTCCCTTCATCTCTTCTATAAACAGAGTATTTGTACCATTTCCCTGGTTTGCTCAGCACCAATTTATAGCCTGCTGCTGGATTGGGCTTGCTGTTATTAATTATTTGTACCTATTTAGCCTCCTGGTATACCAAGGCATGATTGTGCAGGAAACTTTACACCCACAAACAAAAAAGGCAACTCTCTTGCCTAAAAAAGAAAACAGCAGACAGCTATTTGGAAAGATCACATTAACTCCCCCTGGGCTGATGTGGCAGCTAAGTGATGAGTAGGAGCTGGTTCATAAGGTACAGAGGAAGTTGTTCCTTGTCTCTGGGGCTGGCCGTGGGCACCTTTTCAGTGCTGGAATGCTATTGCATTTTCCTTTTTTTTTTTTTTTTTTGTATGTCTTTAAAGGCATACAACAACCAGTTCTGTTGTTCTGTCGATGTTTTGTTTTTTTTTTTTTTAAATGCAATTTCTCACACCAATTTCTCTGCTTCTAATATTTCCTTTCCCTATTTTGACTGCTGCAGTTTGCCCACTTTTGCCCTCCCTGCTGCAGAGCCTTACAGCCTTGCTTTTTTTCCTTGTGGCACCTGCACCCCTCCATGTTCTTCGGCCCTGCTCTTGCCTCCTTCCTCCTCCCCAGCTCGGGTCCCTCCTGCTGCTGTGCCTCTCTGCTCCTCCGCTTGGCTGCCTGCAACAAAGGAGGCAGGGGAGAGGCAGGAAGTACTCTTAAAAAAAGGAAAAGTCACCCTGCATGCCCTGTGCCAAAAGTGCCTCTCTTACCCTGCAGCCAGCTTAGAAAAAATGAAAGGGGATGTCCAGAGGGTGTCCCAGCAGGAGAACATCCCCTCTGCAGGGATGGCTGAGGGGTGCTTGGGGGCAGGTGATTTCCCCCTGCCTGTGCAGGGAGGGGGCTCTGACGCCAGCACACCTTGTGCTGGTATAAAACTATCTGAGCCAAAGTTCAGGTGAAGGGCAGCCATGTAGTTGGAAAGTCATGTGGCTCTCATGTTGGTTAGTATGTCACTTTGAACAGCTCTTATCTGATATTATTATGACTAACCCAGTGCTGACAGCATGGAACAGATTACAGGAGCCATGTGATGATTATTTAAGGCATCGCTGAGTATAACATGCGGCTAATATTAACCCCTTCTTTCCAGAGCAGCTCTCTCACCCTGTGAGTGACACCTGCAGCAGGCACCTGCCCTGCCTGGGAGCATTCCCTCACCACACTTACCATGGGTGCTGTATTTCAGACAAGGCTATTTTTGAGTCATTCCTCTGTTTCAATGTGGCCTTGAAGTTCAGAGCAGTTCTCTGTGGTTGCTCTTTTATTATATTTTTTAAAATTTTATTTTGTTTGGTTTTTCTCCTTTTTTTTTTTTCAGAATATGAAGGATCAGTTACGACAGGTACCCGTATTTCATATTTCCTGTGTCAGCACGTGCCAGTAAAATTCAGAAGCCTTTTTGTTTTGTTATGGTTGATCTTTAAAGGTATTAAGAATGACGCTGAAGTCATAGCTGGCAAAATAGACCTCACTGTTCTACATAAATGTCAGCAGCGCCAAGGCAATGCGTTCCGAGCGGTAACAATTCGTGTGCTCGCGGTGAAGGCGAGGTGTGCACACAGACTGTACCCTTTAAACAGGCTGACACCTGCACCAGGCATTTCAAAAACAATGCAAAAAGTACAGTGTTATATAAAGCTTGACTGGCCCTGACTGTTCAGCCACTTCAGAGATGTGTTGAAAGCTGTGTTGTGAGGATCCTGGGCGAAAAAGCTTGGGCTCCTGGTGGGGACTGGGGCCTGGTGTCTCCCCCTCATGAAGTAACATCCAAGGTGTGAAAAATTTAAATTCCACACCTGGAAATCCTGGTCACATGAGTGGCATTACTTATGTGGTAACACAGAGGGTAACATTGCACCAGCAGCTTCTGGAGTAAAAAGGAAAACACTGGTGGGATGGGGCTCACGGTGACCTCCCCACGTGGGCCCAGGCGCTGCTAGGCATGAGGCACTCGCTGTCCCCCTTTGGGGGCCACCTGCAGCCGCCCTGTGCCCCTCCAGCAGGACTCATGAGCAGGGTGGCATAAATGTATCAGCTTTCTTTTGCACAAAGGGAAGATGGCGGATTATGAAATCAGTGTGTGATTTCAGCATTGTGAAAGCCTTTCCGAGGTTGTGAAGCCAGAGGGAGTTTGGCCGCTTGTTTGGTTGGGAGCCGGGAGGAAGGCCAACAGAAAGGTATTGTGTGAAGAAGAAATCGTGCTGCTCCCCTGGCCCTCTGCATGAAAGCATATTTCTCTTCCTCTCCTGTCTGCAAAACCTTGGAAAGAGAAAAGGGAAAAAGGTGGAGAAAGTCTGGAGCAGGAACACCAGGTAGCAACCCTTCCCTCCATTTCACCAAACCCAAGTGTGATCACAAGCACTACCAAACATGATGGAGACTAATTACAACTGAGACTCAAAAGGCCTATAAGCTTTTGGAAAGGGGCTAAAAATTCCTTAGATGGGGCCCTGAGGACTCTTTTTTTGAATTTAAACTAAAAGAAAGAAAGAAAAAAAAAGAGGCAAATAAAAGAGAAACAAAAAATCCCCTTGGCTCTACCAACAGCACATGCACAAGTGAGTATGTTGGCAGAGAGCATCCATGTGGGATTTGTATTGCTTGAGAGGTAGGCAGAATGACACACTGTGAAAGTGCAGGAATGCCTGTGCTGATGAGGGCCTTTGTTCCCTCTTCCAGCAAAGCTGCAAGAGACAGAGCCACCGGAGTAGGGAACAAGTGCTTGAACTGTGTAACAGTAATAATCATACTAGCAGTGACAGTGCTGATTCCCTGTGAGCTTTAGTCAGTGCTTGAACCCATGTCTCAACACACTCAGGCATGCTGGTCACTTAACCCTGCCTATGATGTATGGGAGTTGCTTGGTCTGTAAAACATGACTGATAAATTGCTAATGTGCAGATTTGTGATGAGCTCAGATCAGTAATAGTTTGCATTGCTTGGAGATTCTCTATTAGAAAGTGCACACAAGACTAAATCATTATTTGTTTCTTTTCTTGAGCTGAATTACTCACTTTTGGAAAAAAACTATTTTTCTGCAGATGCTCTGTGAAATATTTGTCCTAATGCTCATTTATCGTGACTGGCACTGATGGAACGGGTGCTGGTATGAAGCAGATGTATCTGTGTAATAGTTTACTTTGATGGCTCCTTTAAGAGGGTTCATAATCTTTATATTTTACCACTGGGTTTGGAATTTTATGCTCCTTTAACAGGTGTATTACCTTGATCAGATGTTTTCATTTTAAGCTATTGACTAATGAGCACATGGCCTGCAGGGATTGATGTGCAGAAAATTGATTCCCTTTAAAAGATTTATTCTTATATTCTCTTTTTATTTAGTGTAAGAGTTCACTAGAAAACATAAATGTTTGATAATGACACTTCATGAGTAAAAATGCGATTAAACCCTTTGTTTCCCTTAGTTTAAAAGTAGAAAGAAAACAGTAGGTATGGGAATACACATAGAAAGATCCAATCTAAAATCAGACAGAGTTTTGTTTTCTGGGTTAACATTTAACAAACCCAGCTTTTAAAATGTTTCTTCTCCACTCACAGACACTATTGTTTTTGTGCACTTTTATCATTCAAAGAGCTCAGGCTATTTGAAAAGGATGTGTACAAAGATTACCTTAAAATGACTCATTGTAAAAGCTCCCTACCTGATGAATTTGTCCTATTGGAATGAACATCTATTTTAATAGAATCCACTAAAAAAGCTCAATCTGTTCAGCCTGTGAGATGGAATGCAGTAGCAGAGTCCTGCCATGAAAATAGCTTGTGTAATCAGTGGAATATAAATGGCAACAGCATCTTGTACTCCCTTTTATGATGGTGGAAAGAGAAGGAATTCAGTGGGCAGCCATATGACCAGGTCCTGCATGACTGAGGAGCTCACATTTTTGCATTGCACTGTAGCACAGTATCTCGTGTGTCCAAGAGGAGGTAAATTGTTCCCATGCCTTGTGACCAGAATCTCTGTCTGGAGGAAGAAGTAGAAGAAAGGACCATTATTTTAGCAGAGGCATCAGAAATCTGTGTGACTGCTGGAAGCATTTATTAACAAAATATTTTCTCATAATTTTTCTCATATTTTCTCATTTTACTCTTCTGAAAGTAAGAGTGGGGAAACTGCTTGAAATAAAAAACTGCATATATGTCTAATAGTTACAGTTTTAAAGCACTGCCTATGCTGACAGAAGAGGCAGGGATACGACAATTACTGAAAGCTTAGTACCAGGATAAATTTAAAGCAACTTTATTCTAGAGTGAGCCTTCTGCATGAATGCATGACTTGTGTTGGTGCCAGTGTGGGTGGCATTTGTTAGATTCTGGAGTCCAGTCTGTGTTGCTGCATGAAATGAGTGTGATGGGGTCAGGTCAGTCCTTGCTGAATGATAATCCACATCATAAAGCTACTGTAAATGATTCAGCATGGTTTAGTATTATTTTCAGCCAGTGCCCAGGAGAGGCCAGGACTGAGCTAGCATTAAGAATGAATTGTCCATGCTTCCCACTCTTATATAACTGAGGGTTCAGGTCACAGAAAAGTACAGCAGGAAAATGAACACAACCTCTTTTCACAATGTAGATTACTTGTCTTCCTTAAACAAAGGTTGTGAACCAGGGTGGAGGTTTAGTTTTCAGAAAGCATCTCAGAACTTCCTAGAGAAATTGAGTTATGATTCTGCAAATTGACAGAACTTTTAGGGCAGGTGCTCAACACCCATTATTTCAGCAGTGACCAGAGTAATTTGCCCCATTTTTGGGCATGTTGAGGTTGCAGCTTTTAATTTCTAAGTGCATATAATGTGTTAGCTTAAAGCCAAGAATTCCATTGCAGACAGGTTATTTGGTGACTATTGTGATCTTTTTTCTTTGATCTCTTACTAAGGCACCTTTGCAGCATTAATTTAAGTTGTTGTTTGAGGTCATACTAAATTGCTGTGTTCTTTTGTTGTTGCCCAGAAAGGGTTCTGAATAAGTTACTCATGTAGATACTTAGGTAGTTTCTTTTAGGTGTTAGAAGGCTACAAAAGGAAGGCTGGGATACAGAACTTCAAAAAAGGAACAGACCAAAAGGAAAGACAGAATGAAAGAGAGGGAGAAGGAAAGGAAGGAAAGAAGAGAAAGAGAGAGAGAGCAAGAAAGAAAAGAAAGAAAGAAAGAAATAGAAAATGTGCAAAAATCAGAAACCATAATTCCTAATTGTCTAAATTAATTTTTTAGCAGCTACAATTAGGCTGGACTGATGGCTGTGTGATTGCTCTACTTCATTCTGTAAAAAGCAGCAATATTGTAGAGTTTTACTTACATACCAGGAAAAAAATAAAGCAAAGCTCTGTGTGCTTCAGACTTGGCTAGCAAGTCCAGCCAAGAACAGATGGAAACTCTGCCAAGCACTTTTTCATTGAAGAGTTTTCTTGAAGCTTTAAGAGGGTAAGATCGGAGTTTGCAGACAAAATTGCTGATTCCTGCTCAGAGTGCTACTCTCTTTCCTGCTTTTAGGGCCATCTTGCAAATGTGGGCTGGACATCTGGCAAACATAGGCTGGGTTCAGTGGCTGTGTTTGTCTGGACTACTCACGCATAAGGACCGTTTGACTTGGGACTGAAATAAGCATTATCTGCTGGGTTTGTACATGTACTAGGGCATTTTAGGGGTTTTGAAATCTTGGTGTTTGCATTGCTGCAAGACCCTTTCAGCCCGCCCCGAGTAGTAGAAGGTCCCATGTGGAAGGCTCAGTATTGTTCATGTTACTATCTCGTGATGGAGCTTACTCTATCAGCTATAGTGTGTACTAGTCCAGGCCCCACACTTGAGCTTTTCTTGACCTACAGAAGGGTCAGTATCTTTTTTCACCCTAGTTCTTCAGCAGTTATATTCTCTTTACATGTACAAATGTGCTCCTTTACTTGCAGACTTTTCTGTCCTTTAGGACTATGCAATCATTTCAGAGGGGACTGTGTCCTAAAAGACTAAAAAAATTGTTTGTTTCTGGTTTGGGTCTTTTTTCACTCTGTCTCATAAAGAAATGCCATGAAAAAGCCATGAAGATGGAGTTCATTATGTTAATCCCATCTCCAAAAGCTCTGCTGTGCTGCGGGCCTTTGTTGTCAATAAAATGTCAAGCAATGGCATGTACAGCATGTTGTGCAGACTTCAAAATGCCGCAGCTGTAGCACTGCACTCTGCTTTTTACACAGAGCTGAGGAGTATGGGAGGGATTAATATCAGGTGCCCAAAGTGTTAACACTGAAAACCAAAGCAAGAAAAAACCCAAACCTTACCGAGAGTTTTCTTCAGTGTACTTGTAAAAATTGGTTGTCATTCTTTGTAGTTTGAAAGGCATCTGTTTACCCCTGGTTTATCCAGGAAAGCTGGTGCAGGGGTTTGCCTTCTCAGAGGGGCAATATCCTTCCAAGTGTTCATGGCAGTGTAGAGCATAGTGGTGCTAAAATATAGCTATAGCCATTAATTTGTCATGCTTGTGATAATATGGGAAGCAGGTGAAATACCAGAAAGCAAATTGCCTATTTTAATTCCCAGAAAAGAGACTTTTCTTCAGCACTGACCCATTTCATGAAATCATGGATTTCATGCTGTAAAGGACCTGATGCTTTTTTGGTACAAATGTGACCAGTTTGTAGGTCTCCACACCTGTTGTGGGAAAGTCTGGCTGCAGGAAGGTCAGCCAAATACATTAATAATATGACCCTCACCAGCAGAAGCCAACAAGGAAAATATTATGTTCCTGGACATGTATTATGTAGGTATGTTACAGAGACTAAAGGACAGCAACCTTTTTGGTTCTCTCAAGCACTGAAACAGGAAAATTTGCCAGTCTGGTCATGGGATAAGAGAGGAAGGAGTGTGAGCCGATAAACTGCTCCTGACCTAATTCTGAAATAAGTATCACACCTTGTTTCTCAGACATAGTATTCTGAAATTTTTCATATTTTCTTTGAGGAGTATCACCATCTCTTCACACATCAGTGGTGTGTTTTATTACCAAGTCTGTGTTACAGATCAGTTACTGCTGATTTTCAAGAAAAATTAGATACATTGGAATGAAGACTGGCCAGAGTGTGCTAGTAAAACTTTTGAGACCAGTGACTTAGTTTAGGATATAAGAGGGATGAGGGTTGTCATGTGGAAGTAAGAGGGATGATGGATGATGGTTGTAATCTCAGGTCATGTAGGAAGGTCTGACCTAATACCTGACCAAAGCATTTTCATCTCCGTGCTGCTTTCCCACTGATTTCAGTGACCGGGTGGCAGAAGGAAGAGACACATCCCTGTTATTATTTTATACATGTGAGCTCCTGTGGCCCTCCCACTGTATTTGCCTGGCCTGAGCTTTGCCATCTGCACTGCAGGCCAGGCCCTCTGCTGTGTGACTCCTTCCACCTCTCCCTGGAGCAGCTTGCTTTGGTTCCATGTAATTACAACTGATGTCTCTCAAAAAATATTGCATGTTATGTTTTATGTTCCTTTTTGACACCTTATGATAGGGTTTCGTACTGCAAATCACCATGTTCAAAATGTGGAAAGATTGCAGCTGTAGAATTAATTTCATTTGTATTTATCCAGGTGTGGGGATTAGGAGTCAACCAAAATCTATCATCATAAATCCTCTTTGAGGAAAAAAAAGAAAAAGTTAGTATCTGCATCCAGGCTTTCTCTTGTCTTCCAGGCTCCTCTTTATTGTTTCCCTCAAAATGCTGGTGCTGCCAGGTTCCTTACAGCTGTTCTCATTTTGTCTGTTGCTGGCTTGTTTGCTGGTTCAGTAACTATAATAGTGTACCCTCCATCCTTTCCTCCTTCTCTCCTTTCTTCCCGTTCTTTCCTACTTTCTTTTTCTCCAGTATGGGGGTAAACAACTTGAAAAGTACTTTCATCAGCACACAGGAAGGTGTTACTCTTGCAACAAGTTCTGCATCCAGAAATACTGTGACAAAGTGTTTTATCCAACATCATTTTTTTCAGTGTGGAGGCATATTTTCTTGTGTGCAGTATCAACAGAGATACTGTCTTTAGGGCTTGGGGGTGTCACAGGTAGCTCTGAAACAACCTGCACTTACAGAAAAGTAATCTTCTTGGAGGAAGATCTGGGGTTAGCACAGGGAGCCAGAGCTGTTGACAGGGCTTTGGTAGGTGGTGTGGTCTGTTGGGCTAAGTTAGGCAGCAGTACAGGACTTTCTAAGAGTAGGTATGAGGATGAAGAGGTGCTACTTTTGCACAGAGCCCTTGTGACTCAACTGACATTTCTACTTGGAAGAATTCCCTTTTTAACGGTGAGAAATATTTTAGTTTGTCTGCTTGGCCCTCTGTGATATGTTCCTACCTCACACTAATGCCAGTCGTATCAGATTGTTCTAATTATAAATGTGACAACTCTGAGAATTTGGATTTTAAAATCCTGGAGGATTTATGGGATATTTTCTAACTCCAAACCAGAAAAAGTTACTAGTAAGACTTAACCAGGTTAGAAGGTGGTGTTTTAGCCACAAAAGTACCCAGCCCACACCTGGATCTGAGCCAGGGTGTACATCTGCTATATATCTGAGAGAGGGAAAGGAAAGTATCCTATGCTGTGAGATTGGTATCAGCAGGGTCCCCTGTTTCCAACCATGCTCATTTGCTCTAAGTCATGAAATTAATTAATGGAGAAAATTTCTTGTAAAATAGAGCAGCAGTTCTGATTTACATGACTTCTGTGCATTTGCAAGTATTTTTGTCCCCCTATGGCTAGAGCTGTATTAACAGGTTTTGTTCCAATAAATGAACTAACACGCACGTATTAGGCAGAGATCTCAGGGAATGCAGTCTGTGCAACAGCTTTGGCATTCTCTCCCGTTTATTTCTTTGTACCAATGGAGATGCCCCCCTGCTCTGTGCCATATTTCTCCTCCCCCAGCTCAGCTACTGAGCCACCTCTTCAGTGGCTGCAGTGAATCAGCACTTCTGGCAGGCTGGTGCTCTGCCTCTGAGCGTGACTCGGTGCGGCACACAGACCCCTCCTGGTCTGCCTGGCTGCCCTGGAACAGGGCTCAGCCCTGCAGGCACAGGCTTTCCTGCAGTTTTAAAAAACAGCAAACAGCAGATCGAAAAGTTGCGCTGGGTGTTATTTCCCACTAGGAGGAGAAGCTTTTTGCTGATTGTGATCAAGGGGATATTTGCAGCCCCATTTAAAACACTGTGTGGGCATTCAGGTAATTATTAATAAGTGCAATAAATATACTAAGAAATAAAAGAAAGTTAAGCTAGGCACATTTCACTTGGAAAAGGTGAAACTTATAAGATTGCCAGATGTTTGAAAATTTTGAGAAACTCTCTGAAATAGATGCAGAAAATAAACAAAAATCCAATAACTGCAAGATTGCTCTCTCCTCTCCCAGTGTATCTGCAAATCCTTTTTTAGGTCATGTTACCTAAAAAAAACAAGAGAAGAGAAGGGAGTTCTATTTATTTCATTTCAAGCCTGATTTTCAAACTCAGGAAGCTCTCTCACTCCAAAGAAAACCCCACAGAAGATACTGACGTTCCCTCTGAGTCTTTGGTAATGTTCCCCAAATTGTTCATATCTTCTTCAATTTGGCAATACAGAGAAAGAGGGTGTTTGTAGACCCATTGCTCTGAATGAACAACACTTGAAACCACAGCTAATCTCACAGAACAAGTTGGTGAATAAGGTGTTGAATTAAGGACTCAGAGCATGGCCCATGGGAAAGGATAAATCCTGCTTCACTGGAGTTTGTGGTAAGGCTGCTATTGATGGGGTTGCAGAAGGGCAGGATCAGGCTCTGTGTTTTGCTTTGAGTGCATTTTTCTTAAATGGTAAGGGAAATTAAAATAATTTGCTTCCAAAAATTGTTTTCTCATAACAGAGAAAACAAGAGTACAAGAGCAGTATGCAGCAGGACTTGGAGGTCCTGAGCTATAGTTTTGTTGTTTTGTTGTTGAATAATTTTTTTCTCCTTACATTCAAATCGAAACTGAAATGTTGGCTGAAATCTTTCATGTGTATTTTCATGTATGGTTCCATAGGCATTGTTTTCCTTGATTTCCATTAACATAAATAGTTAAATAACTGAGTAAATTGGAACTATGTAGTATTACTTCTCTTCATCAGATAATTGGTGCTTTGCAGGCCTAATATGCAATATGTTGATTAGTGCTTTTGTTCTATTAAGGAGTTTATTTTTACTGTACATCAAATTTACTACAGATTAGGCTCCTGTAAGCAATTCATTAGATGTCTTGCATGTGGTTTTCAAAGTGATGTAAATCTTGCCTCTGCTTGAGAACTGAGTCCTACAGAAAATCATTGTACAATCTGTGCATGCAAAGCCCGTTGTCCTGAGTGAGACACAGATGCTGGGACTTCCAGGGTTCAAAAAGAGCTCCTGGAATTGGCTCTGGAGTGCCAGTGCTCCCAGAGTGGTCCAGAAAAGACTCGCCTACCGTGTGGGTGGTGCAGAGGGGGTGCCCCGGAGCAGAGGTGTGCTGGGGTGCTGTCCATCTGAGATGGCATTGCTGTGTGTCCCTGTGAGACTGCATGTGCTGAAGTGTGCTCACCTCAGCTGTACAGCGCGTTGTGTGAAAGGGCACATGCAGGTGTTGGCACGTAGAGTCATGTGTGAATAGAAATGGAGCCTGTAGTTTCAAAAGTGGTCCATGATCCTGGGGATTGATGAGAAACTTGGTCATCCAGTTATTGCCTGCAACTGTGTACCCTGTGAATACAGCACGTATTCCATGTCTGGCAGCAGGGGCGTGTTTTTTAAGGCGATGGTTGTGGAGAGGATTATCTTTTTTTAAGTTTGCTTTATTAAGCCAATCAGAAATGTTCAAAACTAGGAGGTGTTTCTCCAAATCTTATGATCCCATTAGTTAAACAACAGAGGGAGAAGTGAAGCAAGCAAGCAAGCAGACTACAGAATAAAATGTGTAAATAAAATACAGTAACAAACTTTTGGTCAGGTAACATCTTGCTGAGCAGTCAGATTATTGACTACCCAGCCAGTTCTGCTGATATGACTAACATAAATTCATCTTTGCTGCTTTTTTCACTGATGCCAAAAACCAGAGGAGCTCTAGGAAAGGAGAACTGGATTCAATTCTGGTTCATGAATCACATATTGAATTGTCAGGAAAGGAACAAATTCTGCCCCAATTGCCACTATAACTATGATAGGTTGTACTCGTGTGCCTCAGGGCAGAATATGGTCTGAAATGAAATAGATGAGGTCAAAATCTGTTTTCATTGATCACAGAGAAGGCAGTGAAGCTGTAGAGGCAAATGTGACAGGAAAATATTGTCAGAAAGGCCGTTCCTCTTGCCAGTGATGCATCATAGCAAAAAGAAGGCTGTTTGATTTTCAACATCCATGATGTCTTGGTTGGATTGATAAAAAAATAATCATTCTGTAAGCAAGTAAATTGAACTGAAAGTAAGACCCAGTGATTGACACTGAATTGCAAGATGCCATTTATTTAAAGTCTTTTTGCACAAAAATGAAAGGGCCATTTTGTTTTTGCAGCAGAAAGTTTTGGTTTGGTTTGGTTTGAGTTTTTTTACTTATGTTTTTAGGATCTTGCAAAAGGGAGACAAGGAATGTGGTTTCAGGAATAAACTTCTTTTATTCCATCAGATATATTCTGCAGCCCATTCCATAAAGATGACAATAATAAAAAAGCAAGGGACACAATAAAAGAAACAACTTTCTTTCTGTTAGGGCGGATGGCTTTATAGAATAGATACTGAAGCAGCAAAGAACTGAAAGTGGTTTCTGAGAAGTGTTGACCTCCTTTCGTGCCACTTACTGTGAATTAAAGCTGTGAGTGAGAACTAGTTTGGGCATGTGGTACAGCACTTACAGCAACTGCTGCCAAGGAACAAGATTTGTGTTTCTAAGGAAATGCAACAAAAGAAAATGGTTTAAGAGGCAGTGGCTGTCACTGTGTAAAAAAAAGTATCTATTTATGTACAGATAGGAAAATAAAGGTCAAATTGGGTTATTCTATATGCAGGCTACCATACATGTAAACTCTTGTAATGTGAGATTCAAAATCAAACTACTGTGGATTGTGCAGGGTTTAGCATATCTCACTCTGTTGGAGTTTACAAAGTTGAGCTAGCTAAAAGCAGTTGTGACCTGCTCTGTGCCTGTGATTGACTGTTGTTTGTCACTCTTACAGGCATTATTAGTAACAGTGATCTGCTATAGGAAAGGGATACATTTAGAGCAAGGAAACTGGGTTTTTGTGGCTTTTTCGGGCTCCTTTCTTACGAAACCAAAAGGCAAATAACTTCAGCACTTCTAAACCAAGGCTGCCAAACAGTATCACTTACCACTACCTTTAAGGCTATAAATATCTTAGGACATGACATCCACTCACTGATTTGTAGCAAAGATGTTATGAGAATTGTTCATGCACTGCAGTTTCATTAAGGGTTGAAAACTGTAGCAAAACACTGAGGAAAAAATATTGCTATATTTACACAGTGTCTTAACTCATTTTTTTCACCCCTCCGGGGTTGGAAAGGGAACCACCTGTCTCCTTTGCTGATGTCAGACTGCTGCCTGGAGACATGGTGCTATTGGAAAGCACACGATCCTGTACATATTTACACCAAGCTTGTATCTGATTGAGATTGTGCTACGAGACCTGTGAGTTCACAAGTTTCTTCATCATACTCTCATGCATTAAACATGTATTTGAACTCTGGCTTGAAATCCGTGTGATCTTATGATAGACGTATTTATGTAATAGTTAAATGAATGATCATGTGCTCTCCAGCTCCTTTTCCATGCAAATGTAGAGGAAATTGAATATTATAATATTTCAGTGAGATGTCCTCAATAACAAATTACTGTTTAAAATAACCAATATTTGTATGTATATAAATTGCCTAGCAGTTATTTTTGTCTGCTATTTGCATGATATGGAAAAGATTTTTTCTAGCAAACGTTTTAAGCTACTTGGTGCTGCTTTCCTTTTGGAATGATCACAAGGGTGCACATTTAGGGACGTATTTTCCATCTGTTTTTTTGAAGCTGGCAAAGCACATAATTTGGAATAGAAAAGAAGTCTGAAAGTACCCATATTTGAACTGCTATGTGTTTGAGCCATTCTAGGAATTCTTACTCTGTAGCAGTCGGTAAAAGTGAAGGACTACATTGTGCCCTTGGGATGCAGTATGCAGGCAGGGCTCAAGGCCAGTGGGAGCCCTTGGGGAATGCCCAGGGGCACACCAGGGCCCTCCTGAGACTTTTGCTGCTTGGTTACCAAGGCAAGAACCTGAAATGATCGGGGGAAGTCTTTGAACTCCACCTGTTTGATGCAGTCCTGTGTTGTGGAGGTTTGTTTGAGGTGGTCCTTCTGCAAAGGCCAGGCTTGGGCTTCTCTTCAAACAGCCTTGAGTGATGTGATGTGCCCGTTGGAGATCCTTGAGTGATGTGATGTTCCTGTTGGAGAGACCCACAGGGTCTTCTGTGTCCTGCACTGGTGGGCGTGGGGCTGACCTTCCATGGAGAGCAGCACTGGCATGATGGTGACTCTTTTCAGAGTGGGGATCAGCACCTGGTGAGCCGCAGCTCACCTTCACTCCCTCTGCCTGTCTGTAAGCATTGCCTTAGCTCCTCACATCAGCTCACCCTTTTGGTGGGACTGCTTGTTGTACATGGTGAATAAGGGTGGCAGAATCTGGCCATGTTGCTCTGTCAGTGATTGGATCAAGTTGGCCACCATTTAGTGCAGTAATTTCTCTTAGTTGGGCATTTTGAAAGCACCAAAATACTTGAGGACACTAGTTCTCCTGGGAATCCATGGGGCTAGGAACAGCTAGGTAAAAAAGGCTCCAAGAAATGTGAACTGTTGCTGTAAAGCTAAGTAAAAGAGCAGATTTTGGGATAGTAGCATGCCTGGGGTATCAGATTGCCCAAATTAAGTTCTGACAAAAGAAATGGATTTCTTCTTGCTGAGGTCTAGAGAAGATCTAGACAGCACCACAGCTGTTGAACTGCTTATGTCTCCTGAGCAGTTCAAGCACAATTCCCGGGGTGTGGAGATAGTTTTCACTATCAGCTGGATGGGTATTTTTGGCTGAAGACTGTTCCAGTGGGAAAACTCGTATCAGTGGGTGTTGCTGAAGACAGTACTTCTGGATTACTGTGGGAACTAATTCATTGCTAGTGTGCACCAAACTCATGGTGGTACAGGGGGAGATGTCACTATCTCATCTTCCAAGATCTCCTTAATCCTTTTCTTTTTTTTAATAATTTGTGATTTGTTTAGTGTAGTTCTTCAGCGATGATCTACACTGTATGTTAGGGATTTTTTTTAATGGAGAATGGAGATTGAAGGGTAAGGAAAACTGGCCTTCCCTATGCTAGAGACAGAGAAGTTACAGATAGAAATGAATGCTTCAGTCTTCTGTTTCATCCTCATGTGCTAGCACCATTTTTTTTTGTATACTAAACAGAGTGTTCTAATGTATGATTCATATTAATTAGCTTTCTGCAAAGTACTGCACACCTCAACTTGAACTGAACCAGAAATAAATATATTGCCATATATTAACATTTTATTAGTTGAGAAGAAGAATAGGATGAAGGCACCTATGTGAAATCCCAAGTATGAGCTTCAGATTGAATTAATGCTAGCAGTTCCTTGAGATTAATTTGGTTACTATGGGTACACAATAAGAAATAGTATACCATAATGTAAATATGTTTACTGATTCATTTTTGGCATTAAAAACTAAAACCACATGCAACAACAGCTTTTTCTTACTTGGAAGAAGGTGGGTACATTTTAGTAATTAAAGTGAATGTTGCCCTCTGGAAAGTGCCAGTACCCCAGTGGAAGATGAGTGCTGTTCCTACAGAGGATCTGCCCCATCACAAGCGGCAGAACTGCAATACACCAAAAGAGTCCTGGAAGAAAAAATACTACCAACCCAGAAAGCTGCCAGTCTTTTACAGCTTCTCATTAAATATCCCTTGTAACATGATAGCATCTGTTTCATGTACCATTCAACTGGTCAAATGGGAGTTTTCCATCCTTGTGCCACTTCCCATTTCATCGGTATGTAAGAAAAGGAACAAGTTTTGCATTCTAAGATGTTGAAAGCTGAGAAATAATAAAATAATGCAATAGAAATACTATATATTCAGAAAGCAATTATTTTAAGGAGTTTCAGTTTTGACATGGCTAGATTAACTATGAAGCTTTTTGTTTTTATACTTACTGTCAAGAATGTTGTTAAATACTGATACCACCTCCTAAGAGAACAACTTTTAAATACCAAAATGAAAAGGATGAGCATTAAATATTTTGGTAGATATATTGTGCCATAATGTATACTGTCTTGTTCTTAATACAAGGCACAGTAGGGCTTAATTAAAAAGTGATTGTACGATCTATCACAAACCTGCATTAGGGATATGGATGCCAAGAAAATTAAGTTGAATAGGTGGTGATAATGAAATCGATATTTTATTGAATAGCTTTTATTCCTATGCCTTTGTTTGCTATTCTTGCCTTCCTGTCAGCAGGTAAGACATTTTCCATCCAAAATTCTTTGAAGAAATTAATTTAGTCTGATGCTGTTTTATTTCATTATTTTATCAGTGTAAGTTATTTTATTCATTTTTTTGACAGAGTAAAATGCCTTGACAAACTTCTGACTCCATCAGAGCAGAGCATGACAGTAAACAAAGAAAAGCAAGTCCTTACGAGCTCGTTCCTGCTAGGAGTAGCTAGCCAACAACTGGTACAAGGGTGATTTTCTATTTCATGTAAGCAGAAGTCATAGTCACTCAAAGCCTCCAGGGCAGCCCCACAACTGGATTTTAGTACAGCTTTTTCCTATTCCAGCTCCTAGTGTGGCTTTAGAACCTGCTCAGTAAAGTGTTTAGCATTAGAGAACAGTGAAATATAGCATAATACCAAGTGAAGAATATATATAATAAAGGTAAGTATTTGTACAGCCTGGGCCAAAATTCCCCTTGTTATAACTTCATCAACTTAAATGCTATTGATTTTTCAGGTACCACTGACCTGAAATTGCTGGGATTGTGCTTGGGATGAATTTGACCTATGCTGTTAAGGCCAAGCAGAATCACAGTTTTGAAAGTGTAATGCAAAGAAATAGTTACCGAGTATTCCGCTGTCTTGTAATTCTACACCAGTCACTCACTTCAGTGCACTGTTGCAAAATCTCTTCTTTAGATGGGTAGAACTGTGTCTGCAAGCACTGTAGAAAACAATAAAAGAGCTTATTGTTCCCTTTCATATTTTTAAGAGTGGTGTGCTGCAAACCAGACAGCCTGTGCTTTCTGAACAGAGCTGCCGGGGCAGCCGGCACAGCTTCATTTTCACATCCCCACTTCCTAGGTTCAATGTTGTCAGTGTCCTTTTTGTGGCAAAAATCCAATAGCCAAAAGGGGAGGCTGGTTTCCATGATCTTTCTGCTTGTGTGTCTCAAATGGGCACATACTACATACTGCAGTGCACTGCACATTGCAACTTGCAGCTTGTCTCACGCCTGGGTGCAGTAGGCAACATGGGATAATGTGCTAGAGAAGACAGGCACAGCACAAGGCTCCTGAAAGCCATGAGAGGCATTGAAAGCTTGTGTTCATGGTATGCAGCAGTATAGATATTTGAAAGGTTAGGTTCTGTCTATTTTTAGGTAGCCTTCACATTGGAACTGATCTAAAAATGAAGGGGACATAAAAATTGCACTCTCCTGATTTATCAGGGATTTTTGACAAAATGCATTAAAAAAGCTGTCCTCTGAATCAGAGATTTTTTCTGAAGTGTAGTAGTTCTGTGCTTCTTGTTTAGAAGAGGAGTCTTTATGTTCTTGATTAAAATGCCAGTGCTGTCTATTTCACTCCAAGATCAGCATTTTCAGATTTTAGCAAAGTTAAAGAAATATGACTTTCCTACTTATTGTTTGGGAAGATTTATTCACTCGTGTAAATGAATTTTAAAAAATTGGCAAGGCCTTTTATCTCATATAAAATAAATCTGAAGATAAATGATCTATTCCACTAACATCACCTATCATTAAAGTGGCTAAATGAAAATCAAAATGTGTTGCTATTTAGTGCCTGCTCGCCTTTTTACGGGAGATGAAATTGAGCATGTTTACTGGGCAGGAATTGTCAGCGATGCTTCGATTTACAGCATTGTCCAGGATATAAATTAACAACCACCATGTGTTTTCCCCCACTCTCCCTGGAAGATGGTAGCCCTATCTCCCAAAGTGTACAGCTCCAGCTTGCTGTGCATGCTTCGACCCTTCCTTAAGGAAAACCTGCAAACAATATAAAATTGTGCTGCATTGAACTGAAGTGCAAATATTTTTCCATGTCCCTGTAAACCAGAGTGCATGTGAGAATGAAACAGCTGGAGGTCTCCAGAAAACCCCTGGGGTTGTGTCACACTCATTTCTCCAGTCTATGCAATCTTAGTTTAATAAATTGGTAATAATATTGTGATGAAGTGCTCTTTGGTGTTGGTTTGCTCTTTTATCAGAAGTCTTTTTTTACATAACAACTTGCAACAGAAATTAAAATCATCTTCCATTCTGACAGTTTCCTATTTTTACTTGGTTCTTTGTTTCTCAGAGAGAAGGGAGAGGCTGCAGTGGGCAAAAGGGCATGGTGCACTCTGATGAAGTCTCTGTTTCAGGGTGAATCCTACCCAGTCCTTTCAATGCTTTTGGTTAAATGCATTGCCCTGACTTGCACTTCCACATATGGAGTTCAAAAGAGCAGAAACAACAAATAGTGTTTAATTGAGCCAGATTGTTGGGGAGTTTTACAATGGTAGAGATCCATTTGGACAAACATAGAAGTAGCAAACTCGCCTTATTTGTTGATAGACATGAAGTAGTGAAAGTACAGTTACAGCTCTTTTGGGGAGGAAGCATGAATCTTCCTGGTACCCACTCACAAAATAATATATAATCAGTGTCCCAGGGCAAAGATGTTTAGCAAATACTAAAGTTCTTGGGAACAAAGGTGTCTAACATGGTGATAGCTGATGCAATCTATGTGCTTTATTCCTGTTGTATTCACAGGGGAAAGTTAGGAAAGCCTGAATAGTATGAAAATTAAAAAAAAAAAAAAAAAAAAGTGGAGGAGTGCCTGCTTGGAACTGTCTTGGTCCCACCATCTGTGATAAGGTCTGATTCAAAACCTAAATCCATTTAAAGATTTCCATTCCCTTCCAAAGGATTTAGAGCAGTCACCCCTTCCAGCTACTTTAACTGCCCTTTTACTTTACTGCATTTTCTCATACAGGTATTGAGGCGAGTGATTTGGATAAAATTAAATTAAATTAAAATAAAATAATAACTCACCCATACCTTTCTGTGGCTAGTTCTCCCATTCCATCTCTGCACTGGCATGTTTGGCCCTGAGTCAGAGGTGAAAGTACTGACAAATTTCTTGTCAAAAGCATCACTGGAGGAGGGTCAGCCTCTAAAGGTTTACAGCTGCACTTTGTATAGCTAATAAGCCCTGGGCTAAATGCTTATCTTCTTTTATTTCTGTTATCTGAACTGGGGATGGAGGGAGGATGACATCTCTTGCCATTTGTGCAACTTTTTTAGATTAATACTGCAGCTCCAAGAAAAATGAATAATTGAGCTTTTGAGCAGGGAGTGGAACCACGAAACCCATAGGGATTCCTCTAGCACTAGTCACTAGTTTGCATATCGCAAGTTAACTGCAATTCATGAAGGGTTCTGGCTAAAAATAACTCCAGGGCTCAGTTTTGGCTGGCGGGAACTACTAGTTAAGAGGTCAGGCAACGCCGATCCTTCAGAAGCCTGGTCTGCATGAGACTGTGGGGTGTTGCAATGAGGTGATGCCATCTCTGCTTGGCTTGTCCTTGGCTGACTCAGGAAAACGGGGTGCAGGGGCTGTGGGGACCTGGGGAAGGGAACCTTTGCTGCAGCCTGGGAGCTTCAGAGGCCAAGCAGTGAGTGCTGGCTGCTGCATGACTGGAGCTATGTTCTCCACTGACAGGAGTTTCCACTAAAGCTCACACTCTTCCACAGGCAGGCACCACCCTACAAAGGGTAACTTGATCTGTAAGTGTATTCAAAAAAATCCCACTAGATGTTTTGTGTGATATCTTAATTTTGTTTGCCTAAAATTGTTGCAGAGCAAATCTGTGTCCTGTGTTACTGAAATCCATCAGATTACTACAGTCCAGAATTATTTCTGCATTAGACTTTATTTTAATATGAAAAATGCCAAGAGCTAGGCCCAAGAAAAAAGGCTGACTCAGTTCCACTGAGCTCTGTCTGAAGAAAGTCATATTTGAAGATGAGAGATGTGTTGGTAAGGCTGTCTGTCATCTCTAGTTTATTAAAAAGAATTGCTAGGAGGCACTAAAACTGTCCACTGCCTTTCTCTCTGTTCCTTCACTCAAAGGTGCTTCATTCACATCGACTTTACCACAGCGGTTTTGTGTAAAACAAGATTTGATTTTAGAGTATTTAAAGGTTACTGTTCTCTCCAGTGCTGTGCTGCAGCCTTGTGTGCTCCACTGCAGTTGCCTTGCCAGTCATTTTAGAGGGGAGACAGCCCATGTCATGGAAATGAGAGATTTTTTTTCCTTCCTCTAGCTACTGTGAGCCTCAGCGTGGCAGAGCACACTGAACTCTCTGCACTGCTGTGGCAGCCAGGGCATCACAGCTCCCCTTCAGGCTGGGAGGCCCTGTCTGGGTGCCTAAATGGCCAGATGGCAAAGCAGACCCCAAATGCAATGTGACAGCTGGGTGGCCACCTCAGTGAAGGCTGGTAACTTTGCAGGCTGGTAGCCCCCATGGTCTTCCTTATGGTTGTACCAGGGAATCTTTTCTGTACCCTAAGATAACAAATCCATGGTGGTTGTTTATAGAATCATCCTCTCCAGCTCTCTCTCAGAAAAAGTCAGAAAAAACTAGATTGACATTCTATGAAAAAGTCAGGGAAGAAGAGCTCCAGGGTAATTCTCTTGGTGCTCAGGGGAAAGGGTGCAAGGTGGATGATAATATGTGTAATGAAAAAGGTCTGGGTGGGTTGTTCCAGAGCTCTGCAGAGTGTTCCAAATACAAGGGGTGTTCCTGAAGCTTCCCCATGTTCTGCCCTGTGTGGCTGAAGCTGAAGAAGACAATTGCCTGTCATCAGAAGGGCATGAGCATTTGAGCAAGCCTGGGAGTGGGAGAGGAAGGGCACGACTTCTGAGTGGGGGCAGATGTTCCAGAGCCCTGAACAGGAATGTTCAAAACCAGTTCCTTGGGTCTGATAATATCAGATATGAGCAGGTTTTGGTCTCTTCCCAGGGACTTTTGTGTGGAAGGATAAGGGAATAATAAGAACTTTATGACTTCTTTTGTTCCAAGGAAATATCAGCAGTGAGGTGAGTAAAGGAGAGATGATGAAGATCTGCAATGGTCTGCGATTTTGATGTGGTCCTGCCTGCTCTGCCAACCTGCAAGACAGTGCAAAACTGGAATCTGTCTCCTTGGCTTGCCTGGGTGTCTGTGCTCAGACAGCAGCACAGCCTCCCCAGGAAACGGATGTGTTTACATGGCTCCGTTTCTCAAACATATAGAGGTCATAAATTTAAAGGTAGATACTCTATTACAGATTAGCCCTTCTGAAAAACAGTAACACCCAAGTGAAAGACATTGTTCATATTCCTTTTAGCAAGTCTGACAAGCTGGATTTTCCTGCAAATGAGGGTTCTGGAGAATGCTCCAAATGTTGGAGAGAAACAAGTGACAAATATATTTTTTACATAATCAGCTGGAGTAGGTTAGTTTTTCTTGTTTATAATGAGTAAGTGAAACATGCTTATAAAGAGGCTGATATTCAGGGAGGTATAAGAACAATTATAAAATTTCTTCTAGTGGGTACCTGTGGGTACCTCTTGCTTCACTTGAACACTGCTGGAAGGTTTCACTACAAGCTTCCAGTGAGAGTCACACGTCTGCAAGCTTGGTTAACGCTGATAATCAGGTAATCTGCACTGATAGTAAATAGTCATAGTCAGGTACAACCACATGAACAAGCAAGTGATTTCCCCTGGCATTCAGTGCTCTTTATTTGAGCCCTCAGTCTGTGGAGGCAGGTGTAGCAGAATTCAGCCTGGTGTCAGTAATGTCAGTAACGCATTGCTGTTTGGAGAAAGTTATTTTGGACTCTCGAATATACAGCTCCTCAGACAGCAGCCCGTGACCCAGAGCTGGGCCAGGAATTAACTTGGCCCTTGAGTTTTTCAGAGAGCTGGTACAGAGGGTTTCTCTGTTAAAAAAACCCTCAGATCATAACTGCCCTAACAAAACTAGAAAGAGCAGATGGCTTTATTCCAGTGTAGAATTACTGCATCAATGAACCCAGAAGTTCAAGGAGTTTGATTCACTGGCTTATGTTATTGAGAGTGTATTCTGGGTAGGAAGAACTGGATAAATAAGGAAAAGAAGATGAGAAAAGGGGAAAAAAGAGCAACAAATAGGATAGAAGTGGAACAGAGACAATGGACTGGAGAACAAATACAGGACTGCGCAAAAAATAAGAGTAAAGATGCACAGAAGGATGATTTTTAATAAAAAATTAATAGGGTACATATACTTTATATAGAACACCATTCACACCAACACGTCTTTGGAGTGCAATTTGCTCTTTTGTATACAGCATTGGCTGATCTTTTTCTGTAATTCTTGGAGAGTTGAGCAGAAAGGGTTGAGTTGATGTGAGAACTGACTTGCAAACTTCATCTGTCTGAAACTCCAGCACTATTTTTATGTACAACTTTGCTTTTCCTTACTCCCCTAGGAAAGTAGTAAACTTATCCAAAAATCAGTGAATACCATAGTTTTGGGGGCAAGGAAAGAAAACATTTCTTCCTCAATGCCATAATCAAGGGACTAATTTTTGGTCACAAGGTCTCCAAAATCAGTAGCTTCTTTGAGAAACCTAAATTACAGGGAATAAAAACCTGACCCATAGCTAAAAAATGTGGGTGAAAGAGGAGGATAAAATGATTGCTGAATTCAGGAAAAAGTCAAGGACAGAGGGCTTGAAGATTTTGGTCTTTGATTCGTGTTTCCTGTTGTTGCAGGCAGCCGTACCTTCCAGTCCTGTTAGAAACGTATCCGGATTTGGGAAATAGTGCCCAAATGTTGTTGGAAGGCTTACCAGAACTTTCTTGAATCATGGCCCTTAAAGAAGAAAAGGCAAAATTTGGGGATTGCTGAGACCTGGTACAGACTAACCTGAAAACAGGGGAAATGCAGTGTGTGAAGAGGTGGTCTGATAAAGGACATTTCACCAGGGCAGATTGTGTCCAACAGAGCCACAGACTTTGTCAGCTGAAGGAGGGTTTCTTTGTATGTTTGTTGTGGAACCAAATATCATGTGTGTATGCGCTCAGATATTGCCCCACAAAAGATGTTTGTGCAATTCTTTAGTGTTGTCAAAACAGAGGGAAGAGCATTGCTAAAGCTTCTCGGGAATGTTCAGAAGACAAGGTTTCCTTTGAGGAAGCAGCTTAGGTGCTGGCTGGGTTTCACAGGCTTCATTTGCATATGTGGAGGCTGTGTGCTTCCAAACTACACCGCCACTGCAGCTGTCTTCCTTGCTTTTCTCCTCCTTGGGGCACTATGCTCAAAACCCACAGTAAAACATGAGAAAAAAAGATCCTAGTGGGTAAGTTTATACTATGGGTGGGGTTGCACACTTCAGTTAAAAATAAATAAAAGTCTTCCCAATCAGTGTAGAACCCTTGTTGAAATCTCAGTCTTTTTTAGTTGGAGTTTTGCTTTGTGTCTCTTCTAGGTAATGGTGGAACTGCCAGCAAAGTTCAAGCTATAATGTGGACAGGGCCATAGAAAAGCTCTGGGGCTCTGTAATTATTGCTTTTGGTTGCTCTGTCTGTAGTGCACTAGAAAAGTTCTTCAATCTCTAAAGCTTGTATGGTGAGAGCACCACTAAGGTCACAGTTTATATTTATCACTTAACTTGCTAATTTGAAGGGAAAGCATTCAAGTGGAAATGTAGAAAATAGAAACAACATGAGCAGGTCACAATATCCAAAACAGCAATATGAAATGTTCCAGTGTAAATACATTTCTATAAAAGGTGTGAATGAAACTTTTAAAAAAAAACAACCCAGATGATGGATTCGGCACAGTCAATGAACACAATTATAAGTAGGTATTGAAGGAGAGTATTCCACCAACCATGGATCCACAGATAATAATTAATAAGAACCAACTGTACTCCAGGCAGGCAGGTGCCCAGTATTATTTCACAGTTGACTGTTCAGGGGGTAGAGGTACTCACCTGTGCCACAGATCTTAATAATTTACTGCAGTTTTTATCATTAAATCAGCATATAATTGGGAAGGAAATTAGTTTGAGGGGTTTTTTTTGTTAAGCGCAAAGCAGTACCGTTAATTTACTTATTTGTAGGAAAGGCTTTCTGTAGTTATTTGGTATTTTGCTGTCTTTTTTCTTTTAATTAAGTAAAAACAATGCCATTTTTGTCATCAGTGCTTGGTGAAAATATGACAGTGTGATGTGATTTGCAACTTAAGCACAAACTCAGAAAAATGTACATTTTATCAGGACTGGCAATAATGAATTACAAGGAAGCACAAATAAGCTAACAATATATCTGAGACCTCCTACCATTTCTGAAGGTTCCAGTGTCTGTGGGGAAAAGGCTATTTCAAGAATTGTACTTCTTATTTATTTTTTTTCCTCAGCAAAATTGCCATAGCCTTGTATAATAATTCAATTCATTTAGTCTTTAGAATACTCAAGTTTGCAAATAATAATGAAAATGAATATTTCATGGCGTGGAGGATGATAAGCTATAGTTTTGTAACTTTCACTGGTAGCCCAGCACAAGGGAGCCAGCATTTACATTTCACGAGAATTTTTGCACCCAGATAATATAAAGAACTGCTGCTTAAGACAATAAGCAGGCAGGTGGGGATAGTTAAACAAGACCTTTATTTTTGGGCTTTCTTTCCCTATTTTGGACAACAATTTACAGTTCAGCTTTATCCATGGAATTTGTTGTGTACGCAATGCAAAGGAGCATCGTAACCCAGTTGCACCTGCAGCAGCCCCTATTGTCTGGGAAGGGCTCTGACGGGGAGACAGGTGTTAGCAGTGTGTCTGATTTTCCACGACAAGAGATTTTTAATGAATTTATTTTCAGTGAACAAACGCTGTGTTCAGGTCGGGCGGGTGCACAGAGCGCCCCGAGGCAGCTCACGGAGGCGGGCGGGGGTCGCGGCGGCGGTGGGCAGGACGGAGCAGCTCCTTGTCACAGCCACGGTTTGGTGGGGAATGCACGGAGACAGGGCAGCGATTAAAGAGCGGCTCCAAGTACTGTAATCCATCTGGGAACAGGATCAGGCTTCCTCCTCGGAGCAGGTGAGATAACTGTAGCCACATTTTTTATAGATGCTGAGTCCATGTCAGAGAAATGCTGGGCTGGGGGGTGTGTGTTGGGGCGGGTTGCTGAGATATTTACCGTGCAAAAACTAACTTCAGTTGCAATTGTCTACGAGAAAACCATAGCCTGACCAAAATACTCGGGGTGGTGCAAAATCCCTGAGCGCAAAAAAAATAAAAGGGTTGGGAGGTGGTGTAACTTTTGCCGAACTCTGGGACAGCCTCTCCCATAGAGGCGGGGGAGCGGTGCGGGCACGGGAGAGGCGCTCGGGCTGCTCAGAGCACGCAGGCTGTGGCTCGGCTCCGAGTCCCTTCACTTTTTCTTTCTTATAAGCGCAGCTCTGCCTATTGTGTGCTGGGCTCTGGGGGGAAGACAAAGGAAGCAAGCTAAGAGATTAAACAAGATGGGGAGGGATAGGAGCTGTGCTACGGCAGGAGCGGCGTTCCGGGGGTGTGGCGTGGAAATGTGCTTTGAATCGCAGCGTGTTGCCGCGGCCGCCGGGGTCTGAGCGGGTTTTGCGAAGATTTACTTCACTTCAGGCTGGGTCTGCCCCTGGCTGACGTCACGGGCTGGAGCAGCGGCTCCAGAAGGCTGGATGAGTGACAGCCCAGCCTACTTTTTAATAGCTTTGTCATGTGACGGGGAACAGTAGTAAGACAGGTGCCTTCGGTTCACTCTCAGAGAGGGTCTCGTTGCCTGCATGAGTGTCTGCTGCCTGCCTGCCTGCCTCTGGACTGTAGTTTGCCAGCTTTCCTGCCGTCGCTCCGCAGCTGGATGGCGTGGGACATGTGCAACCAGGACTCTGTATGGAGCGATCTCGAGGTGAGCGGAGCGCGGCGTGGGCGGCCGTGGGTGCCGGCAGCCGGCGGGGCCGTGGGCTCGGCGGGGCCCCGGCAGGACGGCCGAGGCAGCGCACTTTGCAAACAAGTCCCTATCTTATCTCAACTCCGCTAAGTTTGCTATTTTAAGGTTACTCTGCGATGCCTTGAGCAAATCAAAGCTGAGCTCCTGTCATCAGTATAGTATCTCCTGCAGTTGGAAACTATTTTCATGTGCCTCCGGCTCGCTTTCCCGTCATATGCAATATTTATGCTCTAAGATATTGATATGAATCGGTGTCTGAAGTGGCATTTCCAGTGGCGTTCACTGGCCTGGTTGGAAAAATGCCATGTTTATTTAGAATAAGATGAATATTTCTTAAAAAAAAAAGTTATAATCAACTCATGGATTCATATTTTGATTCCTTTTTTCACTGTGCTCTGTCGAAGGTTTTTTCCTTGTTTATCAGCTGCAGAATGCAAACACGCACACAGGAATGAATACCCTGTTGTTTGGCTTTAGATGCTTTTAAAAGAGATTTCTGGAAGGAGACGTTTCCCTGCTACTTGTGGTGTTGGAATACTGACGCTGTAGCTAATGCCCCGTAGAGCAGGGTTTGCAGTCAATCTGAGTAATCCAAGAAATGGTTAAATTCCATGTACAGCAGAGACAACAGGATGAACCATGAGAATAGAGTTTATGCAGGACTGTGAACTGCTGCTGCTGCTGCCGCTGCTGCTGCTTGTGTAAAAATAGATGGCAATACATCAAATCCACAGCTTCTGCTGGCTACAATTCATAAAGGAAAAAATAAAAAAGGCAAGCAGCCCCGTGGTAATCTCTGGAGTATAATGTGTGGTTTGAGGATTTCTGCATATTTGCATTCAGCAAAATGGAGCATTACCTGAAAGTTTGGGCAACTTGCGAAGCGAGGCAAACTTTCTTTGGACCCCATGAAGAGGAATCCCAAATGCAGACCTGCTCAAAGGAACTAATCCTCTGGATTCAGGCTTGGAATAAGTGCTTAAAATGCTTCCCTTGGGCAATGGGGGAGGGAAAAACAGGTTACAGGCAATGCTTTTTAAATAAAATGTTCATGCTGTAGGGAGCTGAGCTACCCATCTAAAGTGAACCGTTTCTATGCTCTCCAGTAAATTTTTCCTATCTGGCAGAGCATGTGTGTGGATTCTCAAGTAATTTTGTCATGTTTTAAATATTTGCAGCTTGCCATTGTATCCACAAATTTCTGTTTGCGTATTGTAATTGGTCTTATCTTGTTTTGATTTCTTGGTAAAGTGGAATAGATATGGATAATTCATATGTCCTGTAGCTATTATGAGTCAAGGCAGTAAGTGGATGACTTTCTGGCTCCAAAGTCCTAATTGTTTCTGAGTAGCTGGAGTATCCTGTGGGTTGTTGTCTGGCTTGTAGCATGGGTCTCAGCTGCCATAGCTTCATTTTTCCATCGTGTATTATTCTTAATGCTGCTAGGAACTGATTGAAGAACCAGCTTATATGGAAATAGTGAAGATTTATTTTAATCACTAGAGTTCCTGCAGTAATTTCAAGCTAGTAACAGAATAGATAATTTATGTCAATGACTGTTTCATAGTGCAGAGAGAAAAAAAAAAAGAACCAAAAAAAGAGTTTGATCTTAATATTAATTGTGTGGTGGATGGATTAACTGTGGGTAGGATTTTGCCAGTGTGCTCCTGCATTGCACTTCCTGTAGCAACACTAGCGTCTGCGTGCTGCTTTGGCTCAGGGGATCACCTTTACTGAGCTAAAATAATGCAGGCAGCAAGCACTGGAGGCAGCTTTCATTCTTTGAATCATTAATATTTGCTGTCAATGTTAAATGTATTATATTCTCGCTCACATAATGACAGGACGGCGTGTTGTTTAATAAAGGCCTGCATCACTGTAGCTGATCTGCATCCCCAGTGCTTCGCAGCTTAATGAAGGTGATGTACAGTAAGGTTGTGAAGATTGATAGAGAGAATCCACATGACACATATTTTGTAAAGTCTCTCTTTCCTGAGTTCATCCCCTTGGCACTTTGTAAAACTTGTTAAAAATAAAACAAAGATTATATTTTCATTAATATAATTAATATGGCAAAAGTCCAGTCTTCTTCTTATTATTTTTTAATTTACCTTCAAAGGCACAAAAACAGCCAAAAGGTTAATGGAGAATTATACTTAATTATAATGATTCATTACCATCAGTGCAGTTAAGCTAATTTACTGTTTGCATCTGAACTAAGAGAAAAAAGGTCTGTTGGAGTGAAATAACACACAGTAATTAGCCTTTTGTGTTTAGTGACTGCTTTATCCTCCTAAATGTTACTGTAAAATTAGGGCTATAGTTATGGAATAACTATCATATCAAATAACAGTGGGAAGACATTAAAATGTGTGCTACCAATACAGGTGCACCTGTTACATATGTATAGGCAAACAGCAAATATCAGTGTGTCAGATGAGGACAGTTTTAGGACTTGGAGTGTTAAATCTGGCATCATCCAAAGGCCAAATATAAATTAATAACAGGAGCACTTGCTGCTAATGTGTCTCATATTAATGTGCTCTGTGTGCTCAGAAGTATAATGTCATATTCAAAAACATTGATTTTATTATCATGTCAACATTGGCAAGGCATATATACTTCATTTCAGCAATTACATTTTTAGGTGACATTGCAGTCTCTATAGGTAAATGGAGGCTGCGATAAGCAGGATTTCTTTTAATACCATTGTTTATGTTGCTTCAAAAGCCCACTGTAGGAACTTAAAAATGCAGATTAGCAAAAGTAAACATGTTTAAGTAGGTGGTTCACAGGGTGAAGCTATTTTTATAAATGAAAGCAGTAACAGATCAGCAGGATACTTTAGAAGTCTATGGCATCAGTTATAAGCTACTGACCTCCAGAACACAAACCTGAGAATGATGCTGAGAATCTACCTTTTCAGTCAAAAACTAGATTATCCTTTAATGAGATCAGAGATTTTGGCCAAGCATCAAAAAAGGTCATCTCTGTATTATAAGATTGCTGCCAGAAGGTTGTGTCTCGCACTAAAGAAGAGGAAACTGTCAAGTTTTGGGGGTTTTTTTTGTGTCTTACACTCAAAATAATGTTAAAAAATTCAGATAAAAGAAAAAAAGTTAACATTACTTAAGTGGGATTTTGACTTCTTATGGTTCTACGGCCCCTTAAATATAGGAAGAAAAGCAACTGCAATTTCAGAGCCTCGTTTTGCAGCCTCTCAGCTTCCTTGCCCCTTGGCCTACTCTATGATTATCTTGTAGTGTCCTGGTAGACGTAGAAGTTGTCTGGTAAATTATAGCTCACACCAGCTGCACCGAGTCTTTGTGCCAACAGACAAAATCTTTGCTCAGGGCTGCGGTGCTGCATCCAGCCCGTGCACTGCAGACCCACGGAGGTTCCAGGGACAAAGCCATCAATGAGGTGCACCTTCAGCAGCTCTCGCTTGCATTGTTGTTCAAGGCGGTCCTTGCAAGAGTGACACAACCAGCACTGAGCGACTCACATCCATGGGCGCTGTTAGTGCCCTGCACACATCTGCCTTCAGAAAGCGGCACTTTCTCCATTGACTTCAGTCCAAACAGAAGTTGGGAAATCATTCAAACCACCCAGACAACTGACGGGAGCTGTGGAGGTGACAGGATCCTGCTGTTGGCCATCCTTAACCCAGTGCTAAAATCTGGTAGATGCCCTTAGACTCAGTTGACTTTAGATGGCTTTTAACCATTCAGGTGCCTGTGCAGCTCCACGTGTGCTTTGCAGTGTGCCCGTATCGACGTAGATGTTCAGGGATGAGTTACAAGGATCCACGGAGCAGTGCAGTAGGAATTGCTTAATTGAGCAGCATTGACATATGGGACTCAGCTATTTGCCAAACTGTTACTACATGTTTTCTATAATTAGGAAATAGTTTTGGTGGATACTCTAACATTTCAATTGCTGTGTTGAAGTGGATGTATGTTATTAATTTTTTCTTCCTTAGTAGGTCAGTCAATACCCTATCTTAGCTTCATACTGGCATATAAAAGGATGCTTACTCTAGGTTTGTTTTTATTTATCCTCACTCTCTTCTTAGTTGTGCAGACAAAAACATTTTGCACTGCTGAAGAGGATTCCTGCAGACTAGACTTTGTTTACTGCCTCAACCAAAATGTTTCACAGACCCTCTTTCAGGATTACTGAATCAGAGGCTGCTAGAAGAGGAAAATCCATTTGGTTCTCTGAGTACAGCTTCTTTCTGGGGATATTTAGGAAACCAGCCAGGATAATAGATGTGTTCACACCAAGCAGGTGAAAGGCTGCATGAACTAACTATGCTTATCACTGAGAGGAGAATATAGGGATATTTCCCGCCATACTTTGATTGCTGGGACCTAATGCAAAACTGGGTGGCTGTGGTTTGTGCATCAGGAAAAGATCAGCATCACTAACCCATACTCTTTAATGCCCATATGGTAGCCACCGTCATGAGTGGCTGTAAGGATTACAGTGAGGTTTCTGTAGAAGTGAAAGTGTGACCGTCTCCAGCTTGAGCTAGCCTCCAGGGCTGAAGGCTGTAACAGGCTGTGCCTCTTTAACCTGAATGTATCAGGAAATGCATGACAGACCTTGCCCAGAGGTATTCATCTGTAACTTCTACCTGCACTGGTTCACTCTGAAAGGAGAATAAGGCCATGCTTTGGCCTCTGCTGTTGGATTGAAAGCTTTGAATATGATAATTATCAAATGGTATAGGGAGAAGGAAGGTCATCTTTCCTGGACAGAGATGTGATAGAGAAGGCAGCTTATGCCCTGCTGTTTTCTCTGCCCCTTTACATACCTATGTTAGAGCTAACAGTGACCAAATACTAGGTGTTTCTTTTCTCAGAAAACAAAGTCAAGCCTAGTGACCCTGTGCCGTGGCTTAATTCTTATCACATGATATTAGTTAATAGATTCCTGGTAATTAATGAAACTATTTCTGTGTTGCTGTATCCTGCAGTGCGCTGCTCTGGTTGGTGAAGACCAGCCTCTTTGCCCAGATCTCCCAGAACTTGACCTCTCTGAACTAGATGTGAATGACCTGGATGCAGACAGCTTTCTGGGGGGACTCAAGTGGTACAGCGACCAGTCAGAGATCATCTCCAATCAGTACAGCAATGAACCCGCCAATATATTCGAGGTAAGGCAAGGTGATGCAAGTGCATGTTGCAAAGTCCTTGCTTGCTTTTTTTTTCTGGTTTCAGTTTTCTTCTCTTTTTTTTTTTTTTATTAGCCTGGTGGACAACAGTTTACTATTTTTCCACCATTAAGAGACAAAAAAACTGCTGGTGTATTATGGGTTCTGACTGGTTCTGTTAATCATCATGATCAAAACCAGACCTGAGATCTGAAGGGGGGGAAAGCCTTAAAAAGATTTAAATGAAACTTGTGGTCTTGGAGAGGAAACAGCTAAAGAGTACCTAGAGCATACTGCCCTGTGGTGTCATGATGAGGAGTTGCACTATTGTCAGCTACAGAGCAAAACAGGAGTTGAAGCTTGTTTGTTGTCTTCCACTTGAATTCCTCGGCAAGAAGCAGAGTGCTTCACAGCAGCTAGCTGATGAGTAGCTGGAACATTTCTCGTAAAGATTTTTACCACTCAGAGCCTTACTGTGCAAGTTACCTGCACACAAATTGAGAGGTCTGTGATTTGTTTATGTTCAGGGGAGAGGAAGGGTGAGTGTGGCAGGGAAGGCAGTGAGGGCTGTCAGTAACTCAGGGACCAGCTCTGCGTTCTGATATTTCATAGATCTCCTGGTGGAGAGCAATCTAAAAGTAAAAGTCAGAGGGTGATAGGAGAGATTTAATTGTTTTCTTTCCAATTGTGCATTGGGGGTTAGGGTGTCTGAGAGGAGGGTTACTGTCTCTTTATCTCTGTCTCGGGTCTTCTTTCTTTTGTTGTGTAAAGCTTTCATAATTCTCCACCTTGTGGTTTCGGGCAGCCGTGCCCCTCCTAAACTCTAACCTCCTTCCCTCCTTGTTGATAGGAGAGGCCATAGATCGTTCACTGACTGGGAAATTGAACAATAAATTGATTAGCTGGCAGGAAGACCTTGTACAAAAGCAAGCTATGGGTGCTGTTTCTCACACACCAAGTAGTACAGCTCCAGGAAGTACAGCTAGCCCGCTGGTTCCGGAAAGCCCCGGATTATCATGGTAGAATTTTAAAGGCTGGAAAAAATTAACTGAAATGGTATAGTAAAATGCTTACCTAGGATGTGATGTCCTGAATAAAATTCTCCTTTCTTTATATACAGCTCTAAACTCACAGTGATCTTCCTGATGCAGATGAATTGCTCTGGATTTAAACCAGTGTAACTGATAGCAGAAACTGGTCTTCTCTGTTTAGTTTCTGTAATTTAAATCCAAGTAACTTGGAATTAATTTTATTTTAATCAAATCAGCTCTGCAAAGCCTTGTGCTCAGGCCCTCTTTTTTTCTTTAGTTGTATAATGTTCCACACTTTGTTTTACAAAGTTTCCAAATCCTGTCTGGTTCTTGAATTGCAGTTGTACTGCCTCAGGCAGGGTAGGGCATGTTGGTGGCGGCAGGGGGGCAGGGTCCACGTCTGCAGCAACTGTGATGGAGACTTGTTTTGCTTTTTTCATCACTGAGGACACATATTTTTTCCACATTCATCAAAAACCAAATGCAGAAGCATTTTCCTTTAGGAAAAGTCAGTTGAAGATGCAGACTTTCAAAGTGTAAGTTCGACATAAGTAATGCGATTACGTATTTACCAAATGTAAGCATACAAATTATTCCAGTAAAACCAGTGGAACTTGGCTTTGTTTCTTGTCCCGTGTGTTGCTGCCTGTCTGCTCTGATGGCCACAGCTGCTGAGTATAGAGCTGTCTCAGATAGGTAGTGACTGTTCCCCTGCAGACCTTGTGTAGGAAACAATTCCTGTGCTGGAAATCGAAGTGTGTTGCAAACTGCAGGATGACCAGATAGGCTGGAAGTTAACCTCACTGGGAGATGGTGACAGGAGCAACATCTCATGGGCAAGTTTGGGTCTGTCTGAGGATGAGCTGCCCCGGTGTGAAGAAACAGGGGAATATGTGTGGAGAGACAGGGGCAATACAGCTGGGGGAATTAATCTACACAGCAAGTAATAGGTCAGAAATAATAGTTTGGAAATGAAATATGCTGCTTCTTTCCTGACACACAAATTCTGTTGTTTTCTCTCCTCACACTCATTGACTTCAGCTGCAGGCTGCATTGCTGTCTCATCACAGCTTGGCCCATACTTACCTGTAGGGACAAATTGTGCCCTAATGGTATTTTACAATACTGCAGTGCAAAATTAGACTATTTTCAGCTTTTCAGAGTGTTGTATTTACATTTCTTGGTTGCTTGGCCTAGGAAGATGGGAGTGAAACAGTTATTTTCTCCTGCTGTGCATTAACCCTGTCCCCATTCTCCACTGTGCAGCTGGATACTTTGCACTATTTCTTGCCTCTGCCGCTCAGTAATGTGACGACTGGGGGTGCTCAAGATCAGAAGAAGATGTCTTCTTCCTCCAGAGACTATCTCACATACTCTGTGAGGAACTATTTGTTTTAGCTGAGAGAATGGAAGTTTTTTGCAGTTTCTCATTTGGTAATCACTAGATTTTTCCATATTGATCCTCAATAGCTTTATAAAAAAAGAAAATAATATATTTTTTTGCCTTTTAAAATTTTTATTTCTCTCTTGTCATTGTGAGAGTAGTATGTTTCATCTGACTTAAGCTTCCAGATGAGGCATTGTCATACAAAAATAGAAATACAGCCTATTTGGAGTGGAAAGGAAGGAATCAGAATGACAAGCAAATGATGGGAAGTACACGAGCAGCATTACCTGCACAAGCTGTACAGTACATTGCCAAATCTAGCCTTGAATGAAACACACTCTCCTTTGAAGTATTAATGCAGTACATGTGGCATTGTCTATGTGAGGAACAGTGTCCAAAAGCCCTTTACAAAGTTTCTATCTCTGATGCACTTTTTTTTAAAGAAAGGTTTGTTTTTCATAAAGTGAATTTTCAATCTTTCTGCAAATCATGTTCCTGAAAGCTCACTTGGGCTGAGCACCCACAAGCTTAGTGGCACTGGGAGTCTCACAGACTAGAAATTATTAATAGTTATGGTGGCAACCAGGAGCCAAGTGAGATAAAGGTCCAATTAGTCCAGATAATATGTAAGTGTCAAGTATAAATCCCTGTTCTCATCCGCTTAGGTGTGATGAGATCCTGGCCTTCACTGGAGGATTAGAGCACACCAATATTTTGCAGACACACCCAATTCATCACTGCATCCTCCTGCTCACCTGCCAGTGTCACCGATACGAGTCCCCAGTCAAGCCTGCACTGCCCCAGCACAGAGGCTCTTCTTACCAGTGTTTGTACTTATGTACATTATGAATTAGGTGATTTTTTTTCTATTCACAGCTCAATCACTTCTGTTTTTCACCTAATTTTGTTTGCCTGTTGCTTGAAATGATGAAATGAAGGAGTTTTTGCCCCTCAGGCTGCTGTCTATTGACACAAGTTCATGTAAGTAAATAGTTAACAAGTCACTCAAGACCAGTTGTTTAGATGGCTTGCTGGACCATTCACTTTTATGATTTGTTTTTGTGAAGAACTAGTCTTTAAAAATTTTGTTTTCAAAAAATGTAATTTGGCTACTTTCAGAAAATCAAAATGGTTAAATTTTCATTCTCAAAGCCAATGCTATGTGAAATTGTGCACAAACATACAACTTGGTGTGCCATGAGTGAGAAGGCTTTTTGTTCATGAAAAATGTTGTCCCTTGAGGCTTCTTGAAATATACTGTACCGTATCATGTAAGATTAGTCATATTTAAAATTATTTATGATCCATGCCTAGCATTATGGAGAGGGAAGATAGCTACAGTGGGCGTTTCTCTTTGTTGGTATTTTTTACAAATAACTCAGCTGATGGTAAGAGAAAATTCAGCCTATAGATAGGCAATAACCTGTTAAACTACAATGAACCTGTGTAAAAACATAAATCTTGTCTTGGGCAAAACATTTTTTTTAGCTTTCAAAAAGACTTCAGAAAACCCACATTGCTTGCCCTAATGCGGGTTTAATTTATTTACATAAATCTATGTTCCAAAGCAATGCTTACAGTGTTTGATGACTTTGTTTTTAATTGTTTTATATAGGTGTATCCCACATTACTTCTCAAGGCCATTCTATGTGCCACAAATTTGGAAAGCCTGAAAAGATAACTAGATTTCTTTGTAGACTGCCAAAGAGGGCTGTATTACAAGCAACGAGAATGTGAGGAGAGAAAGAAATACACAATGCAATGCAGACTGTCTTTCCCCTGGCAGCAGGGGAATGCATGGAGATAAATGATTTCTTATTTATTTGGAAGGGGTTGTATCAGGGAGAAGATGAGTGTTGAGGGAAGCCTTAAACATCACCAGGGTAATTTGCATTGGTTCAGATTATAAAATCCCTCATGTTCTGTGGTGCTGCCAGTCTCTTTCACCATAACAGGTTATTCATTCAAGGTGTGCAGCCAGATTGATTAATGAATTACCAGATCTTGCGTAAAATGACTTGGCCTGACTTTTAAACAACCACCAATGTTTTCTTTGCCAGTCTTGTGACTGGTGTTAATGGGTTCCAGAGAACTGAGCCTATATAGACTTTCTGTAGTAGCCTTCCCTAGCATTTTTTCCACTTTTTAATTTTCTCCAAAACTAGTAGCCCAGGGCAGGCAGTTCAAGGAGATACAATCTCAGGGAAAAAAAAAAAAGACGTGGTAGTCAAATCCTTGATGGCTGATGCCCTTCAGTGCCAAATCAGCATGATTTATCATAGCCATCTATTCAGCACAACAGAGGCTGGAGGTGAGCTGCATGGTGTACCTCACACAATATGCATAACTAGAGCTCTGAACTTTGAAGGAAAGCCTCAGAGCTATTTGCAAAGTGCTGGTGCTTAGTGAATACTAAATTACATTTAGGAAATAGTCTACTGCTACCAGTTATACTTCATTTTTATTCTTGACACAGACACCTAAATCAGAGAACAGTAACATTTCAGAGATTATGGTAGCAGTTTGGGTATGTTCCAACACTATAATAGGATCAGAATTTTAAGGCCTTTTTTATTATTACCAATAGTCACTTAGTTTCTACTGCAGCGTACTTTGTAGGGAATTACAGCTTTTACTAAAAAGATTAAAATGCTATTATGCAAATGATTGCAGTATGTTATTATGTTTACAAATTAACATCCATGGCTCAACACACAAATTAACTAACTATTCCATCTATATTATTAAGGATTTAATAAAGTAACTGTTGATAAAAATGAGGAGCTTGGAACAGTTAATAGGAGCTGACCGTGATTTAACATAGAACTTAAACATTGTGTTTAATGTTCTAGATGGCATAATGGCAGAATAAAGCTTATCAAAGTGCTTGAAAGGACTGTGATTGTGTGCACCACATAGCAGCCTGTCTGAGGCCCTGGAGGGCATGAACAAAATAGCTCTGGGCAGGGGTGTAGAGCATACTGGTGAATCTGGAAGCAGCACAGGACCAAGTCGTATCAACATGTACTTTCCTGCTCTAATAAGTAGGCTTTTTTGAAATTCAGATTCATGCAGATTGAATGTTTTACATGATAAGCACATGCATTTGGGTATTTCGGAACTTGTGTCCTTCTAAAATGCAGCCTGTAATGAACTGGTTTTATGGCAAATTGGATTTCATTGCAGAGAGTATCATTGTATGGTAAAAAAAAAAAAAAAAAAGAGGAAGGCTGAGTTCAGTCTGAGATGACTTTACAAACATTCCTGCAAGTTGCTATTCCTAACAGTTCATAAGAGATCATAAAAGTGAGCAGATAAGAGCTACTGAGGTCCTAGAGAAATGAATGTACAGTATGTGGTTATGGGATAGATTTAGTAGTGAAACAGACAACGTCATAGGTTTAATACAACAATAAACATAAAAGGCAAAAGATGCAGATTTGGGTTAGGGAACTTTATAAGGATGATAAAAGGTAACAGTGTATCATAAAGCCTACTTGTGAAACTAGGAGAAGACCTTCATTTCCAGGGAAAGAAAATAGCAGACACTTGACAAAAGTGATGGACTTTTTATATTCCTAATGGAGCAGTGTCACATTTCTTGTGTGTTTGAATGCATTACCTTTACCGGTGTGTCTGGCCTGACTCAGGCTCTACATCTGCTAAAGAGGAGACCAGCACAATGACATCCTGTCTATGTGGGATGATATATGTAAACGATAATCTATGATTAGCTATGCTGACATTTAATAAGGCTCAAGCAGTAAGTGGAATTTATTTTACTCAAACCAGCTGCTATGTAATTGGAAAGAGTTTATGCAAATTCTCTGTATCTAGTGTTACCAAGGTGGGCTGCTGCTCCTTTTTTCATTCCTGCTTGGACAAACTACAATGCTTTAATGCAAGAACTACCTGGCATGTCGGTTGAAACCTTCAGGGAGGAATGAAGTCCCGACAGAGCAAAAAACCAATTGCTTTGAGAGTTTATTGTATGATGTGTGTGGCCATCAAGGCTGTTCCCCAGGCGTGCAATCAAGAAAATGTGACTGATCCACTTCACAGTCCCATTAAGGAGACATTTCACCTAGAGCAGCCATGGCTTGAGATGCTCACTGTGCTGCTGTTCTGTAGAGCACCTGTGCTTTTTCTGAGAGGGAAGAAAGAACAGTAGTAAGCTAATTAGGTCATTAGATGGATGTCTTGGCCTATGTTAAAACCAGCCCTTGAGGACACTGTGTTACACTGTGTTCCCACTAGCTACAGAGCTAAATATGAACTGGTGTCAGCTGCCATACAAACAAAAATGTAATAGCCTCCTTTCACAGAGGTCATCTTAAATCCACTTTGGTCACAGTCACACTCCACATCTGTTTTAGTGAGATGCAGCTTCTTAAGGTGGCGTTTGGACTTCATAAGTGCACAAACAACCGAGCTATAAATTGCTACTGCTGGAGTTATTTTGAATAAGTGTATACTGTTTCATATTTATAATGGTGAGGCTTCATAATATTCACAGTGAATATATAACACAGATCAGTTCAACAAGCATGAAATTGTATGTTGTCAACTTGTCACATAAATAGAGCCATATTCTAGCTTACGATAATGTTGAACTAAATATTTTCTCCCTGGAACTGCAGAGAGGGTCATGAAAATGTGGGACAGTAGCTCTGTCTTTTGTTAGAAAAACAATCCCAGACATATTGCTAGTGGGAAGTAAATATTTCTGATAAGATTTTTCTGGTTTTTTAATTCCCCCTTGGCTTACCAACAGCAACAGAAAGTTTGCCTTTCACAGAAAAATGCTAACTGGTTAAATTAAATTTATTTCCGTTAATGGTTGTGTTTCTAGTATAACTTCTTTTCTTGTTTTTTTCATTGTTGCTATTTTTGCTCAGTGCATCATTGCTAATTGCTACTAAACGGTCCATCTTAACCCTGGCGTGCTCTTCCCCTGCTGCCCCATCCCCCTTAACATTAACTCTGGCCCATGCCATTACAGAAGGATAAAATTATCACAAGTCTTCATTTAGGAATTCTTTTTCCTTAGTGCTGCTAACCTATTGTGCATGTGTAGGTCAGGAGGAGGAAATTGCACAGAGCATATTTGGTGCAGGGAGAAAGTTTTGGTATTGAATCATGATGAACTGGTTTTTTTCCCTGTGAACAGGGAAAAAATACAAAGAAGAGTTTATGTGGGTCTGTGAAAACTTGCCTATTTGTAGCTTTTGTTGTACTACTGTGGGTAATCCTCAGATGCACTGGAAATTTGCAGCCTTTCTGGAGGAGTGCCCCCTGCCAGCTTTATAGGCCTCTTTCTCCAGTGTCTAATTTTTATTTTGGTAGCTTTGTGCAGGTGCGTACAGGATCCCGGTGCCTTTGTAAGTGGGGCTGCAGCCTTGGCAGGCATGGAGCTGTGACTGTGTGCACAGGCACACTCAGCCATGGAGGATGGGTTCAGGTCTCGGTGGAAATCATCCCCTTTGCAACACATAGCTGGTTGCTCTCGCTGAATTTTCCGTTCTGACACAACAGAGCCACAGTCTTGCTTCGTAATGATTGAGAAATTAATTAGCACTTTGTGGCGGTGATGAGTCTGAAGGGCCATGATTGGAGTTTGCTTTTTACCACATGCAGTAATCACAGGGTTTTGTTTATGAAAGCACAAACCCAAAACCTATTGAGATTTTGGTGTTGTCATGAAGCGTGAGCCGTGTGATGCATTAGAATAATACTTCCATTTCCTCACACACATCTGTGCTTTTGTGCTTTACTGTGAGTAACACAATGGGGTGCTGGTCCATAATGGGTACTTCTAATCACTAAGACAATAATCAGAAGAAGAGTATTTTCAGTGAGGAGCCACGGTGGCAGCCTCTGGCAAGTGTTGTTGCCTTGTTGATTTATGACAGGTTTTAGTTGCCTGAAATGCTTGCAGCCATCCAGCTTATCACACAGAGTTTAGGAGGATCATCCCTTCCAGGCATATTATAGGGCTGGAGGTGTCAAATGGGCAGGGAGAACTTCTACTTCTGGCTATTGCCATAGCTGCTCCTTGAAGGCTCAATAATACAAAATCTTATCAGGGTTTGGAGGGGCCGCCATCAAACAGTGTGAGGGACTGCACATCTCTCCTACAGGAGATAGACTTGAATAAAAATAGAGAAATTGGGTAAAAAATTTCTCGCCTCTTGTCAGGGAGGTGGTGGTAATGATTATCTGGAGGATTGGGTTGGTCAGAGGGACTTCAACATAAGCTGCTAAAAGAAACAATGGGAGTTTTCTCCGGGAAAGGTAGTTTCTCCTGGAGGACAGAAAATTCTTTCTCAAAGTACTCCAAAACCTTTGCAAAAATCCAGCTTTTCTTCTCCCATGTTGCTGTATAAGCAGTTACGTAATGACTCAGGAGGTGCATCAGAGACCTTAGGTAATAAATGTTATGGAAGCGAGACATCTCAGTGGAATTTGTGCTTTGGTGAGAATGCTGCAGGTTTGCACATTTCCACAGGGCAGTCAGTGACCAGACGTGAAAAACAGGTATTACAAGAGTTTTAGAACTCTTCTAGTATTAGGGGCTGTTTTTTGGGGTTATTTTGCTTGTAAATATGTATCACTTGGCTAGGTAGATCTAGTAGTGTTATTCTCCACTCTACCAGGCCGTGTGTGTTGAGACCAATGAACAGGATCTTTGGTCTGTTGGTATCTACTTTAAGAGGGCTTCTGGTTGAGGCATAGGCAGCCAGGTAGTGCAGGTGACAGTGTGGGTGGTAAAGGACCAAGAATGAACTTAGAGCAGGGGAGGGCTTTGCAGAATCAGAGTGGATGAAGTGGGAAGGGATCTCGAGGCCATTTGGCCCAACCCAGCCTGTTCAGGAGCTACATGGAACAAGAAGCTGAGGAAATATTTCTGTGTTCCTCTGCTGCTGCTTCTTCCCTCCTTGAAATTACTTTATTAATACTGGTAAGGAGTTTCTGATCCTATTTTGAAAATCTTAGCCCATAGTCCTAAGCAACTAAGGAATTTCTTTGAGACCTGCTTCTATATAGCTAGAAGCCTGTTATTGCCAAATGCTAGTTTTCAGAGGAAGATGGGTGGCAGTTAAAGGTTCGCAGTCTGGCCTTGATTTTCATGACAAATTTTCATATAAGAAAACCTACTTGGCCTAATCTTAGTTTCCACAGGTACTGAGCTTGTCCATTTTCACAGGCTTATTGTTGGACTAGTGGAACTTTAAGGTTGTCAGGTTGAAATGGATGCATATGCAATTATTTTCATAAACAAAACATAAGTGCATGCTTCCTGACCTCTGCTTGGAGGTGCTCTGTTAGGCATTTGACCCTCCAGGCGTACACAGAGGAGCAATAGACTTTTCACTTGTCTGGGGGAAACATGCATTTTTAAAATTCTTTTTCTGGCTTTGTGTTTGCTTTGCTGTTTTTTCTCTCACCAGGACTGGTGTGGATTTTCTTGGCTGTATTGACTGTCCTTAAAAGCCCAACAATCACTCTTCACATTAGTATGAAGACATCAGGCAAAACATTGGCAATTGTCACATCAATTGCATCTGGGAAAAAGCCAAAAAACTTGTGGATTTTTCGCCTTAGCACTGCAGAAACATTCATCCATTTCCAGTGAAAGGGTGTCAAAGTGCTTCTGCTTGTATGTGATGGGAGTGTTGCCACATCTTGTCATTTTCTTTGCTGTTGATCCCACTGTCCTATAGGAAGGGTCAGGTCAAATGCTTCTCTGAAGACCAAGTCTCCCATTTGCAGCAGGAAATCTCTTGGGTGGAGAGGATAATGTTACAAAACAGAGACTAACATTACAAACAGCTCTGCTGCCTCTGGCGCAGTCTGGAGCATCACAGACCAATAACTCCTATCATGTCACTCTTGCGGCACCTTATTATCTATGTTTTTCTGTAAATCCGATCTGAGACTGTCATTACCAGTTTCAGGTAGGTGAACACCATCTGGGTGAAATAACCATGTACCAGTGATGGGCTGGAGGGGGCTCTTGTTAGTTAATCATCCCTACCTTCCCTTTGATGAGTTAATTTGTCTGTTGAGCCATGGAGGAGCCCCCAAGAGCTCCCAGGAGCCCCTTGTTAAAATTCTGCCGACAAATGGAAAGATAGGGATGATTTCACTCTTTTTGCTGGAGCCTTTGCTATCTATGATATTGCTAAATCATCCATAATGCATAACTTTCTATGCAATCTTTTTGTTACAGTTCTGGAGGCATATTACTTCTTTGTGCATTTACTTTTTAAACATTGTCACTGGATACCTAACCCTCCTGAAAGTCTCATATCATGAATTAAGGGTTATTTCAGTATTTCCATGTGGCCTTTTAGTAGCTGGCATGGGAAGTTCCTTGGTTGTGATGCTGGCGCATACTCTTTTTTTTTTTTTTCCTTTTCTTTCGTTATTAAACACTGTGTTTATTTACTTGTTTTGTGATAATGCCTAAAAAGCCTGTAGTAGGGGGGAAGTCTGTGTGTAGTAGTGACCAGCCCATCCCAGTTTTATGGTGTGCACTTTGAAGTCCTTGGAAGGAGCAAAGGTAATGAAAGAAGAAAAGAGCTGGTCCTTGGGGTTTGTGGGTGAAGATAAACCCAACTTACTTTTCCTTTGGAGGACTGTGAGCACTGCTCTTTAGCCAGATTCCTCTTCCTCCCAGGCAGGTGGAGGCAGCTACGGCCTGCTGAGCTTTCCTAGTCCAGGAAACAACACAGGTTCAGAGCTGCAGTTGTGCCAATATGTTGTGGAACTACCCAAGGAGAGGCTGCCTTAAGTAGTATATCCCAACATGGAGACTTATTTATCTCCAAACCTGAGATGAAGAAGAACATTAAAATTAAAAAAATTTTAAAAACTCAACTGGACAAAAGCCAGACAGAAGACCAGGAAGCTAAGAAATGCTATCATTTGGGGGATGCTCTAGTCCCTTTGTAACTGGTCAGAGAGGGTGTGTTAGCTCTGATACAGTGCTCTTCAGCCAGATCAGGGTGAGCTCTTGCAAGGCCATATGTATGCCTTTGCATAGTGCTAGTGGCTGCTGGGGGGGATTTATTAGCTTTCACTCAGTATTAATGTTCCTCCTAGGCTCTCTTCTGAGAGAGAGCAAACCTCTCTCTCAGAGGAACACAGGCACACAGAGAAAGTGATGAAGGGATACTGGAGCAGATCTGGAAGAGTGAGCTGGGATCCTACTGGGCTATGAGCTCTGGTTGAAGATGACTGTACTGTACCAAAGAAGTTCTTGCAGAGTTAGTTAGCATCTCTGTATTATGTTTTCAGAGCTGGGCTGGGAAGGACTATTTGGCTACGTCCTGTACAGACACAAATGATTTCCAGGAATCTGCACTCCACTGCAACTGGAATCATGTCAGGATCTCCAAATTGGTCAGTTCAAGTCCAGTATGATCAGAGGTAATAGACCACAGGGGGTTAATTCTCTGCTAGACCATCAGCATCACTTTACAGAACTGTTCCTGGCATGTGCAGCTCTGTGAACACTGTCCAGATGTACTTGAGCTGCCTTTCTGGGCTCCATCTAGACCCAAGAGGGTTTGTTATGGGAAGCCCCATGATGTGCAGAGGTTTTTCTCTTTCAGGATCTCTCACGAGATTAGACTTGTGAAGCTTTGATTTTTAAGCCCACAGCTAAAGAAGGAAAGAGACATGCCCCTAAACTTAAACCTCTAATAGGTCCTATTTCCTAAAGCATGTCTTTGAAAGTGATGGATGTATGTTCTTAAAGATACGCATGTCAGAATCCTACTAATAAATTGCTTTTGTGGGTATTGGTCTTTCCAGCTTGAAGCATCCAGGAATGCTGCTCCAAGTTGCACTATACACATAGCAGGAACTTCATACTGGACCCTTCCTCTTGATCTCCCATTATTCTCTCCTGCAGGATCACTCCAGCTACCCTCCATCACTAGAATGCTATCTGTTTGCCACAGTTTCTGCCAGCTTGGATTTTTCCTCAAACCAAATTCACAGAGATGACAAAAATCCGCTCATGTGTCTTGTCCTACCCTACACCTGCTTCTGGGAGTGCTGTGACAGATACCAGTTTTATTGTGTGCCAATGTTACTGCTGTGTTTACAGCAGATTTAAGAGTTTACATTAGGCGACAGTGTTACCCTCCAGTTTCCCTAATTCTATCTGCTGGCAATCCCAGCTGTGTGGTTGGGGTGGCTGCCCCTGTCCTAAAGGAATTTGTGTCGATTTCTGCAGGGACAAATCCTCCCTGTGCTAAACCGCTTTGCTGTATTTGCTCAAACTCATATTTTGACAGAGGCCTTCTGTCCACATCCACCAGAAGAGATTGCTTGTTTTCAGATGCACTTGGAGGTAGATGTGTTGGAAGCTGCCTGTACGTGGCTGATAACTGAGAGGAAGTATCTATGTAGCACGATCCATGCCCTTTTCTAATTTGTCTTTGAATGTCAAATCTTTCCTCACTGAGTCAGCAAAAGAAGAGATTCTATAGTAGAATTCATTGCCCTTCTATCCCTTTCAGTAGAGTGGCTAGGTTTTCCCAATTCCTCCCCAAAATCCTTCTTTAAAAGAATTCTTACAAAGACATCCCTCAAATGTATTGTACAGAACTCCATTATATTCTCTAGTCATTTCGGATTCAGGCCCATAATGTGCTGTTATTTCTTAGGATCACCCTCAACAATGCTGATGTATTCCAAATAAAAAAGTAAATAAATTAAAAAAAAATTAAATTTTTGTGAAAATCAAAGTTGTAGAGATTTGGAGGTAGTCCACATTCGTCTTTACCACTGTTGTCCCTAGAGAGTCAACTCTTAAGAGCTGAGAGTGAGTGACCTCTAAAGAGAAAAACAAATTTCATTACAGACTTCTGCATTTCACAGACAGTACTGTAGCATAATGACATGTTTTTTTTTTAATAGCAAAGGAGTGAAGGTGCTCATAGACTTGGAGTGGAAACCTAGAAAATATTTAAATATTTTAATCCATTTGAATTGTTTCTGTGCAAAGAAAATGCAATTCCTGGTGCCCAATTTGTACGCTCCAAAATTGCTGGAAATGTTTTCCTCCTGCTGCTTGAATACTTTGAATATGTGCAGGTGTCCTTTCTGGTTTTTACAGATACTCAACTAATGAAGGATCAGGGCCTCTTCACCTAGTGTTCTCCTCTGAAATTCAGTAATTGTTTTGCATTGGGGGTAATTGTACCTAGAAATATTAGACAAACCCACTGATTCAGACTCCGGAACTCTTGACTATCTTCCCATATTGCATTCCATGATTTGGTTAGATTATATCTTATCTCTAACCTTCTTGCTTCAATAAACACACAATATCTAAATAGTCTTCTTCCACCTTACACACAAGGAAAATCATCAGCATTTAATCTGTTGCTGGTGTTAATGGCACAATTCCTCATCCTAATTCCAATTCACTCTGCCTGATATCACACAAATGCCTTTGAGAAAGGCATTTTATCCCTGATACTGTGCCAAAGACACTTTCTTCCTTCGTCACTGCTGTTTGACTTTCTTTGGACTTCATAATGACCTTTTGCAGGCTGTGGTAGATGACACAGGCTTACATACGAAAATCTGTGAAGGAGTGCTGCATCCCAGGCTGTCAGCTCCAAAGGTTCCTGGCAGCAGATCCCTGATCTTGAGCTGCTACTGTAGCAAGAAAGTGTAGTCTCTTCACTAGCAAAGAAAAGAATGGAAAGAGTATACAGTAAAAAACAAGGTAGTAACACAACAGCTTTTTTCTTTCTGTCTTTTTCTGTCTGGCACATTGCAGACACCCCATGCTCTGCCCTCCTGTCGGCTCTGCAGCTTGGGAGCCTTATTCAGTACAGCTGCCATCATGGCAGCCTGGTGGGGAGCAACAAGAACTGCTTTTGTGATTATTTTTGATTCCAAGGGCCATCCAAGTCTAAAGTAAAATATTTTCCTACATAGCTTTGTAGTAATTTGGGAATCTTCCAAGATGAAAGCTCTGCCGAATCGTCAGTTCACTTTCTCCTTCATATCCTTCCTTGGGACAAACAAGTGTGTGTGATTATCTTTACAGGTAAAGACTTACCTCACAGGCTTTGGATGTTTTCTGGTGTAATGTAAGTTATGCAAAGAGAAGGCCTCACTCAAGCAATATGTTTGTGGGCCCTTTGTTTTTCCAAGAGACTTACTGAGTTGCTGTTCTATTATAGCCTCTTCCTCCTGCATTTTAGGGGATTGGCCTGGCTCTTCATGTTAAAATGGATGGCCTCCATGCTCACTTTTGAACTCAGTCATGACTGTGTCTTTTCCAGTGGTCCAAACTTGTCTCTTTTGCTGTAGCCCTGATGTTCTCCCTAACATCCACTGCATCATAGAGATACCTTTGTCTTTCTGATAGAGTTATATCTTACCAGCCTTATTCTGTGTGTCTGTTCACTACTCTCTCTGTGTCAACTTTGTCTAGAAATTTCCATTCTGGAATGCTAGTTTTAAGTGACCAAATATTATAGTGTCATTTTCTGTACAAAAAATGGCAAACTCACCAAGTTCTGTGAATGTACAAAATAAACTTCTTCTTAGCTGTGGACTGTGACTCCAACACTCTTGACAACCAGTTTTTCAGTCTTCTTCTGACAACTAGAAGTTCAACTGAAAGTACTTAGGGATGGGGAATGTGTGCATTGTTGTTGTTGGTGAAATGTGCCCTGCTTGGAAGGCAGTGGTAGTGTTGCTCGCTGTAGCCCTGCTCTCCCACCATGACTATGGCCTACAGGCACTGTGGCCTGGAGAAGCTGACTAATCTGTGAGCATCAAATCCCCTTCTGTAAAGCATGGATTATAATCCTCCTTTCTTGATCTTGTCTGTTTGAACTGTGAGTACTTTCTGCAGATACTTTCCCCTGATATGTGACTGGAGATCATTCAGTGCAATGGGGGTGTTTCCTTGGTAGTGCTAGAATACTACTTCAAAATTCAAATTGCAGGAGCTGGATAGTAGTGTTAATCATCATAATGAAGATGGAGCATGATTTTTGCTGCATGACTGCAGAAGGAAAGGCTGAGATAGATCTCTAAAATCACCGAGTGCATACTTTCAAAGACAGGAGTTGCTCAGCAGCCAGGTGACAACAGACATGCTGTTTATTCAGCAGAGAGGCTGTGAACTTAACTCCTTAGTCAAAAAGAAAACTTGCTTCCCAAATGCAGACATATGGAGGGTTTTAATGGCAGTTGCAAGACATGTGGCTGGGTTATACCACTATGTGTGAGCTTATAAAGACACAGGGTGTATATCTGATGAGGGAATCTGTGAATGCCACCACTATTTAAAAGTAAAAACATTCCTCACTCTGAAAAGCAAGTCCAAGAAAAATTGTGTCTGAGGGGACAGGCTTCCAGCTCCAAGGCAGTTGGATGTGATATCTGCCCAGTAAGGCAAGATACTTCTGTTCAGCTGCATGGATGGCTTTTAGCCTGACCATGCCCAGAGTTTCTGTCTAGAAGATGGCCTTACTCAAGTTGAGATTTGTAAATAATGTTAAAAATTACTCATATTAAAGAGCTGCAAGGGAGGGAAGAAGTACTTGAAAACATACTAAAATGTGTGTCTGAATCAATTTCCATTTGGTGCTCCTGTTACAGCAATCATCTGGCTGCCAAGACTGGTGTAGTACTGGGGGCATCATGTGGAAGGCAGTGGGCAGGAATCAGTGTGCAGGGGCCCTTGCTGCTTCAATCCTGTGATGTTCTGATCTGAGCTCGTACACTGAGTACCCACAGTGGTGTTATCTGCAGAAGTGCAAAGTCGAGGCAACAGCAGCAGCAGGGGTGTTACACCGCATGACTGGTTTCTGTGGTGATGTCTTTCAGACTGGCTGTAGCACGAGTGAGATGTATGTAAGGACAGAGAACATTTGTGCTTTGCTTTGGAGTTTCTTTTTTTTTTATTTGATACCTTGTCATGGTTTTCAGTGAGGAGCAGATGAATGGGTATCCTGCTTAACAGAGCTTAAAGAGAAACTGCTTGTAGCCTAAAAAACACGCCAAAATATCAATTTATGTGTTTTAAAGATGAGGTGGCTTCATTAAAAATTGTAGGATCTTGCAGTTTTACTCCAAAGAAAATACTGCTAACTCCACAGTTCAGCTGGCGGGTATCCATGTCAGACTGTGGAGCTTTAGTCATATGCAGAAGTCTTCTTATGGTACTAAAAATCATTTTGTTTTCTTCTAAAGTCACGGACAAGGAGCTAAAATTGTCTCACTCGAATATGCATTTTTGAATTTCAGAATTAAATGTAATAAAGGAGATTTTTTATTTTTGTTCTCTTTTGATGAGACATGCAATGAGAGAGTCCGGATGCTGCGTTAGAGTATCTTTTGATTTGCTATTTGCTGTGTGTTAAACTTTTATATTTCAAAGAAGCGTTTGTACCTATACTGGGTGTTTGGCAAATCCAACAGCTCATTAGATGTTAACAATAGCAACACTGCTAAATACAAAGGATTCATAGGCAAAGTACCCCTCAGGCTATATCTCTGAGAGAAAAAGTAGCAAATAGAATCAGAAACTAATTAAATAGTCAGCTAAAGCGAGCATAACTTAAAAAAGCTCTAAAACTGCCAAAAATGGAAACATATTACAGTTATCTGCGTTCACAGTGCAGAACAAGTTTGGTAGTATTTAAGATAATTCTCTAGTGCCTGCTATTTTTAGTCCAAGGGTAAGCTTCTCTAAGAGCCTTTCAGCGTTGCATCCCTTTAACCTGGCCTAACAAGCTAAGCCAGTAAGCTGTCTGATTTCCGCCTAACAGGAGGCAAAGAGATAGCTGAAACAAACCATTTGTGGTGCAAACGCTCAGCCTATCTTGTCTTAAGAGCTTTCTTTGTATGGATTTTTTTTTTTCCAAACGTCTTCGTATTAAGCTTGCTTGTCAGAGACTTAAATTGTCAGGCTTTGCTGTTTGGGAATGGTAGAAGCGCAGGAATGAAAGGAAGATTTTATAGACTCAGCCTAATGGAAATAAACATTTCCGCATTGCCAATGGTGAAACCTGATTAGGGCAGTTTAAGCTATTGCTATTGACGTGTCTGAAGAAAAAGGAATGTATGTAGTTTTTCTCAAGGAAGGAGGGGCAGAAATAAAGAGCCTGATTTCCTTCTCACTTACAATTAATCTGTCCTTGTTTAACTCCACCGGCTTTGCCGGGTGATGCTTGGTTTGTGCTGCTCTAATCCAAGGGAACCAAGCTGGAGTTGGCGTTGTGCTCCCTGTGCCCCCAGCACTCAGATTTACAGCACTCTTTGCCATCAAAACGGGGCAAGGCCAGAGGCATCTGTAAACATTGTGGTGCTCATTGCACTCCGGTGTTTTGGTGCTTCAGGTGAGTAAGACTTGGCAGTATTGCTCATTTACAGGTAGCTAGCTCTTTTTTACTTAAAATACTTTGTGGCGGGGTGTTCTTTCCCCTACTCCTTCATGTGTAGAATCAAGTGCAACCATGTTTACTTTCTTGTCTCCCTGTTTTCTCTTCCTCTCTCCCCTTCTTTCCCCTACTTACCCCCTGGTCGTGTGTGTAATCCCCATGTATGTTTACAAAACAGGATTTCATTGCTTCCTAAACATGAGTGGTCCCACCCACTCCTCTGAGCCAGCTGAGCAAGGCTTGGACACTCATCCCGGGCTCTTTCCAATCTACAGCTCCCTTCCCCTCTCTATTTGCCATCAATTTGAGTGCTGAAAGAGCAGAGAAAAACATCTCAATACAAAGGGAGACTATTTTAGCCAGGAAAATGTAAGCCATGTTGAACCCAGTGATCTGCAGGATCCCATCTCTGGTTTAGTATTCAAATGGTTTCAATTTTCTTATTATTCTTGGGGTTATGCACATCCTGTGGGGTTTTGGCTGTGCATTTAGCTGCTACACAGGCTCAGGGTATAACTTGTGTTAACTTCAGCAGGGATAACTTTTAAACTGAAGGTGCACTTGACATGGACAAATAATGTCAGTGTATATAGGGAATGCAAGCTCAGCATGTACCACATTGTAGGCAAGATGAGCCCAAGCCACTTTTAAACAGTGTCTAAGTCATAGCAATGCAGTGCTCAGCTGCAAAACTCACTTGGTAAGGAGGAACAATTAGCCCTTGCTGGGCTGTGGCTGGACTGCTCTTAGTCCTGGGACAGGGTGGTGCAGACACACTATGTAGGAGCTGCTGTTCTCATCTTAAGCATCAAAATACATTAAGAGCAGAGGACCAGGTCCCTAGCTAGCATAAATCTGTATAGCTCTGTTAAAACCTGTGGAGAGGCCTTAATTTACTGCAGCTGAACATCTGGGTCTAAGTTCTTTGTCTTTTGGTTACCAGCAGGATTAAATAGAAGTACCCCAAATTATTTATTTTAGGTGCTGTGGCAGCATCTCAAAGCCCAATGGTAAAACAGGACATAGATATAAAAGGGGTTGTGTGAACAAATAAAGAAAAGTCCCTGTCTAAAGGAACTTACGGCCTAATTAACAATGTTATGTAGGGCATTGGTAAGTAAGTACATCTGGACTTGACTGCTAAGTGTCATCTTTTAAGAGGATAAAAAAAATATGCCCAGTTTGATTTTTGCCATTTCTGGTGGAAAAGGGACTGGACAACATGAGTGCCTCACTAAAAAAAATTGCAGTCTTTTACATCACACAGATAGAGAGCTCATGATCAGGGACATGCAGACTTTTAAAAAACTAGCAGAGAATGAGCAATAAATTCAGTCTTGACTAAGGAGTAAATAGAAGAGAGGCAACTGCAGTGGGAACTGTAGTGTGCACCACAGTATGCATGCACTACATAACTCTGCCAGACTGGCTGGGGGAAATGGACATGGTAATGTAAACTAGCAAATTAGTTTTACATTTTATTGTCAACTCCATTTTATTAATAGGATCTGTGAAGACTAGTTGGGAAACTTAGGAAACTTAGTCCAGGAAACTTAGAAATAAGCCAAGGGTGGACACGACCTAGAGGAGACTGCAACAGATAGCTCTTCTGTGATTTTTTTTTTTTTAATGTTTCCTGTTTTAAAATCCATCTCTACTTTACCATTCTATTTGCATATACAAAATTGGGTTAAAAGAACAATAAAGTCTTAGCACTGAATGAAACATTGAGGAGATATGTAACTGATATGTAACATAGCCAAGTGTTTAACCAGTGGGAAATTCAGATGCCTCTCCTCATCCTGAAGAGTATTCTTGGTGGTTGTAGAGGTTTACCAGGTTGCGCTGTTCAATCACTGCTTTTTGAGGTGAGGGCTTATTTGCTTGCTGAGAGAGGCTTTCTTTCTATATTTGTGGGACTGTGAAGGTGCTCTGAAGAGCCTGACAAAAGTCACCTGTGGTCTGTGCTGTTGTCCCTATACCTGCTAGGGTGTTTCTTAGTGTGGAATCTGCGCATTCTCATTTGGTGCTTCATTATAAAGGAGTCTTTATTGCTTTCAGCCCAGGACATTTAGAGTACAGGTACCTGAGGTTTATTTTATCTATCTAAACCACCTCTCTAAGTGCCGTGTGTGTGTCAGTCAACACGTCTGCTAGTATATACAAACAAGGAGGACACTGAAGGACGTTGCTGTGCCACCTGAAAATAATGTAGAGCTACACAGGTAAAATATACAGAGAAAATGAATCTTTAGGCTTGTAAACAAATTTTTGTGTTGTATCTGAGTAAACTCTTCTGACCATCTCAAACCAGGTAGCTGCCATCCAGTTAAATTACAATAAAAAATGATGGGCAGTCCAGATGTATTAATGATGTACTCATCCACTCATGATTCAACTGTAAGGAAAACCAGTGCTTTTCTTCCTGTGAGACGTGACTTGTGTTTATCATACCTGTTCAATGGGCATGTGTTAGGCTTGATGAAGCTGAACACGCTGAGAAATTAAAACATCATAAAAAGCGTTTAATGAATTTGATACTTTACAAATGCTAATTTCCTGGTCAAATTAAATTCCAATTTTCTAACAGTAAAAGCACCAGATAGGAGTAGCTTAAAAATGAATTTTTGTAGCTTAAAAATGAATTTTTGAGTGTGTGTTTCATTTATACAAAACTAGTCTCCCCGTAAATGAACGAAATTTAAAAATCTGTGTAAAACTCTTCTCTGCTATATTATGTACAATTTTACCTTCAAATTTGTATCTCTTTAGAGTCATAAATCTCAAGATAGAAGTAGGGATGATAATAGACATCCTGACATATCCAATATAATTAAAAGTCAAGGAAATGCAACACTGAGATAAAGAATGAAAAAAAGCGACAAGATAGTGCTTCTTGTTGGTAAAGGAAGAGTCCATACTGACACTCAAGTGCAGTTCTTAGAGATATTTGTCACGATAAAGAGGACAAACAAGTTTTTACATCAGTTACATGTGTGAAATTATCACTGCAAAATATATATAGCTTTTTTTTCCTCCAGGATATGCTATGCTGCCTTACAAAGGTATATGAATGTTGAAAAATCTTATGTCAGTGCATAGAGAGATTAGTGTGGGCATGGACTATAAATCAAGTAAATAAATAAATCTGAGCAAGCAGTGCTTGACTATTTGGACTGAAATATTGCTGACACTGTTGTTGAAAGCTCTGCAACAGGAGAGTACCAAATGTCTTCCCTACCTTATGCAGTACCCTGCCTTCCCCTTCTTCCTTCTTCCTACAGTACCCACTCCGTATTAGAGCTTGTTCAGACTGGGGCCCCAGGATCTTTAACTCTCTACCCTCCTCTATATTATTTAGGTGCATAATAATAATTAAAAATCCCTGTCTGGGTTGTTGCTCAGGACCTTGTTACAAGCCTGAGCCACTGTCTCTGTGTGAGGAAGGGAGGATGGGTAAGAGGTGCCGTTTGCTGCTCCAAATAGCGAATCTTCTGGGTGCTGAGCTCATAGACAGCCTGCCCAACCTCTTGCATGCTGGGCTGAGCTACTCATGCAGGTCAGGCTACCTGTCCTGCATCCCCTTGCCCAGATCACTCACTCCTCTGCCCACCCATGCGGCCCCAGCAGTTCTGGCAGACAGGAAACTTCACCTCCAGACCAGCTTCTCTGGCTTCACTCTTGTGCTGTGAAATAAAACTTACAGCCTTTCTTTTCATTGTGGCTCTTCATCAGGCACTTTCTTTCCTTTGCACTTCTGCACTTTCCCTGCTCTTGGTTTTGCCCACCAGAAACACAGAGAGAGTTTTGTGCTTCATTGTGGAGCTCAGCCCAAACCTAGCCCATTGTGGGCTGGACAAGACATGCCAGATCTTTTCGTGCTGCATTTCCTCACCCATAAAGACCAGGTGGACTTTGCTAGCACGGGGCAAAGCAGCACAATAGTAAGTCCATGGTGTGCCTCAGTGCTACAAACGTGAAGGTCCTTTACAGTGTCAAGTCCTGTAGAAATTAAAAAGCTCCCCTGATGAGCTAACCCAGTAAGAAACATGGTTAGAGCATTTATTTAGTAATCAGCAAATTAGTCTATATAGTCAGAAAATGTTGAGGTCCAAACTTATGATAAGATGATTTTTTTTCAAGTGTTTTCTCAATATTGTGCTCAGGATCCAGTATAAATTGAAGAGTGACCTTTTGATATTGAGTTAAATTGACTGTGTTTGCAAAGATTCTGTGGTTTCACTTAGTATAAATTTTGGATATTTGGTATACCACTGAAGTGGAATCCAGCACAATATCTTGTCATTGGTCCCCTTAATATAGTCAATAGCACAGCAGCTTGCTTACAGATTGTTTTTTGTTTTATCTTCTCTCCAGAATCAAAGATTATTATGATAGAGGGGAAGGATGCAGTTTACACAAATCAAATTGAAATGGCTTGCAAAATGTGGATGAATTTTGGTCAAAAGATGTAAAGCATGGGTTGCTAGCTTGATCCTCAAGTTCATGAGATGAGTAAGTCAATTAGTAGCTGTTCAGTTTATTATAAACTTAATTTCCAGGCTGTAATGGAAACTTCTGAACTGCAACAACTTGTTTGAAGTAATAAGAATAAGGTGACTTTGTGGTAGAGGAATATTCAGTAGGCTTTTTTAAACTGGCATGTTTAGGTTAGAGCAGAAAAGTTAGATTTTTCACTTGTAAACGTAGTTATCTTACTGGAACTATGGCAGCATTACTTCCAGTGATCCAAGGACATGATCTTAAAGAAAAGCCTATTTGCAAGTGGTCTGCACGTGGTTTTGAGTTGTGATGCTTTAATACCAAGTGCTTGACACAGTTTTACAGTGTCAGGAGAGCATTTCACAGAGAGAAAGCAATCTGAGTTCAGTTACCAAGTTGCACATAAGAACTTTGTGAGAAATAAGCAACATGCTGATAATGACGAAAATTATTTCTTTTATTTTATTTTATTTTATTTTATTTTATTTTATTTTATTTTATTTTATTTTATTTTATTTTATTTTATTTTATTTTACTTCCATTTTTATACTCTGAAGAGAGGAGGGGGAAAAATGGATGCTACTGGTGCTCCCATCTCCTTCAGCCTGTGGACATTTAGCAGGTCCCTCCAGTGATGCCCTAATGTTCCTAGGAGTGATACTGGGGATTTGTGCCCCTTTGGGACCTAGCTCTGCAAATTAGGCATTGCAGTACATGAATCGTAATTGTTTAATATTTATATTTATATTATACCTAGAATCACAATATTTATTTAATATCATTTTTGGGGGAAACATTTTGTAGTTGTACAGCTCATTACTTCAAGTCTATATGTAGAGAAATCCAACTGGAGTGAAGCTTTTATGTAAATGTTGGCAAGTGGTTGGTCCTACAATTGAGATATATATTAACATTCCATATGAAGGGTAGTGGGGCTGTTGAAATCAGAAGGCAGGCTCTGGAGTCAAGTGGTCTTTGCCTGCAGGTGCATGTGAGGAGTATGAATATAGCTGCCTCCTTCAAGAAAAGAAAATATCTTGTTTCCTTTCCATACCCTAAAGGCATTTGCACAGGGGTGGTGATAATTAATCCCCATATTTCTACTTCATATAAAGAAATCTGGCTGTAATTTTCTCCTAGTGGGACTCCATTTTGTTTTTAAAGATAATTGATAGCTCTGGACTAAAGCATTTCAATTATGGGAGTGTCTCTTGGGGACCAGACTAACAGACCTTGGAAAAATGTTCTTATGCAAATGCATCATGTGAATTTGTACTGTAAGACAACGCAGGATGCCTAAGCATTTGCAAAGCAATTGAACAGTAAAATAGAAGCTGAGAAAGTTCTTCATATATATAAGGGCATGGGACTCATTGTGAGCAGGTAAGGTGGAGCAAGTGATTCACCACTTGGACCACTAATTCATCTTTGGCCCTGGGTACAGCCAGCTCTAAGTTGAGGGAAAGGTGGCGCTTGCCTTGGACAAGGCAAGGGCATGGAAAAGGCAGCAAAATCAACATGAGAGATCTGTCTGTGCCATGCCATGGCAGGTTGACTGCTTCTGTGCCAGAAGAGGGGAAACTTGGGCTGTAGTTCTTCCCTTTCATGGTCCTTGACTTACATTCTCATTTTTCTCTGTCAGGAGTAGGAATACCAACCAACCTTCATCCTAATCCCTGTACACCTCCTACCCTCCCAATGCTTCTGTGCCGCCTGTGGCTCCTTATCCTCTTGTGCCAAAGCTTGGTTTGTGGGGCTAGTGCTGAGACAGCATCTGCCCCTACTCATGCATGTTTGTTGACAGGAGGTGTTCAGGGCCTGAGTGGTGTTAATGAGCTTTTCGTGCCTCTGCATCCTTATGTGCAAAAAAGGGTGAATCTGTACCCCTCGTTTCTTAAGGAAAAGACAATCTTAAGGACATCCTTACTCCAAAATTTGTAATTAAGGAATTAAGTCCTGTTGGAAATCCCTGGTGTGCTCACAAGTCAATTTTGTTTGTTTGAAGGTAGAGCCATAATGTATTAGTATTTTTAGATCACTCATATTTTCACCTGGAGGAAAAAAAATATTTTCTTTGTTAATTGTGCTATAAATAGTTCTTAGGCTGATGAGGAGAAATGAGTCAATATGTTGAAATGGTGATCCCTTGTGAGTTCTGGTGTGCACCTGGCTGCTCTGAATTGCTTACCAAGCTGGGCTGCTGGAGTGGTGACAGCTTCTGCCAGCTGTGGATCTGTCCCAAAGTTTCCTGGGCTTTTTACAAAGATGTGGCCAGCTGCCACTGCTCCCAGCTCCTTGGGGCTGTGGATTAATAATGCAGCTTAGACCCTGATCTTTCAGTATGAATCACAGTGGGCCTATATGCTATTCAAATTGTCAGTAAAGAAGCTTCAGAGCATCATCATTCATTAGCTGATTTCATTCTTTGAGATACAGTCAGCAAAAGTTGTGCACGCACTAATCACAATTGAAAGGGAGAGGAGAAGTCACTCAAAGGGAAGATGTTGGAGATACTATTAATATGTCAAAAATATTTTCTAAAAGATGGGCTTGATAATCTTCTGGAATGGATCAGCATACCTGTGCTGATGAAAAGAGCTACAGGATAATCCTGACTCAGGACATCTGCACACTGGCTTCAGGGTTTTCAAGAAGAGATCACAGAAACACAGATAGATGGGTTGGAAGGGACCACAGAGGGTCAGCTGGACCAATCTCCCTGCTCAAGCAGGGCCATCCTGGAGCATGTGGCACAGGATTGTGTCCAGACAGCTCTTGAATGTCTCCAGTGACAGAAACTAAACTACACCGCCTCTCTGGGCAACCTGTTCCAGTACTCTGTCCTTCACAGAGTAAAGAAGTTCTTCCTCATGTTCAGGTAGAAAGTTTTGGCATCAGTTTCTGCCTGTTCCCTCTTGTCCTGTTGCTTGGCCCCCCTGAGCAGAGCCTGGCTCCGTGCTCCTGCCACCCTCCCTCAGGTACTGACAGACATTGATGAGCTCCCCTCCCAGCTGTGTCTTCTCAAGGCTGAACAGGCCCAGCTCCCTCAGCCTGTCCTCACAACAGAGCTGTTCCAGTCCCTTCAGCATCTTTGTCACCCTCCTCTGGGCCTGTTCCAGGAGCTCCATGTCTCTCTGGTCCTGAGGAGCCCAGAACTGGGCACAGAACTCCAGATGAGCTTCACCAGGGCTGAGTAGAGGGGAAGGATCACCTCCCTCAGCCTGCTGGCAATGCTCTCCCTAATGCACCCCAGGGCACCAATGGCCCTCCTGGCCACAAGGGCACTGCTGGCTCATGGACACTTGGTGTCCACCAGGTCCTTCTTTGCAGAGCTGCTTTCCAGCAGTTTGGCCCCAGGCATGTGCTGGTCCCTGGGGTTTTTCTTCCCCAGCTGCAGGGTCCTGCATTTGCCTTTGTTGAATTTCAAATGGCCCCTTCCTGCCCATCTCCCAAACCTGCCCAGGTCCTCCTGAAGGGCTGCACAGCACTCAGGGGGATCAGTCCAAAGCTTCTACCCAGTTTATGTCATCTATGAGGAGGCATCTGAACATTCATCCAAGTCACTGATGAATAAATTAAACAGTACTGGGCCCAGTGTTGAATCCTGGGGGACACCACTTGTGACAGGCCTCAAATCAGGCCCATGCCACTGATTACCACCCTCTGGGTTCTGCTGTTCAGCCAGTTCTCAATCCACCTCATTGTCCACTCATCCAGCCCATACTTCCTGAGTTTCCCTATGAGGATGTTGTGAGAGACAGTGTCAAAGCCTTCCTGAGGTCAAGGTAGACAATATCCACTTGCTCTCCCTTTATCCATCCAGGTAGTTTTTCCATCATGGAAGGCAGTCAGGTTGGTCAATCACGATTTACTTATCTTTAGTGAAATCATGCTTGACTACCTCTGATTGCCTTTGTGTCATCCATGTGGATATAGGTGGCCTCCAAAATGAGGTGCTCCATCACCTTTTTAGGGATCGAGGCGAGGCTGACTGGCCTCGTTGTTGTTGAGTGGGCCAATACTGGGCCCCATATTGAACCTTGTGGAGCACCACTCATGATGCCACTCATGACTCCTTGCCATTTTTGAAGACTGGGGTGACATTTGCTTTCTTGCAGTCCTTAGACACCTCTCCTGATCTCCATGACCTTTCAGAGATGACCAGAAGCAGCCTCACTATGATGTCTGCCAGCTCTCTCCAGCATTCATTGGTGTGTTGTGTCAGGGCCTATGGACTTTTGGATTTCAGGTTTTCCTAGGTTTTCTCTAACCCAATCTGATGGTAATGACAGAGATTTTAAAATGTTGCATGATTTTTTAAAGGAAGAAAATTTAAGGATAAATTACAGCATTGCTCCCTATATACACCCTAAAGGGATGCCTGTGAGTGACAGCATGGACAAGCTTCTGTTACAGCTCAATCTTTGGCCTCTGTGGATTGCTGACAAGTAACAGGTATTACAGACATAAAATGCTAACCACAGGGTGAGCCCAGCTCCATCAATAGTCAGAATAAGCAAAAGAGAAGGAATCATCAGGGGTAGAGGATTTAAATACCTTTGCGTGGGTAAATTATCAACTCATTTCACTGACCAAAGAGAGAATATCTCTGGAGACATTTTACTGAAGGCAGAAATGCAATTAGATTGTTACACAACTATTACAGTGTTTTCAGACAAAGAATTATTTTTAGTGCTGTAGAAGTATTAAATTATTAGAGCAAAACATGTAAAAGCAGAGAAGAGCACAGTTAAAAACTTTCCATGGTCTTTGGACTCCCAGATGGACTCATGTTTGAGGATTGGTTGATGTTCTTGCAGTTTACCTCTGTTGAATTCACCCATAAAGAGTGACATAAATGCCAGATTTTATTTCCTTTCAGAGCTAACGGCATTCTGGATATGCTGGAAATTTCTGTTGTCAGAAACACAGAAGTGCGTGCATTCATTGGCATACTTGTGTTCCTTGCCTCCTTCGTCTGGGTGAAAATTATAGGGATCAAAACATATCTGGCCCTAATGTCTTCATGCTAACATAACAGTGTGATTTGGAAGTGATGCATAACTGCTTCTGCATTTAAAAGGCAAGTTAGCAACATGGAGTCATTATGCATTGTTTTCATAAAAGTTTAATAATTGCATTTGCCATGCAGCTTTACATTTGAGATTATCCTCTGGTCCTTCTTACACACTGTAGTTCATTTAGGTGGTCTAAATACCTAGGATCTGCTTCTATAAGAGAAGCAAATCCTTCTTGTGAGATCCTGCTTGAAGTTAAGGACGTGGTGTAGTCAGTTCCAGGGAGCACGCAGCACATCCTCTGGCCTTGGCAGAGGTGGGGGTGCTCGGCTCCTCCTGTTCCACCGAGCCCATGCAGCGAGCAGGTTGGATGCCAGTCTGAAATGTGAACTTCTGCAGTGACACTGCTGAAACTGTGAAAGAGCCTGCATTTGGCTATGGTGTTGCTTCTCCCCAGTGCTGTCAACACCAAGACTCAGACTGCAACAGCAAAAGAGGAAGCTGCTGCTTCAGTGATTATTGTTCAGACATTAATGTACCCAACCATCTCTCCCTCTGCATCTCTCCACAGCACCATTTCTGCTGTATCTAATAATTGTGTTTCTTTATAAACAATGATTTAGGACAAATATTTAGCAATAGCATAGTTAAATCTTTAAGAGGTTATCTAGCAATGTCATTTTCTTGACTAATGTGTTCCTGCTGCCATGTCGTTTGTGAATAGACATGTGTTAGCCAGCTAGTGTGCTTCATCTGTGGTGACTTTGATTTATTTGCTCTGTAAATTGGGACTGAAGCAATAATGGAAAGTGACATTAATTGTTTAACAGAGTCCTCTTTGTCACATCCTCTGCTTTCTCTGGGGTGTTTGAATGTTGAAACTTGTACAAAACTAATTGAAATTGCTGTGATGAGGACCAGTGTCCGCTCAACTTTCTGTTCTTGAATGTCAGCGCACTTGAATGTCTGTTTAAAGCATGAGAGTGGAGCAGCTAACAGCAAATATCAGGTTTTCTTCTGGCATGCTATTATTAAAGGAGGCATTCCCTGTTAGAAATAGCAACGCTTCCAGCTTCATTGTCAGCTTTATAAGCTGCAAGGCTCAGCAGTGTGCCCCACCAGATGGACTTGCTGAAAACTTTCCTGGTGTAGGGCTGGGGTCAGGCAGCCAAACCAGCCCATGGACACCCTTAGGCTCAAGGGCTGGCTCTCACACCATTCATCCCACCACCTTGGGATGGGGACTTGAAATGCCATTGGGAAAAAGCACTGGTACACACTTTCTTGCCCAGTGTGCCTTTTCTTACTATTCTAGAAGTGATACAGTAATTTTTCTCTTTTCCTCTCAGAAAGTGGCTGTGAAAAGCTGAATTCGGAGCATGGTTTCATTTGGCTCCCTTCTGCCAATTTCATTCTCTACACACTGAATTATCACAGCTGTGTGCACGTCTCCCTAGTATGGTGGAAATCACCTGATACCAAATTTTGGATACTTTTTCTCAGTGGATAAGTGCCTTTTGTCCTTTCAAGTAAATGCTTCTCCTTAGCATTAGCTTGCCTGAGTATTTATTTGTTTCTTGGAGATGATGCCGTAAGCACCAGAACAGTGCTCTGCCTTAGCTTTCTAGCTCAAAGACAGCTTTTATGTTAGAAGCTGTGAGGTGTGATTTGGCAGAGAAGCCTAGCAGGAGCAATTATCTGCGTGGTTTATGATCATCTCTGTTCAGAGTCTGCTAGATAAAAGTATTACTGAAAAAAGTCATGCTAAGGGGATACCCAGATTCACTTGATTATTTTTTTTTCCAAAGTGTAACTTGGCAATGTTTTGCTGTTGCTTTTTTTAACTTCTTTTTTTTGCTTGTTTGTTTGTCTTGCTGGTATTATTTGTCCTGCTAGTTCACTTTCTTACTTTGAGATTTGAACTTAGCTGAAATTTTTTCACAGTGGGGACCTGGAGCATGATGAGCTGCTCTGAAGCCGGTGCAGAAACTCCCAATTTGATATCACTTGAATCAGTGAAAGGCTTTTCATTTACTTCAATAGCACTAGGATCAGCCTAGGAGTCCTAGATAATTGATCTGTCAAGATCAATTTCCAATCTCTCTGAAAAATAAATATAATGATTTTTACACAGTTCTATTTCTCAGTTCTAACTCTCAGCACTCAAAAAATCTGTATCTTAATATACAGTAGGGACTATATTTCATTAAAAATCAGGAGGCGCTTAAATTTACTCAATTTGACGAAAAGAACTCTTGCTGCTGAAATAAGATATAAATTAACATTACAGGCACTTCTGATTAGAAATTAATCTATTTTTTATAATTGCAGTCAGAATTTGATAAATGCATACAATAGTGTATTGAGCACTCAAAAGACACAATTTGAAAGGACAACTTCAAAGGCAACCTCCCTAATATGTTTCTTTAAAAGAAACCCAAACAACCTGTCATTTACCATATGAGTGCTGCTGGCTATTCTTACACCAGAATACTCAAGAATAAGAAGCTGTTTTATTTTGGAGCAAGGATTTGCAGAAATGTGGAAGGGAAACCCTTTCTTGCTTACACTGGACCGTATATGTGAATGAAGTTTTCAGTGTTTTTCTGGTGATTCGTTTTGGTGTCCTGATTAGCTGTCTGATTCCTGTAATTTTGTCATGTCAGTTAGCTGGTGTTCAGTGTTGAAGAGCAAAAGAAAAGGACAGCCTGGGCTGACACCAGCATTAGGTGTCAGCATCTTAGGCTCATCCTGTAATACAATCCCTGAGTGATCACTTACCATTCCTAACACCTGACAGAAGAAAGAATTGTGGAAGAAAAGTAAACTCGCATTATGCCATGAGTGCAAAGAGATTTCTTTTGAACAGAAATGGATCATTTTATTGTACCTAATTACATTGTCTGAGATTCTGTTGCAGGTTGCTGTTCCAAGGGCCAGTTTAACTACGTGTTGTCTGCTTGTTCACACACAGAGGCATCGTTTTGTTCCTTTTCTCACCTGGTTCCTCTTTTTATTTCGTCCTCTCCCACAGAAACTAGATGAAGAGAGCGAGGCAAACTTGCTAGCAGTTCTTACAGAAACGCTGGACAGCATCCCTGTGGATGAGGATGGATTGCCTTCCTTTGATGCACTGACAGATGGAGATGTGACCAATGAAAATGCCGCTAGCCCCTCCCCAGTGCCCGACGGCGCCCCTCCGACCCAGGAGGCAGAAGAGCCGTCTCTAGTAAGAACCCTTCCTACTGTTTAACAGGAATTGGATGTGCCTCTGGCCACCCGCTGCATGGGTATGATGTAGTCACAGTAAGGTCTGGACTTTTCATTTAGACTGGAGAGGAAAATCGAGTAAAGAACTGAGAATTAAGTGGGGGAAACCACCCCCCACCAAATAGCCATAGGATGATTAATATGGCAGTCTATTAAAAAGTTGTAGAAAAGGTTGTTTTTGAAACTCTTAAGCTAATGGGGCTGACATTTTTGCTTATCATTCTGTTCAGATGAGTCGGGGTAATGGTTCTTAACTCATATTTCATTTCTCGGGGCTCTTTTTGTTGTGTGTGTTTAGACATTATTTTTGGTGATCTCTGAAGAAAGGCCCAATGAGTCTGTTGGGATGCAGGGCTGATTTTGTGTCCTTAACATCGATTTGACCAGTAAGCACCAGCTTAATGCTAACCAGGGCAAAACTGAATCTTGGATGAGGATGTGGGTGAAACATTATATGCATTTTGCTTAGTAAATCTGGTCTGTGATGTGATTCTGTTTCTGCTGAAAGCCTCTTATCACTGGCTTCAGTGGGAACAGAGCCAGATACCTGAATCTTGACACCATATCCATTACTCTGGTAAAGTTTATGTCTCTGTATAGATCAGAGGCCTCTTCATGTCAAACAGATCACTGAGAATTTCATTTTGCCCTGGATTCAGAGATCCATGATCCCTGTCAGTTCTGCTTGCCGCTCAGTATACTGCAGTAAAGGGAGCAGAAATGTGCTGCCAAGCCAGAAGGAAATGAAATCTGTTTACTCTGAGGAATATCAAGTCCTACTTTTTGTTTTATTGTACTTTGCTTGCTGAAATTGATATAACTAACTTTAAGTAACTATGCAAAAATGTAGATAAGTCACTTTACTTGATAAAGATGTTTAACTCTTTTCTTTCTACTTCCCTTTCCCTGATGTGTTTGTAGCTTAAGAAGCTCTTGCTGGCTCCAGCCAACACTCAGCTAAATTACAATGAATGCAGTGGTCTCAGCACACAAAACCATGCAAACACTAATCACAGGATCAGAACAAGCCCTGTGGTTGTTAAGGTACAAACTTAATTTTTATAATAAGAGGAAAAAAAAGAAAATGTAACAAGGTCTTTTATGCTTTTAGCAATCAAGCAAGAAGTAGATCTGAATGTATTGTATGTGCTTACTATTTTCTAACTAATTTTTAAAAAATGTGAGTTGTAGACTGGGTTCCAGAAAATCATCTGAGCTCTTTTATGCTCTGAATATTTCATTTATGCCCCTTCTTTTGGCAGAGTTCAGTTGTAGTCACACCGTCTGTTACTCTTACCTACTTTACTGATACACAGAGTAGGATGGGATGTGATAAAATTTGCTGATGGTCTGGTGTTGTTTATGGGTGACTCCAGGATGTGGGACTGCCATTTCCCCAGCTGTCTGAGCTAAGACAAATGACACTGGATTCTTGGCAAAAGATGTATATTAGACATTGGTTGATGGAATGGGGGGCTTGGACGTAATTCTGTTAGCAGACAGTATTAAACAATGTTTGTCTTGCCGTTCAGTGTAACTGAAAACGGGCCATTTAGGAGTACTTAAGAGAGTTGTGAATACTGGGCCCAAGCAATCAGCAGCAAATTAAGGTTTAAACCAGCTTATTTTTTGTTCACACTAAAGGCGCTGTAGGGTCTTGTTAGTTACATGTTGCTGAGTAGGAACATTGCAATGTAGGAGAAATGAAATAAAAAGCTGCATAAATGTAATTTAGGAATTTTAAATGTAATTTTCTTTCCTTGTTCTGCAAACAGTTATTCACAGCTCATAGATCTAGTACACTTAGGCTGAACACTTCATTGAAAATCTCATCTCTTCAGAAAACCTATATCCATTCTGATAAGGTTCAGCTCACTAATTTTAGCTTTACTTTATTTTATTTTATTTTATTTTATTGTTTTATTTTACCCTGTTTTAAGACTGAGAATTCATGGAGCAATAAAGCGAAGAGCATTTGTCAACAACAAAAGCCTCAGAGACGCCCCTGCTCTGAACTTCTCAAATATCTGACTACGAATGATGATCCTCCTCAGACCAAACCAGCAGAGAACAGGAACAGCAGCAAAGAGAAATGCACCTCCAAAAGGAAGCCCCATCTGCAGTCTCAGACAAATCATCTGCAGGGTAGGTGTGGGACTGCAGAATACAGCTTTGGTACCAGCAGTAACCCTGGGAAGCTGAAGTACCATGGTTGGGAATACCCTCAGTACTTCTTCCGTTCTTTGGATTGGTATTGGAAACCCGGCATCACTTCTGTGTAAAGAAAATTTTTAAACTGTATTATGAAGTTAGAATTAGTTAGCTAGATTTAGCTTTTAGACATATATGATCATTTTGTTTATTGCCCCAAGCCTCAGAAAAGGATCTCAGGAAAAGTTTAGCAAATACCACATGGCAATATACCAAGCTAGCTGGAGACAAGTGTAGCACTAAGAAATCATTACACCTCTAAACAAGTTCGGCAGGTCAGTTCATTAGTGAGCTTCTTTCTCTGTTGCTGGAGTAAAACTGAGGGCATTGTTAACCTGCCACCTAGCCCTTAAGAGACAATAAATAGTGCTCTCACTGCTACAGAGAAAACAATAAATGTGTCATTCCTGTTAAAGCTGGAATGCTGGTTTGTAATTTTATTTTGTAAATAGTTGAAAGTTTAGATGCTATCCTGATCTTTCTCTCTTGTTTTTGGATTTTTTTATGGTCAAAACTAAACACTTCTGTTGACTTTTAGTATCCCCTGATGTGTAAAAAACTGGTCTATATTACAAGTAGCTTCTGTGACAGAGATTCAAGAACTTAAAGCTTCCTCTCTCACTTTCTCTCCCTCTCTTTCCCTCTGTTTTCCCACGATAAAGGAAAGCTGTAAAAGCTTACGAACCCAAAGGGAGCTTTTTTAAGTTATTGCTACTTTAAAATACATCTATGTATTGATGTTGGCCTGGCATCTGAAAGGCTTTGTGCCTGCCTCAGACACATCAGTGCCAATCCTGGATGCCTCCACTAAAGTCAGCGGAAGTTACCTGTCTGCAACAGAGATCAGGATGTGACCTTAAATGTGGTGTTTGGTATTTTCAAAGCAACAGCTGTAAACTGTATGTTCTTTCTTCTTTTCCCCTCCCTCTTTCTTGCATTTCAACCTCTATCAAATCTGTTTTCTCATTCTGCACTAGGAAGTATAAGCAAACTTAATAAAAGTAATCTTCCCTTCCTGTCAGTTAATATTGTTCTTGCAGCTGTACATTCTGACATTCTGAGTAAGGGTTTTCTCCATTACGGGCCCAAATTATCTGAACAATATTTCTCATATGAAGGAAATCCAACTGCTCCTAAAGCTTCTTAATGCCAACTGCCACTTCTTCTGGGTGGCTTTATCAGTCTGCTTTCACAGCAGAATCCAGACTGAACTCTACCTGTGAAACCTGGGTCTGTTACTGCAATGGTACTGAAAAACAGAACTGCCAGAAGTTACAGGGGGCTTTATTAACACTGTTGGATGTTAAGGTGGCAGGTGATAAGGTGCATCATGTATAACATGCTCTATGCACGTGTGTGTTATACCCATACAGAGATATATGTGCACACAAGCATGCTTGCAGATTATAAAGTCCTTCTATTCAGATCAGAGCTGCTTTTTTTCCCCCAGCTGAGCAATTGTGTAGATTCAGTTCAAAGAGTCAGGGCACACTGAGCTGTGGAAACAACACGGAGGAGAGGTTAGGAAAGTCCAAAGGGACATATAGCTAACAACTGTGCTTAACAGATGACTGTGATTTTAGTGGTCTTGCAGGTGAATTTGCAGGCACAGAGAAATTACCTTCTTTAATTTTCCTGTGCTTTAATTTACAGGCTTCTGAAATGTTTTTTCAGCAAATTTGCCTCATGCACCAATATACAACTTCAATATCAATGGATTTGCATATAATACAAATACAAGAATATAATGCTTTCAGCTTGGACAGTCAATTCATGCAGAATCAACCTTGCAAATTTAACTGATATTTGCAGACCTGCAGTCATTGGTTCAAACATTTAATCAAAGGTACAAGAAAATTGGCTTCTTCTGTTTTAAAAAACTATCACAGTCTGAGATTTTCTTTCAGAGTTAGGGAAAGCTCACAAAGGATAAGTCAAATGTTATTTTCCTTTAGGGTTACTGTTGCAAACATATTGCAAACCCACGGGAATGTCCACAAACGCATTCATGCCAAAGATCATCTGTGGTTTTGCACTGAAATTTGCCCATGAGGAAATGTAATTCTTTTGAACCTTAATGTTTTCAATTTACAGGGACAGGCAACTTGATGTGAACTCTTTTTAATAAAAAAAAAAAAAAACCCACTACAGTAGACCTTGAAACTCTAATAAACAGGCACCATGTAAAATGACAGTGTCTTGGCTAAATATTTACACTATCAATAGCTGTATGTGAGTATGAATCCTTTGCAGAAAGAATGTTTGGTCAAGCTCTTGCCTAGCAATAAGAAAACTGATGGATGTTCTGGTATGTGAACTTCTCAGTGGGAGAGCTCAGTGATATCTGCCTAAAATTAATACATGGGAGTGTGAGATAATGCCTTGGTTCTGTGCCCATCTCTGGCAGATTTGCACTGTACCTCAGTGCTTCAGAATTTAATAAGAGTATACTCTGATATGCAACTATTCTGTGGGACTAATAAGAGCTAGAAAGAGACTTTTAAGAGACGTAAATGGCTCTTACACATTCAGCTTCCTTAGCCTAAATTGGTTAAGAGTGTGCCAATTTTTATTTCAAAATAAAAAAAAAAAAAAGGAAGGACTTTGTATAAAACTTTATTCCAGAGCCTTACTGCAAAATCTGGTTTTTTAAGCCAATTTTACCTCCAGGTAGCCACAGGCAAACATTAGTATTCCTAGATGTATATAAATTGCACACAAAGATGTGTCAGGTTACATTCAGTTTTACTGCACCTGCTGTAATGCACAGATCTGTGACTGTGCTGGACCAGACAAATTACTCGTTGAGGTGCATCTCCTCACTCCAGCAGTGACTTCTGAAGAAGGTGAACCTGAGGTGAACACCTGAGCTTCCTTTTCTCATATGGGGAGGAGAAGAAACAATATGCAGCTTTTGAGAATTAATTTTTTAAAATGTTATATTACTTCAGGAATGCTCTAGAGCATATAAAAGTAATCAATTTGCATATAAAATCCCTTATTGTTGATGGGAGCTCCAAGCCTGTAATGAATATGAAATATGCAGTAGTGACACTCTGGACAAAAGATCTGCAGTGCAGGAGTGTTCAAGGGGAACATTTTGTCTTAAGTAATTAATCTGCAGAAGAGATCCCCTGCTGTTGTTCCTGCTACAATGCTCTCTGTGTTTAAAACATCAATCTAACTTCTGAAAAGTAAAATTTGCAAGTACTATAATTTTTAATTTTAAAGGCATCTTAGTTGTATTACAACATCCTATTTCTTGGCTTGCTCTGAGAAAATACAATTTTGCATGAGGAAAAGCTGCAAAGACTTACATTTTTATAGCCAGAGCTTTGTTTTTTGCGTATGTCGGGATTATAGTGCTGAGAGCTTCAACCCCATTTTTAACCATCTGTGACTATGTCCATGGTTTGTCGTAGTTTGCAGCATAATTTGCAAAAATTTGGACTATAACTGGTTGGACTCTGGCCTCATAGAAACAACCTATTCTCAGTACTGTATATGAAATTGTATCTTGTAAAATTAACTGAATATTCATAACGTTCTGTTACTTTGTAGTTATTCTGCTGCTCTTGTTTCCAAATAAAACGTGAACTGTAGTCTAAATTAACACTGAGAGAAGTAACATTTTCACAGTGTATCCTGTAGAGTTCTTCATTGATTTTTAACATGTACCACTCTTCTTCTGAAAGGTTCTTGTCATTTGGGTTGTGTACTGTATTTCAGAGGTACAGTAATTGATGTAAATAATTGTTGAAATTTAGGTGCCCTTTTAGTGCTAGTGAATAAGGAATTGGGATGAGTCTCTTTATTTATCTATCTGAGATACTCTGAAATGGCAATTGCACTATTAGAGCTTGACTTCCACACGATTCCAATGCCAAAGTATAAAGAAATGTTTGCAGTATACTTTACAGAGTGTTTAAATATTGCATAATTGTTTTCTTTTTTCCTTTAGCCAAACCAACAAGTTTATCACTTCCATTGACACCCGAGTCACCAAAGTAAGTACTAAAAAGTGCAAACATTTATAAAAGGGAGGGGGCTTCAGTAGATTTTGGCTACAGCAACTCCATTTCAGCTTGTTTTTATAAATGTGCCCTGTCTTCCAGTGATCCCAAGGGTTCCCCATTTGAGAACAAGACTATTGAACAAACCTTAAGTGTGGAACTCTCTGGAACTGCAGGTGAGAAATGCAAAATGACTGCTCTTTCTTTAAGCATGGCTTGTGTGTGTTTGTTTACTTTAATATAGCACAAATGTGCTGAGATCTCACAGAAGTCTCCAGTAGATTCACTTCAGTGCAGTTCAGCGTTACATTTTTATCCAGCTACCTGAGAAGAAACATGTTTGAAAATACGGTTCCAAACCATGACAACAGGAGAGCATAATTTCTGAGAAAATATGAATGAAACAATTTTTCTGTTATATTTCTCCATTTCCCCATAGATTTGTGTACAGCTGAGCACCATCTTTCAAAGACAAACCCCACAGCACAGTGTAATAGATGTTACAGATGTAAAAGTTATGTCATTCAGTCTGTCTCCAGGCCAGTCTAGGGCTGTACATGACTGCATGTTTCAGTGCTTTGTCATTTCTAGATTAATACATCACAAATAACAGCTCTCTCCTCTACCACTGAACAACTAATTGTCCCATAGTTTAGAGGTAATTTTTAAAAGTGGTATTCATTTTGTATTCCTGCTTTTTCTTTTTCTTCCATTAACACACTTCACACAACCTCCCTTTATCTTCCTCCTCCTTTCTGATCCCTGGATTTGTACCTTTTGAAGATTTGTAGGATTTTTTAATCATGTAGTGGTTTAGTTCGTGCATCACCCATTTAATCATTTGTTTAATTCGTCTGCTCTTCTTTCTGCTGAAGTCAATTCCTTCAGACTCAGATCTGTTTTATGGCATTCCTCTGAACTCTTTTTTGCCTCTGTTTTCTTCAAGTGTCCTGAGCTGAGCACAAAAGAACACATTGAGCTCCACCTGAGCTATTGCCAAGACCATTTTCTTTCTCAGTTGTGTAATATTGAAAAATAAGAGATGTACTTGGCACGTGCTTCTCTCAGGATAGCAGTAGGTCGTAAACTATCTGATCTCTAGCATTGTGGGGGAAGGGGTGTATTGCAAAAAAGGTCTTCAGGTACCACAAATTAGCTTGGTGCTCCTGAATTCAGTGGCAGCAGGCCCAGGCTGGGTTTGGGTAGGTACACTGGGCTATCACCTTCTTAAAACCATCATTGTACTTTTTCAGAAATTTTTTCATTAGTTCACCACTAAAACATGAACACTTTTCCCTGCTGTCTCCTGGGAGCCTGCAGTCTTAGTCATTCCTCTTACAGCAAAAGGAAGCATTCTTCCTACACATCTTCATTTTGCAAGACCAACATAAACATGGCAAAATTCACTGTATGCAGGAGGATAATCCTATTCAGTGCCAGTAAGTGAAGTGGAGTGGAGTGAAGTGAAGCATGGAGAAGCCTCTTCCATCACTACAGGACAGCAAGTCTGCACAAGGGTGCCCATTTGTAAGCACATGGATAAGTCAGTGCTTAGTGCTGCCAACAGAAAGGGGCAGATGAGGTGACTACAGCAGAGTGGTACAAGCAGCCGTTGAAATCACTGAAGGAAGCAGTGTTTTCTCCCAGCCAAAAAGTCAGCAGCCTGCTTTTCAATCAGCTGACTAGACAGAAATTGGGAGTCAGTCTGACCCCTGGACAATCCTCTGGTATTTTGTCCATAGTGGCAACAGGAATGGTCTTGGTATTGCCAGATTCATTCCGCTCCATCAGCCGTGCACAGAGGAGGAAACAAAACAGCTCTGTAGGTGCTTGGAAAACATAATCAGGAGAACTAGTGCATTAAAAAAGCAACAGAAGCTGGGAAGCAGCACAACTGGCCACATGTGTAAACAGGAATGCTCTACTATGATTCTGTGATTTCTTTTCCCCGCTAGAAGTAAAAGAAGTTAGCTAGGAAATAACCTGATGATATTCAGGAATAATAAGAATTGGAGTGTTGTGTGGCCAGGGAGCTGGGCAGTGTTACCAAGCAGTGTACATAATGGTGGCTCTTGGACTTTATGTTGCGCTTCACAAGATTTCAGGACATGATGCAGTAACTATTTTAATCTCTGCCTATGTGTATTAGTTTTTATTTTTATATTCATGTATATATGTAAACCTATAAAAATATGCATGTCTTGCTTTTTAAGTAATTTGTACTGCAGTAGTTTTGTATCCTGAGTCTGCTTGTGCTGGAAGCAAAGTACGTAATAGAAACAGCCTGGAGTACTGAAGAACTTACAGCATATTGTGTGTGTGCATGTGTGTGTAAATCATGGCAGAATTGGGACCCATTTCAGTTTAAAAAACAACCAAAACTAAAATAAGGAAAAAAGTAGTGGTAGTAGTGATTAATAATACCTTGAAGTTTTTTAGTGAGAACCCTGGCAACTCCAAATTATATCCAGATAACCGCATTGCTCATTGTCCTTATATAGGGCAGCTTGCACCATACAAGCACTATTTATTATAATTTAAATAGGAGTTACCTTGATCTCACTACTGAATTGAAAAGACCATTAGCAGTGCTGCTTGCACTCTCGAAGCACAAAGTATTTTAATATAAATAGCAACTCCCTTGATCTTTCTGCTGAAAACAACATTGCTTCCCTCACTGATGAATTAACTATAGACCAGAAAAATAAATAAATAAAAACATTTCCCACATGAGCCATCAATCTTCGTCACACACACATTTTGGATTCATGTATCTAAAGTTAAACTGAAGCCGTTCTCTTGCCAGTGCTATATCTTGCTTTACAACAGATTTGTTAGTAGTCATGAGTGTAACTTTGTCCTCCCTAAAACTGTCAAAACATCGAATTGTCAAATTACAAGGAACAAATATTTGAAGTGTTTTCATGCCACACATAAGAATGCTTTCAATGCACTGTAAGTGTCCTAAGTCCATTGCTGTATAAAGTCCTATCTCTTGAAGTTGATTATTCTAGTGTTATTCTGAGGAAGCTGGACCAGAACATCATGGTATAGAGGGAGTCCTAGGAAATGATAATGCAGTGAAATGAAATTCCTGTGTCAGATGAGTCTTCTGAGTGAGGGACTCAGAAGATGTGCATCTCTTTTTCCACAGCCATCTGCATTGCCAGTGCCCTCCTTAAAGAGGCTGTGGGCTTGAACCTCTCCAGTGTCTCCCAGATATCTGGGATGGCTCTGTGTCACCTCTTGCCTCTTTGTTAGCAGTCAGAATGAGGGGGCAGGGTGGGGCAGGGACGGAGGGACTGTGCAAACAGACTCACCAGGATGACTCACCTTCTGGAGGTGGCAATGTTTCTCTTGGCAGTCAAGGGCTTCTCATTGTTTTAGACTTTCGATTGTCTTAGACAAACGTCTGAATGCCAGATGTTAGATAGCATGGCTTCTAATTAATCTCTCTCTGTTCCCTGTGTCTTAAACCTTCACACCTAAATACTCAAAGCCACCATTTATGTACACGAAGTTGGTTTAAGTGCTTATGGCTCAATCAGTAACTAGAGGGCTATTTCCACCCTCTTGGTGAAAAGTCTCTAATTTGATACAGATCCCTATAATTTATTGTAGTGTAAAACTGCTCACTGGTCTTGGGGGAAAAACTTGACTTTTCTGAAAAATGGCAGAAAAAGCTATATTTTCTGTCATCAGAAAAGCTGATGTGCACAATCAAGTTGAAGAGTGATTTGGAATTTGTGACCATGGTTGAGGATACTGATAACCTGCTATTTGCCCACCTCTAGATTTGTGTTGCCTCTTCCTTGTCAGAAAAAATACTTAAAAATCTGTCATCTAAGAACTTCTTTGACCTCAGAATGATTTCCGATAAAATGAGATGTGAGATGGAGAGAGTTGTCTAGAAGGACTAAAATCTAGTGAAATATTTGATGTTTTCAGGCATCTGTGTTCATTCTCTCCAGCACTGACAACAGGATTAAACTGAATATTCAACAAGCATGTAGTTTTATATGATGACTGTTTAATTTTATTACATTTTCCGAGCTTCTGCAATTTAGTGCCATAAAAACACTCTTCTACTGAACAGAGCTGTTATCTTGTGGTCAGTTTTTAAAGTGGCCTTAAATAATGTTTCTCTTGACAATCCATTTTCAAAATCATAGGTATCAAATAATTCATTTTCAATGCCTCTCAAAAGCCCAGTGCACATGTAGAAAGGTTCCAGGGCTGTGTTCCCCAAAAGACATTAATTATCAGCCCCCTCAAAACACAGCAAACATCATCAAACATAGGAATGCTGAGATACCGTAGAGATTTAGAAATATCTGTGTCTATGTAAAACAGTAGTGAAAATCAGTCCTAAGAAGTCCAGATGTCACTTTTAATGCAAAGGCAAAGGCACTCCCCCCCCAATTTCTGCTTATCAACCTAGCTAAGCTAAATGAGTAACACTTTTTTTTTACAAGTTTTTTTTAAAGTGGAGTTTTGGAATGTATCGAAAGTAGTTTCACCCTCCCAGAGAATTTCTGGAAGGAAGTTGCTTGGCCAAGGTGGCAGAGTTGGCACATATGCAAACAGCTTTTGTTGCACAGACACAGGGAGGATGGTGCTGCTTTGGCAGCAGTGCTGGCAATTTGATATATGCTGTTTTCTAGCACAAGATCACAGAGTGAGTTCGTAGTGTATAGACAGAGCAAGGCAAAGTGCAAACGTACCATTTACCAAAGCTATTCAATTAAGGAAAAGTCCCTACAAAGAAAATGGTTTTATAGCATGTCATGAAAAAATACTTGCCTTTTACTTTAAAAAGAAAAAAGACTGTTTAAGGGGGATGATTGTAGAGTATGTACCACTTCTAACAGATTTGCTGTGCAGAAGTACGTAAGTGTGAGTGATGTAGAGGTACTTGTTTATTATAGAGCACATTTCAATGCAGTAATCATAAATATTGCTAAGGTTGTGCTCTGTTGAAATATGACCTACATACTCTTGATTGTTTGTGTTACGTGATTTGTCTGACACCCATTACATTCTGGGTAATGGCAGCCATTTGTTGCTGTGCACAGCAGGCTCTTTTGACAAAAGAAAATAGGCAGCAATAAAAAAGCTATAGTCTGAATTACATTCTGCACAGCGCTGCACTGCTGAGAGTTTGTGCAAGTGTGTTAACAATGCTCTGAACTGCCTCTTGTCAGCCTTCAGCCTGTAATGGCCATCTGTCCTTCCATAAATCTGTCAAAACCTGCTAAGTTCAAGAGAGAGTACAGAATATACCTTGTACTGTCAATGCCTAAATGTACGCATTGGGGAGAAATCAGTGCGTGTGAAATAATCCAGTGGTTACAGAATATTGTAATGCCACTGATGTGGGATGGTGGCCCTCGGTGGGGATTACCAGGGATTAGGGTGAAGATGAACAAGTGTGCAGCCAGCTGGTTTTCTCAGAATTCTCCATTTGGAGATGGGTCAGGGGGCACTCTGGAGAAGCACTTGTAATGGTGACGTGTGATCAAAACTTCACTCCCTCCTCCATCCCCCAGTGTAGGTTTGTTCAAAAGTTAAATGAACATTTTCCATCTTTTATCTGTTTCTACTTGCCTGTGCACTTCCTGCTTCTGCAGAAATCCAGGAAAAAAGCCAGAATGCCATGAGGAAGCCCTTTCTTAGGCTGTCCCAGCCCTGTTCTGCCAGCAAGGGAAGTGCCAGTAAATTTAGCTCAGGCTGTACTTTCGTGAGGGTTTTTTTGGTACTTCCCCCCCACTTTTCTGAAGATTATTGGGCTCTTTGTCAGGTTTCTGGAAATGTTGACTATATGTTTTACTTGCTTATTTCCAGAACAAGCTTTAAAGAAGTGGAATTTGAAATAAGATTTTATTTTGAATATTGGATTATGTCTGAGGTTTCTTTGCCTGAAATTCTTAAATATACATGTTCATTGTGGAGTGTTTGTATTTTTGTTTAATTCTTTCTTTAAAACTACATCCAAAAACCCAGTAACTAACCCCAGAATTTCTTATAAAATGTACAATTTCACAAGTAAAACTGTAATTTTAAAATTTTGTTTCTAGAAAGTTGTTTACTGAAGTATTTGTTCAATCTGAGCCTGAAGCTTTAACTTTGAAATTATTACTGCAGATTTTTGAATAGGACTGTTCTCTTATTTTAGCAAAAATTCACTTGGTAGTCAAAAATATTTGTCAGTGAGGAGGTGCATAAGGTAAGAAATAGTTAGGCCTGTCTCAAGTGAATTTTTGGGAAGAAGAAAGAGAAATTTGAGGACTTAGAGGAAATAATTTAACCGTGATGACTGCACAAAATTTTTTTAGTATTAAATTTAAATTTGGGGTAACTAATATTTTAGGTGCCATAAACTTTGCCTCAGTTTCCTTGAATTTTGTGGCATTAGGCAAAGTCTTTGCATAGCCATGGGTAGCTCATAACCATTTTTTCCAAACAGAAAATCAAGTGTGTCTCTCACATTAAGTATTCATGCCTTGGTACTTCTATTTTCTTATTTTCTGAAAGAAATTCATTGCAGATAATGCAGTGGGACTCCCAGTCTCCATTTATGCTCCTTAGGGAGCACTGTGCATTGATGGACACTTTTCCTTCTTTACAGCAAAACACTATAAAACTTGTTCCATTTGCATTGATCTGCCGAGCTGTGCTGCATGTTTAAAAATACAAACCAGAGCTCTATGACCATGTTTGAAACACACATTTCCTGTAACTCGTCTGCCCTCTGTTTTCATTCTTGCTTAAGTACTAATGGAAAGCTCATTGCTTGGGCTAAAAGTATTCTTGGACAGCATGAGCATCTGGATTGCTTAGGGATGGTCTGGATTACCTTGGAGAACTCCCTAATCTCTGTCTATTTTGTTACATTTTAAGCCTACATTACTAAATTATATTAGTGTCAATTGGACAGAAGCAAATTTTTGAAACCTAACATACTAAGTACCTTCCTGAGGAGAAATGATTTCCTGAACAGTGTCTGCTTTTTGCTGTTACTCTGCCCTGATGTCTGGGATTATCCTTCGGTAAAGTCTGAAGAAATTCTATTATTTCTGTAGAAAATATTGAAAGTTATATTCTACCCTTGTAAAAATAATGGCAAGATGCTGCTTCAGTTCCCAGGCATTACTAAAATGTACTGTAGTTCTTCCTACAATTTTGTCTCATCACAGTGATACAATCTCTTACAGTTACGTAAATAATCCTGTTAGTTAGCAGAATATTTAGTCATTGAATACTAATCTAATACTAACCTAATAACTAATACTAAGACTTACCTGTTTCATTTTGACTCCCTACTGCATGATTCTCACTGTGATTTAGTTCTAAATGCAAAGGTTCAGTACACTTGTGGTTGTATTATTGTGCATTTGGGTTTCAGTTGCAGAACCACATTTCAGGCAAAATGTATTAATTACACTCAACAAGTGTGTTAGACATACATTCTCAATGGTTAATGAACTCTGGAAACAAAGAGTCATTGCCACTGAGTTACAATGGCTCTATTTCATTGCATTTAGGTTCTGCATCCTTTGGTACCCCTCATTTATTTCTCTTGGCTGTGCTTTTATCCAGGTTCTTCTTTGCTAGGTTCTTTATGTTTTTGATGGTGACAGTCTTTTGACTTTTCATTTTTACATCAAAATCTGTTTTGTATTTAACAAAAAGTCTTTGGAATTTTATCTCTTGATCTTTTCTATCAAAACCTACAGAGAGAGGGGCGGATGTCGTAGAGGAAGGGGAGGGACAGAAATTATGCTGGAGATCGATGGCGATGCATTAGTATTGTTTCTATTGTTGTTACCAGACCTTTGGTATTTTATTCTCAGTATTGGCAGTGTTGAAGTGACATAAAATGGATCTTGCTTTGTATCTATTTTAAGAAGCACATGAGCCACCTTTATAAACATTGTATGTGTGTTTAAAAGCATTCTGTACCTCCTTTTACTCCCTGTAGGCCTAACTCCACCTACGACCCCTCCTCATAAAGCCAGCCAAGATAATCCTTTTAGGACTTCACCTAAACTGAAGTCATCATGCAAGACTGTTGTACCACCTTCAAAAAAGCCCCGCTGTAGTGAGTCTTCCGGTTCTCCAGGAAATAACCCAACCAAGAAGGGTCCAGACCAGTCTGAGCTGTACACACAGTTTAACAAGACTACCGTACTGTCCAGTGGACATGAGGAGAGAAAGACAAAACGGCCCAGTTTGCGGCTGTTTGGTGACCATGACTACTGTCAATCTGTGAATTCAAAATCGGAAATACACATTAAAATATCCCAGGAACTTCAGGACTCCAGACAACCAGAATTTAAGGATTCTTCACCTGGGTGGCAGTGTCAGATTTGTTCTTCTTTAGAACAAGACCAGTATTTCAAGAAAGAGACTTTACAGACAAATAAGCAGGGATCCCATGGTAATAACAGAAAACAGCTCCAAGACCAGGAAATTCGGGCTGAACTGAATAAGCATTTTGGTCACCCCAGCCAAGCTGTTTTTGATGAAGAAGCAGATAAGAGCAGAGAACTAAGGGACAGTGATTACAGTAATGAACAATTCTCCAAACTACCTATGTTTATAAATTCAGGACTAGCAATGGATGGTCTGTTTGATGACAGTGAAGATGAAAGTGATAAACTATGCTACCCTTGGGATGGGACACAAGCCTATTCATTATTTGATGTATCACCTTCTTGCTCTTCTTTTAACTCTCCATGCAGAGATTCAGTGTCTCCACCCAAATCCTTATTTTCTCAAAGATCCCAAAGGACACGCTCTAGATCAAGGTCCTTTCCTCAACGCAGGTCTTGTTCCCGTTCTCCATATTCCCGATCGAGATCAAGGTTGCCCTGTAGTAGATCCTCTTCAAGGTAGGTACCGCAAATTTGTGTATGATCATTGTAGCTAATAAGACAAACAGGAAAATCAATAAGAAACTTATGGGAAAGAAAGAAAAAAAAGCAAGAAGTAACCTAATCCAGTGCAACTCATTCTATTGCTCCTGAGCTCATTAACTCTGAAGGTTACAGGTTTGCTACAGAAACACTTGTTTCCAATATCCTTTGAATTTGCCAGGTTTACACCTGAGCGGAGGCAGTCAGGTCAGAGGCAGAGCAATTGGTGAGAGATGTACACAACTAACCTTCCCCATTATCTGTGAGCTGCCTGGTGCCAATCTTGCTACAGCCTCTATCAGATGGACTTGACAATGGCTGACTGTCTGCTCTGTGTTAGCCTCAATAAGGAAAATTACTGAAGGGCCAGGAGGGGAGAAATAACTTGAGGCCCCTTAGTTGACTAGGAGATTGCAAACTGTCACTGGAAAATCCCACCGGTAGCTTAGAAGAAATGTAAGTTCAGGGAAGAGGTAGAAAATGGTGTCAGTAGACTCGAATGGAATGACAGAGGTGAATGTGTTTCTTCCTGCAGATCTTGTTGCTATTGTGAGTCCAGCCACTGTAGACACCGAGCACACAGAAGTTCTCCCTTAGGTGGAAGATCGCGGTCCAGATCGCCGTGCAGTCGCAGACCCAGGTAGTGCCTTCACCCTGCATTTGGTGCGCTTTGCAGCTGTTCCTCAGGGGAGAATTGTAGAATCATAGAATCATGAAGGCTGGAAAAGACCTCTGAGTTCGTTGAGTCCAGCCTTTGGCTAAACACCACCACATCACCTAAACCGTAGCATGACCACTCATTTCTTGATCACTTCCAGGGATGGTGACTCCACCACTTCCCTGGGCAGCCCTTTCCAATCTCTAACAACCCTGACAGCGAAGAAATTCTTCCTGGTGTCCAACCTGAACTTCCTCTGGTGGAATTTGAGGCCATTTCCTCTTGTCCTTTCTCTAACTGCCTGGGATAGTAAAGCATTCAAGAAATTGTGTTTCTAATTTTACATTCACAAATACAGGTGCTTGATTTGATGACTAAGTTGTGTTTCCTAGATATGACAGCTATGAGGAATATCAGCATGAAAGGCTGAAGAGGGAAGAATACCGCAAAGAGTATGAAAAACGGGAATCTGAAAGGGCCAAGCAAAGGGAGAGACAGAGGCAGAAAGCAATTGTAAGCACTGTAAAGATAACTTTCATATTGAAATAGATCTCTGTTTCTTTTCATGGATTCTAATGCTACAATTCAGACTTTATTTCTTTTTTATAAAAATACAAAAATTTGCTTACATGTATTTCTTATATATTTTTCATTTTAAGCAAATATGTATTTTCATAATAATTTCTGCTTTGGTGTTACACTACTAATTTTTTTAGGTTCTATAAATTGCAACTCTCCAAGTTTTTCACCCTAAACAGATCAGAGAACTTACTAGACAAGGGGTCATCCCAGACAGGACATTAATAGAAGAGAACTAATCTATTTCTTATACAGATAAATGAGTGAACCTGCCTTTTATACTGTATTTCACTTACCAGACATACATGAAATAAGGAGTCAGGTGATGTACCAGTTGCTGAACTCTCAGAGTGGCTGTAATTGTCTATACAGAGGGTGGAGACAACAGAACTCAAAACTGGGATCCAAAGACTTGGCTTGAATTATAACTTTTTCAATGTCTGTGATTTGGTTAATTTTTTTAAGTTATTTTTAGCAAAATAGTCTGAAGACAAGATGCAATTTGAAAATGTCACTTAGCACTGGCCCTCTCATAATGAATATGTATTATTTAATTATTTATCAGTGTTCTCTATGAAACAGCTAAAATACCTGAAGCAACGAAAATAACCCATGTGGGGATAAGCAACTGTCTTGGCTGCTGTAGCAGTAGGACAGAAGGAAGAATGGCTATTAAATGGATGGGTGGCTTTTTCCCCTTTTGACTTCCCCAGTGGCAACTGCATTTTGATAAATTAAATTGGGAGGTGCTGTAAATCTGTTGCTGTAAAAGTTGCTAAGCCCATTTGGTGTCTCACCTTCACATTTTGATTTTCTGTGTCCTGCTCTTTCCATTGGGTTGTACCTACACAGCTCTTCTGGCTGTGCTCTGGCTCTTGCATGACCTGGTACAGACCAGGATACTTCATCTTCGTTCCCAGGTTTTCCATTAGTGCTCTGTCCAGAGGTCACCAAAATTAATAGGACTTTTTCCCAGTGACATTAGTGGACTTTGCAGCAAAAGGTCATTTGTCACACGTTTGGCAGCATTTCTCCTAATGCACCTACAGAACCAGGAGTGTGTAGAGATTGACAGAGACTGGCATAGTCTACAGCAAGGAGAAGTTCTGTGAGTGAACAGACAACTTTATGGCCTGCTTTTTTTCTCTGCTGCTGTTGTTCTTTGTGAGCTTCAGCAAATCATTTCACTTTTCTCCATTTCAGGTGTCCTATCTGCAAAGTGTGGGTGATCGGTGTATTTTGTATTTTGTAAAGCACAAGATTTAGAGCTGTAACATGCTCTGCTGTGAAATGCAGTGATGGCAGTGGAATAATTTTGTTTGGCTTCAGACAGGGCCATATTTAAGTCAATTGTTGCAGTTAGTTTTAAAATATCTGGCTTCCATCTGCTTAGAGATGAACACTACCTTCCAGCAATTGTAACTTACACTTGCTGTTCTCTCTTAGACCTACCACAAATTAGAGATTCAAGTAGACTTCTGTCATGGGTGTATCTTGCTACTTCTCAATTACTGTACCTTACCCATATAAATAAACATGAATCTTGCTGAGGAGGTAGAAAATTTGATTTAGTTTAAAACAAACAAATATTTGGCAAGTAGCTAATCAAGAGAAAAGGAAAACGAAGGAAAAGAAACTTAAAAAGCTCCAGATATGCTGCATCATGCTGCATTAAAAATTCTAGACAATTCAAAACCAAGATTGAATTTATTTTCTTTCTAAAGTGATCATTTTGATTATAATTAACTTAATTAATTGAATTATTTATTAATAGGCATAAATAAATCAAAACTAAAAATAAATATCAATAAAGAGAACATGGCAAAAAATCTAAAATCCAGTCATCTGTGTGAGTTCTGCAGGAATTGTAGATTAAGTCCAATTAACTCCTTTATCCAAAGTCTATCAGCACTTATACTTTAAAAGTCTGTATTGAATTGTGCCATTTTATACCCTGTGAAAACAGGTAAGGATTAGGAGACAGCAGAGAAAGGGGATCTCTGATCTCATTAATTCAGTGACAAAATCTGTATCTATAATTTCTAGCATTCTCTGCTCTTTTTCTTATGCCTTTTGGTTTATGGGTCTCTTTTGTGGTACTCTTTTCAGTCTTGAGGGACTCAACTCATTTATTGTTCAGCCACAAGAATGTCCTCTCTTTCTTTCCTTGAGCTCTTTCTACAGTCCCATAAATTTAGATTTCTTTGCTCTCTGTATTGGGGAATTTTTTATTTTCTTTCTAGCCCATTCTCGTGCTGCTGGATCTGATTTATGGCCGCATACTTGCAGATGCTGTTAGAAGAGTGGCCCAAAGATTGGGCACTACTAATGCCTCAGTTATTACACAGGGCAGGTGACTTTCTTCATGAGAAGCACTGCTCTGAGATCTCAAGAGTTAGTTGTAGAAAGGATGCACAGTAAAAAAGGAGCAGTAGTTGTGACAGAGCCAAAAGTCATTCGGTATTGTGGGAGTAGTATCTAGAATTAGTCTCTGGGACAATAGGCATGGGAAACCTTGGAAAAAGAAATGAGAAAAAAAAATATTTTAACATATTTTAATCTGTGAAAACCATGTTTGAAGCAATGCCCTCTGATTGTGCAGGCAGCTTGTATTTTGGCAGATGTGAAGACATATTGACAGAATACTGAGGAGAATTAGAAGCACAGGCTTAGGTTTTAGAAGCCTGTGCTCCTGCTGGATGGCACAAGCATGTTTGAACACTGCCCCTGCAATCTCACACACAGCACCTTGACTGTAGAACATTCAGAGCTAGAGGCCTGGAATAGTATTTTCCTGTATAGATTCCTGAATTCCTGTCCAGACTTATAACTGTGTACAGGTGGTTTGACTTCAAAAGGTGCTGTGATATTCTTCTCATCTTCTTTTTCTTCTTTCCCCCTCTCCAGTTACTGGAGATTCATTGCCTTTTTTGTGGATTGAGGTCTTAATTTTGAACAGGCATGCCTGAAAAATATGGACTGAGTCTACAAAGTACTTAGAGAATTTTAAAAAATATTTTTCTCATTCATTCATTCATTCATTCATTCATTCATTCATTCATTCATTCATTCATTCACTTATTTATACTTTTGATTGTGATTCCTTTCCTAACTGACCCAATGTTAGCACAGTTTAGTTTGATCTTTTCTTGTTTTATTTCACTGGGTCATGGGGGTTTTTTTAGAATGGATCCTCACTGAACATAAGAATGATGTGCCACCAAGACCTGCTTAACCATGTCAGCCAGATCCTAGTGGGGACACATGGACTATGACTTGAGGAGCATTGCAGGGCAGCAGAATCTGCTTAGTGCTTTGTGGAAACTGGGATCCAACCCCCAACCAAGGCAGACCACAGTGATTTGCTAAGAGGCTTGAAGACCCCTTTTTTCCCCTGATACACTCCAGGAGATTTCTGAATTGTGTGGGCTTTTACCCCAGCAGTTCATCATTAGACCATGTGGCGAATACGTTTCAAAGCATGGCACTAGACATAGCACATTCCAGTTCTGGAGTCACTAGTTGGTGATTCCTCGGTGATATGGTGCACCAGGGCTGGAGGTTAAGCTGTCTGATGAGCAGCTTGGTGTTGTGGCTCTTTGCTACTGTGCCACTCTGGCCATGATACTGTCTTACAGCACATCCTTCATGCAGTTCATTTACTGTGTGCTCTGGCTGCTGCCAAGAGGTATAGCAAAATCAGGTTATACTCAAGTATAAAATTACAATTAACATTACCAATTTTCATTCCTAAATGCTGGCAGCCTTTATGAGACAAGTATCAAGAGTCCCAGTCCCAGGGAGCTTACAGACATAAAAAGATAAATGTGCTGTGAGGCCACTGTATCAGAAAGAAACACATGGTTTCAAAGAAAATAAATTGCTCTAAAACAGGATGTCAGGAGAAAGGTGGTTTCATAAATGAGTGCTTGCCTTCTCGAAAGTCTAAAACCAGAGTTAGCCTGTAATAGAATGCATTTCCACTTATGAAACATTCAATGTATGTTGTATATTTAGTTTGGATTTTTTTGTTGTTGTTGCTCATCTTGATGGCCTAGATCCCAGATACTCTAGTTTTACTGTATATGTTTCTACCTAAATTTTGAGTTTTACTGGTCCATCATTATTTTTCTAGCAGTCACCATGTGGAATTTCTCTGAACTGTTCTGAACAAGATAATAATCTTGTTTGGGTTTTTTTCCCCAGTTTTTGTGATTTTTACTTTTGCCATTCATACTTACTCACAGGCCATACTAATTTTTCTTTTCTCAGTTTGAAGAATTTTTTTCTCATTATTGTTACATCAGAAGCTTAAGCTTTAATGGCTTATCTCCACCCATAGCATTTCTGGTTTTGCAACTCTGTCCAACCGATCCCATTACGTTTTCAAAATGGTATTTGGCCTTCAGCTCCAAGGATAAAAGTCTTCATGGCTTAAAGTCTCTACTGGCAGAGAGGTCATTTGGCATGGGAGACAGCACAGACATGGAGTGTGTACCCAGCCAGACACCTGTGCTGGAGTGAGCAGCAGAGCCTCTACAAGCCCATAACAGAACCCAGCTTTCAAATGCTCCCTGATTTCTTCTCTCAGCTTCACATAAAGCATTACCTGGCTCTTGGAGAACTAGGTATGCCCCACAGACATGCAGGCAAAAAATGGTAGGAAAAATGGAAACAGCAGCACCACAGGCAGGCAAAGATAACAACTGTTGGGGCAAGTAGGAAAAAAGACCAAGGGAAAACTAATACATCTAATGGTCTGTGTTTAGTGAAATAATTATGAAATAAAGACTTATGAATAAGGAAGCAGAAAGAAAATAGTTTTGGAGGAATCCTTTGCAAGACAAAAAGATCCTTAGCATCAGTGAAAATTTAGAGGATGAGCAGTTCCTTTTTTGACCCTTAGATGTGTAAGGTGTATCCCAGTCTTGCTTTCTCATATTTTGTTATTCTAATGCTTCAGGATTTTCATTTGACACTTAAAATACTGCTTGTCAGTCCAAGATTTTCTGCCACATCTTTCTATCAATTTTTTTTTGCTGCCATGAAGAACGAGCAAGATTGTGAAACAAGACAGAGATGGTAGGCCTGAGGGAGTTGGCTGGACTTATTCTCTTTTTTCTAACCTGGCAGATCAAGGAGCCACACTTAATGCTTATGATACAAAATAAATAATGTGCACTTTTGGGAGGGAAATATGAACAGGTAGCTTCTGGTGTTTCCTGCAGGTTCCCTCTGCCCATATGTAATTGAAAACAAAAGCTTCTCTCTGCCCTTCTCTAGGTTTTCAAGTCATCAATCATATCCTCTAACAACTGCAGTAAACATTTTACTTATATGCCTATATAGACTTACACATGTACTTTATTATTAAAAAAAAAGGTCCTTAACATTTAGGGATGTGTTGCTATTCTGTTAGGCTTCTATAGCTCTTATTATTAATGGGAATAAAAGGAAGGCATCTCTATGAATATTAATATTCATAGTTGCTTTAAATAATCCAGAGTTAACCAAGGCAAAGACAATTCTGTGTGAATCCTGCATTCTTGGGTATCTTATTCCATCATGGTATTCTGCTTAAAAAAATACTTGAACCCATCTCCTCATATGTGCACACTGGAGGACATATGGTGCATTTCAGCTTTAAATTTGAATTTCCTTGATTTTGCAGGTTTAACTTATTCCCTTAACAGTACTTTAACAGGCTTTTTTTTTTAATTGTTCAGTTTTGGTTTATTACAGTTGTCTTAAAGGGATATTAGAGATATAAAGGTTATTAGAGGGATAGAAGAAGGAAAAATTGCACAGGCATGCAGATAGACTTATGGAAGAGTGTGCAATAGATATTTCCATCACACTGTAATATAACAATCTCCATGTCAGTGAGTGAAACATTATGTTTTTTTCAGTTGAGATGTATTATCTCAGCTAAAGTATATTAGGCAGTCTGCTGTGTTATGTTCTGCTCCATCTGGTCAGTCATTTAGGTTCAATAGCAAGTATCAATGGAATTGTTTCTTATCAAGTGTTTCAGTGCAGTTAAATCCTTGATTTGGTAAAACAGTCTGAAAAAGTAATTACTCTGCATATGCAGATTTTCCTGGTTTTGAAGTTTATGGCACCCAACCATAGTGAAAGTAAGCAGAATTAGAATGTGGAAATGGAAGAAATGCAGATTTCTGTAGCTTGCACTCTGCAGTCCCTGGTTCACAGAAGCCCTGCCCAAACTCCTCTGTCAGGAAGGTCAGGGCTGTGGACTGGGACACAGTGGAGACAGAGATAAAAAGCAGCAGCTGTCTGGAAAGTACCCTTGTGCCCTAAATTATGGCTGCCCATGAGCACAAGTGCTTCTTTTAGCCATGCCAGCTTCTCCAAACTGCACTGTTGTGGCAGAGAGCAAGGGCAGCTTTTGGACCCTGTGTTTTGGAAGGTGTAGCATTTAAAAGTGAATGTGTCTGTCCCAGCATGGTTACAGAGGACTATCAAGGCACTCACCTTGGTTCCTTACATCATCAAAAGAGGCAGTAGTTTCAAGTGTCTAAATTAGATCCTTACCAGGTCCCCCTGATTAAGGAGAGCCGATACATATTTTGGTAAAGCAACCAAGGACTCCTCTGGGCTGACCAGGGACCTATAAGGGACACAGGTAATTCTTTGTGCCATGCCTTAGTGGGTAGGGCTTTTGGGTAGGAATGTTTCATGCTTGAATCTCTGTTTTCTGCAGTTCTAAACTTTCATTTCTCAGGAGCTTCGATTAACTGGATCTTAGCCCCTGAGATTTGTGAGGCCAGGAAAAGAGTCAGTGGAAATAGTTTACTGAATGTGCTAGTAAGAGTTTCTGTTGGGAGACAGATATTTTAGTATTGGCTTCCTGCCGCAGGAATTGTTTATTTATTTTGCATTAAATAGTTCCTGAGAGCAAAGTGCTCTCCTGGGAACAGGAAGACAAGATTTCCAGCACCCCAAACTAAGAATTCTGATGGTCTCTTTATCTCAAATGAATACTCAAACAAGTAAAGAAGTGACATCAATATAATTTCTGATTTTACCTGTGTTTTGGTCTGATCTCAATTGTATTGTCCATGGTCCAAGAGTGACTGGTGCTTTAAGCCTCTGTGGGGACTCATGGAAAAGATACATTTCATGCTGTATCTGAATTGTAACACTATAAACTACCTGTCTCTTCAGGCTAGAATGTTTCTGAGCAGGAATGCAAGTCTATATTTAGGTCCCTAGTTCCTTTTGCATTGCACAGTTGAGGTGCCATTAGCCTTTAGGCACCTCCAGGTTACGATAGTCATGAATTCTCAGCAGTCAGTGTAGCTCCTTCGGCATTCGGCACCTAAATTCTGCACAAGTCTCAGGTGCCAAAGCTGATGGTTTAAACTGACATTGCTGCGCTGACTGACAGATTTATGCCAGCTGAGAATGTGCTGGTGGTAGATTTATGGGGCTGCTGTGTGGGTGTGTAAGGGATGAGCAGCAGGGCCAGTAGTGCCCGGCCAGAGGCAATCGGAGATAGGAAGGCTGAGCACCCAAGCCTTGTATAGCTGGTGCTTCTTTGCCCTGGTTACCTTAAGGTCAGTGTTTTAAAGATCTCATTTTTCCATTTTATTTTCTTGCAGCTCACTAAATGGCTCTGCCCTCAGAAGTGTTTATCCTAAAATTCATTAAGTGGCTCTTAAAGAGTTTTATAGTCCTTCCCTCATTTCACTGAGCATTTGCACTAAGGAAGGAATGATACCACTACAGCTTGATTGTTATAAAAGTATCTGATGCTTTGTTCCAGGTGCTGAAAGAACATGCAGAAGAGACCCTAGCCTAGGGTCTTCGGTCAGGTGTTTTTTATTCTGAATAAACCAAAAGGCAGTGGTAACTGTGGGATATATTTTACTTCCTGCCATTCCCCCTGAAATGTTTCTTTTAATAAAAGGCATATTTTGGACCCAGTCCTGGTTTCTGCTGGCATAGAGTTAATTTTCTTATTAGTAGCTACAGTAGGTACAGCACAGTATTTTGGATTTAGTATTAATGTTGATAAGACATTGATGTTATAATTGTTGTTAAGTAGTGCTTACTCTGAATGAAGGACTTTCCAGTTTCCCATGCTCTGCCAGGGAGCAGGTGCAGAAGATGCTTGCAGGGAGTGTGGTCAGGACAGCTGACCTGAGGTGGCCAAAGGGATATTCCATACCATGTGGCATCATGCCCATATATAAACCAGGGGGAGTTGGCTGGGAGAGGCAGAGCACTGCTCGTGGATGGGCTGGGTGTTGCTCAGAAGGTGCTGCACTGGTTTCTTTTGGGTTTTATTCCTCTCTCTCCCGTTTTCATTACAATTACTGTCATTATGATTATTACTATTATTATGTCTGTCTTTGTTTCATTTATTAAGCTGATCTTATTGCAGATGTTTCTCCTTTTTCTGGTTTTTCTCCCCATCCCACCAATGAGCAGGGAATGAGCTAGGGGCTGCGTAGTGCTTAGTTTTTGGCAGGGGTGACAATCTTAAAAAGTTTTGCCTCTGTTTAAAAGTATGGATTATGGTGAAACAGGATTGGAGGATGAATCAGCCATTGAGTTTATGAGCTTGTAATGTTATGCTTGTAATGTATTTTGTTATGTCTGTGGTACACTTATGCAATTATTGTGTTACTTTATGCTACTCTGCAAGAAAGATGAGTTTTGCTTGGTATTCTATACATGGCAAGAGAAAGGGAGTTCCTAGTTTGGAAGAGTTTGCAGTCCTGGAGGGGAACAGGTAGAAGGGGTGAGAGGGAAGAAGGTGCAGTAGGATACAAAGGGAAGCATCTGTCAGTGTACAGAGCAGTAACAGCAATCAGTGAACCCTTCCCACACCACCTGACAAATGTAGGGTCACTTAAATACCTTAGATGCTTTCCAGGAGGGAACTATTTCATGTTCGTGCAAGATGCAGTAGGCCTTCCACAAAAGAATGCTTCTATAATTATGCATCCTCTGCACATCTGTGTGTGTCTTTGCATGCATGTATGTAAAGGTTCATCTCTATTACACGTTTGTTAAAAGAACACCTTCCCGGTTGCTCTCTATCAACAGGAAGAACGTCGTGTGATTTATCTGGGTAAAATCAGACCTGACACAACCCGAACTGAACTGAGGGACCGGTTTGAAGTTTTTGGTGAAATTGAGGAGTGCACAGTAAATTTGCAGGATGATGGGTAGGAACTTTTGAGATTACTTCTTGTTTGAGAGCTGCCATATGTAAAAAATTATGGCAGTGAGATTACTGGTATGGGAGTTACCAGTATAAGTAAGTCCTGTGACAGATGACATGCTGAGTTCAAAACCTTACTTATTTTCTTTCATCCTTATTTATTAATCTTGCTAGTTGAAATTTCCTGTCCCAGAAATAAGTATTTAGCTGCATGACAGGACAATCATGCTGATAAATGGATGCAGTACCTCTGGCATTTCCACTGCCGGGTCTCCGGCAAGTTCTTGCTTTCAGGAAGGAGTTACACTAATGTGTGTTAACTCTTCTCAGCTTTTGTTCACAACTGTATTTTTCAATGGCAGAGACAGCTATGGTTTCATCACCTACCGCTATACTTGTGACGCCTTCGCTGCTCTTGAGAATGGATACACTTTACGCAGGTCAAATGAGCCTGATTTTGAGCTGTACTTCTGTGGACGCAAGCAGCTTTGCAAGTCTAACTATGCAGACCTAGGTAGGTATTTTGCTCTATGTGAATTGAAATACCTAACAGGAGTCTTGTAACTCATGAGAATTTAGGGTTTGCTTCTTTTTTGTTTACTGCTGATACCCTTTAAATGATTGGAGGGGTGTTGAAGAAAGTGGTTTTCTTCTTACCTGCTGTAAGAAGTTTAAAAGTCTACTAATCTGAGCTGGCTTCTTTCAAATATTCCAAACTGAATATTCTTTTAAAGCCCATTTCCATCATTATCAAAAATAAGTGCCCAATATTCAATAATACATTTCTAAGTTGAAAAGATGGCACTGCAGAAACCTCCCACATGCTTTACTGTTTATTGCTGTAACTGTTTGATTCCAGTACCTCACTTATGTATATGAGAGATAAGCAGAGGATAAAGTAGATGCCCCAACCCAAAATCTTCATTATGATTCTTACTTCGCTATGAGTTCTGTTGTAGATAGGCAGTATTTGCCAGGGGCACTCATTAAACACAATTCATAGTTGCTCAAGTTTGAAAGCTAGAAGAGCTTGTGGCCAAATCTGACCCTTAGTGTGGCAAAAGCCACTGATCTCAACTGGTGATTCTAAAATTGTGCATAAGCATCTATGTGTATGAAGGTGTCTCCTTGCAGGGCCTTCCAGTTGTGATGTCAGAGGCTCCAGCCTGTGGAAAGCTTTGCAATTCTCTTGGTGTTTGAAGTTCCACTGATGTGGGGCTTTATGCATAGCAGTCTCCAGCCCCCAGTATGCTGTGATAACTCCAGTCCCAAGTGTGCATGCTGGCTGTGACAACACACTTGGGTCTGTCTGAGTCTTGCCTGGGCAAAAATCTGTGATTCTGTCCTGTGCTCCAAGTCAGGGTGTGGTGCTTCCCCTTGCAAGGATTTCTGGAGAAGTTCAAAGTCTTCCAGCAGGAATACTGATGTTAAGTATATGTGTAAAGAGACTATGCAGACTACCAAAACAGCCTCTGTAATGTTACAATATAGGATAAACTCACCTCGTATTTAATTACCTTTTAAAATGTAAAGTATTCATTAAATGTTAAACCTTTCCTAATGCCTGTATAAATAGACTAAAGGCATGGAAAATACTCTTTTCTGAATTACATAGCAAGGCACATTTTTGCTGTTGAATCTGTATTAATCAGATATTGTAGATTTTTTAATGAATAAATGACCACAGTCATTAAAATCTCTCATAACCCTGTAACACAGTGCTAATGAAATCTTGTATGTGCTGCCCTCGGCTTTGTACAATGCAGGAAGTGAATGCAGATATATTTTTCCTAACCAATTGATGTCTTTTCAAAATAAATTATGAAGATTGTATGCATTGTTCACAATGAATATGCTATAATTCACTTCAGTGGCTAAACAGATAATATAAAGCTAAGAAAAGGCAATTGACTGCTGAAGAGATACAGGGTTGATGTAGAAAATATAAAAGGTAGCAAGGCATTTGTTGAAATGTAGGCTGATAAAAACAGTAAAACCAGATTAAAGTCTTGCCTTGATTTGACTTATCTTCAGCAATGGAAGCCAAGGTCATCTCTGTATCTCAGAAAATCTGGGGTTTAAAGTAAGTTGTCTGAAGGGAACCCTCTTGAACGTTATTCATCACTGGGAGTATTCCCTGTCAACTCTCTCCATTGTGAGAGGGATTCCCAGAGTAGCTGTGAGCAGACTGTTTTCACTTTGTCCTGCTGACAGCTTGAGCTTCTGTACTTCAGACTGCATTCCCTGTATTTCGCCGAGTATCGGATAGAGCAACATAAGGAAATGGCAGGATGAACTTTAAAATTCATGAGCTGGTACCAGGACAGAGAGAATTAATCAGCTTTGGGTTGAGTACAGAAGAAAGAAAACACTTGAAATAGTAGTCAGAAGTTTAACACCTCTCCTCTGTGAGAAGATATTGTCTTAGCAGAACTTGTAATGAACATTTAATGCGCAGTGTGTCTTATAGCGGTAGATGGGGAGTTCTGATTAATTCAACACAAGAAATGGTAAGAAAAGGGCACTCACATAAAGGAGCTGTGACACAGGAACTGGTGAGAGTCAGTGTTAAGCAGGGTTGACTCCAAAACGAAATTCATTGCTTGCAGCCATGTCAATAATTGTACTGGAGTTGTGTGGCCCCAAATGTACAATCCCTCCTCTGTGCTGGGAACAGACTGACGTCCGTGCCTGAGCAGCTGACAAGGCTGGAACAGGTATCCTAGGCGGCAGGAGCGAGCTGGGCTGTTGTTGCTGCTGTGGCTTATCACACACATGTGATGCAGAAAGCTGAGGAGCCCACCTGAGACTGCTCATGCAGCCTTGCAGAGGCCCTGCCCAGAATTGCTCACACTCTAAACAAGCAAACCCAAAAAGATAAATGGAAGCAAACCCAGAGATTCTGGCAGGCGTAAAGCATTCCATAAGACCCCAAGGGAAGGTGGGCTCTGTCCTCTGTATGCTGCTCACAGACTGCTCTGGCTTTCTTAATTTTCTTAGGAAAATTAAGTCTTGGACATGTTATGAAACAGCAGTTGGAAGACAAAGTGGAGTTTTGATTAAGGTATCTGTCAAGACTATCTGGACTACTTTGAGACCTATATACAAGTGTCTTGGTGCTCAAGTCCTTGAGGAAACTGTTCTGAGTTAACCTGCTCTAAATGTATATGCAATTAATGGTTCTTCCCCACTACTGATGATGGGTACCATTTTTGTTAGGTGCTGCTTCTTACCAGGAATGTCTAAAGCTTCTGTGATGGTCATTGCTAAGCTTTTTCATCCCATAAAGTTGTGGTTGTAAGTGGATTGTTTCTTCAGTGTCTTGTTTGTACTGATACACAGAGAAAATAAGTAGTTCTTGCCTCTTACCTAAACTTGCATCTTTTGGGTTTCAGATTCAAACTCAGATGATTTTGATCCTGCTTCTACTAAAAGCAAGTATGACTCCATGGATTTTGATAGTTTACTCAAAGAGGCACAGCGGAGCCTGCGTAGGTAACAAGCATGTCATCCGAGGAAAACAAAGGGATGGCGAATACCTCACGGACATCACGTCCTTCAATAATGGACAACTGCAAAGTCGTACTTAGGAATTTCTCCTACTTTACACTCTCTGTTCAAAACCATGGTTTACATGAACACAGCTGCTCGAGGAGTGGAGGGGCAGGGTGCTGCCCAGCAAGCACACGCGTGGCCATGGGTGTCAGCCGCGCTCTGGCGGGGGAGCCGGGCGTCCCTGGCGAGTTCAATGCAAATCACGAGACATGGCAGCAGTTCCACAGAGATACACGTACAACGATGAACTGCAAAATCTGTACATAGTGCATTTTAACAAAAAAAGAACAAAAACAAACAGAGAAAAAAACCCCAGTGTGAGAACTACGGCTGCTGATGTCTGGGGATCAGACACTGCATATTTTTTTTTGTAAAGAAGCTTCTTCTCACGGTGATAATATGACAATCCAGAAGAAACCACAGGTCCCAGAAGCCTGCAATCTGTCTTAGCTTTGTTTTAAGATTGTTCTTTTTTTGGTTGGGTTGTTTTTTGGGTTTTTTTGTGGATTTTATTTTGCAGAAAAGAAAATTAAAAGGCTCAAGCTTCCCTAACATTTTGAAGTTTCATCTTTTAATTCTGACACCCATGTAAATGTCTACAACATTGATCTTCCACAGCAGAATTTTCAAAGCCTTGTTAATGGTCAAATGTGCAGCTTGTTCAGCGATTTATTCTAATGAGCGGACGTGGTGTTACATTATTAATGAGAGTTGGATATAACTATCTGGGTGTGTGCACAGATAGTTTATTTGCTACATTCTCTAAAGTAGTTGAGTATTTACAAATGTTAAATGGAGTATTTTTATTTATGTACATACTGTATGACGATGTTCTTTTTTGTTACAGCTATGCACTGTAAATGCAGCCTTCTTTTCAAAAAACTGCTGAATTTTTCTTAATCAAGAATACTCAAATGTAATTATATGAGGTGAAACAATTATTGTACACTAACATATGTAGAAAGCTGAACTTACGCTTATATATATTTGATTGTAAAAAAAAAGAGAAAAGCGTGTGGGTGAGGGTGTGAGTGTGTATATGTGTGCATGTGTGTCTGAGTGCAAAAATGCATTATACACATTCATCCCTTCTTTGGTGAGCTTATATAAGAATTTTATCAAGAATTATCCTAGCCCAAAAGATATTAACCACCTTCTGCAGTATTTTTCCACATTTTTCTCATTGCTTGATTTTCCTTTGCAGTTTTATACACTGAATTTGTTAGGGGAATGAAATTTTCTCATCTAAATTTTTCTAGAAAATATCATAATTTTATGTAAAGTCTCTCAAATGGGTAATCATTAAGAAATGTTTTTATTTTATGTATTAACAGTAGTTTTGGAAATAGAGGTCAAAAATCTTTTTAAAATGCTATTTTGTTTTAATTTTTGTGATTTTAGTTTGATAAAAATATGCTGTGGTACTAAGTACAGTATGATTTTTACTGTAATTCTGTGTCTAAACACTGTTCTTGAAGCCAGTAATCTTTTCATTGGCAGAGTTTAATGATGGTATTTATCTATATTTTTTACAGTTATGCATCCTGTATAAATACCAATCCTTCATTCCTTTGTTTACTAAAGAGACATATTTATCAGTTATAATTATCCTATTTATTATAAATTATGAGATGACTAAAAGAATAAAAAGGCCAGTGGAAATTTTATACCTAGGATGCATGATGGTTGTCAGTTTGGAGTAAGCAAGTGCTTTGTTTGAAAATTCCGCTTTTGCAGAAGCAGTGGGTTGGTTTTGGTTTTTTTCCTTTTTTTTTTACTATGCACTAGCATGGCCTCAAATGTGCCCATGACGTTGCTGATGACATTGCTTCTGTTAAATTAAATAGAAATTTCAGGAAAGAAAAAAACCACAAGAGTATAAACTACTGCTATTCTGAGCATCAGAATTTCATCTGAACTCGGAGTCTCTACTGAATCAGCAAAGTTTGGAATTTGCTTGTGAATGTATAGATTTCTTATTCTATTACTCTTTGGCATTCATGACTCCTCTTAAAGGTATGGCACACCTAACTATTTAATCTACCTTCCCACTCCAAATCTTAGAAAACTGATTCTACCCCCATACCAGTGCAGTTGATTCTGATGGCTGCATTCATTTTATCACCAGCATATTGTGTTCTGAGAGATTCCACTGTCTGTCCTGTCGGATGCTTGCTTGATTTTTTGGCTTCTTATTTCTCAGTAGATAGATAGCAATAAAACAAAAAAAAAAAAAAGAAAAGAACTTTTCTGGAAGTTCTGTGTTACAAATGTAACATCCTTTACTCTGCATAATTCTTGTTGTTGCTCTGTAGGTTAAAAATGCAGGTATTTTAACTTTGTGTGAATGCCAAACTAAAAGTTTACAATTTTCCTTTCTGGATTTTGAGTATCTTCTGTTGTAAAGAAAAATATTAAAAGCAATAAATTATTTTTAAGAAATCAATATTTAGTATATCATATTATGTGTTCAAGGACCAGATGCATTACCTATTTTGCCTTTACATTTCTGTCATTAAATTTTAAAATGTTCTCTTTTGCCCTAGATTGCTGACGTTAAGAAATTGGTGTGGGGTTTGTGTGGGGGCATTATTTATTTTTCACCAAGCACGCATAATGAAGTGAGTCAAATTTTTTTTTTCACTGGCCTGGCAAACATTTTCATCTTGAAGATGGCTTTCCTCTGTGGATTTACAAATTACATGTGAAATTAATAGAGCTAGGATTGCTGAATAAAGCTATTTGGATCTTTCATAGACACTGTGGTAGGAAATCCATCAAAATATAAACTCAGTGTTTACTTTTCTTTTTTTCTTCCCCTAGAACATTTCAAATTAGCACATGTACCACATTGTCACCAGAGGCAAATTGCAGTATAGCTGTGTGTGTTTTTTATAAGAAGACTGTACTGTTGCTTTCATGCTGTGGTAAGTACCACATCCACAATACAGGTAACAGAACTGGTACTTAGGAACTGTGGTCTTTCCTAGAGCTGTAACTGAGGAATTCCTACAGAATGGAAAATTGTCTAAATACTAATCCAAGCAGAGGGAGCCTGAAGTTGAAGAAAAATATCTGTGCTAAACTACTCTGAAAAGCAGTTAGGCTGCCATCACCAAGAGCAGCCCTGAGAGGAAAGTTTGTGCCTCTGGGATAATAATACTTGGGTCAGTTAAAAAAAAAAAAACAACAAACCAACAAACACAACCACACCTCCTTCTCATCCCTTTAGATGTAAGCCTACAGTAGGTAATAATTATGTGTCCTTCTTAATGGCTGTAATGAGAACTTCAATCACTATAGTATAAGATCTGATCTATAAATGAACTAGAATAGCCATGTAATATAATGTGATGATTCTAAATTTGTACCTATGTGACAGACATTTTCAATAATGTGAACCACTGACCTGATGGAGCTACTGTAAGATTTGTACAGTAGGTGAACATATAAAGTTGTGGGTTGGACTATGCTGAACAGGGGAAGTGAGATAGTAGTTAAGCCCAAGCTGGGCTGTTTTCCACCTGCCGATTCTACGTGTACTTTTGTGGTTTAATTCATTGTATGAAAATTCCTGTGATTTTTTTTTTTTTCTTTAATGTGCAGTACACATCAGCCTCACTGAGAAAATAAAGGGAAACGAATGTTTCAAATCCATTTCTGTTTCTCATTCTTATTACAGGTTTCCCCCCCCCACAATTGGTTATGTTGTGGGTTTTCTGTTGTTCTTTCTAGTGGACTTCAGATTATTGGCCAGAGCATGCCTGCATTACTGCACTTTGTACAGGGGACAGCATCACCAGTTTTGATATATTTAATGGTAGAAAGTGGTACCTTTCTGCCATGAGTACCCAAGTGCATTGAAGACCTGTGCCATATACCATGTACGAAAACTTTCAAAACATTCTCAGTGAGTTTAAGAGTTATGGTTTGAGTTAGAAGGAGGTGGGTAACGTAAGGACTTTTCTGTCTGTCCATGCTGGATCCCCATGCAGGTAGTAGGGACTGAGAAGTGCGAAATGGTTGGCATCTTCCAACCTAAGACAATAAACACCTGTTCTGGAAATAAGCCTGTCATGAGAGTTTTTCACCAGCCCCTGTCTCAGCAGACAGATCAGGAGGACCAGACAGGTAGGTGACAAGTGTGGCTGTCCTGACTCCTTTGAGGATGACACGGTGTGCACCACATGGGCTTCCACGGCAGCATTGCCACTGGGCAGGCAACTGGTAGGCTTAGGGATGGCAGAGGGTATTTGCACCCCTCTCCTTTACATGCACAGAAATAGGGGAAGAATGGCTGTTGTTTGGTTTGCCCAGGGCTCATTCACAGGTAGCCATTTTACAGCTGCAGGCCTGTTCTGCTGTGACAGCAGCCTTCTCTGGGGACTCACAGCACAGCACCATGGGGCTGAGTCTTCTCACCAAATGTGACCTCAGCAGGGACCCAGCTGCCATGTGAGGAGCAGGTGCTGGACAGCCTGGCTGTGCTTTTTAAGGAGATAACTACTGAATTCACTTGAAAAAATTGCTTTTCTCAAAACAATCAGCCTCCACCTCATCTCTCTTCCTAGCATTGCTATTTAATTTATGCTCCATAACTTGCAAAAATGTTTAGCTTTTGCATTTTTACCGTTTGCTAATCCAAGCTGTTCTGCTTGGCTCTCGCAAGGGTGGTAGAGGGAAGTTCCTCACCCTGCGGGATTTGCGTTGTTGACTCTCTGATCAAATTAATGCTCAAAACGTAGTAGGCCAAATCATTCCTGATGTATTTCATCAGTCTTGCTGCTGCTCCTCAAGGAATGAATTTAGCCCAATATTTCTCCAGTTACTAGGCTTTCTAATTTCATTTGTTTATTCATTTCATATTTTTGCATAGCACTTTTCATGCTTGCCAAAAAAAGCACTCAACATTAGATTTCCAGGAAACTATTGCCTCCCATCTCTTTTTACATTATTAAAGTTTATTGCGTAAAATCAGGGCTTTCCATTGCCTGTTATCCTGGGTCACCATTGTTTCCCACAGTGAATATTTCAAGCTGAGCACCTGAAATCAGATTCAGGCACCTCAATGAGTGGCCTGATTTTCAGAAATGCTGAGCATCTCGCAGCTCCCATCTACTTCAATTAGACCTGCTGTCTCTCAGCACTTTCAAAAATCAAGCCACATATATAGAGCCCCAATTCAGCACAGCATTTACATTTGTGCTTAAGTCTGTCCTGATTCAGCAAAGCACTTAAGCATGAGTGGTTTTACATCCATTGAAGTCAAGTGCTCGGCTGCTTTGAATAAAAATAGACTCCTGGATTGGGGCCTAAGATTCCAAATACAGAAACTAACACCTAATTTTAGGCTCCATTTGGAAAACTGCCTCTCCTACCACCTTTAACCTTTAAAGCTTACAGAAAACAAAAATGGCCATCAGGTCTTAAGGGGAAGAGAGAGAGGTTTAGAGGAGAGAAGTGGAAGCAATGGACAAAATTATTCCTTGAGGAAAATGTTTTGAAAACTTTCTATTCAATTCTTGCAAGATGCCTTGATTCATAGCTATTATTTCACATTGTGCTTCCAGGATCTCTTTGAAGATTAATGTGCAGTTATTCTGTTGTCCTTCACCATTAATTAATAAATTGCTATATTAAACTTCAACCAATGCTAACTTCTCCTGCTTTTCTGCGAATCACATTCTCACCATTGATATTCAATGTTCACAAGCAAACTAATCTATAAATCAATTTTCTCTACTTTATCAAACAGCAGAAAGTAATAAAGAAGGTCACAAATAGTACAGTAGTTCCTTGGAGGTTTGTAACATCATAATTTAAAGCTCAGAAAGATTGAATCAAAAGTTGAATTAATCCCTAAGGGAAAAGATTCTATATAGATTCTATTGATAGATATAGGGCAGCCTGTCTTCATTGGGAGCTGGTGTATTTGTTAATACTTCAGGGCAAAGGAGACTAGTCTTCTCAGCAAAGAAGAAAATGAAATCCTCCATGAGAGGAAGTGAGTGTGTCCTCTGCTTCCCATCGCTGTGCTCCCCTCACACGGCTCTGCTGGGAAAAAGAGAAAGCCAACTCATCCTTTGCTATGTGATGTGCTCTGCTGAACGGCTGGTGTCTGTGCAATGCAATTATGGAAACCAGCTGGAATACATATATAAATCTTAAATGTTGCTCTTGATTGGTGTTCATTCCTCAAATGATGCTCTTATTGTCAAACAACCTCAACCCAAAATCTTAGCAGCCTATGAACACAAAGCAAAGTGAAAGGTTGTTTTCTTCAATGACAAATTTTGGTGAAGTTACACATACTTATTCTGCAGCTGGAAACATATTCCTCAAAGCATGTTTAGATTTTGAGATTCCTTTGCATTATTGCAGCTTCCTTTCAACACTCTTCTGGAATAATAGTTTTGCAAAGGCATTTCTGATTCTCTTTTATAAAAATTGTATATAATCTTTATGATGTGCCTGGACCTGGTGAATTAAGCTCTTCCTAATTCAAATGGAATTAATTGGGAAGAAAATGCTCTCATATAAAAGGGAATATTCTTGTAAAAAATACCAATGGTTCAGTTGAAAAAATTATATTCATGGGTTTGGTAAACAGTGAGATCTGAGATGAAATGCACGTTTGTTAGGCATGCATGGTGAAGTACAGGATGATAGAATGATTTTTGCTTTCATACTGACTTCTGCTATTTGCTAGTAGAAAGGAACTGAGCTGCCCTGAGAAAAGGCAACAGAAGAGAAAACAGGTACTATTCCAGCCTCTCCAAAATCAGTGATTAAACTTTAATCCTCATCAGCCTTTTGCATTAACCCTGGCTTATGTAAATAGTGGGCAGTGATCAAAGGTAAATAATCTCATGTGCCTTATTTGCGTCATGGTAGATTGTCCACCAGGTGTAATGTAAATGAAAGCCAAAGCTAAGTATGAAGTAAAACATGTCCTAAAGAGCAGAATATGCAAATTTCTCTTAGGACTTTTCATCAAATAAAATATTTGCTGCAGTTTATTTTTGACAATATGTTTCATTCTCTACTAAATTAGTACTTGATAAAGTAATAAAATTATTACAGCCATAAAGTTACTGCACTATATCTTCAAGAGATCTTATCATCCTCCGATTATTGACTTTGGCATTGTGAAAAACACACATTGGTGCCTTATGCTAATTCTTTCCTACTGCATTTGCAACTCAGGCCTATGCTTTTTTATGCAATGTGTTTGCAGTAAATTTGTTAAAAAAATAAAATCAACCCCACACTTGATAAACTAACGAAGTACTTTCTTGTTTTAACCATTTACTGGAACAATACCACCGCTAACTAGTTTTCTATTGCATGAATAATTTATTGTCATAGCTAAGCATGCCCTGGGTTATACACTCCTGCCAGCAAGTGTGGAGTGGTGAGTGCTGTTGCTGAATAATGATTAATTACTCGCCCTTCTGAAGGAGCCCTGCTTTGTAAACTGGTCACACAGCATGTTACGTGGATTGTGTCTGCTATACAAAAGGTTACTTGCAAACACATAATGAGACATAATGATGCACATCACAACAATTCTTTGGTACAAATCTGCACACAATGGAATTTAGACAGAAACCCATTTATTTGCATACCTTGTGTGTCAGAGGGTACAAAACATCACTGCAGTGCTCAAATGCTGCCATTGCTCTTCTGCAGTGCTGACATTTTGGATGAAAATACTGTGATGGCTTCTTCAGGAACCTCCAGCCTCAACTTCAGAGTTGTCTTGTGACAACCTGCTGGCAAACTCTTGAGGAACTTGGCTCCCACTGTGTGTGGACTCTAGGAGTGCAATTGTTTGCTGACACCTGTCCTCCCTCTTGGGTTCCTCCCTGCAAGGTGAGGAGTTCACTTGCTGTATGGAGTGAGCATCCCTGCCTGTGTCTGTAGCTCTCTCACTTAGAAAGGGTGCACAGGGAATCAAAGTTTTGCCATACTTTGTGTGGTCCAAGGAAGAAGAGCATTTAGAAGTACTGTTCTAAAACCTAGAGCCACAGCTCTTCTGAATCCTAGAGGGGAAAAGAAAAATATCTAGGTTTTCCCAGCTCCAGCTATCTGGAAAAGAAGAAGTGTTTGGCCACACCTGTCCCAGGGTTCTTGGGGTCACAGCTGGCAGAGCAGTGACATCTAGTCCTTCTTGGTCCCTGATGGAGTCATTTGACTGTCCAGGCAGGATCTCTACTATTTTTGTTTGTGTGATACAAAGGCCCTGCTGATCAAGTTCATCTACCAAGCTGTGGAATTTGAGGTGCTAGAGGGTTAGGGTGACATGGAGTTGGGTAGGCAATAGGCCTTTTCTTGCTCTAAGAGAAGATGGAAAGTCCTGGGTTTGCATCTTCGTCCCACAACAACATGTCAAAGCTGGCTGCAGCAGCCCATGAGATTTTTCTTTTCAGGGAGCATGAGGCTACCGTGAGGCACTTGTGGGTTTCCAGGGGCCCGGTGGAGTTTCCAGCACCCTGGCAGGAGGGTGGCCATACAACTACAGTGGACACCATGGAATGACTGTTCTATGCCCAATGAACAGCTGGAATAATTCTGTGGCAAAAAAAAAAAATTATTTTTCTTCCACAAGTAGTTCCTTGAAAGGTAGATCATGTGCAGGCTCATTTACTGCAGCACTGTCCTGTGTGGATCCTCTGCTCTGTAACAATCTGAGGTGGTTTTGTAGCAGCAATAATGGAGAGTGCTTCTGCCTCTTCCTCTTCCCTTGATTTCCCGAAATAAAATGTGCTGTGCTAGATAGCTCTATGCTGAGGTCTTCTACCCTACTACCAAACTTTGCTTTAAGTGGGTTAACATGGTCAGACAACACTGGAGAATGGGGGCCAGGAGGAAACAACACAGGCAGGAAGCAGAAGCACCTGAGTGTCCATCCTCTCTGGAAATGAGAGAAAAAACCTCCACTGTGATGGCTCAATAGTATTGGTATTATTTCCTAGCCCTCAAATATTGTTTATCTAACAAATGCAGTGTCAGTAGTTTCAGATTTGGACCTTTGCATATTTGCATCTGGGAAACTGTAGAGAGATTTATGTGGAAACATTAATGACGGTAGATAGAGAATGGACATCAAGCATGAAGTCTCACAGCTCTGAAACTGCATGGAGAGCCATATCAGACATGCATCACAATCCCACCAGCTTTTGCTTGTTCTGGTACTCAGCTGTTGACATTGTACAGAAGCTGATTTATAATTGAAGAAATTACATACTCATTTAAAAATGGAAAAGGCATAGCAATAAAAAGTACTTGGTAGTGAGACTCCTAGAATGCCTCTTCCTTGCAGAAGCAGCTTGGGAGGTAGAATTTGTGCTTTTACTCCAAGTCTCATGGCACTGGTCTTGCTACACAATGTTGGGTTGGATGAGATTGGATGGGGTTAAGCTGCCTCAAATAGCTGCTGACTGGCAGTTTATTCCCTCACTTTCTCAACAATGCCAGACTCACTATATGTCTGGGAGGCAAAGAGTACAGTTAGACTAGACAAATGGAATAGAAACCAACAATAAAGTGAATCCTGTGCTGTCCTATACATTTTTTATTCACATTGCACATAAATCTCATCCAAGCTCATGGGAGAACTTTAGCATCCCCTTAAACTCCCATTTATTCTCCATTCTTCTCATTCTTTGCACTATTAAGAAAAAGATTTATTTTCTGAAAACTACTCTTAATCATTGTGCAAATAGCAATGGAACATTTATACACAAAGTAATAAATAGATGATTTACATCTTAATACGAGACTGGAGATTCTTCTGACTTATTTGCATTTATCGTATCTAACACAGATGATATTCTTATTCTCTAATAGTAATGTTAATTAAGGGATTTCATTATTCTGATTTAGATTTAGGGTTGGGTTTTTTTCTCTGACACAGTGTATGTGGGACAGTTCTACAAGACAGGAAATCACTATGTTCAGCACTCCAAAATGCTTATGATAGAGAAAAAAAAAATTGGGTTTAACTGGTCAAGGCAGTAATCTGAAGCTCTGAAAGATGCAGAGTAATGGAGAGCATGGAAATGCATCTGTTATTATGCTGAATAGTGGAGTAGCTAAAGGAATCAGTCATAGCTATTGATGATAATGAGGACATAGTGAAGCAGGAGGGTGGTCAGTGCCAGAGTTCATGTCCTTTGCCACAGAAAGGTAATATTGCTAATTCAAGCACCCCGAATGTGGGAAAGTGGATTGTCAAGTCCTTTTAAAGTGGCTCTTCTCAGAGGAACAGAAGATGTTTTCTCTCTCTATCCTGGTTATATCTGTCTCTATTATATTATACTGCCAAGGGCAATATCTGGTCCTTGAAACTATTTATTTCTTGTGTGCAGAGGGAAACATTGAGCAATATTTTCATTGTTCTATTTTGCTCACACAGGTTCAGGTAATGCCAAGGAAAATATTCCTTTGGTCAAACTGAAAGTCTTATGGATCTTTGGTTCCTTTACAAGGACTGTAAGGCTTGTTTAACATTTAATCTTCTTTTAAGGTATGTTTAATCTTCAGAAACCTTCTGTCATGCCTGCTCTTCAGCCAATATACGCACATGTCTGCATACATATCAAATTAGCAGGATTATATATATGCACATATACATATCATTACCCTGATATATAAAATATATATATATGCATGTAGAACCCCTCATCTGGGACTTGTCGCCTACAAGCCATAAAACATAGACTGCATGGACTGCAATAATAGTTTTCTTTCCAAACAAGGACTAGGCTATATCTGCATCCTTATGTTGCAGAAGAATCATCCTGCAGGCCAACAAGAAGTTCTGATTTCACTTGTGCTCTGCCTGAGAGTGTTGCAAAAAGCCTTCCTGACTGGGCAACCATCATGAGTGGAGCCAAAGGGAATGCCTTGGGCTCTGTGGTCATGGCTGCTCACTGTGTCCACACCATTGTTCATAAACTGCTAGGAAATACACAGTACTGGCTTAGCTCAGGGTAATTTGAGGATTTCTAATAATTTGTCTCAAAACAGTTTCCTGTAGCTTTGCAGTCACAGTAACTGAACTCAGGGCTGCCTGAAAAAGAAATAATTGTTCTTTAAGACGTTATTTAGAAACAGATTTGTGTGTTCTTTGAAATATTAGTAATGGGCAGACTGAGACCCCCAGAATTCAACCCAATGAGCCCATGGCCAGCTAAAAGCTGGAAAGCAACAGTGCCTGGTTTTCACTCACACTGAACTAGCATCCACTGAAATTGCTCTGCAAATATCCTTAGCCCCCAAGGGCTGCAGAGTCCAAAGCGCTTCTACACCACCTTGGCTTCTTCTGAGGAGTGGAAACTGGCCTGGGGATCCAGCAAGTCCCAGGCTTGGCATCATGCTGGTATAAACAGGGATTACTTCAACATGAAGGAAATTGTTGTACACCTAAGATGGTGCATCAGCCAGTCCAAGATATGTGAACTGGTAAGAGGAACTTTTAACTAACAAACTGCTATGAATCCCTTTCTCTATTCATATCTGACAACTGAAAATGGGGTTGATTTTTTTCTCCCCATTTTCATATGTTCACTTTGTGATTAAATTTATAGCTGTCTGCGGTATTTTAAATGCCATTTCCAGTCCCTGGTCTTAAACCAGTACATGGTCTCCTTCAACCCGTTCAGTTAAAACTGATGACATTTTAAGACTTTGTTTCATCTCCTTTATTCAAGAATGTATTTATTTGTTTGATTGTTTGTTTTCAATAGTAAAATAGTTCACATTACGTGTAGCAACACTGGGTGAGTTCTCAGCACAGCCTTCCTAGGTCACCTAAAATCAGTACAGCTTTGGAGAAAGTGGTGGGAGCAGGTTGGGTTGTGCAGGAGGGCCCAGGGCACCCACAGTAACACTAACACTTACTCTAAAGTCGAAGTTTTGTACTGTGTTGCATACAGGCTCTGCACTGAAAATTCCCTGTCTATTTTTGGGTGTCAGTAGCATGGCCCTTCAGGGGTAAGTAGCATATGTCATTTCTGTTGATGTCTGACTTTGCATTTACAATATGTGACACTATAGTATTTATTTAATAAGATCGATCTACTTCCATTTAAGAAATCTTTTTATGCAGATCTGTAAAGGGAGATAATTGCTCAGCTCTACTGATTGTCTATTATTAAGGAAGAAAGTATTTAAAGATTTGAAGATACCCCTGCTGCACTCTTCAATGGCTTTACAATTTCTTCCTTGTGTTTTTATCACTTCAACATTGCACTAGCTTTCCTTCAGCTTTTGATGAAATCACCTCCTTGATGAAATCGCTGAAAAACCGGCTCTGGGAAAGTGCTTTATCTGAGATCCCAAAGACAAGTTTGTTCCAAAGATGTTCTTGCTTTGCAGTCTACAAATTTAGACCTCTCTGATGATACTACAAAATCTTTGCAAATGCTCATATTGTTTTTCAAGGCTTTGGGTTACTTTGCTAGAGAGATGTTCCTTTGTGAATTAAGTGCTCTTTGAGGATAAAATGTTCATCAGAAGTATTCAGAGTTACAATATCATCATTTTCATCATATTATTTTGAAAAGACATAATTTATATCATTTTTTTAAAACATACTTTCCTAGGACATATGTAACAAAAGACTTTTCCTGCCTCCTCATTGAACTTCACAGCAATTTTGTGCTGGGGCAAAGCACAGTCTCCTGCCAGGCCATTTGGCTGGATATCTGAAATTAAAAACCTCTTCTGGATTTATTTTTGGCATCCTTTTTTATTGTTTTATATAACATTGTTTATATTGTTTATAAAACAATACTTTTTTTTACTTTCCCTCTCTTTGTACTTTCCTTTTTATGCAGTGCTCCCTTCCAATAATATCTATTGCAGATATATAAATGGAGGCAATTAACAAAGTAAATAAAAATAAAACTGTTGGTGTCTAGTGGGAGATACCAACAGTATGTAAATATATATACACACACACATAGGTATATATAAATACATGCCTATGTTTGAATATATGTGCATGTATTTGTAAATTGAAAATATTTGTAAATACTGAAAATATTCCCAACTTGAATAAGAAGAACAAATTCTGGAAGGAGCTGCTTAATACCTTTCACAGGAACAACCCCAGATGACCCTTGAGGATGGTCTGATAGATAAGAATGGTGACTGGCATTATGCAATTGGAGAAACAGGGCTACTGTGCCAAAAAAAATGAATCCATTTAGTCATAAACACTATAGCTAAGTTGATGCAGGGTTTATCTAAAAAAGCCCAGCAGGTTTGGTGTAAAATGAAACGCAGAATTTTAATTTGGATGGCAATTGTTTTTCAATAATGCTAATTTGTACTAAACATCCTGATTTACATAAGAAAACAAAGGCCAAATATTAGGCCAAGGAGCACAATCAAAACCTGAGTTCAGCTATGGGAGAAAGCAGGCTGCTGGAACATAATTCATTAAAGCCTTTGTTTTTTAGCTTTTGCCAGCTTTCAGACCCTAAGAATTTTCCAGGGGAGGAGTGGGCACCTCTAACCAAATGTAACCCACTACATGTATACTTAATATCCTTAATTATCCCCCAGAGTTCTGGTGAAAGTAACTTGAGAGGCTCCAGGACCACAGGGTGAGAAAACTCTGCTCATTGCTTCCTCTCTTTCTCCTTGTCTTTTGTTTCCAGTGTGACATCTGTCTTCATCTTTGGGGTCACAAGAGCTTCTTATTCATCAGGTATTTTCTTGAATTTATCTACAGGCACTTCATTGCTCTCATTTAGTGGTCCTCTTTTGACCCATCTTGTAATACAGCCCCTGATGAAACTGGTGGGGCTACTTCTCTTGAAGAATGGACAGGTTTCTCAGTCTGGTCCAAGTTAGGTCACTGCTCCTGGATTTGTTGACTTCTGGATTAATTTTGTGCTTGAGCTGGGAACTGAACTGATACCATTGTCAGGTGAAAGTTTTCAGTGTGAGCTTGTGCATTTGGGTATGTCTGTGTGGACAGTTATGCAAAGTCTCCCCAAGAAGAAGAAGCAGCTCCCTCCATTGCTGATGGACCCATGGGCCCATCTCTGCTCCTCCCCAGCCCTGCAGCTCCAGTTACCAGAAGCCCACTTCTCTCAGTCTCGCTGTCAAAACCATCACCTAAAGGCAGCCCGCCAACAGATTTTTTTGAATCTTTCTCTTATCACAGAAAAAAAAAATTAAAAAGGTAAACTTTCAATTTTTCCTTGAGAGTCATCTCAACTTTTTCTTCAATGAATAAAAAGAGAAATAATCTCTAAAACAATATCCAAAATAATGTTACTACTATTTTAGTTAAATTCATCAGATGTAGATGCAACCTACAGCTAATACCTATTGACAGTGAAGTTTCTTAATTAATTTTCTTGAATTAAGAAACTGTGATATCCGTTTATTGAATTTATCACTCTTGGTAGTGAATTAAATATACATACTGTATAATCCTCATTTTCCAAGCTTATTTAGTAGAGATTTGAGTTTATCCTGCATCATTTATTATACCACGTCTTTACAACATTACATCATTGTCATCTATTAACATACTATCTGAAAGCCTAGAGTATGCCTAACTTTTGATTATGGTAACAATATTGGTTCCTTTTTTTGTCAAGATGTCCTCTCACTTAAAGGAATGACTGGCTGTATACTTGCAGTGTATAGCCTATGCACTTCCAGAATGTAGAGCTGAACACTGGCTGTGGTTCACCTAGTCTGTACAAGAACTAGTCTAGTTGGGTTCCAAGCCTTGCCCCCAGTCAGGGGACTTTCTGTGCCATTTCCCAGCTCTCACAGCCCATGCAGTTTTACAGTGCTTAGCGGGGAATGGTTGTCACTTGAGGTGCTGATTTTATGACGTAGGAAGGACAGGGGCTGATTTAGAGACCTAAAATTCAGATGGATGAAATCAGATGTAATGGCACCAGCTCCCGTGGTGTACCTTACCTCAGCCCCTGGCAGTAGATGTGTTTGTCATTACCTAAAGTGGAGAACACATGCTCATTTATCTAATAAACATACGTATGAGTCCTCTGTCTGCTGAATAAATGGCACTCAGTAACTTGCCCATTCTTAAAGTAGCAAAGGAAGTTTTGACAAGTAGAGTCCCCACCCCATAGAGAAGGACCTTACTCTTTCTCCTCCTTCCCCTGATCTCAGGGAGGAATGACATCACTTCTTCCTTGTAGCAATGTGGGCACAGTCAGTGCTCTGAGCAAGCTGCAGCCGGATTACTGCAGCAAAAAGCTTGCGGCTGAAAGAGTTTGAAATACAGAAATGCAGCCCCAAGTCCTCTCCTCTGCCCGGAATCCAGCACAGACATTCATTATTTCATTGCACTGAGCTATGATGCAGGTTTGTGAGAGAAAGAAAGTTCTAAAATCTCACCAAAATTTTAGTCACTCCTTTGCAGTGATAGAGAGGTTTCCATGCAGTTTTTTTCCTTATTCAACTGTAACAGAAGAGAATTAATGTTCATAGTGATTTACTATCTCTGAAGAGTCATGTCCTTTTTATTTTTAAACCTAAGCAAAAAAAAGCTTCAAAGTGCAAATCCTTTCCAAAATATATCTCTGGCTCTAGCAAAATAAAAGTCAGACTTTCAAAAGAAAAGCAGATATTTCTTTAAATTAATTGGACAAACACTTCCTGACATTGGCACATTGCAATGTCCTGTAAATCACACTACTATATTATTTTACCTTATTTTTGTACTTACTTCTTGGATCAAGGTTTAAATATATGATTTATATAATGAACTATTAAGATTTTGTAACCTTGTTGTGCTCTACCATTCTTGCCTATTAAACAGTAAAAACATTAGCCAAAGGGAGCTGAGGTTATGCCAGTAACTATGTCAAAGAAAAACAGTAGCTGAGAGGTCCATTTCTTGCTCAGGCTACGTGTCCTTTTCCCACTGGCAATCATAGACTGCACTGTGGCCCCAAAGACTGTTTGCTCTTTCTTTTTCACACATGCCTATGCAGGAACATGGATTCTCTAGAGTGGGCTTTACTTTGCCCCTGGCCTTTTAGGCATTCTTTCAAAACCTATTCTTGCAATAGTAACCAATTAAACTAGTTACTAAGAAAGAAGCATGTTTCAGCACTTACGTTAATTGAACTGTTACAAACTAAATATGATTCCAAATTGTTTCTGTATTCCAAATCACTTCATGCATGCAGATAAAATGAAAAAATTACTAAATCGTTTTGAAATGTGCAAATCAGGCATACAATACTGACATTTAGATCTGTGACCTGATCACAATGTAGTAAGTACCTCTGAAAACTTTGCAGATTTTAAAGCTGTCATATGAAACCCTTGAACCACTGCCTGATGTGATATTCAATAAGTGGAAGTCAGGCTGCAATCAAATTGTGGAACTGTCTGCATCAGGGTTTTACTACCAATTTACCCAGAAAATAATCTTTCCCTGATTCATTTCACGGGCCAAGTAAGAAAGGAGGAATGACTTAATGTATAAAACACATGCTTTATTCTTTGGGACCTTGGTTTGAGTTCAATTTGTGGTCCTAACTAAAATGAGCAGCTCAATCCCCAATGAACAGTAGTTCATATCACTGAACTACCACACACGATTAGGCACAATTGGCTGTCTATGCTTAGGAGAAGTTGACGAGTGATTTAGCATGGAAACTAAATCACTTCTTTCATCTGTAAAGTGGAGTGGCCCTTTCTGGGACTCTGTGACCAAAAAAAATACACAAACCATATTGTTTCTTTTTTTCAGCATTTCTTCAGTACAATAAAAATAAGGGATAGAAAAAGACTCATTCTCTAGTAATGAAAGCCATATGGCAGCCCTAATTTGCAGCTATTCTCTTTTATTAAGAAATTAGTAACTACCATAACTGGCAGAGTGATGGTGAAAATACTGGTACATGGAACAAATGGATGCTGCTAAAAAGAGAAGCGGGAAAATATGCCAAAGAAGAAAAGCAATGATGTTGGCAGCTGGCAAAAGCTTTTCTCTCTGAATCCTAGGGCAGGAGAAATGCTTGCTGGGTAATACATCCATCTAGTTACATGTCATACATGACCACACTATTGAAGGGTTTAACTGTCCTGGGATTTAAACCTGTCACTACTGGGATAAGCTGCACTTGTACACAACAGAGTAGTGTAAACTGTTTTGCCAGTGGTAGAGTGGTGAAGCTGTAGCAGAGAAGTGATTTGAGAATACCAAGGCTTGCACAGGAGCGTGGGAAGGAGAGGGCAATAGCTGGATGGGCTGTGTGGGCACAACGAGCTCAGTGAGGGGTGAAGGGAGCTGCAGAACCACTAAGCAGGGGATTAGAGGGAAGCTGAAGGGGAAAAAAGAAACTACATCAGGGTGGTGTAAAGAGAGATTAAATTAAGTCACTGAATCTATTTCACAATACTACATCAGAGGATATTGGCTAGTACTAAGGAAAAGAGAGATTAGGTATCTGTACCTAGAACCTTCCTAAAACAAATGCTCAGAATAAGACTCTACTATAATATTAGGTATAAACAGGCTCTATGAAGTGCTGGAAAAGTCTTAAGTGTCTGGAAAAGTCTTCTGCACTTTGAGGAATGTGACATGGTACCTTGGCAGTGGGATGCACAGGCATGGCATTCAGCACCTGCGTGGGGCAGCCAGGGTGATCTCCTGAGCACTCCTATGGAACAGCTGTCCATGGCATACAGCCAGGAGGCAAAGGGGGCAGTGGAGTAAACTCTCAGCCCTTACACTGCAAACTTCTGTTCAACTCTGTTACTAACATTAGACCTCAAATTCACAAGCTTTTATTTTTAACTGTGGGTTTTTGGTTTTTTTTTCTCAGGGATTCCATTAATTTTCATTATGAACTATACTTGCCTCTTTCATCTCAGGAAGAAAAGACTAAGACTGCAGGTACGTGACAGCTTCCCTTTTTAGTTGCTGGAAATAAGTTAATAAATGCAGTCACAATCCAGGATACCATTCTCATTTCTTATTGATACCAACTATACTCTAACAATTAATTTCAAAGTGCTGCTGATGTAAACTCTACCTGAAGCCTGTTTGATCTCAGATAAGCATCTTCATCCTATTCTTCATTTCAAGAAAAGAAAATCTTACTGCACAGAAACATATTCATGTGCTTTGGGTTCAGTTCAAGATAAGCCGTGCTTTGCAGAAAACCTAATTAATATCAATCACAAGGAAAACAGAAATTGGAAGGAAATGTTCTTTCATTTTTTGATAAACAGATCACCTGTGATACATACACAAATGGACATACCAATTTGCTTTATTGTGAAAGTATCTCCCTGCAGGGAGAATTTTTTAAGGAATAAAGAGGTAGTTGCACTTTTGCTCTTGTGTCCATGACAGTAACTTTGTTCTGTTAAATTAAAGTTGAATAGTGCAAATCAGACCAGAATTACATGCTGCAAATGTGGGTTTAGTGGCATTTAAAAGAGTGTTTACTCCCAACACTCAAAATAATAATTATTAATGATCACTCATAAATACATCTTTTAATGTTCCTATAATGCATTTCAGACATTTCTTTTCTCCTTTATCTTACTCCCTGCCAAAGGGAAAGCCACAGCTTATGACCTAAGAGACCTTATGGGCTTAGAATAGAACCTTTAGTGATAAATATTCATAGTTGGAAAAATCTTGCAAAATCAGAGCAGCCAACTTCTGTCGCAGGTCTGCATCACATAATAACATTTCAAGTGACCTTTAAGGAATTTTGCTATTGACCAGCACCCTTTCCCATCCAGTCTTGGAGGCAGCCATATAGCACTGGCTATGTAGCTACTTCCAAATGAATGTAGGAGTTAGTTTAGATCTGATTAATAAAATTTTCATGCACAAAGCAGAGTTCTGCTCCTATGAGTGCTCTAGGTCATATTGTGAAAGGGAGGGTTGGAGGAAAGGTCACTAATCTTTAGAGAAGTCCCTACCTTGACTATCAAACCACCTTTAAAGTCCTTGATGTCAACATTTGAAGTGACAGTACGGTATATACCAAGCTTGTGAAGAGACACAAGCATCCAACATTTTTGCTTCATCATGGCATTGACTTAACAATGAATTTATGTGTATGAATTATCATTCTATTTGGCCCCAAGTGAATATTAAATAAAAAAAGGATAAATATTCAATTTTATTACTTCCTTTGATCTTTCCAGTACCTTCAGCTTTGCTCTAGCTTGCTCTCATCTGTCTTTGTATGATGCAACATTTTTAGCTGCAACATTTAGAGTTTGCTCCCACACAAGACTATCCAAAAACCCAAAAAACCAACCAAAGGACTCAGCTGTTAATAAACTAAATGTTTAAAGGAAAGGTCAGAACAATGGATCATTGGAATGGCTGGTACAGGACAGCTGAGGAAGCCTCTCTTTTTTCTCTTAACATCTATGGGCACACAGTCTTTAATATATTTCAGATAATGTCCCTTCAAAGCCTCTCCTCTCCTCTCCTCTCCTCTCCTCTCCTCTCCTCTCCTCTCCTCTCCTCTCCTCTCCTCTCCTCTCCTCTCCTCTCCTCTCCTCTCCTCTCCTCTCCTCTCCTCTCCTCTCCTCTCCTCTCCTCTCCTCTCCTCTCCTCTCCTCTCCTCTCCTCTCCTCTCCTCTCCTCTCCTCTCCTCTCCTCTCCTCTCCTCTCCTCTCCTCTCCTCTCCTCTCCTCTCCTCTCCTCTCCTCTCCTCTCCTCTCCTCTCCTCTCCTCTCCTCTCCTCGTGTAGTGATATGCCATGTTTGCCTTTGAGAATTATTTATCTTTGGCATCCTGTGGCACTACTGGGGGAGCTTCTGATGCAATGGGTCACTTTAAGGACACAGAATCTGCTGCCCATGCTGAAAGGACCAATATTTTCATTTCAAGAGAAAAAAGTAAGAGGAAATAAAAGGGTTGGAAAAGATTCCCTCAACAGCTTTGAAGGAGATATAAACATGAAGAACAGAAAGCATTGGCTAAAGATGAAGCTCCAGACCTTGGAGTAGTTCCTGATTCAGCATGTGTTCACTGCTATTTAGGTACTGGTCTGTAAGTTCTTGGTGGTCCATACAAACAATTCTTGTCATTGGCAGGTGCCATTGGCAGCCTGTAAGCCAGTGCTTAGATATTTCTGAATATCAATGCATCTCTAACGGAAAAAAAAATATTAAGAGCTACCCCACTAGTCAATCCTTCTTTCTCCTCCCTTTTATTTTAATTTCTTAGTGTTTATCTGCACTGACATTAAGATAAAACCTACTCAGTCTACCTTTAACTGCAGAGTCTGCCTAACAGTCTGCTGCATCAATGCCATTTTACTGTCAAAATACATCCTCAGATACTTGTTTCCTTGAACCCCTGCACACATATTTTCTGCTGAATCTTCCCTCCCTGAAAGATAGCTGGGGTATGCCCATGTGGTATATCTGTAATAATAAACCTTAGCTACGCCATGGACCTACTTCACAGAATGCATTTGGGTATTGTATTAAGCTGTAAATAATATGGGAAGTATTCAGAGGGATGGATTTATGTTGCTATTTTTCAACTAACAGTGGCTTTGAGGCATAGTATATGTATCTGTCAAAATAATACACACAGCTCTGCGGTTAACTATTTACAAAGGATTAAAGTTTAGCTCCTAATAAGATGCTCTCTCTGATGCTTTTGCATTTGCTACCTAATACCATGAGAAAAGTCTGTACAAATTATAAAGAAAATGTAGTAATTCATGCAGATCCAAAATATTCTGTTCAAAGGTAGATATAGTGAAAATCCGGGAGAGAAAAAGCAGTCCAGAGAAAAGAATTTCTTGCACATTGTAAGAAGGAAAATGGAAACAAACCTTTACTGAAGTTTGGGAATGATTTAGACACATTCCTTGATTTTCGTTGAGTTTCTGTAAGGCAAAAGAACCATAAAGGTGCTGTAGTAGAACTCACATTCCTACTAGCACTTCAGATGAAACCCTCCTGCCCTGTCGAAAAACTCAATAAGCCTTTGAAAGAGAAAAGTATTTTTGAGGATTTTGAATACATGAAAGCCACAAGGAATCAGTATGAAATTTACAGGTACGTATTTCGATTTGCTATTTTTTTAAATTTTTCTCTCCATTATTTTGAATGTTTATCATCCTCAGCCTCCTTTTGGCAGCATGTCATTCTTTGAATAAGGGAAAGCAGATACTTCATGGCTACTCCTCTGCAGCTGTGTTTCTAAGTTAGCTGCTCTTTATTTTCTAATTGGGAGCCATGCAAGCATATGGGCTCACCACTGGTAAAAAATATTATCATTCTGCACATATCCACTGAATAACTAAGATTTTGGAAGCAATAACGACTTCATCAAAAACAAAATTAAAACAGTGAAATGGCATTTAAAATTAGAAAAATGACTGGGAAATTTTTAAAATAAAGACAAAAAAATGTAAAAGTTGTAGAAAATTACAGGTTTCTGGATATGTTCTTCCAGTTGAAATCATAGAGATGCGGTAATCTCAAAGCTAGAATATATTAAAAGCTGAAAAAAATTAAACCAGCTCATAGTATGGTCAGATGACCAAATAATTTCCTATTTAAATACATCCCAGAAGAGTGGCAACTGAACTAAGGACTGTCACTGCTTTACAAATACTAGAAGCCAAAAAAGAGGAATTTGTTGCTTCAAACATGAATTGGGCATATTATAAACTTTATAGAAGAATGATAAATAGAATTTTAGCATCATAGACTCATTTAGATTGAAAAATACCTTTAGCATCATTGAGTCCAACTGTAAACCCAACACTGCCAAGCCCACTGCTGCATGTTTCCCCAAGTGCCACACCTACACACCTACATGTCTTTTAAATACCTCCAGCAGTGGTGACCCAACCATTTCCCTGGGGAGCCTGCTCCAATGTTTGGTGACCCCTTCCATGAAGCAATTTTGCCTGATGTCCAATCTAAACCTCCCCTGGTGCAATCTGAGGCCATTTCCTGTCATCCTCTTACCTGGGAGCAGAGACTCACCCCCACCTGGCTAAAATCTCCTTTCAGGTAGTTGTAGAGAGTGATAAGGTCTTCTCTGAGCCTCCTTTTCTCCAGCCTAAACAAACCCAAATCCCTCAGCTGCTCCTCATAAGACTTGTGCTCCAACCATGTATTGTCAGGGGGCAAAGTCTGCAGGAAAGATAAAGCATTTTCTGGAGAGCAAGCAGTGGTACAGCATGTGACAGCATTCAAAGAGTTAAATTTTCTGATTAATTTAAGCAGATAGTATGGATTATAATATAAACAGATAGTATGGATTCTGTGCAGATATTCACCCTGCACCAACACAGAAAAATGCCTGCACTGCCTGTTGACATCAGCCACCTGTTCAAGTTAGTTATAATACCTCATTGTGACAAACAGCAAGATCCAAGAGGCTATTATGAGAGGATACTTCAGTAGTAAATTAGGATGTAAATTAAGATGTCACGGACACAATATGATGCCAAGGTTAAGTTTTTTGATGTTATGAATGATTGTTTAGTGGAGAGAAAGCCAGACATCCCAGAGGAGAAAAGCAGCTCTGTTCTACCAGAAAATCTGGTTCAAAATTTTGCTACCAGTAAACCAGCACAGAAGCCTCTGATGTATTTATATTCAAAAACCTCATTTGAACTGCAAAATGCAACAGAAATTGAATAATAAAATTGAATATTTAAAAGATGGAAACTTCACATTTTTCTCATTTATCCTTTTACTATTTTAACCATGAATGCAACATTAGGAACTCTTCCTGCCCTTGATGTGCCTTGTAAGCATCAGCTCCAGGTGAGCTTTGACTCTCCTAACACCATCTTTATGCTCACAGGCATTTCATAGTCCTTCCATGGACTGAGAAACAAAGAGAAATAAGAAAAAAGCAGGGCTCACAAGTGAATCTGTGTCAAAAAGGGAAAATTGCCTATGATTCATAGCATATGCATAAAAAGCTCTAGAAATTAACTTAAATTTGCTGAGGATTTTAAGCTATTCAGTTTAAGGAAGACCAGAATAATGGCAGGCTGTTGCCAAGGGATTCTACTGAGTCAATTCCACCCAGCAATTAAAATTACAGATATATTTGAAGTTTATAAATGCAATTTGACATGTGTTTCAAAAAATATCTAGACATTATATAATAATGTTAGCTCAATTCTCTGTACTGGTTGAACAAATGAGATGGATGGCAGGGAGCACTAAAAGGAAGACAGTAGCAGCAAACTTCTTTATATCATTGTTTAAACTATTGTGACCACAACTTTAATATTACACACAGTTCTCTGGCCTCAGTTTTGAAAACATTAAAAAGGATGGAAAGAGAAAAGATTATGGGACAACCAATTTCTCCATGAAAAATGACTAAAATTGGCAATAACAGTTTAGCCTGGAGACCTAATGAGGACAGATGTGATGGATATAGAGATAAAAATAAATGGAAAGAGGAGACAGGTAGAAAATTGTTATTCACTGAGTAATATAATACCAAAATAAATGACATAAAATTTAACTGTCTAGGATGTCTCGGACACAAAAAGAGGAAATTTTGGGATGCTGTGAACAGTCAAACTGTGGACTTCATTGTCACAGGTGGTCCATGTGGTTACTGCCAAATTTTGCATATGTTCAGAAAGCACCTGACAAACTCATGGAAAGAAATCATCCAGGATTTTTAACTCAAGAGTAGTCTTGAAAAGTCCAAGCTGCAGGTCACAGGAAGGTGAATGACTTTACCACAAGGAAACACCACAGTCTCGATATTTGCATTTAGCTTATCCTGTCCTGACACTCCTCACTAGGTTTTGTATTATTTATTAAACCCAGGGCACACACATATGCAGAGGATATGATCAGCTCTGTTTCTTTGTGGTGCCCTTATTCCATGGAACAGGAGCTGTGCTCAGTCTTTTCAGATGGCCCTAGTTGGTCCATTGTGCCATAGAAGCATCCACTGATCTTATAACCTGAAAGAGGCTAAATCAGGCACTAGGATAAAGAAAGATGAGTCCCTAATGGGCATTGGGCTGTCCATCTTGAAATCATCCCAGGAGTGCCAAATATATGGCTGGAGAGAAACAGAAATAAATAATAGAGGGAAATTAGTTTTCAATTGCTCATTTAGAATTGCTAGTTTCAATCAATGACAATTTTAAGGCATTAAACACATTCCAGAGTAACTTGTCAAAAAACCCCACCCTGCAATTGCTGACATTCTCTGAGGCTTTTTAATAAGATCAGGGTCAGTGATGGGAAATAAGAGGGAAGATGAATAGGATGTCAAAATTAAATTGAGTTCCAGAAGAGTTATCTTAAGTTCCCAGAAAAATAGAAACTCATGAAACTTTGTCTGAAACAAAGTGGGAAATGTGCGTTTTAGCTTAGAGGGAACAAGAAGGCTGATGACTGTCTTTAGCAGTAATAACAACCCATGCAATTTTAGCAGCTTGAAAAACAACCTCATCCTTTGAAATCTGAAACAGAGAAGGTGCTACTTACTTTAAATCCTAATGATTTCTGGTGCATCAGGCTCTTTCATTTTTATACAGGGAACCCAGATTAATTGTTTCAACCATCTGACTATCCATTACAATCAGAGGATGTACTTTTTGTTAAAGTATCAGAACTGTTGAATAAAATACCATTTTAACAACCCATATGTCTGTGGATTTGTTTTGTTCTCTTTTGCTAGATGTTGTGGCACTTAATCTTCTGGAGTGTAAGTACTCTATTGGCCAGGCTGTTATTAATCATCATTGTTGTCAATGAACAAAAATCCAGTGAAAGAAAACAATTGAATACCTAGTAGTACAGAGCAGCTCCTGTTTCAGAATGACCACACTGAATAATAATATTACTTTTATTTGGGAATTTGTCTCTTCATTTATAAATCCTGTCCTAGTCTGTGGTCTTGCAACATAATTGCACCATTGTTTAAAATACCCTTTCTGCTTCCTCCCTGGGATCAAGGAGGCAGGATAGTGAGTTTGAATATGAACATTAAAAGTGTTATTAAAAATTATTCTTCTCCAACCTGAACCATGCCATGGGTTCATCACAGCAAAAAAGGTTTTTTCTAGTTGTCTGCAGATGACAATCTAGAGTTTTAAGGAACTTGAAACAAATAAAGAGAACATTTGAAGGCAAGGCTCAGTTAAAAAAAGAGGTTTGAGAAGCAGGGAATCACACAGGAATCGATTTAGTTAAGGACTTTCAAGATAACAGAAACACTGGAGAAAGTGAAAGAAATAAAGCACAGCATTTAAAAGACTCGATCTGGGTAATGCATTCCAGCAGGAGGAAACTGGTACTCAAAGGTCAGGAAGATTTTTGGGATTCTGAGGAAGAGGGTAGAGATGTTGCATGTTTTGCATATCTCTTGGTCTATGTAAAATACATAAAAATCATGTGGTGAGTACTGTGTATTTGCTTCCAGTAGCTTGAAGACTAAAAGTGAAATGACTTTCAAGAACAAAGGTATGGGAAGGGAGGCTTTTAATCTGTTTAGGAGCTCTCTTTTGTAAGACTGTCTCCTATTTACAAGTAAAGCAAGAAGTCCATAATGTTCTACTTAACAGAATGAATTAGACCCAGAAATGATGGCTGGGGGCAATCCTGGCACAAAGGAAAGCTTAAAAATCCAGAGACCCAACTTGGAGGTACATCGTAGCAGACGGGTAGAATCCAATGAAGTGACTGGATGAGCTTCATAAAAAACCATTTGAGTTCATTTCTTAACCAAGTTCACAATATAAATGCTAGGTCTTTTATGCCTTCTGCCATATTCCAACTACTAGCTTGACTGCAGTGTTGCTATAAGTACCTAGTGGATTGGTTTTATAGTTACATTTATATATATCAAATTAGTGCTGTTTTCTCCCCTGCAAACTTGGGATTTTAATTTAGATTCTGTTCTTAGCTGAAAACCAGCACTTTAATGTCTCTTTAATCTACACTACAGTCTCTTAACTAAATGTCATTTCACACCTTCTTGGTTCTCCAATAAGGTGTTCTTGCCTTACTACTCTCTAAAAAGCACTGTTGTAGGGACTTACAGCATCATTAGTTTCTATGCTTAAACATGGAAAATGATATATAAGAACTAAGCTTTATCATTCTTAATGTTTTCATATGCTTGCAGGGAACTGAAAGCCCAAAGGGGATAGAAATAAAAATGGAAATATAGCAGCATTGTACTAATATAGCAGTGGCTGTGAGAGAATGAATGTTATGCTCTTGAGCTCAAGGAACGCTGATGCAGGAAAAGATTGACTCATCTGAAACTCAGAAACCAGAGACCACCTACAAGCACATGCTGGACAGGAAGGAAAAGGCCGGACACACCCATTATGCCCTCTTATATCTCTGAACTAGAATCCCAGGACATGGGGCTATTTGATAATGCAGAACAACCTGGATGTACCAGGCTGTATGGCAGGAGGGGGGTAAGGGGGCCATGTGTGCCAGGTGTGTAATGGATGGGAGTCCTTGTGTGTCCTGTCCCACAGTGGGGATTGGGCTGGGTGAGAAATGCACCAGTGCAAGGTGCAGACTCATCCACGATCATTCTGGTCACTGACTGCAGCACGCAGTCCTCCTTTTTCCCATGGAATGGGCCACTGCTCTTCTCTTCCAGACTGAATGCAATGGCACAGTGACAACTGTGCAAATTTCTATATATATAAATATATATGTATATATGTGAATGAGTCTCTGAATCACAGCTGTAGGCACCAGGCTGCTGCACTTGGTGTTTACTCTAAGCCTGATGGAAGAAAGTATTAAAATGACTGATAAGTTTTCTGTGTTAACAGTTTTTAAGGAAAAGTTAGATATTCTGGGTCACAGTGTGGGAAGTTTATTTACTTGAGTAATTTAAAACCTAATGACTTTCATGGTTAATCCTGTTTCCTTTGCTGCTGCCTTATCTCTTTTGATAATGATGTAAGCTTGAATGCAAGTGTGAAGGGCATAGGTTTATACCTGGAAAATCACTGAGGTACTCTATTTGATCATGCAGATCTGTCTCACAAAGACCTGAAACCTTGTGAGGGGCTATGTGCTGCATTTATTAAAGTGACAACACCCATTTCTTTCCTGATATTCTCATTGAAAATGAAAATTGCCTGCTTCCTAGTCCTAGAAATACATAATTTTCTGTATATTTCTTTCCCCTTACTTACTTCAATCTCTTCTTCTAATCTAACTCAGCATTACATGTATCTGCACTGGTGACAACTCAAGCAAGTGAATTCAGAGTGGTTCACTTCACTGAAGGTCTGACTCCTTCGCTGTTGATATCAGAGACAAAATTCAATTATTTCATTAGTGCACAGAATCTGCTAAATAACTAAAGTCAGAATACAGGGAACAGGAATGGCCAGACTTTTGAAAGAAATAATTCAAGATGCCAGGTTACAAATTTAAAAGGAAGTCCCAAGAAGAGTACATAACTATGGAGAAAACTGAAGTTTTGCAGGGTAGGTATATATTGATTTCCCAGGAAGTGTTCTCAGTGAAACACTGGTGGGATGAAGAGTTTCTCCATATTTCAGTATTGTCTTTGGCTTGTGAATGTCAAGGGCAATTTGTATTTCTTTCTGGAACTGAGATGTCCTCAGAAGTAGCTGAGCCATATGACACAGCCATGACTCATTTCTTGACTCAGCTGAGTTCAGAAAGAGTAATGGAGGAGGATTGATAAAGCTTGGTCACATAACAGCTCACCCTTTCTGGCAGTTTGTTTGGTCTCTAAATGAAGTGGGCAAAATTCTGAATCTCAAAGAAAAAGTAGAATATGATAGCAACTTGAAAAAAACATTGCAAACCCAAAATTTCTCTGTAAAGCTGTAAATTTAAGGAAAAAAGATTAATATTTTACCCACTTACTAGCTTGCACGTAAATGAACAGCATTCCATTTTTGGTTTTGTATTGTATTGCTTCTCTATTGAATTAAGTCTTTGTCCCATTTAAAAGCCCCATCTTGTTCTGTCAATCTCTAAAGCAGCTATTCAGCAGCCAACTAACACAACAGAAATTGCCTATGCTGAATTTTCTTTTCCATTTTTGCATTGTATCCTAGTCTTTTATTATAATGGCACTGCCAGCAGAACTATAGTCAAGCGTGTGTCAATATTTCTATGCCAAACACTGTTTTATTAGTAGATGTTTGTAACAAGACCATTCTAATTTGTATAATCAAGATGAAGCTAAATACAATTATTCTCCATCCTGACACTAATTTTCTCTAAAAATATGCTTTTTTTCTCAATATCTTTTAAAAGATGGACAATCAATAGGTTAAAAAGTGCTGAGGTTGAAAATTCCATATTGCTGGTTATTCCTCCTCAGGTAGAAAGGGACAAGAAAGAGCATAAGAAACCATGTAAGTATTTAACTCGTGTTTTGATACAATATGCTGGAAACCAAGGGAGTCCTTCTCATGGCTGAAAGAATGATTTTTCTTCAGAATGTTTATTTTTGACCTTGGTCTAAAAAGTAAGAGACTATTTGAAGCTGCAGATGTATTTTATCTTTCATTTAAATAAATATGTATGTAATTTGTATTTTCCATCGCACACTGGTTTGTCATTTTGGGTTTTTTCCCCTTTTCCTCCTCATGAGTGCAGAGAACACTAACAATACTTGTGTCTATACCATGGTTATTTTCAGGAAAAGTGTTTGCTACTGACCACAGCTACGAGTGTGAAAGGAAAAGATAAGCTTGTAGGAAGCACTGCCTCATTTGCATTCTATTTTTAGTACAGACCAATTCTTTCATCTTTGTAATGACTTCACTTCTTGCACAAGGTGAACTAAAAATAGAACTTGTTTCTCCCCTGGTAGTATAAGGCAACAAACTGTACTGCAGATGTCCAGCTTTCAGATCTGCTGAGTTTTGAAGTCCGGAGCTTTTGACATTTACAGACTCATAGGCTCTCTTAAAATAGTCTTGAAAGTTCAACCAATGACCAAAAGATTGTTTGAATTCCATCTAATACCATGGTAGATTTTCATATAACCAGGCATTTCTTTCAATATTGGTATTAGTAATCTGAGGTAAATAATTATTATGGTTTTAGCTTACAGTGAAGACAACAGATGTGAGCCTAACCATGTAGGGCTACAAGAGCTCTCACTTGTTCTCTCTTTTGTCTCCTTGTCCCTCTTCTGTACCCACCTGCATTCATCCTGACCTCTCCCTTTCACTGGGTCCGGTGGGTTTTGGTCTTTCCTGTGGGTGGGTTCATCCACTTGCAGGCAAGGCAGACAACTCCATTACTTAGTCTTTCTCTTGAGCCAGTGAGCTGAGTCTGTTCAGACAAGCTCTGGTGGTAAATGGTGGCCACACACAGCCAGGAGCCTCAAGACAGAAGGGGTGTGAGTGTGTCTAGGGAGGATCTCCCCTTTCTGCTGGTCATACATTGAGGGTCTGTCTAAAACTATTCCAATGAGTTGTACCCTGTGCAATTTGCAATATAGCAAAAGCAATATAGCAAAATTTGCAATACAGCAAAAGCTCCTGCAATTTACCCTACATGCTGCACCAGAATTGAGGCTCAGTGATTTTCTGTGATGATTATTTGAAATATTTTCTTGCTCAACATCGTAGTTAAAGTTCATAGCCTGCTTGTGGAAGTGGCTTGTTGGTATTGCTTCCCAGGGGAGCACTGGGGCTGTTGGATTATCACCATGCCATGCAAGCTGGATGATACAGCTGATGCTGCTCCTGCACCCACATAGCTTAGCATCACATGCTAGGAACACTTATAGGCAGCTTGTTATAAAGCCCTCAAATGGCTGCTCAAATCCATGAGCTGAAGGAGCACATTACATCTGCCAGACTAAAGATTCACTGTGGTGTGACCATGGTCGCAGAGGTTTTTGGAGGAGGCAAGAGATGAGAATGTTGACTCCATGATTAGAAGGTTTGATTTATTATTTTATGATAAATATATATTACATTACATTTTATGATAAATATATATTGCTATACTAAAAAGAAATAGAAAGGAAAAGGTTTTTCAGAAGGCTAAGCTAAGAATAGAAAAGAGAAGAATGATAACAAAAGGCAGCTCTCTCAGACTCTGTCCGAGATAGCTCCATCTTGATTGGCCATTAATTATAAACATTCAAGATGGCCCAATCAAATATCCACCTGTTGCATTCCACAGCAGCAGATAATCAGTGTTTACATTCTTTTTCTGGGGCCTCAGCTTCCCAGAAGGGAAAATCCTAAAGAAAGGATTTTTAGTGAAAAAGATGTCTGCGACACTGTGGGAACTTTTTTAAATGGGCAGAAGAGGAGCAGTCTTATCCGTGAAATTTTACCTCTGTATAAATGCATATCAGGTGAAATTTGTATTTATTCATATTTTTATCTGAATTTTGCACGAAAAATCCCCAAATGAATAAGAGTATCAGCTCCTGTTCACAGACTTACTCTTTCTACTTTCCCGTGATAGTAAATCTGACCCCTGCTAAGAGGTGAAAACGCTTTTCATGGAATAAGAGATGCCTTAAAATCTTTTCACTTCTTTTTTGACGGATTGGTGCAGCCATTTGGGTATACATATAGTGGAAGTTTCATTTACATTTTTAATTCATAATGTTATGAGATTTTTTAGTATATGTTGTTGCTTTACCACAAATAAATAAATAAAGCACTCACTTTGGTACACCGATGAGAATGAATCATCCCAGTCCCCTGATGATGTCAGTGACTCTTTTTTGCACCTGTTGCTATATAACCTTATTTTCTTGGCCGTGGGTGTCTTGAAATGTACCTCACTTTCTGGATGACAACTTTCCGGGATTACAGTTTGCATAAAATAAGGAAACAACTTTAAATAATGAAAACTTTCTTATTCTTGACTTTGTGTCTTTCTTTATGTCAGTTCTGAAATACATCTCGGTTTATGAAGATGTATATTCAACACAATCTTCCTCTCCAGGTTTTGCTCCTTCTTTCTCCAAGAAACAAAATCAGGATTGTGCATGAGTTCATGCAGTAGAGCACAGATCTGTGGTAGTTTGTGATTTCTGCTGGTCCCCGATTTCTGTGCTTATATTTCTCAGTGGGTTGTCATGTTCTGCCACTGCCTATGAAAGTGATTTAAAGAGGAGGGTGCATGGCACAAGGTCCTGGTGTTCCCTGCAGGCTTGACAGTGCAAAACATTACTAAAATACCAAACAGCATCCATAGCATCTGTAAATCCTTACCTTTTACAAGCAGTTGTTTGTTTTGTGTTTATCAATATTTCCAGTTGTCTCGTACAATCTTCTTTAATGCTTAATGTCTCAGTAAATATGATTATCTTTCAAGGAGTTATGGTCCTCTCTTTTAAGTCAACATTCAGTGGTATATTGTTTTAACTGTTCATTGCTGCTTGGTAAATCAAATCAACCAACCACTGTCTCTATTCTGTCATTGTACTTTATTCCAGTGGAAAAGTTTAAGTACACATTATTTTTGGGTTGAAAATTTGAGGATATAAACACTACAGAAGCAACCAATTGATTGAAATGGTGGAATGCTCTGTAACAGACGAGTTTTTCCCAGGAAAAACCTGCTTGACCTAAAATCACAAAATACATAACTAAAAAAAATAAAAAGGAAGTAAATTAATTAAGTTGATTATGACACTATTACAATAATGGAAAGATAAAAAACTAATCAGACATGAAGAGCAGCTTGTATAAACATTAACCAGGCTATGGTTAACCATTCCTTAACCCTGACTTAAGAGATCCATTATGGGATTCATGGCAGACCGTTAACTAATGCCTAAACCATTCCACAGTAATTTAAAGCTGTGCTGAATGGCATCACTCAACCAAGCAATCACTCTCAGTTCCAACAGTTATTTTTAACTGGTATGAAGTTATGCTAACTCTCTCTGCCCTTTCCCTGCCTAAACTCCACAGGCTAAGCTGTCTTCACTAGCTGTCCTGTTGCTGAAGCCCAGGCCAATGACATTGATTGTTTGGGATTCCTTTCCTGGAAAAAAAACAATTCCACTGAAGAGCGGTGTCAAATGAATTTGGAGCAATCTCCCTTGGCTGAAGCTACATTTAATCTCTTTATAAATATATTTATTTCCTCATCATCAATTATTTTTACTTCAAAAACTGTGTATTAAACTGTGTGTTATAAAGACCAATCTAACAGCTAGTAGCTATTCAACTACTTTTTTTTCTGCATTCTCACTGACTAATGATCAGTCAAACTAGGGGAAGGAGCCGAGTTTACACAAAAGGTAAAAATTGACTGGAGTGAACGTGTCCCCACTGAGTGTTGAAGAGGTACTGACAGGAAGGAGTGAGGTTACTTCTGGAAGGTTATGTGGCTAAAAAAAACAAGGCTCTGTATTTGTTTAGTATTTTTACTTCTAAATTGAGGATCAAAAGTGGCAGTGAACTAAAAGTTATGCTGGTGACACAATGCTGGGTGGCACTGCCTGTGTAGAGGAGGATCAAAATATCATGTGAATGAGATGGATAACTGAGGACTGAAGTAAAAAGAAATGGAAGAAATTTAATAGCAAAAAGTTCAAGGTCATGCAGTCACAGCCCAACAGGAACTTCTGCCAAGGACGTCAGCCTTTATTTTGGAAACAACTGAAGAGAAGGAAAAGACTTGGGGCTATTCTCTGGCTGTTGGTGAGTAGGAAAATGAAATTCCTTCTGAGCTTTGTTTGTCAGTAATTCCTCTTTCTGTCCCTCTTTTCCCATGTCTCACAAGGCACACATTCCTGTCTCCACACCACAGATTACTGCTTTCTCTCTGGTAGTGGTGCAGCAGGATCACTCAACAGGAACACTCTGTAAAGTATGTGAGGAAAAGAGTTGGAAGCTGTTTGAGGTGAAGTAATTGCAAAATGTCAGTGCATATATGGAGGCCATGTCATGGGGGGTGTGTGCACAGCCCTGGTAAAACATGCTCGAGAAAGATTAATGCAAAGTGGAAGAGGTGCCAGGTCAGTAAGTTGGGGGCTCTATTCCAGAACCATCTGTCTGATGGGAAAAAATATCTGTTAGTGTCAGACTGGAGATTGATTTGCTATGAAAAATTGTTTGCTATGAAGCCTGTAATAGCAGGGACATGAACTGTGTCTTTGGGGGCTTTCAGTCTCATGTTCCTGGGCAGCAGCAAGTATCTGATTTAGGCAACATGCAGAGGATTGACCTGTAACAAGTACCTAAAAAGAGCATTTGTGCTTTAAAAATTTAGAATAGTTTTTTTGCTTTCAAATACATATATTTTTCTGCAGACATTGTTTTATGAAGTCCAGGGAACAAGAAATGACTTTGTGAGAACCAGATGAAATGTTTAATATATGGTTTATAGGTAAAACACATAAATATTGATGCAATAATTTTCTATAATCCATTCACTTCTGAGTTATTTTTTCCCTACAACATCAGGTGTTTAGGAAATCTGGACAAGCAGTCAATTTAAACAAACTCTCTTCTACAGCTGGGAAGGAAGAACAATAGAGCTTAGAGAAAATGAGATCTCTTGATCTGATTCTGACACCCTGCTGCCTCACTCCCAGCCCCAGCCAGTGACCAGTGTCAGCACTAATGAGGGGGAGACTGCAGCATGCCTGGCTGTAGCTGCTCTTTCTTCTTGTAGCAGAGGGGGTGACCTCCCCAGAGCACACCTCTGAATATGCAAGCTATTAGCTCATGCAGCACTTCTGGGGATTGCAGCCCCAGATAATTTCCTCAGACACTGTGCTCCTGCAGATGAGAAACAAAGTGGTAGACTGGGCCACCATGGCACATGGAAATGTGGCTGGGAGGAGAGAGCTGGAGAGGAAGATGACAGTCTGGTGTTATTCCAGGAGGCGTGGGGCACTGAGGGTCAGCGTGTGCACTTGTCTTCTTGCATCTCATGATTAAAGCATTTGAAAATTAGTTAAAGACCAGCTATTGAATAGGAAAGGCTGCAAGGGGAAAAGCGTCATTCTTCATTACATAGGCTTGAGATGAGATCCAAATCCAACCTGCCACATGTATTCACTCAGCTGCACATGCTTGCAGCCAGAAGAATGACAGCTTGATACCCACCTACATGTCACTCAGTCTCTTTACCCCAAATAAACTTTTGCTTCTATGGTATCCTTTGCTTCAAAGCAATGCTGACAAGGATTTATTGAATTAACCTAAATGGCTTTAAGCCCCAATTCATGCTGGTGCAGCATGTCTCTATCAGGGGTTTGCACTGGTATAACTAATTGATTTAGCTACAGATGGGAAAATTTTCTTAACAAGAGAAGGCCTAAACTGCTGGCCAGGCTGCCTTTGTTGTTTGCAAGTAATCTCCCTCAGCCTGTTGTTAGCATAAATCTGCTCTATTTTGGATTCCCATAGAGCTAATTTACACAGGAACCACACAATAGCATGGTTTACATTTCTTGCTCCTATTCAAAATGGACTGCAGGATCTGAAAGAAAAAGACTTTTCATGAGTTGTCTGCATTTCTGTGAATATTTCATTTCCTCTGTTTCAGTCCTCAAGTACACTGTGGAAAAGCAATTCATTTGACAAATGAGATTTTTCTAATTGAGCACAGAGAGCAGAGGAATCTGTTCTGCTCCCAAAGTGACTGGACACACAGCACCCTTTGAATCCCATTTCTGATACATAGTGTTATATTAACAAATCTGAGAGCTGCTTCCTGTGGCTATCCTGTAATACTTAACATGAATTTTCTTTCATTGATCTCAGGGCTAAGCTTATCTGCTACTGTGTCTGTGTGAGCTCAACTGAAAACCTGTGCACATGTGTGAAACCAACGTGATGAAATCCAACTTGATGTTCACAGAAAATGTGTGTGTTCTCACCTGATTGAAACTAAATTGAAAATGAAAACAACCTTTTTGGTGGGGAATTAGATATGAGTTCCAGCTTCACATAAAGTTTGGAGTCTTGTTATATATGGGTATAGAACGTGTGACAACTGGATCTTGTTCTTATTTATTTATTTATTGCACACCATATTGATAAACTTTCTTATTTAGTTTTAAAAACACTGATTTCCTCCTTTTTAGACCATTTATGCACTTTCAGACCTAATAACATTTTCAGAGGAACAGTGCTGAAATCTGGATACAGTGATACAATGATCTTCAGCAATTGCTATCATTCCTCAAGCTGGGAAACGTCTTAGGAAACATTGTACATGGAATATATGGAACACTGACAGCACATATGCCTCCATTTGCTACTTCTCCAGACATTCTAGTTTTTTCATTATCAGCTTGAGTGCTCTTCAGTTCTAGTTTTTTTTTTATTGTTCCACTAATTGTGAAGTAGAGGTACAACTTAATGGGCCCAAATGATTCACTTTAATGTAAGGAGTATATAAACATTGCAGTCTTTGCACAGCAAGAACCATATTTTCCTTGAGAACATTTGTGCTCTTCACATATTTGAATAATATCCATTTTGCAGTCTAATCCTACAAAGAAATGGTTGGAATGTGAGGCATTACAGAAATTGATAAAGAGAGATTTGTAGGTGAGTACATCATAATGATATTTTATTTGCCAATATTGTTAACTTATGTGTCTAAAATAGTTTTAAACTGTTCATAGTATTGAAGAATAAAGGGTTTTGTAAAGAAAATAAACATAGGTAGGCTTTACCATACTAAGTAATCTTGTTGCTGCCTTTAGCTCAAACCAATTCAAAAGAAAACAGTTTCCATAACAGGAACAAATAATTCCTCTCTTTAAATTATATTGTTATGGCCAACTATTTTTCCTTTTTTACTGTGAAAAGATAGACATGAATAAGTAATGCAATTTTCAAGGAGAGATGTTGCTGCAGCCCAGAAATGTGAACTTATAACACACAATTTTGTGTATGGCAAAGACTTTTGAAAATTAGCTAGGGAACAGTTGCTGGAGAAGGAATTGGGATGTACCTTGACTTACCAGATTGTAACTAAAAGCCCACATATATCTTTTCCAGACATAGTTTCCACACTACTGTTAAATTTTCACACTGCTTTTCCAAAATATTTTTTAAATTTTTTTCGAAGTAGATAATTAAATTAGCTCTGCAATATCAGTCAATAATGGCGGATATTGGCTCACTTATATGATTGGGATATAAATATCTATTTTATTTTCCATTGCAGGAAGTGTCCTAACATTTCCAACAATGCTGATAATTTTTCAATGGTTGTGTCATTTGTAGCACAGTTTTTTCTCTGTATTAGGAAAGTTTCTGGCTACTTGACAAAGTGCAAGGCTTAGTTGTGCAACAACCAGAATTCCAGCATGAAGGAACAGAATTCATGGTAACAGGCATTGATGTTCCTTATAGACTAAACGGTGCAGTTAGGCTCCAAGGATGGGATTTATGGCAATCACCACGGTGGTGGAAGATTTAAGGCAGGAACAATATTAGTTGTCAGTTTTCCATCCATCTTTTATGATACCGTGCCCTTTTCAGATTTCCTGCATCTCAGCTGCTTTTGTTTGTTCTCACTTTCTTAATTTCTCCTAATTTCCACATTCTTTGTTTTCCTTAAGCCTCTGCTTTATATACTCAGTGCTGAGTAACACAATGAGGAGACATTCCTGTACATCTTCCACTCTCCCCCTAAGCACCCCAAACTCTATTAAACAGTAGTTTAGTCTCATGTGAGTAACAGCTATGTCCTTGAGCAGCCAATACTGATTATACTGATAAAGATTAGTCCGTAAATAAAATCAAAAGAATCCAGACTCATAAAGCAAAGAGGCTGGAGAGTGGCCCACTCAGTCTGAACTCACCTGCCTCTTTCTCAATTATGATCTCAGTTAATATGAATTAAACAGGTTGCTGCTTTTCTTCATGTTTTATGCCAATGTCAAGAACTATTAACAATCTCTCTGACCACATCTTTTAGAAGAAATAAGTGACCAATGTAGAAAGGTCACCAAAAGGACCCTTTTGGCACCTTAGGCATTTGTGGAGGGAGAGCACGAGATTATACAAGGGTATAAGCAGATCAGCTGGAAAGTAAGAAGTTGGCTGAGCAGCTGATGTGAGAAGAAGGCATCACAAGAGCAACAACAGGTTCTGGATGCCTGTGAAATGAGATGAGAAAGCAATTTTCCTCATATATATACTCTCATCCTATGAAGACTTTATGTATTAATTTCATGTCAATGAGTAGCCCTACTGACTTCATTAGACCTACTAAAGTGTTCAAGATTAATCACATGCTTAGATTCTTCCCTACTGAAGATATATTTTCAGGAAAAATGTTCTTAGATCACTTTTCACCTTGCATTAAGGTACTGCCTCAGATGTGACACCTATAATATTGCTTACCAGGGTAAACACTGGTGACCCACAAATCACACAAAGGTCACCCAGCATTCGACCTGTCTTTGTAGGAACCAGGCCAACAGATGGATTGGCAGCCCTTGGCTGAAGATGCAGCAGCATCACATTGGAGCCAGGGAATAGCAGGAGAGGAAGGGGAAAATAGCACAAAACTGAAAAACTGACTATTTTCAGTAATAAAAATATCTATAGATGATGCCTATATAATGCCTCACTTCTGAGCAGAGCCTAACTGCCCCTCACATTTATCTAAATTTCTTGTTGTTCTTGATGAAGCCAAGCTGAAGCAGGTAGGAGGTGACACCTGGGAGTGTGACCACTTCCCTCCTCTGGCACCCACAGCTGCACTCCAGGTAATGGGCATGTGCCCTCTTGCACTGGGGATCACAAATCTGGAATCCTCTCCTGACAGAAGTCTTCTGTAACTATTTCTTCAAAGAATTGACCCAGGTCTCTCTTTCCCTCAATGTTCAGGCAGGGAGAGGTAGTTTCCTCAATTCCTGTTAGAGATCAGAGCGCTCTCTGAGGAAGAAAGACCCCCAGGCTCAATACCTTCCTCAGCATGGAGAGGTTCAAACACACCTCTCTCTAATTAGTGGGGAATGTGCAAGGAAGCCTCTTGAAATTCCTTTAGAACTTCAGGGCTTGGCTGAAACTCTGTGCCACACTTACCAGAGGTGGTGTGGGCTGCCCTCCCCACAGGTGCTGTGCACTGGCTGAGTGCTGAGTGCTTTAACCAGTGGGCTGGTTTGCAAATCTTCCTAAGGACAGGTGGGTGTAGCTGGTGCCTTGGATTGCAGTGGAGTACTTGATAGGAGACAAACATTCATCGCCCCAGGACAAGCACTTACAAGAGAACCTGGGAAAAGAAATGCTTTGGGAATTTGCAGATGAAGTGGGGATAGGACTGATAATTCTTCAGCAGACCTTTGGTAGGTTTAGAGCCCCTAATTTAGAGATGTTGTTGCAGTGGATCTCCCCAACATAAAGCTCAGATGGTCAGAAAAACTGGAAAACTTTGTTTAAATGAAAATGTTTTTAATTCATTCCCCCCTCTTCTTCTTTACTTTTTACATCTTCTTATGAATTTGAATTCTTTCACAGAATTTGTCTCTGGAGAGTTTCTCTATCTCTCTCCTTAGGTTTCTCAGATTCAGAGAGAAACATAAAGACTGTTTTAACTTCTACCCTGGGATTAATAGAATCAAGCCTGTCTAGCTGCTGGGTAAATCAGAACAATTTCCCTCTCTGCCAAAAGCCAGTGGCTTGTCACAGACCTGCCCAAGCCCCTTCATTAAATGTGGCTTGCAGTTCATGCTGTGTACTGGTAGTAGTTAGCTGAGGGAAGAGAGATACAAATAATGACCAAAAGGCTAAGTAAGACCCCTTCCAAATATCTTTCAACCTCATCCCCAAACTGAGAGCAGATCTGGTTTGCTGATTGTAAATGTTACATTATTTGGATGGACTCTTTAAACCCTGCCATTTTTGGCATTTAAAAGTAAAACAATAAACAGAAACACATCTGGTTTGCAAATGTGCGTGCCGTGTTTGAGCTTTATGCAATTTCAAATTAGTTTTTAAACATTGAAAATCAGGGTTCATAAGGGAAATGCCTACTCAGCTGATTGTAGTGCAACTGGTGCAGCTATAACGGGCACCAGACACTCCTGGAATAGCAGATCCCTGTGTATGGCTGCACAGACACAGGCAGAAAGAAAAGGCAGATGGTGTACTTAACTGCACTTAAAATGATTGTGTGTGTGTCAATAACAAATGCCCAAATTGGATTGTGCCATAAAAATCAACTATATGTGCATGCTGGTAGAACAAATGCAGTCCTATAGGAAAAAAAAAGTGGATTCCAGAACTCTACTGATGCTTACTAGGATGATCAGTTATTTTCTACTTGCTGTAGGTTTTTAAAGCCTTAAACATTAAATAATTAATGACACAATAACAAAAATAAATAAATCATAAGGATAATTCTTACAAATAAAAACTCTTTTGCTATTATTTATAGCAAATATTCTTAAAAATACAAATTATGTCTCCTGCTCAGATTGCTAGCAAAAGTTGCTGCCTCCTACATTCTCAAAATACCTGCCTTCCTTTAACTCCATGATGAAATTTTGGCAGGGTCAGCTGAGTTCATTATTTCAAGGTAGATTAAGTTGTTTATGGGTGAAAGTTAGGCCTTGTAGTAATCGATGGAGTCTTTACTGTCAACCACAGCATCATACATATAAATAGACATTTCATATAAGACTTTAAAATAAATAAATTTTACTTTTCTGTATGCAATTTAATGTTCTAACAGTTTCTCAGTTTTTGGGAATGAATTTGCTCAACTTAGTTAAATAACACCACTAAAGAATGTAATTCCTTGTAATTCCTCTGTATGTTCACTCCTCTCTATTCCCCTCTCTCTGAAATGTAGAGAGTGTGAACCCCTTACATTGAATTTTATTCACTGTTAGCAACCTTACCAATTTCAACAGGAAAGCTGTTGGTATATTCCAAAAATCAGTTTGAGTAAAGTTAGCAAAACTTGGCTGTAAATCAGCAGCAAATTCTGTCAAGCTCAATTGTATTAATCAAATTTGTGTCGATACCGTACTTGTTCACACTGAGTTGCTCAGTATGCAAGGGTACTACCCCAAACATGTTGGCTAAGGACAATTTATGATGTGCTTCCTCTCTGGTGTTTCTCTCCACATGGAGAGCCATGCTGACATATCATCCTAATACATCCATTTCTGGAACGAGCAGAGCTTCCTCTAGCAGGAGTAATAGCAGCTTAGGTTTATGATGACACTCATAGAGTTTAGGCTCTCAAATCTCTAAAGTACTTTTGAAAATTGTATGCAATATTTATTACCCCTCCAAAATTGCAATTCAGTGGAGTAGCAGAAGAGAATTGGACTGCCTTTCATTACAGTTTCCTGACCTTTTGTCTAATGTAAAACCCTATTTTTAATGGCTGGTGTCTTTGCCAAACCCTAAGAATTGCCTTGTACAGCCCTAAATATGCCCCAGTGGGTGTGAGCATTATGACATTGTCTAATTCCACAGTCACATTTGAATTTAGTTCTAAACTATTTGTGCTTCGGTCTGTGCATAGGACAGAAGGAGCTTAACTGAAAAGCAAATATTCAATTTTAGTTCTCTTCCTATAGCTCAATATGTCCCTCATGCCTTATTTACTGCACAGTATCCAAACCTTGCTATGAAGATAATTACTGTGTTCCTTCCAGGTTTTTCTATGGTGCCTGTTGCTATAGTACCTGAACATTTTACAAACTTTAATGAATTTATATGCACAAAACCCCTCTGAGGTGAGGAGTAACATTATTCCATTTTGCGAGTGCTGAACTGAGACACAGAGAGTTGAGAATAATCCCCCCAGTCCTCTAAGATTTGAGGTTATGAGTTGTGAATTTTTGGTGTGCCACTTTATACATTCTAAATTGCACTGCACTGCTTGTGTACGAGAGTTATCAAATCAGTCACTCAGGAAATCAGGGGCGCACAAATAACGCAAACAGAGGGCTGGAATAAATCACTTGCTCACTTCATATGACAGTGACATAAATCCAGCTTTCCAGACCATTGTTCCATTGTCTTAACTGGAGACCACCTTTCTCTTCCTGAAATCCTTGCCCAAGTAACCACTTTTTATAGCCAATATGCATAGGATCTATAGGCAATATGTTTCTCTCTACATCAAGGCAGGTTTAATCCTTCTCCCAGCAGAGCAGAAGGAAACAGTGCCAGCTCTGCAGGTCAGCCAGTGATGGCATTATTTGAGGAGAGCTCAGCAAGGACAAGGCTGTGGCAGAGATGGTAAATAAGTGTTTTGCTCTGATGCTCACTGTAGGAAGACTGAGGGGAGCCCCAAACCCTCTGAGAGGACTCAGCAAGAGATTGCCTGAAACAGAAGAAACTGTGGAAGAAGTAATTCAATAAAGAGTTAGAGTAAACACTAAGAAATCACTGAGACTCTATGATATCCCCCCAAGAGCCTTTAGAGAATTAAAGGATGAAATAGTTGAATTATTGATGGCGGTGTGTAAACTTTACCATAAGGTTTCACTCATTTTTGAGAACGGGAGAGTGGTAAATGTGGCACAAAATTTTAAAGAGCTTTCTAGGGAAGATCTCCAACCCTGTGAGCCTGATGCCTTCACTTGATAAATTAGCAGAAGACATGATTAAAGATGGAATTAGCGTAAATCAGGATAAATGTGACTTACGGGAAAGACAAAGCATGGTTTCTATAAAGGCTAGTCCTGGTCTTTAAACACAATGCAAAACACTTGAGAGGACAATGAGCACATGGTTAAGGATGACCCTGAATTTTTGGACTAAGGAGATTTTTGGACGAAATCCCTCACCATAGAATTTTAAAGAATGAAATTGCCATGGCATAAGAGACAAGGTCCTATCTTGGATGGATACTAATCACAGAAACCTAAACAGAAGGCAGGACTAAATCTTTGGTTTTCAGGAATGAAATGAGGGCTCTTCTAAGAACTGTGCTATACAACATGTCTATGAGTGACCTGGCCCAGCAAAAACGGAGGTGACAAAAATAGCTGAGCTGGGGGAGTCAGTGTCCAGGATGACTCTAAAAAATTGCAGAATGGCCTTATGAGACTAGAAACCAGATGGAAAGATGGAAGTAAAAATTCTATACAGATAAAGTGGTGCAGACAGAAAATAATAATCCTAAATTTGCATACTAAATAATGTCCTCTGACATGCCTATTATTACTAAAGAGTGAGACCTTGGGTCTTGTCACAGAGAGTTCCAGAAAAACACCAGCTCACTGCTCAGCAGCTGTCAGAGAAAAAGGATGGATTTCAAGGGGAAATTAGAAAAGGGGTGAAAAGCAAACAGGAAAACAACACTACAGTTCTTTGGCTATGGTCCAGCTGCTCCCTGAGTACTCTGTACCATTCTTGTCCTCTTCTTCTAGAAGCGTATGGTGAGACAGAGAAAAATCTGAAGAAGGGAATTATGAGTGACAAGTATTGTGTGGCAGTGTCTGTACCAGGAAAAGTAAAACACAGTGGTCTTCTTACTGAAAAGAGAGGACCTACATGTGGGGAAAGAGGCACCTTGAAAGTTCATGAATGCTGTAGGAAAGGTACAACCAGGGATTGAGTGCTCACTCTCTCTTCCTGTACAGGGATCAAGGGGTCATGACATGTTTTCACCTGTTGGTAACAGACCTGTAAAAATCCTCAGTGAACAATGCTGTGTGCCTCAGCAGCCTCAAGAGAAGACTGGGGAAGCACTTGGAAGAGGCTTGTGCTGTGGGTGAGAGGAAAGCTACATCAGGTGTAGGATTGACCCTTGCTGAGGATTCCAGAGGTGAGAGAGTGCTGTGGGAGAGGCAGGCTGTGCTCACCCTGCCTGGGGCTCCTCCAGCCCCAGCACCCTCAGCTGGAAGCAGGGAACCAGGCTGGCAGGACCCTGCTCCACAGCTGCACCCCTGCTCTGGTGCCTTGTCTTGCTGTGAAGACTCAATAGCTATGTGGTCAGGTACTATAATGCAAGGAAGGTGAATTAGGTCATATCCTCTCCTCTGATTATAGGACAGAAAACTGTCTGATTGCAGCATCTTGGGACTGTTACAAAACAGGCTTGCAAAATCAATGCCTCGTTTTATTTTGAAAATGAGCTGAAGCTGAGAAATGAAACCCACACAGAGATAGAGCTGATGAGAGCATTTTGAATTTCTCTGTTTGAATGAAATACAAAGAAAGTTGGGGATCTGTTTAGGGGTACTACTGCGTTTGGGAAATTCTCACATCCACACTGTGCACAAGGCACAGTGGGAACAGACACAGAGCCAAGAGAGAAAGTAGGCATCAATCATTAGCAGTAAGTAAATTGGACCTGGCACCTTAAGTGCCTTAAATGTTAGAAGTTACCCCTGAAATAGTATCCTGATTCTTAAAGAAAGATAGTGAATTACTTGCTGAGCAAATGGATGACAAAATCAAAATGATGAACGTAGCCAAATCCTGAAGAAAGGGTAGAGCCTGGGAATAGAGAGTTACGAGACAGGGCAGGAGTGAATTGCCAGTTTACAAACAAACATCATACAAAACACAAGCAATGTAAGCACAGTTGTAAAGAACAGTCCTTATTTTGGGACAGTCTTAGTTGAGCATAGTAAGTGAAATCACATTTCTCAGGCAATTCACCTTATATAAATGTTGCTGTTATCACTTGTGTATGCATGGACAGACATGAACCCAAATAACTAATAATATAGAACAATCCTCCCTCTTAAAATGGAGATGAAATTAAACTAGATATGTTTTCCTTTAAAAGAATCTCTTGCTATTATCTTCAGAGTGCTTTTCTGATAGTGAAATGAGTGATAAGATGGTTCTAGAGGAAAAGGGAAGCCTTTTAATTTACTAAGGAAAAACACCAGAAGGCTGCTGTGACTGACAATATTAAAACTTACTCTTCTGTAATTGACTTGTGTCTAATCTAAGTTATTTTCTCAGTATTAATGTTCGTCCTGACAGTGAAACAATATTACTGATTCCAAGAAATATCAAAGATCTGATTTTTTTAAAATAAAATAAACCAGATGGCTGGGAGGCAAAAAAAGAATTTTTCTTTTACCATGAGTAAGCCAGTATGGATATTTTAAAGTCACTTTTGAGACTGACCTCAGGTTGCCCCACAGGAGTGTGATTGACCTCAATTTGAAGATTGACCTCAGGCTGCTGTCCTGTTCTATTTAACAGTGCATGGCTGCACCAAAACAATTAATTTGCAATGCAGAGGTCTAACAAGAACTGGTCTGCAGATAACTCATCTCTTCTGGGTTTATTCCTCCTTCTTGCACTAAAAATGAGGGGAGGAAAAGAGCAAAATGGCCTTGTGTTGGAAGCAGGGAATTTTGGCACAGGAGTAGACAGATATCTGCCAAACACTTTGAAATATTTGAGGTAGAGCAAGTTGATGAAGAGCTGGCTTTGCAGTCCCTTGCTGGTCACTGTGAAATGGTGAAGCTGTTGTAGATAACTGGCTTTTCCAGATGGTTAACAAGTCCTAAGACTGAGAGTCATTAGACATAGAACAATAATATCTTGTAGAGGAGATCATGTTTTGTCAGATATATTGACCAGGAAGACTGCTTTTTCTCACACCCACCATTATGAAAATCATATTGATTTATTTTGCATTCATCAAAGGAAGCTAAGGTTTTTAAATTACTAAAATTAGATATTTATGCTAATTTCACACACAGGCCTGAGAGTTACATTTTTTGAAGCTGAAATTTTGATAGCAGTGAATTTCAAACTTCCCACAGGTAGTATAACTAGCTCAAATTAATACTCTTTTTCCACTCAGTAAGGAGTCTGTACACTCATGATGGTGGTCAACATTGCTTTACAATGTAGATAAACAAAAACAGAAGAGTAGGCAGAGCATCAATTTTCATTGCACTGATTCAGGGCTGTGTGAAAGTTCTGCAAGCACTTCTGGTTTTAATAATTGTGGCATTTATGAAGTGGATATCCACCTGCAGCAACCTTCAGATAGTTTTTGTTACTTCTTCTTGCCACTGTTATTCTATAGAATGCCAAAATTAGGCTAAGTAGTCCCTTTGCTGAATGTTGCAAACTCAAGTATAAAACTTATGCATTGTATCTTTATGCAAAGTGGAAGCTAATTTGCTCTTACACTCTGAAAAGCATTATCCTCAATACTTTTAGTTTAACAAAAGTTTCAAATTTCAGGGTTTTTTTAGATACCTATTTTTAGATGCCTGATTTTCTTGTTTGGTAGAATTTTAAATTTTTTTTTCCTGACCTAAAATAATATATCTCTGGGAAGAAAAGTTTTTACATATTAATGAGGATTATACTGTTTTAGACCTTGCACGGAAGCCTTCAACCACCATTAAGGTGTTGCAGGATGAATGTGGCTTTTTAAAATCAATGAGTGGTTCTTATTCACCTTCTACATGATGCTTTTGCAAAATGTAAGAGTTCTTTTAGAGGACAAGACCTTAAAGTTAAGATCTTTACAGTCTGATCAAAACTTACAGTTTCCACTGTGTAGAAAAATCAACAACTTGAACAGTATTTAAGTTCCATTTTAGAATGAAAATTTGCATTTCACAAAATTTCTTTTTCTAATATGACACTCTCTTGAAAAACTTCTCATGTTACTCATCTCTACCTTGTTAGACTATCGTGACACTGTTTGCAAGTGTCCTAATTATTCTTTCATTCAGGTGTGCTAATTGAGAGGGAGAAAGACAGTGAGGGAACAGTGAGGTTGCCTCTATGCACCAGTAGTGGAATTGTGAAATGGTTGCTCTGAGAGGAATTAGATATTTAATGCAAAGAAAGGGCCTATATCTGAGGATTGAAGTGGAGATCATCAACTTCCATCATCACAGAATCATGCACAAAAGCACTCAGGCAGCTAGACCTTAGATTTTGCTTTTTCCTTGACATAAACTATGGTTTGGACAGCCTGATGGAACTGAGCAGGCTGGTGTAAATTTATTCCTTTATGTTTTACAGGGAACTTCGAAGTAATAGCTGAAAACTAAAGGTTACAAAACCTGTTATAGAAAAAGCCCTACATAATTTAGGTGTTTCTTGCACCTTCTGAAGTAACTTGGGCAGATCTTTAAAGGGATTTAAATGTTGACAATGTTAAGGGATTTTCATACCAAGGCATTAAAAAAATTCTTCCAAGTACTCCTCTGTATCTTTAGCAATGGAAATGGTATCACAGAAACTCTTAAAGACATAATTAGCTTGCACAGCAGGTAGGTGAGATTCATTCACTTCTGAAAGTGGACTCAAGTTTTCTAATTCACACACTTTTGAAATGTGATTTATTTTTTCCTTCAACTGTCCCTTGTACTTATCATGGTCTATGTATAAACTTAAAAATGAAAGAATTTATAGCAGTTATAGCACAAATCCAACTTGTTTGATTTCTAGCCTCTGTGTAAAAGCTGAATAACATTCTAACATTTGGAAGTTGGGATATAGGGATCACATTTTATTTATCTACCTGTGCCTTTTGAAAACCAGCTATTCCTTTTTATTGAAATACATAATCTTTGTATACCAGACATCAGCACTGTGGAATGTCATCTGTCCCCATTCCTTTGTATTATAAATCCTTGTGCATTGCAAAACCAGTTAGATTAAAGTGCAGAAGCAGCAAAAGACAATGAAGAAATTGTAAATTTGTATCTCTGTGTGTGGGCCTGATTCTCTCTTGTTTATAGTGGCAGAAAAACATGATTCTGATGATGAAAAATGAGAGCATTTTGCAGTAAGTTCTGTGTCACTGAAAACTTGTTATGAGCCTGGCCTGATGCTGCTGCCAGCTCTGGGATCATGGTTTTGGGCTCTTTGTATCATTGCAATTATTTGTATCATTGTTACCATTAACACCAGTTGTTAATTGCTACAATGACACAAATATAAAAGAAATTTAGATCTGTAAGCCCCTGTAAAATGTACAAAGGGACCATATACTTTCTTACGTCAGAAGTTCGTGTACAAGGTAGTCTGTAGGCGGGTAAGAACTCTTTCATACATTGCTCTCTTTATTCTTCCCCAATTTTATGTGGGAGAAGAACAAGCTTGAGTTGCATAGCATGAAGAATCAGCTTCCCACCTCTTCTAGTCAAAAGCAGGTTGTATAAAGTTGGCTTTGGTGTTTTCCTAACAATAGCTACTGGACAGACTGGCTGAAACCACTGGCAAAATACTGCATGGACACACTAGGAATAAATAAACGTCATGTCTTATCTGCACAGAAGGCTCTGCTATTCATTTTTATAGCTCTGTCTTTGATATGAGTTGCTTAGGTGAATTGCATGACAGAAGTATGAGCTTAGCAAGGATGAGTAAACTGGGCCCTACATATTTGAAGTAGCAAACTCAGCTAACGCCTTCATCAATTGAACACAAAAGAAATATAATTATGATGGGAGGAGGAGTTTTTCATATTTTAACTTCATCTGGCCTTGTACCCGTTTAATTGTGAGTCACCTACAAGCTCTTTTCAGGCAAATTCATCTCTTTCCATATGTTTTTTAGATGCTGCAATATGAATTATACTTATTATGGAAATGACAGCCAAATCTATTTTGCTCTGACAAGTAATATGCCAAGACAGCCTCTGTTCTGTCAGCAAGCATTGCCAAAGTACAAATGCATATGGCAGCAAACCTTTTTCAAGTTAGAACAGAAATGCTAAAAACTGACTTTGCTAATTTATCAAAACTGCTTGCTGGCTCTCACAGGATTTCTTCTGGCAGCTGTAAGACATCCTTCTCCAATGCAACTGGAAACATTTTGGAGCTAAGTCAATATTTTCATTCACAATTCATGTTAACACTGGACCTGAACATTGCAAGGTGCTGAATCTGTTAATGGGGAGGCAACCAACACTTTCCAACAAAGAAATCATGATCCTGCTCTAGTGGTTTGCTGCCATTGCACAGGACTGTGTAAAATTACTTCTAGCTATAAAAAATGGTTCAACGTACTGCTAAATGAATTTAGGCATTTTGTCCTCATTCTTCCCTCTCATTGCATATAAATGGACCTGTGAAATCAGAACAGAGAAAGATAAGCCCCAGCTCCTTTTTTTTTTCTAAAGAATTTTTAAAAAATTAGCTTTCCTTTCTGTCCTTCCTGCAGAAGCTCAGGTGCTCAGCATTCCTCTGGTAGTGTCAATAGCCTTAGGGCTTGCTACACCACACAGGAGAGCTGCTTTGCTCCTTTTCTACTCAAACATGTATTCTTATTTTCCTTCTCAGGATAGCAGAGCTCCATGCCATTGTCCTTTAACCAGAGGAGAAATATCACTGAGCAGTTCCGTGTTTTATGAGCCCGACTTGGAGAAGGAACTGCATGTTTTACATCTTCAGGAGTTATGCACTATGTCATTTGTTAACTGATTTCACTGATAAAGCTCTTCAGTGACATTAGACATTTATGAATGCTGCTGTCATGTCTCTTACCTTTGCTAGCTCTGCTCAGTACACAAAGACCCCTTTTTATAGTCATTGTATTGGTTTCTCCTGTACAGCGACTCATTTAGTAGAAGACACTCTCATTTTGTGTAGTGTAAGCATCCTGCTGGATAAGGCTTCTTTTTGAAGGTGAATGAATCCTGAATTTCTTTGGTGGAGTAGCAGTGACACCTCTGATAGATGAAGACACTGTAATCTCATAAGGGATATGGCAATGAAGGTTTCAGTTACTCTCTCCCTATTCTAAAGTTCCTTACATAAGAATGGAAAAGCCTCTTCAGTCACACAAAACGTTAAGTCTTTTTTTGGCATTTTTAAAACTAATGCCTTTTACGTACTAATGACCATAACCCTAATCTTTCACTAGTATAAATCATTATGGACTTTATTGGCTTCAAAAATTATACTGACTCACACTAGTTAAGTGTTTAGACAAGGCCTCTAGGGCATAGCCATTAGAAAACAGCAAATTTCAATGGGTTTTATTAATTTGGGTCATGAACTGCCAGTTTTTCTGTGTCACCCTGAAATATACATCTCTGAGATCTTGACACTAGCAAAATTAGTCATATTGGATTCTGGTACAGGAAATTCTTCAGAGAGGGCCTAATCCCTCCAATTTTTCATCCCCTCAGGAATTTGTAGTTACATACCTAACGACTTTGTGTTTTGAGAATAGAATTATCTCTGCTGTTTCTCAGAAAATTCAACCTTGACTTTTTTCCCTACTCATGTTTAAGCTTCAAGCATGTCCTGTTTGAAATTAGTGAGTCTCCTTGGCATCGGGGAACAGCCGGGCTGAGTCAGCTGACAGCTCTGTTTTGAGCTGCTCCTGCAGGAATGCAGAGGATGAACACACACAGAGTTGTATCTCTAGAGTGGAGAGTCCCTAAATTGGAAAGGTCTGCCCCTGCATCTGGCCATCTACTTGGCAGACACAACAGTGCTATGTTTAGCTTTGTATCGATTGTAATTTGCCGTGGCATGCTGCTCAGGGATGAAGATCTGGAAACGGAAGATTATAATGTATCATTGCATTTACTGTATTGATATTATTGCAAATCGTTCCCTAATTTCTGCAGAAATATGCACAGCCATATGAATATACTAAATATAACAGCCTTGTTTCATCATTTGGAGAACCAGAAAGGTGTTAGATTTCATACTGTGTAATAGAGTTAATCCATTTCATATGTTGGGAATTGTTTAAGATCTGTCTGAAGATTTTTCTAACTGCATTTTGCATTAACCAATGTCTGCAAATTTGTATTAACAGATTTGGAAAGTGACTGTTGATAAGAAAAGAAGAGTTACAAAACATTGAAGAAAAATCTGAAAATGCCAAAGTAATTAACTTTCACTAAGTAAAAAATAAATTTCCAAAGCCTTGTGGAAAACAGCCATTGTTTCCAGGCTTTCCAGCAGCTCTCCAGCTATACATCTTCCCAGAGCATTTAATCTTAAGACCTGGACTGTAGGGTGTGAAGGAGGAACTGGGAGTAGCTGCTAAGGTGTATGAACCAGCTGGAGACACCCAGGCTGAAGAAACCTACAAAGGAAGTCTTTGCAAAGGAAGGAACAGCCAGCCTGTCCTTTCCCTGTTTTTTTTGCTTAAAAATGTAAAATTCTGTCTTCTTTTTTTGGGTACCACCATAAAATGATGGCAAGGCTGGGGTTAGCCTCTTCAACTTCATTGCAGAACAATTAATCCAGGTGTGGATATGAACCCTATTGCACACATTTGAAAATGTACACAGATCAAAACTGGAAACCATATTGAGTATAGAGGGACCTGTGAAGTACTTAGGTGTTGTTGGTTTGCCTGGACATACCATATTAAAAACTGGAATAAATTTACCAAAGATGCAGAACAGATTTACAACTCCTATTGAAAAAAAACATAAGTTAAACTAAGCACTACCAAGTACCAGCCCCATTTAGAAAAATTTTCTAAACCATGTTTTATAGGGTTTGCCAGACAAGTAGCCATAGGCAAGGATCAGAATCACTGTCCCCCACAGTTCTAGCTGGCTACAAACCAGGGAAGTCTAAGGCACTCACGGTTTTATACACACTGTACCCTGGAGCACACTGTACACATTTACCTGAAATGGTGTCAAGTGCTTTAGCCCTCCGTACGCAGCGGTATAACCACACCTGCACAACACTGCAACATTGGAATTAGTCCTTCTGGTGCTGGTCAGGCATGAGCTGCCCCTGGTAAATCCATGTTGGCTCTTCCTGCTCACTTTGTGGTGCTCTGTGTGTTTGGGTATAGCTCCCAGGAGAATTTGGTCCCACTGCTTTCCTGAAACCTGCTGTGGTTAGGATGACTCTTGTTCCTCAGAGTCTCCTCTTTGCCTTTGTGAAATAGACGTGCAGTGTTGGCCTTATTCCAGACATCAGGAACTTCCTCTGAGTGCCATAACCTTCCAAAGACGGCAGAGTGACCTTGCAATGACATTGGCCAGTTCCCATGGCACCACTGGCACCCGCTGTATCCCATCCCATCCCATCCAATTTGTTAAAGTGATCACTACCTTTCTGTATTTCATGTCATGCCTCACTGCTGAGGTCTTACACAAGGCTTAACAAGCCATGCATGTGCACATTTTATTGGTAAAAGCTGAGGCAGAGAAAGCACTGAGAATAGTTTTTTTTTGGTTTTTTTTTTTTTTTGCTGTCACTAGGGCCCCAGCCCCACAGCATGCTCCTGTTTTCCTTTGCTTTACTTTTGCTGATAATGTACTGTAGAAGCTTTCCTTCTTATCTTTCAGATCACTTGCTAGTTTCAACTGCAGCTGAGCTTTGGCCTTCCTAATTGCTTCCCTGCAGGCTTGGACAATGCCTTGATACTCCACCTGGCTTGCCCACTCCTTCTTCCATCTGACATAGATCCTAGGACTTGTAAAGCCAATAAAACTTAGTGCTGTGCACTGCACTTCTTTTCCTCCTAGTACATTTGCTAGGATCAGCTCCAGTCATCTCTGGCCACTCCATACATCAGTTTAGTGGCTGTCATCTTGTGATCACTGCCACTCGGTGACCAGCCTCTATAGAACACCTCATTTTAACTTCTTATGGTAGCCTAGAAACCAGGAGATAGAGCAAATAGTTGTTTTCCTTATGATAAACAGAAAATCCCTAGTTGGAAAACAGTGGATTAGTAGTACAACTGTACTGAATGACTGTTGTGTATCTTTTATGTGACCAGCTCTTCACAGATGTTTGGGCCAAATGATGCCTAGTTCTTCAGCTGAAACAAGGATAAGCTGGTGTTTCCATGAAAGGAAATATAAAGGTGTGCATCTAGCACATTTACAACTAGCATTATACCAAATGAGACTGGCAAAACATGCAGCATTCCTGTTCCAGATGTTAGTCAGAGTAATGCATCAGACAGAGTAAGGCTTTCTTTCCTCCTAATGATGTTCAAGCATAAACAAAGAGTCTAAAGTGTTTGCAAGCTACCATAATGGAAACCCACTGTGTTATTTCAGAAGGGATAAATAGACCAAGATGCCCATATATGAAGGTGAGGAAGAAGAAACCTTCAGAGACATAAATTAACCGAGCTTTGTGGAACATGGTTTTGCAATAAAATGTTTCCACCCTCCCCCATTTTTTACAGGGTTTTTACACTCAGATAATGTAGATGGTTAATGTACAATTATAACATCTTCAGAGGATTGTTAGATTATATGAAAGAGGAAATAGTAATATACGTACAGAGAGATACTGAGAAAGAGGGTATGTGGTTTGAGTCAGAAATCCTCTGATCTCAAAAGAAGCAGATGATGCAGATAAAATACAGGCTTCACTGGCTCAGCTAGCAGGGAACTTTTATGTGTACATAAAGCAATTATAAAAGGTGTTTGATTTTCCATTAAAGCAGCCAATTAGTTCCTTTTTTGACTAAAAATATCTATTTCTACTTTTTGTGTTTCAGCAGACAACAAACCAAACTGAATCTTGGTAGAAGTCATTGATTAGAAAAATCTTTTAATGTATTTTAGTGCCGGAATTCTGATGGGAGAAATATCCCCCATACCAAGACCCCTTTCCTAATGTCTGACAAGCTGCACTCAAAGGTTTTCCAACAAAATTGGCAAAATGGTGGCTTCACAAGGGTAGCTTTGCTTCTGGGACCAAACTGGATGCTCACAGGCAGAGGCAAAGCCCTGCTGGCTGGACAGCCCACATGGCTGGTGTTGGCTGGAGCTGTGGTGAACCCTGCCCGGGGGGCTGTGCCATGCAGGGCTGTTTGTTGGTTCAGCCACTGTATTTCCCTTGAAAACAGGCAGGGGTCAAGACACGCCAGCAACAGGTAGGGGCCCACGTCACAGAGCAGAGCACTCAGGGGCTGCAGCATGCAGCAGAGTGCCAGAGTCTCTGTTTGCTTTTCGTGTAATTGCACTGCTGTGTTGCAAAATGTATTTAGCTTTTCCTCTTGAGTGGGAGCAGCTTTCAGGAAGGTTTCTGCAGCATAATATCTTCCCATGAGGGAGGATTTCAAAGGGCAACTCTGAGATATAGATGAAAGAAGAGCTTTTGATTTTAACATGTTTTCATAGTGTGTTTGAGAGTAGTCATGTTTTAGAGTATTAACACTCATTTATGAAAGGATATTCACTTAGAGGTAAACACTACAACCTGTCTAATATTCCTCCCACTTCTTGTAGTTACTAAACAATTACTGTTATTAAAACATTTAAAATAAAAATATTAATATTAATAATTATATAACCGTGATGGTTATGATGAAATTGACTCATAGGGGTGCCTGTAGAAGTCCTGGAGGTTATTTTTTAAGTCCCAACGATCAAGGTTGCTATCCTGGCACAGAATGAAAGGGATATACCCCATCACAGATATGTTTGGCAGCATTTTAAGGATTTGAGAATGCTTCATTCATATTCACAGAAGCACTGAAGTAGGTCAATCACCACTATGTGTGGTGCTTATGGAATACACCAATACAAAAATAAGTAACACTGATTTTTCAGCCTCTCAGCTATTGTGAATCTGTTCACATTCATTGACTAAGGGAGATGCCCCAAAGCTTACTTCAATTTCCACTATGAAGCAATGACAACTCTGTCACAAGATTTTGAATGGATATGACTAGCTCTAAGATTTTAAGCCTCATGAGAACATCTTGGTTTTGATAAGACTTTCCTGAACCTTGTGTAATGCATTTGGAGACAATATATGTGGTTATTTTCTTGGGTAAGTTCCAGAAACCAAAGGATGATAGGACATATTGTCCTCACCAGCCTTGATTTTTACCCTGGGAAAAACCAATTTATTCTGAGCATAACATATACCTTCCTTACACTTTCATGGGATATTCTTCAGAAGGTAACAGACAAGGGGAGGGGACACAAGCAACACTGGATTGTAACAGAGACCTTACCTTTTCCATGCTGAGCATAAGCTACTAAATCGAATACATCTCTTGAAGTATCCAGTCAAGAATTTTTATGTGTGCTGTTAACATGAACAACCTTGATAGCTTGTTACTCAGATGTTTTTAAGAATTTTGGTTAGACACAGCCCTGTAAAAAAAAACTTGGGGTGATAAATTCAGAAGGCTTTCACTGCAGGTTGTGCTGTAAAAAGGTATTTCAAAAATAACTTTCTCCTGGAACTCTTAAGGAAAATATACCTTTATTATTGTCAGAGGGTGCTGCAGTTAGATGCTTACATGCATTTGGCATCTCTCTTTTCTGACTCTCTTTTTCTCTTATTTTTTTTGCCAAGGTTGATGTTTTAATTAAAAAAAAAATCTAGTAGAAGCAGAAAACATCAACTTTTTCAGTTAGAAAACAAGGAAAACCTCTACAAGGAAACCGTCTGTTGAAAAAACACATTCAGAAACCAAACACTTTAAAAAGCAGGAAACTCTCCAAATGCATGACAAAGGCTTAAGGTATGTGCTTTTGTATGAGAACAAAAAGGTGTGAGACATCCCGCTCCTCTATTACCTTGATCTTACAGACTTCCTACTAAAAAAGAAGAAAGATGTATAATACGGAGGCTGTCGGGGCAGATGCTTGAGCTAAGGAGGGTTTTGTTCATGTAAATCATGCAAATTTTTGTGATATAGAAAAAATAACAGTGTTATGAAGCATCTTTTTACCCCCCCAGTCTACTAGTCACAAACAAGGGGAGCCTGATCTGCTGCTGGGAACTGATGGATTCCTGTAGCTGCCATCCCGAAGGATGGGATGCATGGAGGGGGGGATGCTGTAGGGCAGGATGCTGATGTTGGCTGGCAGTGCTGCTGAAGTGCCTTACACAGCTCCTAATCACCGGCTTCTGAGAAGGAGGAGGCTCGGGGAGAGTTTGTTTTTCCTATAAATTGATCTCTGATCCTTTCATCCCCCAGTATAGCTGCACTTGTTTAGTCTACTGAGGCCTCTTAGGGCTGGCATGTAATGAAGTAGGCTCACATAAGGGTGTTCACAGCCACAGCAGTGCTGTTAGCTGTGCTCTAATGGATTTGGATAAAACCTTGCTCAGCAAATAGCATGCTGAAAACAAATATTCTCTTTGTTGTCTTAGGATGTACTGTCCCCATTACTGTATGGCATTTGTTCTCAAACCGACCCACACATGCTCTCGTTTTGATCTTTGAACTTTGAGCTGACCCTTTGTCAGATAGCAATGCCTGCCTGTGAACCTTAGCACAGAAACACAGCACTGGCTTTGAAACAGCAGCAGAATGTGTGCCGTCCTGGTGAGAAAGCCATGTGGTAGCTTTCTAATTTATTCATAATTTTACTTAAATCAGAGGTTGTATGAAAAAGTAAATTAAGTAAATACCCAGCTGAATGCAGTCTGTTTGAGCTGCTCCACACTGTGCAGCCAGCTGTGAGGGGGAAAATACAGCCTTAGGATAGGAAAGGCTGTGAGTCCAAAAGCTCAAGGGGTGACCAAAGCACTCAGCATGTTCTCAGGCAGTTTATAAACATGGCAAAAATCATTAAATCCATTCTAGACGTCACTGCAGAAATGAATTAATTGCACACAGTAAACCAAATAATTTTCCACTTTCTGACTCTGGGCTACACCTTGATTTGGACTGTGAAAGGAGACAGGGCAGGTCTTCATCTCCTGTGATGCCATCTTTGAGCACTAGGACTTTGACACCAGGTGATATAACCAGAAAGGTATCAAATTTCTCACTGAAATCAGTAAAAAAATATGGAATTTCATGTTGCTCTGCCATGCATTTAGGGATGGCTTGACTTCACTGTTCTTTCCTCTCTGGGGGCAAGGAAAAGACAGGACTTTGGTTTTGTCACTCTGTTTTCTGGCTGAAGGTGTGTGTTCAGTGCTGAGCTTTAGAAATTGCTCTCTTCCAGCACCTGTGAGTGACACTGTGTCCCAGGCCAGGCGGGGCTGTCAGCTCAGGGCTGAGCCCAAAGCCACAGCCTCACCACTCGCCAGCTCCTGGAAATTCTGCCCCGGTGTGTTTGCTCCCCTGGCTGGCAAACAGATTTGGGAGAGGGTAGCAGGAGGGCATGTTAATTCAACAGGTGTGTGTGCCTTTGGTGTACCAGGCTGCAGATTGAAAGGCATGATGGTGTAAATAGGAGGTTTAATATTTCACCAAAATGTCAAAGCTTAAAGTGTCTGCTGGAGCAACAGAAATGCCTATGTGAGGCTGGAGTGAAAGCACCAACCACTGTAAAATTCTTACAGCATTAATACCAATGTGATCATTAGAGTAGTTATTCACTGCAGATACGGTTAGTGGTATGCAGGCAGCAGGGTTTTAGTTCGGTGGCATTTTGCTGACTTTACAGTAAAATGGTCTTCCTTTCTCAGAATTTAATGTGCTATGCCAGGACTAAATTATATAATGGATGCCTGGGACTCTCTATCTTGTGGTCTGATTCTATAACAAATTTCACCCTTCCTTTCATCAGAGAGGGCAATTAATGGACTCTACTATGATTTCCATGTGATAAAATCTGCAGAGAACTTTTTTAGTTGTGTATAGTCTTGTGAATCACTTGACTTCAAAAGAGACTGCATTGTGCAAAGCTTAAGTACTGATCCATTTTTCTGCAGAAAAACTCTTTAATGCATTCAGATTTCTGTTTCTTTCTGTGGTAAAGATTTCTAATTTTAGCATTTAGCTAGCCATATAGGGCTGTGCACAGATGTTTGTAGCCAAAAATTGTTCAATATTAATGTAGGCTCAATGAACTAAGAACCTCTCCCATAGGCAGGAGTTATAGGATGAGATTAGTGAAGTCTTTAGTTAATTTACTAGTGAGTGATCTGCTCTTCAACTTCAGAGTGCAGATCAGTGGAGGAAAGGCAGGTATGTGTAAAGCAACCACCATGTTATACCAAAGAAAATCTGATTATACTTACTTTAGCAAACTGAAATGACTCACACTACTCACACTAGTCCTGAAGATTTTTTTTCCTGATCTGAAGGACAACAGGTAGAATAGATTTAAGAAAGAAGGAAACGCAAAAAAAGGGAATGATAATGCTCTGCTACTTTTTATCTTCATTCATCTGCAGTAGTAAAATATTCCTATATGAGTATGTGGTAAAATAATCATTTGTCAAAGAGGTAAACTTACTGTACACCAATGGTCTGCACTTAAAATATCCCTAGTGTACTATGAACTATATAGTGTTCATAAAGTCATACTCAAGAGTCAAATATTCTTCCTTCTTCAATTACTGCAGTTTTCCACTGTCTCTAAAGATGGGTTATTAAACACTCGGTGTCAAGGCACACTACACTGTATTTGTATGATGTATGATTCATTAGGTCACTTTTTCTTTTTTTTCAAATTTTATTTCTGATTATATGTATGTATGGTTAACATGCACTCAAAATCCCTCCAAAACCCCCAGAAAACACAAAAAACCTAAAACCCAAACAAACAAACAACTACCACCACCAACAATGACAACAAACAAAACCAAATAACCAAAAGACCACAAAGAAAAAATTAAAAAAAAAGAAAAAAGAGGGAAAAAAAAGGAAAGAAAAAAAGAAAGGAGTCCCCTAAAAGCCAGGCAGTCAGTAGGCACAGTGATTCTGAGAACATTGTGCTGTAGTCCATAAAAGCCTGAGGTCATTTCTGCTTGGACATTGCATAAAGTGTGCCTGCCAGTTTCAATATATAAAATCCAGTGCCAAGTGACTGAAATTAGGGTTTTACTGTTTGATCCTTCAGGCAAGTAAGCAAATTGTCACTTTCGTTTCTCAATAATTGCTGGGATAACAGATCTGGCCATTATTTTTTCCAATCTACGCTATTAACCAAGGTATGGAGGAAGGAGTCTGGTCAAAAGTAATTAACAGTTCTGAACAAGTTTTCATTGGGGTATTTCTTTTACACATGTCAAGGGGAGTATATCTGAAGAAAAGGACAAGGCTGGTTAAATGGAAATGAAGGTTCCAGAGGAAGTTATGTTCTTTTAGAGGTAATATGCTAAAAGGCTGAGATTACAGAACTACTGCTGAAGGAGCAGCATGCTCTCACACATTGCTAAGTGCCCCCAAGCTGACATCATCATTAGTTATTTATATCATACTAATATCTGAAGGTCCTAGTCAGAAGTAGGGCCTTTGGATATCACCCTCTGTCCAAACTGGAAGAAGGTTCTCCGTGCTGAAAAACTCAGTGTCACCTAATCTCCTTGGGATTGAAGGCAAGCAGAACAACTTGGGGGGGCTTCAAACAAAGAAAAGATTTTTGAAGGAACAGCATCTCAGAGAAGCTTTTCTTGATTTGTAGATTAATAATTCCTTAATGGAACATTTTGATTTATTTGGCTGACACAGGCAAGTACTAAGAATGCAATGAAATGTTAGTCAAAATGAACATATGCTACCCTTATTCAAACAAGCATAAGTTTATACATAGTAAGCACAACATTCCTTAAAGATGATCTAAAAATAGTATATTTCATGATCTAACAGTATACACAGGCACACAGTCAAGAAAAGGAATAAGAGAGATACAGGAACATACATATTCTGTCAAGTGACTGACGGTGGAGTGTGCAATTTGAGAATTCAGAGTAGTAGCAAAATTGAAGGTTGTGATAAAACGTTTTTGAAGGTTTACTATTTTACACAACATTTCAGTCAATATAGCTGCTGTATTTGCCTTACAAGAAAACCATAATTTCTTACCAGAGAGTGAAGAAGTTCTATTTTTCTATTTTTTAGAAAGCACTTTTTCAAATCTTACTATCTGTATTCTGCAAACCCACCACTAATGGCAGGTTTGCTGGAGTGTAAACCACTCTCTACTTTGCCTTGGGCTATCTGGTTTGTTCAAGTTACACTGGAACAGAAATGGCTGTAGTTTTGGCAGTATCAGTCCTGCTTTACTATGGGGAATACATCACTATTTATCAGTGAGCATTTCCAAATGCAAATGACCCTCCAAATTAGGGATGTCCTGCCTCTTAGAACCACTACTAAATGACCACCTGCATGTGTTCATATTCAAAGCTGGTCTACTCACCCCATATGCATCTCCTCCAGTGTTTTATTCGACAATCTGTTTCAGCTTCACAAGGGAGCTAGCAAATTATGTATTGCTCATTTTGTCAAAGTCATCATTGATGACAATTCCGGCATCAAGAGGCTCATTTTATTCTGCAGATGTTTTTTTCAAATAGAAGATAAATAACGGTTTTCAATCTTTCTTTTTCTTTTTTTTTTTCTTTTTTTCCTCTTTTTATTTTTCTTTTTTTTCTTTTTTTCTTTTCTTCTTTTTTTTTTCTTTTTTTTTCTTTTTTTTTCTTTATCTTTCTCTCTTTCTTAGAGTGAGGATACATGCTGTGCTGCTAGGAATAGGAGTGGAAACACATAAAAAATAAATTAATAGAAAAGTATTGAGTCACAAGAGGAAATCCACTGCAAGCCTACAGAGCCCATTAGTATGTTATATTTAGCTCCAGCATAATGGACAGGAAAAAATAGAAAGTTGTTTATATAAAAGGAATGGTCTCATTCATATTGGATAACACCCCAAATTCCAAAACATAATTTATAGTCTCTGGCCAGCCCACAGCTATTTTGTCACACAGGATTTCCCAAGCTTACAGGGTGGCATCTTCATATAAAAAGAACAAGTGACCTCAGAAGCAAGGTGCTGGAGGAGGCTTGTTTTACATTCTGTAGAAATGCAGCTTGTCCAAGGGCTATATTTTACATTGTGAAAGGAACACACTTGCTGCCAGTCCCTTGAAGCTGGAAGTTAGTGTTCTTAATTTCAGGGCATTGCATTCACAATAAATGCAAATTTTCAAAACCCCTCATTTTTCATTGACGAATGAGGTGATTATATTTTCCAAGAAAACAAACCTCTCCATGCACTCATCACTTTTAGCAGAAAATGTGAAATTCCCTGAACCTTATTGGAAGGCTCATTGTACTCCACAGAATGTCTTTACTTCTCTGGTGGCCAGTTCCCTCAAATATGTTAGAGATACTGTTTCATCCTTTGAAAAGAAATCATGGTATTCCTCCTCTATAATTGGAAGCGACATATCATGGGATTCTCAAGGGGTGGGTGTATCAAGAAAACCAGACTTGAAAAGGCTGCCTAAGTCTCACAAAGAAGGACAGATATGCAGTCCATGTGCTGCAGTGCCCAGAGGGAGTTGACTGGAGAGGCTCTGTGTACAGGGATGGGGTTAGGAAAACAAAAGCACACTCAAAGCTGAATCTGGCACGGGGTACAAAGAGTAACAAGAAGGGTTTGCACAGATCAACCCGCTGCAAAAGGAGCACAGCGGAACATGTGGGCTCATGGCTGAGTAGGGCAGGGTACCAGGGCATAGGAGGGAGGATGGGGTGCTCCTTCCCTCAGTCCCAACTGCAAAACTGATCTTCAGCAATCCCAGGTGCGTGACACCAGGGAGAACCGGTCTGGAGCAAGGAAGACTTACCCTTACTGCAGGGGGCTCAGTTTGGGGAACATTCAAACAAACTGTACATATACACATCCATGGGCCCTGATGGGTGCACAGAAATATTTCTATATAAGATATTCTAATAAGAAAAATAATTCTAATTCTAATAATATTCTAACAAGGATAGTCAAACACCAGATGAAGCTTCACAGAGGGGCTTTGGAGTCAACTTTCCTAGAGATATTAGAAACTCAACTGGATATAGCCCTGATAAGCCTGCTCTACTTGACCTTAGTTTGAGCAGGGAGTTGGACTAGATCTCTAGAAGTGGTTCCCCATCTCAACCATTCTGTAATTCTGTCTAATTCTACATTAGGGTGTGAGACAGAAATAACTGGGATTTTAAAAGTACTTCAATTCCTTCATTAATACAGGTATTTTATGATTACAATTTTAAATTATTATAATTATTAATATTATTATATATTTAGGCATATAACACTAAAATACAGTAGCATCAAATACACTAAAAACTCCTTCTTCTTCTTCTTCTTCTTCTTCTTCTTCTTCCTCCTACTACTACTACGTATTTAGGCATAAAACACTAAAACACAGTAGTGTCAAATACACTAAAATGATGATGATGATGATGATTATTATTAATACATATTTAGGCTTATAACACTAAAATGTAATAGCGTCAAATACAAGTGACGCTACTATAGAAAAATATGTTTATCCAAAAGGACAGTTTACCAATAAAACCCATATCTCAGTCAACTGTAATTTTTTAAAGTCATGTTCAATATTGAGTAACTTTTGGAAAATGTAGCAATGTAATTTAAAATCTTCGTGTCCACTTCCTTTTTTAAATAATCTCTCTTAAAGAAACCTGAAGAAGCAATATCATCTGGTAATTTAAGTGCACACAGTAGATTTTGAAAATCAAAGCATTCTGGTAAAAATTGTCATCATCTAAATTTGTGACAGTCACACCAAATAGCAGACCCATGCAAATGTATTTGATAGGAAAAGGAATTACTTCCAATTGCCCTTAAATGGGGAAAATTTTAATCTGTTTTTCAAAGCTAGAAAACCCAGTATGGAAAATGCCCACTGCACAGCATTCTACACAGTTCTGTTAACAGCTTTTTGACATATCTGGTGCTTTCTGTTGAAGCTTCGGTGTTATATTTTAGATGAATACTACAAGAAAATGATCAATATATACTTAGTAAGTTTTCTATCCAGAACAGCCTGACAGGACAGAGAACATGAGAATCTTGACCTCATAGCAATTTAGAAATGACAGCCAGCATCAACTAAGTTGCCTCTATGCCAGTTTAAGAGCAGAGGCTAAAAAGAACCTATGATGAAATATTAGACAACTTGTAAGAAATTCACAAAAACAGATGCTCATGTATGTCCTTTTGGAAGGACGGTCCATTTTCCTTTGAAGCACACTGTAACTAATTTGTAGAAGACACCAGATAATGTCACACATAAAGGCAGCCATGTCATGTTTCAGACTGTCCAGAGCTGAAATGCTATGAAGCTAATATGAAACAAGAAAAGGCTGTTTCAAATAATGGTCAAACACCACAAATAATAATTGGTAAACCTTTTAGAATGGCAGCCCAACTGTCAAAGAAAAATTTAATATAAAATCTGCAGAATTCTTGAAGAACTGTGAAGAAATGCAGAGATAAAGCTTTTGACCAAAGTATGAATCTTATTAGCACTGAACACTTTTTAGCCTCTTGGAAATCATGAAATTCACTGGATATCACTGCAGTGACCACCCCAAATAATTGGCATTTCTCCCATTTTACCATCCCAACTAATTGGCTTTAAGATAATGAAATTTACATGACTTGTCATGAATTGCTAGAATATGCCAAAGAAAGTGAATTTTTCCATACTGCAACGTCATTCCAGTGCTGCCAGAAAAATGACAAAGTCTGAGTGTGCCACTGTTGACATTGGTAAGATTTTAGTAAAGAAGGTTAAGAAACAAAGAAATCATTCTTTAATGGAGAAATAGTTCCATGGAATCTTAATCTCAATAACCCCCAAGTATTTTAGCATGATCAGCAAGTGAAGTATTAAATAATGAGATAGTCGAAAAAAAAATGGACAAAAAAATGAGACACCTTTGCCTAAACCAATCTTACAACTGCAAAAAAGGTAAATTTCCTCAAAGACTTTCCCATTATAAAATCTGCACGTGAAAACAAGTTACCTGTGCTGAACTGGTGTGCCTCATTCAGATGTTACAGAATGAATAGACCAGTATTTCACAAAACCTTTGAATACACTTACTCACTGTGAGTACAAAACAAATATGGACATATAGGATTATGAAGTATCTGTTCCATTGAGATTTGATGAAGAAGACTGGAAAAGAACAACATTTGACAAGCAGCTGAGTTATGCAGGAACAGTTAATTAGAACAACTTATCTCCAAAAGAACCCAAGTGCAAAGCAGACTTCTCAGGCTGGGGTGTCAGTAGACTCCTCTTTTCTCCACACAAGCCACAAAATATATTCACTTTGTCTAAATATTCAAGGAGAAATAGCACTTTATTTCCCAATCATTTGCTTAGCAAGGCCTGATAAAATCAAAATATATTCCTAAAACTTGGGCTACTATTCTAGCTTTTATATATGGATTTTTAAAATATTGCTTTTTTATGTGAATCACTGTAAAGGTTTAGGCAGAAAGAGATACAAAAATTCAAATAAGGGTTTAATAAGCTTTCACTAGATTGATATAAAGAGATGGAAACCCGAAAGTATAAAAATAACAAGCTACAGACTTGTCAGCAAAAACAACCTTGCAGATCTGAGATATGAAAATTTTTAAAAAACTCATTTCAGTTAAGTTTTATTTTAACAATTCCATTTCTTTCTATTTGTAAGCCAGTTAAATTTTATTAATCTCCTACAGCCTTTTGTCACTTCATTTTTTTGTGTGTGGCCCTGTTTTATTCCCTTCCCTCACAATGTATTTTACATACTGATTTCCAGGCACAGTTTACTGTTTCCTGCAAAGAGCAGAGCTCATGAAACTAGCAGCTGAAGTTATTGTTAGCACACAAATAGACTAGGACAGATCATAAAGTCCCTGATGATGCAGGGGCTATATAACGCTGACTAACTCCAGCAGCACCAACAGAAATTTCAGAAGCCTGTGCGCAGATTTCAGCACGTCCATTCCATCCACTCCTTCCCACCTGAGAACTGCTCAGCCTGACCTTGTCACAGCCATGAGCACCCTGCACTCTTCTCAAGCTGGAAGGAATGTTTGGGTCGTTGGCCCCACCAGTTTCCTGGCTGGGGTGATGCTGGGCTGGGCACCTCCAAACACTTCATCCAGTGTCCCACACCTCTGCCCTGCGGCTCTCGGCACTGGGGCATGGCAGGGGTGAGCGGGGGGCACGAGCATGGCAGTGCCACCAAAGGAGAGCTTTGGTGGGTGTCTCATCGGCAGTGCCACCAAAGGAGAGCTTTGGTGGGTGTCTCATCAGCAGTGCCAGAACGCCTCTGAGCAAGAGGGGTTACAGAAGAGCTGTGTCAGATGCTTCACATTCCTCTTCAACTTCACCCTGGCATAACTTAAAAGCAGAGACAAGCACTAGTAAGTGAGGCACAAAAAGAAACTGAGGGACTGCTGCTATGAAGTGCGGAGTAGTTCCAAGAGTTAAACATGCTCAACCCAATTCATGTGGGGAACAAAGTCACCTTCTTACTTTTCTGAGTAGCTTCTAATCAGAATAACATGTGGAAGTGATTTGGCTCTATCTTGGTACTAATCTGCTTAGCTAAGATCAGGGCTCTATGTATGCTTTTTCCTGCTGGACCCATGCTGTGCTGCAGTGTTTTTGGCTTCTCTTGCATACCCGTAGAGTGAGCTTAGAAATTCTGCAACAGCTTCCTTAACATTTAAGAAAGGTATTTCTTGAATTAAATATGAGCATGAATAATAATATCAGGACAGAGACTCTTGTTTTATTTATTTATTTTAATATGAAATTTTATTTATTGTGAGTTCCTCACATTTTGGTGAAGACCATGTTTTCAGTCTTGGTCTTTAGTATGCAGATTCCCATTCTGGTGGCAAACTACTGTGTTACATATGCTGCAGATAAGAGGATGTGGTGGGTCTGGAGTACTCAGTCATTTGGGAGAAGCTACTTTTGTGGCTCAATTTTATTAGTGAGCCTTTCATGCAAAGTGATCAGCAGTGAAATAGTTAATGGGACTGAAAGGTAAGCTATCTGCCAGGCTTCAGAGTTAACATCGATTGGGATGAACAGAAAAGTTCACACCTCTCAGAATTAATCTCTCAGTCTGAAAGTTTTGTTCACTGTTCTGGAAGGTCACTTAATTACCATGAGAAGTACAGACATAATCATATAATGAAGGTGAAACTCCAGTATGTCTTTCTGAGGCAAGGAATGGAAAATCAAAGCAGATTCAGCAGCTCTGTGGACTTGAAATAGGTGATCTATGTTTGTCACTGTTTTGACTGATTCTCCTTCTTCAAAACAGGCAGTGTGAATCTCATCACCAAATATTCTTCGAGGTGCATGGGTTGTTTTGGGGTTTTTCTGTATTAAATATGTTCCATTCACAGCCCAGTTTTATGTGAGATGAATTACTGAGAATTATTAGCCATTGTAAATACTATTAGGAAAGCAGCCTTTTCTAGTGTATAGCACCATGTTAAAAGATTAGTGAAGTTACACTGACATTAAGCATGGTTTAACAGCCTGAATAGACAAAAAGTCTTTGGCATAAACAAAGCCCATTTGATTTTGTGTCAGTTAGTCACAGTCACTGGGAATAGCAGTATAAGAGCACTGAAAAAGATATCCCATATCAGTGCATCTGCTCTCTGTTAGGCAACCAGACAAAATGAATCCTTTTTCAGATGCTCTAAGACGGACAGAAGACTGAGGACATAACACAGAAGTCCTCCAGCTGTACCTGCAATTAGGATTTTTCTTACTCTAATGGTTGCACTTGTCCTTTCTACATCATTTGCAGCTGAATACTGTCACTAATATGCTAACTCGTCCAAGCAGGCCCCAAGTCCCACACGTAGACAAACCTGGAAAGAGTGCTGAAAGGAAGAGGACAATATTTACCAATACTATTGTGAGTCCTGGAACTCAAGAAACATGTTTTCCCACCAGTTTTTATCTTGCCTTAATTGTATATATATTTTAAAATGCTTATAATTTATAAAGTGTACTTCTCATTTGCATATTTGTTAGTCTAAAGCATGCAAAAGATATTCATGCTCACATGGGAATTCTTCTTTCCCATGTGGGGAATGCTGGAGTGCTTTTTTTCCCTTTCTGGTTACACAATTTCATAAAATATATAGATTTATTATTTCATTAATTATCAACTAATTATATTAATTAATTATTTTAAAATGCAGATTTAATTATTTTCAAAAATGAAGGGTAAAGGTACCCTTCAGTCAAATTTGACTGAAATTAACTAATGAGGTCACAAGTTATTAGCAGAGAGATACAAACTGATAGACACAAATATCCACATTCTCTGACCTCCTTGGGAGTGTGAGTAAAAGAAATCTCTTTTCATCTCAGTTTTCAGAAGCTTGAGTTGTAAAAGAGATTTCAACTCTTTCCACTCCAGTACTTGAAGTTTGAGCTGCTGGATCTTTTTGACCAAATAGCTCTGTATTACTCATCTCTCAAGTAAGATAATTATATTTGGAGTAGCATTACGGAAAAATCTACTTGTCAGCATCTGCCTGTGGTAAATATCATGGTCCTGGGAAGAAATACTCTAAGCAGCTGGTGTGAGGAATTTTAGGAGTGTCTCAGGGAAGCCCAGCCTGAGGTTCTGGCTGTGTTTGTAGCATCTCTGTGGACACGACTTGTCACAGTGGGGGAGGAAACTTGGAAGGCTCCATGATTTGGCTCAGCAGGCAGTGTGTGAGATGTGCTGGCAACAGCCAGGCCACAGAGTCTCACAGCAACACACTGTCTGGTGTGCAGGCAAACATGGGATAAAAACAAAACCAAAGAGGCAGCATGGCAGGAGCACCAGAAACGTCCTCCCATAGAATTGCTGCTTTCTACAATGTCTTAACCCAAGAATGAAAATACTGGAAGTGGGAATTGAGTCTCTACCCAGATGTCAGCATGTTGTAATCACACTGTCACAATGGAAAAGTACATTAAACATGAATCGGTGGCAAGTTTTGGTAGGTAATATATTTCCTGTATGGAGTGACAGAGTAAGTTCTTTACCCAAATCTGAGAAATCTCAAGGAAGATAAACATTTAAATAGCAGAGCTGGGAACTCTTGTTCTGTGGCTGAGTTACTATTGTCTCTGGAAGAAAAACAGGTTCTCCTGTAGCAGGCTGAGACTTTGGGAGACAGTGGTGGAATAAGTTCTGAATCCTAGAGGACTTTCTCCAAAAAACATGGACTGTTGAAATGCCCAGTGTCAAAACAGGGATAGCTGGTTGCACAGAACAAGCATATAACTTCAAATAACCTTAAAAGAAAAAAGAGAAAGGATTTTGAGTGCAATGGTCTAGAGACAGCATAATTTTTCTGTAAAGTGGGTACAAATACACAAATAAAAATGCTCAGCCTTATAATAATTCACTCAAGAGAAGTGGAGAAGTGGGAAAAAAAAGTCCTAATCTCACTGTTACCAGAGAAAATGAAAATGGCAGTGCATGCAGTGACTGAGAACAGTGATTTCCAATACAGAGAAGACTATCTGCAAAGTGACTTTGGCAAATTCAAAGTTATGTGCTGATTCAAATATATAAACACAGAGCAGAAGAAGGCTGCCAGCTGAAAGCTGCCATATTGATTGTGTTACTAAATAATCAGCAACCTATTGCTGTTCAATAGTCCAGCTGAATTGTGGAGCCAACTGCAGCACAGCTCCAGCATTGCATCTGAGTGCTAATATCAGACTTAAGGAATGTGACAAAGGACTGATTATATTTAGTAAGAGCTTCCTAAGGCACTACATGCATTCAGGCTGTCAATAAGAAAAATCCTGATGCAGGCCATGCTATTACTTGGAGTATATAGCTGTTGACAAAAAAGGATATCAGTGGCTTCCTGAGCAACAAGGCAGAGCAACTCATAGAGTCATAATATCATAGACTTTCAGAACAGTTTGGATTGGAAGGGACCTTTAAAGATCATCTAGTTCAACCCCCCTGCAATGAGCAGAGACATCTTCAACCATATCAGGTTTCTCAGAGCCCCATCCAGCCTGATCTGGAATGTTTCCAGGGGTGGCACCCCTCTGGGCAATAGATAGCAGCCTCATAAGAGTGCAGACTTATAGAGAAAAACAGAGCATTCATCTTGGGGTCTGTGAAGAGCTGAAACCTAAGGACGTATTTCAGAACACTCTGAGGTCAAAGTCAAGGTAGAACTACTGAAATGCAAAGTGTCATTAGCTGTGATGAGGCTGGTGAAGAAAAAGCTGACAAGGCTGCAAACAAGAGGTGTTATTATGCTCATTGAAACTAAGACAGACTAAATCAGCAGCTGAAAAGTAGTCAGAGAGTCTTCAGGTAAACCTAGGATCTGCTCTGAGCCAAAATCATTGAGCAGAGCACTTTAAAGAAGTCAGTATCTATTGCCACTTACTGCCGAGCTGGCAGACATGAAGGAAATATGGCAAAACTTTCAGTAATTTTTTGCCTTCTGCACATACCCTTGAGATACTTTTGAACCTTAAAACAGTGATGCAGCATGGGACTTGCAGGAGAATCTCAAGTGAGTTGAAAGAATAAATAAATCTATAAGCAAGCACTGGCTTTAAGGTGCTAAGGTATTTATGCAACAGCTGGAGGTGCCTGACACCTCAGGAGAGGCCAAAGGGGCTTTTTGCAAAGCCCACTGTAACAGAGCCCTGACAGACACAGGGAAATGATACGTCAGATTTAAGAGGAAGTGCTGGCTTTACTTCCTGCATTAAACCAGTTTTTTTGAGTGCAAGGGAGATCTCTGCCTCAGTACAACAGGACACCATAGAAAGGCAATGCTGAAAGCTGCCAAATGACAGGAGCACAACCCTAAGCCTCCAAAGGCAAAAAATGAAGATGTGATGTCCAGAAAAGTGACTCAAGGAGACAAGCAAGTTGACCCAAGCACACATTTAAACCAACTGAACAGAAGGATTTTCCAGTCAATCTAGTGCCAAGATTTTTGTCTTCCTAATCATCATCATCATCATTTTCCTAAATGCAATCCTGGGAAGATCTGTATTGTACAGTATATTGGATAAAACAGTCTTGTATAGTTTTTAATCCACTTCTTATAATCCCATGAACAATCTTAACAGCTACTTACTCTTATTGGTAAGTATTTTCTTCTTACATTTCTTCAGTCATTATAGACAATATTTATAACAGCTGGAAAAAATTATACTGTGCAAGGTCCAAAACCAATTTGTTGATTTATAACTACTATAATTTCACAAATATTTCTAGGTGTTTCCTGGTCTGAAAGGATCTTTAAAAATCTAGAGCTCCAGCCAGAGATCCAGGAGAGCTGCCTTTAATTCACTGTTCCACCACAGACTTGCTGTGTGAATTCCAGTTTCTTATACTGTGAGTCATATCTAATTCTTAAAGCATGTCTATGTGTGTGTCTAATTGCACTTGCCTATCCCAATGCTGTCTGATGCACACTAATTACAAGAGTGCTCTGAAATATGGTAAGGTTGGACATACACACACCAAGCCTACACATGCCTGCAGACATTTACTTTTTTGTGTGAATATGTCTTGACGTTAATGCTTAAATAACATCCAATTAATTACATAATACTATTTACAGGAGCAAAGTTTAATCATATTCTCATTAGCAGCTTATTATAATCATTACTCATTATTTGTATACAAACCACATGAATTAGCATTTTATGTTCATGAGGGATATGACCATATATGTATGTATCTACTACCTACCTGCCCTTTTAAATTACAAACTGCTTAGAATTTTATTAATTTATCAGGTCTTTTCTGCAAATTTTTGTATAATGTCCAATAATAACTCCTACACTCATATTAAATATATTTTGGATCAATTTGGTACTATTTCATTGCCAGAAACCAAAGTTACATCCTTCTTGCAAGGCTTTCACAGGATATCACAATTAATGATCATTCTGTTTTGTACAACAAAACCTTATACTTCTCACATATCATTCATTAGAAGTAATAATAGCATTGATTTTTCCATTTCTTTACAACTTTGAATTAAAAATTAAATGAATTGCTAATATTGCTGCACAAGGATATTGCTGCCTCCTATTACACTTCTTGTTACATTTATGCTGGAGAACCTACATGTGAGACCAGAATGCAAGAGATTTAGACTGCAATCTGAAGAAAGGTGTTTCATTATTTGAGAAGCATTAGACACAAGGAAGGGAATAAAAACTTTGATTCTCTTTTCAAATCCAACAGCAGCTTAGAAACATAGAATCATCTAACCATTAGGTTGTCCTTTGAGATCATGGAGTCCAACCTTTCCCAGCACTGAGGTCAGGCTGATAGGTCTGTAGTTGCATGGATCCTCCTTCCAGCCCTTCTTGTGTTACATTTGCTAACTTTCAGTCAACTGGAACCCCCCCAGATAACCAGGACTGCTGGTAAGTGATGGAAGGTGCCTCAGTGAGCTCTTCTGCAAGCTCCTTCAGTACCATTGTGTGATTCCCACACATCCCCATAGACTTGTGTGTCTAAGTGGCGTAGCAGGTCACTTATCATTTTCCCTTGGATTATGGAGGCCTCATTCTTCTCCCCATCCCTGTCTTCCAGCTCAGGACAGGGGTATCTGGAGAACAACTGGTCTTTCTATTAGAGGCAAAGGAGGCATTAAGTACCTCAGTCTTTTCCTCATCCTTTATCACCACGTTTCCCCCCACATCCATTAAAGGATGGCGATTCTTCTTAACGCTCCTTTTGTTGCTGATGTATTTATAGAAGGAATTTGTATTTTCTCTCATGACAGTAGCTAGATGAAAATCTGGTTGCACTCTGGTCCTTCTGTTTTTCTCTGCACAATCTCATTACATCCTCCTGAGTTGCCTGCCCTTCTTCTGAAGGTAATAAACTCTGCTTTTTTTCCCAGGTTCCGGTCAAATCTCTCTGTTCAGCCAGACAAATCTTCTTCCCATCTGGCTCATCTTAGCACACACTGGGATAGCCTGCTCCTGTGCCGTCAGGATTTCCTTCTTGAAGAATGTCCAGCCTTCCTGGAATCCTCAGGATTGCCTTCTGATGGGACTGTCTCAACCAGCCTCCTAAACAGGCCAAAGGGTTCTGCTGAACCCCTTCCTTCTCAGACAATCAAAAACTTGTGTCATTTCATACTGCTGGGCTCCAGATGGCCTCCAGCCACCGCATTACCCACCAGTCCTTCTTTGCTCACAAACAGCAGCTCGGCAGGACATCTCCCTCTGCTGGGTCTCTCACCAGCTCTGTCAGAAAGTTCTCTTCCACACAAGAACCTCCTAGGCTCTCCTCTGCCATGTTGTATTTCCAGGAGACATTTGGTCAGGTAAAGTCCCCTGTGAGAACACAGACTACCACTGAAGATACAAATCTTCAGGTGCTTTTACTGAAGCAGCTAAGCCATGTCAAGGGGAAAGTGTCAGGATCAAGCAGGACACTTGTTCTGGATTCATTTTATGAATTTAATGCACCAACTACAAATGGCTGCAACCCTCATTCATTACTTGATACTTTTCCTCTCTTGACGGAGAGAATAAAGAAGAGAAGAGTATTGCTGCCAGACAGACTTTCTTTTCAAGACATGGCAGAAAAAAAAAACTAGGATGAAAAAAGAAAAGAGAAAGAGAAGGACCATAATTTCAGTTTGGTGGTCTCACAGAGTTCCAGGAGAGCCACGCGTGAGAACATGGGGTTGTTTTCCAGATGTACTCACTGCTTCCCCCAGGCAGACAAATTGCCACTTTCCTACCCGTTTTTGACAGGGAAATCTGAGGACCCACACAGCTCTGATACATTTTCTCTTAATACATTATCCTTTGATAGTGGATTAGACTGGAATTGAAAACTTTTTACTTGAAAAATGTGAACACGTAATCACAGAAAGAGGAATTTGTTGGGACCTATGGAGCTGGGCTGGCTAAAATTTCAGCTTTTTCTCAATTAAAAGCAAACAAGAAGTGCTATTTTTTTCTTGAGGGAATGTAGCTTTACTCTGATAGATAATATGAACTCAGATGTTCTCCTTTCAGCATGGGGTGGGGAAGCATAATGTTCCCTTCCAGTTTAGTGATATTTTGTATTAAACCCATTGCAAATTAAGCTGATTGCCTAGAGACTATAGCTACTGCTTATGGCTTGCAAGAGAGACAAGGCAGTGTAATGATCTGTGACTGCATACCCTACATGTCGACTGCAGCCATCAGTCAACTGCATAATCCTCAGCAGCAAGATTCATTAAAGTCAGTGGGAGTCATGTTGTTAGAGTGCTGTGTGCAATTTGGGAAACATAGGGGTTAATACTATAGATTCAAGAATCTCGGTTTAAAAATAGGTGAAAAAGAAGCTGCTAGAGCAGAAGTGGAAGCATCCAGAGAGTAGTGTTTGTGACTATAGATTACTCTTAGATTTTCACCCCATAAACATTTTGAAAAGAAACAAATGACAATCTGTCATGTCTTGGGAGGTGGCATTCCTTTTTTATTATACCCATCAAAATTACTGTTTCCATTTATTAAAAAATAGTATTTTTTTCAAAATTATTGCATACTTATCAGTGTCTCTACAACCTCTTCCTTCTCAAATAACTAACTTTAATGTACAAATAACTCACTTTATTATATGGGACCCTGGGATCTGAAAGTGTTAACAAGAAAGTTAAACCTTAATTATGGGCTGTAAGCTGCTAAAGGAAAAATAGTAGAGTGTAGCAATGACATCTGGACTAGTACTAGTGCACGTAATTCATATCTGTCACTGACAACTCACTGGCTTACATTTAATTCACAATCATCAGTCATGTATTCTCTGCTAAGCAAAAAAAGAAACCACAGCAGCATCAGGAGTAGAAAGCATGCCTTCAGAGAACAGATTTTCCATGTGCCATGATTCAAGTGGATGGCCTTACAGGCATAAATAAAATGGACAAATAACTGTCAATTAATATAAAGTGACTGAGAGTTTCATATGCTGTGTTAACATTTAATCTACCATAGTTAATGACTTTTTGTAGTTCTCCTCTTACCCATACACCCTCTGAGTTTGACTTTGTCTTTGGTTTGAGGGGGATTGCCTCTGCTCTCTGTCTGTAAATCAGGGCATAATTTAGCAAAGCAGCATCCATCAGCTAACAGAAAATAAGTATTCTTCTTCTTCAAAATCTGAGAATCTGAAATAGTTACAAGATCTGTCCAGAGGCTGGTTAAGCATTTGCTCTGCACAGTTGCATATTTGTCTGTTGAATATGAAGTGCTGGAAGTCAGTTTGAGTAAGAACAGAAAATACCAACTTAAACTTTGGGCAAAAAACTACTCTCTTTAAGTCTTGTATTATACCTGCTTTTCTGTTTGAAATGTGTAAGCAACAACCCACAGGTGTCTAGAAACATTTCAAACATTAAACTGTTGCTTCCATGGCTCCACAACAAGAAGACATATGGACACAGCTGATTTTCACTTAACAAGGCAGTTGAAGCCACAAAATAGCAGAAGCTATGGTAAATGCAGACCTCTTTGATCCCAAACTAAATGACAATTTTAGCACTAGCTCTTGTCCAGATGCTTTTGTTACAGATCAGAAAACCTGTTTGGCAAGCTCTCACTCATTTGGCTATAAGCATTTCAGTTGCCCTCCCACTAGATGTAGTCTCACCACATAAGTCATGTTTCAAGACAGAGTGAACAGATGAGCTTGTCTCACTCAATCACTAATATTGATTCCCACATTCACACAGAAGAAAATGCAACTTTGAATTGTCTTGGCAGAGCATAGACCTTGCACATGCACAATTAAAGATTAAAGAATTAGCAAGTGCCCTAATCAAAGCCCTGCAGGGTGGATTCTACTATTTGACCACACTTCATTATCTTTGTCCTCCTCATGCTACAAAGTGACCTCTGACTAGGTGCACTTTTTACTGTGGTTTATGGCAATTATGATTCTTGTTCATGGTAGATTGACTAGAATCTCTTTGGACTACCTAGTGTATAATCTTTCTTTATGCATTTCTACTATAGTATCATATGCATTAGCACGGGCCCTCTGGGTATCATTTTATTTCAGCTTTCATGTATACATTCTAATTATCTTACTACTGTACTGCCATTGGAGCTGAATGCTGAAAATAGAATCTACTTTTCACCAGGTCCACCACAAAGTTACAACTTGTGACAATTTAGGTTAGCCTTCACCAATAAATATGAAATAGGAGGTCAATTCATAGCATGCTGACTACTAAATTAACAAGTTAAAATGGCATAAAATTACGAGATTAAGCTATCCTCTTCTGAAATAACTATGTTTTATAAGAAACCCCAGTCATAATGGTATAATGTGTTTAAAACTAACATTTTCTGGTAAAATGAGTTCTATGGAAATCTATTATAACTTTGTATTTTTTGCATTAGAGTAGCACCTTAAAGTTTGGGCCCACTCTGCTAGACACTGAATAACAATTTTATCTGTATTTATAGTCCTCCTGCCCTGCCTAAGCACCAGTCTTGATCAATTTCCAAAATCCTTCTAATAACCCTTAAAACTCTACCACTTCCAAGTGTTCCATTACCCACCTGTCCCAGTAAATACACCTAAAATATTATTTTCAATCTGTTCTTCATCTTATTTTCCCATAATGTCAAAAGAAGTGTCCTGGTTCTGGACCTGCTAGTTCACACACCTCAGCATTCCCTGTCGCTCCTCCATTAAATCGATCCCAACAGCCAATGTCCTTGGTTTTGGTGGAGCATTGTCCACTGCTGCTCTCACCAGGCTTGAAGGGAAATTTTGAGGTTGCTGAGCTGCTCTCTTCCCTTTGTGCCCATTGTAGTTTTGCTGAGCAACACACTGCCACTTATCTTGGCTCCTCAGTCAACAGTGCCAGGGTTGGCTCCCTTGCACAAGGTGTTATCATTTATTGCTGCTGTAAAATGGAAACTCTTTCTCTCCTTCCTAGCACATCATTCACAGAAAATGGTAGGGGATTAGATCATATTTTAAGGAGGACCTTTTGAAAATAAACATCTAGCATTACATTTTGAGGCAACAGTGGCCCCTCCTCTTGCTAGTATCTTCCCTTCTCACATCTTGTTTCATACACCACACATGAGGATGGCTTTTAATATAAAAGCAGTATAACAATTCATAGTGACTCCCTTATTTGCAAATTTGGAAAGAGAGCTGTTATTTCAACAAAGAGATAAAGAGCTAATTGCTAAGAACATCACCCACAGCATATTGTTGCTTTTTAGAGTGGTACAATATTTTTATATTCAGTGTACTCCCAGATGAATTAGAGGGGTGCATTTTATACTGAGATTTGTGGCAGATCTCTTTTAGTATTCATAGGTGTGCCAGCATAATACAATTCATTTAGGAATATGACACATCTGTGTAATTTGTAGGTGTTGACTGTCTAACCTTCAGACGACTTGATAGAAAAAGTAATTCATCCCTAACAGAGACCTTTATTTTTCAATTCATAACATTCTATTTAATGTATTAGAAGTACATGAAAAGAATGGGAAAACAAGAAAAGTGAAAACAGGAAAAGTTAAAAGAGGATGAACATTTTAAAAAATAATGTAGAGATGGATTATTCCATATTTTTCAAGTCCCTTGTAGTGAAAGTTCTATCTGCCTTTCAATGGGTCTGTCTTACTTATCTTTGTGATCAAGTAAGAGAAAAGCCATTGCAGTCCTATATAGATATGACATTTATTTCCCACCAATTCAGGCAACTTGAACATGGCAATACTAAAAATGTGTTATAAATATTTCATTTCACTATTAGGATCATCTTCAAACATGATGCAGTACATTTACATGCCTTAGCAGTGGGGTGATATATACAATTGTATAATGTTTGTTACCTCACAATAATTTTTATCAAAATAAACCAGAAATTACAGATATTTAAGGAAGGACAATAAAAAAAGCTAGATAAGCTGCTCCTGTGATTTTATGTATCTTCTTTTTGAAATGAACCATTTAATTGCAAAAGAGGAAGTTTTTACTGTTCTGGATAATAAGATCTCTCACTTAAAAAGGCCTGGTGCATTCAGAGAGTTTTGCCACCCCATGACCCACCAGAGTACCAAGATGCTATTACCTGCAGAATAGCTCACAACTATTCGAGGCTAAGTAATTTTGCATTTTGAGAAATGTAATTTATGGTCAGATTACTATTTTCCTTTTCGTATTAAGAGTGTCTTCCAAACATCCTTTGCAGACTATGGTCTTACCTGGATCAGAAATAGTTGGTCATGAGCCTGGGTTTTCTGAGTTAATCTATATGTTTTTTGGGGGGTTGTGTTTTTAATTTTTTTTGTTTGTTTGAATTTCTTGAAATGTACACAGTATACAACTTATCTGCTCTTTGCTCCATACAAGAAAATTTGTTGAAAGGAGCTTTAGGTTAAAAATAATGTCCTGTGTGAGCCATTCCTGGGCTGCAGCGCTTATCAGGATTTTGCTTGTGTCTGTCTCCCCAAGACAAGCCACTGCTGCAGATTCTTCACCCAGAGCTTTATTCCATTCTCCAGCCCCACTGCTTCCCACTTCTTTAGCTGATGTGGACCTTTCTTGTGGCCTCAAACTTCCTTCTGTTCTGCTGTGTGCTGGCATTTTTCTCTACAGGAGGGCTCAGATGATCCTACTGGGTACAAAAGTGGTTTTAGTGATCAGTAATTTGAAGTCAATAAACCTCTTTAGTATCAGGGGTTATTACTGTGCCTAGCTCCATTCCTAGCCTACTTCCCAACCCCAAGCTTCTCTTTGCAGGAGGGGACAGCAGAGCCTCAGCATTTGCCAGTGATGCAGTTAACAACAGCAATTGCTCCAGATAAAAAGAGCTACATCATCATTACCAGGAGGGAGGACTGCCTCTAACAAATCACATTGCACCAACAATCGGATAATTGGATCCCTACTGGAAATGCAGCCTGAGTAATAATTTCAGATGGCACTGATGGTGTTATACAGAAATGAAACCTCTATTATCATATTCCAATGGATCCAGTTCTAACTGCAGGCAAATGGTTTAAAGGTACTGCTGAATCCACGCACATCTGAACTTCCCGGGAAAGGTTAATCCACTTTGAAATTGATGCCAAATTGGCAAAATAATCCTTTCCTTCTGAACTCAAATTCTTTGGTTTACTCATATGGGGAATGTGAGAAAACAATTTTTTTTTCTAAAATGCACACCAGAAGGAAAAACCTCCTCGACCATCCAGTATATTGTACATCTCTTGGCTGGATGAGTGTGAAACATATTCTGGAGCGTGGTAGCGTGCGCGGATGTGATGTGCTACTTTCCTTACAGTAATGAATTTTATGCCTGCCTGTTTCTGTTCCTTTGTCTATTTTTAATTCAAATATGTAAAAGCTTTTCTTAATACAGAGTCCCAGGTGTCAGTTGCTGCCTGGAGTCCCTTTTCTTTCCTCTATTGTTCTCTTAATTGTTACTTCAAAACAATTAGCTGGGCATTCATATGCAAATGAATGCAAATGTACAGGGGATTGGGTGTGAGAGAATACCACCACTCGTTAATTTCCACTTCAAGGTCTGCTGGTAGGAACAACAAAATTGCTTAACAATGTATTTTTCCTGGGCCATAAAGGGTGAACTCGCAAAGATTCCAGCGTCCTGCTGGCTCGGCAATTGTTAAGATTCTGCTGTTTCTTGGTAAGATTTTTATTTATTTATTTGGGTCTAGAGACTGTATTAGCCTTGTAACCCTAAACTACCCCTGCCCTAGTTCATTTATGCTCAAGGCTGTGCCTAATAATTTGGATATAATCCTGATTAGGATATAAAGTAAATTATTAATATTGCTGCTATTAATGTGATTCACTAAGGGATAAAAAACTCTCACATGAAGGAATTCCTCATGTCTCTGAAAAAATAAAGCTTTTATAATTTATAAAAGAGTATGGTTTATTGCATTGAAACCTTAGAAGAGAGATACACTGACTGATAGACTGTGGCTGGGATGAATCTTAGAGAGACTTAGCCAGTTGCTAAGATAAATCTCATCTCTTTTGGAGCAGTTGTATTTATCGTATAAATCTGCATTCCCTTTCAGGCTGTATAGTAAAACTCCTTGTGAAAAATAGTTAGTTATTCAGCATTCAGGACTGCTTTACAAAGATAAATACCTTAGCTTTTCATATGCAATTAATACACAGAAACCAATTAAAAGACGAAATCCTGAAGTCGTTAGGTAGGAAAAATTCAGAACCACAGACTGTCCTGAGCAAGAAAACCCACAGCGCAGCAGGAAAACTCTATCACTCATCTGTAACTCTCCTACCAGGATCCCTACCAGGGGAAAAGTTGCCTCTAGGAGGTGTAACTTTAGGAAGATATTTCTGAGACTGAGGGAAGAAGTGATTAACTTTTCACTCCACAATGATTTCTCTTTTACATTACCTTAGTGTTCTTCCACTTCCATCTCTGAAAATCATCTACACAGCAATAAGGGACCACAGTATTTACCCCTCAGGGCAGGCAGTGTCCTTGTTTTGCAGTGTTATTCCCGTGTTTCACCAGACACATTCCTGGTGGAAGAGAAAGACATCTGCTAGGTGGTGGGAGTTGACTTGAATTCCCTGCTCCATAACTTGTCAAGGGATGATGTGCTGACTGTATAGGCATGGACACGAAATTCTGCTTGGATGTATAAATGCTACTGGAATCAGTGCAGTCAGATGTTTGCATGCTTTTGTTCAGACCTCAATTGCCCTGTGTCCTGAATTCCTGCTCCTGGATGGGCTAACAGCATTGCCCTCACAGTGCTGTTGTGAGAATAAACACATTTAAGACTGGGAGGGCCTTGGGCTCAGCAATGATAGGGACTATATAAATACTTGCAGCAGTGAGGCACTACTGTTTATACTGCAGCATAAACAAACAGGAACAAGGCAGCTATAACTGGTTTGGGGAATATTATCTGGCCCCGGGAGTAATATAAGACCATATTCAAATTGCAGCTAGCACTGCACACCTGAGGAGAAAACCTTGTACACCTGCAGAGGTGGCAGTGAGAAAGGGGGACACTCCTCCTCAGTCACCCCCAGATCTTCTCTATGGAAGAGTGGATACTGTCAGCAGTAATTTGGATAGCTGCCCCCCACAAAGCTGCACAACATGTGCTTCAAGGGAAAGAGGGGTGATGAGTATTGTTACCTTCCTGCCTTTCCTCTATGTATCCTCTATGACCAGTGTTCTATTTAAATCAGCTTTTTCTTTTCTTTTTTTTTTTTTCACTCCCTGAGCATACCCATTTATGATGATTTAACCTTAGGCACAGACTTAAAGGCTTTGCCCAAAACTAATATACAAATTTCAGAAAGGGTCTTTAACCATAATACTTCTATTTTCCCCTCGTTAAAACTTGGAGAAATTGAAATATCTGTCTTCATTACAACATAAGCACCTGTGGAAACTTGGAAGGTACTGGATATATCCCCTTAAGGGAAGAATGAATGTCTCATCCCAGCAGACTATGCCCTTGCTGATACCTGCTCATACCTCACCAACCAATATATTTTATCTTCATATGTGGTTGAAATAGAGCAGATTTCTGGAACTTAAACAGGCAAATAAAACACATTCATCTTCCAATAAACACACAGGAAGTTATTATTAGCCAGTGGGCTAATAGTAAAACACCCTGAAATACAAGAGAAGGATGATTTGAACAGGTGAGGTTTTAAAACATGTTTTATCCTGAAGTTTCCACTAAAGCTTTTTCCTTAACAAGTTGTCAGAGACCTTTGCCTTTTTCTTTATAAGGCTGACAGTTACAAGTTGAAAGTTCAAGGAAAATTTTCAGTGGAAACAAGAGATAGATGCTGGCAGGGTGTTTCAACAATGGTCTGTTTGTTTTGGTAACAAGATTCAAAGAATGCATTATTTATAGTGCTCTGATATGCACATATGGCTCTGGTTGTATGCAGCAACAGAAGTGATTTCTTATAATCTGTCTGCACAGCACTCCCAGGTGCTGTCAGGGCTGGAATTTCAAAGCAGAGCTGGAAGAAGGAGTTCCTCCTCCCTAGACTGCTCATTCCCACCCCATGCTCGCTCTTCCTCCTCTTTCAGCACAGGCGCTTATGCTAGATTTTCCAACAGATCAAGGAATCAGTCCAGGTTGAAACTCACTTGGACTGTAAAATCCTCAAACAAGCCAACAACTTTAAATGCTTTAATTGTTATACTTATGATACTTGGCCTGAGTGTCCCACAGTGTGCTCCTTTAGGAGACTTCATTGTTGTCTTTTCTTCACATTCTTCTTTACTCTAAAACTTATAAAAAATTCCCTAGCTCTGCTTACTCTAATACTACTACTACTACTACTGTTCTTGGTCATTACACATATTAATGTTATCTTGTATCTCTATTTTAGTGTATACATGCATGTCAGCAGTAGAATTGTTATGTGGTAAACAAGTTTACTAAAAACATTACATAAAATGTAAATAATATATTACATACATACATAGAGAAATATATAAACACAGACATATGTACTGGGATCAGAATCATGCCTTGTGGTCATTACACGTAGAACATAATGAAGTGTTCCTTAGGCACTATAGCTCCTTTTGCTCTCTGGCCACAGCAATGGCTGATGCAATTTGGACAAAAAGAAGTCCCCTGTTTTAAGTCTTTCCTTCTGTGTGCTTTCAGCACTTTGAGGATTAATCAGATAGGACCATATTCAGATACTGAAAATTCCATTAAACTCCAAATGCCTCGTGTTTTCCACGAACCAGTGAAAGCCTTAGGTATTAAGAAATATCCAAGCAGTTGGAAATGCTAACTTTAGACTTCCTTCAAAGAGTCCAGAGATTGCCTGAGCTACTGATCTTCTCCAGAGATGGCTGATACATCACAACTTGCTGCAGCAGCCCAAAGCTTTCATTACTAGCCAGCAATGCAGCCTATTCTGTGCGTTTTACAGCTGAGAAAGGAAGTCTGAACCACTCTTTCCACTTCTGTACTTGGCTCCTCTGATGGGGTCTAGAACAATGTTCCTTTATGTTCTTTGCTCTTGTCAGCAAACTATTGCCAGGTGCTCACAGATGTCCCACTTCTGAAATGCCTGGAACATCAATATAAAGCATAAGGACGTTTTGAATAAATCTGGTCTCTTCGAGGCAGGTAGCTGTGGTGAAGCTCCTGATGGGTAAAAGAAATTGCAATAATTTAAAAGAGGGAATATTCCTGTGTATCAAAGCCTTGGCTGTAGTATAATATATATCTTACATAGCTTTATGCAGTATGGATAAATAGAACACAAATAGTGTTATCCCATTGTCAACATCAAAGCATGCATATTTCAGAAAGTGAAAGTATGATTGGAACACAATTCAAGGCATAAAGGTTTTCATATCTCTGCAAAATGCATATATGTGTATATATATTTATATTTATATATATATTAATGACTTATTTTGCATAGTACACTTTGTAAAGCTCAGATCTCTTGTCTTTAGTGTGTTCTAATGTCCTTTCTTTTATGTCTTATTCCTCCCAATAAGAACATAATTCTTTTTGTAGCAGACAAAATCCCCTACTAGCCTTTCTCCTTGCTAATCTTTCTACATTTTTCCTTATCTCTTCCTTTGTGCCTATTGTCTGATTGTGCCTCTTACACAGGCCTTCACTCAAGGTTAGTGAAATTAAACATTAGCTGGCTCAATAGGTAGCTAGTAACAGTAGTTTATCTACCAAGATAAGCTTGCAGGTTTTGGATGCCTGAAGTTTCTTCTTTTCCACTTTCATTATTTTAAGGCATTGTTATTTGAGGAGTTAGTGACCCATCTCCCTTAATGTTGCTTACAAGCAGTTTCCCTATATAAGACCCTGTGATAATTTCTACACTGTCAAGTTGCAGCTAAGATAGTTTTAATACATCACTTCCTGGAGCAAGAGGCCATACTTGTTTCAGAATGTATCATATTGTTTCACTTCTAATAGCTTATACATACTGGAAATCCCATGTTCATCTGGTGTGCTGCAAGATATTTATATTCTAAAATGTAGCCTAAGGAATCAAAGCAGCAAGGCACTTTGGGCACAATACTGTAGGCTTCACTCTGTTACAGAGGCAAGAGAGAGAAAAGCAGATTTGCCCTGTATCTTTATGAAGATAGGAAGAGCAGAATGTTGCCAGGATATTCGTAGCTGAAGCTTTATAAATGGAGGAATGGATGTGAAGCCTGGTCAGAGACCTAATGGATTCATATAAATTCGAGATGTCTGTGTTATTCCGCTGGTCTGTGTGTTGTAGGAAAGGGATGATCAGACAGTGGTTGCTTCCCTTCTGTGTGACACCCTGAGAGGTCAAACATGGGAATTTTGTAGCATACCCCCTTCTGAACTAGTTATTACAAAGCAGATCCACATCGCAGGCAAAGATAGAAATTTTTAATTTTTCTACAAAAAACAGGGTCTCAAAGAGCTGATGGCTGGACTTGTGCCTCATGCTTTGTCTGAAACCCTCCTTTTAACAGGGTTAGTTCAAAAAGAGATTCACCACGTTGGAAAGCCTGATTAGGAGCTGCTGCTATGATCCCAAGCTTCCAGATCCTGGCAGTCAAAGAAAAGACACAGATGTGACACTCAAGTGCCCAGGATAAACACAGCCCTTTTCAAAACAGCAGAGCTACAATTCACAAGAGTTTGTTTAAACCCTGTTTAAGCGGACTCAGTCCAGAGCTAGTGCTTGGGACAAAGTCTCCTTGTCCAAGACAGTTTTTTCTCTTGTGCACAGTCAATAAGAAGTGCAGACATCATTAGGACATCAGACATCTCTGATGAGATGTGACTGGTTACATTGTGTGGTGCAGACACTCGTGACTGCCTTTTTCAGAGAGACTTTTCACGGCTCTGAGTGACCATCCCTGGTGCCAGCAGCTCACTGCCAGCCTTCTGCAGCTCAGCAATTGAATAAACCAATCTGCCTCCTATCCTCCAGCTCCTACAGCTCACAGCACAGCAAAAGGGTGGCTGGGGACTACTAGAACACGTCCTGTCGTGGGGCATTGGACTCTGCTGCCGACTGATGGTCTTTTCCACACAGAAGCTGGTACTCTGCTTTGACACACACTGCAATTTTTCACTGTAAACCTGCCCTTTTTGTTGCTGCTTAGTCACTGCAGAAGAATCTATCAAAAGCTTAGCAGTGTTTTTGGATATTTTTTTGCTTTGGGGTATTTCCTAGATTCTGGTATTTAGTCCAGGTGCTGCTAAAATCTTGCTGTGCAGTGTACAGGCTATTGTAGAGAAAGCTTCTCTATTGCAGAGAGGCTTTCTCTACAATAGCCTGTGGATTTTAACAACTGAAGCTGTCACCAATTTTTTTTCCCACCAGCATAGTTGGAGCAGATCTTAGGTCCTGTTAACTGCTCATCCAAAAAATTTTCCAATGATTCAGTTAATGCAAAACCAGAATTCAGCATCTGAAGTATTCTCTCATTTTGGGTAACATTTTCTAAAATTATTTAACAGGCTGTTGTAAATCAGTTATAGTTTGCTTTTTTTTCCAGTTCTTTGCTTCTCATTGAAGTCTAATTTTCACAATCTATCTCCTTTGTCTTCAGTAGCTATAGTGTACATCACCAGCTATGGTCACCTACAATAGCTTACCAGTTTGGGGGCTTTTTTCAAGCATTGTTCCTTAGTCTACTTTTTTCCAGTTAGAATCCATTTAATGAACCTTCACATCCAGCCAACTGACACCTCAGCCCTGAATCTTTAGCCTTTTTACAGTGACACTGTAAATTATTGTTTTAAGGTTGGTTTTCTTAAAACCAAACTAATTCTGCAGCCCGTAAACCATCTCAGGAAGGAGCTACCCTTTATGCTGCCCTGTGACACAATATACTCTAGTAAAGCTTCAAAGAGCAGGGGGAAGAAGCCTGGGCAAAGATAATGTGGGACCTTTGTTAAACTGAGTGGTTCTGCATCCATCTTATTCCAGGCAAAAAGTCTGATAATCCACAATAGCTATAGCTTTCATGTGCTGGGGCACAGTGCCAGTGTTGCAACTGCTGCAGAAGGTAGGAACAAAGAGGGAAGATAAGGAGTTGTGCTGTAGGGGAAAAAGGAGGAGTGAAGAAAAAAAATCTTTTGCATTCATGGAATGATTGTGACACAATCATAATAATTCAGAAATAATTATATTTGTTATCAGTCAACATAATTTCCTGCAGTTCTACACACAGCGTCATTTTCCTTTTCCAGCAGTCAGGCTGAACAAACGGTTCTGTTCTTGTTATTATTTCAGTTTGAAGCACAGTAATGTTGGTTGAGCTAATAGTATAAACACAAGGATATCACTTAGAAATGCCTGAAGATTGGCATTTAGCTTATTGTTTCCTAATATGATGCAAACATATTTTTTCATTCTCACTTTTTTCCCTTGTGTTTTGCTGAAAAATGCCGTGGTGTTGTGGTATTTTAAGGACAAGGACTGCAATATGGTTAAAGTCTAATTCTGAGTTTAAGTTACTATCCAGAGTCCATTACTGTAGTATAGGAGTGCCTAAGAGAAACTATTTAGTACATGCAAAAAAAAATAACACAAAACCAGTATCATGCTGTTTATTTTAATGCTGTAGGGTAGAATTCTGGGTGTGACACATTTAAAATGACTGATGGATTTTAACTTGCTATTAAGGAGAGAGGATGCAGACCCCTTGGTGGGGTGTGACTTTCTTCCACCAAACAAATCTGTGATCCCCAGAGGGCCTGGTACGTCCTTGGAGAGGAAGGTCATGTTACCTTCAGCTTTTCTTAGAGACCTGATTGGATAAAGAGGCCAGCTTGAGCTTGGGCCATCCATTTCTCAGGACTTTTGCCATAGGATATGGAGCCTGTTCCCTCCTGCAGCAGGCAGTCTTCAAATGAGACTTTTGAGGTGCTATGAGACTTTTGAGGTGCTCTGGCATATTTCTTTCTTGCTAGATGTCATGAACTTGCACTAAGAGAGGCTCACATAAACAAAGAAGAAACTTCACACCATTTATTCTGTTGCTAAAGTCTATAAGGCAGTAGACCAAGCTAAAAGAGAGTCCTGCTGGACAGGAGCATGCAGCTCATTAATATAACTGGATTAGAATTTGGTCCTTTATGCTTGCTATAGCTGCATTCCAGTCAGCTTTTATTGTTGCTGAAATATTTGCACTGTCATATGACATGATTAATCTATAAACATGAGAGAAACAAAGATGGATGCTAGGGCATCTCCAGTGGGTTTACTGGAAACTGAGTACAGGAAAATGAGTGCTGGAAAACACACAGAAATAAGAGCAGGCTTATTTACAACAGCAAGGAAAAGAGGGAAACCAGTTCCAGCTCTTTTGTTACTTCCCTCTCTAACATAGGTCAGATAAGGAATTTACACCTATGCATCTCCAATTTGGTTTTCAACATGCAGGAGAGAGAAGTGTGCACCCTTTTTGCTGCCACATTATGCAAGATAACAGTATAGGAGGTTACAAGAAGTGTGATACGAGGATCTTTGCTGGATATAAACTCATACAACATCTTTTATTAGAGACGTAGGAGCAGAAGAGTAGCCTGCTGATTGCATTCACAGGTTTTATTAAATTAGGAGAATTAGAATCTCAAGAGGCTAAAGAGTGGCAAAATAAGATTCAACTTGGCAAAAGTCATATGGGATAGGTTTTACAAAAAAAATAATATCTTTCATTTAAGGTAAAATACATCACAGTTATAAGGAGGTTAGAGGCTTGCACGTTTTTAAGGTATGACCTTTAAATTTGTGGAACTTTGGACACTTGACGTCTATAGGAAACCATTCAACTACAATGGTGATTTTTAAGACTGCAGTCTTCTTTAAAAATTCTTCTATGAAGGCTTAGAGTAGTGTATAAGAATTTTCTGTTCCAGCCAGCTTCTTTCCCTTTAGTCTCATTTCAAAGTCACATTGATGAGAACAAAGGAAGTTTCTCAAGCAAGAAGTACTGAAAACAAGCTAATGAGAGAGCTTTCTATTAGCTAAATTGGCAGCTTCTTTACAGTGGTGTAGCTGCTTCTGTGAAACAGACTCAATAGTATCCACTGCTAGATATTATTTCTTTAGTAATTGTCATTACACAAACATAGATACATGAAGTGTAAGAAACATCTAAGGATGTCTAAATATATATCCACAGTTATGGATAAATTTCAGAAGTTTGTGTTGTTTGACTGGAGGAACTGTCAGGAAATACCTAAAATTTACGCACTAATTATTGGCTTTTAATATTTTATCAATCAATGGACATTCCACTTAAAGGCTGATTTAGAGATAGTCTCAGCACACCATAGCTCCAGTTGAACACAGTAGGACCTGGAGATCTCCACAAATCAGACACCTTCCTCCTCTGATTTGGAAACCGGGGAGTACCAGGTGACTGCTAATGCTGCTGAGCTCAGGCAGGAGAGGATGAATGCATGTAGTGTGTAACCAGCCAGTGGTGGAAACACCACTATGGACGTGGCTGAAACAAACGACTTGGGAGGACTGAAAAGGCATTAGGTATCCGCATGAACAGGAACAACATTTAGGTTTTGCAGCTTTACTACCAAAGAGTCACAAGGGTAAGGAAGCCTCATGTTTTAGAGCTGAAGTTGTTGATCTGTGTGTATCAGTATAGATTGTTGTCTCTATTATAATACAGCCAACAGTTGAACTAGGCCACCAGTGTTTATATGTTAGTATCCTTGTGTTTATATGAAATGGATCCAGGCATGAAGCAGTGTTCTCCCCCAGCGTGATCAGGCATGTTTCTGTTCTCTTTCCTGCGTTGCTCTAGGAATATTTTTTACCTAGAAGATGGAGAATAGGATGACCATACACAGAAGATGATTTGTGATGAATATGAATATTTTCCTAATCTGTTTGCTCAGTACTACTCTAAATCATATTGTTAATAAGTAGTTAAGATTTACACAGCTTAATAAGCATCAAACAATGTATCTCTATATACCTTTCTTTGCAAAATTTTTAAGGGTTTACATACCTCCCATGACTGCCCATTGTTTCCATCTTATACCATATTATGGATTGCCCTGCAGTCAGCTGCTCCCCAGAGCCATGACTGGCATGCACTGAGAATTTTCTCCTCAACACAGACAGGAACATATGTACTGACTTACTGGCCCATGCACTCAGACTGGATCCACAAGGTCCTTCCTTTCTCAGCTTAACAGCCCAATGCATTTGCCTTTCTGCTGCATTTCAAGGCTCATGTTGAGGTGGCAGGTGGAGGGCAGCAGTTCTCACCAAGCTGAGTGGTTACTCCTTGAGGCATTGAAGGACCCTCAGGCTTCAGGAGGACCCCTTCCAGTCTCAATGAAAAGGGGCTTTTATTTCCTTTTTTAGCACTGGGAAAAAACCTAGATGCAGCTCAAGAAATCCACAGTGAAAGGGCCTTAGATGGCTTAGAAAAAACATTGGTCAGGTTCTTTTCAATAATGGTGAAACTCTTCATGATGGATGCTGCACTTGCTGTCACTTTCTGCTCACATTAGCCATGTCCAGGAGCAGCAGCAGGACCACAGGCACAGGGTAGGCTCCCTGTGGTGACATGGCCATAACACTCAGAAAGATTACATCAGCTATCTTTCTAATAGGCCATTTTTGTTTTATTTATAACCAGTATAACTAATACACCATGTGTTTACCTCTGAACTCTTCGCCTTTCTTCTGAAGCCACTTGTGGGTTTCAGATGGAGCAATGGACAGCTAGGACCAAGATAAAAGCCTGAGAGGTGGAATAATCACTTGAATGGAGGTAGAAGACCCTGCAGATAGGTGAGTGGATATACAGAACTTTAAAGAAATAATTTAGAATGAAATTCTCCTTTTGGCTCTGAACCCTTTGGAAAGATACGATACAGTACACCTGTAGTTTTGAGATAGATGCAGGAGAATTTAAAACTTGCTAAGTAAGAGGTTACAGACAGTTTGCAGGAGCAGCAGTAATGGCTAAGAGTCTAGAAAATTGAAGGGAAGAAACTGGACTGGATTTTAGGAAAAAATTCAAGAATTCTAAGGCAATGAAATACGTGTTCTTAAATAAGATTTGAGAAGCTCACTAAAGACTTGTCTTTGATATATGGGCACTGTATCCTAACAATTGTTCCCTTTCATTCCTGATAATTTAAGATTATTTTTTAATGTACCTTTTAGTAGCATGCAAATGATGTAGTATTGAACGCAATTGTATTATAAAACAAAGCATGGACCATCTGAACTAAAATTAATGCACGGTATTAAATCAGGTACTTAATCACTCAGTTTGATTTACTGAGGCTATTGTGTTCTTGTTATATATTACTGAAAAAAATTTAACAATACACAACATGTCTCTGAATACCAGAATATTTAGATGTGCTTTAGGAAGCAATTAGATCATTCTGATTCTTGAAAACCCAATAGCACTATTAGACTTGCGTATTAAAACACCCCCTTCTCCTCTCAAACTTAAATACACTCAGACTCTGCCCTATCAAGTAGCAAGTTGTGCATTAGTTTCCCATGTAAAAGGCTTTTAAAAGTACAAGTGAAATTAATTTCAGCTGGATGCAACTGTTTTTTAAAAAATGCTAAAAACTTTTTACTGGGACACTTTAAAAAATATGTCTGTGAAGGGGGTTGATATATTTTATATTTGCTACTGATCTATCTTCATTTGGAGGTAAATTATCATATTATTCTCTTTGCTCTCCCACTTGCAAATTAAGTTGTCATTCAACAACTCATAAAGAGCCAAGTTGCACAATAGATAAGAACAAATAAAGCAGCTATTTTTTTTTTTTTAATGCTGTCTTTTATTTGTATGGTTTTGTGATATTTTTTTTCCCTTTAGTCTTTGTATCTGACTTCATATTGGAAAAATGCTTCTAATTTTTTTTCCTAATAGCTGGACACCATTTAAATGCTATTGGTAGTAAATACATTTTTTCAGAAAAAAATACAAAATATTTTCTAAGAGCATACTTAAAAAAACCCACATTTTTTGGCAAGAAAATTTTGACTTCTATTGATTTTCTCAGAAGGATGTGAGTTACAGAAGAAAAAAGAAATATGAAAATTACTTTTCCAAATTAGTATACAAAGAGAGTATCCAAAGCTCTTTGATGTATTTTGTTTTTACGTCACTCAACTCTGATATTTCAAGTCCAAATAAAATGAATATTTTAAAAATAATGATACTATACAATATGCAAAATTATTTTTAGTGATTTTTTTTCCTATAAAACTTGGAGCTGGGAATTTGCATGAAAACTCAGTAGCAGTCTCTAAGAAACTGTTCTGGATATTTCTGCATTAACAAGTCACATTTGGCAGTAACCTCTTGAATTCTATGAATTAAATTTTTTTCTATGTAAGAAGTTCTTAGAAGCATTCACATTTTCAGTGGAATTTATATTTCATCAAGTAGAGCTGAAGAAAGGTTTAACTCAAAGTACTGGGAAAGATCTTCTTTCTCCAAAGCTTCTGCTCTCTGCTCCAGCTAAATTTCACAAGACCAATTTGCTGGAAATCAGTGAATGCAAGTAGAGCAGTGTTACAGTTCTGCATTTCACCTGAGTTAAACAAGGCTTGGAAACCAAGGTAGGTATAAAGGAGTACATCTCACTTAGGTTGTTGGTGCTAGATTGAGGCTGTGGTCTTGCTTCCTCACTGCTCTATGAGTACAGGGTCTGGGAGGCTTGCAGTGCTAACTTTGCATGAGACGAGAGCAGAACATAGGCAAAAGTGACACAGGGTTTCTATTCTCAGCAAGTGAATGTATTTTAGGAACAGTTTAAACCATTTTAATTTCATTGAGTGTGAATGGTAGTATCTCAAAATTTTGTCTAGATCACTTACAATCTTACATCTGCAGTGACAGGGAGAAAAGCCCCTGGGACTTTGGTAGCCTGCCACTGTGCTGCCCATCAGCAAGGAGAGCTGGGCTGCCTTCCTTAGCTCAGCAAATAGAGTCAAACGTGCCTGATCAAATGTTTCTGGAAAAGGTGCTGTTTTCTTCCATGGAGACTCTAGACGGGACCTGAATTTTGACTTTCTGATTAACGTTCTATTTTTGTGCCTGCTGTTCTGGCTTTCCTACAGCCTTCTGATCTGCCATAGTGCCCATCTCTTAAGTACACGCCTCTTCCTTCTCCCTTCAGTAGTGTTTTTCACAGTCAAGGAATTGTGTGGATACTTTCCTAGTTTGGTCTGGCCCCAAATGCCTGATGCTAGAAATGCTGACTTTAGCAAAATTGTGCTTAAAAAAAAAATCAGTTGGAAGAAAGACAGCAACCTGTAATCAGCTATAATCAGTGAACAGATCCTGGTATCTAGGAACAGCAGACGCTGAATAGATGAACACATTTTAGAGATCTAGGCTTACTTTTAAAGACTATTTAGATTTGTATTATTGAAAAGGTACTCTGTGTGGGTATTCTACACATCAAGACAAATATCCTCGTGCCATCAGGTAAATGGAACTTTTGCAGGGTGAAGTCTGACCATAATATTTCTGGGCAAAGTAGCCTGACTACCTATAGACCTCAGTGTCTTCATACAACTGATCAGGAACTTCAACCATGTCTAACAGATTGGAAAACTGGGAGGAGGGGAAGCAGGATATCTGTAATAGAGCTGATAAAGAACTGACACCTCAGGCACCCATTTGAGCATCACATTCGCCATTTGTGTTCTCTGACTCCTAAGGAGGACTGTAACTAAATTCTCTGTCTGACTTAAAGAAAAAAATCAGTCTAGAGTACTATTCATAAGATGAATCAAGTTATGTAGCATTTTCTCCTGTGAAAAACCAGCAGCAGTGCCTTTATTATTTATTTCACTATGCAAACATAAACTGACAGAGAGTGTCTGCTAGTGGACTACTGTGCAACAGCACTAAGTGCTACAACATACAAGTTTGCAGTGTAATAAAAAGGAATTTTTCGGCAGGTCTTGACTCTGACCTTATGTTTACTTGTATCAAAATTGTTCCAAATAAGAGGTGGAGGAAACCAGCCAAGTCCCCTCTAAAATTATCAATGGCACCAGAACCACTGAGTATAGATCATAGTAAACTTCTATAAATAGAGCTTGGAGGAGTTGTGGGAGATTTGCAGGTCCCGTAATTTTCCAGCTGCAGCTGATGAGTGGCAGCTGACTCTGGTGGCTGCAGAGCCAGTGGGATGACTCCCAGCTGTCCAAGGGAGATCTACAAATAACTTGCAAGGTACTTCAGTGCTTGGAAATTGCCTATCTTTCAAAAGCTTTTTGTTGTATCAAAATAAATGTCAGGGAATACATGCCTGGCAACATTCTCCTGTTTATCAAGTGAAACCTCTAAAGAATCTCTTGAGCCTCTGTTTGCCAAGTGCACAAATCATCAGCCTGTTCTTGGACATGCTTACCAGCATTAGTGGATTCTACTTGTAGTAGAAAGTATCTGAAGGATCAGGACCTGTGAATTATTGTTTTTACTGCAACCCCTAAGGGCACTACATGGGAATTAGAATACAAGGCACTTAAACACGTAGCAAACAAGTTATGAAAATCTGCAGTTTGAAGTAGACAGCAGTAAGTGTGTACCAAGGAAATAGAGAGAAGAGGCTTTAAAGGAGTGTAAAAGTGGTCAGAGGTTTAATACCACCAATATTTTATAAAAAAGTACTTATTAAAAACAATGTCAAAAGGGTTGATATACATATTGGTTGAAAGCTTATGTGCAATTATATGTGATCATTTCTCTGTGGTTTAGGTGTGGAGGTTGGGTTTCCATGTGCTGGGACATCACAGATGCCTACAAATTGTGTCTTACATCTAAGTTGTTTATAATGTGATTGCAAACAGCAAATGTATTGTTTCAACATGGTTAATGTTTATGAGCTGCATTTCGCTTTATAGGTATACACAGATTGCCTGGAAAAGTACCAGGCCATTCCATTTTTAAGCAGTGATGAAGAAAGATGGAAGTTTACATACTCCCTTACAGTGTAAAATCACACAGGGGAACAAAGTAAGTCCAAGGAGACTACAGTTGTTTGGGTCTTAAGTTTCTATGAATTACCTCATACCCTTCTGCTGTCTGTGAGGTTATCTGAGATTCCAAAGAGGGTAATTTCCAACCAAGAAAGGAGAAAATAAAGGCTAGGAATCCATGAGAAATCAAGACTGTGATGCTATAGATTCTCAGCATAGACTTGCAAAAAAACTTTATCAAAAGTTTTCCTTTGGCTACCACCAGAACCTTTAACAAAGTCCAGCTGGTTTCTGTACTGCTTTTGGCTCCATGACCCATGTGTGCACTCTGGGGAGAGGGGGTCATGCAGGGTAAATGGATTTAATGCTGCTTCAAGCCACATTAACTGTACTCAACATTTACAGCATGTGGTTCCCAGGTTTCCCAGAGGAAAATATCATTCAGACCTGCTGCTTGTTAGTTCTTTGTACACCTTCTACTATGCTTCCTCTTTCACTATGACCTACAAACCATCTGAAAGTTTTGAAGGAGAGGGTTGTGCAAAGGGGAGAGGTAACATTAAATATTGCTTTCTTGGGCTTAATTTTCCCCCACTTCATTAGAAAATATGTAAACTAAAAAAAAAAAAATGGACACACGAATTGTAAAAATATCAAACAATAAATACCCTTTGTGGTTTACAGTAGAGAATAGGAAAGAGTACTATTAAACTTATTTATAGGCAAAGTGATTTTAAAAAAATATTTTTACTTGCAGTTTTCCTTCTATCTCTGCAAACTTCATTGCAAGAAATTATTTACAGAAATACTCAGGTGAGCAGCAGTGCATCAGTAGAACAGTTTACTACAGTTATGTGTTTATAGAAGAGGAGAGTCACTGAATGGACCTTTCACTTAAGCCTCCAGATCCCCTGAGGTTGCCCAGCAGTGAGATGTGTGGTTGGGTATTCTGTGCCTAACTGTGCCTGAACAGTGAGAGCTGCAGTACTTTAGCTGCCAACCAGGATATAGTTTTTTTATAGGTTTTTACCTGCTCAGCTGTAGGAGTTAAGAGCTTGGCTTGCTAGGGATGGCGCAGAAAGGAGGTGTGCTGGGAAAAGAGCAGGACATCCCTATTAAAAGCTGTGTATCTAATTTCTCATGCAGGGTTGTTTTCACTCATTTTCCTGTTCTTCAGCACTTAATGATTTTTCTGTCATCAATGGAGTTTTAATTGAGGGGGATTAGGGGTGGATTAAAGGATCTCATCAGAGCTCAAACTGCTGCATCCACTTCCTGTTGAGTCCTCTCAACAGAAGAGCTATTGACATTAGAAAAGTGAAAGATACTTAAGTCAGTGACACAGTGAGGCAGAACTCAATTGAACTATAACCAAGGAGGTACAAGTGAAAAGGCAAGCATGCAATAAAATCTTGGAGATCAGAGAAGGACATGGTTTACGTCATTTTGCCCACTTCTGGATTTCACCTGGCTATATAAAAGAGGGGCTTAAACTTTAGCAGACACAAAGACATCACCTCAACTCCTTCCTCAAATGCTTATGGATTTTTTAATGAAAGACACTTTCCAGCATATAGTTGAATCAATATAAAAAATGTTGTAAAATTCACCACACAAAACCCCAGTGGATTTACATTTCATTCTATATTTGCATTGGTTTTATAATAAAACTACATTAGGAATATAAACCCTCTTTTTCTCCTTTTATACCAGGGAGAAGTAGGATATCGAGGTTATGCATTTATTTGGGTTAGTTCTCTTTTTACTTTTTTCTTGAAAATACTTTATCTTATCTAACCAGGAGAAAAGGGAGAGGGAATAGAGTCTCTGAAAATGAATCTATTGAGCACTTAGCCAGACATGGCAGAAAATCCTGACCCAGCAAAGAGAAGAAAATACTCCTAGTGATTTCAGTGGGCAGAGTTTCATCTTTTGCTTCCCAAAGAGCAAAAGCTTAGTTCTGCTCTTCATGTTTCGCTTTAATCACCAGGAGTTACACATGCAAATCCACAGCAAGACTGTAACTAGAACATTTAAGCTTAATTATACAACTCTGGGAACAATGACCAAATCTCATCACAATTTTTTATCTTTTAGACACTAAGAAATCTTTTCATTTACAAAAATTCCTTCCCAGATAGGCAGCAGGTCTCAGCTGTGATATGCTACTGACATCAATGGGATATATGTATACAGCACTTAGATACACATATGCAAGTCAAAATTTACCATGAGGTTCTGTGAGGATAATACTAGTGATGTTTTCCATATCTGTACTTGAAAGAAGCAGTGACATTTTAGTCTCTTGGAGTATGTTTTAGATACAATTCTAGTTTATGACTCAGTTAAGACCTTCAAAGTTGCACTCCAAAGGGGTCCAGAAGGCTCTCTAAGCTAAAAATATTTTTAGAATGGAAGTTCTTGTAAAATGTGCTACCTGTAAATCTTATGCAAAGCAGTCCTTGGTGGGGCCATCTCCACTCCTCTGGGCTGTCCCTGCTCCCAGTAGCTTGCCTAACTAAAGTTAATTGAATGTATCAATATTTTGGTAAGGCTTTTTTGGGTGTGTTTTGGGTTATAATTTATTTATTATTTATTTAAACAGATGAAAACCTATCTGAGGAGTTCCTGTTTGCTTTCATAGAATATTTTTTATCCATTATGCTATCACACCATTGTGAGTTTGTTTGCTGCTGAACATATGTAGCAGCCTGAGCCTGGCTGTTGAATGCCTGTAACTCCAGACACAATCTGCAGTGAATGTCTGAGGTTTGCTGACACCTTCTAGCCTGGCTAGCTCCATACACATAACAGCTCTCAGCCCTATAGGGTTACCAGGGGTCTGCAAATTTCACAGAGGTTTCTGAGAGACTCAATGTATTTTTCACTGCACAGCTGTTTTATGCAAATGCAACAAAAGAAATACAACCAGTCCCCAAATGGTCAAAGTTATCTTATAGTGGCATCTGATTAACTTCACCACACATGAAGGTTCTTCTCTGCAGTAAATCCCAGACAAAAATTGGAAGACCTGTACTTAAAAGACAAAGTTTCAGACAGACACTTAGGGTCTGCAAAATAATCCTGTAACAATTCAAACTCACTGCTGCTAGTTCTCATGAAAGAACTTGTCAGAACAAACTCAGGGTTTCAGGTCCCCACCTGTTTGCAGTTGGAATGTTGAGGAGCTCAGCTGCAGGGAGACTGGAAATTGTTGTTGAAGGACAGGACCCAGTATAAATGAGATGAAACACAGGTAGAAATTGGGTTAAAATACAGCTAGGAATGGAAAACTCAAATTTACAGCAGCTTTTTTGAATTTCCACAACCATAAAGAGTGCAAGTTCACTCTGGATGGTTGTTCTCAACATTCAGAAAAAAATATTAATGGAGAATACAGCTGCTAAAAATATAATCTCACATGCTTCTCTATATTTGCTAAACATAGCATATCACATGTACTTGACTATAATGCATTTCTTTGTAATTTATGTTTGGTTTAGTTTTGAAAATACCTGATTTTAAACATGGGACTTCGAGTCCAGGATGTTTAAAACCAAATAGCATTGTGTAAATTATGTTAAATTGGGAAAATGATGATTAGAATAATTCAAGAGTCAAATTCAGACACCTATTACATGCTGCTGAACTTCAAGTATAATTGTGTCTGTCTCACATTGATACTAAAAATAGGAATATTGTAAATGAAGTGGAATAAAAATTATGGCACAGAATCCCATGAGTTATAGACTTCAGAGCATCAGTCTAGTGGTCAGACATAACCTAACATGGCCAATAGATTCTCCTGAAGTGCTCCTTGCCATTACATGGCAATTGCTGAAAACAAGCAGAAGAGAGAAGAGATTCTTTCAGCATTGTTATTGTTAAATCCCAGCCAGCAGCCAAGTCCCAGACTTGCTCTCTCAGTCCCCCTATGATGGGATGAGGGAAAGAATTGGAAGAGCAAAAGTTGCAAAACAAGGTAGTCATTCACCCCTTCCCATGGGCAGGCAGGGCTGCAGCTGTCTCCAGGAGAACAGGGCCCTGTCACATGTAACAGGGTTTTGGGAAGAGAAATGTCACCACTTGAAACATTTCCCCTTTCTTCCATCTTCCTCCAGCTGTGTGTGCTGAGCATGGTGCAGCAGGACATGGAATATCCCCTGGGTCAGTTGGGGTCAGCTGTCCACGCTGTGTCCCCTCCCAAACTCCTGTGCACCCCCGGCTTCCTCGCTGGTGGTGGTGATGGGGAGGGTCAGAAAAGGCCTTAACTCGGTGTCAGCACTGCTGAGCAGTAACAAAGACACCTCTACACTATCAACACTTTTCAACCCAAATCCAAAACATAGCCTCACACCAGCTACTATGAAAAAAAAATACCTATCCCAGTCAAAACCAGCACAAGCACCTTCCACAAAAGAAGACAGATTAAAAAACTAAAACTCATTAGAGGCTTTGAAGTTCTTTAAAACCAAGGTGATCAACTCTAAGAGTGATTGAAAATGGTTAGTGTCTGTGCTACCAGTCTTTTCCTTTGAAAAACTGAGCTGTAAAGCTGACCAGTTCTTTAAGTGCCGGCAAGCAGTAGTTACATGGTTCAACAAGCAACTGCTAGTGGGAAATAAGACAAAGAGAAATATGCTTACACAGATCTCATCTTCTCCTTCATAAGGTTTTTCCTTTAACATTTTCAATTTGCTAGTTGTATTGAAGTTTCATAGTTACAAACTCAGTCTTGTGCTTTTCATTTATATGGCTGACATATACTAAATTTACATTTATGTCTCAGGCAGTAAGAAGATATCCCAGAAAAGAACTTCTTGATTAATTTCATCTGCTTTTGGTTACATTTATTTTCTTATTTGTGACCATTGTTCATACTTTCTGGAAACTGATTTTCTCAAATTAGCAATACAATTGATTCCTACTGTGGGCTCGCTATTTCAAAAATCCTGGGAATTTTCAGTTTGTCTTTTTACTAGCTCACTTAAAATGCCTTTAGTTCATTGTCAGTAAGAGTCCAAGCTAAGCCTGTAAAGCTACCACTGTGAGCAGAAGGAAATTGCGTCCATGTACTTCCCTAAGAGATATAGAACTGCCTGATTTAAAAGTGTGATAGAACATTTATAGGTGAATCTGACCACTTCAAGAGTAGAATAACAAGTCAGATGAAGCAGCAGAGCAGTTTTCATATCCTCAGATAAATGCCATATTTTCATAAAATGTCATAGTTTCCAAAACTTGTTGAAATGCTGCAAGAGACTGAAAACCACAGTCAGACCTTTGAATAAATTAGATGATATGATTTAGATGTGCTTCAAAAAACCACCAGAATCTGTATATAAAGAGGCTTTGCGAATCAAGGCTTTGAAATAAGCTGGATTTGTAATAACAAGGTTTTATAAAGAATACAGTCTGGAGGAATGTACAGCTAAAATATCTCAAGGCTGAAGTTTTCTATAACAGAGGAAAGAAACATTTCCTCATTTGAATAATATTTAATTCTGTGTCCAAAGATATCAGATTGACCCAAACTCTCCAGAGATACCAGGAATTTGACACGATGATGTAAGTCTCAGACTTCTGATAAAGCTCACTTTTCTTGGAGGATCTACAGGACATATGCCACCATGGTAGGCACATTATTGAATTTTTGGCACAGAGATGGAGACCATGCTGTTTGTGCTTTCCGTGGATAAAAAGATCTCTGTATTCAGATCCAGTGAGACAACCAGATCTTGTTGTTCCCTCATAAAGAGGAATACCAGAAAATCAGGTCAACCTCCTTAGTCTAGTATCACCTTTTGTTTGGGTAACTTCAGCTGGGGAAATACAATAGGGAAGGTGCAATGTATGAGACAAAGTCATGGCCTGAATGCACATTTTTACTAACTTTGAAAAGCTCCCGGGGAATTCATTGGAATCTATGTTAATCTAAAGTAGAAAGAGTTACTATAGTTACTAATACAATTGTTACTAAATATAATTCTCACTATATAAAGTGCACATTCTGGGATCATATAAGTTGAGAAGATAAAAGATCTTTAATTATGTTTGCCAAGGTAATAAATGATTGGCTCCCTTTTATATTGTTCCACTGTAGACAGAAAATGTGCATAACACTTTAAATGTTTTCAACAATTCAGCATCAGCCAGGAGTATTAGAGTGCTTGTTCCTTCTTCTTTTATTTAAAGGTTGGCCGTAATTTTTCATGTCAAGGTCGTGATTGATGTGGGTTAACTTTCACTAAAAGTCTTTTGGAACATTTTGTGTAATGTTAAAAATTATGGCATGCAATACATCAAAATATTTTTCTAGACTTCCTGCATAAGTAAACAAACACAAGGGAAATGTGGAAGGCATTTACGGTATTTTGTAAGCAAGTTTCAAACTGCATGTTGCAGATTTATTTGCTTCATAGCTTATGCTGTGATGCATGTTGCATTTTATTAAAATACACTATGGGTGGGGAATAGATGGTGATGTACTACATTTGTGTCTTTGGCCATGTCAATTTGAAATGGAGATCAATTCACTAAGAAATGTATCCAAGCATGGATTATGTAACCTGTCCATCAAGTGTCAGTTTCCTGGGGAAACACTAATAGCAAGTCCTCAATCTCAGGCCAAATGTCAAGGCGGTAACGTCCAGCACTCCCGAGTATGGAACATGAGATTACAAAGGCTGCCATTGACAGGCAAATGTTAAAGCTGCTCATCTTCAGCAGTCAAGAACTCAATAGCACAGAAAATCCCTCCAAGGCATAACTCCCAAAGATAAGTAAAGTAAGACAAGATGAGGAATGGGTGAAGCAGCAATGTATTTTCCTAAAAGAAAAAGAAAGAGGGATGTCTACTGTCGCTCCATAACATAGGTTAAAAAAGAGAGAAAGGTCACTGACAGGTGTACATTTTGGAGCTCTCCTTTTTTGGCAGTGCCTTCTCCTTCACTCTGAATAGCAGACCTTTATAAGAACCTGGGCAATGGAAGACACCAGCCTTTTATCATCATGTTTAGGTGTCTCAGTGAGGTACTCATGAGGGATGTCTAGAATGCCTGCAGTCAGTCCATCCAGAGGTGTCTGTCTTTCTGTTTTGGACATACCAAGTACCTAAGCAAAATTCTGAGTTTAGAGACTTGTGAAGGCAGCCTATACTGCATTCACAAAGAAAATAGGGTCTTGCTTTGAGCGAAGTAAGATTCTGAGAAGCCTATAAACTGCTGAGGAAAAGGCTCAGAGATGCTGTAAAACTCTCAGTGTCAGGAAGTGCTGGAACTTTACACTAACACCATCTTTATTCCTTCACGTTTTTCTTTCTACTTCAAAGCCATGTTAGATACTCTAAGCATGAGGAATAAACTGTTCTCTGACAGATGGAAGATGACGATTTTCTAAGACGTTTGCATTAGGCAACTAGTCTAAAAATCATATGTTTTCATACTATTAAACTTCGGTGAGATGAGTCTTACATCTAATGCATATAGATAAACACTGGTAGCTAAAAAATACTTAAAGATTTTTTCAGGTTCCAGGTAGGAGGTAGCCATCTTGGGAGGATATGCTTCAGTACTTCTACATGTTCAAAACTACCTAAGTGACCTATGTCTTGGAAAACTGAATACCATTGGGAAGGTGACACAAAATGACTGATAGTGCTTGAAACGCTATATTCAATATTATATGTACCATACTCTGCTGAGGTGCTCAGTAAAAGAGCTGTGACAACTGGCTGCTCAAGAGAATATTTGAGCAAGTATTCCCTGCTTTGCAAAAATTGTACGATAGCACCTACCACAACTGCTGAAGTTCAGACTCTGTTATTTCAGTATAATTTTGACTTTTCCAAATATTCCTAATGTCATTGGTAATTTCATTGCTGTCTTGAAATTAATCAAACAGACAATCCCTAATAAATCATTAAGACACTTAACTATATAGTATCCAAAAATGAGCAGAATCTTTTCTGTATTTCCATGTCTTAAAACCCCAGTGGCCACAGAAAAAGATATAACCTTTCAACAAAGATTTTAATTGTTTCTAAACTGAAAGAAGACTAATACAGTGCTGGCAATTTATGAACCTTTTGTTCTACCAAGATATAGCTGTGCATAAATCTTGGGAAACTGTATTATTTAGCTTGTTGTAGCTCTGTAAAAAAGTATGAATAATAAAATATGCACTTCTGCTGTGTTCCAGCAATCACATTGTTTTCTCTATTCCTACTTTTCTTAGCAATAAAAGAAGGTTTCAAGAGTTTTGTTCTAAGAAGCCAAGCTAGAAATTATTTTTATGATCTGCTCCATTTGCATGCTGTCTCACATCTGACAGTCCACTATGAACAATTGAGAGACTTCTTCTGCATAAATTGCAGTAAGCCTTATGGCAATTATTGCTATCTTTACTGATCCATGCAAAACCATTTCTTCTCTCATTCCAGAAAGTGCAAAGCCTCTTCTTTTTAGGGAGTTGTTGACCATATTACAGTTTTCAGCAATATAGCTGTGCAAGAAGAAGTTAACCAGGCCCCTGAGAGGCCTGGTTAATGAGAACTTTTGCTGCATGGCAGAAGTGAATGAATTGTGGGCAAGACTGTACATGCAGATTTTTACCCAGAAAGGGAAATTTTGCTTTCTATTATAACACTATGAAAATAAGGTAATCTGTTATATGTGTTTGGACACTGCAAGGTCAGGCTATTAAAATAATGAACCATTGTAACAACACTAATACAAAAGCGAAGTAAATAAACAAGATGAGATACAAATGGTAAGTATGATTCAGTTAAAAATAAAGATATTATTTGAATGAAGTATAAAGGCATATATATTTAAAAGACAGTCTTTGTGCTCTGTTTTCTCAAGACGGCATCTTTGGCTCCTGTTATTTATCTTGTCCTGCCATGTTGAACGTTTTGTGATGCCAGCCTGTAAGAGATTCTGCTGCTTTCTGTGTTTCAGTTGGTTTAGAAATGAAAAGTTAGCCAAGGTCTTGTTTGATTTCTGCTGTGCACATCTACAAAAAGGGAGGACTAATGTTTTTCTAATAATATCTTCAGAGGCATGAAATGAATAAAGGAGCAGGTAGTCCTATCTTTATGAGACAGCTAGCACGTTGTATCTTGATTTGTTGAAGGAATGTTCACTGTCATGGCTGAAAGCCATGTACAGAGCTATAATTCAGTCAATTAAAACCACATAAATAATGTTTAAATGCTGCTTAAGAACATGCTCACTGACTGCTCTGCATGTATATGGTACATATATATTTATATTAGCTGTTTATAAGCCAGTATTCAGCCTATGATAAATCCATGGGACAAAATAATCTCTAGATAATGAATAGTTTAATGTGCCAGATGCTAGATGTAATTCTGGAAATGTGTCTCAGAACTGTCTTCTTCCACTCCTATAGCAGCTGATAGCATATCTATATGGCTTCTGCAAACATGTATTTTAGTGTCTTCTGGTTTTAAACGTATGGTATAACTGCTGCTACATGAACTCATTTGTAAAGCCCTGCCTCTCTCACAAATGCCTTAGTTTCTCAGAACAGATCACTGTCACACTGTAGCTAAGGCTCTTCAAGGATGGTCCATGGTCCAAAACCATGAGACATATAAGCCCGTGACCTAATGGATGAACAGGCAGGAGGTGACCGTGACTTTCCAGCCTGCTCCCCTGCAAACAGACCTCTGCTTAAACGGGGAAGCAACTGCAGGAATTGTGAGCTCAGGACAAGACTTTGTATTTTGCTTAATTCTTTTTGTTTAATTCTTCAGGACAGCTAGGAAAGGGAATTGTAATTTTAGGTTTTTGATTTATATTGTCAAAAATCCATAGCCTGTTTGAGAATGAATTATTGTGGTGAAAGTAAGCAACATCTGCAAAATTTAATTAATTAAGCGGCATTTCTTAAAATACGTAAAATAATAACCACAGGACATCAATTACGATGGTGAGGAATGCTTGCTCAAAGTAAGAGATGGATCACCCTAATTTCTCTTGTTTGTCAGCTAGAAGTGATGAGAATTTATGCTTGTCATTCACCAAGGATTAATGTAGTTAGCCTTGAAACCTTGACCACTTTGTTCTCAATGCTTGCTTTGAGTTCTGCCTCACTTAAATTATGAATGAAAAAACCATTTGTAATGAGTCTTCTAGCCATTGTTCTTGATCCCTTTCAATTCCTCTCTAAAACTAGAAATGAAGGGACACTTGCATTTCTGTGAACAATGTTATAATTTTATTCATGTGGCAAAAATGAGTGAATTGGTATAGTAAGTACCCAGTGAATATTCCTATACAGGCAGGAATTGGTTGAGTCACCATTTCTGGTGGTATTTAAAAGGCATGTAAATGTGGCACTTATGGACATGGTTTAGTCATGGGCTAGGCAGTGCTGGGTTAGTGGCTGGACTCCATGATCTTAGAGGTCTTTTCCAAACCAATCAATCTGTGGCTCTAATGTACTTTTACTTTATAAATGTGTTTACGTGTTTGTTGGCACAATGGGTTATGAATGCTTTTTTACGTGTAATCATGTACTTGCTTGATTTTAAATCTGGAAGTATAAGAGAAGAATGCGGCCCAGCTGTATATTTCTTTTCCTTGACCTGCATTTTTGAGATCCTGCTTGAAAATAATGTGGCCTGATTTTCAAGGATTTTCAAACTGAGCAAATTCAAGTCAGAATAGTACTTTATAGTCCTAAGGGATGCTTTATTTTTCAGCTTTACCAGTGGGGCCTTACACACCTTTGCCAGTGAGGCACAGGAGGAATTGATTGTATAATATCTATCATAAACTCTGGGATACACAGACAAAAGCAACTTCATAAGAATAATGACTTTTTATTGATGACTGCTCTGAGCAGAAATAAATGCATCTTCTGTCTACAAAAATGGAGCAATATGAAAAGGAGAGCAGAACATATTTGGTGAGTAGCAGATCTGTTTATTACAGAAAATTTTATGAAAACACATGGCTAAGAGATGTGAAAGATGGCTTCTTGAGACCCATCTGTTTCATTTAAAATATGTTTAAACTATTCTGAAAAAAGATTTCTAAGTGATTTTTAGAAATATTTATATAGGGCAGAAAAATTTGTTTAGAAAAATGTAGGAAGATACAACTAAGTGTAACTGAGTGAAAAAATAATCTAGACAAGCACAAGTTTGTTAGTGATAAAATACACAAAATTGTTATAAATTTTCCCAAGGAACATAATAAAAGCCCCAGTATTGACTGTGCAGAAGAAGACTCTGGAGGTAATGTGTCCCTGGCAAAGTCTAATTTAGCTGATAAAATGCTTTTCAAATCCATTTTTATTTTTTTTTGGATGAAGAAAATATTAGTGAAATCTCTGATTTGTCTGAGTTATCTCTGCACAAGAATGAAGAGAATGTTTAGAAATGAACAAACACTGCATCCGTTTTTTGGAAACTAATCTGTACTGTTCAGTTTGGAGGACTGTATCTAGGGAAAGAAATATTTGAAATATTTACAGCAATTCAGATCTTCCAGTGCATTGCTCCAGCAAATTGATGTGATTTGGCTTCTAACAAGTCAAAGCCATTGGATCACAGTGAAAGGTTAGGTCTAACACAGGTCTTAAAATATCTGCATTAATAAGGAATGTACAAATTATTTCATCAGTAAATAACTGGAAAGATAGAGAAATAAGATAAAAAACTAAAAAGTAGTTAACAGTCTGATATGTGGGCAATCTTCTGATTCTCTTGGAATCGGACAGCTTTGGGAATCAAAGATCAGGACTAAAGTAGGGCATATTTCTATGCAAAGCACTGAATATTCTTCAAACCACACTTATTTTGTTTTATGTGTTTTCTTTGCTGGGGAATGTAGCCAAGGCCTTCAACCTCTCTGGCACCCATTAAAAGTGTTAAATAAAGAATTGACAACTTAGTCTGCGCACACTAAACAAGATTCTACCTCTGCCTCCAAGAGTACAATGAGCATGGCTTTTATGTAATTCCCAGCACCTGCAGCTCTTCTTGGGCTGTTTTTGCCTCTGCTGATTTGAAAAGACTAGAGAGCACAGAGGCAGCACACAGTCAGAAAATATTGGTGCTAAAAGTTCTTGCAGTGCCCAAAAGACCTGGTAAAGTACTTTTAAACATCAATTGTGTTATACATCATCACAGGAAACACTTAGCTAATCTTGGGAAATGTATTTTAAAAAGCCACAAGGTGCAAAGTACATATTCTTTTCAAATGCATCAATATCACAAGTATATCATTATTATTCTCATGTCAGCATCCGAGTTTACTGACAGCTAAATGGACCCAAAGCAGGGGGTTTTTACCCAGTTGGTAGGGAAATGCTTAGCAAGTGTTAATGTATTTACAGGCCAGAAACTAATTAATATTCTAAAGTGATTTTTTTTAAAAATGCACTTAAAAATATAATGTAAAGTAAAACTTGTACTCAAATGTGAAAAGAAACCTCTTATTTGCAATGTCTCTTAAGTTCCAACAGGATCTAACCAAACTCTTAGTACAAGGTCAAAAAAGCAAATGGTTTATTTTATCAATAAGAACAGAGTGGCAAAATCTAGAGCTCATCCAGAATATAATAACCATGTGTACAGTTGTATACAGTGTGTACCTAACAAATTATTAATAAAACCCTGTAATTTATCTAGAATCTTCTTCAAAATTATATCCTAACTCTGAATGCAGCTGTAACAACTTTATTAAACCAGAAGTATTTGTGAAGCAAGAGTTGCATCATTAATTAAGATGTGAACTTCCACCTTCAGCTAGCAGTAGAAATGCCAGCTCAGTCAGCAGCAGTTGCCTGTATGTGACACATGATGCTATCATTGAATGTGGCTTGAAATCCTTAGGAAAACACAGGATGGGTTACTGTACTTCGGTCAAGCCTTCATAGACTGTAACCTGACCTTCCCTGCAGAGATTGGCACTGCCCAGCTGTCAGTGGGGAGATGTCCCAATCATCCATCACACACACGACCTCAGCACCTTCATGGGAGACCCCAGGACAGAGAGACTCCCCCTGCTCCCAAGGAGAGCAGAGAGTTGCTCTGACTTCTCCCCAAAGGGCTTTTAATTCAGATTTTACTGAATTAAGGAAGTTTCCTTACCCATCCTCTTTAGCTTTTAAAGACAACTTGTGCCCTGTTGCATGATCATTTGGATTCTCTTTTTAGCTGTTGGAGAAGGCTGGTGTGTCTGGAGTCTAGAGTGGATTTAACTCTGTGAATGCAAAAAAATTGTACCTCTTTTTGGACGCAAGAAGCTGACAGAAAACACGCAATTTTTATTCACAGTAGCAACTAGTGCAACCTGGATATCTTCCACTGTCAGCCAGAATGAACTTCACAGACTGCTAACTGGCACATTTATTGGTACAATCTCAGTGAAAATCTCTAATTATTATGTATTAATTTACTGAAATGTAGTGTTGCAACCATTTAAACAACTGATTTCACTTTTTGTTGCATAACCTGGCTGTTTATATTTATTGATCTCCTACAGGTGGTATTTCAGTTATTGATTATTTAATGCCAAACCTGATGGAAGTGCCCTATTTTTGCTTTCCTTTATGCATACAAGTTCTTCTCCACTTGTCTGGGAGGTAAGGAAAGCCTGCTTGGATCTTTGTGGAGAAAAATACAATTTTCTGACACAATGTATAAGATACAAAGCTATTTCCCCACCTTTCCTTTCCCATTATCTTTGTCCCTGAGCACATCATAACCCACAGCAATATAAAAAAGCTGAAGTAATGTAAGAAGCAGAAGTTTCTGTCTCTCACATATCATATGCAGTTTAGTGCAGGAAGTTCAGGTTGGAAAACCCAAACTATTCAAAATATATGAGACAACTCCCATGTGTTATGAAATCGATGGAATAAAAGGTACCTATGTGTGTAATCATAACTATATACAGCCATATTTTAAATTATACAAAAACATAAACTTACATATGCATTTAATTCTTAATAAACAATTTAATTACAGTTACTATCTTTTTGTTTATTCTTGTAAATATGTATGTATATACGTATGTGTGTATAGAAGATCCTTGATATTTTTCTTTCAGTTTTTCAGTCGTTAGGCCACAGCTATCTACCACTACACTATGTAAGACTTGTTGACCTAAAATGATATTGAGGTGAATGATCAATACATGGTACACCATTTGCCAATGCTCTATTGTTTAATAGCTAAAAATAATGGAGGAAAGAGTCTGCTATGTGACAGCAACTACATGTCTCTCGATTTTCAAGTTTCATAGAGTTTGAGGTGGTTTTTTTCCCTTATGTATAAAAAAAATAGAAAAAGTCATAAAGCAAAAGGCAAAACTCAAAAAATACCCACTTTGTGACTGTTATTTGTTCATCTCTGAACTGTCCTATGCTAGTAGAGAAAAACAGTCCTTTCCCAGAGAGAAGATCCATTAATATTTGTGAAATGTTTAGATATTGTGATAAAAGGGATCCTGTTAGTACTTAGACAGATGTATCTGCAACATCTGGCAGTAGATTTCACAGCCCAGTCAGAGGTCTGGCCTTGATGACTCTGTTTAATTATCTCTTGGCTAAGGAATGCTTGTCTTTCGCTCTTATCTCTCATAATCCTACCGAGATCCCGTCTGGGAAAAATATTGGGTAAGTGAAAACTTAGCCCAGGGAGTTGATGAGATGAGGTAAATCTCAAGCTGCCATGTTCATGAATACTCAAAGTTTTAGCACATTTTTACAAGCTTTGGCAGAAGGACATCATTAATGTTTCAGAAGTTCTCCTGATCTTTCTTTATTGCTCTTTGGTCAGTGTCCCTGTAGTTTTCTAGTGTAGCATTTTTTCATTACTGGAAGGAAAATAATACCTCTTGCTGGTAAGACATTTTTCTTTTTCTTAATGAGTTTCAAAATAAAGTGGAATGTAGCTGTATAGGCAGCCTTAAAGTTGGGCATCAAAGCAGTACAACAATCAGTCCTGGTGGGTGTTCAGCTCTCTTGAGCATCAGCTTTATCATATTTATAAAAGTTCTGCTTTACTAATAGAGCATTTGTTTCTATCAGCTGTAGGTAGAATATTATACCTGAGGTAAATCTATGAAGGAGCAACATCTAGGTTCTGACGCATGGGAGTTCTGAAGAAAGTGAATTACCATGACTGATTTCTTTGTAATTTCTACCAGTTTGGTAATTCTGTCTGGAATGTTTTTACAGTTGATCAAATATCTTGCAAGAAACTCTCACCTAATCTAACCTGGGCATTTGATTGCACTGAGAAGCATTGGATGTATAGAAATATATTTCACACAATCCTGTTATACTAGATAGAACACATTTTTAAACCAGAAAGGAAGTAAATTTTGGCCCTTAACCTACATATTTGATCTAAGCAATGTTTTATAGAAAGAATTGTCCAGTATGGGTATGTTTTCCCTCAGTCATCCTCTTTGTGGTTTCCTGCAGTTTCCTTTGAGAACCTGGTAATTTTTTCTAGCCATATAAAATTTTGAAGGCAAAAATGTTTGGTTGAATTTTTGTTCAAAACCATGAACACCGAAACTGGTCACTACTTTTGGCAAATGGCACTTTGCATTTTCGTGACAAATTATCTTATCCCTAGTGACTGACTTGACCAAGGATAGTAGCTTGATGCATTTTTTAATACAATATTGATAGTTTAAAAATAATAATAATGCTTGATTAAATATATTTGTGTGCACAATTTGTGCACAGAAATTTGAAAAGTTAGAGAAAACCCTCTTGTAAAAAATATTGTCTTTTAAAGAAGTAGCCACAAATAGCATAGCTGGAAAAAGGACAATGTGCTTTTGGCTAAGTGAAACAAGATGGAAGCATTGCTGATCAGAATAATAATTATTCCCTGAACATGGTGGACTTCTTTAAAGGAAAATAGAGTCTTGTATATTCCTCTGTAAAGACTTGGCCATTCCTTTGCTACTGAAGACTAAATGTCTTAAATACTAAGTTGCAAGAAATTAGTCATACAATGACTGAGATCTTGATGTGGTTGAATCCAAATTCTGTAGATGTCTGAGACCAGTCACATTACCCTTGCTATTTAAGTTCTCTCCTGGTTTTCTATGGGTCATTAGCAGGAGTTTGCCCCACAAATAAAGCTTATTGAGAGAGAATTCAGTAAAGAGTGGAGGGCTGCATTCCTCATTACTCAAATCTCTTGTAATTTCTTTTACATCTGCCAGTGCTTTTTAAATGTGCAGTGTCATCAGAAGCTGCATAATTCAGGAGATAAAACCAGGATTCTCTTTGGAGAGAAAAGACCCTATTTTAACTTAATATGGGCTGCTGCATATAGTTCCAAGCCATACATATTGCACTTGGAGAAGCACCCATGTCAAAGTGCTTCCCCTCATGCAGAGCACCATCACAATGCTAGAAAAAAAATCAAGCCCATAAAGCCTAATGCATACAGAAGGAAAAACTTCTTAATGATCTGCTAGATCAGTGACTGAAGATATCACATAATGGCTCTTTTACTGTATGGCTTCACTGAAGTCACAGGAGATCATACACCATATTAAATCAAATCTGGAAATATTTAAATACTGTTTAGTTCATAGATCAGTGATCTGGTAAACTGTAATGGAACTTTTTCAACCATGGTGAGCTAATGGAAAAATAAAAGTTAGGTTGTGTTCATCTATGAGAAAGCAAAAAACACAGTGAAGCTGAAATGGTCTACTGTGTTAAAGTCTGTGTGAAGCATTTTTAATTAACTATTCATCTTCTCATTAGTCAGGATTAGTGCAGAAGGATCTATTAAGATCTACTGTCTCAAAGAGTATGTCATGCCAAGAGTCTTTAAAGCCTCAAGATATATTACCCAGTCACAGTACCACATTATAGACTGACAGAAAAATTGCATACTTAAAAAATAGAGCTGGCTCTGAGTAATGCTTTTGCAAGCAAATACCTTAAATCTTTTTTAAACTGCTATTTTTCTCAGTTCTGTAATTAATCAGAGGAGCATAATATAAGATTTTTTTCCAATTCTCTTAACACAATCATGTTTATCAGTTTCTGTAGCATCATTTAAGAAATCCGAGTTATGTCATCATGAAAAATAACTTTATCATATTTTGTCCTCATAACCCTGAGAAGTTCTAAAGTCAAATTACTCAGGGAGCTGAGGGTTTTGATGCAAACACTGGGAACTTGGGCTGTTCAGCCTTAAGAGGTGAAGACAAGAGGACACCTTTCTGTTGGCCTTAGACACCTTGTAGAGAAGATGGAGCCAGGCTATTATAGGTGTGATATGGCACAAGAAGAAATAGACAGAGATTTCAGAACAAGTCCTCTTTAAGGGGGCAAGATTCAGGAGGCATTAAGGATAATTTATGCACTCTCTTTGAAGAAGAAAAAGGAGAACAGGATATGAAGATAGTAAGGAGTAGAATGTCATCTGTCCAGACTTACCAACCGTTACTGATATAGCTGCAAACTTTGAATAATATACCCAATATCCTCCTGAATCATGCAGAATACTTATTGCAATAAAGATATGTCATTACATATTTACTAATGTTCTGGCTATATTTGGAAATGATTTCTAGGTAAATAGCACTTAAAGCGTGGGATGAATTACAGACTTGATAAGCTATCTTGCACCTTTGAACACAATAAAACATGTTCAACTTTGTTCACACTTTTGAATGGCCTTACGGGAAAGTAGAAAGTGCTTCTGTTTTCTTTTTTTCCTGGAAGGACACATGCAAGCTTTCACTTTCAGATCTGAGTTTATAATCCTTCTTAAATTGAATATTTTCTCACATTTAAATAAAATCCCCTAAATCTGATATCTGATACTAGTTCAAAGTGAGGCAATCAGCTAAGAATAACTAAAAAATAATTACTCAAAAAGCAAGAAAAAAATCAATATCATGACAAATCAGATAGAAGTTTCCTCTGAAAAGCTCAACTGATCAAACCTTGCAATCAATATTTAGATTTTTCTTCCTCACACTGCAGAGATTTTTATAAAACATATCAGTTATTATACACCCTTGATCTTGGCCTCACCTGCAGACTTCTGAGTACATATTCCTTCACACTTCTGCAGACTGAATGAAATCGGCAGGTTTTCTAGGAGCACAGCTAATGAATTGTGGTGCAAGAATTGTGCCTTAAGATTATTTCTGTTGTCCAGTGAGATGCATGACAAAATGGAGGCCTTCACACTTCTTCATTGTCCAGAGGTGGTGCAAATCCAAGTCTGGCAAGCTGTTTTCTCTGAAATGAGGCATGTTTTGCCTTTGGTTGAGGCCAGTAGTTACTGAAGTGGGTAGAGCATAGCTGTACTCAGTGTTTCAGAGCAAGCACCCCATACATTTTCAATGCAATTAAGCATAGTGGGCAAGACTTCCCAGGTCAAAGATCTTATTATTAGCTAAACCATTAGTATCTGATAATTCATATTAGCTACAATATAGCATAACTCTTTTACAGATCATGTGAACTCTGCTTTTAACATTTTAGCCAAATATGAAAAGCTTTAACAATTCTAACATCATAAGATGGTTGTTATCCCACTGTTGTGCTTTAACTCTTGTCTTAGACATGCTGCCCAGTCCTTGAAAAGTTTGCTCTCTGCCCTCTGTTCCCCAAACTGGCAAGGATGCACTTCAAATCCTGTATTCAGTTTTGGGCCCTTCACTTCAAGAAAGACATGGAGGTGCTGGAGCATGTCCAGACAAGAGCAATGAAAGTGGTGAAGGTTCTAAAGATGAATTCACATGAGAAGAGACTGAAGGAGCTGGGATTGTGTATCCTGGAGAAAAGGAGGCTGAGTGGGACCTTATCACTCTCTACAACTGCCTGAAAGGAGATTGCAGCAAGATGGGGTTTGGCCTCTTCTCTGAAGCAATTACTGACAGGATGAGAGGACATAGCCTCATGCTACACCACAGGAAGTTCAAGCTGGACATCAGAAGGAATTTCTTCATGGAAAGGGTTATTAAATATTGATGAAGTCAACATTCCTGGAGGTGTTCAAGAAACAGCTGGACTTGACACTTTGAACCATAGTCTAGTTTGCAATTTGGTGATCAGTCAAAGGTTAGATTTGATGATATCAGAGGTCTTTTCCAACTTAAATGATTCCATGATTTCACAGAGCCCCTCTTATCCACCTTTAATCAGAGATGCTGGTAGTGCATTTCTCCCATTTGGTATCCATGTTGTTTTGATTTAAATCACAGCCAGGAAGACAAGAATTGGCTTTTGACATGTTTGTTTGGCACTCAGTTAGATAGTGTTTCTAGAATTTTATGAAATGCTAATAAGATATAACTTCAGGAGCCTGAGTCAGAGTTAAGACCAAACAACAGTGTGGAGACTACATGGATTGAGACACCAAAACACTTCATTGACAGATAAAGGTAATTAATCACTTATCATAGATTCATAGACTCAAGGAGCTTAAAGATGGTCTTGTTCCACCCCTCTGCAATGGACAGAGAGACCTCGCATTAGACAAAGTTGCTTTAAGACCCCTTAAACCTGATCTTGAACTCTTCCAGGAATGGAGAAGAATATGCTACAGCTTCTCTGAGCACCCTGAGCCAGAACCTCATCACCTTTCCATGACAAAGAACTAAAAATAGGAGAGGGTTGAATGGAGCTCAAAAAATCACCCTTCTGTGGGAAATGCAACCTAGGTGATTAAGTCTAACAGCCTATCCAATTACATCTTGAAGCCTTCAAGAACTCTGGGGAGGTCAGTCCAGTGGATGGCTGCTCTTACCATAAAAAATTCCTTTCTTGTGTCAAGATGAATCCTCTCCTGGTGCAATTTGTCCCCATTGCCTCTTGTCTTCTCCATTTGGTTCCTTGTGAAAAGAGAGCCTTTGTTCTCTTTTTAGCTGGCCTTGAACTGTATGAATATTGTGATGATCCCTCTCTTTTACAGCGACAAAGGACCTGACTCCTCCAGTGCTTTCTCATGGGGCAGGTTCTCCAGCCCTTTGACCACCTTCCTCTGGGGAGAAAGCCATGGAGGGCAGTGTAGGGGCTGGCACACATGATGGGTGCTCCCAGGGCCAAGCTGGGGGAGCCCCAGGCTCTCTGGCTGCTGACACTCATTGCAGCAGGTGGAAAACAGCCTGCTCTTACTTGGCTTTTGTCAAGTTGCTGCCACACCTGACTGTGGAATGCTGCTGCTTTTGCTCACCACATACTCCTCTTGAGGGTGCTGTCACCACTTCCAGAGTGTTTGGTGAGTTTTACTCTAAAGGTGCTCCTCTGTGCTCATAACTAAGCTGTGGCCTTGCCCTGTGGAACTAGCAGAAATTTATGTGCCAGCATCAAGGTCAACAGGCCTAATTTATAGCAACTGCTAGGCCCTGCTCCAAGATTCCCTCCATAATCTCACAGTCTCCTTCATGTTCAACCTGTTTCAGAACTTTTTACCCATTGCCCACCAGAACAGCAGTGGACTGGGACACCTCAGAGAGAAATGCCAAGGCAAGAGCTCGAGGAAAGAGCCAAAGGGAAGCCAGAGAGCATTGTGGTCAGAGGCAAAGCTGACACCCTGACATCAGAGCCAATGACAGAAAAAGGAAAAAATCTGTTTTCTCTAATAAAAGACTGTAAAGTACTTACCCAGCTCTGAGCTCAGTGAAGAGGAGGAGATAGTCCAAAAGGCAGGCAGAATGCTTCACATAAAACGCTCTCACTACTAAGGAAGTGAGAGGCGAGAGAAATTTTTTTGAAAGGAGAGGAAAAGCCAGACGTTTATTCTCATCATCAAAGGGAAGGAAGAAGCAAATGAATCAGAAATCAAAGATTGAATATCATTGGTCTTGCTGACAAAGCAATCAGCAATTCCCTCGCAGCAAGTATAGGGGTTTGTTGAACAAAGCAAAGGAATTTGAAAATCTTGAACAAAATAGGGTCTTTCCATTTATAAAATTAGACGTAATTTTAGAACAGCATTTTGATTTAGGAGCTGTGAAGAATTTCTGCATTAAAAATACATAAATCCAAATTTTGTGATGTGCAATTAATAATGACTTTGTCCAAACCCTCTCCAGCCTCCTTTGTAATTCTTTTAAGAAAGCATTAAATGAGGGTATTTTCACTTAAGTTGAAAATCAATGACACTTCAATGAAGCATGCATTTCCAAAATATTATGCAATGGAGAGGCATACATTTCTGCAGCTCAGTCAAGAGGCCAGAACTTCCTAATAATGCTGATTTAACACTTGAAACTAGAAAATCACAATCAACAGCTTCAAAATGTATAGGTGCCATTATTAGTCCCCCAGAAGTCTCAGACTAAACCCCTGGGGTTCCCCATTTCAAAATGAAAAATGCAATGCTCATTCAATAAATAAAGCAAAGCAGAATAGTATTTAGGGTTTCTTTTTCTGGGATATTTTGTGAAAACACGATTTCTTTTTCAGTAGATTTTTTTTTAATATGGATGGGAGGAAACAGAGCAAGAGAGCACTGAAAAGAAGCAAGAATCCAGAGCTTTATGTCTGACCATGCCTCTGGGTGACCATAGAACCACAGCCTGGCACTTCCACCTGGCACAAACATTCTGCTCCTGTTTTTGTTTAGTCTGTACCAGACTGTGACCTCTCTGTATCTTAAGCATCTCTTGGTACCCTTAGGGATGGCTGAAATACGTTTCAGCTAAGGTCTTCAAAATAATGACATGGGGTATGCCTTTAGTAAGAAAAATATCCAAAAGGGAAAGAGAAGACAATATAAATATCAGAGTTAGAAACCAATGAATACCTCACTTCCATCATAGGCAAGAGAGAAACAGAAACTTCAAAAACAGAAGCCAGAAGTTTGTGGTCCATGACACCACAAAATGAACACTCAAATCAGCTGCCATCAGTCCTTTTCTCTTCCAGCTCTTCCTTGCTGCCCACCAGCTCTGTCCTATGAAAACATATGGACTAATGTAATTCCTCCTCTTCTATGAAGTGGCTGATTACCTAATGGCTAAAGCCAACTTTCTGTTACACATGTCATATTCTCTTAGGTAACATTAATATAATAAAAGCAAAACACTCTGTGTGTGTGTGCATGTGTGTGCGTGCGTGCGTGCGTGCATGTGGTTTTTTAAATATAGGAAACTCACATGAAAAAGGCCAAAAAGGGATTTCTAATGAGAAAGGATGTGCCTGCTTTTGGATAAATTAGCTGCTCCAGTGAATTCCAAAGATAAAGCAGAAGAAATTATCCAATAATTTGTCTGATCTAATTAAAGATGGCCCGATCTGCTAAATTCTTATCCAGATCCAAATTGTGGGGGCATCTGGAACTGGGATTATAGTTTTGGCTCACAGACTCTAGTCAGGCTAGTGTGAAGAGCAGGTAAAATCTAAGGGACCCAGCCCCCTGCCACAGCATACAAACCACTGCCATGGACTTTAAAGATGAGTTACTCAAATCCTATGGAAAAAGATTAGGAGCCAATTACTGTAAATTACTGCATCCTAAGTGAGCTACTTTCCCTTTGGTCATAACACTGAAAACTATCCTATGACACTAGTAATTAATTTCTTGCCTCCTGCAGTTGGAGAGTTGAGGCACTCGTATTTTCAAAACTAATTTTTACCACATACTCCTGAAAAGTTCTCATTTTTCAAAAGAATCAAACATTTTACTTCCAAACTTTGTATTTTAAATCCTTTCTTTACCTATCAAAAAGGGGTGGTGACCTTCAGACGAATCAAGAGAAGAAGTAGTGTAACCATGGGCAGTATTTGAAGCTTTTTGTGAATCCTCCTTACACATTTAGCAATTAAAGAACAAGACTATGGGAAATAACTGAAGACTACAGTATGGCATGCAAGTGTGTGGAAACGTTACATGCTGGTGACTAAACAAGGTATTTCAGTCTAGAAGTCAGACACAGACTGAGGGGTCACATACTGACCCTGCAGAGCAGAAGGCGTGGGAGCACACTGCTCCTCGTTCCCCAGCTCACATGCTCCTCTTCAGAGGAAAGCTGGAACCTGCACCCAGATCTCTTACCACGGAGCTGTGATGATGCAGCCAAAGCAAACTGCAGTGAAGGCAGAGCTGTTTATGACCGAGCCTGAATTTCTGCCCAACAGCCCATAACATTTACCAGTGGGTTCTGCTCAGTGGTACCCACAACGAGAGCTGACCATGCACAGCAGTGCAGGGAACCCTCTCCTGATGTTTCTCCTTATTCCTAAGGCAAGCTGGGAGGCAAGTGGAACCAGATGGTGCTGCATGCAGATGACCTGTTAGGCAAGCAAAATACAGCAGCAGTGGAGGTGATGGCTGAGGCAAGTGTGAAACCTCACCAGTGCTCAGGTGGGCATTTGACAGAGAGTCTCAGGGGAGCAGAAACATTCAGGTGAGTGGTTCCCACCTGCTCTAGCAGTAAAGACAAGTGATGCTGGGAAAGATGATTTACAAGGTGGAGATTTATCAACAGGTGAGAAATACCAGGCCAGCAGTGCCAGCAAATTGATACTGACCTTCCAGGAAAACTGCTGCCCCCATCAAAGCATCTGGCCTGAGCCAGTCCCACACAAACAACAGAAGGTATAATTGCATTGCTGATTCTGGTTACCACAAGTTCAAAAAGAGTGAATAAAGCACACTATAAACATAAACATATTCCTGCTAATTAAGAAAAAAACTGAAACAAAACCCAAAACAATTATCAAGCAAATGAAGGAAGCTAAAATCAGCCCAAACCCTATAAAATCTGCAGAAAAAAGCGGCTAAAAACATGACTAAAGCAGACCTCAAAGCACAGCAGCCATCTGTGCCAGCTAGGATCTAGTAATAATGCAACTCCTAATAGCAACATGAATAATAAAAGTAAAACTCTCATGAGTTGCTACTGTGTTTTGCAGCAACAATAATAGATGTTTCTCTGTGGTCTCTAGTCTTTATGTACGAATCATTACAACTGTGCTTAACATTTGCAAGGAGAATCCTCATTTTTAGATGTAACTTAAGGGCATATTTGCATTCAGTGGGTAAATCCAGCTCTGGGAGAAAAATGCTGTGCTCCAAGGATTTCCAGGAAGAATTCCTCCCTCCTGCAGTTGTGGAGCCCAAATTCCCACTGTTGTACTTTCTCTGTCAGGGTTTCAGATCACAGCTGTTTCTGAGAAGATACTAAGCTTAGAGATGATGTGGGTGTACACAGCTTCCCTGCCCCTCCAAAGGAAGAACATCTCTCCTTCCCTTTCTTTGCATTTCTGAATGCTCCAGAGATCCTCTTGCTTTTCTTTGGTGAACTGAAAAGTTCAAGAAACAAGCAATTGCAGTGGAAGCAGCAGGACAGCTATTGCTTGTCAGGGGAGTTTCAGTGGCTTCTGGCCTTATTGATGGTAGTTGGAGAAAGAGGAGCAAAATGGAATGGCTGTCTCAGCTGGAGTCTCCTGAGAAGTTTGAGTTTTCAGAAGGATGATAAAAATTGGGTGAGAATTCAAAAAAAGAGCTACAGAAAATGCTTCAGAGAGTGAAAAATACTGCTCACTTAGAGAGAATTGCAGCACTCATTTTTTCATCTTAGCAGAGAAGAAGCCAAAGGACAAGTTGATTAGCAATGCCTGGGAAAGATATGTGATACAGGGAGACCTTTTAAATGTAGAGATAAAAGTACAGAAAAAAAATCAACTCTCAGGAGGTAGAAGCTGGCAGCAGTCAAGACATCTCTGTGGTGTGTCTGCATCTTTAGCCTCACAGAAGTTTGTGAAAGTGGAAAGAGGAGATCCCATAGATTTGATAAAGACTGACCAAGCCCAGTGGAGCCTAAATAACATTTTAAAATGCCCCAATCATGATAAAAAAAATAATCAGAGCTCTGTAAAACATGCATGACATTTATTCCAAGTCTTAATGAAGGAAGTGCTGCAAGAGATTGACTACGTAATCAGAAAGGTCTTTTCTACTATTTTTATTTTCATCCTGTGAAAGGGATCTGTCATAGCACTGGTTTTCCCACCTTTCTCTGCCTCTGAGGGGGGAAGGGATGACAGAAATTGTCAATTTTCCAGGAAAGTAGAAATAGAAACCGTCAGCAAGGATATATGGTGGAAGAAGGCAAATATAATCTATAATGAAGATCACAACTATTCAAGAGAAAAAGATCTTGAATGTTGGTCGATTTAGGTTTTAAAACATTATCCTGAGCTCTGCGTTTCTGGGGGAAGAAACACTTACTTAAGCACTCAAACAAATCTCACATTTGACATCTATAATATGTTTTAACTCATATGTCTTTTGAGAATGCAGATGTCTGGATCTGCTTGGTACAAAAGAGAGCTGCTCTTCTGCATGCAGTTTCTACCTAGACCCACCCTGTAGAACAACTGTTAATGAGACAACAACTTCCAAACAGAGATTGCCCAAAAATTAATTCCTTGTGCCCCTATTATGTCTGTTCCCAGCTGGAGAGTTTTTCAGCAGACACACTGTGCCTTCACAATTCTCTGCTAGGTGAATTTTCTGCCACCATGTTAAGCATTGTGCAATGTCCCCTGTGTAACATTGACTGAATTGTAGAAACGATCAAGTCATCTGAAAGGATATGGGGAGGTTTTAATTTCCTGAAATAGACCTGCTGTTCAGGCAGTATTGCCTTCTCTATAATAGGAAGTTCAGGAATATCAATTTCTAAATTTGTCTATTCAAATTAGCCCATTACCATTAATGCCAACTCCTTTGAAAAACCGCTAGTCAGGCCCCCCCAAAACCATGAGAATTTAATGGTGTAGAAACATTGTCCCTTTTTCTTTGTCATCTGATTTCTTAAGCTATTTGGAGACAAGTTTTCAAGTTCTTCTTCACAAAGGCAAGATTAGAAATTACTTTTTTTTCCTCTCTGTGAGAAGAAAGGTTTTCTTGTTATTGTATGAGTTCAGGAGCTGAGCCAACGTAAAACTGCAGGAGCTGACAACACCACCTGATGTTTTTTTCAGGTGTTTCTGTCACTAAGAGATGCTGCATACCATCATGACCAAGTTAATTGGTTAGACCTGTCCAAGTACTTGTGCACAGACGCTTAAGTGCACAGTCATCAGCTCATATAAAAATAGAGCTGGAAATAGCTTCCTCTGGTCCACCCCTTTGGTTATGGGTGAGATCTGTTAAACCTGTGCCATTCTTGCTCAGCCTGTTCTTAAAGGTCCCTGACAGTGAAAGCTCAGTCATCTCCTCACTGCCTCATATTTAGAAAATCACTCCTAAATTGTAACTTGAGTCTTCAGTGTTGTAATTTACGATCATCTCTTCTTAGCCTGTGAAATATCATGGAGAATTTATTGTTCCATTCCACTGTGCAACAGCCCTGTCAGGTCTCCTGACAGTTTTTTTTAACTTTAATAACTCAGGCTTTCAATCTTTTCTGTTAGATCATGTTTCCTAGGGCTCTGCTCATTCTGATAGCTCTGCTCTGGACATCTCTCCAAGTCTCTCTTCTTGCTGAAGCACATCACCCAAATCTGGGGGTGTTATTTTACCTCAGCCTAACTAGGAGGAGGTGGGCAGGAAGAACCATACTATATCCCTTACTGTTAAACTTTTGTTTATGTGTCCTAATGTGACATTAACCTTTGCCATACCAGCTTGGTGTTACTATCCACGTTCACCCTATAACCCTCGATGATCTCAGTTCCTGAACTGATCAGCTGCTCATTCTGGCTTGTCATTAATCCTTCCCACTTACCAAACAGCACCATATATTTTTCAGACTATTTCTTCAATTCATAAAAACCATTGTGCTTTCTAATTCTGTCCTTAACTGTGTGTGTGATCTCTCCCAGCTTTACATCAGCTGCAGATTTAATAAACATATTTTCAATTCAATTGTCTGAATTGTCACTCACAATGGACAAAATCCAGAATAGACTGTTGCAGAATGTCATCTGTGAACTACTTTCTGGATAAAGTTCTCTAACCCAAGTTTTCACTCATGACATCATAGTTTCATTTGGACTACTCTCCTTAGCAAAGCAACAAAAGACTTTCTAAATCAGAACTTGCCACTCCTATTTCTTTCCGTATGCACCACTGAAAACACTTTTCAGATTAATGACTTAATCCTGTTTTAAGAATGTAGGTCACTATCATATCCATTTTCAAATTTGAATAAATATTTATGGCAATCTGTAATTACCTTCAGAAAATTCCCATGTATTTCCACAGAAAATGCCTTTGCAGCATCCCAAATACGTATGCCTGGCTATTACTGCTGCCAGTCTCTTCTCTAGCACCTAGTTCTAAGATAACCTCAGGAAATAACACGAGCTATTTTAGCCTTTTCTCTCTTTACGGCTCCTACCAGAATCTGTATGAGTAAGCTCATGAACATCCACTTCAGCATTTCAAACCCACTTAAAGGAGGTAAGCAAACCTAACTCTGGGACATAATATTGCACAACTGATTAGAGCAATCACAGACAAGCAGCATATTCAGAACTGCTAACTAACATTTGAACATGATTTCCAATAACGCTGTCAAACAATTAAAAATGATTGCTGCATTTAAGAGGCTCTTGTTTCTTTTGAGAATATCCTTGTTGAAGTATTCTTCGGAAAATTTTTTTGAGCTTTGCTTGCATGATAGTGCATTGAATCTCACATTTTTGGGGGGTTATAGAAGCACAGAACTGACCCATGATGTAACATGTGGCCTCTATACCCTGCTGATGGCTTTGTGCAGCTGCTGGTAACATCACGAGGTTCTGTGCAGGTATAGAGTCCTGGCTGGCCATTTCAGTATAGGTTCAGAGGCTATTTTATAATCCCTTGATTAATTTGCTTGTAGATCTGCTATGGAGAATGATCTGTAGTCCATCACTTGGGTAGACTGTTCATTTTGTGGGAACCACATTGAGGCAGTCCAAAAGAGTATAATTTTGAAGACATTCTGTAGTGAGGGCTTGTAATTTGTACACAAGTCTGGAGAAGAGCATTGAATTAAGAAAACTTAATTTTGACAGTCCTGATATATAGTCTATTTTGGTTAACCAAAAGGAACACATACATTTTCTACATTAGAGAAATTTCCATTATTTTTCTCTCAGCCATGAAAATCGATTTTGATGTGATTACTCTCAGAGGCTGCTTGATGTGCTTCTGACAGTACAAAATGGATAGAAACCGTGGGTGGTGTTGAATTGAGGATACTGTGGTTAGCTGAACCCTGTCACAAACTGAAAATGCTAGGATTAAAACACATGCCATTAAGATATTGAGCAGGAGAATGAGCCTTAGGAAAAACAGTGATAACAATATTTTGTTGTTGAAGATTGCAAATGATGCAAAAACCTTTCATCACATTCTGTTTACTGTAATCAGTGATATTTGCTCAACTGGAGGGAGATCCCCAAAACTCAGATAAAATCCTTAACATGAAGCAAGAGGGTTGTGCCTAAATATAGGTGGATACATGTGAAAAGGGGAGCCATGGTATTTCGAACTGTACAAAACCATGAAGATTTTATTTTGTTCACACTGATTACAACAGGCTCATGTGTAGCTTCACACTACTTCCCTTTCTGAAATCAGAATTTTACCTCATATTTCTGTATTGCAGATAAAGTGTCATTTTTTAATGCAATGCTTACTCTTAGCCTACTAATTAGAAAGATCTCCTTTTGCCTTGAGAATTTTCATTGCTTCAAGAAAAGCCCCCAACAAGACAACAAAGAAGAAATACAAAGAAAAGAAATGAGTAAAAGGTGAGGTGTGAATTATTTAATCATCCAGATGTGTGGATCCTCTTTCAAAAATGTTTAAACTTGGCAAGACTGGAACTTGCTAGCTACTGAGACTCAGTGGTTGTAAGCAGTTTGATGATGTTTTCCTCTAACAGGTTTATTGGATACTTCACTTATGGATCAGTAACAACACGAAAAATAAACATCCTCTATTTCCAGTTAGGTAACCAGATTTTTTTCAGAGTTGCATAGGAAATATCTATCATCTGATAGATGTTTTAGCAGTTTCTAAGTTATGTATTGGGAGCAGGGGATTTGGAAAAGGACAAGAGTGAAAGTTCATTGACTTTTTGCTATGTCAGAAATATTGTGATGATTGTTTGTTTTCTGTTCTTTCTGTTCAAGCTGACAACAGGTAACTATGGAGCCATTAAAAGGTGTATCTTAAAGTCTTTATCACACAAGTGTCAAAAGTAATCTGTTTCACTGTGGATTTTAAATGCAAGAATAAACTGGGTTTGAATTATTTAATTCTGAATAGCATTCTAAGGGAGTTAAATAAAGATGAAATCAATAGGATTATATATACATAATAAATCTAGTTCTATGGAAATGCTATAATTTGTACACAGTTAAATAACAATTTTTATCCATCTTAGTTACCAGCTGCCTTGAAGAACTGAGAAGAGAATAATGGTCTGGATTGAGTAAAACTCCAGGCATGTGTCAAGCTTGTGGTTCCTATTGGCAGTAAAGTCTAGCACACTAATTAATGTTTTTCTGGCTGAAGTCTCTAATCTCTCTGAATCTCACTTTTCACTGTGAAAATAATAGTTCTCAAACCAGAATACTGTGTAAGATATACCACTTAATTATGAAAAAAATGTGCAGATACAACAGCTTTGGAAGGGAAGATGTACATGCAAGTAGTTCTCTCTGCCACTAGTGATCACTGCTCCTTTAGATTTCTCCCTGTATTTAAATATTTGTGGTTTTCCTTCTATCTTTTACCATCTGTCTGCTGTAGTTCATAGTTGCTATTTCCTGAATATCTATAGGATACAGGTATGAAACTCGGATCCCACTATGTGTAGCTTTCACTATTTTCAAAGGGCAGTGATCAGTACTGCTCACAGCTGAGGGTAAAGAAGCAGTCTCCTCTTTCTCTAGAGTAATAATCACATATATCTTGTCACAATAATCGGCAAAACGGAGTCTGCTATTACTTTTCTTTTAACATAAAACAGTGACAAGTTAGGACCTGATTTTCTTTCCCAAACATCCTTCAGTCCTCATGCTGATTTAATAGTTTTTCTAAACAGTAGGAAATACACACTCTAAACCAATTAGATGATTTAAGGGAACTAATGTCCCATCCAAAAGTGTTTGAGGGCATATGTGCCTACAATTTTGAAATAATTGGTAATGTGAGATTGGAGATTTTGAAAACTCCACTGTGAGCTGAGGATCATCTAACTTCCTTTAAGGTGTGCAAAAGTACAAGCCTGGTTTCAGATTTTCATCTGGATGACATCAGTGTTAATGAGGAGAAATTCATAAACACCATCAGAGAGTGCCATAATCCACTTACTCCAGTCTCCTCTTCTACGATGGATGAACTGTTTGTTAGAGGTATTTGTTGCTCTTCCTATGTTCCTCTGATTGCAGAGGAAACACAGAAAGCTAGTTAAGGCTAGATTAAACTACAAAATTAAACTGTCCTTTCAAGAACTAAATTTAGGAGGTGAATGACATTTCTACACTCTTAAACCCAGCTCTGAATGTCTTGGTTTTCTGAAAACAGAATTTCAATACTTTTGAAATTGTTATTCTCTTTATACTTTTGCAGTGTGAATGATGGAAAATTATTAGAAATTGGTTATATCTTAATAAAAAGTACTTAACAGGCAAGAAGTATTTATATAGTATCCTATTAATCTAAATTAAACTCAGTTAAGTCCTTCTGGGATTCTTACATGGTGTACTCCATCCTTAATGTGTTCACATTTCTTCCTTTACTGTTAGACTGAAATATGTGTATGTATCAAGGGAAAATTACTTCCATGGGGTTTCATTTTAAAACTGGACATGCAAATTCTATTATTAGGTCAAATTTTGAAGTCCTTAATAAGTATTTTTTAATTCATCACCCATCAAGATTTCTGCAGATCCCTTTTTACTTTTAATGGTTTGATCTGTGGTTACTGTAAGCTTCACATCTAATTTTTCTGGTATGCAAATGTATCTCTTAATATAAAGTTTTATTTGCAATGCTATTTAGGCTGCTTAGGAGTATTTTATTTTTATTTTGTTTTGCTTGCTCTCCATGGTTCTGTAGATATAAATATACTGCTTTACTGTGCAATTTTCCCCTCTAGCTTTGTGATAACTATAATCCAGTGACTTCCTTTTTTTTTTTTTTTTTCCCTCTGGAAAATATCCTTCATCTGTAAAGATGGGCTCAAGTAATTTGTGAATTGTAGGTAATTTTTTGTCTTGGGAATTAAACAAAGAGATCTTAAATTACAAATATCTTTACATCCACTAATATGTTCCTTGGACCTATATCAGGTTGGTCACGTTGCCCAACCTGGGAAGGTATGGGTGAGTTTAATGCAGTTATTGTTCTTTAGCATGATCCCCTTCTGGTTATCTTCTACTTTAGCATGGTCCACAATATTGAACAGGAGAAGAGAGAACTCTATTCCCTAATTTCTTATTCCCAGCTACAGTCTCTAGCTCACTGGAGCTTTGTCCTGGTTACTGTTTGGTGGAGGGAGCAGCAAGGGATGTGGAGTTTGAGAGGTGCCTTCTCAGACCTTTTTCAGGTTTTATATGTGCTTTCCCTACTTGTCTTACAGCATTGGCTTTTGTTCTTTCATATTATAATGAAGTTGACATAGTAAATCTGCAATTAATGTGAGCCTTTCTCTCTCTCCTCCACCATTTCTCTAGTGACCCTAATCGCTGAGAAGTGGAAAGAGGTTTTGTGTGAAAAATGAGAAGTTCAGATCAATCTCTGCTATGTTTACATTTCTGGCAGTATATTCAAGAACAGTTTATCAGAGAGTACTCTCTTGACTGTTTTTTCCTAAAGGTGCCAGACAAGTCTATTCTTTCTTTCACTTCCAAATGCTGTGTTTTGTCATGTGCCACCTTCCTGCTCGCTGTATGGGCTCCTGACATGGCTGCAATGCAAATGTGAAACGAGGAAATTCAAGCTAGTGACTTGAACAGGCCAAGTCCCTAACAACCTAACCTTATCCCAGATCTCCATTTGTACTTTCCATACATCTTTTCTTCCCTATCATTCACTTAATATTTTCACCTTAATGCTCCTTTGTCTCCTTTACCTCTCTGATTTCCTTCTGACATGTTTTATTCATTTGCTCTTTTGGTGTTTCTTTCTGCTTCTTTTAAAATACACTTCCCCTTCCTGTCTTTTCCCACATAGTTACTAATTCCCATAACAGTGGTCTAGTATCCCTGACACAGCAGGATTTGATGTGGTGAAAACCCAACATAGGAGCTACTAGCCTTCTCTGTCCTTAATTTAGTGAGCCCATGACATCTCCTTCAATGTCAAAGTATGAGGGAGAATGACTTACTACTTTGCTTTAGATTAGCCCATTGGCAGTCCTCCCTCATGCTATGGACTGATGCAGATAAGGAAGGACTATCAAATTGACACAAATTATAACAGCCTGGGCTTAGGTGCTTAGCATCCATCCTCTACAGTCTCATTGGAGAACACACAAGACCCAAACAGAAGAAAGAATTCAGAAAACTCTTGATGCAAAATAGAAAACCTAGTCTGTGCATTTGCTACCATGTGGAAGAGGCACTTGGGACAAGATATGTTTTATTCAATATTTTAAAACATTGCATACCTTTGTGCTTCCATCTGTGAATCATCTTTCATACTGGATATTCTTTCATTTTATTAGAACTATTATTTTGGGCGAAATTCCAGAGTCCCAAGTTGAAGTCAATGAGAGGTTAATTTGACTAGAGACCAAATGAAAATTGAGAAGGTGTTTATCTTTTGGCACAGAGATAGTACCTTGCCTAGAATTCTGACCTTGCAATGTCCAAGATATGCAGCCCTGAAATAGCATCCAGGAGGAGATTTGGTCAGGCTGCAACTGAAAGCAGATGGCATATATAACCGAAGTCACTGAAAACTAAAAGCCCTGCTGAGAGCAATATATGACATTCTGAAGGAAATCTGTCTTTGACACCTTGTATTATCATTTTAAAAAATTAAGATCTCTTTTATGAATTGCGAAAAAGCACACTCCAGATCCTGCTGGTCCCTGCTCTGCCTTTGGACTGCAGAGCTAAGCAGGAGCTATGCTGCCAGCTCCGTATATAACACACCTCCTTGTGTGTCCACCTTATTCCATTATTGCTACATGAAGGGGAAGAGCAGTTCCCAAGTCCAGTTCCCAAGCTGAAAGATGTCTGTTTGGAAGGAAGGGTACCCCAAGAAAAGAGACATGGTGTCCAAGAGATGGGTTAGTAAATCTTCCTTTTCTTGTAAGGGTTAAGCCAAGTGCTGAGCCTGATATCCACTCTAGCCTACAGGACACTGTCTGCCTTTTTTCCTTCCACAGGTAGAAGATTTTACTTTTCCCAGTTGTGTAAGCAGTAAATATCACTCATTTTTGACAAGTCCTAGAAACTACATACAGGAATGAGAAATCCAGCCTTGTGTTCAACAATCCTAAGCAGTGTGATTTGGTTAATTTTTTTGTCTGTTCATATAATAAGGAAAAATGGTGCTTTAATCTTGATTTGATAACTATACCTGCAACCAATTTAAATGGACATATTTAAGTGATGTACAGTATGTGATGATGTGTCTTTTTCAAGACAAATAATATTTATGAATGTAGTTCTGTAAGCAGAAAAGATTCAGAGAGACCTTGTAAAATTTTAGCTACTCAAATGTAAATATTAAGCTATGATAACTGCATGAAGCTAATCAACCCAAGCATTCTGTCAAGGCTCACATGATGGGCTCGCTCATCCTTGACAGCCTAATTGACACTATTATTCTCATGAGAAGAGTAACTTTCACAATAATGTACAGTACATACAAATGCAAAGAATTTATGTACACCAGTTACCTTCCACTGAGATGTTTTAGTAATAATATTTGGCCGGTGTAACAATGTTTTTCATCATTTTATATTTTATGGGCAGCCAGAAGGGATGCATACTGTGCTTCCATCCAGTAAAGCAGTAGTACTGTGGAAAAGTAGAGATTGAAAACTAATTAAAACCTGTATCATGATACATTTGTCCAAGGGGGTGGAGTTGAAGTTGCAGCCTTAATTGTGACATTTCCTAACATTGGAACACCTGAATTTGCAAACTTAGTAATATTCTTTTCCCATTGCTTTAGTGAACGTTCATATTTGGAGGGATTAATTAATCAGTTGTAAAGCAAATATGCAAAAAAATGCACTCTATTTTGAAGTTCACTTTAAAATAATAAAATATTAAAATGTCATTTTAAAGTATTTTTATGAGCTAACCCTACCATGCCCATGTTGAGCTGTATTTGTCCTTGCAGGATGGAGACAGAGCATCAGACTCATAAAAGAGCAGAGCAGACTCAAGTACAGCTATGCCTTTTCCTGAAGATGTCTGCTCAACGGTAAGAAGCCTTCTGTTTTTATATAACTGATCATGTCATTGTAAGAACAGATGATTTTAGGGCATTGTGCATTAGTTTGTAGGGAAATTGAATTCTTTCAATTTCAAACAGAATCTTCCAAATGTGATCACGACTAATGAGAATTTTGGAAAATTTTGCAGAAGAAAGAAGAATTTGTTTATGTTGATAGATTTCACAACATATTTTTCTGTTCATGTGGAGTCCTCTAGGACTATTAGAAAAAGAATGCATATTATAATCTCTATTATTACTGTGGGCTATGTATAAAATATCTAAATCTTAGATAATACTGAAGTATAGCATCTCCTTGAAAAATATCATTAATAGAAGCTGTTATGGTTTTTGTACAAGAAAGCACAAATATGGCCACATAAAATACAGAATTTTACTCTAATACAAGCAAAAACAATAGTGTCAACAGTGCAATTTAACCCCAGTTTCCTTATATGCATACAACGTGTTCTCTCCATCTAACCAGGACGTCTGAAATAAAAGAAACGAAAGCAAAAAACCACCCAAAATGTACAGAAAGCTGGGATCTATCTAGAGTGTTTTGTGTTATGTGAGGTATTTTTTTGTGGTTTTTTTTTTTTGTGTTATGTTGCTTGACAGAGAGATAGATCAAAATGTTTTTCTTAAGAAACTACTCAGGAAAGCTAAAATATTGGCTTGGGTAAAGAGGATCCCAGCAATCACTGAGAGCCCCAGCTGGTGCATAGCTGTGGCAGCAATGCCTGGCGTCACAGACCTGTGAGCAGCAGCGATGGAAAGTTTGCCTCCAGCCTCACATCCCACCTGTCCTGCAACCAGCACTCACCTGATGCCACAGGGAGGTGGGTCAGAGAGTCACTGAAAGTCAGAAACACATGCTACTGCTAAAAATCAGAAAACAAGACTGAATCAGACAATAAGTAACTGCTAGTTCAGCTCTGCGAACCATCTCGGTAAAGGATCAGGCAGGCACCAGGACTGCTGCAAAGGACCCCAAAACTGAGCTGGGAATGAGGGGTGACTGAAAAAGCATCAACCTACTTTTGCTAATGTTGGTGTGGTATTGCACTTTGACTTCCTAAGAAAAAAACAGAGATCAGCTTTTTATTTTCAGCAGCAAAGGGTTTCCTGGGACTCCAGAAGAAGCACCGAATCCTTTTTCACCATTGGCAAGAACACAATGCCACGTTTGGGTATGACTGGGGGCTAGGAGGAGAGGTTATCTATAGTTCTAATACCTTTTTCTAGCTGCAGTACAAGTGCTGAAAAACAAATTATGTTCGGTTTTGAGGAGGATCACTGGGACTTTGTGTGTGCAGAAACCCTGCCCTGGTGCTGTCAGCTAGCAGGGGAAATCAGCACAGAGCTGACATGGGTCTCTCCTTGCCTGTCTCCCTGGCCAGAAAAAGAAGTGGCCACATAGCCCTGTAAATTGCAAGGGGCCTGATGAAAGACTAAAGAAGGACTCAAAAAATTATAAACTTGGTCTTCCTAAATAGCAGATTTAACAGCACTTCTAGAAGTACAAGCAAACATGGCTGGCAACAGGACCTTACTTCTGACAGTGTCTCTTGGTGGGAGGTTACATTTTACCCACTCTTACATTAAAAACATTTCCATTTCTATTTTGATTTCTTGTCTCCTTTTCCCATTTCTCCTGCCATCTTTCAATAATATAGAATAAACATAAGCCTGATGGTGATTTAGAAGAGTCAAATAGACTGTATAGACTGTACAAAGTTAGGCAAACATAACCTTCTGTCACAATAGTTTTAATTATTAGCCACTGAAATATTTGTTTTCAGCAAAAAACTTTAACTTACAAAAAATAAACGAAGTTTTTTAATCACAAAAAGAAATATATCAATATTGGATTGCTTTTAATGCTAGCTATCACTAATTTTTTAAATTTAATAGTACATTTGCATTGTTTAGTAGTATTTCCTGTAATTCCGAGATGCTTATAAGTTTAGTTATATAGAAATGATATATTATATAGAAGTCATAGAGAGAAGAAAGATATATGTCTGCTGATTTCAAGTGGGTCCTTTTTTCCTTTTGCATGCTTACACAAGGTGCATAGTAATGGGATGGGTTTTTTCATTACCAAACAGCTGCATTTGCGTTCATTTGGTTGCAAAGCTGTTTACTTTTCAAATTACTTTATTAATTGAAAAACTAGTAAATATTGGTAATGTCTCCTCCTACTGTAATTGCCATTTTTATCCACATTCCCCTTACATTTGTTGCATATCAAGCCTGTTCCACTTCTTCTGTAGAGAGGGAACAAGATATGATAGAGAGGGAATAAGATGATAAAACAGTATTGGTTAACCTCAACTAATCCTTGGATCTCAAATTCTGACAGAAATATTAATGACCTGAGACCTTGACAATGCTGTCAGATAGGACTGCCTTGCTCCCATGGGGACAATCAGATCAAGAGAAGTTACACTATGACTCTGATTTAAACAGGCTTCATCTGACAAATCTAATCTGGATCCTATCAGTGTGACAGAACTAAAATAATACACAAGGCACTTGTTTCCTAACCATGTTCTTTAATTCATTAATCTGTAGATTACATTTTCCACTAACCCCAAATTCAAAACACGTCCTTTTTTTTTTTTTTGAAAATAATAGATAGCCCTGATGCACAAGGAACACTTTTTATTTTTTTATTTAATGGAAAAACTGCATCTGAAATGCTGAATAAAGTACAGACCCCATTCTGCAAGCCCTCAATTCTTACCAGGAGTTCTGCTTGGAGGGCTTGCAGGATCATTCAGAGAATATATGAGGAAGATAAGAAGGAAAAAAAGAAGAGAGAAAGAGAGAGAGATTGAAAGGGATTTTGTGGAGACAGAGATATATTAAACCAGACTGTGCTTTCTATTTTCAGTAGTCTAACAAAAGTTCATCTCTGACTTCAGAAAAAGGATTCAAAAGAAAACATGCAGCCTGGATTAGTGTTTGCTAGCTTGCCTCACTATTAAATTTGGTTAATGCGCTGTTTCGAAAATCAGCTCAGAAAAATCTTTCTGGAATAAAAGAACATGCCTTGTTTCTTCCTCTCTCCCTCTCCCTTGTCTTCTCCACAATATACACCTGCATGTCCACACAACCAAACAGATTCCACAGTGGCTCAGTGGGAACAATGCTAACTCCAAATCATTTTGGTCATTTTGCTTTTTCTTAAATACTACTAAGCTGACTAGTAACCTGTTAAAGCTCAAAACTTCTCTGTAAAAGGAAAAAGAGAAACAAAACAAACAGTCTTTATAAATAAATTAAAATTCTAACTAAAAAGCTAATTATAAGGGTATTTGTTTTGTTTGAGGTAAGGCACATCTATTATCATAAAGATAATTAACTCAGTCTGACAGATCTAATAAAAGGACAAGTTTAGCATTGGCTTAGCCAGAAGCCCAAGGCAAGCAATTTTTATAATTACTAGTTATTGTAACTGGGCTCAGAGAAAATGGTCTGTGATATTTAAACAGTAATATTAATTTGCATTTAGACCCATTTTTTTTCCTCTTTCCCAGGCAAGATCTATTTAGCTGGAATGAGTAAAATAAACTTAAATAACTTAAAAAAAAAAAGGAAAAAAAGAAAAAAGAATGGCTTTCTCCTTACAGAAAAACTTGGTCTTTTTATGCTCAGATAATTAATATCCTCACAAGGTAAGTGTTCTGGTAATCACAAAACAATTAAATGGCTTAATATAGTTTTAACACACAGAAAATGTTCAGTTTTCAGACTGAAATGATGCCTGCTGACTGCATTTATTCAGAGCAACTGTATCTTAATGTACAGATCTGCTACAAGTGCCTCCACTGCCCATGCCCTCAATGTGCCCCTGCTGTCGAGCTGGTGAAGAAAGGGCAGGAGAGGGGGGAGGAAAGCCCCTGGCTGCTCTAAGGAAGTGGTTCCATTCACAACAAGAAAGGGAACAAAATAATATTCAGGAATATATGCATAAGAAGCAAATTGCTCCTGCTGGCATGGTGTAGTAGCCCTTTAACTAATGCTTACCTTGACATTTTGCAACACATTCTCTGCAAGAAAAACAAATCAACATTTTAAAAGGAGAAAGTTATTTTTTAACCGCTTCTGTAATGAAGGTTTTAGAAATAAGTAATAACTCGAGTGAGAAAATCATTGGTGATATACTACAGAAAAAGCACTTTAAGTACTTGCCATTCAAGTATGAATTTCATTATGTACTACAGGCAGTTGATGTCAACCTCAGTGCATTTTGCCAGTGTAAGACCATATCTAGGGGGAACATTAAAGTCATATAAGCCTAAGCTCCCCAATTTTCAAAGTGCTGTGGGCCTGACATACAGATGCTGTAAACTGCCCTAAATCCTTTGAAGACAGAGTGCTACAGCACCACATGAGCCACACATGAAAAAGAGAGCAGAGGGAACATGGAGCCTTTGTTCCCAAGAGGGTGGGAAAGACAAGTCTGAGGGGCTCATGAATCAAAGGGACCAGCCTGAGGCACGCTGGAGCACAGGAACCAGCAGCCCTTGTTTGCTGCCCTCCTTCAGCCCCAGTCTGACAGCAGGAGCTGCAGCCCAGCTGCACACACAGGCTGCAGAGCTGGGCTGCACTTCCCCGCACATCAGTTCACATCTTTTTCCATTCCATTTCCAGAGTATTTTGGCCCGATTTTGGACCCCAAGAATTTGTCTCATTATTCATCCGTTCCATGTTATACCAAGGATTTTGTTTTGCCGTCAGCCCTGCTGGCTCTGTTTGCCAGTGATCCCATCAGGTGGGATGGGTGGTTCCCAGCTCCTGCTGCAAGGCTGCCCATGCAATGCTGAGGGTGGGGCACTGCTCACTTGCTCTTTTGCTGCCTGGTTTTCTGAGACTGAAGGCACTACAGTGCTTTTTTCTGCTTCACTCTTAGAGGGTTTGATGTGTTTTTAAACAGCTTGGGCAAGGTACTTTTTTTATTGGGAGGCTAAATTTAGGATCATAAATGCCTATTTGAACTCTGAAATTAGCATACACTCTATCTTATGTTTGGCTATTGGCTGTATATTAATAATTCAGTTTTTGTCTTCAGTAAAATGCACTTTTTCACTAGATACAAAATAGTGAGATTCTTATCTATTTTGACTGAAGATTTTGATGATTTTTTAAAAATTATTTTTTCAGCCTTCTTGTGCTTTGAGGATTTATGAATTTATTTATTCAGAAGGTCCCCTACCCACTAAAATCCCAGTGTGACTTTGCATATCTGAGTAGTTCTACCAATATCAGCAAGATTACTCACCGTCTGAGAAGCTGCATGTGTACTTTGCTGAAGGAGAGCTCAGGACTCTGATCTGTGACAATCAAGCAGTCTCTGGGCTACTGACTGAACATCACCTGCAAGGATTTGGTCCTTTTCAGAGTCATGACCCAGGAAAGACCAGCAAATATTCATCTCCAGCTAATGTGGAAGAGGGAAGGCTCAAGGCTGAGGGCTGAGTCTACTAACTGCAAACCTAAAATGTAATCTCTGAGCTTCTAAATGCCTATAGATATTGAATTTATTTCATCGGTTCCAGAAAACACATTACCACCTCTGCTACACAGAAACAGGCAGACAAAACTTTGCTTTTTTTATTTGATTATGAACCTTGAAGCCAGAAGACAGGCAGAACTTTGTTGGTGATTTTGAAATTAAGACTGGGGAAAAAAAAATCCTTCTTCTGAATTGTTGTATATAAAAAACCCAGCACATAATACCTTGTGGTCCCTATCTACCCTGAGATTTGGAGATTTTTAAGCTGCTTCCCCTAGAGCTCTAGGATTTCTGCCATTATTTCTGAATGCTCTCAACAGTGATACTAAGCTTTCTTGAACAAGGAAATTGGTGGCAATTCTATAGCTTCACTCACTCCTATAATTTAAAAAAAATGTTGAGGGCAACTCTCATTGCATTTTAAGGATTTAAAATGGGTCAGCTTTTGGCCTATATGGATTGATGGAGCCCTTTAAATAGGCTGGAGCTATGGAACGTTATTAATCACTGTAGCAGACAAAAAATACATTGTTTCCTTGCTGAGAATAGCATGTTTTCCTTTGCTTATGAATTGATCCCTGAAAGGTTCCTCACGGGAATATGTTTGTTCTTTCTTTCTTTGCTTCTTTCTTTCCTTCTAAGGCACAATGGCTTTAAACTACAGATGTGCTAATCTGTAGGAAACTCCAGAACTCATTGATCCATGGGCAGCATAGGCATTAATCTACCTGGGCCGGGAGACCAGAAGAATGAACGATTAATTAAATAGCCTTGAGGTTATTTTTCAAAACAGCATTGTAAGCAGTGATGGGCAAACCTCAAAAGGTTTTTGTACTGGATTCAGTTCAGATCAACTTCCTAAATTTCATAGACTGATCTGCTCTTTGGAAGCATACCCAGGAGGAAAAAAATACCTGCAGGTAATATTTTAAGTTAGACCAATCAACTCAGTAATAAAAAAGAGAAAATTTTTAGAAAATGAATTTTAGCCTTGTCCCTGAGACCCAATACACATTCCAAATACATTTAAATGTGTCTATAAGAGAAAGAAGGCGTGTTTGGACAGTTTTCCAAACATTCTTTAAGAAAAATTGCAAGATTTATTATTAAATCTTATTGTTTCCAAAATTAGTACTTACTGTTTTGCAAAATTGGCAGCAATGTCAATACAATACTTTTTTTATCCTCACAGCTTTTACTTCTTGCTGCTTCCAGTAAATGAAAAGACCTTTGTAAACTGACACGCATGATGATACTGGCAAATCCCTCAGGATCATTTCTTTTGTGACAACAACAAAATAGAAGTGTGGAGAGATGTCTGAGTATAGATTTTGTACATCAGCTTTCATGATGCATAAATCGACCCATAAACTGTATATATTCATGTATCTCCACACCCCACCCTTTGTTCTTTGCTTATTGTATACTTTGCCAGTGCAGTAAAACTGGTGGATGACACAAACTTATTCTATAAGCCTTTAAAGCTGAGCAAGGGCACAGTAAAACCATCCCAAAACGCAGAGCTCCGTTTAATTTATGTTGTCTCCACCTGAGGCTTGTCACTGTGTTAACAGCACCTATGTCTATCTATTCCATTGCTTTTGATCATCTCAAAGGGCAGGAAGGAGCAAGAGAATGCACAAAAATTTGTCTTTTCCAGGATATCATGAAGACATAAAGCCAGATTTAAAGCTGTTAGAGGCTGCCTATTATTGTACCATCAAATAATGGAGCTCCTTCCTGTGAAGTGTTTCTGGACATGACAGCACGAGCACTAATGTGACATTACTTGAGTAAATGGGTGGATAAAACAATTGCAATGATTTCTGTCAGGGTTTTAGGGGCAGCCTGCATGCACTTTGGGCATGCAGTTTCTGCTGCAGCTTGGCACTGTTCTAGCTCTAACATTAATAGATCCCTCTCAGATCTAACAGCCAGATGGTCAGCAGTTGTGAACTACTTACTGAACCGCTCTTGAAGTTCCGCCAGGATATTTGTACACACATATTCTTTCTGCAAGCCAGTGCCATAAGGTCATAGGAAGAACAAGGTCAGAAATGATGTGTCTCATGTTTTTGGGGGCATGTGTTGCCCTAACTGGCCACACACAGCTGCTGAGCAGCAAACAGAAGAGGTGGAGATAATAGTCCATAACAAGTCAGCTATTAATTGAATTTTTGAGTCTTCTTATGTTTGCAAATTGTCCATGAACAGACCCTGATTTTCAAGAATGTGTTTGTTACTGAGAGTTATTTGCTGACACAGGAAACAGAAACCACAGAAATGCTGGCTGGGACTTACCCTTATTTTTTAAAGGCTAAGCAGAATAGCCATCAACTAGGCACTTACCATGAGGCCTGGGGAAAGAAAAATGGAGTATAAAGTCAAAATATAGGAAGCTGAAAGATAGAGATAAACATCATAAAAGAGTTTGCAGCCTCTTGACCTCAGCAATATTACCAGCTACATGCCATAACTTGATCTTTGGCATTAAACACTCTGCTGAGTAGGTGTTTGCTGTGTTACCATGTTCCTGGATGTTTTTTTGCAGCTGTCTTAACCCTTGGTCTGCTGTCATGCTCCTCCTACATCTCTTCCTCTTGACACATTATTCCCAGCTCTCAAGGTAAATTTTGGCTGCAAAACCTCCTGAAAGGAACTCAAAGCTCCTTGCCAGAGATTTTATGAATAATTTGAAGATAAAGATACTCTTGTAAGTGTATTTGTTCCAAACATTTTGATCAACTATTTTCATCCACACTATAATTTTTGCCTGCCTCTGCTGCTTTTATCTGAGAACATGCATATGCACAGTTGTGTCCTGAAGCACTTACAGTCTGAAGGCAGAAGAGGATGGAAGACAATAGGGAAAATAACTTTTGTACTTCCTTTTTGGCATACCTGCGGTTCACCTTAGAACTTCAAGCCATTGCCTTGAACCTGTGACACTCCGGATGCCCTCAGACACCTTTTGGGGCCAGTTTGTTAAATTCCTGCAATGATGCCCCTGCTTCAGTGGAGCACAAAGGACAGTGCTACTTGCTCACAGTCTCTGCCATTTAGAAACTCGCCATTGCCCTAGTTACAAATTTCAAAATCACTTTCAATTTTTATTTCTCATTCCTTTTCATGTCTGAGAACACAGACTAAATTTCCACCCACCCTTTCCTTCTTTTTTTTTTTTTTCAATGTTGAACTGGAAATTGTTTCAAGTAGCTCCACTTTCAGTGCATATTCCTGGCCTAGCATAAAACTAATGAATAGCTTATTTGTGAGAAGTGTAGGTAGAAGGAATGTGATTGCAGGCAAATTTCACTAGGAGCTGAAACAAATGTTCATAGAGAGCATTTTCCGGTGTTCAGTCACACTGGCTAACCATTAATTGATGGGAATAAGTGTCTCTAGTTAAATGCAGTATCTAAGTAAACTGAGCTGTGTGATACACATTGCTGTGTTGCACTCAGCATATTCCTTCCACAGGCGGGCAGAGAGGCTGTGTGAAAAGCAGCTTCACAGGTGCAAGGAGCCTTTGAAATCTCCTGTCCCTCTTCTCCCCATCTTGAAAAAGAAATCCTAAAACAGAAGGGATAATGCTGTGGGAGTTTCTTGCTTACTTGCCCTTTTAGAAAGGATTTAGGGGTTAAAATTGATGAAAAGAATAATACAAGTCAGTGTAGTTATATTTTTGGAGTATCATACCAAGCTATCATCACAGAACAGGTGAATTTTGCCCTCAGAAAATGTCTCTTCAGTTGGGCTGCTCCTTAGGTTGGGTTTGCACAGCAAAAATATGATCCCACTTCCTTGCTCAGTCACAGTGAAGCTGCCTTGAAGCCAATTGCTGCCTCCTGGTCACTTGTCAGTGCTTGTCAGGAATGAGCATAGAAAGCCAGGAAGATCAAATACACTTACACCCCCTCTAGAAAGCCTTCAGGGCTTTCCCAGTTCTCAGTGTGGCATCTGTGATTCCATCTCAGGTATGTTGTTATTTGATGATCAATACTAATTAAGACAAAGTTTTTTTTCCTTCTCCTTGTCTGATAATGAATCCACCATGATGAGGAATCCTGAAAACAGCCACTGGAGCAATGGAAATAAGTTTCTGTGCGTAGGGAAAGTGTGTGGTAGTAACTAGAGGCAGTATAGTGTAGCAGTCTGCTTTCTTTTATGATTTTCAGAGAGAGCTAGACTCATCCTTATGCCAGCTACTAATGTTCTCTGAAGACAGAGCCAGTGGAGTGAGACATGCTGCTCCCGTGCCTCGAGTTATCTTATCAGCTCCTCCTCTTGATCCCTGGGATGCAAGGGAATTTCTAGCATAAACCTTAAGCACTCCCACAAGCCACCAAGTCATCTTAAATGCAGAAATTATTAAGCTTCTTAATTTAGAGACTTTATTTCTTAAGCCTGAATCTCTATCCAGAAAGTGGGTGAGAAAAGTCAAACATTTATTAGAGTAGTCACTTATCTGACAAAGTTCAGCTTCACTGTAAATATTTTTTTTCCTTTCTCATGAATGTTTGCCCACTCTTTGCTCTCTCCATTTTTGTAAAAACTTTCCTGGAACTTGAAATTTTAGGAAAAATATAATAGTGTGTGCAAATTAATAAAGTCTGGAGTTCTTGTAAAATACATACCCTTCATGGACACAGGCAAGGTGATCCCACAACTGATTTACCTTGCAGAACTTCTGTACCTGAACCTTGGCTCAGCAAATAGGACACTCTACATCACCTTAGCTTGCTGGGCAAAACACAATCCATGAATTACTTGGAATAGTGTCAGGAAATACAGCATTCCTGCTCTGAAAGTGTAGATGGCATCAAAGTATTATTACTGTGAACATGAAAAAAATAAATACAATAAATCTATCACATAAATGTCACCTCTACTATGTTATGGGACACCTTCCTTGAGTTCCATGCTCACACATGTAGTACTGCATATTAAACTTCCAGCAGCAATGTGCCTGTGTTTTGCTGCTTGGGCCTAGTGCAGTATTTCCTTTGCCTTGCTCTTTCATCATAACTTTCCTTTCTTTCTTATTTATTGCACTTATTGTTCTTCATTTCATCCTTACCTGCTCAGATAGTCATCTGACCTAGTTTTATGATATGGATTAAAGTAAATCCTGTAATGTAAGTATTCTTGCTTTTCTGTATTCTGCTCTGTCATCTGTGTTTTGCTGGGATTTTGGATGCTGGGGCTGGCTTAGGTTGAGAGTGCTTCTGTGTCTCTGAGGCTTACCCCCTAAGTGACTGGGATCATGCTGTAAGCAACTTTGTTCTCTGCTTCTGGGGTACCATTATCTCATTCCTTCAAAACCAGACTTAATTCTTCAACCTCTGAAGATAACTTTGTCTTTAATTATTCAATCAGAAACTCCCACTGAGGTGAATGGAGGAGGGAGAGTAAAAGTCCCTGTATATTTTAAATCAGAAATGTCTGTTTGAAAGATTTCTGGTTTTGCAGTGTTAACTCTCTCTGGGTAAATAGGCGCATAAATAGGAAAGAAGCAATCTCTTAACATTATTAGGTTAAAAAGCCAGCTGAGATTTGTTCTGATGCAAATCCCTCTGCCAGTTCAGCAATACTGGCAATGTCTAAGAACATTAAGAAATAAAAGGAAACACAAACATCAAGGAAGAGAATGATCCTTCCTTCTTTTCCACTCTGTGATGATGAATTAAAATTAGAGTTGAAGGAAATCAACAAAGGTTTTTGTTAATGTCCCAGCCCTAGAAAAATTGTTGGATCATAGGGTTATGGCAATAAGGTTCAGCTTTTTATCTGTGTTTTCCTTTGTTTATGAAGCCCTGAAGTTACTATCATTTAACAGCTGGTAATCAATTATTGTGCATGATGCTGACTGCTCAGTGCTATGGCTGATTTTCCTGCCCTGTCTTGCCCCAAGACAAGTTTACTGATCCATCCATTTCATTGTAGGAATGCACCTGGATTTCTGTTATCATTACATTGCAAGGGTTCCACATTGCCAGAGTTTCGTACCTCCTTGATGTTTCTGACAGGCAGCTCCTCCAGGCACTGACTCTTCCTTGTCCTCACAGCAGCCATTGACTCCAGTTCCCCCCAGCCAACCAACCCACTCTTTTATAACACTCTGCTAATTGGCTACAGCTGTGGCCTGATAAAGTCAGGCCTGTTCCGAATCTCTAATAATCGGCTCAGCTGCAACACTTTAGGGGGTAAGATTACTTTCTATACAACATTTATTTACTTGTGTTCTATGCCCCTACAGATTTCATCTCTCATTTTCACACTTGCATAGTTTTTTTTTTCTTTTGCAGGGTAATGGCTGTCATAATTGCTATGTGACCTACAGTCCTAGAGGTCTATCCCAATGTGAAAGCCATATGCATCACATTTTCAGGTATGAATTTCTATAGTAGTGGGGTTTAACTACTATTACAACAGGATTTTAAAAAATAACAACTTGTGGAAGGCAATGAGTAGAGATTCTTCATTTAAAACCATAACTTTATGGAAAGAGCTAGCCCAAACTACAGGAACATCTGGCCAGCAACTGTGACCACAAAGCTAAAGAGATTTTTATTTTCAAGCTTCCAATTAATGATAAAAAAAAAATATTGAGGAAATGAGAGTGGTAGAATAAGAAATGAGGAGGTGCACTTACCTGAGGTGTGATACCCCTGAGCACTGAGCCATACCTTTTTGCTGTTGTGGCAGTGGCAGCTGCCCTTGCCACCCAGAGGGTGCCTCACAGTGGTGTTGGTGCTTTAGTCAGTCTCCTGCTTGGGAAGGGAGTGTATACACTCCAGGCAAGGCAGATCTACCAGACAAAGTGTGACTTTGAAATACAGGGTGGGTGGCAGGTACAAAAACCTATGAATACGTTATTTCTTCTCTGCACACACCCACACGTGGAAAATAGAGGTAAACTTGGAAGTACTGTTCCCCCAGACAAACCTAAAAAGATAAAAAACTGCTACTTCCTATCCAGGAATCCAGTTTTTTTTAAACTTGAATAGATGAGATTAAAACAAGGAACATCTTAAAATAAACAGCCCTAGTGTAAGCAGCTAACAAAAAGGCAGCACGTATGTATTCTCTGAAGAATAACATACAGCTAGCATTCCAGGTCTCCTGAGTTTTTAATCTGAACCCTAGAGCTGAATTGCTGCAAGGCTCTGAGCAAACCTTTTGGGATGGATTTAACCTGCTCTCTGGCTGGCAGTGCTGGGTAGTTATCATCTATGTAAGTGCAGGTAGCTGAGGACAGAGTCAGGGAGGCATGTCCATGCTTTAACCCAAGGTGAGTTAAAGAGAGACTCTCTACTTGCAGACCAGAGTCCCAAAGGCTTCCAGTCTTTATAGCACTAATAAAGGACTGGTGTATAAGCCTTATTGCTTGCATGCTTTTCTATTTCTATGTGTATTTTTGGATGGTTTGGATTAAAGTTAATCCTGTGAGTTATGTGCATATAGTACTTGAAAACAGCTACATTTCCTAGCCTGCATCCATGTTTTCCTACTGCCTATGGCTACCAAAATTATTTTATTATTGCTTTGTGGTTATTTGGCTTTGTGGTTAAAGAAGAAAGCCTAGCTTTCCATGTGAAAGCCTGGTTTCCTCACAGAGAGCTTGAGTTTTCAGTGTTTTCATGTTACAGTATCCTTGACTGAATGCTTACTCTTTCAAAAGCAAGTTTACTTGAATTAATATGCATACCAGTCCCAATATTACTGTAATCAGCTTTTTTCATTTCAGAAAAGATATTTTCATTTATATTTAGAGAAATTTATTGATACTTGAACAGTTCCACTGGTGCTAGGAGAGTCCCCAACCTAAAATACATGTCTAAATACTCATACAATTTTTGCTTAAACAAATATTTTTTCACAGTCAGGCAAAACTTACTAACCAACATTTACCCAGATCAATATATTTTAATTGAAACTAATGGCAGATAGCTTAAACCAACAGAATTTTCACTGAACTAAGTACATTAAATCAATACATTGCCAAAACCTGTGAGATCTTGTATGAAAGGTATTTTTATTCTTAGCTAAATTAATTTTATTGAAACTTATGCATATTAACAGTAAACAAAATACTGACATTCAGACATTGCTCATCAGAACAATCAGAAAACTTCAGAGAAGATTACACAAAGTCATATAAAGCAAGGAGTTAATTTGCTGTAAGTGAAGAGAAAAAGGCTCAGGGTTGATTCCTTCTCTTTGCTACACACTGTTTGTCTGATCTTGGGCAAAGTCCTTAGAGGACTATTTGGGCCTGGATTTTCCCAGCTGACAGCAGCACAGTAAGGCAGGCTCCTCTCTGCTCAGCTGTGCAATCACCTGGTGCAGGGGACTCAGTACATGGATCATTCTGGGAGTGCGCAACCAACACGGCCCTTTCAACCAAGTAGCTCAAGTTTGGTGAAATCTGTTATTGGTGGCTGATATTGCAAAATTTGTCAACACAAAAGAGAGTTAGGCACCTTGATTCCCATGGAGATCAGCACACCTCTTATCTATCCATAGATGTACAGAACAAGGACAGCAGCCCTTCTCCAAAGTGGCTCTTCTTTTACTCTGAGCTTTTGGCCTGGGGACCGTCTCTGACTTTCTGCTGAGACAACACATCCCAACAGAGTCTCAGACACAGTTATTATCAAAGCAAGCTGATTGCAAATATAGAATTGGAAGAATTGGTGACTTAAGTGAGAAACTGATAGCATTTACCCATCAGCTGGATTGCTATTTTCAGCAGGAGATACACAAGAGCAGAGACTCACTGTGCGTAGGAGCGAGGACACAAAGACAACTGGGTGGGAAGGAGGCTGGCACACGGTCATCTGTTTTGGTATTCAGTTACAATTACAGCATAATTAGTCTACTAATTGCATGCCCAAGTTTAGTAGATGAATTTGTATTTGTAATTGCAGCTTATTGAAATGCACTGTGTTTTCAATGCTTGCCTCTGTTTCTATGTGAGAGTGAAATTTTCTTCTTCCACTCCCCTTGTGTTGATTGCGCATGCAGAAATGTAAAAGATGACCATAACCCACGCAGGCAAGTATGTCAGACCCTTGCAAAAATAGCAGCCAAACATCAGTTCTGCAATCACATCTGTGGGAGCTCCTGGCCTCAGGTGCAGCTTATTTGTCTTCAGAGCCAACACTGCAGTGTCAAGGGCCACCCCTGCTTACAGAATCATGCTGGGGGACGCAGAACTCCTGCTACTCAAGCTATCACTTGTTGAAAATGGCCTTTCAAAAAGCAACCTCCATCTTCTGCAAAGATATTTTCCAGTTCCAGATGCAGAAAATTTTGCAACTGCCCCAATAACAAACTCTTCACTGATCTTTTTCATGTGAAGTAAGTGCAAGCTACTAAAGCAATGTCATTTCTTAAGCAGAAGCACTGTCTTTCTTGCAATCTATGGGGAAAAGTTTTCTTTTTCTTCCATTTAGTTCCCCTGTATCCAGCTGAGAAGCATAAGCTAAGCACGAAGGAAAGGACTTATCCTTTAAGAAGAATCTTGGGTGATGCTTTCAGCAATGTAAATCTTTGTTTTTGTTTGATAAACCTTCATAAAACCCCCACATTCTTTGAAGTTCTGAAGTGGTTGCCAGGAATTTCTGTCCCACGAGAAGGCAAGGTGGCAGCCACATGACATATGTGCAGGATTTTATGCATTCTACAAGAGGTTAGAGAGTCTGTCTCACTTTCAGAAAGATGCCACTGTATTTATAAGATGGTCTGTACCAAGGGAGAATCAAACTGAAACTTGCAGCCTGTACATTCTGTAACAGTTTGCTTTAATTAAAATTAGACGTGTTCTTAAGCAGAACTCCAGATCAAAACATACTTGTCAAACTTTGGGGAAAACAGATAATGGAGTAGTACTTTTTTCTTTTCCTCTCTCTCTCTCTTTTTTTTTTTTTTCCCTTTTGGTCTAGCTTCCTTTAAAAATAAAAGAATTGATGGCACAAAAACTTGGTGCTGACAACTGGGGAGCTACAGACTCAAAATTCCTTGAAAACTAAGTAGATGGACCATACTATTTCATTTTCTATGTATCTATTCCCCATGATTTATGATTCCCACAGACCAAGATCTGAAAACTCAGGCCAAAATGCTGAAATGAAGAGCAGAGGAAGTAAACAACATTGACATTTCAGAGTAAAACCCTTTCAAGCTCAGTTATCCCTATTGTTAAGGAAGCTACTGATGTAAGGGAAACTTTTGGAATGAAAGGACAAATAAAAAAGTACTTTTTAGGAGGTGCATGAATCTGTTGATTTTTTCAAGAAATATATTTGATATCTTATCTCTGCTCTTGCTTGGTTCAGTAGAGATGTGGAAAGTTATTACCTGGAGAAAAAGAAAACACAAAAAACCCACCCCAAAGCCACACCCCAAAGCTAAACAAACAAATCTCAAACCAAAAGCAAATTTCCACAGATTTCATGGGACATCACAATAGACAGTTTTCATCTGAATGTGGTTTGTTCCATCTCTGCATATTTTTGGTCAACAGTGTTTCAAATGGGAGAAAAAATATTGTCTCATTCAAGCAATATTCATTCAGAAAGTATCTGAATGAGGAGGCAGGGCTCGTTTTGTCATCTAGCCTTGCTTGTTATACTGTTTTGGTTCCTACACACTTTGGAGTCCTAATTATTTAGCCAGACCATAGACCATATCCTTTAAATAAGTAGCAATATCCATTTAACAAGTTCCTTCACAACTTAACAGTCAAGTGCCATTACCTATTTAACAAGTAAGTTAATTGAGATGTTGCATACAGCACAATCCCCTTGTAAATTCAATTAATCCCTCACAACCGGCTCAGACTTGCTGCACTTCAAATACTTGCAAAGAGATTTAGAAAAGGTGGTATATTTAGTGAAGAGATGAAAGGGAGGGAGAGATGACTAGTCTTTTGCTTTGGCTAGTGTTTGTAAAATGGTCATTATACTTAAAAATTTCATGCATTGCATTGTGTAAATGCACTGTCAGGCTGAGCATTTGAGTATCTCATTCAGGCACATGCAGCTTGCACCTGTGTCAGTTGTAGTTAATTACAGTGGTATCATGTGGATGGATAGATGTGCAAAGCTTTGAGATGATAAAAAATATAAGTTCAGACTTTGTTAATTATTACTAATAGATTAGCATCAACCAAAGGGTTGATCTGATTTTGTGGGGTTTTGTGGTATCACTCATTTTACAGGCAGTCTGTAAGATACAAATTCTCTACCCCAGACATAACATATTCTGTCTTGTTGGTTAGACCTAAACAAGGGTTGAAAAGAGAGAAGTCTTGCTAGCACAGAGAATCAGCACTTTTTAATTACCCTATTTTGTGGTACCAGGTGGGAGGGTGAGGTGACCTACAGCAGGAAGGCAGCACTTTTTGAGTGAGTACAGCATATTTTTGCATTTGTTTGCTTCAGCCTTCTATTCTCTTTCAACGGATCAAGTTTCCCTTTCTTTGGATCTTTAGCTTTGTCCATTAGTTCATCCCCAAAGAGTATTTTGTCAAGCAAAGCAAAACACCTTGAAGACAATCCTAAGTTTTTTCAGAGTTATAGCCCATACTTTGTTTATGTATAGCGATTATTTATTGAGTTAGCACTCCCAAAAGGCAGATCTGGATACCAGAAAAAATGCATTAGATAATTGCTAGTCAGTTTGCTCTCCTGGTATTTTGAGGTATTTTATGCTGTCTTAATGGCATCACCTGAGATTCTTTGGGCACAAAAATATTTTAAATTGTGGTCTGTGATAAATTTTCAGGAAGTGCTTTTCAATTTCCCATAGTAAGAAGTTCTGTTGAAACTTTTAATACGTTCAGATTGTTGTTCTGCATATCATACTAACAAATGGCTATACAAATCTTAGAGCTGTAAGAAAGATCAGGCAAAAAGATTATGACTATTTTAAACCTGACTCCTACAAAGAACAAGTGTTTGCATTTAATCTTTCTTTACTGCATTTTGAAAATTAGAAAATAGTTTGCCATATGATGCCTAGAAATATTTTCTTTCTAGGTTATGCTCTCAGTCAGAGGTTTGCTAAGACTCACTTCTCTTTTCAAATATCACTCTCTTTAGAAACGTAAGGACTCCTGGATTTAGAATATGTTGACAAGAATAAAACCACATTGAAAGCTTAAAGGTCCAATAACACCTAACTCTCACTATGAACAGATAAATATCAACTATGAAAATGTCAACAGCTACAACTTCAAGAAATAAAATACTGTATAATTTTCATGTGTCCATGACAGAGCATGCTGTCAGCACCTGAGGGAATCAAGAAAGCCTCATGCATTTGAGATCTGATGGCCAAGGAAGGCTAGCTCATCTTCTGAGATGGTTTTAGAAAGAACAATGCTGAATAGCACAATAGATTATTTAGACACCAAACTGATGCTATCAATGATTTTTCATTACTCGGTGCTCTACACGCCTCTTTTGGAACCAATGCTGACCACACAGCTTAGTATAATTGAGAGGCTGAGCTCTGTTTCCATTTGATATTTTCCCTACTGTTTCAATGATAATATTCACATACAATAGGAGGAGATAATAATACAAAATCTATATTACTCTCAAAACCATCTTTTGCTGTCTAAATCCATTGTACTCTTCGAGAGCTAGTTAGCTAATTATTAAAACAATATCTAAAAATAATCAACTTCCACAAAAATTGGCAGGCCAAATTCAGCTCCCATTCATCCCCAGACAGCACCAGTGCATTTGTAGTGTATGAGGGAGGGTTATAGAAAACAGTGTCAAATTATTACTTTTCAATTGTGGATAATTCATGTGTGTGCTGTAGGGAACAGCCTAATGGCTTTACTTACAGACAGCCATCGCACTCTTAACCCACCCTTTATCTTGTTCTTTGCTCGCCAGATTTAAGCACAGCGTGTGCTGTAGGAGGACCTGGGTATCCTTGCAAGACCTCTTTTATCTCTCATTGCAGATAGGATCTGGCAAAGAAGGAGTACCACATTACTTTAACACAAAGACAACTGTCACATTATTTCCCCAGTGGCCAATCACCCTGCAGGGGACAACTTCATCTATATAGTACCTGCTTAACATACTTCATTAACTCTGTCAATTACCAGCTACCTCAGCACCTTTTCTGTTGGCATTACACAATTTATTCTTTCCATGTCCCAAACAGTACCACAGCTCCTACTGCTTCATAATCCAAGTAAGGAGATATTAATCTTAGAAATGTGTATTAGAACAATTAAAATAGATTTTCAAGATGGTTTATGGCCTGTTTTTTGATGGTGTTCAGCACCTACTACTATTTTTGAATTTTAAATATAAGAGAGAGTTCCCTCTAAAAAGCAGACACATCTTTTAGAGGGGACTATTTTTCTTTGACAGAGACTTTTCATAGAAGGTCTCACTGCCAAGTATAGCAGCAAAGTTTTCTAGTTTAACATACTCTTTCAAGATAAACTTTAAAGGCAAATAAACTGAGACTTGACTTTAGTCACCTCATTCAGGCTTGCTAGGCTAGGAGCTAAGGAGCATATGTACCCTGGGCTCTTTCTGCAGGAGTTAGAGACAGGCTTGCCATTCTGAATAGAAATTCAGCCCACCTAAGCCAAACTACACTCACTGACTTGTGTGAAACTCTGCTCCTCACCACAGGCCTTAATTAAGTGGTTTTTCATTGAATGTGTCACTTAGAATATCCTTGTAAGAAGCAGGACTTTGGTTCAAGAGTCAGACAGAGACAGTTCAAGAGGCTGGAGTTTCAGGTGGCTGCAATGGCGAGCAGAAAGGTGGGGTTGGATGAGGAGCTAAAATCTGGGGATGGGAGTAAGGTGACATCAAGATTGAGTCTCTAAACACAGGAACAGGTATGGAACAGGAAGAAGGGGGCTTGAGAACTCCAGGGCAGCAAAGGTGTGGGAGGCTCCACAGACAGAAGGTATGTCTGAAAGAGCATTTGTTTGAACTAGCACTCAGAAGAGCATTTGTTTGAGCTAGCACTCAGTGTATGCAATTGTCTACTTGAATATTAAGCTCTGCTTATGCTGATCAGCTGCAGTGCATGAGCCCAGATCACCAGAGAAAGGAGCTGGGGGGGGGGGCAGTGTTGGGTACAAAAGGGTGACACAATTCCCCAATTCCCCACCACCACTGTGGGGCGAGAACAGACATACAGAAATACAGGATTGCTCCCCACTTCTCTCCCTCTCCCTCTTCCCTTTCTCTCTCTTTTTTTTTTTTTTTTTTTTTTTTTTTTTTTTTTTTTTTTTTTTTTTTCCCTCTGTCTGGGGTATGACAGGTTTCTTCAAAGGACACTTTTGAAACCAAAAAAATCTGTATTTTCACAGGAAAAAATCAAACAGTAAATGACCTAATGCCTGCTACAAAGACATCTGATTAAAGCAAATTCAACATACAGTTTAGAACAGACTAGCATCAAACATTCTGAAAGGGAACAGATGAACCAAGAAAATTGAAAGTCAATGGAAATCCTAAATACCTCCTGATTACATGGAGTTTTCCCAGTCATTTTTCAAAATGAGCAAGGGACATCTGATCGCTCAGCTCCTGCTCTAATTAGGTTGAAAGGCAAATCCTTCAGAAAAGGGAAGTATGGCTTGAGGTTGCCCATTGCAATTGTGGAGTCTGTTGTGAAGTTGATGGTTTCTGCATGATTCAGCTTTCCAAATGAGTATTTTTGCCAACTGAATATTTTTTGCTGCTTCTCCTTTTCTCTTCATGTTTTCCTTTTTTGTCTACCTGAATCAGTATGCTTTCTCCAAAGGTAGTTGCTGCATACTTCTGCAGATATTGATCAGGGCAGTGGCTGTGATCGTCTGGAGAGAAAATGACATTACTTGTCATCTTTTCCCATGCTATAGAATTGTAAAATACGAGGTTTCAGTACATCAATTAGCTTAAAAATACTATAATTGCATATTAAGAAATAGCAGATACCTATTGCCATATGCTACATTTACACCTTCACTACCCTTCAAGACACCTCTGGGGGCATTACAGCATTACTAGTGCAGTTGGAATGTGTGTATATCCTAAATATGCAAGAAAGAAGGGTCTCCATAGTGAGGATTGTATCTGCAACAAATGAACTCTTTTTTTTTTTAACACTTCCTTACTTAATACTGCTGTCTGGGCTAAGATTCCTTTTAATATTGGTAGGAAAACCAGTCAAAGTGAATTCTCTAATTGCAGTTAAAATGAAACCGTGTGATTCTCTGATGTGCCCATAACTTGAATTTTTGAATTAATGCAGGAGGGGTTAGGGAGCTGCAATACACCAAACTACTTCCACTACTGTAAAAGCTGTTTGTTCACAGCCAGGTGTAGTACCTTTTTTTCTTTTCCTTTCTTTTTTTTCCTCCCCTTAAATAAAAATGAACGCTGTGCAAACACCAGCTGACTCCTTTTTAATCTGTCAGCACATTCTTTACATCTGTGCATAAACATTATTATCACAAACTCAGAGTGTTACTGCAAAAATTATCAGAGTCCTCAAAATGTACTCTCTGCAGTCTCCATTGGAATACAACTTTAATGCGTTAATGTGAGAACAAGCAAGCTCTAGGAGAAGAAAAAGAAAGGCTTTTCATTTTCACAGAAGGTTAGCAAGGGTTTCCTTCACCATCCTGTGTAGACACAGGGTAAATATTTTGTACTTAGTACAATATTTTCTTCTGACATATAGCTGGCCTCAATAATGTTTCCTATTGTGTTCACTTAAAATATTAACATTGATGAAAAGACATGGTCTGAGGGAGAATGATACAAGACATGATGTGTTTTCAGAGATTTTTAAGGATTACCTTTTAGAATGGAACCTCTAGCTAGGTAATAGTGTGTCTGTATGCAAGAAAAAAACATGGTCATATTTTTCATGTTTATAGGGATGACCTTTTATGTTATAGTACAATGCTTTGAAGCACAGTTATTTTAATTGCTTTATGTGCCTATTGAGACCATTCTGCATGTCACTTTATTATATATGGCACCAAGTCACATATGTTTGGTCAATGAATCTTTTGCTGCCTTGATATTTATGTTAAACTCTGAGCAGGAGTTGGGGAAATGTATTCTGGGTTTTGCTGTTGGTGGTTTTTTGTTGTTTAGGTTTTTTCCTGTCACTCCAGCTATATACCTAATGAGGTGACAGGAAGAATTAAAAATGACAGATTGTTTTGGCTGCAGTGGGGCTGTCTGAGCTGTATTTTCCTGGAACACAGCTCAATAAACCCAGCCTGTGGAAAACCCTCTGCATGTGATTCATTGCTGCAGCAGGGGTCCGGGTGGAGGTTTTTGGAAGAGCAGTGGCTGGGCTGGGCCTCACGGATGGGGACTTGGCACCCCATGGCACTGACAGCTCTGGGGACACACAGGGCTGCTCCAGCCACCAAGTGCTGCTCCCAAAAACAGCTGATTAGAACTTGGGAGGGTTGGCTATGGCACACTTATTTCTCTCCAAACACTGTGTGACACTCTGGCTGTCAGTCCATGATGCTTCCCAAGTGTGGGGCACCTCCTGCAGACGGCCCCTCTGAGCTGGGAGCGTTGGGAAGGCGGCAGTGGAAAAGAGCCCACGTGGGGATGCGGGGCAGCCTCCGTGCCTGTGCCACCAAATGCCTCAGCATCCACCTGCCATTTGCCTGCTGTGCTCCTGGTGGAAGAATAAAGGGTATCAGAAGAGATTCCTAGGACTGAATGGTTAACTACAGGTGTTAGACTGATAGCTGGTGTAATTAAGAAAAAAGATCTGTCATTTCCCAGACTGTGCAGAATAAATTCCAGATATCCGCGCATAATCGTTCAAAGTGCCTCTATCTCCAGAGCCAGGAAGGGTGACCACAGAATACCCTGAACCCAATTATGTACTTTCTCATTATCATACTTTTATTTCTCAAGACACAGGGCTAATAAGAAAGATCAAAAAATGTTTGAACCAGAGTAATTTCAAATGTCAAGAACTAGTTATTCTTACAACAAGCTCCCAGGTCTTGGCATTGTAAGCTGTTCTCTGTTTGGTTTGATTCCTCTTGGGGAGTGGAAATGAGGGACCAGGAGATTTAAGGTGACTTTGTACTGTGGAATCAACACATGCTTTCAAGACCTGCATTTGACACTGGTTTTGAGGTGTTTTTTTTTTCTTCTTATTCTATTTTATTTGGTTTTACTTTATTTAGTTTTATTTTATTTTATTTTTGGTGTTGGAGATGGAGGCATGATGTTGATTTGATTAGTTCCTTCCTTCCTTCCTTCCTTCCTTCCTTCCTTCCTTCCTTCCTTCCGACACTTCCGACACTTCTGACACTTCCGACACTTCCGACACTTCCTTCCGACACTTTCTTCCTTCCTTCCGACACTTCCTTCCTTCCTTCCGACACTTCCGACACTTCCGACACTTCCGACACTTCCTTCCGACACTTCCTTCCTTCCTTCCTTCCTTCCTTCCTTCCTTCCTTCCTTCCTTCCTTCCTTCCTTCCTTCCTTCCTTCCGACACTTCCTTCCGACACTTCCTTCCTTCCGACACTTCCTTCCGACACTTCCTTCTTTCCTTCTTTTTTCTTTTAATATCGTTTCCCTGAGAGAAAACTGCAAGAATGAATCCAAAATAAAAAATCCACATTAGAAATTTACTTTAGAAGGAAAAGGAATGTTGCCAATAAAATGAGCAATAAAAGGGGGAGGGCAAAGAGGTGGATTCCTCTGCAGTAGAAAATAAAACAAATTTCTGCTTTCCAAATGATTATTTGAGAAAGGGTTCAGGAGGTACCTGACTTTATTCTCCTTACAGTTCCTCTAATTCAAGGAGTCGTGAACATGTGGATGTTAAGGAAAACCATGTGGTAGCCCACGGATGATGTTCTGCATGTATAATTTCCTACAGGGGATAAAACAGCTTCAGCCAGTAGGTCTCTGCTTTTTGGCAGCAAGACATAAAGGTAGCTGTTGTGGCCTGCTTTCTCGAGATGCTGAGCAGCCATAAATTCAGGTGAAGTCAGGGGAGCCGTACACACCAGCCCTGACAGAGCTGGCTTGGTTCTTCATTCTCCAACTGGCTCACCAAGAGAACTGCCACAGAGGTGCCAAGTGTTCCACCCTCCCAGCCAGGGCTAAAGTGCTGCCTGTATCAGACAGAGGACGAGCATAATTAACAGTAACAGCTCTATAATGAGAATGGCAGCTTTGCTCCAATCAGGGCATGGGTGAAAAAGAGTAAGTGAGAAAAATTTAATTTGAAGCTTATCCCTAGGCTGGCAATTGAATTCAATAGTTATTTGGGTCTCAGTCAAACTAGCAAATTCTGGAAAGTAAAAATGAAGATGGAAAAATACTGCAAGTAATCATGCAAAGTAGAATTCTGAGGGTAGCTTCAAGAGAACAAAACAAAACTGTTTTCGCTGAGATCAATCATGTTAGTTTCTGTCCTTTGTTTTTGTCCTAATTATCAGTGCCAAGCAGGAATCACAGATTAAACACTATTGAAGCTATTTTTAAGTTTAGCTTATTGAAACCTGTTCTTTTCAATGAATCTGCTCAGAACAAACTCAGCTTTTAGACTCTCTGCTATACTGCTCCCAGTATCCTGAAAGAAAAGGAGCAGATGCAGATAATTCCTCCTGAGACCAAGATCATTGCAAGGAGTTCAGAGACTCACATGCACACACTAAATTAGGAATTTGAAGGTGGGGTGGAGGGGATCTATTTCTTGATTATGCAAAAAATTTGCTGCTCGGGTTTTTTTTTTTTTCCCAAAACTCTTCGTTTTGGGAGTCCTTTTCTCATTGTGAGGCAATGACAGGCTAAAGACTCCTTTTGCACTAATGTCATTTGAATCTGGGTATGGTTTTAGGAAATTACATGCCTGGGCATTTAGATTAAAGCTTCATCCAGAAAATGCTGTATCAGGGTGAGGAGGGATTTCGGACCATGCCTCCTGGCAAGGTGGCAACCCAGGCAAAATTTCTCATGACAGCTGGCCATGGTCTGTCTGTCAGGCAGTTTGTGTGGGAGGGAGAAGCAGAAGGACCAGGAAAAGAGGAACACATTCTTTGAAGGTTATTTCTTTTAATATCAATTTAATCTACTCTAGCTTTAATAAGAAGAGCTTGGGAAAGAAAAAGTATTAGAAAGGGAGAAGAGAAAGACAGGCAGAGAGAAAAACGTGCTGAGACATATTGGAGAATAGTGGAAAATATGAAGATGACAATTACACCTGGTCCAAAATATAAAGGAAGCATGCCAAGTTGAAAAGTGATACAAAATAGGATGCAAGAAAGGCAGATGGAAAATATATGAATTATCAGACATGTTTTATGCTTCTATGCCATTCCATGTATGTAAATGTATTTAATCTCTTCACATCCATAAAATGCCCATATTTTGCAAAAATACACTTTTAAGAAGCTACAGTACGCTAAATGGTAGCAATAATTTGTGGTTGTGCTCTAAGAGAATAATTCTTTGTCAGTTGTTATGACAGAAAAATAAAAGTGAATCTGTGGAGTGAACCAGTGTGCATTAAAGACCCATTGACAGCATTATACACCTTTCAGTCAGATCTGCCTGCAAAAGTTGTAGTCCCGCCCTGTGGGCTGAATGGCCATTCCCAGTTGGAGTGCACAGCGGGTTCTTCCAGGGTGTATCTCCCTCCCTCTTTAGCTTCTTATGAATAAAGCTGGCTTGAGTGATCCAGATCCACTGAATGTTGTAAACCAGTGAGGCTTTCTACAAGAGGTTAAATAAACATCTGTATCCTTTCCATGGTGCAGCTTGTATAGCTGTCAGTAAACCCCACATTCTATGGTTTTGTACAAAGCTACTTCATGTCACATCTTGACACTTGCTCAAGATCTACATTATGTTTGTGTAGCATAGGTTCCAAAAGGTTAGTGTATTATTAATGAGATAGTGGAAATGCTCTAGAATCAGCTTTCATCTAAATGAAGGTGATGATGTTTATCTGTACCCTTTGTATTCATTGTTGTCTTGAGTGCACAGTTCTTCCTGCTGGTATCTGTGTTATTCGTTTGCTGACTAATCTCTTCACCTGATCAGTATTGATTGTAACTCTCAATCTATAACCTTTAGGCACAGTGACATTATGGTTAAATAAAACACAAATGCAGAAATAATTAACAACATCTGATACTGGTATTTCCTTTCTGCAAGTAGTTTCAGCAAAAATTATATTTGACAACTAGAAGCAGTATTTTTAGAGAAAAGCATAAATGCAAGATGAATATACAATTTTTAGATCCTTAATATAGATTACTTAAGAAGAAATAGTAAGTTACCTTGCGGAAATCAACAGCTTCTTCAATTGGATTGCTTCTGTCACTGCATGGACACAGTCTTGTTTGATGTCCTCCTACCATTTGTCTTGCATGGAGTCTTTTATCTAAATCCAAAGCAATGCAGTCGTCACTGCTGCAATTCAATAATGGCTCCACAGGAGCTGTCATCCCCAGTTTGCTATTCATCTTATAAAGCCTTTGAGTTTTCAAAGTGTCCACTAAAGTTGGTATTTCAATGCTGTGGACAGATCACTTAAGGTTCTTTTGTATTTTCAAAACAGGTTTAAAGTGAGGATGGACAGATATTGAAATGCCCAACTTATTGTACCTAGGTGCCAAAGGAGATGATGGAAATGTCAAAAGGTAATTGGATAATCACACCCACCTCCCAGCTGAAAATGTGTGACTTTGTGAGCTTGAATGACACTTTGACTCAATACTGGCATTGCCTGTGAGGAACGAGCCCCTTGGAACAAAGAGGAAAAAAGACAAAGATGGAAAAAAAAAAAATTGAATTAGCCACTAGCAGCCCCAGGAAGTGAAAAATTATTATGTGATAACAACGTAAAGTATAAGGCAAGAGAGAACTTATTTAATTTCTACTCAAGTATAAGATGCCCTTTATTCCATTTGATATAGACTTAGAAATCAGGGGTCATTTTGGACTTGGAAGTTACTGTCTGAAGGAACTCACATTTATCATTATTCAAGACCCTGGATATAGGCAGCTGGACTAAGAGCACTCTTCCGAGGTTTAGGTGGGTGTTTGGGGGGTTGTTTTTGGGATGGGATTTTTTTGCAGATGCCATTTTACCTAGCCCAGTCTGAACATGTATTTTAGCTGTTAGCCTTTTTGCTTGTTTGTTTGCTGGTTTTCAGGAAAAGCATAACCATCTTTGGGCAGTAATCTGAAATAATTTAGTATAGAAAAAGAGACTGAGTGTATTTTTTGAGAGTGAGATTCAGCTTGGGTAAGAAAGCAGTATTCTCACCTGAGCTCAAGTTTAGCTAGAATGCTAAATTTATATATAGTCTTTTCTTACCAGGAATACCAGCTTACTCAGTTTACTGTACAGAGATTGGAGTTTTACCTGAAGAAAATAGTCTCTGTGGGAATAACTCACGTTGAAAATATTGAAGGAAAAAAAGCCTCCACTGTCAGAACCAATGCTACTTCCACAAGCACCAATTCCGTCGGTATTTAAAAACAAAGAAAAGTATTTCACCTAAGATTTCCTGAATCCAGCCCTATGAATTTATAAGACTGTCTTCATTTCAGGGAGGTTTGGCACAACTACAGTATGACGTCCCCTGTTGCCCTTCTGGGGACAAGTAACATAAATTGCTTACTGTGCGGTTTCCCTGAGTACCGCTACGTTCAGTGGTCTGCAGGAGCATTGGAAAATGGCCACACAGAAGAGTTTGCCTTGTCCCTACCCTCTGGGACAGGAGAGGTGCAGATGAATGATTTGGAGGCAGCGTCTGAGCCACTGACCAGTTCTGACCTTGACAGTCCTAGTGCTGCCAAGGAAATCTGCAGGCTTGTGCCAGAGTCCTGTATTGATCTGCAGAGGTCCTGGGAGGCTCTGTAGAGGCAGCTCAGAGTCGGGAGGATTTCTTAACACAATGGAAATACAGCCTTGCTCTGCCTCAGTATTTTGCTGTCTCCCTTCCCTGAGCTGAATGGCACCAATTTCCCTGCCCGGAGCTCATCGCAGCGGCAGGGCCATGACTCACCTGGTAGTTTCTGAGACAACCAGGCATTCCCCTCTAAATCTCTTCATCCCCTTCAGCCTATTTTTAAATGCTTGGCTGCTATTCTTAAGTGCTGGTATTGAACAAAATGTAAATATAGTGCAACCTCTGGTTTTAACCTTGGCCTCGATCCACTTTTATTCTAGTTAAATGTAATAAACAACAAAGGTAACATAAAGATGTATATTATTTTTTGTAAAAAATATGCTTATAATTCTTTAAAATACATGAGTCAGCTAAGCATTTAAAAGTAAAATATAGATATAAAATTATTCAGACAGGGTGATATAATATAGAATTTAAATTGAGCATATTTTAGCAGCACTGGGAAACCTTACCCCAGAGCTAATAATGTAATAGATCTATCTCACCAACATCTTGGAACTTGCAACACAGTTTTATCCACAAAGGAGAGTTCTCTGGCCTACTTTATTAAATACCTTAGAGGACTTCGCCTGTAAGATTACATATGAACAATGCAATTTATTAAAATCCCTGCTCTTATTTTTCCTGTTGAAATTTTAGCCAGTTTCTTAAAAAAAAAAAGCCAAAACAAAACACAAAGTATAAACAAATCCAACAGGCTAAGTAAACATAATTCAACAAATATTTCATCAAACAGGTATACAGGGAAAACATCCTACAGTTTATTTTTTGCCACCACTTATAAACTCATATTGCAACTGTCTCTTGCTGTGTTGCATTGGGCAAGTTGTGTTCCTGATCAATATTTTTTCAAATCTGAAGAGGAACTGTGGATATAATTGAGAAGCTACCCTAATAAATAAAAATGAATCAAATTGAAACACTCTTGCTATTTCTTATAAATGGGAAATAATCAACCTTTTTAGCAAATCTTAATGTGCCAAATGAAATTACAAGTCATTGCAAAAGGATATAGACTTAGGTTAAAGCTACATCATCTTATAATTTACTTGGGATGGATATGGGTACCTGGTGATTCTTATTTAGAAATGGTTTACATTAAAACACCACTGTTGGAGGTGTAAGTATTTAAATTTATTCACTAAATAAGATTTTACTTGAAGTCAAAGTAAGAGAACTCAATATAGTAATGCTAATTTATATGTATATCTGAAGTTTCTGCTTAGATTCAGTTGTACATTCTAGCATTTACCTTGGAGTTTTTATGTAATTCTGTTTGATCTGAGAATTTAAGATCATTCCACTTAGTGGAAGATGCTAGAAATTCAACAATAATAATTACTATTTTAAAATTAGGCCATTTATGTAAGTAGTAGGTCGCAGAGCTGGCAATAAATGCTAGGCAGCCATTTTTGCAGAGTGGTTTAAAGAATATCCCCAAATCACTTTATTTCCCTTCTCTGGTGCTGCCTACCTGCCGAGATCATAAAAAGCAAATTTACACACGTGAAGAACATAGAATTCTACCCTGGAGAACAAAAGAGGGAAATTCATAAAACTCACTAGTCAATGCCAAAATCCAAATACAGACAACTATACTGGCACAACAGAAATATCTAATTAACCTGTAAGTCCTTCCCTCTATGTATATATGTGCTAATAAGATAAAGGACTCTGCCATGAAAAAGAAATAAAACAGATGAAATTTCCATGAGTCTATTGTCATAGGCAATCCAATTTAGAAAGAGAGAGGAAGGTATTTGACCTAACATTAATAACACTCATTTACCAGTAGCTGATGGGAAAAAAAAACCTGAAGTAAAACAGTCTATGACCTCAAGACAGGCAGAAATGACTGAAGGTAAGGGTTTGTATTTGTGTGCATGTGTGTGGGCAGTTTGTTCAGGGACAGGGGGTTAATTATGGAGACAGTCAAAAAGTGAGTGTGGCTTAGAAGGCCACATACATGCCTATACCAAAGAAAGCCACAAAAGAATACTTGCAAATAATGAAAAAATACTGGAATTCCTTGTACATATTAGAATCATACACTTATGGAATCATTTGGGTTGGGGATGAGATCTGAGATCATCAAGGCCTACCATTAAATCAGCACTGTCAGGTCCACCAGTAACCTGTGTTCCTGAGCTCCATATTTGCACATTTTTTTAAATATCCCAGGGACAGTGACTCCCCAGCTTCCCTAGGCAGCCTTTTCCAATGCTTGGTAACCCTTTCAGTGATGAAAATTTTCATAATATCTGACTTAAACCTCCCCATGTGCAACCTAGACCATTTCACCCTTTTGCTCGTTACCTGGGAGAAGAGAGCCTCACCTCACCACCTCTTTCCAGGCAGTTGTAGAGAGTGACAAGTCCTCCACGAGCCTCTGTTGCTCCTCGAAAGACTTGTGCTCCAGATTCTTTACCAGGATCATTGCCCTTCTTTGAACACAGTCTATAATCTAGATGATAAATATAATTTTATAGAATGTAAGATTACAAAATATTGTAGACAAATAACATAAAATGAGAAACTATTGGGGAGGGAGGCAATTAAAGACAAAATATAAGGTCTTTTTTATTCGGAGTGGGAAACCCTTTCTAGTATGGCCAGGGCTATACAGACCAAAAGAAAAGGTCATCAGGGGCAGACTGGGGTGTATATAATTTTTTTAGAGGTGTTCAACTAAAACCTTGAGGAGGGATGTTGATATGACAGCTCCCATGACCAGGGGTTGCTGGGATGTGCTCACAGGAGGAGCCTTCCCTCTGGTGTGGAAGGAACTGCAAGGAAATATCATGGGCAACTGCTTCAGCCTAGGACAGAATGAAGAAACTCTGGGGGCTTTGGAAGGAAAACAGTAATTTATTTTTTTTTCTGAGATACCTCAGAAATATTTCATAGCCTCAAAACAAAAAGAAGGCATTTCTAAAATAGAAAATAATTTGGACACCTTAGATTAAGTTTGGAATAAATTTTTGTTGACATAGTTTAACAAAGGAAAACCTTTAATGTTATTTGAAATACTTAGAAGTTTGAATGATTTCTCAAGAATTCTGCATTTTTTTCCATAATAGCTAGTGTGGGGCTATGTTTTGGATTTGTTCTGAAAACAGCGTTGATAACAAAGGGATGTTTTAGCAATTGCTGGGCAGGGCTGACACACAGCCAAGGCTGTTTCTGCTTCCCACTCCACCCCACCAGAGAGAAGGCTGGGGATGCACAAGAAGTGTGAGGGGACAAATCTGGGACAGCTGACCCCAACTGGCCTAAGGGATATTCCATATCCTGTGGCATCATGCTCAGCACATACAGCTGGAGGAAGGAACAAGAAGGGTGGAACATTGGGAGCAGTGCCATTTGTCTGCCCAAGCCACCATCACGTGAGGTGAGCCCTGCTCTCCTGGAGATGGCTGAACATCTGCTTGTCTATAGGGTGTGGTAGGTGAATTCCTAATTTAGCTTGGCTTGGTGTGTGGCTTTTGCTTTACCTGTTAAATTGTCTTCACCTCAGCCTGTGAGTTTTCTTGCTGGTGCTCGTTCAATTCTCTCTCCCTTCCCACTGAGGGGAGTGAGTGAGAGGCTGTGCGGGGCTTAGCTGCTGACTGGCATTAAACCTCAACAACATTAGGATGAAAACTATTTTTTTAAATTATGTGCTTTACATTTTTTCTTATTGAGAAGATGGGTTTAGCATGGGGGGAAATGACAAAGATCTAAAACAGGCTGTATAAAAACCAACCCAAAGCAAATGGCAACAAAACCTTCTGCTCTGCAGCTAGGCTACTGAAATATAAAGCAAATATCCAAAACTATAACTTTGGTTTGGGGGGTTTTAGTGACCTTCATTCATGAAAATGCTTGAAATGGGTCCAGTGTTTAATCACAAGCTACTTAGCACCAGGGTAATCCATCCCTGGTCAGGTCCAGCACTGATATCCAGGGCTCTTCCCTTCCATTTTATGATCTTGTTGGGAGTCTGTCAAAGAAACAAAGCCCCCAGCTGAGAGGGTGAAAAGCTGATTCAGGAGGCAATGAAATGTGATAATAGTTAAGGCCAAACAGAACACCCCATGTGTCTACTTTTTTGGAGTAATGGAAAATATGCACCCCAATAGTAGGAAAAGGATGAATATCAATAACCTCCTGACCAACACTGTATTTGCAGATCTTGGGTTAGATGACTAAGCATGTTTCCTCTTTTTATTATCAATTTTGAAAGTTAAAGACTTTCCTTGTCTTTATTTGATTGATAAGAGTTATACAATTCAAAACTGGGGCAAGACAGTGTTTTAAAATAATATCCCAGGGTAATGAAATGGGACAATTTCACAGCCTGCACTTTAACAGGAAAGCTTGCACACACACTCAAACACATACAAAATCAATGCACATGCAGACACAATTAGTTTGTAACTATGATTTACTCTATCTTTCTTTTTTGTGCATGTTGCCCAAACCAAAGACATCCTTGCCTCTTTCAGAAATGAAACTCGGGTTTTATAGTCTTATATGTTCCAAAGCTGGAACATGCTTTTTGCTTCTGGCACTTCCTCAGTGCACAGGGCCCATTGAAATAATCATAACTCCTGAGGTCAACAGCACCATCAGGCCCTGGGGTGACCCATTTGGTCTCTGTTTTCTCTGGATATTTTTCTGTATCATTGTATCTCTCCTTTCTCTGGATATTTTTTCTGTATCACTGGCAGTAGAACAAAACTGTCCCTCTTGCTCTCAATGCCATGTGCAAAAAGTCAGATACACTAAATATTTTGGGTCTTGGAGCAGGAGCACCATGTCTCTGGACTGGAGCCAGGAAGAGTATCTCTCAAGTGGGACATAGGACAAAAGTAGCTCCTTCACAAAGTACATTCCTCTTCTATATATTGTTTTTGCTGCTTGACTTTTTGTTCCTGGACCATTTTGCTCTGCAACCTATAGCTGCTTGACAGAGGGTCTATACAGAATGCAGGCTGCAGGACTTTGCCATTGCTTTCTGAAACTACACAAAAGCAAAATATTAATGAATTGTATTGTTGGCATATATGGTATTCATCTCATTGTCTGACACATTTCCACAGGTGTTGGAAAATAGACATAAAATTAGCCTGGTTCTGATTATTAATCTGACATTACTGATATTGATAAACCATGAGAGTGCAAAAGTGCCTGGTTTGTGCAAAAGCACTCAGTACATAAAAATTAGGTATAATCTAGAGTTTTTGTGATGTGCAATGCTGCAGAAGCAGAAAACCCTCAAGAGTTACTGTTTTTCTGGCAAATGCCATAGTGACATGATTTCAGATCACTTCCTTGTGCCCTAAAATGCCCATGGCATCACTGGTGACACTCCCAGCTTCCCACTGCCCTTGTACAGCTGCACACACCCAGGTTTATCACTGCCTGCAATGCACACGCATTCCCTCTCAGCCCCAGCTGCAATATTTACACAACAGATTGGATTAGAATATTTGCAAGGAGCCTGTTATGAATACCTCTTCAGATAATTTTTGTGGAGAAACTTTTGTTTGCTGATTAGCAAGATAATAGCCTTCAGTTCAGTATTTTGGGGTGAGGTTATCCAGAGACTGGAAAGGTGGTGGGGAATGCATACACCTCCATGAGATGCCTGCACAGTGGAATATTCCCTCTGCACTCTGAAGTGCCAGAGACTGGAAAGGTGGTGGGGAATGCATACACCTCCATGAGATGCCTGCACAGTGGAATATTCCCTCTGCACTCTGAAGTGCCAGAGCAGAAGCCAGCTCCAGGGCAGGAGCTGTGTAACTGCGCTGGCACAGCGCTGAGCTCGAGACAAAAGGTCCTGCTAAAGATGTTGTAAGGTAATGAATGCAGACCTTATCCTCTTAGATTTAAAACATAACTTTTTAAATAATACAAGCCAAAGAAGAAAGTGAAAATGATAGACTTGCCCTTCAGTCGTGTTGTAAATTTTATACATGACTGAACTTGGAGTGCTACTTGCAATTCCTTCTGTTTCTTGGCAGTTGTTTCTTGACTCTTAAAGGTCTGCTCCTAGTCTCAAATCCCAGATTTAATTGTTTGTAATTATAATTAGAATGTAAGATCCTCATCTTCCTGTGTGTTCATGAAGCCAGGAACACCTCAGATCACAGAAAACTCCTACAAAAAGATAATTATATTTTTAAGGAAATGGATAAAGGAAAAAACCTACTCCCAGGATGAAACCTTGTGCAGTCTTGAGTAAATGATAAATTGGGAGTTAATACCAGGGGAAATAATGTCAGATTTTAACAAGACTGGTGAAGCACAAGGAATTTAATACAGGAAGGCTACATGTAAAAATACCAAAAACACCAACAAAACTTAAAATCCTGTTTTTGAGACAAGTGTCCTGATTTGTTGCCTGAAATTCACCCATGTGCAGAAGCACCTGTCCAAAGCCTCTACATGATCTCTTATTTCCAAGGCTTATGCAACATCCAAGCAGTGCCCAGCCTTAATGAATGTCTCTGTGAGAAAACTATGAAGCTTTGCAATTGCCTTTTGGGGCAGCAGAACTGTGACATTTTAAGAACACATATTACTTTTTCCCCTGAAAAATCTCTCTATAAAACGTAGCAGCTGATTCAAATCATCTTCTTTTTTCTGTCCTCTCACAGGTCGTGCAGGGGAACCATACTGAGAATCATGTTTTCAGCACAGAGAACACAGAAAATGAAAATATACTTAGGGTGCTTTCAGGGAATTTTTTTAGTCATCAGGCAGCTTTAGGTTATTTGATCAGCTACACCTGGATCTTGTCTTGATGCAAAAACTTAAACAAATATTTCTGTCAGCAGAGAAGATGCCTCCAGTAACAAAAGGCAATTTGATGCGTTATTTTCCTCTATGTTCCCATTTTTTGTGTCAAATCCATACAGTCAGAAGATCTGGATATTCTTTCTTCACATTTTCAGTTAACTGCAGTGTGTAAAATAATGCCATGCCAAGATTATGTGTACTGAAGATAAGGTATGATGAAAGCTGGGTCTGTAGAAAGATTTCTTAGGAAATGGCACTCTGCAAACTTTAACAGATCTCTAGAACATCCTGTGTCAAACACAGTGTGCTGAGATTGTCCCCCTTCCCAAAATATGGCTACTCTTAACTGTCTGAGTGGTAATTTCAGTGCCTTTTCTTCTCTTTCATCAGCTGAGTGTCAAGATGATGTCTATATTTCATGTACATAAAGTGAATGGGGAAATTTTCTCTGTGGATACCTTTTCTGCTTTTTAATACATTCTTCCTTTTGCCTGAAGAGAATTAGAAGCTGGCTTTTCACCTCCATTAATTTTTTTAATTTAATATTTCTCTGCATGCATTAAAAAATATTATTAACCATACTTTGCACTACAACATTTCCATTTCCTCTTCCTCTGATGCTTTCTCATTTGCTGCAGCAGGTGCCCCGTTAAGAACAGATTAGGAGAAGCAAATGGAATAAATAGAGGAAGTTTGGGCCCATATCCCACATCTTCCCCAAATACAGAGTGTTAGCATGTCTTTGTCTACCAGGCTGCTTTATAACTGACTGCTTCTCAAAGCAAAGCTATAATTATGAACTCAGGGTTGTTTGACAGCTTTCTAAAGGCAAATAGCACCATTTAAAATACTGTAAGTTAAAAGTGATCAGAAGTGTTTTCTGACTGTGGTATCCTGGTTAGCTATTGCATGTGCAGATGTTCAGGCAGGCTGTGCTCACTTCAATCACCTTGGTTTCTGCAGGGATGCTTCTACTGCCAGGTAAAGTCCCTTTAAGTGGCATCCTCAAAATCCTGCCTTTAACACCACAATTCTCGCAGCAGATCTTCCAATTTATCCCCTAACGAGCAATTCAGCTCCAAAGGTGGAAGACGCTCTAAGCTTTGAGCATATCCTGAAGTCAAGCTGGATGAATGGCAGCACAAGCCACCCAACTCGGAGCCTCCCTGCGGGTTTCGTCAAACAGGCAGCTCACACAAGTCGGGCAGCCAGCTGTCCATGGGGTGCAGAGGCAGGGGTCTGTCCATGGGGTACAGAGGCCGGGCTCTGTCCATGGGGTGCAGGGGTCTGTCCATGGGGTGCAGAGGCCGGGCTCTGTCCATGGGGTGCAGAGGCAGCGCTCTGTTCATGGGGTGCAGGATTCTGTCCATGGGGTGCAGGGGTCTGTCCATGGGGTGCAGAGGCAGGGGTCCGGTCATGGGGTGCAGGGCAGGGCTCTGTCCATGGGGTGCAGAAGCAGCACTCTGTCCATGGGGTGCAGAAGCAGCACTCTGTCCATGGGGCACAGAGGCAGCACTCTGTCCATGGGGTACAGAGGCAGGGCTCTGTCCATGAGGTGCAGAGGCAGGGCTCTGTCCATGAGGTGCAGAGGCAGGGCTCTGTCCATGGGGCACAGAGGCAGGGCTCTGTTCATGGGGCACAGAGGCAGCACTCTGTTCATGGGGTACAGAGGCAGGGCTCTGTCCATGAGGTGCAGAGGCAGGGCTCTGTTCATGGGGCACAGAGGCAGCACTCTGTCCATGGGGTACAGAGGCAGCACTCTGTCCATGGGGTACAGAGGCAGGGCTCTGTCCATGAGGTGCAGAGGCAGGGCTCTGTCCATGGGGCACAGAGGCAGGGCTCTGTCCATGGGGCACAGAGGCAGGGCTCTGTCCATGGGGCACAGAGGCAGCACTCTGTTCATGGGGTACAGAGGCAGGGGTCTGCCCCTGGGGGGCAGAGGCAGGGGTCTGTCCATGGGGCACAGAGGCAGGGCTCTGTCCATGGGGTACAGAGGCAGCACTCTGTCCATGGGGCTCAGAGGCAGGGGTCTGCCCCTGGGGGGCAGAGGCAGGGCTCTGTCCGTGGCTACACAGCCGGTAATTTGCGTGTGCGGGTTGTTCGCTCGCTGCCCGCGGCCATCCGCGGCGCGGGGCCGTGCGCTGCCGGCACGAACAACGGGGCCCTCTAGCGGCGGCGGGCGCGCACTGCAGGCCGGCCCGGGCAGCGAGCGCTCCGAGCGCCCCAGGGCGAGTGAGCGCTCAAAGCGAGAGCCTTCGTTCTGATGATGGACACAAAAGATACGAGAAAAAAACCCGTCAACCCTCCTACTTTTCATTCCCTTTGTGCTTCTCAAGGCACAGTGTCTATTTTGGCCCTGCCTCCTTGTCAATGCCTGCTCTTTTCTCTAGAGGCTGTATGAGTATTGTACAATGCCAAGTGCAGCAATTGCTATTTCACAAAGAACCTGGAATAATAAGTAAAAAGAATATGCCTCTAGCCATGCAAAAAGGCAATTGCTGCTTCTGGTACAATTAAAATAAATTATTTCAATATCTCTTTCTTTTTTTTTTTCTTTTCTTTTTAATATATATCTATATATAAAATATAATATATCTATATAATAAATATAGATATATATGATATCTATATATAATATATATACACACTATATTTTATATAATTTATATATCTTTATATAATATATATTACATATTTTATGTATACTATGCATAAAATATATTATTTATATATTATTTTAAACATTATTCATCTATTATATACACATATTGTTTAATATGTATATATAATATATAAATAATTTACATAATAAATGATATGTGTTTATATTATAAATATAGAGAATAAATTTTATATATATACCCCATATTTTTAATGTTATTCTGCATAATTTCAAGTGAAGGGTGCTGGATGACAAATTCAAACCTTTCGGCACCAAGCATGTCTGTTCTCAGTTTTCTGGGTCTTAGAAGGAGACTATGGGCTGAAAATCCCTATTTACATTTTACCACATAGATTGTTTGGATTCAGACAGTTAATGACTGGGAAATAATTGAAAAGTATTTAATGGAATTCAGCAACAATAAAGGATAATTTTGCATGAAAGTTTTTATAAAGGTTATTGTCTGAGGAAATGGGTTCAGGGTACTTTTCTATAGAAGAAATGGGAAATACAGAAATTAATAGAATAAAGTAAGAAAGAGAAAATCATGTGCAGAATGAATACACCCCTTGCCTTTTTTCAAAAAGCTCCTCCATTCTGTTCCTTCCTGGAACTCCTCCTCTTTTTATTTGTCACCACTGGCTTTGCTCACATCCTTCAGCATTTGAACACATGCTTTTCATTCTGTGGTCTTGCAACATTTTCCTTGGCATTAGGTAAAGCTAGAGACAGCAACATCACTAGCTAAAAAGCTAAAAAATAGGAGATAACTTTGCTCACACCAGAGAAACTTGCATTAAAACAGGTAGTACACTGATGTTTCTCCAAAACAAAAAGCCTTGTTTTAGCTGTCCAGTAAAATCGCCCCCAGGTTTTCATGACAGTTTTGTTGGCTGGTTCAAGAGCATATCTTGATCAGACTCTTATGGGTTTTTGGTACTATTGTGGCTCCTTAAGACTAACATTTTTCAAAGATTATGAGACATGATGGGGAAAGGCAGTGAATCTACTCTTATGACAAAACTTATGTGTAACAAATTATCCCCTAAGAGCTGGTACTAAAGCCAGATTGGTATTCCAGAAAACACAAAATAAAGGCATTCAGTGCCCATTAAAGTGTCTGCTTCAGCCTTGTAACATGCAGTTTATGAACAAAATTTTATTTCCTCTCCACTGAACTCAGAGAAGGACACAGGGAAACTGGAGGCATCTGAAGCCTGTAGAATGCCTAATTTTTTAGACTATTGTATACTCAAAATGATCTGTAAATGATGCATTTACTCCCAAATGCATCCAGTAGATACGTGCTTCTGGAGCACCACTTCAGGAGCCTGTCATATCTCATTCTATACACAGGAGCTTTCTGAATGGGGAAAAACTGGAAGCATGCAATACTAAAGCCAGTTATTTGTCAAATTAGCCATAGAAAACTTGGGGTTGCAAGACAATGAATATGAAGTAAAAATAATGAGAATTCCCAAGTGATATGAATAAAGAAAAGGATGTGGTTTAACAAACAGATGAGTAAATATCGTAACTGAGGAATGGCATAAATTTAGTGATCTAAAAGGTCTAGTTCAACCCAGACTTCAGTGATCCATTTTGCTGTGTCTATCCCAAATATTTGAGAGAACACACACACACATGTGAAGAGGAGTGTTACAAAACTTTTAAAATCAGAATGTAGGTGTATGTATTAGTCCACTTAACCATTAATATTTCCCCATTTGATTTTTTCCTTAAGTTTTGTTTATGGCAGAGAATATACACATGAATGGTTTGTGATTTTCCCAATGACACCAAGGTCATGATGGTCTCCACTGAAACGACTGTCAGATACTATTTTTCTACAAATCTCATCATGATAAACTGTAATGATGCTTTTTAAGATGTCATGGTATGACATGTTAACAAGTACCTTGGCAAAGCTAAATGGCAGCGTCATTGGCAGGATACTTCATAACAGCAACACTGCACTGTCAGAGAATCCATCCTTCCTTCCTTCCTTCCTTCCTTCCTTCCTTCCTTCCTTCCTTCCTTCCTTCCTTCCTTCCTTCCTTCCTTCCTTCCGACACTTCCTTCCGACACTTCCTTCCGACACTTCCTTCCGACACTTCCTTCCGACACTTCCTTCCGACACTTCCTTCCTTCCGACACTTCCTTCCTTCCTTCCGACACTTCCTTCCTTCCTTCCTTCCTTCCTTCCTTCCTTCCTTCCTTCCTTCCTTCCTTCCTTCCGACACTTCCTTCCTTCCGACACTTCCTTCCGACACTTCCTTTCTTCCTTCCTTCCTTCCTTCCTTCCTTCCTTCCTTCCTTCCTTCCTTCCTTCCTTCCTTCCTTCCGACACTTCCTTCCGACACTTCCTTCCGACACTTCCTTCCGACACTTCCTTCCGACACTTCCTTCCTTCCGACACTTCCTTCCTTCCTTCCTTCCGACACTTCCTTCTGACACTTCCTTCCGACACTTCCTTCCTTCCTTCCGACACTTCCTTCTGACACTTCCTTCCGACACTTCCGACACTTCCTTCCTTCTGACACTTCCTTCCTTCCGACACTTCCTTCCGCCACTTCCTTCTCTCATTTCTTCTTACTACAGGTACTTCCATATAACATTTGTTCTTGCAGTAGCACCTTCCAACCCAGAGCATTAATACTCACACAGAATTTTAGTGCAGTGACTTCCCAGTGCAGGTGCAGCTCTCTGATAGGGAACCCTTTCAATGAAGATCTGTAAGTCTGAGACCAGCTGTATTGTTTGGAAGGAAAATAGAAATAAATAGAAAAAGAGCAGGTTTTAAAATATGTTTGTCAGACACTGGTTACATTGTGGATTCCAGCCAGATGATTCATTGTCTCCATTTTTCTTCTGTATTTCCCACAACTGCACCAAATATCAGAAAACCACTTCATTCTGGTTTTATACACATAAAAGAGATTGTCTCTCTAAGGAATCCTTTTTGTTTCAAGAAATCACACTAAAGCTTAATATTAGTAGTTACTGAAACACTTCTGAGTCCAGTTAAATCACAGATCAAAAGAATTCAATGCCTTATCTATAAGAGATAGCTCTGAACTGAAGCAACTGCAGATATACTCTACAGCTGTTGAGAAAAGATCCGACATCAGTCCAAGATCAAATTAGAGATAACATCATATCTGTATCAGGAAATAAAAGAAATACAAATCCTTGAAGGGCAGGTGTAAATTGGATAAGCCCAAATCCTGTAAGACTAAGAGAATGCAAAAGATTCAAAGTCAAGAGCCAAAATTTAGGGTTTGTATAACAGAAAAGTATCATATTATATATCATAACCACATGTGAGACAATATTAGTTGGGAAGATTTGACTTCAGTGTTTATTTAAGGAGCTGATATATTTAAAAAACAAAAATAAAAAGAAGAAATTCAAGTGTAACACTAAATCAAGCTTACAATTGCAGTAATATAAAAGTTATGGGTGGGGCAAATACTACTGTAAATCTTGTATGTGAAAATGAAACTAGGAAATCCATCTTTTGTGGACAAATCAAAGCCAATGCTAGACATCACACGTATCATCACAGGTATACATGTAAATTTTAGTCCTATATGTCTACAATAGTGTTGTTTGTGTGTTTAGAAGCAGCAATTTAATCTATAAATTGGAACAGTAAACTAGAGAAGCCAGTAAGATAGAAGCCTAAATGTCAGAATAAAAATAGATCAGTTTTCTTATCCGCTAATAGATAGAAATCCTGGAAGGGTGGAAAAAAGGCAAGGGTCCTGCTGTGAGCATGAGGCAGGCTCCGTAGATATCTGATGAAGGTAAATGTTAGTATACTAATGAACCATTTGTGCCTGGAGGACTGATTTTGGAAAAGTTGAAGCTGTTTATTATATTAAGCAGAACTCTATAAAGCCTGTAGGGATTCTGCTGACAGCAAGCAGAGGATCTCAGCATCTTTATTCCATTCATGTCTTCATAAATCCACTGTTCAGACTAAAACAAATTACATACCCAGAAAAGACTTTAGCAGCTTTTTTTGCAACTGGATGGGAGGATCAGTGGTACCTGTCTGTTGTTTTGTTTAATCTGCTCATGACAACCTCCAGTGCTGGCAGCTGCAACACTAACTTTATGAAACCTGGGTTCATGAACGGTTTCACATTTATCTAGAGTATTTCATTTATTAAAACAATTTATTTTAGAAAATTTCTCTACTATTCAACTCAGGTCTAATTGATCTTGGATTCTACACAAAACATCAGTATGCTGGAAGTCCTTCCCCGCTTGGTACCGTACCAATAGAATAATTGTTCTATACTTCCAGACACTAGTAATAGAAATGTTGAGTGATGTTGGATTGACAGCAAATCTTATAGGAAGTGTTACACTGATACGGCAATAAGCAATTGGCATTTCCTAAAAAATGCCCATCTTATCTAGATCCTGTGAATACTCTTATCCCCAGAAATAAGTAGAAGGATCACCTAAGAAGATTAAAAACTGGTCAGTCTCTTGGTATGTCCAGTAAGTAGCTTTTCCATTACACCCAATAGGAGACTACTTATTTTACCTGATTTGCCTTCAAACACTCACATCTTTAATGAATTCTATCTCCTTACACCGTAGAATCATAGAATTGTTTAGGCTGGAAAAGACCTCTAAGGTCATCTAGTCGAACCATTAACCCAGCACTGCCAAGTCCACTGCCACATCACATCCCTAAGGGCTACACCTACACATCTTTTAAATACCTCTGGGGATAGTCACTCTAACACTTCCCTGTGCAGCCTGTTCCAGGGCTTGAGAGCACCTTTGGTGAAGAAGTTTTCCCTAATACCCAATCTAAACTTCCCACGGTGAAATTTGAGCCCATTTCCTCTTGTCCTATTGCTTGCAGCTTGCGAGTGTTCCTTATAATGTGTATTTCAGTTTGTTTCCACACTTTTCTCATTTTTGGCCCAAAATTTCTGCTGCACCTCTGTAGTTACACTTACTTTCTAAGTAAATTCTCCTACTGTATATTTGATTTGAAAGCTGACATTCAAATTTATATTCCAGTCAAATTTATGTTCCAGTGCCCTTGCTAGCTTCCCTCTGTGCTTGTGCTGTAATATTGTGTCTGAAGCATCTGCTGGTTCTCCCTGAGCTTCATTCTCTGCATCACTAGTACCACACTAGAGTCTTTTTTGAAATCTATTGGTTTTATTTGTCCTATCCTATCCCAAGCATTTCAAACTCTACCATTCCATGCTAATGCTTACCTCAGTTCTCTGTTGATTGAAGCATTTTCAGGAAGTCCATCCCTCCCCTTATTTTTATAATTTACCATGTAGAAAATTGTCTCACAAATGCCCTCATGGACTTGCTGGACAGCTTGTGTTCTGACATACCAGTTTTGCAATAGGTTCTTTGGTAGTTGAATGGTCTTTTACCTGCATGTTATGGTATAATAAAACTGAGCCCACTTTTTGGGGGGCCTGTATGAGAAACAGCAATTCCAGTGTCTTGGTAGCATATTGTGGTGGATTGATCTTGGCCGGACACTGGGTGCCCACTAAGCCATTCCATCACTCCCCTGCTCAGCAGGGTGGGGCAGGAGCTCCATCCACCTCATGGGTGCAGATAAAGGCAGTTTAATACAACAAAATCTGTGTGCAGAAGCAAAAGAAAGCAAAGAATTTATTCTCTGCTTCTTATCAGCAAGTCTTGTCTGAATATTTCCTGGGTATTCAGTACATTCAATGGTGGTTCTGGAAGACAAATGTCATGATAACAAAAGCCCCTCTTCCTCCTCCCTTCTCTTAGATTTTCCATCTGAGCAGACATCATATGTCAGGGAATATCCCTTTGGTCCCTGTGGGTCAGCTGTCCTGGCTATCTCCCTCCCAAGATCTTATCCCCCTTCAGCCTTCTGGTGAGCAGGGAATGTTGGAGAGACAGCACTGATGCTGTGGGAGCACACTCAGGAGTATCCAAAACACTGGAGTGTTACCAACACCTTTCTAGATACCAATGCACCGCACAGAGACATGAGGGCTGCTGTGGAGAAAACTAACTCCATCTCAGACAGAACTAGTACACATATACAGACATTCACATGGAAAAGAAAGGAAAATTATTTCTGACTGATGTCGTAGAGAAAATCAGACCATATTTGCCTTTTATAAAATCTACAGTCTAATAGTATCCACATCCAATTTGGCTTGAATCTGAATTTTGTGACAGTGTCTTGAAAATTATTAGTACGTATTCTATGTTCTTGGATAGTGATAAAGCTTGCAAGCAAAACATTCTAAATTCTATTTTTGACATTTATTAAGAGCCAAGGATATTACTGAAGTCCTGACATACATTATCCTTCAGTACTTAAATTGCTAAAAATCACTCTAATAAGATTCATGACTTACACCAGCATTGTAATTACTGTTGCTAATTTTCCTCAGACCTGCTATTGACAAAGTATATGGACCAAATTAACCTCTGCAATCAGTTAGATTCCTTCATTCTGTTTCTGTGAAAGTGGATATGAACCATGCTGTAATGTATCTCATAAATGGGCATTTGTCAGAAAGACTTTGCAATTTAAGCACTGGATGACAGTTTTAGACTTAGAAAAATTGGAGTAGATCCATGGATTCAGTTTAAGTTTTTAAAGTAACAGTAATTGAGGCTCACAATTGTAGAATTGAGTATACAGAGAAAAATAGAAGCATATGTGCACACAAACAGAACAGTTGTTCTTGAATCTTAGATCTGCTAAAGCAGTTACCTTGAACAAAAGTTAACAGCTCTAGCTAGCAAGGCATTTTACAACTTCTTTGTCCTTCACTTAGTCCTGACTAGAGACTGGGTGAAGATACCAGCTGATGTTATAGCTCGGTGGAAGAAAAGATTAGGTAGAATAAATAGCAGAAAAACTTCTCTGATTTTTGTCTCAGTACAGAGTATATCCATACAAACAAAACATGGATTTTTTTTTTTTGTTTGTTGATTTTTTGGTTGATTGATTGGTTTTGAGGTTTTTTCCCAAAGCAAAAATAATACAAGGAAGTATTGTAAGACATTTCCTAAAAGGAAAATATGTTTTTTTAAATCCTACAGACTTCTTCCTAAATTATGTTTAAAAAAGTTTATCATCCAAAAGGAGGAAGTGGCTGTTTATAGGCACTTAAATTATTTTTAATGCTTTCCTAAACAGATATATGCTTAGGTGACACATTCACAAGTAGCAGAAATTATGGCAGTCCTCCAGTATGTCTGTTGACCTGGCTAACCCATCATTATACACTGTTCAGTTATTTCACAAAAAATTTTTTTCCCCTCAGAGGTTCTAGTCTACCAATAATAACAAGTTTACAGGGTTTGATTTCTTTAGATAAGGGTTATATGGGATTCTGTGGTTAGATTTCACCTAGATTCATTAAGAAATAATTTTAAAATGAAAACAGAACAAACACAAGGCACAGTCATTGTGTGGAGCTAGCAGCAATGAGCTACTTAACCCTCACTTTGATAACTGCTTCTCCTGAAGCTGTGCTTCAGTCTGCCTTTAAACTGTTAATGCAAGAATACGTACATTCACTTTTGGTGACAGTATGAGAAATGGAATATATAAACCTGCTTTCAACAGAGAATTTGCCATAAGGTTCCTAAAACTTCATTGGCTATTTTGTAAGTTCAAGTAGTTTGTGAACAGAAAAATCCTTTCAAAGCCATTTTCCTGACTCCAACCCAATTGTTTAATGCCAAACGTAGTTCTAATCAACTTCATTTTTTACCCCCTTTTTCATACCTGAAATCTAAAGAAAATGAGGACAAGACTAGAAAGAATTCATTATATACATATTAGTGCTCTGAAGTCAGGAAACAGGATTAATCATACCCAAAATAACCAGAAGAAAGTGTGTTTATAATCCCTGTACATTCTCATTAGCCACTTGAAACCAGTCTCTGGAAATCTCTAATTGGGGAAGAAATTCTATACAAAATCTTTGCCCCTGAATTGACTGAATCAGGGCTCTAGGGGAAAGGCAACATGATTAGCTTTGGCAGTTGGACTCAGCTGAGGGCCTGACGAAGAAAACAGATTCCCTGAAAGAATATTGCTGCTCTTGGCCTAACTCAGAGCACACCTCTAACTCTGCTATGGACGTCCCTACAGAAATTATGAGTCTTATCCAGTGTGATTTTGAGTCCAAGGACAAGGGCTCAGAGGCAGATTTGTGCCTTTCTGTTCCTATGAGGGTTACAATAACCACAGTTACTTATTAACAAATTTCTCCTTATTTTAGCATAGACTTCAGATATGTAAATCCTGAGGGAGGTTTTCCTAGTTTTTAAGAAGAAACCTTTCCCTGTTTTTTCCCCTCTAATACGTTCATCCTCACGGCTGGTTCTCTTGTAGTAACCTCTTAATCTTACCAGACTGTAACTAGGAGATTTAAGATTTGAAAACTGCGCAGAATGAATTTGACTACACAGATAGACTTGGAAACTCTATCTCCATTCTCCAGCAACTCTCTGGTAAGTTCTGTAGGTTCTGTGCTCAGTCAAGGAAACCTGGGATGGTAGTTGAATGTCACTGACCACACCTTTTGTGATGGCTGTGTTGGCCTGACAGAAAATGGAAAAGCTACTGATATTATCGAAATGGAGCCAAAGTCCAGGGAGTGCAGCACCAATCTTGTCCTCCTGTTCTATTCTGCTGTTACAGTGATGGTAAAACAGATAAGAAACTGTGGAGGCAGAACTGGAGAGGAGATCTAGGACTGTGGAGGACAAAGCTGAGTGAGCCCACCACAAGTTATCAGTGTAAATGCTCCGTGTGGATTAATAATGGTGAAGTGGGATGTTTTCAAAGAATCCTGCTGGGATGAAAAAGCTGTGTAGAGAGGGTAAAGTCAGAGTAAGGACAAAAATTGAAAAAACGTCATCTCTGAAGGTGGTTGAGTAAAAGCAGAGCTGGGACACAGGGCCAACTTAGAAAGTTTGTGCGTAAAAGTGATGCCTGAAAAAGAAAAAAATTAAGCAAGCTAAAGGGACACCAAAGGAACAGAAAATACTTCCATTAGCTCTCTTATAATGTGAAAATCGGAATAGCTATATATTCTGGCCAGGCAAATGTATGCAAATGTATGTAAATGTCATGCAGATTGTATCTTCAGCTTTTTTGATGCCCAATGTAGTCAGGTTTATAATATAGTTATCCAGAGGAATCAGTGAATTCTTGCTGGCGAGGCAGAAGTGTTTGGGTATGGATGGAGATCAAGTAGTTTTTCTTCCAATTCTTCTTTAATGACTGAAGCAGAGTGGATAACTCTCTGAATTAGGCCATGTGCTAACTGGAAATCATCTGTAAAAAGGATCAGAGAAGCCATGTATCTATGCATTGAAATAGAGAGATATATGTCTTCTACTAGGAATTCCAAATTATGAGATAGTTGCTGTAAATCTCACTTTAATTTTTGTGATTCATTTAAGGAGTCACCAGGGATTTGGGGAAAATCTGTCTAGAGTTGAATATCTGTATCTTGTAAAATTAGCTAATATATATATTACATTAATTTAATTTTTTTTACAACCTGATAGTATATACTGGGCAGTGCAAACCATCATTGTGTATTCTATACTGGATTTCTATTTAATTATTTTATTTTTCTGTTTAAATATTATTACCTAAGTTTCCAAATTGCATATGGCTTTTTGATGAGTCCTGAAAAGACAACTGAATGCCAGCATGTGCCCTTCAAAGAGGCTCAAAGACAGGAGAGGGAAGAAGATAACAGTGGCTACTGTTTGTGGAACATTCCCAAGCATTTTTTGCAAATACTTGCTCAAATGAATGAGCTGTAATTAACTATTCACATCCTTTTTGTGTTTGTTTTCCACAAATGTTCCAACATATTGGTTTATTGGCATGAATGATCAATGCAGTGATGACTTTGCATTTGTAATTACTATTATTTTTACTAGCAGGCAGATTCTGAGAGATATCCTCAACCATTTAGGAAAAAACCACATGACTGATACATCCAATAGCAAAAGTCCCTTCTGAATTTCTAATATCAGATACTTTGATTAAACTGCCATCCAATAACCTGCATATGAATAATATTTATAGAAATTATTTAACAAAAAAAATCAGATCATTGCATGTGAAAATTATGAATAGAAAATTAAGCAAAAGGCCCCTCATCACAAATTAATTATTTATGTACCGAGTTCTGTTGCTGATATATGACTTTCTCTAGTATTTCAGCTACATAACCACATTTTATAGAAACCTGAACTGCCCAGCAACTGGGTGACTCAAGGTAACTCAGTGACTGTATTTCACCACTACATCCAGAAAGTAAAGTGCAACCAACAGTTAAGTTCAGCCCTGATGGTATCAGGGAAGTCTGAGTTAAGCTGTAACATACTATTTCACCTTGACTGAATCTTCATCATCTTATCTTTATCTAACAGGGCCCCACCAACTGACAGAAAAAGTTAAGATGCTGGACTGAGAGGCGGTGGTTTCATGTGTGAAACAAGCTTTGCATTGGTGAATTTATAATAACAGAAAACATTCCGTTTTCTGTTCTACTTATAGAGTAATGTCTCAGAGAGAAGGAAATGCAGTGCCCCATTTTGGAGGATATGTTTTCCTGGCTAACAGCAGCACATTGCAGTTTCCTCTGGAGATGCAGCACATCCCAGGAGCAGCTCCCTGTACCAGTCCCCTTTCAGACTACTCAAAACCACACATCAAGGCAGTTTCAGCTAAATTCTGTAAGTGCTGGGTTTTTTTAAGTTTTATTTTACCCCTCTCATTATGAAATCTGTAGCTGTCTCAGGAAGTTTTGTCACGTCTACCTTCTCTTCGTTATGGAACAGCAGTATTCTCCCAATTGTTAAGGTTGCACCTAGCTTTTAAAGTCCTATATTTGCCCTTCTTTAACTTTGGCTTAGAAACTGGTTTGGCCTTAAAATTTCCATACTTTGAAGGAAAAGAAGGATAATTAATTTTCTTCAAACACTGTATAATCAAACTATTTTTAATTTAGAGGTCAATTAAAAATTACCCCGATTGAAAACTTACTTATTTAATATTTTGCTACCTCTAACTCAAAGGCTGCTTATTATAACCTCTTAAAACTTTTCCTGCACTTAGATTCTTTTGATAACTCTCATGCTTCTTTAATTAAACATAACCCCCCCCCAAACTGCAATTTTGAGAGTGTAGTATATTTTCCCTGAGGTTACCTTTGGCCATATTCTTGTGGGTTTTTTTCAGCAGATACTTTTGATTTCTGTTGGATTCAGGAGGAAAAAAGTATTGGTTCATTGGTTCATTCTGCAAGAACAAATATGTTTCTTGAGAAGATATATTATGGTATCTCCACCATACGTGCAACTAGAACAAAAAGATAAATTTTCCAATTTTTTAAGGGCTATTTGAAAAAGGAAGTGTGGTGGGTTGACCTTCACTGAATGCCACATGCCCCCCAAGCCTTATCCCCTATGCCTTCCCTATAGTAAAGCAGGTGACCCCCAATGTGCGGGAGAAATGATGCATCTGACTCCACTGAGATCAGAAGGCTAATTAATTCATTTATCATACTATATTATTCTATACTATATTACACTACATTTAACTGAATCTGCACAGGCACTCAACTCAACTGAACAGAGTCTTGTGACTGTCTGCTGACCGACAGTCTGCACACGCGCTTGGCCCTGAGAGGCCAAGGAAACAAAACACCATCACTCTGGGTAAACAATCCCCATATTGCATTCTACTTTGGCACAACACAGGTGCAGCAAATGAGACAAGAACTGTTTTTTCTTTCTCTAAGGTTCCTCGCTGTGGTTCCCAGAAAATATCCTTGGGAAATTGTGCACTGCTTTTCTCTGTGAAGAGAAATGTGGCCACACTTCCCAGCTGGACAGGGAAGAGAAAATAAGATGGAAAATGACTCATAGTTTGAGATAAGGCAATTTACTAAAGCAAAAGCAAAAGTTGAGAGCACATAAGCAGAGAGAAAAAAAACAGCATTTTGTCTCCTTCCCATCAGCGAGCAATGTTGAGCCACTTCCTGGGAAGCAGGGCTTCAGCACGTGCAGTGGCTGCTCCAGAAGGCAAATATTGTAAACAATCAATGCCCCACTTTCCTGCTGCCTGCCTTAGCTTTCACATATGAGCTGATTTCATATGCTGTGGATGTCCCTTTGGTTGATTGGGGTCAGCTGGCCTGGTGGTGTCCCCCCCCAGAATCTTGCCCAGCCTGATGGGGGGAATGCTGACAGACAGCACTGATGCTGTGCCTGCTCAGCAGTACCCAAAACACCAGTTTGTTATCAACACCTTTCCAGCTAGCAGTGAAAAGCACAGCACTGTGAAGGCTGCTATGGGAAAATAAGCTCCATCTCAGCCAGACAGATCCTCTAAAAATAAGTAAGGATTTTATTTATCATGAAGTTGTCTGCATTAGTATATCAACCCATGTCAGTAATGTGCTCCTGGAGTGAACCTTTTGATCATTCCCATTCACCAAACCTACCTGGGTCCTGTTCTGTCAGGAGTCCTGGCTGGAATTAGTGCTAAGGAAGGACACCTGAGAAAATCGCTGTGAATGCCAGATACTCGTGTCTGCTGCTGCTTCTCATAGGTCTGCTCTAGTTGTATCCCTCATTTCCCTTGATGAAGCCAGAAGAATACAGAACTCTGTGGAAGGTGGAAGCAGCTGCCACAAGACCAGCAGCACATGGAGCTTTTGGAGAACACAGGGAAACACTTCACCCAAGGGCCCAAGTTAGCAGTCAGAAAAAGCAGGCAATTAACAAGCAAAGTTATAAGGCATATTAAAAGAATGTATTACTGATGGGATGGAGAAGGAATATTTTAACTTAATCAGAAACAAATTAAATCCTTCAAATGGCACAGATCCAGAACTTGACCAGGACTGCAAAATTGTCAATCACTATGCAGGAAAAACAGTAGTATTCATCATTAGCATGATGTATTCATTCTTAGAGTGATTAATTAAGTACTTTCTATTCTATTAGCAATTGGGAAGGATGTGAAACAAAAACCATTAAGCATTTTAGAAATCCACTGTGCCCAATAACTTGCACCCGGTAGTATTAAAGAATTGGTTTTGGAGCTCTCTGAATATTAATGTTGATTTTGAATAAATCTTTATTTCTGAGGAAAATGTTACACTGGACTAGTAAAGAGTGCTGCTGTTTTTAAAGAGTGAAATGAGATGACTTGAGGAGCTAAAGACTACTTAGTAATATCAGCTTCTCTTAAAACCATGGAAGGTCTTGTATGGGACACAATCAGTAAAAAGTTCCAATTTTACCATAAATAATTCCAGTTACTGTGGTTTTATGGAAAATAGATCTTTTCAAGAAAATGTGCTAACATTGTTTCATAAAATCAGCTAAGTCTGGGTGATAAATTGTTGACATAATATACTTAGATTTCTGTGATTAATTTCATCACATTTGTTACATTACAAATTTTAAAAATAGCGCTGTGTAGACTCAGTACAGATCAGTGTAAGATACCAATGAAATAGGTTAAAAAATCTCCTAATGCATAAAGCGCAGTTAGGAATTACAAGTGGGCTCCCATATAAAATGAAGGCATTTGTAACTATTGCGTAGAACTTTAGAAATCATCTGGAATTAATCTTATGTGATTCTTTGTATTCTCCAGGACTCTAGGATAATTATGAGGGAGGTGCCCAGAGAAACTTAAGGGTAGGGATGTCTGAAAATCTGTGACAGACACATTAGCCCTCCTTAATGGAGTTTGACTGAAATAAAGACTGGTTCTTTATTGTTATTTATTGTTCTGGTTCTATCAGTTGTTACCCCTGAAAATTCTGGGTATCTCTATGCTTGTCTAGCACTCTCTTTATGAATCCACTTCAATTCTTGGCCCCAAAGATTTTCTCATTTTCAGATTCTTGCTGCAAAGTATATGAAAAAGTGTATCTTTTTTCCATTGTTCTCTTTCTAGTTGCTTTGCCTCTCTTTTTGTGTGTGTGTTCTATAAGACATACATTCCCTTTAGCCTTCATTACAGTTTGTAAATTTGACATCCATTTTTTCATGGTCAACAGCCCCAGTGACTTCCATCTTTTTTCATAAGAGCACTTTTTAATGCTCTTGATCATTCCCATTGTCCTTCACTGAACCCTCTCTAAATCAGCATTATTGTTTATAAGATGGAGTCACTGGTACTGCACACAGTATTTCAGATCAAACTATAGCACTGGCAGTTTAATCCTTTCTCTATTAGTTCTCATTCTTTATGCATCTTAATATGTTTGCTTATCTTGTACAGCTGCACATAAAGCAGAAGTCTTTACTGAAGTAATTTACAAGGATAACTAGCTCCCTTTCTAAAGTTGGTACGCTAATTTAGAGCTCTGTGAGGTGTTGAGTAATTAATATTTTTTCCACCTGGTATACCTTACTTTGCTTTTGTTGATAATTCATTTGTCAGAGTGAGTAGGTCACACAGTTCTGTTTGTTTCAGAACTTGCACACAAACATCTCTGAACTTAGGCTGAACTATTTTTTATCCCTTGCAAATTTTGCTGCCTCACAGCAATTCCCACTTCCTAGATGATTAATAAATAAGTGGATGAGCAGGAACCTTGGGGCCCACTGCTGTTATCCTTTGACATGATGAAATTGACCATTTAATCCTGCCCTTCACCTCCTTTTCCTCCACCACTTCTTGATCCATCACTACTTAGCTGCCTTCATAGCTTCTTGCAAAGAATTTTGTCAGTGGCCCAGAGAGGTTAGAATAAATTATGCTAGCTGGTCTTCTTTATTAACATTCAAGGAGTTCCAGGAGATTAGCACGACAATATTTCCCTCTGCAGGAACTGTGCTGATTGGCCCCTATTTGGTCATGGTCCCCAAGAGTTTTGCTACTTTGTTTTAAATTATTATTTCAGCTAATTCATAGTGTTCACCCCAAAGGTTTCCTGGTCTATCATTCCTCAAAACACCCAAAACCTCTTTGAATATCTAATTTAAAGACCATTTCCATATTCATTCTGGTGTTCTTCCATGTATTTATCCAATACCTGCAGGTAGAACTGCATCTTTAATGTTGGAATTTCCAAGTAATGGTTTGATGGTAAAAGTAAAACTGATGAGGCAAGCTGTAAGCGCCTAAGAATGTGGCTTTTGGGTAGACAAGCAGAATACAAGCAGCTTGTAATAGGAAGTGCTATTGCCAATGAATATATAATTCCTTACTCCTCTTGTTACTGTGAGTACTTTGGTACCTGGGCCCAAACTTCAGAGAGAGCAAAGAGGCTGAGACACAGACTCATACATTAAGGTTTCAAACAAAAAGCACTCAAAGAGCTTAAATACAAAATACTTAGCAGGGAATTAAGGAAGCTTAGCCCCTCTTCTATGTTCAGATGAATGGGTGACTTACCTGTGTTCAACAAATATGTAAAAGGAGAAATGTTATTTCTAATCTTTAGAAATGGAGCACAAAATATCATACAAAGGTGCCCATTCTGACTGGCAGCATAGGGGACATAAAGAAGGGTTAGTGCATGCTTTTTTAACCACAAGACTTATTGGGCTGTGAAATGCTTTGCCAATTGGTGGCATTTCACTCACTTGAAGTATTAAAGCCAAGAGCAAATTTCCTGGTAAAAGATATGTTGAGAAAGAATTTAAAGACTACATAGAATTTACCAAGGAAAATTGTTTGCATGTAAATCTATTTGTTTTCACAAATATTGTTAATTACTACTAATACAGCAGTTACTAACTAATACATTAGTTACCAACTAATACAACACAGCTGATTGGTTCTGTCACTGGGCTACATTCTCACTGGCTTGCTTTTTCTTAGCAGCCCAGCAACATATTTTGGTTCCTTTAAATAGCTCAGCAAATCAGCAAATGGTGTTTATCTATGAAGCTTGACTTGATCTATGTCAAGGCATCAGGACTTGGAGGAAGCTCCTGGATGTGGAGCTGGAAAGAGGAGAGGCCTTCAAGAGCTGAGAGGAGATAGTGGGACCAAGCATGCTGCTCTGAAGGTGTGGTGCTCACCAACCCTAAGTGGAGAGATCAGGAGTAGCTTTGGATTTGGCTGTGTATCCACTGTCTTTGTCTAAGCTACCTGCCCTGTGGATACCCCCATACCATCCCCTCGTTACCTCTGAAGGAGGAATATATCACATAGAGGAGGAAAGAGCTGCTGAGCTCAGCACAGCATGTTCTCCCCTCTCCATATATCATACCAGAATTAAGCTGTGCCTCCCCAGTCTGGAATACCTGAATCGGAAACCCACAGTGATCTCCAAGGACTTCCAGGTTGACTCAGCTGAGACTCTACAGTACACTTAAATCCCCACCCCTTCAAGTGTCATGTGGATCTAAAATCTGAGTACTTGCCAGAAATTACAATAGAAAAACTGGGTTCTGAATTATGAGGCAGCGTTTGGAAAAGTGTTGGTCAGCTTCAAACAGCAGGTATCAGGAAAGACATATCAAATTCTAAAAATTTGCTGATCTTAAAAGGAAAGTTGTTTCAACTCAGCCCCTGGCTTGTCATCTTCACAAATATTCTAATAAAGAGGTTGATTGGCATGAAACAGACAAATTGTGTGTTCCTACCTTTGCTGTTGTACCAAGGAACTGAAACATGAATTGTGGTTACCATTTATGCAAGACTACTTGGGTAATTGACAAAAACTTTTAACCTGAGAGAAAGAGAGTAAAAAGAATTCTCAGTTTGTAAATGGATTTTGGGTTTATATTTACAGAGTAAAATCTGAATTATTTATCCAGATCTCAGCTGCATGATTAAAAATACTCTGCAGAATTAATGATGACTAAATTTATTCTTTGTTTGCACCTGCCATTTGTTTCTAAAACCATAAGGAAAAGAAAAATGTTTCAATAAATAATGATATCCTGAGGTCAGCCCACTTATGTTTGGCTTTTCACTTGTGAATTTACTTTTTCAGCCACTTTTTATTGATTTTATAAGAATATGCTTAAAATACAGATTTGTTAGCTTCTACCCTCCCCATCAGTGGGTAAAATGCTGCAACACTTTGTGACCGTAATTCAAGTACATGTGTTGATGACATATTCTTAGAGTGACTAACTGGCAAAGTAGGACTAGACTTTGTTCTCTCCTCCCCTGCCCAAAGCATTTGCTTAACTTCACACTCTCCTTGTTTCAACTGAAGGAAATTTCTTTTTATGTGAATACTTCTTTCAGAAAGGGTCTCAGAGCTCAGTCTCAGTGAAGGTCTAAGGCTGACAGTCCAAGGTGATGGTAGTCACAGTATGTCAGTCTGGGAAGATGCTAGGCAGTACTCCAGTGTTGTGCTGCTTTCTTTGTCGTGCTCTGCCTCCATTTTAAATGGACAACATGAGAAGAGAAAAAGAGGAAACAAGTGCTTGTTGTCCATCAGAAATACAAGTGAGACCGATATTTTCGGTCTTCCATGTGGGTGCAGTGTGCTCAGGTGATATTTTGGCACTGCTCTCAAGTTCTTGTCAGCTGTAGTATTGCACACCATCATGCAAAACACCACAACTCTGAACCTTATCTTTGACCTAGTGTTTCCAGTAAGATACAGTACTAGCATAAACCCCAGATCTTCAGCTAGGTAGTGACTCTAAGTCACATTTTACACATGAAGAGTAGGTTAACTTGCCCACCGCTTTAGACAAGCTAGACCAATGTCTTTATGTGCATTAAGGTTCCCATTGAGAATCATAGAAATAAAGTGTCTTGCATTCCTGCCTTGCATATGTAGCTGCATACCTGCATTGCAGCTACACTTCCAAATGACTTGGCTTTCTGGTTCACTCGCAGGTCCTGGGCCACTGATCATCAACAAACACTGCTTGTTGGTGTGTGTAATTTTGTGTAAAATGTGTCATTTTGCCTTGCATTACTCCTTGGGACTGATTAAATATTTTTTCTTTAAGATCTAATTTGGGTGAAATGCAAGAGAGCTTCCCTCAAGTGGCAGTTCAATGCAGGCCATGTAGACAAGTACTGGGTTTACCTCGTACCTTTTTACAAAATATTGCAAATTCATCCATGTAGAATACCCAAGGCAATAAATCTAATGCCTGGGAACAGAAACACTGGGGCCATGCCAGAAATATCACTATAGTGAGCTGTGACAGTTCCCAGATATAGGAAATTTTAAGTGAAAAAGAGACAAAAAGAGATATATGCATTAAGGCCACCTTGTGCAACTAAAAGGGTGCAAGGGATCATTGGTTAATCCCCTGCTCTAGATGGAGCTAAATCAGGGCAATGTGAAATGTACAGTCTGTCACTCAGCCTGTGGCCAAGGAACCACTGGCCAAGACAGATGACTTTAGCAAAGTAGGAGCAGTTTTTGAGATGGTGCAACTTTGCTTTGGGTCATTATCTTTCAAATGGGACCATCACACTTTCCAAACTCACAGGAATGTGAGAACGGGAACACTGTGAAGTACTCGCAAAAGTAAGTCCACTAGTCGAAGTTGGAGTGAAATATGAAAGATTTGTCCCTTTAGAGACAATCATCTCCAATTTACCCACTGAACTTTTGGAGCCTGGATATATTGTTAGAGTGCAGAAGGCCCTTGGTCAGGTTGTGAGTTTCCTAGCACGGTGTGATCTTTGTGCTGCACAGGTGCTTCTGTGGCACTGCTGCAGTCTGGGAAGCTGTCCAGGAGACCTGCCCGAAGAGGAATGGCACACATTTAGGGACGAGGTGTGGCAGCAAGGCAGGAGGCTGCCACAGGAGAAATGCTCTTCCAACCCTGGAGGCTGTGATTGCCTGAGCTGGGCACGGAGTGAGAGCCAGGTGCAGCCAGGCTGGGATGCCAGAGGAGTTCTGCAAATGCAAGTGGTAAGGGTGTCACTCCTTTCCAGGAAAATGCTTGCTGCCTACATCTCAGCCCATGAAATAAAAGCTGGTGTTAGAGATGAGTTGCTCAGTGAAAAGTAAATTAAACTACTCTGGAGATCGTAGGAGTGAAGGATTTCATTTCCTAGAAAAAAAAATATTTTAAAATGCTTATCCTACCTCTCTGTCCATCTATCATACATAATTCCAGGTGCCTATCACTGTCACTACCAGTTCTGTATTGGAAATCTCTATAAAATCAGCTCATCTCATATGATATTATCAAAGGGTTCAACAAAAGCAGATCCTAGGAGCAAAAAAAACCTCTTTCAGCTCTGCAATTACCTCTGATTTCAGCCAGATTAAAATTATAGAGAAGAGTTGAATTTTAATTATCTTGAAATTCTGGCATAAAGGCTTAATTATGATGTTTTTGTTTTGAATGCATTTCATAAGCAGGTGATATAAATAAATTCCTAAACAGAGGGCTTTGTAGAGGAGTAGACAATGGGAGTTTTGGCACTCCAAGCACACTGATCCAGTGAGGCTTCACAGATGGATGATTTGTATTTTACTGTGGTCTCATTGGACACTTTCTGAATACATATAATATTAAAAATATTCTCTTAAGCAATAAGACAAAAACAATTCACAAGTGAGATACAAAGAAAAACTTTCTTTTTGATCAAAATTTAGTAATTAAAAAAAATTCTAATAAAATTTACTATTAGGCGTTTTGCTAGCTGCTGCTGTCTTAATGTAGAAGCCAGATGAATATACACTTTGGTGAGAAAGAAATTTTTCTTTTGTTTTTCCTTATATATTTACATTTAGACAGTACTCTTGTAATATGAGAAATTTTGCAGGAAACTAGAATTTCATACATTGAGAGGAAAGGAAGATAGAAGGTTATGTGTCAAAGACAAGCAAAGAAGAAAGAGAGAATAGAGAATGATGGACTTAGGAAGAAATTAGGAAGCAGAGGGGACACTAATAAAAGGGCACAGATATGGCAAAGGGAAAGTTTGAAGAAAATGAGACAAAAAGTCATATCTTCAATGTCACATACTTTAATACATTGAAATGACATTGAAATGCTTTGATTTTTTTTTATACTTAAAAATATTGGAAAGGGGAGAGATGTGGAGAGAATGAAAGAGCTTATATTTCCTTTTATTCACTCTTTAAAGTAAATAAAATCTCAAACATTGGCATACTGTAGCCAGACTCCTGGCATTGCAATACCTTGTTCATGATGCAAGAACATTGTGACTCATCCAGAGAATCATCTGAGTCTCCACCTGCCTGGGATTGGACCCAGCCAAAGGCCTGCAATATGTTTGCTCACCTTTTGGCACTGGGAAACACAGAGGACTTCTCTGAGCAAGTGTTTCCACTTCACATCACCCTCTGCAAATGCATATTTTGCATGACATTAGTAAATGTGCCAGCACCCCAGTTGCCTTCCAGCTCTTTCTAGAAAGAGTCTTCTCTAAAGTGCAGCAGTAAATGCCATAAAGATCAGTTTGGGTTTTGTCTGCACCAAAGAGCTGCACCACTGCACTGGTGGCAGGGAAGCAGTTTAGAAATAAATGGGTCAAGCTTTAGTCAGCTGTTCACTGAAAAAAAACAAACCAAAAAACCCAGTAGGACATTTAAAAAGTCACCTCCTGTTCTTTTTTATCTAGAGGAGAATACAAGCTTCCTAGCAGCAGCAGCAGGCATTTCTTGCATGCCTCAGTGCAAAGTCAACTAGTTGGGCTTAAAATGTCCTTTTTTTTGCAAAGTGCATCGGTAACATGCACAAAGACCCTTCCCTCTGGAGGGCTGTGAGCAGCAGCCTCTCTGCCAGAGCCCAGGAGCAGCAGCTGAGGCAAGGAGCCACTGCAGGCAGCAAGATAAAGCCTCCCTGCCTGGCCCCACAGCAGGCACCCCCAGCCCTCACAGCCTGTTCTTGCCAGCTGAGTTGAAGCATACCACAGGACCTTCCCTGAATTAGCTGGCATCAAAATGAGGGGTGATGTTAATTTCTTTTACTCCCCTCCCTGTACCTATTCTAGATCTTTTATCTCAGCCCTCTGCATGGTGACCTCTGAGAATTGGATGGCTGCAGCTGCTCAGCCCCAGCTGTGCCAGTGCAACCACGGTGTCCACAGCAGCTCACTAGTGACCTAGAGATTATCGTTCCTATTCCTACTCCCATTCCTATTCCTACTCCTATTACAGCGTCCTGTGTGGATCGCTGGAGGTGAGAGAGAGACAAGAATCTTGTTTCTTGATCAGAAGGCTGGATTTATTGATATATGATATATAATACATTATGACTATACTAAATAGAATAAAGAGAGAAGTTTGCAGATGCTTGCTAAGCTAAGAATAGAAAGAAAGAATCTATAACAAAGTTGTATCCAGGGACTCTGTCCCTAGCTTGCACTTGTGATTGGCCCTTAATTATAAACAAGCACATCAGACCAATCACAGAGGCCCCTGTTGCATTTCACAGCAGCTGATAATAATTGTTTACATTCTTTTTCTGAGGCCCTTGCTTCCCAGAAAATGCAGAAATCTGAAAGAAAGGATTTCTGTGAAAAAATGTCTGCGACATACTCCTATTCCTATTCCTATTCCTATTCCTACTCCTATTCCTATTCCTACTCCTATTCCTATTCCTCCCCCCCCCTCAACTCAGCCCCCCATCACCTGACTCTGTTGCTCATTTAATCACTCCCCAACATGTTTGGGTGAAGATGAGGCAGACTGGTTCACACTATTTAAACAGCAAGGCTCACTTATCTGACTTGCTGGAACCAAAATGGGTGAGGGAGAATGCCATAAGGAATTGATCAATCAGAAGTTGATCTCTTCTGGTAAAAGAGTTATAATGGGCAAAGTGGGATCATTAAAAGCCTTCCCCCAACTGATATTTAACAAAGTACAGTCCTGCTGACACCTTATATACACCTTATAGACTGAAAAGCAAGAAAGAGCAGAAATGGGAAGAAATGAGCTGTTCTACATTACTTGAGCCTGAATTAGAGAGGCCGAAGTATGTAGCCTGCTGATGGACAAGCTATGCCAAAGAGCACTTAGATCCCTTTAAACTGCCTGAAACACTTATATGAAATTGAGCTATTGTACAGTAATTTGAGAGCTAGAGTACAGGAATAAATAGATTTTACATTTCTTTTTTAAATTTAAACATTCAAACTAAAACTATTTTTTGGACAGTGTAAGACCTTTTGAGAGGTGCTATCCCCCAGTATTAGAAACTTGAGATTTTCTATTTATTTATAACCACGATTTTATTTAAAATCTTTTAATTTAAAAGATTAGAGGTTTTGGGTAGGAAAAGGAACTAGAGAAGCCCCAAGGAATAATAATCTTTTCCTTTTTTTCCTTTGCTTCTGAAACAGCTAACTGATTATGATATTTTCACTTTTTCTAAAAGCAGAGAGCAAGATGCAGCAAAGGGAGTGAAAAAAAAGTAGCACAAAAGCCCAAGGTTAGCCTAAGGTAATCCTAGAACTCTGGCTTGCCATGGTGCTGCATGTTTGGATGAGGAAAATGCACACTGGTCAGAAGTGGCAGACTGGAGACTGAGTGCGTATGTACTGGAGCCTGCTTGACCTAAAACTTAAATTGGCATCAAACAGCTCAGTTAGAAATTCTACACCACCCTCATACCTTATTACTATTAATTTGTCCCCTATCTATGGCACTTCAATGCAGACTATCATAATTTAGTATTGCCATACACCCATGTATCATAGGGATACTCCCATTCCAATTTTTGTATTGGGTATGTAGGCAAATATGTCTTAATATAGAAGACATGGAGATACACAACTGTGACACTCTTAGCTCTATCCCAACCCCTCATAAATGAGGACATCTTACTTTCTTTACACCCACCACCTACAAGAAAAATAGCAAAAATAGTCTGAAAATCTTCTGTCTTCATAAATTTTGTACACCGTATTCCAATTCATTGATGCATGGCCATAGTTTGACCATGATCTCTCACTAAAACAGAAACAGCATTTAAAAATTGCTCAAAGCAATCAAAAAGCATCAAAATGGAACTATTCAAGAGAGACAAAGTACATCAAAAGTACCTTCTGTCTCCACAGAATCCATTTTTCACCCTGGTTTACAACCACTTAGCTAGTCACCTGCCAATAGCCTTAGGAGAATTTAAGATGAATGTTCTTTTTTTTTCCCAGAAAATCCATAGACTCAACACTTTTTGATGTAGTAGTTTTGTCACAAAACCTTTCCATTTGCTGTAATCAGTACAAGATCTAGTTTTCCCATATGATGTCCATGGATGTCATTTGTGTAGGCAAGAGAGTCCAGCAACCAGATTACTATTTTGTTTTGGCAAATATATGCTGATTTCTGCTTTAGTTTGGGAAAGACAATGAAATACAGCTGGCACTGTTTTGGCTTCCCTTTAACCAAGGAGCATCTCTTTTCATGACTTGCTGGGACTTGAAAAGAGGAGGCTCAACCCAACAGTAGCATCCCTGCTAGTCAAGGATCAAAAACACTGTATGGTGAAACAGTTTCAGCCTCTAGCTTGCAAACATACTTCTGTTAAATGAAAGGAGAGAGAGATACAGCTCAAATAAGCAACCACAGTAATCAAGCCCACTTGAAGCATTATCTCAACACTGCAGGACTGGTAATACTGTATGAGAGTTAGCACTGACCATTTCCCACTATTCTGGAATGAGTCATACATAAAACCACACTTGTAAAAAGCATTAACTTTTGAGCCTACATATGTTCTTCTGACATTTGTTTTATAACAGCAGGGTAAAAACTAGGAATGTTTGCTATCATAATTTGGGATTTTGCAGTTTCTTTGGGTGCAGTTTGAAAGGTAGTGGACACATAGATTATGATGAAACAGTTGTTTGACCAGTTTCAGATCATGTAGAGCCAGACTGTAACACCTACATGCCCTTGATGACCCACCTCACACTCCCATTGAAGGGAATTCTCACACAGTGGCCTTTCACCAATATTTGTAAGAGTCAAATTACTCCTTTATTTGCTTCACTGATGTAAAAGACATTGGACTTTTCCCACCTTTTCCCCTTTATTTTTAAAGCAAATGCATCAGGTGAAAATACTCAGGATAACAGAACGCAGATCAGTTTGGTTTTACAGGTTCCCTTTGGCTCTGCTAATTCCTTCCAGAGCTGATCTGTGGCTGTCAAGGTTGGAGTGCCACACTGACAACTTTTTAATGATCTGAGGCATATTGCCAAATAGTTCCTTTTTGATTTCCATCCAACACAAAAAATAGTATTAAATTTACCAACTCTTGTATCATGCTGCTGACATATCTAGAGGGTGATTAATTGTGCCACCAGAGTCTATGTAGAATTCTATTCTTGATAAAATGAGCTTTTAAAATCTATTTAATAACTATAATTATGAGTGAGGACAGAGACCCATAACTGTAAATGGGTTCTCTGTGTTTCTTATTTAAGTACCTGCCAACAACTGAAAGATGGAAAGCCAAAGAGCATATTGTACCAGCAAGCAGAAATGTGGCAACTTTTCAGGATAAATTCTATCTTCTGTGAGCAGTTTTGTCTAGTAAGAACCAATGAATCTATTAATCTGTTCTGCAAGACAATGGATAGCAATGACCTGTCAGCTTTATGAGATCCATCAACATCTTTCTGTATCTTTCTGAAGAAGGTCTATATGCCCTCTGCAGACTCTACATGACAGAGTAGCACCATTAACACTGTCATTGCTGCTGCTACAGAGCTTCCTTTCTCTGGGTTTCTAACACAGTTCTTTCACTAAGTCACATCACACTGGGTTAAAATTTAGCAGACAGATTCTTTTTCTCTCAGTGAGGGATTTTGACTTTGGTTGGTTTTGGGGTTTTTTTAAGCTACATTTGAAATGAAACCAGAAAAAAAAATTCTGAATTTTAATTTATATAGTTATAAAAAAAGAACAATATAGAGATATTTGTATTCCTAGCTTTAAAGGGAAAAGCATATAAACCAATAGACAACAGTGGCAGAGCTATTGATATCTTGACACTGATACATTCCTTGTGTTGCATCCATATTGATTTAAAGAATGAGAAAAGAGAGGTATAAATTTATGGGGACATTTTGGATGAAATTTTGCATTCATTTATTAAGTGAAATTTTACAGAGTACAAAACCATTGACCCTATCACTTGGTCTTAGAGATTTATGGCTGAAATATCAAGACTACTGAATAAGAGCCATATCAACAAGACTTCCAATCAGGACCATGCTGCCTGACTCTTCACTCACATTGAGCAATTTTATAGAGATATTACATCAGTGTAGCTGTGAAAAAAGCAAAGCTATGAAGAAAGCAAATGTATTCCAAGTTTTCAGGGAAAACAAAAGCACATTTAGGAATTTAAAGTGTACATAGTTGCGTGTATTTATGTTCCAGACTTCGCTTTGGTTCTAGCAGGAAGAGTTCAGAAAGCAGATGATGAAGGGAGGGTTAAAGCTGCCATAGGAGGAGTAATAAAGAAGTTGGGTAATTACCCACAAGTATTAACATGGAGGAAAATGCAAGCTAATATACCTCAGAGGTAAAAAATTATATGCAGTACAAATATTTAGCTAGAAGGGAAAACTTGGATGGTGTTAAGGTTGAAAAAGGTCTGAGTGACTAGAAGAACCAAAGAAGCTCATCTTAAACAGCAAGTTCTCCCATAATAACTACAGGATATATATTTAAAATTGTTCAATCATCTTTGAGTACTCATGATCACACAGATATAGAGGCACTATATAATGTATAAATATCCCACACGTATTGGAGTTAAGCAATCTCTATGTAAAGTGCAATCTCTACGCTTTTTTCTTCACATTATTAGTGAATATATTAGTGAATGTAGTGCTCACTATTTTTAAATCACAAGATCATCCAAACAGTAGCAATATAACTTTCAAGGACAGACTTTACCTGTAGAAACAAGTCAAGTAGACAAATCTACAGTATATGTCAGTAACAAGGCAAATGCAACTATATCTTTTGTGAATTTTTTTAAACTCTCAAAATATGTTTATTTATAAGCACTGCATTATAAAAATTTGTCTCCAAGTTGCTGATGTTTGAGAGACAAGTAACAAGATACCAGTGATGTAGATTGATTGACCTGTGAAGGAAGAACTACATAGGTACGGTCATGGTAATTTACTCCCTAGCTAATAGGGTTTGCAAGTTTGTGTTCTGGTGTGGTTTAAAGACTTAGGCTGAGTGAGAATAAAACCAGAAATTTCTTGTTGTCACTTCTCCAGGAAGAAGGTAAAAAGGCATGCAGTATTATAACCACAAATTATACTTTTGTATACTGAGATACAGAAGTAAAGTGTAGAAAACATGTGTTGATATTCTGCCAATGTTTGAAGAACATTGGTAGGAGAAAACCACAGAATACTTGTTTTAGGTGGTAGACTCCACAATTGTGCATGTTCACAAGATAATTCAGGCAAATATTTCACCTCAGTATTAGGCAATTATCCTGACAATGACCCTCCACAAAAAATTATTTTAAAAACCCATTTGCCTTTAAAATGATGCCTAAACTGAGACTTGAACACAATTGTTTGTTGTAAGGATAAGCAAAACATGACAAACACCACGTTTCCCATTGCACATCTCAGTCAAGAGTATGGGAGCACTAACTGGTGTTTCCTACCTTTGTGTCAGATTTGTTCAATCCATACTGACAAAGAGCCTTTACAAATGGCAATTGATAATAGCCACAGGAAAGGAATTTTGGTATGGGTTTGATGCACATTTTTGCCTATACTAAGACACCAAGTTATATCCAATCTGAGTGCAAATTTCCAGGATTCCTGGGTTTGCTGTGTCAAGTCATGCTGCCAATAGGAGCATACTGAGGATAGCTCCCAAAGTGCTCCATTCCAGCTGGTTTCTCTGCAGGCACTTGGGGTAACTGGGATCGAGTGAATGTCCCAGAGAGAAATGGAAAATTAATGAGCTCAGGACAAAGCATATCTACTGCCCTGGTGTGGCGTGTCCTTCACTCTCCTTATCCTGCCCTTTGTTGTTATACTTTATCGCATATTTTCTTAAATTAAATGTGCAACTGAAATCATAACTTTGTGTCCTGTTGACCTCTGGCAAAGACTTATTTGCACAGCACTCAGTATAATAGGAGTTCACCTGACTGGGTCCCACAGGCTTTACTTTCATACAAATAATTATTGATGCCATTAGGATAAATGAACTTTTAGGCATCTGAGAAAATTATTTGCAAAGAAAGAAAGAAAAATGGAAAGCAACCACCATGATATTAAGCTTATTTGACAAGGATATGCAAGGTAAAGAAAATTAAAAATGTCATTGAGGGTGGGAAACAGAAAAAACAAAGAGTAAAATACAAAAAAATCACTTTCAAAGAGGGAGAGCTATGAGAGAAGTTTAAAATTTAGTGGTCACAGAAGAAGGAACACCACAACATGTCACATTAATAAGCATTGTAAGTAGGAATGTTGATTAACTCAGGAATGACTTATTATAATATAAATGACAGGCCCTAATGGAACTGTAGTGACAAGGTATGAAATGTGTATTAGAGAAAGCAAAATGAAAGCTCAATTCCTGTGGGACAAGTAAGCCTTTAGAAAAATTTGTACAGGTTTGTTAAAAACTGGTAACTTAGAGGGGACAAGGAAATGAAACAGAATCTGGGCACAAAGAAAGGTGACTGGTAAGTTGTAACTGAATCTCAAAAAAAAAAAACCTACAAAAAAGGTGCTATTAAGACAAAGGGGAAAATAACATGGGAGAAGTCATACATAAAGTGAGGGAAGAGAGAATAAAATTTTTTTTTTCCTATACATAACCCCACACCTGGGCCAAATGGCAGTGCACTGGTAATAATTGCCCCTCCATAAGCCTAAATCACACCAGCATGTTTTCAAAGGACTCATCCTCAAGACTAAGGAAATGCAGACCTCTTCCTACCACAAGCAAAAAGAAAATAGGCAATTTTATCCAAATGTGCTTAAGTAGATATAATTCAATAGATGTTTACAAAAAGGTTACTACAAATACTCTCTGTGACAATGGGGATCTTCATACACCAAAACAATCATGACTGAAAAACGTGTTTTAGTAAGAAACTGCTGCCTGTGTTAATGAAATAGAATGAGTTTATGTGGAAACATATTGCTTGCCTGTTTCTGTAAAATTATTGGTTTCAATTAAATTACAAAATATCCAGAAGTTTTGTATTCCTTAACATTTAAATTTCTGCAAATATAAATTGACCAGATCACAACTGCAATGATAGCTTCAGAAAAGATATCAAGAAACCTCACCACCAGTGCATTTGCATGCTTACCACAAAACAAGTCAAGGCAGAGAATATATACTGCATTACAAGACATGCTATGCCTCATGAAATGAGCACAAATGAAGTGGGACAGGGAGAAGAAAATGATGAAATGGTGGAACTGAAGAGATGTATTCAGACAGAAGAGTGACTGCAAATGAAGCTGCAAACCTAGGGCTCAGCAGTGTGAAATGAATGTTTAGGTTAAATTATTTTGTTGGCAGTACCCTGAAAACTAAGAGCAGACATTTTGAACCTGGCATATTCAAGACTTTTGTTATAAAAGCTGGATATCATTGAGGGGGACTATAAAGAAATGCATAGAGGGAAATAAAGAAGAAAGTATGCTATTAATATCAGGTAGGAAGGATTAATAACATAACAGAACCAATGAGAAAGTAATTTTATATTAGATATAGTATTATTATTATTATTTTTTAGCCTTATGCTTTTGGACTATGTATCCCAGGTGTTTGAAATGCTTGTTTTACATACCATGTTATGTGAGCAGAGTACAGAATTCCTAGATAGACATTTGTGACATATGGCTCACCACTGCTAGTCAGTGAAAATCTGAAGACTTTTGTACTGATTCGATTTTGTAAGTATTTTTAGTAAAATTAGAGATTCTGTTAGAACACTCTGATACATTCTGATATTAATAAAATGCTGCCATTTCTAACCTGGCAGTCAAGTGAAATTTTTGAGAGCAAGCACACCATTTATACAGTCAATGTAAACCACAAAAACACGACATCCAAAAGGTGATCAATACAGTGTATTATAAAACTGTGTTACCTCTACAGCAGTTCTTGTCCCAGCTAAGTAATTGTTTTTTTTAAGAAGCATGATTAGGACAAAAGTGAAAAAATAATTAAGAACAATGGAGATGATTCAGAAATCAGAGACAGAGCGTATCAGAAAGGAGATAGCAGCTCAAAAGAGAGACCACAAAAATCCTGATCTATGACTAATGAGGGCAAACACAAAGGCAGCAAAAATAAATTTAAAACCAATTTTTGAAATTGGCAGTACCTGGCAATTCAGAGAAGTCTTTCAGTTGACAATAGTCCTCCATAAAATCCTGTAAGAAGTTCATTCAATGCCAAGGGTGTTGAAGGTAAAAAGGACTGAAAAAATCTAAAATTAGAGATAGAAAAAGTAGTATTAAAGAGATTTATGTGAGGGAAATTGTACAAGCTAGATGAAAAAGTACAGGAAAAAATTATCCAAAGTCAGAAGAATTTTTAAATATTCCAAATTGCAAGTGCACAGAAATTATAGGCATTTAGCCTGTGCTTGAGGGAACTAGAATTTGCACCAATAACCTCAACAAACTATTCAAGTATTATGTTTGGAGGAATAATTAATTTCAAAAATACATAACAGTTCTCAAAGCATTTCAGTTGTTGTCATAAGCAAATGTGTGGGATCTAAACAGAAGGAAAAAATAAAATGTGTTCTTGTTTTTCATTAGTGTCCCAAGGCAGGAGGAATAATTAATTAGTCCAAAAAGTGGATGTGATACTGGAAATCAGAAGATGGATGGTAAAAGGTTAATGAAGGTTTAATAAAGGCAAGTAGACTACTTATGAATGGTATCTCAGGGTGGAACTATTCTGTAGCTAAAATTCAATGATTCATATATCCTATAAACAAAGTGGAGCATTTTGCTAAACAAGTATGCCTCTGGGTATACAACAAAAGAGAAGTTTTAAGGTTTAATTAATTAGAAAGAGTATTTGCCTGACAACCAGAGGTACCTTTCACCGTGAGCTTAATGGTAAGTCAGGACTGAAAACTGAGAATAAAAGTTGTAGTCCAAGGATTCAGATAGCAAACTTCAATTAACACTAACAAGAGATATTTAATTAGACCAAAATGAAGTTTTAAGAGGTGAAATTTGAATCCTGACACAGACTTCTGCAATAGGACAAGCTAAAATTGTAAGGAATAACCTGTTTTAGTGAGTAATTAAGGTGTTAAACTTGGAAGGGATGACCTCTCATGAGGAGTCAGCTCTCCTTTTTTGTATGGCCACACAGAAAACTGGTGAATTTCACACAGACACACAGACAAACACAAACCCCGCTCTCCCTAAGCAAATTACCTTCATAAACTTAGAATATGTCCACATAGAATATAATTGTTGGAAAAATATCTATCCTCTTCATGTTCCCTAGGTTGACATTTTACTCAGAATCCACATCCATACAGCTGAACTGATTTTCTCACTAAGGCCAGTGGGTAATTTTCTATTTATTTGAACAGAAGAGAGACATTTATGTAGTCTGTGATATCTGAAAAGAGACAAGATATATTTTCCTTATCAACTTCTTTCTTCACTCACTTACACCTTACCTGCTTGCCCTAAAGAATTCCACCCTCAGAAGTCCCTCACGCATCCCTTTCTCTTTTTTGTACACTCAACATTCTTTCCTTCTTTAGAATTTTCTCTATCTGCTTGTGTCCCCTCTGACCTCCAAACCTTTTAACTCATCCTTCCTCCTGGAAGGGAGACAACCTTTTCTTCCTTTTCAAATATTTTTGCTTGGTCCTGAAAAGTCATCACGAATCCCAGTTCCCAATTCACTCATATTATACTCCCTTCCTGCTATTCAGCATTTCTGGCTTTCATTTTAACCCTTCTGATGCCTCTGTGTGCCATGTTCCTGAAGTCCTGTGAAATAAATTCTCATCTCTCACTGTGCCCTCCCACTCGATCACCACCCACCCACTCCTGTAACTTTGTCTGCCAGCACTCTGAAGTTTTTCCTCTCTCCTCTTTGGAAGCTCTTTCTCTCTCCATGCCTCCTGGTCTACACTGCTCCTCTCTCAGTTACCTGCTGCTTGCAGGTGCTCCCCACATCAGATCTGCCTCACTGACACCTGACCAGGTGCCTCAGCTGCCCCTCTGCTGTCCTCAGTTTCCCCACTGCCAGCAGGAGCTTCACCTGTGCAGTTATTGCTGCCTCTCCTATTCCCTGGGACTCCCAGGAGCTGGTGGGCATCATAGAGAACTAAGAGCTTTTTCTGCATGATGGCATTTTACTGCTCCTCAACAACTCCACACCCTCCAGGCGGCTCCCTTTCTACACTGTGGTGGGAAAACTATTTGTCATGGGGTGAGAATTAAGGATTTCACAGGAAAACATCAAACTTTAGAGGGTAAAAGAGTGACTCAGATATGCAGACAGTAAAAAATACATGTTTTACTAAACTATTCTTTCTGTGATACTATATGTTTGGAAAAAACAGAAAAGTTGTTGATAACAAAGCTTCATTGTCTTTAGAATATTTGAAGGTCTACATATCTTTGATTATAAGACAGAACATTTTTTTCTAATTTGTAGTGGCATAGAGCAAAAGATTTGTTTCTGCTCTGTGTGTGCAGTCTTAAAAGTGATCCCAATTCACTGATTAATCAGTTAAATTAAAAGGTTTTTAACTTAACCAAGTAGCTTCACTATAATGTAAAATGTCTGAACTCAGCCACAGTGGGGACCTCCAGCCCTGTTACAGCAATGATTTCTGTGTGTGTCCCTTCCCAACTGGAGCACCAATGGAACTAAACTTCACTCAAAACACTTCAGATGGTTCCCCTCTTTTAGCAAGCTGCTCCCTGCTTTACCCTTTAGCTGCCCAGGCATGATGGCATGCTTGGTGTGGCAGACACTTGACACTTGCCAGACACATTTCTGTCCTCTGCTTGCACAGACTTTGCAAACCTTTGTTAAGGATTTGTTTTATTAAATGAACTGTTCGTACCTTTATTCTCTCATAGTTTCTCCTGCTTTTGTCCTGCTTAATACAGGGGACTTTGTCCTCTAAAGACATGTAATACTTCAGCAGCCATGTGGTAAGACTTACATCGTGTTCTGGGTTTTCTTCTGGTTCCTTCTTCCACTAAAACTTTGGGGAATTACTTATAAGATAATTATAAGTACTTATATATAAGTACTTACTGGGAGTCTTATCACAACTAGCTTTCAGCATTTCCTTGGCAACTCTGTTTTTGTCTGCTGCTTTCCCAGGTTTAACTAGATGACAAAATGACTAGTTCTGAGCATCAAATTTATCTGGCAATATCAATAACTTCTTAAGTGAGGTTCCATTTAACATTTCTAAAAGTACTCTGTCCACCCGTGCCTTGACTCTTTTCCCATTTAAAAAAATTTGAATGTTAGTGCTCAAACAACAAAAAAAGAATAGCAATATATATGTTCCCAAGTTGGAATGAATGTTTCTTGATTAAATATTCAAAATCTAAACAGGAAGTTACCCTTTTTCTTATTTGTCATGTTTTGAAGTTAACCTACATTTTCTTTCATCCCACTTAATTCCTCCACAGGTTGTTGAAACATTTGTGGAAACTACATCTTATTCATAAGAATGATGAAATTTTTGTTCCTGGAACAGTCCAGAAACCTATCCCCCATTACTATATAATAGTAATCACTGTAATTTACTGTTGGATACCTAGATATATATGTATAAATGTGGTTCAGATCATGGTTGCTATCTGCATGACACTAAAATTGGACTGAATTTTGAGAAAATTGACTTTGCTTGCCTGTAGACATGAAGAAAGGAAAATTTTCAGTGCAGTCAGCACTATCAGTATAAAACTTATTATGGGTAATAACATTATTGTAAAATAGATCTTTAAAATATAAAGATGATGTAATACTTGTGTACACCACAGAATAAAACATGCTTTAAATGAAATAGGCTAATTTTATGGATGGTGTCAAAGAAATGTAAGTCTTTCTTGATGAAAAATCTAAATAGAGCCCAGGCAATGGTCAGCAGTACATCCTGAAATTTATTACATAATACAAAAATCTGTGCTACTTTTTATAGGAATTTGAATGCACCAAACTAGACCCTTGACAGAGTATATGTATAAATTATACCTATTAAGTTGCTTTTAATAAAATGTAGCCAGTGATCTATGTCAGCATTGCAAAATCTAGAAATACAGATATAAACCCAACGCTGTTTCTAAGTCATGTTATCAATTCTTTTTTTCATCTGCATGTGTCTACAAAGGACTGCTCCAAGCTTGATTTAGACTTTTTTTTTTCCTGTTTTTTGGCCTAGAACAGACCCTTAATGTTACTTAAACTCCTTTTTGTATTAACCAAATCTAATTAACCTGGTAAACCTGCTCTGAAGGACTGTAACCACACACACTAATAATGATAATACTTGGAATGTAAAAGCTCCTGACAGCTGAATAATGCTAGCTTGAGTTAGACTGGACATTCAGCAGAAAGTGCAAAAATCTGGTCTATACTAATTTCCTTACCTCTGCAATGACAATACACTCTGTTGATCACATACCAGGCTAAAATACAATTTGTTCTTTACTGCAGACAAAACTCATGGAAGAAAATTATCTTAGGTACAGACAGGTTGTTCAAAAAGAAAACCCAAACATCTCACTGGTATAGTACAATTAAAGCGTATTTTCTTTACAAAAACAATATCTACTGTGTTCTAGTAGAAAAATGAATGTCAGTTAACAATCTAAAAGCAATAAACAATAAACTTAAATTATAGTAAAAGTCAATTAGTACACCAATTAGTCTGCATTGCTAGGAACTTAGTGAAAAACCTTATTTTTCACTGTCATACAAGGTGTTGAGGAATGAACTCTGTCATTTAGAATTCACTAATAATTATAAAGGGGAGTTTGATGGATTATGATGTGACTCCATAAAGTAGTAATGCAAAATAGCTACTCACCAAATGGTAAAAGCTTTTATACTTCAGCAGCTTTTAAAAGGGTACACATGGTAATAGAAACTGACTTTGCAAAAAGAGAAATAAATCTGGGGATGCATATGCTTTGTGTCAGTTTCATGTGGTTCCTAAACAAGATTTTTACTGAAAATGTTCTCAGTGCAAAAGACAATAACATGGAGAAAGACAAATTCATCAAGTACAACACACAAAAACCAAGACCAATGCTTTATTCTCTTGGGAATGGCACAAAATATTAATAATCTGTTCAAAGCCACAGAGTTCACTATCCAAGAGTGTAAAAGGTATTGTAAAGGCAAAGACTACATTAAGGAAATATCACAGGCATGAAGTTACCTTACAATTCACTTCAGAGGAGAAGATAACCAGTTTTTTAGTTTGAGTTTAATTTCAAAACAGAAACATCTGACTTCTAAAAGAGCTGGACATCCAATGTTCAGCTTACACGTTTGTTTCCATTTGTTTCTTCCAGCCCTTGGCTAGGATTCTGTATAGCTTGAACATGGGCAAATTGCAATTTACTGCTTATTTTTTGGCTGAATTCTTAATTTGGCTTTTATTCTATAAAAAACATAAGCAGCCTTTTGGAAGGATCATGAAAACATCTAATTATTTATCTCCATGTAATGATAGCATTAATTAATATTACATACAAACTGTTTTCACTTACATGAGTAAGTGAAGGTCCCTAGTAATCAGTTTTACCAAATGAATCTCAAGAAACCTAATTCTGGCTGAAGACATTTGGGCTGGGACTTTTCTGTGCCTGGAAATTGGTTTTACTCAAAGTAAACATCAGATCTGACTCTCTATCTTCCTTGAGTCCAAAAGGTCATCTGACTTTTCTTCCTACTTTGAGTTTTGGAACAACTACCTATCCTTATTAATCCTTCCATTAATTTATATTAATTTATACCTTTTTTTCTCTAATAATTGTAATGATATTTAAAATGTTTTTTTGGGTTTTTTTTTTGTAAATGCCTTTTTTTTCATCAGGGAAACTGATAAAGGAAAATATCAATGGAATAGGGAAAATGAAAGCAGAAGGACAAAACTAAGGACACTATCAGTGATGTAGAACTCTAGACAACTAAAGAATGGCAGAAAGTAAGTTGTGAGTTCTAGAAAATGTCCAAGTTTGGAAAAAATGTCTGATGCTTTTGGAATAATACACCTTTATTCCATATATTTATTTAAAAAATATCATTGGAAATAATTTCTGCATCATAATGCATTCTTGACACTGGAGGATGCAGTGGTTATAAACATTTTTAATGTTTTGTTTGAAGTACATGAGTTTTTGAAACACATTTTTGAGAACTGGCTTTCAGAACATGCAAAGTGGCTGCAAAATCTCAAATTCAACCTATGCCCCCAGGATTTGCTTCTGCCACAACCGTGTCAGAGAGAACACAAAACCAGTGTGGTGCTTGTTATAACATCCCCTGGGTTCTGGGATGCTCCATATTTTATAAGGATGAATAGTGGGTTTAAAGTAGACAAACAAGTAACCATGTAAGCTAATGGTCCCCTGTGTTTCTGTTCTGTGTAGTTATGTGGAGAAAAAAAAGCCCACGCTTCTCACAGTTAATTCAGTGCTTTGGATGTTTTTAACTGTAAAGAAGGCATCTTTAATAGACATTATGTGAATGCTCATTGCAGTTTTCCCTTCCAAACCTTCCAGAAGTGTTTGGGAAGACTGCAACTAAAAAACAAAAGTAAAAACTACAAACAAACACCACTTAATAATTCTTTATTCCATGGGAGCATGCTAGTAGGGTAGCCCTTATATTGTGCCTTCAGTACATGCCCACTGCAAGCACAGGGGTGTTTTCTTCAAATATTCCAATATAAATCTCAATATGCCTTCAAGATCATCTGACTGATGTGCTGTAGAGCCCTTCAAAAACTGCCTCATAGTCACAAGGACTATACACAAGATCCTATATACAAGGACTCAGGGAAAAATCTGGGAAGGGTATCTTCATGAAAAGATGCCTCAGAATAATAGTGCTGACTTTGGGAGTCAAATATAACCTAGTGGTACTGCCAGTACAGATGAATTATACTCATAATTTGAGATGGAATACATGTTTCAAGACCTGCACAGAAGAAGGTTCTGATAAGGAATGTGTAATGATATTGCCAGCATTTAGTTGCATGGAGATAGTAATTGCTGCCAAATGTTCTTGAATTGTTTTCCTGATGTACATTTTCCAATGCATTTCTAATGCGATCCCTTATTATTTAGCTCTCTCTCTATTTGATGAAAGCATAAATTAAGATAAAGTGCATCAAGGTTACTGATGCTTTCTGATAATAAACTAAAACTGTTGATTAAGCAGATGATGAGTTTAAGCCAACAGTCTTTGTATTAAAATGCTTGATGTAGATTTATGAACTAACCTCACAAAAGTTTAACAAGTATAAATAAATTTAAATTATGATAAAAATATTTTACTTTAGCATAATTTAATATCTACAGTTTTAATATAGAAAGTCATTTAAGTAAGAAAGGATATAATTAAGCCCTATCAACATACTGAACTGTTTATTTTTCAGATTAAAACATCAGAAGTATTCTTGGTCTTTCATCTTGGTTAGGCAGTGCATTTGTTTTGGATTTCCATGGGTATTTAATATACATTATCTGTTTGACTGAATCTCCTTTTTTTTTTTTTTTTTCCATTTTTAAAGAACAATCTAAGAAATAAGTTTTGCCATTTCTATGAAATTTACAGGTACAAAATATTCTCCTGCTCTTCCTTTCCTGGAACATGAACTAAGAGTTGTTTTGGGTTTTTTAAAATAATTAAGCATTTATTTTATGCCTCTTTTGCTGCCTCCTACCTTCCTTCCCCAAAGTGTTTCCACCTTTTTTCCAGGCTGCTCTTCAGGCCAGGTGAGACAGTTGTCTATGCTGCTCAGTTAAAGAGGTGACTCGGGACAGTTTTGGAAGGATTCATGTGATTTTTCTGGGAATCTTTGAAGTGAATCCTCTTCTTTATGGATCATCTCCATTTCAGAGCAGACAATGTTTGTGGACAGCCTTGGGTACTGGCTGCCATTGTGCTTCAGTTTGCCACTGCCTCTTCTGGTGACAGGGCCTTTCTAGGTTATCCATCATGTGGCTTGGTGCAAAGTGCCCCATTCCTCTTTTCTGAACTCAGATTGGAGTCTGGTGATTTTGTGGCACCATGTGGATGAGAAATGTTGCCCTTGGGTTTCACTACACAGCTTTTTCAGGATGGGCTTATCAAATAGCTCTTCACAAGGCAGTAGCCCTGCTGGTCGAAGTTCCTTTGAACTTCACTTTCTTTCTGAGAAACATATTCAATTTAACACTATTTAAAAAGTACTTTCAAGTTACGGATTTCATGCAACTCCAAATTAGCAAACATCAACAATGAATATTATTTGTTTTCTTTCTGCAAACCTTCCTCCTCATACTTTGCATTCAGCCCATAGTGTACCGAGATTAGCTCATTACAGCTAAGGGAAAGAGAAAAGGAAAAAGAAAAGGTTTGAATATGTCCAAGAACTGTTCAATATTCTCAGCAGTCATATAAAAAAACATTAAAAAGAATAGCATGCTTTCCATCATTACAAAATCTAAGGTTATCCAGTGTTGTTTGAAATAAAAATAATACAGAATTATTTTACTATTAAACTGAAAAGCTTGCAGCTGACAGCAGTTCATTATTTTTGGAGTTATTGTGTTAAGATCCTGAAAATCTACTTGTAATGCTAAATAAGAATGATCCATGGATTAAAAATCGGTGAGGAGCTTTACAGAACACAGCAAATAAAACACAATAGGAACCTTACACTTCAGATACAGGATGAGTATAATCTCCACAACAGACAAGATGGGCAAGATCTACAGAGGCTAAGAGAAATTAATCAAAATGTACTGCAATGCTTGGCCTGAAATCTGGAAATGCTTTGAAAAGTCAATAAAGGAAGCCTTATCCCCGGCAGGAGTAAATCCATCAGATATGTCCACTTACATCAGCTGAAGATCTGCCCCAATGTTTGTGAAATTAATGGACTACACTATATTGCTTTAATTTTTATGCTGGTATGCTGGAAAGGTAATTAGTACACAGCTGTATCCCCAAAAGTATTGTCTAATACTGGCTTTTTTCAGTAACCATGTCAAAACATACAGAAAGAAGCTGAGCCAGAGGGATGGATTACCCACCAAGGCCAAATAAGTCTAAACTACTGCTTTCCCAGTTTGGGGGAAAACCAATATATTGGTGAGTGAAACAACCCGGGAAGCTAAAATGAAAACAAACATGGGAGGGGGAGGAGGAAAGGCCTGGTTGTCCTTTATAAAATAACTGATATTTCTTTAAATTTTTAACTAATGCAACAATTTCTACTTTATAAATCAGAAAAGTACAGGATTTGAATAGAAAAAATACAGCAAAGGCTGCTGGGATAAAAATAATTATGGACTTGCTACATAACACTGAGAATTTTTGGTTTTGCTTTAGTACAGTATAGCTCCTTTTACCTAATTTAATTTTATTTTTTCTCAATGCACTGAAATGCACTAAACCAAGGAATTAATAAAGAAAGACTATTAATGTGAAAATAGAGAAAAACATCGTTAACTCTAACTTAGTTCAGAGGTGAGCAATTCCTATCAAAGCAGGAAATAGTAAGTCCTTATCTCATAATTAAAGTGATTGAGTAGGAAACATCAGGGGAATAGTCTAAACACAGCTAGTTAACGAAAGCAAAGCAAAAAACAGTGTGGCTATTCACTGGATAAATCAGTACAGAAAGTAACCCGACCCTTCAAGTCAAATTTTGACTGTCTGACCAGCTGGATTTTATATGTTTACAATGCTGAAAATCATACTTTTTGAAATTAAAAGGGTGGAAAATAGACTGGTGTCTTCTTAGTGAAATTGATATTACATGGAATCATTGTTCTAGCTTAAAATGAAAATACAAATGAGATTTTCAAAGGCACCTAAGGGAATTAAGGTCTCCAACTCCTGTTAAATTTTATTAGGATTTAGGACTCTAATTCCCTCATGCTTTGACAATCTCAAACTAAATATTTATCGCCTCTCTGCATCTTGTGCCCTTTCTACATTATTTACCACTGCTCTCGGGAGCATACCATGATTGTGTAGTATGTTCTTAATCATTTTATCTGCTTATGCCAAGAAGAGTTAGGCAAATGTGAAGGTATATGTACTGTTGTATAAGAAATGAAACTGAGTTGAAGAATCAAGACCTTAAAATATTGATCCTGTTATTTACAACCAGTGTGTGTTCCATCTGATGTGGGACGTTTGCCTCTTTCCAAATGATATTGACAGCTCTTTGAATTTATCCTGCATAACTAGCATCCTCTACAGTGTAAAGCTGGAAAGAATCTGTAAAGGTTGGTAGAATCCACCCAACAAACAGCACAACAAGACAATATTCACCTATGATCTGTTCTCCATACAATGTTTTTCCTTTAGTACTTTACTATCTCTTTCCAGAGAACGGAGTTGCACTTAGACCAAATGATTTATTATTCCTCCAAGTGTACCTTCCTATTAACTGATCAAACATTTTCTATCTTGTCCTGTTTCTTAGGTTTTTACTCCACTTCTCAGGACTTTTTTGGCTCCAGTAATTTCTTGAGAATACACTTAGCAAAATCATGGATAATGAAATGCTATGTTCTCATATGCTCTGCACATTATAGATGCAAGTGGAAGGCTTCATCTAAGTGATCTAGGCAAAAGGAATTAATGCAAAAGAAACAAAATGCACAAGAAAAGCAAAATGGACTGAACATATTTGGCCCTTGATATTGGAACACCTGGTGTTAGTAATAATATCAGAATTTCTGTAAAATTCTAGGTGCCTATTTTAAAAATAGTTTAAGGAGATGTGGTCTTAAAGTACCATTGGAACATTGTTACTTACCTTCTATACTCTTCTTTTGCAAATGAAAATTCCTTTCCTATGTGTTGCTATCCAAATAAGCAGCTGTCATCCTTACAAAAAGCAGTAATGCATGCTATTAGTAAAACCTTAAATTAGTGGAATTACTCTTTTCCCTTGTAGCAAGTGATCTTTTGAGAGGGAATAGCCTAAAGTTGCAGCAGGGGAGGCTTAGACTGGATATTAGGAAAGATTTCTTCAAAGAGTTGTCAAGCACTGGAACAAGCTGCCCAGGGAAGTGGCAGAGTGACCATCCTTGGAGGTATTTAAAAGATGTGTAGATGGTGTGCAGACAGACACAATTCTGGCAGATTTGGCAATAATAGGTTTATGGTTAGACTTGATGATCCTGAAGCTTTTTCCCATCGCAAGTGATTCTATTATTGTATGACTGCCTACAGCATCCCCACATAATTTATAATGTCTGTGACCTCAATTTATAAGGAAACAAGCACAGTGAGTACATGGGCATTTTAAATTCTGCATTATAGCCCTTCTCTGCCTGTTGGGTCTCCTATTAGCTATCAGCAGCTATCAGAATAAGACTACAAATATCAAATTGGGTTAAATCAGCTTTTTAGAACATCCCATTAAAACACCAAATAGGCCTTTTCTTTCTTTCCTTAATAATCCCTTTTACCACATGGCATAGAATTGATATCAACAGCTGATATCTACAACCTTAATAGGCTTCTATCTTGTTAATTCTCTTTAGACAGAGGTCATCTTTTCTGTGGCAATGTCTTCTTCCATTGAACATCTGGAAATGAACGTCAAATGATTTATCTTGTTCTTGTTGTCATTCTTCTGGTAAAGACCTGAAACTCTTCCCATTTTACAACCCACCAAAATCTGCAGTTGTTTCAGTGGGCCCTGGTTGATACCTGATTTGAATCTCTTTCCTTAAAGAGACATCATACACTTAGCTAACTGCTATAGTTCACAAAATTTAATGTTGCGTGTTTTGTATCTGATACACTAGAGGCAACTTTTCAAGTTCCTGCAGCTGCACAGCCTAAATCTTGGCACAATCTACTAATATATCTGAGACAGAAATATGACCCCATAAAAGTAGAGTATTATGAGCACTAAAGCTCTGCTATGTCTCAGTCAAAATATCAAGGTTTTTTACTGTAGTATTCCACTCAGTATTCATGGAATAGAGTGTGATTAAAGAACCACTCTTGCTCTTGGTGTGCAGATCCAATAATTATTGTCTTTGTTTCTTTAATATATGCGCAAAGTCTCATCCCACACAAAACATGATATCATAAAGCTAAGATAATAGTAGAGTGAGACATCTTTCACAATGGCAGTAACAAACTCTGGGTGGTTTTTCAATGTTTATGAACATTAGTACTGTATTCAGAAACTTATTTCAACCTTGCAGAAATTTACACTTCTGCACTAAAAAATAAAAAAATCCCTTGGAATGACTAAGGTAGAGCAGGATAAAGAAAGGTAAATGTGATCTTTAATTACTTTTATGCATGAAGACCTCAAGAGATAGAAGAACAAAATATCTTCTGTAATTTTGGAAGACAAACGGGTGCTTCTAAATAGCTTTAACACTGTCTGGGCTCCTTCCAGAGCATCCACAGCTGCTTCGTTGCTCAGGCTCTTCTACTATTTCATCTCCTAACTTGTTTTTGTCATCCACAGTTTGTATATGTTCCTTGTCCTGGGAGTGTCTAGTACTTGCATTGGACAGCTCACACAGGGCAGACATCAAGGCTCCTCCCAGTCAGTGGGATTGCTCTCCCTCTGTGTCGCAAATCCCAGCTGCAGATGTTTCATCAGAGGGACACTCCTACCTCCATCCTGCCTTGGGCTGTGTTACAGCCATGGCAGCATCCTGAAATAATGCTCTACTGTAGTGATAAAGACTGATGTTAAAAAGACTTTTAAAGTGATTAAAATGTTTCGCTATTTTATTTAATTTTTAAAAGGCTATTTTAAGAACATAAAACTCCAGGGCATTTTATGAGAAGAAATACTTTGTCTAACACTACTTCATATAAAGGACATTTAAAATCTAATGTTATGACTATCTTCTTGGTTGAATGCCAGCAGATTTTTGGCTAAAATGATTGATCACAGTGCATAAGAATAAGTACCCTTTCATTCTTGTGCACTGAGGTTCTTACCCAGGAAATCAAACAGAGTATAAATGGATGGTCCCTCCAGCTGCCTACCTGTTCTTTCTTCTTACTCAGTGTGTAGTTTATGAGTCTGGGAGATCCCTGCAATGATCTGACTCTACTGGGGTCTTTTATTAATTGCTGTTCTCAGTACAGACTCTTTTCTGCTCCAGATGTTCATGCAGTCTAATGCACACTAGGAATATCTTGTTAAAATTACACTACTCACTACACACATCAGTTATTGGTATGGAAGTTTCACTTCACCTAAGCATAGAAAAGGTAAGGAAAGCCTTTTATTTTATTTTTTCTGTAAATCCTATCAGGCTAAATTTTCATGAGACACTATGAAAAATTTCCCTAACATATATTTGTCACACATTCTGCATTCTCTTTCATTACTAATTTTATATTATTAACAATGCAATTGACTCTGTCTGGCAAGACTATTTGTATTGATTTACAACTTATAATCAAATACAAATTACAGTAGTTTCTGAGTTAATTGCACCTTTGGCCTTGTTTTTGACTGCAGTAAGGTTTTTCCAATCAGTCTCAGACACCTGGCCATCAACCTTCTGGGACCAGCATTATTGCCCTAGACATCTCTGGTCTCCTTCCTGCAGACAAGTGACAAAAATGCTAAGTACTTGGGATCTTTCTACTCAGTTTGACAACTCAGCAAGTCCAGGGTCAGGTAAGCACCCAGCCTCTCTCTTCCAGGAAATGACAGATAAAGTAAACATCTCCAAAATTGTCTGATTTAGAACAGAAACCTTACATAGAAAACAGATATTAAGAGAATAAACACATCTGAACATGTCCTCTTTGTCTGGGAGATGACAAAAACTAAGATTCAGAACTTGACAAGGTTAAGGTCAAATCCATAAAAGGATTTATGTGCCTGGATCCTCTTCAGTAGACTCCAGTACACAGGGGAGAGAATCAGCTCTTGACACAAAACCCTTGCTTACAGCCACAGAGAACCATATCCCCCCACTGGGAGTCAAAGCCTGCTGCTCTTTCTTGAACAAAAACACAGGGAAGAATTGGTGATGACAGAGAAAGATTCTCCCATTATCTCTCCACTTATAAAACACCTCTCCACATTTATAAAACATCAAGTAGATTAAAATAAAGGGGAGTGAGGAGTGGGATGGTGGTAGAAAGAAGGAAACAGGATCTACAGGCTTAAATCTCTCTTGTAGTCACCATCTAGTAATTTTTTTCTGTTTCTGTTCCGTTAAGTTGCAAAATCATTGCTAAAATGCCCTAAGAAGTCCTTAGTCCCTCTAATGTGTACAATATGATACAATGCCATTAAAGACCATTGTATTCACATCTGTTTTGTCCCTAGCCAATACATGCATCAGTACTTGTAAGGTTCTGTGTCTTCCAAAACTAGGAAAATGAGGAGTGCGTGTCTGCCATTTGCTGCAATGCTGTTTGAAGGCCCAACCTCATCCTGAGCACCACTCCAGATTTTACACACATGGCTATGCTGCCTCACTCTGCAGCTTTGCTGACCTCTGAGCATACCTGTATCCAAAGTAAGGGAATCTTTACCTAAGAAGGATATTTTTATCCAAGAAACATTTTGCAGTCACCATACAGAGGTGGTACAAAATGACTACTATGTCTATAAATCCTAAACAGAAAGAGGGTAGGATGTACAGGATGGTAGCACAGCTCAAAACACTTCAGTTCTTTGCTGATACCTCTCTTTCCTCTTTTCTGTTTCTCTCTGCATGCTCACTTAGAGAGTGCAGGAGGATCCTTGCAGGAGCATGGACAGTTAATATTTCCCTCAGGAAAAAGACCCAAAACATAAGCCTGGCCTGTTCAGCTACTTGAAAAAAGTATGGCAGAAAGCACCTTTCTATAGATATATCAATAACAGGAGCATTCTTATGAGGACTTGAGAGGCTGCATGATATCAGTCAGAAAGAGGTTTCCTCCCACTTGGAGGGTTTGCAGTGCTGGAGGTTATAATAGAAATGGACATCAGATAATAACCCTTCTGGGAACTCTTGGATGGAAGCTATGACACCTTTCATCTCCAGGGATAGGAGGCAAACAATCAAGGTTTTGCTTGGAAGATTTTCTTTTGTGCCAAAAAAGTCAAAAATTGAGGAGTGAGAGGCTGTCAGAAATGCCTGGAGTCAGGATATGGTGTGTGGAAAGTACAGTTGAGAGGGTGACAGCAAGGAGTCTGACAGAGCTTGTAGTTTCTTGTGCCTTCCTCTTATTGCACTGCTCTGATGAAAGCTGCTGACTGACAAACCATGTATCAGAATCTAACTAGTTACTAGCAACTAAAGCTAGTTACTTCTAGGATAATTACTAACATTTGATTAAAAAAAATAAAAGCAGTTAACCACTGATATTAGCTTACTGTTACCATTATTTATTATTGAAATGTTTCATGAAAGCACACTGGGAGACAAGGCCTACCAGAGTTTGTTATCTGTGTTTGTACTTAAAAGTTTGTTTATGGTTCTATTACTACCAAAAAGAATAAAGTAACCTAGTGCTGGTAACAAATATTAAGAATATTCCAAATAAGTACTCTTTTAAGTTTACCTTTTCATTCTATATTTGCTTTAGACACTATTTTTTTTTTCTCAAGCAGTCCTAACTCAGATATTGTTAAGTTTAGAATTTCCAATTTTTATTGTTTACAAAAACCACATATTAAATATACTTCCGCCATATGATCATTTGTCATCTACACTGATGATAGTACAATTAAATCCTAACCTTGTAGAAGACTTGTTAAACACAACACATTCTTATGCAACCTTTGCAATAATTCTATTTTCCTTTCTGTCCAGTGTATAATGCCATTAGCTTTTTTTAAATATCAGAGTCATTCCTGTACTTGTCCATAATTCAGTCTTGTTCTAATGAAACTTACACCTATAGTTTCCATTTTTAGGTTTTTAAAAATTAGACTAAGGTCAGAAAGCAAGGCAATTTCTTGAGCTCTATAATCACTAAAACAGGATTGCTTGATGGTATTAATTTCTTACTCTGAAGCGAATAAGCCATTTGAAGAATTTGGCACTGGAGGGAGAAGAAAATTCCAGATGGACTTTCCAGCTAAGAATATGAGCCTTTTGTGTTCCAACAGCTCTTAGAAAGACCTTGAGGTTTCAAAGACACAATCTATTTCCGCGTATCTTGTGGTACTGACAGATAGCAAGGGAAGAGATGGACGACCATTGCACCATGACTGACAGATTTTCCTTTAGAAGTATGTCTTCCCTTGCCATATCCTTCCCACCTCTGGCTGAAGTGCACTGCATGCACAGCGAGCATGCAAATCCCAAACCCCAGTCCAATGCTTCACTGTCACATGTAAGGGAGAGAATTTATGACACTGTGCTGATTCAAAAGATGTGGCATGAGAAGTAACTATAGAAGTGGACTGAAAAATGAGTGCAAAAGGCATAACTGCAGGCTCTATTGTCTCTGTCCTGTTTGATTTACTTTGAAACTTCTAGTATTAGTGGTATGCAGCAAGCTCCCAAATTGCTCTGAATTAAGCCATTCCTACAAAAACATCAGTGTCATTTCCTCTCTCTGTTGTTTACAAGCAAGCCCAAGGATGAATAATCTCTCTCCTGATAAAGGATTCAAGGACTTAATAAGCATTTAAGGGACACTAGAGATAAATTCAAAATTATACTGGGGGCAGGGATCTCTCCTGTCCCAACAGAATATTGTCATCCCTGACCCACAGAAAAAAGTTGTCTCTTATGCTTAATCTTAGTGTCTGAGTCCTTGACTAAAATGGCTTGAACAAGAGGCACAGAAAATGGCAGTCCTGACAGTAGCCTGAAGATTGTTCCTTTCTCCTAAGAAATCGTAGAAATTATCTCAAAACTCCTCCAGCTGAGAAGGATACCAGATGCTGGACTATGAAACTAAGGATTCCGTGAATAACAACTATACTAGGGAGGAGACTAGAAATTTACAAAATAAGCTTTGAATATTTCTATAGGAAAATAAGATTAGGACACAAAGAGTCTTCCACAGAGGAGCAGCAGTAGGAAAGAATGGAGTTAGGGTTATTTTCCCTTACACTTTTTATGAGGGCTTAGTGCTGCAATACAGGTAGGATACATGTACAACCAAATAGGCCATAAAAGCTTTAAAAAACAGGATACAAAAGTGAGCAGGCAAGAAACTCCACAGACTGCAAGGATGCTAAAACTGGAACTGGTTGAAGGATCCGTGGTGTATAACAAAGGAAAGACTCTGGCTGGATCATTCAGCATAATTTTCAATAAGTTTTTGAAAAAAGTGAATAGAATGGCTTCTCTAGATCTCAGAAACGCTGTTCAGTGTCATTAAATATGCTCAGCAATCAGTTGGTACATATGATTGCATCTTGCCCTCAGTTATGTGACAACAACTTCCCCTTTAATTAAATATGATTGCACCTGTGTAGGTAATGATACAATTGGGCCTATAATATATAATAAATACTCAATATCTTTGCCAAAAAATCATTTAGTTGCATAATTTAGTGAAAGTTAAATAATTATTAGGAACATATTTACTGAAATTCAGTTGTTCAACATCTATCTTCATGCAAATTATTGTTACACTTCGATAAATATTCATAGTAATCAGTGTGTATTTAATTAACATACAATAACTTTCTCATTAAGTCTGAGTTAAATCCTTTTAAGGGGGGAGAATTTCATTTAAAGTGTTACTGGAAATCTCTCTTTGGAAGCTTACATAATTAATCTTATTTTTGGTTTCTGACCAAAAGAAAGGGCAATTGATGGCTGTGAGGGATTCTCTATTCATAGTATATGATCCTGTGCTTTGATAAAATTAAGCTAAAGCATCTGAGCAGAAAACAAGAATGAACTAACAAATGTTTTATTTAACTTGCCTGTTATTTAGTTTATTTCAAAATAATTAATTTGGAATTCATAAAAGCTTTGAAATCAAATGACAGAACAGTAAGATTTGCAGTAAGAGACTAAGTGACAAAAAAAATTCAAATTACATCAGACAGTAAATCAGACTGAAGATAAAATTTGATGGCATCTTTAGAAAACATGTAATTCAGTCACTCTCCAGTTTTCTTTTAATTTTCACCTTGTTTTACTGTTTTATGATTTGCTTGATTAGACCTAATAGTGAAATGTGTTTTTTTCTTTTGGTTTATGTACAATATCGACCTTCAATTTTTAGAAATTGTTTAGCTTTCACCTTTTAATCAAATTTTGTAGGATTTCCACTTTCTGTTTTCCTTGTTTTTATTTTTTATGCAGAACTCTAAATTCTTTTGTGGAGTAAACCAAAGAGTTTGATACATGTATGAAAAATAGTAATTTTAATTTATACCAATAATTTGAGATGTACCAGACATACTTCCACCCCCCCTCCAAAAAAAGGAAAAAAAAAAACCAAAGCAGAGGGAATTAAGACAACAGTCAAATGTTGCATTCAGATAGAACAAAGACATTTCAAATACCTTTCAAAATATCAAAGATCAAGATGCCCTGGAATAAGCTACTGAATCATACATGCAGCTGCTCAGTTTGAGGTGATTCTCCAGTACTCCTGATGTCATTTACCATGTCCGAGTGCTGTACACTCTAGTCTAGAGTTAGTTCTTCCTTCACAGTGAAAATCAATCATATCAAGTAGAGCAGCATCAGCTGGGAAAAGCTAAAAATGCCAATATCAGAAGAATTACTAGCTTTGTGGTTAAGGTATTTTCCTGGACCTAGTAATGCAGAGGTTCCAATTCATCCTGCAATTAATAAAGATGAAGAGTTAATGATGTCTCTAGTAAGTAATGGCCTATTCTAGGACACATTGCTTCACACCAGCAATAGTGTCTGAGGAAATCCTTCACAAAGAACACTGCACTGAAACCAATGCATTCATGTGAAAGTTGAATTAGACTTTTCTGACACAAAATATTAATCAGAAGATTGACAAAAAGGTGATAAAGGCACTTTTCAAAAATGCTTCTTCTGTTCTTCTTTCTCCGCCTTGGGACATACCCACCATGTGAGCTAAAGCTGAGGTTGAGAGCTGTGTCTGGGGAAGCAGATCTGCTGAGGTGAGCTGAAGATCTATGGATGAGGATCTGCTCCTGGGACCATTTCTGTATTTTGTGGTGACACAGGTTTCGAACTGGCAGGAAAGGCTCCACATGCCCCTGCACCCCTGCAGCCTCAACCATGGGGCCCTCAACAATCCTCTCCCTGCTCCCTCTCAACATAAAGCCAAATCTCAAAGTTTCTGTGTGTGGCAGGAGGAAGACTTGTGAGTTCTCCTGTCCTAAATATCTTATTGTCTCCATTGCCCTTTGGGAAGAATGAGATGAATTCAATACCTATCACGTAGCAGGGGCCATTGAGCTTTCAGATTTCCTTGGTAAATGTTGAAATCAATAAATCTACACAAGAGAGAACCAAAATCTTGTTCAATTAATAAAAACAAAAAAAAACCCCAAACCCCACAACGAATCTAGATGAATTTGAACACCCATGATAAAAAATAATTTGTGCAAACATAGTTAGAAACCACATTTCAGGTGGTTTCTAACTGTCAGCGTAGAGAAGTCTGCTGTGAGTCCAGGGTCACGTCTGCCACCTCCACAAAGATACTGTCAGGAACTCAGGACAATACCAGATACCTCTGGTAAGGCAGCTCAATCACTTCCAAATGCTGTATGCTTGGAACACAGCATCAAAGAACAAACTCTGCATTATGTTTGTGTGTTGGAGAATTGTGACAGATCTCATAACAAATGAACATATGCTCTGTAAGGTACCAAAAGTTTGAAGCACTCTGAAAGGAACAGGAGAGGCAATTTTTTCCCCCTTTACTTATTAAAAAGTCAGGACAAGCTACCAGCCTTGGCACTGATGAAAGCAGTCACACACCTAAGGAACAATGAGTGCTTCCACACACAGAGCTTGCTGCCCATTCACATTCTACTTTAATTTTTCGATTAATTTTTCAACTTATATAATTCTTCTGCTTCATATATGATCATTTAAGTACTGCTACCCAATGCATAAACCTTACTCAGGGCTCTTGCTTGTCTTTTTATTTGTTTCATACTCACTACTCTTTCTTTCACAGAGACTGTCTTTGGGGACTTAGAACTCAATAATGCCTCCTTGTTTAATTTTAGTTCCCAGGTTACCTATACTCCACAACTACATGGTATCCCATCCCTTTAACAGGAGGGCTTTAAATGGCAATAACTACTCATGCATGTGAGGTTATAGACTTATTTACACTAAAATAAGGCATCTCAAAGCAGTTTAAATTTTCCACATGAAGAATTTTTGTGGCTCTCAGATGAGTAGGGTAACACATCCCATCTTATGTTTAAGTTTGGCAAAACTAAGAGTCCTGTTCAAGCAGTTGTCAGTAGATATTTTGATTTTCTTTTCTTTATTACTGACTTCCTTGATTCTGTTGCATGGGATTCTTGCACTGGTTTTGAAATCAAGGTGAACAGAACAAAGCTTTTAAAATGCAGTTTACCATTGTCTTTAATTTCTTAATAAATTTCTCTCCCAGACCTCCTCCCATGGATTAAACAGAGCAAATAGGCTGTGTGTTTTACACTATATTTTACAGATGAAAAAATTGAACAAAACTCAATAAGAACATAAAGTAATACTAATTAAAATTATATATCAAGTATAAATTTAATCTTTAAAATTACTTTGATACTTAGGGAATGAGTTTCATAACTCATTAGAGACTCTTCTGCTTTTGAGTTAGTTTCCTTCCTTATTATTTAGCAACTGATTATAGTTTCTTCTCTCTATTCACTCCACTTGCTTTATGTGGGAGAATGTGTATATACGTAAAAGGACACAACTGGTATGTGTGTTTCTGCATTTTCTTAGGAAAATAGCAAACACATACTGCCATTTCTTCCTCCTTCCTGAATCAGTGTCTTATTGCTTCACCACACTAGCAAATTAAAAATAATTTCCAATTTCTTTCACAAATACCTAGTGGCTAAAGATTATTAATGCATTTGTCGTATTGGCATAAATTCAAAAATTGCTCAGTTAGGGAAGAATATAAAACATTGATTGTTTACAATCAGATTTTGTAGTCTATATTTTCCTCATGGAGGTGAAACTTTATCTCATTGTTAAACAGTGGTTATAATTTCACCACAACTATTCATCAAAACTGGTATTTTGGAGCTGCTAAACATCTCTTTCTGAGGCAACAAAGTAAGCAAGCTGTTGCCCCTTCCTTTAATACCCTCCTTTAAAAATAATAGCTGCCAGCAAGTTATAGTTTTATCTCACATATGTGAGAGCACTCCAATAAATCACTTCTGCTTGCAGCAATCATAGATTATGAGGCTTTTATGATCATGAAATAAGCCCAATAGTCCACTGCTGTTCTCAGAAGACTGAGAATTACTCTGTATTATTCTCTTTTCATGGATGTATGAGCCTCTTGTTTCTCAGGGGCTAGTGTTACATTTAGCCATGCTGCTGGTATGTGCCCTGTACACTGGAAATGTTTCCTACAAGTTGGGAAACATTAGGGTGTTTTGACAATTTCTGACATATTTTCCTATGAAAAAATCAAGTGCACTTCAGGTGTTTTAACTCCCAAAAATAATTCTTTTTGTTCTCCTTTCTTTTTGCCCAGATACAAGATAATCTTCTACAAAGAGTTTTGAAATGCTTTGGCACTGCAAGTAGTACATAAAAGCCATTGGAATGAAGTCTACAAAGAAGGTTTATCATAACTCTTTCTTGGAACAATTATGGCAATTAGATACACTGATACTTTTGTATCTTTAGAACCACAATACTTGGAGAGAAATGATTAGAAGGAGTTTCTTACTGGAAATAGATCTAAAACTCTGGTTTTGATGACATTCTTAGCAAAACATTTGTGCAATAAGCAAGATAATGATGACAGATATCAAGGTCAGGGTAATTACTTTCTATATTTGGATTAGTATTACCCTGGGTGTTATATACAAACTATCAACAAACATCAATCTATTGCTGTCCTTCCGCAGAACAGACTTTTCACTTTTACGTTATGAGCTTTAATTAATGCGCCAAAATAAGAACCAAAAAAAAGTATTTTTTAAACCCAGAAGGTTCAGTATAAAAAATAAAGAAAAAGAAAAAAGCAGACCAAAGTTGGCTTTAAAGTTGCAATTATGCAAACTTGGAAATGCAGATTGCAAAAGAGTATTTTATCCAAGAGTGTTGGGTGGTGGAAACTAGCTAGCATCCAAAAAGGAATTGGTGTGTCAGGTTCTTATTTACATTTCTGATACTCCTGAAATTAATAGATAGCTATTTGCTTTAATCTTTTCATATCAGCCTCAAACTGCTTGTATATGTTTTATCATAATAATTTTGAAAGGAAGTGAATTTTATTCCAGTGGCATTCAGTTTCTAATTTTCAGTCCCAAGTTGTTGGATGGTAGCTGTGCTGTAGGGTGGTATAAGAGCCTTACATAAACAGTGCTTCAGAACTAAACATACATCTTGACTGGACTAAATCAACAGAGATAGTAGTGTGCTGATTCAAAGGCACACATAAATGAAAAATGTTTCAAAGCCAAACTAATGTGATCTTCCGAGCTGTGAGTTAAATTTAATGTTATAACAAAAGACAAGGTCAGTAAAGTAAGCCTTATTCCTTCAGATTCTGTGCTTTAATGCTATTAAATGTCTGGACACAGTAAACTCAGTAAATGCCCCCACCCCCACCAGATCTCCTTCTGAATTATTTGTCTTTGAAATTACTCATTTTTTCCTCCAGCTGTGTTGCAATGTTCAGCTGAGGCTATAAATAAACAGCTCTTTCAAATGTCATTGGCTAATATCATCCCATGCATTGATCATGGAATAACGATTCCAAGTTTCACAGTTTCCATTGTGAACTGGATGTTCCTGGCCTAAAATGTGTGTAGCTTGTGGTAATTAGGTATGAACACTCTTGATTTCATCAAGTTTTACAGCTTTGGTATCATCAGTCACAAATTTAAAATTTTTGCCATTTTCAGAAAAGTAAAGTCATGATAAAATGTTCCTTAAGCTACAAAATGAAGGGAAAAAATACTCTTTATCTCAGTGGTGACAACTTGTCTCTCTCTATTTTTCATCCAAATAAGTAGAATGCTGTAAATCCTGTCCAGAAGACACAGACTGGAAGAATTAATCAAAGGTTTGTTTATGAGCTATTTGGAGCAGATAAAATGTTGTGCTGACAACACAATTTACAAATTATCTCTCAACATCAGCTGAAGGGGAGCACCTGACCCTCATGTCAAGGAGAGCAGATCTGAGTCCCAAGTGAAGAGCTTTAGCCAGTGGGGCAACCTCTTACACAGATTCTCTGAGGATGGTCTTAGAAAACTAATACTGGCAGCCAAGCATGTGCACTGGGACACAAACATTTCACCAAGGATGAGGAATGTTCACTGTGCAGCTACTGAGCATCAATGTTCGAGTGGTCAGTTTGCTCAATAAGACAGGTTATCACTATCTGAAGAAAAACATACAACCTGGGACCTTCCAGTTTCTTTTGTGTAGAAGTTGGCACTAGTGAATGGTTTTTATAGATAAACTTTTTAGTATGTCGTTTAGGTTCCAGATTTTGCAAAAGTTCTCATGGATATATTAAAGAAAAAATAAATCAAAAACCAATAAAACCACCCAACAAAAAAATCATTCCATAAACTCGAGCCAGCAATATGTCCTTGTGACAAAGGTGGTCAATAGCCACCAAACAAATTTAAAAAAATAATTTACTGTGATAGTTATCAGACATTGGAACAGGTTGTCCAGACTCTTCATCCTTGGGGACATTTAAAATCTCAACTTTCTTTGTAAGAAATGAAACTATAGTCTTTGAAAAGTTTTAAATGCACATCCATCTTACCATATTTACTTATTTATTGTATACATACACATACACATAAAAATCTACATTTCTGTAGAAATCCCTAAGATATTTACATATTCTGAGGCACATGGAATTCTTTTTCTGGTAATATACATGACTTATGTATAAGATTTTATTCCAACAGATAAGATTAGGACAGGACTTAATTTTTTGCAAAACCAAGGCCTGTGCTTGAAGTGGCTGGTGATGACTTGCTAGTTGATGAATACAAACTGAGCCTAGCTTTGCACTGAGCAACAGTGAGATCCAGTGGAGAGAAGCAATAACATTTTTAAGGGTGTTGGTTTATAAGAGAAGCAGCAAAACTATGACTAGGAGATTCTGAGCCAGACATCATTAACTGCTGAATAATGGGATCCAGGAACTGCCTTTTTGGAATAAACCCAAGGAAACTCAGCTTGTGTGAAATATGGAGTCAGACTCTTTAATAAGGACCTGGAGTGACAGGAAAAGGGATAATGGTTTTAAACTAAAAGAGGGTAGATTCAGATTAGATACGAGGAAGAAATGTTTTAAAATGGGGCTGGAATTTTGATTTGCGAGAACTATGGGCTGTTTATGCAAAGAAGACAGAGCTACAGACAGCAAGTCAGCATTAGACTCAAGATATTTCTGTGAGTGTCTGGGTTTACCAAACCCAGCACTCAGATATCTTTAAAGATGACAGACTGAATTTTCGTCATCTGTGAGTTTAGTTGCCAACAAGTGTTGGGTATCTATTAAAAGATGAGAAAAAAGGTAAACAGTGCTATGAGGATTGGTTTGCTGCATCTTGTAGACATTCCAATACAAGCAGTGTGAGACATTAAAAATACAAGCGCTTGAGAATTTTGCAGTACTCTGCAAATTGATTTATTCAAGAATCAATGAATTTCTTATTGTTTGGAGCAATTCATTTGCAGAAGGCACAGTATTTCTTATTGTTTAAAGCAATTCATTTGCATGGGCTGAATACTCCCATGCTACAAGATGCTTAAATTGTGAAAAATAAGCCCTTTTTTCATGTTACTGGCAATGTACTGCAAGAAACAGCATACAAAAATAAACCATGATGCAAAAGATTTCATTAGATTATTAGATTCTTAGAGATTAATATTAAAAAATGACAACATCCTTTGTAAAAATAGGAGCTTTCCTTTGCAACAGCTAGTTTTAAAATAGAGTGTTGTTGTCCTTCTTATCATTTAGTACCAGATGAGAGTTATAAGAAAAGCACATCCTCTATCCAACAGCTGGGAACCCCAGCTTCATAGATAAGAAAGGTTGTGTGAGTTCTGACAAAAACGGAAATGTCCTGAAAAATTTTCTAGGAATAATGGGATCTATATAGAAATGCAAAGGACAATTTAAGAGATTTGTACAGTCATTAATCTTATGTTTTAAGCTCATCATCGAAAATGTGCACCTAATTCAGGCTTGCTGTAACTTACGCTTTCTTTTATATTTCTGAATAATCATAGATAGATATTATTTGGCTTTAGGAAAAAAATTAAATTCAGTGATCAAAAAACCAAAAATAATTGGTTTGAGCTGAAGCTTTCAGGCTGGTATGTTGGCATTTTGGATGTTAAATTGAATGTGTAAAACTTAAATGCAAACCTTTTTAGTAGAACTGTGTGGAAAAGGGCATCTAGTGTACATTTTAAGATGTATTTTCAGCTTATTTTTGGAAGAGAACAACTTACATTTCCTTTACTGTAATTCGTGAAGTTTTAGAGAGTTATTGCTAAGCACTGCAACCTAAAGTCCTTGAAAATATAACTACCTAGACTGGGAATGAATAAATATACCCTTAGCTGCCACCACCATGTTCCTGTCCTGGCTGAAGGACTCTGAACAAGGACATAAAACATTTAGCCCCCAGGCCTCTTTGGTCCAGCTTCAGCAATGTGTTTTGGCTCTCTCAAAAGGTTGTGAAGAGACACTGATTATAGCTTGGAAACAAGAAGCCTCTGTAAGTTTAGATACTAAATCCTTCACAGACTGTTTTTGAAATTGATCTAATACGGCCCAAGAAAATAAAACATTCCACTTACATATATTTATTTAATCCTTCTCAGTAATATTACTACAAAATAAATGCATTTATGAATTTATGATAACAACAGTTGCTCTGCATACTATCTACTGCAAGGTGTCCCTGAATTACCACCTCCTGAAGGGTGGAGCAGCCCTTTGATCAAAAGTCAGTGTGGATTCACCTTTTTTTTCAGCCATTTACTTGGAAATCTTTAATAACTCCCATCTGAGGTCCTGTAGTAATCAAAACATTCCAGGGGAACAAAGTCCAAGGCACTTTTCAAAAGAAAAATTTATTATCTTATTTTACCCTGAAACAAAAATGGAAGCTGAAACATGGCTGTGGTCTTCTCCCAACAGCAGTGTGGTGTGGGGACTGCTTGGGGCAGCTATGAGTAAAGGAGAGGCTGATGTGCACTAAAAAGTAGGAAACTAAAATTTGCATCAGCAAAATAGAACATTCTCACTCATACAAGGCCCCATTAAGGGGATCTGTAGAGGGAGGTTATGCAACTTTACATTCTGGAAAAAAATGAGGCTCAGAGAAAAGCAGCTAGAGAAAGCCCTGAATTATGCAGCTGCAAAAGAACCCAACTGGATTTCTATTACGGTATAATTAAGTAAGTTTCTAGAATTCATGTGTTAGTAGATGGATGCCGTGAATATAATGTAAAACACAAAACTGAAGGTTAAGTATTTTCAGTTAGCTAAGAAACAGGTGAATTGCCTGGATTTAAAAAAAAAAATCCTTATGTGACTGCTTATTAAGGTGACTACAAAACCTCTATATTGAGAAAATTGTTCCTTGGGTTTTAAGGTCCAGTACATTTGAAAGGCACTAGTAACTCATATTTATATGTCTCGACCTTTTTATTATAAAAGATTTTTTCTAACAAAAAGAAGCATTCCTAAAAAAGTCATCACCGGTGCTGTTTGTAGCAAGTCTTTGGAATACAACAATAAAAAAGTTGACAAGCTGTGGAATCACCTTTTCCTTGTCTCTTAAAATTCCATTTGTGTTTAACTCAAGTATCAACACGTATTTTTTGATCACTACATCTTTAAGGCAAAATTCAGCATTTTGCAAAGGTATTTTTTGACTGTCAATATTTTAAAGGCTTAAACCCAACCTATTACCAACATAACAAATGTCAAATAATGGGTGTGCTACTTAAAATGCTTCAGAAAGAGAAGAATGCACAGGAAATTTTGCTAAGTGACACCATGAGCTACAAGTCACTTTCCATGGCAGCTGACTGACTCAATAGCAATATAATGTCCCCCATGCTTTACATCTCTGTTGCAGCGGTGAAGGAGCTGTTGGAAAAACATTGCAATTGTACCTAATGAGAATTTAAAAAAGTTAAAGTTAAAAAGCTGTCATTTGTTCATAGAAGCCAAGTTCTAGAAGGGTTTAAGAACGCCAAATTTATGGCTACTGCGTCTCTCAGCCCTGCGAGTGCACAGAGGTGGAACAGACTCAAGATTGTGTGATTGATTACATGTCTGTCTACTTCATTTTGCACCACAGATAACTTATTTTTAAATACAGGCTTTCTCTGGTAATTATAATAATTGGAATTAGGTCGTTGCATTTTTATGCATTTATCAAATATTTGAAGATATTTATCATCCGTCTCACATTTCATAATTTAGAAATTAACTGCAGAGGACAACTGAATTACAAAATCTTCCCTATTTATGCTCCCTGTTTCCTCAGCCTTCTTCATTAAAAAAGAAAAAGAAATTAGAAAAAAAATAAAGGTCCTGCAGAGATGGTTCCTTGTTCCTGGGATATGTTTCAAAAGAGCTCCAGTCAGGGACAAAGGTCCCCTGTGAAGAGCAGCTTGCAGGATAGATGCTTTTGATTGTGCATTTCATAGGGAGGTTATTTCTTCCACAGCATTTCCATAATGGCCTGGCACACTTCAAGTGCAATGGCAATATAAATGAGGAAAATAAATCAAATTCATTTGGGGAAACTAAATTCTTTGAATATAAATTTTGCCTTTGGATATTACGAACACATGAATCAGAAATGGATGCCAAAAGAAGTGCAGAGTGAGTATCCACAGGAAGTGTTCAGTCTTTAAATTACTCATTGCACACAGCAATTAGTTAGGCAACAAACATTTTTAGCCATTACTCACAGTGTAAAATAACCTTTAATAAATTCAAAGGAAGTACAGACTATCCAGTGTGATACATAACTTTTTAGGCATGTTCTCCAGATATAGTCACTGAGTGCACCACAACTCATTACAACTCACTCAAGAGAAAAGCAAGTGCTCTGTACACTTCGGAATTCTTTCCGTCTATATGTAACATAACTTTGCAGATGTATTTTGAGGAAAACAAAAATGATTAATTAATTATTTCAAAATTCAATTCCAATTAAAAAATCCCCTCTCCATTTTAGTAATACTCATCACTAAGGTTTTTCTCTTCTGCCACTAAACCTATTGAGCATCACGCACACCAGTTAGGAAAGAGAAAACTTCTGGTCTTTATGTCAGGATGCACATCATGCGTTTGGACACAGGGTATTTTTGTTTCCTGCAGCACATTTAATATTCCTCAGAATAAGGCTGTGTTAGTGTACTACGTGTACCATACTGAACCCCTGACTACTTGGGGAAGGTTCAGCTGGAAAGAATGGCCTGCTTATGGGGCACTAGGGGCTCAAAGCAGAGCGGGTGCTCAGAGACATGGAGATCATCTGCCGGTCTGAAGGGCTGCCCCAAAGCTCACTCCCTGCTGCCCTCTCACACAGCCTAAAGCAGCCAGCCATCCAGGGAAATGCTTCAGCTTCAGAAGCGCTGCATCACTTTTACATCATTTGTCAAGTGACTGTTTAAGATTAGATCACCATTTCTAATAAAAAGTAATTTTACTCAAGCCATTAACATGAAGCAGCATATAAGTTACACATTTATATGAAGTGAAGCAAATCATCTACAGCACCTGCAAAAAATTATTTCCTAATTATTTTTACACAAGAGAAGAATGGGAATCGTTAGGAAGAGAGGTTGCTTTGCAAAGGAATCCAAAGTAAATTCATTGTGTAATTCAGAATTGTATTAATATTTCTTCCATCTATCTTCTTTGACATCTTGATGTCTTTGATAAAAGATGCAAGTGTTGCAAATATGCCAATACAAATCAAACTTGCTGTCTAGCTCCCTAAAGAACTAACTAGAAGAGTATTAAAAGAGCCCATTGTACTTTCTTTTTAAAGCCCTGGCTCTTTCTATTCCTGCTTGCTTTTTCTGTTTCTTCCTCTTCTGCTTAAAGCCTTAGCTCTGTGTAACCACTACTAAAGATACAGACCAGGTCCTGAAGGGCTTCTACTCTAGTTTAAGACAAATTTCAACAAGATTGTAACAGAGAATGAGGGGAGCAAAGGCTAAGGAAAGACCCTTTCTAAACACATGTGTATTACTATCTCCGTGTGCAGTTTGTTTCCTCTCCCCTTTTAAAGAATAAAGGTACACAACACCAAAATTGGGATATCTTTATTCAGTTTGGGGAATGCAGAACTAAATCAGCCAGTAGTACAAGAAAAATAATAGACCCCTTTACTCTTCACTGTCTCTTTTCTCATTCATGTGTTTGAAAATAAAGTTGCAGACATATTTTATTTTTTATGCTGTTCAAATCCAGGGTGAATCAGGGTTCAAGAATCCACAAGTCATACACACCAGAGTAAATGTCTCTACAGGCTGTGAGCTCTTACTGACAGAGAGAATACAGTGTTCTTTCTGCTGCATTTGCTCTATTAATTACAGAAATGTTTTCTCTGGGAAGCCCAGGACATATCCTCAGCACCATTTCCTACAGACAGTTTGTGAATTACAAACCTATAATCCATGGTGTTCAACTCTCCTACTTAAAAAGGCTCAGATTTCCCATGTGATTTCCCATGCTCAGATATCCCAGTAAGATAAACTTGTAAAAGTACCTCATTTTTCAGTTATTGAACTGTTAAAGTCTGTCTCTTTCTACCATGCATTGTATTATCTCTGGCCCTTGAACAACATGCTGGTATTTATAAGCACATAGTATGGTTTTGCTTATGAAGGTCGATCATTCTGAGATATTAAATGACTTCACTATGTAGGGAATCTTATTGATTGTACCTTGGGATAATATTTGCATCTTTTGCTTTTTATCTATTTATTCACTGGATTACAGATGCTTTAAAGCCAATTAGAATTAATACCAAAAATGTGAGCTATCTCACTGCTTACTTTCTGTATATAGGTTTTCTTTCACTTTTACCAATAATGATTTATGCAAAGTCACCAGGACAGCTATTGCTTCCATTGTGGAGTTTATTATCTCCAAGATGAGCAGACAAGTCATTAAGCTCCCACAGAAGGATTAGCATAGAGAAAGATCACTGCATTGTGATTTTCTGGCTACATGGTTCAATACAATGATGGTTTAAGGAAGGAAAAGCCAATTCTAGCATTGTCACTATAGAACACTATGTTGTCAATAGGTAGTTATAAATGCTATCTCCTGTAAGAGCTACTTGTCCACAACGAGGTCTTTCCACCATGCACCAATGTGATCAGTTCTACATGAAAATGACTTGTGGAGAAAGGATTTATATTACATATTCCTTGCAGTGCTGCTGGATGAGAGGCTGGACATAAGCCAGCAATGTTCACTTCACAGCCCAGAAAGCCAAGCGTGTTTGGGCTGCACCAAAAGCAGAGGGAGCAGCAGGGCAAGGGAAGGGAGCAGCCCCTCTGCTCTGCTCAGACCCGCCTGCAGTGCTGCCCTCAGTTCTGGGATCCTCCTCGTAACAAGGGTGTGGGTTGTGAGACGCCCCAACAGGCTGCCCAGAGAAGCTGTGGAGGCTCCACTGTTGAAGGCCAGGGTGGATGGGGTCCTCAGCAAGGTGGCCTGGCAATAGGTGTTCCTGCCCACGGCACGGGATTTGGAAGTACATGATCCTCAAGGTACCTTCCAGCCCAAATCATTCTGCAATTCTCTGAGTATCTAAAAATACTTTTCCAATTGTAACTTTTACTCTAAAAGTCCTGTAATGATGTAAACCTTCTCTTGAATGTTCTCTTCACACCTGTGTACATTTTGTCATAACAAGCTAATTTCAAGTAACCAGCCAAATTAATCTCTTCTTAGAGTTAAAATTCTGGGTACTTTTCTCCAGCATTAATTCAAAATACATCCTACACCTTGCACTGAATATGCCCTGTCTGGCATCTCTTGTGACAAATTTTTGTATCTACTGCAAACCAGAAACACGATGTTTAGAATCTTCCCACTTGATAATGAGGGTAAATAGGAGGAAATAAAATATCTTCAATAAGGTTTTGTGCCTCATGTGGTATAAAAGAATCAAAAACTGCTTTTGTCCTGAAAGACACTTAGGGTTGGGATGTCATTTGATTATTGGTCTTTGCAATCAGGAAAATATTTATTATTCAGTGAAGATAGATTTTTTTACCCAAGTTTTCACTAAGTCCAGCAGTGTCCACTATACCCTAGCAGCCAGGACATATCCAAGATATCCCAATGAGGCATAAAGAGCATGTGACTGGAGAACTACAGCCTTTTGCAAGAGATGGGATCAGGGTACCACCACTGTCTACTGCATCATTATACCATGCTGTCACATTAAAACAGCTGGAATTGTTTCCAAGAAAATGAGACAAACACTGCTTTTAATTATATGTCATATTTAAAACTTCATATTTAAAACTTCATATTCTCTTATAGGCCACATAGCTCATGTGATGTTGTCCTAACAGACTAACATGTTATATGATACTTTGATGACTCAGACATAGGATTCACACAGATTCAAGAGAATGTAAAAAATAAATACAGTGCACTTATACCTGAAATGAAAATAAAATGGGAAGACAGTGTCAGGGATTGGAAAAGGGATCTGTTCCGAGACATCCTGGGGCCTTGGAATGTGTGGTAGGGCGTGGGTCAGGCCTTGCTCTGTTGAGGTTCTCTGCCCCCCATGCCCAGCTTGGAAGGGACTTTCAAGATCATCTAGTTCCAAATTAAATGGTGACAGAAATACATCCTTACACATCATTTAGGTTCTCGGGTAAGAGCATCTGTTCTAGACCTGTATGACAAAGTTAGACATGCTGCTGGTTTGTGGAAGTCTTTGGTGAGACGTTTTTGATCCATGATAAATTTACTGACTTCCAGAAGAGCGTGCCACAGCTCATTTAGGCTGCAGGAAGTAATTTGCCAGTCACCAGCTCACCATTATCCACTGGCCTAGAAGGATGAAGTTCTAATGAAATATTAAAAACTAACAAAGAAAAGTTTTATTTGATAAAAATTTCCTCTGCAGTAGGTCAAGATGATGAATTAATAGTTTCTAAACCCAGAAGGGGCTGTTATGATACCTTTGTAGTTAACATGGGGTAGAGCATCAAAATTCTTCTGTGTGTTCAGCAACTGTTTTGACTACAAGAGTCTTTAAAAAAGATAATTTATGCTGATTTAAAGGCCTACACACTGAAGAATCTGCTTTATAATTTACTAACTTTCTGCAGCAGCTGAATGTTTTCACTCCTAAAAAAGTGTGCCATACTTATTTTTGTCAGAATTCAGCTGGCAACTGTTGGACTGTTTTAGGGCCTTTATCTCTTAGATTAGTGTCTGCTGTCAAAAGAGCTGCCTCCTGTAAGTACTGCTTTAAGTTATGTCTTAAACAACTGAAAAGATGAGTTTGAAACAGCCATTTTGAAGTGTATGAGTGATAAACTGAAAGTTTTATGCAAATTTTTGCTCTTGATATTTTTATTCTGTTCAAACTCAAAAAGTTAAGCATGTCATCAAATACAGCTGTACTTGGAATCACCAACATTAATTCAAAAGTAAACTGAACTTTGTTATAACTTTATTTCATGTTCTTTTCTTTCCATCTGTATCAATTGTTTTGAAAAAATATCAAACTTTATATAGCAATGAATAAGTACTTAATATCTTAAGTTCATTTTTGTATGCTCATTTAAAACCTTTCATTTTTTGTATTTTCAAGGAAATGTTTTTATGAGTCATAACTTTAAGACCATATTATTACAAAGAATAAATTTTATAGGAATATAGGCTGCATTAGAGCTTTCAAGTGCTCAACATTGTGTTTTCCATGAAAAGATACTGATTTTAGAAATGGGGTTCATTATGATGTTGGAAATATTTGGAAGGCTTGAGAAAAGGGTATTTTTGTAAAATCTTGTCAGTGGAAAGTGACTAGTATGTGCTAAAAATTAACAGGGGTTATTTAAGGCCTAATTAATTCCTCTGGGCTTTTAAGATATACTGAGCTTTCTAAGTGTTCACCACTAAATATTCTGCAGCAGTGCTCATAGTGTATAATGAATAACACTCAGCAGTGATAGCACAGCATCATCCTTATTCCTTCACAGCAAGTTTTTCTCAATTCATTCATCATGTCTTTCAGCTTCTTACAGTTACTCCATAAAATCAGCCCCACTCTATATTCAACAAAAAGGTTATCAAAAATAGAAATGCCTTGAATGTTAAATTTGTTTAGTAAGTATTACAGGTCTATGAATATGGAATACATGAGTTTATCATATGTAGCAGGGAAATATCCAAAAGGGACCAAGATCTGTCAAGTAAATGGAAACCCAAAATATCTGCTCCCAAGCTAACAAATTCTTTCAGAAATATAGGTTCTTGTTTGGGTTTTTCACTTCTGGCATTGAAATAGCCTATGTTCTGTATAATTACTGCTTTAGTTTCAGGAAGGTATTAGGTTTTTAATACAGCTCTTTAACATGAATTCTGAAGTTAATTATCAGCAACATCATGATCCTGTTTTAGTATTTTAATATAGATGGCTTGGCTGTCTGGATGTTGTCTAAATAAGAACTGGAGAGCATGGAGAATCATGCATCATATCCCTTAGATGTTTATACTTGTAAATGGTTTTTAAACTTCTCTCAAATCAAGGGGATTTTTAAGGTAAATGAGGCAAATTTCCTTTCTTAGGCATAGATGATATACAATAAAAACACTGGAGAAAATTGCTTACTGAAAGCCACATATAGTAGTGGTGTTGGGAAGCAATGAAAATTATGAAATTAGTTATACATTAGAAGAGTGGACAGTAAATAAAGTGAAAGCATTTAATTGTTCAAAGACCAAGAAACATAAAAATCAAAGTTAATACAGTTTTTCTCGCAGCTGTAGAGTAGCCCAGTAGCCCCTGAAAAAGCTCATTAATTTCCATGCAATTAACTAAAATTAATATGGCACCCCAGGAGCGTGTGCCCCTGAGAGATAATGTCGGCCCTTGGGTGTGACCTACTGTGTGATGTTATCTCAGCAGGACTCAAATTCCATACTCCTCCTGAGCTAATAAAATTAAGGTTTCTTCAAAAGACCACTTTGGTAACTTTTGGTTATTGAATTTAATTTCCATGGTCCAAAACATTAGTAACGTAATGAGTACAAATATGAAAAAAGAATATGTATAATAAACTAACTGATCACAAATTGATTTAACAGCAGAGGGAGACGACAGAGTAGTCAAACCATGAACAGCATGTCATGCACTAGCGGAGCCCTGAAGAAACATTTGGAAACAAAACAAAAACAAGAGGCTTTGAAGCCAGTTAGCAAAACGATGTGATCTTTCACACTTAATCAGACTGAAGCTATCACCTGAAACCTCTGCTGTCTTGATTATATCTAATTTACAGTAAGGAAATGCAAATTCTTGCTGAGAACTTAACAATTGGAGATAGCATGCTGCTGAAAATGTCCTTCAGTGCCTTCTGTGGACAGGGTTAATTTATGTTGTATCTTACAAAGGAAATACAGAAATGGCTGGAGATTGCAAGGGCTGAGCTGGATGTTGGTTGTAGAGCTGGAGCACTACAAATAGGGTGAAGGAAAGGGGAGATTGATGCTAGGAACTGCTAAGATGACAAAGGGAGATCCTCTGGGCGTATTTGCTGCGATACAACAGGGAATGTGGAAGTTGGCAAAGGAGGCAAGGTGTCATGGAAACTATTGCTGTTTCACTGGCAAGCTGCAAATTGGTGTTGGTGTCCCTGGAGCAACAAAGCTGTCAAGAAACAGTGATGGGGGGGCCATTCAAGAAGCTCAGAACATTTACAGTTGACTGAATCTGACATGACCACACTAAGACAGAACCTTGGAAGGAATAAAGTTTGGGCCCCAGACCAACACTGTGGAGCTCATTAACCCATTGTGCTATGCAGTGATGAAGCTGTGGAACAATGTTTTTGAACCATCCCCCGTCAGTAAAGTTCTTAGTGATGCAGGGATCAGAGATCACATTATTTCTGATGTCAGAGCGAAAATGCTTTAAAACTACCTAAACGTGGAATCTTTCACACCAGTAATAAAACTTGCTCAAAACAACATGGTTATAATGACATATTGTTTTCTCAAAATACTCATTTCAAAATGTTCCAGTTTTAAGAATGTAAAAGAATCCCCTCTTTCTGCACATCATCATTTAGAAAAAGTCCAGATTTCAGCTTTATCTTTCAAGCTTTTGTAGTACTTGTGAACCTTGTTAACTGATGTATTTGATTGTAATGACATTCTTCTTCAGAGTTTACATGGTCATGTTTCGTGTTCTCATCATTAATGTATCTCTGCCTGATTATGTATGGCCCATGCAAAGGATTTGCTCTCTGCCTATAAAACATTCAGTTCCGGCAGACTATAAAATAATCTGCTTACAGAGGTGTTTTTAACAGGTTTGAAGAAGGTATACAGCTGGGAAGCACATCATGTCAATGTTGAGGTGCTCTGTGTACCTGGGTTTATTATGATGTTAATTACACAAATGGGCTTTTCCTTTTTTTTAAAGGAATCTCTTTTTAGTGTATATTTATTAAGTAAAATAACCAGTTCTTGTTCAGAAATTCAAAATTCCTACCTACAAAAGAATTTAGATCAACTTTTAACTAACAGAGTAACTTGTTTTCCTCTCCCTGTTAAGAAATCATCAAATACCTGTATCTACAGATATAATTCTCTGAATATATTCTCCTTTGGTAACAAATGAGGTGACCAGATGTCCCACTTTTTCTAGCAAAAATGTAGTGTCCCTATTTTCTTTCTTCCTATATGGGTCACTCTATCCCAGGTTTCAAGTCCCTGTCAAACATCAAATAAATGGCAACTCTGCAAGGAAAATATGAAAGAAATTTTCCTGAAAGCAGCAGGTTTAGATTTCCAATGTTTTAAACAGATTTTCAGCTTTGTATAAATTAAATCTTTTGGGATAAAAACAACAGCAACACAAAAATACAATGAAAGTTTAAAAAAAGCAAAATAGATCTCTGCTACAGCCCCAATGCAGTTCCACTCACAGTCTGCCATGTGTTTTAATTTAATAATCATTAATCCATAGACCTGTAGCTGGTATATGGAATGACATAATGCTTCTAATGACTCTGCTTGTTACTTACCTAATCCCTGAAGATTGTGATGGTAAAAGGTGTTCACTATTGACATGTGGAGTTGAATAGGGAGACTGGTCCAGAGCTGCTTTGAAACTCTAGATAAGCAAAGGGGAAGAAGATTTCTGACAGCACCAAAATCAAGCAGGGGATCATGTTAAAGGGGATAATGAGGAAAGACCAAATTGTCCAAGTCTTGTTTGCATTTCTAATATTTGAAAACTTTGCCTTCCTATTAAATGTTAAGCTTGTAGTTAAACAACTGTTGTCTCTTTCACCATGTGTGCAGGCTGAGGTAGAGTTAATTTTGTTCACAGTGGCTGGTATGGACCTATGTTTTGGATCTATGCTGAACCAATGGTTGATAGCATAGAGATGCTTTTGTTATTGCTGAGCAGGGTTTACAGAGCTAAGGACTTGCCTGCTTTTTATACTGCCCTGTTGGTAAAGGAAGCTGGGAGGAGACACAGCCAGGACAGGCACCCCAACTAACCAAAGGGCTATTCCAGACTGTAAGGCCCCAACATTCAAATATAAGGTGTTCACCAACATCCTTTAACTTGTGGTTAAATGAACCAAATAAATACAGAACACATATTCTCAAGAGGTCAAAATTATTTTACTGGCAAAATACAGAAAATCAAGGAGCTTTGGCAAAATCCAATTAACAGAAAACACTTCCTACAGTATTAATTTGGCCCATTCAACTTAGCAAACTACAAAGCTGTTTGATGTTGTTACCCAAAATGTTCCAATAAAAGTGAATTAGAAGAAGAAAGAGAGAAGGAGAGATGAGATAAGAAACATACATATAAAGCTACCAGCTCCTGGGCTCCAGCATGGATCAGACAGACACTCCAGCTGAGGACTCATCTCATGCTCAGGTTTAAATACCTGCTGGCCGCTGTGGGCCCACCCCCTAGGTGGGATTTCAGGTCCCTTGGCCTCTCAGGAAGGGTTTCGCACTGTCTGAGGTGTGCCTATGGTTGACAGCTCTGCCAGGCTGGGGTCCAAGCTCCAGGGTGTTGGGGTGGGAGGGCAGTTCACCACCTTGGCAGGGCAAAGCCCAACCTGCCCCTCTGCCACACCCCACAGGCATCCCAAAATGTCTGCAGAAGTCAACATTTCCAGTCTGGCACAGACCATGTGGCTACAGTATGGAAAGTGAGAGGAGGAAGAGGAGACTTCTGCAGTGATGGCATTTGCCTTCCCAAGTCACCCTTATGTGTGGAGTAGCCCTGCTCTCCCAGGGGTGGCAGAACACCTGCTTTTCCATGGAAGTGGTGAATTAATTCCTTGTTTTGCTGTGTTTGCATGTGTGGCTTTTGCTTTCCCTACTAAGTCATCTTTATCTCAACTCATGAGATTTTAACTTTCACCCTTCCAGTTCTCTTGCTGATCATGCTGGCAGGGGAGTGTTATGACCTGCCCCTGAAGTTGGGTTAACTGAGGTTCTTGTCAATAATAGATCCCTTGGGGCAGATTAGAGTGAAACAACACTAAATGACCAGTGTTTGTAAATATCTGTATGGCAGGTTTATTTCAGAACAATTTGGTTGCAATGGAAAGGAAGTATGCAGTCAGTTTGGTTATTATCTGTAGAAATATAGCAATATAGAAAAATAAAAATAACACTTAAGAAAATGTACAAAGAAAATAAGGAGAAAGAAAGAATAAGAGTAGAAAGATCTCATCACCCATGGATTAGTCCAGATGAGACTTGATTGCTGCAGTTTTGGTGTCTGTTCATTGGAATGTTGCCCAGTCTTGATCCATTGGTGGTGGGGGAAGCCTACAAAACACAAATTTCAGTGGGTTAATATACTGTCAGGGTCAAATGGGAAAGCCCAGGCATCTCCCCTGGTTTGGGAGTTTTACGTTGTCTGATGTAAAGCTGTGGATCACGTGTAGTCCCCTGGTGGGAGGCTCCGGAAACAAGTCTGGGGATGCTTCAGGGGTCTTTGATGGTTGGTGACACCTAAGACAAGGCAGCTGTCTCCCATGTCATCATAGCTGAGCCAGTTATGCCCCATCAGAAAGGATGAATAACTTTAGGCCTATGGGTGAATGCCCCAATACCTTCCCCAAGGTGAGTTTTATACCTGAACCAGTTGTGTTAATGAAGCCATAGGCATAATAAAAATCAATATCCCACCCTGCAAAATCCTCTTATTGGCCTCTTCCATTATCTGGCTCAAAACTCAACTGCTGCTAACAAAGGTCAATTGTCGCAGACATCTTTTATGGAAAATCCTTTCCTTAGGATTTTTCATCCTGAGAAGCTGAGAGGCCTCAGGAACAAAATGTAAACAACGATTATCTGCTGCTGTGAAATGCAACAGGTGGATCTTTGATTGGCCCATGTTGGATGTTTGTAATTAATGGCCAGTCACAGCCCAGGTGGCTTGGACAGAGAGCCAAGCCACAAACTTTCGTTATCATTCTTTCTTATTCTATTCCTAGCTAGCCTTCTGAGGAAATCCTTTCCTCTATTCCTTTAGTATAGTTTCAATGTAATATATATCATAAAATAATAAATCAAGCCTTCTGAAACATGGAGTCAGATCCTCGTCTCTTGCCTCATCTGAGAACCCCTGTGAGCACTGTCACAATCAATTTGTTGTGGTCAGCCTCCAGTGGTGGATGCTCACCCCTCTGCACCTGGGCTGTTCTTATGCAGTTCAGAGGTTTCACCATGTCCAGAAACCCTTCTCCTCCCCTTCAGTTCAGGGAGGTGTGTGTGCAAACCTGGCCTCAGCAGAGCACCTGCTGCTTTTGCAAATGGGCGATCGTTTGAGTCATTAATTTTTAACATTTCAGTCTCTCACAGGGAGTGAGCCAGCAGCTGCGTGGGGCCGCTGGCTGGGGTTAAGCCACAGCACCAATAAAAAGCAACTGCAGCTGACATGTTTATAGGAAAAGTGGTTGATTGGACACCAGTAAATGTCATTACAAGGTGAGTGGGAAGTGGCCTATGTGGTAAAAGTTTGTTGGAAATCTACTTCCAAAACACACCAGGGTTGGAAGACTAATTTATAACCATGAGGTGGTTATTCATTCATTGTTTCTTTCCTGAGTATAACCTGTATCATAATTTTTCAAATTTATTTGGGGTAAGGGCAGATTATAACCTTTTGGAGGTCAAGTGGATGGGGAGAATCCATGTAAGTAATACTCCTTGCCTCATTGTGGCAAGGAGTATTACTTACATAGATACACACACTTTTATTTCAATCCTATGGGGATTAAAAGAAGAGTTCAAGACAATGTTTGGAAAACATTTATCTATAGCCTTTTAAACACTGTTCTTTTATGTGTTAAATTTATATATTCCTGCCCATATCCTCAGACCAGTGTATTGCTCAAGGAGCAGTTCTTGGAGCAGAAGCTGAATGTCCTATTTCAATTATTAACACAGTTTTAGGAATTTTAGGACCTCCTTTTGATATTTCTAGTGCTAAATAAAATTTGAATGTAGAGACATTAATTTGACATTAGCATATTTTTACATCGTTACCATAAGGAACATTTTTTTCTGAGGCAATGGGTGAAAGCAAAAATCAGTATTTGATTTGTTTGCTTGTTTATTCAACAGAGTTCATTCATCTTCTGGAAAATAAAATAACTATTTCATGAAGAGGCAGAATGCTGATAACAAAGAAATCTTTGAAAGGTAAGATTGATGTATGTTGTATCTGAGAGATAAACACTCAAAGAGGTGTCAAACACAAGGCTGTCTGACTGCATCTTGACTGCCCACCAGCTGTCATGGATGAAGAATATCAGCTTCTAGCACTGAAGAGGAGGTGGCACTTTGCATCCTCTCTGCACTTCCCAAGTAACCAGGTATCACCTTATGGCTGAATGGTTCTGTAATGCTCTGTGCTGAGTGAACTGTGAAGGAAGGGTAAAATTTACCCCTTTGATTTTTGTCATTGTTTTCTGTCAGGGATACGTACAAAACTAGTGAGGGAGATCCTTTGTTCCTTCCTAAAGGGATTCCTCCACTCCAAAGTAATTGCTAGTGGCTGGTGCCTTTGCCTCTCTCTGTCAGGCAGTTTTTTTTATTTCTGAGATTTTCAGAATTACAGATTTTAGCCCAATCCAAGGAACCGTTTTTCCCAAAAAACAAAAGGTGTTTCAGAAAGCAATAGTTTTGACTGAGTTTTTCTCACACATCAATAACACACTAGAGTGACTCCTACAGCATAAATGGGTCACTTTAAGCTTTGTCTAGGACCCAGCAGCCATTTTTGCTTACACTAGTTATGATACTAAATGGATTCCTTCTCTTCTAGGAAGCTGTTTCTAGGACAACACAATATTTCCAGGAAGAAAAGAGTGCCAGGTTCTTGTTCTACCTCCTGAAAACTAATCAAAGTCTTTTTCTCTGTTGCCACAGCCCCTGGCACTCACAATATGCTTCCACAGTTGGGCAGTTGTCGAGACAAAACCACTGTCTGGTGGGCGAACCGTGGCAGCCTCACAATTTACCTGCCCTTCTCCATCTGTCTCCCCTCACCAGCTGTGCTTGAGCCCTTCAGGCAGGGACAGAAGGATTGGATGCACATAAAGTATCTCTTCAGTGCAGCCAGTGTAAATAATTGTGTTGGGGTTCTCTAGAAGACAGAGAAGGAAGACAGATGCACTATTAAACTAACCCCCACCAAAGGGAAAGAGCAGAAATGATCCTTGTATCCAGAAGAAGTTAGACTGTCAAAACTCTGTGGCCCTCCTTGGCTCCCACAAAACTGTATCAGGAGCCAAAAGGGACTTACAGCTACAATTCCCTCTTACAGCTTTTTGTCAAAGCTCTGTAGAACTGCATTTCAGAGTCTTTGACACTGACAGGCTGACAAACACTAGGACTGTTATTTACTATATCAGCTACCAAATGGGTTTGAATGCACATTTCCTTCAGCTTGTCTTCCTCCTAACTTCAAATATGGAGCTGCTGCAAAGTTTAGTACATCTAAGATGACTACAGATAGTGAGGAAAGGTAGAATTTGTCACAGATGATCACATTTGTTTTGCAAAAATAAGTTTATGGTACTTGGCATAGCAATAAGAAAGCCAGGCAAGCTGACCAGTCAGCCCTAAGAAACAGTGAACAGCATCTGTTTAAGTCTCTGAAGTAACACAATTCATGCATGGCATTAGGTTATGTTGCATCATTTAACACAACATAAACCTCACTTACCTTTTCCTCCCTTTGCCGCTTTCTTCCAGTTTATTCTCACTCCAACTGGCTGCAAAAATGCATTACTGTCTTTGCTGCTTTCAAATTCCTGGGTTTTCCCCTCTAACTTTTTCAGCTAATGTAATTTTTTTTGCATACTGCCTTTGTGGGAACCACTGAACCCACATCGAAGTAGTGTTATCTCTCCCTTGTGCATCTCATCATAAGACTTCTTTGTGGTTTTTTTTTTGACTGAAGTCCTATACAAGACTAAATTGTATTGTTATGTCTGAGACATTGTCATACAGGATGAGGCACAAATCATATTTAACCAAATTTAATGAAAGATTGCCATCAGGTGTCTAAATGTCTCACTTCCCTGTTTAGTTGAGTTATGGCAAACAATAGTACTCAGAAACTTAACATATGTAACAATTCAACAGTTTTTTTATTATCCAGACCTGTTTTGTGCAAGCTCTATTGAACTGATTTATAATAATGGGATTGAAAACACCCTAATTCGAATATAAAATAGATAGAAATATTTCTTATTTTTCTTGCTTTAGAATGATTGCTTCATTTAGAAATATTAATAATCTGATAACTGAGTCTCTTCATTATAACATAATGCTCAGTTGCATAGGGAGCTATTCTTTATTCAGTGGGTTACACTGCAGGGTATCATGGGGAGAGAAGATGTATTAGCCTGTATTCAGAGTTTATATAAAAAAATGAAACTGCAGAATAATAGAATTGCATCTTTTATATAGTGCTGCTATTTGAAAACAGAAGGACAAGTCTTAAATGGGAAATTCTAATCAGCATGTGCTAGAAAAGTCACATGTGCATTTACCCAAGTGCCTGTCTGCCTTACCACACAGTTGGGGTATGTCAGCTGAGCAGTTCCAATAGCAATCATTCAAAACAGAGGGGCCACTAGAAATTGTACTTGTCTGTACAATTTTGTGGCTTCTGTCACATGTTTCTCATACCCCAAATATTTTTCATTTATTTCAGAGGGAGAACCTGTGCTGCTAAACAGGCTTGAGTATTGTAGTATATACGATGAACAAAGGCAGAGATAAAATGATGAAAGGGATTAACCAAAAGAACCAACCACAAATTTACTGGAGCTAAGCACATCCATATAGTACATTTTCAGAGCAGAGGGATGGTCTGCACTGAGGAATGCTGCATCCAGGGGTCTACACAGTAGACTCAGAGCTACACAGGTACTGCAGATGTGAGCAGCAGAAATTGTAGCTGCATATAAGAAGCAGCCGCTCGCTGCTCTTCCAGAGTTAATTAGCTCTTCTCTTCAAATGAGCTAATTAGCCTGGGCACAGCCCTGCACCGACATAACCATACCAGTCCTGGAGCTGACTCATTATCTGGCTTGATATCCTCTTCATTCATTTATGGGAATACTTGCACAGCTCTGAAGAAAAGCGTGCCTTGGTAGTTAGGTACCAGCTTCTGCACTAATTAGTGTCTGAACATTTTATGGAATGTGGACCAATTTCAAGAGGGAAAAAAATTCAATGTCTTAATGCTTAGTGGTTAGAACACTCACTTATAAGGAGGGAGGAAAGCAGATCAAATTCTTGTTTTCAGAAGCAAGTGTAGGTAACACCCTTCTAGGTTCATTTTTTCATGGTTAACAAAAATGGTCTCAAAAGATTCAAAATCATAGAACCTAAAAACATAAAAGGAAGTTATGGGGGGTTTGGGTTGTTTTTTTGTTGTTGTTGTTCTTTGAAATGGTTGGTTCTTCCACTAAACCAAAATTTAATTACTAGCAGAGCCCTAGTAGCAAATACAGATTGTTGACTGCACTTGAGGCCAACCACAATGAACTACTGCCTGAGGGTTAAAGCCATTCCTAGGATGAGGTAATATTGTCTGAAGCCAATTGTAAAGAGGGCTTTAATACTTTTGAGCAATAGTTTGCTGCAATTTCCCTCAGACCCAGTCAGTGATTAATTAACCTTTTAGAATCTTCTGGGTTAATGGAAAGTTTGCTCTGGAAAGCTCCACAGATTGAAACATGAACCAAGATCATCTGCAATACCAGAATATTCATGATCTTGGAAGGGGAACCACAGTTTTCAATGCTTGCCAGGCTCTTGCTTCAGCCTGAGGGCAGTAATATCCCCTATTTGTAGTCAAATGAGCTTATAGAACATTATCTCAAGTACTAAGAAGGGTTTTTGCAGGTATAAAATAACCACTGTTTATCTTATAACAGATAATTATCTAAAGCATGTCAGCTCAAATTCTACACGTTTTTAATCAACACAAGTACAGAGGGTCAGAAAATAGCTTTGTGAGAGATACAGAGAGTGGATGCAAGAAGCCCAAATGAAGGAATTATCATCCATATTTCTACCCACCTCAAATCCTGTGGATGTTTGGGTATGTTCAAGACAAGGAAAGATGTTTGTGAGTTTTGTTTGATCAATTGCATCCCTTCCAAATCCTAGGTTTACCTCGGTAAATAAGGTTTTGAGGTAAAACCAAACTCCAAGCATGTGTTGGGAAAATAATTGTACTCCTTAATAACAGCATCTTTAAAAGATTATCAGCTCAACAAGTGTCAAGAGTAAGTAAAACAATGCAATCCTACCAGATGCCTGCTGACTGTCAGTAGCATGTTTATTGAGGATTTCAGCATTCCTAAGTTCTGAAATGGCCGCAAGTTAAGAGACTGTATTAAATGCAGATCATTTCTGAATTCCTAACTCCAGCACTGCAGCAAGACATTTCAATGATGACACAATGAGTTACAGTCTGCCAGCTTGGCACAGATTCAAAGTGGCAGCAGCTGAGGTGTGCTTTAAAAATAGGGATTTTTTAAATTGAATTCAAAATCAATTAAAATCCCATTACAAACATAATTGTAGTGATACAAATCATGAAATAATATCTTTTACAATAAACTATAAAATTGAGGAAGCTTACATAATTAATACTATCTATTGCACGGATAGACCCATACCTTTCAATCATGTACAACCTACATGTCAAGAGAATGCCTTTGGAAAGCACAGAATGTATTTTCAACAGGAGGTCACCATGTATTTCATAGGATTCTGAGCAGTTCTCTCTAGGTAGATGTGATTTCCCTCCCCACCTCAAAGTTCCATATTAACCATTGCTTTTGGAAATTAAATGCCAGCATATCTAGACTGTGAAACAATGAGACATGCAACATGATGGTCAGCAACTCAGTAAAGCCGTACATCACATTTTTGATCCCCGAATGAGAAAATAATCAGCCAATTTTCTGCTGGTGCAAAGTCAGTGCATGCCATAGACAATGAGATCCCAGCCTTTTTTATTGTGAAAGAATGTGCTTTAATTGCTTTCTGAGGGGAAAATAAGGAAGCAGGTAAAGAAAAAGCAAACGTCTCTTACAGCAAGTAGCCAGATTAAATTTTTAGTTTATTCCATCATTAATTCCAGTTTTTCTGAGCTGTCTGACTTACTTGGCCTCTTCTAGTAAAACCACCCCCATAGTTTTAAGTGCTGGCATTCAGTTCTGACACAGTATGCTCTAGTCAAAGTGGGATAATTATCTGTTTATTTTTGTGGTCTTGTAGATCTTTATGCTGATCTTTGTACTATGGCGAGGAAATTAATGACTCAACCATTTTCCAAAGACGTAAATGATACAGACAGTTTTAAATACAACTCTTCAAATTTATAGTAAACTTAGCTTTTCAGTTTCTTCCTCACTAATCTTGTTTTATACAGCATTTTTAAAAACAATATTGCATTAGTAAAAGCTGCCAGTCACAATAAATTATCAATTTTTCTTTTTTTAATATTTTGTGATGATGCTTTAAATATATATTCCTGTAAAGATTAGGCGTATAATTTAATTGTCCTTGTATCAGATGAAAAAAACCATGATTCCCCACAGCAGCCTATTGACTCCTTCAACCTTGCCTCTTGAAACCTTACTGAACACAGAAGCTGATACTGCAGGTTTTATATTTATAATGATTAATTAATTCTGCACTAAGCAATGTTCCTGACTGCAAGAACAAAATCCACTTTAGAAAACATAAATGACAGCTTGCCTAAAATAATTAACACCAGTGCTGATAGAATAGGGATGTTCTCCCTCTGCTTTACACTAGCGTATTTGAGAGAATTTAATTACTAATATTTCTGACTAGCAGAAGAATTGCATTAAAAAAGCTCTTGATGTGGCAGGATTGAAAGCTCATTCAAAATATGTTACAGAAATATAATGGGGATGGGATAAACCCTGGTTTTATGGAGATATAATTAACCCACAGTTAAACACACTAGACTATTTCTATTTTTTCGAGGAAAGCAGATCGCATTAAAATAACCTGCTTGCACGTATCATCTCATTTCTCTGCCAGCCAAGCAGCCAGGTAGGGTTTGGCTGTGCAGCACAGCAACCTTGAACCCTGCTGCCTCTGTGCAGAGTAAGTCAGATAAGGTCTGTCCTGGTATCGGGATGGTTCCACCAGTGAGCAAAGCACGCGTGCCTTCACAGCCTGGGAAGGACCATCCTTCCTCCACAGCTGCAGCAGGAGCTCAGCTCTCCCTTTTCATCAGGGAGGGAGTTTTGCCTTTAGCATGTTGATTAATGTTAACCTACATGTTATTTTACATGGGGTCTGGAAACAGGACAGTTCTTCCCCGGAAAGGGACAGTGGGTGCTTTTTGTGGGTGAAGTGGCCTTATCCAAAATTCCACATTGTGAAACTGCTCACAGCATTTATTGAGTTGTAAGCTCAAGTGACTGGTTCCTGTGACATAAACAAATATGGCAGGAACACAGCAGATTGCTGTATTTCCCTTCAAATTTCTGGAAAGGTTACATAAAATTATGGTGAAAATGCCGACTCTCAGCCAGAGAAACTAACATGGAGTTATTGTCACACAGGCTCATTCCAAGTTAGGACTACTGTGGGTAAAAGGTGATTGTACCATCACAGCTTCCTCCTTGCTAAGATTTACCACACTAAAACCTCCCTATTTCACATGTTTGTGGTTTAAAAATAGGAGGATAGGCAATGAAATTCCTGTTAGTCCATCATAATCCTATATGGGTGATTGTTGATCAGGACTGACATACATTTCCACATGAGCACATTTGTACCAAGGGGTACTTGTTGTTCCCTGGATGGAGCTCAGGAGCTGCAACATCAGAGGTGCAAGGTTATGAACATGTATATACCTAAAGCACACCCAGTTCTTTTTTCCTTGATATTTTTCTTCCTCTTCCTTCATAGAGAAAGGTCCTGAGAGCTCAGGAAATCAGGTATTGTAGTGTGTCCTTCCTGCCACTGGTAGATTTTTACCACAAATGTCATCTTTTCCTCTCTTATTGGTTAGGGCTATCACAGAAAATCTCAGGGTTACCAAGGGCCCAATTTTGGAAGGGATAAATTCCATGAAGAGTGAATGGGCAGCCAGCTGGCCTATTTTCCAACATGTTCCATCTCCTCTAGTGGCTTGTAGGAATATGTTTTACCTGCACACAGCCTTGCTTAAAGGTGCAATTTTGCATTGCCTGTAAACTCATCCCTCTCACTTGTGAGTAGAAAAAGGGAGAACCAGAAGGCTTGATTTACTGAAACAAGTGCAGGCAGATGTAAATTGTCTTCCTAAGGCAGGACATTCTCTGCACCCTGGGTGGGATTCCTCCTAATGAGCAGTAGGAATTGGAAAGGGCATAAGAAGCAATCTGTAACCTCTCTTTAGCTATTCCTGCTTAATACTAATTATTACTTAACAATGCAAAGCACTTGTATTTCCTTTTAAATGTTAAAAGTGCTGTAAAAGAATTAACTGTTTAATTCTCAGGACACCCTTAAGAGGTGGGCATATGAGTATCATCTCCATTCCATACTTCTTTCCATAATAAGGGAACAATTAAAATTAAATTGATCAGCTAACTTTATAGAGACCCTAATTCCTACAAATAGGAAATAATAGGCCTAAATAAGTATACTTCTGCGTGTTTAAAAGCAGTATTCATCAGATGGATTACAGCTGATTTTTCAATGTAATTAACTTTGTATCCAAAAATCAACTTTATTGGTTCACTTCTAGTATATTAAGCACAATAGGAGGGATGCCCCATTTTCTCTGGCAATAATCAGGTTCCCTTCAGCCTTGTAATTGATTCAAGCAGGAACCATATTATTGTCTAGTAAAACAGAGCATCCCTCCTATTATCCCTTAAGTAGCAGTCAGTCTGGGAAGAAAATAGTTACAATGATATATGAAGTTAAGACAGATGCCAACTAAATAGATATCTGAGTAAGCTAAAAAGAAAGAATTAAATAGTTTGAAAAATCAATAAAAGGTACTGCTTCAGCTAACCACTGTGCATCTCATCAGCTAAACTCTCATTATTGTTCATATCCTGACTGCCCCAATAACATTATACCTTGCACAAACATAGCAAGCCCAATGGCCTCACAATCTAATTTGTCAGCTTTCACTTCTTTCCCACAATTTTTTACATTTTCTCTCCTGTATTCTCGCTCCATTTCCCTCTATTTTGAAGTCTCCACATCATTTTGCTAGTGCTCCCTTACTGCTAAAGGAGCAGAGGAGAACAGAACTTTTTCTACTGCACCCTCTGTTACAGAAGCTCAGGTTCAGAGTTATGGCAAAACCAGCTTAGTCAGTATAATTTACATCTTTTTGGGTTTAATTAAATTATAAGTGCAAGGTGATGCTGATAAAAATATTGGGAAATAAGCATAAGGGAAACAGTGCATTTCTGCCAGGCAAATGGATCTCTGAAGGATGATGGGTGTTATGTGTAGCTAACAGAGCTTGGACACAGCAAGAAAATGAGGGAAATATGTCTCCTCTGGACATGAATCTGGTAAGTGACTCATTTTCAATATCTACAGTGGAGTCTCTGAAAATTGAATCCATAACAGTGAGTGACTCTTTCAAGAATGTCCAGGGCTACCCTAGGCTAGCATTGACAAAGGAAAGCAGGAATCTGACAAGTACTGTTTTAGCCAAAACATAAGGGTGCCTGTTTCTTAATAATGAAATGAACTTTTCTGAAATAAGAAGAGGCACTACATGTTTCCAATTTTGGGTTTGTTCCTGATCAGGTTTCGACAACAGACTCAGAAGAGAGGAGAGATAAGTGACCTGCTGGAGTTGCTCTGGTCAACAGAGAAATCTGTGCTACATATTCTGATACTGAGCTTATGCTTGAAATTGTCACAACTTCACACAAGGGAAGTCATAAGCCTAAGTTATGTTTCAACATATGTATTGTCCAATTAGACTCCTGTGGCTTGCAGGTTTAAAAAATTGCATCTTTCTGCAGAACTTGGGAGCTCAGGTTGTTATTGGTGAGCAACTCTCTATGGGATGTAGCTAAAGCAGCCCACATCCCAAGTGAGATAGTGCTGTCTGCACATGCAGTTCTCTTATGGTGTGTTCTGGTAAGAAATAAAGCACATGAACCCTCCCCTCCCAAGCCCTCAGCCAGGTCACACCACTTAACATGAAGAGAGGGCCCCCCTGAGACACTCTCTGCCTGCATCACTGGACAGGAGCAGGGGACAGTGACCTTGTTACTGTCAGACATGAAACACATTCTACACTTCCTGTGGGAAGACAAGCAGATTAGGATAAGTCATCTGCAACATCAGTTGTCCCATTTGATTGTTTTGGAAAAGCAGGGGAAAACCCAGGGATGGACACTGCGCTCAGCTGGGAAACACCAGCTTTCTGCCCTGTCTGGGCTGTGGATGTGAATGTCTCTGTCCTAATTTGGATACAGCAGAAGCTCTCACTGCCAAGGCCCATGGCTCAGACCTTGTCCTGCACAAGGTGTACATGTACGTAATGCAACTTCTAGTGGAGAGGAGGGAGAAAAATACTCCCTTTTCAGCAGATTTGGCAACATTGCAGTTATTCTGATCTATCCCTGAGTAGCTTTTATGCCTTTCTTTCTTCTTTGCCCCTGACAATTCCCTCAATGAAATCAAAATCTATCATCTCTTCATTCTCAAAACAGACTTAAGAGCCATTATTTGTAGGAACCAGATGTTAATGATTCCAGGGCAGTTATTTTACTTTGCTAAATCTTAAGTAAGAGCATGACATGTAAAGTGGGGAGGAGGGAGGCCTGTTATTTTCTTGCAGCTAAATGTGATGCACTTGACTTCTGTAACTGCCATCATTATTTGGCAGAGTTGTACATTTAGGAGGACATCTGAAATATTTACAAACTTCCCTTTCACTCTCTCCAAGCCATCAGTTTAGCAGTAAATAATCAAAGGGATGAGTTAAAAGACAATTGAATAATGCCAGTCCACTTCAGTACTGATCTGCAGCTTGCATGATTCAAATATAGCTACTAAATTTGCTTAACTCAATCCCTACTGTCTTCTCCTTTAGACATGGTATGATAGCTGCAGTCATGCAGCCTTCTAATTTCCCTCACTTATCCATGAGAGCAAGACTATCAAGTCCATTCCATTTGTCAAAAAGCTTTATTTAGGATAATTTGTCCCCAAAAGTTCAGATCAAGCACATGCAGACAGCAGGGGGATTGCAAACTTAAAGTCAAAAGACTATTCTTGAAGGAACATAGGCATTATAGTGGTTAATACAGCTAAAATTTCCTTTCTGCTTTACAATATTAAACATAATAAATGCTCCCCAGGAGGGTTATTGACCAGGGCAGAACATCAAGAACATTATCTCAGTCTTGTACCACAATTTAAGAATAAAGAATGATATTTCATTTTATCTTTCATCTTTTCTGTGAAACAGAAGGCTGAATTCTTTCCCATTTAATTTCAGAAGTAGGAAGTCCTTTCCACCCTTTATCTGAGATCCTTCTTAAAACCTTGATTATTATTCTAAGCAACTCCATTTTAGCTAGTTTTAAGGCATTATCTTACTGATTCTACCAAATCCTTTCATGGATTCTGCTCTTGAAATGTTTGAGGTGATGTTGTTACTCCTAATAAAGCTGGATGTAAATATAACGAAAAAAAAATACAAATAACTCCTCAATGTTTTGATTTTTTAAATTAAAAAGTTACATTTTATACATTTCTTTCTTTGGTCCTGCACTGCTCAATTTTTTCTAGATTAGAATGTTAATTCAAGCATGGAAAAGTTATTATTCCCATATGGAAGTGAATAGGTGCTTGGATAACAAAGTGACAGCCAAACCCTTTTCATCAGAGTGCATCATTTTCCCAGACAGGTCTGTGAAGAGTCTAACTGTGTAAAGTGTTACAAGGAGCATAATGATTGTGTTGTTTCTTCATTTCATCTGTACTAAAGGTTCAGCCAAGAAATCAGTCCAGAAAAGCAGTCAATATGAACAAGACATCTTCTTTTCAAAAAACTGATCATTTTCTTTGTCAATGAGATTTAGGCAGGTATTTATTGAATATCATTGTCTGCATCTCCCTAAGCATTTTGGTGTAGAAATACAGAAAGCTTTCCTGTACTTAGTTTCCCACATTTTCTGAATCCTGCTTTAATTTTCAATGTCTAAATTATTTGGGAGCTATTTCTTTAGTGTTATAAGCAAATGTTGCCTATTACCATGTTTATAGCTTGCCACAGCAGCATTTATAGACAAGCTAATCATTTCAGGTATTCAGATAATGTTTATGTCTGAAGGATGTGGGGACGCCTGATCAGGTGGGATCATCTACTGAATATGACTGAAGGTTTGCATGTGATTTCTTTTTTTAAATTTTCCTTCCAGAATTAGGGTTTTCTTCTGAAAGCAAGTTACTGGGATTGTTTTTAAATTTTGTTTTAAGGTAAATTTTTGAGCTTCAGTGAATACCAAAAAGGATGCTATTTTGTTACTAACTATAAATCAAAACACCTTTTCCCCAGATAGTTCATCTTTGCTATTTTTAATTGTGACTTCATCAGTGACTGTCCTCTTACCCACAGTGGAAGCAATTAACCTGCTTTATGAACAGTCATTGGACTAGCAACTGAGAGACGTGGGCATCCAAGTAGTTCAAACAAAGCCACAAGGTTGTGTCCTGGCAGCAGAGGAAGTGACCTGGAATCTAAACTTAGCCTGCTGCAAGTGAAATCCTAAGGAAAAAGGTTGTGAGCTGGAAGAAAAGAGACTGAGCTTATTTGGTACAAAGGGATGTGAAGCTTCAAGGGTCAAGGAAACTGCTTGTGGTTTCTTTCCATTCTTGAAGAACAGATGAGATGTGCATGGGGCTAAATAAAACAGATTATACAAAGAATATATTCGAGTTTTAGCACTGATTTCTTAGCTCAGCAAAACTAAACCAGAACACCACAAATCCATAAGATCTTGGAAATGGGTAAAAGGGAGCAAAATTATTGTAACCTATCATACTGTCTGCCCTCTTTTCACTGATGCAGCCAGAACTTAGAAAGCTTCAGACTCCATTTTACTAAAAGCCTAGAGATTTAGAATCACAAAAATATATGGAATGCAGACTGAAACACAGTAAAGCAAGGCCATTGTAGTATACTTGCCTTTGGTACATAGTAACCTTAATATAAAGCATTGAAGTTTTATGAGATTTGACAGAATAAATAGATTTGTATCACAGCATACCTCTCCTCTCCTTTCCTCTGAACCTCAATTAATGGCACAGGCAGTTAAATGCAGAGGAGCTCATTAATCTGTCTGTATCTGGAGTGTCTCACACAGATACCATGCTAATCAATGCCTGCAAGGTAGTTAGCATTGTGCTTATGTAAGCAGCACTGCACAGCACAAAGTCTACTGTTCTTTACTTGCACAGTGTTTGAACTAATATTTATTTAATTTTGTTTAATAGTGTCAGTAGGCAGTCAGAAACTGTTAGCCTTTTTTGTAGGAGGTGAGTAAATTGAAATCATAAAACAACACAATTAACTGAAGATCGTTTTACTCTGAAAATTTCTCACTCTGAATAGACTTTAAATGCTGAAGAACAGTAATGCAGGAAAAAAAATATAGCACGTTACCCTCATTTCTGGTGCTGTGAGAAACCTATGTGAAGGAGACAAACTCTTACTGTTGCCTTTAATACGGTTAAATGTTTTCTACCCTTCCAGCTAATAAGGCAGGAAATTGTAAGTGTATTTTTCATGGCATAAAATAAATGCTGTACATCTTCAATTAGCAATGTCTATAAGTGTTGGGGGTAATGCAGACATAAATAAAAGCTGCAAATGCTGCTATGCATTCAGTATAAAGCAGAGCATAGATGTAAAGATTAAAAAAGGAAAGGAAATCAAAAAGTTTCTACTGAGTGCCACAAACAGCTGCACTGAGAGCAGCTACTCTTTCACTGAAGCATTAAGCTCAAAGCATTACAAATATGACAAAAATGAAAAATTGTTATACAGAACTAAGTATTGTTCAGTGATAAAAATAGCTTTCTTCATTCTTGCTTAAACAGAAGGGAAGCACCTAATAGTAGTATAGGTCCTTATCAGCAGAGAACAATAAAAAACTGATGGAGGGAAGTGATCTTTCTCATCTCAGAGGACTACCACAGTTGTTATATTATGCTTGTTGCAGATTATCGATATGCAAGACTCCACAGTATCTTTCAGATTAATTTAGCAGTTTAGGAATTCATTATACCTTTTGGGGAAGTGACTCAATTTGAAGATTCTTAGTGAGTGGAAATGAAGGCAGTAGCTTTCATCTCAGTACAGCCTGCATGCTGTAAACATTTGAATGATGTGATGCAGCTGTGAGTTTTTTACAAATATTCGACAGCAGCAGTTATATAAATCTCCAATATGATTTTGATACAAAAAAATCAATAACATAAAAGGGTTGAATTTCATATTTGGGGAAGTGAAGGACTGAGAATCTCTCTCTCTGCTGCAGGCTGCCTACAGGGCTCCTATTGCCACAGACCCAGGCACAGGGACCCCACTTCGTGCCTCAGATGGGCTTCTGTCCCCCTGCCTTTGAAGTCCAGTGGCACAAGCTGTTCTGATTGTATCACATCAGGGTGAGGCAGCAGTTCTTGAGAGATTGGAAAGCAAGGCTCTCCTGCTCCAAACAGGGTTGGGTCCCCCTGTGTCAGAGCCATGGGCAAATGTCTGAACACATTTGTGTGAGTTCATCCTACACAAGGCTGCCATTGCTTTCACTGTCTAACCCAGAGTAAGTGCTTTTAAGGCAGCATGTGCTGCTTTGAGTTGCTTGCCAAACTTCACAGTTCAACTGAGGCACAGACATCCAGCTGTTTATCCCTCTCTCTAGAAATCTTTTATATTAACTTAACCATATTTGCTCTTTGCCTTCTTCACCCTGATGCCCCTAAAAGTTTAAATAAAGTCCATTGATCAGGTGGGAGATCAGAAACATTGAGAATAATGGATTTATTGTGCTGCATGCAGAGTTTTGGACACAGCTTCGCCACATATATTCTAAAAGAAAAGGTAGGTGACATTTATAAATGTAATCTCTCCCAACAGACAGATCTAGACTAAATGTGCTATGATGATTATTAAGATAAATAATCAGAATGATTATAAAATGCAGAGTTGGTTTGTGTATGTGGAGGATGAATTTTATGTCAAATTAATGTAGAAGTAACTGTCTAAGGAGGCAAAGCAAATACTTTAATTGCATAGTGCATGATGTTTTGTCTGTTGTTTAACTCTACAGTTATATATCAGACTGATTAGTGAATTTTAAACACACAACCAGATACTGCTATAGCTTCTGAGAAATAATCCCCTAACCAAAGGAAGAGAGGCATTCAGACAACCAAAGCTATCAGTCATAAACTGGCAGCCAAACTGTGGCACTTCCCCAGTACTAATGCTTCTGTTTCAACTACATGTAGTTCTCTTTGCTCTGGACCCATATATACTTCTCAGGAGAAGATAAATTCATGTGTAATGTATCACTGGTTTTCAATATCATCATGATGAACCCACACGGTGAATTACATAGTCCATCCTGTGTTTTACAGAAAAGCTAAATTACAATGTGCCCTCTATGTGGTCCAGGGGATATTGATTAAACTGCTTCAGAGTTTGAAGAAGAAGAAAAAAATAATGTACTGATTTTCCTCATCTACATCTTTTCTTCTCATCTTCCTATTTTGTGGCAATAATTAATTTGCAGTAGTCAACAAGACTAATTTTCTTGCTTGAAATACCACACTTGTGATTTTATAAGAGACGCCTGGAGATCTGGAGTGTATTCTTCACTTAACAGAATGTCTTTAGGAACTCTTGTTCCTCATTCTTTTCTTAGCTTGAATAGGAGACATCGTCTTAATGCCTGTTTGCTTGCAACTTGTAAGCACACATATGTGAAAAAAGAAAGCCCACAGAGACACTCCAATATTGGAGGGTAAGCTGAAGTGAGAAATACTTAATGCCATTCCAGAGATTCACTGGCAAAAAGCTGCAAATGAAAATTATTACAATGAGTATAAAATTATTATAAAACTGTCACATTTCTAATATTTCATATCACTTCTGACCATAAGCTCCACAGCTATAAAAGCAATATCTTTTGCTCTTCCATGTGCACAGATGATGGTTTGCATTCTTCAGGGCTTATCACGTTAAAATGCCTTTAATTATGTCCCAGACAGCTCTTCAGAATGTACTCTTAAACCTCCTCAAGGTCAAAACCTTGCTTCTTTCTGATCCTCTGATCATCATTCTATGATTTCTGTTTCATTCACATAATATCTCTACTGTTCTTGGGAATCAGTGCACAGCCCATAGCCCACACTGCCATGTGACTTCACCAACTGCCCCTACAGGTTCAGCTGCTGATGTGCTGAGGATCCTTTGCTAATCCTTAAAGGTCAGATAGATTGAAAACTTATGTATGTTTTTATTTCATATTTGAAAAAGGTAGTAATATTGCTAAGGTACCCTTTGTCTTCCCCCCTGTCTTCTCCTGCACCTGGGGACATGAATATCAAATGTATGGTGAACAGAGGGAGCATCTTAGAAACTTGTGTTTCAATGACATATGGCACTGAAAATGTGGAGCAAAGCATGGTTCCAGTCACACCCATAACCAGGCACCTTGTGAACCCCAGCCTGGGCATGGCTTGTGTTGAGTTCAAAGAATTGCTAGCTATGTGGCACACACTAATAGACTCTACTCCCAAACCATTAATTTAAGCTCAGACACAAAATCTCAAGAATCTTCTTCATGGATCACTGCACTTGTTAACAAGTATCAAATAGGATAAATTGTGTGTTATAGCACTGTCTACTAGCTCTGTTAGATTTAAGGCTTTCAGTGTTTCTATTATTATAATACCCCTTTCTAAGGGAATTATAGCATCCACCAGTTAAAAAAAGTGGTATAAATTTATATTTTCCCTTTAAGCACATTTGTTCCTTATGAAATATTCTGACCAGTGTATATGCCAGGAACTTCAAGGAAGGAAACTTCTATAATCTGAAGCAATTCCAAACTTCCCCAGTCTTTATAGCCTCTCTTGCAGTGTCCTCAGATAGACACAGAGGCCCGTTGTGAATAAATTACTGCAAATATGCTTCAGTTCATTAATTGAATCCATAATAAAATGAAGTTCTTAAAAAGTGCAAGCTACAATACACAGTAAGATAAACAAATACATTGACTCTGTTAAATATAAAATTAAGGGCTATCATTAAAACCAAACTGAATGTAAGTCTATATTTCATTCATATAACTATGAGTCAGAAAAGGAACCATGCCTTTGAAATTAATAAAAATTAGCATAACAATGAAATAAAATGCAGTCATTGGAAAAAAATGACCTTAACTTTCATTTAATACAATAACTAAGTATAACAACCTTCCCAATCCCAACAAACTTTCCAGTATGTATATCACATTCAAACAAATAACAAGTCATGTCTTATCAAATCCATCTTATACAGGCTTTATATCATTATTCAAAGACAAAATTACTATTTTATTCTTCTGGTCACTTAAAGAACAGTTTGCCTCATCAGAAATTTAAACAGGGCTGTAAATTTTAGTTAGATACTGGGAGGAAATAATAACATGTATTCTTGTAGTCTTTAGAAAACGGAATTTTATAACTTCCTTTCTTGGTAACAGTTACATAGTTTTCTTTCCATTCCATTAAAGATTGAATGCAATTTCAGTTTAAGTGTTATCTTCAGAAGATAGATCTAAACCAAAAAGAAAAGTACAAACAGTATGCATGCTACAATGTCAATAAGAAAACATAATGGGTCACAATAGAGCAATAAGATAATAAATCATTGTTTAACTTGTTTATCAATGGCTTGGATGAAGGTCCAGATGCCTCCTCAGCAAGTTCACTGATGACATAAAGTGGGTAGAAGCTTTGGACTGATCGTCCTGATTGTTCTGCAGCCCTGCAGGAGGATCTGAGCAGGTTGGAGAGATGGGCAGGAAGGGGCCATTTGAAATTCAACAAAGGCAAATGCAGGATCCTGCACCTGCGGAAGAATAACCCCAGGGACCAGCACATGCCTGGGGCCAAACTGCTGGAAAGCAGCTCTGCAAAGAAGGACCTGGTGGACACCAAGTGTCCATGAGCCAGCAGTGCCCTTGTGGCCAGGAGGGCCAGTGGTACCTGGGGTGCATTAGGGAGAGCATTGCCAGCAGGCTGAGGGAGGTGATCCTGCCCCTCTGCTCAGCCCTGGTGAAGCTCATCTGGAGTTCTGTGCCCAGTTCTGGGCTCCTCAGTACCAGAGAGACATGGAGCTCCTGGAACAGGCCCAGAGGAGGGTGACAAAGATGCTGAAGGGACTGGAACAGCTCTGTTGTGAGGACAGGCTGAGGGAGCTGGGCCTGTTCAGCCTTGAGAAGACACAGCTGGGAGGGGAGCTCATCAATGTCTGTCAGTACCTGAGGGAGGGTGGCAGGAGCACGGAGCCAGGCTCTGCTCAGGGGGGCCAAGCAACAGGACAAGAGGGAACAGGCAGAAACTGATGCCCAGGAAGTTCCACCTGAGCACGGTGAAGATTTCTGTGCGTGTGACTGCACATGGAACAGGTTGCCCAGAGAGGTTGTGGAGTCTCCCTCATGGGAATATCCAAAAACCAACTGGACACAACACTGTGCCATTTGCTCTAGGATGACCCTGCTTGAGCTGGAAGGTTGGACCAACACACTGTAGTCCCTTCCAATCTGACCCATTCTGTGATTACTGAATTGGTGCATATATGGACACACACCAGCTAGACATACTTGTGACCTATTCCTGAGTTGACTATTACTTACTTTAGTATTTTTGTATGTATTTTCTTTTGAAACCTTCATGGTCAGGCATGACTGGTTCCCATCTATTAAACAATCCTACACATAAATCTAAAAAATTAGTAAGATCTTTTAAAACTCTGGTTATATAGGATTTGTTAAATTACATTTTTGTGGTGTCAAGTTGAAAGGGATGGATTTTTACATAGGAAGGATGCAACTGATTACTCAAAAGTCAGTAGTCTATTTTTACAATAATTCCCCCTTCTCAACCTGCAGTAATATTAAATAATTAGATTTTAAATGTCCTTTGTGATATATTTTTCTAGATGATACTGTGCCCTTTAAAACCAAATATAATTTATAGCACAAAAAGCCCAAAGATTCCTGACCCAGAACTATATCATTAGAGGACACTGAAAGAAGCTAGTCCATCAAAGTGTAGGATGTTAAGCAGCTTTGTTTGTCTAGAAAATGCATAATCAGCCCTTCAAACTTTTGTTGTGTTACCTGTAATTAATACTAATTAAGGCTGAGGCTCTCAAATATGAAATGGTTGAGAAAATCTGCAGGGTTTGGTTTCCTATTTGTCAACTTTTATTTGAAAACAGCAGGTTAAATTCCAATCTGAGGAATGTTTAGCCTCAAACTATCACACAGATTGCTTTGTATCTATGTAATTGCCAGCCTGCTTTGGTCAAAACTCCCTAACACTTTTTATTGCTAATTTTGGCAATAAACCTGTTAATTAGTTAATTGCAAAACGTTCGTGAATCAAGTAAAAATGATCCATCTGTTTATAAAATAAGATTTCTTCTGGGCATCACATTTACAAACGACAGTGGTAGACACCATACATCTATTTTTTGATAAAGTCTCTCACTTCTTTTAGAGCTAAAATGTGACTTCAAAGGAGATTTGTAATATATCACAGACAGTTAATACCATCACAATCTTAATATCATCAGGGGGACTTGAGAGAGCAGAGAAGAGCTAGAGTCCCTCTCTTTTCTGTGCCACTGACGTGAACCTGGCGTGGACTGATAGCAGCCACAGAGGTGGCTCTATGAAAGGCTCAGTGCTCAGAGCAAACTCACAGTATCTCCAGCTGGAAAAGAGTTTTAAGACTACAGCACATCTACCATTGTCATAAGGATTATTTTCATGGGCAGACTTAGAAGGCAAATGAAGTACTAGGTTTGAGGGAGTTTGACTATTGACTTGAGTGGGAGCAGGATCACAGATTATTTCAGGTGAATGTGTAAGTAGTCGAGGAATCTTACACTGCTGCTGCTTATCTCTTCCATGGCCAATTAAGTAGGCTTCTTTTCTCAGAAATGTCAATGTGGCAGCTTTCATGAGCACTAAATTAATCCTTTAAAGGAAAAATATGTTAAAAAATGTGATATCTGTTCTGATTTAAAGATACTATGAAAAAGGACCTATTTTCAATACAGAAAACAAATCTCTTGTATATTCATGTGGATTACAGAGTAGTTTTGTTACCAAAATATTACATTTCTTTTATCAGAGCAAAGTAAAGAAGATACAATATTCTCAACTGAGATAAAATATGTAAGAATGGAATATTGATAGCAACATAAAATATAAAGGAGGATTGGATGATGTACTATGGGAGCTGATAAGAATTATATGGCTTCTAGCAGAGAAGTAAAATGACATAAAAAGATACAGACTGATGGCAATAGGAAATGAATCTATAAGGGGATCACAGGAGTAAACAGAATAGTTTGTGAAACAGCAGACAGGCATTTAAGGGATAATGCTAATTGAATTATGCGTTGTAGCCAGGTAGCGTAGACTGATGCTTCTAAATGCTAAAAAGAGAGCTGAGGCATCTCAGTCTGGAGTGGTAGCCACCATTGCCCCAGGTTTTTCCACAAGAGTTTTGCAATCCATATAAAACACACTGCTAACAGATGTTTTATTGGTGGCCATTGGGGCCACCCAATTCCACTTGGGATGCAAGGAAGGTACAAATGGGTCCTTAGCAAGATGGGTAAATAGACCAAGTATAAGTGGAAAATCATATGAGACCCATTCCAGAAGCTGTGGAGAAAACTACTACACATTTCTCATGGGGAGAGAAAATGCAGCCTTAGCATGTGACTCATCTAAACCTCAACATCTAAAATCAGACACCTAATGAAAGCTATCCAGTTGGACACCCTGTAAGGGTAAAGGAGAGATCAGAGGACACTTTTAAAGCATGGTTTAGACTGTCCATCTTTCATTTCTGTCTTGGGGTGGATAGAGTCTTCAGGCTGCTGTTCATTTTGAGGTAGAAACTAAGAGCACATCAGTGGAGGAACCCAGGATCGTGTTTAAGAAATGAGTGCCATAATTTGAAATTAAGAGGAAGGTGCAGCTCACCAGCAGCTCATCCATGCTGGCTCTGCCCCAGAGAGCAGCTGGAGTGGGTTAGGTGATACAGCCTGGGAGGCACCTCTGTCTGCCTTGCCTCCAGTATGAAGCTGGCCTTACCACTGACTGAAGAGATTAATAATAATTTAAGTACATACAATTGGGAGGCCTGCCTGCTTTCCAGATACCTAACCAGCAGCATTTGGAGCAAGAAGTCTGGGTTACCCTGCACGTCACCCACCAAAAGAGGGAGATCTGCAAGAGGGGATCTCCTTTGGGCACAGACACCACTGATAGCCCCAGGCAGGAATCAGAGAGCTCAAAGCATGCCTCCACCTGTGGTTCCTCAGATCCTTTTGTAGGAATTAGGACCCTGCAGGTGTACAAGGGACATACTTTCTGTAGTGGTTTGGGAATGGTGTTTTCCAATTTAGCACTCCTGCTAAAACCATGCTGCTTCCCCTCCAAGTGAAAGCACAAAAGGCAAAGTTCACATGTTGAGATAAAATTGATTTACTGGAAACCCCAATGGGATAAGGAAATGAACAGTGACAGCGATAATATTAATAACAAGAAGTATAAGACAAAGAAACAATTACAAGGAAAGCCTGTGATGATACCAATTCAACTCTTTCCCACCACATTCTCTCCCAACCAGAAAGAATGCCCTTCTCTACAGGAGAGAGTTCCTTCTGCCCACCCGTCCCCTGTAATGATGTGAGTGGGTATAGAACAACACCTGTGTCCTGGCCACACCCCCTCAGCAACTCCCTCTCCTACCTCATTTAACCTCTCTAGGTTTAAAGCCCTTCTCTCTTCCCTGGTGAGATGCAGGATTGGTGGCACATTACTGCATGAAGGAGGTGGAGGTGATGGAAACACCTGGCAGCACACCGAGCTGGGCACGGTTCTGGAGCAGAGACTGCAGCAAGGAGACCTTGAGACAACTACTAAAATACAGCAATGCCAGGCTGGCATTAAACAAATCCACAGAATATGGGATGAACACCTTCCTGGCAGAAATTTCTTTACAAGCACACAATCACTGAGACTGCTCATCAGGTGTGACAGTGGTCACAGGGGTTTTCAGGTGAAGATAGAGATGAGAATGTTGACTCTATGTTCAGAAGGCTTGATTTATTATTTTATGATATATATATATATATATATATTACATTATGACTATACTAAAAAGAAAAGAAAGGAAAAGGTTTCTTCAGAAGCTAGCTAAGCTAAGAATAGAAAAGAATGAATAACAAAAGCAGCTGTCTCGGACAGAGACCGAGACCCAGCTCTGCTGAGACTGGTCACTACATCTAAACATCTACAGGAGACCAATCACAGATGAGCCTGTTGCATTCCACAGCAGCACATAACTATTGTTTACATTTCTTGCTGAAATTTCTCAGTTTGAGCAGGAAAAATCCTAAAGAAAATATTTTTTACAAAAGATGTCTGCAACAATCGGGTATGACCAGTCTTTGAATGAGGACATGAGACCCACTGCCATGAGGTATCTGATGGGGAGAAAAATGAATTATTTGTGAGAAGGGGTAAGGAACAACTCACAGCACTAATCTTAAGTTGGAAAAATGATGTTTTCACAATGTCAGAATTTTAAATGGGGAAATATTAATTTGATCTTAAACCACTGATGTGCTTTTGAAACAGTCTGCAGGAGGCTGCAACTGCTACAGATGGCTTGGGGAGTGGGGGCACAGACAGATCTACAGAACGTATGGGTGGCAGGATGGAGTTGAGAGGCTCATTTTTAAATTTCAGCTCTGGGAATGCATGGTCAGAATGTTTCACTGACATTTGAAGTTAACTTAGGCTTCTCATGTTTTCTTGAGCAATATTTCCCAGCCCAGGCTTTGTAAGAAGGGGGCACAGTATGCTGCTCTATTGCAGCTGCCTGGAATGGAAACTATTGTGTAAAAACAAAAGAAACACCTCATCCAAAACACACACAAAAAGTCACACTACATGATAGACTTGTTTCAGAGTGGAAAACCAAACCATTCTGTATTCATCAGTCAAGAAATTTTAGAAGTCACCTTGGGAACCTTAATTTGGAAGAACAGCAAGTAATACTTCTCCAAATATCGTTGTTTGTCAGGTTGAAATGTACATGTTTTACTAGCTACTTTTCCTGCAAATCATGTTACACTATTTCCTTACTATATAGCTTCTTATAAAATTTGGTGACTGAGAATCTTAATTTTCAATATAAGCATCATTTAGTGTATTAATTTTAAAATATATTGGCTATTCTTTTTTAAACAAGTTAGTGATATTTTAGGACAGGTTGGGAAGCTACCATCCTTGACAAGACTAATTTAATAACTATCATAAAATTGGTGACAGAGTAAAAAAGAATGGAATTACAGGAGGAAATCCACCAGTGAGAGCTATAGACTATTCAGAACTGTACTAATATAATAGACTGAAGAAATCAGGTCTATAAATTTCTGTCAATGTAGATTACACATACAAGGTCTCATGCATCAGCCAAACTTAAACAGGGTCCTTGTACAGACCCTGTGAACAGGAGTGAATTTCACCCTCAACAGTTGAAAAACTACCTTTCATTCTGATTGCATCAGAAAATTAATTTGCTCCATTCTCCAGCAAAATGGAAACTGGCTCAGTCATCTATACAGTTGTTTGAATAACACAGTTTATACTACGTTCACAAATAATCTGCTTGCAGGCTAAATAGAGGATATTTACCATTTCCTTTGTAAAACCTAGTTAATAAGAGTATTGTCATGCACAGTGCATTAACTGATGTAAGTGGGAGCTATATAATGAAATTAGACTGTGACAATAGCTTTTTTTAGACACATGAAAACATGCTAGTACAGAAGAAAATGAAGAAAAATTTCATGAAAATTACTGAAACCAAGAAACCAGAGCTTTAGTAAAAGGAACAGTAAAGGGAGAATGAATGAACATAGAAAATGCAGCATTCTGGGGTTTTTTGGGTAACAATTATAACAAAATGGCTAATACGAAGATATTTAGGCTACAGAGAAATGGTGCCAGATCACCAAAGGGAAAAAAACAAGAAAAGCAAAGGAGAGAGACAGTAGAGCATTGATTTGGAAAAGAACTATTGAACAGTATTGAGTACTATATCCTTAGAAAGCCTTCCAGTGATGGAGCTTGGAGTCCCATTCCTTGGCTAAAATAAGTTCTCACAAGGGGCCCATATTCTTCAGCCTTTGCAGGAGTGTTGATTTCACTCAATATGCATCTCGCATCCTTCTAATTATCCATCTCTTTGTATTAATGATGAAATAATACAATCTTCTATTTTCTCTAATTAAGTTTATTATGGAGACATTTTTATGGGCCTATTTTTGAAAAATGAAATTTCATTAAAAGTCAGTGTATCAGATCTTATTAATTCTATTACATTACAACATGAAACATTTCACCAGGGAAAAAAAAAAAGACCGAATCAAAACCAACCCCAGACTTTGATAATACAGATAAAAAAATCCAATGCATTCACTCTTCAATCTCATTTTAAATACTGCAAAACTTTCCTCATACGAAGTTTTAAAATCAATAGAGAATGACTTATCACATTCTCCTACAGAAATATATGTTGTCTACTTTACTGGGGATTTTTTCCCCTGAAAACACTATGAAATGCCAATGCTTCTCACTTGGCCATTTTTTTCTTCTTCTTGTAATTAGGAAAAACTAGATAAATAAATTGATATCAATTACCTTTGGGAAAACCAGGTTGGACTAAGAGACCTTCTAATAATTGGAATGGCAGTGCACTTTGCATGCTGTCAGTACTCAGTGACAATTGCTGCGAGACAATTGATACACGGTGACGCTTTCTTTGTCATTGCTGGACAGTAGGGACTTTAGAGCCAATGATTTTCTGCCATCATCTGAAAGTGATAGGGGCCTATGAATGACTGCAGCAAGATAAAGGATCCCTTGATATCCTGTAGAGGAATTGCAATGTTTTGCTGCTTTCCTGACATGTTCCATGGCGGTGGCTGCTGGGCACACACGGCTGAATGGTTTTGCTGAGGTTTGGAGTCTTCCTGCTCCCCTGAAGCTGCTGCTCAGCATCCCTGGTGCACTGCTGGCACTAAGGACAGACCACAGGGGGTGGCAGCAGCAGAAACACAGGGCTGCTGACACACAGTGAGGGACTCCTATTTCACTGCCCTAGAAAAGAGAGTCCTAACCCATTTGAACCATTGCAGCAGAATATATTGACTGTGTCAGGAGACTGAAAATTGCACTTTTGAAGCACTCAGTAGAAGCACTTGTAGCACTGACTGACTACTTGCTTATTTTGGTTTTCTGTAATCCACAAATATATGTCATATAATTTAATCCTTGTACAGCAGTGTGTCACTTAGAAGGAGTCACAGACACTGAAATTATATATATGAATAATATCTTTCAGCCTTATTTCTTGTGTTGGAGTGACTGAGACACTGTTCTAAAGGTTTAGGGAGAATAAAGGGCTGTTTCTGGTGAAACTTGATCCTGCCTATCCATTAAGTTGGTATTGTTAATTGCTGCAGCTAGGTTTCATAGACCCCATTTTTTCTCCCATGGTTATGTAGTTTGTCCAAAGTCCACCCCCAATGCTCCTCTCTTGTAGGTGGCTCAGTGTTGAGGGCAGACAGATTGTCTGGCCTTGACAGGAATTTGTTAAGAAGCACTTCACCCACCATTGCTCCTGAATTTGAAGAGGTGAGAATGGGACATTGCTCTTTCTCAGTATAGTAGCATAATGAGCATACTGGAGACAGTCCAGTGAAGATAATGAAAGTACTGGAGCATCTCTCCTATGAGGAGTGGCTGACAGAGCTGGAGTATTCTCCTTGGGGAAGGCTTGAGGTGTGGGATCTTATCCATGTGTGTAAATACCTGAAGAAAGAGTGCAAAGGCAACAGAGCCAAGCTGTTTTCAGTGGTTCAAGGAAAGAGACAATGGAGAAAACCTCAAACACAAGAAATTCTATTCAAACATAAGAAACAACTTTTTCTCTGTGTGGGTGACTAAGCACTGGCGTAGTTTGCCCATGGAGTTTGTGCACTCTCCATGTTTGGCAATATTCAAAAGACATCTGGGCATCTGGGTACTGACCCTAGGCATCCCTTCTTGAGGGAGGGTTGGACAAGGTGACCTCCAGAGATCCCTTCTAACCATTTTCCCTGAGCTGCCCTTTGGAGGAAATCAATCCATTTTGGCACCTCCACTCCCACCTTTCCAAAGGGCATGGCAATGAAGAACAATATGAGTAAAAGTCTAGGAGCATGCCTAAAATAAATGTAAATCTGGATGATAAGTGATTTTCAAAAGAATTGTCCAAATAAAAGAAAATTAAAAGGTAGCAATGCTCATGAGAGAGAAACCCCAACAGACAAGCATGAAATATTTCCCTTGCCCCACCAGCTCCAGGAAGATATTGTGTCAATGGTGACAATCACATGCACAAAACCTGACCCAACAACAGGTTATTGTGAACAGTTCTTGGAAAATATACATATGGACATTTCTGTCGGCTTCCTGTGAAAAAAACAGCTCAGCATATAATTCAACAAGTTAAAATAAACAAATATATGGCCCAAGCAATGCAGATCCAGGCTAGACCAGGAGAATAATTAAGCTTATTACATACCTGAGTGTGCTGGTTCTTCTGAGCTTTCATTATTCTTGCAAAACCTATCCTCATAGGCTATATGCAGGCTATCTGTAAATATTTCTTTCTGTTGAAGGCAACATCAAAACACTTTTAAAGCTCTTTGCCACTAGGCCCTTCTATGTAACCAACAGACAAACAGTATCATCACAGAGAGGAAGAAATACAAGCAGAGTGCCAAGCTTGGTGCAACACGCAGTGAGCCTGCAGTTACGCAGCCTAAACTGAAGGCACAACTTAAGCAGCTCTATCACTTTCTTGAAGTTTTCTTCAATCCCTTGTTTTGCTCTAGTTTTCATCCAGAGGGGAAATGGTGGCTGTGAAATTGCTCTTAAAGTGCAAACTAGAGATGGGCAAGGACATGCTTCTTCTGTGCTCCTGAGAACCCAAGGGGTGCAGACCCTTTCATCTCTGTCTCCTCTTCCAAGCTTTACTTTTTCTTAAGAAAGTGAATGCTGAAGCAAGAACTGGGTTTTGTATGGCCTAAACAGGAGGATTCAAGGACCTGTCTCACTTGGGATATTCAGACATTCCTTCAGTAACAGGGCACGGTATAAGACAAGTGCCAAGTCCCTGACCCTCTGGCTCAAGGTCTGACTTACATGCATCTTCTTGCTTTCTTCATTAATTCTTTCCCCATACTGTTTAAAAACACAAATCCCAGAAACACTCCCAAGAAATTGACCAGCCTTAGCACAGTGCCCCTACAACGATCTAGAGTGTTCTAGACATCTCTATGGAGCTGCTGAAAATTAAAGAGGATCTTTGACAGCCTTATGACTTTCTAGAGTGACATTTGGGGGCTTCATAGGTACCCTGTGGCATTTTAAATGCCATTAAGCATCTATATTCATACATCTGAACAGCTCCCTCTCCTGCACCTTCTAGTGAGAGGGATAGAAAATAAAGATACAGAAAAAATACACTTATATTTCTTGATATATCACTATTCACACCATCCAAATAATCCTATGAAAAGAGATTTCACTCATTTAATTGTTCCAGGTTTAGGGACTTTTCAGATGCTTTAAGAATTCTACTTAAATTATTAGTCTGGCTCTTTGGACTCAAGTTACGAGTGTCTCATGTATCATCCAAGTTCAAGTTTATTTTTTTGCTAAGAAAAAATGCTTTTTAAAAGGCTTTCATCATTTACAACCAAAAAATCTGTGATAAAAAGCCTCCTGTCTTAAAGGCTGATAAAAGTACAGAGATTTCAAACTGCAGTTTCAATACAGTTGTCTCTGTCTGCCTGAGAAGCAGCTTTTTACACTACATGGAAGCTAAACATTTCACCTATTTCATTATATCAGTAATAAAAGAATTGCTCTTCCATTATAACCTCATTTTATGTCTAAAGCACAAAGCAGAACCTCTGTTTCATTATTGCTTAATGCCAGAACAAATGTTATCCTTTTCCTTTCGGAGAATTATAAACTGTGTCTTTATTTACTTTCATGGCACAATTTTCACACATTTGACAGATCATTGCTCATGCTCCTCATTGTCATGATACTAGTGAAATGTAGCATAAGCTCTGAATTTGCAGCTGCTGTCCAATCAATAAAAAGATCACACCATCTGAATAATGCTATGATATGTGACATTATCCATTCAACTGTTCTATTTCTCGGGACATGTGAATACTGTCACATTGAAAATGAACACCATTTATGCTGACAGATTTTTCACCATTCAACACTTTTAATGAATGTATTTCAAAATGAGGTACCAGATTAAATAAATTTCATGTCATATCAAAACAGAGGTATTATTATTATTTGTAGCAGCAAAGTTCCAAGTAAATTACAGTAAACTTACATATGCAATGCATTCAGCAATAATAGGGTTTTCAAGCAGCATAAATCTTGTTGGATGTCAACTTGCCACACCAGTGATATGTAGACCTTATTCTCCATATTTTCATGACAAGTACAAAAGTGTGCTTTTGTATAGTTTTCTAATGCATCACATTAGTATCCAACCCAGAATTTACTCCTAACACAAAAATATACCAAGAAAGCTCTGTAAACTTCAGTAACAGACTCCTACATCCTTCATTGCCTAAAGAGGGTTATTATCATACATTCTTGCCATAAAAATCTTCTATCTTGAAATTTTTCCTCTGCCCATGTTATTTTAATGTGTGCACTGGATCTAACAGTCTTTGCCCCTCAGTGAAGTATCCTTTGAACAGAACCACACCATTTCTGGAAGAATGGCTCAGGGATAGGTTCTCATTGGAATTACCAAGTTCTTGTCCTACATGGTACATAACATTCTTACAGTGCAACAGGAATTACTTACACAGAACAAACCAGTACTGCTAACCAGGGCCTGCACAGCACGAAACTATAAATTTTTGTGGGGAAAAACTTTAAAAATTGATCCATGCTTTTCTGAGTGTGATATCTTGGTGCATGAAGGCTTTCAGTGTCTTCAGACAAGAGCTCCTTTGTCCCTTAGTAAAGACAGTCCTGAGAGGGTTAAATGAAATTTATGAGCAATAAGGTAAAGACTGACAGTAGGAAAGACTACATGAGAATGGTTTATCAGAATTTGCATGATTTAGAAGTTTTTCAGTAACCTATTGTATTGTAAAAAATGAAATTGCAATAAACCTCATTCTCAGACTTGATTATCTCCCTACTTCCATAGTGCAAGCAAATCAATTCACATTCCATTAAAGTAATAAGAAGTGTATGTCATAAAAATACACTTACAAGGAAACTGGGAATCTAATACAGAGTTCCCACCACAGATCTGTTTGTTTCTGGTGTAATAGGAAAACCCCGCATGTTTTCAGTTCTGACACTAGCTAACAACATTATGTAAATCCTGCTGCTTGAAAGGACCTGAGATAGGATTCCTAGAGTGAGCTCCAAGCTCCCATTATCCTAGAAGTAATATTCAGCAGAGATCTTCCTTGTGTCTGTTTCTTTATGCTCTATATGTACAGTAGAACTTGTGAGATGTTCATTTTTTAGAACAGCATTCTTCCAGTTGTCAAGGCAAAATCTGGGAGGAAACAGCTTCTCAGCAGAGGAAACCATGCTGTTCAAACATTGTTGCACAGAAAACATCAGCAAAATTATCCTGCAGGACAGGTCTGACTATTTTTTCATTTGTAAAAGAGGTAAGGGTTTTCTCCTTCTCTGTCACCTTCCTTCTCTCATTTTGCAGACTGTCAGTTAAGCTTCCTCCCCTTCTTTGGATAGGTGTCCTTCTTTCTGAAGCTAAAAAACCCCACTTAGCCATGGGGTGATCACTGCACATAGTGGAACAGCTAACACAGAGATCACCTCTTCCTTACTACCCAAAAAGAAGTAAATATCTGCAAAGATTAGAGCTGTATCCAAATCAAAATTTCAGTGATCAGCAGCCAATCACACCCCTAACTGCTGGACTGTCTCTCCAAACAGAGCAATGAGTTTAGAAAGCTCTTCAGAAATTAATCTTTAAGTCTAGCCTGAGGAACTGTTTTTATATCCTTATTTTTAATGAAGAGCAAGCAGAAAAAACCATTTTGCGTTGTAACTAATGTCCTCTCTCTCTGATTTTTTACACTTGTAAAACAGTCAGCTGGTACTTAGATATTAAGTGAAGGCCATAGAGAAATTGATTTTGATTACACATAAAAGTAGGTAGACATTTCTCCACTGTACAAATAGATAAAATAAGACACAGTTGTTAACTGAATCTCCTCACTGACATTATAAATTAGGAATTAACTTATCAATCTCTCAAGAGGCACCATTTGAGAAAAAATATTTTAAAATAATAATGTGCATTTTGTAAAGTCCTCAAGAATCCAGCGTCTCTATGTTTTAAGACTTCAAGCATGATGTACCAATTATCCAGCATTTGGCAATATCCATTTGTAAATTTGTAGCATTCCTCAACATCAGATTTTCTAAGCTGATTTATATGACAGGTGAAAAAGAAACAGATTGTGTATACCTAGAGCAGTTTTAAATGAGTGGAAAGATTTTTCTATTTCTTCCTTCTCAGCCAAAAATCATGTTACTACACAAATAATTCAAGTTAAAGATGCCATAGTGTGAAGAATTTTTTTTAAATAAACTAATTTTTCAGGCAGATTTACTACCATATTCTCATAAAGTCACAACCCTGAAGGGAAAAAGAAATTATAAGATTTTAAGGCTACTTTTTGTTTTCATAGCTCAGCCGAATCTGTTTACACCAGTCATGCATTTAACTGTCTGAATATTCTTAAAAACACCATGCAAAGTGGTTACCTTGAACTTGAATTTTTTATTTAAATATTAAAAAAAATTACTGTTTTTACTCTCTACCTTTTTAATGGTTTTCTCTAAGGTTTATTGTACTTCAGACTGTATTATAAGCCATGAAGAGCAATCATATCCTAAAGTATGGTGATCACTGCTGAATATGATACTCCAGGTGAAGTATATAACTAGTAATCAGGAATTATTAATTCCATTTAGTTTGATTTATCATCTCTTTCTCCAGGAATTAAACATAGTGTACTGCAGTTAGAAATTCAACAGCATGTCAGAAGAGATTGGTGTGAAAATGCCTTGTTGGTCACTACATTGCAGCTTTCTTTAAAGCGTTAACTGTGAATAAACTATTTGCCTACTTATATATATGTAAATATTAATAACTGAAACTTTTGACCTTGACAAACTGTGATCACTAGTACTTGAGCTATCTTGAATCACTTCATTTGCGATATTCTCATTAGATAGTCAAATTAGCTCTAAAATATACCTTCTAATTGCCTCTAAAAAAAAAATCCTGGTCCTCTGATGAGTTGACATACTGTTTTGACACATGTAGCTGATTTTCTTTTTTGTATGAAAGCTTTTTCAGCTGAAAAATCCTTTTCTATAATGAAAATTTTCAATTAAAATATGGTCTCATTTTGCTTTCCCAACAATGAAAAATATAAAATTCCATTTTTATTTATCTAATCTAATTTTTAAATTTCTTTATCTTTATCTCCCTTTGTTTTTCATCCTTCACTTTGTACTATTATCTAGTCAAAAGATGTAAAGCAGTAAGAAGCTAGGCAGCAGTTCCCTCATATTACACTTATTCTAGAATAGCTGGTATATAATTACTTACAACCTGCAATAATTTTTTCCCGTGAGTGTATGAGTTGAATAATGGGGCTGGTAAGGAGATGTGAATTAAATGGCAAGAGAAAGAAGAAGCACATGGAAGTCAGGACAATGTTGTCAGTTAGAGCTGTGCTCTTTGTCACCATACTCATTGTTACTGTAGTGGTAGGAACCAGGTCCTCCTTGTGTTACATTCAAGATATATAAAAATGGGGACTTAGAAAGATCTGAATTTCCAGCCAGACTTCAAGTGTGCCACTTGGCCGCTGCCTAAGCTGCAGACATGAATTTCCTAAGTAACACAAATTTTGATAGCCATTCAAGTTCTTCATGCATTGACAGCTGTACATTTTGCAGAACCCAGTGTGCACCAGCTCTCTCTGGTACCTGTCCTGTGATTAAGGCTAACAAGAATCTATGCTTATACCTCTCAGCAAACTTATTTCAGAGCCTCAATGCAGCAAAGGGACCAACACACCAACAGCAGAACATTCCCCTGGCTTTCAAAGCAGGAGCTGACATGGTATGCTTGCCATATTCATAGGTTGATGATTACAATCCTCCAACCATGATAATGAGGCCAAAAAATAATTAGCCTGGTGGGAAAAAGAGCTTTATTAGCCACATCAGTGGTTAAGACAATGCTATTCAACAAAGCCTGTGGCTGATAAGCCAAGTGAGCTGGGGGAGCAAGGCACTGAGGAGAGAGCACCTTCTTAGACCAGCCCAACTGCTGACAAAACCAATGTGGATCTACCTGCTCCTCTCCATTTGTGGTCTGGTTCCAGTTCAGCAAAACTCCTAAATTCACATCCAAGAGGCGCTAAGGAAGCAGAGTCTGCACTTCATGAGGAGCTAACACTGTGAACATCAGCTCTGATTCTGCCCCATTAACTGTGCTACACTTGAGAAAGTGCTCAAGGCCTACAGCCAGAATTACATAGTTGGGAAATATACTTCTCTTTTTCCCAAATACAGTCAGGACTCTGGAACTGCAGAACTAAATTTTGGAAGATGTCAGCTGTCTTTGCTGGCTCTTCTGGGTGCTGTTCTGAGGTCTCTAAATCTGCCCTAGGCAGGACCTGGAGGTTGGGAATGAGTCCTGTCTCAGAGCTAGCCTTTGAGACACAGCAAACAGCTGCTGTTTCCTGAATCGGGGTCTACAGAGGAAAACTCACAACAGCTTCAGGAGAAATTCCAGGTCTTGCCACTTTAATGACAAATTGAGAATTAACTAATCACTTTAAAGTTAAACAACTTCTAAAATTACTTTCTATAAACAGATGAACTATTAAAGCTGTTTTGTTTTTACAGTGATTTTGGAGATGCTAATTTGCATGATCAATTAGCGGAGATCATGAGAAATACATGTGGCTGTATGCTAACATTTTAAATTTTTATTTAAACAGAACAGAAAAATACCCTCTTTGATACTCAGATGACCTTCCAGATTTCCATCTACAGTATCTATGGATTTTTAAGCATAATTAACAACTTCCATTTCAGTATTTAAGAGCTGCAAGTTCTGTTTCTTTGACAGTCAAAAGCTAATCAATCTTGTTCTCAAATGCTAATACAAGCAATTAAAAATAACATTAATTGAAATACTGCAGGGGCTGTTAGTTTTTTTCTTAACCTCATGGCAATACTAATTTACAGAACTAATTAGTGAATTGCCCTTTGTATTATAAATCTTTAGAAGGGAGAACTGGCCTTTAAAGCCCAGCAGAGAGATGCAGATGGTCACTGCACTTTCAGTAAACTTTCATACTATCAGGAAATTTATTTCACCACATAAGCTCAACATGATGGATTACATTGTTTACAATGAAGAGTATTAATTTCTGCAAAGAAAAATGTGTTGCCCATTTGTCCTGTTGTAAAACATGCAAATATTCTTTATATAATGGAGTATATTCTTTCCAGTTGTCCTAATTAGAAGACTATAACCGCCTCATATGAAACACAGGAGAGAAAGGTAAATGGGCAATATGTTATAAAATGGAATAATACAGCCTATGAAATATGGATAAAAATATATAACATATTGATTGTAAGCAAACAATTTAAAATGTCTTGCTGAGCAATTAGAAATTCAAAAGAAAAAAAGAATTAAAACTTATAAAGTAACAGTTACAAAATTATTCCTCTTTACCCTAATGAACCTTTTCCAGAAGATCTAGTTTAATTTATTGTCATGGCCAATTTTATTCTCTAAACCAAGGCAGTTAGAATAGCTTCTTTTCCAGAAAATTATCAAATACTTAGGTGGTTCCTTGATTTAGCAACAAGGTTGGGAGTTTTTAGTGATCACACTATAATCTATGCAAACAAGAATACTGATTCTCCTTGGTAGTACCATAACAGCATCATTCTAAGACATAAACATGAAAGTACACTTAGGTCCCTCTATAGTCCTGCAGGCTGATTTTTCATGTCATTTTCATGTATTGCTACTGTGGATTTTGGAAATCTGAAAGGAATTTTTTGCTTTTTCATAGCAGCTGAATGGAAATTTATCATATTGAATTTTCCACAGAAGACATCCTCTGTGCCATGCAGAATACCTGCTATTATACTCCATATATTCACTGGGCTACAGCAGTGAGCGGGTAAGAAAGGGCATTGTTTGAAAGAGTAACATGAGCACAGATAACTACAGACAGGTATCATAAGCCAAGTCAATCCCTGAGAGTTTATGTCTGATATATAGGGTTTGCTATTGAAACTCCAACCTTCCAGAAATGCAAAGGTTCCTTTTAGACCAATGGAAACTGTGGCAGGTCCTCATTGCCACCAGTAGAATGATTGGTATGTTTGACTTCTTGCCAATGTCATCCCTCACAAGCAGATGGCATACATATAGGGATATTCCCATTTAAAACATAACACACTTAGGGCTCTGCATTGTAGCTACCAATGAAGCAGGCAGCCTTAGAAAAAGTGTGTGAAAGTAGATTTTAGACCTTTACTGGATGTCACTGTTTAAGAAAATGTCACTGTTTAAGCAGTAAGAAAATAGGATTGTAAATACAGATAAGGTAATGTCTAGTTACTAATAAATGTTTCATTAAGTAACCTTTAATTTTAATTGATTCTATCCTGTTCCTGGAGATGAGTATTTCTTTCTCTCCTGTCAGCTTTGTTCCAGACAAGCTTGTATGTAAAAAGCCACAAGTGGAAATCTGATGCTGGCTTCAAGTTTATGATCTGGCTCTTTGGCTGAAGCACTCAAAAATAATGAAGTGGAGCTTCTCTGCAGTGCAGGATGATGATGGCCTTAAGAGATCAGCATACCTGCACATTTTTAGTGCTGGGTATATCCACATTAACAGGGATTGTGCTGTTAGCACACGCTCAGATTACTGTAGACAAAGGCAACAGGATTCCCAGCATGGGCCACGCAGGCCACTGTAGGTCCCCCAGTGCTGAAAGCAGCAAGAGAACCAAACTTAAACACATCATAAAGAGATTAGGTCGGATGGTGTTGCCATCTTATTACAAATGTTCCATACCATCTCAGCAATTTCTCATAGGCATCTCCTCACAGCACTGACTCCTCCTCTTTCACAGCACATAAAACAAGCTCCAACCCTCTCCTCACCCAGCTGGCCCACTCTTTTATAGCACTCTTCTTCTTCTTACTGGACACAGCTGTGGCCTATTAAGGGCAGGCCTGCTCCTAATCTTTGGTGATTAGTGCAGCAGCAACTCCTCAGGTGTGAGACTACCTTCTGCACTATTTTCTTACATTCTCTCCCCCCATAGGATGGGAACTCTCCCACTAGATCAAGTTGCTCAAAACCCTTTCCAGCCTGGCCTTGAACACTTTCAGGGATGGAGCATCCATAGTTTTGTTGTCTAACCTCTGTCCCAGAACAGCTCTGGGAAAATCAACCTTGCCCTCCATTGTATAAATGATCAGGAAGCTAACATGAGGACATAGGCCGGACAAATATTGAAATATTTTTTCAGCTTGTATCTCAGTTAATTCCTAGATCCTGATAAACTGAGCTGCATAGAGGTGACATGTGCCAGCTACTGAAAAAGAAAGAACAATTTTAAGACTAACCATCAGTGTAAGACCTGAATGTAAAGCACTTATTTTTCATCTGGTTCTTTCCCCATTTGTAAAATGTGAGACAATACTTAGCATCCTGGGTCTTAGAAAATCACATTAAAGAAGAAGCATGAAGCATTCTCCTCAAAGTAAAAACAAAATATTGTTACTTTTTCACCTTTTTCACACTGCAAGAGGTAAAGCACATATGTCCTTTGTAGGAATAGAAAAGTACAAAGCCAACAACCTTTCTTGTTTATATATTCAGTCTTCCTGTCTTTTGTGAACAGCTGCAAATTGCAAGCATTGTATATAAAGGTAAAACAACTTGTTTTTAATCTAAGCATCAGAGCTATGTGATTTTTCCTACTGGCAAGTTAGACTTTACACATGACTTTTTCTTATTGTAGATACTTTTCATTAAAAAAAATAAATGTCAGAAGCAGGTTAGTGCAGTGAACATCTTGCAATTAGAGTGTTTTAAGGGACCTCTAACAAAAATTTTGAATCTATGTTATATTTAGGATGAGAGGAAATGGCATCAAGTTGCTCCAGGGGAGGTATAGATGGATATTAGGAAAAATATTTCAGTGGGACAGGCTGCCCAGGGAAATCGCTGAGTCCACCACTCTGGGGATATTGAGGAGTGTAAATGCACCTGGACATGGGTCTGTGGTGAACTTGGGAGTTATAAATTAATAGCTGGACTCAATGATCTTAGAGGTCTTTTCTAACCAAGATGTTTCTGCGATATATTAGGAGTCCTAGTAAAATATCTGTATTGTATTTGAATATCTGTATATAGGCCTTGCCCTGATAAGCCCTGGTTGTTCTTGATGGGCTGCAGCTGTAGCTAGTGAAGATAACTGTGATAAAAGGGGGTGGGCTTGGCCAGGTAGGGAGCACCTGGAAGGAGCCCTGACTAAGAAGCAGAAGAAGAAGAAGAAGAAGAAGAACTAGAAGAACTGCCCCTGAGAAATATCACCAAGAAGGTATGGGGGTTTAGAAATATGAAATACAATGAGATAACAACACTGTGATTCCATGATCTTGTGGGAATGAAATGTCAACTTCCTACATTAATGTTGTCTGAAAACTTTTTACCTACTCCAGCTCAGGCTGTGCCCTTCTAAGTCAAGGTTATTTTGGACTGCACCTAAAATAGGCTGGTGCTCCATGAAATTAAATAGTCCTGAGATACTCATCTAAGAGAGACTGTTTCTTCTTTGTTTCCTTCTTCTTTGAGGAAAGTGAGGAGGCAGTGACTTGTTGCTGGTGCTACAGGGCTCCACATCAGCACCACCCTGGCATTTCAAAGAGGTGGGGTTTTGTTCCCATCTTCTGCTGCTCTTTCTCACAGAATTTCTCTGGGGATGGGGGAGCATTTAATCAAATTTATCAGAGGGATCATATAAAACATAGCATAAGCTGGACAACACCACAAAAAGTGGTTAAAATTAAAATACAACACGTAAATTCAATGTGAAATGTGTTTGGGTCCACAACTTGTATTTGAGTTTCAAATGAGTCAATGCTCCAAAATGTAATGCTTATGGTTTATAACCTGTCTTTCTATGTAAATCAAGGGATTAGTCTTTCCCTGCTGCCCATAAAGAATTGGCAGTAATTGAGTGGTGAATTGGCACCACTGACCTGGTGTCTGCAGAGTTGTTCCTCTCACATATTCTCAACCCACTCTTCTCTGGCTGCAATTACATCTTCACAATAATATTTTTCCTTCGTAGATATGTTGCCACAGAGGCATTACTACCATTCCTGATGGGCTCGGCCTTGCCCAGCAGCAGGTCCATCCTGGAGCCAGCGGCCATTGGCTCTGTGGGGCGTGGGAGAAGCACAGAAGCCACCCCAAACAGCCTCCCCACCACCAAAACCTGGCCATGCAAACCCAACACAGCTTTTCATCCTTTCCTTCAGCTTTATCTGTTAAAACCAATCTATGCAGCATCCTTTTACCTCTGTCCTGTAAGCTAGTGAGTGCAAAACAGAGTTTCTTTCTCTTCCCAGCTACAATTTTTTCAAGATATTTGGGACCCTAATTTGGGTGATGGCTCAGTGTTGTGAAATTCAAACTGAGTTAAGCAGATAATTTAGAACTCTTTAAGTGAATTTTTTACAATTTCCTCTCAACATGAGAAACTTTCTCATATCCCTACCTGAAGTGTACCGTGTGTATATTAAGTATAAGGCCAGACACCAATTCCCAGTTACACTCTGCAGCACAGTAGACGAGCAGCCTGCATGATTTAGCCCCACACGAACTCTAATATCAAATGGTTTTTAAGTAATAGGCATATGCCATGAAACAAATTAGTATAAATACATTATTATATTTATAGACCTCTCCATGTCACAAATGTTGTGGTGCAGATTTTGTTAGATAAGTAAGGCAACCATTCAGGTGTTCTTGCAGTAATGCCAGATTGCATTGCACTTCCTGTATCATGTCAGAGACTTGGCCATACCTGAATTTGTCTATCTACATAAATATGATGGTGGATGCGAGACAAGAGTAACAAAAATTATCAAGGAACAATTGCCTGCATAGTTGTTGGGAGATTTTCTTGGAAAAAGTATCAAGAGAAATTGCAAGAAACGTGACAATGCTCATACAACCTGGATAATCAAAACCAGATAAAAATTAAGAGAAGAGAGCCTGGATTCTTTTGACTGGTTTAACTAAGCAGATAAACCAAATCTAAACTGCTTAGTTCTTCCATATTCCTAGAAATATCAGACATATGCTCAATTTTTAAAAAGAAACGTAAGAGCAAAAATACATCTCTGAAGAATAAAGGGTGTTGTTACCATAAGGCACCGGGAGAAACAGAAAAAAACCTAGTCCCTAAAAACACCACTGAGGCCACAGCTGCTACATTTATGTGGATTCAGTAGTGGAAATATGGCTCTGGTTTTGTGACAGAAAAATATTTCCTGGTAAAACCAACAAAATTCCTGCTGTAATATGTGAACTGCACAACATTGTGCTTTTATGATAAAATAAGCCATTGAGGAACCTGCAGTACACTCCTGTCTGTGCTCAATAGGCTAGACAGGGAAACAAGTGGTCTGTTTGATTTATGGTGTGCCTAAATCTTTAGGGGAAAAACTTCTGCACATCAAACCTCTGTTCAAAGGAGTGTTGCATGTAAACATAAGTGAGACTGACATAAGGAATGTCTGTTGGTCCAAGGAAGTTGGAACAGATGTGATAAGCATTTTTACTCTCTTGTTTGTACTGTTTTTAACTTAAAACTATTAAAAAGGAGGGGCAAAAGCAAATATAATTCAAAGATGAGACACAAAAATCATATCCATAGTGAACATTCAATACACTGCTGCCTTGGTAATAGAATGGTCTCCAAATACAGTGAATTTCCTGCTGATACTTTGATTAGAAAAACACATTAGGAGTTCATTATTTCTAAGCAGGATTTTCTAACATGACTTGTTACATTCTGCTCTAGCTTTTGTCTGCATCTGCTGGTCAAGTCATCCTGTTTTTTATTTCTTCAGGAAATAACATTAAACATTTCTGTAACAGGTGTTATTTCAGTTTAAAAGAATGAATGTTTCCTATCCTGAAGATGTACACAGTACATCACTATAGATAAGCCTTCTCTGCTTTGTCATCCTTGATAAAATTTTGCTTATTTGGGGTATGTTTTTATACCAAGTACATCTAACCCTAACAGAGGAAATATTCCACTGCTGGATAGTGACTATGTTCCTTTGACTAGCTGCCATGATATCTGGGTACTATGATGACAGGCACATTATAAATAGGCATAGATCTCCCTGCCTCTACCAGGCCATTTATCACTTTGTTTGGAAGACCTTCTAATTACTCTGCCAATGTAGGTGGTCACAGTAGCTGAAGGAGTTGCTTTAGGTAGACTACCAAATATCTCATTTGTCTTGTCATCCTTCACATTAAGTGCCTATTTCTTGTAGGGTCATTTCTCTGTGCTCATTCTTCTTTGATAGTTCTGTTACCTTTGACACCATGGGGCACCTACTGCTCCATAAGAAACTCCCACCCTTGGGTTTCTGTGGCACCAGCTCACTGTTTCCTCATCTGGCTGACAGCATTAGAGAGTTAGTGCTGATGGATCCTTTATTTCTTCCCTGTCTCTGCTGGCATCTCTCAAGGCTCTGTCATTATTCCCCTGTCCCTCTTCCCAGTCACTGTCTGGATGTCTTTGCCAGCTGTCCTGGACCCACTTATTTCCCAGTATTAATGACTCTTAAATTTGATCTTCTGCCTGCAGCCTTGCTCTGTGCTGTCTTGCTGGACCCCTCATGTCTCCTTAGATGCTGCATGCACGTGATATAAGGAGGAACATGCAAGTGTCTTCATGGCAGCTGTGCTCTTTAATACCAATTTATGTACATGCCTTATGGTTATTCTGACTATTCCTTTGGTTCTGTCTTCTTCCAAACACTTCCTTCTAAAATACTGTTTCCTCCATCATTGTTCTTCCCTTTACTCTGCCTAATTTTACCAAAATTCTTTTGCAATGGACTGAATTGAACTTGCTCTGACCTTTATTCTCCTCTGGTATTAGCGTCTGTTGTATTTTTTATAAAACTTGTTCCTTAAGGCAATTCCCTACCTCCTTTCTAAATCAGCAAATTTAGCATATGTGTATGCTAAAGTATTTTGAGACTAAATCTGAAAAATGTAGAAGAGTTTATTTGTTTAAAATAAAGTAGACCTTTAAGCCACTTTGGTAAAAAACTTTGACACCATGAATATTTGTGACACTATCAAAAATATTTACTTTATTCCATGGCAGTAAACTGTGTCTCTGTGGCAATACTGTTTATATCTTCATGAACATGATATAAGATTTTCTATTGCAATGTATTATATAGTAATTTCTAATTATTTTCATCCAAAAATGGACAGCTGAAGCAAGCTGTAACATGGGAATGTTGCTTTCCAGACTGAAGCAAAGCTGGTTGCTCTACCTATTTCCCCCCAAAATTATGAAAGAACAGAGGTGAATTTTGAACCTGATAAACACAGAGTAGGGATGTATTCTCAGAGGCTACATCTGACAATTCTTCCAGTTCTGTGGCGGTAGATACAGGAAATGTTTTATTTTACAAATTACTACAGTCACTGTATAAGATAGGCAGAGTTAATTCTGTTTTATGCAGTTATATAGCTTCATAGGAATGAAAACTATTGAATAAATTACTTATCTGACACACAAGCACATCTAGGCAGGTAAGAAGGAGTTTTGTAATTGGTGGTACTGAGTTAGGCCATTTTAAGCACATTGAGTCAGATTTAAATCATCATGTTAGCAGTTAATTCAACAACCAGCTGATCTCCCCTTTGTGGCTATGAAATACTGGAAGTCTACTGGTGATTGCTCAGAGATTTCAAACAGTGGTACTGCTAAGTATTTTCCACTTTCCTCTATTTTTCCTTTCATATTAAAATTGCACTGTGAAGTTGAACACTGAAGATCAGTCATGCAGTGAAAAATAGTGAAAATTTCCCAAGAAGAGCAGTTTTAAAGGGTTGTTCTGAAAGTGACAGCTTTATAACACTAAAACCTGCAGAGCAAGAAGATTTGTAAGTATCAACGCAAACATTATCAACTAACTGCTTGGCATATTAATAATGGAAATAATGGAGGGAACCCCTGGATGTAATGTAATAAACCTGTTTATCATAACTCTGCAGGTTTTATCTTCTCCAAGTCTTAAATGGAAAGTGCTCCAGATAGGGCCATTGATGGCCAGGATAATGGATATTCAGAACAGGTATGTAGCTGCCCTTTATCCAGCATGGGTAAAGAGATTGGCCTCAAGCTCTGACTGTGCAGAAATCAATAGCAGAGCTTACAGTTGTGAAAAAAAAACCTCTAAACCAAAACTCTTGACATGTCCATTAATGAGTACCAGCATGGAGGGTTTATTTATGAGAGACAGGGTAGGAATGCTCTTAGCTGAACTGTGTCCCACCATGACAACCTGATTGTCATTATTCTGTTAGAAACACCTTCTGCTCTCCCTGCCTTAGACTGTCTACAGAAATTTTCCCAGCTTTTAAGATGTTGCTATTAACAAACATTGGACCAAATCCAGCCCAAGTTCATCTTCATTAGCTCTTTAATCTGAGAGAAGATTATAATCTCCTTGCCTAGTGTGACTTTAGTACAATAATCAAAATGGTAGTATATGGTATTTGCGGAGAATACTTGTTTCCTGTTGATATCTTCTTGTGCCTTTGTGGTCTTTTTAAGGAGATATTGGCTATTCCTTACCTATACAGGTGGCAATATTAAATTGTATACTCACAAAAATTGAAATTTCACAGAAATTTGTGAGGACAAGAAACCCGTGGAAAGTGTCCCATACTTTAAATGAAAATGTCAAAGCTTGGATTTCATATTGATTTTACAGAAGTCATTGCACATAAACATTTGCACTTACCTAATTTTAGAATGAGGACAATTACTAAGTTGCACTGTTGAGGTACCTTTTTCCCACTGGTTTGCCATTCATGCTCTTGTTCATCATCAACCACGTTTATTCTTTCTGAATAAAATAAACTTTTATTTCTTTTATGGGCTTGCAATCAATTTGTAGCATGCAATCAATACTTATTCAAAAAAATAAAGATTCCTCATAGACCACAAAATGAGAACTGTGAAATACACTTTTCTGAAAAGTTCTGGAATTGACATATTACAATATACAGAATCTGTCTCACTACCAAAAAACATTCAATCATGCAAATTGCATGTGCAGGCAAATGATATATATGGATTTAAATGGACGTTTAATAATCCAGAGAATAAAAAAGAACATTAATTTAATATCACATGTATGACTGTGACTTATACCTGGACTGAGTTAGCAAATTTTACAGAAACACAAAGGGGAAAAAATTGACAAGAACAATGGAATTAGATTAGATTGAGGCTTAGATTTCAACAGCATAAACAAAAAGATCAAGAGAAAGACCAGTGAAATGTAATCAAAATTCTAGTAATATAAGTGGCAATCTGGGTTGCTAACACAGATGTATGACATAAAGATGCCATACAGCATCACAATTTTTTCTCTTTATGAAAGTCTAAATACTTGAATTATGTTTCTCTGTATGGAAATATGCAGATAGGATTAGGAAATACTATCAAAAACATCTAAAGAGGTTTTCTGTACATCCATTGAGATTAATTAATTAATTAACATCCATTAATTCCTTTTTGTGAAGGATAATGGGACTCAGAACCTTCTATTCAATGGAATGTATTTTCATATATAATTAGGTTTTGGTCACATTGACATTAAAAGCAAATCTCCTACTGATTTTGGAATATGGAATTTAATCTATGTGGTATGTTCAGTCATCTTCAGACAAAAATTCTTGTGTGCAGTTCTGGTCACTGCAATATGAGAAAGACATTTTGCTGTTGGAGAACATCCAGAAGAGGGCAACAAAGATGGTGAAGGGGAATATGAGGAGCAGCTGAGGGCACTTTGTTTTTTCAGCCTGGAGGAGACGGAGTGGAGACCTCATTGCATTCTAAAACTTCCTCACAAGGGGAAGAGGAGAGACAGACACCGTTCTGGTGTCTGTCTGTTCTTCCTGGTGACCAGTGACAGGACCCAAGGGAATGGGCTGAAGCTGTGTCTGGGGAGGTTTAGGTTGGATGTCAGGGAAAGGTTCTTCCCCCAGAGGGTGGCTGGGCACTGGAACAGGCCCCCAGGGCAGTGGTCACAGCACCCAGCCTGACAGAGTTCAAGAAGCCTCTGGACGATGTTCTTGGTGTGACTCCTGGGGATGACGCTGCAGGGCTGGCACTCAGTGATCCTTGTGGGTCCCGTCCGACTCAGCGTAATCGGTGATTGCTGCCTAACAATGGCACTCCCAAAATGTCAAATACACAATTAGGTAAACTAGGAAAACTTGTCCCAGCTGTACAGATTCCATCTTAATGGAGACTCCGAGGTTGCTCTTGTGTAACAGAAGGGCAGATTTACCGTATCACACTGAGAGATCCAACCGGCCCTACACAAACTACACTCTAAACAGGTATGTCTGAACTAACAAAAGGGCTCAATTTCAGTTCCAATTTCTCATTGCAAAAGAAACATTTGAATTTTAGTGTAGTTTTTCCTCATTATCAAACATATACTTTTTTTCTTTAAGCTAGGTACAGGACAAGGAGAAGCACGATTAACAGTCCAGCAGCACATGCACTGGCTTCCCCAAAATAGGTGGATTAAGACAAGAAGAAGAACTTTTTTGGTATAGAAACAGATTTGTGGTTAAAGCCTCTAAGGAATTATTAAAACCCTAATGAATCTTTTTCATTAACATCCACAGTGTCCTTTTAAGTGAAATAATTTCAGAGTTGCAGTGCAAACCAGTTAAACAAATTGCTAGTTGGGAAAAAAAATCCAAGTCTGTTGGCAGGTCTTCTGTTTCAGATGCCTACACAGACACACAGACAGATATATATACATATATATGTATTTATATATATATATATGGCAATGGGTGGTGGAAGATTTAAGCAATATTAGGTTATTTTAGGGAGAAGTGGTGGTTTAAATTTATGCCCAGATGGTGAAAACTTATGGCTGTAGTGCAGATATGCCAGGCTACACTAGCAAATAGATGTCCCTCTGCACCCCAGAGTAGCAGAGAATAGATACTTTAAATAGATCATTTTCTGTAATAGATCAATACTCTGTTGTTTTACAGATTCAGGTACATACAGTGGTTTTGCTGTTAAAAAAATCAATACAAATATAGTGCCATCTTTGCAGCTGGGACCAGTGCAAGGGAGTAGGATGTTAGAGCAAAGTTTCTTCTTCAGTTCACCTCCAGCCACTCCACTGCTTCTCTAAAATCTCTCAAATTTCATGAAATTCTGCAGGACAAGGAAAGTGTTCTCTGCTCCACAGAGTGAATGCCTCTCACCCTTGGAAATTAAAAAAAACCCTAGCTCTTCAGAAGGCTGTGGTTATTACTTGTAGGAGGCTAAAACTAGGGGCTGGTTTCACAGTGTCCAGTTTTTAATCTGAAATCTTTTGCATAACTACAGCAACCATGCAGCATATTCACATTCCAGATATCTGTGACAAAGAGGGATGTCTCTGCTGTTACCTGATTTGTTTTTGTTGCACACAGAACTGATGCTATCCCACTGCATGTTTTGTAAGTAATTTATAAACATTGCTTATAAATGATTAAAACTAGGTTTTTGGAAAACCTTTTGTTTAAGTAAAGACATTTTTCATATCATAATAATCTTCTCTATTACAACTCTTATACAGGTGCACAGAGTTTACTTATTTAAAAGCATAGATTAGGACTGAGGGAATTAAAATAGTCTTTCCATGGCTAAAATTGACTATGGAAAGGATGTAGCAGAACACTGCCACCTCCAGTTACAGACCATGCACAGAATATACTGAGTGTATTATTCGGTCACTTATTCAGAATTAATGGTAAACAGGCATGAGCTCTGGCAAAAGGCTCAGGCTGACTGCCAGTGGAGAGGCACACACACATTTTAGCCTTTGATTACAGCTGATTTATTTAAAAAAAAACAGTAAAAAACTGATACCACATAAAAAAAATAAACCATCACTCCCCACATCCTATTATAATCAAATTGCCATGTAAGAAAAATTCCTATTACTAGGGACATTCAATTAAGGACTCTGATGTCTAACTTCAGGGTTTTCCCTGCTCAGCTTACATTGAGTACAAGGAAAGGGAATCTACCTTCATGTTTTCCTATGTCCTTGCTTTCTACTTGTCTAGGATGAACTTCTCAAAGAGTTCTAAAATTCTGTGGGGTAGCCTATGATGTGTGAAAATGTGCAGAGGGAGGAACATCCAGGCTGAATTATGAGTGCCCATGACCCAAGAGAGGTGGAGGTTTAGACTGAAAGGCTGTGCTAATGTGAGATGCTTTTTTTGGCCAATGTGAAGAGATAAGTGTCATCCAAATACTGTAAAACAAGGAGAGCAGATTAAGTGGTGAGGATGATGATGGCTGCTGCTTATCACTATACAGGGGGTGAAAAGACATGAGATAATACCAGTAAAACATACGAAGTGTGAGAATACATCTCCTGAGTGCCAGGTGAAAAAAAAACCTCATCAAGTTTCTGTACCTAATATCTCATGATGTCTAGAGCAGAATTTCTAACCTAGGTTCCAGCTAAGGCTTATTGCTGGCACCCTGTCCTCCTTACCTCTCCTTTCCATCTCACCTCCCTTGACCACACTCTTGAGATCTTCTGTCTTCCTGCTTCAGCCACTAACCCATGCTACATACAACTCTGCCTTCTACATGGGATTGATATTTTTTCCTCTGTCACTTTTCCAGTCTTAGCTCTGAAAGTGCTTCTTGCCTTTTCCTTGGCTAAAATTGCATCAGAGTTTACTTCAAACATGTATTACCTGTCAGATCAGGCACCAAGCTGTAACACTTGTTATTAGTACAGTCTCATGTTCTGTGGATGATTTGTTTGAAGAGAAAGTGACAAATTGAATGAAGCTGAAAGAAAAGCAAAAGTTATCAAGAGATGAAAAAAAATAAATTATCAGTTAAGACCAGGAGAAAAGATAAATATGCATGGCCTGACTAAGTGATATCTTGCTGGAGGAGAGGAAACAGATACTCACAGGTGTATGAATAAACACAAAAGAAAAAAAAAATATCCAGCACAGCACTTGGAAACAGTAGCAATAGGGAAGAAAAGAAGGAAGAATATTGAGATTAAATGATATATATTAGATAGGGAAATTGCCTTCCAAGTTGGAGTCTTACAATAATATTAACATTCTACTTTTAAAACAATTTGTGGAATATAATTAATCTTTAAAAAAATCTTTATCTTTAAAGACAAAGCCATTACCATTTTGCACCAATATATGATTACATCATTTAAAACCTTATCACTGCCTGCATAAATGAGAATTATTCTCCAAGAGGAGAACAAGTAAGAACAACCAATGAGCTAATAGTATGGAATATGTTTCCCTATGTCTCTGGAAGAACCTCAGGTGGTTTTCTCATTGAAAATAAGCATACTGTAAATGCAATTATGGCAAAAGAAGGGCAGAATTCTTTCATCCAAAACAAAAAAAAAAAAAGAAATATTTTGGGGAAATATAAATATTCAAATTTAAAATCTCCCCAAGGAAATATTTGACTTTCCTTTACAAAATGAGGTATATATTTTCAAATTGTCCTGACTTCAAAAATTGCAATAACTTAAAATTACCTAAACATTGAAATCGTATACTCTAGATCACTCCCGTCCTTTTTGTTTGTTTGTTTTAGCTTTATCTTTAGGCTAATAAAATAATTATTTATGCATATCTACTTCCACAAAACCAGTGCCTAATACTGCCAGAGTACACCTCAGACCAGATTTCTTTTAATGATTCATAAACAGTTGTTGCAGACAGCACTCCTATATTTATAGAATTAAAAACCAAGAGATCATAAGTCCATCCAAGTTTATCTTCAGTGAATCGCAGGCTCTTAAATTTCATTAACTTGCCTGATATATATCCAAAACTCATCCTTCACTGAGGTGTATCTTCCAAACTACACTGAGTGCTGATGTGAAGGCAAGAGGTGCAGAATCCAGACCTCCTGGTAATTTGTGCCAATATTTAATTGCTTGCACTGTTAAAAACTGTGTCTGATTTCTCATTTGAAATTATCTCTTTTTATGCTTCTCCTCACCAGATTAGAGAGCTCTTTGGTACCTGGTATATTTTCCCATGAAGGTACCTGTACACTGTAATCAAGACACCTCTCAATCTTGTTTAGGCAGACTGAGCACCTTTAGCGTTCTCCAGTAAGACATTTTCTCCAGCCCTCAAATCATTTTTGCAGCTCCTTCCTGAGCTCTGTGCCATTTTTCACTGTCCTTTTAAAGAAGTGGACACTATCACTGATGAAATATTCCAGTAGCTGTCTCACCAGTTCCTTATGCTCTTTGCAGTACTTATTCATCCTCTGAAGAAAGGCAGAGCTAGTCAGAAGGCACCATCTGGTGAGGAAGTCTGACTGGTAGGGGGCAGATTTAAATACTTAAAGAGTAGCAGAGGGGAGGGTGGAATGGGCAAAGGACATTTAAAGACTGACTTGCTAGACTATGATCATTTTTAGTTTCCCCAGGAGGTTAGTGAATTCTTCTCCCTTGGACTGCTATTGCCTGTGTTTAAAAAGGTGAACAGCAGCAGACTATAAAATATGGAAAATGAAAATTTCATTGGGATTACACATGGATGAGAAAAATCAGCATCTGCCTGCTGGAAAACACAGGATTAATGGGGAGAAGGCAAGCAGGGAAAAGGAAAAAAAGGAAAAAAAAAAGGAAATGCCACGATAGCCAAATAAGTACAGAAAAACTGCACAGAAGAATATAAATGGGAGGGGGATTCCATGGCCCTGATCAATGTTGTAACCTATATTTAAAAAGCACTGGATTACTGAAGTCTCAGAATGAAGCTTCAGTATTGAAGCTAATGCCCACACTGCAAAGCCAACACCTGACAAGGGACACTAAAGATTTTGCCCCACTCAGCTCTGTAAATGGTATTTCTTAGTGAAAGATCCTTTTTTAGAAGCTTATAAAGCTGTTGAGTAAAGAAGAGGATGTAGAACCTGGAGACTGTTTACTGATGCACCCAGCTGCTCCCAGCTGCTGGGGTAGCTCATAAGAAAAAGACTGCCAGACAAGCATGAAGCTGGTTGTTGAGATCAGAGGCAACAGTCTGAGTTGCAGACATAAGAGGCATGCAAGTGCAAGAGAGAGCTTTCGAGTGACTCTCAGAAGCTGCAGAAACCAAAAGCACTCTCTTCTCCCCTTCTGCAAGGACTTAAGCATTTGTCTCTGGCTCTTCACTCAGCCATGCTTATTGATTCCTTTAGCATCTGTAGATTTGGTTTGTACAATGTAACTGAAGAATAAACTTGAAAAGTGCATGACAGCTCTAGTTGTTGCAGCATGATCCTGCTTACTACAGTGGAGATATTAGTCCAGGCAAAAAAATACTGCCTGAGCTCTTCACTGACTCTGTATCTGCAGTAACACAAGCAATGGTTTGTCACTTTTTAAAGTCATCCAACAATCAGTAAGAATCCATTATAAAGGATACAAAGTATATAAAAACATGGTTTTGAACTCTCTTTATAAAATTATGTTTCATATAATTTCTTATACTCTCAAGAAAGAAAAGTGCAAACCACTGTAATACTGTTGTGGGTTTCTGACTTTTTTATAGAAACATTGAAACCCCTAAGGCACATACAGTTGATTGTTCCTGAAAAATCAAAGCTTTACTTTGTTGCTTAAGCCTTTTACTAAAGTTCCCATAGCAGCTGTCCATATAAACTTTAATATTCCATACTAACAAATTAGGCAACAAAAACAACATCAATAAAAAATTACACTTTAGCTGTGAAGGCAGTGAGTGTTTCCAAGATGTCAAAACTCTTCCTAGGCCTATCCCAATGGTGCTCCTGAGGGAATAAAAAAGGATGACTAACATGGAAGTGTCTTAAAGGCTTCTTAAACACTGAAACAGAAGAGACATGGTGTGAGATGCAAGACAAGGAGCCTTTGCAGACATTCTTTCCCTGTTTTGCAAACAGCCATTGCAGAAGAATATTTCCCCTTTGATTGACAATTAATCCCTTGAGCCTACCACTAGCAAATACTTGCCACACAAGCCCAATTCCCTCTGGATTTTCTCTCTAATTCAAGATTGTTGCAAAAGCCCTATATTCTCATATTCCAAGTCACTGTTACACTGTGTAAGTGTTCCAGGATGCACAATTTGAAAATAGAAAACACAATTACTATAAATATTAGGAAGGTCTTTACTTTCAGGTGTTATTTTTACAAAGTAAAAGTAAGTGACAGAGGATCCCTTCTTTGAGGGAATAACAAGAAAATACACTTAACTGTTAGATTATTGTAAGAAAAGGAAATGTAAATTTTTAAGCATCTATCATAATTGTGATAAAATTGATTTTTCTTTCAAGAACTTCATTTTCTTATATTTCCTTTTTTCTGAAAACAAATTGTTAGAGAACTCTAAAAAACGTCATGTAGTTAGTCTTTTGTTATTCTAGCATGAAGAAATAAAAGCTGTGGGTTCTTTTCCAATTTATATATTTTAACTTGTGTTATATCCAGACAGATGCAGCATTCTTATAGAAGTGTACTGCTTTGCACTTATTTTTCTACTTGATAATTTGATTTTTTATTTCCAAGAAATATAATCGTTCATCTTTTTACTGGGCAAATTATTCCACCATGTAATAGAATTATTAACTCCTCAAAAATCTTCTGTTCAAATATCAGACTTGCTTCAATAGGGATAAATATCCTTAATATGTTTGAAATGGTAACATTTTGTATTTAATTTACAGCTACTATACAAGTTCACCAGATGACTTTCTCATTAGAGTTTTCGAAAGATGCAAACCATGCGTTCAGGTACATATTCATTTCCTCTGATATGAATGTTTATTTCAAAATGTCTGTTAGCAGCAGGAATGTGACATTGCACATACAGAGTAAGCACAGGAGAGCAGAAAAATACAGGTACTATTCCTGTTATTATCCCATCTGCATTTTGACCTTAGCTAAATTACACTGAACTTGTGCTACCTCAATTTCTTTAGTTTAACATTGATATCAAGATATTTCATTCCCTGTGTAACAAAGCTAAGTACTTCTTTATATAAAAATGTGAGAACCCTTAGCAAAATTGATTCAATGCAAATAAGCTAATGCAATGCTATGGTTGGGAATCTGAACAGAGAACTCTCAAAAACTGCAAAGGCAAACTCCCACAGCAATTATAAAGTAGGTCATATTGAACGTATGCGTTAATGCATGGAGGGGCATATCCTTACTCAGTAAAAATTGCAGTGCCTTTCAACAACCAGGCACACTTGGGTTCAAACCCAATGCACTGTTTTCATAGCCTGAAAGTTGTATTTTCATTTAACAAGACTGTGTAAGAGATAATGCATTGTTTGCATTATATCCAATCGCTTCTGATACTGTGCTCTATTGATCAATGTTTTATTTCCTTTCATATTGACATTGTGGGAGCATATACGTAAATCTGCAATGACACTACTTCGTTTGACATTGTAATATTCCCTGTACAGCTGCATTTATATCATTTGCAGCCCTTTAGAATGACAATAACTCCCATGAAATCAAATGATGAGCTATTATTATCACAGAAACATAATGAAAAATAACTAGCTTGGAAGCTGGATAGTAATATATTAGCTACCAACCCAAGCACTTCAAAATACAGTTGTTTTTTTTTTAACACAGTATATCCTAACTAAGTTTATCTTCTCATTTTTTCTTCTATTTGCACTTATAAAAATCTGCCTTGGAAGAGATCCATTTGTCAGTAATTGTCAAATGAACATAAGGATGATTATGTCACAGGTCTATCTAATTAAATGGTCAACAGCAGACACTTAGCCAGATGAGAAGCAGAGCATTAATACATCCCAGGGAAAGTACTCAGGAACATCTGAACATCTTGGGATAAAAGTTGTACCATCACTACAACATCTAATAGCTTTCTCTCAAATTTTGTAATACCCTTTAAACAAATTCTCATAATTTTTTCCAGTAGTATGCTCTGCCCTAAGAAGAAATATGTTTCCTGTTGTAAATTAAAAGAAAAATCACTTTTTCTGGAATATAAATTCATGAATAAGAAGTGATAGATATCTAAATACAGATGTTTATTCTAATAAACTGAACTTATCTCTCAATTACAGGAAAGATATATGTCTATGTGGAAAAGCTTAGCCAAACTGTATTACATATTAACTTAGTTTTTGCTAACAGTGATCCTGTATATAATCCAAAGAAAGCATTTACAATGTACTTAAAGGGCTCGAGTTTTTTAAAGCTGTATTATCTTTAAAAAGTGGAGATATAAATTAAAGCTGTCTCAAAGACACAACACTACCACAGCATTTTTTAATGATGTGCCTCTGTGGATTCAGTACATTTGCTTCTGAAAGGTAACTCCATATGAAGCATGTTGATTAGAACTGATATCAAACTCAATGATGTTTTCTGATATCCACATCTGATGAATTTAAATTCACTATTTTCATGAAAGACTGTTTATTCATCATAAAGGCCAAAATCCCTCCTTTTTATTAGTGAATTTTTTCCAGCAGAGTTGTCATTGTCTTTCATCTTGTACAATAAAAAAAAATACCAAAAAACAACAGAACCAAAAAACTAATTCTGATGTGGGGATTACATTGTACATGTAAAAATAATTTTCTGCAGGAACTCTTTAAAGTGCAGGTGAGCAGTAATTGCCTCTAACTATTTGGCCACCTAGGTGTGATCTGGAGATTACAAACTGGTTAGCTGTTGGGATCCCCAGTTTTTGCTTCCACAACTGAGGCAAACAGCAGCAAAACTGAAAACTCCTGAATTTTACTACAACAATCCTGTAGTACTGCTAAGCAAAGGAGACAGTATGTCTGTAACAAAACTGATCCTCCGAAGAGGTTTCTAGCAGGGACTTAATCGTGAGCTATCTAGCAGTAGTGCAGCATCCACAGTGCCTGATTAATTAGGTTATCCTCTCTGAGGGAGCTAAAGCCTCCCACACTGAATCTCTCCTCTGCATAGCAGCAGCTATTCTTGCTCTGCAGTTGCTAATGCTTTTGAAAACTAACAGTTCACTGGGGGCTGGTTACTTCTGAATCAAAGCACATCCCAGGTACTGTGTGAGGATGTGAAATACTGGCTAGATCCCAGTTCCCCAAGACCTGAACAAGCTGCTGCACCAATCAGTCTAGCTCTCCTCTTTCTAACACTGCACACAAAGCTCCTGTTTATTACAGTCCTTTCCCCTGGGAGAGCTGATCAATCCAGAGGCATCTAGAAGCTAATGCATAAATCTGTCTTTTAATATCTTTTTTTAAATCAAAATCCAGAGAGTGGCAATGAAGAAAATCACTCACAAAGTTTTGTTGCAGAGATCCTCTTCTGTTGTTGTACTGGCCAGGCTTCCCATAACCCTCATTATTAGGATAGGAATTACTACCCTAATTCCAGTAGTAAGTTTCCCAACACAAGCTCACAAGCTCACAACTGTGGAGTATTTTTTCACTGAAGATAATTTTGATGGGAAATTACAGGACATTTTGGAAAAAGAAAATGTTCTTTCATAATTTTGCACTGCAAAACTGCAGTTTAAGAGTTAAAAAAAAACCAGCTCATTTTCAGGGGTTAAACCATTCAGATTAAAGGATTAATGTGAAAAAAATATGTATAAACTTTGACTAACAAGCAAATATTGCTACGAAGTGGTAACTGTAACTTCTATTGTCTAAACTGTCTCAGATACTTTTTCTAAGAAATTATATCTGCTCTTGTCACAATGGGGACTTATATTACTGCATTTAACTGGAACTTTATGGAATCATACTTGTGTCTTCTGGACTTTTTAAAATTACACTAATAACTGATCAAAATATTGTACTATCCCAGTTATATCTTTATGATTTTAGGAGTTTCTCTGTTGTTTATTTTGTTTGTGTTGATTTGGGTTTTTAAAAGCTTTGAATGCCTCACGGTATTCGCAACAAATTCAGCTTGATTTTAATGCTTCTGCAGTGACTACTGCAAAGCTTCTTAACTTTTACACTATAATGCAGTCAATGTATTTATAGTTCTTGAAAATGTCACATGGCAATGTTATGCCAGGGACAGCACATCTCAGAGACTCCTTAATATGTCTGCATTGTTGTATTCTATTTGTAGAGGCATTTTTGTCAGCAGCGATGAAGAAACAGAGCTGCTGCTGCAGCTCTTCCAATAACATTCAAGCTTATAGTTGACCCAAGGGGCTCACATTATGACATCCATATTTAATTTAACAATAAATCATATTTTCATGGACTAGAGTATTGCATTATAACCTCACTGTTTTATGTGCAAGGGAATGCAGCAAAAGCAGGCTTGTAAGTATCTACAATACAGACTAAATGTTTAGTTCACGAGAGCAAGGTTGGAGTGTACAGTGACAACAATAAATAAAAGGTTTTATAACAATTCTTAGAAGTCTGAGGCAAAAAGGACATAAAAAGCTATCCAGAAGAGACTGCATTTAACTTGAAGTTCAATTTTTAAAATCTTAACTGCAGCACCTTGCTTACTGTCAGTTCTAGTTCTGCTCTGCACTTCCCATTGCAGTCAGCATTCTCTGTATCTCATTTTCTCTTCTGCTTCATTCAAGCATATTTAAGGAGAAAATTAACACCATCTGAATCTTGAGCTTTACCCATCCTTTTCTCCTCACAATCATTTCTCCTTTTTGCCCTGCATCTTTTACTGCTGACCTTCTAGCTGAATCCAAATTAAATGTTCATATGTTTCCTATTTACTTCCAAATCTAGTCCTGCTTGTTCACATTTATTCTTGCTCATCTCCCTCTTATTTGCCTCTGCTCATATCACATCACATCATCCTCAATTTCTTTACTTTCTATTTCTACTAACTTCCAGGACCTACTTCCTGCAGCAGTCTGCAACCTAAAAATAATTTAATTCATTTTTTCCTCCCCATCAGCATTATTAGTAATCTTTTACCAGCCAGACTATGGAATACCTTCATTGCTCTTCTCTGTCAGCTGGCACCACTGCTCTCCTCCACAGACTTTATAAAACTACATTATCTTTCTTAGAAGGCTCCACTTTTCAAAACTAAGTACTTTCAAATACCTTTTTTTTCTTTTTTGGCAGCCTTGATCTTTGGCCTAGACGTCATCCTTAACACACATTACATAAAATTAAGAAAGAGCAACTGTAGTAAAAAGCATTTGACTACTCTGACCCATGTTCTCTTTTTACCTCTCATCCAGATTTTTGTTCTTCATCTCTTCATGCATTGTATCTAAATTAGATTTTCAGTTCCTTGGGGTAAGAAGACATCACTTTCATTTATCTGTAAAGCACCATGCATGCTTATGGCTCTTTTGAGGTGCTAAATATGTATATCCACATTTCTTAAAATATTGATGTTTTTATCTATTCATATATTGCAGAAGCAACATGGCAGCAGTTGCACACATTTATAATAGCAATGATATGATTTATAGTAGCTGCATGCTGCTCTCTATTTCCTAGTTCATATTTACATTGCTCATTCTGGTCTTTTTAACTAACTAAAAAATAAAAATCTCAATTTTCTCTGACATTGTTGATTTACCAATTAAGGACAGCTCCTGACCTCCAAAATCGTGTCATTTAAATGGTCCTGATGACAGAAAAAAATTTAGGAATTTGGGCCATGTAGCTTGCGAGGCATTGAAGTGCTCTGATTTTCAGAGTACTAGAGCATAACTCTTTCCAAAACACAAGATCTTGAAAATGGAAGATCCTTATTATTTTGAAAATTTTGGATGAAAAAACTAAGATAACCAGTGTAAATATGTATCTTAAAAGTGAGGAAGGTTTTTAATTAAAAAAAAAATTAAATGGTGATACTATCAATCTAATTACAACATAGTAAAATATTTCTAATAACAACTGCAGTAACAAACTGTAAATAATAGTAGTTCTTTGTAGTCAAGCATGTTTATTTCTTGGTTAGTCAAAAAAGTAAGTAGATGTTTAAGTCCCATAGCAGAATCTGCACAGTCTCCTGTCATGACTCAAAGGCCCTTGCATGAGTGGGTCTGCACTAATAATTTCAAAATTTAGCTCAAAAGATAAGGAATTATCACAGAGTAGGCACCGTATGCAAAGCAATTAAACTTTTATGCTTCATGTAACACTTAATAAATGGTTAAGCATTTAAGCACTGAATAAAGTGAACATCTTTAAGTGTCCTGCTTTGTATCAATCTGAGCTGAAAACTTGAAATGGGTTGTTCATTCGTGGGTCATTACATGTGGAGTGGCCTTGACAAATGTTTACTCAGAGTAGTGGGCACAAAGTCACATGGGGATAATGTTACTGCCATTTCTTCACAGAGTGCAAGCAGCTGATGGGTTTAAGAGCTATATTATCTTTGTACAGAGGGACCCATTTCAGCCAGCATTCCGCCATGCTATTTTACTGGATAAAATGATAAACTTCATGTCAACCTGCAAATATAACTAAACCTGTGTAAGGTTGCACTGATTAGACTCAGACCACATACACATTTAAAAGTATTTTTGGACTGAAAAAAATGATAAAGGCAAATTTTACTCAACTCTTGATATTTTCCAATAAGCATCCACCTCCAAGCTAGTCCCATTTATTTGTTACTATGCATAAAGAGAACTGTGTCAACAGATGCATTACAGTGGGATTCATCAGACCTACCCTAAATATTTACTTCAGGAAAAGCCGTTGTACATTCTCAAACATTGTCAAAACAAATAGATTTGGTAAATTAGTTCAATTTCATTGAAGAGTGAGAATTCTGTGTTTCTTAATTTCTTTGCATCTTCAGAGAAAGTCAAATCCAGATATCTTGTCTACAAACCTAAAAGTAAACAAAACTCCTTGATAAAACTGTTGTCCAATGCCAACTAGTTTCCAGACATGGCTTGGGGTCAGATATGGAACAGCCCAGGAGGTGCTCTCCAAAGACAGCTGGTAGATGACCAGTCTGCTTCAGACAGAAAGAGAAACAATTCAGACAGAATTGGTTTCAGTGCTGGAAAAATGAACAGGAAAAAGGTCCTGTTCATCTTCTACTTAGTTGAAGAAAAAGAGGTAGTTGGCATGGAGTTTTGGATAATTGCAACTCTAAATTAAAAGGAAGAAGATAGAAAGACAGCTTTTAAGTGAAACAGTTTTTTAACAAAAACAGGGTTTTTAACAAAAGGATAAAAAAAGAATTTAAACAGCAAAAGTAAAAATTAAGCATAATAATATAAAAGCGGCCACAAAAAACTATTGAACTATGATATGACTTTCATGACTGTGATCACTTTGGACAAATACAATAGGGCACTAGCTGTTATCTAAATGAACTGGCATCTTAAAATGCATTTCGCTTGCTACATAGTGAGAAGATCTACTTCCAGTAAATTACTACAGAGAAGACTACCAAAAGAAGAGAGGTAAGGAAGGAATTTCCAGAATGTTGGAAATGGGGCCAATACAGAAACTACCTGTAAAGCATAAAAACAGAGCTTTGCCAGTGTTGAACAGTTTTAAGCACCCTTACACGAAGGCAGAGGCTGAGTTATAATGACTTAATGGCTGTGTACAGGAATTAGTTGTTACACAGACCTCACTGTGTGTGGGAGGTTGTATTCTGTGAGGATATAATGAGATGCAATGATCAGATTTTCAGGGGCACTCAACTATACATCCTAAGAAGCATTAATGATAAGCACTTTTTAACGTGGTTGCTCTGCTCAATGAAGAACTTTGACCTTACAAAATAAGTTTAGGAACAATGTATATATAGAGCACCTTTTCTTTTGCTTCCACACCAAGACTAAAACTACTTGTTTTCCTTTCAGCTAAACATTTTTTCTAATCACACCACTTTACTCTGATTTACATAAGTTTTAGCTTCAAGAATCATTGGTCATTGCTGAATGCAAATAAGCACATACTAAAATTATATTAGTTTTACACAACTGATCTTTCATCATTTTAAATTTTTCTGTAAAATCAGTCTGAAATACTCCCATCATTGACTGGCATCAAGTAGAGCAGGGTCACTTTGCAAAAACCCATTCTCAGTGATGTAAATTATAGGGTTATTATATGTATCCTAGAACCAGAGAAAGAAAAAGTTTTATTCAGAACAGATGTAAGAAAGCCCATAAAATCAGATGCATTACCCTCTATCTTTTCTAAGCTACAAACTAAAACTAGTTTTCATCAAATTGCACTGACCCTATTAACTTAATTTCCCATGAAGTGACCTTTTATGACTAACAATGGAAAAGCAAAACTGTGCAAATACCCATGAAGACAGTGAAATGACTTATTTTAATGAGAAGACTAAAATATCTTTCCTGCATTAGCATCTGCTTATTGTCACTGCTCCTTAACCCTTGGTACTGGCAGTCACCACACGTCTCCTTGCCAGGAGAAGATGTATGCCAGGAAAGCCTTACTGCTAGCATCAGAAAGATAATTTCTGGAGTTCAAAAGATGGTATAACACCGGTGTGTCATTTCAAATAGTAAAACAGATATCAAATAAAAAGTTAATAAGGAAACACTAAGGCTCCTACTCTCTATAGCCAGCATGAAAAAATTAAATTACAAATCCCAAGGTGACTCGTTTATTTATATCTTGTACAATATCTTATGCCATCCAGATGGGCTCCTAAAAAATCTTCTGCAGAATTCACAGAGGTTCTATCAATCTGAGCTATTGACACAAGTCCAAAATGTTTTCTCCAAATATTACCACAACTGCATCAGGGTTTAGCAGTAGTTTTTACACATTAAATCTGCCTTGTAACCTGTGGTACCAATACTGGGGCTATACCTTTTAAACAACCAACTAAAGCAATGTAAGGCCCATTAGTAATGATCATTCAATCTCCAAATGTTATGAAGCAATAATTTACATGAATATTGATCTTGATCCCCTGTTTATTAAGGATTAAGGCAAACCAAACTGATACAGGGAGCAGGATGCCATTTCCCAGGTCCATAATGGTTTTGCAGTAAGAATTGACTCCTGAAAATATTAAAGGAAACAAAAAGGGTTAATAAGAATTTTGTTACATTTTAACACTTGAAACAACCTCACTGCACATTTTCTCTATTATGAGATGCAAATATTTTCTCTCAAGTGCATGCTGACTACTGTTACAAGACCCCAGAGTTGGCAAAAATGCTCAGCACACAAAATCTTCCAACCAGGCACATAAAATGAAATGAGGATGCAAATTTTCAAAATAGATCAGTGGACAGCAACTCCCCAGGAAAAACATAATTCTGATGGGTGCTGGTCACATGAAAATATAATCCTTTCATTTAAATGCCTGAATGGCAGCCTGACTGCATTGCAAGATTCAAGCGTGTTGGAAGAAGCCTGATGCTTGAGAGCCTTCCCAGGTAGATTTGTTCTAATGAAATAATTTTTCTCCTTGAGAACTGTGTCTTTTAAAAACTTCAGTGCCACACTCAGCAAGGTAACTAAGCTGATCTTATATGTTTTGAACTTTGTTAGCTGGATTAGCTGTTTCCTCCAGAATGTTCCATTCTCCATCACTGTGCCAGCATCATGACAGAGACACTGTCACCATGTTCAACATTTTGCAATGGTGTTAGTTCAACATTTCACTTATTAGATGTATATTTTATTTAAGGCTTTTCATTGGGTTCTACAAGCATTTAGATGGTGTTTGAGGCGCTGGTCTCTTTAGCCACCAGCCTGAATGGCTGGACAATAGCCTATCTGAGAAACCATCTCTCACCCTCTACACTGCCACTGCTGCAGACTGCTCAGTCCTTCTAACTGCAAGAAGGAATTAGCTCACCTCTCTAAAAGCTCTTGACTTCTAACCTTTCTTGTCCCCTCTTGCTAAGACAGAGATCAACTTTAATTTCCTGGATGTGTTGTTAAAGCTGGCCAGAACTGGTGATGTATTTCTAGAGGCTTAAAAGGAATTCACCTTCTGCACAGATTTAGCAGTGGCTGACATGAATATGTTGTCTAAAGGACGACTTTTACACTGCTGAGAGGTCACTGTAAGTTTAAATATCAGGATACTTTAAGCTCTCAAATAGGCATTTTTAATTTTGCTTACATGCAAACACAACTGTATTGCTTTTAAACCTTCTGAAACACTAGATATTGAAATACACATCATAAGCTCTGGTTCAAAGAGTATCAATTAGCTTGCTCTTTTACTTGAACTATCTGGTTTACTGCAGTAATTGGAAAAGGCCAACAGTGGCCTTGAATTATTATTTGTTAAGCTAAGAGGCTCCAGACAGGAATAGGTCTCTCTCATGCTGACGGAATGTAGAAATCAGGCAGTCTTTGCTTCAGAGACTTGGGCTAAATATACCAAAGTGTTTAATAACCTCAGAAACCTAAATTTCATAAAGTTTTTGTGGGTTTTAGACTACCACATATCCTTAATAACACATAGATGCTTGTGAAATATCTATCTCAAGGCCTTGCTGCATTGAAACATAGAACTGGGAAATGTCTACAGAAGTAGAAAACACAGCAAAAAGTAAGAGGAGGAAGACTGAATTGCAAAGGTTAAAAAAAGGTATGCTTAGGAGGTTATGTATGGCTTAGATCATTATTCTTAACAGTTTCTGAACCAGAGGTTTTGTTTAATCCAAAGCAGGAAATTTTTTCATACTTCTATTATATATTCCTTGGTATTTTCAGGTTCATCTTACTGAGTATTGATGTTTGAAAATGCCAACACAGAATGCCATACTATCTTCTTCTTAAAAGGACAGTATTAGATTTCAACTTAACCCAGCTTCAAATGACTGATCTTAGGGATTCCTGCCAAATAGCTTTTTTAAGACAACGTTTACTGCAGCAATCAATTATGAATCCCTGATTTAGACAGTGACTTCTTCTAAACAAACAGGTGCATACACATCCCTTAGCACAGCAAGACTCAATAAGATTGTTTACAAAGTAATTCACAATAAATCTCACATGTAGTTTGCTTTTCCTTCTGAATGCAGCACCAGAAAAACTCATTAAATCCAGAGGAGATACGTGCCTGTGCCTGAGGATGCACCCATGCAAAAGAGAAAGGAATATACTAGACCTTAAATTTTGGAAAGCAAATTCTTGCATTTTGCAATAGCAGTTAGCAGCAAATACATCTTGATTCTCCTACTTTTGAATGGGCTTCTATTTGTCTTCAGAGAGACTGGGTGTTTTTTAACTCTTTGATGAGAATACAAGGTTTACTACATAAGCTTAAACTGGGAAAAAAAAATTCCTTTGCTGCTACGGGATCCTGTCCTCTCATATTCAACCCCTATGTAGAAGACACTAGCATTTCTCATCCTAACTTTCAGATTATAAATTATACAGTACCATTTATAACATCTAAGTGCAACCAGCTATAATTTATTTTTTACATCTCAATTAAACACCTCTATTGGAAAAGATTTATGTCTTTTGTTAGAAAATGAAGAGAAATAGAACTGTGTGCCTGAAAAATGTGAATGTCAATTCAAATTTCCAGGTTGTCTCATACCTTCCAGAGAAGGTTGAATTAGTTTGTCTGGATGTATCTGTGAGTCAGGTAGAAGCAGAAATACAGAAGAAAACATTCTTCTGAGGAAGTGTGTATATAAGGGTTTTGTGGAGAAAACCCAAAATTTTGGGGTTACAGATATTAAGGAGCAGTTTGTCAGTAGAAAGTGAAGGATTGTCCTTTTCTCCTTTTATCATCTTCTCTCCCCATTCTGATTCCCTAGCTTCATGCTGAAGTGAGGCACAACATCAAATTCTCACAGACTCAATATCCCCTTGCCTACAGTTTCTGTCTTCTGCACTGACACCTAATGTTTAGCAGCTCACTTTTTCTTCTCAGAGCACCTTCTAGGGTAAAAATAATTGTACAAAAATACTTTAAAAATTTGGTGTAAGCTTTAAGCTAAAGCCTGACACATCTTAGGAACAATACATCTACAACATCCCTGCTTTAAAAGACCCTACCTCAACCAAGTCAGAAACAGAATGGTTTTAAAGGTTTTCTACTGTCCTACATCTTAGGTGTGAAATTGGTAGTGAATCATTTGGTGTGAATGATTTTATTTAAAAGGATATTGCTTTAAGCTTTCTAATTCTTCACATGCTCTTTGCAAAAATGTTTATATAGAAGATGATGGCCTTTCCATGCTATGCAGTTACAATTGCTTCAACAGATCACTGCACAGCAGAAGTGAACTCCTGCCTAATGAAAGTTGCCCTACTTGGAGTTCTGCCAATGCCCTTTCGTTAAATGTAAAGTTCATAATATTAATCAGGCAACTGCTTATACTGGGGATCAAGTGAACATTTTCTGAAATTACAGCTGAGTTTTGTCAAAATGTTAGCTTTCCTTACCAAGTGCATTCAGAATGCCCGCTTGCTATCTCCCACTCTGACAACTAAATAAAAAAGCCCATTCAGTAGGCAGCTTGCTGAGGTTTTACAGTGCCTGCAGCCCTAGCTGAAGGGATATCAGCACAGGAAAGAAACCACAACTACTCAGCCAAATTTAAATTCAACACACCACAAAAAGCATTCTGAGGGAAAGAGAAGCTGTGCCAGTGAAAGTGGGCCATGTATTGTAAATTTTGGTGGCAAAGAAAAAGCTTCAGTTCAAGCCTCTCTGGGATACTGGCACATGTATCTGGCATGCTCTGCAGGGAAAAATGGGTGGTTGGTCTGTTTACAGCGGATTTACCAGCCCCTCTTTTCTGAAATCTTGAAACAAAGGCTCCTCCACTCTCTGGTGAAAACCTTGATCTGCAGGATGCAGAGGACAGGCTGCTGTCTACTGAACAGCCAAGCTCTACATGACCAAAATTCTGCAGAAAAAGATTGCTTCTGCTGGTACCACCCTAGTACAGATAAGGATAACCTGAAGAGTATTTTCTAAGAAGTTCAATCCTTTGTAGCCTTCCATCTTTGCAGTCTCCAAACCAGAAGAAAGGAATTGCCAAGGCAAATACTTCCTAGAAGTATAAAGATATACATCTTCTTGGTTGAATCGAGATGCAGAAGAGTAGGAAGCAGAACTGAGATTCAGAAGTTCATTCCAATATACTTTACATTCTTTCTCTATGGAATATTATCCTCCAAGCATACAAGAAATCTCAGCCAGCTTCTTTGATTCTCGCATTGTTTCTGGTTCAGCTTCAGTTGCTTTTATTCTTCACAATGCTCTTTATTTCTTCTTTTTTCCATTCCCTCTGTTTTGCAGGCACAACTGCCCTTTCCTGTCTTTTCCTAGTGAGTGACCTTAAGCTCTCCCCCAGTCCACACCAATGGAATTAAAATAAATTAATCACAAGTAAAACAAATTTTATATCTGACTCCTAGAAATCTGACCAGTTTATTTATGAGCTGTATCCCTTTACACACTGCCTGCTGAGACTGTGAAAACTCATCTTTTCAGAGCTTCTGTTTGCCAGAGAATTAAGCATACTTCCTATCATTCTGAAGAATCCTCTCTAATATGCTAAAGAAAAATGTCTGGAAAAAGTATGTCCCTTAATGCAAAATAGTCAATGTGAAGTTCAGCACATTGGAGTATACTGATAAGCTATCTAAATGCACTTGCCAAATGAGATAACTTGTCTATTGTAAGCCATCCAAAAATATTCTCATGGCTAGGATCCCAGTAAGTATAAACATTCTGATGAAGCAAAATGATTTAGAGTTACAATTAAAAAAACTGGAGTAAGCAAAAAGATACATAGGAAACATAATAATAATCCTATCCCAAAAGATTGTGTTATCCGAGGGGATCTAGAATATTAATTAGTAAGTTGTTGCAAACCTATAAAAAATCATCCTATAATTACTCTGAAAAAAAGTTGCAATTTCAAAGCTACACTGCAGAATAGCATACTGGATTAATTATGCCAGACTGCAGCAATAACCTTGAATTAAAGCTGCAACCTTCTATTTTTAAGAAACAATTGCCTTTCTGGTTGATGAAACCTGTCGTCCCATCAGGTAACAGACGTGACCAGGAAAGAGAAAAGCAATAATGAGTCAATCCAAGCTGTTTGATACATTTCAAATCTTCCTCCCACAGAGTGTAGCTGCCACAAGCTACATCACCAGTCTGGTTCTTGAAAACTCCATCTCCTCCCTGATGAGTGAATATGTCCCAGACATTAGGGCCCTTTCCATCTGCATTCCAGCCTTCTGCTTGAAAAACAAAACTTGGTCATTACACTTTTGACATCAAAAGACATATGTTGCAACTAAATAATTTATCACAAAGTAGGTGCAAATCCCATGGGCAAATTGAGAAGCATCATCTACCTACTCTTTATATTATTTAAATTTACTAGGAATTTTCAAGCATTAATATACATTTGCATTAGGTTTTGCAATTATTCATATTTTTACTTGCTGCTAATTATTTGAAAATCATGTTAAAAAAAAAAAAAATTCAGACTTCTAACACTCTTCATACTTCCTTAGCCAAAAATCAGATGTTTGCCACTCTTGAGATATTACAGGTTTTCACAAAGGGCATTTTCTAATGCAACTTCCATCCATAAATGTAAAAGATCAGTCCATATCAAAGAAAGCCTTTAGGGTATGAGAAATACATCCAACAAATAGGCACTTATGGCTTTCAGGATGTCCTTTGAAAATCTTGACAGTTTGTTAAAAAGAAAGGAATGCCATTATGAGCCATGGCCCTAGGCACATACAAGCTGAATTAATAACACAGCTCTAAAAAGCTTCAGCTTTTTGTTTAGCCAGACATTCACAGAAATTAATTTTGAATGTTCAAAAGCGCTGCAACATTTTCCCAAACTTTCAGAGTTTTAGGATATTTCTTCACAATTCCAAAATTGAGATACACAGATTACCATTAAAATATTCAAAGTTTAGCTGTTGTCTGAGATCTAACAACATATAATATTTAATTTGAATAAATGCACCTCTCTTCATTAGAAGTTTCTTTGTCTTTCCTGAGCCATGCTATAGCTGAGGCAAACATTACTTTTTTTTGTGGAGAGATCTGTAAACTTACTTTCCACTGTAAACCCCCGTAAAGTGTGATTTAATCATTAAACCTCAAAATGGCCAACCTCATTTACCACCAAGATTTTTCAGAGTCCCAGTGAATGCACTGTTCCAGGGTTATTCTTTAAAAACTAAAATGACATTGTGTGTTAAAATTATGTATAAATTAAATATCAGTTGGGTTATAAGATTAATAACTATATAATAGCTACATATCAATCCTCAATAAAAGTGTTTTAATAATCAATTAGTAGCATAGAAATTAGAGATGGAGAAGAACTATTAGGAGGTCATTGAGTCCATCCCCTGCCAATGCAAGATTGCTCCCTTAAGTATATTCAGTACTTAATATACATCTGTCTTATTAAATCTAAGTTTAATGCAAGGTTAAGCATATTGAAGACACTTAATTTAAAGCATTACTAAAATTTGTAATATCACTTCTATAACCTAGCTTTTCAGAGATCATTGTCACATTTCATGGTCTTTACAAAATTTTATTGCAGCACACTAACACCCATACATCTACATTTGGTTGGTCAGTAAATTAAATTTTACATGGGACAACCTTCAAAGTAGGTCAAATTTTAGATCCAGCCAGTTTGAGTTTTTCTTAATCTCAGATTTTATGATAGACTTGGTGCTCTGTCTGTATGCTCCTCAGAAAAACACAACACTACAAGTTTTCTATATCCTGCTTCAAATTTCAAACATGACTGCTGAAATAAATAGTCATCTGAGAGAAGCGCAGGAAATAACAAATAACAGTAATTCTTTGATGGTACCTAGAGTTCTGAAGCCTTTAAGAGCAGGCTTCCTGCACCATATTGATTTGATAGTGCTCTTTTTTCCATAGGGCTGGAATGAAGGGAAGAAAAATCTGCCATAACAGGCAGATAACACACCTTTGGTTAAGAATCGTCATCTAGAGCAGAGGCTGAATGATCCCTCTTTTTTGTCTGCCTTCCTCCAGCAGAGGCAGTGGGAGTGAGGAGGAGAAGCATTTGATTTTTAGCAGAGACTAACAGCACCACTCCAGCGCTCATCAGCCACTGCAAAGCCCTGATGGGGCGGGAGCAAACAGATCCACTTTCAAACATTCCTGACACTGTTCAGAGACTTCTCTGTACAGCATCGTGTGTCTGAGCCACCTGATGGAGTGTAGGAAGGAATCCAGCCGAGGCAACAGAAAGCTCTAGATACATTAGCGCATCCTGCTGAGCCACAATTAGTCTGCAGAGCTCTGCTCTGCTCCAATGAGCCAAGCTTGCACCTCTGATCTTGCTCAGAAACTTCCCTGTTACACAGCTCTCCATAGGCATAACTGGAGTTTTAGTGAGCTTTGGGGCCAGGAAAGAACAGTGATGAGGAACTGATTTTACACTCAAAATGTGTGAATTGGATACCAAATCAGCACATGGCATGCCATCAAATGAATAATCTACATTATTATGATACATGTTTCCCATACTCTGCAATTATTACAACAGAAAGAAATGCAATGCTTTTTCAACTTGTGAAGCTCCTAAAGCATGAATATTACTGACAAGAGTATATAAGTTTTCACGTACTTTTCCAAGTACACTTTTCCTCTAATTCAGCTGTCCTTTAACCTTTGGGAGTGAAACTTTCTTGACCTGGTCTCTGACCAAAAAATGTAATTTTGTTTGAATTAATGCAGTTCCATTATTTGGCATATGAAAGAAGTGAAGAAAACCACTTTTACCATTACAAGAATTTTTTGCAACTTTTCCCCAAGAAAAAAATCAAGCAGAGAGTTAGAATTTAGCATAGAAATGGCCCTCAGTAAGAAGAAGTGCTTTTGAATGTTCTGGTGCAAATTGATTTTGATTTGACTGAGTCATGAACCTTTGAAATCTGCACTTTGAGCATGCAGAGTACAATTGGTATGATTTTTTAGCGCTTTGAAATATACAGAGTGGAGAAGGTTGTGCTGTGCATAAATACATAGCTGACAGTAAAAAAATAAAGTAGCCTGTCAGCTCGTGCCTCTTCCACTGTGTATCTTGTGATATGCACAGCAACTGAGTTTGGACTCCACGAGAACTATTGCTTCAATCATTCTGCCCCTAAGTCGGAAGCTGCACAGCCTCTGAAGCTTTCAGGAGAAGGAATTCCCTGTTGAGTTTCTTACTTCTGCAGGAAAAGGGTCATTTGAGTAGTGTCTAGACCATATTATAGATTTTTTTTTATGTTTTCCCCACTCAGAAGTCTTAAGAAAGTTCATTAAAAATACATTAAGAGAACATTAAAGTTGCACATCTAGCCACTCAAAAGGCAGGAAATTATAATGCACACACAATTCACATTTAAAAAATTAGTTAGAAGAGCTATGTGCATTGCAGGACTCGAGTTAGAATCTGGCCCAGAATATTGATTCCCTGGGAACTGCGAGCTGTGCAGTCTATTAGGTGAAGTGAACTGAGCTCGTTAAAAGGTACTGAGCATGGGCAAGTACTCTCAATTTCAGCAATAACCAAGAACTAAAGGCTACATCCTCAAAGACAATTTAGGATCTACAACTCCCATTTAGGTACTGAAATCAATGGAAGTTAAGTGTCTGTATGCTGCAGGGTATAATATGAGAAAATCAGGTCTGTATGTATTTTGAAGGTTTATAAAGACAGATTTATGAAAGGATAAAGTTTGGAGGGGTTATAGCTGCAGGTGTCTCTGTGTTTATGTGTTTACATTTCCTAATCTGCAACATATTTTCATATTGTGCTGGGCAAATCCCTTCATCAGTCTCTCTATTCAGTTGGGATCATGACACATGTCCCTGGGGGACAGCCCCCACAAGTCCAACTGTTAACCTCTCATTGTTTTTCATAATCTTTGGAGAAGAATTTCTAACTGAAGTCTTCCTATGAGTACTGATGTCTGATGGGGCAGCTCTCCCACCCAGTTTCAAAATAGCCAAGAGCAATCTACTTGAATTAGCTCTATAGAAACAATATAAGTAGATGAAAAAATTACTCAAGACTGCTTCCTCCTCTCCTCACCCCTCTCCCCCAATAACTAGCTCCATTTCCATTACCTAGCCATTCCTGAGATTTGAAACGTCTTCTACCTTCTTCTTACTCCTCAAGTCAGAAGTGTTTAAACCAAAGGGCTAAATGGATTTGCATCAGAACTAGTGTCTACATTACAAGGCAAAGATCAAGCACTCTCCTTCCTGGGTCCAGACTTTTTGTTCACTTAAAACTTCTTTAACACTTTGATAGCTAAAATTTGACACCTTCAATTTGATATGCTGCTGTAGCTGCACCCCAAGCAAATTCAACTGGAAAAGCAATATCCTCCAGCACTGTCTGCAGAGGACAGGTGAATACACAGCATTATGTGTGCTGTGGAGCTGTTGGTTTCATTTGCAGACAGCACTCCCTGGCTTGATCACTCTTCCACTTGTTACAAGCAGATTCTATATGGAAGACAAAAATAAACCCTGTGCAGCTTCACACACTGAGGGGTAAGACATGCACTTTGCATATCTTGGGATTAAAGTGGAGAGGTTCAGCTACCAGAAAAAGTGGAAAAGGCAGCAGTGGAAAAGACTAGGGTGGTCACGGTAAAAGGGCTTCTCCTAATACAAAGAATGAATATGCAAAACAGGTCCCTCTTTCCCTTCACTTGCCTCTCACCTCTCCATACTTTGTGGACCCTCTATTCAATATAAGTCCTTTAGCCACCAGGCAAAAAATAATTTCCACCAGTAAGTGTCAAAAACCAGCAGTCCCTCTTCTCACATCAATTTTTTTTTTTTCTCTTCCAACACCAAGAAAATGTGCCTGCAGTAGCTGAAAAAGGATATTTTAGCCATTACATGTTTTGCAGTGGAAACCAATGAGTAGACAAGCAAGATTCGTATGGGAGTACAGACAGAACAGCTATCTTTCTCCTTCTCTAAAACCCCGTGGATGCTCATTTTTTTAGAGCAGCAATGACAACCTTATGGCATGTGTGCCGGAATCAGCATCTGCAAAACAGCCCTCAGGTCTCTTCCTCTACCTTCTGTCAAGGCTGTTACTGCTCTCCTGTCAGCAGACTGAAAAGGGAGCAGCAGCAGGAGGAGAGTCAGGTAACAAGTGGGATGGTTGAAAGTAGTTTACTGTCCCTCTCCAGGAAACTGCAACACCTGGCACACTAGATGGCACTACTGCAATTTTTTATTTTTTTTTTAAACTTATTAGTGCTTTTCTCTCATTTATTGTAACACTACATGCACACTGCTTTTGCCAAGGTCAGTATTGGCACATATTGGACTTATGTAATATATCACTGCTATTCTTCTTCTTTACTCCACTTAACTCTCTTGACTCTCAGAACTTTCTGGGTGAGGACCTACTTCTGCAAAGCATTACACAGGTAACTGACATTTTCTCTGGTAATGAAAATAAGAAACCTTACTATGCATAGGAAAGCTACTAAGACAGTCAATGCACATACTTTTGCCAAGAATGCACACAATAAAAGAATCAACTTCTTAGAAAAAAATAAATTCCTTTGTAGAGACACAGGGAAGCTGATTTAATTCCAAAACGAATATTGCAGAACCAGACAGTGCAGATGCAATGCAAAATAATTTGGGCTTTCACAGCAGGCATATATTTCCTCAAGTGTCTTTCATAGGAAAGGTAAAAGCCCCTTGAATACAAAGGAACAAAGGGGAAATGAGCCACAATATACTAATTTGTTTCCAAAACACATGCTGACACATAGTCTCGGCAAACATGCATATCCTTCATGTGTATTATACAGGTGATCAAAACCTGATAAAATGAACTAGTCAATGTTCTCTTATTGATGCTGAATATTCAGGCTTTCATCTGCAAGATAAGGACAGTTAACGGCAAAACTCACCAGAGCCACCTTAAATTATGATTAATAAGTATTAATAGACCAGAGTAATAAAGCTTATTTTTTACATCATTAAGTGTTACTGGTAGGCACCTTTGAAAATGTAAGTAAATTTAAATTTTACCCTGAGAATAACACAGTTCAATTTCACAGGAGATATAATAAAAATGTAACTCAATAATAGGGAGAGAGGGGCAGACAGGATATATTAACAATAAAATTCCAATAAAAAGTTTTCTAAAAATGCTTAAGCATAAAAACAAGGCTAAAAAGTGTCACTGCTGATTCTCTATCAGGAATCAACAGAGATGGGTTTTGAGAGAGATTGAGTAGGAGAAAAATATTCCATAAGCAGTCTGGGGGAGAGTGAACAAAATTTGCCTCAGAGGTTAAGACAGATTCACAGTAACGAGATACCAGCTTATGTCAGAGAAGCTGCACTGATAGCAGCTAAGATGAAACATTTCTGGCAACCCAGATTCTACATTTGTGATCCCACTTCTGGTTGTATTTCTGGATTCATAAGCCACTCCTTAGTGCAGTGGTGTGGCTTGAAATTAAATCTTCCTTAGACCCTCAGCATGGCTCCTAGGATGCACTCACCTTCTTACTCTGATAATTTCCCCTACATCTAACAAATAACCTGGCCTCAGTGTGAATTTCAGTATTCCACTGTCCCACGCTTTTTTTCAAGCCATATACCTATATAAAACATAAAGAGAACTCTTAAACTCTATCTAGAGGCAGTTTTTTCCAGACTATACTTAAGGCCTTCACATTTGCACTGGCACAAATGTAACCAAATGAGCTCAAGGCAAGTATGCATAAAAAAAAACAAACAGCATTCAAAAGTATTTGGACAAAGACATCTTTGTCAAATCAATTAAAAACAGGAGTAATCGGCCCTGATAATACAGGTTAGCTACTAACTTTACAAAATGTGAGTTGTTTTATCAAGGTGAAAGAAGAATAGAGTTTAGTGTTGGACTTCAAGTCACGTGGGGTTAATTATTATTAGAAGAATTGTATCTTGTCAAAAGGAGATTTTCCTGACTGAATTGATGTTTCCTATTATACATATCCTATTCCTATTATTAATAGTATTTACTATGGAGTTTTGAAATTAAATTTTGAAGGGATGGTGAAAATAAAAATCTTGTTCCTGAAATTTTACACCATGCATGGACCAGTAGAAAATTATACCTTCTTTGGAAGCAAGACTATGTCTCTGAAACAGCCAAAGACAGAAGTTCATATCTTCTGTGGGTTCTCTTTGTAATTGCTACTCATAAATTTAGCTTCTCTCTCTGGCAACATAACAGAGCAGCTATTGAGAAACAAATTTACTACAACACTTTGAAGTCTGCCAGACAATCTTGCTTTTTAAGCAGTAATACAAAATTAATGAATAGAGAGCAGAAGATATACTGACATATGTCTGACTTTTCACCATATACTGTATTCTTTAAGATATTTTAGCACTGGGCTTTAGCAAGGTGCTCTCAATTAAGTTATGGAGGCACCATACTATCTTGCACTGTGGCTGCAGTAGAGAACTCATAACTTTGATTCTCTAAATTCAGCCTTAATTAGAAGCCTCTCCTGGATTGTTGATTAGCCTTTCTTCTCCCATCACCAATGTGTCAAAATTCTGTTCCCAAACTTAAATCAAATTGGAAATGAACTATCATGTTGACTAAAATGAAGGGTGATGACAAACAATGAAGGGTAATGATAAACAATAACTTTGAAGGGAGGCATTTAGTGCAGTACACAAAGATTAGTATTACTTCTGATCACATTTAATAGCTTCAATAATGAGCTGGAAGAGGGAGTAAATGGTACATTAATGAAATCTGCAGATCTATTAAACTAGGAGGAGCTGAGCACACTGCTGAAAATAGAGAAATAATTCAAGGGTTCTTGGGAAGATTAGAAACACCAGCAGAATATTGCAAAGAGATTCCATTTAGAAAACAGATGAATAATATTTTGGTAAAAAATCAACAGATGGTAACAGGTAAAAATCTGGAGAGCTGTAATGCTGGAAGAGATTTAAAATTAAGAACATCAGGAAAACTAGGCAGGAATCTGCAACTGAGCAGTAGATATAAACTATGAAATTTGGGCAAAACCAGTAAAGAATAAGTAAACAAATAATGACTCATCTTAAAGCAGCTCTACAACCATCAGTTCTCTTCTGTGTACAGCACGGGCACTGGAAAAACAGACAATCAGTCAGATGGTTAGTGATTTTACAGCTATGGAACCTTTTCCTGGAAAAAAACTTAAAAGTAAGCCATTCATATAACAGTGTTGTCCTTCATAAAGTGAATGACATAACAGTGAGCCACTGGCTAAAAAACATAAAAAAGCCCAAGACTGAAGAAATAAAATATTCTCCCACTGCTTCTGGTAATTGAATCATGCAGCTTGAATTTTTTTATATTCCTGAGGAAACTGCCAATGGATTGCCAGCTGCTAAGAGCTTTCCAACACCAGATATATGGGTACAATATCTTGGAGACCTAAAGCTAGTTGTGAGCAAGTTAGCTGTATTTGGGGAGTTCACACAAATTAATCTTGCCAGGAATAACTCTACACAAACTATAGTGGAGGGCCAAACTAGTGTTACATCACTCCCTGAACCAGAAAGTCTCAGCAATTCAGCACGGCAACAGCGTTAGGATGTATAGTAAGTTTGTAAAGTGATATTCCATATTGGTCATCAGTCTTCAGGAGTCCTTGATAGTTCTTGGATGTTGAAGGCAATTGTTCTTTATTGCTGAGTGCCTCCATACAGTATTTTAAAGTGGGCTTGTCTGCCCAGGAGTTTGTCACTGTCACTGCATTGTGACACAACACCGGGTGCGCAGAGCAGGGCGTTGATCCACAGCTTTAAATTTGCACACCTCAGTAGAAAACCTGGCAGAAGCCCTTTCATGTAAAGCCATGCTCTATTCATTTATATCTTGGCAAGCCCTGCTGTTCCATACTTCTGGATCACTCATCTTTTAAGCGAACAAGCTTAAAAACAATGAGCCATCATGCAAAAAATATCAGGATAAAAAAAGAGGAAGAGATAGATATATGAAAAACAACACAAAAAATACCTAGAAGTATAGGCAGGCCCTCAGGTCCCTTGTTGAATGCATTCTGAGACAGCACCCTTTCACTGGTGTTCCAGGGAGAGCTGTTTAAATTTTCCAGAAACTGAGAGTTTCAAGATGTTTGCAGAGCTACCAACTGGCAAACATGCTTAAAATTATCTTGCCAGGAAAATATCTGCTGCAACTTATCAGTTTGGCTGCAACTGGTTATAAAGAGACATCTGAATTATTTTAGCTAAACTTGATAACATTTTTAAAATAGAAGGCAAAGTCTTACACGTTTGAAAATGGCACAATTTCCCTGTTTATGCCATGAATCTGTAGGCTGTTTTGCTACACAGCTAAATCTTTGAAATCATGTACATAGCATCTTCACTGGACATATTTAGTTCTGCTTTAAAATCAGTAAGCCTCATTTTTTACACTAGGTACACTCTGAAATCGCAGTAACTTATCCTCTGGAACATAATTTAAGTCCCTAAAACAAGGAGTCAAATTTAGCTGATTTGAAAATGTTTTTGTTTTGCTGTTTCTGAAATGTCTCCCTTCTTCACAGGCAAATCATATTCACCCTTAGAAACTTGTCATATTACTTGGTTTTTATTGCTGAGAGATTATATACATGATGTCTATATTATTCTCCCATTCTAACATTCACAACTTACATATTTCCTAGCACAGGAATGTTTTTAATTTCTTCTGACCCCACATGCCATCAACAGGACGTGTGCTGACATCACATCACATCACATGGCAGGGGCTGAAAACATTGCTGAGATGTTTGAATACTTACAGGCACAATATCTGTGGAGATCACTCACCAGAGCCAAACAAATTTGAAAGAAAACTGACACTGGTGAGAGCACATGGCTGAATAAATATCAGTGCTGCAACATGGTGGAAAGCCTGAAAAGCTGGTGCAGGTACCAGGCACCAGAGAACATACTTGAAGGAGACATTACACATGCTGGTACTAAGGGAAATGCTTCAAGCAACATCCACGAGACCACAAAAAAAGCAAAAATCAACACCATCAGATAAACTTGTTTTTAAAACTGAATTATCACAAAAAACACATTTTTTTTTTCATTATATGCAGGTTTTCTCACCAAAGCACTAATAACCTAAAATTTCTTAACAATTTTTACTGCATTTTATTTTTCCTTTCAAGGTTTGGGTTGTGGCGGTTTTCTTTTAATTTGTTTTTTGGTTTTTTTTTAATACTTCTTAGTTATTTTAACACCATCATAGAATAAACCAGGAAAAGATTCTACCCAGACCAATTTTATATTGGGGATATATTGACAAAACAAAATTATTTCAACATTTATAATATGCATAAAGTCCTGCTGAGTCCCACTATTTGTTTTCAGAATTAACTTGAAATAGTGCAACTAGTTTATACAGCACTGAAACTGTATCTTTCATTTTCTTTTTCTTCCAGAAATTCGGTTTCTCAAGTCACTGACTATGACTAATGACATTGACTATGACTTTAGCAAATATGCTTGAAAAGCTTCTTCCACCAGTCAGGATTAAGAAATGCCATTATATTAGTGCATTTACATAAAATTCACTTCCCTGTATCAGCAATATAGAACCATCTACTATTAAATGGCAGCACACTATGAGACACAGTAGTTGATATTACTTTCGAAAAGATTTGTGCTACCCCATTATCCTGTAAATATTTTTTCCTTTTGCAAGAAATACTATCCATTGTACTCCTTTTCATCCTGCAAAATAGTAGTGAGCACAATTGCTTGCACCTGGAAAAGGAGATGTACAACAGTACTTTAATTTGACAAATTAATTCAAATACCTCTTTGAAATTCAGTAAACATGGGTTATTTTTCAAACAACTTGAGTTTTATGCATACACACACACACACACAGATATATATATAGACTTCCAAACAGTATTACAGATGTGCTGTGATATCTCAGGACTGTGTTATTCTGGAAATACCACAAAATATGTACCTGACTCTGAAGCTAATCTAATAGAATAAAATGAAGAAAAAAAAAAATCAACACAAGTGTTTAACATAGCTTTCTATTTCTTGATTTCAACACATAAATTTAAAAAAAATATTAAAAGATACAATAGGTATCATGAGGCAACACTGACTTTTTTACTATCACAAAAGTTGTTTCCTTAATAAAGAAATCACATGGATAAATACAGTGTCTCATCAAATTTAAGCACTTTATGCATTCCCCATACTTTACCTTGGCACAGAGTAAACTGAACTATGACATAGTGTAGATGAAATCAAACATGTTTCTCCCCTCCTGACAAAATACTCCAGAATTTTATAATCAGAAAAAAAAAAAAAAGAGTGGAGTTTATGGGTTAGCAAGTTTATTTTTAGATCAAGCTCCTTTGATTCTCTCTTAATTGCCCTTCAGACTAAACTGGTGAATAGAACTAGTGATGGTTGTTGTATGAAAGGTTTTGGCTGTGAGTGATCAATATGCCATTGGAGCCAACAGTTAGAGAGCTCTGAGCATGTGGATATTTGGCACACATCCATACTGAGCTTTTAGAAATGTTTCTGGTTCCTCACATTCCCATGGAGATATGTAGAAAAAATTGTGTTTAGGTAATTAAAAGACTACATCATGATCTATGGCATAGATTGGGGCAGGGGAACAAAGGCAACCTTTTATTTTCTAGCTTTTGAAAAGCATATGTTGTGAATAACCACTATTTAGCAGAATACATATAGCAGCTTATTGAATGTATTTAAAATCTGTCCAAAGGTGGTGCTACTACCCACATCACTCTCCTCTCAGTCTGAGCCAAGGCAAGAAGTTGTAGCAATAGAAAGCTGTTGCCTCTGATGTGGACCTTGCTGTTGGTTGCAGTTATTTGTTTCCTTGCCAAAGAGTGAGTAACTTTATGTTGAGTTCCAAATTCTCCAGCAGACTGTGCTCTACTGATTACCAATTATTTTATACTCTGTTTCTGGCCTCTATTCATGATCTTAGCCTCAATTTTGTTTTGGTTTTTCTTTTGGATTTTTTTTAAACACAGCCTTTGGCAGTAGCAGGAGAATGACAGGGGAACTTTTGTTGGGCCTCCAAATTCTAGCATGGAGCCTGCTCCAGCTCTGTAGGAACAGCCCAATCCAGTTAATGAAAAGATGATGGGGGCTGAAGCATTCTCAAAGCAGACAGAATCTTTGGCAGATTACACAACCAAACACTAACAAGTTCTCCACTGAGCTTATATAATGTGTATTTCTTCTCCAAGGCTTACACTGGGTCCAAATTTATGGAAGCTTAATAGATATGGCAAGAGAGGTAAGCTGACAAGAATGTGTCATTGGTATCCTAATTTTTATTCACTCCTCAGTCAGTGCCTAGAGTGCTAAAGCTATCTTGTTTCCTTTCAGCAGAAATGACATGCTTTATATGCCCCTGATCCATACCACTCATATAAATTTGAGACTGAAAAGAAAAAGGCAGCCAGACTTGTGGCCTGAAACAATGAAGAAAGATGCAATAGTTATTAGATGCCCTAAAGGAATTTTTTTGCATGGGTCCAGTTCTTGTTTCACCTGAGACAGGTCAGAATATGCATTTCTCAATAACCAGAGTAGTGTCTTAAGCAGCACATATTGGTTATCCTGTGCTGAACCCAAAAATTCCTCTTTTTTTGTTTTTTTTTTCATTCTTCTTGGCATCCTGGATATTTTTGAAAAAAGTATACCACAATGCTGCATTCTGACATGATATCTTGTTTCTAAATCTCAGTTTTCAACTGTAAGGGGAAAATAAAAAAGTCATAGTAATTTCGTTTTAGACCTCATCTTCCCATACTCATTATTTTCCTCCTTTTAAACATCTTAGTCCAGAATTCCCCAGGATACAGTGGAAAAAAATGCAAATTCTATCACATTTCCACAAGTAGAATAGCCAAAGGTTTCCATTTTGGACTCTATGTAGACACAGGCTCTACAAACAAAATCAACAAAAGCTTTCCATTATTAATTGACAGTTGGATCAAGTCTTAGCTTTCACCACAAAAAAATATTCAATGAACTGGAATAAAATAAAAAGAGGAGAAAATAACATATGAATATTATCAAAATTTTTTGTCCATCAAAATATTTTCTTTTCATATGACTGTAACTGACATATTTAAAGGTACTTTTGCAGTCTTCCTTCAAAATGGCTGAATTTCCACTATATCACAGGATGTTAATAGGTATTGCAAAAGGGATTTGGATTTTTTATTTCACTCTCCTTCTCCTATTCAAGATTCGCCAAGTCTTCATGCTATACATAAGATTTCTAAGGATTTTCTAAATGCTGCAGGTTTGGTATTTTTCCTGCAGTTACAGAATACATTGGATTGATGCTTAGAACAGATGCAAAATCTGTATCATTCATCATGCTTTGTGTCATGTGCTATTGGTTATAGAGCTTGCAATTGTTATCCAGCTGGATTAGTGCCTTACCTGTACCTTTGCTATTCAAAGAGAAGGTTTAAAATGAACAATATCTTTGTTCTCCTACAATAGTTCAGTGGGAATGTCAGCATAACAGAACCAGCTAGGAACACTTTCTTAAGAGAAGATCTTGTGATTATTATAACTTCTGTTTATCACTATACCTGTTTATTACCCTGTTTATTAAACTTTATAGCCATTAATTTCTCCAGGCATTGGTTTGCTCTCTGTTTAAAAATAAGGTGATACTAAGTTGAAACTTTTTCATTTTTTTCCCTTGAATATGCTGAGTTTTCAAATGAAAGGTGTTCACAGATGAAACAATGGAGCAAGAACACAATACATAGGGAATAACACTGCCAAAAGAGAAACAATCCTTAAAATAAAAAATAAAATTAAAAAAAAAAAAGCTTTAAAAAAGAAAAAAAAAAGGGGGAAAAAAAAGTATGTTCCTACCAATTGTTTACTGCCACAGCACTGGAAGCATTCAGTGCAAAAAATATTATAATGGATTATAATACTGTTATGCACAGATCTTTCTCTGTCCCCAGAAAGACAATACACAGGAAAAAAGAGCCCCTAATGAAAAGAGAAATGGTTTCTCAAAGGCCATACAAAAGATCAATATCAGGATTAGGAAACATTTGTATCTTTCATCAGGCACATGTCCTTTCTAGAGGACAATACCTATCTGTATCTTCTCATATCTACTGCAGAATTACCTGGCACCAAGCACATTTCTGAAAAGCTAAGGAAACATGCAGATATTTATTTTAAAATACATAACTATAAAAATAGAAAGCTAGAAGTTTTTTGTTAGCTCTGTCTTTCATATTGAAGTATACACTGAAAGTAAATATACAGTTCTGCAAGCATGTCTGCTGGAATGTGCAACAGAATATGGAGCTTCGTATGTTCCTTCAAAAACTGACATTAAGGGAGCTTTGTAACTGAAATGTTAAAATGTCAGAAACAAGACCTGAAATCCAAACCCATGTATCTCATCTCTGTCCTTCTCTGCAGTAACCTGCATGTACTGCTGAGTGGATGCTGAAATATAAATGTTCATCCATAACTCTGCAATAGCAAGTTTGCTGTACTAAATTTACTTTGCATCTTAAAAGTTTAAAAGTTGAATGATTGCCTATTAAAGCAAATAATATAGAATCTCAGCTTCTGTGGAGAAGGAAATATTAAAGGCATGTGTTCTGTACACAACCAACTAAAATAGGGCAACTGTAATGACATTAAAGACTACCTTTTTATCATTCAAATTTCTCCTGTGAATCTGTAAAGGAAAGAGGTGATTTTATAAAAGACATAATTATAGCTGCTTTTGAGGAGAGTTGTGATCACAGTCTACTAAGAGGATGGATAAGTATTTGACTATGGGACTAGAATTTTAACAGAAGTGACAAATGTATCTGAAAACCATAGCTTTTCCATTGGACAGCATCAAAAAACTGCTATGCTTTTCCATTGTGGCTTATCTCTGCCACTGCCCACTTAAAGCACTTTAAAATTTATCCTCTTAACAATCATTAGAGCTTGAATAATATGTTTGCATAGTTATTCATAACTAAGAAAATTAAGGAAATTTTTATTTAAGGCTGGAAAAGGGAAAAGAAATTGTTTGTTTATTTGACCATAATTCAGGGAATTTTATGGAGTAATGCCATTATCCCACTCACAGCATTTGATACTTGTAACCTCCCATGAGTTCATTCATTCTGCTCAGACAGGCACTTCTGCAGGCACTGTGTCTCTGTGATTCCTTGACCATGGTGCAATCTCTCCTGGCTGCTTGTCTCCCATGCAATGTCACTGCATCCTTTAGTGAGAGAAATGCTTACATGTACTTATTCTGAGACAGGAACCACATAAAGAGCGGAGGAAATAATTCAATTTTCCAAACACTGGCAATTTCATGATTTCACTTGTTTCTTAAAGCTCTCTTTCTTTCTAAGCAAGGTCCATACCAATAAAAAAGAAATAGAGTTTGGATGATCTGTATAAATCTATCAAACAGGAACAGATTGGTAAAAAATAGTGAAAAGAACATATCTATACTAAGTGTTCTCTAAGATAAATTTCAAAGTCTTCAGGTATGAGTCTTGCTCAAAGCTCTGTCAGAAAAAAATCCACAACCCTTCATGTAAGGAAAAGCAAACTGTTACATGCTAAGATCACAAAACTGGATGATTTTTTCCCCCTCAAACTTAATAAGTGAACTACAATAAAACTGACCTCTGTTCAATGATCATATCTGAGAAATTTCAGCTGTGAAGGTGAAAGTTTGACAAAGTCATAAATAGCTGAAAAGGACAGAAAGGAAACATTTAAAAACCCTATAAATGTCACTATGCTCTCCATTTGGAATACCATTGCTGGTACTTTTACAATGCAGTACAGATAGCAGTCTAAGGTGATCAAAGGAACAACAATATGTCTTAAAGTCTGTCTTAATAAAGAGGAAAAGTATCGTGAAAATTAGAGATGAGATCACAGATCATCCAGAAGACGTCCTGCAAAGGAGTAAGACAAAGAAAAGAAAGTCTGTTTTAGCCAGCTGCAGTTGGAACGACCTTTGAACCACTAAGTCATCAGTTTCCAAACACCCAGCTCCACTGGCCAATTACTCAGCAGAACATGACATGATCAATGATCTGAAAGTTTTCAGCTGGTTGTATTGATCAAATATATAAACAAAACACAACTGTCAGCTGCTTTGAGTTTACTGCTGATGAAGTGATGTTTAAAACAATTAATGAATTAATGCTCAAACACAGATAAAAAAAACCTTAGCTGATATAAAAGAGCAAAAATATTTACTACTCAATTAATTTGCCTTATAATTGATTTTTTAAATTGTTTGACTGGCAAAACAGAAATGTGAGCTATAATTGCCAGCTACCTATAATAGCTTTTTCTTTTTTTTCTCTTTGCATTTCTGTTTATTTCTAAAGTGAAGGAAGCAGGGTCGCTGGTGCTGCCCAACCTTTTTCAAATTATTGGTGCTAAAAAAATAAACATCAGAAAATGCAAAGTACTACAAAATGTGAAGGTTGATTACTTTTTGTAAAAAACAAGCAGATGAGCAAATGCTATGAAATGCAGAGGCAGGGCTGGGGCACACAAAGGAGTTATGGTAAACTAATGAGCCTCCAGGTGTCAGCTGAGCTTGGGTAGCTAATGATATTTGCACTTTTAGCCTGGAGCAGATCTGAAGCAAAAGGTGTGGGATAAATCTTCAGGGAAAGCACCCTCTGTTAGCAGGACCAGCCCCAAACAAGAGTCAAAGTTTGCAAAGGCACACCACTTTGTGAAGAACAAATTACTTCACTCCTCCTTGACCTACTCTGAAAATAGGAACAATTTCAACTTTTAAAGGCAGTAATTTAATTTCCCTCTGACAGCAACAGAATGATCCAGGACTCAGTACTATCTTACCTTTTCAGAAGTGTCTATAAAAGAGGGGTTGCTTTCAAAAAAAGATTTGGAGTAAAATTCATTATTGGTCTTCTGGAAAATGTAATTTATGTCTTGCTTAGCCAGGTAAGGTGGGAGGCAATCTAGCTGTTAGAAAATAAGGAGCCGAGTTAAAGAAAATGGAAAGGGAAAGAATTAAGCATGAAAAGAATACTATTTAAGGAAAGGGTAAAAACTGAGAGATTAATTTACTGTTAGTTCCATTTTATCTCTTGTAAGTACATTTTTAATTCTTTAAATCAAAGTTCTTCTGCTCTATGTGTACTGTCATTAGTTCCCTGGAATAGAAAATGCCTGTTTTGTTCAGCAAGTGAATGTTAGAAATCTTGCACTATTAAAAGATGGTGCCAATGTTAACTGCTATACAAAGGATTAAATCTTAACTAAGTAGTATTAAAAAGCGACTCTATAAACCTTTAGGTTATTGGTACTTAAAGATTTTTCAAAGAAAAGAAGACCAATATGAGGGATTAATAGTTAAGGTTATGCAAAATCCACTTAATCAGCATGGCTAATTTTAGCTTTGACTAAAGCTTCTGGCAACTGTGTGTATTTTGCTTTGGGGCTTTACTTTTGAAGAGAGCAATGAATACATTTTTGAGGTAAATTTATCTTAACTGAAAGTCTACCTAATGCTCTTTAATTGCTGAAAAAGTGATTTTAATAGCATTTGCATTTAGGAGAGGAAGAAGATCTTCAGCTGTGCACCTTTAAGACCCTAAAATAAGCATTTTATTTTCACATTTATATAATATACTGCTTGACTATAAAAAAGGTGAATTTTATAAACAAGACAGTCATCAACATGGGCATTGTTTATGAAGAAATAATAGTTCTCCTGATAGTACCTACTCTATTCAGAAAAGAGCCTAGAAAAAATGGAGCACACTCCAAAGATACAAATACAATGACTTGCCAAACTATCTAGGGCACAAATGTTGAGAACGAGGGTCTTTCATTGACAAATGCTACCTGAGCAAGGCAGATGCATAGTGTCAGGTCAAGTAGCCCAGGCATTTTAAACCAAAAATATAAACTTGCTAATACTTACAGCACTTTTACCTGGCTCTAAAATCACAAAGGTTTAGATCATTCAACATGAAGTGGATAAAATTTGGTTATGCTCTTAGCTTAAATCAAACTATATGAACACAAACTCTATGCTGCTTCTCCTTAGAGAGTCACATAAAGCCTGACTGCATCCTAAACTGGTGGGGTAAGGTGTTGAGAAGGCAAGGGCTGGGCATTAGGTGAACTCAACTTCATAAGGCTGTCAAAAATTGTATAGGAGGAGCTACCCTTTGTATTAGAAAAAATGAAGAGCCATGGTCATAATTCCATAGTGGATGATAAAGAGCTTTATCTAGTGGAAAAAGTGGGTAAGCCTAGTAAAAGTAGACTATTGATTTACAATTATGTGAAATTTGGGTAAGTGTTCCGATGTAGAACACAAACAAGGTAATGTTATGTTAAAACATATGGCAAGATCCTACTATACTAGTATAGAACAATTTAATTTATCATAAATTGAAGTCCCTTCAGGTACTTTCAATACTACTTTTTTTTTCCAGTGTCATGAATGAATTAATTAATTGAAATTAATGCAGCTTTGCTTCCCTACAACTACTGTCAGGCCTGAGAAGGTCATCCCACCTTCCCTTTCTTTGAGCATTTTCATGGTACTTTTTCAGTGGAACCTGTTTATCAGATAGGATCATAAGGTATGATATACTGGAATAGATTCAGTGCATCCAACTATGTGAGTATTCTGTGTGTGGCAATAATAAGCATCTTCAGAAGAAAGCACACAAATTCCCAGTGACCAAATGAACTTTCAGCCTACGCCAAGTGCTGGAGAAGGCTTGAGCAATTTTTGTACAAAAGCTGAATATTGCATGAAGTTAAGTCAGTTCACTCTATCTAAAACTAGGCAAAGTGAGTAACTGAGCAAAAGGCACTTTGGAGAAACACAATCTCAACCTGTCAGGAGTGATGTTTTCCTTCCAGTAGGAGATTTATTCTGTAATGAAGGTTGTGATTAGCTCTGTGTACTTACAGAGGCTGAGTTTCAGCTGATGTGTTGATAGCACATCAACACAGGTATTTTGGTAGCAATTGTGCAACTGACTAAAGACTCACATAACTGCTTGGGTGGCAAGCTTGTGCTGATCTTGGTGCTGCCATGGCCACATCACTATGCAGAGCTGTGTTACAAATTGCCTCTCCCACAGGCAGTATCTGCAAGGGCCAGTGTTACAGGGTTTTTTAGTGTTATAGGGTTTTGGCATACCTTGGACACAGGTCCCACAAGAAGCCATATGTTCCCCCATGGTCATGTTAGAAAAGCTGTCCTCCAGTTGCAAATGGCAATTAGACTAGACTCAATGAAACTGAGATCATACATACTGTACTATTTCCCTTGGTTAAATGCCATCCAGTAATACAATTCTGCCTTTTAAAAATATTCCTATTTATATTTTATATTTATCTAAAATGTTCCTATTTATAAATAAATAACTGTACTGTTTCCCTTGGTTAAATGTCATCCAGCAATACAATTCTGCCTTTTTAAAATCTTCCTGCTCCCACCATCTAGTCTTACTCAGATATTGTCTTTGATTCTTGGTTTAGATAATTGCATGGCAGACCGCTGCATGGTACTCTTTGCTACACCTCAGAAGAAGCTGTACCTCTTTGATTAGCAAAAAAGTGTTGGTAGAGATTTTTAGGAGGTATATCTTTGAAAATGGATTATGCTAGTAATTTGGTTAAGAATCTTCAAAGTATTAACTTTTCTACTTTTCATTGTAGACTAGCAATTGAAGAACAATAACTATGAGCAATAAGGATCTGAGCCTGAAATCTCCTATACAACTGTAATTCAAATTTCCTCACCTTCAGAGAATGACACAGTCCCCATTTCCTTATAGAAATTTTTTTCTTTTTTTTCTTTCTGAAGGCATTCAGAAAGAGCATGTGTACCTTCACATCTTAACATTTGTTATTAGCATTCTTACTTACATGAACATGACCTAATGCACTTCTGTAGGGTAGATATCAAAAACACTTTAAAACTTTGGAAACTGCTTATCTGTATGTGTTTCTACATGGATATTTATATTACAGCTTCTCAATTAAAAAAAGGAAAAAAAAAACCCTTCCATATATTCTACGAAACATTCCTAAAAATGTATTTTAAGCTCTGATTAGACCTCCCTATATCTGAAGTTGTTAGGGGTTTTTTTAGTGAAAGTATTGTTATTTATGAATAAATTTGTTTAGGTATGCTATTACAAATGGTTTCGTTTTAGAGTAGAACTATCTATACCCATTATAACTCACAACAAAGCATTGTAAACTTTGGGGGCTATGTAAATCTCTGTACCATTCATTGTGCTGCTTTAAAAAACCATCATCTAAAAAAATCTGACATTTACCTGGAACATAAAAATTGGGACATTAGATAGGGTCTACTATTACCAGCAACTTTTGAAAGCATTCCTGGCACATTGCTTCCACTGAAAGAAGAGGTAGTGGTATGTGGGCTTCTTAAAAGGCCCTTACAGCCTGCTGAGAGTAACTTAAAAGATCTCATGTCTTCTGTTTTCACACTGCATCAACTCCAGCCATGTGGGCCTCCAACAGCAGCAACTCCACAGTCACTCTTGTTCACTGTCTATTCCACCCATCATGAGCAACATTTCCCCTCTGTATATTGCATGTGTGCTTTATTTTCTTCTCAGCAAGCAAGACCTGCAATCTAATATGTATTTGTAAGCTGCTAAAGGTTGCTGCCATTTTCTGTGAAGTGAACACATCTAAGTAGAAATTGAGTTATAAATGGGAAAAAACCCTAAATCCATCCATTTTAATTATGTATTTTAAACACTTAAATTTATCCTAAAAGAATATTGTGATTGTACTAGTAAACACATTTAGGGGTATCATTCATTATGAAGGAAAACAAAGTTACCTTCATCTTTGCATCATTACATGTGATCCATTCCCTGAAAAAAAACCCAGTGAAGTAATTTTCTAGTATTTAAAATACAAGCTCATAACTTTTTAACCCCAATCTATCTAATGATATTTTATCCTTGCCCTTTTTAAAATTAATTATTCAAGTCGTGTGGTACTTGACTGAAATGAGAAGACTCACTGCTTATGAGTGCAAAGCCATTCTGGGGGAAGTCAGAAGCAATTTTGCATTTTTTTCAACTTTAATGCAATCTGGATTACATTAAGGGTGTAGAAATGACTAGGCAAAAGTTTTACTGACTAGGATTTTATTTGTGGCATATATATATATATATATATGTATATATATATATATATATAAAAATTCATTATACTTTAAAATAAAGTCTATATGCAGACAAAATCAACTCTTTACAATTAATAATATTTGCTTTTTCTTGTATAAAACACTCTTCATTACATCTGCCTATTCGCTGTGCTCAGCATTTCAGTCTTTTTTTTTTTTCCAAGTGATGTCTCCTTTCACCATTATATTTTTATTCCAACACTAAAATCCATTTGTTGTGTTTCATTGTCAGATTTGATTAGCTCACCTGCTGTTCAGGTGTGTGCTACACTTAACTTGGAAAGGTTATCTCATAAGAATCTGCAAAACTAACTGGATAATCATCCTTTAAAACTTCTAAAAATGTTCCTTTCCTCTAACTGCAATGAAAAGTCATGAGAATGATGAGAGAGCTGATGTTCCTGCTACAATTGCTGTCTGTAAGTCTTATAAAGAGCCTCTCATTGATATTTTGGGATCTTATATCTCTATCATCTATTGCCTCTTAGCACATGAGCTTTTGGGACAAGAACATGTTTTGGTATTCTTAAAAGCCAAAAACATTCTCTTAGTTGTCAAAAAACATAGGTGACTTTTTTCCTCTTCATCAAAAATCAATTTTTGCAAAACCACCACATGGCCATATCTGCCAACAGCATGACTATTTGCTGTGGTGAAAACAAATAAATAATCATATGAATCTTTAATAGCTTTTATAAAGAAAACAGAGCAAAATATCCCAAAGACATGTAGTGCCAGTAGACATATTTTTGCACTCAGTCAAAACAAAAAGGCATAAGCATTTAATGAATCCTGCGATTTTAGATGAATGGACAGAAATAACAGTCAACAGAAGCAACGTCAATAAATAAATTTGAGATAATACTACAGCAACCAAAGCTCTATTTAGATATGCTTTGGAATACTTAATGCATCTAAATAAAGCAGCTCAGCTGTGTAGCAGAAAACTGATGCTGATGTAAGCTATTGTGGTGCTGGCATAGAACCAAAATGGCTGTCATTTTTGCTGGTCTGCTCAGTTTCTTTATTTAGGTGTTTCTTACATGAGATGCTGTTTTATTGGCGGGGGGGGGGTTGACTTAAGGAAAAAAAAAATCCCTTCATGTCCAAATTGAGCTGTGTAAGATGTTTGATTGTACAAAGTGGTTTTGATCTAACCCCAGCTATCAGCTCAACTGGAAAAGTTTTCCAGTGTTTGATTTATTTACCTGTGTGCTCATTTTGTGCTGGTTCTATTTAATCCAATAAAACTTTTTGAGAATGCCATGTGCAACCAGGATCAGTGTTTTACTAATATTAAGAAATTCTGTCTACCACTTTTGCTTTGTACATTCATTACTTCATTGAAGAAACCAATTAATTTGGTTTCACTTGATTTATGCTTTTTACAAATGTGTTACCGATTTATCACTGTGTTTTCTTCAACCTGTTTACATACTGATTGCTCTTGCTTTACTAATTGTTCTATTTATTTGTCAGATATTGAAGTTAAAAAGTGGCCTATAATTCTTCTTCATTTTTCCTCAACCCTCACTTATTCTCTTCTTTTAAATTGTAATACAATTTTAGCCTCCCATTGGTTTCCAGAGACAAAGAAACATAGATGGATATTAAAATGAGCAGTAAGAAATAGCACAGCTAATAAAATCTAGCTCAATTAACCAATGACTTAATGGGCAAAGGAGAAAGTTCTGCTTAAAGAGGAGTAGGGAGGTCCCTTCCACCATTAGCTCACAAGAACATATCTTCTCTTAATTCCTGTACTTCTTGATCTCTGTGAGTGTGTATTTCTTCAGGGTGTTAGGGATAGTGAAGAAAAATGTTGTCAGTTTTTTGTTTAGAGTCTTCAGGTCTGAATCAGCTGAGATTAAAGTTCACTGCTTCAGCCAAACTAGAGCTAGGACTGCAACATCAGTGCTAAGGCTGTATAGCAAGAAATAGATGGCAAGAGCCAAAAGTTATGTAATCTCTGGCTTTATGTGAGTGTCATGGTTTAACCCTGCTCACCACCTAAGGCCCACACAGCTGCTTGCTCACTGCCCTGGTGGAAGGTAGGGGAGAAAACTGGAAAGGTAAAAGAGAAAACTCATGGGTTGATATAAAGACAGTTTAATGGAAAAGCTGCCCACCCCGAAAAAGCAAGGAATTCATTCACCACTTCCCAAGGAATTCAATTCCACACTTCACATGGGCAGGCAGATGTTTAGTTAGACATCTCCACGACAGCGGGGCACCATCAACATTGGCCATCACTCCAAATGCGCTTCACCTCCTCCTTCTCTCACCAGCTGTATGTGCTTAGCAAGCTGCCACAGGACATAGAACATCTCTTGGGCCAGCTGGGGTCATGCTGGCCATGTCCCCTGCAGGTTCCTTGTGCCCCCCCAGCCTCCTCACTAATGGGGTGGAGTGAGAAGAAAAGGCCTTGATGCTGTGACAGGATAGCTCAGCAATTGCTAAAACCTCCCTGTGTTTTCCATACAGGTATATCTGGGCCTGGTATCTAGGCAGCACAAAGAACTGAGGGTAGATCTATAAACTAACAGACAGTTCGGTGGGCTCCTGACTCTCAGTGTGCAGTCACAGCAAAACAAAACACAGTAATGGGAAATAATGGTAAATAGGAACAAAGACGTTATATGGCATTGATGAGGCTAGTATTGGAATACTGTATTCAGCTTTGGCAACTGTTTTGGGAGGATGGGAGTTGGGAACAGGAGGCAGTTAAGAAGAGATCCACAGAAGGGAAGACCTTTGTATGACAGAGATGGTTTGACTTGAAAAAGACTGCAAGGTGTTGTGATTTCAGTGTATTGATACAATTCCTGTGAGTTAGATAAAGCATACTGAATAATGCCTTTATTTATTTATTAAATAATAATAAACTATTATATTAATATGTATAATAATAAATAATAAATAAAAATAAATATATTTTAGTTAGTTAGTTTAGTTAGTTAGTTAGTTATTTAGTTAGTTACTAGTTTTTAAAAAATGCAAAACTGATTTTTAAAACTGAAGGTGAACAATCACTGGAAATAGATTACTAAAAGAAGCAATGTATTCTCTAGCTCTGGATGTTCTCAGAAATATCTTCATGGAGAGCTTGAATCAGTTACAATCCACTGAGTTCAATATGGACTTGTGATGGCTTCTTATATGTTAGACTATATGACTGAACAGTTTCTTCTGACATTAATTTCAAGGATTCTTGACCCTTTCTCCAATGAAGAAATATCTCAGCTCTCTTACCAAAACACTCTGATGCCAGTTATTGCTCACAGCAATGCAGTCTTCATCAAGGTCTGCAGGCATTGTTAATGCAGCTTCTTACATTTGTTGCAGAGGACAACAAGGGATAGAGTCACTTTTAGGTCATCACTGTGGGGATCATGATTCATTTAAACAAGAAAAGTATTCCAAATTTTTTAATTTGACATCCATTCCTGAGAGTTGGTCATTTTGTAAACTAGAATTATGCAAATCCCACTGATGTATTTTGACTCACTGGTTTTAATGAACTGCTGAATCTCAGCTCCTTCAGCCAATAGGGACTGCTTTTCCTACACAAATATGTGACATTTTATTATCATTATTATCTCCAGATAATGCTAATTAAACTGGAAGAAAATGGGTGAGAGTCTTTATTATTGCTATTAGCAGAGAAGTTTAGCAGAATGTAATTCACAGGTACTCAGAGCACCTAGTAAATAGATTCCAAATGAAACAAACTCAGGCTTTAACACTAATTTTAATGGAAAAATATGAAACAAAGATCAGATCTGCTGGGAAAATAGGCAACCTTTAAATTAATGTTCCCTGAGCCACAATTAATTTAGATTTAATAGGACAGTTAGTGTATGTTTTATGAATACTGATTATTAAACACTCACCTAGGATTAAAAGTTATGTAATAGATTCATAACAGTGAAATTGATATGGACCTACTGCATTGCCATAATACTCTGCAAATATGTTTTAGTATGTAGCTGCTATTTGTTTAATGTATAATAACTGTTTAATGAAGTTTAATACTTGAATCTCAATTACCTACAGGACACAATTTGAAATATGTTTCCTGTGCTGTGTTATCATGATAAAATAACATCGTTATTTAAACAAAAAAAAAAAAAGAAAAAACAAAGGCAAGCAGTCTGAGGGTCCTGCTTGAACAAAAAGTTTTCCCTGGATAGCTTCACTGCCAAAACTCCCATGGAAGTGCCTAGATGTCAGGATGATGAAGTACTCAAAAAGCAGGATCCAGAAATTTTGCTGATGTTGACATCAAAATGCATTGTTTTCTCCATTTCCTCCTGTCTTGGAAAGAAAAACTTTAATGATGTATTAATTGCTATTTATTATTATGCTTCCTATTGTTTTAATTTTTATGCCTTGTGATTGTTTGCCAGAACTATAAATAATCCTATGGATAAAATGTACTGGGAGAAAAGATCAGTACAAGTCTCATTGCAGACTGTTAAGAGTGTGGTTTTGTGTAGAAATTGAGGGTGCCACAGAGCTCTCTTTGATGATGCAGCTCCTCAAGCAGACAGGCAGCTATAACCTACTGCTGTGGCTCCACCTGCTGCAAGGTATGGGTTTGAGTTTGAGTGCCACAGTGAGGCACGGTGCTTCTCCCATCCACGGGCTGCTTCTTCTGCACCCCTGCGTGGTGGGGCTGGGCCCTGGCTCTGAGTGCCACACACAGGGTACATGCTGGCACATGGTACATACAGGTACATCTTGGGTGCTGGGCAGCAAGGATGCCAACCCCTGTTTCACAGGCAACATCTCACTTACTGTCATCAGCGTGCCCGTGGCACCTGCTCCGTCGCTGTGGGTACACCTGTGAGTCCAGGGGAGCTTGTTACCACCCTCCCTTTCTGCTTTTCTGATTCAGCCCAGGCCTGGCTCAGTCCTGCAGCATACTGTCCGAGCTACAGTCCTCAGTGTGGGACTCAGTTGTCATTTGCTTCTGCCAGTTTAGTCTTCTTTGGTTTTGTTAGCACAATAGCGTTTCCTCTCCCGTTTTTCCATCTTATTTTTCTCCCTGAGTTCAAGATATCATGCAGGGAAGAAAAAGAGAATCTCTTGCTTCAGGCAACATTATACAGCCAATAAATTTGGGACTTTTCTATGGCTAATGTTCTGTAAAATCTAAGGTGAAAAGATTTGGGAATAAAGGAAATACTTCAAACTATTCCTCTTAAAGAAGCTTAACTTCTGAACCATTTCAATTGCTAAAGCATCAGACAGCTTTTCTTTCATATGCATTATTCACACAACAGTGATACCCATCTATCTACCTAGACATAACCACCACCACCTCAGAACACATCACCTTCTTTTGAGACATAAACACTGCTATATTAGTAATGAAGTACTTCAGATTTTGTTTTCCTTTATAATTTTTCCTCGCAATCCTCAGTGTTTGAAACCTATCTACATTACAACCTCTATTGAAGTATATAACGAAGTATGACAAGGAGTAGAAGGAAAATTATTTTATTTCCATTTTTATTAATAGATAATTGCTTAGAAACCTATAAGTACGTTAATGCTGAGTAATGTACCTAACAGATGAAAATATTTCAAAAGGGACTGGAATGACCGTTACACATTTTAGAAAATTTTTAATGATCAGTTGTAGGAAAACTATATTGATCTTCCATGCAAATATATATTTCTTAGCTTTATTTTTTGTGAGAAATTATGTAAGATATATAGAAAGTCAAAATGTTTCAAAATTATATGAAACAATGATTTGAAGGATAAATACACAAAAAGTGCTAATGGAATTTGTATGTTAAAAAAGAAACCTCGTACAACATATTTTACATATTTTTGAGCTGTTCACATTTCTAAAATTATGGGATGGAACTGTATTTCAAAGCCAGTGCTCCATCTACAATTATAGTCTAAAACAGCAGAGGAGGAGTGAGATCCCTGTATGAGTCTGCTGAATCCAGAATGGGTTTTTTCCTTCAGTCATGACAAAGAAAATGAAAATCAAGCATGAAAATATTCAAGGACTGACTGTCCTTTCCACGGAAGTTAATCTGGTGGTATTTCAAGTTCTAATATACAAAATTTCAGTGTATAATTCTAACTTAATTTCAAATTATTGACAACCAAACCCAGAGATCTGTAAATAAGCAGCTTGGAGAGCATTCTTTTAAACATTTCAAAGAAGTTTTCCATAAGAAGTATACAAACTAAGTCAATGAATGTTTGGTATTTTGCCAAAGTGTTGGTGAAATGGGTCTGCTTAAACAGCAGCCAGGTAAAGGGAAATAATGTTTCTCCTCAGATTCCCAACAGAGGCTAAAAATTCCATTTTCCCCATTATACTACTAAAGTTGAAGGTCTCTGACCCTTGACTGCTGCAAACTGGGGAGAGTGGCTGCAGAGAATATCTCTGTGTCTGAAAAACAAATGGAGAATGTCCAGAATCTCTGTGTCTGAAAAACACTAGCCAAGCATCTGGGAATACCTGTGTATTTCACAGAGCAGAGCTTGGGGTGCTCAGTGCCAGAGGCAGGGGCTGACAGAGGCAGGGGTGCAGTAGTACAACCTGCAGCTGTGTAAGTAGTGGTTGTACAAAGGTGACTCTGTGCCTGCTTAGATTTAGTGATTACCAACAGCAAGCCAGCATGTGTCAGCAGCTTTCATCACCTCCCTGTACTTGGAATATCAAATAACCACAGTACTGCAGACAGAGCTGGGGGCAACCAAATGCTTCCTCTTTCTTGACTGTAGCAAACAAAATGTAACTGATGATATCCCAATCCATGAAATGTGGTTGGTAAAAAAAACCTCTGTGGCAGTAAGAAAAAAACCCCATAAGATATGAAGGTAGAGGTAGCCTGGGAGTCCCTTGAGAGAAGAATTAGAGAGTAACAGTTTCAGTGAAGGTGATGATAGCCAGGAAAATGTGCAGGGATGTAAAATAACAGATGATTAAAAAAAAGGGAGTAAGCAAAGAAAAGGATCAGAATGAAAGACAGACATAATGTAAAAGTTCCAATTTATCTCTTTGACCTGAGGACAAATGAAGAACTTGAAATGCTGCCAAGGCTACCTTCGTTTACACATAATCACCAACAAGAATTTAGTTGCCTTGCTCTCTTTCCCACACCCTTCTTCTTATATATACTGGATAGAAAAAGTTACTAATTAGTAGACTAAAAAGAAGGGAGGAAAATTTTACATTTCTGTGGTTTTCCTTCCCTTCATAAAATTTGCCATTAGTACATTCAATTTTGAAAAGTAATTTAAAGTGAATATACTAGCAGCAAATTTTATGGAGGGAAGGAAAACCACAGAACTGGACAAAATGTGCTTGTTGGCAATCAAAAGAAAAACACATTCAAAAAAGTTCAGATTACATGGCCCACTACAAAGAAAGCATCACCAGCACCAACAACATCACCAACACTGGTGGAGAATGAGGGGATTGAGGGAAAGAATGTCCTGAGATTTTTCAGTGCAGAAAAAGAAGCACGAATTGCAGAAAGAAGTGTTTTTTAAAAGTAGCTGCTATCCCAGCTATACCCAGTAAGCTTTGGGAACAACTTGCTCTTTTTGTGTACCTATATCAGCTATTATAAGAAAAGGCATTTGTCCCCCTACAAATCTTGTTTTTCTTGAAGTTGCATAAGATGGCTTTGCTGCCCAGGTGGGAGGTTTCACTCTTCCTGTCCCCCTCTTCAGCTCTGACATTCTTTTAACCCTTTCCTGCCTTGACTCAACTCAATACCCTGACAGAAAACTAAACACAAAAAAGTTTTGTGGTTAAATTGGTTTGTTGAACAATCAGGTACCTACAACACGTGGAGCAAGAGTGAGGGTTATATATCCTAAAGGTAAAGGTAGTTGGAAAGGTAGAAGCAACAGGACTTTCTGGTTTTTGAAGCAGCTATACTATGTAGCTTTGTTCTTATATCCTTAGACCACAACAACTACAATAAAAGTAGTGACCTAATAAACTTGACATAAGTATACTGCAGTTCAAAAAACCCCAAACCCTCACATGAAACTTGTTAAGTGACTCCTGTGGGACATATGTTTTGGATTAAGGGCTTTCCTGAGTCAATGTAAGAAAAAACATTTTCAAATATTTGGCACAGAATGGGAGTTGCAGTAATTTGCATGAAAGAGGAAAGATGAAGGGGCAAGGATAAGCCCTCAAGAGACTTGTACTTGAGGCCTTCAAGCTTTTTGAAAATAGGTGAAGAACAGTGGAATTAGATTCACCGCAGAGGCAGTCAAACTAAGAAGAAAAATCAACAGAAGACTTGTAGGTTTCCATAGTAGCAGTTTAAACAGAGGCATAATTTAAAATCATAGATTTGCAACTGGCATCCATAGTGAGATATCTTAGTAGGAGTGGTTTCAGCAGAGATGAAAGAACAGAGCAAATAGTTCAGAAACATCAAGGGCAATTAATACACAAATCTGTACATTAGAAAGGAATTGGACATGGCATTAAGATGAAAAGAAGTAACAAGAAATTTTTCTCTCCAGGAATTTAGGAAAACGGAACATTATGATGGGCTGTGATCACAGACATCAGAAGCAACATTCACCATTTCCATCATCATCTTTAGATTATGTGACCACATGGATCATCTCACTGATACAACTGATCAAAACATGCATTGCCATAAACACAAGACAAGGCTGAGAAGCAAGCAGCTTGAGAAAAACACGAGAATGTTTCTTTCAGTAGCACTGAAGTGCAATCTCTTATTAGGTATGTGGAAGCTGTGGTGATACCACACCAAAATTCTGGTTGCATGAATAGTCTAAACTGGCATTTACTGCCCCCACTGCCAAAAGAGGCAGTTTTATGTCCTATCTCCATGCTGATCCATCACCCAGCACAAGCTTTTTATGTGGCTATGCAGACAATTGGGTCATGTTATTGATGTAGGTAAAAATTTTGGGAAGAAGGTAGCCAAAGGAAAGAACTGTTTAACACAGCACTGTTTCTGAGGGAAAACATATCTTGGGCCATGGCTTGTTTTATTTAATACAGATTTACAAATAATTTACAAATAATTTACAAATAATTTACAAATCCTGGTGCCAGATAAAAAAATTATAAACTTCTATGATGAAAAGCACCCATCCAACGCAAATTAACAGTACAATTTGGATTTGTTTAAAACAGAGCCCAAAATGAAAGAATTTTCTGTATACTGGTGAATTTCTCTTGCAGTTAGTATAACTGCAGCGTAAAGGCAAAAAAGCATTGTCAACTTTGCATTTTGTGTCTAACCTAATTTAGTTCAAATGTAACAGTGGCCTCACATCTCATCCAGATCAGGTTTGTCCTGTTGAGTGACTCCGTGACACGTAAACATCATATTAAAGCTCAGGGACCAGTGTCTTCTTTGCACTCTGGTCAACCATTTCAGTACTTAGAACATGTTTCATTTTCATTTGTAAGAGGACACAGAGTCTAGGAGTAAAGGGTGATTATGCAATTTTTACTGTTATCTTGTTCCTTTTGCTCCAATTCACAATTCCAATGGTTTGCCAGAATCTTTTGCTAGGTTACATTTAAAACTGAGTTACAGTCTGAGTGTTCAGCATTATTCAAGGACATCTTAGGTTAGAGATCTTGTAAGACTCATTTTGGCAGCTGCTACTGACAATATCTAAAATGACGTTTCTGTGCAATAGCAGGTAGTTTGCAGGGTGCCATTTGCAGTTCTCAAATGATGGGGCACTGTGAGTTCTTGCTTAGTTACCAGAACTTCCTTTGGGTTCTGCAAAATCTGTCAAAAATTTTTTAAGCAGATCCTGCCACTTCTTGTAATTTGATTGTTAGGTGACAGTTATTTTATTATCCTCACACCTACCAGAGGCAAAGACCATACTGAGAATTTCAGCTGTCATTGGCACGGAAGTGTTTGTGCCTGGCTGTGCTGGCTGCAGAGAAATATGAGAACATGACCCATTAAACTCTGGAAAGTCGTTTCAAGTGTGCCATGAAAACACACATTGTAGACAGGTGGGATTTGGTGTGTGTGTCTGTATCTTTGGTGTTTTTTTGTAGTTGAGATAAATTATATTCAAGGAGCTTTTGGCTATCAAGTGGGAGTAACTGGTTACCTCATCTTACAGGGCCAATTTGAGGAAAAATGTTTTTAAGTAGTATTTACTTGGCGTTATGAATTTTGAAGCCATTTAGCAACTAGGCAGGGGATCATCTTTCCTCCATGAAGCGAGTACAGCAACAGTCCTCCTTGTAAAACTAAGGAACTGGAGCAGGAGGTCAAGAGCCAAGTCATGGAAGCAGAGGAGAGGGAAACCAAAGAGCTTTATGGAGGAGGACAGGGCTCACGGAGAGTCCCAGGGCCCCACAGGGCCGCAGCAAGCGAGAGCGCACAGGCTCTGCCCGTGAGGGCACGGTCCCCACAGCGGCTCCCTCGGCCCGGCGCCCCCGGCCGCGGCCCCCGCCCGGCGCTGCGCATGCGCGCGGGCACGGCTGCCACCGCGGCGCCTGCGCAGTGGGGCCGCGGCCCGGCGGGCGCGCTCGGTGCCGCGGGGTCCGGCCCCGGCGGGAGGCGGCGCTGCTGCCGCCGCGCTCGGCCCGACCCGCGCCACACAAAGGCGGCCGTGGCCGCCGCGGCTCCCGCCCGCCCGCCGCTCCCTCGGCACCGCATGGCGGCGGCACCGTCCCCGCGGGGCTAGGCCAGGGCGGACCGGAGCCCCCTTCTTCCCTCCCTCCCTCCCTCCGGCCTCTCGCCGCCGGCCCGTCCGTCGCCGGGAGGAGCGGAGCAGGGTCCTGCGCGGCCCCGCCATGCTGCCCCCGGGCCGCCGCGCTCTCTGCCGCCCGCCGCGCCGCCGCCGCCGCCCGGCGCGGGTCGTGCCCGCCGTGCTGCTGCTGCTGGCGGTGCTGGGCGGCGGCGGCGCCGCGCTGCCCCCGGGCTGCAAGTACGACGGGCGTCCCAAGAGCGCCGGCAAAGCGGCGGCCGGCGGCCCGGCGGAGGTGAAGGTGGTTTGTAGCAACCTGGAGCTCGCTCAGGTCCTGCCTCCCGAGGCGCTGCCCAACCGCACGGTCACCCTGTGAGTACCGTCCCGCGTGGGGGTGGCCGGCCTCGGTGCGACGTGGATGGGGCGGAGGGGGAGTGGGAGCGCCGGTCCGAGGTGAAATGGGGTGAGCTGGGGGGCAGTGGGAGCTTAGGTGACTCCCCTCTAGTGCTGGAGAAAGCCCCGGCAGCGGATGTACTGTTCATGTTTTCCGGTAGTTTCCCGGGGTGGTCGTTTTTGAAGGGGGCGAAATGTCCCGTAACTCACTGGGGGGAGGCACCGTCCCGTGGAGCTCCCTCCGTGGAACAGCATCCCCAGCTCTCCCTCCTTCATCCCTCAGTAGGCGGGCTGTTTTTGTGCGGAGGCAATTCCTGCTCATCCATTTGAATAACAAGTTTCAAACAGGATATGCAACTTAAGTAAAAAATATGTTGCCACTTACTTTAGACATAAGTGTGCACGTGTAAAGAGAGGCTTTGCAAGTTGTTTTCCTTCCTGGGACATGACTAGCAAAGAAGTTCATAGAATGGTTTGGATTGGAAGGGAGACCTCCAGATCAGCTGGTCCAATCCCTCTGGCGTGGGTAAGGTCGCTCAGCACTGGATCTCAGCCGTGGGTGTTCCCAAAATGAAACCCTTGTCCTTTCTTTAGAGAGACTTATTGTGCCTGTGCTGCCATGGGAAGACTCAAGTGCACCCAAGTAGTGTGCAAGAATGTCAGTGAAAAGGAGCTGAAATATAGGGTCTAGTTTAAGATATTTATCTACTTAACTGGAAATCACAGGTTTGAAAGACCTACCAGGAATCTGACATTTAAAAAGTACAGAATGTGCTGTCATGAGAACAACAATCTTCTGCTTTTGTGAGCATTGACAGCACTGACACACCAAGGAACGGTGTTCTTCCAGGAGTCTTAGTGAGGTGTGAACCCCGCAGATGTGTGGACCTGGACCCGTGAGAAAAGGGAAGGCAAAAAATGGGAGCTAAATAAGGCTAAAGTAGTTGTTCTTACTTGAATTTCTGCAAGGGTTCAGACAATATTTCTAAATTACTTGTGAGAAATTATTATAGATGTTCTTACTTGAAGTTTCTGAAGTAGAAAACAAGGCAAAAAGTAGAAGTGACAGTAGTTTGATCAGCAAATCTCTTAATCTTTGTTAGCCTCAAATGCTTTGCAGCTGATTACATGTTATGAGTATGGTATTATCCATAAAAATTTTGATATAAGTAGATGTTAGTATGGTTGATATGCTCAAGTTCACTGTGGGGTTCTTTTGGTTCAAAAAATTTGAATCACAGCTATGATTGCTGTGAAAGACAAGCAGATACCAAACACAGCAGCCTTGCTGTGAGTGGATCTTTGTTCATCATTGTAGTGACAGAAGAATTTGGAAGAATGGTTCATCTTTCATCTTGATTTTCATACTCCTTCAATATCTAGGGCATATCTTCATACACTAATTAGTCGCTTTCAATTAATCAGCCTTTGAAGTTTATAACAACTTCTGAAACATTTTTCTGATTTGAACTTTTTAGTAGACATAGCAAGAAAAAATGTCATTTTTCATTGTTATTTGTAGGAGATACAACTGTGTTGATACAATTTAATGAGCATACACTTCAAAATTTTGCTTAAATATAAAGCAAGGATTGTTAAACCAATTACCTCCTTTTCCCACACCTAGCTGTTGTGTTCAGGTTCAGAATCTTGCATGTTTGTTGACTCTTGAGGCATGGCTTTCCATTCTCTCAGAGATTTTGTTTTGTTGGGTCTGTTTGGTTTTTTTAATTATTATTACCAAATCCATGTTAACCTAGATTGAAAGTGTTGGTGATGTGTGGGGCTTGTCACCAAATGCCACTTCACTAACATGTTGATTAGTAGTCTAGATTAATTGGTACCTAATCTTGCCAAAAATAATGGTTTTTTCCCCAAGCCAATACTTAAAATTGCAGCACTTGGTGAACAGTTGTCTGATTAGAGTCAAACTGCCCTGAGTTATCTTGATTCTTATGGGATTCATCTGTTAAGTACTACTTCTATTAGATCTTTTGGGATTATTGGATCACTGCAGAGATATGTAGCTGAAAATAGATCACTTTTGTGTATATCAGCTGCATTTTAATTCAGTTAATTTTCTTTTATGTTGATTTTATTTTGCACAAACCAGTTTTAAATACAGTGACCTATATAGCTTTATATAACTTCTTATTTTTAAACGAGTTGAGAATGATGCAAATGAAGTGATTATATGCATTTTGGAAATAATTATTTCTTCCTTATCACTGGTCAAGTTCTTAGATTTTCAGCAGATTAGCTACTGTGCCTTTAGCCTTTACCATTTCTTTTTTCCCAGTGAAATACTTTTGAGGACAATAATCTCTAGAAAGTGAGCAAATAAGTGAGAAACAGTGGAAATTAGGATAAGTGAGTAGCATTTGAGGATGCTGGCAAGCTTCTTTCATTCTTGCACACATTGTAGTTAGTGGTTAATGGTGATACAAGTTGGGCAAGGTCAGTTAATTAGTGTTTGCCATGAAACATGTTATTGTTCCAGTAATTTAGGTCAGTATGATGAGAATCTTCATACAATTCAGAAAAAAAAAATGCTAATTTTATTTCAACTGGTAAGAGATAAAGTCAGTTTGTTTCATGACTGAGGAAGAAAAGCAGACATGGGAAGAGGGCTATTAAAGTATGGAACCCTGTTTATGGGAGAGTAAGTAATGTGTAGGATTTCTGGCAGTACGGTAAATTGGTTTTCCTTTACGATCCAGGTAGAGCTAGCTGTTGCTTTATGGGGCACTTAGGGCAAATTCCAAGGTGAATTCAAGTTCATTTATTGCTAAGGAACAGACTTTTTTCTTAGCATTGTATAATAACAACTGATTTGGATGCAAATGAAGGGTGTATCTACAGGGGCAGCATTGATTGCTTTGATGTTTGTAGGTTAAGCAGACAGATGAGATGCTTTTGGTTTGAATATACCAAAACAGGGTGAATGTAACTGAGGTTTGTCTGCCATGCTCTTTATTTCAGTAGGTATTGAAGCCATTGACATGATGCAGATTTAAGTGAGGAATGCCCTGTACTCTTGTAATAGAAGCCTGCTGTTGTGTTTCTTGGTGCAAATTCAAATGATGATGGTGGATACTTGTTTGAACTTATTGGCTATTAGCCATTACTTTGTTTTTTGGAAGAGAATGTGCAAGTCCACTGAAGACAAGCCCATGAAACTTATTATTTATTGCAAATATTATTTACCTGTTACATATATTATCAGAACAGGAATCTAAATAAAGGAAAAGCATATGTACTCGGTAAAGAATTGCATTTCTGGATCAGGAGGCTTACTGCTCTGCAAACAACTTTGCTTAAGCACATATCCTCATAGGAGCATAGGAGTATCAGTGTTTGAACTTAAAGTGTTAGGATTTACAAGCCAGAGCATTTGCCTGGGTTAATGTTCAGAGCTTTTCAAAGATACATTTAACTGGATTGCTCTTAGGAAACATCTTAAAATGTTACAGCTTTCATCCAGCTACTAAATAAAATCACATCAAACTACATCCATTAAAGAAGCTCATATGCATACTTACTTGGACTTCCAAATAGCTGTGCAATTTTTCTATTTATGACACGAATTTAAATTTCAAAAGTTTCAAAGCAAAATGCCACTGATATTGCAAGAAGCCATTTGTATTGCAATGTGTGATTACATTGTGTCTGAGTCATGTAATGTAAATGTCCTCTGTGGAAGTTTTTCTTTTTAAGTACATTTCTGTTTACTCACTTGATGGTACTCCTGACAGCTGTTGGTTTGGGTTTGGTTTTTTTGGGTTTGGGTGGTTTTTTTTGTTGGAATAGTCAGTTTTAGACTGTTAAAAGTGCTGAGTACTAATAATTTGGGCAGTGATAACATTTTTGAAGGTACGGGGTACTAATAATCCCCATTGAAAGTTAAAATTTTTTTTGGCCAGTGGATACACAGGCTGTGCAAAATGCATCCTGTTTATGAACACAAGGCAGTACAGAGATTGTACTTGAGGCTGTAGTCACAGTGTACTAATTCACGAGTACATGAACATGCCTCTGTATCAGTGACATCTGACTCCTAAAAATCCTTGGTGTGTAATTTACTGATTGGCTTGTGTTCTATACTTCTATCAGATTTTGTGTGGCTTTTACCTTGTTGAGAAGAGAACCAATTTTGTGCTTTTCTATATGTACTTTTCCAACATGCATTCATTGCTGTGAGCTTGTTATAAGATATTGAGTATGTGTAGTGTTCTCTTATTATGTACACTTATTGCAAGAAAATTCTGATGTCACAATATGAACAGTGTTTTCTTCTAAATTGCAATATTTAGTTCTATTGGAAAAAGTATTCAGCTTTGGAAGACATCATGTTGCATGGTTTATATGTGTCCACTGGGATACACTGTCAAGATTGAATAGTGTTTCCTATTTCATGAAGTGCTGCAGTAATGACTTTAACATACATGGTAGTTTTGTAACTGGCAATAGGCTCCATGCAATCTTATTTTCAATTGTTATATTGATTCATATTTCTTTTTAATAAAAAAATACTCTTCTGTATAAGCATTTTAAAATTATTTTATATGCCTTTGTCAATGAGATGATTTTACTTTTGAATAAATGCATGAGATAATTACAAATATGGCTTCTGTACCACAGGTACAACTGTAGTACAGTGCTGCTTGTTACGAGCCTGGGGCTCAGAGCTATGTGTTGGTTACTGTTGAGTTGAAAATAAGGGACATGGACAGAGCTAAGTTCTGCATAACTCTGGAGAGCAAATTTAAGTTTTTGTAGTGGAACTTTAGTTCTCAGAGCTACCATATTAATGTAAAAGTGCCCAATACCTTTGTTCCTAAGTAGATACCCATTTAAGCAATGCTCTTCATGAGTTCATTAGCCCTTCAATTAGCCCTAAAGTGACTATGAAATGTTGAATGTGTTATGCTGTTTCTAGCCTCAAAAAGGCAGATTTGAATCTTCATAATTAATACTTTTTTATTTTATTGTCCTTTTTGATCAGTAGTATTCCTGGGTTTGCTTCAGAACTGCAAAATATTGAAATTTTTGTTTTTATTTAATGCCAAGAGTAAAAGAATGGAACTAGAATTTGTGCTGCAGTGATGAAGAACGAATAACTTCTTATGTTTCCATGCTTGCAGTTTGCTCATGTTTCAGAGGTTATTTTTGTAATTTAAAACAACTGTGGAGCTGCAAGTTTAGATTTTTCAGAATTTAATGGTTCCCATATGTACTTTGCATGGGCCAGATATGTTGCAGGTTCATGGATTTGTCATTACTGCCTTATGTAGTCTGTCTTCACCATTACAGTCTATAATTTTTGAATCTGTTCAGTGTAAATGCATTTTTTGTACAACTAGTTAATCCATGAAGATTAAAAACAGTTGAGCATTTCTTTTCATCAGTGATAATAAACTGTTTAAGAACATCAGCCACATAAAGTATGTTTTTTTGAACTTTTCTTTCTGTAGTTAGATAAATAATGAATTTTAAATTTATTTTTAAAAATCATATAATCTACCAAATGTCTCTAGTCTTTATGTAGTAAATAGGTGGGAATTTCACTTTCCCCTGGTATTCCCTGTTTGGGTGTTTAGCAGTGCCAGCTGCAATGCCTTGTTGCTCTGGAGTGCTCGAGATCATATCCTGCACTAATTACAGTTTGCTGATCCCTGTGCGCTGCCGCAGGGCACGTCCAGTGGTGGGGACAGCGCTGTCCCACAGGTCTCCAGGCTGCCCTGGGGCCAGGCAGGTGCCAGGGCACTGCAGGGCAGAGCTTTTGGGTCCCCAGGGAGAGACTGCCTGCTTTGCTTGTGGGTGCGATCCAGGCTGGGCTGCAGAGTTTGCACTTCTGGAGTAGCAACTTGACCTTTTTGGTAAGACAGACCAAAAGTTTTTTGGGGAGAGGGAAGAAACCCAAACATAAGAGATGCAGACTGATTAAAGATGTTGAAGAAATAGGCAGCTTAATTCCACAGTTCTTTCTGCACTGGACAGTGTGTTCTAGGAGTCGTCCAGACTCCAGGTGGTTGGGACTGTGCTGTTTACAGGTGTTTTGTCTAAAAGTACAATCTGTGCCCTCTGCTATGTCACTTCAGTCTAGGGAAAGAAGGTGCTTTGAGGTAGGGGGAGGGAGGTTAGAGTCTAGAGTGAATAAACACAGAAGGACTGGATTAAGAGGTGGAGGCTGTTGCTGGGAGTTGAGATTGAAGTCTGGGTTTCCTCGAATTGATATGTCAGTTTTGGAGGTGGGAACCCAGAAAACTTAAGAGGGAGTGAAGGCAGAGCAAATAAGGTACTGAAGGCTGAGTGTAAACTGGCTTGATGTGGGATCAACAACATTCTTGGAAATTCAGCAGCTACCCCCAAAATCACTAGGGATGTTTGACATCTCTATGCCAGTAAGAGAGATGGGTCATATGAGGAATAGTAGAGGTATAACACAGTCCAGGAAAGTTCTTCTGGTGCTGTGCACATGATGTGCTGTTTCCACCTGAGCTGTTCCTTATTGCAAGAGGTCCTTATTAGCTTTCCCGTGTTGTTATGTTTTACCTAGAAACTGATTATCAGGCAGAGTTTTTGCAAGATAAACTTAGGTTTCTAAAAGTGTCCTCTCAGACATTCCGGACAACTTATTCCAATTCTCGGACTGTTTTTTCAGGATAACAGCCTCTGGTGGAACTTTAAACAGTTCTCTTAATTTGTGTGCTGATTGACTCCTTGATGCTTCTGTGGGTTGCAGTGACCTGACTTATGGCTGTGTGCTGCAGATCTCCTTCAACCTTCTCTTGCTGCTTCTGACACAGGGATGATGAGATGCAAGGGCTGAGGAGATCTCCCCCTGTGTTGAGAACGTTGCATCAGCGTCCAGCTGTCGGTAAAACCGGAGCCTAAACTGGAGCTGGTGGAGCTGGTTCATACCTTCGCCTCCCAGTCTGTCCCTGTGTGGATGTTTGTGGGTTTTTCCCCTCCCCTCCCTGGCTGCAGTACTAGCATTTGTCTGGCTCCATGCCTAGTCAGTTCAGGGAGCTAAGCTATCCAAAAACTGTTCACTTCTGTAGGATTAGGATATAAATTTTTGTAAATGTATCTTTGTGTGCCAGCAGCTGACAGGAAGTGCTTGTTAACGTGTCTAGACAAAGCACTTTCATAGAGAGCAGGTACACCTGGTAGGAAATGTGAATACATGTGAGACTGGGTGGGACAGTCTATGTTCTAATTAGTACTACTGTGATATGACACAGAGAATTTATTAATTTATTTGCCATAGCAGGTAAAGTTGGAAGTGGCTGGCAAGGTGTCCATGTGTGGTGTTTTGTGTGAAGAAAGTTATTCTTGCGTGTAAGGATGGATTTTTTTGGAGTCAGGTGAACTTGCACTGAACTGCAAATCAGTGGTAATCCTAAAACTTACACAGCTGGTGGCTAAGTGGGAAAATCAGGAGGGAGCAGAAGTTTGTAAACCAAGACATTTACTACAGAAAAAGTTGATCATGATTTCTTAAAATAATGCCAGTGCTACAGATCTGACCAGTGGGGAGAGAACTTGGAGGAATCTTTCTAGAATGAAGTGGTCACAAGGATTAGACTTCCAGTGCTTTCTGTTTGCTGTAAAAATGGCAACACAGAGTTAATGTTGGAAGAAATAGGGTGTAGCTGTGTCCTCTGAATTTTCTCCATGGTAGGCTTTTGAACCTGGCATAAATACAAGAAAGAAAGCAAAATTTGGTTGGTAATTTTGTAATTTCACAAGAATTTATTTTGGAATTAGTATGATTTTCAACAATGCTGTTGCTCATTCTCGCATTCTGTTTTGCCCCTCTGTTCTGTCCTTTTCTAAGATGATTATTTCATACTATTAGAACTTAGAAATCTTGCTGTGTTGCTCCAGTGATTGGCAGTGTTTTTCACTAGAAATAATTTCTGTCCTTAAGAACAGTTTGTTTTTAATGAAAAGCAATAAATGAAGTGTGTTGCTGCATACTGAATATCAAGAAAAAATTTTTTTAACAGCACTGCATAGAGGGCATTGCTGCTTGAACAATCCAGGGATTGTGTAGGAAAAATAAAGATTCCTCATTAGATGATATAAATGTAGCACATTACCAGTTAAAAATGGAGCAGTATAAGTAGACACAGTTTTAATTCTGTAATTTCATTACTTCTGAGAGGTTTAGTTTACAATTTTAATATTGTTTAATATGCATAATAATGAAATATTGCAGGAAATATTTTATCTGTTGCAAACTTCTATTTTGCAAGTATTTCATTGCTAAGCTTCCTTAATTATAATGGTTTTGTTGAATTGGAAAATACTGTCTCCTTTTGTTAGAGTTTTGGAATTAATAATAGGTCTTTCTCTGTAAAAAGCTTATGGAGTGCTTTCATTTCAGAGTTACTATAAAGCAAATACTGTTTGTGTTCTGTCCAGTCTAGGTTTCAAGGTTTCTTTTGCTTTGATGCCAGTAACTCACTAGAAGGCAAAATACTAACTGTTGAAAAATACTGGGCTTATATCCTTGTTAATTCACAGTTTCTAGAAGAAAAACTTTGAGAAATGTGTTTCTTTTTCCATGTTCACAACTTTCAGCAGATAGCATTTTTCTTGGTTGTTTGCAGATGGTTATTTTAATCTGACTCTTGCTGGTGGCCACTTTCCCAGTCCTTAGAGTATGCAGTCACCATGAATTGATCTGATTTATTATCTATTTCCTGGCTCTCCATTTGAGTCTTTTAAAATGTGTTTTGGAAGTTACTTCAGTGTTCAGCTAACAGTTATGCTTCTTACAGGCTTCTTGGTGGTCATTTTGACTATTTGGTAATAGTGTTAATGGATGTGTCTGTGTTTTAATTATATTCTTTGGATTGGTTAGGATTCGTTTGTGATGTTAGGAGATGCATTCTAAATTACTGCCTGATTCACTGCTGTCTTAGTGATAGTTGTTTTACAGCTGACAAGCCAAAATGGTTTCACAGAACAAAACTTTTTCTACTCAGTGCATTCTAATGGTAGAAATGGATCCAGCAGTGATTTTATTCTCCCTCTGTATGAGAAAGGGAAGTTAGGACATCATCTTTGGTACCTATTGCTAAAGTTCCTCATAGTACAAAGAGCAGACTTTGGGTTTGGCTGCATTTATGTTTTGCATGCTGAGTATCTACTGCTAAAGGTCTAGCCAATAAGTTAATAGTCATAGTTGAGTTTCTTTGCAGTTTTTTCAAAGTTGACTGCCAGTTTGTGGAGCAAAATGGAAAGTGGGCTTTTGATCCAAGCTATATTGAACAAAGAAACATTTCAGCAATGTTCTTGGAATAGGTGAAAAGCTGGGGAGAGTTAAGGGGGTTTGAGGGTTTGGTACATTTCTTGAGGTACATTGTTTCAGATTAACTCTTGGTCTCTCAGATCATCTGCTCAGAGAAAGAGGGAAATGCTTTGTTGTAAGGTAACTTGAGTTGTCCATAATTTTTCTAGAACCTACTTTTCAGCTGCTTGTTCTTCCAGGTTTTTTAGTGTTAATTCCCATGGCCATATTTTTTTTTTTAACACAGGAACTGTCATTGCCTGCATTAGTTTCACATTTTATTTTCTGATATATAAGTGTTGGACAAGCAAAATGTGTTTGTTCCGATTAGGTGTTGTTGATTATTTAAAAGAAAAGAAAACAAAAATCCCATATGACACTCATAGGAAATATGGAGCAACAATGGCATTGGGCTGTGGAAACCCCTTCCCTTGTGAATCTTCATTGACAACATTTATGTTTCAAAGTAGTTTGTTAAAGAGTTGAATAAGATGGGGATGAGTGCAGCTCTCAGCTCAATGGTGGCTCTACTGTTTTCTCTTTAGACTTCTTAATGATGGAAAAGTTACCATATTTTCAGAATTACTTGGCTCTTTGGAAAAATTATGGTCTTAAACTAGTAACTTAGAATTATTATTGATCACAAATAATATCCTGTGCCTAAGTGGTACATAATAGTCCATCATTTCATTGTACATTAATGCACAGAAACTGAAAGTGACTATAAAACATCTACTTTCAGGTGGGTGCTTTATTACATTTTGTCTTCTTGTGCCACATCTCTTAATACTTCAAATAATGTATAGACTATATATTAATAGCAAGCTTTAAACTGCATTTTTTTAAGATTACACAACATTTTTGGGTGATAAAGTGTTTTAAGTTATATGGAGTGTTGTAAAATCTATCATTTATTGTACTAAACCTTTATGGTTGAACAACTAACAGCCTCTGCAGAGAAAATACTTAATCAGTCTGACTGTAATTTGTAAATTACACTCAAGAGAGAAATTTACCTTGTACCCAGATACTCAAAGGCATCTACATTAGACCTGTTATTTTATAGGCAATGTCAGAAAGCTTTTTTTTTTTCTTACAGAACTGTTCTTTTTATTTAGTTTAACTTTAGTTCAGTCAGTTATAGCTACTTTTGAAGTGGTTCCAACTCCATTTTGAACAACTTATTTTTCTGGAAAAAACACAGGTATATCAATAAATCTTTAGATGAAGTAAATTGTAACTAAGATACAATTTAATTTCTGTGCTACCAAGGATTGTAATTTGCTTGCTTGTGTTGACTTAGATCAATGTGTGCTTGTGAATATCAGGTGGTTTTTCCTTAATTTCTCCTGAAGTGTGGAATTGGTATGCATTTTTTTCTTGCTGCTGCTGTTATGCCTTATGTTCACTTTGCATTAACTATTAATGATTTTTTATAAGCTCCTTCATTTACTTCTTTATATATTATTACTGTTTTTCTTCATGCATACATTTCTGAAACCAGGAAGGATGTTGAAATAGAGGTGTACTTTATTTGGTTTTCTGGTGAATGTACCCAGTACCTGCCATTTTTACAAATAATACTTATTATTTAGGTTGAAACCTTTTTCTCTTTGAGTAGAAGAGGAAGTAGGTTCAGAGACTTTAGGATGTGTAATTTTAATGCTTCAGGTTAAATTTTACTAGTTTTGTGGGCACTCCAATTTGTAGATGATGTTTATTATTATTACTACCAAACTTGCACTCTTGCAAATGTATTTAGTGGTTTTGTGTTAAAAGTTGTGCCATTCTTGATGGAAAGAGTAATTGAAATACATATACATTTTTTAAGAGTGCCTGTGCTTCTTTGGTTTCTATGTGTGTTTTTAAAAACCAGCACTGGTTCTTTTGTTCATCTAGTTTATCACAGCTGCAGGCAAGGGAAAAATTTCCTTATTTTCTTCCTGTGAGGTAGCTTAATGTATTGGACTACAGAACTATGTTTTCACAAGAGCAAATGCTCTTCACTGACACTCTAGTAGGTGTTACAGGCAGTATAACAATACAATAGCAGTTTCTCAGGATACTTTTAAGTATTTTTTCCCCTTCTTCCTTTCCACCATTCCTGCGATCAGTCTCACCTGGTATTACCTGTGTAGGATACTAGGTTGATCACACTTGTGTAGTTGACACATAAATCAGTCTCCTGGGAGTTACCCTGGATAAATGTGTGGTTTAACATTTGCAGCTCGTGGAGCAGTGGGCACCAGGGATGGGTTGACATGAGCTGCAGAAATACATGGTATGATTGGAAGGTGAGGAAAAGGAATGGATTCTCCTCATTTTAGCATCAGAACACATTACCTTTCTTGAATGATTTAAGGTTAACTTTAAGAATTTTCAAACCTTCTTACCATCAGACTGGAAATGAAAGGATTTTCAAACAGTTTGTTCAGCTGTCTTGACTTTGTGAGATGAGAAAGAGAAATTGTCAGAGCTAGAATTTTGACAATAAATGCCTGCTCTTTCTTTGTCCAAACTATAGAGACTTGAGGTAATCTTTGGGAAACCTGGAGAAAACTACTTAATGTAATATACAGCTTTGTCAAAATGATGCTGTTTTTGTAGATTGCTAGATCTGTATTTTAGTTTTATCTACTTCATTGTGTGTTTTGAAGTATTATTCCTTGTCATTATATAGTAAATTTTATGCACTGGAGGAAAGAGGGGGATGTGTGTGTGTGTTTGGTTTATGGCTGTTTTAAAGAACATCTGAAAGACGTAGTGGACTGGAAAGAAATCTCATAGTGTGGCACCTTTAGGTTATCCAGCCTGAAGATGTAATTGGTGTAAGTGAAGAACTGTGGGGACGTGTTGGATATGAAGGATGCATTTGATAGAGAATCTGTCTGAAATTGAGGTGACTGTAGCAGAAGTTGTGCAACAATCTGACAGTGAATAAATTTCCAGGACAAGATGATTCTTCTAAAGCTGAAGAGCTTTTAGAAGAACTTGGGGATGAAATTTCTGAAGTCTTGCTTAGAATGAACATGATTTTGAGGACTGGAGGATAGCAAATGCTTATTTTTAAAAGTGCATCACCATTTGCATGGTTCCAAGTCTGATGTTTGTATTGAAAAATCAGTAGAACTTATAATAAATATATTGGATACCCGGATAAAGGTACCATGGAAAATTTACATCTCCTGTGATGAGAAGCTCTTCCTTTGGAGCTCTTCAGAGTCAGCAAAATATTTACAAGTTTGATCTAGCTGTTATAATGAAGCATGCTTTTCTAAAAGGTGTGTCTGTCCCTTGCCAAAGGCATTTGATGAAAAAGTACGTCAGTCTTAAATGGAGGATGATCAGATGAGCAGCTGACTTGCTAAAGGATAAGAAGAGGGTGTGGAACTAAATCCTTCTCAGTGGAGTGGAGTCATAGAGAACTGTAATGCACAACTTACTTCCTAATGACCTGTAAAACAGTGTGAGTAAGGGGTTGACATAGTTGAGTGAGTTGATTGATGTGATAAGGATGAGGATAAAGTGAAGAATTTTGGAAGAAGTTTGTGAAAGTAATCGGGCAATAAAATGGCAGCAGCAGCACTGTAAAAAATTGAAAAATTTATTGGGGACAAAACCTCTGCTGTCTTATATAAGATGATGGGCATTGAGCTGACTAGAAATCTTAGATTCTTAGCATAAGTGATAAAGGCAGATTATATGTTAGGAATTGCTAGGGAAATTGTAGGAAACAACGTCGTTATTCCAGTATGTAGAACTGTGACTTGTCTGTGTGTTGTGCACTATTTCAGGTCTAGTGGTCTTACCTCACAATTTTTTCAGTGTAATAAAGCTGGAAGGAACTCAGAAATTGTTAAGTGGCACAAATGACTTTTATGTAAAGAATAATTAAGTAAAACATGGATTTTACAGATGGAAAAAAGACATCTAGTTTTGTACATAATTGCACATAGCAAAAAGAGGGTAAGTGGATTGATTACTGTGTGTTTCTCTTTTTAGAAGTGGGGAACATTAAATAAAGCTGGCAGGAGGTGTTTTCAGAACTAGTGAAATGAAGCATTTTTTATGGATTGGAGAGTTGTACTGCAAACCCTTTTGTAAGGAGTATTGTAGATGCCAAAATTTGACATGATTCAAAAGGAAAACAGGTTATTTTGCTTTGGTTTGGTTTTTTGTCCAACAGAGAGCTGTGTGGTTGTATAGAAAGCAGGTCCTTCTAAGTAAGGAAATATCAGCCATACAAAGAAATTCCTACCTTGAAGATAATTAACATCTGCTGTGATGTGTGCAGATGGCTGTGATTGGAGGAGAGGGTGCTTGGCAAGATAGACCTGATCCAGTTATTCCAAAGGAAGAAGGAATTTGTGGTTGTGTTGTCCCTTGGGAGAAGAAAGGATAGATGAGTGCTTGCTGAGCTTATTTGCAGATGTTTTAAAAAAGATTGCATTGAGGAATAGGATGAATGTGTGAAGGATGGCTGGGGAAGGTAGTGCAGTCTGGGAGAAGTGCGTGTGTGTGTGGCTAAAAAGGGGAGCAGAGGAAGTGGGGAGAATGCAAGATGCTGCTTGGTTTGGAAAACCAAAATGGGTGTAGAAGACAAGAATGTTGAATGTAGTGGTTTGTTCTTTAATGCTTAATTTCTACCTCACCACTTCTGGGTCTTACTAGGGTAATCCTAGATGGGTGTTCTTCCTTTCAGGTGTTATGTATGTAAGCTTGCATGGTACTTAAAGCAGATGACATACAGAACCTTCTTTTTCTCCTTTGTCATATTTAAGCAGTGCTGTTGTATACACCTCAAGAAAATGAGCTAGGCAGTTTGTACAGGCTGTTAAACAAAAAGAATTACAAAAGAAGTGTAAGCTATAGCAAAAAAAAATTATTACCAAAATTATAATACATTGTTCTCAATTGGTTTTGTTTTCAGGATTTTGAGTAACAATAAAATAACAGAGTTGAAGAATGGTTCCTTCTCTGGATTACACCTTCTTGAAAGATTGTAAGTATTTCTTGAAAAGCTATTTTTGCTTTAAAAATCAAGTCATATACTGTTTGTTTCATTAATAATTTTAAGAACAGAATGTCTTAAATAAGAGATCTGTTCTTTATTTTGATGGTTTTTTTTGTGATTGAAGAGTTAACATATGAATATGAATGAATTAATTATTCAGCAGTATAAATAACATAACAGCAAAAAAGGGATAATCTCACCTGCAGGTGAGAGGGCAGTTTCAGTGGGAATTTTACTGGAATGCTGTGATGGCTGGATTTGCTTTGTTTTTTGTTTCATTATGCAAACACTGTGTTGTAAAGAAAATTATATATTTAATTTCTTAAGTATCAAACCATTTATTGAACAGTTGCAAAGTATATTTGCAGGAGAAGCATATGTATTACAGCCCCTAAGAGAGACTGGATTTATTAAAGACTGGTTGTTGACATTTATTTTGAGAGTTTTACTGCTTACTTCACAGCTTTGGTATATGCCAAAGGTACAGGGGGATGGGAGTGAGTCTGATGGGAGTAACTTCTTGGATATCTTTTGCTTCCTGTTTTCACTTTCCTTACAGATGATACATTGCCTATGAGATAAGAAGCAGCATTGTAGCTTCTCTTACAGTCAGCCTTTTTCCAACAGGTAGAAGGTCAGGATTGGCAGGTTGATCTACCTGGGAGCAAGCATAAACTTTAGAGATAAGGATTTTTCTAGGCCATTTGACTGGGAAAGTAGCCAGCTTCATAATCATCTCACAGCATCTAGGAAGAGTTCCAAACAGCTTTTGGCTTCAGGGAATTAAAAGTATTTTATTCTTCCTCTAAAACTCAAAGGCTCCAATCCCAGTCACCTGACCTAAATAAATTCAAACACTTCTACCATTCCCTCTCCCATGTACCAGAAGAAAGCATCTTTTCACTGGCAGATGAACTTGATTGTAGAAGTAAGTTGCTGTGCCAAAGAAGCAAGGTTATCAGCAGTGATGGCATTTGATGAGGTAATAAAGGCATCTGCTGATGGTTATTTGTTGAAACTCATTACAGTTTTCAGACAGGAAATACTTGAAATTCTAGTTAGTTTGAGATAATGATTTAAGTTTTCTTCATGAATCCAAATCCTAATTTTCTTTAAAATCATAAGAATGCAGCTTTTTTCCATTTAACTCCTGTCATTTGTAAGGTTTTTTTAGATTATTTTAATATCTTCTTTCATGAAAAGGAAAAGAAAGCAGCAAGGCTGGCATCAAGTTTTGAGCATTTGAAGTGAGCTGGGATATCAGTATTTTAGAGGGTGTGGTAGTCTCATCAGAATGAGAACATTCTTTATTGTGCGCTATTGTAGGAGTTAATTCATCAGCAAAAGATTAATAATGGCCAAGTGTCTTCATTATAAGTGGAGGGATAACAAGTGTGCTACACTAATTAGAAATGATATTTTCTTTTTTTTTCCTTTTGTACGTGCAAAACTTGTTTAAAAGACATAGATATTTAGCCACAGTAAATTTTTCCTCTTTACATGTTTTGTGACCTTGGACAGAAACTACTATTGTAATTAAAACAGTTTTTCAAACTTAAATAGATAATCAGTAGTAAAAGGAAAAACAGTTGAAAGTCACAGTAACTATTTTAAACATTCACATGGTTAAGTATCAAATTATTTTCCTGATGTTCATTGTAAGAACTTGCATGCCTTGAAAATGGCGTTTTTTGACATTTTCTTGCTTATACTCATACTTTCCCTTGTTTCCTTATGAGTGTTTTGTGCTTTGTAGATAAGTTCCTTTCCCCACATTCAATTTAAGAGATGAAAGGAGATAACAGAAATAAATTCTCAGTATTTAAATAGTTAATTCAGACAGTATGATTGTCACTTTACTGCTTACTAGGGCAGAGATTCTGTATGCATTTCATGTTTCTTTGTTCATTCCTTGCTATGTTACACTTGATAGGAAAAGTATTTGCCATTTCACTGTAGTGGCTCTTTCAGGTAGAGAATATAGATGTGTTGTGATGAGCCAGCAGGGAGCCCTGGTGGCCAAGAAGGCCAAGGGCATCCTGGCCTGTGCCAGGAGCAGTGTGGCCAGCAGGAGCAGGGAGGTCACCCTGCCCCTGTGCTCAGCACTGGTGAGGCCACACCCTGAGTGCTGTGTCCAGCTCTGGCCCCTCAGTTTGGGAAGGACCTTGGGACACTTGAGCACATCCAGAGGAGGCAGCGAGGCTGGAGAGGGGCTGGGAGCACAAACCCTGTGAGGAACCCCTGAGGGAGCTGGGGGTGCTCAGCCTGGAGAACAGGAGACTCAGGGGTGACCTTACCACTCTCTACAACTCCCTGCAAGGTGTTTGCAGCCAGGTAGGGTTGGTCTCTTTCTCCAGGCAGCAACTGACAGAACCAGAGGGCACAGTCTCAAGCTGTACCAAGGAAAGTTTAGGTTGGATATTAGGAAAAAAGTTTGTCATGGAAAGAGTGATAAGGTACTGGAATGGTCTCTCTGAGGAGGTGGTGGAGTCACCATCGCTGGATGTGTTTAAGAAAAGACTGGATGTGGGACTCAGTGCCATGGTTTAGTTGAGGTGTTAGGGCTGGGATGATCTTGAAGGTGTCTTCCAACTTAGTGATTCTGTGATATATTTAAATAAAGTCTTTAGAACAATAAATCAGAGGAATATGTCAGGAACATGTATCTGCATAATAATTGGTTGAATTTTAATCAATACTGACAACTTTATAATTCATCTGTTAACATACTAACCTTTTTTCTCCTGTTCAGTTCTTGGAAATTTTAATGAAAATGTAGATATTTTTAAATGGTTTCTGTCATTGTATTTATTTTTCTAGTAAATTTGGGGACATGTTATTTGTAGCTGACAACTTGTTGCACTTCAGATTATCATTTTACTCAAACATGTTATCACTTGACCTCATCCACATCAGGTAATTCTTCTGTGTTACTATTGAAAGGGATATAGTTTTGGGGCATACAAGCAACAAATAAAACAATGAGTAAGTGCTTTAAAAATGGTGGCCCCAGGTAGACATAATAAGTCATAGTTTTAATAAATAATAATATATACAGGTGTGTTAACTTATGATAATGTGAATTTGCTAATGCATTATTTTGTAGAGTGGGTGATAAATTTACCAAAATAGAAGTTTAATTATACTGGAAAGTGAAATGTATGTTAATTAGAGTAGAAAATGACTATGCTATGTCTACATCTATTCTTACAGGAAAAAGTATGCAAATAAGAGTAACCAGGTCAAAAATGTTAACAAATGTCTTAAGTGGTAATAAAAGTGTCTGTACAAAAAGATGCTAAGTATTTTAATCTCCATTTTGTTTTCATATTAATTTGAAATTCAACAAAGACAAGTGCAAAGGATCCTGTACCAGGGGAAGCATAGCCCCAAGCACCAGCACAGGCTGGCACTGACCTGCTGCAAAGCAGCTCTGTAGAGAAAGACCTGGGGCTCCTGGTGGACACCAAGTGTCCATGAGCCAGCCGTGCCCTTGTGGCCAGGAGGGCCAGTGGTGCCTGGGGTGCATTAGGGAGAGCATTGCCAGCAGGCTGAGGGAGGTGATCCTGCCCCTCTGCTCAGCCCTGGTGAAGCTCATCTGGAGTTCTGTGCCCAGTTCTGGGCTACTCAGGACCAGAGAGACAGGGAGCTCCTGGAACAGGCCCAGAGGAGGGTGACAAAGATGCTGAAGGGACTGGAACAGCTCTGTTGTGAGGACAGGCTGAGGGAGCTGGGCCTGTTCAGCCTTGAGAAGACACAGCTGGGAGGGGAGCTCATCAATGTCTGTCAGTACCTGAGGGAGGGTGGCAGGAGCACGGAGCCAGGCTCTGCTCAGGGGGGCCAAGCAACAGGACAAGAGGGAACAGGCAGAAACCGATACACAGAAGTTCCACCTGAACATGAGGAAGAACTCCTTTACTGTGCAGGTGACAGGAGATAAAACAGCTTCCATGTGCTCTAGGATGACTGCATGTGGCAGGGAGGTTGGATCAAATGACCCACTGTAGTCCCTTCCAGCCTGACCCATTGGGTGGTACTGGGAAATGTAAAAATTCGGTCATAAGTATTTGTTTGATTTGCCCACAAAAAATGTACACCACAGAGAGCCAAAGAGGCTGTCTTTGTAATGTGTATAATGTATAACTATTACTATTACAGAAATTATTATTTCTATAATTTCTTACCTTGTGCTCTTCCTTCATTTCCCTCTTGAGAAAGCATTTCATACAGGAGGAGTCCATGGTAGCTAATATGTTTCCTGTCTAACATTTACTTTCAAGTAGTGCTAAGGAAGAAAAGATAATTTATCCAGTGGTAGGAAAGAAAACTTAAGTTGTGATGGTGAAATCTCTATCCTGTGAGGTTTTTGGGCCTTTATTGGATGTAACAGTGGGGCAGTTAATCTGATTTAGTGGTAATTTGAGCCAGAATATGGAGTACATGACTGACCTCAAAACATCTCTTGAAACCTGTTTTTCTACAATCCTAACATCTGTTAGTTGCCTTCACTGATAAATATGGGGAAGCCCTTATTTACAGTGTTATTTAGATTTAGTAGAAAATTAAGAATCTTTTACTACATTCTCAGTGTGAGATTTCTCTACTGCCTGGCTTGTGATTTGTGTTGTTATGGGGATGGGGGTTTCTGTTTGGTTTTTTGGCCTTTTTTTGGTGGGTTGGTCGGGTTTTGGGGAGACATGGTTTTTTTTTGTTAGAGGTTTTTTGGGGGGGCATGTTTTCTGGTTTGTTTTCCTTGTTTTGATTTTTAGAAGGATTCTTGATGGTGGAAGATAAAGTTATTATAATATAAATGATGTTACCCTTACTCAAATCCTTTTCTGCATTTCTTTTGGAGAGATTTTCTTCCATTTGGACAAATATGTATCTAGAGATATATCTTAGTTGAGCTTCGCCAAAGAAAAATCACCATCTGAAATGAGTAATTTCTTTTTGCCGAAGCTAAAATATAGTTTATATAAATGTAGTCATTGATGTTAAAACCAGCAAAAAAAAATTAAAGCCAAACACAACTTTCTAGTAAGGTTGTCTTCCCCACCTCTTTTTTTTTTTTTGTGAGCAATACAAGTCTGTTGGTTTAACCACCACTGTAATTTCTTCATTTAAAGACTGTTCTACATGCTGCAGTCCTGGTAGTAGTACCAGCCTATGTTGCATTAACATCTTTCCCTGTTTCTAAAGAGCTGCTAGATGTGTCAGCACTGTTAATTTTGAGATCTTTTGGTATCTCTTTTGTTTCACAGATATCCTCAGGAAATAATTTTGGTAGATTGATATACAGCTAATGCCTACCCAAAGGGTAAAAGCCCCAACCAAACAGAGACTCCTCAGCTGTTGTAGTTGCAGGTTGAGAAAAGTCTTAGCACGTTGGACATTGATTGATATGAATCCACTGCAGTGGATTTATGAAAGAGGTGTATCAGGGAGTGCTCTTTGAATTCATGGAGTGAAATCAAAGAGCCCTGATAATCTAGACTAGTGGATTTCCAAGGCATGTTGTGAAGGTTTTTCTCCCTCAGTGGTTTCAGCGTTGAGGTTTTAAGTGGAAGTTATGTGATTTTAAATAAAAATTTGAAATATGAAGAGTAAGTGTAATTTTTCTTCCCTACTTCAAAGATTGATGGTAAATGAGTGATGAATACCTTTTATTAGTCTCAGATTTGCCATGATCTGGTATTCCAGGGTGTTATATGCCTGAAAGAGCCAGCTCTTTGGGCTCCTGCTACTACTGAACTGGAAGTACTTGGCAGTTCCTGCTGCCATAGCAAGGGAAGAAAATAAAGTTAAGAGAAGTGTGTATATGAAAATTAATTTACTGCAAGGTGAATTTAACGTATTTCAGATGTTTAGGTAGAACGTTCAGGTGTGATCCATGTGCCGTGATGCTGTCTGTTGTACCATGATTTGTTAATCTGTCTGCAGGAAATGCAGTTGTGAAATCTTATATTTTTATTTTTACTCATGAATATCTGTGTGATGGTAGATGTAATCCTCTTGTATAGTTCTCTTTCAAGCAGAATTATTAATGTTGTGGTAGATGTAGGAGATGTTTTTTACTCTTGCAAATTTAATCACTGCTTTTGAATGAAAGTACTATTTTTCTTTTCAAATCTAGAATGTTTGGATATGACCAAGGAGTGTGAAACTTTACCTATAGTAATAAGCACCTGTGACGTTTCAGATAGTACTAAAGTAAAAATCAAGTATTACTAGGGAGGTGGAAGTAATTTTAGCATTCATGCAGTGATAAAGTTTGTTCAAAACTAGTATAAGTGCTATCAGCTGCTTTCTGTGACCTTCGAAATTAAGCTGTATCTGCAGAATATCTCAAGTTAGGAGTTAAAACTCCTATATCACTTGTACAATTAATACAGCCGTTTTATTTAATGATTACTTTACATTTTTCCTTACAGTCTCTGGAAACTTAAGATTTTAAAATTTGCTCTGAAAATTTTCACCAGCTGTATTTGGGATTTTCAATGAGGGCTTTGCTGTTGTGCCAGCAACATAAGTGGAAAATTTCAGTGTTGGGTCTTCGGTGTATTTTCAAGATCATATTTTGCTTTTTTTGGTAGGTGTTGGGCACTACTGAAGTATTGAAAGTTGGATAGGCTACAGAAGACAACATGTGCTAGACAGTATCATACTGTGTAATAAACAGGCGTCTCACCCTGCATAGCTGTAAACTGTTCACACTGTGGCAAAGTATCTTTGAGGCTATATAATTTCATCTGATTCAAACTGATAGAATGTTTAATGACATACATGTGCTGTTTCTGTTCCTCCTTGTAGCTAAAACAGAGATTTTTCCAATCTTGAATGGAAATCTGTTAGAGAAATAAAAATGTTGTTGGGTTTTTTGTTTGATGATTTGTTCTGAGTTTTTTTGGGGATGGTTTGGTTGGTTTTGGGTTGTTTGTGGGGAGGAGGGTCAGTTTGGTTTGGGTGGGGGTTTTTTTGAGGTTCTCAAGCAAATTGAGACAAGTTACATGTATCTTTACAAATATCTCTGTTTTGAAGTGTAATTTTTGGTAAGTGCTGTGTCTTAATTTTTCTCCACAGGGATCTTAAGAACAATCTTATTAGCACCATAGATCCAGGAGCTTTTCTGGGGCTTTCATCTTTGAAAAGACTGTAAGTAGTATATTTAGCTAGTCAGTTTAAACTGACTAAATAAAAAACTTCTCAGAGAGAGAGTAAGTCTAAGCTTCTGGAACTTTAGACAGCAAAGTTATTATATATTAAAAGTTGAATATATATATATATATGCTATATATATGTGATGTATAATATATACAAGTGCTGTGGTAAAAGGACTTAACTTGTAAAATTGTAAAGCAGGTATGTTTTATTTCTAGCTGGGATGCATGGGGCATATTTCCACCATGCATGTGTACCTGGTGAGACAGGTGCCAGGTTTAAATAAACATTGATCCCACAAGCTCACACCTCCCTGCCTGCCCATACTATAATTAGCCTTCTGTGGTGCCTTCTGGTGGTCATGGCCAGGGCCTTCTTGGTGAAGTAAGAGGTCTTCCTCAGGTGTTGCTTTTTGACCTCATCTCTGGGCAGGTGCAGTGGAGGTTTGGTTAACTCTCAGATCAGTTTGTCCTGGCCAAAACCAGGAGCCTGGCTTTTGCTGGCTCCTTAAGTAAAAGGTTCTGCTTTATTGGTTTTCTGCAATACTTGAGTCTTGCTTTACTGAGTTTTCACAATATATATCTTACCTTTATGGCCTTCTACTAGCAACTGTCTTCTTGTGTTCTGTTACAAGTTGTCCCAACCTAACAAGTTGCATTCCTATGTGTTCTGTTGCAAATGGCTTTTTCTACTTTTCAAACTTGTTAAATAAGCTGTGTATGTTTCTGTTTCCCTCCACCTGCCTAAGTAGATTATTATATGCTTCTAAATGTCCGAATTTTTGTAAACATACATGTTTTTTATATTGCACACACACATGTATAAAACAAAGTCTGCTTTCAGCCTTATGACTGAAGAGCATCCGCTGCTTGTGGCTTGGCAGCCTCCCTTGTTCTGACAGTTGCTTGTATTCCTGTTTTTTTGTACTTGAGTGGCTTGAAACCTCGCTGGATGGACATTTTTTCAGAGCTTTGATTCCATCAAGTCTTGTTTTGTTGAATGTTGAACTCGTGATTTTTATTTTCCAAAGGTCACAGTGGAACATAGAGTTGCTATTAATACCACACTGAAGTTACAGTGCTATTTATGCTGCTTTATATAAGGTTTTGCCAACATTCCCATTAGCATATTTGAGAGATTTATGTGTTGGCTGTAAAAGTTCTGTACCAGATCAAATTTGAAAAACAAAAACTCAGCATTATTGCCTTTTTTTCCCCTTTTTTTAAACACTTCAGATTTTTGTAATATTGTTACACATTTTGAGTGTTAATGATTTTTGGTATTGCCTCCCCTGTTTCTTTCTTAAATTTGTAGAGTACATATGTTAATTTTTATCTGATCACATGATCTGGCTCACTTAAAAGGAAAGTATGTTGGTAATTGCACTTCTGAAAACCTTAAAAGTAAAACTGAAGGACCAATTCTGGATCATTATTACTTGCAAGCTTAATTTTTTTTACTTGAAGAATTTTTGGTCATTTGATTCAAGACCTATACTGAAAAATATATAACTTTTAAGTATTTATTGAAGTATAATTATAAAAATGGTCTTACTTATGTATAATAAATGCATTACTATAGGTCTCTGACATGTTAAAAATTAAGTGATGTACTCTGTGTGTGTGTGTATATATATATTTATACACACACATATATAAATACTACACAAATATGAAAATTTGCTGGGTAGGGATGTAAGCCAAGCCTGTTTAAGGGAATTTATTGGTAGGTCTAGACTTGTTGAATTGTATATGGACAAACTATAATTAGTTAAGAGATGGATTAAGGAATCTGTGTGCATGTGTAGACACCTTTTGGGTTTTCCTGAGACCCAGATATGCATATGGTGCAATCTGTTGCTCATGAATTTTTGTTCAAATGGTTCTATTAGCAGACTGTATGTATGTCATTGGGAAATAAACCAGCTTGTTCCAATTTTTCCTTTTTTCTATTTATAGAGACTTAACTAATAACCGAATAGGCTGCCTGAATGCAGATATATTTAGAGGACTTGTAAACCTTATTAGATTGTAAGTATAATTTGTCTTATATAAATACACCTAAGTTTTAGCCTTGTGTAAGTTAACCTTCTTTGTTTCACGGGGAGTAGTTTATTTAAGTGTGATCTTGAAAGACAGCCAGTGCCTATGGTTGTGGTTTGTGACTCAGTAGCAAGCTTAAAAACAAGTGCTGGGGCCAACCCAAACCAGGCTATTCAGTGATCTGTTGGCCTTGCAGCAGTTTTCCAGTTTCTTAGAATGTGTAGCTGGGATGGAGACTAGGAGACTGTACATAATATTTTCTTTAAAAAATATTTCAGCCTTGTAGACTCTTTCAGTATCCATGCCTTCTACAGTGGCATTGCTGTCAGTCTGTTTTGCTGGCAGTCTTGCATGTTTTGAAGTCCTTCATTTACTTTAAGAGGATAACTGGTAAGATTATGAAATATTTCTTTGCCCTGGTTGTTAGTTTCTTACACACAGTGCTTTCACCTATATATAGAAAGTGGTATGGATAATATTTTAAAAAAGCATTCTGATAGATTGAACATGCTTCTTAGAGCATGTTAATAGGAAGGCAGCAATTCACTGTGAACAACAAAATTAATTTTACACTTCTTGAAATCTGTGCTCAACATCTGCCAGTTGATGCTTTAAGTAAAAGTAAAGTCTCTGCATTTACTTTTTTTTCCAATCTTAAAATTCTTCACCTAAACCAAGAGTGTTAGAGAAAAGTTTATTTGGAGATTTTTGCTAGACTATTGAGACCTGATTATTATTCTTATAGTCTTGTGAACTAATTAAAGTGTTGTAATAACACCTTGTAACTTTTAAACATAGAGTTATATTGAAGAGAAGTGTTTTTTTTATTTCACATGTCATTTGTCTGAGGATGAGTTCAAATCGTGAACATACTTTTATTTCTCAGGAATCTTTCTGGAAATCTGTTTTCGACACTTACACAGGGAACATTTGATCATCTTGGTTCACTGAAGTCTCTGTAAGTACTTGCTGCATCTAGTCCTACATTATTCTGAAAAAGCAAAGCCATTTTCTCATCTGGGCTTCCAAGAGTTTTATTCTATATGTATCACTTATTAATTTATAGTAAATAAATAGCATTTTACACCTTTATAGCAAAAGAACCAAATACTTCTAAGCAAGATCTTAGTCCTTGATGAGCAGTATAATTTTGTTACACGTAACAGTGGGTATAATATCAGCCTCATGTTCCTTTGCTCTCTCTTGGTTTCATGAGTTGTAATCTTGTGTAAGACAGAAAGTAAATGAAAAAAAAATGTGCTGATGACTAGCTTATTCTTTTCCCTGGTAGTCATGACAGTTGGTTCACTGTTCTGGGACCTAATCAAAAGCTTTGGTTTCTGAGTTTGACACGGAGTTAATTTCTTGTTTATATTTATAAAGGAGAATGTTTCTTTCCCTCCCTTCATCCCTTTCATTGTTCATAAGGTGTTATTCCTGATATTTTAGTTGTCTGCATAAAGGTTGCTAATCAGCAACACCGCAGAAATGACAAGAGCACCTGGAAATAACATACTATTATTAAAATAATGGATGATCTGGAGGAATTCATGTGAACAAACACCAAATGGGGTTTCATAGGAATGTTGATTTAGTGTTTGTAGTGTTCTGCCTGTGATGTGTTATCCTCTGGACATCTGCAAAAAGAGAAAGAAAATGTTTTCACTAGAGGTAAAAACCAATGTAGACATAGTCATATGTTTTGCTACATTTTTACCTGTTTCTAAACAGATAAAATAATAATTTCTGAACAGATAAAATTAATTAATTAATCCCTTAATATAGCTGATTTCAGCTAACATCTATAGGGGATTTAGTATGTCTTTTTACTACAAAGTACTGAATTATATAGAAAAGATGGAGTCAATTAAAAGCCTTATAATTTTCATGTAAAGGAGAATGACATCGTGTGAATAGTGCTTCTGAAAAGAGAAACAGTTGAGGAGCTATTTTTATTTCAGTTGATTTTACTGCTAAAGCATTTGATCACTACATTGAAGCAATGAAGTGTCTTAGGTTATGATGATGCACATTCAAGCAGTTCTTTCTTATTGCTCACTTGAAGTAGCATGAACCCATTCCATGAAAGAAATTCCTAGTATTATTTTCATGCACTGGTATTAGATATTCCTCATTTTTATGGAGAGGATTCCTTTTCTGAGGGAGTATGTCCTTTTGTTCTCAGAGTACAGCTTGCAGAGGGTTAGAGTAACTTCCAGTGGGTAGAGGTAGGCAAATCCACTGTAGTCTAGACTTTGCTTGTTGCCTTCCTGGTGACAATGAGAGGCATGTCACAACTGTTAAAGTTTAGCTTTCAGACATTGGAATTCTGCAGTTTGTCACTGTAAATGCCTGTGTTCTGTTGCAGAGAATTTCAAACTGATTATCTTCTTTGTGATTGCAACATACTGTGGATGCATCAGTGGTTAAAGGAAAGAAACATAACTGTACGTGAGACTAAATGTGCCTATCCCAAGTCACTTCAGTCACAGACAGTGACTGGTGTTAAACAGGAGCTTCTCACCTGTGGTAAGCACTGCAGGCAACTGGTATTTGTTTTCTAATGCATTCCATGTTCTGCTAATATTATTGAGCCGAGTTTTTTGCTGTATTTCATTTCCCTAATACTCAAGACTTAAATGTGGTAATAACAAATTCCTTTTCAAAGGTTTATCTTGAGTTGTGATTCATTATTGCTTGCATTTGGAAATGAATAATAAATAAATTGATGATGGTGGATGTTAGTTTGTAGAAACTAAGGATAAGTAGCTCTCTTGATGAACTCCTTTTTCCAGCTAATCTGTATTTTTCAGAGATCTTTACCTAAATGTCACAAGAGGAACCAGAAACTGATAATTTCTTTCATAGGTGTAGCTATGTGATTTCAGATACGTCTATTATTCTAATCCCAAATTTCTGAAGTTAAAAGATCTTCATTTTATGAGTTGCTTTCCTTTGACTAGCCTTCTTTTTGTGACAAAACTGTGACCGACTTCCTTAACTTCTTTTTTTATATTGGAATTATTCCAGCTGTAAAAATAAAAACTCATATGTTACTGTTATTTTGAAGTCCAGGTGAAAAACTGGGAAAAACTAAAATGCATAATTACATTTTTCCTTCAAATTTCTATTTTCTACTCTTTTAGATATGGGCTAGCAAAAAGTCTTGAAATATATTACATTAAAGGAATACACATTTTGAAAAAGAATATGATGATAATTTGTATTTTTCAATGTCCAATGCAGTAAATGTAGTTTTTATATGCCTCTTACCAGATGCAATGTTATATTGATATATAAATAATTGATACTTATTTAGTGTATCTATTTCCCCTTTTGAAAATTAGTTCTATAACAGATTCTTGCTGTTAATTGTGGTTTCATGTCTTGAATTCTAGAACCGCCGCTTGAATTACCGTCTTTCTACATGACTCCATCTCATCGTCAGGTGGTCTTTGAAGGAGACAGTCTGCCCTTCCAATGTATGGCTTCATATATTGATCAAGACATGCAAGTCTTGTGGTATCAGGATGGGAAGATAGTGGAAACTGATGAGTCCCAGGGTATTTTTGTTGAAAAAAACATGATTCATAACTGCTCATTGATTGCAAGGTGAATCCATAGTGAGAAAATTTATCTCCTGCTTCTTACTTTCTGCTCTGATTTAGTGACTATTACCATAACAGTAAGGCCCTCTCATATCCTCACTGAGGGAACATGTATACAGAAACATCCCTAGTAGGGGAGTAATCTTCACACATCACACATTAGTAATAAAGTTGGAGGAAGGAGGTCAAGAGATTTGGTAGGTCAAACCTACATGATTAAAATAGGATTAGCTAGAGGAAGTTGCAGTTTCACCTAATGCATTAATTTAAAACATGTTTGTGGTAGGATACGTTTGTTTTCATGGAATGTTAAAATTACCAAAATGTTGGAAGCAAGGCATTTAACTGAATTGCTCATGAATTCTTTACTTTTCCTTTTGAGCACACCACAGTTGTTAATATTGTTCTCCAGCAGAGATCTAAAAGTGTAATTTGTTCTGCCTGCAGCAGATTGTTGACTTATTCAGCATCTACTGAGTGGCTATATATCCTGTAATTGTATTAGTAAATTAGAGCGTCAGTGTTTGTAACAAATTATGCATTTGGGAATTTATTTTAGTTTGGCCTTCCTAAACAACTAAAAACTTTGTCTTGAATAGTAATGATAACATTTGAGGAATTTGGACTTCTTTCTGAAGTCTGAGGACTTTTTCCTATGGCTGTTCTTTTTGTTTCCTACCTTGGCAAAACTAAAAGCCCAAAGAATAGTAAATACTTCTCTGTTAATTACAGTACTTTGAGATGTAAATAGCTCTGGTTTTATAAGATCACTCATGGTTGTATGTAATTTGGTTTTTCTTCCATTGTCTTTCTGTACTTATTAATTCATCTTTTGGTAAAAGTTTACATAAATGTTGTTGCAAGACTGTTTTGATTTATTCTTTTATTTTATCATTCCAGTGCACTGACAATCTCAAACATTCAGGCTGGCTCCACGGGAAACTGGGGTTGTCATGTACAAACCAGACGTGGGAATAACACAAGGACAGTAGATATTGTGGTGTTAGAAAGTTCTGCACAGTACTGCCCTCCAGAGAGGGTTGTGAACAATAAAGGGGATTTCAGGTTAGTAACATCAGGTTTTTTTCAGAGTAAAAAGTGTCCCTTTAATTTAGCTTTTAACTAAGATTTTATGCATTAGAGGTGCCTGTGTGGATGTTTGCTTGTAAATGGTGTGTAATAGATTTTTATCTGTTCTAAATTACTGGGTGTCGACAGAAGCGCAAGAAATTTTACTATAAAATGTTAAACTCTGAGCCTGCTAACACGTCCTCAAAAGACACTGAAACTAACCTATGATACTTGAAATATATAAATGAAATTATTTAAGTAGTTAAAGTTCTGTAGATTGCCTCTAAGATTAAGTTAGATCACATACTGACAGGGGGATTTCTGCCAGGTTATCATTCTCTTTTTAAAGGCCTTCTGCTCCTATATGGTAAAATATACAAATATTTAAGAAATATGCAACATAATTTGGATCTTTTTCCCCCCTGTGAGTATTAAACAATAAGAATGGTGCTGCTTGCTTTTAATGATTGTTGGGACTCTAGTGGTAGGTGTGATACTCCATTGTGTTGAGTGTTGCAGAGTATTTTATCTTTTGTTCTTATCTCTTCACCTGTTTTCCCTTTTCTGATCTTTCTGCTGCTGGTCACTCTAACAACACGTTACTCCTGGAGGTGCCAGCTGTAACAGATAGCTTCTGTATAGATTCTCTATATGTAAGGTAATTCCCTTTATGACTACTCTGTGTTTCACTTCCCTGCAGTAGTTCCTACTGAGAATTAGTGTCTGCAATAGCATTGTGTTCACTATGGTGCATAGAGTTTCTTAATGTTGTATAAACTGCTTTTATCCACTCATTTCACTTTTCTTATGCTGCTTGGCTGTGTTGATCTTCTGCTTGGTCTTTTGTTTACAGTTAGGAATTTTTCCTTTCCCTGTGTGCATTAGAGTTTTTAAAGCCATGCTCTTTGTATATAGCTGATCTATGACCATGTATTTTTTATATTAAGAAATGTAAAGTTCAACCACATTGCAGGGACATAGTTTTTGTGGGGGAGAGAAAAACAAGCTTTTATCTGCAGAAGACCTTCAACCGTAGCAAAAATTCACTTAAAGTCCTGTCTGAGAGCATTATTTCCAAGCGGATCTCCTTTATGTTTTTCACTTGGACAATTTGAGAAGCGTTGAGTATTCCTTCATCAGTAAGGGAATTAGTGTTAAGATCACTTGCTGTACAGAGGCATTTTAGAGTTACTAAAGAAGTTCACTTTCACATTGTAAGGAATTATTTAGATAAGTAACTGTGCATGTTGTCTTTTTACACTGTGGTGGTTTCAACTGCAGCATTACATTAGAAAAGGAGAACTTCCTGCATTAGATAAAAGGTGAAGAAAGTCAAACAGACACAGGTTGTATTCATCAAAGAACACATTTATTTAAATCACTTATGCATTTTTTATGATACTAGTGTGAATTGTACTTCTTTGATTTGCCATTAGAGGTGAAAACAGATGGTAAAGGCTTATTTCAAAGTGTTTTCCATTAAATTAACCTGTGCTGTTCAGTGACTGTTCAGTGTAATAGGATTTACCCCCTCTGGAATTCAGTAGAAAGAAATAAGATTTCAGGAAATGTTCCGTTTATCAAAAAGTTCTCTGTGTCTGGGTTTACTATAACAGACTTCCTCTTGTAGCTAGGGTAGAGTAATAATAAAGAGTAATTTTTCACCTTTGAGAGCATATGGAAATAAGGCTTTGACTAGTGAGAAAATGGTTCTGAGCAGATGGCTGTAAATGATCCTAGGTGTATTTGATTTTATAGGTTTTTTTAGTTGGAACTGGTTAGTCATTTTAGCTTGGATGGTGTTTCAAAACTGGCATCTAGATTTTTATCCCTGCAGAGATGGGATAGCAAAGAGTAGCAAAGGAGGGAGTTTTTCTTCAGTGTCTTTGGCTCAGTGTTAGTTCAGCATAGTTTGCAAGGGTTAGGCAGAAACTTCATCCTGGAATATGTTTTCTTTAATTTAAATATTCTAAGGCTCACTCAGATAAACTCCCTGAGTATTTTACAATTATTAAATTGAAAATACAGTTTGCATGTTAAAATACTTTAACTTCAGTAAATCCTTTAACTGTTGTTCTTAGCATAAGTTTATATGGTAGTTGATAGAATTCTTTTTAAATATAAGAATTATGTTTTTGAAAAGTGTTAGTCATTGGGCATAATATATTTTAAAACTGTAGTTAACGTGCTGAATTTAGAGGTTTACTAAGATGTGATAAAAGAGACTGTACTATCTTTAAGCTAATGAAATTATGATATAAAAACTCATTGTAACTTTGTAACTGAAAGTTACTGTTCATTTAAAGAAATGAGTGCTTTCAAAACAGAATTAATATGTAAGAAAGAAAGGATTCTTTTATAATGTCATGGTCTGCCTTTTTTTCCCCCTGAAATGAAATTAAAGTGCTTAAACATAAATGAACCATCTTTCCCCCCACAGCTGTCTACACTCATGTATATGTGATAAATTTTGAGCACCTAATTATACAGAGTAATGAAATAAGAGTGTTAATACGGCCCAGATTGGCACTTCTGCTAGCAGTTGGGTTAACTGTGAAAGACATTCAAGCTTAGACTCACAAGGAATTAAGAATACAAATTTACATAGCCTTTGTTTGCATGGTAAGAATTTCATGCCCTTAATCACCTTTTGAGCTCTGCTGGAAGGATGTCCTCCTTTCCTTCATGGAAACTGAAGAATGACTCTAGCTCAGGTCGTGCAGGTGTTGGGAGGAGCAGCTCATGACTGAGAATGGTACAGCTTAACATTCATTTAGCAAAACTAGGAAATAAGGGAAATGTAGTTAAAGCTAAAATCACTTCCCCTCTCTCATTCACCACTGGGCTACGAAGAAACTGGTACCTGTGCAAGGGGGTTTTGTGCATGGTAGAGGAAAGAGGATAAGAGATGCTGTGGTTTGGAAGTGTTTCTCTCCATGGTGCTGTGCATTTCTGTTGTTTTTCTGATGTGAGATGATGGCACAGAGCTGTTGAGTTTTAAATTGTCCCTTTTATGTCTGGTTTAGTAGAAAGCTTTCTAAATCATTTTACAAATAATACATTAGTTTTAACAGTAAAATGTTTCTGTATGTATCTAAATTTGTTCTAAAGGGAGTGTAGACTATAAGACTACCTGGTATTACTTGTATTCTTTTGAGAAGATCATGGCAAAAGATGATAAAATGCTGTGTAGGGACATAAATGCAAAGTAAACTCAGGGAGAATGAAAGGACAAGAATGAAAGAGAGTGGTAATAAAATAGGGAAAGTGGAGATAAGAAGAGGGAGAAAAGTCAAATAACCTTATGATAATCTAATAACCTTTGAATCAGTGTTCTCACTTTTTTTCTGTTTGATGGCTATAGAAGTTCTAGAAGATACATATATAGCTTAGAAATATTACTTGTTTAAAAGCATAGTAATCGAAGCTCTCCTGAAAAACCTGTTTTACATTTGAGTCCTAGTCTGAGAAGCCAGAGAAAAACTCTGTTTAGTCTTTTTCTGCTACTTTAGCACTAGACGTGAATAGTGAGAAAAAGAACAGCATGTGCCATATTTCAGTTAAAATATTTGTCTTGGAGGTTGTGTCATAAAACCTCTGTCAGGACCACAGAATTTAAATTATTCCAAGGCCATGTGACACTCAGTCTGTAAGGTGATACATTCAGAAAACTGAGCTGACCACACTTCTACTGAAAATGCTTTGGAAAAATACAACTTCTAGAAAACTGTAAAGACAGAGACAAATATCCCTTTCAAAGTGGCATCTTTGATGTTGAACTTGAAATAAAAATTTCAGCATTGATAAATGGTTTTGGAAATTATGTTTTGGTACTCCAGTGGCAGTGTTTCTGGAAACCTGACTTCACATTCCAGAAGTGGAGGTTTGAGTGTATTATGCAAGGTATTTGTGGGCCTGCATGTCTCGTAACAGCTGTGCCAGCTGATTTATTAGTTGTCCTCATCTGCCTGTTTTCTTTTTTGGCTTGGTTCTCTGAAGGCTTATTATAAATACATAAAAATTGGGACCACAGAAGTATTTCATCTTTGTACTTGTTTTTCCAGTCTGTGTTGAATCAGAGTTTATTTCAATTTGTTGCTACTGACATTTCAGAGACTTGGATAAGTGTACATGTATTGTATCCTGCTGTCCCTCCCTCCCTTCCCAGCAGATGCATAACTTGCTCTCTCTGTGAGCAGAGTTGGCCAGACATGATCCAGTCTGATATTTTGTTACCTTGCTGAGGTGCATGTAACATTTCACTAAGGTTACTGCTGGAATTGTGGCAATTCATAATAATACTGTTGTAATTTTTTTCTGAGGAAGATTTTTGTCCTTTTGCCTTTTTTACAGTTAAAAAAATGTTAAAATCCTTTTGTTACCATTGCAGAATCTATATCTGTTCTTTTAATTAATTTACATTCTCTGAAAATACCTCAATATGATTCCAGGCATTTAAAATCTGTGCTAGTTATTTTTGAATTTTGTTCTTTCTTTTAATTACCTCTGTTGTCACCAAATCTGTTCTGCTCTAATGAATGACCAGTGTATTACAGATGTATAACAGTTTATTTTCTGGGGCTTTTGTTATCCGTGTTTGTTTGTACAGATAAAATATGCAGTAAACTTAGGGGAGAAAGTGGAGAGAATGTTAGGAGTTTTCTTAAGAAGGGCATAGTTTCACATACCTTGAGTGAAGGAAATTCTTGTCTCCTTTCTTGACATTAAAAACAAATTTTTTCCCATTAAATTCTATTTGGTATTTTGTTTGCAAAACTGGTCAGAGTGGTTGTACTTCTGCTACTAGTGTTTCTTGAATACTGCAAATGTAATCGTCTGTTCATATCTGCAGTTTGGTGCAAATATGAGTGCAGTTGTTTGATGGTTGTATTGATGCATTTGTAGAGGACAAGTAGAAAGCAAGCATCAATTTGTTTTTATGGTGTTAAAAGGGAATTTTTCATGAAGTAGGCAAAGTTTTTTATCAAAAAATTGTAAACTATTTTAGTAATTTTACAAGCACCTTCTCTCCACCCGAAACCTCATGAAAGAATTCAAAACCATACTAGCATTTAGAACTCATTTTGTTAATAGACAGAAATATGAACAGCTTGAAAGTGCTGAAGATGAGCCAAGGTGGCCCTTTAAATAGTTTAGAGATGCTTAGTTTTGAGTGTCTCTTTATTTCATGTTGTAGTGCTTAATCCTTTTATTTGCTTGTGATGTAAATTTGTCTAAATGTGAGGATTTTTTTCCCTTTTGACTCCGCAGGTGGCCCAGAACATTGGCAGGCATCACAGCATACCTGCTGTGTACACGTTACTCTGCTGGCAGTGGGATATATCCTGGCAACTCCCAAGATGAGAGAAGAGCCTGGCGCAGATGCGACAGGGGAGGGTACTGGGCAGACGAGGACTACTCCAGGTGCCAGTATGCAAATGATGTGACTCGAGTTCTGTATATGTTCAATCAGGTAATTTGTGCATTTCTGTAAAACCAAATTATGAAAACCTAATTAATGAAAATAAAAAACTCAGAAGACCCTTTATCTTCTCCAAGCTGGAAATACTGGTGGTCTAGATAGGTTATGGTGGACACATGCCTCTGAGTACAATACTGAAACTTGTAGGTTGAGGTTAAAAGCTTGGTTTAGTACCTGTTTTGAATGCCCTAGATTGAAAGTGCAAGGAAGATTTTATTTTTGTACTTATCTAAAGCTTGTCATGATTATTTTTGTCAGCTGGATGCCCTGTTCTGCCCACATGCTATAAAGTAACAAGGCAGGCTTAATCTGTAGTGAGAACAGCTCTTTTCATGATAGCGGTAGAAAGTAGTCAAACTCTGCTCTGCCTTTGTTACTGTAAACCTTTGGTAGATTTGGTGTGATTGATAAGGGTTAACTCGTGAAAGTAGTAAGTAAAAACTAGGCTTCTTTATCTGGTAGTACTTACCAGGCTGAAGAGAGCATTCTAGAATTTAAATTGTAGCTACGAAACAAAATTTTTCAGCTACAAGTTCCTTTTGAGGTTTATGTAGTTAATGCACGCTTCCACAAATGCTGTTCTGCAGCAGTGTACCCATCCTTGTCTGTATAGGTGCTCTGTTGGAAATTACTCCATAAAGCTTTGAACTTTTGGTTTAAGCTTGTTTTCCAGCTTGTGCAGTCAGAACACTGGTCTGCATGCAAGAGGTGAAACCATGGAAATATGAGATTGATCTTGGTGTGGTGTTTTGGAGTTTGGTGGTTGGTTTTTTGTTTGTTTTTTATTAATAATGCTTGGTCACTGGATGATGATGTTGGTAGCACCACTTAAGTTTAATATGGGGCCATGGTGCTTGTCTGAGCCCAGGGTAGGATTTCTACATGTTGTGTGGGTTTCGAGTGTTCCAGTTCATCTCACAATCTTTTCGGAAGACTTCACACTACCTATCTGAAGCACCTCAGCCCCCAACCGTGACAATCAGATCCAAACTGGTATTTTCCACTTTGGGATGCCTTAGATTTATACACACAGTGACATCTTGATGTCCAGTTGGTTGGGCTAACTCCAGTTTGAGGCAAAAGATTTGTACTGCCTATTGTGTAAGGGGGCTGACTTGCTCCCTCTGTGTTCAGGTACTTAATAATGCTGACACAGCTTTCTGTTCTCCTTCTCTGGTTCTCTGAGGACCCCTGTGCACTGGCCAACAAAGATGGCAGGAGTGAGAAGGAAAAAAAAAAGGGAATGCCCGTTCTGGTCCAAGAAAAACTTAAAGGTTGACATAACTATTTGCTTTTCTGCTTTATATTTTTAGCACTAGAGGTGCATGCCTTGGCTTGGTCACATAAAAAAGGTTTGAGGGCTCAAATGTTCTTTCTTATTGACTGGTTAACAGGAGAGAGGTGATGCTGGGATCACTTTGTCCTTTTCTGGGACACAGAAAGGTTGAGTGTTAGTTTAAACAGAGCTTCAATGCTCCTGGTTTGCTTTTTCCTCATCTGGGAATTCACATTTTTCTGCAAGGTCTGTAACAACTCAGTGCCACTCCTGCCTATTTACCATAGCCCAGATGCTCAAGAGCATAGATAACGTAAGGTTGTTTTAACTGCTTTTGGTTAGCCAGCATTTTTCAGGCTGTGGAAAAATGCTGCCAGCTTTGTGTTAGGAAGTTTAAAGTGTAAGCATCAGACTGCTATCTTCAGAAAAGCAGAATAATTTTCATGTGTGAAGTAGATAACCTCCTATTATCTACTCAAAAATAAATGTAAACAGGTATTCTATGCAGAACTTCTTTTAAAAGGAGAAGGGAAATGTTTTGGGTTTGGGAGTTGTTTTTACTTACAAAAATTGCCTTTTTTTTAATGTGTAGTAGACCTGGAAATTTTAGCAGTATTCTGCACAGAAGTTTCTTGTCTCTGAGACTAATGTTAAATGTAATCATGTTACAAGCATGTTTATAGCCTTTGAATAAAGGTAGTTGAGCTGTTTTGAACATCAAAACTTTGCCAAACATTTTAAATCAAATAAAGGTTCACATGTAAAATAAAATAAAACCTTTATAACATTCTACAAGAGCATTCATATTCTGCTGTTCTTGTTTGTGTATTGAACAAGTACAGTTTTAGGTGACAAGAAATTCATGATTAAAGAAAAAGTTCAATGAAATCATGAAGAATGTCTGAATTTAAAGGTTGACTTTGTTCGGTATGTGTTATGACTTTGAACTTTATTTGCACTTTAAATATATAACTTTCAGCAAACTGACAAATAAATTAACTTCCATTACTCAGATTGGAATTTATGTACAAGTGCTAAGACTGGCAAGGACAAATATATAGTTGTGCTTAGGAGGCACTTTTCAAATTCAGTAGGGTAGACTAGATATCTCCATGCCAAAAACCAGAGAGAGAGCCTCTGTAGTTTAGATTATCATGGATAAACAGCATCTGAACATGAGCTGATAACATTAGCACAGCTTTCCAGTATACTATGTAAAATTTCCCGGTTTTGGTTCCTGCTGGCTCAGACATGTGGATGTTGTGTATTATTTAGTGAAGAATTTTCCAGCATGGGATTTGTTTCAGGAGTGAAATCATGACCTTTGTCATAGTGAGATCTGTCTTGTTTTTTTGTGTGTGTATGCCATTCCAAATGTTTCCTATAATTACAGAATTGAGAGTGAATGCTGTGGCAGTGGTTTGTTTGAATTGGTTTTGGCTTCTCTTGCTATATTTAAAGAGCTTTGTGTTGTCATGCCTTGGCTTTGGTGAAAATGAAAATAAGCAGTTGACAATACTGTTTTGGGGGATTTTTTTCCTTTTTTTGGTGTAATACCTCTCTCCCTTCTAGGACAAACAGCACAAATCCCAGTTGCTGGCTGCCAGTACAAACAATAGTTCTCTGGCTTGTAGGAAATGTTTTTGCTTAACAGATAAGGTGGTGGTCCTTAGCTACTCAAAATACTGTGAGCCCTCTTGGAGTTGTTCTCCTCTTTGGATCAATGCTTATTTATTAATTGGTGAAGTGTTGTCTCTATCTTGCTCTTTTTCAAATGCTCATGTTTGTTCTCTATTTAGATGCCTCTCAACCTCACTAATGCAGTGGCAACAGCAAGACAGCTCTTGGCTTACACAGTTGAAGCAGCAAATTTTTCTGATAAAATGGATGTTATTTTTGTGGCTGAAATGATAGAGAAATTTGGAAGATTTGCTGAAAAATATAAAGAGGTAACTGGAAAATTTGCCATCACTTTAAAGATAACTGAAGTGTTTGTCCTTAAGTATTCTGAGCAGTGAAATCTTCCCAACACTAGATGCAGGCACTGAGTTAGAGGATTGTCAGATTCTATTCCATGTTTTTGTTTGTTTAGTAGGTCCCTGAAGTTGCTGACCCATGGTCACAGACTTTGCATTCGCGCTGAGATGATCCAGCATTCACTGGACCTGTATGTGAGTAACACCTCTGGTCAGCACTGGAGCAGGGAGATAGGTACAGTAAGTCTGTTTTTATTTAATATGGAGTGGGTCACACAGGTTTTCATTGGTATGTTCTTATCTAAAAACAAATAATGAAAGCCTCAGAGATCCTCTCAATAATGAATAAAACAAGACTTATCTTCTCCCCTTCTACTGTGATAGACTGTCTTTATTCAATATTGAGCCATATCTCTAAGGTTTTCAGGACTCCTCTGTCTTGCAGGATATAACATAAGACATTAAAACAAAATCTTAGAGAACGCTCATTTTTGGGGAGAAAATTGCAAGTAGTTGAATAGTCCCACCAGTGGGTAGAAACTCTCTGTTTCACTGCTGAACAGAGGTTATATTGATCTCACTGTACAGTGCATGTTGGGAAGTTGGAGACCACAATGCCTCGAGTTTAAACTCGTGCATAAAAAAAAGCCAAATTTTCCCTGTCCACCCTCCACCAAACCATAAATGCTGGTTCTACATCCTTTGCAGAACTCCTTAGAGGATTTTCATCTTGGACAATGGGTTTTTTTCTCAGTGGATTTGTTTCGAAGCCAGCCTGTGATTTGCTGGTATATTTAAAGAACATGAGTACAATTTCATGTGAAAATTTTAGTAGCTATTAAGGCTTGGTTTCTTCTCTTGACCCTGTTTTTCATATTGATTTAGTTATACCATACTCTTATTCATTTCCTAGTTTGTGCTAAAGGGGCTGTTTAAAAGATTAGTACAATAAATAACAAATTATTAGCACTTTTGTATCAGAAGCAACAAGACAATTGTTCAGAAAGTTCTTAGCAGATTGTCTTAATTTAGAATACAGCTGGAAAAACTTGCTCATACCTCAATAAGTAGGACAAAGAATAATGTGTAATATATTTTAAAAGCATGACACAACTTTAATTCTGCAAATTGTGCTGGTTTATTCTGAAGTCACTGTGTGTTGATGTGTAAAACTTGTTGCCATTTCTCAAGTAGTAATGAGTCATGACAAATACTTTCAGTTAATTTAACTTTGTTGTTGAAGATTTAATGAAAGGACTACAGCCTGCAAATGCTATTTAAGGAATTTACAAGAATTTTTACTGATTGAAAATTATGTTCCTCATAGAGCCAGTTCTCAAAATAACAAATACTTTTTTATTCCAATTCTTGCCTTTATATTTAAAGATTTTTAAAGAGAAGAGCAAATTACTCTATTCTCTTTTTATTAGTAATATTGGGAAAAAAAATTGGGAAGTCTGCATAGCAAAGGAGATACCTTCCTCAACTTACCCTTTGTCTCTTCAAGCTGAAAATTCCAGTCCTTAAATTTAGGCACTGTCAATTGCATTTTGGTCAATTCAACTAAAAATTATACTCATCTTTGCTTTTGGTCCAGTATTTGTCACTGCTCCTTAAATGTGAAAATCTTGCATAGGTCAATGTTGTCAATATTTTTGGTAGAGAGGCCTAAATAAGTAAGTTCCCTTTATCATTTGTTTTTCATACAGAAGGCAGGGTAAGGACTGTGAACTTCAAAACAATGTAATTGATGGTTTGAAAGCAGCACTGGTACCTATGGATATTTGCTGTCTCTCTCATGTAAATCTGTGACCTAAAACAGGTCATGCAAATTTGAAGGCAAACAAGAAAGCAATTTTAAAAAAGTTTGACTTGCTAAAAGGAAGCAAAACAGATGGGTTGTATGCTAATTTTTGCCTGTTTTCTCTTTTCCTATTATCTTCTGTTATACATGCAAACTGTATTATAGTTGATTTATAGTTTTGGTTTCCAAGTTGATTGTAAATGGTCCTCTTAAGCAGTTAGTACAGTAGAAGGTGGAGTATCACGCCATTTCCTTTTAATAAAATATTTATCATGGGTTTTTTCCTGAGTACTACATAAACAGAGACATTCTATTGGCACTACATTTTTCTTCAGTGGGAGTAAGTGTCCAAGTCAAAGTTTTTCAGTATCAACGTGATGAGGTGATTGAAATAGGAGCAACCATTTTCTTTGTGCTTTTTGTGCTGCCAACTCACTTTGTGTTTTCTGATGATGACCCTGCCTGCTGAATGCTTTCACACCTATAAAAGAGTCTTACTTCTCTTCCATGTTAGCTTGGCGACGTCATGGTGGACATAGCAAGTAATATTATGTTGGCTGATGAACGTGTTCTGTGGATGGCTCAAAGGGAAGCCAAGGCTTGCACCAGAATTGTACAGTGTCTACAGAAAATCGCTATGTATCGGCTTGCAAATGGAGCTCAAGTTTATTCTACTGTAAGCATGAATTTATTTATTTATTTATAGGAGGTTTTGCTCACTCTTGAATTTGAATAGCTTTTTATTTTTCTTAATAAATGCTGGCATTATCTAAAATGCCTATTATTTCTGAAGGGTGTAGAGCAATACTCTGAAAAGATTTATACCTGCCAGATAACTGAGATGGTTTTCTGGATGTGTTTTTCTGTGAAGATAGAGAATCCCTTTTTGATTATTTATTATCCTCTCTGTGGTGTGTAAAATCATTTAATGTTTGATTTTTGTTGTTACAGTATTCTCCAAATATTGCTCTTGAGGCCTATGTAATAAAGGCTGCTGGTTTCACTGGGATGACTTGCACCGTATTTCAGAAAGTGGCTACATCAGACCGTACAGGACTCAGTGATTATGGGAGAAGAGACCCAGATGGAAATTTAGATAAACAACTAAGCTTTAAGTGCAATGTTTCAAATACCCTGTCAAGCCTGGCTTTAAAGGTGGGATGCTCTTTGTTTCCCTACTGACTTTGCAATTATATATATGAATAATTTGGCAAGTAAGTTGATTGTTACTAATTTCTAAGTTTAAATTTGCATTTTTGTGTAATCCAAAATGACTGTGAGAAGAATTAAAGGGGTAAAGGATAATAAAGCTTGATTATAAAATAGTTGTTTTAATGGACACAGATTTTAATAAGTAGGTGTGGTTTTCTTCACTGTAACTTCGTAACTTGAAAGATCCGTTCTGACTTTTTCACAAGTATGGAAATTGAGACGCTTCCTAGTTTGTAATAATACATCTTTATTTTTCTGTACTTTCACCTTAATTACATATCAAATCAGATATTAGCAGTGTCCTTAAAAATGTGAAATATTCTGCTCAGAGTAATACTGTAATTAAGCATGAAGTAGAAGATGGACCTGTGATAGTTTTGTGTGTGCATGTGCATATACACACACTCACCTACATGTATTACATCTCTGTATGGGTGTGTATGAAATGGAAACACTTCCTCATATTTCATAAAAGTATTTTTTTCAATTATATTCCCCAACTTACCAGTTTGTTTTTAGCACTTAATTTGCTTGAATGTCACTGCAGGATGTATATTACAATTTATGCTTGTGTAATTCTGTGAAATTATATGCATGCTTCTCACTCAAGTAGTATTTATACACAAGTAAAACCACCCTATTTGTACACAGCATTTTGTTTTGAATGGTACTAGTGCACAATTGCAGCATTTCTCTCTGCTTGTGTTGGTTGGTGCTTCTAGTTGCTAATAGTCTAGTCTCAAAAAACTCTCGTAATACTTTACTTATACCAACTTTAACTTTAGTCTCTGTAACAGTTAACATAAAGTAACCACAGAATCTTTTCTTCTTTTAAAAGATGTTTTAAGGCTTTAATAACCTGGTTAAGCTATTTTATCCTGGATTACTTGAAAACACTGTCAAATAGGTTGGTCATGATGCATAGTCTGCTAAATGCATTCATCTCTGACTCTGTACGTGTAGAGGAGTTGCTAATTTAATCTCTGTAAAGAACATAATTTTCTTGTTTGAACTTTAAAAATCTGTTTGTTTCTAGAACACAATTGTAGAAGCCTCTATCCAGTTGCCAGCTTCCCTTTTCACCCAAAAACAAAAAAGAGAAATCAGACCAGCAGATGAATCTGTCTACAAGCTTCAGCTTATTGCATTTCGCAATGGAAAGCTTTTCCCAGCAACAGGAAATTCAACAAACCTGGCTGACGATGGGAAACGTCGCACAGTTGTGACTCCAGTTATTCTTACCAAGATAGGTTTGTTTTTATTATTACTTTTTTATGATCTTTAGCAAACAATTTTGATTCCCTTATTTTGATTAATGTGTTAGTTTCATGCTGAGAAATGTGCAAATACATTTTGTTTGTAACAGATGGATTGAACGTAGCCAGTCCCCACGTTCCTATCAACGTGACACTGCGGCGCATTGCACACGGAGCAGATGCTGTTGCAGCTCAGTGGGACTTCGACCTCCTGAACGGACAGGGGGGATGGAAATCTGATGGCTGTCGCATCCTTCTGTCTGATGAAAATATTACCACCATTCAGTGCTACTCCCTCAGCAACTATGCTGTGTTAATGGTATGACACTTGGGAATTTAATTTCTTTCTGCAACTTAAAAATGTTTCAAAATACAATTTTGCTTTGGTTTTTTGAGTTAAGGAAAACAAGCATTCCCACCCTCCATTTCACATAAAACTAGACATAATAAATACATCTTTAGTTTTTGCTGTTGTTGATGTAAACGTTGAGGTTAGATGAGGTTTAAGCAGAAATCTATCAAAGTGTAATTAATTGGGTAATAAATAATTAATGAACAACTGGATATGCTAGGAAGAAAGAATTTTCATATGCAAAGTATTATATTATAGGAAGACATTTTAATTAGTTACTTAATCAAATTCAGGAACTTCCATGAACTTTAGTCTATGAATGACAGGCTATCTTCAACTATTACTGCTCTTTTTTTAAACTATCTTCTCTGTGTTAGATTTGTTGACTTTCTCAGTTGACCAGGAGTGTTTCCCAGGTATTTTTTCTGTGATCCATAACCAAAGACAGTTATTTCACTCCAAATTAATTGTTAATTCAGTAGTTGTAGGTCTGTTTACAGAAGACATCAGTGGAAATGGAAAAAAGATCAAAACACTTAGTAGCTATGAAAAATATTTTTTAAATACTGCTGAAAAATAGTATCCAAAATCTAGTCTAAGCATATTGGTATCAATAAAATGGTTAACCACTTCTGAAGCATGGTGAAGAGACACTTTCTTTTAGTGCTCCTCACTTGGGAAGCTAAATTTCTTCTTTGTCTGTTCTCAGAATTCTTAATTTTAGAGTCTGGCCTGGGAAACTTCCCTTTTTATAGATGGTGACTGCTACCCTGCTCATCAATAATCCCTACAGACACTAAATTATAAAATGTGATACATAAATAAGATGGACTGGTAGTGAAAAATTATGAGATTTAGGAATGCTGTTAAATGTAAATTTGGCATGGGTTTTGTGGCAGTTAATGTGTTCCATGTGGAACTAAATATATATTTTATGTAGTCATACATGGAAGAAGGAGCACTCTTTTATGATGATCAGTGGATTAGAAGATGATATTTTTCTTTAGCAACTCAGATTTTTAAAAATCTTCCTCAGAAGATAATTAAATGGTAATTACCAGGCTAAACTTACATAAAATTGATTTACATGCCAGGCTTTTTAAAAGAGCTCAAAGAGAGCAACTTTTCTATTTACCTTTGAGGGTAGTGTTTTAAATTACTTTAAACTTCTGCAATCAAGTAAACTTCTACAAGTAGTGCTCCTTTCTTTGATATTTTTAAAATATATAATAATTTCCTAAAATTTAGCAGCATCTGTTAAAACAGAAATAAAATTCATTTGTATGTATAATATGCATGTAAAGAGAGATTATGCTTTAAATTGGTCACATTTCTGTCACCTGGAGGAAGAAAAATGAAAAGCATTTTCATCAGTCTGCTTCTATGAAGACTAGTTCTGAATTAACACATGGTAAGATTATATGAGTATCCTCTTGTGAATTGTAGAGGGAACTGTTAACAATCAGAAATCAAGTTAGAGAAAGGGTCAGCTTTCTTCTTTTTTTGTCAGTAGCTCTTGTTGTATACTCGCTCAAAACTGGTATTCTTTAAATATTAAGCACTTTGCAAAACATTTGGCTGTAGGGACTGGAGAGGAGGGGCCCAGAATAACACTCACCTGACAGATGTTCTTTGCACACAGATAATACACTGCAGAAACTTTGGATGTCTCTGTGCTGCTAAAAAAGCTTTTTATAATGCCTATCCATATATTAACCAAAAAAGCCATAATAGCCTATTTACTTTCTAGACTCCCATCATGTTGTGCAAGTCTGGCTTCTGACTCAGGCTCAGAGGAAGTTCTGGGTTGAGTTTTAGAAGTTTGCTCTTTAATCCAGCAGTTGTCATTAACATCAAATACGTGAAACAGCAGAGGCAGGAGGGACCTGAGCATGGTGGTTCATCATCCTGGCTTGGATGGTGAATGACTTTACCAGAGCTATTTCACTCTATTTTATTCTATTTAACTTTAGCACATATATGTGTAGAAGAAAGGAATTTGTAGTGTACTGACCCTCTTCATACATTTCAGAATGTGAAGTCCTCTGATAAGGAAACATCACTGAGTGCCTGGTTTTCTGATCTAATGATTTAGGAAGATGCAGTTGTAAAACTTTGTATTTATTTGGAGATTATCTTCGCCACTGTTTAATAATAGAAGAGATAAGCCGAAGGCTCAGCTGAAAACTCATTATAGACTGAACAGAAGGAAAAAACCCAGCAATAGTGCTTGAGAAGAAACAAGAGTTCTGCTAATTAACTATAAACTCCCCAGTATTCTTAATGCCATCTCTACTATTACTGTCATTCTTTTTTACTCAGTAATTATTTAGGTTCAGTTTAACTCAGAAATAACATTATTTGCTCCCCTTACTCTTTTTACTAGATGAAAAATGTTAGTGGAATGGATAAAGAATTCCATTGATTTATTCCATCGGTTATTGGGTCAAGGCCTCAGCTATCTAGGCAAGGCATATACTGAGTTTCCTCACATGTTTTAGAAGATTATTGTAAGTCTTGTGATTTTGTAGCTCTCATTGTCGAAATTCACACCAATACATACCTGGCACCAGTCCGGAAGCAGCAAGCAGAATTGCCCTATAGTTTGTATTGCCTGGTACTCCTGGGCTAGGTGTGACTAAACATTTGCTCATGCTTGTAACAGCAGAGAGTTCTCAAGGATCCCCAGCTGCATAACAACCAGGCCATGGGTAGTGTAGAAATCAGATGACACTGGCTGCCTGAGGCATAAATTCTTATGGTCCTTTGCCAGGTGCCAAAGTAAACCAAATAGATAAGAATCAAACTGACAACTTGATTAAATTAGTTTGAAATGAGGTTGTTGAGTTAGTTAGGAATAACGAATTTATATTCTGATGAAAGAACAATTGAAGGTATGGTGAAGAGACTGTTGACTCTAATTTAATTCAAAAACTTTTTCTGTCCATGAAATCAGATTACTGATTTTAGGCTTAAAAATATCACTGCTTTTTCTCAAAACTGACTGAAACTTCTTCCCAATCTTTTACTGTTCTTCCTAATGCTAAGTTTTTTCTCCTTTTCTTCAAGACACTTTTGAACTTTGCCAACTCCAGAAGTTTAAGAGTAACTTACTCAGAATCGTAAGGGAGAGATTTTTTCTGTATCCTGTCCATTCCAAAAAATTGCTTTTAATTGATTTTTTTTTCACTAATCATAGTTAAGTAAATTTACTGTATTTTTGCTGGGGACTACAGTTTCTTTTGAGTTGTCATGTCATGTCTGCGTCCCCTCCCCACCGCTGGAACTCTAGTAAATTATAACTGCTTCCAAACAGAATTTTTTCTTCTTCTGAGTAAATTAAAATCTGGGCAGATACAGAAAATTTAATTGGTGCTATGGAGCTGTTGAATTCTCTTAGAATTATCAACTATCTATTCTGGTCAAACAAGTAATCATAGAATAACAGTCTGGTAGGAACATCTGGTGCCGTTTGGTCCAGTTAACCTGCTCAAAGTTGGACTGCTTTTAAAGTCAAATCTGCTCCAGATCACATTCAGTCAATCTTTTAGTATCTCCAGGGACACAGGCTCTCTGGGCAGTGTGTGACCACTTCAGAATTTTTCTCCTGTGTCTAATCAGAATTTTCTGTGTTGCTGGTAGTGTCAGTTTCCTTTCATTAGTGGATGGTTCAGCTCCAAGAAGAGTTTAAAAGAGTTTGACTTGGTCTTCTTTATACCATCCCAGTAGGTAGTTTAATACAATAATGAGATTTCTCCCCTCTTCCTTTTCTTCTTAAAGATAAAAGACCTCATCTTCAGCCTCAGACAGTGTATGCTTCAGGATACACTGCTAGTGTCCTGGTGATCTGTTAGACTTGCTCCATCCATTGTCAGTGTCTTTCTCGTGCTGGGGAGCCTCAAACTGCAGCTTCTGCAGGGTGGTCTCTCAGCAGAAGGAAAGATCAGCTCACCCACTTGCTGTGTCAGTGCTCACACAGCAAAGGGTGGCCTTGGGCTACAGGTGACGTTGCTGACTTGTGGTTGGCTTTTGTCTACCACTAACTCAGGTTGTTTTCTAAGCAGTCCAATGCCCAGCCTCTGTTTTTGTGTGCATAGGGTCATTCCATTCCAGATGCAGATCCTTTAACATTTTCCTGTCTGTGATGTTCTTTGGGCTGGTAAAGAAGATAATCACAACTGAAACACAGTTATTCCACATCTGTACATAGAAATATTTTAAGATGAAGAAAATTGTGTGTTTCTTTAAGCTGCTGATCTCTCTGTATCTTCAAAAATATATTAAGTTGAACTGCTCTATAAGAATTGTGACTGCATTTATAAAGGTCAGCCAGAATAGCAGGTAATTGCAGAAGAAACCCAGAAATAACAAATAAATAATTGAAGAGTTGTTTTGGGACCAGTGGGAAAGGAAAGAAGACATATCATCTGGAAGGTGTTTACTTCTTGTAAAGTTCTTCACTTTACTTTTTGTTTTCCCTTTGTCATTGCCTCACCCTCAAAAAATAGATACCATGGACTAATGTCTTTTTTGTTTTTGTTGTCAGGACTTGACTGGAGCTGAGTTATATACACAGCCAGCTGACCTTCTGCATCCAGTAATTTATGCCACTGCCATGGTTTTGCTGATGTGCCTGTTGATGATCATGGTCAGTTACATGTACCATCACAGGTAGGAATCAAAATTACCAGACTAGGAAAATGAGTTTGATCAGCTTAGGACTACCTTTTCTATTTTGTAAGAAGAGCATGATATAGTAATATGCTTTCAGTGGGTTTTTTTCCCCTATAAAATTTGTTGATGCAAACTAACAGTTATGTAAGTAGCTATTTTGTCTTTCTTGAGTATGATAATTTAGCTGTCAAAACCATGTCTCTCCTTTAATTCTTCATTTTGCTTCATGAATGATAAAAGAGGAGGCCATTCAGTGATAATGATAGAATTTAACAAACTGTTCAACCTTTTACATTTCTGTTGATGTGAAAGCTTCAATCCTAAAATTTTTAACTCGTGCCCCAAATAGATGTATAAAGTTGGTAATAGGTGGGTGTTTTAATTTAAGATTGTATTTGATTACAAAGTATGTGGTAGTTAAATGATCTTAAAGAGGAATTATATGTTGTTTATCACTAGAATATCTTGCTAGTTTCTGAAAACAATATTGTAGCTGTGTTTTATATTGTCTAATTTGTTTCTTTTAACAGTGTGATCAGGATCAGTGTTAAAAGCTGGCATATGTTAGTTAACTTGAGCTTTCATATTTTCCTGACATGTGTGGTGTTTATTGGAGGCATAACTCAGACCAGGAATGCCAGTATTTGTCAAGCAGTAAGTAAAACTTTGTTACTGGTTTTGTATTCTTATTTATGAATATGCCCTCTTTTCCACTTACAGAACTCTAATGCTGCATAGGCATTCATCAAAATATAAAATCTAGAAATAAAATGTTTTGCTTTAAGTCATCTAGCCCAACACCCCTGCAGTAAAGATGGACATGTTCAATTTGATCAGATTGCTCAGAGCCCCATCCAACCTGACCTGCAATATTTCCAGAGACTGGGCATCTAATACCTCTCTGAGCAACCTGTGCCTGTGTTTTGGCAGTCTCATTGTAAAATCCTAACTTTCTTACATCTAATATAAATGAACAGTCTTTCATTTTAAAGTCATTCCTCCTATCACTACATACCCTTGTAAAATGTGCAACAGATATTTTTTCCCAAAATGCTACCACAGAAACTAAGTTTTATTGGTTATTTCTGTTTTTGAGACTGACTTTCTATGAAATTATTTTACAGGCCTGTATGTAGCCTTTAGAGGCCATGTGAGATCTGATTTTCACAGGTATTAAAATACCTATTTCCATTTGCTCAGTATAACTGAAGGGGAGGGGAGAGAAGTGCTTCAAGCCTCCATGCTTTATTGAGACTCCTTTTTAATGATTTGCCCTTCAAAAATTGCCATCTCAATTCAGTTGCAGTGTTTCAGTATAACAGTTCCTGCTTTCAAAAAATGTTAGTGAAAATTTAATTTTTTTTAATCCAGTGGTTACAAAAATTTTCAAGTCCCTCACCATAATATTCCATAATGGTTTTTATTTGAATTTACTGGATTTATTACGTTGACAGTTCAAAGTGTTGCAGTAAAATATATCCCTGAACTTTCTCCTTTCTTTTAATACCTTCCTGGAGACAGAAATCCTCCAGAAGAAACCTTGTGATAGAAACAGATAGGCTGTTTAAAAGTTGTGTGTTTTTACACACACTTGTAGTCAGCTTAATTGGACCCTTCTTCATGCCTGTGCTGTCATGGCAGTGTTGGCTTGTGAGCAAGGCAGCAGAGGATCAGGAGATTCCACTGTGAAGCAGACTGCATTAATGTTGGGGCAGGTTAAATATCTTTATCTTTGCATTATGTTAAAATTGCTGATTGAGTGTTGGCTGGCTGTGTTTTGCCATCTGCTCCATACTTATCACAGTATCATGAGTTTGCTGTTCTCTTACTTGTTACAATTTGAATGATATCTGTAACACAGGACATTTTAAATTAAGTCTTTTGTAAAATACAGTTTCCTAAAATGTATGATTGATATGTACACTTCTGAAAGTGTTTTTCTCCTGTTACTAAGTTTTAAAGGTTTGCATTACATATTTTTTGTTGTTTTAAACTATAACAACTTGATTTTTTTTAAATATGATGACAATCACTTGATAGAGTGGTTGTATAAAATAAGAGGGTTTTTTTCTCTTGAATTGAGCTTTTGAAAATTTCAGGTTTATGGCGAGTTGTGAGTTTAATGAATTCTGTATTAACTTAGTAGAAAGGAAATATTTAGGGGTTAATTCTTTTTTTGTTGTCTATTTTTGTTTTAAGGTTGGGATAATTCTCCATTATTCCACTCTTGCAACAGTACTGTGGCTGGGAGTGACATCTCGTAATATTTACAAGCAGGTAACCAAAAAAGCAAAGAGGTGTCAAGATCCTGATGAGCCACCTCCTCCACCCAGGCCAATGCTGAGGTGAGTTGTTTGTTTCTGTGGCTCCTTATTTCCCAGGTTATATACATTTATATTCTGACCAGAAAATGTAAAATGTTGCTCCCCTTGTGTTTTCTCCAGGTCTGTAAAGTTCCTTTAGATTTTTTTGTTCCTCAGTGTTATGTTAAGGAGGATGAGCTGAAAGACTGTTGGTGTTAGTGTATTACAGATCCAATGCTGAGTTGCTGATTGGTAAATTAAAAATCAGAAGTGTTTCAGCATCACCACTGAAGGTTTGTTTAGGACTTTAGATAGCAACACAACCCATAAAATTGTCAGAAGAAAGAATATGTAGAGCTGTTAACACAATTTAACACTGCAATTTAAGTAAATACAGTTAAATATATTTTCCAAAGATTGTTTACAAAATTATTTGTAAAATAGGAGTGTCACTTATTGTCAAATGAAAATATTGTTTTTTGTGTGATGTTCCTCCTAAAATTTTCATTTCTGAAATCCCAGAAATGAGACAAACTAATTCTCTGTTAAATTCACATATGTGCAATGCTCTTATTAGAAAATACTGAAGTACCTCGTTCATGTTGCCTCCTCAGCTTCTGGATGTTAATTAAAAACTGCTACTGTGAAATCATCCACAAGGTGGCAGAAGTTGATTAACTTTGATTAGTCACAGGCAAATATTTAAAGAAGTTCATTTTGAAAGTACAGAGACTGCAGAAAAACAGAAGTGCTTTTCTGATTATTTTCAATAACCTTTTCTATGCTACATACAAGCATTCTATATCCCTTATTACTTATTATGAAGTTTCTGCTTTGGAAAACATTGCAGTAAAATTACCAACCTCACAGGCTCAGCTCTGAATAGACATGAACATGCCATTTTAGGTGTGAGCACCTCATTTCTGACAGTGGCAGTAGCTCTGGAGGCAAGTATCCAAGAGAAAAATGGAGCAAACAGGTTTTATATTTCTCAGACTTTCTCAGTGTCCAGCTTCCTGCAGATCAGGAATTTCCTCAGTTGGACAGATATGTGATGTCTTTGTATAGAAAGGCTGTAGAAGGATTATTTTTTTCTGCTGTCTTTTAAACTTAGGTTCAAAATAAAACTGCCATTAATGTAGTACTTGTACAAATAAAGATTTGTTTGTCTGACCAGCTCCTGATTACTGCATCAAGATATAGAATAGACCAATGTCAGAATCTGATCTTTGTAGGATTCATCAAGTAAATAATAAATTGAGTGTATCTTGATTTCCAAAAAATTCATAATTTCCTTTAGACTGTTATTTTGTGTCTCAAGCAAGACGAGTAATTTCAGGTGAATTGTCAGAAATGCAGTGGGAAAGTCCAGGACCACCCTAATAGGTGTTCCCTGTTGATAAAAACCAAATGGTCACCTGCATGTCACAGTAAGAGTTTTCACTTTTGTGTTCTGATCTGAATTTGAACTGGGTTAGTATAAGCTGCAGGACTGAGTGCTGTTAATTTGACTGCTGATCAATAATTATTGATCTGCCACTCATGAGTGCAATGTGAATTCATACAAATCAGAATGAAAACTGAGATATTCCAACAACATAGGCCCTTTTTCTTCTTGAAAGTGTACAGTTTTCATCAATACCACCACAGGGAAGCAGGAAGTATATACTATAAAATTAGAGAATCCACTAAGAATTTTAAAAAACCAAAACCAACCTGCTATCAGCTGAACCCCTGCACCCAAAAAAATTTCAGCTAACAGTGTATAAAATATTAGGCAGATTCATCTGTGGAACACAGGACATACCACTTAGTATTTTTATTCTAAGTGTCCTTTTTCTTTTCCAGCAGTTTACAACTTCTGACTGAGTGCTTTTGCTTCTTCCTTCTAACACTGTATGCTTTTGTTCAGTCTCTGCAAGTGGGAGGTGGGAGTGAGCAGCTTTGAGAGAGAGGCAGCTTATTGCACAAGGAGAAAAACTGTAGTGAGGAAGACTTAGAAAACAATTGATACTGCCAAAGCCCAAACCTGATTCACCCTGTTTAGTTTCATGAAGAGCTTGTATGCTTCCCAAATCCTGGAAAGCACTAATTTCCCTCATGGTGACTTAAAATCCATTTCACTTAAGCAGCTGCTGATAAATTTGTTTTATTTTTTAGGTTCTACCTTATTGGTGGAGGGATCCCTATCATAGTTTGTGGAATAACAGCTGCAGCAAACATCCGAAATTATGGCAGCAGACCTAATGCACCTTAGTAAGTACCCTATAAGTGAGAGCTTTGTCCTCAGATTTATTAGGCTTGCTTTTCTTTGAATGCTTGTTGCAATTAATTCTGATTCTTCCTGAAAACATAACACAGACAAGATCATGTCAATGAACTGAAAAAGCATAAGTGACTTGTGCGAGATGTTAACTTATTCTTTGGTTTGTTTCTTTTGCAGTTGCTGGATGGCTTGGGAACCTAGCTTAGGAGCATTTTATGGACCTGCTAGTTTTATAATTTTCATAAACTGCATGTATTTCCTGAGTATATTCATCCAACTAAAGCGTCACCCTGAACGCAAATACGAGCTGAAGGAGCCCGTTGAGGAGCAGCAGCGTCTGGCCACCAACGAGCACGGGGAACTGGCCCATCAGGATTCCTTGTCGGTGTCCCTGGTGTCCACATCTGCTCTGGAGAATGAACACAGTTTTCCAGCACAGCTTCTGGGAGTGGGCCTTACATTGGTTTTGTATGTTACACTGTGGATCTTTGGAGCTCTGTCCACCTCCCTATATTATCCTATGGACCTGATCTTCAGCTGTTTTTTTGGGGTGACATGTTTGAGCCTCAGTGCCTTTCTTATGGTGCACCATTGCATTAACAGGGAAGATGTCAGGCATGCTTGGATAACAACGTGCTGCCCAGGAAGGAGTACGTATTCAGTGCAAGTAAATGTGCCACCCTCCAGTTCCAGTGGAACCAACGGAGAGGCCCCAAAATGCACCAACAGTAGCGCAGAATCCTCATGCACAAATAAAAGTGCCTCAAGCCTAAAAAATTCGTCTCAAGGTTGTAAACTAACTAACTTACAAGCTGCAGCAGCTCAATGCCACCCTACTTCCCTGCCATTGAACACAGGTCCTCAACTTGATAACAGTCTGACTGAGCATTCAGTAGATAACGATATCAAAATGCACGTAGCTCCATTAGAGGTGCAGTTCCGGACAAACGGACACCCCAGCCGGCACCATAAGAACCGGAGCAAGGGCCATCGTGCCAGCAGGCTTGCAGTGCTGAGGGAATACGCCTACGACGTTCCCACCAGTGTGGAAGGAAGTGTGCAAAATGGCTTACCCAAAACGCGCCAGAGCAACAGCGAAGGGCACTCCAGGAGCAGAAGGGCCTATCTGGCATACAGGGAACGTCAGTATAACCAGTCCCAGCAAGAAAGCAGTGATGCTTGCAGTACGCTTCCAAAAAGTAGCAGAAATACAGAGAAAACAATAGCTACCAACAACAAAAAAGATATTCTGAGGAAACCAATAGCAGCCGAACTTGAAAACCAGCAAAAATCTTATGGCTTAAATTTAGCCATCCAGAATGGGCCACTGAAAAGCAGTGGACAGGATGGACCTTTGCTCACTGCAGACAGTACTGGTAATATTAGAACTGGGTTATGGAAACACGAAACTACTGTGTAGCATTATAATTCTTTGTGGGATGAATCCATATAAACTGTGATTACACATTCCTAAAGCTATTAACACTTTTAAAGACTGTTTACAAACTGTAGGTACTTAATGCAGGGAGGGAACAAAGATAATATGCCAAGCAAAAAATGTTCTGCAACATTACCTTTGCTGTTGTTACAAAGATGAACTCTTGCTTGGTATTTTGTGAAATTTTTTTGAAGTGTCAGTCTTGAGAGATGCAGAACACAACTTTGTATGTTTTTTTTTACCTGTAACCCTGCAGATGTGTCCACAACACATTTCAAATTTGTATTTAATGTATAATAAATAGTATTTTCCCCAGCAGCCCAAAGTTGCACTTTTTTGTTGGGTATTTAAAATACTACTGCAGTGAATGTCGTATTGATTTTACTGTTTCATTGTCTGAAACTTATGAGCTTCCATTGCCAAGACAGTACTGAAGTTACAGTTTCCTACACTCAGATTGTTGTCACCTCAGTGTAAACAAGATAATATTTTATATCATTCTGCTGCTGTGATCAATTTGAATTGTAGTTGCAGAGTGGTGCTTGAGGTTGTACCTGTTTCCAGCATTTATACCCATTTTATTAAAGCTATGTGTATTAAATAGCAAAAATGCTTCTGTATAATTGAGTACTGATACCACAACTCAGCCTTTAAACAGCAAATGGAATTGGGTTGTATATGCTTGGTTAGTTGTGTACCCACTTCAAACTTGCCACTTTTGGGTGTTTTAGTTAAGTGTATCTGAGTTATGATACAGATCTAACATTGTCCCTACTCAAATACTGTGTTAAATAATTTATAAACTTGTTCAGATATGTTTAATTACTGCTTGCCAGATTTACTGCAGCCTCTAGTAGTCTGAAGGTGTGAACTAATTTTCAATTAGTTTGTACAAACCTCTGCAGTAGGACAGTGTTGTTAGAGTTTGGGTTCTATTTTTACTTCTTGTGGGTAGTAAGCATTTAAGAATTATTTCAGGAACATTTTGACAAGTGTATGACTCAGTTTTCATTGCTATTCTATTTTCCTGGTTTCAGGAGAGGTGGCTTTTTGCTTGTATCCAACCTTACAGCTACCAAAATGATAGATTCTCAGAAAAATAAGCTTATGGGTATTACCAAAGAAAAAAATTTTAGCTAAATATAAAAATATATAATATCTGTGTTAAATCTATTTGATAAGGTATCGACACATCTTAGACAATTGACTGCTTTGTAATTGCTGTTTGGGTTGTTATTTGGTACAGGTGGGTTCCTTTTGGTGGCAGAAATGTAGTTTTGCACCTAGAAGTCAAAACCAGCAGCTTGATCCTATTTCATTCCAAATGCTGCAAGTCAAGAAAACTGAACTGCAGACAGTAGGGGCACGTGCTTCAAGAGAAACAATCATCTCTTGAGATGAATTTATATATTACACAGCTAGGAGCAATTCACAGTCTGTAGCTCAAACTGACATGCTCTTACAGTATATTTAATCAGGTGTCAGTACTGTGGTTTTTTTATAGTAACAAATGTATGTACTCATACAAATAATTTAACCCTACATTTTATCTTTAAAATTATAGTGCTGGAAAATTGTAATTCATGTATACATGAAAGATATTAAAACAGTCCATTGATTATTTATTATCTGAACAAGGTATGATAGGGACCTAGGGTAGGATCAGTTATCCTTTAGAATCTGCTTTCCCATTGCTTTTAGCACTCCTTTTCATAGGTTTGCTTGAATCCAAACATCAATTTAGTATTTCTTGAAACCCACCTTAAAAATTAATTCTATGTGTAATAATTCTGCATAGCTTGATAGTTTGCCCTGTTTTGATGAGATAAAAAGGCTTTTCTCATAGTACCTAATAAACTCTGCCTAGCTTTGGTACAGACAGGGTCATTAATGTAAAATATTTCTTAAATCATCACTCTGATAAACTCTAATGAACATGCTTAGTTCACTCATTGCTATATACATAGCTTTTCATCTAACAAGTGCTTTGGCTCAGATGATAAGACATTGTTCTCTGATACAGTCTTGACAAACACAATGATATCTCATCTGCTGTATTTTTCATGAAGAATCTTAAATTGAAAGAATTTCTGTAAATGAAATGTGGAAGGCAGGTTATTAGACTTCTGTAAAAGGGGGAATATTCAATATAGTATCTTATTAGGAAAATTAGAAACTAAAAATCTTCAGGCTTTTTCATACCTTCCTAATAATGTAAAGCAAGCTTATTTTCAGAATTGTAATTAATCTTCACATGAAAAATCATCTAAATCACTCCAAGGAAAAAAAACCCCACCAAAACAAAACCACAAAAAGCTTATTTTGGCCTTCTCAATGGGAAGTGGATCAATGAGAGAGTTGCTACAATCATTAATCAGATATATAAAGGAAAGCAGATAATACAAAGTGCTATTGTGGGGGCAGTTTGTATTAGCTACAAAAAAATGGAGAGACTAGAAACAGTAGTTAGGGCTGGTTGCCTCCATGATAAAAGTGAATATATTTGTGCAGTCATACTACTGCCAGAAGCAGACTTTGAAAAGCATCATGGGTGTAGTGGAAAAGGGTATAAGCACACCCTGGTTATGGCAAAAAAAGTTTTGGTGGTTTTATCATAGAATGTTGAGGGTTGGAAGGGACCTTAAAGGTAATCTGGTTTCAGCTGCTCCTGCCATGGGCAGAGACACCTCCCACTGGACTGGGTTACTCAAGGCCATGTCCAGCCTGGCCTTGAACACTGCCAGAGATGGAGCATCCACAACTTCCTGGCCATCCTGTTTCACCCTTAGAGTAAACAATGTCTTCCTAATACATAACCTGAATTTTCCCTCTTCCAATTTGTGCCCCTTACTCCTTGTCTTGTCGCTACAATTCCTGATAAAGTGTTCCTCTCTGACTTCCCTGTATGCCCCTTTAGATCTGGAAGGTGATGAAGTTTACACAGAATTTTCTATCTTTCTGCCTCATGTTAATTGTTAAATGCATGCTATTGACTTGACATATGGTCTCATTTGCACCTTAATTTGGACAAAGGCATCTTTTGTTAATTGGATCTCACCCATTATCAGAACACCTTCAATACTAATAATTTAAGCTTTGTGTAGGTTAAGAAATACTTCAGATGTTGGAAGAAACAATGATTTTTTATTAAGTTCTTTCATTTTTAATTAATTACATTTTGACCACTGCTCTGTTAGCACTGTGCTGCTTGCTGAAGCTGTTGATGTCTTGTATTGCTGCCTTTTCACATCCCTGAGCAAACTGAAGGGTTGGTTTTATAGGACACAATATCCAGGTTTTAGAGAGCTTAATAGCATAGATATCAGTGAGAAGTACTGTTCTCCTTGGAGTTCAAGATTAACATAAAACATGAAAAAAGCATCTAATTTAAATGAACGCACTGTATTTTTAATCCTTGCTTTCAAAAAAGGGAACCTGTTGTGTTGTAGGAGTTTGGTTTTAGTTTAAGTGAGGCTTATATAAATTTGCTTCCCAGATTGGTTGAATATGGACATTTGGGAAGATGGAGGAGGAAATTATGTGGGGAATGAATGTATGCAAATGTACAATTTATTTTATAGAGAACAGTCAAGTTTTGAAAACTTATAATCTAAGTATGACAAGCCATGAACATCACAGCTGAAACTTGCCTCTGTGTAAGAGAATGGCAGTCCTTGGCTAGAGGTGAGGAAAGCAGCCATCTGCCTGCTCCACTCACCTGGCCACTTCTGCAAAGCCTCTGCAGAGCTCACAGCAGCTTCTCTGCTGAGGTTGTGGCTCCCCCATGCACTGTAGGCAAAGTATGAAATTGTGCAGGATGGCTCTAGGGAGCTGAAAGACAGAAACTAAAAGGTCAGTGCAGAAATGGGCTTGCTGACATTCTCAAAGCATGACTCACAGCCAGCTGATTACACATCTGATGTGACTTTATCATGAAAAAGCCAAACAGCCTTTAAACACCTGTAATCCCAAAGTATACAATTTGAGTATACAAATTAGGTGCTTAGCTGAACGTGGCATTTTCTCTGAAGTCAGCATTTATTCAGTGGAATAGTATCTATAATTCTTATATTCTTTAAGCTTTGTAATTAAATAGATGAGGCAGACTAAATATTAATGAGATAAAACTGAGGAGAAATTTTTAGTTTTTATTAGATGAAGATCCTTGAAATTTTGCATTTGATACTTAATTGCTGCATATATTAAGAGTTTGGTATACCTCTTTAAGTGGAGCATCACTGAATAGCCTCAAATCTAGTTACTGTGTAAATAAAAGAGAATGCTAAATGTTAGTATAGATTAATTTTTAGAACTTGATTTTAGAGATTGTGTCAGAGATATACTGTTCATAAAATGACTAAAGACTTTTTTTTTTACCTTTCATATATGTTTTATCTTTCAAGTGTAAATGTCAACTTTTACCTAGAGGAGGAGGACTTTAGCTCACTTGGAAAGCCTAAAGGGCCTAAAGTATGAATCACTGTGTAATTCTTGAGAGGATGAACCGTTTCTTACAATACACACCTGAAATTTTCACTTCATCCACTTACAAGTTCTATTTGCTGTCTGTGATCATTCAGTTTCATTATCAAATATTTCTCCTGCAGCCTTTTTCCCAATCTGTTGCCAGCTACAAATTAGCATAGATTGTCTTCTGCCCTCCCCAACAGCCTTCTACATTGTGACATTGTGGAGCAGATTTCTGAATTTTTTTGCAGCAATTTCCCTTTAGTTCACAAATGAGTAAGTTGTTCTTATAAGGCAGAATCCAAATGTGAACAGCAAAAATGTGCAGTATGCAGGGACTCTGTTTCATTTGTTAGCTGATGGTGTTTTTATTGGATGCAACTGATAGAATAGAAACATGCAGAATGGACAGTTTCCTTCCTAGGGAAGGAGGCATCCTTGGTAACATTTGGAGCTGCTGAGCAAGATACTTAAAATAAATACTTGGGTGTAGTGTGCATCTAATGATTAAGAGGCTTATCTCTAAAGGTGCCAGACATGCAACTTTGACAGGCTCTTAGAGGAGCTGTGATACATGAACTTGTCAATTCTGTTGACACATAGCACTTAGCTGGGTCAGGCCACAGTTTAATTTTCAGCTCATACGGGCTGAAGCTGTACTACTATTACAAATTTCAAGTGAAACTGTACTTGAGTTTAGTTATGGCTTGGTAACTACAAGGCACATAGTGTTTGCAGGGAAGATTTTGATATGCAGTAGAAGAGGATAGTTGAAAGGACACTTTTACTAAATACAGTTGCAGATGTAAAAATATCTTCTCAGAGCAGTACAGTCTCAAGATTTGATAAACAAAAATGAGTGCAATCACCAGTACTTTGCTCCTTCCACTTATGGGTAATGAACAATCCAAAAGATTGTCCTAAATGCTGCCATTTTGGAGTGACATACACAGTTGGCCAGTACCTCTCAGCTGAAAGATGACCTGGATGTGGGAACCATCATCGGTCAATGGACACAATCCCTGATGATGACTCACATTGTCTTATCCTCTGAAGTAGTATCATCTGGTTATCCCATAGCTACAGTGTTATCTGAACCTTGTGGACAAAACAAACAAGCTTTGAAAAAAAGCCTCATTCAGAGATGGAACAATTTTATGTTCCTGGTTTCCAAGAAATGTATCTTTCCATGTAAAATGCAGGCAGCTGCACAAGGATAACAGCACATACGTAGTGTCAGCTGCTCCCTCCAGTTCATGGCTCAGCCTTCCTGTCACCTTCAACAGCCACCTTTTTGATAAAGCTGGTCTATACTGAGAGATTTTTCTCATCTTTTTTTATTTTATATATATATATAAAGTTAGTTGCTTGGTAAGTTTAATTTATTAAAGATACCAGCCCAACTGGTGTGGTTCCTCTTGCCTGTTACATTTACCACCTTATATCCAGTGTTCCTGGTTTCAAGAACAGGAACAAAAGCCAGTTTAGGTCTTCTTCATTAGTCTTATAAAGAAGCTTAAGTATCCTCATGTACAAAGCAAAGCTTAAGTATTAAGATCAAAATCTTAATAGTGCTTAATAGGTAAAAATATCTTCAGTGTGGTAAAGATCAAGAGATGAAGCTGCTCTGAGGTGCCCTAGGAGTGCCTAGTGTCTAGACATGGTGATAACGCTGGAGTTTAATTGCTGACATTGACCATTCTCATTCAGTCCCTACCAACCTCTTTTTGAAGCTTTTGTCTGCAAACATCCAGAGAGACCCAGGAGTGTCATGAAAAAATTACTCAGAATAAGGTTATGTGCCAGAAATGCCACAGCACTTAATGGCCAGAGCCATCCAAGGGGTGATCTGTGTTCCCAAAACACAATGTTTTAGAACAGTGTAATTACCACCATACTAGGACCAGGGTAAAATTAGTTTGTGCCTACTGCTGAACAGCTTATGCTTATCTTAAATTTGCCCACTTGGAGGTCTTCTTCCCTTCCCCACCCCATGAAGTTAACAGGTAACAGCTGTTAACTCAGCAAGTTAACTCAGCTTGTCAAACACATATGTCATGTATCTTTTCTAATGGGAAATCTTCCAATTATACATCCCAATATACATTTTTTTCCTGAAGATGTGTATTTTTAGGAGCAAAACCCAAGAAGTCTACCCCAAGTCCCCTGCACACTCTTCCCCTTCCCCCTGGAATACTGGCTTCAGCTGCAAGGTGGCTTTATGTAACTGAAAAGCTTTTTAAAATAAGCTTTATTCAATACTATTGAAATTAAAGCATAGATGATAAATTTCTACAAGGCCACAGTAACTCTTCTGTGAGAAAACTGTTCACCTGTGTAAAGATGATGGATGCTATGGTGGCATGGTATCATTATGAGTAATTCCAGAGATTGTCTGGAAGTGTTTCTAAGACCTGCTATATTATTCCTGTTACTTTTCTTAAGTGTTTCTGCTTTTTAACAAGTATCATCTTAGCCTTGTCTTGAGCAAATAATATATCATCATTCTTAACATACAGAACACCTAGAGAAAATAAAAAGCTCAAACCTTTTATTTCTCAAAGCACATGTCAGAAATTCTAAATATGTGCCTACTTGCCAACATCATTCATAATAGGCTGTTTATATAGCTCTACTGAAAAAAAAAAAAAAAAACAAGACACAAACCTCCATAAGGAAATTGGTTCTTTTCAAACTGTGCCTGCTGAAATGATTCAAGATACTGTTACATTGCATTTTTGCATAAGGGCAAGTTTTTCAATTTTTTGTTCAATTACAGAACAGATGTCCAGAACTACAAAGCTGTGAAGAATGCTTTTTAATGCTCACATCTTGCCTCCTGTGCTGTACCATTTCCATTGCATGTTCTATACAGATGAAGTCAAAGTCAGGGTGCTGTCAGGCAGGCATTTTGAGGGGGAGTTGCTGGTACCCTGTGCCTTGTGATAATGAGGCCCCAACTCGTTTCACAGATGTAGAATCTCAGTGATCCAATGTCTCACACTAGGCATGATCAAACCCAGCCTTGGCAGTCAGAGTTGCCTGCTAACTGAGTAAAGTATTGCTCACCCAGAATAACAGCATGCTAAAAACTCAGCAGGAAGAAAATTCATCTCCTTTCCATAGAACGAGCATAAGATGCAGAGTACAGTATTCCATCTGTCTCAGCTCTCCCATGTTCCTCCAGAAGCATAAGCTCCAGTGGCTTCATACTTCCAAAGAGTAAAGAATTGAAGCAAGAGTAGTGGGAAATGTTTAGTTCTCTATGGACAGCCTTTGTTTTAAGGAAACCTGCTATTAAAAAAAAAAATCAGGTCTTTAATTATGCAAAGATTCCCTTCTTCATTTCAAGGACAAAATTAAAGTGGCTGTACTTCAAGTTACAAGTTGTGTGACATTTCCTTTCTTCAGGCTTAAATAATGCTGATGCTTTTCAGCAGCATTACAACCAAATCTATTTGAGAAAAATTTCCTAGAACCATGCTCCACTTATTAATGCAAAAAAGAGCAGGAAGCAAAGAAATATAAAAGGATAGATGAAGTGGGAATGGAAGAACGTGTGAAAGAAATGTGATTCATAGAAAGATTTTACATTTATGAGAGGGCTCTGCAGTTAATAGGACCAGACTCCACTGCCTGCTGTTCTCCCAGCCCTCCCACACCTCCTAAGGGCCACGGCTGCAGAAAAAACTTCAAGGCCTGAAAGATCCCAGGAAGACTTAAGAAGAAAGAATAGAGGAGAAAATGTATTTAGAAAAAGTTCTAAATATATTTTGTTGCTAGTGACATGCCAGTTCTACCAGTCACGGGCAAAATACATTACTGGAAACCCATCACAAACATATGGGCATAATAAGAAATAAATGCTATGAAGTTACAATGTGACTAATAACAGAACTGTAAGGAGGAAATGCAAGCCTGTCAGACAGTTTCAGTCATGGAGAGAGCATTGCCACAGATTTCAACAGGGAGCAGTCTTCAAAGTTGCCTTCGGTCACATTAAAAAGGAAAAAGTTTCCAAATGTGAGCACACTCAAGATCATCTCCAGAAATGAAAGCCTGCTTCAATAATAGAGGTGGCAGAGAAAAAGAGTGAGCTGTGATTAGAAAGAGAAAACAGAGAAAACTGGCAAGTAATACTGCATTCATAAATCCTATTATTATTTTTAGTTTTAATAGTGCAATTTCAAAGTGATTGTTTTCTGGCCCTTCTATCATTGCTAGCTTTGCAAAATCCTGCACTACCAACCTCTGAAAATCTATTCTGAACCTGATGCAATAGAAGAAAAAGAAAGTTAGAATAAACCTCAGTGACCTCCACCCAAACTCCCAGTCTTAGCTTTTGGGTTCTTATAGAAATCCTCTTAGAACAACAACTTACGCATATTCCCAAATCAATAATTGTATTATAGTTTACGTAATGTATTCAATTACTTTGATGCTTTCACTGATCTCCTATCAAGCAAGTGAACAACAAACCCCAAATACTTAGAAGGTCTAGTTAAGAATCCCAGACACAGAAAACAGCCTTGCTTGCCCAGCCCTGCCAAAGACAACAATCACATTAAAGAACTTGATTTATGGTAATTGACATCTGTATCTTGCATGTGCATCTTCTCTTAAGAATTGAGCCAGAGAATTAAAAAAATTAAAGCAACCCGTAATCAATAAAAATCAGCATTCCCTAAAATGTATGAGAAAAATGCTGCATTTAAAGCTGTAAGGAAAGAGATAACAGCTGGCCTTGGTATTAAAGCTTAACTTTGGTTCCAATGTTAATACCAGCAAAAAGCAAAATAACCCCTCATATGCTATTCTTGTATTATCAGATTAACAAAAATCAAAGCTTTTCCTCAAAATTACAGTGTGCATAACCTGTATTTTTGGTGTGCTGCACCTGTATTAAGGAGCTATTCTGACATTCACTCTATGATGTGATAAGTTTAATCAAAGAACCACAGGCTCTAATACCTGCTCAGAAAAAACATTTTGACTCATGATTAAATAGATTTCTAAGGTGCAGCAGAAGTTAATGCCCAAAGTGATCTTTCTGAAGAGTTTATGTGCCAGTTTATTGTAAGCTGTAAATTGCTTCTAGAGATGAAAGACATTCTTTTATGCTATTAACTGTAACATAATGACATTGATTCTGAAATAATTTCAAAGCTAGGGACAGGAATATGTCCATCTCAGTGAAACCCAGCACACCTGAAGGAGTACAGTACTGAAATATTCACCTTTCAATCTCAGAAGGGATGCAACCATAACAAAACCCTTGTCATAAAATCCACACCGTAACCAATTTGTTCTTCTGGGCTTCTCCTGGTCATTTTTAGACAAGTGCAGCATTTTTTTAAAACTCTCTAAAATAGTGAAACGGTCATAAAGGTATCAAGAAACACCAGGAAACCAAAACTTCATCTCAGGAAACAACGGATTTTAACATATGGACACGCATGTTGTGTTGCGGCACACGCCCCAGTTGAGACAGCCACAATACACAGAGTGTCACCATACAATACCAGAAGGCTTCAACCCAGAGAGAGTAATTCCATATCACTTCAGAGGGCTTCAGCTGTCTGCCCATACAAAGTAATATCACATCAGAAAGCTTAAAGTGTCTGCCCTTCCTGTTCTTTAGCCCAACCTTTTATCCCCTCCTGCTGATGCACTGCACCTGTGTGCCCTCTGTTCCCTTTGGTGGCTGGTCAGTGCCCCTGGGCACTCCATGGCTCATTGCCTTCAGTGCTGCTCTCAGCTGTGCCCGCTGGGGATGAGGCTGGGCCACAGCCCCACTCCCAATCACCACAATCTGTGCACCTACAATCTAGCACAAGCTAGAAGAGTAAATTCTAAAGTTCTGTTTAGGAGTGCACTATGTCTTGAGTTGTCCTGCCAATTTCATGGGATTATTTGCTGGTGAAGGCACCAGCTGAGCCAAGTAATGCCATCTTGAAGCTATGCAGACAGACAATTATTGCAAATATTACCACATAAATATTGTCATTCTATTGCAAGAGTTCTTGTTATCATTACATTGCAAGGGTTCCACATTGCCAGAGTTTTGTACCTCCTTGATGTTTCTCACAGGCATTTCCTCTAGCACTGCCTCTTTCCTCTTCTCACAGCAGCCATTGACTCCAGTTCCCCTCAGCCAACCAACCCACTCTTTTATAACACTCTGCTTGTTGGCTACAGCTGTGGCCTGGTAAAGTCAGGCCTGTTCCCAATCTCTAGTAATTGGCTCAGCTGCAACTCCTTAAGGGGTAAGATTACTTTCTATACTACCTTTATTTTCTTATATTGTACCCCCTACACATAAACTTCTTTCAAGATACAAGAAACATACTGTCAACTGATGTTAAGTTACCTAAAGCATGAAACCAGACATTTCAAGTATCCATCAGATGAATAATATCTAACAACAGTTTTGCAACAATTGCTCATTAATGCCAAAATTGCATATGTTTGCCATACCCTTATCAAGTAAGTCATGACAAAGTTGTAGATGTGACAGGCTAGTGGTTCTGCAGGTCTTATAGTAGTGGTGAAAAGATATTCAGGTGCCCTTAAAAGCCACTGAAACTTAAGATAAAAAATAAGCAGTGAAACACAGAGCTAAGAACAAAAAATAAACCAGTCACCTATATCAGGGAAATGTTACTGTTTTTGTTGTTACTGAACAGAAGATTTTTTTGGGCGAAGAATAAAGAACAGAAATTTGGGTCCAGATTAAGAAAAGCCCATGTTTGTTGATTTCAGAACTGAATGCAAATTCTCTGGATAATTCCACTCATTCTATAGTTTTTGCTAATTTCTTAGGATTTGTTGCAAGTTAAAAGAGGAGTTGTGTGCATGCAAGTATGTGTGTGGGTGTGTGTACAAAATGCATGAGCTTCACCCTCTTTCAAATATCCCCTGGTAGCTAATTAAAGAATGTAAAATTTCCTATGGATATTTTCAGAAGATCCCAGATGATTTATGAGCTAATAAATTACTTCCACAATGATCATGGAGATCTTTGCTTTGGAATCAAAATTCACACTGTAAAATCCCATCTTGAGTTCTTGTATTTTAATTTTTTTAAGAATTCATCAAAGTTTTATTTGCTGCTGCTGCTTTCTTTTGTTTATAAAATAATATTTAATACATTGGCAGATGTCCATTTTTTCCCCAGAAGATGGCTCTATATTGCAGGGTGTACTTTTTCCATACTGCAGCATAAGATCCTTTCATGTGTGATATGTTGCAGTGAGCTGAGCTAGAGGAATATGCAGCCAATATGCAAATATTTCCTAGATCACAGTTCTTTGTTTTGTCCCTGTAGCCTTACTGCAAACGCCACAGTCAGGGAATCTGTGCACAATGTGTGGGTAACCTGTGCAAGGGCAGCTCTGTTCTCCCCAAAATCTCTGCCTGAGCTTGCCCTCCTCTCTCTGTAATGTGGCATGAAGACGTGCTCTCTCTCCCAAGCCACCATTAATCCTTGAAAACACTGTCAAGCCTCATATTAATCTTGATGAGAGAAGGGCTACCGTCCAAAATTTGATTCATTGTTTAATTAAAATATTTTCATACCTCTCACCCGTGAGCAATCACCAAAATGTAAACCCTATTACGTGGCTAAGAAAAAGCAGCAATGAGGAGAGGAACAATGTATTTTGGCGAAACTTAATTTCTTATACCTCCAGCCCATGCCCAAGAAGACAAAAATATGATCCTGCTCTATTGTCTCACTTTTTTTTGCCTCAAGAAAAGAGCTGGCACTAAGCTGCTGGACCAAAATAATAGGTCAGAAAATACATGAATTAAAGCAAAACAGCAACAGTTAAAACTTTCCCTTAAATTTGCTTGTTTCTTATTGGGTCAGGTTCTCATTTTAATTTTCCTAAGAACCGCAATGTCAATTCTAGGATTTATTATCATTACAAAAATTGCTTTGAAAGAAACTGTGTGGTGAATTCATTCAGTAGAACTGCTACAGGTTTATTTTGTATTGCAGAAGTCAGGGTGGATATGGTTTGCATTATAGATGCATATATGAATTTTTACCTCACATTTAGTAGTAGTAGTAGTAGAAGTAGTAGTAGTAGTAGTAGTAGTAGTAGTAGTAGTAGTAATAATAATAATAATTATTATTATTATTATTACTATTACTATTGCTATTACTATTATTGCTGCTGGGAATGCTAATTTATTATTTTATAATACTATATTATATTAAAGAATACTCTACTATACTAAAGAATACAGAAAGGATACTTACTGAATGCTAAAAAGATAATAATGAAAACTTGTGACTCTCTCCAGAGTCTCGACACAGCTTGGCCCTGATTGGCCAAAGAGTCAAAATAACCCACACCAGAATCCAATGAAACAATCACCTGTGGGTAAACAATCTCCACATTCCACATGAGCAAAACAGAGGAGAAGCAAATTAGATAAGAATTGTTTTCCTTGTCTCTGAGGCTTCTAGCTTCCCAGGAGAAAAATCCTGGGCAAAGGAATTTTTTCAGAGAATGCGAATGCCAATACTATACTATTACTACTACTACTGCTACTGCTACTACTACTACTACTACTATTATTATTGTTATTGTTATTGTTATTGTTATTGTTATTTTGCATCTAGGTGAACAATGAAGTTATTCTCCAAGAAAATTAATATAATTCTCATTTTATTTGAAAAAGGTGTTCTTAGAACTCACCACAAACAAGCTGACCATCAAGTTACAACTCAAACCCCTCTTTGCTATCTGTAACTCACATGGCAATGGATTATTGGCTGCCTGAGAAGGCTCGACTGACTGACACAGAACCAGACATGCCTTCAGAGATTTTCCCTCTTGTCATTGCAATGGGAATGTCACAGGGGTGCCTCTTCCTGGAAAGTTCCCATCTGACTCAGGGTAACTCAAGATCTTCCTGATGGCTTCTGTAGCATAGCACTTGGTACTCTGTATAGATAAAGTGACCCTATGGCACCCTGTAGGCAGCACCAGAACAGAGAATTTAATATTTTCCTCACTGATCCTTAAAAACATTCTGTCCCTTTGCTTTACTTTGCAACCTGGGTTATTAATACTTCTGTTTCTGAGGACTATTAAAGAAAGTAGTTCTATTGCAGTTCTATTTCCTTTTTTCCTTGCTTCAAAACTCATAAAAGTCAGATTAATTTCAAATCCAGTCTCTGAAATTAGCTAAAATTTTCTTAGGAAGAATGTGAATTGCATATTAATTAAAATATGAAGATAGAATTAGGTATGCAGTTTGTATTGCTGAAAGTCATCTTCATGACCCTTCCAAAACACTGGAAGGGTAACAATGAATCATGAGACTAAATGCACGGAATGAACACTTACTAATACTTAAACCAGAATATTTTTGAGTCGATCTCATCCTTACACATGATTTTAACAACTTTGCTGTTAAAAAAAAAATTTGGTTTGCTTTATAAAGCCAGCTGGATATACATTCTCTTTTAATTACTGGAACATGAAGAAGTCTCGAAAATAAATGGAAACACATGAAATAACACTGTTCTCATAAAACTGGACAGGGTAATAAAAATAAAAATGGCACTACCAAATTGTTTTATTAACATTTTTCAAAGACAAAAAATGAATAGATACTTTTATGAAAGGGGCAAGCTGTAAATGATAACCTATGAAGAAGGAAAGTAGATCAAATGGGTTCTGTCCACTAGAATTTGACTCAGAAGACAGCTGCTTTAAGGATAGTGTTTTGAAGAGCAGCACTGGGAGTTACTCTTATGGGGCACATCCACATCACAAAATGAGGTATTTGGGATATAGTGGTCAGAGTTCTGAGGGAGTTTTAGCTGCAATGGTTTACACACACAGTATGTTATGGGCAGGACTGTTCAGAGATGCTGTCTGGGACAACAACACAGCAGGAGTGCATCAGCAGGTGCTGGGCTTGAGTTGGCAGGTCCTGACTCTCAGCAAGCCCAAGCAGAGCCAGCTCAGAGCTGCTGTACCAGGATTGCCAGTGCTCTACCCAGCAATGGCCCCTTCAACGCCACACCCTTCCACTTTGGCAGGCACTTCTCAAGGCTGACTCTTACTAATGAGTGAGTTAATAAGTTTTGAAAGGAACTTAAAGATTTCTAGATGATTTTCTGAGCTATCTCAAATTAATGCAGCACTTCAAAAGGATCAGCACTAGCAGGTTCAGAGAGGTTGCCAGGTCCCAGCAGGCACAAAAAGTGTTTGCAACCAGTGGAACCACAGAATTTTAATTGTGGATGTGGTAAAATGTCTCTGTCTTTCTACCTTTCCTGCTAAAGGTGCCTGACAAGCCTGGAGAATGGCCACAATGCATCTAATTAAGCATCTGCTTGCAATTAGCAGGTAGCATCAGGGAAAGCACTCTCCCTTTCTGGAGGTGTGGAAGATGTTTGAAGGACATGACCTGTGGATATTCTGTAGGCTTTCATATCAGGGAAATTTCATGCTAGCATCCAAATCAATTTTTCACTTGAGAAAGATAAAGAAATTCAGTCTTCATACTCTCTGCCTTTTAAATTTCTCTTACAATCTTCTATATCATAAACCTCTCTTCTGTTTTAGAAAAGCAGAAGGTAAAAAATCCATTTGGGACACATTGTTTTCGGGTAAGCATCTACCTTAACCTGTATCAGTTTGTATGGAACATTCTGACCTACTCTACTTAAAAAGGGATTAATATCTCAGGAGATTTTTGCATTGTGTGAGTATAGATGAAATCAAACAACTTAATGCAGATGCTGAGAATGGACCAAGCTTCTAGATAAACCTAGAAATATCCCAGCAGCCTGAAAAACTGTTCAGACCTTCCATATTGTTACTGGACCAATACTGTCCAATGAGACCCAAAGCCTCTGAAGCATGTTTAAGCTTTGCTGTTGAGAGAATCATTTGCTTTTCAAGATTACAACAAAACCCCTGTAGTATCCTACACTTGTTTTTTTATGAACTGGCAAACATCCTTTGAGACTCCAAAACTGATTGGGAGGCAGCAGTGTTAAAGACATTGCAGACACATCAAGTCACATCACCTGAGAGAAGAAAATCTGTTCCATGCAAAGTTAAACAAAACCCCAAAACATTGCCTCCCACAAATACCTTTAAAAATTCCCAGTTTACCAACTGTGCCAGAAAATGTTTCTGCATAGTCCAGTGGGATTTGAACCACCCACCTTTGTGTAATTTAAACAAAGATGAAATCACAAGGAAGAAAATATGATCACAGCTAAGGTAAGAAATGGAAAGAGGGAAAGGGGTCACAGATTGTGACTTCAGCTAAAGCATTTGGGCTGAGGCCCGCTGGAGCAGATGTGCCACTGGGCTGTCAGACATGAAACTGCAGAGCTGCAGAGAGCAGCCACAGGACCAGTGACTGCTCTTGCTCTTCCACTGAGCCTCCAAACCAGGTCACAAGCATTTTCCTGGTTTGTCTCAGAGGATGTTGGCATCAAATTATTCTCTGCAATGCTTTAAATTCATTCTCACAGATACAGTAAAATAATCTGTTCTCATATTCAATGCATTTTTTCTATGTCTTTTCCTAGAACTCATTTCAGTGTGCAGAGTTCTCCAAGTTTAAACTTTCAGGATACACTTCTAGACACAAAAGATTTTTCAGTACTGAAATCTCTTTCTCACAATTTAAGCATTAGACAGTCAGGCTTCTAAGCCAAATTCTGTCATGCAATTCGCTTCAATGCTTCTCCTAAAGTCAATTTTGTTTAAATCAGACACTTGTCATGATAATGAAACACTGAGCAACAGTTAAATCTGCAGTCTCCAGATGTTATTTTCAGGAAAAAAAAAGTAGAAACTATAATGTCAAAAATACAGAAAAAGAGCTGGAATGAGTGCTTGTTCTGTTCATTACTTTCACAAGACTCCTACACAATAAATCCTTGGTATGTGTGAAGAAGTCATCTTTAGCATATGCCATTCAGTAGCCTTTAAGGATCGCCTGATAATCAGGAAATGTAGAAATTGAAATCTAATGCAATCTCTTTTATTACAGCAAACGAACAGCCTGGCTTGTGATGGGATTAACAGAACCTGCTGTGTCCAGAGGAATGAGAGAGCAGCAGCCCAGCCTCAGGAGCCACAATCAGTTGCTGAGGAGCAATGACAGAGCAGTCACAGAGCACCACTGACCTCACCCCACGTGAGCCCTGCAGAAGTGTGAATAAATCCTCCCACTGCCAATGCCTGCAGTCTCACTGCAGAGAATGGCCAGTGGAAATCAGGTACAAAACATGCAAACACACCAGGAGCTGATACCAAAGGGAGAAGAAACAGCAGCAGGCACTTTCAGTCTGCATTGTGGGGAACATGGTGGCAGTCACCAACACCTGAGGCAACACTTGGGCCCCTTGACCTTTCAGCATTTGAAATTTTGATGTTAACCAGTTTCTAATATTTTCAACATGGACAATTTAGTGTTTGGGAAACTTGTACATTATTAATGAGAAATTTGTGATTATTTAAATTAAGTATTTGAGTAGGTTCGTGGAACAGAGGAATGAGAGGAAAGGGGAATGCCATGAACCATGCTGATACACTTTGGTAAATGTGAATGATTTTAATACTAAGTTTCCCTCTACAAAAAAACCATACCATTTGTTTTCATATTTGCAGACATTTAGAAACAGGCTGAATAAAATCAGCCTAAGTGCTGTGGAGCACAAAAAGAAAATCACTAATGGATTAGCTAGACAGGACTATTTTTCTGCTCAGAGAAAAGATCTACTTTTTTTCCATCTGGCCATCTGACCTTTGAAAATTCCTCTTGATGAATTGCATAAAAGTATTTTAACTTAATCTCTGAAAAACAAGCTAGAGTCTCCAATGCACTTTTTGCTAAGTAACTCTCTGAAATGAAGTGACAAAGGCTGTGTCCTGCTCCCTGCTCTTATAAACCCTTATGCTGAGTATTTGTTTTCTCAATCAATTTAATTTTTCTTGTGACTATGAGATAGTATGAGTCACAATTAATAATTCCTAAAGTTAATTCTGTTCAGAACATCTTTGTTCCTGCAAAGAATAAAGTGGTAGTCATATACAAGGGGATGTGTCCCAAAGGCCTTATACCTTTGGTGCTGAAAAGAAAATTCAAGTTAAAATAAAATATTTTCAAATCAAATAGCCTGGAGGTATGCATGATAAAAAGGGATTTTATTAATTGATAAGACTTGTGGAAAAGCAAGTCTTCAAGTTATTAAGGAGTCAGGAGGTTGCCATGTGGCTGATCTGTTCTCTTACGTTCACCAGCCCTTGCTCCCTTTCCTCAGTCCCCTGTAAATATCTGAGGGATTTGGTACATGTGTGGTATCACTCCTTCTGCTTTCCTGATCCTCTTCTTTCCAGCTACTGCTTCAATAACAATATTGCAGTATTTAAAAGTTTCTGGAATTCCTGGCTGTCGTACAGTCAATACTCATACAAATTAGTAGATGTTTTTGTGCTGGGATATCAAAGACTGTATGTCCTCACAGCATGCACAATATTTACAGAGAAGATATATGACACACAGAAAACAGTTCTGGCTGTTGTATTTTGGAAAGAAGCATCAATGTCCTCTGTAAGAGCAGAGTGCAAGGAAGCAGGAATGTTGTGTTCAGTCCCTACCTCAGGCTGAGGAGCTCAAATCCACATCACTTGGTGGGAGAAATCTGTGCTCAGAGGGAGCCATCCCTCCCTGTGGCCAGAGGAAAAGGAGCCCAAGATCAACCAAGCACAAGAAAGCAGAGGAGCAGATACACAAGGGAGGGCAATACAATTAAAACCAGTTGTAAATGCAATTCTGGGCAGAGGAGGAGACCTCCAGGGTTCTGCTGGGAGCTCTGCTTCTGGAACCTCTGTTGAGCTCAGGTGAGACGTGGTCCTCGCTGGTGCTCACCCCTGCTCCATGAGCCTGCTCTGAGCAGCAAGAGCAGCATCCCCACGCTCCATCCTGCACATCCTGACACACTGCCAGGCTGGGAACCACGGGCACAGAGCAGAGGCACGTAATGGCTCACACTCAAAGCCTGGCATTTCCAGCACTGCTCAAGTCTAATTCCACGCAGACCTGGAAAATTAAACTGTGTCTCCCTACCAGGCAAAGTACTGGAGAAACTTCATTAAGAAATAACAAAAGAAGACTCCCTTTTGCTGTCCTTTCCTTGCCTCCATAACCCAGAAAGATTTCGAGATAAGCAAATATCCACTTATTTCTAGGAACAATTATTTCTAAGGACAGAGATCTCTCACAGGACCTTTCTCTATTCTGAGAAAGGAAGGGATTTCACACATTGCTGCATTCATATTTCCTTTCTTGAAAGCTCAAGAAGTGTTTTTGGATGTTACTTAAGGTGCTTTTCACTTCTCCTTGCTGTGCAGAGGAGATGAGGGGCCAGGCTGTGTGTGTGTCCCTGCCATGGCATGCACCAGCCTGCACCAGGAATGGGAGGCAAGGACAGGGCTGAGGCATTTTTTAATTTTATTTTTTTACAAAGACCTGGGGGCAAAGTGTGTGCATGGGTAGGGAGTGTTAAGAAGAGGGAATAGTTTTAAGGAATATGATTGGGCTGGGGAGGCACCAAGACCACATGTAAGAATAAGATTAGCAGAGATACCAGCAAGAACAGTCTGTTTTCTGCTTTTCCACAGAGCAGAAAAAATCGGTTTCTGGAGACCCAGTCAAGAGGGGATTTGGCGTTAAAAAAGCAAAATACAAATCATTTATAATAAGCAGAATAAAAATAAAGGTAGATTTTATCTAAATATCTAAATAATAAATAAATCCCTAAATAATTTGGACCTCTTTACCAGTTAATAGAGGAATAGATTGAAGAAGAGTCATTGAAGCAGCATTAGCTGGTGCGTAGTCCATTCTTACAATATTGTTAATATTGGATATTTGTTAGATGAACACATTCACTCCCAAAAAACCAGAAAAACCTGTCAGAGTTTCGTTTTCCTTTGCTTTTTCCCTTGCCAAGAATCCACAACCAGATTGCTAAGAGGCAAGCAATGTCCTATCTTGTAAGTTGGATGTAAACAAAAAGTAATCAGATTTATCTATCTTTCAAAGTATGTGCTGTATTTGAAATGAAACCTATTATTGCTTCAGAAACAGAGATGTTTACATCCCCTTGTTGTTCCAAGCATTACAGAGTACACAAGGCAATCACATGTAATTGGTATAAATCAAACATCCTGAACTGCCTGGAGCCTAAACTGAGAAAATGGAAAACAAGACCAAAGACCTATAAAATGTTAATGTCTTCTTGAACAGAATGCTGAATTTATATTGTATTCTTCAGTTTTAATTCTAAAACTTATTAAATCTTTCTTTCCTGCTGGCTAACTATTATTATCCCTACTCCAAATATGTACAACATGACTTAAGATTTGCTTTTGAAATTTGATGGTGTATTCCTATGGGCTGAAATGTATCAAATATTTATGGGTGTGGTGTTTATAGCTAGGTGTTAGTACTAATGTGGTAAGGGTGGAGCATAGATATAATTCATAAATTTAAAGTCATCTGTCCTGAAGAGAAACAGATCTTTTTTTGCTGTCAGGCAGAACTTCATGATTATTTCAAAGAATCAATTTCCTACTGCTGTTATATTTTTCTACAAAAGAACAAGCCATTGTTATTAATAATCTGATCTAATAAGAGGAATATTAGAAAACCTTTATTCAGTAATTGTTTCTTCTGTTGCAGCTTGAATTCTATTGGTTGTTTCATTTAAAGCTTAAAATCAGCATTTTCCCTATTATTCTTGAAAACCCTTTTCCCAGCTGAATATACAACACAATTAGCACACAAAACTGACAGGATGATGGCCAGGCATAGGATTTTGAGGAATGGGTAAAAGGAAATGGCATGTAAGCAGGGACATCCTACAGATGTTTCATCTGGTGTATTTAAGTGATGAGAGCTTTAGGGTTTGTGACAGTCTCAGTCAGCCCTAACCTGGACAAGAAATGTGTCTTTGCTCTTTAATACATTTTGTGGAATATCACAAGGAAAACCGAACTCTGTCCAGATTGGGAAACTCTTTCAAACTCTTGCTTCCAAGGGGTATTAGATGTCACTCACTGTTACTGTACTTCAAGACATGCTGTAAATTATCTGTAATGAGCTGGGTACGAAATAGCTTCACCATGGCTGGTAGAGCTTGTAGAGCTTTGAACATGTGTTGATTTCATTTGCAGATTTAGTTACATCTCTTGCTCAGGACTGAATAAACACAGTTAATTTCTCTTGGAAAGTTTGAGTTTTAGAAAGTAAAAGCATTAAGTCACATGATCTCTACCAATATAGCAAGATTAGTGTACATTGTAATTTCCTGCACTAAATGGGCACAGAAATCTGTTCCTGAGGGGACAGTGACTCCTGTTCTCAGCAACAAGGAGCTTGATTAACAGAGGATACACTGTAATTTAAAAAATCTCTTAAAGAGAGTCAATAGATTATATACTGTAGTCTGATTAAACATTATATCATTTCTATGGATTCCAGATACTATTTAGAGATCATGGATGGGAAAATCAGTTTCATTTGGAAAGTGATAAGATTGTTTTATGGCATTATCTTTTGTTAACCATTACACTTTATTAAAGATACCATAAAGATACCATTGTTCCTCTGCTATTTGCAGTTTATAGTGGCTGTGCCTGCAGAATACACTAGCGCAGGAAATATTATTTGAAGTAAGGTGTGGATTAAGTCCATGCATAAATGAGTACTAATCCTGCTTGCTGCTTAGTGTGTCTCTCTTAACACCCCTATAGAGGCAGTATTTGATAATATAGTTCCAAAAATGAACTTGGTTCCTTGGAGATAACTTGAGCATCTTTTATTCATTTACCATTTAGTCTGTGAGCAATGCAATCTGAGTTTTGCAACCACTGCAGCACAGCATGTAGTACAAAACCAAAAGTCCCAAATCTTTTTCAGTAGTGGTAGACATACACCTCATTGTGAACACACAGCTGAGACATTTCCCCTGTATTCTTAGCTAACTCATCCCCAGGAAACTCCCCAAAAAAAAAGTAAAACAAAACAAAACAAACAGAAAAACCCCCAAACCCAGGAAGGAAGGAAGGAAGGAAGGAAGGAAGGAAGGAAGGAAGGAAGGAAGGAAGGAAGGAAGGAAGGAAGGAAGGAAGGAAGGAAGGAAGGAAGGAAGGAAGGAAGGAAGGAAGGAAGGAAGGAAGGAAGGAAGGAAGGAAGGAAGGAAGGAAGGAAGGAAGGAAGGAAGGAAGGAAGGAAGGAAGGAAGGAAGGAAGGAAGGAAGGAAGGAAGGAAGGAAGGAAGGAAGGAAGGAAGGAAGGAAGGAAGGAAGGAAGGAAGGAAGGAAGGAAGGAAGGAAGGAAGGAAGGAAGGAAGGAAGGAAGAAAAAAGGAATATTGTTTCAGAGCAGTATGGCTTTCTCATGGCTATGGTTTTGCTCTTGTGGAAAGGTAGCCTAGCTTTCAGTTTCTGATTTAGCAAACACAGTAAAAACAGTGGCTACTGTGTTTATTTATAATAGTTCTACATTTTTTTCTTTGCATACTGATTGTTTTAAATCTTGTCTTCAAATAATTTATTCACAAGTGAGAGCTGTATGCTGTGAGATTTAAAATAATATATAATAGTGATGCAAATCTTGATTACAGTAAATTCTTTTTAATTTATGGAGGTGTGTGTATGTTTGGATTGGAGATTACAGATCCCAGGCTTACCCAAAATGAATGTTTGAAATCATGTCTGTTAACTCTTGTAAGTAATTTCTGCCTTATAATATAATTTTGCTCTTTATTGATAAATCTTTTGCTATCCAAATGGATACAGGCCATGTTCCTTTTGACCCCTAGCACATAACAGAGAGATGGGCCTTCACCAGGTTATTTCCATCAGCTAGATGAGTCCGAAAGGGATCTGGTATTTCTTTGATTTCCTTACAAAGAACACACATCAGATCTTCATTCCCAAACCAATGCTGGTTTCTCCCTATGGAGCTTTCTGAAAGACAGAAATCTCAGGCTATCCCTGGCCTCTGTGCAAAACCCCATGAGGAATACTTAATTTTCCACACAGATATGGCAATGAGGGCTTTACCCAGCCCTGCTTTTACAATTGCCTCCTGCAATATCTGTCACTGTCACACAGCTCTACACAGGAAGACAACTTCAAGAGTATCCCTTTTTCTCTCCTCTTTGATTTTACTTAACTTTAATTCTCACTAAGTTCATTCTGCATGGCTTAGGCTGGGATCACTATTGCTTATTCTAGCTATCATGAAATAGAGAAGAATTTTCCTCTCTTTAGAAGGCAATTAGCTCAGTATATATGTTGCACATGAGAAAAAACCTCATTAATAGAGACCATCATCTGGGAAAAGTAATTGAGTTGAGCAAGTAAGGGTAGAATCACAAGGTTCAGAGGCCAGAGACAAAGCTTAAGCTGGTTTTGACACTAGTTGTTTCCTATGGATTTCCCAGCTTACTACTTTCAGAATTGAACAGGGCAGATAAGAGGATATATGGTGTTTAAAATAAATTATTTAAGTGAGTTTTGCAATAGGATTTGTCAGTCTTCTTATAAGGGCAGTGGTTCTCTTTTGAATTAAGTAGCAGAAACCAAAGGAGAAAGAAAAAAAAAAAAAAGAAGCCAATTACAGTGTCTGAAATACTGAATACTGACATTTGTTTTAATTTATTCCTAATAGTTTTCTCTTACAAAGGTCAGAATGTGTCATTATAAACTGACACAAAAATACTATTTTTTCCAAAATTTGTGAATTACTGGACAAAACAAGATGTTATTCAATATTTGGAATTATTTATAACAATGATTTGAAATGAACAGTTAAACACTACCTATAGAATACAGATATTCAATGAAACAAAGGGCAAAAGATGCAAATCCTAATAGAAGGGTTCACAAGATGAAAGTAACTGAATGTTGAGTGCAACACCACCCAAAGTTATGCATTATTGGACAACAGTGGACATTTGTTAAACTGTTTGCTGGTGGCTTGCTGTGGTGAAGGCAGGAGCAGAGCACTGGAGGAGCCACAGCTCCAAGGGTCCAGCTCAGGCACGTGTGACCTCTGAAGGTCAGTGACATTACATCAAGGTCTCCTATTCTGAGCTTGAAAGCATAAACTTTAAAAGGTGGAAAAAAGGAAAAGAAACAAAAACATTCTGGTTTAAGCTGATTCTTGCTGGTGTACTCAGCTCCAGGCCTGTAAGTCACAGGTGGCAAAGCTGTGGACCATGCAAACACATCCTAAACCCTTGCAGGCAAGTTTCTATCAAAACCACCAATGAGACCAACCACAGACATGCTTACATTTCAGGTTCCATGCCCCCAAAGTTGCCACAAATGTTTTGAATTGCTTCTTGAAGCTTAAAGGGGCTGATCTTTTCTGGCCATCTTCTGTCCACCTGTACACCAATTATCTGTTGTTTTGTTCTCATTGCAAGCTCCTTGCATTTTGAGAAGAATTTTCTGTGCAGAGAAATCTGCTGTTGCTGTAGTGACCAAAATAACTCCTCATCAGTGGGCCTTTCTCAAAGCTGTAGTTTGCTTTTTTAGTTATCAAACTCTTTAGCATGGAGGGGAAAAAGGCAGCACTACATTCCAAAAAATACCAAAGAAACTAAGAAACTCTCTTTCGTTTCTAATTCTTTTCTGTTCGCTTAAACTATCTACCTCTCTTTCCTATTTTCTCCAAAATCACTCCCTTTTTCTCTCCTCTACACCTAGAAAACAATGCAAGTGATTTATGAACAGGTGAAGAAGGTTAGCAATCTGCAAACAAGCAAACACTGGATAAGGGACCAGGATGGAGTGTAAAATATACACCAAGCAATAGGTGAGTGTTCTTGGCTGTGCATTCATTTTACTCATTTTTTAAGGAAATGTCAATGAGCCTAGCCACAAAGTTCCCTTACTATGCTCAGTGTTGGGAAGGTCAGGAGCGATATTCAAGTGAAGAACCAGTTATTACAACTATGAGAAAGCTGATAAGTGTGACCATGTTCACAGGGGTTTTCGAATGAGGGAAGAGATGAGAATGTTGACTCCATGTTTCAGAAGGCTTGATTTATTATTTTATGATATTTATTACATTAAAACTATACTGAAAGAATAGAAGAAAAGGTTCTCATCAGAAGGCTAACTAAGAATAGAAAAGAATGAATAACAAAGGTTTGTGGCTCAGACAGAGAGCCAAGCCAGGTGACTGTGACTGGCCATTAATTACAAACATCCAACATGGGCCAATCACAGATGCACCTGTTGCATTCCACAGCAGCAGATAATCGTTGTTTACATTTTGTTCCTGAGGCCTCTCAGCTTCTCAGGAGGAAAAAATCCTAAGGAAAGGATTTTTTATAAAAGCTGTCTGCAACCAATAAGAATTTTGCATTTCAGCAGTTTACTCTCATGGTGAAACCATGTGAGTTTCACTACCCCAGAAGTCATCCCTACTGAACCATTAACTTTTTCTGGAAAACACTGTACATCCACAATACAATGGCTCAACTTGAGTGCCTTTACCCAGGGTTTTTTTTTTGGTGTAAATTTAGGATTTGGACGGTCAGAGGTAGGCAAAAGTAAAGTATTTGTGATAACATATAGGACAAATACTGTAAACCTGATCAAAATTTCTGTAATAAGTTACCCTACAATGGTTCGGACAACTGCAGTAATGAAGGAACAGGAAGATCAGAATTTCCTAAATTAGTGTCCCCAGCCCTAAGGGATGTTTTCAGATTTAGACAATAGATCATGTATCAATTTTCTTTATGTACATATCTATCATTCTGCAGAAAAATTATGACATCAAGAGCATGAAGAAGCACTGCATACTCCAGTTTATGTACTAAAGCTGAGAATGATTTTAAACCCACAAAATTTCCTGGGTAAATCTATAGCTAAGACACATCTCTAGTCAAACAAATGAGGGAAGGTTGTCAGAAATTCTGGATGGCACCCTGTCCTTCTCATAAAATGTTTCAACACATTTCAAAACAAGAAATGTGAGCCAAAAAAGAAAGTCCCCATCTGGTATTTATCTGCACTTCAGCAGAAGAACTGCTTGCCAAAGGAGCAAGTTCTGTTCTGCTTGATCTGAGGCACATAACACCCCAGCAAACCTTTGCACCCTCCCTGTCCCTCCTCTTGCTCAATTAGACATCTACAGTAACACAGCACATAAAGACTGTCAAAGGTGCAAAAAAATGTTAGTAAACACAGCCCAGAGCACACAGATCTCACAAAGAGAATTAAGGATTTCTCAGTAAGCAACCAGATCTGACAAAGCAGCTTCCCATTCATGCCTGCAAAAAATCACATCTCCAAGCACATAAATAATTTGATTATACCAAATCAGCTATTCCTCTGTGCTTTGAAATCTAGAGTTCCATTAACAAAAAGGACACTTGCTTGCTTGCCTGGTCTCTCCCAGCTCATGTCCACACCTCTTGTGCTGCATGATGCTCTTTTTCCCTCCAGAATTTTCTCTGCCCCTTCACATAGGTCTTTGATTGGCCACCTGTTAGGTTATTTCCTGAAAGGACACTGTACATGCTGCTCCTCATTGAATAGACTCTTAGCAGAGACACTGCAGCTATCACTGGACACATTTCCAAGGCATGCTGGTGTCTCTTCCAACCTGGGCTTTCTCACCCAAATTCCACTTTGGAGCTCCAGTACCCAGAGTAGTCCTGGCTCTAGTTATCCAGCATTTCCCATCCTATTGGTAAATGTCTGCACTCTTTGGATCACTTTGGAGCGATCTCTGTGTCTTTCATACCTTGGTGAATGGACTGGAAATGGGGGTGCAGCTATCCCCTCCTCCTGGGGACAGACACTGCTGTGAATAACACATCTGTGAGTACATGAAAGGAAATCTGCAGCAGTGAGCAGAACCAGAGTGGGATGGGGAAGCATTTCTCAATGTTCCCAAAGCTAATCAAGCTCTTCTGAAACTCTGGGATATCCGCCAGCTTGCTCTGTGACACAACTCAGGGAGATACTCAGGGAGAATGAAAACATGTCCCACTGAATTGAGGTAGCCAAACCCCAACCCAATCATGGAAGTACACAGCTTCCATGGGTATGGGTCTTCATCATTCCTCATATGTTATAGAGCCCGTGCTTTAACATGCAAACCACTGATTTACTGTCCTTCAAGCTTACTTCAAATTTTTCATCACTATATTAAAGGTTGTACTGTGATTTTGTGGCTTAAAAAATAAACACCCTGAGGCACAAAGCAATGGAAAATAACATTTCAGGTATGTGATCTATTACATTCCATGTTCAGCATATTTTCCAAAAGTCAGGTTACTTTCTTGATTTCACAAATACCAAAGCTACATAAGATGTATAAGAAAGGTAAATTTTTTGTTTCCAATTTTTTTTCCCAGTCCTATATATGCAAGAAAAAGAAGTTGAAACAGACTAAGAAGCAAAGGCAGGTATTGATGAATTGGGTCACTGTAGTTTGAGATTTATAAACTGGTATGATGTTTCAAATGCAGCCACCTTGAAACAGACTGTAATTTAGACTTCTGTCACCATATTCAGACACCACAAGAAAAGGAGAGCAAGGCTTCACGTCTAATTTGAAATATTTTAATCACCTGCCATCCACTTTGGCTGATGATGTCTAAAAACACACATACAATACATCTTATAATTGCATTAAAACATTTAAATAATGGAGTTAGAGTATATTTTCAGGTCATTTGTCTGTCTTCCCTTTCTCTCTGTCTGGCTAATTTGTCTTTCTCTAGCAGTTTTTTTGTTCAGGTCTGCCCTGCACTCCTCCTATAACAGATCTCAGATTTGTTGTTTTATTCAGAAATACACAAAGAACTGTCAAATATAATTTATGGTGCATATCTCATTTTGCAAGAGACACATATTCAGTAATAAATTCTGTTAGAGACTGAAATAATAATAGAAAGCATATGAAAAACTCTTGACCTTTATGATTAAAAAACTCCAATGACAAATTGGTTTTGATTAAGTGAAAATCATCATAAAGCAATCAGTTATATGTTCAAGTGCAGAAAGTTCCCCCTATCAACAGGAAAATTCTTGCAGTTAAGACTCAGACTCAGGAGGCCTTTGCTCCATTTCCATATTAGCACAGTATTCCTGTTTGATTACCGTACAAGGCACTTGGGATAACTGTCAGAAGTAATTAGCCTTTAACAGTGTCTAGGATCATGCATCAGTGTCAAGCTCAGAACTAAGATTTCTTGCTCAATCCACAATCTGAAAAAGATGTCTAAGGAAAGGATATCCACGATAAGGGAGAAATAAAGCACAGAAAGCACTTCAGCACTTCCTAAGCATGCCAATTCAGATACAGGGTGTCTTCTCTGTCACCTATGAAAGGCAGCTGAGCTGCCAGAAAAGCAGAAGATGATCATCAAAGCTGAGTGTTTAGCTGTGTGATGCTGGAGGCATTTCCTTCAGACACTCACAATGTGTTGGTACCTGTAGTTCAAATGCCTTGTGTGACTCCTGCTTTGAGAAGTCTAATAAGCAAAAGAAAAGTCTCAGGGCTGGTTCAAAACATCACAAAATTAATGAAATATTTCCACAGTTCACTTCAGTGATCATTTGATTGGTAACATAACTGCCAAGAGCATTAAGTCCTTTCCAATACTTATTGAAGTAATACTTCCCAAAAAAAAAAAAAAATACTTTCTGAAGTAATATTTCCCAAAGGCTGTCAAGGAAAGTGGAGGTTTCCATGTATGAATACATTCAGTAACTATAAAAACACCACATGGGTCATATTAATTTAATCACAATATGTGAGTGACAAGCAACCTTTTCTTGTACTTAGGTAAACAAGCAGTATAATTGCACTGTACTTTTGCACCACTATAGTTGCACTAGTACATACTATTTGCATCACTGTTTGTTCTGATGGTCAGCACCATCTTATCGTTAGCATTTGTTTATTGAATCCAACCATTAAATTCATGTATAAAAATTTGAGTGATCTGACCTCAAAGTCTTTTTGAGACACTGTGGTGAGGTTCAGTCAACTGGCAGGACCAGAAGCAGGAATACCATACCCAAGCTGTTTAGCCCACATGATAGAACTTTTCCTAACATTAAGGACCAGCAAAACAACTTTTCTGGAAAAACAGCCACGATTTCCCTTTTCACTATTGAGTATTTGGGGAATTTCCTGAGGTTTATGACCCTTTAGGTATACTCATTCACACATTACACAAGGAGCCATTAGCCAGCATCTCTAAGTTAAGAATGTTACCAATTCCCATACCAGCTGTTATATCTCTCACAGCTATTTGTTTTCAGGTAGGAAAATTCTATAATCTAAAAGAAAATATTCTAATATGTACCTCATTAATATGCAATCATTCATTTTCTTTTTTTAAAGAGCCTGTCAAGTTGATTTACTTAAGAAATTGTCTTGTGAGTACTCAATTTAAAGAGTCAAATCCTTCTGTTCTATATAATCTTCCTTGAATCCCTTAGTATTCAAACTGATTTTGAACCGAACTTTCTGAAATAGCACTTTTGTACCCAAAAAAACTTTACTTTTTATGCAATAATTTTTTTAATTTGAAGCATTTTTTGAAGTCCTTATAGTGCAAAAAACATAAGGGCAAGTCCTCTCACAGCAAGAAATTTCTTGAAACACATTTCAGAGATATTTTTCCAGTTATCCACAAGCATGGATCATAAGATCAGCTTGCCTTGCAGACTCTGTGCCAGGTGAAAAAGAAAGAGGGAAGGGAAAGAAAATCATGGCATAATTGCCATATCCAAGGCTGAGTCTGCACATTAGTAGTTACAGAAGAGATTACCTCTGCATGTAGTCTGGGATTCAAAGAGCTACAGTGAGAATGGAGCTCACACAACTCGTTTGGTCAGAATAAATAACTGATCTTACTTCAAATTCCAGCTATTTATTCACTCACAGCATTGATAACACCACAGTACAGTACTACAAATTAAATATTAGATATCGTGAGGTACAGCAAGCAAGGGGCAGACTTCTAAACAAGGCATAAAAGAAGGAATCAGGTAAAATGTGTAACTTCAACTCATTGGAAGAGGTTTGTTCCGCAGCAATTTTATCCAGCAGAACTCAGGATAATTACCACTCCTGAAATGCCAGTGGTCATCCTCCACACTCAAGGGAAATGCCAGCTCTTTCCTTTAATGTCTATCTGTGTAACTATCACAAGATCTCTCCTAAAGATTTGGCTCTGAAAAACCATTCATTCTATATACAGATTTTAATATCTTTTTTCTTTAAAAGTGAACCATAAAAACTTCCTACATGCTTCCTAACTGTTTTATTTCCTCTCTCCTTCTCAACATGAAGCATGTTATTAATAAACTCTCACAAACAATTCAGTTCCCCTTTTGCTGTCTCTTAAGCTCTTCACAAACACATACACTTCTAGACATACATTGCTAAAACAAATATGATTGTTGTCTTCTTTTGCATAACTGTTCAAAAATATTATGACTTTCCTTTAATGAAAAAAACATCTGAGTGTCCTGAAAAGAACTGTCTCCTTCTTCCCATGTACAGTTATAACATTGTAGTTTGCTATTCTGAAGGTGTCTCCCTTCCCTATTTATGCTTAAAAAGTTTAATCATTGAGCTTGTAATTACTCCTAATCTCATCCTTCTGGTTTCTACCCACCCATCCTTTTGCAGCTAGCTACTCTCACCTGTGGTTTTCCTTTCCCTTCATTGTTTATGTATGTGACAGTGATACATAGATTTTTTTCTCTCCCTTTCTTAGCTATATCAAATTTCAGACGAGCACTGTTCAAACAAAAGCTTTCTTCTTCAGTGTCCCAGTACATATTTTTCTCTTCCTAATATCATGATATTTAGAGGCAAAAAAAAAGACATTACGGAAATTACTTAATATTTGCATGATACCAATTCATTGAGATGAATATATCCATTATATTCTTTACATAGACATCTCAAGAACTAACTAAGCTCAGATATCTGTAAAAATAGCAAATCACACCTCTCTACCTACATCATGTTCTGGAGAATTGCCATGGTAATCTCAGTGTTAAGATCAATAAAAAACAAGCTGTGCCCTGCTTGTTCCCTAGGCATAAGTTTCCATTCAATATTTCTCCAAAGGAAAGGCTCAACCATGGTATTTTCCATCTGTATCACAAGGATTCTTCCAAATGCTGGGGTCATTGCAGGTGGTTAAGTCAAAAGTCAAGAGATGTCTGCCATGGATTATTTAATCTATCAAAGCTTCAGTGCTTTTTGGAAAAAGTTAAATTACCATTACAATCAGAAAAATGAAGCAATTATGAAACATATTTGGCCATTAATGTCATTGCTTTCAGCCACATTTCCTGGACATTTTGTATTTGACTGAAAGAAGGAAGAACCAGTTCATCAAATCGACCATGTACATGGTGGATTTGATGAACTCAGTAAATTACGTGATAGCCTTGATCTAATTGTACAAGAAGAGAAGTGAATCACAAGCTTTTATCTGGAACGAAAAAAGTTAAAATATTGACATTAATCATCATGATGATGGTAAATAGTGTGGCCATTGCTTAGTGCTGTTAGGTTGTGCTCCAGTTACAGAGATTCATGCAGAAACATTGTTCACTGTAAACAACACCAACTGGGGACATTTTTCACCTGTTCCATTGTGTATGGCAGCCACATCTTCCACAACACCATATGGCAGTATTATACCTCACAACAGCATGGCATATGATGAGTTCCAGAGAGATTGTATGCAAAATATCTAGAGATTTTCATCATCCTCCAACTACCCACAAGCCATTTACTGCCTGGTTTTATCTCTCAGGATCAATAGTGAAGTAGCACAAACAGATCGCTCAAGACCTCAAAACCCACAGAGAATCTACCTAGCTACTGTACACATACCTCTTAAAGTCTCTTTAAAAAACAGGCCAACTCCTGCAATACAACACATTTCCTCCTTCATTCTTTGTCAGATGTCCTCCAGCCCCTCAGCTGCCCCCTAATTTGGCCCCTGTCTCCCGGAGTTCATCTCACACATGAGCTAACCAGGGACAGAGGTTAATAAGAGTCATCTACCAATGCACCCACTGGCACAGTAAAACTGGTTCCAGGTAGCACCTTACTTTAAGGTCTCCCATCACTTTTCATCTACAGCAGCCAATTCTACCTCATGCATGTTAATTACAAAACACATCTCCCAGGTTTTTTCTGTAGTTAAATATCTGGCACCCATTGAAGGTGTGTCTAGAAATTCAGGGGCCCATTTTTCTTGCCAATTCCTGACTTAAAATTTTCTATATCTCTTCTTTTGCTGTTAAGTATTTTTTGTTACCCTGCACAACAGCCTGCTTTCAAAATTAACTTGAATGAAGGGAAAATTTGTTACCCTTCTTTTCCACACTTGCTTCATTTTCTCCACCTGCTCATTCAGAATTATTCAGACACCTTCCCAGTTTTGCTTCCCAATCTACTCCAAGTGCTATAAAATGTATGTTTCTCCTGCCTTTTGCCCTTCTGCCAGCAATTTTAGCACTTTCCCAACATGGAACAAACTGATCTCATAGTTGGCTTTGCCTTCTGCATTCAGCACAGCTCCTGCCTGGACATTCTCCTTATCAACTTGTCACATTTCCCTTCATGGTATCTTGGTGATCACATTCCTTTTAACAGCCCTTTCCTGCTCCCAGCTTTAGAACAGCTCTTCTCTTTTTGCTTCTTCTCTTCACAAAGATTCTATTCATAACTGCCATCTATTCATGACCTCTCAGCGTATCAGGAAAGCCAAGGCCTTTGGAAGAAGTCAAGACCAAAAACCATCTTCAGCAACTTAGCACTCATTTGATCATTGCATGGGACACCACTGGCTCAGCTCCATCTTCAGATCCCAGTCTGGCAGTCCTTTTTTCCCCAGGCTCCAACAGAACCTGCCCTCTTCCTCGGGCAGCATTCATTGCTTAGATGGGGCAGCTGAACAGCGCTGATGGAGCTTTTGGATCCTATGAGGCAGAGAACCCTGCTACAGACAGATAGACTGTGGTTTGATAAGGGTAAGAATTATCAGCAAACATGCACATTCTAGTTTGTCTATAAGAAATCAAATTTATATAAATTAGAATCCTTTAAAATTCTGTCCCTGTTTTTTCGAGAACTTTACTCCTCTTTGAGTACAATGAAGCCTTCTGTTGGGGTATGTGAAAAAATGTCTTGGTTTTGGCTCCTGATCAGAAGCAGAACTTGAGATAACATTTTTTTCCCCAAGCTTTAAATGCTCTGCAGCACATTTTTTACTTTCTGATAGCCTGTTGGTGTTCCGGCAATAAAAATCCAAGTTTATTCATGTTATGAGAGCATCTTGCAGAGTCTAGTCAGAGGATACATTTTTCTGAAGCTGATGGGTAAAACCAATAGAATATTCCATTCATTCTGTATGGAGAAGACAATGTGCTAAATCTTTACAAATGCAATAGAGTTTCTCTACATCTTTCTGTGACTCCTGATACATGAACTAGTAGTTACATCCTCAGTTATCTAAATCAACATGTTTCTGTTACCTCCACCCTTGGTCAGGCAAGTGGGCATGTTTTATATGAAGTATTTTTTTTTTTAATTTCTGTACTCAGAGTATTTAACTGTATTTTCAATGACAGGACAGAAACAAAAAATCACCTAATGAATTGTGCTATTTACATGTGGACAGAATGCTGAGATTGGCCAGCTCAATATACTACCCACCTACAGTCTGTCAGCTGCACTTGTTCCAAAATACATTGCACAGCCACCATCTGTCAATCATAAGCTATGTGGCCAAAGAGAATTCTATTAAAAATAGAAAATTTAAAAATACTGAAAAAAAATTCTCATGGAAATGCTAGCAACAGTTATTAGACATGTTGATCAGCATTATAAACAAATACTAATTGGTTTTTACTTGTCTGCTTTTTTAAAAAGAATCTGCTCCACAACACATTTTAATAAGAAATGAGGAATTCATTGATAACTTGGCATAGAAACCAGCCGCTGCTTTAGTCAATTAATGCAGTAATTTTGATGCTTTATTTATTGCCTTACCAAAAAGCCCAGTGTTTCAGTAAATAATCTTTCTTTTCCATACGACAAAGCAGCTTAAAACAGAGACAGTTTCAGGACTAAAAGTGTACATTTTAGCTGCTGGAGCCCATGTAAAAGGATGAGAATAGTGTTCTATCTATGGGTAACCAAAGGGAATATTGAACAATGAAGAGAAGCTAATACAACTCCTACAATATAGACGCAACTAAGAAGACAGACTTTTTAGTCTAACTTAGATTTCAAAAAGATTCCAATATCTGGTTGAAAGTGAGAGTAACTGTACACACAGAGACTCTGTGTGTGAACACAAATGCAAGGATAATGCCTCCAGCCTGAAGAACCTCTTTTGTTAACAAAAGCAGAAAGCATCACCAGGCTGGTTTATCATCCTTTCTTTCTGAGGAGCAGGAGAGGAGGAAAGCAGAAAATGTGATGTGCCTCTCCTAGATCTTAATAGGGAAGGGCACCATTGATTCCATTGTTACCTACAGGAGTATCCAACTATCAACTCTTCCATTGTGGCAGTATGTTCTACAGGGTACTCCTAATTCAGACTTTAAAAGCTTTTCCATTTACCACACTTACAAAGTGTTTGGTCTTGTTTTTATTTCAAATAAGGCCCGTCATTCATCAATGAGAAAAGACAGAAGAACATAATGCCATGGATGACCTTCATAGGTGATATAAACTGAGTTCTAACTATGCAACAAAATTGACAATTTCCCTAGCTTTAGTGGTCACAATATGAAAGGCATAGTTCTTACTCAGATGTTGGGATTTTAAAAATATAAATGTACTAATTCAATAATGAAGTGGTCAGAGTATCATATTCAGGTTATAGACTCCACATAGTATTTTAGATTACCATATGCATATTACTAAAAAGTGACATAAATCTTAGCGAATCTGGCTTTCATAGTGAGTATTATAATAAAATTCTATTAATACCATGTAATAATGTATGTACTATATAACTATATAATGTACTCACAGAATAATAATATATTCATCCTACATCCCACTACATTTAGGTGTACTACACCATAGCTACTCAAGATAGCATAGCATACTTTTGCAACATAATTATATTTGATATATATAATAATATATTATATATATTATAATAATACTTAATAATATGTATTATTTGATAATATATTATTTATACAACCATTTTGCTGCTAGATGTACCTGATGATAGGGTAACACAGTATCACATTTGCTGCATTGCTTACAAAACTGTGTATCCTCACCAGCTGCTGCAGCTTGGTTGAAATTTCATCAAAGACCCTGAGTACTGTTTGTGTCACAATTATTATTTTTCATAATACCAACAGTTCTGGCAACAAATCAGAAGCATTGATTCACATCATTTATATGACATTTTATTTTTCCTTTTTTTGATAGCACAGTCTTTTTTAGATCAATAAAAGCTGAAGATAAATGAAGACAAATTTATAGCTTTTAAATTCACTTTGAATCTAACTTTACTATCACACATATTTATTGTGCAGATCAGCAGAGCATGGAGCATAGAGGCCTCCTTCATATGGTTATAGTTTTTTGCAGTACAAACCACACCAATCTCAGATTCTTTATCAATAAACCAGAGGCCCTGTAATATCTGGCAAATTAATGATAAATCTAAAATCTAAAAGTACTCTTTATTTTAGTAGGGAAAAATACCTAACCCACATTTTTCTGGTTTTCTGTCAATAAATGGAACTTTCACTTGATCTCTCACAGAGAGATATACGGAGCTTAATCAATCTATTAAATACTTGGTTAGTTTTAGTCTTCCCATACATTAGCATAGCCTCACCAATTTTTCCAAAGACTGGAATTTAGAATTCATACTTGAGTCCTGAAATGGTATGGATAAAATACATTAGAGCCACCCATTTATAACCTAGGATTTTTATGTTTAATCCTTTTTACTCTTAGCACAAGTAGCCTCAGCTTTCATGAAAAGAACTGGTTAGAGAATTAGATAATAAAGTCTGCCTAAATATGCACTGACATTAACCTCTGCCCTGTCAATAAGACAGTATGGAGGCAGATTAGTTTTTGCATTTAATTATCTTTTTATTCCACAGATATTTTTTCTTTTTTTTCCTGCTTTTGCACCTCATTAGTCAGGATCAAAGTGTATTCCTCTTAATAGTGCCTTAATGTGATACTTTGATCACATTTCCTCACTAATTTGAAAGTCTGTTAACTGAATTACAACACAGCCTGGTGCATTTGAAGTTTTTGGAACCATTTTTCCTGGGGCCATTTTACTCTGACAGATTTTAGGTATTTAATTGAGGTTTCCAGGAGCATGGTTGCTCTGGACTTCTTATATAATTGACAGAATAAGCCATCTTCAGTGGAAAGTGGATCAAATTTCTCCAGAAGATGATTTGACCCTTCCATGGGCCAAATCCTTAGGTGTTTTCCATTGACTGTAAAAAGCGACTCTGCCAATGAAGTTCTGAATTTATGGAAGATATTTAAGTTCCTAGAAATAACTAGAAAAACTGTGGTCTGTGTTTCATGAATTTGCCTATGATCCTTATCCCTGTATTAGCCATGAAGGGCATTTTGATGATTCTCTATGTGTATAACATATGTGTATAAATGAAGAGAGAAATACACTTGAGTATAAGAGCATGTGTCTGTGGGCTCTAGAATAAACTCCTCAGGCCTAGGTCACTTTGTTATGTAACTTGCTCTTCCATACAGAGTATATCCTCCCATTTCGACTATCCATATTCTTGCTTTCTTGGAGGCCACCTCAATGCCATCTTAAACCTTTCAGGCAGAAATCTTTCACCCAAAGGAATGGATGCACTTCAAAATTCACCCTCAAAAACATGCACAAAGCAACATTCCTTAACAAAAGTAGTTCCACTGCCAAAATGGAAGTAGCAATTTCTGCCTCTGAACATTGTTTGGTGAGGAATTGGTCACATAGTCCATGGGAGCAGATGCAGCAAGGCCACATGATTGAGTATCACATGTTCAGAAATCAGTAACTGCTTCAGCCAGTGGAACTAAAGATTTTTGGTAGATAATTAGGAATTAGGAACAAGAACAGCATCAAAACCCTCATTAGTTAGTTGCTGGCTTATACAGCCCCTCTGAGAGCTTAGTAGCAAACAGCTCCTATGAAATTTTACATGATTCTTCCTATCCTGGAGCCAAAATTTGAGAGATGATGCTGATCTTATTGCTATCAAGGTACTGGGTATCAGGTGAATTAAGTTTCAGTAGTCATTAAATTACAAATCAGTAATGGCAAAAATCTTTATACTGTATCAGATTAACTTCTGTGCTGTAAAATGGTATAATTTAAAATTAAATCCTGTGACACTGCTGCATGCAAAGCTGTGCCATACACTTCAGTAGATACCAACCCCATCCTGGGATGCAGGCAGAGTACAGGTAGCACAGGATGCTTCCTTTGAATCGACATTTTATCGTGCCTAAACATCATTTTTGTGAACATTCCCTGCTTACTTCATCTAGGGGCCTTTGCAGGTGAACATGACTGAAAGCAGGGTTACCAGACTTGCTGAGAAGCTGTAAGAGCAGAAGTTCAGAATTAAATTAACAATGGTGCTGTGTGTCTTCTGACTCAATGTGATCACTCAAACTACTAAGTAACCAAAATAAAAACTAGCTAAAATATGAAGCTCAAACATGAAGTTTGCCAATGATTTTCCAGGGTTTGTCTTTACTGGTGCTTTAGCAAGCTTCTTCTTCTAACTCTTGGAACATTGTCCCTAACCTGCAGTTTTTTACTGTGCAGTGAGACTTCATTCTCCCCTCAGGACAGCCTGTATTCCTTTCCTATCCAGTGAACACAAATTTATTGTTAATTTCTGTAGCTGCTCAGGCACTCACAATTAGTACCTTTATTTTCTGCCTGTTGTTTTTTCTGTACTGGTCACATCTAATCACTGGGAAGAGTACAAAAAACACTTTTGAAAACTCACTGAGTTTCCAAAAATGCATCTTGACAATTTTATTTGGCTTTATAATTTATTGTGTTCATTTGCCTACCCGTGGTTATGAATTCTAACTCTTATTACCAGACAAACCCCAGCTGCCTCTTACTCAGCTGATATAAACTCCATATAAAAACCCATCAAGTCTTTATTACTGCATAAAGGCAAAGGGGTAGCATTTTTCTAGAGTATTTGGACTTGCCCTGACTCTGTTGGTGGAAATAAAAGACTGCTTGGGCGAAATCTATTTGACCCAAGACTCAAATACTGAGTCTTGTTCCTGACTATAGACTTAAGTCTTACTAGTTCTTCAAAATCTGGCTGTACTTTTTTAACCAGTTAGAGATAATATTAATTAAATTCCAAAGTGCCTTAAGATTTATTTTAGTTAGTGTGTGTTTTTAATCCATATCAGGAAGAACTGAGAACTAACTTGTGTTATGGTTTCAAGTATTGAAGGAAAAATAGCCAGTTTAGGGATTATTTTGATAGTTGATTTCATTATATCAGATCAGGAAAGGTAGAACCTCCAAAAATAAATTTTATTAAATCAATTCGCCTTGTGCTAACCTAGCCAGGATGTGGAAGCTGATGTGCTCCCCTTTCTTGGCACACCATCTTTGGCAGGCTGTGACATTGTACTATGAGAAGGCAGGAGTCAGAGCAAGGGCGAACTGTCAGAAAACAGAGAAGGTGAAGAATTTTCACAGGAGAGAAACAAGAGGACTGCTGCAACATCTTATGTCATGCTGGGTGCAGCCTGGGCTGGCTGGAATAGAGTTCAAGCAGGATGTAGAGAAGATGTCAGCTGCAGGAATCTTGCAGGACGAGGAATTGAGAACTGCTGACAACATGCTGTAGCTGGATGCTGGCACATTCCCCTTTTCGTGGAAAGAAACTAAGGTAAGATAAAGAAAGCCTCAAAGCTTGTGGGACACAGGGCTTGGAGCTAGCCCAGGCTGTTAAATAAAATAATGCTTTGGGCAGGGAGTTAACCCATTTCAAGAAATGAAATTGCCCTCATTCAAATTTTTGTACTTAGATGTGTTGCAGTCCCGCATTGTCTTTCGGAAGTTCTGCCACGTGAACACATGTGCATGTTCCAGTGTGTGTGTGTGTCAGGATTTGAGGAGAGTATGTGTACATGTGCCACCAAGAAGACAAAAAAGCTAATCCTAGAAAGCAGGTCTTTAAAAGGAGTCGACAGGCTCTTCTTCCAAAATGTCTTTACCCTGTACTGAAATTCCCTGAGATGGGGCTTTCACTCCAAACTGTGTCTGCACCAACTACACATCCTGCTTTGCATCCAAGAGATCTTCCACCAGCAACTGAAGCAGTCCAGCACCTTTATGCTCCACTGAATAACTCAAATATATAACTCACTTTGGCTGTGCCAAGGGGAAGCTGTTGTCTAGCTCCAGTCATTCTCCCAGGCTTAAATCTTCACTGGAATGAACAGGCTACCTGGATAAAATTGTCCCAAAACTTCCATTTATTTCTTGAAAATAAACTTAGAATATATGAACCGTGCTGATTTCCCATGAGTAACTTTTGTTTTAATTTGGCTTGCATTTATATTTAAGGGAAAGAATAACATAAAATGAACTAATCATTACAAAAATCTATGTTTAATTCTGTATAGTTTTGATTAAAATATGCACTGCATCTTCATGGATTTAAAATACAAAGAATAAACAACTTGATGTCCTAGTTTAAGTTTAAATTCTTCAGCTATATAGACAACAATATTGGCATAACCTTTGGAAAAAAATTCTTTTAAGAGTTGAGAGGAGATGTAACAAAACAAAACAAGATATTTTATTTTACAAATAAATAAGTATGAAATTCAGTAAAATACTAAATCAAAACAGCAGGAGAAATGACTGTTTTTCATTAAGCAACTGAAACTGAGGTGAAATAATCTGAAAACTTAGTTAATGAAATGACATAAATATCTGACAAAATTCAGAGGGCTCAGGTGTGCTTTGTACTGAGCTTGCTGTTCCTAATACAGGAGATATCAGCATTTATAAATATATTCAGTTTCACCAGCTTATGATCAGGTAAACAAACAAAAATAGCTCATTGATTTACAGACACGTCCAGATTTTTAAAACAGGAAATCTGAGTAGCAGGGTGATGGAACAGTTTCTGCCCTAGCTACCACATTAAGCATTTTTTCCTGCTAGTTTAATTATTTTTCTAAAGGAACAAATGGCAGGTTTTGCTGGAGCACCTACCCTAATAAAATCTGACAAGAGTAAAGATCACATACTTTCCTTAGTCCTTGGAAATTTTGTGAAGAATAATAGGTTTACCTGTGTTTACTTGGTGAAGGGGAAGCCAGGATAGATCCGGATAGGAGGGTTAAATGTTCCTCCCAGAGCACACTTGTCTGCCAGTCACTGCAGGTGATCACACCTGAGACAGACACCTCACGTCACCAGCATTTCATTGCACCCACACGTGGAGGGAGACCAAGCAGAGGGAGCTCCCCTGGGCAGCCAAGGCGAGGTGAGGAGTGCTCTTGCCAGCAGACAATAGCAGAGCTGCAGTGGCTGGAAGAGCATTTTTCCCCACCATCCTAAGGGAGTATGTGGAGATAGGGGGATGTACAGGGCTGCCCGCAGTTTAGCAGCAAATCATCACTTGAAACAGAGACAACAGTACAAAAGGTTCCCTTAGCAGGGAAAACTGGGGAATTTAGGGACAGGACCATTCAAAGGCCTCTTCTGCCCTGAGCTGTAAGAAGAAGGACCAGAAATGTCAGCTTTTGTCACATGTATCAGACAATTCCCTATGTGTTGGGAATCTACCCCATAGCAGAGTGAGTGAACTGTTGTCAGATCTTCTCCTGGGAATCCTGCTGACCTAGACAATGTTTTTTCTCAGTGGGAACTGGAGCTTTCATTACAGAACCAAATAGAAAAGAAAACAGATACTGGTTCTTTCTGTCTGAGATGTTTGCTTTATCAAGCCAAAATTTGCAATCAATTTTCACTATGTTAAAGTCACAACTTCATCTGTTTGTCTGTCATAATTTTATCTGCTCAACAGCCAGCTGACCTGTTTAGCATCACCAACATAAGCCGAGGAGGAAAAGTTCTTTGAGAGCTCAAACTAGAAATAGCTCCCACACTGCAATAGCCCACAGTCCCAACTGAGATTTTTTATTTATTCTGTGTTTTGGGTTGGTTTTACTGCAGAACTGTCAACCTTGGGTATGAGAAAACCACTCTACAGGAGTAAGACCGTCAGTAGATGCATACAACCATTCAGCTGAATTAAATTATCCAGTGGTGTGTGGCTGATTTGTAGCAACTAGACCATCATTAGTGCTTTGCAGAGTATTTCATAATTGTCAAAAACATTAGGAGGTAAGGAAATCATATTGACAAGTTTTTCTTTAATAAGATTAATGAAAATAATGAAAGCTACCGGAATCTTCCAATTCAATTTTTCCTACTGGCTGGATTAGGTGAATTTCCATGCAGCTGAACACAAACATTGTAAATTGGGTTTGCATTCAAAAGGTCCCCTGTGCTTTGGAAAGATCTTAATAAAAATCATGGACCTAAGCACGTGGAAATTCCTTAGACAATACAAAGGAGCTGTAGGAAGGATTAGGGAGAAGTGGGGATTAGACACTGTTCTGAGAAGAAAATCTCCAAAAGACAGTAATTTAAGGATCTAAATCAACCAAAGTATTGTGACACTTTAAATCCCACAACTGCTGGAAGGGAGCATATCTAATTTAATCTTTTTCATTCTCTAGGTATCTAGCTTAAAACTTGCACTCTGTCAGACATCCAAAAACCAGCTGCTGCTAAAACTGGGTTTTCAGCAGTTAGGATTTGTCTGTTCTTGAAGGATTGTGTCTGTTTTGTGCTGAGTGTTTTTTTAATTTCTTTTAAAGCATTAATAAATGCTTTGGTTTAAAGTATGATTTATTTATTTATAATGCTAATAAAGAGGTTTGCAAGAATTGAGAATGAATGAAAGTTATTTTACTTTCTGAGACTGAAAGACAAAACCAAGAGAAACTTTGGACATTTGCAAGAAGTGGAAGTTTATAAGTTATTTTATTGCACAACAGTTGATGTTGGAGTGAACTTGGGATCTGGACACTGAACAGGACACTGAAACTCTCCTAATTTAATTCAGTAAGAACCTCAAGCCTCCATCTTTCATCATTTCCAGCAGAGTACTTCCTAAGCCTTGGTTAGTAAAATTGAAATGAAGTAATGCCAAAACCATGCCATGTTTTAATAGAGCAGAAAACACACAATATTTGTAAAGATCTTATGTCTATATTCAAATACCTATTAATCATACTGCATTTAATTAGATACATCCATTAAAGTTGCTAATAAATGAAATTATGCAGTTTTCATTATAAAAGTATGAAATAAGACAATCATTAATTCAGATTTAAATTAATATATACCTGCTAAGAAACTAGCTCTATAGATCTCTTTTCGTACACTAATAAATTGTTGTGGCATGAGGAAATATAAAGACCATCTCTGAATCATTAGTCATTTACTGATTTGTGTTATGACAAACTCTCAAAGGTGATGGTCTGCTGGTATCTATCACCTGTTAGAAGACAGAGGTAGGAAGATTTGGTACTTGGTCTCAATTCAATCCTGAAGTCCTCAGAAAACCCAGAACTGCCATCTAATCTCAAATGCCCTTTACTTAATAGTTTAGCAGTTAGAGATTCTTGCTTTAAATTACACAAACTGCTTTTCCTTCAGAAACCAGAACAGGAGGATCTATTCTTCAAGGTGAAAATGCTGCAGCTTAATGGTACAAGAAGGTTCTCATCTGTGCTTAACGAGTCTTTTGTTTTCATGCCTTTGGCACAATCTCAGTAAAAAGCCCAGAGAAACCCCATGGTTTGAAAGTCTGAGTATTCTTCCAGGAAACAGCAGACAGGGGTTTCATTCTCCTCATGCAGAAGCTTCCTACTTCTTTAAGATGTGCTTCATGTATTAGTTTGCTGTACAAACCTACATTAGAGAAACCCTCTCATTCTTGGCTTTTCCAAAGATAGCAGGTTATCACACTTGCAGGTTACTGCACATGGACCTTGACTGAATTTCTGAGTTCTTCTGCTGAATAACTATGCAGAAGGCGGAATTTTAGAGAGTTTGGCTCTGTGTGAGCAAGCACCCCCTAAGCAAGTTGAATTTGTTGATTTTTTTTATTCTGTATGCGGAAAAGAAATTGCATTGTCTATAAATTTCTGTCTCTCAGACATATAGATATGCTATAGGTATCTCTAAGTAGCCCTCTGCACTCACACCTGGTTTTAAGTTAAATCCCTCATTTTAAAACTGAAATATTTCTGATGTAAGAGTTATGTCATAATGCAAACACAGTGTCTTTTAACAAAATGGTGTGATTTGATTAAATACTTGTAAACCATCAAATTGCATAAATTGAGGCTATTTGGGTCAGACAAATAACTCCTCTTTATCTGTCATTAAAACTACTATTATATTTCTCAAGCATTTCAATGGGAATTAGCAGCCAACACAGGATAAATTTAATTCCAGTATGCTGTTATTCACTAGTGTTTTTGACAAGAAAACAATCATAAGTATTCCTAAAATTAAACATACTGAATATAATCCCAAAATATTCATATTCAAAGATTTTGCTTCATTTTAACCCTAGCATTGTATTAACCGCTTTCACCTTTTTTACATTATTTTCTGTCTTTCATATTTATTTAGGCAACAATTAATCTTCACATTAGCTTGGACTCAGTATATGCAAGGGGATTTTGCCACTTGAGTCCCTGAACTTTGTCTGGCTAACGATGTAGCTCTTAGAACAGCACCAGGAAAACTTATTCTGTTCTATCTAAAATGCTGAAATTCTAAGAAAGAGGCACTCTGGCTCTGGTACTGCTCACTTGGAGAACTGTCTTGGAGTCAACTGTTGTCAAGGAGAGTGCAAACTCGGAGGAATTCCTTTGTCTGCCAGGTTTGCAGGTTTCTTTCTGAGATGTTATCCAATACATCAGCAAAATCTCAGCCAAAAAGGTTTTTTTTGTAAATTTAGACTGCTTCCAAAAGACACTTAGTCTGTTGAATCAATAGCTTCTAGCAGAAACATCTTACCAACCTCACTTGCTTATTGCTGTTTTTAATCATGTAAATTTACAGTTGATCTCTGAGCTTCCCTATATTAATCTTCAGTTTCTAGCTGTTTGGAAACATAGCATTTTATACAAAAATAACAATTATATTTGCATACTTATGTACCCTAAATATATTTTCGTGGCATTTTAGATACTTATTTCATAATTACTTCTTTCCACATATTTTTCAACTGAGTTATTCTGCTTTTCAGTAGTCTCAAGTTGACAAACTGATTAATTGTCAAACACAGGTTTGTAACTTACAAATGAGGTCTATGCTACTGTCAATGGAAACTTTAAAGGCAAATCTAAATAAAAAGCTTGAAAAACCCTGGAACTGGGAATCTTGGCTTTATGACAAAAACATCTAAGAAAGAGCAATGGATGGTCTATGGTATTTTGTATATATGTTGCTTCTTAGCTTGGGTTGTCCTGTTTATAAAATGAGAAACCTAATGATCCATCAATACATCTTGTTCAACAAGCCCTTTTTAAAAACAGAGCAAAGGCTTTTCATTTTCTGTCTGATAAAAACATCCTGGTGGACTCATTGAAACTGCTTTGCCAAGGATATATCAGATACATTCAGGTTATCATCAGAATAATTCCAGCTTTGTGCAAAGAAATTATAGAAGCAGGTATAATCACTTACAGTTTCTAACTCACTAACTCACTGTCAAACTTTAGAGATGCAAAAATCAAAATAGATTTTTCAATCCTGGTTATGAGTTCAAACATTCTGAATACAGATAGCAAATTTATTTAGATTTTATTATCTACTTATAAACGCAGGAAAGAATGAGGATCACATTAATATCCATAACAGAAGAAGCACCATCCTCATCATAAAAAACAATTTTACCATTCCTTATTTTTATTCCAGGATATCCTCTGCATACCTTCATAGCCAAACATTTAGGGCCACAAATCCAATTTATAGCTGTTTGCATCATGTACTAATTATATTTCTGAATATTACCCCCAGGACAGATTTGCACAAAGTGGCTCCTTTTTAGCAAAGAGGAAAATCTGTGACAAAACCATTTGGCAGAAAACTACTTTCTTCCTTCAAGACACCACTGAATAACACAGGAGGGTCCTATGGATTGTTATACAGGGATCACTAAAAAAAATTTAAAAGTTTTTACCAATTTTAAACTCTAAGGAGTAAGGAGCTATACCAGTTTGAAAAGAAAGGGGAAAAGAAAAACAAAGAAGTCTACCTTTTAATTCCATAACTGCCTTTCTTCCACTGAAGCACATTTATATTCATTATTTGCTGCCAAACTTTGATTTGGGATGGTGTTTGTCTTGTAGATCACCTGTGGGAATGAATGGAAGGCGCAAAGACATAGTAAGGGACAAAAGGCATGCAGATGCCTTTGTGATTCTGTGGTAGTTCACTGCTGCTGCAGGTGAGGCAGACAGGCTGCTGGGATTAGATAATCAACAGTTGTCAGCAGGTTCTGCTGGGATTTTCATACCCTATGTCAAATCTGTTATCCTAATCTTGGAAATACCACGGACAGATGATCTGCATCTTCAAAAGTTTTCAAAAAATCTTAAAATGCAGCATTTTATGGCAATTATAAGGATGGACTACCAAGTATATTTCTTCCTTAATGAAATTGGCACAAACCTCCTAGCCTAAGATAAATTGCCCATTTATTTTAAAATCCTTAATAATTTTACTTAATAGAATTCTGGAACTGCCACTGTAAAAGCTTATCTTCTGGTGCACTATTGGCCTCCACTTTGATACACTAGCAGCTTATATTGAAAAGAATAAAGGTCTGGAGCATTAGTGCTCATAAAGGCCACAGCAGAAGCGAATAAAAGCTTCAACATTTATTTTTAAAACCAAGTAAAAGTAAGTTCCCAAAAGCTTTGGCTATTGGTTTAATGAAAGCACATCTTACACTGAAAAATTAATGTTCATTGTCTTACATAGATAAAATGTGACAAACAATCAGAACATATATATAATTAGGATCCTTTCTCACTTAGAACCTTTTAAGTAGAGGTAAAAAACAGTGGCAGCTGAAGATACACCACATTACATGAGATGAAAATTAACGTCTGGAATTATACAGAAAACCTCCACAGGGAAACTCATTCTTAGCCAAAATCTTGTCAAGGTCCCAGCCAACAGAATATAATTTCAAGTCTCAGCCACCCATCATCTAGGTAAAAGAGGTTGGTGGAGGCATAATAACCAACACTTAGATTATTTTCCCAGATCCGAGGGAAATACTAATTTACATTCATGGTGTTGGTATTTAGCAACACAGTGGGTCCTGGTGCTGGGCAATGTTCCCATGCTACTTGGTACACCATTTTCCATTGTGCCAGGCAGACTAACACAGTCCATCACCACAAAATGTGTTCCAATCACTGCAGTAATCCACATGTTAAAGAAACAGAAAAATGTAGAACTTAAATCTCTGAGGACAAGAAGGATCTGGGTTTGAGAAGGGATAACCACCTAACATCCTTCATGTAAATTTCCAATGTTAAAAGTCTTGAAAATCAGACTCTAAAGAGTCTCACTTTGATGCTACAGCACTCTAAGTAACCCATGGAGACAGTAAAAATGTCAACCTTGGAAGCTTTCAATGCTTGACTAGACAAATGATACTACCTCAGGTGGAAATTTGGGCTGCAAGCTCCTTCCAGCCAGCCTCTCTTCAATTCTACAGGATGAATACATTTTAATGTATATTTCATGGGGTAAACTCCTATCACTAACAAATTCAATGTCAAGTCTCTCAAGGATTATTCAAGAGCAAGACTGCATTCTGAGGAAAAGAAAGTATCTTTTAAAATAGATTTCTGGAGTATCTATATGTATTATATATATATATATATTATTTTCCTGGCTGTGAGTAGAAGTCATAGTGTACAAATGGTTTATGCTGATGAAACAAAAATAAACACGCTGCAAAACATTAAAGGATAAAAATATTTTTTATTATTTTATAATTCAATTTTCATTCCACTGAAGTGAGTTGTCTACTTAATCTTTCATTAATTTAATGCTGATAGTGGGCAAATTAAATTCAAATACACCTGCATAAATCATTTTAGCCAACTGAAGCACAAAATCAGCTAGTGGACACAGGTATCAGGTTAACTGATTTTCTATGTTGCAATATATCTTCCTTCATTAGTAAAAAGATATGACTATCCTTGTTGCTGATAAGGTGTTTTAATTGATTTTTATAGCATTCATTTCTGGCAGATTCACTCATTTTTTTTCATTATACAAACTGATGTGAAATTAAACCATGCCCTGAGGAGAGAAAAAGCGTGAATCAATAGTATTGATATTTCATGCAAAAACTTGAAGCTAAGGCTTTTAATGGATTTAAAAATACATTTAGTAAGGTTAGTCCAGAAAATGTTGACAATATGAATGTTAAAGTAAAAGGTTGTGAAGGCTGTTGTGAATAGGATGCCTACAGGATATTTTAATAAATTTTTCCTGAACAGATATTTGCTTTACTTTATAAAGCACAGATGCTTTTGCTGACTTTCTGCCATATAGCCACAAACTCACATATTTCAAGGCCAGACAGAAGGCCCCTATATGACACAGCCATCACACAGTTTTGTCTTAATACCTCAGCATTTTGTTGGTGCCCATTCTACACTGTAGCCACACGACCCAAGAAATGTATTGATAACCTATGATATGGATCAGGGGCAGTGCTGAGCCCAGGGATAGGGAATATATAGTCTAGTTGAAGCTGAGGTAGCCCACAATTCACTTACTATGGCCTGTGGCCATTTTCTTGCTGACTAACAAGAAAAGGAAGAAAATTCCTTTTGTGTGTGGCCCACCAAATGTGTTTGAAAGGCCCATTTGAGTAAGGGTAATTGAGACTGTAGAATATTACTTTGCCATCTCTCCTGAACAGACACATACCAAGACTTACACTTGGCACCTCCATTTGAAATTTTTTGAGCAATATTCTCTGTTTCCAGTAGAAGAATTTTTAAATAGTATAAAATACCTGAGTATGGAACTGGACTACAGAGATGAAGAGAACAATCACATTATTTGGCATTAAAATTATTTAGAAAGTCAATTTATGCTGTATAGTGAGTATTTAAAGTGTGATTTAGCAGAGTATTTTAACCTTACAGTGGAATCTCTGACACAGATGTCACGTAGTGTCGGTCTAGCTTGAGCAGCCTTGCAGACTCTGTTCTGCTGGGCTGTGCTGATGTCGCCCACAAGTCAAGCACCTGCACAGACACTCACTCACTCCCTCTCCTCTGGGGAGAAATTAGGAGGAGGGAGAGAAGGTTTATGTGAGAGTTCAACAAGTGAAGCAAAAGCTGCATGCACAAGCAAAGAAGACTAAGGAATTGATTCCCTACTTCCATGGGTAGGCAAATGTCCAGACACTTCCTAGCAAGCAGGGCTTCACCATGCCTAATAACTTAGAAAGACAAATGCTATAACCATAAATGTTCCCCTTTCCTTCTCCGTTCCCCAGCTTTTATGGCAGAGTATATCATGCCTTTGCTCAATTCAGCTCAGCCATCTCAACAGTGTTCACCCAACCCAGCTCACTGGCTGGGAGCAGTGGCATAATGAGAAAAATTAAAAACCTCCAGGCTGTGCCAGCACTGCTCAAGAGCAGCCAAGTCACCAGGGCATATTCAACATTTTTACCTACAAATGTGTATCGCAGCACCACAACACTGTTGTCATCATATTGCAAAGCTCTCATACCTTCACAGTGATTTCTCACAGTACAGACTCCTTCTCCTTCACAGCCTCCAACTCCCTTCACAGCACAGACAACAAAGACCAACTCTCTCCTCACCCAGCTAACCCACTCTTTTGTAGCACTCATCTCCTTATTGGACACAGCTGTGGCCTATTAAGGGCAGGGCTGCTCCTAATCTTTGGTGATTAGTACAGCTGCAACTCCTCAGGTGTGAGACTACCTTCTGCACCATCTTTATTTTCTTACATTCTATCCCTCCACACAAAACTGTTGTGAAGAAAGCTAACTTTAGTCCTGAGGCAGAACACCTATCCATATAAAAAGATGGCAGTGATTCCTCCCAGAAAATCTTGGCAATAAACTAGATAGACATGGAGAGGCTTCCAGACAGGAGCAACCACGTATCAGCTGGAGAAGGTGACACAGTGCAGTTCTGTCACCGTGACAGCTTCTGGCCCATTGCCAGCAGAGCTCCCAGCCCTTTGAAAGCACTGCAACACTGCTGCTGTTCTGCACTTTGATAGGGCTTTTAAAATAGTTGAGAACTATTATAAAGTCATGTGCAGCTCTTCTACTCCTGCCATGCTTTGAAGTCTGATCCTTGTTCTCGCTCCAGCCTGAATTCAATGGCAAAGTGCTGCTGAGTTTAATGTTTTCACCATCGCACTACATTTACAACTTGATATGCTCCATCTGTTTCGTTCTTGTCAAGTCAGTCATGTTATATGTGTTATCAACATTTATAAATGCAAGTTAATAAACTGAATCCATTTGGAAATAAAGTATGGAACAGTGATATACAATGTTGGCTTTGTGTATGGATATCATTAAACTGAAGTTGCATATTATATGTACGTAAGATCACAAGAAGCAGGGAAAGGAATTGCCTGTCACATGCAACTTTATTTCATAACTCTGTTCATCTTCAAAAAGCTTACAATTTTTTGCCTATGAAGAAGCAAATATCTTCAGCAAATTTGATCATTTTGGTACCTTCTTATTTCACCATCAGTTTTACTAATGTTTGATTCACACCCTTATGTTCCTGTGCCGGCTTTATCCCTGTCCTCCTGTTTAGCTCCCTTTTTCATATTTTTATCCCCAAATGGTTTGTAGACAACAGATAAGTAGATATCCTTCATTGTCTGCCTGTATGAAGGTGATTATAATGGTACACACTCTTTTAAGTAATGGTCTAATAGTGTCTTGAATCTTGTATTAGTGCAAATCTTTTTAACCTTACCTAAATCTCCAGGAAACTTTGTACAGGTCCTTTTCACTTTCTGTATACTTTCACAAAAATTATTTCTTTCTTCTTTTCGCTTCTGATGAATTATGACTTTCCTAGTATTTAACACAAAAATGAAGAAGAATGATAAAATTAATTTTTTCCCAAAATGTTGTCAAGTATTGTAGAAAAACAGTACTGAATTAATGGCTTGTACAATAAATAGCATTATTACCCTTAGGCTTTAATATAGTAAGGAGAAAAAACAAATTTTTAAAAAACACTTTTTTTGGCATTGTGTATTTCTGGTTCCTTTTAATTTTTAATTTGTGAATGAGTTAATGTAAAGCAAATCATTAACTTCTGCCCGGCGCTCTGGGAAACCATTTCCTGTCAGCCTAATGGGGCTCCCTTATCCATGACCAAAATTCAGGAAAAAATAGATTTTCTATTTTCATAAGCTGGTCTCTCTCTTACCCATCCTAAAGTAAGAGAATATCTGCTTCTGAAATAACTTCTCTGATAGAGAAAAAAATAGGAGAAAAGAAAGAAAATTATAAAGAGGGAAATATTACCATTCTTCAAGGAAAGTAATGATAGTGACCTTGTGAGAATGTTGAAATGTCTTTCAGTTATTAAATATTATGTAAAGGAGATACAGGAGTCATGTGAAAGAGTATGACAGTCTTGCATAAGTACCTGAGAAATTAATTTACTATGGCTGCAAATTCAGGTATTAAGAAGTACTTAGTTTCAATTCTTTTATAAACAGGTTCTAAACTCCTCTGAACCTGTATTTGTCATATTAGTAAATAAAAATTTTAAGGTATGACTCTGAAGAAGAGTGTTTGGCTGGGAGGCCATGCTGTGGGATGTGAAGCTTACATTTTACACTTTTGTGTTGCTTTCCCTTGCTATAACCCAGGCACATGAACAGAGGTGGATAAATAAAATGACACACTTACTCTAGTGGATGAAAGGGCCGGGAACACAAAAGTATTTCACTGACCTTTTGTTTTATGTCACAAGGAACCTTAATTCTTGCTATTTCATTGTCGCTTGCTATTTAAGATTTTCAGACACTACAAAAAAAAAATAAAATTTGCTTTTCATTTTATACAAATAATTTTAAAATCTGCTAATTTTCACTTTTTTGTTTATAAAATAGGTAAAGTGTTGATATTTTCTGCAGAAAGTAAAATTATTTTTGTTGAATACCACTTCTTCTTTTCTGAAAAACTGTAGTCAGCAATATCAAACACAACAAAAGAGAGATTCCAAAGATATTTTTGTGCAATTGAAAGCATAAACAGAGATTTGAGTTGATACATCTTTGCAAATATGTGGGGGCAGGAGTTAACAATTGGGCCAATTTTACTTCAGTCCTCCTGTAATTAATTTGACTTATTTTTATCCTAAAAAGAAAGGTTTCCTCTTGCTCCTCTGCAATTTTCTAGTATTTGTATCATATCAAAGTTCTTTGAGGGTCTATATTCTAGCATCCACTGATTAAGTACTTTTTAATTTAGTTTTGAACAAAGGAAAATTAATTACAGCTGTTGCATTAGTTCTTTCATAGAGTCCTGGCACCTTGGGAAAAATGTAGAGATCTACTCAAATATCTCTCCTATGACTGGGAACAGCTCACTGCATTATTTTACACAAAATATTTCAGAATGTTATACACCTTTATTACTGCCAGAAATAATGAGTTTTTGTGAACTACACATGCATTAAATGATAACCAGGTGCAGTAAAAATAGCCACTAACCTTTATTTCCCAATGCTAAACCAGTTAGCATCCACCACATCATCACATTTTACTGCACCATTGTGAAGAGTGACCTAATTCTGTCTTTTTTCCCTGGTATCTTCTTTTTGTTATGAGATTAGAAATTATGAGGCTTTGTACTAACATAAATGACATTTTGCCCACTCTGTGCTCTGCGACTGTCAGAATGAAGTCTTCTGTAAAGTTTGAAAAAATTGATAATTACATTTATTAAAAATCCTTGTCTTGCTGTGTAAGCTGTTCAGAATTTACAATGGGAAAAAAGTGAACACTTCTATATCTGAAAAAATCATGACTTTGTTAATATTTCGTGTTTGTAATATCACCATTGATATCATCTGCCAAACAAGCACCGAATACAAGGTTTGCAGCTAGTGACTTTGTACAAAAAGGACCTTGATCTGTCCAAGCCAATAGAAAAACTGTATTTATAACATTTAGAGAAGGCCACTGCAGAATTATTTCAGTGCAGATGTGAATTCCTCTTGCTTCTTACACAAATTAGTGTTTGGACAGCAGCTCAACTTACATACCCAACAGTATGTAAAGGTAGGAAAGGCTTTTTAGGAAAAGGCAAGTCTGGCAAAATAACTATTTTGCTTCATCTTCAATCAGTATGAATTTCCTGAAATCTTATGTTATTGGATGAAATATGGTCTTGTCTGTAGTATTAAATTAATAAAAACTGAGTTGAGCAGCTGTGCAACAAGTTTCATGGCCATTCCTCCCATCCCACACATATCTGACACAGAGATAAATCAACATTTATCAGCTGTATTTAAATTATATGAGACTGTTTTTTAATTTATAGAAAAATGTCAGATTCATGAAATCATCTGAAGGAGAGAGGGGGAGAATAATTTAATTCTTCAAAAAGTAATTGAAAACATACTGCCACATTTTAACTCAGAACATCGAGGTGTAGCTGTCATATAAACCAAAGCTATGCATTTTATTTTTATGAATTATGAAGCAAATTCCTGCAGCAAATGACCAGATGTTGATTAAAGGGTGGCAGGGGAAAAGGAAAAAAAGGAAAATCTTTATTTAACAAATGAGAATACCATAATTTCCTTTACTTAATATGAAACTGAAAAAGTGTTCTCTACATTCAGTAAACTCCTCAGATTACTAAACTTTGCAGTTAACAAAGAGTTAAAACAATCTGTTGTTCTTGGCTTCAAAGTCAAAAGTGGGTTAAAATGGACTGAGAAAGTTTAGAACAGTTACTGTTTCATCCTCTTTGTTTGCACACTCAGGAAAATCTCATTATAAATGACACATTCAATTCCCTTTTTAAAGTTTATCTTCACATAGATGGAAATCAGCAGTGTTATATTGAATTTTTATAAATTCAAGTTAGTGGAATGGGCAAAGTGAGGTTGTAAACCACCTTTTTGTCTGCTTCTGTTCCTTATGAGAAAAATGCTGGCAAATGCTGCTTTAGCAATACACAAATGATTTGGTTACCATTATTAAGTTTTGATTATGTTTAAAATATTAACTGAAATTTAAAATGCTGCAATAAGTAGATATAAAGCAGAAAGTTGTTTACTACCAACTATATGCAAATTATTTTCATTTAATTTTCTGAACTAGCTTGGAAAATGTACTAAAGTAATTTGGAGAGATTCATTCTCTGAAGGATAATAAAGTATACTGCAATTCATTTTTGAATAGTTTCTAATAATTTTGAAATAGATGGAAATTAATATTCTGGAATGAATTGGTTTTGTCTATTATTTCTACTTAGAAATAATGTATTTCTGTTTTTCTTCAGAATCTAAAGGTTGCTAAGGAAACCACTTCTATTATATCTGTGGGTATTGCACAGAACATAACTATATATATGAAAAAAGGGAAAATGTAATTAGAACTACCTCTATTCAGAAAGAACCTTCTCTTTTAATCAGCAAGTGATCCTGTTTAAATTTGTGTGTTTTCATGTAACAAAAATTTTACATTGCAAACACCTTTCCAGGAGGATTTCTGCATAATTAGTGTTTTCAGGTACAAAAAGATAATGTCACAGCAAGAGTTCAATGCTGAGTTAAACAAATGGAGACTGGCTAGAGTGGATGAGAAACTAAATCGGAACATCCAGCTGATCCTGGATTTAAATACAGTCAAATACAGTCATTATTCCTCTTTGATCAGCACTGTCCAAGCTGAAGCGCTGAACATCATTTGCTAAGAGGCACTGCTCTCTTGGAGGGAATTGAAATGTTGTTCTGAATGCTCAAAGCCATCAAAGTCTGTAACACATCATGTGAAGTTACCTTTGAGGGCATGGCCAAGTAATAGCTTGGATTAGCTCTTTGCTTTATGGAGAGACCATCTCTTTGGGAAACTACCCACTAAATAAAATGGACTTTGGACTAGACACTTGAGCAAATGACGTAATTTGACCTAAAGACAACTGAATTTCAATAGGTTATGTAAGTTATATTTATATAGATTTAGAGCAGAAATAGAAGAGAGAAGGAATGGGGAGAAAACAGCAGTCAGCAGAGAGATTCCAACTACCCACTGGGTAGGAGACTAGATCAGTGTGATTACAGTCAGGAATTTTTGTAATGAGGATGTCAGTGTTGTTTATCAGCATCCTGCTGCCTGACAGCAAATATAGGAGTGGATATAACCAACCTCTTGGCATTTGGGTAGCTGGCTGTGCAGACCTTCAGGGCACTGCTCTCCCTGGCTGTCCATGGAGCCCTCCCCTGCCCTGGCCAGGGTGGGCCCAGGCCCCCATTTTGTCCCCTCTCCAGTCTGTCAGTGCTGCCCCAGGGGTGTTGGCAGCAGGGCTGGTCTGCAGCTCCCACAGCCAAGGTCCCTGCACAGCCCCGTGGCCGGGCCTACTCCTGTCCCAAGGACAGCACCCCATGCCTGGGGCTGTGTCTGACCCACGTTGGGGTTGGCAGCAGGGCTGCTCTGTCAGTGCTGCCCAGGGCTGTTGGCAGCAGGGCTGCTCTGTCAGTGCTGCCCCAGGGGTGTTGGCAGCAGGGCTGCTCTGTCAGTGCTGCCCAGGGCTGTTGGCAGCAGGGCTGCTCTGTCAGTGCTGCCCAGGGGTGTTGGCAGCAGGGCTGCTCTGTCAGTGCTGCCCCAGGGGTGTGGGCAGCAGGGCTGCTCTGTCAGTGCTGCCCCAGGGGTGTGGGCAGCAGGGCTGCTCTGTCAGTGCTGCCCAGGGCTGTTGGCAGCAGGGCTGCTCTGTCAGTGCTGCCCCAGGGGTGTGGGCAGCAGGGCTGCTCTGTCAGTGCTGCCCAGGGCTGTTGGCAGCAGGGCTGCTCTGTCAGTGCTACCCCAGTGGGGTTGGCAGCAGGGCTGCTCTGTCAGTGCTACCCCAGTGGGGTTGGCAGCAGGGCTGCTCTGTCAGTGCTGCCCAGGGCTGTTGGCAGCAGGGCTGCTCTGTCACTGCTGCCCCAGGGGTGTTGGCAGCAGGGCTGCTCTGCAGCTCCCACAGCCAAGGTCCCTGCACAGCCCCATGACCAGGCCTACTCCTGTCCCAAGGACAGCACCCCATGCCTGGGGCTGTGTCTGACCCACGTTCTCCTTACCAGGTCTGACCCACAGCACAGCTGCTCTCAGCCTCTGGGAATTATTTTTTCCTAAGTTTTCACCCATTTCTGATTAACATCCTTCTCTGAGTGTCTGTGGTTAACAGCAGAGAGACATGTCAGCTGTTCAACAGCAATACTGCCAAAAGCAAGCAGCAGGTGGCACAAGATTCCCTACCCGAACCTCACAGCATTTTGGGTATCTGCTGAAGTACAACAAAGTTTCAGAAATTATCTGCAAAGCCATATGCCGGCACAGAGTTTGAAGACAGGTTATTCCCAGTTATTGCAAACAATTTCTTCCAGGATTCCAAGGAGTTGGAGGCAACTTTCTCTTTTTGAAGAACAGGGTTATGGCTGTAATGTAGTTATAGAGAATTGCTTCTGTAGAGTTAATGTAGCTGCTAAAGTGAATTTAATAAATTCATATGGGCTGGAAGATATAATTTGGGAGATGCTACCTGCAGCTGTGACTCATTTCCCATTAATTTACTCATAGTCATGGGTTTTCTACCCATCTGGAAGATAATATTTAGGACTATGGTTGAGTTTAAAATCCTGAGGACTAGGAGCTGTTATTTTGATAGAAATAGGCCAGGCATGTGAATAGGGAGTTGTTAGAGGGTAATAAAATTTCCAATTCTCAGTTTTCAAGGTGCTCAGAGACCTTTTCCTATGGATGATCCCAGTAATAGCTCAAGGGCTTTGTTTACATAGAATGTGATCCTTGTGGAACTTTTATTTTAAAACTGTTAAGCTCAAAGAAGTCAATGGTGAACAAGAGCTGGCTCATCTGAGTAATTTCTTTTCTCAATACAAAAATCCTGAGAACCTTGCCTAGCTAGAAAGCTGGAGCTCAGATTGTGGCTGGAGTCAAAGTTTGCTTTCTCTGTAAAATTTAAGAAAATTAGGCTTATATATTCAGAGAAAGTCAATGATGACTATAAAACTGTGTCCAGGAGAAAATTCCTTTCAGTTTTCAGTGTTCTTGCACACCTGAAATAGTAGGCATGGTTTAGGTTTAGGACTGGGCTCCAGACTGTTGAATTAAGTTCATACTTAGAAAAACCAAACAACATTTCCGTCAACTCATAAGAAATTTATCTTTAGTTTTTAGAGAACCATTATTATCCTGCTTGTATGGCAAGCTATGAAAGCCCATGTGGAAACCTAAAGACTGGTTTGAAGGGTCTAGAAAGTCTGTTTACTAACTGCTGAATATCAGTTCATTAAGCAAATCAGTTCTATAAGCAAATCACCCCTCGGTGTCAGTGCTTTTTTCATCCATTGTTAGTGCTGTGTTGCTTCCCTGAGTGGGATGCTATGAAATGCTGTTGGCAAGGTTAGGGTTTGGATCACAACTGCGGGAAGACAGCCTCACCCACACCTCAATGTGCCTTCTGCTGTGTATGAATGAGCACACACAGAGGAACTTACTGTGCAGTAGCTAACACAAACCCAGGGAAATTTCTACACTAGAGACAGAAACAAAGATTTAAATACTACACCAGGGAATATGTACACTTTCTTCAGTAACAGGAATCTTGGGTACTAGGCCAAGTCAATCTGTAAGAAAATGGAAGTTGAAAGCACTTTCTAAATCAGTAATATAATGCTTCAAACGGATTGAATGTTATTCATTACCTGTGCTGTTGGCAATCAGTTTTTGAAACAAGAATGAAATGCCCAGATACAAATATTCCTGGAAAACACATAGCCTTGAAGCAGAAAGGTTGTTTGGCAGGTAGCTCAGTGGTAGGTACCTGACGAGGCAACAGAAGTCACCTTGAGAACAGATGGAATACAATCAAAGATTAATGGCAAATTTATGATCCCTTTAAGAATTGGAGCCAAATAAAGTCAAATTGAATCATAAATTTGGAGGCTATATAGGATCAGAACATGTAGAAAGTAGACTTATTGCTAAAGTCAATTTGGCTACATGACTAAGAACTGAGAGCATTCTGAAGCGCTGCAGGATGGGGCTTGGGCTACTTTTGCTAATCTCCTTAAGCAATTACAAGAGAGAAAGAAGGGAACTGAAACAGAGCATAGCAAAAGCTATAGGCTTTCTAACTTTGAAAAAGAGGCTTTTCTATCTATTGGCTTTGGGAATTCCAGCTAGAATACAGAATGGCAGTTAAATCTTATGTCATAGCAGAATAACTCTACATGCTCTATGTAGCACTAAGTGCATATTTAATAGCTTATGTGAGAAACACTGTAGAAGTCTAGACTCTTCTAGTCATGCAGCACTTAAAGTAATTATTTGTTTTCTCAAGTTAATTGAAAGAAATATTTATTGAAATAAATTTATCTATAAAATACTCATGACTGAGATGTGATATTTATTAATAAATATTAATTACAGAATGTGTATTATTTCACTAGCAGTAAATCTATATCACCTTCAGATATATTAGGTCAAAATGATACCAATTTCTTTGTGCTATCTAGTTTAACTTCTAGCTAAAACTAGAAATTTCACATGTGAATGTCTTTTAATGTTACCTTGTTTTAGGCAGTAGGGAGCCTACAAACAGTAATAACTGGGGAGGAGAAAGTGAAACAATTAAGCTTAGGACAGTGTTTTAAGATTTTGCTTGCATGTTCTCCTTCAGCACCAAGTATTGCATGAGAAATAAATTTGATTGATCCAGGAAATAAAGTAACTTCTCCTGCAGTAAGTAGGCTGAGTTAAAAAAGATAATTTTTTTTTTTTTTTTTGTTAAATACCTCTTATAGTAGTAAAATTAAGTACAGCTCTTCCAATCAATTCTAGACTAGTATCAGCACAGCTAACTGGTTTCAAAAGGGGCTTTTGTGATTTTTATCACCTGACATTCAGCTCAGAATTATTTCTATTAATTTCCATTAATTATTAATTCATTCTATTGATAGAGATGGGATGCATGGCATACAGTGTAAAACAGGACTGAGTAACATAAATAGCCTGCAGCTCATGGTAGCCTGATGGAACAGGAAACTGGCAGAGGCAAGTCTTGCTGCAGCATTTCCACGATGTAACAAGACACAGAATTGTCACATGCTGAGAGGTTTCTGACAACTTTAACCTTATCACCAAAAGCTAGTACTGCCAGCATTGTCTCCATTCATTTAAATGTGGTTTCAGTTGAAAGATATAGGTGTTTCTTTCTTGATTAAAAGCAATTTAGTCCTTTTGATAACTAAATAAACAGCAATTTAACTTGCTTACATATGTAAGCATCATCTTAACCTTTTAAGAATTACTATGTGCAAGGGCATGCAGTGACAGGACAGGAGGGATGGATTCAAATAGAAAGACAGTGGCTTTATATTAGATGTTAGGAAGAAATTCTTTGCTCTGAGGGCAGAGAGACAGTGGAACAGGTTGTCCAGAGAAGTTGTAGATCCCTGGAAGTTTTCAAGGCCAGGTTGGATAGGGCTCTGAGCAACCTGGTGGAGTGGAAGCAGTCCCTGTCCACAACATGAGAGATGGAATTATATGACATTTAAGATTCATTCCAACCCATTCCATGATTCTATGATTTTTTTTTTTTTCTGGGAAGTATACAGGGAACAAGGAATGAATAATCAAATGAATAGTCAAAAAACATCGGAGGAAGAACCAATGCATTCTCATCTAATATTTCAACTGTCATGTCAATTTAACTTTGTTTTGCATTTTTACTAAACTAATCTCTAATTAATGGTGCTGTATTCATTACCAAGAAAGCACAGCTGAGAATGAGGCACTCTACTTTTATTGAATTTAGTTACTGCATAAAGGAGAGAAAAAGACTACAAACTACAGACTTTGTGGTACGAGTGAACATTTTGCCTCTGAATGAGAAATGTGTTGAAACCAACAGAACTGATCATAGAAGTGCTGTCTTTGCAGAAACAGCAGGAACATGAACAGAGCTGAAGTGATGGCAAGCTGGAAAGAAGATGCAATGAGCTGGAAAGAAGGAACATAAGGATAAAAGTGACAAGAAATATGCCACATTAGAGTAATGATACTGAGATGCATTAAAGTCATTGCTCTCTTTATTTGAAAACTGCAGACTCACAAAAGTTCTCCTCCCCAATCATTTTGGGGAGAGCTATTCACCAGCACAGAGCTGTGGCTCTGTTTGGCTCTTGATTCACTGGGCTGACCCCCTCTGAAATCATGCATCTTGACTCCTACAAATATGTCAATATTCCTGATTCCTGTAGCTATGGAAGGCCTTTAGATAATAAATCTTGTAGGATTTTTGCAAGTTAAGCTACAGAAACTGAATATCAATGAGCCCAAAGTAAAACTTGGTTCTTGGATTTCTATGTTGCTTGTAAAGATAACTCAACCAAGCAAGGGTGGTATCTGCAATTATTTCATGAGCACATGTATCTACAGCTATTCTTGTAGCACCTAAGCAGTGCTAACTTTTCATTTTAAAATGCTGGGGAGAAGAAGGTGACCTTTTCAGTAATTGCATACCTGGCAGAGCATCAGGAAGCAGGACTGAATTCTGTTTCCTCTTCTCCAGAGTACTTAAACCTTTGTGTTTCCTATGGATGCTCTGATCATTATCAGCACAGATCATCCAACAGCTTAGGAGGATTCACAAGAAATCATAACACATGCTCAAGCAATAAAAGAACTAATATAACGAGAAGATCTCCCCTTCTACCACTGATGTCAAGGCACGCTGCAGCAAGAAGCCAAGAGCAGGCAGCTCACAGCAGTGTGTGTGTCTGAACAGCTGCCATGAAACATTTGTCTGCAAAGGAAAAGGCCAGGATTTATATCCATGGTCTAGGAATTTCCTACACATTTATGTTAGCAGCTGTGAGATTAAAGAGTGGAAACATTTGTAAATTAAGATTATTTTTACTACACAGGTGTAGAGTCAGTGACCACCAGGAAAACAGAGATAGAATATATTTGTATTTCAGTCCAAGTACTTCAAACAAATACCCATTTTTGCTTTGTCATTCACCTTAATAATCTCCAGTTGCCTGTATGAGTTGTGTTTAAAACAAGCAATAGTAATAAGTAGAATATTGGTTTATTGGATAAACACAGAGGGGAAAAATTAATATTTTTAATGTAGGTAAAAGAACTGTGCCCAAGACTGAAAGTACTCAGTTATTCAAAGAAATCTGTTCAAGTTATTCAAAGAAATCTGTTCACAGCATTTTATAACATAGTTTTAATTTAATACTTCTTGTGATCTGTTTCAGATTTTGTCTGTTAATTTGTGCTCAAATGAACAATTTTCTAGATACTGATAAGAACTTCAGATTTCAGAATGCAACTCATTATTAAAGATAATGGACAATTTTCTATGGTAAAGAAGTACATTACAAGAGTAGAGAAGCACTGTTGTATTAGATTTTTTTAAAAAAAAATCCAAACTGCATAGATTATGTAAGAGGAGAATGAAAAATGGGTACCAAAATTACTGTGTTCTTAACTCTTTTTCTAGACACTGTTTCAATACACTAAGTATAGACATTATTCAATATTCAAGAAAAGCAGAAAAACATAATTTATTACTTTCTGCAATAGGAATTCAAATTTCCTAGAACAAGGAATTGGTGAGTATGGGGAATTTTACTTTGATCCATTTCTTCTTATCTTCCTTGAACATAGCTTTTATTTGGCAGAAAGATCTACACTTATGATACCAGTGCAGGAACCTTCTCTGGTAACATTGCAGCAGCTTCTGTGATTCTTTTAGATTTCTTTTGGTTTTGTTTTTAACTAGTAAGGAAAATACTTTTTTATTTGAGTAAATGTTAATAATATGTTTTTGTGCACTTTAAAAGCAGACAATATTCATCTCGAAATTTCACATGTGAGCATATCTGTTACTATGACCTAGTCACACATTTTCATAGCAAAATATCCCAATGTGGACAGAAGGGCCTGGACTTTGGCAAAACTGTTAGATGTGATACATTCTACCACTCCCATCATTCAGCAAAAACAATATTGCACAGATCTAATTTCTGAAAACACTGAATTTTTCAGAAGGTTAGGAGAGTTTCTTATCTTGGTGGGTAGCTTGTAGAAACCCTCTACTAGTGCAATTTCTTTCTCTCCCCAATATTATTTCTACTTGTGCATGACTGGTAAGCTATTATGAAATAATAAATACTCAAGAGCATTGACTTTAATATGTGCATTGAGTGTAGGAAAACAATATTACATGTACTGTGAAGCAATTGAAAAGTTATCTTTTTTAACAAATGCTGCAAAATATGCTGCTAGACATAAATCCTGGAACATGATTGACTGAAGGATGTAAACTAAAAAATAACTAACATAGTAACTTCAAGCACTGATTTCTATACATGTCTATTACATTAAAGCACACTTTGTTAACAGTTGTGCTCTGCTGCACTGTCATGTGAAATGAACATTATTTTAATTTTATCCCAAGATTTTTTCTAGTGGAAAAGAGTAATTTGAGTTCTGAGATCCCACAAACACTGCCAGCTACCCAGAGAAATCCCACTGATGTCAGAGAGAAGGAAAGAAGAATGTTCAAGAATTTACATTCCCTATAGTTATAAATTATGCTGTAGAGGTTACTGTTAAAAGTTTTCCATGTGCCTTGGGCAATTAAGTTCATTACTTCATTTTCAAAGTTTCCTACAAATTTCATCTTGTATATCAATAGATAGGTTAGGTAAAATTCTTGACAAGCTTCTAGAAAACTTCTGCAGAAGGCCAACATGAAAATTCTTGACTTCTTACATGGTATTCATTTAAAGGTTTCCTATGTTGTACTTTCCTATATTATACTCACACGAAAAATGCTTCAGTTTCACAGACTCACAGAGGATGCTGAGTTGGAAAAGGACCCACAAAGATATCGATTCCAACTCCTGACCCAGACAAGACCAGCCCCCAAAATCACACCGTGTGTGTGAGAGCATTGAAAAATACTCCTTGAACTCTGTCAGGCTTGGTGCTGTGACCACTGCCCTGCTCCAGCGCCTACCAGCCTGTGAGTGAAGAGCCTTTTCCTAATATCCAACGTAAACCTCCCCTGCACAACTGCAGGCCATTCCCTCGGGTCCTGTCAGGGCCCCCACAGAGCAGGGATCAGTGCCTGTCCCTCCTCTTCCTCTCCTGAGGAAGCTGTAAATGCAGTGAGGTCTCCCCTCAGCCTCCTCTTCTCCAGGCTGAACAGACCCAGTGACCTCAGCTGCTCCTCATGCAGCTTCCCTTAAGTAGGCTGTGATCATAAAAGTCACAATCTCTGGAATATATGAATTATCCCTTAAATGGTTTGCTACTGACCAAGGCAATTCTACAAAATCATAGGAGGAGGAAAATTATACCATTGTGCAGTCCCTTCTCAAGCAAAATTTCCAGTCAAATGTGTAAAGCTAAGGCCACAATAAATAGATTTTCCAGTGGTTCACGTACTCTGTGTTGGATGCACAGAAGAAACACTGATCAGATATTCTCAAGAGGTCAAAACAACACAAAAGTTTAGTGGTAAAATTTAGAAAAATCAAGGAACTTTGGCAAAAAGATATACTACAATATCCAATCCACATAAAACACTTCTCACAGCATTAATTTAGCCCATTCAACTTAGCACATATTTTTTGATGTTTTGTTACTCAAAATGTTCCAAGGGAAGGTAGTTAGAAGAAGAAAGACAGAAAAGATGCACAGAAGCACACATATAGCTACCAGCTCCTGGGTTCCAACAGCATTCAGACAGAGTAAAATAGGATTAGGAAGCGTTCTTGCTGCCTCCTTGGCCTTAAATACTCAGTGGCCTCTCTGGGCCCTCCCCCAAGGTGGGACTTCTGGTCATTTGGGTTAGGGCATGGTGGAGCACTGCTCTCCAGCAGTTGGCAGTTCTGCCAGGCTGGGATATGGGCTCCAGGGCACCTTCCCTCCCACACAGGCATCCTAAAATATCTCGAGATACCAATTCCTTCAGTCTCTGACAGCATCTTAACCCAATTTAGAGCTATAGATTCAGCAGCATATACCTTATAAATCTAATAAAAATATGCTGGCTAATGCATAACAGCCTATACAAATATGCTAACAAAATAGAATATTTGGTTTGATATCTTCATTTCATATCATTTTAAATGCTACTATATAAGAAAAAGCCTAACCAACCTGAGGAGATTTTATAAAGGAGTGACTACCTTAGTTGACAAAGGAAGAGCTACAGATGCCATTTGTCTGGATTTCTGCAAAGCCTTTGACATGGGTCCCCACAACATCCTTCACTCTATATTGGAGAGAGATGGATTAGTTTGGTGGATGAGGATTTGGTTGGACAGCTGCATCCAGAGGGTAGCGACAATGGCTCAGAGTCCCAATGGACATCAATGACAAGTGGTGTCCTCCCAGGGTCCTTGGCACCTGTGGTGTTTTATGTCTTCCTCAGTAACAGACATTTAGACATGGGAATTTAGTGTGGTCTCCGAGCTGGGTGGTGCTGTTGCCACACGTGAAGAATGGAATGTGACCTAGAGGGACCTCGACAAACTTAAGAAGTGAGCCCATGGGAACTGCATGAGGTTTAACAAAGCTAAGTGCAAGGTGCTGTGCTGGGTTGGGGCAATCCCTGCTTTCAGGCTGGGGGATGGGATGAATGGATTGAGAACAGCACTGCAGAGAAGGACTTGGGTTTGCTGGTGGATGAAAGGGTGGACAAAAGCTGGCAATGTGCTCTCACAGCCCACAGAGCCAACTCTGTCCTGGGCTGCATCCAAAGCAGTGTGGCCAGCAGGACAAGGGAGGGGATTCTGCTCCTCTGCTCTACTCTGTTAGCCCCTGTCTGGAGTGCTGTGCTCAGCCGTGAGGTCCCCAGCAGAGGAAGGACATGGACTGACTGGAGAAAGTCCAGAGGAGGCTGCCAAGCTGATCAGAAGGATGGAGAACCTCTCCTCCCAGGAATGGAGAAAAGGCTGAGAGGATTGGGGTTTGGCCAGGAGAAGAGAAAGCTCTGGAAAGACCTTTTTGCTGCCTTTCAGTTCTCAAGGGGTGTAAGAAAGATGGGGACAAGCTTTTTAGCAGAGCCTGTTGTGATATGATAAGGGGTAATTTTTTTAAGCTAAAGGAGTGTTGATTTGGATTAGATATACAAAAGAAGCTTTATCACAATAAGAGTGGTCAAGCACAGGATTCAGAGAAGTGGTTGATTCCCCATTCCTGGAAGCATTCAAGGTCAGGTTGGATGGAGCTCTGTGCAACACAATATAGTTGAAGATGTTCCTGCTCCGATTAGGGAGTAGACTAGATGGTCTTTGAAAGGCCCCTTCCACCTCAAACTATTATTTGAGTCTATAAACTTTAAAGAGTGTAATTCTTGCATTGAAACAAAATAAAAATAGCCTAAGTCGTGAAAGCAGTGACATAATGCCAAATTACCTACTTCATGAGCAGAGCTGCAAATGAAACTGATTTATCTGCACTTGCATTTGAAATGTGCATACATTCTAGAAGCTTGTCATGCCTGAAATTAGGTAGAGTTATAGCTCATTCACAGAGAGGCAACATGGATATTGCTGCCTTGTGTGTACAGATGTCTTTGCTTTAATTCTAATTTTCCTTTATTGATCAGTATTCCATACTGTGGTAGAGTCATCAGTCTGTGCTGTTTATTTTTGATCTCACTCCTGTGTATTGATATGCAGGAAAACAATCAATCCCACTGCAACCATTCAGAATTTCCACACCATCTCACCACAGGTCAAAGTGCCTTGGAAGTGGAATTTTCCATTTACACCTTAGAGTCCCTCTGGAAAATTATTTTTCCTTGAGATAGAACAAAAATTTTGTATTCTTTCTCCAAAGACAGAATAAGTGAATACATAGATATTGTGATGGATCTTGCAGTCTCTTTTGGTTATTTCAAAAAACATTCAAGTTAATAGAAATGCCTTAAAATTTTCTCTATGGTTATAGGCAGCTAGACCATGTTTTCCATTCAAGATGTATTTTCAGTTTGACAAATTGATTTCACTCATTTTCTTTTTGTTTGGTCTGAACCAGAGTGCTAAAAGTACTAAAAATGATGGCCTCATTCTGTTTTTGTTTTTTTTTCAATACTGAGTCAAACGTACAGAATTTAGGCAAGCCAATTCATCTACTCGAAGCAGAAGGACTTCTGCTCTCATATGAAACAAATAATTGGTTCTTATTGCATGATTTGAATAACAAAACACTGTTAAAAGCAATTTATTTGGAAACAGTATAGCTGGCTTTGCCTTGCTGTCATTTTGTGACATATTCTCTGTGCTGTGTTCCAGAAGCCTAACAACCTTTTTTTGTCTCATGTTGCTCTCTAAATATTCAAATACATCCAGCAGGAGTGTTCCAATAGGAATTTATAAGTGTTTTTCTGCATTCAAGCAAATTAGCTTCATTTCACAGACAAGGAAACACAGCAGGTAAGACTTGTCAGAGTTCACTATAGAAATTAGTAAATGAGTCCAGATTGAAACTGTAGCACTGTTAGATTATAATTTTGTTAGTCAGAGGACTTAATTAGTAAGATATGCAAATATAAGCAAGGTATCTGTTTACTTTTGGTGCATTAATAAGACATGTTTTGATAGTGAGTAATGCAGGTAAAAAGTAATATTCAGAAAGAAAAAACAATTATTTTGGTGATTTGGGAATTACTGTTACAGAGATGTAATTTCCCAATGCATTTAGATCTAAAATTACTTGTAATTTCAATACCTATTACTGATATATCTGACATAAATGAAGATTTTACTGCATTCTCTGCTATGTGTGAATGTATATGTGACTTCATGGGTTGTTAAACTTTTACACCTATTCCAGAATCCAATTCCTTCAAAAATACATGATAATGCACAATTATAATGATGTTCCAAGTGTGAATCAGCATATTGCAGGCAGTTATGGCAACACATTACCTGTGACTGAAGTAGAATTGAGATTAATATCTATACTGCATTTTCTAAGTAGTATATAAAATGCCTAAAACAGCATTTGAGTACTGAAACCAGAGAGGTTTTTTAGCTTCCTTTGCAGCGACAGCTTTATACAACTTGAAGCAAAAAAAAAAAAACCAAAAAACCTCCAAAACCAACCAAACAAACAAAAAAACCCCACTCATATGCATCTTTTTTAAGAAAAAGTAGTGGTTAAAAGTAGTTAATCTTGGAGCCTGTAAGATTAATATGAAAATAACAAATTTCAATTGAATATTTTCAGGGTATAAAAACAATAACACCTGTGGTTTTAATGGCTCTATTAACAGAATTTTTTCACATAGAAAAATGCTGTTTAAAAGGAAATCTTTTATATTGAACTTATGGTTTATTTTCTGGGGGTTTTTTTTAACTCTCAGAAGATAATCAGATATGATGGTAATGAAGATTTTGCTTACTGGGTAGTGATTTCTTTCCATGGACTTAGCTTGTGCTGTATGATTCTGTGGCACAGAGGTATATTTTAAACACATACTGAATCTGCTCTTAGCATAGAGTAATTTTTCAAAGAGTTCCTATTGCCTTGTCTGAACTGACTGGAAAGTGCATTGTGGATCCCTGGCTCAGTAATTGATGGACACTATTAGGTCTTCCCTTCAGGAGGCTGCATCAAAACTTCCCCCTCAAGCAGTATTCTGACACCTGTGCTTTTATGTTTGACAATCTTGCTAAACAACAAATAATAAGTTTCATGCTATTTTTTAAGATCTGTTGTCTGTCTCATACATTTTTGAAATGCTGCAGTCTTTTGGAGATGGAATGACTGTGAGCTAGAGTTCCTTCTAACTTTTTTAGACTGTTTCCTAATGTCATGTATCCAGGTGCCTGACACTTTTTGTTTATTAGTGAAATACAACCTCCATCTGCCACCTAAGATACACTTGAATTATGAAATATTTGGTTAAAGCTGGGCACTGGATGAAGGTTAATTAGCAGATGAATGTCATCCACTGTTTGGAGGCATCTGAAGGACTGGAAGTTTCCTGAAGGAGAAAGTTCATGCATAATTTGCTACTCAGGCAAGAAGCTCAGAATTGACACTAGCTACCTTATTAGTGTTTGAGGTTCAGGGAATGACATTAGGAAATAATACACTTCTCTTTGCAGCATTGTATTTTTGCCATTGTCTAGTCTAGACTATTTTCCCTGTGATTTTCAGGTTTGGTGACTTTAGTCTAATGACAGTACTATGGCAGATGATGCTCTGTGTTTCCTCTGCTTTAATCACAGTGTGAATGTCTACTGAGAATATGTCCCTCAATATGAGTAAAAAAATCCAACCAACAAAAAAAGCCTTCAAGTGTATTTTGTCATTCCTTACTGTCATTGGCAGTTTCATACCTATCAGTCAGCTATCATAAAAATACCACGGCTGCTACTTCAAAGTGAAAATTGAACATAGAATCCTAATATATGAATTTTCGAATATTGTAATACATAGCAAAATTTAAAGAATAGAGCATCAGGAACTCTTGATAATGCCAGTTTGTAAAATATAGTCTTCCAATTATGTATCTTATACATTTATTGTTTTGGAATAAATGACAAAAAATATTGTCGCTCTTGTTAGGTGTCTAAGTTAAGTTTGCACATATCCAAGAATTCTTGCTTTTCTTCTGATCACTATAGTACTTGTTTTCCAGTGGTTTAGTAATGAGAATGCAAGAAATGGTAGTTTGAGCTCTGTGTGGTACAGTGTGATGCTGTGCAGAAGGAAGGTAACACAGCCCCATCCCCAGCTGAGGTGTCAGGTGGGTTCTGTAGCAGCAATATACTTAGGAGTAGTTTTGTCACTTTAAAAGCTCTGCTGCTGTGTAGCCAGAATGAGCTTGTGGGCTGCTCTTCTACTAGCTTGCTGATAAACTCCGTCAATACAGCAAGATCCACGTGGCCAGACAGCCTTTTTGTCTTTGCCCTTAGTCAGTACCATGGGAGGAGGAAAGCCTGATGAATCCTGGCAGCTGAAGAGCCTAGTTGCTCGTTTACCACCAGCTTGCCTGATTTTCAACCCTTATACACAGGCTGGCATTGCTTATAAAACTTTTTACTAGCTAAATTTATGTCTTGCACAATTCTGTTGCCTGGTGCTTGTCCTGATCTCCCCATCTAATCTTTGCTTTTCTAGAATTTGGCACAGTGCCTGGCAGCATTTGCTGTGTAGACCTTTGACTTTGTGGAATCAATTTGTTCCCCCTTTCCTGACCTTACTTGCCATGGCCATGGTAGCAGCTTCCCATCTCCATTTCTGATTCCTTTTTTTTTTGTCAGTTTGTGCCCTAACAGTATTAAATTTATGCATATGCCATTTTAAAAGTTATTTATTCTGTAATCTGTCCTTCTGTTTCTCCTGCCAAAATAGGATTGAGGAGACGAAATGTTCTAACAAATTTTAAAGAACACAAACCAGTAATTTAATATATGATTCAACAGTTCAGTCATAACCTTTCTCCATTTAAAGAAAAAAAAGTCATATACAGTAAGTAGCTTAGATCAGGTCATCCCTAACAAGTGAGTGGCAGTATTTTCTTTATATCACTATCATTCCTAAAACAGGCTTTGTTGGGTGGTACTCAGGAGAAGTCACAAAGTCTGCTTTATGGAAAAAGACTTGCTTTTTCTAGAGACTGGCTGTTACTTTTGTGACAGAACTGAGGTACTTTATGTGACAAGATGTGATGACTAATCATGTGTCTTCAGGCTCAAATGAGAAAAGAATACTATGTAGTTAACAAGCATTAACTTTCATGCTAATGAACTAGTTAATACTTCCACTATAAGATAACTCTAGCTGCATGGATCAAGTCTTACGTAAAGAACCACTTGGTGTATATATATGTGGTCATCCACACTCCCTCTTGACCCTGAATTTATGGGTTTTCTTGCTGGTTACTCTGAAAATGAAGCCTGACATGATTTCCAAAGTGTTTTAACCTTAGTGGGAGGGAAGTGAATGGGAAGTGAACTGTCTTTGTGCTCTGCCCCTTGCTGACATCCCTCAAAGCCAGACTGAAGCTGAAAGTAGGGAATCTCTTTCTGTGGTAGCTTCCCTTTAAAGCTGGGAGTAATAGAGCATAGAAATGTTGGAAAGTTGTCAGTAGCTAAGGCTGTCTGCTTTTGTTCTACTGGTTGAAAGGGCAAAGAATGAATTCTTCTCTAATAATTTTGATTAGGTAATTAGATTGTTCACATAACCTTTACATATGATTTCAGGAATTGGAAAATTGCTGTGGTCCTTTCCTAGCTTTGGTTTCCTGAGTTTTCCTATGGTTCCCTGGTTTTCCATCCCTTGCTCCTACCAGGGTCTCTGTCACGTCTGGGAATTATTGTATGGGTCCTTTGCATTTCTTCAGTCAATATATAGCCTTATCTTGCTGAAACTAACCTAGCTTGAAAGTAGTTAGTCACTCAACTGACTCAATGAATCATTTACTGTACAAATCTGCCTCTTTAATAATTAAATGGGAATTGTGTTGCAGAAAAACAATCACACTGCTGTATAATCTGCTCCCCAACCCCAATTTTCTCATGTAGGAAAATGAAGAAGTGTAGGAAAGTTATTCTGTGTGACCACTAAAAAGAAAGACCTCATATGGAGTGGTGTAAATCCCAGATCATCAAGCCCTGGTATTTCCAGGAAAAAAGGATGCCTAAGTGTTAAAGCTGGCAATTTAGGATCAAGTGTGATTCTTACACCAAAAGAGTGTGAATCTAGAGTTGGGGGAGCTGATCCAAGTTGAGTAACTGATAGAGAATGGGACCTATGAACCTTCTTTGTAGAGACCTCCCAAAACAAGAAGCAGTGAGGAAAGTCTACCTTTACTGGATCTTCCAAGCTAACTCTTGGATAAATTGATTTTCTTCAGTACCACCTATAAGTGTACCTTGTACATGCATTTCAGTCAGCTCAATATTGTAGGAAGAATAGCTAGGATTCACATGCATAACAATCTAATTGCTTCTCTTCTTTTGTATTGTGTGGAAATGTAAAGATTCATGAATGCTAATGAACTGCATCTCAAATCTCAGAAGAAAGCAGTGCCACAGTTACTATTCTCATAAACTATGTCATAGAGGTCATGATACTATTTCTTACAGCAACATCTTTATATTCAGATCAGTTTTGTCTTTTAATTATTCAAAATGAAGGTTACTATCTCTTACAGTTGTTGAGAAGAGCATGAAAGTATGAAAACATTATTTCTTCGTGCAATAAGGATGTCCAAGTGGAAACAAAAATGAGGCTCACGCTTACCTCCTGAGAGATTTCAGACATTGCCATACATTATTGACAGAAAGGAGGTAATCTCATGTTTTTGGATGTCCAAAATGGCAATACTTATTACTAAATTCATAATGTTCATATTAGTTATTTGACATTCAGCGTTCATTTATAAATTAACACATTGGGGCAGGAACAGCATATTTGAGAATTTAACTTCTAAGTCTTAAGATCCAAACCAAGGAAAAATATGATGTGTATATAATTACTGTAAGCCAGAAAGGGTAATGTGAGTAAGAATTTGATGCTATAGGGTAAGCACACTGATGGTAGCCTGTAAAATACATGTGTGGAGGAGTAAAGTGTTTAAAATGGGAAGACTTAGAAGTACAACTTCATAAATTCAACAATTTAAAATTACTTACTAGTGTGCTTCATGATGATGGCTCCAATTCAGAACATAGACTCATAATCTCTAGTCACATTTGAACTTTTTTAAATTATGAAAACGAAATTAAGTATCTATTACCAATGCACTGACCTAATCTGCAGCAATTAGAATTAGAATTCTACAGAACAAAGTAGTTAAGAGAGAGAATTCCCCTTTTAGCCTAGTCTGGTGGATCAAATCAGGTGGATGGGAAAGCTTATAACAGAAGGTAAGAGATCAAAGCCTGTCCTATAGATTTAATAATAAATACAAATATGACCAGTGACATGACTTTATACTATGCTTTAGTCATTAATTCATCAAGCACATATGGGAGGCTGTAGAAAAACAAAAAAAGCAAATGGGTTCTGCTTCAGCATGAAGAAAACACACAGCTTTATATCTGCATCTCCAAATCCAGATGAAAGAAGATTACATTGTTCTCTTTTGGCAGGAGCAGCTGTGACACAAATAAATGCAATTTGGCTGAGAATCAAGATGACATTGTGTGAGCTAACTGCTGAAACAAGTGGACAGTAAGGTAGATGTATTTCTGCATCTTTCATCCAGGATGTATATCTGCCCTTAGCTGACTTAGGTCATTGGCTGTAAGGTTGCCTGTAGCATCTTCTTGAACATTAAGCTGCAAAAGCACCTTTCTCTGGTGCTCAGAGACTATTTCTTCTTGATGTAAAATTTCCACTGGTGATATGATGAACTTGGCATGAATTATCTTCTAAAATCCCTCCAGAAACTAAAGCTTGTTAGTTTAGTGGCCAGATTCTTCATTCAGCTGCCTATTTCCTATAGGCATATGAAGTATTTTTTTATTTGAATGACACTATTCTCAAGTTTTCAGAAATATTCAGTGGAATGAAGTCATCATCAACCATGAATGTCCTAACCTGGCCTTCATGACTCTCTTCAGTATTTTTAACTGTGATCAGTGAAGGCATCTGAATATATTTTGGCTGATGGAATTTAAGAGAATGGTAGGCCAGTTTATACTTGGAAGGAAAACTGATGTGATTAATCTTTGTCATTAATCAAGTATTTTAGCTTTCAGGACAGATTGTAAGACTCCCTCCATCAATGTAAGAGGACAGGTGTGGGCAAAAAATTTATACTGTCACTATTCAAACAATTCTATTTGAATTTCATTACAGCTATATCCTTTTTTAATAATTTCTTTCTTGTTTGTTGAGCTGATAAACATCTATTAATGTGGCTGGTTCTTCAGTGAAAGAATTAAAATAGCCAAATAAAATAAAATTAGTCAAAAATGCCTTTGTACTAGACCTAGTACACTTGTTTGAAGTGAACCTTGCATTCTTATGGATAAGGTTTTGAGCCAAGGAGCTGTAGTGCTGTGTCATTTAGATGTGACAACAATACGTGGAAAACTTGGAGTAAGAATTAAGATTAGTTGATGCAGAAAATTTGAAACAGAATTGAAGCAAGAGAGCTGGTCTTCAAGGGCTTCAGAGGAGAGATTTCCATGACAACAGAATACTCAGGTATGCAAATTAAGAAACAAAGCATCTTAGAAAATAATCAGGAAATACATCCCTGTTTCATAGAACAAACCTGCACAATTAAGAAGTACAAGTTGTGTAGGAGAAATGGGGATAGAGAGCTGAGAAAGTAGGGCCATTTCTGGCCAAATTCCCCTCTCAATTAAATCAACACTATTCTTTTAATCATGCAGCCATAAGGATATATATGGAGAAAATATAGCTCAAGATTTATAGCAATGTTGTGCTGTGACAAAAGCTTTAGACTCTCTTCAGCAGTTATCTATGAAGCAGCTAAAATAAACACTTTAATGATGAATATTACACTGACCACTTCATAAAACTGTTCTATTTGCCTGCCTTAGAGGTTAGAAAATTTTCCCTAAATTTTGACTTCTTCTTTGCTCCTACCTAAGTGTATTTCTTTTGCTGCACTGCCATTAGCCATGGACAATTGATCGCTGTCTTCCTTGGAGCAACCATTTAAATGTGAAAGACTTCTATCATGTCCTGCAAGTTTTCATGATATTATATACAGGAATAAATGTAGACTGTAGAGGCTCTTATTATTATATATATTGTGTTATGTAATCTCTGCATGAGCATTGTAGCTCTTTTCCTGTGACTCATGCTGTATTATGAATTTGGTCTTCTATTCACAAGCTTTACTTGTTAATAAAAGGAAATCATATGTATATTATTTATATTCATATAGCTCTGTTATCACAGGCATCCCATCAGAGTTATCAAGCTTTGCCTCAAAACATTTATTTTGCCTTTCCTCCCATCCATTTTGGAAGGGCATCCCAGTACTTGAATTTTTTAATGCTTAGCAACTTTCGTTAAATATACAACCTAAATTTATAGATTATACAATTTGCTCTGCCTCCTGCATTGACATTTAGCTGAAAGAGCTTTTTTATTCTTTCACTTTTTTTTACCTGTCTGATGTATTTATATAGCAACCATATCCCTCTTGGACCTTTTTATATGAGGATGAATGATCTCTTTTGGTCTCCCCATATAGACTGGGCTCTTTCAAAAAAGAATATCGTTACCATTAAAGAGAGAACTTGGCCTTTATCTCTTTATTTAGATGCACTAACAATAGGTGAGATTACTGTCTTTCCATATATCCATCAATGAATCACTAGTGCCATAAATCTAGAGGAAATATCTTAGGAACAAAATGCTTTAAAACATTCTGAAATTTTAAAATTTTGTATTAGTAATTATTGTTTGATATTCTATGGACTGGATTTTGAGTTAGCTAAGATCCTCTGCACTTTTATTCTTAAAGCCCTGTCATCTGGAAACTTGGTGGATGTGGATTTAAAAATGGAAAATATGAAAAACTGTATTCAGTTAGATCCTGTCGTTGGCTGTGCTGAGCACTACAGCTCTGTAATCTCACAAGCTGAACATAAAAGCCATTATCCTTTCTGCTGTTACTCAGTTTTTCATGAGAAACCATGTGTGAGGTAAATAGGAAAGGGAAAAAGAAATGGAGGGCAGACGGAGAAGTGGAGGGGGATAAGGGTTTACTGGAGCAGAGTGCAGAATTACCTGATGAGAATGGAGGGCGAAAAGCCATAGGAAACCAACATACAGCTGAATGTAAAACTGCCAAAAAAGTGTTGAGAAATCATTCTACCATAAACTGCCTGTCTGGGCACTCTCCTACACCAGGGTCTGCTCAGGGGGTTTTATTGGCTTTTTCTGTTTAGGTTTTTCTTTTGTCTGTCTCTTTGGAGCCTCGGACAGACCACTAAGCAGGTATTTCACATTAGATTGTAAAGCCTATCTGTGATCTATATTATATAAAACACTATAGATTTCCCCCACAAGAACATAGATTAGATGCAGTGTAATTACCCTGCATCTAATATTTTTCTCCAGCCTACACTTGTCTAATGCATTGTTTTTCAACTGTGTCTTCTGAAGTTGGCTACATTTCAGCAGCAGGTAAATTTGCTCCCAATACTCTTCTATTCTTAAAAACTACAAAGATATTTTTTATTGTAAAGTTGATGGAAATATAAAACCTTATATTGACTCAGGTTTACCAGTGAGATAACTTTAGTGACAGTCTAATAATGACAACAAACAATTAGACAACAATTTAGATTAAATGATACAGATATGATAGAGATTTAGATTAAATTATACAGATTATGTCTAGGAAGTCTTCAAGTAGCACAACAAAGTTGAGTTGAATATTACATGTGGGTTTTTTCAATATAACCTTGCCTTAGTCGGTAATTACTTTCTTCTAAAATATCTGCAGTGTGGCTATTATAAAATATGAATCACAGTTGAAATGAGGTATAAACCCACAACAGTCTCACAAATCAAATCTCAAATATCTAAATACTGGCATTTAGCAATGAAGCCACTCCAATCATCTGCATCACACTGAAGGGAAGCCAGCAAAGAAAGAATCAACAGTAGAAAAACAGAGGGAAAGAAAAACAAAAATAAGGTGGATCTTAGGATCTTAGTTCTGAAGGAATAAAAGGTACTTATTTCTCACCAACACTGAATGAAGGGTGAGCCCCTACTTACTCCCCTGAGGATTTTTCAAATGCCCCAAAAAGAAATCAATCCATATCTTGACTGTTCAGCATCTGGAGATAATATTAAAATTAGAATAAATAATGTTTTTATCTTCTTTTGCAATATTGCTAAATAATTTTATCTTCTTTTTTTTTGCTGTCACGTATGGACTGATGTGTTACTCATTTACAGTAAATCAAATTTCTTCTAATCCTTAAGGTACTTACTACAAAATGTTATTATGAAAAACAAATTAAATTTCAAGGAAAGGAGGCTCTCACCTTTTCTTCTTACTTATTTAGTAACAAGTTCTAGCAATACTAAAAGCCAGTTTTTGACAAGTTCAAGGGCTGGCCTTCATTGTTGCATGATATTTATTTCTGTATAAGGATGAGGATACATGGTGCAAAATGCTCCTTTGAAGAATTGTCCTTGTTAAGGTTTAATAGGCAGAAAAATCAGAATATTCAAGATTACTTTTTCTGAAAGCTCTCTAGAACTAGACTGTGCTAGTAGGAAATCTTGACTATCAAAGCTCCAGGGTTTTAGGGAAGAATAGTTTGTTAGTACTCTGTGCCACATTTCCTATACCTACAATTTCATTTTGTATTTTGAATTCTCCCATATATACCCTGTGCTGGGTCAACCCCTGCTGGAGCCAAGTATCTGCAGACCTGCTTGCTTAACCTAGCGGGACAGGGGAGAAAATCACAAGAACTTGTGGGTCAAAAGAAATAGAGAAAAATCATTCAGCAGTTACTCTATTCGCCAAAACAGACTTGGAGAATTTAGCTTAATTTATTGAAAAATTTTTTTTATTAACTTGGGCATTGTAAAGTAAAGAAGAAAAACATCTAAAAAGGAAAGCACTTTGTCCCCCTTTCCAGGCTCAAATTTACTCCAGTCACTTCTTTCCCTTCTTTGTTCATACTGCAGGTAGTGAACAATCTGCTTTCAAGAGCTGCTCCTTCTTTCTTACTTTTTTCTTCTGTTCTGGCCTGGGTTTACCCATGGGCAGCAGTATGATGGTGTATGATGGTGTGTCATGGTGTTATGGTGGTGTGTCAAGGTGTATAATGGTGTATGATGGTGTGTGAAGGTGTATGGTGGTGTATGATGGTGTGTGAAGGTGTATGATGGTGTATGATGGTGTGTCATGGTGTGTGATGGTGTATGATGGTGTGTCAAGGTGTATGATGGTGTGTGATGGTGTGTGATGGTGTATGATGGTATGTCAAGGTGTATGATGGTGTATGATGGTGTGTGATGGTGTGTTAAGGTGTATAATGGTGTTATGGTGGTGTGTCAAGGTGCATAATGGTGTATGATGGTGTGTCAAGGTGTATGATGGTGTATGATGGTGTGTCATGGTGTGTCATGGGGTTATGGTGATGTGTCAAGGTGTATAATGGTGTATGCTGATGTCTCATGGTGTGTGATGGTGTGTGATGGTGTGTCATGGTGTATGATGGTGTGTGATGGTGTGTGATGGTGTGTCATGGTGTATGATGGTGTGTCATAGTGTATCGTCGTGTATCGTGGTGTAGGATGGTGTGTCATGGTGTGTGATGGTGTATGATGGTGTGTCATGATGTGTCATGGTGTATGATGGTGTATGATGGTGTGTCATGGTGTGTGATGGTGTGTTATGGTGGTGTGTCATGGTGTATGATGGTGTCATGGTGTGTGATGGTGTGTGATGGTGTCATGGTGTGTGATGGTGTGTGATGGTGTGTGATGGTGTATGCTGGTGTGTCATGGTGTGTCATGGTCTATGATGGTGTATGCTGGTGTGTCATGGTGTATGTCCTCCATGGGCCTCAGTTCCTTTGGGAGGGCTCCACCATGGAGCACCTCCCCTTTCCTCTGACCTTGGCACTGCTGCTCTCCCTCCCCCTCCCTCAGCATTTTGTGCCCCTGCTTTAATATATTTCCCTAGAGGTGCCAGTGAGGTGGCTGATGGGCTCAGCTGTGCCGTGTGGTGGACCTGCTGGGACATTGTCTGGAGCCTGCAGCCCCCCCACCACAGCAGCTTGGCTCTGACACCAATGCACACCCCTCAACAGGGGGACAGAGCACTCAGAGCTTCAGACACTTCTCATTTTTCCCAAGTACTTTATCACAGACATGAAATATTTGAGTACGGCCAAATTACTGTTCATTTTTTGTGATATAGAACACACACAATTATTTTTAAGGATACATTATTACACTGAATGACTCAAACCTAAATGAAATACACTTCTGAGAACAAAAATATTCTTAAAATGTATCATAGAGTGAAGAACAGTTTCTTTCCCATTTCTGAATAAAAAATAGCAAAATTAACTTTTATTACTTTTTGGAGAAGGAAGAATATTTTTCCTAGATGTAAGTGACAGACTGATTTAGCTGCTGGGTTTCTTTTTTCCTTTTGAAAAACATTGTGAGTGACATGCAGTCACAAAATGTAACCTAATGATGAATTCTTCTGGGCATCAAGAAATCTCCCACCTGGAGAGCCATTCTCTAGCAGAGGAAGCACTGCCAAAATAAATGGCTTCTCTGGACAGGCTGAGAAAGTAACGTGGATGTGTTGGATATTTTGTGGCTTCTATTTGTTCTATTCAAAATTTTAATTATATAATATTCAGTTTCTTAGTGCTGATACAATTTGAGTAACACAGCTGAACTACTGTGCTAACCTTTGCAGATGTCCCAAGACCAGTGGGGGAGCAGAAGGGACTGAAAGGACTGAATATTTGGGTATTGCTGCACATTTTCTGGGTCTGAGCCTTTTCTCATCTACACCAAGAGGTAGAAAAAAACCCCAAGCCCTTCCTGTTGGGAACATGTTACCACCAGAAATCCTGCTGGTTATTTTTTATTCACCAATGATTTGATTTTCTCTTTTGGAAGAAAATGTCTCCTTTATCATTATTTTAGCATCATGATTTAACACTTAATTTCACATATGACATCTTTTAAACAGATGTGGAAATCTGAACTTAATTTGGACACACTAAATTAAAATTATGTTAAGTCTTTCCAGTTAGTTTACATTTGAGGCAAACAGGAATATGCTTACCCAGATTCTAATTTAAAAATTAGATAGAAACTACATCAACTACTTCAAGAAGAAATTAAAATTTTATCATAAGGCACTGGAAAAAAGTCTTCAGCTATACATGTAGCATTAAATACATGCTCAAGGTATTATTAGTATTTAGCTCCAAAAGATATATTTGAAACAAATAAGGAAGAAAGGAAGTCATTATATATTTTGAAAAGTAGAAACTAGAATGAAACTCTATATTTGTAGAAATACAATTATATGTTGAAATATAATTATATAGAAGGGATGAAATCACAGCTGATGTCAATTTTTACTGGATGTTACATAGAGCAGATACTTGGGCTTGACATGCTAATTGGAGGAAACTTAATCAGGTTTGGTAAACAATAAAGAATTTGCCCTTTAAAGCAAATTTGGAAAAATGTCCCATTGTGATATGAACATTTTGTTTTACATAGAATATCAAAATGAAACCAGTTTTTGTAAGAGAAATATTTAAAACTCAAGAGAACAAAAATGAAGGAGTATGCAGAGGAAATTACTTGGAACCAGGCTCATCAAGAAGAACAGGAGACAAAGAGCAAATGGATGGAAACAAGGAGAGCAAGCATAAAAATAAAGCAGATGAGATTGAGAGAAACATGCAGATTTATGGAGACAGTTCAGTTTATTTGGGTCGCTTTCTTTTTCCTTTGCCACACCACCTTATCTGTAAAAACCTGGTGGGCACTTCTGGCACTTCTGTTTCATGTTGTGCTGTATACCTGTAACTCATTCTAAGACACAAGATGAATGTATGGGTATTCTTGATGTATTACTACCGTTCCTGCCTTAGTTCAATCTGCTATGGCCAGCTGCTCCCGTACATTTAGAGATGTTTTGTAACTCACAGAGTTCTGATACAATGTTGGTGTAGAGCAAAGAGAAGTGACTATTGTAAATATGAATTGCTCCACTCTGAAAACTGTGTGTATGTAATGAGAAGGGTTTGCTCTGAATTGTGATAAATTAGAGTTTTCTGTAAGGTTAGCTTCAAAGTAAGCTCAAATTATGATAATGAGATAAAATCCTGATCTCTGTTCTTACTACTTTGAATTTCTTTGATGAGAAGAGCCATATCCTGACCACTTGAGGATTCACCTTATAGAAGGGAAATATTTTGAGGGAATATGACAAATACAGTGCTCTGAATCCTGTCTCTCCTGTCTACTTGAGGATTCACCTTATAGAAGGGAAATATTTTGAGGGAATATGACAAATACAGTGCTCTGAATCCTATCTCTCCACAGCCTTACCTCAACCTCTGTCAGCGAATGTATTTTTGTCAAAAAATGACACTTGGCAAAAGCTACCCGACACTGTGTTGTTCTTGGCAAGCATTACACTACACTGTGGTTTCTCTGTCCGTTCAAGACTTCAGTCATTCCATCATTTTGGGGTTGAATCAGATATAAGTTCATCCGTGAATAAAAGGAGATATAAATCCTTTCCTAAAGCATTGTTTGGCAACACGGCATAGGAATCACTCCTTTATCTTTCAATTTATAAGAATCCTATTAATACAAGGATCAAGGAATAACATGAAATAAGATGTCAAAACTAAGGTAATGGGTAGCTAAGCCTATAACCCTTATGTGCCTTGAAAAGAATTACTATAATTTTTTGGGGCTGAACACAACGAGGAGAACTGGGATTTCTGAAACACGTCATTATTCATGCAGGGATAGACGGAATCGTAAAGACTGAAAAATTAACTGTGTAAAATTGAACTGGGAGAACTATCATTATTGAAGCATTTTCTAATGGTATGTCATGTGTCATAGTAGACTTTGATAAATTAGATGTGTTAAGAAGATGTCTTAAAATGCCCTTTCCAAAACATACGCTGGGGTTTAGGGAGTGCTCCCAGCCTGTGCTAAGCCCGACGGAGGTGTCCGAGGGGCGCAGCTGCGATGGAAGCGCCCCTGCGCTCGGTGCGCTCCGTGTCCGGGGCAGCCCGCGGCTAACAGGTGATGCGGCCCTGCAGGACCCCAGCCCTGCCGGACCCTGGCCCGGGCAGTCCCCACGGCCGCCCCGCTCCGAGCCGCTCCGGGGCGCAGGTGCCAGCTCAGCCCTGCGGCGGCTGCGGCCCCGGGGCAGCTCGGGGAGGGAGGTAAACGAGCCCAAGCACTCCGTGTCCCGGCAGGGCAGGGAAGGGGGAGGTAAACGAGCCCAAGCACTCCGTGTCCCGGCAGGGCAGGGAAGGGGGAGGTAAGCGAGCCCAAGCGCTCCGTGTCCCGGCAGGGCAGGGAAGGGGGAGGTAAGCGAGCCCAAGCGCTCCGTGTCCCGGCAGGGCAGGGAGGGGGAGGTAAGGGAGCCCAAGCGCTCCGTGTCCCGGCAGGGCAGGGCAGGGGAAGGTAAGGGAGCCCAAGCGCTCCGTGTCCCGGCAGGGCAGGGCAGGGGAAGGTAAGGGAGCCCAAGCGCTCCGTGTCCCGGCAGGGCAGGGAGGGGGAGGTAAGGGAGCCCAAGCGCTCCGTGTCCCGGCAGGGCAGGGAGGGGGAGGTAAGCGAGCCCAAGCGCTCCGTGTCCCGGCAGGGAAGGGGTCGCGGCCGCGGCCCCGCCGGAGCCCCGCGCCGAGCCCGCCCCGCGCCGCGCGGGTGGCGGGGGAGGCGCCGCCGCCGAGGCGGGGCCGCGCTCCCGTTCCCGCTCCCGTTCCCGCTCCCTCTCCGCTCCGCCGCTCCCAGCCCTGCTCCCGTTCCCTATCCCGCTGCCATCCCGCTCCGCTCCGCCGTGCCCAGCCCCGCTCCGCTCCGCTCCGCTCCGGCGCGGCCCCGCTGCGGCGGTGCTGCCGCGCTTTCCCGGCGCGGCTCCGGGCGCCTCCCGGCATGGACGTGAGGCGAGTGGAGAGCATCTCGGCGCAGCTGGAGGAGGCCAGCTCCACAGGCGGTAGGACGCGGGCAGCGCGGGGACGCGCTGAGTTAACCGGGGCTCTCGTCCCCTCTCCTCTGGCAGCGAGTGTGGCTGCTCGGCGTGGGGCGGGGAGGGGGAGCTGCCCGCCCGTGCGAGGGGCGAGCGCGCCCGCGGGCAGATGGATGTGTGCGTGGCTATGGGGACGGTAAGCGAGCGCTTCGTGCCTGGGATTCGGGCTGAGAGGCGGTCAGGGGCTTCGCGAATCCCGCCCTAAGCTGCCTGCTCTGACCTAACTGGTACTTTTGCCTTTGCTGAAACGACTTGGGGCTGGGAGTGATCCTCCAGGGCACATCCTCTCTAGTGACCAACTTCAGGAGGTAATTTTGGTCAGGCTCCCTTACACCTCCTGCTTTGGTTTCCATTGCACCTCTCCGATGCCTAAGCGGCAGCTATTTGATGGAGACCAGCTGCTTCTGGTAAGCCTTCTTTGGTGCCTTTCTTTCTCTGTACCTCACATTGCCGTTACACATTCACCTGAGAAAGGCTACAGGATAACTTGAATTTTAGGGAGGAAAAAAACATGTCTTGCTATCCTCCACAGGGATTTTGACTCCTGGAGTGCTGAGTTTTTTCCCAGTTATTTAAGAACGAAACTTCTTGGGTGCAGTGTGTGTAAGTGTTGCCGAGAAAAGTGTTCAGCTCAAGCCAGCTGGATAAGCAGAGGATAGTTGGACAGTTAATGAAAAACTTTGCAAAACAGGCAGTCAAAAACAGGGAAAACTTATTTTCTTAGAAACGGTGTTTCTTGCTTTGCAGCTAGATTTCTCATGAACTGTGATGCCAGTGTAGAATAGTAGCCTTACCAACAAGTTGTTTGAAAGACTCAGTGCAATCCCACCATTTGCTTGATTTCTAATGCTTCAGAATGCATCTTCTGCTTGCTTGAAGAGGTTCGCAGCCATGTGTTTCCTGCTGGATTGTACCAGGTTTTTCTCTTTTCTTAATAGCCTAGCTTTTTTATGTTTTAGAATGTGTAGCGTTTCATGTAGGATACCAGATCATTTGTGTTGGGGATAGGGAACTTTTGTATTTGACTGTGCTATCAGCTCAATTGTAAATCTGTCTTTGCATTTCATTAAAGTTTTGGGAAAAAATGTGTCGTCATTATAATTATCCAATAAGGAACATGGCCACAAAAGTGGTGTTGTGATACTTCTTGCTACTTTTCAGATCCAGCACCCTCAAGTTATAATTTAGGCTTTTCCCTCCATGTACCACTTCAGCCTTCTGGCTATAGCCTCTTAGAGGTCTGGAAGTCAAACTGTTTTTCCATAACACATACATCATCAGAGACAAACGGCGAGCAGGCTCTTGGCTACCTGTGCAACCACCATGCAGTCCTGTTCAGCTTAAACAAAACTGGGGTCATGATTCAGGCATAGTGGGTTTGTACAGCTGCTGTTGAGGAATTATTTGGTTTGTGGATCATTAATGTAGCTATTGAAGCATAAAGAGAGTTTAAAGGTTAATTTTATTTTTCTAACAGGTATAGTTTGCAGTAGCAGGAAAGTGTCTATACAAAAATTGGGGGAATATCTGAATCCGTGTCATGCAAGTAATAGGAAATGCCCAGATGATGTTTTTATGGAAATTGCCTTCAGTTGAGCTGTATATTAGATGTGTTTTCTCTTTTGGTTCTCTTGATATGCATGCGTAGTAGCTTTTAAAAATTAATGACAGCTTTAATTCACTTCAAGCTTGTAATGGTGAAAAGAAGTAAGTTACACTTTTGCACTCTTTTGGAGCAAGAAAAATCTGACTGAAACATGACTTACTGTGCGAAAAACATTTCTCAAAAGTAAGTTTTTATGCCAGAAAAAAAATGCCAGAAAGATAAAAATGGTAGAGCTAGAAGGAAATACCTCCTTTCTTTTGCAGAATGACATACATTAGTCAACAGATATCACCAGTGTGATGTGATGTGAAGCTAACAAGTGTCTAGCTTCACTCCTTTGGGCTTTCTTCTTATGTGAGACAGCCCATTTATTTTCATCTTCCCACAGTTTTGGCCCTTTTTTGTCTAAACCTTCCTTTACACTTCTCTCTAGCTGTCTCCCTCCAGGCTCTTAAATGCTCAACTCATTTTCAGTGCCATCAGCATTTCTGAATGTACCTGTCTGTTGCATTTTTAACAAGGAAGGTGGATTTTTTTCTCATTAATTCTCTTCAAATAGAATCATAGCTTCAAACGTTAGTAATTTTTAAATGGTAACGCCTGCAGTAGAGCTGTTACGGGGATTTGATGTTAATGCACGAGAGTCAGAAAATGAAACTAACAAAAGAGCGACTGTTCCTCAATTTCATTTTTCCAAGTGAAATAAAACCCAAAAAATGCACAGGCAGCTTGAATAATGAGAATTATTAATGAAAAAGGCAACATTTTATGCCTTTTAACAGGTAGTGACTGCCTTAAGCTGATCTTCTCCTTACATTTAATTTTGCACCTTGCAGGGCTTCTTCTGATTCAAGGGCATTCAAATTAATGTCAATTGAAGAACCACTGAGAGTTGTTGAAGTATGAGACTGTTTCCTCTGTGGAATACTGAGCCATTGTAAGGATGAACTGTTTCATTCCTCTGCCTCATGAGATTGTCTTTATCAATGTTTTATCTATCAGAGAGCTGCATTTGTGCTAGTGATAGTCAAAACTCATCTGCTGCTGGGTAAAGGCATGCAGAGTCTTAGCAAAATGAGAAGAGCAGAGGGAGATTATCAGTAAAAGTTTGTGTGGGTAAGAACAAGTTTAATCACAAAATGTCCTGTGGGTTCAATATCTAGGACAAACTTAAGCTGTTGGGAATACTAATATGAATAAGGCATTATCACAGCAACTGGTTGCTTTGCTTTAGGGTGTGATGAATTCAGAATGGGCATTGTGCTGACCAGTGTGACCATGCTTATTCAAAAAACATAAATATTTATGAAAGCCATGGTGTCATTTATGCCAAGTTTTAAAGAGTTTTAGTTATTAGACAAGGCAGTTCATGTTATGAAAAGGGTTGTAATTTCTACATTGTGGGCAGAAGTACCACAATGGACCAAATAGTATTATTAAGCAGTGTTTATCCAACTTTATGTTTACTTAAATATTCTCTGCCATACCTCTGGGACATCCTTGTGCACTAGTGCTCACTTTTGCTTTTAGTGAATGACTTATCTTGTTGCTTGGGGCATTCTTAGAAGACAAAGGAAATAGTGCTAAAAGGACAAAAAATTACATATTGAATAAGCTGAAAATAGGAAGTTAGGGAAATGGATGCTAAGAAAAAGTAAGAAAGTGATAAAAAAATATACTGGGAAACAATTACAGGAAAAAAAGAAGAGGTGGGAAGGGGGAAAGGAGGAAACAGATTTTGTATCTCATGTGTTGAGGTACAAAATCTGTGTTAGTAGTGGGTATTGGACCAATTTCTTTATATCCCAGTTGGGATTCATCTGACACAATGAAAAGCAGGCAGTGACTTTCCAAGTGATGTGCACCAATATTCATATCAATGTGATCAGTTGGTTTGTCTGGGAGCTCCATCCAAAGAATGAGCTGTCAATCAAGAGTTAGCCTTACTATTTTTACTAATGATCTGTTGTCTCCAGACACTCTTCATCATTGGATTCTTTCAAGATTCTGATGGACAGGGTGCTGGACTATCTTGTCTAGACTGTGCTAGAAGTGCTGCTGCCAAATGCAATGCTTTTCCTGTGAAATCTGCAAATACGTAAAGGAAGGAATAAATTAAATGGACTCACAAACTAATAAAGGATGTATATGTGTGATGGACGTGCAAGGAGATGCAAATATTTTCAGTGTAAAATATGCATTCTACTCCTGCAGCGTGGAGGAAACAATTGACACTTAAGAGAACTGACTGCAGCATAAGCCTCTGTATAAAATTTGAGTTCTGCCTCCCTCTCCAGTTCCTCTGTTCAATGAGTATAAAGAAGTAATTACATGCAAAATTCTGTTATAGAGAGTCATATTTGACATGAATACTGAAAATAAAGGCTTTCCTCAATATAAATTTTACATAATGTAAACATCAATTTTTACAAAATAAAGCTTTCTTCTTAATTATACTGTCTGTCAAGATTACTACCTATGCTCGGAAAGATGATATATAAATAACTGAACATCTGGACAAGCTTCAGGTGTACTTGGCTTAGAGAATTTATGCTTTCCTGGGGTTATTAGACTTTTTGAAATGTATAGAGGCAGATTTGGTACCTCACAGGAAGTGTAGCCATAAAAGAGGTAGCTGGTGTGTGTCATGGAAAGCTTTTACAGTGTATCAGATAAGAACTTAGGACTTTGGGTTGGAGCTGAATATTTGATCTGTGCAGCATTCAGCTGTAATCTATCCCATCTCAGTCTCTCAGTTTGCCATTGTGATTTATTCGGAATCTTTGGCACTTGAAAAAGAAAGTATCTAAAAATACAACGCCTGATTGCTTCACTGTTTCATGGATATGTGCATTCCTGCCAGGCTGTCCTACTATCATCTCCCCATCCCCCTCACCAATTCTGCTGGTCCTGTCTTTCTTTCAGGTACCAAAATAGACTGTATTTGAACTCTTCCTTGCCAAACACATGCTGGCCATTTATTGTCTCCTATGAGCAGAGACCATTAGTCCTGTTTGAGATGAGAGAGAAAACATTAGCAAACAGTTGTGGTCTTGGAAGTCAAGGATCCAAATTTCAGTAGTTGTAGTCGACACAGTCTGAACTAAGTAGGATTCCCTTCCTTATTAGCACAGACTTCTGGGACTTAAGAAGTGCAGATACTAAACCTTCATTATTTGGAGCACAGCGTGGTGGAGGTGTTTAATGGATGATTTGTCTCCATAGTGTTTGGCTTGAACTGTAATGTGTGGCTGCACCAAAAGCAAATGGACAAGAGTTTGACATGGGCATTTGTTTTTCGATAGTAGCTGTCTTTTCAGAATCCTAGTTTCTCTGGCAAGAGCTTTGCTTTCCATTGCTTTGATGGCTAAGTAGTGTTTGGCCTGGATTTCCCACTGAGGACACCAGGCAGAATGAGGAAGAGAAGTGAATGTACGTGTTTTGGGGCCTATAGAATTGTGGAAAGCATGGAATCCAGTTTTCTGTGATGTTCTCAATTGTTAGCTCGTAATTGTGTTACAGGAGCTTTAGGATCATATAGATCATGATTCGATTTATTTTTCCCTCATCATTTTCCATTCTCACACACTAAAGGAGCGATTGTTCCTGTTATCACCTTCATGCATGCAGCAGCAGAGGAGGTTGGGCTCTAGATTTATTTCCATGAATTTGGGAGATCTGTAGACAGCAATAAACTGGCAGCAGTTTAAAATGTGTGGTTGAGTTGGAAATATATTGAATCCATTCGCCTCTAAGAATAAACCCAAACACAGAATAAAAGCTGTATATCTGAGCTCATACTGTGTTTTATTTCTGGCAGCCCAGCAGAGACTTAATATGGTATTAAAAGGAGCTCTCTGTCAGAGTTCTGAAAATAAATATAGTGTTTCTCTTTTATATTCTTTTTCACCTATAAAGCAAATTTCTTTAGAGGTACACTTTATAGTTGTGCTCCCCTGTTTTATGTTTATAATTTACACTGCTGTAACACAAACAGTGGTAGGAAAGTCACAGGTTCTTTTGTGTCCACTGGAGAAATGAACTAGAAGTGGAATGCGTGATAATAGAGAATCCTAAAATATAGACAGTTTGCCCTATTCAGAAAAATGATGCATTTAAATGTTTGGATTTTATTGTAGGAGATAATACCTTTGTTTGTCTACCAGGTATTTTTCACCAGCAAATGCATAATACCCAAGCACAGTTAAATGTTTAGCACTACACAGCACATTATACCCATATGCCACAAAGTTGCCAAGTGGTGACAGCATAAAAAAAAGTCTTCCAAATCTGAATATCCTAAGACATAGATTTCAAGGTGGTTGATCTATATCATGCAGTCAGTAAGAAAGGGTTTGCTATTTTATTGACAGGTAAATAGCCCCTCAATTTTACTGATAATGTTTTCTTGTTCTCACAATTTTCAGTTACCTCTCTTTATCTCCAGATACTTATATTATGAATATTGCTGTAATTAATAGGTTTTAGTAGAGAACATATTTTTTTAAAATCAAACTTTTATTAATAATCCAGAGGAACATTTAGGATTTATTAGAAAGGTAAACAGTAACCACAAAGTGTGATGATGGGTCTGATTCTTTACAGTGGGAACAGCCAGAACAGCATGTCATCACAGTAAGTAATTTGATTATTATGACTATTCCTGAACCCTTTGATACTGGTAGGAACAATTGCAATGAATAAGGATTTTTAAAATTAAATGCAGTTATTTGACTTAGAAATTTCAGTGATATTACAGACTGGGTTATAATAAAAGCGCATTGAAAAACAAGTTTGTGCCAAAATGAAAACATTATATGAAAAAAGATCTATCCCAAGTATTTGCAGTAAATTGAAAAAGAAAAAAAAGTTTGATTTTTAAAAAAATAATTTAACATGGTTACATGATGCAACTTGAAACAGTCATCTTTTGAAAGTCACACTATATAACATCTGTCAGATACAAGCCCTATTGCAACCGAACATGGAGGTTTGGGATTTTATAATATATAGAGATGTCTGTGTACATTCTAAGCGCCATAAATTAGCAATCTGTAATCACATTTTCAATATCCCTGCACCAGTACTGCTGTAATGGTTTTTTGTTTGTTTGTTTTGGTTGTTTTTTTTTTCCCATAAATGTTGCAGCTCATAGTTTCAAAGAACGCTCGAGAAAGATTGACCCTTTTTGAGATTGTTTGTTTTAGAGTGTGCCAAAGCATGTTGCACCAACAGCTCCTGGGCCTTTTGCAGCAGGAGGTGCTCCCTCCCTGTCCAGGCACTGAGAGGGGTCAGGGCAAGCCCCTGCACACGCACAGACACACAGACACACAGACACACACACAGACACACAGACACAGACGCACAAACAGACACACACACAGACACACAGACACATACACACAGACAAACAGACACACACACAGACACATACACACACACAGACACATACACACAGGCAGACACACACACAGACACAGACACAGACGCACAAACAGACATATACACACAGACAGACACACACACAGACACACAGACACAGTCACATACACACAGACAAACAGACACACACACACAGGCAAACAGACACACAGACACATACACACACACAGACACACAGACAAAGAGACACACACACAGACACACAGACACACAGACACACAGACAAAGAGACACACACACAGACACACAGACACACAGACACACAGACACACAGACACACAGACACACAGACACACAGACACAGTCACGTACACACAGACAAACAGACACACAGACACAGACACACAGACACAGACACACAGACAAACAGACACACAGACAAAGAGACACACACACAGACACATACACACAGACAAACAGACACACAGACACATACACACAGACAGACACACAGACAGACACACAGACACATACACACAGACAAACAGACACACACAGACACACAGACACATACACACAGACAGACACACAGACAAACAGACAAACAGACACACACACAGACACACAGATACAGTCACATACACACAGACAAACAGACACATACAAACAAACAGACACACAGTCACGTACATACAGACAAACAGACACACACACAGACACAGACAAACAGACAGACACACAGACAAACAGACAAACAGACACACACACAGAGAGTTAGCACCACGGCTGGCAGGAGCATCCCTGTCTGTGCCTGTGCTTTCCCTGGGCTGTGTGGAGAATGAAAAGTGCACTGTGGGATTACAGACCCTACCTGAGTGGTTAAAAGAAAGGAGAGGACAAAGACCAGGAAATGCCTTTTATGTGTGTGGCTTTAGTGGTGTCTCAGCAAGTGGACTTGGGGATCTGCTGTTCTGTTACCTTTAGAGATAATTGAATCCTGTTTTAAGGGATTCTGTCTTAAAAAAATGTAGGAGAAAAGAATAGTCCTGAAGAATAGTCCATTGAAGCAACATAACAGATGTGTATCGGGGATATGCAACCATAGATTCATGTTTTGCCTCATTGTGTGCTGGTAGCAGTATGATAGGTGTTTCTTCAGATCACCATAGGTCTTGAGTTTTGACTGTTTTGCTGGTTTTAACCCAGGCTATCCAGATGTCCTTAATCATTCTGACTGTTGGCTTATATTCCAATGCTCAGTAAGTGAATTGTATACTGCATATTTTCTGATGCAGTCTTTCTATTCTGTGTATTATTTTCCATGTTGATTTATGGACATTTGAGTTTATTGTAAAGTATCATCTGTTGTAATGCTATCTATAAAGAAAGATAAATCTAGGCTTTTTGTTTGAGGAATTGTGTGGTGGCAGCATCGACCTGCTGGTAACTGAAACAAATATACATTCAAATTTGTTGTTATTTTAAAAAAGGTGCTGTAATTGACATACACACACACTTAGGTGCTGCCCTGATTTCTGCACAGCCAGTCTACCAAATCTAAGATGAATAAGAAAAAGAAAAATAAACAAAGTAGGTGTGCAAGTTGTGATGATGTGCAGTATGATTAAAATACAGAGAATTTCATGGTATTGTTTCAGTAACTAGGTCTACTTTATATACTGCATTATTCATTGATCTTTGTGGTGGTGATGAAGTGGGGTTTCCCAGTTCCGTTTTTTTTTTTTTTTAAATATCTCGCATTGTGCATTATCTTGCAGAATTGGGTAAATGAGAGAAGTACCTCTGTGTCTAGGATCTATCTACTCACTATACTGTTTGCTTCGAAGGTGCTACTTCCAGCCTTCTCTGCCTGGTAGATGGCTGGTAAATGGGAAAGAGGAGGTCAAAGAGCAGGATGGGTTTGGTAGACAGGCGATGGTGTTGCCCTTTCTGCCTTCTTTTACATGATGATGACTACAAACGTCTTTGCAGGAGATTGACACCTCCAACTCTGTCAAGCGATGGCTCCTGCTTCTGTCAGTCTGTCACTTGGAAGCACATATGAATCCCTCAGCTCAATGGGCACTTTCTGACCTTTTTTGCATAATCTTTTTCCTCAGAGGGATGTTATTTCTAGGTTACATGCTTCTTTCTTGGTTGCTTGATTGTCAGTCAAAGGAGAGGAGAGTAGGTGATGCATCCAGTGGAACTGGTGGTCTCTAATGCATGTTTTATAAAACAGAATTCTGATAGACTGGAGGAAAAATAGCACGTGGAGGTTTAAGTGAGGGGGAAGCAGACATGACTGAGGGTATAGGGACATAGTTCTTTACATGGCACACCTGCTGTCAAGTTTCTCCCAGTACCTTAAATCTTTACTAAAAATATGAATTAGTAGGACTTAAAATTAGACAGACTTACACACCTTGTTTATTGTTTGACTGGCAGAGTTGAACAATATTTAGACATTATTTTGACTCATAAAAATACTGTTGTCAGTTACAGCTTTTGTTTGCATTCAGCTATTTTTCTCATACTAAACTAGAATAAAGTAATTCTGTGTTTCAATATAGACTTATAAAGATCTCTTCCTGTAAAGGCTTATAAAGATCTCTTCCTATAAAGGCCTTGAGCCACCCCAGACTTGACAATCAGTACATTTTCTTGTTCTTGAAAATATGGGAGGTGTTCAGCTAAAATCCCATGTTGTGCTAAAAAAACCAAACCTCTACTCTTAATTTAGCTTGTTTTACTTTGCCAGAGTTCAAAAATGACTGATTATACTTAGAAATGCAAAAGTAAGAATGTTTTGACCTGTTTAGGTAGTAAAACTACCTAAAAAGTGTCAGTAAATTCCTAATGTCTTATTAAGCAGTGTTTTATCAGCAGTTGCTTTAATCAACAGCACTTAAATTGCTGCTAGGCTGACAATCTGTTAGGACTTTTTCAATTGAACAATTTAGAAAAAAGTAGGCTTTTTTTGGTGTATTTTTCTTTTCCTTTAAAGAACCCAAAGCATTAATAATGTGTTTTCATGTAAGCCTTTTTACAAAGAATATGTACAGAAATGCTGTCAGTTTAGTGACTAATTCCTCCATGAAAACGAACTAGAAAACGTTGATGGCATTATCAAACCACCCCTTGGTAGGCAGCAGCTCACAATCCTGACTGTGGGGATGATATATATACTTTCCATTCTGCAGGTGTAGTGTTAGAATAAAGGAGTATGCAATAGGCAACACACACAGTTCATTAGGTAGTTTCTTGTTGCAATAACACAGAATGTTTTATGTTCCAAGAGGGGTGTGTATTGGTTAAATGCACCTTGCACTCAAACAATTAATGTAGATCTTCTGGATCCATCAGTGCCTGTTTCATTCTGATTGAAAGCCTGACCTTGCAGCAGCTGCAGTTCAGTGCAGTGTTGGTAGCTGAGGATGATCCTGGTATACTTAAGAAAGGCATTTGTTCATAACTGCTTGAACAGCTGACTTTAGTTCTTCAGATTCTGAAACTTCTTACAGAGAAGGGAAGAAACAAAGCTTTTGTCTCTTCCTGCATAGTCCATAATTTCATAGGCCAAAACTGGGGCTGTAGGGGATACTCAGCTATATTGACAATACACCCTGTAATGCTAATACAATCTTACCATGCTAATATAATGAAAAAGAATATGAGAATGTGAGAAGTAAATAGAGATATCAAAAGACAACCTGTTTACTTATTCAAAATAATGAAGAGCATTTCTAATCCAAATCACCAAAACTGCAACTTTTAAAAGTCAGTTAATTATTTGCTTTCTGGCAAACAAAACTTCTTCAAGGAATGCTGAGATTTTTGTGTAATATCTTCATTTGAGAAACTTTCATTATAAGAAAAAAAATCCTACTGCTGGCAGAGTTGTGACTTTTCTGGCTGAGGACAAGAGAAATAGACATATACTCAGTCAAGTTTACATGTTTGTGTTTGTCTCTGAATACTAGGCAGACAGTGACTAACCAGGCTGACTGCATACAATTGTGTGTAATCCATACAGCCTGCTCAAGGCTAGAGCCTGATACAAAATCCAGCTCAAAAATTCTATTACATTGGATTTCATTTGTAATTTTGAGATAAAAGCGATAAAAATCCATGGAATCACAGAAAAATGTTTTGGAAGAGAAGGTGAGAAGTCTTCCTGTTTCTCCTGATTCCCCAAGGCAGGATCAAATATTCATATTCTGATTCAGATGGCTTTTTGCTCAGTGTACCTAAAATTCACCACTACTGGGTGCTTTATGACATTGTTGGTTAATCTATTCAAGAATTTATCTTTCCTGATACAAACTGTTTCCTAGTCCTAAAGTGAATCTTCTTACATTTAAAGCCTGGTACCCAAATTGGATGAAATACATAGCCAAGATTTTATAGTACTGAATAGGACAAAAAATGCATTTGGTATGTCTTAGATTCTTGTCTTGTTTATAGTTTTAAGTCTGAACTGCTGTCCCTTCCAAAGCAGCCTTCCACCTATCCTCAGCCTGTGATTTAACATGCTCAGCAGTGGCAGACTTCCCAGACAACTTCCCAGTTGTCACCTAAATAGTTTTTCTCCACTCTGTTTCAACAAGATAGATAATTTCTCTGGAAGTTTACCTGATAGGTTCTAAATTATCCTTTACAAATGATAACTGTTTTTGAGTGTTGCTTTTTATCTTCTAACTTTCAAACTTGTTGGAAGCTTACTGACTACAGTGCTTGAAATTGGAAAATCGAAAGTAGGGTAAAGATTTCAACTTATCTGCCCCTCACAAATGAGAGATTTCAGCTTGCCCCTGTTGATGGTAGTTTTTCTCATCCTGCAAGAGCTCTTTAGGTTACTGCTTCCATGGAGATGAGATCAGCTGCTCCCAGTTTGTGTTGGGAGTAAGTTCTGCCCTTGCAGCGCACAACTCTTTGTATGAATTAGTTCTCGAGAATTTGGGACGAGGTAGGAATCATTGTCTTGCAAGAAATAACAACCATCAACTTTTCCTCATCTCTATGGGAAGCTTGATGGAAGGCTGTGTGGATTCTCAAGGGCCTCCAGAGCTCTTTTATGATCTGAACAGATATTCCAAATAAATAAAGAAGCACAACTTAACTTGCACTTCTTTCCAGCTATTTATTGCATTTGGATCTTCAGAAAGAAAACTTTGTCAGTGACCCTTTTATGAACTCTGTCTTTTCTAAGAATATTTTATCTCTTGAACATTTGATATGTAGCATGAACTTAGTTCTCTCTTCCATAAATAAAAACTGAAGACAGTTACTTTAAACAATTTTTTAACATGAAAAGTCAGTGTCACAGGCAATAGCGAAGCTTTTGAAGTTTCAAGCATTTCTTATTCAGATTATTTTTATCAGTGCTGTACCATCTCACACTTGATAAGATGTGCCTCCGCTTTTATGAGTGTCTTTACTAAATGCTATTATAATGATAAAACAGGGTGTGCTCATTCCTCTCTCAGTTTTCAAGGCTGATGTATCTAGGAGGCTTTAATCAAGAATATGTAATACATTTTAACTTTTAAACCAGCTTAAGCTTTTCTAGTTATGATTTTTGGTGTGCATACTCCAGAAATATTTAACTTTTGTCCACTGCCTGATTAAAACCACCATTAGAATGGCGCTTGCATACCAATGACCATAGAGAATTTATTATCTGTCTTTACCAAATTCATTTTTATAGTCTGATAATTTAGGGATATGGTTCTTTAAGATTGTAGCTCTGGGAGAGTTCTGTGATAGCTGGTCTGTGGATGTTAATAAATTAAACTGTGTTTGACTTCAGTTGTGAGATGTGATAAAGCTGTTTTAATGAGCCCAGGCAGAGGCTTTTATCAGGCAGTCCTCTGGAGGCAGGGAGCTGGTGCTCTGGCTTTATAGCAGTCAGCATTCCCTGCTTTGGCTTTGCTGGGAAAATGTTACACTTGATTTTTATATTAATATATAACACCATCTTCTTTTCTGTATACTTTGGGAACTTCACAGTGTTCTGATTGACAGTTACTTTGTTAACATCCATCACAACTAATCTATTTTATACATTGTGTGTCTTAGTTTCACATCTTTTATTCTCCCTCTGAATTTTATGTCAAGTGTTCTACAAGTTTGTCATTCTAGCACTGCCCTTTTCCTTAAGAATAATTTTGTTAGACAGTTGACCTTAGCTGGAAGTAAAGTGAGTAGTGAGTTCTATTTGTTGTGTCTGTTTCTGGGTAACTTTTTATTAGTCGATTCATAAGTCTTTTATGAAACTATTAAGCCAGTAATAACATAACTTTGATAGTACTATGATGGAGAGAACTACATTATTCTTGGATGATAGGATCGCACTGCTTTTGATCAGAATTGTCACCATCTTAAATTACTGGACATTTTCTGAAGTCTTGAAGAATAATTTGTAAGTGATAGAGAAACAAAATTGAGAAGTCTTGTGGGAAAAATCATTACTTTGTCAGTCTAGGCATTTGGGCTATGCCTATATATGGGGAACCTGTGATTGAGTAATAATGAGTAAGAATTTTTTCAGAGTTCTGTGAGTAACCAAGACACCGACTCAGACTGGCAGGGAATCTGAATACTTTATTCAAAAGAAACGAGCTGGTTTTATCCACTTTTTCAAGGCACAGTATTCCCTTTTCTGGTAATTGTCACTACGTGACCTGTCCCACGTTGCCACGTCATCAACACGGGTTCTGAATGTCCTTCTGTGGGATGATCACACACTGTTCACCCGTCTGTCAGCTTCCAGCGGGCTCCTCTCCATAGGCTCTGCCACGTGGCACCTCCTGCACCCAGGGTCAGGTGGAGACACGGTCCCTTGTGCCCTCCTTTCCCAATCTGTGCCACCATGGGCCCCTTGTGCCCTCCTGTGCCCCTCTGTGCCACCATGGGCCCCTCTGTGTTGCCCTGTGCCTCTGCTGTCACATTCCACGGCCTGCAGCTCAACTCCATCCCATCTCTTCCTACAGAGTTCCACTTCAGACTAATTCTAGTCTGGTTCAATTGACTAAATGCCTGCTAACATTTGTAGTGCAATAAGTGAGCTCCTAGAATGCATCTTCCCACTTAGCTCCACCTAGAAAAATCTGTGTATTCCGAGTGTGTTCCATGATGGGAACCATTAGGTGACTTGTGAAAGCTTGTTCCTGATCTGGGTGGAAAAGTGAACAGGTCCACATGTCAGACAGCACTCTGGGAGCTTTCCCATTCTCTGGGACCCAGAAGTTCTGTGAGCTTGTTTGAACATTTTTATCTCTTTGGCAAATTCAAATACGATCCTTTCTATTTTAGGCAATACTTAGGGAATCATGCTAATATTTTAGGGATTTTTTTGAAGATTAGGCCTACTTATTTTAGAATTTACTATATTAATACCTCCAAAATTGCGTCTTTTTAGGATCAAATTTTCTGAGAGATTTTCTTAACATCTAATCACCATCATCAAGCATCATCATCATTATGCAGAATCTGCTTCTCATTTTCTGATAGAGAATGATTTCTGATAGCCTTTCTGCTATCTCTTGCCTGATTGACAATTTGCAATTAATTCATATTGTATGCATTCAGGCTGCTTGTTTAGTTGTGACTGGAACAGCACGTGTGCAGAACATATTACAGACATGCCATCAGCGAGATGCCTCCTTCAAATGTATAGCTGTGTCAAAAATAAACATCATAGAGTTTAACAGCAGAATACATGTGTGCTAGAAATTCAGTGCTGGACTTGGTCCATACAGCATCTTACATTGCCTGTTTGCAGACAGTTCTGCAACTGGATGCAACACACCCTGGTAACTTGCTGTAATTTCTGTGTTTCAGGATGCTGTTGCTTGTCCAGAGAGAATATAAGAGTTCAGTAAAAACTGAGAAAGAAAATTAAGTCAATACTACTGCAAAGAGTATAACCCTGCATGAAGGTTGGCTGTTTTTATAAATTACATTAGTTTGTTGTGGCACTAGAGTTGGAACTTTAGGAATAGTGGGCCAAAGTACAGCTTGTTGAATGTTTCAAGACTGTTTTCAAGTATTTTTAGAGTTTGAACATATGCATTGGGTAGCGTTTCCTTGAACACCCTGGCTTTGAAATCTAATATTAGATTAGATTGTTTGCTATAGAAATAGCCACAAAGCCAAATTAACTTAATTTTGTTTGTCAAATTTTCATGCTGAATAGCTACACCTCACAATTTCTTTCTATGTTAAGGAATCAAATTTATATTCAGAGTGATTATACTTCTTTTAAGTGTTACTAAATTGCTTCTAAATCAAATTATTTCAAAGATGATGAAACTATCAGATTTATTCTTAGCTTGTATGAGTATCTTCTCAGCCTACTGCAAAAAATCTTTTGAAATCTCAGATATATGCAGACTTGCCCCCCATATTCAGTTAACTTAGGAAAAAATCACACACTTTTTCCCAGAATTTTGTAATGGAAAGGCTTTCCATAATGGAAGCTAAAAACAGAAATTATTAATGGTAATTTTTTGAAGTTTGAAAGTGACTGAAAGTTTCTATTCAGCACTGGTGAGGCGACACCAGGAGGGCGTCCTGTGTCCATTTCTGGGCTCACGAGTACAAGGGACACGTGGGCATAGTGGAGAGAATCCACCAAATATCCATCAAGGTGATGAATGCACTGGAGCATCTGTCCTGTGAGGAAAGGCCTGGGACTGTCTGGCCTGGAGGAAAGAAGGCTCAGGGAAAATGTCATCAATAAATCAACACTGAGGGAGGGAGCAAAGAGGGCGAAGCTCTTTTCAGCAGGGCCCAGTGACAAGAGCAGAGCCAAGGGGCACAAGCACAGGGGGTTTCTCTGAAAATGAGGAATGGGGGAGTGACCAAGCACTGGGCACAAATTACCCAGTTTTGTTCAATATTTTTATTGACGATATGGATGAGGGCTTAGAGTCTTTTATTAGTAGTTTCGCTGATGATACCAAATTGGGTATGAGTGTAGATCAACTAGAGGGGTGTAGGGCTCTCCAGAGAGACTTGGAACGGCTGGACAAATGGACAGAATCAAATGGGATGAACTTCAATAAGTCCAAGTGCCGAGTATTGCACTTCGGCCATAATAATCCCCTGTACCGATACAAGCTGGGGATGGAGTGGCTGGATAGTGCCCAGGTGGAAAGGGACCTGGGGGTGCTGGTTGACAGTCGATTGAATATGAGCCAGCAGTGTGCCCAGGTAGCCAAGAGGGCCAATGCCATCCTGGCCAGTATCAGAAATGGTATGGCCAGCAGGAGCAGAGAGGTCATTCTTCCCCTGTAGTCGGCACTGGTGAGGCCTCACTTGGAGTACTGTATCCAGTTCTGGGCCCCTCACTTTAAGAGGGACGTTGAGTTACTTGAGCGTGTCCAGAGGAGAGCAACGAAACTAATAAGGGGCTTGGAACACAAGCCATACGAAGAGCGACTGAGGGAGCTGGGGTTGTTCAGCCTGGAGAAAAGGAGACTCAGGGGTGACCTCATCACTCTCTACAACTTCCTGAAGGGTGGCTGTAGTGAGCTGGGGGTCGGCCTCTTTCTCCGGGCGACAACGGATAGAACAAGAGGACACAGTCTCAAGTTGCGTCAAGCTAGATGTAAGTTAGAAGTAAGAAGGAAATACTTCACAGAAAGAGTGGTCATAAACTAGAATCATTTACCCAGTGAGGTGGTAGAGGCATCATCCCTTGAAGAATTTAAAAAAAGACTGGATGTGGCACTTGCTGCCATGATCTAGCTGAACAGTTAGAACATCGGCTGGACTAGATGATCTTATAGGTCTCTTCCAGTCTTGAAAATTCTGTGATTCTGTGATTCTGTGATTGGAGGTTGTGCAGTCTCCCTGCTTGGAGATATTCCAAAGTCATCTTCAGATGGTCCTGGGCAAACCTGCCTTAGTTAGCCCTGCTTGAATAGGGAAGGTGAGACCAGATCACTTCTGAAGGTACCTCCCACCTCAACAATTATATGATGCTGGGACTGAAATGGACAACACTTTTTTTTTTAAAGAGTACATTGATTATAATAAATTTCTTGGGATACTTGTGGGATTTTCTTTGTATTTTTCAGCTTTGCTCACATTTCTGTCCACAGTTTTGTGTACAAAAGTTATTTCAGGGATGATTCTCACTGAAGAGAAAACTGGTTGAATATTTTTCAGCGAATGGCAGGGAAGATTGTAGTTGCATATGAAATAGAAAGAGTGGTTCTTCAGCGTAAGATGCACTTACAACCATGGGTTGGAAATGATGTTCAAAGTTAAGTGATTCAGTTCTCAGAGCACTGCATAGGCACATCCAATCCCCCAGTTTTCTTTAACATATACTCAGTTTTAACATGTAAGCACTCAAATATTGCAGATTATTGCCATGATCAATCTGAAACTAATTTTTGAGAATGGATTGTTGTGTCAATATAGTTTTCTTTTCTCTAAATCTCCTGCTAGTTTTGTATGCTTTAAAATAGAATCTGTTCCTTCTGCGATTTCTCTGGAGCATTTCTCTAGATATGTCTGTTCAACGTTGTAGGTCATCTGTTTTTGTGAAGAGTCTTCAGAGATCATTAATAGCTGGAAATTTGAGTAATTAGTGTGAAAATGTTGGATCTGTATACATACATAGAAGATGAAAAGAATCAAAAATAATTTAATTTTCTGTTTCATTGTTTTGGTGTGTATGGTACTTGATAGTGTTTTACATCTATAGTATTCTTAAAAGAACTGAGCAGAGGAATAAAAATGCTGGTGTGGGGTGAAGATACTGGGTTTTGCAGAATGTTTCCAAACCCGAGTCTTAGATGTGTACTAAGGTGTCATTTTTTCTCAGGGAAAATGTGAACTAGGTTAGGGGCTCTGGAGTTCTTTCATATTTTTCACTTTAAGTGATTTTGAAAGTTTTTTATGTGTTATAGCCCACAGCAGCAGCATCTAGAAATTACATAATGACCCACTTAAGAAATGCAGTCAGAACAGATGCTGCAAGACTCTGCTTTAACTCACATAGAGAAGATGTCTCCAGTCAGGTCAAAGAATTTTGCAGTTGCTTGATTAACACAGGGAGTTCCTCAGCAGAACTCAGGTCAATATTAGCCTATTTTGTAAAGAAAAATGTTTGGTGATTGTATCATAATATAAACCAGATACTCTTTATCATTATTTGAAAATACAGGACATTTTCACCTAATCTGAGGTTTTGTCCCTAATGCCAGGTGAGATACTGATATCACAATTATGGGTTGGTTTCTCTTTCTTTTTTCTTTTTTTTTTTTTTTAATTGATGATGGAAAAGTGAATATTTAGTTCTTAAACTTCATTGCTAAAAACTATTGTGTTAATTAAAACCACATTAAAATGTTCGAGGCAAAAGCATGAGCTGAAATGTTTGTGCTTTCCATAGCTCTTCTTGTTAAAAAAGAATGGTCTTAGGTAGTATTTGTTCATTCTTAAAACACACTATCAACTTACCCTGCTTTACTAGCATTTGCTACATTTCACTAAAATTAAGCAAAAAAGCCCCAACACAGACATAGCCCGAATATTTAAAAACTTTACAAATAGTTTTACTTTAAAATTTTGATTATCAGGTTATATTTTATGTTGAAGGCACACATAGGAAAATTATCCATTAGATTTTACAAACTCATGGGAGTTCAGAAGGAGTTTCATACTCTGAGATAGTTCTGATGGGCACATTAGCTCTCTAATGGTTCTGAGGCAAGACAGACTTTAATGAATGTCTTCATTCTACATGTCTCGTACAAAAGACTCCAGTGGGACATTTGGTCAAGGTATCTTTCTGTTCTGAAAATATCATCTATTACACCTTGTCAATATTATACCAGTTATTTTAGTAGAGAGAAGACAGTTCAATCAATAATTTGCTTATTATACTCACTCACATTATTCAAAGTGAAAAGAAAAAATAAATCCTTAATTTTCAGAAATGAAAATTAGAATTTCCATATAATAAAACACGGCTACAGCTGTACCTCAAACAAACGACCAAATTTACAATAATTAAAATAATATAAAGAACCGTCAGGAAATACTTCAACTACTATGCTTGAGCTTTTCAGTACATCCCACCTACCTATAATAGATCTGCTAATCTTGTACTTTCAGCCTTTTTGCTAAAAATGTTGGACTAAATTGAACACAGTAAGTATCCATTTGGTTTTGATTTCATTTTCTTTTTTAGATACAAATTATGCTCAAAATGCTTCCACTTTTTCACAGATTTTTTTTTTTTTTGAACATAAGAACTGCACAACTACATTATGAATGTTCTTACCCTTCCACACTAGGAAAGCAATTGGGATTTAGTGTCCAAACCTCCTACAGGTAGCAGACTATCAGAAAGCAGCTTATCCAGAATCTGGCAAGCCCCATGTTCTTGGCATGTGCTGTATTTGCAGCAGAGAGCTCTGTGGTGCTGCTTGGTGAAGTCTCAAGGAATGTATTGCCAAGGATGGAGAAAGTGATGTTGGTATTTTACAGGGAATAATGCCATTTTCTGGGACAGGTGTCATGTTCAAACTCACAAAGTTGTAAGTCCACAGTGTAGGTGGAATTGCAGAGACCCAGGTTGTGTAAAATTATTTGTTTCTGGAAAACTCTAATGATTGCCACAAAGGGGTAGAGTGGACTTTTGGAGCTCCTTTGCTATTAACACCTTTATTTGGTGTAGAGTCATCCATGGGAGAGGTAAATCATAAAATTCAACTGAATTTATGCTTGAAAATTAAAGATATTAAAGGTATTTTTGATCAGGAGAGAGCCTTGCTCTGGTTCTTCAAGCTCCATGACACAATTATCACTACTGAAGATGGTAATCCATGCTCTAGATTGCAAGAAAAAGGTATTCAGAAGAGCCTGGTTATATTAATTTGCTACCTTTTACCAAGTTAATGTAGAACCCCTTCAAGACCGTGGCTCCTGCCTTCACTAAGTATGGTGACTGTTAATGGTGGCTTGGAGCAACCTAGGGACAAATGAAACCTTAATTAAAGCTAGTGCCAAGTGCTGTATGTAGGCATCACCTTTAGGAAATAAAATCACTTAGGTTCAGTTATAAAGTTCTGGAATTAGTACACTGACAGTGATTTTAAGGGGAGAATTAGTGAAGTAATTTATTCTTTTTACATTGTTTCTTCTGTCTTGCAATCAAGTTTAGCTTGTCAGGTTGGGACATAGATGATACTGAAAGTCGGTAGCATACTTTTTTTTTTAACATCCTGTTTATTAAAGTTGAAGTTAATGAGCCACTAATTAATGTGGATGATAGAAGTCTTAGATACTATCCTGTGATTAATCTAGGAAAGAATTCTCATAACTAGTAATAGGGGAAGCACTTAAATTTAAAATTGTTTTTACTGAAGAGCCACTTCTTGTGGTTTTATGTGATTATTTTATAAAAGCTCTTCTATCTTTTGAGTGCTATAAACACTTGTTTAAAGCACATTTGATACTTTAAAGTTCTGAAACAATGGATAATTTTCATGCTTTTCCTTTCTGTACATTTGAATATGTCTGAAGTTACATTATATCATGCGGTGGTATTAGATCTGTATTCAAACAGAAAATAGAAAAATGAATGGGGGAAACGAAAAAGAAGCAGAGATCTTGTCTATCTTCCCATTGTTGCCACTGTTTTTTGATCACCAGTGGTTATCATGACTAGATGTCTTTAGGACTCAGTCTTTAAAATGTATGATGCAGCTGTTTATTTACGCAGCGCTTGTAACTCCCTTTAACATGAAAGGAGAAACCAGACAGCAGGAGGATGGGTTTGATGCTGCACAGTCCACGCATAATGGGATATTAAACCAGGGTGGCAGTCACCTGGCTGCCTGGACTATGCTTCTGCTCAATCAGCCTGAGACCTTTCTGTCCATAGGCTGGCAAAGTTTAGGTTTCTGTAAGTAGTAAAGACTGCAGTTCAGCATGTGTGATGGAATAACCTAGGTGCTTTGCTGGTCTATTCAAATTATAATTCAACCTTTCACAAAACCCACCAAATATTGATGTTAGGTCCTCCCCTTACAGATTCGTAGAGTTCTTATGGATTCCTATAGGAATTCTTCACCCTTGAGGACTTGCAAATGGACTCACTAAAGCCATTTGCAATTTAGCAAACTCCAATGATGTAGGTTAGGTTGACTCATGTTCAATGGCATTAACTTCCCTTGATGATTAATTCAATTTTTAGAGACATTTTTCTTCCTTTTCTTAATGTCAGTAATTTCCTTAAACAGCAAAAAGAAAAGGAGAAATAAAATTTGTAGGCATTGGAAGGGAGAGTAGTATTCTGAATCCTTTGCTTCTCTCTGTGGAAATCTTCAAGTATAATTGCTGTTTTTTGCTGACGTCAAATTTCAAGGGTTCTGCAGAGAATAGCAGTTGTTCTAAAATACAATTGTACTGTTCAAAGTGCACTACAGGGTCCTAAATTCTCTTGTGAGTTGTCCCTCTATAAAAAGAAGATTGAGTCTAAATTCTGAGATTATTAGCTATTTTGTGAGATGAATTTCAAATAAAATAAAGATTGCCTTGACAAGAGCAACAAAAGAGTTTTCATGGGGGTTTTTTATGATTGAGACATACAGCAGCACTTCATACAAATATATGGGGTTTTGGCACATGTGGCGTTTAGTGAAATGTTCTTTGCCATGTATATTAAATGTTTTCAGACTGGATAATGATAATAGAAAGAAGAAATAAATTAGTATTTTTTTTTTAGCCAAATCACAGCCTCATGACAAGTTTACCTAACTCTAGTCTCATCTAGTTATTTCTAATTTAATGGGGAAAAACCTTTCACTTACCTTCTTATTTTGCTTCTTATGAAATACTTGTGACAATTTGAAAACCACCTATTCATATTGTTTTATTTTATTGGACCCATTATTATTTTTATAGTTATGACAGGTTCAGCCTTCTGCATTAAGGCATTGGGGTTTCTTTAACAACTTTTGGAGATAGAAAATTGCCACTAATATAAACCTCCTATTTCTACATGACAGCCATTGCTTGGCCTGCTTCTTTTAAAGGCTCAGTAGAATATTAAATATGTACATTACATGAAGGAAGAACTATTCTGAAATTAGCATAGAAGTAAGAGAAGGCTATAATTGATATAATTTTCTGACTAAAGTACAATACACTGTTTTGGCTCAAATGCTAAAATAATCTGATGTTTTTCCTTTGCTTGAATGCTTTTTGGACACGACTAAGCAAAAATATTCTGCCCAGTTCATACAGATCACTGACAAACACCACAGTTTAGGAGAACTATAAATGTGCTGACAGCACCGACAATGTCGAGGTTTTTTTGAAGTGATGCTAATTATACTGCTAAGATCACTGTTCAGAGCAGAATTCATCAGAGCCTTCTTTCAGTCAAACAGATGGTTTAAAATTTACACAAAATTTAAGGTTGAGCCTGTGGGGAGAAGCTATAAACTGCACCACATTGGACCAAAAGCTTTGGCAGTTGTGCAGCCCAGTTCCAGGGGTTGTGAGCCCCCGGAGGGCCCTGGTGACTTGCCCAGCAATCACCCCCCTGTGCTCCTTGTGCTGCATGCACCGAAGCACTTGTACCTCCTCAGAAGCCCAAGAATGTCGCACAGTGCTCAGTTTCACACCGCTGAGAGCGCTGCTGTCAACCCTGGTCTTGCAATTTTTAGAAAAAGTGATTGCATTGTAACCATCAGTGCCTACATGTTCTGGCTTCCATTGGATGGATATCTCAAGGAACCAAAAATGCTGAATTCAGAAGGAGTTTTTTCTACAGTTTTCTAACCATGTGGTAACTGGTTAGTATTGAATGTCTTACAACAAGACTGAAAGGACCCCCACATTGCATTTTTAAGTAGTTTCTTTGTATTATGTGGCTTTGCAATGGTCTGGGCCCTTCCTGGACGTGCCCACTGTTTAGAAAAGTGTGATAGACCTGATGATGTCTTTCCGTGTTGACTTTTGAAGAACACCAGTGATTACTGATTTACCTTCCTTTCAGTAGAGGAAAATGCCTTCTCAAACAGCTTGGAAATCTATAAATGGAGATTTTAGTGGATTTGGGGGCCTTGGAAATTTATTTTATACTTTAGCGTATTTTTATCCTCATTATTATTTTAAATATCAAGTACATTTATGAACAAAGTTCAAGACTGGTTAAAAATGGTAGTACATAATTTTCATGTATAAAATAATCTGCTGTTGCATATTTTGTGACTGTTAAATTTAGCAGAACTGCTGACATAAAGAGATGCAATTCTTGTGCATTTATGCCTTTTTTTTCCAATGAATTTTTAGAACAACCAAAGATTTTGGTTATTTTACTTTCCAAATACTAAAGTCTTCAAAGACTTTCTAATAATCCAGGGAATTAATAAGATAATACATGGATATGAAGTTACTGGATGAATGTTGCTCTCTTTTATTTTTAATTTATTTTTTATTGATCAAAAACTAGCAGCAAGTTAGATTTGAAGTAAAAAATGTAATATTTTGAAATGGAGCAAATACTTGTATTCAGAACTATATCCTGGTTTTTCTAGATTGTTTAAATAGTAAGAAGTAGGCATAGAAAAAATGCAAATTTTGGATATTTTTTCAACATTATTTGATTTATTTCCCCAATATAATTGGAAAAATATTGTTGAATACATTGATATTGGAATCAATACCTAGGATAAAGAAATGGGATATTTTCAATTTTGTGTGCAAGTAAAATGAAAACTCTCTGGGTTTTATTACAGAAATTGTTGTTTCATTTTGCAATGTGTGTAGAATAAAATATCCCTGTGCTTTTACATGCAAATATGGAAAAAGAAAAGAAAAAATTTGGTCTAGATGAAGAAGAAAAAAAGCTACTTATTTTCTCAGAAAAAACGGGAGGCATGTCTAGTCTTATGCCATGCAAACAAAAGAGAGAATTTTTCTAAAAAGCAAGAAAAGACATTCAGTTTCCAGAACTCCCTTAGAACCAAAGATCTGATTCTTAAAACTACCTAAAGACTGTGGGAGAGCTGCCACAGGTGCTTTCTGAGGAGCCACAAAAGCCATGTCAGAGCACACATGAAGAGACTCCTGTGCTTCCTTTGTTGCTTGGTTCTTGGAGTTCATCTGGCCATATCAATGTCCTGGATTGTTTTAAAGCAGTAGATTACTGTATTTCTGCTATCTTCTTATTTTGAGGCTTACTGCTGTGGTAATTTGAGTGCAAATTAAGCAAGAGAATCCAGTAGCCATCCAGTGCACAGTATATGAATAGCTTTTAATAATGTGCACTGCTGGAGATTATATAAATGATTTTTCTTTGAACTTTAATTTATTCTTTTTAGAAGTATTCTAAAGTTCTGCTGCATTAAACCTACCTCTCTCCCTTTATCAGTTAGTTAAAAGGAAAGATTTTTATGTGCCAACATCAGGCAGCTCACACAAATTTAACTGAATGCTAATTATGGTTCAGAAATTTTCTGTGCTCAGAGCTGATAATACCCAAAGCCAAAAAGTGTCCCCCTGCTTGGTTCCTATCATTTCAGGCTTTCTAGGTACCATCAAACTGCAGTTCCTCAAGCGTTCAAGTATATAAAGTCAATCCACTTTCAAATTAGGCCATTTTTAAAAGATGTGTTGAGGAATAATGAAAATGTTCAGTCTCCCTTTCACTTTGCCTCAGGTCACATTTAGAAAAGTGTTTCTTCTAGGCTGTCATCTATGGGGATTAAGCATTTTCTGAGTTTTGGAGTTGAGTTTTTTTTCTGCACAGAGATATTTTATCGACTCAAAGTCATTATACCCTCTGAACAGTGAAGGTGTGGAGGTGCTGGCCGTGAAGCCTCGGAGCAGAGGAGCAGCTGTGAGATGCTGGGGGTGGAGAGGATTCATTTCTGGCTCTGTTTCTGGGATGAGCTTACACTTTTCAGAGGAGGATTAAAGGTTCTTTACATACTATTGTAAAATTTACCTCCCCTCCAAAACCAAACCAAAAAAAGCTCAAAACCAACGCTTGGTGATAGAGTTTAATAAACACTAAGAGTTATAAGTCTTAACAGGAGTGTAACACTTGAATTCAATATCCGCCAAAAGTTGTTGTGATAAAAATTGTCTTTCTGTCACAATCATTACTAAACTTGCAGGAAAATAAAATATTAAGAAAAAAAACAACTGGTCTCTTTTTCCATTAGTTGAAGTAATAATTCTGTAATATTTTGATGTTAGTCCATAATAGGATTAAATAGTTTCCTAAATATATTTTAATTGGTTTAATACAATCTACTTTAAATTTCTCTGAGTGCAATAGAATAACTTTGCACTTAACTGGGTTGCAAAACAGACTGTATCTCACAGATATGCTTTCAGAATGCTAGTTTAATCTGATTTTTGTATTGCATCTGAGGGAGATTTCAACTTCAGTACCAGCCAGCATATATTTTAAATGGCTCAGATGTTAGAACTACCTTTTAATGTAATAAACTCAATTCCATATAATTATTGCAGTATAATTACTTTAATCTAAAGCTTTGCCATTACGTTTTCTATTTTCAAATTACAGTAATCAACTGCATCTGCTACTGCAACTGATGAACTGTAATGCTTATCTGCAGATGTTTAATTTTTACTTATAACTCCCTTAATCTTGATTGCACCGCGGTGAAACTTTAAAGGTCTTCACATAGGGGAGAAATGTTCAACCTTTGTCACGAAGCATGGAGAGGGACATTTTCTTAGTATTAAAAAGAAAACTTTGCAATGCAATTAAGATAAAAAGTTGAGACTTTTCTAGAAAAAATGTCCCTTTATTTATGACTATTTGATTTTCCTGGTGAAAACAGGTTGACGTTAGGTTGCACTACTGTGCAGAGAAGGTTTGGTTGTGAATTGTGTCATTGATGGCAGTGCATGTGAGACCCAGCTCTTCAGCAGAGAACTTTCCAGTGCTCTGCTCATGTCCCCAGCTGGAAACCCCACAACTCTGAGGAAAGAACCACATGTTCTTACTGCTAGTAGGCTGGGAGCATCAATTACTCCCTAACTGCTCTTACAGACTCCCCTCCATCCGTATAGGCAGCCTAGGTCTGAACCTGGTTTGTTTCTGCCTTTGAGTACTCAGGTATACCAGGAATAAACCATCCGTGCGAGCGAGGAAAACGTGTGACAGCAATGGGAGTTATTTAGGAGACAGGAATATATTTGTTGATTTCCTCCCACACCAATGACAGTTCCTTAACTTTTCCCTGGAAGGCTGCATGGTTCTTAATGCATTCGTTGTTAGAAGAAAAGAGCCCAAACAAACCAGTGAATAATATTTGGATGACAATTATTTTCCTATTTTTGAGCTGCTTAGGCAGGAGGTATTTTATTCATGGGTAATTAAGCTCTGTAAATTGTCCAAAAGTTTTGAGAAATATTTCTTGCAGCCAATTATTATACCAACATTATATCAACATTATTCAGTCTTTCACTCAGGTGCCTAGATTCTTGCTTTAAGTAGCCTCAAAATTAATATTTAGATTTTATAAGAGGTGTCAGAGTGGCAAAGTTGTGGCTTTGGGATTGACACCTTTTGCCACAAGGCCTTTTCTGGCAGTGATAAAATTAGAAGGTAGAAGATTATTACTTTTCCCTCATATTTTGGGCGTTTATTATCAGGCTCCTTTCTCTCAATTTTTTAAAATTTATAAATTCACTCATCATTTGTACTATATGTGCAGTCAATATTTTCTTTTCAAAGTTTCTTGACTCTTTTTGCAATGGTAATGGCTTGTTTTTTCCATATTCTAAGTGGTGTTGATGATTAACTTGCAGTAAGTAGAATCAAATTTTGAGGACTTGCTTATGGAAATCAGTAGACACCTAGGAGATTGTGTAACCTCTCTATTTTTGCTGCCTTATTTTCCCTGCCTCTTCCATCACTGCTTTTTTTTTTCAGATGAGGATAAAATTTTGCAGTTATCCCAGAAGCATGACTTCAGACTGCATTTCCCAAGATTCAGAGTACTGTTCTTAAAACAAAAATATTCTAGGTTACATTTTTGGCACATGTCAGAAATTTAATGTCTTGTGAGCATTAACATAACATTCTATCATCAACTAGCCTACTGTTTTATTAGGGAGTTTTGTTTCCTCACTCCTCCAGCTCTAGTGATTATCTCCAGCTGAATATACGGCACACTGACCTTTAATTTATTATTTTAAATACATTTCTTTTTTTTTCTGTTAAACAAAGCTCACAAATATATAATTCATCACATTGTACAGGCTTAGAACTTAATAAAGTACTGATTCTCCAAAAACTTTGAAATCTGGCCATTACTGTTTGTGTATTTGATTTTTTGCCTTGCGACAAATGATGGAGAAACCTCTTTTTCAATTGCTGTCTGCAGCTATCTTATCTAAGACAGTACTTTTGTTTTATCCATGTTTACTGTTGTTTTCATTTCTCATGGTTCAGAAGATGGATGTATGAGGCACAGAAAGTGTTGCAACACAAAAGTGAATCTGTTGTCTATTTGCAGAACTGTACAGATGTACATCCTTTGAACTGCTGTCAGAAATGTTTCTTATAGTTCAAGTTTATTTTCTCTTCAAGTATTTAGTATTTGATTGATGAAAAATCACATTAGTGGTTAAACTGAAATACTGTTTCACATGCTCCCAGAGGACTTCCTTCCACTCCTGAATCAAATTACTGGAGAGGGTTTAAAGAACATGGAAGGTGATGGAAGAAGCTGAAATCAATACAGCTTAAAATTTATCATCTGAGTTTTGAAGTTTCTGACTCCTGAGTATCATTTTAAGACTGTGATCCTATTAAACCTGGGCCAGAGCAGTGCTCCTTCTTTTCCTAGATAATAGCCAAAAAATGCATAAAGAAGCAGATATTAATGAGAGAAGGCGCTGGTCTGGAACTTGAGCTGTCTAGGTCAGATTCCTGTCTTTGCTGCATGCTGCCTCAGGCAAATCATTCACTCTCACTGGGCTTCCATTCCCCATCTGTCAAATGGAGAAAATCAATGCAGCCTTATGCCTGGCCTTCATTTTGCCTATTTTTATTGTTCATAGGAAAAAGAAATATTTCTTAATATGTGTTAGTATAGTACCTAATATACTGGAGCCATTAGGTACTTCCATAATACAGTAAGGCATGGCAGCCTCTGGGCAGGAGCATTTGGAATGTGTGTTCTGTGAAATGGATGTGCAATCTGCTTCAGTCCAGTTGTGAAATAGTGTAGAACTTTCTCCTTGCCTTTTTGGCAGATTATACATTTTATTGTTAGGTTACCATGCTGTGGTTGCTGTAAAGAATTAGCACTGTCAGTACTTCCCTCCCCGAGGTGTTATTGTTTGGGTTCCCCCATCCTGCCCGACCCCTCCACTCACAAACACCCTCGCAGCAGGGCATTGTAAGTAGCCAGAGTACATCAACTATTGATAGGTAACAGCTTTTTAATGGCTTCCATTGCCCTGCTAGAAATATAACTTTCAATTTTATGACTCTTTTGCATTTCATGATCCCACGGTGCCTATGAATGTTAGGACTTGATAGAGATTGAGTGGACATAAGGAAATGCATTCATGCTGCCTAACTCTAGGCACTTAATCAGGTTGAAAATGTAGCCAGAGCAGGAGAGCTTGGGGCAGAACATGCAGCAATTCTGGATTGCCCTCTGTTCCAGCATCTCTCTGTAGGACTGTAGATTGAATTGAGGGAATTTACCTGCTCAATTTAAGGAGGAAAGTTGAGTGCTAGAAGTCAGATGACTTCTCTACTCTTTGCTTCTCTCTATCACAGCAATGTTTAGGGTTTTTATCTTATTAATGTATCTTTTTCCATCATAAAAACTTTGCTACCACTATGAAAAACAGCAATTTATAAATACCTGCAAGATGACCTGGAGTATGTAATGATGTTTTCTTTACATGGAAACACTCTCTCAAAGTCTTCTGACAGGATCTTTTAATACAGAGTTTGAGCAAAATTAGTATCTGGAAAGAAATAATTTGTCATGGTGTAAAAACCTGTGTGTACTCAAATTTTAATGTATCACTTAAAATGAAAATGAGAACATGAATTATTTTGACAGGAATTTAGCAAGGTTAGAGATTATTCACTAGTGCAAGTATTTCTTCTTTTTAGATTAATTTGACCATTTTGAATTAGTAGAAAGTAGTATGTATTAGTATGGAAAGATGAAAATTAATGTGCTGTCTCACGAAGATGAACTGAGTTACAATGTTTTTCATCCTGTGCTGCAAGTTCAGACATAAAATCATGCTTTCTGGAATCATTATCACAGGTTTTGAGTAGCAACCTTGCACGTGTGATGGTTATTTGAAAACATCCTCATGAGGTGCTACAATAGTTTTCATGGATTATCAAAGGAACATAGGAAAGTCATAGACATTCACCTAAATTAGAATTTGTTTGTGATAATGACCAAGTTATTATAGTTAATGCCATGGTACTTAACTATCTTAAGTAATCAGAACTTCACAGAATACTTAGCAATACTGATGTGGTACAGAATTAGGTCTGTGAGAAGTAAATGGATGCTAAGTCATGTTTTCATCCTTCTGCAAAGTGTTAATATCGCAAAATACGTCCCAAACCTTTAGTATTTCTCTTCTTTGGTGATAAACAATGACAGAAGAAGAATTTGGGGCATTGTGGGACAACTGTCATATTACTTACATGGACTGATAGGGTCCCATTTATCAATATTTCTGTATGGGGAAATTAAAAAAAGAAATTTGATAATGCCATGTGTCCTGAAACTGTAGCTCTCATTTTCAGCATTGGTATTTCATTGTAAATTGAATTTTCATTTTAAAAAGAAAGGTATAGTATGGAAGATCCTAATGCAGCAATGTTTTTTCTCCTTTCCCCTTTCTTTCTCTGTCTTCTCCTGCACTCATTTCAATCTCCATCCCTCATTACAGAGTCACAGTCAGGAGTTTCTTTAAGTTTCATTTTCCTTTTTATATTGCAATTATTTTTTGTGTTATTGTTTGATACGCACAGACAGACAGACATCACTGCATTGTCTGCAGAATGCAGCAGTGTCCCTGTGGCCTGCTGGTGTCAGGGTCTGGTATCACTGCTGGTGATTCAGACATTCTCACTGTCCTGAACATGCAAACTGTGGTGACCCTGTCAGGAGCATGTGGCCCACCTTGTAGGGCCTGCTTTTTTATTATTACCAATGCACATATTTAGCATTTTTATTTGCTTGCTGTTGTCCCTCCAAGTCTGGTGATATTTCTAAGTTACTCACTTTGATCTCTGGTTTCCTGATCTCTAGTACAGGACAATAATGGTGCTTAACCAACTCTGTATAGCTTGCTCAACTCTGCAATTAAAATTTTCTCAGTCATCATTGAAATCATAAATTAACATTTTTTTGCTTGACCATTACACAGTATATGACAGAAGTGGCTTCAGTAAGGTGTGACAATGGCAGTATTTCAGCTGGTGGACCCCAGGTACTTAGTACTGCCAGAAATGAGTACCTGGGGTACTCACTCAGAAATGAATGAAATATAAATAGAAATCATAATGAAAAAGAAAGAAAAGAAAGAAAAGAAAAGAAAGAAAAGAAAAGAAAAAGAAAAAGAAAGAAAGAAAGAAAGAAAGAAAGAAAGAAAGAAAGAAAGAAAGAAAGAAAGAAAGAAAAAGAAAGAAAGAAAGAAAGAAAAAGAAAGAAAGAAAATCAGCATATCAGAGGCAAAGCTTGAAAGAAAAAAGTCAAATAAGTGGTATGAATGTCTATTTCTCATTTATTTGACTTGATTTTTGCAGTCTGAAAAGCTGGGTACTGGGGAATGACCTGCATTATAGTTCTCTATACATTAATTGTCAGCATGTAGTATGAATCTTCATTTCCTGTAAAGTATTTAATATGTTTCTTTTACAGGCACTCCGTATGTGTATTTTTTTGAAAAAGAATATTCATTTCTTCCTAACTATTCCCTGCTTTTGCTCTTCCATTTTAGTCCCTTTTAGAGTTAACACACCCAATTACAAGATGGGGACAATGACAAAGCTGAAAGATTTTGAGTTGAGATGTGAAGTCGGCCTATGCCAGGCACACATCAATTTACATGACAGTGGAAGGTCAAAAATCTCGTTATTATTTGCACTGTTTATGGCTTCTTTCCTAACCAATAGCTTCAAGAGCTGAACTGTAGGTCCTAGAAAATCATGTGATCTATGAGATGATTTATTAATTTGAACCACTTGATATTGCCTAAAGCTATGAAAATAGGGATACACTAAAGAACATTATTGTAATTAATCCATTAGGAATTCCTTCAATTATTCATGTGTTTTAATCACTTGGACATTTAACATACTGATAAATTATAATAATCTGATTACATACAGATCTGTGTGGAGCTCTGGCAGTCTTCTATGCTGAAGGATAACGTAGGCAAATGCAGAAAAATGACTTCATTCTGAAGAAACTGATTAATCTTGAACTCACCTGCTGGAATTTAGGTGGTGTTAGAAACATTGTTTTAACCTCTTGAATTTGTCAGAAACTCTGGTAGAATTGCTAGATAAAGTTGTTTTCTATATTCCTATTTTTGCACTTATATTTGCAGCTTTTTATGATGATGAAGGTTACCTTGCAAGCAACCTGTGAAATGAGAACAACATAGTGCTCTTTCCTTTAATCTGCAAAAAAGAGCATTTTTTTTTAAATCCAGGGATGATCACTGTAATCTTCTAAGCTGACCTTCCTCAGGCAGAGGTCTTTCACAGGAATTGGATCATGATTTGGATTTCAAATATTATTATTATTTTTAACAAAATGAACAATAAAGGGATTCCTCCCACATATTTAATTACTTTAAAATTTTATCTTATTTTCCAGATTTGTCTAGCTTGAGCTTTTACCTTTTCAATCATAATTGCTTCATATTCCTCAGCCTCAAAACTTGTCCATATTCAGATTTCTTTTCCACTGATGATTGTCTTCACAGAGATGTAGTAATCCCTTTACTCCCTTTACTTTGCAATCATTCTTTGAAGTTACTCCTCTGTTTTCTGATCTCTTTGGAAGTTTGCACTCTAAACCAGAATGCTCATCTGAAGGGTTGAGGGGTTTTAGTGTTTGAACAAAGATAAAGTCTCTTTATTCTTTCCTCCTAGAAGTGTGGTTTTGCATTTTACTCGACTGAAAAAAAAATTGCTGAGTTCACCCTGTAAAAATAAAATGTCCTTCTGGTTATTTGTTCACCAATCTTTGCATTTGGCCATATCAGCAATTAATAGCATCTTTTAAATTGCTGATAAAATAATTGACAAGTTGGACCAAGAGCCAGTCCCTTCTCCATTCATGGAGGTGTTCTCATTATTGAGTGACCCCTTCCGCTCGTGTTAATAACATCTTACCTATGACAGAGTAGAACTTAATGAACAGAAATGTAGCTGAAAGACATGAAAGCTGGTGGATGTCATAGAATAACTGAATGGCCTGGCTTGGGAGGGATCCTAAAGATCATCTGGTTCCAAGTCCCCTGCCATGGGTCACACCAGTGACAACAGAGCACGTGGCTGAGGTACTGCCTCAGACATCTTTGTGTCATTTGATGGAGAAGGCACAGAAAAATGCCCATGTCTGAGGGAGGTAACAGGTATAACTCCCTGGTACCTTCTCAGGCTCCTTGGGTTAATAAAAAACTAAGTGTTTGCTACTCAGCTGTCAAAATATGCAGTTACTGAATATAAAGTTTATTATAATTCATCCAAGATGAACAGCTCCAGCTGCGCTGCCTTCATAAGCAGTCTAGGAATACATGAAATTTCATGTTTTTTCGTCCTTTATTACCATAAACTAACTCCAGGCTCACTTTTTGTAAATGTGAGTTTGTTTTATGTATGTATTTGCCCAAAGAGGAAAATGAGAAATTATAGGTCCTGTTCATTAACTATGAGAAATACCTGAGTTTTCTGTCATTTAACAAATACAGATAAATATGTAACCTGCTGCATGGAAAAAGTGTGAGATTATTAAATGACAGCTTTTCTATTTCTTTCCTGCAGTACTACTCTGCAGTAACAGCACAATGTGGAGATTCCTGAAAGTTTACTAGTTCGCTAGGAAGTGACAACTTTGATTTTCTGACAGGTAGTGGTGGAAGTTTGCAGGGTGCTTCCTGTCATCTCGAAGTGTTAGAATAAGGCATGCTGGTGATGAATCTGCCTCTGTAGTTTCTGAGTACCCTGTATCATTGTTCCCTTTGAGGATTTCACTGTAGCAATGTAAATACACTGTCACTGCTCTGCCTGGACAGGTAGTTAACAAATATTGACAGTACATAATCAAAGATAGCACCATTCCTTGAACACTCACAAGTGACAATCTTTCAATTTTAAATAGTGCTGGCCTGCTGGCCTGCTAAACCACTTTAAAAAGCTTTTTCCCCCCCCCCCAAGCTATACAATAATCAGCTTTTCCCTGATGTGATCTTATGTGAACGTGTCACTAGATTAAGGCTTATGCTGATAAAGTTCTTTCTGTAATGAAAAGTTCTGATTCAATATTTCAAGATTATTTTGAGAAAGAAAATGGTCTCAGGTGTTTCAGTAATGGAAATTCTGGAAAGTGAGGGCAACTGTAGATGGTCTGTGATGAACAATTTGGTTACCCTGTGCCCTGGAGGAAACGTTAGTTGGGTAGAAGTATGAAAATACAGTCTTATGCCAAGTGTATAAGTGCATTTATATAAGTGCATAAGTGTACACTTACATAAGTATGTAAGGCAGTGTTTCTGTACTTTAAAAAAAGAAAATTCCTATGTGTGTTTTGGAGATGGGGATTAATAAATTGATGAGGAGCTCCTATGGCACAGTTTTATCCACACATTTAGTGCACATGAGGATCATTAAGCTCTTGTAGAAAATCAATAGCTTGAACCTGGCCATTAATGGGTCTTTGTTTAGCTGCTGGTGTTCTGTGTGCTAATTAATGAGTAAAACCATCTCTTTAAATGTAGTTTTGTTTGTTTGGTATTTAATTTGGGGTGTTTTCTGTTAATTTCCTCTGAGAAACTGCAGCCACAAAAGACACTACATCTAGAAGTTTTTCTGTCTAACTGCCTTATTGTTCTCTCCTATTAGACCAAGCATTTACAAGTTCCCATTGCTGTCAGGCACTTTCACAACACACACTAAATCTTTATAAAGTAATCATTTTAAATTCTATGGGTGGCACAAATGGTTGGTGGTGGGGGCACTCAGCCTCTCTGATGCTGGTTCAGCTTGAACCTAAATTGCAAATATTGATCAGCTTGGCCTGGAGATACTCAGAAACAACTGGAATGCTTTTCCTAGTGGCCATGGCACATGCAACTGGATTTGACCACTGTTTGTGCTGTCTGATGTAGTGAAGGCTGAGTATTGCTGGACAGCCCTGGAAGTAGAGAAAGCTACTGCATGTTTCTGAAGAGACAGTTTTAACTTGCTGTCTTTTAACAGGTAAAATAATTCAGGTAAATTATTGACATGAGGCAGCAAAACCATGTCACTTAGTAATTGAACTTACTAAATGGTAATGTGATTAAATACCGTATATAGAATGTGGTCACCCAAAAATTGCATAAAAAAGCTCATCCTATTACATTTTTAAATAATAAATAACTTCCTTGCTTGCCGGATTTTTTTCTGCTTCCTGAGTTCATCTCATTTTACCACAATGTGAATTTCAATGTGCTGTATTTTTTGATCTCACTCCAGGACCATTGAGGAAGAAATCATAGATGAAATAAAGATAAAATAGTTTCAAATTATAATTTTTCATTGTTTCATAATCACCTGAGTCTGATCTTGGAAATAGCTGGACACTACATGACTCTTGTATCCACTGTAACAGCTGGAAATGCTCAGCATATCACAAAATTAAGTGTTAATGATGTGAGGTCAATATCGTGCAGCGGATTATATTCTGAATTTATATTCTCTCAAACTTTGTTCACTCTTTAAGGCTGTTTGTCTGTAGGAAAATATAAATTATTTGGGAACAGTTTAATAAGAATCAAATATCATGAGAATATATAAAAGCCTGTATTAAAATTCAGAAATTTCCAGTACTTTTATTTCATCTTCTTCATAACCTTGTTGGCTTTACATATATATCTAAATAAACACAGCTTTCAATTCTGTCTGGAAATACCTTTTACCTTCGATTTAATTTTCTCTGAGACGTTTATCATTATTTTGCTAAGCGTAAGGTAACAAGCATGAAGTTAGAGATTATAATTTTCAATGTGATTTTATTTAGTGCAACCTTATGTGTCAGCCCAAAAATGCAGGTTTGTATCCAGTCTGCAGTGTTTTCTCTGAATATGGAAGATCATTTAAAAGTTTAGCTGATAGTTCATCAGGGATCCAAGTGACAAATATGTTCATACTGATTCATGGATTCTGTCTCCAAGCAATGTATATGTCCCTGGTAAATGAGGCTTCTGTGTCTTTTTGGAGGAAATGTATGAGTTATGTTCTGCTGAAATATGAAATCATAAAACTTCTCCTGGTTTATAATCAATTTTATTTGAAACCAAAATGAAATATCAGACCTTTTTGGCTTCTCTTCCCAAGCATATTGTGCAGAAGCATTCTTCTATTTCCTTGACCTCCTTCTTCAGTGATCATATTATGAATAAATACTTCTCATGGTCAAATAAATTTTTAGAAGCTTCTCATTTCAGCTAGTCCATTTCAGCCACCCCAAAAGGGATGCTCAGCTGCACCCCTTTTCCTCTCTCTTCTTTAACTGTTTAAAGGACTATGCCTATCAACAAGGCATTATAGCATCTAAAATCATTCAGATTTTGTTCCTGTTCTTCAGTGAATAAAAGACAGCTATGATGACTGCTTTGTAGCAGTAAGGAACTAATTTTGTAGATGATTTATTATAACATTTTTTTATTCTAAGCTGTTAACATCTGAAAATACCTCAGATTAAGGAAAGCATACTGTAGAAATAATAATTTCAGATTCTACTAATAAATTGTTTATATAAACAAGAAGGTAAGAAAAAGGGGTCACGGAAGTGTTTTGGTGTTGTTCAATTACCTTCATTTGTAAGTGCTGCCCCGTCTGCAGGTAGTCTCTGATAAGCAGCTTTTTTGGGATAGGATTTGATGGTAATGAGCCCTTTCTCTTACCAGTGCTGTGCTAATAATAAGTGCTTTTCACTGCTTCCAAAACTACTTAGATGTTCATAAATAAGTCCTAATCTCTGTGAGGTTTACTGCATATGTTCTTAATTCTGTGGCATTATAAAAAATTAGTTTAATGCATATGTGAGAATTGAACATAATTTCTCTGTCCTGTACTGGGTGATCTGTGGAGAAAAGCATGATTGTTTATGTGTCCTTGCTGCTCTTAGGAAACGCTGTGCCACAAAATAAGGAGTGACAGTTTGATTCATGTTTCTTTAGGCATAAATGATATGTAAATGATAAAGATGCACAGGGAAAGGAAATTCCAGTTTGTTTCCAGGGATATTTTGCCAAATACTGGGCTAATTAGGAGCCTGAGCAAAAGTAATATTAAGCATTTTCCAAAGCCATGATCATCTGAAATGGACTTCTGATAGTTATGAGTTAACTGGGAGCCTTCTGCTATTTATGTCAATGTTTTTGAGGACAATACATGTAGAGTCATAAATGAAGTAAAGGCAGTTGCAGGAAGGGAGTGTATCTGGTCCATATAATAAGCTTGAGACCAGTTTAAAAATGAACACCTCTTACTATTTAAAAGCAAAGCATATGCATTATATTTTATGGAGCTGTGTTTACAATTTAAAAAGCATAAAATAGGATTAATACTGCTACTGATAAATATGGTTACTGCTAAAACCTGTAAAAATAACAATTTAAACCAAGAGCAAATAATTTTCAACAAATTTTAGTGGAACTTTCTCTTTAGAAATTGTTGGCATTTCCATAGGTTTACAGGAGTTAATCCAATAATCTACTTGTATTAATTTCCTCTACTTTTTGTCCATATTTCCCAAAGTAATACCCTTATGATACTACTTCAGATACAGAAAACATTATTTTATAAATCTCATTAAGCTTTTTTCTCATCTGTTTCAGTTTTCAGACTTTTAAAATAAGAGTTTTTCTTGTTGAAGCGTGGTGATATACAGATGTAGAAAAAAAAAGTATCTATTTGTATGGAGTCATATGGGTCTTGGGTGTATTCATTCTATGATTCTGAGATAAAATATCTTTGTTTAGGAATTTAAACAGTCCAATTGACTCATTAATTCTTCGTGAGCTATGACATTGATGGCATTTTCTGGTAGATTGCTACCCTATCAGAACATTCTCACAAAGAAAATGGATCAGTCCTGGCACATTTGCATTACTTGAGTTGTCTCTCTGACCTCCCTCTGCCCAAGTCCCTCTCAGTGGCAGAGCATGGACCTTTCCAGCTTTGGAATACCCAGCCCAGGGAGTCTTCTCAGCTATGTGATTTTACTGAATAGTTCAAAAGAAAACAAACTAGCAACCAGCAATGGCATGTGGTTGTTCAGATTTGCTAAGTTACCTGTGAAAAAACTTCTTAGGGCTTGCATATCCTTTTTATCCCCTCTCATTAATCCAGTTTTATCCTGTAATTTTGGAAAATGAAATGTTACTCTGTACCTGTAACAAGTCTTGTAAGAATTTGGTCTTTGACATATTGACAGCAGAGCTTCTTGGCAGTTATAAAACTCTAAATTTTTCACCAGTAAATAGATTATGTTTCTCTTTTCTGAGAAATATTTATTAACGCTGAAAATCTAAAACTACCTGCCACTTTAACCAAGGGGAGCAGACGTACATACTCTGGAGAACTGATAATAGCAAGCAGGAATGTTTTAATTGCCATTAACAATGGATTAACATTAAAATCCTTTCTACTCATATCACAGTCACTGTCATGTCTCGTACCACCATAATCTGACAGGAGGAAAACCTTTTCTCTCAGTTTAGTTTGGCTAATGAATCATCCAATGAGAGCTCAACCCCATATACCTCTAACACCAAGAGGGCTGATTATAACATGAAATTCCTCTGGCAGAGCAAAGGAGCTCTCTGAAATTCCCAGCAATGAAATTCCCACTCTTGGCTGTGTTGTTCATTGTTCTTGATGCAGTCAGTTGGTTGTTGCAGGTGTCATCAGGTGTTCTGTGACCCACACAGCACTGTGAGATAACATGTGTGATCACAGATGTTTTCCTTCTAAGCCAGAAGTCCTGAATGCAAACTGAAATCAATTATTAACATGTGTTGTCCCAGAAAAATGTTCAGAGTTAAAAAAACCAAAAGAATTCTGGAGCAGTCTGCCCCACTATTCCTATTTCTTTTCTTTTTTTCCTCATTTACAATGCAGAGATTAACTGTGCATGAACAGGCAAGACCTATAGACATTTTATATATGAAAGATGATACCTTTATGAGATGAGAAAAAAACAAGAGTGGTTTCCCCTATACCTGTGTAGTATTTTCAAGTGCTTCCCGCAGAGTTTCAAGAGAGACGAGCACTGCTCAACTTTTCCCTGTGTTCTAGACAAATTAAAATTTACCTGTTTTCCTTTGGCAAAAGTGGAACCCCAAATTTTAGTCATACTGAAGCACACAGGAAGCTTTTGTTACCTGGTATTTATCCAGCTGCCTTTTTTCCCCTATAAATAGACAAACCAATGATGAAAAGGATAAAAATATGTAAACAAAGTTCAAGTTAATGCAACAGCAAAACCTTAGAGAGCAATATACAGTGGGGGTAAATAAATAACTGATATATTTTTGCTGATATCTTTTTCTGTTCGATTTTTCATTCTACAGAAAGAGAATGAAATTTTCCTTTCCACTCACAAATCCTTTCCTTTATCTACCAAAATCAGGTATCATAAAATACTATTGAAACTTGCCTCTGCTGAGAAAAACAAAATCAAAGCAAACCCTGCTTTTTCTCTGAAGCATCTCTTGTAATATTCCTTAATATGTCAGCAGTCACCCACACATTCATGCAGAACTGGATTCTGTGAGCTTGCCCTATTTTTCAGCATTCATTTCACAACTTATAGCTGCAATCTCTAGTGGCCCAAAGTTTTCAGCAGACATCACTGGTTTAATCTAGCTTTGTTGAAGTTAATTTCTTTACAGTCATCTGTGAAAGTTCTTGAAATACTTGTGCTAGAGTAGTCAGCTAATGCAACTGGACAGTTCTGTAAAGATTCTTCCCAAATTCCATATAGATGCCAGTTTTGACTCTTTCATCTGGAATATTCCTGAGGTATTTCTCACTCTATAATTATACCTCTGCTCTTTGAAGCTGCTATTTCATTATTGAGGGAAGAATGATACAGTTTTCCATGAATCCATATAAAGTTCAGTTTCATTTTTCCAAGGATCAAATCTGATCAAGCAATATTAAGACAACCTTCCTACACCCATGTCCACTCACCCCCAGCTAGAAGACATTTCCTTGTAGTTCAAGTAAGTATTGCTCAAAATATCTGTGGCTATGTGGCATCACACAGACCTCATATGATTCATCAGCTTGTGACTCTCTGGAGTTTTTAACTTGAATGATTTAGATCACTCATAAAAATAGTTATTTAACCATCAATAGGAAATAAAAAAAAATATACAAAATCCCCAGCTTTACTTTCAGGTGTAATTGATTACACATAAAATCCAATAACATGAAATAATGAAAACCTGCTTTTTTTAGGCAGTCCCTGTCTCTGTGCACTGTTACAGCTGCAGTAAACAGTTTGCATTTCCTAACTGCATGTGCTCAGGAAGAGTGCAGAGTCTTGGTTACTGCTGCAGTAACGTGTTAGGGCTCAGACCAAAGGTATTTCAGGTTTTTTTTATTGCTCCACATTTGTATTGTTGCTGGTACTCCCACTAGTGCCTTGGTCTTTTTATTTTCCTTCTGACCTGTTTCACTACTGACTCCCAGATGAAAGATCTCCCCATTCCCAGATCCTGAAGTTACTCAGGTTCTCTGAGTGCTATTTAAATTCCTTTTTCATTTCACCTAAATTATGAAATGGTTAACTGTATTTTGGGAAAGAAAGGATCCTGTGCAGCCTGAATTGATATATTTTCCACACATGCTTTTCTCATGTTACAATATGACCAGTCTTTCTCTAACATTGTGTGTAATATATTTTTTAACAGTCCTTGGGTTTGTAAATGTTGAATTCACTGTCAATCCATTTCCTTTCCTCAAAAGACAGAGTACACTATCTGAAGACAAGAAGGAGGTAAATCAAATGCACAGCTTAAGAAGTGTGATGTTAATTCATTTTCTAAATCATTATTATGACTATGTGAAGTACAGCATCATTTGTTTGAAAAAATTCAGTGGTACCTTGAAATTTAGTGTTCTACAGTTTAAGCTTATTTTAAACTCACTGCAAAATTACAGCATGATGATTAGTACCCCACAGAACTTCTGATTCATGTATACTTCTATTATAGAAGAAAATTGCTGTGGACTTGATTAGGGTTTGAAATAAGGAAACAGATAGAGTGCAATCTGAATGTCTTGACATCTTCTGAACCAGTTTGAGGAAAAGTATGTCCTTCTAGAGATTTATCTCTAGTGAATCTCTTCATACCTGTGACAAATAAGACATGTTTTTCAGGTGCATAGAAGCAAACGCTGAAGATTTCAGCAAGTATTCTTCCTCTCCATTCCCTCTTGAGTAATGTCATCGAATTTCTGCATTTATACATCCCATCTCTGGAAAAAATCCTCTGTGTTCTTGCACCTCCTGAAGACTTTTTTCAAATACTGATGTGGGAGTATATCCAATAATCCTCTCTCATTGCATGTGAAAGTTGCTCCATGTCTTTGGAAAGGCAGTACCCATTCCTGTTAATTATCCCATCATGGGAATCATTCTCCCAGAGGCTTTTGTCTTCCCCTGTGTCTGGTTCCCCATTGACACTCCCTGTGGATTACAGAATCTCTGAGATGAGCCCCTCTGGGAAGTATGGCAATGTGTTGTGAGAGCTGGCCTTGGAGCTGGGACATCAAGGATTTTATGGCTGGCTGTTACATAGGCAGGCAGTTTCTCCGAAGGTTTATATCAAGAAAACTTGAAGTTTAATTATGTTAACAACATTTTGAGGTTTTGGCTGCTTGGAGCTGTACTACATGGTGCTATGTTGCAGTGCTCGTGGGCACAGGATTAGTTTTCTCCTGGCACTGGACAGGAGCAATATAGATGTGTTCCAGCAGAGAATATGGGTGACTTTCTGCAGATGCCTTGCACAGACTGATCAGAAAAAAACCTCCCGTGTTCAAAGGGATGAACTCTAGAGTACATAATTTCATTCAAAAATGGAATGTAGGATTAGTTGACAGCATTCTCTTTTAAAAAGAACTCTTATTTCTGTGTAATAACTAACGCTCATGTTTTGTTCTCACAAATCAATATTCTGTTCCAGTAATCATCTGAAAATCCAGACTGAATATTGTGTGGTGAAAATGTATTTCTTAGCACAGTAAACACAAATTTAACATTAATATTTATTTGCAGAATGCCACTTTTGAAAGATATAAGATAAAAATCTGTGAAATATGCTTAAACTGGAAGTTTATCTGCTGAAGTTTCAGAAACTCTTATATTCAGCTTACTTTGGTAGTGGTTTGTGATGGGAATACAGCCATGTCTGGAGTGCTGTGTCATGCTAAGGACTCAAAAGACCTTATACCAGCAAATGTTGTTCCAACAGTGCAAATTCAAGCATTGTTCAGTTCTAAATAGCAGTGGGCCTGAAATATGTCCCTAGATGTGAATCTGAATGGAAGTGCCTCCCTTTACTTTGGCAGCCTAAAAATTGGTTGTTAAGGCAAATGCTTCTCTGTTGTTATGGACAGAATTTACTGACAGCTTTTTTCTTACAGCTGATTGATAGGCTGTTTCCAGAGGTGGAATTATTGTCCTTGCCTGTGTGGATAGACCTGAGATGTCTCCAGTTGTTATAGATAGGTATGGGGTTTTGTGTGTAACTTTTTGCACAAGGCAATATACTTATGCCAGGGTTCAAATGTCCACAGGAACCTTCACGAACATAAAAGTTGCAAATCTGTGTAATTGGCATGCAGATTAATTCAGTTCAAAGGGAAGCTGACTGCTTAAAAAAACCTTGAGTTCCAGTATCTTGTAAAAGATAAATCGCAGAAAGTGGATACTTGTTCCTTTGCATCCTTTGATTGTTTTGCATAATCAGTAGGAACTCCTAATGGAAGTGAAGGCAGTGAGGGGCTGTGTTCCATTGTGCTTGCTTTCTTTAGGAAACAGTAGGTTTACAGCTGAAAAGTCAGCTTTGTTTATCAAACTCTGGTGTGCACAGTGCCAATTTTTTTTTTTTTCTTTTGGCTCTTTCCTACCTATTGCCTTTAAAAATCACGTCTGACATTTTTAGATGCAGACCGTGCGTGAGAGCACAGTGTTAGGGGAAAAAGAGGGGAGTGAAAAAGGGACCACTGGGGTGTCCTGGCGCAGGCTGGGCACAGCTCCCCTGGCGCAGTCCATGGCACGGGGGTGCTGCGGCTGGCACGGTGGCTCTGTCCTCAGCTGCGCTCGTCTCCTCGGAGCTGGCCGGGGAGCACACGGGATCTGACCTTGGAGTGGCACCCAAGCCCTGGAGCGCTGGGTAGGTTCCTTTCCTTCGCTTCGCAGCCCCTGAGCAGAGCTGTGCTTAGGTCCTTGTCAGTGCTGGCGTTGTAACGGCCTCTGGCTTCTCCAGAGCGTCAGTCTGCAAAGGAAAAATAATGCCAAGCGGGAATTTATGGGTCTGCCTCTGTGAGTGAGAAGGTAGCGTAGAGAAATGGTCCCCAAGCGTACAACTGGCTTTAAGTGGCTCAGCTGCTTTGCTGCATTTGAGTGACAGTGGCATTAAGGCAGCGCAGATCCCAACTATTCATCTTTTCTGGGTAGAGCAGCTGTCTTTCAGTAACAGCTAGAGGAATGCAGCTCTCCTCTATGACACTGATGTCAGGCAAGCTCAGATAGGAAGGATAATAGGTTCATGCATAGAGGATTACATTATTTCCTTTACCTTAACAACTGACTAAGGTAAGAGGTAAATATTTATTTGCCATCTAGAGATATTACATATTTCTTATCATTTAAGTTAAAATCAGAGTTAAAAAAAAATAGATAAAATCTGATTTTACCCTATCTGTATATTTTACAAATACATTAATTTCCAGATGAATAATTCAAACCAAAGGAATATTAATACACTAATTCCACTTAATTAATACTAGGAATGTATGAACTGAGAATGGTTAAGGAAATATTTTCCCTTTATCCCCTGTCCATCTCTTTTCTCCCCCCACCTCCCCCCCATCTCCCTTACCCATAGTCTTTGGATTTAAGTAGCGTATATATCCTGCAGGAAAACTAAAGGTTAAGTTTCTGTTTAGGATGGAAGTGCTAGCCCCTGAGAAGAAAACACATGAAGAGAATGAAGATTTGCAACAGTATCCTCAGAAGCCTGCAAGCTGTAAGAAAATGCTTAGGAATTGCTGCTTGATAAAGCGAATTTTTGCCTGGAAAAGTTTGAGCTCTAAAGGTACCTTTTCTATTGAAAATTTTAGTGTAGGAGAAATTGTTGTCCTTCCAAGAATTCTGAATTTTTTATACAATGGTATTACTGAATTTAACATCAGTCAAGTTACAGGTACAAAAAGTCTCTGCTGTCTTGAGTCTATTGTGCGAGGAGATTAAAAATGGTACAGCTTTGATTGAGGTGCTTTATCATAATGTGATAAAAATAATTGTACTGCAGGTGTATTCATTTTGCAGCACATAAAAATACGTGGTCTGCAGAAAAAAAAACTCCTTCAGTCAGAAGATAAATGAGTAAATGTAAAATCCTAACAATTAGATGTATTAATTTATCAAGGCCCAGCCCAAAATTCTGTTTTGATGAGTAAAACCTCCTTTCATTGTCAGAGTATATTTGCATGGAAATTCCAGTATCAATCCCTTTGTCTTTGAGGAAATGAAGAAAGGAAACATTCTGTCACGTTTATACATGATGATGTTATGTACTGTATTTATTAATAAATACTAAAAGAAATGCTTCTTTTTTAAATTAGAAGTTGGCTGTGAACTATCTCACAATTGAAAGTTGAACTCTTTTATGAATAATAAATTAAACAACAACTGTCTTGAAGTGATGGTTAATCTGCTTCACATCATTTCCTTCAGGAACATACAAACAGCTAAGAATTTTATTCACCACATTCCTTTTTTTACCATTGTATTTGTACTTTGCAATGTTATGCAAAAACAGGAGGAAAAACACTGCCTGAAACAATTCTTTTGCATTTTGGCAGCATTTTTCATTCCCTCGTTTATGACAGAAACAAACAAACAAACAAACAAACAAACCAACCCCAAACCAGGTCCTCACTATATCCAATTTGTGTCAAACAGAATGAAAAGAAATGCATGACATTGCTTTGTCATGAAGAGCTAAGGCACCGTAACCTGAGTGTGTGATATGTTGCTTTATTTACACATTTATTTTAAAGGCTATGCTCTAGTAGCTTAGTTCCAGCTTTTAGAAACAATGTCCTGGTTAAATATGACCTACCTTTGGTTTTAAACTGCACTGATCTCTGCATTGTCCAAATAAAATCTAAGCGTAAACATTTAGCTATTCTCAGCCACTCATTTAAAAAAGTTTAAGTTCATTTTTTCAACAAATGGCTACTTTAATCACATGTATATTATGGTGTGCTAAATACAGGTTTGATTTCCTATTATTGTTGCAGGTTGTATCTATAATTTGCTGCACTTTCTTTTTTTTTTGGTTTTTTTTTTGTATTGTTAGTGGTGCTAATGAGGCAAAAATAGGTTTTCTGTAACTCTTTCAAAATACTCCTCCTTCTGTTCATGTGAATTTTTAAAATTTTTTCCCCTGGATTATTTATCATCAGTCTCAGTAGCTTGAAGCAATCACCTTTCTAGAAATGATGAGTGAATCTAAAGTAAATTGCATTGAAGTTTATAGGTCTGATTCTTCGATACCTTCAAACTGGCTAATAATCTACACCTCCAGAAAGGGTCTTAAAACAGTCAATAGGTGATGATAGAATTAAGGATTCATTTTATTTGTGGAAAAGTGAATTTGCAGACAGACGAATTACTGTAAAATCGGGCTCAGTTTTAATCTGGCAGAGACAGAATCAGAATCTGACACATAGTTAACTCAAAATGAAACCACTGATTTTGCTGTATGCAGTACCAGATGATAGAAAGCATATTCCCATAGGGATACCTTTACAAGAAGATTTGAATATTCATCAGGATCAAGAACACAGACATTCTGAGGTGCTTTCTCCAGCACTGTGCTGGTGTCCAAGGTGCCCTCACTGGCCAGATAGGTTTTGTTGGGCTGCAGTGATAGAGCATTCCTGGTACTCATGACAGTGCTGTGGGAGCTGAGAGCAGGAGGCCAGAGCTGCTTGCTCAGTGCCTACTGTTTTCTGTGGGAAGAATGAGAGTGGGCTTGCAAATCACATTGTGGTGGCTCATTCCCACTTAGATGTTCTTTTACACTAATCAGATTCCCCGTTGGTTATCTTAATCTAAATTACACTGGTGAAGTGGTATGAAAATAGTCATTAGGCAGTTGAGGTTGCAGTTTAGTATTTAAAAATAACTGAAATTCTTTGTTCGTATTTCTAAAAGATCATGATAGCCCTAAGTACCAGATTATTTTGTAACTCATTGCCCTTGTAACTGTTTGTAGCTGAAAATGCTGGACAGTAATGGATATTTGATCTTTCTTTTAAAAGAGATACCATTTCTCCTCTACAATTAATTTTTCACATTTTATTTTATTTGTATAATCTTGCAGCTGAGTTTGTCAACATGTTTTAACTTCATAGAATTAATTATTCTTTCGGAAACAATTTCCATTTATGAATTTGAAGCAGGAAAATAAATATTTGATTTACTGCAATGTTGGGATGATTTAACTCTATTTTCAGAATGGAAAATCTTCACTCTCATGCTAAAATTTTAGAAAATTGTCACACTGGGGATGTCTTCCTACTCTTCCAGTTTCAAAATGTGGAAATAAGAAGAATGTTATTTCATAAGTACCAGAAAGATAATTATCCTCAACCCTTTTTGATGTAGAATTTAAACAGCATGGATTCAATGCACGAGTGCATCCTCAAAAGGATGATCCAAGAGAATTTTTAAAAAAAAAGCACTTTCTTGTATTTCAAAGAAAAGTAAATGGAATAACATGGTTGTCAATGGGAGAACTTTTCATGCTAAACCCAGTATTTTAATCAATGCTCAAGGCTCGGTTATTTGACTAATTCCATCAGACAGTAGTTTCAGCCAGCAGGTATCTTGTAACTGAGGCCAGAGGAACAGACTACGGCAGTGCCAGGAGTGCATCAGTGAGAGCTTGATGTGCAATAAACTCTGAGCCCAAGTTTAAAGGACATGTTGAAAAACTTTCTATTTGAAACGCTCAGTTTCAAAAATGGGCAGCCCTGAAGTGTCCTCTCACTAAATTGGCAGTCTCCTCAGCTAACCTAGGGCAGTTATGAGTCTTTCACGATCATTCTATGCCATGAATATGCATTTGCTGCAGATTTTGTAAAATGCAAATGAAAGACACCAAGAGGACAGCAAGTTGTCTGTCATGAAGATAAATTTGGAGGCATTGTAGTGCTGACTCTCTATTTCATACTGCTAAAATATTATACATAATCAATTGTTTATTTAGTTTTTTACATTGTTTGTGTTTCCTCATATCACATATTTATGAGTTGAGGTATGAGTGCTTTAGGAATAATCCCAAGCTGTCAATCATTGTGTGTGTTTTTCCCTGTCAAACAGTACATTTGACAAAGTAGATATGGAAAAAATAGCCCAAGTAATTTCAGAGCTAGTTAAAATTCTGCTCTGCCTAGGATACTTCATACTGTCTCAGACCTTAAATAGCTCAAAAATTCCTGCTGAAGATTGTCAGTACCAGATTTTTAAATATGGACTTCATGTGAAGAGTGCAGTAGTTTGTCTTCTGCAGCCCATTTGCCTTTGCTTGTCCTATGCAAATAAGTTGATCACTGCTTTGAAATCTAGTCACATCTCGGGGTCTCTCAAAGACCATGATAATCTTTTTCCCTACTTGTTAAATATTAACAAAAATATTTATTCATGGAGTCCTTTAGACTAAAATATTTTTCCAATGTCTCTCAGCATTACCTGCTGGGTGCTTTTCTTTTGAGCAGTGAAGTGATGAGGCAAAGACAGCATGTAAGGTAGAAAGTGATGACATCAGGATTGCATACAGGATTTGCATTCCACTATCAAAGCCTTCAAATGCCTTAATTAGAAAGCATCATGACTCATGAAACAGGATTCTTTTTCCTAACTTGATTACTGTAGCAAAAATATCTTTTTTGTTTGTTGTGCATGGAGTGATAGTTCCTGAAATCTTCCTGGTCCTAATTAACCTTCCTTACAGGATAAATTTTAAATAAATGGTGTAGATAAAAGTGTCAGAAATAAACAATAAATAATAAATATTCAGTGTCAGGAATACCATATACTCCTGACTTCATTCCCTTGTCCCAGTAGCTGCTCTTAACTAACAGTTAAACCTCTCCTAAACCATGGCTGATATACAGTTCAGATCTTAACTTGTCTAGTAATTGAATTTTTATGGCCTGTCAGATGTGTCCATTTTAATTTCCTATCATTTCAAACTATATCCTGTAGTTTTTGTGGTTTTTTTTTTTCCCTCATCTGTCTCATAGATGCTTTAAGCATTGTTTCGTTTCTGTTAAAATCGCAGATTTACCTTTTTATAGGCACTAGGAAACATTTTTCCTATGTGCCTATAGAACTGCTGTTCATATGGCTTTGGAATTTTGAGTCTGAAAACCTCTAAGAGAAAAAGAAGAGGTGGGGGAGGAAGAGCGAAGAAAAAGAAGTAGGGATTGAGGAAGGGATTGAGAGAGAAATTGTGGAGAGACTGAGGACTCTGTCCCTTGCTGAATTTCTCCTTTCCGTTCTAGGTGCTGAGCATATAAATAATTGGATCATAACCCTTTGCAATATTTCTTGAATGCTGAAAAAGGAGGCTTTGCAGTCTATTATAGCATGTATTAATGACTGAAGAGATTAACATATCTGAGATTTTATGCTGTGAACACAAATGTAGAAATCCATTTAAAAATGGAACCTTTAATAGTTTTAGGCAATACAGAAATCTTTATTTTGTAAAAACTATGAAAAGAAGTTTGCTTGAGAATTCAAAACAAGCAATGTTTAGTCCACTTCATCTATTTGAAATATTTATTGAAACGTTTTAGAATTTGATGCTGCTGCTCTTGCTGTACATGTTATTCTGAAGTAAATTTGCTACTGAGGAAAACTTAAAGGGCAAAAAGCTTATTAATTTTATGTCTTTGAATGATATTTTTTTCACAATTAATTAACATTTCTCAATATTGCTTTGCATATTTCTTTAATGACAGTGAAACCTGAATTAGCACTGTTTTCTTATTTGTCTCTCGTAAGTCAAGGTTTCATGTTGCCTTGTACCTTCTGGCTCTCCGACCTAATGATCCATTTTGTGTTATGAAAGTTTTACCTTCTGAACAAATATTGAATACATTGTATATAAACATTTTTAAACTAAATTAACTGGATGGAAAATGTGAATATAATCCATTTAAATGTAAAAGTTTTGTTAAGTGGACATTCTGTATTTATTTCAATTTTTTTTCCTTGAAATCAATATAGGATTCTATTCTTAGCTAAATAATTCTTCACTTAGAGTAAAGATGTAGATGTATATATTTACTGAGTATGAAGAAGCTGTTTTAAAAATGCTAAGAAAAGAAAAAAAAGATGAGGGGTAATAATCTATTTTTGAATTATCTTTTTTTTGCTTTACACTTAAGCCTGTTCACCTATTATAACCTCAGACAAAGGAATTTGTATTAAGTTACCTGGCAAAAAGGGGCACCTTGTAGTTTGTTCCCTTCTTGCCAAATCCTAACTCTGAAAGGCAAATCATGACAGTAAAATTAGAGGCTCTCCCTGGTGAAGGTAATTTTCTTTTACATTTGTAGCATGGAGATATCTAATCTCAATAAGACTTCTAATACTCTCTTCAGGGCAGCAGTAATAGTTAATGTCACAAATTACCAGGAAGGTGTACCACTATTTAGGAATTCTTGCTGTCTTTCAGAAAATTAAAATGGGAATTGGAAAAACATGGATTCTCGTGGTTTAGAATCATTCCGGATTAATGTTTTGGAAAGGGCTTTTACTGTGCAGTTGTGTAGAGACTTGTTAAACTGAGCATTGCATGTAGCTAATGGAAATGTGAGGCTCTGACAGACACTTTTGTATGTATAAAATTATGTCACCTAATTTTTGGATTGAGACAGTGTAATAGTCATTCTCCTTTATTTCTTGTAAAAAACACCCCATAGACATGTATCTTATAAAGCTTTTGGTTCTTCTTAAAGTTTTAAAATTAGTAGTTAGAGGCCATAGTCATTATGAAAAATCTTGCAGCTTTACTCCATACTTAAAAGGTTTTTAAATATTTCCAAACTTTCAAATAAAGTGTCCAAACACTTGCAATAGCCACTAGTTTACAGTCTGGGGAAAATTAATACCTGCATTAACTGGAAACGGTTATTCGTGTCTATAAAAGTAATTATCCATAACTAAATTCTAAAGATGCTTGATACAAAGATATCAATTTGCAAAGTGCAGATTATGAAGTCAGTTCTCCTTAGCGTGAATGTGCCTGTTATGTAAGGAGGATGATATTCCATGGAAATCAGATTTCCTCAGGGTTTGACATTCAAAGGGCAAAACATGCTCCACAATTAACCCCTGAGAAATAAGGCTCAGAAAGATGTGGGTGTATCACCTCATGGAGTTTCTGCTTTATGCTTCCCTGGATATATAAACATTGCACTACAAGGCCTGCCTCTCCTTTTCTCTCAGAGGTTTGTTTCTTTCACATCAAAATGGATTTTTATGGTGTCCTGCAATTGCCACCTTTCTAATTCCAGTGTTGCCATTATCAGGAGGGACGTGATGCTGGAACATGAAGCCTTAACTCATGGCAGGTTGCTGCCTAAAACTCTGCATTTGCAGAGCAGTAAATTGAACTCAAGAGATTTTTTGCTCTTTGTGTCTCTTTCTTTTCCTACTGACCAGTATTAGCATGAAGCTGTTTGCATAAGTGTCCTAAAAATGCAAAATTTTAAATTAGCTCTAATTAAGAGCTATGAACTCCATTTTATAAACTGTTTAGTTTTTGATTAATCATTGCAAATGAGTGTTCTCTTTCCATATAAAAAGCATGAGGAACCATCAAGCTGGCTGGAACCTTTTCAGGAATGTCACTCTGGACTCTGCATAGTGAAATTTTTTTTTTTTTTTTGAGATCATTAATCCTACTTACCAATGATAAAATTATTGTTCAGTCAGTTTAAAATATTAAAACACAATCATCTTCAGTTGGGCTGAAGAATGTAAGGAATAGCTGATTAACTACTTTTAAATTGGCTAGTTATATCAGAAATATAATTTTCTCTAATTTTTCTTGTTTCTCTAGCAAAATTAGAGTTACTGGTTCAATATTATGCTGATATTTCAAAATTATTAATTGCTCTACAATATAGAAATTATATTCTCTGAGGATGAAAGCAAGCCATGAAGTTCTGACCTCTCAATTGGAGAATCTGATGTCTAATTTTGTTTCCCCATATTTTCCTTCATTTTTACAAAAGAAAATGAAAAGAAAAAGAGTGAGAAGTGTTGCTAATTTATTGAAAATCTGTTAACTAAAAATCAAGTTCTAGCAATCTAGCAGGGTTTGGAATAGAATAAATAGTAGAGGTTTGCTACTTTTGGAAACTTAAATATATCCTGTAAGAAACCAGTATATATTCCTATTAAGTCTCTGTACTTACAGTATCTTTGATTTTTACCCTGTCTGCCAGCTGCTGATTTTTTATTTAAAAACTTTTTATCAATCCAAAACTAATAGGCCAAAGAAGCATATTAGATTAAGTGGAAGGACTTTTATATACATGGCATACTTAGAAAATTGAATAAATCTTTAAATATCTTGCCACTTTCCATCTGGGCATTATTCCAGCAATTTAAATGACTTAAAATACTGATAGTATTCCAGATTAAATGAGAGTTCTGAATGTCTGTTTATAAATGGCATAGCTCACAAAGAACTGAATTTGTTGTGGTGGTTGGTGAGATCAACATTTTGTTTACCGAATTTACTGGGTATTAGTGCAGTATGACACAACTGCATTTGCAAGTGTCTGTCCCTGGAAAAAATCCTGTGGCTGGAAGGAGCACTTCTATTGCAGATCAAGGTAGCTGACAGAAGCAGCTTCTTAAAAGAAGTATGCAAAACCAGAGTTCTTTTAGTTTTGTTTTGGGTTTTTTTTTATCATGCTGAATCATTATGACTCGATAAGTATTTGCAAAAGATCAAAATAAAAGGAAACCCAGCATATCTCAGAAGTGAAAAGTTAGGGCAGAAGAAATGAGGGAAAAACAGTAGGAAATGACAAAATTGCATTTTGCTTTGTTTGCTCCTGCTATCCCTCCCCCCCTTTAATTCAAATTCTTGTTTCCATGGGAGTCTGCAGTGCAGTCTTGGTAGTTCTGACACACAACAGTTCTGACAGGATAGATGTGCCCTTCTTTCAGCCCAAAAGGGGTAACTGAGAGGATATGGGGCTTTTCATTGTTGCAGTAATGCTGCCCTGCTGGCACCTCCCTGCTGTTCCTCCCAGTAGCATTATCTTCTTGGCAAGGAGATGTGGTCTCAGTTATTCTTAAACTTTCTTCCTCATCCTTTCTGTGTGCAAGAAACTAATGAAAAGTCAATAAGGAGGTGAAGTTCTTCACCAAGCCATCTGAATGTTTAGTGGGCTCAATGACAGCATTAGTCATATGTGGCAACAGTGCAACTGAATTTTCCAGATCACCCCAGCCAAATGCCAGCAAGCCTATACTGTGTAGGAACGCAGAAGTCAAACTTGGCTTCACATATGTCACAGAAAATGGTGAAAGAAATACTGAGCTACCTGTGTGCTTTTTGCACTCTTCTCTGCAACCCTCTATGTTTGAGGCCAGCCTGATTTCTTTGATATACGGGGTGGGAAAAGGAAAATTATAATAGATGAAAAAGTTGAAAAATTTTATTACCTGTAATACTGAATATCCTTTTCTAAAACATCATTTAATTTGTGTTCTCTTTGGTCTTATGAAAGCAAGATACTTGAAAGGGTTGGGCTTATCATTCTCAGCAGTAGAGAAAACCTATTTCTGACAATAAGAGAACTCAAGGTCTAGAGCAATATTAAGGTGAAACTGGTTTCATCACCTCCTGCTGGCATAAGCATGTGCATAGGTTCAAGTAGACTTGAATGTAACAGCAAGGAATGCCAGCAAGAAAGGATAGTGGTTAAACCTCTGTCAGCTCACATCACCAAGTTCCTCTGAATTGAATTAACATCACTATGTCTGACTTCCTTGTTGTACTTATTGTATATACATATTTAAATCCCTTAAAATGCTACGGCATCTATCAGCTGAGCTGTTATGAATTTCTCTGTTTATCTTTGTACGTTTGTGTTTGTCTTTGCTGGTTGAGAGGTAATATTTTTTAACTGAGGACCATTCAGTTGACAAGAGCTACCCTTTCCAAGCTGTGATAGTTTCACTGCTTAAACTAAGTCCTTTCACTCATACCACTTCTGATGAAACTGGGATGAAAAGTGACCAGTGAGAAAAATCAAACCTAGATGGAGTAGGTAAATCATCATAGTATCTCCCTACAGTAACATAGAATTCATTCTTGTGTGTCTGAATCTCAATATCCTCTGCTGTGAGAAAACACAGAAATTACTCCATCTCCTCGTAGTTTTGAATTATATGGGGACATAGTAACTGTACTGCACCTATCTGTTTATTTCTTTCCTTGCTGTAAATTTGTCTGAAACCAAAACACCTGTACTTTTAGTACAAAAATGTAGGGGGATACAATATAAGAAAATAAAGTTAGTATAGAAAGTAATCTTACCCCTAAGGAGTTGCAGCTGGGCCAATTATCAAAGATTAGGAGCAGGCCTGACTTTAACAGGCCACAGCTGTAAGCAATGAGAAGAAGATGCTATAAAAGAGTGGGGTGGCTGGGTGAGAGGGGAACTGGAGTTAGGTAGCTGCTTTGTGAAGAAGAATGAGTCAGTGCTCAGAGGAGCTGCTCACAAGAAACACCAAGGAGGTATGAAACTTTTGTAATAAGGAGACAGCAGTATGGAGTCCCTGCAATAAGATGACTATGCAAGAACGATGCAATTCCATAGTTGTTGAGTGAGCAATTTAGAAAATAGGTAACAAAACAGGATATAAAAAGGAAAAGAAGTCCATATGGTTAATTTATGCTGAAGAACCGGATTTCTTCTCGCACAGAGCCCCTGTGTCATAGAATATGCTGAGTTGGAAGGGAACCATCAAGATCATTGAGTCCAACTCCTGGCCCTGTGCAGGACACCCCAAGAGTCACACACTGTGTTCCCAACAGTGTTGTTCAAACACTTGAACTCTGTCAGGCTTTGTGCTGTGACCCCTTCCCTGGGAAGCCTGCTCACTGTGCCCAAACACCCTCTGGGTGAAGAACTTTTCCTTTGTATCTGATGTCTAACCTAAACCTCCTGATGTGATTTGAAAGGAGTCACTTATGAAAAATTTTAGGTATTGATATTATGTGTTTCTTGTTTTCTGAGTGAATCCTTGGCATTTGACTTGCAGAATATTGAACACTTAGACCATGAATAACTAGGCTTTGAACATATATGAAAGGTTGTGTATTAGGCACTGTGAAAATGAGCTTCCATGAGTTTCCTACCAAGTGCCCAAATTAGTCAATACCTTTGATCTTAATCTCACAGTGCCTCTATTCTGCATAAAGTAAGTATAATAATAACCTCTCATCTCACAAGGATATTTTGAATATAAATGTAGTAATGTTTGTGAAGCACTCTGACACTGCAATGAGGAACATCAGAGAGAAATCTGTTTTCAGAACAGATTTTCAATAGCGTTTGATAAGCAAGTTATGGGGGCTCAAAATGAGGAAAGTGTGAAGTTTTGAATTTGGTAAATGGCTAATATCCATGAATTAAATTAACTTATCAAAAGAAGCTCCTGTTCAAACTAAAGCACATCATCATGTCATTAAAAGGTTGCACCACAATGCATATGTAGAAAGGGGCTGAACTAATGCTGTTAGGATTTATGATCACGGTACAGTTCTTTTGATGTGTACTTCCCATGTAATTAATATATGTACCAGTATTTCTGCGTGGGAAGCATTCATAACATCAGATAACATAAATTCAGATCTTGGCTTGTAGTACAGCTTAAAAGCAAGGGTAATGTGATTGATCTAAGCATCAATCCCTATTACAAGGGGTGAGGGCTACAGAAGGATGTGCACCTTTCCCTTAATTGTGTGATGCTAAATTTTGGCTTACTAGAATGAATGAGAATCTTGCCATTAAATCTCACTGTAAAGGGAATTTCACTCAATTGCTTTATATAAATAAGCTTATTCTGATAAGTTAAATCTTTATCTAGGAGAACAAAATTCCACCAAACTTTTAGCTTTGTAAAATTACCTTTTTAATGAATATAGTATTTATTTAGAAGGAACATTTTGGGGAAAGAATATTTTTTTTTAGTTGATTCTGTGCTTTTTGAATAAAAATAGTAACAAAATAATACTCAATTTTTGCTAGAAATGTTTGGTGTCTCATTTTGAACATGATGCCAGTACTTAATTTATAACCTCATTTAAACTATTTCTTTACTTCATTTTATACGCTTCAAACTATAAAATCTCCAAATCTTGAGAAAAGAGAGGAAGTTTTAGAATTTTTTATCACCAAAATCAAATCACAGAAATGGGAAAGAAACCCAATATAAATTTATTTTTATAATTCAGTTAAGCTACAATTGAATCTATATAAAAACTAATCAGTATACTATAATTGAAGAGATATTTTTGGACCAATGTACCAGCTGGTATCACAGATGGTACAGATGGCATAAAGCTCTTTAATGAGACAAAGATAATGTGTTGGCACAAAGGAAGTTGAGTATATGAACATGTGATTTTTCTTTCTGATTATAAAATGTCTAAGCAGTGTAATTTTAATTGATACACAATTGATACATTTGTATTCCACAAATTGGGTAAATACTAGGATTAATACTTTGCAGTCAGTGACATCATTATAACCTTAGGTTGTTCTGGAAAATCTTGTATGCCATAGTAGACAACAACTTATTAAACAAGGTGGTTGGAAAGAAAGAATTGCAAAGCAAGTTTGATATTATTTAACCTACCTGATGGGTTTAATGGATAAATTTATGGAAATATCTGAATTCCTCATAAAGGTTTTATTCCATGAGCTTTTATATTGGTATAGACATGGCAAGAAGTATGATAGTGGTATTGGCAGTGAAGAGTCTTGTCTTGTTGTTTGGCCCCCTGAGCAGAGCCTGGCTCCGTGCTCCTGCCACCCTCCCTCAGGTACTGACAGACATTGATGAGCTCCCCTCCCAGCTGTGTCTTCTCAAGGCTGAACAGGCCCAGCTCCCTCAGCCTGTCCTCACAACAGAGCTGTTCCAGTCCCTTCAGCATCTTTGTCCCCCTCCTCTGGGCCTGTTCCAGGAGCTCCATGTCTCTCTGGTCCTGAGGAGCCCAGAACTGGGCACAGAACTCCAGATGAGCTTCACCAGGGCTGAGTAGAGGGGCAGGATCACCTCCCTCAGCCTGCTGGCAATGCTCTCCCTAATGCACCCCAGGCACCACTGGCCCTCCTGGCCACAAGGGCACTGCTGGCTCAGATCCTTCTCTGCAGAGCTGCTTTTCTCTGCTGGTGCCTGCACCTATTCCTACCCTGGTACAGGGTCCTGCATTTGCCTTTGTTGAATTTCAAATGGTCCTTTCCTGCCCATCTCCTCAACCTGTCCAGGTCCTTCTGATGGGATGCACAGCACTCAGGGGTATTGGCCAGTCCTCCCAGCTTTGTGTCATCCATGAACTTGCTGAGGAGGAATCTGGACCTTTATCCAAGTAATTGATGAATAATTAAACAGTACTGGGCCCAGTACTGAACCTTGGGGGTTATTACCTGTGACAGGCCTCTAACTAAACCCATGCTACTGATTACGACTCTGGGATCTGTTTTTCAGACAGTTTTCAATTCATCCTGCTGTCCACTCACCCCATCCACAATTCCTGACTTTACTTGTGACAGTTGTGAGAGGCACTGCTGAAAGCCATACAAAAGTCAGGATAGACTATACTTGCTGCTCTTTCACATCAGATCCTGGATCTTGTGGTTGAAACAAAGCTAATAAAGCTGTTTGGCTGGGACAACAAATCGTTGCATTCAGTCACCAATCCAGAAGAAAAATTGTGTAGCTTAAAGCCCTGAGGGAAACCTCGTGAAGGGAACAATTGCCCTCAGGACAGGGCAAACTCTGCTGGGTACCTGATTGATCAGGAGTTGCAACATTCCTCCAAATGGCCATGAATGGAGTCATATCCAAAATATGGCCTTCTCACAACACCTCAAAGTTCTAACACAAAAAGGAAAATTTTCTTGCCTTCTTTCAGTATCATAAAGTCCATTTATCCACCGGTCCACACAATAGACTGTTGCGCCATTGCTCGAGGAGTCAGAATGCAGAAGGTCTGCATTACATCTCAAACTGAGTGGTTAACTTTTTGTTTGCAGTAACCACCAGGGTACCATAGCCCTGTTTCTAAGGACAAGATGCATATGAAATTTTTTTGAGCAGTTTTTAGGTTTGATCTTCCTTAACTCCAGCTGCACTAGAAGTAAAATTGAAAACTTACTGAATTTTTACCGAGCAGGGACATTTATCAGTGTGTTTCAGTAGCTCATAAAATAATTTGATGTTAACCATAGAATGTAGCATCTGTTGTCAGAGCGAATGTGATTGTCAGCTGCCTTTCTTTCATGGCATTAGGCATTTGAAAATAGTGCAGGAAATTATTTATTCTTTTTGCTTAATATCAGTTATAGAAATATTCTTAACCTTCCTCAGAGAAGTGCAGGTGTCTTTGTTCTTGCCTCTGCCTGCTGCACAACAGAGCTCAAGTTACGTTCTTTGTTGCCTTTCACTTTTTGTAATAAGATGCACTTCTGGAAATCAAGTAAAAAAACCTGCCAATTGAGAAATAATATTTAAACCCCTCTTTATGCCAGAAATGAAGTACTTCACTAAGAAAAAGGCTGTGGGAAATAAACCTTCTGCATTGCATAGACATTGAATCTCTCAGCTTTTCTAAACACTTCACAATGCTCTATGGGATCCTCAGGGTGAATTTTCTAATCATTTTTAGTTATCTTAATTTCAAGTTTTATCAAAATATTCAAGTTCCAGGTAAGAAGTTTTGCATAATTACTTTTCATTAATTTAGTAAATGCTGTATTTTTTTAGATTTTCTTCCAAGTAAAAAATTGATTATCAAAATACTGTATGAATTCAAAAATTCCTTTATTTATAATTATTCCATAAACAGCAGTCATATTTAGAGGAAAAAATGGCAAGTTACATTAGTAAGGTGATGAAATATTTCCCCCAAATAATATTTTGGGATCATTATAATGTACTATTTTGGTAAATTAAGTGTCAAAAGCATGTAATAAAGCAGTCATATTTGAATTAATTACATAAGTTAAAAGTATCAGAGCCCTAAGTTTTGGAAAAGTTCAATGGTTCCATTTATATTTTTTTCTTACCCTATAATACAAATATTCTTTCAATTTTGCAGTAGCTTCTGCTGTGATGACTTATTTGAAATACAGCAGTTGGTTTAGGACTATAAAAATATATTGAAAAGGGACAACTAAAGTTTGTGGAGCTGTAATAAGCAATTTTTTTTTAATGTGTAAGTATATGTTCTGATGTTTCTAAGGTAAAATATTCACTGAATGTATGTTTCCCTGAGATATGTAAACTAAGAACAGAATGTCTTCTTTCACCTGATCAGCTTAGGAGCGAAATGTGGGTCAAACCATGGAGGTGGATATAGAGACATTAGTTAGTTATCTGCTTCATCATCCCCATACAGATGTACCAGGAATCCAGCTCTTTCTGTGGACAGTGATAAATTATGCAGAGATATCGAGGCTGAGTTAACTCTGCAGTGGGAAATAATATGCAAGTGCTCATGCAGGACCCTCTTCACTTGGCTAATTAGCCAACTGAGCAATGCTAACTATAGCAGGCATTGTGCCATGTAAGCAGAGCTGCACTGCTCCTGAGACACAGCCACTGCCTGTACACAATGCTATTTTTGGGAACCGTGAACTTCTCACCGCTTATTCAGAGTGAGCAGCATGCACCTAGCTCCCCCCTGGAGTGCAGAGAAAGAAGGCTGCTTCACACAGGAAAAACATAAAAGAGATAAATGGCATTGAGTTTCTTTCACCTGTGGGCTGGGTCTCCTGGAGGTATACACAGAGTCCCAGCCAGCGGCTGCTGAGATTGGTCTCTGTGGCAGATCTGCCAGGCTGCAGTGTGAGCAATCTGTTTTCTTTCCTGTCGTCTCTAAAAGTGAATATCTCCCTACAAATTTGGAAATAAAGACACCGCAACTGTTCAAGGAAATCTCATTCTTTACATAAAAATGCCATTACTGAGACATTAGTAGCAACTTTGCTAGTGTAAGTAGAGATCTGAAAATAGCCAGACATCAGTTCTGGTGGCTGATCCAAAATTACTGGAAAGGCATGGTTTGAGATTGAGAGAAATGCTTAATGCACCCCAAAGATGTTGCCTATGACACCAAGAGTGTGATATGGGTGTCATACTGAGGGAGGGGATGCTATCCTGAGGGACCAGGACAGGCTTGAGAGGTGGGCTCATGTCAGTGTCATGAAGTTCAACAAGGCCAAATGCAAGGTTGCCCAGAGAGGTTGTGGAGTCTCCTTCACTGGAGGTGTTCAAGAAGTGTCTGGGAACAATCCTTGTGCCATGTGCTCTGGGATGGCCCTGCTTGAACAGAGATTGGGCCACATCACCCACTGTGGTCCCTTCCAGTCTGACCTGCTCTGTGATTTTGTGATTCTGTCTTGCAACTGGATCAGGGCAATCTGAAGCAAAAGATCTGGCTGCAAGGAGAATGGATTGAGAGCAGCCCTGAGGAAAGCACTTGGGAGCATTGGTTGACAAGAATTTCAACATGACCCAGTAATGGTGCGCTCGCAGCCCAACCACATCCTGGCTGCATCCGAAGCTGCCTGGCCAGGAGCTCCAGGGAGGTGACTCTGCTGCTCCGCTTCCCTCTGATGAACCCTCACCTGGAGTGCTGCATCCAGCCCAGGGAGACCCCAAGATAATAAAAGACATGGACCTGGTGGAAGGAGTCCAGAGGAAAGCCACAAAGATGATCAGGGGGCCTTAGCACCCCTGATGTGAGGATGGCAGTAGGAGCTGGGACCATGAAGAAGCAGACTTCCAGTACCTCAGGGGGCTGCAAGAAAGCTGGAGGAGAACATTTTACAAGGGCTTGTATTGACAGGACAAAGGAGAATAGCTTTAAACTGAGACTACATTTAAATGAGAGAAAAGGAAGAAATTTTTTAATGATAAAGGTAGTGAGGCACTGGGTCAAGTTTGCCCAGAGAAATTGTGGAAGGTCCATCCCTGGAAGTTTTCTAGGCCAGGCTGAGGGGGCTCTGAGCACCTTGGTCTAGTGGATGGTAGAAGGGTTGGAACTAGAGGCTTTTTAAGGTCCCTTCCAACCTGAAACATTCCATGAAATTTTCTTTTTTTACATTTTGAACGGCTAGGAAAATTGATATTTGGTACAAAACACGAGTTAAAAAGGCAAGAGCTTCAAATAGACTAATTTAGGTTTGTTCCTGTATAGAAAGAAAAAAATAACTGATGTTGTTACAGTGCCACAAAATCTTTCAGTTGAACTAAATAATAATTTTAAGGTGAAAAATATTCTAGATATTTTTTTTCCAGCTGTGGGAGTAAGTTTCTCTAAGAAAGAAAAATGTTCTTAGAAGCTGTTTTGGAACAGTTGTAATGAGTAGGTGGTAGGAGTACCAAAACTGCAGCTATTCAGGGTAAACCATGCTCAGAAGAGATAATTAAAAATTATTCTCCTTCATACTAAGGTCTATCTATGATGTTAATGCCTCCCTTAATGAATTAGATACACACTGCTTTTTCCATATCTTTTTTTTTTGCTGAGTTGTAGTTAATTTATCATCTTCAGAAAAGCTCTGGCACATTTTTCATCTGGTCAGCAAATTTGGAAAGAAATAAATGGATGCAAATCATGATTAATAACTTATTTACCTTGCTTTTCTTTTCCAAGCAGCACCCCGCAGAGCACGCATTCAAAATGCCATGAAATCAGCAAGTAGTAGTATACACAATATATACAGAAATTTATTCACTTGGGAAAAACTCATTCTGCAAACTAAAAGAGCAATGAGGAATATTCAACCAGGGCCTTTTGGCCTAAAAAACCTCTCAAGTTTTGACAGAAGGTCCCACCATCTCAAAGGCTCTCCATGTCACTTGACTGAAGCTCCATGGCTTCATTGATGTCCTCTGTGTCTCCAAAGTCATCGTGTCCCACAGGAGACTCTGCTTATCTCTTACCAACAGCTCTGAGATGATAAATGGAGTTTTTATGGAAATCTTGCACATGATAGTTCTGAACAAGGAAAAACTGGTTTCTTGCTTGGCGAAGGAGAGTCTTTTCAACTCTGAAAATGCAGTAAGAATTGTCCCTTCTGAAATACTCCTCTTCAGGAATATCTGCTTTTTGGAGCTGAGTCATTTTGCAGTTCCTGGATGAAGAATGAGTACACAGATGTTTAGGAGATGCTCTTGTTTAAGCATTCTTTGGTTTTGGTAATAAATTCTACCTTGCATTGTTCATGAAGTGACTAATTTAAGAATCAATCAGGCATTGTATCAGGTTGTGTTTTTCAGAGCACTTCATGGACTAATAGAAACTTACATGGAGATATTAGATTCTTTATAATTTATATCCTGTATGTCTTAGTATCATATTATTAAAAATCTTCTGCTATCTGGTTTTGGAAAGGACAGAGACAAAAGCAGGCCTCGTTAATGAATGAAAAGACCTTCTGTATTGTCTTTTTTAGTTGTGGCTTCCTTAAGACTTCAACAGTTTGAATTTGACTTGTTTAGCACCTGAAATTCAAGGTAAATAGTAAAATAAATATATATTTTATTTCATACCTTTGGCTTTTTTGCATTAATTACTGTAGAAAAATGATCAAAGGAAAATGTCTCTTGGAGAATTTTTACTTTAGAACCAAAATTATGTAATACCTACAAAAATGCTATCTTTAGGTTTATACAAAGGGAGAGGTCAAGCAATGTTGAAAGGCTTATTAGTCTTTTCTTTTATCAACAATAGATACTAAACATTCTGTTCCTCAGAATCAGAAGCTTTATTTAATTTCTTTTATCTAGCTGGAGAAAGGTTAAAGGGAAAGATTAAGGCATTAAGATTTGTAAGAATTATGAGATTCTCTAAAGCATTTTCAAAGAAGCTTTATTTTTGGCTCAGCTGCACGATAACACAACCCAACTTTTGTTCTGCTTTCAGCTGAGCTATTTATACTTTGGAATTCACTGTGGACGTTGCCTGAGGTTATTATTATTTTCCCTCTTGGGTTTGTTTGTTTGTTGGTGTTTTTTTCTTTTTTGAAACAACATTTGAGAATATTATTCAAGCATTTATTTTGTGCTTGGGATGCTGTAAAAATGCCCTTTTCACTTTCTTATTTACACTAAGTGACTTTACTGTGAGTTTAATTCAGTGGAAGAAAAATCTATGTCGTACAAACCCAGAAAAAGAGGTGATATTTCTTGTAGCCTGATGGAATGAGACTTGGCCCCCATTTCACTTTTCAGAATGAAGTAAGGAAGCATGACAGGTGGCAGCAAAGAAGATACCAACATAAACTTCATCCCTGAAACAGGATCCTGTAGAAATGCAGCAGAAACATGTCTAGTGAAAATGGTTAGCTGTGTGGAAAGCTTCCCTTGGAATCTGAGCAGCGCTTCTAAAACTAAGGATTACTAACAGATACTAGAAGCTTTACCAGGTGCTGAGGGTGCAGATCTGTGTAGACTGTTTCTAATTTCCCGTTCTTCACAGAGCTGAACTTTGCTATGACTGTTATCTGCTATAGTTTTTATAGGTCAGCACAAGGCCAAGAAGGAAATCTGTGAATTGAAAGGAAACAGATCAAGCCCTGAAAAACCAGATTTTACTTTGTGCACCTTTTTTTTTTTTTAATAGTACAAGACTGACTTGTGGGTTGAATTTTGTCATAGTATTTTGGTTTTGTTTTTATATAAATCATAACCAATCCATGGAATTCCTTGTTACAGGACAGAAGTGGGACCATGGTCTTGGTCTTCTGCTAGCTTAAATCATTTTTGAGTCCAGGTGAAAATCTGAGAGGCCTTACCTGTTCTGACACACCAGTGCTGTACAGCTCATGCCCTGCATGGCATTAATTCTTCCTCATGGTAGAGGCACCAGCTTGAACCATGGGGCAAGGTGGAACATCAGGAAAGTGTTATGAGCTGACAGATGATTTTATAGGTACTTGAGAAAGAGCAGATTTTTAAGGATTAAGTTATTTAATTAAGGATTTGGGGTTGCTTTCTTTATTTTCAAGAGTTTATCATTGTCTTACGTGCTCTTTAATGACAGTCTCTGATGCAGATTTGGGAACAGCATGGGATCTCAGTCTAGTGAGAAAGCCTACCTCTTTTGGGAAATGATCCATGTATTTTACTGCTTTGTAACTCTGATTTCCTATTGATTTTTTATGTTGAATTGCTTATGGTTTAAGTACAAGTTTCTCAGCATTAGCTTGAAACCTATTTAAGCCATGCTGTTAACTAATGTACTTGTTATAAGCTTCGTCCCCATTTCCTTGACATAAATTATACTCAGTTCATTCCAAACTGTTTACTTGCACTGAGCTAGAAACTACAGGGCAGCAGCTGGGTGTGAGTTAAAGAGGAAACAACTTTACTAGAGAACATATTATATTAACAAATGACTTACACACAGGGCTCCCATCCCCATCCACACCAAGCAGTGTTTTGCAGCCAGGGATGCTGGCAGGGCTTGGGTGTGCCTGAGCCTTTCAAAAGAAGCGCAAAATCCCTTGCTTTGACCTTTGCTTAACTACTTGTGGATGGGGGAACTTGTGATCTGGTTTTGTGGCTGAGTGAACTTAGGGGAAAGTTATGACTCAAACCTTCTGAGAAGAAAGTGCAGTGGCATGGGTATTATCTGAAAGCAATCTATTTCAACTGCCCTAGGAATCTAGACGAGAGTTTGAGGCAAATAAAAAGCGGCAGCCTCACCTTTGAGGGCCTTAATAGACTTGTGGAAGAAGCTTTACAAGTAATGCTGTGGAAAAAGGATTTAAAGATAGAACTGTCACAATTTTTTAGAAGCATCTGCTACAGAAAGGCTATAGAGCATACAAGAGCTGTGTGACTCAGCCAGAAACAAGGTGAAAAGCTCTTTTGAGTGAATGGTCTGAGTTTTCTTCAAGGCATCTATAAGTGTTTTAGTGGATAAGAACAGGGTGAAAAGATGTGACTGAAGCAGGTAAGTGTTTGCTACAGCAATTTGCGAAGTTAAAAGGATTAAGTGTTCCTCTTTTTAGTACACAGAGAGGATCTTTAAATTTTATAGGAAATGATGCTGTCTGGTTGCAGTTTACACTGGTTTTAACAGAATGAAAGCTGATCTGTGTCAAGCTATCACCACCTAGTGGCAATAGGGAAATGGTAACAGCAGCCCATGGAAATTCTTTCAAGTATTTTTCTTAGCTGTTGTGCTTTCATTGGTGTTGTGGAATATGCAGAAGCAAGACTGATGAACTTTGATAGAAAACAAGTTAATAAAAGTGGCAGTAGTCCCTCACCAATTTAATTTTTATATTGTATGATATCTTGTTAGGGAGTAGTCAGTTAATAATTTCTCTCTTTAAAGTATTGCTTGCAGATGTAATTAGCAAGTGCATCATTTTATTATTCTTGCCTGATTTTTTGATGGATTGTTGATGTTTAAATGGGAGGTGAGGTTTATTTTATATGAGGTGAAAAGTGTTTTTTTAAAATGCAGCTAACTACATTTTATACCTACTTTGCACTGAATTTATTATAAATATATTTTGTTTTATGTATATGCCTTTGATGCATTGCTTAAAAAACACTTTTACTTTTTAATAAAAATCACTTTCAGTCGTAACTTATCAGAGTCCAGAAGTATCCTTCTGGAGCACTGTCTTAGTGAACTGGTCAAACTAAAAGTGTAGCACTGATTGACAATTTTTCCATGTTTATTTTCACCCTGTTTCACTGTTCCCCAAATGGTGTACATAGTGTCTTTTGGAAAGGCTTCTGCTTTTTTTATAGTGCCTGACAAAACTTGAATGCTTTATTTTCATTTTTATATGTTTCTGAAAGTGAGATATTGTTTCTTTTAGCATCTCAAGTACTGGGTGGCTGCTGTGAACCAGAAAGAAATGTGGTCTCTAATCTCTTTTTATAAGATCTTTGAGAAAAATAGAAATATTGGTGAAAGTCATTAGTTGCTTTAAACTTAGTTAAATTCTTAGAACATAACTGATTTACAAAAATTCATACCTGTTGTTTTTATTTAAGTTTTATTGTTAGATTTTTAATGTAAATTCTATATTGTTATGTAAATATTCAGATAAGTTACAAAAATATGAATTTAGCTAATAAAAAAGCGAGAAAGAGCAAATTATTGTCCAAGTGCACTGACTGCGCCCACGAAACTAATATGCTGTACCTCACATTAAATTGCAACCTTGTTTCTTGAAGTGGAAATAGATATTTATAATCATTTTTTGATAAATGCGAACATAAAATTACATTCCACTCAGAAGTTTTTTTTTTGGCTATAAATTGTTCCATGTGTCAAAAAGGTATTTTGTTGCATTATTAGACCGAGTACTTTTTGTCTGCATTTTTGGGAAGGGTTTCCTCTGGTGACTTTTCTCTTCTGACACTTTGCTTTGATTTTTAGACTTAGCAGCAGTGTGAATAAATCTGCGGCTGCTTGGTTGGACACCTCTTAGGGTTTTCAGTGTAATCCACCTGAAATTCCTTTTCTGAGCAAGAGTCTTTACATTGATGAGGAAGACTAATACCAATTTTTTTTTTTTTTTTAACTTTAAAATTACCAGTATTCTTTTGGTGATGGTTTTATCAAATCCAGCAGTACTTTATAAAACTAAACAAAAGAGGAAAAGATAAAATCTGTGTACTATGTCTGAAATTATTTCTTCTAATAAATTTTTTCAGTTCAAATCCAGTTGTATGTTGCTAATTCATACAGAATGGTATGATGTGGTGTTTAACTTTGCCCTCCTCACTTTGTTTTTCTAGTACTGATTACAAATATGAAGAGATTGTAATGTTTTTAAATAATACATTGTTCTTTAATGCCTTAGTAAATTGAATGAATTAGGTACCCTCCATCTTTTGAGAGCTTTATCTGCTGTCGTGCTGCAAAGTGGGAATTTGAAGATGGAGCAGAATGTGTTTTGGCCCATGGCTGTGCACATGGGTTTGTGTCTCACCTTGGGAGGTGTTTTCCATGGTACCAGTTACATCCCACTACATTTCCCCTCAGAGGGAACTGGTGTGCTGATACACACAGTCAGCAGGGAGCAGATGAGGACAGGACATGTTTGTGCCTGCCGGACACACCAGTGCTGGCTTGACATCGTACTAAAGGCAGCAACAAGTGGATTAATTTTATTTATTTTTTTAATTTCAGGTAGCATTTTGACTGTCATTTGGATCCACATATCAGTAATGTTGCATTAGTGTTTGGACCTCTTGATATTACAGGGTAGTCTTTCTCCTAGGTTTTTTTTTCCCTCAGCATCAGGAACTTGCATCAAGAGCTGCACTGATAGGACAAGAATTAATGGATGCAAGCTGAAAGAGTGGAACTTTAGGTTTAATATGCAGAGTAAAGTCTTTATTGTGACAGTGGTGAGGCACTGTAACAGGTTTCCCAGAGAAGCTATGGATGGATGCCCCATCCTTGTAAGAGCTCAAGGCCAGGTTGGACGGGGCCCTAGGGGGACCCAGCCTGGTCCAGTGGGAAGGTGCTCCTACCCATGGCACAGGAGCTGGAACTGGCTGATCTTTAATGTCCCTTCCAGCCCAAACCATTCTGTGACTCTATGAATATTGTCATGTACTGATTACTGACTACACATTTGTATTCCTTTGTTCTCCTTTGATCAACCTAAATGGATCCTTTCCCTATTTGTCTGTGTTTCTTTAACAAAAATAACAGAAATATAATTATCAGCTGCATCCCACCATGTTTGCCACAACTTTACTGAGCTCTTTCTCCTCCTCTGTGATGCCTCTCAAGGCCCTGTTGTACACCTGTAAATCCGCCTCAAGAAGCAAGTGGGGCAGTTTTATTGATAGCTCCTGTGTTCAGTCTGCCTGATGGCACTGATAGTGAAAGGTATGTGTCTGATAGAAGGATCTGTATAGTAGAAGAGCCTCTCTCCATCACACTGACATTAATTCATCACACTGAAAGGAATTAATTTACAAATGGCAAGCTGTAAGAATGTAAACAGGCCACGTATGATGATTACTGATATGGTTATAAATTGTATTGGCAGTACCCCAAGTTCTTTGTCAAAGTTGGAACCCACTTATGAGCAATCAAACAGGGAAGAGTCAGGGAGGTCTCACTCCTGAATGTTATGGGTCCTAAGAGGAAGAGAGCTATTTATATTAGACTGCAAGTATTCAGTGAAAGACTACAAGTTCAGAGATAAGAGTTAATGACTAAAACAGCATTCCATGACTGAACTTTTAATTTCTAATTATCAGAAATATTTTATTAATTAATGGGTTTTCTTACAGGAACATACTTTCTCAAAACAAATGATCAAGTAAGTGTTCTTGGTTCTAGAAACAGACCACAAATTTAGGTCAGCATACAATAAAAGAAAGCCCTTTAGGTGGCACCCCTTAGCAAACTCTCCTGTTGGAGTTGCTATAATTCCATCTGATGTATCAAGTGAAAATGTTTTCTTAAGGGTAACTAGTCTACTGCTCTCATTTTTTGATCCTCTTAGTGATTATATGAGTTTTCACAACAAATGTTGGTTGTGTTCTGTCTGCCCAAAGTGTGACAGGTGACATCCAAGCTGCCAAAATCCTCAAATTAATCTAACCTTTGCCTAGAAAGCACCATGTTCACACCAGTGCTTTAATTTCTATTGCTTCTGAGCTGTTAGGATGGAGAGGAAAACCCAGTCTCTTGACTTTTTTTCCAAAGAGAGATGCGTTTGATTTTTAAACCAAATTGAAATTGTGACACAAAGTAATTAAAACCTTTTTTTTTGTTTGCTTTGATTGCTTTTTGTAGCAAGCAAGACCTTCAAGCTTATTGGAAGAACATGGTTTGCTGATATTGAGATGTTTTTTGTTCTTATGTTATCTATTGAGCCCAAACGTGGTCTGACTTTTGTCCAGCCAATGCCTTAATATTGAAAATGCTTGGCACCTTGACACCCTACCCATTGAGAAATCACTCCTGCAATTTTATTTTAACTTATTACCTATTTCCATTCACCAACTTTTATCTTGGGGCAAGGTTTTTGAGGCTTTCAGGGTTTGAGGTGTGATCCTTATGTGCCTGGTAGAAGGTAGAATATCCCCTGAAGAGGGTAATCCATAAGAGTGAGAAAGAAGCCTTTTCAGAGTCCTTTAGGATAAAGAAAGCAAATGGTATTCTACCAAGTCCCAGAGGTTCTGCATTGATAACCACGGACAAGGGTTATGTTGGCATTTTTGATGCTTTCAGTGCTCTGGAGTTCTATTTCCTTTGCTCTCCAAGGAACTAATTATTTTAATGCATACCTGCTAGGTTATTACCGCGCCTGAGTGGGCACTGGCTGGTGATAGAGAGACAGTGAATCTTGTTTCTTGAATCAGAAGGCTGAATTTATTAATATATGATATAATACATTATAGTTATACTAGAAAGAATAAGGAGAGAGGTTTTGCAGAGCAGCTAGGCTAGCTAGGAAGAGATAGAAAAGAATCCACAACAAAGCTGTGGCCAAGGACTCAGTCCCCTGGCTTGCACTGGTGATTGGCCCTTAATTATAAACATAAAACATGAACCAATCACCAATCAAAATAGGTGCCCCTGTTGCATTCCCCAGCAGCTGATAATAATTGTTTACCTTGTCTTCGGAGGCCTCTGGCCTCCCGAAGACACAGAAATCCGAAAGAAAGGATTTCTGTGGAGAAATGTCTGCGACACTAGGTCTCACTTTTTCCTGAAAAGAAAGACGAGACTTCTTACAACTTAAACATTGCTTTTACTTGAGAGATTGTTGGGATGTCTTGGGCCTGTGAATGTTTAGGGTGACACTTTTCTTTGAAGGATCAGCTGTTGTTGTGAAAAGATCTGAACCAGGATTGTACATGATCATCCCTTTCTAGGCTCTGTTGACTAAACTCCATCTGGGGCTGGGATCCATAACTAATGACAAACTTGGACTTGGGATTTAACAGCATGTGCCCTTACAGGTAGATAGATATGTGACTCATGTATTTAAACCCACCAAAACTCTAGTAAACATGAACTATGGTAGTCTGCAGAAACACACTGTGTTTATGTGTGTGCAGAAGTATTAAATAAGTACTTTTGCATTGATGAAAAGTCTACTGTTCATTTTCTGATAAGTAAAATGAGGTTCTGGCTATATATGATGATAACTTCATATTAACCATCCAGCCTTTGTGAATAGAATTAAAAAATAAAGTTGAAAATCAAAATCTTTATTCAGAACACAGATTAATCTTATAAATATTATGACTTAATTTATGAAGATATCTTTTAATATTAACTTCTAAGCAGTGATGATGAGATTGCTACCCCTTTGAGCCCTAAATCACACTTATTTTTATTTGGATTTTTTTTTTCCACAATTAAGTTGGCTTCAGTATTTGATACGAAATTTATTTTTACTTTTTTCCCTGTGGTTTTTTTTTTCTGTACTTTTCCCCCTAAGCTTTCTGTGGGTTTATTTCATTGCTAGCCTCTTGAAATTCAGCAGCATGAAGAACTGCTAAGAATCACATACAGATTTTTATACAGAGTTTTATTATTTTCATGGTATTTTCCACTGCTTTGCTGGAGTAGCCAGGTATTAACCAAATAAAGCTGCCTTTTGCTTAAATCTGTGTACACTAGACTATGCACAGCAGGAGATATTTCTGAATAATAGCCTCAAGAACAGATTATATGCCTCATCAGCTGCTTGGCTTTAAGTTGTATTCAATAGTTGTGGGATGGTTTGGCAGATAACTGTTACTCTGTTTTGGGAATTTTTATGGTTTTTCTTGTTTCTCTACTGCAAAGCTCCAACCACTGACATGGATCAGTGGTACCCTTTGTTGTTTTCCTCCCATTCCAGAACAAAACCTCACTTTAGTACCTTTTAAGACACCAAATATCAGTTGTTGGGCACTGTTTTATGATACAGCACAATCCAAACAACAAGTGACAGCTGCCAAGGAGGCATCCAAATATGAACCTAGTATCCTGTGCTCCTGTGAGTACCTGGTGCTAGGCAGTGGTATGTGTTTGCATAAGCAGCCATCATTTTTCCAGAATGGAGAAAACCATCCTTTGGAAGTGAGGCGGGAAAAGCTTCCTTCTGCATATTTTATTACAGTTTTCCCAAGTGTGTAGTCAAGTTCAGGCTCACACCTCTTTCTTATATACCAAGTATATCCATTGACTAGAGACTAAGCATGCACAGAAACTGTCCTACTGTAAGTTTATTGCATGCACACTTTAATAAAAACTTCTGTAGCTTTGACTTCTGCAGTCAGTCCATAAAGCCTTGGAGGAAGGGTACAGCCCATCTCCATGGAAGTACCGTCCTTTCCCTTCTCCTCAAATCTTCCTCAAGTTTTCTATTCTCCCAAGTGTGCCCTGCTTCAGAATCACATTCACAGGCACCAAGAGGTTCCCAAAACTTTATCTTTGGTTCCCCTCCTATCATGGTGGCAGATCTTGAGGCACTCACTTCCTGCAAAACTGGCTTCTTTTGCTGCATCTGGGGAGAATTTTGAAATCTGCATGTTTGACAGACACATGGACTGATTTTGGAGTTGGATGACTGAGATGAGGTGGAATAGGGAGGAGCAGGTATGTGGCAGGAGCGGTCCCAGGCAATTATAACTCATGCCTTCTGTTCTTGCTCAACCCATGAGAGCAGTAACATTAAGACCCAACCCCTTCAATCTCTGTATCATTACCTTTCATTTCTCTTTTAGGGGATTTTGAGCATTAATATGTCCTGTGAGCCTTTGTAGACTGAGCTTTTGCTCATTGCTACATTTTTATTTCAGAAGAGTCACAATTTGCTACAGAATTATTACTTTGGGAGGTTTTAAAAATTATGTACTCATGTAGTCAAGAGTCTGAGTAATGACACCTCTGTAGATATAACAATTTGGGTAATCTTGTTAATATGCATGATGGGCTTCTTCAGTAGAAATCAAAAGTCAGAAGTAGTTTCAAAGGAATCATCAATGCCTTAATGTTACAATGCTCTGTGCATAGTAGTGTTCCTCCATAGCCACTGACAGGCATCGTAAGGGTCTTTGTACAGAAAAATGGATGTAGCTCCTCCTTCATTTTATCCCAGTCATAGCTCTTCCTCATGTAAAACTGCAGAGTAAGACTAAAAAATTGTGTGAAACTGAGGTCATTGGTAAGGTATAAAACACGCACAGGAGTTTCATAGGTACGTTGGAGCAAAACAAAAGCTTTCAAAAGACTGCAGCCTAATAGTAATTAAAATGTGGAAAAATTATGGAGTTGAGCTACATTATTTAATTCTTTTTTTTTTTGTAGTTTTGTATCATGGCAGTGCACACAAATAAAAGCACGGTATTTTTTTTACCTTATTATCTAAGAAAAAAGGTGAAAAAAGAATTTTAAGTAGAGAACATTGAATTGATAGCATCAAACTTCTTATCTTACATTTAAAACATCAAAATATATAAAATACTAAAAATGTAGGGTGTGTTTAATCAGTGTTTCTAAAGAAAGCATCAACAGGTTTCTCTTTTTTACCTGAGGTATCAGAGATCATTATGCTGGAGACCAATACTCCATCCACTCTGATCTCTTGTGCTCAGCCCCAATCTAATACTTACTGTGAAAAGTGGAGTAATTTAAATCAGAGAGAATGCATGACTCCCCAAACCAGACTGATAATTTTATGGCTAGAGATTTTGCTTGTGTGCAAGAAATGTGGCATGAAATCATTGTCCAAAGGAGGCAGAGAAGTGATATTTTAAGTCTACCTCCCATGGTATGCTTGCCTCTTACAAAAGAGCTCCTTGATGTTCCTACAGATTTTTAATTCTTCCAATTCATGCCTCTATAAAACAAAATAAGTTCTTAAAATGAATAGTAACAAATTGCTGGAGTCACTGAAGTCTCTGAACTTGCCAAACTGCAATGTGGAGAAGTTGCCAGTATGGTGCATAACTTCTTGCTTAAACTGACCCCAGTGCCAAGCAATGAGGGAAAGTAAGAATGGCCTTTAAAAACATTTCAGAAATTACAAACTAATAAATCTGATGTATAAAAGAAAAATGAGGAAGTGATTATATCAATAAAATACTGTTGCAAGAGGAAAGAATAAATGTTACTTTTGCAGGAAGAAATTGCACCCTAGGGCATTAATAAGGATAGAATCTACGGTAGGCTTTCAGGTAAACTTCCTAGAATTAATGGAAGTAGAATAAACACTTGAAGAAATTTTAGATAAATCTGACTAAATATTATAAATAGGTTAACAAGAAAGGTGAGCTTCTAGACTGGCAAGAGAATAAATAAAAGAAAAAAATGGATAAAAATTAATAGGAAGAGTTGGGAAGAGATTTTTTTTTGCATTAATAAATTAGCTGAGATAAAATTTTAATGGTAAAATAACAATTTTGTAGAAGTTCCCCAAGTTAATCACCATATTTAAATCTGAAACTCAGTGGATATACTGTCAGATAATTGCATGTCTTAATAATTAAAATGTTTAAAAAGAGGAATAAAATACATTTACTATTAATAAATGTAGATTATGCAAATGAGTAATGTATGTATTCAGAATTAGATACTCCTAGTCCTGTTTGCATATATGTCCTTGGGAATCTGGATGGAAATATGTAACAAAATATTACTGATGCTCTCCATAAATTCTCTGCCTTCTTGTTTCAGAAGGGACAAATGCAGGGCTTGTTTGTAGTTTGTTTTTGTTTGTTTGTTTGGTTTTGCAATGGGCTTACTTTCTTGTGAGGAGAAATTAAAAACTTCAGAATACTTTTGGAGAACAAATATCGAGATAATTAATGGACACTGGCATGTAAATGGAGCAAGAAAAACAAATAGGGAAGGTTGTCCAAGGCTTCCCAAGGATGGATGAGTCAGGGAATAACTAGTGAAAGTATTAAGTGCCAGACATAAATAGTGTTTCAAGCAATGCTTAATTAAATACAGGAGTTCACATCTGAAAAAAATTTTATTGATAACGTCAAAACCCATTAGAGAAGTTAAAGTAAGAAAAATACATTAAGTGGTGTTAAAAAACATGGTGATTTACTAAAGCTCTGCTTACCCTTTAGGCACAGATAACTGAGGATGGAAAGCTACACAAGAAGTAATGCTCTTTATTTGCCCTGATTTCTCTTTTAAAACCTTACATGGAAATCTTTGATCAAGTATCTCTAATTTATATAATTCTTAATATTTTCAGCATAAATGTGCTTACTCTCTCTTGCAAGTGACCTTCTGTTTGCTTCTCAATTTGTTCAGGTCCAGGAAAGGGGTTCCAGTTGAAGATTTCAGCTATATGCTTGACTGGCTTGCAGTCTGTGTTATGTATCTCAGTATTTTTGGGGATCTGCTCTTAACAGCCCCAAAATATCATAGTAGCTTTGGGCTTTCCATGGCTTTAGCTGCAGAGTTAAGAGTTGTGATCTTACCAGCATCTCCTCAGATGGATGGCCGTACTCACCAAGGCCTTGAAGCCCTGTCATGTAGAGTAGCTTGCAACTGTGGGCTCTCAAATTGTATATTTTACATTTCTGCTGGCATTGGCCTCAATTAGCACTTCCTGCTGTGTTGGCAGCAATGTGTGAGAATTAGCATATACCCTGCAAGCTCTTGACACTCCCTGCCCTGCTTGGTGTTTTGCTTTCTCCAGATTTATTTGCCTGAAAAAAACAGAAGAAAAACATAGAGCAAATGCTTGATTTTGGATGCTGCATGAAAGTGTTAATTTTGATAATTTTACAGAGCAATTAAATAAAGATGGTTGTGACTACAAATTGCTAGAAAGGCTATGAGTTCAAATATTTGGCTTTAAAATCCTTTTAATACATCCAAGCACCTTGCCTGCAGCTGGCAACATCTGCAGGCCTGTTGTGCCTGGGGAGTGCAGCCCCAAGCTGAGGCTAGCCTGTTTATAAAATACCTATCTCTTTTTGCATGACTTTTCTTAATTTTTATATGAATAAAAATTTGCACATATTAGCTTATTTTCATCATAAGACTTCAGTTATTCAAGAGAAAAGATCTTCAGGACACCCTCACATTTTCAAGTGATAATCAGGAGAGGACACATGAGGATTTTTTAATATATTTTTTAACGTGAATCTTAACTCCTCTGCAACCAAAAAATGAAATAAAAAATGCAGTATGAAAAAGAAAGTCTTTATTGCCCCTCTCAAAATAACTAGGCCAGCTCATAACTGTTATTCATAATGACATTTTATTGCATGAACCTTGAAAATTATTTTCATTCCTTGATTATAAAGACTGTTAAGAGAACATGCATTTTGTTACAGATGCAAATATACTGGCTGGCTTTTCACTGACCTTGGGTAGACCCTGTACTGACACATAATTTCAGTTCCCTTGAAATCCATTAAAAAAGTTAGATTACTCCCAAAGCCCAACTTTAGCCTGTCCATAAAACGAGCAATGAATATTTGCTCATTTGTGGGTAGTCCCTAAATGAGCACAGTGCATCTCTCAGATTTCCACCAGCCCCATTCCTCTGAGTTCTTGGAAGTTTTATGGGAACACATGAAAGGAAGAGGCATATATCTAAAAATAGTAATTTAAAAAGAAAATATCTGCTATAAAGTGTAGGTGCAGGACTGGTAATTTCTTAAATAAAATCCTTTGCTTACTGTGTTTTGCTGTGGCTGCAGGGTGACACATATGCTATTTCCAGAGAGGAGCACTAATACTGACACGCTGCTGGGTGATTTAGTTAGGGACAGCCTGTTCTGTGGCAATGCTAGGAGAAAATAAAGGCAAATGATTCTCATGTTTCTTACCTAACAAAATGAAGTAGCCATCTGAAATGCATCCATGGTTTTCTCAAAAGTGTTTAGGAGGCACATAATATGCAAACATCAAAGCTTCTATGATACAGACTCATCTAAAGACAAAATGTAAGCTTGTATAGGTATATAATGTGAAATTATTTAAAACAAACCAGTATACAAATTGCTCATTAATGTTGTTTATAATTATAATTGTTAAGTCTAATTGCCATCAAAAATATGCATTTGCAAACATTACCAATTTATTTTTTGGAAATATTAGCTCTGATGACATCCAGCTTTAATTTTTGGCTGCTCAGAATTGTGGAATTTATGGAGTTCCATTAGATGGCTCTGATTAAAGCCAGTTTTCTTGGATTCTATCAGTAGATGCACATAGAAAAGTAGGTTTTTTTTGTTCACTTATGAAACAGATTTGAAAAACCTTATTTTAGACATTACTTTACTGGACTGCTTTGTTTTTAAAGTTTGAAGGTTATGCTTAATTTTTGCATGTAGCAACTCCCTTCAAATTGTAGAAATATTGGAGACTTGGACAGGCTGTAGCTGAAGTGCAACTCTTGAAAATGTTAGAACCCTATGCTACCAACTTTAAATAGTGGACATTGTTTAGCCTTTGGTAAAGTTTAAGGTTTTTTCAAGAAGTTTCCTGCTTATTCAAGTTTCCTGCTTATTCAATCTGTGCTTATGCACAGATTTTACATGTTATTGTGAAACATTTTCTCTATGTCTTTTGGGGTTTTGATTACTTTAATTTAGTGTTCATTAGTGCTCAAGATATCATTAAAAGTTTATGGGTTGGTTTGGATGCTAAGTATATTATTCAACAGCTTTCAGAAAACTGGATTCCTCAGGAATAGGTAATAGAAAAAGGAATTTTGAAAGAACAGTCATGAGACTGAAAGAACTCATGAGGTAACTGTCTTGAGCCTAAGAAAGTGCCTGTTTTGAGTGACTGGGCATTGAAGAGCCACACTTACTTGAGGAACACACAGGAGCAGCTGATAGGGAATTGAGAAAACTTTGCTGATTTCCAAGGGTTTTAATTTAAGTGCAACTTAAAAACTGCCTTGCCTTTCTGGTGGCTGTATGACCTATGCATAATTTTCCCTCTCTCTGCTTCCCATTCTTCAGAAATGCAGCACAGGACAGAAGCTGTCAGATTTTATTGACTTCTATAAACTTTCTTATGGTTTAGCATTCAAACCACTCGGTGCTCTCATTATCTGTTAAATGCTCTTTAACTGCTGCCTGTCACAACACTGAAAATAGGAAACAAGTGTTTAAAGGAGGACAGGATAGGCAGAAAAAATGAGTTGGCTGAGCATCACCTGCACTTACTATCAATTCCTTTTGTCCTTTGTATCAGATTTCAATTTAGGTCTTTATGAACTGAACACTTTGGTAGACTAAGGTTAGAAACTTCTGATATCTGACTTTTAATAGGTAAAACACAAGAAGATGCTAATGACACTAGACTGTAGTTTTAAAACAAACCACTGAATTCTGGTAAATATAGTATTGCATTTATATATATTATTTTATTGTTTTAAATTGCTAAACTTCCCTAAAAGCAACCTGTGAATTCTTAAGGACTAAAGAATACAAAGGCATATAGAAACTTCTTTTAATCTATTTTGTTAGGATTTTATTCTTAACATTTTATTACAGGGTATTGACAGTTCTGGAATTCTGACAGTTATTCAAAACAGATGCTGCCTAGGGAGATTGCTTGCCCTCTTAGTTCATTCTTAAACTTCATTAATGAAACTTTCCTTTTTATGTCTCTTCCTTTCCTTTCCCCATTTTAGAAGGATAATAGAGAGATGGGCAGACAGAGACAGAGCACAGAATTCCACCCAGGGAAAAAAAAGAACTGTGAGGAAGAGTTAGCCTAGAACTTTGTAAGTCTTTGCAAAATTTTTTTTTTAGATTTTTTTTAGTGTTTGTCATAGAATAGAAATGGTTCGGGACCTTAAAGAAAATTCAGTTTTAATTCCTCTGCCCCTGGCAGCCATGCCACCTGGTAGATCAAGTTGCCTGGGGCCTTATCCAACCTGACCTTAAACACTTCCAGGAATGGAGCAACCAGTTCCAGTGCCTACTGCCTTCACAGAGTTTCTCACTAACATCTCCCCTGAATTTCTTCTCTTTTAGTTTAGAGCCATTCCTCCTTGTCCTGTTCCCATCTGCCCATGTACAAAGTTGCTCTCCCACTTTTTTATATGGCCTCTTCAAATACTGGAAGGCCACAATGAGGTCTCCCCAAACCTTTCTCTTTCTAGGCTGAACAATTCCAATTCTCAGCCTATTTTCCTAGGTGAGTTTAAAAGCCCTCTGATCATCTTTGTGGCTTCCTCTGGAACTGATTCAATGGGTCCAGGTCTTTCTTGTGCTGAGATGCAGCACAAGAACTGGATGCAGCACCTCAGGTGGAGTCTCATGGAGTAAAATCCCCTCCCTTGTCTTGCTGGCCACACTGCTCTGGATTCAGCCCAGGAGATGGTTGGCCTTTTGGGCTGGGAGTGCACACTGTTGGCCCAGATCCAGCTTTTCATTCACAAGAGCCTGTGACAGTGTTCACAGGGCTTCTTGGACAAGGGAAGAGACGAGAATGTTGACTCCATGTTCAGAAGGCTTGATTTATTATTTATATATATATATATATATATATATATATATATATTACATTGTAGCTATAATAAAAAGAAATAGAAGGAAAGGTTTCCTCAGAAGGCTAGCTAAGAATAGAATGGAATGAATAACGAAGGTCTGTGGCTCGGACAGAGAGTCCAAGCTGTCTGATCTGTGGTTGGCCATTAATTGTAAACATTCAAGATGGCCCAGTCACAGACACACCTGATGCCTTCCACAGCAGCAGATAACCATTGTTTACATTTTGTTTCTGAGGCCTCAGCTTCTCAGAAGGGAAAATCCTAAGGAAAAGGATTTTCACAAAAAGATGTCTGCGACAAGAACCCCCAAGTCCTCCTCCACAGGGCTGCTGTCAGTGGGTTCTTCTCACAGTCTGTGCTCATCTCTGGGATTGCCCTGACCCAGAGGCAGCACACTGAACTTGCTGAACTTCAGGAGGTTCCCAAGGCCCTGCTTCTCAAACTTGTCCAGGTCCTCCTGGATGGCATCCTGTCCTTCTGTTGCATCACCTGCACCACTAATCTTTGTGTCATCTGCAAATTTGCAAGTGCACCCTGCAAAAAGGGTTAAATTTCCAGAGCTGTTCTAGAATGAATACAGTGGAAACTATGTTGCAATATTCTGCATTCCTACCTCCCTGCTTATGCGCTGAGATGCTAATTTTATATTTTTACATGTCAAATCAGAGTGCAAGTGTGCTCAACTGAGTACAAATGATGCATTTTAAATTGTTGCATTAGAAAATCACCCTAGTAATAATGCAGTGCAGTTTCATGTGCCTTAGTGTCATCATGATTTCATTGCTGAGCACAGTGCCTCAATGTCAAATGCCAGAGTTCAGAAAAAGTAGTTATTGTTCAAGTGCCAGAATAGCACTGTCCCTTCTGATCTGCCAGCTTCTGCAGCACAAACAACAGCTGTCACTCAATGCTGTGGATGAGTGTCTGGTGTACAAACAGTTGTTTTCTTACCCAGGCTTGTGGGTCAAGGCAGCAGAGATTTTAAGGAGGTGGAAGCTTTCTGCACTTTGATGATTGCAGTGGGGTGTGAGAGAGGATGGCACAGCCATCTGTATCACTTCTCCAAGGCCTGTGTGCGTCACAGGAGGGGCTCCCCAGTGAACAGCCTTCCCAGGCTCTGGGACCTCTTGGATGCCCCAAAGGAAAAAAGCTCAGGCACAGAGCACAATTTGAGGTACATTTCTGGTTGTGTTATCCACTATCTTCTAAGAAACAGTGTGATTGCCCACTGAAAATTTGGATTTAAGTAAATATCATTCAATTAAGTGGTGTTTTGTTTGCTGTTTGAAATATATTGCCATCTTTTGCTGACCAGATCCAGAAGTTTAGCTCTTTATCTAATGGCCTTGGCTGCTGTCCCAGAGATCATTCAGAAGTGCAAAGACCATTCACTGAATTTTTAAGTCATAGTGATAGTCAGGTACCAGAAATGGCTTCATTTGTGTCAGTAAATAGGATCCTCTGAAGCTGTGCACTAATAAATGTAAAAAATTGGCATTCTGTTTTTCCATACCAGTATTTCAATGTTCTGTCAGTCAGCATTTTATGTTTCAAACATTTTGTTTCAACAAATGTTCAACATTTTTTATTTAAAATAGTCATTCCCATATCAAAAAGGTATTTTTCAAAATTACCTGCTGTTTTTGTTATAAACCACTCCTTTATATTTCCAAGTAAAAATGTTAATCTTTCAAAACATAGTTTCAGGGTGATAAACCACGCTTCACTTTTTTTGAAAATAATTAAGCCTTTAACTTGCTAATAGATTGCCCAGGGCTTATTATAATAGATTGCAGAAATAACCACAAAACATGACTGTCCTCTGAGATTCAGTTCCATTGTCTCAACAAACTGCATATTTCTCAGATCATATCTCATTTAGTTTTGATTTTTAAGTCATTAAGCATTTCCTTGCAGCTTCAAGTAAGAGTCTAAAAGTCTGGCAAAAGCCCAATGTAGTTTAATAATCCAACCATGAAATAACAAAAAGGGCTCATTACTGCTATCTAATAATAAAGAGGTCTAATGTTAATTTTTGAAATGCTGATTGTATAGTTTCAAGTTCTGGTAGAACTTAAAAAAATACACATTCAGTGTGCTCAGAATATCACTGAAATGCTTTTATATTTTGGTGGCATCTGGGATTTTCTTACCTGGGTGTCTGTGCCCTTCTCCAAAAAAAATTTAAAAAGTTGCATTATAGTAGCAGTAGGGAAAGTAATATCTATCCATATGATATATATGCATGCTGTAGGATATACCAGTATGGAGGTGAGTTGCTTCTCCAGCTTTTTCATGTAGGGGATGTTGTATATAGTATTATAAACATGTTTAATGTTCATCTGTTGTTTGTGAATTTAAGCGTCTGTTCCTAATGGCATGGCTTGTAAATCTTCAGTACCACCATTCCTAAATCTGTGCCAAACAACATTAAATTCATTTATGGTGACACAGTTACAGGACCTGTTTTATGGCTCTGTGCACAGACAAAGGGTTGTCCTTTCTTTAATCTCTGCAGAAGCATTTTTACGGCATTTCTGCCCTGTGGGATGTAGCAGAGAGAAACTCTGCTCATTTGGCTTTGGGTGCTGCTGCTCATTTGGTTTCTCACACATCCCCAAAGGTGTAGCAGCAAAATGCAAGCATCCTCAGCATATGAGGTGATCATTGGGGTTTATTTTCCTGGGAACACATGTGTGGAAAGAGATCCCCTGTCCAGTCTATAGCAGTTGAAGTACAGCTCTCAATGTTGAAGGCACAAAGAAAGGTTGTGAAGAGCAGGTGTATATGTGTGTGTTTGTGTGTGTGTGTGTGTGTGTGTGTGTGTGAAGGGAGTGAGAAAATGGCTGAAATAAATCTGCAGCTCCTTTGAGAGATGAGGAAATAATGTATCTGCTATAGGGAAGTTTCAGAAAAGTCCTTTTTAAAAATTTTAATTTTTAATTTAATTTTTAAAAATCCTTTTTAAAAATTTTAAAAATTTTATCTTCTCTGAGTGGAGTCCTGGGGTGTTGTAGTGTCCTACCCTCATGCTGGGTGGTCACCAGTGAAATATAATAGGCTCTGGATTTGCTTCCCAGAGGAAGTGCTAAAAGCCAGGTTATTTGTAAGGCTTTAAATTATACTTGACAAAACCCTTGGCAAGGCACTGAGAAATTATGTTGCACTTGAAAGTACGCCAGCTTGTGCTTCCCAGCACTTCTCCTGCTGTGGAAATATCCTGCAAACCCAGATTTACAGATGCCCAAAGCAGCCTTGTGGCAACAGTGAATCTTAACATATTTTATCTGTGAGATCTGGAGCTGTGAGTCCTGTGGAGGAGTTCCCACCTGCTGTGCAATGGATCTGCTCTGCTTTTCTGTGGTGAGTGTCAGTGAAAGCCAAAATCCTGCACCCTGGCTGCTCTGGGTGGCCAGAGGATTCCACAGGAGATGCAGTGAATTCTGGCATCCCCCAAGTCCTGGGAGATGCTGAGCTGGTCCTGGGAAGCATGCAGACTGCTTGGGAACTCAGGTCTAGAACAGCACAGAAGTTTGCAGGGTGAACTTCTAGACAGAGGAAACAGGCAGATTAGTTACACAGATTTCCACCTACAGGAGTCAGTTTTTCCACAAATTGGCTGAGCTGAATGTACTGGCATTTTTTGATTGGAAAAAAGTTTCATGGTTTAAAAAAGAAGTGTTGTTACTAATATACTAGAACCATGCTTTAATTGAACCCTTTGGGACCTGAAAAAGCATGGAAGATAAATTTTAGATGCATGCAAAAAGTTTCAGTTTAATGAATATCCCAGATAATCAGAAAGAATTCAATGCAAAATCCATCTAAAAAGTCTTCCAAGTATTTTTAATTGAAGAATAAGGAGAACGTGTTTTGCAAGTGTCAGCTGGTATATGAAACCTATTCAGATGTATTCAATGTTGACGAAGAAGTCATCCACCAATTTCTGTACAGGTGAGTGAGATGGGTTCCAGAATCTGATTTGCAAGTGTGCTAGGGTCTGCAGTTCTAGACAGATTGGCAAGGATTGGGGTTTGTTTACTTCACTGCTTGTTGCTCTCTCACTTGAAAGAGAGTTTGTGGGTAGGATAATGGCTAGTTAATTCAACATTGTGATATCTATCACCATTGATGAGTAGGTGGCTTTATAGCATTCTCTATTTTGAATGAATTTGTCTATTTTCATATTAATTGAGTGGAATATAGTTCTGTACACAGGTAACTTTAGAGGCCTTCTTAATTAATGACACCCTTCTCTAAACTTCTGCAGGAAATAATCCCATCAGTTGCCATAAGAAAATATACAAAAAATACCAAATAAAAGAATTTTTTGTTTAGTTTTGGTTTGGTTTGGTTTTTGTTAATCAAAATAGGCAATTAGCTATTATTGCAATAACATTAGATGAAACCAACAGAATCTCACTGCAAAAGTAGTTAATCTCCACTGCTTCCAAAGTAAAAATTAGATCTCACAAACTATCCAAGGTAAGGCTGATATTATAAAATGCAGCTTATTTTTTTTTGTGTTTTGCTTCCCTTCCTATTTTTTTGATAGCTAAACCCATCAACTCTGTTCCAAGAATATATTTAGCTGACTAATTTAATCTAATTTTCTCATTGAGCATGCACTGGAATAAAAAAGCAAATCAATAGCACTTTGAATATCTTCAAGATAATTTCAGTTTCTGCTCCTCTGTGTCAGACCCCATTCTTTTGTAAGACAATGAGCAAAGCTGGTGAATGTGGATATTTAAAGGTCAGTAGTCCATGTCTCTTAAATGTATGAGGAAATTTTTGTTCTTAGGATGTTACTAACTCTGCGGTCTGGTTTGTTTGACCAATATACAGCTGATGCATCCTTGGTTTGAGGAGAAAATGCACCCCACTACTGCAGAAATGATATCTCCACAGGCTGTTTTCTGAGGTGCATCTAAGACTTGTGTGCATTGGTTTGTTGTCTTGTTGGGCTGTGGCAGAAACCTGTAAACAGACTTCACAATACTCAGTTTCTTCTCTTTTGTTGGATAGCTTAGTCCTTCTTTCTCAACTCAGGTGGTAGATTCTGTTTACTTCTCAGGCAACTTTATGGGAAGCTGCTGTTTAAAGTTGACAGGCCACATGCATTTATCTGCTTTCTGTTCCTGATTTGATTATTTTTGTTTATATTGTACTATGCTCCGTAGATTTATTTGTGAATCTCTCATCTAGATCTCAGCTTCTAGAAAATCCTACAAGATTTTTCAGGATTTTTAAAAGTGTATTTCTAGACCATAAAAGCATCACTCTTATCTGAAATTGCTTTGGAATGTTGCTAAAAGGAACATGTTTCCTTTTAAGGACCAGGTGGGGACAGGCTTCTGGCTCCTTCTCTTGAGAGGCACAACCTGACAGAGAGCCTCTTTGGGCATTGGCCATTGCTTTGCAGAGTGGTTTGTGTGCTGGTCCATGTGGAACTAAGGTGATACATTAAAGCATGACAATAATGACACAAGCTGTGATTTCTGGTAGAAGGTGAGGTTAGCAGGATGCTGACACTGCTGTGATTGCTCATACCATGAACCCACAGGCTTCTTACTGACTCAGGCAGCTGCCACCAGTCCTGCAGTCCGAAAGAGATGCTTATGATATTATTGCATGCAGGACAAGAAATTTGATGCTGATGTATTCTGAGATTAACTGCAACCACAGTAAAATCCATAAGAAATGCGTTTGTGTAATCAACTGTGTGATTTGGGTGTAATTTAAAGAACATTGTAGCTAAAAAGAGGAAAAACAGGAAAGAAAAATGAGTTTAAAGTATTCATTGTCTTCATAGAATGAATGAACATGTAAATTGATGTTTTCTTGTTTTTAGAAAACAGGAATAAATGGCTAGAAATGTAGTTTATTTTAAAAAGGCACAAAAAAGTCTGTGTGCTTCTGCCATCTTTATCTCTAGAATACCATGTATTAAGTTTAGGTACTAAAAAGATAATTTATTTAGTACCAGAACAAATCATGCTTGTGCCACATTGTCAAAAGCAGAGATAGCTGAGAGTGTAGACACAGCAATTGACAAAAAAAGTGTAATTCAGAGATCTTTGCTTCCAATTCAAAACAGAAAAATAAGTTAGTAGTTTGTTATAATGACACCATAGCTTATTGTCAGATTTTGAAATGGAGAAGGCTCTTATATTCTTCTTTAAAATAATATTCTCATATTATGAAGAAAATGGTTTAAATAGGTTTAGTGTTACTAATATATAAGATTACTAACTCTCCATGAAACTTCAAACTACTGGTCCTTCTGCAAGGATTTAAGACATATTATGGGATGAATGATACTCAGAAAACCCCTGTGAGACAAGACTGAGTTTATAGCTATGTCACAGAAAGATAAATTTTGGTAGGAGATACACTTTGCCTCGCATATTGAGGAAGTGGTCGTGGAAATGCTAAGCTTTTTTTCCCATCAGCTTGTTTGCTGGGTGCTCTGTGGGTAAAGTGGCATATCTGCCTTGTCAGTTCACTGACAGAACATGAGAAACTTGCACCAGTGAGACTTGTTTGGCCATCATCTTGCAAATGTCATCGTAACGTGCAACTCCTCTGTCTCTCATCCTCTGTGTTTTCTGTGGCTGAACAAATTTGCCCTTTCAACCCAAGCGTGCACACAGCTCCTGTCAAACTGTGTGTCCTTCAGCTTAGCAAATACATTGCAGGCACTCTGCTCTAGGTACCAATGCAATTTTTTTGCAAATGTATGCATTTTTGGGTAAAATTAAAAATTGATTTTGATCTAGGAATGTCTCCAAGGTTGTTTCCTGATCTTGGCAGAAACCTTTATCTTTTAGGTATAAATACAGCTAAGATATACAAGCATATTTAACATTGCTTATTGAAGTACTGAATGCCTGGTTTTGAAAGCAGGCATTTCTTTGTCTAATTTCTTTGTCTTTTGTACATTACAATATTCCTCTTAACAAATTATTTGTTACTAAATTAGAATATGCTGTCAATGATGTGTAAGAAACTACAGCTTCTTTGTATCTCCCTAAATATACTCTTCAGAATTAACTAATAAGTATGGCTCTTTTTGAGAATAACTATCACTGTGCTACAGTTTTCCCTGACTCCTTAGGATCACCGATAATTTCGTATTTGTGTTTTAATGTTGAGAAGTGCCAGGAAAAAAAATCCATGGGTAAGTATCTTCACTTCTATGTAAAGAGTAGGCTTTGTTAAAATTATTTGGATTTTAGTCAATGCTTTCTTTCCAACATTTTCTCCAGTAAAACAGATGCCATATCCAGGCTACCTTGAGTTTGCTAATTAAGACTTAAATGTTTATGCTTTAGCATTTTTTTATTTTCAATTATTTTATTTTTAAAAAAAGTTCTTGTAAAACTGTAATTGACACTTAGTTTAATGTTAAAGTGATTTTAAGTCTTCTTGAAAACCAAACTTGACTTGCTTTAGATATTCAGCTTATTTTGACCAATAGAGTGTCAGAGTAAATTATGTCATTGCAAATATGGCCAGTTCCTCAGATTTAGGACTTGCTTTCTTCTGTTCACTTAAGAATGTGCTTGAATGTGAACCTATGAGAACCCTCAAGGCAAATGAACTTCACTTTCATTTACAGATCAGGAAGCTGATCTCTAAGTTATTGTTTGTATTAATGACAGAAAAGAAATTACTAGGAGGAAAATGACAAGAGATGACATGCTGTGCTTGGATTTCCCTGTGCTGCTTGGGCAATTAGCTGATGTTGTTGCCTCTTGCTACTTTATCAGCATCCAAAAACCTACACATGATTTAGGTTGGGAAGGATTTTTGGTGGTCATCTCCTCTAACATCCTGCTCAAAGCGTTCACTGTGCCCTTCCTGGTGAGGGGTTATTGCTGAGCTCAATAAAACCCTGCCCTGGGGTTTTCCCCTGTGCTGGCATTAAATATTTCTGTACGTTCCTTTTCTGTGTTTAGCACTGAAGGAGATGGCCCATCTACCTTGGTCAAAATTGGTAGAATTTGGTCCCAGACTGATGGTGTGTTATAGCATGTTCCACACTTGTAGCTTTTTCATTGAGAAATTGGGTGAAGGATGAGATCTTGCAAACTCAAAAGACAAATTTAAACTACTTCTGTGCATGTGCAGAGAATATATTTGCTATGGGCAGACATGCCTCGATAACCAGGTCAGTTATTAAAATAATATTTGTTAAGAGTATTTTTATGTTTCTGTGTACGTAGAGAAATATATATATATATAAACACATATACTTGAAGTGGAAAAATTATTTGTCCAAGTATGAGGGAGCAACCAAAGTATACAGTGTACAGTATTCACCTTTCTTTTTTTTTTTCTCTTTTTCCTATGGTATTTACATGTTTTAATTATTTTTTCTACAGATAATGAACACTTACATGTAAATGTTGAATCCAGTTGACAAATTGCAGGCAACTTGGGGTACTAGATCTGTAGGATTCCTTATCTAAATTGCTTGTACATTAGATTTTTTTTGTAGCACTGAATAATTTGGATAAATGACCTTTCAAATGGTAATTCAATTTCTGTAACAACTGTTGGGTGATGGTACATAAAAAGTAATAAAAGCCTTTAGCAGTGCCCTTTTCTGGAGCATGTCACAGACTCTACCTCTGATAGTGAGTGACACTTATTGCTCGAGTCATTTTTTCTTAAAAGCTTTGTCTTTGCTGAAATTGTGCGTGAAAATATACATTCTCTTTTTAAGTTAATTGTGTGGTGGTAAAATCAAACTCTGCTTTGGTTTTGTTACTAATAGAATGTTTTACAGGCAACTCATTTTTCTCAAGTTATATTCTCAAAAACTAAGGTCACCATTAGAAATTTAGCTTATATTGGGAAATCAATTAATTTGTAAACAATTTAACTTTGGTGTCATAGAAGAAGTTAATTCTAGTTAATTATTTACATGACAGCTGCACAACTTGTATTGCCATGTGTATGTTGACTGAAGCTTGTATGGGACCAAAATCACCTCTACCAATACTTGGATTTTTGATGATCTGGGAATTTGAGACTTGGCTTTTGAAATGCAAATATTGTGTAATATAGACACATAAAAATGAAGAGTAAATACTAAATTATAGATAAAGTTACTTTTCCTGATTCTCTCTGACTGGTACAGCTAGGAGAATTCAAAATCTAACCTTTAAAGTCATCTAGTCATACCTGTGCCTTGCAAAAGAAAAGAAAAAACATTTAAGGAGCAGGAATCACCAACAAGAAGCCAAATTTTCCAATATGTCATCCTTATTGTTTGAACTGTGGAAGTTTTTTCTTACTAAAAGAGATATTGTATTTGAGTAAAATCTTGTAAACTCTCATATGGACAAATTTTTAGAGCCATAAAACTAATTTGCTGAAAAATACTTTTCATGTGAACTCCTTTCTCTTTGTAACTTGAGACAGTAGTGATACCCTGAGAACTAATGGTTTATTTTTATTACTCATCAGTCTCTGAGATTGAGATATACATATGGATATACAGATATATATGATTCTATCTGAAGTTTCCCCTTTCTAGAATACAGAATTGTTTCTGTGTTTTCAGTAAGCATTACCTTGGCTTTATTTGGCTTTCTATAAAATGTCTTGTGATGCCACAGAGAGCATAATGTTTGTTAAACATAGTTCATAGGTCAAATACTTGTAATAATTGATACAGACAATGGCATGAAAACGATTTGGGAATACTGGCTGCTTGGCTGGTTGGGACAGCAAAGCTCTTACAGTTTTACAACATGGATTTTACACCTCATTTGATCCCACAAAATGTCTAAATTTACTCAGTCTAATGTTCTTATTTGCCTTTTCTTAAGTTCCATTTGTCTGTTTGGACTCTTCCCAAACATAAGTTCTTCAGACTGGTTAATTGTCCCCCAGTTTTTATGATTGAAAAATGCATAGTGCCCTGGAACATACACAGAAACTTTAATGAATGAGGGTGATCAATCTTTACTCAAAACTGGCAGAAATTGTTCAGTTTCTTGCCTTCTGTAACCCTCAGTAAACCATTTCACCTGTCCCAGTAATAAACGGGGTGAAACCCTCACTGTAGCTGGCCCTAGTGGGACTGTCCACATCAGTTTGACTTTATTGGAACATTGATTTCAATATGAGTAAGCCACTCCATCCTGAATAAAAATACAATGAAATAATTATTAAATATATGAGTTTCCTCAAGTACCTTTTTATTCAGTGTCTGGGTCCTCTATGTTTTTCCATTTTTGTGATTTTTTTTTTATTAGAAGCCATTACACTTGCAAAATATTTAATGGGTTTCTGATTGTTGCAAGGGACATAATTGTGCAAGATAGGAGAAATCAAAGCCTTTTAGTGCATGAAAGTACTTGGAACAATTACATATTTATGACTGCGAGACTTAAAGAAATGCAGTTTATCAAAATGAAAGCTCGATACATTTTCTAAATACTGAGGTCATTTCAGCAATTTCTTAAATTCAAATATAAGAAAGGAAATATCTAAATAAAGATAGTGAGAACTGACCTTTCTTTGGGGGAAATGTAGTTTTGATGTTGGTAAATAAAGGATGTCATAATTAAGACTATGTGATATTTAATGCTGTTTTAATTTGATGATGTCACAGTCTTGTTTGATTAAAAATACTGCTGCCTGCTACTGAATTATCGTTCAATAGAGATCTGTGACAAAGGCTTTTATAATCAACCACTTTTTCAGTTTTATTTTGGCTGATAAGTTGATTCTTTAAGTTGCTTGGGAAACAACTGATTGTGCCTGCCTCTGAATGTGGGAAATTGTAACAATTTCCCTAGAAATATCATTGCTGGAAATGGTGTTCTTGGGGTTGGCATTAAAATGTCAGCACACCAACTGTTCAGAAAGCTGCTGAGTTTTGTGATACAAATGTTACCATCTTTCAAGCATAAGCTAAGTAAGTAAGCCAAAAATGCTCTTTTGAGACCCCATTGGCTTCCAAGCTTCACTAGGAATAGTTAGATAAATGGGACTCCTGTTTTAGTAATTCATGTATTTGTTTTGTTACTCTCTACAAAACTTCTCATTAAAACTTTTAAAAGAAATGCTTTTTATGCAATTCTTAAACCCTTACATAAATATCTACAAATAAACAATCCAGCATTTACTGTGTTTCCCTTCTGTTTTTAAACATAAATCTGAACATCTGAAATTCCTGAATGTTTTTGAAGCAGGTTTGTGCATTTACAAACAGATGGTGTTTTTAGGAGCCTGATTTTCCTGCCCAAACTTCTAATGAGTGCAGTCTTGCATGGAAAGTAGGTTTTTTTGGTGCAATTATTTTTTGGAGGGAAAAAAAGGATGTGCACTTATGGTACTGCTAATAATGTCAAGATTGAACTCTGGTTTTTAAATAATAATCTCCCTACTCTTGAAAACTTGAACCTATTCCATTAATGCTTACTGTTCTTTTGTTTGGGACAAAGAGGTGCAGTTAACACCTTGGAGCCCCAGAGCCAGTATATCAGTGATAACAGGGGTTTTTTTAACAAAAATCAGATTAAATGAAGTAGACTTTTTGGATACTATGATCAGATGATCCATCTGGTTTCTGAGGCTTGGGAGTTTGTATGTTGTGTATCCCCTCTAAAAAAAAAATTCAGGTGCTGCCCTGACTTCCAGGGTATGAACTCTTTATTGACTTTAGCATTTTTAAAGGACAGTTTTACTCTGGAAGTGAACACTAGTGATCCAAAGGAATTTGGACCCAAAGGCCACATTTATAAATCTTTCCAATCAGTTTTGAGGCTTGTGCATAATAGCTTTGCTTCACAAAATCTATTTAGAGATCATCTAGGCCCATCCCCACTCCACCATGGACAGGAACACCTCCTGAGCAGGTTGCTCAAGGCCTTATCCAACCTGGCTTTGAAAAATGCCAGGGTTGGAGCATCCACAGCCTCCCTGGGCAACCTGTTCCAGTGTCTCACAGTAAACCTAAACTTCTCCTCTTTCCACTTGTGCTCATTACTCGCTGTCCTATGACTGTGGTCCCTGATGAAAAGTCCCTCTCTGGCTTCCCTGCAGGTCCATTCAGGTATTGGAAGGTTGTTATGAGGTCTCCACACAGTCTTCTCCAAGATGAACAGCCCAAACCTTCCCAGCCTGTCATCACAGGGGAGGTGCTCCAGTCCTCTTACCAACTCCATGGTCCTCTGGACTTGCTCCAGCAGTTCCATGCCCTTCTTATGTTGGGGGCACCAGAACTGGAAGTGCAACTCCAAGAGCAAAGTACAGGGGGAGAATCCCCTCCTTTCACCTGCTGGCCACCCTCCTTCAGTTTAGTTGCTTTGTAGCTTACTTTCCTTCCACTGAAATTGTAGTACCATCTTAAGCTTTTTATGTGTTCTCTAGGTATACTTCTGTATGAAACATTGACACAGAAGCACTAAGAGATAAGAGAATGTAATTTGTGCACTAGTACCTTTTTTAACCTAAGATTTTAGGTGTCACTTTTTGTCTTGCTAGGAGTTAGTGTAGTAACAGTTGCAAGTGCAAATCTTCTTTTTTTTTTTTTTTTTGAATTCTCATTCCAGTGGTTTTCTTTGAAGATGCACTCATAAATATTCTTTAATAGATGAAAATATCCTTGAAGAGGAAATGCATTTCTAAAGTGTTGTAAATGTCAAAGAAAGGATGGAGGTAAAAATTATCTCTGAACTTAATATTCCTATCAGAAAATTCCCCAGAGGGAAAGAAGCCTGCAGAGGACACTGATAATGCATAAATACCTATGCTGATTCAAGAACTGATCTTTGAGATCTGATGCACATTAAGATTTGTAGAAGGTCATATTTGTTTTAAGCTCCTTTGTTTCTCCTTGTACTAATAAATTCCTGGATGCTATGAAGGAATTGAAACACTGTTTCCCTGTGAGCTTCTCTTTCTAATCTTGTTTTAGGTCTCTAATCAGTGCGTGAACAGGGATTTTGATCGTTGTAATTCCTAATGAAACTTACATTCAGAAGGCACATCCTTCTGCTTCCTCCATCCTTATGCTGAAGGGGCCTACACAGATATTGTACATGGAGGAATACACAGGGAGAGTAATCTGTTAATTGTGTCCATGTTCTTATGCACATGGCATTGCTTTGCTCTACAAAATATGTGAATTCTTTAATGTTTTATAAAATTGATCGAGGTATATTATCAAATTGTCAACTCATTTTTGGCCGCTGCCAAAAAACCCCAATGCATGCATACATAGAGAGTAATAGAATGCACCAGGATACATGTGATCTGAGAATAAACTGTTCTGAAAACTCAGAGTATATCTTGTGGAGGGACATAAAGTGCTTACATGGTGAAAACTGAAAATCAAGGTTCAGTATGCTGGAGAGCATTCAGGAAAACTGAGGGAAGTCTGCAATGCTGAAGAAGTGCTGGAGTAGGAGATTAAGTTGGTGCTAAGTGGAAAGCTGGTGAGTAGATAGGATGGATCAGATTGCCAGTAAATTTCAGTAACTCGCAGTAAATTTCTGTTGTGATATCTTACAGGGGTAGAAGGTAAGATCAAACTCAGATGAAATGATGAATAAAAATGTAATGTGAATGTAAGAACATACGGAATTTGTGAAGGGGATTGTTATATCAGAATGAAGTACTTTGTCAAATGTTTCTTGAGAACCTGTTGATACTTGTTTTTACTTACAGTGGCCAAAAAAAGAATACTTTGGGAGGTTAGCAGCTTACAGGTTTTTCATACCATGTAGCAGCTCTGGGGAACAGTAACAGGACAGGTAATCAAGGACGGGTTGCAAGTCCCCATGGCTCTACCAAATTGGAATTTTGGAACTCTTCAGCTGTTAAATATTTTATTCTAATATTTTATTTTGAGTGTAATACTCAGAATGTCTCTTGGGACATTATTTCATTTTCTAGCTTTATATACTTTCCCTGAAATTTGGGAATATTTGCACTACGAGAGACACAAAGAGCTAGGTTGAATACTGAAGGCATCTGTTGTTCTCAGTAGGAATAGCATCCTGAGGGAATAGATGGTTTAGCTGAGCTAGTATAAATTGTGAACTATGACACATTCATTAAAAAGAAATCTCAAATAGGATTCTAACTTAGAATGCTCTGGAAAAAAGTCATGCACCGGCAATATTAAGCTAATTATTGAATGAATATTTATCTCTTTCATCTTCTCTTTTGATCAGCTGTTTCCTTTAACATCATGTTCCGAGACATGGCTTAGGAGTCTGTGTCTATTGTGCCTCCAGTTGCCATCTTCTGGCTACTCCTTTTATCACAGGCTGAAATGTAATTTCACAAAGCTTACACATCAGCATTCTTGCTTAGTTTTCTAATTCTCCTCAGTTTTGGAAATACACATAAGATTTGTAAACTACATGCTGACATAAAATTGTATTTATTGCAAGTTAGAAAAATTAATTTCAAGTAGGAATACTTTGAACAGCATGAGTGTCCTTCCTTCTCCACAGGCTGGATTGAATAAGATAAAACACAATAAGAATCGAGATAAGGGTTTCTTTCAAAGCAATCCTCTCTTTTCTTGTTTGATGCACTTCTTATTCTTCTTTGCACCCAATTTTTAAATGCTACAACTAGTCTAGGTTGAAATGTGCACTTCTGTGTCTTTATGACTGTCTCCTAAGACTTGAAATTTCATTTCTGGATTGGTCACAGTTTGTAAGTCCTGCTGAGTTTTTTGTTGTTTGGTTCTCTCCACCTCCAGCTTTGATATCTGGAAACGTAAATTAAAAGCTCTCAGTAATTTTTGCATATCCATTTAATACAGTTTCAATAAATGATGTTTTCCCTGAACTTCAGATCTCTTCTTTTGAAGCTGGCATGATCATTTACATGACAAGTTTCTCAAGTACTTGGGAAGTACTCTGATCCAGGAGCTTGTGACCATACTGTCATGTAATGAGAAACACTATCTCTTCTCTTATAGAGTCTTTTGTTTTCTTAATGTGCAATTTTATCTAATTTAAAATCCTCTTGAAAAGGGTAGAAGGGAGAAGAAAAGCTGATGCAGCTGTCTCATACAGCAAAATACAGGCCTATACCATTGATAAAGTACTATTTTTGTTTGCTGCAGATTTCGTTGCATTCATTTCTGGCCACAGAATTCAAATCAAAACCTGAATGGGGAGAAGTGCAGGATGGTCTCCTTCTGTGTCCCTTCCACTACAGGTCTGGGGCTGAACTTGGAAGTACTGATGGGCAGGGTTGGGAGAGGGAGAGGTAGGAAGTGATTTACCTAAACTCAGCAGCAAGAATGGCATTAATAGCAAATTGGTTTGAACAAGCTACACAAATTGTTTGGATTAAGAGGACCAAGTCATCTTAGTCACAAATGAGAGTGGATATCCCAGAAAGTCCTTTTTCAGCTCTCTGTTTCCAATTTAACTTTTCTGGCTTCAAATGCCAGGATTTCTATCTATGCATCTAACTCCTTCAGTTTCTACTTGTATGTCCAAATGGTTATGAAGCTGATGGTCTTTTTAACAGCTGATAGCACAATAAAGACTAATAGTTTACGACCAGAAGTGGACTTGTGTTGTGATGGCAGTTAAAACATTTGCCAGAGAAAATGGACATTTCTGAAGCTCTGCTAAGTGCTTGTCCCAGCCATGATTTTTCTCATTGACACTTCTGTTCTCAGTGTAACCATAGATCTCTGCCACCTAGTCCTCAAATTTAGAAAATTTACACATCATGTTTCCTTGTTAGTAGGATTTCACTACAGCCTAATATTATTACTGGATTTTCTCCTACAGGTAAAGAAGAAAAATATCCAAATCACAAAACCCCCCTAAAAATTGTCAAGTTTTTTTTATTCTTATTTATATTTACTATAAGCCACTTCTTTACACAGCTCTGCTACAACAACTTTATTTTAATTATTATTGCTTTTGGAACATCACTGTATCATTAAACTCTACCACTAAACTTGCCCACTGAGTTATCAAAAAGTAAAAAAGAAAAAGGCAGAAAATAATTTTTGGTCTCCTCAAAATGATGGGGCATCTAATTCTTTTAATGCATCTTGTTATTACAATTTTAAAATATGGGGAGCTATTTAAACCACAAAATAGAAGGAAAAATCTGTCTATTGTATGTATAAATGCAGGAAATAAGCATTTTAGTTTTTCAGGTTTGATGGGACATTCAATTTGCAGGAATGACAAGAAAAATTTGTTTTGCCAAGGAGTCTGAACCACAAAATTTTTGGTAGGCTAAAATTTATTTTCTAGGGTGACTATTGTTTAGTCTCTGAGATTCAGAAAAAAGCTGTCTTTTTTTTCTTTTTTTTAAATTTCAAATTTTGCAGGGGCTATCCACTGCAATTTATTTGAAATTTAAACCATTATCCTGATATGCACTTTGTGATAGCATAAGTATATTTCTAGGGAAATTGTTTTTCTCACCAGCCTCACTCACACAGTCTGTTTTATAAGATAGCTGTTTTAAAATCATCTGTTCTTCAATATGGATCATTCCTGCAATCCTGGGTTTTGTTAGAAGTCTTTGTTGTTAGAATTAGAGTTCTCAGATTCTGCACATGTTTACAAGAAGTCATAATCGTGTTTGACTTTGACCTTCCTCCCCAGCCTTAAGTGCAGAATAGAGCAAGTGTTTAGTATGTAGAACAAAATAAAATTGCTAGAAAAGCATCAGAAGTTCAATGTTGCTTTCTAAAGGGTCCTGATATTTTTTGCTGGAAAAACGTCTTGGCATTAATGATTTGATTGTTTATGCTTTTGTTTTCTGTAACATTTTTGTTACAACTTTTATAATTTCTTTTTAAAAACTCAGGATCTGAATTTTCACCACCAAATTCTTTGTGCCATTTAAAATTATACCCTTCAAACCCAAGGGAAGTGGCAGGAGGAATTTTTGCACTTGGTTTAAGTTAACAAAAGAAGATCATTAAAATTTGATCACCTTCTTTTTTAAATAAAGCACTGCTAGAAAAAGAAAAGAAATTGCTCCTGGCAGACCAGATTTTTTTTAATTTTATTTTTGATATCAGATGGTAATAGCTATGCACTAGATTATCTAGTAAGGACCTGAGAAATATAGATTTTTTAAACTCCTCTTTGGAGAAGCAAATGAGGTCTGGACGTGTCCACAGAAGTAAAGTAGTTCTGTGTTGCAACGGATGAGAGTGGTTCAGAAAGTTCATGTTCTGGAAGAAAAAAAGCCAGGACAGGTGGTTCAGGATAAGGCAGAAGAAGAGCCCAGCCCAACAGTTTACCTTTAAGATCTAAGGATTGATACAAATCTGTCTTTTTTCCCCATTCATGTGCCTTAACTACTTCAGTCATATCAATGTCTTGCATGATTTAAAGTTAATATTGATTTACTTATTGTCCATGGGCGAGTGTGTACATTTTGTTGACCTGTGTGAACTGTAAGTTCACAATGGGTGAAGTCCTGGGAAATTGTTCTCACACTGATGAGCAAGGTCAGAAGTTGGCTTTGCTCTTAAATGATGACCATGAGACCAACTCTTGTTGAAAAGTCACAGGCAGGAAGGTAAACTGCAAATAGATTCATACAGTAAGAGAAAGTTTTATGCATGAAATCTTACTATGGACAGGAGGGGGAATATGCTTAACCTGATCCATGTGTTTACAAAGCCATGAACTTATTTTGAGGTTATTTAAAATATTAATAGTGTAAATATAATTTTAAAAAATTTGTTGCAGTAATTTCCACAGCTCATATGGTTCCGAGATATCATAGTGTGGCAATTTAATGACTAGAGATATTCAGGAAAAATTTAGCTTGCATATCATCCTCCCCTAGATAATATTGTAATCTTCCCTGAGACTGTAGGAAGATTTGAAATAGGCTGTCCTTGTATTGATACTATTCTGCTTTTATAGATCACTTGCAAGGCAGTCACACAAACCACTCATGGCTTTTTCCCCTTGGTGGTTTTTTACCTTGAAAGATGAAATGTTTAAAAGAAGCCAAAGCAATATCTACTAAAATAGTGAGGAAATCCTCTGATTGGTTTCAGATTCATGTTTTGCCTTCAAGAAAAATCAACATGTTAAAACGTCTACTACCCATGTATTTTAATCTTTTTTTTTTTATTATTATTCTTTCATTGGGTGGAAAACCAAAGAGATAGGGTATTAAAATGTGACCTATCCAAATTTTCTCTGAAGATGTCATATGAAGGACTCTAGATAATGATAAGGTAAAATAATGTAAGATAAAATGTGATTATTAAATCAAAAGGAACTTGAGGTTGAGAGTGGAGTTACCTAACAGCAAGGATTGAAAACTGTATGACATACCATAAATACTTGAACAAAATTGCTAAGGGCATCTTTGCAATTAAGATGCTTATACCTGACAAGTTAGCTGTGTATTGGATATTGTGAGGGATGGTTGGGAGCTTTTGTGGTTTCCCCCCCTCCCCTCCTCAGTCTCATTCTTTGGACATAAGATACCTGTAATAGCTTTTTTTTTTCTTCCACTGAAGAGCTTATCTCTTCCATTTTTAATACACTTCCTACAGTAAAGATAGCTGTCTTGTTCTGATGGGAGAAACTTTGATGTCATAATTTCTGTAATATAAAGCATGATTTCTGTTTGGTGACTGAAGGTCTATATTGAGGCACAGACCAGATGATATGAACAAGGAAATTTCTGCAGGGCTTAAATAGAAGTAGTATTCGTATCCACCATATAAGACCCTATAAAGTCTAAACTTTACCATTGTTCTTCTAGTGTAGAGATGCTTTCTTATTCTAGTAATATTTCTTCTCACAGTGAGAGATACGAGCAGGGGTATTCCTCTGTATCTTTATATTCCTGAGTATCAGTGTTGATTATATAATGTATGTGTGTATTTTATCAAAATTATTATCCTTTGTACTGATCTGTAGAGTTTGGAGTCTCATTACCAGCCCTTTACTTATGTTGTTCTAGGCTTCAGAGTCAGATATTTATTTACAGGCAATTGATGAAGTTACTTTTCACTCACCTTGACCATATACAGGCCATTATCATTGTCACTGACATAACTTTATAGTAGCTGAGTTCCTAATCAAACTGCTTCACTTCCTTAGGCCATATACAAGTTATATACAGGTTATTGACCATATACAGGTTATTATCATTGTCACTGACTTGTAACTTTATAGTAGCTGAGTTCCTAATCACACTGCTTCACTTCCTTAGGCTCTATAGCTGAAAAACGGTTTTGTTTATGCTTAGGGCCTTTATTTGATCACATCTTAGGGTGTTGTAGCTAGGAGATTGCAATAATTTCATACTCAGTTTCTACAGTTTCCTGAGGTCTCATGCACACCCAACTACCTGCCTTACCACTAAGTAAGTGTTCCTACCTGGGAGCCCAAAATTGTCTTCCACTGATGCCTTTGGGTCACATGTGAGACTGAATTCCCTGGTTGCTCTGTTTCCCTGCTTTTAATCTTGAAGGTTTATTTTGACTCTGCCTCTTTTCATCACTGGTTCCTAGGGACTGATTTAAAGTGGTGTGAAAAGGGCAGATGAGGGAGGTTTGCCTGAAGCCACAGGTAGCTGTGGCCATACTTGTCAGAGAAATGGCCCTATGGTTGCAGAAGAATGTGTTGTAGAAGGTAGGGAAAAAAATGATACTAAATAGATATTGAATAAGGCCTGCAAAATCTACCCACTGTGTGTAGTGTGCAACTTCAGGGCCCTAACACAGACTCGGATGTTTCCTTTACAGGCGCAGCAATGCTAAATGGGTGTAATACCCTGTGATTCATATCCCTGATGACCATTTCCTGCCTGAAGCAAACAGTGGGTAGCTTCTTCAGGCTTAATCTGTATCATGAAGCCTAGATGAATTTCCAATTGCCTGGAAATGATAATAAAATGATTTTTCCTTTTTTTTTTTTTTTTTTTTTTTTTTTTTTTTTTTGCCTGTAATGAAAGTAAGAGTGCAGAGTAGTTTAGAACGGTAGAGTTTTGAGTGCATGTAAACCTTTCTTATTACTCATGAGCAAGTAATGAGTAGTTCAGCTCAGGTTTATCAAACCATAGGTATGATCAGATCAATTCTATGTCTATTTAAAATGGTTTTCCCCTATGTCAGAGTCAAATTTATATATACATGGTGTGACAGCTCATCATCTGTATTATGTGGAAAGATCATCTAGGGGTACTTATTACAATGACAACTCTTCTGGAAAATCTGGAATGGACTGGTAACTGGTGATATTCCCTACAGAGCATTACTGAAGGATTGCACAGGAATGCTGATAAAGTGTTTTTCTTCTCAATATCTGCAGGCCCCTGCCAGGATGGAGAACAGACCTAGTAGTGTGGTAATTAAAATTGCTCTCAACACTGGCACTTCATATTTAATAATTAACAGAATCAAATTTTGGATGAAGGAGAACTGTTGCAAAATTGCTTCAACCAAGATGTGGGCTTTGAAGAAATGTTTGGACTTTGGTATCTCCCTTCTGTCTTTCTCCTCCCTGAGGTAGTAGCTGCAGTATTTTCACTCAAATACATTGCAATTCATGCCAGATTAAGGATGTGAACACTTAAGGATATGTTCTTTTCAATCTTAAATTTTTGAGCATTTTAATTAGAGCATCAAGCCATAACTAGCATAAAAGGGGAAAGAAAATACTTGAAAACTATGGGATAGCCCTTGACTTAGAAGAAGAAATCTGGGTTTTGACCATTTATGGGAAATCCTAGGGACATATAAGTTGCAATAAGTTGCAACAGATAGTTTTTGAAGCTATGAAGTCTACCTTTTTAAAACTATATATATATATATATATATATATATATATATATATATCCATACATAAGTACATCTATGCAGTGAAAACAAGCTTCCTCAGACTATATTTACTTACTGTCCTAAGCTGTAGTAGTTATTACATTTACAGAATTCTCATGGGTGATTTGGTGCAATGCTTTTTCTATTGTCTTAAGAATGCTGCATACCCAGTATTGTCTGGTTTGCAGCCAATTTCTGATACTTCTCTCTTTCTTCTCTCTTTAACAGGTTAATGTAGGTTTTGGGGTCAAAACACAACCTTTACACTACTTTTATTTTGTATGGACATGATATGGATATGTTTTAGTTATATCAAATCTCAAAGATTTATGGAACTTAGAGACTATTACAGCTGTGGTTTCTGTAACAGGAAAGATGATTCCTTCTGGGTTTTTTTGTTCAGATTTCTCTTCCATTAAGTATAGGTATAAATATGTGCAGAGTCTGATACAATTAAATGAGTTATAAGAACTTTTTTCTCTTGGTGGCAACCCCCAACTTTCCTGTAAATAGAACTAAGATAAGAATCCTAAGCCACAAAAAAAAAAAAAAAAACAAACCAAACCACCCTCATATACTTGATATTAGTATGCCTCAATCATTTTTTTTAATTTGAGAATGCTCAGAAATAATCTATTTTTAAATTGAAAGGTAGGACCATACATCCAAAACAGGATCTGTATTATAAGGAAGATAATATTTGAGTTTATTGATAACACTGCCCTGCAACTTTGCATACAGATATTCAACATATATGGAACATTAAAAGTTAGTACTCTGGCTTCTGCAGTGAGAATTTTACAGTGCATGCACAGAAGTTAATGTGCAACGTGAAACCTGCATTATGCCATTTTATGTTCCAGCAGGTAAATCCCAGTCTTGTTTATTGTCCAGCACAAAGCACAGGCTGGCTGTAGGAGGTCAGGCTGGGAAGTTGCTCATGTTTGACACTGCAGCTTTTGGGAGTGATGAATATTTAATTAGGCCAGTGTGGACCGTGGGGGAGGTTGAGGCAGCTGTAGCTCCTGGTTGACTGTCTGCAGTATCATCTTAGAGTGTTTTGTGAAAATGAATCCTTGGGGTAAGCTTCAGGGACACTGAGTAGGTAAAAAAAGGCATTCTGAGAGCAGCTAGCTCAGGGAAGGTGGGAATAATAGAGACAAATGTTTTAAGTATTTCTGGTATACTGGTCAAAGATTCTGGTGGGCTAAGCCATCATGTTTTATTAGTTTACATAAATGTATTTTAAATTCAGTTTGAACCTATAGAGTTGGCGACTATAACAGCAATGAAAATAATTTATTTTATGCAGGTATTAGCTATCAGAATAGAGCACATGTATAATTTGTTGATATTATGCAAACAGTGTGAAGTAGCAGTCATTTCTCTGTAGTCCTATTTTAAACACAGCAACAGAGCTGTTTGAAGATATTATTCTTAGCAAGCTTTCAGGAGAAATTAAAGACTAAAAACAAAAGCAGGAAGACTATTAATTTTCAGTAGCATAGGCCAGGATAAAGATTTCTTACTATTTTGTCTTCCACATTTAAAAACATTGCATGCAGTTTGGATAAGTACCAGTTGGGCTAATAGGAAGGTTTTAATTCTGCTATGAAGAGTATAAAAAAAATTAAAGAAGATAAATAAATCTATATTCATAACCAGGGACACTGGCACTTCCCCTCACTCTTTGTCCTGGGCTCTGTGGAAGTTATTGTTGCTACAAGACAGAACCAGATCATATCCACATACCATGGAGACATACATTTTCATATGGAATGCATGGAGCAAGAAACAGTTTAATGTTCCTTGTTGTCACTATAACATTCAGGACAGACAACAAAGAAAAATAACCATTTTAATTTAAGTTAATTTAGCTAGCATGTTACTGCTAATCAGTTAGGAAGGGAACATATGCCTGCATCTCTGCTTCCCAGCTCATCTTCTATCATATAACCATCTCTGCTCTGTGTTAATATCCAAGACTAAATTTGAGCAAATGACGTGCAAGAGCATTTTTGTTGCTATTCACTGGCTGTGGCTAAAAGTGGTAGCTGATATTTTCATGGACATCATGAATAATTTGGAATTACTTCTGCGGTTTCCAGTGACTTGTGTGATGAATGGCTCTCATCTTGCTGTATCCACTTGAATAATGATGGCAAACTTGGGACACCTCAGTGCACAATACTGTCAAGTCAAGAAGCATAAGTCCACAGAAGAGCTATTAAAATAAATACAGCGGGGACTGTGATTTAAGAGGACCCTTACTTTTATGACAGGCAAGGAGCAACTGAAGAGAGATCTGGTGATGGTCATCTACTTGGGGCAGCTGTTTATTATGCTCTATCGTAAACATCTTGCTGTTACCTTGTGCTCTCCCATCTGTTTGTTTCTGCCCATCTGTTATTGCTTGCCATGTGCTTAGGTTGTAAATATCACTGTTGTTTGAAATAAAAAGGTTAATAATCCCTTGATTAAAAAAAAATCCAGTTATTGAATTCAGTATTTGATTAAGAAACAAAAGCTCTTACAAGCCTCAGGAGTCAACATCGAGGAAACTCTGTAGAGGTTTTCTGTGCTCCTGGATAACTTCCTGTAGTTACCCTTTCTGATGAGGTTGCAGCATTTAATTGAGTTGATTTTTGTTGTAAGATTTCAATTTGCTTTTAGTCAATAGCAAGGGCTAGTTCAGGAGGAAATTTTGTTTTTTGAAGTCAGAGGATTGTGTGCAAATGAAAGAGGTTTACAAGGCAAATTGCCTGCAAGAAGCCAATCAGCTGTGCTCTGTATATGTCACTTCAGCTTCTGCTGGAGTTTTTATTCCCAGACTAGCAAATTTATATTTGGCATGCACTTTCATCTTTATTCTATGGGTTTCTTCTCATCAAATATTTGTAATGGGTTTTATTTTTCTCTCCCAAAACTCTTATATGTGCTTTTGGCATTTGAGTCTTTGCCATTGTTACTTAATATGAAAAGAGCCACATTTAATTTCTTTTGGAATGTTTTAAGACATGCTTTTTCTATCTTTTTTATTAAATCTGTATTTAGTAACTTTTTCTCTCTCAAAACATAACTATAAAGCTAGCTAATTCACCATTTTATACCAGTCTGTTACAGTGGGCAGTTCTGAGACATGCAATGCTTTTGGGTTTTCTATTTTTTTTCTTTTTTGAAAGTAGAGTCATCCACATTATCCCAGCAACCTAAGCAATCTAAAAATAATTGATTTTTAAAAGTTATTTTAGAATGTGTTTTCATGTTGCTGTTAATGGTTTTGTTTAGGTTGTTTTCTTATAGTGAAATACTATTCCTACACAGGAATAAGTAAAGCAATACTGATACATACCTGCCAATAATGGCCATCTCTGAACTACAATATTGGTGTAATTTTTTTCTTTCATAGTGTTAGACTAAAGCTTTATCAGTGTGTACCCTCTAAGGATGGTTAGGTTGCACTTCAGTTGACAACAGGTGGGCCTGGGACATTGACCTGTGATGCTGAGACCCTAATTCAAGTTATAAAAATGCATGTGGAATTTCATCTTTGGACTGAATAGAATTTAATTTCTTACATTTTTGGTTTTGAATTGCTTTCTTGCCATGGTGACAAAGATTTTAAAGATTTGTCTTGTAGCTTTGTGTAAAAATCCTCACAGGAAGAAAATTTTTTATTATTATCAATTAATTTGCCCTGACTGCACTATAGTATGTTTTGTACATTGAGGGAAATGTTTACATTTTGCTTTTAAGCTTGACTGCAGCTGTTGACAGTCTTTTACAAAAACTGCATATGTTTCCTTCCTAGTAATTTCATTCTTGCCGAGCTCTTCAAAACAAAGTAATTTTGTATTTTATGTTATTCTAGGAGCCCATGAGCTGGACTTGGTGAAATTATTTGAAAATCCAGTTTATTTTTTACTTTTACTTTTTCCTCCCATTCTTCCCCCTAATGCCTGAAAAGAACTTCTTTTATGTATGCATGTGTTTTATTCTTCCTCCATTTTACTTAAATAGTGTTTCTTCCAAGTACCTGGTTCCAAAGTCAGAATTTCTAGGAACTGATGCAGACTCTTCTGACTATAAGAGGATCTTTTTTCAGAGGGCTTTATGGATTATAAATTATTGGGGATGGACCTAGCTTGTCAATATAAAAGGTATTTTTTTACCTCAGTGCAAAGAGACTGGCTCTGTCTGGTGACCTTAGTGTGTCCTGTCAATTAAAAATGATTAAAAAGGTACATTATCAATATATAGAAGTTGATATTATCCAACTGTCTTTCATATTATTTTACTATATTTTTCAAAAGTACAATGGTGGTCATATTATAGTTTTCTATTCTAACTTTCCTGCCCCCTTTTCTCTAATCTGCTCTCTTGATTTGGGGAAAAAAAAACTCTAATCTCAGTCAGTCTTTCCTGCTGACCAGAGAAATATTGGGAGATAGATTTAGATCCAATGCTATCAAAATATTGCACTGATTGTTAAAAAAAAAATCTTGGTGAAACTAGTCAAAAATCTTTCATGAAATCTTTCTTAGGTAGAAATTGCTGTTATTGTTGTGTTGAAAACATACAGGCTTAGGAAACTGTGTCAAACAGTTTCAGAACTGGTACAGCGTTATTGGAGGGGTTTCTTGGGTGGAGGAAGAGCAACACATGGTGTTGGTGATTCATGCTTATGGCTTTAGAAAACCAGTATTTCAATTGTTTCGGCTTCAGTTATTTTCAGTGCCTTATTTTGAAGTAACACTGCCAGTGAAAATTCTATAAAACAATTGGTGATGTCAAAGGATTGAAAAGGCCAAGGACTCCAGCTCAGGACCATTACCATTGGCCTCTTCAATCGTCTTCTAAAGAATAGACAGAGGCTTGTGCTTTTGGTATCTCTTCAACTCTACCTGTTATTTAAGGAGCTTTCCTTTTGGAGACCAGAGGAGTTCAGAAATTTGTAAGGCTCACTGGCATCTCCAGTACCTCAGAATGTGATGGGTTTTGTTGGAGGTTTTTGGGTTTGGGGGTTTTGTTTGTTTGTTGGTTGGTTCGTTTGTAGGTTTTTGTGGGAGGTTTTTTGGGTTTGGGGGGTGTTTTTTGGACGGTTTTCTTTGGTCAAACTTGTGTCTTTTCAGAAAAAACTGTGCCAAGAAATTAGTTCCTGCTTAAGATGAGTGGCTGCAGGAAGTAGTGCAAACATGAAATACTGGAATTTGCCCACATCCTTCTCAGACTAATCCCTGTGTTGGAGTAACCTGGGGGCATCTCTGAGCTGTTTCATTTTGGTTCTTTCCATTATCTGTGTAGCTTCGCTGGAAGCATAAGACATCATGCTTGTGTTTCAGATAGCAGACACAGAAACTGTGTCATCTAACTGCAACTTAGATAATGCTTTGATGAATTGTGTCTATAATGTATTTATCTCTGCTCACTGCATAATATAGACAATAGCTTGAAGATGTGCATTTGCGTTTATTGTATTTTTTTTAAAGGCATTTGCAAAAATGTTTTATGGTCAGCGCTGTCATAAAATTAGATCAGTTGATGATTTTCTTCTGTTAAGCTTTTCTCTAATGGGTTGTCTTTTCTTTTTTTCTTTTTGTAACTTTATTAGGCATTACATATTGCATCACCCTCTAATGCAATAGAGCTGTTCTCTATGAGGGAAGTACTCCAAGGAAAATGAAAACGTATTCTTTGGGTTCTGTGGTCATGGATGTAGACTACAGCAGATAATTTTTATTAATAAGAAATACTTCTCAGCAAGTTGGAAAACAATGAATTTATACTGGAATAGTAAGGAGTACAGGTAGCTTCCTGATGAGACTTGGAGACATTCTAACCACAGAACGCCAACCGTGCCAGAGCCCGTTTCCCAGCTGCCGCAGGTCAGGGGGCTGGGAAGCAGGGGCAGCTCCCCGCACAGAGATCCCTGCGGGGTTTCTGCTTCCTTCTTCCCGCTGTACACGTGTGCAGTGCCCTGGCGTTTGCATCACCTTCGAGCAGGCTGCGGGGCCGAGGCCGACGTGCAGAGAGAGCGCAGGTGAGGGAGCCCCGTCCGCGCACACCTCGGATACCCTCCCGCCGGTCAGGCACGGCCAGCACCTCAGCTCGGCTCTGCCCTCGGCGGGGCTCGGGGCTCTGCCCTCGGCCCAGCACCGCGGGAAGGGAGCGGTGCCGTGCCCCGGCCGGCTCCCACCTGCCCGCCCGCTGCTCGCGGGAGGAGCGCAGAGCGGAGCGGCTCCCGGGGGCGGTGCCGTGCCGTGCCGTGCCGTGCCGTGCCGTGCCGTGCCGTGCTCTGCTGCCTGCGTGGGGCGGGCACCGGCACCGCCCCGCCCGCCGGGCTGCGCGCCCGCGGAGCCACCCGCGGCCAGCGCCTGCCGCGGGTCCGGCCGCGGCGGGGGCGCCGGTGGCCGCGCCAGTGCCTGCGCCGCGCCGCGCCGTGCCGTGCCGTGCCGTGCCGAGCCGCGCCGTGCCGTGTCCTGCCCAGCCGAGCCGAGCCGTGCCGTGTCCTGCCCAGCCGTGCCGTGTCCTGCCCAGCCGAGCCGAGCCGCGCCGTGCCGTGTCCTGCCCAGCCGTGCCGTGTCCTGCCCAGCCGAGCCGTGCCGTGCCGCGCTGTGCCGTGGCAGCGCCCGCTGCACGCACCGCCGGCCGCCGCGGGCTCCCTTGCGCAGCCACCCGGGGTAGATCGGCGGAGTTTGCGAGGCCGTGAGGAGGCGGCGAGGCCGTGCGAGGCTCTGGACGGCCCCAGAAGTTTGCTGGCAGAAAGTGTTCCCTGTATTGGCAAAGTCGTCAGGCTCTCCTCAGAGGAATACCCCATTGCCTAAGATGAGTGGCTGTAGGAAGCGGTGTAAGCGGGAAATAATGAAATTTGCCCAGTACCTTCTCAGGCTAATCACAGGTTCTCTTCACACAGGTAATGACTGTTTTTCTCTGTAGTCGAGCTGTTCAGTATGATAACGAGAGAATTTCCTAAGGATAATACAGCGTTGTCATTGTTTTATATTATCATTCCTTTCATCTTATAAATAATAATAAAAGAAGATCTGTGAACTACTTTGTGGCTGAGCATAATGAGAACAGAGCAGAATCTGATGTTACAGTGTTTAGACAGTCTGACATTCTCTAAGCCTTTACACACACGAACCCAAATTGGGATGTGAGTGTACATGGTTCCACCTGTCCACCTGTATGTGTTAGCAGTACTGCAGGGAAGACACATTGCTCATAAAGGATGAATCTTACGGTTTTTATTTTCACTCTTTCTTGGACTGATATTCTTTGACAAGCACACTACATTCTCTTTGTCGGAGGCTTGGTTTTGCTTATCTAAAGATGTAAATCAGCTGCAATCTGTCAATGGGATGTTGTGGTATCTTGTAGGAAATTGTGAATAACACTTGTGCTTTGCCCTTAAGGAATTTGAAACATAGTGGTTGTCAGCTTTCTTTAGGTAATTTTTTTTCTGTAACCTTGGACAAAGTGTGCATTAGCAGGGAAGGTTTCTAAGCTAGACTGAGCAGATGCTGTAGCTTTCTTACCACTTTGGAAAATATACTTTTCTCAAAATTCAGCATTTTCTGTAGCTGTTCTCAACAGCTGACAAATATGATAACTTACATGATGTCATTCTGTATTTATAAAATATAATTGTGCTTCTTTCTATACTTCAGTTACTTTTTTTTCCCTTGCAGATTGCAAGTCCAGCGTCAGCAGATAATGTCCAATTATGCTACCACGATTGTTGAGAATTAAAAGCCATTTATTTAAAGTCATCTGAAAGTTTCAGCTGGTTATTTTAATTTATTTGGTGGTGGTGGTGGTGTGTTGGGTATTTGTGTTGTTTGTTTTGGCACTGGTGAAAAGATTTGAGAGCGAAATTGACTCTTCAGCAATAACTGGAAGAATTGATGCATGCAATTAATCAGATTTGGAATTACAATGCTGTAAAAGTCATAGCACAAAAACTGACAATGCAAACTTCATAGGATGCTTGTAACTTTTGGAAATCTGACACAGCTTTTTTAATAACTTTTGAGTGTCTGGCAACAGAATTTCCCTGCCTTTATTTTCTCTATCATTCCTAGTCTATCGTAGTTTCTCTGTTGTGAACTGCATCAATTCACATTTTTCTGAAAACACTGGCTTCTTGCTCCTGTGGGTTGCTATGGAAATTAAATAATATATGATGCAAGGAGAGAGATGTGTTAGAAATTCATAGCAATACTCTTTTCACAAAGTCATCCGAGCTTTTCCTTTCCTATCTAGTGAATGATGCACACACTACTCTATTTTTCAGATTGACATTTGTGCTGCAACCTTTCTGAGCTCACAATTCAAAACCATTTCCAAGACTTGCTGTGGATACTGATTCATATGCTATCACTAAAAGAAGTTATTTTTTTTTACAAAAATATTCAATGAGCACGTATTCAATGAGAAAAGCCAAGTGCAGTGGCCTCAAATGTGTTTCCTTAAAGGCAGGCAAGCAAGCAAGCAAAAAATCCCCACTCTTAGGAAGAGCTGAGATTCTTCTAAGGAGATTTTCAGTTTGTTTTTACTACAGATAATGGTATCTTACTACTCTTATTAAGTTAATAGACTTCATCATGTTCAAATGATGTGGCAAATGAGATCAGGATAATGTGATAATACCTGAAATGCCAAGGGAGGTAGAGCTCCACTGTTAAGCTCTTGCATAGCCCAGTCCTACTCAGTAACCTCAACTGTTGCAAACCAGTTGCTGTTCAGCCTAAGAATCTAATGCATAATTTATTCTGTTGATAATTAATGAAGATGAATGAGAAAGCCTTGTGGAAAGTGTTAGAAAGTTATACTTTGTATATTAAAGGTACTGCTGTTTCTATCTTGAGCATTCAAAAATTTAGGATAGGTATCAGAAACAAGGTGTTCTTTTTTAACTTCTTAGAAGCAGGCAATCTCCTCACCCAAGTGGCCAATTAGTTTCAAAGTGTAAGTGTTTACTAAGAACCACAATGGCAAATGTAATTTAATTTATATGTTGATGGCTTCTAGTTTCTTTTTCAGTTGTTCCTTAATAATTAAATTATACGTAATAGTTTGGATCTAAACTTTCTTGAAAATACTTGCACTGAGTCTAATCCATCCCTTCTTCCTGTATGGGTAGGCATGTTGAATATATACTTACTTTACACATTTGTACAAGCTGTGCTGCAGCTGGTGTGATTACATTGATCAGAAAACAAAACAAAGTAATATGGGAGGGAGGCTGGGTTTACTGGCTAAGGGGCCTGCTAAGGAGTCACTGTTGATTACTGGTTCCATAGCTTGTGTTTCATAACCTTTTATAGCACTACAGGCCTGTTCTGTGGTGAATCTAAATGTTTAAAATAAAAATGGTCTCATATAGCTGTCTGTAATAATACATAAGCATGACTTGTACTTCATAGTCCACTCAGCTGGAACCAATATTAATGAAACTACCCCGTGCTTGAAAGTAAATGCTGTATAAATCTTTACAATGGGTTTTAAGTGGCACTCTCTGCATGAATACATCCAGATCTCTCTCAGATTTTTTTTTTTTACAGCAAGTCACTATGATTGATAGCAAAATGTCGTGAAAAGAAACAGTCTTTGTTTACAAAGTTTGCAATTTCCCATTATATCTGTTATATAGTAAGTTGATGTGTTTCCACAAGTTGAAGATGGCATTGAAGATGGCAAACCAAATATCATACCAATCCCTACTTTGCTGTCTCTCACCTCTTGACTTGCAAACACCTGGTCTTTGGAACACTGTTATAAAATCTTGGCACTACTCTTGAGAATGTTTTAGTTTTTGGATGCAACATGGATTTGTATATTATAAATAACAAAATTAATCATTCTGAGATCAAGAAGTAAGTCATATTGTTTTAAAATGGAGGAAAAGTGATTCCAGAGCAATGGCTATGAAATTTTCCTTAACCATCACAACTGATGAAAGATTAAAGAGATGATAGTACCAAAACCATAATTGAATTCAAGTGGTAGATTTTCACAATTACATACCTTTCAGGCATGTTTTTATTAAATGTCTGATATGACCTATAGGAGGCCAGGTTTTACAGGACAGGTTCAAATTGCCAGTTAGCATATATGTATGCAGGGAATGAAGTAGAGAACAACCCTGGCTGTGAAATTGTACTCTCTCCAACAAACTGAAGTCATCTCACTCTTCTAGGCTTTGGTAGATTAGGTTAGGGACTGATGTGGGGGTTTTTGACTTCTTTAGATTTTCTGGATATTTTGTTTCTTTGTTTTTGAATCTCAAGGTTGATGAAATTGGTGTAAAGTAGAATTTATCAAAAGCTTCATATTTTCCTTAGGTAAAAAAAAGCAAACCAATTAGTGAATGCAGGTTGTACTTTCTGATGGCATGTTCTTTGATAAAACAGATTTCCAAAGGTAGTCTCTAGTCCTTCATTTTGCCTTTTTTTTGCACAGAAATGTTTTCTGGCCTACTGCCAAGAGGAATATATCATCTGAGCATAGCTCTGAAGCTGTGGGAGGCCTCACAACTGTACTCCTCTGACTGTCCTATTTCATGTACTTATCACTGCCAAAAGTCTGAGAGTGTTTAGGACAGTAGATTATTCTGAATTCCTTCATGGGCTACTCCTTGGTAAATCCAAGAGGAATCACCTTTTTTGAATGCTGGTGGTCCCTTGACTTCTGTGGTACATAATAAGTAGAATAAATTAAAAGACAAAAATAATGCAAAATATCAAAATAATCTTAAAAAATATGAGACAAAGAGAGCAGATAAAAAGACTGTTCCCCTTTTTATGCAATCAGGATATAACATAAAATTATTTTAAAAGTACCTTTTATCTTGAAGATGTTATGGAAAACCTAAAATGTCAACATCCATAGGAAAACAGGTTGAATGTGTTTCCAAATGCCTTTTTTGTTGCTGAAATATTTCTTTTTTCTTTTTTCTTTTTTTTTTTTTTAATACCAAATCAGTATTATTCATGAACCTAATTAGTCTTTTTCATTTATTTTTAATAGGAAAGAATTCCAGATTCAAGATCGGAATCTCTTGTCTGTTGCCTATGAGGTAGTTTGAACCTCTGGGGTTTCAGAAACTTTTCCTATACAGAGGTGCAGTGTTCTCTCTGTAGATAATTTCACAAGTTCCAATGTGCAAGAGTGAAATATTTGCCACATCCTGTTTTGGAAAAGAAGTCTCATTAATTTAAAATAAACTACTCCAGATTTCACTTGAAATTCTGCATTGTCCTTTATGCTTGCTCAGTTTTCTGATTAGGACTGGCAACTTTTGCAGGTGCTGTCTTGGTATTCATCTCCCTCTGAGAGAAATTCCTTCAGTGGAAGGGTGTGGTGGATACAAAATGGGATATCCCACTGGTTACAGTGGGATTTCGAGTAGGTTTCATTCACTACCTGACAGAGTTGTTTGAGTGTAAAATATCTTTCTTTGAAAGAAAATACCTGAAAAAATACCATCCAACCAACCAAAATTTTGTTGTTGTCATTGTTAGCTCTTGTTAAATATATCAGGTGAATTTTGCCCGAGTCCTCCTGTAATGTTTCTCAGATTTTTCATTTATTGCATTGTTGAGTACCTGGCTTTTGAAATCACTTTTATATTATGCTATTCCTCTATGTATTATCACTCCAATAGGCATTTTATTTAGAATAGGCTGTAGTACAGACAGTGCTCTGAGACAAAAGACCAAGATGTATTGAGTTTAGTTGCAGGCAATGTGAAATATATTCTGGGAAAAGCTGAGAATGCCTTAACTTAATGTACTTGAAATGTGTTCTGCTTCAAATTGGAAAAAATTTAAAATATCTGGTTTGTTCCCTCAAAAAAATCAATCCTGCCTATATGCCTCTCACGTGCTGCAGATTTACTGTGAACTTTCAGCAATTTTGTAGAAAACTTCTCAGATTTCAAGTAGTATAATTTGTTACAAAATGTATTATAATAAATTATATTTAAGCACTCGAAAATTATAAATTTTTCCCTCGTCAGAAATAGGTCTACATAGACTGCCTTTGCTCTTCCTGATTTGCAATTCAGTGTTGTGCAAAATGTTTCAGCTTCAAGTTCTATAACCCTGCATATTTGAGATAGACTGAACTTCACAGATGCACGAAGCAGTAGTGGATACCTTGAAGTGGGGCATCTAAAGGCAATGCCCTTATCTTTAAACACATTCTCCTGAATATTTTTGAATATTTGACTCAAATGTCCCATGTTTTTCAGGCATTAACATCATATAACCTATATGAAGAAGATTTTTTTCCAGATCATTCCAAAAGAGCCCTCACTGAAGTTTTAAGGCTTCTTATGGTGTGTTAATGGAAAAGGACCAAGTTAGCATTATGCATACCATTTCTGTTGAAAAAATTGAGGTTTTACTCTCTCATTCCATCTCTGAATCTTAATTAAAATGAAAGATACAGTTCATCTTCTCTTGCAAATGATACATTGGAAAGCATCCAGTCATCATTAAAGGTAAAGCATGTAGTCATCATTAAAGGTCTCGCCTTTGGAAGTTCTGCTTTCTGTACTGTTCTTGTAAGAGTCCTAACTACCAATGCCATTTATAAATATCGTATTAAAAATTCATCTGCACATAAGGCACTGCCCTGGATAATATGCTTAAAACTACTCTTAAAGGAACTTTTTAAAAGTTACCAAATCCTGCAGACAAAATGTTGGGAAATGGCAGCATTTGGACTGTCTCAGCCCTGTACAATATAATGCAGTTCTTCACTGTGTGTGTACTTTTCATTTAACCGTTGCACAGGGTAGCTTGGAGTATAGAAGCAGCAAGGAGAATGATATATTTAGATTAGAAATTGGGGTGCAAACTGAAATAAATGCAGTCTTGGAATGCACAGACTGGTTTTTTAGTTGTTATGTTTTTGTTCCTTTTATAAGGACTTTCTACTGCAGACAGACAATGATTTTCAAAGACACTAAAATGACAGGTAAAATTCAGTGTGAGGTAAAATGAGGTGGTACATGCTGGACAAAATGAGCTTTATGTCTGAATGGATGGGCAGTGAGCTTACTGCTGGCTAGGAATGAAACCCTGAAAAAACAGGGGCTGAAAAACCTGTGAAATTCCTTACTAAAGGTTGTTGTTAGTGCAAAAAGTTCTGCATGAGTCCAGAGGGACCAGCTGGGTAAAGAGTTGGAAAACAAACCTGTTGGGAGACTCTGTCTAGATTAAACATGTCAGAATTTCCCTGAGATGAAAGTAGTCCATGGCTATGAAAGTGTTAGGGGAAAATGTTCTAAGTGCTTTTCCTATTTCTCATTTTCACTGGGCATACACTGACAGCTGTTGGTGAAGACAGGATATTGAACTAGACGGATCCTTAGTCTAAACCAATACAGTAGTTCCTCTGTTTTTATATAGCTAACCTGCATTCAAAAAAGGTAATTCCTGGATTTACCAAGGAGCAGCCCTTGAAAGAGTTCAGAATAATCTGCTGTCCTGAGCAGTCTCAGACTTCTGGCAGTGATAGGCACATGAAATAGGACAGGCAGAGGAGTACAGTTGGAGGTCTCCCACACCTGTGCTCAGATGATATATTCCTCTTGGCAGTAGGCCAGGAAACGTTTCTATGCAAAAAAAAAAAAACAAACAAAACACCAACCCCCCCCCCCCCCAAAAAACCCCAAAAAAAAAAAACCAAAAAAACCCCCCAAAAACAAAAAAAGCAAAAAATGAAGGACTAGAGACTTCCTGTGGTTATCTGTTTTATCCAAGAACATGCCATCAGAAAGCACAACCTGCATTCACTAATTGGTAAGGGTTTGTTTTTTTTGCCTAAGAAGAATATGAAGCCTTTGATAAATGCTACTTTGCACCAGTTTCATCAGTCTTGAGATTTAAAAACAAACAAAAACCCAATCACAAAAGTCAAAATAAACTTCTCTGGGGTTAGGATGTTTTCACTGTTTCAATCAGCAGCTGTAATCCTGCCTCTTTTTGCTCTCAACTAAGTGATTTCACCTGAGCACCTTCCTGCAACTGCTGGAAGTTTAAAGCAGATCATTTAAATGAATATTAAGTCAACAGAAATAGTTTTTCAGACCGTGTTTTTACAGATTACTAGTAAGAACTAATTCATGTTTTGTTTTTTTTAATATCTTGTGTTTGCTAGGCTTCACATATGGAGTAGCCTTACGCTAAGTTCTATGAACTAGTCCACAGGAAAGTGTATGTGGAGATACTTTTTTTTTCCCTGTAGCATTTAATACCCTGAAAAGGGATTAGAAACTCTAATGATGTGAATAAAAATGAGTATCACTCCAAAGCATGGGCTAGCTACGGAAGATGAGTGCATCCTATCAGTAGCAGTGTCAATTGCTGATCATTCTAATGGAGGTTTTAAACCCCAGTATTTTTGGACCTGTTTCATAGTTTTATCCGTGGCAGTTAAGGGAGAGATGCAAGGTGGGAATAAAAATGAGAAACCATGTCAATCTAATTCACCCAAATAGGATAATGTATATATGTACATTTAGTAACTTTCAGTAATAATGTGTATTTTAACTTTATTTTCATGCATGTCCACGTCTTCCAAACTGGCATAACCACATGTTCATACTTAACAGTCTGCAAGGGCTATCTTAAGTCTGAGCCTGTATTAGCAGAAAATATTTTCTTCATATGTTTAATATTTGAATTCTGTAAGGACATTAGAGATAGACAATGGCCAGTTCAATGCCATGTTTGGATATGAAGTTAATGGCCAAGCTGGAAAATAGCAGTGGGATGCTGGCTTGGAAATACATGGGCACTGAGCTACCTGCTAACAGCACTTCAGTCTGTAACTGGTAATTCTGTGTGACTGGCTCTGATACAGCCAAACAGAAACAGTAGAAGTGATAAAACTCAAACCTGCTGTGTGGCTGGTGAATGCCAATCTTATGTCCCATTGCACTGGCAGTCACCTGTTCATGGGCAACAAAACAGTGACCCTGGCTGTCACATCACTACTGTTCTCTTTCCTAGTGTGGTGTGATGGTTTTTTCTTGCTTTACTGTGTTTTCAGACCAAATTAATTCATAGCATTTATATTTTCTGTGTATAATCCAGTTGATTTGAATTCCACTTATAGATTTTTATGTGTCTCTGTATTGGATATTGACTCATGTGAACTCTTCACTTGCCTCCTGTCTCTTCATGATGACAGCCTGTCATAGAAGACAATGCAATTCACTCCAATGCCTCTTTCATTTCCAAAACTGAAATACTGACTTTTGAAGTAATTTAAAATCAAACAAACAAAGGTAAAACTGTCTGAAATTAACCTCCTGAAATTTTCACTGCAAAAAGCTGCCAAGCTTGGATCAATTATTTTTTTAAATATTAACTAAGATTTTATCTTTATATTCTATTTTTTAAGTGCAAATGTATGTCTTTGTATTTTTAACTGAAATCTGTATCATGATGCAAATATGTATACACTTGGACCAAGGGGGTTCACTCCCCTGAAATGCATCAAAAAATTAAAACACATTTTATGTTGTAAGCTTCCTTTTTAAAGCTACAGCAGGTAGTCTAGGGGGTCCTGCTTATGAGGATTTCTGCTAATATTGAACATTTTGAACATACAACATATATTTATTGTTATTAGATTCCTGCAGTATTGAACTCTAACTTGTTTTAATTCTGCATTTGAAGTTCTATTCCAAATAATATAGATGCCATAGTTTTATAAATTAAGTTTGTCATTACTGTTTCTTCTATACTACAGAATACATAAAGTAAGCACATATGGTACTGTATATGCTTATGGTGTATGTGTGTGTCAAATAGGCTCTTTAGCTTTTAAAACTGGTAACAATTGGATTTACCTTCTTGAGCTTTTTATGGAGTCCCCATCTAGGCAGTGTGATTAATTTTAAATATAAAATAAAAGTGTTTAGGATGCAGAGGAAAAAAGTCTGTTTTCATCAAGAGCCATACTCCATTAGTTTAAGAAATTGAATAAATATGAAAAGAGGTACTAGATTTTGTGCCTGTTAGTCTGGTTTTTGTCAGCAGATTTTTAATTTTTTAAATACCCTTTATGAGGCATGTGAATAAAGTCAACATTTAGAATTTATGCAGTGTAGACCTTTCTGTGACAGCTATTGTAAACATCATTTAATTTCAGGGAAGAAAGTGACAGTTGATCATTTATATTTGATTTATAGTAACACTTGTAAAGGTCAGCAGAAAATAGATTCCTTAGTCAACTCTAAAAATAGGAATTAGGCTCTTTTGTCATTTACTTCTCAAAAGTTTGTCCATAGATTATTTAATCTAATCACGACGTTTCATTATGTTAGTTGAAGAATTTCTTTAAAAATCCCAGGTCAGGTTTTCCCCTCAAATAATTTCCTTGGGATAAGGGCATGATGTAATTTTCAGGCTCTGGTTTTTCAGCATTTAAAAACTGAGAGTTACTGTTCAAATGGGGTGCTGACACACACAGATGCATCCAGTTTGGGGCCAAAAAATTTGGGTTCATTTCTAATCAATTAGAGTACACATAGTATGGGTACATACACCTAGGACAATCAATTATTGATTATTTAGATTATCTTGGATTATGTACAAATTATGATTTTTACCTTTATAAAATTATATGTTTAAAATTTATAAGTACACCCAGTTTTAAATAAATCCCTCTTCTCTACAATGTTAGTTTTCAATTGCAAGTTTTAAATGTGCTCATATCAGCATCTCTCAGGTACAATCAGTACCCTTACCATCTAATTCACTATCAGTGATGCCTATAGAATCCACAACAGTAAACAGTAAAATCTGCAGAGCCTTCTGTAGAAAATGCATCTGAAATTGCTTCATTACTGTCAATGTGAGGCTAATGATTATATATATTTAGTCAATTTCCCCAAATTATCATGTGTTTGTTCCCAGACAAACAAATATTAAACAACAATGATAAGCTCCTTTTGAATTGCTGTACTGCAGCCTAACACAAGTTTTGAAAGCTGCTTCCATTACTGCTTCAGAAAAGGAGTTAAAGCATAAGAGAAATGCAAGGACTTGTCTTCATGTGAAGATTTAATTGAAATTAGGTAAAACTGTTACATTGCAGAAAAATCAGAACTGAAGTGACCTCATTTTAATTTAGCATAATTCATTTCTCAAGGAAATGAAACCAAATTCTATTTTAATTCTGAATGAGTGGGTCTCAGCAGTGACTGAATTAATCTTAACTATTCCACCTTACTGATAATTAATAATTAACTTCCCTGAGTAGCCTATGTGTAGAGCTCCTCAGGATTCCTGAAAAGGCATAAGGGCTTTTTACTGAGGACAAGAAAATTTTTAATTTATTCAATCAGCTAATAACTTTTAAAAATGTAACTGAATGAAGAAAATGAGACGCAGCCTAATTTCAAGAGAACAGAAAATATAAAATAAGACTGTAAGGAAAATTAGGGCTGAGGGTAAGGAGAGAGAATGGAGGAGAAAGAAGAGCACAAGTGACACTAGTAAACAAAAATGTACATTTATGCACAGCCTCTGATACCTCTGTTATTGTGCATCAAATTCATCTTTGGTGTAAAGCTGCAGGCAAATCTGTACCAATGAAGAGTTTGATCTGAGAGAAATGTTTAGTGGACAGCATGATGTCACGTCTTCAGTCGCAGCCCTCTGAACCTCTAGTGTTGAAGACAAAATTTTTACATTGTAGAAATATTAATTCCTTCAAAATTGGGCTGACTTTTAAGTCCAGTGAGTTACAGCAGTAACTGAAACACATGTTGGGGAAGACAGAGGTGATGGTGGGTGACAGTCACTACTCACTTTCAGTTTGATGTATCTGTTTCCCTGACTGCTGGTTTTGGAAGTTTCATTGCTATTCAGGCACTCTCCCTCTTGTCACACACAGGTGAATTTAAGTGCTGCAACATCCCCTGTGTTCACTTTCACAATGCTCTGAAACTTTAATGCTGACTGACAGGTGGGAATAGGAACAGCAGGGCATTCCTGCCCCGTGAAGACTTACCAGATGAAGTGCTTGAAGCTCCTCAAATAACTGCTGTAGTCTATTGTGAGAAACTAATTGGATTGTATGTATTGCTTACAGGAAGTTCTGGACTGATCTATTAAATTACCTACCTGTTGTCTGTATAGTATCATACTGTGACAGTAATTGAAATGTCATCCTGTTGAGACAGTGTAGGACTAAGGCCAGTCCTTCCATGAGTAGTCTGCTGAGATGTTTTCATCAATCAAGCTGTACCATACAGTAAAAAGGTTTCCTTTTTCATCAAGGAGGAAACTGCCCTTCAAAAAGCAATAGAATTCTTGTAAATATCCTGGAGTGGGTCCGGCTGAGGGTGACAAGGATGATTAAGGGAGTGGAGCATCTCTCTTATGAGGAATGACTGGGGGAACTGGGCCTGTGCAGCCTCAAGAAGAGACAATTGAGAGGGGACCTCATCAATGTCTGTAAGGGAGGGTGGCAGGAGCATGGGGCCAGGTTCTGCTCAGTGGTGCCAAGAAACAGGACAAGAGGCAGTGGGCAGAAGCTGATGCCCAGGAAATTCCATCTGAATACGACGAAGGACTTACTGTGTATGTCACTGCACATGAAACAGGTTTCCCACAGAGGTTGTGGGGTCTCCCTCACTGGAGATACTCAGCTGTCTGGCCACAGCCCTGTGCCATGTGCTCTGGGATGGCCCTGCTTGTGCAGGAGGTTGGACCAGATGGCCCACTATGGTCCCTCCCAACCTGATCCCTTCTGTGGTCCACCTTAACAGCCTAAATGGGCAGTTTGCTCTGTGTGTCCCCTCATGTACAAAATTAGTAGTAGTACTCTTATCTCCTATCTTACCAGGTAGAGTTCATCAGTAAAGAGAGCCGTGTAATGATAGAAAATGGAGTGTTTACACTTTTCAGTGATTTTATGTTGACTGTTTACTTTCAGCTGTATTGCTGCTGATCAAAGTCAGGAAATTTAGATTTGCGATTTTCTTTCTACTACAGCTTACTTGTAAGAAAAACATATACTGTGGCATTGTATGTATGACTGTATGAACAACAACAACAAATTTTTACAGTACTGTTCTTTCCAAACAAAACAACATTTTAGTTTATATTTTGTACTACTACTTTTTCTTTTTTTTTTTTCCAGATTTTTTTAATCTGCATCAAATACCAGGTCTGTATTGCACCACAACTACTTAAGAGATACCACCAAAGTGTGTACCTGGGGATGAAGCATTCCACACTTAAATAGACTCAGTACTGTTACTACATCTATACCTTACCCGGGGGTACATTGGCTTTAAAATCTGACAGGGCAAAGGATGAGAGGCAGAAATGGTTGCACCACAGTGAATTGCAAAAATGAAGTAAACATCATGGTGTGCCTGTGGATCTGGGAGCTGTGAAGGGGAATGTGCAATGCTGGAGCTTCAGCCAGCTAGGCCATGGAGGAGCAGAGTTTGAAGGAAGAAGCCTTCAAGCACATGTCGTTGTGTCTAGAGGGCACTGGGAAGGTGATGGCTAGAGGAAATACCCTGTTTCATGTTTCTGCCCATTTACAGGCTGAAGTAGTGTGGAAGATCCTCACTGCACTTACAGCTCCCTGCAGATTGAATATGGCATAGGAAGCAATACTGAAGGTCAGTAGTTAGGGGATGAGTAGGGCTCAGCTTAGATTTTTCCAAGTTATCTCTGTGCATTTAAACATCACTTATTTTGTCTCCTTACAGGATAAGTTTGTATTCACAAAACTGATACTATATACTAAAATTTCAATTTTTTAAAAATAATTTTTTAAATAATAATCTTGAAAATTAATATTTTTCTTCACAGTGGGACCTGTATATATACCTTTGCTTTTACTACTTTCTGTTAACTCTAGGAAATTCAAGCCTTGTAGTACTCAAAAATGTACAGTCCCTCTACGATAACCAGTTCTGTATGGTTGCTCTTGAGTTGTTTTTCATACTTCTGTAATAATTCAAGACATTTTGTTTGCTTTTTTACAGACCTACTGCTAAGCTAATGTTTTCTTAGACTTATGAATTACAAGAGTATGTTTCCATTTTTCATTACTTCTAGTTTGTCTTGATCCACCACCCTGTGGTGTGAGGTAAAGTTGGTTTTCCTACCTGCCTTATATTGGTGCTTTGTTTCATCTACCTGCTGTCATTGCTCACTTCATCTGTGGTCACTCATTTCTGTGTGGTCCTTCTGCAGTTCTTCCACTGATGCTTCACTGAATATCACCAGTGGATTTTTCTAGCTTCATTATTCATCCTGTGTTTCTGGACACTTATGAATATGCTGAACATTTGGAGCTTTGGCATTTGCCTTTTAGGGACTCCTTCACTGTAACTTTCCTCTGATGTGGTGTCACTGCCTGTAACTACTGCATTTCCTGCCTTTGTCCTTGTTTTTGTTTTTAAATGTGTCATTAAAGACTGGCAGACTCCTAAAAGTAGTGCATCCAAATCAAGTGGTCATACACATCCTGAAAGGGAATTGATGCCTTAGACCTGCCTCAAAAGATCAGTGATCTCCTTACAACCAGTCCACGGCGTGCCACTCATTTGTTTAAAAGAATTGAAAACTCTTGGCGTTTTTTGACCTTTTCTCTTTGCTTTCTACTAGAATAACAAGGTATTAAAACACATTGCTAGTGCAGAGTGCATCTATGTAAGCCACTGTGAATTTCTTCTAAACAGTACAAGAGGAATGTCTCTCTTGCTCCAGTGCTTAGTGAGACTCAGTAATGCCTTTGAAGAGATTCTTTCATGGATGCTACTGGCAATCATTAAGATCTGTCATTCTAAAACAGCACCAGGCTGACTAGATAGAAACTGATTTGAGACTTTTGTTTCACCACCAATTCCCTGTCAAGGACAAGCTGGTTCAGCTCGTGGGTAAGTACCATGGGACCTTGGTGCCTACATTCTGCTGAAGTTCAAGAAAACTGGATAAAACTGCTGCCTGTGCTTTGATCCTTTCCAGTCCTGGCGCAGAAGTCATTCTGGTACAATTAAGTAGCTTGGTATCTGTCTTATGATGTAGGATTAAAGACTTAGCATTCCAGCAGTGGATTCCTGAAAAGTCCAATCAAGAAAATACGTCAAAGGCATACAAATGCATAAGTGCAGTAGCACATGACTCAATACACAGCAAAGTTGCCGGGACAGCTCTCTTTCAGAAGTGAGTGATAAGCTGCTTTAATATAATTCTACAGCAGTCATACCCTTTCCTCATCCCAGCCAGAGGCTGGAATACCTTTCTCAGAAGGTCACCTTCCACATAGATTCTTTTTACAACACAATTTGTTAACGTCTTCTCTCAGGCAGTCTGTTGCACAGTATCCTGTCTCCTAGTGACACAAAAAACCCCCTACTGGGGCTACTAAAAATTCATCATGTGTAATTTGTTGTAGATTTTTTTTCCTTGCTGCCTCCCCAGACTGAGAGCAGTAGCTGTTGGAAATTGAGTGCTTAAATTACATGGCAAACTATGATAAATTTTCAGGCATAGAACTGTACCAACTGCCAAACTAAACTACTCATTTTCATTTCAGTTGGTCGTAAAAATGTAATCAAACATCCTGAATCCCAGATGGAAGTTTATAAAATTTAATTTGTTTCACTCTGTACAATTTAAAAAAAAAAAGTGTGATCTAGAAGTTGTGATTATTTTAAGAATCCATTGCATTTAGGTCATCGATTCTCATAGATAATTTTTAGTTTGCTTAATATTTTTCTTTTAAAGTTGTATTTTAAGCAATTTCATTATGCATCAAAATTTGAAAAATAATTTTGAAAATAATAAGTGTGAAGAATTCTGCCCATCCCTTAAGAGTTTAAGAAGTCAGCTATAGAAATTGCAGTAAACTAGGGGCTGGTTTTGGTGCCTGTGGATTTTTGGTTTTGTGTTCTATTTCTTTGTATTTTTGTTTGTTTGCTTGTTTTTATTTTACAGTGCTGCTGACAAAAGGGTATCCACCTCTCACGCTGATGCCCACGAGTGCCCCTTTGGTTTCCAGTTGGTCACAGCTGTCGTTCATGCTGCTGAGCTGTTGTAGTGCAGGCTGGGGTTCCAGAAGGCAAAGGTCCTTTTTCACTGTAGATAGAGTGGAAAAGTTCAGTTGCATGGCCCTGAACTCAAGATCTGCATTCTGATCTTTCGATAACTATAGAAATGCAGTGCTGAACTGCAGTGCGAAAAAAAATCTGGGAAATGTCCCATGAAGACCCTTTTATATTCCCCTCTTTTTTTATTTCTTGGTCTTCTTAAGAACATGTGATTTTGGCTCTGGTTTCTACTTTTTTTTTCTTTTTCTTTTTCTTTTTCTTTTTCTTTTTCTATGTCAAGGTATGGAGTGATGCTAAAATAACAGTTTGTTCCTGCTTGATGTTAAAATAACAGTCTGTTCCTGCTCTCAAACACATAATTAGCAGACAGCAGGGAAGAGAATTATTTTCAGAACCCAAAGAACAGGTCCCCAAATGGATGTCAATTACTGATACACAAAGTATGTAAGCTGTCAAAACTGGTGACTGTTTTTTTGTTTGATATCTCCTATGATGTATAGTTAGGGTTTTCTCCTGGAAACTCAGTTTCTTTATGTTATAGAAAAGAAGGACTTCAATTATAGGAAATGGTATAAATATATTTTCATTTTTTCCTCAATTTGCTGAATTAAAAGTTCGGTTTTTTGTGCTTATTTATTTCAGCATTCATTAGGTAAATCTGTATTAGGAGAAAATTTGAGGAGTTTAGTGAAGTTCATACTAGGAAAAAATGCAAGGAATGTATTTAAGCATACTTAAAATACTGCTTTAGAAATGTCTCCAGCATGCTATAGGCCATGGAAGTACTTGTGTATTTGCTGATAGGAAACCTCAGGCATGGGATTTCTTTAATTATCTCATTAATATTCCAAACACTTTATTAAGGTTTTATTCATAAATATATATATATAATGCTCTTGTGTAATACTGCTCTAAGTCAGTACAAGGAGAAAAATTGGATGCAGATTTCCCTGTACTCTATTCCAATGGTTTTGTAGTATACATTTAATTTCCACAGGTGCTGTATAGTGATATCTATACCCTCAAAAGAAGACCTACAGCCCCTGGCTTCTACTCACTTAAGAAATAAAACTAAACTAAGAATTCTAAAAAAGATTCGCTAAACAACTTTTGAGAAAAGTTTCAAAGTATATCCAACAAACAAGTCTTAAGGAAAGGCTTCAAAGGTTTCCAAGCAGCATGTTTGCAGAATGTCCTTGAAGGACTCTGCTGAGATACTGTATAAAGATATTAATCTACTTTCACCCCTGAAGTATCTTTTCTTAAAGAGACTGTTCAGTTTGCATCTAGTGTGTTTGTTTGTTTTTATGTTTCAAAGAGATGAAGGGTTCAGTCCTTCACTGCTCTGGCCTTTGCCTCTGGGTGAGGTTCAGCAGATCTGCCATCATCATTCAAGAGCTCTTTTACCTTACAAGCTCTTCACAATTCTTACCCTTTAATTCTCTTGCCCCTGCAATGCAGGCAGTTACTCGATGGAGTAAAAGGTTTACTTTGCTTTGCAGTACAGCATTGGTTTTGTCTTTCCAGTTTGTAATTGGTCATACATTAAATTCTCCTATTCCTTAGCCAGTGCCTGCAAATCATTTTAATTTCCTGACCCTTCACTGCTTTCCTCTTGCTCCTTTAGGCTTGTAAACTCTGACCATTTAAATATCACATTTGCTTTCATGTTGTTATCACAAGCTATTCTGATTAATAGACCAGACTGGAACAACAATCATGCAGTGACCCTTCTGTAAAAATCTTGCAAAATAATCCTTCTAAAAGAAGCAATTTGAACATAAAGGTTGGACTTGATGATCTTGGAGGTTTTTTCCAACATTTCTGTGACTCTATAAATGATGAAAGATTGTGTTTACAAAGCATTATTTACCTCCAGTCATAGTGTTTTATTGTAAAGGATTGCTGAAATTGCTAACTTAATTTTTTTTTTTTCTATTGATGCTGAGTTTTGGCTACAGGCTTTTTGACTTAAAGATAAGCATGTATTTATGCTCCAGGACTCATTTTCAGTGTTTTCATATTCAGGACAAAGAGCACTTGCATTCTGACAGATTGATTGTAAACTAAAGGTACACTTTTTTCTCGACAAAAGTTTGCTTGGGGTTTATTTTGGTCTTTGTTTTATCTAAAATCTCAGTCTGATCTGTTGTCAGAATTTAATTAGCTGCATGCATTTATGAAGTTGACTCTGTGGACTTAGAAGAGGCACAGGTAGACAAGCTGGTTATTTATTTATGCTCTTGTTTAGTTCTTATACTATATGCTTCTCTTTGGAAAAGTCTTATAGCCCTCTCAGGCTGGGCTAAGTTGATGCTATTGGAAGCCACCTTGTTTTGGAGTCAGCTGTTGGCAATATGCTTGTTTGTTCCCCCTGGATGTTTCTAGGGAAAAAAAAAAGTGATGTTTGGGAACACTCTGTAGCTCCCTTTTCTGGCTCCACAGAAGTGACATTTCATTCTTACATTTATGAGAGTTGCTTTTGTTTGCTTCATTAGTTTCATTTTTGATAATAAATGCTATTTAGAAATCCTTCTGAGCCAAGTAGTCTTACAGTAACCTCCTCCATTCTGCCTTTTAGGTAACCCACAGTGGGTAATTGGAAGTTCTGTAAAAGCTGCTTCCACGTTATTATGTCAAATTACTCAGTTTGGTTGCCTCATTAATTTTTTTTATTTATTATGTGTCTTAATTAACAAGCTATTGCTTACATTTCTGAAAGCCTGACATAAACAACAGGTCTTTTTGTGAATACTTTGAAAGTTAACAGGCCTGGGATTTTTGCTAGTTTTTAATTGAGACCTGTTACTCCTCTGAATTTTGTGTAAAGAGACTTATTTTGTTGATGAAAAGCTAGAATACATTAGAACTTTTAGCACCTTTCAAAGCAGAAAAGTTGATAAAAGTGCTTTGGCCATAGCTGTCCTTTCATGCAAACTGTGGATGCAAACGGACATGGAAGGTGTGAGGGAAGAACACAATAAAAGGAGTATACAGAGTCTTGCTCCTAGTGCCACTGGAATCAGGAATTTCTTTTTACCTCATGCTTCTGTTTGAAAATTTTAGAGCATGAATACTGCATTCCCCTTGTTTCGGAAAACAAAGCACACTTATGGCTTTATAGACTGGGTGTTTCTACAGACTCCTAAGAATAAAGAAACCCTATTGCATTTAACAGCATCTCAGGGAAGGTGTCAGCTTGTTTCCTGAATGTGATAAAACACAAGAGAGTTATTTCTGCCTGTGTCAAGAAATTGGTGTCTGTAGCTTAGTTCAGCAACTGGAAAACTCTGATTCTGCTGGGTTGACAACTACCACTCTCCTTGGGGTTGTGAAATCTCCACTATTAATACAATAATTTTTATCAGGAAAAATACTTTTTTTTACAATACTGGAGAACCCTATAACATCATATCAAAACAATTATTGTAATATAAAATTGAATATAGGACTCAGCAATCATGTAAGACTGGGATTTAAGGGACAAAATTAAAACTGAAGCCAAAATATTTCCAAGCAGTTTTTAAATAAGGCAACATAGTGAAAATCCAGAGAAAATATGCCAAAATTTTGTGACCTGCTTGTGGTTATTGCTGACTAATGGTGTTATTATTTAATTACTGCCCCAGTATTTGATTAATATTTCATTAGGAAGACATTTTGCCATTGTTTCACAATCTCTGCTAAATTAGAACTTTAAGTAGTTTTAGTGCTTTTTACTTAAACCCAAGCTTATTGGTTTAGAAAATTAATTTGCCAAGGTGTCTTCCACATTCCATCAAATCCACAGAGGATGTCATGGTTAATGAGGGCACCATTTGAGCCATTCAGTTAATTGAGTATGTTGTGGCCTTTTCTATAAGGTGAACTGCACATCTGTTGTGTGTCATTTTAATTAGCATATCCTTTCACTTTGAAGCTACTGTTGCTTTTTCAATCTTTTTTATATTTTCCTTTTCCACATCTATACTTTCTCTTCCATAAATCTTTGTTTCCCTTATGCTATTTGGATTTATGTAATTTGCCTGCTTAGCCTTCTGAACTGAAATATGCATTAATAAACAGTGCTGCAAGGGAACTTGATTGCATCCAGAAGGGATGACATTCTGGTTCTGGTTGTACTGTGTAGTTTAAGAACGACTTGAGGTTTGACCATCGCTGTTTTAAAGCCCATGCTCAATTCTAGCACACAGAGTGTTTTGGAATAGATTGGCATGAGATTCCTTTGTTCTGTCTGAGCCATCAAAACACAGTCGTGTTCAAACAAGCACAGGGGAAAGTTTTGAGACAGCTGGTGGTACTCAGTTCAAGTGTAACTTCATGTTTAGCTAGTACATAAAATTATAATTCTCTCTCTCCATCTCATGTGAGAAATAAGGATATGTCACTAGGGGAAAGAAAGGGGAATAAGGAAGTGCATTTTGCTGTAAAAAATTATCATATCTCCTTCAAACCCCTTCTTAAAGACACCATGATATCCTTTAACAAGTAGTTCAACATTTCAGAGGAAACAGGAAGGAGGACAGTCTCAGTTGTAAGAAATAAAATGTCTTTAAGAAGAGGCTTAAAATAGCTATGATTTTTGACAGTAGAATGTACATCTTTATTCTCCATTTTTTTGCCCCATAAAATTATGCCAGTGGCATATCCGTATTTCTCATTTGAGATATAAAGAGAGAGCAAGGGTTGCAGGAAAATGTCTGAAAGAATTTAGCTATTAGCCAGAAAAAATATTTCTTCTATATTTTATGGAAAGAAAAAAGTTACTGTCTTTTAGAAATAGACTTTTGAGTATCCTAGATGATAACCTTCAATTTGACTATACTATTCAAAATGCATCACAAATTATTTCAACCACAACCTGCAAATACAAGATTAATGCAAGTTACAAGGTTTACCTTATGATTTATTTTCTTACAAAGATGATGAATGAGACATATAACAAAAGACTGAAGGAAAAATGTGAGTGAAGAAAAATGAGAAGAGTTTCCTGAAGCTCAAGGCTTGTAAGTAAATAGTATTACTTTTTATGCTATTTTTATGTAAAGTGAAAGAATAGCAATAATAAGCCAAGGAGAACAGATGCTTCTTTATGTTGACTGAAAAATGTCAGGGAACTGTTAAAGAAGAATCTGTGTCTTGTTTTGGAGAAACAGAAGAGGACAACAGGTTCTCAGAAACATGGTAAAGAATGAGGCTAATAAGGTCCAATAGAAAAAAAGCCCAATCAAGTGGATGATTGAGTAGATCCCTGGGAGGATCTCTAAATGTAATAAGCTTGTAGTTGTTTAAGCAAAAAGAAAATTCCAAGATATCCTATGAGTTTCGATAGACTGCTTTGAGAAAACATCCAGGAGAGCAAGAATTTATTAAGATTCAAGAAAACAGAAAATTTTGTTCCTGCCCTGAAGATATACAAGTCAAATCTTATGTGAAGAAAAGTGCCATTCAAGAATTAAGTCACAAAGTGTATGCAGAGGCTTGGTGCATTGAATGGGGAAGCAAGAATTAACCACTAATGCATTTGTGAAGCAAACTGTAGCCCTGTGGTTGAATGCTTACTTTGCAGGCTAGAATAGAATAGTAAGTAGGACTGAAAAAAGGGCAGATTTCTGGATTGAATTATTTTTTTGAAAGAATGCCTTGGTCAGCTGCAACAGATCATTTACAGTAAGATCCATTGCTTTCTGAGCTGATCACTGAGAATGCAAAAACCACTCAGGAACAGATTCTCAAGTGTTTTGTTTTGTTTTGTTTCTGGAGCTTCCAATGCTCTGTTTTCAGGTTTCTCCCCATGTTCTCATTGCTCAGTAGTTGTTTTATATACTAGTAATTAACAGGTAAAATCATTCTAGGGGAAGGTGGCCTTGGGAGTTGATATCTTCCAACCCAAAACATTCTATGATTCTATGATCTTCATTCATTTCTCCTTAATAAAATATTGACTTGCATTTTCATAGGCAAATTGGCAAAATTTTTTCTCTATCCTTCCCATATTGAGTATTTTGTATTAAAAAGAGTTATACAATTGAAGCCTTCATAGTAAATAGTTATACAACCTAGTTGAGGTAGGAAATCAGTTAATTCCATGATGTGAGCAGGAAAACTTTTGTAAATACCAGGAGAAGTTACAAGCAATAGGCAGTTTTCCTGGGGAGTTCTCAGATCCATAATGGGTAAAAAATATTTTATCTGCATGTCCCAGTTCCTGAATAGTTTAAAAACAAATTTAGATTTTAAAGTCAAGAGCTGCTCAACATTGTCTTTTTTCCAGCACTCATAATTTTTGAATAAATTTTTGGATACTCTAGGGCATTCTCCATGTACTGCTGTTTCTTTTTCCCCCTCAGCAAAGGAAACAATTATGATGGATGTGAATCTGTGCAGTAACTTTCCAGAGGGGATCTTAGGCCATGTGTGCTCGGCTCTGGTTTCCAGCCCGGAATCTGGCTGAGTTCTGCTGGAGACTGCAGATAAGAGCAGGTTCAGAGACACCCAGCCTCCACAGAGAGGCTTGCTGCTATTATCAGTCTTCTCAGTGATGAGTCCAATTGGATTAAAAACCTGTGCTTCTCAGGTGCTGGGGAAAGAAGCTTCTTGAAAGAAGTCTGCTACTTTGCTTGCAGAGTCTTCCATCCCCTAATCACTCCCCTGCTTTGATGAGGGACACACAGAAGGTGGTTTGCTGTTCCTAACTGCAGTTATATAAATATAATTTTTAATTTTCACCCTCATCATGTTTTCTCTTAATTAATCTTTAATGGAAAATTAAGTTTACTTCTTCTGTGCCTATGTTTTTCTCTGCAGAGTCTTTATCTTAAAATATATACCACATGTACCAGTGAACGAATGGCTCAGTAGTATGGGTTAAAGCTGGTTTTGCTCATTTAAATTTTCCTCTATAGTCTCATTTGTACTATGCAAAATAGGGCAGGGGGATCATATATCATGATGATAAACCTGTCAGAGCAACCCAAAGATATCCTTTTAGGAAAAAAACCCCACACTATTAAAATAATAGATATGCAGAAAACCCAGCAGAGTGGTTTTACAGAAATTGCTGTAATTCAGTCAGGCCTAGTTTATCTGTATTTAGATTATTTCTGTAGAGCTGTAGCTTCTATATAGGATATTTTTGTAATAATTTTTCCCCCGTTTTATTTTTTTCCTTCCCCTTAGAGGACTGTAGTTTTACTCTTTCAGCTAGTGAAATGAGGAGTAGCAGTCCAACTTTGTATTTTCTCAGACCTTGTATTACCCTCTGTTAGTGTATGGCACAGTACAGCTATCTGTTTGCTGTTTTCACTTGTTTATCCTTAAAGAAATGAAATAAAACAATTGGATGTAAATATCAGGTAGTATCTTTATGTCTGTATTGTCCAGCAATTTCTTTTGGAGTGAATTATTTTAAATGTTGTTCTCCTCTTGAACTCAGCTGTGGGTTTCAAACTTATGTGCATCAGGTACAGTGGTACAAGATGGGGGTAATTCTGGCCTTTTAGGATTTTCAATTCCTTGCATGAATGGCTGCCACTTAAGAAAACTAGAAACAACTTTGCATCTTTACGTGCAGTCATTCTTTAGGCAACTTTACTTTTCTCTGCTTGAAAAGGGAGGGTGAGCAACTTGGAGCACAGGGATGGCAAATTCAGTTTGTGGCCAGCTCGTGCTTTTGTGGTTGGAGTTATGTGGTTCATAACCATTCCAGCAGATGTGTCACAGCAGGCTTTTTGCTCTCTTGGCATGTGAGACCACATTCACATGGGTATGCATGCACAAGCTAACAAAAATCTCAGGCAATTTTTTTTCTTATTCTTGTAGAAAGTGGTAAAAGAATTTCAGCAGATTTTTCTCAAAAAGTAATGAAAATTTGAAAAGTATAAAAAATACTGATCTGTGCCTTCACGTTTTCTTTTTTTCCTGAATTGATTATGGCTTGAACTGCTAACTCCTGGCAATATAATTCTTATAAATGCACTCCTTTTAGTCTGCTGATATTGAAGGATGAGTTCTGGAAGAGCCTACATTGCAAAAACAATAATTTCCATGAACATTAACCCAAGAAAATTTTGGGGAGGATTTGCGTGTTTGGGCGTGTTTATATTTTCTTTCTCTTCTTCTTCTTTTTTTTTTTTTAAAGCACTGCAGTCACTTTGTCCTTTTTGCCCTCTTCCTAGAAAAATATGAATTATCTTTCTCACTTTCTCCTCTAGGAAATTTGTTTTATTTGATAAGGAAAAGGAAATCTGAGGGTCAGCTGTGGCAATATTTCAGCCTTTCTGATATTTAGTTGGTTAGCAGATAAAGACCAACAGAATTCATCTCCTCCATGGAGCCTTTGAAGTAAGATTACTGTGTTCCTTGGAGCAGAAAACATGACTTACAAAAAATTAAAAATCACACTTTATTTTTTTTATATTAATGTCTTGTAACATGACTTCATAGTCCTATATTGGAAGCCAATTCATCCAAGATTAATTCTATCATAAAGTGTAAGAACAGGTCTATTAATTACTCTGCAGTCCGTTTTCAAAAAGCACATTATTGTTTTCTGACTTAATGTAAAAAATCCATCTTACTTATCCTTTATTAGTATTATTTCTGAATCCCAATCATGGTGCACTAGGAAATGTGTGTCTCTGTAGCGGTAAAGACATATGCAACATTTATGCATTGAGCATTTAGCATCTGTACAATTTGCTAGTAATATAATCAAGCACAGATGCTGTCATAGAATATATCCAGTGAAAAGATGATCAATTATTTTCTTGCATTTAGCAGTTGGCTTGGCAGCAATACTGACTTCGCACTAGAACTCCCAGAAAGCTCAGTAAAAAGGGATAGAGGCAATGTGCAATACCCAAGTTAGGATAAAATCACTTCACAGAAGTTAAAATGACAGCATCTGGTAGATGAATGCCTGCAAAAGAGAAAACTGCAGAACTGCCTTGAGCCAATTTTGCCTGGGAAATGTACATTAGTTTCACATGAATTGACTTATTTTTCAAACTAGAAGGATTTTTGTTTGTTTGCTTATGGAAATTGCAAGTGTCACTGAGGATTATGCGAGTCTAGCAAGTCAAAGATAATAAATAGTATTAATAGTTATGATTTTAAGTCCTCTGATAATGTGTCACTTTTCAGAATATTTAACATTTCTTAGATCTTGAAATGCATTCTTTTGAGTAATATTAAAGGCTATGGTCCACAGAATGGGCAGTTGCACTGTCTTCACTGTGGCCAAACCTCTGATGAGAGAGTTGTGTTGCACAAAGGGTCACTTTGCATGTCTTTTGATTAGAGGCAGAGTATTTCCTTCAGGATTTCAGAACCCCTCCATCTTTAATCACTCCATTGATCTTGTGTGACTTGCACAGGGGGCCAGACTTCCACCTGCTGTTTGGGAGGCTGAGGATGTCTGAGAGCTTATATAATGAATGTGTATGTCTGGTTGACATTTGAAATATTCAACAATGTAGGCTGCTTGATTGCTTTAGGTTATTGCATTCCAGTATGAATTCGAGCAGTATTTGGACAGAAAATTTTGATGCACACACATCACTGCTTTGTACACACACACACACACTCAGATACAAAGTAGGTTTCAAGACCTACAGGTCTTTAACAGCTGAGCTGTTAAACAGAGAAATTTGGCTTTCTGGGCAGGAATCAGCCCCCCTGCCCTTCTGCACCGAGGAGGATCCAGTGACCTCCCTCTCCCTTTCTTGAGTGGAAATTATGCTGTCGTGGCTCCATCCTGGTGTCAACACAGGATGCTCTGCTCTCTGCTTTCCACTTGATTTCCAGCTTTGCTCTTAGTGTTTCTTTTTTTCCCTTACTTAGCTGAAACAGCATTTGTTTACCATCTTGGCTGGAAGATATTTTTCTTCCTTTTCCATCTAGTAATCAGTCTAAGTCAGAAAGAATGTTCTTTTTGCTGTTGTTAGTCATTTCAGCATGACTGCATTTGTGAAGATCTGGCAGGACACAAGACAGTTTCTCAAAGGATACTGACAAAGGGAACTCAAATTCCCCTGGCTTCTCCTGGTCTTGGCATAAAGATCCTGAGGATCTTTAAAAGGCCTTCCATCTTCACATGTAGCTTAGTTCCCCGTGCCCTTCCCAGCATCTGAATTACATGTTATGTGGGATTTAAATGAGCTGATGTTTTTAGCAATGGAAGAAGAAGAAGAGGCTGAGAGGGTTAGGGACTTTTCCAAGGGTAAAAAATCTAGGGATGGAAAAAGAGAGATAAAGCAAGGGCAACAAAATAACACCGGACGCAGAAGGGATGTCCTAGTAAGGACAAAAATATACAAGGAAAAAAAACAACCAGAAAGAAATAAAAGTGGGAAAGACAATGTAGGAAAGGGGATCCAGTCTGACTTTTCAGATAAATAAAGTTATTTGTCTTGCACCCTTTTTTCTGTCGTATGACTGTACCCAAAATCCACACTTTAGGGACTAGGTCCTTTATCATAAAGAATACTCTTTCCCATTGGAACTGTTCTGTCTATTTTAATTAGCACAGGTGACCAGATAAGTTTGGTCATTCACCTGAGGTCATCAGTTGAAATTTTCAGGTTTTCATTTTTATGTAAAGACTTTCCATAGCAAAAGTTCCAGCTCAGTTACAGCAGCCTCTTCTATCTGGTAATACAGGGTGTGCTTTCTGGACCCCATTAATAACTTTCTGCACATACTGGAGTTAAAAGAATTTTTGAAGTAAAAAAGCAATGTTGAAATAGGAAAAAACTTGGAATAACTTTATCTTCAATCCCCTGTTGCAAATATGACCCTTTACTTTTAAGAGGATAATAATATGTTTCCTTGGGTTTTTCAAGATAATCATAAGACCTATGTGGGTTATATAAGCTTTCTTGAGAGACCTAATAATCCATGGGAGACAACTGCCTGTTGAGATTAATCCATTTTTATTTTTTTGAAGGCATAAAAATATGAAGCTTTTCCATTTAAGCCTTGGAGTTAGATGTAGAATGCATTGAAAAACTCCCTTTTTTTTCCCCTCCTGCAAAGTTGAAAAAGACATTTGCAATTATGGTAATGTGCTCTGGGTGAGCTTTTTTTTGGAGGGGGGATGGGAGAGTTGAAAGACTAGATTACATACACTTATACCTGCTTGATTAGAGATAAAAATAGTATCTCCTACTGATAAACTGTTTCATCACACAGCAGTATCTGCTGGGGCACATTTCTAAGTTATTAGAATTTCACAAGTCTATGAATCTCACTTCAGGAATGGTTTCCTTGCTGACATGTACCTTTTGAATGTAGGTAGATAGAAAATGGTGTTCTGCAGATACACCACAAACAGGTGACCCTTGTTCAGTGTTCCCTTCATGGCAGAGTCTTGATCCCATCCAGAATTATGGTAACAAAACTGTCTACAGCCAAGATTTAGGAATAATTCATCTGTCAGTTTGTTTTCCTATTACATTTTTTGCATAATTGTCCTAGCCTTTCACTTCCAATTTATCTGCTTTAGCCCTTTCACTGTGCTAAACTAAGCTGTTCTTATTGATATAGAAAATGTCAGTGTATATATTGCCCTACTTTCTAAGGAATGATTCTTTCTGACAATGGGAATCATGTGGGAGACATCTCATATTTTATGTGATGAAAAAATGTATTTCACTCTGTCATAGCTAAGAAAGGATAGTGAGTTCCCTTGAAGGATATATTTTCAAATACTGTGTTAACTCCTTTGAACTTGATACTTTCAGTGTGTTGCAGCCCTAGGATTGCACCCACGGTAAATCTACAGGTTGTCAAAGTAATTTTGGTTTAGATGTTAGCACATTTGGCATTTTTTAATAAGTTAACTGGATGGTGGTATGCAGGCACCAAAACACAAAGCCTTGAGATGGATTTAGAATATTTCACACTAGTATCTTCAGGAACAGTGACACTAACAGTACATTTTGTTGGAAAATGCTGATTTAATTTTATTTATTCATTCTGTTGGAATTTGTAGAGAAATTTGGTAGAGAAATTTGCATGGCTAGTGAATGTTTAGATTCCTCAAATTCTCTCTTTGTGTCATTGGGTTATTTTCTTTTTGGGGTTTAGCTCTTGGACTACAGAACACATTGTCTGAATTTCAGAAGATGCTTACTAAAACACAGCCATCAGATTAACATTGTTTGTCTAACATAAGAAATAACAATATCAGTGAAAGAAGAACATCTGAAATTAAATGATTGCAGGAAATATTGCATCTAGTGAGGAGTGACTTAGCATGGCTCAACCTAGAGGACAGTTCTGAGGACGTAAATTTATCACATAAAAATGAGTAATTATTTTAGAAGGCAAATGATACTAAACAGAGAATATGCAGTATAATCTTGCCACTTGAATTTGTTTATGAAGCTGTTCAAATGTGAAAGTGAGTCGAGCAGTATTCTGGAGTTGATTCATTGCTATAATAGCAAGTGAAATGTACAGGTTTGGGCACTGTAGTCAATAGAATTGTCTGAATTTCCTGGATGAGAAGTCAGGGTTGAAATGTGGAGATTCTAAATAGTTTGTTAAGAGAGTGAGATCATCCGTCACTTGCAGGGGGTAAGGAGGGTAGGAGGGCACCAGTATTTCTCCCAAAAGGGAGAGAAAGTGGTTTAGTTGTTTAAACTCCCCATTCACAGTGATGCCGTCTTACTATGCCATTGTACTTCCCAATTACATACCTTTGGCTATTGGGTGTGTTTCACGGGACCTGGGCACTTTTATTTGTCCTGCTGGTGACACTTTAGAACCCTGGCATCTCACTGGTAGTGGCTGGGCTGTGAGGGCCTTCCGTACTTCATAGATGTTGGAGTTTAACTGCCACAAGAGGTAATTACATTTTGTGGGGATTTGTTTTCCCCTAAGAGTTATTTCTGTGCAATCTCCTTGCAACATCCCCACAATTTTGTTTCTAACTGCATATAAGGATCTGAATAGTTTGAAAGTATCAATAAGAGGAAATGTTCTTCCATGGGAGAGCCATAAGCTTCTTTAAGGAAGAGGAAAAAAGAGGTAAAAATACTGAAGTTACTCAATCTCTTGCAATAGTGTTGTAAGAAATTATGAATTACAACAATTGTGGCACAACCTTGCAATCAGATCACATTTTTGGCTTCTTTTTGGAGGCTGTTATTTGCCCAGGACACATTTTCTTATGTCACTGCAATCTTTATCTGCTTTTCTAAGCCAGCTGCTATCATAACAGCAAGCCAGTCCAAATGCAGATGCAAGTGAATGGCTTCCCCAGAGGCACATTGGTTCTAAAAAAACAGACAGCAGTAAACAGGAGAGTAATGTCCTTCAGGGATATCAAGGCTTGCATTTGAAGAAGGAGCATCCTCTGAGGACCTGAATCCTGTATCATGAGGATAACTCTGCTTTGGTTTGTGTTTACCCACCAGCCTGCTCTCCAGTTTTCACTTTTTTCAGTGTTCCTTGTATTTATTTTCCAACACACCAAATATTCTGTGATTTGCACTTTGAAACTTGAAATCAATTCAAACAAAGTGGATTAAATAATACGTTACTGAAGAGAGGGTATAAAATTTAATTAAGGTCTTAATTGCAAATCAGTGGTAAAGACAAGAACCCACCCACCAAGCCATGGGTTTAGGTCTGACCTTGCACATGCATCGAGCAGAAGTTGTCCAGACACAATTAATCCTGCCTTATTTTTCACTCCTCAGAGAGCTCCATGACTATATTGAAGTGTATGTATAGAAAGAGAATAAGAAACCTCAGTAATTAATTTTCAATTAGTACACTGCTATATACATTGTACCTCTTTCATCACTCCATTTGCTTACAGATCTTTTAAGTTTTGCTTTGTAAAATTACTTAAATGTAGTAATAAATTTTCTTCTCAAATGTTATGACTTATTTATCAGATTCAGTTTCTCAAATATCCTTTACGCAGTTTAAGGAATACATACAAAGAAGTGGAAGAAAAACACTGATTCAAAGCAAATTTAATGTTAAAATCAGACTCCACGTAGCCTTTTAAATTACTTATGCTCTTCTACTGTGTATTCCCACCACTGCACAGTGACCTCCAGCACTTTCCTATTTTTAGAAAGATCCTAAGTGTGGTTTTAAGATAGCACTGTTTCATTTGCACTTTCAAACATATGAAATGGTACCAGGATTTGCTCAACACAGGCTAATGCTGGATCTCATCTACAAAGCCAAAAAAAGAAACAGGTGTTAGCAAATGCAGTATGAATATTTTCATGCACTATTTCTTTGTCAAGCAGGTATTTATAGTTCAAATATGCCCTTAGTTTTTGCATTCAAGATTTTATGCAGCTCCCCTGGATACAGTGCTATTAGATCAAGCCTGAAATGTTTATATGAAAGCAGTGTGGTAGCATTGATACCCTGTGATTGCCCAAATAATGTTGTAGGCTGCAAAAAGGAGCCAGAGGCAGAATAATTTCATTTCTGTAGGTAAAATGAAAAGGATTAAGTTCTCCTGGTTACACTAAGACTTCAGAGAGTCTCTAAATTGGTTATCACTGAAGCACCAGAAGATCTCATTTAAGTGACTTTATCAACTGCTGCTGAAGATCAGTGCTAGAAAGAAACATAAAAAACAGTGTACGCAAGGCAGGTACAAATCCACACCAATTGATCTCCTGCTGGTTTGAGGAGACAGATTTGAAAACTGGAATGAAAATTGCATTATTTCAATCCCATATACACCAAGAAGTATTAATTGTGTCACACCTTTTTTAATTCTTGGTTGTCTGATAGGCACAGTGTCCAAAGAAAGAAGGTGGTTTTGATTTTTCTGCTCTTCTTTAATAACTGGACTGATACGAACATTAGGTTGGGCTTTCAGCTATCTAAAATCACAGCAATTTTATGCAACTGTTAAATTGAGCTAATTTTGGGTATTAATGATTAATGGAAACTAATGGTTTTTTAAGTTATATGAAAAGAAAGTAATTATTCAAGGAAAATGCATTAATTCAATTAGGGATAGTTATGTCTGTAATATTTTGAAGATATCACTGATAGGACAAAGAAAACTTGTCTTTGATTTTCAGAAGACTGCAACTTTTGCTTTGAGATTACAAGGGAATACCAAAAAGGATGTTAGTAAGAATAATATAAAAACACATGCGTTCCTTTATGCTGAAATGATGTGTAGCTTGCTAGGCTTGCAACTGAGTTACTACAAAGATTATTTGCATGACCTGTTGCTTAAACTAAATTACTCCTTTGGAATCTGGAAGTTGTGAGATACCAATGAAAGTGTCACAGTGCTTCTTTTATTGGATTTTTACTCGAGAAATTGCAGCTGTTAAGTGCCTTTCCACCGAGGCTCTCACTTTTAGCAGTGAGTCTCTTGTGCCTGTCTGACATAAGAAATCATCACATGTCCTTGCTGACATTATCTTAGCTAAAGGTTGTTTGCTCCCCTAGATTTATAAATATTAATATAGACACAAGGGTTCACTGTTCCCACAATTTTATGCAGTAAAGAGGAGTATGCACAACCTCAGGCACTCTGTTGCCAGTGGACTTTCAGTGGAAATAAATTTTGCTTTTTGGTGGTTGTATTTTAGAAGATCTTTGTAGCATCTTTCACAGCTTTTTAATGCTAATCATTGAAATGATTGTCAGGGGGCTCCCAGCATTCAGGTATTACAGCACCAAGCCTGGCAGAGTTCAAGATGTGTTTGCACAACATTCCTGGGCACATGGCGTGATCCTGGGGATGGTCCTGTGCAGGGCCACGAGCTGCACTCAGTGATCCTTGTGGGTCCCTTCCAGCTCAGCTCATTCTGTGGTTTCCTCTGGGAGAACAACACTCACCCACCAGAGGCCATGGTTTGGTGCATGGATGTAGCCCAAGAAGGATGTGTAGGCACTGTGACACAGTGAATTGAAAAAACTTAAAAAAACTTGCTTTGCTTCAAAGTACAAGGCTTTCCCATTGTTATTATTAATATGAATTATTTGTGCAGTAAAGTGTAATATTTATTGGGAAAAGCCAACTCGATCTCATCTATAGAAATAATATTTTTTTTAACCTCAGTAGAGTTTGAATTATGGAAAAATTCATAATACAAAATAAAACTTTAAGCAGTCAAAACTTTACCACCATAGGTCTTCTTGTTCTGTGCATGGCTTTTTGTTTACCATATTTAGGTCTGAAAATGTTGAAATGTAGTCAAAACACCAGAAAGAAAAGCCCTTCTCATTCTTTGTGGTTTTTCTGAAGGGAACCAATATAAAGTGTCTGTATAGTATTTCAAATTGTATAATACTATATGGATGGCTATTTTTAAGGTATAGAGAAGGTCTTTTTTGAATGGAGCTGTAATTAATGAGGCAGGATAAATTAGTGACTATGTGTAACATTTTATTAAGTCCTGTTCTCTAACTACTTAAACATATTTCTTCAGAACTTTAGTGGTAAATTTCACTTTATGTGATAAACAAAGAGACTTCCATCATCTCACTATGCAAACAGGTCATCAGTTGCTAATTATGTGTTGGATAATGAGGAAGCTTGAACTCTACTTAGCCTGATCTTCATTCTCCAATTCAGTAGTCAAGAAGAGTATCCTAACAGTTTAGAACACTGCAAAGGTTCTGCAAGGTTTTATCTGCCCTTCACATTCTGGTCCTGTAAATATTTGCCTGATGTTGCATCTCAGTTGTAAAGTATGTTCTTTGCCTGTATTCATAGTATAATGGTCTAAGAAAATAATTCACAGCAACTAAATACTTTTTATTCCTAATCTATTCTTATTCTTAATCTATTTTTATTCACTGCTGACTTTCTTTGGAGTCTGGGTGTTTGTGTGCATACCTGGAAATCTTAGTACATAGCTAATGCACCCAAAAAATAACCTGAATGCTCTGACCTGACCTGCTCCCACTATGTCAGGTGTCTGCCTGGCAAGCAGTTCACATGAAATCTCCCTCTGACTGCATTTCAGCCACTGCACAGCACGTACTGGGAATGGAGTATTTGTAAAGGTGACACAGAATCCCACTTAGAGACATGTCAGGTTTGTTAAACCCACGGAGAGCTATTTCAGGTGACAGTAAAATATGAGTAGACAACACAGTTACAAATGATTATAGCAGAACAACTATGCTTAAATTGCACTATGGTTGAAGTTAGCAAGGCATTTGTTGCTCTTGTTTGTCTGCCTTGCTGGTCCTCTCCAGACAAGGTGTAATTCTATTTCAGACCTAGCATGAAGTTTAATTTAGCTGTTAGTTGAGTACTTTGTACCTGATTACCAATTTCAGCTGTTACAGGCTGGCTTTGTTTTTCATCTGAAAACCCCTCTATCTGCTCTGTACTGACAGATAGTCTGGACCCTCCTAATTAGAGGACAGGTTCACTTTCTGAGGAATGTAAACATCATTTTATTTTACAAGGAGTTGTTTCCTGCCCTCCCCTCCCCAGGCTTTAACCAGGGAAATGCAAGACCTGAATGTATTGTTTCATGCAAGGTACACAGAATTATCTAATGCATGGGCATTTTCTACTCTAAGCATGTTATATTGCTTTTTAATGCTAGCACGTTCATTTAGAGATGTCTAAGATGATTTCTGATTAGGAAACACAATTCAGAGTAAATGCATGGATAGAAGAAATGGGTTTCCCTCTTGTTGGTTGCCATCTTTTGAAGGATGTATAAAGGTTTGGGGACAGTTCCTTGGGTGACTGTGGTGTTCTGGAGCCAGCTGAGGAGAAGAGAAAGTGAGCAGCCCAAGAGAGAACCCCATACATACCCCATTAGGTGCTGTACCTGTGGTAGTGGTCATGGTCTCCCTGCCCAAGGCTGGCAAAGCTCCATCAGCCAGAGGATCCCAGCATGGTCAGCTGAGAACATCTTTGATGTTATATGCCCTACTGCTTGATTGCTTTTTTCCCAGGTGAACGGCAAGGATTTAGTGGGAGGATCTGAGCACTTTTCTACCTCAGGATGCTAGGCAGTTGTGAAAGTGGCTCCACAGGAAGGAATTAGATATTGTGGACAGATGGCTGCAAATTCCTGAAGGAGAGAGGTTTAGATTCTGTCAGCATCTTTTCAGTGTGTCAGTGCCGCGTTGCAAAAATCCCTTGTATTATTCTGATTTTAGACATTGTGATGTTTACTTTGTCTTTAGTTTAAGGTATGATTCACTAATTACTGAGTTTGCCAAGGAAAATAGTGACAGTAGGAAGGTAATTAAGGTATTTTAAGTTCTAGGCTTAACTGTGACACTGTGACAACAGTCTATAGTTGCATTCAACTCTTGTGAATTCTTCAGAGGCCACAAGCCCAACAGAGCATTTACTGCATCGTTGCAGTGAAACATCTCAAAAATATGTGTAATAATGCATTCCGAAAATCTGAGGGAGCTATGTCAATTTAGACAATAGATTTGGATGTAGTAGATTTTGAAGATTCTGCAAAATTCAACATTTCCACAGTTTTTAAGAGCTTCAGTTTTCATGTAGAATCCTGACTTTTTAAAATGTATTTATGAAGCTTGATTCACTCCATAGAAGTGAATATTGTAGATCTGCAAGTACAGTGAGAGTATAATGTGCTAGATAAGGAATCAATTGAAAAGATACTGTAGAGATAGTACATAAATTCAGCTCAAGAGAATATCAGCTTTTGTTGTTAAACTAATAACGATGTTCAGTGAATTGAATCATTCTCTAAGATGACTGGCACCCTTTTAAAAGGGGGTTTATCAGTTTCACGTTTTATAAAATACAAAAATTGAGACACTGATATGTTGCAGTTCGCTTTTCATTCTGTGTTTATCTCAATGGTGAAAAGAACAGGGCTGGTAGAGAATGAATAAGTAAAGCAATGTTCACTGAGACTTTTGTCATGAAAAAATGACTGTCTGCCCTTAAAAAAAATTACTATCTGCTTCCCACATACATCAGGCTGCTTCTAAAGGATTTAAGGATAGACATGGGCTCTCCTGAAATAGTCTTTATTTCATAGTTATCTGTCTACCTGATCCTGTTTCAATTGATCTCAGTCTAATTGGATGATCATATTATTTTTTTCTTTCCTTGCCAAACAAGTCAGTAATGGTCTGTTAAATACTGAGAAGAGGCCTAACTGTTGTTCAAAAGTACAGTTCCATCTTAAACATCTAAATACCCCCTCTTCCAATTGTTGGACACAAATATAACTCAATAAAAAGAATCAGAAAATTCAAGACACTTACTGAACTTAAAAAAATAAAGTTAATACTGAAATGCTTTAATTTTTAAGATATCAATAAAAAACAGTTTCCAACTTGGCAGGCGCGAATGCATCCAAAATCAGATGTTGTGAAGAAATGAGGTTCTTGTACCCAGAGGTGAGAACCTGTGCCACAATAACTGCTGTGGTGCAGAACCCTTCTTCTGTTACCAAGGTTGTTTTGTTTCAGGTATGTACGAGTGCTTATAGTCCCAGGGAGAACAAATTTTCTCTTTAATATGTTTCTCACCTCTGATTAGGTAAAACAAGCTTCAGATTTACATGGTGAAATTTAGGCTGTTAAAATAAGGGTAAATGTTGAAGAAGATTTTTAAAATCTCTGCTGTAATCCCTATCAAAGGTGTGTTTTGTGATTTTATTCTTTGGTATTTTTCATTATTAAAAATATTTCAGACCTAAAAAGAATGAACATTCTCATTCTACCTGTTTTCTGGAAGATTCTGACCAGACAATGCTAGAAAATGGGATCAGAATGCTGAAGGGTGTTCTTGCAACTACCTCATTGTGCAGAAATGGAGTAGCTCAAACACCAAATAAATGATTAAGCCATAACATAGTCTGAAATATATACTAGCCTTTGTTTGAAATAGCTCTGGGGCATGTTTTTTCTTTTGCTCTCAGAATAGAGGCACATTCAAAGAGAAACATGAAGGAGGGCAGTGAGATGGTGCTTCAAAAACCAAGTAGCCCGTATTGCTCAGTTGCTTCCTTTACACCTTACTACTTCAACACACTTGTATCTAAATTATCTTTTAATGATTAGGTTTATATCCTTGGAAAATAGCTTTTCATTGTCCACTTTGCTCTTCTAATATACATATTTATTTTTATCCCTTATTGGTTTTAATGAACTAGATTGTTGTAGTGCATTTTAGACCTATTGAATCTTTAATTTTATGTCATTGCTTTTAAATAAATGTTTCTTTAGGTTTTTTAACAAGTTCAGCTATTTTATGGAGCTGTCTGTTTAATCAGGAAACTTGACAATAACTTTTTCTGGTTCAAATTCTGTCTTCTACTGTGTTCTGAAAAGTTTATCTAGAAAGTCATGAATATGGTAATTTCTATTTCTGAGCAGCTTTTCTATGCTATTTTTGTTCCACAATAGTTAGATGTATAGTTCTAAGTGAGTAGGCACACTGTGAGCACAAGATGGAGAAATGGCTTTCTTATAAAAAAGTAAGCTGTAAAATGAAAATCATTAAATGATAATATTACAGTAATCATGTTTCTAAATTTTGCAATGTTAATTCAAGCATCTAATTCTAGTGTGACATAGGACTTCTTAACAAGGAATAATTTTAAAACGGAGTTAATCTTCTAATGGAGGATAGCTGTCACTTAAATTTTTTGCATGAATGATTTGCAAGGAAAGAAGAACTGTAAGAAAAAAGGGCCAACTAGGAAAGGAGGACCTGCAGTGTGAGTGGGTGAAGGTCAGAACAGGATTTCAGAAATACTGATTTTTACTACAGTGCTTTACAGAGATTCTTGCTTTTTAGATCAGGAAAAAGAAAATCTGTCCAGCTAAGAAGAGAATGTACTAAAGACCTCAGCCAAAACTTCAGAATAAATATGATATAGCAATGAGAAGGGCAAAAAATATTTTAAAGTATAATTATGACAAAATAATGAAAACATAACAATGGTTGTATGCATTCAGTGAAGTTCATATGCTGACTAGTCATGAAAAACATAGGAGAAATTGAGGGTAAATTTAATGTGATCTTTCCTTGTCATGGCTTTTTACGTTCCAGCAAGAAGACTTTCAAGACTTTTCAGTTAATAACAGTAGTCACATTGACTATTCCATTCTTTTGCCATAGCACTTTTCTTTTCATGATTTTTTTTCCTGTGGTCCTGTGTAGACTTTTGACCTCACAATGTCCTATGGCAATGAATGCCACAGTTGGTAGGTAGGGGGAAAAGTCCCATCCCTTTGTTTTAAAATTGCTGCACCATATTTTCATGGGATGTACTGTGGTTTGGTCCATTTCCCCATGGGTATGTGTTTTCCAGAAATCACTCTGTATGCATGACCATCCTTGCTGTCCTCTCTAAAAGTTTCTTTTTGCTTTATATTTGAAGATTGGAGAGCCATCACTGTGCACAGTATTGAGGAGTTGGGTGCAGTGTATAAAACACAGTGATGCCCTTCTGCTTTGTTTCCTTTCCTAACAGTTTCTAACATTGAATTTGTGGTTTTACCACTGTTAATCACTGTGCTGATACCTTCTGATAGCTGACCCCTGAGTCACTTCTGACTGGATGTAAGTCACTGTGAATGAAATAACTGTTCTTTTTTATGCTCAGTATGTTAATAATAGATTTATTACTTCAGCCTTCATATTCCTGTGTTTTCTGTTGGACAAAACCCAACTGAGACATAATTACAGGATTCCTGGCTGAGAATTCTGATTCTTCAAACAATTTTTTGCACTATTATTTCATCATTTTGTTACTCAGTTGTTTAATTGTGAGAGTAGCTTGATGCTGGTAACTCTACAAATCTCACATTAAGTTTATGGGTAAAAATAAGCTGATGTATATTTTTTAAGATTAAAACCCATGAGAAGCTTGTCTACTTCTCATTGTAGAGGAAAAGTCACAAAAGAAGATGCATGGAGAGGATGCACACAGTGGAGGTTAAAACCTAAACTCAGGAAACATCAGGTTACAGTGCACAGTTCTTGCCTTTTGTAAACAATAAATTAAAATAATATTTAGCAAATTATTTGAGTGGAATTTTGTAAGGAATATGCAATTATAAAACTGTAATTCTATGACAGGTACTACTGTATTTAATGAGTTTCTCCTAAAACCTCCAGCTAACACAGGGGAATGGTTCTTGAGAATAAACTCTCTGAGCAGTGATGCAGGAACAGTTTTTTGCTATGTTGGCATAGTTGAGCTGCAGCATAAGCAAGCAGTGTTAAACAAGTACATTCTTTGCAAGCAGAAAATAAAGAAATAGGGTTGATTATCACACCACAATTTATTATTCAGTACTATCCAATGCATAAACTTTTTTTACAAGCAAGCAAAAGCAATCCAATTGTACGTTATACAAGATATTGAGAAGAGGCTGAGTTATCCACAGTCTTTCAGGATCTAATCTTACCCAGGTTGCAAAGATGCCTATCTGTGTCTTAGGAGGTTTCTGTTTTTGTTTACATTGCTTCCTTGAAAAGGAGGTGACCTACTTGTCTGGGGGGCTGTGTTAAACTTGTTTGTTTGTTGGGCTTCACAGTCTGCACCATGACTTGCTAGTCAAACAAACAGCTCATTTCAGCAGCTCTAGGAAGGCGAGAGGATTCTTTCTTTCTGCTGCCTGCTTGGTTGCTGATAGAAAAATGCCTCCAGACATAGTAAGGCCCTCTACCCATTTTTTTCCACTTTCTTGTCAGCCTGTGTCATGTTAGCAGAATATCAATATTGTGCATAGAAATGGGAACTATTTATCATGAATAATACAGATAAGTTATAGAGAGAGATTAAATTGTAGCACATGTTAGTATTGCATGATATTGGCATACTGCAGGTTGCAAAATATGATATACATGCATAACTTTGCCCTAAAGTACATTATAGTTGGTTTCAAACTTTTCCTGTCAAGAAGTTAATTTTGTTAGGCAGTATAGCTTTATTTGCTAATTTTATCTGCAAAGAAAATTACTGTACTCTTTGAAGAGTTCATGAGGGTTTATGGGGATATAAATGGCAATACAAAACATAAAAGTCTCTTGTAGGTCAGAGTGAAGTTCGTTTGGCTTCTATATTGGTTTGTCAAAGGTCAACACGTTTAGAGAAGGTAATAAATAAGAAAAGCATATATTGAGATGTCCTAGGAATGTTCTCTGATTCCTAGCAATTTACTATTCAAGGATTTCCCAAACAGGAGATAATGACATTGCATTTATTAGTTATTTATATCTTTTTAATACATTAATTTTTAAAAGTAGGGTTTTTTGGATGAATATTTTTGGAATCTGCAGCATTCTATATATAAAAAATTGCATCTTAACTGTGCAGTGTGTGAAGAAGATATTTCTTTCTTCTCCTGCTAGTTTCATTACATTTCCTCTAGTGTTATAGCTGGAAGTGCTACTGAGCCACTGTTCTCTAATTTTATTTTTTGTCACATTTTGTGCAGAAATCCATTCTTTACCTTTGATCATGCTCCTTGCTCTTCTCTGTCCCTTTTCGATTTCTGCTATAACTTGAAACTGTAGACATTATTTGCCTTAATTTTTATTTTGTATTTATTTCTGTATCTATTGGGACAATAATTTTTAAATTTTTTTTTTCTAAGTATTGGGCTCTTTTTTTTTTAATTTTTAATTTTATAATTTTTTTTTTCAATTTCTCAAGCTCATTTGTCTTTTAGAAGGTGGCTGTTCAAATTTGAAATCATCCGTGTGTGCGTTCATATATAAATACAAAAGTGCAAATATAATAGGGCCTGTAGCAATAGGGCAAGGCACAGTGGTTTTAACCTGAAAGAAAACAGAGTCAGACAAGATACTTGGAAGGAATTTTTTATGTTGAGCACATGAGACACTGGCACAGGTTACCCAGTGGAGTGGTAGATGCCCCATCCCTGGAAACACCCAGGGCTCTGAACAATCTGATCTGGCTGCAGGTGTCCCTGCTCATTGCAGGGGGCTTGGACTCGGTGACCTCTAAAGGTCCTTTCCAACACAATCCATTCTGTGAGTTTTTATTTTAAAAACCCCATTCATTAAAAAAAAAAAAAAATTATTGTGTTTTGGTTTAGGTTTTTTGGTTTAGTACAAATATTTTTTGCAATGAAAAGTGCTGAAGAGCAGATATCTTCATAAATATTTCCTCTTTTATCAGTCATTATTAAGGGTAAAGAGTAAGTCCCATTTGCAACTTGATCTGTTCTACAGTGTCTAGTTCTATCTTCAGTGATGTTTTTATTCATCCTTCAAGAGCATTTAAGTCATACGATCTATTTATTTATTTTGAGTGAGGTTAGACTATTTTACATTTTCAATAGCTCCAGAGACATGTTGAGAGATGAGACAGAGGTATACATTTTCATTACACATAAGGATTCTGTGAAGTGAAAAAATTGAGATTTATTACCCTTTGTAAACTAAACTTCAATGTATTATAAATAATTTATTCAACTGGATATTTTAACACTTTTGTTAGACTAAAATGCTACTTGATTATTTTTACCCTCTTATCTTCTTTACCTGTGGGATCACACAGACAAATGGGTCTATGGTTTTTTGGAGTTTAGGGAAGCACAGTGCTTTGCTCTTCCAAAGCATCAGTCATGGATTTACCAGGTGAGCACTGACAGATTAGGCTTCAAAGATTATATAAATCTGTCATGTCCTTTACAGCTGCATCTCCAGTCTTCATTGCTGTGATAAACATATTTTGGGATAGAAATAATTTTTTAAATGTATATTTTTAGTTTAACCAACACCTGAATCAAATCAAACAGATGTAGAAAAGGTTTCAGCCTTTTCAATAGATGAGTATGTGTGTTTGAATAGCAGGGCTTCTCTTTCATACATTCAGAAAAAAGCCCTGGCTTAAATTCACAAGCCTTTACAAGAGTGAGGAGCTGCTGTTGGTGTCTTTTTTCCAAAAGTCCCTGAACCAAATCCCAGAATGATGGATGTGCATTCACTACTTTTCTGTGCAGAGAGGGTTTAGCTGCCAAACACTGCCAAACAGTTTTTTAACCCTTGTGTAACAGGAGGTGGAAATGACTTCTCTCAAAATGGCATGGGCTGAAATCTGGGGAGAATGGAGATCTGAACCTCTACTGCTCCCATCCCTGGATACATTACTCAGTCCCAGCAATGGGTAAAACTATGCCTTCATTGCCTTCATTCACTGCCCTATATAAAAGTGCTGAAACAGAATTGTAAAGGATAATAATATGAGAAAATTGCAGCTAGGAGTCAGTATTTTTACCATTCTGAAACCTTTTTTTGAGATTTTTGTTTTTGAAGCATGCAAATCATACTTATAGCAAAACTGTATGCTTATTTGCCACATTTTAACAATGTTTATATAAATTTCAATACTTAATACTTTCCTTGTTTACCAAGAAGTTTATTTCATGGAGCATTTAATGGAAAATTCCTTAAGTTACTAACATAGAACTCTTTCAAACCTTCCCTTTCTCTGTGTCATAAAAGCAACAAATAAGAATCAGGTCTGTGATAATTTTGTACAGACATTTTTCACGCCATGATTCTCAATGTATCATATAATGACTTACTTGGATAAAATTATGACTCTTTCATTAATGAAGGAGAAAGAAAAGAGGAGACAGGTTTTCCACATTCCTTAAAAAATGTGGTTTGTCCTCTAGTTTTTGGGTTTTTTTACAGGAAAGTAGCAGTCTCTCAAAAAAGGTTGTTAAACAGCTCAGAATGTTTGTCAAAGAATGTGTCTTTCAAGCTAAGTATTTTTAAATAATACTATAAAATATAGAATTTCTTTTTTCTCTCAGTACAGCTGCCCCTACTGGTACAAGCTGCCTGTGGATAGAGGCTGCTTAGTGCTTTGGCCTTCCTCTGAGTTGGCGTGCTTTACTCCTCATTTAATTAATGGGAATATGAAAATCAAACTTCAAACTGAAAGAATTAAAAGTAGAATAGTGGCTGAAAAGGCAGAAAGAGATTGGGACAAAGGAAGAAAAAACAGAAGAAATGAAAACATTGAACTGCAGTGTCAGAGTTTTAAAAGTTTTCTTGAATTTAAAGGAGAAATATTGCTACTATTTCATTATGCCTTATTCCTCTTCCATCCATTTTTAAGGATATGAGACATATTGTCGAACAATTTTAAATAGTAATTTCTTGTATTTATTAGTATTTAGCTATATATGTGATAATTTATGATTTGAATCTTAGAAACTTATTCAGAAAAGTATATCCTAGAACATGCCACTTATAAAATACAATTACAGTGGAAAAATGTAATTATCTGCTTTGCAGATAGATTCAATGAGATTTCAAATGTAAATTTTTTAATCCAGAAGTGACTGTTGAATGCAACAGCTGCTCAGGGAAAGAGAAGAAATGAAGAAATTTTTGAGTTGGTTTGCAAGAGTGGATAGGATCCAATTCAAAATGCTACTGTCAAAAAGCTACTGTCCAAGTCTTTAGGTCACTGTAATGTAATTAAATCCAATATTCTGATAAGAACAGCAGAATTCGTTATATTACTGCCTAACTTGAAAAAATCATCTGTGTTAAAATGAGGACCTGAAACAAAGGAAATTGAGAGAACCATTTGTAAAGGTAAAGTACATTTGAATGTAATGAGGATAGTTTTAATTTTGAAACATCAAATTAGAGTTTCAGCAAAAATTCACACTACAATATCAAAACAGATTTCAATGAGGAAATAAAGGTGTCATTAAATTGAAGGGTGAAATGTGTTACTAACTGGGAAATCAGTATTCAGAAGGTCCAAGAGAGGAAACTAGAAAAATGTACACACTGCCTAAATGTAAAAATATTAGGGTATTCCAATGAAATCTTGAAAAATAAGTTGTTAAAATCATAAGAAAAAAATGCTGAAAGGATTTTTCCTTGTGTATAAGCAACAGAAAGCCTTACAGAGGATCTACAGGAAAAGTAAACCTGGGTTTTTTGTTTGTTTTGTTTTTAAAAGAAGCTACATCATCAGAAATTTTTTTGCTTATAGTAGGATGAAAAGAAATCATATTGATACATCTCCTTAAACCTAGGCAATGTCATTTAGCATGGGAGAGCAAAGGCTGAAAAGACCTGCAGGGTAGTCCTTTCTAGAGGAACAGTAAAACCATCTTAATGCCTCCTGTTAAATGAGAATCTGTTGGATTTCTTACATTGCATGCAATATTCAATGAACTGAAATGGCAGCATTGTCAAAAGTGCTGGAATTAACAAAATGGGAAAGATTATCAAAGCAAATCACAGTTCAAAGCATGGTGAGCAGGAGAAATTGTTAGAGGGAGAGGTGCATGTTTGGGCTGACAGGAGCAGCAGGCAGAGGGGCCTTCCTCAGACAAGTTAAATTAGTGGGTCAAATGATCTTTAGAGCACTTTTCTACCAGTATGACTTAGACATTGATTAAAGTATTCTACAGATGTATAGAACAGTTCACATATAGCTGACATATAGGAAAAGCCTGTGAAACATCACTGAGGCAGTTATACTTATGGAGGTCTTCATTGGTCTGTTTATCTCTCTTTTCAGATATTTCTTTCTGCCTTTAATTAAAAAAACCCAAAAAGTGCCTTTTATACTTTGATTCACAATTGCAAATGGTGGAAAAATAGCTCATGTTACTGAAAAAACTAGAGTGGTTTCCAAGCTTTATGTGTACTACTGGGTTTTTTTCCAGTGACCTCCGTAAACCTAAATCTCATCTTCATTGCTGCTATCACAATCCCAGGAAAAGGGGGGAGTGGGCAATGAAGAAGTGTCCTTTAGGGCAAAAGGGCAACACTGAAGACTTGCAGAAAAGTGTTGAATGAATGGGTTATAAGTTGTCAGTAGTCATAAATGTAAAGCGATGTACATGTAAAACACAGTCCTCCCATTATATCTCCAGTGGTGTGCCATGTTCATGCTTTTATAGCTTGAGAAAGAGATCTGTGAGTTATAATAGGGTGTGCTCTGAAAATGTCAATTCTGTGCTGAGTAGCTATCAAAACAGCAAATATGACATTAAGAATTATTAGGGAAGGAAAAGAGAACAAAAGCAAACATCATTATATCTCTGTATGAAACTATTGCCTTTATCTTGATTCCTGTATGCTGTTCCAGTGTCTCAAAAAGGACAAAACAAAGCTAGAAAAGGTACAGAAAAAAACAGCATGAAAGATCAAAGGTATGGAAGGGGTTTAGTACAAGGACATGTCTAAGTAGATCAGGACTCTTCAGCCTTGAAAAAAATGACTAATGAGGGGAAAGGCAGGAGATGAGATAGGAGGTTATAAAAGTGAGTGGCATGAAGGGACGTAAAGAGGTTCAGTGTTTCTCATTATTAAGGTATGAGGAGTGAAATTATCCTGTGACAGATTCAGAACGTGCCAGGGGTGTACCTATCACAGTGCATATAGTCAGCTTGCAAATGATACTGATTTTGGCCAAAGCTTAGAAGGATTCAAAAAAGCTCTTGTACAAATTAATGAAAGATAAATCCAAAAAGGCAACTATACCATAAATTTATCTCTACTTCAGAAAGCCCTGGCTGAAGGCATCAAGGATATCTTAAAGGAAATACCACTTTATTTAGTCTTCTCCAGGGATCTACAGGATACTAAGTTGGAGGTGCATTTGCCCTGTCCCAGTGAAAAAGCTCTTAAGTTACGGACTTGGCCTGTGCTGGCTCTGAAGTCGTGGGTAGAGGAGGAATACCCATCTTAGAAACTGGATATAAACCTGGTTACAGCTTTTGCAGTCTGTGCTAGGAGATGAACTCAAAGAATTTAAATAATTTTCTGTTCCTCTATAAAATATCATTGAGCTGAATTGTCCACCTTGAAAATTTTTGGAGAAAGGACAAAACTGACTGCTTTAATTGTGTCTTAGAGTGTGCGACCATGAAGGTTCCAAATCCTTTTGGCTTTTCTAGGTTTCTTTCCTTGGCTTTTACAAAGGAACTGCAAACAAATTGTTTCCATGGTTTATGCGGTATTAAGAGTGCTTACATGGGTCATGACTTCTGAAGATGCACTGGCTAATATTTAGTGATGTTTTCACCTTGGCTTCTTTCTCTGCCACCAATCATGCCTTTTAGAACCAAAATAGTTTAAAATGTAGATGGAAGAATATAGGCAGAACCTCTGAGACAGAGTCTAAAAATAGGGACTGGTTGGTTTTCCTTTAGTCATGCACCATGAGCTTTAAAACTTCAACCATATTTGTATAAAGGTTGCTGTCAATTGAGTCCTTTGGCAGCTGAAGGAAGGCTCCTTGCCACTCAACAGACCTACTGTGGGACACACTTTGCAAGCAGAACTTGTCTTGCTTGACTTCTTTGTGCTGACCTGGGAATTAACTATATGTTTTCTGCACTGCTTTGTCTGAGGCAGTACAAGAGAGAGGCTCTTTTTATTGCGTGATATTTTTATTTTTCTGAACATGAGAAAGAAGAAAAAAATTGGAATCAGCAGTTTATCTGAGACAGCTTCTCCTGTGCTTGTCTAGAGAAACACAAGGGACAATAAGGTGATTAAAACTCATAGTGATTTCGTTCACCACTCAAAAATGCATCTGCTGAATTTATGAATATTTGTGATGTTGGTCCCCTCAGGGGAACTTCCAGTAAAACTGGAAGTGATTTCCCACCTTGTAGCCAGTAAGTGAATATAAGGTTGGGAACAAGTTCATCTTAAGAGCCCCTGCAGTCAGGTACAATAATGTGAGAAAAACCTGGCTTTTCCTGTGTTTCAGTTCCTTTGTCCTGCAGCAGAGCTCCCCATGCTCTGTGAGAACAGAGGGTGAGCAGTGCCCATGGCTGTGCCCAGCTTTTGCAGTACAATAGTGAGGCTGGAAAACTTGAATAAGTTCAGCTGAGAAAAACCAGGTGTTTGAGGGGCTGGATTGCAGCTGAGAGAGCTGAGAGGCCTTTTTTTGCTTGAAGAAGAGAAAGCTGAAGGGGAATTTGTACAACCTATGGGCTGGTTAGAGAGAGATGGAGCACAACTTGTGCATCTTCCAAAGCTACAGCAAGGAAAATTCTGTGTCATCACAAGAAAACTTCTCAGCCCTGAGGGTGATCAGATGCTGGAATAAGTTGCCCAGAGAGACCGAAATCTTCATCCTGAGAGATTTTCAGAGCTTGTCTAGACAAGCCCTGAGTGGCCTGACCTAACTTTGAAGATGAATTAATCTTTGACACTGGTTCTTTTTCCAGTTGGAGACTGGATTAGATAATTTCCAAAGGTTTCTGCCCAAGCATTAAAATTGTGTGAGCCCATCCAAGGCCCTTTGTGTCCTGCAGAGAGTATGCAGTCATTTTGTGACTTTAAATCAATGTATAAAGCTTTTCTTATTACTGGGGGAAAAAAACCCTTTTATTCTCTAACTTCTGCCTCTCCTTAGCAATTACAGCATTTCTCTGGTCAGTTTTTAAAGTGACTTCCCATAGATGCTTACCATATTCTCATGTATGTATTTTCTGTTGAAGAGTACAAAAGCCTGTTTATCTCTCCTGGCACATAAGTGACAGAAGCACATTTTTTACTTTTGTGTTTTGTGACCTGCCATACCTTCTCTATGCCACAGGCCATCTACCCTGTAACATTTTTTTGTACCAGTTTGACAAACAAACATGTTCTGGTATTTTTAGTTTGTAAGAGGAATCTATTCTGAAAATTATGTGGATACTTCGAGTGTAGTTGAGTAGTTGCAGAACTTTTCCATTAATCAAACTTAGGCTGATTGGTCTCTCATTCCATCAGCACTCCTTTTTTATCAAGAGACAAATGCTATATTTGCCCTTCTCTGGTCATCTGGGACCTCCCCTGTCCTCCAGAAGCTCATAAAGATAATTTTTAGTGATTCAGAAATCACTGTCTAGTTTCTCTAAGGTGAATTTAATTGAGGCCAGACAATTTGAATACATCCATCTTATCTAAATATTCATAACATATTCTTTATATACTTGCAATCCAGATTTTTTCTCTTAAGTAGTTTTGAGTGGCTTGTCAAGATTTACCATTTTTTGAAGGCTGGTGTGAAGGGGATATTATTATAAGTACATTTTACCTTTATCTGCATTATTTTCTTTCCCTTTTTGTTACCACTGATCTGCTTTATCTTTCTTTTTTTTTTTTTTATTTATTGGGTGTTTTAAAATTCTTTTTGTTCATTTTGTCTCTTGCAATTTGAGACTCACTTTGTACTTCCATTCTGTTTTGTATGCTTTTTCTCTATATTCTTCCTCTTTTATATGACCTTGGGTTTTTTGTTTTCGGTTTTTTTTTTTTTTTTGTAGGATTACTTTTTGACAGCCAGTCATTGAAGGTTTCCAAGTGCAATGGGCTCCTCTTTCTGTTCTTTGGTACAATTTGTGCATTTAATGTAACTTTCCTGCATAAACTGCCAGCATACTTGCACATGTTTAGCTTCAAACATCTTTCTAAATGACCTTTAGCCACTCTCCAGAATTTGCTGAAATCTGTTGAATTTGATGTTGGTGGTGTGATTGGACAACGTTTCTGTTTTATTTCTATGGCTGTTGCATATCATGTTCCTAAAAAAATCAGTTTGACTGCATACCCCAGAAGACATTGTTAATCCATTCTTTCCTCTTAGATACCACCAAAACTAAAATAACCTCTTCATAGTAACTTATTCACTCTGAAATTACAATTTGCTTCCAATGTGATATTCAGACAAGTCTTAGCTTTAACATGTGGTATCTAAGTATTTAAAATCCCATCATATGTCCCTTGTAGGGTTTTCGGGTTTCGCATTCACAAAAACCAACACTTTCTGCCAAAAGAAAGAGATGTAATCCTCACTTTCTGGCTCAGTTTTGTACATTTACTCTTTTACTTTCTTTTGGTTTGTATCCACTCCCCAAGAGTTTCAACAAACTCATATTTTAATTTTCTCTGTTTTATAGCATTTATATATGTTCTTGAAACTGAGGACAACATTTCTCTTTTTGTTTCCCCTGAAAGAGCTTGCTGAGCAAGGGGCTGTTCCACAGCAATGATCCAGTCCTGTGATTTGCCTCATAAAGCTCGGCTGCACCGGTTATGTCTTCACTTGTGAAATAATACCTCGTTCTTTTTGCTTTCTTCCAGCTCATGTTCACCAGGCTGTCATGCCATTCTTTCTGCATGCCTGAAGAAACTCATTCACTGTGACATTTGACCAATAAGTTGCATTCTTGCAGAGTCTTTAGCAACCTTTGCAGCCTTTAGGACGTCCCTGCAATACCATCAGGTAACAGATGTCGGGCATCTGACTCGGCTACATTGGATCTTTGCTCTGCCATTCCTGTTGCTTACAATGCCAGCCTAGCTGCTACTTGGCCATGCCATGCACAGTGAGCTTTTTGCAAAGTACCTTTTACTTCTGGACATAATGTAATATTGGTGTGCATTCAGCTGTAGCTCAAGAGCTCTGGTCTTCCAATCACAGCCTCTACTTGTGCCTTTCAACTTTCCTGATCAAAAAGTAATTTTTGTAGGTCTTTGTACCCTTTCATCCATCAAAAACTTAGTTCCCTGCAAATTTTCAGTCTGAAAACTGAGTAGAACACTCTCATAAAGAGAATTTCAAGTTTTTTGTCTGAAGAAAGCTCTCAGAACTCAATGCATCAGTCACAGTTCTTCAGCTGTCCTCCCAACAAGATTTCACCTTGTGAGCTAGGAAATTTCTCAGTTTTTACATGCTTGTTTAAAACTTTTGGGTCTCTAAAAGGCAAATAGTGGGTTCACTAGTTGTTTTGCTCTTCCTTCTGTTGTTGTCCCCTTTCTTCTTCTCTTCTGTGTCTGTAACATGTAGACACTTGGCCTTCCCAGAGTTATTTCAATGTTCTGTTAAGGTGGCAGAAATGTTTCTAGGTTGTAAAATGGTTGGATGCTTCCATTCAGCTCTCTGCAGTATTTATAGACTCCTTCCAAAGGTATAAGGAATCTACAAATGCTTTCTCAGCTGTTTTGTTCTTTCCTAGTGAGTACATGCTTTGGAATTGTATGAAGTTAATACCATGAACTTCTGTCCCATACTGATAAATATATGCCTAATACTTAGTAAAAAAACAGCCTGGGCAGTAAGTTCCACATTTCCAGCATTTAGCTTTCTTGATTTCATTTTCCTTCTGTTTAATTCTACCATTTTCTCTTATTTTTTGTTCTCTTTTTTTTTTTTCCAATGGGACTGTAATTTACTCTCACATTACCCCCGCTTGTGTCCTCACAGCCAATTAAAAATTGGCAAGCTCCCATATATTTCTGGGCTGCTGATCCATTTGTTTTCCACTATGACATTGTCTTTTCCCCTTGAAGCACACCTAATTCTGATACATAAGACTTTTTTACTCATGAACAAAGTAAGAACACTCAGTGTAAATAAAAGACTCTACCTGGCAAGTGAAAAAATAAAGTGAAAAGAAGTAGCTGCATGAAAGGACAGATAAATTGGAAGCCCTTTTCCATCTCCTAGCAGAAGAAAACCCTGAATAAACTGGAGAAGCAAGGCCAGACGCCTCTGCCAGAGAAGCTTTTCTACCATAGATGGTAAGATTAAATAGTGAGTGGGGCTTGGATATTGCTACAAAATCACATGTGTTGTCAGTCACAAAAACAGAAGTTTCCTAAGTTCAGCAAACAGAATTTTATTTCAAAACAATTAAAGTACACATATAAAAACAGTTCCTAATCAGAATGTTTTGAGCAGTATGTGGCCATACTGGCAAGTTTATCTGCAGTGTAAGAACTACATGTACAACATTAACACTAAAATTATTTTCATTGTGGAAAGAACAGTAATTCTCTCAGTAAAAACTGTGAGAAAATTACTGTCTGGAATTAACAGTAAAATACCTTTTTAGTTGTTGAAATGATGAAATTAGGGGCCTTTATCATATGCCTTTCTGTTACATGAGTTAATTTACAGTCATTAATGTATATTGTTTTTTAAATTCAAAATCCACAGATAATGCTGCTTTCTACCTTAGGTATTAGAGGGTGCTAATTGCTGCAGAATAAAAATCCACATGAAAAAATGAAAACATTAACAATTACTCATTTATCTAATTTTTTTTTGTCCTTCTGCTTGGTAGACAAAGCAATTTATTTTTTATCAAACAGTCAAGGATTTTTAGTCATGTGGTAATGCAACATAGTCACAAGATTCATCAGACTGTCAGGCTTGTGAATCTTAGCTGCATTCAAAGAGCATTTAATAATTCAAAAAGGAAGTTTCCTGTATCTTTGCAGGAAAACATGAGGTCCCTACTATTGAGACCCCTACTATTAAAGAAGTATTCAGTGTGTGAAAGACTGAGTTGGAAATATCCCTATTTAAACATTCATTGGATCAAAGCTACAAATAATTTTCATTTCTTCTACCAGTTATAATATGAAATCACATTTCTAACTATATCCTTTATTTGATATATTTTAGGATTTTAGAAAATTTTTTGCACGTATCAGGTAATCTTGCCAGTACATTGAGCAGCATGTTTCAGCCTCAGCTGCTTTTTGACACCAGAAATTGATAGTTGTTAGCACCTTCCTGAATTCCACTATCAATTATGCAGACTTGTTTTCCCAAAACAAAGCCAGTCACAGGGCATAATTTGTGAGATAGGAATGATTTCAGACAGAATCAGCAGCCTGCTATAAATAAAGCACTTTTTTGACAGCACTGTGATCAGCTCTAGACTAAAAATGCTTTAAAGCAATGGAGTACCCTGCACTCCTTGCCTCAAATGAAGGTGGTGTGACTGGGTCTGTGCTGTCATGAGCCTGTGGCAGATGGTCTGCTCTGAGTGTCAGAAGCTGAGGAGGACAAAATAAATATGTATTAACTGTGAATTTCTGCAGAAGAAATAATGGTTTTCTGAGAAGGATTTTTTAGCTATTTTCACTTATATGCATTAGTATTCATAAGGTAATACAGGTACTTGGGAGTTGAACTCTCTTAAACTAGAATAAATTTGGAATAAATGAATGTTCCACTTTTGATGACATACTTGTGTTATTGGAGCTGCAAATACTTTATCAATATATGTCCCCTCTGGTATTCTTTCCTAGCATGAAAATATCTTGGCTCTTACACTTAGAGGAGACAGATGGACTGTCCATGTCAGGTTTGCTCAGTGCTGGAGAAGGGACAAGGGACAAAGCTGGATGAGTCTCTCCAGTGACCTGCAGGTCCTTCCCAGCTTCCCTTTTATTCCTGTGGGAGTGGTCTGCAAGCACATCTGCCGTAGGATCAAAAGAGACACTTGGATCAGGAGGCAGGGGCGCTGGTGATGAGCCAGTGGGTGTTGGTGTGTCACAGCCCATTGAGATGAATACCTGCTTTATAATGAACCCCTGGGAATCTGTAATGTGACATGCAGAAACTGAAGTGTCTGCCCTGCATGGTTCATCCAGGTCACATGGAGCTTGCTTTCCAAAGGAAAAGCATCCTTAACCTCAGCTGGAGGCCACATTGCAGCCCCAAGTAATCTCCTGTCAGAACTGGATGTGTTTTTCAAATATCATAGGTACTGTGAATTCTTCAAAAGCCTTGGCACAGCTGTAGCAAGCTACTTAATTTATTTTATGGCTTATTTCCTCTTTGAACATGAAGGTACTAATTAATGTTTGGCACGCTCATTCTTTTGCTTTCCAGTGCAGTAGCAGTACCGTTCCCCTCTCCAAATTCACAAAACCCATGCATATTCCTGGCTTTCATGAACTTCACTGTTCTATTAATTGAGGATGAACACAGACCTTTATTTTTTTGAAGTGTTTACTGTTCATTTCCTCTTACAAAAACAAATAAATAAATAAATACCTCATTTGATTTTTCTAAGAGGTAAAATACCATAAAATCACTAAACATAGATATATCCCATTTGTGTGCTCTGGTCTCCTCAATAACTGTGAAGTAGTTTAAACTGGAGTTTTTAACCTTGTAGGGATTAGATGCTGCCATGAAAGAAATGAATGTTTGAAGGGTATGTTCTAGTTTTCTACAAAGTAGCATCTCTGTAACTACAGATGTATATGAATTTCAGGAGCTTTTTCAGGAGTAAAGGCTTTAATTTTGCTGCGTATGTCTTAAGTACATTTTTTTACTCATGCACATTTGTGCTTCTTATAAATAATCTGATTTTCAATCTCCAAACACTGTATTGACAGGCCAAGTCATCATTTACTCCCTCAGATTAATATATAAAGGCATGTTCAACAGTGTCTGGGGAACACTTGACCATCAGAGTTATGAGAGCCATCAGAAAAGGCCCCATGGGATGATTGGTTTGGATCCATCATATCCCTCGAGTGTATGTAGAAAACAGGGCAGGGACAACTAACTAAATATGGTTAAAATAACATGTCCTCATTTCTTCTGTGAAGATGGTCCAACTGTGCAGTTAGGAACAAACCAATAGTGACATTACATATGAAACCAAAATTATGGTTTCACAGTATCCCCTAAACCCATATAACAGAAAGATACTATTGCAAATACAATACATACATATAGAGAGTGCATATATGGAGAGTGCATGCATGATACATATCTAGAGAGTGCACATATCTATGTATCATGTTCCTAGATTAACAGGTCAGTAATAGCTCATGAACTAGCTTTATGTTTAAAATTGCCTCTAATACTCTCTCTCAAAATATTTTTCTTACTTTCAAACTTTATGCAATTCCATAATTTATTTTGTATGTTGTGAAACTTTGATTAGAAAATTATAATAGATAATATTATATCTATTATATATAGATATAATATTTATATAATTATATATATATATATATATGTATATATATGGTTTATATATGGTTTCTGCTGCAGCATCAGATGATAAAAGAAAATTTTATTCTGTGTTTGTGTGCAAACAGGTAAGTTATATATATGCATATATATATATATATATATATATATATATATATATATAAATATTTTGAACTTTATTAAGATATCACATCCACTTTGTGGAACTTTTTTCCCTTTCTAGAAATATTATAATTTTTTTCAAGATCCTAAAATTCTGTTAATTTCTTTCTCTCTAGGTAGATTTTAATTCTTTCTTATGCAAGCTAAAGCAATTTTTCATTAAGTAAAGTATATCTATAAATTTTAAACAGAAGTAATTTTTTTTTTATTGACCTTCCCTACCCTGAACCTAAGTAATCACAAAACTTTTAGTGGATGGGAAGGAAAGCAAAAATTTAGGCCTCACCTAAACACCAAAATCTAATTCTTATATTTGTGTATTTCTAAATTGATTGTTGAGGATAGTGAAGCTGGTCTGTTAAGGGAACACTGGTGATGTTTCCCTGTGTGACAAGGAAGGGCTCCCCAGAGCCTGTGGCTGGTTATGATGGGCAGGTCCACTGATACTCATTGGAAGCAAAAATAAACAACGTGGTTAAAGACAATTCAGGGATATGAATCTTTATCCTGGTGGCTCTGTTACAGTGCAAAATCGCTGGCTACACTTAAACCAGTTGCAGGAGCATGGAGCACTGTGATATCAATTTGTTCACTTTCCTAATGAGCTTGCATTGTTGTCGTACCTGTCTCACTTTATTTCAAGGCCAGCTTCAGTTTGCCTTCCTGGAGAGTGGAAACTAAAAGCAGTAACAAGAAAAGATGCTGCTACAAGGTTCTAAGCCAAACAGAAATCCAATTTCGACTCTGGCCTATTCTAACTGCTCATTAAGTTCAAGCAGTTTCCACTTCAGTGGCCCATACATGTTGAGTACTTGATAATCAGCTCTGTGACCAAGCTGGGTAATTACTGGCAGTGATTTTATTGTTGTTTTGGTTTTTTTTTTTTTTTAATTTATGTGAATTATTTTTGCAGTGAAATAATCTACTGCATGTAGAATTTTGGCATGGCCAAATGACATTTTGTCTCATAAATTTTCTTTGATTTATTTTTGGGATCACTCCTAGTACTTTAGGAATTAATGAAAGATTTCAGTCTCCTTTATTTCAGCAAAATGAAGCAGCATTTAGTGCACTCAGGAAATAATCAATCAATCAAGCAATCAGTCCAGGTTCTGTTAGTGAAATATAGGTCCCTATGTAGCAGGTTTATCTGTGTGTTTGTCTGTATTGTTGCCACTCTCTTCTGTAAGCAGTAGGACCTATCAGTGGTGTCCTTGTATGACACTGGCTATATATTCATCATTCCTCCTAAATTCAGAGATTTAACAGAGTACAGTCTTTAACTTACAATAAACCTAAAAGATTGTTAGTTAAAAATGTCTATTTCAAATTATGCTAAATGACCATGAATTTCTGACATTAATAATGGACTTTTGATTATAGGTTGTACCTTGCTTTAAAATCCATATGTCATGTCATAGCTGCAGGCAGCACATGGGCAGCTCTGTTCCTTTAATTGCTTTCATTAAGCATTTCTGAAATTAATTTGAAATATTTTACAATATATTGAAGTTTAGAGGTGGTTATGGGTTACCTTGTACCAGTAGTTTCATATTAAATGAACTTAAAGTCATCCATAGCAAAGCATAGATAAATTTGCTTTATACTGATAAAATAACTCTTCAATTATCAATGATAAAGCAGGATGACAAGCCAGGAAGTCAATACTGATTTACCAGTATATGATGATAACACTAAAATAATTTTTAAAAGATTGATATTGTGAGTCATTCTTTATGTACAGGCACTGCTGATAATAAAAGAGGAAATAAATTGCTATTTTTTAATTAGAAAAAAACTCCTCACATTTTCTCAAGACTGTTTTGATGTAGCCAAATATTTATTTCCTCCCACGGATTTAAATATTAGAATTTAATAGCTTCTTCTTTTTGATACACACCATTAGACTCTTTCACAGAAGTAATTTATCTCTGTATATTTAAATCATGAGTCAGCAAGTCCCATAGGAGAAATGAACCTCTCTAATGGGATACTTCTTATCCATTTCTGGCTTGTCTGATATTCTATATATCCAAATTTAGCATAATAAAATTTAGGTTATCACAACAGATGCATGATAAAAGTACATACATGTGTGTTTATATTGGTGCAAAAGGGTTTTAAGAAATCCTCCATTATTTCATTATTGAGTTACACTATAGACATAGGTTTAGCCAGATGTCTCAGTGATCCAGATCCTGTCACACAGGAAGATCTACATGAGTAGTTCTAATTAACTGATTATAATGCAAACACTACTATGTTTTCAGACATCTTCACATTAGACATAAATTCCTAAAATGTAATTACTTTTCCCTTGTCTATTGCAGAAAATAAATCAACCAAAAATGAACTGCTTAGCTTTGCTTAGTTGGTATAGCCCTAATTAAATCTTTGATTATTTTCGTGACTAGAAAAAGCTTTTTCTTGATTAATCCTTTGAGACATATTTAAATGAATAATTTCCCTAGCAAAAGTAGGTCTTGCCTTTTCCAAAATAGCAACAATTTTCTCTTAAGCCTTTAAGAAACTATAAGAAAGAATTTCAGCTTTGACTTCAAGCATAAAAGAATAAGTAGCGTTATGAGAAAGTACAGAGTCAAATGATGAGGAAAATAGACCTGCTCTGTTCAAAACTGGACAACCTGAGCATGGTTGGAAGGAAAGTAGTACCCAGTAAGGAGGGTAGGAATGGAAGGGATGAAAAGTGCTAAGTTCCTTAATTTATTTGAAATGGGAGGAAAAGTGGGAGTGGAACATTGCTGGAGCCAGGAGGGTTTAATAGATAACAGAAATGTGGTCATGATTTTCCTTATTTAAGGAGTGATTCTGAATGTGGAGGATTTCAGAGTGGGCTGTGAATGCTTTTGTCACATATAATTGTTCAGGAATTAGATTTCATTGTATTTGCTTTCTCTCTTGATCATTTACTCACACACAGACACAGATGCAAGGCACTGGGAAGTAAAAAATCAACATAATTTGCCTTTGAGTGTTTTGTGCCATTTCTATATCTGATTCATTTGCTAAACTACAGAACACTTACTGCCTGCCTGCACATTCCTAAGTTCTTCCTACCAGGCATAACAGCAGACAATTTCTTTCACATCTTTGCCTGTGGGTCTGCAGAATGGTTTTATAATGCAGCAAAACATCAGTCAACATTTTGGTGAACTGTTTTGTATTTCAAGACTTTTATTATGGAAAAAAAAAGGAATTTTGAAAAGAAGTAACTGTGGTAAAGTGAAAAAAAAAAACAATAAAACCCCCAGTCTCTGCTGCGATTTGGAATTCTAGAGCAGAGAATTAGTCTTCCAAACAGAATCCACTTCACTGGGGACAAAGAATCTGTGAACTCTTATTTCAGCTGTTCAGAATTTTCAACTGACTTAGCAAGATCTTCTTGAGACAAGTCAGTTCTTTCTCTTAAAAGGCTTTGCTGCCACACTGTGGAAAAAAATATTTATTCTGTTTTAACTATGGTTACAAATAACTCATCAGCTGAGTTCCTATCCCTCCTAGCATACAGCCCACCTCTAAAAAAAGTCGACAGCCAAAGAGTTGTAAAATAAAAATACCATGGTGGGATAGATAATCGAGTTTCTGTTTCAGCTTTGACCTTAGTTGCATATTCTAAGGCAGGAACACAATGGTAATAACATGAAAAATATTATTTTAATAAAAGACTGATAGAAATCAACAAGAGGATTCCTCCTATTTAAAAATGACAGGTCCAAAAAAGCAATTTTACAACAGAAGCTATATCCAAACCCACTGTCATTGCAGATATTAAGAAGCTAAAAATAAGTTAAAAAAAAGAAATAGAATAAAAAGAAATTTTCCGACATGACTCTTGAATTCACGTTTCTATTTAATTTTTTTCCAGTCTGGATTGATTTTTGCTTTCAATGAGCCAGGACACTTACTTCTCTACGAGCAATGTAAAGCATGTCTGAAAGGCATGAATTCACCATTGGTGGAGTTGGGTGTTTTTGGTTGTTTTTGTTTGGTTGAGTTTTTGTTTGTTTTTTGGGGGTTTTTTGTTTGCTTTTGCAATTTGCTTTGTTTCTTGTTATATTTTCTAGACTGCCATTTCATTTTCAAAACTTTAATTCAATGCCCAGAACGCTGGCCTGGTGTAATGCGCCAGGCTAGTTCTTGAAACTGGATTTCACTACAAAAGGCACTCAAGACTCATAAAGTATTGAATGAAAATGCCATTTATTAGTGTTAACACTAGAAGGGAAAAGAGCATAGTGTAGATATTCCTGCAGCCCTTTCAGATGGACTGATGGGCAAAATTCAGCACATCACTTGTGCCTTGAGCGCTTGGATGGAATTTTTTCTGGCAGGGAGCAATTCCATGCACCATTTCTATTGGCAGGAGATGGTCCCAGGAGAGCATGCTGCTTCACACCAAGGTAAGCACAGGCACAGGCAGGTGGTGTAGTTCCTGGTGCCAGGTGGGAGCTGCCTGCAGGCTCCTGGAGGAGTGTGTGGGATGGAACAGCCCTGCGCCCGGCTCAGGTCACCCACTGCCACACCTTCTCCATGGCCGGGTTCTCCCACTAGCTCACCTGCACTTGGAAGCTGCGGTGTCAGCACCAAATCATCCTGCCAGTTGAGCTAAGGATGTTTTCTATTTCCTTAATTTAAAAATACTACCTTCATTTTACATGGGAAGTTGATGGAGCAAAGTTATGTGAGAGGGCCATAGACAGTGCAGCAACCCCTGCCATGAATAACAGACTTTAAACTTATGAAAAAAAGATTGTTCTTAATACATTTTTCTTGTTGCCCTTATCACATCTTTCATTTTACATGTTGTTATTTCTTACTATCTACAGATACTATTTTCTGTCTTCTAGTTACTTTTACAGTCATTTTTAAAATTGAACTTCCTGGCTTAGCAAAAGAGGAGAGGAGGAGTGCACTTCAGGCAATATGATGTTCCTCGGTGCATGACGTGAAAGTGGAAATTAATAAAAAATAGCTTCCAGGCTTCCAGCAAGGATTGGCTCCATTAATCATAGGCTGAGACACAGTAAACAGGTAAAGCTGAAGATGACACAGTTGAGTTGTATTAATTCATAACATTTTCAAGACATTGGTATCTAAACTGTCCTAGGAGTTCTAAATAGAGGCATTAAATACATGAAAACACAGAAGAATAATACAAAACCATGGTGTGGTTTTGGATTATAAATGATGAGATAAATGTCTGGATTCTCAAATGTGGTAAATCTAGGCACATTGTAAACACCTTGGTTTAGAAAGGGATAAACATATAATCAAATAACTGGGATCTTATACACTTAAATAATAATGTATTTTATTTCTGAGATTAGAAATGTTAGAACCAGATTTGTCCACTTAAATTAAAAAATCTCATACCTAATTAAAATGATATTTGTAAAAATACCCATCTAACCTAATTTTCTTTTCTTTCCTTGTTTTTTTTTTTTTAAACTAGAATCTTCACAAAGCTCCTTGGTGTCCATGTTTAAAAGTAGAATAAGTTTAACTATCTCCTTAAGGAAATAAATTTAAGAAAACTGTTTTATACAGAAAAAATGTCCACTATATTACTAAATATAAAACCTACTTGATATATAGTGTAATATGAAGTGATAATATTAAGATAGAGAACAAGTTCATGAGAATATTTTTTTAAATGCAGATTTTTGAAGGTAAAAGCTGAGGGAAACATTTGGAGTAGTGATTTGTGTATCTCAGTATGCATGCTCATCAAAAAGCAAAAAGCAAAAAAATTGAAGTGGTGTTAATTTAGCTACCAACAGGATTCAACTCACTTCTCTGTAGTTAGAAAAGGTAAAAATAACATTAATCTTTTTTTACTGTGAGCATGTGAGAGACACTAGGATGCAATAAGTGCACTTTTCACATGTTTCCCTCAAGGTTAGATTTTTTATGCAAAGAGGTTTGCAACAGAAAGTATTTGTCAGTTAATCAGCTGCTGTTTGGATGAATTTTTCTGGTTCTGTGTCTTGTGACTAGTTCATGTGACTAGTAAGGTGTAGGGGGGTAGAATGTAAGAAAATAAAGGTAGTGTAGAAAGTAATCTTACCCCTAAGGAGTTGCAGCTGGGCCAATTATCAAAGATTAGGAGCAGGCCTGACTTTACCAGGCCACAGCTGTAACCAATGAGAAGAAGATGCCGTAAAAGAGTGGAGTGGCTGGGTGAGAGGGGAACTGGAGTCAGTGGCTGCTTTGTGAAGAAAAAGAAGAGTCAGTACTCTGAGGAGCTGCCCATGACAAAACACTGAAGAAGTTATGGAACTTTTGTGATAAAGAGACAACAGTATGGAACCCCTGCAATAGGATGACAATAGTAAGGTATATAGAAACATTGTCCTACCTGCAAAGACAGGGGTAATGTTAGTTTAGGAAATAAGATGGATTTTACATGGAAAAAAAACCCCTAGAAATCTGATGGGCTTTACGGGGACAAAGGAGTCTTCTGCATGAATTCTTTCTTCAAATACCATATAAGGTGAAAAAAGGGAATTGCTCAATTATTAGCAAAATTGCTCAATTTTACTGAAATAAATCATAAAATTAAAATTCTTTAGCTGGACAAATTATGAGCTCGTCATTAGAGCATGTCATATTTAATCATTGTTTTAATTGTCTTAGTAACAAATTCCAGAAATATTTGTGTACGTCCTGTAATGGGAAAACACAAGATAATTTCTAAAGCCTTACAAAGCATTTTCATCAGTCAGTCTGGGATTAGTCTCCAGTACTAAAACAAAGATAATGTTCTGCTTCACTGTTCTTCCACCAGGTGGAAGAAGTGGAGGGAGATCTCAGCTCTTATAAATAATTCCACTGTAAGGCCTCATTAGCACTTTATGAATATGTAGTTATAGAGCATCCTTATGACCCTTTAATTAACATTAGACAAATAATAAATAAAAGAAGCATAGTAGAAGTTTTGTCCTTTGATCCACACACATTGACGAAGTTTGCTTGAAAACTATTTTGAGAACAGATTTAGTTTGCGTTTCCTAAAGCTCTTGGTGTTTAGGGTAGCCTGTGTAATTAGAGTATTCAATGCAGGTTATCTGTGAGTGTTTATATGGCTGCATATTCCAGCTGTATTTTTGGCTTGGTTCAGCTTTTTTTTTTTTAATTTTTCTTGATTTATCCCACTCCCTCACCAAATTAATTGCCAAAGATGTCAATTGTATTTTACTCAGATTTTGCTTGAATAATTGGAAGCTCACTTGCACAATATATAGCAGCGTGAGACAACTATTGCAGGAATTTGGTGTTTGTCTTTCCTGGAGAAGGTTCCATTTACCTCTAATATGGAGAAATCATGTTGGCACTTTCATTGCTGCCTGCCACTGCTGTGTTCCTTTTTTTTGGCCTGAAGATTGCCATTACCTACTGTTTTTTGGAAGCACAGGAGGTGATGACTGGAGAAAAATTACCAAATCAACAAGGTGCATGGAGAGAAGAGCCTGACTGAGAATATTTGCATCTCAAGTGTACCTGAACTGACTTTGAAGTGGCAGGAAAGGTATTCATCATCTCCTGTATTAATCACCGTGATCAATACTGTGCTTCATTTCTCATTCCACTTTCTTGAAATTAAGGTGTGCTGAGTACATTAAGAGAATGTGATTAAAGAACCAATTCAAATGGCATTTAACACAAGTGATTAAATTCATGCTATACCTAAAATGCACACTTTAATGCTCTTTAAAAACTCAGTGTTGGTGCAGTTTTGGGACAGTAGTACAGGGCTGTGGAAAGAATGTGAGAGTGCATGAAAGTTCAACAGTAGATTATTTTTTTTCTGAGGGATTTAACATAAGTAGAACTTCATCTTAAAGTTGCATTGGGGACTTATGCAAATTTGTGACAAACATCTTAGCATGGATTTGAGTGTTTTATAAAACATGTGCATTCCTTCCTGCTGTGTTCCCCACCAATATAACAGCCTCATCATTCCTTGATTTCATGTCAGACAGCCTGTGGGTCCTGAGGTGAAGATCAGCATAATCCCCAGGTATGCACTCAGTGAACCTGGAGTATATAGCTGAGCTGTTGGAGCTTAAAGGAATCTAGTTGATGTTTGCAAGAGTGCTAATCATACTTCTTACAGCAATGCCTGGCAGCCAAGACCAGGATTCAGTCTTTGGAAGTGTTGAGGAACCAGGGAAAGAGCTACCATAATAACCAGGCAAAGAGACAAGAAAAGTAGTCAGCTGGCTTGCAGAAAAATCTCACTTTTTTTTCCCCCTTGATTTTCAGGCTCTGGAGGTGATATCTTTATCCTATCTCTGGCTCATGGAAATTAAAATTCCAGACTGACAGTGTTGTCTGTATAAAAGAGATGCAAATTATCTAAAAAATGTAGAATTCCAAGGGCAATCTAAAATGAAAATTATGCATAACCCTTTTTCTCATGGGAAGAAAAATACCCACTGATTAAAGCAAAAAAACCTTTATGAAGTATTAGCATTTCATTCATTGGTTAAATTGATACTATCACCACCATTCACTCTGAATCATATTTTCAGAACATAGACTTTGTTATTGTTATGAACTTGGTTTCTTTTTGGTTTTTTTTTTTTTTTTTTTGTATGACCTATTTCTGCTCTTCACACATTTCTAAAAGAAATTTCTCTGGATCATAAACACTACCTATACCTCCAGTATAAGTTTTAGATTTTATAACCATTTTAAAAGTGGAAAAAAAAATACTTATGCAGACAATAAAATCCTAAGAAGTCCAAAGTAAACATAAGATGAGTTTACAATCCAGTCCTGTACAGCTCATAGTGACATAAAATATGGAAAGCTATTGACAATTTTGAAACCCGTCCAAAAATACTTAAGTGCTCCTTGTGGACTTTAAACAAACAAGTAAATCCCAACAAATCAACCCCACAATATATAGGTAGAAATAGGTTAGGAAAACAAAGAAAAGCTCTTTTGGGGTGGCTAATGGCAGCCATAAATAATGAAAAATGAAGAGTTGCTAGAACAGAGGCTCACATCCAGAATAATTCATTTCATGTCCTTTGGCTCAATTTTCTTTGGGAAGGACAAAACAGAAAGATGTCAGAAGTTAGATGGGCATTTTTTCCCCTAACCAACCTACAACTGAAAAGTTAAATTATTTTTCTGAGAAAAACTTCATAAGCCAGCTGTTTTTCAAACCTTCCAACAGGGACCTTAATTTGTTTTACATTCCCCTCTGAACTTTTAGAGAGTTACCCAGGTAGATAATATGGCATATTAGTACTTCCTGATTTGCTTTTCTACATAATATTTTCACTTTCTCTCTTAGGATGAATCTACAATGCTCATTTGATTTAAACAAAATGTAGGTGAATTTGACTTGCCCAGGAAGTAAATTCTGGGTAGTAAATAACTCCTCTGCATGTCACAGGTCCTGGGTATTGCTTTTGTGAGGTTTTGGGGGTTGTTTCTGGTTTGTTTTTTTGGTTGGTTGGTTTGTTTGTTTTTTTTTTTTTGTTGTTGTTTTTTGTTGTTTTGTTTTGTTTTGTTTTTATTTTTTTTATTGTGTTTTTTTTTTTTTTTTTTTTTTTTTTAGTTTTTGGGGTTTTTTTGTTTTTGGTTGTTTTTTTTTTAAGTAGTAGGGAAGTTTCTGTTCCTCAATGGGCATAAACTATTTCAGTCCAAAAAAGCATAAGCTATCAAGCAACAAAAATGTGTCAAGATAAAATTCTTTGTCTAATATGGGATCTTTTCAGGAAAAGAATAATTTTTTTTCTTCCATTCCTCATCAAAGTGTTGCTTTAAATTTTTCTTTTCATTAGCTGTAGTGCTGTTTTTATTCCTTATTGCATGCAGATGTTCTTTTGCTTTGCAGCAATTATCAGTGTGTCAGTTCTTGCTGATGCATTTATTGCTTCCTTCTGCACAAATTTCCCAAAAGAATTTGCTATATTGGGAAAACAGCTGTTTCTCCCTGCCTCTATTTGCATTTCATATAATTTCAATGCATGGCCAGTCTCACAGTAAAGTTTTTTTAGCAGAAAAAAAGAGCTATACAAAGTTTAGTTCTGTGGAGCAAGCATGTTGAATGTATAATCTTTCTCTAAACCAAGAGTTTTAAAATCATGAGGAGCAAGGTAATGACCCAGCGTCAGAGTTCTAGAGTGCAATTAATTTAGTTTCAAAAAATCTATTTTTCTATGAAAGTCTAAGACAATTGAAAATCATCAAGCATTTCCTCCCGGTGATCTATGATTTGAGGGTAATTTTTTTCCTGCAAAGTAATTTTAATAATTATGTGTTATAGACCATTGCTGTTAAAGATGAAAGCCAGAAATGCTTAGACCTTGCCATGAGTGACTCTGTTTGAAAACAAGGTCTAAGGAGGAAATTTTCCAATCTTTTTCTTAATTCTTCTGTCATAATTCTCACACTCTCCTGAAAATAGCATACTGCATCAGTGATAACAAGCACAAATTCAGCTGGATGGACCATGGACATTTCCTTCTAGGGTGATGGCACCATGGATTTTATATTTGCTGACTTCTTTTATTAAATAATTGATCAAGTTGTATTGTTTCTAGTGGGTTAATTTCTTAGAATGGATGGAGCTCTGTTAGTTTTCATGGGAGTTATGAACTCTCAGCTCCACAGAAAATATGGGCAAAGGAATTTGACAATTGATGGATTTTCTTTTTAAGAAGCATCAAAGGACAAGGATTAGAGTATCAGTATTTTCAGAAGTTTGTTTTGTGGGCTGATATGAAATTCAGAAAAAAAGTTTTGAAAATACTAATTTTTTTAAAACTTATCTTTCTCCACGAACTTTTAGCAGGCGGAGGAATGGATTTTCCATTTTTCTGTCCAATGTTACCTCGTGATCCATTCATCTTTCCCTAATTTTAGCATAAGATACACTTTATCCAGGTACTACAATATAAACAGCTTTTTCTATTTATATTTTCAGAATACTTGAACTTATGTTTGAAGAAGTTTGCAGGTAAAGGTGCTTGAAGCAATTAATTCAGATGCTGAGGATGTTTTCCTGTGTCATATTCAAGCTCTCCCACTGAAACATGCCTCATATTTCTGCCTATGGAGCTAGAAAATCTGAAGAGCCGAGCATACTAATACTTAAATTGTAAAGAGATGTGTGCTCATTGAAGTTAGGTGGCAACATGAGTTATCTTCTTGGTTTTTTGTTTTTTTTTTTTTTCAAAATCCCATCTAATTTTCTATACACTGCATGCAGTAAATGAGTATGAAGAAACAGAGTTGTTGGACAGCAGGTAAAATGTTACAATTAGGAGTTTTTCTGGTTCATTAAATAAGGGAGATGCAGTGGAGGTATCAACCTGTTTCCATGTAATGGGTGAAAGCATATTAGCATTGTCTGCAAGTTTGCAGATTATTTTAATTTATACATATAAATTATACTATAACTTTTTATATTATATTAATATATAACTTTTACATATGCATATAAATGTGCTGTGTATATCAAGCTAGACTTCAAAATTCTTTGTGATATATAATTATGTATTTAATAAAATTTTTTTTTTGCTTTTATTGTAAGATTTTTTTGAGGATAAGCAAAGAAAGTAGGTATCTGCAGAGGATATTGTAATTCCCACTACTTAGACAGAAGAGCAAAATTCTCCAGTGTATTATGTAAATTATTCACAATAATTTTGCTTCTCTCTACCAAGGTCCAGCAAAGGGAAAGTTGACTCCATGACACTGCTTAGATTTTGCTTGTAGCTTTAGGAAGCTATGATTGTGGGTTTAAGGCTTCTCTCTCATTCAGCAAGGAGATTTCCTCAGTTTTGACTTTTCTGTTTATAAAGTCATAACTAATAGGAAGTAGCAGTAAAACTGACTTCAGCAAGGGCACTCTAGCAGGGAATTACAGACCCAGTCACGGCTGCCAGGGCTGTGGTTCCAGGCAATCAGATGTCCTTGTCACGCTCTGTGCTTCATGACCAGCACTTTGGGTTGGACTATTCATCATGCCTGCAGCAGTAAATACTCCTGTTATATCACAGCAAGATGGGAAAATTTTCACTTAAAAAGCACATGTTAAAGCAAAGAAAAAAAGGAATCTTTAAAAATGAAGGCATTCCAGAGAGTGTTTTACAGGTCAGATACTAAATGTTTCCAAGTATTCTCATCAATATATAGGCTGGAGTTGATGTACATGTGCCCATATGTCTGTGGCCAGAGGGGATAATTCAGGAAGAAGCCTAGTGAGGAGAGGTAATGCTAATTTGGTGATTTATAGAAACCCAGCAGCTATCACAGAATGAGAAAATAATTACTGTAGGTAACAGGAACAATTCTGTTGTGTATTAGGACTTTACCTTCCAAGGACACAACTTTCCCAGCGACATGTTTAAAGAGTAAATAATCTATGAAACCTCAAGTTTTCAGAAGATGTGCAAGCACAGCTGCATTAAGGTCACATTCAACAGTGCTCTTTCTGCTGAAGAAGATTCTCAGGTACCTAGGGTGGCTTCTACTTATATCTTAGTGCAGATATTGTCTTCCCCCTGCTCTTAGAGTGTTTTTTTCAAAATAGAAAGATTTTAATGATTTCTGTCCTTTTTAGTAGTTTTAGCCTGGTATTTTGTTCTTCTAACAGTTGTTTTTACATTTATAATCTTTGCTGCTGTGCAGCTAAGTGGATCAAAAACTACCAAACCATTTGGGGAATTTCTTAAGAGATGAAAAGGTTGTGCTATGATAAAGCAGATTTCAGTATCATACACTTCCAGAAGATTTAGGTTAAATGAAAGACAAGCTATCAGAATGTTCTCTTTTCCTGTTTAAGCAACATTGCTGCTTTTTAGAGCTTGATGTTTCAGAAATGTGTTTTACTAATGATTTATCAGCATAAATCTGAGACAATGACATAAATTACCTCAAAATGAATAGGAATTGAAGTCAGATTTCTCAATAATAAAAAACTGTGGCTTGAAAAATGAAGTACAGGAAAACACTTTCACTAAATAGTGGTATGGGCACTGAAGGAATGAATCCTAAAATAGCCGACATTCAATTCTCTGTAAATACCACATCTTGTAAATTCATGGCTGAATGCAAAAGGATGGAGGGAAAGGATGAGAAAGGAGATTTTGCCTGCTCTAAACATAACAATACAATCTTTGTAATAAAAATCAAACGTTTGTATGTAACTAACACCAGTAAACATAACTTTCAAAGAATTTTGGATGTTGTATTGTTAAGTCTTTACTGGCATCTGAGCTCAGTTGCTGGCAGGCATGGCTTCATGTTGGCAATGTCAGCCCTCCTGTGCTTCTCAGCAGTACCAGACTGACCTTGATCAGATTTGGGTTTGTGATTATGTTATGTCTATTTAGCCAATCTGGATTTAGACTGGTATGTTTTCTCTGTCACCCTTGTGCTACCTGGGAAATCTGAAATTAAATCTGTTGTAATAAAAGCCAAGAGTGATGAGGGCATATAATCTAATTTACATATGACAGTGTCAATCCAGTCTGGCAGATTTCTACTTTTTTTTTTCAATACATGTATTTTTTCAATACATCTCTCATGTCAAGAGATTGCAACATTATACCATATTTTACATCAGTCTAATTGTCTTAAAATACATGCTTACTTAAGTCAGTGAAAACCCATTGTAACATGTATGAGGAAAAAAGTAGAATACTGAGTAAAGAGATAAATATAAGGATCCTTTTTTAACTAGGGGAAAAAAAGATTGCAAAGATTAAAGTATAGTGCTCCTTTAGCTCAGCACCCAAAGTCTTTGAAGTGACTAATAATACCTCAAAATTATTCAACGTTTTTTTCCCCACACTCCTCTAACTTAAAGGCTCTCATACAATATTCTCAGCTTCAGAATCAAAGCTTTCCTCTTTGTTCCAAACAAACACTTCATGCCAGGTTCTTCAGTCTATTTCCTGAATTTTTGCCAATTCTTCCTCCTCTCAAATGCAACTTCAAACTTGCAGTCCTGGGAGAGCGTTCCTCTCAAAATAAATGCTGCAGATCTGGCTTTCAACAGAGACACTGTCACACTGTTCATTTGGCATTATTATATTTTTGTTAGCCATACAGATGAGCCAAAATTTATCTACATAAACAGACCTACAGACATTAAGGGGGCTAAATGTGATGGAAGGCAGTATTTTATGACCTCAGTGCCTACAGAGAAATCAGTAGAAATTTTGGCATTTGGTGTAATAAGGCTGCATTATATCTTTTAACAACCATTCTGTCCTAAGTAATCTTTACCACCTTAGTCTTAGGTAACATTTTTTCCAACCTCTTAAATTCAATGCTTGACCAAAGAGTGAAAGCAAGTATTTTCTCTTTTTTTAACTGGAAGCAATAAATTTTGTACCAAATCTACTGAGAAAGAGCTTAAGCCTTATACATTTTTATAGTGAAGCCTGATTTTCCATAAATTTAAATAGACTTTCAACTAGCTCTTTTTTTAATGGATAATAGGAAAAATAACAAACAGTTTCTTCATTTTATGCCAAATTTAAGTATTCACCAAGAACAGTCTCTGAATAAAAGTGATGATAGTTTGAAGTTATAAGATGGTGACATGACTATCATCAGAATCTCTGTATCTTGTCGGATATCAGTCAGCATAAATGCACACTCCAAATAAGAATACTGTTATTTCTAATGCTACCATAATCTAAATCCACCTTCATGTCTTCAAAACTATTAAAAATCTATGGTGATTGATAATTATTATCCACATTTTTCATCTATTAATAGATTAAATAGATTTTTATCTCTGTAACTCTGCCATGCTTTTCAGGTCACTGAATATCTCAGACTTAAAATATAGCTGAGCCATTTTAGCTTTCACGTTTTGCTCCAATTTTATCCTCTTTTAAATTGTTTCCATTAGTATCCACAACTGCACTGCAAAAAATATAAAGTTGGCATCATTAAGCCAATATGTAGTAAATTGCCCTACATAAATATAGAAATGGAGAAAGGCAACACTCAAAAAATAAAAAGCACCATTGATATCAAAGTCTGTGGTTTTCAAATAAAAAGTTGTGGTTGGTTTTGGACTAAGAAAAAAGTAGTTGTAATTTAAAAAAAAGAAAATCTCTTTCATTTATATTTTGGAATCTTGGGACTTTAACCAGAATTAAATTATTGCACTAATATGATAGATCCATTTAAGAAGGAAAGGAGTTCATAGAGCCATGCAGAGCTTCACCAGAATGAAAGGTCACCAGGCTGTCTGTGGAAGATTCTGTGCACAGTAAAATTATGGAGCAGTGACATTCAGGAGTTTAAAATATCTGGTTGGATCAGCTTTGAACTGATGAACTGTGAGCTCTGGTGAGTAAAGGAACACTGGCTAATGGGTACAGAACGAGTAATGAGAAGAAACCTTTGCCTTAACACTGTGAGTAAATGAGGTGCTCCTTGTTCCCCAAGTTTGATAAAGAGAAATAAACCACAGTACAGATAAGCTGGCTAGGACATACAACCAGTAGAGTCCCTGGGAAAATCCACACAAGTGGATTTCCAAAACACAAGGACTGAAAACTGGCAATTTTAGAGAGTAGGTGAGTGTCATGGTTTAACCCCAGCTGGCAGCTAAGTACCACACGGCTGCTCACTGCCTCCCTCTCAGCCTTCCCCTGTGCCAGGGAGAACCAGGGAGAAAAATAAAATTGGGGTTAAATTCAGAACAGTTGGGTAATAGAAACAAAATAAAATGTTAATAGTTAAGATAATCATAACAACAATTAATAATATTAATAATAATTGTAAAGAAAATGAGAGAGAGAGAAGTGATGCACAGTACTATTGCTCACAACTCACTGATTGATGCCCAGCCCTCAGCAGTGATCAGGCTCCCATCCAGCTTAACTCCCCCCAGTTTCAATACTGAGCATGGTGTTCTTTGGAATGGAGTATCTCTCTGGCCAGTTTGGGTCAGCTCTCCTGGCCATGATCCCTCATGTGCACCTGCTAGCTGGACGATCAGGAGACCCTGAAAAGTCTTTGATTTAGAGTAAGCTCAACATAGCAATAACTAAAACATCAAGTGTGTTACTGACCTTATACTCAGTCCAAAACACAGCAAAGCACCAGATAAAAGCAAATTAGCTTTATCCCAGCTGAAATCATGACAGAAGGAAAGGCAGAATTTGACCCAAACATTAAAAGATTGTATTCTGGAAGTATTCAAGCTGTCACTGAAAATATTTACCTGATATTGGCAGGTATTCAGGTCACAGCTTGAGCCTTAGAATGAGATCTAGATGAGTCATGATCTTTGCATTTTATGTGAAGCAGTCCATGAACCTTCATAGAGACTGACAGTGAGAAAATGGGAAAATCACAGCCTGACATGAACTGCAGGTAAGCACTGAACTGTGGGAATGAAGGGTTCACTTTCTTCTCTATTCATCCAGAACACGATATGACTAAGCTGAGCTAATGAAACAGCAAATGCTTCAATAGAAAAGTGAAAAGAATGAGAAGCGTGTTTTTTGCTTTTCATAGCAGTAAAAATAGCCTAACACAGACTTTCTGATAGCAGCTCAGACATTGTACTGACACCAGTAAGTCAGATGAGATTAAAATTAAATAACGAAGGAGAATGAGAAGCAGCGTAGCAGAGCCATTCAACATGACAGAAGTGCAGCATTTGAAGAAATAACATGCCTGAGTGATCCAGCAAATAACACTATCTGCTGGCAGTCAGCTGTGGAGTTTGTGCTTTTGGTAATGAGTTTCCTTGGTGATTCATTGGCAGGTGATGCATGGAGGGAAACGTGGAAGAATAGCATACAGTTCTGAGAAGCAGGTGGTATCCTCCAGTGATAAACACTGCTTCAGGATTGTAGTAATGGTATAGAACACAGGCAGACAGAAAAGCCTTTCACAGCTTTAAAGACATTGAAATATGGTGATTTTAGAAACAGGATTTTTTTTTACAAACTTTCAAGCCATATGGAGCATCATATGTTTTACATCATATGCTTGTCAGTTTAAAGAGAAATAGCAAATTTGCATGGTAAAATAATTTAGCAAAGTTTGCAGGGACTGTATGCAAATGGAAAGAGATATTCTGGAATCCTTAGAAAACCCATAAAGAAAATTTTAACAGGCTTCATTTTTTAAGTTCAAAAAATTAAAAGAGAGGTAGACGATTTGAAAATTTTCAGTTGCCATTTTCTGATCATGCCTTGTCTGATGGTGCTCACCAGCTCTACCCAAGCTTTTAAGTGAAATCCAGTTAATTTTGTTTCCTATAGAAATTTAAGTGCCTGTTATTTTTACACTACACATCTCTAATTGGATGCATGTGTGCATTGTGTGGGGCATACCTTTGACTTGATAATGTTAGAAAAACCCTAATTTCATTCGCATTTGGTGGAAGTCAAATTCTTCAAAGGTTACATTTCCACCTGCTTTTTTATATTCCAAATGAGCATACTTGAGCACCTTTAAGTGAGAATTTTTGCATGTCTAGGTCAGTTGTTGACATAAAGTACTTGATTCTATTTATGTATGCAATTGCTTTATAACAAATGTGCAAGACTTAACAAAAAACCCCAGTAGTCAGGAAAATAATTGTCAGTGCTCAGTCTCTGACAGAAAATCCTGAGTATTTCACTGGATATTCAGATTAATTAAGACTTCTAAGATTTTCTTTCCTTTTTACGTTTTCATTCAATGTGGTTGGCACAAAATAGCAAGGTGATGGTTTCCAACATCACTTCTCTTTTTAAGATAATCATCCTCAGCAGCAAATCTTTTCTGCACAAATGGGGCTTAATTTCAGGGAAAATAAAGTAAATGTAATTTTTAATTATTGTACTATTTTTAAAATTTCTTAAATATATTTAACTTTTTTTATGGTCTCCTTTAGAAAATTATAGACTTAGAAATATTGGTCTTGTGGCCCATGTTTATGGCAGAGAAAAATCTTTCCTAAAATTCCTTTTTTTTGAGTATTTTTTTAAAATCCAGTTGTGGTTACTTTAATTGCATCCATGAAAAATGCTAAAGCTTCTTGTAGGTCTTTTTCACAGCCTTTTTTCTTTTTTTGTCTGAATCCTCCGCTCCACTTCATAAGGCAGTCATGGCAGGCAGTGTTGCTGTACAGCAGATGGGATGGAAGATGTACTCAGCAGCCTAGGTTGCTGTAGATATGAAGGAGGGAAAGTCAGAAAAATGTGGGATGTTCAGACTAAGCTTTTCAATTTCTATCCCATATCAAGCCTGCAGCTTTTCTGCACTCGTACTCCATTGCATGACCACGTGCAAAGTGGTGGTCATGCAGCCCTCAAGGGGGTCTGGGTCAGGAAACAACTGCTTCTGAAAAATAAGGAGGGGGAAAATTGTTTTCCAGCTGGACCATCCCTGAGCCTTCCACCTACAGGAGGTCTGGTGCCAGGACAATGGACAGGGAGGGTGGGAGGCTGAGAAGTGACCCAGGACAATAACGTAGGGAATCAAAAGATGCTAACAGCAGAACAGCTTTAGGAGGGAAGAGGTTGTGATTGGTTGCTTTATGATAGTACAGATTCATGTGGAGGTGACAGCTATATCAGATACAATGTGGGTACCATGTCCTAGACTGATGAATTGCAGAATTATTTTTACTTTACGATAGATTCTAAGTGTAAAGTCTCCTTGCATCCAGCTGATGTCAGTAGTGTATCAAATATTTTATTAGGTAATAGCTCTATAAAATACAACTAAAGAAAACCCTTTGAAATCTTACTGCTGTAATACAGCTAATATTGTCACAAATGATGTTCTTGTTTATTGTCACAAAGTCTGCCCTTGTCAGCCAAGACAGAGTGGGCCATGAAAACTAGAACCGCTCTGTTGGGATATATTTCATCTGCCACTTTTATATATGGAAAAGTACTGCTCACATCTTATGCTGATCTTAACTTTCTAAATAAAACTTGTACGGTGATTGAGATTGGCATGCTCATTCATGAGAATAAAGAAAAGCCAAAACAACCCAGACAATCTTGGCATTTACACTTTAATTGCTCATCTTGTCTGTGGGATGTAACACAAGACTGTGTTTCCCCACAGCAGACCATGTGTTATGTTGTGCTTCTAAGCGTCAGATGATGCTATGAATTAATGAGCACTCCAGAGTTTGATAGTAAAATCTGAATGTGCTCAACACTCTGCTTATTCCAAACACTAAGGATTCATGCCTGTGCTTGTTGGTCACATACACAGAAATGTTATTACAGGCTTTGGTATTGCATTAATATAAACTTCCAAAGCAAATTGCTTACACTTTGAAGATAACTCGGAAGGTTATCTTACGCTTGTTATTTTATGGAGCTTCAAAGTCAAAATGAACAGCAGGGGTGTTTGGTGGGAGAGCCGGCCTTGTGCCCTGCCATGCCAACAGGCTCAGGTGCCTTGGGAAACACAGCTTGCCTTGCAGCCTGGGCTGTCCCTTCACCTTCCCTAGAACAGCAGTTTATTTTGGGGACTGGACCAGTTCCCAGTTTGTTTGACTGCAAGTCACAAGCAGTTGTCCTTGCACACAAGAGAGATGTAGTGGTGGGTACAGATGGGTGGCCAAGAAGTGTGAGGTGTTGCTTAGATGTCACCTGCAGAAGCACAGCCATATCACCAACTTATGTTGTCTACTTAAATACCAATGAAAGCACAGAAACATTCATATTTAATTATTATCATTTAAGATGCCTGTTTAGAGGACAAGTCAAAGCAGTGTGGCAAAGAAGCAGTCACTGTGAGGACATCAGCACCTTGTTGGCTGGCTATCACCAGTGTGGTCTGAGCAGCATGAACACAGCTGGAGTGGTTCTGGCAGCTGTGGGCAGCAATGGGTGCTGACCTGTCTGCACATCTGTACAGAAATACCATGCTTTTGTTTCGTTTATAGACCTCCTAGTCAAGGCTACAAACTATTTTGTTAATGAAATCTGTTTAAGGCAAATGCATCCCCAAGTCCATCACTTTTTCCCCTTCAACTCCATGAGATTCTGTTTTTCTTTTCTGACATTAATTTGTTTATGTAAGCATTTATATGACACATCAACAGCACTGCATTACACTGCTTACCAGATGACAGAACGTGACATAAGAAAAACTACTGTGGTGAAGAGCTAAGGATTTAATAGTCCTGTGATGATGATGGAAGTTATTATTCAGAGTGAGAAAGTGTTTCTGAATGAGGTTTCCGGAAATTAAAACACTAGGTGGTGCAGCCATCTGATTTAATTTATAATCTTTTCATCACAGTGAACATATTTCCAATTCAGTAGCGGGCATCTAATGTTCTGTGATGTTCTGTGATGTTGGTTAATGATTTCTCAGATATTCCATATTCACCAAAGCTTTTCTCTTTACATCTGTTCTGTAGATGAATTTGCATTTTAATTAAAGTGTTTAAATGCGTGATATTAAAGTCTGGAAAAAAAAATAATTTTCACATCTTCTCTAATGTGATTTTAAAACACTGGATTTAATCCATTGTATGACATTAAAGTTATGATCAATTTCTATTTATTATTTTCCAGTTTATTTAATACCTACTCTATTTTAATTAAGAATGTAAACTTAATGTTGTTTAAATTAATATAATACTAACTACATTGTTATAGCATAGCTACTATGCTCTGTGAAACACGACTTCCTGAATCCTTATAATTTTGTTCTTACAGTGTAATAAAAAGCAAAAGCTTTAAGTATAAGCCTCAAAAATTGCACCATTTTATAAAGATTAGTAAGTGATGAATTAAATACATTGCATCTATCACTTCAAGAGAGTTTATCTTATCTCTTTCTTAGTGATCCATTCGAAGTGGCAAAAGTACAAAACCATAAACAGACATTGATTCGATATTAGAATAGCAGAGAAATGACAGCCAGCTACCATTTACAGTTAAATATATAATTACTATACTATACATGGCCCTAAAGATTTCCATTTTCAGTTTCTCTTCTTCAGGAAGGCTCAAACTAGGTTCTCCACAAATTTTTCTAAAGATCCAGCAGGATGTCCACATCATACCTACTCTTGTTGTTTTTGCCTTAAACACTTTAATTCCGCACAGCTTTTCCTTGAAGGATTTTCTTTTTTTTTTTTTTTCTCTCTCAGTGTGGAAGAGATCTTTCATGTCCCACTGAGGAGTTCTGTCAACAAAGATGAGGCATAAAAATTATCCTCTTAATAGTCCAATATTGAAATAAAGAAGGAAAATAGTAACACTTAAGGCAACTCACTTGTGAAGTTCTTACTTTGTATTCCTGCTAGGAAATGGGCTTTTCCTCCAGCTGATGCTCCTGTGTACTTTAGCATCTCTTCCCAGGGCAGTTCATTTGTTTCTTGATGCCAGCTGAAGTCTGTTTACCCATGATGACAGACCTACTGGCATGTGTCAATAAGTCCATCTTTTCCCATCACTGTGATGAGTAAACACAGTTCTTCCCTTTGTTTCTCTAACCTTCTAGTGTGTCACTGCTTAACTTTTCAAAAGATGCATTCTCTCATGCAAAGTGGATTTCTTTTAATTGAATGTAAATTTGATTCAAAGCCATGCAAGCAAAGCACAGAAGTGGAATTCAGAATTATCCTACAGGTTTATAGCATGCTTACCCAGTATCTTGTGCCACCACACCAAAAGCTGCCATCAATAAAACTGCACAGCTAACAAGAAGTCTTTAGGTTTTTGAAACTGGATTTTGTAATCTTCTTAGGCTGGTGTGATCATGTACCATTCTATAAGTCTTTTGCACACACAGTTATGAACGGCATAAAACTTCTTTCAGAATTATCAAGTATTCTTACAGGAGCAGTGATTTGGGCAGTATTTATTCTTAACTGTCTTACATAGATTCATTAAGCATAGAGTATTATTTTTCTATCTTAGTTTTTAAACCAAATAGCATTTATTTTCTAAATAAAAATTCGGGTGCAAAAATATGCTTGTAAGTGGTGAAACGTTTTTGTGTGTGTGTTGGCAATTCCCTACACTGTGATATGATGTCTGTGAAAATCGGGATGAGAAAACTAAAATAGTTTTGTATTGCAATGCATTTGTTCTGTGTTTTGAGGGAAACACGAGTCAGACCTGCCATTGTTTGTCTGTCCCATGAGTTAAACCGGAGCAATTCAAGAAGCTGTGGGTTTCATGCCTCATGAAGGAGGTATTAGCAGCATGGGTTGCTCTGTGATCTTGATTGTGTTACTCTGATATTCAGTGCCTGCTTTTGCTGTTTCTCCAGTGGTAAGCAGCCAGGGAGCCACAGATGAGGCCTTTGGACAGTTGGGTTGCAATGAGTTACTTGTTGTCCACGTTTGAGGTGATATTTGAATTTGTACAAATCTGCCTTGGTATCTCCCTCTGCCTACATGTTCAGCAGTAACAAATGTAACTGTAAACGAAGACTGCTTTTAGAAGAGCTGAGAGTTAAAAACTATTTTGACAGAGGGTGTAAAATAGGCCAAAAGAGCAGAGAGGACTTAACTGAAAGAGGTATGAGAAAAAAGAAAATAGGAATTTTCTCTCCTTCTATTCCCTCTCCCACTGATCTTTGGATTGGCATCCAAAGTGAATATTTGAAAGCAGGCAGGGAAATTTTTATGTTAAAATAAATGGGTTTATTTTTTGTTCAATAAAAAGTTATTTTAAGGCTTGAGGCTATAGTGAATTAATTATAACATCTAGTTAATAGAGAAGAAAATTAATCAACTAACATTTTTTTTTTTCTATTTTAGGATAAACCCAGCTTTGACACCTTTTTTGCTAATATTTACAGTGTTCTTTTCCTGTGTGCTGTTAGCAAGTATATAGGTTGTTTATGGCATTAAAAAAATGTAAAATCAGTAGATCCATAATTTTTGTCTTTCCTGAGAAAGGTTTTAAAAGTTACTTGAACCTGATTTACTCTAGGAAGACATACTAAGAAAGAAATATGTGGAAGAAATTAAAAAGAAGACAAGAAATTAAAAAGAAGACCAAAAATTAAAATTGACATACAACCTTGGTATATATATGAAGAGAATGTTAAGAAAAAAAGCCCGCAGAAATTTTTCTGTTTTGTCCATATTATTTTTAGCACTACTGTACTGTATAATAGTTAATACTAGAAAGATTATAGTAGCAGTATAAAATAATACAATGCAAAATAATAATGATATATTATAATGATTTATAATATGATTTGAAAATTTAAATAAATTCTATTTTTTATATAATTAAAAATATTTATGTCCTTTGAAATAGAGTCAAAGCAGAAACTGTTTAAAGCACGTTGCTTCACATTTTCTTGTTCAGCTCTGCTGTTCTAGCAACAGGCTTAAGAGGGCAGCAAAGAAACTCCTAGAAGTAAAACCACTTTTATTAGGAAAGAAATATAAGCCAATAACCACTTTCAGTGGAAAGATTGATATTATAAAGTGACTGAGAAATGATGATTGCAAAGCTAATTGACAGAACATTCCTGAAAATGTGCTTTTCCACTGTCAGAGTCATCTTCCTGCTGCCTATTACCAATAATAGGATTTCTGGAATACAGTCAAATAACAATGTTCGCCTTATAGTCATGCTGAATGAAAACCAAAACGACTTATAGCCTCACTGAGAGGTTGTTGAATAAAATGTATAAGTAATACTCTGAAGAGAGACCTGACCCCCAAGGTTCTCTGTTGCAGGAAGACTCCTTTGGTGGCCATGCTCTCTGCTGTTTAACAGGGTTTAACAGCTTTTGCTGTCCTAAACTGGGGTCTGGTTCAACAGGCAGGTGAGAAATGCTCTGCCAAAGTGCCATGCTTGGCCTGGCAATTTAGGTCCCATCATAAAGGAGCTACAAACTGCCAAATGGAAATAATCCATCTTTTCCTGGATTGCTGCCTAATCTATTGAGTTATTGTGCAAAACAAAACCGCTCCTTTTCTTCTCCCTCCATCCTGTGCTTGATAAGTCAGGTGAAAGTGGAGTGCTGTGCTGGATTCTGGCTCCAGCTGGGAGTGGATGAGGCTTTTTCCACACCCTTCAGCCACAGCTGAGCTTGCTGGGTTTCCTGCACTCCCACATGGGGAATTCAACAGGTTTAAAGTGCTTCCTGCCTTGGGCAATCAAACTGCCTTTTACAAGCATGAGCATCTCCTGTCTAAACGATATCTTTCATATTTTGAGTTCAGCCTAAACAGTGTGCCTGAGTCATGAAAGTATTTATGGTTAAGCACTATTTAAACACAAATTTACCTCTGGACAGAGGCAGTGCTTAAATCATTAGACCAGGTTTTTCTCTGTGAAAATTACATAATTTCTTTTTTTTCCAGTTTCAGCATCATATAAATGAATGGAATTTTATGATTGCCAAAGATTAGGATAGTATATTTCAAAACAAGATAAGGTACTCTAAAGTGTTATTTTACCATTAGGAAAGATCCTTTAGTGACCTTAATCCTGTAAAATGCTGCACCATAGGAGAGCAACCCATCAGACTTGGGTTGCCTCAATGAAGTGCTCCCTCTGCTTCTAATTTCCTTCTGTGCCAGCACTCTTGTTTCAGTATCTCATTAAAACTTACAGCTTTCTTAAGCCATTGGTTTTATTCTTAAACTCACACAGTAGTTTCAATTTACTATCACTGATTAGACTGAGAGAAAACTATGATAAATTAGCACTTTAAATACTTTCTTTTTAAAATTTTGAACTATGTTTTGAATTTTTAAACTTTTTGCAACTTTAGTTGGCACTTAAATGTTTGGACACAACTCATCTCTGCTTTCCCTTCTGATGCTGTACCTTTAGAACAGCTGTACAATAAAGTGGACCTTGATTTTCATTGCAGTTTTTGGAAACTTGTATTTGTGTTAAAAAAACAGTAAGCAGGAAAAAACAAAAATTATTTTAGAGAACGAGAAACTGACCCAAAAAACCAGAATAGAATAGATTAGATTTTGGATTTTTCTTCTACACAGAAAAAAAAGCATGGTAATTCCAAAATTTTAACTCACAGGGGGAGAATAACAAATTAAAAGAAAAACTTAATGTTGAGAAGCAAGGAACTACCTTTCCTGGATATGTTTTACATGTCCTCATAAAATCCATATACTTTAAATGAGATGTTGAATACAAGAAATAGAATGCACCTATCATACAAATGCCTGTCATGGTAAATAGTTTCTTCTGGTCATATTGACTGAAAAAATGGTTCATTGTTGATTTAGGGTGTTTTTTACTTCTTTTTTGTTGTTTTAGAATAATATCAAAAAGCAAAGTTATCAATAGCTCCAAAGTTTAGAGTAAAATGATAAATGAGCCTATGTAAGTTGCATTCAAATTCAGGAATAAAGTAATTTTTTCAGTTAAATTACTAAGGGAAAGGAGTTTTCTGACATTTGAATCAATTTTTTTTAATGTTCCTTCTGTAGTAGTAGTTTGTAATTTGAAATTGTTCTTTAATATTCCTAAATAAGTAATATGTCAAGGGACAGTGTTTGAGCATTCAATAAATGTAATTAAATGGCATTCTGCTCCCTGCATTGTTCCAGATAAAGTTGTTTGGGCCAGACCATGGCAAAGTGCTGAAGTAACATGCAGACATCAGTGTAAGGTTGAAGCTGGAACTGGGCTGCTAGAGCTGCAAACTGTGCTCTTACCTAAACTATGTGAGAGTAGTGCTTGTGGTATCTAAAACCTTGTTGAAGGAGATGCTTACAGCGCCACCACCTGCTCTGCACACCTGCCAACAGGCAGTCTGGCAGCTTTGCACACTGCCTGGGGGGGGTGGAATCAGTGCCTTACAGGAGACCCCAAATCCTTTGCAGACAAAGCATTTGTCATTACACAAAAGCAGGTGAGAAGCAGTGAGAAAAGCAGGAACCACTTCAGTGTGGCTTCTGGGTCATCCTGGGTCTCTTATTAGGGGCAGAAGGGAGCAGGATGGTGACCAGGATGTCTTTGAGACATGTAAACTTGGCAGCAGCCCTTACAACCGGGTCACCAATAGGTACAAAAGTACCCACCAATGGGTACAAAAGCCCTCTACTATTGTGAAGCCTCAGAACACATCACGGGATTTATTTCACAGAGTCAGTGAAGCCATGGGTGGCTGAAAGTACAAGGACCCACTTTATGTTTGTTGGAGCACACGTTGGTGTGGTTCTGTCACAGCTGCTGCTCTGAGCTCTCCCATTTGACCTTTTGTAATCCCTACATTCAGTGCAGGTTATCAAAAGTATTCAACAGGTATTAGCTCTCATCGCACGGTTGGAAAATCACTTTGATAAATGACATAAATGGCATAACTGTGCTGGTTTTGCCTGGGGTGGGGGCTATGTCTTGGCTTTGTGCTGAAAACAGCGTAGCTAACTCAGGGATGTTTTAGCTGTTGCTGAGCAGTGCTGACACAAAGCCAAGGCTTTTTCTACCCATCACAGCACTCTATCCACGAGGAAGCTGTGGGTGCACAAGGAGTTGTGACACAGCCAGGACAGCTGACCCCTCCTGACTGTCCCAGGGGATATTCCATAGCACAGGGCACCATGCTCAGCATATACAGCTGGGGGAAGAAGGAGAAGGGGGAGATGTTTAGAGTGATGGTGTTTGTCTTCCCAAAACACTGTTCGGTGTGATGGAGCCCTGCTTTCCTGGAGGTGGCTGACCATCAGCCTTCCCCTGCAGAATGGGGAATCATTTCCTTGTTTTCCTTGCTTGCATGCAAAGGTTCAACTACCTTTAGGTTTAACTACCTTAAAGGTTTACCTACCTTTATTCCCACCCACAAGTTTTCTCACTCTTACATTTCTGATTCTCTCCATGGTCTCACTGAGGGGATCAGTGAATGAATTGCTGTGTGAGGCTTAGTTATTGGCTGGGGTTACACTATGACAATCAAATAATATTTAGTGCTATATCTGAGTTTTAGGTCTGTCATTTAATACTCCAGTATCTAAATAATAAATACCCTTTATAATTGCTTACCTTACAAAGTCACCAGAATATGTGTCCTACAAAAATTGTTTTTTGGTTTTGTTCTTGTAAATGTTGCTTCAAAATTCAGTTTATTGGATTAAGTTTTCCTCTTAAACAGCATTGTTCTATTGTGAATAGGGTTTTGCTTTTTTTTTTCCCAACAAAACTAAAATCAATGTATTTCCCACATAACCAATCCTGTTTATTCATTATAATTTGAAGGGAATAGATATCCTACAGATATGAACCTAGGAAAATATTAGTCATTTATACAAAAAGTATGCCTTTGTTCAGATACCAGGTGTGTTAATAAAAGTAATTATGTTGACTGAAAATAAGTAAAAGCTCCATCCAGCAGACGTGTACATTTTTTCCATCATTCTCAGTAACAAATGCCTTTTAATACAGTGGAAAATTACTAGGCAGGTCTGAAATAACTAAGCAATTATGGGAGGCTTTTGTTTAAAATTCCTCAAGAGAATGTCACAAAGAAAACTATTATCATTATTTCAACAATGAATACAGTACAGAGGTTTCACATGAAATATAAGCTCACATTTTACTATCAATTAGAAGCTTTTGATATTCTGAAATTCTTTCAGCATTAGTGTATCAATTCACACACCTGCCTAAATATTCCTGAAAAAAAGGGGAATAAACTCAAGTTCTAAAAACTACTGCACTTTGAGTGAGAATATTGAAGGGGAAGTTTACTCTGGTTTAAAGAAGTCAATCTACTGGACTCATTATTTAGATTGCCTGAAAATCTGTCTTATTGGTATGTGGAATTTCCTCCTGCATGTGAGCTATCAGAAATATTTCCATTCAAGGCAATAATAAAGGAATAATTTAATGTAGGAATTTAAATAAGGGGAGGGGAATTCTATAGGTCTCTTTTTTTTTTTTTTTTTTTTGGTTACAAGTCAGATTATGAGCTCAAAAGTAGCTTTTTAAAAAGGCACAAGGAGTCTTTATTTTGACTTTTTGTAACAAATGGCTTTTGTAATGAATGCTGTTGGGCACAACTGATGGTCTGTGCTCAGTGCTGAAGGTGTCTTATACATCTAGCATGTAGAAAATGTTACTTTTGAATTCAGGGAGAAAAACCTCAGGTCCTTGCTCCTACTTTTGTAGCACTAGGCTTGTATTCAGTGCTAGCACATAACAGAAAGGGTGTCCTGCAGAGAGTACAGACTCCCAGATTTTTAGATTTCCACCATTAAAATATTGAGTTGAAACATAGCTATAAGTGAGGATAGGTTGGTTTCTGGGCCACTCAGTACACCTTAAATACCTGGAACTAACAGGTGTGATGTGCCCTGGCAGTGTCAGGGGCAGAACCCTGCTGGGTAAGGTTAAATTTTTCTCTTTTCTTTTGAGTGAAATTGCCAGGTGGATATCCTTAGCACACACCCTGTGATTTTTGCTGGCAGGAAGAAGACTGCCAAAGCTCCCAGCTAAATATGAAACACTCATTTTTACTTTGATCAAATCATCCCCTATGATCACTAGGGTAGGAATTACACATGATTATGATACTTCTTCTCCAAATAATGTACATCACACCTAAATTTTATAAAGATGATTCCCACTTTCAGCAGAACACCCATGTATCCAATTTGCTTGAACACCTGCTGTGATTTAATGCTCACCCCTGTAGGTTCCCAGATATCCAGCAGAAGCCTTAGTTGTAAAAAGCAGTAACTGTAAAAGCCAGTAAAGCTAGAGGGAAAATAACAAACTTAAAAATTACAGAGCAGAGATGTATTTGTGACACAGTCAAGAGCAACAAGATTTGACTCTCCCTGTGATTTTTATCACAAGTAAACAATGTCTTCAGGATTGAATATAAAAGCATTCTGACTTGTCAACAGCAAGTACCTAAAATTATCACAGCTTTATTGTGAAAGAGAAATGTCCTCTTGATGCCTGCATCAAAAAGTTAACTCACAGCAAGACCTAGATCTGTAAAAGCACTGCCATGCAAGCAAATCTCAGTCTAAAAATGTACACAGAACAGCTATCAGTGAAATATTTTAAACCGCTTTTGAAGGTTTTGTGTGTGTATGTGTTTCAGTAGAGACTTGGCCCACCAAGTCTACCATCAGTCTACTATAAATCACAGTAATAAAAGCTTCTCATTTAAAGTGAGGCTTTGGATCTTATCACAAGAGGGGAAATTCAACAGAAGAATGAGGTTGTAGGTCTGTTTTACTTTTTTAATGTTTTCTGTCATCACTTCAGACAACCATTTCTGTCCATAGATATACTCATTCTTCTGCTGTCTGAGAAAAGCTAGTTTTTCCATTTCTCAAATTGGCTCTATAATACTTTAAAGTAGCATGTTTATGTACTGCCAGATTTTCAGACCCTGTATATCTCTTTTTTGTTTAATTGCATGAGTGAACAAGTAGTTTCTGTCCAGAGGTTTAGATTTTTTCCAAACTCCTTTCTTTTTTTTTTCAGTATTTAAATGATGGATGCCATGCAGAAGACAAAACCAGACAATGTAAATACCATTGGTTCCTTTGTTTCATTGGGTCATGCTCTGCTTTAAATGTATTTAACCTGGACAGAACCAAAGAGGTAAAACCTAATTTAATAGCTATCAAAGGTAGAAAGCTTCCAAGAAAGATGGCAGTTTAAACTCAAATCTACTGAAGGAGGAAAAAATAGGAAGAAAAAGACCAAGAAAAGAAGTATGTCTGAGTCTTCAGGATTGCTAAGTTAATTTTCTGATTTCCTGCCTAAACTTATTCTTGAGCAGTTTAATCATTATTTCTTCCTTCAGTTTTTCAGCTTATCTCTCTCCCCTGTATTTATCATTTTCATTCAGCTATTGCCAGAGTTAGTATCTTTACCCATCATTTTGCTATAACAAGCAAGACAACCTTTCCTCACCTCTCACAAAGGGAAGTCTGCAATGTCAGTTTCTCATGGAAAACACCAGGATTTCAAAGAAAATGAAGTCCTCTTCACCTATTCTGGCACAGTTCAAGCTAATTTTTCTTGGACTTAATATGGACAGAGATGTGTACTTGTTCTTATATTATAACCTGTTAACTTCTCATTCCTAGGATCATAGAATGGTTTGGGTTGGAATTAACATTAAAGATTGTCTGGTCCCAGCCCCCATGGGCAGGGACACCTTCCACTAGGCCAGGTTACTCAGAGCCCTGTCCAATCTTGCCTAGAGCACTTCCAGGGATGAAGCTTCCACAGCTTCTCTGATCCACCTCTTCCAGTGTCTCCCCACCTTCACAGTGAAGAATTTTTTCTTTATATCAAATCTAAACCTGTTCTCTTTCAGTTTAAGAACACCCCTTGTCCTATCTCTATCTGCCCATGTAAAAAGTATTTCTCTGGCCCTCTTGGAGACCCCATTTAAGTACTGCGAGGCTGTTCTACGGTCTTCCCGGACCCTTTTCTTCCCACACCCTTTTCTCTCTAAAATCATCTCAACTCTTCCAGTTGCTCTCTACAAGAGGGGTGCTGCAGCCCTGTGACCATCTTTGTGGGCCTCCTCTGCAGGTCCATGTCCTTCTTATATTGAGGGCCCCAGAGCCAGACACAGACCTCACTCCAGCTGGGGTGTCACAAGAGTGGAGAAGAGGGGCACAATCAATTCCCTTGGCCTGCTGGCCACGTCTGCTTTTGATGCAGCACAGGATGCTGTTGGCTTTCTGGCCTGTAAGTGCACATTGATGGGTCACGTCAAGCTTCTTATCCACAAACACATCCATGTCCTTCTCGGCAGAGTTGCTCTCATTTAATTCAGCCCCCTGCCTGTTTTGATACTGGGAGTTTTCCCAAACCAGGTGCAGGACCTTGCACTTGGCTTTGTTGAACCTCAAGGAGTTTGCACAGGCCCACCCCTCAAGCCTGTCCAGGTCCTTCAGGATGGCATCCCTTGCCTTGTGTGTGCTAACTGTGCCACAGAGCCTGGTGCTGGCAAACTGGTTGAGAGTGCACTCAATCCCACTGTCCATGTCCCCAACACAGATGTTACATGGCAGCAGTCTGCAGTACTGGCACCCAAGGAACACCAATCATCACTGGTGTCTTGGACCTTCCCCTGTTGACCAAAACTCTTTGATTGCCACCAGGTGGTATAAGAATTAGCTGGATGAAACATTGGTGAAATTGATGTTTCTCCAGTTAAGAGACAAGGATGTCCTGCAGGACACTGTCAAGTGCTTTGCACGAGTGTGTTTGCTCTTCCCTTATCTGGCCATGCTGGAACCCCTTCACAGAAGACCACCACATTTGCCAGGCACAATTTGCCTATAGTAAAGCCATGTTGACTGTCACCACTGTAAATGAGTTACTTCCTCATTTTCCATGAACCTTAGCATAGTTTTCAGGATTCTTCACCACCTTGGCAAGCATTCCATGATGTTTATACTTCCTTCTTGTCTGTGAGTTACTCCTCTTATATATATTCTTGCACTATTTTTTGCAAGGGTAATATTTTCACAGTTTTTCTTTTATATGAAGTATAGGCAGAGCTTCTGAACCCTTCATCTTCAGAAATGTTATTGGAAGCAAATTTAGAATTGCTGAGAGTCCTTGTACAGTATCAATTAATGATTTTAATTGTACAGTCCTTGTACAGTATCAATTAATGATTTACATTCAATTATGATTTTCACTAAGTATTTGAAAAGACCTTGTAGCTCCATCAATTCCACTGACCTTGGCTAAGAATCCTGTGCAAACAAAATGAAAAGAGGTTTTTCCCAAAGGAAATATCACTAAATTCATACACTTTGCTTACCATATTATTCATTGTGCTTACTAGCATTTTGTTCTGTATATTTTGATTTTAGTAACTCATTTAAAATTATGACTTTTGTATTATTTCTGTGTATATGCTTAACCTTGAATATGCCAGTGATCCCATAGGAATGGCTCTAAAGGATTTATTCTTTCATGGCTGTCAACCTGATGATTCAACCTTCAAGGAAAAAATATCTGAGTGCATGTCACCTGCATTACTAATCCATTAATAAATGTTATAGACTACAGTCAGAACCTAAATGGTAAGTACTTATGAGACAATCAGGAATAGTTTATACACAAGAAGATAGTAACATACAGAGCCACTTCTTACAATTAATTTGAACAAGTCAGCAAACAAAATAGGTTGTTGGGTCTTCAGGGGTACAGCACTGTCTTAAGTATCTCAGGTGTTACTTGAACAGTTTCTACCCTCTAGTGAAAAATTACTCTTGCAGAAGAAGGTTCATGAGACTGTTCTTTAAATCTATGAATTATGACAAATTGGGTAATAAGTTTATTTCTACTGCTACATGTAAGTTAGTAAGTTTACTTGTCATTATTTTTCCCATCCAAGTTTTTCATTGGTCCCTGATACATAGTTACAAGGTTGTTTAAAAACTTCTTGTTATGATCTTCCTGATTTTAAGCAGTCCTCTCCATTGTAGAAAGAAAGTAAAACAGTTTTTGGTTGAAAAGAGCACTTCAGAGAAAAGAAAATAATGGCTGAAATTCTGACAAATCCTTCAAGAAAAAGAACTGCCTTATGTTTTATGGACAAAGTTGGCCAAAATGCATACAGCAAGGAAAAGAGGTTGAAAGTAGTCTTATAACTCTTTAGTTAACAATAGCCTTTTTGCTCTTTGTTCTGCACAGTTCTGGTCAGTACAGCACACTAAAAAAAAATATCTCTCTCTAAGTGAGACGGGTCCAGACAAAAGTACTGAGGGAGAATAAAACCATGTATCCATCTTCTCATATCACAAGTGCCCATACAAGAGTTAGTCAGTATTTATTAAACAATAAACCTTTAGCTTCACAGTTTTCCTAGAGATTTTATGGCCTGGGAGGGAGGAAAGAAAAGAGTGCTAATAACTGAAGGAAGAGCAGAGATGAAACAGAGGCAGAAATGATTGAGAGCTGCAGAAGAAATGTGATTTGAAGCATGGATGGATTCATTATCACCACTTTTCTCAAAAGATTTTTCCTTCCTACTCCCAAAACAGCAGGCACAGGCTTCTTTCTTGTATAAACTGATTTCAGTATTGAGGAGGAGAGACAAGGCATTGCTGTCTTTTGAACTACACTTGCTTTATGTGAAAAAGAGTTTTATAATTACATTTTTGAGAAGGAAGATGCAGTAGAAGCTGGACCATTTTTTTCTACTGAGTTTGTTTCTATGCAAGTTGTTAAATAAGTAATGGAAGAGAACAGGGTATCATCCTTTTTTTACCCAGCACAGCACAAGTCACATAGTTGTGAAGAAATGGATGCTGAGCTGGAGGCTTCTCTTTCCTTCCTTCTATTCAGAAGGTAATAGGGAGCAGCAGGAGATGCAGCCCTGCATCTTTTCTTTTATTTTTTTTTCTGTTAGAGATGGTGCTAGCTACATGTATGGAGAAAGTGAGAAGAAGCAGAGCAGAGTCCTTATTTTCTTTGATTCTTTGATCTAGGAGTGAGGAAAGGATCAGCTTTTCTCTCAGGTCCCTGCATTTCCAAATACTTGTGCTAACAAGCACATGGAGAGCCCCAGGAGTGCCAGAGGCTTGGGTAATTGCACACCCTTGTGCTGAAGTGCAGAGAGTGAGCAGAGTGAGGGAGGTTTGGGTGGTTGTGATCGACCTCTCTGTGAATTCTGGTATTTCAGCTGATCCATATATAACTCTTTTGTGACTCTCTCAGCTAGCAAAAATGTCTTTGATTTGAAGTCAGATTGGTTCTTGCTTTTCATATGCATACCCAGTGAGTGCTGGCATTTCTCAGAACCAATGCAAATGTGACAGATGCCACTGCTAGGCACTGTTGTCAAATATAAGATGGAGCTGTCATAGGCATTTCAGTTTTTCCTGGCAAGAGTCAGTTCAAGAAAAAGTAGTGATGTATTAACCTAAACTCCTGATTCCAGTGTTTGCTGAGCATTTTAACAGCTGGGGTAATATCTTGCTTCCTAGAGAAAAAGAACATTTTTGGGGATTACACATAGTAGTGCTTGCTCTGTATCTTCTGGGTTTTCCAATTTATTTATTGGGAGGTGTTTCTTTTTTTGTTTGGTTGTTTGTTTTTTTTTTTTTTATTTTGTTTTTAAATTTCATGGCTATGGACAGGTAAACTGAGAACTGAAACAGTAGAGGGTTTTATTTCTGCACTTTCTAGGCAGAACCTGCAGTGCAAATCTCCACTCATATCCAGGTTGTAAGCTTATGGCATCATTCTGGGAATATTTGTCACCAAGCACCCACAAAATACTGCTCTTTTTCTCTGACCTGCAAAACCCATGAATTGCATTGTGCTGCCCCCTCTATGGTTTTCGGGCTAGGAGACTTATAAAATGGAACAGCCAAATTTTTTTAATCTGTCACTGACTTGAAATCAAACTAATATTTTGTTTCTACACAGTATAAAATTAAGTCATTAAAGTCATCTGAAATAAGGCATTTTCATAAATAAATAATTTCTTCATCTGTATTTGATCATGGGCACATTTCAATGTTTAATCTACTGTAAAAAAATTCAGTAAAATAAAGGAATCTTTCTAACCACATGTATTAGTACAATGAATTAAAGAACAAGATTTCTGCTGTTACTCACACGTACCTACCTGCTTAACCATGCAGCACAGGTCAAATTTGTTTGATATAAAATGTTTTGAAGAGGTAGAAAGAAATCAGAGTAGCCTTAAATTTTGGTGTTAAGATTGTCCAAGATACAATAAAGTGCCCTTGAATGCTTCCTTGTGTTGTCACATTGCGAGCATGTGTTTTCTCCAGATTTCCAAGAAGAATTTACCTTAAGAGCCTTACTCATCTTTTTTACTTACATCCAGCTATTACAGAAGAAACAATTTTTTGTTTCTGCAACACCACCTTGCTGCACAGCTGATATGGGCACTCCATAACAGGAATGAGTGCTGTCACTACAGAGGTCCAGGGGCCGGGTCAAAGCATAGTCTAGAAAGCTTGAGAAATGGATGTCCCCACCTTCTGCTCCAAACAGTGAAATCAGCAATTAATGTATGCACTTTAGTTTGTTTTTGCTAGATGCAGAGATTTCCAGTGCCTAGCCAAATTCCTGGACAAGGGTATGGAGAGAAGACAAGGGTGTGCAGGGAAAATGGCAATGTACTTACAAAGGTATCCTGAATGGGCATTGAAAAACTGAGAAATACAGAAAGAAGACTTTCTTGAAGACATTTTTGAATCTTGTTGTCATTTTTCTCACCATTCCACCCCCACCTTTTATGTATAGGAGACATAACATTAAAGCTTAAGTTTTAATGAGAGAAAAATGAATCCTTCAAGTACTACAATAACCATGTTCAGAAGGGACTAGATTACTGTAGATTGTTATTAGGAACAGTAGGTGACATTAATTGTGTGTGGGAAATGTGGTGACAGCATTGTTCAATAAGTTCAGGGTTAAGTTATGGGGGTCTTAGTTTTAAGAAGCCTTTGAAAAGTGGGACCACTACTTTTCAGAGGCTCATCCAAAGAAAAATTATCAAAATATTTAAATATGACCTGTGCCCCCTGCTAGTTTTCAGGACTTTACACAGCACATGTCCCAAAGCACATAAGGCAAAATAGCTGCATCACATTAATTAGCACTAGCTAGCACTAACTGAAGCTAAATGATGTTTTAGTACTTGCTTGTGAATGATTTTTTAGCCTTTGGCTAATAAAAAAATATCCACAAATGTTCCATTGGAAAAGATTTTGTTGTCATGTAAAAAGCAAGCAGTTTTTTTGGCAATAAATCTGAAAAGTTGCCTTTACTAATGATCTGCCATTCTCTTTCAGCAGTATGAGTTAGATTGAAGTGTGCATAAGGATTTGCTACTTTTAAGAAATGGCAGCTAGCAAATCAGTTGCAGGGAGATCCTTTAGCCTGCATATTATTGCAAAAAATTTTATTCATTTTCATATATACATATTTCAGCGAGAAATCTAATTTAAAAAATAGAGTTCATGTAAAAAATCAGCAGCAAGCAAAGGTCCCTTGCTGTGACTGATTGCATTATTTACAGCACTGCTTCAGGTATAACCGGGATGATTTGTCTTTCTGACATTACCACAGTGATATGAGATACAGGATGCTAATACGCTTATCTTGGGTTATAAGGTATTATTAGTCCTTTGTTTCTTTCAGTCTCTTAATTAGTGACTTGTTTAAAGTCATCCATCTTTGCTCACATTTATGCAAATATTCCAAATTATTAACAATAGCATCAATAGGGTCATGTTTATCTGTTTCTTTTTCAAGAAAATATTTTTCTAAAAGGCTCATGTAACCAGTCTTGTTTACATGGAGCAGAAACTTATTCTGCTAATAAATCTGGATGTTTTGAGAAGCAAAGAATAACTGTCTGTGAATTTAAATTTTACATATGTGATATGTCAATAATACATGAAGGAACGCCTCCATCAGTTCTACAGCAGTATTTTCAAATAATACTTTGGAATGGCACACAAAATAAGCAGTGCTGGCAGAATGGCCAGCATGCAGTTAAGTGATTATGTATTTATGTATTTTTTTAATCACAAAAGATTCTATTTGCATTGAATTGATAAGGAGAAAATAGTAGAAAAAATATAAATCTATGAAATACCTGTTTTTAAAAGACTGACTGTAGTTTCCCTTCAGTTTTGTTTGTGTTCATTGATGATGCACGTGGGACTGGAAAGAGGTCAGAAATCCCTTCCCCTGTCCTGGAGGAGGAGGTACCTGAGTGCAGGGCAAGCAGGAGCAGAGAGTTCTGAGCAGACCCAGGTGACTCTTCCTGGCCTGTGACCAGCTCTCTGTTTTCTTCCTTCTCTCCCTTTCTTCACCTGCCTCCTTTTAGGGCTGAGAACGATTAACTACAGTCTTGTGCAGGAAGGTGTCGTGTGATCAAAGCAGCCGCTCAGCATAACTCAACTTACCCTAACGAGGAGTTACCGGAGTACATTTTGTTCCACCTGATGCCGTGGCACATCCCAGGAGATGGCCCTTTCATGCCTGCCTGGGCTCTGCAGTGGTTTCCCCAAGGGCTGGGGCTCTTTGGAGTGTAAACATGGTGTTTATGGATATGGTGAAAGTGCCTCTCTCCTTGCTGATCTTTCTAATGAGATCAATGGGTGCTTGTATTGCTGTGCACTTATGTCAGCGTAATGCTCAGGCGCTGAGAGGCTTTGTAACACCGAAAACACCCTAAACGTTTTAATGAGCTTTGAAAAGGAATTCTTACTGGTTCCAAAACAATATGTGGAATGACTGAGAGAAAAGCAATTTGATGCGATTTTACTCATGCATGAACTAAGGGAATATTGCTTTTGAGCACATTTATAATTAGCTTTATAACAAACCTGATAAGACGATTTTATCAATTTGTTTGGCTGGTTTTTGGCAAGGTGTTTTCAGATTATTTTTTTTTAGTGGACTTAGTTGGGTTTTTCAATTTATTTTTAAAAATTCTTAAGTTTAGGAATGATTTTCATTACAAAGTACATTCAACAAGTCTTGAATAAGATAGCTGCACCTGAACCCTTCTTAATCATGTCTAATTCCAGTGCTTCCTAGTAGCATGGAAACAAAAATTATTTTTTCTTAAATGTTAAAATGAATCCCATTCACACCTGAGGAAGACTTATCAGTCTTCTCAGTCAGAGCAAGAAAATAATATTGATGAAACAACAATTCTCTGGTTTTCTTTGGAAATTCTGACAAAATCAGTACTGCAATTTTACCTGTCCTTTTGTGAAAAACTAATGGGAATTTTTAAAGTATTATTTCAAACCTCAATTATCAATATTTGGACTGCTTTCGGACAAAGAATATATAGAAAAGGAAATATTTAAAATGAGCATTTTTTTTGCTTTTAAAGTAATAAAATTCATTAAAATAGGAATTTACCTGTTAGTATGAAAAGTATGCTGTCATGTAAAAAGGCAGATCAACAAATTGAAATAAATTTTACTGTTCTGATTTTCAAGAATATATTCTGTCAGTCAGGAAAACCATCTGAAAACTGCAGTTTGCTAGCCTGCAGTACATCGGTACATATGTAAAAATGTTTGAACACTAAAAGCAAATTGACTTTATGTAGAAAAAACTTTAAGAGCTTGTGCCTGATTACAGCTCTCAAAATCTGCAGTCTCTTGTACAAAGTCCTTTCAGTCTATATTTTAAATTATATACACTTAATGGGAATATGCAGTAGTTCAAAATTAGTTGTTGATCAGTATGTGTAACCTGCAAAATATTGACTTAATTCCCCATGCTTATACATAATGTAGCTGTGTCTCTTCAGGATATATTATGAAATAAAACAGAAACTTGAGTTTGTATGTGAAACTTTAAATCTTAGGAGATACTTTATAAATCTAGCAAGTGTTATTGGAGCAAGGAAAACTGAATGCAGAGTATTCAGAGTAAGGGAAAATTTGGTAAAGGTCAAGGAAAAAGAGAGAAGCAAACTTACAACACAGGAATAGCTTTACTTTAAGGCATTGTTGTCTGAAGGAAATTTTTCTCTTGAGTTTTCATGCCATGGTATGATATGGCTTCTGCTGGCACACTTCTGATTACCCAAGGATTTATTTTCATGGTTTTTCTTCCACGAAGTGTCTCTCCCCCATTTATCTGTATATATTCTGCCTTTTTGTTGCTGTTGTAGTGCAGACATGACAATGAATTGCTGGTACAATATAAGCAGTTCGTGTTCATTGTTTGGCTGAATTAATTGGGCATCCTGCATGAATAGAGCTATCTCCTGAAGAAATGTATTATTAAAGATTCCATGTTTGCAGTGGTCATATATCAATATTTAAACATCTTTAGCATTCCTTTCTGTTTAAAGCACAAAACAGCTACTCCAGTATAGATGAGGTAATTACTAAATGTCTCTCATTTGAGAATGATTCTGCAGGTAAACCAGCCTTTTGAAATAATTCCCTTATTAGCAACAAGCATATTTGATCATCGTTGGCATAGATTTAGTTTGCCTTTAGTTAGGAACAGGTTGCTGCTCAGAAAAGCAAAGGGCACTTTCACCAAAACCTCTGATCTGATTTTACTGTAGGTCAGTACCTTTGTCATGTTGTTCTGCTCCAGAGCTCCAGCCTTGCATTTCAGATGGAAACAGCCTTTTCTATGGCCAGAACCAGCCCTCTGTAAACATGCATCATTTATCATTTTATTGGAAGCAGCTGAGGATACTCTAAAAATAGATGTGTAAATGATGGACAGTTCATGATTTGTTGGCATGGAATCAAGACGTGACAGAAGGGACCACATGAACCAATTGCATCCTCACTGCTGAGGTTACCATGGAAGCTTTAACTCTTTGCACACCCTCCATCTCTTGCTCACATAACTTGTGCAGCACACTTTAATTGTTATGGATGAAGTGTATTTCATAGAGAAAAATCTGCCTGCCCACATCAACTGAAACTGTCAAACATGATTTAGGGACCTATGGATGTTCCATAAATTCTCATGGGAGAATAGAGGTACCTCTGCCAAGGTCTTGAGGCAAAAAAAGAGTAGACATTCAAATTTGAAATGTAAAGAAATGGTCATTTATGTAAATGTAGATATATTTACATAGTGAGAATATAAGGAAAAAATCCCCAGTGATGAAACAAAAAGGAAGAGAAAAATTAAAGACAGGTGGAAAAATGAAATCTCTTACCTAAGTCTTTTCAACCCATTTCTTTCTGGTCTGCAAGGATCTAATTTCTTACCCACCCTTCAGTTCAACCAATCCTCATAGTATCCTCATAACTCTGACCTTTTCTTCCTTTTCCATAATTTCAATATATTTTCCTCCTCCAGCTACATACAGTACTTAATGTTTAATGCAGGCACCACAAAGCTTCCTGCGTAAACACTCCTCAGTTTCTTCCATATACAAACATTGAACTCTATCTTTCATATTCACAGGCAGTGTGTGGAGAATATATTGGCTTTCAAGACTTAAAATACTGTGCTTTCCCAATTGTTGATACCCTGAGTGGATGTAGTGATAGGAAGCTTTTTCTTTTTTAACTTCTATTCTAACGTCCTATTTTCTGACAAGTAACAGAGAAGCTGTGGTGAGCCTGCCCTATTTTATTTCATTAAACTCTGATTTTTTTAAAAAAGGCACATCAGCAGGTAGGTAAATGACAGTATTTAGAGTGTCTCATTTCTGGAACAATAATTTTCCTTCTTTTCTCAGTATTTAAGCAGCAAAGGAATATTCCTTTTCTCTTTATTTCTGTTGACTGGAACCCAAATAAGATAGGTAAAACAATTAGATTCCCTCTGACCTTTCTGATAGCACAAAGATAAATCCATTACAGTGTCTCTCTCTGCCTTGGAATTTTCTTCTGCAATAATCCAACATTTTCTTACACATTTACTACAGGTTTTCAAATAAATACCTGGGGTGGGAAAAGCAAATATACCTCATTTTTTCTTTAGCTTCAGTCTCAGAAATGCACATCCCACTTTGATTTCAACCTAATAAGTGATTATTCATTCTGTTTTTCATGGTTTACATATGTAGTGGTTATATCTGTTCCTTATGGCATGCAGTGCCATAATTTTAACTGAAGTGTGACAACCAATCTAGGTAGAATGGTCTTATCTTTCTCTGAGTTGAATGTGTTGTTATGAGTAAGGGGTGCATCTTTCCCTGAATAAAATTTCGGGAATCTGGGATTATTTTCTTTTGAGCTCCCAGGAATCTGGGATTTTTATTTTTTTTTTTTTTTGAGCTCCCAGATTTTACAGAGTGTCATGGATAATCTGAAAATTTTAGCATGTATACAGCAATTTCTTTGAATCTCCTAAACATCAGGCAGCTCATGTAAAGATGTGGCTTCATATAAGCTAGCATCTGAATGTATGGCTACCAGATATGATCAGGGGAGTTTTTTTGGCAGCTGGTCCTCACTAGGCCCCCCTGCCACATGACTGTGATGTTCTGTGCTAACAGAGCTTTAACAAAGACTGCAGACAGCTCTGTGCAACTCTGAGGGGTTCTCAGTACTGACCAGACAGGTAGGGCATGTCCCAGCACCCTGTTCTCACTGTATATGTGATCATGGGTCCCTTGTAGGGAATGTCAAAATCCAGAAGGTTTCTCATTAGCTGAATGCATTTTATGGGTGTGTATTATGCATTACCTAAAGGTGTTCCAGTCAAAACCCATTACAACTATAAGCCATGTGAACTTTTATCACCCTGTTATTTCTAAGTGCTTCCGAGCTTTCCTTTCTCCCATTTAACATTTGTAGAGAAATATGAAAGGAGGTTTGGATTATGATATTACATCAAGTAAGAAATGGTGTTGAAATACCTGCTCCTTATTCCCAGAATATAAAAAACTAAAGTTTGTCCCTCCAATGCTTTTTCTAGCCTAACTAAAACAATCCTAAATGAGGAAAAATGGTTCATACCAATCAGGCAGTGAATTCAGCTCCTTTGTTCTGGTATGTCTTTCACTTGTTCCTCACATTGCTTAGATCAAGATTTGATATTACTTTGGGAAAAGATTGGAACTGAGGTACTGATAAGTTCTAGCATTCCTGATTATTTTTAGCTGCAGGATTTCCAGAAGCCTCTGTGTAGCATAGGTAACATCCTATGCCATTTCATCCAGAATGTTTTGCACACTTTGGATTTGAAAGGTTTTGCGAGCTTCAACAATTTTAAACCATTATAGTTGAGACTTCTAATGATGAAATTCTTTACTTTTAAGAAGAAAATTTCAAAGAATTTTGGATACTCTTTAATCTTGACCCCATAGTCAGATGTTACTTTATAAAGTAAAAGTCTGCTTCTCTCTTTTCTAAATTAGTTTTTTTCACAGCCAGAGCTGCACTCTGCCTTTCCTTTTTCAATTTTCAACAGCAGCATAGCATACTCAAAGCAATTACAGAAATTGCAACAACAAAATTAGAGTGTTGTAGGTACTTTAAGCTTTATTATAGCAGACAGATGAATACTGGGATGGACAACAGGATATGCAGATTATACTTTTGGCTCTTTCACTGTGTTATGAAAAGCAGCTCTCTACCTCAGTTTTCCTATCTAAATGTCAGCAACAAACATTCCCGCAAAGCACTTTTGACAAATACTTTGAGCTTTTGGAGAAGGCATCAAATTCTGTGTGCTACTGGTTGGGAAGAGCCCATATATACAGAAATGAAGCACTTCCCAGAATACACTAATGCACTTGTGAAGTGGAATTCATAGTAGAAACTGAAATTTTCTTTGCATAGGATCTGACTCATATACAAGAATATTTACAGATAAAGTACTTCTTGTCAATATTCCTCTCAAGGTAACCTACCTGATCTCATTATCTGCTTCAATAAACCACAGTAACAATGAGGCCTATTGCTTTTCACAGTGCTATTATTGCTGTTATCCCAATCACATGAGGTGAGATTAACTGTGTTCACAGGATTTTGAAAAGGATGCAATAGGATTTACAAATAAGGTATTTTTCTTAAATTGAAAATAAAGGATGCAAGAAAGGAAACATAATTGAAAATCTGTGACTCATTTCTCTAAAAAACCTGAGGTGCATGCCTATTCATGTACCTTCTATTTTTAAAAAGGTAATGACAGTCTAAGGCTCTCCAATCAGTCTGTATTAAAGCACACAGAAATATTGAGCTGAATTTTGTTGTGAGTGTCCTTTATTTGATATTATCTGGCACATCAAACAGCACAGTCTAAATAAGGCACTGAGTTTCAATAAAAGTTGTTTTTTGGGAGGGTGGGGGGATGGAGAGGTTTGATATTTGTGATTTTTTTAAAGAATTGAGTCATACTTTAGTAAGATAAGCTTTTAATGTAATGAGTTGTCCAGAATACAAGCTGTCTGTTTTCAGAATGACTAAAACCTTTTCCTTTAAAGGAAGTTCCTTGGTTAGCTTTTTTTGCAGGAAAAAAATTATGGCAAGCAGACTTGCCACTGTGGTCTGTGCTGCCCCAAGCAGATTCTGGCAGATGGGAATCCTCTCTCTCCCCTCATCACACAAGATGTGAGAGTAGGTTAAAGTATAGCAGTTCCCTGTGTAATGAAGACATGAATTATAAGCTAGTTAGTAAGTAGAGACAACTTAATACCCAGCTGTGCCTTGCATCAGTTCACAACTAGTTGCACAGGAATTTGTAGTAATTGTAACAAGACTAAGCAGTTCCCCATGTTCTGGCTCCAGCAATACAAGTGCTCCATAGAGAAAATTTCCATGCTGCCATATACTCTCCAAAAGCACAGCCAACAGGCTGCAAGGACATGACACAACTGGAGAGAAAAACTGCTCCAAAGGGGATTCTGTCTACACTAAGGTAGAAGCAAAAAATGCGTCCAGACGAGTCTTAGCCCAATTTATCAGGACATCTTTGTAATTTTCAAACAAAACCTCAGCCAAAGTATTGTATTTTCTACAAACAGATGCACTGGAAATCCATCTGTCTTTTTGGATCCTGTAACAGATGCTATCCTGCTTTCCAGTGTCATTGAATTCTGCTCATGGATGACCCATGCTTCCTTTGTACTTGATTTTCATTTAATTTATCCTGGACCTTGTAATAAAGCTCTCTAGTGTTTAGCAAATTACACAGAATTGAAAGCCAGCCACATGAACTATTAACATGCAACGAGACAGTTATTTAGGGCTCATCTCTGCCAAAGTATCAACACATTCAAGAACAGAATAATTTATATGTCCGATATTTGGCATCAGCTCCCTCTGTACAAAGCAGTATATCTGCTGGGATAAAGAATTTCTCCAAAAGAGTTCATCAGGTCAGAAATATGTGTTTCTGATCAAAATTCCCTGAAATTGATCTTGTCATAAACATTTATGACATTCAACAGAATAAGTTGACTGTCCAGCCAAAACTGGTGTATCAATGCTGTATTTGCTTCATGTAGCAAACACTGGCTTTTTTGAGTTAACAATATAAATGTATATTTATTAAAAAATATAATTGTTTTAGCAAGTCAGGAACTCTATGGCTAAATCTAATTTCATTTATCTTTCAGTTTGAAAAACAAAACCGTTGTGCAGACATTCTTGGTATTTGCAAGGTTTCTGGCAGGACTTTCCCAGTCCAATAGACAAACAGACTGTGAGTCTCCAGACAGTGCTTTTTTAAATTGGTTTTTTTTTTTGGTGAAAATGACCATAACATTCGTTTGAGTCTGGGATATGTGCTGATCTCCACTAAACACTGTACAACTTGGATAATTTTTCTGGCTGAAGCTGATCTGAATTTGAGGGGCCAAATGAGTTTATAGAAAAAGTGGTATTCAATGGTTTCCTGATTAAATAGAAATCATATGCACACCAGATTTTTCAGTTCAATCCTGTTTCATTTAAATATAAAGCTTAGATGTTTTGTTTTATTTTATTAACATTTATCAGTTAGGCTATCATACACCTGGGATGATATTCTGAATGTATATAAAAACACAGTCAATGCCTAGGGAAGCTCTTAACTGAAATGAAGGAGTACATTATAAAAGCAAAGTAGTCAATAGTCAGTGTGAATGAAAGTTAAGCTTCCCACAGCTGTGGAATAATTTAGAAATTATTCTGGATGGTTCTGAAATGCTATATTTTTATGTTAGGAAAATGCATTTCCCAAACACTTTTTTGTTTGTTTTGTTTTCCATTTTTGAAAAACTGTTTTAAAAATAGCAAGAAGATCTTATATATTCAGTTTTCTAGTTAAAAAATGTGAATGTACTAGAGCATCATATGTAAGATAATATGAAAATATGAAAATTAAATGATGCTTCAAAGAATTCTAGTAGTTTTAGTTTAAATGTTTTAACCCTGATCTGCTGCCATGAGGAATTGGTTTACAGAGAAGTGTGAGTAGACAAGAATTAAGTTGGATCAAATAGAGGAAAAAAATAATGGGGAAAACACTGGATTGGGGTTGAGTTCAACTTCTAGAGAGTGATGAAGTATTAGAGTTAAGGCATGTGTACTATAATATTTTAATTATTTTTTTTAATTAAAAAATTTCACCAAATTGTGATGCAAGAGACTGGACAAGGTGGATTTCTAAGATCCATTAAAATTGTACAACAGGGTCTCCAGGGTCTCTCTGTTTCTTTGAAAAAAAAATCTTTGAATTTCTTTTTTTTTTTTTTTTGCTATATTTTAAGTCTTCTATATGAAAGGTAAATATGGGGGGCAGTGGTACTGTTGTCTTGTTTTCTATGGTTTCTAAGGCCATGTTTTCTATGGGTTCATTCAGCTGCAGTGATCCTGCAGTGATTGTGGAACTTGAAGTGTAAGTTCTGTAAGAATATAACTCTCAGCAGCACCTCTGATAGTGATTGCTAAAATACGGCTCTAGTTTCAGATAACTATTATATTAAATCTTTACCTTGATACTTCCACTACTTCTGCAACAATATGAAGTAGTCATTTGGGAATTCAAAGCTTCATGCACAGAACAAGTTTCGCCAATGTAAGTGATCAGATGGAGGAACAAATCTGCAAACCATGCAGTTTTTCAAAATGTCTCAGAATTTATTCTGGATCCTTGAACATTCTCCCCATATGAACAAAAAACACCAAGCCATGGAAAGTCTGATAATATTCTGTCTTAGTTTAAGACAATTTAAAGAATTCTGGACTGAGTTGCCTCTCTTTATAGGTTCAACCAATTCCTTTCCACCAAAAAGGAAAAAACCCCAAGTAGATGTCAGTGAAAAAAGGAACAGTTTACTATTATAAGGAACAGCCACAGTCAAGAGATAGCCACCAGATACAAAACTGCTGAATCTGGCAGACTGCCCAGAACAGAGAGACCCAAAACCTCCAGGCACATCCCCGCCAGGACAGACTCCTCAGCCGAAGGTGTGGGTCAAAGGATAAAGGGAGAGGAGGTTTCAGTCTTTCCCCCTGCTCTGCCATCTTCCCAGCTGGAGCTCTGACTGCTATTCTCCAGGTCAAGGACCAGAAACCCTCAGAAGGGATTCGCTGGCTTTGTGGCAGGAGGCATCGGGAGCAGGCAAGGCCAGGGCTGGGGAATTCCAGTCTTGTCTCCTGGACTGGGGGCTGGTGGCATGTTGGAGTGGGAGTGCAAGCAGCTCTTAACCCGAGAACTGCAGTCTCTCCGAGTGAGATGAAAGCAATGGAAAGAGAACCCAAAAAGGAAAAGCGCTGCCTTGGCCCTGTAGCAAGAAACCAAGAGCCAAACAATATGGCCAGAGAGCTCTGCCTAAGCAAAGACCAAAAACCCAGAGAGGTAAAAAGCTCACGACAGATGAGCTGCCTGCCCAAGTGGCCTTCAAAGCTTTGCCTGCATTACCACTCTATTCCCTTTACCAGTGTCCTAGAGAGATTACAGATGTGGAATGCAATGGCATTTTGGGTTACCCATGACACTTTCCCTGTCTCCACAGCATCATTAATTGTAGGCCTATCTCAAAAGTTTTCATACTTTGTTAATTATTGGGTCTTAATAAGACAAAAGTTTTATTCCTTTACTGTTCATTTCATTTTTTTTAATGAGAAACAGTGAAATGCCTAATAGTGATGACTTTTGAAAGCCACTAATATTAAGCAATAGTTGCATATTAAGCAACTATTAAGTACATGAATTAACATCTCATTGAGGAGAAGGATCAGCATTACTCTGACATCACAAACAGTATGTTAGAATGGATACATAAATATTTAGCTCACACTCCAAGACACCACAGAATTTTGTACCTATGATTCACAGCTTAGAGGTTTTAGGGACTATAACATAGTTTTAAAAGTAATTCTGGGTTCTTTCTGAATATTTCATCAAATACTTCTTTGGTATTTTTCCTCCATTATCAGACAACTTACTCCATTATGTTTACAGAGGTTGGCAGGTAGGTTAAATCTATCATTTAGCAAAAAAGCTACCTCCTGGGCTTTCTTCCTAGAAGTGTTTTATCCTGTGATTTCTAGTCTTAACTAGCATGTTGTAAGGCCACGTAGGAAGGATAAAATCTGGAAGGATATGTGTATCTGTGAAAAAAACTTTTGCTGGAAGTTCAGTTTTTCCTGTAGTCAAAACCACCATACTGTACATCCCTATGCAGAAATGACAGAAATGGGTTGTGGTGGAAAAGCAGAGCAAAGATTTTTGTTAGGGTGCCACAGGTCTTGTATTGAGGATGATACATGCAACTATAGTGGAGCATAGACAGTAGAACAGAATCCCAGTAGTGATTGGATAGAGCATCACATGCATTTCATACCAATATGTCATTCACTGAGGAGTAAACGTTTCTGTATTTTGATCAATTCAAAGAGGATGCTTTGTTTTACTCTACCAGTATTTCTGGTTTGGCAATATAGAAAGATTACATGGATATTTCACTTTCACAATGAGATATGAGATGGGAAGAGGTGGCTTAAATGGATACATGGTGACATGGATAAAGAACTGGCCTGAGATAACTCGACACACAATTGGATTGTCAAAATATGGTGATCTATGGCTCAACTGCAAGGTAGTCTCTAATGTAGTAACAGTGCAGAATAGAACCTGGAAGAAGCAAACTTTCTCCTTGTAATTTGATGCTCGTGTTTCAAATTGCAAGTGCTGGGGACAAAGCAGTGAGAACTTTGCTCTAAAGAGAAAGCTAGAATTACACACACTGTTAGAGACTGGAAATGGCAGCAGGAAATAGTGCAAGGATACAAAAAGCCAGAGAACATCAAGATAAATTATACTTAAATGAATAGTTCTGCAAGCAATGAGATGAAAATACTGCTCTAAAACTAGAGACCTGAAAACTCTTCCAGCAATTAAATACAGTAAGTACACAGGCCATGTCAGGTAGGTTTCAAAACAGGCACCAGAAGTTCATGGCTTTAGATTTTTAACATTTCTAGAGGTAAAACCATGGGAAAAATCCTGAGCCTGGTTATTTTCCTGGGAGGTGGAATATACGCAGTTGGATACTGTGGGGTCCCTACTTTCCCTGAGGAAGTTGTGTAGCCTACACTGGGAAACAGAAACAAACTCATCTTGCCATCTTTCTGCGGTCTGCTTTCCTCATATGCAGCAAGACTGAAAAGAAGTTGTGGACTCTGTCTCCAACCATCAGTGTTGCTGCATTGCATTTCTGTGGAAAAGTTCTCCACTGGCAAGTACCTCTGCTCCCAAGGGCTTCCTTTGCCAGACCCTGCTGTTTGCTTTGAATACAGAGCTCAGGGTTTCTTTTCTGATGCAAAACACTGCAAATAGATCAGAGGGGTAGTTCTCAGAGGGAAGAAAACCCAACCTGAAGTTACAAAGGAGGAGCCGACAGAAAATGCAAAGGGAATATAAGACATGTATACCTCCAACCACCACCATGTTGTATGTATATATTTTGTTTCACAGTTCTCCTGTCCTCTGATAGAACCTGTGATATTCATGGGTAAATCTAATTTACATTCTACAATTAATTTCTATGTTGCAATCTTAGGATGCCATTTCAATTTTGTCTGGTTCCTAGCTTGAGGAAAAGAAAGTGTTTCAGAATCTCTTTTCCTTCTTCCATACAGCTCTTCCTTTACTGCTGTTTAGTTTTAGACTTTACTGGTTTTGTAGGTGATCTCAAAGTCTTTAAATGGTTTTGGTTTTAACCTATCTAACAAAATTTTAGCATTAGTGCTTTTCCAGACAGAGAACACAGACACAGTCTACTTGCGTCAATTTCATTTTTAAATCTTCCACGTGAAGGGAAGCAATCAATTTTGTTTGTTTGTTTTACTCTGCAGAATGTTTTAATCACCTGGCAGCCTGTGGAAATGAATTCTTTCTCTGTCATATAAACTGATACATAGCTGCAGGAAAGATTTTTACTGGGCCATCATGCACCTCAGGCATTCTCTGGTGCCTGTCCTTAAGGTGCTCGCCCTTGCTGCTTGAGTAAGCCCTTTTATGTTTGCAAGAGATGAGGAGAAAATGTGGGCTCTTTTACTCAGTGGGGATTGACTATCTATCAAATAACCAATGAGGTATTCAGAAAAAGCAAAACAAATAAATACCTAACTGTAGGGAAACTTTGCATGGGTGCCACTTGGTTTTTGTTTGTTTTGACAAATAAGATGGGTTACTTGTCGTATTTCATGTTAATTTATATTGCTGCACTCCCTGGAACATTCAAAGCTCTCTTCATTATATATTGCTAGTGAATATAAAAACAAAGGAAATATTACCTGGCCTTTTATAGAAATTCTTGTAAGAGATTAAAATGAAAGAGCTACAGTCTCTTGACGCATTTAAAAATTAATATGTAAATAAATTTCAGTGTCCTGTTTGTTGTTTGTGTCTCTACTGGGTCTGTCTTTGCTCCAGAAATTTTCAGACCTTTTTGGAAGGTTACCAGCTCACACATAAACACATTCACCTTACAGACTGAAGTGGAGAAGGCTTAAATCAAAACCTAATCTTTCCAGTGCAGCATATATGAATTTAAATAAAAGTAGGTTTCAAACAGCACAGAGGACTAAAGAAATGAGGACTAAAGAACCAATAGAATTATGAATCTGTAAAAATACATATTTTTATATGCAAACGACCACTTTATAAAGAAAAATATTTCCTGGAAACCAAATAGTGCAATAATGAGGAAGGAAATGGTGATACAGGCATTTATACTGCATAAAAACAGACAAGGGAGAAAAAATTTAAATAACAAGAAGAATTCCCTGCCTATTACATTTAAGACTATTTCTGCTGAGTTTAGCAATATTTAAGTCTTAGTGCTCGATGCACAGAAATCTTCTGTTCATTTAATTAAGAAATGTCGGTGCTTTATGTCTTTCTGGATTGTTGCACTAATGTTCTTCAAATGTGTGCTGTAAAGACCACACACGCAACTGATGTAGTTTGGACTGTCTGCTGAGAATTCTCACCCAAGTCTGTGTTTCTGTGTAGCTTTTCTCACAAAAAGTCCATCCATGGTTTAAAACAATCATTAATAGTCATGGACTATCAATGAGGTAAGTAATACTATTAAATATATGGTCGGTATAGTTATTTTTAAGTGTTTTATTGACCATGAGAAAAATGGTGCAATCCCCCATGACTCTTCAGGCACCCTAATGGACTCTTCATGAGTCTCTGGAATAAGATGGGTTAGCATCACCCTCCTCCAAAACTAACACTCACAGCAAAATTGAGACTGAAACGAGCTTTGCTTAGGCACATGGATCTCTCTGTGCCTAATTACCAGATTTATACATGGTAGAGATCTGCAGGAAAGAAATTTAAAGACTCTCAAATTGTTAGGAAGAAACTTGTTGGGCTCCTTCATAGTGCTCCAAGTAGATAATAGGGCAGAACTGGAAACTGAGTGTCTGTCAGCTTGCCTTATTTATTTAATATATGATGGTTGGCTTTGTATTACCAGTCTGAAAAACAAACAAACAAAAAGAACTTGCCACTCTTTTGTTCTGTTATTTGTCTCAATAAAAACTTCTGGGCAATGTAGGAGCTTGCTCTTTGGACTAACAGCACTCCAGGGTTTAAGTGAGGCTGAAGGGTTCTATAAACATCAGCTTCAGATTTCCCTAGCTTGTTGGTTCTGTCTTGTTTTGTGGTTCTCTGGGTTTTTAAAAGCAGAACTATGAAAAATTCTGTCTTTCTCCAAACTCTCAAGCTGTTTTCCATGGGCATATGAGCTAGGCTTTCCTGGGACTTTTACTGTTGATTGGCATAAGTCTCTTGTTGTCTGCAGTGAGCTGCTAATGAACCAGCAAGGGATTAGGAGGAAAAGTCTGGAGAACATCCACATGCTGCATCAGCTGAACTGGAGGAACTCTTCTGTCAGTCTCTTTATTTTAAGTCCACACACATTTCCTAATCATATTTGTGATAAAGTCAACTCAGTGCAATGTTCACAGCTAAAGTCTGCAGAAAGCCTGACAGTTTTCCAATAATCTGTAGCAAAAGAGGCAGCAAACCACAGAATTTATATCTAATTATTAATGATATTTCTAATTATTTAAGATGTGTCTTCTCCCTTTGCTATCTGAATGAAAATTTTACTACATTTTCTCATTAATTTCTCACCCCCTTTCCATAGCTGTGGCTTCAAAAATGTCAGCATCCACATGCAGTTATAATAATATTTCAGAAAGTTAAGGGGCTGTATTAAATACAGAAACATTTCTTAGGAATAGGGTCTAATTTATGAATAAGTAAGGCTAAAATGACTACTTGGGTGAATTAACAGTTCAGTATTCTCTAAAAGTCAACAGTGAGTAGGTATGGCAGTAGTATGTTAAGACTGGCCTTGAAGGTGACAGCAGATATTTTGCATGTGATGAAGTATCGCAGTCGAGGCGGTCACGACATAAAGCAGAGACCACAAGCAGTCTCAGTTGGTAACACTTGGCAACAGTTTATTAATGAAAATGGCTGATCTTTTATACACTTTCCAGTTGTTTACCCTTCTTCTACCTTAGCTATTGGCCACAATAATTCAATACCATGACATTGGTGAAAAGTTACTCTGACTCCACCTAACTTTCTAAAAATGCTTCATCCAGCTGCAGAATGCTCTTATCTTCCTTCTCTCGATCTCCTTGGTTACGGCCTTGGAGAAAGCTCCTTATCAACTTCTTCTTCTTCTTCTTACTTCTCGCTCCTTTAGCTAACAGGCCCGCTGCTAGCCCCTTCCACAATGAAGTGGATCCACTAGAAATGCAAAGGGACGACTGAAATTGTTGGAGTGGTAAGCAAGAAAGACCAATTTTGTGGCAGTATGCTAAGTGGATAAAGAGGAGCAAGACAGCACTGGACAAAGACAGGAAAGAGGAGGTCAAAATAGCTGAGGAGCAAACCCATGAAGCCTGCATTAAAGATTTAGTTCTGGGCAGGGAAGAAACACTGAATCTTAGAGCTGTTGCTCTGAAGGCATTAAATATACATGAGATTTTTTAGTAGAAAGGGGGTAATGAGTAAGAGGTGACACCCAGGTTACAAGACTGCAGGACTGACATGTCTAGGAATGTTTCAATGAAACCACTTGTGTCATGAGTGTTAACTCACACACTTGTGCCTTGGCAGAACAGCACCATCTCTGAAGGCACTGCAGGGGTGGGTCACGTGTACCAACAGGCCTGATGAACCTTGGTGAAATAACCTGCTGGAGGCCTGCTGCCACCTGTGCAGGCATCCCACAGCTGTGAGTGGCACTGAGCTCCTTGTGGCCCTGTGTTATTCAGAGAAATCAAATCAAGTCTCATAAAGCACCATGGCTTGACATGCTGTGACTATCTCAAAAATCAAAATTAAGGTGCCCACATTAGTTCTTCGTTGTTGATGATGCATCAGAGTCTTACAAATGACAATTGGTAACTCTCCTGTCATTCTATGTGACTTTGGAAGTCTAGGAATTTTTCTGTAGTTTGGAGATGATCAGCATGTTCCCTCAAGTGCAAACACTTGAAAAAAATTCCTTGTTAATAAAGAAGTAGCACAAACAAATCACAAGAAACAGTTGAACTGCAGCTGTGGAATTACATCAGCCAAGTATTTTTCATCTTCAGTTTCCACAGACAGCTTTAAAATACAGTTGTCTGACATTTTTAAGGCATTGAAAATTTTTTATTATTATTTTTAATGAGGTTTAAACCCCTGCAGCAAAGATGGAGTTATCAGAATGATATGTGATGAGAAAATTTCTGTCTTCTAATGACATTGTTCATGGTCACAGTGAGTGTGATAGTTTTCAGAAATATGCACTACCAGATTCAGGGAGCCATATTTTCACTGCATGGAAAAGGATAAACTTGAAACATAATTCCATATTAAGGGCTCCAGAATACCCACATAATACATAATACATAATACTCAGAAGGTTATAAACAATAAGTGATGTATTGACAGATTTTGTGCTGCTTCTGACATTTATAGCAACCCAAAACTGGAGTGGTGTTATGATATTATCCAGATCTTCTCGTATACTTTTCAGCTGGAACTACATCATCTAAAGATGTTTTCTGTTAGTCTTTGAAAAGCCTGCTTATGAGTAATTGCTGTGCACAATTTTTTCTATTTCAATCAGTCCTGTAAAAGCACAGGATTTATGTATTGCCATCTAACTATGCACCCGGTGTGAAGAGACAGAACTTCTGCTTCATAACTACATCATGCCCTGCCCTGCTCACACCATGGGAGACTGTTTGCATGAGACACAACCTCCATGCCAGCCCTGGAATTATTGCTGCCTGCTGCCATGGGTCTGAACTGCTGCTTTAGGGGCAGATCAGTAACTTGGCTTCCTGTGTGGGACAGGGGAGCATCTTCTGACGTGACATAAGCATCTTCTGGCATGACATAAGCATCTTCTGGCATGACATAAGCATCTTCTGACGTGACATAAGCATCTTCTGACATGACATAAGCATCTTCTGACGTGACATAAGCATTGCCACGACTCAACTGTGGCAGCTCCTTGCATTGTGACAGCTGAAAAACATTGGACACAGTTCAGGCTGTAAACTTAGATAAATTTGTGAAAAGGTAGAAATAAGGCACTGTGATGTCAGAATGCTGCGATCTTTTTTTACCTGTGTTTAATCTGGGAAAACTATGGAAGTCATGCTGGCTTAATGCCTATAGGGGAAGTTGCAGTGTTGGCCCTTATCAGAGTTAACATTTAGATTGGCTGAATACATTTTGTCACTTTTGTCACTTTTTTCAGATTCATTAAATAATTGCTAAGAAAAAGTGTTAAATTAAAAGAGACAAGTTTGCACCTTATTTCTGGTTTTCTCAGTGATTTGATGAGCTGGAAGACTTACTAGGTTTTATTTATTTATTTTTAAAAAATAATGTCTTAGTTCATTCTCTTAATTTATATTGCTAGGAGTAAATTTAAAAGTGAGAAAAAGGGAGACTACAGTGTAATAACAGCTAGCTGCTAAGATAATAAAGTATTTGAATTTATGATACATTAAGATTTTTTGCTCCATTTTCTTCTTTGGAAAGAAAGAGTGCATTTTTCTCTTTTAGGATTAAAAAAACTATGATCTTCTTTTAAATATCTACATGGAATACATATTCTAATAATTCTATTGGATGTTGGAATATTTATTCAAAGCTGTTCTTATTTATAATAAGTTGAAGAGACATTGCAATCATTAGATTGCTCTGGCTTTACATCATGATTTTTACCGTTAAAAGAAAGTATTATTTAAGTTTTCTCTGATCAAAATCAAGAAATTGTGTCCTCTATTACAGGTTTTGTTCTCAGACTTCATATGTGGCATGTGAGACCCACTGGTATTCCATTTCATTTTTCTCTTGCAGTGCATTGACTTCTGCACCCAGCTCTGCCAATTAACTCTATCATTAACTTTCCCCCACTAATGATAGCCTTTCCCAAATCTGGTATTTCACATGTGCAGCACCCACTGCTTTATCCAAGGCCATCAAGTTTAGCTCTGATCACTAATCTTTTATGTTTTAAACAAAATCCAATAGACTTTGATTTCTGCAGGCCAGATTCCCATAAACTATTTTGAGAGGAGGTGAGGAATATCAGAGGTTAGTGATTGTCCTCCAGGAAACCATGATGAAAATCTGGGAGTGGCTTACCAGCATCCAAATGAACATAAGAGTGTAAGAAAATGAAGTGTAAGGAAGAAATATAACCATTACTAGGACTCCATCTGCAGACCAACTCATCATTTTCATTCTAAATGGATTAGTTCTTTTTTTAACATTAACATTTCATGATATATAGCATTAAGCAATAGCAGTTAAGATTAATGGTATCGAGGATCTTAGTCATGGTAAAGTAAATGGAGTCATTGTGTTGTGGTTTACAGCTCCATCACAAGATGAGAAGTGACTATTTAGATATGTTCGTAGCTGAAAATATAACCAATGACTTCAATTTAATATATTTACCCTCACAGTAAAATATAATGCTGCAAAATGCTTTGATGAAAAGAAGACAGCATTTATAATACTTTAAGACTGAAACCTTTAATTTGCAATTACACATAAGAAGAACAAGCTTTCATGCTCTTGTGTAAAAAAAGCTATACAGCATGTAATTTATAACAATATCTTTCCTCCCATTCCTATTTCTTGCATTCCTACTAGAACACTAATTCTACAATACATTAAAGCTTTTGTAGTTAGGCAAGAGAAAAAATAGGATGTCAATACTTGCAATTGTTAGCTTCATTCTTTCTGTCATGTTTAGATAGAACTGTAGAGGTAAATGAAGATCACCTTTTTTTTTGGTCTTCATGGAGAGCAAAAAATAAAACAATACACCACATCACTGTTTTTGGCAAGGTACTTGGAGAGACAAATAATGTCAAGCAGTTTGTAACCCTACCTGTCATTGAGTCAGGTCCATTTTTAAGCAGGTAAAAAGGTGAAGGTGAGAGACAGATCTGTGCTGTTTGTATTCCTACAAGAGAAATATTGTAAGGTTTTATAAAAACCTTTTGTTTTTCTCAAAAGCAACGACTTAATGAGTGAAGATGTATTAAACTGCACATTAGATTATCTACAGTCATATCAAAAAGGAGGGAAAAAAGGCATTATCATGGCTGGTTCACAGCACCTGAGAAACAGAAGTTTAGTCATAGCTTTCTTGCAAAAACCTTGCCTTCCCTGGAGATTATCATTCTTACTGTGCTTTGGCATCTACCTGTAAAACTAATTCTTCATTTCTCTTCTGTTTCTTGGAAGAAGACTCATAATTGGCCATAGGTTCAGTACACCTCCACCTCTGGGAAACCCTCTTCAGTTTGTGATACCTGAGGAGTCAGATCCCTGACACTTTGCGTGTTTGTGCAGTCACTGCCAGCCATGGGGTCCCAGTTTGCAGGGCAATGGCAGCTGCCAGCTTTGCAGCACTGCCAGCACAAGCTCTGCTTTCCACCTTTTTGCTTCCAGCCCTGACTAAGTGGAACTGCCACAAAAGTACCTTTAAAGAAGTCCTTTAAAGAGTGTTTTCATTTTTAAATTTTCAGCAGAACAATATTACCAAAGCTATTAATGAAAAGGAGTGCATCCTTTCAGGTGATGAAGTTGCACATACCCAAACACAAGCTGTATCCCTTTGGGTGAAGGCATACAAGATTGCAGATTTTGTGTTCCTGATGCTGATAATCTATTTTAGTTCAACACTGAAGGAAAGCTGGAGCTACTTTCCTTACAGTCATTGATAAGATGGCTTAGAGGGAGAAGACATTTAGCCTTGTTTGGAACAAAGTTTGAATGAGGAAAAAAAAAAAAAAAAACATAAGGAGAAAGTTTGCAGCAAGTAAAAGCAAAGATTCCCAATGAAAATCTGCCTGCAGAACTGGAATATTTAGGATGGAGTGTTGAAACATAGATTTTCTGACAGAAAAAGTTTAACCAGCTTTAAGGAGCCCAATCCTGAGTAAAAATCATAGAATAGTGTCACATGAACATTACGCTGTAAGGCTTTATCTATCCACTGTACAAAAAAGGGTACCTATAGTCTATCTGTTAGAGCCATTACTCTCAGTTCATTCCACTGTTTTCGGTAATGACAACACCCATTATAATGCAAGTATACCCGGGGGACGTAGAACTTTCTGCCAGTTCTCACATAACGCAATGATTTTTTTTTTTAAATCTTATCTAAGGAAAGAAAGAAAACCGAGCCCTTGGCAGTAATGTATTTCAACCATGAGGGGGACAGTGCTCTACCAGACAGGATTAAATTAGTTGCAATTGTTCCCCTGCTCATTTTTTGCTGCAATAGAGGTGCTGTTTTTCTATTGTAAATTTCTCCTTAGATGCTAAATTTTGAAGGGATTTAAAGAGTAAATCCTTAACTATGAATACACTGCATGTGACAATGCCAGTACTGCAGACTGTTGCAGGTAGGCCAGTGGCTGTTAGTGGTTAAAGCTACCAGTTAAGTCCTGAGGTCAGCATTCCTGTATTTCACCAGGAATGTTTTCCATGGAAAAGACTTTGTTTAGAAAATCTTACTGAAGTGAAAAACAATAAAAAAAATGAGCTTGCTTCTCCTTTTTCTTGCCCCATCCCTGGAAATGTCCACAGCCAGGTTGGATGGAGCTTTGAACAATCTAGTTTGGTGGTAGGTGTTCCCTTGCTTGTGGTGAGGAGACTGAAACTAGATGATCTTTAAGGTCCCTTCCAAACGAAACCATTCTATGGCTCAGACTATGATTCTTTGTTTGTATTTTCAATTATTTTTTCCAAATCAGCCCACAGAATAAGTTTTAAAGAATCTGAGACAGCTCTTTTTTTTGCCTATAATTACAACTCCCCCCCAGCAGACCAAGAAAAAAATGATTCCTAGCTTGATGGTACATATACAATGTTGTGATTACCTGTCACATGCAACAGGTGGAATGTTAATGTAGCGAGGCAGCTGTTTTACCGGGAGTAACTAACGGAGAATTTGGCAAGGGCCGCCCCGACACATCCTCGGGCTGGAGCCGGCCCCAGCCGGGAGCGGCGATGGGACTCGTGCCCCGGCTGCCCGTCCCGCCCCTTCCAGGGCCGGCGGTGCCACCCGAGCCCCTCCAGCGCCGGGGCAGCTCCGCGGGGCTCTGCCCGTGCCCGGGGCTGTGTCCAGGGCTGTGCCCTTGTCCGTGCCCGGGGCTGTGCCCGTGTCCGTGTCCGGGGCTGTGCCCGTGCCAGGGGCTGTGTCCAGGGCTGTGTCCGTGTCCGTGCCCGGGGTTGTGCCCGTGCCAGGGGCTGTGCCCTTGTCCATGTCCGGGGCTGTGCCCGTGTCCGTGCCCGTGTCCGTGCCCGGGGCTGTGTCCAGGGCTGTGCCCTTGTCCGTGCCCGGGGCTGTGCCCGTGCCAGGGGCTGTGTCCGTGTCCGTGCCCGGGGCTGTGCCCGTGCCCATGTCAGTGCCCGCGGCTGTGTCCGTGTCATTGTCCGGGGCTGTGCCCCCGGCCGTGCCCGTACCTGGAGCTGTGCCCGTGCCCGGGGCTGTGTCAGTGTCCGCGCCCGGGGCTGTGCCCATGCCCTTGTCATTGTTCGGGACTGTGCCCATGCCCGTGTCCGTGCCCGTGTCAGTGTCCGGGGCTGTGCCCATGCCCGTGTCCGTGCCAGTGTCCGTGTCCGGGGCTGTGCCCATGCCCGTGTCCGTGCCCGTGTCAGTGTCCGGGGCTGTGCCCATGCCCGTGTCCGTGTCATTGCCCGTGTCCGTGCCCGTGTCAGTGTCCGGGGCTGTGCCCATGCCCGTGTCCGTGCCAGTGTCCGTGTCCGGGGCTGTGCCCATGCCCGTGTCCGTGCCCGTGTCAGTGTCCGGGGCTGTGCCCATGCCCGTGTCCGTGTCATTGCCCGTGTCCGTGCCCGTGTCAGTGTCCGGGGCTGTGCCCATGCCCGTGTCCGTGCCAGTGTCCGTGTCCGTGTCCGTGTCCGTACCAGTGTCCGTGTCCGTGTCCGTGCCCGGCGCTCCCCGCGTTGCCGCGGCAACCTCTCGGTGCCCGCCGCTGGCTGCGCCGCCCGCCCGGGAGCGGCTCCCCCCGCCGGCAGCAGCGCCGGCCTCTCCCGGGCCCTCTCCCGGGTGTGTCCCGCCGGCCGGCCCCGCTGCCCGCATGGCCGTGCCGGGCCGGGCCGAGCCGAGCCGGGCAGTGCCGGCAGGCCGGAGCTGAGCCGCCCGCCTCTCCGCTGGGGCAGCGGGATGGGCTCCCTGGCGCTCCCCTCCCACTCGCCCCCTTCCCTCGCCGGAGCCTTCCGCGCCTAGTTTAATGGCTTTGCAAAGAAAGCCGGGCAGAAGAACACTTTCCTCAGTGGCGGTGGTCAGACCATGACCTAACTCACCATGAACTTGGAAGGGCTTGAAATGATAGCGGTGTTGATCGTGATTGTGCTCTTTGTAAAAGTGTTGGAACAGTTTGGGCTGATTGAAGCAGGTTTAGAAGGTAAGGGAGTGCTTTTCAGTGGCTCGTCATTTTTCTGTTTTGGTTATTCTCTTGCAGCGAGGCACCTGTGAACTGATGCAAGGCACTACCCGAATCACCTCCAGAGCGACGTGCGCATCAGTGGCTGTCTGTTGTGGATGTTGGTTGTGCTGGTTTAAAATTTTGTACGAGAAATAAACTGGTGTCCAGGAAACTGCCAGTATGAACTTAGGGGTTAAAGTCTAAATCTCTTATTCCTGTTTTAAATCTGTGCGTTTAAAGTAGTGGAGGGTAAAGCAGGTTTTAGTATGATTACAGGCAATCATATTGCATTCAAACTGTCTTGCAATCAAAGTTGTTTTGTATTGTGTTCACGTTAACAACATCTCTACTAGAATTGTTATAAGATCAAGATACATCTTTTATAGCATTTAAAAACCTGTTGAATGTTTAATTTACTGTTAACATTTTAAACTGTGCTTGAGGAAGAGCTACAATCCTCAGATACAAACTAAGCAACTTGAGCATTCACTAAGGGCAATCATGTGCAAATTTTATTGTTTGATGCTTTGTTTTTCTTAGACAGATCCCCTCCTCTATTAGCAATATTGTTTCTTTATAAAACAGTAAAAATTAAAACCAAGAAGACTACTTTATTTTACATGTGCTTTTTACCTGTGGAATAGTGGAATATTTATTATTTTTACCTTATTTCTAAGACAGCTGTTATTTGTACCATATGAAGAGTTAGATCAAAAAACCACCGCTTGCAGCATGGTTGATAGTGTAATGACAATCATTACATCCTAGTGTTTTATTAGTTTACAGTCTGAAGTGGTCTGTTTCTCAACTGTTGAAAGAATGTTGTATTCCCAAATCTTCCTGAAGGCTGGCATTTGAATACAGTGTAGATAGATACACCTGTGAAAAGGACAACTTTGTTGACTAATTATGGTTTCATAACAAAAAATATGGTTTAAGGAAATAAGCAAAATTTTCCTCTATGAAAACATCTAAAGTAGTCCTTTCCTGTTTATGTAACCCTTTCAAGAAACACAGTCTTCCTTTCAAGCGATTTTAAATAAGGAAGTTACAGCTGATTCTCTCTCTGTGTTGCTGTCTTGCATGGACTTGCTAAAATCTTGTTACAGAATCTTAAAGCCCTGCAGACATCAAGTACATTTTTATAAAGATTTTATGTTTGTGTTCAAGTACATTATATCCAGTTTAAATAACAACACAGAGATTGCCTTAAATATATGGACTTTTTATTTTCTTTTTTTTTCTGAGTTCAGTTTAAATATAAATACTAATTAACATGATAAAAGTTATTTTCAGCATTAGAGGCTGCAAAGACTGAGGGGGGGAGGAGGGGGGAAGAGATCTATATTTACATTTTAGGTTGTTTGGCATGCTTGGGTGTGCTCTGTCGAGTCTGATTGCCACATCTGTTTGGATTCCCTCATAAAATACTTATTTTGATTGTTGTCTCTACTTGTTGCTGTGGCTGGAGAAGCTGATAATGGAAAGACAATTCAAAATATAGTGAAGATGTCTGAAGGTGGTTGTATTAGTTCTGTAAGAAAAAATTCTGGTTTTCCTACCTCACTGGCCAGAAGTCTGGGATTCTGTGTGTGAACAGAATCTGAAAGTTTCTTCCTACCTAGTGCAGGACAGGTTTCCAGCATGCCAGCTAGAGGAAACCCCTGGAAGACATATGTGCCCCATTCCTCTGTGATATTCTACTTCTGTGAATGACGTAGAAGGCAGGTTACACGAGAATCAAGTAACAGATATAAATAATGGTGTGTGTCAATGGGCGTTAGCTAAATTTCACAGACTGAAGATTTTTTTTCCTCTTAGTTCAGGACCAGTGCAGATTTCTTCCCCCCATTTTTTTCCTTAAACTTGTGATTTAAAAATCTGTACTGATTACAATAGGAAAAAAGGAAGATTTGTCCACTTTTACTAGAGAACTGAAGAACTTTTCAATATGTTAATAAGCATCAAGGCTATTAATTTCCACTCTTGAAGGGAAAGTATATACATTGTAAAATTGTGCAAATATTAGAGAAGTTTTTAAATAGAATGCTAAAAAAACCCACGTATAGTCAGACTACCCATCTGCCTTTCTGAAAACCAGTAAGGAAGTTGGTCTCAGCTTTCTGAAAATGTTGGGTTTTATAAAGACATTTGTAGATTTTCTGAGTTTGGGTAGGTTATATAATTTCTTTATTTTTATCCTGAAGCTTTTGTAGAGACTGAGGTGTCAGTCCTGTTGGGTCCCTATCATGGTAACAAAAGCTTGAAGATAACTTACATCACACTGAATTGTCATAATTCTGAACTTTGTGAAATTTTGTGAATTGAGAAGAATCAAGTCTAATGATGTAAATCAAGAGCACTCCATTCACTGTCATAATAACTAGTGTAAGAAATAGTCTGCTTCCTTCAGACTCTTCAATTCAAATTTTATCATAATAATAGTATGCAATTATTTTCATTTTCTTGAAAATAATGAAGTATTTTCAGAGTAAATATTATATATACTTCCTTATATTTCTGCTGCAGTCTCTCAGATAACAGCATGCTTTCTGTGGTTTTGTCCAATTGCCTTCCACTGCTGAGTGATTCTGTTGTTGTAGAAGAAGTATTTTCAAATAGATGTTTTTAATATTGTATGACAGCTCTAAAAGTGATAAGTAGCAGAACAGATTTATACACTTTAGTAGATTGTGGGTTCCAGAGACTTTGTCTTTCAGTTAAATATTATTTTATGATGCATTACACCCACTTAGATTGCTGTATGCTTTCTGTGGTTTTGCCCAGTTGCCTTTAACTGCTGAGTGGCTTTGCTGTTGTTATAGAAGTATTTTCAAATAGTTGCTTTGAATATTGTATGACAGCTCCTAAAGTGATGAGTAGCAGAATAGATTTATTCACTGTCATGGGCTGTGGATTGCATAGGTTTTGTCCCTAGGTTAAACATTAACTCTTCATGAATTAGGTTATGTTCTTCTTGATAAGCTTTATTGCTTTTTTAAAACAATAATTTATTAGGTGTAAAGGGTAATGCATTGATACCTAATCAGGAAAGTTTGTTCCTAGATATACCTTAATGTCAATTTAAAGTTATTTCTTCTTGTAGGGCATGTTTTTTCCTAAAGTCATTCATAGAGTGAGGTACAAGAACTAAGTAGGTATATGTACAAGAGGTTACCATCTTGAGATTATGCCATAGTCAGGATGTTGATTTTTAGGATTTCACTATATTTTAGTACTTTTCTGAGAGGTACTTTGTGATCTTCATGTATAAGGATCACATGAACTTGGAGAAGAAATGGAAGAGGTTTTCTTTGTATCTTCCTTCTATGTCAGTTTCTCTGGGTAAAGTGTTAGGGACAGAGAAGTTGAGGCATCATGAAGTCAGCCCATTCCTGAGTTAAAATGGCTTTGCCCTCAAGTCTCTTGGAAAACCTGGATTGCTTTTCAAAACCTAAATCACTTATTAATGAAATAAACAGAAAAATAGATCCCTCTTCATCAAGGTATGCATTGAAATGTACACCAGTAGGAGTAAGGTTCAGAGAAGAAATCTAAATTAGATGACTGATCAAAAATATTTATATAGGAATACCTTGCTTTTTAGGAAGTGCTCTAACTGCAGTTAGAACACCTAATAGAAAAGAATGGCATGGAAGTAGCCATATATATTACTGTAAAATGTGGTTTCCATATCTCTGTTATTGGCATCTATCTAAAATCCTTGTTTAGGAGTCCTGAGAGTGGCAGCAGTAGAACTTTGCAGCTAAAATTGTAATAATCGAGCTAAATTACTGAAACACTTGATTCCTTCAAAATATCAAAGCAGCTTGTAATCCCATTTTAGTAATCTTGGTTATTAACAAATTCCCATTCACCTGCTGGAAAAAAGAGCAAAACCACAGCCACATAGGTAGTTGCTTGTGATATTTATAACAATTTTTGATAAGGACAGTATATGACTGGAAATGAAGTGGGATTTACTTGTGGTTGCTCTGAAACTACAACAGCCTCTGGAGCGGTTTTGCCATCTAGGCTATGGTCTGCTGGGAATGTCAGCATTTCCACAGTGATGTCCCTCCTCACAGTGTTCTTCCTGGATGGAAAAGGAGTAATACCTCAGAGTCACAGAATGGTTGGGTTGGAAGGGGCCTCTGGAGATGATCTTGTCCAAGCCCCTGCTAAAGCAGGTTCACAGGGAGCAAGTTGCATGAGGTCACATCCAGGCAGGCTTTGACCACTTCCAGAGAAGGAGACTCCATGAACTCTCTGAGCAGCTTGTTGCAGTGCTCTGTCAAGATTTTCCTTGATATTAATTTCAGAAGATTCATAATGACTAGCATTTCATCCAACAAATGGCGTGTAATAAACATAGGGGCTTTTGTGCCGTTTCTCTTTTCTTAAATCGGTCTGGATGTCAAAGAGAGTTATGCACAGGATTGTGAAATATGGAAGCAAACATGGACCAATGTGAAATGATTAGGCAGAGCTGACAGTGGGAAAAAGACTAAAATATGATAGAAATTTTAATATTAATAATTTCAGGCATTTCTTAGAAGTAATCTGTTTGATAAAGTCTTCATAAATTCCAAGATAAATTGAATCAAAACAGTTGTTGGAACAACACCTCATATGTGGATGAGTGAGCAGTATATAGAAATCTCTAACGCAGAACTCCAGTGAATTTTTTTCTTGATTGAATATGCAGCTCAAACAGCACTAGCAAGTCATTTGTAGACAGCACCATGTACTGTAGTTTGCTTGGAATTATGTGCATGTGAGCATCTGACCAGGTTGTGCATCCTGCGTGACTGGTCAGCAAGCCCCTACTGGGCAGAATGAATAAGAGAAAAGCTCTTCCCATTTTTCATACTAGAAGCTTCAACTTCAACTGTATACAGTCTTAGAAAAATGATAAATAATCAGTTAAGAAAAGCAACTTGCTAGCCATGAGAATTTGTAATAGGTGCCTTCAGCTGTTGGATGCCTGCTTCAAGCAGTCTGTCATGTCTGACTCATCTTCTGAAGGCTTCTGGTCCATTGTTGCTGAAAACCCTGGTGTTCCCAGGTCAGTGTCTGCTGAAGAGTGTTTGTTCTCAACACTGACTGTCACACTCAATAATAATGTGAGTGTCTAGTGCTTTACATCTACAGAGACCAAAGCAGATAAATAATGTAATTGAAAGGATGCCGAAGAAATAGATAGATGGAATCTTGCACTCTGAGTTACCAATACAATGCTTTTTTGCAAACTTAGTATTTTATAATTAACATTTTAAAATGAAGTATTGGTTTCCTAATGGGAAAATGGGAATTTTAAATGAGCCAATTCATTTGGTTATTTCATTTTTTTTCAATATGTTCACTCTTACTCTCACATTTATAAGTAATGTAGATAGTATACCACAGAAAAAAAAAAAGTGAGGTTTTAACTAAAGCTTCTCTCTTTATTGCAGGGTTGCAACATTTTGACTATCTAATGCATCTTCCTACAGAATTCCTAATTTTTTATTATGGGTTTCTGGCCAGTTTTACCTTCAGTAATCTTCACTCAAAATATTCTTCAGCTTAAAATGTCAGTCTTTTTTGCATATAAATAATTGTACTTCTTCTTAAGGTTTAGAGAAGTTCTTGTGTTTTAGCCATTGTTATTTTGTTTATTATTTTTTATAGGAGAGTTCTTCCTTTAGTTATCTGATTTCTCTGGTGATTAATTGTTCAGCACCTGATAAAAAGTTCAGTTCACCCAGACTGAATGCTGCCTAGATCTAACGAGGCAGATGATTTAATCTGACACAACAACTCTGTTTTTTCCTTTCTGCAGTCATTTTTCCCAGAGGTATCTCTAGAGGTATGTTGTTCTCTAAGCACGTTTTCTTTATTGGATCGATAGTCAAAAAAATGTTCTTCCCTAAACAGACAAAATTTCAATCATCCAAAGTGGACTACAAGAGCTATTTTCTTATTGCTGATGATTTGAGATAATGAAAGAAAAGGAGAGGACATCAGATAAATGCATGCTTATTAATCAGATATTTATTTATCAGTGGCTGTATCAGTTATTGTAGGGAATACTGCCTAATTTTACACAGAAGAAATATGATTATTAGTTTAACTCTCATTACTAAAACCAAATTCTAATACAGAAAATAAAGCAAACATCTGAAACAGAAAAGAAAAAGGGTTACCAGAGAAGTGAGTTTTGGTGAACATTGAGGACAATTCCTTTATTGGTCATAAACACTACAATATTATGTCAGTAACGCTCACCAGCTGCTGTAGGTACATCAGATCAGACTTTTGTACATCCACAATTTGATCTATTCTTTTGGTACTAGAAGCTCATACTCAGCATTTTTTTCTAGCAGTGTCTCTACAAAGGGCTGGGGTGTCTATTGATATCCAGAAAAGACAGTTTCTGCTGGTGGGAAAAAAGTAATCTATATACAGCCATTTCTTGTCTGTGTCTGAGGAACTTTGAATAACAACAGAACCAAGATTCTGCCTGCATAAGTTTCTCTGATGGTGACATCCCATTCTTAACAGCTGCATCTGAAAAGCAGACAGAGATTTATCTTGTTTAGTGAACCTGATATTTCTGGAAAGCCAAAATTTCTTCAGATAATCCATAATATTCAAGTGCAGTGAGTATTATACCCCTTGGAGAATAAGATCATATTCTTCTCTATAGAGCAATGTAGTCTGTCCTCTTGGAAAGTAATCTATCATCTCAGTAAAGTCCTTGACTATTTTTTCATTAGAAAGAACTTTTTTTTTCCCATACTGAGTCAAATTTTATTTAGCCTGAGGATATACATGTTAAATTTTGAAATTATATTAACATGCCATCTGAGTTACCTCCTTTGAAGTCTGAGATTTAAATTTATGTTTGCAAGACAGTGAGAGTACCTTACTTTCAAATATCAAGTTTGCCACTGAACGCTTACTAAGATCCCAGGGATAGGAGGTCCATCAGAGCTCTGCCTTACTTCACTTGTAACCTGCAGCTGATGATAAAAGGAATTATGCACAGTTTGATTTTTCTAATTTTTAATATGTTCAGACAAAAGTTACTATGTTCGTTAGGTATGTTTATTCAACCTCAATCTAAATTGCATTAGTTTGCCCCTTACTCAGCACAGACCTCAGAGCTCACGTTCTGGCCAATTTTATGGCTAGATAAGTAGTCTGAGATGAATCACGTTACCAGAACAAGAGTAATTATTCTCAGGAGTAAAAGGGTATAATGGAAGGCAGAATAGGATGCTGGAATTGTTGTTTTGCAAGTTGACAATTGAGATATGACAAATGTAGTTCACTTGCTCACAATAAAAATTGATGTAATAGTTCAGCAGTAATGAAGAAGTCGTTAAGACAGGAAGTATTCTCAATCAACCTGATTGCTGACCCATTCAGTGAGAACATGGCTCACCTTTGAGTCATTATTGCAAAAATTGTCATAATCTATTAAAAGTTATACTTCAAATGCTACTAATGTTTCTATTTCCTTCCTTTCCATTATCTTACAGGATTATTATAATAAGCTCACTTTCTGAATGCTAGAATTTCTGGTCTAAGCCAAAAATTGTTAGACTCAAAACATTGCTATTTAAAAGGTAAATCTCATAGTAAAAACCCTAAGGCTAAAGTAAGGCTAAAGATTAATCACAATATCCTTTGTAGATTGACTTAATCTGTGTTTAGGAACTTCACTTTTTTCTGACAGAAACTAAGTAAAGCTACTTTAGCACTTATACCATTTGTTTTCTAGATTCAAAGTAAGTTTTGTGGCTCTTTCTAAATATTTTTCATTTTTTAATAGTTTTCTTGGGGAATTGATATTCAGACTGAGGAGAGGACTCAAAATTGATCTCTGGCAGATCAGAGATATGACAATATCCCTGCCTTGCCCATACTTGAGATCCTACCATTAATACAGCTGAGCAATAATTAGCTCATCTTCTTCTTTTTTTTTTTCAAAATTGAGATATTCACATCAATGATTCTATACAGAAATAAAGATATGAGTGAAATTGTTTACAATTTTTTTTTGTTTTGATTTTGGTGGTTTTCTGGTGGTTTTTTTTTTTTTTTTTGTTTTTTTTTTATTTTTTGTTAGAAGAGCACATTAGAAACCTTTAGTAGTTTTTTTTTTACATTTGAAATAACCATACTAAAGATGTGACCTTCTGTTGTGAGGTCTGGTATGGATTAATACAAGTGGACCATCTCCTGTGGTTTTATTATTCCTTAATTTGCCAACCATAGAAAAATAAACAACATGTTGGATTAAGAGTGAGACTTCAGAACTCTTCCATTTGGTTTGGGGTTATCAAACTAACATTTGGAAAACAATTATCTGTAGTTGTTTGCCTTTATGAATATAGGTGAATATAAAGATGTACACTGTTTTTCCATCTTTGGAAGTTCCCACTTGCTCCCATTTTATCTTTTTTTTTGTTGTTGGTCCTTTCTAAAGATGCAGTAATCTGAGTATTTTCCTTCTGATTATAAACCTGCAGTATCACAACTCTTTGTTTGTAAAAAGAGATTTTGCAGTTAGGAAAAATGATAAAGTGGAACTTTTCATTCACAGATTTTTATTTTTCTAAATCTCTGTAGTGAATATTTATTGAAGCGGTAAAGTACCAAGTTCAATACTGGTGTGTTTTCTATATTCACTAACACTTTCAGACGTCTCTTTGTTGTGTGGTTGCATAGAATAAGGAGGTGTAGGATTGGAGTTCCAAGTACCATATTCAACACTGTCAGTATCACTATTTGGATTAATAAAATTTCTTTTTTTTTTTTCTTGTGAATGGAGGGATTTCTATTATAATTGAAGAACAATAATGGAATTCTTTAGTTATTTTGGTACTAAGTGTTTTGCATTGTTTAAAATATGATGGTCTCAGTAACCACGTACAGGTTATTTGAGCCCAGTTGAAGCTGATTAGAGTCTTGACCTCAGCCTGTTTCTTGAAAGTGAGCTGTAATTGGCAAGTAATTCAAGTCCTTGAGCACTGCCCTTGCTGGGAAGATAAAAGGTGAAAAGCATCCCCCCTCATCCATCAGAGAGTTTGTCAGTTCCAGGCCTTTTCTCAAATAATCACTGAAGGGAATGATTACCTCGCTCCACCACCTGACCTGCTTTGGACTCATATATTTTTCAGCAGCCGACGTGGCTGTGAGGAGCCATCCTGGTGAATGGCACAATTCAACAGGTAGTGAATCAATCTCGTCTGCAGCTGTGTTTTCTAATGCCATACTTTTAAGGACAGATCACTGTTATTGAGTCCTTGTGCAGTTTTTCTCTTTTTCAGTCCTGTGACATCTTGCTCTGAGGTTAAGGAGAGAGTGTGCAATATGCCACAGAAATGAAAGTGTATACTTTGGTATTTCTCCACACTGTGCTAGTTCTCTCTGGGGAAGATTCCCTAAGCAGGAAGGAGTTAATATTCCCGGTAGGAACCCAGAGGTTCAAGAGGAAGCAGACATTTACAACACACACTCTCAGGTGTCAAACAGCATCCATCTTGATCCTAAAGAGGACCAATATTTTATTTACACTATTTATTTTTATTAAGTGGTAGTTAATGGTTCATTTCTTGAAGAATGACTTTGTTTTAATAGATGAACTTCTTTTCTAACTTACAACATATGTTGTAATATAAGTTTAGGAAATATGTTGTAATGTAAGTTTGGAAAATGCTTCCATTTTATGATGTGTCTGATCATTTGAGTGTTCCATATCTCCAAGCATCCCTCCCCAGTGTCCTGGTAGTGTGACTCAGATGGAAGCAGTTAGCAGTTTTCTGGTGAAGGGCAAAAGGAATTCTCTGTGTTAGTAATATTACTTCTCAGATCGCTTCATGAACTTTCCAACTGCTAGATGGCATCTTTCTTTGGACAGCTTGCAGATGCTGAAAGATCCTAAAACATTGAGGGATATCAGGATGGTAATGGCTTAGCTAGTTTTATAGAGTCATAGAATCATTAAGGTTGGAGAAGACCTCCAAGGCTGTTGAGTCCAATCTTTGACTGAATACCACCATATCAACTAAAACAAAGTACTAAATGCCTCATCCGGTTGTTTTTTGAACAATTCCAGAGATGATGACTCCACCACTTCCCTGGACAGCCTGTTCCAATCCTTGACAATCCTTTCAGTGAGGAAATTCTTTCTTATGGCGTTGTAATGCAGCATATTCCAAGGTTATGCTCTATACCCTGCAGTGAATTTGTGTCCTGACAATCACTTAAAGAGGATGGAAGGTTGTTTAGCAGCGAATGAAAGGTACAAGTAAGCAAGTGAAAAGTTTTATTCCTCAAACGTGAAATTGTAGTTAGGCTTCAGCTAGAGATCTCTCAAGGTATAAGAAGCAGATGGATTTAGGGCCAAAGCTTACTAAATTACTGTCCAGTATTTATCCATTAGCCTATGGCTCTCTCTTCAATGTGGCAATGACATTAACAATATAGATAATGACATCCATAATCTGTTTGGGAATGCTCTTACCTGCATCCCAAATAGTTACATTTAGTGTAATAGCTTTGTATACTTACTGCTCAGAGCAACAAAGTAACTTGGAGATGAGATATGTCTTTGCAAATTCCAGTCTCCTCTGAGCCTCCTTTGTGTTTTATTGTCTGGGGCATTATACAGTTTTTTTGTTTATATCTGTCTTGATGTTCTCCCCATGCTTTCCTTTGAAATTATAGTTCTATAGTATAAATATTGATGGACTTTACCTTACATCACATCTGTACAGGCTGCACAACACTTGTGGAACGTGACTTACCAGTTTTCAAATCCCACAGTCCTCTATTCAATTCACATTGGCTACAGCAGATGTGGTTCGAGCACAAATCCTTTTCTAATACAGGGTTTAATTAATTTTATTCTGAGATGACCTCAAATGCTGTGGATTCATAGCCACAGTCTCATGAATTTGATCACTGGATGCCTTAGAGAGGTAATGGTCTTTTGTTTTCATGGCCATTTAAACTTGTGTTTACCTCTGACATTTATTTTGGGCAATGATTGCCAAGGATTTGGCAATAAGTGCTTAGTAACACGACTATAGCCCACAGTTTGTCATCTGGGAGCTACTGTCTGTAGGACACACGCTGGTGATGGAGTGCATAGGCAGAACAGGTTTCCTTTTCACAGTCTGCTTATCAGACTCAGCTGGAAAAAAGCATAACTTTCAAGCCATGCCAAACAAGTATTAGGAAGGAGAGAATTTGAACTTAGTTGGGCTTTCAATGAGAAGAACAGTTGTACTCAAAACTAGTATTTGTGTCACTGTGAAGAGCCATCTTGGCTGGGAGCCTGTCTCTGGCAATGGTGTGCAGAGCTCAGAGAAGCAGTATTTGCTTGTCTTCCTAATTCTCCAGGCTTGTCTTAGGAATTGGTGCTACATTTGCTGCCTTCCATTTGTTTGGCATGGGAAACATGCTATAGACGGTATGGATTTTCTAATATCATACTAGAGTTCCCACTACATCGTGAACTAAAGGGATATAATCCTTCTTGCTATAATCTGCTACAGTTCAGTTATTTATTGGTATAGTGCCTTTTTTACTGAGGTGCCATCTGAATTCAGACTGTGCTTGGCTAGAATGTGCAATCTCCAACTCATCCTTTTTGAGTAGCTATTTCAGCATAGGATATTTTTTGACTTCCTTGATTCTGAATTATTGCAACTGTTTGTAATCATGTTCTGTTTTAAATATGCTATGTGTCCTTTTCCATCAGTACAAAGCAGCAGTGTGGTAATAAGAGAAAGCATGGTGCTGATGTGGCAAACCAGATGTGGAGATGAAGCTGCCAAGATAATTCAGGCCATGAGGTCTCTGCTTTCCGTTCCTCACCAATTCCTGCTGCTGTCCAGCAGCAGCACTGCACTACAGAGTCAGCTCTGGCTGGCTACACCTGGCTAGCAAGTATCTTTTACTTTCATCTCTGGATTAGACCTTCGCTAGTTATATTTCTGGACAGTATTTTATAACAGCAGCAGCATTGTTATTAGTCATCAGTATTTACACTGGGATTAATTATTTTTTGTTGGACAGCTTGGAACTATTCTCCAAAGCAGAACTGGAGAGGAGTTTATAACTGCCCATGTTTTTCTAGTGTAGAAATGTAGGCAGTTCACATGTTGGCTTTTTGGACTCTTTAGTAGATCATCTGGGGCAGTGGGACTACAGCAGCTGTAATAGTCAAATATTTCTCATAGGAAGCAATTTTTTTTTTTTTTATGGCGAAGTAAATAATGATAAATTTGTCCCCAAAAGAATTTGTATGAGCAAATTCTGACATTGTGGTTTCCCAACAACTTGTTGTGCACTATAACAGGACGGGCTGTGCTTTTTGTATGTAACAGGCATACACATGGAAACTGGAAAACTTCCTCCTTTTTAAGGTTTTGATCTGATTGCAACCCCTTAGCTAGTTAGATATTTTCTTTAAAGATGCTCAAAGGCAGGGATTTGAATTAAACAAGTTAATAGAGCCAAACTGGATCCTGGAAAGACTGTAGATGATGGTGATCTTAGGAGCAGAAGATATCCAGCAGCTCTGATTTACTACCATCAACAGAAGAAGTTAAGCCAGGACTTGCCCTAGAATTTCATGTATAAATACCCTTTCTGACAAGCAAGTACATGTTCACTGAGGTTCTGTTCCTGGCAGTTCTAGGAAGAAGAAATGTATATGAAAATGTAAAAAGGCTACCAAAAATTTGGTGGAAATGATTATATCTTTGGAGTTACTAGTTTGTTTTCAGCCTTCAGCATTCCAGTTAAAATTTCAACACAAGTGACTGTCATTTAAAGCTAATGCAGTTTTCATAGATGTCATAGTAAATTTTGACTGACTGAAATAAAAACTGGTAAGGGCTCCACTGTGTTGAGCAGTATTTTAACTCCAGGATATCTATACAGAGGTAATTGCTGAGTCTTTGCAAGAGAAAAGAGAGTTTTTTCCTTTTATGCCTTGCAAGGCATACATAATGGATAATAAAGAGATTGCTTTATAAAGGAAACTCCTTTAGAGCCTAACATGTAATTATCCATTACAGAAATTGAAATACAATTGCTGGACTGCATATGTCAATCTTCCTCTGTTGCCCAACAATCACATTTGGTTTTTAATAGCTAATTTTTGTCTGTCTTCTCTTGGCACAACCATTATATTTCTTGTTCACATTATCTGATTTTGGGCTGCTTTTTACCTTAAAGCACAGATAATTTTTTCAGCAGTTTAGTCTAAGTGAATATTAGCATTTTTATCATGTATTCAGCTTTATGAAGATTCAGCAAGCTTGTACAACAAAACAAGTTGTAGCGTGTCTCTTATTTTCATGGCCTTTTAAACTGAAAAGACATCTCTGGCTTTCTAGACATTTTTTTCATTTGCATTTATCATGCCACTTCCAAAAGCAGCTTCTAAAGTACAGAACAGTTTTAGTTCTAAATAATACATTTATTCACATCTTGAGATAAATTGTATATTTTGGACTTACTGTACATAATTAAAACAGGCACAGCAATTCTTCTTTTTTAAGTGTATCTATTCTAGGTTGCAGAAAATGTCACTGTGTTCCCAGTGCCATTGATAGCACTGTTCTGAAGTTGGGAATTCATTCAGTATTTGTTCTTATTAACATGGAATTACTTTGCATAGCTGTGAACAGTATGGAGGAGGTAGAAAATCAGACATTTCACTATCTTTAATTTTCTGTGACTAAATGCTTATTTTCTAAGTAAAAAGCAAAAGCAAAATCCTTTGGTAAATTTAGCTTGATACTCAGTATATCCTGGGATTATTTTCCCACTCTACTTTAGCAGTGACTACGTTTAAAACTAAAAACAATATAACCAGTTTGAGATTGCATCTGAAAGGAGAAGAACACGTGGTTTAACATGACAACATGATATACTGAAAGGCAAAATGCATACTAGGAAAAGTCATATTTTGGTAAGCACAAGTGTTTGTATTTGTCTTGTCTGAACTGAATAAAGTTAGAAAAGAAGAGAGACGATGATATAAAAGAATTTTAGTAACAATCCCACTGTTTAAATGCACACCTGCTAATTCTTTAAGCAGTAGGTTGCCTTTTTTTCAGAACAGAAAGATTTCTAAATGTTAGGGATAATATTTTCCTTTGTTTGTTAATCTCGTATGTTGATTTATAGACAAATATATATTTCAGTGCAAATAAAAGAAAAAATTCTGGTTAGGATGCGAGAGGTCCTTTAGAATTACCTTTTCCCTATTAAGCCTTTCAATATTATAGACATTTTATAGTTATTAGGTAGGAGGTACACATTACTGGCTGCTAAAGCTGTTCAATAAAGTATTTGTCAAATTGAGTTCTTCAGACATCAACTCCTAAATTTTAAGCTGTGTATTGACTATTATAGTGCTTGCATATGCTAAATGAAGTATATTTTTTTAAAAGATGGAGTAAAATATGATTACAGTACATGCCAATTTGATATTTTAGTTTTTATTCCAGAAATAATGTAGTTTCTATTTTGGAGCCATAGTCTGCAGCAGAAACTATTTTAGAGTCTAGAAGAAATACAAAGGCTTGGTGGCCACTGAGGCATATAAAGAAAAATCTCTATCATTAATTGCTGTTATGCAGTTCTCCATGGGTCTTTTATGTGGAATATTTTACTCAATAATTCAGAAAGTGCAGCTTAAGGCTTAACTCAGGTATCTTTCATATGAGTTTGGATAAAGCTGAAGAAAATTGTTACTGAAAATTGGAAACATGCAAAGAAATTGAAAGTGCTTCTTTTATTTGAAGGAAGTTGCCATTTTGCAAAGGAATATCAACATGCACAAGGCAAAGGAAGAAAGGAAAAGGTGAGTTAGGAACACAATGCTTGTTGTGCCCTTTCCAATTCAAAAGCTATAAATATTAGAAGGACTTGAACAGAATTAATGCCTTGCTGACTGGCTATCTGCTTTGCTATTTTTAGATAGTTTAGCCAGGAGCTCTAAATGCATGTGTACTTAGATGGTCCCAAGAAATTCAACATTCAAGAATATTTCAAGAACACCAAATACTACCTAAGAAGTTGAAACTTTTTAATGTTTATTATGTTTTCCTGAATTTTTCCTCATTTAGATTATTTTTGACAGAAAGGTTGTCCTAAGGTCAATTTTATTTTTTAATTATTTTATTATTCATAAAATCTGTGTTTGGTTTTCCAAATATGGATCTGGAATGAAATGTGTTAACAAATGAGTAACTATTTGTTGTTAGCTTTTTTCTTTTTAATTTTGAAGATTTAAGTGTAGAATTGAAGATTTTAAATTAGTGCCAAAGTCAGCTTTATGTAATATTTCATAATGGGTGTAATATAAGACAAAGCAAAGTGCAGCAAGGTCTTGAAGGGGAAACATAAGCTATTCAAATTCCTGTGTAGGTTAATAACTAAGGCTATAAAAGAACATTCTATTTATCCTAATAAAAAGTTTAGAATTCAGTTTATTAAAAACTATATATTTTATTTTGTTTGTTCCTTATTAGAAAGTGTATGAAATTATGCATGCCTTTTCCTCTTTTTAAAGGCAGCAATAGATAAAGCACATTCCACATGACATATTTAGGTTTGATTTGGTGTGTTTTTTCTATGGTGCACCAATTTCTGATACATGAGTTTCCATTATTCTACCCTAGCCCCTCTTATTTCAATGTTGAACTCATTTTACAGAGACAATGCCAATCCATACATATGTACCATATATAAACCACAACATTTGGTTGGTGGTATCTAAAATCTGATGACAGGAGTGAACATTTAGCTCTGCACATGCAACTTTGGATGGTTGTGAGTCTAAATCAAGCATTTGTGCCAAATGTTAGTTATCTGTTAATCAGCTCAAATAAACCTGAATCTCAGTATTACATGGCACATAAAAAGGGGTAATTTTTGCTTCACAGATAGTCAACATTATGGTAGGATTAAAATTCCAGAGTTGAGCTGCTAGGAAGCTGAACTGGAACAATATTTTTAGTCATACAAGATAGAGATATTGGTGTTTTTAGAGAGCATTGTTTTGCTAGGTTTTAATTTCTCTATTCTTTTACCTTTACTCATAACAGAATTGATGAAGTATCTAGTATGATAGATAGCTTGGGAAAATGTAACCAAATATACAATGCTGTTCTGGACAAACTGATTACTTTTTACAAATTGGATAGAGGAATAGGAGTTCTTTTTTGATCCTTTGTAAAGGAATCTGGATCTCACCCAATTTCCCTTCTGGCCAACAGACTGATGCACTCACTCCACCAATTCATTTGAAATGCAGTCTCAACTTTTCTAGGTTGAATAAAAAAATGAGACCTGTGCAAGAGCAAAGTTTCAAGGAGATTAGACTGAAATAATGCTTCCTTGCTTCTCTTTACCATCAATAACTAAATTATAAAATAGCCATCATAAAAAAAAGAGGAGAAAATACTTTTGATTTTCAGAAATCTGTATCTTAACTCACTTGTAACTCTCATCTACCCCTTACTTAAGGTCAGGCTGGATCTTTGACCATGAACTTTTCCTCATGCATTTTTCCTGAAAGAACTTTGGGATTCCTAAATTTCTTGTAAATGATAGAGTACTGTTGAATGTATAATGATCTTGCACTAGTAAGATGCTGTGTATCTATTTTTTGTGCTTCTCTTTGGTGTATATCAAGAATTTAACTTAGCTCCAAGTGAAAAGAAAGTAGAAAGCAAAGCAAAATGAATGAAATATCCCAAGCCATGAACAGTTTTAGCACCAGTCCAGGCAACATTCCCAAATTGGCATGATACATACAATATGTCATCTGTCAAGCTGTTGGATTTTGTGACCAGCAATTCATTGTTAACCATCTGCTTTCCTCTTTTTCACATCATTTCATCGTTTATTTTAAGTTATGTTAACAAAATATTACTGACCTAATGCACATTGGAGTAAATTAATAGATGTTTCTAGGCTAGGAAGTTTTTACAACTGTGTCCTTGACCCATGGCATATTTCACAGTGCTTAATTAGCCAGATCTATTAGCCAGCAAATCTCTTTACAGAAAATCCATGGAACTAAAATGATCAGCTTCTGCAGCCGTGTACCTAACAACATTTTAGTGTAGATGGGAAAAATTCTAAAGAAATATGTAGATTATATCAGCATCAATGTGAAAAATTTATTTTTATGCAAAATATTTTATCAGGCATCATGTCAATCAAAATTCATCTGCACCAAAGTTTCTCAGAGCTCAAAAAAGTTCCCTTCAATGGGACCTTCAAGTAATTGTAGTTAGGATGCTCAGAGGTTTCATCTGCTTTTAGAAATGTAGTTATAATTGTAAGCCTTACATATAGGACATTGTAGTTACATTTCAAGACAATTTTTATTTCTGGTGAATATGGTTATAAATAATATTGCCTTCACAGCTGTTGATCTGGCCCATGCACTGAGGCCAGTGGCCAGCTGGGGTAGCAGTGTGGGTAGCAGCTGGAGAAGCTCATGAGTAGAACAAGAAAACAAGAAAAGTGCAAAGTCATTTATGGACATCTGACTGCTGATTTAAAAGAGGTATTAGAAATACGCTTATTGGCTGTCAGGAAAAAGAGAAAATACACATGCATTCATGACTTGCATTATATTTCTGATTTTGACTCTGGGTTTCAATATACTATTGTATTTAAAAAAACAAAAAAAACCACCCAGCAGTTAGTGTTTATACTGTGTGTTCCTTGCAATCTACAGGAACTAAGCTCAAGTCAAATACTAAAATATATGGCAGAAATCCATGTGACATTTAAAAGCTAAACTTAATTCCAGATAATCTGGATATCCTATAACTGAAGTAGATTAATGTTCTTTGAAATGAAAGCAAAATCATAAATCTTTATGGGTAATTGTGAGGTCACTGTAGTTTTTCAGTATGTCATTTAGGCATATTGAAAAAGATAGATTATAGCCTTATAATTCTATTAATTTGGAGGGAGAAGAAGATATTACCAAGAGTTAGGGATCATAAATCTAGTTTTTTTAAATGTTTAAGCATAAATAGTAAAACTTCCAAAAGTCTTTGAGTTAGGAAAATAATTTCCTTGACTAATTTTTGGCCCTTTTTTCATTTGTTGAATACCCTGGATTTGTTGAGTCTGCGTAAGGAATGCAAGACTGAGTCATTTTCTTACCAGTGGTTTTCCTTAAACAGGTCTGTGAGCATCTGTAGAGACACTGATCATTAAACTGGAGAAGCAGATGTACCAGCGCTCAGGGGAGGCTCACCTTTCTCTCCCACAGCCAGTGCAAAGTCACGTACCTGGGAAGAGTGTGACTTACTTTTCTGATGAGTCAGTCAATATCAATTGACTAGATTTATATAAAGATGTAGTCTTGGCAAGACAGATTGGCTGAATGCAGCCAGGTTTTGTCGTCTTCAAATGCCGTGTCAAGTGTCACCCTCTCACGTGTGTATTGATGTGAAGCATCGAGTTGTACATTGAAACTCTTGACTTCCTACTGCTTCATCTCAACAATTTGTACAACTTGCTTTCCCTGAAGGCATTAGTATGGGAATTGTTCCTTGAATGTGTCTGTGTTCTGGGATGCAACTGAAAATAGAACAATGTGACTTGTTTCCTCATTCCTTGCTTCATACTTGAAATTGTAGCCGTGACATCTCTATGGAAAACTGCCTTTCCTCAATTGACTCTAAGGAAGGTACTATTTCTACTCTATAGAAAAGAGGTTTACTTGACTTTTTTAGACAATAACAAATTTTTCTTCTTTGTTCTCTCAAAGTCATCTCTCTATTTTGTTACATTTACTCATATTGCAGCTGCCTGCTTTACTTGTCTCTTTTCCTGTATTCATTCAGTATTGCTCTTTCTCCTCACTACTTCTTTTGTTTTATTCTCCAAACTTCAAAATTGCTTATGTGTTTACATCAAGTGTTTTCATACCAAACATTTCCTTTAGTTCCAAGAGGTAAGTGTTCAAACTTTTGAACTCTGCTTGTTGTATGTAACTGGATATTAACTCTCTACATTCACATTATTGGTATCCACCTGTAGCCTTGAGAATAAATGCTCTTATTGCACGTAGTTTCTCATTTCATACAGCCCCTCCACCAATAGTAGTTTGTTACATTTGGGCTTTCAGTTGTCAAGATTGGCTTGCATTGGTAAAGATAGACTTTTGCTTAAAGCATGTTAGATGTCACAAACACTTTATCCTAGTGGCAAATATAGATAAATAAAATTAACTAGCTAAGTGGCTGACCTCCAGTAGAATAGATATTGTTAATCAATCAAAATTGTTTGTGGCTGGGGGACTTTTCAATAGAGTTTAAATCAAGGATATTGCTCCATTTATTCTGACCTTGATCTCTGCTTTGTTTTATTTTTAGTTTCCTGGGCATTAGTTACAAATTAACATTCATTTGTCCTTCTTTGTCCTTACTGCTGAATTCATTCATATCAGGTGGAGTTTATATAAGTCAAAACCACACATGTACTCTGTATTGAAGTGTCTGTAGTCACCAGTGAATATCTGAGGGCTTTGAGACCCTTCTCAATTGTAAACACCTCATAATACTCAAATGTGGTGCCATAATGTCCAGCATATACTAATTGCAAATCCTTGTGGGATTTTGTGGTATTCTGGCACTTCTGCTTTGCTGGTGAAACTCCAAGAAGTTTAAACTTTCTGAACATTTTTACCTTTTCATACATCTGTTTAGTTGTTAGGGCTTTAAAACAGAAAATGAAGTGCAGTTTTAACAGTATTGATCAGTGATTGCTTTGTGACTTGGTTGTACAACATCAATGGAAATTAGATTTTAATGTTCTTGCAAAAATTATTCAGTTACTTATGGAATTTCTCATGGCTGAAGAAGCCAGAGATTTTTAAATTACATCAGACACTGTTGGTCTATCTCCTCTTTCATGGAACTTCTTTTATACTTAGGCTTTCATTTAATTATTTGACCTAAGAAATCTGAACTTTCTAATTTTCTAATAGCATTCTGGATGTGTTCAGCTTTCTTTTAAGACCATTTCAAATAATTTTATTGCTACTAACTGTTTCTTCAGGTTCTGCCATGTTTTTCATACTTTTCATTATTGCATTGATTGATCAGTTTGAAGTGTTTCCACCTCTTGGCCGTTGTGTGAGCTGACAGAGCACCTCATGCTAAGGTAAGTAGGAAACTCCTCCCTGAGTGAAGCTGCAGTGTCTGTATTTCTTTCTGAGCTCTTACAGAAAGAACTGAAGGAAATATCTGTATCATCCACATTTTTTCAAAACACTGAACTGACTGTGAGTGCCCTGCCAAGCTGACAGAAGCCCATGCAGTGCAGCAGTGTGAGGTGCCCAGCAATCCTCAGTGGTCAGAGTGACTTTTCATGCTCCAGCTTCATTACCAGTCTTTCTAGAACATGGGGACATTGTCCTTAATGTTAAATAGATAGAAATTCTTTCCAGAGAAAAAAGACAGTACCCTGAGAATTTCATATATATACAGCTCTGTAAAAGGAAGCCATGCAAATGGCAAATAGGAGAAATTCAAGGTATTTTATGTTTTGGAGGAATGTGAAAAATAACCAGAAATGTCTTTAACCACAAAGCTACAGAGTTAACTTCATGCTCCTAAAGTGGATTCATTACTAGTCACTGAAAGCTTTCCCTTTGGTCCTTAGTCAAAACCAAAGTCAAATATCAAAAGATAGTTGGTTTGGTGGTTTGGTTTTTAGACAGAAGTTTAGTCCAGGCCCTTCTGCCTTCTTTATACCACTAATCTGAACATCACCACAGCTATTAGGTTTGTTTTACTACAGGTTTCAGAGCAAAGAAAATTAGGGTTGTCCATACTGAAGCACAGAGCTGTCAAGCTGGTATGGTCTGTTCAAGAGATGTAAAAATGAGTGACTTTGAGGTCTCCAGAGTAATGGAATTGCAGCATTATTGTACCCATCTGAGATAATTACACACACAGTCCATTTGCACTGCTGCACCATGTCTTGGTGCTTAAGATGTCAGGGCTCACGTGAGCTGCCAACTGAGCTATCCAAAAGCTTTATTTAGAGATGCTGTACAGTTAAGCAGATGTTATTTTCCTCTTCCTACTATGAATAAGCACATTGTGAAAGTTTGCTCTTTAAGATTTTTTAATTTACTGACTGTTTCTTGTTTTAATCAGATATTTTGTTTGCCCCTTCCAGACCTTGGCTTCTTCTCTTTATTTATGTATGTACACTCCGGGTAAAGCAGTGTGAATAATAAAACATGGACTGAAAGGGATCACATTTCTTTTACTGTTGGAATAGTTGACCACATGTGCAACACTTCAGGAGCAGAACTTCCTGACTTACAGCTTTAGAACAGAAGCTCTCTCCCAGATGAACTGGAAGCTTCACTGAAACTGAAACCTTGCATTTGAATTTTTTACACAGCGAACACAACTGTTATTCATCTGAAACCAATGCATCATTAAAAAAATAAAAAATCCTTTTGATTTTTTCATATAACCTTTTGTCCTAGAAAAATGGGGCTGTAGCTAAGCTTTCAGTTCATAAAATCAGAAAATCATAGAACATCTTTGGCTGGAAAGAGCCTCTGGAGATTATCTTTTCCAACCTGCTGCTCAAAATTGGACTAACTTCCTAAAACAAAGTTGGCTGGGGCCTTGTTCAGTTAAGGTCTGAGTATGTCCAAGCCCCTCTGGGCTGCCTGTCTCAGTGTCAGAGCAGCCTCATAGTGAACAGTTTTGTCCTTCCATGTAATCAGAATTTTCCTTGTTGCACCCTGTTTGTTAGCCCTCATCGTTTCTTGTCATGCTTCCAAGAAGAGCCTGCCTTCACCTTGTCACCAGCCACCCGCTGGGCAATGGAAGGCATCAGTTATGCTCTCCTTTGCCTTTTGTGCTTCAGGCTGAATAAAAGCAGTGCTTTCAGCTTCTCCATAGCCTAGCTTTGGAAACTTCCCACCCAGTTCCACGGAGTGGTGCAATGGAGGTTGCCTTCAGTGGTCCTTAGCTTCCCTCTGGACGGCACATCTTCTGCCATGAGCTGTAAACTCACTTTGGCACTGGCCCCAGGGACCATAAGCCATTGAACAGGTGGGATCAGGAAAGACCAAGACAAAGAAGGTATTGAGTAACCCAAGTTTTCATCTTTGTTATTACCACAAGGATCAATTTTATGGTTAGAAATTACAAAGATTTTGTTGATTTTGTTTACAGACATTAACTATTCTTTACAACATTCTTTTAAAGTGGAAGCAGAATTAACGACTTCGATCTGAACACAGAAAGCACAGAGAAATAATATTTTTGAATCAAGTTCTTTAAATAATGATAATATTTAGAAAGCCACTCTTATTTTATTAGCAGTGTTATCAATAAATTTCCATTCAGTGTAATGGAGGAAGAATCAATACTTAAATACATTTCTAATATGAAGATTTGCAAATTCTGACGTAGTTAAAAATCCTGGCATATATTTGGGTGTATCACCTCCAAGTATTTGTACTTAGCACTGCAGAAGAGACAAGTTCCCATGAATACCAGAATTTTGCAACTGTTCTGCTGTACAACATTGGCCTTAAAGGTTATGTTTTAAACATACTTATATTTGTGGAAACTCTTCCTTATCAAGAAGTCATCAATTAGCCATGTTTTACTATAGATTTCTGCATTAATTTATGCTACAATAATTATGCTACCTTTTGAGTTACAAAACTCAGAAAGAGTTTGAATTTAAACGGTTTTGTTTTAGCAACTGATGCTTTTCAACAAATAACACTAATTCACTTGCACTCCATTCTTTAATTTAGAGATATTATAACTTGTATGAAAACTGAAGCTGCAACAGGTGTGGTCTCAGGGGATGCTTGAATAGTTTTGATAGGTGTTGATCACTAAATCCCTTGATTACTATTTCATCCCCACTCTGCCATTATCTGGCATCTGTTGTCTTTCTGTTTTTGAAACATTTTCAGTGTGTATGGAGCTACTGGCCCCAGAGATGCAGTTGTTGAGAACTGACATTTTATGCAGGACAAAATAAGGGGAGTCACAAGTTGATCAGGTTTCACAAAGTTAAATCTGCAGCATTAAGGGTCTCTCTTGAGTATTTCAGGCTCCTGTTGTTAAGGAAAAATATTCGAAGGCATGAGAAAGACATCCTGAATAGAGGTGATTTTGAAAATTAGGAAATTCCTGCATCTTTATGTTTAGTTAGATATACTTCCTAGAATATAATTCATTTTCCAACCATTTTAAAATTACTTTAATTCCTGTGTTAAAATAGGCTTTCAAATGTGTCTGTAGGCTGTCAAATGTGTGTAGGAAAAAGTTTACTGACATATTTTCAAGACTGACTTTACTATGTGTTTACAAAGCTGCATCTGCTGTGTGAAATCACACTGCTATATATATTTACTAAGCTGAACATCACACATTGATATGGACAGCTTTTTATAATTACTCTAGCTAGATGTAATGCAGCTATTCAACAGCACACTCTGAGCTGCAGTAAAATGCTTTGGAACCATGAAATTTCATTGATACTAGTAAAAATGTCCAATAAATATAAATCTCAGGTTGTTGCACTGTTGCTCACTGTTGCTTACTGAAATTTCATTATTCTTTTCATTGACTGAAGCTCTTACAGGTGAAATTTTGCAAACTGATCTTTTAGAGAATTATCTCGTGTTACCAATAAAATCACTGGAAGGTATTATTACATAAGGAGTTTTTCTTGTCTACTTTACATGTCCACTATCAAAACCAACCTCAATCCAAACTGTGGAGAAGAGCATGAAGCTGTTTAAACATTTTCTTCCCCCCGGTTTCATGGACTCTTTATTACTTTTCAGAGTATTAAGAATGACCAATATACTTTTGAGCAAGGTGTTTTACCCACACCTGCAGTGCACAGGGCAGTGTATGCAGGGATGTTTGCTTGCTCTCTGGTAGCAGGGAAACTGCAGTGGTGATTAGCTGAGCCTGAGAAGAGAGCAAGCAATGCTGAGTGATTACACCTGCCAAGAGATAATCATCTGCATGAATTGTGATGGCTTCTGTGATTTCTTTAGTAGTCTCCATCCAGCTGCATATAAATATTACTTAGAGAAAATGTCATTCAAATGATGCTGCTGACAAGGTCATTAGATCCTGCAGATTATATTGTTTAGGAACTTCACAGCAATCTTTTGCAGCTTATGAGTCCAGCTTTACTACACGTTACAAAATGAAGAAAAAAGAATAGACGAAGACAAGAGAGAGGGGAGAAAAAGACTATGACATTTAAGACTATCCAATAGCAAACTGTTAGTAAACGGTTTTATAAAATAATTGGCTACTAGGGTATCATTCTAGAATTGCACTAGGCTATCATTCTAGAATAAACATCTTTGTTTATGTAAAGATCCATGACAGCCAGGGCAATTTTTTAAGACAAGTAAGGTCATACATGTTTTTCACTTGCATCCTTCTTTTGCAGACTTCTGTTGACAGTATGTGAAAATTCAGGTACATTTTCATCTGTATCTACAAAAGAGCAGTTGCCTTAATAACTAGTTTAATACAACTGTGGCCCTACTTGCAACTGTACTGCTAAATTCTGTGCAACCAAACCAGGCGAATTAGAGAATAAAGGGAAGGATAAGACAATGCTCTTGCCTCTTTCCAGGGAAAGGATTGTGTAAAGATTCAGCAGTCCTAGTGACTCACTATGTTTGGCTTTAGAAAAAAGTCTGTGTTATGAAAACTGAGCTTTTACATGTACAGCTCTAATGCAAGTGTTTCTTTTCTTATGATTTTGGATTTAAAGAGTGCCCTTGGTTTATATGCCTTTTTTTTTTTCATACACACCCAATGGCAATTTTTTTTATACCAACCCAGTGTCCTTCCAATATCTTTTCTAGGTTAAATATATCCAGTACTTTAGTGTTTCCTGCTAGGTCAAACTTCACAGTCCTTAAATCTTCTTCTAGCCATACATCTTCTTGCTGTCTTCCAATCTCTCTTTAAGCTGTCAACAACTTTCTTAGAACTAATATTAGAACTAATAAAATGATATTATAGATTAAGAGAAGGATCAATTTTTGTATCTTTCTCTCAGACAGTGCATCCCACTGCTTAAAGGGGATTTTAAAGAAATATAATCAAAAATTACCAAAATGAAAATTGCTTTTATAATTCATTAAATGAAATGCTGTTTGATCCATCAGATTATCTTTCAGCTACATTTATATGGATCTGTGAGCATATTTTGTACTTTCATTAACCACAATTCCACACAATAATAAATGCTACTCAAACTGTAGCATTTATTGTCTACATTCTGTAATTATGAAATGTATTAAAAAATCTTTTTCATCTAATAGTATGCAGGGACATTAAATAGCAGATCAGTGAAGTAAAAATAGTGAATAACTTGCTAATTTGATCTATTAAGCTGTTTTCCTTCTCAGAGAACTGTGTTAGAAAGGAGAATTAAGTGGTAGCTGTGAGAACTTTCCATAACCTTTCACATGCCTGCAGTTCCAGACCATTCCCATTCTTGTGCCAGCATCAGATGTTTCTTGTGAAGCACAAGTCATCTGTGGCAATTAACTGGAACCTTTTCAATATCAAGGGCTCTTTCTGATGTTCACTCACTTCAGTGTTTTAAAGCAAATACCAGCTTAATTATCAGTGACCTGCCATTCCTTGAATGACACCTGAAAAGAAGAAGGTATTTAATGGAGGAATAAGTCCCATCAGACCATGAGTCTGACTTCACTCTGTTTTACACAGATATAAAATGCTTCTGTCACCCTTAGCACTAATCCTGATCACCTCCATCTTTAACAGGCCCTGCTCTTCATGCTATACATTAGTCCATGATCCCTGCTCAACCTGGGGGATAGAGGAAATAAATTTTGAATGAGGAAATAAATTTTAGTTAGGAATAAAAAATTAAAACATCAAAAAGAAATGTTCCTTTGCATTTCAAAGCCAGGTAGAATTGAAGTCACAGTTACATAAACCCCTAAAATTGAGCTGCAGAGCCAGTAACTTATAAATGTTCTACTTCCATATGAGCATACTGCATCATAAATTTCTCTTTATATTAAGTCTTTCCAGTTGTTTTGTGTTGTCTCCTTAGAGCAGCTTTGCTTCTAGGTATACTAAATGATGAAGAAAGGAATGGATGCAGGGACAACTTATAATGGTAATCTTTCAAGAATTAATGACTATATTTTTTACAGTCATAAACAATAATTCTCTTATATGCCTATATTTAATTATTTTTTTCTATCTAGGGAAGGATTTCTGGTGCAAAAACCACAGCCTTGTCTTTCCAAAATCTTCTTTTCATTCACAGATCTCATATAGAAAATTTCAAATTAAGCTGAATTTAATAGGAAAAATCAGCACTTTAATTATACTTTTAATTTTCACAAAATTAGTTTGGGTGAAAAAGAATATAAACAAGTGTCTCCTTTGCTAAAAGCCATTGAGCTTCAGATTTTAAAAGACTTATCTGCACTTTATTAAAAAAAGTTCACCCCCCATCTGCTTTTTAGCTTTCATTATGTGCACCTGCCCAATGTTGCCAAACAAAATAATGAGAAAATATCTCTCAAAGGTAAAAAAATTTCATGGACTTGAATACAAAATTAATTCTTAATAGAGATTATAGAAAAAAATATTTATCTCTACTGAAGACAACGTGTTTTCTAATCTACTAGAAGATACACATTTCTAAATTGCACCCATTCTCTCTGGGGAATGTCCTTTAGATATTCAGCTCACTGCTGAGCAGCAGAATAGTTAGTATGTTAAGTATTCATACAGGCAATATGAACAAGATATTACTTTTGTAACAGTTCTAAGAAATATTTCATGTCAGGAAAACCGTACACGGCTCATCCCTGATTACAAGACAAGGACACAATTCACTTAAAGTGAACCTTGAAGTCAATGGCTTTGAGTGAGTGCAGGTTTTCCTCAGGAACGAAAAAGCTTGAAGAGTAATTTCTGTAGAACATTACACTTTATAAGCTCTCCAGTGCCTTAGTAGTTTAACTTTTCTGTTGTGCATTTACTTCCAGAAGTTGACTTGGATTTGATAGCCTTGAATAATAACAAATTGTTTTGTCTTTCCATAAATCTTTGGTATTTCAATGGAGAGCACAATGTTCTGGTTTTGTGATTAGGGTTGATTTTGTAAGACCATGACTTACAGGAGCCCTAAGGCACATTTTAAAGTGAATCTTACTCATTTCTGTGCAATTAAGGCAGTAAAAGGTTTAGTCTGTAGGCTATATATTAATTCATATCCCTCTTCAGTAGGGTGAGGGCTTTATAACCATGGCAATTTTTTCACATTGCAATTTTAATTCTTTTCCTTTAGGATAACAAATTAGCTAGCAAGTCTTGGACCTATTTTCTCTGTACAGCCATGCGTTGGAATGACAGAAGCATTAGTATTTTCTTAGACTTGTTATTCTTCTAATTAGAATAAAACTTTCCAGATCTGGCAGAATACATTTTTAATACAAATCACTTACTTATGGGACTGCAAAGACTGCAATATAGACAACATTTATAGATAACACAGAAAAACATGTTAACTGTAAGTGTGCTTTTTATTGGTCTTGGCAGAGCTGTCGCTTGGAGCTTTAACAAAATAAATGAGTTACTGTTTGCCATCTTGCAGACAGAAAGCTGAACCATAAGAAAATGTACATATTGCCCTAAGCTAAACATATGGAGCCAAGAAATATTACAGAAAGTGATACACCCTAAAGTATGTAGTTTGGTAGTTGCTCATTTAAAAAGATTTTACATTTTCTTACAGTAGTACAACATTTTCTACTGACCATTGCAGTAAGTTAGGAACAATTAAAGTACCACTGCAGAGATTTGGATGAAAATGAGCTCTTTGCAGAGAGAACTGCAGTACTCTGTAATTGTTTTACATCTGAGCAGGTGGATCTGATCCAGCTCTTGCTTTGCTCAGGTGAATGCAATACAGAGGTTTTACATAAAACCAGCAAAATTTTTCCCACTTAAATGGATGATTGCTTGCTACTAGGTTTAAGAAGAAAGGTTGACTGAGTTCTGAGTGGTCTTGGGCTGTCCTGCAGCCCGGGTGTGGGGGAGGCTGGGAGCCAGCATGGGTGCAGGCACTGATGGTCAGGTCAGCCTTTCTTAAAGGCTGGGGCAGACCCAAACAGCAAGAGCAAGCTCTTGGTTTACAGTGCTTGACTGCTAAATGTCTCTCAAAAGGCACATGCTTATCATGCTAATAGCAAAAAAAAAGACAGAAAGGCTTGAAAATGAAGTGGGTTAGTTGCAATCTTATATTTTAGAAGCACTTGAATACATAAAATGTTTGTAGTTGCCCATGTGAAAGCAGGTGGCATTGCCAGTCCAACTCCAAATGGGCACCTGTTCCCTAACTAGAAATATTGTCATCTTCAGTACAGAAGCCAAGAAGTGGGTAGAAAGGAAAGCTGAACACTTAACATTTGCTCTGTGTATGCTAATGTCTGTGGAAGTAGTGAAACTTTTCTGTATCCTGTGAAATATACTCAGGACTCTGTTTCTGAGGTAACAAGTTTAGTATTTCTCATTTTTCATGATTTTTAAACTTTTTCATCGTTAAAGCTCCCAGGCTCAGGAAAACTACTAAAGTCATTTATTGTAAAGTTAAAATGAGAACAAAGTAATCAATGCTGAAAACATTGCTCAATCCAAAATAATAGATATTCACACTAATTATATAAAAGCAAGCCTCTTTATAAACATATGGAGCATGAGGTTTTCTTTTGATTTTGGATTCTTGGAATGCTTGAGAATGTTTTAGAAGTGATTATATAGGTTTTAATACAATATTATTTTTTAAACAGAATTTTGAATACCTGGCACTACCTGCAGAAGTCAGTATGTTGTAAAGCAGAGCCTCAGTTTACAAGTCTGTGCAGTGAAATGAATGCTGAGATGGTAAAGGACAGGACTAAATGTATTATAAGTGTTGAATTGCTACACAATCAGATAAAAAGCGTTAAAACAAATGTTCTTGGGGAAGAGTTTCTCATTGTTTATTCCTTTTGGACTTGAAGACTTGGCAAACTTGCTGTGTAACGCTGCCTGCTGTCCCAAAAATTGCTTTCTTCTTTTTTCTTAGTCTAACTCAGGCTCTGATTTATTGAGCCAGAGAAGGATAAGGCAGCTTTAGCTCTTCCATTAACAGCAGCTGGGGCCTACATCATATAATGTGTGAATGCACAGCTTCATCCTACCACGTCTGAGCTGCAACAACCCACAATCTTTGCCAGTTCTGCCATAACTCTGTAGGAGTTATTTATGCCAGATAGCTCCTTAATTCTTTGTTTCTCTGTTTCTTTTCTCTGTGATATTTTTGCTTTAATTTTACACTGAGGCTAAAATTGAGGAAGGAAACTGGTGTGTACAATGCTAGCAAAAAACAATATAAAAACCCTCCTTATTTTCTCTGGTATGCTAAGGAACCTCAGAGAACAGACAAGGGAAAAATGCTTTACTAACATCACTGAATCTTAAAAATCACACTCTGAAATCATCATGAAGAAATAAATACATAATTTGGTCAATGGCAAAATTCTTAAACATCTGTTTGTGTATTGGAGTTAATGCATATAATTCAAGTTACTTACTTTCTAGTTACTAACCTTAGTATAATCCATGTATACATGACTTTTACACTAATACATTCTGACAGCTGATGCAAAGTATTCTCATTAACTTTGCTTCTGAGCACCACATCCAGGACTGCTTTTGTTGGTGAGACTCAGCCAACTTTCATATCAAGGTAGGCCGCTGGCTGTCATGTTCTTACCAACTACTCTTAAATTTCTCAGTCAGCTTTTTGTTTCTTGGGCTGTTTCAGTCAAAGGGAAGATAGATTTTCTGTGCCTTGTAGGAGGCAAGAATTCACCTTCCTCCCCTTCAGTCTGCAGGGCTTCTCTGGTGCTTTGTTTATCACCAGCAGAAAGAAGAACAGGAGTTATAGGCCACTTTCAAAGGTTTTTTTCTTAAAGGAAGGTATGATATGTAATTTGCTTTTTTGGCCTAAAATGATGCATTGGGATAAAAGCCACTGCATCCAAATGGTTTTTCTTAGCTGCAATGTTAAAACTCTGTGTTTATTGGGATATTAAGTGAATAACCCAGCTGGTTTTTCCTCAGAGATACATTAGAAAAAAGCTCCCATTTTTAGCTCAGTGTTTTTCTAAGCTAAAATTTTTGAAACTCTTTAATTCAGATAGTGTTAAAAGATGGAAAATGTAAAAAACCCCTTAATTTCTGCATTGTAGTGAGAGCTGAGATGGAGAGAAAATTTGCAGCATGTTATTTCTTCACTTCTGGTAACACCTGTTAAAGAGAAAGTGCTGAGATTTACAGCATATTAGAACACTTCAGGCTTTTCTGCAGCAGTTGTAGAGTTCTGTTTGTTATGTTGCAGATAAGCCAGAAAAAATTGCAGCTATAAATAAAATGGCATTTAATGTTTTTATTTTTCCTTGCAGTGCCAGCACATAAGATAAAGTGAGCATTACCTTGTGGGAACTAATGTTGAAAGGCAAGATACTTTGGTCTACAACAGTATTATAAGTCTCATGTTGTGTGTTGCAAACATTGCTACGTTCTCTTCTTTGCTTTCTTTAAGTAGAACACTTGACATTTTACTTATTAAATTGTAAGTCTTCTAACTTAGCCAGGGTAGCACATCTTGACAATAATAGCAGTATGCAGTAACACAGTTCTGAAGTTTCAGGCTATGCTTAGACCATCTTGATTGCCTGAGCAATGAGGTCAAGTGATATGGAATGGTTTGTGTTCATATTTTGCAGGTTGTAAGAGACAATTCACATCCATATTACCTATCATAGTCACAGGCTTGCCATGCATTCAAGCCATTTGATTACTTTTTGCATCCTCACCAAATTCCCCCAAGGAAACTTCCTCCCTGTCTGAGGGTCACTGGTGAGATCAGGGTTGTTGGGAGCCCTTGCCGTGTTTGTGCTTGGTCCTGAAGCAATCTGCACAGATCCCTTGGCTGCCAGCAGTGGATTCCTTCATGGCCAGTGCAGAGTGTGCCTTTGATAAACTGACCCCAAGTTCAGAGTCTCTCACTATGGTCTGCTAAGCCCTTCAAAACTTGTGCAACAAGGTTTTCCACACGAGCTTTACATCACCAGTGGCTGTGGGGGGATAGGAAATGCCAGGGTGCCCCTTTGTGCTGAGTAAGAGAGGGTGAATTTCCCTGGGCAAGTGCTTGGCTCCTAGAAATGAGCAAGGAAAGCCCATCCTCACTCACTGTCACTTTGTTCTCACCCTCAGCAATGTCCTGAGTGTGTTGGCAGAGAGGATACCAAAGGTATCTAGGATCCCACTGAAGGCCCAGGTTATCACTGCTTCATCCCAGGCACCCTGGAAGTTTTAAGCTTTTGTTTATAATGTTTGGAGGAATTGAATTTAGGAATTGAATTTCCACTGAGAGCTTTGTATTTTTATCCCAAACACACCCTGAGAACATATGATAAATAACACTTAACAGCATGGCAGCAAGTTTTCCCTCTTCTTTCAATTCCCTTTAGTTACATTTCTCATCTCAGCATACTTTCATTCTCTCCATACATAAATTTGGAATGGTTACCATACCTCTTAATAGGATGGAGCCAATCAGTCACAAAGTAAATCATAACAGAAAGTGATAATAGCAAAAGCATTTGAGTTCTTTCATTATGTCTCCTGGAGTACTCATTTAAAACTACTGAGTCTAACCCAGAGCACAGTGCAATTTGTTCATCTTTTTGCTTCACACTGAGCTCAGACTTCAGTGAGACAAAATGGTTTATCAGCTTGAGGTGAGAGGTAGAATGGTAAAGTCATGAGGAGTACAGCTTGGTAACAAAATATCACTTGTTTATTCGTTGGATGTGAGGGTATCTGTGTGCGTGGGTCGAGGGAGCTGAATTAACATGTCTGGTTGGTTTCAGCTGTGAGGCTGCAAAGAGAGATGCCGTTTCTTTAGTCGTGGGTCCCAGATTGTTTCTGTCTTTGGAGACATAATTAATAAATCTTGATTTCTTTGCTGTCTGCTGTCAATGTTTCTGGAATGAATACGTTTTTATATTATGCACATATGTTTGTACAAAAAAGCCCTGAGATTTCTTTCTGGAGCAATGTATTGGACTGTTGCTTCAGTAGGTTTCGTAAGGTGCTTAATTATAGTTTTAGAAAGGAGACACAGAAATTATTTTTTTTTCTCCATCTTATTTATGTTTTCACAAAATGAAGTGCATTGACCTCAAGCTCTCTAAACTGTTTGTAAATAAGTTCTTGAGCTAGAATTTTCTTTTAATGTTCTATGCTCCAAGCTCATTCAATTTTTGTGATCCCAGATTATGGCTAAATGTCTCCATGTAAAAATGCTGAAATAATTCATTGAGAAAAACAGGAGTTTTCAATCAGAACAAATAAATTATTCCCATTGCTGTACTTTGCTAAATAAATTGTTTGATACGCTGAACAAACTGGGTTGTGTTTCTTGCTAGGTACTATTTGATATGATTTGGGGAAAGATTCTTTTTTGTATTCTTATTTGGTATAATTTTCATCTCATAGCTGAGCAAATTTTAAAATTAATGTAGCCTGCTATGTAATACATCTTTATGAAATGAGAAAATTATTTTCACAATATGGTAAATTAATGTTGTTTATTTTGGAGCAGCTTTTGAAACCTCAATTCATATTAAGCTATAGTTACCCAGTGGGACCACTTAATTGAGGACTACCTGGCTCCGATCTCCAAAAGTGAGACTTCTATTTATATCATAATTCAAATAGAAATTAAGCAGTCCAGTAAGGTCTTAATGGTCCTTGAAAATAGAAACTGTAGGAAACTTAGATTTGTTTGGTTTTTTTTATTGATAAAATCCTTTCCCACTTTATCTGAGGCAAAGAATTAAGGTGGGTTTTGATAAGACATTCGGTCATGTGTTAGGTACATGCAGGGTAATATATTTTATTAAATAGGCATAATCTTCCAGTGGTCTGAAATGTTTCTTTTGCCCTCTTCACATTTTGCACCACAAACACTGTGCTGTTCCATTCATCACCCTTCAGTAGCACAACAAAAGTCACCTGAGATGTGTACATCTATGAACTGAATGCTGTGGCCTTTGAAGGTGGAGTTTATTACCAATTTTGATGGTAATGAGAACAATGAAAAATCATTGTGATAACTGAGATGGTTATTTAAATGCCATAAAAGTTCTTTCTATTCATGTGATATGTGCCCTATGAAATTCACTGAAGAATTTCCTATACAAGATTTTAAATAAAGGAATAAGTATTTTGACCAGCAGAGAGCAGCAATGATATACTTTATAAGGGCTTGAGCCAGCGCTTGCAAAATCCTATTAGTGGCATGAGTGATAGATAATATTGTGTATGATTTTCCTGATTTGTGGGAAAACATCTGTTGAAATTAAAGCAACAGTAGAAAAAATATGCCCTGATTTAATTTAATTTTAAAGAGCCTCTTAATTTAAAATACTTTCTGTTTAATTTCTTGTCTGTATGAACGTCACAAAGATTTATTGCTTGAACTGTGTAAGTAATTCTGGTTCTTATTAGGTGATTGCTTTCACATTGATCTGAAGATTTGCTCTGGAGTTTCACTTGTTATGTTGGGCATTGTTTATATTTTAATCTTACAGTTAAATTTTGGCCCCATAATTGTCAATAGGAATTTATTTTCCACTGACTTACAGGAAGGGTTTCACCATTCTTGTGACATATATATTAAAAATTCATTGTAAATAGATTAATAAGACAGGGTGAAAAATTCTAACTATGTATTTAAATTTTATTTTGCTGTTTGTTCACAAAGATACTTGTGCAATTTTACAGGCACTGCATAGGAAGGATGAGAACCTCTTTTTCCTCCACTAGAGCATTCTAACAATGCTGTTAGAAATTTATATTTCCTGTTCTGGTTCTGTGGCTCTTCCATGTTTGATTGTGTAGCAGTACTCCAGAACAGATTAAAACATTAAAACAACCCCCTTTTAATCAAGCTTTTTTGCTTTACCCTGAAAATGGAAAAAAAAAAAAAAAAGAAGAAGAGAGTCCCATCTTCTAGTGGGACTACTTTGCAAAGTAGGAAATGGTACTAACAATGCCACTGGTGTCACTTTTGGAAAGAAATTGGGATTTATGTTGGTTGTCTATATGTTGTGTATACAATAGCATTTTAGCTCAAATCAGGACTGTGGTTCAGAGTGAACCTTCTATTCCTGCTACCCCATGGAGCAGCTTTACTTTCACAGCTGTATTGCTCTCAGAGGTTATAATATATAACAAAATATGTGTTCCTGACACAAATGAATATTCAGTTCTGGGAAATGCTGCATGTAGTTCAGAGTAAAAATCCTGTCAAACACATGAATGAAGTTGTGCCGAGGAGCAACTACCCTTGGCACCAAGTGTTCTGCCATCCAGATCCGCCCCTGCTGCGCCGAGCTGCGGTCAGGCTGCTTCAGGTTTCAGAGGAGCCTGGGTGGCAGCAGCACTCCCCTGCCTCGACTGAATCAGCGCTCTGATACTGCCTGAACACTGTGTGCAGGGAGCTCTGGGGTCTAGGTTAGAAATGCTGCTTGAGTTCAGATTACAGTGCTGGAGAGCCATAATCCAGCGTGAGTGGCACTGGCTCTCCCCTTTTTGATGGTTAGCCTGTATGAAGTTCCATTTGCTTCAGTCTTTCTATTACAAAATTGGAGCAATTTTGTCATAGAGATTTTATAAAAGTAAGTTTGGTGGTGTTTATGAAGCACTGAGGTCCTGCCATGATGAACTCTACACAAACTAATGAGGGAAACATTGCTCTCCTCCTTCAGAGCAGGCCTTAAATAGCAGGCAACAAATTAGTTGTGAGACCACAGACTGGATAAACATGGGGAAAGAAAATATTATATATCTCTTCATTTAATGAGTACCATCCTTTCTGCAAATGTAATGAAAAAGGTCGTGAAAGAAAATAATGAAATCTTGTAATTAAAGATTTTATCAGGACTCATATGCCCAGAGCACCTGCCTTAGAGTTCTATGGGAGATTTAATTCTGACGCTTCATCACATGAATGCATGATCCTGCAACCTATGTATTATTCTTTAAACATATTGTTTTACTGCAATGCATGTGAATTAGGGGTGGAGGAGGTTTAATTTTGATTAAATTATAATTCTTGTGATTTATTTATTTCTATTTAGTTATTTGAAGTGTTATTAAAAAAAGAAAATAACTTTTTCATTAATCAACCGTCCATTCATCTTAATATATTAAATAAAAGGATATTCCTGTTATTGTCATAACTATTGTCACAGCAGTATTTGTATTGAACCAATAACACATTCTTGCTTTGCTAGGGAGAATACAGTGATAGAATGAGCTACAGTCCCAGACAAGGGGGGATTACTGCCTTTACATGTAGCAAGGACAACCATAAAAAAGGAGACTAAAAATGGAGGCTAATACAAAAAAAGAGGTGTGTGTAAATGTCATGTTCATTCTGACAGTGGATTTCCTTTAATTAATTGTATTTCTAGGCAAAGTTCTGTGCAGACAGACTTAGGATTTAGGATTTAATGAAGGAAAAATGGGATGAACAAGCATGTTAAAGATTGGATAAGGGGAGAGTCTGGTAGGTCACCAGGGAGTGAATGGGAGCAGATAGTCCTCACCACAAAGAGAGTTAACAGGGAAAAGATTATTCTTCAGCTTCTTTTGTAAACTTAACTGTCTGTATGGTTTTGAAATTACTTTCTTTTGAAAATTAATTTCTTTTGAAATTACTGTCTCTTCGAGCTCTGATTAACATTTTATTTCAAATTCATTAATACAGAGTGTAAAAATAAAATTCTCTTAAAAGAAGAAGTTAATATGCCCACATTTGCTACAGCCTGCCACTAGTTTAAGATCCTGCATGCAAGTTTTTATGCATACCCCCAGTGTGATAGGAGTAACAATACAGATGAGTGGATAATTAGACATGAAGCCACCTTTTTTACCTTACTTCTCAATTTCCATGCTTTTCAGGCACTATTTAAATAAATAGGGCTGTTACCTGAATCATTTCAATTTCTGCCTTGCCAGGATACCAGAGCGCTGGGGCTGACTCCTCCTACGTCTGCTTTTGACAGGCTCTGTGTACAGATCTTGCTACCCTCTACATCCCACAGCTGATTACTGCCTTGGGGATCTCACTGGGGTCTGCTTCAGACAGCTGTGAAAACCTCCCTTACATTTCAGACAGAGCAATATTTTAAATTATTTTTGTTGAGTATTATTTTGGCCAATGTTGTGGAGGTGAGAGCGGGAGAGACGCCAGTGGTCATGAGCAGGGACTGCCACAGCACTGTATGTGGCTTTGTCAGCATGAATGAAGCAATAACTAATATAGCCCCTGAAATGAACTTTCTCCACACCCAGTGTCAAGGTCCAGACCACCCTGTCTTTTCCTTTTTTCTCTGCTTTTTCACCTGGCTAGTCACCTCTGAGGTTCACCCAGAATTGGAATGTGTGCCTGCAGTGAGGTGTTGTGTTCCTGCTCTTTGTGCTCTTACTCTAAAGTAATTGAAATATCTCACAGAGTTCTCTAATTAGATTTTCCTACTTCTTTTTTTTTTTTTTTTTTTTCTGCCTGGTCTGAATACACATTTCGGCTTGCTTTGAAAATGTCATGTCTAAATCTAGATTCTGATAAATGAAATCTGTGAAAACTGCCCTGGAACCCTGGAAGTCAGGAATTCCTTTGTTTTGGGTGAAGGATCAGCATGTCACTTTTTGGTAGGATATATTTTAAAGATATTGGTGACTTGTTTGCATCTGTTTTGTTTAACGTGACTTCACATCAGGATCTCCAATGTCCATGTGTTTACATGGACAGTGTTTTACAGATTTTTTCTAATACTAGTTAATTTTTTTTTAAATGTATTACTAGATAGAGAACTGTGAGGATAACCTTTGATAATTCTATACATGTACTTTCTGAAACATATTGCTTATTATAATTCATATCTATATTAATTTTAATGGTGCAATTATTTTAGCTGGAGTTAATTGGGGATTGTGTGTTTCTTATTAGTTGTATATTTTTAAAATAAATATTGCTATAATATTTTAAATAAATTGTGGGGAGTTTTTGTACCCTCCACAAATAAATACTGTTCCTTTTAGATTACATTTCAGATATATCTGTAAAGAAATATATAAAAATAATACTATAATTATTTTCCTTTTGAATAGCTTATAATTTGCTCTTTCTTATCCTTATACTTTTTATTAATGTGCCTTTTGCTATTTGTTTTTATATCATGCTTTAGTTTCTCCTTGCAACTCTTCATAATGCAAAAGAATGAGCAAACTACCATGATTTACTTTAATCTTTAGCCTATTAAATCTTGCACTTGAAGGTCAAATTTAAACAGAGGCAAATCTTTAAAAAGATTTCTTTAAAAATCTTTAATTCTACAAATGAAATATGATTGAAACTAAATTGTAGTAGGATTTAATTTTAGAATTTGTTTCTTCTTCATCTGGTAAATATTGGTTGAAGGGACAAAAATGAGAATTTGACCTTACTTGTTCCCCAGAGTACAGGCATCATTTTCACATGGCTTTGTTAGAATGTTAGAAGATACTTGGTGAAAATAGTAAAACTATGAGACGGTAGCAGGAAAATAAAAAGTCAGTGAAGGGTAATAGAAATTATTAGCAGCATGGGTAAGGTTTCAATATAAAGGAAGATGTGAAGAAAGTCACTGTTTACTGTATTTAAATTTGAAAAGGGGACATTTTCACAGATTTAAATTTTTAAATCAAGAATTCATTCCTTTCTAGGAAAACTGAATGGGAATTTTAAGTTTAATTTAAAAAGGATTGGATGTATTGTATCATGTGTTAAGAAAGCCCAACAGAATAATAAGGGATAGTTCCAATGAGAGAACTGTGGGGGAAAAAACCCCAACACTACCAATAATACTTCCAAAAGCAATTTCTATATTACAGGTAGGATATGGCAAGAAAGAATACAGGAAAGTTCAGAGAAGGCTTTGAAAAGCTTTTAAACACTTCTAGTATAGGCATCAAGGAATATTCTTAGGACAAACTATTTCTTTCAGTCATAGACATCAGTGGGAATCCAGCACACCAATATTGAATATTTTTGGAACAAAAATGCTGTAAGCAATTCTAATGAAATTTAGGAATATCAGTGTGACCAGAAACTTCCTTATAATGAAAAAAATATTATCAGTGATAATTTAGTGGGGGAAATTGCAAAAGGTGCTCTGAAAAAAGCCTTTTCCTTTTTGCTGTGTGAAGCAGACAATGCTGGAGTCAGCAGGTGTGTCAGAGGACAATTGGGAGCACCTGCCTCCTCATCCATGGCTTAGTCTGGGCTGGGGTTGTGCTCACAGCTTTGCCAAGGTGTCTTTGGGGATGCCAGCTGTGTGCAGGGGACAGGCTGGCTTCAGCCAGGCACAGTGCAGCGCAGAAACAGGAGAGTCCTTCGGGGTCAGAGGCGAGGGAAACTGGGGCATTGTTCAGTCTGTGGCTGGACCAGAGGTTGGCTGAGTGGTGCCAGAGGTTGTCATGTTTTTGGAAAATGGGTAAAATAGGCAGGAATTTTTGCTGCAGAGGAAAAGATGAAGACTCTACAGCGGTCAATTCTTGCTCCTTGTTAGTGTACATTGGGTAAGGGTGGGTTGGGCTAAGTCTCCCATGGGAAAATAAAAGAAGTAATCTCTGTATTACCTTCTAATAGAGCAGTTTATATAAACACATATTGTATGGTGCAGCTATTCAGGCTGCAGCCATCTGTATGGCATCTAGAGCCCCGAAGAAAAGTAGGATTGGAAATATTTTCTCTTCAGTGCCTTGTGTTGGACTGTTCAGCTAAACTTTGACTACTCAGCTTAGTGAACCTGTCTGAACATTCAGTGTGATTCTCTGGCTCTGTGTGAGCTGTCTTGGTGGATACCAGGGCAACTCGGGTTTCAAAACCCTCCCCTGATCTCAAAATGCAGCAGATTCTGAATACAAAAGAAATGTGGGTTTCAGTACTCTGGCTTCAAAAGAAGCATTCTCAGAAGTTTAATATAGGGAAATAATTTGAGTTTTTGTGGCAGAGGAAATAATTTGGTGAAAATGAAGTGAAGCTGACCATTCAGAAGCATGGCTGTAGAGAGCATTGATGGCGGAGCCATGGGAGGGAGGAAGAATAACTTACTGTGCTGCACCTGTGTATGTGTGAACCCGAAATACTCCAAGAATTTGCTTCTTTACTCATTTTTGCTACTTTTTCTACTTTTTTTCTGGTTCTGAAGGTGAAATCTTGAATCTCTTTAATGGCATATACAAACTTATATGTGCTGCTTCAACATGTTAAAATATCAAAATATTTGTTTACATGCTCAGGCTGCTCAAATTTAAATCTGTTTTAAAAGGATTTAATTGGAGTACAGCAAATGTTCTGCAGACAATATCTGTTTACATTGTTTATATTGTTTTGTTTTGTATATAAACTTCAGCTATGAACAGATTATGTCTTTTTAAGTTGTCAGTTTTAGCTAAAATCTTTTCTGGGAGTGTGTATACTTTTATTATATTGTAATTGCCAAGTAAAAAGCACACTTAGATTAAGTAACATTGTTCTTGAAACATTTTAAGTACATTTAATTGCATTATCAGTTCCATAAATGTTCCATATGTGAGTAGTCAGCTGGGAGAAGTCATTATATACGGCATAATAAGAATTTCTCATGTGCCAGCCATGGCACATTTTATGTTAAAATTGTTTCAATCCTGTGTACTAAACTGGATTTACACAATGAACAGGTTTGTCTTGTGCCTTGTGTGTAATGAAGGGTTAAAATTTCTTTTGCTAGAATTATCAGATCAAAGGGCTAGAAGGAAGTGTATGTATTTCCCCTGTTCTTGCCAAGAAGGTGTGCAAGGTTGACTGTCAAGAGTGTAGCAGAGTTGGCAGTGCTTCTGAGATGGACACTATCTAACAGAAGGGAGCAGCCTCAGAATTTCTGATTTTGACTGTTTAATTATGTATGAAAAGCTGGGGCTCGTTTCTTTTTCCCCTAGTAAAAAAGTATGGGTTTTGAAGAACAAAGAAAAGACTTCTAGCTCAGATTTAAAGAAAAAAGGAAAAAGCAGACTATTTGCAATTTGAACATCAGGAATGTTGCTGTGCTGCTCAACCAATGTAGAGTTTTAAAATTCCATACAAACATCTTGCCTAGTGGCAAGATGCATTTAGCTGTCTGAAAACCTCACAGATGTGCACCATTCATAGCAAAAAGAAACAAGAATTATACCATGTTATGGAATACGCAAAATCATATAGGATCTGACAACTTAGGCAGGGATATTAATTTTTACTAATTCATTGTCTGTTTTGAGCAAGTTACACTCTTCCTTCTTGTAAGAAAGCCTAAAATATCCCTACTTTCCTCTTTGGAAAAATTACTCCAGGATAAGACCTTGTTTTTTAAAGAATTCTTTAACATTTCAGATACACAGAGAATAATACATTGCAACCCAAAAAATTAGTCTGATCCCTTAAAAGGATGATTAGTAATCTCCCATTTAACATCAAATGGAAACAGTTTATTTGCCTTTCTTCTTTGTCATTTAACTGTGAGATTTCATGCTCTTGTGGGGGCCATTGTTGTTGTATTCCCAGAACTATTTTCTAAGGTTTTGGATTACCTTAGAAAAATGTTAAACTATTTTGAAGTTAGTAAAGTATCAGTAGTTAAACATTCTCATCATGTGTATCAGTGCCAGGCATTGTGACCCTGTAATCATGGGCTCAGGTGTGCAACTCCTATTGTCCTTCACAATTGATGACTTCTCTGTTAATCGCTCAGAAAGGTAATAAACCCCCTTAATACTCAGTTAAGTAAATACTGAGCAGCATCAGAACTTAACGTTGGTTTTGTAACTGTGCATTGCCCTTGAGAAAAATCAGACAGCAGTTCTGCTACGTAAAGCACAGACATGTACAGCTGGGGTCTCAGAATTTGTGTGACCACTTGTGGACCTTTCTGAGAGCAAGGTGCACTTTGCTCTGGGCTCCCTGTCTTCCCCTGACTGAATTGGGATCAGAGCTACAGCTCCATTTCTTCTGAATAAATCCCCTTAATCCTCTTGGATACCCACAGAAGACTAAGAATGATCTTGCTCTTTAGTTTTGACTTTTTTTTGGTCAACTACACAAATGTGCATCGTTCGTGAAAGAATATCTACAGAAGCAATACAGTGTTTTAAAATTTGACAATGCAGAAATAAAACAAAAATTATTGTTACAGTTGCAGAGATCTTAAAATTTCTTTATTTTACCTTTCAGTGAAGTATTATAAACTGGTTCAGGATTAAACAAGTAGAGTCTTATAAAGACTTTATTGAGTTGAAAGCTGGAGAGAGACTTTTTTCAAGGGTGTGTAGCTGTAGAACAGGGGATAATGGCTGGAAAAGAGCAGGCTTATACGGGGTACATGAAAGAAATTCTTCACTCTGTTGGTGGTGAGGCACTGGAACAGGCTGCCCAGAGGAGTTGTACTTACCCTGGAGGTGTTTAAGGCCAGTTTGGTTTGCTTTGAGCAACCTGGACTAGTGGAAGGTGTCCATACCCATGGCAAGGGGAAGGCAGATGGATGATCTTTATAGTCACTTCCAACCCAATCACTTCTGTGATTCTATAGAATCAATGCAAGTTTTCAGTAGACTTGGGAATCTATTGCTGCTGGTACTTATTTTTTTCCCCACTATTTAACCTAAAGGTATTTTCTGCATAAATTCATCATTCCCAAATTCACAGCCCATGGTGGTGATGTAAGAACTGGTTTATTTCATGACTCCTTGTTTTCTTCCAGGGTGCAAATGTGTTCATCTCTGTAGACAACAGACTGATGTTTGTCATCTATTATTAAAACTTGTTCCTTGATTTTTAATTTGGAGTTCTTAGCTGAAAGTTGTTCTCAAGATGACCATAGAACATATTAGGACAAAATACATGTCAAGTTTTGTGGATTTTTTTATCAGTGAAATTTAACTTAAAGTTTGTTTGGCCACAGAAATTGAAAATAAAACTCCCTGTGAAGAGCAGCATGGTAAATAATTAATAAAAGTGGCTATAACTTATTGATTCTCTTTTGAGCAAAACAAAGTTGCATTGGAAATTTAAATATGTTAAAATATGTTTCTCTCCAATATACTGGACATGAAGTGAGATGCATGTAAAACTAGAGGAATCTAAAATTTGTCTTTTAATTCTCAGCTAGAAATGCAGGTTTTAAATGTAGAGAACAATACATATTTCATACTCTCCTTTTCATTATTAATGTTTTTCTTTATGAAGAGGCTTTGATTTCCCCACCCTTCCTCAATTCTTTTTGACTTTCTCGAGGTAACTCTAGACTATTACGGCAGTTTTGGTTTAGAACATCAGAAGTCTGTGGCTGGAGTCAGTGTCAAGAAAAGCAGATGGGATTGCTGTTTAGTTTCAAGACTGGTGGACAGTACTTGTGCAGAGGAGTATCAAGAATAGTACCTATTTTTCAGAACCTTGCTTGCTCACAGTTCAACACTTCCCCTGGTTTATGTGTTAATATTAATTTAATAGCTCACACTGTAGGTGGGTTCCCAGTACCTAAACCAGGTTTCCTTTACTGAAAGGTAAACCAATTCCTTCTCATAGTCCCTTAGATATGGAGACCAGCTTGAATACTGTTCCCATATATCTTCTCCCCTTTTCTCTCCTTAAGCCCAGACTTCATCACACATCTCACTCTCTGAGTTTACTAATTTTCTTGTCATACTCTCAGCTTGACCTAATTTTATCTCTGTCTTTATTTGACTAAAGCTTGTCAGAGTAATCCAGTGGGAGATTCTCCCACATCTCATCACACTTGGCAGTGGGGTCAGTTTGTGCAATGCATAGTTCAGTCTGCTTTTTGGTATCTTCTCTGCAGTTCTGCTACTTGGCCTTTTATTTTCTTATCTATTTTTCCTTAAATGTGTATGCTTTTGAAGGATTTTTAACATTTTGCCATTTAAATATTAAGTATAAAACTTCCTTGGACAAGATCTTTTAGTGAAACAATAGGGATTCAGAAGTAACATATTTTTAAGATTTTTTTTCCCCAAAAATATGTAATTTTCTAAGACACTACTAAACATTTCATTTTGTGGATTTTTGTAGAAATATATTATAAAAGAGAATAAACATTACATTGACAATAGAAAAAATATTATGAGGGGAAAATAAACCCAATTAAGAGTAATAAATTCACAGGATTAATAAAGTAATGGTTAGTTTTATATTCTTTTTTTTTAGTAGTCATTTTTTATATGTATTTGCAAGCAATTCAAGTGAGAATATGTTTCAATGTGTCATAGCATACTTTTATTAATAGGATTTATTGCATTTGTTTTTAGGGGACTTTTTAGTTTTTCTCAGTGACTACTGACTCATTTCAGTGCACATGCCAAAACTCTTCATCAGTCATGTGTTTGTGTGAGTCCTCTGATCTGAACTCGCCCTCTCTAATGAGTCTTCTGTTGAAATGTCTCTAATGTCCACTAGACTCTTCAGTGGAGTCTTTTTAAATGTATATTCAAAAATGTTTTTTTGGGTTTTTTTCTAACAAACTTTTTCTTACTCTAGCAGAGATGAGGCTCTTGCCTGTTTTAGCAAGGCCCTTTGCAATAGCACAGTGAAGTGATTTTTCTTTTTCTCCTCCTCCCCTCCTCCTTTGGGTTGATGGTTAAATAAGTTTACTCTACAATCAGGTGAGTACCAGAGCTAATAAGAGAGAGCAGGTAGGGTCACACAGGGAGAAGAGGGGGAGGAATGGCAATAGCTTTTTTGCAGCAGTGAACCACTTAATCAGCTCTTTTGCAGTGCAGAGACTCTAATTAGTGTCTTGAATTTACACATCAAATTTGTCATGACAACTAAGCTAGGCAATCTTGATACTATCCTATAGATCACAAGTGTATTTTCACTCCATCTTATTTTTAACTTGTCACATCTATTCTTGAGTAGAAGGAGAGATGCTTTTGTATTTAAGAATTGCTTAACCCTTCAGAATACTTTTTCAAAATACAATACCAAGAGAAAATATTAGATTAGAAAGGTAAAGTCATAAACCAAGTAAAAGCTGGCTGTTTTCCCACTGTTCTTTGTAGGAAATTTGGAGCTGGTAAAGAGATCATCTAAAAATATGAAAATTTGATGAAAAGCTTAAGATGAAAAGGTCAGACTGAGGGTGCAGATATGATCTGACTGCAAGTGTTATCACCCTTTTCCACAAGGGGATCCTGGTTTTCTCAATTACCTAAATATATCCTTTCTCCATCTTGAAATTAAAGCTTGTAAGTATCTTCAACATTTACCACCCTATTGTGAACACATAATGAATAGAAAACAATAATTAATTAGTCCTGGTTTTAGCTTTCATTTAGGATTATAGGGGGTATTATAGGAGTTAATGTTAAAGATTCCTGTCACTTTGAATACAGTCTCTGTGAGTGGCCTTGGCAGTGCTTAAGGAAGGTGTAAAAGAAAAATGATCCTTCTGACACCTGCATATTCCAGTTTGGCACTGGAATACTGGATATCTTTGGAATGCAAAAGTCAGAAGATTCCACCTCTCTGCATATAATGGGCCTAGAGGGTTACTTTTTCTTTTTTCCATTTTTCTCTTGTAACTTTTTAATCTGTACAACTGTTTTTTGAAAAGGAATTCTACAACATAACTGTATAATGCATATAGAAATACAACTTGCTTTTTCTGTGTTTTTTTTGAACTTTTTACCAGTTTGTCCAGTTTTTCATTTCACAGCCTTGAGTGCTAATCTTGCATACTGAAAATGAGTTGTTTATGCTTGAAATATATAAGAAGCATTTTAAAATAAAATTGCAGATGTTTGACTTGTCTAAGCTCCATGTGAAACTTGTTGGCACTTTTCCCCAAATTTTATGGTGCTTTATTTATTTTTTATATTTCAAAAAACCTAAGTATGACTGCTAGTGAATCTTAAGCTCAGCCTGTTTTCCAGAAAGCACTGCACTTCAAACTTGTGCTAATCAGTACTTTCTAACAAAACAATCCCTCTATAACCACCAGGAGAATAAGCCCAGTTGGATACTATATGTAAATGGTTCATGGCTCTGACAAGTATTTTTATCAACATGATGAAATTTAAGGTTTAGACATGTATTACTCTTTTTGAAAGATGTATAATACTGACATTGGAAAATTAAACTTGCTCACAAGGAGGTTACAAACTGCCAAAGATACTATGCCTTTAAAGTTGTGCCTAGAAGTCTCTGTTCTCATTGGGGTTTTTTTATTTTTTGAAAAACCAGCAAAATTTTAAGGAAAAGATATCACCCTTTAGCAATGCTAAAGGGTGATATCTTTTCCTTAAAATTTTCCATAGCTTAGGTGCTTTTTAGATCAGAAAGAATTTAATTTATTTTTGGGAAAATGTCTGGAATGGTTTTTGCTGAAGCATTACAGACTGTGCAAGGTCACCACAGCTAAAACAAATGTATGAACTGCAACTCTCTTTGGAAATTGCAGCAAAATATTCCATGTATTTCTTATTTTACTGAAAATATTCTAACTCCTGCTTTGAAGATACTCTGCAAAGCATCTTCAGAGCTCCCCTTTGGGAAGGAAGACTGATCTTTTGTGTCATGGCCACATCATATTTGAGTAACCAGCTCATGAAAATCGCACCTGACTTCTACCCCATTAATCTGCTTTTATAATCCTGTCACTGTTTCCTTTTGTTTTCTACAATTTTTAAATCTGCATACATTTCTAACCATGACTGAATTTTAGAGGGTTATGTACAGCAAAGTTAGAGGTAGGTGAGTTCAGCCTACACAGCTGTGCTGGAAAAAGTCATTACCATGGATCTGTTGTGCTGTTTCACTTGAGAAGTGGACTGTGACTGGGGGTGTAGCAGGACAGCTGCCCTGCTCTGGCTGGGTTAGCAGCTCTGTGTCAGTGCTGGCATCGTCCAGCTGCAGGAGCAAAGCCTGTCTGGTTGGTGACGTGCAACATCTAAATTGCAGGCTCTTTGGACCAGGAATCCTCCTGCACCCTTCCTCTTCTTGACTAAACATATATTTCTCTGTCTACATATATATATATATATATATATATATATATATATATATATATATATATATATATATATATATCTTGGTGATGGGTTCTGTAAGCCTTTGGGGTTTGTCCCACTGCCACAAATGTTGATGATCCCCATTGCAAAAGCTGAGGATGCGAAACAGAGGAAATAGCATCTCACAGTACAGCCTGCTTATTGAAATACTGCTTTTAGCAGCAGGGAGGAGGAAACCATGGCCCCGGTGAAAATTGGATCTTTACCCAAAACAATGCATTTTGTGTTATGAAATATTTCATGTAGGTGACAGTCCTACAGCTGTTTCCTTAGACGATTATTTTTAATCCTGTTCAAAACTGAGGTACATACATACACTGGGTACATGCATACTCCATACAACAGCCACTCCATACATTTATTGTAACATCGATAAAACTACTGAGAAGAAGTAAATTGTGATGCTACCTGGTTAACCCTTGAGGTTGCTTCAAACTCATGTAACTCATGTGTCAGGACAGAGGTCTGTCAGGGGTATCAGGTTCATCTGATGTCTTTGATGTTAAAACCAACTACAGAAATATAGGTACGTAATTTATGTTACAGCTTGAATATCTCTCGGGAACTTCACAACTGACACTTGAAAGTCATTAATCACCATAAAAATTAAAGGAAAATCCCTGAAATTTGGCATATTATACTTCAAGGGTAGTGTATTTGTCTCCCCAGGTGAGTCCTTTGTACGTGCTTAGCGTTGCAGTGTACAAAGGGGAGCAGAGATTATTCATTCCTGAGGAGAAAGTTCTGAAGTGCTGAGCTGGAGTAGCTATTTTGAGTGCTTTAAGACCAGCTTAATTGATTACACTGCTTGCTCTGGGAAAACACACTTGAGCAAAATAAATAGAAAGGCAGTTTGTGTCCTTTAGATCAGGATTGCTGCTCTGGCTAGAATACTGTCTGGGATTTTAGATTAAAGGAAAACAATGCTTCAGTTTTTTAATCCTTATTACCGTTATGTAATTCATTCTTCTATTGACCCCACAATTGATGTAGAATGCGTTGATTTGGGATAGAATTAAATAATCTTTTAATACATTGATTTTTTGAGTCAATCTTCTATTGTGACCTTAATTATTCAATTTTACTTAGTTAATACGAATGTTAGAATAGCTTTTTTTATGCTGATATTTGATTGCTTACTGGTTTTCAGAAAATCCTTGAAAATAGAATTGGTAATTGCAAGATAAGTCACTAACATTAAAAAATTCCAATATATTCAATAAAATTCTTATTGGCCACAAAGGTTTCTTACCTAGAGATTTTACCAAGGGGAAAAAAAACAAACTGAATCTCACTTTAGACTTTTTTCACTTCTAAATAGGACATTTTAACAGATACAATAACCCCAGATATACTACCAGTCATGACTTCTCCAGTGTTGTATGTAAAAATCTTGGAATTGATAACTAATTCTTCTCAATTATTTAAATTGTTGATATTCATCTAATTCTTGTAAAATATTAAAGCCTTCCCAAGGCTGGGATTTTATTTTAATTGCTTCCTTTGGTCCCCATACCACTGTTTTATTGACTTATTTGAAATATTCAAGAGATTAGCAGGGCATAAGTTTTACGTGGCAGAAATATCCTGGTTTGACCTTATTCAGAGATTATTATGTCTTCCTGCTACACAGCTCAGTCCATAAAATTGTCCTTGCAAGCTTTGCATGCTTTGTCTTCAGATTTACTGACTCCACTACCGTAAGAACTCCTCAAGGTAAAAGATTTCTCCTTGTCTTATTTTTTTTAAGCATAAAGCATAATTTTTTTGGGATAAAAACCTAGTCTTTCTAAAAAGGTTTGATTACATAGCTGTAACACTTTCTGCTCTGCCTTGACTTGCCCATACTGTAGTTTCTATTAAATTTTAATATTTTCTCCCTTATGATAAGCTCAATTAACTAATGAAAACATATATATGAATATCTTATGAGTTACAGTCAAGCTCATGCAAAATTGATGGTCTAAGATTTTTTTGGAATAATTCAATCAGAATAAAACCTTAGAAATAATTTATTTTACAAGTATTTATTCAAAAACTGTCTGAATCGTTGTTTAAAGTATTAGTGCCAGACAGAAGAAATCAACTTGTTTATCACAATCCTTTGTTCCTACCGTTGTAGTTGTTACATATTGATGTGCTTACTTACTGGAATTTGCTCCTGAGTGGAAATCATCATCCTCCAGCCTGTTTGGCTTCCTCCTCTGTCATCCATTCTGTGCATTGCATTCTCGCGTAGCATGCTAGGATAAACATCTCTGTCATGGGGTGTCATAGACAGTGTGCATGTAGGGTGATAAAACCTTTGCAGTCTGACAATTTAGAGCCTTCAAACACATTTTAACATGGAAGCTAAAAAATGCTCTGAAAAAGAAGACACAGGGAATGGGACATTATACTTCAACTTTAAATAATGACTTTTTATTCCCTGATTCTTCCATTTTCCATGGGAAGCCATAGTGGCTGTTAAAAATAGATCTGATCCTTGTAGCTCATATTTCCCAGCTGGGAAAAGCCATATGAAAAACCTGTGAAGAAAATACACTTTTTCTCCTTCCACAAAAATAGAAGTATGTAAGCACATCAGATTTTGTTCATGCTCTTGTCTTGTTTGATTGCAAAACAACGGGAAAAGGAAGGAATAAAAAGAATAAAAAAAAACCAACTGAATATTACTAGCCAGACTAGGCAAAAATACAAAAAAAAAGTATATTTATTCTCTCTTTTCTTGTATGCTGTCTCACTGTTTTAATCTCTCTGGTGCATTTATACAGCTTGTGCTTTTATGGGGTTTTTTCTCAATGTTGTGTCTACAATGCCCTGTTCTAGTCTCCATTTTCTGATCATAATTCTACCCATTTTTGAATGCTTAATTTGTTTATTAAAGTACTCTTCTCTGTGAACATACATAAACTATTTGCTTACATTTGTCTCCTTTAACGTTCCCAGCTGTCATTTCCTTAGTCTCTTCTTCCAGTCATCTGGCTACTGGACTGTTTTCTTTCTCTGGAATACGGGTTCAATTTGTGCCCTTTATGCGCCATCAGATACTGAAAAATCAAACTAGCTTGAAGAGTTCTTATAGCACTTAAATTACTTGGAGGAGCAGTAGATAGTGCAAAGTGATGTTTGTCCATTATTTGCTGTTAAGCAGTCATTTTTATATCATTGTCTTGCCATTTTAGTCTCTTGTCATATGAAGAATAAAAAAAAAATTCTGGCTTTATCTCCCAGGGTTTCCTTGTGACATTATCAAGCCTGTGCAATTCTGATGTAATGATCCTTATTTTTAGATACTACCATAGACAGGTGCTTTGAGAATGAGCCTGTTTCCAAAAAGAGGTTGAGGGACTTGTTTAAGTAGGGAATGTATAGAAAGTACAGCAGTGAAAAGAGAAAGTAAAATGAATATTGGTCAAGATGGGCTTCAAAACTGAGTGAAGGTAACAGCTGATGTGGCAGCCTGGTGGGGACAGCTTTAACTGTGCATTACACACCACTGCTTCAGCTAAGTGCAGCACTTGCATAATGAGTCAACACCAGAAATTATTTCATAGGTTTTAGGTAGATCCTAAGTTCTATAAAGATAAGGTGGTGTTTAATGGTTTTTCTTGCACCTCTACATAAAAGCTTAGATCTCTTCTAAAGTCTTGCCAGCAGCTGATCTGAAGTACACTGGTCATTAGTACAAAAAACTGGGGCAAAGCCACTTTGACTTTAGTGAAGTATTTTTCCCAGACTGGATGTAGACACAAAAATAATACCTTACACAGGCTTACATAAAAATAAAGATTTTTTTTTTCTTTTTTTTTTTTCTTAAGAGAGATCAGTGGGGTTTTTCTTCTTAATTTTCCTTCTCTACTTTTCTTTTTATTTACCATACAAGCATTATGGGGATTTTTCCCCTGTGTTGTCTTAACACCTTGGAAGAATGTCCATAAATACCTACAGTGTTATTGCCGTCTTTCTGATTTATGATTTCTTTATTTTGAACTTCCTCTGCAACTGCTGCTCTGCCCCATGTTGCCACATCAGTATGCTGCAGCATTTTCTGTATTCTGTCACAAGTGACCTGCATCTCATGTTCCCATTGGCCTGCAACTCCCTGACTTCTCTGAACACCCCAGAAACCTCCCCTCCTCTAGACACTCTACATTGGACTAACCTGCTCTGTTAGAGCAGTCCTGTGTACTAGGGAAGCAGAAATAACTCTCTAAAACATATTTGCTTCAGTTACATTACACTGTTGGCCACTTGAATAATAACCAAGAGCAGATATGATGCAAACTACGTGCAGTTGCATTACCTTGTGGTCTCTGACTCATTCAGCTCATGCTTGAGCCCCCTCAGAGGGGCCCTAGGACAGTGAGGATGGTTTGACAGCAGCCTCAAGCCCTTCCTGTGAGGCTGTGCCATCGTGTTCTTACCATGCCAATGGCCAGTGTCTGGTCCTTGCAGCTGCAGAACAGCAGTGCTTATAATCAGTTTTCTGAAGTGGTAGCTGTTTAAGAATACAAGCTGTCTTTTGAGAGAGTGAATAAAGAAAAGTAGTGCCCAGGATATGCATGATGAACTCAGATTGAATGAAATAATATCCCAAATTACTACCATTAAATGCAGACACTGGTGTCTGTAGCTATAGAAACTATAAAATATGATGTCATCAGTGCGAGAGAAAGAAGATTTTATGGGTAAAGCATGGACCTTGGACAGCAGCCTTCCTGATTTTCTTCTTAGCTTAGTGGACGTTGAAGATGTTTTGGGATAGAACAGGCTTTTCTCATACCTTCCCAGACCTTGGAGGAAAAATGCCAAGGATACCTCATCAGACTACTGATGAGCTATTGTATATTTTAATGACAAAAAAGAAGAGATAGTAATAAACCTGGGCAGGGAAAGCCATTAATAATTCTAACAGGCCACCTACAGGTTGCCTTACAAAAATGTGTAAAAATTGGAAGAAATAGGAGATTAAGATCTGTACAGACATGGACTGATTAATAGCACAACAAACATCAGGTTTTCTTTTTCTTAAAATGCTCACTTTCTCAATTTAAAATATGTCCTAATGATTAATGAGAATGGAGGTTTGTTTTTTTTTTATTTCCCTTTATCATAAGAGAACACTGATATATTCATTCCGCCTCTGTGTTTATTATTCCAATTTTGGAACATTCATATCTTCCTCCAGTGCTAGTTCTCAAATAGTGCTGTTTAGTAATGTGAAAAAGTTTCCATTTGCCCTTCACAACTCAGTGAGCTGTAAATACTGAAGTAATTGAGCCACCCACATCCTAGTCTGCAGGTGATACGAGTGATGTATTTTATTAGCATTTAATTAAATTGCAAATTTTATGCTAAACTGGGAAAATTTTTGGCAAAAGCTGAATGACTGGATTAAATGACACTATTTCTTAAAATAAAAAGATTGTTCAGTAATGTGGCAAAATATATTTTTTCAACTCTCTTGAAGCAATTAACCTATGCTCTGCTGCTTTTAAGAAAGTCCCTCAGCATACTGAAATTTGAGGCTGTTGCAACATTAATTTCACACCTTCCTAGTTTAGGTTAATGACTTTGGATTGTAACAATGAAGATTAAATGAATCTCATTCAATCTGTAGTAGTAAAGAGATAATATATACTTGAAACAATCACGGATGACTAAAATTAAGTTTTATATTATTGCATTAAGGAATTAATAACTTCAGTTTATGAAAACTTGATTGTCTTTCAGTTTGAGGAAAATGGAATTATTTGATTTATTCCCGTTTGCTTATTTGGATGTGTGCCTGAAGGAGTCTAATTATGCAAAAGTCATTTGATATGAGTTTGCTTGGGACTAAGTATTTCCAGTTAAAATGTATAGCTATCTGTAGAACATGCTGGCTACTGCAAGGAATGCTGCAGCCAGCTGGAAAGAGGAGAAGAATTCTCATGCGAAGTGGGAAGCAGGAGGGTTCCAACAGCTAATTGTTCATTTGAAGGATGAAGCAAAAACAATGTGGAACAATACAAATTTTCTGGTTGCAAAATAAGAAGGAGCTAAAGACTGGGTTGCCATCCAGAATTATTTTTATTTTCTGGGATTTCAAACAAAAACCAAGAACAAAAACATGTCCCTTTGTGAGTAGGGGGAATCAAACAATTACTGCAACCAGCTTCATTCAGTTCTTCTAAGGTGAAAGCCTGCACTCAGTTTCAATAGATAATGTTTCCCAAATATTAAGTTAAATATTTGAGGATTATTTCTTTTAAATCAAGCAGATGTTCCACTGAAGATAATTTTAAATGAAAATAATTTATCTGGGTTTTTATCTTTTTTTGCTAAAGCATTTTTTTAAGTTAAAAATGTATCAATTGCATGCTGATTGGCAAAAGCCAGTGTTCTAAGTGGTGCTGAAAGTGAGTAAATTGCAATGTGAATTTTATATTTGTGTATTTGAAGTTGTTTTAAAAAGTTGAGTCTTTAAGTTTGTACTGCTCTCTCTGGATAACTGGAATGAGTTTGTTGTTGTCTGCATGCTTGGAATGTGCTCACCTGACTTATAACTAATATTGATAAGGAATACTAGGTGTTCTGCACACTGCATATATGTAAATGAAAGCCTAGCAAAAAAAAAAAAAAGTGCTTTTCCTATCAACACTTCTGCAAAACAACTCCCTAATGCTGTTGGTATCTGGAGAAAAAGAAATTGAAACTCCAAATACCTTAAGAAATGAAGTTTCAGACTGCAGTAGTGTGCAAATCTGTACTGTATGGTAGAATTTCTGTGAAACAGAGGTCTCTCTTTTTCTATGGGAAATTACTGGAATTATTATGTGCTTTCTTATACTAACCATGAGATGTCTGGAAATTCTTAAGAATAGCTCTAAAACATACCAGACTTCACTGTTGACATTCCCAGGAGTCACAGTTTTTAAACAAGTGCCAACATGTGAAAGAAGTGCAATTAATATTGGCAGAAACAAGGTTAAAATTCTTGCTTTTTAACTCAAGTAAGACATATTTAATATTTTCTTTTGTTTCATACTCTCTTAAAGAGATGCCAGTGAGCTTGCTAATGATAAACCAAAATACCTGAAAGGAATTTATTGGTTTTTTAGGATTTTTGTGAAATGGTAGTTATACAATGTGGTATTTACCTTGTTATCTAACTTAACTGAAACTGCAGAGGGAAAAAGATAACAAGATCAGTGATAATTCTAATCCAAAAAGAGACCTGGGCACATACAGGTTAGTCTATGCAAAATTCAACTTCTAAACCTTGCATATGGGCTTTACCTGTCACCTTAGATAAGGAGAAGGGATGCATGGGGATAAGCACACACACACGCACATGCACACACATTCATATTTTTTTGTTTGTTTGTTTGTTTTTAATGACATGCAGAATGTTCATGGATCTCATTTTCAGATCTATAATGCTACCCATTAGATGCTTTATGGTGTCAGTTGGAGATGAGAGGCAGTTCAAATTGAGACCTGGAATTCTTTCTGTTTCAGGCTGTGGGTGCTTTTGCCCAGTTGTGCTGTGTATGCCGTGGAATCTCCTGCATCCCACAGATGCTTAAACTCCAAGTCTGGCAGTAAAGTGGTTGCTTGGTGCAGCCCAAATTGTCAGGCTTGCTAGACCAGAAGAAAAACAAAAAGTGAACAAAGACACGGTGCTGGTCTAGTGAAAGTGTCACTGAAATGGAAGGAAGAGCCCGGGGTCCTGATATATTGCAGAGTACCTATTTTTAAGAAGTGGTCATTAATTATATTGAAATGACACCAAAAGGATAAAGAGGAGAAGAAAACATCCTGGGCTTCTTTCCTCAGACCTTGCTAGGGTAGGCCAGAGCAGAGGTAGATGTTCTGACTCAAAATCTCCTTCTTGAGGACAAAGAGATACTTGTTCATTTAGTTGATCCTGGACTGGATTCAAAATGAAGCAACAAATAAGCCTCCAAACCCATTAATTCTGATTTAAGTAGTGATTTTTCTTTTTTTCTCCCTCTCTTCTTTGTTTTTTTTTTTTTTGTTTTTTTGTTTTTTTTTTTTTTTTAATAAATGGATTTGTTAACTAATAATTTGACTTAGATCAGCTAGCTTCATAAAGATTGTTGAAAAGCCTTTGGAGAGTAATAATTGTCAGCGTATGTTTTCTTATTGCAATAAAGGCAGTGGCAAAGCAAACCACACTTCTTGTTTTTTGAATAAATTTCTATAGGATTATATTTGTCATGCTTCTGTGAATGGTAGCTGTTGTTAACTGTGGCTGTTAGTTGCTACTTAGATTAATGCACTAGTTGTAAAGTCTATGTACAATTCTTGTAAGTATTGTTTACTTGAAAGGCCAGGTTCTTAAATTTTAAAAGCTATTGTAGCATTGAAAAAGCTCATCTCAGGGTACAGAAAAAGAATCTTTCTAAAAATGTTCATTATTCTGGATGCCACATTTATAGCTGATTTGATGGTGCTGTTCATATCCTCAAAGATGAAGCAAGCCAGATCATCCCGTGAATTAAACACAAAACGTTTTGAAACACAATCTGCATCTAAATTTTAGAGCCTAATATTTTCTTAAATCATTAGGTAGCACCTTTTTCTGTAAGCTTATTTCCATTTTTGAAGGTACTTAAGACTCAGAAAGAAAAGTCTCAATAGGATTCAAGTCTTCCCAGGAATCATTGTTTATGAGTTAATAAAAAATACTTAGCATAGTTCAAGGCTAATACTAAAAAGATTTCTGTGCATTCAAACAGACAGGGGAATCTGAAAATTGCAAAATCCATTTTAACTACTGTTTCATAAAATGGAAAGTAGTAACTGAGTTGCAGCCAGCAATCCCTATGCTTTTAACAGCTTCTTGCTGTTAAACAGAAAGAACTAAACTAAACTCTCTAAATCAGTTTTCCCAAAACCCAAAACCAGACTTGGGCAAAATAGAGGAGTGAAAGGTGACTTGGGAAGTGCAGTGGATGAAGATTTTTGTGCAGTTATGATTGCTTGTGAACAGAATGGAGAGGTTTTGTTGAAAGGAGATGCAACACTATGGGTAGCAAATCCTGCTCAACTTTAAAGAAAGGGTTCTAAATTATCTAGGATAGACTGATAGAGCTGGACATTGGAAATTTTAGCTCTTTCAGTCTTGGATTAGAAATTAAGTAAGGGGCTGGAAAAACCTTGGGCAAATAGATAACTTTTTATCAGTATGTGCTTCTTCTGTGCTTTCATTAAAAAGAGATGAGCAGCTATTTCACTCTGGCTTTGGGTTTTCAAATTTTCAGCCCCAAGGAATCATCTTGGACTTACTGGTGTGTTCATGTGATGTGGCATCCAAGTTTATATTCTAAGTAAATGACTTATTCATGAACTCCTGATTACAGAATCAATAAATATGTACTCTATTATTTAAAGTAAAGGTTTCTTTTTTATTTATCCTATGTAGGTTCACAAAGTGGAAAACTCAAAGCAGGATTTGCTTAAATATTACATCTCGGATAAGTGCTTACATTCTGACTTGTGACTCTATAGGAAAGTGATATCCTAGATAATTTTTAAAGGTTACCATAAATGCTGTGTTGAAATTTTAGTGACCATCATTTATAAATTTCTCTCAGTGGAAACATATTCCTCTCTTAACACAGTCATCATTCTTCATGTGCCTTTTACTGACTGTAGCAAGGCTCTCAGGAACATCTTATGAGACAGCAGGCTCTTCTTAGAGGTTTGCTGGTATGCATTGGCAGAATGTTAATTTATTTAGCTGGGCTCTATGTCTAAACACAGGCTGTGTGTTTCTCCTACTTGGAAATTGTAGAATTTGCATTGGGCAGATGGTAAATTGGCAACCTGGTGCTCCCATATACAGGACTTGAGGGCAGAAGTGGTTTCTCCTTCACATAGCTCATTAATTTGTGGGAGATGCAAGTACTGTGTTGGGGAAAAGTGACTTCTTAAAAAAAAAGGGCAGAAAGGAGGCAGAAGAGTTCAGGTGGGTTGGATTGCACTTCCTTCCCTGAACTGCTCTAGAGATAACTGTGTTGTACCTTACATCTAAGCTGCTTGAAAAAAAAGTATTTGCTGATGTCAGTAAATGACAGAAAGTGAAGGGCATAAACCTATAAGTACCAAGCAAAGGAGATTATTCTCTGCTTTGATTAACAATTACTATTTAAAAATAGTAATATGCTCTGAATGTGGTTAGTTGCTTGCCCTGCTGTTACACAGCTGTAACATAAACCATCCAAGAAACAAAACCTCAAACTCAAATAGCTGTGTTAAAAAGAAACAACAAAATAAATAAAAATAAAATGTAAAAGTTCTTTCAATAAAGTTTTAGACCCTAGTGGGATAAATAACTGCAGAAAAATAAGAAGTTCTTTTAAAACTGTCTTCTGTGTCTTAGTCTTTTGTTTTTGTCAGTAACTGAGGTTTTTTCCATCAATGAAATACTGTGTATTCTGGTTTTGATGTTATTCCAAAACATGGATCAATAAGGTCTTCTGAGGATTACTGAGGCTCCATCTGTTCTTGCTGTGAATAGGAAATACTACAGATGATAGTGAGCAGATGTATCCTGCCTGCCTATTACAGTCATGCTCAAACCATGGGAATATTGGATTGAAAAGGCAAGAACATTTTAGTTCTAAACAGCTTTCTTCAGTCTTTGCCAGACTCTGCATTTGTGTGACAGACTTCTCAAAATCATTTTACTTTTCCCTAAGAATCTCCAAAATGTGTTGGGTAATTCTGTTTTCTGTTTGCTTGGGTAAGGAGGGCGTGGGGGTAAGGGTGGTGTTCTGTGGGTGTGTTTTGTTTGAAATTAGCACTGTGCACAGCCCAGGTGGAAGGCAGTTTCACATCCTGTATAGAAAAACATATAATATTTGAACAACTTAGTGCCTATGAATTTATGCTCACACTTCCTTTATTTTTTCTGGCCTAATAAATTCTGAGGGGCATTGTGTACTTCGTTTTTGTTGGTTTTGGGTTGTTGTTGCCTTAAGTGCAGAAATGAAGATGAACAGCAAGCAGGCATCCTAAAAATTTGCATGTCAGTATGGTAGGTGCCCTAAAGGTGATCCTTGCTTTGCCTGAAATACTGTGTGGATTTGAAAGCAGGTCTCTTCCCTTGAAGTGACTGGTAAACTGCAGCAATAGAGGCAGAAAAGAGATAGGGACCATCCCAGTTTCCAAAAATGTAGTTCCACAATCTCTGGGAGAATGGGTTATTTTGTACAAGTTGACAAGCACTGTTAGGTACTTCCATTTTACAGGTATTCTGGGTATTGTTTTGTTTTTTTGTTTGGTTGGTTTTTTTTGCTTCGTGCTTTTTAAAAATTTTTTGTGGTTTGTTTTTTGTTTGGTTTTTTTTTGGCTTTACATTTAATACTCAAACTGAGGTGAACTTGAATGAAGTGTGTGCTGCATGACAAGTGTAGCTGCCACTACAGAGTGGCTGAGGTGAAGGATGAGAGGTTTTGAAGGACTGGTGTTCCTGCTGAATTTCTAAGACTTGTGGGCATAACTCCTGCCCTATCTGAGGCTGTGGCTGTTGGGCATGGGGCCTGTTTCATACAAGGATCAGAGCCTGTGACAGCTCATTTTGATTTATAGCATGCTGCTTATGGGCATGGGGGTTGAAAGGTGGATTCCAAGTGGCAGAAGCGCAGTGAGTGTACTTGGACAGCAGGGGAGATGGAGAACTCTCTTCTGGAAGCTAGCACAGCAAAACAGAAAGCAGAAGTGAGATGTGATCAGGAGAGGAAAAAAAATTGTGTCTAAGGTAAGTTGGTACAAATAACAGGTTAAACTCTCCATGAGGGCTTATGCTGGGAAGTGGTGAAGTTTCAAGACAGTTTTCTAAAAAAGGCAGAAAAAAAAAAATCCCTAATTTTTAAGGAGGAATTTCTTCAATTCATTAAAAGGATTGTTGAGCATGTGGTAACACTGAACAATGCTTGCTTTAATGCTACATTTCTCTGAAAGTTGAAGTCAATAATTTTGTAACTAGCTTACTAGCTTTTAATCTTTTGATGCTGGGGGATTTAACAGTATAGAAGCTGTATTTTACTCAATGAGAAATCATCCCTGATGGAAAATCCTATTCTGATGATCTCTTCCTTTTTTTAACACTTTTCTCTTAGAAAAAAATGCTTTGCCAAATATTTGGAAGTTTCCCATTTAGTTTTATAACTCACCTTTATCAGGTATGTCCTTTTCTTTTCTCTGATTTTCTGAAGCAAAGAGGATGTGCAGTAATACTGAATGATTTTACTTTACATAAAGTTGGTCTTTAGTAGTTGTCAGCCTATGTAAAAATGTAATAATGAAAAAAGGCAAAAAAATTCTGGCTCAGACAGCTAAACTTTTTTTTTTTTTTGTTTAAGTCATACTGTGAACTTGGAAAAATGTTGATCTGACAATGATGAAAAGAAAGAATTACACCACAGGAAAAGTTGGTAGCCATGATTCTAATGCTGCCACATGCTGCTTCCTTGAGGCTGTGGGAAGGAGTTTAAACAGTTTGATGGTGATATTTGCAGATTAAAAATCTGTAGCTAGGTCATATTCAGTACCTTCACTGCTGCTCCTGCAGCTCACATATGATAGTGTGGGACTACCTAGGCTGCTATTATGGCTCTAAACCTGTTTTCTCTGAACACTGATACAATAAAGCAATGATACTTGAAGAGTGGTATTCAATCAAATTCCTAATTTTAATAAACTTCATGCTAGGCATGATGATTTAGTAAATTTTATCTGTCCTAGAAGAAAAAAGAAATCTGATGCTTAGGACGCATTAGTTTGCAAAAATAAATCACTGTTCTGATAGTTTGCAAGCCTCAAGTTTGAAGTTATATAAAAACTAGTAACAGCTTTCAGTCTGTAGGCATGTCTCTTCCTGATCCAACAGAACTCTAAAGAGGAAACTTAGCTTAAGCTAAAACAAATTGATAAAGAAATTGGAGACTTTTTGTATGTTGAAAAGCTAAGATTGTATTTGAATTATTTTTTCAGTGTGTTCTGGGGTTTCAGTCAGTTGAAACCAAGTTTTCCTGAATTACTGTTTCTTACTATTTAGTTACTCTACAGTTAATCAAGCACTTGAAATAAATAAGAAAACTTTTCTCTTTCAAGCTTGTAAATGGTAAATGTTTCCTGCCATTACGAGGAAGCTAATTTTTTTTTTTTTTTTTAAATAGTGTTAGGAACAAGATTTTGTAAATAATAAACACGTGCTATAGCTTATGGGGTTGTGACTGAAAGCATACTAGGGTATGTTCTGAAACAATGATTGCAAAATATTGCTATTCTTATGTCCTTTGGGTAATTTTTGGTGTAAGAATAAAGGCTATTTTACATGGCAATATAAGAAGACAAGGAAGTGAGGAATGTAGTTATTTGATACAGCTATTTAAAAACCTTCAGCTAATGCAAGTGATATGAATTTTTATATATTTGTATTTGTCTTATGACTTTTGCCATTTTATTCTTAGCTCATAATTTGGATCAATTGCATTAAGATATTGTAATGTTTAAATGTTAAAATAGTTTTGGGTTTGTTTCTCTTTTTAGTCATAATTGCATTCTTGCATCTTACATCTTTCAGTCTTAAGGGAGAAATGCCAGTCTACACTCTATTTAAATGTCCCATTATATGAGTAATGCTCACATGTAAATGGCCTTTGGGGATCTGTAGATTTGATTCTTTTGTGGTGTTGCTTATAGTTTCTAAAACTATGACGAGCTGAGCCACAAATCCTACTTTTTTACTGGAGTCTGTACTCCATGCTCTGTTTTGCTTTGTGTTCACTGGAAAGATAAAAATGAGGAAAAGACTGAGCCACAATCTCCTCCTGACTAACACTCTGAAAAACAGTGAATCAACATAATCACTAGAAGGAGTTGGCTTCATTTATTCAGTTAAAGTGTTACAGAATCTGTGCCCATTTTTCTTATTTATGTAACATTAGCAGTGGACTAAATTAAAAGAGCAGAACAACACAACTGAAATATTTGGAGTGCATTTTTTCCCCAAGCAGACAATCTTGTTGGAAACTAATGTGCATTCCAAAAGTCAGCTTGCTATTTCTCTGAAGGTGTTTTTGGAGGAATGTAACATAGAGTAAGTTATCAGACTCTGACTCTTTTTGCTTAGCAATAGCAAAACCAGGTTCTTCTGCATCACTTGTTAGAAATGTGCATGTAACCTCACACATGCTGCAGTTAATAGATAAGCACTGCAGTGTTAAATAGGCTTTATGGAAATAATGTGGAATTTTGTAGGAAAAAAAAGTGGAGCAGAAAGCTACCAGTCTGTGACCATCAATCTTCAACACAATGTTCCTGAGATTCTAAGAGTCAATAAACTAAAAGCAAAAGCAGACAGAAAAAATGCTGTCAGAGGAAAGAAGACTGATGTGTTAAAAACTGGCAGGCATGGACTCCTTTGGTACTTCAGAGAAAGGACTAAGCTTGGGAAAATAACAAAGAAATAAATTCATTTTTAAATTTTCTTTTCTTAAGCTAGAGCAGTGATAAGAAGGGGTTATGAGTCACAAACAGAACCCCTCATGGTAGTGAATAGGAGAGATTTTTTCCACATTGGATGGTAAACAAAGTTCAAAACAAGTTAGAACAACAAAATGTGCCTTTAACAAGTGAAAAATATATTCTTTGCTATACTTTTAATTTTCTAACATAAATTTAATTTTTTTAAATCAACTACAGTTGATTTGTGGGAGTGGCAATTAGTGTCATCTTTACATGAATTGATGAGAACTTCTTTGCTTTTGTAATTCACTCTAAAATTTTGGATTAAATATAATTAGCTAGCCTCTTTTGTAGCATTTCCAAATAATTAGATATCTTGCCTCATTAATATGTGCTTTTGATTTTGGTCTGGTTTGATCATGATTCTTTCTTATATTTGGGGGTTTCAGTCACATACTTAATTTACTTAGCAGCAAATTTCTTCATCATGCTACTCTGTGGAATGGAAATTATTCTGTTCATGTATCTTGAACCTCTATAAGTACTTTAAGTATAATGAAACATTAAGTCCCACTACTCTTTTATACTCCTGTAATCTAGCTGATCTCTAAAGACTATTGTAAAACATATCAATAAGAGGGCTGTAATTAAAAAAAAAAAAGTGATTGTGAATTTCTTTGAAAATTAGAAGGTTTTTTCCTAAAAAAAAGGGCATCTTGGAGTAGGACCTATCTTATTTATGTTGATTGCAGAAAAACATATCTTAGGAATGGGTCTTGGAAACTTTAGAAAGCCCTACTTTCTACTGAAGTACTTTGTCAAATTCTTCAGATAAAGCCTTGATCCTGCAGCTCTTCAGGCAGTAATGCATCTCTGTGACACTCTCCAAGTTGCACCTAAACTTCTACCTATGCGGCCACGCATGGAATTCAGCAGCTCTGTATTTCTGCTCCTTTCTGTCTGTAGGTAACTGTATCTGAAAGTGTGCTGGCACTTGGCATATTATATCAAGGAAATCACAGTTTGGTGGACAATGAGCTAGATAAACAAAAGCCTGTTTGGATCACTAGGTTTAGTGGATAAAATCAGTTGTGTCCTACCTGGAGGCTGATGACAGGGAGAGTCAGAAGTCTCTCCTGAAGCCTGTCCTGTTTCACAGCTCTGTCAATAACCTGCAAAGATATTTGCTCTCAACAGGATTGCAGTTGATGCCAAAACTGGGAGAGCCACTCTCCAGAGAGACCTACACAGGCTGGACGACTGGGCCAGCAGGAGTCTCATGAAAGGCAATAAAGAAAAATGTCAAGTCCTGTGCTTGAGGAATATGTAGAACAGTTCTGCTGGGAGCAGCTCTGCTGGAGAGCATCTGGGGGTCCTAGTTCACAGCAAACTGAGTGTGCTGAGTGGTTCGTTGCTGTCTTGAGTAAGCCTGGGCTGGGAGCATTCACAGGAAGGGTCACAGCCAGTGGGTAGATTGAGGAACATGACTGACTTCATTACACTGTATCTGGAGTGCTGCATCCAGTGTTGGGTCCTCTAATACAAGGTACTGATGAACAGAAGTGGAGACCCTTAATCTGGTCAGGAACTGGTGTATTTGTTTCTTAATATTTTCATAACATGCAAAAATCTGATATAATCTAGACTAATTTTGCTAGTACAAAGCAGAAACATATCTCCATTCTTCACAACAGCCAACGTCATTTCTAGTGTCATGTTTCATAAGAATGAATTTTGAAAGTTCTGTTTAAACTTAATTATGTTTAATAATGTAAATCTGAGACAATTCTGCTTTTCACTGGGTAAAATGAATTCTATCATTAATTAATTTTCTCGTATTCATTTAGAAGAGGATTTTCTGTGCAGTTATAGGAAAATAGCAAAACATACTTGCTCTTGTTTAGTTTGGCAGCTAATTTAGCAACCAGCACTTTTTGAGATCAATGGAAGTGGATGCTGCCCTTAATTCTGTAGCAGAATCTGACCTCCAACATCCAACCATTACCAGCACCCCATGGTGTCACCTGTGCTCTCTCTGCTGGTGTTTCTTCTGCTAGATCAGAGCCGCTCATAGCAGCTCCACTGTCTTCATACCACCCTTGGCACTGGGAAAGCTTTCATAGCCTGAGGGCTGGTGCGGACAGAGAGTGTTCAGAAACTGTATTTTATAACCCTTCCTTTTCTTGGGCAACCTAGGATGTGTTTTGAAGCGTGTCAGCATGCATTCGTGCAAGCTGAGTGTGTGAAGCTGTTAGTGTGCTTTGGTCTGACTGAGTGCACATTGAAGAGCTGTGTTTGACAGCAGGAATGGGCAGAAGCAGCTTTGCTTGATCAAGAGAGCAGAAAGAGTGGTCTGTGGGTGGTAGAGAGCACCAATGAACTGCAGAGAGGAAAGAATGGTGTTATCTCACAGAAAAAAGAATGGTGTTATCTCACTGCCATCTATTCATAATGAGGTGGATTCGATATGGAGTGTTTGGAGTTTCCTTGGGAAATTTACTTTGTTCAAAGTGTGCTAGCATCTCCTGACAGTGTTCATGAATTTACTAATGTAAATTTTTATGGTCTAAAATACCAGTACAAAGAGATCTGATGTAGGATTAAATCTCACCTCTGTATGCTAACAGCAAGAAACTGTATATGTGCTTTAAGCCTCCATTTTCCTTCATGTTTTCAGGGCATTAACCTCATATCTCATACTTCTTAGGGAAAAATAAAGATCATTTAACTGCTCTGTGACTGTAGGAATTGTTGCTTCTTAACTACTTTCCATTAATGGACTTAAATATTCTGTTCTTCATCATTGTCTGGCTTTGCAGACGTGATCTGATGGGCTTGCCAGAAAGCACTCACTTTTTTCTTTCTTTTTTTTTCCCTAAAAATAAGTGGGGTGGGAGGAAGCAGTTTTGGCAATATGAAAAGGAAGTTCAAACAAGCATCAGGGATTGAAAGGGATGGGCTGATTTCATAAAGGAGATAAGCCAGGAGCTGATGCTGTTCCCAGCACAGACAGTGCTCTCATGGATGATGATCCAACAGGGGCTGAACAGGCAGCTGGTGTGCTGATGGAAAGGTCACTGTCAACCATCCACATGTCACCAAAGAAGGTGATGTAATGAGTCAGGTTTAGGAGGTCAATCTAGAAAGTCCAGTCAGGAACAGAAGAGAGAGAGACATGGACACTTCTAAGAGGTTCAAAGGAAATGAGGACAGATGTGGATACTCCCATGATGCACTTCAGGCAAGATGCCCAAGCTTGAGCTGAACTGGACCCCCTGGACCCATGGAATTGGGTAGGGCATCCCAGGTGAGGCCATCAAAGCCTTAAAAGTGCACTTGTGAGCCTGGCTATGTGCTGTTAATTAATCACCCTAATTAGTTAATGTGCTTGGACTATTTAATTTTGTTAAATTGTGAATCTGTAGGTTGTGACAGAACTCTGCAGGATGCTGGTTTCACACCCATAACTGTGAGTGGCTGACAGGAGTGGCCTCAGGTGGTGATGCTCCTGTCCTGCTGCGGCTCCTGCAGTGGCACCTTCCAAGGGAACTGCTAAGTTTCAACAAGGAAAACAGGTTAAAGGTGGGAACTTTGTAAGGTCAAAGCACAGATTGCAGGTCTGAAAAGTAATTTTAGTTCATAATCCAGCAGAAGGGTTCAATGGCTAGATATGTAGCAAAAAACAGCTCTTGCCTCGAAAAAAATTAAGTTGTGATGCACTCCATTAAAGTAACAACCACTATTTTATTTATGAATATTGAATGCATAGGAATATAATGTACTTTCACTAAATGAATTGTACATTTTGATCATTAGATATTTGGCTTGGCTTTTCAGCAAGATTTCCCCTCCCTTTCATGGTGAAAGAAAAACAATGTAGAAATAAAAGCAGTGTACTTAGTATATTATGATTTTCAGCTAGACAGATTGACTACTGTGATACCCAGTTAAAGGAAATTTTATTGACTGACTTCTTCCATCCTCTATGAAGACAAAGAGGCTCCTGGTGCCTTATGCATTGTTGGAGCCACTCAAAGTACCTGCCAATTATTTGAAGTAATGGAAAGAAGGATACTTAATTCTTGCTGGTACCTGTATAGCTCTTACACAGTGCCTAGCTTCTTCCTGCCAGAAAGTCCCCAAGTTTGCTCTTTATAATTATTTTACTAATAAATAGGGTTAATTGGATCCTGACTGGCTCTTTTTATCATAGTAAGTATCAGAAGGACAGTTATGAAGTATACTGTGGTACCTGGCTTATCATTGGGCTTCACTGATGAGACAGTCTAGGGTTTTGACAAGGATTTGTGAGTCTCCTGGTATGTCATAAAGATCAAGAGAGATTTGTGGTCTTCATTAACACCTTGTCATGCTGAAGGCTAGGTGTGTGTTTCACATCAGTTAGAAGATCCTATCGCAGCCATTAAAGCTGTCTCCTTTCTTTTCTCACACTATCAAGTCAGTTGTGATAACAACACATCATTGCAATTTTTTTAAATCAATCCTACTCTTGTGTCAGGCTGATACGCTTCCTTTGAGGCATATCAGTTAGTTTATATAGGCAATAAAATTCAAATGTACTAATACATTCAGATCTATCTGCAACTTCCACTATCATAAATCATGGCATTTTTATGTTTCTTTCTTTTATTATTGAAGTCCTAGTAAAGCATATAATCATTTTGGATACTGCTTTTTCCTCTGAGAAACTTCTTGACAGTTCCCACACCAACCAGTGCTGCAGATCACTATTCACAAGCTATGGCACTCTACCTGCAGCCCTTTTCAACAGCAAATTTTCTTATCACCTTCCCTCAGCAAAATGCTCATCTGAAATTTAATGCATCTCCTCTCAGAAAACATTGAGAGAGTGCTACTGGATTGCAAGGAAATCTTTAACAGTATTTCGGTAATGTTTTCTTTGAAAAAACTTAATCTTTTTGTTTAAATAAGAATTGCTGTTTCAAATCACTACACTTCTGAGTTACTATTTGGTTTGTTTGGTTACTATTAAGTAACCAAAGATGCACCATTATAAAACATTGTAATTGAATTGATTACTGAAGGAAATCATAACCGAGAACAGAGATAGGTGCACATGTTCTTCTCTTGTTCCAGTGGGTAAAAAATAATTTCCATGTCTTTACAGAGCTGACAGTCCCCTCTTTGCAATTTTGTGTATTGCAAATCTGGTATTTCTTGCTGAAATATCAACACATCTATTATAAATGTCCTCTGGTCAGTCAGGTAATTTCTATTTCTAACTGTCTTTTAAAAGTATATGAATTATGCAGTTTAATGGGAGGAAACTATTCTTATCTCATATGAGGATCTGAATTTAAGATGCATACCATAGTTGGCACAGCAAAAGTTCAGGGTGAACATAAAGTTTCATTAGGAAATAGGACTCATAAATTATGTAGCTGATGAATAATAATACAGTTTATTTTTTATTAGAATATTAATAAGTAATTGGCAGTAACAGCCAAAAGCTCTTTTAAGAGACAGCTGAAACATTTCAGCATTGTCATTTAAATCATTAATACCACATTAATTAATTTAGATGTTATTATAGTTACAATTTATTTCAGATTTGTTGATATGTGGAGATATAAACTAGATTAAAAATTCATAATATTTAAATTAATTAGGCACCAAGGTCAAAAACTAATTCATACAGCCCATATAAGCATGTGCTTTGTTAAGCTATGGGTTGATGGCACAATCTAACTGCGGTAGGTGAAAACATTAATTCAGTTGAAACAATAGCAAAGTTGTTTTTGATGCTTACTGATGTGCAGGAATTCATACACTTTGAAGATTTTCTTTGAGGTATTCAGAAAAATGAAATAGGGAAATAAATTCCCTGAGCTGGATTGCTCACACTTTTTACAATTTTAATCAGAATAACTTTTTGGTCTTTTCTATCATGTCTCATTTATCATCCTAAACATATTTCAGTGCTGTCTCCGACTTTGAGGCAATTGAGCAGAGAAGCCATGAGGTTCAAAATGACATGGTCATGTTGAGAACACTGGAATGGGCTCTGAGCAAAAAGCAGTTTTTGAAAACTTTGATTTTTCCAGTCAAACATACCATACTTGCTTTCAAGAGAGCACCAATATCAACGATCCTGCTTCTCCGCCCTGTTACCCAGCATGGAACTTAGCAGGAAAGGGTGATCCACACAGGCAGGGTGTGTATGAAGGAGGAATAGAAAAGGGTTATGAATGTCAGCTTACAGCAAGATAACAATCAACCCTTGTAAGAAAGGAATTTAATTATAAAATGCAGCTAAACAGCTGAAAAAACCTTTCAATTAGAATTTATTAATAACTGTGATTTTTTTAATTGATCAAATATATTACATTTTCTCAGGGATATTTCATTCATTGGCAATTGGTTTTGACATAAAGATGCAGTGGGAATGTATAGAAGTAATGCATAATTTAAAATATATTTATTTTTCTTAAGCTGATTTTTTACCTACTGCATAGGACAGTGAAATAAAGCAATTAAAAAATGTATGATTATTTATGAAAATTGTTAGTATAATGCAGCAGCAGAAAGGACTGCATTTGTTTAAGTATGGATATGCTGCTGCTAAAACGGCTGGGGTTACTGCACTTTAATTATATTAATAATAAGAATATAGAGAAATGGAAAAGAGTATTCAAAGCTTTGCACAGTTCCAGGTTGGCTCAGTGTTTGTAAAGTGAGTGGTCAGGGCAGGATTTCTCTTCACAACACCATGATCAAGTTTCTGTTCTGCATTTTTTTGTAGTTAAATGCCTCATAAAATTTAAGGCAGTTTGGCAATATGCTTGCTGGAATGGATTAAAGGGAGTATAAAAGAAAGCCACTAAGCTATTGTAGAAAATAATCTTTCCTACTATATTGACCACGCTGCATTCTCTACTTAAATAACCATACTAGAAAAAGAAATAATAGCCTAATAAAACATGCCAGGATGCGTACTAAGTGTGCTAGGAGATTGGATAGTAATGACTAAAAATTCTAGCTGATTAGACAATTGTCTTTTGAATGTGCTTTTGTGTGTACCAGCAGCTGTGCCCAGACCTCTGCAAGAATGTTCTTGGCTGGAAGTTGGAGGCATTACATTAGTACAAAGTTGGATCAAACTCTACTTAGTTGAAGTAAAAGGCAGAGAGTATATCAATATTAACAAATATTGATATCAGCCTGGTAAATTTAGGCTTTCTTTTTCATTTTTTTCTTCTGGGAGGGCCAGTAAGAAATCTGTGACCCACCATAATTGTACTTGCTGGGAGGGTGAAATTGCCCAAGTCCAGATATCACTCATTTCTCACTGCTTCTGTTAAGGAAAAAAGCAATTCCCACCCCCAGTGGAATAGTAAATGCCCTGGGGAAAGTGACAAATCTCTAGGAGAAAAGCTTTTATTTTTCTTTTTTTACTTTTGCATTTTCCAATGGTCTTCAGTCAGCTATTACTGATTGCCTGGCTCACTCTGCCCATGAATTAGCAATACAAGCTGGTATTTCCTAATTTGTATTTAATGCTTGAAACACCATAGCATCAAAGGATCCTTGTTGTGATATTCTGCATGCAAGGATAAAACAAAAAAACAATTTTTCTTTTTATCAGTTATCTTTGTGATTAGTAGCAGAAATACCATTTTCAGAACTGGTGTTCAGCAACAACACCTTACTACATATAGAACTAGTTTCCTTATTAGCAGGTGGCTAATAAGGTACCAAACAAAACTTCTTTGCTGTTGCAGTACTTACCTAGCAGAACATATGAACTGGAAAGGACAAAATGCCTTGACACAATGGCATAATATGTGCCACAACTGCACTGCAGCTATCTTAGCAGAGATGAACAGGTACAGAATAAGATGTAAAACCACACTTGAGTCTTAGTTACTTTGCTTTATTAATCTGAAAAAAAAAACTAGATTAGAATAAGGCCTTTTAACATTATTTTTTACTTCATTAAAGCTGTTTCACCTTTCAAGTAAAGTTTTCTTCTGCTAGTTTTATTTGAAGTGAGAATTTTAGACTCTGTGCTGCAGCCTTCACTGTGTAAAGCTGTGAGCACCAACCAAGGCAGTGACAGATAAAGCACGGCTGAGAAACTAACAGGATTCTTTTTAGCCAGATTGATTCTTCTTTATTGCAAAGACACCTTAAGGAAAAAATGACTTTTCAGGAGGTCCCCTATAACTTTATAACCCCCTGTTATAGGAGGTTCAATACTCCACACTGGCAAGTGGTACATTCTGGAGTCAGAGTTTATTCAGAACAACAGCAGTAGCACATCACTGGAAGAGGATAGTGCAGTGCTACTGCAGTGCTAGTGAGTTTAGAGTAAGAGTTTACTGCAGTGCTAGTAAACATTGCTGACTCAATACTGGAGTTATATATGCTCCAATATGTACACACTGATTGTAAGTAGACTAAGGATTACATTTGGGGAGTTTGTAAGCTAATTGTCTAGGGACAAAACTTAGTAACTCTGGTAACTAAGAAGAAAGGTCTTCTATTTTAATTTAAGTTTTTTTACTCAAAGAGTTTCATCAGCTGTCCATCACTGCAGCTACTGACAAATGAGGAATAGCCTATTGGAAAGGGTAGGATATGCTTCAGTTATACTTTGCAATTCCAGAGGGTGAGCACTATCAATGTTTTTTAAAATAAAAGTAGGATCACCAAATATTACAAAGTTGCATGATCTTCATTGGTTTGTGATCTAGTCCTATGGAGGTTTTTCAGCTAAACTACTTTAAGCTGTTTTTCTGTTACTTTCCTGCAGGGCCCCATTGTAAAGCATAATCACTCTCATTTTGCTAACCAGCAGAACTGAACAACAGAATTAAAAAAGCACAAGCAGAACCGTTGATGTGTCAGCGGTGGTGTCTGATGTGTCCACAAATGTACAGAATTGGAAACCAAACTGGTTTAACTATTAACATAAAAAGGCTTTAATTGGGGGGATTGTGATCTGCAAATAGATAAAAGAAAGAGTGGTGGTAGTGGTGGTAGAAGGAAGAAACAGCAAACAAAATGAAGATATCTGTTCTGTTAAATTTAGAATAATTGGTATTTGCAATGTTTCATTCGCAACTTGGGGGGCAATACAAAGAGATTTAACAGATGTAGATAGTAACTTTTATAGAGTCCTGGATGCACAGCTAGAGTGATTACAGCTGTATGGAAACGGCTGTTCTTAGCTCTGAAGGAAAAGAAAACAATAGATAAAAGATGGCAGGCTGATGAAAGTGGTGTAATATTTTATAGACCTAAGTTCTCAAGATATTGCAGTGCAACAGCAATATAAATCTTCTTTGGTACTTTTTCTGCAAGAGACCAGCATTCCAAAAATGAAAAGTGTATTTATTAGCTTCTGTCTCTTATGGTATGTACAAACAGACTGCTGGTTGTGTGCAAGTATTTTGTATTCACCTTATAAGCACAGTTGTTGGTTAATAGGGCTTAGATCTCCCTTCTCAAACATTCATGATCTATTTGTTTCTATATTAAAAGTTATTATGAAGTAGAAGATATTTTATTGTACTCCATGTGTAAACTTTTTTTTTTTTTTTGCAGAAGATGATTTTTTTTTTTTACTTACAATGTAGCCTTGAATGGGAGAATGAGCACCTGTGTCTGTGTAAATGCAACTGCTGAGAGAAAGAGTTTGATTTCTTCCAGGTCTCAAACATCCTCATGAGCAATCACAGCTTCTCAAACAGTTCTCATTCCCCAGAAACCTTGAGCACAGGCAGCCTAAATTCCTGTCTGGGGGAGACACTTGACAAATGTGCACACAGAAATGTGCAGCTATTCCTGGGACCACGTGTCTCATTTAAATGTATTTGTTCTTTGCAAAACAGCTCTTGCTGTAAAATGCTACAGATAGCCCTAAAGCATTAGACATTCATGTGTGGTGGTACTGCCTTTTCTTGCTTTGCTTCAGGAAAGCTGTACTGCAGAGATCATTGAACACATCATCAAGACTGGGGATAGGGATGCAGCTGGATCTAATACTCTTGAGCCTGTATGTGACCCTTTTCCTCTTTCATAAGTGGGATAAAATTCACCATCTTGTCAAATTTTTTCTGAGAATTTCTACTCACTCTTACTGCTTGTCAGCACAAGGCCTATTCTGAAATATACTGATTTAACCACCAGGAAATTTAGAAATGCAGAAGTGAGCTGAACACCATTCCTTCATGGCTATAGTATGTTAATTTTGTTTTCACTGGAGATTGGCAGTTGCAGAGAGGCTGAGGTTGTTGTGACTGTTCCTTTACATCTGTGTTTTGCTTTTTTCAAGTGGCCTTTTGCTGCTTTATGTTCCTGAAGAATATAAAACTACCTTAGTTTTTTGCCATCCCATCCTTTTATTCCTTACCTCCTTCAGAGATACTCTGTTTAAATAGTACCTTGGGGGAAAATAGACAGTATCTTGAATTATTAAGGATTTTTTTTGAGAAAAATCTTGAGAAATATGTTTTCTTAAACTTAATTATCCAGAGATAATGTCTTCCAATACAGTCTATCATATAGTGCAATTTGGGATGGGGTTATCCAGAGATAATGTCTTCCAATACAGTCTATCGTATAGTGGAATTTGGGATGGGGGGAAATTACTGTATTTATTCAAATTCTGTAACTATTTTAGCTTTTCTTCTCCAGCTACAATAAGATTTATAGTTCTTAACTTAATACCACTGAGAAACTTCTTTGGGGATCAGTAATTCCCTCACTCTGCTAAAAGAGAAACTGAGTTCAACAAATAAGGCAGCAAGTGTTGCTTAACCTTTATTGCAATTGCATCCCCTTTCCCCCAAACAATTAAAAGTGAAAGAAAACAATCTTCTGGCAGTGAAGGAGCCAGACAGCCCATGCATTCTGCTGGTTTGTGCCTCAGAGCAGATGCCTCATGTATCTCTTTGGTTGTTAGATGGCGTAATTCACTAGGAAGGAAAAATGTACTAGACTTGAATTCACCGAGGGAATTTACCAGTTGGATGAACACCATATAATATAACATTGATTTATCCTTTCAGCTGGGATCCAAATCAGAAGATCTAAGGGGTATCTTTCAGAGGTACTAGTTCTGTGAGCATATCCTGTATGCTTGTGTTCAGAATTGTAAATCAGAATGAATCACAGGCCACGTTAAACATGCAGAGTTGGGCTGGGCTCTGTTGTTTTGTTACTGTGAGCTCAGGGGCTGTGTCTCGCTGAATCCCACACAGGAAGAAATGCTGGTGCTGCTTGACTGCTGCACCTCTTCACACGTGTCTGGTGTGACGGCAAGTTGTGGTTATTTCTGGCAATATCTTTGTGCTGGTTATGTCAGTTAAAACCTGCCCAGGATTCATTTCCTTACTTGCTTGGTCTTTCACCATTAGATTTGGCTTTTGTTCTGAGCCTGCACAGCATTCCCAGTCTTGGTTGTAGAAATGAGCACTTCTGGCCAGGTAATTTGGGACCAAAGCTCTGATTTTTGCTTGTTTGGGGTTTTTCTGTGGATTTGGATTTTGTCTCATTTAAGATTATCCTTGAAAGCTCACACAGTACCAGGTAAGCACCAAAGCAAGCGCAGAAGTGACAGCCTGCTGTGGCCAGGGCAGCAAACTGCCAGAGCTGTTCAAGCAGCCTCAGAGCAGCCTAATTATTCTCAGTCCAGTGCTCCAGTGAAAGACAGCATGTCTCACTGTCCTATTAGCAAAGAATAAGTTTGAAAACACCCATTGCCCAAAACAAACACCAGTTGCAGTGAGGGAATGGGCTGAGGTCTGGGCGCACTTCTGGGGGTACCTCAACTGAAATTCCAGCTTCTGAAAGTGAAGCGATGCTCAAGTTTATTTGCTTTTGAGGGATAAACAGGACATAATGTTTCTAAATAATTCCTATTATTTTCATGAGGAGAGGTTGTTAATGAAATGCTAAGGCTATGGTTGGCCTGTCATTATAGAATGTTGTTCATCCCTAATTGAATACCTAAAAACTAGTTACTAAATTTTTTCTATATAACTATTTTGCCTAATTAGAATGAGTTCAGAAAAGAGCAACTTGTTTGGAAGCTATGGAAATTGCTTCTGAGGAGATTAAAGGTATTAAAATTCATAGCCTGGTGTGCAGATGATTACTAGGGGAGAGGAGATGATTCCTAAGTATTAATGACAGTAAAAATATTCTTTATCTTAAAAATGGCGGAGAATGGATTAGAAATCCAGCCAGTTCCAAATCATGTTTGTTTATCAGGAGGAAGACACGAAGGCATCTCATTTATGGGATTTGAGTTTCACCATGTTCACGTCAAGAAACGTGGAAATGATTCACACAATTTCTCATTGAAAGTATCTGCCTATCTAAGCTATAAGTGTGGATTGTATAGAAGGTGTGGTAAACCCTGCAAAGCTACTAAAGAAAAATTTGATCCCTGCAGCAGCATAAAACAATCAAAAGTGGTATCCGAAGTTTTGTTGAAGGTTTCTGTAGGTTTCAAGATTGTGTTTCTGTATTTTGTTGCTTCCCTCATCTACAGGAGCCTCATGATGATGTGCTTAGTTGAGCATTATAATGCTTCCTCAGGGAATATCTGCAACCTTCCTTTAACTTACTGAAGTGATAAGTTATTGTAAGCTCATTGCTCCTTTCAGGGTTTGGTTTTATCCTAAAGCTGCTTTCCAACTTGCCAGAACAGCAAAATTGCTGTAGCAGAAACATTTCCATTGCATTCTATGGATACTCAAATATCATTGTAGATTCTTGCATTGGAAAAGGACTGTGAGCCACTGTGTTGTGTGCTGAAAAACGTTAAGTTATGCCATTTCTTTCAACCTCTTCCCCATCACCATTTTTTTTTTTACTCTCTCTCTCTTTTGTGGAATAATGGGAGTCCCATTCACAAAAGCTTTAAATTTCCTGAACTGTTAATACTCTGCCTTACTTATAATTTTAATGGCAGAATTAAAAGGCTTAAGGAGCCTCTGAGATTGTCAGAGCGAAAGCTCTGGATGAAAAGAAAAAGATCAGAAATTTTGAAAAGAGAGAATACCTCTTTTATTTGAGGGACTACTCCTTTACCTTTCAATGTGGAGATCATATGCATGTATATCCCTGTATCCTCATCCATTTCTTCTTCTTTCTCCTACTATCATTTATCAGGAATAAATCTTTTTATCAGAAGTCACCTATATGTAGGTGAATTTCAGGCCCTACACTAAAGAAAATAAAAAATCTTCATTGTCCATGTTACAAGCCACCACAGAAGGCAAGGATAACCCATGTTCTGGTTAATAGATTTCTTGGGATTTATTATACTGAAACAAAACTGAATATATATATATGTATTTATAAATAAATGTGTGTAGGGTTTCTTTTAGAACAATTTGGCTGCAATGGAGAGGAGGTATGTAGCCATCTTGGTTATAATAATAATAGTAATATAAAATCTTAAAAATAAAATTTAAGAAAATGTAGAAATTAAAAGAAAGAAAGGATAAAAATAGACAGATATTACCACACCTGGATCTGTGACTGGTTGTTGCAATTTTGATGTCTGTTGTTGGAAGTGATGGTCCAAATCTTGGATCCATTGGGGATGGGGGAAGCCTGCAAAACACAAGTTTCAGTGGGTTAATGTAAACTCAAGGTCAGGTGGGAATGTTTTGCACTGTGTGATTGTCCAGGTTTAGGGCAAATTTGGGAGAAAACTTCCAAAAGGGGCCCCTCCAGAAAGCAAATCCACACGGCCCCTCCTGCCAACCGGTTCAGGAAGGATTCCTCTGAGAGAAGGGGAAAGAACCTGTTTATTTAGCAGGCATAGTACCCCTCAGCACACAGAATGAACAATACTGGATGACACCACTCTTTCACCACACTGAAAAAGATGAAAGATTCAGAAAATCTCTCCTGGGAGTGGTTTCTCTGTTATTGGTCCCTCCGGTGCTGGAAATAGCTGCTGCAGGCCACAAGGTGCAAACTCTCAGTGCAGGCTTGAGTGGTTCCAAGAGAGGGAAAGAAAAACAGCCCAGGGAAAAATTGGACTGCCTAGCTAAACTAACTAACAAGCAGAAGAAAAGCAGGAGCAAAGCAGGAGCAAGAGCAAAGGAAAAGCAAAGCAAAAGCTGCACTAAGTACTGCCCCCGTCTCTGTGTCCCACCAACCATTGGGGGAGTGAGCAGGCTGATAACAAAACAAAACTTTGCTCTTCAGAGCCAGTCTTGAAGGCACAGAACATAATATCCAGCATAAACAGAACAGACAGCTGGGGATACAAGCACCACCCTGGGACAGTGATGTAACACTGTGGGTCAGGGGGCACTTTGGGGGTCACTGATGGTTTATGACATCTTCTAAGACAGGACAGCTCCCACGTCTGGCTGAGCCAGCTATGCCCCATCAGAAGGGATGAATAAGCGTTAATGTCCTGGTTCTTCCCTGAAAAAGATTTTTCACTTCTGAGTCATTTGTGAAAGGGAGGACACCAACATGACAAACAGCACTAACTCTCCTTGCAGGATCTTCTCATTGACCTCTTCCCATGTCTGGCTCAAAACGCAGCTGTTGCTAACACAGGTCAGTTTGTCATGGCCATCCTCTCATGGTGGATGTGCACCCCCTCTGCACATGGGTGCTAACTTTGCATATGGTCACCAAAGCTCTCTGCACTTTTTACAAAAGGTCTATAGTTTTGAGCCATTAACCATTAACATTCCAGTCTCTCACAAGGTGATATGGACTAATTCTGAATATTGCATGATTTGGAATGGTAACCACATGTTGCAGAGCTGTAGTCAAACCTGTGCATATTTTATCTGTAGTACAAGTCTAATTATATAGAGCTAAGGGACTGAATCAGGATTACAGACATTTCTTTAATGTGCTGCAACCATGTAATAACTCATGTTTACAGGACAAATGCACTCATTTTTTTAACAAGTACATCAAATGTGGAAATATTTCAGCCTCTTCAGCCTTAATTTATAATACTTTCTGGTTGCTATGGTGAAATACAGTGCTTCACCTTTGGAAAAGCCAAGGAGAGAAACAGAACATTTATTGTGCATGGGTTATTTTATATCAGAGAAAGATGCAATACAAAAAAACAGTTGCACATTAGTAATGTTCTTATGATTGTGGTTAGTAATTTTTTCCCCTTTTCAGTATTTTTTTTCCTTTGGTTTAGTTGCTAACCATTCATTGAACCACAGAAACATCTGTTTTGAAACAGAGGTGTTGCAGAGGATAGGTTGACGATTTTAAATTCATAGTTGGGTTGGAGGCTTGGTGGTGAATATTCCTGTTTGTCACTAGAATATCATCTTTTATTACTGGCATACATGGTTCATTTATTTTCTCATTCATTACCACAGAAAACAACTTCCCTTAGGAACTCATCCTAAGGTGCACAGCCCATAAATACATGGCTTCCTAGATGTATGGGCACACGTGAGTGGATGTAGTCATAATTTAGCTAACAGAAAATGACTGAATATGGAGCTGTGAATGCTGCTACTCTGTTCCATCATTTCTACCAGCTTAATCTGTTGGCCTCCCAGTAGTTTTTCATTTCCATGAATAAAGTGATTGATAATGACATTCTCTTTCTTCAATGTGTAATTACAAAAATACTAGTAAAGGAAGAAACTCAGCAAGTCAGACGTTACCATATTTGTTCTAAATGTGAAAAGACTGAAGAAAACAAGGGTTGTACAGGCAAAAAACCTGTTTTCTTATAAGCAGGAAAACCGTATCTTAGAGGAAGGTGCGTTTCTATAGCTAACAAAATAGTTGGGTGTAATTGATCCTTAGTAGTTCCATTAATTCTGCACTTCTCCTGTGCAGATACACATTTGTGCTTAGAAATTTGGTAGTGGCCATTCCTGCTGTAGCAATTATGATTTAGTATAAAAAAACACCCCCAGGTCTGTAGGGTGAAGACACAGTTGCATAATTTAGAGGTAATTTCATTTGTCAAATAAGCCAGTAGGCTTTACAATAAAACAAACCAGAATTTGATTACTGACTATTACTAAATGTAATTTAACCTTGTTTGGGAAACATGTAGCTGCTCTGTAATCCTTTGCTAAAGCTTAGTAAATTAAAATGCTACTGTTGCTCCCATGGACATTCCATTTAATTTACAAACCACTTGTACACTAAGTATTTTATACATATTTGTATAACGTCCTGTATCAATTAGATCTTTTGACAAATAAATCCACCTGTGCTATGTTATGAAGGGACTTGGCAGTGGTTTTCTTGTGGGATTCCTTTCAGCTCCTTTTTTCAGATCAGTAATGGCAGCAGTCCTTTGATATAGATCAAAGCAAGAACAAAAGCTTAGAAGCAAGTAAGAGTCATAAGGTGAAAATGGAGAGAGGAAAAAAGAAATTAAATCCCATTCCATAGCCTAGAATCTTTATACAGCTGTAACTACAATATTATATTAGTGTAATTTACTTCTAAGTATGAGAGGAAACCTTTAGAAGCTTGGATATCATATTTTCTTCTTGATTACAAACCAGTGAAATTTTTCTTGCCATACAGATGTTGAATTTTTCCTTTCTCAGCCTGTATTCACTTACAGTCATTAAAGATCTAGGGCACTTAGTGTAAATATTAAAGATTATATATGAAGCCTGACAAATTTAATCTCTCATAATTAGACTCTACCTTGCTCTTCTAGCTAGCAAATGTTTCCCTGTAATTCTACCTGGATAAGTAATCTGCTAGTGCAGTATTGGGCTCTTGAGCAGCTGCAGTGCTGGTAAGATGAACAATGTGATTCCATATATTTGCTTCATTTTTCTAAGCATTTTATGAAAGTTACATGATGTTCTGTGGTTAGCTGTAACAGCCTACAAAGGAAGTTTTATACTCAAAATTGTTTTACCCTAATTCTTGAAAAGATATGTGTAAAATAATTTCTTCTCTTGGTTCTTGAAATGCTTTCTAGTAGACATAGTTTTCTTCTGCAGATCAAAGATAGAAACTTTTATGAGTAGAAAACTGCAGTGTATTGCCTGTGAATGAATTTCTCACTGGTTAAATAATAGGAGGATTAAGTTCATTATCCACCAGGTAACTTTCCTAATAAACTCGTATTTGGCATGAACAGGTATGCCGTTTATCTGACCTGTTTGTAGGTGCCCTTTCTGTGTTTATTTGGCCATTTCATTCTCTTCTGGCTGTCTAACATGTCCCTCTGGAAGAAGAGAGTACAGAAAGAAGGGCAGCTAATTAATACTTCCAAATTTTCTTTCTATTTCTAACTCATCCGCAGTTTCCCTTTTCAGATACATTGGGGGAAAATATCAAATAGAGTCTAATGAATTATTACTCCCAGCCAATTAAGACACACACACACGCATTAATTGTTAACACTGTACAGATTTTAACACCTAGGAAGGCAGTAAAATTCAAGTCAATTAATGAATAGTAACACATCCTTGCCTTGAAAATGGTTCAATTTTGGTCAGCCCCACTGTACATTAGACAACTGTAAATCCAGAATGTCCGCACAGAAATGAAAATCATTCTCAGTATAGAGAGAAAAGTCTGAAAAGACTGATACTGTTTACAAGCAGATGTTAAAAAGAGAATATAGTGAAAAGACATTAAACACTTCAATATATTACAGATCAGGTAGGTTTTCTGTAAGAGTCAAAAGAAACTTGAAAAGATGAGTTTATAATTTCCAGTAAAAATTTATTGTAAACATTAAAATGAAAGTTATTTAAGAGAATTAAGGAAGATAATTAAGGGATTTAAAACAAAATACATGCCATTTTACTGTGCTAATTACAATGACATATATAATCCAAAACCAGGTACTGGCTGGGATTAGTATAAAATAAATGTGATAATACCAGATAATTTTGAAAGGACTAGGTAACCATATTAAGTTAGAGGAAAATTTTATATCCTTATATGATAGTAATTGAATTCTTATTTAGGTATTATTTAAGTATTTCTAGAATTAGAGATTGTTTTATTCCTTGGTTATTCAATTCTTAGCATCCTGTTGTTATTCTTAAGCATGTGCTACTTCCTTTGATGTGTTAAATTAGATGGAATTGTTGTTTGTAAGGGGCAGATTTTCTCTGTTCTTAGTCAACTTTGAAATTAATGAAATTGAATTTCCTATATATTAGCTTTATAAATAATATTTCTCAGTGTTTTTTTCTTCTTAGGAAAAACTGATGGTATTCTACAAGTATATGGCAATCAGATACAAAATGTACTTAGTGCATAATGCTCTGTCTTATTTAAGGTGTCCCTTTTATACAATTTGCGCTCCACACATAAATTATTCTATTTAAAATGATTAGAGTAGCCAGTAATTAGTTGGGATTGTTTGTGGAAAAATGTTGGGACTCCAGAATTGGATCATTCTTGTAGATGCCACTAGCTTAAACATATCTACTCTGTCCTGTTCAAAACTCACTTGGCATTTGTGCTTCCAAGCAATGTGTGTCTCCTCCAGCACCTCAGCACAGGTTCCCCTTGCATATTTACTTAGGAATGAAAAGTTTGTACTTGTTTTTATGCAGCCAAAGCTCTCTGCTCACCCAGGCCAATTGTCTTCCCCCCTGACTCAGCACATAGGGAGCAGCCTACTCCTGTGACTGTAATATTGCTTCCTTAGGGCACTGCCAGCCTCCCTGAACCCCTTTGGCCTTTAGGACTGCCTCCCACAGGATTTTCTAAACCTTATAGAGCCAGCGTCTGTCCAGAAGTCCGAGATGGCATTTCTGCTGAGGTCTCCCCAGAGTTTTCTGAGAATTTCACTGTTTTTGAAATTGTTTTATGAGAATTTCTCTTTCACAATTGCAGTCCCTGAGATGGCCTGCAAGCACCGCATTACTCAGCAGGTCCAGTGGGACATCTCCCCTCTTGAGCTTCCTCACCAGCTGCGTCAGGAAGCTATCTGCCACACACCAGGAGCCCTCTAGGCTGTCTGCTTGCTGCTCTGCTGTATTTCCAGGAGACATTTGGCAAGTTAAGGTCCCCCATGAGAACAAGGGCTAGCAATCATGATACTTCTCCCAGCTGCCTACAGAACATTTTGTGTGCCCCTCCATCCTGATCAGGTGCTCTCTAGCAGACTCCACCATGGTATCTGCCCTCCTGGTCTTTCCCCTGATTCTCACCCACGAACACTCCACCCTATTGCCACCACCATTAACCTCTGGATAATCAAGACTGTCCTAACATACAGGGCCACCCCACTGCTTCTCCTTCCTTGTCTGCTTCAAATCTTTTTGGAGAAGAATTGAAGGACAATGGAAGATGCAATGTTTAGATGGGAGAGCTTCATAACAAATTCTAGTGCTTTTATTTTTCCCGCTGTGCAACCTTGCAAAGAATCACAAGGAGGTTCCTGTAAACTTAAATGTATTGCTCAATCTCCACCAGAATGCCTTGCAAAGTCAAAAATGAAAGCTGGATTTAGGATAAGAGAGCAAGTGCTTAAATATTATGTCATCCCCTGGTTTAATTTTTTTCCCCAATTTTACATTAAAAATGGTGTTTCCTTTTGTATACAGGAGGGATACATTAAGGAAAAAATATTTTTCTTTCAACAACTCTTAAAATTTGTTTGTACAGTCAATACAGGCACCACATAGAATGTGTCAGACAAATATTTGTTTTCAAATTATTGAAAAAAATAAGAAGTGTGTAAGAGAAATTGCAATGGAGTTTGAATTTAGAAGGATAAGCATGCAAAGAATTGCTGTACATATAACAAAATGTTATTATCTCCTTATTCAATATTTATTAAATTTTCAAATATTTTGGGGCATAGAATTTTTTTAATTGAACTTCTTCCAGAAGAATTCACATCCCTAACTAATATTTATGTTTTAATCTGTTTCATGGCATATTGCAGGAAAGATTTCATGTATCACTTCCTTCTCCTTTCCACATTGTTTTTAACCTTGCTGCTTTACTTACAAGGGTTAAGGCTTGGAGACTCAGTCTCACAAATTCAGTGTATGGTTCCCCTAACTTAGTACTACCATAAGAAACAACAGGAAAAGTAATTTTCTTTTTTTTAAGGAAGTATTCTCTGAAGTCAGTAATCAGTTACATTAACTCAAATGTGTGTTCTCAACTTTTCTTTTTTTTTTTCATTTAAACATTCTTCTGTAAGTCATTTGCTGTTCAGGTAGAGTTGGCCACTAAAACTCATCAAATTCATTATTTTTCTCCCTGTCATATTTTTTAAGAGGCCCAGGCCTTTCTTCTTGTGTAAAAGGAGAAAACAAAACCTTGGCTGTGTCTGGGACCACTTCTTGCTGGGTGGCTTTCGCTTGCAAGTGGGTTGGCACCTTCCCTGCTCCCAAGGTGGGCAGCTCAAGGGCACAGGGCAGCCTGAACCTACTCTGTGAAAGGAGAATGTGGACTGACAGATTTATCCGTTTTAAAAATTTCCCTGAGACCATTGATTAGAGATAAATAAGGCCTTTTTCACTGCAGTAGTGTGAACGTGGCATTATATAGGATTATTGTTTCTGCAATATTGTAAACATTTGTTCAGGCTTTTTTCATTGAAGAAAAAGAACACAAAACTGAGAAAAAGAAAAGCCTAAGTAGGAATAACCTCAAGGAAAAAATAGGAGCCAGAGATGAGGATGAGGTCAATATTAACATTTCAGAGCCTTAAAAGGAGAAGATTGTATGGAGTACCTAGAATTTGTAAAGAGGAAACAAAATGTTACTTTTCTTTTAAGAGGAGAAGAACTTAACAGGAAAATTTATTGAATTATTATATGGAATATGAGGTCAAAAGTGATGAGATATTTGGAAGGTGTAAATGTGGGATAGTGTATTTGATTAGATTTACTTTTACTGTGCTTTCCTCTTTCCTGTTTTAGCTTTACAGGTTAATGGGAAAGTGAACTGACACTCAGACTGAAAGCATATAAAAATAATACAGAACTCACAACATTTTAGTATTAAATACCCAGAAGTGTAAAATCAAGGAATATTCTTGCTTATATATTGACTAGATATAACCTAAAATTAACTGAAGCACGCACATGCATTTTTGAATTAATGAAAATATATAGCTTCTAGAGTTCTGTTTATATTTTCCTTCAATGTGTACAGACTTCAAAAAAAAACCAAAAAAAGTTGACCATAAACTGTAGATTACAATTTTCTTTCTCTATGTGGTAGCCCATAAACAATAGATTGGTAATGTTACAACTTGCTATGTTAATTTAAAATTGTAATGACTTTTTGAACAAAAGTAGAAATAGCTGAGATTCTTGATAGTTAGCAAAAGTTTTTTCTAGTCAAAAGACCTTAGTAACCTGAGTAGTTGATACTGGACATCATTTATGTAATTTTTTTTTTTGGTGCTAGAAGATATATTTTAAATACTAAAAATTTCAAAAATACTTTTTTTTTCTGAGCCTTCTGTTCACCTTATTGTTGTGCTTTGTATAGCAATGAACAGGATTTATTTACAGTTTTAGGATGTGCTCAAGTGTAAGCATTTAGGCATAACCTTGGTTATGCATGTGCTGTGTAAATATTCTTTAGAGCATATTCTACACACTGGGTATCCTCTTGGTAATCACATTAATAAACACAGGACAATTAGTTTAGTACAAACTATCTAATAAATCAGCTGGGATTCTTTTCCCCTGATGTGTAGCCTGGATAAGATCTTCCCAGGAAAATGGTGAATACCCATTAATGTATATCAGAGTTTGGGGTTCAGCACTTCTAGGTTCATACTGAGACAGAAAAGCAGTTTTGTTTCTGAATCAATAAAGAATACATTCTTCCTGGCTGTGGATCAGGAGTTTGGGCAGTGCATGTCTCCTTGACACACTGTATTTTGCTAGCTGGCGGCACTGATCACGCTGATGCGTATTTCTTTAATTTCTATTCTCACTTTCAGTGAAGATTTAATTAGACTCTGGTGATGCTTTAGAAGGGGAAGGGGCAGCGTTTCTCTGATCGTTGTTCTTTCTAATGCAGAGGGCGGTAGTTTGCTGACATGCAGCGTTTAGCACGTGAAAACAGATGTGTGTCTTTGGCAAGCTGTCATTCCTGAAACTTAACAAAAATGTTGCTCAGAGGGGCTGGGGAAAGGCTGTGGAGCTGGGCAGAGCCGCAGCCTGTGGGTCTGGGAGTGCCGGAGCCCTGAGCGCTGACAGCAGCGCGCTCCCCTGTGCAAGTTTCCAGAGAGCTTTTCCTCTCGGCACTGCCACAGCCCAGGCTCCCGCTCCACACAGATGTTCCTCCAGCAGCTGCCAGGAACGCTGCTCCTCGGATACAATGCCATACCCAGAGCTTCGTGGTCCACCTCAGCCTTCTAGGAGGACTCGCTGCTGAGGAAAGCGAATGCTCAGAGAAGCATGAGATGCAGGGCTTTATCTGATATTTTATCTCAGCTAGAGTGGCTGCTGAACTGCCACTACTTGGCATAGTGGTGCTTTACACCGCTGCAAATTTCTTCAAAGCAAACTCTTGGTAAAATCCTCTGATTTGCCTCTGATTGCAAAGCGGTGTGAAGACTGGAATGATTTGCCTGTTGGAAGAATGTTGACTCTCGAGTGGGAGTCGGAGGGACTACAAACAGTGGGTATTGTTGTGATTATATTTGCATCTCTGAAGCTGCTTCATTTGCTGGGACTGATTGATTTTTCAGAAGGTAAAGTGGTCACTCACAGTTTGTGCTGTTTGTAGGTTTGGTGTCTGATCTGCTAAAATAGAGAGCATCAGCTATAAAAACTGTGAAATGAAAAAAGTGAAACAACAGACTAAGAACCCTGGTTTACTTCTGTTGCTTTTGCTTTGTTATTGAAAACAGAACTAGATGCTAGCATAAGATTTTTATTTTGCAATGCATTTACAACTGTGAGAGGATGTTAATTTAAAAAAGACTAAAAGAGTGAACAAAACACCTGACAGTTTTCTTTGAAAGCTGTTCAATGCTACTGAACTTGATAGATTTTAGTTCAGTTCATGTTTAAAAAATGCTTTGCTCTTTTGATTTAAGATGCAATTAGAGTTTTCTTCTGTATAAGTATCTATGTTTTAAAAGCCTGTTTCACAGCTAAATGCAATACACTGTTATTACAGGGTGAGCTTTAGGTTCAAGCCTGCTGTACATCTTTTAAAAAAAAGGCATAGATGCCAACATTAAATGTGTGTATTTAAAATATATATCATTAATGTATGTTCTAAAATTCCTGTTGCTTGCTCAGAATCTTGTCTGCTCTCTATTTTATGGGTCATATCATTTCATCTACTCCCAAAGAAGGCTTCACATAAATTTGTTAGGACTTTTATTTCTATAAAAAAATGAGGGTTTTTTCACATTTTGTAGAAATAAGCTATTTCAGGTCAGTTATAACTGAGATTTTATGCTGTCAACTTTTCAAGTTTTTCACAAAATGTCTACTCAGTCGCTGAAGCCCTTGCTCAAAAAATACTTACTTTTGTCATTATGTTTGCTCATGTCAGTCCAAACCAATCCTTTTCACTGGGTAACTGCTTGTAGTCAGAATCACACAGCCATGGGGAGTTCTCCAGTTCTCTGAAACATTAACTTTCCATCATAGAATAGGATCTTTGATGGATGCAGATTCACATAATCACATCATAAAATTGTTCAGAGTGCTGATAAAATTTGAAATCTTTAGCCCTTATATAGTTACTGAACTACTGAAATCAATCATCTTTCAAGCTCTGTGTGGGGAGAATACATATTTCCTTTGTTACTATATAATGGTTTTGGAATTACTTTTTCAGTTCTAAACAATGGGTAATTTACTCCTCACAGCAGTGCTTACTTTTTGGTTTTTAATACTCTAGAAGTGTAACGTTTGCGACATGTAAAAATCATCATGGTTATGGATTAGCTTCAGCTTTATTACATATGGTAACAAATAGAGAAAAAAGATTGAAATGCAATATTGCTCTTTTCTTAGCATATCAAGAGTTAGAGCCTTTTCCTGATTTCTCACTGGTATTGCCATTAAGTCTGTGGGAAAAGGTTTTATGTGATTTCAGATTTATTAAATTACTTTAAAAAAATCCTCCTGGTACAAATTACTCTGATGTTAATAATAATTTCAAGATGATCTATCAATTGAAGCACAACTTTTTGTTCTAATGCACCCATTAGTGTCATGGCATTTCCTCACAAGATAATAATTTCACTCAAAAGTACCCAGCAACATAAACCAATCCCTAAATGTAAAAAGATTAAACTTTTTAAGGAACAGTTGATTTATTTATAATTGCAGTAACTCTGTGAGTAACTCTGGTGACTGGAGGGATTTCCTGTTCCCCTGAGGCTGATATTGCTAATCAGCTTTTCCAGGTTTGGATACTACCACTACATTAAACAATTCTGCTCCAAATGGTTAAGGAATATTTTTTTATGGTCTATTCAGAACTACTGATTTGTTGTTCACCTACTGAATGCAAGGAAAGGTTTTCTGTTCATATCCAAGTAGGAGCACATTTAAACTGCCAGCATTGGTCTGGAAACCAAAATTAGCAATGAGTCCTCCCTATCTACCACGCACAGGCAGGTCATGGGTCATATGCTGAAACAAATCTGTTCCCATAATTAGGCTTTCTGATTCCTTTACATGCTTGTTTTAACATTCCTGATACATTGACTTATGCTGCAAATGTCACTGACAGAAATGACAGCATGCCTGATGTTTGCTATTGCAGGGCAGAGAAGACAGATAAAGGACAAATCCTTACTTCTTAACTGGCTGCAAGTCTGCTGGCTTTAGTTCAGTTATGGTGAAGAAGAGCCTGACTTGCCCTCATCTCCATGAGAAAACAGGAAAACCCAGTCAATCTGCTTAGTTTTACTGAATAAACTGAGTCACAGAATTAACTAGGTCGGAAAAGACCTTTGACATCATCAAGCCTAACCCATATCATTACAGTGTTCGCCAATTGGCAGGACAGAGGGAAACCTGATTTTATCCTATGTCCCAAACTAGGGACTGTGTTATTCTGATTCACCCATTCTCTACTTTCCAATAAGTAGAAAACAGACCAGAATGAAGATAAAGCTGGCTTCACTGGAGGCAGCCAGCTATTTCAGTTAAAAGGACAGAATTGAATCAATATAACTTTTGCTAGGAGAGATTAAAACTCCCCTTTCCCTCTCCTTCCATTACTTTGAGAGTGGTTTGACACTGACCATTATCTTCCCTCCAACTTCCTTGCCTGGAGCTTTTTCTGCTGGGCAGCTTCACTCCAAGCTTGTGTTTTGTTACTCTGGCTGGAAGGGGAGGAGAGGAGGGAGATCAAACTGAAGCAATGGATCAGAACAGGGTCAAGTAGCAGCTATGCAGAAACTTTATCTGCACATGTGTGAGCAACTTTTTAAAAATCAGGGAACTGCATAAGTCAAAGTCTTTGAAAGGACAAACTCTATTCCTTTTCCTACATCACACACTGGTTGTACCTTGAAATAATGTCTCTTACAGAAATGTTTTTCTTTTACGTGTGAATAGAATCAGCCATTGTTGCAATCTTTTTAGACTCCCTTATTCCTTTCTTATTCCTTACACTAATCTCTAACAGTCTCCAGAGCTTGTTGTTATCTTTCAGATGCTTATTCAGATATAAATGTCATGTTTGGCATGTGAATATCCTATGCACTCCATGTCTTTTGGTTAGTAGGACTCACTGGTGTCTATATGTTTTTAAGCTCAATGGGCTATCAAGAACAGGTAAGAATATTTGATCCTTAGTTTCTCCTACTGTGATGCAAAGAAAAGACCAGTTCACTTGCTGTTATCAATGAACATATTTGGCTGCATAGTCAGCTTTGAGAGTAAGTAATTTGTTGCTTTAGCTACAAAGTGGAAATTGGTTCAGGGGGTAAATAGAGGTGGTTTTTAATCGAGGTAGTTTTCTGCCTTAGGATATATCTGCTCTATGCAGGTACAGAGAGATTTTTTTTTTTTTCTATCTAATCTAATCTGGATGGACAGAAGTCACCTCCAGTCCAAAAGTCATGCTAGTGAATTTATCTGTTCTGTCACACAAACTGCTAAAATGTGTTCTCTTTCATAGTTCAGATACTTAAAAGCACCGAGCAGATGTTTGGTCTGTCTGCAAGCATCTGCGTTAACATTTTGTTAGCTACCCTTACAGCTTACCAAAACCAGTAAGGTTTAAAATATTTTCTCAAGTGCAGTATGACTCCCACCCTTATGATATGGGGAAAGACATGCTGCTGAGAAATTGCCTATTGCATCATATTTTCTAAGGAAAGGAACACTAAAAATCATGGGTGTTCTCTCCTTCTCTGCACAAATGTGGCTGACACGAATTATCCTAATTTGAATGTCCTCTCCATCCAGTTAAAGCTGTGTTACAAGTCCAGCTTCCAACAGAGTCTCCTATGCTGCTCCCTCTCCTGTATAACTTCTCTCAGCCAAATGGGGTGCAATGTAGCATAATTCCACAATAAACAGAAAGGCAAAAATACCCCATGCAGCAGAACCTGTCCCATTGCCTTTTCTCAGCAACTGCTTATAACACCCGTTCTCAGAAAGATGTTCAGTTAACATGTGGTGAAACAACCACCTCCTACTTGTCTTTTTTCCTCTCCAGACAATGCAGAAGTGACAGAACTACTTTATTGTGAGTAACCCAGCCCTCCTTGTAAGCCTTGACAGACATTCTGGATGCAGAGTCTCTAAAGGAGAGTCAGTCTATAGAAGTATTGATAGATTGCACAGCAGAGAAGAGTTATTTCAGAAGACCAGATGTGAAACTGCATTCAGTTGCTGCTTTAAAACCAACCTTGGTCCAAATAGATGTAAAAACTTAAGCGTGAATTTCAATATGCTCATTTATATAGATACATTTCTCTTTGCTTATGTTGGATGCAAGACAGGCTGTGAAACTTACTGAAACTTGTGACCATCTCAATACCCAGCCTCAGGGAAGTAGATGATGTTCTATTTACTCTCCACATATCCTCAAAAAGTAGACTTATCCAGGCTTGGGAGAATGTTTATGTTTGTAGAGAAATGTCTTGATTAACCTTAACATTAGTATATTGAACGTGAATTTTTGACTTTGTTTTGCTTTCCTTTTAGTTAATTGGTTTTTCTAGCTGGAACTAATGACATGATGTGCAAATTACATAAAAGTTTAAAGTAATGTTCTTGGTAAAGAACAGCAAAAGTACAATTCATGTCAAAATTAGAGAAATCAAGCTTTTATCAAAATAGGAATAAAATGGAACAATTTACATAAAAGTTTTGAAGAAGGGCTTGTTGGTTTATGAAGATCTTTTCATCAGCTGCTTTCCATGGATGTCTTCAGGGGATTTCAACATCCAGATCAACTAAATCACTGTGGAATAGGTGACTTTAGACCCACATATGTCTGAATTAAAAATCTAGATGCTGTGTGAAAAATGGGGAGAAATATTTAAGAGCTGTTACAGGAATATTTCTGTAAGGATAACGTGTGTCCTGTCTCTTCATGTGGGAGTTCACAGATCCTCTCTGGTTCAATATCATACAGGATATTTGCCTTCCAACTTGAGTAGGGTTCTTTTGACCACGTTTTAGGAGAACCCTTCCCTTCATTAGATCCTCTGCTTTGTAGTCTTGATTTTTTTTTTTCAAGAAAGTCTTCGTACTAATAATCATTTTAAATTGACTATGTGCAGGTAGAGAAATTCCCCTTGTATTCATCTTTGCAAAGGTAGAGTTGCTTTTGAGCATCATTTGAAGGTTCTGTAATTCTGAGTATTCATCTGAAGGTTCTGTAATTCTGAGTATTCATCTGAAGGAAGTTATTTATCCAGATATGTTTTGGCTGTTTCTGGACAAAACCCATGTATTTTGAAAGGAATGGAGGTATTTTCTCCCAGAATATAAATACAGTCACCAAAAATAAAGGTTGGTGACATATATTTGATACCTGCAGCAAAGTCTGCATCTAACCACCTTGCATCTCCCAGTATGGATACCAGGAGCTTCCTACAGAGTGCCTGGATTAAGCATTTTCCCTGTGCACTCTGCCACTGCTCCATGCCCAGACTGCTTTTAAAATGTAGCTCTGGATGAAATAATTCATTTTACGATGACAAAAATTTGATATGACAAAATATGCTTCTGAAAAATGACTACACTTGTTCAGCTGAGTATAGGTGTGGAGAGAAAAGCAGTGCCTACTCTCTAATGTACTTCAGTGCTGAGAATCTAGAAGGCCTTGCTGGTGTAATAAGATATTTGTAGACATGAATAATCATTGCCTAAAATTCTATAGAACATGATGATTCAATATACACAATGATGGAATGACTGAATGAAAAAAATCCGTAAGAATGTACTGATTAGAAATAATGCAGTCATCTTTTGAATTTTAAATTATTTGTTCCATTTTTGATGCATTTTTTTATCAAAATTCTTTGGCCTTTTATATTAATGAGATATGTGAGATACTCAGTGATTTTGTAGGGATTTATGTATCTGATTATGTGTAGATCTATTTGAAACATTGAAATTTACAAAGTAACTGAATCTGTTCTAGGTAATGCAAAAATAATAGCATAATTTGGAGGTATTACACTACAATTTTATTGTCTAGTATGCATTTTAGCTCATAATAAAAATACTTACAGAATTACCTTGGGGAAAAAATGCAAAAGCAGCCATAAATCTCATTTTGCAGTCTCATCTGTATATCTGCTTCATGTTATAGAGCAGTATGAAGAAGCACAAATGAGACCATTCTGTTTATAGAAGTGAAATATGCCCTTCCAAAGTCTAGTCGGTGAACTGTAAGAAATAGGCCAATAGTAGTTTGATTGCATGTGTGTATGCATTTGTGCACATTTCATGAAGAGGAATAATCTAAAATTAAAACTTTGGCTACCAAATTTTAACACTAACTTCTAACAGAGAATAGATCTCAAGAAAACAAGTATAACATGGAAAGTCTGATATAGGTACAAATAGGTCAATTTCATGTTTCTTTTTTTTAAAAAAATACATTACTGATCAAGGTCTGTAAATTATGCTAGTGCTAAATAATATATATTTTCATGTTGAAATGGTAGGATAGAGTTCAGATTGATTATTTTATAATTGCTTGTAAGTAGATGTATAGATTCCACATGTGCATTTGACTGATTTTTGAATATATATAGATGAAGAGCCCTTGACTACTTCTGATAGATATCTGCCCTTATTTTGAGAACATTTTCAGTCATCCACTAATCACTCAAGAAAAAGTTACATCATAATGAAGAAAGTTCTTGTTTAGACTACACAGCTTTCATAAATTAGAAGGAAGGATATTCATCACTGAAATGAGTCAAACCAAAACAAAGTGCAACATTTTAGTGACTGTTTTGTGATGATCCCAAAGGAGGATTTTTCCTTGCAGCTAAAACTGCTGGACTTGAATTGGCAGAGTGAAGTTAGAAAAATTTGAGAAAATATAGTTGAGAAGAAAGGGCACAAAGAGTCTTGTTTGCTTAGTGGTCAACCACCAGATGAATAAGTAGCAAGGTAAGGAGGGCTTCAATTTTTATTTTTTTCAGATAAAATAGAAAAGTTAGGAAAATAATTCAGGTCATGAATTTCAGAGAATTAGATTTCTATATGTTTTACGTCAATCACGTTGCATTTGAGTGTGTACTCCTGAGCAAGGAGAGGAAATGTAGCATTCCCTGCTCAAAACCAAATTCTGTATTTCTGGGTGATCCAATGGGAACTCCTTACTAAGCTGTGATTCTTCAGGCAGTCATAGTGACAGAGAGGCTAGTTTCAGCCCAGATATATCTGAAAAATGCAACCATAATATTTAACCTATGTTCTAGCAGTTTGATCTGTATCCTTCTTGTACTATAAATATTTAGGTTTCTTTGTTTCTCAGTAAAAGACAGTGTTCTGGGTTTTACACATCATGATGAAATTTGAGCTAAGGCAAAATGTGTATGTTAACATTTCTCTTGCAATGTTATATTTACGAAGAAATTATCTGAATTTCTTCCTTCGAGACAGTAACAGAAGAACATGCCACTGGATGTGAAATAACACTCCTGGGGAAAGGTATCCCTTTCTACAAGTGCTAGAGCAGTGGTATTCTTCATATTGACATACTTACTACTAGTTCCTTTTTATAAGAATACTTGTGATTAATATCCTTAGACTAGTAGCTAATCTGCAATCAGCATTGTCCTATATTTCTCCTGTAGTTTTAATTGCATATAAGTTTCTTTATTATTTCCCTGTCAGACAGGTGCCAACTGTCAGCAACTTCAATTATATATTTAAAAGAATCACAAATAAATAGGGTTGGCATTCAGGAACACTCATTGTGATTTCTTCCCTTTTTAACCTTAAGAAGTGTAGAAAATGGTAAAAATTCTGCTGGTTAACTCACGGGTTGTTGTGAGAATGAGTAGGTTGAAAGCGTGGCATCCGGTGCTGAAGTGATGTGGCCATATGATGAGTATTGAGAGACAGACATCAAGAGATTTCTCTTAATCTCATTGTCAAAACCCAGGTTTGAAGCTTTGACGTGGTGAATGATAATAGCTTCAAACTGTTGAGACATTTTAAACCACAAAATCACTCTGAATCTAGATGGAAATGTGTTTGCATTAGTCAGTATCCAAGACTCCTTGTTTTTTACTAGTAATAGCATGTATTTTCTTGTTGAGAAAGCAGGTATCTCATCTCATCTCATATTCCCATATAAAGCTGGTTTAGAATAAATTGCAGTAAGATTTTGACTGTAGCATAGTGAGTGCCTTATGTTTTACTGTTATTCACAATCTGCAGTTACAAATGCTTCATATTACCTATTCTTCTTAATAAAAGCCTTGTTGTTTCTTCTTTGTTTATTATTTATAATGTATTTGTTTGAACACATAGGTTTATATGTATAGAGAAGTATACACTCCTTTATGAGACTCATAGAGTGCATTTATACATATATGCAATGAAATATGCATGGGAAATAATTTTAGGTTTAATGTTATGGTGTACTAAGTATAGGTAGATGAATTTGCCATATTTCACAGGCTGAAAATTAAAAAATAACCTTAGATGGTTGTTTGAAATATTTCAAATACAGGGCTTATTTCTCAGTCTCTTACTCATGTGAATAGTTTTTAAATACAACAAATTTGTAATAAAAATGCATTTTTAATTTCAGCATTAGGTGTTTTTTTGTTATTAAAGAGTGGCATTTTCCTATGGATTCAATTTTTCTCATACATAAGAAATAGAAATAAATTGAATTTAAAATTTTAAAATGAATTATAAATAATTTGAAAAATTTTTTTCTTAGTTTAATAATGTATATAGGGTTTTTCTTGTTATATTTCAATAATGATGCTCTGCAAATAAATTTTTCTCTTTTATATTTCAAGAATAAGTATATGCCTTACATTGCTTCAGTTCTTTCTCCCTCTGGGCAGTCTTTTGTCCTCATTACTGAAGTCACTAAATGGAGCCAAATCAGTTAACTTGCAATAATCATTTTGGGATTGGATTCAGCCCCTGATCCTTGGGTAGATCAGAAAACTGTAAATTTTCTACTTGTTTTCCTCAGTCAAAGAAGTCTAATGCATTGTAGCAAATACAGAACTTCTAGAGTATAACAGAGATTTACATATGCCCATCACTTTGCTCTCTCAGAATACTGAACACAAAACAGCATTCAAATATAGCAACCAACACAAAAGTGTAGGCTGTTTTTATAGAAGCAGAGAACTTCTGTGTATTACCAATAAATGGATAGTTCACTGTGCACTCACACATTAATTTGTGCTTCTAGCTTTTTTTCTGAATGGAGACAAAATTGCTGAAAATAATGTCATTAAAAGCTTTTATTCAGAGCTCTTTCATCCGTGCCAGGTTAAAGTTGTATCTCTTAGATGAACGCTTGAATAGAAGTATCTGAAGTATTATAATTAAGGAAAATCCTGAGTAGCAAATTCTTGCTCTTATGAATTTTATTAAATGGTGCAATTTGGTGTTATTTGTATAACAAGATACAGTAGTTGCAACAATTCTATTGGTTATTATTTTAAAAATTAGATTTTTCTGCCTAAAGGCTTTACAGTTCAGGGCTATTTCTCTTTGTACCACTGCAGAAGTGGCCAGAGAAAAGGCTGGCATCACAGGAGGCAGCAATCTTATTTTGAGATCTCTGCTGCTGAGAAGAAGCCAGTAGCAGCAGGTGAATATTTACGGCAGCTCACACTTTCTGCACTCTGCATGGCATCCCAGTCCAGGATCTCTGATGGGAGGGAGAGAGAGGAGATTCAGTGCAGTGCCCACATGAATAGGAAGCAGAACAGAGTGGGCTCTCCAGTCCTCTGGAGTGTTGAGGAGGTGACAAATGAGATAACATTTGCATGCAAGAACATGACTAAGCATGAGAGGTTGTGCTGCATAGATAGGTCAGCCATGCCCAGAGCATTGCAATGGATGCACATTTATTTTTAAGGAAGGCTTAGAACTATAACAGGTTAATTTGTTAATCACGGCATGGTTTGTTAAGGACCTGATGAGGTTAGCAGCCTTTTAAGAGTGGATAAAAACAAGAACAAACATGGGGTTGGGGAGGGCAGATACAACACCAAAAAATTAAACTGTTTAGGATTTTCTGTGTTTGCCATATATCCAGGGAAGTATAGTTATTCGCTGCTTTGGATGATAAGCGGACACTTGAAAACCAACTGGTTTCAAATGAAGAAGCCTGACAATGCAGGACTACAAATGAAGATGCTCTGTATTTTAGAATAATTGAACTGTGAGTTTTGGGACAGATCTCAGAGGAAACTTTCCAGAAAATTAGGCCACATCAATTCAGTTCCTAGGTATTGATCTTTGTGACCCAGTTTAGACACCTTCATTTGAAAATGTAGTTTAAGCACTAGTGAATCTTTGCATGCTATTTATCCTCAACATAAAATCCTTTGGTTTTTGATGTGTTTTTATGTTTTTTAAGTTCTATGATCAATCTCTTCATGGAGATGTATCCAGACACATCTAAATCATGATGTGAAGGGTAGCAGATTCAGATATCCAGGAAGCTGCTTGGAAAGTACATTAAATTACTTCACACTGAGAGAACAGTTTTTATAGTCTTGGTTTATGAACAATCTCCCTCATTCATGTTTCAATAAAGGCTAGTCTTACCCTGCAGGAAGTATAAAGCATTATTTAACACCAAGTGATTCACAGTGTGTTACTACTGTACTACACAGTTGTACATTTCTGAGGAAAAATTAACTTAATAATAGTTTTATTACTTTAATCCCATGATAATTGAGTTCATAAATTCTTGCTTTGCAATGTATTTGAGAATGGTTAAGAGAGTGTAATTTTAAAAATTGTTGGAACCCTGTGTTATCTCTAGCTGTATATTTTAAAAGAAAAGTAATATTCATATTTTCTGTTGCTTTCTTTTCGTTGTGGTCTTTTTGCAAAACATTTCTCTAAGCTGAAAGCTTAGTTCTTGAAAAATTATATAGAAGATTTTTGCTAAAGGTCTTCTTGACTCATTATGCCAAGGAGAAAGGAGAAGAAAGTCAATAAGTTAGAATTGAGGTTTTGCTTATTTTTCTTTTATGTTTATGTAGAGAAATTGAAAACACAAACTTTTCACAGAACTAAAACTCAGGAATTCATGGGCTGATAGGAATATAGAAAACTGACAGAATATAGTAAGCCTTCACCTGACTTTATGCTTTCTGTTTATCTTTTTTAATATCCATTTTATTATTTTATAAGTATTTTACACTTGAATCATGTTGTTCATTCCCAATGCTTGCAAAAAAAAAAAAAAAGGAGTAAATCTCTATATTCTTACCCTAAATGTATTCCTTTAATATAAATTTATCCTCTTGACATCTTAAGTAGTTTGCACTTGTCAAGAATTCATGGAAGGTTTAAAAGCAGACAAAAGTGCCAAGCTCTCTTAAAGCTGGGATCCAGAGAAACTCATTCTTACTGAAAGCATTCATGTGACAACCCATCTCTTTTGAAATTTTCACCCATGTCTGTCTGCCTTAATATATTAGTAGGGCAGAAAGCTGTTTAAAAATAATTTTACTTAGCTAGGACATATATTAAGACACAGAGGGGTGTTTAGGGCCTAAAGGTAGATAAAAGTTGGGTATCTGAACTTCCTGTCCTTCCATAAAGACATGAATTGCACTCTGGTTTTTCATACTGACAGATATGGGTATAGTTCCTCTGGCACATCTTCTTTTCCAGTTAGTAAACATCCTCTTTCCAAAACACTGCTTTACAATGACAACAGAGGCAACCCGAGTTATTTGTATATATGGTGGTTTCATGATAATTAAAATGGGCTCCAGACTGGGTATGCTTTGGGGAAATCATGAATCTTCCTTGAATTATCATATCTTTAAATGTGCAAATGTCCATTAGGTGTATGAACTTAATAATGTAAAATTATATATTTAACAAATTAAGGTGTTCATGCTCTGTGTGTAATGAAGAAGGCAAATACTGTTTGCTTTCCAAAGTACTGTGATATGTAGTACTTTCCATAGTACTACATATTTGCTTGCCATAGTACTGTGATTATGTTCTTGCAGTAGATGTTGGGATAATTTTGTATTTTACTTGCAAATTTTCCTGCACACACAAATTGCACACCCTTAGTTCCCCACCACCAAAAAGGCTGGTAGGTGATCATATTTCAGCTGATTCAGCTTGTTTTGTGGAAGATCAGCCAGCACTAAATGCTCAATAACTGTATTTCACTTAGAGTCTGCAGTTGGTGTGTTTGACACCAGTCAGCTATTTGTCATTCAACAGGATAGAAAGTATCTCTGAAAATGCTGTTTTAAATTAGAATTGAAAGCTTAGGTTTTTTCACTTCAATCACCACATCTGTCATCCAGCAGTCCTCAGAAATGCCATGTTTGTCAATGGGAGTGAGAGGAGCATGGGAGCAATCTCTGGGTAGCTCAGTGTTACCTTATTTCTTGTCTTCTGTGTAAACCAACACCTTTAACTTTAAAAAATGCATTTCTTGATGTTAGGGTAGCAGATAGTGTTTTATTTCAATCAATGAATAAAAGACCATTTGTTGATGCTACATATTTTAATTTTTTTCCCTTACCCTCCTAGAACTAGTAGGACATTAAAAATTAAATAGCAAAAGTGAATTCAAACTTTTGTGATTTACAACCATTGCTGAAGGGGACAGATTCATGAGAAGGACTGGGCTGGGATTAGCTAAAGTGATTCTCTCTTAAAATTATTATGACTATATGATAAGGTACTGGATTATGAAGGTGTGAATTTTTGATATGCAGTGGATGTGTAATAGGCTTAAAAAAGGAAAGCAGGACTGATTGTCAAATGTATGTCAAAAATATCACACGATAGCCCCATAGTTTAAGACTATATTTCAAAAACCTATTTAAAATTAAGTTGAGTCAAAATGATCTGAAGGTTGCCTACAGAGCTCTTTAATCATGATTTATTTTGTGGTTGTACATTGTAATAATGAACAAAAAAAAGCTGCCTAGAGCAAGAATGATCTAAGTATTGTAAATGTTAGCCATCAAGACAATATTTGTCCACAAATTCTTGGAAAACCTCTAGGGACTCTAATTAAAAAGGAAGGAAAAAAACTATGACCAATTATTTATCTCCACAACTAAACTGGTGCAATTAATTGAAAAATAATGGTAACTGTCAAAGCAAACTAAAAAGGTACAATTTCTGCCAATATTGATTGGATTAGATCTTCCCGTTTTCTCGCAGTTGGGTACTGCAGTGGTGCTGCCTGGTCTTGTGATAGCAGTGTTCACAGGCTGGATGGACACAGCAGCCTGTGCTCACTCAAAGCTCTGTCTGACCCCCCTTTAGCCCTTAGTCTGGCACTGGCTGCGCGGGACAGACCCCCCTTTAGCCCTTAGTGTGGCACTGGCTGCACGGAACAGACCCCCCTTTAGCCCTTAGTGTGGCACTGGCTGCGTGGGACAGACCCCCCTTTAGCCCTTAGTGTGGCACTGGCTGCGTGGGACAGACCCCCCTTTAGCCCTTAGTGTGGCACTGGCTGCGTGGGACAGACCCCCCTTTAGCCCTTAGTCTGGCACTGGCTGCGTGGGACAGAGTCTGCCGGCCCACTGCCCCGGGAGCTGCGGCCACGACTGTGCCTGTGTCAGCAGGGCGTGTTGCTCTGGAGACAGACAACCTCTTCCCTCCCCTTTCCCTCTGTGTGCTTAAAATGCACTCAGTGCTATGTACACATCATCAGCAAAGCAAATTTCAGACAGCAGAGGCTATGAATAATATTTTCAGTGTAATCGAAATGAACTTCAGGCTGAAAAACCTCTCTCTTATTATTCCTTCTTCAACAATATTTTAAATTAGGTTAATGCACGCTGAGGCATTTTACCTGTCACATTCAAATGAAAGCAGTGAACCATATGCTGGTTATTTTTCTGAATACCTGTTTCATGTGAAAGCTATTTTTGATAAGAACACACAGTTGTGATAGTTCACAGAATACATTTATAATGTATAGCTGCTCGGGGCTTGTCCTGCATTTTCTGCAAGTTTCCATTTCTTCATGAAGAACCCTCAATTATATTTTTCATTGTTAAAGCTATCAGGTGTTTAGAATACATAAGAAATGCAGAATGTGCCCTCCCTGTTGCTATCAGCAAAACATTGCTATTGTCAGATCTTCAGACAATAGGAATAAATTACTGTTTTTCAAAGAGTAGAAAGGTCAGCTTCTACCTCTCTGTTCTTTGCAGAGTGAAATTGTCTGCTTGCTACTGTTAGTTTAATAAGACCTATTAATAATAATATAGAACTTTTTGGCTAGGAGAAGAAAATCAAATGTCAAAGGACTTTCAGTCCCCTTTTCAGATGATGCACAAATTTATCCATTCCAAAAATTGCATTATGAAAATGAGACACAAAATATTAATTGCCATTTTATTTTGGCTATGTTTTTCATTTTGTTTTGCCTGGATTTGTTTGCTTGCTGGGTTTTTTTACTGGCACATGTATAGTAACTGAAAGACATCAAAATCCCGTAGGCAAACTGCTGCATCGCAGTGGCTGACTGTTTTAATAGCTGTGAAGAAATCTACCTTTCTGGGCAATTCACTTGTCGTAAAATCACCTCTAGGCTTGTTCTGCAATCTTTAAGCTTTCCTTGATCACATGCTAGCAAAGAAGAATATCTCAGCAAAGGCAACTGGTTTTGAGACCCCCTCTGCCACAGTAAAGAAGTGATGTCTCCATTCCCAGGAGAGGAATGGTCTGGAGACCTTATGTAGTACTTGGACTGTTACCTACTGCCCAAAGCAAATTAATATCTCAAAATGATGATTGTCTGCTGCACTGAAAGCACGTAGAAATGTGAATTTCAAGGTTATCATTGAGTTAACTGAGTTTTCATTTATTCAATATTTTATTTTTTTCATTTATTCAATATTTTATTTCCTATTATGAAACCTCACAGTCTTCTGTGCTAAGAGAGCGTTGGATTTTTTGTTAGTTTAAAAAATGAATAATTAAAGTTGCTGACCAAAGCACAGATATTCACCTTCTTTTAAATACTGATGGATTTGCTGGTAATTATACAGATGTAGCTAAATTTTCCAATTTATTTATAGGTGTTGTTCATTGAAAAAAATATTCAAGGAAATTTACAATATTGTGGTAATTATATGTGGTGCAACTGTGGCTATCTCCACAAATAACAGAGATAATTGAATATATGATAAATTTTTTATACAAACATTTATAACAGTGAAAAATTTAAAAGTAGTATATTTTAGAAGTTCTACTTTGAGAAGAACCTGACAAAATTGATTGATTTAGCAAGAAACAAACTTTTCCCTTGGAAAAAGTTCTATTGTTTCTAAGATAAATGGTGAAAAAGCTATACAAAATTGCTGAGAGGAAAAGCAATATGAATGATTCTTCTGAAGCAGTCTGCATTTTTCAGGCCTGGAGGTTACTCTAGCTACAGCTGCCAAGGTAGAAGTTATCTTGAATGCCAGGCTTTCAGTCCTTTTTTAAAAAGAAAATTTTACTATTTGTCAGTGAGCAAGAGAAAAATCATCTATTTGACAGAGAGCTCAGTTACCCTCACTCAGGGTCAGCCAAACTTTGGAATTTTCTTGTAGCTGAAGGTTCCAACCTAACTTACTTAAAGCTTTATCCATCTTTAGAATGTGAAGCCATCATAATTCCCTTGTATTTAGATCCCTTTTGATGAACAAGTAGATGTTCATCATTATCCAGCTTTTCAAAGACAGTAAATTCTATTTTTTCTCCTCACAAGTTGCCTGATTGTACTAAAGATGGCACCTTATGTATTTCTAAATGTGTTTCCATGCTTTACAGGAATCAGTGTAGAAAAGAATAAACCAAGACCAGGATTCATGTCCAGCTCCTGGCTTTGTGAAATTGGTCTGATCTGCACAGATCTGTTATGCCTGCAATGACTGGTGTTAGAGATTGAGAAAGTGTTAGAGACTGATGTAGAGAGTATAATTGTAAAATTTTCCAGCATTGTTCTTCCTGTATACTTCAAAATATATACTTGTATACATACTCTCCTTATACTTGTTCAAGGAGAAAGGCTGGATGTCAGACTGACATTTTCAACTGGGGCCAGAGTGAACCAAATGCTTTTCTGACCAGTTTTTGTAAAAATATTTTGCTTGAACTTTTACTGCTAAATGAGACTGTAACATTGTCTGTCCTAAAAACTGGTTACAAAGGTTTTCCCGTGGCATTAGCGTTGGTAATAATATGCCTCAGCTGTGACTTAGACACTTTTTAGGAGTTTACAACTTCCTTGCTTGAAACTTCCTGACTGTTACATTTCTAAAGATACACAGAATTTCATGGTGCAGGATGCTAGGCACATTTCTTCTTTCCAGAAAAACAGTCATAGGAATGTGTAAATTAAAATACAATTTTTTCCATTAAAGTCTCAACACTTATAAATCAGTTGAGTAAAGTTTGTTTAAACTTAGAAAAAATGCAAGGTAGAATAGAATCAGAGAAATTATTACTTGGTAGGGTCAAATAAATGATTAGCCATTCAGTCTAATTTATGGTGTTGTCTTGGGTTTACCTAGAAAATGATCAGTAGTGAAGATGACAGGTATGAATAAACAGGAGTGAAAATCAACTCAGAGACTTCTCATCAGTAGCATGTGGTGTCACTGTATATTATAGCACAAAAAATAAGGGAAGCTTGCAAGACACATTGATTATAAAAACCTCTTATTTAAAACCAGTCTGATGTGGCTTCCAATGTACCCAGAAATGTACATTAGTCATCGTTATAAAATCAACCTTTCCCAACAATTACTAGAGTGATACATGGGTACTGCTGTTGTTTCATGGACACAAAAAAGCTCTGCAAATCCATCCTTGCTATTTCTGAGTTGAAAAACATAAATAAATCCTGCAGAACTCTGAGCACATGGCTGTGCTAGAGATGAGGTAATGGCTGGATTGCTGTGGAAATTTATGGATGTCCAACAAACCATGTTAAAAATGTACTGTATTAATATGCAGAATCAGAGTGGCTCTTCCAGAGCAATAATCAAATTAGGTAATGGAATTGTTGTGGGTTACTATTGTGCTCTTGTTGATACAAAAATGGTGTCTAACTGAGGTGATTCTTCCTGTTAGAGAATGTAATAAAGTATTAGGGCTCTGTACAGCTGTGTTCTGCTGTGGGGCTAGGGAGAAAAGGAAGGAATGCCTTCAGATGGCTCCTGGCTTTTTTGTGAGTCACTCTGACAGCCTAAGGAGTGCATAAAAGGAGGAATTATCACCTCTGGAGCAGGCATGAGAAATTACTAGGTGTTTTTGAGGTGCTACTTTGTCATCACTTCTGAAATTTCTCTTCTACTATATTTTTTTTTCTGAATCTAAACTTTCCTTTTCACTAGTGGAAGGTTCATAGAAATCTCTCATCCCAAAGATTACTTGCAGCATTTGGTTGTACTTAAAGGCTTAATAACAATGATTTCATAAATACTGGGATGAATAAAAGAATGTGTACTACATTTATATATTCAGTGTTAATGAAGGTTCACTGAAAATAATAGATACTTGTCATTCTGATCTTTCAAAAATATCACTCTGGCATTTGTGGTATGGTCACTAACATTTTGACAGCCTCAGAAGTTCATGACAATATCATATCAGTCTGTGCCAAAGGGAGCCTTCATCTGGATAAAGCCTTACTCCATTTCATATACTTGGCAAACCAAACCCCCTTTTTTTCTCAAAACTTAATTAAACAGAGTTCCATCTGGTGGGGGACTGAGAAGGGGCATGTGCACTTCATTTCTTGGTTCTCAACAGCTGAGGACAATTGTTGAAATTCAGTGTGGGTTATCTTATATTTGGCAGAACCTAAAGCAGTTTTGGCATCTTTGACTATAAATTCTTCAAGGAAATTACTTATAGCGTGCCACTCTTTTTTTTTTTCCCAATGTAATTTCATCAGAATTACTATCGGCAACTTGAAGACTCATCTTTCCAACAATTTTGCCTTCAATTCTGCAAGCTGTAAAACACCCACATTTGTAGTTCTCTGTAGTATTATCCTATTAACTACTTATAATCTTAATATTACTGATCACAGATAAAAAAAAAACCTTAATTTCATTGTTAAAATGTAATAATCCAAATTAAATGGGAATTATGAGGCAGGAATATATAAATGAAACATTAAGGCGGACTTGTAGATAAATGCAAAAACCCCACCTAAATAAAATATAAACTTGCTATAATTAGCCATCCCCCAAGGCTTTGTATTTTTATGTTGCTACATTGTCACCTGCTTCTGTTAAAATGATGTCTTAGAAGAAAATACTGATGTGGGAATCACAAGATACTTTCTCAGAATTAGAAATTCTGAAGATTACATTCAACACCCTGGAAGGATTTCTCATTCCCATAAAGGGGTTTGAGTTCCACATGGAGAAATAACCCTTCTGCAATGGAAGCAGAACTCCACAAAGCTCTGATACAAGTGCCAGACTGCCTGGCATACACTTGACTATGCCACAGTTTTGGATACACTTGACTTTTTATAAGAAAAAAACTCCTTTTCTGAACTGCTTAATTTCCTTAGTTTCCATCCCAGATAAATCACAGACTATCTAATTTATCCACTGTTTATTCTGAAGGGGGCTCCTTTCAGTGTGCCACGTTAAAATTATATCCCATTACTCCAACAAGTGGTTTATCCAAAATATATTACAATGCATCTCCTATCCTTTACACAGGTCCTATTCTACATGGCAATATGCACTTCTTAAAACATAGAATGTGCTTTGGTGTCAGTATTCAATTAGTAGCCTTGGGTTTTTGCAATACTCTCTCTTCAGCTGGCTATCAGAGATATCGTAGAACGTAATATATTTTTATAAAATTTCAGCTTGTTCACCAAAAGGATTTGCAGGTTAAATCTACTTTTCAGACTTTTTGGAGTAACAATTACATCTCATGTTCTATTTCAAGGTGAAATAACTGATAATGTAATTTCAAAATTTTGTCTGGTTCCCTTGGAAGCAGCTTAATTATCAGTCTGTTACAGAATAGTGTATTAATCTTAACACCTATTGGGTTCAGAACCTCTTGATACAAGTATATGTAAAATTCAATCATATGAATTTTATCATCTCTACTTGCATGGGGTTTGTCACTTTCCTTGTTGGGATGATTTTATTGTTTATTGGTTTATTTATCCATGCAATCCATTGTACAAAAAAATTGATGTAAAACTTCCCTTCTCCCCCTGTTCTGTAAGACGAGATCAACAACCTGCTCCCTCTCTGAGTCTCTATGACTTAAAATTTGAGTTAAACTTTTTGTGTTTCTCCATTTCTAGTAGAGAATTTCCTACCCTCTTCTACCATAAACACCAGCTCTCATTTTCCATCTAAAAATTCCTTTAGGTCATCTCTTTTAAACTGGAAGGTGTCATGTTGTCTTGAAATTCCTCACTGGAAATGGTGGTCCATGTTACTGGTCCTTTCTTCCACCTCTGGTAGTTGTGGAGGAGATTTTTGTTGGTTCACAGCCTTCTCACCCATTGCTGTGTTAATAAGGAATTTATCTGTGGCCGCTGAGAAAGTTTCTGTAGCTCCACTTCATTTTTTTACAAATTTCTGCTCTTGCTTTAAATTACCTCAGTCATTTCATTTTTGTATCATGAGCAATTTAATTTTTTTCTGACTTGGTCTAATGAAAACTGTCATTTCCAATTTCCCTTCTTCATCTTATGCCAACATTGCTGTCTGCTCTCAGATCAGCAACATTCTGGGGTTTTGTTGGTGTTGGTGGGATTTTTGGGGTTTTTTTCCAGGGGATTTTTTTTTCTAGTATAAGAGAAAAGACACATAGGGCTCTCATAAATTCTAATGCCCTTATATTACTGCAGATGTAAACTGTGTTCCAGGGCATGGTAGACCTAAAATGAGACAGATTTCTACTGAGAATGCTGTACCCTCATGCCAAAAAGAAAATTGTAAATATTGTTTCTCTTGACTTCTTTACTAAGTTGTATGTGTGATTTTTTGAGCCATTTTAGACTTTATAAAATATTTGTCAAGTTAACTGCATTCCTCAGTAAAAATGTAGTTACAGAGTTTTTCTTAGCATTATTTTTTTCCACTCCTATCGTCCTTTATTCCAAGATTCTCACTGGCTTTATTACTGACTTCTTTTTATTACTGACTTCTTTTTTATTTCTGGTTTTTACTGACTGGCAGGTGCCTGCTGATTTGATTTCCAATATGTTCACCTCTGTATTCTTTGCTTTAAAACAAGCAGACAAATGGAGTGTGGTTTATTATTCTTGTGTATATCTATTTTAAAATTCAAGGAGTGATGGTTCACCAAGATCACTGTCAAAGTCAGTGATGATGTAAGAAATGTATCCTTTATTTCCCAGTGTTTGGGATACCTGTTCCTGCTGGTGATAGATACAATCAGGAATATTCTGTATTACTGTAATTTCTGGTTCATCTGTTATGCTTATCTTCACACAAGCTGGAAGGAGATTTTTCATTGTGTGTGTTTTATGTGGTTTCATGGCGTCTATCCTGATGCCAGAGCAAAGCAGATTCCTTGTAGTTTATATTGTGCTCCATTTATATATGAGTGGTAAAAAGCAGAGTTACTCTTAGTGTATGGCTTACTGAGACAGAAGATTTTCAGTCAGGGGCAGAGACACACTGAATCTTTGAAATTTCAAAGCAGATGGTACAGTAAAAACTGGGAGAAAACCCATGTCAAGCTGGAACAAAAAAAAAGGCAGTTTGAAGAGAGGTTGGGCTGTTGAGCTGTGTAATTAAGCTGTATCTTATGCCTACTGTGTGAGGCTGAGGTTCTGGATGTAGGAGTGATGTGTAACTGTGTGTCACTGGTTCTTCAGTAAATGCCCCTGTGCACATTTTACTACATTATATGTTCATGGAAATCTGAGATGTTTATCTATTTTTTTCTTTTAATTCTGTAAGGATTTGAACAGAAATGCTCTGCTGAAGAGGAAAGATAGGAGTGAATCCCTCATTGGTAGATAGACATGTTTTATATTACTTCTAATAAGAAAGAGGATGGGATGCTATACTCCCCCAAAAAATGTGCAAACTGAACTGTAACTCTCAATGGCTTCTTTTACTGAAGAGTTCATTAATAACAAGATCACTAAACTAAACTGCTCGGTCTAATTGTGGAAAAATAATCTGAATAATAGTTAAACATAAGATAGTATATATGTAAGGGACACAGTCTTTTTGATATTTTCAACAGGTTTATGACATGTGCTTTTTCCTGAAAGGTATTTGAGTTATGTTCCCTAACTAAAAGGAAAATCTGCTTAGATAAACAAATTTGCAGTTATAAAAGGAAGCCTACATCCTCAAAGTCCAATTTCCATCTAATGAGACAGCCAAAGAGTTATTCTTAGACTGTCAGTTCAGCTAACAAACCATTTAAAAGCTAAAGCCTCAGCATAATGTACACATTTTTGGCTGAAATGAAGCTGCAGTAGATGTACAACTTTCAAAAACAGCCAGTGGAAAAAACCCCAACAGTTATGTAAAATTAAATATAAGCAAAAGTAATTTTAAAAAAAGAATAAATGTCAACTTTTGTTGTTTGCTACGTACTTTTTCTGGTATTACCTCAGAACTTTATAAACCCATAAAGAGAGTATCACTTTGTGTGAGTATTTAGACTAAACAAGCTCTTAGTTAGGCATTTTTACAACCAACAGATTATTTTGCCAAACGATGATTTTGGCCAAACCATAATCCAACACTATGCTTTAGGCGGTGAAAGATCACTGAAAGGTGCTAAAGGATTTGTGAATGTTGCAAGGTGCTAACTGGACAATATAGCCCAAGGGACCAAGACTTAAGAAGGACTCCTGTCCTGACACATTCTCACAGAATTCTTCTGGAGCACCCGCATTGCACCAGGGAGATGGCAAAGCTTTGCCCCAGTTTCTCTCCCAAACCTCTGCAATTCACCAATGTTCATAATTAAAATTACTTTAAAATGAAGGTCCTTGTTCTGGGTCACAATAATTACCATGGTGATTTAGGGAATATAACTATGTATAATTTCCAAACTCACTTTGAGAATTTGAACTCTGTACTTGTAACTGTGTCAGACTGAAAATCCACTTGTACTCCACTTTCTACCTCCATACTGGGAAACAAGCTTAAAAAGGATGGTCAAGCTCCAATTTAACTTATTAATGTGAAAGTATTTTTGAACAATTTTGTGTCTTGCCACATGAGATATCATCTGAGAAAGATATCTGATGAACATGCATGAAAGTTGTAAAAGATGTTTTCAGATCCTGCGTTTTATAGAGGGAGAGTAGATGAGAGAGATTTTGTTGAAGGCTAAAAATTAATATCAGAGAGATAAGGAAGAACTATGCATTACTCACACAACTCTGATTCAAGTAGAAAGGAAAAATGCATTGTTGAAGAAATTATTTTTCACCTTTTTTTAATATTTGATGAGATACCTAGAGACAGGATAAAGTGTATTGGAGGTTTTTACAGGTGACACATACTACATGCTGTAACTGTTGTTTAATCCAGAAGAGGTTAATTGTAAACCAGAATGTTGCTCTGGAAAATGACGGAGGTTTAGCAATTGAGGCTAAATTCTTTTGGGAGAATTTTCATTGGTCATAAGATCTCTGTGGGAGATCTTACCTCTCACTACTAATGCTCACTGTCTGGCAAACGTTATATCCTGAGACAGCATCTGGAGACTGAAAACCAGATTTACATTTTAAAAATGTTGTTTTGGTAAGTAAACCCAAAATAAAAGCTTAAGGAGTTATCAGCAAAGGGAGATTTAACAAAACTGTGATGATTGCTGGCTATAAAAGTCAACCAAATGAAATAGGAAGATGCAATAGTCTTTTAAGTTGGCTGGTATTTCTGAATGCGTTTATAACATCAGCAGTTTCTAAAGGAACTTAATGTTCACAATGTGGTCTCGTGGAACATTAGGAGAAAACAGCGTTCAGCCTGCTTCAACAAATCCTCAAGCAGTTATGATAGGATTTGGTTCTGGCTAGCTGCTTTTATCCTCTCTTAAATATGATCCTGATAGAACTTGCACTAAAAAAATCCATGGAGGAATTTACAAGAGATTCGGGCAGATTATTTGTTGATTCCTTTCCAGAGGGAAAACTTTAGGAAAGAGATACAAACCCCTGACTTATAAGTTATGGTGCTCATCTTTGCATATTTTCCTGCAGAACCAGTGGTTATTTTCTATAACTGCAAGACTAAATCTCCTGGATTCCCTAAGCAATGTTTCCTTTTACATTCTCCAAGAACTAACCAGAGATTTTTAGAAGCTGTTTTGCTGCAGTGCTACAGCATGAGTTTTCCAGCTCAGACCATACTGTAGTTTGCATTCTGATTTCCTAACTGATACTTTGGTGTTTCTGGCCCAGCGTATCAAATTTCATGGTTCCTCTCATAACAGCAAGATGAGATAAAGGGTTGTTTTTCTCTTTCTTAAAAGTGAAATAGAGCATACCAAGGGAAGATGACTTCATTCACATCACTCTCATCTTATTTCAGGCTGATTTATGAGCAGTGTTTTCCTTTCCTTTATTTCTCTAATCTTCCAAACACCTCTGGACAACTCAGTCTAAACTGCTGGTGTTCTGCAGTTACATAACTAATGATATTTTAGACTATAACAGCAGTCTGTGATGGAGCAAGCAGCCAAAGGAAAACAGTTGTAGAGCTGTTACTGATCAATAACTAATCAGTTATTTGTTACAGGAAAGAATGTGTAGCTGGAAATGACTAGTGAGATCCAATGATCAGTAATTCATTAGCAGAATCTGTTTAACAGGATGGGGGGGAAATGTGATTGAAAAGTTCATGGAAGGACATAAAGACAGGATGCTGGCTTCATCATTACCTCCTCTTCCATGGCAGCAGCACAGGGAGAAGGGGAGTGAAGGGTTGCAGTCAGTCCATAACAGTTTCCCTTTCTAGCTCCTTCCTCCTTTTTCTGTGCTCCTCCCTTTTCTGGGTCTCCTTCCCATGATCTGCACCTCCAGCTTGGTCTCTCCACAGGCTGAAACTTCCTTCAGGAAATATCCTCCTGCCCAGGCATAGGGCCCTGCAGCCACCCCAGTGCTGTCACAGCCTGGCCAGTTAAACCACGCGCAAGTGGAAATAAAAACCTGGGTAAATAGTCATTCACTGAATCATCTAATCTTTTGTGCTGTGCTACCAAACATTTACCTTGAAACTAGATATATTCTTGATCTTACTAGAGCAGTTGAAGAAGTCCAGGCTTCATGGTACATAAAAATTTTGTTAGCATCCAGCTACAGAGTGTTTACAGTCATTTCATATGCATTTGTTCTAATATTCTTTGGCTCACAGAGCATTATTTCCAGTTCTCAAGTTTGCATTTTGATATATTTGCTGACAAGAGACATATTCTTTCTTGGTATTCCCTTAACTGAGCTAAACAAGTTCAGGTCACCCTGGGAATTTTTGTCTTCCGCTATTCCATCTTCAGTTCATCTATGACAAACATGACTGAGCAGAATTTTGCATTCTATCATTGAGTGTTTCTGCTTGATACCAAAAACTCAGAGTTTTAAACTTTCTCTAAAGCATTCTTCTGTCATGGTCACTTTTCAGATCAGTTGTTGATGGCCATTTTATGATCAGGTAATATATGCAGATTTTTACTTCCTCTTTCACTTCAAAATAAGGGGATCCTTTTCCAGCTCACCTTTCCTGTTGTTAGGTTATTTAGACTAATACTGTTTATTGCATCAAGTATTTTATAAAAGCCTTGTTATTTTGGTGTTAATATTTGCTACAAGGTATTGTCTCAATACTCATATGAAGAGCTGTGAAGAGAAATTTGCCCATTAAAAGAGGTAAAACAATTGTTTAAAAAAATTGTGATGGAGAAGTAAGGAGAGACATAAATAAAAACATCCTTGATAAGGCTGTCTGTTAAACTGATACTGTCTGGCTGAGTAGGAAGTTTCAGAAACTCAAATAGTTGGCTAATCTAAGTGTTGAATGACTGCAAGATTTGCAAGTATACCATAAAGAAGTATTATTTTCCTGGTTAAATACCCGAATGCTGCTAATAAAAACAACAGAAGGAAAGCAATATATACCCCCTTCTTCACATATTGAGTTGTTGTTTTCTTGAATGCCCTTCATAGGCTCCAGTAAAACATCTGTTTGTCTTTCCTGCCCAACAAGAAGGGAACTGGAAGAACAAAGAGAGGGCTGGTTCCGCTCACCGATCTCAGAAACATTCTGGCTTGTTGTTGTTGTTATAAACTTGGCTCTCAACAACCAAGATGATAACTGCAGCGTGGCAGTCACATATACTGCTTTCATCTTTTTTAATACCCCAAAGTTGTTCCCCTTCCTTTTTGTGTCTCCATGGCAACAGCCATTAAAGAAGTTGCCAGAGGTGTTTTTATGCCAAAACTTCTTAGATCTGTTAGTTGACCAAATCCATGCACCTGTAGCCTTTTCATTGCAGCTTAACTTACTCCTATTTTCTCTCCAACATGCAATTATTTGGGTATTTGAAGCAAGTACATGGGCTACCACCCAAATTTCAATTCACCTAACTGTGCCTGATCAATGTGTTTGTTACCTATTTACAGATGGGAGAGTTTGTGGAGATTATATCGGAAGAATCTCGTGCAGTACACAAGTTTCTTCCATTCTATTAAGTTTCTCTTTAAAGTCATGATTTATAATTTCTGTTGCTTAGTTCTCAAAATTGTAAAATGAGGAGGATAATAATTTGTGTAACCTCTGCCTGAATATAGCTCAATCCCTGTGTATTTTAAGCTTTGGTTGTTAATGAGTATCGGAGTTTGCTTTTTATGTAGAAAAGCAAAGGCATAAAGCTGAATTGTTTAAGTGGGTTTCAAATTTGAATGCCTCATCATCTTTGGGTATCCATTTTTTGTTACACACCAGGGGTGATTTTGATAGCAAAGCTTTAATGTAAATCATAAAGCTCCCATGGCAGCTCTTTTGCAATATTTTGTTTTGCTTTTTTCCCTCATGTATTTGCTGCCCAGATGATTTAGGATTTCTTAGATCACAAGGGCCACATTCTGACTGAAATTGTTTTTTCTCAAGAAATGTTCTTTCTAAAGGAGCAGCTAGTTGTAATTATCTCAGAGCTGAGAAAACTTGAAGCTGCGGAGACATATTGATTGAAATTTATTACTTTGGGGCTTTGTATGAGACATATAGTGACTAGGAAGAGCTTATTAACAGAAACAGTGATTATCCCACCACGAAAATGTTTATCTTGGCGTGTGACTTCTGACAGTGCTAGCTCTCATGCCTTAACTTCTTCCACTAATTCTCATCTAGATATTACAGGGGACAGGCTCTACTGCCAAATAAATTTAGCATTCAGACTTGTTTTAATGTAGAATAGATACCACTTCCTCTGAAAACAGCATTTTGTTCTACTGACTTTAAAACAAGTACTAGTGATGCCAAACATTTTTTTAATACTTTTTTGATGTAATAAACTTTATGTGTATCTTGGCTCATCTTTCAGAACTAAGCAGAATTGACTGGGTTTGCATGTATTTTGTACTTAAACTCATAGTTCATAGTTTAACTCATCTTTTTCTTATTTTTCTGAGCACAGATCTTAGTATCAAAATGCTGGTTGTGAGTTGTAAGAAATGTACAGGAAGACATGTGAAAAAATAGTATATCTGCCTATTATAAACACACAATTTCTGGTGTATACTTCCCAATGAATGTGTCCAAACAATCAAATAACTGGGTGATTTTAAAGTTCAGTTGACAGATGCTTTCATTCAGCTTTCAGTGCTTTTGAATTACTAATGATACAGTCTGGTGACAGCAGTAGATTTACACTCCAGGTGCCCTAAAATTAGATAAAGAAGGCCTGTAATTAAAGCCTGAGAAAGGAGAAGAGAAAGAGGCTGTGCTGCTGGTTCTGCCCTAAACCATGCTGTTTGACCAGCGTCTGTTTTGATTTGGGTCCAAGCCTCTGCACTTGGGAAGGACCACAGCCACCAGTCCAAGCTGTTATGGGCAATATTAGTGAGGAGCCAAAACAAAAGGGTTGTGATGGATGATAACATAAGACCCATGCACAGGAAATTAGATTTTTTAAGTGCCAAACACAAACATTACAGAGCTCAAACACCACTAAATAGCTGCTTTTCCTATCCTTTACCCTGGAGGAGGCAGCACTAATGTTGCTACAAGCCAGAAGGAATGTTGTTTTAATAATTGAAACTGCACACTTGATCTTGCCACAGATCTTCTGCCTCATCAGACTTACAGGCAGTTCTGATTCCTAAGTGGTTATCCTTCACAGAGACATGGAAATACATACTGAGGAAAATAGTGTACAGACTTTTAAAATGCAGTTACCAAAATGCATCTTTTTGTCTTCATTTGGGTTGTTAACACTTTTTGTTTCCTGATGCTGATTAGGAAGATGCCCAAAATGAGAAGAAAAACCAGAAATATTTTGATTTCAGAAAGCTTTTGGTAACAGGATCTTTAAGGAACTGTTAATTAGATTGGGCTCAAATAATAAGTTGTCTGATGTAGGTGAAGATTGACGATTCATAGTTGTGTGGTTTTGTAAAATTAGATACCTTGGTATCTTCTTTAAACTTCAGCTAGATGCTGTTATATTCCTTAATGCATTTAATAAAACATTCTTGATAAATATTTACTAATTACAGCCTTATTGGAATACTGAACAGCCAGAACCATCCATTATCCAAGTATGTGAAGGTGGAGAGGACGGAAAGAGCCCATCCTCAGGAACCTGTGTATGTGTTTTGCTGGGAGGTCACTCACAGCACTGTGCCAGCCAGCTCTGAACCAGGGTTAGTGGTGTGTTAGTGGTCAGCCTTAACCAGCAGCTATGCTAACATAGACTCCCACAGAGGCACAAATCCTGCCTCAAAGATATAACAAAAGTCACACTTGAGCCAGCTGAAGCTCCTTGATAGGCTGTACTTAGAGAAGGAAAGGGATTGATAATTTATGGGGGTCATTTGCTCCCCACAGGGAATTGTTACTTATCATAGAGACAAAGGTGGTGATGCTGTCAGCTGGCATTTATTCTGTTGCCTAGTCTAAGGCTGTAGCCATTTCTGACAAATGTTTTGAAACAAGTAAAGCAATGTTGAGTCCACAAAATGCCTAAGAAATCTGATTGCATATAATAGAATGACTTTAAAAAAAATCTCAACCCTTACTATATATTTTTTCTGAAATTTAAGATTATTACATGCTGTTGTGACCCAACAGGCATTAGAATATGCTTCTGGGTTTTGTGACAGCTTTGCACAGAGTGAAGATTGTTATATGGTTTCCCTTCAGTCTTATCCTCCTTAGGGGAAAAAAATGCCCTGCTTTCCCAAGGTCCTTCCATCAGAGGCCATTTCACTCCTGATGCTCATTGTGAACTCTCTTCTACAGGTCTGTGTCCTTGAAAAACTCTGCTCTAAAGCCATACTTGAAGTTTTACTATTTTTGCCAAGTCATTCTTTCTTCAGGGAGCTTTGCTCTTGTCTCAACTGACTTTTTTTTTTTTCTGGCCTGTCAAAATCTCTTTGAATTCTAATCCTGTCTCCAGTGTGCTCACAGTTCTTCCCAAACCTTTCATTAGAACAGCTATTTTGATCTTACAATCTGTGAAGTTATTTCATGTAACTTGCAGGTGTTAGGATGTGATTTTCACAAGTAGATTTTGGCCAGAAAAGCCTTTTAATAATATCAAAATCAGTCATTTATGCTATATAGAAAGTTATAATATCCCCCCCTTTTTTGAATATCATCAATAAACTCAGCTTGGAAGTATTTACAATATTAATGACACATAATGAATATTTGGCTTTTCTTTTTTTTTTTTTCAGTCTTTCTTCATCAACATTTTTCAGCAGAAGTGCTAAAAAATGCCTGCATTATTATTTGCACAAAAATGTAAATGATTTATCTTGTAAGTGGTATTAAATGACTTGCAAAACTATCTTTCTGGCTATCGTGTTTGAGCAGCTAAAGCAAAGTGTGCACAATGAAAATGTTATTTTATGCATCTTGGAATGCTCTTTTTGCTTCCTTTTTTATCCACTGCTCAAGCATGATATAATACAGTTTCAATTCTCTAATGTAACTGCATTTTAGCAACCAAATCCAAACTAGCATAGCCTTGGTAACTTCACTGTAACTGCAGTAGTTCATATCTGCCCAGTGCCTGCACATTTTTTATGCAGCTTCTCATTGTTAAGAGTGATTTCAGTCATTTCTGTTACACAGACTGGGATATGTAATTGTGATACCCAGGTGATGCTAATCTACTAAGTCAGTGAAAATGACTCATTCTCCATGAACTTTTATGTGTAACAGGATGTGCTCGTCAATCCGAACAAAGGTCACTTCCACGTGCTCTTCCATATTGTTTCTGTCTACATAATTCAATCTTAGCAATGGCTTCAAATCCACCTGTTCTTGGAGACTATATTGCTTGCTGCAAAATGATACCATTTCATCTGCCATCATTATTATAAATTTATGATTGCTGATGAATAATTGTTCCTCAATATTTGACATTTTAATCAGATGTTCCCTGGGGCGAATTTTCATTTCAGATCATTAGTGTGATTCTTATTGGAGTACAGAAAGAAATATAATGGAAAACACCCAGGAGCAGTCTGAAAGACAAAATTTTTTCTGTGGAGGGCTCAAAGTCTATCAGTCCTATTTTGACATTTTAATGAAATAATTTAGACTAACTTGGTATTCTGACTGTGAAAAGAAGCTGTTTTAGTTAAGCATGCAGGATCTTCCAGGATTACATGGGCCTTTCAAGTTTTAGTCATCCAGTACTTCTAATATATGCATGTGACATGTAGGTCCTTTCTCTTTCTTTTGGTTGCAAGAGAGGGGAAAAAAGGTGAAACATTTTCTTGCTGTATTTCTTTATGCACAGTGGTATTACTGAAAAAAAACACAGCTGTAGGTGGTTTTGATTATTGGACTGCAGCTCTCATAAGGGAGATTTAGACTGGAAATGTCTCTCTTCTCAAAATAAAGTGTGTATTCCAAACAGCCAGCAATAAAAGAGGACCAGGATAGCTTTCCACACACCTCAACAAATATTCCCCTGGATTTGCTATCTGGAAGGAACTAACAGTAAATACAGTAAAGAACATTTCAATAAGACCACAATCTGTGGCAGCAGATTTCACTCTTTCTGAAGAAATATGGATAGATAAATAGTAATGCTCAGTTGACAAGGAAGAGGCTAGAGAATAACATGGCTAGCTGGCCTAAATTTCCAGAATATATTTCCTGATGTCTTTCCATTTTTAAGGTCAAAAGGAAGGTGGGATCTCATTACCAACCCAGACCTTAATCCTGAAAGGCAATGTGCATCTCATTACCAACCCAGCAAGACAATATTTCTGCCTCATATGAGATTGAATTTATAAAATTCAAGTATTTGTTTACTTCTTCAAGAAGAAAGTATGATCTCATTCTCACCATCCTTGATATAATTTTCACTGAGTTTATCATGAGAGGTCTGGGTAATATCCAGCATTGCTTTTAGCATATATATATACACATCATCTTTGAGTTTTTTGAACATCATTAGATTGATAGTTTCATTAAATTAGTTGAAACATTCTTTAGTTAAATAGTTTCTTTGTACAGAACAATCATTATCATCATAAGGTTTAATTCAGAACTGATTTTTTTTCATCCAAACTATTTCAAGAAGGTACAGGACTGCTGCTCCCTTACTTTCCATCTTTCCTATGTCCACTTCTGTCAAAACTTTTCAAACAAATTTATCCTGAAGTATCCTAGGATGGTTTAGCTCTTTTGATTGAGTAGAATCACCACATTCATTCATTCATTCATTCATTCATTCATTCATTCATTCATTCATTCATTCATTCATTTGCTGCTGTTGCTGCTGTTGCCTTTATGCTCCTGGAATTACTGCTTTTGTTTTTGAGACAACATCCTAAGGGAAGGAGCCATGTGTGCTACTTGCAGGTTTTGATTTATTCTTTAATGGTTCTTCATTTAGGTCAGAGCATTGCTACAGAGTTCATACTATGAGAGATTTCAACACATCCTAACAATATTTCAGAAGATTGTATTAGGCTTGGGCTTCTCTTGTAGCAAGTGTTAAATGTGCCTTCCAAGAGGTGGAATCTCCATCTCTAAGATAAACTTGCACATAATTTTTCTTATTATTTTGAAATAATTACTGGCATTATTTAGAAATACAGTATTTTCAGTTGGAACCACCTCTTAAAGAATGCAGTGGAGCCTTTTCACACACAGAGTGCAGTGAAGACAATTTTAATTAAGCAGTTCTAAGAATTTCATTTATTCAGCTGTAATGAGCCCTGCAGCATATAAGTGAAATGATAAAGTTCTTGCCACTCTGAAAAAGCTCACAGTCTAAAAGCTATGAACTACTAATTTGAGGGAATAAAATAACATTTTTGCTATTGTTATGCATTCCCATAGTGCATATTATATCCTAAAGACATTTTAGGAAACATTTTGATGCAAGTGATGCAACATCTTGTTTAGTAGCATCATTGTCTGAGGGGATGAGATGAAAATAGCAAATGCCAAATTATATATTTTAGTTACACAAATATGTATAAGGAATGTTTAGCAACTATAATAAATAATGCTTTTACAAAGTCTGTGTTAATTAATTCACCAGGTGAATATTTTAAAAATGTTTTAAAGAATATATATATATATAAATCACACATAGAAAAATTGCATTCCAACTTAGAAATACACCAGTAAAACCAGTTTCATTTTAAAATAAGCTTTTTTCCTTTCATACATCTGCCCCACAGTCATAATTAAAAGCTAAAAATTCTTCTGAACAGGGTGGTTTCAAAAATGGTCAACTCAGAACCGAGGAGACATTAGAAATTAATTTTCTGTATATAAATACAAACACTGGTTTACTTCAGTGCAAGTATTTTCTATCTGCTAATCAAATCATAGAACTCCTCCAAAAATATTGAGTCCAACCAGCTCTGAACTGTGTCCCAAAGAGCCACATTTACATGTCCTGAATCCCTCCAGGGATGGTGACTCCGCCACTTCCCTGGGCAGCCTGTTGTAATATTTGGCAACTCTTTTAGTGAAGGAATTAGCACATATCTATTTTAAGTTAATCAGGAAGTGGTTCTGTCTGACAAAAGAGCCTGTAAAAACCCCAATATCAGCAGGACCCTAAAGGCTCAATCACTCCTGGCTGCAGCTTTGCCAGCAGGAGAGATTGCTATCCACTGCTTTCTTACAGACATTTTCCACCCTGGGGTGGTTATTGTCCTCTCACATCTATTAGCTCAGTCTCAAAAATAAACCACAGTAATAAAACAGTTTCATTAGTATTTTGTTCACATGTCTAAAGATATATATATGTGTTGAGTAATGAGGTTTTATTTCTGAATTAACTGCCATAATGCTTGTGTCACTGGCTACTCAAGGAGAGAAAGAAAATGGCAGATGCTAATTTGCAGTGTATTGCACCCTGAAAAATAGCCAGGTTTGATCTCAAGAACACATTAAGCTATACTGTAACAGAGTGCTGTAGTAAATTGCTTATTGATTCTGAGATACTGAACAATGGGTCAGTAGGTTCCTTTCTCAATGTTATTTGTCCTGTTACCTCTTTTGTTTATTGATTTATTTTTTATTTAGATAGCAATAATAAAAGTTCCCTAGATTGCAAAAAACAATATTAAAGTCTAAAGACTTTCTAAAAATGATTAATTATAAATAAAACGACACTTTGAAAAAAATTGTTGCAAAAACAAAAGCAATACCAAACACCTACAGATTTTTTTTTAAAGCTTAATTACCTGGCACTAATATAGCCATCATTAATCATTTATTCCAAACAGTCACCAAAAATATTGCTGATGGTTCATTAGTTATCCTTTTTTCTCAGTCAGTCCCAGTGTTTTTTATTAGGAGATCTCAAAGAAAAATCTTCCTGCTGGCCCTCTTCCTGAACCTCAGTAATTTCCTGAAGTTTCAGAGCACAGGTTTTCTTTGTAGGTAATTGGGGACAGAATGGTCCAAGCCTCTGTGTCACTGTCTAGTGGAGCGCAGCCACTCAAACTGGTTTGACTGTGCAAAGTGACAATTCCCCCAAATCTCCTTTCCCCAAGCCTAAGTGATCTGAAAGAAAATGAAGAGTGAGAGCACTGCTCTACTTTTCTGAGCTGGCTAATAAATCTCCTTGTGGCACAGGTCACCCAAACAGGCATTTTCTGAGAGATTCCTGTCCTATTTGCAGAAAAAGCCTTTCATGCAAATATTCCTGGTGTACCAGTCTATGTTTAAGAGTATCAATTTAAAAATTCCACTTATGTATAAAAAGATCAGCTTGTTTTGTTCAGAATATTTTTTTTCTCTTTCAGTATATTTATTCTGTGATTTTCATTACTGCTTTTATAGGGTTTTTTCCTCACTTCTGAGGTTGCCAAAACTAGTAGAGACATTTTATTTCTTAATAAGAAAATGTGCATGTAATTCACAAAAATTATCATTAAACACTTATATAGGAAATAATATCTGAAATTATTATAGTTCTTTATTAAATAAATCTATTTCTTTTTCTGTGTCCCCAGTGTCCTAATTCTATAAGTGAACAACATTTTGTTCTGTATCTCCTAGCAGACCTTTAAAAACTGTTGAATTAGGCATTTTTTAAAAAAAATTCGGCTCATGTTTTTGTGCCTGTTATACTTTTTTCATATGTAATCCATAATTGGGAATTTGCTTTCTAGCTCAATATAATTCTAAATTGGAGGGAAGAAATTCTGATTAATTATGGATTTCTCTTTTAAATTCTTAGTGTCTACAAATAAAATTACATTAATTGGATGTACATGGGCTTTGCAGAAGGTATTTTAAAAGGGTCCTTCCCTTCCTACTGCTTCTTTCACCAAATTGCTTTCATTATTCTTAATTTCTATTCGATAAAGTGAGAATTGTTTGTCTTCCTGTAAGTATTGGTAGTGCTCTGTATTAAAAATTCAAAAACATATAATTTTGTCAATGTGTTCAAGACTCGAAGTGGAAAGATACTTTCTAAACAAATGTCTCTCCACTCTGTTATTGTTTAAATTCTGCTTCCCAGTCCTTAATAATCTATACTAGTTCTAGTGCTTCTCTTCCAAAGCTGTCTCTGTAAGTTTTTACAAACAACCTACTCTGTTCATAGCTCAGTTCCTGTACTCTAGTTTGCCAAGTCATTGCTTCTGATTTTAGATCATTGCTAAAATCCACCTCTCATCTATTTTACTTCATTTAAATAGATCAACAATATCTATTAATTTATCAGCTTCTGTATTGGATCACAAAGTGGAACACCTTGAGACACTCTCTGTTACTGATTTGTGTTTGGACTGCTCAGTGCTTATGGGCTTTTCTAGTTACAGAACTTTCACACAGGAACTTAATGTATTCTGCACTCTAAACTAACCAACCACAGTTTGATGCCTGACTGGTAGTACAGAACACCAAAGCAAATGGCTTGTAACAGTGTATTAATCTTCTTGAATTTGGATTCTGTTCAACTGAATTCAGGACTTTTTCACTGAGTTAAAATCACCATACTCCATATTATGTGCTTTACACCATATTATGTGTGAAACAAGACCTACAATGAACTATTTTCTGTATTCAGATATTACTTGAAGTTAAATTCAACAAGCAGAAAAGACTGAAAATTGAACAGCTTACTGCTGCTCATATGTTTCTTCCATAGGTTTTCACCACTTAGCTGTTAGGCATTGAGGAACCTTCTCAGAAGTAATGTACTTTTTACTTCATGAAAACCTAAGGGACATAATAAGAAATGGAGTACTTCTGCTGAAATTACCTTAGACCAGAAAAATGGAGCTTTATTCAAACATAACTGGAAAATCGTATGCCAAGGGCTGTAAGATTATTCTTTCTATTTTGTTCTTTTTAAGAAATTGCTACAGATTTACATATCTACTTATAATATTTACTTGGTCATGACTTAATTAGTGTATTTCCTAAAAATTAATAAAATGTATGCGGTCATTCCAGATTTTTCGCAGTATGACATTTTTTTTCCTGAAAATTTATATAATTTAATATATATTTATCGATATATAAATATGGTTATATCTCTATCTGATCTCCTGATTTTAAATTGAGCGACAAATACCACTAGATTTTGCAGATCTCATTTTAGACAGCAAAGCTCCTGTCTCTAGCCCCTGACATTAGACAGATGTGCTGTATGGGTTTGTGCATGCATGTGTAAGAATCCATAATGAATGTTTTTTTCTCTCCTTTTTTGTTTTTGCCTTATTTACACTGTCTGAGACTTGCTGGGAAGTCTCCACATTTCACACTTTAAAGAGTTCACTGTGGCAATTGATCTGAAGTGATATGTTGTAAAGATTCTGAAGAAATAATCTGAAATTATTTCTTTAAAACAAGGCTTCTTTGTGTTCCACTGGGAAAGAAATCATTTGAAGAAGTCTTGAGAAACTAAAAAGGAATTTCAGTTTATTCCTGGCAACAGTTTCCAGATTCCCAAGATGGTCAATATCCAAGTATGGATGGGCTATTGGAAGACAAGAGATCAGCTTGAGGACAATTGCCAAACTATAATAATAAAAACATCCAAAATATTTTATTTAATTGCAGTTAAGATTGGAAGTGGTTTGGAAAAGAAAACTAAAAAAACCCCCAACCACCTATCAGAGCCTTCTGTAAAAAATATAGCAAGTGGATTTCTGTGCTTTTAGGTCTGATAAAAACCAGTATCAGTAGGGCAATTTATTCTAGCAAGAGAGTGGTTTTACAGGATCTCTGGGGAGCCTCTGAACTGAATAGATTTGTCCTGGTAGAATCAATAACCCTTGCTCTAAAGGGACTTTACGGATTTTTTAAAATTTTATTCATGATAGAACCTTTGGGGCAAGTTCTTTCTCTGTTGGAAGTTTGCCTGTCCTTGTTTCCTCTATGGGAGCATTGCAGCACTCAGTGGGTTTCCTACTTATTCCTTCTCCCAGATTTAGTGACTCATCAATTGATGTTCCTTTGGTCACTCCTTTCACCACAAGCTGACACATGTTGTCATACATGGTTTACACTGGTTTAGCTGAAAATTTTGAACACTATTAAAAAATCATTTAGGAATAGGAAATGAGAAAGACATAGGGGTTTTATGTATAGCACATAAATCACAGCTGACTTACACCAGGATCTCATGTTCAAAAGTTAGGTATTTTCCTTTCTGATTGACACCAAGCAAGCAAGAGAAAAATGAGATACAGGATCCTCTTCAACAAGCTGAATCATAAAATATCCTGAGTTGGAAGGGACCCACAAGGATCATCAAAGTACAACTTGCTTGGAAATACCTGACTCAAAACACAAGAATTAGGTCCATGAGAGCTGGGGTCACAGCACTTGCTCTTCCTGCACAGTTGAAAGTTCTGTCATTCTCAAAGTAAGAATTTGCTTCGTGCAGCTCATGACAGAGCACTGCAAAGTCTCTTTGACTGAAGTTAAAATCAAGCACATCTTCCTATTCAGTAGCTGCCACAGGTCTTTCTTTTGTTCTTTCTAGTGATTGTTTCCAGCTTTTGAAAAATCCTGTAATTTACAATCATCCTGTATGACATTATTGCCTAAGGATCAGAGTCAGCTTGGATTTACAAGTGTAAGTCTTGTGTGAATATAAATTAATGTTCTTGTCCTCCCACACATAGGACCTAAGTGATGAGTAGATAGATAAGGAGTCATTGACAAAAGCAGAAATGTAATACAAGTAAAATACAAAGCAATGCATCCCCTAAGTGCCCTTATTCATGTCATTCACTGTTCTTTACTTTTCTCTGAAGATTTGATTTAGTTGTAGCTCAGTGCACAAATAGAAGAGTTTAAAGGGATGGGAAAAATAAGAACATGGTCCAGTTTTCATTTCCTTGTGCATGCACGGATATAAATAGAAATTCTGAAAGTCTTAGAAATTCAGAGAATTGGGTGATAAAAAGCTGAGATCACTAAGAGAAGAAAGACATTGACCTTATATTAAGGTAACTACTCAAAATGAGTTACATATATTTAAAGTGTGGAGAGTTTCCTCAAGATGAGAAAGGAGTATTACTGCTGGAGGAACAATGGGGAGAGAAAAGTTTAGAAGAGGTGTCTATCCATGTTACAGAGCAGCAAGCACTAACTCCATGTCAGAATGAAGCATTTTGTCGAGGCAGGAATTTTATCTTAGTAGCAGATTTTGAACAGAGTGCAGGAGATACTAGCACTAGGAATGTAATTAATACACAAAGGATGAGAACTAAATTATGAAGTTTGTATGGGGAAATTGAAGCTGCAGGCAAAAGAGAAGAATTTGAGCACTTGAAAAAACATTTCAACCACAGAAAACTGCATGTTTTATTAGTTAAAAAGTCAGGAGGAAGTAACCAAACCCCACTTGTTGCAGCACTTTATTTCTTTTATCTTATGTCCTGAATTGCCACAGGGAAGAGCTGCTATCAGCATTAGCATGCTGCAGTCAGTGTTTGTGTGCGTGCCTGTGCATGCAATTGTTCATTCATAGAGGAGAGCATCTTTAAAGAGCTGTCCAAAACCTAAACGTTTAAACTCTAATTCAGTAAGTGATGTTTATTTTGTCTTTCAGTGTTAGTGCTTTATGTTCTTTGCAATGCTTAGCAAAGTATTTACGATGAAAAGTTTCAGTGGAAAATTTTCCTAATGCTTTTTGCAAAGGTTTCAAAATTCCTTGTTAAGCCAGATTTCACATTTCTTTGTTCAAGGAACTAGTTTTATTAGGATTTTTGGCTGGCAAAATCCAAAGGCCTTTTCTCCAATTGCCCTCATAATGCTCTGTGAATTAACCAGTCTTGAAAGCATTGTAATTAGTAGAAAAACTAAAAGAAATAGATTTTTTGGTTTTTTGTATATTTCACATGTTAGATAAATCTCATTGTTATGGCAGTGTATAATCATCTAACATTTTTCAGGCTGTTTCTAGTTAATCTTTTCAAGGTTTTGCTTTACATGGTATCCTTTAGCTAAAATAGAATAGATGCCTTTCAAAACTTTCTTGAATAAAGAGGACAATAAATGCAATTTCTAATCTCAGAAAGTATCTTGGAATACTGTAATTTCTCTCTTCTGCAAGGATTAGCAGGAAAACATTTTTTTCTCATCTTTCAATGACACTGCACCTTCTCTCCAGCTATGTGATATAGAAAACAAGATCATGTCAGTGTTATGTGAACTGGACAGCAAGGTAGGCTCACACTTGCCCAGGTTTAGCATTTATTCTCAATCCCACCCAAATACATCACTACTCCAGGCATTTAGAAAGAATTCCTTTCAGAGACGTGCTCTCAGCTGCATCAGGAAATAAAACCAGTTCTGCAAAGGAAAGGGCTGTTCTTAGGCAGTCAGATGCTGTCATGGAAAACCTGTAAAGGAAGAGAGGAATAGTTAGGGACCCTCAGCCAGGGATTCATTTGAGTCTGCCACAGAGCCAAAGACTTATTTTTCCTAAGAGGAAAAAATTATGTTTTTTTTTTTAACTTATTTAAACATTATATCAAAATGGTGCAAATGCATCATAGCGTATAATATTTCAGCAAATACATGACTCCTGATTCTTATGAAACTTTAAATTGCACTTGGAATTGTTGTCAGTTACGTTCTCATATTCACCACTTAAAGAATTTGTTGCTTCAAAGGGACTTCTTTAATTAATACTTTTAGAACTCCAGTGAAAAAGTTACAGTATATGATCACTGCTATCCAGACCATTAATTCTTCAGCCTATCTGAAATTAATTATAGTCTCTGAATGCAACTGTAGTCAAGATGGATGAGAAGGTTGACTAGAAGTTCTGCATTTTGTAGCAAATTACACAGTGGCCCTTATGGGATGGGACAGACAAGAATATATTTTTCACTTCTAGCCAGTCTGATTGCAAATCTGTCTTACTAAAATCCATCATGCTCACATGCCAGGTGTTTTTCATTACAGATTCAACCCCCAACCTTGGTGTTATTAGCACCACGCTCTAACAAACTCAGACTGTCACCTCCTGTGTGCCTAGAAGTGGTTTTCAAGATGGACCTGTACACACAGTTGTAAAAACCACAAAAGTAGCTCCCTCACTCTTAAGGAAACCAGAAAAAATTTGAAATAAAACACTGCTCTTACTTTTTTGTTAGCAGAGTGTACAGCATCTAACTATATCAAATAGTGTGTAGTAAATAACCTCTGTACAAAGGAAATGTAAATGTAAACATAATGTTGCACTTGGTTTTAAGGCTAGTTGCTGAAGAGGAAGGAGTGATACCAATTTCTTCTATTTCTTCTCTATAGCATTTTTAATGAAGCATTTAATGAATGGCACAATTTTTGTTTTCTTTAGATTTTTTTGCAAAAGTGAAAAGTAACATCTTCATTACTTTTTTCTGCCCTTCTTTTGTCTTAGTCAAAAAATTAATTTTTTGAAAGCAGGATACAGATTATCAGTGGAAAGTAGAGCACTTTACCTTAAGACTGGCAGCTTAGCAACTGGAAACTCTTAGTATGCCAGAAAGGTGTGGTGTCTTCTGTGCAAAGATAGTGTGATGTCACCATCAGCCCCAACCAAAATCAGCTTTACCCAAACCACAAAAATTTGCAGAAAAATATTAGCAATTTAAGCATGTAATATAAAATTTAACCTCCAGACAAATCCTACAGAATTCTATGGAAAATTTGCTGTTGACTTTGGGAGCAGTCTTGGAATTTACCTATTCCTGACTGACCTAGGTGATAGCTGACTCAGCGACTAGTTCAGCAGAACTGAGAAGCATGAGCTGGTTTAATTTCACCATTTTGTGGCAGTTCTCCCTGAATTCCTATAAAACATTTAAAAAGCACATTACAATGACTGCCTGGAGCACTGCAGGTTAATTATTTCCACTCATCTTAATTAGATAATAGTGTGAACACTATGAAGGTATCCTCCTCAAATTATTCATTAAAAGTATCTCTCTTTGGGCTTTAACTTTCCTAATGAGTATGAAAAGTCTTCTCTCCACAAAATACTGGTGTGCTTGTAAAGGGATGCTACAACACACTCCACACACGTGATCTGGAGGAGATACAGATGCTTCTCCCCCCTGCAGGTGGTACCAGACACCTGGGGGCTGCTGCAGCCACTGGCACTGAATCTCTCTCCCCCTGGAGCTGCTGTGGGTGTTTCCCAGGACACACACCCAGCCTGGGGGCTGGGACTGGCACAGAGACCCCACTGGCTCCAGCCAGAGTGAAACCACAGACCAGGGACGCCCCTGTCCCTGCTCTGGCTCCAGCTGTTGTCCCTTGGGCACGTGTGAGTGTCTGAGTCCAGCACTGAACATGCTCACATATGTCATTGGCACAGTTTAGATAAAAAGCTAAATTTAGAGGTAATGAATATTTGAAAGGTCTCTTTTTTTTTAATTAAAATTTCTTTACTGTTTCATTCAAATTATTAACTCCTCTTAAGCATTTTTGCTCTTTTTTATTTTTCTCCTTTCTCTACTGAACTCTTTCATTCCAGCTCAACTCACACCATCCATTTGATTTCTGTCACTCACTTTTGGTAGACTAATTTTTTCTTGTTTTCAGTTGCTTTCTCTAGTCTTCTTACAATGGTGGTTTTCCTTTTTTACCTTCATATTTTACAGCACAGGCACTGTGCCATTGGTTTTTAGCCTCCAGGTTAGAACACATCCCTCATTTCAGTTGAAGCATCAATTAGTTTTCCTCCACTGCAAAACTCAATGAATCTCTACTAAACCAGATAAATTCAATCTAGTAATTAGTAGAAATTCAATCTCTTGAACAGCTTTTCTTTATGGGTTTATGTTGCTGTTTGTGACCTGCTGAATGCTTGGAGGGTCCTTTCACTGTCCCCACTGTGCCCTCTCTGGTGCCAGCCCTTCAGGCTCTTCACTGACCAGGGACACCAACACAGAGGTGTCCAGAAGTGTCTGCCCAGTGTTAAGGCCCATTTCACTGTTACTCAAGTTTCCACCTTCTTCAATCCTTGTATCAACAAGCCGTCTGCAATGCATCAGCATCACTTGCTATTTCTCAGCATCACTTGCTTTTGCTGTGGCACCAAATTGCTTGCGAAGAGACAGAGAGAATGATCTCTCATCTGTCTAAAAAACCTCTTAATCTGTCTTCTCTCTAGATTCCCATGAGATAAATAACTTTCTGTTGATGTAAGTTGTTCTGTGAGCATTTGCATGCTTTACAGATAGATAAAAACTTCTAATAAACAACAAAAGGGAGGAGGGGAAAAGGAAGGAAACTGCACAGTTCAGCGCAGCAGTAAATCTGATTTATGGTGCATTTTTTCATATGCTCACATGGTCCACTTCAAGTGAGATTTTTCTCAAGAAAACCAGTGATCAATTATAAATATGTTTCTTATTCTGGTATAAATACATCATAGTGGACCAGCTTAGTTTTACACACACTTAGAGAGCGTGTGTGCAAATATGTTAAGTGGTACTAAATTAATTGTCATCTTGACATACTTGTACATTTTCAAGTATTACACTGAAGAAACTCTCTGCAATTTTCAGTGTTTATGCCCCTGGAGATGTTTATAGCAGTTTTAGATAGTGTTTAAATTGAGCATTTGTATAGAAACTGCTCATAACATAAGCAGTTTCTCAGATTGAAAAACTGCATATATATCATGGAAAGGCATGGTTAGAATGATAAAGCTGTAGTTGGGAAATTTAATGAAGACTGTCAAGAGAAAAGTATGGCCATTTCTCTGCTTTATCACCTTTATACTTTGATACTTATCTACTCTATTTCTTCTCTCCAGTGATACTAGTTAATCCTCTCTTCTTTCATCCTTTTTCCTTTGACAATCCTACAAATGCCAAACTGTAGTTACTGGTTTTGACAAGATCACTGGTTCTTTGCCCTTCATTTTCAATCAAATCCCATTGCCTCCAGACGTCCCAATTGGCTCTGATCTCTAATTTATTGGTAGAGAAGTGTAACTATCAGTTCCCAATCTGCATCTGCCATTGGGAGACTGATTTATAACAGTATGTACAAGAGAATTTAAAGCGAAGGAGAGCAATCTGACTTTTAAATTAGAGTTCTAAGATATTCCCTAAAATGCTGCCATTCATTTTGTAACTCAGTACCTTCATGGGTGATCTGATGAGATCTATAGGGTTTTAGTAGTCAATGAAGTTGATGGGTATATATTGCAATGAAAAACAGGAAGCTAGGGTCAGTAGAGGAAGAATCAATAAAATGCACGTGTACAGACAAATGAGATTGTCAGGAATGTTTTCCTGGCTTGTCAAAGACTGCTGATGATCTACCACGTAGCCAACTGACAACCCACACAGTTCCTTGGCAGGTGCTACCAAAGAACTGAGGCTGAGCCTTATAAATATTTATATTGTACATAATTTCATTCTATTCCCAAGCTCACTACACAGAAGGCACATGTACCCTGATTTGTCTCTCTTCCACAAGTCCTGAACTGTGAATATGAAACCTGCACTTCATTTTGTCTCCCCTGCCACTCCATCTGTGATGAACCATTAACAGTTTAGTGGGGCTGCCAGCCCTTAAGGCCCGGAGAGAAATTCCGTCATACAGCTGAAATGAAGCACAAATCATCATGTCAAGAAACCACTTAATGCATTTCCCTTTCGGTTTTCAGAGTCTTGTCACTTTTGTCTCAAAATTTTGTATTTAAAAAAACGATCTGTCCAGTCTATATTTCGGATCTTATGCTAAATCTCTTCCAAAAATATCACATCCAGAACTAATATAAAAGAGAATTTCCCCCCATTTTTTTGTGGAAAGACATAAAATCCTGTAGGTGAACAAAATCCAAATTCCAGCTCTACTGGGACCTTAGCTGTACTGTTAAGGCATTGGAGGTGGCCCGTGGATTGTAAATGCTGCTGACTAAAAAGCAGTGTTAGATTTAAACAGTGTGAGTTAACTTGCTGACTTTGCCAAATATAGGAGGGAGACTTTGAGAAGGGAAAAAAAAAAAAAACAGAAATAAAAAAGCATGAAGAGAAAAAGGAGCGGGCAAAAAAAAAGAGGTATTTTACATGTGATTTTTGTCCTTCACTAACAGTCATGGAGGAAATTTTTGGAAGAATTGTTTCTAGTTTTTGAACTAGAAACATCCTCTTAAATAGGATGATTACCAGCCCCAAAAGCCTTTAGGAACTCGGATTACTATGCCTTCTGTGTATATTTATCACCTGAATCCCATTACAAAAAAGCAGCAATGAGGCAGGTGGGTACTTCTTTGAACAGAGAATATTTGATGAAAGCAGGAAAGGTGAGCATGGCTTTGGGGGCAAGGGCAGCAACAGCAAGTTCTATCTTGTGCACTTAGTGGGTGTTTAGCATAGACGTTCTGATTTATCTGCCGCTGCTGCAAAAAGTGGACTACCTGCCCTTGCTTTCATGCTGACTACAAAGAATTTTCAAAGACACCAATCACACTTAGAAAGGGAGATATTTTGCCTCTGAAAACCCCTTTCTAGATGGTCTTTCCTGGGGTAGTCTGACCTGTCTCTGTAACAACAGGGCAATATGTACTATGTTCTGTCTTTCTAAAGCAGGGATCATATATCTGAAAAAAGTAAATACACTGAGTTAGGATAGTCTAGGTGTAGATGTATATGATTAGAAATATACAGTCATTTATTAATCACTTATAATTTTTAGCTTGTAGAAATTTACACATTTTTGTATTTTTGACAACCAGCAGTGTCAACACTGTGATAAAAAAGTGACTAGGGCAGACACATGGCAACAACCTGGATGCTTTTAGTCAAGTACAATTTTTAAAAGCAGCAGTTTGGAAAAATTGCACTGGCCTTAGGTACATGTTTTCCTCTTGATATTAAACCTCGATTGATAAGTTACAGTTCTCTAGTTTAAGTATCTCTACACAGGATTTTAAGTCATTGGTGAATTTATCAGTTGCAATTACAGGTACAAATCGTACTAAATGGCAGGCACTCCCACAGGGTGCTGTGTGCCCCATGTCTGTGCACAGGTAGCAGTACAGGGCTACCACGATGTGAGAATATGTGAGCCATGCTCCAGTTACAGAACTGTTGGTGAAACGTGAGCGCCTCTGGGGACAATTGCCCACAATTCCACGTGGTGTCATAGAGAGATGAGTTCTAGGGCACTCCCACGGTGAATTCTGGGGAAAAATGTGTCTCACAGTTTAATTTTCATTGCAGGGAAACAGGTTATTAAATCCAAGAGCCAGCAGCACCAGTGAACTAACCTTAATTTGAAGAACCTTCACATCTCGCCTAGAGGAGTTTGTGCCTTACTGGGTTAGGGGAAGGAGCTATGACATTTCTAGTCAACATACTTTAAGAGGGAAAAAAAGCAAAATAAAAACCCAACAACAACAAAAATAATCTGCAAAATTCAGTTTCTCCAGCATATCTGTCTTCAGGCTAAGAATTACTATTATTCTATTGTAGAAGTTTGAAGGAAATAGCATCAGTCCATCATTATCAGTGTGTTGATGCTTCATAGCTCTTATTTTCATGACCAGCCACTTTAAGGACTGGTAATAAGTGTTTCCTACTGTGTAAATAATTTTAATCTATTAGATTAACTAGCTTCTTAGTGTTCATATTAGAGGTTAAGATTTTTCCTTGACCTGTTTCAAACTGCAAATAGGTACAGAATTCACAGAAATTATTCAAATATTTCATCTTCATGATCACCTTTAGTGTTTTGACACAGCATAGGCTCAGTTTGCAGCATGTTTTCCCTGTATTAAATATTTTTTTTTTATTTTAGCTCATGAAAAATCACATTGAAAGCTGCAGTACTGATCAGGAGATCATTACAGCAGTAGCTGCAGAATAAACTAACTGCAGCCACTGGGAATGAAAACTTCCATGCTGTTTTCTCATACTGTGAGAGGATAAACCAATCCCCTCACCTCTGCCCTGACCATAGTGTCAAGATTTTAAATTAGCTGCCAGAAGTGAGTATAGAGCTATGCTGTTCTCCTCAGTTACTCACTCACTCCTCTGATATTACTTTCTCCTATATATATTATTTTGGTTTTGACCTTAATCATATTACTGCAAAGCCCATATGGCTTGCATTGAATTCCATGAGGTTTTTGTGTGTTAAAAGTTAAAAGAATTGTCTATTTACTCAAGGCTTTTAGCTTCAAACCATTTAGAAATCATACATCCCTTTATGGTTTTTTTAGCATTGTATACATCATCAGTAATTACATGGGTGTGGACCTATGCAATTATATAAGTGTATTCTAAGCTTTGCAAATCTTTACTCAAACAAGCAAGATAGCTGTAGATATTTCTGCATCATGTCTATACTAGAAGAATTCCTAATAAAAAAATCTTTCTGATAAAAAGATTTCTTTCATGCTCAGGTAGATACAGTACAGGCATATTTTGATACAGCAGGCACTGCCAGCTGAGACAGCAAGCTACCCATTTAAAGGCTCAGGTTTGGTGCTCAAATTAAAAATAAGAAATTTGAGATCCCATCAGATCCCAAATTGCATTTTATTTTATACATTTATCTGCACTATGTTCTGAGTTGAGCTGATGCTATGGGATAAAAGTGTATTCATTCTCATTATTTGCATTAAAAGGTTTAGACATTTCCTGAGGTAGTCATTTAGGTCCATCTGACCTTGAGCTGAAACTGGGTTGTTTTGTGTATTCACCAGAGCTGCTGCTCACTCAGAGGCAGAATTTGTCTGCTGAAAGTTGGTTGATTTTTTCAGGCTGTGGCTGAGTCATCCCTGGTTTTTCTCATTTCTTTTTAATTTCCTTCAATGTTTTACTCATATACAAACTGATATTTTTCGCTTTTATTTACAAAGTTTAATATCCTTAAAGCTTCTTACTTGCTGTTCCCAAATACAAGCACATACCTAAGATGGCTTGGGAACTGTTCTACGTCATGTCTCCAACACCAGGATTCAGTGCAATGGCAGCAGGGCGGATAACCAAAGATTATCCTGGTGCCTGTGCCCTTAGCACAGGACCTGTCAGTTGTGTCTTTCTTCTCTTGCCCCATCTGTTTTGCACTCTGGCTGTTGTGGTAAGAGCCATCATAGAGCAGTGTTTGTGTTTCTGTGCATGCAGTTGAGATGAGAAGTGCAGGAGTTGCATAATGTGCCAGCGAAGCTCTGCCTATGTCAGGAACATAAATCAGATACTGAGCTGTTTTACAGGTGTTAAGTCTGCCATTTGCAGCAAATATCCACCCAGAGAATGCTTGCTCATATCACCCATTTTTTGTAAGATGGTTGGTTTGGCCTCAAAGGAAGATACTCCAACAGCTTCCATCACAGTAAATAAGGGTGATACTGTTCAGCTGCTTTATAGCACATGAACATTAGCTATTCAGCCAAAATAGTCTTTAAAACTATAAATAATAGTTATATTTTATATATGTAGAGTGCCATGTACTAAAGAGAGACTGACTACACACCATGGTTGGTATTTTACTACTCAGAAAAGGCAAAAGTACCAGACTGGTTATCACAACTGCCGAATTCATTATATGGGAAAGCTCAGCCATGGAATTAGAAGTCTGCCAGAAAGGACAACAAAAGATATCTTTGAGATTTTATTTTGGTTTGGTTTTGTTTTCCATGTTAAAAATCCAAAAGGAAATAGACATAAATTCTTTAAAATATTTTAACATAAAAATTTTTGCACACCTTCTTTTACTTTCTGTTGTTTCAAATTAATAATCTGACACATCTCTGTTAGATGATTTAAGGTGAGTTGTAAGAATATTACAAGAGATGCACACAGACAAACAAATCCCCTGTATTGGAAAGATGCTGGAAAGATACAAAGACGAAAAAATTTTGTTGTCCTGTTCAAAAATTCTGGTTGCCCTTTGCGATTCATGGTGGCTGCAATATGTTTGGCCTTTTCCCATCAGCATTCTGCTCTAATGATGAACTCTGCAGCATGTACAGAAATTGTTCTCAAGCCTCTATTAACAGTCCTGATGATATATTTTTTAGGTTTCCTCTACGCTCAGAACAGTACCAAACGCAGCATTAAAGAGCGACTTATGAAGCTCTTGCCCTGCTCGGCTGCCAAAACGACATCTCCTGTTACTCAAAGCAAGTTTTATTTTTCATTTTTTTCATTTGATTTTTTTTTTTTTTTTTAGGTTTGCATGCATCAAAAATTATGCTTTCATTAACTGCTCATTTGAGAGCTAAGATATCTGCTGAAGGAATCATATGGTTTATTGAGGTTTAAACGGAGCGATGCACAGATTTGTCTATGCAGAGTAAGATGGCAAGAGACCAGTGCCACAGTCTGCCACACAGGAGCTTGGCAATTGCAGCAGAGGGGATAACCAAAGATTATCACTTGGCACTTATGAACTGCGAGTTAGTTGACAAGTGATTCCATGGTTAAATTTAATATCTGCTCTCCATGTATTTGAAAAGTGGTAACTTTTGGCATTTTTATGCACGTGACTGTGTGTGCTTGCTATCCAATACACAAGGGGTACACCATCATAACTGCTCTGGGAGGAAAGGATTGGCCCTGCAGGTTTTGAATATAGAACTTCAAACTATTTAGGGAACAGGACTTAAAGTTGGTGTCTGAGAGAAAAAGAAATATTGAGATTGAAAAGAATGTGAATGTGGATATACAGGAAAAGCACACTGATGTTATACTGAATGTCTGGATAAAATCTCTCCAGAGCAGGTAACAGATAAATATAGAGGGGCAGCGGGAGTGAGAGAGAGATCAATACGTAGATACATATATATTCCCAGATAGAGATTAATTATAGTAATAACACTACAATGTCTTTCTATATAAATTGACTCCTATAGCAGATTTTAAAATATCTCTCTGGATCCAATTCAATCTAGATTAATTTGACTGAATTCGAGGCACTAATATGAGCACCTAAAACCAGAAGCTGAAGTGTCTATGTATTTCCTGTATACTCTTCTGATAAAGTGTATCAATCAATCTCAGGGGGAATAAAGGCCTGAAAGAGCAGTTCCACATGTCTAGTGAATCTAGGACAACCAAAGGCAACTTGACTAGAGATACAGCCCCCTACTAATGTCAAGACTACACAGGTATAGATCTAGGGTTTCTTTATGCTGTCACCCTTCACTGCCTTTCATATGCTCCTTTGTAGAGAAAACTCTGGTGTTTGCATTCCTCTTAAGTATTTGAGATGAAAAGGGATGTACACTGATTTATTTATTTCATGGTGTCTTTAGCTGATATGTTTTAATTGAAAATAAGGCATCTTAAAAACTGCAGTTACTTTTGGGGCACTTGTTAATAACTCTTTCTGGATAAGTTACTTTCAGCTGCATGACCTGAACAATATAGCCCTAGACAACAAAAGGAATCAGAGAATCATAGGTTTGCTTGAGTTGGGAGAGATACCTTTAAAATCATCTAGTCTAGTCCTCCTGCACAAGACCAGGTTGCTCTAAGTCCCATCCAACCTGAACATTTCCAGGGATGGGGAATGGAATAGATAAGGAAATAGAATTAACAGAAAGTTTGATCTGTTTGTTTGAAGTTGCTGGGAGAGTGAAACATCCTAATTCCTTGCACATTTCTATGTAAACTCTTCATCTGCACAGGTAACCAAATATATTTAGAGTCAGTCTCAGAAACCTTGATCATGTCAAACTTACATTTTCCTTACTGAAAGTATTCTACAAACCAGAAGAGAGGTTGAACTGAGTATCAAATATTTCCTATTTGAGAACCAGCAGTAAAAAAGGTGCATTCAATAGTTTTCTCTGCAATCTCCTCCATAAATAAGTGCTACATTAAGTAAGAATGTCATATCAAGTGAAAATCTTAAATAAGATTATCACTGTAGATATATTATTCTATCACTGTTATTATTCTATTTTAACATCCTGTGCTATTTCATTTCTGCTAGCATGAAAGAAGCAACATTATATTGTCCTAGGAATGAGAACAACACCACTTGCAATAACAATCACATGATGTGAATTCCTTAGAAATTATCAGGGAAATATTTTTAACAAGTAATTTATTGAAATATACATAGCCTGAATTTGCATTTCTGCACTTCTATCAATATGTGCTTAGAAAAATTATCTAAAAGTGTAAAATCTTGTTTCAGCATTTGTATTGAACATATTTCAGCATTCCTATTGAAAAAAGCATGTAAAAGAACACTTCCTTGTGTGCTCTAGACTATTCAGACTGAACTGAAAGCCATCATTTCCTAGATATGTGCATGTGCTAGTACACTACGGTAGGACTACACTCAGTGGATTTGAAAAATAAAAACATGCTAAATAGTTATTAAATAGTTAGGGAGGCTATAATGTGGAGTTTGTGCAGGGAAATGCACGTGCACAATTTTTTACAGATATATAAAGAGTACAGATATATAGAGTACATTTGCTTTTTGTTGTGTTTTTGCCATCTTTAATGAATAATGAAAGGTTCAAAGCATATCTCCTATGACATTCGCATTAAAAATGTCTTTACTATTTAGTAATAAGAAATCTCCTAATTCATTTAATCAGTAACAATATTTTGTTCAGTACATTAATGAGGGATTGTGAACTCGTTTCTGGTTTTCAATTGACATGAAATTTTATTTCTATGGAAAAAAAAGTATTCCTAACTGATCTAGGCTGAATAAACCAAGGAACTGAAATAACTAATGCCATAGAAATCATCATTGTTTAGAAATAGATAAAAATAGAAATAGTAAAAATAGATTTTCACACACTTTCCCGCATATTTTTAAGTACAGATTTTTCTTTTCCAGCCTGGTATCTAGAGCAGTGAAGAAAAAAATTAAAAACAAAATGTCTCATGAATGCTATAGCATTTTAGTCATCACAGTTGGTTGATTTTAAAGAAGTTTATGATGATTTTGCATTTTTATTATTTCTATCTATAAGACACTAGAGAAGTCGAGTGTAAAGAATGTTATACTGAACCTTTTCATTAACATAATCAGCCTATTGCAGTCTTCTACATGCTCACTGAATCATTTAAATGCAATAAAAATGTTTACTGCTAAGGATATACTAAATATTGTGCTAAGCACATTGTCTGGCCTTTATCTCTAGCCTCACATTTATTATGTGTATTCATTAGCTTCCAGAAAAGCTTGTAGATGTCTCTCTAGGTAGCCAGATGTTTTACAAATGGGTGCTTAGAGAACTCATTTCAAGTCTTTTTCTGTCTAAAAACAAAACCCATTTAAATCCCATGTAAAAATTCTAATATAAAATACAAGTGAGCTTTCAACAATATTTATTCTCAGGCTGATTTTTTTTGCCAATTTTGTCTAATTACCTAGTGTTGAGTAGTGGTTATCAAAAAAAAAATCATCTGGATCACACTGAGATCATCCTCCTGAGAAGAGTACTAACAGCATCATATTTTTCACAGGAGAAAGGACAAAGCCCTTGTGAAGGGGCTTTGTGAAGATTTTTCCAAATAGTTTATACATTATTAAATATCTCTTTAAAGAGAGATATTTAATAATATATAAACTATTTGGTTGTTTATTTTTTGTTTAGCTGAGCTGTGTCTTCTGATGCCAAATTTCTCCCAAGCAGCTGAAAGCTATTATTTCTGCATTATAGCAGAACAAAAATATATGAAACTGTAGGCATAATACTACTGCAGTTGAGTATTCTAATACTATGTGTTTATGAATATTGAACCAAATGAAACTTTATTCTAAGAAAAGAGTCCCACATTCTAATGAAATAGAATATGTATATTCAACATTGTAGAAATGACGATTAGGCATTTGTACTGTTATATTGCTATAGTTCCTATAACTCCTAAATCAAAATAAGGCAGTAATTTCATTTCATTAATCTGGGTAAGTTATGTTTAAGGCTGTCAGTACTTAGAAATGGACACACACATTTTTGATTTGATCACAAGCGACTGGCACTCTACTGTTAAAGTTTCACATTTAAAACTCTACCTAGGAAAAAATGCATTGCTAATTCTCATTGTTTTAAATCTACACTTAACTGTAAACCTTGAATGTGTATATCCACATTCTTACTTACCTAAAGAAGAGGTCACTAAAACTATCTTGTTCGCCACTAAGGCTGCTCACCCTCAATAATATTTCTCCTAAGGGGTCAATTGTATGATACTCAAAGTAAGATCTGCTGCTGGATGTGCAACATCAATTTCACATGCTTTCCAGAAGACAACTTCACAATAAAAATCCCAGCCTGATACAATCAATTCACATCTGAAGGAAAATTTTCAATTTTCTGGAGTTGCTAAAGTTTTATAGAATTGTTTCCTTTGGTCAAAGAGTTGTACAAACAAAAAAGTCATACTGAATGTATCATGCATGCTCTTGCAGGATGTTGGCTTTCCAGTTTATTGTTGTTATTATTCATGAGATAATAAGCAGGCTACTGGATCATCACTGCTGTTCACTATTCTTTGCAGCCACAGAAGCAAATGATAGGCACCCTTTTCCTCTGAGCTCAAAATGGAATCATCATCTGTCATTAAAGCTGCAAAAACAAGTCTTTAAGAGAATGTCCTTCCTTCCTTCCTTCCTTCCTTCCTTCCTTCCTTCCTTCCTTCCTTCCTTCCTTCCTTCCTTCCTTCCTTCCGACACTTCCTTCCTTCCTTCCGACACTTCCTTCCTTCCTTCCGACACTTCCTTCCGACACTTCCTTCCGACACTTCCTTCCTTCCGACACTTCCTTCCTTCCTTCCGACACTTCCTTCCGACACTTCCTTCCGACACTTCCTTCCTTCCTTCCTTCCTTCCTTCCTTCCTTCCTTCCTTCCTTCCTTCCTTCCTTCCGACACTTCCTTCCTTCCGACACTTCCTTCCTTCCTTCCTTCCTTCCTTCCTTCCTTCCTTCCTTCCGACCCTTCCGACACTTCCTTCCGACACTTCCTTCCTTCCGACACTTCCTTCCGACACTTCCTTCCTTCCTTCCTTCCTTCCTTCCTTCCTTCCTTCCTTCCGACACTTCCTTCCTTCCTTCCGACACTTCCTTCCTTCCGACACTTCCTTCCTTCCTTCCTTCCTTCCTTCCTTCCTTCCTTCCTTCCTTCCGACCCTTCCGACACTTCCTTCCGACACTTCCTTCCGACACTTCCTTCCGACACTTCCTTCCTTCCTTCCTTCCGACCCTTCCGACACTTCCTTCCTTCCTTCCTTCCTTCCTTCCTTCCTTCCTTCCTTCCTTCCTTCCTTCCTTCCTTCCTTCCGACACTTCCTTCCTTCCTTCCTTCCTTCCTTCCTTCCTTCCTTCCTTCCTTCCGACCCTTCCTTCCTTCCTTCCTTCCTTCCTTCCTTCCTTCCTTCCGACACTTCCTTCCTTCCTTCCGACACTTCCTTCCGACACTTCCTTCCTTCCTTCCTTCCTTCCTTCCTTCCTTCCTTCCTTCCTTCCTTCCTTCCTTCCTTCCGACACTTCCTTCCGACACTTCCTTCCGACACTTCCTTCCGACACTTCCTTCCTTCCTTCCGACACTTCCTTCCTTCCTCCCTCCCTCCCTCCCTCCCTCCTTCCCTCCCTCCCTTCCTCCCTCCCTTTCCCTTTCCCTTTCCCTTTCCCTTTCCCTTTCCCTTTCCCTTTCCCTTTCCCTTTCCCTTTCCCTTTCCCTTTCCCTTTCCCTTTCCCTTTCCCTTTCCTTCCCTTCCTTTCCCTCTTTCTTTTTATCTTCTCTGTCTTTTTGAAAGGGTTAAGCATTTTCACTTCCCGTGTTTCCTGTTGAGCTCTCCTTCTCTGTCTCTTGTATTCTGCAGACACTGTAGAAGATGAAATGGAAATGGCCACAGTACGACATAGACCTGAAGCTCTTGAACTGCTGGAAGCACAGAGTAAATTCACAAAGAAGGAACTTCAGATCTTATATAGAGGCTTCAAGAATGTAAGCACTTCCTTTTTGAATTTGCAATCTGTTTGTGGGATGTGCCACTACAGTCTCAGCTGTGTAAGAGTGACTAGCAGTGCAGCTCATGAGATTCAGTAGCTAAATACTGCATATCTGATCAGATGAGGAAACCATCACTCTGAAACAATTGGTCTAAATTCATGAAACTATTTAATGAACAAAAGATGCAGATAAAATTGAAAGCATCAAGGGGAGAATAATTATAACTTAGTAGGAGCAGTTAGTTACTTATTCTTAATAGAATAAGTATAACTTATATAGTAGGAATTTGTTCAAAGACAAATTGAAAGTTGTATTGAGGTTGTTTGTCTAAGGATGCAAAAATGGAAGAGTCCTGAAAAATTTGGTCAGTAAGAAGAAAGATTTTGATTTTTGTATCACAGGAGCTGTCACAAGAAGTAATTGATTTCAACTGCACTAGATGACTTTTTTATTTGGTGAACAGCTGTAGATAATTTTATCAGTTCTCACTAGTTCTACAAATCTATAAACTTCTTAGATTTCTTTACTAGGATTCTAAGTGATTTTTTTTTTTCTGAAAATGTGTGATGTTGTGGCAGGTCCAATGTTTTATTTGGCAGGGATCCCAACTGAGGACCCCAGTCTATGGGTGTAGTCTGACTCATTTTTCCAGTGTGTACAGCTGCCCTGTAGTGCTGGGCTCGGCTTTGACTTGTGAGGCATGCATGGTTAGTACAGCAAGGAATTAAAACTCAAAAGATGTTAGTAAGTAGTACTGAACTCTGTTTTCTTAAAAATATACTTTTTCTCTATTTATTTTACCATCCTTTATCTCATTAGAAAATATGTGGGATGTTGGATGCAGTTAACATTGGCTAGAAAATATTAAAGAAATATTATATTAAAAAATAATAACAGTAAATTTTTAATCATCAATGTTTAATGTTAATCTATAATTTCAGCTGTAAGTATTGCAGCTGTGCAGATGCTATGTCTCCTGCTAAGCTGAAGCTAGAGATTAATTTAATTGCATTTATCTCCTTGTAGTTTAGCTTTTCTTTTACCCTTCTTGGGTGAAAAGCGCCGATCTCTTGTCCATGGCATTTACTACTCAGATGAGATAATAAAAACACAATGAAGGTCCATTATGGAATCAAAGAGGATATCTTCAATAGCTTGTACAAGTGTAAATCTTGCAGTTCTTAACTACATTCCTGCATTCTGTACAGAAAGCAAGACATGCAAAGGGATGTTTTAAACACATATTTTTATCAAAACCTTGCCATGCAAGCAAGACAGAGTCACGTAATGTGTCCTGTCTGTATCATTCTCAGTTCCAGAAAGTATATAATGTTGGCATGTTAGTGATTAACAGTGATTGCTCTTAAAAGCTTTTCATTTCCTCAGGGTTCCAGAGAACATTCCCCTGCTAATGACAATATTCTCCAGGCATTACAAATCATGATCTCATGTCCCTAATTATCTAAGGCAAAAAGGTACAAAGTATAGTGGATAAAATAAGCCTTCTGTCTGTTTCTCAAGAATGATTATTTTTAGAGTTTCAGAAACTAAGAACCTTGATATTTCTTTGCATAAAATGAAGTATGGAGAATGAGAATAGGCTATAAGGAAATATTTTAATTGATACCTTATTTAGCATTTTCTGAAAAGAGGAATTCCAGCTCTTCATGTGCTTTTCTGTTCCAGGATGTAAGTTCTACTTACATCAAAGGAATGTTGATGGTAAGACATGGTAATACATTTTTATGCATATTTTTCATTTCCTTATCAGTACATGATAATTCAAGACATGCATGTATAACATTTTTGACAAGATGATAGAGTTAATGGACACGAACTTCAGTGGTTTTGTGTATAATATCATTGCAAAGTTATCAATTATGATCTAAAATGTTGTAAATCATGCCCAGGGCTAGTGACTGTCATAAAGATAAATCAGTTTAAAGCAGTATTCTTTAGCCTAAGCATTAGATTTCAGGAATGGATGATTTCACGCTTTTTGTTGAGTTGGAGTTTGCTTTATTTCTCATATTAACACTTTCTACTGCAATTTATGGTGCTAGATCACAGTTCTCTAATCACTTCAGAGAACTGGTAGAACTAGTCTACCTCAGCTCTATGAGCATCTTGTCTGTGCTGATTAGTTCACCTTTCCTGCCACATTTCTACCTTTCATTGAACGTATCTTGAGTGGCTTTGGTGGGTACTGATCCACAATGGCATTGCAATGCCTCCCATGGTCTGTGCTGGGACTGTGTGCCCCTGACAGTGCTCCATCCTCCTCTGCAGCCTGCCACAGGCCACCTGCCTTCTGGCATTGCCATCCAGCTTCGTGCTGTCCTGCCAGTATTTCCAAGCACACATGAGCCTGTGTGCTTCACACATCTGCTTCATGTACCAACTTCTCCTGGGTGACACCCAGCTGGACACTGGCTTTGCTTTGCTGGGCATGAGCCAGCAAATGTGTCTGTGTATGCAGAAAAGGCAGTTCTGCTTTAGGTAAGGCACTTCCAGCACTGGTGAGGCCACATCTGAAGTGCTGTGGCCTGTTCTGGGCTCTTCAGTTAAACAAAGGTATGGACATACTGGGGAGAGTCCAGCAAAGGGTCACAGACATGACTAAGGGACTTTGAGCACCTCTCTGGGGACAGGCTGGGAGAGCTGAGACTGGTCAGACTGGAGAAGAGAAAGCTCAGCAGGGATTTTATCAGCATATATAAATACCTGAAGGGAGGGTGTAAAGATGGAGCCAGGCTCTTTTCAGTAGTGCCCAGTGCCAGGACCAGAGCAGTAGGCACAAAGTGAAACACAGGATGTTCCCTCTGTACATCAGGAAACACTTTTTCACTGACCAATAGCCCAGATTGCCCACTGGGTTCGTGTCATCTCCCTGCTTGAAGATATCCAAAAGTTACTTCTCTGGACATGGTCCTGGGGATCCTCTTCAGGACATATGCAGGAATGTGCAACCAGGTGTCTCCAGAGATCCCTTCCAACCCCAGCCGTTCTCTGAGTCTGTGATATTCTGTTAAATCATTCCTCTGAGAAGAAAACTAGTGAAAAGATTTAATGAAAGACACAGGCACACATATTTAGCATGATGGCATCAAAATCTTGTGCAGAACCCACCTCTGTGGGATGCCTTTCACCTGATATTTGCCTGTCTTACTATCTCTTCAATAATTTAAGTATATAAAGCAAGATAAATTAAAGCATGAACTTGTTACAGTAGTTCTGCCAATGTTGTGGTCCTGTTAGATGAAATTAACAGCATCCTACAGCACATTAGTACTAATTGAAAAGCTTTTGGATATAGAATCTCACTCCAGCCTGCTTTCCCTGAATCCTGTTTTAGGAGATCTCTTCTGAGATAGGGGTGAAACAAACTTTCCACAGCTTACCTCCATTTATTTGTTATTTCTGACTTCAAATTGCTTGCAAATAGTTCTGGCTGACTTCAGATAAGAAAGAAGTAAAATACACCTGCATTTCTGTAAGTGTTGATGATGATAGTTTGATTTATTATCATCAATTTGATTTTCCACTGAACAAATTACATGCAAAATCCAGGCAGAAGGAGCACAGGGTCTCACAGAGCATCTTTGTGTGTATGTAAACACCTGAAAGCTTTAGAAAGTCTCAGATCACATAGTAGAAGAGCTGATGCTCTGAGTAAGCAAGAGCTGGAATATAATTGCAGGGAATGCTCAAAGATGATTGAAATGCCTTTGGGACAATGGCTGTTTTGGTGGAACTAAAAGTCAACATTTAAAATGTTGGGAAAGGGAATATACACAAAAGAAAATGTAAGGAGGTGGGATAAACACCTTCAGATGACCTAGCAACTACTATAAGGAAAATTATCAAGGGAGAACTTATGTCTATATTAGGTAATTTAGCCATTTTTAAACTTCTGTACTATCCCTGAAAAATGAGCTTAAATATAAGCCCTAAGCCCTTCTCAGGCTGAAAAGGTTGTCCCCAGCACTCTGGCTTTACAATATTCCTGTGCTGTTGTTGATGAATTGTTGCTCAGCTGCCATCACAGTGGGACATTTCCAATTTGTGTTTGGCTTCCTGTCATTCCATTTCTTGTAAATTGAAATTGTGATTGCTGCAGTCATTAACCTTTCAAACCAACAGCTCTGTGGCAGTCCTAGTACAAGTGGTACTTCACAATAACTTGTACAGACTATCAAGCATGGACTCAACATGTGGTCTTTCTTTCTCTTCTGTCCATTGATAGATCTCTACCAGTTTTAAAAGCATCCATTTAAAAAATACCTAGATAATGCTTTTGCTGCACAAAAGATGCTCCCATGCTAAATATAAATGTTAAAAATATTTTCATTTTGGTTGGTCATTCTTGTAAAAACTTTTGTAGAGCTTTGTGTTGTGAAACTCCTAGACTTCTCCAGAAAACTGGAAGGATTTTTCATGAACCTTAATTTTACCTGGCTGTATGTCAGAGAAAATGTAAATTGAAGTCATAAATAGCATGCATAAAATTATCTGTGGACACATACTGGAGATTTAAATAGGCAGCTCCACACTTTTGACATTTATTGGGAATTTCTAAGACACATTTCTTCCCTTTTTGCAAATGAGACAAAGAATGATAGTAAGGAAATAAATCTGACAATGTTACAGCTCAAAGATCAGTTCCCTCATCACATGACCCATTTATGTGCATAAGTTGAAATATGATCATTTATTCAGAGATTTTTTTTATTTCAGTTATGATTTGATGGAAGCATTGTATCACTGTGTGCTGCATTTGTGAGTCTCACAGAAAGATTAATGGAAATTAGTTTCAGAGGTGATAAAGTTCATTTATTGATTGTCTGAAGCATTTGAGTTTTGTGTTTGAACATTTCCCATTTAATTACAGTTTTTAAAAACAAAAGAAAAATTATAAATTTTGTGAAAGTAATTGAGATTTAGAAGAGCAGAATTTAATTGGTACATGGAATACAAATAATTTTCACTGTACCAATAATTTTTCTACTCCTGCAATATTTTTGCTTAACAATGAAGATGAAAGTTGGGTGTATAATGTGCATTTTTCAGGATATGCACTAGCTTGTGTTAAAGATGAAACACCTCAATGTAATTTTGAGTACCAAAGTTAAAGTTTTCAGAATGATTAAACTTTTCTAACATATTTGTATGCATGATATTCTAGGAACACAATATACACTATTTGTTTTTTTCACTGCAATTGGAGCCTACTTAGTAAGAAAGAAGGTATGAGAAAAGTATCTCAGTGTCCTACACATGGATGGCTTTCAGCTTTTTAGCTGTGCTATTTGCACAGCCTCTGACCTATGGCTAATAGAGATGTACAGCTCTGTATTTCACTTCTGTCTTTCAAATGTGGTTTCTAAGATAATCAATGTCTTGATTAGAAATTATTTAGTACAAATTGAAATCTTGTACTGACAGGGAATATAGACATTTGGCTATTAATGAGATGAAAAAATGGGCATTGCAAAGAGTTTAAATATCTCTGTGATGATCCAAAACAAGAGATTTTGAACCTTCATTCCAGTTTCCTTGCTTTATTACTTAACCTTTTCCACCTGCTCTAAAGCATGACAAGGGACAATGACAACATAATCCTCTTAGTTTATATCTCTGGAACATTGTATATTATGAAACAGAGGCTTTCATGCTACAAGAAGTAATATTTTAGCTTGGATCAGCTTTCTCTGAACTGGCTGTGCCACCTATCTCACAGAGACAATAGGATTGTTCAGTTCAGTTCAGTTCAGATTGATCTTCAGTTTGTTGTGATCACATCCAGTTCTGTACTGAACCTGCATGTTTGCATTGCAATGAGTAAATGCAGATTCAAGATTAATACAGACCAGAACAGAGAGGAAAAACCCCAAACTGAACATGAGTGCAAATGGCACTAATCCAAGAATATTGTGCCCCTGACAAGAACAAAGCTTGTTCTTGTAGGTGAAGTAGCTTAGAGCTTAAATATGCTTTTCAACCTCCCATGTGGGGCCCTAGGACAGCAAGGAAGATTTTTCATTTGACCAGCAGTCGGTGCAGTTGCTTTTCTTTGAGATTTGATGACTGTCTGTACAAGTCTTAGGGCATCACAGCAAGCAGTCTTAGCAAGATCTTTCCAGATGCAGAATTTCTGACCCAGCAGAAGAGAGCCTAGAAGAAAATATAGATCAGTTACAGGTTTGTACCTGGTTTCCTTGGCTAACATGGATCAATACTAAAACCATTTGAGCTACATCCCTCTGTGACTCTGAATATCAAACTGGGGATCCTCTACTGGGTATCAGTGCATGAGACATTCCCACTGTGCTGAAAGCTTTTGCAGAGATGCTGACCCCTCTGCACAAAGCAGTGTTGGAACACCAGTGTTGTGGACATGCAGAGGTTGTACGTACAAAGAAGTACCAACAACCTGTCTTTTCAAATAGACATGGTGATGACAGTTGAACAGGTTGTGCCTCAAACATATTAACCTGCTGATCTTTGAGCATGGAAATGACAGTAAAATGGAAAAAAAAGTAAATGGAAGTTCTAAATCTTACAAGAAAATCAGATAGTAGTAACTCAAACTGAAAATTAACATTCCCCTATTTTAGAAAACTCCTGTGACTTGTTTGTCTTAATAGGCTAAAAAATAGATAAGAGCATAATGAAGATCAAGAAAGTAAATCTAAAAGTTAGATACCTTGTGTGCTGCCAACAGACAGATTTCTGTAAATCTTTTTCTCTCTAAGGCTTCAGCAGACATGTATAAAGCACATAGCTCAAATCTCCCTTTTTTTTCAGTTGAGTTCTTGTTTACCAGTTGTGCCTCAGATCAATTGTTTTATCAACTTTAGATGACTGAAGAATAATTTTTAAACAACCAGCCCTTGCTAAGGAAGCATTTTGCTATTATTCATTCATTTGGCATTCATTTGTTTGGGACTTAGAGGAAACTCTTCCATATTTCAAACAAGGCTATGTGAAAATCTTTTAACAATCTGAGCAATAAATTATTCTTACATTCATCATATATTTCCTTTGAGTGTTAGTAAAGAGACTTGAAACATTTCGGAAATTTTTCAAGTAAAATAATTTGGAAGTACAGTTTGACAGACCTAGAGTATAATTGTCAGCTGTCACAAATTTACAGATCTTAGTGTGTTCAGCAGAGATATTTGTTTCAATTAGTCTCACAGTTACTAGCAGAGATTGAAATCTTCTTCTGACAGTTGATAATGACCTCAGCCCCTACACTTCTATTCATCTCAGGGCTTGTTGTGCTCACTAGGGAAAAAATGTCATCTAGCTTACCAAGGGCTGTCTTCATTATAGTGGCTGCTAGCTCATGAATTATCTCTGAAAAAGGTAGGTGCTAAATCTCTAATTAAGAAACGTACAAAAAGATTGTCACTTAAATACCCAATAGTAATAGTAGTCCAGAGCACCAAATGCCTCTAAAATTCTTCTTAAAAAAAAAAAAAAAGAAAAAAAGAAAAAGGGGGGAAAAAAGTTCACCTTAGATTGTAGTGGAATTTTATTGTTCTGTATGCTTGTGAGCCCCTCCTATTTGGAACTGGCAATACTATCCTGTGCTCTGGTGCCTCTCCCTGGGGCTCACTAGTGCCTGGCTGACACTTGAAGTGCAGTGCAGACCTTCTGCTTTACCAGCCAGAGGCTCAGTGTAACTCATCTGCTGGAAGAGCTGTTTCCTACCACGTGAGATTTTATGTGCATCAGTTTGGAATATAAATGTTTATGTACTGGAATACAAGCGGCCAAATGTCGTCTTTGGCTTCAGCTCACTGCAGTCACTTTTTTGCAGCATCTGGGCTAAGCACTACAGAGCCTGGTGTTTGAGTTATGTGCAGTGGTTGGATTTTGGTTTCTGGGTAATCACCAACATTAGAGAAGTAACTTTTGGTGCAATGCAGCTTTGATGAAGTTGTAATTTAAAAATTTAGTAAAGAGACACATCTTACTCTCCTTTCTCTGCCCATCGCCTTTTCTTCATGAGCTGCAATGCATATTAACTACAACTGCTATAAACATTGTGCTTTATAACACACAGGTTAATGTAAAATTGTTCTGTGAGAATATTTATTAATCGAGACAGCAGCATTCAAAAATCCCTCTACCTGGCTTTCTTGCTACCAGTTTCATTACTTTCATAGAATTTGTGTACAAAATGTTATAATTCTTTATTTAATCTCATACAAAGTTACCTCTCTGTTCCCCTCCAATTTAGATGCAGCATGTGGACACATGTATTTTCAGGTGGGGATCCTAAGCCTGCAAAATGAGGGGAGAGGGAATAAATATACCTTCTGGTGAAACTTCTTGATGGTGCAGTTCAACCTTTTGGATGGACTTGATAGATAAATCTTTTTTGTGCTGGACTCGGGTATCTGTCATGGATCCCAGGAATTTCCAAATGATTTTGGATCTTTATATTTTTTTCTACTTTAAATTTCTGATCAATGTGAACAAAATTAGCAACATATAGGTGTTGTCAGAAATAAGTGAAACAAATGAATGTCATTCCTTTATTTCAACAGAATTATTTTCTTTTTACAAATGTCTTTATATAAACATCTGTGTTAAAAATAAACACTGGTAAATCTTCAAATAAAATAGCAAATCACTAGTGACAAAGCCTCAAGGTCAAGTCTTTCAGTGTCAGGGAAGTTTATTACAAGTCTTGGGTCAACCTGCATTTACCTTTGAGTGAAAGTGTCTGACAGAGCTTATATTCTTTAGATAAGCTGGACGTTTGTGCAGTTGCACTTCAGTTATGTGAATAATTCTCATATTAGCTTTCAAGTAATGGAATTTATTCAACCCAATGAATTCCATTGTGAAATATTCTTAAAAGATCTTAGACACGGTGAGTGTCAGAGAAGAAATAGGAGCCAATAACTCAGAAGACAGCATGATTCAGTAAACACAGCATGAAACTAGAAGTCTAAAGACTTCAACCTTTTGGCTTTCTGGCTGGCTTATTAACTGCCACACACCTTTAAAAGCCTTAACTATCACGCTAAAAGCCTTCTGGGTTGCCTGAGACCATTATACCAGTGCTTCAGGGCCTGCGTGGGCTCCGCATTGACAGCTGCCTGATTTAATGTCTCTGCTCTGACAGCCAAAACCTTCCAGAGGGTCCCTGGCTATCGGAGAGATTGCTTCTCAGCCGCTGATCAAAGCCTCCTCCAACACGTCCTGGGAACAAAGTGGCGAGTGCCAGTGGGGGGCTGGTGGCTGTGGGAAACTGAACTTTCCCAGGGGCTGGAGATAGAAAAGTTCATCCCCAGAGGAGAGGAAAATGAGCACTGAATTCCTCGGTGTTAAGAGCGAAATGTGTGGGCAGTGTGTTTGAGGGAGATACTTTGCCCCTCAATGGCCAGGCTCCATATCTGTCAGGTGGAAATCACAGTAAACTCATGCCTGAAAAAACACTGATCTAGGAAGTGCTTTACGTGTACTTTATGCATTTCTAACAATTATTTACTCACTCTATTTATGCATCTCTGACACTGTGATCAGCTTCACAGTGGACTCACAAAAAGGAAGTGCCAAGAACAATTTTTCAAAGTGAACTCTCAGTGACTGAATATACCAGTATCTGTGTCTGACATACTACTACAAGCAATTACAAATATCAGAACAATGACATGATTATGATTTTTCTGGTGATTTAAAATGCCAGCATTAAGCACTGTATTTAGATGCACAGGCTACCAAGTCAACAGTCTACTTAACTGTAAAAGAGGGATTGTACCACCCCTGTGATGGAACATAAGTTATAACAGCCTTAAATTCTTATTTTGTTCTCAAAATCAGTGGTTATGGAACAAAGACAAATTCAATGTGCCATAAACTTAGCAGAAGTTTTTATGTCCAGCAATTTCAGCCTCAATGTTTCTCCATAAGGAATGATACAACTATGAGAAAAAAAATCTGGTTTTAGGCCTAAACTGATTGACAGACGACTTTTTTAGATTTATCTGATTCTCTAGTTGTCTCTTTTTATTCTTCTTGTTACCTGTTTTAACTGAGAAATGTCTTTTATTTCTCTATGCTGCCCATATTTTCATGAAAATATGCCAGAAAATATCAATCACCATTTGTATAGGTTTATTTGAGTATTCAGTTCCAATGATTTGACTTATGCTATAAATTTTAGATATGCTGCCAAAAGCAATTGAGTATCTACAAATCAGGAAAGGAAAGCTCCACAACAGTCTAAAGGAGATTCACATAGCTTATTTAGATATTTTGCTGTGCTAAAAGAATTATCAGTTTGTATGGCTTGCTAAACTTCAAATTCCATTCTTATGCTTTATGTCTTTGAATTATAGGAATAATATCTTCTTTGTAAGCAGTAATGGTAAATCCTCCCTTGGAGGATTTTACCATATGAAACTGTTACCCCTCCATCTCAAAAGGATTTAGATGTATGGCCACAAAGCCCACTCTGGTCCTTCCATGATCACCATGAGCAATAGAGCTCTTGTGGTCAAGTGTCTTCTCCTTGTCGAGGAGGCTCTGGGGAGACCTTTGGGCAGCAGAATTAAAGTGTCAGCGAGCTGTGCTGGACTGGGCTGGCACAGAAGAGACCGTGAGGTTTGGTGCCTGGGGAGGGGACCCTGTCTCAGACACTGAGTGCCAGAGTTCCTCTAGGATGAGGCAATTGCCCTCGCTGTGTGGACAGGGAAGAGGCATTTCTTCCCACAGACCACATCTCCCTCTCTCACCCACACACAGCAGCCTCAATTCACATCACTGCCTCAGTTGTGTCTGATTTCCCCCACTGTACTTGGTGAATCAGCTCCAACTTATGCTAATGTCAGGCTCAGTTTTATAAATATTTATGCAGGTAAGCACATTTGTTCTTCTATTTGCACTGCTGGGGCCCTTCTCCTGAGACAAAGTGTTGTCAGTAGTGGAGAAAGCAAAAACCTTTGTTAAAGGGTAAATGTATTACCATATAAAATATAAATAATGAGCACAGTGTTTGATTTTCAGTGTCTAAACCAGTCCCCATTGAATTTTATGTTCTTTGCCATTTCTGCAAGCTGTAGGCACTGAAATTCCTTGGTATTTTCATTGTATTTAGCACTAAGCAAATATTGACCTGTCTGATTTTACCATTGCACATCTTTGAAAGAAACAAAGAAAAACTGCTCTGAAAAATACTGAAATAGCAGGACTTAGGACACACTTTCAACCTGACTATCTTTCATTCAGTCGTGTGTCTCAGGAACTCAAAACTGAGTGTTCTTACTTCATTATTAAAACGAAAATTTGGTTTGATGTCAGTACTTAGTATCAAGCTCCAGTTGATTGACAAGCATTTAAGACAGGATATAGAATATTTTTTCACCCTGTCATGCTGTTTCTGCTTCATAAATGCCTTTAGCTATATTCAGGATTTTCCATTTTCTGATATGGCTCTGGTGCAAGTCCACTAACTTTTAGCAGAAAGTTGTTAGTACAGTTTCTTCCTCAGTGAATCTTCCATTCTTCAAGGATACAAGGAGCTTCTAGGATAAACAAAAGCACCCTCATCTAGGAAAAACAAAATAAATGCCTCCATGGTGTTAAAGAATGAAATTGATCTACCTTAAAATATTGCTTTTAGGGACTGGTAGTGGTCTCCATTCTGCTCAAGAGAATCACTCAGGTGGGTCTAATGAAATACACCCAAGGGACCAGCACTTTGTAATATGGAGCTATTCCTTCTCCTCTCACCCAGGATTTCAGCTGATTTGAAAGGACTTGATTAAAAGAACTCACCTGGGAATGTGCGAAAGGCAAGTCACTGAAGCAGGGCTCACCTAAATACAGCTTTTCCCAGGAGGGTGAGCACCTTGTGTTTGCCACAGTGTTTACAACAAGCTGTGCTGCTGAAGTATGGGTTCTGCTGCATTTAGTTTAATTATATTTCCTGCTTATTTGTCAAGTCAGGATTGTAAAACGCCATCCTGCAGTGACAAGTAAGGTCAGAAACACTAAGCACCACTCAGATGCCTGGGACTCATCCATGAAGTTTGGTGTTTCAGGCTTTTGGGTGAGCTTTCAAGTTCAAATCTTTAGCTGTGTTGTTTACTGTTGTTTTACTGCCAGTGCTAATAATAAGAATCTAAAAATGTCACTAGTTAGTGAGCATTGCTAAACAAAGAGTGGCTCTGATTAAAAGCATTTGCTGGCACCTCGCCTGCTGAGTTGTGGAAGCAGCCAAAGTGTTGATTGTTATTTACTGTGTGAAGCCACACATGCTGGATGTGAGCCAGTTCCTTTATTTCTGCTTGTTTTCCTCTGAAACTGCCATAGCAAGTAGGGGGTGGAAAGAAGCTTTTGTTCATTAGAGTATCCTCCAGTGGGAGGCTTAAAATGTGGTACATCTTTGCTGTGCCACAGGGACACATTATTGTATTTCTTCTACAGGTAGCTAAGTAGAAGGAAGTTTTGTATTTTACCTGATGAGACAAAACTTGAAAAGAGTTTTTACATGCGTTTCACCAATGAATGTCAATGGAGATGCTGTCAAATCAAAACTGCCACAACATTCCTAGAAATGCAGACTGTTGCCACTGAGCTATGAGTTTACAGCTCCTGTGACAGAAAAGAAAATGCAACAACCTGAGGTGTTCCCTCTGTGAGTCTTTAGCTGAAGTAATCTAGTATACTTTAAGTTAAAGAGGAAAGATTGAAAGTAAAGTTGTCCCTTTAGACCCAGTAATTAGTGCTCTCTCTTTGGGTCTGCCTTCTTTTTTTGGGTCTTATAAATGGCTTAACCTTTACACTGGTAACAAAATAGGAAAATTCACAGGGAGATTTAAAAGTAGGCACAAAAGACCTTCTGAGGTAACTGTCCCTAAACATTCCTAACCATTTCCCTAACCATTACTGTGTATGTCTTTCATCCCATACAGCTTCTATAAAGACTGGAGAAAATACTTCTTTCCCACCATCACTATTAGCTCTCTAGGCTCACAACTGTATTCAAGGATGCAAGACTAGAGTATGTTCATTTGTATTCTGATCTATAAGGATTGATTCTGCAATAAATGAAAATAGCAAACTGTCTTAGGGAGACATTTGGGCCCTCCTGAAGTAAATAAATGTGACCCAAGATACAATTTGGTTACACATATTTCATAATTCATCACTTTTTTTGTTACAATATCTTTCTATATGATGGCATAGAATTATTTCTAAAAATGCAAATCAAATATTTTTTCAATAAAGAAAAGTTGTTGTGGAAAAGATTTTTTTATAGACCACTCCTGAGAAAACTAGCATGAAAAATCAAATTAAAAAAAAATAAAACCAAGAACTAATTCCATTTCAGGAGACAGGAGGTTAAATTATTACCTGTTCCTTTCCTGATAACACAAAATATAGAAGTGAAAATTGAAGTTAAAAGCACCAGTGATTTTCCATATAATTGAGTTTCAATATAATTGAGTTGACTTTCAATAACATAGGTTATTTCTTAGAGAAAATAAATGAAGATCCATCGAACTAGAAATTGATAATTATAACTATATTCATATGTATAGCATATATTGTTATACATATTAGGGACAATATTCCACAGATGAAAAGCATATTAATTCCGGCCTCAAATTTTCCATGAAAACTTAATAAATAAAAATTTAAAACCCTCATACCACCTTTTACTTTGAGCTTTTACAATTTCTGCTCTCCAAATGTCTTCATGTGTCTTACACATGTTAATATAATGGGATTCAACTCTCCTATGAATTAGGTAAGGCTTTGAGCCAGTACTCTTGACTGGGCACCCAATGCACATGTGCTTTTATCCTTTACCATCCCTTCCACAGCTGTCTCTGCTTTTCTTGTCTCTGCATGTTTCTTAGTCATGAACAGCAGCTCCTTCAGCAGCCTTTCAGAAGAAAGGCAAGTAAGGTCTGGACTTGTTCCATCATAGCATAGGCCTGGGCCGACCCCAGAATGATAGGTGTAAATATAGAATAAAACAAATTGTCATCCTTTGTGAGCAGTTTGAGACACTGTCCTGCCAATCATCCTCCCAGTGCTTTGACAAAGTGGCTTCTACAGCAGGCCAACAGCAAAGCTCAAGGAGAACAGAGCTGGGTGAATAATCTCAAAAGAGCCAAGGCAGGTATCTCTTCTGTAGTCCCTGCAATTATCTCATACGTGCACTGGTTTCCTAAAAGCATCCTCAAAGCTCCCACCTGATGTGCTGACATGCTGAATGATAAATCTATACAAAGGAAACTAAGTGTTCCTGTCTTTCAGGTAGTTTCAAAGAGAGGTGTTTAAATGCAGGAGCCCAAATACTGACAATGCAGCAGGCCAGAAGGCACCAGTTCAAAGAAGCTGATCGGAGAAATTATTGTCTAGAATAGAATACAAAGACATGGGAGTTTTCCTTTTAATTCACAGTTGAAGCAACCCCTTTAAATTTTACCAAAACCTAATGGACAATACTTAGCTTGCATTTCCACCTCTGCAAATTTTTTGCTCTCTTGGGGACATCTAGGGCAGGAAAACAGCAGCTCTCTTCTCCCCACATAATCTTCTGTTATTTGTTCTTCTAGAAGTAATTAAAGAAAAAGAAAAGAAAAAAAAGAAAAGGAGCACAAATACAGTTGTCTGTGATTTCTTAAAATCTGTATTAATGACTAAAAGTCTTTTGAACTGTCTGACTATTCCCGCCTTTTTTTTCCCAGTCTTAATTTCTAGTGCTTTGTTCAGCCCCATTTCAAATATTTCAAGAGAGAGCTTTTTTCTCTGAATTAGGTTTATGAGACTGCTTCACGGGCTAGTGCATGGCATCTCTTTCAAGCATATCTTTTGAGATATTTTTTATACTACACTTGTTTTCTTTTTAACAACTTCAAAACCTTCTCTCCCCCAGACACTTCATTTTGTTTGCATCATCTACTTTGAAGCCCTGGTAGAGTAAGTTCACTCTTATTAGCTGCTGCAGGATTTTTATCCTGCTCTTGTTGTTTCTTCTATGTTGGCCAGTTGTGTGATCAGCTCTCCAGAAATGCCACACAGTCCCTGTTCACAAAGATGATTTCTGATATGTGTTCTGTGTTTTTTATGAAATAATCCCATCCCAAAAGTGAACCCTGTATTCTAAGTGTACTTTCAAGACAGAAAATTTATCACACTTGCTCTCACTTCAAAATAAATAAGCTATGAAATGTATTCCTGATGAATATAGCATGGATAAGTTTATTTGAATTTACTACCAGGAAATTAGTTACAAAATTAAAAATTTATTTGGTTTTTTATTTACAATAAATTACAAATTTATTTATTCTTGGCATGCAGCTCTAAGGTAGATAAAAATTTCACTTTAGCCTTTTTGGTATTTAGTAAATACATCCTTAATTCTAAAAGTATTCCCAAGTAACATGGCTACAATACTCATGAATGAATGTATTGGATTATAGAAACTCATTAAATCAAATCAATGAAGTAATTACATTTCTTTGGGGGAAGTATCTGATCAGATTCCACAGCATGAATGAGAAGGAGGCTGAAGGCATATTCCTAGAAGGCACATGCACATACAGCACATAAGTACATGCAAAAAGAGAAGATATTTAAATCAATGGACATGAACATGTATGTAAAATGAAGCAGTATGAAAACTGAAACAGCAGATGCAGCATGGGATGGGAAATTTGTCATGCAAAATTCTATAACTGAAAGATATTCAAAGTTGCCAAAACTCCAGCTTTATCCATCATTCAGAATTGTTATGGTGACAAAAGTCTGAGCTTTGAGTTTGTTTCTCCTTCATTCTCTTTTCTATATTTCACTGTTTCTGAGGTTTGCTGTCTACTTGGTTTGCCTCTTGTCTGAAAAGGATGTTGATTAGGTAGTAAAGAAGAATCACCTACTGCAGTATATTAGAAAATACTGAAGGACAGTTGTCTTAGAGAGTTGTCTGAGGCTGAATAATTTACAGGGTTTGGAGTGGTTCATAAGACCATGTGCCGGAGGTATAATTTCCCAGCAGCAAAATAGGAAACAAGAGAGATCATCAAAAGGCAGAACCATATTTATTATTCTCTGTCTGTTTGTCAGTTTATATTATTTTCTCTTTAAAAGAGAGAGAACTGGATTCACTTCAAATTGAACATTCCCTCCTTTTTATTCTCCAGAAGGAAAATCTAATACATTAATGCAATTTTAAAAGCTTGCAAATTAGAAATTTGCTGTAACAAAATAAATTATATTCAGATCAAGGAAAGAAAGAATATAGGAAATTGTTTAAATAAGCCTCACATTTTTCTTTCAAACTATTTAATTTTCCCCTCTCTTTTATAAGAGTTTAATGAAAGGTTAGATAGATTTTTTTAATTATAGTTGGTACAGTGGAAGAAGTCAGCAAGAGCTTGACATAAAACCTTGGGGCGTACTTAACAATTACAATATTTAATCTCTTTCTCTGAACTGCACAAATCTCCTGATAAACACAATAAAGCCAGATTTATGAGTCAAGAAAAGTACAGTCCTGGAGGTAAATCACGTTGGCCACATATACTTTTAGAATGAAATTGTTCAAGATCAGAAGCGTTCCCTGTCATGTAAAGTCTCAGAGGAAAGATGCGTGCTAAAGAAAGAAAAGTTTGAGCTGATATTTCTGGTAAATGTAATTGGCCAGCATCTCAGATTTTAATGAATGTCCCTTAGGACACATTTCTACAGACCTTCAAGGATGGAAAAGGTAAAATGTTACTGGCAATGCTCTGGCAAAGAACAGAGGAAACTACAGAGGGACAAGTTAGAGAAACTCAAAATGTCATTCCTGGCTCTGCTAAAATATAATTCTCTGAAGTATAGAATTCTTTGAACCTGAAAGTAGGTTGCCTTCTCAAGCAATGATTCTTTCAAACAGTGTGGTGAAACCAGAGCTTATTAAGAAAGAGAAAAAAAGGACTGCCTTTAAAAGAGGTATGTAGATCATACATTTCTCTAACAACAAAGGCTGGCAGCTTATTTTGAACTAAAAAATAATAAATCATATCGATTTTTGCAGAGTATCCCTAATTCTCCTCCAACATCACAAAATTTAAATGCAGTCAGGAAATGGGACTCTCAGTCTTCAGAGCTTCAGACTAAGGACTCACAGAGATGGAGCTGTTGGCATTTCCTGTAAAAAAGGGGAGTGCATTCTTTGCAAAGTTAGAATCATTTGAATGCCTCTGTCGGCCAAAGAAAAGGGAAAAAATTGTTTTACGTTTTAACAAGTCACAGAGTTAGATGACTTTAAATGTGCGTTTTGTCATCCATTGTTCATTAATCTTCTGAGGGAAAAAAAAAGGCAACATCTGACCTGTACAAATTCAAAAATACAGGTTTTCTCTTCGTTCAAAATGAGCCCAGCTCTTTTTTCTCTTGTCTGAAAAAAAATTACCCACAGAGCAGAAAGAAGCCACTGCTTCTTTTTCTAGATTTTGAAATGCCGCATTGTTTTTTCACACTCACACCTATCTCAGGGTAAAGGCTGTTTATTCTTCCTCCCGCAGGTCTGGGAATGATATAGATCATATACCATTATATGCTTGGAAGAGGAGGTTGTAAAATACTTTTGTTACATTTTCTACATTGAATAGCTATAATATTATTTCAATGAGTATCTGAAGAATTCACTGATGTTTTCTTTATTGTACTTTGAATCCAAGTAAAAATACTGCTCTTTTGCATGCTCTTATACAACTCCAGAAGGCTTCCCAAAGACAAGCAGCATAGTGGAATCATAGCACCATAGAATCCTCAAGGTTGAAAAGATGTCTGAGGTCATCGAGTCCAACCATTAACCCAGCACTGCCAGATCCACAACTCAACCATGTCCCCAAGTGCCACACTCACGGGCTTTTAAATATCTTCAGGGATGGTGACTCAAGCACTTCCCTGTGCAGCCTGTTTCAATGCTTGATAACCCTTTTCAGTGAAGAAACTTTCCCTTATATCCAATCCAAACTTCCCCTGGGGGAACTTGAGGCCATTTCCTCTTGTCCTATTGCTTGTTACTTATAAACCTGCTAGAAACCATAGAGACAGTAGCCTATCTGCCTAGAGTCTTTTTGGATAGCTGGTAAGAGGGAGAGATGTTTTAGAGTGCCCTCATACCCAAAGACGTGACAGACAGGCAGATGCCTCCTTGATTATGGATTTCTCCTTACCTGATGAAGGGTGGAGGTTCATGTCACTGTTCCTCCCATTCCCCAAAGGCTTTGGTTCCAAAGGCAGTGTTGCTCAGCAGTCAGTATTTATTTAATCTTATTTTGACCTGAGCTCTAGCTCTGCCTGCATCAGGGACATCAGTGCCTGCATTGGCCTCTGTGCCCAGGGACAAATAATTTTGTATGTGTATCTCTGACACTAATGTTTGTTTCTAATTTTTTTGATTAAACAGAATTCTGTCTTACTATATGTTTGCATGTGCTTAGTTATGATGAAAAGCTGATTTCGTTAAGGATAATTGACATAAAAGCATGATAATCCTAGACATGAGATGCATTTCTCAGACCATGCATTTGTCTTCAATTAGAGATTACACTATTTGTTTCTCAGCAGAAGGTGCCAGAACTATGAATATCTCAGTGGTTCTTATTTGATCTAATTGAAATACTATTTTTTCTCACAGGAAAAGTTGCTGTTACACCCCTAAAGGATGTTACACTACTCTTGATGTCCATTTCCAGCTATTCATTTTCCTTAGTTTAGGACTAGGAGCACATATGTTTGAGTTCTCAGTCCAAAGAGCATGCTAATAATCAAAAATAAATGTATGAACCTTAAAACTTAATTTATTATTTTTCCTTTGGTTCTAAAAGTCCTTTTCTTTTAAAGAGCATACCTGGCTTTTTACCCCCTTTTTGCATTAGAGAAGGAATTAAGGCTTAAAAAGAATTAAGTACATTGCCCAAAGTCTTCTGCTCAGTCTGGCAAAATCAGGAGTAGAAATCAGCTCTCTGGTCTTGGATATTTATGCTTGACATAGTAATCAATTACAGTATTCCTTCTGCTTTTCCTACATCTTTGCATAAGTCATTGGTTTAATCCTCTTTATTCTCCTTCACTTCCTTTCTTTTTCTTTGTAGTCACTCTATTCAGAAACTTCCTACATATTCTGTGTTACATATTTCAATTTATGAAAAGGGTGTAAAGAGGCAAAAGGATCTGCAAGTATTGTAAATGCAGGGCCACTGATGAAGGAAAGAATGATGAGGAAGACTCCATCTTATCAGAAGGCTAATTTTATACTTCATTATATTTATAATATTCTTATAATAAGAATATTATATATTCTTTATACATTAAAGAATACTATACTATACTATACTAAAGAACACAGAAAAGATACTCACTGAATGCTAAAAAGATACTAATGAAAACTCATGACTCTTTCCAGAGTCCCAACACAGCTTGGCCCCAATTGGCCACTGAGTCAAAATAACTCACACTGAAGTCCAATCAAGAAATCACCTTGGATAAACCATTCCAAACACATTCCACATGAGCATAACACAGGAGAAGTAAATGAGATAAGAATTGTTTTTTCTTTCTTTGAGGCCTCTTGCTGCCTTTCAGGAGAAAACCCCTGGGTGAAGGAATCCTGTTCAGAGAATGTGAATGCCACGTGCGAGGTTTGAACAAGACCTTTAATGGCAGGGTGTTTTGAATTCATTGAATAGAACTCTTGCAGTAGAATGTGACTGCATGTTCTCTCAGCAATACCAAAGTGTTTACATTCCTGCTTGATTTCCATACCACGCAAATGCCGATTGCAGCTGAGGGAGCGACTGCTCACGGCACACAGGTGACACAACCGCTCCAACAACAGCTCCACCCACAGCAGCACCGTGGCTGCTGCCCACGTGTGTCACTCAGGTTGCAAATGAAGTTGAGATCCATGGCGTAGAAGGAGTTTTTGTCTCATGGGAATTCTTTAGGAAGGTACTTCAGTGTGATAATGTGCATTAATAATTGGTTGAAAGTGCAAAGTCACACATTTGAATGTGTCAGTCACACACATGCTGTGGATGGTCTCCTGAACACATGAGCTGAGTGCACCAGTTTGGATGGTATTCAGTTCTTGTAATTTACTTTTTTCCAGGAATGCCCCAGTGGTGTTGTCAATGAAGAAACCTTCAAAGAGATTTACTCTCAGTTCTTTCCACAGGGAGGTAAGTACTTGGCAGACATAATTAGTACTGCAGTATGTCTGCTAGTTCCTAAGTCTGACAAGGGCCTCTTGTTCAAATTAACAAGATTGTTCCCTCAAGCTGTCTGAACTCAAGGGGTACTTCCTTGATAGTTGGACACATTTTTAAATCTGTATTTCTGAATGAAATGCAACAGTATCTACATGAAGTCAGTCTACTGTTATGAAGTTACTACCTGTGATGGGTACCATGAAAGCAAGTTTCTCTATGTTATTTTTCTTTAAGCTTTCTAAAAATTCTTGCCCATTCTCTTTTACCCAAAAAAACCCTTTCAAAGTAGGAGGAACTGTAGGAGGCACTGCAGGTACCCTCTCATATCAACAACAGAACCCTGCCTTTAATTCTATGGGATTTCTGTTAAATGCTAACCTTGATTTCAATTAATTGATTTCCAGGAGTTTTGGGGTTTTTTTTATTTCCATTATCTTTTTAGTGCAATGAAGGTAATACAAAACTATGTAACACTTTCGGGTTTTTTTCCTTGAACCTCAGATTTCTTTCAATTTCAATTTTTTTCCTCTCTTTTCTTCCTCTTGTATTTGCTATTCAGTTACCCCTCTTCATATTCTCCCACAACCCTTCAGTCCCACCTCTTCAGCTTCTCCCAGAGCTCTTGAGATTTGTGTATTTCTCTGGGACTGTTCAGAACTCCTTCTTTTCATTCTTTATTTAAAACCCCATATTAATTGGTAGGAATAAAATATCTCCCCATTAGTTTAATTTTGAATAAAGACCTAGAAGGTAAAGAGCAGCATTCGGTGCAGATTACCATCTCTGAAATTATTAGGAAGTAGGCACACTCAATAGAAATGAACAAAAGGCTAGAAGGGTTGACCTGCCTACTGATTGTTTCTCTTTGTAAACTTTTAGACCAAGCTAACAATTACAGTTTGTAATATTATATTTTGTAGTTACCCTTGGGTAGTGAAAACAATTCTATGTGATTTGCACTTTTACTATGCTTAACAGAAAAAATCTATCATATTTCCTATTGTTGCACCCAGAATTTTTTATGGGCAAAGAGAAAGAACACCTGTTCTAAACGTGAAGTCAAAAGATATTGTGAGAGTAAATGTAATCTTAAAGTACTAATCTTTATTAGTCCAGATCTAGTTGTTACAGAGAAGAAAAACTATTAATGTAGTTAAAATGTATATGTACAAAATGTCTTATTTCTACCCTTATTCCTGGTGTTAATGCTGATCTTCCTCTGGCATTTAGGGCAGTGGCATCCTTTGGAGGAGGAGGTGAGAACTGCACTGGGATGTCTAGTTAAGAAACCAGTTGAGTTCTTAAGTCTTTAAGGTCATGTCAAAATTATGTGTCCAGCTGAGGCCTTTAAATTTCAGTTATTCTTAAAATACTGATTTTATGTATATCCCAGTATTAAAGAGGAAAGAAGAATCTTGAAAGTTTTCCCCAAATTAAAACATGTAGGTCTGTGCTCCAATTGTCTGTGTGATTAAAAAACCAGGTACAACACGATATATCATTATGACAATTCATATATTCAATACATAATTCATATCTGAACAACCAAAATTATATCTATAAGATTTTAAGCTTCAGGGCAACCAAAGAAATTTTTCAATGTCATCCAGCAAGTCACTTCCTCAAGCAACTTCCAAGACTTCACAGGACCGGACAGGTACAGGAGAAATACAAATCAGACAAGGTGCCACAAGAATAACAAAGGAAAGGAAATGACACTGGATTGCAGCAAAAGCAATGTATTTTAAAAGGCAAAAGTAGCTTTGTAAAAAGCTTTCCATGCCAGAAAGGGCACTAGAGGAACTTCTTTTTAGATTCACTGCCATACAGGTGAATGAATATACCCCCTGCATTTTTGCAGAGGATCACCTGAAATGAAAATTGTGATTTTTTCAGCCCTGCCCAGTAGGTCATGGATAAGAATCCACACACTTAATAATTATTACACTCCTTTATCACTTCTGAACAAATTAGACCATGCTTGTAGTTTGATAAGTCCTACTCTTCCATGTGTAATGATTGCTGATTTTTGCCTCTGATGTTTAAAATGCTTTGATGGTGTTTTTCAAGGGAATTCTAATTTAAGAGCTGTTCCTATCTCAACCTGTTAAAATAGCAAATTAGCCTACTAGTTATGAGATCAGATCCTTGGAAAGAAATTGTATTTCATTTAAAAAATTAAGATTTTGTCTAAAATGAATAATGTTCAAGATTTAGGGGGGGAAAAGGGGAAATTAGACTAAGCAGCTCTAATTAAAATACTAGCATGCCTCATCCTGCTGTGGTTTTGAAGAAAAAATTTCAGACCAGAATTGCTTGAGCAAACAACTCTGAAAAAGGCTTTTGATTTATTTTTTTTCAGAGGGGTTACCAGAAAAAATATTTTTCAAGTAGGGACATTTTTTCATATACCATCATACAAAAAAAGTAGTATATTGTATCACATATGGGCAACAAAATTAAAATCCCTTTCTGTTTTCTGTACATCTACAGAAAATTACCAGGAATATTTCAGATGTTTTTAAGAAATGGGTGTCAAGAGAATAGGAAGGTATTTAAAATTCCTTTTACAGTAATTATACCTCTAGAACACATTTTTTCCCCTGAAGATGATTTACATAGTATATTCTGTTGCACAACAGAAGTCTCAGTAGATCATAGAAAATATGACTATTAAAATGCTTAATATAAACTCTAGTCAACAAATTTACATTTTTCAGCTGAAGTGTGAATGTGTCTGCCAAGTTGTGCTTAAGCAATTACAGTGGTTACTGGACACATGGAAGAATTAATGACTCTCTCAAATAGTGGTGGTGGGGATTTACTTCTCTGAAAATGTGCTAACAGACAGGTTTTAAAGATTGTAGTTTTTTCTTGTTATGATTATCTTACATAATACAGAATAAACATATTGAAGTAAGACTAGAGAATTTTCTTCAGGTCTGAATCTGTGAAGCACAAAGCTTTCAGTTTTGGTACATCTGGTTCCTCAAGTCACAGTGGCATTTCAGCTGAGTGTTGCCAGGCTATTGCTCAGTTTAATACAAAACAGTATTTTGGGCTGTGAAAAATAAAGGTTTGCAGGATTGATATAAAAGGTAAAATGGTTTAATGCCAAGAAATCAGAAAATGGTATTTCAGCATTGATCAGGTTTTTCCATGAGAGGGAGTTTGTTCTGCAAAGGGGATGCTGATTTCATTAAACTTTGCCCTTTATGAATAATTTGTGAGGTTTATGTTAATTAGCCTAAAATTATTGTAAACATATGAGGTAAAAAGGGAAAATTGAGTATTAAAAGTAAACAAGCCCTCATCCTTCATTAATTTGCATGATTTTGAGGGAAGGAAAAACACTGAGGACAGCTGACTTCCCTTAACCCCAGCAGCTTCTACCTCACATCCAGAGGGCTGTCTCTGGATAAGTGTTCTCCTCGCAATATATTACTCCTGGAGCAGGTTGTGCCTTTTAGAAGGCATTCAGTGGAAATAGAAGAAAGGATCTTTACAAAAGTTACAATCTTGACAGATTTATATTCATGCTGTGTGGGTTTCTGAAATGAGTCAATATGCACTAGGGAGGAGGTTTAGTAAGTATGCAAATAGTGAAGGGATGATTTGTTTAAGGTCATCTTTCAGAGTCTTACTGACCATTTAGTGAGTCACAGCCAATTTTCCCAAGTCCTAATGCCATGATCATGGGAATTCAGCAGCAAGCCAGCTTTAAGAATCTGCTTCTCAGGAGAGGATTTCCTCTCACCTGTGGGTGAGCATAGGACACAACAGCAGCAGCAGCTGTCTGAAAAGATCAGCTTCAGCCTGGGGAGCAGATCTGTGAGCAAAACCAGCACACGTGGGGTGTGGTGAGGGCAGTGTCTGCTTCCCTCATTTAACGGGAGAAAACAAACACAGCCTTCATTGCAGGCATGTGATCCCTGTCACAGTCAGTGTTCCTGTTAAAACAGGCTGTTTCTGGGTACAATAATATGCCATCTTTGCTATTTGCTCAGGTACCAGTGGCTAGCAAACACAAGAATAAAAATGAATAGAGATATTCCAGACAGAATTTTTCATTTTTGGTTTCTTTGCATTTATACCTTATCCCTCCTCTCCTGCCAGAAAGGAAGTTTAAATTTCACTGGAAAGCTAGTCTTGCTATGAAATTCTGGTATTAAAATATATCTTGGTATCAAATAGTTTTAATAGAATTAAATTAAATTTTATTAAATAAGATTTACTTACTGTGAATCCTTTTTCTGCTTTAAATTTTAGATTCCACAACATATGCACATTTTCTGTTTAATGCATTTGACACTGATCACAATGGATCTGTAAGTTTTGAGGTAAGTGATGCCATGGCTTATTTCTATAAAATTGAATACTTTGCCATTCCTTGTAATGAAGTTCACTTTGGTTGCTGGCTCACATTAGGGAAAATTTAGGGATGTGACTCAAGTTTCAAGTTTTTCCAATGCAATAAAAAAAGTCATTACTTTACAGTTGTGTATTCCATAATGGTAACTCAGACTGTGCTACTGCATAATATTTTTAAAAATCTGTCAATTTAAAAGGTAACCTAATTTATACACAAGTTACCTAAAATAGTTCTCCCTCTCTGCCTTTGCAAGAGGAGATCTCTGAAATACAACTAATGCTATGGAGATGACTCAGCCAAAATCTGATTTTTCATACTTAGTTTCCAGAAAGTTCTAGAAAAAGGCTTTAAAGCAAATTTTTTAAAAGCACAAGAGTTGCAAATTCATTCTCCCTCCATATAACTGCCCAATCTTTTTTCCCAGTTCTGCCTTTCCCTGGTAAGGCTGATGTCATCCACACAATATAATATGGAAAAAAGGGACCTCACTGCAATACTGTAGATGAGAACAGGGTGTACAAAATACTGCAAAGGAGATAATATTTTAAGCTGTGGAATAAAAAACAAAACAAAAAAAAAAAAAAAAAAACCAAAAAATAAAAGAAAAAGAGTTCATTTGCAAAAGGATATGTTTGCTTTGTCATGTTTTTTTTTTGTTTTGATTATAATGAACTAATTATTTCCTTAAACTTCTGATTGGATTGTGATAAATACACTCACTAGGAGCAGGAATGGAGGATTAATTAATGTCTTCTGTACATACACGTCTTCTTGTAATATGCAAGGATTCTTCTGATCTAATCACAGAATCATAGAATGGTTTGCATTGTAAGGGATCTTAAAGATCACCCAGTTCCAAAGCCCTTGCCATGGACAGGGACACCTCCCAGCAGAGCCAGCTGCCCCATCCAGCCTGGCCCTGAGCACTTCCAGGGATGGGCATCCACAGCTTCTCTGGGCAACCTGTGCCAGCGCCTCACCACCCTCCCAGTGAAGAATTTCTTTTGTATATCTAACTTAAACTTCCCATCTTTCAGTTACAGCAGGCACATGGAGAAAAACTGCTTTTAGAATAAGTAAATTATTTCTGCAATTATCATTAAAAAGAATGGGAATGAAAGAATTTTTCGTACCTTTTCTGGTCAATTTGTTGACCCCTGTATTTCAAGCAGAAAGTCTTAAGAAATGCACTGGATTTGGAGCGCTTTGATTATCTCAGAGTGCAGGTTTGTACACGAGTAAAGGTCTTTGGAATAAAATAAATCAGGAAAATAAAAGCAGAGGTGCTGAACTTTTGTTCAATATCAAGGCAGACATGAATGATCCAGACTTTCATATTATCTGCACTAATTTTGAATCCACCATAACTCTACCGCTATCAAAAGACTCTTGCTTCTGTGTCCTTGTAGAAACATTATACTTACCAACTGCATGATGGCCGTTCTAAAAGCATCCTCCTGAAGTTAAAAATGTCTGGGTTTTTTTTTCCTAATCACATGAAAATAGCTGCAAAATGTAGAAGAAGATATTGTGAAATGTGCAAAATACAATGATCTCATTTTTTCCTGCTGTGCCATTTTCTTTCTATTCCAATCTTTATTCTAGTTTTCTAATTTCCATTAGAAAAACAACAAAAGTAAACAGCTCAAAAGGTAGAGGAGTAGTTTAGAAGTTTGGAGAAAAAATAATCATTCTTTCCAAAGTGCTTTCTGTATCAAAGTGTAGGAGTAAATACAATTTAAGATAATTACCTATGATGAAAACACTCTGGCTATCTTCTGTATAAAAGAAGATTATCAAAATCTGAAATGGCAGCAAAATTCTTTTGTTGATAAGAATGACTTTTTTTTTATGTGTTGCACTCTCAATTTCCCATGAAGCAGTGGTAGCTGGAGTTGTAGGTAAAAAAAGAGAATTTACTTTTGCTTTTTGCCCTTTATTCCTCAAATTTTCAACCATCAACAATGAAAAGTTAGATCTGAGCACAACTTAAATGCACACCTCAACTGACGCTTCTTGTTGAGATTGCTGTGTCCTTAGAGTTTTGTCGTCCTTAAATCCATATGCTCTTTGCTAACAAGCCAGGATCTCTAAATTAAGGATTTATATAGCATAAAGACCAAACTTATAAAATTAGGTGCTTGAACTTATCTCTCTTTATCCCATTATTGTATTAATTTTGAGACTAGTTTATTTCATTTGTTTTGTGAACTAGTTTTGTTTTAATATGCCAGAGTTTCTGAACACCCAGTGACCCAGCTATTGGAGAGCTCCTTGGGCATGTTAGTGAAGTTCTTTATTCCATTAGACAGAGAGAGATACAAAAGCAAGGTTTTTATTTGCTACATGTATATTGCCATTGACCCAAAATAAAGATCTGGCCTCAAAGCTATTTACACAGTCAGAAAAATGGAGGCTAATTAACTTTAGACATATTGTCAAAGTAAAGCTCATTGCACGCTCATGCAAATATCCAAATCAGTATCCTTCATTTGTTGCAGATGCAGATTGAGGTTGCTCTAAATGTGACCTTTCTGAAAGTCATTAAATAGTCCCACAAATTCTCAGTGCTTTAAAGCACAATGCTGTGCCCAAACACAATGGAGATGTTTAAAGACTTCTGTCATATTTAATCAAAACATAACTTTATTGGTTAATAAATTAGCAAGCATGCTAACTCACTTCCATGGAGCAGTACAATTCTTAAGATCAAACACTACTTTATATTTCACTAATAATAAAAGTGGTGTCCAAGGCAGTATTATGAAGGCAGTGCTTAACTAAGTCATAGAAGCACAGAATGCCTTGGATTGGAAAGGACCTTGAAGATCATCTTGTTCCAACCCCCGTGCCATGGGCAAGGACACCTCCCACTGGAGCAGGTAGCTCCAAGCCCCATCCAACATGACCTTAAACACTTCCAGGAATAGGGCATTCACAGCTTCTCTGGGAAACCTGTTCCAGTGCCTCACCATCCTCACAGAGAAGAATTTCTTCCAAATAGTTAATTTAAACCTACTCTCTGTCAGTTTAAAGCCATTCCCCTTGTCCTGTTCCTACATGTCCTTGTGCAGAGTCCCTTCCCAGCTCTCTTGTAGGCCCACTTTAGGTAATGAGAGGTGCTTAAAGGTGTCCCTGGAGCCTTCTCTCCTCCCAGCTGAGCAAGCCCAACTCTCAGCCTGTCTTCATAGCAGAGGTGCTCCAGTCCTCTGGACTTGTTCCAGCAGGTCCATGTCATTCAGCCCCTAAGCTGGATGCAGTATTCCAGATGGGGTCTCATGAAGGCAAAGAGGGACAGAATCACCTTCCTTGACCTTGTGGTCCCATTTATTTTGATGCAGCCCAGGTCATGATTGGCTTTCTGGGCTGCAAGCCCACATTGCTGGTTCATGTTGAGTTTGTTGTCAACCAATATCCCCAGGTCCTTTTCCTCAGGGCTGCTCTAAATCCATTTTCTGCCCAGCCTTTATTTCAGCTTGGGATTGCCCTGATCCAGGCGCAGGACTCTGAACTTTTCCCCATTGATTTTCATGAGGTTCACAAGCATGATTCTGTGGGTTCAACAAAAAAATGTTTGTCCATGTCACGTAGGAAATGAGCTCATTTTTTTTTAGTAAGTGGTGATCTCATAGGCATTTTAACACCATCTGATTTAAAGTAGCTACAAAGAAATACATTTCCTTTTAGGAGCAGTTCCTTCTCTTAGACCTTTTTTTTACATACACCAGGCCTCCACCACTTCTGTGCCATCACTTGATTCCTTTTCAAAATCCTAAAATCTAAATTTAAAAATGGATTAAGGTTCTGCCTACCTACTTCTACCTACTTCTGAAAAAGACATGAAGGAGCACATGACCAGGTGAATAATTTTATGCTTTCCTATGGATTTGAGACAGTACACTAATAAGCTTTTTAATTAATTTATTAATGGACTAATTATCCCCAAAGATTTACTGAGAGATAAAGCAATCAGAAAGTCATCAAGAACCTTGCTAGGAGATAATTAATCACTGCTGACAAAAGCCCCACAAATCTAAGTTCATTCCAGATCACAACCAGACATTCTCTACAGCTGTATGCAGAACAGAAATGTCAGCAGCCTCTGAGTACACACAGGCTCTGGTACAGGTGCAATGGTGCTGCATTTTGCAACCCCTCAGTGAGACATCCCCCTTGCTTGAAGATTCAGAATTAGGCACAGAGGAGGTTTTAACAAGTATTAGCATGCTCTGCAGGAAACTGGCGAGTTGCAAGCAAGAAACTGTGGAAAGGAGTAAAGCAAAGTACCAAGGAAGAGGCTTTGTGTTTCCAACTTCGCTGTCACAGACGGAAGAAAGACCCAAGTTAGAGTTGTGTCAGCTCAGACTTCCTGTTTTAGGCTCCTTTGTCACCCTAGATCAAATCACCTCTCCCCATTAGGTACTCAGCTGAGCAGGACCATCCATCCCAGTGGGCAGTGGCAGCATTCTCAGAGCATGTATGCATCTGAGTATGGTGAAATTTTCTTTAAAAATAATCAAGTTCTAAAAGTAGAATTCCTCTCTCCCTAGAAATTACATGTCTAAACCAGAATGGAAAACAGCATCTGGGTGCTCTAATACTGTGATGGGGACTTGTATTGATGCTCTTTGCTAGATGGTGTGTGTGATTTGTGCATCACTGAGTTGTTGGTTACATGCATAAAGATGGGCAGCTGCTCCCTGAGTTTAGCTGCTTCCCTCTGCGCTGCTGCTTTGCTGTGGCTCTCTGCACTGGGTTATTGCTTAGCACACAGAATGGCTGCACTGCTCCTGACACACACATTGCCTTCCACCCTGCAGAGCATTTTGCCTTTCAAGGCTCTAGCCCAAAATACCCTGTGGATTTGGCCTACATCCAATGAATCAGATACTCCATTTCTGTGTGATTATATTAGTGTGTCCTTCAGTTACTTGAAAGTAAGTGCGTAGAAAAGACATCCCATCCTAGCTGGTCCTTATCCAGCTCATCACAACTTCTTATTATGAACAATCCTTTCTATTGTTCCTGATATTACTCCTGCACAACACTCAGACAAAGGCAATGCACCTGAACTATGTGTGATCCCAAAACATGTTGATGCAATATGGAAGGAGATAACTCACTGCTGCAATGTTTAGAGCACATACCTGGAAGGTTTTTGAGTTGTCTCTGCTCTTTAACAACTCCCAATCCCATAAAAAACAATATTAAGTCAAGGGGTTTTTTTTTAAACTGATGATAGAAGGATAGCCTTGGAAATGGGGGTAGAAATGATTCTGGGAAGCCAGCTAACACAGGTGGTGCACCACAGAAAGAAACAAAGAGAATTGAACAAGAAAAGAAAAATGGATTTATTTTAGATAAATTTTTTAAATGTTGCTCTGCCAAAATAAAAATAAATTCACAATTCTTAGATATAATGTAAGAAAATAATGCAACTGAGGACGTCCACAAAGGACTTAAGGAGAAGCTACATCAAGAACGTAAAACCGTGCAGAAAAGATTTGAAGACGTGGTACTGAATGAAAAAGGTTAATTGCTAATGCTGTAATGTGATCAAATCTGTTCTGAGTTTCTTGAACAATTTAATGTTTAATAGTACATTGGTAAAGAACTGTTTGGAGATTTAACCCTGTGACCCTCAATTAGTCATTGAGATGTAGACAAGATGAACAAAATTCTTTCAGGATTCACGTACCCATTTACCCCAAAGGGCACATATGCCAATAAGACAGAAATTTTTGACAGACTAAGAAAACCCAGAGCATGTCAATTGAATTGCTAAAAAGACTGAAGTTGTCAGAAGAGTTGTCTTTGCCTGCTAGACCACCTGAGTCCATGATATCTGTGTATACTTCAGAGTATCAGGTATATTTATTTGACTTTGTGGTGCACCAGGCCTTTTAAATTTATGTCTAACCTCAGTGTAGTCTTTTCCATTGTTCCTGCTTTAGACAAAATGCAAAACCTTGCTGGTGCAAATAAGAAATATTTTGGCTTTTATTGTCTCTAATGTTACTCTAACACTTCCTGTATGTCATTGCAAGCAATGTAGAAAGACACATTTAAATGTACACACTTGCCATATTCTGCTCAATGTGTTATGAAAGCAGTTTCACAAATTTATGGGTTCATATGCTTATCAAATAAAAAGAGGTGGAGGAGATGGTTAAGGAAAAAAAAACACGCTATTGCTTACAAAATATTAACATGCTGAGAAATACAGAAGAGAGGTGATGGGAGTTGCTATTTTCTTCAATCTGGACAATGCTCAGTAAATGTAAATGAGGTTTGTGCTGTCAAATGAGTATTTAATATGAAACAAAAATCTATAACCAAATACTACATATAAACAATCTCAAAAGCCTTCTGATTAATTTCTGTGGAATAGCTCTGCAGCAATAGAGCATTGATGGGTCACAAAAACATTAAAAGGCACATGGACATGTAATATATTTATTATTCCCTATCATACTTCCAATAAAAGTAATAAGAATTGAGGTGTGCAGTGTTGTACATGAAGTTTGAAATATTGGCTGCAACAGATTGGTCTAAGAGATCTGAGAACTACATATTTCACTTTAACAAGGTAGAGATTTAACAAGAATTTAATGTTCCTTAGTACATGGTTTTCCCCAAATTGGTCTCCTGTGCTTAGATTAATCTAGCTACTATTTAAGCTTTTCTTGGACCATTAAACCATGGGGATGGATTTTTCCTGGTACTCACTTCAACGGGAGCTGCTTATGTGAGATGTTAGGCTTTTAGAGGCTACAACCACTAACAGAAAATTATGTTTGCTTTATAGAAAATTACTCAATTTACTTATTAATTATGAGTGTAGGAAATAGTGCCTAGATTATTAATCCAGAAATCATTAGCACTCACAGTGAAGTAAAGAAATTTGAAACAACACATCTTTTCGTACTTCTGACAAATGCATTATTCTGGATTTCTGAGTTTTTGAGGAAAACTGCTCATTTCCAAACTGACCAAAATCTTTTTTCTATTTAGGATTTTGTTATGGGTCTCTCAATTTTGCTCCGAGGGACAGTACAGGAGAAACTGAACTGGGCTTTCAACTTGTATGATATAAATAAGGATGGATATATAACTAAAGAGGTAAGATCTACTTCTTATTAATCACTGAAAGTAAATGTTGTTAGCTAAGTCTTGCATTCAAAGAAGAATGGCTTCATTGTCAAATTGAATGTGCTAACAAGTTATCAGATATTATGAAGTTAGACACACTAAAAATTAGAGTAATTGTCTCATTTTAAAGGCATATATGAACATTGAAAAGGGAAAATCTTTACAGAAATTGCAAAAGTTCAGAATTCTTCAGAAATTATGTTTCTGAACACAACAGGTACAGAAATAGTTGGCTTCAACTTATGCCTACATATTTGCCCATACAGTTCCTAGAACAGATTGGTGGGATATTTGGACAAAAATGAATTAAGTATGTGGACAATAGTTGTTACTTATTTTATTAATCTACTTCTAATAATTTTGACTTGAAACAGGACTTATAAAGAAAGATTCCTACGTCTTTTATTCTGCAAGGATTCAAACACATACTTAAAACAAGTGGGACTAAATGAGCATTTCATCAAAATATATGGAGGTTTATTTTTTAAGTGGGGTTTATGAAAATATATAAATTACACTTATAATTTTACACTTTTAGAAAACACTTCAGATTCATTATAAGAGAGGAATGTATGGAAAAATTTCTTAGCATACTACAGATGACTTGTTTTTGAAATTATTAAAATTTTCACAAGCCACTCAAAATTCAAAGATTATGATATGAAAGGAGGACGACTCTGCATAAGTGCAGGTGTGTTCATGGCTGTTTTTATTTTCTTTAGGGAAAAGAAGTTGTAAGAAGGTGATGTGCTTTGGCCGTTCACTTGCTATTACAGAACTTCTTTTTTAGTTTTATTCATGAGATATTGAGAGATTCTTCCCACAATCCATGAACTTTCATATATTATAAATCATTTGAAATTGAAATCACGCATCTATGAAAGCTGAAATCAGATGCTAGATTTTCTAAGAATTAAGTAGTTCCTTCTTGAATCTGCTCAGTCAAAAAAAAGATACCTAGGTGAATTCCAAAATTTTATTCTAAAATGCAAATCCTAAAAAATTGTGTTCTGAGTTAAAGCAGTGGACATTCCAGACGTCAAAGAGCAGCACTTCTGTGTCCAAGAACTGGAAGGTCATCTGGAAAATAGGCCATGGAAGGGGCAGTGCAGGAGCGCCTTGGGGTGATGGGTGCCCACACTGTCAGCATGTCCTTGTGCCCCCCATCCTGGGATGCTCAGCTGGGGATTCACCAAATGGTGCAAGTTTTTCTGAGTTGGTGGTGAAAATGCACACTACATTGCAGAAATGTAATTTTTTCCTCTTCAGGAAATGCTCGATATCATGAAAGCAATATACGACATGATGGGGAAATGCACCTATCCCGTTCTCAAAGAAGATGCACCTAGACAACATGTGGAAACATTTTTCCAGGTAGGTCACATAACATACAAGCTGAAAAGACTGCTCAGTGAGCAGATAAAGATTTTTATTGTTATAACATATCCTTACAATTCTGTAATCCTTTCTATTCTCTGTGGTTCCATTCCAAGTTTCCCAGACCTACTCATCCCACCCTGTTTTTTCAACAAAAGCTCTTTAAGCATAGTCCACTTACTATGACTTTTGAACTGGTTGTTCCTAGGCTGACATATAACTGAAATGAACAACAAAAAGGACTTGTTTCACACAGGAATTCAGGAGGAGAAACATACTGTGGAGGCTTGACCCTGTCTGGATGCCAGGCACCCACCAAAGCCTCTCCCTCACTCCCTGCCTCAAATGAACAGGGCAGAGATAATCTAACAAAGGGCTGAAGAGGTTATCATTGCTGATGGCTCAGCCTTGGCCAGCAGCAGGTCCTGGAGCTGGCTGGCTTTGGCTCTGCTGCACATGGGGGATGTTTCTGGCAGCTTCTCGCTTCTGTAGCTCTCCTGCTACCAAAGCTTGGCCACACAAACCCAATTCCTGTACTTTTTTTTTTTCTTTTTTTAATACAGAAAATGGACAAGAACAAAGATGGAGTAGTTACCATAGATGAATTCATTGAGAGCTGCCAGAAAGTAAGTATTCAGTGTTAAGTACTGAATGTGTATCTGTTGGCTATTTCTATCACAGCCCTCTACAGATTTCTGGAGTGTCAGTGAGGGTGATCTTAATACCAGAGACAGCATTTTCCCGAGGTAGAATATCTATGTACACCATTACACAAAAACACTGGACAGTGTAAATAAATTTGTGGCCTGAATCTGCAGAAGAGCTGTTATACACAAGCTGTCATTGCTTATTCGACAGCTGTGCCATTATCCTTTCTCTCTTTAATAGTGTATTGTTTACACTTGGTGGAAAAAAGTTTCTTTACATTCAGATAAATATTTATTTCTATCTTCTGCTCATGCTGGGGCACACTGTTCTGTCACAACTGGCATATAATCATGGCAATAATAATATTGCCTGAAAATTTATCATCCATGGCTGAGTTTCTCAGTGAGTTGTGATGTGCTTATAAGCAGTGAAGCCTTATAAAAAGAGAGTGCAAGGGGCTTGCAAAGTGTTGGATGGCAAGAGTGAACACCAGACAAGTTTTCTCAAGGCAAGGGTGTAAACTGATTGTGATTATCAGCCACAAGCCTTTATGCCACCCAAGTGGCTGTCAATTTCTTGACAGCAAGAAAAAAATTCTTCCAGCAGCTCCTGGCCCCTAGAGCCAGGATGGAGAACTTCTGAAGCAGGAGTTACAGACTGTTTTCACTCCTCTGCTCTTCAGAAACCAGCTTGTTCTCTGACCAGTAGGTGATATGAAGAAAGATAAGTTGTATTTTCATAAATTTAAGGAAATCCTGTTAATTTTTCAGTTTAAAATTGCACGAAAAAGAGACATGATAGAGCATAGGATTAGAATTATTAGCTTTTGGCAAAATAAGAGATTCATAGAATAATAGAATATGCTCAGTTGGAAGGCACCCACCAGGACAATTGAGTCCAAATCCTGGCTCTACACAGGACACCCCAAGATCAAGGTTGTTGTGTATAGTAAAGCATCAGATTAGACAGAGTGAATATGATAGGCCTGATTACATTATGTAAATTCATGTGGCCAATAAGCCTGATACTGTTTGTTACAGTAACAAATTTAAGAAGTTGTAGTAGTGGTCTGCTGATACCTTGCCCAGCAGACTGATTAATACAAAGCTGATAGAGACCAGCAATATAAGCCCTGCTTATTGATTCTTGTCTTCTATATCAAGAACAGAGTAATAAAGAGACAGATGATAACAAGACTATGAAGATAAATGCATTTAATTCATTTTTTAGGTTTTTAACTATTTGGAATAGGGAAATCTATAGATGCTCAAAGATGCTCTAGAAGCAGTCTATTTTTATACGCATCTGTAGCTATTTGTTGGAGTTGCTTTTTTGAGTGCAGCTACCTAGTAAGTGATACTTTGTTTGATTTTAATCCACAGATTTTGGGGGATAAAAGACAGCCAAGAGCTCTGCTAACTGTGGCTGTTCTGTGTATCCTTAGCAACAGGCACTGGGCAGTGTCTCATCTGTCAGCAATGCTCTGTTGCACTGACCGTGGTTCCAGCTTGTCAGTCTTGTTCAATACCAACAAAAGTCATTTCCTCTGCTAACACTGTGTGATCATCAGAAACAGAGATGAGATTCATTCCCCAGCTGAGGTCTGTAGCATTCTAGAAGTTAAATGACACATTAATCTGCATATGACAGCTATCATGGTGATGGGCTGAATGATTCATTTACAAAGAAAATTAATACCTTTAGTAAGGAATTGCCTGCTCTCCTTATCCAGTGCAATTCAGTCTCTCAAGTCCGTTAGAAGATTAATTTACTTGTTCTAAGTATTCAGAATACGCATGAGAGAGATGCTCTCTAAACTGGGACATGATGGAGACACAATGAATGCTACAGAATGCTATAATTGTCATCATGCTACTTACTTCACCTTCCCTTGCTTTTAACTTCAATGGTGGCTATGGTTTTTTGACACAAAAAGTATCTTGCTACCTAATTTTTTGTCTCTCTCCCAATTAAGAAATATTCTTCTTTTAGGACTTATGTGCTTCAAAGTGTGTAATTCATGTTTATATCAAGATTTGGTTTTGGAAATGAGGTTTGGGGTTGGGATTCAGAGAATCATAGATCATACTGAACTTAGTGATTTGCAGAAGTATATCCCTTTTACTCCTTTTTGCAATAACTAAAGGAAATGTGGCATGCTTACTTTACAAGCAAGAAGGAACACAGCAAAACATCTTTGAACAGAGGTTCTAATTCAGGTTCCTGGGGTTTGTTCCTGAGTTTTTTTTTGTAGCATCAAGAGACTCTGGTATATTCTTAAACACTCATTTTGCACATATGTGCCTTTCTAAAAATTTGTGCTGCTCTGCTGAGCAATTGTTTGGCACAACTATCAGTGCAGTAGCACTGTACAGCCTGAGGTATACAGGTGGTTCAAGGCTCTTAATTCACATCCCATTGCAAAGAATGGCCTGTCCATTCAAAAAGTGTTGAAACAGTTATGTAGGGAATTATAAAGCTTTCAGGCTGTGAGCACTGTCTTCTCTGGACACTGGGTAGGAGGATCTGAGTAGAATGGTGCTTCCCCTCATCCTCCCTCCATCTTAGACAGGGAATGTGTATGACCTCATTTCCCTGCCCTCCCTACCCCAAACATGCATTTGAATGCCAGTCTACCATCCAGACTCCAGCAGGAGAAATGGACTATGCTGCCCTAGATACGCCAGACTGAGTCCCAGAAAGTGGTGGCTGTTTGTCTGGCTTCATATAAATTACCAAAGAGAAGATCTAGGTCTTGAGAAACAAGAGTGGGGGTACCTCAAGAGCTAAGCACTTCCCAGTTCCTTACCTGCCTCCTTTCACTGATTGGGGCTGGTGGCAATGGGTCTGACTCGGGCATTGCCTCGTATCCACAGCAGCACCACAAAGAACAGTCAAAGGACTAAGGCACGCACAGTGCACGGGTGACTGTCAGGGCCAGTGACATTGGTCCTTCTGACAATGACAAAAAGGTTTCAGGCACAGGTGTTTTCTGCAGGAGTAACTCTTTCCATACACAGTGTTGATGGTTTGGGCTATCCTGAAAACAGCAAAGAAACTATTTCAAACCTACGAAAAACTAGCTTGAAGGAAGGTCAGGTCTGCCAAAGTTCATTCATCCAGGTTTGTGCTTCATATGGATGATGCTTCATATGCACTAACACCTCCCTTTGTCTTGAATTAGGAACTGTTTAACAAGTCTAATATGAAAATTTGTGTAGAAAATGTACTGAAAAAAGAGGCAAATGAAAAAGATACACTTGCCAAAGAAATCCAATGCAAGCATCTGGAGTTTTTCTGGTTTTTCAGTATTTCTTTTAAAGATGGCAAAAAAAAGCTACTAAAACTTATCATGTTCTAAATATTATGACAAGCCTGTATTTTCTTGTGAAGGCACTTCTAATTTGACTGACTAAGGGAGTGGCATTGGAAGACTTCCGTAAAGAAACAGCCAGCCTCAGAATTATGGAGTTGATTTTAGAAAACTACCAGTTTCATTCATGACAACACATACATAGTAAAATTGTTAGGAAGTGTCAAAACAATTTGCAGATTCAGAGCATGTTGTTTGCTTGCACATTTACTGAGATTAGTTGCTAATGTATATACAAAACATTTGTATTAATTATTTGACAAGTGACTTAAGTTAAACTGTTAACCTTACATCAGTGACATTCACTAGTTTATTGATGTTTCAAAGCAATGCAGTGAGGAAAAGAATCATTTATTTTAACTTTCAGTAATTTAATATAGCAGCTTTGCTATACAAAATTTTCAAGCATTAGCCTAAATAGTGTATTTTTGAAATGACATATCTTTGCTTCTGTAAGTTATTTTATTGTACAAAATAGCACACAGATCATTCCTTACAGCAGTATCACTTCAGATGACATACAGAATCAAAGATAAAAAATCCCACTGTGCATGTTTCATAACATAAATTAAGCTAATTACTCAGATTTGTCATTTTCTACAAAGCAAATCACCCACTAGACTGAAGAGTGACTAATTTAACTGGAAATTGATACTTAACACGTCTTACTGGAAAATTAATGTACAGAAATCTCACATACTTATCAGTATTATTACTGAGATAACCTTTCTAAGATGTGGGTTTTTGATGCACATTTTTCATAAAACATCCACAAATAATCTATAATTCAGTCTTTTAATTCATTAAAGATGGCTATATCATCTCCGAAGAAAGCACTAAAGAGAGGGATCATCACTGGGAGACCAGCAAATGCTAAACAAGCTTGTAATAAACTCTTATATTGTGTGTATATATATTGTTTTGTGCTGGCAAGTGTTGATCCAGAAATGCCAACAAATATGGCAACTGCAATTAACTCTTTCTTCTATACACTGAAAAGTAAAGCTTACAAAGAAAAATATTTTTTGCTAATAGCTGTAACTGAGAGTTATTTAGTGATAAAATCTGGAGCATAGAGTGATGCATCGGTATGATATAGAGCTGGAAAGATTAATACTTTGTTAAAAAAATGCCTAATGCAAAGCAATCAGAAAGCAGGAAAAGTCACCATTTTTCAGTTTGAACACACAGAAAATCTGAATTGAGGAGCTGAAGAGTGCCGTGGTGATACTTGTCAAACTGACTGATTTTGGCTCAGCAAGGGTGCACACTTCAGTCTGTTTTTCTTAGTCATCCCTAACTATGAAGCAGAAGCCTTAGGATTTTGTAAAAAGAATCCTGTGTACTGTGCACAGGACTAGCAATTATGTGTACAGATTCACCCTTGATACAACTATTCCAGTATTTCTTGTCTAGGTGTATTCTGTTATCCTGGATATAAACAGATAACCTCAGAAATGTTACAAATCTAATTTTCTTAATATGCTATTGTATTCTTGACAGAGTAGTTTTGGTTTCATTAATATACAGAAAAACTTATTTAAGCATGACCCATTAACAACCTTTTTCTGCTAACCATTCCTCCAAACAAGCTGAAAAAAGTGTAGCAATTAACTAAAATGTTCTACCACATTTCAGTATAGATATCCACCAACTACATTTGTAATGGTGTGTGATTTTTGGTTATGTGTTGTCTTTTTTTACAGGATGAGAATATAATGCGATCCATGCAGCTCTTTGAAAATGTGATTTAATGAAGACATTAGGTCTACAACTAATGGACAAATATGAACTATTCTGCAACATTATCTAAAAAATGGATTTCCCACTTTATCATAAATAAAGTTACTCAGCTTTACACTGAGAAATGTATTATGCAAGTAAATTTTTATTATAAACCCTTCCCAACAAAAAACCCTTTCTAAATTATACAATCTAGCACTTTCACAATGGCTATTTAGTTAATAGGACTCTACTGAAAAATCAGGTTCTTACTACAAACTCAAACAAAATACAACTGATATTATGCACCTTTATTATCATTCCAACCTCTAGTTAAAATAGATACAATTACACAGAGAAGAAATAAATATTCTTAGTTTTGCTACTCATTTGTACTGGACTAAGGTCCAGGTGTTAAAACTTCTTCTTAAATCTCAAGCTTCTAATTTTTACAGAGGCATTACAATTTATTTTCTTCTCATATTTCTATAGTGTAGTCCTTATTTTTGAATAATATTTTGAGTTAAAATGCTATAATAAATGTGCAATGCACACCTTGCTATAATTGCCTCCCAACTTTGACTTGTTTTTCTCTTCAGAAAAAAAACCCAAAACCCAAACATAACTAAACAGGTAACTTGAGAGTAAGAACTGTTATAAAACAAAAACAAACAAACAAACAAACAAGTTGCTTATGGGTATTCTTATTCCCTAAAAAATATGAGTAAACTTCTCTCAATCTCACCAAGCAAGTATGCACTTAATTTATCATGACAGGAGTATCAGAAATCTTACATACTGTATTTTTAATTCTTCTTGGATGTGTATGAGAAGTTCTTTGCTTAAAATTAAGGATCTTCTGACTTCCAACTTCTCATGAAGAAACCTTAACTGGATCCTAACACTGCTTTCCTAAGTATGTGTCTTTCTGCCTTTAATGAAGAAAAAGGCATGAAATTTTGAAAACTGCCATCCCACTTTAGTGCTGAGAATGAACATCACTACATAGTAACCTCCACTAATAATAACTGCTAGAGGCTAACATCTATTTCATCTTTTTGTAATACCTTTGAGACAGAACCAGAAAAACAATGAAAACTTCAGCTATATATCATCTATATGTGATAAATGCTTTACATTTTTTAAGATCATTTCTTCATTAAGATTGGAGCTACTTAATTCTGAACCTAGAAAGATTCTTCTAAGAAAGTATGCATATAAAATATAACATTGCCCCTCCATCCATGTAATTTTTAAGATATATTGTCCACAGAGTCTACGCCAATACTTCAAAATAGGTGAAATGCTATCAGAGATAGGCCGACCTTCATTGTGACACTGCTGCAGAAAGTCTGAAAGGGGATTAATGAAGTAGAAAGAAAGTTACAAGAATTATTTTGTAAAAATAAATCAGGTATCTATTCTGGTGTAGAGATGGGATGTTAGAGGCATGTTGAAGGCTGCTCTGCTATCACCAGTGTAGGTTAAGAGTAGTACAATACATGTACACCTGAAATCTGCTGTAGCGTGTTTGTGTAAACTAAATGTGCACATTTTGTAAAAAAAAAAATAAAGTAAACATGAAGAAAAAAAGGACCACGATCAATTTTTTGAGTTGTTAAATACCTGCTGGCAAAAATGCTTATTGAAGAAGTACTTTTTTTTAAAAACATAAATACGTTTATCTTGACTTAGCACAATTCTGATCTTGGCAGAGATCGGTCCTGAAGTGAATTTCAGTCAGGCTGTGGTAATTTAAAAAAAAAACTTCTGAAATTGCTTTCACATGACAGACTTTTATTAATGCTCTATGCATCAGCATCTTCTTATGAAAAAACATCCTTTCCAACAACTTTAAATGTCAGAATTGAATATTCCTCAGGGGAAAACCTTTGGTCAAATTTTGTTACTTTCGTTAACTCTCCCTGACAGTGTACACAAATACAACATGTCCCTGAACAGCATTTATTACAAGAACCAATTAGGAATTATTTTGCATTCAAATTCAAATACATTAATAGACAAATGCTGTAGCCTCCAAAGCTTGACAGCCAGGGAAGCTGGCTTGTACAATCTTCTTTTTGTCTTTAACTTATATTTTTCATAGCTTCCATGTTCAGAAGTTTATTGACTCGTCTGGACCTGAATCCGCAAGCAAATCCCAAGCATATCTGTAATGTTACTGAACTCAATTCAAAGGGAGTAAGTATTTCAAAGTTGCCTCTTCCACCCAGCTCCCATTCAGTAGGCTCAAAGTTAACAGGAATTAATTAGCTGAGCAAAACCTCAGCTGTGGCTCTGTGGAGCAACCTGATGCCTCTACACTGTATTCTCCAGAGCCTCTCCAGGCTCTCAAACCAAAATGCTGAGAATGCACTGAGCAAGTTCAGCTTTGGATCACATGCTGCCTGTTTACTGGGTTCAGCTTCACACCCTTAAAAGCTGACTCTTAAGAAGTCTGAGAGGGCTCACAGTTCTGTGTCTAACCTAGCCCCCAGGAACCTAAATGTGTCCATCTGTGCTGTGTCACAAAAGAAGTTATGTATTTCAAAAGCAGCTATACATATGTGATTTAGCACCAAGTTAAATTTTATTTAAGTAATTACAACAAAATTATTTTGCATCACACAAATATACAAAGCATATAAAGCACTGCAGATATAATACATGAAATTGTAATTAAAAACTAAATAAGAATCAATATTTATACTACACTTGAAATAATAGCACATTAATCAGCGTCATCGTAAGTCAAATGCATATACAAATATACAAAGAAAAGTCTTCCATAATTACATATGCACAAACTGATAAGACTCCTGCTCTCCATCATACAGAGGAATAATTATTATTTTAAGGGAATATATTATACCCCAAATAAGTGTCAGTGATATTTACAGACAGTTTCTTTCTAAACTTCACTTTACAGTATAAATCACTACAGTTTCCTTGTTCAAGAGTAGATAGAACAATAGGTTGGAATTTTAGATTTGATGATCGCCACAGTCGCCTGTTGAAGAAAACAAAACAAATTTAAACAAAATAAGAGGCACTAGCAGTACATGTGACAGTACTCATGAAGTCTGTATAAACTGCATAGTTCACTTTTACTTAGTTATCTTTACTATTATCAAACAGTAGAAAGCCAAAAAGTTAATATTTGCTGAGAAATTTACTGTCAAAAGGGCTGAAAATAATGAACTGAGAAAATGCACCATTGTGATAACTAATGCTGGGGAGTAAACATCCAAAATAAGGGACATGAAAACTCAAACATCCGAAATAAGGGACATGAAAACTCACACCTTAAAGAGGTCACAAATATATACATGAAGTAATAAGGATTTTTATGTAGAGGAATGATGTTCTGGAAGGGATTTCCAACAAAAGTAAGAATCATATGCTTTATAACAATTTAGAAAAAAAATTGATAAATTAATTGGTTGGATTATATAATATTGCTTGTAATCGCAACTTAGTAGTTTGTTTCCAGTTTTTTTTTGCTTTGTCTTAATACAGTCTTTTTAAAAGATATACAGAAAGACCTACTCACAAAACAGGTAAGACTACAAGAAATCAGGGGACTGACAGAAGCATTAGAGGTTAATAACTCACTTGATTAATTATATTCTCTAGACGTAAATTTTCAGAAACTTAAGACAAGCTGTAATTTTCCTTTTTTGTCTCAGTTCATACAAATAAAGAACTTTCATTCTCCTTCATTTTTCATGATGTTTTTCAAGTCTGTAATCCAAACACTGCTACTGCTCTTAAATGAACATATGCACATACAAAAATGAAGAGGCAACTACTGATTATTTGGGCACCTACTGGCTAAGGTGCACAAGCTCAGTACTGCTAGGCCTGCCTGTATGGTCCCTGATCCTCAGGTTATTCCTATTTGTTATGAATAACCATTTAATATAACACATGCAACTGTTCATAGGATCAAGAGAGCAAGAATTTTCTTTTCTAGATGAACATCTAAGTCAATATCCCTCATTTTTTCTCCTTTTCTCCTTTGTGCACAATGTACAGCACAACATTTGTCAAAAAAATGTTCAACAGAAGAAACCTCTGCTACCATCTATTACTTAAAGCATCTTTTTGATTTATAGCCATTGTAGATCCAAACTCTGGGTTAACCAGGGTGGGCTGGAATGTGAGTGTCACATTCCCTCAGGAAATAGCATAAACAATAAACTAATAGTGGGAACAGGCAGGCATCATCAATAACAGCAAAAAGTAACTTTTTGCAGGAGTAAATCTTGTTGAGAAGCATATTTAGTCCCAGAAAATGGAACACCAAGCATGTATCCCAGCCATACTGAAGCAAGAACATGGCAACAAAACCAGAGATGAAAGCTGTTCTGACAAAATTGTATTAAAAAGTGTAGATTACTGAATAAACATCTGATCTACTCACCCTTCCACCACAGTGCTCCAACTTTTGTAAAGCAACAGTAACTTCTTCTCTATATTTCTTGTCCATTAATCTCTTTAAAAGCTATTAGAAAAGTAAAACAAAAAGGTTTATTGCACAATAAAAATATATGCAAAGAGGCAATAATAACCTATCTTGTTACTTTATTCCATCTTACTTTTGCAAAATTAAAGCCACAAAGAAACATTATTTTATAACCTGTAACTGATGTCAAAGTATGCAACTCAATAAAAGCAAATAGAATAAAAAGTTAAGAGAAACTTAAATTCAAAGAAAACTGATCTGCTAACCCACAAAAATATTTCTCTTTCATTTACCAAACAAATTGGAAAGAAATATCCACTTTAACAAAAGTCATTCTTAAAGAATTGTCCACATGAAAAGTTAACTTTTATTATCATGTGCATTGAAGGAGACTTCTTGTAGTAGAAATACTTCAAAAAAAAACTGCTGTAATTTCGCTTCTGTACTGATTGTCAAAAAAGTCTTTTTATTTTGTTGTAAAAGTGCACTTTGCAAGCGGGTTAAAAGAAACCATGAAAAGCCTGTCTGACAGATGAAGAATGTCCCCAGAATAAGTTGGAATAAAAATACTTCTCATAATCCCACTCAAAGCTTATTTAATGACAACTTCCTCATGCAGAAGTCCCATCTGAAAGGAATGGGAATATTTGTTTCTGTTAATGTATTAAAACGTTTATGGTTTTGTGAAGATATTCAGACTTAAAATTAAAAACTCATTTTGCAACAAATTTTCCTCCAAAACAAAGCATCTGCATGTTTCCATAAATCGGAGAGAGAAGACTTCCATTATTCTCCAGTTTACATTAACAGGAGTTTTTGGACCTTGCCAGAACTTTTTAAGTCACCATGTTATAAAAGAGCCAAGGACTCACACTGGGAACTGTATGAAATAATGCTTTTCATGGAACTGCTGAGTCCTCCACTGTATCTCTGCAGTTCGTATAGTAACATCTCAATAAGAATGTCATGAAAATACAAATGATTTTTTATTACAGCACTAAAAACTTACATTTGTGAGTAGAAGCTTAAGATAATCATTAAGAGATGGGCCAACAACAGCACTTAATTGCACTAAAGCATCCAATCCCCTTCCAAATACTTCATCATCTGCATGTGCCTTCAGAAGGGGAAGAAAGAAAAAAAATCCTGTAAGATTCAGACAAAGTAAGCTTTTCTAAATGGCAATCTCTGCATTATGATTGTATGGAGTAGTTTTAGGCACTAAAACTACTGTGCAATTGCTAATTGCTATAATGATAGAAATTTAGAAAGAGAAGTACAATATGACTGAATATAAGTCTCTAGAGGTCAAATTTAAAGGCAAGGCATATTTTCAAAGTGGAAAACAAAAGCATCCCTCAAATTTCCACACAACTCTTGCATTTCTTCTGAGACAAGAAAACTAATAATTTACTATTGTTGAAATAAAAAATGTGGCATGTAGAAAAGTTTGCTACACTGATAATTTCAGTATTTCACAGCACATTAGAAATAACCTGTCAAATGCTGATATGTTGAAATTGAGAGACAACATTTTAGTTTAAAATGTAATGAATTCTGGGTAATTTCTATGTAATTCATAGCAATAACTTTCTTTGCTGGAGAAACAGAGGAGCCAATGACTTTCTGCCTCAATTAATTTAGTCCCCTGCCAACTACACCTGCCAGCAGTTATCAGGCTCTTATCTACTTCTACAGTTCTTTGTCATCTTTATTTCTCCCATAGGAAGTTTCTTCTGTACCTGACTTCTCCAGTGGTTTAATTATGCTGCTTTTCCTTTAGCAGAGAAATAGACTCATAACAACTTATTTTGGTTTCATACTAAATTATAAGTTTATTTAAACAACTATTTTTCCTCTCCAGCATCTGGGCCCTGAAATTTTTCTTTTCAACTAGAAATCATGGACTGCTTGTCTAGTAGAAGATTTAACAAGACATAATACCAAAACAGTGCAACAATAAAAATTATCAGAAGAGTAATATTAATTAGAGGAAGAGACAAGAATTATTTGTCTAATTTTGCCTTTAAGCTAAACCAAAGATAACACACAATTCCATACTTCTGTTATATCTCTGATTTGAGATCAAAATTAATTTTCAAACTTCAAGCCATCTCTGTTAAATCAGAACTGAAACACAGCTAGATTAAGGGACATCTACTTACTGAACCAGAAACGGGCTCTCAAAGACATGGAAAAGATCCAAAAGAGATAACCTTCAAACACAAGACCTCACTTTATATTCTGATGGTGTAGAAGAGTTAAAAACATTTTCTAAAATTAAGAATATGACCTCGAACACTATAAATGTATTCTCCCTTTTTCCTCATTGACATATTCTGGAGATGGTGCTGTGCAGGACGGGGAGTTGGACACAATGATCCTTGTGGGTCTCTTATTTTGGGATTCTGTTTTACCTTTGTAGCATGTTTTGAATTGTTACATGTAATAGATAAGCGTTTATTCCTGCATATCCATTTTACTTCACATCATTTTTATTTTTTGCATGTTATTTCATGGACATATAGAAAAGCCCACAAACATATGTATTTATTTCTGCTTACCTTTAAGACAACAGTTTCACAAAATTTTCCCATAGATACTGTCATATAGTTATACAAGGAGTTGTCCATCTTAATTTATATTTACAGACATATTTAGCTAATAAACCAAGGCAGGTTTAACAACAGAAAGAGAAATCATTCCTACTCCCCAAACCAAAAGCCCATGTGATAGATTTATTACATTAATATTAGCCATGTAGTTCCCACCAACAGCAGGGAAAAAAAAATCAAACCCATTAAAATCTCTGCATGAAGATTAAGACATACCAATGCAGCCTTTAAGACTGGAACTAGACGAGGCAGCAAGGGAATAACTTTTTCAGCAGCACCTTCAACCAGAAGTAATTGTTTAAAACCCTCCTTGGAAACAAAAGTATAGGGATGTTTTGTCTCTCTTAGTCCCTGTTGCAAATGTAAAACATGGTTTTCTTAATACTGAGCCTTCTTTTAAACAAAAACACATTTTAAAAGTTTCACACAGCAGCAAGACCATGTTTAGATTTTGTCAGATCAGTTCAAAACATAAAGTACATGAACTCCACCATGTGGAGCCACTGGGTACAGCTCTGCTCACAGAATATTCTAATTCATTTTTCTTTGACAATATTGAATATTAAAACTCACATTATGAATACTGCCAACTCAACCAATATTTGTACCTCAGTACCTTTAATCTAAAAACCCAAGGTATTTTTCCAATGAGACCATGAACTAGAACAGTCTATATTTGTATAGGGGTTTTGTACCCTGAAAGGAAAAAAGAACAGAAGGTGAACTATGGAAGGAAAGACACCCCACACCACATACCTCTCTGTTCAACACTAAAAACTTGTAGATAGCACAAAGATGCACATCTAGTGTAGGTCTGATTGGCAAAACTCAAAGATTTAAAGCCATGTGTCTGAAGCCTTTTTTCTTAACATAAAAGAAGTTTTATGTTACCTTAGGAATTGACAGTTTTGTTTAGTATTTAAAAAAAGAAAAAAAAAAGAAGAAACAAAGGGAAAAAGAAACAAAGAAAATAAAAATGAAAAAACAGGAAAAAAAAGGAAAAAAGAAAAAATAATGTAAGCCACCTCAGTATATGCACTTTATTCTACCTGCAGCATTGGATTCTGCATTTATTTAACCTGGAAGATATTTGGTGATAAATGTCACAGATGGTTCTGAGAAAACAGAAGCCTCAACATAGTGTACAGTACTTCTCTTCCACTTATTTACAGGATCCTATTTTCACTGTACTAATTCAAGCAATTGAGGAGAGCATTCTTACTTCATAAGGTAGGCGTTACATACAAAAATAAGAAAAACAATTTAGTTTACAAAAGCATCTGCAAAACCACAAATTTCATTCAACAGCTGGGCATCTGAGATGTGGTCTTGCATTTGATCAGTATCTTGAAGATAAAACACCTCTACCTAGCTCTCCCAGAAAGCTCTAACTAAAGAACTACAAATAGCAATGATCTTGACCATTTTCATTCATACAATATCCTCACAAGTGTTTTTTTTTTTTTATTTCTCTAGAAGCTGAGCCTAAACTAGCCAACGTAGATTGTTAAAAATTACATTTGCAAATAGGAAATGGTTGGGTGCTTAATGTTGCAAGAAATTGGGTTTACCTCTGCCAATGTTAAAAGAAGAGGATCAAAGGGAACAGTTTCAGGAGGGCATTCCCACTGCAGTTTGTGCTTTACTGATCCATGCACTAACCTATTTAAAGAATAAAGTTTTAACAAAATAACATATATTATAAATAATTTATTGCTAACACTATTTGCTATGAATGTATCACCAGTTAGTTTATTGTATTCCTACATAACATACACAATCTCAATACATAATGCTCTCCTCAGTGAAATTATAGGATCACAGAATCAACTAAGTTGGCCAAGACCTCTGGGATCATGGATTCCAACCTGTGTCTATGTGTAACGGTTAACAGTGCAATTATACTAAATTCCCAAAATATGTCAGTTTTCAAAATTCTGCTCCTAATCACACAGAAATCAGAAAATAAAAGTTATAAAAATTACAGATGTCTCTCATGCCAACACAGAAGATACTCCTTTTCCAAAGTTACTTATTTTGATAAGTATACCAAGAAACATTTTCCTCAAATAGCAATGGGTATGGAAAACAGTTGAAACTGAAGGAAAATCATATTGGAATTTACTATTTAATCCTAAGATACAAATAAATGTTTTAATACTACGTATTAATGATTATTTTATACAATTATATACATATACATCTTATTAATGATGGCTTATATTTTTTGATATTTTATGTAAATTTTGCATCCATGTGAAAAAACACCAGAATGTTGATTGTCTAGGCAAATATGTAACTAAGTAACTTAAAATACCCTAAACTTGTTTGTGAGTAGTTTTTTTTAATATTTCATATGCCTGAAAACTACAGAATAGGAAATTCAATAACATGTTGTCATACTACTAAGGCTGTGCAAGGTCTACTTATTAAAATGGCACTAATTTTATTATCTTTGTTAGTAGGGATAAGTAAATTAAATTACCTGAAAATATCACTTGTGAAAGATGCTTAGGAAACCAAGTGTGCACATACTTAACTATTTTTTTTTAAATGTGGCTTTAATATTAACACAGCATAAAAAAACAACCAAAAGAAGATAATTTCAAAGGCATGGGAAGTTGCTTTCTGATCTGAAAAGAGTTAAGTATTAGAAATTTTTCCACAATTGAATGGAACTAAACAACCTAAGTAAAAGATGAAACATGAAGAGGTGCATTTATTTAGTAAAAATAAAAACCAAACCCAACATACCTGCAGGGAATACCACCTCTAGCATATGTAGCAGCAAATGCAGATGATGGTTGAGAATAAGCACGAAACTGTAAGGACAGAAAAAAAAGCATTATTTCAGTATAACAGTAATGTTTTATAGCTATTATGAATATGTTAAAACAGAAGTTTACCAAAACAAGAACTTAATCACATGATTCTGAAACAAATAAAAAAAAAGAACTGCAGCTATGAAGTGGAAAACATGTAAGTGATACACTTATCAGAAAACTGCTTTTAAGACTCATCAGTCTGGGGAGTTGTTAAAATTAATAAAAATGTACAATCAGCGGTCTCCTGATGGACTCACTTTATTTTTCTATTTTTTTCCTGCAAATGGTAATAGTGAAGTCTTACAAGTTCTTTTCTAAGCAGAGCAAGGAGCTCTCACTTCCCTGAAGCTCCTGTTGTTATTACTGCAATTCCATCTTGCATCTGGCAAGATGTGGGAGAAACCCCAAATATTAGGCAAGATGGTGGGAGGGTACTGCAAATGCACAGGGAGGTTCATACTGGGTGAGAATCTAGGAAAGACACACTGGAGAAGGAAACTAGAACTTTCAAGCAAGGAAAAGCTGCACAAATTTGGTTTTTATAATATATGTGCTTTTTATGCCTATGATCTATTATATTATTTATTAGCATGATCCTTTAATGTTGCTTTCCAGATAATACAAAAGATATTATGAGAGCATTCAGAAGGAAATACCATGAAATCTCAATTTTTATCTTTTGAGTGTTTAAACCTGCATTAAGATTAGCAGAATTGTGTTCATGGCTTATTTTTGGTCATTGTCCACTTGCAAAGAGATTTCAAGTAAAAAAGATGACCACATTAAAATATTCAGCCTCTGCTTATCAGTAAAGGACCTCTGCATTTCATTCACTTTCCAAAAAGCCTGTGACATTACTAGTTGCCAAATTATATGGCCTAGTGGTGAACTACAATTCATGCATTCAATGTTAGATCTCCAGACACAGGACTTCCAGGAAATAAACAACTGCTTTCATTACTACTCTCCCAAGAACACAAATTTTTCCTGAAAGATTACATACTCACAGTAACTGTGAGTTTCAAATAATGTTCACCAGCAATTAATTTGCCAGATTTTATGAGGCCCTGAATACCTTCAATATGACACCTCTTTCTTGGTTTCATTGCATAACTGAAATAAGTTTCCCTAAAGCAGCAGGTGCCAAAGCTTAGAAGTAAGAAAAAACCAACCATTTATAATGTTTAGCTCTAAATCTCTTTTTAGGGCAATAGTACATAAAAAATAGCAGTTACTATTCAAGCCACAACTGTACCAAAATACATTAGTGATGTAATAAACAATGTTATACCTTCAGGCATTTGAGCTTAGAAGATAAGGTATGTATGATCAATAACAAAAGTTTAATTTCAGATTAAAAAACAGGACCAGAAGAAGCATGGCCTGCATGCAATTTCATAAAATAAGGAACACTCTTCAAACCACAGATGGATTTTAACCAAACAAAACCACCACCACCACCACCACATACTGGATCAATAGTTTTAGGATTCAGCTTTGCACTAGGCTTTGGCTGTGATTCTGCAGAACATGTCTTGCTTTTCTGGGTTGAAGACTTTGTTTTTATTTGGATGCCTGATGACATTCTTAGAACATTGCTTCCTACAAAAAAAAATTTAAAACATAAAATTATTTTCATTCCTATATGACAGGATATGAAGGGTTAGAATGAGCAGCAGTACAGACCTCAGCAGAAGAGACCAGAGTCAAAAGGGTACTGTTACATCAGAAGAAAGCAACAATTTGAGGAAGGTCCAGAACGAAGGAATGAAGCAAGTACATTCAGGACACAAAACCCAAACCACAATCAATAAGAGATGAGAAAAGAAATGTAAGGCAGCAAAAAAAAAAAAGAACACAGAAAATTAATTCCAATTCCACTAAGAAGAATGAAAGTACTTTTCTTAAAAGACTGCAAAAATAACAAACAAAAATACCTCTGACTACATCATTTAATACTGATTTAAGTACACTTATCTTCTGTAAGTCAATGCACTAGCTACACGTCACTACAAATGTATGCAACTGGGTTCAAGTGTCCCTAATAAAAATAATAGTTCTCTACTTATTTACCATAACAAGTCTGATATTGTGATGAATAGTATAAATTATTCCTGAGATTACAAGATTTCAAATATTAATAAAAATATAAATACTGAAAACCCCAGTTTTGAATATTCTAATGGTCAGTAATTTTTGCTGTGGTGTATTCTGCCCAGAAAAAAAAACAATTTAGTAGATAAGACATTAGATTCCTATTGTGAAAAAACAATAGCACCATATAGAGATGAAAATATTAGGAAACAAACATTGCCTCAGGGATGAGCAGCGTGCTTGCTGTCCAGCCATCACCCTTGGTGACACTTATTTTTGTTAAAAATGTTATCAAGTGCCAAATACTGAGACCAGGATGAAACAGAGACAGAATTGCCATGCTACTCTCTCACCCTCAGCTCTATCAGCCACCTGCCCTAATCTCTGCCACTCTTGCATGTGCACTCCTTGTTTAGCTTGGCTATTCTCATTCTTCCCTCTGAGCACGATTGCCAGTCAGGTACCTTTGTCATTATCTACATTGTGAAATCTTTAGGATTGCTTCTGTTTCTGGTTAGTGATAAGGTCCCAGTACATGTGTAGATATACTGCCTTTTAAACTTATGGAAAGAATTATATGAAGTGCCCAAATTTTACTGAATGCTGTGAAACAACATATAATAATTATTAATAAATCAGCTAAAATAAAATTGAAAGTTTAAATCGATACTTCTTGACAGATGATTTAATCAGAACTAGTGAATCAGTTCATCTACTGTATATTTTGTTTTCTCTTTCCTACCGTTTCCAGAATGTGGCCTGTCTCCACTGAAAGTCTTTTTAAAAGAAATAATACACCACAATTAGTCAATTAAATGTCTTCAGAACTCATAGAAACTTGCATGACACTTTTGGGAACTATTCTGTTTGTAAAATGGGAAACGTTAATATAAAAATAAATCTATTGATTTTGTATGTCTAAGTTCTAATCACATTAGTGTAAGAAGACAGACTTTTAACTGTCAGAAAATTAAAAATCAAAATCGTTTCATACTATAAAAGCACCAGATAAGTTCTTGACAGTAGCAGGATGTAGCACAAAATAGCATTATCTGTGGCAGACTTTGAAATGTAATAATACAATGTAATAGTCAGCTTTCTAATACCTGCATAAATATTTTTCTCAGAAAAGTACCTAGAAGTAATTGAGATGTTTTTAATTTTTTCTATTTTCCAAGTAATGAAAACACACGCTAAGGTACATTATGTAGCACTAACCAGAAGAAGTACTTTTCACAAGGAGGGCTCACTCTTCAGAGATGAAAGCTCTCGTGCAGTGAGGAGCTGCAAGGGTTTTGTGGAGAGATCAGACAGGTGAAGCACAGCCGTGAATCAAACAAGCGAGTTTGGCACAGAAGTGACCCATCTACTGGCAGATGACAGACTTCAAATCAAGGAGCGACACTTTAAACAGAAATTGGATAAGCACTTTTAAGAGACATCTTTCAAAGGAGGAAAAGCGCAGCCTGGAGTTCGGGATCTAGAAGTCACTTAAGGCAGGCAGGATGGAGGTCAGCAGGATCTGAAAGGCGAGGCTGCTCCCTTACCCTGCCGAGCGCCGACTCTCCCGGAGTGCAGAGGCAGAAACACATGAGGGGCTTCGAGCGCCGCCACGGCCGACAGCCTCAGGCAGAGCAGCTCCGGCGAGCTCCCACAGAGCCCCCGGCCCGGGCCTCCCCAGCGCCGGGGGACGCGCAGGGACCTCGCGGGAGCACGGGGGGCCGCCCCGCTGTGCTGGGCCCCTGGGCCGCCCCGGCTCCCGCTGGCAGGGCACGCCGGGCTCCGGGCACGCCGGGCTCGGGGCACGCCGGGCTCCGGGCAGCGCCGGGCTCTGGGCTCCAGGCACGCCGGGCTCCGGGCACGCCGGGCTCCGGGCACGCCGGGCTCCGGGCAGCGCCGGGCTCTGGGCTCCAGGCACGCCGGGCTCGGGGCACGCCGGGCTCCGGGCACGCCGGGCTCCGGGCAGCGCCGGGCTCCGGTCAGCGCCGGGCTCTGGGCTCCGGTCAGCGCCGGGCTCTGGGCTCCGGGCACGCCGGGCTCGGGGCACGCCGGGCTCCGGGCAGCGCCGGGCTCTGGGCTCCGGTCAGCGCCGGGCTCTGGGCTCCAGGCACGCCGGGCTCCGGTCAGCGCCGGGCTCTGGGCTCGGGGCACGCCGGGCTCCGGTCAGCGCCGGGCTCTGGGCTCGGGGCACGCCGGGCTCCGGTCAGCGCCGGGCTCTGGGCTCGGGGCACGCCGGGCTCCGGGCAGCGCCCGGCTCGGGGCTCCGGTCAGCGCCGGGCTCTGGGCTCCGGGCTCGCCGGGCTCGGGGCTCCGGCCAGCGCCGTCCCCGCGGGCCCCGGCGCCGCCGACGCTTCCTGCCAGTTGCCAGGGGAACTACGGGCCGCCGGCAGCCCAAACTTTCTCCGTGCTTGCTGCAGACGGAGCGACAAGAAGATTGAAGGATCTGTTTTGTTGGGCTTTTTTGTTTTGTTGTTGTTGGTTTTTTTTTTTTTTTTTTCAGCCTATCTTGTATGCTGTGATTAAAAGAAGAACGGTGAATTTTCAGGTGACACCGCCAGTCGTTTTTGTTCCACTTTTTAAATACCTACCCAGGTATATAGTCCCCTGATACAATACTGAAAGTTCCACTGGAAATACAGCATCTTTTTGATGCCCAGATGTGATAAATACATTATCAGATCTGAGTGTGGTAAATTAGCTTTTGGGGAAAAGGCTACTTTTTCACTTGACCACAAGACTGCTTTCTTTCTTTCTTCAAGAAATCTGTATATTCATTGATGCACACAAAAATAAATCTTCAAGGAAAATGTCTCCTCGGTTTGCTTAAACTGGTTGGGATGGAAGCTTTCCACCTTACATTCTTTCTCGCTTCTGTCATTTCTGCTGCAGAACTGAATGTGGATAAGCGAGACTATTCTCATGATTTTCCACAGGAAAAAAAAAATTGACAGTAATGAAAAGTAGTCATGGAATATTTGAAAAATGCCATTGGTGTTAGATTTTTGGCAATAAAGGTATTCATAATTACTTTTATCCAACATAAATACTTTGTATCTGCCAATAATGGCAAGTCAAAAGTGAGGACATCTGCAGAGTTAAAACAGGGCTGCATAACTGACAGCCATTGAAATGCATTAGTGCAAGATACTATTTGGAAATACAGAAAGAAAATATCTATAAATAATATTGGAGAAGCAAAGATTTTTTGCTAAGTATTTTCAACTAAACTCAAGAGACATTATAGTACTTTAACAGAATTATTTTACTGTTCCACAATACTGAAGGTAATAGAAAAAGTTATGTCTTTTTATCCAAAAAATTCATTGGCTGATGAATGATCTCAGAAAAAAATCCAGTATTTTAAAGCAGACCATGAGAACTTTGAAAATCACACAAAAAAAATGCAAACCGGCATGATCATTTCCAGGATGAGAAAAACAAATCCACTTTCTTTAATCATCATTTATATTTAGTTCAGTGTTGTAGTACCACTTTATCCATGTATCTGTAATGGTTGTTTTGTGAGTGCAGACCAGACCACAGCTATGGAAGAGAGTAGTGGTACAATTCCAAAGTAGGAGGTATGAACTGCTGTGCAGCATGAAGCAAAACCAAACTGGTTAGCTCTGTGGAGTCAGCAGCAGCCTCCACAGCTTTTCCCAAGGAAGCACCCCTAGGCCAGAGCTGCTTTTCCTGCCTGGGGTCAGGTAAGTATTACACATAGAGTTAGCGTTGTGAAACCGCAAAGCCCCGAGCTGCAGGCACACTGCAGCTGCAAAAGGCATCCCAAGGGGAGCGCAAAAGTGCCACGATGTGACTGACTCCTGAGCTTTTTCCTTGGGATCATCCCTAACCCTAGGCTGGTTTAGGGTTGGGATTACAGTTAGGGTTAGGGTTGCGCCTAGCTTTAGAGTTCCCAAGGAAAAAGCTTTGGAGGCAGCCATGTTGTGGCAGTTTTGCGCTCCCCTTGGGATGCCTTTTGCAGCTGCGGTGTGCCTAAAGGTCGGGGCTTCCTAATTTAAAAAACACCAAACCTAGCATAACTCTAACCCTAACCCAAACCATAGGCGGGTAAATCAGACAAGGGGTAGGGATGGTCCCAAGGAAAAAGCTGAGGAGGCAGCCATGTTGTGGCACTTTTGTGTTCCCCTTGGAATGCCTTTCGGAACTGAAGTGTACCTGGAGTGCTGGGCTTCCTGGTATAAAAAACCCTAACCCTAGGAGTATCCCTAGCCCTAACCCTAACCCTAGGAAGGTAAATCAGCCTAGAGTTAGGGATAGTCCCAAGGAAAAAGCTTTGGAGGCAGCCATGTTGTGGCAGTTTTGCGCTCCCCTTGGGATGCCTTACGCAGCTGCAGTGTGCTAAAGCTCGGGGCTTCCTAGTTTAAAAAACCCTAAACCTAGCATAACTCTAACCCTAACCCAAACCATAGGCAGGTTAATCAGGCAAGGGTTAGGGATGGTCCCAAGGAAAAAGCTGTGGAGGCAGCCGTGTTGTGGCACTGTTGTGCTACACTTGGGATGCCTTTCGCAGCTGCAGTATCTCTGGAGCTCGGGGGTCTCTGGTTTAAAAAACCCTAACCCTAACCCTAACCATGAGCAGGTAAATCAGCCTAGAGTTAGGGATGGTCCCAAGGAAAAAGCTTTGGAGGCAGCCATGTTGTGACACTTTTGTGCTACGCTTGGGATGCCTTTCGCAGCTGCAGTGGTCCTGTAGCTCTGGGCTTTGTGGTTTACCTGCCAAGGCTTAGGTTTAGGATTATGCCTGGGGTTAGGGTTTTTAAGCAGAAAGCCCCAAGATCCAGGCACACTGCAGCTGCAAAACGCATCCAAATGGGAACACAAAAGTGCCCCAACATGGCTGCCTCCACAGCTTTTTCCTTGGGACCATCCCTAACCCTGGGCTGATTTACCTGACTGGGGCTAGGGTTAGGGTTATTCCTAGGGTTAGGGTTTTTAAACCAGAGAGCCCCGAGCTTGAGGCACACTGCAGATGCAAAAGGGATCCCAAGGGGAACGCAAAACTGCCATAACATGTCTGCCTCCTGAGCTTTTTCCTTGGGATCATCCCTAACCCTAGGCTGATTTACCTGCTTAGGGCTGGGGTTACGGTTAGGGTTAGAGTTGCGCCTAGGTTTAGAGTTCCAAAGGAAAAAGCTTTGGAGGCAGCCATGTTGTGGCAGTTTTGCGCTCCCCTTGGGATGCCTTTTGCAGCTGCGGTGTGCCTAAAGCTCGAGGCTTCCTAGTTTAAAAAACCCTAACCCTAGGCCTATCTGCAACCCTAACCCAAATCATAGGCAGGTTAATCAGAGAAGGGTTAGGGATGGTCCCAAGCAAAAAGCTGAGGAGGCAGTCATGTTGTGGCACTTTTGCGCTCCCCTTGGGATGCCTTTTGCAGCTGCAGTGTGCCTGGAGCTCGGGGGCTCTCTGGTTCAAAAAACCCTAACCCCAGGCTAACGCTAAACCTAACCCTAATCAGGTAAATCAGCCTAGGGTTAAGGATGGTCCCAATGAAAAAGCTGTGGAGGCAGCCATGTGTGGCACTTTTGCGCTCCCCTGGGGATGCCTTTGGTAGATGCAGTGTGCATGTAGTTTAGGGCTTCCTGGTATAAAATACCCTAAACCTAGGCATAACCCTAACCCTAACCCTAGGCAGTTAAATCAGCCTAGGTTAGGGATGGTCCCAAGGAAAAAGCTTTGGAGGCAGCCATGTTGGGGCACTTTTGTGCTCCCCATGGGATGCCTTTTGCAGCTGCAGTGTGCCTGGAGCCTGGGGATTTCTGCTTTAAAAACCTTATCCCTAGGCATAACCCTAACCCTAGGCAGGGAAACCGCAGAGATCCAGGCACACTGGAACTGCGAAAGGCATCGCAAGGGGAGCCAAACCTGCCACATCTTGGCTGCCTCCACATCTTTTTCCTTGGAAGCAGCCTTAGCCCAGGCCTTCTTTTCCTGCCTGGGATTAGGGTTAGGGTTACACCTAGGGTTAGCATCTTGGAAACAGGAGTTCCCACTGAGGTCATGGCAGTGCAGAATAAACTGGGTATGGAATAGGAGAAGCAACACTCTAGGCTCTGTGCAAGATCAGGGCTTAGTTCAGAATCCAATCATTTTCCTGAAATATGCAAAATAAGAGATTGTCAGGGTCCTGCAGTGTGTATGGTACCACAGGGAGTCCTGCTCTTCTTGGTGTATTGGGTGTTTGGAAGGCTCATCCACCTGAGTGCTGCTGTTCTGGGTGGCCTTGATCCTCCCACATGGCAGAAATACAGACTAAAATGGTCCAAAATTCCTGGAGCAGAATAGAATGAAACTGTATCCTTATACAATTTTTTCTAACTGGCATGATATTTTAAGAGCTAGGAAAAGAGAAGTCCTAAGGTTAAACACTCATTCAGTCCCTTCTGGTTCCTACAGTATGATCTTAAAATGGTTTTTATTACACTTGTCCTATCCATTTGCAGATTCCCTGCTCCTTAAGAAGCTTCTTATTTATTCTAACTGGTCTCAGATTTTCCCCTTTACTATAGGCATGGAGAATATGGCTCAAAATACTTATAATAAAACATACTTATTTAAAATAAAATGCTTTTCATACTGTGTCTTACTGTTTTTGATAGTCGTAATCAGAAATAGTCTGTGACATTTTAAACATACTTGGTGGATGGATAATTTAGGAGGAAAAATACTTTATGATCACAGTATGGATCAACAAAATATGACAAATTTTAGCATTTTTTATCATCATGATGATACCAATTTGTAATGTTAAATACGGTGTAATGACCCACTATTTATTACTGTATATTTGTGTAGCATCACCTCCAGTTCTTAAGAGTTTTTTCTTTATGCATTTTAAGTTTTTTTTAAATTTAACTGCCAGAAGCCTTCTTAAATGCTTGAAAATAACTAAAGACAAAAATCTGAATAATTTCCAAAGAGTATTTATAATGAAAAGAAACTTTTATGTTTGTGTATGCCATTGAGCATATAGAACACGAAAATGAAGGCTAACTCAGCGCTGATTGCTTAATTTTCATAATAATACTTGACCAGTTTAAATAGAACCAATGAATAATAAATACCTATAACTTCTGATAAAACCAATATGCAATTTCACTTCTTTTTTCATTAGTCACAGCTAAATAGTTAATTATTGAGGGGGAGGAGAATTCACCAATGCCAAATTAATTCTAAGGCTTATGAAGTTAAAACTGAGGCTTATTGGAATATGACTAATTGAAAGAACAGCACATAAACCAGTCACATGTTAGATCTTTTAGACTGAGCATATTTACACCTTTGTTAAGTTAATTTGGCATGGTTTACACTTGGCATGTTGCCAGAGCCAGTTGAGAAATTATGGGCAGAATATTTCTTGACAAGTGCAGGCTTTTGAATGTGGAAGAAAGGGAGTTGATACTTTATTTTTTGTCATAATTTTATTAATTTGCATTGTCAACATTTCCCTCCCTATTTGTAGCAGCTTTTCTGTTAGACAATAAGTGGTTTATGTTGATCTGTTTGTTATATTTTTCTAAATACAAGAAAGAGTTTAACAACAGACTTAAAAATTGACTCATTTTACATCTTACTATAGTCCTCAATATTAATGTAATAACACACAAACAAATATTTTCATTTGAGATTATTTTAGAAGTTAATAAACCAAGTGCAATTTTAACCACAGCTGGGCGTCAACAACTTGCAACCTAGTAAGAGAAGTAAAAGAACAAAACATGTTTCCTAAGTGTATTGGTAATTCATTTCTCCAGAAAACTTAGAAATTCTCTCTGGTCTGTTAAAAAGTGCAAGTTTAAACTGAATTCTAGGAGTGTGTTACTTAGATAGTCTTCAAATATTATTCCACAAAACTTTTATCCTGACTTAACCACTCTCCCCCTTTTTAAATAGTCCTCTATAAAAGAGGAGTTACTTTACACGGTTTGGCAATAAATGTGAGCTACAGAACAGATTGTAGACACCTGATTGTAGTTTTCAGGTTTGTTTGCAAAGATTGAATGCTCCAGGCATTTCCATTGAGAAGCCTTGCATCAGATGATTACTTCAGTGCCTGTGAAGCTGATGGACCTGTGAATCTGCCCTTTTATCTTCAGTGAAAATTGGTGTGAAACAGCTCACTTCAGTTGAGCAATTCTGGATAACAGCCCATTGATTCTACTGGATTGCTTACTCTTTTTCTGTAATACACCAGAAGTTATTTGATTGCCTATCATTAAGTGCTAAGAAGGTGTAAGGATGTTGGATTATCAGATCAAAGTCCTACATAAAACTCAGAGACGAGGTCCCAAGAAACAGACTGACCCACAGGTCTGATGTTTCAGAGTTATAAAAATTCATACAGGTATGACCCCCAAATTTACAAACCTAATGAGATTCCTAGTGGGTATCACAGAGTACAGGGTACTGTCAGGGTGCAGACGTGCTGCTTTGGGTACGATTTGTGAATGAGGGTGCAAGGCTGAGCACAATCAAGTAGTTGCATGGACAACTGCAATTAAATTCCACCCCAGGTTTTTGATTACCCTCAAGGATATCCTGCTGATCTGAAATTATCAGGTTTTTCCATGAACATTGAGTGAGTCAAAGAAATTTATGTCCATATAGATACAACAGATGCTGACTCATCATTGCTCCACTTTTCTTCACATATTGAAGTGTTTAAAGCTGCTCTGCAATGACTCAGTTATACTTGTATTCGTCTTTTACCCATGGCCACACAGAACCAATGTTCCTGTCTCCTCCTAGTACTACCAGGAACCAAAGTAGACCAAATATGTCCATCCTTCAGTGAACTGCAATACCTTAAAAAATGAAATTAGCATTAAAATGAGACATGTCAAAATTTGGGTTTTTCCCAATTCTTCTAAATATTCATATCACCATCAATAATGGTGATGCCAGTTCTGGTGATGCCAATTGCTCAGGAAGAACAATTTATTCCATTCCATCAATCAGATGCTGGCAAAATCACAGCTACTTCTGTAAAAGTACTTTGCTTTTTTACAGGAGAGATTCATTCCCACAAGTATAGTAAAAAAATAAAGAATTAGGAACCTTCATTTTTTGAGTCTCTAAATTAGAGTTTTATGATACTTGATTTCCTGCCTCCCTGCTGTTCACTGGAATCTTCATTCCAAATTTTTCTCAGGAGTCTTAATCAGACCATTTCAATAGTTAAACAGCTAAGAAGAAGACTCAAAAAAAGTACCAAAGATGACCTGGTGGTAACCACCACTAACTCATGGAAAATATTTAGAAAAAAGCTGCAGTTTCAGAGAAAAGTAGTTGACAAACAACTGGGGAAGGAAGAGGGGGAGTTGGATATATATTTGTGAATTCTTCTTTGAATTTTACAATTATCCAAGTTTTCAAAGCTAACAAAAGGTTTTGAAAGCAGTGCTAGAAGGCTCACTGGGTTTTGGAAGTTTTCTTTTGCCTGATTTGTACAGATTTGAACCCAGGGTCTGCTGCCTCTCAAACCTGACAAACACATTGTGATATATCCAAGTATTATTCTCTATTGCTTTAGGGCATAGCAATGATAGTCTAAATTTTCCCAGATTATAATACAAATTTTTATTAACTACTTTCTTCACTAAACAGTGGAAGTATTTTTAAGTCGAAACAGAATGAAAGCATGTATCTGTGAACATAGTAATCCTGAAGATGAAGTAGTAACCAACATCACAGAAAAAGTGAAAGAACTAGAAAAAACAGGTTCTCATTATAAATCAGAATCTACTTTTAAAAAAGGAACTGGGTATTAAAAGATCACTATCTCAACTTTGGGAGCATTGAGAAATGTTCACTACTATTTTATATTGCAGGTACTTTTATCTGATACATGCCCTCCCACGCAAATAAAAAAAAAATATTAGTAGTGTAACCTTTCTCTTTGCCCTGCAGAGAATGCCATTATTCTCTTCCTTCTGATTTTTGTGAACTTGGAATTCGATTTTAAGAAAAATAGAAAACTTTCTCATTAAATAATATTATTTAAATGCAAGAGAGACATGAATGAGCTCTAATGGTAGTCACTACATGACTTTTCTATAATTATTTGAAAAAAAACCACTTCCTACTAAATTTCTAAGGCAGGATAAATATACTTTAAATTCTGCTGAGGGAAATAATTAAGCAAAGTTGAAAACTTGCACCTAATTTTCAGGGTGCTGCTGTGAGGGCTGATTGACATGCTTTTCTCATCAGAATTAAATAGAGAAAAAAACGCCAAACTACTTGGGGCACACGCTGCAGTTTTGTGTTTTCCCACTCGGTGGCAATGATTCTCTCTCTTTCCTTCCCAGTTCTGTGCTTCCTCTCAGCTGCTCCTCTGCATTCTGCAGCCTCCATTCAGAAGAACAAACAAGGGAAAAGTCACAGTTTTTCTTTACCTTAAATATCAAAGATGGCAAAATGGAGGTTTCTGTTAAATGAAAATTTATTTTATAGTTCACTTGTCAGAGAAAATATGTTCTTTGATAGGAATTTTTTTACCAGTTTTATCCCACTCTAGGGCACGGGTCAGTAGCAGTATATAAAGTATTAACTACGAGCAAGTTTAGCAAGTTTACTGGACTTTATAGCCCTTGACAGAATAATGCAAATAATAATAAATACAAAAAAGTCTTCAGCAAATTTACAAGGCATCACAAGAGTATTTCTACCCATAATTGTCTTCTATTTTCTTTCTTTCTTCCTTCTTTGTTTGTTTGTTTGTTTGTTTGTTTTTGCTTCCCAACAGCAGGAATAAACCTATGTGCCTGGCATTACTTGCTCTGCAGATAACATACTGGGGAAGAGGTCTAACTGTGCTGGTTCACCAAATGCATCTCTGCAGAAGCTGTAGCCAGGTGCAACGTGGTCTTTCACAACACTTTCAGACCTTTCAGCTTTTGCCAGAGTCCATGAGGCTCCCTTTGCTGGATCAGACATAGAGAGAGCTGCAGAGAGGGCATCAGGCTCTGGGGCACACACGGCTTGGGAGCACTGCGCCACAAAAGCATTTCATGTCTCCCACACAGCAAGCACAGCTGGCACTTGAGATAACAAGTCCAGGCATGGTAGGAAAAAATATCTTTGCTTAAGGGGTAGAGAATGTTTGAAAGACAGGCTTAAGGTTCATAAGACTCAATTCAAGTCGGTAACAGCCTAGAAGCACTGGCTGTGGAGATGGTGGTGAGTTGTGGCAAGTCATGACTAAATAGTAAGGATAGAATTGAAGGTAGTAGTGAACAGTTTTCATAGTTTCTCCTTTCAGAAAGTGGTTCAGTAACATCCCCGCTATCCCTGCCCACACAGGAGTAGCAAGTGGGGGGAGGAAGGCTGCCCTGCTGTCTCTTGCTATGCCACTGGATTTTGGAGGAGGATGAATTGAAACATCTTTGTAAAAGGAAAAAAAAAGGAACAAAAAAGGGTTGGGAGGTGGGGGGGGGGGGGAGATGGGACAGTGGGGACAGCGCACTGGAGTTGCAGTGAGAAAGAATGCAGTGACTGTAGAAGATTGGGGGGAGAATTAAAAATTAGGTTATTTGTGCTCAAGCAGAGCACAGCAATGTTTTCAAACTCATGTCTTTTAGACTTCATCTGTTCATAGATTGTAGTTCCCGTAATTCAGACATCATTTTGGTTTTCCATTTTGGTTCTACATTTTGATATGAGAAGAGGCTGGGTAAGAGAAACTAGAGTCTAGAGAAAATACATAATTAACTAGAGGAAAAGGGGGACAAGGGGAAAGGGAGATAAGCTTCTGCTCAACTTAGTACACCTCTGTGGTCTGTATTTGAAACAGTAGAATATGAGCATGTGTATTTTTGAGGAAGAGAAAGGAAAGGATGGGAAGGGAAAGAGTGGGGAATGAGTACCTCACTGCTCTGTTCAGCTGCAGGCTGCCCTGCTGTTGCTGAATGCCAGCATAAGAAGTGCCCCCTGTGTGGGTTGACTGGAGAATCTCAAGCTGATGCCCTTGTGGGCATGAAATTAATCTCAAGAGTAGCTTGAAAAGAGTAATGGTGCGGTGAGAAAGGCTAAGAATGCAAGAGCCTGGAAACTTGGTATATTCTGTAGCATAAACACTAACAGATACACCCAATGGGAGGCAAAAGAGGGAACTTCCCAGGGCCTGCCAGGTCAGTTATTTGCCATAAGACAAGGCATGGACAAGTGGCCAGTATAACATTTCCTATCAGCTTCAAGTTTGAGAGTTAATTCTGTTCACAAAAGAACTGCGTATTTAAATACTATGAACTTGCCATCTCCCAAAAAAATATAATTTCAAAACTATCGCACATCCTAACTTTTGTTGAATTGAACACTGGGGAAATCAAGATTAATGCATAGTATTGTCTGTTCATTGAGTGTACAGTCTGAGAGAGCTGAAGAGGGAGTTCAGGGAAGACTACACAAAACGAGGCAACTGTACATAACACTTTTCATGAGTATTCTCCCAGCTTTCAGCCTTTTGCCATTCAGTAACATCCTGAGCCAGGGATGACTGCAGCATATGCAGAAGTTTTCAATGGATTTCTGTCATGGGGAGTTCTCCTGCTGAACCTCAGGAGACTATTAGTATTCACAGTAGCCTGACAAGGAGTCTTGCAGCTCACTCTCACCTTTTTAATGATGGTTGAATATTTGCTATGAACTAATTTTATTTCTTGTCAAATAGTTCTTCTGCTCAGGATTTTTCAAGGTTGCATCATGAGCAGCAAAAGTTTATGTCGTCCCACATATTTTAGCTTTTTTTGACCGGATAATAAAAAATACAAGCCACTTCTCAGAATCTGAATACCATCTCTTTGTTCCTAAAGCCCCAAACTTATTTAGGTTTTAACTTTTCTAGACATTCTGTAAAACTGAAATTAGTTTAAATTGTGGCAGTTTTTCTAAACTGTAATGCAAATCACTTCAGTCTGCAGTGGGCCAGAGTCTGTTTTCTTTATGACTGTCAGCTGATTCACACTATACATGGAAATTTTACTCCACATGGAAGACCCCACCGTGGGAAGACCCCACTCCTCTTATCCTCCTTCATTACTATTTCCTTTATTTATTTACTTCTTTTCCTCCTCTGAAAATAGGTGCAAGTTTCAGGACTATAGTCTATTTTCAGGCCATTTCAGTCAGTTTCCTGCTCTAGGCTGACTCTTGAATGCTCCAATCAGCCACTGGTTGTGTAAATTTCCATCCCCAAAACTGAAATGTCACCATGTCCATTACCAGCCCAATCTAGGAAGTGCAGTGCCCCACTGAATATATTGGTATAACATATTCTCGAGAGCAATGCAGACTCAGTTCTGCAGTATTATTCCTTCCCGTGCATCCATCTATTTTATTTAGCATATATACCATGAATCCCAAAAGGATCCCATGAGCACTTCTAGTGTGGAATTCAATCTTGCAATCTAGTACAGTGTTCTAAAGATGACTTGAGCAAACAGTGGTGTTATAATTTTGGAAAGCAAAGCAATCAATGAGGGCCAAATAGTGGTAAATACACTGGTGTCCTTGCACAGTCCCAAAAGGACAAATATTGTGTACGTTCCCCAAGCAGTGGAGAAAAGTTGTGGAAGAAGATTAGGTCACCAACTGGATTTTTTTTGGTTGGTTGGTTTGTTTGTTTTGTTTATTCTGGTTAGATACATTCTAGTTTGAATAAATATTTTAATGCCCTGTGGTTTTTGCTGAATACTAATTATCCATGGGGGCAATGAGTGCTGCATAAGAGGCTATTTAGAACTTACATTATGTCTTTGATGCAAATAATAACATTTTATACCAACCTTCACTAAAGTGTGATTTTTGTACTAAATTGTTTTAATGTTTTGGCTTTAGATAGTGATAGTAGTAGTTAGGAATTTATTTAATAGTTTGTTCTTAAATTGAAGAGGCAATGACCATTTAAACCTACTCTTTAGTTTTTGTTGTTTTACTGGTCTTTTATTTACAATAACATGTCAGCCAGTAATATTTAATTTCTTAGTACTCTCAGACACTGGACCTTGTCACAAGGAAAATGAAAAATGATTAGTCCACTGTTTTGACAAGCAAGCACCAGATATTTTATTGCTAAGAAAAACCTCTTTTTCTGAATCTGACAGTTAGACCCAAACATATCGACATATTCTAGTGTTGATGTGTGTGCTTTTAAAAATCTGCACATATTACTATTCCCTTCAGTTTTACAGGTACAAATACAATTTTCTGGAGTTCTGCTGTTAAGATCTGATTTTTATGATTATTAGAGAGATGCCTCTACCCAAATTAAGGTGCAAACTACACCATAGGCTGAAGTTAATGGTATGGATTTTAGTTAAGTAAATACGAGGAGCAGAGAGATAGAAGGAAATAGAAAAAAGCAGGGGGATTAAGTAGAAAGATATTACTATCCATGGATCCAGACAGTGTCTTATTGGTCTTCTATTCTTAGTGGTGAGGATGAGGTCACTCTAAACTTCTCCCCACTTATAAATTTTAGCAAACAAAGGAATTAATTCTCATTGGGTACATAGTTCTCTTATTCTATTGGTTAAATAATTCCCTTGTTCCAATGCTAATTAGTCCCATGCTCAGTCTTCCTCTTCTTTTGAGTCAGTGGGCTGTGTCCTCTCCCTGCTGGACTCAATCAGAGCTGACTGCAGCACAGTTGCTGAGTTGGCTTTCTTTGTGGATTCTTTATGTTCATAATCAGTGCTCCCCCAGCTTGTTTACCTCTTCCTAATTTGAGTTAATAGTACCACCTTTATCTCATCCCAAGTTCCAGTCAGGCAGCTCAACTTAATGCCCAAAAATCCAGGAATTCACTGAGACATATTCAGAATGGGCTGTGTTTTGGTTGTCACAGATGAGCAGCTGCTTCTTTATATAGTTTGTCATAGTGGGCAAAGTCCTTCAGTAATCACAACACTGAGGCAATTATGACCTTTTCAGCCTTACAGCTGCTTCCTGACCACTTAGTGGAGCAAACCCTGGGAGATGGGTTTTGAGCATCAGCTGTGCTTGGGAGCCTGTGAAATTGGGTACAGAGCAGCTACAAATGTCATAGTGCTTCTAGAGCCAACATGGGTCCAGAGGCGCTGTGTGCCTGCACTGCCCTGAGCAGGAGCTCTGGTGTTAATGAGGCCTGTGGATTCATGCCAGCACCTACCCAACACTGCCCCCCTGGACCTGAAATGATTAAAAAAAGGATGGCAAGAAAGCTGCATGGTGCCACACAGTCAGCAAGAAGCTGTAGGAGTTCATTAGCTCTCATCAAGGTCTGATTGGGCTTATTAACTGCAGCTCAGCACCGCATTTCTTCAGTTCCTGGTGTGTGGGTTGTAGGTACAAGAAATCCTCTGCAATCTGAAAGTTCAATGGTTATTTTAATAAGAGAAAATTCTTATTTTTGCAAGATCCTGAGATATTTCAGACTTAAAATCACTCTATATGAGGCTGTCCCAAATTAATTCCAGCTGAGTGGTATGTCTTCACCGCATAACCTTTTTGCTAATCTCTACAGTGATACCTCTGCTCCAGCAATGTTCACCCAGCCTCTCAGTTTGTGAAGTTTTAAGACTCCACATGATGCCCTATTTCCCTATTTGGTGCATAAACAAAACATGTGAAGATACCATAATCATTAACACAAGAGCAAGAGGTTCACCATGCTGAAGAGGTGTAAGGTCCAAAAGCACATGTACAGGCGTTTTAACTATAAATGTGGCAACAGCTTCACTGGGAAAAATAGAAGCCTCCAAAAAGCAGAGGTGACAATCAAATCTTCAGTTACAATCTGTTGGTAACAAGACACTGGAAACACACAAGCTCCACAAAAGACTTAGAAAAACAAATTAGGAAGTACCATTTCCCATAAGTCTCTTTGGAGTATTGTTAATCATTTGGAAAACGAAATTGGGATTTTGACAACAGTTGTGAAAAGCGCTTATGCTAGAAATACGAGCCACAAAAGTGGCTAGAGCAAAACAAAAAGAGGAGTTTTAGATTATAAAAGAAAAGGTTCAAGACAGTATTAAGTACATGATGTTTGGATATACCTCTCAAATACAAAGTAATTTACAATAACAAGACTGAACTTGAGGAGGCTGAAAAATGCCATGTGACAATTTTACTGAAAGAATTGTTTCTGCACAGTAGAATACAATAAAACTGATTCTGCCAGGCCCAATTCAATGCTGTTATGTGCCCTCAAGGCACCATTTATACTCCAGTAAAGGGAATTTGCGCATTGAAAATGATTATGTCCTTAAATCACAAAAATCCCCTGCATTTTGTACTTGCAAAGCTACAAAATGACTAATTCAAGACTCCTGCACAGAAAGTTTAGCAGTTAGTATTTTTCCCTCTCATCCCAAGGATGTGTTTCTGGGTTGGGACTTTTTTTACTTAGGATCTTTGAGAAAGAAAGCCCTTTGAGGTAACGAAAGATCATTTATCAAAACAAAAGAAGAGTCTTTAATGTGTTACTCTTTAGCTCTATTGTAAATGTAGTGGCCCATTCCAGATCAGTTAACTTCTTCATCCGCTTAAAAAGAAATTTCAAATAGTGCAAATCTCAGATTCTGCCAAAACTCCATGTTCGGTTTTTTTTTTTTTTTCTTATTTTGACTTGCCAGGGGTTTGTGTTTGACTTGTTGCCACCAATAAAACTATTCCTCTTTCTACAATGGGCTCTCTGGGAATGGTGTGGGAAAGCTAATCCCATTACACGGCTCCCAAGTTCCCACTCAGTGGTGACCCAGGAGCAGCAGCTTATCAGGCACTTGGCAGAGCTGTCAGCTGGTCAGCTCAAGAGGGATATTCTTCTTTGAGAAGTGAAGCAGGCCAGCAGGAACAGTAGGAGGGGTTTGTTTGTTTATTTTAAGTAAATAGAACAACAGGGAACTTCTACATCCTTGACCTGAAAGTCATGTCCTGTAAATAGAAGACATTAATGGTAGAACGCAGAACGGCATCATTAAAACACTGGTCAGATGAGTTAATTAATTTATAATCTACAGATGAGAAGAGTCTCCCTAAGATGCTGTGTCTTGTCACATTTCCTGTGACTCTCTCTCTTTCCAGTAATTCAGATTATCCAAGTACTTTCCTAGGTGTCTCTTAAAAGAATAGTTTTCCTTCAGGGAAGTTGTTTTCAGATTCAATGATGCCTTCATAATTTTGCTCCTAGTGGTGGGCATCCTGTGATACCTCTAGCCACATGGCCAAGGTCTCCTGATGATATTGAAGGAAAGATAAATACCTGGAGAACAATTTCTCTTTTTTTTTTTTGCTAAGATGGAAACAGTGGTAGTGTTGCCTGAGGATGGGACCTTGCTTCGCCATTTAATGAGATAAAAATTTGGTGGGGAGGGACAAGATTATCCATAGAAACATTAAAAAATTCATGGGAAAACATGTAAGAGTATCTTGGTTTTGGGGAGAGCAAGATTAATACAGAAGAAGAGAAAAATGTGATTTTTTTTAGTGTAACTGTGCGTTTGACTTATGAAGCCATCTCTGCATGAAGGGGAGGCTGCATCTGTCTTGCAAGCAGTACTGTTCTCCAGAAGCCCAAGCACTGCAGATTGAAATAGAATAGAATCCCAGATTGAGCCTAACTCCAGTCTTATTAGTGTTGATGTCTTAAGTGATTGTCTTAATTGTTCAATTAAAGCAAAATATTATCTGGTTGTGGCTACAAAATACCACACTGTATCAGAACTCGGAAAAATTCAGATTCTGGTTATGGTGCTCGTGGAAATATTTTTATGTGCAGTTCTTACTATTATTTCCCTGATATTCTCAGTATTTCTCTTTTACCTCAATGTAATTATAATGCTTGTATTCAGGAGACATAAACCAAACTGTGCTCATGAGAGTTTTGAATGGCCCAGTGATGACAGCCTAACCAGAAAGTATAGTGGTCTAAAGTGTCATTTAGAGAATGGCCCTCTTAAATTCTTCTGTAAGAGTCAATGCATTATTTATTTCTTTTTAAATCTCCTTTATTTTAAGCAATTATATTACTTGAGCAGCTCCTATTCCCTAATGTACTTCTCAAGATGAGCCAATCTTGAAAGCTACGAGGTGTCATCTGTTCCCAGTGCCAGTGATGACACTGAGGAAGCTCAGTGATTCCACAGACCAAGGACTCTGCATTGAATTGTCATTCAGCTATAGTTTGATATTTGTTTGTCTACGTAGACTTTTAGTCAACGGCATAGCATTCCATGATTCTGACTTTCTGAGGGTTTTTTCCCATTTTTGGTTTGTTTTATTTTGTGTCATTTTGTTGTTGTTGTTGTGTACTCAGTATTTAGACCACGTAGCAGAAAAGGCTAACAAAATGAAGCTGTCTTAAGAAAATTGGGGTGTGCCCCCTAATACTTGCTAACAGAAATAAGGATGCTGAACTAGATAAACATGATCCGTGTTTTAGTTTTGCAATTTTTTAAAATTGCCTGTTACTTCATTGCCCAAGGTCAGTCTTGTCAGACAAGTGGACCAACAGTTCTCTAGAGTAACATAAAACCATTAAGTTGCTCTTTGATCTTGCACCTTCTTTAGAGCCTTTTAATCAATTAACCATGAAGCTACTCAGCTTATTTCCTGCACATAAAACTACTCTGGTCTAGCTGACACATTACTACATTATAGATCAAAGATTGAAGGAAATTTCACATCCAGCCAGGATAATTATGTGGAATTTTTCTGAATCCATTATATACATTTTCATGCCTCAAGTGGATGAAAACCAGCATTTTGATCTAGAACGAATTAAAGGATTCATGTGTATTTTAAAGATTGGTTAAATGGGTTTGTGCATGATTGACCTTACACAAGGTGTGGATAGATTTCATGGAAATGTTACTGAGCCTCAAATGTCCATCTGTGCTTTGAAAGTGATCACTATTGATAATAATAGGAAACATGATCTGTTGTAACATAAGCACTGATCTCTTGCTTAGGATACCTTTAAATAAAAAAGATATTTTAAATATTGAATGTATTGTAATATGATACAGATCAAAATCCTCTTAGCTCAGGAGTAAAATTTTGATAACAGAAAGAATTGTGGGTTTAAATTCGTGTAGGGCCACATTTCTGTGTTCTTATTTGTGTTCATAAAATGCTTTTTTTATCAAGAATTAGAGATACTTTCAGTATTATGTTGTTAAAGTTTTGTGACTGTTTATACTTTTATTTTCTAGTTATATGGGAATGAAGATGTGTCAAGATAAATATTCCATTCTTTCTGGCCAAACACTGGAATACACAAACAACTTCAATCAGCTCTTCATTTGAGCTTCTCCCTTAAGTGAGACAGTGTTACCCACACTGGGCCAGAGGAGCAAAGCATCTGCTCATTCAGATTTTGCTTGAGGCATACTTTGCACAGCTGCTTCTTGTGGGACTGGTTTGTTCCCCTTCTGCCTGCTGATGCTGAAAGCAAAGATGGCCTGGCCCAGATAAGAGCATCACCTGGTGCAGGTGCAGTGGTAACAGGTAGAAATACCAAGAGCCAGCATGATTTCTGAGCAAAAATATGGCCCAGTGAAGAAGCAATTTTGAAAGAATCTGTGTTATGAAATGAAAGTGTAGGATATTCTTCACAAAAATCACCTTATTCCCTGAAGACATATCTTGAATTTAGGCTCATTAGACTTAGAAGCAGGTAGGAAATGGGAACTCTTAGAGCTTCTGTAACTCACATTCTTTTCACTGCTAAGTTTTAGCCACGCTCTCTTTGCAAATCCCTATTGATTTTTCTGAATGTCACACTTCCCTTAGCTAAACCGATCCCTGCTGATATTTGTCTTCTTCCTTTTAAGCGGAATTAAAAGTGAATGAACAAGTTTGTGGATAGCATGGATAAAGTGCTCTTTGATAGATGTACTTCTTGTCTTCTGAACAAAGATGAGTGCATTCAGCTCTTGGTACTAAGGAGGAAATATTTTCCTCAATCTCATTCTGTATAAATCCCTCATTTAAGTCTAAATGGAAATTTACCAGAAAAAGGAAGGATATTTGTGAAGCTTACTTTTACATTTACCACTGCAGTATCTTTTTCTTGTGGATCCAGGATACAGTGGGGTGCTTTCCTTCTGGGATTTGAACAGACACAAAAATCCAAAAGGAGTCAGTAGGCGGTTACACTTAATTTTGAGAGTAAAGCAGGCCAGACTTTAGGTTCTTTGTTTGTTTTGTTTCTACCTCCAGCTATAAATCATCCCAGATTCATCAAACTGTTTGCAAAGCTAATCCAAGCTGGACCAAGTTACAGACTGGACCAAGATGTAGGTTTATAGTAATGTCTGAAAACAGGAAAGACTTTACATCAGAAAGGAAAAACTATCTGGTTTCATTACATGTGGCTTCAAGTTTCATTACAAAAGGTTTTACATGGCTTTGATCCTCTAATTTGGCTAAAACCTGGAAAAAAAAAAGAAGAAGTGATCTCCATGTGCACACAGCCATTTCAGTGCATGCTTGTGACTAAATTAGATATGCTGTACCTCAGTAAACTACAGTGCTGCATTTAAATGCATAGAGTGCAAAGTCAAGATAGATTAGGTCAAACCTCCTTTCTGCCAGCTACCTTGAATTCTTAATTATACCTGCTGCTCAGGGGAACTAAAAAGCCTGAATAAGTTCTTATCCTGAAAAACAAACAAAAAAAAGTATGCACTTTCACCCTTATATATCCATGTATATATATACACACACACACTGAAGATTTTACAAGAAGAATCTTTCTTATGGAGCCACAATTAAGTCAGTCTTTAAGAGAGAGTACTAAAGAAATTACTTCAAGAAATGACTTCACTAGAAGTAGTTTTACTACAATAGTACTCAATTTTATTTTTTGTTTACAGACCTCCTGTCTTTCATTTTTGTGTGCTGTTGCTGAAGAGGAATTGCCAATTCTCTTTGTTCCCCTGGAGCTTGGAGCGCAGCACTGAAGAGCAATCTCCTTTCCCACAGATTCTCAGCATCAGTTCAATGGGGCAGCAGGGCAGAGATGAGCAAGAGGGGCACAAAGTAACACAAGTGATTGCTCCACATTTCCATACCCAGGTTTGGTGCCCTGAGAACTCCTTTTGTTTTAGCTGATAGGAGTCACAGTGGCTCCAGGCCAGCTAAGTTGGATTTACAGCTGCTTTGCTTCACTGAAACAGCATTAAGCGGCTTAAATCAACAGTGAATCTGGGCCTAGATGTCTTAAATCTTTAATATTTTCTTCTGTCTCATCTAAGATGGTTGTTTTCCGGAATTTCACAAGCCTGTTAATTACCATATGAAATTCAAAGGAACTGAGATCACTTCTGCTAAAAGAACTCATTCCCAAACAGATCTTCCATGTCCGCATGAAGTAGGATGACTTGTGTAGCTGGTCACTATTTTCTGGACTTTAAGTGTCCTTTCTACAAAAGCTTAAAAATACATATTTGTATTTGTTACCCATAAGCAATAGCAGCAAATTCCGTTGTGAATTCACTGCCTAGAATTTGATAATATTCCTTGTTAGCGTTATTTCCCAGGCATGCATGTCTTACCTATTTGAATGCTTATTTTTTGTTCTCTTAGTAAAAAACCCAAACAAACCAGGCAAACTGGGGCATATTTTCTGTTTGCAGTGTTTGCATGTGATTGCTGAGCAGATTTTCAGTGAGTTCTATTTTCAGTGAGTTCCTTTCAATTAAGCTGGTTACAGTTGCTTTTCAGAATGAAACCTGAGAGGCATCATTCTCCATGGCATGCACAGATTGGGAGTTTTATTACTTTAATGTTTTGACAGCCACAGTTCCCACTGATTGGTACTAGCACTTTGCCATAACAGTTTAATAAATAATACTCGATTTTTAAATACTCAAATGGTAATTATTTTGAGAGTGTTCTTTCCATCACTACATGGTGTTTTAGCCCGATTAGACACCTGAAGTTATCTTAGGGAAGGCACATGCAGGAAGGTGACTGCTGTGACTTTCTGCAAATGGGAAGGAAGATGTGTCACCTGGGAAGGCTGTGGGAATGGCAGGACAGTCAGGGCTGGAGTTGGGTGGGTGGGAAAGGAGAAGCAAGCAGTGTCTGGAGTGCCTGGAGCAGGAGAGAAAGTGTGAATGCCAGTGGCTGCTCTGTGGTTTGTGATAATGAATGATGAGCACTGTTTTGATCACTTGCGACTTAAACCTTTTGCTTCTCACATTTAAGCTGCTTTTCAAAGTTTCTCATTAAGGTTTTTTTGTTTGCTTTTTTTTTTAATTTAGAGCATTAATGAATCTTTTTCGGCAGAGGAGTATGTGCTGTGCCACATGATCTTGCTCGTGGATGTTCTGTGTAGATCTATGGGTCTTCTGTGGTCAGTTTTATTTACTGTTGACAGTATCTCATGTTCTTACCTTTCCTCTACAAAATAAGCATAAAACTACACAAAAATGGGTGAAACATTAGGGAAGGAGAACCAGTGAAAAACAAAACAAAAGAAAACAAAACAAAAGGAAACAAACAAAAAAACAACAACAACAACAAAAAACCCCAACAAAACAAAATAACAATTAAACAAAAAAAAAAAAAAAAAAGAAAAAGAAAGGGAAGGAAAGAGAACAGGCAAACCTCAGACTCTTTAAACTGGCTATTTCCAAACAGCAAGCAACTTCTAAAGCCCAGGTCAGAAGTTACTCCTCTTATTGCTGTTACCATAGCAGAAACACATAAATGTGATTAAATAAATACAGTTAATCAGAAGCAAAAGAAAAAACCCCCAACCAAATTTGCAGTAAAAGCAGCTCAAGTTAACCTAGTCTCAGAGGACTTTGAAAGAAAACATACTTCTAAAGATGTTCTGTGAGAGATTTTAGGCACAGCTGCAGGAAAAAGATGGTATCCTTTTCCTCTCTCTGGAAGCATTAAATCTGTTCTGGAAATTAAACAAAGTCAACAAAGTTTCATAGAAACAACAGATTGAAGCCTAGAATGTTAAAAACGATGAGAAATAAGAAAAATGTCCTGAAGAAAGGCTACTGGATAATTTTAAGGAACTTTAATGTCAGAATAAGCAACCCAGCCACATTAATCCTATCTTTACTTGTCTCTTGTGATAAGGAAAGTATCCTAAAAGGAATTTTAAAAAAAGTATAAGTCGTAGCAGTCAAAACCAGATAACCATCCCATGATGTAAGTCTAAAAATCTACAAAATAAGTAAGTTTATATCACTTTATGGCTGTCAGACTGTTTCAGAGGATCTAGTTTAACATTTTCTGGATTTTAAAGGCCATTAGAATGTTTTATCTCTTTATCTGTATGTATAACCTTCTTCTTTAAGGCAGGTCTTCTGATGCCTCTACAAATGTTACTGCATATCTAAAACAGGAACAAAAAAAAATAAGTCTCAATTTTCTATATGTAGCATAGGGCAGTGATTGAGAGTGCTGAGGCTCGATGTGTAGAACTAGAGGAGTTTCCCTCTAACCTGGAATGAAATAAAAAGATGGAATTGTAAAGACCAGAAAACACTACTCAGATCAGCATTCTGAAATAACGTTGTGGATCTGGGAGGCAGTTTTAAAGCCTGTTCCCATGGCTGAGCAAAATTCCTGCAGCACGGGTGTCATGCTGTAGAGCTGGAGTGTATTTGCTGGGACTGTGGATAGCCAGGAGTCTTGCTGTTCAGTGAGATGACTGCTCTTTCTCAGCCTGACAAATGACATCCAGCTCTGACAGAATACTTCTTCTTTGCTGGCCATCACCCCTACGGACACTGGCCAGAACAGCAGCAGCAGGAACAAACCCTCCAACTCTGATCTAATCACATGGAGCCCAGGAGACTAGTGAATGGAGCTGTTAACTCTGTGTTTAGTTTGCTTTTTCCATCTGTGTTTTATTAAACTGAGAGCAAGATTTATTCACTTTTTTTAACATCAGCATCTGCTGGTGTCCAAAATGATGGCTGATGTTAAGGTATACATACAGAGTTTAACCTGGCTGAGGGCCAAAGAGGCCTATGATTTCCAAACTAGACAATTTATTTACAGAAGGACACTAAATCCCTCTTTTCTAAAATATTTTAGAAAGGATGAGCATGACTTCCCACTCTCCCAGGAACACAATACATTGGGAACACAGTGAAAGAGCAGGCTCTCCAGACATGCAGGCAAACACTTCAGTTTTACTGTCCTCCTGACAGCCCCTACATAGTCACAACTACCAATGATTTTCTGATTTCTGCTCCAGGAATCTTAAATAGATTGGAGGTACCAGCTCTGTCTATAGATACTTCTAAAAACCAAGAATCCTGAATGGCTCAGCTGGTGAACTGCACTTCATGGGAACTGAAATTATGTGCCAGGCTCTCCACTGTAAGGTGGGATAGCTGAAGCACAGACAGCCGCATGCCTAATGAGCTACTGCACGAATAACACTTGCTTCCAAAGGAGAAGAAAAGAACCAAAAGATGGGATTTTGAATTGCTTTGGAAAGATACACTTTTGATCAAATAATATGGTTAACTCAAGACAGAAATATCAAGTGTATGTTTGTCAGAATTGTAAAGGGTTTTTTAAAAAAATGTAAGTTTCAAGCAGCAACAGATAAAGCTCCCAAAATAGAGCTTCAAAACAAACAGCCCCCAAGACTTCACAGTTTTCCAAATCTTCTGTGCATTTTCTTCTTAGCAGGGAGCTCCTTTTTGTAATATACCCCTCTCTCTCTTATCTCTTAGTCATCACCTTAGTCACCACATCTTAGTCATCCTCTCGTCAAAATTAACATGGTGACAATCCACTTTATTGCCTTGCTCCCATCCCTGCAAGTACGCTATGGATGACTTGGTCTTCCAGACTTTTTGTCATTTCCAAAACCTCTGCATGCTCCTCTTTCAAATCAAATGCCTTCATAACATCATGAGTGTCATATTGTGGCACCTAGACATATTACACATTGTATCAGAATGATTCTTGTAATACTAAGGCTTTTGGTGTCCCCCTATGGCAATAAAAAGTATCCTGAAGACAAAACTTTTACTACAATAGATCTTATGAAATTAACTCAAAGTTTGTTCATAGCCTACCATTGGTTTGCTTAGAACAGAGTTTTTATCCCTTGAATATCCATTTATCCCAGAAAAGTTAACACAGACTGCAGAATCTGGTTCCATGTGTGATAGCTGCTGTTCTGAATTGACTTGCAGTGTTAACAAAAGAGCAATGTCTTTAGTTAGCTTTATTCAAGAATGGTCTTTTTTCATGCTCTTTCACAATTTTGTCATCTGTTAGATGACAGTAAGAGCTGTGCAGTACAAATTAGGCAGCATTCATGTGTTTTCTCTTTTTTACAGCTTTTAAGAACACTGGCAAAAATGATGGAATCTTCGTTTTATTTTTCTTAGTTTCTAATGAAAGAAGGATTCTAATTGTATGCTGTGCTAAACTGAAGTGAGAACTTGGCCATGATACTGAGTCATATCCTTCAGATCCAGTGCATTTTATGGATTTTATTCAATACATTAAAAGCAGACTGTGTGACAGTGATTTCTAGAGGAGGTAGCAGACACAAGAAGAAAAACCTAATCCCTAAGCTGTGTTAAAAGCTGCATGACTTATGTTTTTGAATGAGCACCTGTGTCTGGAGTGTTCTGCAAAGAACTAAATTCTCCACTGTGGCAGTGATACTTAAAGTGACAGCTCCTTCATATCCCCATTTCCCTTTTGGGGGACACAGGGACAAGGCAGCTTATAAGAGCAGCATTACAAGATACTAGATTTAGGTATTAGAAAGGTGTTAGGGTGACCCATCCCATTGAGGGAGTTACCTCTTGTCATGCACAGTGGCACTCTGTGATGCTTCAGGATGCATGAGGTGCTGAGAAAGGGGGGAAGGAAAGCTCAGGCACCACTTGATGTGGGTGCCTTGTTTTTCTTTAGAGGGGCAGGTGACAAAGCTGGGTTTGGTTTTGGGGTGTTGGGAGCATTTCTTTCCTTCCTTCCTTCCTTCCTTCCGACACTTCCGACACTTCCGACACTTCCTTCCTCCCTCCCTTTCTTTCTTTCTTTCTTTCTTTCTTTCTTTCTTTCTTTCTTTCTTTCTTTCTTTCTTTCTTTCTTTCTTTCTTTCTTTCTTTCTTTCTTTCTTTCTTTCTTTCTTTCTTTCTTTCTTTCTTTCTTTCTTTCTTTCTTTCTTTCTTTCTTTCTTTCTTTCTTTCTTTCTTTCTTTCTTTCTTTCTTTCTTTTCTTTCCTTCTTTCTTTCCTTCTTTCTTTCTTTCCTTCTTTCTTTCCTTCTTTCTTTCCTTCTTTCCTTCTTTCTTTTCTCTCTTTCTCTTTCTCTCTTTCTCTTTCTCTCTTTCTCTCTTTTCCATCATTCTATTCTATTCTATTCTATTCTATTCTATTCTATTCTATTCTATTCTATTCTATTCTATTCTATTCTATTTTTCTGCTTCTGCTTGGAGACCACAGAAGGTCCCTCTGTTGATGACAAGATCACCAGTAGCTGCCAGTATTGCTTGAATACCACTGCAAAGTTCATCTTTCTCTGTCAATATGAGGACAGAAAGCAATCCAGCTCCAGATGCAGTGACGTTGAGCTCCAAGAGATCTTTCCATACCCAAGAATATTGTTTTAGGAGTGTTAGGCAAAAACATCTTCTTTCTCCTCAAAACTATCCCTATTTACAGCAGATTTTTTAGCAGTCACAGAAAGTGCAAAGAAGCCCTCAAACCAAAGGCTGTTTCACTGAATATTTAGACAAATTCTAAAGTAGACTAAGTAAAATAAACACAGAATTATTTGTAAAAAATATATTAGAGGAAAAAAACCCCTGGTTAAGTATCATCCCATCCAATTGCTTAAATTTAAAATACTTAGTCAAAGATTAGTGAAACCGAATCCTTCTAAAGAATCATATTGCTAGAACAACTGTCAAATTGCCATTTTTATAACCACTTAAGTATTAGGATAGACTCAAATTGTCTTTTCCTGCAGTGTAGTGTAGTTATAAGTAGTTTTCTTAGTTTTGGTATAAGTTCATCTGAGTTCATAATGCACAGACATTTTCAGATGTCACTGCCTCTAGTTGTAATTATCCTAAGTCAATTCCTTCTTCAGATTTTCAGTAAGGAATACACTAGATTTAGGGTTGGGTTTTATTCTGTTTTTTTACCAAATATTCTTTGCAACAGATGTTTAATTAAAGGCTGCTAGACAATTTAAACTTCTCAGAAGAATACAAATAAAAGCTGTTAATGAAGTAAATATCTGTTTAATTTACAAACATCAGTAGCATTACTGATATCAGTCCAAATATGACAAAGCACACTGCATTACACATGTACATCTAACTTTTTTGTAAAAAAAATAATAAAATAAAATTGAAAAAACATCTGCATTTTTACAGGGTACCCTGGGTTTTACTGAAAGAAGAACACAACCCACTATTGATTACCAGTTCTACATTATAATTTAGCAGCAACATGTTAACATGGGGAACATTAGGGGCAGTAGAGTAGTTTTATTATTTGGGGAAAATCACAGTTTTTGATAGCACAGCCTTTTCTTCTTTTTTATAAAAAAGGTAAAGAGCTCCATAGGAATATTAATTTATAAAGATCTATCTTCTAATGGAATTTTCTACACGCCATCTTATTTTCTTTAAGTACTGTATATAGGGAAAATTAACTTCTCTACAATTGCCATCTAGTGTAAAGACATTTTCTGTAATATATTACAGGTTCTTGGAAGGTGTCCTGAATATCTGTTATCTGTGAAACCACAAATTGTCACCACTTTCTATTCAGTGACACCAAGTGGTCAGATTCTAAGGAAAAGGAAAAGGGAATGGAAAGGAAAAAACAGACTGAAAACATTTACCCCAAGACGACATGCTACGTTAGTTCTATTGCAAAAAAATCCTGATTTTTAAGTCCTTTAAAAAAAATTACAAAAATACTGGGACAAATATAAATTAATATATATTAAAGCATTGAAAAACAGTAAAAGGGATGGCCTAAAAGGGTTAAGTACAATGTACTTTGATACAATAAATATTTCTCAATGAAACCCAATACTGTATAGACCTGTTTAGAACTCATAGAAACAGAAATCCATATTATACTAATTTATCCATCAATAATCTATTTTATCATCCCCGGAACATTTATATTACAAAAAATTAATACTGTAAAAGGGAAGATAAACACTTTTTTATGCTTCTTTTGCTAACACGCTGACATAAAAGTACACATCAACAGGAGATTTCAGGATTATAGTATATTCTTGTATCTCCTATTTCCCATTCATTAAATGAGACCCCATCTTCTCAAGATGTTTAATAATTCCAAAAGACAAAATGTGTTTCAAACAATTGTTATTTCTGTATAATCTGATTCCTTTTGCTCATAAAGCTTCCTCATCCACAGGTAAGTGATTGGTGTGGTCTGTCAAGACAATGAACTAGACTGATACGAAAGTGAAAAAACAAGCCTCGTGTTCTGGTCAGTATTTCATCTCTGAGCTGTTAAGTTGAAAGTCACATGTGTATAGTGTCAGTGTATCTTCAGCATGTTATAAAGAAGAATCCATGTTAAAAGCAGTTAAAGTTTCCCATTTCTGCTGCAATGTTACCAGGTCTTTTTTTTTCTTCAAAGCTCCTCTTGGGTATGAGAAGTCTCAGTTCAAGCACTTGAATCTTTTTTTTTCAATGAAGAAAAAGTCTTTATTCTCATAATAAAAATAAGTCTGTTCTGTATTTTACAATATATTTCAAATATTTCCACTATGAAGCATTAATTAGTCCGACACGGTCGATAAGTATACAACATTTTCAAAAGACAAGTGTGACAGGGACACTTAGGAGGGACAATTTGTACAGCCACACTTCACCACTTTTTCCACCTCGTCCACGAAGGACGAGCCGTCGGTGCACTCGAAGGAGTATTTCCGCCTCTTGCTGCGCAGCGGCCCGCAGCACTGCCCGGCCGAGCACCCGCCTTTACATTCTAGTCTCGAAACCTTCTTGGTCGTCTGGCACGCAGCATACCCTTGCTGCTTTTGGTAGTAATCTCGGACTCGTTCCCCTCGACAAGAGATTTCTGTGGGAAACAACGTTCAAAATAAGAGGCGCGGTTTTGAGGCGCGGGTCGAAGAATGCGTAATGCAGGAAGATGATGTGCTACTATTTGCAGTTGGGATTGGTATTTTAAAGTTCGGCTGAGACTGTGCATTGGAAACTAGTGGTTCTTCCAAATGTAATGCGGTTAATGCTGGGTTTCATTCCCTATACCTCTTATTTTTGGTAAAGCTTATATTATGTATGTGTAAACCATAAATACGAAGCTATTACAATGACAAGAAAATTGGAAGCTTAAATCTTTTCCTCTTTTATAAAAATACATATCTTCTGTTGCTACACTGCTTGCAGCTGGTTCTGTTTACCATAGGGAAATGTATCAGAGAGCATGCAATTTAATTTATTAGACCTGGAGTTTAATATTATTCAAACTCTTATTTAATATAAGTTACATTCCGCTAACTTCATAAATTACTGAGGTATAAAGGCAGCTAAAAATGAGACATCTGCTAAAAGTTCTACAGCCATATTCTTCTATTCACATCTATGTACAATACAAAATAAATGCCATCTGGGGTAAGGGAAAAGAGGGAGAGGGAGAGCTTTGATAGACAAAGGAGAAAGAAAAAGGTAGGGGGAAAAGTCATCCTGTTTTCATCCATCTCACCTGCATAATTCGCTGTGATAAATCAGTTGAAGCTGAGAGGTCAAAAGTAGAGTTTGTGATAAAACTAGGAGCAGAATCATTGGATTTGGCTTCTCAGTTGCAGAAGGTAGAGAAACAATAAATACAGAAAGATATAGCAGGTAAAAGGTAATAGTTAAATATAGTAAAAATGTGTTTTTGAATAAAGGCAAAAAAAAAAAAGAAATGTTTTCACAGCAAAATGTTTGATGAAAAAATCCTCAAAATGCAAACAAATTCATGGGAAAGGCTTGGTTTTTCTCTCATCAAGATAAAGTCTTATGGCAGGAAAAAAAAAAAGCAACAAATGTGTGTGTTGTGGAAAAAAAAACTGGTCATGTTTTTGGCTGTTCATGTGCTTGGCTGTTCATGTTTTACTAAAAAAGCCTATTTTCTAAGACCACAACAACATGAATGAATTTTTTTTTTTACCTTTATCACAACTGTCCCCCGTGTATCCGCTGCCGCATTCGCAATATGGTTTCCCAAGTCCTGAAAGCCTACATTTGCCATGTTTACACCTGATGGATTGGCAGGGGTTAAGCAGCATTTCCTCTTCATCACAGAGGACTCCCCCATGTCCCTGCAGGCATTTACAACTGTATGAAAATGCATTGATCGGCAAGCAGGTACCATGCACACATCTACAGGGGAAACAAGCCCAAGAGAATAAAAATAAATTATTCATCAAAGTTCAGGCTAAGCAACATTAACTACAAATACTTTGGACTGTACTCAGAAGAAATTGCTTTTGTTTCTAATGGACTTTTTCAGTGAGATGCAGTGAAGTGGTTTATAATTAGTATGCAGGTTTACACAAAACAAGCTGCAGTACAGAACTCCCTCTCACCAGAAAATAGCCGCTGTAGATGTGTTATGGAAAAATTTTACAGGCCACGAATATTAAAATCAACATTTCCTGTCTACCTACATTTTCAGCATGCTTTTGAGAAGAACACAGTGAAATCAAGCCAAAGAAAAAAGAAACTCACCTGAAATTCTGGTTTGTGTATCATTTAAAAGAAACTCATATTGTCACTCATGAAATATGGGGCTCCCAGCACATACAGTTCAGCTACTTCCTAAGAGAAGCTATTCTGACTCAAGAAATGGCAGTTTCAAGTTGCACATTGTTCCTGTGGTTGAAGTCTGATATTTCAGGACTGTTATTTAGCATTTCAAAATGGAAGGCCTAGACAGTATCATGGGGCAGATAGCTTCTGTTTATTTTTCATTATATTCAGCATTTGATCTTTTCACCATATATAAAAATCCACTTTTAGGACTTCTGATCTACAGTTACTCAGGTGGCACTGACATCCTGCCATGCTCTATACAGGCTTTAGATATCAAAGGAATCTGTGTCAAGATCTTTGGTAAAGTTTTGCTTTGACTTAGAAGATGATTAAATTTCAGCTAATGCTAACTCTCATACTTTTGTTTTCACCTGCTCTTTGAAGCTCTAAATTTCATCTTCTGACTGTACTGAAAGGAACATCGAGCTAAGTGCAAAGTCTCAGGCACAGTTTCATCTCATCTAATTTTAGGTACCTGTGTCAGGCACTCAAGTTGGATGTATAATTGCCATAAGCTCCAGACACAGTCAGTCATGGGGAGAAATGAGCTTATCTAGAAGATGATTAGAAAACTTGAATTCTTATTTATTCTTCTGAAATGTGCTTATTCCTTTACTGACTAGAGAACAAACTTTGGTCACTATATTTGGTCACTATCTACACCTAGATGTAGGTAAACGTGTCTTAAGCCTTTTCATGATGTGCATCTCTAAAAGATCATCTCCACTTTTCAAACAGAGATCACAGTGACAATTCTGTTGCTCAGATAAAGCAGAATGTCAAACTGTATTAGACGGATAAAATGCATTTACTCAATAGAAAATTTAGAGAAGAATCAAGAAATACAGAATGAAAATCCCCAGAAGTAAAGAACAACGAAGCCCTCCTCCACTCCAAATAAAAAAAAATTGGTTTGACTTTTTCTCTTAAAAACTCACAGCACTGTATACAGCTGAAACGAAACAAATACCTTGCAGAGCAAAAAAAAATATTAGCACTGTGCTCCCTTACTTCTGTCTTTGATACTGCCTACATCTGATACTGATAACTTCATAATTTGCTGCAAAAAAGCATTCAGTTTGTGTGATAATGAGCACAGTTATAAGAAACAATGAAGAATCTAGTACTTCAAGGACAGTTTAAAGAAATTCTCTGGCTTTTCTGATAGTAAAATTTGTGGGTACAGTTTGATGTTATTTTTTAATCCTCAAGTATTGAAATATAAAGTCACATTTTCGTTTTATAACCTGCTGTGACTACCCTTTAAAGTTACTGTGAAAGAGGACAGCCTAAAAAAATGACCAATAAAAAATTAAATGCTATAATGATATCCCTCAAAACCTGACTGCTCTAGCTCTGGGAAAAATTCAAAACTTTAAAGGTACTGAAAGAGTCTATAACCAATATAAATAAAACTGTGTTGCCAAGCATGCTAACTGCTGTATAAAACTTTAAAGGGTCAGACTCTCACACTATGTGAAAAGATCATTTAAAAATCATTTTATATAGGAGTTGAAAAACATCTTATTAGAATCTCTTAGAAAACTTAGGCCACTGGTCCTTAAAAGTCAAAAATTACATAGGCAAATGCTGCACTGAAAAAGCAGTAGCCAAAAGACCCAAGCAAGCTTGCTTGAACAGAAAAAAATAATAAAAAAGGTGTTGCCAAGCTGTAATAAGGACAGTGGAAAGACAAACAGAATAGCATCTTGTTGCCCAAGATGAATAAATACAAAATAGCTTTGAACTTCTGAAGTTTCTGATCTTCTTGTGCTGGGAGTCCATGAACCCAAATAGAATCTGTCTCTATAGTAAATTTGAAAGATGAATATGCATAGATATCAATACTTTCATATACATAATTATACACATATTTTTCTATCTCCACACATTTATATATAGGAATCTTTCTACAGGCATGCATAAATATCTAAACTAAATTTTTCTGCTCAAATCAGTAAATAGAATTATCACACTAAGACTTAAACAGAATTTCACCATAAAGATGGAAATCTATTTTCATCCTAAAACCTGGAGTACTCTGAATACATAAAATATTAGGTATGTTCATTGTATCAGTTTTCAAAACCACAGTAGAGAATATTATTAATAATAATATTAATGGTTTAATTACCTTTTTCTTTACAACTGAAAATAAGAAAATAGGTTTTTTTCAATTTACAACTACTTCAAAATTATTTTTGTGCCAAGGGTCATACCCACAGTTGCATCAGTGCATCTCATTACAAAAGAAGCCCATACAGAAGTATGCAAGAGCACCTCCCAGGCTTTAGGCAGAACTTCAGTGAGATGTGTGTATCTGCTCCCCTGACCTGGGGACTTTCCCTCATTAGGTTTATGGAAAGAACATATGCTAAAACCTGGATGCCGTTTTCATTTTTACATGCCCAGGTTATGTTGCTTCTTGCAAGTGTGAACTTTTATGGAAAAAAAATACAGATGACAGGAGACATATGTGCACATTTTACTACTGTTTTTTCCCGAGTTAGGACATACTTATTTCCGAGACACGGGTCGTTGGTTTGCTGGTCACAGAGCGGTCCCGTCCATCCGCCTTCGCACTCACAGGAGAAGCCTGACTGGCTGGTAGCATGGCATGTGCCATGCACACAAACTTTCTTATGGCAAGGCTCACAACCTGGCAGAATCCCCACTTGCAGGGGCACATTTCTGAAGTCCTGGAGTTCACTGTTGATATACAGATTCCGGATGCAGCCATGGAAGCTGGTGCCGTTCTGCCCTGGCGACTGGCGCAAAGCTGCTATGTTGTTTTTCACAGGCATGCCTAGGAAATTAATAATAGCAAATAACCAGTGTAATAATCTCACCATTTTCTATACTGTTTTCTCCCATTTTTAAAACACTTTTAAAAGAATGCTTCTTCTAAATTAATTATTCCTAGCTTTTCAAACTAGAACCACAAACAATAATCTAGTTTTTGGAAATTGTCCTTGTTGTCAAGCATTTGTGTAAACCAGCTCCAAACCTGTGAATCTTTTAAGTCATGCTTAAGAGATGAATACAAGACTTCACCAGAAAGGAAGCTCAGACCTGTGAAAAGGTCAGCTTTGCCCAGTTTTTCCCTAGTGCATTTAAGTCCAGGATAGCACACAGTTTCTGAATCCCAGAAAAACAAAGGTTGTTGAAATTTAGCAGCTGATATGTCATTTTTTTGCGAGCTAAGATACTCAAATCCAGAAGAATTTAGTAGGATCAGCTCATCAAAATGGAGCTAGCATACATATTTCAAATGTGAGCTTTTGTTATGGAAAATTTCTTGGAAAGGATAGTTTAACAGGTTGAGGTTCCAAAACCAAAAATACTTTTGTTTAGCATGTATTAAAGACAGATTAATAAAATAAAACTAAAAGCCATTCCTAGTTTGCCAGAACAGCCTAAAACAATCAATAATAAAAATAATTCAACATCTAACTACTATGCATTTACACTTTTAGATAATGCAAATGTTCCCACTGTTGACCATTTTCAGAGTAATTCCTCTGTTACATTCTATGGTTATACGTGCAATTAGAGCAGTAGATGTGATACACTTATTCTGTTATAATAATTAAAGAATAATTCTGAATAATTCAAGAATAATTCAGAAGGAACATTATTATCAAATGTTTTCTTGTAAACATGAAGTTCTTCTAGTCCTTTTGTTTTCTTTTAATTTATTGCCAACATATTAGCCCATAGCAGATACCTCTTAAGAGAGTGCTTTCTAATAATGAATACCTCAATGCCCAAGTGAGTCCTGAGATTCACAAGTAAAGGAAATCAAAGTACACTGAGCATAAAAAAGATCTGTTTACCTGAAAATAAATATTCTTATTAGCTGCATAGGTTTATTCCTAGACAAAATCAACAATTTTCATTCTGGTACTTGAATAATGAAAAGAAAGCAGCAATGTTCTGCATAGCTGCTCCTTAACCATGTAAACTGATACTTTTAATAACTTTCTATATTACTATGAACAGTTAAAGAGAGTTTATGCAGTAACCTAATGAAGTAGACCTGCCTTTCATTTAGAGGTTATTGTAATTTCATTTGTGCTAGGCTTCAGTGATCATAGAAATGAACAATATGGTATCCATACTGTTGAAGAGCCTAATCTTCTTTGATCTTATCAGTTAAGTAAGTGTATGGGGTTTGTGTGGCCAGGCTTCTCCAAGAAGCTGCCAGGAGTGTCCACCCTGTCCAAGAGAGCCAATGCCAGCTGTGTCCAGGATGGACCTGTCAAGTCTGCCTCGGCCAAGCCAATCAGGTATGTGATAACATATCTATAAAGCAAAAACCCCAAAAGAGTAATTGTGTAGATGTGACCAGAGAGCAGTGGGAATATTTGAGGAGCAGCTCTGCAGCCACTGAGGTCAGCAAAGCAGGATGGGGAGGAGTTGTCCAGGCACTGGAGCTGAGATTCCCCTGCAGCCCATGGTGAGACAGCTGTGCCCCTGCAGCCCATGGACATTCCCAGGGGAGCAGAGGTCCACCTGCAGCCCACGGAGGAGACCATGCTGGAGCAGGTGGATGCTCGAGAGAAGACTGTGTCTCCATGGGAAGCCTGTGCTGGAGCAGGCTCCTGGCAGGATCTGTGAGAGAGGAGCCCCCACTGGAGCAGGTTTTCCTTGGACTTGTGACCCTGTGGGGGACCCATGCTGGAGCAGCCTGTTCCTGAAGAACTGCATCCCATGGGAACCAAGGGACCCATGCAGGAGCAGTTTGTAAAGAGCAGCCTCCCATGGGCTGGAAGAGGGGAAGGACTCTTTTCTCTGAGGAGGATGCAATGGCAGAAACAATGTGATGTACAGACCATAACCCATATGTGCCTGCACTGCTTGTAGGAAGGAGATAGAGAACTGGGGGGAAAGAAGTTAAGCCTGAGAAGGAAGGGTGGGGGGAAGGTGTCTTAAAAAAATGTTTTACCTCTCCTTATCCTACTGTGATTTGGACTGGTAATACATGAAATTCATTTCTTCAAGTTGAGTCTGTTTTGCCACATCAGTAATCGGTGAGGGTTCTTTCCCCATCTGCATCTCAACTTATGAGCTTTCACTGCATTTTCTCTCCCCTGTCCAGTTGAGGAGGGGGGTGATAGAGTGGCTTTGGTGGGCACCTGGCACCCAGGCAGGGTCAAACTGTAAAATAGGCTTTGAACTATTATATTAAAGGACCCAAACTGCAAACAATAATGAGTTTCCATCTCCTCACATCTACTTGCCATATTCTCAAACCACGGACAGGGCAGAGTCATCAAGGCCCCTTCACCCTGTTGTCTCCCTTGAAAGTCACACTCAGCTAATGCTCATAGAAAATGCTTGAAGTATCTCAGCAGAATAGATGCACTGAAGTTACTTTTTGTAAAAATAAAAGGTGTACAAAACTAAGCACACCAATGCAATGCTAAACTAGATGTTATATTTGAAAGTGTCAGGCAACTTAGATGTGATTTCTGGCAACCATATAAGCACATACGTTTGATACCAGGCAATAGGTGGTATATCACACATGATTCAGAAGTTTTTTGTCTATTTTCTCTAATAAGGGAGACATTTGATTCAGAATTTTTTTCCCACATGATTCAGAAGTTTTTTGTCTATATTCTCTAATAAGGGAGACATTTGGAAACACAATGAAAACATATGCTCAAGCTTTCAGCCTATACACTTTTGCTTCTTCTAGCAAGATACCAAATGTCAGAAGGCCAAAGGGTGTGTAAAACCTGCTTATATTCTTTAGAAATATTTCTTAGATAATTTTTGCATAAAGATTCTTTACCAGTTAGGAAAGAACTGACACAGAAACAATACAGACAAATATTTCAGATCTATTTTTGGCAATGTAAGAGAGTAGTTCCCACCCCCTTCTAAGCTTTTGGACGCTGAACCTGACTACAGGTAAATTACTGCTCAAGGAGGCAAATGGTAGGAATCTCTCTTAAATAACAGTCACACAGTAAAACTGTCGAAACAAGTATCTAATTCTAGAAGCTGCCAGAACAGAGCAGGCACAAATGAGAAGCAGCTGATACTCTACCTGTCTCAGAAATAGGGACATCCATGAAAGAAGGTGCCACTCTCAACTAGTAAAATATGCTCTAATTTCCGAGAGAAGAATGTGAAGTATCAGTGATGTCTGTGACTCCTTTGAAGAATTTTTGAGAAGAAACAGATTGTCCCTTAAGAATTCTTACAAAAGCCATGCACTTTCAATATGATTTACTGAAATTTGTTACAGAAAGACTGAAAAATAACAAGCACGTGTATTCTGACCACACACTCCATACACTTGGAAAAGGCAAAAAACCCTCAAAAGGTATAAATCAATTAGCTCAGTTTTGGTTAAAAAAATGTTAAATTACCCCTTTTAAACCAAGCTATATATTGTGACCCAAGAGTAACATTAAAAAAAAAAAAAAAAAAAGGAAGGAAGGCAGAGAGAGAGGGAATGAGAGAATGAGAGCAGGCATTGTACAAGGGCTTGCTGTTAAGTCTGAATTTCAGCCTGCCAACTGAGGTGATGCTTATCAGAAATGCCATTTTAGCAGGAAAGTGGTAAGAGTAAGTGTAAGCTACATGATGATTTAGGTGTCAAACTAAGACTTTGGCAAAGATAAAAATACTGCATAAAAACCTAGTGAGACTTTAAGTTCTTAACTGATGAAAATGTGTAATCAAATTCCCTAAAAAAATCTAGATATAGTTGGATAAGAAAAAAATTATTGAATCTCAAAAAGATGGGTGATATAAAGTTAAAAGAGTGAAAAATACCTGTCTTGAGAATTTTAAAAAATCATAAACAGATAAATTTGATAAAGAAGAGGAAAGATTAAAATCTGAATGTCAACCTACTGGGTTTTTTTCCTTTATTTTGTTACAATGTGCTTCTATGATTGGTTTTTATTATTTTTTGGATCAACATTTTCTACGACAGCAGACTAACTGTCTGTTTGGAGCCTGAATGTGAAAAATTGTAATAGAATAAACACGGAACCTCCCTAAGGAACATGCACTAGAATGCAGAAGACTGCGGCACTTATGTATCAAACCACTAAGAGAAAAGATTATTTCCAAAAGTTATTCTTCCAATACTTGAAGATGACAATGCAGATTAGTATGATTCTCTGAATGGAGGCACAGATCTGCAGGGTGGAGAAGCAAGGAAGAGAACCAAATGTCACAAATCAGCATTGCAGTGGTAACAATGTGCCCAGAATAAAGGTTTACAGTTGTCAGTCTGGCCTCATTTCATCAAAAGGTGCTTATAACAGAGAGGAGGTTTATTGTTCTAATAATCTAATAATCTATTGCACTAAACTCAGCTTTCAAGTAGTACAATTAGCCTCAGCAGTCATTAAACAAACTGATGTTGATAACACAAGTAAGCAAGCACACAGTGTCCTATGAGAATCTAGGATCCCCTCTTCCAAATGTGGCACAGGACACTGCGTAAACAGAAATGATACACAGGAGAAAATGCAATGTGCATTTTTGGAGGGCAATCCACGTTTGAAGGCATCAGTACATCAAACAAATGCACTACTGATGGCACAGTTTTTTGCAAGGAGGCAAGATGCTTAAGTCTAAAGAGTTATTCTCAGATATAAAAGAAATCAGCAAAATGAAAATGAAAGTAGATTTTTTTTAACAGAAAGAACGGATCAGAAGGAAACTTCTTACATGCCTGTGTAAGAGTATAAGCTTAAAATAATTAAAACATGAAAATCTGTAGCTTTTAAAAAGTATTTAAAAAACCATGCCAAACCTCTGAACTTTTAAGAACTTTGACTTGCTACCAATTAAGGAGGCTCAAAGTGTTGGCTGAACTTTCTGACTTTTACCTAGATTGCACAGGTCCAAAGAAATCCAGCATGAACTGCTAGCTAAAACAAAGTGTTTGAACTCACAGGTCTACAGAGTAACTGGCATCAAATGATCAAATTCTTTCAAATATTTTAGCTGCTCAAGTTAAACAAACAATTAAAGAAACATTTTTTTTTCAAAACAAACAAAACCTAAGCCCTGACACATACAGTGAGGCAACTGTCTGGGCACATTCTTACCTAGTGTCCTACCTCTTATCAGCCCTAAGCAGTAAGATCTCCAGACATAAATTATATTTCATGTCTTTACACACTGCTATCATTTCCAGCAGATATCAGTACAGGGAAACAGGAATGTAAAATGAGCAAAACAGAATGCTACCATTCTACACATTCTGAATAGGCATCACTAAATCTTCATGCAGCTAAGCAAAGCTGAGCACACTTCTTCAGTATAATAAAAGGCTAAATAACAGCAGAAATTTACAAAATTTTACATTCATAAAAAATAAATATAATTATAGAAAAGGAACCAGTGTAGTTTCACAACATATTATTTCTTAAAATTGAAGCTATTGACATTAATTGCCAAAGTTTCATCTTAAGGAGTTATGTCAATGAATGAGTCTCTTTAGGAAACACAAGCATGTGTTTCCTAAAACATGTTACCACAGTAAATTATCTATAATACCTCTAGTAAAAAGCAATAAAATCCTCTTACCTCCTACATACAGCGGGGAATCAAAGTTCAGAGTGGATTGCTTGGACAAGTTGGTAATTATCTTGGGGCTTCCTCCATCAATGGATAAAGATAGAACCTGATCCATAGCTAGCAGCTCCACAATGTGGAAATTTCCATCATTAATTGTTTCCACACTGCAAAATAAACATCAATAATAAACAGTTGATGGTCAGGTTATAACAGTTTTTTACCTTTTCCCCTTTAAGAGTCAATGAAGTTTCAGAACAGAACTTCTGTAGGAGTGCACTCCCCTGAAAACTACATTTTAAGCAAAGACATGCACATATGCTTAAAAGCCAATACAATACAATACAATGCAATACAATACAATACAATACAATACATCCCTTCTTCTGGACTAATGATGACAGGGCTGGAATTCCTTTTCTATGAAGACAGGCCGAGGGATTTGGAGTTGTTCAGCTTGGAGAAGAGAATACTCTGGGAAGACCTTATAGCAGCTTTTGAACATTGAAAGGGGGCTTGTAAGAAATATGGAGAGGGACTTTCTACCAGGCCCTGCAGTAACAGGACACAACCCAACTGTTTTAAACTGAGAGAAGGTACATATAGATCAGATAGAGTCTATTAAATAAAAAAAAGTGATATAAAAAAAATTCTTTAATATGAGGGTGGGTTAACATGAAACACTGGGACAAGTCGCCAGAGAATCTGTGGACCTGTTATTGGAAATGCTCAGGATCAGGTTGGATGGGGCAGACAAAATCATATAATTGGTTCAGACAGTTCCACTAACACTTGCAATAAAGTTATTTGTTATCTTTATTGTACATGGTTACTTAAGTGTGTTCAGCTTCTGGCTAGTACAGTGAATATGAATGTTGTAATGTTTTTTCTCTCATCTACATATACCATTTCCTTCTGCTTACTAACAAGATATTAACTCACTAGTAAGAGAATGCCTGAAGGTTCTCAAGGTGAAAATGCTTGCTTCAAGCATGGCGCTTACCCTGCCTAAAGATGAGCTTACTCATGCTGCTGGACACAAAAAAAAGCTGCTGGTGCTTATCAGCCTCAATATCTACATAGCAAGTGCTTAAGTGCAGAAACTACTCTGCACTTGAACACTGCTTAAATACATCAGAGAAGGAAGAATATCATTACTCAGTTCTGAGACTGAATATATCATTGTACTTGCACAACTTGTAGTCCATTTTCCATTGCAGAAACAGAGCTGAATATATGCATGCAAGGTGTGAGCTGCAGTCCAGAGACCAGACATTAAAAGCATTCCCATGAAAGCCTTTATTTGTTTCAGGGCACCATCAAATAAGTGTGCTTAATCCTTTGAAAAAAGTTATTTAAATGAACCAATTGTATGATAGCCTGAAATGGACAGTCACACAGTCAATTAGCTCTTCTCATTGAGAAAGCAGGATAGCTGAAAGGGATTAAGTTCCTAAATCTCAAGGCAAAAATCAAGCAAATTACCTTAAAACATCCTTAGTGATGTTTTAATTAAGCTAACTGCTTTTGTCCTGGAACAGATCAGCAGCACACTTGGTCATTCACAGCTGTGACACATTAAATAGCTTCTTAGCCATTTATTACCAACTCTGTGAACAGCCTTTGCTCACTGTGGATCAAAGATCTGCATGGTAGCATGCATGCTTTACATAAACCCAGCTCTATTTGAGAGTGCAAACACATGACAGAGCAGACACTGGCACAATGAACACTTCATGGGAGCTGCCAGGAGGGGGACTGCCAGTTTCCATGGGGGGAAAGGAAACGGCCAGGGTTTATCATTCCTAAGGAGAAAGACTTATTCAAAGTATCAAGAGGTTTGTTTGATCTGATCAAGCAATATAAAAGATGCTGAGATTAAGTTACTTAACACATTTCAATGAATCCAGCAAAAAAAATGTGCTAAAATATCAAAGTTCATATAACTTCTTGACTTAAGGAAGCAAGAAACCCTGATATAATGTTCTTGTTTCAAGGAAACTTATTTTACAACTTCTAAACTTTTCACTCAATAGTATTTAGAAGAGTAAGAGCAACACAAAATATGCATTTTTAGAGCAAGGGTTAGTTCCAGGGATATACAAACCATAGTGTGTAAAGGGAATGTGTCTCTGATAAGACTGATTATCAAAAGCCTCTGGTTTAAACTGTTTCACTGGTAAAAATTTACTGCAGAAAGAGAAGCCCTCCTAGGTAAGGATGGTTTAAATTGAAGAGGAAATAAACTCAAGGCACATTTGCAACATTTCCTGCCAATGCACTTACATTACTTCTAGCCCATTTCCCATTGGAGATATGAGAGCTGAATGCATAGATCATAATGAAAAGCTGTAAGAAGAACTGATTTAAGGCTTCTGGTACTCTGTAGAAGAATAATGATCTGGGAATAAATAGTCCCACATTTCCAATAAATATATGATGAAAACTAGTTTACAGAATGAAAGATTTTTTTTTTTTATGTAAAAAACAGTTAACATTTAAAAATGGATGGCCAGACAGAATAAAACACAAGTGGATCAAATTTTTCCAAATAACCATCTCCAATGAATGAATATTATTTATTGGTCTTGGCAGTGCCACAATCTCATTTCTCAGATTGACTGATGAATCCTTTTGGGATGCAGGCTCCTCCTGCAGTCAGTTCCCATGAACTGGGAGGACAGGAGGGAAGCAAAAGGGAGGGACTAGAAGGAAGGACTGGAAACATTCCAGGAGACAGCTTTAATAAGTAACAAAAGTACAGAAAGACAACATGCAATGGATGGATAAAAAGAAGATAAAGACCTTAAAAAGGGCAGGAGATATCAAAAAGATTCTGGGAAGGTAAAACAGTAAGAACTGGAAATAATGAAGGGATTTGAGTAAACTGTGTAAAAGTTTCTGTGCTACAACATACTCCTTTCTAGAACCTGAAATAGACATTAAACAGACACAGTTTGCAGAGCTATCACTAGATGCACATACATACCTATACACAAATGTGGAAATGTATATGTGGCTTCCAAAATAGAATGATGAAATCACAGACTCATTTAGGTTGGAAAAGACCTCTAAGATCATCAAGTCCAGCAACTAAACCAGCACTGCCAGGTCCAGCACAAATGGTCCAAACAATGTCCCTAAGTGCCTCATCTACCCTTCTGTTGAATATCTCCATGAATGGTGACTACACCCCTTCCCTGGGCAGTCTGTTCCAATGCTTGACAACCATTTACGTGCTGAAATTTTCCCTAATATCCAATCTAACCCTTCCCTGGTGCAACTTAAGGCTTTTGCCTCTTGTCATATTGCTTGTTATTTGTGAGAGGACTCTGATCCTCACCTGGCTACAATATTTCAGAAAATTATAAAAAGAGATAAGATTTGCCCTCAGCCTTGTCTGAGCAGCAGAAAACTTCACTACAGTTGGACTATCCCATGATAGCTTTCAAATATCTCAGAAACTCACCATCATGCTTATCAGAAATGAAATGTAGGTTAACAACAATAACAGAAACTAAAAATAATAACTAAAAGTATCCTGTGTACCTGCTTCACTAAACAACTGTGTCACCCTTTAAGGTTTTACTACATTTCCTGTCCCTTTTTTCACTACACTTACATTCTTCATTTGTCACATAATTCAAAAGAGACCAACTATGTAAAGGAGATGCTTCTCATTATTTTTAAACAGTAACCTAATTGGGGCTCTTTGTTAATTAGTCACTTTGTTATTAACTCCTCCCATGTTTACGTTTGTTTGGGTTTTTTTTCTGTGTGAGTACTGGTTTTCAATCTTTCTAGATTAATCTTTATAGATGACTATAATGGACAAGTGTGAATTACCAGTATTTATTACATTTCAATAATGCCAGAGAAAGCTCAAATTTATGGGAAGGACATATATGTGTTGAAAGAGAAGAAGTATTCTAAATAGATTATAGAAATGGGAGCCAAAATAACTTGGAACTACATATGACCCTTACTCCTATTGCTTCTTATTCTCAGACAGATTAAATAAAAATCAACAAAAATAGTTAAACTCCTGAGAAAAAAGAATCTAAATTTCTTGTGTAGCCCTAACCCAGACAGAAAATAAAAATATTATTTTGAATAGGAGTATAATAATTTATAAAAATAATTTATTTTCACTGAAATGTCCCTAACAGAATGCAGAACAGTGTCACTGTTACAAACTCTAGAAGCAAATATACCTATATATAATTTTACAATAAAAGTTGTAAATAGAGTGAAAAGAACATTCAAGGAAAACTGATTTAATACTTCCCCTTTACTTCTGAACGTATTTTTAGCACCAAGAGGGAAGTCAAGGCCAGGAAGTGATGACTCTTGTCTTTCTGCTCACTCTTGCAATGACTGTTTGCTAATTCCTGTGACGTTATACAATACCTCCCAAAAAGTTCAGGTGGTAATGTTTCAGAGAGACAGAGAAATATGATTTAAAAAAAAAACCCTCAAAAATTATGCTACTGAAGCAGCTGTAGATTTTTTCTCTTAATGACTTTGGAAGCAAAAGCCATTTATTTTTCAAAGGTAGTGCCTTTTTTCAGAAATCAAGTTTTTAGCTTTCTCTTCACTTGCCAGGGAAAAATCCCACATTATATGACTGCCTAACAGAGAAGAGAAGCTTCTATTTAATTTCTGCTTATACATTGTAGTTTTTAATTTTACTCAGTAGACTAGGAAATTATTTGGCAGTTACAACTAAGAAAAAACTCCACTGCTACATGTGAGCTTTACAAATGTAAATAAATAAATATTATACTGAAAGCTAACTCTTATTCTGTTTTAATGCATCAAATATACTAGTTGCCTGACATATCTGCATTAGAATTACTTGCCAACCAAATCACATCTTCTGGCAAGAAGTTTTAAGTGTCTGACAACACATTAATTTGCATATATTTTCTTTAACCATGTATTAAAAAATGTGACTTTGATACAAGTAATGAATGTAGGTTTTTTTCAGTTACAAATGTGTTTCATCCAGGTTCACCTGTAAATAGCAGAGGCTGGATATGATCCTGTGTCATAGCTGACCCTCACTCTACCCCGGTACAGTTCCACTGCTATATGATCTTTATCGCCTTTGTACAGCAGGATCCCACTGTCTTCATCTGTGGCAATCTAGTTAAAAGACAGAAATATTTAGAAACCACAAAAAATAGGTATTTAATCAAAATGAAGTATGAAGTGAATCTCTGAATTTACTGCCATAGTCTGTTACTTCATCATAAAATTATTTTTTGAAGCACAACCTGTTTCTGTTGCTATAAATAAGCCCATCTACTTCAATGTGAATATAGAGTTATTGCATTAACTCTTCTAGATTTTTAGCTCAAACTGTGAAAAGCTCTTTAAGTGAGCCAATGACAACTTTGGGTCATTTTCCACATCATGGAAAGTCATTTACTCTCTTTTCCAGAAAAGAGAATCCACAAGACAAGTGAACTTACCTGTAGAGTGATATTGGTTTGGGGGAGTATCTTAGCTGAAGGGATTTGCAGATACGATTCTTTGTTGACGAAGTTTATACTAATGAGCTTTTCACATTTCTCACCCTGGTATCCTGATAAACACTGACAGATGGGTTCACTTTCTTTTATGATACACTGGGCTCCATTTTGACATTCGTAATTATCACAAGGGCTGGTGCGAGGTAGAACCATTGGCGGTGAAAACTCACAAAACAAGCCACTAAATGAACACAGAAAACTATCAGTATTTCCAAGAAAAAACAACTGTGACAGAAGACATCCATGTTTGTACTGCCTTCAGATCCTTCTCACCTGTACCCTTCTGGGCAAATGCAGGTGTATCCATTAATGGCGTCCGTGCACTGCGCTCCATTTTTACATTTGTTGTCTTGGCAGTCGTCAAAGTCAATGTCACAATGCTCACCTACATATCCAGGTGTGCAATCACATCTGTAAAACAGCAAATCAGACAGCACAGTGCCTTTTAATGACCCACTGTGATTATAAAAAAGTTAAGGAACTACTGTATTGTTTAAAAATCAAGGAAAAAAAGGCATTCCTAATACTTTGTGTGCAAAGACTTTATAGCCTCATCATACTATTAGATGGGGAATCTACATATGTGATAAATACAGGTTTGCTAGTTAAAATGTTTACACACCTGCCATTATATTGAGGAATTGTGTGCAAATCTAGAGAGCCCTCATGAATAACTTAGGCAGGTTTTAGAATTTATGAGCAACACAGAATGTTACAGGATGTTATTCATGGCTGCAAACACTAAACCTAATCAATATGCTTTAAACCAAGACAAATAATCCGAAGCTGCCACTGATGGTTATTTTATTTGTCAACTGAACAGCTATGAACAGACCAATGGTCCATTTATGCAGTTTAAAGGGTTACGCATAATTCTTTTGCTCCTAATGTTCCACCAGTCTGATTTACTAAAAATAGTTCCATGAACTAACAGAAGTCTCAAAACCCATCATCTGTCCTCCCTGAAGTCCCACTGGTCTAGAAACAGCCCATCCTCAAGAGTGTATGTAATGATTTTTGGTTTTTTGTTGGTTTGGGTATTTTTTTCCATGTGAAACTCATTGCTAATGCTAGTGGCATTCCTTCAGGGAATTCTCATATATAGGATTGAGAGAATTCTCATAACTCTGTCAAAAATTAATGGAAAATATTACAAATTCATGCATCCATATGATATTTTTTTAAATTAAGATGTAATTAATTGATTTCATTAGATCTTGTGATTCCCTCCTCAGTGTCATTTCTTTTACTATCTAAAATTTTCTCTAAGCTGGCAAAAGTGATTTCAAATAGCCATGTAAGTTTAAATTTAGCACTTCAATCAAATATGTTTCATTTTTTATTCAACAACAGGTATAAACAAGACAAGGGAAAAAGAATATAAAGCAACATATCAAAAGTCTGACTGAGATACATCTTGAAGTATACTGCATGTGCTATTTTCTGATTTAAAAGTAACAGAAAAGAATAATGAACTGGAGAGTAAAGTATTTGACACTAAACTAGGTTTATTGAAGTGACAGGAAAAAACAAACATAATGCACTACAACAGAAACCAAATAATTTTTCTATTTTCCAGTTTGAAACTATCAACTTAATTTCACATTCAACTGAATATTTAATATTTTTATGCCATATTTTAAATAAAATGTCATCCACAAGTATTGGGAATGACAATCTGATTTTAGCACAACAGCATGCTGTGCATAAAACGGGCTCTTCTGAGAACAATTTAAATCTGCAGGTTTCCTGTATTTATTAACCTAAAGCCTATTAAAACAACTTTAAATTGTTACATACTAATTAATCATGATAAGGATATGGTGTAATTAAAGATTAGCTTTCCTGGGGAGGGACTTCTTTACTTTGTACCTTTCAGTGTGCCTTCCTAATAATCTCTTTCACAATTACTTCTCTAAAAGCAATATAATTATTCCACTTCAATTAAATGCAATTATTTTCCTACTGTTCAAACTCCTATAAGGGTTTTTGTATAAAGCATCATAAAGGCTGCCTGTGTTTCTATTTAAAATCTGGTAGGAATTAGACCTTTTAAAGATCAGTGAAATTCAGTAAAACATACTTAAGATAATAATGCAGGTCTATATGAAAATAATGGCCTGTTCTGCCATAAGGTTTAATAATAATCATAATTAGTACTTTGAGAATAGAATTGGCTTCCACTTAAACAGAAAGAAAGGAAGCTAAGCAGGATACAAAAATACAAACTTCGATCCAGTCAGACTCTATTAACATTTCAGACTCACTTGTATCCTTTGGGTGTTAAGATACACTTTGAATCATGCTGGCAAGGATTCAGGTTCTGGGCACAGAAATCTAATTTCTCCTCACAGAGTTCACCTGAAATACAATGTATGTTGTCAATTCAGTGAAAATATCACAGTGACCTGAAAATACAAATGAACAGAATTTTAAAAGCAATTCTTTTCCTAACACTAAAATATGCATACTTCTTTACATAACAATAAATACCTTTATGATAAATATTAATATATAAATTTATGGTTATACAGAAATAACAAAAATAAATAATAATATACCTGGTAAATAATTTATAAACAGTATCAAGTTCAATCATCTATATATGGATATAAATAGTAATTTTGTAATTATTTTTTCTTTTACAATATTTATTTAGCTCTGCTATATAGCAACACTAGTGATTGAAGTCACTAGAACAAAAAAGCCATCAATATGCTTCTCTTTTGCTTATTACTAAGCACATAACACACAGATATATCCAGATTTGCACTATCACTATAAGTAGTCTATTACCTGAAAAAAACCTGTTAATATCACTGCATGTCAATACAATTCCAATTATCCAAAAATGAAAACTTGTTTTCTACTTTTCCTTAAATATGACTCTCCATTTTTTGCATTTGTTAATGTACCATAATTATCTATAATCTGCTCTGTGAAAAGAAAAGAAAAAGACTATGTAAAATGTCTATCCTTCCCTGCTAATAGAGGCAGTGGCTCTAGTTTCCAAAATGGGCTTATAATCCAAAAAGTTTTTTAATATGGTTTTTTTTTTATTTGCAACTTTATTAAAAGGAAACACAGGTTTGTACACAGATCAACATCTTGTTCCCTGACTAACTTAGCAGATGATGCCATGGATTGTGCACTTGCTAAGCTTGTAATCACTGTTTTTTAAGGTAGGTATACTTATTCCAGCATCCATATGAAGAATATATGTGTAATATACATGTATAAACCCTGTGCCTGCTGAATACAGGGACTGACAAGTCCATCAGACTCTGAAACCATGGAAGCAGCAGGGTTGTCCCTGTCCTTTATTCCCTTCCAGTAATAAAACACACTCTGGCAAGCAAAGAGAAGTAGAACTGTACATTACAGTGACAGTGACAAACAGAAGAGCAGAAGAAATGAGGGAATGATCAGACACTTTCACTGCTCAAGCTGCACTTGCCTTCAAAGAGGTGATATTTGGTATCCCTCAGTTTCACTGAGCTGAGCATGGCAGTGGCTTGTAGTGCAGTGGACAAATAAACCAAAAAAGAGCTGAGAAACAGTCTATATTAACCAAGGATAGAGAAACCAAGGATGGAGAGAAAGGAAAATTGAAGCAGGAGCAAAGACAGTTATGCCAGTTGAGAACACAACTGAAAACCATATACCAAGTGCAATAAGACATGAGACCTCTACATCTTCAAAAATGAGAGGACAAGAAAAAAAACAGCTAGACAAGTATTTTGCAGCCATTCAAAAGACTCAGACTGGGTCTATACAAAGATAAAAAAAAAAGTTAATAAATAAATGAATAAATAAATACCACATTCTCTATTTGCAAGTAGTGTGTTTTCTCTACAAACCAAAGGTTGGAAAGGTTTATGATAACATAAGAAAATAGCCCTCATGAACAGGTCACTTAATAGCCTCAGGAAAACTGTCAGTAACAACATGACTTAGTCAATACATGTAGGAAATTGAATGGAGATCAAATGCAGGCCACTGAAGATGACAAATACAAAGGGTTATAATTTTACCCTCAAAGCCTCTTCAAGCTCTCAATAGAATTATTAGTCTGGAAATGTGCAATTGTTATGACTAGGTCAGTGCACAAAGAATCCTGAAATACCATGGATTGTTTTCATCCCACGATATATTAAACAAAATCCAGATCCCTTTCTCTTTTCAAAGGGTTTTGTTCAAACAAACTCATATATATATATAGGTCTTCAATGCTGTTCTTCACATAGCATTTAGTCAACTTGTAATAGCTGAAATCTGTTCAAAGAGCAGCAGTGATTAAGAGTGAGATGTAAGTATGGGAACAGTGAGTTCAGATTTTAAGGATCATGGGAGTAGAATAAGCAAAAATTTCTGTTGTTTTAACCTAGTTTGTTCACATTCCCATAGTTTAGATACACACCAATAAAAATATCTTATTATGGCATATATTGTATATTAAATTACATGCAGAACTGAAAAATACATGACACCCCAACTACAAGTAATAAAAAATGTGGTTGTACATATTAACTTGTATAAAAGCACCTCTAAATATTCCCAAGATTATTAAATCTGACAGCATATCAGAGAGCTTCTGAAAGTGACACATTGAGCCTATCTCCCAAGCAGGGCCGGAGTTTGCTGTCTCTTATACATTCACAGCAATGAATGTAAAAGAAGACCAAACTACCTAGAAAATGCAATTTAGGAGTGGCATAATAGGAACAAGCATTCTTACCATTCCTGTCAAATTTATTGAACTGATTTTGCTACAGGACATTGATCTGGCTTAGATCATCATTGGCACAGATTTCTGAAATAACTTCAGTGGCAAATAGTTTTACTCAATAATAACTAAGCCTGTACATTTTTGTAAATCCTTCCCCAGGTAAAATACAGGATTAAAATAAAATACAGGATTTCTTGGAGTACACTGCATTTTAGTATTCATGGGTGACTGGCCCTTATATCTTCAGAACGATACTGAAAGCACAATCACCTCATGAGGAGTGCTCAGGGGCACTTGAAATCTCCTTATTTCCTTCTCTTGGATGTGAGTCCTACATAATGATTGGGCATTTCAGTTTTAAACAGGTTTACCTTTTTGAAAAATGTCCACTTCAGATTATAAAATCACTGTTACACAACCAGGCACACTGCAGCCAAATGGTTTGCAAACATCATCAAACATCACCAGGCATTTTTGAGACTATGGTCAGAGTTTGATCTGAGTACTATGTAGAAGAGCACATAGAAGCAGAACTTTTTGTGCTGGGACAGCAGAAAAGCAAGGAAACTTGTCCCTTGCATTTGCAAACTGCATGCACAGTGAATCATATCCTTGGAGTTTTAGTTAAATAGTCAGTAGCAAATAGAACACAGGATGGTGACCATGTAGCAGAAGACTCATGTAAAAAACTACTATGACCATAAAAGTCAGCTTTACTTACAGTACAACCTTTAGGTATTAAAAAAAAAATTAGCATTAATAGCAACTTGTACACAGGATCAGTAAAGAAAATATCAAGATGTAATAAAATATGTACATCAGATACTTAATTTCTGAATGAAGATTTAGATACCAGAATAACAAGACAAGGTAACCCAAATTCAAGGTCTTCTACAGCTAATAGTTAATAACTGCTAATATTAATAAATGCTAATAGATCTTTTTCTGAATGGAGAATTCTCATGGCCAAAATAAAACTGTTTCTGAAAAAGTTAATAAAAATGTATGTAAATTATGGGATATGGAATATAAACCACTGAAGAATATAGTTTCATGGTAAAGAAACCCCTCCTTCAGCATACTGGACAACCATTGTGTTATTCAGAATTTAAACGAGGCAAGTAGTAGTTTTAGTAGAATTTAAATGAGAAGTAGTTAATTTTGTTGAAATGAAAAGATAGTGATTAAAGTGAAACATTCATTGGACAAAAAACCACAGTTTTACAAAGTTAGGTTCCTTGGATTTACTGGAAGGAAATCTTATAGAGTTTCTTGATTTGAGAAACATAATACAAGGTTTAAAGAGCATACTTCAAAATAATCAGAGAAGGCTGAGGAAAAAAGTCTCAATTCAAGAAATTGACACCAATCTGTGAGGACATTAGTTTATTCATCTAATAACACTGTAACTGAGGCTTCTGTAAGAGCTTGGCTAAGTAATTATATTTTTAAAAGATGGGAACATTTCTGTATGTAGGAGAATAAGGAACGGACTAGTTTGTTTAAAAGTAAGTGGTGGATAAAGTGTCAAAAAACCTGTGAAAAGCTTCCAAAGTTTAATTAGAATGAGCAATAACCCTTTTCAGAAGACATCTGGCTTAATTAATCTAAGGAAGTCTGAGTTCTGGTACAGAGTGGCATTGAAACCACTGGAATTATGAACAAACACGACCCTCCAAGCTCAAGACAAATATTTACTGAGATTTTGCATAGAGTATGATGCAGACTCAAACAGTCAGACAACACTATGAAATACTGATATATCCTGATGATACTTTATATAGGTAACCAAAGCTGTATGTTTGCTAGATTCACAGGTCAGTTTGTGTTTCTTCTGTGTGTTAATTCACTCTTATGACTTGATAAGATGATAAATCACTAAAAACTTCATCATAGAATACCAGGTTTATCCCTCAAGGATCATCTCCTGGAAAAAGCAGAAGAGACACAATGTTCTAGCACCCTTTCTAGCTGAATCCTGAAAGGGTCTGTTGGGAAATCCACCACTATCCTGGAAAGATTATTCCAATGGCACCATGTCCTGACAGTAAAAATTTCCCTCTTTTTTAATTCTAACTGGTATCTCCCCAGGAGTGCCTTGTACCCATTACTCCTCCTCTTTTCCCTGTGATTCCTTGTGAAAAAGGGAGTCTCCATTTTCCTTGCAGCCACCCTTTTTAATACTGGAACAGGGTGATAAAGTCTCCCCAAGTCTTCTTTTCTCAAGGCTGACTAGACCCTTAACTCTGGATTTTCCATTTTATAGATATGTACCAGAACAAATAATGAGTAAAAGGCAATGAAGTGAAAAAGGATTTACATCTTTGTTTTTTTGAATAATTGGTAAATAAATTTAAGATAAAGGAATGTCAGCCACTACATTTCTGAATGAAGAGGACAGCTCTAACAAAAATGGACATGGGCTTCTTAATGTAATAGCACATTGCTAATTACAGGCAAGTTTATAAAGAAACAAGTTTAAAATGACCCTTATTAGTAAAGTTGAGTTTGATATTAAAAACAAAAAACAAAAAACAACCAAAAACCCCCTCCCCAAAAAAGCTAGACAGAGAATCCAAAAGTGACAGTAGTCATTTTTAATTATCAAAACATAGTTTTTTCCTAGATTATTCCCTCTTCCAAAGTCAAAACTGCCAATACCTACCACAGAATAGAACAGAAAGAATTTAAGTGTGTGCTTATATATCCATTTAATCTTCTGAGCTTAGTTAAGCTATACTGTGAGTCAACATCTGCAGTGTTTATGTTTTATCAATTAGGTATCACTGTCTCCCATGCTTGTGGATCTCAGTATAAGATAAGGCTTAGTTTAATTTAGTTAAACAGATTCATTTTTTTAATGTTCTCTGTTAACAACAAAAAACCAGTAACTTTTAGGAAGGTAAGCTTTAAGACAATTAATGTAAACAGAAGGGTGGATCATAGACTAGAATGAGTCAAGGCAGTGATTAAACCAGAAGCAGGTAGCTCAGCTTGCCACAAATATCATGTAAATTTCCCCTTTATGCAAATGTAGTAAAATTATTTCAATACTTGAGCTTTTAATATAGAATGGAAATTTAAAGTTTATTAAGCTAGATGAAATAGAAAATTTTATGAGTGATAAAAAGCAAGAATAACAAATGCTTCTCTTTTTTCTAAGAATCTGTAACACATGCGGTTCTTACAAGGGTGAGAATTAGTATTTAATTTGATGGAATTATTGAAATTTTTATCAAGTTTGATATTACATGATTTGCATTTGATTACTTGCATGCTTAAATTTCAGGAAGGTACTTATCTGATTACCAAGTGAATTCAAAGTACTAATGCAACTCCTTTATTGCAGTGGCAAGAAGGTTGTGTCTAAGGCTTGCATAAACTGAGATAAACTTGAAATGATCTCTTTTTTCCCCCTAATACTGTCACAATTCAAAAGATGTCTTGCATGATAAAACTGACTGATCCTCCAGGCACCTTGTAGACTATCAATAACTTCCATGTTCAGCTGATAAGCTAATATAAACATGTATCACACACACATCTGCTTAGTCTTGGAGCCAAACTTAGTTCACATCCCCTGGACGTTTGATAATTTGTTTGTGAGGAGTTTGTTCTTTCTATTATCAATAATTTTAATATGTTACAGTTCACACTTGATAATAAACAAGAAAAACAGCAGGCTATTTTTGTTGTCCAGATGAGTAGTAATAAAATGCAAATACAGCAACATGTCTAAATGGAAGACAGTTTAAGCATGGAAAACCTGTGGCTGGAATAATTTTCTGAAAATGTCTCATACTCTGCCCCAGTTACAGAGAAAATTTACACTATGAGTTTAAGTTACAGGAATTATTAATCAGATATCTAAATTAATCAACATAGATGTTATTAGGCAACTTAGATAACTGCAATCTTGCTTAACATGTAATTTCATGGATAATGAACATATTTTTATTACGATATATAATATATTGCTTCAGGAACTGAAAATATATTTATCAAATTAATGGCAAGTATACCAAAATATTCATTTGCTTTTAAACTAAACATGCAACTTTATAAATATGCTGCCATTGATTATGGTAGGTCTCAGATTGTATACCTGATCAGATTGCAGAGAAGATGATTTATCTCTGCTAGTGTGTGATAGCTGCTAAGCAGAAACGTAAATAATATTAAAAATCAAACACCCAGTTAGTGTTATAAATCTCTTCAATATTACCTTTTTTCTACCATAGCCCCAGATTAATAGAGTCATTTCAGTTTCTTTAGATATTTACAGCAAATAAGAAGCCACAGAAATGAGGAGCAAGGTGATTGCCATTTGATACTCCAGAATATTTTCTAGTAACACAATCTATTGAAAATATTAAAACAGAACAGTGCTGTAAGACAGAGAATACATTAGCATGTGGAACCAAGGGACGGCTTTAAGGTGAGAAGAATAAGGATTTCAGAACACAATAATGTAAGTTTTTTTCAGTCCTATATCAATGTCTGCACAAGTTTTAAATACATCTGAAAAAAAGACATTGAATGCAGTATTAAAGCACTCCTGCACAGTGATCTGCATCTTTGACAACATTCTTTTGACATGTATTCACAGCAACAGCCAAGTGCCTAATTTCAGCATTTGCAGTGAGCTTTCTAAGTTCTATCTATATGCAATTTGGCCATTTGTAATAACTGAAATCCATGCACCTTTAGGAAAAGGAAAGTGAGAAACCAAGGTAAGTGAAAATAGGTTTAAAAGACAACTGACCTTTTTCCACTTCATTCAGATTAGCAGCTTGCAGTGACAAAGACAGAAGAGACAAGAGACTTTTTACATTGTAATACAACAGCATAGCACATTAAGCTAATGCACAACTATAGCAGCAGAGAGGTTGATATAGCAAACAAAGCAAGCTTCAAAGTCTCACCTCCAGCAGAACAAAACAAACAGAAAGGTAAGAAGTACATGCCACCAGTGGTGTAAGAGAGGTTTTACTTCTGGATCAGTTAGTTCTGTGATCTAATGACTGACGACAATGAGCAAGAGAAATGATTATCTGTAATCTATAGAATGTACATACAATGACCTGAAGTTTACTAGACTGGGGTTCAAATAAAGGAGATGGTAATGTTAAGAGAATAGCAAGATTAAAGAGTGCAGGACATAGTGAAGTATTTTAAATGTTTTATTTCTCCAGGTTCCATCAGAAACCCTGAATATCTGTTGATTCCATTTGCTTACTGTTGTGCCACAGCTACAGTCTGTGATCTTAAGAAAGCTCATATTATAGTGCAAATACCATTCTTTGTCTTTCCACCTGTAACTGTGGTGGTTGCTGTAAAACTTAACTGAGGCAGAGCAAAACAGATTCCTGATTCTTATGCAACAACAAAATAAGCTTTCTAATTGCTTGTTTTTAAGACAACACAATATAGTTGAGAAGTGTTGATTTTCACGGGATTGTTAGGAAAGTCAAAAAGAGGCTGTTAGGTTTTACACTGCAACATTCTTTACAGTTCATTTTGGATTCTAACAAATCCTCCACATAAAAATAAGGCTTTATAGAAGAACGATTTACATTTCATACCAGCACATTCAGCTGATTTCTTCCTTATACTGTGCTGCTGAAATGTAAAGCATATTTGCAGGTAATCATTCACCAAGGAAAATATTCTGGACTGGTGCGATTCCAGGTTGAGCACATGTATGCTGTGACATGTTGAACAAGGACAACTGAGGGCATTGTCAACCTAATTAAAAGAGGACAGGACAAGCCTACAGTAATATTTTCCTAGTATATACACTGTGCCACTTAGAGGCACAGGGACTTTCTGAACTAGAGAGCAATACCCCTGAATTTAAAAATCTTTATATATATTGAATATGAATATATAGCCTGTTTTCCTGATTGTAAAGCTACTTTTGACCAGCTAATACATGAATTCATTTAGTGAAAAATCCTTTCATAAAAAGCAAACATTAGAAATATGCATATCTGATTTTAACCTGTTAGAACAAATATCACAATCCAAATGCTTACAAAGTTCCCCATGAAAATTACTGTTACATACTCGACAGGGATTCTGTTATCTATCCTTCAGCTCAGGTTAAAGGCCTGAGAAAAATAAAAGTTCTACAAATTATTTGATACCTCATACACACTTGAGGCAACTGCACAGTTACTTTATACTAAGAACATTACCCTTTTGAGATCCTGATGTGCCTGGACTGGTTTCAGTCTAATTCTTAATACTGAAGGTTATTTGTTGTGTAAGACCATGGATGACAGATGTGAGGACTCCTTGGCTAGCTCAGTGTTTCACATTTTCACCTTGTAACTAATTTAAAAAAGCACTTAAGGTCTCACGCATTGTGTCCTATTCTTAGATGCTTTGTATGATAGACAGTATATTGTAGAATTCTGTACTTTCCTCTGTGTAATGGAAAACCTAAATTTTTGCAACGATTAGTACAAAATGAGTTGAGGTCTAGTGATGCATTTAAAAGAAAAGCATCTTTTTTTAAAAAGTCTGATGAGCTATTATAAATTCTCAACATTTTTTAACTGGAGGCTTAAACTTACTGATTAGAAATAGATTGTTTTGATTTCTTTTAGAGCTGGTGAGAAGGCTCTCACCTACTCTCATGTCTTACTGACTTCAGTAGATATTATGAGTAGGCATTGTATCTATAAAACTCATTTTATGGTTATGGTAAAATTATGCACAGATATGAAACAAATTTTAAAAATGCATTGTCTTGTATTATGACTAAAGAAGTACAACTGCAATACAAACATCTAAAATTTCATCAATGTTTATTCTCTCCTTTTTCCTCTATCCATAGAGGTGTATAGAGAAATGCATTAATTTTTATTTCAACTGTAAATTAAAAATTTACATTTCATTTACAATAGTCCAGAAATGCAACAGGAACACTTAATCAAAGTTTTAGGCTAGGACATATAGGCAATCCTTTGTATCCACTTTATGGATATTAAATAAAAGCAGTCCTTCCCACGGCGTCCTGTGAACCCAACTACCTGACTCTAACAGTTAAAGGCACCCAAAGTAAGGCTGAAAATGTAGAAATGAGCAACACAGGTAAAAACACCTGCAAAGCTGCAGAGGAGGAATGCACTTGCAAGTGAACTATTTCCTATGTAATAGGTATATGAAACCTCTTAGCGCGAAGCCACTGAAGAGCAATACTGGACTGATGTGACTTTGCTCTGCCCTCTTCCAGCCTACACAAGAGAAAACCTGACCCCATTCTTACAGGAGATCACAACTTCTCCCAAGGGAGCTGAACTTGACTCACCTGTACCTGAAATATTAACTGCAGCAGAACTGCTGTTTCTGCTTACTGAGGCTGTTACCTGTTGCTCCTTTCCAAGGCTTGAACTGTCAATTGCACTTAGGTATTAACGTATTGGTACTTGGCAAAACAGTATTTTCTCTTATGAGATTATGTCTGTCCTTCCACATATGGATCATCCACGTATTGTTAAACAGATTTTTGGCTTTTGTACTGCTTTAGATATTGTAGCTTATTCTGCATAGGGGCATTTCTACCAAAAATTTACCCAGAATAAGTACTGGATGAATACCTCTATTAGAGTATGAAGTTGTATTTCTTATACTTCTGTTTTACCATCTTCACTCATTGTGCATTCCCAATATTTAAACACTGACTTTAAATTTGAATACCTGAAAACGGGGAAGCAATCCAGCAGTCTGTAGAACGAGTGATGGAAACATTTTGGATGAGAAAGGAGTTAGCTGGGTTTTCAATAAATGAAATCAATTAATGCATTTACCTCTCCTTACAGCTTCCCAGAGCTCAACTTTGATCGATTAAAATAAAAATATGGGATGACAGAGTAGAATTAATTCCCAAACTCTGGTGGATGTTACATTTCTTTTTTATGCATTTCAAATCACATTGAATTTAAACTCTATGCTTTTCTAGTGGTCAACTATCTAATGGAAAATAGGTTTGTCTCATTAGAAGTCCTATAAAAATTATCAATGCAAACAATAGATCCTACTTCCTCCGTGCTGCTGTTCCAACTATCCTCCATTTCCACAGAGACCGTGACAGCAAGCAAGAGACCCTCTGTCACAAGGAAAGGTGTGCTTTGGTTTGCCTGCCAACTGATAGAAACAATAGACACTTGTCTTTTTATTTTGTGCAGGAAGCATCACACTCGGCATTAATATTTCTGGTGGAGTACAGGGGTGCCAAACACAGTTCCCCAATGGCACGGACAAATTCTTTATAGTAAAATGAGGATTAAGGAGAAAAGCAGAATATTTTTCAGATTTCTACAGTTACAGAGGTCCTCCACTGGGGTGTCTAGGCAAACAGTAAGTAAGGAGGGGCACATTTTGAATGACCTTTGAAATATAAAAGTGCTACAATTTCAAAACTAAAAAAGGAATTAATGAGTGGACATTAAATCTAATTTAGACTACAAATCATACAGGAGAAAAAAATGGAGGGACACCTGGTATTAAGTCAGTTGTAGAGCAGCTACCTGCAAAGTGGAAAATATTACTCTTCTGCTAGGAATTCTTGGATTACCCATGCTTTCTCTTATACTCCTACCTGTATATTCAGGTGGACAAAGGCAAGTATAATTATTAATTCCATCCACACAAGTAGAATTGTTTTCACAGTCATTGTCTTCACAGTCATCAACATTTACTTCACAGTTTTCACCTTCAAATCCATCTGCACAAGTACACCTGTAGTACAGAAAACCAAATAACCACATGGACATTTTAGGTGAGGAGTCCAGACAAGGAGTTCTGTAATTAATAGAATTACATTAAAATTACAATATTCCACAACAGAACATGGTTGATATAATATAAAAGCCCTTTTATCAAACAATTACCAAGTATTTTAAATGACAGAAAAATGCTTCTAAAGCCGTATCTCAGTCTTTAATTTAAGGACCCTGCTAAATTAAATAATGGAGTATTCTTTTTAAAAACCATTCTTCATTTACATTGTAAGATTAGATTTCTTATGGACAGTGATCCTTTTGGTTTTTTTAAGGGTAAATACATGGAAATATTGTGGAATCAGCGATTAGTATGTAATAGTAGTTTTCCACAATCATTCAGTTAAATGCACCAATATAAAACTCTGTTTAATGTACATGCATTCATATAAAAAGCCAAAGCCTGCATAAATTCTACAAAGCAGTAATTTATTTTTTTGCTTTTAATCATGTTTCTGCAAAACAAATAAATCAAAATAGATAGGTAATGTAAAAGTCACTCAAACATGACTACACATACATTTTTATGTAATTTGCACTACCTATAATTTCTGAAGCTTTCACTATGAGATTGCTTTGATTTTCAAAATACCTAGTGTTCAAACAAATAAATGAAAAAGATCAAATTCTGAGGCGTGACTATGTCAATTTAAATTCTTTAGGCATAGTATTAAGATGTATACACTTAATTTTTAATAGAAGACCATTTAATCCTTGGGCAGAATTTGGATTAAAAGTAAGACTAATGTCATAACGAATTGCAGGATAATGAATTGTATCTTTTTGAAGTGTCATTTCTAACAAGCTTGAGGTGTAGATTATTAAATGACTAATAATCTCATGTAAGAATGCTAAAGAACTTTATTTCATAATTCATGAAGTACATCTGGAGTAATTGTACTGTGTGATTAAATAACTCAAGATTAAAAATGCTCACAGCATGTTTATCTGCTGGCATAGTGAGTTTCAAATGAATCATTAATTTTCTGTTTCACTGGGATTTGCATTTTATCATTTACATGCTGTCTGTTGAAGTAATACACACAACAACAGATGAATTGTGAGATTTTTTCAGCAGGGATCTAGCTAGCTATTAATTAACATAATGGAGTCAATACTATGCTGTCTTGACCTGATATGCCTCAACAAATCACAGTCATTTGTTACTGTTTTTAACAGATTCAAAGCCCTAGAAGCTTTCCAAGGATGGCAACATGTTCTGAAAACATCCAAAGTGCTAAAATCTGCCTTTATGGTGCTCTTACCAGCAAACCTAAAGATTAACACCATTAGTTTACCATAAAAATCTCAGTAGTTTTCCATCCTGCTATTACAATTAAAAAACCTACCAGAAACCATCCTTTTCTCCTTCTTTCAAATGACAAGTTCCACCATGTTGGCACGGGTTGCTAATGCAAGCATGAATGGGAATATCACAGTCTTGACCCTACACAGGGAACAATTACAGCGTAAGAAGAAAATACACGCACCAGTGGAAGGGAGACAAAGAACACTTAAAGGTTTTTAAGGATGAGCTTACATTTCAGTGAGCTTTTTTCCTCCTCATGCCGTACCTACCTTGAAACCATATGGGCATGTACATCTGTAGAAGTCAACTGGATCATTATTGCAGGTTCCATCATTTTTACATGGATTTGATAAACAGGGATTACACTTTGCAAGAATATTAACATCCACAGGCCCTTAAAAATATAAATTGGATAGTCAGAAACAAGTAACTATTAATTTACATTGGACAGGGTCTACCTGACATGTTGCTTTAAATTTTAAAATGTATATTTTAGACTTTATGGTGTTTTTATGTTAATGAAATGCTGAACTGTCCTTCATTCTTTTGATGTGACCAGGTAAATATAGGATTGGATTTTTGGTTTAGGTACCAGTTCTTAGTTTTTGTTAAGCAGCTGACACCAAAGTGATTCCCATATTCCTATCCTCTGAAAGCTGTAGAGTTCTGATGCATGATAATTACCTTTCCTTTGTATTAACAAAAGGAAGAACACAATTTCAACTTTCATTTTGTTCCAGTGAGAAAGTGGGCTATCACAATTTTCAATCTGTCCCATGATGGTGTTACTGAGAACACTGCTTTAAATGCATTTCTGCTTTAACATGTTTTCTATCTGCAGGACCACATAGATGGCAAAATGAAAAGGTAAAATTACTGTAAATTCCTTGAACATCTGCAAACTGTAACGTAAATTGCATTGTCTCACCATAAATAGCTCTATACTGTGTCTTTCTTCCTTATGGGTCAGCCACAGTTCTGTGCATTACTGTGTTAGCTGAGCCCACAAAACATGTAGGCTGTGCCTCAAACCTATGTGCAAGTGAAGAGTGCAAACCATGCTTGCAGTCTAGCTTCTTCTATTAATGATTATAATGAAAGAAATCAGAAATGGAAATAGACAAAGCCCTAAGTTTCAGAACCCAGACTTGAGCTTTGATGTACACAAATATTATCTCTGTTATACAAATATTTTGTAGGCTTTCTTTCTCTGTAGTTTCCTGGTTTTACAACCATTTCATGGTGAATTTTCAAGTCAGGAGCCATCTTTTCCAGGATTTTTTTTTTTGTTTCTTTCTTTTTTTTTTTTTTTTTTTTGTCAAACAACTGAAGAAATCAGTGCTTACTTGTTAGAAGTGAGAAAACACCTGTGTATGAATAATGACTAATTTTCATAATTTTTGTGAAGTTTGATTACTGTAAGAGAAAATGGGTGACTCTGTCAAATGCCAATTAAGAGAATGAAGATACATTCTCTATCCCCAGCTCTATAGCCTGATGACAATACTGCCTTCAGTTTGATTCAGATTTCTCCTACTAAAAAAAGCTCCTGTTATCCACAGATGAACTGAACCTTTGAAGGAACAGTGATTTCTTCTAAATGGGAAAAAAAATCCGAAACTCCTGAGGCCTACTACAGCAAATGCACGATTGCTCTGTAACAGGTTTTACACAAAATGAGCCAAACTGCAGAGTTTTCAAAGCTAAAAGGGCTTTGCTTAGATAGAGGGATTTATTCTATTTTTAAACTTAGATTGCTTAACTTTCTTAATTTTCTTTGCAAATTAATCTCACTTTAATTGTAAAGGAGCTGGCCTGGAAGGAAGCCATATGATTGTAAGGATCCAGTAGGGAGTGTTAGACAAAGAGTGGGTGACCTTTTAAATTTTTTTTTTTTTTCAATCTGTAGTTTCTGGTATCCTTCTGTGTCACAGCTTGCAAGCAGAACACAGTAATATGTGATGAGGTGCTTACTGCCAAAACCATAATCTGTAAGGACCATTGGTTTTTTTTCTCTTCATTACATTATTTTGAAAGAGAAATCTATACCTGGTCAAAGTATCTGTTAGATCAGAGCACAGAAGAGGTGGAAAAGTTGAAAAAAACATCATAGAATCAACATCTAGAAAGTCCTGACTGTACTCTGGACTATTGCTGATTATTGAGTATATTAAGAGGTTCTGTTAAAAAGATTAAGTGAAAGAGGCACAAAAATTTGTAATACTGTGCTGTACCTTGGGAGTCAATCCTTCCTTCTATTTATTCTGAATATTATATCCTCTTTTCAACTTTTCATACAATAAAATGCTAATTAATTGGCACAAATTAAAAAACATTCAGTAACTAAGCTTTCGTTCCCAAATGGATTAGCACTCTAAATTTCACTTCCAAAACAGAGACAGAAAATGAGAACCTAAGTCTCAACAAGAGAGTAAGCAACATTATCGGATTTTGTACTTTATTTCTTTCAAATGAATGTATATGTAGTATGCAATATAAAGTAATAGTCTGATTTATCATTCTTCAGTTTTAAGATAAAAAAAAATGTAAAGGTATTTTGGAACCTATTTTCATTTTCACTATACTTTTCCTTTATTCTTCCTGCTTGCATCTGTTAAAAAGACTTGTATGTGAAAAAGAATGTGGTTTATAACCTTTTGGCTAGTTTAAGTTTTCAAATTGTAGACATCTATGTTCTAGAGTAAGCCCTGAGAAAAAAAATTCTTTTGTAAACCAGGAAAAACTAACAGTATTTTATTGACATAGATATATACACGTAGCTAAGATGTTTTAAGAAAAACCATGACACAAACACTCTCAAACCAGCTTCTAAAGAAACTTGTTGCAAGAAAAACTAAGCTCTGACATTTTTTGACTCCTCTCTTGCATATGGCCTCTAAAGCAGTACTTACACTGCTAATGAAATCACCAATTTTAGTACAATGCAATGGAAGTAATAATTTCAGTTAGATAACTCAGATTTTAAACCCAGACTTTTGAAATAAAAAAACTGCTCACACAATATACCAAATGATGTATCATCAATAATCATCTGTAAATTCATCACAGGGGAAACGAACAGTACGCATGCGTGTCTTAGGAAAGAATTCTGCTTGAGGTACACAAAAGGAAGGTCAGAAGGTTCTTAAGCAGATCACCCATTCCAGATCTACCTTACCTGGTATCAGAAAACCACAAGGCCCTGGAATCTCTAGAAGCAGGGCAAGGATGATAAAGAGGTAAAATATTGAGAAGCTGTTAGAGGCCACATTAAAAAAAGGAAAGAAAAACCCCACCCACAAATGTAGGAAAATAACTGGAAGGAGAAAATATTAATGGATGATTCCTGCAGTTAAAGAATTCATAAAATTAAAATAAGGCAAAGTGATTTTTTGAGCTTTATGACTGAGATGAGACTTCAATGTGAAATGCCATTTTCACTGGGAACTATTCACTATATAGGTAAAATTCAAGCACCCAATTCATTATCAATTGAATACACAGATAGTGATAAGAGGGAATTACATATTACTCTTTTCCTGTAAATACATATACAGCAGCAGACCATCAACAGATATTCTGAAAACAGCCCTTTTCTTCATAGGCAAAAATTTTGGTTCTAATAGGAACACAGCATCTTCCTAATTTCTATTATTCAGCAGTTCACTTTTAAGCAAAAGACAAAATTACTTATCTTTGAGCAACAGACTCAAAATTCCTTATAGGGCCATCATGACATTGAAAAGCTGTTGATTTGCAATCTGTAATTATGAGCATCTTCATAGGACAGCAACAGGAAAATTATTTTCTTTTAAAGATATTCATAACACCAGATCTCCATTCTTGGAAGTGAAACAAATACACAGCTCTTACCCGGCACAATCATATAAAGAACCTTTTTGGATGGGAAAGAGGGAATAATATAATTTCTGGATTGTCTGACAGAAATGTAACAATGATTGTAGAGTGATGGGATACAGTTTGTAAAACTGACAAAGCCAGAAAATAACTAAACAGGTTCCTCATATCCATGCAAATATCCATGCAAATATTCCTTCACTTGTCCCTATGCCAGTGTGCAATAAAAGCATTTCTGCACTATGGTTCAGTGGACACTGGTAAAGAATGATCAGGTGGGCCAGCAAATGTCCTATCTAAAATGAGGCTAAGAGATTTTTCAACAGATGAGTGTCATATGCAATGAACACTGCCATGACCTCAGAGATGTACTGCTTCAAGAGGGATTCAGAGGTAAAAAAAAAATCACTGGCATCACAAGTAAGAAGATGGCTTCCAGTGGTATTTATATGAAAAAATAAGAAAAGGTTTTTTGACAGGAAGTCTAAAGAGAAAAGACTGAATAGATTAAATATGCAGTAAAGAATAACTTTGGATAAGACAAACTCTGACAAAGTCCCACTGCTTTGCTTTTTTAAGAACAAAATGACAAAGGGATAAAGTTCATCTTTGAAGATACATTAAAAGATGAATAAGTCAAAACAGCTTCAAGTAGACACTGAGAATAAGTTACTTCTACAAGACTAAAGATGCTATTCATCTGATGCCTCAGAAATCACAATGAGCTTAGCAATGGCTTAGAAATATAAGAACACTTTTTTTTTTTAATTGGAGTTTCAATGGTTTTAAAACAGGACCACAAAAAATGAAGTCACAGTAGAAGATTTCTCTGTTTTCAAAATATTTAAGGGATAAATCAGAGGAATACAGCAAGATTTAACAGTTAACAAACCAAGTCCTCGCTTGATGTAAGCAAAAGGGTACTTTTTAGAAAAGTAATAGCACAGTTCAGAAAATGAACTTACAAATTAACAGACAATAATATAAGTTGTGATATAAATGCCAGCAACACTGGTACCAACATGGAATTAAATGCCCTGGGACACCTGCCCATTTAACAACATTTTAGATCAAGACCTCTATAGTGATTATCACATTCCTTTATCTACTTTTATCTTGGTTTGTTTTTGGTATGGCTTGGTTTGTGCTTTCGTCTGAACTATCAGAGACATATTATATATTTCATAGCAAACTGCAAAGATTACTGATGTATTTACAGTTTTTATGGTGAACAGCTTGCAGGAAAAATACTGAGGGAAGTACAGATGTTTAAACTCTATTCATAACTGAGGCAGAACAAAGTACCTGTGTGCATCCAATGTACTAGGCACATCATGAGGAATACTGTACTGCAATTCCAAATACTTTTTTCTCTATTTATTTTAAAAGAGACAGGAATTAAAATCTTTAAAATAAATACATTTCCTGAATGGAACCAATGGCTATATCCTTAAGTATGAGTAAAAGTGAAAAGGCTGAGTTAGGATGCTATAATAAATGTATTTTGAGTACAAAGGACTTGTAATTCGCAGCTCAACTATTTGTAAAAATTAAAAATTGACACTTTGAAGAGAAAAAAAACAACAACAGTACCTTGGCAAGTAAATTTCTTAGAGGGAGTTGTGAGAAGAAGTTTATCTGCCATTTCTCCAGGACCAGCACAACGTGCAATACCAGGTTCTTTGTATTCTGATTTGACCCAGTCAGATAGCCACTGCATATTACAATCACAATAGAGAGGATTTGCACCAATAGCCCTATGGAAAAAAGACAAATAAAGAAGAGAATCAAGTTTTAAATGGCTGCTTTTTAAAAAAGAAGCCAGAAAATGGGTTGGCAAAAACCATTCAGAACACAAACCTGCTCTCCCACAACAAAAATACTGTTACAGCACTACTGTTTGGATTTGGGTTCTAGATGAAGAAGTGATAGTTTTAGTAGAACATAGTCCAGAAATGCAGATATTCTTAAAAGAACTGTAAGTGAGCTTTGGTGAGCTAATACCAACTAGATCTGTTTCACTGTTGGTTTGTGACAGTGAAGATCAGCTGAATGAGCAGAGTGAAACTGATCCTGGCCAATTTAACAAGATAACAAGAATAAAGTATGTCTTCTGAAGCAGTCAAGAAAAATCCACAGAATTTCACCCTGATACTCCTCCTTTTCCGTTTATGGCTCTGAGGCTGGTACAAACCATCTGTTTCTAAGCTTCCAAATTGGATTTAATTATTTTCTCTTTGCAGCTGTCTCACTGAACTCACAAATATGTGCAGAATTCTCTAAGAGTTTTCTGCTGCATAAGTAAATAAAACCACATTATCCTAGCTTTGTGGTAGTTACATAAGAATTGCTTCATTATGAAAGTAAATCCATTCCTTTAAGTAAGGATCCTTGTGACTTTTTTTTAATTAAAAAAAAAAAAAATTAGCCAGAGATCTTCAGAATTAATTTCTGTAACAGATTTTTAAGTGTTTATTTTCTCTGCTATAAACTGGAAATACTCTTAAAACTCTGAAAACAATGAGACATTGTGTAGTTAATTTGGAGGATTGAAGCCTTGTGTTATTCTGTAAAGATGTACTCATGTTCCTTTCAAGAAATAAAGTAATCATGGAACTTTTAACAGATAATCTCAACATGTGCAAACACTATCAGATGGCTGTATTAGAACATCCTCTTCTCCAGATGTTTCAAGGCTTTCCACATCTTTGAATCAGTGGGTCTTCTAGAGATACAAGAAAGTTTTTGGCAAGCAAAGGCAGTAGGAACCACCAGAGATGAAACCCTCTTTTCTGCCTCACTGAGCAGAAAGCCCTCTCATTTTAACTTTTTAATACATTCAAGCTGTACTCAAGAAAATATACATATTTGTCAGGCTTAAGTCAGAGCAATTAAAAAAGGAAACTTGGTAACAAGGGAGCTTCCCATGCAAGCAAAAATACCTAGAATTTGTCCATTCTGTATTTGCAAAAGTGGATGTCAGCCTGAACTAACACAATTGTTCTGCTAAAATCAAAACATTAACAAGGATAACTAGTATCCATTAAGAAAACAATACCAGGAACAATCAAATCTATCCAAATTTTACTGATATTTCATGCAGATAAATTGGTTTACTAGTAGCATTTGAATGTGTTATCAATGACTGAAACCTTAATCAGAATTAAATTTCTGAGAGCTAAATGTAAATGGACAATATTAAATGAGAAACAAATAATTTTTTGACAAATGCTGCTGTTCAAAAACTTAAGCCCCCAGATATATCTAAAGGCACTAGTCAACATACTCCTCAAAGTCCTAATTTTCCAAAAACAGCACGACATTTGCAGAAGGGAGCTTGTTCTAATTTAGGGTCCCAATGAAAATTAAAAACCGGAAAACTATTGTCTCAAATTATGTTCTGAAATCAGATGTGACGTGTTTAGTGTCACCAAGACCCTGACAGAGAATCATAGAATAATTTTCATCCATTTCTCACCTCCTGCACAAAGCAGGGCTACCTTGGTAATCAGGGCTGCACAAAGCAGGGCTACCTTGGTAATCAGGGCTGCTCAGATCTTTCCATCTGAGCTCTGAAAATCTCCAGGGATGGAGATTCTCCTGCTGAATCATCCTCACAGTGAAGAATTTTTCATTATGTTCAATCAAATTTCCCTTGTTGCAGGTTTTGATGCTTTACTCTGATTCTTCACTGTGCACCTCTGAGTCTCCATCTCAGGATTGCTGTAATCCTTAGAGGCTTGAAGAGTTTTAGGTCTCTCCTTGGCATCCCTTTCTTCAGGCTGGATAAGCCCAGTTCCTGTAGCTTCTCCTTACAGCTCAGTTGATCAAGCCACCTCCCAGCCCTGCTTTCCCCTCCGCTGGATTTGCTGTAGCTCATAAACATCTGCTTTGTACTGGAGGAACTGGACACACAGCCCAGATGTGGCCCCAGGAGGGCCAAGCAGAAAGCAGTGGTCAGTGTCCTCAATCCCCTGGCTGCTCACTTTCAAATTCAGCTCAGTGTCTTTATCCTTCATTGCCATAAGGACACAGGGCAGACAAGTTCAACTTGCAGCCCAAGCAGCAGGCCCAGAGTTTCTCTGCTGAGCTGCTCTCTGGCCAGGGGCCATCCTCTACACGAGCTTCTTCCAGAGAACTTTGCATTATATCTTTGTTTGGCTCTATGAACTTGGCTAAGCATAACAAAAAAAACACCACAGTACACAAGCTGAATACTCACAGGTGTGATAATGCTGAAAGATCATTAAAGGCTCCTTCAGGAACAACAGAAATATCATTGCCATGTAAAGACCTTAAAGAGAGAAGAAACACAATAATATCAATGCATAAAAAAATCATCAGGTTAACTTCTCAAATTTCCTCTTTTTCAACAGTTTTCATCTTTTCACTTTTTTTTTTTTCATTGATTTTTTTTCATCCTGGATTTTCATAAGAAATAGAAATACTGTAATTATTTTAAAATTGAAAAATAAAAGTTGATAAAAGTAGGCACAGTTATGCAAAGTAACAGTTTGATTTAGAGATAGCAGGTAGCAAAAGAATTTCTGATTTTTTCAGCATCTCCCTGAAATTTGCATTAATTATGTTCATGATCTTTTTAATCTTTCATGGATTCACAGAACAGACAGACATTGACCGTTAATAAAAGTATTAATTTTTTTGTCCAAATTTGATATAGAGGTTTAAAATTAAAGACTTCATTAAGCATCACTACTGGGATCTCTTTTGTAGAAAACCTGCTGGTTTCACCAACCACATGAAGTTTAAAAAGGGCAGGCGCTGCATTCTGCAGCTGGCATGGGGCAATCCTGGATGTAGGTTCAAACTGAGGAATGAGATGCTGGAAAGCAGTGCCAGGAAAGACACAGGGCATCCTGGTCAGTGGGAAGTTGAACATGAGCCAGCAGTGCCCTGGCAGCCAGGAGGGCCAGCCCTGTCCTGGGGGGCACCAGGCACAGCATGGCCAGCTGGGCAAGGGAAGGGATTGTCCTGCTCTGCTCTGGGCTGGGACAGCCTCACCTCCAGTGCTGGGGCAGTTTGGGGTGCCACAGTATAAGAAAGATGGGAAGCTAATACAGACTGTCCAAAGAAGACTAATGGTGCTGTGAAGGGCCTTCAGAGGAAGCTCTATGAACAGGGACTGAGGTTCACTTGGTAGTTCAGCCTGGAGGAGATTGAGGGGAGACCTCATTGCAATCTGTAAATTCTTCTTGAGGGAAAAAGAAGGGGCAAGCACTGATCTCTTCTGTCTGGTGACCAGTGACAGCACCCAAGGGAACAAAGCTGAGTTAGGGGAGGTTTAGATTGGGTATTAGGAGAAGATTCTTCACCCAACCACCAGAAGGTGGTTGGGCACTGGAACAGGCTCCCCAGGGGTCACAGCACCAAGTCTGATGGAGCTCAAGAAGCATTTGGGCAATGCTCTCAGGCACATGGTGTGACTCTTGGGGATGATGCTGTGCAGGGCCAGGAGTTGGACCAATGATCCTTGTAGGTCCCTTTCAACTCAGCTCATTCTGTGGTTCTATGGAAAGTATCTCTTATTTTCTATAAATTAATTCATTTACATGAATATCTAACACATACAGAATTACAGTTCTTGAAATTATCCACATTGTTATTGAATCACCGAAGTTATGAAAGTACACTTAAATAATGCCATACTTTAGCTATTTAGTCCAACTAAGTATTTAAATGTTTATAAATGACCCACATGGAGGCAAAAATTACATGTTTTGCTGTGGGCTTTTGAAAAGGAATTTTTGCAAGCTTTCTTCTTAATGACAAACTAAAACTGTAAATGAGACTGCTCTTTATATTCCTGTGTCCATTTTTGTGCCCCTATGTTTTTCCTAGTGGTAAAATGGAAAGTTTTCTTGCAATCAAAAAGTAAAGTTATTGATTTTCAATACTTAATAATGACATCATGGCTTTGGAAATACTCCTACATTAAATAAAACAAGTCAAAGAAATTTACTGTTGCAATAAATATCTTTAAAATTCAACTGCAACCCCCTCTAATATATACTGAAGAAATTTATGCATATGGCATTTTTGCTAGACTTTAATGCTTTTAACAAGGAAGAACATAACACAAAAAAGAAATACAGCTGCCATTAAAAATGAGAAAAATAAAAAGTGCATGTCTTAGATTTTTAAGGCTACATAATTATCACTTCTGAAATATTTGATAGGTTTTATAATCTGCTAACTTCTTATGGTTCTGTTCTCTTCTGTATACAAATTAAAATTGTGGAAAATAGCAACGATTAAAAAAAATACTTACAACAACCTGAGTGATTTCAACCCATCAAAAGTCCGTGCAGGAATACATCTTAGGCGGTTGTAACTAAGAATTCTGAAAATATACAAAATGCTGTCAGCAAGTGAATCAGTTATTCAGTAAACTATGCAGAGCATGACCAAAAGCAGCTTTTGCACACATAGCTAGTTAGGAAACAAGTTATTTTACAGCCTCCAAACCAAGCAAGTTTTAATGTCAACTAAACACCCTTTCTTTCCAAGACAAGAACCCCACTGTAATGCTTCCAAAGAGTCACTGTTACATGTTTAAACTTACAAGGTGAGCAGCTGAGTCATGTTGCTGAAGCTCTGATTAGAAAGAGTGCTGATTCTGTTGTTACTTAAATCTCTAAAAAATAAATTCAGAAATTCAGACCTTAAAATGACTGCCCCAGTCCCAAAACACTGTAAGTTAAACAGACACATTTTCATTAGTAGAAGTAGTATTATCATTGATATAACTATTTAAAGCAGCACCTGCTTTTATTTTCACATGCCATATACAAGCCCAGCAAGTGTTTAGCTTGACAAATAAAAAGCATTTCCATTTCAACACAGATGAAAAAGCAGTGCAATGCATTCTAATACAATAGCAATGCTCATCATGCTACCAAGTTAAAAATGCAATACTTCATAAACTCAAGCACAAAAATGAAAGTAATGTCTTAAAGTGGAAGTCATTCTAGTCATGTCCCTCATGACACCTAAGTAAATATAATTTAATACTCTACTTAACACTTACATGATGAAGACATCAAAGCCCAGAGCTATTATTATAAAGAACTTAGATTTACAGTAAAAGCCTTAATGTCTTTGTTCAAAATTCTAATGAATAAAAACTAATGAATAAAAATTATGATGGAAGCCATAGTGGTATGCTGGTAGCTTCAAAGATGCTGATTAAATGTGAATACTGTCAGTTCTTTATTCTCGTATTGTGCTTTACTTCTCATTTTGTGTTGACTATTTCAGTATTGTTTCATGTATTTTGTGGTGAAACACTGCCCTTGTTTTTAGAGGGAACCTTGATATATTAACTTCAGAGCACTGTTGAATAGGTATGCAATATACATATTTCCCCACTTGAAATTTTCATGAAAGTATCAAATATGACTGACTCTTAATAAGCATACTAGGCAACTATAACAGACAAATGCTTTCAAAAGAGAAAGAAAAAGATAAAAATAAACAACTTTGTTAATCTGGAACTCAGGAGACTTGTATGTAATTATTTTTTTGACCACAGGATTATGTACAGTGGTTTCTTTTTCCAAACACAACTGAGGAACATTCTCAACTACATAACAGCAGTATGAATAAACGTACAGAAAACTTTAAAATAATGTGCCCTGCAGGTCTCATAAATGGAGACTTTTAATACTCATTTGCATTCTATTTATCATTCATGAATTCATAAATTCCCAAAACTTTTCACAAAGATTTCCTACAAGTTCTACACCGGATAGACTTGAAAATATTGCAAGGGGTTTTTTTCACAATATTATTTAAAAAATACAAGAAGTTTTGAAACTATGGGTTTTCAAAAATTTGTGACACTGACATCTTTTGTCTAACATGAGGTAAATAAAGGAAATAAAGTTCTTGTTTTTGAATTGTGTTAAACCCAGTGAAAAATGAAATTTGAGAGATTTGGTTTCTCCCCTCACTTTTCATTCTGATTATAATGAAACCAGAAACTGCTTTGGGGATGTAACACAGTTCAGCCTCAGCTGGTGTAAATTTTTATAGTCCTAACAAAGACCATGGAATTACAGCTGGAAGTAAGGCATTTGCATCTATAGTCTTCCTGTTTTTCCTCACTGTACACTTAAAAGGTACAGAAATCCTATTCAAATCATCCATGAGGTAGAGGTAATAAAATTTAGAGCAACTAGAGTTTTGCCTAAAATCACATAGTAAGTCAGCAATTGAGTTGGCAGCAAGGCATTTGGAGAAACAATTACCATGACTTTAATTGATCTTATGTCTCCTTTGAGGTCAACTATAATTTTTGCTTTATTATTTTGTGATGTAATCACTGGAATAAAATACCCATGCTCATAAAAGGTGACTGAGTATATTATATGCTGGATGTCATAAGTAGAATACAATATTCTCAGTTATAAAAATTGGTTGGGTATTTTCTGAAGGATATGATACGTTTTACAGGCTTTTTCTTCCAAGTAAATGTAGGTAAAATTGAGTAAGGCATTTTGTTTTGCTTTTACTTCCAGTAGAGAACGCTGCTTTAAACTACTTACATGAGTGTCAAATGCTTGTAGTTGGAAAGCTCTTTTGGAACTAGGGTAAACTGATTTCCATCCAAATAACTAAATCAGAAAAATAAAACAAAGAAAATTATATATTTCATTAAAATAGGAGCATCTTCATCCACTAATGTCAGAATCCAACAGTAAAGTTAATAGCAAATGAATGCATACTTTTCCATTTTATAAGAAAACTTGCTTACAAATTTTGGTTTTTAGAGATACAACTGAGAATTTGTAGCCTAAGATCCAAATGCTACTGCATGAAGTAACACAATAAAAATATCTCTTGCATTATAGTTTCTATTATTTCAAAATGACTGCAAAATGAGGTCTTTATCATCTCCATTTCCCACACACCTACAGAGAAACGGTAAATCTAACTTCTGCAAATCACATTAAGTGTGGATTTTTAGCTATCATATAAAGAAACAGACTCCAGCATTGCACAGGTAGTCCTTTACACTGCAAACAGCAAGGTCTGGTTTCATCTCCAACAGCAAATTCATTTGTCATGCCTGTGATTCAGGTCACCTTTCTTGATTTATCCCCGTAAATTTCATGATACATCAGTACACCATGCTACAGTCCTACTCCTGTGAAGCACGTTAGTGACTGCAGACAGCAATCAATTACCTTTCACTAGAAAAGTCAGTTTTTTTCCCTCTCTCAGTAGGTTCACAGCTCCTGTATTATTATATTGCTCACTCTTCTTCCATGCTCATAACTCTCAATAAGAGACCTTCTCATCCTTACAGTTAACGAGTTCAGAGCTCTCAAACTGTGCCGGCACCGGCGGCACAGGCAGAGGAAGGGAACGAGCCTTGCCTAAAGAGCTTCCAGTGTGCAGCCAGACAGGACAAAGTACAAGTGGAGGGGCTCCTCATGTAACCAGGGAAAGTAGTTCAGCAAGTGCTGAATTTACCCGATGGTTTGAAATGAAGCAGATAGTGGCAAGAAGATTAAAGGTCTTTGGTTTCTCAGCTAGGGAAAATGACTTTGCTGATGGTGGTATTACTTATGTTTCCTGGAACCCAAGTGGAAACTACACCCTCATTATCTCTATACAAAGAAGATATTTTTGCCATCCAAGTACTTGCAACATGCCTGAGCTAAGAGCAGTCTTTGATAGAGACATTTTTAGTTTTATTTTGAGCTTAATATCTTTACGTATGCTGTAGCATCTTTGGAAACTTCAGTCTTGACTAAATGGATGAGCTGAAACACAGTTAAACATCACAAAAAATTATCTTCATCTAATCAAAAGGCTGTCTTTCTTTCTTTTTCTTTTTGTTTGGACTATGACTTTCTAGGGCTGCTTGCCAAATCCAAAATGTGTCTTGACAAACCTTATACTTAAGACTATGGTAATGATAGTGAATAGTGCATGGGCTTATGTAATTAATTATTTTAAAAAAACCTCAACTTTTAAAATTTTTGAAGAAGTAAGTATTCTGAGGACATTCTTTTATCAACAGATACATTCGGTGATATTACTAAGCTTCATTAGAACTGAAGCACTACAAGTATCCACTTGCCTGATAAAAATTCCTTCTTGTTCAAATGAAGCAACTATTATGATATTTTATGAAACACATGAAGAGTACGTCTTAGAAGAGCCATGCATGCTAATGAGCAAGAAGAATCAATCAGGATTGATTCCTGTTAACAGGAACCACCTCCATTATTCTTTTGAAAAATATGCTGAATTGCATGCTTAGACACTAAAGCACACAAAAGTGGAAACAAATGAATTTTCAGTCACAGGGGTCCATTTGCAATTCCAAAAGTATCTCTCTCTAGCTGCTTTGCTTAACATTGCATTGATGACCTTATATTGCCAAATTATATTTATACCAGACTGTATTCAAGAAAGTCATCTTCTCTTTGACGGAAAAAAAAATAAACCACCAAATTCAAAACGTAATGAAGTTGTGGTTTTATATACCTATATACCTGTGCGCTAATTTGAAGTCTTAAAAATTTCAATTTATCAATGGCTAAAGACTTTTAGATGCTGTTAAACACCAGACTAATAGTGGGCATCTCAGAATCTTCTATATAATACCAAACCATATAATACCAAACCATAAAACAGTAGAGTTTTTTAGTTACTTACACAACATAATTATGATGTTTTCTGGAAAAGCACTACATTAACCAGCCATTATGAAACATTATTAAATACCTGCCATATGTAACACAAACCAACATTTTTCTTCCTGCAAATAATTTCTATTTCTTTCAGTATTGTGACCTATTTGATCAAGAACCAAAACAAACGAATATCTAAATTTTTAGGTTCATATTTTCCCTTTCATAATGCATAAAAGCTTGCTTGTATGGTGTTATGAGCAGCTCATTCAGGTTATATCTTCAAACAATACCTAAGGTAGCAAGCTTTTTTTTATGTCTGTTACTGTCCACCTGCATATTCAAATAGATTCATAAAATGCAATCTTAACAATTTTTCTCATAGAAAAAAATGTTTCAATAGGTTGATAAAATAGCCCAAATTTTATAAAACTGCCTATGTGAAAAAGAAGACATTCTATTAAAACCAGTATTTTTGCAATATCACGAAACTATCATAATCTCTGCATCATAGAATATCCTGAGCTGGAAGAATCACAGAATCATTGCATGGGACCTCTGGAGATCATCCAGCCCAAACCTCCTGACGAGGCAGGGTTACCTCGAGCAGGTCACACAGGAACACATCCAGGTGGATTTTGAATGCCTGCAGAGAAGATCCACAACCTCCCTGGCTTTTTCCAGTGCTCTGACACCCTCAATATAAAAAAGTTCTTCTTCCTGTTGAGGTGCAGCTTCCTGTGGCTTAATTTATAGCCATTAATCCTTGTCCTGTTGCTGGGCACCATCCTGTTGGCACCAGCCTTTGAGGTATTTGTATCTATTGATGGGATCCCATCTCAGGGCTCTCCGCACTAACCAGGCCCAGCTCTCACAGTCCCTCCTTGCCTGAGGAGAGACTCTCAGCCCCTCATCACCTTTTTTGCCTCTCTAGTAACTTCTGGTCTTGAACTGTGGAGACCAGAATTGAACGCAATGCTCCGGAAGTGGCCTCACAAGGGTTGAACAGTGAAGGAAAATCACTTCCTTTGACCTTTGCTGGTTACACTTTTCCCTAATACACCTCAGGATGGAGTCCAGCTACTGGCTCTGCTCAGGAGAGCCCCCAGAGTAACACCATGTGCCTGAGAGCATTGTCCAAACACTTCTTGGACTCAGGTAGGCTTGGTGCTGTGACCACTGCTCCAGGGAGCCTGCTCCAGTGCCTGATCACCCTCTGAAGAAGCACCTTTTTTTGGCATAATTTTACTTCATACTGATGTGAAAGTGACTGGTTTGTAGTTACCAGAGTCAACCCTCTTGCCCTTCTCAAAAACTGGGACATTGGCCAGCTTCCAGTTGACTGGGACCTCTCTAGATTACCAAGAACAGACAGAAATCGTTTAGAGAGGCCTTGTAATGGCATCAGCCATGTCTTTGAGTATTTTTGGATTAATTTCATCAGGCCCCATAGACTTAGAGAAAGCCAGAAGAAGCAGCAAATCCTGTGCAAGTTTGGGGTTGGCTGGGTGTTAATCATTCTCACAGTCATGGTCCTTCAGCTCAGGGCATTGAGACCCTCAGAGCTGATCACTGGTATTGAAGACTTAAGTGAAGAGAGCATTAAACATCTCTGCTTTGTCTGTGTCCCTGCTTGTGAGGTGACCATATTCACGGAAAAATGGACCAGTGTTATTTCTGGGCTGCCTTTTGCTATTAAGACATTTTAAAAAGCTCTTTCTATTGTCCCCAGCAGTACTGGCCAGCTTCAGCTCTAATTGGGCCAATTTTCTTCCTACAGTAACAAGCAGCTCCTCTATATTCCCCCCAGGTCACCCACTGGAAGTACATATTTTATTCTTCCCTTAGCTCCAGAAGATCCTGATTAGCTGAGCTGGCCTTCTGCCTCACCTGCTTGGCTTCTGACATTTTCAAGTTGCTTGCTCTTAAGCTCTTAACAGGTGGTACTTAAAAACTGACCAGCACTGATGCACCTCAGTACCTTCCATGGACACCTTACTAGCTCCCTGAGCAGCCTGAAGTCTCCTCTCATATTCAGAGTTGAAGTTTTGCTGGCACTTTTCCTCCTGCTGGCAGAGATTTTAAACTTGACTTTATGACCACTGTGGCCAAGACAAACACCAGAAGCCACTTCACTCTCAAGACTCTTATCAGACATGCAACAAATCCAGGAGAGCAGCTTTCCTACTTCACTACCTTAGTACCATAAAGCCATTGTCTAGGTGTTTTTAACTCCTCAACACAGATGAAGGCCATTGATTTAGAGGATTAAGGTGCTTGATTTAGAGGTAAAAAGTATTGATTAAGAGGTATAAAAAACACGTTCATTATGAGAACACATTCATGTTATTGTTTTCTTTTTCCTTTTTCATGTAATTGAAATTCATTCCTTTCTAAGCAATGACCAGAGATTAATCAGATTCACTGTTGCCCTTAATTTAACCCCTTGTAACATGATATCCACACAGTTATACAATGGTTCAGCGCTGAGGATATAAAAACTGAGAGTGATTACAATTTTATACACATATATTTTTAAAGCTTTTCAGTAACAGGTAGTTCTTAAGAGTGGTTTGGGACTTACAAAGCATTGCTAATTCAAACTTGACCTCTAGTTTCTCAATATAATGTGAAAGTCTTTATAAACCATTGGATTAACAAATTTCAACTCATCTACTAAATTCAATTCTCCATTTTCTTTTCCCCTCATTCTTGACACTGACAATAAAAATCTGACATTAATTTTCATAAAAGTGAGAAAAAAGCATGCCACTTACAGTTCAGTCACATCTTTTGGGATGCCTTTAGGCAAAGCTTTCAGCCCTTTGTTGCTGCAGCGAACTACTGTGTCCAGACAAGTACATTCTGCAGGGCAGCGGGCCAGGGGAGAACAGCTATTGTCATCATTTCCTGGTTAATAAAAACAAACAGATGCTAAGACTCCTAATAAATGTCTCCTCAGTATTAGCAGCAATAGCCCACCTGGATTTTCTTCAAGACATCCTGATATATCAGCATTACAATATCTCAAGGTAAGGAAGAAAAATGACATCATCTATGTAAATCATCATTCCAAGAATTTACATTTCAGGTGATGCTTTACTTAGTACAATGCTGTTTTACTAGGTAAGAATGCTATTATATGAAAAAAAATCATTAAAGAAAGAATAAATCCTGAAATGAAAGACAATAAGCTTAAAAAAGTATTAAAACCAGTCTTTTAAAAAAATATACAGCCGTGAAAATTGATAAACCAGTAATGCAGTAAATGGAAGTATGTATGAGAGATGCAAGATAGCAGCATGTCTTTCAATTAAGACTTAATGAAGCCACAAGCTATAACATGTCATGTTATTTGATCAAGTCACCTGAAAGTGTGTTTCATTCAAGCCTCAGTGTTTGAAAATATTCTCATCTGTACAACAACATTTGATCAATTTTATTTTATACTATTTCTAAATTATTAATTACAGTACTGAAGATAGGCAAGAAAAACTTTTGAGGGCATATATACAACAGCCCATGCTTGCTGATCATCCAAAATTGAGTCAATTTTTAAACTGACATAGAAACTGAGCGTGAAGGGCTTTAAAGTGCAATACTTTGGGATCTATGGGATTCATGCAGCTATCTATATGAAAGCTGAAATTATAAAAGGTTCAAAAATTAATTTCCTTACCATCATCACATGTAAAATCCTGAATTGCCACGTCCTGGATGGGAATCTCCTTGAGGAAGTAGGGTTTCTGGCAGCGAGGGTTCCCTGTCACAATGCGTTTCTTCCTCAGCCAGTCTCCAAGCCACGCCAGGTGGCAGTTGCAGTTGAAGGGATTGGCCAAGAGGTTTCTGAGAACCACAGGAAAGCTTATCTCAGATGACACCATCCTTTCATCCAAAGGATTATACTTCTATTTTCAAATAAACTTACTTTAAACACTGTTCTTCAAACAATAATGTGTGTAAACCATAGGTGAAAGGTGTAATTTAGGCTCTGTGTGGTGAAGCTTGATACAACTTGTTTAGAAATAATTTAAAACTGTCCAAGACCTGACTTGATGTCAAGCCACTCTGTACCAATAATGCAGTAATTCCATATAGAGTTGGAGGCTGATTACTTTACATTATTAGCTTTAACCTGACAACAGGCATTCCATTAATTTATCATCTCAAGATTTCCATCTTTGATTTGCTCCAGAGAATAAATTTCCTTCCCGAAGTGACAGCTAAGCTGATTACATGCCAGTTACAAAAATGAATTTACTTCTAAAAGCCTCAGTACTTTTGGCATCTCCTTACTTCAGCACAAACATATTGACAACTCCATTATTTATAAAGATGTCATCCTTAATACGCAAAATTAGTAACTGGGTGCAAAGTGTCACTTCTCTTGTAAAAGGGGGATTAAGTATTTTCCTGAATGATGCTACCTACAACCAGCACTTCTTCATGAAACTGAGTGGCACCTTTGCTTACTCTTTTAAATTCCCTTAAATCATATCACATTTAAATTAAAAAAAGGATGCTTCTTTTTATAGAAAAAGAGTCTGAAGCTTCCTTATAAAAAACATATAAATTAAGATTCTCAGCAGACCAAGGAAATTGAAGCTAGTAATTGAGTGGCACAGGGCAGAAGGACTGACAACATGGTAATCTAACCAGCTGTGATTGTGTGCTGCCTACCCAAAATGTGGATTTCTACCCGGGTTTAGATAAGTGGGCTTCCATGAGAGGTGTGAGCAGGATGTTTTTCCTGCATTCTTAGACACTTCTAGAAACCAGTCTAACACTGTATCAGAGAGTATGAAAACATTCTCTTCATGTGCCCAAGATGGTCCAGAAAACAGAATTTCTCAAAACTGCCTCTAAGAAATGCTTTTATCCCTGAACTTTACTAAGTGCTGTGAAATCACCCATCAAAGTTATGAGGGAAATGCCCCCCAGAGGTCAGAGATGCAAATGTGGTTACGGTAAAAGGCGAGTGCGACTCACAGCGTGGAGAGCGAATGCAGTGTGTCGAAGGAGCCGGGGGCCACCGTGGTGATCTGGTTGTCATACAGCGAGAGCAGGCGCACAGAGCTCAGCCCTGTGAAGCTGTCGTTTCCCACACAGCTCACCCTGTTGCTCCTCAGCATCCTGAGAAAGAAGGATCAGCATTTTCCAGCTTAGCCTGGGCAGGGACCAGGGCAGAAGTGGCTGCTGGAGTGAGGGCCAAGAGCTGTGACCACAAAGGGGCTGCTGCCAGTGAGGGGCCCACAGTGCAGTGCCCCCCGAGCTGCCTGTCACCTCACTGAAGAGACTGAGTGCAGTGTGTGTGGAGCAGGCTGGAAGACAAAGGTGGGTGGGTGGGTAGCTTTCACAGAGGCAAGGGGTGTTTCACAGAATGGGTAAGGTTGGAAAGGACCACTGGAGATCATCTAGTGCAACCCTGCTCAAGCAGGGTTCCCTAGAGCTTTTCCCTAGGGAGTTACTCAGGACTGCGTCCAGATGGCCGCTGGGTACCTCCAGATGAGACGCCACAACCTCTTTGGGTAATCTGCTCCAGTTTCCCCTAAGTGTTCCGGTTTTTTTTCTTTTTATTTCAATACCAGCAGCAGTAACTATGAATTTTTAATTGACAAGAAATGAAACTGATTGAAATTCCCCAAATAAAAAAAAAAGCAGCCCTGTCTTCATGTTTCAAAGGACAGCGACTCCAGAACTGCTATTTATATAGAGTAGAGGCTTGTACCAGTTTACCTCCTCTTGAGGTCCCTTTCACTTCATTTTTCTTAGGACAGATTCTAGAAACCACTTCTACTGCATTCAAAAGCATTTCATTCAAGTGAAATCAGCATTCCTCCTCATTTTGACTCTAAGACAGTACATGTTTCAGAATCCTAAGCTATTCTAAAATCTCTCAAATTTCTCTAAAACTTAAGAGCTTTGAAGTCTGTTATTCTCCTCTCTGTCCACCAAAAGATGGTAATTTCCCCCCTTGCTCTTGTCTAGGACTAGCTGCTTTAAACAATTTTAGCAGCTTTAACTGCAAGGTTAGAAATTGTAGACGTGATTTATTTAAAATACCTAATGTCTGTGGACAGCTGAAACCCCAAAGACTATTTAATCTTGGCTCTGGTCTGCAGATCAGAAGGACAGACTCTCTGAAGAAGGCCAAGATGCTGCAGATTGTATAAACATATTTTTTGAGTGGAAAGAACTAAACTGCTTCATGGAAAGAATGAAATGAGTTCAAGCTATAGTGCTTTTTATCTTGCCTTCACTGTTGAAATGACAAAAAGATTACTTAGGAGAGAATCATTTCCCACATTTCAATACACACCATAACAATTTCTTCCTCCAGCAAAATTCCCAGTAATGGTTGAGTTGAAATGAATCAGACTCCATTACGTAAAATGTGTAATTCCCATGCAAAATTCTGTTACTCTGATGATTATTTCCATTTCCATTTCTGAAGCTGGATGTTTACCCATTCTCAACTGCTTCATTGCTTTAGAGGACCCAGTATACCCATAATTAATAACTAATAAATTAGTATAATGTATCGCTTGTAGTAAAATAGGAATAAAAACCAAAATATGCTTGAATTATCCATAACTAATTCTCCAACATAATTTTTTTAGGACAGATACAATATTATTCTCAAAAATACCTGTGAGAAAAGTAGAATAAAATCACACAAATAAATATACTTACAGTGTTTTGAGACTTTCTAGTCCTTTGAACATTTTGTGTTGAACACTTTCCAAGCGATTGCTTGTGAGCAATAGTTCATTCACACCAGAGGCTCCATCAAATGCTCCTTCTTCTATATCTGTAATCTTGTTATTGCTCAGGTTTCTATTACACACAAACAGACAAGAACTGAGTGGATTTTCTTTTATAAGTGTCCTAAATTAACTGCTAAATGCTGCAGTCTGAATAAATTCCAAGACTTAGAATCTTAGTTTTCCACTAAGCTTGGAAAAGATTTCCAAAATCATCAAATGTAATCTTGATGCAATAGCCAAGTTGTTGTGTAAAAGAACAAAATATAAATACATCATTCAACTCCAAACCAGTAACAAAAAAAAATCAATGCCCTTCTAATTAAGGAAGCAAAGACTTTTAAAGTAATCTTTGGAAGATGGTTTTTAAATAGTGGCAATTACCCAAACTATGCTGCTGCCACATAAGAACATATTTTCCTAATTTTGAATCTTATCAGTATCTATATTTTTTCAGCTCTCCAGCCTTTGAAGCATTTTTAGATGAATTAATAACAAAATTATACTGTATGAGTACAGCACAGCTAACCTCTGATTTATTGTATCTTGACAGAAAAATATAAGAAAACAGTATAAACAGCAACATATGTAAAGGAAATGTGTGAATATAAACAGTACATGAAATGTTAATAATTTATGACATTAGCTAGAGAGGAGGGTTTATAAAGCAAGATAATTGCATGTATCTGCAATTTGCCTGCAAAATGGATCAAAATGTGGGGAAAATGACCTAAAATATTGCCAAAATACTTAGTGTTTACAATTTTAGTTGAAATATGGAAATTACATCCCAAATGTGTAGTATCTGTACTATATATACACAAAAGCAAACATATGCAACAGCACACATTTTCTTAAATATTTTTCATAATAGTGCCCTTTTGTTTTGTTTCATATAATTATTTACACATACTACAGAAGTCCATAGCTACACATTAAACAGTGGTATAATACACTACTGATTTTTAAAAGGATTTTAAAAACTCTGAGACAAAGTGAATGGAAGTAAAGCTGAAGACTATTTGATGGAATTAAAGATGTTGGGAAGAAAATCAAATATTATTTGATGCAACTTCTAGAACGGTGTTTAATTCATTCAAAACAAGAAAGATATTTGTTAGGAAAAAAACCCAGGAAGTTTTGGCTTAATCTTCAGGGCTGACTACTCTCTCTAGACTAGCTGAAATGTAACCTACACCTTGCCTGTGATGAAGTATACAATATCTCATCAGTTAGGTGGGATAGGACCTTTAATATCATCAAGTCCAAGCATCTAATCCAGTACTGCAAAGTCCATTACAAAAACGTATCCGTAAGTCTTTCAAATTTCTCCAGGGACGGCAACACCACCACTCCCCTGGGTGACCTGCTCCACTGCTTGACAACCACGGAGAAACCAAACTAAACCTCCCCTGCTGTGATTTGATATAATTTCCTCTCATCTTGTCACTTGTCACCTGGGCAAAAAGGACAACCCCTACCTCACTACAACCTCCGTTCAGATACGTGTAAAGAGCGATAAGGTCCCCACCGAACTTCCATTTCTCCAGGCTAAACAACCCATTTCCTTCACTGCTCCTCATCACACTTGGGCTCCATACCCTCCAGCAGCTTTGTTACTCTTCTCTGGACTCTTTCCAGCACCCCAATGTCTTTTTGGTAGAGAAGAATCCAAAACTGAACAAACTACTCAAGTTGTGCCCTCACCAATGGCAAGCACTGAGGGACAATCACTGCCCTGGTCATGCTGGCCACACTATTGCTGATACAGGCCAGGTACCATTTGTTTTCTGGGCCACCTGGGCACACGCTGGTTCATGTTCACCTGGCTGTTTACTGGCATGCCCAGATCCTCTTCTGCTGGGCAGCCTTCCAGCCATTCTTCTCCAAGTCTGAGCACTGCCTGGGGATGTTATGTCAGTGTAGGTCCTGGCACTTGGACTTGCTGAATCTCATACCATTGGCCTTAGCCCATCTATCCAGTCCAGATCCCTCTGCAGAGCCTATCTACCCTCCAGCAGATGAACACTCCCACTCAACATGGTGTCATTTGCAAACTTGTGGAGAGTGAATTTAATCCTCTCATCCAGATTATCAACAAAGTATTAAACACAGCTGATATGGAGCCCTAGGGAACACCATTTGTGACTGTCTGCCAACTGGATTTAACTTCATTCACCACCCTCTGGGCCCAGCCATCCAGCCATACTTTTACCCAGTGAAGTATATGTCTGTCCAAGCCATGAACAGCCAGTTTATCCAGGAGAATGCTGTGGGAAACGGTGCAAAAGACTTAACTAAAGTCTAAGTAGACAACACCCACAATTAAGGCTTTCATTTAGTTTCACAGTGGAGCTGTTCAGTCTGCAAGGTGCTGTGGAAGACTGGAAGCAAGAAACTCATTATTTTTAATCTCAGACGGCTTGTCAATGTCAAGCCCTCAGTTTCATAAAACCTTTTGGCTCTTGCTGTAACATGGATACCACTTCACCCACTTCACACAGATATTTTAAAGATTAATGTTGCATAGCTAATCAATGTTGCAGTACATACACATGCTTTATTACTGATGAAGCATCAAATCAATGAAACATTCAGGCCTCAATTTTTCAATGTCATCTGTGCAGAAAGATCTTTGCACCTATTTTGAACCTCCAGAAGAAATATGAGCTTCACAGAAATACAGAATTCACTCATATTGGTGTCTCTGCAACATCAGTACTTCACTTCCTTCCAGTGATGCTTAAGCAGTCACTCTATTATTCTCTCAATGGAAGAATATTGCAACAACTGATAACTGTATTAGGAAGTTATGGAGCAGTATTATTAAAATAGTTCACTCTTTATTAATTTTTTTTTCATTTTTTCCCTTTTCAATTAACCAGATTTTAAAACCTTTGGGAGTTTCAACAGACAGCTACATCAAGACCGATTAATATTCATCCTTTTTTTCCCTTTTGTCTTGAACATATCTTCAATTTAAAAAAAATATTGTTAAATATGAAGGTCTGATATATGTATAAATGCGTGTGTATGCATGTGTATGTATGGCACATCAAGCAGTTTATTTATTTCATAGAATCCTGAAATCATAGAATGTCTTGGGTTGCAAAAGATCTTAAATATTATCTAGTTCCAATTCCTCTGCTGTAGGCAGGGACAACTTTCACTATATATTGATGAGGACATTAAATATAGGTCCTTAAGGGATACCATTTGTCATTGATGTCTTTGGGACTCTGAGCCACTGACCATTACCCTCTGGATGCTGCTGTCCAAACAATTTCTTATCCATCTAAGCCCACCCATCAAACCCATCTCTCCCCAGTTTAGAGAGAAGCATGCTGCAGGGGCCCATGTCAAAGGCTTTACAGAAGTCCTGACAAATGACATCTACAGCCCTTCCCTTGTCCACTGATGCTTCACATTGATACTTGATATTTCCAAAGTACCCTGTAGCTGTAAAAAGTGCTAATCTGAGATTCTTGAAGATTGAGGAAAACAGGGTATCTACTGCATAGCACCAGAACACTGTTGTGCCAGATATTGCTCCATTCTTTTTCTAAGTACTGCAGCCCAGTTCAAAGTGGTAAGGTGTCAAAGGCAAGTTCATTTTACATTGTTGGGGTTTTAAAAATATTTTAATCGAAAAAAATCAGTAATAAATATTTAACTAATTGTGATCACACCATCAAGGATCTGGTTAAGGCTAACAATAGTTGAAGCAATACCATTACTCCCTTAAGATTTTGATCACTAATACTGATCTGTTACAAATGGTAGTCTCAAGGTGACTACTAATCTGTTTTTACTTGCATTCTTCTTCACTACTATTTATGTTTGGTTTAATCCTGAAATGATTGAGCACAGATTCACAAAGTCTAACTAAATTATCTACCTTCAAATGTGTCTTTTACATAAGCTAAAGAAAAGCTTCTCATAGTCTTATTTTTAGCAACACTTGCAATTGGTAAGATTATAAACTACTCTTAGAACATTAACTGTTAACATGGACTTACATGGATGACCTATCGAACCTCTTTTTCTCAGTCATTTAAATTTTGATATTCCCCTCACCTAATGACCGTTTAATGAAGCACAGAATCAATGGCATGTCCTTAATGTGCTGAAAGAGGCAAAATTGTCTGGTTGGAGAGTAATACAGGAAGTTACAAAAGATTACTGGAATCTCTTCTAAGCAGCTTATCCTGTGAGCTCCCTGCTGTGGCTGCATAAGAGACCAGCTGGCTGGATGCTGCTGTGAAGGTGCTGGGGCTGTGCACCACGGGAAGTGGCTGCTGGCAGTGCCAAGCCCCATACAGGAGAGCTGCCAACTCTGACCTACCTCAGGGATTAATTTAAACCCATTCTTGATTTTTGATTGGAATAAACTGAATCTTTTGTAGATTAGAACTAAGAAAGGTGGAGAGTCACAGCAAGGAGCTAATACACTGTCTGAATAGACAAGGTCATTGAATTTGCACTTACATTTTACGCAGCTGAGGAAGTTTCTTAAAGATTCCAGTAGCTTCCAGGACTGAAAATTCATTGTTATTTAGTCGCCTAAAAAAAATTACATCAATTTCAGAAAAAAAATTGTTCAGGGATTGATACAGAATGTTCCACATTATGTGAACTTTTCAGTCTGATTTCCCTGAACACCTGATATTTAACTGGTAGCTGCAGAACAATTCCTTATATAGTGACATTCCTAATTTTGATAATTCCTGTGAACGAACATTCTCATTCCTGGGAACGAACATTTTCGTTAGTTAAACTCAGGCATACATAAGACATTTTCAAAACCTGATCACTAAAGTTTACACAGCTAAAGCTGAAAAGGAATAGAAGATGTGTTTTTAATTTTTCAAACAAAAACGCAACTAAGGGAAGATTCCATGGCAACTTATAAATAAAAGTCTTTAGAAGGACATATAAACCACTGAAGATTAGTCTTCTGTTCTTTAAAAGGATATCAGGTGGAGTCTGCCAGACATCTGGAGGTACTCACAGAACACTATTTACAGGAATGAAAGAATTACTCTTCTTTTGAGTAGGGAATGAAACCCACCGCGTAGGTCTTCCCATGAATTTAAAAAACACTTCCCTCACCATGATTTATCTTCATACCACTACAGCTGGCACACATATATTGCTTAAGGCAGCATTAAATGCTGACTTGTAACCCTATAAGAAGGAATGGAAAGAGTGACAAATACTAGCTGGGCATTTCTCTCTCCTGCACAGGTATCAAGGCTTACAGTAGAGTATACCTTTAACAGCAGCTAGGTTAGGGGACCATCTCCATTTCAAACAATACCTGCATTGACCCAGTACTCCTTACTTCCTCTCTTGAAATGAAAACGGAAATTATGAGTCTTAGATCCTTTATATGCTCTAATAGAGCCATATTATTAAGGAAGGGAGTCTGTCCAGCATTTCTTTAGAAATCTTAAATAGGAAGGAGAAGATAGGACTGACAAGATCGCTGTGAAATGAAATTCAGCACAATTCTAAACCCAGAATGCTTTTCAGAATTGCCTTATTGCAAGACAAGTTTAGAAAAAAAACAACTAGAAAATTAAAGAAAGCTGTTTGTTCATCCTTTCCTTCTGTTCATTCTCATTGATAGCCAGAAGGGAAATGAAGGTTGTAAATCTGAAGGTATGGTTGTACAACAGTTTCAGCATGGAACCAAGCAGAAACAAGACAGAAGTTTTTTGGATATACACAAAACATTCATACACAAAACTACAAGGAACATGAATTTCAGAAGATGCTATCACCTCTAAAAATCAGATTTAATGTGATTTTTAGGGGGACCATATGAAATACTCTTGCACATTTTAAACTACTAAAGTTATTTCTTCACTCTATACAGATTTTCTTTACCCTATCAACAAAAGAACCACTGACCATTCCATAAATAATGACATCTTCAAATACTTTTCAAGTGCTATACTATCTGGAATGACGTGATAATGAAAACATTAACTGATTTCATTAATACTTACTTGTTCTACTGCAAACATTTCTAACCGCATTGAAAAATGCAAATAATTTGATCATTTATCCTTTGCAACAATCTTTTACCAATTAAAGTAATTTACTTTGTCTCTCCCTCAAGTTTCTTTCACACAAATGCCTTCAACCCTTCCTGTCTTCTTTTCTATGATTCGTGTTCTTGAATTTTTTCAGAGCAATTATATCCATCTTGAAAAATGAAGTCTTGAACACAGTATTCCAGCTGATCCTTTACTATTGCTATGCACAGTACAATAATTATTTCCTGTAATCCACATTCTACATTCCTATACATATATCCTGAAATGAAATTTGCATTGGTGCCCAATAGCACTCCTTCATCTTTAATATGTATGATAACCAGACAATTTTTTCTTGACCTATTTGCTGTTTATGTCTCAATCTTGTAGTTCTATCTAATTTCATAAGTAGAATTTTAATTTTATTTTATTTTAATTGAATTTATTTTACTTAAATTAGTCTATACACAATTGAATCAAAATTATTACGGATAACTGGAAAGTTTACAGATGTGATGGGATCTCCACTCTGTATCTTAATATTATTTTTTGAGCCCAGTGCTCTTCACTGGTGAAGACAGCAACTGTAGTTATCACCCATCACTAGATTAAGAAAATGATTTTAAAATTACTTTTACCTGGTTTATTCAAATAAAGTACTGAAATACCATTCTCAAAATCAAAAATAAACAGAAGCATTTGATTTCAATGTCTACATATTCTGTTTGTCTGGATTATTTGATGCTTTTTGCTGTTTTAGTAACACAATGGCTAAGATATTGCATGTTTTTGAATAATAGTTGAACCTTCCTTGAAGCCTATATGCTGCAGTGATAGCTGTGCTTTCTAAAACTATCTTATTAGGTGATCATCTATTGCAAAATCATTATAAAAATTCAGCATATAAGACTGAAATTATTTTTTATTTAGCATTTCTCCTGGGGACTTCATTTTGAGTGATTTCTGAAATGCTTCCTGCATTTTCCTACATTTTAGAAAGCTACCTGAAAAATATTTTATTTTTGGGGTGCAATTACAGACTTGTACTTTATATCAAATACTTTGCTGTCAGATTAGACAGATCATACAATGTTTCTCTGGAAGACAGTGAGCAAGGGACAAAATGGGAAGTTAGAACAGCAGTTAGTTGGTTTAGGTATAATTTTTTTAACTTTTACAATTAAGTAGCTGTCTTGAACTATATTAATATTTTCTGATTTAAAAAAACAAACAAACAAACAAAACAAAACAGTAACTTGGAAGAAACAGGGCTTTTCCCCAGTGGTATTATTGTTGTTATTCTCATACATGCCAGTAAATATGCAAACTGGAAATCAAAGAATGGTCCTAGAGCTAGACTGGGAAGTCCCAAGATGAACAACAAAGTGCATCAAAGACCAAGACAGGAGGAAAGAAAAGGAAGAGCTATAATTTTTGTATCAGTGAGGCAAACCCCAAAATAATGTATTTGGCTAGAGTGAATGGATTTTTAGCAGGATTGAATAAATGAAGAAGTAATTTCTCTATCCTCTCTAGAATATTTGCAAGACTGTTGAAATTTTTATTACATCAAATGACTTGAAGAACAATCTGTACAGCCTATCAAGTAGAAGGCTGAATAATAACTTTGTTACAGTTCAGCACGATCTTACTTGGATAGAGTGCTGGAAAGTAAAGGGCTATTTAATGCAAAAAAAAAAATAAAGGAAGCAGTGATGGAAACTGAAGAGAGGTAGAATACATCTAAAGCTAAAAGTTGCCATAAAAAAAAAAAAAAAACAGAAGTGAAAGAAAATAAATTCAGTCACAGTCTCAAGGGAATGGTGGATTTTTTAATCCACTAACACTTTCAAATAAGACTGTATATTTTCTGAAAGAAGTGCTGTAACCTCGTATTTAGTAAAAAAAATTTTTGTCAACTGAAATTCGAGTGTTTAGGACATAGAGTAGATGAGGCTTGATTATTTCATTATTCCTCCTGAATTTAACATGTAGGAACCATAATTATAGAAAGAAAACACCTGACAGTGTATCTTCCACATGCAAAATATTAATCTAAAAAACAATTAAAATGCTAAATTAAAATTATAATTTCTTCACAGAAGAGACAAATAAACATGATTCCTCCTAAATATCAAAGTAATGCATGCTTAATAATTTCAACAATTCCATTCCTCTTTTCTTGGTTCAGTAACTTCATTTATACAACCACTACTTGATGATTTCTTCCCACACTTTAACCTGTTACTTATTCCATCAGCTTTTATTCTTAAATGAAACAACTGTATCTCAACATATTGGATAACATAAAACATATTTCTCCACTGAATTCTATCTCCCTTCACATAAGACTGTATCATTTTTTTTTTCCTCTGATTGCAATTTTCAGATTTCTAATAGGAACATGTTGTGGTTTAAACCCAGCAAGACACCACGTCCAACACAGCCACTTGCTCTCTCCTCCACCATCAGGACTGGGGAGAGAATCAGAAGGGTAAAAGCTGGAAAACTCATAATAGGCAAGTAAAAAGCCAAGCACCCGAGTAAAGAAAAACAAGAAATTAATTCACTGCTCTCCATGGGCAGGCAGGTGTTCAGCCATCCCCAGGAGAGCAGGGCTCCTGCAATTGTAGCAGTGTCTTGAAAAGACAAACCCTGTCATTCCAAAGGCCCCACTCTTCCTCCTTCTTCCTCCCCTTTATATACTGAGCACAATGTCACACGGTCTGGAATATCCCCTGGGTCGGTTTGGGTCACCTGTCCTGGCTGTGTCTCCTCCCAGCCTCCCATGTACCCCCAGCTTCCTTGCCAGCACAGCAGTACAAAAAGCAGAAAAGGCCTCGGCTCTGTGTAAATCCTGCTCAGCAAGAACCAAAACATCTCCATATTATCAGACCTCTCTTCAGCACAATTCCAAATCATAAGCCTGTACTATCCACTGTGAAGGGAATTAACTCTACCCCAGCCAAAACCAGCACAGAAAATGGTAATACTAAGTTCAACTCCATCTTCCAGATTAGAGACAGAAAAAAGTCTCCATCTGTGTTCCAAAAATATTTCAGTTTTAAATCTCTTTTCCTGTCCAGATATTCAAATACTTAACAATAGTCTCACTATTTCATATCTGATTGCCATAGTGTTTTTTGCTGACAGCTGTGGTCTGCTCTTTTAAGAGGTGTGCCATCCTAGTGCTCATCTCACCCCTGCAGGTGACAACTTGATCACAATAATCTTGTCTCCACATCTCCACTGCGTTACTATGTCAAATCAAAGTCCCTTTTTTTTTGTCCCTCAACATTTTGCCTTGTTCTTTAAACTGAATCTCCTAGGAAAACAGCTATTTCCTTCCACCTTTGCTCTGCAATGACAGTCACTTTCATCTACCTTTCTGCCAATCCTTCAACCATCTCCGCATTCCCTTTTATACTATTCGTTGCACATGGAGAAATCTTGTAAAGCTGTCTTAATTTTATCTTTCACTCCCTCCTTGAAGATTACTTAAGTTGTAATGCTTACAAATAATTCCCATATGGTACTTATTAGGCAAGTAATAATCTCTGAGTCCCTCTCTCCCCACCTCTATTCATTATACTATTATCTCATCTTCTTAACTCTGATCTGTTTGTTTTATCTTCCTCTGGTCTCCTGCCCAACAAACATAACATATGCTTTGCATAAAAAGAATCATCTCTGTCTGTTTAAACATCTAGGTAGCACTTTTTAAGACAGATCTCTCTGGTTACTGGATGCCCTACTTTCTCCTGCAGTTAAAAGTTAAAATCAAAATAGACCCCACTACCTTTCAAAAAATCCAAGTGGATTGCTCAGGTCCTGAAGAACTAGAAACATAGACTATTTTTTTTATTTCTTTATCATGGGTTTTTAGGGCCACATGGTATTGAAATAATGCATAAATAATTTTTTATGAATATTTAAGCCTTCAAAGTGCACCACAGAGGTTACTTTCAATCTTTGCTGTTTCAAAAAACTAAAGCTGTGGTTTCATATTTAAAAAAATTAGTTTTTCTCCATAAGTAAACAATCCTTTATTATGGGTTCAACTTACAGCTCTGCTGTGTACTGGGGAATGTGATCAGGAATTTTGTTGAGTTTCTGATTGGAGCAGTCCACTGTGGTTCCTTCACAGCGACATTTCTCAGGGCAAGCCAAATCTGCAAAGCAGTCTCCACTTAATTTGGATCTGTAATCTTCAGTGCCTGTAGAAGATTCAAGTCAAAACACAGAAACTAAGTCAATAAAGTATAAGAATTTCTTCTTGTGAGAGGGTTGAAAAGACGTCTGCAATGCAGATAACGGGTGGGCAACTTGGGAAATGCATGATAAATTCTGTGATACTGAACAGACACAGGGGCTTCAAGAGAGGGTTAAATATAGGGACTTAAGATATGCTGGAAAAAGAAACTGAGACCAACTTCACATAGCAGGATAACATTAACTTGAGCTTTTCACAGCTGTACTTTCTGCTGATTATGTTGTCAGCCAATCTAGCCTTGCTTATAGCTAATCAAACAAATGCCACTGTTTGTTTTAGAATTTGTTTTCTTTCTCTGTATCAAGAATAAATAGATCCTGAATGCCACCTTTTCTCTTTCTCTGGTTACAAATTTGTATTGTTGACTGGACTTCATTAACCTCTGTGATTTTTTTGTTTTTATAGTCCCGATACTCCACATCATCTCAACAAATAAGTTGAAAGCCCTGTTTTCAGCTTTAATTTAAAAAATGTGTGATCCTGACTTAAGCCTCAGCAGCTTGCCATGCTGTAGAAAGCTGCGTGACGTTCCATGGTGCTTGACAGAACCATGTTTTACTCATACCTCACAACCACATGGTTAGATCAAGCACAACAGAAAATCTCGCTACATTATCAAAACTGCATCCATTAGGCCAAGGATAAGAGCAAGGGAAAAGAGGAAGGAGTAGGTATAAATTACAGAAGCATTTGAAGTTTAATACTTGCTTACATGACATGGCATTCTTATTACTGAATGTCCAGTGCCACAGTAACAGTATCACTGTCACAGATTAAATAAAAATACAATATATATACAAAAAGAAATAAAAAAAAGGGAAGAAAAAGAACCACATTGAAAGTTTCCTCCACCATTTCCCAGAGTCAGTCAAAGAAAACATCCTAAACATATCAGGAAAAAACACCTGGTAAGGAACTGAGGGTGGGTGACAAAGAAAACAAAGAGAAGCCAAAAAGACCTGTGGGTTCTTCTTGGACAAAGGTGAAAAGACTGAGACTAGCAGAAGGTGCATCAGGGCTGGGAGGTACACTGTGATTTAGTTCAGACACTGAACTTTACTTACAGCCAAAATGGTGAACTCCTGAAAAAGTAAAGATAGCCAAGAAGGAAAGAAAGACAGAGTAATGCCAATTAAGACAAAAACATGAACTGAGCTCTCATGTTCTCTACTTAACTTTCGTTTGATTAGAAGATGGTGCTAGGGCCATTGTCCTCAGCAGAAAGAAAGAATAATTCATTTTGAGTAGCATTTAAAAATGAAGATAAGATTGGGGTTTATTACACATTTCATCTAGGGTGATGATCATGCCTCCCATTAATTATTCTTCACTATTTTGTATATGTTCTTTAAAAGCTGCTCCCTGAATGTATACAGGAGTTACAGAATATTCTGAGTTGGAAAAGACCCACAAGGATCACCAAGCCAAATATACATGCTATGCCACTTAAATCCTTAATTAACCAAACAAATATAGGAGAAACAGACTGCTCTGTGGAGGGGGAAAAAACCCAACAGTCATCAGATACTATGTTATCTACCACTTGTAATTGTTTTAGTAATCCATATGCTGAAACTACTACAGGGTGCTTCTATGAGGTAGCAGATAAATGGTATTTTTTCAAATAAATTATTTAATACCTGCAAACCTTTAGTCTTCCAAACTGCCATATTGAAATTTTACTAGGACTTCATAGTGTCTGTGGAGCAACATCTCCAAATGACAGATTTAAAACAAATACTAAAAATATTTAGGTGTTTAAAGAAATGCTAAGATTATGTAATAGTATCCACTTAAGTATAAAGAAGTGGTTTTTAGCAGTTTAAAAACCCATTAAACAAGTCTAAAAATAAGTTTTGTTTTTTTCCTCCTGCATCCACAGTACACCACTGTGAGCAGTTTAAACAATTAAATATTCAAGGACAATGCCTTCAACAACTAAAATACTTTTAGGTAGCATCTCCCTGATAACCTGAGAGAAAGAGAAAGCAACAGAGAAGCATGTATGTAGCCCATTGTTTAAAATTTAATTATTTTTCTTCTTCCCTCCATCCCACCCTCCCTCAGGAACAGCATTTTTTAAAGGGAATGTAAATAAGCCTAAACTGCATGAGTGGCCATGTAATAACCAGGCTGTGAAGACATTTGCTGGCAGAAAAACGCTTCTAACTCACAAGCAAAAGTTGTGCCGGCAAGGTTGAGTAGAAGTCAGTCTGTGGCAGGAATACAGCTGTACTACACACTAAGGAATGGAGTGGTACTACAGGTTTGTGAAATTGAATTCCCCTGCTTTATGCTGCTTTAACACATTTTTGTGGATGCTAATGCTGACAAATTGTGGCCTTATTTTGTATTTCATATTTTCTTTACTTCATATTCAAAACAATGTATTAGTATAAGGGCCTGAAGAACTTCACATGACTGCAGCAAATTTAAGTGTTACATCACACAGCATTTGGAGGAGAGCTAAACATACCAGCTGAAGAGAAAACAACTAAGATGACTGCAGAATGATGATATACCTGTAGTACTTTAAAGAAGGAGTACACTGGTGTCCTAATCAATTACTGTAGATATTTTTCTAGATATTAAACCATGGCAGAAAATCCTGATTGCAAAACACATACTGTAACTCATCAATAGATGCATTATTCCCTTGTTTATTTTGTTATTTATAACGTGTTATGAATAAAATGTGAGTGAGTAATTTTTTTTTCTATTAATAAAACAGTGCACACACTGACAAGCAAGGTAAAAGAAGAAAGATCCATATTTCAAAGAGCTAGGGCCAACATTGGTAAATCTTTTGTAAAAGTATCATAGACTTATTGTAGCTTAAAGCTGTGTGTAAATTACTACTTCACTCCAATTTGAAAGTCATATTTTCTTTAATGGAAAGCATTTCTAATTCACTGTATGCATGTGACCACAGAATGCCTCTAATTAAGAATATCAGCTTTCTTTTCCAAGCATTCCACGGTGATTTCCTAAACAAAAGGAGGGTGAGCAAGCAGCAGATGCAGCCAGCATAGAGCAGGAAAGCAAGGCAAGAAAACGTTCGTTTGTAGAATGTTTAGAGTTGTGCTAGCTCTTTGATGGCAGCATGGATTCCTGTGTTTAAAAGCAGCTCAGAAGCTACATTTTAAAAACAGTAGCAGCAGAAAGGCAAGGTACAAGGTAAGTAAAAGTGTCAGTTAAAATATTAACTAGCAGGTGCAACCTTCTAAATATAAATATAGGTATAATTTTGGTAGGTTGTGTGCAAATCTGTGAGACAGAAAAAGGTAAATGGAGCTGCATGCTAAGCTCTTATATTCAGAAAACAGAATTACTATTTTCTACAAAGGAAAACTATGTATAGCTATAGGTAATGACTAATGTTAATACACATGCATCAGTTTCCTAAAAGCTATGACAAACTTTGCTTTTGGGGTGAAAGGGAGAGAATATCTGCAGTTAGTCAATCTTACTGCAGAGCCAAACCTACCTGGAATGAAATACTGTTCTTTAGCTAAATAAAGAGAAAAAAAAAAAAATAGAAGATGCGCCTGAACGTCAGCAAGCAAAGAATGAGTTTTATTAGATTAAGTATGGATTGCAGTTAACTACAGATAATTTAGTGAAAAAAATGTGTATTCACAATGAGAGCTGATAAACAACGAAGTGCGAATAGTCATAAATGTATCCGGAACATGGATTAAAAAACAGTTTTCATCTGGTATTTGCACTTGAGCCTGAATAAACTGTAGAATGTGAAATGCACCTGGAACAGCTGGACACCATATGACAAAAGTTAGGATTTAAAGAAATGTAAGTAGGAAATGGAATAAGATTAGAAAAAGAAAACAGTAAATTTCAGTATGAAGTAAGCTCCCTGTATAAAAGGAATATGTTATGTTTCCATATTTAGCTTAGAAATTTTTAGATCTTTCACATATTCCAGAGCCCTGTGGAAATTTAAAAAAATGATTTATGGTGGTGATACTTGTAGTGAATAACTTTAGCATTTAATTCTGAAGTTTTATATATTACATTTATGTTGCTAGGCTTAATGTTACTCAGAAATAGTGCCAAATATCTTAACTACAGTAACGTTCCATGATCCAACAGTCTACGACTTCCCAGATTTCCCTCTATTCAGTCAACCAACTAAAAAAAAAAAAAAAAAATTCTGTGATGTTTAATAATTCTGTAGAGAGACAGCTGCTTTCATTAGAACTTCTAAAACCACTATTTTTCTTTTTTGCCAATAAAGGAAAAACAGCAGCTGAACTGGGACAATTACCTGAGCAGCGGAATTTCTTGCTTTTGATCTGGCCGATCCGTTTGTTTGCCAGCCGGCGGGGGCTGGTGCACCGGGCACCGCTGGTCTCGATGGGGTTTGTGTGCAGGTAATCCGCCAGCCACTTCAGATGGCAGTCACAGATAAACGGGTTCTGAGCCAAATGCCTTCCGTGGAGGGAAAAAAACCCAACAATATCACACATTATTTCCCTCTGGTCTCAGCAGTGCCCAGTGCTTTTACTGCACTGTAGAATATGAAGTCGTACTTGAGAAAACCATACACAAGAACATACGTACAAGGTCTGAATGGCACGTAGGGGTGAGAAGGTGCCTTTTGCAATGGTCTGAAGCTTGTTGTCATACAGAGAAAGAAGATTCAAGTTGTGCAGGTCTTGAAATGCATCAACTCGCAGACAATTGATCTTGTTGGCATTCAATAATCTGTTTAATGGAAGACAATTATAAAATTGAAAGAAACTGTTCTGTGTCGCAGCTTCAGCATTTTTCATAGACAATTCTTTGTGTACCTTTGCTACCAGAGCAAGAGATGTAGTAACAAATTATAATTGATAGTGACATAAAGAATTTCAGTGAATTGAAGTATCTTATTTAGGTTATGTGTATTCCTACATATTTGAACCTTGGAGTTGAAATGCTTGCATTTATTTACCTAAAATCACATTTCCTGTATGTGCTGGCAGAATGTCTGTGTGGTATTTGTGTACTGTGCAAAGAAACAAGCCTAAAAAATCAAGTATATTCAAGGAAAACCAGTTTCTTTGCCAAATAAATAAACAAACAAAAAAGGAACTGAACACTGTGTTCATTAGCTGGAAGAGATGTGCAGTGGCACTTTTAATTATATGTCACTAATCAGCATGCTGCCACATTAACAGAGTTGTAGTAAAAACTGGTGGCATGGAATATATCCAAATCTGTCTTGGATCCTTTCTCCTCTGCATCTTCCAAGGGAACCTTTTCTTCCCTGTACCTCCCAGACTTCTAGTGTTAAAACAAACAAGCCAATCTAAACCAAGTCCTTTTGAAGAGAACAAAAAGCCTTTCCATTATATGCATTTTTATAACCAAATACTTTTTACTTCTTTCCATTTGAGCCAGAAATGGAATGAAATGGTGGACTTGAAACGTAATGCTCTGATAAAAAGTTTTGCCACACAAGTAGAAATTTACTTAGACCTAAATGTACTACCTATATAATGCACATTAACATAGAGTCTTTTTATTAATAGAGACTTGAGAGTTAGGAAAGGTCTTAAATCTTTATTTTTTTACCAAATCTGAAATATATTTTATAACTAAAGCATCTTTAAAGGAAAACAGGAAAGCATACCTGCCTACTACTGTACTATTTTTCTGACTAAAGTAAATCAAAATGCAAACCTCTAGGTGGTGCTAGAAGTCGCATTTTCTTTGTATATATTTTACTGTTTTGCCATCTTCAATTAGTTGACATTTTGCCAACCACTTCATGGTGAAGTCTGGACATTAGGTAATTCTAAACATGTGTTTAGAAGATGTTTTAAATTCTTTAAGAAGGCTCTAACTCAACAAGTCAGTTATTCTGGGACAAGTTCTTTCAAAAACACCACTGTTGTTTTATGGTCTATTTAACACATTTATTTTACACGATGCACCTACTTGCACAGCCTCTTCTACTAAATATTGACAATCTTTGATAAAACTACCACCATGACATTTTTTATTCCAGTATAAAATCTAAACAGCCACTGTTTGAAAGGTTACATGTGGAAATTTCCAAAGTGTTAAATGACGTAGCAGCTCAAGTTCACAGATTCAAAGAATTGCACAGGGTGTCAGTAAACATTAGAAGCCATCAAGGAAACTGTGGTGCAATACTGTTCTTTCATGGGTACAGCTAGAAATGCAATTGCATAGCATTTTCACTATATATTTTCTCTTTATAAAACACACAAATATTCCTTCCATGGTTCCCACACAATTACATACATCCCATTTGTCATTTACAGTATCATATCTTTATGAGTTTTATCCTTAGAAATTCCACATGGGAGAATAACTTCATTTTAATAATTTCAGGCTGAAACATTAACTGATATGATCACATTTCTGGATGAGTGGCAAGCTGGCCTACGAGAGTCCTGACTCTTTTGGTTTTAGCATAATTTGATTTTACTGTACTTTGATCTTATGTATGGGATTTCCTGCCAGTTCTTCTTCTGGCATAAATCTCTCATCATGTTTACCCTTTTGAATGATCTTAAAATAGAATAAGAAAAAAATACTCACAGCAGTTGCAGAGAAAAGAGTCCTTCAAATAGGCCCTTTGGAAGTTCTGTGATTTTATTGCCATAGAGGACCCTGTACCAGGAAATAAAGCAGACAAACCTACCATTATGAAAGGTAGGGAATTTGACTTCAAATATAGAGAAATTCCCATTTTCCTGAAAGGAATTGAATAACAACCACTTGATACTTGCAATATCCTTGTGGTCCTGTGAGGCAGCATGATCACACTTTCCCAAACGGTGTGTAACCCAAAGATCTCTGCAGGATCAGCACCTCACTGATTACAGCCTTACCAAGGGACCCTGCTAAGTGGATTTGCTGTTTGCAAAAACAACTAACTGGGGAATAAAATACATGATGGGTTGTGTTCAACTGTTTGCCATGAACATATTTATAAAAAAAAACCCACACATTATTAATGTCTAACTGTAAAAGAATATTAAATTACCACTATCATTCTGAAATGATTATTACAACTTTCAGAATGGATTGAATTTATAGCAACATTTTGCACTGAGCCAAAAGGCCAGAATAATTTCACTACAAGAATATGAGAAATTTGCTTCTGTTTACAGGTCAAACAGGTACCTACAGTGAATTGAGTGAACGTAAGCCCTGGAAAGCATCTGGAGCTGCTTCAGAGATCTGGTTATTGCTCAGGTCACTGAAACAAATAACATTTGATTCAATTAATTCAAGCTATTTTCAAAACAATGAAATTTAAGATAATATGTAATTAGAATTAAGTATGGATGGGAGAGAGAAATTGGAAATATTTACATGAGACACTGCCAAAGAATTTTAATATAAAACCACTGAAATTGCCAGTACACTGAAACAAAAAAAATGCACAGATAAAAATAGTTCAAAACTCTTGGAAAAAAAGGACAAAATGTTTACATTTCTTGATTGCTTAAGTACATTTTTAAAGAATTCTCTGCTTGCTACAACCCCAGAGCTATACAGCCTCTAAAATAATCTGAGGTAATCCTCACTCTTTTTTTTTAACTAGAATTTTCAGTACAGTAACACACTGCTTCTGTGCAAAAATACATTAAACAATTTCAAGATTTGGTAAAACCCCAATTATTATTAATATGACAAAGATAATATATGGTCTCAATCATTAGGCTGCGATATCAGTTTGCCTTCTAGCAGTCAAACTTTCTTAAGTGCTAACACATTAACTGCAGTTCCTTGTACCATCTTGATTTGTTTTTTTAATCTGGATATGTATATATATACACACACATACATATGTAAATAAATGTAAGTTAGTTGGTACATACATTCTTCTGAGCTTTTTATAGGGGGAGAAAGCTCCAGGAGGTATGACCTTGATTGAATTTTGTTCTAACCGTCTGCAAAAGAAGAGCAGCAACATAAATATACAACCCCCAAGCTAAGCAAGAATCTAAAGCCATAAGAAACTAGAAGGTATAGACTTCAACAAAAAAGACAACATCTTATTTCTCAATATAATTTTTATTTCTTTAATTATCAAAAAAAACCCAAATCAAAACAATCAAAAAACCACCGCACCAAACAGCCAGCCAAACCTTTAAACCTGTACAGAATAATATTGTAAATTTAAATAAAATTTTGATGTCATATTTAAAAGAAAACTTATTTTCAGAACATGTAAGATTTTTTTAAAATTTAAGTCAGAATTGTCATCAAAACTTTCAATCTTGAATTAGTCTTAATTAATCCTAATGTGTTATTCATATATAGCAATTTGCATAGTAATTTTTATTCAGAAATACCTAAAGATTTCTATTAAATAATTGAAATATGCAAATCATGGGAATGGGGAGAGGAATGTTCCTACAGACCAAATAATATATGTTGCTACCTGCAATAAGGCAACTGCCATATTTTTAAAGAAACACACAATTTTTTTAGATACAGTACTCAAAATATTTTCTTTAACATATAATACTAGATTTGCCCAGCCACACTTCTAACTTCTTTAAATAAGTATTTTAATTTCAGCTTGTAGCTAATGTTACTGACCATGCTTGTTTTGTATGTATAGTGACTGTAATTGAAAATTCCCATGCTATAAAGTGTGAATTTACTGATGGAAACAAAAAACTCATATATTTAGAGTAAGTTTTTCCAAGAAAATATTCTGACAGAAATTGTTTCTTTTTGTAAAGTTTCTCAAGAGATCATGATATAGTTGAATTGAAGCTTTTTTTCCTGCCTTCATGAATCTCTTTCAGATAGAGATATTTATATATTTAATGCTTAAAATCTCTTTACTCTGATAATACTTTAACTTAGCAGAATTTGTTGTTGAATGGTTTATGATGAACTCAAGGAAAAAACCCAAAAGCTCCATGAATATCTTCTAGATGAAGAAAATCTCACTTCATCACAACTGTTTTGGTCCTTTTTAGGAAAACGTTGTCACCTTGCTGTAGACTTAGGTGTATTTTAAGCACTGGAGGGAATCCCATGGCACAAGATGGAAAACTTTTTCCACAAACACAATGCTCATTCATACTCTGCCTTGGCTGAGCCTTTTGGACCCATGAAACACATTTTGCATCAGCCTGGGAGTGCTGACAAGGATACAAAGGATCAAGGTCACTTCTCTCCTATACTCCTGGCTAGATGCAGAAGGCAAACACCTGAATAAGCAAAAACTTGCTGAAGTTAAGGCCAACACCAAGTTAGGCTACACCCAAGTATTTTCTGTCCTTACATTTAAATTTTAGTTTAGTCTTCACCAAAAATAAAGATTAGGCATGGTTATCAGCTAAGGTAGATTTTTCATTTGTGTGCTAAATCAGGGAGAGGAAACCCTCCAGATAACAAAACTTCCACATTTTAGTAACTGGAAGGAGTTGAGAAATGAAATTAACCCGGCCATGAAGAGCATGGTTGCCATCCATCCATTCCTGTTACACACTCTGTTTGGCAGCAACCACCTGCCTGACCACCAGGGACAGCCTAACCTGACACTGATCTGATGTGGAGCCCCAAAAAGAGTCAAAAGATGTGTCTGGCACAGGGAAACACATAAGGCAATGCAGAGGACTGGAAAGGAGAAGGGTGGTGAAAAGGACAGGGAAAGATTAGGCCATATTACAGAGGAGGTCTTGGATTGCCAGGGAGGGAAAAATGCTTCTGGGTATATGGGAAAGAGATATTGCAGTAGCAAGGCTCCCACATGAGGCGATCACAAGCCTCATTTATTAAAGCTGTTTATTAGTCCAAAATGTAGAGAATCATAACCTAGTGCTGGAGGGCTCCAGTCTACATCCCCATATCTTTAAACATATAATGATCTTAACTAGGTAGGATAAGGCATGTAGCTTGAGGTCTAGCATTAAATAAATTAGGACACAATGTATTTTCCAGTTTATTCACTTACTTTAAAATACATATTAATTCTATAAACTGAAGTACTTTACAGGATCCAATGTAGGTCATTTTTCATGAGAAGGTGAAATAGCAGATTTCATTTACTACTGTCCAATCTGGCTACAAATTACATGGGCTAAAAACTGAAGAAGTCTTGCTACAGCATATTTCTGAGAGCTAACTTCCCAGCAGTTCTAGCGCCAATTCACTGGTGGATATGAAAATGAACTGTATATCAACTTTACCTAACATTTCCTTTTAGTGTGACATTTACATTCTAGCAGACAGAATGTGCAGTGCTAGGATATATATTTACAAGCTCTTCTGGATGAAGGTTTTGTTTTATTAGGATCATCTAAGTATGTATTTTCTTAACTTAAGCCGAAGTGTAGGCACTGAAAGACATCACATTTTAGAAAATGAGATTAACATAAAACAGGAAGAATAAGATTACATAAATAAAGAAGAAAAATCTTATACCCCACTTTGTAAAGAAAGTAAATCGAATCCATATTTTCAAGCTTTGTTATCCTCTAATTTTCTGCTTTATCTTCACAGAATCAGCTGAATTTCACAGTGTAAATTTGTATCCACTATTCCAGAGAAAATCGAATTAGATATATTCCCGAGTCACAAAGTACAGATAGAATAATATCTAAAGGAAATTTGCATTCTACTGATAAAACCCACAGTAATTAAAAACTTCTTTATATTAATGCCCTATATTAAATGAAATATTTTTATTTCTGGGATAGGATGGGTTGTAGTTTTCGATTACTGAAAAAGTCAGCCATTAAGTGCTTGCAAATGACTTGGCCAGAATGGAATTTTATCACCAAAGAACTAAAAAAAAACTTGAATCAGTATTTTTCTATCAAATTTATATATATTAAATTTTGTCTCAACAACTCCTTTCAAAGTCATTCCAGAAGTCATTTTTTTCTTATGAATGAACATCTATGTATCATAAACAGTGCCTTGGTGGTTTCTTTTTCAAAAGTCACAGTCAATTGCAGTAGCATATTTAATAAGCTAAGATAATGGAGGAAGATGGTTAAGTACACTCTGCATCAAAGCTTGCATTGCCCCATGTAAAAAGAAGTACTCTGCCCACCATCACACAAATGCTAATTAATGCTTTTAATATGAAATCTCCATCTCCTTTTAGTGTTTCACTTCAAAGAAGTCCTGCATGGATACATAAGTGTTTTGCTGTCTTTTGCTGCTGCCAAACTAGTTGAAACCTCTTTTGAAGACTATTCCCTAATCACTCCTATCTAGGAAATGTACCGTGAACATTTCTCTTTGGAAATCTTTCCCCTCTGCTTATCACTGCAGACACTGTAATGTACAACCACTTACTACTCTGAGAAACAAAGGTGCTTCTGCAGTTGTGGCTTCCAACCTAATCAAATCAAATCAAAGCGGGTCCCCAGCCAGTAGACAGATTCTTCCCACACAGTCCCCAGAGAGCCCTGTGACATGTAAATCACTTGACACTTTCCAGGAGGATGCTGTTCTGTGCTATGAGCCTGCAGCACACCACTGCTGATTACTGCTTCTGCACTTCCAGAGACAGGCAACATGCTTATTTATACTGACACTTCTAAACTAGCCTCTTTTCCCACTATAAAAAGCCATTTCTGTGAACGACTGCTGCACCAGGAAAGAGGGCAGACTGAGAATGGAGAACAGGGTGTTTTCTACAGAATCATTTTTACTTTAAATCATCCAGATGGGGTATAAGATACTAAGCCCTCTCAGTAGAGAATGGTAAAAAAGTATACATAGAGATGTGCTGCACCTAAATGTATGTAAAGGGATCAGAGATGTACAAAAAGCATTGCATAATACTAAAATATAATTTAAAAAAATCCTGCTTAAGAAAATGTGCATTTGAATATGGAGGAGCAAATTAGACATAGATTTTGTAATTAAACAATCAGAACATAACATCTTGATTAAGTAAATTTGGATGACAGAATAGTGGCTTTAGCAGTTAATTAATCTATACTTTTAATTCCAATATCTCCTAATTTACAAGAAGTTTTTCAAGAAAGTTGTCAAGAAATCCCAAAAGAATTTTACTACAGAGAGAAAGTATAAGCTGTGAAATGAGTCTGATGTATTGCACAGATGCTGATTATACATGGTAATAAAATTGACAGCTCTTCTTTGCATGTTCCCCATCTGCTTTTAAAGTAAATGGCAAAAACAGCTGTCAAAAAACCAAAAAATAGATTTCAGTGATGGGATTAAGTACAGCTCCTGAATCTGAAGAACAGCAATACACAGCCAACACATCTCTCATCACATGCAACATCTGCCAGATTTTGGGTTTTCTTTGTTTGTTTTTAAAAGTAATGATTTCCCTTGCTAGAGGAATCCTTGAGGCTATTAAACAAAGTACCTTTTTTGTCTCTCCATAACTGCACCTCTAGAGTGCTTAAATCCACTAAATGTCACTTCTAGACTTAGCAGCAGAAGAATTCTGTTGAAATCTGTGATATCATCCACATCTAAGAAAACAAAAGATGTATTTCAAATGACTACATTACTTCTTTTCCTTACTTTCAGGCTCTAAGTCTGTGTATTAATAAATCTGTTTGACAGTTTCCTAAATATTTGTATATAAAGAATCACTGTCAATGTTGCCCTAAAGCTTGCCAAACTGTTAACATCCAGTCTAATTGTTCTATCAAATATTTCCTCAGGGGATTGATTTTAAATGACAGATGACTCCTTAGTCTGCATTGCATCAAGAAAGTAACAAGAATTGCAATTCCAAAGCTATTAAACAATTCATCTCATTTACTCAAAAGGAAGTCTCAAACCTGCATTTCATTACAGAGGGGGCCATCTCATGCTCTGAACTCCAGAGCATCACTAATGATGATGGGCTTGACATTCCTCCACTGTTACAGGTTCAGCTTGTAGCAAAATACACCACTTGTTAAATAATTATTTGCTTAGTACTTTGGCTTCTGTCTGTGTGGCTCCAGTGCAATTAGCCTGAGTCACCCAGAGCCAAGTTAGTCTCTCTAATTAGCCCATTTTGTATAAGAGTTCTTATCTTATACTACCAAACCTAGTCAAGCTGTACAGATAAGTGTTTTAAATTCACAATAACATAGATACAATGCTGCTACACTCTTGGCTCATCACAAGCAGGGACCTGTCTACCTGTTCTAGAAGAGCAGAAACAGTACCTTGAAAATCCCCACTGTGTGAGACCAACAGGGTGACAGCAGCCCTCACTACCTGCTAAATGATACTACTAATTTGCCACAAAACTTAGAAAGGGTTTTAACTGAGATTATGTGGTTGCTTACTTACTATGTATTTAAAAATGTAACTGGTAAAGAACTATTTGAATGATGAGAAAACACAAAATACTGAAAAGTCAGTATCCGTAGTTTCTTTTCAAATTACTTCACCCACATAATTACTGAGGAAAAGTAATCAGAAGTGAAGAGCCATATGTGAAAATAAAACCTAAGGTTAACAACACCTTTGGAGTGTGGCACAGCTGTCAGAGATCTACAGGGGTTTCTCTGGAAAAGTGACATGGGTCTTCTCCAGCTTCCCTTCATGCTGTATAAAATATTAATTTATTCCATGCTTGAGTTATTCCTTTCCCTTGGCAGCATCAGAGAGGTCTGTCAAGGTGCTTCTTCTACTTAACACCCACGAAAAAATTGCATAAAACCCTGAGAGGGGGAATGGTGCTCAGCCTGGCCAGTACCTGCTGCTAGGACTGGAGAACAGCACTGCTTTCATATGCTTCTGTCTGGTTGCTGTGTTCTGTGTCTCTATGTTCTCTTGACTCCTGAAATTATCCTGTTGTCTGAATTTAATTAGTTTTCAAGATAGGACACAAGGGTATGAGGAAAGCCAAAGATGTGAACAATGGCAGCAGAGAACACAGGCTAATAAGGAACAGATTAGATGCTATACACACAAAACCATCTGACAAATCAAATTAAAAAGCTGGGTTTTTTTGTTTTCCAAAAAGCATAAAGCCACATGATTTACAGTAATTTTCAGATTAGGAAGATATTTGAGTAAGAGCATGACAAATCATTTCTCTTGTGTGTGCTAAGCAGACAGGATTAGCTATCAAATAGCAAAATCATCTATTTTTGAAGCAGTAAAATGGAATGGTTTAGGTTTTGCCCAAGAAATATTAAGGTGGAATACCAAAGATAAGTTACAGGTAATTCAGTGAAATCTGCATTGGTAAATTAAATATATTAAGGTGAAGAAATAAATACCTCAACAGATTTCTTTAGCACATTTTAATATGCTCCACATTTATTCAATACATTGCATTATGGATAATGTATTTTTCATTATTTATATGTAATTATTCTGTGTTTATATGCATACATCATATAAAAGATGATTACATTTTATCAAATTTCTAAATTTTTGATTAAGCACACAAACCAGTTGTTTCCTATTGCATTGGGCATAAACACTTCTTTACCTAAGAAATAATGACCCTCCCAAGACCATAGAAAAGCACAGCAAGAGAACTGCATCATTGACACAGAGATAAAGAGCCTAGACAGAGGTCAGGGAGTAGCAAATCATAAAACCTTTCTAGTTTTTTTTATATTTTATAAATTATAATATAGTATTATGTTTATTTTCATGTAAAGATTTTCAATGTTTATGGCCTTATTTGCAATATTTAGCCAACTAAGCAGAGTAAGGGGCTTTTTTAAAATACAGTCACAGTGCATATTGATACTAAAATTTTATTTTCATGTCAGCTATTTTGCAGCAGATATTTCCATTTCATTAGGAACATTTTTGATCCTCCTCCATACGTAAAGCCTCCTCTCAGGAATTCTCATGAATAAGCATGTAAGCAGTACATTATAACTAATAATATTGCATCTGAACATTATGTACTATTATTATTTGATATAAGCTTTTGGACCTAAAAATGCATTAAATTTTAGTCAAAACAGAAGGATAAAGCCCTAGATTTCACTGAAAATTCACTATGCTTTGATAGTCCACTGGTGTAAATCTGATTATCTGGTCCAATACATAGCCAGGACTGATCTTGAAAACACTGGTCTTAGCAACCTTTGGCTAGAGAAGAAGATAAGAAGGTTTGAGGAAAAGGACACATGAAGTACAGTTAAAGAGAAACATATGTAAGAAAAGTTAATTTTCATATCAGGACAACTATATACAGTTGCTCAAAAGTTTGGAGTGTTAGAATAAGAGCTGAGAAAGTATTAGCCAGACCACATGAATTTATTAAGGGGTATTTAGTTACTTATGTATCTTTCAACACACTTTATTTTAATCCAGCACTTTCTGAAAATTGAAAACCTGACAGATTTCTGGCTTCCTACTGACCAAAGTATGCACCACTATTCATAAGCAAATGAATGCTTTAGCAATTACTTTAACTTTTCATCCATAAGTAGACATCATCTTTTCACTTGACACATGCAGGTGAAGAGCCATGTGTGAAAATAAAATCTAAGATAAACAATATCTTTGGTGTGTGGCACAGCTGTCTGCATTTGTTATGAGAACAATTAAGAAAATGTCTCAATAAAACAGAAAAGTTGAAAAAAGAGCCATAAGAATAATTATCATCAGAAGGCTACTATATATTTTCTCAAAAACAGAAGACACAGTTATAGAGAACTCTTGCAAACTACTAAAAAGCAATATATTGTAAAGACCAGTGACTATATTAAAATATGCATATATACAAATAACATGGAAAAACCTTTCCTTGCTGGATGTGCAAGGTTCTGGAGAACAGCACTGCTTTCATATGTGCAAGATTCTGGCTAATGGCTTAACTGTTTAAGAGGTAAATCACATGTATGAACTGACATTTTAAGTCCTAAGAAGATGAATGTTTTGATTTAAAAACACAAACCTAACTCAGAAAACCAATAATCAATTTAATGCCTTGTAACTTATTGAATCCTCTCCTCAGCATTCCTCATTTCTTTTCAAGCTGCAAAGATGCAGGGTTTGCTCGCATTTCTGTCCTGCTGCATAGACAGACAAATCATGCTTTGAGCTGTTAAAAACAGAGAAAGCTGCTTTATCATTGACTTTTCGGAGCTTTCCTGCTATGGGTTCTTTAAAATGTCTTCAATAAATGTGCCTAAACCATCTCCAGGTGACTTTTCTCTGTAGAGGGTCATCCTTACATCTTTGCATCATGTTATAAGAGTTTCTCTGTTCAATTGCTACTTATTTAATGTTGTACCTTGGACTTTTACCTAAGGATTAATATTAAAAGACAACAGAAATGGTGAAACTGCACACATGCCAAGAGTCACTGGGAAGGACACAGACACAGAGGTCCCAGTACTCAAATAAAACTCCTCATGTATGCAAAGCACTTCCCCAGTGTCTGCAGTGTGATCAGATCACTTTATCTTGGTTAAGTCCATCTGTCAAAATCAGTTCTGCCAGATTTCATTTCCTTTCCCCTCTTTTCCCCTTCTTTTTCTTCTTTCTCTCATTTCACTTCCTTTTTTCTCCCTTCTCCTTTAATATAGTCTGAGTGTTACAGTGAGAAGCGATCTCAGGAGCTTTTAATCCTACTTAATTTCAAACACAGCTCACAAAGATGTAGTTGAGCGCTTGGCATAACACACAATCATTAACCAACACTTAGGAAAACAAAGTATATAAGAAAGCATACAGGAAAAAATGAGATGGGAAGATGAAAACATGAAGAAAAACAGCCAGAAATCGGGATGGTAAGATAAGACAAGACTGAGGGGAAAAATAAGGAAACTCATAGAAAATGTAAATAAAGTTATGAAACAACTATACAGTTTCTACTTTTGGTATCCAAACATTATAAAGCTCCATTCACATGAAACAAAACCTTTATCCTGAAGGCCTTAGCAATAAGAAGTCAGAGGCCTTTCAGTACATTGGATTGTGAAGGTGAACTGTTAAAATCCCTGACTTCTATATGTTTTGTTTGGTTTTTTTTTCATTTCACATATTATGTGGTTTAGGGTCTTTTCTGCCTGTTACAAACACTGGAATTATTTATAAAACTGCTCCTTATTTAACACTGCCATCCTCCAGTCATCTCTCCCTCCAACAATCCTCCCTCCTACACAGAACACCATGGTAGTGGCTGCTATCCTTCTGAAAAAGAAACAGAATTTAATTAAGCTCTTCCTTTGACTAATGGTTAAAAAAAAAAAAAACAGCAAAGGAATGATTAATTTAATTCTGCGCTCTTTTTTCTTAAATAGTCATCATTTGTACAAATTTATGGTCATCAGTATAGGTACTCCTTCCCCTGCTTTCCCCTCCGCCATCCCTTAGTAACACTTATTGCCATTCTATTTATTTTCACTTCTGCATAATATTACAGCAAGGAAAAAAAGTTTTATAACCACTTTGACAGGTTCAAGCCATGGAAGAGAAAAGAAAATCAGAAGAATATAAGAGCAGCATTTTTATGAAGATAGGTCTATCTTATTAATGGCTTTTTGGCCTCTTTTGAAACAAGGGCCTGTCACAGCACTCTGGGATAGGGTACCAGCACAATTAATAGAATTGCTGCTGGGTTGCTATTTGGTAGGGTTTCTCACAGTCTGTTTGAGCATATGGCAAAAAAAAGAGTCTCTATTCAAAGGGAACCAGAATTATTTCTGCTGATCATTCTCAAAGAATTTTCAGAAGGTGAATCCTTCTGAAATTAAACCAAGCCAAAAGAGACTAACAGTGATGAAAAACTAAAATGTGGAAGGAATGCCAGCATAGAGGCTGATAAATGCTATTGCCATTGGAAAGGCTATAATTTCTAGCACCAATTAAAGTAATAGTTTTGAACCCTAATGACATTTAATGCCTTTAATACATGAACTGCATGACAAAGGAGGAAAGCACTAGGTGTGTGAGGCCACTTAAGTTGGTTAAGTGTAACAGATTGAACATGCCAATGAAAGGGCATCTCCAAAAAATTTCTGTAAAAGGAGAGAGGTTCTAACAAAAAACTGAAACCAACTCAAATTGTGATGTTTGAGATGAATTAATGAATAATGTATCATGCTTTGCTTAAGTTGATGAAAAAAAGACTGAAGTAAGGCATACTGAATAACAAAAGTTGGAAGAGTATTCATATTATTTATGGGCACTATATTTTGCCTCACAATGTCACATTACAGATATTAAAATAACAAGTCTATGGGAAATTTCCTTAGGTTCTCAAAATGTCTCCCGCAGGTTACTCATGATATGAAATCTATTCATTTGAACCAGAGGCAAAGGTATATCTATGCACCCTTTTAATTTTTGTGCTTTCTGTATAATTCATAGAAATGAATAGGTGCTCTAAAACTGGAGGAGTTTTGGTGCTCAATCTTTTTTTTTTTTTTTTAAATACACATGGAATATGAACTATTTCTTTCTCAAATATGATCACATTGATTGGATAAATCCTAAAAAGAAAAGTTTAGGTATTCTTAATTGGCTGTATGTGAGTTTATTTAGATAATAAAGTGGGGATTAATTTTGGAGGAAAGGTGTAACTGGTACAGATACAATTGTAGGAAGACAATACAGATTAAGAACTACATTTACTGAGATGCTGAATACTTAATTTTGCTCCAAGCTTTATCAAACGGAAGGGGAAAATAGAGGACACCACAGGTTTTATTCTCCTTCCATTTTCACTGGCAGCTACTTGGAGATAAGCAGCCCTGTTTCTGAAGGCATCTTCCCAAGAGGCACCTGGCAGACAACGCAGTGCCTGCCGACTGCCTCCGTGCAGCGGGAATTGCTGCTTCCAGCCAGCTGCACCAACTGAGATGCCACACAGACACCACGACAAAACCGGCTCAGCAACACCCCGACAGCCACCAGCAAACCCAACTGCACTGGAATGAAACAGCATTTTGGCAACTGGCTCTGCCTCCCCCTGCTCCCACCATCACAGAACGCCTGCTCGTTCGTTCCTCAACCACTCTGGCTTCCAGTGCTGACTTTTCTTCTCAGTTTAGGTTTAGGCTATCACACCAAACTCAGAGACAGAGAGGCTCCAGTGCAGTGCAAGCACAGGCTCTCCTTGCCAGCTCTGCTGCAGAGGCAGGAGCCATCAGCCTGAGAAGACACTTCCTAATGTCCTAAAACAGCTTTCCAATACAGCAGAGCTATCAAGGCAATGTAAAGCACATCAGCATTAGACTAAACAGAAAGTCTTGTACTTTTCCATAGAGAGCTAACTCAGAGCTTCAACATGCAAAATTTTACTCAATGGAAACTGCTGATGTATAATACTTAAGGTATTCAATATTCCATTTAAAGCGTTCTTCTTTTAACACTCTATTTAGATACAAGTTAATTTATCAAACCCCTAGGGGGAAATAAAGCAAACAATTGTCAACATGGAATATACACCTAAAACCTGTGACTTCATTATGTTTATCAAAGGGTAGAGAATAATAACATTATTAGTACTGCTCGTAATATAGTAATACAGTACTGCTTGGTTTTATACAACATTGTTCCAAACAGACCTACAATGTAATGAATTCAAAGTATTCTTGTGCAGAAATAGACCAGACATTTTTTCCAAACAAAGTTAAGAAATCAGTGTTTTCTAGGGTACTCAGGTGTTGATTGAAGTAAAGGTTTCCACCGAGAGAAAGAAGAGCAGAAATGGACAGAGGACTTGGCAAAACGTCACAAAACCATGAGCTTGTGTTGAAGACAAACTTCAGAAGAACCTCATGAAGACAAAAAAAAGGAATTCTAGATCTTTTAAAAGTAAATATGGATTATATTCTTATTAAAAATAATCTGCTGTCCATATAAGAATAAATAAGTAAGAGGCAGAAACGAGAAGAAAAACAAAATCTCACAAAAATGAGTTGTCAGATTTTAAACACCTCTTTAAAGGAGGGTTGACAATAAAGTTTAATGTCAGCTTCACAGGAAAACATTATTTATACGAGATAGAGTAAAGAAAAGACAAAAGGATGGAAAGATATAAGCACCAGAGGTGTTTGTGTGCCATGAAGCTGGCTGAAGCACAATATGAAAGGCTGGTGGTACTCAGTGCTGGATTCTTCAAATGCAGTTCATAAACAGAGGACAAACATCGTCAGAGTAAGAGAATTTGAAAGTATTGTGGATCTTTCTAATCTCTATCAATAAAGAAGGAAATGTTCAGATGAAAATGCAGAAAAAAGTTGGCAAAAATGGAAAAGTACTGAAAAGATTGGACAATGTTTGATGCGGGCAAATTAGAAGTGTAAAGCTAATTCTCTTGCAGTGTGCACAGGAATCTGGTAGCATTATCAAGAAGTGTGAATAAATACTAATTTGGCTGTTGAAGCCTGTACATCCTTCAGAAAACAACAGGGAGCCAGCAAATTTCTGTCGCTGAGAACTGGGCAGCTCCGGCCGAAGCAGCGACTGAGGCAGCGCAGCCACGCGTGTGGGAGCTGGGAGCAAGGGGAACACAGAGCTCACTGCACCCTCTGCCTCTGCTCAGCACCTCCCGGGACTCCTCCTGCTGCTGTGACAGCTCGGGCTCATCTCTTCAAGTGTTTACTGTCAGCTACCATCTTGGCACACTGACAACATTATCGCCTAGGAAATGAGTAGAAAACCAGATTATTTTGCGGGATACAATCATTCTTTTCAATCTAATCTCAAGGGGTTGCTATAAGCAACAGTTGCAGAGGACTTCTTTAAAAAACGAAGCTTTAGAACGCTTATTGTATGATAACAATACTGGAATGTCACAATCTTCCTGCAAGTTAAATTTAGTTAAAAGCAGAAAGGACTGAAGTCTTTCATAGAGCAGCTTTAAAATGAAAACGTGACATACAACCTGATTCAATGTTACAAATGTCTGTGGATGTGATAATAGGATTATATGTACCAACTTCTTGTTCCTGACAAAATCATGACAGCTTAAAAAAAAGGCCTAGGACTTTGCAGGGCTAGTTCAAGTTAAAACATGGTTCAACGTGTACAGACAATTAAATAATGCAAGAGATTATTAGGTTGCGAAAGGCAAATGAAAAAAACTAAAATTCTGTTAATAAAAACCTGATGATTCATTGTCATTTGGAATATTGTATTCAACCCCGGTCATTGAAGATAAAAAACAAGTTACAAAACAAGTAATTCAGAGAAATAAGAGTAAATTAAGACATGGAAGGTTTTGGCATCCAAAACGATTGAATGGAGTTGGAACTTTAGTTTAGATAAGAGACAAATGAAGATGGCATGCAAAATAGAAGGCGACAGGGACAGGGCAAATTATGTATGTGACTGTATTTTCCTTCCTTCTACAAAGAAAAAGAAACATTATGAAACTTTAAAAAACTGTATTTTAAACTGGAAGAGTTTGAGCACAATTCCCTCCACCAAATTTATTCTCTTAATATGAAGATGTAAACACAGTAGGATTTAAAGCAGATTGGATACTTAAAAGAAAACCCCTTTTTCCCCCGAAAGTTTGGCAAATTTTCAAGTGTCAGAGCAACCCCAATACATATTGGGAGCAAACAAAATATTTGTGCTACTGGTCTTTTATTTTTGAAGTTTTACATTTGTGTTTCCTAAAATATTTTTAGGGACAACTGATGTGGGCCATTGGCCAGGGTGGAGTGCTGGTTTGATGCAGTCTCAGACTTCCATCACCTCTTTATTGGTAAAACCTTTTTCACTCCAAAAACCACTTATTTTCCAACCTTTTCTCTCTCTCTTTCTTTCTTATGCTATGAAGCTAAATACACCTCCCATCCATAGGAATCATAAGACAACCATCACTAATTGTTCCCTTCCCACTAAAGCAATAAGTATAGCATAAAGCTTTCTCCATATAACCAGCAAAATGTATTTGTCAAAACTTTAACTCCTATTCAACACACTGACAGGAAGCAGAAACAATCCCGTGATTCTCAGCAAATACATGATACTTTAATTCTTTCACTCAGTTTATCCCTCAATTTCAGAGCATTTCCTTCCTTCCTTCCTTCCTTCCTTCCTTCCTTCCTTCCTTCCTTCCTTCCTTCCTTCCTTCCTTCCTTCCTTCCTTCCTTCCTTCCTTCCTTCCTTCCTTCCTTCCGACACTTCCTTCCGACACTTCCTTCCGACACTTCCTTCCGACACTTCCTTCTGACACTTCCTTCCTTCCTTCCTTCCTTCCTTCCTTCCTTCCTTCCTTCCTTCCTTCCTTCCTTCCTTCCGACACTTCCTTCCTTCCTTCCTTCCTTCCTTCCTTCCTTCCTTCCTTCCTTCCTTCCTTCCTTCCTTCCTTCCTTCCTTCCTTCCGACACTTCCTTCCTTCCTTCCTTCCGACACTTCCTTCCTTCCTTCCTTCCGACACTTCCTTCCTTCCTTCCTTCCTTCCTTCCTTCCTTCCTTCCTTCCTTCCTTCCTTCCTTCCTTCCTTCCTTCCGACACTTCCTTCCTTCCGACACTTCCTTCCTTCCGACACTTCCTTCCTTCCTTCCTTCCTTCCTTCCTTCCTTCCTTCCTTCCTTCCTTCCTTCCTTCCTTCCTTCCTTCCTTCCGACACTTCCTTCCTTCCGACACTTCCTTCCTTCCGACACTTCCTTCCTTCCTTCCTTCCTTCCTTCCTTCCTTCCTTCCTTCCTTCCTTCCTTCCTTCCTTCCTTCCTTCCTTCCGACACTTCCTTCCTTCCGACACTTCCTTCCTTCCGACACTTCCTTCCTTCCTTCCTTCCGACACTTCCTTCCGACACTTCCTTCCGACACTTCCTTCCGACACTTCCTTCCGACACTTCCTTCCTTCCTCATAGATGCACTTATGCAAGTAAAAACAATGTATCCAGCTCATTAAATTAAAAAAACCCAAAAAACACAAAAAAACCCAGTTCTGTGTAGCCTTCCTGGCCACTGTGAATGGATTTTATTGAAGAGTAACTCTATTTGCAAGCAGAGGGGTTTTTCTGATAGTGGTGAAAGGTAGAAGTGTTTATATTATACAGCTGAATGACTGTATTGGATCATGTAGGGTCAGCCAGGTCAGTATTAACAACAGTAATAATGAACTGACAGATGTGGCTATTATTCACATCCTAAGAAGAAACCAAAGTAGTTCCAGCCCTGTAATGTTCAAAACCACAGGTCAGGTATCAACAAGCCAATTAAAATTTCATTGTGGAGCCCTTGTTTTAAACATTCATCTTGCATCATCAAAATTCTCAAAAGCTTTTTATTCTGAATATTTTCTCCAACTCATTTACTTCTAGTCAGACCTCACTTACCAGGCTGTCATCACAGCTACTTTCAAACTATTCACTATTTCCCTGAAGGGAACTCCTAGCTTCCCTCCCATAACGCTGCCCCTGCCAATCTCAGAAAAGGTGTTCACGTTGCTGTGCCCCGCCCAGATGTCAGCAAGCTCACCTTTTGCTTTTGCTGCCCACCTGCACAGGTGACAATGCAGCAGTAACTTACCTGCTGTGCCCCCACCACCTCTCAGCCACGTTGCTTTTGGAGACTGTGGGCCCTTCAGCACCTTTGCTATGACTTTGCTCTGGATATGGCAGTACTTTTTGTATAGGGCACGCCATGGGACACTACCAGTGCTCATGCTCTTCCATACAAAGGTAGGGTATTAACACAATGACTACATTTTACTCCTGCCTTCTCAGATTACTCTCTGAGGATACTGCTTTAGCAGAACACTTATCATTGGTGGCGTGGATTGCTGATCTTTCATGCAAAGATTTCTTCCTCTCTAGTAGGAAATCTGATAAATAAAGTGACTGAAGGTGAGTGGCACAGTTTTACCACATCTGGTGACTAAGCCTCACAAAGCTGCCCCCTCACCCCTGCCACAAGAGGATGGGGGAGAGAATCAGCAGTTTAAAACTGCAAAAGCTCATGGCCTAAGACAAAGACAGTTTAACAGGAAAAGCAAAAGTTAAAACAGTAAAGTAAAAAGCAAAGCAAAGCACAGGATTCATTCACCATTTCCCAAGGGCAGGCAGGTGTTCAGCCATCTCCAGGAGAGCAGGGCTCTGTCTCATGTAACAGTGACTTGGGAAGACAAACACCATCACTCTGAACCTCTCACCGTTCTTGTTCTTCCCCCAGCTTATATGCTGAGCATGATGCCACATGGTATAGAATATCCCTTGGCTCAGCTGGGGTCAGCTGGGTCTCCTCCCAACTCATCATGCTTTCCAGCCTCCTCTGGTGGAGTTTGGTGGGGTGCAAAAAAGGCCTTGGCTCTGTGTAAGCACTGCTCAGCACTACTGAAAAGATCTGTTTTATCAACACTATTTTCAAGTGCTAAACATGGCCTTGTACCAGCTACTATGAAGAAAACTGATCCTATCTCAGCCAAAACCAGCACAGAAAGTGACCCTGAAGGCAGCAGGCTTTAGAGTCTGCAGTGAAACGCCATTCACTTGTAGAAGAGCAAGGATTCCCAAACTCTTTTAAAACCAATTCAGAATGCAGTTTACTCGTGAAATATGAGTAGCACGTACAAAAATAACTCTTAAGATAGCATAAAGGTCTTAAATGCTTTCATACAACTGCATTTGCATTTTTATATCTGAGGCTGAAGGTATATATCAAAATTCCTACCCTATACAATGCATTAATGTATACAAATAAAAAAACCTAATACATAGGAAAAAATGTTTTCTGTAAGTTAATAGAAAAGAAGTCAGATTACACACATTTCAGTGATGGTTTCGGGAAGGTTTGTTGGGATCTCAGTGAGGCCTTTCCCACGACAGTCCACGATGTTGTTGCTACAGGTGCATGCAGTGGGGCAGTGCAAGACACTGCAGGATGGAGCCATGAAGGACTGGTGACCTGCAAAGGAAAGCACATTTTACACTTTCTTGAAAAATTAAAGGCAGAATTTCTAAAATAAACATTGTAGCCTACCAGTACTTTCAAACTGCATTTATTTGAACACACATTTAATACTAACAGGTCGATACAATCTAGAGAGGTGAAACACAAAAGCTCAACTATTGTGACAGCACTACATAATTTTTCAACTTCTTTAGCAACACCCATTCAAAATCATCTCGTTTAAGAAGACTGTGATCCATTTTTCAGATATATTTTATTTTTTGTATGCTATTGAAAACTAATTACTGATTTATTTAGTTTTCAGAATGTTGTATAGTATTAAAAAATGCATGTCAAGAGAAATGCACAAAATTTGCTATGAGCACTGAATGTGACCTGCCAGTTTTGTTCTGTTCTGCAAATATTTATTTGAATATGGTCCTTCAGTTATGTGTTGCTTATAGACAATTTTGAAGTTTTCATTCATTAAATGACATTTTCATTCACTCACACAAAAATTAAGTAAAAATTTTGACTTCATATCCCTCACTCTGTTTTAGCTCAGCAGACTTCCTCCCACAATCTGCCACTCTTACTAACTCTTGTGGCTAGTATACTGATTTCTTAATGTTGTATGTTAAAGCCAAAACTTTTAATTGCATTTAAACTCAGTCATTTTATATTTAGGTATGCTTATAGAAATTAAAATCCTTATATTTCCCTGCAAATAGATAGACTGTACATTTTACAATACATTGATACACACATTCTTCTATCAATCAAATGATACAGAACAGTTGTTTCATAATGATACAGAAAGACATAAATGGATGAGAAAGCCATGATACCCTCTCTTTTTTTCCATTAATTTATAAAATGCTAGAGACTGCTTTATTATTCTCAAGGAAAAAAATAAACAACTGCTTGATTATGAAACCACAATTTAACTTAAGATCTATCTCACAATCATATCCCATATATTAATATAAGAAGGGTACTCTGATAATGTAAGTTGCAGGCAGTGCTGTTCCCACTTGAAACTTCATATAACAAGTGTCCAAGTTCTGAATTGCTGAAAATATATTGAGGCCAGATCGGATAGGTCTTTGAGCAATCTAGTCTGGTGGAAGGTGTCCCTAACCATGGCAGGGAATTGGAAGATGATCTTTAAGATCTCTTCCAAGCCAAGCATTCTATGATTCTCTGAGACAGAATTTTACAATATAATAATTTGACTTCAGATTTATGTTTGTGTTACAGAAGTATAAACAATAATCAAATCTAATAACACACACTATTCTTTTTATACTACCAGGAAGGAAATGTTTAACCTACCTTTATTAAACAAAAATACAGTGATTCAGAGAGAAAACATGGCTATTCCCCTTGTTAATATTTGATTAACAAGGGGAATTGTTATTATAACTATCAATTATATATAAATATATAATTATATATTATATATATTATATGCATTATAAGGATCAAGTTATAAAACTGTTCTTGACATCCAGGCTCTGCAGCCATAACATTTACATGTAAGACGTATTATGAAATTATCTTGTTAGGAGCCTTTTTAAATGCACATAAAGGCAGAATTAGTGACAAGAATACCGTTAGCATTTGCCGTGCAAAGATGGCCGTGCCTTATGCTTCGATGTCAGAGGCTATTTAATAAGGACAGAACATGGTGCCCTCCATAAAACTCTTTTAGAAACATAGATCTGTGAAAATTTTGGCATATTTGGCAATAGGCTTCTGGGGGTTTGCTGAAAATCAACCAGTAGGAGAAACCCTGCTGAACCACTGAAAAGGCAGCAATATTGCAGCTAGTTTTTAATGCTCTTTGCAAAACTTGAAACAGTAGACAAAATTTACAGAAAATTTTCAATCTGAGTGTAAAAATATTTAAATAAGAAAGATAAACTTGCCTTCTTCCTCATCTAGAAGATACAAATGAAGGAAACAAAATTGAATAGAGAAAATGTGATTAGTAATGAACTGTTAGTCATTTCATTATGTCACATAAAAAATAACCTTATGCATTAAAGGATAACAGTAAAATTCAGAAAGTTACTTAGGGGTACAGAGTAATATTTAAAAGTCAGGAAATATGAAGTATATACCTATAAGGTTTTTTTTTTTAAATCCTTATTACTTACAGGTTTATGTTCTCAATTATCACACCTTTTATTTAATTTCCAGTATCTCCCCCATTCAATTATACTTTCAGAAGGCTATAAAATCTATGTAAATGCAATATTTACAAAATTCGCAAGGACGCGCGCACCCCCGCAAGCACCAATAAAAACAATTAGGCCGCTCTTAATAAGCACTCAGGCTGGGATTATGCAGAAGGCAGCATGCAGCCCTGGGGTGCGTGTGAGCAGGTGTGGCTGAAGGCAGGGCCGGCCGGTCCAGCCCGTTTCTCTTACCGCTGCAGACAAACTCGCGCTTCTGGACCTCGGCCACGTTGTGCCCGCGGAGGTGGGACGGGCCCATGCACTGCGTGTAGAGCCCCACGCGCGGCCGCTGCCGCAGCCAGTCCGACAGCCAGGCCAGGTGGCAGTCGCAGAACAGGTTGTTGGAGTGGAGGCGGCTGCACGGAACCAGACACGGCAACACCCTCCCGTTAGCAAGGACACGCAGGAAAGCCGCCAGCTTGCCCAGCCCTCCCTTCAGCAAGCTACTGTGCCCGTTCATTAATTTTTATTAATTAACTTTTTGCATATTTCATTGAAAGTCTGGGAGTTACAAGTTATAAAATAAAACTACACAAGCAGCAAAATTACTTTTTTATTTGCGGTCTAATTAACTGGAAGAAAAAAGAAGGCTTCCTAACAATTTAACTTTTCTGTAGTTTCCTCTTCCTTGTCTAAAAGAAAGAAGTAAATATAGAAAAGCTTGAAAGGTGACATAGGACTTTTTAGTCCAGATCTCCATAAATAGGGAGTAAGGCAAAAAAATCTCAAGAACATTGCCCTAGAGTGGTAATACTATAATGTCAGAAAAAAAGGGTTAATAAAAGATTTTGTTTCCAATTAGATGTATCTGTAAGTCTGGCCATTATTAGTCTCTATAGAAACAGCCTGAAAGATCCCTTTAGGAGGTCATACTCATTTTCTGCTGAACAAGATAGAGTAATAACTCAATATAAAGCACCTTCTTCCACATTTCTTTTCTGATTTCCTCTCTAGTTGTTTAATAGCAGAAAATGGGATTAGCTGCTTTTGGCTGCTAGGGATCTGCACTTTAAGCAATCCTTGAAATTAATTAAAAGACCAAATGGAAGCAAGTGATGGAATTAAGAAAGTTGTCTCTTTGCTGGTGTGGTCTGACACAAGACCATGGCTCCTTGCCAAGTGGCAAAAAGCACTTTGCCATTGATAAAATATCAGACAAATGTATTAACTAAATTAGCTAAATTACTCTTCTCTGGCTCTTACATTTTCGTAAACTACCGCAAAGGATGTCCACAGCTATAAATCAAATCGTTACTCAGAATCATCCACAACAGGGACATGCCATTTTGGTCCTTTTTAGCTGAGGTGCTCAATCCTAACTAAATAACTGGAAAGGAAGTGCAGGAAATTCAGAATGCAGACAAAGAGTCTAACTAATCCATTAGAAAATAAATCTGCAAAGCAACATGAAATGTGTAACCAACATAAACTAAAATATTAACCAACACCTTTTTGCCCCATAAATGACTAGAAATTAAAGGCAATTATTTTCCTGTACTAATTCTTGGGTGGGTACTTGGCAAATACAGTTCACAATACAGTACACTCATTCACCACAATCTGTGCCTAGCTGTAGGCATGTAGACCATACCAAATCAGAAGTAATGCCACTGAAATCAGTATAGTTATACAAGCATATTCTGACTGCAAATGGGATGTCACAGCTATAATCCAGGATTCTGTGTGTCCATTTTATTTTGTTTCTAAAATATATTTTCAGAAAATGAAATATCCTTTCCAAAGAAAATGTAAATATTACTAATTTTATTAATTCTATTTTATGGTTCAAAACAGAAACCATATTTGAAAGTTCAAAAAAAGTACAGATTACACATTTTCAAGACTTGGGCATGAAAGAACAGAATGAAATTCTATTATCAAACTCTTCCTGAGGTCACCAAAAGCCCATGGTCAGCACTATTTAAGTACTCTTGTATTTGTCCAAGCAAGAGTAGTTGCAATTCTGTTATGAAAGCAACAGAACCACTCACCTGTGTGAAGTTCTTCAGTTACAAGCCACACGTTAACCTGGGTGAATAGTCCTACTGATTTCAGATCAGTTGTGCAACTCAACACGGGTAAAAGAAACTAGACTGGTTTTTTTGTAAAAGTAATTCTTTAACAGTAACAGCTAATTTTGAGCTCTGATAGAAACGTCCCATTCATTCTTAATTCCCACTTCACTGGAAAATCTGTTTAAAAGTGAGTCTCTGGACCAAATCTGGTTTTGCCAGTCAACACAATCTAGATTTGTAGTCAGTATAAAAATACCAAAACATAATTCCAGCCCATATGACTTGCATACACAGACAATCTTTTCACTGTGCTTTGTTTTAGAAGCCTGAGGTGCTCCTCTGACAAAGTCATAACCTCTAAAAATGGGGACCTTATTGTAAATGCTGACACAACTTTAATTATAATAGCACTACCGGATGATGCTATAATTTTATGTTACAAAGAATGTTGGCAAGCCAGTTTAGTTTAATTAGGTCTGCTAGCAGTACAGTAATAAAAGCATAAAGATTTCCCATTTATCACATCTGACAGTCAATCAAAGAATCTCCAATGCTCCAAAATGAAATGTGACCCATTCAAAAGCTCAAAGTAAAACAAATCTTTGACTTTCAAAAAACATCAATTTACTTCTTTATATAGCTGTAACATGTAAGAATTCCCCCTGCCCTCATCTATTTTTGGTGAGAAGGTGAAGCTTTTCTGTCACTGCATACAGCACCATGGAAATCCCATTTGGGAAGAGACCATGAAACGGATTGAAATACTTATTCATTTCATATCCTAAAAAAGCTGATTTAAAAGGATACAACTTCTTTATCTTCTGAGCCCCACGTGCAGCTTTGGGGTCACTTGTTAGGTTTACCTTTCAGAATGAGCTTCCTCAGACACACACACACAGAATTTACACTCGACAATCTCATGAAACACCAATATTTTTTATTTGAGCTTATGCTTGCTTTGCCTCTATGTGTATTGATAGATCCCTGACAAAACTTAATAGGAGTAAAAACAAAAATGATAAAAATGGCATCCAGTTTCAGTGGGACTACTCACAATGTTCTGAGTTTGGGCATATGGTTGAAACTTGCCACGGACAGTCGAGTGATGTTGTTATTGTTGAGAGTGCTGCAAAGCCAAGAAGAAGCATATTAACATCTTAAGAGTTTTGTCCCATTTTAAAAAAGGCACACATAATGAAAGTCATGGTGTACTGTTTTTAGGGATGTATATCAGGAAAAAACTCCTTGCTTTTAGTTATATTTTTCCTCTCTGTTGAATCCTCAACAAAATACCATGGTTTTACCATTATCAATCCTAAGTAAGAGGTCACAGTAGCCTAGAATTCACTCAAAAGGAACTTCAACCAATATTGATAATATCTCTGGCATTCAAGCCAAACTTGACATTGTGAGGTAAAAAAGAGAGTCCTTGGAGAAAATGTCTTGGTTCTAGGATACTGATTTCTCTTTCTAGCTTCTGAGAGTCTGAATTTTGATGGATGATACAAGACCTGAATGGTTTCTCCCAAGAATTTTAGAAAATATTAACTTTGGGCTGTGCTTGGCTTTTATAGGGAATGAGTAACTATAGATGATCCAGAGCTGCATGAACAATAGGGGAGTTTCCAATATGATAGGTGTCAGGAAATGTAACACTTCAGCAAACTAGCAATTTATATTTTAGACAAAGTGTTGGGAAATTGAGATATCAACCAGGAAAAAATCTAAGCCAATTCTTGGCTACAGAGGCCGTTATACTCATTACACATAGTTTTTAATGATTCAAAATTTATGAATTAACTTACAGTTAAATATTGTCTTTAGGCTGTAAATAAAATGCAAACAAGCTTTACTCCAAAAAAAGGAAGCAAACAATAGAATTTAAAGATTTGACTTAGAGATTACTCATCTGAGCAGAATGGATAATGAGCTTTATGTAACTAGAACAGTAATAAATAATAACTCCCATTGAAAAAAAGCTTTTCTCCCTTTTGAAAAAGAAAGTTATTTTCCCTTTTCCTTTTTTTTTTTATCCAAAAACTGTAATTTGTTCCTATTTTGAACAAATTGTTTGTACTGTCTGATCTTGAAACACAGAAAGATAAAATCACAGCACCCTGACCAGGATCAGGCTATATATCTCCACATTAACCAAGCAATTAATTACCGGTGCAATGTGCAGCCTTTTACCTTTGTGTGCTTACTCATTCCATGTACTAAATCTTTCTTTTGCTGTGCGTAAGGGATCTCCCCTGTGTGTTCTTAAGGATACATAAAGAAGAATAATAGAAAACAAAAATAACCCAAACAAGTAAATAGAGGAACTGTGCCCCTTTGCAAAACATAACAAAAAAAAAAGCCAAGGAAAAAATGGTCAATGTACTGGGTACATCCATAAAAGTTGTCTTAATGAATAAAAGTCAGTAAATTGTGGCAGTTTTCTTACAATGTCCACATGGTAAATGATGGCTCCCACAGTTCTTCCTGCATAACTTCTTACAAGATTTTAAAATAATATATTTTCAATGAAGGGAAATCAGCCAGTATTTCCATAGCTGTTAAGAGAAGGCAAATCTACAAATGTTTTGATTTCAAATTTTGGTTGTTTGATGTTTGCCTAGCTATTTTGTATATATAGAAGCTATTGATTTTTTCAGGGTAAAGAAAACTAAATATAGGAATAGATGTAAGGGATATATATGGAATTAAATTATTGTTATAACTATTCCTCTGTAATGATAAAAATGCTTAATTTCATTACAGAGATGTACTTAAAAAAAGTTGGTTCAATACTTTTACCTAAATGTTATATACTATAGCAAAGACTGTGATTGACTTGTTTCCATTTCGTAGATATGTCAGTGTTATATTTTCCCCATAGTCTGTTTTCCAAATACAGCAGATTTTCCTTAAAAAAAAAAAGACAAAGGAAAACTAACACAGAAATTCATGGGGAGGAATATTCAGGCTATTTTGTATCTTTAACACTAATAGACTCTAAAATTATACTATTATTTAACCAAATTATAAGTTTTATTACTTTGGTAAGCATTTCAAACTGTTACTAAACTGGATTGCAATCTATTTAAAAGCTTTACCTCAAACTTCAAGTTTGAAGTAATATCCACTTTCTCTGCTCAGTTAAAACAATTGACTCCAAATGAAAACAATATGAATAGTCTTATTTGCTACTCAGTGCATATACAGTATGGTCTGCTACACAGCTTTCATTCTTTAAGCCATATTGTAAAGGAAGCTTAATTAAACACAAAACCTTCAGTAGTGTTTGAAGTATCTATCTCAATTTCTTAAAATGCCATAAATCTTCACAAAATTTTTATCACATAACATAATTCAAGACAGCAAACACTCAGTCATGTATTTGAACAATGCCAATAGATTATGCATATTCATTCACAAAAATTCCAACTACCTACTTTTCAGCAGACTGTTATTTTAGAAGTTTCTTTCCTCTTTTCCCAATCATTGAAATCAGTGTAAAAATTGCACCCCTGACCTCAACTGCAAGAATGGTCTTTCAAGAACACTAAAATTGCAAGCATTAAAAAATGCACAAAACATTGTATTTATTTATTTTTTAATAAACATTTAACCCTTGCACTTGTAAAGAAAGGCTGATATTAACAACAACAAAAAAAAACCACCACAAAACAACCAAACCAAACCATAGAAAGCAGATTGAGCCATCATTGGAAAAGATATCCTGCCACATATAAGAGTTCCAAACATAAAAATATCAGAGAACATCAATCACATTTACTGACAGACAACTAATCATCAACTTAACAATTAGATGTGGTACTGAACCTACAGTATATTTTACATGGCTTTGTACCAGAGTTAACAACAGGCTTGTTATTCTATGACTGCAAAAAAAAAAAAAAAAAAATCAAATTTGGCTGTCAGTTTCATTCACCCATAAGTAAAACCAACTAGTGTTTAATAATAAAAAACTTTTATCACCAGCTACTCACATACTCTTTGTTTTCTTAGACATGCAGACACTATTGCCAGAGAAACTTCTGTTCTTCAGAATATTTAAAAAAAACCCAAATAACCCAAACACAACAAAACCCATTTCCTCACCACCCTCAAGTTGTGATATATCAGGTGTGATTCAAATTAACATAAAGTAACTCACTGATACACAAATTCTTTCATTTTTCTTAATGAAGAAAATCCAAATAAAATGTGTCATTTTGACTGACAGAGCAAATATTTCAGGAATGTGTCCGGCCTCAGATTCTTTGAGAACTAAGGCACTTTGCTCATTACAGTAACTATTCTCAGATGATAATTTTGTTACCTTTAACCTCCCTGATAGCTACTTGAAGAAAGTGAAAAAAAAAGTATACAAAGAAGTGTTGCAAAAATAATCTGTGACACAAAAAGAGATATTTTCCTTCACATACAAATGTATTTATGCACATAAAATGTTTTAAAAAGAAGCTATTGACATAGACATGCTAAACACCTTAACATATAGCAGTAATATTTGCTACAAAGTGCCTCTTTGAAAACATCCAGATTGTCAAAGAGATATAGCATATTGTTCCTTACACTGAGTCTCAGTGATCAAAAGATCAAACTGATGATGAGTATACAACAAAAGCAATTCTGAAATGTTCAGTACATCAACAGTAATGGATAATGTACAAAATTAATTGGGTTCATTAATACTGCTACCCTCCCCCTTTTTAAAATGAAATATATTCTTTTCTTACAGTTTCTGTCAATGGCTTTTTTATTATTATTACGTTTAATGGCTGTCTTGGAGAGTAAAGGAGTATCCATGCCTCTCCATATCTTCTTACCATTTTATAGCACATGACAGTGGATTATTTTAAGACATCTTTTCACGAGAGCATCCTGACACCAGGCTGCAGCTTGCAGATAAGCTGCTACATTAGCACTCCCCAGATGCTGAGCTCTCACCGCAAGCAAGAGATACGAGGAATACTCACAGCACTTCCAGGTCACGCAGAGCCCTGAACGCCCCGTCTTCAATGCAGCTGATCTGGTTGTAATCCAGTTGCCTGTTAAACAGATTAGGGAGGCATTTGTAAGGGAGAGGCGTGCTGGCAAGGCGAGGTGGAAGGGAAGGCTCCCGGAGGGGTGGCAGAGGCCGAACAGGCGAGCGGAAAGGCTCTGGCCATCGCTGCCCCCGCTCGGGCAGCCGCACGCCCGGCGCTGGCCTGCACCCTGCCACCGAAATCCCTTTTTGTTCGCAACTGCCTGCGCACAGCAGCGGCGCTGGGAAAGCTCCAGTAAATAATAACTGCACCTTATATTAAATGCCAAAGGAATGCAATTTCATTACATCAAGAAAAGCTATCCATTAAAAGCTCTCAGCGTCATCTCGCTGAAACAATTTCATTAAGGTAAAGGACGGTAAATCACTTAATGTCACACGCATCCCCTCGGTGACCTAACAGAATCCATTTATCAGAGCAGCCCAGCTGCATGTTAATTCCAGGCGCCGCAGCAGGGACCGGGGACAGACACCAGTTTCAGGGGTCTCCCTGCGTGTGTGCATGCCTGGAGCAGGTGGGAGGTGTTACCCCCGGGTTTGCAGGGGATTTACAGCAATTACCTCCTGGAATACGTCTACGTGTGGAAATAACAGTGTCCGAGGCATTTACAGACCTGCTTACTTATCTCCTGTAGTTCTGCTTCAAATGAAAGTAGTGTTTCTGCTGTAACCTTCAGTATCTGGCTTTCTACAGACTTCGTGTGCTGTCTGCAATTATATGCAGATAGCATGTTGTAATGGAGCACTCGAATTCTAGACACAAAACTCAGCAATCCATCCCATACATTATTAATCCTTAAGTATGAAGTTATGAAAAATTTAGATCCGTTTCTCTGAAGATGATTATTACCTTTTCAATTCAAAACATTGATACAGCACATATAGCCCAATTAAAAATGTCTTCTTAAATTAACAACCATGCAGATAAAAAATCTTTCTCTGCTGATAAAAGCTTTCCCTATAAATACTGTCTTATGTATTTCAGGGCATGACTTGCAAAGCAAAGATGATAAAAAACCTCACTTTAAAAACTTCTCCAAGCTGGTAACTTGTCAGTGTCAAACAATATATATGAGTAAATGTGTGTGAACAATAGCAAGAAAATGAACAAAATACAAATAAACTCTGCCCTTCTGTCTTCAATTATATATTAGCTAGCAGGGCTAATGACACTTCTACTAAAGCAGTTTTTGTGATTTTTCTGAATCTATGATAATATTTTACTTTATTAATAAAACATCAGACCCACTGCTGAATGTAATGTACCAACTTCCATAAAGTTCTTCTAGTTTCATCTGAATTACTACTACAAGGGAATAAAATATTGTCATAATTGTAACAGTGCCTGTGTTTCTGTGTACTGAAAGCTAAATGCAAACTATCAGTTGCTGAATATGATCTTTAATAATTTTGGTGCAATGTTACAACACCAGTGCTGCAGTATTGGAATATTTAGGTCTACTTTCTAAGGCTTCTTCAATTTTTAGTAATGAATTTCATTTAACAATTAAGCTAATAGCCTTTTTATTTTAAAATGGTAAAATATATACACAGTATAACCTCTCAAACAATTTATCAAAGCTATTTAAATTACTCCAATGGCATGAAATGTTACCCTTGACACAATACAAAAGAGAAATTGTTTCCAGACAAATTGGAAAAATCTTTTAATGCCATCAAATTTGCCTAATGCAGTCTGCAGGTTAATCTTTAAAAGGGTGAGCTGTATGTTTGCCCATATCTTATTATCCTTAGCTGTCAATGTATAAATCAGTGCTGACACAGCTTCTTCTAAATCATCCACATTACACACAAAGGAAAATCTTTTAAAGCCGAGAAAGCACTTGAGCAAATCTTGTCCTACACAAGCTGAAAGGCAGATTTCTTCCACCAGACTGGTAGCAGTTGTGGTGATCCCGAAAACTTTTGGACTTCTTCCTTTCATGAGTCACCATGATCACTACCTTAGTGAAGGGTGAGTTGTTTCCATTTAAATCTTCTTACCAGAAATATTGCTCCATTTGCACTGAGCTAATGAATTGGTTTCAGCATGAGGAAGGGAAGTTTGCAGATGGGAGAGGAAAAATATTCCCTAGTTTTAAAAATTACTATCTTTGAAAGATGCTACAATCTTTATGCTTTAGATTATCTTCCATCAGTTACAACCACGATATAAAAATGATTAGACACACACCATGAAGAACAATTGGTGTTTTATATATATGTATATATATTTTTTTTTTAAGCTGTTAAAGGGACATGACTTTGAAGACTGTGTGACTGGCTTTAATAGCAATTTATGGTAAAAGTAAAGGTTAAGGGTAAGAGTACCCACCCTACATATATGACCCAAACGGAAAGTTAGACAATATTTCATAACCAGTGTAACATTAACTTATGATGTCCTTCTAATAGATAGACTGAAGCAATGTAATTGTGTTTTTTGATAAAATTGGTTCTCAGCAACAAGTACATATTAAGCTATCTCTTAAGGTGCAAGCAAGAATACTAGAGATTAAAAATTATATTTTCATCTAATTTTAAGTTACATTCTATTGTTTATTTTTAGTATGACTTCAAAACCACACATAAACATCTCCAATACCATAATGAAACCTTTCTCACCACTAAGCTATTGAGTATACCAATAACCCTAATTCCATCTTAGAAAGTTTTTTTTTCCCCGTGAGCTGTTCTTCTTTTAAAATTATTAGAACACTCTGAGAACCAAAGATGACCAGACATGGACCAGCAGCTCTGGCCCATTCTCATCCTTCCCCTCTCCCCAGTTTATGATCTCTCTGCCTGCTCCATCTCCATTTTGGGTCTATTCTATGGGGGATCTCTCCATGCTTTTGTAAAGTTGCTGTTCCTTTCTGCCTCCAACACTCACAAAGCTTCATTCCTGTGAATCTCATAAGATACCAAACAACAGCTGTCACATTCCAAATCCTTCCACCATCCCAGAGAATTAACTGGATTTTACACATGTGTCTGCAGCATTACCTGGGTATGTTCTATATGAAATATTCTAACTGAATTAACCTACTGCTGCTTAAAATGACAATGTTTATATGAGTTTAGTAATTAAGAATAGTAAGAATAATAAGCATTCAACTAGTAATACGTTTACTTTATAATGTTTTATGTTTATTGCTCTAATGCTGTAGAAACATGTTGCTAACTTATATTTTCTTCCCTTCTGGTACATGTTGTCTACCAGATAATGATAAATAAATATCTTAAAATAAACTCTGTTATCCCACAAGAAGAACATTTAATGACTAACAGAAGATGCTGCATACATTTAAAAACTACTATCCTCATACAGGAAAAATCTGTCATCTGACTCTTGACAGAGAAAACATCCTTTACTCATTCCTAGAAAGTTGAAATCTGGAAAATTCAAACGATTGTCTGCTTTACTCTCCTGTTCTTCACAGTTTGAAGACACTTTATGGTCCTTTGCAAGAGCTACTTTTTTCAACAGAACTGAGTTATGATTCCTATTTCTTATTTCTCAATCTCAATGTCGTGACAAATCAGTAATTTCAGAGGAATTAAGTTAAAAATTATGTAAAAAAATCATGCCAGAATTTATTTTTATCAAACTTCAAGAACTGCTTGTTTCCCACGACTGTTAATATTTATATCCAAGTAATGCATACTTGCTGAACAAACTCGAAGTTTTAGAAACAAAAAGATTTATAGTTCAATTTCTCAGTCCTCTGAAAATTGTCTAGCATTCTACTTGGTTAATCTTAGAATTATCTTATGGGAGGAAAATTATACCAAAAAAAAAGTAAAAATTAAACAAAAGAATGTCATCAAAAGGAGAATGAATACAAAATTAAAAATCTATATGTTATGTATTAAATATATTATCAGATTAATAAGAAATAACTTTTTAAAAGAAAACAAAACTTTAAAAATAGTACTAAAATGCTATTTATTTTAACTATCAGTAAGAACAAGTTGGTTTTTTTTTTCCCAAAGGCCACAGGGTCACCAACCTGCTTGGCAACAAGAGGTTCAGGAGTCACTAGAAAAGTATATCTATTCTTTCCTTCATGGCTTCAGAGTGATTTTTTATTGTAATAAAAATCTTAAGCATACACAGAATATAGCTGACTACACCCTGTGAAAATCCTTCTTTATGTAAACTTGAAATGCAGGTGGCTGAATAGACTAGCAGTCCAATTGAGATTTCCTGTAAGAGCAGGCATGAGAAATATTGAATTCTAGATTATCTAAGTATATCTTAGACAAGCAATGCATTTAGAACAGCATTTGTACAGATGAATAGACAACTATACTTCCAGTTGCAGTGGAATTTTATGCAAGATCTGAGAAGAAATAAGTAATGAGAACATCAGCAGGAATCTCTTTTTCAACTACTAATAACTGAAATTTAAAAGTCCAATCATTCCCAAAAATAATTAATGCAAAATTTATTTATGTCTCTAGTGGCAGCTTTAAATGTTTCACAATCAGCATAAAAGAGGCATAAGGGCAACAACAAGTATTATCAATCAAAGTTTTGGACAAAGCTTAGTATGATGGGAAGGACTTAGATTGGATGCTGGTGATTGCCTCCCTCTTCACTGATTCTTCATTTCCCCAGGCAATTTAATGTGTGAAGGCACTACATTGCCCTGCAGCCTTTGTCCCTGGCATGACAGCTACAGTCTCCTCCACTTGCTGGAAAGAAATGAACACAAAGAAGAGAGTGGTGGAAACAAAGGCCAAGAGCATGACAAGAAAACCAGGGCACAAGATCCTTGCGTGAGATATGATGAAGATGTGCCCTACTATTTTTGGTGACACTTGAGATTGCACATGTTTAGCATCACAATTCCACCATTATATCAGTGTATTTCTTTCCATCCTCTGCCAAGCATCAATTACACAGAGAAAGAGAAAACTGGAATCTTATGAAATTTTACACACTTGAAATGGAAAAATCATAGTCAAAAATCAACTCAAAAGGAGAGCATAGCACTATTATTCTTTCAGTGGTGCCTTAAATTTGTAAATAACTCAGTTATTTTTCTTCCTAATTCAACCAGCTTCAGAAACAACCCCATTTAAGCTTGCAATCTGGGCACCTAAAGCATTTTCTTACCATCTTAAATACAAACAAAATTCCTGAGGTTGGGAAAATTTAAAGAATCTTTCTCATCCAGTTTGAGTACTATATCACCAGTGAGGGCTGCAAAACATTCATTAACATGTCTATTAAAAAAATCTGTGTTTAGTTTCCCATTTATATGATAACTTCTCTTTATTTTTTTAAAAATAAACAGAATGGATGCCACTCTGAAGAACCTAATGTCTTGGTGAATACTCTTCTCCCTGAAAAATTTGCAAGTTAGGGGTAACTTTAGGAATTATATTTTCAGAATTTCACACTAATTTCTCTCAATCTCAGATCAATAGCTATAGTGTATGGAGTGTATTGCTCTTTAGGTCATTCAAGAATACTTCCTTAAATAGAAAAATTGAAACTTTGACACACTGTAGATGTTTTTTTAATTTGAACTGCCAAAATAATGGATACTGGATTTCTAGTCTGGAGAGATACTACAACATAAGCTTCCCCCAGTTTTTGTCACTTTTACTTAAAAGCTTAATACTTTACAAACAACTGGGCTGCATTGGTGAGAGGACACTCTGGCATTTTTGAGATGACTTCTGAGTTTGTGAGATGGCACCTGGTTTTGGTCTCTCCAGTAGAAGACAGAGTCAAACAGGGCCACAAGAACTGAAGCAGGTAACATTTGGGGATGGTCAGCAAGAAATGCATTTGTTTGGCTGTTAGAGAGAGGGGAAAGGGAGGATCTTATTGCTGCCTACAGTTGCCTCCAGTGAGAGTACAGACAGAGCCAAACTCTTCTCACTTCTAAGACGAAAGGCATAACAAATTGGAAACTGGGTAATTCCAATTAGATGTAAATTACATTTCTGAAGCCTGAATGTTTCTCAGGGTTTGTTATTCTTTTTACTACAAGGGTGTGGCAGGTTGCCCATGTTGTCGATTCTCATCATGACTTGCCCATTTTGCTTTTTATCTTCTACAGAATCTATATTAAGATGAGCATTAAGATGTCCAGAAAGAAAGCACCATGGATGCATTTTATGGAAACTAGACAGCTTCTTCTGAGAAACATCAAGAGGACTCTAGAGCTAACATGCTGCAGGAGGTTATAGTGGCATTATCAAACTTATAGGAAGCAGTTTCCTTCAGATTATCTGAGTAAACACCTCATTCTCTTTGCTCTGCAAACACTGAGAAGTATACAATAAGATGCTTTCCAAAATACTCCAATTCCTGATTCAGAAGGAAGGTATTTGGTGGAATTGAGAGAATGGTAAGTCTCTATTCAGGAACATAAAATACTTTATCAGGTCAAATTGTGTGAAATTGGTTAACCACTTTTAAAACAGCTTAACTGAGCTACTGTTCTGGATGGTTATCAATCATTTCATGCTTAAAGAAAAGGCTTAGTAATTTCAACTGAAACTGATGTAATTACTGTTGCTACAAATTTATATATATATATAAAATACAATATGCTCTAATACAGGTTTCTTTTCTCTTTGCACCTTTATCTATCTCATAGATGAGTTTGGAAGAGTTACATCTTTAACATTAAGTCTCAGCTACTAGATTATTTCTAGTACAAATAGAAAACTAGAACAAATATGGAATTCGGCTTATGACAATTCTTAGTAAGGATACACAAATATTTGGTTCCTGGACCTTAGGTTAATCACCTTCATGGACTCATAGAATCATTTAGGTTGGAAAAGATCTCTAAGATCATGGAGTTAAATTTTGACCCTGACACTGCCAAGTTCACTGCTCAATCCTGTCTCTTAGTGCCATACCTACACATTTCTGAACACCGCCAGCTTATGGTGACAAAATCTCTTCCCCCAGTCACCCATTACAAACCTTAAAAAAATTTTTGGTGAAGATATTTTTCCTCATATCTATTCTTATCCTCTTACTTGTTACTTGGGAAAGAGACTGACAAACAACTGGCTACAACCTCCTGACAGATAGTTCAGTTCCTCTTTGAATCGTGACACCTGCTATACCCGTCACCTATCAAGTGTCTCCTTAATCTTCTTCAACAATTAAATACAACTTCTGTCTATCTGTCTTCTCTAAGTAATGACCAAGGCTAGATGGAAAGCTGGGGTTTGTCTCTCCTCACCAAAGATTCTAGGAAAGGCAAAATAGCCTGATCTAGTTATATAAATGCTGTAGTAGAATCTACCCAACTCACCCCATTAATTAATTGGTCATTCTGCAGAGCAATTTTAGAGGGATCATGAAATTTTCAGATTAAGGGTTTGATTTTTTTTTTTTCCCCTGGGACAATTAATGAGGAGATATCTGTAGTATTTATCCTATCAGAATAAAAAAAAAAGGCCACAGATATGGTTTGAAATTTGTGGCAATGCTATGGTGTTTATGATTTTATCTTTTTAAGATTATCTCCTAAAAAGAGAAGCACTTTAAAGGACACAGTTATTATTTTATGCAAGTTTCAGACATAATTCAGGATCCTTAGCTTAAAAATTCACACTAAGATAAAAATTGTATCTCAGATAAAGATTAGCATCCTAATGCAGCTTTTAACTGGAATTTTCTTACAATATGTAAGTACACCTATATTATAAACTACTACTTTGCCACTAAAATATTTTCAATAATGCTGCTAATTCTACAATATAAGTTCCTTTCTATGACTATATAAATTTTCACATACGAAAGATCATGCAAAAAAATGCAGGCTTCTTGTAGCCAGACCTCTTTTTGACCATGCATAGTGGTGGGAATAGGTCTGAATAAAAACTCAAACTGTCAATTAAATAGAGTAAAAAAGCTACTTTGAGAATCACAAGCGCTTGCATGTTTTTGAACACAACAAAGCTGAACATAATGATGTTTTCCACTAAGGTATGACAGAATTTCATTGCAGGGAAGAACTGTAGTAGGCCAAATTCTTGGGCGTTCTGATAAATCTTCAAAAAGACATTTTCCTCACCAATTTGTGTGCAGTGCTGCAGGCAGCAGAATAAAGTGGAATCCATCACAGGCAGACAGAAAAGTGAAGGGCTTCTTAGCCCATCCTCTCCTACTGAGGATACATCAATTGCTGTTTTCAAAGCAATACAACTAGAATGTTTGTCTTTCTACTTTAGCACTGGCAACTTTAATTAATATTTTTTTTTTCAGCAGGAATAACATGAAAGCCTCCTATAACCTAATATTTCCCTATATTTATTGATACTGCATTATATAGCAATCATATTTTTTCACAGCTGCATCCCTCTGGAAGCTCCATAGTCTTTCTGAAACCTATTATTGCATGTCCTCTGTCTTTGCTGGCTATTTGTAAGTGATGAGTCCTTGGCTTACAGCAGGTGTTGAAGCTTTTGAGTGAATAACTATTGTTTCCTACTACAGAGGTTCATCACAGTCTTCAGGTTGTTTGGCTTGTTCAACCCACTAAACTGCCTCACCACTCTCAACAGAAAGTAGAAAAGTTACTGCTTTGCTTTGACTTGAAACTCACATATTTCCACATTTAGAAACCATAAGAATTTAAAACCTGTCCATGAACTTCAAAGTCACTATCTCCAGGAAAGTATCTTTCTTTCAGAAAAGACAATAGAAGAAAATTGAGCAAGTAAAACAGTCACACAAGTATAAAAACATATGCTAGCAAAACTAGGTAATATAGCATGACTTTTCTTTCTTTATGCAAGCAAACAAAAGACAAACTTTTAAAGCCAAGGCAAAATGATTTTTTCCACACGAAACCATAAAATATTTCAAATTGCCTGACATTCAAATATTTAACACAGTTTCATAGACTAATAGTTACAATGCCATGTTGTCTTCAACTTACTTCAATTTTTTACATTTCCATAAGGCAATTTGAGGATGTTTAAGATCCGTTAAAGTATTTTGCACAAACAAATGACATCAGTATGATGCATATATTCCTTAAGCAGCTGTAACAGTTTTTAGAAAAAAGATATCTGATAAAAAAAAAAAAAAAAGAGCACTGTATCTACAAAGCATTATCACCAGAATATATGGAAGGAAGAAAATACTTACAGATTTTTTATGTCTACTGCTCCTCGGAATGCCTTCCTTGGTATGGCTTGAATCTGATTTTCACTAAGATCACTAAGAAGAAAAATATAAATGTAAAAGTGCTATATATATTTAGTTTCATGTATAACAAAAAAAAAAAATTCAGCCATTATGGTTCAGTCAATATTTTCAATGAAGCTTATTTTATTACATTAACTGATTTGTAACTGAAGAAAAGAAGTAGCAATAACAGTCAAAATTGTTCATCTCTGTCACACTAGGCAGTTCCTTTAGAAAATAACAACATATATGCCAAAACATAAAAAAAAAAATCTGGTAGAAGTGTTTTCACTTTTCAACCATTCCAAGTCCATGTTTGATGGTATATTCAGCTTTATGTAAGGAAGACAGAAATCCAGCAAATAGAACAAATAGTGAGCTATTGAGAAACAACAATGCAGCTGTGTAGTATCTGAGATCAATATGTTTCTGACTTTTGTTTCAGTGTCAAGCATCATATATTTTAAAAGAAGGAAGTAAAATACATTCTGCAGCAGACATCTAATATTCCTCCCCAAAATCCCTGTACAATCAGCTGTATCATGTCATCTGGAATTATTATCTTTTACAAAAGAAAAACATTATTAAAATGCTTATAAAATTATTGTTCAGTAGTGTTTTTTTGCTGTAAGTATGAATAAACAGCCCTTTATTTTTTCTGAAATACAGACACATTTTTGTCCTTCACTGGTCAATATTGAAAATAAAATATAGAGAACTGAAGACAGTAGCAGAGGAGACAGAGAAAATGAAAAAAACCAAAAGGATGCAGAACTTTTCATTTATGCTGTGCACTATTAACAGTGATGCAGTGCAATAGAAGAAGACCAGTACATGAAAGTCTTTATTGCTGTATCTATACCACATGCAGTTTGGAGGTTTTACCTCAGAGAATAGTTTGCTTCCCTGGACCAAACACACCTATCACACATGGTACATGAATGTTTGAAGTTTTGCAAGGGGACCTATCTACCTTGCTGTATTAAAATTATGAAATCAGACCTTCTTTTGGAAACCTTCCAAGATGCAACTATCTATACACAATATGAGGAACACAATTATATGAAGAAGCTTTCTTAAACATCTGAATAAAAATGTACAAACAAATCAGGTGTGTACAGGCGTCTCTACACAGGGATTTTAAGTCCATTTGCACAGCGGTTCTCTTGTAGTTAACTAGATTTCATTTTGCTAAAACCAACCCAGGATCTTTACTCTAAAAGCACACCAAATGCAATCCAGATCCTAGCAGAAGTAAAGTTTCTTTACCTTGAGATTTGGAGACATCTTTAGAGGATGTTTTTCAGAAAGAATTTTTAGAGAAACAGTGCAAAACTTTGCACAGAATTAAGAGATGTAGCTCAGATTAAGTGAACAAGCAAGAATCATTAGATATAAGAAGTCATGCTTTTGATATATTCTTTCTCTAAAATGTAATCTAGCCTGAGCTCATATTTCCAGTTCTGAGCAATCACTCCTGAAGATCCATTTCAGATTTATGAACTTGCAAAACACAATTTGAGGACTCTATAAAACCCCATTTTGCCCAACTTTAACAAAATTTATATAAATGTAATTATTTTGAATATAATTCCACATACAGTGCAGCAATTTTGTATAATCCAATTCATTGTTAATTTATGGAAAATCACTTTATATTTACTAAATCTTTCATAGTTCATGCACCTAATTGCACTGCAATATCTTGCAAAGTATACTTAAATCTAGACCCAATTTTAGTATTATTAATCGTGTGTGAAAAAAGAGAATTTGTGAGCTGTGATTTAATTTTCAAGCCACCTAAGTAATCTTGAAATGGGATATGACTGTACTGCTCTGACAATAAATTCAGTGGCAATGAATGAAAAAGCAGCCTTCAGCATTTGTTACGGTAACATGATTTAACAGCCTACTTCCTTGGAGAAAAATTCCCTTATAAGCATAAAACACAAATATCTATATTTACATTTCTGTCTAATTGACTAATACATTTTACCTGTATAAAAATTGTGTGTGAAGTGGCTAAGCTAGCAGTAGTGATTTGTATCATGACCAATGATTAGTTTATAACACAGATATATGTATATATCTACATGAGCCACTGCTGTACTTGTAAATATTTACTGCAGGAGACAATGGGCAATGGTGCATTAAGCTTTTCATGGCATTTGATAGCGTATCATCACTCACCATTTTATATAATTAAAAAAAGTGAAAGATGAACAATATTGAGGCCAACTGTAAATTATTTTAAAAAATCTAATAGAGAATGTTAGTGGTCAAAATCTTTGTTTCCATGGGAAATTTTGGCACAAACGCAAGGACCTACAAGTGACAGCTACTGTGCCAGGTCCCTCAACAGCCAATACACAGAGCCATTGTGCACAGGTATGTCTGTGTGTATGCAAATGCAAAGGACACAGACAAACTAATTGCAGGCCAGATTTACTGCTGGGTCGGCAGAGTCAACACCAATTCCCTGCAGCACAAGCTCAAGCAGACTGAAGTATAGTGTTCCCTGGTAATTTTAGCTAATTTCAAGTGTAAACTACTTGACTGCAAAGGTTCCCAGCCTTGCTGAACAAGGCATTGTTTAAAGCATACATTTAAATCTGGAGAGCTAAGTAAGGTTGGCAAATGTTGTTTCCCAAAAGTAATTTTTTTGCAATGCATCAGCTGGTTTGGGAAACTTGGAACTGTTTCTGTAACAAAAGTGTAAGTTCATTTCCACACTGCTAAATTCTACTTCTCATAAAGAATACTATTTTCCTTATAGCAGGAAAAATTTTAGTAATTATTTATTGATTGCTTCAAGTTCTTATCTACTCAGTGTAAAAAACTTCCTTATAAAAACCTTGAGGGGCTTAAACAAACATTCAATTTTTTCTTCTTGCATAAATTACACCTACATTTCACAACTCAGAAGCTGCATGTGGTCTTTTTTATTGATCTTTGAACTCATTCCACCGCAATTCTTAGACTGCTCAAAAATAAAGGCGACAAGCAGCACAAGGCGTATTGTGACTTTCATAGGAAATGGGGCAAAAATCTATTTTGTAGATAAAACCAGCCAATTTTGTATGCCATTAGATTACATTGAATTGACTTTGCAACTTATATTCTGTAGTGAAGAAAGGTGCAAAACTCCTTTTCAGCCTGATGGTCATTGTATTGCTGCACTTATAACTATGCAGGCATCATCTTCCATTTCAAAAATAGGCAGCCTTTGAATAGAGGCTCTATGATGGCAATTGATCCCCTTAAAATGAAAGAATATCTAAGAATATCTAAGAATATTTAAGCCAAGATCCAACAAAACATACTACTTTTATAAGACTAGATCTGTATTTTTTTTTAAAAAAGGCATTAACCTGATTCACATTACAAAGTGACCAAGATATTTTCACTGGAACAAATTATTCTCCATTAATATTACAGCCCAAGACCTTACATTAAAATCCAGAATACCTTTGGAACAGCACAATTGAATAAAAAATACAGCTAGAGTGAAAAAGCCAAGGCTATGTGAGAATTTTTTTCTTTAATAGAGCACAATGATTTAGTGAGATATTTTGACAAATTCATCTTTATGCAGATTCTGGCTGTCATAGAGGCCTCTTTCAACTAAATTGTTCTTGACTCTATTGTATAATTCCTAGAGGGATATACACCAAATTATGAAGTCTGAAGGGGAGTACCTTAGACATTGACCTTTCAAGAAAATTCCTTAGTGCAAATTTGTTGCCTTCATTGGTGTCATTCAGGGGTGGGCAGAGCACCTTTGTTCCTTGTCCTCTATTGCTCCCCCTTGCTCCAGATCCCCAAACCTGTGCCCAGGGCCAGGGGTAACTTCAGTCTCTCTGAATGTGAGGTGTTCTCAAGGACAACTCTCAGATTTGTTCCCTCAGGTTAGAAGGTAGTACAGGGGTTAAATAGCAGATGGGCCCCAAAAGCCTCCTGGGTGAGGCAGAGTGGCAGCAGCTGACAGAGACTTTTTGAGGAGGCACAAATGAGCGTTGCTGCTGCTCTAGATGCACAAACCAGCCTGGGCACAGTGGATTCTTTCAGATAAGTTTAAGATGTAAATATGTCAAGCATTCTTCTGAGTTGTAATATTCTGGCTGCAGCCCCATTCTCCCAAATGCAAAAACAGAAAACCAAATCCATAAAGCAAACAAAGCTGAATCCCACTGTAAGTGAAGATACACAGTGAAGAATGCACAAAGATTTCTTAATTTTTGCCCAACTGCAGCACTGTTTTGAAAAACTTGCATACTATTTTTTCTCTCTTTGAAGGTCAGGAGCATGTTTTTAAATCAAAGACTAAATATGCTGCATCTAAATAATTACTTTTTATAATTAATATAGTCTATACAAGCATTCAAACTCATCAATAAAAACAGAACAACTAGAGATTCTCTAAGATTTGTGATGAAGTAAATTCTGCAATTACCATGCTTATGTAAAATATAATTTATTTTTAAACAAACTGGATAATGGCAATTTACATGCAATGGATTCTGATAAGCACATATACCTCAGCTTTTAAACCAATTTCCAAAGATTAAAAATTTAATTTGGATATTCTGACAAAGCAACTTAACCTGTCTAATTTGAAATTATGGCTAAAAGAATGTAGATTTCTGCATTTCACAAACCAATGAACTAAGAAAAAAAATCAATAATAAAAACAACTCCATCAAAAAAAGCCCAAACACCTCTGCCCCACCCTTCCTCCCCTAACAGCTTCATTTTGTGCATGCAGACTTTATTTCTCCAAGAATACATTGGTAATGAGAATGTATTTAGCTTGTGGAAATAGCAGGAAGACCTTGCCAAAAACCTTGTTACTACTGAATCCTTCCTAAGAACGGGTGGAAATGGTACAGTTATATTTATCATATTTACTGGTTAGGAGATAGAGGTGTATCAGGGAAAAAACCTCAAAGCTTGGAGTCCTGTGAACATTTGAAATTCATACCAATAGAAGATACTAACCTGTTCTCAGAAAAAAACCTTGACTTATATACAGTATTGCTTTCTTATCTGAAGATAAAGCCCTGAGATAACCCTAAATTAATGATCCTGATGGAATGTTTCAGCTCTTAAAAAATGCAAAGTACTGCATTGCAGTTATTTTATTACTCACCATGTATGGCTCTCATCTGAAAATCCTATATACCCTTAAAAGGAGTGCTCAATTTTTAATTATATAAATTGAAACATCACAGAAAATATCTATATCATAAACTGTTAAGGCTCTATCACAGTTTTGTTGCGTGGCTAAATCATTGTTCGTTCTGAAACACTAAATCTTTTGAAGATGGCAAACCTGCTTGTAAATTTAATTACTTGTAATTTTATTTTCCTCAATGGTTTAACCTCCCTCTGTGTCTGACCACAGATATCATAAATCTATACTGCCATTCTGTACTTTGCAAAGTACTGAGTACTGGGAATGACTAATGTGTACTGATTTTTAAAGGAAAAGGCAGAAATATTCAGCCTAACTAAGTACTGAATTCTTACCAGTTTATTTATGCCAGTTTATAAAAACATCTCAGAAAGTGGCTATTTCATGACTGGCATCCTGATAATTCTTTATGTATTCGTGACATGAATGAAGTAAGCCTTGCTAAGTACTTCTCCCTTACAACACTTTTAACATTAGGTAACTATACTTTGCAGTAAATCCTCCATGCCTGTATAAAGTGGCAAAGACTCATAGAAAATGAGACTACCAGGCCTTCAAAGAAATAAAAAGAATGAGAATTATTTAAATTATTGGACTGAAAACCAAATATATGAATTTGGACACGGGATTTCATTTGTAATACAATGATGGTGAAAAAAACAAACAACATATTTTTTAATAGGATAGTTCAGTTGAAAGGGACAATCATTACCTTGGTCAATCAGATTATTTTGATGGAACAAGTAACAACTTCTTTTTAGGAACATTAGTATACATTGATACATTAAGTATCAATTAGACATTTATCCTAAAACAGTAAAACTAACCAACAGTTAATTTATGAATATCAACTGGTCCTGTCCATTTCAGCTGTTTTTGTTATCATTGGCTTTTTCTTCAGTACTGTTCAGTGTTCCTGCAGTATTTCTGTATTTGAGCACCCCTTAAAAAATACAGGTGGCAGGGAGAAGACACCCCCTACCTATTCACTGGGAAGCTCCTTGCAGAAAGAGCCTGTGAAACATGCTCTGGCACAGGCTGCTCGCTGGATCCTGGACTTCGTGAAGATATCTGTGAGGTCTTGCATGGTCTGAGATACTTCTTCAGCCACAATCACATTAATGAGGCAGGCTATCTAAAACCTCAAAGCTATTCCAGATCAAGAACCATGAGTTATTATTTACTCCCCTGGCTTTGATCTTAGGGAAAACAAAGAGCTCTGCCTCACTGGGAGGCGCTGAAAACACCAGCAGCAAAATCTGAGATATGGAAGGTGCGAACATGCTGCAACATGACAGCATAAGACAAGGGAGCCACAGCCCCAAGTTTCAAGTGTTTCAAGTGAAATGTTTCCAGAGAAGTATGGCAAAAGGTTACTTCACGTTATCATGAACACTGGCAGCTGCCTCTGTTTGCAAAGCTGCCATAGCCATGGGCTTTCCAATGCAAAGAGCAGAGAATGAAATGCCAAAGCAGATTTTTTATGTTTCACTGGATCTCTGACTTGGATTTCATTTCTAAAATGACAGTTTTCTACTTTCAAAATTTGAATAAATACATTTTTCTACTCTGTATTAGGTGTCTTGTTTTAACATGGAAAAGTTCTGATCAGATGGGTTTTTTCCTGCTGATGAAACTCCATTTATCACTATACAACCAAACTGCAAAGTTCCAGCATGCCTAGGAATTTAATCTAAGACCTTTTCTGAATGCTACAGAGGCATGCTTTGACAACCACAAGTTTTATTGTATCAGGATAAAGCACATAAGTGTGAAAATTATTTTCAAAACTACGTAATCAAAAAATCAAAGCAAAGTACAAAGTCATCAAGAATACAGATGCCACTGAACATTGTGGTGTTAATGCAGGGGCAGCATCCTGGAGAGACAGCTCCTTTAAATCAGTAGCTCAGGTGAACTGGAGCTACTGAAGCCTATCAGGAATTCCATCATGGCAGCAATATATCATATTGTAACACGAGCTTACTAAACAAACACAAATGATTAATTATAACAGAACATTTTTTTTTATCCCATGTTCAGCAAATACATTAATATATGCAGACAACTAAATACCCTTCCCATCAGTCAAGTGAGGCTTAGCCAGTTAATTGTTGGAATACTGACATATGCTTGGCTTTAACTTTATACAGTTACTACTGTATGGCATCACTTATTCATGAAGATAATCTTATACCCAAATGGCTTGTCATGTCCTTTTAGTAGGCATAGCTTTCTGGCAGATCTACAGATCAATTAAGATGGAACAAGAAAACGTTTAAAAATATATAATTAAAAATTCAGTCTAAACTCTTGTTCTGAGAAAGCAAAACAAACAAAGAAACAAAATCAAACAATCAAAAACTGCTGTACCATTATTCTTTGACTGTGAAATAAATTAGTTAGCTTCCTATTAATTTCAATGGTTTTATTATTCTGTTCTTTAGTAAAACAATCTTTGCAGCGATTTCTCTTCATATTGAAGACACAAAAGGTGTCCAATAATACCAGCAGTAGCTAATAGGTCTCTACAGCACATATATATCCCCTCATGAAGATAAAACCTATAAATTATAATTTCAAACATTAGTTCTGTAAATCATTATTGCTGCTGCTTCCCATAGGAGGATTAAAATTTCATGTATTAGAAAGCTACTATAAACCTCCTTTAACAGATGGGGAAACCAAGGCAGTACATAGCAGCAGCAGCATGGATCAGTACCATGCTGAGGAGCACAAAACTGATGAGAAAGATTTAGACGACAGAATTTCAGGTTCTCTCTGCATCACTAATTTCCATTTGCTCTGCTGACTCCCTAGAGATTTAGATGCTGCACACAGTAGGCACAGAACCTATTCTCACGCTAAAGCAGGATCACTCCCTGGGCCATGGTGTGCTACATTGCCCAAGTGAATATTTCACATTTCACAACACAGGGCAATCTTCACTGCAACACGGACTGAATGGTTAGAGTCACTGCAATTCCCATGGTAAGGAATTCTTTCTTTTTCCCTAAGAATATTCAGACTGAATTTTCCTGCCCACTTTCATGTCTCATTTTTTAATGATAGCACTTTTGATTATATCATTCATGCTTCTTTCATTCTTAATGCTTGAGGTTTTTTAAATGTCATCCATTTATAAATCTGTTAGGGAATCAAAATGTACTTCTTATTATAGCTTTTGGCATACTATTATCTGCATTATTTCAGCAGTATATCTTTTAATCCACTTTATCTATTTATTTATTTAAGAAGAGAGATCATTTATGTATTACAGAACATAGACAGCAAAATAGAAAAAGTAACACACTACACAATAGTAGGACTGGTAGCCTCCAGAGTTTATCAGTACCTTCAACCTTAACATTTAGTTTAAGTCATCCAAAATTTGAATTCCGATACTTAGTGATAATCTTCTTTCTTTTGTTTGAGAAACAGCCTGACTCTTTACAGCTATGCAATATAATGCATAACATATTTATAATTTTTGGTATTAGTAATCAATGATTTCTAAATCTAAATAGCACAGAGTACAAGTACTAGACCGTTTACCTTTTAATAGGAATACCTTTTGGGTTTGGACCAAGCCAAAACGTCCAATCTCTGTCTTGGCAGAAAAGTTAACCCATGGGCTGCAAAATCAATTCCACTCTACAATGTGTCCAAAAGTGTACTTAAATCAATTTGTATGCTTTGATACTACTGAAAATAATTGCTTAAGGAGATTCACCATTTATTCTTTATTTTGCTAGAGTGGTCTAGCAGGGAAAATGCTAATTGTGCAATAAAATAGGAGTATTAGGACCACACATGAATTTTATTGGAGCCTTAGAAATTATTTTTGAAAAGGAAAGCATTCTTTAATAGCCTGTTCCACTAAATTAATACATAATTATCTTTTGTTTAGACTACAAAATCCCCAAAACAAAACAGGAAAGAAACTACATGTTGTAGCTCCTAAAGAGGAAAGGACCACCCACAGTTTCAGAGAGAATTGCAATACTACTTCAAATTTGACTTTGGCATAATCCTTTTCATAAAAAAAATCCTTGAAGCTCTTAAGAAGTCCTCACCTCGTAAAGAAAAAAGCTGACAAATCTTTATCCTCCACACAGTCTCAAATTGGCCAAGCTGCAGGAAGGCACTGAGTGACATTTTACTGACTTACCATGCATCCCTGATAGCACAGCGATTGCTGCCAGGGCCCAGGCCAGCACAGCTGTGCTGTGAGGGCAGTGCTGACCTACAGCCCCAATTGGAGTTTGCAGAGTGCAAAATGACTTTTACCCATGTGCATGTATACGTGTAAAATATGCATATGGGTGCTGGGGCTGCACCTCAGGCGCTGTGTCCTGCTGTGCTCTGGGCTCTGCAGCACAAAAAAGGCATTGAGGGGCTGGAGAGCATCCAGAGGGCAACTGGGGGTGCTGAAGGGTCTGGGGCACAACCCTGCTGAGGAGCAGCTGAGGGAGCTGAGGGTGAAAAAGAGGCTCAGGGAAAACCTTATTGCTCTCTGTGACTGCCTCAAAGCAGATTGGACAGGTGGGGATCAGTCTCTTCTCCTGCATAACAAGGGACAGGACAAGAGGAAATGGTCTCAAACTGTGCCAGGGGAGGTTTAGGTTAAGCACGGGTTTCATTCATGGATTTTCCTCTCCTTTTCCTTTAGCAGGTTGGAATTGAAGGAAAAGTAAAAATAACAAATCTTTATGTGTCATTTTTTCATACAAGGCCACAAAAGAGTGTTTCTATGTAGGCAAAGGGTAAAGATTCTGCTATTCTCATTTCACTAGTCTCTGATAGGTGATTTGGTGATTAATCTTTAATCAACTATTACACTTGACAGACTTGAAAATGTTAAGAGCTTTAAAAGAATAAAACAAGATTCTGCTGGGTAACTTTCACTTCTTCTGGTACATTAGACACTCAGCATATGCATGGCTGAAACATCCATTTGGCTTGGCTGGGGATCTGCTCACATTAAGAATAGATGAGATGGCATATTTAATTTTCCAAAAGACCTCTTCAACAGTATCTAAAAAAATCTATCACTACTTTTCCCTGTAACAAAACTTCTTTTTTAGAACAAGTTTGCAGCTGTCAACATGTCTTTAATATTTAATATTGTTTCACCTGCTGTGGAATTGAAACTGCAAGCACTTTTAGGAACTGATTGAAAGGTTGTCTGGTACATCGTCTAGTATCACTACACAACCTACAACCCTGTATATTCTCTTCTGAAATATCACTCAGAAAGCTGTGGCAATTCCTGTTTCTTCAAAACAGAGCAGAGTAGACTCCTGATCCAATCCCATTATGCAGAGCTGCAATTCCAATACAGACAAGTAATAATTACATCCCTTGACACAGACATTTTTTATGAAGTATAGCTCCAAACTTTTACTCTGATAATAACCTGAGTAGTTCAAGTGTTTCCTAGCAGTAAAACTAACCTTGAACAATTTGTCAGGGGACAGGGGAAAATTTGGAGAGCAAACTAGAAAAGATCTTGTGGACCATTAATGTTCAATATCACTGTGCTCACTCTTCCTGCATTTGAGCTGAATGATGCAATTTGGGGATTGTCTCTCGAGATGGCCTGATTGCTTGGTAGGACAGATTTATTGTACAGTCTTAGCTTTATATGATATGTGTAGGTGCCTAATATATATGAAGCACTGATACTTCAGGCTTTAAGGCTGTTGCTTGTCAGTGCCAAAAACTATGCTAAAACAGTGGAAGAAACCAAAACAAATTATTATAAGGATTACCATGGATGATTAAAAAAACCTGACAACAGCTAAGCTGCAATCATTGCTACTTATCAAGGTGACCAATTTTATATGACTATTTTTTCTGGTCTTCATCCATCTGCTTATACCCATGTGTCATTTCTTAGACTGTAATATCTTTCACATAAACTTTTTTGTTTTACTGGGTGCTGTTTGGTGGTACTTTTCTTATTCTGTGTAACTAGCACCACTGGGCTTCTGGACCAAAGAACCAGGACTTTAGGCTTTTCTATGAGAAAACTATAAATGAAAGGACAAGGAACAGATGTTTGTGTTATCCTCCTTCACTACTGTTATACAACAGTAAAACAAGCTCAATTATTTGAGTAATGGAATGACTGGATTTCTTTGTTTATTCTACTTCTTGTGTGCTACATATGTGCTGGTTAATAAAAGTCAATTAAAGCTCTTAGGAGAAACAATAAACTGTTGAGAAACTTCAGGGCAGTTACTGACACATACATTCAGGAACTCTGGAAGTAAAACTTCCCATTGACCAGGATTAAATTATTTTAATACTCTAGCTGTGCATCCCAGAAGTGTCAAGCCTCAAGTTTCTTTCGTTCAAGGGCTCCAAGATTTTCTTTCTTCTTGACCCTGCCTTCTCCTTCTGTGACTGCTCCAGCCTTTTTCCCCAAATTTCCGTGACCACAACTTTTTCCCTTTCAGTGCCATACAAAGAATCAGAATTTCAAGAGGTATTTTCCTCTATTCAAAGGAGCTGACAATACAGCAGAGGCAGTACAACTGGTCTGTATAACAAGAAAAGTGCATCCTAGCTGGATTCAGAGAAAAAAACCTCATGAAATTGGTAAAAAATGTATGTAAGCAATAAAAAGAAAATACACCATTCCAGAATGAATTAATCACAACTAATTTCTTAATCTTAAAAAGAACAACCATGGCTAAGAAACTGAATCAGAGTGCTCCATTCCACATTTCAAGAATGTGAAAAATCCCATTTCTTCTTAATAGCCCTGTCTGTATGCTGTTGCCATAATACCAGTATGTAAATTATATTAAAATGTTCTGGGGAAAAAATAATTTATGCAAAATGGAATTTAGTATTTTTAATAGAAAAGCTTAAATTTTATTGCTACTTCTGCCACATTTATTCCCTTTTCCTCCTCAAACTTGCAAAAAGATTCAGCTGCTTGCACTAGAAATAATTTCCATTCAGACATTTTTTTAAGCTTGAAGTCTACAAAGTTGACTTTCTGTTCCAGGACTGCACTTTTCCACTGACAGCATCAAAAAGTAGCTGCTCTTAATTGCACTTTAAAAACCCATCCTCCCTCTTTTCAGATGTTTTTTCTCCATCTGTATGTTTTCAAGCCTTCGTTGTTCAAATTGCTAAATTCTTTCCCTTCAACCAATATCCATACTCTCCTAAGTAGCTGATGGAGCTTTGTCCCAAGTAAAACCCCACTGAGAAACCCCAATAATTAGGGTAAAGAGGGATTGCATGGGGAATGTGGTGGTTTTTTGTTGTTGTTTGAGGGTTTTTTCACCCAGGAGGATGGGTGCTGTGTTCTGCTATATGAGGGCACACGAGGCAGCTGGATGGGATGGATGAGAGTTGGGCAATTGCAAACCAATGAGAGCACAGCACACTCAGGATGAGCAAGGGTGACACTGATGTCTCCATTCACAAGATTCTACACACTCCTGCAGTGAGCCAATGGGTAATTTCAGAAAAGAGAGGTCCAGGTGACTACATAAATACTGAGAACAGTTATGGTAATGGGAAAAGAGACTAATAAATTTACTTTAAAAAACCCCTAAACACAAACCAGCAAACAATACATAAGCTTCCCTATTGCTTAAGGACTAATTCAGAAACATACTATAAAATGTTTAAATGCTTAGATTGGCTGCATTTTTTTTGAAGCATAAAAGTTAAAAAGGGATTTAAGAAATAAGGCTAAATACAAGAACACATGGCATAGTGCCTGTATCAATAATAGCCACTAAATAGATCAAGATCTCAGCACTATACAGCCAGGCTTTTTGTTAAGGCATTCAGTGTGAATCCATTTGTGCTTCTAGGGAATTCAGGAAGACTTCCACCAGCTCAGAAATCCTAGGACATGCATCTTACAACAGCAGGAGCATCTTTAACTCACTCTTTTAACTGAGTATGAACAGATCTCCTCTTAGAATGGGACTAGCTCTGAGGTGATTGAATTCAAACAATATTTACACAGATAGCTGAGAGGGTGTTGGAATTTCCTTCTCTATTGGCTCCACTGCACTTGCTATCTGTTGCCATATGGCTAATTCCTTCTCATGCTTATTCTTCTGTTTCAGTTCATATTACAGTGTACTCTTTTTACAGACCTGCAGCTTCAAACATCTGTAGCAAAGGTCCCAGGAATTGATTTAGAGGCTGAAACACAAGCATATCCAATCCTGCTCCTACACAAGGCTATATATCTTTGTTGGAAGACTGACACATGGTCCCCACATGCACCAGTGATAACACAAGCCTGCCAGGCACAGATGTACTTATAGCTCCAGAGAGATGCAATCTAATGATGGATAGGAATAACCCAATCATACAAACATTTGTATTTGTAAACCCTACCTAGTGCTACAGACAATATGTCTACATTTCACTGCCACATTTCTTCAAAGATATCAAGATGTTCCTAAGGTATGACAGGCACATGATGCAACTTAATGGTATGTAAAATAGGGAGACTGCTTTCTGAAGCACAACTTCACAGTTGGAAGTTCTAAAAATTAATTGCTCTTCTGGAAAACCCAATGAAAATTAAATTAAATTAGATACTGGAACTTTTTCATTAGAAGGCTCTGGCAAAATAAAGTTAATAGATGGAAAGCTTTCTGCAATTAAAAGTGACAGGTGCATTGCTTTCTCTAAGCTTTTAAATCACATCTGTCAAAAAGCCTACTAAAATGCATTTTTTAAGCTCCTTCCAATCTACTCAACTTTTTTGAATCAAAATACTGTGGAATTATTGAAGATACATCACTTAAACCACAGCTTTACAGCAGTAAAGAACTAAAATTTCTATAGAGTTATACATCTAACGTATTTAGGACAATGTATTAAATCACAAAGTAACTCTGTCTCCTGTTCCCATTTACTTCATTTGTCAGCATGATTTCCTGCTTCAATTCCTAACCACTGCACAAGAAACACACAACTTGATTTCCCTAATTTAAAACCAAGTTGATAGTAAATTCAGAATTCAGGCCAGTCACAACTGTGTTTGAATTATCTATTCCATGGGTTTAAGGTGATTTAGGAGAGAGATGGCTAACAGCATCTACTCCTTTGAAGAAACTTTTTCTTCAAAGTGTCCTGGAAAGTGGCAGAAAAATTTGAGGCCAGGTGTTGCTGTGCTTCTTAAAAGTGAAATTATTTTCAATGAACATGTGTTCCAACAGTGGGAGCAAAACCACTTACTGCACATCTTCCCCCTGCCCTTCAGACATACCTGAGCCAATCCTCTACCTCTCATTCCTTGCTCACAAAAATGGAGTGTTTAAGCCCAAAAGGCAAAAATCTCCAAATTCTCAAATTATTATTCCCAGGCTTTTGGGGTTTTTTGGTTTTTTTTTGGTTTGGGTTTTTTTTTTTTTTTTTGGCTCTGGGTTTTTTGGTTGTTTGGGTTTTTTTTTAAATTTTTTTTTACTAGCTGGTCTTTTGTTGGGATTTTTTTGTTTGTTTGGTTGGTTCTTTTTTTAAAATTGACAACCAACCCTAGTTTTCATAGGTTAGGAATTAAATTTACTTAGGGAATGCTTCTCATCCCCACTAATTCTGAAAATAAACAAAAGCATTACTCTTCAAAGTAATAAAGATCCTAATTATCAGCTAAATGTAAAGCTGTTAAACATTGTAAGATAACCTGTGACAATATGAATTGTATAGGCTATGGCACAGCACCTTCAAAGACACAGGATGGAAAATTACACTAACTCAGTTAAACATAGCTCTTACTAACCACAAACATACACATAATCTCATCCCAATTCAGGAGAGCATTGAAACATGCACAATTTAATGTATGTGCTTAAATCCCATCGAATTCATTGCATCTACTCACAAGTTAAGTGTTAAGCGTGTGATGAAATGTATCTTTGAATCACAAACTACTTACAGAAAACCAGTTTAAATGAACATATTTAAATTATAGACTTCCCTAATTTAAGCGTATGTGAAAAAAAGACAAAATTCTCCTGAGATGAGGAAACAGAACAAGAAAAATAAGGAAATTGTTTTCTGTAATCCATCTATAAATTTTCATCATGCCCCATAATGAACTATTGTGACACCAAAACTAGTATTTCAGACAACTGGACCATGCACAAGTCCTTAATATAATTATCTTTTATATTTAACAAAATTCAGATGTTAGGTGCTGCTTTTTGAGTTTTCCTTGAGGAATGGGGGTGAATCTTGCCAAGTTCTCAGTTACTATTGTAAAAAAATAATTTGTAAACTGCAAAGTCTCACATGCTTCTCCCTAGCACTCCTTACGAGTTCAAGGGATTTTCTTCAGAGATGGAAATCTCTTCAGTGGCCAGGTAGATGAAAGCTTTGAGGTGGAAGGTCAGTATTTCAGGAAGACTGACCATTCAACACAATACTATACTTCCAAATTCTGTGCCAGGTCTGCATCCCTGTAGAATAACACAGGAACTGTGCTATCAAGAACAGAATTCTGAGGAGGAATCAAAAGCAGTTAACATATACACTGGAGGAGTATATATATATTACAGGAAAAGTAAACACAGATAAGGATTCATCTGTGACTTGCAACTGAGTAAGTCTCAGAGCTGAACTGCAGTGCTACTGAGTGCTTCACATATGTAAACTAAAAATACACTAAAACCATCAAAGGAGCCAAGGGGTCATGAGGATATGTCTACAAACATTGGCTCCAAACAGGGAAATATTTAAATATTTTCCCTTCGTATCAATTTTAAGTAGACTGTGGGTGAGAATGAAAGGTCTGCAATCTGTGAAAAAGAAAAGATCAAATTCAGCATTCAGCAGGGATGCAGAATATCTAATTAAGCCCTGGATCTGCAGGTTTTTTTTCAGTTTCTCTTCCATATCTGTTTTGCCCTCTGTTAACCATCTTCACATCCATATCTATAAATAATGAAAATAAGCCAAAGTTCAGAACTTTAACAAGCTATATTAATTGAATAGTTTAAACAAACTTAAAAGATCATATAGAAATAATTACTTGAAAGAAGGTACTAGATAACCCTATTGTAAATAGAATTTAAAATACTGGTACCTTAAGGAATAGGACTTACCAGACACAAAGCCAGCATTCAAAACATACAAAGTGAAATCTGTGTGTTGGTGATATTGATTTTATTCAGGTGTTAAGTCTAAGCTTAAAAATAAATGTTCTGATGAACTTTAAGATATGTGTTTTATTCTCCTGCATTTTTTTCCTTTCCTTTAACCTATCTGAAATTTTATTATACATAATTACTATTTATAATACTAAGTAACACATATCTTTATGCAGATCAAGAAGAAGAGTCATACATAAACTTCTGCATACCTCTACTACTTTCTGCTTGTTGGGTTCTCTTGTTTTGATTCTACTTTTTTAATTAGGGACATATCACTTCCAGTGGGAAATCTATGAAAACAAATATATGTATGGTACAATGCCTGTCCTGAAGAACCAGAAAACATCTCACAGTGCCTGTTTTCCACAATATTTTTTAATATGCATGATTTCCTTTTCCATACATACAATAGGAAGCAACACAAAATAGAGATTCCCCAGAGGCAGAAATGACATGTTAGCTTGCAGTTGTGAAAAAAAAAAAGCATAGAAAAAGCATTTGAACAACAAAGAGAAACTGACTTGTTTTTTTAAAAAATAAAATCAGAATAAACCTGTGTGTAAATGTGTTTAACAGTGAAAATCACAACAGCCAGGATTACAGTATAAGGGTTTCACACTGCTGCCAGGTAGGTACATGTCTAATAGTGAATGTCTTTGTCTTCCTCACATTTATGAACAGATAAAGATTAGAGTAATAAATCCCCATGCTGAAATACAACTGAGACTAATCTCAAGATTAGGAATTTAATCTCCATTAGAAATAAGATATAGGTATTTAAAATGAATAGGAGGTCAATTTGCTACAAGCAACATGACATTCTGTATTGTTCTGTATTGTATATGCTGTGCATACTCCTGCACAACAGCTGAAGTGTGTTAAAACTTACAAGCTGACACAAAAAGCAACAGATTAAAAGAGGAGTTTCATTAAAAGAAAAACCAAATGTGTCAGCAACCATCTTCAAGTTGAATTTTGGTCATATAGCTCCCTGGCTTCTTTTTGCTTTGCTTTTCTAACTAGTTCCCCTATGGATTAACCTCTTCTCACCTCTGGTTGTATATACACTGCAAGATAGAGCTGCTGGACAGTTCATTAGAGAAGCTCCTGCTGTTTCTTCCACTGGAGAGGAGGGACCTCTAAGTTATCATACACAGGCAGGCCCAAGTCGACATGTCTTCTAACAACTTCTGGCAGCTTTGATCACGCTGGTGGTTCATACAAGTTTCACAGGGGGGAAAAAAAAAAAAAAAAAAGGCAGGAACTTTGAGGCATTTCCTGCTACTCCTTTGGAAACCAAATACCATCCCTCAGTAATTCATGCACCATTCTAGTATCACCGGGTGGGGGCAGTGGGGGGCTGGATGTGGGGGCTTTTACTGTCTGCCACACCTTAAATGGAAAAAAATATATTTAAATGGAACACTTAAATGCACTGCTTGAAAAATTATGCTTTAGATAATTCCTAGACAGATGTTCAAACATTAAGTTTTTTGATTCAATATTTCCCTTGCCGGTTTCTGAGACGTTATCCACCCCAAGGTTTACAAGAGGCTTTGCTTTTACAGCCTCAGCTTTGTAAACTGCTAGAGGCTGCCTCACTTTTCTAGAAATGCTCTACGTGGCGTGGTGGCAAAGAAACTTAAATTGCACTTAAGCACTTGAAACCTTCATATCCAGCAATGCTTCCCACTGCTCAGCTCGGTCTCTTTTCTTGACACCTCTGGTGGCCAAGCCAAAAAAGTCAACGGTCTGCAGCAGTGAATGAATACTCCAGGATCCTTTCATAATGGTGTAGCTGATTGAAGCTCTGTTTGAGAGGCCTTACCTCATTTCCCACACATTTTCTGACCCATTTTGTCCGCCTTTCTCAGAGGGGTTTTGCCTGTTATATTGTGGGCTAAGCAGTAAACTAATTATCCTGTTCAAATCCCTTTGCAACGCCTCTAATCCTATTAGTTATAAGAATGTGTGAATACTGATTGCACAACTTAAAACAGGGAGAAACAGAAAAAGAGACAGAGGCAGAGGGAAAAAGCCAAAAGGCAGGATCTGGGAAGATCTGCTAGCCACTTCAGCTTTTGAAGACTTGTCAGGACGCTCAAGACTCCCGTCCATCACAAGACAGGACAATTTGTAAGGTCCATATTTTCATTTTCTGTCAGTCTTTCGTGTCTGCCCCAGAAGTGTTGCTATTATCCAAGGCTGCTCTGAGTCTTTTGCTTGCAGCTGAACTGGCTGACCCTTGACTCCAGTTAACAGTTACATTTTCTCTCTTTCCCCTTTCATAATGAACATTTTAATGAAAGGGATGACAATATTACAATGTGTCAAAGAAGCCATATGAAGCACCGGAAATGAATGAATGTTAGTGTAGGCATCTCTAGCTCCTATGAGTCCCACTTCTTTTCTTCAAAAGAGCCTCACAAGTCTTATTAAAGAGCCCTCTCGCCCTCTCCCTCAGCTGAAGATACCGGAGCAGTTGCCTCCTGCCGTCCAGTACTGAGTGAACTTTAATCACTTTTCCTATTTTGTTCACACTGGGGAGGGAGCCAGACTTCAGTGAAAAGCCTGCAGTCACAGTTGATGTTAAAGAGCATGAAATTTATCTGACTTCCATAAAAGATGAGCTCTGCCCTTCCATTCCTGCTTTTGCTAAGCTGGCTGCTCCGGGGACAGCCATTCTCTGCTCCAAAAACAAATATTTGCTTTTAGTGTGGATGGATGCTGCTGCCTAGGAGTGCCTTTTCCCTTGCTTTTTAAACTGTGCACTTAGTTGTTTCCACCTACAAAGAAGACTTGTGGTCTTGGGAAAGAAATTTAACTTTATCATTTAGACATGCTGTTTTGCAAATGAAGGTTTTAAAAATGCAAACAGTTCCTGTTTTACATGAGTAATAAGCTCTGGCTAACTGGTTACCATAGAAGCAAATCCAACAGAATTCTGTGAGTAAGAGATTTACCTTTATTTTTTTACCCTCCTTCCCTGCAGCAATGCCTATGTCAGTGAAAACTTAACTCTTAGGATAAAATACAAAAGTAGAAAAATAAAAGTTTCTTTTCTCACACACCCTACTTGGAGATTTGAGACACCATTTATCTGCTGAAAACTAATAAATTGTATTAATACATAGCATTCCATCATTTGGTTTTAAAATTTTGCTACTTGGATTTTGGTCTACAATTCCATTATTAATGCTTTCTTTCCTCGCAATGACAAATCAGCGACACATTTTTTTGTATATCTCACAGTGCACATCTTATTTAGGGATCACTGCTATATAAATAGGGGTTTTCAAAACAACTGACTGTATAACTTTAGAAATGTGTTTTTCAGAAGTAGTAACATTTCTGTGTCATTTAATTACTCACATATATCATAGTGAAATGGAATGCAAAGAACCCAAAAACAATTCCAGATGCAATTTATCTCCAAAATATTTTATGTATATAAGAAACCTGAAAAGCGGCAACAAAACTGCATCATTGCTTGATAATGAAAAGATCGTACTAAAAAGGAATGAAAAGTGGTACTGATCCATTGACCATCCACTCTGCATGTCATAACCCACTCTAATCCCCAATTGATACTGACAACTGCAATGACAAGGGCTAAATTGGAGCCATAAGTGGGAGTAATGACAGACTGCCACTTCAGTATGTCAGCAATTGCCTGATTAAAATTAACACCACACAAACATTCTCCTGTAAAGCAGAGACTGAGCAAAAGGAAAAAAAGTGTTTCTTTAACTGTAACGCCTCCCAAAGATGTGCCGCCATGGTCGGGATGTGTGCCCAGTGCCCAGCAGAGGAGAGCTGCCCCTCAGAGGAGCCAGGTGCACAGGGGAGCCTTTTCCTGCTGTACTTTTAGCTGTGACCACCTAGGGGCACTCAGTGTCCTACAAATCCATTGCAAAGCTCAGCTTTTGATCCAGCCCCATTCCGGTGTAGAGCACAAAACATATTTCCTGTCAAGCATCCTGCCTTATATTCAACTTGAACAACAATGATGAGTATTGTTTATTGATACTTTATTACTGGCAGATAACCAGCCAGACAGCCTTGTTCCCTCTAAATGCTTCTAAAGAGCTTTTTTTCATAAAGGCTTTAATATACCATGAAGATTTTCAATCAATAGGCAAAAATATACAGACCGTATCTTTTGAGAAAGCAATTTCAGATTTTAAGGCTGGACTTCCAAACTGCCAAGAAACTTCCAAACTGTCTAAAAGCTGTCTAGAGGGAGTTCACTTAGTTATGATTCACTACTGCTTGGAAAAGGACGTGGCAAAAATGGACAGGAATATAAAACTGAGAAAGCACCACAAGGTCAAGAGAACTGCAGTTTTTCCTTCTTCACATACATTCTTACTATCTACATGATGGTTTTTATATACAAAATGTAAATGCAAATGTAACTGTATTCCTATATTTTGTGATTCTCCAAAAAAAAATTTGGTAAAATTAGTCTTTCAAATTTTCATCAAAAAAATCTTGAAGATTTTCAGTGAAGCTATCAGCAAAATAACGTTTTAGATTGAAGCAAATGATTCGTTTAGGCTAAACTACAGCAGCCTACTAGCCAATCCTATCTGATATTTTATGCTCAAGTTTTATAGCATGAAAATTCTGACTTTCTGCCACATTTTTTTCCGTTCAAACAGGGTTCACTTAACAAGCAGAATGCAGACCTGCTGCTTTCCCTTGTGGCCAACTTCACTTGTTCAAAGTCTTTGAGAATCTTGGAACACAGCAATAGCTCTTAAAAGAACTTTGGCCTGCAGCTGTTATTAACTAGCTTTGGACGTATGGACCTCCGTTGACAAGCACCTCATGTAGAGAGGTTAAAAAATTGCTACCATATGCTTTCAGCTTTTTTAACCTACAATGTAAAGGCTCAAAAGAAAAAAAACAAAACCAAAACCAAACCCCTTTTCAGTACTTTAAAAATACAAATAAATTTATACATAAGCCAACACTTCTATCTTCTACTGCCTTACAGTTATGAAATATATATGTCATTTTTAAAAGGGTACCACAGTGTTCCAAAAGGCAAGAGCTGATTTCAATGAAAGGAGCAACTGGTTATAGGTAAAAAGATCTCAGCAGGCTTTATTACTGGACACAAATTAAAAGCTACCACACACTTAAAACTAGCATTAAATAACAATAAAAATCTGTGTCATGAGAAAATTTCTACTGCACAGAAAAGCATTCTCTCCTCAATGAAAGCTAAAGCTAGCACTGTTTATTACACCTTCACTTTAGCCTCATATGTGCATACCTTAGATTAGCTTTCATTTCTGTGATCCAGTTCAGATCTGAAGGAGGAGCTGTGTGCTCAGCTCCTTGTTCCTCTTTTCCAGACAGTCCCCCTGGTTAACTGAAAGTTATTAACTGCCTGGACCAGAACAGGGCCATGATGAGAGCAGAGAACTTTTCTTACTCACTGAAAGAAGAAAGGTGCCAGTACTGGTACCACACGTAGACTGGAATGGATATTCAGTATTGTTAACCTTGCTGGAATAAACATGCCAAAACTCTTAATTGCTGAACTCTTCCATCTCTGCTCCATAGATTCCCATTTCATTTTCTAAAAACACCTTAACAGTGTAGTGAAGAGGGTAGTAAGCCTCACTTCAGCATACATCACATCTGGGTTTGAAGATTTCAGATTCTAGAGGTACTGTACAGATTTCCTTAATTACTGGAGGACCCTTGTGGAGTATCAACAGAAGTTTATTTTTTAATTTTATCAGAAGGTTGAAATGCCTCATCAGATTGCTAGATGAAATCAAAATATTAGCATGTAATCAACTGCTTTATATACAAGACAGTTCTGCCATTCACAGTGTAGCCAAATACCCCAAGCAGTAATCAACCATCAGTCAGAAGTATGTTCACAAATCCAAACTACTGCTCTAGGAGATGACATGAAAAGCCAAGGAGACTTACTTTATCTTCTACCATAATAAGATTTAACTCCATGCATTTAAATCCAGGCTACTCTTCCCAAAAACCAGGAATATTCCATGTGCCAGATATGTTTTTTTAGTCAGATAACAGAATACTCCCTGGGAATAATATTACAATCACCAAGAATTATACCTAGCTAAATGGGCAGGAAACTGTAAATCCAAAAGAAATACAGTCACTAAAAAAAATATTTTCCGTCTATCATGAGTATTTACAGAATTTCATTACCATGTTGCCTAAATACTATACATATTTAACACTTTTGTAGTAAAATAAACATTCATCCTGTAAAGTGCAGAAATACAGTAAAATAATTTCATTTTAAGATGGAGGGGAAGGGATCAGTACCAAGGGAATAGCAGTGGGAGTCATCTCACCCATCTTCAGCCAGGTAAAAACCAGATAATCTAGTATTAATTGTCTACAGAAAGGTGAAGACAGCTTTAGAAGAAGAGTGTCTTTGTCTCTCTCTCTGCATTTGACAATACAAAAAGTTTTGAAAGGCAGCTGGGACTTAGCACCTCAGTTTTAGGGAAGGCAAGCTGGAAATCCCCACAGACTGAGCCTGGCATGCTGCCTGGTCCTGTCAGAGAGCAGCCCATGGCAGCTGGGTACCGAGCTGATGTCTCCCAAAGCCCAGGATGGCACCCCAGGTATTTGTGCATGAGGATATGGCATTCTTTAACAACGCTGGTTTATCCAGGATTTTTCTGGGTATGGAATCAATCCAGCACTCTATTTTCTAGCCAAACTCGAGCATCTAGTAGAGCATCTGTGGGCATCTCCTGAGCTCCACAGTCTGCACTGAATATGACAGACAGCCCATATTAGAAAACTTAAAACTGCTCAAAGATAAAATCAACCAACTCAAAATCTCAGTCTCTTTCTCTAAGAGATTTAATTAACTTTTAAACATAACAAGCTCTATATATTTTTATGTTAATTACAAGCAACACAAGCTATTTCCCAAGAGGTGACTGGAATGGGATCCTAGAGACTTTTGATACTATTTACCACTCAGACCTGCTCTTCAGCCATCAGAAGAGTCAATTTTTTCATTTAAATTATTAGCTGGATCAACAGTTAGTACTCAAACATGCAAATCTGCTTATCACTTCAGGCTCAAAAGCCTTAGTTGAATTTTACCCATATAAAAAGGTGATGAGAAATTGCTAAGATTTAGAAAACACAATGCTATTGAATAGTCACATAAACTTTCACCAAAAGCTGACCAAAAGAACGTCTTAATAAAGAAAACCTGCTATATATTACTTGTATTGCAGCATTTGTCAACTTATGGACACATTGCTTTCTAATGAAATTGCTCTACAATATTAAGGTGGGACTGGGAGGGGTGGAGTGCGTGCACAAAGTTGATTTTGTGCTTCTTTAATTATGCAGCTTTTTTCTAATTTGGCTTTTGGACAAATTCTTAGACCTTGACTTCCAGGATTACACAGCTTTACCACACAGGCACCCCTAAGGGAGGGATCCCCACTCTCCACTGACAGCACAAAGACATCACACGGGAGGTTCATGGAAGGGCTCCATCTCTGCCCCATTCCGTGGCCCACAGCCTCAGCCCAGGGGAGAGCTGGGGATGCTCCCTGAAGCTCTCCCTGCTGCCAGCTTCCCCAGCCCTGGAAGCCTCCCCTGGAGCAGGGCAGCCATGGCAGCCTCCACTTTCCCACCAAAAAAAGTCAAACACATCAGTTTCATTTTTCCAGTTTGGAAAAATGTTTAGGGTGGACCTTCAGAAGCGGTAAAAAACCTCTAGCTTATGTTTTGTCCTTGTGAAAAGAAATTAATTTTTTCAGAATATGAAATGCAGGAAGATCCATTAATGCACAAGTCCACTTAATAATACTCTATTTCTAAAACACTTCTCTCCCTATTTTGGCTCTGTGCACCATCTGATCATTCAAAGAACTAAACCCACATGATCAAAACACAAAAAGATACATTTTTTAAAAATGCATCAACATGTGACTGAAAGAAAAAAACAGATACTTTTCAAATCTTCCAATAAATCTCATGTAATTCTCCAACAGCAGTATCAGCCAGGTAAAGCAACAAATTAAAATGTATCTACTCTTCCATAATGATGAAGGCAGTAAAAAAAGGATGGATATTCTGAGCGGCATTCCTCCCCATATCCTCAAAGGATTTAGCCAGTAGTACATGGCATCAGCCATCTCCTTTTACATTTCTTAAACACATCATTAGTATTAAAAGTTTACTGCTTTTGGAATGGGGGGCCTTTAACTAAAGAAAAAGACAAGAAAATAATAAAAAGAAAATTAAAATTCCTTTCTAGACTACTGCTTTTATATGCTATTCTATGTGAGACTATTGAGTGACACAATTACTTTACACTAAAAGGTTGTCAGCATTTGCAATAAGTTCCTTACAATTTATTCAGTATAAGTAATTTAGGGATTTTAATTAAGCTTGATAAAAATAGGCCACAACTCTTTATTAATTTTGCTACTGTTAATAAGAGTGAGAGTGTCACAGAAGACCAAAACATCTTGACTAGTTTAATAATATTTTTAACTAAATAGGATTTAACTCTCTAATGGAAGTTTTGGCGATAAAGTATGCTAGGTTGAAACCTACTTGCAGGCATGAAGCTAAGAATTTGATAATTACAGAAAACATCAAATTCAAAATGTAATTAGCAAATCATTTACTTGTTTACAGAACAGACCTTTTCATTACAATGTGCAACATGGCATATTTCCTATATATTAATATATATTATTGCAAAATGGATATTTTAACAGTAACAGAGCTAAATATATGAGGAATTTGTGATATAGGAGGAACATTTGATTTACTTGAATTTAATAAAGACACCATGGCTTAGATACAGCTGTTTTATCAGTGAAAGCCAGAAGAAGTCGAAGCTTAGTTGTTGCAAGTTTAATTAATTTAGGGAACCCATTCCATTACCTTAACATACGGTATTCTTTCCAGAAGCAAGTTATTTTTAATGAAGTTGCTTTAGCTATATCTACTAGCTCTCATAATCTGGTTACCAATTAACCAGCTCCTGGAAAGTGTCAATCCTGATGTGCATGTTTAAAAAAGATATTGAACAAAATATTCTCAGATCAATTGGATTGTCAACATAGAACAACTTGTGTGAATTTATACATTTTCATTCAGATTTTGCAGTATTAGTACCATTTCTAATGCACAACTGAAAAATATTTTAATTCATGCATGATTTAGCATCAGTACGAATTTGCCAATATGAGCAATTCTTGAATGAGAAAGCACAGTTCTTTAAAGAACAGGCATTCTTTCATGGATTATTCCTCTGTGTTGCTTCCTGGGTTTAGATTTAAATCACAGCAACTATTACAGCAGGCACCTCCATTCCCAGGGGATGCTAATTCCATCTCATGCAGCTAAACACCAAGCAGGCTCAGACTATTTATCTGGATGTCAATAGCATTGTACAGTGTCACACAACTGACTAGGCAAAGATTGAAAATCTGCTATTCAACAATCACGTCTTCATGGTCACTTGCACAAGTATTATGTTTCATGCTACAGATATTATAACAATTGTGCAAATGTACTTTATGGGGAGAAAAGAACTTTTTGGAGTAAATGCAGCCCAATTACCTGATCTAACAAGCAATAGGAAGTTATTTCACAGAGAGGTGATGAGTAAATATCATTAGGAAAATTTATGAGGGTTCTTTTTTTTTTCAATTATTGTTTTCCTATGTATAAATTTTTTTGTTACTTACTATATGTTAGCAATCAACTTTTCAGGATCCTGGTATGAAAGCTCTTTGGAGATTTCAGCAGTACTGCAAAGCATAATTATCCCTTGTATCTGCACAATGTTAAACTAATTGCCCTCACATTGCACATGCAACATCAGAAGCCACATGATGGTTTGAATTGAGCTCTGCCCATCAGGTTGGCAACAGAGTGCAAACATTTTGTTCCTTGCAACTTGCTCTCACAGCTCCATCCTGAAGTACACTGACTATAAGAGAGAAGGGAAAAGAAAACACCAAGCACAGTCACAAAAGAAAACACCTTCAACAGTCAAGGATATTCTGCTCAGAAGAAAGCAAGTCTAGTTTTGACATGTATGTTCACAGTTATTTCTAAAGAAAAACAACAGATTTTTTAAAGAAGTGATCTTTATGAAGTTATCAGAGAAATACAAATGAAAAAAACACACAAATAACAGTAACCAAACTCGAAATTGTGGATTTATCCTTCTGACATATTTCTTTGACGGCCAGAAGCTTTGATAGGATACCAATAGCAAAGCACTAAAAGCAATTTCTTCTGGATTCTGATATGTCCTCTGTCCAGTATGTGAAAAGCAAAGCAATGACGAGTTTTGAAATGAGAGCAAAGACATGTCATAAATGGCAGGAGGGCATGTGCAAGTTTTACAAAAACAGCAAAAGAAATAGGAAACTACACCAAGGGGAATTTCAGATCACTTCACATCAGTTTTTGCCTGTGGCAGATTTGACATACTGCATTACTGAATCACAAGATGCTTATCAGGCCTTCCTGTTCCTGTCTACAACAGAATAAAACAAATCTATTTATCATTTTTGTTTTTGAAATATTTAGAAAAATACACAACTTGAACAACTGGAAAGCTAAATGAAAGGCTGAAAGTCAATAATTTTAATTTCTGTGCCTAGCATCTCTCCAACAAAGAGAACAGAGAGTCACAAACATTTCTTCAGATTAACTTAATTATAACCTTTTCCCATGCAGGGACCTAGAGACAAACTGCAATCAGCACAAGTTCTCACCTTTCTGTCTGCTCAGTTACAGCCCTGTCTCTCACATAATTCAACCCAAGTGGATTCCTGCTAAAACATTTTAAACTTCAAATTTAGTCCAGTGTCAAGCAGCAGCATCCAGCCTAGCAAGCACTGGCCTAAAGGATTCAATCTGTAATAAATTAAAATGTTTTAATTAAGTAAATAGAATTAAATAAGTTTGAACTGAGAGACATTAAGAAAAAAAAAATCTTAAAATTAAGATAGCTTTGAGGTATGATATTGATTCCAAGGACATCATGTGCACATATGTAAAGAGGAAAAATTCTTGAAATATTAAAAAAAAAAGTAGCTTCTAAACAATAATATCAAACTCTTTAAACATTTGCAATCTAGCAAACTATAGAACGTTTCAGCTACTGGTCTCTCAGCTTTATTCTTATTTAAACTTATTTTATAGGAGATGACGCATTATTAAAATAATCCAAGGAAATATATTCTAGATTATTATAATAGGCTTCTCTACTTCAAAAATTTAGGAAATACTGAAATTCACTCTAAAACTGCAATCTATTTTAAATAATACTAATACCAAGAAACAGAAGTTTTTAAGTTATACTTCAGGATGAAGAAGAAGGAATAATATGAAGCTGTGTCTGAAAAAGGAATTTTCACATTCAGAAATTTAAATAATAATTAATTTATGACACTGAGAAGTGTAAGATGATGAGAATATGAGCCACATCAGAATTTTCCATCATAGAATTTTGCTCTTGATTTCTAGAAATGACCACCATTTTACTGAACAACTTAAAAAAACCTACCAAAACCAACCAAAAGCTCTACTGCATGTAAAGCCATTTACAATTAGCGTTATTAGTTATATAAGATCCTCATTTAGTTAAAATAGAATCATATCTTATGCCAGCATATAGATTTCCTTAATATTGACTGAACTGTTTCTTGAGGTTTCATAAAAGCTGGCTCAGAAACAGAAACTAAAAATATGTATTTCAAATCAATACCAGTCCACCAGCACTGACAATTGAGATGATGCAGCACCCACAATGAAAAACTATTTTCAGAAGATTTTAGTGTTTTAGTAATTTGTGTGAAGTCTTAAATAGGAGAGATCCCCTGCCTCTCACAGGCTATAGAAAGGGCTGGATAAAAACATTGGAAGGAAAAGCAGAAGATTGAAGGGAAGCACCTTTTTGGCATGTGTTGTTAAAGAAAGCCTGCATCTACACTGCAAAATTTGGAAGCAGATCTGTCCTACAGCCTTTGAGTCTACTACTTCTAGTGGTTAAAATCTCTTCTGCCTAGGAAATGATCTTGAATGGAAAACATCTCACCCACAACCACCATACAATTCTTGAGAGCACTGAGTGTCTAAATCAGAATCATACAAGCTCTTAGTGTTGAACTGAAATCAAGGTGTGCTTCAATCTGGCCCCCCAAAATGGCAAAGAGATTAGACAAATATTGACCAGCTCTAAGAACCGGAGAAAAAAACCTGAAAAAAATATTATTATGTGTCAACACACGACCACAGGTAAATGCTTGCATGTGCAATCAGGAGGGACCTTACACATATTATTTGCATCACAAAAGAAAGAGACCTATCCAAACCAGAGCTCCTATTAGATGCTGATGCATTATTAGCAAAATTTGGGAGTTATTAAAAGTGTTAAGACAGCAGATGACTGCCACTCTCACAATAAAACTCTGAGGAACAATCCAACTCCAGTATTTTTTTGAGGATGTAATTAGTCATTCATCAAAACACCATTTCAGCAGAGCATTAGCCCTCCATTGACATTTTCTCCAGGAGTCCCTGGAGTTACTTGGAAGATTGCTAGGAAGAGGCAAGTATACCATATTTCACTATTTTCTCCTTGAAGCCAATTTTACATCTCCTGGAAGTGCCTGACTGAAAATAAATTCTGTATTTGTTTGGAGGAATCTAAAGGGAATGCATGAGAAACAAATTCATAAACAAATTTGTCCAAGGGAGAGAGGCATAGACATTTATTGAAACAGCTGCTGAGAGGCTGCTGGGGACCACAAAACACACAAAAAGGAGGCTTTGAGCAGGGTTGTGGTTTCAAAGCTCCCAAGGAACTTCCCAGGCAAGAGATGGAAAATGACAGCAGCATGGATACCAGGCCTTCAGAGGAACAGCTTGCAAGCCCTCAGTACTCACTTCAAGAGCCTGAAGATGTAATAAACTGGAGAAAGTATTGTAAAATTGACATTGTTCCCTAAAACAAGCCACAACTTCAAATTTCACTGTGCCATTAAGATTTCCCCTCTCCTTTTTCCAAGGATGAATGAGGAGGAAGGAAAACTTGGGAGAAGCACATGGGTTGTCCCCTTGTAAAACTGTCCATGGAAATCACTTCAGCGTAGCTGGCCCTCCAAGCTGGTGGAATGCCTCCTCATATATCAAAGTGGGAATGAAAGGAGGTAGCAAGAAACTCTGACAAATTCCTACTGAGTCAAACCATGTATTTCCATACTAAATTACACAACATCTTTTAGCATAATTTTTCCTATTACAAAGAGCTGTCCCTAAAAATAACAGTGAGATTTTTAACATCTTTTCCTGGCTGTTATTAACTATCCTTTCAGTTCTCCAAAAATAATATCCCACATAGATTTGCTTAACTATTTAAAACTCAAAATTTTAATTCAGGAGGAGAATAGTCATCAGATCCCACCTTAAATAAAATTTGAAAATTTCATGCCAGTGCAGAATGGAAATGAGCATTAAATTTCCCCATGGAAAATACTTAACACACATAAGATAGTTAATGGAAACAGAACTGTGCTGATGTATTTTACATTTTGAATACACATACATATGTTATTACTTCACACTTACATCATGTCCCTTATCTGATAATCCTCAAATGTGTTTAAAACATTAATGACTTTATCCTCACAGAAGCTCTACCAAGTTGGAAGCATTTTCCTGTTGCTTTTATTCCTCTTGTGTGAGCTCTCTGGGCACACAATACTACATTGTACCCGTTTGGACAGTGCCTATCAGTACCATGGAGAAACCATCATTACTAAATTCACAACAATTAAGAAGTCACCCTACAACACTGAAATTGTGCAGTGTGGAGACACACAGGAATTATTTCTATGTCCCAAGTATTATAAAACCATACCTATTTCTATCTACTTCATAACTCTAGATCAGAGCTGCTTCTACTATGTTACACACTACACAAATCTACCAGGAAAGACAAAGTCCACTATTTCAGAGAATTTACATCTGAATTTAAAGCAAAAAGGACTAGGGAAGAGAAAAAAGACAACATATAACGTGATTGTAAAGCCTCAGGTTAGTGGTATCTATAATTAAAGCCATTACAACACTGGCAAGTTCTCTTCTACCCTGCTAGCAAAGATCACCTATGTGTGAAAGCCACTTAACTTGACCCAAATGGCTGACTAACAAAGGGGATCTTAACAGGATAATAAAACCCACACCTTTTGACAGAAAAAAAACCCCTATGCCTTTGAATTATATAAATGGTTTAATTATATATGGTCTATTTAAGTGAGGTTTATAGAGACTAGAAAAAGGTTTTAAATATTAAAGACATGACTTTCTCAGCATATAAATAAGACTTTTCTCTAAGTCCCTAGTATATTTAAAATTTACATTATTCCTCATAGGATATCTATGTTAGTAGAAGACACTGGAAAATTTGGATTTGATAAACAAAATATAGTATTTTTTAAAACACTCTGAACATCAGAAGTTAAAACACCGAGAGAGGATTCATGCTCCTCTTAGACTGAAGAAAACTTTGATTGATAGAATTCAAAGAAAATTTGATATATGACGCATACATTGGTGAACTCAGAAAAGAGCTGTCTCTCCCTTCAGTGATTTACATGCTTTGAGATTTAAATAAATAAAAATTTACTTTAAGGATGGTATTTATAGTTCTTTTCTATAGGTCAATACAGAATTCCCAGCTCAGTAGAAAGCCTTAGAGAAACATTTCATGAATTAGTCCTAGAAACAGATTTCCAAACAGCTGTAAAGACCTCAGGTCTTCAATTATGTGGGGGGGGGAAAAGTCACACATTATTTTATTTCACTTTGTATTTGATGTTGTTTTGTACAATATGTTCCCATCTTTATCACTACTGATGTATATGCCAAAAAAGGATAAACAGCTCTCTTATCTTCCCCCTCAAATGTCAGTCTCCAGGAGGTTATCTTACATCTGGCTCCCAGTGTTCCTCTTGGAAACTGTACATAAATGATTACCAGCAGCACTTGGAAAGCTTTGGTCGAGCAGCAGCTCTGGTCAGGCTTTGTAACACAAGCCTTCATCCTTCCAGAGTCAGAGTGTTCATCCCCTGAATCCAGATGCCAAAACCTAGAAGGCTGAGAATCTGAGTGGATTGCACTGAGTACTGCTGTGCCTTCAAAGAGCAGGAAAGACTCTCACGCCAAGTATTCACTTTATTGCCAGTCCCTGGAAGCTAGAGCTGAGCTATTTCTCTGGCTCAGAAACTTATATTGCTTACACACATATGTGAATTAACTGCACTAGTGCTCATCAGGTCATTTACATTTGTAATAGGCACATGAATATTTACTGGAAGTAAGGAATATCATATCCATTTTATTCAAGACTATTTATCCATTTTATTCAATGCCCAGGCTAGGTATTTCTTTGTGTTTCTGTATCAGTTACTCCCTTGAATGAGAGACTTGCACTTTGGGTTTCAGAATTTTTTTCTCATTTTCTAGTCTAGAAATCATTTCATAACTGCCCTGTACCAATTCCAGTGGTACATAATTTGACTTGGTACTTGATTTTTAAACCAGATTATATTCCTGTTTATATAGAATCCTGTAGGGGGATAGAATATAAGTAAATAAAGGCAGTATAGAAAGTAATCTTATCCCCTAAAGAGTTGCAGCTGAGTTAATTATTAAAGATTAGGAGCGGGCCTGATTTTAATAGTCCACAGCTGTAGCCATTAAGAAGAGTGTTACAGAGGAGTGGATTGGTTGGCTGAGGGGAACTGGAGTCAGTGGCGGCTGTGAGGACAAGGCAGAATCAGTGCTTAGAGGAGATGACTGTGAGAAACATCAGGGAGGTACAAAACTCAAACAATATGGAGCTCTTGCAATGCAATGACAGCAGGATCCATCAGTTCCTAAGACACAAATTGAGGCATTGCACTTCTCAAACTGTCATGATTCAATGAGATTCCAAAGGTCCTTCCTTGCTGAGGCACTGAATATGTAATTATTGTGATTTACTGTAGGGAACAGCATTGTTGTAAGATCACAGGAGGCAACACTTATATTGTCATAAAATGAATAATTGGTATCACAAGACAAGGAAGTGACTTGTCAAAACCCCAGAACAAAGCAACACAGGATCTCAATATTTAAGAATCACGATTCTGCACTGTACAATAGTTTTGAAGTTTGATACAATTATGTGATACCCAATAGCCCATACCACAAAGAATTCACAGACTGTGAATCTGTGAATCATTATGGTATATTTTCTCACATGACAGGATATTGGCTTTCTAAGTAAATGAGAAAGAATAAAGACTGAAGTGCTGCACTTGTTGACCACAGAATTAGAATTTTAAGTGTCTACATCACATAGTCATGCAGAATTTTTTGCTATAAATGCAGATGCATCTGTATGTTTGTGTTCAGCATGTCATAGCAAATGCATACATTTACAATAGCTCAAAGATATCTTGCTCCAAAACCTCACGAAAATGCACTTGTAAATTTACAATTCTTATTCTAAATAAATTTCAGATCTATCCAGACAGGATTTTACTTACAAAGTTGTTTTACTCAAATGAATATTTTACAGTCCTTGCTATGTCAGTCTTCAGACATGAATCCATTTGTTACAATTGTCTTCAAACTTAGTATTGACTCCAGGTGTTAGATAACAATTGATGCAATCCATAAAACAGCTTACCTACAAACACAGTTGCAAGGAGGGGGTTTAGTAAAGCCTCTGCAACTGCCCACAAATTGAATATGCTAGGAATACCAAAGATCTGCTTGCAAAATCTGTGTGGATGAAGAGTTAAAGAATCCTTTTCTCAATGAGTTCAATGAGAAACCAGAATTTGCTTCTCTGCAGAAAATACTGTGACTGCATCTGCAATCTTTAGAATGCTGCTTAATGTACACACATGAGACACTTAAGTGTGGGGGAGAATTGGCAAGCAGTACAAAGATAATGGTTTCTTCATTGTATACCTTGTCAGTTTTATCCTGGAGAAGAATTACCAACCAAAGCCAAAACAAATTCAGAATCTGCACATTGTGAAGATACTGAAAAATATTCATTTTAGAAGGAATAGCATAGGCAAAAATGTGACCATATTGGTTTCTGGAAATCATATACAGAAAGAGAGGAGTTTTGGAAATACTAATGACCTAAATGTCTTGTGAGATATACACAGAATATAGTTTTGACATAATATCAATATATTCCACCCTGGAATTTGTAATTTTAAATTAGTTTCACCAAAGAGAAGTCCTCACCTGACATTGAAATTAGTTAGGTGACTTAATACATTCTCTGGAGCTGTTTTCCATTATTTCAGCTTATAGAAATATAATTATTTGGTCATGAAGGGACATTCAGAGGTCTCTACTCCAACTCTCTGCTCAAACCAGGGATCAGGTGGTTCAGGACCACATCCAGTTAGGTCTTGGAACACCTCCAAGGAAAGAATCCCATAATCAATCTGGGCCCCTGCTTCACTGTTCAGCCATCCTTTTGTGGTAAATTTTTGCCCTCTGTTATGTAATCTGAATTATTTATATTCATCTTCCTTATTGCCTCTTGTTCCACTGCTGTGCAGCTCTGAGAAGGGATCTGTGTTCTCTGCATCCCCCAGTCACGATGCTGCACACAGCACCCAGGTGTGCCTCCACCCAGATGCCCCTGCCTCGCGTGCCCCAGCCTCCACTGCGGGGAGATCTTTTCCTAAACAGGAGCCCAAGCCTGATCACAGCTACCAAGTTACTTGAGAATACACATTTGAAAAGTGTTGCCTGAAATAAAGCTTTAAATCATGCTCTAAAAGGAAGACAGCATTAATATAATATTGTTTTACATCTGCATCCTCTTGAGATTGTATTTTCACAGTTAAACATTTCAAAGATTCAAAATCAATATAAAGAAAATGAAAATATTGGTTAGAATTTTTGAATGAAATATTATGAGTGGTCATAAAAAAAATACAATTCCAAACAATGCTATGGATGGCAATATGCCAGTAGAATTTTAATAAATCCCAATTAGACATCTTTAAGGCACTAGATAAGGAAGACATCAAGATGACTATAGGATATTATGAAAGGCAAATAGAATCTCGGTGGAGATCACTTCAAAGGACAATTTCTGGCATCCATAAAATTAAGTTTAAATTATGTGCTGCATGGATCTTTTGTATGTGGTACTGTTACCATGAACAACCAAATTCCACTACAGATCTATGAGCAATTGTTTTCAATCTTTTCATTAGAGTAATAAAAATTCTTGTTAGATAGACTTTCATTTTTCTTTTGATCTTACAATATTGACAATATTCTGTGCTTTTTTTTTTCTTTCTATATCCAGTTTCATGACTGTGATGAATTACCTTTAAAGCAAATAATGAAAGCAACACATTTTAATGGTCTTTCCCTTGGAAGTCAGCTTACATATTAACAGAAAATAATTAAAATTCTTAAATTACAAATTACTTATTACCAATTACAAATTACTATCATCTCATTAAAAGAAGAACAAAGTAATGCTCAAGCCTCATTATTTGAACATTTTGGGATTTGTTTTTTAACTATTTTCTCCCATCATGGGTCAATTTAAATAGAAGTAATTTCTCAGAACTACCTATAGTCACGAAATTAGACAGAAAAAAGTGAACATGCAACACTTACAAGGCCCTTCAGTTCACTGCTGCTCTTCTTTAGGGCTGACCCTAAAGGAGAATGAACTTTGCCAACATTATCTGAGTTTACACCGAGAATTTTCAGCAAGAATTGTCAAATTTTGCAGATATTAAGATGTCTTTTACCTCAAATGATGCATTCCTCCCATGCACCTGGAACTTTACCAAGATTTAACTTTCAAGGTCGTTACAGTTTCTCACTTCAGTTACGCCCGACAAGGATAAATCAAAAGCATTTTGCTCCTTCTACTTGCAGTGGTGACTGACAGTGCATTAAAATGTTTCCTGTTTGCAGTGATTTACATGTGCAATTCTCAGATCTACAGAAAATTGTTGTTCAATGATGAATTTAACCTACAGCAGATGATGCAGACCTTGGTACATTAAAACATTCAAATTCATGCTAATTTTGACATTCTGCAAATGTGTCATCAAATGATACCTTACGGATAGATGTTCAAATTTTCAAAATATTTTTTGATTGTCTTAATCCTGTAAGCATTTAAATGTATGCACTCAACAGGACTTCTATTAGTGAATTCAATAGAACGAAGATTTCATCCTCTGATTCACAGCACCTATACTGGATTAATCACAGCAGCTAATTTTAGGCTCCTACACATAACCTTGCAAGAACACCACACTCATTAGTATTTATTAATGCAAGTTTTTCTACAGAATTCCTCAAATAATTTTTTTAAACAGCAACAGGGAAAAAATACACTTTCTTACATCCTCTCTTTGATGCTGTTTTTACTTTCTGTCACAGAAATAAACAGGCTTCACCAATACTTTTTTACTAGATTTCTGCTGTTGTAACAGAACATGATTTAACAACCTTATATTACAGGAAAAGATGAGAAATAAAATTTGCAACATCTCTTTGGAAATCTCAATCAAATATTCTAATACCTACGTTTTTGAAAGCTGGTCTTAACAAAAACCAATAAGTACATATTACTCTTCCTTTCCCCTCACCCCTCATTTTCTTTTAAAAGCTAACAGAATTGCTTGCCTTTCCAGTAAACCAAGCTCTTTACATCAAGCCATTGTGACTATCTCTTCCTCCTTTCTTTATCCCCACAATGAAATTAGAACTTTGTAGAATTGTATTTCCTGACACACTCAGCTTAATAAATCTTAAAATGTATTTCTTTTACAAAGGTGATTTTCACTCTTTCAGTGACTGCTGAACAGTGTCTAATTCAAGACTTGCAAAAATTTTATTTCCTGAAATTTAAAAAGCTTGCGATGTTAGTATTCTTCTAGCCAATTCTGTGGAATGCCAGGTTTCAGCCACTGGATCCACGTTTTTCCATTCTCACATTCTCAAGTTTTAGTAGCATGGAGAACAAAAATCTAACTTTTAATTGCTGTGGATCACCTCACCAAGTTTATTTATGCTTAAATCAACCTGTCAGTGGATAACACTATGGAACTTCTTGCACTTGTATGTATGTATGTATCATTTGAATTGTAAAGCTATTAATTTTGACACAGGTGGGCTCTTCTTGGGCCAACATTTGTGGTAATCTCATTTGGTGTATCTGGTGGATTTCCACTCAGAATGCAGCTTTCCTTGCTCTTTCATGTCCCCTCAAGCATCTGCAGCTTTCATGCTTGAGCCAATACCATTTTGAGGGCAAATTCTTCTCCACTAATGCAACCATCCAATCCCTTTCTTTACCCTCTACATATATGTGTGGATCTTAAACTGCCATTCTACACACATGTGCCAAAACCCACATGAACTTCCTATAATCTTCTTCCGGAACCTGTTTCCATATCCAGCTGCAGGCTAAATTAATCTTCACTATTTATGTATGTTTCAGAAAAGATGTAAGCAGTAGGCAATCCTTTGAAAGTCAGCATGCATAACAAGAATGCTATTTTCATCCATTTACAGCTGAACAACTGAAATTTCTCAAATGCACTGGTAGTATTCCACTTCCTTGTAAACACAATGATCTGTATGGTCATACTCTTCTGATTTCACAGTAGTCATCTACAGAAGTACATGCCTACAAATAAGGAATAGTAAAAAAATTGATGACCTAATTTTTTTTCCTAATTGAAATAGGCCCATTTTTTTCCTCAAGTTAATTAGCTTTCCTATTTACAAGGAAGCACTATATTTTTATAATAATGAAAAGATTACTACTTCGAAAAAAATCAAACACAATTGAGTTGTAAAAGTGTTGTAAATAATTTCCCTAAAAATAACATTGGATATATTTTTCTTGGATACGGCCAAAAGCTTAAATGGACATTAAATTAACATTCTCTGAAGAGTTACACAAATGTTAAAATTTCTTTCAACTCCTGGGGGAGGCAAGAAAATAAGCACTGTTATTTCTATTTTATGGCTAAAGAAACACAGACAGAAGTTAAGTGACTTGCCCATAGCAATGCCGTGAATCAACGTCAGTGCCAGGACTAAAATTTATGAGTTCCTTTTTCCTACCAAGAATGCTAAGACACACACTGCTCTTTAAAATATATACTACTTAATATTTATTACTACAAAAATATGCAGTGTGCACCTGGAATTGGATTAGTACAAATATGAGTTAAAGGTTTACAGTCCTTTGCTGTAACTTAAGTTGGTAGATGGATAAAAATACTCATTTAGCTACTTCACTACAGCTTTACAGGAGCACATTTTAGGCCAAATCAATGATCTGCTGATCATCTGCCTTCCCTCAAAGCTTGTTCCCCCTTAGTTGAATAAATTCAGTAACAAACACTGGTATTTCAAAATTGCTGCACTGGGTGGTCTTCATTCCTAAAGCAGGTATATATGTATTTTAAATAACTTGCTTTACTTCTGCTTAGATCAATATTCCTACTTATAATTAATGTTAGGGTTTTTTTTCATGTGAACCCAGCTGTATCTGGAGACCAAAACTGAAAGGAAGGCAGAATTGCCCAGCAGCACTTCACAAGGCACAGCAAGAAAGGAACTCAGGTAGATGAAAGTAAAAAAGTGAAGAGGAAGCAAAGCAAATTTAAGTTATTCATTCCAGAAATCTCAAAGATGGTCAGGAATTCAACCCTACTTTTATTGCAGCTACTGTTTTTAATGGACAGCTTTGCCCCTCATCTGACATGCATGCTTCTTCCCTGAAGGTCCAGGTACCAAATTTTCCTTTCAAACTCTCATCAGGGTGGCATGGAAAAGATCAAAATGCAGTACTCATTGTCAAGCTGTGCCTGGATAACTCTTCAGTGCTGGTCCAAAGTCTATATACAGTTTAACATAGGTATAACAAAAATTAGGCTGCAAAAAGAGCTTTATCAACAACTAAAAAATGGAAATCAAGGCAAAGGAGTGAACAAAATTCTATTAGCAAAGAAAGCTGTAGCATTGTCTCCTATGTCTAAAATTAAATATATTTCAATGCATTATGCTCAGAATATTTTTCTCAAACACATTCTTAAAACAAATTAACCTCCAACACAGAATTATTTCACATAGCAACTGATACTTAATGTTGTATGACAATGTAATTTGGAGTTTAAATTAAATCTTGTTAAAATGCTTATCTGAGATATTTACTCAATCAGCTTGAAACATCAGTTAATCGATGAAACAGCGATAGCAGTGTTGTGTAAGTACAGAACCACCTACCAAAACTAAAGAAAGTACAAGATAAAAAAATCTGGGAGTACTACCTATTTCTGTATGAACAATTTAAATATCTGTGGGAACTTCATCTTGCTACAGGGGATATGACACGTGATATGCAATATATTCCTCCAGACAACCAACACGGATCTTCCCAGCACTGAATAGTTGTGAGACTGAACAGAAGGAAAACAGGAGTTGTTAAAGCAACGCTGAAGAAAGAGACAGCAAAGAAATGTGTTCAGTTCAAGTCAAAACATGCAAGAAAGTCACAACAAAGTCTCAAAAAAGAAGAACACAAACACTGCATCACAAGTTTCTTTCCTACAATTTAAAAGTATTGAAAAAACATTTGAGCAGTTTTGCTTGGCCATGCTATTTTCATGAATTCAGGAATATTTTCCTCTTAAGCTCTATCCCTTACACACTGCAAACTCTAAGTAGTGACAGAAGTAAAATCTATTTGTACTTAAAATGCCATTTAAATGCAAAACAATGCCATTTAAACCAAAAACTGCTGCTAATTTACCAAAACACAGATTTAAGCTTCTTTTGCCTTCATATCACTCTCCTCCACTTCTAAACCTATTTTTCTTCAACTCTACTAAAAATCAATGAACAACTTTAATATAAAGAAAAAAAATATTCAAGAATAAGTACTCTAAGAAATTAGTGCCACGTCATCTTTTCACTTAGATACCTTCCTTTTACTTGTTTAAAAATGCTCAAAATGCCTAAACCTTAAACTTTATCTGCTTAAGCACCTTAGCACCTCAAGCAGATAGGTGCTGATGCAAAACAATAACACATTTTTGGGGCTTGATATACGAGGTCTGACTGAACACTTACATTGTGCAAGAAGCCCCTACACACAGATAATGAACATTTTCCAGTCTGAGGTGAGGCTTCTCCTTTGCAACCAAAATCTTCCAAGCAGAGCCAGTGACAGTGGTCCAAGGGAAGCAAAATTGTCACACTACAGAAAGATTGCATCTAAATTGAGACAATATGCTTGTGGTAGGGCTATTTTGAACAGTCTCAAAAGACTGTTCATCACAAATCTCAAGAGCATTGTAACTTAACAATGTTTTTTTTACATATAACCTACTCAAAATATTGTTAACTTCCACTGGCCAGTAAGGCAGGAGGGAGGGTTCAATGAAGCACTGTACAAATGGCTATGTAACATTTAAAAGTCCTCTCAGACACACCACCACTCAGGCAACAGTAATTTTTAAAAATAATACTTTATACCTTTATTTTAGCAGATGTAATCCTGTTTTACAGATGAGATGGTGAGGAATGTAAAATGCCTTACAAATTAAAAATTGATTAAGAATTAAAAATGCCTTACAAAAAAGAAGTTGCAATTCTAATATGTATTTATACACATCATAAAAGATCCTCCTCTCTTTGACTTCCCTTTATCAAACCAACAGCATACCAGTCCTTTACAACACAGAAAAAAATAAAAAACCAAACCCACACTATATACCTGAAATAAAAAAAAGTTTTACCATAAATTACACTGACATTATAGGAACAAATACCTATCACAGAAGGCCCTGTAAGTATCCCATAAACACCAACAATTAATTCATTTCACAAGACCTTTTGAATTTAGATTTTCACCTTGTTATGAAGCGCTTCAAACTTAATTGCTTCATATTTTATATTATTATTTCTGTTATAAGATAAAAAACTATTTTGCAACATGCCTGCTTTGATCAAATATCTGATAAAGGAGAAGAAAAAAATTAAAATTGAACATTAAATACTTTGTCAACAAAAATTTCTGTGTGCACAAACATACTGGATTTCTCAATAACATTATTTACATTAATGTCTGTTCTTATACAATAGCAAGTATTTGCCTTTACTTTTCCTTTGCAATTTTTAAGGACCTCTTATCCTGGTGCCTGAAAATTACTGGCATAAATTAAAACACAATTTCATGCAGATTTCTTCCAAGCAGCAGAAAGAGACAGTTTGGGAAATTTCATCACATGTGCAGAGGTTTCTTGCAGTTTACTACATGTTTACTTTGCAGCTCTATAACCCAGCCATGCTGAATGCAGCATACAAATGATCAGAGAGGTCTCTGTGGCTCCATCAGGGAACTGCAGAAGTCATGTTCAAAACTTCCCTCAGAAAGAGTGTGCTGCTGCTAGCCAGCTTCTGTCTCACTCAGGATTTTCCAGCATTTGGAGCTAGATGTTTCAGGAATACAAAAAACTCCTTGGGACAGAAACAAAGACAATGTAATGCTAAGGAACACAATGTCTTCTTTAACTCTCACCAAGACCAGTCATGCCCCTGAGTATCCAGCAGCAAGGATAATTAAATATGTTTCAAACACATCATTCCTCATTCAAATGTGCCACAATTCACCCACAGACTGAGTGAGTCTCAGGATCTGCAGATCCCAAAGGGGTATTTTGGATTGCTAATCTATTTGCCTAAAAAGTGGAATCATTTGTTTAATTAATCCACAAAAACTTTAGAAATAACAATCTTTTAAATGAAACTGATAAATAACATGATGTAGACAAAAATTCTTGTTCCATATGTGAAAAATGGTATGCCTATATAGGTGTATTTTATATATATTTAGATATATATGTAAACAGACACACAAAGACACATAGATTCTCCTTCTCCACAAAAAGTCTAGATTACCAACTGTCCCAAATGAAAAAAGGATTATCTGATATAAATGCATTCTCAGACTATGTCTTATTTGTTTAATGAGTTTCTGGATGGTTTTGCTCAACTTTCCTAAAATTAAAATCTTAAAAGACATTTAATGATTTTGTTGAACAATAGACTTGCTTAGCCTTGAAGCTTCATTTGAAGGGGATGGGAACAAGGTACCAGTTTATAAGAGTGAAAACCTCCACTAATATTTAGAAAATTGAAGTGAAATTTCTCATACAAGAGATCTACTGCTTTATGTAAAATATGAATAGAATATCATTATTCTACACAAATAGAATATAATTCTTCTATGTGTGTAATTTCTGCAGCACCGATTCCTCAGGTGGAAGCCAAAGAATTGGTATATTTTATATAATTTCCATTCAAGTAGAAAGAAAATTATAGGAACATTTTTGTAAGCAAAAACATGATTAGTGGTCCCCATATACTGTATGTAACTCAGGAAAAACTTTTTGATCATGGCCAACAATTATGTTCTTCAGGTGTTAGTCTCCTTTGAAAAGAAGGTTTCCCTGTGTTGCATTCATGGTAAATACCACAAATTGGAATGAAAATCTGTTTCGCTAGAAGGTTCAAATACAGAGGAGTTGGTGTTAACACTAACAGAAAGCTGCCCACCAGATTGTTGAGTCTTCTGAAGCTCAACAGCAGACATGTCTTTGAAATAATAAAGGGGGAAAAAAAGAAACCAAACGCCATTGACTACAGCCATCACTAAATTCTAATCTTGTCTTCTGCTCTACATGCAGTTTTCCACCCTTTTCAACCAAAGAAATTTTTGAGATATACTCCTTCTTTGAAGTATCTGAATATTTTATGGATGAAATCCAGGAATCCAAGAGGAAGAGAATGAACAAGAAACCCATAGAATGGCTATCTATATTTCTGAAAATTGTTCTCCTTAAGCTATAACATCTAAATAAGCATATTTTCTTTTAGGCTATGGCCAATAAGCATGGCAAAATAATGCTGTGTTCCAGAAGCCAAGCTGTATCTTTATTCTTTGCCTTTGAAGAAAGGTGTATTCTGTCTTCAGGAATATCAAAACCCACAATCTTTTCAGAGACAGAGATGAGCCTGGCCTTGCTGAGCATCCTGCCCCTTCCTTCCCTTTTGTTCTCCCAGACCAATACCACTGCACTTCCCCATTTCCTGTCCCTCACGGTCCTACTCCTTCCCCCAGCACAGCAGTTGGCACTCTGCATGTCACCTTACAGTGATGGACATGTAAGTTAGGGGCTCTCTGGATGCCTTTTAGTATTTTCTGAGCATGGCCACATCTAACATTCAGAAATTAGAGGAAAGATTGTTAAAAAAAAAAAAAAAAAAACAAAAAACAAAAAACAAAACCAGCATAAACAGGAAAATAAAGGGGAAACTAGAGCCGTTTTCTGTCTCTTGTACATTTTCTGAGTAAAATAAAAGCATTACTTCACTTTTGACTTCAACATCACATTACCAAAGACAGAACTCAGGTACCAGAACAAACAAAATTAAGGTGTTTACCACTAACTTTAAATGATGAATCTGCCCTTTTTCATCATGGAAACATGTTCCCTCATTGAGCTGCAGAGAATATCTTTGTTTCTATACCAGTCTCCATCCCATAACCTCTCAAACTCAACACAGAAATCAAAATTGCATGACATCATCATTTTCCTTCACTTAAAAGGAAACCTTTCCTTCCATAAGGTTAGAAATATGAACTTGTGTAAAACAAAATTTGATTCCTCTCCGTGAATTTCTTTTTACTAGGAATACAGATTTGTAAATCATTGCTATGGCCGATAGTCTAATGAGTCTTTTTCTTGCCTTTAGCTTCCTAGAATAAACCTACAGCTATTGCTATTTGAAATTTGTTATTATTATTTCAGAATGTTAAATTTCATATCTGAAACCAGAGAATGTTTATGCTCAAAAAACTGCCTCCGCACTAAGACAGCTTTCTGCAGAATTATTTCTTTTATGCTTTTTGCTTTGGAATTGTTATTCTGAAAAGACTTGTCAGCATTAAACTTTAAAAAATGAGAATTTATTCAATTGTTTCCTTAAAAGAATCCCAAGATTTTTTCCTTTGGGTCAACAAAATCATTCTTTTTTACCTGTACACAAAAGTGAACTCAAAAAAAACTGGTGAAAAGGAAGTCAAATACTGCAAGGAAAAAATTTAAATGCTTAATTTCAGCATATTTTGATGGAATATAGTTCAAGACAGAAAAAACAAGAGATGTATACATGTGTGTGTCCTGTTAAAAAAAAAAGGCAACCTTAATAATATAATTGTTAATAATATCATTACACTGTCTTACAATGGCAGAGTTCAGAAAACTCATAACGTTTGCATCTTTCCACAGATAAGTACAAACCCCTCCGAGCACACAGAATTAATTATTGTCACTAATTAAGTCTCGATCTCTTCCCCAGGAATGTTTTTGGGAAGCATTCAGTACCGGCAGCCTCCAGCCTGGGTTACCCTTGCTGGGTTGCCCAAGAGCAGCTCCCCGAGCCCGCCGGAGCTCTGTGCTGGGTTAGCCCGGGCCGGCCGGAGCTCTGTGCTGGGTTACCCCGGGCCGGCTGTAGCTCTGTGCTGGGTTACCCTGAGCTGGCCGGAGCTCTGTGCTGGGTTACCCTGGGCCCGCTGTAGCTCTGTGCTGGGTTACCCCGAGCTGGCCGGAGCTCTGTGCTGGGTTACCCGGGCCGGCCGGAGCTCTGTGCTGGGTTAGCCCGGGCCGGCCGGAGCTCTGTGCTGGGTTACCCCGAGCTGGCCGGAGCTCTGTGTTGGGTTACCCCGGGCCGGCCGGAGCTCTGTGCTGGGTTAGCCCGGGCCGGCCGGAGCTCTGTGCTGGGTTACCCCGAGCCCGCCGGAGCTCTGTGCTGGGTTACCCGGGCCGGCCGGAGCTCTGTGCTGGGTTAGCCCGGGCCGGCCGGAGCTCTGTGCTGGGTTACCCCGAGCTGGCCGGAGCTCTGTGTTGGGTTACCCCGGGCCGGCCGGAGCTCTGTGCTGGGTTAGCCCGGGCCGGCCGGAGCTCTGTGCTGGGTTACCCCGAGCCCGCCGGAGCTCTGTGCTGGGTTACCCGGGCCGGCCGGAGCTCTGTGCTGGGTTACCCCGGGCCGGCCGGAGCTCTGTGCTGGGTTAGCCAGGGCCGGCCGGAGCTCTGTGCTGGGTTACCCCGGGCCGGCCGGAGCTCTGTGCTGGGTTACCCTGAGCCGGCCGGAGCTCTGTGCTGGGTTACCCCGGGCCGGCCGGAGCTCTGTGCTGGGTTAGCCCGGGCCGGCCGGAGCTCTGTGCTGGGTTACCCCGGGCCGGCCGGAGTTTGCGCTCGCCCCGCACCTGCGCAGGGCCCCCGGCCCCGGGGCTGAGCTGAGCGAGCGCTCCCGACACGGGGCTCAGTCAGCTGCATCAAAATCACAGCAGACTCCCTCCCAACAAAGTCCCTTTTTTGTTGTTAATTAAGACAGTACCAGAAAAAAAAAAAAAGTTACTTATTGAGTCATGAGGGCTGAACGCTCCCAGTAGGTAGTCTTTTCACAATTCAATTTCCCTGATGGGACTGGAAGAGGAAATGAAACAACAAATTGTGCTCCTGATGATCTAAGCAGAAGCTGCAATTCCGCGGGGAGTCCTGCTAGGTCAATTAGTTCATCAGGCTAACAGAGTGCCAATCCAGAAACCAGTGTCCCACCAACAAAGGTTTGAAAAAGTGAAGTTCAAGGCCCAGTTGCAAGGCATTATCCAGTAGATATTATTGTTAGGCTTGGCAAAAGCACATATTGAGTATAAAACCAGGGCAGCAGTACTCAATAGCCAGGGGGATATGTCAGTCCTGCCAGATTCATTCTTTTGAATGCAACAGACGCAGCCCACCTTTGCAAGATCTCTAATGAACACTCTTGAACAAAAGAAGTTCATCTCAACAAAATGTTTCCTTCTTAAATTAGTTATTGAAGTGGTAAGTACCTTTAAGCAAACCTTTCTCTGAAAAGTTCAAGTTCAGTGCTGCACCTGCTGTTTTTTTCTTTTAAAGTGTTTTGATATTCTGGAAATTCAGTATTATTTCATGTTCTATTCTTATTGCATAGTATCGTTTTACAAATCTGTGGCAAAAATAATTAACAGGATGTTTTTCTTACTATACCATCTAATAATATTGTAATGCAACTAACAGCATTTAAATATTTTTAAAGCCCCACTTCAAGCAAATATATCAACTTGTGCCAAGTTTTTACCCTTTATATTTTGAATATGAACTTGATACTTCAATGGTAATTTTATAAATTGCAAGCACTGTTTCTGATGCCAAAAGAATACACTTCAAAAGAAAAGATGGTGTAACAGACTGTTTAAACTCCCAACTTCCACCTATAGATCTGTGAATATCCCCAAAATATCCAAGCATCTATTTTGTTGCCGTAACCTATAGGATCTGAATTACAGAACTCATTTTTAACAGTCTTGCAGCAGGACTCTGGGATTAACAATTCTTCTCAGTTTGGGAACAGAAAGGACTATAAATTCCAGACAGCTGTACTCCTGGTATCTGCATATATTGCTGCAATATAGTTGTCTTGAATAGGTCAAACATGAGGCAGCTGAATCTACAAATTTTCATCAGTCCTGTTATGTTTATAAATAATTATTGCATTTTCAGATGCAAAGCCATTCTATATAGTCCAAGTTTTTTGTAAAAATAAAATAAGAGAAATACTTTTTTTTTCACTTTACTGGTCACAGTTGTAAACAAATCTGTGTAAAGAAAAGTGGGTAATTTGGTTCTAGTTTACTTTATTGCTATCAGCTACTGCAATATTAGACCTTGATGCTTTATTTACAGAACTCCCCACTGACAAAAAATAGAATTGCATAATGAGTAGACAAATGCATTTCAAGAGCACATCTTGAAAGCTGTTTTTGTAAAACGCCTTCTGGCTGCAGTATTTGAATGTACTCTATGCTGACAGTCGGTAGGGACAACAACACAGATGTGCTTTGTTTGGCTCCTAATGGATTCAATCCTGAATAGCATTAAAAAGAGAAGAGTGTGGAAAAAATTTAAGCTTTACCTTTTTATGAAACTCTGATCATGCTCTCTCTTTCTCTCTGGCCATGTGGGTTGAAATAGGACAGCACAATAATACAGTCTATTTATGAGAGAATGCATTCTCATTTCTCTAGAAAAAAAAATTAAAGCTACAATATATCCATAGAAAACTATCCTTAGATTGTTATGTTTAATTTTATTTTCTTAAGAATTGGTTAATTTTACTTAAATTTAAAATCATGCACTGATACATTTAGGTCAAGATTCTATATATTGTCTTTCTAGAAATAACACCTCCATTGTTTGTAAGTCCTGTAGATGTTGTAAAATTTATTTTACTTAATTACCTCTATTTATTTAATTTAATTAGCTTTTTATAGTTGAAAATAACTCTTTTTACTTTCAGCATCTTGAAATAATTTGAGTGTTTCTACAGTGAATATAAGCGGTGGCTGAAAGAAATTCAAGTTGGTGATCGATCGTAAAGTCAGTCCTAGGACTTAGAGTATCAATGGTAATGCTGTTGCCAGGAAGATGATAGTACAGAAGATATCAAAGAAGCACCTTTGAACATGATGGTCTCATTTTACCCCGGAAATCCACATTTTGATGCAAATACAGATTATCACTAGCTCCAATCAATTATCCAGCTGTTCTGCCATAACACTGAAACTAGAAAGCATAGTAATGTTACAGGAGCAATTGCTACTGATCATGTTCTATGAAAACTTGATCTCTGTTAAGGCTCCTGTTTTGAACAAATCTTACGTTTCCAAGAGGTATTAAAGAGATGCTGACTTCAATCTCTTTTAAAATTTTCTGTCAGGAAGACTGGTGTGATAGTGCACACAAGATGATCAGTGTAAAGTAAACTTTAGCTAGGCTACAAGTTTAGCTCCTAAACTTAATAGGATGTCACAATTTCTTTCACATTTCTATGCACCATGCTCAACTGTCAGCTCGAAGAGTCTGTGTCAGGTGGGACTGAGAATACAGGCACGGAGTGCCTCATGTGATTCAACAGAAAGTATGTAAATGCAATAAAAGCATCATAATTGCAACCATAAAATCTTCCAGAAACCAGCAAAGAAGCAGAAATAATGTCACAGAAACTTGTGTGAAAAATCTTGCTGATAGCAGGTTATACCATTAGCTTATATCAGACGATGGCTCTGTAAATATCAATACCTAATTCACTGTCATAGACCACAGCAGAAAGGATGGAAAGTGGAGGAGGAGCCTTAGGTCAATTATATTCATCCTGACAGAACCAGATCTTCTCTTCAAGTGAAAAAAATATCAGTACCACAGGTTCTCTACCAATTCTCTTGAATTCTCTTTCAAGGAAGAGAAGGAGAGATTCCAGAAACTATAAAAAGGCTGCTGTCTTCACTGTAAGAAGGTTCAAGTGACCTTTTCAACTGATACTTCCATGTGACAGCTACCAGGAGCACTAATTAATGCCCTATGGTCTTTGTGTGCCTATTAACAATTATTAGCTCACCAGACTCCAGATGATTGCTTTATTTCTATCTATAATAGATTCTGCAATCCAAAGCTTCATCTGAGAACCACTCAAACAACTGTTTGAAAACATCTCTCATAAATGTCAGGCCACTATTCAATTGCATTTGGCATCATTTTAAATGACAGCTAAACCATGCAAGTGGAAACCTGCTCTAAATAACGAGGTAATTGTAAGATGTTGGGTACTTAATTAGAAAATGCTCTTGGTCCTAGATTCTCTTAGTAATGACTACAATTTCACCTGATTATGGACTTTAAATTCAGTCTAACAGACATAGAAATTTTATGAAAAGAACACAAACATGGAGAATGCTCTCATCAATGGACTTCTCAGGAAAAAAATTCTTGTTAAAACATGATGCCTGATGGACTCATCAGATCAGCTGACAAAGCCAACATCATTAATAGACTTCTGTAACCTCTGTAATGCAGTGATATTACTTTGACCTGGAGCATAAAAGAAGTTCCTTTGAAAATATATTATTTCTACTTCCAGTATTTTTAAATACTGTGTTGGACAAGTGGAAAGAAGAAAACTAAATGAAAGGAGAAAGCAGGCTCTTTAATGACAGTACTTCAGATGCTCATGTTGCATACTCAGCTGACATTCTGAAGGTTAACTGAGCACTGACACTGCAAAATATTTAAAAGATGATCCTATACTTAGAATATGGAGATAGATAGCCTACAGAAGGCAAGGTACATTTTTAACAGTAACCAATTAAAAAAAAAAGAGGAAGACCCACTGGGAAAAAGCAGCTTTTTCATGATGTCTTTACTTGGAAAAAAAAAAAAAAACTTCTTAAATAAAATTTCCTTTTTAACATCCCTTTTGAAAGCATGCTGAGAACCACTTAGGTATTTGAGAACAACATAGTACCCAATTCTGAAACTTCATGCTCCTTTCCTAAAACATCCAGTAAAACTGAATTATGCCAAAATCTATTATTCCTCATGTTTATAAATTTTGGAGCAATGAGACAAGTGGGATTTCACTTGGTGCTCTCAGCTCTTCTCTGTTTTCCTGTCTGCCTACATGTCCACATCACACAGTGCTCTTATTGTTCACACAAGTCACTTCAAGTGTCAAGAATACTGTGATGGTTCTTGGATGAGTCAATAAATTTTACTGATTTAAGAGAAGATTGAAACACTGATATAAATGACAGCTTGGAATATAGAGATGATTTCACAATAAAATATAGAAAATATCTCCCTTTGTTATATTATTATCATGCTACTTATATTTGAAAAATAAAATTTAACAAAGGAGCCAGAATTAAAAATATGTTTTAAATTTTTATTTATATGTTTTATTTTGAGCCTGAAGTATCTCCACAAAATTAGCTGTGCCATAGTAGAAGTGAAAAGAAGCAAAACCCCCAATATCATTACATTTTCTGCAACTACCAATGAAGCAGAGTAATAACTTTTATAATTTCAATGTGAATAATGTGAGCCACTTTAATGCCACAGGAAAAATTCATAGGTCTTCCTCACACCCACCTCAAACTGGATTTATTCAGTCTACTGCAGTCAATGATAGAACCCATCTAATTTGGTGCCATGCAATATTCAGATCGCTTTTTAGAATATACCATATCTTATTCATATGGAACTGGTAAAACTCCCTTTTCCTTGGATTTCATATACACACTTGCATTTTCATTTACCTCAGAATATAATCAGAATTCTATTAAAAGAATGCAGAAGATTACTATATTTCAGAGGCACCCACACTCTTTTCAGGAAAGGAACTGGTGCATTTATCCAAAACTTTTTACAAGCTATTTTTAAAGATGCAGAAGTAAAAGGAAAGAAATATAATACTAAGTTAAAAGAGTTAGAGCAAAATGCTAAGTACGAGTTAGTATTTTAAGAAAGAATTGTCAAAATACTTTTAGAAATCAGAAATGTTTGTGGGTTAAGAATTTCTGAACAGAACACTACACCAGTTCTTTTATTCTGTGCATAAGTATCCCCTGCAGTGCCATAGGAACTTTTTGATGTATTTTTCAAAAGGTTTTCAACTCAACCAACCAGGTGGTTTTAGAAACTCAAATTCTTGTGCTGAAGCCCTGTGCCAGCAGTTATCAAAGAATGTGTGGCATGCATCCTAATATTCTTGCTGTGTGATCAGTCTCTTTCTATATTTGTGTGCATATGTATGTGTATTTCCATAGTTGCAGGCCAAATCTTGTGACATTGAAAATGAAATGATGTAGTGTTTTCCTACAGCTATGTACATTGCAATGTCTCACCAACAGAGACTTTCCAAGCAACCATTAACTGGCTTCACCAGAATGGTTTAAAAATCAGTCTTTTCACTTCTAATGGTTTAATAATAATGTGGGTTTTTTTTTTTTTCCAAAAGAGATGTAAAGTTTGGTTTAGTGCTAAAACAGATTAATTCTCTCAGGTTTCTACTTCCACGCCACGGGAGATGTGACTAGGTTAAATATTGCCACGGTTTAAGCCCAGCTGGAAGTTAAGCACCATGCAGCTGCTCACTCAACCCTCCCTCTCTCCCTGGCCCAGATAAATGAGGAGGAGAATAAAAGTAAAACTTGAACGTTGAGATAAGAACAGTTTAATAATTTAAAATAAAGTCAGATACAATCATAATGGTAAATGATAACATTAATGATAGGTAAAAGGGAAAAAATAATTGATGCACAATGCAATTGCTCACCACCCACTGACCAATGCCAGACTCCCCTTTCCCAGATCCCAGAGCAGAACCTCTTCCAGGTAACTCCCAACAGATTTCATATATACATTAATGAAATTATTAAAAGGAAAATATCAAGCAATCTAGTGTTCTCTTACTGAGCTCTTGTAGTTACCTGAGCTTCCAATAAATGTATATACAGCTATTAAAAATGAGAGCTGTGAAATATTAAAGGATACCTTGGTCTTTCAGCTTTATCACTGGATACTGATCATGTTACAGAAAGTAATTATTACAATCTACTTTTAATTGGTTCTAGAATCTAGTCACAGCCAACAATCAACTCTCAAACAACAAATATCTAACTCCTTGACTTCAGTCTGAACAGGAATGGGGATGAAGGAGAGCTCCATGATGCCACATCAAGAGGAGTGCATGTTGTTAAAAGCTTCTTGCTGCTCACTCTCTGCAGATATTGGATAAATTCTGTAATACCTGTGGGATTGAATACACCACCTCTACAAATAGCAGCAACTAGACCAGGCAGATTCCTGGAAAGTCTTTTTCCAGAAAAGGTAAATTCAGCTCCTTGAATTGCCTCAAAAATGGCTCTCAGTGAAACTACACTACAATACCTGTCTTTGCTCTTGAAATTTTGACTGCTGACGGCTAAGGCTAAGCATCTGGGATCAAAATTTACTGCTACACCCATGTATTGCTCTGTACCAACTCTGTCTTTGCAATTTCATCAGTTAATAAAAAAATTCAGTATTTGATTTTATTAATTTTTTTTAATTTTTAGCTCATCTAAAGTTAGGCAATTAGAAAGGGCTTCTTCACTTCCAAAGCTACAGATATTTGAGGTGCTAGAAGATAGCACTTTATTGCTCTAAAAGCTGACAGAAGAGTACTCAGTATCCAAACCTCTATGAATAAGATACCTTCCCCCCTCTCCTCGTTCATGCTTATATCCTTTTGTATAAAGAATAGTATAAAGTTTCTACTAATAAACATATTTTTTAAAAACTAGTCCTCTGCATTTCAATACATGTAAAATGTTATCAAGTGTATTACATACAGGTATATGGGGTAAAGTGGGCAGAGTCAATGCATCATTTTTGGCAACATGAAAACTTGTAAAGATTATATTGTATGCTTCATTTCATAACTGGTTTGAACTATTACTATTAAGTATTCTCAGGTGAGAAAGACAAAAACCACACACTAGAGAATAAAGCCTTTCACCTATAACTGCAAATAACACTGCTTGATCCTATTCACCTGCCAGCCATGTGGGCTTTTTTGAGGCAATCGTCTTTATGAGTTCTACCTCTTGCCAAAGTTCTCTGAGTAAATTTTTTCCACCATTGTAAGATATGTTGTCCTTTCACACTAGTGACAAAATCTGCATGCATGTGGCTGAAATTTAGTGCAGGCATATGTGGCTGACTTAGGGAAATTACTTCTAACACATAGAGAAATCCACTCTCCACTATCAACATTGTCTTTCTGCTTAAAGTCAGCTCTTAAGAGCTGCGAAAGGCAGTTTAAAAGCCTCTATTTGGTGTAAGAGTAATGATTTCTCAATAGATAATAATTTCTATGAGGGTGTGCTCCAGAACCAGGATGAGTAATTAGAAACAAAAAACAACCATTGTTCAGCCTCCTCCCAGTGCTCTTATCTGTGTGCCACCACTGCTGCTTACAATGCAGCATGGAACAAATATGGGAAAATCTGGTACAAACCATGACTGATGCAATTCTCAAGAAAGAAAAATCTAAGTATGGATTGCAGAAAGTACTAGGCAGGCTTATGAGGAAGTGTAGGCAGAAATAAAAAAATGAAAATTGTGTGCAAGACTGTCTGGACAACTAAGTATCCTAAAGTTTAAAAACATATTAGCCTAGCAAAAGAGAAAAATCTCAAGTAGGATTTAGTTAGAAATTTTAGTGGTTAAATTCTATTTAGAGTGGGAGAGAAGCAGTCCATAGCCAGTCCACCTTACAGTTTCCCCTAGCTTAGCACCAGTCCTGATGAGTGCTTACACAAAATGACCAGACACTTGGAGGAGGTGACTGTCCTGCTCTGCGCTCTGCTCACCCTTAGTGCTGCATGCAGGTGGCTCCAGCAATAAAAAGGGACATAAAACTATCAGAGAGCATCCAAAGGAGGCCATGAGGACAGTGAAGGCTCTGAAGGGGAAGGTGTGCAAGGAGCTGCTGAGGTCACTTATTCTGTTCAGCCTGGAGAAGAGGAGATTGAAGGGAGACTTCACTGCAGCCAAAACTCCTTGTGAGGGGAAGAGGAGGGACAGGCACTGATCTCTGTGGTAGCCAGTGACAGGACCTGAGGGAATGGCCTGAAGCTGTGCCAGGGGAGGTTCAGGTTGGGTACTGGGAAATGGTTCTTCCCCCAGAGGGTGGTTGGGCTGGGTGGAACAGGCTCCCCAGGGCAGTGGTCACAGCACTAAACCTGACAGAGCTCAACAAGCATTTGGACAACACTCTCAGGCACATCGTGCAATTCTTGGAGTGTCCCATGTAGGGCCAGGAGTTGGACTCTGATGAAAGAAGATGGACTCTTCAGTGTGAGGGTGGTGAGGCACTGAAACTGTTTGCCCAGGGAACTTGTGGACAACCCATCCGTGGAGCTGTTCCATGCTGGACAGAGCTCTCAGCAGCCAGGTTTAGTGAAAGGTCTCCCTGTCCACAGCAGGGTGGCCGGATGTAGATGATCTTTAAGGTCATTTCCAACCCAGGCCATTCTATGATTCTGTGATCCCTTTGGGTCCCTTCAAACTCAGGATATTCTATTACTCTAGGAATGATTCAGTTCAAATATTACGGCATACCGTGTAACGTGTGCTCTGAAACCAACCCAAAAATTTTAAATAAGTATCAAAAAAGGCAGCACATATGTACATACATGAAAGACACTGTAAAAAGTGAGGTGAAAATTATGAATCCTGCTTTCCTATTAACATGCAACATGAATCAATGTACAATTCACAGCCATTTAGAAGTGGTTCAGGATCATCTCATTATTTTTTACCTTGCTCTTTTGGTATTCTAAAGAATGAACCATGCACACACTAAGAATTCTCAGTGTAAAAAACAAGCTATTGAAAACCAATCTTTCAATATTTATGTTTCACTATTAAGCCACAAAAGACTGTAAAAACGCACATACATCAACGGTAAAAATAGGAGTATGCAAAATAATTCTGAATTATATTAACCTCTTTCCAGAGTGCACAAAAGGTCCTAAGACATATTTCAATCTTATTTATATAGCAGAATATTAAAAAAAAAAAGAAAAATAAAAGTCATGCTTATTTGGTCTCCCTTCACTAGATGGATCTCACAGCTGTGTAATTTTTTCAACTATCAGTGTTGAAGCTTTATTTTTACCTAGGTGATTTGAAATATAAGACATGTGATCTATAAATATGGCTATGCACAGTAAACATCAGTTCAGGTTTTACATCAGTAACACAAAACTGAAGAAACAGATGTGAGGATGCACAAATATGTCTGCATGTCTACAGACTACTAATAAAGGTAGACAGTGTTACACTGGGGTTTAACTGTTGGCAGCTTTTATTTAATTACAGACAGCAAATTTCATGCCATGCTTAATCCATCTCATGGTGGACTACTCCACAATGTCCATCCACAAATGTACCTCAAATGTGCATCAGGTGTAACAAACAGGTGGTCCCATTAGACTGCTGATCTACAGAAAAACTAATCATGTTTCCTTTTGGATTGTCTGTGGGTCCAGCTCAGTGTGTGCCACTTTCTCTGTATCAGGAACTCAGCCACAGACTCAAGAAGCAAGCAGAACTGCATTTAGAAGAAAAATGCTTTTATTTTGGATCTACCACCATGGGAAATTATATCCCTAGCAAGAATGAACTAGGCCAAATGTGGTCACAGAAGTACAAGGCAGTAAATCACATGAACATGGGATCAACAGCAATGATGTGCTAATGCACCCTGTGCTCACAGCATTATCCACTGAAATGCAATTCACCAAACCAGGCATTAGAACAACGTCATCCCTGTGCTTCAGGACCACACAGACTTACAGCCTTTCCTTTCTGAAATCAAGTGTAAACCACATTATTTAGGTAATACTAGCTGGACTTAATTCTCCCATGAGTGCCTAACTTGATCCAGTTCTTACCCTGCTTATGCCTTACTGCCAGAACTTGTAAGAGATTTTGGTTTTTTTAGCATGAGTACCTAAAATGTATGTTTTGAACTGTTAATATCAATAAACTAGAACAAAATACCACATTACTGTCAGCCCCCAACTGTCTAGATTTAAGTCAGTATACTCATGGGAGAGGCTTTATGGAATAATCAATACAGAAGTAAAAAAGACAGCACAGCATCCTCTCTAAAGGAGAGAACAGAGGGCACACAGCAATTTAAAAACCATGCCAATACAAGAAAGGAAAAAATAAAGTGGAAAAGGAAATCCAAAACATATCCTCCTAACAGAGTTCCCAGCAGAGTAGAACACAAATCCATAAAATATAATTTTTGGTATCCAGCTGAGATGCAGTAGCAACTCTCTCTAAGCACTCACTGCTCTGCATCAGATAGGTACTGAACAAATACAGCTGTTCAAAATAATCCACACTGTGAATTGTGTTCTGCACTATAATCTGGTCTGTTCTGCTGCAGGAATAACCAACAAGTCTTACTCCCAATCTAGGCAGGTTATCCTCTAAAAGCAGACTTATTCCCCTCTTAACAAAGGGCACTGCAACTCTTTAACTTTCTCTCTTGCACATCCCATTATTCTGATCAGAGCTGTTCCCAGCTCCAACCTCTGCCCGCTACCTAGGCACTAACAAAGTGCACACAAACCACAGTGCTGCTACTGTCCCCCTCAAAAATGGAAAGGTCAGAAAATAACTCCTGGAACATCCACACAAAACAGATCTGTGAAATGACACAGAAGCTCATAAAGCTACTCAGGTTACAGAAATACAGAAAGGTGGTTATAATCATCAAAACCATCTAACATCTGTAATCATCTAGCATCCAACTAACATCTACTTCATTTACATTGAAGTAAAATAACAGGCTTCAAAAACGTTAGATTTGCTAACACATACTGTAGTGGCCTTAGCTTGTTTTGTACTTGCAGTGTTGAAAAAAGGAAGGTCATGATGAGCTGTCAGAACCTAACAGCACACAGGCACGGGAGTGCTGCATCAGAGGCCTCATCCTTACTCCAATTAAATTGTGACACAGCAACATCGATTTTAATAGGCTCAGGGTGGGATCTCTGTTGGAGTTTCTGTCACCATTGACCCAAATTAGAACTCAGCTGCTTTGCTTGAAGCAAAAAAAGCTGGTGTTCACTAGTCCCTGAAGCCCTTCTCTTCACTGTAATGCATTTTTCAGGAACATTTTCTGTGTAAATATATCTTTTGTTCAACCTGTACTCTTTTTCAGCAGTCTTTAAAAGATCAATAAATTTTCTGTAGCATATAATGACAATGTCCTCGTGAACTTTTTAAAAATTTTAAGTCTTACATATTAAAAATATTCTTCAGGATTTAAACATCTATCATAAATTACTAGAGGAGAACCCAATTTTTAAAATAAACACAAAATCAAGACATTACAGTCTAAGCATACTTCAACGTAATTTCTCCAGAGTTAAGCTTTCAATACATGCAACACCTACACAAGTTGGGTGAGTTAGGAAAAACCACAGTACTTACTCCTCTGGTTTTGGCCATACGTCTAAACAATCATTACCAGTTTTTGTCATTTAAAGATCTAAACTCCTGAGGAGGCACAATGGAAATATCCAGTACTTAAATGTAATCAGCACTCAAGTACGGATTTAACAAACTGTATTTCAATGATTTGAGGTCCCAGTACAATGAACAAACAAAATGAAATTATTAACGGAGTTTTTCACAGTTATTTGTTAATTAACCATTGTATTCAGAGACGAAAACTAGTGCCACAGGACATTACCAGAATACTATATCTGATGCATATGCATAGTTTTTTTTCATAGATTCCTTGTGGCAGTGCTACCTTTTCAAATCCTGCTCATGTTTCATATCACTGCACATCAATGCACAACTACAATTGTGCTATTCTTTGTACATACTAAGGGACATAGATAAAGTCTATACAGTAATCTTCTGGTATTTTTTAATATTACAAATTGTAGAAGGAAAAACCCCACTGTGATCATTGAACCATGTCGTGATCCTTCCTAGGAAATCTCTACAGAGATAAAGATAACACAGACTGACCTTTAGAAATCAGATGAGGGACACAGCTATCATAACAATGGTAGCTGAGTTCAAATGCTCAGTCTACAGAGAAAAGGAATAGAGCATACTCTACAATTTTTTTTTATTTCTTTATTTATTTAATCCAAGTGGAAATGGTTTTTTCAAATCTCCACTTGAAAGCTGGAGGCAAAAGCAAAGATAAATATGGCCAATGACTTCACTGGACATAGCATTTTTTTTTATTTTTTTGAAATGTAAATTAAAAGACACTTCCAAGATCCCCATTCAAATTAGGAGATCACTGTTGTACTAACGTACACAAGGTTTCATCATTGCCAACAGCAACTTAGATGATATTTTTACTTAAACGTTATGCTGGATACCAAAACCAGGCAGCAGAAGCATGGGATTCTGCCTTCTATGCACTTTCAGAGACAGGATGACACGACAGCATGTGTAGAAACTCTGCCTACCTGCTTTTTAAAGCAAAAAGTGTAATGGAAAAAGCAGTTGTGTTTTTGATTTTTCAGGAGTAATTGTTCTCCCTATGAGCTGATACCCTGAAAAATGGAAAAAAAACATACATTTGGCAATCTGTGCAATTTTCATATGGACTGACCAGGAGTGGGGCATAAGCAATCATATAAATGCCTTTGTAGTACATTCACAGCCAGTCAGAATGAGGATATTGATAAACAAATTCTTGCATCCATACTATTTGATTCTGAGTGATGTTGAGCATGTGCATGCAATGAATAAAACCTTACAAAATGGATATAAGAAATAAAAAGAAACTAGTAAAATGGCAGAAAAATGCCATAAAATACCAGGAAAAAAAAATAATTTCCTGTAAATATGCAAAAGCATCTAATAATTACAATCTCTTTTTTGTTAATATGTATTACTGCACATTAGAAATGCTTCATCTTGTCTTAACTATGATTATATTGACTATTTCTGATTTAAAATTTAAAAGGTACACACAAGTCTCAACCTTTTACCTTTATTAATAAGGAAGTTTAGCTTACAGCAGTGAAAACATTTTTTTATGCATGTCCATCAGCATATTTACAGGTGCCTAAATATAAGCAGCTCAATGGCTTTTTTTCATAGTGCCATCAAATTCTTCTTTCAGCAGCAAGTATTCAGTACCTCAAAAATTTAATAACTATAAGATATCTGAATTTGGAGTTGGAAATAACAGTCATATTGAAATATTTCATTATTCTATTTAGAAGCATGCCTTTGAATCAAGTTTCCAATTTGCTAACTGAAATGCTATAGATAGACCATGAGTGAAATGCTACTGGTTGACACATGAATGACTGGATATAAAGGAACCCTTTTGAGAGACCAAAAGGAGATTGCTTTCTTGAACAAAAAGAAGTATCATTTTTATAGAGCAGGGAAGTTACTACAAGTTTTAAGAACCTTCATCAGTGAGAGATATATCTGTTTAGACAGCACATGTGAATGCCTTCAGGAGAAAAGATTAAAAAATCCATCTAAAATGATACACCTGCAAGGTCATTTGGTTAAGCATTTCTATTTCCCTTCTGTCCTTTTTCCTGCAATAACGACATCATGGGGTTTGAAAGAAGTCAGAGTGACCTATGTAATGGAGAAATACTGTAGAAAAAATGGCTATACTTCTTTTTTTCATTTCTTTATCAGATGTCCCTTGCACACCCATAAAGGAATTTACGGGTGTCTCCCAGTGCTCCACAGCATTTATGAATACATAAACAATGTATTTAAGATCTGAGTAGATGATCTGAAATGAGCTAAAATTAAGCATAAAGCAGGAAAAAAATTGCATCTCATGTTACTGTGATGCTGAAGAGGCCTCTTGGTGATCTCAGGCATTTTGCACATTATTAAATTTGAGGATGTTTTGTCAATAGTGTTTGCAGATAACATAGAAGCATGGTGGAAGGACTGTGTTTCAAAAAATTAAACTAATATTGCTCCATGAACATTGCAAATACTGAATTTTCACTGGAGAAAATGTGTTGGGATTTTTTTCCCTCAGGTCAGGCAACAAAATCCTATAGGCAAACAAAGTCCTATAGGAAGACTTACCTTCACCTCATAGATTTTGCTGGAGCTATGTCAATCCATGCAATCTAATGATCTGGGTTTTTCCCCCTATGTTGAAAGAGCTTGCAGATTAAAAAAATTGCTTTTAGCCTCGAATTATATTTTTGGGGTAGACCTTATCTCTTCTGCCAAACATTTCATCACATTGTTATAATGTTTTGTAAGGCTGCCAAATTCACACCGAAATGAAGATCAGACAACCCTCAGACAATTAAGCATTCCTTGAAATATCATTAAATAAATTATCTTAATTGACTTTGAGATAAATATAGGACAAAAACCCACAAATTAATAGCAGAAAAGTTTCAGGTATCAGGCTCTTGCTATTTCTCCTGTTCACTCTTCATCAGAATGAAAGAAGTTAAAAAGTAGCTTAAGTGCCTTTATTAAAAAGCCCCAAGCCTTCCATATTCTTTCTGTGATCCTGAATGGCTGGTAAAGGGGTTTGTTAGTTAACAGGTATGAACCCCTTAATGAAAATTTTAAAGAAAAAAAAAACCAGAAAAAAATAAAAGTTTTGAAAATGTCAGTAAGAAAAATCAACATACAATGGCCATTATATGGAACACAAGGGTTAGAGAAAAGGGTTAGAGAAAAGGGTTAGAGAAAACTGGATTTTGTTGGCACTATGTACAGAGCAGAGAACTAAGAGCTGATTAAGTAAATTAATCACTTATGCAACCAAGTGGAACTTTTAACTATGGAGCAATAAAAACACCTCATATAAAGGGCAAAGGCATTCAGGATGTCCACTAATTCAAAAGACTGTTAATCTTCAAACTTGATAGTCAGAATGAACCTCCCCTCTTTAAACCCTGAGGGTTAGATATAGCTCATATGAACTGCTGAAATGAGAAAATGCAAGGCATGTATTAAATATCCCAGAGGCAGCAGTACTCAGTCCTCCAACAGCCATTCAGACTGGCTCTTTATACCTGAATGCTCCAGTGAACTCTTTGTGTTTGCTATACTAGATGGTATTTTAACCATGACATCAACAACTATATATCATCCCTTTTTTACTCGTCTTAGGTGGACCCTGCAATCAATTTTCTGCAATCAATACAGATTAATCTGTAAGCCTTCTTTTTCTAAAACCGCTTTCATTCTCTTCAGGAAGCAAAAGTTGTTTTTAAAAACCTCGTCTATACTAAAACTAAGAAAAACTGAAAACTTGCACTTTAGATCAGAAAAAAAAACCCCAAAGAAATAAACCAACCAACTGAAAAAAAGGCAACAACCAGCCAAAAAAAAAAGAAAAACCAACCCCCCCCCCCAAATAAAACCAAACACAAACACCTCAAAAAAATATCCTACCAAAACTAACAAAAAATATTTATAGAGGGAAATACAAGCACTGAGTTCAAGATAATATTTAGTTACCAAAACAAGGGAGCAGCAAAGGTAGCTCGCTGAGTTTCCATTGAATATGTGCACTTCTACATGGGACTAATCTATGCCTCTTTTATAGTCAGAGAGCAGCAAAAATTTATGGGATGCAAATGATCAAAGCAATTTCAGATTTTATCAGCATCAGAGAAATTATACCCATTATTCATGTATACCTTTGACTCCTTTTTCTATCAATTGATTTAAAGGGAGCTTGGATGAATAGCTCCAATTCAGATGTCTTTGTTGCAGGGAACAGCTCTGCTCCTTAGGCTTCACAGCAGCTTGTCTTTCCAGTCCAGCAATTAAACTCAGTAGCAATGTACAACAACACTTAGTTAAGGAAATTTTTATTCCATTTCAATAGGACTTTGACATCAATGGGTCTTAGTGCAATCAAACTTCAGGACCACTAACTTTATCAGCTCCCAGATCTGTTCAGGGCCATACACAAACAGAAACCAAGAGAATAATATTCAAATACAGCAGAGTGTTAAGAACAAAAAAACTGAAGCACAACCTTTATATCAGGTGTTACCTATCACTTAAATGGGCTAAAGGGAAGTTTTGTATATACTTTTAAGGGCAAATGAAAGGATATAAATATAGAGGGCATAATGACCAGAGGTTCTTGTTCATAACCCTCAGATAAAGAAATTCTTTAAATATTCAAATTCTGATTGCACTAATCCTACTGAATTCTAATATGTTAAAAACATTTAGGCTTATAGATATTTACTGATGTAATTTACAACTATTAAGCAAATTTATGTCTTAATGCAACCAGTTTTCACAGCTGTTTTAACAGTAGTCAAATCTTAGGAGACAGAAAAATTTAAAAATGCCCTAGAAATCTATGAAGAGGTGGTTGCTATTTTATCCTATATGAAAAGAAAAACAACCTACAATTACTTAAATATAAAAATATAAAACCTTAAAGATTTCAAGAGTAGAGAGAGGCAGTTCCTACATATTTTTTTTGCTTAAATTCATCTCCAGCTCATATAAGTATCAGTGATACTTCCCTCATTAACTTCACAGGAGATACTACATCCCCTGTAATGCAAAGCTTTCTGTACAAATAAATTAATATTGCCAAAAAAAAAAGATGAAGATGTGTCATTGTCTAAATACAGCATAACACAGGCTCCTGCATCTCATCCTTTAACTCTTACCCCAGCTATTTCTGTAAAAACCGCTTTGTAAAATAGATGGGAGAAAAATTGTGGTGATAGTAAATTTCTCATCACTCGATATACATAGATGTACATCTCTATGCTTTAATGAAACAAAAAAACCACCAAAATTCTCAGCAAAATAGGGTGTGATCATAAATATCAATGTAAAGTAATCTTTCAGTTTTAGCATCAGCTGAAGATGCTATTTTAAAATGTTATTTACCATCCAAATAAGAATTGGTATGGAGTCCAAAGATTATCACTGGATTTTGGGAAATTTTTCATTATGATCTGAAAATATATGTGAAAGAAAATCAAACTGAATAATGATGGACAAAACAGAATAAAATGGCCAATTGCAACATGCTGTGCTGAGGCCAAATCCTTCCCTGCAACAATCCACTTGCCATTACTCATGGACTGAGAAGGGAACCATGAACAGAGATTTTTGAAACCCAAAACTGGCTGAAGCTGCTGCACTCAGCACAACTGCCACAACATCCCATATCTAATCTGATGCAAACATTAATCAAAAGGGGGCTTGTAAGAAAGGTGGAATGAGACTTTTCACCAAGGCCTGTAGTGACAGGACAAGAGGTAATGGCTTCAAATGGAAAAAGGGTAGATTTAGACTGATATAAGGAAGAAATTTGTTTTTAATGAGGGTTGTGAGACAGTGCAACAAGTTGGCCAGAGAAGTCATGGATACTCCACCCTACAGGTGTTCAAGGCCAGGGTGGATGGGGCTTTGAGCAACTTCATCTACTGGAAAGTGTCCTTGCCCATGGCAGGGGCGTTGGAACTAGATGGTCTTAAGAAGTCCCTTTGAGCCCAAACCAAACTCTGTGATTCTACAGCACTGCAGAGCACGTGATCCTTCAGGAAACAATAACTGATGGGAATCAAAACTGCCAAAACACCCAGAAGGTAAAGCTTGATTTTAAAAAGCATTACCTTAAACGAAACCTAGCTTCATTTTAAAATAAGATTGGAGTGTTCTTGATGGCTAAATTAGATTTTCAGTGAAATCTCTGTAAATTTTCATAGTCTACCACTGATGCACTTCACAGTTCTTGATAAGATGATCAATCCTTTCTTTATGACCACAATAATAACATTTTGGAAGTAATGCTACTCCTAAATTTAGGAAAAACATAAAAATATTCTCTCTCAACCCATGATTTATCTTTTTTTCTACCTTTGATTCTTCCATGTTTATGAGAGAGTAACACTACCTAACTTCTCAAGTTTCTTTCTTTCATTTCAAAATTATGTCCAGGGTATAGCACTGCCCTGCAAAAAAAAGTGTAGCAAATGACATTCATGCAGTTGACTTAATATTCCTCACATAAACATTACATGCAGATGACTCTTCTTTTTCCTCAAGAGAAAGGTTTGTGTTTCAGACTACCAAAATATCTTTTCAACGATGTTTATTTATATATCCCTAACTTTTCAATAAATATGTGATCCTATATGAATTCTTCATAGGTCATTTACTGGAAGCAGACCAAGGTCTTCCTTTTCTTGTGTGATTTCGTAGTAGACTGCCTTTTCCATGGACACTCTGGGAGATGAGAAAGCTATTTCCTCACTGTGTTGGGCAAGTGAAGCCTACGGCCCATCCTGCAGAGAGCCAAGGAAAGATTGAAGCTCACATAGCCAGGAAACACAGACTGCCCCATGACATTCCAGGAATCCTTTGAGTGCTAACTGTGCAGTGCAGCAGCATTCACAAACAGCCAGCTTTTTTTACCCAACATCACCCAAAACCACGAGTGGTGAGGTTTAACCCCAGCTGGCAAGTGAGTAACCACAGAGCAGCTCCTTCACTCCCTTCAGCCCTCCATCATGGGAGAACTGGAAAGGAAAACTCAGGGGTCGAGGCTCAATAATCGAAGCAAAGTCAACTATACTTCCAATAATAACAGCAACGTTAGTAAATGTAATGGGAAGTGGACAGAAGGAGGAATAAAACTGAAGCCGAACAACTGCAGCACACCACAACTGCTCCCCACCCACGGAGCGATGCCCAGCCTGACCCCGAGCAGGGACTGGCTCCCTTCCTGGTAACTCCCCCAGTTTTTATTCTGGCCATGACATTCTATGGAATATGCCTTTGGTAAGTTATGGAGGCTGAGAAGCTTCACATTATAGTCTTGGCAACATAAAAGTAAAATAATCGGGTCAGTAAAACAACATAGTTTAACCTAATTTTTAAAGCACCTGCATCTTTTGTATGACACTGAACAAGTTCCTTCACAAAAAAAATCACTGTTTTCCATCATAAAACAGCCATTTTTGTAGGGCTTCCTTTGTCACCTAGAAACAATCATGTTTTTTAATTTTAATTTCATTTATTTAATATTTATTAACTCACAACAGCTTTCCAAATAACTCCGATAAGAATATTTGTATGTTGAATAACAAAGTTATAGAAACTAAAACAGGCCCACTGGAAAACAGGTGGTCCAAATTTTATTCATCACTCTGGGACACAACTAAAACTCAAGAGAAAAACAGAACAAAATTAAGGAAAGCAGACACAAATTCTTCCAAATTTACTTTCTTTGCTAGTGTAAAATCTAAAGCAATGATGATAAATATATAACCCAAATTCTTTTCTCATTTTTTCTGTACAAACTGGTAGAATAAATATTCCTTCCATTTTTTAAACCTACAGAGTATGCTATACATTATGCAAGTGTTTTACATTATAAAAAAATTACCACACATATTGGATTCTGTTTTATAGCCTTGTCGTTGTTTAGTCTGTACAGCTAATAGTTCTCTAATATTTCTCTCTCACTTAATAAAAAACTTAATCCCAAAGATTTCCTTTTATTTTTAAGCAGGACATTTCAAAATTGTATATGACACCTGAGCAACAGCTATCCACAAAATTTCACTTCATTTTACTGTTCATAATAACCCTATTTCTAGCTGGTTTATATTCATATGCATTTAAACACATTTTTACCAACAAATGTACTGTACTTGCAATACTCTCCATCAGAAAGCTTCCTCACTGTACCAAATTTTTCAATAAAAACAGAAGTATGACATTAAAAAATTCAAACAGGCTCCAGCTAATGAGGCCAAGTCCAAGAGCAAAATCTGTGGCTTGGTTTTTATTCACTGCTATTTGGAATCTATATTAATGCAGATTTTTTCCCCTTTACATCTTTTGATTACTGAGAATTTTGCTTCCCACTGTTTCAGACAATGGAGGCTTAGAGAGCAGAAACAGTTTAAAGGGGTGGTGCCCATTTAACTACCACTTTTCAGCCCTAAAAGCACACACTGGCTTTTCTCTTCGTTTGGACAAAAAGACAAGGAGGCTAATTGAAAACTCTTATCTTGGCCTGTTTCTGCTGCTTTATCTCATTTAAGTACAAAACACAGTTCAATGCAGGAATCACTTCATAAAATTCTAGTCTCTGAATACAGTTATACTTAATGACAATTCTTTGATCTGGCCTTCAACATCTACTACTCCAGTTAAAAATGAACCCTTTAATTTGGCACACAATGAATCTTTAACTGCAGTTGTATTTTAAAAACAGAGCATTAATGGAACTTCATTTCTAACTATGCCGTTATTACTGCCTTCCTTAAAACTCCTCTTCTCCTACAACAATTCAGAATCTATATACTTTTGGGTGCAGAGTGACTCATTTTTCTTTCAAATTTATAATGAATAGTCTACAATTTACAAGATATTTCTGCAATGAAATCCATACTTTTTCTTTTTTTTTTTTTTTTTTGTGATAGTTTGATACTTTCATATGTCATTTTTCCCCCATAGTATCCCTACTAATCCCATTCTATCCTGCAAGGATGTGAGATGAATCTATTCAGCATTCAAACCAGTAGTGTAGGTCAAGTCCACGAATAAATTCAATAGCACGGAATAGAAAAGGTAAATTCTCTTTCCCTTGACAACATCAAGTATTTTCAAAGATTTGTATGTATGAGAAGGAAAAAAATGAAGTAACTGCAATACTCTATTTTCAGTGAATAAAATATTGCAGGTTTTCCTTTCCAATGGGCAAAGAAATTAACTTGGATTTTTTTAGTAAATGAAAGTGAAATCACTTAATAATAAATTACTCATTTACAAAAGTATCTTGAATTTGTTTTGAGCAGATTTTCTTTGCTGCATAAGAAAATTACTAAATTTTTTATTCACAGTATTGCTGTATTTATACTTGACCAATTTTACTTTGTTGTTACTCTACAGGATACTTTGTCATGCTTAGTAAATCCTGTTGGAATTAATGGAATAGGACCTTGTGAGAAGTCAGTGCAAAAGGATAGTTACTAAAATGTTAGACTGCTACTGAATCTCATACTTGTTCCAATCCCTGCTGAAGTTCAGGCCTTAAACCTTCTTGTATCTACTTGTACTTCTCCAAACTAAGAGCATTACATGCACACTCCTCCTGGACTCTGAGCTTTCTGTGGATGCCATGAAGCTCACACCACATGAGAATTCCCCAAGTGTTAATAAAGTGCCATTGAAGCCTCCATGCAGGTTGTTAAGACTTTCCTTGATAGATGATAGGAAACAAAGCTGGCTTGTATAAATATATACAGTACTACTCAGAGGTTGTACTTGACAATAAAAGTAAATTCATCTAGGGACTATGTGTCATTCAATACCTATTGCCAGAGAGCTAAAGAACATTTATGACAGGAAATTCTTAAGGAAACTCAGGAACACACATATATATAATCATGTAATATACTGCACATTACAATGGGAATTCTATAAGGTTTTCAAATAGAAGAGGTATATGAGATCATAGCTGAAAACAATCACCAAATGCCAAGATATTTTTAGCTTAATGACTAAGTTGTGACTGAAAAAAGAGCACCTTAAAATACTGTTTTATCCTGAAAACAAGACGTGGTTGCCATAAATACACCTGATTTGCCACAAATCAAGGCAAAAAGAGAGATTTTTCTGCATTTTTAGAGTGTGCTGCTTTTATTCTCATGTGTTTACATGTATGCACACAAAGTAATTATGAGAAACAATATTCAGTGTTCAAAGTGTCAGTCTGGGCACTTGAAACTACAGTTTCCTTTTCAGAAATCACAGTAAGTGACTCAACTCCCTATACAAAATGGTACTTCCCCCAGAAGTCATGAGGTTTGCTATATTACCTCCTTTTTCTAATCCCCAGTTCATTAATACCCTCTCTATTTTCCATACTGTCATTCTTTGTGAATGACAGTATGTCATTCTCATACTCTCCATACTCTTCCATTGCGTTCTCCTACACTCTAATGTGTAAATGCCCTCATCATCTCCCCTCCTGTACCATTCCTATCAGGTGTACCTCATTCTCGGTGCACCATCTCACCCTCTTGCAGGCGCACAAGGAATGTCCTCCTCCTCTCACCTGGGGCATCAATAGACTCTGAACTGAAATCCTCAGCACTGAATCTCTTAGTCGGAGCTACATATACTGTCAAGCTCTCCCAGATATTCTTTTAGTAATTAAAAGAATAAAGATGGACCCTGACAATTAGTTCAAGAATGGCAAAATAACACAATGGGTCAGGCTGATTAAAGATCTTGGGGTCTTCTCCCCCTCCCTGAGTTCTTGATCACTCAAGAAAGAATTTTTCTAAGCAAAAATACTTTGTGTATGTATATAGTCTATAATACTTTCAGTGACTCTGGAGGAGAGATATGCCATTTTGATATGGAATATCACTTTAGTTGGGTTTATACAAAAGTCCAAGTACAAATAGTTTCCAATAGTTTCCTGTAGTGTATTTACTCTGAAAGTAAGGTGGTTTTGTGAAGAATCAGGCTTATAGCTCAACTCTTCTCACAAAATGATTTTGGGAAAAAAAAAACTCAAAAAAGTCTAAGAAAAGCTAAAAAACAAAGCAAACATTAAAACAGAAAAAGTTATTGGAAGAAAAATTTAAACTGTATTCTTACACTGAGCTTCCCAAGACTCTTACACAAAATAGTATCAAGACAACAAATGTTTGTAAAAAAAATTCATTTTAACAGAAGTAGCTTTAATACAAGATAAATCTACTGAATACTCTTAAAAAAAAAAAACCCACCACCAAAAAACTAATGCTAAACTGTGTTTCAAAACAATAATTTCTATCTCCTTTATTATTTAATGCTGGAGTTTTTTGCTATTTCTGATCTTCCAAACTTATCTCTAAACTCCCTCAAATCTAAAGGCATATTTAGCTATGCTTTGAAATCAAGAATTATTCAACAGTTTCCTTGTTGAATCACTAATCCTTAATTATCATATTTATCATTTATCAGTTATCCATAATCATCAATTATCCATAATCATAAATTATGTTTCCTTTCTTAGTTTCACTTATTTTGTGTGTTTTTACATTACAGCATTATCTCCCTTGACTAGTGTGAACAGTACACTGCTCCTTGACCATCTTATAAAATTTCTTGCCCATTCTCCACTAAAATTTCTATTTCCAAGGTCCAGCCTCTGTAGCTCTGTTTAGGAAGTAATCCTGTTAGACTGATAGGATTATATTACAGTCTTTGTACTATACTACAGTCACTGCAGTTCTTCCCTGCACAGCCTCCAAAGCAGCCACAGAAGCACTAAATGGAGCTTCCATGTGGTGCCTGTAGCTCTGCTTCCCATTCCCAGAAGTCCTGCCAGGTCTGCATTTCATGCATAGATTTCTTCTTTCCCCTCAAGAGTAAGTCCCTAATTCCCAGTATGGAGTGGATTTCTGCCCATTTAGCTCAGCTGCTCCATCATGGTTCATGGGCTAGAACTACTGTTGAATATTTTCTGTATTAGACTGCATTTAGCACCTGTGGGTTCTTGCAGCAGTAGTAATAAAATCCTTTCAAGGCTGCTAAAACTGAAACGGTGTCATCCAACACTGAAACTCTTGTCCAACTGAAGCAGCAAAAAAATATTAAGTTAATTTTGATACAGAAGTAAATATGTCTGCATCTCATAAATATACAGAACAAGCAGAGAGAAAATTGTAATATTTTAAGAATCTAACAGGCACCACTAAGGAGCAAAGAGGTTCCAAATTTTATAATGTTACTCTTTCCAGTTGAGCACAATCTGCTACATTGCCAGCCTGCTAAACTATACTTATGAAGCTATCAGTTTCACAGTGCCTGAAAGACCAGTTAAAAGACTCGAGTAAAGATTTTGTAAGTGTGGTTCTATCTATAGCAAAACAAAGTACTATGCTGCTACTACAGTTATCGACTGAAAACACAAAAATCTACATTCAAAGTTAGCAGAATTAAAGTAGGGGAAAAAACCCCAAAAACTAAGACCCCAAAAAGCCAGAGAATGGCATTTTATCCATACACATTCACAGAAATTGCTGGTTATTCCAGTAACCTGGAGCTATGCTCCAGGCAATATCACAGGCGCTAGACAACAAAATCACTTTGGGATTCCTACTGACACAGAAGATGTTCTCATAAGACAGGCTTTTGATTTGAGAATTTAGCAGTATTTGGTACAACAGCCATGAATCTCATTCTGTAGCAAGACTGAATCTGCTCTGCTTAGGGACCCCCACATGTATTATTGAATTGCACCAAGGAGGAATTGCCAGACAGTTTCCAGCACGGTGACAGAGGCACAGTTTGCTGTGTTGTATCTTTTTTTAAATGAGTCTAACATTTTTAAATGCTTTTGTTTCTATTACACATTCATTGGCTTAAATATGCTTAGACTTTCCATGTGACTATGTAAACTTGGGGGTTAACAACCCAAACACACAACCCTTATTCTATCAAGTAAGATGGAAAGAAACAAGCACACCTTAAATCTAGTTATCTCTTTCATTTTACACAGTTCTTATAACTAGAGTACATCTCAGAGCCCCTCTGCTCTCCTTCATATCCTAGAGAACTCCTATTATTTCAGTCCAACGTGCTATCTTAAGTTTACATGTGGCCTAAAACCTTTTGGGAAAAGACACAATTGCTTTTGTTCTGTGAACTAATCAAAAAAACTGGGTGCAGATGAAAAGAAGCAGTACATATAATTTATCCTTTTGTGCCAATCCTTCAAGTATTATTCATTCAATTTTTTATAACTTCAGAACTCAATGAACAGCATCATGCAGTGTTTATAAAGTATAAGGGATGCAAAAAAAATAAACGTTTGTCAGTTATATGAGTAAAAGTTTAGCACTAAGAGGAATGGAGAAGGCTGGGTGTCAGGAAAAAGAGAAAGGCACAGGGCAAATATATTCCAAGGAAACCTAGGTATCCTGGGGTCTGTGCCAGCATGACTTTACTCATAAAATCTCATGGAGCCAAGTCAGCAGAGACATCCCAATACACAGAACAATGTACAATGTAATACTTAAAATATTATCTCAAAGTAGGGGCAGAGAGAGAATTGAAAACTATCAGAATAGAAAGCAGATTAAATCATCATGTAACAACTTTTTTTTTTCCCCACAGATCTTTAGCTCATGCTACTTGGAGAACAGTGATGGCAACATTCAATTCCCCAGCAAGAAAATACAATACCAGCTAATGTTTCATCTAATATTACAGCAGACTGTTTGTATTCTTTGCATTAAGGAAATATCAACAACCAAGAAGGCATTAATCTCAGCACTTCTCATATACATAAATAACATGGTTTATAAACCAGCTGAAAAGATTTAGCATACTAGCTGCTCAAAAGAGTAATTGGTTTAACATAAAAGACAAAGAAGCAAGATTGTTTAGGTAACTTATTTGTGGACCAAACTAAATGATATAAATAAGCATGGGATTTGATTTATCCTGTTCACCAGCTTGCTCAAGCTAATAATGACAGATTCACTCTGAAATGCTTACCAAATACAATTGATTTCTGCAATGTGAACAAAGGAAACAGCATGATAAAAGGAAGTGTGTGCTAGGGAAAACCTGGGCATATCGAGCATCAGGTTTGTTTAGAACTGATCACATGGCATGTGAGATGAACCAGCACAGCATAATTTAAAGGTAATGTGTTTCTCAATGGTTTAACCTAAAGCAGAACCTAACAACTAGTTAGGCCTTTATCATTTAAAGGTAATGTGTTTCTCAATGGTTTAACCTAAAGCAGAACCTAACAACTAGTTAGGCCTTTTCCTTAGCCCAGGATTTTTTGAATCACCAGGTAACTGCTTTTGTGGATGACACCACCTCTTGGCTAGTGTGGTGTTTGTTTTTTAGCCAGATAGTCATGCATGCTACAATGCTGCATTTAAGAGGTCATTGGTTTAGCATCAAAAAGGTCACAAAAAGCAACCAAATTGACTGTGATCCTCCTCTGAATCTCTAAGCACTCAACTGGTATGACTTGGGAGGTAAAGGAAAGTGACTGGAAGGTTTTACTCAGTAGAGGGTTTCCAAGCAACCTTGCACAGTTGAGCAACCTCAAGCAATGGGGACAATGGCTATTTTTGGCAAGGATCCATTAAAGGGAAGCCTGCAGCAACACCATTGTGTTCACACCACTGGCAGCTATAAATACAGGCTACGTTAAATAGGATAAGAAATAAAATAAAAACAAACCTGGAAACAGGATGAGCAGAGGGCTGGGCAGACTGACTAATTTTTGCATCGCTTTAACTCCAGTTTTTGCAGAATACAGTAAAAGGATTAAGAACCTTTGCTTAAAGCACTAAACTTTGTACTGTGATATTTCTAATACATTTGTCGTTCTGGTCTAGGCACAGTCCTGACATACAGCAAAGATAACAAGGTGCTGGGAGATTGCTAGTCACTCACAACTCCTAACCAGCTCAACCCCTTGAAGCTATAATTTAGATCCTTGCTGGGATAGTTTAAGGTAGGTCAAGCTTGGTCTTTTTCACATTCTTATCTCATGCTTACAGAGGATTTTCTCAAAATCTAAGAATTCCAGCCCACACATCTGAGTGACTTGGTGGTGGTGAAGAGACACAACTTGAATGCTAGACAGCTACTCAGTGGTTTTAGACTTCAAATTGCAAGATAGGTAGAAAAAAATAAGAATATGGTGATAAATTTTTTGTTACTTCTTACAGTCATGTTTTTAATTAAACTGCTAAAAAAGCATTTTCTTTTGAACACTGCATCCAAATGGTTCATGTTACGTAGGGCGACTGGAAATGAAATTGTACAATTTTCTGCTATTAGCATTTACGATCCATTTGCATATGCCTTAAAGCTTGTCTCTTTCTTTTTAAAAAGAAGCTTGATGTTTTAATTAAAGTGTTTGTAAAGGAAATTCAGTATGTACAGAAATAATATAGTAGATTTCATTAAATAAATTAATCTGACTGTACTTCCTTTGAACTCCCACAGCTTCTGATTTTCTTTTCAGCAAATAAGCAACTATAATTAAGGGTTTTTTGAGCTTTGCAGAAACACACAACCTTGTAATACCAAACAAATAACTGAAAATTCACAGTATGTTTGGTACTGCCAGGAGTTACATATTTAGCACTAAACACCCTAGTTTATTTCCTAGAATATCAATAGAATTACATTTCCAAGAATAAATCATCAAGTACATGTCCTATTTTCAGCAGATATTTTTGTGATACCTCTAACTACAGCAGTAAAATACCTTGGGGGAAAAAAAACATTTTGAGGGTGGAGATCATAAAACTACGGATATAACAGATTTGCCTTTGAAAATAAAATACTGGACTCATAGACTTGGAAAAGGAACAAATTACTCAACTGCTGTGCAGTAAAAATAATCTATAGATAAGTAGGCAAATATACAAGGCAGGCTCAAAGCATTGTTCTTGTACCAGGAGGGGTTGAGCAGTGTAATTTAACATTCATTCAGCCAAAATAAATAAATTAAGATGTACAATGCTGAATATTTATACCTGTTGCCATACCATTTTTTGAGAGTTCGATATTCTGCTTTTAAAAATTCAGAACACGAAAAAAAATCAAATCATTTTTGCAACTGTTTCCTTATTTTAATAAAAAATAGATATTTTAGATATTTAGAATTATAATAATAAAGAGCATAATTTCTGACTAAGTTTCCCATTATGCAATCAAGTTCTTCTTATATGCATATACATTAAAAATGCAATATAGTGAAGTTTTTCCATTTTTCCAAATAAAGGTAGAATAGATCTTTGTCTACCTTCTATTATCCTGCTACAGCAGATGGTGATGATGCATAATCAGATTTCAGAGTCTCATTCAGATCAATTTCTGTATTTTCTACCATCATTTAACCACTTGGATTGTTTGCAAACTCTCTTTAATATACAGAAAGAAAAACTTTTGCATCAAGGTGTGCTCATTCAGTGACACACAGAAAAGCTTTACACCAACTGAAGTTATTGTACAGACAGCTAGTAAATTATACTTGAAAACTTAACTTGCCTAAGTTTTTACATGTACAGAATCTTCAGTCTAAACTTAGGTTCCAGGGCTTTTGTAAATGGTTATTTTGCACTTGGGTTTTTCCCCTGCTTTGTGCTCTTACCATCTAATCAGCCCAGGACCCAGATTAGGACTGTCAGGTTGCATCAGGAGTTTACAGTGAGTGCTCACTAGACTGCCTTTAATCCTCCAAGGTTTACTCAAATGTCACAACCATCTGGAGGAAAAGGCGACTCCTTGCTGGGTCCTGCTGACCACAAATTATTTGTAAGGAGAGAAAAAAAAAAAAAGACAATAGAAAGCAAAATGCTAGGTATTTTCTCCCCTTCCTGTCAAACACACCTACAGAAGTACTTTTGATATCATGAGCAAAATCAGGAATAACTTCACAACTTCACTTTGACTTCTAAAACTTATTAGATGCCTAAGGCAATTTTGTTATCGCGGTCCAGAAGAGCAAATAACACAATATAATGAAAATATGCCAATGAGAAAATATCCCATGAGTTTGTAATCAATTTTACAATAAATGACATCTTGTTTGGACTAGAATTCCAGTATATCACATTTTTTGTCAAACACACTAGTTACATTCCATATTTGGAAAAATTTATAGATTCTTTACCCCATATTTTTTATTCCTTTATAACTCAGAGATACTCATAAAATCCCTGTGACATATTTAAAATTAATGTATGTTAAGTAGTGAGAAAATCATATTGCCTAAATCAAATTACAGTAATATAATAGCATCTTTGCCACAGTTTTCACTAGAAATCTGGCATAGAATAAAAATATATGGCACTGTATTCTTGCTCAAAGCTTTTACTTCAGAGCAATGAGGAGGAGGTTGTGCACCCAATGCAAGAATTTGCTTCTTGTAAGAAAAAAGTCTGTGTCTAGTTCTAAATGTGAGAAGATGCATTCTTAATCCTCTCCTCCAAGGAAAGCCACTTCCTAATAGCATGGACAAGACTAGGAGAGCAGCTGCATGCCCATCTTTAAATAGCTGCATTTGCCACTGTATTTACTTCCTACTCACCACCTAGAAGAGTTTACCTTTGTTTGCTGTTAGCCATCCATTTCAAAATTAAGAAAACCAAGAAAGAAACAGGTATTGAAGGTACTTTAGCTCCACATCTTCTATACTTATCAAAATAGCATTCCTGTCCTTTCTTATTCTTCTCTGCATAGTATTGCAGCTAAAAAGTTAAGGGGGTGGGAAAACACTGAAGTGTGGAGCCTCTCATAGCTACCATCTAAATAGAAAGAGCTTTTTGCAGTAAACAAGGCACAGTCCAGATTTAGCCTGATCAGATTAATTAGTTACTCAAAAAAATCAGAAGTAAAACCTTTATTGCTTGGATAGGGTATATTAACAGCATCTTTGACCACTGATTTTCTGTGAGCTCACTTTCATGTTTGCTCATTTAGATGCCAGGGTATTCTTTTATATTCAAAACTGACTAGCTAAATATTGGAGTTGATGACTCAAAGTGTCACTGGATGACTTGTAACTGCAATGAAGTGCCTTTGTTCCCTATTAATATATCTATTCAGCAAAATTTCAGCCAAATTTTATATCTACTTCCAATACATTAATCTAGAGTTTTAATCTCTTCGGTGAACCTTTGATGTCCAGTATTTGCATTCATAAGCTTAAAAATACCTCAGTAAAAGCTGGAGGAGAAATCACTCTTATTTCACAGATACTGCCCACTAAGTCTTATCACTTTTAAGTTTGCTTTTGCTTTGCAAGCTGTAGGCTCTACTTGAAATTAATTTCTGATACTTCATGATGAACCGTCCTTTTGTGCTGTGTAGGGCAGAAAGCTCTATTCCTATTCTTGCAGATACACGACATGTTCAGCTCTCATTATAAAAGAAAACATGACATTTTAATTTTTGTCCAGAGTCGATTACTTTATTTACTCATAAGGAAGTACGACCTTCAGCACCAAATTTGAATTAATGATTAAATCCAAAAAATGTTTAGTTACAAGAAACATAAAAATGTCAGCTGAATTCAAGACACAAGAAAAACAAATCTAATGTCTTCAGTGCTTTACTTTGAACTGAATATGGCAAGACAACAATTCCATCCTTAGATCCTTCAAAATAAATAGAGCAGAGGTTTACTTTGATTTTAAGTCCTATTTTGCAAATATCAGTTTTATTTATATTTCTGATTCTTTTCCCAGAAGAGAATTGCAGTCTTCACTCCCTTGCTTTATATCATCCTACCAAACATCAGGCAGCCAACTCAACCAAAGGAGTAAGACATGCTAGGTCATCAAAATAATTCAGAAATCTAAAGCTCTACAAATGCATAAAATAATATTTTCTCTTTACTGTTTATAAAAGAGAAAAGTTTTTCTTGTGAAAAACTTCTTTCCTGCTACTGTGCTTCCTGTACATGACACACAGTGCCACTGGTTTACAGAAGGTACTCAGGGCTAGTCAAAACTCAGAGTCAAGTGATGAGAACTAATTGAGACTTACCTCTTAAAGTTACTTTTTAATATTGAGTAAGCATTTTGAGAAGATAACACAGCTCTCAAAATTCAATAAAGACATTAGATGTTATCAGCAAGCTTCTAAATAGCATTAAAATACAGAAACGGTTTAAGCTTATAACTTGTGGGAACCATTTATTTAAAGATCAGCAATTTTTTTTTTCTAATCTGTTGTATTTAAATAGCATAAAATCTTTAGGCACAATAGCTACAACTCATTTTACATACTAACAAAATCACACGCCCCTTTTAAAGTCTTACCTATTAGAGTTCTTACTATCTCTATGAACAGTAAAAAATGCCATCAGAGAAGAAATATGCATGAAATAACCCTTAATCCACTGAACATGTAAATGCAATGTGGAGAAAAAAAAAAATCTTACTCCTACATTCTGAGCAGGAACCAGACAGATGCAGCAGAGAAAGAACAAACAGTCTACAGAAATATATTTTTCAGATTTGTGAACTCACAATAAGTACCAATCACTATGACACACTAATTCAATCAAGCACCAAAAGCTGGAAGGAAATTGATAGAGAACAAGCAAATAAAAATCTCACACAGTTATCATTCATAGATGCCTATGTTGTGCCAGCAGCAATGGGGAGACCAGTCAGCAAAAATGGGCAGATGTTATATCCTTTAGATTTTGTACAAAAATTAAAGATATGAGCAATACAAAAGTGATAGCACAACATAATGATAGATATTACTGTCATGTTCTCAAAGTAACATGTTCTCTGTAATGAATAAGATTCAGAAACTTCTTGACTGGCTATGTCAACATAGAAAATTAATCATCTTTTCTCCAAAACCTATTGAGAGTAATGTCACTATTAAGATGTGCTATAATCCAAACAGTATAGACAGAAATTAAATCAAAAGTGATTTTTTTAGTAAGGCGTTTTGCATATATAATACAAACATTGATTACAGAGATCTCAGTTAGTGCAAAGTCAGTTTCTGCCTCACTGATACCAGAACAAGGCAAGGCTTTGGGCTACCTGTGTGTGACAGGGTTCAGGTGACAGCAAAGTCTCATCCCACAGACTTCTAGTCATTCATTCATTCACTGAGCCCACAAACAGGCAGTTAGAGAACAAAAACCCCATCCTACATCATGTCCAAATTGTGAGGCTTCAGTACTAACTTAGGTACTTGAAAGATAAGGTTGTGTATCCCCTCACTAAAAATAAAACTACAAGCAACAAAAATTGCATTTATTTTTCACAGGATAAATGACATTGTCTTCTGCCTTAAAGCAAATTTAAAATTCCACAAGAGAGAGATAGGACAGATGAAACACAGACTGACTTTGTCTGTTAAAGTCAGAAAGGAAAACTGCCAAGGACCTATTAATACAATTCAATGAGATTACAGAATATGCTTTTCAACCAGTCTCCATTAGGAGATAACCAGTCGTAATAAATGAAATTATAAGATGCTTTAAAGCATAAATTATGTTTAGGGCGTCCAGTGATCAAGGTTTGTTCTATATGCTACACTGATAAAGAGTGTGCACTCTACAAAGGTACCAACCACAGGAGGGAGGATTATTGCTCAAAGCTTTATGGCCTGTACAGAAAAAGACAAAGCAATCAAGAAATTTAAAGACATGTACTAAATCCTCAAGAAACACTGCTGGGTGCAGAAGAGGGGACTCAATTTAATTTCTCAATACAATTTAAGATTTATAATATTTCCTGGAACAGTTGACTGGCAGGCATGCACTGTTCCTACCATACTTTATGCTAATGTAATTCAACTTCCAAAATCTGTTCCAGTCATTGCATTTACCAACATGTTTCTACTGCAAATTTCTAGCATTTCTTAACTTCACCAGTTGTTTATTGGACTATTTATCTGCTTAATTTCTTGAGAATAAATTATAAATATTATATGATTAGGCCTTTATTTCTCCTTACATTCAAAGCACTTGATAAAAGCACTGAAGAGTGTTCACACATCTTAAAGATAATTAATGCACAATATTGAACTATGTTTTTATAAAATACTTCATGTAAGAAACGTTCAAACATTTTGCTTATGCATTCTCTTAACTTTGAAACAGTAATAATCCCAGATGTTTATTTTTTAGTAATCCACACTGACATAAATTAAGTCATCCTAAATGTAATATTTCCATATGAATGGCATAATTATAAATTTGTATAAACCTCTTGAAAAGAAACAGATCAACAGTCATGATCACATCATCAATCAGATTCAGATTACTACAGCATGAGTATTTTTAAATCTGTTTAGTCACTGGATTCACAACCTATTTGCTTCTTCAAGTGTACAACAAATCCTTTAATCATGTTAGCCCAAAAATATGCAGTGCTCCCCCTCCAGGTGTCTAACCTTTTATATAGTGAGCAAATATACTAACACCAAGCAGTATGTACTATAATCAACTGCTTACAGAAAGCAATTTAGGATTTGAAAATTGTATCTTTTCCACACTACAATGCGAAAAAGGAAGTCACTAGCACAGACTTACTGTTTCTCTGGCAAAATGAAAACATACTCAGAGTCCTCTTAAAATAGGTTCTATAGACATATCCTATTTCCATCCCATTTATATGTAAAATAAATGTGTGGAATGTGTAAAGCTTCTTTTAGAACATTTCTTTTAAAAAAGAAAGATCAAAATGCTTACAAAAAGAGGTGTGTTATCTAAAAAAAAAAGAAATAGTCCAAGAACACCAAGCAAAGAGATTCAAGACTACTTGTTCAGCCACTCAAGAGATAGCTGGGAGTACTTTGGAGAAAAAAATATTCAATGCTAAGTTTCTCCCAGAAAGAGTTGTCTGCTCTTCATTAGGTGTTAGCATGCACTGTCAGTCATCTCTATCCATTTAAACTGAAAGACAGATGAAAAATAAAGGAAGAGCTTATATAAGTTTTCTTTATTTCAGCTTTTTAATGTAAGCTAATTCATATTACTTTTATGTACATATTTATTTATCAAAGATTTCAAATGTGGAGAAGAAAAACCTTATGGTCTAGGTAAGACAGCAGGGTGGTCTGACCCTGGCTGGATACCAGGCACTCACCAGAGCCACTCTATCACTCCCCTCCTCAGTTGCACAGGGGAGAGAAAATACAACAGGCTCCTGGAAGGGTAGGGGAGATCAGTCATCAATTACTGTCATGGGCAAAACAGACTCGACTTGGGGAAATCATTTTAATTTATTACCAATCGAATCAGAGGAACATAATGACAAATCAAATCAAATCTTAAAACACTTTCCTCCCATTCCTCCACAGGCTGAATTTCACTCTGAAATTCTAGTTCCTCCTCTCCCTCAATGACACAAGGGAACAGGGCATGGGGGCTGGGGTCAGTTCATCATATGTTGTCTCTGCTGCTGCTTTTTCTACTCATTCAGAGGATTCCTTCCCCTGCTGCAGCATGAGGTCCCTCTCATGGAAACAGCCTGTGATAAGTCTGTGAATTAAGGGATATATAAATACATATACGTTTAAACGTCTTTGCTTCAAAATGCAACTTGGCTTTCTGAATTTGTGTGTCTGTGAAAAGCTTCTTTTGTAATGTCGTGTGCCTCTTTTTATAAAATTTCATCTATTTTCTAGTAAATTTCATCTATTTTCTAGTAAAATAGAACTTTCACAGAACAGAAAAACACCCTTCAAAAAGTAAAATACAAAAATGCACAGAGAAAATGGGTTTAGCTTCATGCAAAGAAAGGAGCTTTGTGTTTTTTGTTACGTTATACAAGAAGTGAATTCTGGTTGCTTTAAATTACTTCTACTGACTGTTAAATCATTGTGCTTGGGCTTTTTTTTGATCTTAACCATTACTTTATTGCAACAACAACAGCAAGTAATGGATTCACTAATGTTACCTCCTTCTGGAATCACTTCACAGGTGTTAAATTCCTTGCACATTTTGATTTCAGGAAAGAGAGACCGACAGCAAAGAGCACACCAGCCAAAAGACACATTATGCTGGACTAAAATTAAGACAGCCCAGATGGGTAAACACTATCAACACAAAAGACTACAACAGGTACTCATAAATCATGCAACAGAAACCAAATATTGGTTGGAAAAGGGAGAAGGAACAGAATAATGACACAGTTGGTTTTGATTAAAATGGAAAAAAGCCTGAAAACTCTGGGTGTTCAACACATATGCATAATTTCAGAAATCTATGTGACATCAGTTGCTGCAAACCATAATGGTTGCCCAGAGAGTATCAGATTCCACTAGGAACTTCAATTTTATTTTTAGATTATTACAATATAAAGAGGACCCAATTTTTACAACAATCAGCAAACCTTTATTTTATGCAGCATGGCAAAAAGAAACAATATGCCTTCTCTAAATATAATTACTAACCCTGTCAAGTTAATACAATCAGTAGTGTTCCGCTATATTAAACTTTCAGCTGGATGAAAACAGCTCATTCTATCCACTTGCTATTCTACTGAAGTTAATTCCTGTCTAAATAAAGAATGACAAACACTGAGACCACTTCTTATTTTCCAAACTCGTGCCAAGAATTGAATCAAATGACAAAGAAATTCTAACAAAGGAGGTAATAATCAATTGGAGAAAAGTTCACAGTGATAAATCTGAAGGTAAATAATAAATTATAATTAGTAATATAGTGTTGGGGGTATGCTTAAGATTTGAAAGTAGGAAAAAATATGCAAGATAAAAAGACCAGTGATAAATGGCATCTCTCAAGGTTCTGTCTTGGAAGCAGCATCCTCAGAAAGTTTGCAGATTACCTGAAGTTTAGCAGTGAACTTAATACAACTGAAGGACAGAATGGCACACAGAGAGGTTTTCCACTCAGAGGAAAACTTGAGAATTGGGTCTATCAGAGACTCATGAAGTTCAACAAGTCCAAATGCATTGTGCTGCATTCGGGTCATGGCACTCCCAGACAGGGGTACAGACTGAGAGAAAAACTCATTGGCAGAGGCCTGTGGAGAAGGACATGGGGGTCTGGCAGATGAAAAACTGGACATGGACCAGGCTGTGTGTGTGCTTGCAGCCCAGAGGGCCAAACACATCCTGGGCTGCATCAAAACCAGCGTGGTCAGCAGGGCAAGAGAGGGGATTCTCCACCCTGGTGAGTGGAGAATCTGCATCCAGCACTGCTTCCAGTTCTGGGGTCCTCAGCACAGAAAGGACATGGATTTATTGGAACAAGTCAGGAGGAGGGCATGAAGATAATCACAGGGATGGTGCATCCCTCCTATGAAGATGGGCTGACAGAGTGGGGGCTTTTCAGGCTGGAGGAGAGAATAAAGACCCAATTGCAGCCTTTTCAGTACTTGAAGAGAGCTTAAAAACAGGAGGGAGACTGACATTTTACATGGGAACACAGAGTTGGGAAAAGGAGGGAGAGGAGACATTTAGATTAGCTAACAGGAAGAAATACTTTCCTGTAAGAGTGGAACAGGGTGCCCAGAGGAGTTGTGGATACCCTAGCCCTGGAAGTGCTCAAGGCCTGGCTGGACAGGGCTTTGAACAACCTGATCTAGTGAAAGACATCCCTTCCTGTGGCAGGAGGGATAAACCTAGATCATCATTCACTTCCATGGCAAATCACTCTATGATTTACTAGTCAGATTTTGAATGTATTGCTTTAGGAGTATAGGCTATAAATACAGTATTAGTATTATTACATCAACAGTATTAGAGATTAATTTCAATAAAATGTTATTTGAAGGCAGATGGTAAGAAGAGCTGAGATGGACACGTATATAGATATATACTCTTTGGATATATCTATGTAGATGTATATTTATAATATTAAAGTATTAAAGTACCTGCCACTCTAGACTGATAGTATGCATCTGCTTCTCTGTAGTAATTATTATGAAAGTAAAACAGTTCTGAGACCAGTAATGCTAGGACCTGCTATGTAAGTAAAAATGGCTGACAGTGAACACCTTCACTGAAAGCAGTCTTTTAAATGTTCTGTGAGATGGAGCATTGAACTTCATCTACATGAAAAAAATCAAAACAGAGCAGTATTAAGTTCTAAAAGTCAATAATTTCCATGTGAAGTAAAGAGAATAAGTTGAATGGTACCCCTTCAGAAGGTGTCCATAAGTTTTTTAAAACAGTGTTTGGGAAACAGAAACTTTTGAAAGCAATCAACCAAAAAAACTTTCAGCATTAGTGGGATAGAAATAGATGCTAAAATGAGCTATTTTCATCCCAGGTACTCTGCCGAATCACTACATGCAATTGCTTAAGATTTATTTATCCTGTTAATTTATTATAGATTTAATTGCATTTTCAAGGCACAGATCTGCTTTACATGGTGAATTCCCCCATGCAATTCCCAAGAAGCTCATCTTGTAGAAATAGCTCTGCTCTAAATTGTGTTACTAGGCAGCCATGCTGCAAGCTGATGAATGTTTGAAAGCATAAGTGTGTTATCAATACATAAAAAGAGACTGTTGGCTCAGTTAAGAATTCTGCCCATTTTCCATACCACCTTTTCCAAGCAATAGCCTGTGATGATGGGGAACATGAGAATGGCCACCAGCATTCATGGAACAAAAGCCTGATTTAAGTCTTTCATCCTTTTTATCCATACATGGATACCTTTGCACCACCTCTGATTTGTCATATAAATGCTGTAAGCCAACTTCCAGAAATATTTATTTTGCTTAAAAAAAAGCAAACCCACTGATTTATTGAAAAAGCTAGGCTTGAATGTTTTGTTGTCATAAGATGATCTATCCTATGAATCAATAACAAACACTTGATCAAAGAGGAGAAAACTAATGTAGCTCCAACTGAATCAGGGGAAATATTAAATTCACTGGGAGAAGCTTACCTTCCTTTCAAGTAAGGTGATTTTATAAAGTAAAAGTGCAAATGAAAGCCATTAAAAGAAAACATGTAAAAACAGCTGGGTACAAAATTGACACAGTTTGTTTAAGACGAAGAAGACCATAGGGAAAATTATAAACTTAGCACCTGCTACTAGCAACCTCCAAATAAAAGCAAGCAAGAAGCAGTAATGGCTCTACTGGCATATATTTGATTTAAACAGCAGTGGTGTTTTGTCTGTCTCCAGACATCAACTTCAAAAGGCTACCTTAAAAATATAACCCAGATTCTGAGACAGACCATTACTTCCACCACCTAACCACTGCTCATCCTTCAAAAAATGCCAGTGTTTAGATCCCTGGGAAACTTAACTATTAGGCACAGCATTGCTCATTGCAGAGATTAATATAAACTCAAAAGGCAATTACAATTTTTCTTTCATCTGACCATTTAGGAGGGTAAATTATGCCACATAGTGCCTTTCTATCAGACCTGGTTCTTCAGGACTCCCTTACTGAAGGAAAAAAATTAAACAAATTCCAGTATTTCTTTTCTTCTTGTAATAAAGACTGGCGACCAACATTTTTTCATTTAAGTTTACAGCAAACAAATCAAATATAAAACCCTTATTGAAGAGGTACACTGATGAAGCATACTTTGTCAAGAAGGATATGCTATAAAAAACACAAATGTTTTAGTCAAAAATTTCAAAAGTAGATAGCATACCTCAGTTGTAACTGTCAGGATTTGGTTGTTTACAAAAGTGAACATTTCATGAATTGTCTTTCAAAACAGAAAGAAAGATACTCAAGAAATGTCTTCAATTTCAGAATTAATAGATCACTGAATGTTATACAAAACTATTCTTGTTTGTATCAGATGGAAAGCTTCCTGCTCTAATAACCAATACATCATTTTACAGAGGGCAGGTTTTTTTCTTGCCCTGGTTGCTTCACTGATTTTAAATTGAGGGAATTCTGACATACCTGTCACAACCAATACCTATAAAACAAATCTAAGGCAATAATAAAGTCCACCTGTAGCACTGAAAGGACATTTCATCTAAGCAAACACAAAGTTCCTCAGATTCCTGTGATAGCCAATGTGAACATCAGCCTAAATTGGTTATTAAAAACTAACACGATTAAGTGACAAACAAGAAAATATGACTATTTCAATGATGCAAAGTACAGTAATTCTAATAATCAGTAATGCTTGATATTAACTTTTTCCCATCTTGTGTTGATGAGAGCACTAGGATGCTCCTTTTTTTTTTTTTTTTTTTTTTTTTTTTTTTGCCCGGAATGTAAGGAGAATGTGAGATTAGGTTAAGTTAAATTATTTCCTGAATAATTTGCTAAAAGCTAGATCCAATAAGATAATCAGGAAGAAGACAAAAAAACAGAGCTTCCTTCCTCCATACACAAAAATACACAGCAATAGAGAGAGAAGAAAGAAGACGACCAACATGTACCCTAAAAGAAAAAATTATGAAAAATAGATGAGTGAATCAGAATAAAAAAAATAATAATGGAATTGAGGATTCAGACCCACATCCCTAACCTGTATAGTTGGTACCAAAGAAGAAAACAAACCAGAATCTGTAAGCATAAAGAAAAGGGAAGAAAAACAAATGCATTAGAAGTACTTACTCTTTACAATATCTACATTCCACAAACCCAGTCATTGAGATTTTATCATCTGTGGGAGACTAAAATCAGGCCCCTGTAAAATTACGTGATGAGAACACAGTATTTCAAACATGCCAAACACCTAGAGAATCCCTCTGAGTTGGGTAGTTTTGGTTGGTTTGGTTTATTTCTTTATTTTTACTTAACCTACGTGCTTGCTACACCCAGATTTTTATCACTTTAACTCAAGACATGGGCCTAAATATATTTTTGAAAAATATCAAGCCAACTTAACCAATCTGCTTCAAGTTAATGACTTTTCTTCAAGATGCAATAAAGACCACTTCCAACTGATGTTGCTGCTACTACTGGTTTACAAAACACATCAAAATAAAAAAGCATGCAAAAAGAGATTGAAATCTTGAAACACAGTCATATCCCAAGCTGCATTTCAAAAGAAAGACTAAAATTATAACTATGACAAAACCAAAGTATGCCAGTTTCTATGGAGAGTAAGAAACACAAACTGAGAAGTAACTTTTCGACTAGTAGACCACCACCATCCAGGTGTCTTGAAAACCAATGAATTCTCACCCCCAAATCATCTTCTCCTTGGAGGGAATACAGTTCCTCAACTTTTAAAAATGTGCACAATTTGTGTATGCAATTTTACTTTTTTTTTCTTTTTCAGACACTGAAATTTCACCTTGCCAGCAGAACTACATTATTTTCAGCCTGAAAATCTGACTCCACAGTAGTAAACTGTGAAGAACGTGAGTACTTCTGACCAGCATGAATGAGCAGCATGACACTGAGAAGATCAACATGCTTCCCTGTGCTCTACTTCCCATGTTATCTATGCATGCACTGTATGGCTGCCAAGTGCTTAGAAAAGTGGATTTCTCTAAAAACCCACTGGCGTCTAAAGCATAATACAAATAATATAGTAATGATTTGTGCTTAAAAGAGGGAAAAAAACTGGGTTACATTCTTGCAATGCAAGAGGAGATTTATTCCCAGTATCTCCAGATAAATTGCATCTGACAAAGCAGTACTTATGGAAATACAAGTCACCAACACATAGTCTCTTCTGGTATGCCACTAAGACAGAAAAATTTTTGGATCATGTCCAAATCATCCAGCTATTAAAGTTGTGGAGGTCACAGACTTTCTTTGGCAAGTCTACTGGCTAGGGTGAGAAGGCACCAGCTCTACAGTTTCTCTCCTACTTTTTCAGACAGTAAAGATGAAGATTATTCACATTGTCTAGTAATTCATTGCTGAAATTCTTCTGCACCTGATATTAACATGCAATTACCTCTTAGACAACTTATATTATCAAAAGAACACCACAACATTGTTTTGAAAATGCATGGTAAAAATTTTGCATTCAGTAATTTTTTCACCTCATACTGATGTTTACTGATAAATGTAGACCAGACAAGGAGATCAGAAGAATAAGGCACACTAAATAAGTTACTAATAAACAGTCACAATGTCGTGAGTCTCAAGTGGTTTTTAGAATTTATAAATGAGCAAAATGCCCTAAATAAGTAATTTTTCTTTTTCAAGCCCTGATATACAATTACCCCCATAAATGAACTCTTCTTCCTGGCAAATACAAGAACTAATGTACATTGAAGATATTAATTCTCTCTTCTAATTATTCTGAAATGTCAGGTACATATGCCATCCATCTGATAAGACTTTTCACTATTTGTGTGCCCAGAAAATCTGCTTGACAGTTTTAACATGAAAATGATTAATTAATAGGGAATGCCGGGAGAAACTGTATAAACATTGCTAATCTCCAGTTTACTAGTTTTTACTTCTTCTTTAAGAAAAATCATAGCATACATCACCTGAGTTTGAATTTATCTTAGTCTGTGTTTCTGAGTGAAGACTTAACTCTCTCCTATGTGTTCATATGGTCCTTCAAACCATTCTACTGTATTAGGTCACTGCTTCATCAGCTGCACTGATGCTTTGTCTAAAATTAGCTGGTTTGGTTTGGACAGAAATTAGAGAAGTGATCAAGAAAAGTTCCTGATGGATGAAGAATGAAGATGGAATGATTTGGGACTTGCCCAAAATTGTTCAATTTCTAATAAACAAGAAGTGTTAAATAGGCACTTTCCAACTTTAGTAGAAGATTCCTGAACTACTTTTCACTCAGATACTATGAATTGAAATGATGATCAAGCTTCTTATTGGACTTGTGGTGGACAGCTATGGAAAGCCCATTTTATACATTTAATTACACTTATTATGTTTCAGTTTATTAATATTGCTAACACACAATATTCAGCACAAGAATATACAGAAAAAGGTGTTGGGTTTTTTTTAAACTCTGACAATCTGTATGATGTATAATAAAAATTAGTGCAAAAAAAGAGACAAGATTTTCCAGGCATTAACACTTTCTCTAATCTGAGCAAAGGACACCAATAAACAGGAGTTCTCACTATAAATGCTTTACCAAAATCAAGAACCCCCCACATGTCCATTCCATGCCATTCATGGCCACCCCAAGATAAACAATGGCAAGTGAAACCAACCAGAAACTTGCCAGCTTCTAACACAGAAGTGTGTCAGAGTAGTACTGAACAAGCTATGCAGGTTGTTTTTATGTATATATATATTACATTTATACATCTATATTTAACTAACACAATTTTATCTGGTCCATTTGTAATTTAACTTTGTAGGAAGATGCTGGATATACTATGCTATACAAATGGCACATCAATACTTCTAACCAAGCTAAACTTCTATCAGTGGCATATTAGGTTGGGCACCTATTTTGAACTGCTACAATTCTCTATCCTTTCTACTGGGATATCGATCTTTACAGCATGTGAAGAAAAAAATCTATATACAGTTAATGAACTGTATATAGTTCATTAGAGTAGTGCCACAGAATACACAGGATTTATATAAATTTATCAGCATCTCTACTTCAAAGAAAGCTTGATAAAAATGAGTGTGATAGCAGATAGGATCTCATGGTAGCCAGACTAAAGCAACAATAGGAAGGAAATAAACATTTAAAAATTGTAGTTTAAGAGGAAAAAGAAAGAAAAAGTTATAAAATCTAAGGATGAAACATCCAGCCCATTAGTTGTCCTGACGATTCCTATTCCCTCAAAATGGCTCAACATCATTGCATGGGTACACACATAACCTTTGAAACTACATCTATTCTTTGAGATTACAGATGTTTATTCTTCAAGAAGGAAATCTTAAAGGCACAGGAGCAGGCCGTACTCATGTTCTGAAAGGCAAGCTAGTGGGAAAGAATGGTCTGGCAGAAACTTAAAGAAAAAAGGAGTTTGTGACCTTTAGAAGAAGGGTCAGGCCACAAGGATGTTGTGAGGCTGTGCAGGGAGAAAATTACAAGGGGCAAAGCCCAACCCAAACAATCTGGCTACTGCTGCAAAAGGCAATAAAAAATGCTTCTGTTAATACATCAGCAACAAAAGGAGGCTAAGTGGAGGGAAACACTGACAAAGGATGAAGAAAAGGCTGAGGTACTTAATGCCTTCTTCACCTCTCCACTAGGTTAACAGACTCAGTGATCTCGAAGGTCTTTTCCAACCTAAATGATTCTTTGATTCAGTTCCTCTGCTCCTTTTTTTCCTAGCGCTTCATTTGGAAAAAAACGAAGGGCACTGTAGATCAGCAGTCACTTTCAACCAGTCTGTGGACCTCTAGATCATGCAGCTAGGAACAGTTCACAATAAGTATGCCAAGCTCCCAGCTGGAAAAACATCAGGGATGTTGAATCCATATGTTCTGTAACAGAAAGCTTTGCAAATGTTTCTAATACCATAATTCTTCTTCAGTGGTAGCTAAGAAGGCCTCTTTCCAATTTTCTTTAAAACCTTTCATATTCTTCCTGTGTAATATCTTTAAAATTCATTCTTTACTGCACATAATAAATAGCTGTATAATTAAAAATCGTAATTTGAAATCCTTACTGCAACAACATCCTACTGTATGACTCCTAAGTTATAAGGCAATGCATACAATATGCAAATAAAGGATTTGGAAGGAACTAAAGAGCATCCCAGCATATCTTACCCATTCTACAGACCAGCCAGTGACCAGCCATTTCTAAAGCCTCCAGTAATTTTTGACCTTATGCAACCCGAGATCATCACTTCCAGGTAATCAGGTTTCCCTCATGAGTAATTTTTTGTTTATGTGAGATAAAAACTAAGCAGAGTTATCTGTCTAGGCAGTAACTAGCAAACCATACAAGGCTGAACCCACATAATTAAAATCATCACACTTTTTAACAATTTATATTATTAGCGTTGGGTAACATTCAAAAAAAAAAAAGGAGGAAAGTAATGCATTTATTTGAATTCTCCCTTACACATAGAGTTTCTAATGAACATACATAAAAAATCAGAAACAATTCACTATTCATCATCCTTGGCTATAATTTCCAGAAACATCCCTGTCTTCTGCATCCTTCACCAAAGGCTGTAGCAACTTGGAAGATTGTAAGGAACTGAAATCCATTTTGAGTGGCACTACATAAATCTTTAATCAGAATATCTAGACTTCAGACACTGGATGAAGTATCAAGGGACAAAAAATATACAATATCCATATTTACAGGAACAGCAAATTCAGAAATCCTATCATACATATTCACACAGACCCAACAATTCCAAGGTTCAATCTTTCTCATATTTAAGTTGCTTTGGACCAGTGTCACCCAGATCTGAAGTTCTTTAGTATTTTCTACTAAAGAATGTTTCCATAACCTATGTCCTTTCAGGTTGCACTGCAAAAGAGGCATGGCATCTTTATCTTAACTGGCATTCAAATTGTACCTGTTTTCAAAAATAAAATCATAAAGTATTAACAGCAGAAAAATTCTTAACTATTCTCTTATTTTCTGAAATTAAATCATGAGATTCAAACAACTCAGAATTGCCTTACATTAATAATACTTCTTGGCTAATAGAATAAAACTTATACAATTCATGAACAGATGCTTATTTGGATGGTTTTATTTGTCTTCTTGGGACTAAAATTTAAAGAAAAGATTATTTACTGACATTTACACTGTAAGGATCATTTCTTTCCCACAATCATCAGAATGGTCAAGTTTCACTCAAGTGTGAAAGTATACATGGTCCTAAACAGAACTGACTTTGGGGGGAGTGTGTGTATGGAATCTTACATTAAATCCTAATTGGTTTCCATTACATTTAATTTTTGAAAATTCACTTGCCATGGGCACAACCACCCGACAACCATCTAATGCAGCAGCACTGTCATTAAACACACAAAGAAGTCTTGGGTTTTTTATATATTTTCAGCTCCTGCAGTGTAGAAGTAGCAGTAAAATTATTCTGCCCAGGTATCTGAGAAATGAATTCTATCTTGACATATTTTAGTATGTTATGGAACTGTGTTTAAAAGCTGTTTAAATGTAATGCACGTATCCATCGGACAGTTTTTGCTTTCCAACTTGGACTCTGAAAATGCTGCTTCAAAGTGATGGGCCACTGTTGCTTCTTTTTGAAAAATAATCTTCTCTTCTTTGAATACCTACTCACTGCAGTCAGAAGCCAGAAATTGCATGTGTTAGCATACAATTATTGCTAATTTTGTTCTTGGCTGATTAGTTCACATTTTCTCTAAGATCCCTCTGCTCCATTTATCTTTTGAAGTTTATCTTAGTAAATCCAGATCTTTTAGTACCTTAATCTAAAATGTTTACTGTTTTTTGTAAATGTTACTTTTATTTTTACTATATTAATAAAAAACTAAGTGGCTGCTACAATAACAGAGAAAATGAACACATTTCAGAAGAATGCAGTTATTGTAATACTGTTTATTCCACAGTCCAATGATTCCTTCAAACCAATCCACACACAAGAGCCTGCAATCAGCACATGAAATCGCTTTTCTTAGAGGTGAAATAAACTCTCCTTGCTTTGGTTCATTGCAGAGTTAAGCATTTGTGTTTATGATCACAGCATTGAAGCTGAAGTCAGAAGGGAGCTCTAGAGGTCATCTAGCCAGACTCAAAACAGAGTCAGCCAGAGCACTTTGCCTGGCACTGGGTCCAGTCAAGTATTGAATTCCCCAAGGATGGAGACCCCAGTGCCTCCCCAGGTGACCTGTTCCAGGGCTTATCCCACTTGCCCTATTGTATAGAACTTTATAGTCCCTAAATGGACTTTCTTTTATTCTGATTCGTGCCTTTTAATGAAGTGGGTTTTTTTGTTTTAAAGTTTAGGCAAAATTGTATAACTCATTATGCAATAATGGAAAAGTAAGGCAGACCTTTCCAAAGTACCTATGCTTTGGCACCCACACCTCATTTTGCTTTTTTGTTTTGACAATTTCTCAGTTCCACATTTTATCATTTCCTTAAACTGAGTGACAGAATATTATCAAAATTACACAAACATTTACACAGGATCTAAAACCTAAACAATCCATTGGACTTAGGAAGCAAAATGCACTTGTAATGTTCAATTTATCACTATGAAACAAAAATTTCAAAACATTAAAGCAAGGCTCAAAAAACCTTGCCCAAAAACATTCAATATGCTCAGGTAGAATATATTTCCTTTTAAAAGTAACAGGTTACACTGGTCCTCAAACATGTCTTTAGCGCCAATAACAACACCAGAACTTCTAAACTAATTCTACCCAGCTCTGTAATGGAACTTGAGTTTTCTATAACTTCGAGTAGCAAACAGACAAGTCACTTCATGTAGGCCTAATTATGGAAAAACAGAAACTTATTGCTCACCCAGGCAGTAATCTTCAACTGGTGAACACTCCTGTATTATGGAAAAAAGTTTGACAGAATTCCCTCAGCTGTTCCATTCCCATCCACTATAAAATGAAACCTATTTGTTAACTTTATTACATACTCCTTGATTGTTTGATTATTTCATGATGACTGTCCATTTTGAAGCAGCCTGTTTGGGCAAGAAGCCTCATTCCTAGCATATCTTGTCTTCTCTATTGTCCAGCTGGTTTCAGGCGCTGTAGCACCAGAGCTGCTCAGGCTGGCATTGTCCTTGGAAGATTTTATACTCATTTCTAAAAACACTACAATAATGCTTTTTCTTACATTTTTTTGAAGGTGCATGCTGTCTTGAGTTGTTCTTTAAGCTGTAAGATCACAATAAGAGTCTGCACTACGTAACTTTATGTTTCTTGATGAATTAGTCTCCTGCTTGCACTGTTCCTTATTTCTTGTCTTTACCTTCCCAAACACAAAAAAATTACTAAAATGTGATGTTCAACAAAGCCAGGTGGTTTGGGGTTTTTTTTTCATTGTGGTATCAACTAAAAAACTGAGTTACTTATTTTGCAGAGAGGATGTTAGCTAAGTTACTGACATTGTTAATAATCCTTCAGCGATTCCTCATAAAACCTTGGTTTCATTAAACATGAAGTAGTTTTCACACAGTGCACTGAAACAGAAGAGAGCTCTTCATCTTACTGACACACAAGAGATATCCAAAATACTCCAAGGGGAGACAGTAAACACAGATTAACTTTGATAGATCTTTGCAATGGGACTATTGATACACAGTGCGGTAATTCTCATTGCTAAGACACAAAATTCAATCATCCATGTTCTTTTTTATAATAAAGGTCACACACACTGTAATCACATCAATTTTTACTTGGCTTATCAGTTTTCTCAAAAAAGAAGAGAGGTAGATAAGGAAAAGAGTCAGTAGGTTAGAATAAAAAAATAGAGCAAAATGACAATTTAAAAAATTGCATTAGGTACAAAGAAAAACTTTTTTTATCTGCTACTAAAATATAACAGAACTAATTAAAGGAAAAGGAATGCCATAAATAGTTGTCCTATTTTAGAGAAAAAAATTATCTCAAACAGCTTAATGAATTAAAACATGGCTGAATAGTTCTAACAATAGCAGGTTCTTCAGCAGGTAATGTTACCTAGTTTGAAGAGAAAAACCCAAGCAGTTTGAGAAAAGTCTACTACTGACAAAAATCATTTAAATAGCAAACAAAAGCAAGGGACAGAAGAATCCTCAAGTAGCATTTAATTGCAAAGGACATTTCAAGGATTTTCTATATCTTTTCCCAAAGAAATCCTTTGCCAAGTCGTATTTCAGCATCAACTTCACAATCAACTATTTTATATTGAATACAGTACCAATCAAGTTCAACATCAGCTCAGCAATTCACTGTGACTAGACTAAGGAATGTAAATGCCATCAAGTGTCCTTCAAGTCTTATGTTAAGCTTGAGTACCAAATGCCTTTGTAGTTCTTCTAGGGTATTACCATTAGTATAGAAGGGTTAATAGCAGAGGCTGATGATTGTTTAAAAATTCACATTACCAAAGTGGATTACATTGCATCTACTGAGGGGATCAACAATGTAAGCCTACACTAAGCCATTATTGCAGAAACAAAGCTTGCATTTTAAGCCTTTGGAAACAAGCATAAAATGGACAAAAGAAAAAATTCTTCTGATGTAAGAACAAGGCAAACACTACATGCTTTTCATACAGAATCACATTTTCAGAGCCATACAGAATACATGAAAATGGTCAAATAGTCTCCCCTAAAAGCTCATCATGAACTCCTGACAAGATCAGCAAACTTGAAGAAAAGGCCAAAATGGATAACTGTAAGTGATCAAATGGCATAAAGGAAGTCTTGTCTTCTCTTTTATTCTAGACACAACAAAATTAATTATCTTGAATTTAGGAATGACTACTAGAAGAATCAAGTATGCTTGTTAAAGACTGAGGGTTTAGATCTTTAGTTCAATGCTTGATGTTCAAAGGCACTAAGAGTTGCAAATTTTTGTTAAGGTCAGTGGGATCTGAAGTTTTTCAACACATTCATTTATCTGGTCAGTTAGACTTCAGACCTCATTCATTTAAGTTTGAAAATACTAACAGAATCCTTTGGCCATTTTTCCACACTTCCTCTTATGCTCTCTGAATCCATCATTAAAATTTATCTTCTCATACAAAATTAAAAATGAACAATTTTTTTCAAAAATAAAAATTAACAAAACCCTGGTTGAGCATGCTTTGTTATCTGGAATGCTACCCCAGCTAGTTTCTGAGTACCTCTTTTCAAACACTCTCCTATGGATCAAGATGCTTACTGATGTTTCCAGTTGTAAATATAAGAGTTCAAGTTTTCTGACACAGTACTAAGCAGAGTGAAACACTCCAATGTTATGAAAGTAAATTAATAGGACATATTTAGCACTAAATCACTGCATATGCTATCTATATTACAGAAAACACCCTTTTTTCAGACACCCTATTCTTTAGCAGAGAAGATTATTTTATATTAATAGCACCAAACAGCTTATTTTAAAACCCAATGCTAAGCTCCTTCAGAACCCAACTAAACAGGAAAGCATTATTCAACATTTACACAATTTAGGTTTCTAAATATAGCTTGCTTTTGTTTTAATTCTGTCATGATGAACTGAAATTGGATCAGCTACTGAAAAGCTGTGCCAATCTAATTCTTAACATTAATCATACTTGAAGCAGACTACTGCAGACAGGTTCTGTTTTCTGAAGTGTTTTTAAACTATTAGCAGGAACAGAATTCGTTACATTTGTCTTCTATGTTTACTTTAAAAAGAGGATCATTATTTAAATTATCCTTTTTATGACTACAGAAGTTCACATATACGTATAATAAAGTTCACACACGGAACAATAATTTTCCTAGCACAGGAAAAATGAATTCAGTCAATTTTATTAGTTCTTAGAGGTTTATTTGCAAGATTCAGACTGAGCACTGACAACTGTTTTTTAAATTTGGCAATTAATTTAAACAAATGTAGAAGATTTTTATACCAACTTCAGTTCCAAAGCTCTTAAAACTAGGATGATCTTGGTATCTCCTGTAGCATTTTGCACCTCAGGCTTTGGATCCTCTCAAGGATGGACAGAAGACAACAGAACTGCATTCCTTCCACATTGTCACCAGAGTTTAATGTTCTAGCAAGTTAGGACAGGGACAAGTTTCTCAACATTTTTCCTCCTCTCACCCATGATAAGGTGTCTTGGCCACATTTTCTCCTTCCCCCAGTTGAAAAGCTGATCTTCATCTTGTATTTTTAAAATATATAACCAGGTTTGTTCTTTTTCTGGCTGGTGTCTTTTTTTCTTCTTTAAGGGAAGGGAATGGATACCGTTGTATTTATAAGTCTACTTTTCTCTATTCAGGATGCTGCAATATTTCCTTAAAATATGTTAGCTCTTCCTGAATTTAAAAAATATATTTATCAGAACAGCAAAAATACTAAAAATAAAAAGAAGAAAAAACCTGTTATGCAGGAAGATTATATGCAAATAAATTTGTTTAAAATACATTGTGCACCTAGCTACCTTTTCATCTACTGATCAGATAAATATTAACTGTGAGAATAAAGTACTTAAGAAAATGGGAAAGGCAGAATATAACCTCTTTGATTTGGTTTCATCCCATGGCTTAAATTTCATGGCTCAGAACAGTCTCACACTTGAGATACACAGAAGAAAAATTTATTAAAAAAAAAAATAAAAGAAAAAGAGAAAAAAACCCCATGATTTCTTAAGAGCCAGTAAGTTTTTGGCAAGTGATAGGAGAAAATTTGTCTATACTCTATCAATTTTCCTTTGTTCTTGCTACATTTTCTAAAAAACTGAACGGAAAAGAGGAAACTAGTTGCAGTAGCCAAGAGTATATTTTCTGACACAGAATCAATTCTTTGTGCTATGAACCACTGTGACATCCCATATGTAGTACACATATAAATAGACCAAGATGTGTCATTGACACTGACCTGATATCCTCATTTCTCTGATTACAGCACACTCTATGCTGTAAAGTTACTCAGAAATTTTTGCAAGCAGAAAACTCAAAAAAGTAACAAGGAAACTGAAAGCATTAAGTGTCTATATTCCAGTAAGTAGAAGCTGAAACACAATAAGCCGAAACACAGTATTGCTCCAAAAGAATAATACCTAAGCTTGGTTTTCAAGGACACATTTTGGACACAATCATGCATAACAGAAAAGGGATAGCACAGTTACCTAGCATTTTTTGGCATTAATGTGTTAAGAAACATAATTCCCTCCACAACAATTTTTCATATGTAGCTTAGGAGGCTTAAAAGCTTACACCCAGGGATGTTCAGTGATCCCATCTGGAGCATCCCTCTGAACAGGATGCGCCTGGACCAATGGCAAGAGACAGCAAGAGGCTCTGGAGGAAGGTACTGCCTGCCTCTTTGATACTCCCCTTTATACTATCCCTCTTCAATACACCTGAGGAGTCCTTTCTTTTGTCTTTAAGCAGCATATTAATTTTCTCCAAGTAACACAGAAAAGGCCAAAGTACACGTACTGATAAATCCCTAAAACATTCCTGTAATTATTTTAGGATTCATTAACTCTTTTCCCTACTTGCCTTAATTCTATTGCATTCACTAATCTTTTAGTTATTTAGCATGAAAAAAATCAATTTTATTAAAATTAAAAATATAATTAAAATGTAATTTTCTACTAGAGCAATTTCCATTCATCTGACATTAAAACATCATTATATTAGGAGGCTTTTTTCTTCCAAGTGTTCCTACAATTCTTTACAATTATTTTCTAGAATACTTGTGTGAATAAACATACCTCTTTCCTTATTTCTTTCAAGCAGAAGTAGAACTGGCATGTAGGAGAAATATGGATTCCTGTTTTGCACCTCAATGAAATAATTAATTGCTTACAAGGGCAAGAAGAAAGACCAAAACTGTTTTCAACAATAGCAAGAGGAAGCAAAATTAAATTTTCAATTCAATTCATGTTAGGGAACTTTATATGCTCATCTCTGAAGGAAGTGGGGGTGAGTATACATCTTGCATACCAGAAAGATAGATGGAGCACACTTCTGTGGGAAAATGCATATACTGTCTATTTTTCAGATACCTATGAAATATCTCCTATTATTTCTTCGAACTAGAGAATGTTCCATCTGCTGAACTGGCAATAGTGTGAAAAGGAACCCACTGGACTTTGTTAATGCTCAGCACACCAACTGATTTCTGATAGCTGGAAAAAGAGCAACAAGCTCCTCCACAGGCCTCAGCATAGAGAAATACAAGTCCTACATGACAAAACTGTCTTTGAAATGAAAAAATGAATTGTGGAGACTGTAAATAATACAGACAAAATCAATCAAGACACATTGCAAGGCAGAACAAAAACCCCTTGTATTGCTGATAGATCCCTTGGCACAAGGCTCTGAACTAACTCAATAAACATAATTAACAGAAACAACTCCAGCATGACTCTTTCTGTTACCTACAGACCAAACTGGCAAGTTGGTAGCAAAAAAGAATAAGATGGAAATAACCACAGTATCCCTAAGTCTAAGGAGTTTCACTTGTTGATCCCAATTAGCACCTGACCATGAATACAAGCTGGAACATGCACTGTCCTGTGGGATGAAGGGAAGTCAGGGAAGGAAAGGGTATCCCATCAGCTAAGAACATTTTCCTACTCTAAGTTCAGAATCTGCTGAAAAGAAGACTACAGCCCCATCCTGGCTGGTGTGTCCTGGACAAAAATCTAAAGAAGCATTCATAAAATAGAAGTTTTCCATACTGCCTCATCTCAAGCTCTGCCTAGAGATGTATGAGTTTAGGACTGGCTCATAGTACACACATGTATCAAAATAATTATGCACTGAAGTAATACAATAAATACAATTAGTAAATAAAAACTGAAGAAAGTAGAAACATATTTAACCACTAGCTAGCACATTTAACCACTGGTAAGTGACCTAATCACCTGCAGCAAATTTCAGTCATTTTATTTCAATATACAGTTTACAGAAAGAAAAATCTGATGGTAAAGGTAAAATCCTCTCAGTTCATAATAACTTTGAACTTTATCAGAACTCAAGTAGGAGTCCATAGTGTTAAAGAAAACTCAAGTGATGCTGTTCCAAACCAAATAATAGAAAAACAGCAGGAGAAAAAAATTGGAATGGTTTTCACCCTCTTAAATTCAAGCTGATTAAATTCTATAATATTTCAAACAGAATTATATTTTGATCAAGAAATACCGAATTCATGATAGAGACATATTACTACTAAAGGGGAGGAAAGACACGCCCTGATCATGCCACAGTACTTAATTTTACTAAATTATTACAAAGGGTAAGAAAACAGACATTAATAGCTTGGCAGAAGAAATTAGGAGAAATCCTGAAGAGGGTATGTAATTTATGCACCTGAACTTTCAGTGAATAAGTAGTCTCTTTAAGGTCTGTATGGACAGGGAATGGGGCTGGTGAAGCACTGGTTGGCCTTGAAGGTCGTCAGCACCTGCCTGGGCACAGCCTTGAGGAAACTGCTTCAAGTTCAATGTTGCTCTGCTATAAGCAAAAGGCCCCTCTGATTTATCCAAAAAATTCACGGGCAGGATTCAACAAAATATAATAAACCTAAACTTTCTTGGTTTGATTTTATATTCTGCAATCAGTCGTAAATTATAAAATACTTATAGAAAACAATTTTTAGTAAAGTAACACAAAGTATTACTCCTGAAATATGGTTCTAGTCTGGACAACAATGGTACTCAGACACTCCAAAGAGATAGTGAAGAAATAGTTGCTTTGCTTGTTATTTTGCCTTCATAAAACAAGTCTTTATTACAAACATACTTTATAATAGCATTGTATAAGCAATAAATGTGATTCAACTTGACAAAAATGTAAACATGTAATTAAAATAGATGAGTTAATCACAAAACAAGATTACTTATCATGTAATGTAAAAAGATAAAGCAAGTCACTAGACTATAAATAAACATACATAACATATGTTAACACATGATATTCCCAGTGCTTCCCTTTTAATATTCATGCTAGGATTGTTCACCACGAGGAGTGATTCAATAAAAAAAATTTCCATTTTTCAAATTTCACTGCTTTAAGACACCAGACAAAGTAAAATGAATAGCTTAACATTTTAGAGCTTCCTCTTGCTCACACTGAAACTCCTCCAATTCAAAACTATTCTAATTAGGCACCTACTGTTTAACATAAAAGAATCTCTGAACTTCAAACAGAGGCATCTGCCAAAAAAATTGGATAGTGTTTAAAAAACCAAACCGCCTTCAAATATTAGTGTTTCTACGGCAGTCGCTAGATGGTTTTAATCAAAATTCTTGCTCTAGACTGAATATGTGAGTTTTTTTCATATGTATATAGTGGAGATAACAATTTTTTATTTCCTTCTCTTTTCAACCTTTACATTTTTCCCCTAATTTCTTTTGCCCTGCTTACCCTTTGCAAATGAAGCATGTTGTCAAAAACTCCCTGCTTCCATTTGTGTGTTCTCTTCAATTTTATGCTATAATAGCTGAATATAAATTGACTTGTGACAATATATCCAGTAACTAGTACTCCTGAAAATTTCAGTCACATGTTAATTGGCTCTAATGTGAAAAAGGAACATAAAACCACATGTAAGTGTTCAGAGGTGTTGTGTTTCCTGAAATACAATGAACACTGTGTTTGGATGCAGACACATTTATACATACATTTGTGAAGGCAATATTTTGTTGTAATAGTGAAGACAATATTTTGATTGTAATAGTGATTTTAGCAATGAACATCACAACTATCTTTTAAGTTCTTAGCCTTAAAAGAATAACTATCTGACTCTTCCAAGTAATTATACACTCCAACAGAGTCAATGCGTTACCTGGCTGCTGGCCACACATGCCAAAAGACTCCTATTCCAAAGTTACAGTAATTACTATACATCTCTCCATATTTCAGTGCATCTGCATATTCAAAGTGTACAGATCCGCAGACTGTGCAAATTCCTGCACTTGGAGGCAACCCCCAGTATCAATACAGGCTGAGGGATGAAGGGATTGAGAGCAGCCCTGCAGAGAAGGACGGGGGGTGCTGGTGGGTAAAAAGCTGGACATGACCCAGCAATGTGCACTTGCAGCCCAGAAAAGCAACAGCAAAAGTAGCAGGACTGAGTTTGACGAGGCAATTCTGCCCCTCTGCTCCATTCAGGTGAGACCCCACGTGGAGTACTACATCCAGTACTACATCTGGAGTCCCCACTACAGGAAAAACAGACCTGTTAGAGCAGGTCCAGATAGGAGGGTAACAAAATCCACCAAAGGGATGAACACCTCTCCTAGGATGCCAGGCTGAGGGAGTTGGGGTTGTTCAGCCTGGAGAAGAGAAGGCTGCAGGCAGACATAATTGCTTCTTTTCAGTTCTTCAAGAGAGCTTGTAGGAAAGATGAAGATAGACTTTTTAGCAGTGCCTTCAGAAACAGGATAAGGGTAATGGTTTTAAACTGAAAGAATATAAATTCAGAGTAGACTGAAGGAAGAAATTTTTACAGTGATGGTGGCAAAACACTGGAATGGGATGCCCAGAGAGGTGGTAGATTGCTGGTAGATTCTGGACACGTTTCAGATCAGGCTGGATGGGGCTCTGAGAAATCTGATCTAGTTGAAGATGTCCTGATCATTGCAGGGGTGTTGGACTAGATGACCTTTAAAGGTCCCTTTCAACCCAAACCATTTTGTTATTCCACAATGGACAGAGCTAAAAGGATTCAAGGTACATAAACCCAGCAAGAGCCTAGCCCTCTATAAACCAATGACAAATACCATTCATGTTCCAGGCATGCAAATTACTGCAGGTCAAAAGTAAATTTCTGTGTTACAGCTCCACAAGGAATTCTACCTGATAAAACTGAATTTGTCAGTTGGGAACACAGAACCACAGAGTCACATAGGTCAGAAAAAACCTCTAAGATGATCAAGTCAAACATTTGTTAACTAGACCATGGCACAAAGTGCCACCTCCAGCCACTAAGCACACAGAGAAATCCATCCTCCTCCTCCTCCTCTGGGGCTCCCACTGCCCAAACGGATCCACACTATCTATGACTGCACAATCAAAACCACTCTAAGTAACTGCAATCACAAGAACAATCTGTTGAAGAAAAAGACTGGAATAAACAACAAAATGAATCACTATGTTTATCTAGAGAGTATTTACATATTTTTCCTTTTTTCTTTTTTATTTAAAGAACTTAAACTGTCTTATCAAGTTTACACACAACACAACATGGCCCAAAGATACATCTCCATTTACAGGTTTCAGCATTAAAAAATAAAACATCCACATCTGTGCTCATAGCCATAGAAACAATGCATTTTCAAGTAAACCAGGAAAAAAGTAAAATTTTAGAATGACAGTTCCTTTTTTCACTCCCTTAAAACTTTCTAAACATTCAGATTACTCATGTATGTCCTTGTTTGAATTATCTCTACAGCACTACAAAAGTGAGGATTTTCAATCAACATAATTTGAAGGCAGAACTTTTAAAAGTAAACTGCATTTAAAATGAAAAAAGCATGCAAATTTCTCCAGATAGGGATAGAGAATCTCTAGCATGTGGCAGAGAAGGCTTGAGACCAAACCAGACACATAACCTGCTCTCAGAAGGCATAAAGACTTTGGTATTACTCATCTTACTCATCCAAAAAAACAGATGCAGATCAAAGGTTCACCTGGCAGAGAAATGGCAAGTATTCACTGAGATCTGAAAATATTCATCTACTTGTGCAAATTCAGCAATCTGAAATAATTTGATGGGGGACACACATTTATGAGTTATGAGAAAATAGTCATATTACAAGTTAGCGTTACTATAATTTCTCAGACTTCCACAAATTATTTCTTGAACTACACCAAAACTTTATAGCAAAGCCTCAAGTAGATACACTTTTTCACTGGCAAATACAAGTGAAAGTGATCTCTGAAAAATACATGTATGTCTTGTAATATTTCCCTGAGACCAGGCTCTATCATGTCATTCTGAAGAGTTACAATTACCTGAAAATAATTTTGATGGCATTTTTGAATAAAGTAAACAGTATCAAAATTTCTGAGTTCATTTAGGAAGAGAAAGAAAGATGAGCTCTCAGACGAAACCCACTCATCTTTGACTATGACTAGACATGGTTTCTCATATAGTAGTCTCTGTACATGTTAGTGGATTTGAATCACATCTTTTCCACCTGTTGTATTTCTATACTTGAATATATTTTACACCAAAATGCTCTGGGTAGTGTGGTGTTTGGGGTTTTCACTTGTTTTGGGGTTTTTGAGGTTTTGTTTTGAGAGGGAATCCTGCAGAGAGTAACTTGCTTTTCTTGATCTTATGCCCCAGAGAAGGAAACAGAATGAGCCCAAACAACCACGTCCTATCAGCATATCATTTCAATTTGTTCCTACTGAAAAGGGTGCAAAGGGTCGGTTTGCAATGCAATTTCAACTAGGAGAAGTACTTTATTTAAGCCACAACTTCACAAGAAAATATCACCATATAATACCTGAGGATGCCTAACTGGAGTGACACCATGCTGAAAAGGCACTGCTCTCAGCCTTTCTGGCAACTCAAATCTCTTACCATGTGCAACTAATCTATATTCTCCTGGCACTGAGTGGGGGATATTAAGACTGACATTTACTAAACAACTCTGCTGGCATCAGGATATCCAGATAGTACCAGAATGTACACCCACATAATTTGGATCACACCTAAAAATTTTGTATTAAGATACCAAAATATGTTCAGTTCAAGTCAATGTAATTTATCCAGAAATACCTATTGCAAAACACTATAATCTAATCTAGAAAGCTGGATAAATCACTGGACTAAATTAATTCTGAATTTTCAAGTGCGGTCCTAAGCACCATCTATTCGCACAAAACCTCTTTTTTAGTAGGGGAGAATCAGTATTATGACAAGTTACCATTTGTCAAGTCCTGCTAGGAGATGTATCCATTTTCCAGGCATGAATCTACTGGGACTGCCTGTTAACCGTGGCAACTCTGGGGGGTCTAAGCAGATAACATGCTGATGCCAATGCCTACTACTTAAATTAGTTTCTGTTTTTTACAAATGTTTCCACTAACAAAAAAAAGAAATAGATAAAGTCAATGCATTTGTTTATAGTTAAAAATATTTTCCAAAGGGTGGAAGTTCAATACTTGACAGGCAAAGGTACCCTGAAGTTAGCTTGGTAACACAAGAAGAGATAAAGTCAGACAGCCTTTCAAAGGGCCAAAATCTTTCTTTGAGTATATATATTATGAAGTTTTTATACAGATATTATATATCACGTATAAATTGATATGTACTATTTTACTATAGATATTACATTATATATTATACAATGTATATTATAATATATAATTATATTACAATTATATATTATAATATATAATTATATTACAATTATATATTATAATTATATACTATATGTATTATACAGATTGAAGCTGAGAATCAGATCTGTGTGCAGTTCTTTATCAGATGCCTAAGTCTTTATACTTTGGTCAAGTCCATTTACTTACTTCACAGAAGTAAGCAAACCAGGCCTCAAAGTGATTTATTACTGTTACCTACATCAATAAGATGGATGCTGTAAGGCTAATGTTGCTTCTAGGCTTGAACATTCAGGGATGAAAGGCACAGCATAAGTGCAGAGTAGAAGCAGCATAATTAAGCGTCCCATGTAAAAGCTATCCTGGTCTTTGAAAAACTATCTTTTGCTTTGAAACATGTGAATATCAACTCACTTCTGTATTAACTGGCTCTGCACAGTTATCCCACGCCACCATAAAAATTCCAGATGTGATACAGTACTTATATTTAGAAACACTACCCTTTGTCAAGAAAATGGGATTTCCAATTTTGGGAGGAGAAATTACTTTGATATAACGTTAATAGGACTGCTTATATTAAGAGAGTGATATATGAAGGCACACACATAAAGGTCTAACTCATTCATGTGAGCAGAATGAACTGCAATTTAAATACAAAACTTGTCAGCTGGTGCTGAGTGATGATAGGAGCTGCTCCCTACTTTTGAAGTTAGCACAAATCAAGTGTCAGGATTGGTGTCTGTGTCTGATTTCTGATGTCCTTTTTTCAGTGATGCTATTTAAAGAGCATTAAAAGGTTTTGAGGGTAGAAGAAGGGAAACACTGCACCTTTTCTGTAAATCCTTAGGCATTATAAAAAACTTCAGGCACCTAATTTCATACAAAATCCCAGATATTTAGCTATTTCTTATACATATTAAAAAACCACCAACCCTTTCAATTCCTAAAAAAATACTGTAAGACCCTCTACCTAGTAGTTCTATTTCTAACACTGCATCACAGATATTACATTTTGGCTTGACTATAACAAATTGCTCCTCATAAAATTCAAGATGGCCTTCTTCCAAAACTAGTTTAAAAAAAAAAAGGAAAAAAAAAAAGCAGCAATCTCTTAATAAATCTAGCACCTGAAAGCTCTCTGTCAAATTCCAGTATTTTATTAGTAGTATTAAAAACACAGAGTGAACTGTTATTATAAATAAGTTCTATATGCTTTGTTTGAGAAATATTCTTATTAAATATGGGGGGAAAATGCCTGTTAAGAAAGACAAAACAAAACAAAACCAACCTGGGTCTAAATTATTAGATTGTGAGATTGTTCTTTTAAAATATAGTCATCCAAAAATTATGTATGCATGGTAACATTTTGGTAAGTCATGAATTCCATAGACACCAATACCATTCTATTCAACAAATGAAACATGAGTAAGAAAAATCCGGTATTTTAAAGCTGTCATATATTAAGATGGCATCATCTTTCAGGTAAGCTATTTACATCTTTTAACATGAAAAACAGCAAAAGCTCTTTTAATATTAATAATGAAATAATGAAGACTCCTAGATATAAAAGACTCCAACTACTGGGCTTTATAAAATAACGTCAATCAGTAAGAAACACCAGGTGCCAAATCCACAAAATTAGTTCCAGGTACCAACATCAGATGTCACCGATATCCTCAAATTTCCCACTCGACTGCAACCTAATCCTTTACACAACTAAAACCTCCACAACAAGGGTGTTTATGCACAGGACCACCTAAGTTCTAACATGCAGACACTTGCACCCACACTAATGCCTTATAAAATGAAGCAACTTCCAGAACCCCAGACTGCCAGTCTGGGGCACAATATAGGTAGGCAGAAGAAGATCACAGTTTCAAGGATGCATTCACTTTCACATTGCTGTTTTCAAAAAGTTATTTAAATTTAGATGCTGTTCACCCCAGGAGACTGCCCCAACCACCAGGCTGCTTCTGAGCTATATTTCTCCTTTTCTACAAACTACTCTCTAGGACCAATCAAATACTCAGTAAAAGGAATGGGGGAAAGGAGAAGGGAGTCACCAATGGCATTGCAATGTCAGAAAGCAGGATTAAAACCACTCTGCAGCCACAGGTACATTTTTCCTGAGAAGCAGAACTTTTGCAAAACTGAACATGACCACAACTTAGAGTCCAAGCCATTGAGTATGTGAGCAGAACCTTGTCCAGGCACACACAGTGTGTCTCCTATTTGTCTTGTGAGTAAATCTAAGCTCTCTCTCCTGTTCAAAAAACTTTTGTTTAGCTTTCTCTTATTTCTCTTAACAAAAGCCTGCCTATCCAAAAATCAAAAGAAACTATACCAGTAAGAAAGCAAAGGAGAGAGAGTCACTCAATTATCTGCAGGGAGAGAAAATAAACTGGGCTGCTGGCCTCAGCATTTCCTACTGTCTTTCTTAATTCAATCCCTGACAGATTGCAAGTTCCTAGGAAAAATGGGGACCTGGGCACCAACTCAAGACTTGTGAGGAGTTAAATCCATAAAATAACAGGATTTCCAGTAAAGTCATATAGGTGAAAAGTGTAAACCTTAATCATCCTCAGCCAGCACTTCAACTTTGTAGGCACCACATTGCCTGTAATATATCATGCAATGACACTCCTGCCTTTATTCATGTCAGAGTCATCCCAGCTTTGAAAAAGCTGAGGAGATGGACCCAGTCTTGTACACTACACACTAAAATATGAATAATACGAATCCCAGATCTGTTTCATTTCTGCTGCATAATTTCTGGTTTATTTACTCCATATCAATCCATGATCACAAATTCTCCCTCACCTTCACATTTCAGGAAAGAAGTGACATCACAGAAGTATACTGTAAATATGTTTTAGCAATAGCCAGCAACTTAACTGACCATCATCTCTTCCACCATAACTCTCACACACACAAAAAAAGAAAATAAAAACAACCAAAAATGAAAACAACAATTACTGCTAAAGCAATGTGACAGAGAGATTATCTTCCAGGTATTCTGGAGACTAAATGTAAAGGTGAGAACATAACCCCAAATAATTGTTACGAAGTTAAAACAGAAGAATTGATTTCTGGCTAGTACAAAGGATAGCAGGATCACAATGCAATTAGAACATCACAAGTAAAGCTCTAAGTTACACCATGTTTGCAGTAAAAAAATGTTTCTTAAAGCCCACAAGGTACCATGCACCTCTCTTTCAGCATCCTAAGAGTTTAAAATTTCAGGCTCAGATAATGAAGCTAATAAGGAAAAAAGTAAAGGTCATAAAAGAGCTACAGAGAGAAAAGGAAAAGAATTAATTTGTAAGCAAGCAAAATAAATTAATCCAGAAACACTGAGTTCTCTGCTTTTTTAGAAACAGTCCTACATGTTAGACCATAAAAAATCTGAAAGAGATAACCAGTGATACAAAACATATTACAGTTCTAAAGCACTTGGGGAAGAATATAATACATTTGCATGTCTCTGAGTTAAATATCCTGAAGGATGAAAACAGAATAGATATAGATTAATAGTAGATTAATAGGGGAAGTTGTGTTGTTTTGTATTCTAGGTTTTTTTTTTTTTCCCTCATTACAGAAATTGCCAGATCTAGAGCTTACTTAGAGCAGCCTGGAAACTATCAAAATCTTCAGTGGCACATGCTGCATTACTTACAAGCGAGAACTCAAAAGTAAGAGGCCAGTAAATATGAAAACCACTGGATTTTTCTTTCTCCTAATATATATAAGGCATAGCAGAAAAGTATAAAATATATAGTATTCTACTTTAGCAGAATAATTCTACTAAATACTAAGCCTTTTTTTTATATTAGTAAAGCTTTTCTTTTGACTGTTACCCTCTATTTCACTGTTGAAATAATCCAGAAGGTTTAAATTTCTGCACCCCTTAGAGTAAAATGCATTCTTCTTTGTTAATGATGTTTCCTCTGTCAAAAGCAGGAGCTTGATGAATGGGTTGAAAAGCCATCTAATTTCACTGTTGCTGCTGGAACACAAACTTTAGCCTTGTCAAAAGCCATTCTATAGCATTTCACAGTAATTCTCAAGGAAAGAAATGTTCTACCTACTAAACTGATTATTACTTTGTGAAGGTAGGAGTTCATTTACTCAACAACATAATTATGACAAACCAGAACACTTAAGAGAGTGATGCTGTAATTTACATCCAGATCAAAAATGAATAGCCATTAAGGGAAGAAATGTTGTTGAAGACTTTTTAAAAGCTCAAGAAATACATTTGTGTTCTTCTGTTACATTATTAACAAGAGCAATAAGAATGAAGTCACAATAATATAAATAATTTAGTTTCTTCTGTAACCTAGTTTGTGGCTTAGCAGGATGAAACTAAAAAAGAAGAAAAAGTGGTTTATGATCCAAAATATTTCCATGTGAATTAACTGAATTTCTTATAGAAAGCATTTTACATTAATTATGATATACTATTTCATACTAAATATGGCAACATAATTATTAAAATTAGAAAGGTCTTGTCAACATATTTTTTTAATTATAAGAATTTGGTAAACGCCTAGATTGTGAAAGCATCACTGAGTCAGAATCAGTTTACACAGCTATATAATCCCCTACAAGATGTTATCAACTCAGTCTTTAAAATATCCATTGAAGTACATTTTCCAAAAGCCTTGGTAGCCTTTCACTAATTCAGACAACAGAAAAATGTTTCCTAGTGTTTAAATTAAACTCATCACTCCAAATGAAATTGCTGGAGAGAAGTGAAAAAAAACCCAATTAGTTGTTAATAACTCTGTAACATTCTTCTCTTCCTGTCCAGTCCTCTTCCCTCTAATATAAACAAATCCAACTATTTCACAGCTTTGGGGAGCTACATTTCCTAAACTCTGTAGACCTTATTTATAGTCCTTTTTTAAGCCTTGTTCTTCTATAAAGTTCCCATAATTCTATAATTGTCTATAAAAAGGTTTCCCAAACTAGACACAGATAAGCACCAAACAGAAGATGATCCAGCCATACTACAGCAGGAGCTTTAGTAGGTCAGAGAGACTAAATGTCTTTTCTGCAATAGAACTGACTTAACATTATCCTGCGACCTCCAAAACCACTCACAAGCTGTATTTTGCCATGCTACCTTGTCTATGCTTTCTGCATTAATTTCTCCTTCTCAACACTGATCTTCACTGTATTTTATGAGTGGATTTCAGATCAGCTATCTAATACAGCCATCATGAACCCCAATGTCAGCCAGGTGTCTGCAGCATCCACTCCCTGACCACGTACCCCAATCCCGTATATTGCAAAGGTAGGCTAACTCCAATACCTGGGTAGTGAGAGCATAAGTAGGCTTATGACAGCACTTGTGACACCTTCTCAGCCTAACAATGAATTGGCTGTTAAGGAATTCCCAAGAAACCAGTTCCAGCTAGGAAGATAGGTAAAGAATTATCTAATCCTATTTCCTTATATCCTTTATGAAAACACAGTAGAAAACAGAATTGTAACAAAAGATACACAGGTCATATTCAGCATTTTATCCTAGAGGCTAGACTCCTTGTCCCATTCCTACACAATACACACTTAAAAGTAGGACATAAACCAAGGACTGTGCACTGATTTCCTAGAGCGCAACATGGCCTTGCATTTTTAAGACAAACATGTGAAAAACATTAAGCTGCATCACCCTGGGGAGAAAAACTCGGCAGCAACACAGGCTCTCATCCTGACTGCCCTACTGAGCTTCCAGCAGAAACACACACTTACATACACACATAGCAGACTCGAGCTACCAAACTCACTTGAATTATTTGAGTTCCATGATTTATTTCAAAAATATGTCACCACCATTTAGACAGATGGTGGCAAAAGTCAGCTCGACCAAAGTAATATACTGTAGGGGATAGCTCATTTGTCTTGGCTTCCATCTCCTTAAATTCATTTAAAGAGTCAGAAGGAAGCTTTTATCACACGATCCTCCCAGCCTTGCCCTTTTCATCTGGATCTCTGAGAACAGATTTCTCAAATACACACAGAAAATAGTTTCAGTCAGTTACCTAATTCAAAACACAGGCTGGCAGAAGTGGTGGCTCAGGAGACAGGAGCAAGGAAAGCTAAATTTAGAGAGGAGTACAAAGAATTTTTGGCTGTCAGGATACCCCTAGACTTCCAGAAAGGTGGCAGGCATATTAGCCCCTGGAGTAGGCAAAATAAAGTGGGAGGCCATGAAGAGAGAAGAAAAGTTAAAAAAACTACCTTATTGTTTTTTTACCCTCTGCCCCACCTTCTAATATGCTGTTCGACAGTGGTAACTGTAACAATCTGCTTTATTCTCCCCTTTCTACAGAATTCAGAACGTTTTTCTCCAAAAAAACAAATTTTAGAATGCTCCACTTAAAAAAAAGGCATGGTTTATTAAAGGTAATTTCATAGCACAAAGAATAAACTAACAAAAGATTAACATATTTCATCAGACAATTAAATAGTACTGTAATGAGAGCTACCTTCTCACCAAACACTTCAAACACATACGCAACAATAAACTTTTATTCAAAATCAGGTAGATATTCACATGAACAAGAAAAGACAACACAGTTTTACATTGATGTATCTAATTGATAGAACTGGTGATACAGAGAACAGTGGGGTTTTTTTTCAGAACAGAACACCAGTTGCTATCAATTAGACTTTTTCCACAGGCAAAAATACAGACTAAAAAGAACAGGAACACAGTTCTGAGGAATACTTTTTGGCTTACAAATTCTAGAACTAAATTATTTTCTATTCTAAAAGAAATAAAAAAATTAATTCACTAAGGAAGCAGCTTCTGTTGAGACAATTTATCCGATTCTACTAACTCAGATAAAATAGTTTCTGAGAGTATTTTTTTAAATTTCATCCAGTTTGTGAATTTGGGAGTCATTTACCAATTAAATTTAACCAACACAATCAGAACCAAATCATGTCAAGAATTACTAGTATTTCCAGCATAGTTTTGAAATGCAGGAAATTACCCATACTAATTCTATCTTCTACATTCACATACATTTTTTAAAATTTTGCTAGTTCTGTTTCTTTATTGCACATTATGTATAATTTTGAGTACATGGCTTAAAACCTTTTGAAAGCTTTTCATATTGAATTATATATTTGGATAATAGAGGCATTAAAGCACATAATGCAGAAAAAAACATACAAAATCCTTCTGGAGGTCCAGGTTATTAGAGGAAGCATAATAATTTTGTCATTTAATTACTTGGAATCTTTTATGAAAGATTTAACAATGCTTGGATTAAAATTCTCCTAATATCTACTGCCAAAGTAAAAAGTATTCAAGATGCTGAGGCTCTTGCTAGACCATAAAAAATACACCCAGAACTTAACTGCCATATGTATTCTCAATTCAGTCATTTCCACCTCTATTTCCTATCTCTTATGAAAAATTCCTCATCCTATGATGAGCTCATTTATTTCAGCCACTCTATTCTTGGTGTCCACAACCTTTGTCTTCCAGTTTCTAGAAGCAGCCTTGCTTCCTTGGGAGTGGAAAGGGCCTGAATGCAAGTGCATTTCTTTGCTTTCCACTATAAACTCCCACCCTCCAGAGAGCTCCAGGCACGTTGGTTCTGTTCTGCTCCTGGCTCAGTTTCCTGAGAATGAGCAGAACAAGCCTGACCCAATTCTATAGGTGTTGCCAATGCTTGACAAAACACTTGGGCAAGGTAACAGGTCCAGCTGCAGAGAGTAGAACATACTGTGTTAAGAAAAATTTTTATTTTGCTCTCAAAATATATTTTTCCATTTTCACAACACATTTTGCTGCTATTTGTTCTGCACTATACTCAGAGCTCTCCAGTCTATGATGAATCATTTGTCACAACCACAAAAGCTATAATTTTAGGGCAAAGTCCACTCTGGAGGTGGAAATGTCTTAAATTATATGGCATGGTTACAGCAGCACACTGGCATTTTAGGAAGAAGGTGAAATCACTATATTTAATATAAAGGCAAAAAATATACTTTTTTTTTTTTTTAACAGTAGCACTGTAAGAAGGTTCTAGTCACTTGACTTTACTGCACTAAAAAAAGGATGGAAGAAGTTTTCATCCAGACTACAGGGTCTCTTATCACAGACTTACCAGAGTTTAACACAGCTGGCCATAGTCCATTTGGTTCACATTCAACTGGAGAAGAAAAGTAAATTGACAACTGGGTGAAACCTCCAGGCAGCATGGAAAAAGATGGCCCTTTGTCTGAAAGGAGAGCCTAGTCTAAGAACAGGTAAGGAGCCTGTTTGTCAGCAAAAATCCAGTCAGCAAGGTAACAGCATGAGCCACTCTAACCAGAGATGTGAAAAATGCAACAGATGTGCCTGTGTGACCCACATGGGACACCTCAGGACTAAGTTGCAGCATTGTACCAAAATTTACACTAGTTCTCTTTGATCTCCCACTAAGAAATATAGGCATTATGTTAAAGCTGCAAAGCCTTCAAAAGATGTGAATTATCTTTCTTTACTCAAATATCAATAATGGTCTTCAGCTGGCAAATTAAGTATTTGTCATTATAGTCCCTGTATCTTCAAATCTACCAATATTGTCTTGATGTTACAAAAAAAGAAAGGTATTCAAGGGCAAACCAATGAAGTTATCTGTCTTTCCAGAGACTTTTTCAGTTTGGTTTTTTTTTTCTTTGGTGCATTGCAGAGAGCAGGTGGCAGGGAAAACAAGAGGGTGAGACAAGGTAAAACTGTGTCTCTCTTGGTGAATATTAAGAGCTACATAGAATTAATGTTCATTTTCTAGGTGGATCTTGTTTAGGAAGGAATAGGTGTTATATTGCATTATCACACCAAACAAGCCTTTTGTCATTTAAAGATTTTTCACATTACAAAAATAATAAAAAGTTATGGAAAACATGGGAGAAAGAGCAACATCTTAACTTCCTCTTGCCAACACTGTATTTTACTAATACAAACACATCACTCTTGAGTTATGTCACACTAAAGTTTTATAGGAATGCAAAATAACAGTGAGGCTCTCCAAAGAAACAAAGAAAAAGTCAACGGTGGCACATTTAGTTTCCCAATTAACAATAATGCCAAGATACATTAGCAGTAAAAGTTTAATAAAAATTGGATTGAAGCTACTTCCTGAGGCTTATGAGGTGTCTCTAGCATTGCACCACAGCATAGCATATCAGAACACAGTGAGACTGTTTACCCTGTCAATCACTTGTCAATCTATCCAGCTTTCTGCAAATACCCCTTGTATTTGCAAGCAGTTTCACAAACTTCAGTAATTAAAATTTTTAACAGAATAATAGACACATATAGCAAATCTACCAAACCAAACCAACTAGCATGCTCAGGGGACAAAATGTAATGTCATGGTTACTTTTGGGCAATTAGTTAGATATAAAAATCCCACACAGCTATTTAAGATACATGTTTATTTTTCAGGTACTATTTTCATTTTTCTTGGGGGATTTTTATTGATAAGAACGTGGGAGTGTGTGTGACTTCAAAATGAGCAAGTAATTAGTTTTTCTCCTGCACTGCATGCATTCCATAGGAGAAATAAGAAAACACTGTCTTTAACACAAAACATCTTAGAATCATTTATAATAAATAAAGCTAGACTAACTAGATTTTTCATTAAGAATGCAGAAGTGAATTTTCCAGGATAAAATGTCATATTCTCCAGAAAAGACAGAAATCTGGACATCACAATGCCCATCAACTGAGCTCACAGTAAAAGTCACCAACAAGTAACATCATGCTGAGGTTCAGGACAGTGATGAGAAGTAACATACTGAAGATATTGAGAAGACAAAAAGCTTTCACTGCACCCAAGAATTGGATGAATTTGATAATAGAAGTATGGAAGAAGCATGACTAAACATGATATCCCCTGGGATCTGACAAGTTATACAAGAAGAACAAGTGTCATGAGAAATTATTGCTGTTATCTTATCTATTAAATGATCCTCTATTTCTTTGCACACAATTTTTTCTTTCCTTGATCCATGATGTGTAAAAAGGGGATTTGACCAGCATAAAGCTCCTCCTGACTGCCCAGGAAAGTTAATCTGGCACTCTGTCAAATTACAGGTTTGATTGCACTATGCAGTTAGTGTCTGTATTGGTGAGGAAATAAAAAATTTCTGTACTGAATTACCCCATCCTGTGACTCCAGGCTCAGGTTTGGCAAGTTTACATTTCCCAAAGAAACAAAAACCCCCTGCAGCTGGCCAAACAAAACATTGGTCCACAAAAGCAAGAGAAACAGTAGCATCTTTCTCCCACTATAAATCTAATGATGGTTTTGTGAGTAATAGCCATCTTAATTCAGACATGCAAGGTGATTTCTTCATTTTATACATAAAACACATATCCGGGAATTATAATCTGCATTTCCAAGTGACCATATACAAAAAAGTAGTTATATAATTTGCCAAATTTCTTGGTCCTGATTCACAATGCTATTTCACTGTTTGGTGAAGCTGCACCATGAACAGTCTGCAATTTCCTTCTTAGAGTCATTTTACCCATTTCACACTGAGAAAATGACTTAAATTAGCAAACAACAACTCAGGGATTATTCTCAGAGAATAATCTGAGGACAAACAATTAGCTGTCAGCTAGGAAACCATATGTACATTATAACAGTACTAGCTAGTACTGTGATAGAAAAAAATGGAATCTGGAGGGACCAGAAGGTTTCTGAATTTCAAAAAAGCATATTCCAACAAGACTGTCATTCACTTTAGAGATAATGCCAACTACTAGGACATTGATGAAGTAATCAAATCAATTAATTGTAGGCCATTAAAAAATCTTCAGGGCTAGAGCTGGCACTAATGGAAGTGGAAGAGCGAGGAAGATTGAGTTCTTCATGATGAAAAACACATCTTCCATCTACAGACACATCACTATCTTTCAAGATTCACATGCAATTTTCAATATTGTTTCCTACATGTTTCATATGCTCCCCTTGGCACCAGATTTCATTAAGATGCTGGCAGTGCCATCTGCAGCTCCAAAAGCACCTCCTCTGTCAACAGTTTGGTCTCAGATGAGTCATTCAGCCTGGGCTAGTGAGCAAGCAGAAAAGCCTCTTAAGCCTGTGTAAATAAGTCTGCTCAATGAGCTGCATTAAACACCTTGCAAGAAGCAGGCAGTCAAGAAAAGAGGGTAAAAAAAAAAATTGCCTTTACCACAGTTTGAAAGTCTAACCTTGAAATTTTGAATTTTAAATTCCAAAATTTTAAACTGTGCCACAGCCCACGTTCCATTGCAAAGTCCTGCACCATCATGGAAGACAAACAGAAGGCACATCATTCCAACCAGCAATACAGATGTCCCTGATCTTTGGTAGAGTTACCTGGAGAACTTGATGGAAATAATCTCCCAGTTGCCAGTGCTGATGCTCACAGTGGTATCAGCATCCAATGTTGGACCTCCACTTTTGGACATAACTTCATTTAGCAGAGAAGGTAAGCAGAACATTTAGAAAAAGCTAAGAGAACATGTTCATATAGAAATTGCTTTCATCAAAAAACAGCAGCAGAGGTTAAATCAAAAACAGGATTCACAAAAAAGTTAAAACCTTTCTGTTCTAACAATAATTTTCCTACTCTCAAACCTTCTTTCTGAGTTAAGACTTGTCAGGTCAGCCTGACTTGAAAATTACTTGAGGATACAGAAAAAACGAAAAAGAAAAAACCAACTGACATCTGAATTATATAAAGATAATAACTTTAAAAAAAAAAAAAAAGGCAAACAAAAAAAACCCCAAAATAAAACACAAAAAAAACTATGAGGAATTCCAGGTTAAGTAGGCTAGGAAGCTCATGGAATCTGGCAGCAGCAGGCTCAGCATCCACAAGGGGGAGCCGGCCCCAGGGAACAAACGTGAACTCTTGCTCTCCATTAGACAGCTCACGGCTGTCGGACAGCTCACCAGCCCACAATCTGGTACACGACATTTTCCGCAAGTTTTAGACTTTAATCAGGGCTGATGTTTGCATAAGAGGAGAGTCACAGAGAGGGAAAGCAGGAAGGAAGCTGAAACAAATCAAGAAATGGGGATGTGACCTTTACAAAGAGAATATATATAACCTGTCTAAATACACTGATTTTTAAAAGGAAGAACCAGCCCAGGGAAACAGGAATGGAACATAAGAACACAAAAGATATATTTCTTATTTATCTTGGTTCCTATAGTGTGTCTATTTCCGCTTCTAATCTGCTTGGAAATGACTAAATATTTGTTAGTATTTCCATTTTGGAACTATTTATCTTCATAGCCATAGTAATACATTCACATAAAGGCATCAGAGCTGCCAAATTCCTTCATTACAATTTGGATCGTGGTGTACAGGCTGGGGTGTTGGCACTTGCATCTCACTGGACCCATAACAGCAGACACTCATCATCATCAAGTCATTATCACATTTTCCCTTCGTGACTGTGTTTATTTTAAGAAATTCCCCTGTGTTCAAACACTACCTAGGCTTATTTCAGGGTACAAGTTCTATATAAAAGTTCAGCACAAACAAGTATTTCTTTACTTTTCCTTTATAGTTCATACCTTCTGGAACAGTTCCTACAGACTCGTATCTTCAACAAAACATCCAAAGACAAAACAAAAAGTAGAAAGCAAACAGAAAATAATATTTATCATAAATGTTTTAACTACACCCCCTGCTTCTCTCCTGCCCCCCCCCCCCCAAAAGTTACTTAGTTTCCTTTTGAAAATAGTTAATTTACGCCACATTTTCTTTTTTCAAAAAGTCTCATATTTGGAAAGTTTTACATAGTGCAATCCTCTCTAAACATTACACAACGCCAAAAGCACTGCTGATAAAAACTACACACAGCAGGACACTGTTATTAAGCAAATAAAGCAAAACAAAGCACCAATTAAAATATGATTTCTGATTATACAATATTTTCCTCCAATAAGGAACAAAAACCAAATTCAGAACATCTTTTCAATCTTCTTCTGGACCACCCAACTGAAACACTGAGCATAATTCAAGTTGATTGAGTTTTTTTAAATTACTAGTTATAGCTTTCTATACAGTGTTTATTCTCCTTTCTATATGAAGAGAAAGATATGGGTTCTCCATATCTTTATTTAGAAAGACATTCCTATTATATCCAGGGAAATTCATTAACCAGGACATGCCAAAATGACGATGACCCTACACTTGGGCTGTACAGATACAGTGATTATCTTCTGTTGGTACCTTTCTTTAGGCATATCAAAACTACTCACTCTTTTTAAAATACTTACTAAATTTATAGGGGCCCTGCATTCTTATTGTGCAGAATGAGATTTCACCATTAAAGACTTTTCAGCTATGTTCCCATTTAGCAAACTATTTAAGAAGTCATGTCAAGTTCAGAAGCCAAAATAAAACACAATGAACAAATACAGTCATACAGCTGTAATTAAAAACTGCAAGTAAAGTGAACCAAACACATTAACAGCAGCAGACTTTCTTACAAAAATTCCACACACAGCTAACCATGCAAAAAGGAGGCTCTGAACCCCGGTACAGGAATCTAGTTTAAGTTCAGTTTTCAAAAAGTACACAGTTCCAAAGCCGTACATTGCCAAGGAACTATAAACTGAAACTACAGCATCACATTCTTATTCACTATATGAAGATATTAAGCTAAGTTCCAAATTTATATCTCTAATTTATCAAATAATAATGCAACATTTAATGGATACAGATATTTTTCCTAACTATTTTCTAACAGAAATATCTTTTCAAGACAGACATCTCCACCTTCATTGGCATTTTCTCTTTGACTACTTCTCAAACACTGGGATTTGTCTCAATTCTTTGGGACAATTTTGCTTTTGATTGTCTTAAAATGTTAGTGTTTTAAAAAGTAATAGTGAAGGCCCAAAGAACTACCAGTGCTAATGCATTTTCAGGCCCACACATCACACACTGATGCCTTGCTGTATGCATGAAAGGCAGAGTTGAGAACACTCAAATTCCTGTTCCATGGAATACACAAAACTGAGTGGTTATGCTAGTAGTGCTTTACTTCAGGAAACAGACTTTGAAGTCTTTTACAGCAACAGGAACAAAACTATGGTTTTCTAATACCAAATGCTTTCTACTTTTGTTTATTCAACATGCAACAATTCTTATGCACCTTAATCTGAATTTCTCTAGAATAAGCGTGTGAAATAATACACTTTTCTGCCAGCACTGAAAGGCTCTCTAGGCCTCAATCCTACATTACAATTATGGTAATCTGCAGCTCTTTTAAGACAAATTCTTCCCTGGGCAAAAAGACAAATCAGCAATCAAATTGCCAAGTATTTGTGACTTTCAGTTAAATGGCAGCTTTTTCATGTTTCAGAATTTACTCCCTACTACCAGCTCACTGTCTAGAGCCTGTCTAGGTATGAGAAGCACTGCTGGCCAGCAGTGTGGCTCCATCTGACTCCTCTTCTTCGTTTCACCCTAATCAAATACATCACATGGAACTCAGCACTGCAAGCTGTCATTCATACTGCAAGGAAGAATCAGGCTCCTCTCCCCATTGGCACCTTTGGGGATAAAATCACAATGAAGAGAGCTTGTAACAGAATGGTTTGGAGACCAGCAATGAACAAATCACAGAAAGAGCTTTGATTTTCAGCTACTACAGAGAAAATCCAACACCCCTGTTACTCCTAAATGTTAAATCTTAGGAATTTATTATTATAGCAAACTGTACAGTTACATTTATTTACTAAGAATTTGTGTATCTAGCAGTATTATTATTTTTTTTTTACTTCAATGCTGAATATACACCAAACAATCATTCTTAGGTCACCCATCTCAAAAAACTTGCAACTCCCTCCAGAAATCTTTTCTTGACCAATCAATTTCCTAATTCAACTACATTTCTCTCAATTTTGCTGTTTGTTCTTCCCAATATACATGCACACATGATACTGACATTATTTTGCTATTCACTCATATAAGTAGGCTAACAGCACATACTAATTTTAAAGCCTTCCCTACAATTCAAATGCATTTCTATTTTATTTCATTTGACTGAGGAAAAAAACAAAATAGGTTTTGCAACCTGAGTCACAAGAACAGAAAAAACCTTCAGCCTAGCCAAAATATTAGTGAAATATTTTTTAATGTTGCAACAAAATGAAAAAAATACCCATTTGAAGTGAACTTCCCATGAGATTAACTAGCAAAGCAAACCACATCACCATTGGTTATGCAAAACTCCATTACAAAGTTAGAAATATTTTCTTTTCTATTTCCTGCAGTGCCTTTGATACACACACATGAAATGGGATGATGTTGTTGCTCCATGCTGCACATTTACAGCTATTATTCTCTCACAACAGTTTTTTCCCCAGTGATTACAGTCTTTAGTTTGCCATATTTTGTACTTCCCACATTCTCCATTTCATATCCACAGAAAAAATAATTCCAGTATACTTTTTTGTTTTAAATTTAAATCCCTTACTATAATTTTCTTTACCAAAATTTACTGGTATGCTATTTAAACAGTTTAGATCAGCAATCAATAGACTACAAAACAATGAATCAAATAAATACTTCACCCCAGTATCTAAAACTTCAGGAATATGTTGCACAACTGGCCATGCCCCAGCAGCTTTGAACAGAGCATATAGTTTTACATGCAAGACTTCAAAGGTGACCGTGCACTGCATGTTGCAAAATTGTTTCATCTTAATATGGCATGCTAGTTGAACAAATTTTACTAACAGTAATCTTTATTATAGATCTGAAAAACAGTTGAACAATTTTCTGGTTATTTCCTAGTCCAAGACTTAGAACATGGTGAAAGATTCTCTTATTTTACACAGAGCCACTGTTATCAGCCAGAACAGTGAAGATGGCCTGATTGGCATTTAGACCAATGCTCAAATCTGAATGTGTGTGGCTACTCTCACTGACAAACCAAGGAAAAGCAACACTGTGGTTATGACTTTTTTATAGTTGAAATTTAAATTTGGCATCTGCTAAACTTACATATGAAACCAAAAGTTTGCCATGAGATATCTCTGTACTCAGTGCCAAATGAGTGGTTTTGGCTTCTGCACCTCTGACAGGAACACTGTACTAGAGATCAGGAGGCAAAGCATTGCTCTACAGATTTGGCAGGCTGTCCACAAAAGTTCTGTTTTGTCATTTTTAGAAATTACTCTGATATAAAAAGTAATTCTTTTTGAGTGGTATTTTTATTGTGTTGTAGGCACATAAACGATGAGGACAGTTCTACTGCTATAACAAGCTAGGGCATAGGAGAGTTACACAGAAGGATTTGCTCTATTGAATTTATAGATATTACTAAAATCTAGAAGGAAATTAAGCCTCCTGCCTTTTGCAAAGAATGCACAATTTATAAACACAGAGAATACAACAGAAGCAATTAATCATTGACTAGATTTAACATTTATTCAGAAGTAGTAAGGACCAGATAGGAATTTTTCCCCAGTCTCAGAAATAATCATGCAGCATACATATGTGCCAGAGTAATTTTTTTTAGTTTATATAAATACCTTTATTTAGTTCTGCAAAACTTTTCAAATTCTTTCCCCCCTCTTTTAGATGCATATTTACATTCTTTTCTCTCTAATAAGCCTGCCATAACTTTGCATTCAGAGAAGCAGCTATTATAAATCCACCTTCATTATATTAGCTGTTATCCTGTCTTCAGTGCAACTCTTCCCCGTGGGTCTTATCAAGCTCCATGTGCAACCTTTGCAGCTTCAGGGTCAACCATCTAAATCCCTGCCAGCTATCCACTGCTCCTACAAAAAGCCATAAAAGTGGGAAAAAGAAGAGCTTATGTTTCTTCCGCCTTCCCCATGTTAAAATACCAAAAGCACTGAACAACTGCCACCAATCCTCCTCTTGTGCACGCTACCTTAAAAAGTACGAGCAGCCCTTCCTCACAACTGTATGGATTACACATTCATAGCAAAAATAAAAACACCAATGAACTGTCTGGGCAGAAGGAGAAATGAAAAGAGGCAAAGATTTTCTCTTGTACATGTTACCCTGAAAAACCTCAAGGAGCGCTTAGCTGAAAGGATTACCCCCCTAGTTCAGCCCCTTATTTCTTCCCCCTCAAGACTAAGGGACCGGGAAAGAAGCCTTCAGAGTGTGGTCCTTCAAACACCCTTGAGCCAGGGAGGGCCTGCACCTGGGCTTGGCTGTAAAGATGAAAAGAGCTCTGCAAGTCCCAGCTTTATTCTCCATGAGGTGGGTCTGAACAGCCATTAGCAGAGCAGGCCTCTCAAGTGTCTGGGGGAGAGAATAAACCCCGCTCAGCATTCATAAGCAGCCTCTCCCAAGGAAAGCCACCAGCCCTGGCTCCAAGTACCCTTACAACAGCGACAAGGATCAGGACAACAGCCTGGGCTGTTCATCACTGCAGCTCTGCCTTCAGCTCTTCTCCAAGACCAAGTATTCACTTTGTATATTGGCACTTTCTCTACCACAATGAGAGTCCCTTTAATTGGCACTTAGATAATGTATGTGACCTTCCCACCAGGCCTCCGAGTCCCAAACAGTTCAGTGCAGTTTCAGCTGAATTTTACTGCTCTGCATGTAGAAAGTGCAGCCTAAGTCCTCCTGCATGCACTGCTCATCTCAATCACTCACCAGCACAGCAAACCTGCAGGCTCTACCAGGACTGAGAGGACAGCAAGCTCTGCATAGCACAGGGTAAGCCTTTCTTGTCTATCCTAAGGCTCCTTCATCCAACATGTCAATTAAGAAATGGATATCGCAAAATTATTTTTCAATTAAAAACACTGAAGAAAGGACTGAAATTGCAACACACTGTTTGAACTCTAAATGCTCAAATATTAGAGACAAAAGAAAATGCAAGTCTCTATCTGAATATTAAATTTCATCTTAATGAATATATTTCGAGAAGTTTGAAAAACATTAAGATCCCACTGGCAGATAGAAGTCTCACTGCAGCTGTAATATTTCATCAAGTGTTAGATGGTTCATGTCAGTTGCACGGAAAAAAAAAGGAACATTTACTGTATCAGCAGATTCCATCTGCGTTTTCTAACTCCATTATTGACATGTGAGAAGGATATGATCATCAGGAAAAACAAAAAGAAGACAATAAAATTTGTGGATCATCAATAATTGACTTAAACTGTGCTGGACTTTTTATTATTATTCTCTTAGCATGCTTTAAAATTGTGGGGTTTATTCCTTGAGCAAAGACCAAAGGATAAACAAACAACCCCCAAAACACCCTCTAAATCTATATGTAATTTCAATTTTTACTACAGTGTGTTTGCACATCAGTTGAAAAGCATCTGCTCATTAACAATGAGCATTTCATCTAGCTTCAGATCTAGGATGCAAAAAAAAACCTATTCAAATATGCTTTCTTGGGTGACATTATTGCAGAAAGTATTTGTAGATCAACATTACAACAAAAAGCATTATGAAGGACCCAGAGCAAATTAAATCTTTTAGATAGCCTTGACTTTGATACAATGGAACATATGGAAGTAGATGTATGCTGGGTAAAGTGGATACACAGTTTTGTAGTAATGTTTTTTCCCTTGCCAATTTCCTATTCTTTTTGAGGAATTCAGACAGTAGCTACTACAACCAGAACATGATATGATGTCTGTTTCAAACTTCCTTTTTTTTTTCTTATAGAAGTTTGTATATCCTTACCAAGAACATAGAGATAAATCTGCCAAACCAAAAACTTTATTTTAACTACAGTAGATTTTTTGTTGATAAATTCTATATACATTAGTTATTTTCCAAGAAAAACTATGCTCAGTGTAAGAATGTACACTTTGGGAAATATTTTTACATGGAAAAATATTGTGTTGCTTGAATGCTGTGCGAGTAACTTTAAAGAAGCTTTAAAACAAATTCAATGCATTTAAAATGCTATATAAATCAACATTCAGGATGAAGGGTCAACAGGGGTTAAACTGTCTGTCCCTCTTGATTGCCTTCATAAATGTCTTTTCTAGCTGTATTATAGAAGCGACCACAGCATAACTTGGATATTAAAACCTCCACGGAAACCAACAATAAAAGCTGCTAAGAATTTCACAAGGGTTTTTTTTTTCCTCTTAGGTGTTAATTAAATGATCATTTAACACTGAAATGTAAACACAACATTTTCATCTGCTGACAGCATAGCCCATTATAAATCCAGGGTAATAAACGTCCTGGTGTTAATACTCTGAAGCAGGTTCCCACAACACACTAAGATGCCTTGTCGTGTCTAAGGTTAAGCATCTAGACACAAAACAAAGATTGTGCCTACTCGACTTCCAGTTCAATTTTCCCATCGCCCAGTGACCTAGGTAACACTTTGAGCAATAAAGAATAAATTTAATTTCTCCAGCATTTTGTGAGGATTAGGAACAATTGTTGGCCTGCAATGACTTTTTATCCTTGGATTCTTTCTCTTCCAGAGCATTCCCCCAGTTTTAAAAGAAAATTCTGATGGTTTAAGACACAGAACAAACAGAACTTTAAATTAGGCTTTTTTCAATCAGTTGGAACTCTTGGAGGGGAAGCAATCAACTTTTCTTTGGACTTTTCTCAGCTATTCAGTTACTTTAGGCTTTAATCTTCCACTTGTAGAAGAAACCTACCATCACAGGGACAAGCCTCTATACTTTCAGATTTTCCCTTGGCTTGATTTATTCCTCTTTTCTGTTCTTTTTTTTTTAATCAAGATGACATGGTTGTACTTAAATGTCCACTCTGTGCAAGCCAAGACTTACAGATGTCCTCTTTATAACATTTCACACCGTGTTTCTGCGCCACATAATAATGGCAATTCCTCTGACATGCTTTTTTACTTTTCATTACTTCTTTCACTGAGTTTCAGTTTTCTACTTAACTCCTGACTAAATGGTTTCCTGTATCATAATTTACCAAAGCTTTCAAGGTCAATCCTCCAGGAACAACCCAGGGACTGATTCAAACTGGACATGAATATGGTTGTAGGTGATCCAAAACCAGCCACTTTCATTTTTGTATTCAAACACAATTCTCAGCTTTAACTGCTATGAGTCCAACAAAAACACAGAATATAATTATTTATGCTTGTTGTCAAAGTATCAAAACCACAATAGCTAAAGTAGACCTCTCAATTACTCTGAATACCACCACACTATTTAAATAGAGGTATGGCTTGAGTAATTAATATGATTAATGTTTTTACATTAGACATATTTAAATGCCAGCAGCTAATAGCATAAACAATTTTAAATAACACAGATATTTACGCTGATTGAGAAGAATTGCTCTAAGTCATATTTTTGTTTGCTTGCTGTTTAACATAAATTTCTGATTAAGGTTAAAAGTGACTGAGCAGTTTTTGAGGGTTTGTTCTAATAAAAACCCCAAAAAATATAAGCATTACAGAATCACAGATTATTCTGTGATTCTGTGACGAGAGGGACACACAAGGATCAAAGTCCAACTCATTCCTATCACTTATTATTGCAGCTTACATAAAGAGTTAGTGATCTGCCCAGATCAGAATTAGTTTTCAGCCCCAACAGTACATCAAATTTTACATTTCATCCCATGGCAAAAGAAATATTGCTTGTAAAACCCCAACAAAATTATGCTTTTATGATTGAAGAAATAAAGGAAAATTTAACCACAAAAATGACTTCCAATTATCTCAAAAGTAAAAAATAAAAACATCCATATAGAGAGCATCATTTCACAATAAAATATTTTGTTTCCAACTTAAAAAATCTCATACTATTACTTCTAGTAACAACAATTCACTTGATTTCTGTATATTTGGTACACCATTTTTTTCCTGCACAGCACCATAGCAGGTGACATGCAAATCCAAAAGAAAGCATAGCTCAAGAAAGGCCAACAGATTAAGAGATTCTATAACAAAGGGCAGGAATAGTAACAAAGTGACATTTGAAGTCCAATATTTGCACAGAGTGATAATTCATTTTATTTTTATTTTTCTAACTACATTTTAAAAGTTCATTCTGGTTCTATCAACATTTCCACTCAGCTGAATCTAAGGCTGAAAGCTTGCTGTTGCTAGGATATAGTTACTGCAAGTTGTACACCAAATGCATATAAGCAATACTTGTTTCTTTGCTAAAAAATCAATCAACCTGATGAATTGTAAGCATTTTTGCAACACTTCCAAAAATCTCTAAAATGCCATCTTGCCATATCAGTAATGCTTATGTCTGAAGCAAAGCTACAGTGGTGTTTTTTTGTTTTATTCAGTACCTTGAGACAACAGAATTTTCAATTTTGAAACATAGAAGAGAATGAAAGCTTAAAGTAGAAGCAAGTGGTCGTAGAACCAGAAAAAAGGTGAACATGCAAGTCAAACTGCATAAAGCATTTGAGCTCCCAATTCTCTTTTGTCTTTACATTAAAAATGAGCAGGTAACAGAAGTAACAGTGTTTATAATGTCTCACAAAACTTTATCTCCTAGTTCTTCCATGCCAAAAATAAATGCCAGAAATTAGGTATTACAAATCTAGCACAGAGGTAACATGTTCTGTAACTTAGGTTTATTCTCACAGGCAATGAACCTTAAAAAGCATATGCTTAATAAACAGTAATTCTTTTACTTTTTAGATAGGCCTGTCTGCCTACCAACTGGGATTATACAAAAATAAACCCCCAGAAATGTAACTGGCAGTGGCTATGCAGCATAAGGGACCACATTCACCCTGAAAACATTCCATAGTGGGGCAGTAAGACCTCCTGTTAGCAAAAATGCACTGATGTAGCAAACCAGTAAGCATGCTTGCACACTGCAAAAAAGATTAGTTATTACTCATTTATTTAAAATTCCTTTTTAATTAGTGGCTTACAATACCACAAAGCCAGAACTGTATAGTGATTTATACCTATCCTAATATGCTGTATGCCTTCACTAAATGATAATTTTGAAAGATAGTTACATTCTGAGAACTATAGTTACAGTTCAAGAGTGGTGCTAACAAAATAATGCTAGTATTTAAAAACTAACTGGCAGTAGAATAGCTATAGTCTTGCCAACTGAACTTAATTGGCTAGATAAAACAATTCCAACATTCTTTTACTTGAACTAAGCAACTGTGGTAAAAAAAAATACAAGTCAAAACACAAACCAGACCAATACAATGTAGGGAAGACTTATTTGCTTCCATTCCAGACTTAATTCTATCATATGAAAAAAAAAAAAAAAAAAAAGAGTTGCCTTGTGTGCATGCTGCTAAAACGCACCATAATAAATCATAAAAACTCAAACAAGTGAGTAAAACACACACTATCCTGGGGAGGATATAGCAACAAGGTGGCTTCATAATTCATGTTTGAACTAATATTTCTCAAATTTTTTGTCCATCCAGCCCACCTCTGCAATAAAGTGGAGCACATTGTAATGTTATTGCAGCACAGTGGAAACCAACCCACTGCACTTACCTGACAGCAGCTCCATTAGCAATCTACTCTCAAAAGGAGAAAAATTCTTCAATATTGTCTTTTGAAACAGGGAAACTCATTTTTGCTCCTCATTGGATTTAACACCCAGAGCAGTTCTTTGCAGTTGGAATATTTCAGAGGCTTTGAGATAGTGAGCATTTTTCTAATGAGTGATTTCTTTATTGAGTTGTTAAAATGGTTTCAGACTGAAGTGCCTTTTCTACAAAATTATGACTACAGTCCCACTTACTGTGATTACTGTTAAAAGAAATATGACAAAATCATAAATTACACCTTAACAATAGGGAGTCCAGCCTTAAATATATTTAGAAGTCCTCGTTCTAGCGCCTTGCACGCGCCTTCTTTTTCCGTTCCTATCTGATGTGGTTTGTTTTGCAGGTTTTTCGGTTTTTCCTCTCCGGGCAGAGGTGACAGCAGCACCAGGCTCAGCGAGGGATGCGGGCAGCACCTCCGGCCCCGGAGCCGCGGGAGGAGCTGCCCGGGCCGGGATGAGAAATGATGGCGGTGCGGCCGGACAACGGTAACCCTGGCAACTGCAACCTGCAATTCCTGCCCAGCCATTGTGGGATTTATTGTGGCAAGGGCCAGAGAGGCCAAGAGTAAAATGAAGCAGAGAACTATGGTGTCTGACACATCTAGTACCACACACTTTAATCAAAGCTGGCAGAAATTAATTCAGGAGGAATTTTTGCAAGGGCCCCCCATACGGCACGTTTTGTTGTTGCTGCCGCCGCTGTTGTTCTGGCCCAAGATAATTTTTAAAAGTTTTTTTTTGATGTTTAGTACTTCTTCTCTGTAATTATTTGCTGTCAGGAATTTTTTTAGTGACTATCAGACATCTCAAAATTGATGTTTATGAATCAGACTACATTAAGTTTTGGAGGTTTTTCCCTTTAGAGGAGAAACATTCACGGTGTGTACCTTCAAGTACTCATACTAAAAGAAAAACATAAGACAACATTCACTACAAAGGTTGATTTTTTTTTCAAGGACAACATTGCCTAACTTATACAGATATTAGTCAGTAAAGAAACTTAACCACATTCCAAGCACAAGAAATGTAAATCAGAAGGGACAAGCTTTGTGCATGTAACTCAATAACCTTTACATGCCACTGATTAATAAAGGTATTTTTTACAACTGATTTTTCAAACAGCTTGGGTCCAAGCTGCAGCTCAGTATCCTGTAGCAAACAGCAATCAATGAACTGTGATCTAACCAGCCAAAGTAAGCAGTCAAAATCTATTTGCCTCAGATAAGCACTCGTTAGGCTGTGGTCATTGTCTGTGCTAAGGTACCATCCCTGACACGACACAACGTAGCATGAGTGGGCATACAGGTCACCAAAGAATGCCCCTCCTTGCAGCAATACTACTTGTTGAGCAAGAACTTAAATTACCATCCCAGGGGATTTCAAACAGCACCTTTATTTTAATGGTACTGCATCAAAACAGAGGCTCATGTACATTGTGCTTTGAGAGATTGCTTGCAAGGTAAGACTAATATACCCTACAGCACTCTTCATACTATTTTTGGCATTAACTACGTCCTACTGAAATATTTATGTTAAAACACCTTTATAGATAGCTTTTAATGGGAAAATCAGCTTCTGTTTTGAGTAAAATTATCCATTTCAACTAGTTCCAGGATTTTTCTTGAAAGGCTGCTAAAGTGGAAAGAAAGTAGCCTGAAAAATAATTTAACTACCTTTGAAATTAAGTGTCTTTAGACACAGAAAATAATGCACTGTCTCTTTTAAATTCTCAACCTATTGCTTTCCTTTACTTACACTTCCCATCTGTCAACAAGTGCTTGTAATTTTATTACACTGTCCTGTAGTTTATGCAGAGTTGGTATTATTTTACAGAGTTCTGTTAATGGACTGGATAAATGGTAATGCTATTTAAACTAGTCTCCTGCTCCAGCAAACACAGCTGCAACTGTACTACTATTTCTAGGCAAACATCTTGACCTGAACACACAGTGCTCTCTCAACCCGTCCAAAGAGAAATTGGAGCAGACAGCAAAGGGAAAGCATAGCCGGCCGCTGGCGGCAACCAACTGTGTCCAATCATAATTCATATACAGTGGAACCTCTTTCTTTTATATTGCATTTAGCCTACACAACAAGCATATGTGCTTCTTCACCTGGCATCTCATTTACAGCCAAGGGTCAAATGGTAATTATTATTCACAGAAGCTCAATAGTATGTTGAAACCTCGCAGTACACACATTGTTTGATTAGCTGTTAAATGCCAAAAATAAATACTGAACTCAAAACAAAAATATATATATAATTGATCATGTTTTCAGAACTTTATTTCTCCTTACAAAACTATTTATTTTGATGTAAATACATCTAAGCCTATCCAATGATACATATAAAGAACCAAAAACTTTATACTCTTCAAAGGGAACAAGCTGCATATTATCTAGAAACTAACCACAAACATTTAGCTAACATCAGTGCCTTTGTTGCCCTGGTATTTTTTAATTACAAATTTAGTGCTAAGCAGCTGTAATTTTCTACTACCATTCATATTTTCTTTTAAACATGACTACATTATAACCAGACATTCACTTTCATGGTCTGATCAACAATAACCCTTAGGCAGAGGAAATTTAATACTGCGAAGCCAGTGATCTCTTACTTTCCTCCATATCCACTATGAGCACTTGTGTGCTTTATGTCAAAGGACATTATAGATTTAAAACTAGCATATATCAAATACACAATTCTGAAATAAATATATTCAAATATGATTTTGACTGAAGTGTGTATCCATTTTTTGCCTGCAAAATATGGCTCATTTCTATTATATATGTATCTAGGTATCAACCATTACACTGTAGGTGGAATAATAAACTGACCATAAATCCCTTTAATCTCATTCCTGATAGAGGTAATGTCTTTATCCCAGCTGATGGAAATAAGAGACTCAACTGTTAATATACAACACAGTATTTGAATATATTGTGATATTATAGTAGAGAAAATATTTTTGTTTGTCAGGAAAAAAGCCTTAAGCAGCTTTCTGGCCTAGTCATTTAAGAACTCATTAGATCTACAGGGAATTTCTGGAAACAAAGTATACATCTAAGGCAGAGGAATAAAACAAAATACACAAAAATAAATGTTTACAATAATAGGAGTAATTTTCGGTTTGCTATTGTATATTGCTATAAGGAAGAAGAAAATAACTATTATTTCACAATAGTAAAATAAAAATCAACTAAAAATAAAAGCATCACATTTGTTCTCAAACATAATTCCATATACTAAAGTGAAACAAGAGGAATCCTGCTTTCCTCCAACTTGACTTTTCTTTTTCCAAGCACACAAGTGATGAAACCCAGTATAAACCAGCAATGTCAACAGCAGAAAGCTCACCTGGAGCCTGAAGAAATGTATCAAACATATCCAAATTAAAACAGACTGAACTGGTACAGCCTTGTCAAAGCCTACTTAAGCATGTCATGTGTTATCCCTTCCATAACACATATTGTAACTTAAAGATACCTTACAATTTAATTTGTTCAAATAAAACCTCTTCTAAACTTTATTTCACATTTCAACTGCACCACAATTAGGCAGCTTATTAGAAAGGACAATGGGCCAAACCATGTATTTTAAAATATTGCCTAGAGTGAAACATTATCAAACCAAGTAATACAATCAAAACAAAGAAGTCGTTTCTCAATTCATTGTCATTTTGATTTAAGGTAAACCATTTAATCATTTTTTCTTCCCAGAGTTTGAGTTACTAGCTTTGTTTCCCTCTGTTGAGGGACACAGGAGAGACTTTTCTACAGACCTAGCATTTGCCAATGCCATTTTTCTGGCCAAGTGCATATAACCACAAAAGCAGAACATTACAAAACCTAAGTGCTTATACAGTGCTGCACCTTTGGGTCAGAATCTCCACAGGCAGTTTTTAGCTCTTTTAACACAGAAACATCTTAAAAAACCCAAACAGGAGAAAAGGAAAATCAAAAGTACTCTTTCTGAAAAACATCCTTACAGAAGTGGGAATAAATGACAATATTCTCATACAAGTATCAGTATATGACTCAGATGCAAAATACAATTTAAAAAAAAAAACTTGCAAAGTAGTGAAAGAAAGTACTCAGCTTAAACAAAATACCAATGTTCCAAAACACATTTTAGCCCAATGTGAGGCAAAAGATAAAAATTCCAATGCAAGACAGAATAACAGACCAAATCCAAATTTTCCCAAATAATAGTTATTGGGCAGTGCCTACTTACAGCCTGTATAACTTCGGAGTCCCCAGAAAGAGCAGCTCAGAAAGCAACTGGAGGTTATTTCTGTTTAGGCGCCTTTGGAAAGAAAAAGAAAAAGTTGTGTTAAATTACAAACGCTACAGCAATGCAATGCAACCACTTTGAGTTGGAATCCCAGGGCTGTAACAAGCTGATTTTAAAGACCAGAAAGGTCCATTAGCGGAGACATGGTCCAGTAGTAAATTTACCATGGACTAATTACATTTTCTGGTTTCCCCCAACAGACCATATTACCTATTTTATGAAAGATTTTGAATCTCTGCAGTGTGAACCAATCACTAAGTCAGGACTCCATCCTGCATAAACTACATGAAAGCAAAAATATAAAATCAGCAGTGCAAATTCAATTCCCTACCAACTCTATGTTCCTCTTAGTATAATGGAGCAGATAGACGTTTTGTAACCATGAAAAGGTTCGAGGGAGCATGTATCAAATGTATACACTTTCAGTAAACAAGATAATATTATGTCTAACAATCCATATAACCCATTTATATAAATTTCAAAAAGCAAAGGAAGCTGTTACAGAAACCCTAATCAAATAGAAGTGAAAAAACCCCAAGGAGTCACAGCTTATATCTGCCATTACAAGGAGGTTTTTTCATGCAGCTTTTTCTCTTTAACTGTAAAGACAGGAACTTTGAGGAAGCTAATTTTTTTAAAAAGTAGAACTTGATAAGTTGTACATAAGACAGTGTACAACAGAAAAAATTGCAAGTGAAATCTAGAAGGAGCCCATTTGTCTGTGAAGATTCTCACTGAGCATGCTGGCCAGGGTCACAGCTGCTCAAAATGAGGTGACAAGATCAAAGCCCTCTGTACTGTACCCATAGACAACAGAACAACCACTCGCCAAGGTAAATGTATTCTATCCTCATGGTTTTTCCTAAACATATGATGCAGATTATTCTTTCTACTGTGTGTGACAGCCCTGGAGCATACAGTCATCCCAGTCAAGAAGTCAAGCTCAAAACAGGCTTTTGGTTGATTTTAACAAATGCATCCACCACATGTGGCACCTGCCATTCAAGCAAAGCAACCGACTAGAAAAAACTGTTGTGTCCCATAAAATTTATCACAGGTCACACTTTGCAATGCATGATCCCTCAGTAATTCGGGGCACTCACAGAAACCAGACTGCATGGGACTGATATATACATATATATGCATATATATAGATATATATAAATATAATCATAACAATGGTTACACTACATCAATAAACTACTATCAACACATTCCACAAGCTGAAAAAATACACTAGGCATCAGTCTTGAACAATTAAGTTTTAGAATTTCATAAAGGCTCAGATTTTTCTGTTTAGCCAAATAATTAAGACTATTTAGCCTCTCTGAGCTAATTTCTCACGAAACATTGTTCCATATAATGGTCTGTACAGTTTAAAGGTTTTTCCAGTTATTCCCATGTAGATAAATAGAGACATTCAAATTCAAATTTTACATAACTCCATGGTTTGGTTCAGATAATTTTTCCTCCCTTAAAGCTCAATTTGACTACTGATGAGAGTGAAATAATCTGAGAAATATTTTTATGCACGCAGAGGGTTGCTGCCACACTTCAAATCATAAGCAAGCAGTCAGCTACTTGAGTTCTAGATAGCCATAATTCTCCAGTGTTAATTTCAGGTTCTTTTCCGTTGGTCAAGCATCAGAAATCCTGATTTCTGTAGGCAGAAGAAACCTTAATCACACATTTAGTGATTTAAAAAAACTAAGAGTGAAGGAATCAAAAAATGTAAGACTACACTACTGGGATAAGAGAGGAGAGAGACAGTGTGTTCTAATAATTAGGAAAAAGAATCTTAATCCAGCAACAACAACAAAAAAAATCTAGACTGTGATCTTGTAAATCACATGTCCAAATTAGTAGAACAAAAAATTTCCATATAAAAGAAAGAGCTATAATTTAATGACTACTGGAAGACTTCTGATTTGAACACTACTTAAAAAGAAACGTATCCCAACATAAATAGAAGAAAGTGATACATTTTACTGTTTCTGCATCTACTGCATTTTCAAAATAAAATCACTGATAAATTTACTAAAGGTCAGAAAATGTCTATTTCTGTATAAAAGTATATGCCAAGACCACAAAACTTAGTTTAAAACAATTGTCTTCTACTTAAGTTGCATTTGCAGTCCAACAAGATTTTGAAAATGGAACAAGCGTACAAAAGACTAAGTAAAAAACGAATTTTGTTCACTGCTTTTCTTAGTTAAATAGAGACTTAAACCTCTAAGTCCATTTTCAGAGATCCAAAATAACATGGAAAAGCATGTAGGGTAAAGACTAAAAAGTGACTTTCTAATCAGTTTTTCAGAGCAAAAATCTCTGTTGATACTTTGTAATAAATCTAGTAAGTTTGGACACTAGACAATAAGGATGAGCTGTTACTGAAAGGGCAATGAAATTACTCAGTATCTGTATTTTCATAGACGTTTCATTACATAAAAGCCTCTCTAGTACAATGACACAATATTGATGATCAAGTTCATCAGGCAGGCTGCCTTTCACTAAATGCAAGAACAACCTCACAGGGACACACAGGATCACTCAGAAGGGTATTTCACTGGCAAAATACTTGCTCTGCTATTTAACATCTTACACAAAGAGTTAACACCTTCAATCAGGAGTTTCTGTTATTACCTGTACTTCACATACCCCACACAGTTGAGTATACCTTTAACATACTGATGCATCTGCCACTCTACAGACTTCAAATCTAAGTTATGGACAATAAATCAAGTTCTATTAATTAAACTAGCAATAAACAGCACTACTCTCATGTCTCCCCAGTTTCTACCCTGTGAGCTTGGAACTTCAAATTAGTGTTTCAACACACGATTTTACTTTGACGTTCAGAAGACTAAAATATTTGTTCTTTGAGTACTACACAGATTGAGGGAATACACAAATTACTGATCCCTTATGAATCTTGCATTTTGTATCTTCTACTTTGAATAGCTTTATCCCACTCACTGAATATTCTTTTAGAACTAAGCTTTCTCTACCAAAAAGTTCACTATTCCTTATTGCCTGTGACCAAGAAGATAAAACATAACTAATTTTCATAAAGGCAATAATGGGAAATACGTCAAATACTTCAAAAAGAGACTTAAGCTACTCTTTACACCTAACAAGTCATAGCAGATGCTTTTAAAAGAGTCAATTTGCTGAGTTTTCTATATGGAGATTTTATGAACTAGACTTCATTGAAATACATTTTTCAAGACTACATTAGGTAGTTCTGTCTATAAAAATGACATGAAAATGTAAGTAAATGGGAAAAAAGCATGCAGAGCAAGTCTGAAACAACAGCCTGGTATCACAGTACACAACAGTCTCCCATTCAACAGTCACCATGAAGAGTTTCTAATCTTTGGAAAGAGCCACACAAGGAGTCCAGAAAATACATTACTATTTTAAAATGGTTCACTCTTTTACATAGTCCCCCAACAGTTCCACTTTTTCAGGTGACCTGATGTTTCATTTTGTCTGAAATAACACCTAACCAGAACACACAAACATACTCAAACAAGAGTGAGTGAAAAAGATCCCCTTTCTCTCGAGCTGAAACCCAAGGTAAGCACAGTGGATCATGGAATCCAAGACTGAACTACAGCTACTTTGAGTAAAAACAACCATAAAAATTCCACCACATCATCTTTCCATATTTTCATGGCAGCAGACACTTAGCACAGTTACCTAGCAGGCTATGTTTTCCCTGGGACAATGCAAGAAGAGAAATTTCAGTTTCACCAACTGAACTGCTCTCCCAGAACTGACACGAAGCTCAAAGGGAAGCCCTGAAGAAACAGTGATATTTCATACTGTGACTATTCAGTTTTCCAACTGAGCTACAAATATTGTGTTTCTCAAGGAGAGAGCTCAGAGAAGATGAAGCATTAGTGGTGAAAGCAACAGAAAATGTACTGAAGAATCTCTAACATTGTAACAACTTGTAAAGTCCTTTGGTAGTGTCCAGAAATAAACAGATGAGGCACTATTATATTATAATTCTTTCAGGTTGCAATTCAAATATACTTTTTTTTTCTTCTGTTGCTGAATGGATCTTTAAAAAGAGATTGGGCAAACTTACACAGATGAATTTTTGAGCTCTTCACAATAAATTGAAGCAATGTACACACACTACCTAAAGTATACAAAGTATTTCAAGTAGTTCAGTTTAAAACTCCCAGAGGTCAGTCTTCTAGACACAGTAAAGACTAGAAAAGCATCTCCAAAGTCAAATTATGGTATAATTATATAAAAGTATTCATGGACAAAGAAAAAATACCTTTGACAAATTAGCAGGTGAAAATACTCATTAAATGAAGCTCAATGCCAACAGGCAGATAAAAAGTAAGACCTGACAAAGAATAAATAACTTTTTGAAGCAGACAACATTAAGGTAAGCAAAAAAAAATCTGGCTTGATTTGAGCTAGTGGTTCCGAACAACAGGCTATTTTAGTTGAAATTGGTATATATCTGAGTTTTACTTGTCTTCTGCATGCAGCCAGAGTACACCAAGGTGATGACAGAGGCTGGAGGGAGAGCACATTGTGCTCCCAGTAGCAACATATCCAAACCCACTGAAGTCTGGCCATGCCACAAATCCATCCTGATGTGTCTCTCAAGTTTTCATGCCACAATAACTATGATCCAGTAGCAATCATGCATGGAGGAGGAAGGGAGGAAAAAAAAATCTTGATTGCACTGGGTACAATGTAATCATCTGCAATTGCTATAATTCACACCCATTTGTTTCAGACTTGTTACAGCCTTCACTGTAACTTGTTTCTGATCCCACTGTATCAATTGCATCCAGCCAGAGAAGCTGTAGGAGGCTGTGGAGCCTCTCTGGGAAAATGAGCTGCCCCAGTACTTGAGTGCCCTCACAGGGAAGAAGTTTTGCCCTTACGTGCAGTTACACTCCCCACTTCGACCTATGCTTGTTTGCCACCACAGCAATGAGCCCGGCTTGAGGATTTTCAAAACCACCTCACAACTACTGGAAGGATGCTCTTTCGTCCCACCTAAGTAAGCTTCAAATGGATTTTAGTTCAAGTAGATGCAATTCTACCCATAGACCCTGTAGGACAAAAGATAACTTGAGAGCTGACTGAAGTTAAAAGTTGTTTCAAGTCAGTTATAAATCAGCTGTTCTCTTTAATTAGATACAGCCTATCCCATTGAGTGCACAGAGAATGAGTCTTCAAAACCCTAAATACAGGAGAGATGCACTTTATCCCACCACCACTGCTTCAGGAAAATAATTGAATGCTTCCAACTCACAAAGATTATTGACAGTAGAATTCATTATTTTTCATTCCTCCTTCAAAGTTAGCCTAGAGAAGTAAATACATTATCTGTAGATTGTAGCACACAGCACCATACAGCTTAGGAATTGCATTCTTCAAAGGAGCATATTCACACCTTCTGTTTGTCAACAGAGGTAATAACTATTACATCCATTTAACAGCTCAGTGAAGCTCATTTGCAAAATATACATACACTTGCAAAGAATAAGAGCCTGTTTACATTACATTTCAATTTAAAATGGAAGAACATGTCAGTAATCAAACCTCTGCATGTTCAGACAGGAGCACTTTCTACCCACAACTGAGCCCACAAGGCTCCTTAAGTAGTTCCAAGATGTTACAAGGATATGCATCCTCTGAGAACATCAGTTCAGGCTTTATGAGCTCAGAAAATACAGAAGCCACCTACAAAATTATCCAAGTACTTCAAAAGAGAAAGCTAGTACACAGCACCCAAATCATTGCCATGGGCTGGTTTAAGTATGATGTCCAAAAATTTTACTCTAATATATGGAGTTAGAATAACAGACATCAGAGTAAGTGATTCCCACTGCCTCAACAGAGAAATTACAGACTTAACTTAGACTTCCATCTGAAAGGAAGGCAAATCACTACTTTCCTACAAAAAACATTGTGCTATATCTGCCAGAGGCAGAAAATATTTGTGCATCCATGTCCAAAGCCACAATCTGCTGAACTTCAACACATCTGGCAACTGCTGTCTCTGAATGTGACTTGCATGTCATCAAGTGAGAGGAAAGCCCAAGAACTAAGAGCTAAGCAAAAGATTGTGCCAGTTTTTCCATTAAGAATTCTCTGCAAAGACAATTTCTCTAGTCAAACTACTCATAATCTCATTAAGCCTAACAATATCAAGTTCACCAACCACGAGTAAAAACAGGAATCTGAGAAGTTCAAGGCTGTTCTTACCACATTTAGATGTCCAAGGTTTTCCCCAGGTCAAGAACCACTTAAGCAGGACTCCACTTTCTAGGCTAAATAGTGACTAGCTAAAAAAGGCATCTAAGTTATTCCCCATTTAATTTCAAATATAAATTAGATATTTGTTTCAGTAAGAAAAAAAAATTCTGAACAGTAGCAGGACACTACTGCAAACTCAGTGTCTTATTTGTGTTGGAAGCAGTGGAACGTACTTCTCAACTATAGCACTACATTGAACTAGTTCATGCTACTTGAAACCTAAGGTATTTTCTGTCCTTCATTTTCTTCTCCCATGAGTTTGATGTCAAGTCCAAAATTACCACAACTCCTCTCCTACCCCAATCAATTCTCCCTACATTATGCAGAACAGTATTTTGTGCTGTCAAGAGTCTGTACCCACTTTCCCTTTTTAAAGCATTTTTTTTCACTGTGAAGAAAAGACAGACATTAAGGCTGCTGTTTTCTGTATTCCTTACTGTTTCAACAGAAAAGAAATTTCTATAAATATTTAGTTATTATTCTTATTAATTCTGCCTACAGCACTAAAAAGCATGAAAAACACAGTAAAAGCCAGGAAACTGCAGGCTAGGAAGCTTCATCTCAATGCCTGAGAAGGTGACCGGGCAAAATATTTCTACTTCTATTTTAGACACAGTAAGGACATGATGATGACTGGGAGTGGTCAGCACAGATTTAACATTGAGAAAATGATGTCTGACCAGCCTGGCAGCCTCCTACAATGAATAAGGAACGTGGCAGATGAGGGGAAGGCAGTAGATGTTTATCTTTACTTCAGTAAAGGTTCTGACACTGCCATTCATAATGGTTGTCCTCACAGACAAACTGATAGAGTACAGGCTACAAAAGCAGACGGTGAGGTGGACTGAAAGCTGCCAAAAATGCCAAGTTCAAAGAGCTGTGGTCAGGGGCACAAAGTCCATTTGGAGAACATTCACAAGTTATGTACTCCAGGGGTCAGCAATGGAACCAGTACTGTTCAAAACTTCATTATAACCTGGAAGATGGGACACACTGCACCTTCAGCGTATTTGCATATGTTACAAAACTGGAAAGAATGACTGATGCACTAAGTCTGTGCACTGCCTGAAAGTAACACAAACAGGCTGGAGTATTGCTTGAAAAAGAAGCTTAAGAAGGGCAACAAAAGGGAAATGGAAAGCCCTGAACCCAGAGAAGAGTAACTCCATACACCAGCACACACTGGAGAACCACCACAGAGAACAGCCAAGGGGCAGGTGAATAAGAAATTCAAATGAAGCCACCAATGTGCCCTTGCACAGAAGACCAACAGCATCCTGGGCTGTAATCATAAGATTGTTGCCAGCAGGTCAAGGCATGTGGTCCTTCCCCTAAAATCAGCACTGGTGAGACATCTCTGGGAGAGCTGTGCCCAGTGCTGGAGTCCCCACCACAAGAGACTGGACCAAGTCCAGGGAAGAACTGCTAAAATGACAAAGGAGGCAGATTGAAGCACCTGTCACATTGGAGGAAGTTGAGAGAGCTGGGACTGTTTAGCCTGAGGAGGAAAAGTCTCAGAGATATCTCAATGTGTATAAATACTTCATGTGTACAAATAAGTGATCTGATTCCATCCCAAGCAAGGAAAACTGAGCCAGACTCTTCTCAGCAGTGCACAGTGAAAGGACAAGAGGCAATGGGTACAAATCAAAGTACAGGAAAACTGTATTTCAACTTAAGAAAAGTGACTGTGAGGGCGGTCACACACTGGAACAGGCTGTACAGAGAGGCTGCACACTCTCCATTGTGGAGAGATTCAACACCCAGCTGGAAACAGCCTTCAGACACCTGCTCGGATGGACCTTGAGCTACTCGGTAGCAAAGGATTAGACAATCTACAGAGACTTCTTCAAGCCTCCACAATCTTGTGAAGCTCACTCATGGGATTCTGTTCTACAAAGTACACTAGAAAGAAGGAAACAGAAGTTATAAAACACACTACATGTTTAAAACGTGTTACTCCATAGAGTAACAGAGGTTCAAGTATCAGATGAAACAAGAATGATTTTGACAATACCTGGGATTAGTTCCAAGAAAGCAAAACAAAAAAAAAAAAAAAAAGAAAGAGGGGAGGTGAAGCTGATCTAGTAGGTTGAATTTAGCTAGGGTTTAACCAGATTGTTTAGAAAGACAAGAAAGGCCTGCAGATAGTCCTGATAGGCTTGTAACTGTCTTTCTGGCATGAAGTTACCACAGTAAATTTTCACTCAAGTATTTTTCTAGAGCACCTATACAGACATCCTGCCAAACTAAATCAGAATGGCTGGTGCACCTTAAAAAAATGAAGGGAGACTTTACCATGTTGTATTTGACTAACAGTCTAGACTATTATTAAAGACAAGCCAGCACAGTGAGCACATACTATAAAAGAAAATAGGAAAATAAAATGTTTCTTCTGATGAAGTTTCAACCAGGCTCTTCATAGTAAATGAGGTAACATAACAGTATGAGTCACTGAAGTTGCAGCCAGATCCCTCATACATTCTGGAGTTTATCTGTAAGACTCCAGATAGAAGTGTGGTTTCTGCAATCAAAATATGGAGCATCTTAGATAATCTTTTAAATATGCTATATTAAAATGTAAAGACAATTAAAATGTGGCCACTTAATATTAAATCAGCATTTAAAAAATATTGAACTCACTCTGCAAGAAATAAATATGATTTTTAAATAGTAAAACTAAAATGTGTAGCTTTAAGTTTAATATCAGTGATCTACTGAATCCATTTAAAATAGCTTCTGAACAAAAAACACCATTTGAAACAAAAACATTGGCACAACAGCTCTGCAGAATCAGATCTAGCTTCACCATTTTGCAACAGTGCAAATTACCCATTTCAGAGGAAGCAAGAAAGAAGAGCATCCAGCAAACAATGCCACAAAGGATGAGCACAAAACAGATGTGGGAAAAATAAACAGCCTTCCTGCCCTGGAATTTGTAAAAAGGTCTGCAAAGAGCAAACAGGACTTCTCACTGCAATTTGACTTCAGGACCCATAAAAGGAGTCCCATGAGAAAAGACACTCAGATGAATAAAATATAATAAAAATAAATAGTGGGCATTGACAAGTCTTTTAGAAGAACATTGCGCTTGGAATTAGTTTTATCAAGTATTTTGTAGTGTTCTGTAATCAAAATGTAGCTATAATTTAATTTTTTAAAAATCCATTGGAACACTGCATCTTTTTATATACTGTCTTCAAAAACAGCCATTGTCTCTCTGATTCAACAGACATTTTTAAAGAAGAGATTTAAAAGCCTGCTAATACCAAATAACTACAGCAGTATTTTTTAATTTTTTTTAAGAAACTATTAATACACAAGGCCTGTATAATTCGTAGTCCCACATTCCACTGGTAAGTGATTAACACCGCAGGCTTCGTGGTCTCCTCCCCGTTCTAAGAGGAAGAATGTGCAGTGCACTACCCTTAAACTATGTAAGACTAGCTAAAAGAAGGATTTCTCACATCCATGATTAACAAGGAATAACTGCTCACCCCCTTCAGGGCTGTTCAAAACCAGGTCTCTCTACCTGAGCTCATCACTCTTCCCTTCCCTATGACACACCTGTGTGAAGGAATTAACTCTTCAAATGCTCATAGACTGAGGCCACACAGGTGATTAAGTACCAAGGGCACAGGCAGGAGACAAGTGTAACATCAAGCAGCCTTAAAAAGCAAGCACATGAATAATCCCACGGGTTTTAGGCAGTCAAACCCAGACTTCCCCAGCAGCTGTAGTCAGAACTGCCCAGAATGTGCCCCAAATGAAAAAAGTTAGTTCTCAGACTCCAGTAAGGAACTTGCCTGCCACAATGAAGACCAGCATTCAGTGAGAAAAGAAACTCGAGACTAACTTTCAGCTAAAGAGCTAAGAACTCAATCTAAAACCTTGGTACAACTTCTATACTATATAACACAAGGTCTTATCCCTAAAAAATTGATTTCGTTGACACACTTTATAACCTTATAAGATGAAATATTGCTCATTTATCAGCTGTGCTCTTAGGAGTGATAGTGATAGAAATGATTCCTGGAATAGTGGTTCTAGTGCTAACACAGAATTTTTGCCAGGGATCCTAAAACTCCACATCAGCCTTCACAGCTAAGTGTCTGTAAATGGGGGGGGGGGGGGGGGAGGAAAAAGTCATATTTTCCTTCAGCTTAAAAACCAAAACCACATCATAAAAACAGATGACATTCAACATTTTTTCCAGAATTACCTGCTGCTAAATTTTGATCATATAGCTTCACAGAAGTGAAATCTAAGATTTCTAACACTTCTCTTCTGTAACTGAAAAGACAATATATTATCAGTTTCAAAATAGCCCAAGCCCAAGCCTGCTTATTCTAGGATTAATTTATTGATGCAGCTCACATTTAAAGACTCAGAGACTCAGAGAAAATATTGCCATTCCTCTCTTAAAAGTGTTTTCCTACTTGGAATTTACATTTTATTGATAGAGTTAGTCAATTTGAAATAAAACTGCAATCTTATGCCACACATCAATACAGAACAAACTATTAGCACATAGGTTTATTTTAATCTCTGGACAGCATGGTTTTTTTCCCCCATCAGTAATTCAGTAAGTCTGCACCCTAAGAAACAGCATGCATATAATATAGCCCTTTTCTAGACTAGACAGAAAGGATACTATTTGTTCATCTAGTCCATTTTGCAGCAGCTGTTAAAGCCCTTGATAAATGCCCAGGCCTCCTGGGCAGTTATGCCCAAGACAAACTGTATTTGTCTTCACCCTAGATGAAACATTTCACTTCTTAGTCCACCCTGCAATGCATGACTTTGTGAGATGAGGTGCTCTGTAACACCCCATATATTCAGAGATCACAAAAACTCCCAAATCAGTTTTGATTTGGTAATTTCAAAACCTACTAATGCAGTGTAATAGTTTACCACATTTATCTGACTAAAGCTAGAGCTCAAATGGATAACTCCAACCCTGCAATACATGAATACAACTAAACCCCACTTTATTTTACTGAAGCCCATTTAATATTTTTGACAAGATGATCTTCTTTGTATTGAGGCTATAATTAAACCTATGCTGCAGATGAAGCTGAATACAGTAATTCCACATACCAATTTGTATCCTGTAAAGAAATCCACCTAGTACTACAGTTTGTTTACTAAGTAGAAAGAACTTTTTCTTGAAGCTATGTAGTTGAAATATACTTTTCCTTCTATGCTATGGCACATCTGTAAGTTGCAAATTGTTCATCCACAGCATGTACAAAACAATACTGACTTTCAGTACTACTCAAACACTCATAAGTACACACCTAAGTAAGTGGTCTCTTCATGTTAACTTTGAATAACTTGTTTTAATGTATTCATAAAGAGAGAGCCCAAATAAATGGCAAGTAGGGACAATTCCTCAGTTTGTCACTTTAGAACTGAGTTGCAAAAATTTAGAAAAATCAACAAACCCTAACAAAACATTTAATTCTTGAAATATTTCATGAAAATTGAAATATTGCATCAGTATGCATTGTAAGAAACATGAAAATACAATGGGTAGATTTCAGTTTAAAAGCTTCTTCATGTACCAGCTTGATGTTCAGCATTCTTTTCTTGAACTCATGACTGCAGCTTACTCACATCATGTAGCTCAGAGGGGCTGTTTTTGGGGAGGTATTTAGCTCAGACACCAACTCAGAAGTTGAAGTTATTCCTTTGAGAGTAACATTTCATCTACACAACAGTTTCAGCAGAAATAGGTTTGGTGGGGGGACTGGTGGCTTATTTCCTTTGTTTATGGGGTTTTGGGTTGGGTTGATTTTTTCCCCATAGTTTGCATTTTAAGTCTACACAGGTAACACTTTAAATGGATACTTTAAAAATAAAATTTGCTAATTCGAGTATCAAAAATAGGGAGGCTTGGCCTGGAAACTTTTTAGGCCACACAAGTAACCTTTCTCACAGGAGTAATCAGTGAGACTAGTCATGCAAACCAAGTTATTCACATGGTAAATGCAGAATCAGACTGTAAATTAGCATTTTAGGGACATACTGCTCCCTCAATGGATTATTCATAAATACAGGAAGAAAAAAAGTGAGTAGTTTTGAAACTATTGCTCTAAACTCCTCCTATTCTGACATTTTTTCCTTGTCATAGCCCTAGCGTAATAAGAGCTGAAATCCCAACTACTAGACTTAAAAAAACATATTAGGAAAAAGTAAGATTGAAAAGTTCTTATCAGCCGATTTTTATTTTTTCATAAATGAAAGGTAACTGCTCTTCTCTGTAAACATGTGAAGAGTATATTTAGCCCTCAAAAACCTGACAACTCTCTATTTGCAGACTACATAGAACTGTATTTTAGATTTAAGTAGCTTCTTACAGAACTGGTTGAGCAGCCTATGGCCACTGTCTTCAACAAAATTTTATACTTCCCTCCAAATGACAGTAACTTGTAAAAACACTGGCATATTTTGAGAAGTATTTGCAACACTAGAGAATGAGGTGAACTTGGGGTAACAATGGCCTACACTTACTAAAAATTATTTTTAAAGCTGTGTCTTACAGTATCAGTTTTCATAAAGTGGAAACTTTCAGTTTATTCTCATCTTGCTGTCTTAATATACTATTTCAACTAGAATAAACATCACACCCAAGATGACAGCTTTATGAAGAAAGAAGAAACAAGTTTTTGATTTCACATTCTCAGAGGAAACTTTCAAAAAGTTTTGTCCCCCATAACAAGCCGTGGTCTCTGGATATCCATGAGTGTTGTGAAAATCCTCCATGTCTTGACCCTTTCTGTCTTCCTGCCATGAAAGATATTGAAAAGCACTGATGACACATGGCTGTGGTCTCTGTAAGAAACCCTAAGAGGCCACATCCAACCCTCTCTCTAGGGCACTTTCCATTTACTGAAGAGCCACACACTCTTTAGAGGCTCTGCTCAAGAACATGGGCTCATATAAGTTAGAGATAATAAAGTCTTGCAGATATTAAATACTGTAATTATTGCAGATGTCAAGACTGTAATTAGTCCAGGAGTTTTTGCATTGCTTCTGGATGTACTCAAAGGTACAAGTTGTCCCAACTGAACTTCAGTGCACACAGCCCATTTCTCAGTCAAAGAGGGTTGTTTCAGTAGACAGAACATCTATACAACAAAACAGACCATGCAATTTTTCTGTTCAGTATTCAGTCTGTGAAAAAAATCATATTTGTGGCAGACAAGGCAGTTCAGGCAGTGCTGTACAAAACTGGCTTGGACTGGAGCCTTAAGAGCTCAGCCCTTAAGAGCCTTCAAAGCTGTCAGAGATTGGAACTAAGTGAACAGTGCAAAGTGAACACTGCAGTGTAGAGCCATTTATTTGACTTGAAGACTTCTCCCAGAAGTATCCATCTAAAAGGCTTACAGCAATATCAACTGCACCAGTGTTTCTCTAGCTACTACAGTTTCCACAAACCTAAAACTTACTAAGTTGCTAATTTCTACCTTGTTTTTCCCTCCTATTTAAGTAGCAGGCATAGGCAGATAATAGTTTATTGCAAATGAAAACTTTTACTTTCATTCAGGCTCCTGCAATAACAATCACTTTTTACAGTAGTATTTACTGCTGCCTTGGGTTCCATTGCACTTGTACAATTATACTGGTGTGACACAAATTCCCATTGTGGAGTGTAATAGGTCTGTAGGTCAGAAATAGCCTTGTGTACATACTAACTTACATAGTGTACTAAAGATATTTTATTAATTTACAGGAGAAACCACCTGGCAGATTTTTATGGGTTTAATAAAATTAAATCTTAAGCAGATATCTTTTGAAGAGGTCAAAAGTTGCTCCTCTCTGAGATTATTTTTGCAAAGCATTTCAGGTCCTCCCTTCCATTAAAAAGAGCAGAGGATTTCCAGCATTTTGAATTATCAGACCTGTAAGTGAGCATTCACAAGTAACTCATTAACCAACTAAACAGTTCCTTGGAAATCAGAGTTACTGGTCCAAAAAAAAAAAAATTCAACTGAGACTGCAGTTAAAAACAAACAAAAAAGGCAAAGAAACAAACAAAACGCCACCACCCAAACAAACAAACCCCCAGCACTTCACTTAGAGAGATGGGCATTTCTTTTTTCCCAGTGAGAAACTACTGTCAAAGCCTGCTGTTCACATTGAAGAGTACTGAAGAACAGGAAATATCTTTTAAAATTAAGCCTGCAGACACTAGCACAAGATATTTCAACATAAGCAGTATCACATGTAAACAATCTTATAAATTAAATTGAGCTGTTTTAAACTGCCCTGAAGTTCTCTTACACCCTCTGCTTGCATGCTAAAAGGTCTGTATCAGGTATTCTTTGACAGCAGCTTGGCACATTACACTTGGAGTGCGAATGTGACACCCTACACTCACACATTGAAAAAAATTAAAAAGCTTTAAAGTGCTTGCTATTTAATGTATAAAAGAAAATACTTGAATGAAGTACCCACAGGTTTCCTGAGAAATCATTTTGGATTTCAAAATCCCAAGGAGATGAACTGGCTGTCAGATAACAATGTGCCTTCATCAGATGGACTTGGCAGTTGTAAACAAGAAGAATTTTCTCAGCTTTTCCCCACAAATATGAAATATTTGCTCTTAGCCAACAGCTGGGGCAGTTTACAGACATCCTGCATATATATTCAAATTACAAGTCACCCACACACCTAACATGGACTGAATTCCAGCAAATTAAAGAAACTGGCAAGTGTTGGAGCAGATGTAATATAACTCTGAAGACAAAACAATCTAACTTCATAGTTAGATAAAAAACTAAGTTTTCAGATGGCATAGTTTGCCTGCTGAAGGGTGAACAAATATAACCCAAAAAGTATCCAAAAGTATCAAAATTTCTCTTCAGAACTAGTATCTTATGTAAATGGAAAATAGCTATTGTTTTCCAATTATCAAGGGAAAACCAAAGAAAAATGAAACAATGTAATGGCAAAATACAAACACATCAGACAAGTAAGTTTTAACTACTGAAGTTCATCTTTCTCTGGTAAAACAATTTTATACTTCAGAAATATAACCAGTAAAAGCCTTGAAGTTTTTTGAAATTTGTTAATGAATCACATTAACATCATATTAACAGGATCTTATTTTGAAATAGTTAAGAAATAAGGCTGCTGATAAACTGTTTTAAAACTTTGTAAGCATTTGGTATCTCAGTGTCAAACCATATACACAGTGTGGACCTCAATGTTTTTTCATGTTTCACATATAAGTATTTACTTTGCAATATGAACTACACTGCTGTTTAATTTTTTATCTAGACACCATAAACCAAATTTAAGAATATGCATATATTATTCCAATCGATCCCTCAGCAGGAAAAGCTGTTTAAATTCCTATACTTTGTACAAAGTCGAAAACACATTGTAAAAAAGCATTGAATCAAGTGTTTTAATACTACTTAGAAATGCACAGCCAGTTTTTTTCCAAAGAGTAATCCATCTCATTAAAATTTATTTTAAAAAAAGTTGCACTACATAAGAACACAAACTTTTTAGGTCAAAAAGTTACTTTGGCTTATTTGAAAAAATAAGGCAATTATCTCAAGTACATAATATTTCAACTATTATAGAAATATCATAATTACACCAGTGGTTACTAATTCTCTTGAAAAGCTTTGTCTAAATGACCAACCAAACCATAATTGTTTGTGGAGGTTTTTGTTTTAAACCCACAGCAGCTGCGGGTACAAAGCAACTATAATAAGACAAACTATGCTTAGGCCAGTGCTGCTTTTCAATTGAGTACAGTAGAAATACTTCTATAAAGTTAAAGCAGCAGCAAATGAAACACTGAACAAGACCTCAGAGGCATGCTTAAAGAAAAGGTGATCTAATGAAAATGCAACGACTAAGATGCCTAATAATGAAGACACAAGTCAAGTTCCACAGGAACATATATATATATTAATATTTTCCAGGCTCCACACTGTGTCCAACAATCAGCATCCTGCCTTTAACAAGTCAGTTGTCCCAAGTTTCACAATACATTAAAAAAATATTTTATTTTGGAGTGTAACAAAATAAGAAGGCACATACTGAAAACTAGCTTGGGAATTACTCATTTTCTAGGTCTCACTCCAACCAAGTAGGTGTTTGTACTTCAACTTCACCAGATAAGGTCCTGTCATCTCTGCTCCATCTTCTCTCCCCACAGTGCTCAATCTTTTTTTAAACCCAAATTAAAATTATTTTTTAAAACTAACAGTTCATATTTTTTCTGAGCTTTTGTAAAAGCTTCCATGATATAAAAATTGGAGTAGAATTGAATCACTGCTATGTAACAAGAAAACATTTTATGGCCAGTAGTTACTTCCAATAAGGCATGTATAAAACCTCTAACATTATGGGTCAGAGAGCCTTCTTTTGGTGCATTTGAGTTCTCAAGTCCTTGTGCATTCAAGATTAAAGTGAAAATATTAGATAGCATTGAAACCATTTCCAACAGGACAATTGCAGTTTTCACTCTGAATCCAGACTGCTCTTGAACGCTCCCCCCCAACCGAGTCCCCTAAACACTGCTTGAGAATTTCTTATTTCTCTTGTGTCTCAGTAAGGCTAGAAATCACAAATTAAAAAAAAAAAAAATTTAAAAAATCTGAAGCCTGAGGGCCTTGACACACAACCGATTTGATTCCCCAAAAGTTGAAACTTTTAGAATTAAATATACTTACAGCCTCTCCAGTTCTTTTAAATCCTGGAATGCTCCTCTCTCAATAGTAGTAATCTTGTTCTCCATGAGCTGACTGAAATATAGAAATTTTTAGATGTAAGTTTTATTATCTCTGAGATAACTTGTCACATTAACAATGGTCATTTAAAAGAAGCCACATATTCTTTAAGAAAATCCTATAGCTATAGTAGAGTGACATCCACTTTAACCTTCTGTATCCCTGTCACTAACAATTTACATGGGCTCATAGAACCAAGAGCAGGAAAATAAGGCTTGGTAAAAGAAACAGGAATCATTATTAGATTTGCTCATTTTCTCAAGGAGTCACAAGTTATAAAGCTACACACATGCCCAGAGGCTGCATGCTCACATGCACACACATCCCTGCCCTTCGGCAAGCTGCGAGACTCCAGTCCAACAGCACGGAGGTGACACCAGTCTCACACATGAGTAACAAAACCAAAACTCTGAATTGTGGTGTTGGGAGAAACAGCAGTAAAACACTGCACAGAGATTGTAACTGTAAGAGTATCCCTGTTTTGTAACAAAGTCAAAAATTACTACCATGTTATATTTACTTCAGAGAGAAAAGGAAAAGGATTTTACAAGACCACTCGCTCAAATTAAACCGGCCTTAACAAATAAGCTAAGTAGTTAGACATTTCCTTCAGAAAGCAACAAAAAAACCCAACCAAAAAACAAAAAAATCCACAAACTACCACCAAATTTTAAAACCTTGATAACACTTGAAAAAAATTTTTTTACAACAAAGAAACAAAAAACTAAAAACCCACCCAAACAAACTAACCAAATAATTCCTTCCTCAACTTCAGTGGTAAAGTTTCTGTTTTGTCCAGAAACTACAAAAGAGCAATAATAATCACCTGGGACTTGCTTTTACATTCACTAAAGGAATAACTTTTTTCTTAATTAACTCCCTTATAGTTCTGGTTGAGAGTACCCATTTTCAGTGTGAACTATAAATTTCACAGCCTTAAACTGAAGTAACTCCAATGGTTATTCAACCAATTTTAGCAAGTCTTACTTGTAAGCTATGTGCTAAATTAAGCCCTCAAGTTCTCATAATCTTCAGGACAGATTAAAAACATATAAACAAACCTCATTTAAAGGAATTGCTCACTTGCACATAACAGCGTATAACGCACGGCAGAGCAGTTTTAGGTTCAGATATGGTAATACAGTAGCTAAAAAGTGATAACCCATCCAGAAAATTAACTGAAATGTAACTACAACCTGTAGCATCAGTCCTAAGAGTTATCAATGACAGAAAGAGAAAACTTACAGAACTCGAAGGTGCCTTAGGCCAGCAAAGTCAGTCTTCGTGATTCTTGTGATGTTATTTCCATTAAGATCCCTAAGAAGAATAATTTGTAAGCAGCAAAATTAAAACATTAAAAAACTATTTTTGAATTGTGTTGTTTGTTTTCAGGGGCACAGCATTTTCAGAAGTTAGGAGACAAACTAATACAACAAACCATTCTTACAATTAACACCATGTGATTTCCTAATTTCCAAGCAGCTGAAATACAATTTACCTTGAAAACAGTAATTTGAAATTTGTAGCGGGAGAGTCTTGGAAAGTCAGTTCTGCTTGCCATTACAAAGCTCATGTTTAACTGCAATCTTTACCAATAGATGAGTTCAAAGCTCTATCTTTGGGGTTATAACTGCATTTAGAAAAACCACAAACTTAGTACATATAGGTATATCTATCTATCTATATATATGCTACAAACTTTATTTGACTGTTACAAAAACTAAGTGCCTGAAAGAAACCCCCAATTTTCACCATTTCAAGCAATTTTCAGATTTCCCAGTATGGCATAGGGGTTAAATACCTATAACAAATATTAGGTTTCAAACAAGCATTAGGGTTTCAAACTGCTGGAGTAAGTGATGGGAAATAAGGCTTCAGCAAAACTAAGCTCTCCACTTGCTGCTCAGGAAGCTATACTGACTGCAGAATGAAAAGCAAGTTCAGAAGCAAGAGAAACCTCTATTTAGGCCCCAGCATTTCTCATCATACTTCTATACTACTTTTGCTTCTGGAGTATATGTCTCTTTTTAATAACGTTTTGGGTTTAAGAAATAAACATCTTTCACTTCCAATCACTACAAATAAAACCAGACTTGGCAATTCATGAGATAAATCTTTAGGAAGCGGTATTACATGGAAGCTATTCTAACAATTATAGCTCATTCCCAACGTAGCTAGTGGGGGGGAAAAAGTAGTATGTTTTTAAGCGCTTTATACCACATATGGCCAAAACACCACTGTAAAGAAACCACACGAGTCCCAGGAGGAACGTGTCCCTGATAGTCTTCCTGAGTGAAATTCACCACTCCAGACGCGCGTTCACATTCCAACATTTAAATGACTTATCAGAGAGCAAGAAACAACGCGCACACCACTTCCACTCTCAGGACCCCTCTGAAGGGCAGCCTGACACAATAAACAACCGGCCACATACAGAAGACAGCCCAGCCGCGGGTGGAGGGAGGGATCACGGCTCCGGCACCGCCGAGCGCCCTGCGAGCGCGGCTGTCGCACCCCGGCGCGCCCTCGCCCGCCGCGCGGAGCCGCGGTGCAGGGAGCGCTGCGCGCCCCGGGCCGCCCTGCCCACGCCGGGAGCGCGGCCCGGCTCTGCCCCGGGGAAAGCGAGCCGCAATAGCCAAGTTCGACGGGAAATGGGCGCCGGCGGGGGCAGAGGCCGCTCCGCCGCCGCCCCGGGGCGCCCCCCGGCCGCCGTGGTGCCCGCCCCGCTCCCCGCGGAGGCGGGAACCGCGCTGCTCACCGCGGCTTCCCGGGATGAAAGGCAGCGGCTGGGAACAGCGCCCACCTCTTCCGTGTCTCCGCGCATCGCTGAGAAACGGGCACGGCCAGCAGCAGGAGAAGGGAACAGAAAACCCCCACCCAAAGGGCGTCGGGACCCTAATCCAGGCCGGGCCCGGGGGCCGCCTCAGCCCGACAGCCGTTCGGAGCCCTGAAGGGAGCAGGGGGCCGAGGGGCGCTCGCCGCCGCCCCGGCCGGGTTACTTACAGCCTCTCGGTGTTGCGGGGGATGTTCCTCGGGACGCCGCGCAGCGCCAGCCCGTGACAGTCCACGGTGCTCCCCGAGCAGGAGCACTGCGCCGGGCACGGCTGCGGCGCCACCGCGCCCGCCATCGCCAGCAGCAGCCCCAGGGACAGGGTGAGCTTCCCCCAGCCGCACATCATCACCGCCCGCTGCAGCCCAGCCGGGCCCACCGGCCTCGGCCCCGGGGAGCGCGGGGCGCGCCGCCCTCCTCCTCGCCGCGGGGAGCGCTCGGGCAACTTTCACGGTGCGGAGACAGCGAAGGCTTTTCTATCCAAAGCTAAGTCAAGAAAACAACCCCGGCAAAGTGAGGCTGGTGGCACCGGTCGGCGGCTGAAAGCAACTTCGCTAGGCGCGGGGCCGCGCCCGGGCCGTCCCTCGCTGGCCCGTCGGTGCCTGGGAGAGGCGGCACTTGGGTCTCGTCTTCACACGCTCCCTGCGATGGCGAAGCAAACCCAGGCGTCTCAGGGTGCGGTGGAGTTGGGCGAGCTACTTATGATCCTCTTCGCCGCTTTCAAAGCCGTGACTCCCCGGCGAGAGGCCGCGGAGCCCCGTCCGCCCGGCGGCGCTTCCTGCGCGGCGGCCCGCGCAGCGCTGCAGCCGCTCCCACGCGCGTCCCCCGCCGCGGGCCGCTCTCAGCCCCACGGGGGGCGGCGGCGGGGCTGACACCGCGCACACACCGCCCTGCCAGAGGCGCCTCAGCAAATCATACCCCTCTCGCAGGCATTCATCAAACTGTCTCACGGAAGGAGGAGGGAGGGAAAAAAAAAAAAGTCAAACACACAAGATGCTGTTGGGCTTGGCTCTCCACCCCCCGCGCCCCCTCCTGCTGTACGCTCCCAAGCCAAGTTTAGCAGGAAAGGGCTGGTCCTAGACCACGGTAATAATAAGCAGTCGAGAAGTGATTCGTTGCCCTGCTGGAAGGGAGTTCATCCACGACCTTCTCCTCGGTGACAGATCACAGTTATAGATCCTCCTGTGATCCCGGGAGCACGGCGAGACAGAGTAGATAACAAGCGAAGTGCGGCGAGAGCGGGAGGGGTGTTATTCTGCTCCCCGTGGTCTCCCGGATACCGTGGCTTTGCTGCGGCAAAGGCACCTGATGGAAGAGGTGGGAACTGCTCAGTCCTTCCAGGTGAGGCCAGTTCAGCAGCTCCCGGGCTTGCTGCAGGAAAGGGAGCAACTTTGCTCCTCTCCCGGAGCCCCCCGAGGCGCAACACCTCGGCAAGGGTTGGCGCCTCTTTCCCCGATCCCGCCGGTGCACCTGAGCTGTCGGTGCTGGTGCCGAACAGCCCGGCCCTCGGCTCCCTGGCGGCGGCGCTCCTCCGGCGCGGAGGGAAACGGCGGAGGGGAGCGCTGGGGAGCGGGAGAACGGAGACGACACGCCGGGCTCCTTCCCTCGCACCCCGAGTCTTTCCGCTTGAACAATGGGCTAGCACCGCCGCTCGCAGGCCGGCCGGCTCTCCTCCCCGCCGCAAGGTGCCTGCCGCCGACCGCCGAAAGTGCTCCCCGAGCGCGGCCGCCAGCCGAACGAGCCGCCGGCACCTCCCCGAGAGCTCTCCACGCGGCCGCCCCCTCCCCGCCCGGCGCGGCGCCCCTCGCCCGCTCCCACGGAGCCGGGTGCGCCCCCCGCGCCGCCCTATATAGGGCCGGCCTGGCCGCGCCCCCCCGGCCCCGCCCGCGGCGCCCCGCGCCCGCTCACTGGCTGCGCCGCCGCCCGCCCCGGCCCGCCCGGCACGGCCCCGGCACGGCCCCGGCACGGCCCCGGCACGGCCGCCGCGGGGCGGGGGGTGCGCGGCGGCGCCGGCGATGAATGAAAGTTGGGGAGCGCGGCGGCGGCGCGGGGGGCTGGCAGGCTCCCCCAGCCCCGCCGGGAGCGCGGAGTTGCTGCGCGGAGTTTGCCACGCCGCCCTGGCCTGCGCGTGTCCGGCGCTCCGCGAGGGAGCGCGACCAGGGCCCTTCGCGATGCTCGTGTGGGTTTTGGCTGGAGAGAGAGGGGGCGGAAACGCCGCTGGCTGCACTTGGAAATGTCTTGGGAGTCTCACCGAGGGTCTTCTTGTCTGGGAAAGAGGACAAGGATTGTAGTGGCATGTTCTTTGCTTGTAAATTTAGTGTGATACACATCAAGATCTCTCATACGCTACTTCCGAAAATAAAAGGGGCAAGTGTTATTCCATTTATTAAAATATGTCGAATAGCAACGTTAACACTGCTCCTTTAGAAAGCATCTTCCATTTTCAAAAAAATTGTGTTCTTAATAAACACAATGTTCCTAATAAATGTGCCCAATGTGTTGGTTATTGTCAGCGCATCTCCCGCAATCCTAGGAAAATGCTACGTGCATCATAACATTGTAACTAATTTTGTTCTTCCTTGCTTGTGAATTCAGTTCCATGCGATTTATAACAGCTCTTGAGACTCCAGTAATAGGTGAAAGTGATTTGTCTTTCATTAGACGGCAAACCCCAGCAGGGATGACTAAGCCTTCAGCAAGGTGTAGTTTGGAAATGCACAAGGGAGTCTATCGTTTCTTCCATATGGCTGGGTCCAGCTGAGTCTCTGCATCCCTGGGGTCTCTGCTGCAAGAGGCTTACTGTGTCATTTTGCCCGTTACCAAGAGGACAAATTCTGTTCTCAGAAATGCTACTCTAGAGCCGAGTTAATCTGCTGAAGTGGAAGCCAGCAAAGTTACTCCTGACTTCTCTTAGTGTCGAATGTGAGCCCAAAGGAAAATTGCTAAAGATGCACATGCCTACAAAAGCTTTATAGTTTTTAATCCATTTGTTGAGACAAGGCTCAGTAAATATGATCGTTGCACTGTTTTCAAATGCTGATAATGGCATCTTTGCCATTATACAGAGATGCAGATACTCCAGTTTTTACATTGATGCAGAAAGGAGAATTCAGTGGGTGTAAGGGGAGTACATCAGCTTCTGTGTATAAATGCTTTTCACTCTTTTCTCCCCTTTGGTTGTTTTAAGTCTTTGCAAAGGATTTCAAAAGGAATTTGCAACTTTTTACCAAGTAACAGAAAAGAAAAAAAACTCTTATTCTAACATATTGCTTTCATACATCAACTACAATCCTTTAAAAATATAACTGGAGGCAGACAAAATAGGTAAATGTTAACCATTCCATACTTTTCATCATTTGTTTCAAGTACCAGCAATGTGCTTAGTACTGCAGAAGACAGAAAGAGAAGAAACAGTGAATCTTTTTAATATAGTAATTGTCAGAAAATCTAAATCAATTCTTAGAGCATTAAATGTTGCTGAACTACTTTAGGCAGATGTGATTCAAAATCAAAATTGGTCTTAATTTAATATACTTTGTTTTCAAAGACAAACATTCTAAGTATAAGCAAGATAATTTTTTTATTCATTTTGGGGAAGGTTTCATTGATTTTCAACATGTCCACCTTTGAAGCATACCTTTCAGTCATTCAGATTGATTTTCCTGAGTGTCTTGCTTGCCAGCATATTGAAACTCTCTTTGTGATCTAAACACTTCCATGGGAGAGCTCCCAGTGTCTGGATTTGTCTGAAGACGAGGCCTGTCAGACACACTCTGGTATCATTGCTGGAATATGAACCTGCAGGGTGCCCTGTGGCTGCAGAATTAACTGTCAGCCACTTCCAAAGTTGGGAGGGAAAATATTCCCATAGAGGAAGAAGCTGGGCAAAAATTTTAACTACATGGATATATTAAAAAAAACAAACAATTAGAAACATTTGTCAGTGGAAAAGCAAAAATATTGCTGCAGCCATTTCAGAAAATACTGACAGTTTTCTCTTCTCCAGATTTCTTTGTACAACATTCCACTCTTTGAAGGGTAATCTAAGGGGATACTCAAAAAGCTAAGAAGATCAGAACTATTAGCATAAGGAGATCAAAGTCAATAATAATAGGTAACATCTTCAGAACAGGATCCAGAACATCAAAAAAGAAAAAGCTGCTGCTCCCAGCTGGGGCTGGTAACAGTGACTGAGGCTGCGCACAAAGCTCTGTGCTCCGCAGACGCATCTGACTGAGCTCCGTGAGCATAATCAGCTCTGTGAACATCACTGTAACTTCACAAGGCCAGCGTGCCTGAAAGATACTGAACCAAATGACTCATCAATTTGTAAACAGGAGGTCAATAAGTTGAGAGGAAAATGGCCAACAGAGGTTTATCAAGAAAAAACATTATAAACTAATCTGTTTTCCTTCTTTGACAACGTAACTAGCTTCTGGGTAAGGGGAAAGTATGATAGATGGTGATATTAGCAGGCCATTTGCCACCATGCACATTAACATTCTCCTAAGCAATCTGCTTAAATATAGTGAAAATCTAATTGCTGGAACGTGGATACTTAACTGGGTAAAAAAATTTCCAAAGCCTGTATCCAGGGTATGGCTGACGGTCAATCGGAGAGTCCAAAGAAAGTACACTCTTTTAAAAAGCTGTTAAGACTGTTATGTCACTGAATGATTCCATTAGTGATTGAAAATTAAATATAACTATTAACAGATGATACCAGAATGGAAAAGGATGGAAAAGGATCTTGCAAAACAGAATGAGAATTCAAATTTATTTTAATAAAACTGGAGAATACATGTAACTAGTAAATCTTAAGGAATACATGGACATTACGTTCAGAAAAGAATTTCAAATGTATAAATGCAAAATGACCAGCTGGGCAGCAGTACTCCTGAGAAGGATATGGAGATGAAAATGCATCATCTTAAACTTATGATAAAGGAGATTCCATTACAGAAATGCAGATATCACTCTGATGATATATATATTGCATGAGGAAGGTAAGCATTCTTAATTTCCTACTGATTACTAAAATTTAATGTAAGCTTGTATCAGCTTTTATGAGTAGGATAAAGTATTCAGTTTTTGGACATCATTCCTAAAATATGCTGTAAATAAACCAGAGACACTTCAAGGGAAAAAACAAAGAATATAAATTTAAGCAAACATGAACTATGAAAAGAATTTTGAAAAAAGTGAAGTTTCCTGGTTTTAAAACAAACAAACAAACAAACAAACAAAACACTTCACCCCAAATAAACGACAGAGACAAAGGAAGGACATGTTGCTTTCCCAAATTAAAAGGTTTCTGTAAGCAGAAAAATGTTCAGATAATATTCACAGCCAGTGAAGGGCTTAATTTTCAGGAAGGAAGATTTATGGACCAGGAAAGCTGGTAGTAAATAACAGTCTGTAAACCCGAGAATGATAATGGTATTTTTTTCATTATGCCTAAGCCAAATTTTTACTGAAAATATTAAAACAAATTAAGCACATACTAAATAGGAATTATCCAGATGTGCTCTATTTAGTGTCTGAGTGAGGACATTAGATAATCGTCTTTTCACATTCTTTTTAGCTGTGATTTTTCATGAGCATAAAAGAAGTGGCAGTACTAATAATTGTTGAAATTTACATCTGGCTCTGTGTATTAGTTGTTTATTATTTATTATCACATATTTATAATCCAGGACCATCTAATGCTTTCAGTGAGAATTGTGATTGGAAGTGAAGTGGTACAACAAAGATATGCTCTCAATCCCTTGGCTTTTCATTTTTATGTGGATATGTTGTATGAAAGGCAGAAGGAAAAACATAAAATTTTTAAAAACTGGCAAATAGATAATTTTGCCCATGAAGCTAATGTGAAGTTCATTCATGATTTACCTGTAAGCAAGTGGAGATCTTCAGGAACAAGGAATGCAGAGATGATGCTAGCACTCAAGAACAGAAAAGGAAGATTGTGCTATGATAGGTGCAAAAAAAGTCATGAGTAGAACACAAAAATAATTTAGGATAGAAAAAGGATGCTGGAGAAAAGTAAACATATGCAATGAGAACAAAAGCTTAAACTTGCAGAAAAAGAAAGGAGTAACTTTTTATTGTTTTGCTAAATAAACATGAAGAAAACCCCGATACTTTCGTGTAAGAATCTATTGAAACAGACACAGAGGGATAGATGTAATCCACTGGAAGCACTGTTTAAATATTATTTAAATAATATTTTGCTTTCATTGCTTCCAAACATTTACTTTTTTATTTGTTTGTTTGGTTGGTTTTTTATTACACTCTCCTTGGATGAATTTGAGCTTGTAGTTTCCAAGCTTTAAATGTGTTGGTATTTCACAGTGGACTCAGACTAAAGAGCAAGTTGAACATTACATTTACACAATATTTTAGCTCATGAGATTTTATTTAGTTGCTAGCAATCTTCTCCAGTTATTATCTAGCCAAGCTGGGAACCAAAGTGTCTCCAAATTAAATACATGATTAAAGAAAACTCAATCTGGCAGGACCACGTCTGTGTTTGTACAACTTCTCCAAGGCAGCTAAGGATCAAACTTCATGACTTCTCTGAAACAACACCCATAATAAACATTACAACTGGTAGTAAATATTTCAGAAATGTATCCCTAATCTAAAGCTGAGAGAACTAAGGTTTATCCAATATCAAAGGGACACTATCAAATTTTTAAGATCATGGATTTCACACATGTAAAACCTTTAGGCTCCTGTGAAGCTATCTAGAGTCTCACAATGCTTTGCCATAAAGTATGATTGGAAATTTATTTGAAAAGTTTCCTGGGTTTTAGGAGCTGAAAATGTAAACCTTGAATCCCTCCACTATCATTCTAATGGAATATGGTGTATTTATTAATTTCTCAAAGTAGAATTTCAAGTACTTTATGCAGGTCTGTTATATAGCAAAACTGTCTTTAGAATTTACCCCTTCGGAGGAAACATTTACAATACCTCATGGCTTGGTCTAGAAAAATCTGGGAAGGGAAGAAATGGAAGTGTCAGGACCAGATGAGGACAGTTATATCACAATACTTGGACTATGCACACTTCTTCTTTCAGGTTCTGTTTGCTTCATTTGTGCTTAGATTTCACATCATTATTCAAGATAGCTAGGCTAAGTTTGTTTAGAAAATGAAGAAGTTTTATGAAAGGCTGCCCAACCACCATCTGATGACTACTACATAAATGGATAAATCTACCTCTATTAAGATAAATTTTCAAATAATATTTGGAAATTTTTAAAAATGCAATACTGAACCTTAAAGGGAGAATGGAAGAAATGCTTCCTGAGAAAACCAACAGAAAACTTTGCCAATCTTTTCCCCAAGTTCTTATGCAAAAATGAATAAATTCATTCCACGATTTATCTGAAACCCAGATTTAAGTCTTATTTATTATGGTGCATCTTCACCTAGCAGTAAGTCTCATAATTTGTGCTAGTAAAGTCTGTAACCCTTAGCAGTGACCTCTCAGGTGCTATCAAATGTAGAAAATGTGATAGCTGTTGTATGTTCAATACTCCTATGACATAGATTAATGAACACAATATATTACTTATCTTGCATGTGATGACACGGGGGACCTCATCCACCACGTGCAGTTTAAAAACTTTAATTAAGAACTATTATTTCAACTAAAAGATTACCTGTAATAATTTAAGAGGAATTTGTATCTGAGAATCCAAATGCCAGTTTAGTGTGTGCAAATTCTTAAACTTCATTATACTTTTGTGTAAAAGGGCTTATTCAAATTATTGAGCCTGACATTTTGCATGAGACAGACCAGTGCAGCTGATATTTCTGCATGAAGACTGGTAATTTGTGCTAAGCAAATAACATCCTTGCAGGATGAAGGATCTAGTCTCTTACTATGGAAAGTAACCAGTAAAACTCAGTCTTTAAATGAGTTGGGTTTGGCTTCATTTTGGCTTTTTGCAAACAGAAACCTAATTTTCACAGCAAGCACAGTCATGCTACTTTATCCTCATTTGTTTCAGTGCTAATGTCTAGACTTTAAATTAAATTGCTATTTTGTTCCCTGGGGATTGCCACCCTGATATAGTTATAAACAGACAACACATCCTTTCTCACAGCATTCGTTTCGTCAGGCTTCCTCTGTTGTAACTGAATCTGAGGATAAATGGCTTTTCCTGTTGAGATTAACTTTTGCCTATTCCAACAATGCAACTCCACACTTGTTTTCACTGTCATCCAGCAGCAGAGGTAGGATACCTACACCTGGCACAAGGGAATAAGCTGTAACTGTTTGTTTAGGAATGCTGTAGTCTGTTTTGGTTTGGGTTTTTTTTAATCTTTTCATTACGGCCTTTCCAAGTCTTTCTCAGCTTCTCCTCAGAGTTTTGTACAAACATATCAGCCCCAAAGTAACTGAAAAGGATTTCTCCAGGTTCTTCAACACATGGTTATCTAAAGGGTTTTTTCTTTTCTTTCAGGATGTATAACAATGAAATGGATGGATATGTTAATATTACAAAGGATATTTTTTTGCAAGTTTAGGATAAGATGAAAAAAAAGTGGAAAATATTGTTTAAAAAGATTTTTAAAATATTGTTTAAAATGTTTAAAAAAAAAGTGGAAAATATCGTTAGCCAGCATGGAAAGACTTTCTGTCATTCCTTTTTGCCTCTCTGTTCATTGATAACCCTTCTGTTGCCCTACCAAGGAAAGCAGACCTGCTCTTCTTTCTGGCCTCTCTGAAGACTCAACCAAAAAAAAAAAAGCCTCAAACAAAAAGACCTCAACCAAACAAAAAAGAAAACCAAAACTTGCACCATGACCCAAAGTTCACTGGATATTTCAGAGGCAGTGGTTGGGTTTCAGGGGTGGCTTCATTTTGGAGAAATTGAGGTTTGTAAAATGTCTCAGTAGAGTACTGAGTTCTCTCAAGCTTTTCTGGCAATTATCCTTGAAGAAGTTGTTATAACCTGATTTTGTCTAACCATACAGAAACTTACTAAAGCATGATATTTTCATTATGTATGCATTCTTTATTTTGTTTCTTTATCACCACAAAGGATGGCATAATGTATTTAAATTATATCTGGTTAGGATTGAAATTGCGTCAATTCTAGAGGGAACATTGCTGAATTTTGTTTTCCTTTTATTGTTTAAAATTGATATCATGAGGACATACTTTTCATGGAAAAAAAGTTTCTTTCCACAGATAACTTAAAAGAAATTTTCTAGAGAAATAATATTTAGCTATAAAATCTGGTAGGTATTTTCAGCTGGGGGTATTCTATTCAGAAACAAATTTTAACTCCTCAGTCACAACCTGAATGAGATTTAAAAAGGGCAGGCGTTGCATTCTGCACCTGGGATGAGGCAGTCCTGGATGTAGGTTCAGACTGGGGAATGAGATGCTGGAAAGCAGTGCTGCAGAATCAGAATGGGTCCTGGTTGATGGAAAGTTGAACATGAGCCAGCAGTGCCCTGGCAGCCAGGAGGGCCAGCCCTGTCCTGGGGGGCACCAGGCACAGCATGGCCAGCTGGGCAAGGGAGGGGATTGTCCTGCTCTGCTCTGGGCTGGGACAGCCTCACCTCCAGTCCTGTGTGTGCAGTTTTGGGCACTGCAATAAAAGATATTAAACTATTAGAGAGCATCCAAACGACAGCAATGAAGATGATGAAGGCTCTGGGGGGGGAAGCCATGTGAGGAGCAGCTGAGGTCACTTGGCTTGCTTGGCCTGGGCAAGAGGAGACTGAGGGGAGACCTCAGTGCAGTTACAGCTTCCTCACGAGGGAAGAGGAGGGGCACGCACTGCTCTCTGCTCTGTGGTGACAGTGACAGGAGCCAAGGGAATGACCTGAAGCTGTGGCAGGGGAGGTTTAGGTTACATATCAAGAGAAGGTTTTTATCAGAAGAAGTGCCAGAAGGACATTGGGCACTGGAACAGGCTCTCCTGGGTAGCGATCACAGCACCAAGCCTGTCAAAGAAGTATTTGGACAACTCTCTCATGAAGGTTTTTATCAGAAGAAGTGCCAGAAGGACATTGGGCACTGGAACAGGCTCTCCTGGGTAGCGATCACAGCACCAAGCCTGTCAAAGAAGTATTTGGACAACTCTCTCATGGTGTGATTCTTGGGGTGTCCTGTGCAGGGCCAGGAGTTGACCTTCAGTGATCCTTGTGGGTGCCTTTCAATTCAGAATATTCTGGGAATCTGAGATTTTGTAACCTTTGAAGAACAATTATCTAAGAGGAACATGAAATATATTTCTGTTTGTGTTGGTGACGGTGTTCTTACCGGAGTATTTTTTGCCTCTTGCTCTCCCATTGTTTTTATGTACTTTGCTCTGTTCTCTGAAAGCACAATATACAAGTAACAGGGAATCAGAAAAATCAGAAAGCAAAGAGCTCACACTGACCCAAATTTTCATGTGAAATATCTGCTTCAGTTTTGGTATAATCAATGAATGCAAGATTAATTAGTCATGTAAATACAGTCTCCAGATTCCTGAGGCATCCATAAGCAGAACCTTTGGATACCTGGGAGAAATATAAAAAGAAGTGAACGTTTACTATGTTATTGGTGAGAACTTTCTAATGTCACCTTGGATGCTAGTCAGAAATGGATAAAGATCTTCAGAACTATGAAAAAGATTGCCCCTGAAAACTGTGTGGTTCTAGGACAGTTTTAAACTAGTATTCTGAAGAAAGAAATATTCCTGAATGCAATAGGAGCAAATTTAATTGTGAAACAATTCCTAAACCACCAAGTGGCTATTTGGCTGGTTTAGAATTTTTTGCAATTTTACAAAGTAAGGCTAGAAAAAATAGTTCTAGAATATAATTTTAGATTAAATTATCGATTTTCTAATATTTAAACAAAGAGAAACAAAACCAACTGGTTTTGTTTTTCTCAGTTAAGGGCAAAATATTTCTATCAATGCAATAACAAACAAAGGAAGGAATGGGGTTCCAGTGAGAGTGAGGTGAAACTGAATTTCTACTAGATATACTTGAGAAAAAGACCAAGTTGTCTATGCTAGTGCATAAAGGTTAGCACAGAAAACAGATGCACATAGGAATTTAGGATATAAGAAAAAGGACCGGAATGATTGTGGAATCACAATTCAATGTGAAGAAAAAAATAAAACCAAAAAACCCAACAAATAGATAAGAAAGATTCAATGATACATTGAAAAAGGTAATTTGAAAAAACTCTTAAACTCCTTGACTGAACAATATTGCCTGCTTATTTCTGTATGTTAACTTCTAAGAGTAACTTTCAGGCATACCTAAAGCATATGAGTTTTGCCAAAAAGGATTACAAGTAGTTTTGGCAGAATAAGATAGGATAAAATAATGGTTATTATTTTATCCACTTGAGGTGGCAACTTTTTATTTAGGTTTGAGTGTTTTGTTTGTTTGTTTGTTGTGTTTGGGGATTTTTTTAGGTGAGAATGGAGGGTTCAAATACACTTCCTTTATGTTTCAAAGGCTAAGATAATTTTACAACTCTAAATATAGGAATAATTTTGTGGTCATCTACAGATATTCTACTTTTTTTTTTTTCCTGAAAATATAGACAAATCTGGTTCCTCTCATGTAGGATTAGAGATCATGGATTAATTTCACTCATCATTTGAAATATTCCAGTGTTCTGATAATGTGATCATGGTATAATTTCACTCATCATTTGAAATACTCCAGTATTCTGATAACATGGGTACTTCTCATCAGAATTTAGTTATGCAAAACCATGTGTCTCATCTGAAATATATCACTTCCACCAGCCCAGTGGGCCTGGTACTAAGGCAGAATACTGATTCAATTCTGAGTAAGAGGCTCCTCTTTTGGCTCTCCTGCTTGCATCCAGAGAATCATAAATATACATAACTTCATGTAAAGTTCAAAAGAGCAGTTCCACAACTTGGAAAGAAATAGTTCCATTTTCTCTTGATAAGTATATAAAATTTAACAATCGAAACCAAGTGTAGCTTAACCACACAGCTTGTTTGAAAAGAAATTCCTGTTGTCAGTGCAGAACACTTTTTGCCACATCAGAGAAATTCTTAGCTCTCTATTCAACACCATGTTGAGGAATGAAAAGAACTTAACATCTACATTTCAAGCAGGAAGAAAGTTGTATGAAGTACAAGACATATTTACTGTGTATATACAGCAAATTAAACCCTGTAAAATATTTGCTCAATTTTAAACTATTTCTGTGAATGCTGACTTTCCCAGAACTAATCTTTTAGTATCTACTGAACAAATAATGCTTTTGATCAGGATATAGCTTATTAGAACAAGAATAAGACAGAATTGAGAAACTATTTTCAAACTGCTAAGAGTCCTGGGTTATTTTATCCTGGAAACACCATTTTATCACTCATTTTCATTTTGCATCCTGAGCTGCACTAAATAATTTCCTCAAGCTAATAAATGGTGAGTTTATATGTCAGTCTGCACCTTGATCCTTCTCTCAGTGCAGTAACTGCTGCTCTTGCAGGGGCTTACTGGGTTGTTGTGGTTTCTCTATCCTACTCTGGGGTTTGTGTATTTAAACACGCTGGCTTCTTGTATTATTAAATTCTCTCTGGGACAATATTATTGTACATGAGTGTTGATTTAAAGAGAAGCTTTTCTGAAGAGAAAAAATCACTGTCAGTAGCCAGCAGAAGGTTGAACAAAATATTCAACACTTTGTAGTAAATTGAATGCAATACTTTGATATTCTATCTAGCCCAGAAATCCTAAGTGGAACCTATGAATTATAGATCACCAGCACAGAGGTTAACAGCTGGAAAACAAACATACTTGCAATCAGTAAATTCTGAACGATCACAGTTTTGTTTGTTTATTTCAAGCATAGGCAAGAACTCCAGTGCCTGTGATTCTTCAGTCTTTGAAGTATATGCATTGTGATAACAAAAGCAAAGAGATTCTCCTCAGAACTCCACTTATTTCAGTACTCAAGATCAGTGGTATAAAGCCAATAACAGTATTTTTCTTTTCCCATGTTGTTTGTCCTGTGGTCAGTGTTTTTTTCTCAGGCTCTGTGTTGGTTTTTTGTGTACATACTGAAAATGGTGATTTTTTTCCTGAGTTTTTGCATGCTGTTTGTCACCCGAAGATCTAATGCAGTTCTCCAATATTTCCAACTGTATGAGAAGCTATTATTTAACACCCATTCTTTATGCACTAAAAAATTAGGGTCTGAAGGTTTCACATTTCACTCAGGTGCCCAACCTGAGGTGCCTATAACCTGAGGCTTTGGTCATTATAATATAACTTGTGCTCCACAGTGTCTGTACTTTGTTACAGTCCCACACAGCTCATCAGCCTCTCTTTCCATTTAGACATTCAGAATCACAGTGGACAAGATTTGCAGCAATTCAGTGCTGTCTGAGGGATAAACCCCCCTCATTTTTAAAAATATTTATCATGTCTGATTCCCATCCAGATTCAGAGAGAGGATATATATCCTTGGCATGGCTCTGATAAGAACAACTCCAAGACTGAAATTCAAGAGGACTCTTCAAATCATGGATGACAAAGTTTTTCAAAAGAGATCCAATCTTACTGCCCCTCATACTTCCAAAAAACAAACCAAAACAAAACCTGAAAAAACAAACAAAGTAAAAAACCAACAAAACAAACCAAAGAAAAACCCAAACCAAACAAAAAACCAACATGCTCTTCATCTGCTAATCATGGAATCCATCTAAATCTCATTCCTATGGAAAATCGACATAGCTCATTCTCTTCTCATCCATGCATGTTTTGGTTTTACAAGCTGTCCTAGCAGACCACTGTTGATACTGCTAAGGAGGAAAAGGGGCATGAAATTGCTGAACAGAAGTAATTAGACTTCAGGTGAAAGAGGGTATGGTGTAAAACAGATCATTGTTTGCTTATAAATATAAATTATGCATTTTCCCCGTAGCTTCAAAAACAATGACATTAAATCCTCAGCTGTCAGGACTGAAAAGTAAGAAGTGATATTAGAGCGAATAGAAAAACAAAAATAAGAACTAAATACTGGAAGAAAATAAGGAAAAGAGACCAAAGATGTAGCTGGAAGACGAGATGGAAAAATATTTCTTTAATAGACTTTCCAGAAGAAAAATCATAGGAAATCCTTGTTCAGCTCAAGAACTGACTAACAATAAAGAAGAAAAAGCTGAGCCAAATGTTACAAGGCTTTAGGAAATACACAGAAAAGAATACTCTTGTCCATTAGTTCTCTTTTGCCTGTTCCAGTTATACATCATACTGCCCATTTCAAACCAACTGAAGTCAGCAGGACATCTAAGCAAGTGCTTAGGTTAATTTTTATTCCTCATTTAATAAAGATTACACAAGATTGAATAAATATTATGCAGAATACTTCTATTTCCCAAACTTCAGTGTAGTTCTTATCTTCTTGGTTTAACAGGAGTATTTCAGGGTTGTAATGTAGAAGGATGCAGACAGTCAATTCTTGGCCTTATTGAGGCCAGTGCTCAAAAGAGGATTTCTTCCAAGTACTTAGCCTAATTTCTAGCTGTTGAAATTCTTGTGCATTTCAGACATTTCACTAGCAGAGAAATCTATAAAGCAGTTCTGTAGTAGTTTTTCACACTCCAAATCTTTATTTTAAATGGAAACTTTGTAAGAAGCTCCATTAAAGCCATAAAGTAAACTAAAATTAAATGAATAATTACTTGTAAAAAGAAATACTAAAACATGGAAAAATGCGAAAGTATTTTAATAATTTAAAAACCTCACAGAGGCTACAGCATTATTTTCTGCCAAAATATTTCTAAAACTGGCAGTCCAGAAGAACCCTGGAACACCCATGTGGAAACATGTTTTTAATTTTGGAGTAAATAGTTTTTCCTCACACACAGAAGTATTTTCTTTAAATAGCATAAGATGCCTCAAAATAGTGAGGAAGCTATGCATTTTTGTTGTGTAGTTAGACATTAAATATACGTAGTTAAAATCAAAGTTATTTCTAATCTACATCTGAAAAATCTAGAAAAATAAATATTTTAGAAAGCAAAGCTTATAAACTGAGGTCTCTCTTAATGCAGTCATTAGTAGGTTGTTTTTCCAAGTACCATTCTTCTGGTCATTGTGTTTGGGCACCCAGAGGTGTGAACCTGCTGACAGGGACCTTCAGATGCTGTGATTACACACTCACAGACAATAAAACAGGGAAACTTGTCAGGGTCCTGTGTTGCCAGGGATGTCACAGGGAGCAAAACCTCAGAGCACAACAAAGGAGGTTTTTCTCAAAGTACAAAAGGATCTGTGGAAGGATGGTTATTTTAATTGAAAGTTATAAACTGTTCCTAATCTGTGTTGTTCTTCTGCCAATGTAGCTGACATTAGGAGTGACTTTCAACACTTTGTCTGTATACTGTGGTTGAGGAGGACAAATTAGAAGTCTTAAAGACAAAACTTTTTTCCAGATAAAATCCAGCCTCAGAACAAGCAAAGCTAGTGAGTCTAGCAAGTCTGCTTTTTGGTTTTTTAGCTTCAAACACATAAAAGATAAGCTATTTCACTTGCCTTTCCTGTCATTAACCTTTTGTACTCTGCACCTCTTGGGTATGAAAGGCTTCTCACAGCCCAAAAGGGGCATTTTCTGTCCCTGCAATGGGCACAAGAAATCAGTGGATAACATCTACCTTATCAAAGAGCAGTAATATCAGTCACTGAATCTTACTTTTCATCTTTCAAGTGATCTGATATCTATACTACACTTTTCTCAAAGGTGAAATGATACGTTTCTAATTTTTAATGTTCTATTCTGTTCAGTTGCATGTGAGATGCTGTGTTGGCTTATGTGATAAGAATATTTGATCACAAGCTTCCCAACTACATTCTAGAAAATGTGAAGAGAAAGCTAACAGTGCGAAAGAGAGTATGAAAAAATGTACATGCAGTATGGTGAAAAGATTGCCTACATAGAAAAGAATGCATAGAAATTTTGTAATAAAATAGGAGAAAAATAATGAATAGTGGGGAAAAATAGGCATACTGTGAGCTTCTTTTTTAGCAAAGGAAAATAGCATATTCAACAGAAGTTGTCAGATTGGAAATCAATCAAAGCAGCTAATTTTTATAGTACATAATTATTCAGCAGCACTATTAGTCACAGGAAGTTTCAGGAGCTGGAGACTGGAGAGGTGAGAAGGTTTGAGAGCTGGCTGCTGGAGATATTGGGATGTCCAAGCCTCCTGGAGGGACTGGTCCAGGGTCAGCTACCAGGAAGATCCATTTGCATCTGTGAGCTGGAAGTCAGCTGCAAACAGCCACGATTGACCAGAGCTGGGCACACAGAGCAGGGGCTGCTGAGCTGTGACCGACGGCAGGTTCAACAGTAGATTTCACCACAGCAGTAGAAAATGCCAAATAAAAATAGTTTTCTCCCATGATGTTCTGTATAAACACTGGCCAACAAGAAAGATATGCTGTTGATCATAATGATTGGATTCTGCTTTGTCATAAAAATATGAAACGGTCTTTTTCATCGACTCTGCCTTTATATATTTATGTTGAGTTGTCCTTTGAATGTTACTACTTTTTTTAACATTTTCAGTTTCATAATACTTTACTAACATGAAAAATACTAAAATTGTTGCTGAAAATAAATCTGTATTTACCTCCTAGTGTTGCTTTCATTTATGATCTCTTTACTTGCCTCTGACATTCTGAATCTCTTCATGGCATAAATTAGCAATATAATTGTAAAAACTGAAAGCTGCTCTGGTGCTTTTCAGAGGAGATCACATTTACTTTACAGTTGCTTGTTAATTGCTTTAGTGCCTAAGGATGTACAACATATGTCCTACAAAGAGACACCCATATGGTTGTACAGTGTATGTCCTGGCACTCTGTTGCCACAGACTAGAAAACAGACTTCTGTTTAAAATGCATGGCCCACTGCGTGATTGAAGGTGTGACATATAAAGGATTATAACTGACAACATTGAAGCCCTACACCTGTCACAGTGCTGTGTTAGGAGGATATCTATGTTGTTTGCCTGAGAAGGGGAAAGAAGATTGCCTTCACTGAGGAAAGAAGTAAAAGATATTTCATAATTTCATAAAGGAAAGGTTTTGTTTCTCAACTGTCTTATTTATTTCTGTCAGTATAACTCAGCTACAGCTCAATTTTGATTCAAAAGCTATAAAGAAATTAGTAGAGATAAAAATATAAGGGCATTAATTGGCCACATGTAACCACATTTTGAAAGGTCATTAAAACTTAAAAGCAGCAGAGAGGTGATTAAGGATGTCTCTTACAAGTAGCTACATTTATAGAGGCCTGAACACTTTGAATAGCCTAGATTTTAGGCTTGCACTTTTCTGGTATTATGGACATATTCGAATATTTGAAAAAATGCAAGAATATGTGTGACCCTCAGAAGATCAGCAGTCACTGTGGATGGGTCTCTTAAACCAAGGCAAACCTCTTTCCAACAAAGTAATTGCACTCTTACACTTGCACTGTATGTGAGGTTCATTTCCCCTTAGCTTCAGCTCTCTCAGGAAAAGAAACTAGTCTAAGGAAAAGATTAGTCTCACCTAACTTTAGCTATTTAACATATATGTAAACATATAGTATTGCTAGAGCCTGAACTAATCCTCTATTACTGAACTAATTATCTATTACTGTTACTGAACTAGTAATCTTGGCCTCCATTGCAAAACTGCGGAGAGCTGAGCATTTCTAGAGTGTGTCTTAGAAATCCATCCCAGAGCAGAAGGAATCATCCCATGGAAAGGCTCAGCTCTTTTCATTGGCTGACTAGATATTCAAGTGAGGGATTTCTCTCGTCTGCTTTCAGACAGCAAATTTACAACACTGGTGCTTCTTAAATAGTTAACAAAAAGTGAAATACATGACTTCACAGTGAGTCATCTTATCTGAAACCTGAGTCATGTTTCAGTGATGCCTTTCTTTCTTCATTGACTACAGGGGAAGCGTAGGAGTACTCCTACACTTAAATAATCTCCTACCTCAGGTGTCTAATTTAAATGGTTAGATTATGTCAGACTAATTAAGGTTTATGTGACATTTGACAGCGACCTGAGTAATTTGCTGGGGTACCTCTTTCTCCTGAAGGGTACAGTTCTACATTGTGATCCTTTCTGGGCTTTTGCTCATGAAGAGAATAACAGTGACAGAATTAATTTCTCCTGCTTAATTTTCCCCATTGTTGTACATTTTCTGAGGTAGCTTATAACTGTAACAAATTAATCCTATTACTTTCATATTAATATGAATTTGGGCTGGATAGCTAAAAATCACAAAAAATGCAACAATAGCTAAGGGTGCAATAGTTAAGAAAGCATTTACAAACTCTCCAGATGAAAGACAGAAAAATACATTATTTTTTTTCTATTGTCCTTTTGGTTGTACTAATTTGCTAATTGAGGAGCTGGAGCACATTTGAATTAAAAAGGATCCTTGTAAGAGGTTATTTTAAAATTCTGTGTATAAAATTTAATTACTCAAAAACATTTTTATTTACACTTTCCAGAATTTTTATGATAACAAGTCTGATAAAAATCAGAGAACTATATCAGAAGAAACAAGTGAAATAAGGTCTTTTGCAGTCTTTCCATATAAATACTTATTAGAATAAACAAACTCTTCAACTTTATTCAGAGGGTCCACATCAAAATACATTTCTTTCTTAAAAAATAAGCTCATAACTAATCATAGGTTATATAAATGTTTTAATAGCTACACACAGAATAATGACATGGTCACTGCTATTCTTGTCTTTGATTTTTTCCTCTTTCACACTTACAACAGACAAAAGAATAACTCTTTATTGTTTATGGCTTTTACAGAGCATCTCTCTTCATTTCCTCTGGTACATATAAAAGCAGCATTTTCCCTTCAGGAAGCCCCCCTTTTTTTTTCTAGGTGCAGTCATTTGCAGATTAAGAATTAAGAATTTTTTTCCTTATTTTTCACTTCATGTAATTTGTGAAGCCTTTCCAAGATGATGCCACTAAAATAAACTCATAGGAACTCATACCAAGAACACTCTCTTGAAAATGCTCAGAGAAAGCTTCTCATGTGAGCAGATTATTCCATCACTGCATTACTGAATTCTTGCACTTCACTCTGAGCCATATGGTAATACCTACTGCTAGACATAAGGTTTCTAGGAATCTCATCTATCTCAGTTAGGATGCTAGAAGCACATGGGGTTCAATGTTTGTTGGTTCAACACTTAGCTGGTGCAAAGCAAACTATCCTCATAGCATTCCTGTTGGGCAAGCTGTTGTTCCCAAAGAACCTTTGCTGGGCATTGGGCTTAAATCCTTGGGAAACCCATCTCCTTCCTTCCATCCCAATGGCCACCTGCACAAAGGATTTGAAGAAAAGAGATAGGTGACTTAAAGTAAGTATTCCACTCATATGTTTTCTTCAAAACATATTTTATTTACAATCATTTCCTGTCAAATGCAACTTAATCAAATTTACAAAGCAAGGCTGCTTTGATCCTTGCAGTGAAGTTGTAGTATCAGTTTTAAAGCCTCAGGATTCAGCATTTGTGATTATTGCTGTTTTAGCGGGAAAACATATTTTCAGTCCATCAGCTGTGAAAGCCCTGGCACTATTGCAGACGAACATTTTTGGCAAGGTTCACTGTAAAGAGCAAAGCAGGGTTTCACAACTGCTGACTCCAAGGAAAGCCAGCAGTAAACAAAACAAACTTTACTAATTAATATACACTTTTAAAGACTTGAACCAAAGAACAGTGAAACACAGATATGACAAAGTTTCACACATGGCAGTGACTAATTAGCTACGTATATGCATTCAGAATGGCAAATTTTACATTGAAGAACACAAATAGAACATGGCTTGCTTGAGAAAAAAAATTTAGTACAGGCCAGTGATTTAGTTTAAAAACTGGTCATGGGTAGTTTTCAGGAACGAAATACTGCATAAATATTACTGCAGTGCAAGAAAAATATAAAAGGGGAACTTCTTTCCCGTTCTTCTTTTTTTAGACAAAATTGTTTTGACTGATTTCAAGTAAATACACACACATATAAACATTTCCATTTATAAATATATTTATATTTATAGATATATATACTTTTGCAGTCAACTGCCTTAATGCCAAAAGGACCTAAATATCACCCACAATGTTTTTCATGGTTTGTTTTCTTGTTTAGTTTTTATTTATCAAGCCAAATATATCTTGGACTATCTGTGTTTTATTCTTATTTTTCTAAACTTTACCTGTTTAAGTTATTCTCTTTGGGGTGTTATTAATAGATTACAATCTACTACTGAAGTACAAATTCACTGCTAGCCTTAATTAAATGCTAGATTTGAATGGAAAAGGATGTAAACCTATACATGATCCCTGTAGAAATTTAAATTAGCTTATAGGGAAAAAGACGTTGTCAATGAAGCATATTAAAGCTGTATAAGTTTGCACCATTAGTCTGTGATTTGCTTTTATACACAATGAATGACACTCTTTAATGTAATTTTGAGCTCTACAAAACTGTAATCTCCACACAGTAGAGAACTAAAGGAGGCAAGGGAAATAATCAACTGAAATAATCAACTGGATTTTTATAAGAGCTTACCTTCTTGAAATCAGATTTGTTGTATTTAAATTGGTATGTATATTTTAAGAAAAGATATTTTGAATGATTTATTAGAAAGTATAGAATTGAATTTTTAAAGAATTATTAGCAAGAAATTTTGTGATAGGAGGAAAAAATAGTAATTTTATAGAGCAAAGCATAAAGTTGAAATAATGTATTTGTGATTTTGAACAAGTTTTAGTTTATAAACATGCCTAGATGTGACTTTAATTAAGTAACCTATATAAACCAATGGAACTACCTCTCCTCCTTTAAATTATGCAGGTGCTTAATCTCTGCACACAGTCTCCTAGGAATGGGAAATGTTTTAGTTGTGAAACAAAGTTAGATCCCTGCCTTATTTATATCTTGAGACATGGCCTTAATTAATTCATGGCAACCCACATGATGCTTTGGTGAAAATATGCTAAAGCCTGCTAATATTTACTCTATAATTGTAACTATATTTTTATTTATGTATTTACATATTTCAGTTTATGGTTTCACAACTTTTCTGTAAAGATTTAATATTCATTTAATATTTTCATTCTAAGTAGGTTTGTTGTTTTTTGGTTTTTTTTCCTGGGAAATCAAGCATAATTTTTAACAATTTTATTTCAGATTATGAGTTTGCAAAATAAACAATACCAAGACATATTGTTCCATTTTCTGCAAAGAATTAGCTTCATAATGTCCCCAAACAGTGGATGATGGATGTTACCTCTGGAAATTATCTAGTCCCTCTGCTCAAGAATAGTCATCTAGAGCAGTTAGCCTGGGAATGTGCCCAGTCAGGTTTTCAATGTCTCCATGACCTTTCTGGGCAACTTGCTCCAGTGCTTGACCATTGTTGGAGTGCAAACAGTGAAAGGGAGGTATTTACCTTCATTTAAACAATTTTTTTGCGCTTTACTTTGTGCCCATTGCCTCCTGTCCATTCACTGAGTGTTTGAGCCCATACTCTGTTTTCATCCTGTGATGTATTTATACACACTGATAAGGCTCCCTGAGCTTATTCTCCTCCACACTGTGCAGTTTCAACCCTCTCATCCTCTCCTTATAGAACAGATGGTCCAAGCCCTTAATGATTTCCGTGGGTCTTCTCTGGACTTGGTCCACCATGTCCACATCTCTCCTGTGACAAGGAGAGCAGCACTGGGGCTGCTCCAGATGTGTTAAAGTGGAAGCATCTACCTTACCCAGCTGGCTACTCCCTTTCTTGTGGACTCCAGGATGCTGATAGATCCCTCTTGACAAAAGGCACACTGCCGTTGCTGGCTCATGATCAACCTCTTGCTCTCCAGAACCCCCAGATCCTTTTCTGCAAAGCCGCTTTTGGCCAGTTGGCCCCCAGCATGTGGTGGTGAAGACCTGAATTGCTTTTGCTCTGGGAACTGCTTGTGCTCTGGGACTGCTCCAGCAGTTCTCAGGGTGGCTGAAGGTCCCCATGAGGACCTGGACTGTGAATGTGAGCCCTCCTCCAGTTGTCTGAAGAAGGCCTCATCTACTCCTTCCTGATCAGGCAGCTGGTAGCAGACAGCTTTCACTGACTGTTCTGCTGGCTAATCCTGGTCACACTTCCACAGGCAGAACCTGATGCATCTCAGTAGCTTGCTCATGTGAAGGGTGTGCATTCGTGTACAGGTACATCAGATGGCCTCCATTCCTGCCAATTTCCTGAGAAAAATACAAAAATATTTCCTTTGAGTGTAACACTTGGCACAGCCCACTTTTCAGAGTAGTTATTTTGGATTAAATTATCTCTTGTCCACCCTTTCACCCTTTGGTAGCCAGCTCTGTTCACTACTTTCTTACTGAACTGGGCATCATCATCTCTCTCTCTCTCTTTCATTCCCAATTTAAAGCTCTCTTCACCAGGTAGGCCAGCCTATTGGCAAAGACACTTTCACCTCACTTTTAAAGAGATCCCTTCTCTTTAAAGCGGTCTTTGATCCTGAAAGTGTGAAAATTAAGTCCCTGATGTCAACATGAGTTGCCCTTTTCTGTAGTTATAGATCTATAGGTGAGGCAGGAGTCTCACAGAAGATCCAGTCAATTAAACAGCTAGGCTAATTAACAATAACCAGCCACCAACATCCTCCCACATAAACTTATGGACTAGGACTCACACTGGAATAAATAGTCACAATTTCTACACCTCCTTGAAGGACCTATTTCCTTTTGTATTCCAAAAGTCTAAAGCACAGAATCTCATCCTGGTACAACATTTAGGGATTTTGTTTTGCTTTTTCTTAAGTTCTCACAGGTATACAAGTTAAAGGATCTAAAAATTTTAGAAGTATCTTCACAAGAATTACTTTTCAATTAAACATAAAATCATATACCTGGATTTTAATCAAGCAATCCTGTTGTACTCTCAATAAAGAAGTCAAGTCCTTCAGATGGTAAATATTCTATAAAAGTCACAGCCATATTCTACAAGATTTATTGAAATTACATTGGGTTTCTCTGTAGTGCAAATAGAAGGCAGCCAAATTAATTTTTCAGGAATTATCTTTTCAAAGATTTACTCCACTAGGGGCGCTTCAAGTCTCTTTCTGACTACTAATATCACTCCACACTGTATATCAAAACAAAGGTTCCTCCTTAAGGAAAATATAGAACAAGAATCAGTATTAATCCTTTGTAATTTGTTATGGCTAAAATTTTTATTTGGTGAAGAATATTTCATGATGGTGAAGAATTATTCATGATAATAAGCAAAAGAAGATCTTTGTGAAACAACAGAGTTTCTTCAAACAAAAGTAGAATATTTAACTGTGTTTGTTCAGTAACACTGCACATGCATGACAGTCTTAAAAACAGTATAGTTTGGACTGTATTCTTTCTCTTGTGCTTTTATATAGTTTTGTCTCCAGAGGTCTTAATTGCAAATTTGAATTTATTATCAAAGAAATTGTTTGCCGCACAGTAAACAGGTAAAAGAAAGGGAATTTGCATTAAGCAAGTAAATGCTCTACCTTCCAAAGAACATAATAAAGCTGTCACAAGGGGAAAATTTCCCAAGTAAAATATGCTCCTCCAAACCTCTGAAGACTTGAAATAAGTAATTATCTCAAAACTGAAAACATCAAGGAGTAGAAAATCAAATAAAAAAAACTTAAAAAAAGTTTTTCTGAAACCAAGGGGCTAACTCAGTAATCACACAGAAAAATACTTTATATTTCACTACATCTAAGAATCATACTGTGGAAAAAGTACTCCCTTCCTCATCTTATACAAAATTTATGGATAATCGCTGAACAAATTGGGGGAAATTGCTTATGGTCTAGGGAACAGTAGTTTCCCTAAACTAAATGTGAATCTTGCTGCATAGAAAATAACAGCATAAAAGTTATCAGTCTGAGGAAATTGCACTGCTTTCATATTATATATGAATAATGTATACATAACTGTGATACAGTAGAGGCTACAAAAATCTATTCAGTGTTTAGGCAAAGTGTTAGTCTAAGCCAAATCTTAAGAAAATTGCATAGAACAATCAGACAACTGCATCAGAGCATATGATATTGGGAACTTACAGCAAAGGCAATATGATCAATTATCTAAAAGTAAATCTAGCAAACAGCAATTCCCATCTAAAAATTCCCAAGTACTTAATAATCATTTGCATAACATGCAACTCAAATACGAACCCTTTGAACAAAACATTAATCCAAAGTTTTATTTTTAGGAATAGGTAACAGGACAAATAAAGCCATACATTGAAATGTTGTATATCGAAAAGAGATTTTTAAGAAATAAGTTTACAATTGCCTATATGTGCATACATTGTTCAAACCTTTATTTAAGTACTTTTCAGGGCAGCAGAGACAATACTACTCTAGGAAATGGATAAATATCTTAACAGTGTAATTGAGAAATGCACCAAGTTACAAGTGAGCATCAGCCACCAAGATCTTCTCTAAGCGTCAAAACCTTACATCGCAGGTAATAGTGATGGAAGATAAACAATCCAGTCTGACTTTTTCAGACTGGCTTGATTTGTCTGAGGTACCAGTTAAGAGAATTTCATGGTTTTCATAAAAATTTAAGTTATTTTACAAGGAAGCAGGAAGCCCAAATAAGTACTAAACTGCATAGTACCATTTTTAAGCTCATGATAAGCATCTAAGTCCTTTAGTTATAAGGTACCTCAGAGCAGATGGCCAACAATTCCTCTCAAAGATATAATTCAAGTATAGACAGATAGGGTAACACTGAGGAACACAGAAGCTGATGTTCTTTCCAAGGGTGTCTGAATCCTAAAGATCATAGGGTCACTTAAAGACATTGGTCAAGTCAAGGAGCGAAGAAAGAGCTTATGATCACAGAAGGCATCACTTTCCAGCTGAAAGAGAAGGTAATAAAATATCTTTGGCAATTTGGCAATTATAAATCCTTGTCTAGATAAAAAAATGTTAATCAAAACAAATAACAAAATACAAACTAAAAAGAAAGTCCCTAACCACCCCCTATAACCCACAAATTAGTAATAAGGTGCCTGCAGAAAATTATTTTAAATTCTCAAAGGCAAACCAATAATAATGATATTATCAAATGTAATACATACATCAAGTAAAATAATATCAGCATAGATGGACTATCAGCAGAGTACATTAGTATTTTTATCAATACACTACATTTTTATCAAACATTTTCATCAGTTACCTGGATGATCAAACCAAATGCATCCTATGAATTATTTTAATTTAAGGCAACAGTTTACCTGAACATAATGAAAGCCTTAGTCTGAAATTACCCTGAGAAATCTGTGGTCCACACCTATGGAAAGCCCTTGAAGTTTTTAAGGTGCTGCATTTAGCACAGCAAATCCCAAGCATCTGCACATGTTTGAGAAGTGACTGGCTAAAAAGGAGGTTTCTGAAAAGGGCCTGAAGGATAAGGTGACCTTCAGGCTGAGTATCATAAAGAACACACTCTCATTGCCCATGAGGCTAGTCACACCCTGGGCAATGTTTTAAGTTAAAAAAATTCCAAAGATTTCTTAAGGCTTACAGAAAAAGTTTTTGTATTCAAGTTGTGAATGTATAATCATGAATCTTTTGTTTTGCCACCATGTGTGACGCCAAGCTTTAGAAATTTCTTTGCCCAAAACAATTTTCTATGCTTATTTTCTCTCAGCACAGGGCTAATCCCTCACTTCCATGCAGAAGGTTCTATCCCCCAGAGCATTACAGAGTACAGTATCTGAAAAATTCAACAGACAACTTTCCTCTCCACTTCCTAGGTGCTGTTTTTAAGCATAAGGGACTTTATAAGTGGAATAAATATAATCCACAACAGTATCTGAAAACCTAAATCAGATCTGATAAAAATTCAGAAAAACCTAAAAATAAATAATTCTAAGTGTCTTGCCTACTGTACATGTGAATGAGCATATCTAGGCCCTCTGAGGTATGGCCATGCACAAGTCAGTGTGGATGGTTTATCTGGAATGCAAATTGCTCCATATATACAGAAATTGCTACTAAAGGACTAAATTCATGCAAAATTGTGCCCTCTCCACTGAGGCTTATCAGCTCAAGTGCAGCACTGTGCAACCAACCAGAGCCATCTCAGACAGTCTTCACTGGATGTTGAGACTGGGATTGGGGTCAAGCATGGAGAAGCGTTGCCATTCATTCCACTAAGTGTTGTCCCAGCTGGGCTCACAAACAGATGACAAAAAGAGTATTTCCCCTCTTTGCCATCTGTTTCTGGTATCAGCCATGCAGCAGTGACTGAAATGCAGTTAGGAACTGATGCAAATTTTTCACCATTAAAATCCATGATAAAAGTAAGCCAACCCAATGTGCCAAAAGTCTGGCTCCATATCCAATAAGCCCTTCAGGATTGTACTTTGGGTTCAAATATGTAAAAATTTATCATGCTCTGGATCAGGCTTTACATTCAAAGCAGTATATGTTGTGTATGGATTAAAGGAGCCAGATGCAGCCTGTGGTGCTGAGCCAGAGCTAATATGTTGAATATATGAAACCACCAACTGGGTGGGAGTTAAGCGGGTTAAAAATACAATGAACATATATATTGTACCACCTTCTCTTTTTGTCCTGCTAGTTGTACCAAAGCTATATTAAAATTATAAGTTCAGGGACTGAATTAATTTTATTTCTTAAGGAAGTTACTGGATTTTTTGTGATAAAAGCTGTATCTAACATCTTTATCATTTGCATAAGAAAAACAAGAATTCTTCAGCATATTGTGATCGTATCTGTTATTCTCCTGGATATATCAGTTTCAGTGTTGAAGATCATAGACTTAAACCACCTCTGTTGTCTGGATAAATAAAACCAGCTGGAATGCTCCTGTAAAATATCATGTCTATTATAATTTGATTTTACTATTATGGAAATGTTTCTGGAGAATATCTTATTCTATAATTTTCTTTCCTGACTACTAGCTTTTATTTCAAGAAAAGTAATGAAAATTGAATCTATTGAAATGTCTTGCAATTTACCTAGAAAAGAAAATAATTTTAGCAATGTGAGTTTGATATTGAAAGCAAGGGGCCTTTAGATGTGTGTCATAATTTGAGTTATGGTAGTCTAATTTTGTCACTGCCTGATAAAAGTTTCTTTGATATACTTTTTGAGAAGTCCAGAGGTTTGGACCAGCTACATTTTAATGATCATTCTATGGGGGCTGTCCCACTACTTCTTTTCCATTAAGATCTTTTGCCACTATATATCCAGTCTGTGTGTACAGAGCAATCTTTTAACTAGTAAATCGAGTCCTGCTTGAATATTTCTATTCTATTTTAGTAATATCTTTATTATTTGAATTTATAAAAGTTAATAAAATCTTAAAAAATCCTTAAGAAAAAAATGCAAAGTAATTAGTCTCCCTCAGAAGAGGTAAGAGTCTTTCAAGTTCTTTTTTCTTGATCATATGGTTAGTAGGAATTTGCTAGGCAATAGAATGAATAAGTCTTAAAGGCTTTTGCCTATATTTAATATTAAGGTTATTATGTTAAGGTTAGTTACTGTGAGGTGCTCCAAGTTACTGTGTGCTATCAAACTTTATAGAGAGAATAGAAGCTTCATTGTTGCTAATTTTGAATAACACTTAACACAAAGCTATTAAGAGACACTATGGTTCTAAGGGTTTAAAATAAACTGAATACTCAACATATGAGAAAGATGAACTGCTTTTGTACATAAAATTATTTTTACTACACAGCTGTGAATTTATTCAAATGCTTGGAGAAAAGTTTTATTTCATTGGAGGATTAAGAAGTACATAGATTGCACATAGTGAAAAGTGGTAGACCATTCATACCTTTCATAATAAGGATTCTAGGTGAGTGAGAAGAAACAAGTGCCAGACTTTTCCCCTTGTGTTTCAGATTCTTTGATCTGAATAAGTGGTGCAATACTGTAAATCAGAGAAGAAAAAGATAGCTGATACCCACAGCTGGAAATGGTACTTTTTGACTACAGCAATTTTTCATGGGCTCTCTATAGAGTTTTTATTTACACCAAATGTCTAGAACACAACACCCTCTCGCTACTGCCCTGTCACATTAGGCCATTCATATGCACAGATCAGCATCCCTTAGTGGCATATCTGGCTATACATTTGACGAAATACTTGTTTATTATGGACTAAGTCCAGCTCTGACTGAAATAAGTGGAAAGACTCATGTGGATTTAAGTAAGAGTTGGTTTAGACTCCTTCTGAGCACTAAGATTTATGGCATCCTTAACATTTCATTTCCTCAATTTTAAGCATTTGGGTTTTGTAAATGACCTGCTGGATAAATACACTGTTGTCACTTAGCAGACCTAACTGGTGTGTGAAAAGAAGACTTTTGCTTTCAGATAAACGGAGGGATGGTTGATTATGGTCTGTTACTCAGCTCGCATAAACTTGCATAGATCCATGAATCTCAACTGGCTTCCAAATATCTGATCTGTCAGCAAATGAAATTCAAGAAGAAAGTTTATACTTCTTTGAAGACAGCATGTATGTTGGTGCAGGTCAATTACCTTAGGATATACCCTGAACAAGAAAATAGTAGATTATAGGCTTTCTAGATAAAGATAAGGTACCTATTATTGGATCCAAAATTTTCCTTCTAAAGCACAGAAATCACAGAATACACATTACAGAATAATTTTGAGAAGCTCATGAAAAATGAAGGTTTATCAGAGAAACAAAAAAAGTTTTGAATTTCTGGGTAATACCTGAATGGAATGATCCTTATAAATTTTAACATTTAAATGTTAGGGCATTATTGAAGTAGTTTCTGTGCTGTTGTTTTCTTCATTCCAGAAAGATGTCTGTATTATATACACCATAACAATAAAATTATTGTAATAATTTCCATTCAAAACTAAGGGTTTTAAAGTCCTGAAGTCCAAAACTTAGTTTTGTAAGCCAGGAACTGAGAGTAACAGTTTGAAAAATTTTTTAAAGTTGTTTTGCTTATATAGCTTAGATGTAATTAAAATAACTGTGTGCTCTTAAAATGTATTCAGGCAATATTTTTTATTTCATCCAACTACTGAGCATAAGCTAGTTGCAAAATTTCATCAGCAGTGTATGCACAGTTCAGAATATTGGATCAGCATTTTTCCTTTTAAAACAATTATTTCCATGTTTTGTTCTCTCCTTATTTTATTAAGAGACAGTTTAATCATGACAGAAAACTGTGAATAACAATTACTATAAGGGAAACAGGCTTGACCCTGTTTCCACAGATCTTGGCAGAAGTTTCCTTATGGACTTCAGCACAAGCAGGGCCAGCTGCTAGGGTAACCACATACATTAATTTAATTTTTCATAAGGACACATCCAATACTCACTGATTTGAGATGAGGCAGCTGCCTAATCCTTCTCAAGTTGTAGGGAAGAATGTTATCAAAACATTTATATATTGCTTTTCACCCTCAGTTTTATTAGCTGTACAGTCTGAGATAGCATAGTCAGGTGAGGTAAGGCTTGGTATCATTTATCTCTTTCACTTGAAGAAGCATGGTACATATTGTATCTCATCAATTTTAAAGCTGCAGAGGATTTTCTGTATAGTGAGGGAAAAATTTAGTCAATTTTGGTGTACACAGAAATGCAAGAAAGGAATGTATTCAGCTCTTGCATATGATTAACACAGCCATCTGTTTTACCTTCCTGCATACTTGTCAGCTAATCAATTGCTAATTGCAAGTGTCCAGTTGCTTAACAGCATTGTACCTGCAATTGCAATTAATTATTCTAAACATTTTAAAGATCTTCAGACCCTGAATTATTTATTTCCATGACAAAACAGTGAAAGGAAGATGTCAAAGGAAAGGAAGCAAGGAATGGACATACAGGTAAGAAGGGAGGAGGGTAGGGAATACAGATGTGTGTAACTATAAGATGCAGATATGTATAAGATATTTGAGAATAAGTAAGGCACAATGTCATAGACATTTATATGATGTTTTGATGGAATAGCTATGTGATAGAGAAGGTGACAGGTGGAAACTGAGAGAGGAAAACAAGCCTTTAGAAGGGGAAGGCAAAAGAGATGAATGGTTATTGAAAGAGGAGTTGGGAACTCTGGCACAGAGGGCCGAGGCTGCAGAACATGCATTGGATGTGGTCATTGCTACTCAGATTGTCAATGATGTTTCCAAGCCATCAGTTACCATGATGGCTTCTAACAGTAATTCCTTCATTATCCTGAATTATAGATTTACTTTCTCAAAGTCTTTGGTGAACGGTTTTGCATGATGTAACAATGTAATTCTCTGGTATTATAAGACCAGTGACCTTTGTGCTTCCAAAATAAGAACCTGACAGGTGCCCTTATCTCAGAAACGTCTTGTAATGAGATTCTGATCTGTTCAAAGAAGAATTTTGAAATTTTATTCTTAAAGCAAAAGAAAGTAAAAGGTAGAGAGAATAAAAATGGAATTTAAGCTCTGCTTCACTACTTAAATGTAATATTATTTTGGAAAATATAGCTTAGGAAAGAATAATGCATCTGTGATTATTCTGGTATAACACATTTGTGTATTACAAGAGATGTAATTTTCTTTACCCTACCTCCTTTCTCTCAGCAATTTACTTAGATGCAAAGAAAAAGTTCATGTTAAGTTCATCAAAAAGATACTGGATGAATATTTAAAGAAAATTCTTAAAGAAAGAGTTATGTTTTATATATTGATACCAACAGATTCAACTATGCTTGAATACAAAGAAATTTTAAGAGAGCAATAAAAAAATAATCTTATACTCTTTACAGTTTTATGCAAATAATATTTGCATTATTTTTGAGATAATCCATTAAATATTGAGATAATTCCATTAAATCATCTTCTGATTCATAATTTATTTGTACCCATTTGTATTAATATTTGTTCCATGGTAAAAGGAATGAAATAACAGTATCATATAAAAAGTCACTTCATTGACCAACTGAAGGCTAAAACAAGAGGTTGTAGACTCAATGAACTGTGCCAAAAAGGTTTAATGGAATCATGGAATTATTGAAGTTGGAAAAGACTTCAAAAGGTCAAGTCCAACTGGCAATTTAGTACCACCACCATGTTCAGCACTGACACATGTCCTCAAGTACCCCATCCACTCACATGACAATATTCATATAATAGGAACTAGCCCTGCCCTGGAAGCAGTCCAGCACTTGTTAAAATGGAAAGAATTATCTCTGCTGCCTATAGCCTATAGCATTTCATATGAGAAAATGAACACGAGAGCTGAATTAGAAATATTTATTTAATTTCTTATATTTTCGAAATCTTTTGTGTTAATCACAACCGTTTCAATATGTCTAACATTACCACATCCAGCTTCTAGGAGCAGCTTCCTTGGGGACACAGAGACACAGTAATTTACCAGGAAGCCATTTCTTCAAGAATCCATTCTTCATTACTGATTTGAAGTATATTCTGGTTTCAAATGTATGTAGGACTTATAGCATGAATTTGCAGTGTGGAATTAATTAGTCTCTTCTGGACAATGTTTGATATGGAAAATGTTGCAAAACATAGTCTAGTTTGATTTTAATTTTCACATTTACAGTATGCTGCACTTGATTTTGTAAAATGATGTTTGATTTCTTCCAGTTTATTTGGGTTTAGGAACAGAGTTGGTATTCAAGAAATTTGGTTTTGGATAAATAGAAATGGCTAAAGAAATTTTGCCCCTGTACTCATTCTCACTTCTTTTTGAGTTTTTTTTTAAAAACAGGTTTTGTGAAATCATGCTTCAGATAATTTAATAGAAGTCATTAATTACTTAATCTGCTTAAGCTTTAAAAAGTTAGTCAATGACAACAAGCATCCTTTCATTCACCAAGGTTAATAGAATTTGGAAAATGTAGAAAATATGAATATATATTTCTTATAATCTCTCTTGTTTATAGAAAATTTTGCAAAAATACACATAAATAAAGAAGTGTCAGTTGTTAATGAAGAAAGAGATTTTTGCCACACTGCAACCCTAACAATATTCAGAAATTGCTTGTGCTGTTCTTCACTAAAGTGACCTTATGTTGGCACTATAATGTATCAGAGAAATTTTATATCTGTCTATATATCTTTCTTCTAAGCAGCTGATAAAAAAACAGTAGAACTGTTAAAAACATTAACAGTAGAACTGAGCCAGTGGCCTTAAAAACAGACGAGCTACCTGAGATATGAATAAATAAGAGAAAGTTACTCGCATTCCAGAATGTTTTTATTTCTGCTTCTATGTTGAAGGCAATTTTTAAAAGGATTTTATAACTTAGATCATAGAAAGAAAGGAAGAAATCTATGAATACCAGTGTGAGAGCAGAGGTCACATAAAGAAGAAAAGACAAAAAACTATTTCTGAACTGATGGTTCTCCTACACAACATTCAATGTCTGAGATTTCCTGCTGTGTGCAAATATGAATAGCTATGCCATGAATTTGGACAGCATTACCATTTCTGAGTCAGACCAGTCTCTCCATGGGTAGAAATGGCTCTAATTTTGCCATCCTGATTCCAGAGCCCTGGAACCATTTAATCTCCCCAGTATAAACCAGAGCAGCCTGGAAACCACTGTATGTCAACTTTAATGGTCTCTGAGGCACATTTTATTGTCTTGAGTCACTGCAACAAAGCAATCGAACCACAGTGTCTTATATCTGTTCTTCCTTTGGGTGTGAGAGAAATTTTATTTGGGTCATTTACATTAATAACCTGCTCAATGAGAAGTACTCCATAAAAACTACTCAAATTTTGTACAAGATATCATTAGTATTCATTCCTCCATAACCTGTTACTGAGGTGTTCCAATCATGCTCTAATTAGTTCGTGATTTTATAGCTGTACCTGTATCTAATTTTTCTTTCTGTAGCTCTACTTACACCCAACAATTTTGCTACAATTTAGTATATATTTTAGAAACTACAGAGATTAAATTTAGTTTATATAATATCTACTATTACATATCTGAATAGGAAGAATGAAAATTTATCATGCTGAACAGAAAGCTCAGGTGCTGTCCAGACTAACTTGGAAGGGCTGTAAAATTTTTGTTTGTTTGGATTTTTAGTTTGTTTGTTTGGTTTATTTTGGGTTTCTTTAAGATTAACCTGATAATGCGAGAATTGGTTTCCAAATACAAACGACACCAAAAGAAAATAATCTTGATCTAATCCTAAGTATTTAATTCTTCAGACTTAAGTACTTCTCCTTGGTCAATAGAGTAACAGAATTAACAAAAAAATCCAGAGGGTACCACTACAGTTAGAACTGGAATGTTGTATTTGTGAGAGTTAGATGAGAAATAGTAACCTTGTGGAAAAAAATACTTAATATGCATTTCCCTTCTACTTTGTAGAAGCAACTGCAGAATCAGCTATTTCCTCATGAACAATACTGACAATAATACAGCAACACCACTGAAACAGAGGAGATAAGAGTCTGCATGAATTAAATAGCAACATTAAAATGTGCTTAGATCAATGGCAAGAGTTTTCATGTTTGCTTTTTTTTTAAAAAAAAATTAATCTGAATTACTTCCATACAAATCAGGTGAAATTACAGTAGAACACAGCTTTCTGTATGTGTAATAAATAACTAAAATGTCTCTCTCCAAAATATGTGACTCAGGGTATATTCATAATCCCAGATTTAATGACAATGGCAGACACACACCCGAAACTCTCCACACCTTCTATTGGCCTTGTAAAGGTAACTTTTGTAACTTTTGCCTTGTAAAAGTAACTTTTTCAAGAATTGAAATATTAATATGGGTTAATAAAACGCTAAGGGAAAATTGAGGATGGTTGCAAGGAAAAATAGGAGGAAAAGAGACTGGATAATATTTTCTTTATAAAAGAATAAAAAAAAGAAAAGTTTATAAGATGGACTGACAGTAATGTGAAATATTTAATGGAGGAGAGAAATTGATTCAAATATTCTTTATCAGATAAATGCATAAAATATTTTTTACAGTTTAAAACGGGCAATTTTAGACTAGGATAAAACTATGGTTTATTATAGCACTGAGATTAATTAAGAATTGGAACAGTTTATGTATGCGCATCTCTGCCACACATTTTAAAAAACAGATTGAAGCTTTTAGTTCTAAAAAACAGAGTTAAAACATCTTCCAGCTCTTGCCAAGCAATCAGAGATTATGTCAACTGGATTATAACACAGATTTTTTTCAAGGATTGGAAACTGTGATATATTTGAACCCTGATTTTCCTTTCTACAAACTCTTCTATACTCCTGTCCTTATAAATTACATCTTTTCACATCATATTCATTGCTGCTCAAGTTTTATTTTCAGGTGTTTTGAAAATTCTTAAAAATCCCAAAAAACCAAAAAAGGTTTATATTGTATAAAAAGAAAGTATGGGCAAAGAAAGAGACCAGAACAAGGGATAAATGTAAGAAAACAAATGGATAAACCCAACATAATGTTGGGGATTATGGCAGGCCAATGACACCAACAGTCTGAAGGTCTGTCTATAAATTGGATTATTTGGTTATAGTTTTTCAAGGAAGGAAAAGAAGATAGATGAATGCTAATGAAGTGATCAGAATTGAATTGAGAGGGGGAAGGATTCAAAGAATGAGGAACAGATTGGAAAAGGCAACAGAAAGGGGAGAAGAAGGTCTCTGATGATTACAAAGGGCAATTCCCCAGTGGAAACAGAGATTGGGAAAAATGTCAAGTGTTTGGGAAAAAATCCAAGATCTGGATTTTACTGATGAGATTAAGAGATCACATTTACTGAAGAGATTAAGAGTTGCTTCCTGGCTCCTGCTCATCTCTGTATGGAGGCAGGACATGAAGCCAATGGCCACAGTTATTAAGCAAGGGCTAGTAGCTTCCATGTCTGAAAGTTTCACAATCACACTTTTGCAGTTTCACCATTGGTCCATTTTCAGAGTTTAAGGCTGCCTCAGTGTTAAATTTATTCCTCAGTAAAAATTTATTCCACCTCGTTGTCTGTTATACATCCTCTTTTAAAGCCTTATGACACTATTTGAGTTGAGGCATTAATCAGCATCGGAGTAAGCCTTTCTGTTAACTTCTTACCCTGGCTGAACATGTGTGTCTCTAGAACCAAAGGACCATTCCTCCTTATTTTGTTTGACATTTTATCACCAGGACTCTCCTCCAACCCCCTAGCTGCAGGTGATTCCGTGCAAATAAATGCATCTGCTGAAAACATCTCCTTCAGTCATATCCAAGATTAGGCCTCATTTGACTTCTATCTGGTGTCAGTTTCTTTTTTGCACCTGTAGGCAGATTCCATCAATCTAAAACAGTCAGCTAGGCCTAAATATTTCACTGTAACTGTATTACCTGTAATGGAGTTAATTTCTTTTACACTGTCACTCTGATGTGGTTTCTTAGTTACAGAAACAAATGAATCCTAATTAAATTACAGATTTTAAGACATCTTCATAGCCAATAGTATATCTAACTAAATACTTTTGTATTTTTTCATCAATGCCTTAATATATTTTTGTGATGTAACTATAACCTGCCTGCCAGTTTTATCATGCTTTTAAGGCATGCGAAGTTACTTCATTCCTTTTTTGACAAAGGAAAAAAAATCCCTACAAACATGGCACTTTCCCATTATCATTGCTATGATACAGGTGAAAAATCTATGTATTTATAAAAAATGGATCAAAGCCTTCCTGTATTGATCATAGGACACTCTCATCCATCAGTGTAATTAAGTTTTAAAATGTCGTAATATTTAAAAATCAGTGCTTGCCAAAAGTAAGTGAGCATGCCTAAGGATGTTGTGAGTCTTGGGCAAACTCCTACACTCACCTGCAATCACTAGCATTGTCCTCTCAGACATCATGGGTCTGGGTTGACTGAAGGCTGTCAACCAGCTTCACCTTCCAGAATTTTTAGGGTCCTTCTGAGAAAGCCATATGAAGTAATCGAAAGAGAGACAGACACAAACAAGCAATTCAATCAAACAAAAGCCCCAGAACCCAACAAACCACAACTGTGGATTGCTTCGATTCCAGATTCCCGAAGAAGTCTGGATAGCTATAAATGGGGGATTTAAATGGGGGATTTAAATGGGGGATTGTGGGTTAGCCTTGCCAAACAGCCAGATTCCCACCCAGCCATTCGGTCAGTTGCTTTGCTCACTCACTCACCCGGTCACTCGTCCCCTTAAGTGGGGAGGGACAGAAAAGAGGGTAAGAAAGATCATTGATTGAGACAAAAACAGGGAGATTGATTACTAACTACTACTGTGGGTGAAACATGCTTGGCTTCAGGAAAACTAATTCAATTTGTTGCCACTTCAAATAGAATTGGATTGTGAGAAATGAAGACAAGCATTAAAATAAGAACTTTTCTCATCTTTCTTCCAGGCGCAGCTTCACCTCAGGTTTCTCCTCCCAGCCCTGAATGATGCAGGGCGACTGGGGTCTGTAGGCACCATCTGTCAGTTCTCCCCTGCAGCTGCTTCATCCTCACATTTTTTAACTTGCTCTGGTGTGGGCTGCAGTTCCTTCAGAAAACATCCCCCTGCTCCAATGGGGAGTCCTTCATGGACCATAGTGTGGATATTTATCCTGGAGTGGTCCTCTCCATGAGCTGCAGGGCAATATCTGCTCCCAAGCCTGAAGTGCCTCCTTCCTTCCACTTGTCCTGGGGTCCATGTTTTTTTTTCTCCCTCTTTATTCTCTCTTCTATCTCTCCCGATATTTTTTGTCCTTTCTTCAGTAATTTGCCTGTAGTGGCTCCATTGCAGACCTGAGTGTGCAGTCTGGGGCAGCCCCTGGTGTCCCCTCACAAAGGCCACCCTGGCAAGGCACCACTTGCCAGCACCTCTCCACAGATGCCCATTGTGCCTGCCATGCAGGGCACAGTGTATATCTGCATTGATAGGGCCAAAGGATAATGTAAAGGAATGTTAAAGGATGATATTCCATCCTAATTGAAATTTTAAAATAATGATAATTTAAATGTGTGTCCATGTGTCTTCCCTCTATGTAGCAATATTAATAGCTACTGCTGGGGTAGTGGTGCTGTGTGGGCCTGCAGGGAAACCAGCTGCCCCTCATGAAATGTCCTCTCTCCTCTCCTCCCTGGTCCTTGTGCACAAGTAGTAGGGTAAGGACAAGCTCCACATGGTGCTGGTGTTAAAGGCCCTATCACTTGGAAATGGATGTGAAATTTATGGGCTGGCTGTCTTCACACAGAAACTCAATTTCTGCTGAACAACAAATGCAAGGGAAGGTCTCCAGTGGTCCTCCAACATTTTGAAGTGATGACACAGCTGAAGTAGTCCAGCTGGGGACGTTTCACAGGGACGACTTCTGAGCAAGCAGGCACATCTAGGCACATCTCAAGTGTTGGGTATTGTAATCTGGAAATCAAAAGCCTTTCTTGGCTGATTTCAACCAAAAATGAGACAATCCTTAGTTAATTCTCAAGGTTTGATTGGAAAAAAAAAGTGTTCGGAAGGAATCAGTAGAGAGAAAATGAAAAAAATTCCTCCAATTCTGAATAAAAGCTTTTTTTTTACTACTACAATATAGCAAGACTTTGAAGAAAAAAACCCAAGGAAACAGTTAAATAAAAGCTTTAAAATTATAGAGGAATAACGGATGATAACTATAACCTAGAAATGGAAAACAAAAGGCAGAAAAAAAGCTAAAAGTAACATAAGAACATAATTTTTTTCTTGGTCTAGAATGGTGTTTGTATAATTCTGAAGATTTTAACAAAATTCCTTTGTCAGAAAATGACATTAGATACATCTGTGTAAAACATATTTTCCAGTTTAACCAGGTTAGAATGACCACATTAATTTTCTACTTCACTGCAACGTTAAGTAATAATCTGTCTTTAAACATAATGGTTCAGCAGAGTTATAGGTTAACTAGACGTTGCCTGTCACATCCTGTTGCCTTTTTGATTCTTGATACTGAATATGGAAATTAGTATAACAACACTGTGTACTTTCAGACAAGAACATAATTTTTTTCCTTGGTCTAGCATGGCTTTTCTCCAAGAAAGTAAAATAGATACAAAGTAGAGGTAACACAATTTTGTACCCTGCACAATATCTACAGCGGCATATTTAAAAAAAAAAAAACACAACTCTTGCTTTTTAAAGACAAGAAAATAAAATTGAAATAGTAGTCAATATGATTAAATTATCTTAGTTGACATGTTTAATCACTGGTAGAATGTTTAAAGAAAATGATAATCCTTTTGCTCTCAAATATTCCACAGAGATGATGTGAATTCTTAATCAGATAAGAGCAGAGGATGCATCTAGAATCAATCATATAATGATATAGAAAAAAGGCAAGTGATATGACATGAACTAATAATTTTATATATATATGTATATATCTATGTATAATTAGTCTGTAGCTTATATCAAGGAGTTGCTTTTAGGCTGAGCTATTCTAATATCTGAAATTATATTCCATAGGTATGTGATTTTGTCTGCAACTGTAGAACCCAGGATTTTAAAATGTAACAAACCTGAAAATAAACTTCATTAAAAAGAGGTGTAAGTCCCTTCTACAGGTTTCCTGTTTCATCTTTGATGTTTGTTTGAGTTTCAGGAGAGACTGGAATATAGAAAAGTACTGAGTATGTTAACAGTGTTAAGTAGAGAGCAGAGTAAGTGAAGTGTTTTCAGTATTTCCAGTCTCAGGGCTTATCTGAAATAAGTAAAATTACTAGTGATATACAAATATACAGTAAGAACAGCATTGGCACTTATAAGTTATTACATCAGTAAACTACTCAGTCTCAGTCAGTGCTTGGTCCTATGCACACTATTGTGTCTTTTTCCATGATATTAAAACCAGATGAAACTCTTTTCCTGAATCCATCTGACCCTAAGCAACAATTCTCCTTGTCATTTTAATTGAATAATTCTGTGGTTTTCAGTTGTTTCTTAAAACTTTGGATTACTCTCAAAATTATTTCCCCAGATAAAAAACTGCACACCAAACTGAAGTGTACATGTTTGTGCACATTTTGACTTTTTTTTGGTGTTTGACTTTGGGGTAAGAATAGATGACAGAACATAAAGACATTATTGAAAGCTGATTGTCTTCTCCAAGGTCTTTCTTCAGTTAATGCACATAAAAGTAAAAGCTTTCAGTAGATATCATCAATCTATTCAATTTAATACTTCCACCTCAATCAATGAAAAAATAGTTGTTTAGAAAGTCTGAGAATTATGAAAGCTGGAATAAAAAAACAAAAATAAAACACTTCCAATGTCAAGGAAAAAGCAACCAAGAATCACTTTGTTCTTTATATTGAGAATATATTTTATTTTAATTAAATATATGGTTCTGATGGTTTCATTCCAATTTGAAATTTTTCAATAAAAAGAGTATTTATTAAGATGCACACAATAAATCAATGTATTATACTCAAATTACATTTTTTTCAAAAATTTTTCCCCACAGATATCAATTTTTTTCATTGTCCAGGTTCTCTGAAGCTCTTCTGAATTCTGTAAAGGGAAGATCATGCTACTCCAAGCAGAGCACCAAGCAGTGGTTGTCTCAACTGGAAAAATGCCTTGTTATAGAAGATCACTACCATTAGTTTTATTACAGTCACTTTCTCTGCTATTAACCTTCTTCCCTCTTTAACACGCAAGACAGCTTTAGCTTGGTCTATTCCTATTGGGATTTTAGGATATACAAATGTAACTAAAGTAACACCTAAGTTAACAGAAGTGATCATACTCTTTCTGCAGTTTGTGCAGCTGTATATAGCAGCAAGAGTATTGCATTCAAAGTCTCACAGCTTCTTTTCTGTGGAAATGCTGAGGCTCACCTAGAAAAGATGAGTCTTGGGTCATTTAGAGCTTAGAAAGCTTCTCATGATGAGGAAATGTGAAAGGAGGAGTTCTAACCTCCTGTGACTTCTCAGGCCCAGCAGTGGCCAGTTTCTGTGATGGAGCATTTTGTAGCTTTGCAGTCTGGTAGACTTGTAAGACCTTTGGTCCTGGTTCTGTCCTCATTGCTATTTGTGTAAACCAAGAGTGACCTGAAATTATCCCTGCTTTACAGCATTTTCAAAGAGAGGAGAGATAAGGCTGCACATATCACTTACCAGGGATCTTGAAAGCAAAGGGATTGTTTGGCACTATGAAGATGTTGTCATAGCTATTATGCATACCAACCTCAGCCTATTTTAAGTTGACTAATTAAGGAAAAGTTGAATACAAAAGAAATGCTCTAGGGCCTCCTAATCTGAAATAATATCAGGCTGTGCTTTATCAACTCACTGGGGTCTGTTTGTGAAGATTATATGCATGCTTCTATCTGCTTTGGAGGCAGAGCTAAACCAGAGTGAGCTCTGTGCACTGGTAGGAAAACAGTACTACTCTATGTGCTTTTTGGGTGAGCTGATTCAGACTCCTCTAACATGAAAAGATCTGTTTTTATATAACTACGAGGAGAAATAGAGGCTCTCAAAATATCTGTTCCATCCCTATAGTATTTTTCTTGTAACTGTTCCAGCTCTATGAAGGTATCTGAGAATTTCAGATTCTTAAATATAATTTTATTTATTGTCTGTATAAGAGTAAAACTTAAGGCTCTTAGTGCATTTTCTGTTTAGCTTTCTCTCACATCTGAAATTACAGTCTTTTAAGAATTTTTAAGAGCCTATAGATTTGACAAATCTGATATTGGACTTGGCTTAAAGGAGTCTTTGAAATGTAATATTTTGGGCATGGAACACATTCATATTAGTTTTCTAACCTGCCAAAGGCATGATTTCATCTGGGTTTTATTTGGATTCTGCAAAATCTCACAGGAAGCAACTGCAGAAAACTGCTGGAGGACACCTACATTTAAAAAACGTATGCTGCTCTGAGATAAGTTCTCTGTTTCCCTATTCTTCCCTTTTAAAGCTTGTACATAAATGAGAAATACATTGTCATTCAGGGCTGCCTCAACCCAACCACAGGTTCTGTGACTGACATTTTTGCAAAATGTTGATAGACAAATTCCGTAGTTATTTATCAACACTAAGCAGTCCCTGCAGACATCACTCAGCAGCCATATCCCATCATGCAAGCATTCCTATTTCCTTTCAAGTCATTCATCTGTATATGGGAGCTATTTAAACAAATAAACTTACCTAGATATGAAAACAGTTGCCACATTCATACATATATAAAAGGCAAACATTTAATAAAAGACTTTCATTTGGATATATGAGAAACACCCTGCAATATGGGAAGAAGCAGAGAAATAATACCTCCTTCCTATGTACATCCTTTTTCTTATACAGAGAACTAAGTTAAAAAGTTCAAAAGGTAGAATTTATTAACCCATGCACATGCAGATTTATCTGTGTGTAGGACTTATGAATAAGAAGTGGGCATAATGACTTGTGTTACCGATTTGCTTTTAAGAAAAATGTTTTTTATTACCATAAGTATAGTTTTAAAGGCAAAGCTCTTTCTGCTCTGTAAAAATTCACTAGAAAAATCTCACCTTATTCTTCCTGTGAAGTTTTTACAGAAACAGGAGTTTCGGGTTTTTTTTCTGGGACATTAATAAGAATTTCAGATTTTACAGTAATTTTAAATAATTGGAATATTTAAGACTGAGCAACACTTCATTTTGTGTCCCATCTATTTATGAAAATACAAAATATTGTATTGAATGTAGTATATTTAAGTGTCATGAACTGGCACTTATATTTATAAGATGTTCATTTGATAGTTTGATATGCTGATACCAAATGAAAAAGAAATGTACAATAAAGCTTTTCTGCTAAATTACTTGCCAGCAATCTGGACTCCTGTTTGTCCCAGTACTCCTCAATAACAGATTAAAGTGTTCCTGAATGATGATTTTGTCCATTTATTTTTTATGAGATGATTCAATTCAGAGTATAGAAGACATTCCTTCACTATCTACTTTTAAGACTCAAAAACTGCTGACCTCCACGTGAAGCAGATACACACATCTAGGAGCAGAGTTCATCCCAGACAGCTGTATTGGAGACCTCTTCTTCAGCTTTGGAATGTTACAACAGCAGTGGGAAGTGGCTTTGCAAGAAGGGCTCTGTGTCCTTTTTTTTGGAAAGTGGAGGGAATTCCAGGTACTGCACTCATTCACAAGGGGTGTGTTTTGAGCCCTGCCTTATGCCAGCTCAGCAGCAGGTGCTTGTCTGCTCCTCTCAAATGCATGGAAATGGCAGCTGTGGGGGAATAGCTGAGATTAATCTTTCCAGATGTCCTAAGTCCCTCTGTAGCCTCCTTCACTGACACAACTGTCTTGCCTCTAGTAATCAGCCCTGATATCAACTTTTCCTTGAAGATCGTTTTTGATCATCAGGATTAGGTGCCTAAGTACAGAAATGAACCCCTACCAGAGTTTTGGAGAATGACGAGGAAAAAAAATCCAATTCTGATAATCCTGGTGTTGACAAAGGAAGTTTAAACAACCTACCTAAAGAAAAAAAAAAAAAAGTCCTAAAGTCTCATAAGATTCAGCTTGTAAGAAAAGGCAAGATTCAGAGCCCTAACAACTGAAGCTTTTTCTGATACCTGCAGATGGGGCATCTGCAAGCAAAGGGTATCAGTGCCAGAGAAACAGTTTCATGATAGAAAACATTGGTTTGAATTTTTTTTATTAATACATAAATATATTGGGTAGTTTTACCACCAGTTTCATTACTTCATGGTTAAAACAGAGTGGAGCCATTCTCAGTTAGTTCCTTGTGATTAAAAAAAGATCTCACAACGGACAAAGGATTTATCACTCCTCTTGCTTCTGTTTCCCTGATATCTTCTTCTGTCTTGCCTTGTGATAAAAGCCTGAAGTTATACTTGGAAAATCTATACTTAGAAACCCTATTAGAGGTCTGCATCAATTTCACCACCTTATGAATTAGAAAAGGTGCTGTACATCACCAGCCTAGACATGAGTTTTTATCCCTCTTCTCTCATCATCGTTCCTCAGTTATGACACAGACGGCTTAAATCAAGCTGGCTGAGCTAAAAGAGACAAATCCTTCCACTCATATAGCAGAACAATACTTCAGTCACCTTGCCTCCTGCAAGATGTTAGGAAGCATTTCAGATCATATGGTCATTCAACTGCTCTATGGGATATTTATCCCCAGCTGGATAAAAGAAACATGCCCAAATGGTTAATTCTTTAGAGTGGCCAGTCAGTTAATGTGACTCTTGATTAATTGGGTCTTCTTCCAAGGAGAGGAATTGCTGCTATGCTGCATATGGGAAAATGTGATTTAAAAGGTAAATTTCCCAACAGCAAGCTAATTCTTCTGAGCTCTACCATGATTTAAGGAACACAAGTCGCTGCCAACCTTGTGACAACATTTTCAGATACAAATTTTCCAAGAAAACCTTTCTGGATGCATAAACCCCACTCTTCATGTTGCTAGAACTTAGTAAGTCTGATTTTCTTATGCCTGCAGTTATGTTTTAAAATGAAATTATACATGAAGTTATTTTCTTTCTCTACCTAGGCTCTTCCCACAGCTCAGATAAAATCAAGTACAATAATTATGAATGTATATATTTATGCTGCTGGAAATGATCTGATTCTCTTACACTTAAGAAATATGTGATTCATTCAAATCTCATAAGTTCATTAGAGAACATGTGAATTCCACCCAGAGGGCAACAAATGATATGTTGATAAATCCAATTATCATAATTTTCTTAGATGGACTGTCACAATGGGAAAATACCTTACTAAAAATACAGTACTTTGAAAGAGAAATATAAAGCCAGTCTGCTATAATGAGGCTATAAAATATGTATGCACATTTTAAGAACCATCCATTGCCCCATGCAGCCATGCAATGTGCTTGTTATTTCAGGGAGTTAGTGATGCATACATATGTCAGAGAAGCATGTCGTGCCATCTTCTCATTTCAGTCCACAAGAGACAAAAGTAAGTCAGCACTAAGTGAAGAAAATGACGTATTTGTACAGAGGGGATTTTTTATTTAGATGGTACCACAGGGTACAGTGGGTCTCTTTGCAGCTCACAGCTCAGTTATCTCACAGGCAGTAGTAGTTCTCACAGCAAACTTACAGGTTCCACTCTGAGGAATGTTGTGCGTTCCACGGTGGTATGGAATAATGACTGGAACTGGAAGTTGGCTATCTGTTAGCACAACTGTCTAAACCTCAGTCACTCACTTTGTGGGATGGAAGAAGCAGAACCTTGAGGCACCTGCAGTTTCTGTTTTCTGCCTCTGCCACAGCCTTCCCCTGTATGGTGTGAATTCTCCTGGTGCATAAACGTCTGTGTTTGGAAAAGATTGAATAATGGTGGAAATAAAGTTGACAGTAAACTAGAGTTTACCTCATCCTCAGTCAACTGGGACTGAATATTCCCAAAACAAACCAGGATTTTCTTGACCTTCATTTCATCTTCTCCCTGTTCAGTTAAAGTATTGGTCCTTTACAGACCCTTTGTGGAGTAAAGATTTGATGGCAAACTTTGGTGAGAAGGTACAAAAACGGTACCTTCTTAGATACAAAGATGTACAAAAACAATCATCAGAAGTAGCACAAAAAAATTTAATAAACTTAATTGTTTTTATATTTTCTTTTAAGTTGTATTTGGATTAAAAAAGGTTCCCATATAATTCAGAAAAAAGTATGAATGTGTCAATGTGTCTAGTACATCTGTGTCCCATGTGGCATATTTTTTATATCCCTGTTGCAATTCACAAAGAGCTTAAACGGGTGTCCCTGTTACTCAGTGGAAATTTCTGAATCATCATGGTTTTGATTTTCATAAGATTTCACCATCCTGCATCAGAAAATCCTTCCTTAGAAGAGCAGTAGGCCTCTAATAAACCTACTGAGTTTGAAAAACTGCCATTTCCAATTAAAAAAAAACCAAGTAATGAACTGGAAAATTTCCAGCTAGCATGCAACAGAAATTAAAGAAAACTGTGATTAGTTCATTGAAAGGGTTCTTTCTTTCTTTCTTTCTTTCTTTCTTTCTTTCTTTCTTTCTTTCTTTCTTTCTTTCTTTCTTTCTTTCTTTCTTTCTTTCTTTCTTTCTTTCTTTCTTTCTTTCTTTCTTTCTTTCTTTCTTTCTTTCTTTCTTTCTTTCTCTCTTTCTCTCTTTCTTTCTTTCTCTCTTTCTTTCTTTCTTTCTCTCTCTCTTTCTCTCTTTCTTTCTCTCTCTCTTTCTTTCTCTCTCTTTCTCTCTCTCTTTCTTTCTCTCTCTTTCTTTCTCTCTTTCTTTCTTTCTTTCTTTCTTTCTTTCTTTCTTTCTTTCTTTCTTTCTTTCTTTCTTTCTTTCTTTCTTTCTTTCTTTCTTTCTTTCTTTCTTTCTTTCTTTCTTTCTTTCTTTCTTTCTTTCTTTCTTTCTTTCTTTCTTTCTTTCTTTCTTTCTTTCTTTCTTTCTTTCTTTCTTTCTTTCTTTCTTTCTTTCTTTCTTTCTTTCTTTCTTTCTTTCTTTCTTTCTTTCTTTCTTTCTTTCTTTCTTTCTTTCTTTCTTTCTTTCTTTCTTTCTTTCTTTCTTTCTTTCTTTCTTTCTTTCTTTCTTTCTTTCTTTCTTTCTTTCTTTCTTTCTTTCTTTCTTTCTTTCTTTCTTTCTTTCTTTCTTTCTTTCTTTCTTTCTTTCTTTCTTTCTTTCTTTCTTTCTTTCTTTCTTTCTTTCTTTCTTTCTTTCTTTCTTTCTTTCTTTCTTTCTTTCTTTCTTTCTTCCTTCCGACACTTCCTTCCGACACTTCCTTCCTTCCTTCTGACACTTCCTTCCGACACTTCCTTCCTTCCTTCCTTCCAAGTTTAAACAAGAAGAATCAGGATCTCCATCATCCCAACTCTTTTTTTCAGAACAGCTCATTTTGAAAACTTGTTTTATAACAAAACAGAAGGTAAGGCCTTTAAGATATTTCTGAGTAAGAATCAAATATTTTTATCAAACAAATATTTTTGTTTGATAAATCAAAATTGTTTCTTGCAGGTCTAGCATAGACAAAAAAAAAAAAAGTGAATTAATTTTGCCGAGTCTTTGAGGCCTCTTATTTACCAAAAAAACACCCAAAAATCTCACAAAAACCTTACAAAAAACAACTGCATGGAAAATTCTGGTTTTACAAAAACTTTAGGCCAGTATGCCATGTATTTCAATTTTACAAAATGTAGCTGAACTTCACAGTCTTCAGCTTGTCCGTGTAATCTGATGAGAAGTATTTTTCCATTCTACATCATTGCCATTCACCTGATAGCAAACTAAAGCCATGTTAGGATGTTATGATCCTCATTAATATTGATTGCCATGAAAACAATTATATTTTCTGCTCATAGTACTGGCTGTTCCAGTATTATGTTCATAAACTTGAAACTACCTTCATGGCCTAGTTCTGGAAATTGCAAGACCATCTAAAATGACACAGGGGAAGCCAAAGTGAAGTACTAGAATAATGGTGGATATCATTCTTCAAATCCCTTGTCACAATGATCTTGTCTGTCACATACCCAAAGGAATTTTCTGAGACCCCACAAGGGAAAATGGAAATAAATTCTTCAACATCTCAACCCACCATATGTTTCATTAATTGCAACTCTAATGAGAGTTCTGCTTTGATCTTCCATCTCCCCCACCCCCATATCTTGGAAAAATATATTTTCACTTCTGATTTCTTCTCTGTAGAGATAGAAGAAAACGAAAGAATTGCGTTTGACAATTTTTTCATTTGTGCTGTTGAAAACCTTTTTATACCATTCTCATAGGTGTAATAATTTGAGCAACACAGAAAATAAGTCAACAAAGGCCAAGGAAAACTCAAGACATGCAAATCTGACAGTGACAATGTAGTGCTGGAAGGCAGATTCCAAGGTGAATCATTTAATTTCTGCAGGTTCCTTACTTGTCCCATGAACAGACTCAGTGGCTGATTTCACTGAAAAAGGACCCAAATGAAACCATATTCCTTCTTTAATCAAAGATGGAGCATTATATTGTGCATATCTACTAAACTAATCAGTGTCTTAGAATTCAGAGGTGGAAAGAGTATCTACACAGCTCAAATTACTACAGTAACTGTACCATTCACTTATATGGTCTGCATCATCTGCTCTGTGAATATCAATTTCCTTACCTGAACATTTTCTAACTGTCTACATTTCCAACAGTTCCAATCAGTTTGCTTCTAAAGATTTATCAGTCTACCACAGAGCCTCACATCTCCTTGGTATCCCATTAGGTACAGATCTGGGTCAGTTGGAGTTTTTTTGGACATAACGGCAGCCTCATTTAAAAGTCATGTACCAGTTGTCCATGCTGGGTTTGAAAATGAAATTTAATTCAGTGACACAGAGAAGATTTCAGAAGCTTCAAGTCTGATCAGGTTTTTAAATTTATAATTTAAGGTGTGCAAGAAAATAGTTAGTTTAGGTAATTTAAAGAAGTTTTATGAGTCCTTTGTACTCTTTACAATTTGGATTCATTTTAAAAATTATAATATTGGGATTTACAGGCTATAGCTACAGTACTGCTATTCTTTTATTTCTATTAGCATTTTTAAAATCTTATAAAATATTCCAGAATTCACATTTTTAGACAGTACATAGTATCTATGTAATAAAAAATGTAGTTTGTATATCTTACATAATAAATTTTCTGAAATGATTTTGGCATTCCTGTTTAACTAATTTTTGGTTCTTAAATAACTTTTTTTTTTAACCAAAAACTACCACCCATCAGGCATTCATGTATATGATGACTTTTTTTTATTTTAAAGCTTTTGATAATATATGCCCACACACTTGCATAATATACATTCCATTATACATAAAATTTAGTATTCAGTGCATCCAGTTTTCCTGCTCCTGTCAGTTCCAGTCATACTCCAAGCTGAGATTCCTAAAACTGAGTAAGGTGAGAAAAATACCTGTAAAGTCCATTAGAATCAAATTATAAATCAATTAGATGTGTTATGAATGCAATGAGCTTGGATAGTAAGAAAAAAATCTTGTCATAGATATTTACTTGCACATGCATTAGCTATCCCTTTTGTTTTTAAAGCTTGCTTTCATTTAGATTGTATTGCTTGTCATTATGCTAAAACAAGTTACTGGAGTAAATAAAAAGGAGTTGTAATGAAAATGGTCACTGGCCTACTAATATTTCTCTCCTTCTTCCCCAGTCATTGCACTGAGGTTGACCAGAGAAATCATTTTCTATGTAATTTGATCTCAGGCTGTCACCAGCAGGATAGTTTTCAGGATTTTAAATAGCATGCTTATTTCACAGGATTTCTTTATAAAATCAAGCTCAGTGCCAATGTTCCCTTACCTATGCTACATCCAGAGGAAGCAGTATGAAGGGCATAACTCGGTATGGTATTTGAAATCACACATAGATAAAAGCAGGAACTTCATACAACTAGAAATATAAAGACTCTTTGAGGCATTAGACCAGAAATGTCACAATATTTTATTTTCTAGAAAAGTGATAAAAGACTGCAGGGGGGGAAGAGAACTCAAATACTGTCCAGTGCAACATGGTTTAGCTCCAGCTGGCAGCTAAGCACCATGCAGCTGTCACTATTGGAGCTTAGACACAGTATTTCAGCAAGTCCCAAGGAACATGCTGTTAAATTTTCCTGTTAGAAGAGTTCAGTTTATTACTGTTTGCTGTAGGCTTCAGAATTTTACACATTCTAACCCTGAACTCTAAGGTATATTTATGAGAGCCAATGAATACTTATGATAATGCTCAAACAAATTTATCTAATTGGTGTAGTACTCAAAATTTTTTTATCATACTGCCAAGAATATATGTTTCTTATGCTATGTACTTACTAGAATTATTATGTGGCTGGTATATCTAGAGATATACCTATCCCCAGCAGAGTGGGACACTAGCCTTTAAAATAAGGAATTACTAGATCTTTTATGGACAGAGAGACACAGCTGATAGACTCACTTTCTGGCACGCTCTTGAGAAATGGATAAATATTTGAACAGGATAAATATTTCATTTTCCCCTTTCTGAAGCAAAGGGCTCAGTAGGATCAGGAAATCCTCCTCTCAGCCCTTACTCTTACTATGATGTCATCATAGTCACACAATCCCAAAAGGAAAGCTTCCTCTATAGGGTGAGTTCAATTGAGGCCTGGAAAAAGCCAAATCAAACTTTGAACACCTTCAGAATTTCCACAACCTTTCCCAAAACTTGATTACCCTCAGTGTGAAAAAATCTCCTTATATTCAAGCAGAATTCCAATCTTGCTCCTTGTGACTGCTTCCTCATGCCCCTCTGTGCCTCTCTGAGGAGAGCTGGCTCTGCCTGCCCTTCGCTCCAGCTGGGAGGTTGGAGCTCCCCAGCACCTTCTTGTACATGTTGTGCCAGTGTCTTCACCCTCTTGGGAGCCCCTGACTGCACTGACTGCAGCATAGCATGGTCCATGCAGTACTGGGGAGCCCAGAATTGATCACAGGACTGCAGGTCACCCTCCAGAAGCAGGGAAGGGACTATTCCTCCCGGTGTGCTGGCTGCACTCCTACCACTACAGCCCATGTGCTGCTGGCCATCTTCATTGCAAAGGCAAATTGCTGACTTTCAACTGCTTTAACCTTGGGATACTGGGACAACATAGAATACAGGATATTCTCTATTAAATACATATAACATAGTTGTTCTATATTCATCATATTTTGATATATAATTAGGTGAAGAAAAAGCAGTTTGTCAATGACTGAATGGTGTAGCACAATGCTTTTGCTCCAGAAAACTGCACAGTATCTGAGTGGCCCAGCTTATGGCCCATCCCCTGATCTTGGTGCACAAAGCTGCTTTTTGGGTTGTGCTTTTCCCCTACTCTGTGCCTTTAAGTAGGATATGGATTTAAGGACACCCGAAGAAAAAATTTGCTGCTCCCTAATTTTAAGGAAAACAGAACCAGTCTTAATTGCTTGCAGGTCTGCAGGAGTCTTTCCATTGGATTGGGATCAAGATCTGTAAATTTAATAGGCATTTACACAGATCTCCAGGCACAATCTGATATTAGGCTGTTACTAAATCAAACTGTTGTTCTTTGTTTATACAAAACTTTGGAAGAAACTTGGATGAAAAACATTTATGGTTCATTCTCTCAAGAAAACAAAGGAGTTGCAGATTGCTTTGCTACTTGCCTTCAGCTTTGAAAATAGTCTATATTATGTCTCTTATATACCCTAAAGAAAGAAAACAGAATAAAGATTCTAGGTATAAGCATTAATGGCATACTGATCTTTAGAAATATTTCACAAAAGGTGTGATAGAAAGAAAACCATGTCTAATGTTCTTCAAAAGCTATTAATATCAGTCATAAGTTTGGGGTTCTTTTTGTTTGCTTTTTTTTTTGTTGTTGCATTTTTTCTTGGGGGGTGTTGTGGGATTTTTGCTTCTTTCGTTGGTTTGTTTGGTTTTTTTGTTTTGTTTTGTTTTGTTTTGGTTTGGTTTTGATTTTGATTTTGATTTTGCATTCAGTTTCCTCCAGATCCATCAAATTATTTAACATTAAACATAATTTGAAGTTTTTTTTGTCTCATTTTAATTCTGCTGAAAATATTAGCCACAATTCAGCAAAAGCTGGCTTAGAAATAAATGCTTTTGTCAATAGTGTAGTTTGAGTTATATATGGAATAATCAGACCTATACAGTCCAAGGAGGTTGACTGTGTTGTTTGGGGGAGAAAGCTGCCAACTCATGGGTGAAACTGAGCCTGGGAAGAAGGGAGCAGTGAGAGGAAGGTGTTTTAAGGTTTGGGTTTATTTCTCATTATACTTTGCTGATTTGATTATTAAGAAAGCGATTTCTCAAAATTGAGTTTGTTTTGCCTGAAATGGTATTTGCTCAGTGCTGTCCCTGTCCTTATCTCAATCTATGAGTTTTTGTCATATTTTTCCCCTCTGTCAGTTGAGGAAGAGTGTGATAAAGGGCTTTGATGGCACCTGGCATCCAGCCAAGGTCAACTCACTGCAGTGTGCATGGGACTGTTGTTATTCTGAAGGTAAGTAAACAATTAAGAGTATCAAATCTGTATCCTTATATACACACCACAAGCATAAACTTCTAATTTTTTATAAATATATCGGTAGAATACTGTTCTACTTCAAAATAGCTAAAATTCACTGTATCATTGCCAAGATGAGAAGAGAGATGAACACCACCAACAAACAGAAAATAAAGATAATTTATGATGTCCACGGGGAAAAATGGTAAACAATGTTTTATATAGCATGCATTTGCTTGTTTGTTTCCTTGGTTATCTATGAAGGAAACAATAGCAAAAAAGCTCCTGAGCCTTTAATCCTGAACATTGTAATTATAGATTTCTCCTTCCATCATTGCTTTTCCAGTAACTTCTGTGGGTCTGATACTTGCAAATCCCCCTTTCAAATGAAACAGACAAGATCTCTTACCTGCAATTAGGGTCTTGCACAGCATCATGTTCTCTGAATAATCATCAGAAAAGTACCAGGGAAGGTCAAAAAGATCTGCCTTTCAAATTATCTTCTTCTGTGCTTAGTGACACAGAAAACGAAAAACCGTCAGATCTTTCTGGTTTGTAGCTTTGCTGCTTGAGTCCTCAACAATGCAAAGTATTTTCCCTCCATTACTTACACTGAAGAGGGAAGCTACAATACTGAAAACTCATCATGAATCTGGACAATAGCAGTACCTGCTCATGCAGCTAACCAATTTTAGAATCACTTCAATAAGCAGAGGCTTTAGAGATGGAAACAGAATAATAAAGCCCTTCACATAAGGGAAATATGGAATCTGTAAAGTGTTTACTTAGAAGAATAATGAGATATTTTTATTTGGATAAATATATTCAGGGAAAAGTTTGTACAGTCTGTTTCCAAGAAGTTTAATTCTGACAACAAAATTATAGACAGTACCTGGATAATCAGTGATATTATAGATGGTTTTAGAGACATGCAGAGAAATTCCTGTGTATGAGTCTCAAAGTCCAGGAAAGAGCCTAAAAATTTATACTGAAACTGTCCTGTTAAGAAAAAAAATGTTTTCTCTTCAGTTTTTAGGCAGAGTCTTTGCTTCTCACCCCCACCAGCCTTCATCTACCTCTCCCCCCTCACAAGACACACAAGTTCCACACCCGAAGCAGCAGAGGAATAGTCGTTTCCTCCTCAATCTCCACCAATTTTCCTGACGTTGTAATTAAAGGGCTGACAGGGAAAGTGCAGTACTTGCTGTGAAATGAAATTGCTACACTAAAGAGAGTCCTAGACAGCTCAGTGATAAGATAATTTAGATGGCAAGGGAAAGCAGCTAACATATATGTGGGTATAAATGACAAAGAGTGGCGATTCGAGCTTTTGAAAACGTGGTTCAGACATCTCGAGACGGTGGGGAAGAAGCTGCAGAGCTGTGCTTTCAGCTTTCCTGCCAGTCATAGGTAGAAGCTGAGAGTTATTGAACAGGAACTGCATCTGAATGAGAAAGTAAGAGACAGCAGCAAATAGATGGCAGGTAAGTGTTGTTAAAGCAGAACATTGTAGTGAGGGGGAAAAGTAACAAGTAGGAAAAAAATAAACCCATGGTGTTTTCCTAAAGAAAGATTTTTTAAATCTTTCTTTAGGGAAAAAACAATTTTATAAATTCCTTTCAGATACAAGAAGGGATAATGAGAACACAGAAGCTGTACTGTGTGTAAAAGCTAACAATCTTTATTTTTTTTTTAGAGTAAAACAAAATGAATTATATAGAAAATACTTCTGGCATCTTATGAAAAAAAGACCTAATATAAAGATATAAAACCTATTTTATCTTCAGAAGGACTGGTGCATGAGGTATTATACGTATAAGAGGAGAATATTAGAGGAAAGAAATGAAACTTGCAAATTTCCTGCCAGCATAAACCATTTGCACTGCAGTGAAAGATAGAAATGCCAAGAAAATAATTGGAGGAAACTTTGAAGATTTTGTAGTACTGAATGACAGTCTAAACTAGGAAGTTAAAGCCCTTGAATGCCCATAATAAAGGATCTCCACTACTCTGACATTTCAAAAATATGAAAACCATGAAGGGGTTCATGGAAGGAGCTAATGTGAGTCACTGTAATATGTACTGCCTGAACAGCCAGAAAGACCAGCAGCTTTATTTGTTTACTTCAATGAAAGGAGTCATATAGACAAACTATTGGCATGTGAATTGCCAATGGTAACGAAAAGTAAAGACACTCTAAAAGGTTACCACAGAAAATTAAATATTTGAAGTAGTAAGAATTTTTAAATTCTTTAAAGATTTTAATTTGAAAATGTGCAGAACTGAATGACAGTTAAAAAACAAAGATGTATCTACAACACTCTAAAGCAAGTTAAAAAAAATTGTAAGATATTGCTTCTTTTTTTTTTTTTTAACCAATATATTAGTTTCATGTCTTCACATGACCTGAATACCAGATCACCAGCTGTAGAATCAAACTAGAGTTTGAAGGAGCATCTTTATGTTACAGCCAAAGTAAGGACACACACATCTTGTAAGAAAGCTTGCTGCTGAGAGATTTTTCACTTTGTAATACTGGGATTGAACAAAGATAAAAACGAATTCTGAGAATCTTCAAGGCCATGTCCAAGCTATGTATACAGGTTTTTAAAAATTTACTTTAATAAAAGATGTTTACAAAAATCACAGCTGAACGATGGCCTGCTTATGAAATACCACTAAATATCAGTTTTGTACGTACAAAGGATGGACCAGGAAGTGTGGGTGGGTATATGCCCTAAAATTCAAGGCAGTATCTGCTGAACATTTATAAGGAGCTGCTGGAGAACTGAAAGACTATTAATGGACTTTCATACAGACAATGCCTGATGTGCACAGGCTAATAAACAATGAAATGTTTAAGAAATCTGTGAATAAAGGACAAGTGAATTTCCTCCAAATAAATTTTTTCTTGTTAATGGAATAATGCTTGAGGACAGAATCATTATTTGTTTCTTATGTTTCATGTCCATCATTTTATAATTGTTTCAATGTCAAATTTAGTGAAATAGATTGCAAAATGCAATATGTCCCTAAGATCTTTGCATTATCACCATCTTGCTTTTTTTAAATCCTTTTTCAATTTTAAAGTCACCATTGTATTTCTTCTCATCTGACTACTGAAATTCATTGTACTTATTTGTTTAGTATGTCTGCATTATTCCTTTGCAAATTAAGTGCAATAATCCTGAAATATTTCCTCATTATAGTTGATGGCATCAAATCAGATTACCTAACATAGCAACCGTTACCAAGAAAGTCAACATCTCAAACTATATAATCCATGTTAGCATTGTTAAATGCTTTATTTTATTTTATTTTAAAGACTCAGCTAACCTTCTTTCTTCAGAGGCAGGTTTGGCATTTTTTCCCATGTAGGTATTTATGATCTCTTAGCAGTAAAACAACCCCCAATTTTGCTAAGTGAAGGACTCAATAGCTCTCATGCTCTCAAACAATTCTGAACAGAAGTCAAATGAGAGAAAAATCATGTTTATTTGCTAGAATGGTTTGTTAATAAGCAGAGAATTATAGGAGAAACTAATTTGTAAAGCGTGTACTGTGTTTCTACGCGAAGCTAGATAGGTGTCTGGCATAGGTGGTTCTGCACCTATAAAACAGCACCCATAAAGAAGATGGCAGAGAAAGGTCTTGATTAATGAAAAAAACATTCCTCTATGCCTGTCACTTTCAGTATTTTTTTTCTACAATGAGCAAAAACAATATGTATTTGTTTTTTCTTATCATGATCTCTAAGTTTTTTTCCCAGTGATTAAAGATGTTAGCCCAGGGAGGTGATAGAGCCATTGACCCTGGAGGTGTTTAAAAAAAGCCTGGATGTGCCATGATCCACTTGTCAAGGTGTTATTAGGTGATAGGTTGGACTTGATGAAGTCAAAGGCTTTTTCTAACGTAGTTAATTCCATGATTCTGTGGGTCTCTGATTCAGAATGAAGCACAGTTCATCATACGTGATGTCCTATTGAGAAATAGGGAAAGCAACAGCAGGATTCACCCTCATAATTTGCAAAATATTTGGAGGAGGCAGTGGCTGCTTCCACACACAGCCTGTAAGGTTCCTGGAGCACTTATCTGCTCTGCTGAAGGGACCAAACTCTGTTTACATTTGATTTAGAGCAGACTTTAATTTGGCTTTTCTGCAACTCAAGAGAGTATGATAACTTCTGGCTGGTAGGGTACTCTGGGATGAGTAAGTATCAATATCAATCTCCTTTTGAAGAGGTTCTACTTGTAACCAATATTAATTCAGGAAGAGAGTATGAATGACTGCATAATGTAATCATTAGAGTACTCAACTGGATGCAATGACTGCTGGATTCCAGCCTGATTCACTGTGTTCCCCCTGTAGCCCATTGTGTTGGTTTTACTTCATTTTATATTTACAAAATACAAAATTCCCCCATGCCTTTGTCTCTTGAGGAACTTTTATTCAACATCCTGAAAAGACCTGGCTGGACATTTCTTCAACTTTTCTCCATGTTTTGCTTTGCTAAAAATGTGAAAATCATATTTGAAATTGTTTTGACTTTTTCAGAGATGCAAATTTCAGCAATAAGTCCATCTCCCGAAGGGTTAGTTCTTTGGGTACTTTTCCTTGTCAAAGTTTGCTGAAGAGTTGAAATACTAATCAGATTACAGATATTTGCTATTAATTTGGCAAGTCATTATTTTTTTTGTAATTATTATTTTTGTTTTTCATTCTTAAACACCTAAGCCAGTGACTGTTTATTTAGTAAGAAAGTTTGCCTCGTTTCCTCTGACAGTAGGAAAAATTAAACCAAAGTTCTTTTAGGCTTTCTCATGCTTTAAAAATATTTGTTGTGCTTTAATGAAACACATATTAGATTGAGACCAAAAGTTTTAAACTTGCCTCTTTTAATTTGTTAGAATATTGAAATATGTCCTAAATCAGAACTGGCAAGAAAAATTCCTTCCTCTTCCTCTCCCAGATTTTTAGTAATCTAATTGATTTTCTTAGTAGAATTTCAAAATTTTCTAAGGTCATATGAATCAAAATATCCCCTTTCTCCCTGGTGCTCCTTCAGAGTTAATGCCAATTTCTTTGGACTGTGAAGTTGCACTTTATTGCTCTGAATAACACTTTCACTTTATTTTTGGGATATAAGGAGATTATTTAAATTTATGTGACTCTCAAGTGTGCCAATCTCTCTAAGGCTTCATATGCCTTTTGGCACATCTTCTGGCAGCTTGAGTATTAAATATGGCAAGCAGATACAAAGATGATTAAGAACTAGTTTGGCATTTGTACAAAATATTTTTAAATGTGTCTTTATTTAACAGCGGTTCAAAATCTCCACTTTATTGTATGTGATAGAGCAGTTTCAATTTAAATGAAATGTGAAAATAAATCACTATCTATGACAATGATCTTTTCTTTGATGGAATACTTTTGCTGATGAGTGGAAAAAAATACAGGTGAAGCTTTAGAGAGAGTATGGAACTTCTGTGGCCACAGGAGGGTTTCATAAAAGAGCACTTAATAGGCAGCTTTGTTGCTTCCCAAAGTTTCCTTTGACAATCATAAATTCCTTATGCTGGTGCTTGAGAGAATATGGGGGTGATATTCCTCAGCTATTAAATTATATTTCAAATTTTGTTTTGTTTCTTTTTTCATCAAGTATGAGCTCTCATTCCACTACTTTCTCTATTCTAACAATAGTGATTCTGAATCAACTCTATTTTGAGGAATTTAAAAAACGGCCAGAATTTTTTCTTGTTACCTGTTAACATTAAGAACATTGCTTAGTTACAGAAACTTTTAGATCATTCCTTTTTTCCATATAAACTCCCAGCAACTGCTTTCACAGTGGAAGGATGTGGAATCATAAAACAAACACAAGCGTTCTGTACACTTAAATTCTATATACACAGACTTTCTGCAGACTTCAAAACCAGGGCCTAGTTACAAGTGCAGTGAACTCAGACAATCCACTTGACTTTAGAAATCTTTGTTTGTTTTTATATTTCCTAAGTAATTTTGGCAGTTTTCACTGGTATTAAAAAGATTCACATCTCTTAACCAGAGATTAATTGTCAATGGTCATATCACAATCACAGTTTTTCATAACGTCTGCTATAAAGAAATAGTAGGAATAATAGGAGTATTCAGTAACAGTTTTGAGTAAAAATAAGGCACTCTTCAAAGTTAGAATTATAGTTCTGGTTTTTGGGAATCATTTGACTATGTCTCTGAGATTCATCCTTGCTCTTCTGTTATCTACAATATTACTGACCACACTGATCATCCTTGCAAAGTTCTTATTGTGTTGTAGCTGAAGAGTAACTTCAGCACTTCCAAACCAGCATTTACTGAATTACATGAATTACCAACATGAACTAACATTTACATGAATTACCAACATTTGCTAAACAACCCAGGTTTTAGCCTTATCCTTTGGGCTGATTTCCTCCCAGGATCTGTTTCTTCAAAACCCTTTTTCATCCTTTCATGGTAGCCCCAGTAGCTTGCTTGTGGCAGTAAGGGTGCACTGTGCACTGCTAGAGTGATAGAAGAACACTCCAGATATTTATCTTAATATAATGCTTCAGGTATTTCTAACTATTTTAATACTGTTTTCTCCTACAAAGTATTTGCATTGTGTTAATTTCAAAACCGTTTTAAGCTTGGCATGGGTCAAAAAAGTATTTCTGGAGAAATTATTTCAATTAGAAGGTAAAACAAATGTTTCTATTGTGCATCTTTCCCATTCAGCCATGTCACCTTCTGCATGCTGATTTTCCTTTCCCAAAATCTTTGCACAATTCACCTGACAATTTAGATAACTATCGTCATAAGAATGAAAAGGTATAACTGGGAATAAGCAAAAAAATTAACATTTAATAACTGTGAGGTCAGACTTCTCAAAATCTTGGTTCACATTTCCAGGATATAAAATTTTTAAAGAACTAATTTTATCACCATTAAAATAAATGACATTTTTATTATCAATCCCAAGTGGGACAAAATTTCCTCTGAGAACAACAAAATAATTTTAAATTACCTGACCAATATTAAAGAAATTCAAAGCAAGAAAATTTAAAAAAAATCCCTTTTACTAATACACCCTTGATATTTCTTGATATTTGTGACTCAGTAAAACTTTTGTTCCCTTATTGCATAAACAGCTCTTAAAATATTTGTTATTTCATTTCTGTGAATAGAACTGTAGCAAGTGCCTGAAGTCTTTAATGCTTATTCCAGTACAGTACGTGTTTATTCCAAAGTTAGTTATAGCATCTACTTATTTTTTAGTTACCTTCAGTACTTCTGTACTTCAAGTACAGATCTCCAAATAGCTCTCAAATGTTTTTTTGTTTGTTTGGAATATCTTCCCAAGAAAAGTGGGGGAAATGTCCTCAAAAATATCACCCAAAACTGCAAGACCAAATGCTGTTTAACTGGCCCTTTACTAGCCAAATAATTAACTAATTTTTATAGGGAAAAATTACAAGAGAGTTTGTACCACATTGCCTTTCTTTGAAAACCAGCTTTTAAAATCCCTCAGACACTATTAGAAAGCTTCCTTTGAAATTTTGATGTGAAAATAACAATGCAACATATTAAGTATTTCTAAAATTCTGAGTCAGATCATGAACTATTCTTCTCAGAAGCTTTTCTTTTTCGTGCCTCATTTTTGATGAGTTTCTCAATACAATCCTCTTTTCCTACACGAGAAAGTGTTTTGCTAAGTTTTTCCACTTTTTAAAATTCAAACTCATTTGTTTTGGAGTAGAATTGACTAATTAAACCTTTTTGTAATTATACACTGTGGATTTTTATTTCAACTTGTTGATGGAAGAAAGTGCAAAGTAAAATTTTGTTGTGCTGAGATTTTTCACAACATTCCACAACAGTTTTTTATTTTATTTATTTTTATTTGGGAAGTATCCTATTTTAAGTAAAAAAAAAAATTAAATTAATTAATCTCTTTACAAGAGATATTCTTTTCCTTGGAAAGAAATGTCATTTCCCTACAGTGACCATACAGCTGCATCTGAAATACCACATTACTTTCTCAGTGCTACCAATAGAAAATAGCAATTTTGAATCAAATGCCTTTGTTTATTTATTATCAACACCATGGGCATAGAAAGATAAACTGCTCCACTGTCACATTTTGATTGTTCATTTACACTTCAAAGAGATATAATACTAATAATGTAAGTTTCCATATCTGAACAGAATTAAATAGTGGTCCATTTTTCCCTATCTTTTTTGTTTGCTCTCTCAACTTTGCCAAAGGAATACACCCAGGATATCACAACCTAACAGTTAATCAATTTTTTCAAACTAATGGTTTTCATGTCCTTTTGTTAGAGGTTCCCCCTCCTTTTTCTCAAGAAGCTGCTGTTTTCTCTGAACCATAGCAACCGGTCAAGCAAGCAGAATAAGTATCTCCCTGAGAAAACAGCATCAACTCAGCTCCATAGGTGATCTAGTGAAGAGACGTTCATAGCAACCACTCCTGTCCTCCATTACTAGGCTTATAAATAGGATTTCTCATCAATGAGGAGTATTATCAGGAAGGAAAGTGATATCAGTGGATGTACCAGCACTTTCCTGTGGTCTGTAGACAGAGCTGAAAAAATTCTTTCAGTGGTCTTCTATGTATTTTGGATGCCAACAGCCATAGGAATAATTATTTTTGTTCTAGGAAGAGGCCAGCTTGTAGTAGCAGAGAGCTTTGGAAAAGGCTGCACAGCTGGAAGAGGGTAGCCTAGCTGGGCTCCTCTGCTTTGGGGTCCTCCAGCTGGTGCTGCAGCAGAAATGGGAGCCCAAGGCAGGGATTACCAATCGTTACCTCTCTGCGACTGGCGCCAGCAGACATTTCCTGATATTTTCCACTGTCTCTTGAAGCTTACCTGTCCCACCTGGAGAGAACATTCCTTTAATTTCACCCTCTCCATTGGAGGCAGAGTAAGAAGCCCTGCTGAGTTTCAGATTTTCCTGCCTTGTAAGGGAATGTTGATGTGTCAAAGTAACAGAAAATTATTAAGAAATTTTTTGGATGGAAAGGAAGTAGATATAAATCTACTACTTTATTACATTTCTTCTATGAGCAACTGTTTTTAGAGCACAAATACTTAAAAAGCACAAGATTAAAATTCAAGTAACACAAGAATCATTAATTACATAACCTTATATAATTGTTAAAATATAATTCTGATTTTTTTTTTTATTAGATACCATAACTTCTTTCTGTAATTCCTGCAATGATTAACGACAGTGAAGAAGATAGATATTTACAGGTTTTGGAATAAAATCAAGTAACTAATTCAACAGAAGAAGTATCGTTGAGTTTTGTGTTTTTATGCAAAATATGATTCAAAATTTATAAGAATAATTATGTAGTCCATGTATACTGTTGACTGAATGTAAATAAATGTTACTCCTCTAGGGCAAGTCTTGTCTGTCTTGCTATCTAACTTGCATATGCAGATTGGAAGTATAACAAAAATGCCTTTTTGTTTTAAAAGTTTTCAAGAATTTCCATCATTAAAAATTCGAATAACATCTGATTTAAGGTAAGAGGCAACTAATTTTTAAAGCTTCCAAAAAAATCTTCCTTACGTGAAAGCCTGTTATTACAGCCAAGGAACACCAAGTGAATGTATCAAATTAGGAAAAGAAAAAAATCTTCAAATTCCCTCTGGGCAATAAAATGATGGTTTTATATGTGGAATTTTTGGCAATGTTTCACTGAGAGAACATTAATAGTTCATCAAGATGAAGGGTTAGAACATTTCACAAGATATTTGAATTTTGTACAATTATAGTTTCCAACCTTTATTTTTTCAGGTTAAAAGCTTTTGAACACTGAATAAAATATATTTTACTGTCTTCAAACTTACATTTTAGATGCACTGCTGTATTCTGCCATTTTCAATGTAAGAGACTAATGAACCTGGTATTAAAATCTTATTTCAATTCTGTTATTGAAAAAAAAAATCCAAAAGAAAGGAAAAGAAGGCTATGAGACCAGCACCATGCTAATAAAGATAAAGCTTACTTTCCTAAAAATCCCTCTTCTGTGGCTAAATCTCAAAAAAACCCCAAACCTATCAGTAATAAGTTTGCACAGTCTGAGGTTTCCACAGCACAGTGCGAGGGATAATTAATTACACCAGTTGCCAGTGAGGTGTAGCTTTGCTCCTCAGTCAGCTGTGTGTGGAAATGTTATTTGAAGAAACACAAGGCAGGAGTTTCCCTGGGTTACTGCAGCTGGCAAAGACACTGCCATTCACTGAGGAGTGTTGTTATAGGAAGTTTCAACAGAGGGCAGGGAGACTTTCAAAGCTGAAGGGAAACTTCAGGACCTTCCAATTAATACATAAGAGGATAGCTGGAATGTGAGATAATAAGAATAAACAGTCCACTGAAGTATTTTATTCACATATGAAACTTTTCTTCCATTTACCTTAATTTTCAGACTAAAAAGTGGCTGTTACTCTTCAGTTTTCTTTCAAGACTTTGTATTCCACTGATGGTTGTGTCCTGAGTTTAATTAAGCTTTATGAATTCCTTACAGCTGGGAGACTTAGCAAAGGCTCAGATATGCTTTCCTGGCATGAATACTGTTATTTTCAGACTGAAGCTGTTTTTAATTGGATGGTAGAATAAATAGATTATTTGCAATAAATCGAATCAAATTCATGTAGGAAGCTACTGAAATATTTACAGCATAAAGAAGAAATAAATGATCTGGTAAGATGCTACATTACTTATGTGAATGCAAGTCTTAATATGAGAGAGGGTGGTCATAAAAAAAGGGAAGCACAAAGGGATTTGACTAACCCCTGGAACAGGTCTCAGTCTAAACTGTGCTGTCTTTACTCAGTAAATTACGCATACCACCATGATGACATCACTCCAAGGTCCTCAATTAATCTACCCCTTTTTATGGTCTTTCACACCTTTCATTGTGGTCAAGAACCTTGTGAAGGATGAAGTAGATGCTAATATTTATACAGCACTTAATGTAATTGGGTCCTGACCTGGCTAAGCACAACAGTTATATAAACACATATGGAAAAAAAGAGAATTGCTGCAGGGCTCAGCATGCATTTGTTCCTAGAACTCAGTTTTTGTTGGTCCTCTGGGCACAGGAAATATCAGATTATTATGACACACTGACTGTGGTCTGTCAATAAATTAATATTTAACAATCAAGAGAGATTAGGAACTGAATGTTAGCTTTAGAAAAGCACTCCAAAATTCCAAACTAAGCTGCTTCCTTGAAAACAATAGACAAAGTCTAACAGAAACCAATTAACTTGAAGGGTTAAATAGACATTTGGAGAAGTGCTATACTTAAGATTTGAAAAACACAGGTTTAGGAAGAGGAGTGACCTAATATAGAAATGTTAAACACAGAGTTTGTAAAAAATACCTCAGCAGCTGAATGGCATGGTGTTGGGCTAAGTTTTGCTCTCTAGATATAGAATGTAACTAGAATATTGAGAGACAAATCTTGATCTTTCTTGGGAAAAAATAATTTAAAAAATAGGTTAACAGACCTTCTATATAAGTTAGAGAGGTGTGCAGGTAGATCTTAAGAAAGTTGTTCTTTTCTTAAATAGTTTGTGTTAAGGAAGTATGTAGCTTTTTGGGTGCTTCAAAAATGATTTTTTCTTACTCTACAGCACCAGTGTGTAAATACATGTGTGTGAAGAACCCACAAAAAAAAAGAGCCTCTCTGCCTCACTGAAAAGATGTAACAGGTTTTTTCTGTCTGCCAGTGAGGGATACTTAAAAAAGACTGCAGCTGACAAGTAAAAGGAGAGGCTGAGAGGTAAAGGCCAAAGATTACATGCAAAACCATCTCAAATTCAGTGCCTGAGTTGATAACTTTTTTTTCTAGTAATTTAGCATTTTTTATCTCCTTATCACTGCAAATGATACATTCATCAGTGTACAAGTGACTGCATTTCTTATTTCTATTCAAGAGGTTTATCCTCTAGCTGTTTTTGTGACCTTTTGTTTATATGTTTACAAACCTAAGATTGAATGAATGCAGAATGAAACATGAATTATTAAAAATAGTGTAAGACTGCTAAATGTCTTAGCAATTGCTTTTCTAAACTTTCATTATTTGTGGTTGTCAATTTTTATAAAAACAATGAAACTTTCTGTATTGTATTAACTGGACCTTTGTCGAATGCCAGCCTCAGCTCATTTTTGTCAATGTTTAATACAGTAATATAGTCGACCCAATTAGAGAATGTAGCCCATTCTAGTAACATTTTAAAGTGAAAATCTTCTAATTATATTTTTGAGTTTAAATCAGCTTTTCTCATTTGCGATTGTTTTACACTGCTGCCAGAAAACTGGCTTAGATTTAAAAAATTATCAATCCACTTCTAGGGAGGATTTCAAGGCAAATTCATAATTTAGTTATAAATTTTCTTTTTGTCTGGGTATTTTTTTATCCCTGAATAGATATAGAACCAATTGAATTCAATAGGCTTTGTCACTTTGGGTACATCTATAGTAAATAAAAAAACAACTACTGCCCAAAAGAGCAGTAGAGTTTCTTACGTACCACCCCAATCACAACTGGTATGTAAAGGAAAAAAAATATACCAAAGGAGAAAAAAACCAGCATTTTTCAGGAAAGATATTATCCTAGATATGTTGAAATGCAGCCTTTAATGTTACATCAGGGTTAAACTGAACATGAAATTGTAGTTATCTGAAATACTGCAAGTGTCTGTACGGAAGCACATGCAGCATGGGAAACAAGCGTGAGGAACTAGAGCTCCAGAGTGACAGAACCATGACACTGAATTAGGTGGAGGGACAGCTACCCTGGTTGTAGTGCTGCACTAGATGGGAAGCTCAAAGATGTGTTTCAGGTATGTTTTTGCCTTCTGCAGCAATAACTTGTTTTTCATAGATATTTATATCCATATAGAGTCAGATGTTGGAGCCCAGAGAACATGGACATCACATCCCCTTAGCTTCAGTCTTAAGGTGCATCATTAATCAGCAAAGTGCTCTGATCCAGACTGAAAAGCTGTTCTAAGGAGCATGTGGTGTCAGGTGCATCAGGAGGATCAGCTGTCATTATCCTGAGTCCATCAGTGTTTTCCATCCCTTCCTAAAGGGTGAGCTGTAACAACTAAAAATTTGCTGAGAGAGCACTCCAGAAAATGAGTGAAATATGAAAAAGAACTTGTGAGAAAATGTCTCCAAGTTCCTCTTGCAAGAGCTTTGGAATACTGAAAAGAAACTTCAGGTAATTAAATTCCTCTACAGTGTGTAGGAACTCCTAGAACGGAACAGGTTTAGAGAGATGGCAAATTCTGCAGTGTGGGTTTACCTACAGCTTTGATGCTAAGGTCCCAGCTATTCTATTCATCTGATTTTTCACTTACTTTCAGTCATCCCCTGGCACATATACTGGCTAGATATCTTCCCCTTGTGAAGACAAATTAAGAGGCAATTCAGAACAAAGCAGAAGAACTGTGCTATCTGACAGATGAATTTTCTGTGCTGAATTCTCTCAGTGGAGGCACTCAACCTTACCCATTATTTGGGTTCCTCAGGAGGAGAGTAATCATCTGGACAAAGGAAAGGGGGAAAGTTGTGCTAGCAGTGGAATCTTGTTTTCCTAAAAGAATATTAGATCTGCAGAGGGAAATTTGAGACACACAGAGGAATCTAAGCTTTAGTAAACAATCATATTTATATAGAATCTGGCTGTGAAAATATTGCAAAATATAGAAATCCCTAGAACAATAAATCTTCTTGTTCTTCCTGATGGAGATAGATTCTAAGGTCATCAACTATAAGGATCAGATGAGTCTCACATGAATGCTTTGGCCCTGAGCTGCACTGGTAATAAACAGGATTTTTATTACATTTCTAAGTGCTTCATGACGTGTGTTAAATTACTGTAGGCTTCACAAACTGCAGCACAGAAGTATTGTTCAATTGGATAGTTTAAATGTGTTCCCTTTGTTCCATTTCAATACAGTGGCTCAGCTTCTCTTGCAGAACAAAAAATGCTATTTGCTTATTTTATACACTATCTGATCCAAGCTGTTCTACTATTGCATGATTATAGTAAATGACCTAAAGATTTTTCATATTATTATAGAGTGAAATACTTTCTCAATTGTACTTTTTAGCTGACGGACCCTTCCATTTTATATCAGTCTGTCAGTACTCTAAGTTTGCACCTAAAGTGCAGGATGTATAGGATGTATAAGCCCTTCTCAGGCTGTGATGACTAGATACATCTGAGCTTTCCATCTGCCAGGAAGGTGACATGCAACCACCCCCTCCTGGCTATTCTGTCCAGGCTAGATCAGGTTTTAGTGTACAGTTTGTAATTTAGATTCTAAACTTTTTTTTAAAATCAGTGAGTCTATCACTCACAGGATCTATTTATTATTTATCATTCTTCATAGGGTCACTTCAAAGTCTAGTGAATCTGTGCACGTATTTGAACCAATGTTAAGTCAGAGTGTTAACTCCATTTCTGTGTTTGGACATGTTCGCTCCATTTCAAAAATCATGACTGAAAGAATTGCTGTGTTCATTGTGAAGCAGAGCTTCCACCTCTCAATCAAGCCTCTCAAAGAAAAGACACAAAACAATAGGTATTGTGTGTAAATTCAGTGCAAAACTGAAGTAAATGAGTTGTGGCATTTTTGTTTTATCACTGCAGGGAAAGCTATGGACATATTCAAGTCTGCTTATAATGAAATGAGTATGTCCAAGTTTCCTCAGAAGAGCAGATTGCCTAATCCTCAGCTCAGTCTTCCATTTCATTAAGTAGTTGGAATGAAGAGTGATAAAAATTAAATAAAAACAATTCCTGCATTTTTGCATATAAGTCAGATAACTAAAGGTTAAAGTAGCAATATTAATGGGTGAATATTACACTAGCGAAATGAGAGGAAACTTTAAATGCAGAAACATAGGTAGTCAGTGCTTCTCCCTAAAATACTAAGAAATACTAAGAAATATTTCGTTTTATTCATTTATTCGTGGTAAACCTCTACTTCACATCTTTGCAGAAATATTGCAAAACCATAATTTGACCTTGAGGTAGGTGGTATCTTATCCTGGACAGGATATTTTTGTGTGACAAAGAGAGGAACATTTTCCTTAATAGTTCTTCTTTTAGGAATTCTGAAAACAAATGCAGAGGAAATAACATCTATAATTTATATTCAGAATAGCAACTCAATAATTAAAGGTTAACAGTCTAGAAAAATTACAACAAAAAAGCCTTAGCAAATTGCTAGTGAAGTAACCCTATACTAAAGGAAATCTTTTTATATTTAGTGCTTGCTTAAAGGGAGAAATTCTGTCAAGTTACTGAAAAATAACTTAGGTGAGAGTTTAAAGTAAAATATCTATCATTAGTAGCCGTTCAGGTCTCTTTCTTTTTCTAGAAGCAAGCTTTTAAGCTTTGCTAACATTACAGTTGATCAATTAATTTGTTGTTATTTATATCTGAAAATCTGTAATGTTACTTTTCATTTCATTCTGACAGTATTTCAAAAATTATTTTGGGGGTTATTTTTATCTGTCAGTAGAGAAATTTTCTAGGTGGAAATATAAAATTCTATCTTGTCATTTATATTCTGCTTAGATTATATTTTTTCTTTTTGAAATATCTGTGTTTGGTAACCTCTAATCGAGCTAAATTCTCAGCATTAAACTAATTTTCTTAACATGTTTGTATTTATTTTTCTTTCAGGAATAAAAAAGGCAGGAAGCTTTTATGTGGTCACCATTCCATGCTCTTTTTCCTAGCATTTTATTTCTTTAAAATTAGGGCTCAACTTATAAAATAACTTTTTCTCTGAGAATCACAATAGCTTCAAGGATGTTTCTGTCATAGAGTCCTTGGTAAATTCATTTTTTTTTTCCTACCAAACCACCTCTCCTATACCTTGTCTATTTGACAGATGGCTTCACTTCCACAGCAGTTTTCCCTTGTAGCCATTTTGGTCATGGCTCATATTGTTTCACCTATTTGTTTCTATTTAAGAGTTCAATATCTCTGCATTTATTCTATGAAGCTGCTATTATACCTACCATCTTCAAAGACATTTAACCCACCTATTAGCACAAGGGGGCTTCATAACTACAGAATTATGTTTCATTAGTCCTATCCATCAAAACATGATTGTCTGCATCATGGGAAGTTAAGGCATTAGACATATCAAGTTCTAAGGTCGTGCAAATAGATTCTTCTCCTAGAGCTTGTCAGGTGCATCCAGCTGGAACACCCAAGGGTCAGGGACAATACCACATCTGTTATAGTCTGGAAAAAAATATCTACTGTTGCGTGGAGAAGGAGCATATATTTGTAAAAATAGAACAAGTGTTCTTGAAAGAAGAAGAAGCAAATTGCAAAGAATTCCGAACGCTGGATTTTGACCAAGGTAAAAGCATTTGTCTGCTACAGGCCAAGCAACTAGAAGTAAGCTTTTTTCTTATTTATGTTGCAATTTCGTCCCATATTCTCTGTAAAAATCATACAAGTTTTCTCCTTTTGATTATCAAAAACTTTTGTATTGTCTGCATCACAAACAGTTTTGTAAGCCTGGGACAGGTTAATCTTGTCACCTGTATGGAACCTCTTATTTAATGAGAAAATTTTAAAGTAAGTCATGCAATAATTCCCACAGCTTTTTATTGTCCATGTTTTAAAAAGTAAGTGTCCACCAGTAACTAAGTGCAAAGAGAATTAATAAGATAGTTCAAGCACCAAATGTCATAAAAACACTGCCAGACTAAATTTTCAAGGGGAGACCATTACATTGGTCTCTTGCATCCTTTTATATGTAATTTTAACTCAGAAACAGTCTCAGCAGGTAGATAAGATTAAGTGGGAAATGAACCAAACCAGAATTGCACTCCTTTTTCTGAAGAGGCTCAGGAAGAGGTAAGGGTATGTAATATTTTTTTTTCCAACTTCACATGCATCCTCTTGCCTTCCAAAGAAGTAAGAGCATTTCCAGCTACCTGCCATAAGCAAAGAGCTTATTAGCACAATGTTACTCCTTCGACATTAAAGGCAGATGGAATCTGTATTTCTAGGATATTTTTGGTCCATTTCTCAGCAGTCTGGTAGTTGACAGGAACACTCTTTGTTTGGAAAGAACACATAAAAGGATTATAGGACCTTGTTTATAGTTCTCACTGTACCAGCACGGTACTGGTGCTTCATTTGGTGCTGCACAGAGTCAATCCTCTGTGAAACAGGACACTTTTATAACATCAGGTATATGATAGTGAGAATGAGTGGAGAAATGGCTCTGAGAGGCCAGCGCCAAAGTCCTAGGTACTGTAAATGGAGGCAGTTCTATCAGCATGCTCAGAATCAGCACCAAAATCAAAAAATAAGAACCACATATGTATTTAATGCCCAAAACCTGGTACTCAAAATGGTATTGTCCAGTCTGGTATTGTGCCTGATTTTACTGATAGCCTAACAGATTTCTGATTTTCTTCATGAAGTGTTTTATTTTTGGAAGGAAATCTGGACAGACAGTTTAGATGTTAATTTACTTACATAGCTCAAGTTTTTAAGGCTCACTAAGGCACTTATCTTGATATAGTGAATGATATCTATACAAGTAAACAATAATTGTTCCCACTGGAAACAAACCTCTATTTGTATAGCAATTGATGATTCTTCTAAATATAGCCAATTAAGGGGCAAACCCCAGGGTTTTTCTCATTTCAGGATCAAATAATGATATGTGAAATTTGAGTTCCAAATATGTTTGCAGGGTTTAAAGGAGTGCATTTCAGAAAGGCTATGTCATTGCATAATAATTAAAAAAAAATTTCAAATCTGGATACTTTGGCATGTAACCTCAAATATTAAATTAATCCAGGCACTGTTACATGAAAATCTGGGCTCATAAATTTGAATGATCCCCTGGTAAAAATCTAAGAAATAATTCAATATATTTATGAAATATTAGTGATAGAGCAGTCTTTGATGGTTTGTGTATTCTGATCTCTTTGAATTTGAATATGATAATCTTTCATTTTAAGTCTTGTTTATGAAATGGAACAAAATTATTCTAAGATGCATGCCAGACTCTCTTCCCATAGGACGTTTGTGAGTAGGCTTTCTGCAGAAACATGGTAATTATGCTGTATTTACTATTTTTACTGTTTATGATGCTATTTGTGGGTGGGTGTGAGTGGAATAGCTTCATGTGATAATGACTGTATTTTTTATATATGCAGCTTGTTGCAGTAGCAAGGCATTTCCCTGTTATAAAAGGATATTAAAGTTATAATCTGCCAGCCAACATTAAATTCCCGTAACTCCCAGCAGCTGAATTTGTTAAAGAAGTTGATACCCCTCTAGGTCTCTGGTGAGGGCATGTGCTGCACCATGATACTCTGCTTATCTCCAGGCATAGCTGTGCAAACAAAGGCTTTGTGAAGGATTTGCTTCTCTGACTGGGAGAACACAGAATACAAGTTATTTTTTGTTACATATTAAAGAACCTGTTATTGTTGAACACAGAGAAAAACCTGGAAAAAAAAAAGACTGTGTCTGGGTTCTTGCACGGTCCACAGTCTTATTGGGGTAATGAGATTATTTTAATTTGCTAGCCAAAACAAACATTTTTCTTCCAAAATCATCAACAACAACAACAACAGCAACAGCAAGCTACTTTAAATAAATGCAAATGTCCTTTGTTTGTGCCCCTGGTGACAGTGTTAGGACCTTTCTGCCAGATCTGTCTGCTGCAGGGGAAACCCCAGGAAAACCAGGTTCTTCCCTGTTCCGGGCTGAACACAGAAGAGCAGCCATTCATTGGGACCTCACGCTTCTGCTCTACTCCCCCGAGGCCCTACTCCACTTTTCCCCTGAATGGGCCTCTCCTGTTTTTCCCTGAATCCCGAGTTTTCTCATTTCATTGAACTTCAATGACCCTTTGATATTCCTTCTGCCAAATGATCCACATTACATGACCACTTTCTGTTAAGTCTCAGGATAAGTAAAAAGAAGGCAAAATAGAACCATGCTCTCTTGAAGACTACATTGATACTATTGGTAAATTAAATATTCTATTCTATGTATTTATGCTGTGTCTCTTAATTAAAATGGTAACACATCTTTTCCTGGGAAGCCTACAATCTGTGCAATTTCCCCCCTAAATCTGAAGTTAAATTAAATTGAAGGCAGAAAACAGATGAACAGCTGTCAGTAATAATAGGTTTGTAAGTGTTTTACTAGACACATCAATAGTTTTTAGTATACAGATAGGGAAATGGGACATATGGCAATTGTGAAGAGCAATTATAACATTTTTTTGAACATGCTAATAACTCATACATGTAATCACTTTAAATCCCTTGTTTGAAGTTCTTTATCTTCAAGTTGTTTTCTACAATCATATCCTAGCAATGATGCAATATATTACCATATGAAGTGTGACTACTATTGTACCTATTAAATGTCTATCAGAGGCAAGGCTTTAATGATATAAATTACCTCAGGGTTGAAAGCGTATTTTGCAACGACTCTGTCTAGATGTCAAAATCTTTATTGCTACACATAAAAAATGATGGAGTTATATTTGCAAGACCATGGCACTTATGAAGCCTTTGCAGTCTCTTCAATAATTTTTCTGCATCAAATATTCATTTTATTGTCAGTTCTTACCTCACTTTCTGCCACTGCTATTAAATCTAACCATGTTAGATCTTCAGTCCTCCCTTACATTTCAGATTTCTGTACATCTGACTGAAAATATGGCAGGAAAGTATTATGTGTGATTCAGATTCATGTGTACTTACCAGTATTCCTGTTCGACTGATTGCACATTTTTTCTTGTGATTATCTCTGCAATGTTTCCTCTTTGTGGCTGCCAGATAAAAGCTTGATCCCAGTTCAGAAAAGATGGGTGAAAGAGTGACGGGCTGAGTTGCCTGCACATGAATTGTCATCAGATTTGACTCTGGGAAAACTAGATTGATTGCAAGCAGAAAGCAATTGTGCCCTCAACAATGTGACACACTGACTTAAGACATTATCATATTAGCCAAGCTGAATAATTTATAATATTATATGCAGTGTCATATATTTGCTGATTGTTATCCTCTTTTAAGAGCCATTTTCCTCATTGTCATCATGAAAAGAATGAAAAAGAAAATATTCCTCTTTGTAAATACATACATCTATGTTTATCTTTTTCAGAGATAAACCTAGTATAAAGTGAATTGGCATTATTTCAATTAAAATCTTTACTAATGACAAATTATAGCAGTGATATGTATCAGTTAGAATTGGTTGCATGCATGTTAGGCAGAAGTCCCTGCAAACAGAAGAATTCCTCACTGGATTGGACACCGATCTAAACACAAAATCCCTTTCCCTTACAAAGATTTTTTAGTGTCCTGAACACTAAGGAGTTGGTGCCTGTGTGTCAAGAAAGCATGTTTATTAATTTTATATATCAGCATTTGATATACATGTGCCCATGCAGAGGTTGTCTTATGTGATGGAAAAGCCCTGTTGGATTGGTGAATGTTATCAAATGCTTTAACAAATTCCTTTGCCAAAAAACTCTAAAATCTGTTCTATTTTGTACTGTGAGCCTGTGGGTGGAATAAAATACTAGTTATGTAGGGTACCAGTTCTCTTAGTACTCTACATTTGCAGAGCTTGAAAACTGCATTTGAAGGTAGGGAGGGGAAATGGCACTTTATTTCATTCAAGAAAATTTTAGGAAAAGATAAAGTGAGGAAAGAAAATTTTTCCATGTTAATTTATATGGTTTCTATGTGATATTTAAACTAGTATGAGATTAAAAAACCCAACCAATGAAAACTACCTCTTAAATAAAATTCAGTCTAAAAGACAACTGAAGCATTTAAAAAAATGCAGTACTACCAAAAATAAAATGAAGGAGTGCTGCTGGTGCTGTGACAATTTTACATGCATCTAGTACCTTTATAAATTTGGAAATATTTTCAAAATTCACTTTCTGTAAAGTGTTTACAGGTAGAAGAACACATAAAATAACTCACCAGATCACAAAGTCATTATTAAAAAAAAAGTTATAAACTCCTACATGAGACAATTGTCCAGAACAGTAGGAGGCAAGAAGTTATGTTCCCTGGGTAGGAAAACAAGGTAAAGAACCCACATTTCTTTCATTGTCAAAATGGATCACAGTTTAAAACTTATTTTAAAAGCATGTAATATTATTTTATTTAACTGAATCCTGAGAAATTTGAGATCTAGCAAATTTGTGTTTATTGTAACAAAGCAGACTAATCAAGAGTCTGTCTATCTGTGAAAGCTTTTATATAAAAAACATAAATGAAAAATCATGGTCATCATGGTTTCCTACCAGAAACAAATGGCCTGTTTAAACCTTTATTTAAAGAAGGTAAGAACAAAATCTACAAATATGTCTACATCAGAAATGAAACCATTTCTGCCACCAGTTGAAAAAAAAATTCTATTGAGTGCTAAAAAGGAATTTGATCAGTCACTGAATATTAGCCATATTCAATGAAAGTTGAGGGGAATCTATATCTTCAGAAAGTTTTCTTTTCCTAATAGACAATGTGAAAATTCTTTGCTAATTAGAAGGCCTATAGCTGATTTTGTTATTTTCACTCTGACAGTACACATAATTGTCTCCACTGATATTCTCCCAAAGCAGACGCTGCTTGCTCTCCCCTTCCCAGCTTCCCTCCCCATCCAGCAGGATGGAGTTGGGAACTGGAGTCACAAAAGGTGGAAATCACAGGTCGAGATAAGAACAAATTACTGAAAACAGTGATGAGATAAGAAAAGGAACTGTAACAGTACCAATATTAATAACAAAAGGTATAAGATAAAGAAACAATTTACAAGGAAAGCCCATGATAAATACCAAATGGTTTCTTCTTTCTCCCCAGCCATGCTTTCTCCCATCGGAAGTGGGAGCCCTTCCTCTCCAAGGTATGAGCATCCCTTTCCCAGTGCCCACAGTGAGGTGAGGGGGTATGGAATAACCCATGGCCTCTGCCCCCTCACGGCTACTGCACAAAATGAACTTTGTTCTGGATGGAAGTAGGAGAAATCCCAAATCAATCTTTTTGCTGTTCGGAGAAAAAGTAACTAAACAAATGATACAGACTGTAAAGAGTCTTATCCACCTATGAAGGTGACATTAGCTGTGCAATTGCAGGAATAGAAAAGGAACCTTTTTTGTCCAAAAACTATTCTACGTATATATTGTTGAAAATATTTTTTCTGAATTTCCATCCCATCTGTCTTTGGTCTCTTAAAATGTTCTACTCCAAATTACTATATTTGTAATTTTTAATCATGCAAACCACTATTATTTCATAAATAACTAAATCTGTGTTTATGATTAATAATCATGGTAATTTGAAATTCAAATGTGATTATGCGGTTTTCTTACATTATAATTGTTATACACATCCCAGATAGTGAAGGTGAGAATCTATTCTAGGAAGACAGCAAGGAAAGAACCCAACACAGAAGTGAAGGATAGCATTTACAAAACCACAGCAGTAACACTTGAGTGCTGGTGAAAACATTTAAATATCTTTTCTGAAGGAGCACTGGATTAATGACAGCTGAGTGAAAGATTTGTCCATTTACTATATGAGGATTGAACAATAATAGGAATAATGGAAGGAAGAGTAGGCAGATTCTGTTAGGGGTTAAAACCTACAATCAGCTACACATCTTAATGACTTGGTTAAGGAAGAGAGCAGGTAGTGTAGGAACCCAGCAGCACAAACTGTCCCAAGCTACTAATGTCTGCAGAACTATAGAATTTTTCCAGACTGTATAGAGAAAAATGAAGCTATTACTTTGTAGGATTCAACTTCAGAAAGTAAAAAAGTCAAGCTATGACTACAACAAAGCATTGTGCAGGCAAAAGTGGAAAAATTCAGTTTAAATACCTTAAAAAAGTATGCCAGTGATTTAGACTGAAAGGATGCTAAAACAATAATGAGATAATTATTTTTAGTAAGAGTAAGGCTGTCTGAGAACTGCAACAGCATCACAGAGTCTCTGCAGAAGAAATATACTTTCACCAGAAACTATATAGTTGAATCTCAGGTGTGGTTTAATAATATATATAGATCAAGACCAAAATAAGGAAAAATAAGGGAAAAAAATTATGCAACTGTCTGCAAAATGTAACTTCTTACATTGTAACTAATTGTCTCTTGATTACATATATAATAGTGGAGATCTGTAAATTCATCATTTTGCAAATGACAAAACATGATTTCCAAGCAATTACTTATTAATTGATTGGAAGAAATATTTTGGCTGTCTCTATTGGCTCTGGGTGGCTGTACTTAAGGCCCACTCAAGTGTGTTGGGGTTTTATTGGCCTTGAGGAACAGATGATTTAATTCATTCTATAGAGTGAGTTTGAGCAGGTCAGTAAGCAGCTTGAACAGCTATGGACATTTTGTTTGAGTCCCAACATGCTGCTACGAACACAAGATTAATGTACAGAGATTTTATTCCATCACTTAAGCAGTCAGTATTTTTTACATCTGGCTGTAACTTTTAGCTCCATCTTGTCATTTAGAAAACCTCTTGAATACGAAGGTCCCAGTGAGAACAACATCTTTTTCTTTTCTGCTTATGGGAGAAAAATACAACAGTTCTGGAGGAAAGCAGCTTGTGCACTTGATCTCACAGAATAATGGAATCATCAAGGTTGGAGAAGATCTTTAATATCATTGAGTTCAACAGTGCTGCCAAATCCATCCCTAAACTGTGTCTCTAAGTGCCAAAATTATCTGTCTTTTAAATACCTCCAGGGATGGTGATACCACCACTTCCCTAGGCAGCCAGTTTGTGTCTTTGACTACACTTTCAGGAAAGAAAGTTTTACTAATATTCCATCTAAACATCTCCTGGACCAACTTGTGGCCGTTTCCTCTTGTCCCGCTACTTGTTATTTGGAATCATGAACAATCCAGAATAAAGGCTCACCGAAGGTCAGTGTGAGAATGCATGCTCAAACAAGTATTCTGAACCAATTTTGGAAGAGGATTTTAAAATGAAACTATGTATAAAGTATGGAATTGTTATTTTATCTGGAATGTAGATAATCATATGCTTATGTCTTCACTTTCTGAGAACATAGGATGAGTAAAATCCAGGAACATCTGGTTCCTGCAATCTGCATATCCTCAGACATCTAAACTATTGGTTTTGATGACAGTGCTCACTGTAGGACACTCACTGTTCTGAAGGAGGATTTCTTCAGTGGTGTGGATACAAATCATGCATACCAGGCTGTCATTGTTTCATCTATTGTCGTCAATAAAATTATCACACGTGCTACCAGATGAAGATTGTTCAGAATAGATGAAATTTATTCATCATTTTTTCAGTCAACAATTTTGTACTTACTCCTTGCCAGAACATTTTCTAAGATTTGATCAAAGTTGATAAGAAGATTGTCTCACACTTAATTTTTATGCATCAGGACTGAGATATTTTCCAGGTAAGAGAAAATTCTTGTATGAGAATTTATAAGAATTTATTACAAAATTCTTATGGGGAAATTCAGTTTATTTTTTATGTGATGATGGTCTTGCATGTGGCATTCTCACTTCAGTGTCTCTTGGGAGCATGCATTTTCTATTTTTACTATAAGTTACTGAACTTGTCTAGGTTTTTGCATTCTACATATAGGATGTCTTTTCAGGTTATTTTTGGCTGTTTAGAGTCACTAGGCATGTCTTTCACAAAAAAAAAAGGGAATTGTTGCTGCTGAGAACTGCCCAGGAATACAACTGCTTATCTTAGGAGCACACGGAGCAACCAGCACAACAGAGTGCCTGCTTCTATACCTCCAGGTCAAAGTCCTGATAGTTAGTTCTGAAGCTGAACGTAATTCTATGATCCCAGCATCTCAGAGACTGTTTTTTTCTGTTGACACACTCGGACTATCAGGATTAAAACGAATTCTTTGACTAAATTCCTGTTGCTGAACAGGAAATAAAGATACGTATGTAATCTAAATATTTGTCATGTCGTGTCACTCCACCCACACTGGCAAGGACAGGCAGTGATTGCGAGGGGTTGGTGCGGAAGAAATGTGGGAGATGGGTCTTGGGTGGAAAATCCTTCATTATTGTGCCGCAGTAACAGGAGCGCTCCTGAATGCAGCCAAACACTAAGACCTCCAACATGGGGCAATCCCAACTTATACTCACTAACATGGAACATTCTAGCAACATTCCAACCAACCATAATGGGCAACTAACCCAGATTAGCATGGTAACTCACATGATCCCATTGGAACAAACTTTAACTCTCCCTAATTTGAAACAGTGTCCCCAAACTTTGGGTGTTGCTTTCCATGGCTTCAGGTTGATCTCAGCTATGGCTGGTTTGCTGGCCAGGCCAGGCCATTGGACCTCCACAATATGTAAGCTAAGAATTTAGTATTTTTTTACCTTTCAAAACAGATTTTTTCAGATTAATGTAAGCAACAGTTTTCACATGGCATAAGTTGCTATCTTTTTAGAAAATATTTTTCCTCCTTTTGTTTTTAGAGAAATATGTGTGATCAAATTCTCATTCTCTATTAAACTTCTTAAAAATAATGGATGATAACAAATACATTTTAATTAGATTTTATTGGATATCTCTAATTTCAGGCAACTTTATTATCTAGAATTCTTATTGGACTACCTTTTTAAAATGAAAGCATGTCCCTAAATAGAGTGTCAAAGGAATCAAAGAATAATTCACAATTCTGCATCTGAGCATTGCAATCCTAAATCTTTGGATTGGGTTTCAAATATTTTGTGCATTTTAATTCAGTTTCCACTGTTCATCAGGAGAGCGAGAGTGAAATATAAATTACTACAGTGTTCACTAATAGTTATGATATATTATTTTTTCCTTCTAGAAAAATATATGCTGTAATAGTTGAGAAAATTATTTTATAAAGCACAAGCTATTTTCTAACATACATTTGCATTGTGTTGTCATATGTCTTTTTTTCATTGATTATGCAGATAAAGCAAATAAAACTAAAAATAGTCGCTGTGTGTCTCTGATTTGACACTGTCTTCCAGTTCCATAATATTTATATATAATATCTGTGAAAACACTTTAGCCTGTTCTGTTCAGTTTCTTGAGTTATATAAAAATATATATCAACTTGTCCTTCATGCTAGGTGCTCTGATCAGCATAAATGTATTCATGGGCCATAAACTTCTTTAACAGAGAATATTATTCCAGCAGTAATAGAGAAGAAAATAAAATATTTTATTCCTCATCTTTATTCACTCTTCACTCTTCAACATTTGAGGGCTTATTGATTAAGGTGCTGAACTTACAGTCCTGAGGGAAAATCCCTCTTTTCATCTGCACAGCTATCAATTTTTCCATGTTGTTTAGGGTAGGACCTAAATCTAGGAAATCACTTTAAATTTAGAGTAGTCTCTTCTCAAGTAGATTATTCATGTGCCTAAAATTCAGCAGTGTAATAAGGGGCTTCAGGTTTCAATCGTAACAGTTGAAGTATAGCAGGCACAGAAATGCAGAGATAGTTTAACTACAAATTCTTTGTTACAGGAATTGGATTTTAAACAGAGTGGCTGCACACTCCTTAATGAAAGCAGTGACACTAAGGTCAGATTCACTGACCACTCTGCTATCACCATCAGCTTCACAGGCATCTGTAACAATTAGGAGAACAGTAAAGGAAGGTGTGAAAGAACTGAGTGCACCTTAGAAATCCAAGTAATCCTGGGAGTTTATGTTAGGCATTTTCTTTGTCATTGTTTACTACAGATTTTGCCGGGATTTGGAAGGAAATTTGAAAAGGAATTCAAAGTTCTTTTTCTTCAAAGTAAAACAGTTTGTGATTCAACTACTTTGTGACTGATCTAATATAATCAATATCTAATGCATATTAATAATTCACATCTGTGAGCCATTTGAACATTGTTTCATGTAAGTAGGGAAGGCACTGCAGCCTCTGAGATGTCCTGTCCTCTGTTTTAGTTCATATTCTATCCCAAACAGAGGTATCACCAGGTCTGACCCTGTCCCACACATCATCTGTGTGGGTATATCTGTCTGTCTGTCCTCAAATAAATAGACAAAAATCTACATATACTTGTATGTGGATGAATACATACATATTTTCATTAAGACATTTACTGGGGAATACAAGGAGCTACTTACCTTTCAATTAGCTAAAGGACATCAAAACTGGCCCTGTGTACAGAGGCATTCTAATTCAGACCATTTCCTAGGAATCACAAGCCATAATCAGCACAGTGGAAGAAGCACCCTTTTCATCCTCTTTTCCACCTATTGTGTGAAGAGATTTTTCTTCCCTTTAATGAAAAAAATGAATAGGATTTTTTTAGATAATTGCCTTTAGAGAATATTAAATCCATGTGAAACACATTCCCATGGTCAAAGCCTAACAATGTTTACTGCTTATAACTAAGCTACAGAAACCAACATGTGAGCTTTGTTATGAGTCTAGACTAGAAAGTCTTGCTTGATTTTAAGCTGACATTCTGACTGAAAAATGTTGTGGGGAAACTAAATTTATTGACACAATTGAAAGATTCAAAAAATTTATAGAACTTCTTTCCTTTCAGAATGTGGGACCGATAAATTTACAAGTGCAGTAATCACATATGTTTAAAAAAATTGTCTGGCCTACATTTTTAAGAGTGAGCAGTAATGAAAACTTAATCACTCTTGAATTATGATGAACCCCTTTCTCTTTCTTAGTCCTATTTTACATTCACAGAGTATTTTAATTATTATTATGATTATACATTTTTTCAGCATCAAGAAAATTCTTGCTTTCCATATATTTTTCTTTCAGGTTCCATATATCTACCTCTCATATATATAAATATAGAGCTACAACACATTTGCTTTTGATTGTCACTTTAGTATCCTTTTCTCTAGAAAGCTAATCCAGGTTAACCAAGAAACTCTAATTTTGGTTAGCCTGGGTTAACATTAGCATGCCAGTAAATACCACGTGAACTGTACTTAAATGGTTTTTTTAGCTTTTGGAATTTACTGCAAAGGTTTCTATTATTTCCAGATGACAAGAGATGGTGATGAAAAGTATGGGAAAATATGGTTAAATTAATGGGCTTCCTGAAAACTAAATCATTCTGAATCACTGAACGGGGCTTCCGCATTATTGCATTGTTGTTTGAAAGCAAAAAGGCAAATTACAGTGCTGGAATTGCCTTAAAAAGTTTATCTGATTAACTGATTCCTGCAGAGGTGGAGAAATGTCATATATTCTTGGGCTTGATGTACATGCCTTCTCCAGAAGATCTTGACAAAGTCCCAGGCAGTGAATTTATATTCCCTCTGGTTATATTACCATTATTATAATACGTGTGCGTAGAGATTCTATCTAGGCTGAATGCTGTTCAGCTTTCTTCATTTTAAAGAGTTCAGATATTCTAGAGTAGATTAAAGCTAAAATCAGAATACCATTGGAAAGAGAGGTTTATTTTCTTCATACAGGAAATTAGGACTGGCTGTTATTAATTTTCAGAGATCAGAGGGATGTAAGAAGAAACAGACAGGAACTTGTTAATTATTAGAACTTAGCAGTGTAGCCACCCTGAATGGTAGCCTGTTACAGATTTATCAAAAATTATTTAATATACGTTTTTCATTATTTGAATACTTGAGGAATATATCTCTCCTAATTGCGAGAGATGAGTGGGTCTTTTCTATTAGATTTGGCATGCAAATCTCTTTTTAAAATAAAGGCAAACACATTCCTGTAATTTTTTGTCTGCTCATATTTCTGCAGTGCTAGAATTTACTGGTGTCCTAGTGCCTTTAAAAGGTGCTTTGAGAAGATTATCAAGATGCTAAAGAAAATGCATGCTGTGCCTATGGGAACATCCTGTCTATACCTAGATTGACTAGGAAATCCTGCATTGCTGCAGGTTTTTCCCACTCTTTGTACTCTACATTGTTCTGTCTTCAAATTTTGTATGGACCCTTTTACCTGCATGAAATTACCCAGCAAGAGTGTTGAGCTTGCAGGTGCATTGCAGAATCCTAAATGTAAACCCAAATTTTGAGCAAGTACTGAGGGTGTCATCTGCTGAAACCTACCAGCACTGGCTGCAGGGTGTCTCCTTATCAGCACTCTCCCTCTGCAGAAGGTTTTTGCAGAAGGGATGAATTATACTTCAGAGCTGGCAGGAAGGAGCTGTGAGAGAGTGGAGCATATGGTGATCCTGTCATGCATTCCTGCATCTCAGCTGGATTCTCACCTAGGAGAGCAATATGCATTTGCCTCTTAGCTGCTGAAAGTGGCTGCAGTAGTTTCTGGGTAGACATAAAATCATAAGATTGGAGGCATAAAACCACAGAACATCCTTCAGCCCATTGATGTGTCCGAGGCAGAATTATGTAGGTCAGTGATGACAAACTTGTTCAGACTGAAGACACTGTTAGATGAAATTGGAAAGATACAAACTTTCCAGACAAATTAAATTTAAATGCTTTTACTATTCATAACTGTCAAAATCTCTTTTACATTACCTCCTTTTCTATTTATAATGAACACCGAATACTGTCAAATCTGCTGCTCCCTACAGCAAACCTGCAAATGGTTGCAAACAGTTATTTACTGCTACTGCCCAGCTGGTGTTTTCCCCTTGCATTTCTACCTTGGACTTGTCTTTCAAATGACTCCTTCCACTTAGTCTTGATTGTTGTGAGTTCCAGTTATATTCTCAGCTATACTGGCAATATAGCTTCCCACCCATGTATGATCTACATATTCAATAAATCTAAATCTCATAACTAATGAGAACCCTAATTTGGGACAAACCCCAGCAGAATTTCACCATTCCTTTGTTTTGACACAGGGCTCATCATAACTGCTTTCAGAATTTGATTCAACTAGCTTTGTATCTTTCTTCTTATATTTTCATTGAGGCCATTCTTTTCTCCTTAAGATTTTACTAGTGCTGAGAATTTGCTGAAGTCAAGCTATGTTTCAGCTGGTTTTCTTCAAACCATATAGTTTTCTAGCCTGTGGGAGAGAGATACTAAATTGATTTGGTATTATTTCTGGTTGATAATATGCCAGCTGTTATTCATTTTTGTGTTCCTCTCTGGGTTTTTAAAAAAAAAATTAAATAGCTCTTCCAGTACTTTTTCATAGGCTGATGTTAAGCTGGCTATTCTGTTATTTCTTGCCTTCTTCTTTTCACATTTCCATTTCTTTGAACTGTGTTTGTCTGTCTCTCCATTCTAATTTCTCAGAGATAACAACTAATGATACCACGATTTCATCAGCCAGCTTTTTAATTGCACTACAGTGAAGGCCAGCTGCTTCAACTGTTTTGAGAATATTCAGATATTGTCTGACCTGTTCCTTCCTTATTAGAGAAAGAGGTCTTACCCTCTGATAATTGCATTAATTATGACTGCCCTATGACATTTTCAGGAATAATTTACAAGAAAATTGATAACTCCTCACTTTTCCTGAATCAGCCTGAAACAACACCATAATACAACAAGTAGCCAACAAGTAGTCAACCAGTCTTTCCTCTTCTGGAAAGATTTATTAATATAATTTAGCTTCCTAGTTAAAGGTTTTCAGATTTGTGTTGCATCTTCTTCTTGCTTTCTCCCTATGCATGTATTCTGCTTTTTGTATTTGACCTTAGTAACTAAACCTACTTTCCACTTTCTTTTTATGTTTGAAATTCACAAAAAGCCCCATGATTTCATCAAGCCCATCTCTTACTGCACCTTAAATCTTTTTTCTGTTATAGTATATTTTGCATAGATGACCTTAATATTATCTCTTTGTGGAATTGACAGTTCACTTTAATTTATTTTTCCTAGGACTGCTTGTTTAGCAGTTCTATGAATTTAGAGAAGCCCACTTTCTAGAAATGCCTCATTTCAGTTTTGTTACAGTCCCTCTTTTTTTTTTTCCGTAAGGATCATGAACTTCCCTCTCTCTCTAGATATTTTCTATTTAGGTGTTATTAACCATTTTCTACACCTTCTGTCAATTGATGTCTCATTGATGTTCTTATATTTAGAAGTCGATAAAATGCATACAAGTTAACCAACAGAGTTGGCCCCTTTGCTATCTTCCTTTTCACAGAGTCAATATTTATATTGAGTCTGACTGAGTTAATTTTCCCATAGCAGCCCTCACAGTGCTGTGTTTTGCAGTGGTATTGGGTTTGTGAGGCTGGATTTTGGTAGGAGGGGAGTTACAGGGGTGGTTTCAGAAACCTCCCCCGTGTCTGGCAGAGACAATGCCACCTGGTTCCAGGACAGACTGGCTGCTGGCCAATCAGGAATGATAGTGGACTCCATGGAGACATATTTAAGAAGGAAAAAAAAAGTTATTGTGAAGATTGAATTGCAGACAGAGAAAAGCAGAGTGAGAATATGTGAAAGGGACAATTCTGCAGACACCAAGGTAAGTGGAGAAGGAAGGAGAGGAGGTACTCCAGGCACCAGAGCTGAAATTCCCCTGCAATCCATGGTGAAGACCATGGAGAAGCAGCTGTGTGTCTGTAGCTCATGGAGATCCATAAGGATGCAGAATCCACCTGCAGCCCATGGAGGACACCTGCCCTGGAGCAGGTGGATGCCTGAAAGCAGAATTTGGGCCCATGAAAGGAGCAGCCTCCACTGGAGATTTCCTGGTAGGACTTGGGCCCTGTTGGGGGACCCACATTGGAGCAGGCTGCCCCTGAGGTTCTCTACCCCCTGGAGGAGTGACCCAGGCTGCAGAAGCTTGCAGAGATCTCTTGCTCATGAAATGGACTTGCATTAGAGGAGTTGATGGAGAACTGTGTCCTGTGGGAGGGATCTCATGGTGGAGCAGGAGAAGGACTCTTCTCCCTGAGGAGTGAGAGAAACAATGTGTGATGAACTGACCATGACTGCCATTCCTTGATTCCCTGTGCCGCTGGGGGAGGAGGAAGAGCTCAGGAAGAAGGGAGGTGTTTGGAACATTTGTTTTACTTCCCATTACCTGCTCTGATTTTATTAGTAATATATTCAATTAATATCCCCAAATTTAGTCCGTTCTGCCCTTGATATTTGCTGAGTGATCTCTTCTGGTCTTTGTCTCAAGTAATGAACTTTTCATTATATTTTCTTTCCTCTGTCCTCTTGTGGAGGGGAGTGATAGAGCAGCTTTGGTGAGTGCTTGGCATCCAGACAGGCTTAACACACTAAAATGGGCTCTACAAATTCACATCTATTTGTAAACCTGGTGGTTTGAATAGCTTCTATTTTTGCTCACAAAATCCATCACTCCCTTCTTCTGGCTCTGGTGGTATATAGTGGATGATTCCATTACAGCAACACCATACTTTCGCCTTTGCCATCGTCCATGATTTTTTTTGCACTTAAGAGATAAAATGTTCTTAAGATATAATATATAGTGCCATCACTACCCCTTCCTTTTTTCCTCTTTGTCTTTGCAGGACAAGTTCCTCCCTCATATAATATAATATTTCAGTTGTCTTGTTATATCAGCTCTCAGCTCTCTCCACCTAAATCCTCAGGCTCCATTTTGTTCTGCTTTACCTGCTCATGGCAGATTTGAACAACCAGGTTCTGTGGCCAGTTTAAGGGACAGAAGAAGCAGCACAAAAAAAAAAAAAAAGATTTCTGCACTGTGAGTACCTCATACTTAATTTCATTCTCCCTGCTAATGACTGTCTTAGGCACTAGGCACAAAACATAGCTGCTGTAATATCATTTCTCTTTAACAGAAGTCTCATACTCTATATGAGTAGTCTCTTTTAGAAGCTGTCTGCTGCACATTTCCAAGCCTTCACCTGCTCACTGTGAGTTAATCTGCTCCTCAGCAATTCTTATATTGCCTAGTCTTGCACGCACATGATTCATTGACATGACTTAAGCTGCGGACTTTATCACTGACCTTGCATGGTCGAACACGTACTTTAATTATTGCTAGTGTTGTGGTCTCTTTGGAGAAGAGTATTGATCACAACCTTAAACAAAGGGTCATATGCAAAACAGCCCTATATCTTAGATTTTGGTCCTTCTATCATATATGTCTGTGTCAATGGCTCCAGGCCAGCTCTTTGCACCTTGTGACATGAACCCCTTGCTTATTCTTGCCTACTAGTACGTATATTTCTTGTAAATGTCCTTTTCTCTCCTTTAGTCAGATCCTATCCTCTCTGGTGGTGATGGTGCTGTATTCTTCGAGTCAGTTGTTTTCCTATGACCCCCAGCTGAAGGAAATTACACATATACACCCCCCACCCCCTTGCAAGCCCTCTAGAGCAATCAGTCTAAAAAATACAAAACTCCAACAAAAACCCAACAAAAAACATGAAACAAGTCCAAGGTTGGGGGACTCAACATGTTTTACAGCATTCATTATCAGAACAATTCACTTCTCTGACTGTCTTGGCCATCATATATAGAAGTTGTTTATTAAGTAAAATAAATATAAAAGAAAATTAAGGGAAGTTCTCCCCTTGTCAAATTTGTAAAAGGTAATCTATGTATGAGTGATATCATCTTCATGTGATGTGATCTCACCAGTTTCCACTGGCATCAGGAAATCCTGTCAATAATGAATTTTATGTTATTACACTTTTATATCCTAATTTAAAGCCAAACTAAGGAATTGAAATATATTAAGCTGCATTGCAAGTGCATGGGTTTTAGTAGTGTAGCCATAAAATGTTCCAACCCCTATGGGTTTTTTTCCCACCATATAGTATAGATTTTCTGAGCATGTGCTGTTTGGTACTATCCTCTTCAGTTTTTCCAGTGATTTAGAAAGGACATACTTTCCTCAGCTCCACAGACACTTCAGCATGAGTGATGCAGAACTCCACTTTATGCCAGAAACTGATTTATTAGAGGATTTAGCCTGGGCAGAAGAGACCTTTGCTACTTCCCCTGTGGGAAAAAGGAAAGTAAGAAAGCTAAAAGGTCTTATGCCTTGCTTTCTTTGCTCAAATTATCCATTGGTAGGCTGTACTGAAACTTGAGATATTTCATATACATACAGATAGTGTACTTGCAGAGAAGTGTGACCTCACAGCCTTAGCAATTTGGAGGACAGCCTGAGTGCATAGAAATCTGAGTTTGCATGCTGAAGTTTTATATTGTAGGAGTGTGAGTGTGGTTAGGGGGTGAAGAAAAGAGGGAAGACACAAGGGAGGGTTTATCCTGGGAATAACTTTGAGCATGTTATGTGTGTTATCATTACTGTGTGTGGGTGAAGGAGAGTTTTGAGTGATTTGTTTATTGGAGTTGTGCCAGCCTCACTTCTTATCTTCACAAAATCTACAATAGGGCTTTTACTGGAGGGCATAGGGAGTGTAAAGTAGGGGACAAAAGGAACAATGTGTTCTAAGGACTCAAATTTAGCCTCTGCATTTTTCTTTCAGTGTCTCCTTTTGCATCTCTTTGATATTCCATGAATGTAAGACTAATGGATGGTTAAAGGTGGAGATGATGGCGTGGGGGATACCCATATTTCACATAAAAACTGGGAGTGACCAACCACTAGCTTGCTTGCACCTGGCTTTAATGAAAGACTCCATAATGGACCCCACAAACCTTTAGTGATTAAAGATTTTATGAACACAGTTCTTTGGTTTTTTTTTTTTTTTAGTTGATTCATCTCTTTATGACAAATATATTTAAAAGATTCTGCTTAACTCCAAGGAGAGCTGTTACTATTCCATTTACTCATGAGAACAAATTGCCACAGGCTTTTTATATACTAAGAGAACAATGGGAGACCTACTGGTATTGCACATCAGATGGTCTGAGCATGTTTTTTATAATCAAAATTTTGAATGCTCTCAGACACATCTTCCACTCCAATGTATATGCTAAAATGTTCTATTTTAAACTCCCCCAGAGATCAATAACATCTCTAATTAGTAATGTAGTATAAGGATATGTGTAATAGGACAGGTGAAACTATCATTATATTTTGTCCCCTTCCTTCTGTCTCTAAGTTTGAGCTTCTGCCATAATATTTAAGTTTTTAATGAAATTGTTATTGAAATATTTTGAAATAAATTTTTAAGTCTTCTGAGAACAAATTGGGTATAAAAGAGACTATATAAATATATAGATGAAACTGTAGTGCTTTTTATTAATTTTCTCCATTAGGACAAAAGCCTCTACTTAAGCCTTTATTTCTGGCTCAAAATTAGATGTATGTCTGCTACTTTAAGTCATGGAATATTTACTGCTAATTAACATTGAGATCATATGGAAGTGACAAATCCTAGTGATTTTTATGAAATCATTCCTCCTACAGTTTAAATAAATAAAAAAAAATTGGAGATGCATTTGGTTTTTCACTTCCTAATGAGATCCAGTAACATCTACTGCCACCTGAAGCTTAAGAGACACCCAGAAAGAAATGTATCTGTTCTATATTCTAAAATACTGTTTCATAAGTGATGGTAGATGATCACATGTAGATGTTAGAACACTTGAATATTGGTTAACCAACATGAGCCCTTTCAGAACAGAATAAACTATTTCATTATAGAATGTATAAAGTGGAACAAGGGGCAGCAATATCAAGTTCCTGTTTCTCAACATGATTTTGCAAGCAAGAATTTAAAAAAGAAAAATTCCCTTGATTTCAGATTTTTTTTCTTGCAAGCATAGCATAGGAAATCTCAAAGAACTCAGCAGAGATTCCACATTTTTTCTCCTCCATGTCCACTTGATAGCTTTACTGAACATTCCGTGCTAAGTGCCATAAACTCATTTTTCTGAATGTATATGAACTTGTCTATTTCATAAAACCGCTTTGCCATCTCAAAGCCATTTGCAGTTCTGAGAGGGTGTCTTCCTCCAAAATGAGGGTAGGGAACAGGAGAATGTGTCTGGGATCCTTGTCCATTATCCCTCTATTTAAAAACCCTCAAGACAACATTAATTAGAAACATCCTCTCGATGGAGATTCCAAAGCTGGTAATGATGCAGAAGCCCGCTCTGCAGAGCAGCGTGAAAGAAATGTCACTCAAGAGTCTTTATGGGAATTTGTAAGATCAGCAGCAGGGACTGTTAGAAGATATGTGGATACCTAGAAGAAAACTTTATATTGTAATGCTTTTAAGCACAAAAGTATGACTCTACCTGCACAATCTTCACAGGACATGCAAGCAGTGTTTCCGTTTTTCTGTTTGTACCAGTAGCTGTGATTTTCTGTCCTCTCCCTGAGTTTTGAGATCTGCTCTGTCTCTTGTCAAGGGCTGTGTTACAATCTGCAGCAGTAAAACTACGTAAATCAACATATGGAAATAGTTTAGTTAACACGCTTTCAACAACAAAAAAGCACCATCTGTGTTACTAAAACCTACTTACATGCTAAAACAATTGCCTCACTTGCTTGTTTCTCTTCTGTTACAAACCATCTTTCAATCTATCTCTACATTTATCTACCTATCTACCCAATCGTAGGGACAGGATTCAGATATTTTTTGTATTAAACAATATCATACAATTTATGAAGATGGAAGCATTTCTATCTGTGGTAATGCTGCACCCAAAATTGCTTACTTCAAATAATATAGGCCCATACTAAATATGCTATTACCCTTTCCTTGTAATTGTGTCAGCTGTTTAAAAACCCAGACCTATAAGTGTTTAACCTCCACTAATTTATTTATATATATGTATATATATGTATGTATATTCTTGAAACAAGGCAACAAGGCAACAGATATTTAATAATGTTATTTATAAACTCAAAATGTAATTTATAAATTAATGTTAGTAACTAGTTCACTTATTATTTTGCAAAAAATTTAGTTTTATTAAAAGGAAGGTTAAAATATTCTCTTCTTATCTCTGTGAGAATGGTCATGAAACTGTCTTACAGTTCTAAAGCAAAGTGTTCAATGATCAAATGAGGTACACAGAGCCATGAAATTGTGTTTATTTATATCTATATCTCAAAGATTACTTTTACTTTTCTGTTTATTTTGGATGCTTTAGTTCTAACTAAATGATAACTTAAAGTTATAATTTAAAGTTGTTTGTTTTTGGGGTTTTTTTGAGTGGGATCTGTGAATTTTATGACATCACATAACTTCAAATGTTAAAACTTTGAAGTATAGGTGTTTGCTTTAATCATTAATTTTTGAAAGCACATTGTCAAGATTAAATAAATTTGACAAAATCTTTAGAGTTGAGAACACAACTCATTAAAAAGATGCTCAGCAATTTTTTCCTTTTCAATGAATTTTGTCCATATACCTTTGCAAGAAAATATTTTTTCTTCTAGTTTGATTTTCTAGGAGAATTGTGAGGCTTTCTGAAGATATAAAGTTTAAATTATCTTCTCAGGGTGTCTAAAAAAATGTTCTTTTCTCTTCTTGCCCTCAGATTTAGCTGTGGCTTTATTACAAGCAAGTCTACTATCAATGAACTCTAAATTCTAGACATTTCTAAAAGAAAAGTATTTTCATTCACCCTTCTTAGCAAACCTGTCTGGTCAGTTCTCAAATTCAGCATGTCTCAGGTGGAAGCAATCTTCCTTCCTCCCAGAATGGCTCACCTGACCTGAAGTGCAGCAGCCCAGGTCCCACAGTCAGTCAGCTTTTCTTATTGCTGCTCAACACATCCTCCTATTACAAAACATAAAAAGCTACTGATATATAGCAAACTGTGTTCTATAAAAGTAATTTTATCGTCCAGAATGGCCACCCAGTTTTGGTTATTCTCATCCTGGTTTGTAGCTGTAGCAAGAATAGAGAACTACTTGACACCAGGCACAAAGGTTGTCCATCCTAGACAGAGAAAAAAAAAGTTGTATTTATATCTGACCTAGTCTTTGCTACCTTCCTGTGAATCCTTACTGCTCCTAAAGTACAGAGGAGCTGTTCCCACAAACCTTGGCTCTGCTCTGGTGATCCTCCTTCCGTTGAAGCCCCATATCCAGAGAGCCATTCCAAATTACCTGGGAGAGACATTCTCTGAGCAGATGGGGAGCCCTGTATTCAGCTGTTACCGTGCCTGCCTCACACCTGGGCTGTGGCCACCACTGCAGAACAGAGTTTGTGTGAGGTGGGTTCCTCAAAGGTCTCCTGAGAAGTACACCTTGGCTGGACTAGGCAGTCTCCAGTAATCCAATTAGTTATCTGTTTCTGAATAAGGATGGCAACAAGGCATTCAGAGAGCAAAATCAATAAGCAGAGTTTTAGACTGGGTTAATATCCACGTCATCTTTATGTGTTCTCTCCCACTCAGATGCTCTGGGGTTTGACTTGAGGGGGGAGAAGCGTTTGTTACAGCATGGATCAGTGGTAAAATGTGGGCCATGAGGTAGTGAGCCAGGTCTTGTTTTCATTCTAGCGCTTGTTCATTCCAAAGTGGGGGCTTAGGGATATTGAGCAATCATGGCTGTCTGCAGCATGACTCTGAAGAGACTGTGTGTGGCTGTCTCTGCTCCACTCTTATCACCTCCAAAATTCAAGGAGGCACGTCTGTCTGTGTGCTCAGGCCACTGAGCCTGGACCTTATCAATTTAATGCATAGGAATACACACATCCTTCTCACTCACTTGCTTTTGCTCCCATAGCCAGGCTATCAGCAGAGCCATTGAATACATGATTCCTGTGCAACCTGCAAGTTAATGCCTGTGGAGGAAGAAATCTGATAAAAGCTCCAAAATGTGGTCTATTAACTACATAGAATTCATTGCTTTACGATAACCATCTTTTGACCTCAGTTTCCCAACTCAGTGTGAAGTCAATTCAGAATTTAAAACAATACTATTTTAATTTTAAAAATGTAATACTTTTTTCATAAACATAAATATGTAGTAGAAATATATATTAACATATTTTCAGATAGAAGGAAAATAACTTTAATTAGAAGTTTAGTCTTAGCAGGATATTTAACAGGTCTCTGCAATCTCAGCAATTCTATTTATATAAGGAACATATGTACGTATGTGTAGTTATTATATATATTCCACTGCTGAGTTTGTGACAGCAGTGAATATAATAAATATCACAATTTTTAAGGTATTGAGAGAATATTTCTATCATTAAGCTTCTGAAGAATACACACATACATCCTTAAATCTTTCATGACACAGTATTCCTCAAGCATTCTATATTTAACTTTTCGACAAGATTCAACCCTTCTGTAACATTTATGATTTCTTGAAAAGTCACACTTCTTTTGTGAGAAAGTGACTGAATCAGATGAATTTTTTCTTTTCTGAAATCAAGACATGAAGTCAGCTATTTGGATGATAATATGTAATATTGACTGTAAATTCCTTACATCTTTCTCCTGTGACATTGCATATCCTTAATTTAGTAGTTGCACTTATTAATAGTATTTTTAGTGTTTCCCTTTTTTGAAAAAATAGCAATATACATTTCAGTGCATTCAATATTTTATGGTTTCCATTTTTTTAAATTTATAACAAACAGGCTGCTTAATGAAATACTAATCCCTGAAAATGTTTCTCTAGTGTCTCCAATTTTGTCATGCATAAGGAATCCAAAGCTGCAGATGAGAAATCCTAAAATGTAGTTCTAATAGCTGGAAAATATTTTAGGATCCTTTCATCTGGAAAGTACAGAACCATTCTACATTTCCATATAAGCATGACAAAATGCGATATAATTCTCCAAATTTTTGGCATTTGAAGCAAGGAGAAGAAAACTGTTTTCCTCTGTCTTCAGACCAATTGATGTTACAGCTACAGCATATTCTCCTTTACTAGGCATCCTAAGGAACTTTTTATACATTGCATTGCTCTTGGGAAGATAAGCTGACTGTCCCACCCAGTAGTCCTGTAAGGAATGGCTAGCAAAATATGATTTCAAACTATTACTTGAGATCTCAGCAACCACAGAAAAAAAATCTATTTTCTCTGTCTAGGGGATATGTGGTGTCTCATAACGTTTGGTGGAGGACACTTGGAGAAACAGTTTAATTGCTGGGAGACAAGGAGCTGTAGGATCTGTGTGCACCCAAAGGTCATGAAGGCCATGAAGTGGAAGCAAAAAGAATAATAAAGCAGATTGTGCTCTTAGTTGGAAACTCTTCACTAACAAATAAATCTGTGCTAATATTTGGAAAGTTGATATTTTGAGATAGATTACCTTGTTCTGGAAAAAGTTAGTGTGAACAGTTGAAGTTAAGCATGTTCCTCCTTTTGAAGCAACTCCCGCCCTGTTCCTTCACAGAATATGGTATTTCAAAACTATTTGTTGAATATAAATATAGAGCTTGGAAGAATTCTGAGTAGGGGCAATGTTTTTCATCTCTTTAGATATATGATAGGAATATCATCGGGAATGATGACATGCTTATATGAAGCTTTTAAAACAACACATTCTACAAAAATACTTCACGATTTGAGAGGAAGTCATCAGCTCAATTAAGTAATAGAGATTAAGAAGGAGTACTTTTCAATTGCTTTTGGAACTAACATTTTTTTTATTCTAAGAACCCTGTAAAGAGGTTCCTTCCCTCTCCTCCCTTTATCCTTGCTTCACATGGCTTCATCTGCCTTTGGGATTATCATCAGCAGTGAAATGCTGAATTGTATCATCATGATTACAGCTGCTGACACGAATACAACTGCTAACAGTGCAACCACTGATGGAGTCTGGTGAGCTGGGATCATAACAGTATAGTCCACAGCTGGGATCATAACAGTATAGTGAGTTTACTGTTAATACAGCTGAAGAGAGGGGAAAGAATACCATTTCCCAAATAGTAAATCTTTTGGAAAAGGCAACATTACAGTTTCCGAATTGTAGATCTAGATAAACAAAGCAATACAGGCCAGATTGTACTTTGAATATAGAAGTTTTGAGTTGGAATGGAAATGGTGAGGAAAAAAAAAAAAGAGGTAGTAGGTGATGGAATGGCTCAGGAACATTGTCTGCGAAAATACACAATCACCATATATTTAGAAGCCAGATAAATGTTTGCTTTCTTTGTCCTGTTTACCATCCTGATGCTAACCAGAATGAAGCTACAAATCCTCTGCTGCCAGGAGCTTCTGGCCTTACTATGACTGGCTATACAACACTGTGAGTACACACCCCTCATGAAAATGTCCCTGAGGTTAAAACTTTCATATTGTTATTTTCAGTTTTCTCTGCTCTAGTTGGTGACTCATGGCTAATGCTTATCAAATGTCAGTAAAATATCATTAACATTCAGTTAAATGAATTTCATGTAAGCTCATGGCAGACTATTTTGCTAAAGTGGACACTATAGTCCTGAGACATTTTTCACATGGAATGGAGAAGGAAAAAAGGTTCATTGAATCAACCAGAGATTTGTTGCTCTTTTTTAGTTATCAAGCATTCTGGGGTTGGAATGCACAATTGGTTTACAGCCATTTTTACTCCAAGTGCTTAGGATGTTTTACTTTGTCTTTACTGCAAGTCATTCCATAAATGTGGTTTTCATATGTTCCTTAAATTCACTTCTTATTGGATTTTTTCACAACTACCTGGGATGTTCCTTGAAGTGGCATTAAATTCACATCTAAATCTCTCTCTCTGAATTGATAGCAAGAACTTGGAGCACTGAACTGTAGAACAGACTAATTTACTGAATTTACTGTTTTACTGCATTTTTAGTTTTCTGATATCAAACATAAAAGCTTAGTGACTTGCTAGAGATCAAATTCAGTGCATTCTCTGAGAAGTGTGATTATGGGAGTGGATAGCATCAAAGACAGCACACTGTCTTTGAAATGACAGAAAACTTTGCTTTGATTTAATCTTTAAACAGTATTATTTTCCAGAAAAGACCCATCAGTCCACTTCTCTGACAAGTTTTATTATTAGAATATTTGGTTGTTGTTTTATTTTAGCTCCTGGGAGAGCAGGGAAGAGGGCTTCATGAATTTGAAGTAAAACAGAATACATGCTTGTGAAACTCACACTTTCAAAAGCAATGATATATATAAATATTTGTTATGTTAATCTACAAAATTACTTTTATTATTTGACCCATATGGCTATGTGGATACCAGTGCATATAATTCAATCATGTTTCCCAGTGTTACAAAAAAATGCAGCCTTAGAACTTAAACACATTTTTCTCTTGTGTCAAAGGTGAATCATTTCCTTATGTCTGAGATATCAGGATATGAAGGAAGATTACTTTCACAGACAAACAAGAGACAGCTGCCCTTGATAAACGTAAGATTTATTCTTAAGATTCTTTTCAAAGGATCCATTTATGTCCAAATTTTCATAATGAAACAGAGCTTTTCAAAACTGTAAGATAGGCAAAGCAAGGCAAGAATATAATCTTTCTGCTCTCACTTTTGGTGGACTGAAATATGCTCATCATGAAGTGAATTCAGTTACCCGTAATAATGCAGAAAAATGTAATACAGAGTTTACAAAAGGAAAATTAAGTTTCTCAGTTTAGGAGTACATTATCTACCTGCTGAATAAGCACTAAAGGTATATGTATACACAAATTCAGTTTTACAGAAACTTAATTGACATTTTTAGGGTGATAATTATCCTGCAAGAATTTTGGTCAAGTGGTCACAAGAAATCTGTGTCAGATTTATTTATGTAGATGTGTAACATATAGCAGGAGTCCATATCTTCTAAGTCATAGAGAATGAAATGGAAGATTTGCATGTTTTGTCTGGTTACTCAATGATATTTGAATTCAGTCCTTACATCTCAAGAGCACACTGTGATGAGAATGATCTGGAACCAGAGCTGAATGATTTATGTCTCTTTTGAGCTTTTACATGAGAATAATGAAAGTTTGAGGAGTTGAAAAATTATCATAATAGAAATATTGTGCCGTACAATGTCTGGGTATTAATTTATTTTCTAGCTGCACGTGATTAGCCTGTTGTGGGTTTATCTCTAACCATGTAACAATTTATATCTAGAGCAACTGTAACTATGTGTAATTCAATCTGCATGGGTTTTGTGAACATGAATATCAAATAAACTTTTAAAATTATCTTCTGTTTACCAGGTTCTGCTCTTTTCTGACAACCCAACACTGTCTCTGGGTTTGGGATGTCTGCACATTTTCCCCAAGTTTATTATGGCTGTGTTCTGTGGAGCTCACAAATGAAAATGTGACTGTACTGACATGCACCTTTGTGTTATTCTAAACTTTAAACTACTTTATTTATTCTACCTACCTTTCATTTCATTATCATTGTCAAAGGCCATTCATGACTATTTTATTGCCTGGAAGAAGCCACTTTAGCTAAATACCCTAACATTCCTATCAATGGTTAAGATTACTAAAGGCATTTGTGTGCTGTACCATCCTCATCACTACTGATGATTTTTTTCAGTACTCATTACCACAATGGGACAACTGACTGCCTTATTAATGTTCTTTTCATGTTATTTCTTACATCTTTATCATTCTAAAATTAATAACATCTTTTAAATATACCTTTGGTTAAAATTATACTTTAATTATAAACCAAAAAAACCTCCTCTTTAGTCATATCTGTTTCACTATGTGGGAATATTCAAGAGATTTTGCTCTTAAAGAATTCATGAGATGAGAAAGAATATAGTGAAAAGTAAAAATAGTTCTAAATATGCTTAGTTAAAAATGTAGGAAATGGAGAGTAGAAATAAAGGGGTAGTTTTCATAGAGGAGAGAATGAAGTCCCACACGGATCTGTTCTGTGTATGTGCCCTTCTAAATGAGGAAAAAGAAAAGTTAGTTAAATATTTTTGCTAGAAATATCAAGTTATCAAAGTAATGAATTGAGGTGTTATCAAAATTTGCAGAAGACATACAAATTTCAATAAGTCAAAAACTGCAATTAAAAAAATTGAATAAGTTTATACGTAAAAAAAATGAACAAAACCATCAAAATTATGTACACAATGGGCTCAGATCTGGTCTATAATTAAATAATTAAATACTAGATTTATAATGGTTCCATTAAAAATTAGCAAAATAAAAGATACAGATCATAATGAAAAATCAGTAAGAATTACAAAAACAGCAAACAACCCCAGAATAGTAAACATTGCAATTTCACAGGGTACATGCATCATTACATGCACATCTTGCATACTTTGTACAGTTTTCACCCTGCATCTCAAAAATGTAGGTGTGAGAATTGAAAAAGTTTGGAAAAGGAAAATAAGAAAAACAGCAAAAAACTGATGACTGGATATGGGTTCTATTTAGATTTCCTGGATGTCCTATTTTAGAATGAAAAAGAAATAATCAGTGAAGAATTTAACATATTTATCAAAAACAAAGTAACATGGAGAAAAGGCTAAGGAAAGGATTGCTCTTTGTGCCCTAAACTACTCGAGTTAGGGAGGCATCAAGGGAATTCAGTAAAGCACAGTTTAAAGCAAATCAAAATTAAGAATGAGGTACCTTTTCACATTAACTGAAGGGCATGACATATATTAATAAGTTAGTATGGGTTGAAAAAGTGACCTAATATTTTATGGAAGAACTATTCTTTGGCATCTACCTTGGGTCTCTAATTCACTGGGAAAAAGCTCTGGGAACTTGTCCAGTTCTTTTGATCTTCCATATGCATCCTTCACCAGTCATCTGTACGACGTACTTTGGGTTTGGTGTGATATCAAAATGTTCCAATAATTTTCTCAAACATTTATGGGATATAGTTAAGCATTCATCCCAGTTTAAAATAAAGTGCAGAAAGGAAGACCTTTGGGCAAGGTCTCCCAGATAAGATCTGGAAAAAAGAATCACCTGATGTCCACCTGCACTCGTATTGTTGCACATTACCGGTATTTCACCCTTCATATGGCCTCAGACATACTTCCTCCTCTTACCTTCAAAGTTTAATATTAAGTTATTCATGTTTTTCCTGTGGGCATGTTGGCTCTGCAGACTGTAGCATATCTTACACATAATAAGGAATGGTTTAGCCAAGGCACCAAAGAACTCATTATTGCCTGTTCTGCTTTTCACATGGGCTGGACTGGACCTGTGGTTGGAAGTCTGTGTTGCCTCAGCACTCCTGCTTCTGTGTCAGCTAGCAGACTTGAAGGTGCTTAGCAGCACCCCTGCATCACTGGCAGCAGCACAGATGTAACGTGTGTGTTTAATTTTCTTTAAACCTTCTATCTCAACCCCAAAAGAACCAGCTTTAACTTCACTGGTTTGCTTGTCTTGAGCATCTATGGGCTCTGAGAAGGAAATTGGCTGTATCTCTGGGACTCCAGTTTCGAGCTGCAGCCATGGCTACACCCGCTGTTTGGACCTAGGGAGCAATAAACCTGTGTTTTGGAGTCAAACCAATGGAACTCTAGCCTGTGTTTTCAGAAATTGCTCAGAGCTGATGAAGTTAGATTAATTTGAATTCAAAGCTTTTCATCTTTTTTTTTTGTAATATCTCTCAAATTTTCCTGTGAAAGCAAGAAAAGTATTAGAAGAGAGCAGAAAATGACCACCTGCAGTTTTTCTTCATTTTATGAAGTACTTGAAAGAAGTAACTCCTCTGTGGGGAAGTTGAAATGACCCTGCTAGCAGCAGGAGGGAGCTTGAGGGCAAAAGATCCAGTGACTATTTTGACTACAAATTTCACTGCATCCACTGGGTTATCCACCTCTGTTGGCCATATTAAGAGAATAAGTTTTTTGAACAGAAGTATTATTGGTTTAGAGTTCCAATACACTGAATTTTCAGACTAGGTTTGAAAAACCAGAATACCATGCTGTCCCTTTATCCTCTTTAAAGAAGTTAGTTCCTATATGGGTTGTCAGATCTCACAACATGTAACACTGGTTCTGTGGCTGAGTAAGGGTTTCTACTTTCTACAGGGTGCATCCTGTACCTCCTGAGAAGTTAAATATGATCCATATTCATAACTCAGATTGCTTTTTTTCATTGTTTACCACTCTAAGGATGAGCAAAAATAACAAAAACCAATTCCTCTCCTCACATGGTTTATTCTCCAATCCAGTCTGATTTGCAAGTTCTTGCTACACACTTAATTTTATTGAAAAAAAAATACATAAAAGACATATATAAAGAATTCAGCCTGGTTTAGCAGCAAAGAAAGTTTCCAAGCTGGTGTTTAGTTGTTGGGGGTTTTTTTGTAAATACATTTAAATGATAAAATATTCAGTGAGTGACATAATGAAAAAATTTTCAATATGGTATTGATATTTCAATATTTCAATCACTCTATTGATACTTCATTCCTCCCCCAAATATCCTTTAATGAAATGGTGATAGAAAATATCTGCTATATTAAATTATTGGCACCAATTCACTGCCAGTACCATGTTTGTAGGTTTACTGCTGTTATTTTTGTTATCCAATCTACATTGTAATTACTATGTAACAAGAAAACAGTTTGAAGAATTTCCTATAACATAATTACTATAATTGTCAGCAGTTTCTTTGTGATATATTCTAATTTATTGTCATTATTTCTAGCTATACACTCTTCAGCTATAAAATACACATTTAATCAAAGTTAATAATTTCTTTCACTCTACAGTGATTGCAAATGTAAAATATTTGCAGTCTGTTATCATACTCTTCATTAACATATTGCTTGGCTTCAGGCTATTCAGCCTATTAGTTCTGTGCTGTAGATTCCTCACTGCCTCTAGAAAAATCCTTATTCATTTTGAGTGAAGATGCCAGAATGTGGCCTTTTAAATCTTTCTTGTGCTATATTTTAATGTCAAATAACCAGTTTAGCAAATTGGATTGCCACAATATACAATATAAATAACATTCTTGCTTGGGCTGAATGGTGACCGCAAATCTTGTCATGCCTTAGAATGTTTTGCTCTTTGACAGATTTAAAGAATCAATTTACCTGTAACTGGAAACAGCTTACACTTCTGTTTATTCTCTTCTGCATGTGCCTGATCAATAGGTCTGCAGTGAAGGGGGCATGATGAATGGCTGTAAAAGGCTGCTGCTCATACACAGCTCAGAACAGTAACTCTCAGCTCCAATGTACATCTTTGGTGATTTTTTCAATATACAATGTACATGGCATTTCAGTTTTTGCTTTTCAGTAGCAAAGAAACCACATGGGAACAGTAAATGGCATTCTAGAAACATGGGAATGGCAGGGAATGACATTGCCATCACTGATCATCCTTGAGTTCCAGTAGACTCTGAAAAAACCAAAATTTTTCAGACCACTATTTCAGCTTCATATTTACAAAACACTTAATGCTAGAAGATTATCCTAAGGGTGCAGTTGAGGTATATCTAAATTTTAGTTTCTGCAGATGCCATGCAGGAAAATTTAGTCCATTTGAAGCATTATTTTTTTCTCATTCTTAAATCATTCTAGTTGAATGATAGGAGGAAATAGATGTCAGTGTTTTATATGAAATGGAAAGAGTTCTGGAAATGTATTCTATGCTAATGGTTTACTGTGTTATGTCATTGTCCATATTATGTTATGCCAGTGTCCATAGGGAAAAAAAAAGTTGTCATGAAGGTTATCACAATTGTCCTTCTGTGGTAGATGATTACAGTGTAGAAAATCTCATTGCTAGGCTATGTCTATTAGCTCAGGCAAAAGGCCAGCACTGTCCTCATCCTCCCAGAGGTTCTCACAGGGTGGACTTGCACAGCTGTCTCACAGAGTGGATTTTCAAAGGTGTTTTTACTCTCCTTGAAAGAGCTATTAAACATTTACATTTTGAAGAGATGGTGTTGCAGTGTTAGACAGGCATGGCAGTGTGCAGAACCTCCTCCTTGTCTTTCCTCATGTATACAGTATATATCTGTTCCTTTGTTCAAAACCCTCCTTGGTTTAATCTTCATTGGCATAAAGATCTGTTTGGACATCATCAACAAACACCAACTTGAGTAATGACAATTTTGACAAAAGCTAATAGGAACTGCAAGTGCTTTATAAATGAGGCCAATGTCAGAATTGATATATAACTGTAGCCATCCAGGAGGAAAATAGTACAGACTTGTAATTTTTAATAGATGTTTTTTCCTACATTTAAAATAATGGATTTAAAGCCAAGAATTCCCACAGGATTTAGGTTGCCAAAGCACTGCTATTTAGCTGGTGGTATTTACTCTAATGGTTTCACTCTGCTTGGAATGCTCTTTCTTCGTGGCCCTTTTGCTTGCAGAGCTTTGTATGCTTGTTTTCTCCCTGTTAAAATACATCACTGATTCTATAGATCTTTGAAGAATCTGGTATGTCACCTTCTACTTTAAAAAACTTGCTTCCTAATAAGAAGAGTAAGAATCCTCGTTACGCTTTCCTCATGTGAATTTTTGCTTATAATAAGGAGTTATACCAACTAGGGTCCACAGGAGGCATTGAAAAAACAGGGAAATTGCTTCCGATTTCTCCACAAGTAACAAGAGATTTCAGAGTTATTTGTGGACAGTGCACAGTTACCTTCAGTGTAAATGAAAAGCCACTATTCTTACTCTAGTCTTTTGAAGGGAATTGTCCTTTCTTAAACTGAACAAAATCAGGCTCAGAAACAAGCATAAATGCTGTGACTAGGACTAAGAAACAGCCTTGATGTATGATCCCATGCAAACATTTACTTTTTCTGTCTATGCTTTTTTACTCACAATAGAACTGCTTCTTTCTTAGTTTCTTTACTGTCTCGCACTTTTCCTAGTTATTGCAGTTCTGGGCTGCTTTCAAAATCTATAAGATCTGTGCTGTAATATTCTTCTTTAAACCCACTTTTAGATATTTTCTAGTAAGAAAATAACCGTTGGTCAATTTTTTTTTAATTACTTCAGAAAATATCCTGTGAAAACAGGTAGAAGGTTTAGGATGAGGGATTTGGTATCCAGATGATGTTGGTTTTGAATTATCCATGGGCAGTTTGATTCACTAAATAATTCACTAGCCATGCTGTACAATGACATTAAAAAATCAGGAACTCCTTGTACTATTATTCTGACAAGTTTCTTACAGATAACTTTCAGTGCTTGAAGACACCATGCGAATACTTCTTTTCTTTTTCAAACCAAATAATATATATATATATTCATGTTCTTTCTTAGTATATTTATTAGAACTTAAATTTTAAATTTTTGAATTTTAATTTGCACTGTAGCACATACCTAAAAATTACTTTTTCCTCATGAGTTGATGAAATGTATTTTGGCTCACATTATCTACATTTAGAAACATTGCTTTAATTATAGGGTTCTTAGCTGGGGAAACCAACTGAAGCTCAGCAAGCTAGATTTTCTCACTGGGATCTTTTCATTCTTGTGAATCTGCAAAAACAAAGTAGAATTCTGTCAGAGACTGGATTAGATCAATGTCTCCAGATTCAATCCTTAAATTTCCCTTTTCCTCCCCTATCAATCCCTTAGAATTGTATACACTTCAGTAAAATTAAGAAAGTAAAATCAAAGAAATATCCTGGTGGTGAAAACAATGTTTTGATGGTCATGGTTTCATTATTTGGGAGATGGCTTTGTTTTTTTTTCTTAGCAAAACATACATGAACTACTCCTAGGGAGGAGGAACAGAAAACATGGAGACCACAAATCAAGTCTACGCTTTCTGCTGTGTTTTTGGTTGGAGGAGATGATGCATGACTGAAACTTCTATAATGGGCCAGGTTTAGCATGACTTACAACAAGCTAATAAATACTTTGTTATTTATTAGACAACAAGATTAGTGCTAGATTACCTGATCAGAAATGTCTATCTCAGCAGAAACAACCTTTGGGAAATTTAGCTTCAGGTGATGCAGTAGGAACTGTTGGATGCTGCAGCTGTATAACCTATCTATGAACATTGCATGTTTGTAACTGTGGTCCTGCCAGAATCACTTTGGTAACTCAAGTATTGCTCTCAAGAATAAAGGTGTGCAACCTAGATGTCCTGGTTATTGAAATTTTACTTAAACTTTCCTTGTTCTGTGAGGTATGTCTAGAATGATCCATCATCTTTTTGCTCCTTGCTCCTTTTGGAGATATTCCAAATGTAAACTTTTATTTCAAGGATGAATGTCTAGGCTGGTGAATTATAGAAAACATGGCATGCATCCCACTGCTGTCTGTCTGCAATCTGAATAAATTTGGAATCCCAGTTAAGAGCCTGGGAACATGTGAGGCAACTGTGGGATAGATTCTGTGACATTTTGCTTAATTATAAACTGCAAGCCATAGTGCAAGCTAAAGGCACGTAGAAATCTGTGTCTCTTTTGCAGAAGGACCTGGAGGTGAAAAGGTTTGGGCAAGGTCTTATAAAATTTTCACAGTTAATCAACCACATAGAAGGTGGGGTTCTAAGACAGCAGAGTCATGGGGTAGGCCTTGAATGATTCATATTTTTCAAGTAACAAACTTTTTTTATTCAAGAACAAACCACTTTGATGTTTTCAACTGTAACAATAATTTAAAAAAATAGTAAAATTTGTGGATTCCCCTATAAAAGTTTTATCCTTACTGCTGACTGAATAAATGTTGGAGATCTGGCCTCTTGTAATTCTAAATTTATTGAGTTTTTGCTTTCCTTCAGGCAAAAAATGAAGATCAAGACCTCACAGGGAACCTTGTAGTAACCATCTGAGGACTTCTGAAGGTTTTGTTCATTATCCAGTTTGCTTATTTGGTACACTGCTCTCTACAGGTCTAGCTCAAACTCATTGGACAGTATCACTCAGTGGAGTATATTAACTTATGAACTATAATGTCACATTGAGTTATGTCATATATGACAAAACATGACCCTAAAAAAATATGATGGATAGTGATGAGCAGAAAAGGACGTTTCAAAAACTTCTGTCAAAGTAAACTTTTTAAATTATTATTTTTAAAGCTGGCCTTGCAAAGAGCCTTATTTAAAAAATAAGATTTTATTAGGGAGCTGGGATTTGCCCACAGTGTAATCAGATACAAGTCATTAGTGAAAAAGCAAATATTTCCCATCATGTAATATATTCCATCCACAAAAGGTAGAACTTGTATGGCTACACGTGTCCAGCTGCAGTGTCTGCTAGAGGAAACCAACTTCCTTAGTCAGATGTGTGAGGTTTTTTACAAATCTGGAGAGATTATGCTAGATATATATCATATGCTCCCTCTAGCTGAGATTGTTTTATACATATACATGTATGCTTTCTCTTAAATTCCCTTCTTCAAATTGATGGCTCCCTAGTGGGCTTTTTAACACTTATGTGGTGTTTATCATCTTTAAAAGATCTTTTAAATGTATGTGATTGTACTTAGCTTCATGAGGTGAGAGTGAACCGAATGGACAACAGATCTGTCAATGCTGTTTAAGGTTAGTTTTACAGGTCTCAATTTTTGATTATGCAGTGAAACTTCCTGCATGTTAACATCTGATATAAATCCCATGACACGTGTTTCAGGGTCATGCTGCTGGATGATATAAGTGCTGTGCATGGAATCAATGGCTCTGAGAGAAGAAATGCTTGTGGCTGCGCAGTTATTGCTCAGAGTGCCAAAGACTGAAAGGTGATTCATGTTGCTATGAGTGAGTTAAAATGTATTTATTATTATAAAAATTGCCTTTCTGTAGTTCACTCTTCAGCTCTTGCCTCCTCAAGGCATTGTTTGACTTCCATATAATACCAATCCACTGATTTAATAATTTGTTTTTTCTGTTGTCAAGTAGGTTCCACTTCCTATCTAGTTTGTCTCTACATCAGATACACTTCAGAAAATGAAATTATTGTAAGAAGATTTAATTGCCTTGGAAAAAAAGTCTATGGCTTAAGATATTTAGCATATTCTGTAAGTCTGAGTCTTTTTTGTGACTTAAACATTTATGTTGGTCTTTGCTATCAATAACTGATGAAAGCTAAGTTAAGGGTCAATGCAGTGTGCTGGTTTTTGTTGCCTCCTTCTTAAACAAGCATTGTGATTTAGCATTTAGTAACAGGAAAAAAGCTGCTTTCCTCTTAAAAAATTATGAATTTGTCTTTCAGAATTAGAAATGTTATATTTGACTTTAGTAAGTTTTGGACCATATTAAAAAACCCCTAAAAATATGTAGTTCACATAACTTTTAAAGGGAGGTAGGGATTGTGTTTTCAGATGTCATGGGTTTTAATATGAAGGGAGAATATTTCTTCAAAGCTTGGAGTTTCCAGTATCCCAAAACTAGTAATGTCCTCTGATGTTTTAGAATACAGTCTCTATGCTGTGGGTATATGTTCCTCCTTGAAGGGAGGTCAAAAATCCCCACATAACTTGATTGACATCTGTAGTGAAATTGGCATTGCTCATTCTAGTTCTGGGGTTAAAAAATATGAGTTTTGGGAAGCAAATGTGTATTTTGGGCTTTGGGCTTAAATATCCTCAAAGGAATTCTCACTATTTGAATCTGAAATAATTTGTCAAATTAGCACATGACTGACATTGGATGAAACGAATTCTGACATTCTGCAATGTGGAGTACAACAGAGTCATTGAATTGAATTACTACTGCTAGGTGAGGCATGAAAAGGCTTGAGCAGCATTGCATGAGTGTGAAGTTGCAAACCCAATAGTAGAACATGAAGGAATTGATTCAAGGGGTCTTTTTTAATAACAGAAAATGGATTTAATTGTCATAAATTATAGCAAATTTTATGAAGTATTGTTCTCATATGTGCATTTAAAAAAATCCAAAAGCCTATGAAAATTATAAAGGCTGGTTTTAATCAACTCTTTCCTCTTTTAGAGTACAAATACAGCACCAGTTCACCTTACACAGAAAAATAATTTAGGCGTCCTTTGTTTTAGAGTTTGTTATACCAGATCTGACGCTTGTACTAGCAGATTCAGTACTCAAGAAAAATGAATGCTTTAACATGACTTCCATGGACTATAAATAGTAGAAATTTTCTTTAGTTTTTTTTTTGAGGAATGCATGTCAATAGTGCCCTTCCATGCCTTTTTAATCTGACCAACTATGGAGATTTGAAATGTTCCTCTTTTTTTTCTGGAGAGACATGGTTGATAAACAATGGCTACTGCATTGAGAGTCATCATGTAGTAATCAAATCACTTTCCCTATGCACTCTGTGTTGATATGCTAAAACATTAAACAGGTTTTGGCCACAGGGGATTAAATATGTTGAAGAATTCAGGCTCAATAGCAAATAAAAAACAGAAGAATTGACAACAAACACTAATGCTTCCCAGGGTGGGCAGAAGTAAGTTGTGGCTCTTTTGGCCTTGGGGAGATGGGTTGTTTCCACTGCAGGAGATGCATGCAAGTTCTGATACTTCTCTCTGGCTTAATCTGAGATAAGAAGTTTTGAATCTAATAAATATAAATATATTTCCCAAACACCTGGAAGAGGGGCCAAATTTCTGGCAAACTCAAAGAAAAAAACCCATGACTAAGGCTCTTCTTTCAATCCAATAATGGCTCTGACAGTCTCCTGTAAATAGTAGAATTGAGTCTCTTCTCACACTATAGTATTACCTCCAGACCACTACACTTGATACCAAAACAGGTGGTCAGGTTTACATCTTCCACTTAATTTGTGATTTGTCTGTCAGATGGCAAAACACATCACTGGCTCTGTGAAGGGGTTTAAGATCATCTGGACCCATAGTACTGAACACTGAAAGCTGTTCTGGGCTAAGTGCAGGTTTTTATCCAAGTGAATGATGTCTTTAAGCAAGGTGTGCCACAAAACCAGGTCCATAAGCATGGATTACAGGCAAGGGAGATTGCAAGTTTAGCTAAGTTTTACTGTCTTAAGTTAAACAAGCATAAGAATTTAAATACACATATTAAAAGTCAAATCCATAATGTATTAAAAATTAAATCTAGATTAAACTCAGGCACAGGTCCTGCAGCAATCATCATTACCCTAGTATAAAAGTATATATTTAACCTCATCTCCAGATTTAAAAAACTTCTTGCAACAAAGCTGAAACTTCAGATGACACATTACCTTTTCAAGCTCAAATGAAGAAGTTTGGCTGCCAAAAAAAGAATAATTACTTTAAGTATTAGTCTTCCTGAAATCTGGCCTTAAGAATGTGTATTGTACAAGTTTAAGTCTGTCCTTCAGTGATACCAAACAATAAATTGTCTTGAAACTACACACCGGTGAAATTGAGAAGGATTGTTTATCTTGTAGGTAACCAGCATATATATGCTCTGGAGGCAAGCATCTGGTAATATTTTCAAAATCACTAATTTGTTATAAATTTTATACAAAATGCTACCTTTGAGTGAATGTGTTAGCTGTTATACTGTAACGACCAAAAATTGAAGAGATGGGTGAAAACATTTTATTCACACTGATGAATAGTTACTTACATAAATAACTGCATTAGAAATCAAAATAGATGTCTAAATGCATAAAGTATCTTGTGATGCCTGCATACATTATTAGCTGATAAATATTCTGAAATTTTTTCACGACCCTCAATTTCAAAAAAATGAGATTGGATGGCATCTTTTCCCTTTTTAAGTCATCCATTTTTTGTGTGTTTGTTTGACAAGATTACATCAGTGCTGAGTAAATGTTTAATTTAGGTGTCCTGCTTAGTGTTGTAATCTTTCTGGTCCATTTGGTCCTGAATGTTTCATGTATGTACTCCAGTTCCTCACACAGGTCTCTAGTGAGTGTAAAAACGGAAACACATTGAAAGTGCATGCTCTTTAAAGAACTAAATATGCAGCTAACACAGAAAAAAATCCATATTTGACTGAATTGTGAAAGGCACTGTGCTGAAAGTTTAATGTGTTTATCATGCATCATCCAAAATAAATTGTCCTACTTTAATGCTGGTTTCTTAAAATATGCATTAGGAGTTTTAGGGATTAAATGGACATTGTCAGATAGGTAGCCATCCAGTATTTTACTCATTTCTTTCTTTCTTTTTCTTTTTTTTTTTTTTTTTTTTTTTTTAGATTCAAGTGCTCTTTTGGAGAGGTTTTTGTTGGAGAATATTATATTATTTCATTTTTATTTGGTTTTTTTTTTATTGGTGAATATAATTTTATTTATTGGAAAGATTTTTTCACTACAGTTACTACATGAGTTAATTGCCTACTAAGTTAATTGCCCTTATAAACCTACTGCATGCTGCTCTGAGGAAAATTGTTAAATATATAGGGCAGATACAGTATGAGTTGAATCATCAGCCTGAAGAGATTACCAGTCAAAAGCCTGTCCTATAATTCTTTACCAGCAAGAGTTAACTGAGACAAGAGAAGTAGTGATCATGTATTACTGATAAAAGCCTTCAGAAAATTACTGTTTCCTTTTCCACACCTATGTAGGTGCTGCTTCTTCAGACTACAAACTAGCCAAATTAGACTTGCAAGAATGTTAAATCCATAACAAAAAATTCTGCAAGTTTTATTTAAGACATATAGACTTGCAGCTATTGTTCCTTGTTACAGGTGTGCTGCAGACACAGAAGGGTTATTCAATTCTAGAACAGATCTGGTTAGAAGAGGGACAATTACATTTCCATTTTACTTTTTTTCATAAATCCACTGTGCCTGAACTGATCAACATGTCCTACAATTGCCATGGAAAATCACAGCCTAAAAAATTGCACCTTATTCCTTAGTACTTTCCTCATATCACCTGGAAATTCTCCTGCTGGATTTCATTTGAAATTTGACTACTATTGGTGTGCAAAATTACTGCCCACTCTCTGAAGGGAATTAGGCAAAGTTAACTTTCCAAAATGGGACAAATAGAGAAATATTGTTACTGTATGCATGGAAAGGACCTGAAGACCATGGGGTTATGACTTATGTTTAGAAATCCTAGTTTAAATCAAACAGAATTGCCCCTTAAAAGAAATAACATGAAAATATTTTGTTTTACAGACAAGAAAAGCTTTATTACACTCCCTGTGTGATGTTGAACACATAAGCAAAGCAGTTGATTATTTCTGAGATTTCCTTGCAGTAGAATCTAGCCAAGAAACTGAAAAAACCCCCAACCTGGGCAGAATTATTGCTGTTACACTGAGTTATTTTTGGTAAGGAAAACAAGTGGACACAAGGGATCACAGATTTGCATTGTTGTACTGAGCAAGCTGAATGATTAATACACCAGTAGTTGTCAGTCTGTAAGCAATTAAAGGACATGTTGATCAGTTCTAGGCACAGTGGATTTATGAAAAAAAGGAAAATACAAATGCAAGTGTCCCTCTTCTAACCAGATCTGCTTTAGAATTGAATAAGTATATGTACTTAAAGAAATGGATATTTGGGTAGAGAATAGATTTTAAGTGCAAACTTGTGTAGATTTTAACAAGTAGGATCTAGGCTTGAAGGTGATAAAACGGTTACATTTTATCTCAAATCATTACTGGATGGGGGAAATGTATCAACATGTTGAATTACTTGAAAAGTTCATGTATGTCACATGCCCAGAAGGCAGTGATCTGTTGACAGGAAACCAAAAGGGGTCAAATAATTTTATCTTGATTTAAATTTCAACCAGGTTAAATTTTCACAGCTTATTGGGGCAAATTCCCACCATTTACAATTTTTTTCCTAGGGTTACATGGTTAATTGTGTTAGCATCTACTGATATAAACCACTGAAGACATAAAAAACACAGTTTAGAAGCCCTTCTCCATTTAACAAAACACTTATTTCCTGGCAGTTTTGTGCTTCTTATACTCTGTTAGGGAACATGAACTATTTTTCGCTTTCCATGTTCCTCATTTATGACAATAGTTTTCTCTTCTCCCCACTCCTGCCTGTGGGATAGCTAAAGGAATTCTGCTCCTAATCTGCTTCTCATTGTACAGTCTGTAAAATCTACTGGTTTATGTACACCATGAAACATGGGAAACTTTTGCTGCAAACAGCTTTTACTTAGTCTGTTCTCAGTGCCAGCCATTCTCAGATTGATTTACTATTCCCAGTTCTTGTGACTTGCTTATGACATTTATCTCTTTCTGTAAGCAGTTTGGAAATACGTTGCATCTGAATTTCACTACTGAACTGGAGTAGCCTAGAGACATTGTTCATACTGTTGTTTATTATTATCACCTTTTATTGCCATTGTTAGCATAATGTAAGAAGTTTTTTTTTTTAAAGAAATATGACTACATGGTTAAACACATTAAAAATCAGTGCTGGGAATGATTTAGAAATTTATTTTCTTGTTGAATTGCAGTCATAAAATCAACTAGTACAGGGTGAATTTATCACTTATCAATGTTAATTTATCTTTGGTGAGTATTAGATTGCCGAAGCTTAACATTTAATTTTGCCACTAAATTCAGTCACTAACATTTTAATTGCAAGTGGAGAGGAAAAGTCTGTGAACATGAACAAATTCAATGATTTTGAAGTTTGAATATGTATGCATAGGAAATGTTCACTTCTACTTTTCCAGGAGTACCATTTGCACAGTTCTGCCACAGCTCTGCCACAGTTCAGGATGGAATGAGGAGGGTTGGCTTTTTATAGAGCTGCTGACAGCACAGATATTGACAACAGCACTGGAAACAAAATTATGAAGAATGATTTCCTGAGTCAGAGACATTCTTTATATAAACTCTATCAGCATAGGCCCATACACATCAGAGGACTCAGGCAGGGGTTCATTATGTAGTAAGTGAACCTTTAAAGATCTCTTCCTAATCTAAAAATTTCTGTAAATTTGGAGAAAGATGTCAGTCTTCTATGCAAGTCACACTCCAATGGCAAGCATCCTGTTAGAGCAAGCCCAGCTCAACATTAAGTGTCTGTGGTCATTTAAATGGAAAGCTGATTTGTTTAGATGCTTTAGCATGAGTGGTAGAGGTTGCCAGGCTCACATAAACATTTACCTTTATTTAGTGATAAGCCCATGGCTGGGAAGCTTGTGGGTATTTATATTTGGCTGTGGCAGTCTTGTAATTATTTAATAAGGCACACTAAAGATAAGGTTATCATGATATAAATGCCTGTAATCCCTCTGGGGTGTAATTGCCTCATGATAACCTCATCCCTTGAAGTTGTCTCTATTGCTAATATGAAAAATGTTTGTTTTCAGTGGGAACATATATTTTGTGATGGAACAGCATTAAACTGTCAGATCAAAAAGTTAAATAGCATTTGGACGGAGCAGAAGGGTTCAGATGGATTAACTCAGCCCTTATAGATGGTTGACCAGAGGAACTGAAATAATCCAAAACCATTTTAAATTAGTGAGGTTTTAAGTCTGGAAGCATCTGAAGAGAAATAGCTGTTTTCCCAGAAACATGCTTTACATTTCTTAGCCTCTACTAGTGAACCTTGGGATTCATAAGAATCAGGAAATATGTTTCAAAAGACCTAGTTGTGTGGTTTTCTTGGAAGAAGTTGGTTTGTTCTGTTTTTTTTGGTTTTTTTCCTTTTTTTGGTTTTGTTTTGTTTGTTTTGTTGTTTGGTTATTTTTGGTTTTGTCTTTTTTTTTTTTTTTTTTTTTTGTAATGTTAACATCTGTATCTTTTCTTCAAAATTCAGCATTTCCAATAGTTGATCAGCCATTAAGTAACACAACATTGTGTATGGCACTGTAAATTATGAGATAAGCTTTAATAAAATGCACATGCCTCACAAATAGGTCTTGGAGGGCAGCTGTTGTACTTGTTGCTACAAGGAGTTTTCAAAACACAGAAGTACATTAACTCACTTGAAATGTACCACCTGAAAACTAGGTGAGTCTGTCATGCAGACCCCACAATATACAAATAGCACTTTCCACAAGATTAGAGAAGTGTATGGATAAGAACACTCCTTAGAGAGGCAGAGACATACTATTCCTGAAGGACACAAGTCCAGGTCAGGGACTCTGCTTTTCTCTTGCTTCAGGCATCAGCTGACATAAATTTGCACCTCTGAGCAGCTGCTCACAGATGAGTGCATGACAGGCATGCACATTTTGTGTCCCATTTTGCTTTCACAGGAAGCCCCGTGGCCTGCTTCTACAAGCTGCTATGTACATTCTTGTGACAAATTCGCCGTGAGGTCCAGCAGGCAGTCACCCCCTGCAGCTCCAGAGGCGGGAGGGACTGCATGGAGAAACCTTTCCCATCACATGGAGGGTGCTACAAACGGGAGGTCAGCATGGCAGGCTCACTGTTTAGGTTTCCGCACTTTTTATATGCTCTGGCTAGTTGTGTGCCTGAAGATGGAAAATATTTGGAAGTAAACCAAAAAATTCAAAAGTAACTTTTTATTTCCTTGGGATTTTTGGCATCAGTGGCTCTTTTGGCTGCATCTGAGTGGAATAAGCTGTGTCTTTGAGTTTAGTACATTATACAGTAACATATTACACTTCTCTATTTTTTGTGCCTGGGAATTTCACCTCATCCATCTTTCACAATGTTCAGCAGAGACTTTTAAAAATCCCTGAGCCAGCTTTACGCAATTAATTGGAGACAGAGCCAAACCCTAGATCCTGATTTCAAACCTAAATCCTTGTTCCGCTTGAATCTGATGCTATGCCGGGGCTAAATTAAACACAGAATCAAAACACTGAACATCTAACAAAATTTGAATTTAAATGTTATTTGCTTGGCTAAGACTGAATATCCTAAGTGCAAATTTTGGCCATTCAGTGCCTATGCTTGAAACAAATCTTAAACTCAATAGTAAAAGAATTAGTGAGTAAAAACGGCATGCTTTAAACTATTTCATCTCTATTAAAGCTATGTCTCATTTTAATGTTTAAAGCATTGAAGCATTTGAAGGTTTAACTATTATTTTAATTTGATCATTAGTTAAACTCTTCAAATATGAGTTTATTTGGATCCCTTGGTCTTTCCTCTTTCCAGTTGTTGAAGTGTTGACTACAGTCTAGTCAGTGTTGTTCCTCTAGAAGAACTAGACAGCTTTTGTTTAGGCAGAAATGCATATCTTAGGGAAATATATGGACAACAATTGTTTTCTTATTCTATATTAACTATTCTTTATGTTACTTATATATATATATTTATATTATTTATATATACATATTATACTACGCAAAGTAGTGAGGGTTTATTATGATTTTTATGCCTTTTTTTGTATTTCCATTTTAGCTGTATTATTCTAAGTCAAAACATTAACAAGCCATGTTAGCTCATAGCTTTCATTTTTCCATCTGAGTGTAAGCCACGTTCTGCCTACTTAGATTTGTAGGCAGAAGGTCATGAGACCTATAATTAATCTAAAATTAATTAACTGTTTCTCAAAGTGGGACAGTGACGTTTGGGCAGTTTCCCTTGAGTACTAGTGTTGCTTTGGAGCCCTCTCCTGGAAGCTCTACTTGTGAATGGGGAAGCAATTAATGAGTTGTATTTCATTTGGAACTTGCTTTAAGAGTATGAATTGGAAGGTTTACAGCTGTGTAAATAGTGGAACGAAAGATTTTTTTTTCTCTCAAGTTTGACTATTTTCTTATCTCTTTATAATTAATAGTGGGAAGCCAGTGGCAAAATCATGATTGTTAATGATGTTGACTATATAGTTCCTTTCTTGATGCTTGGCTCACTCCTTTCAAGTGTCCTGATCTGCCCAGAGAGACTCCAGGAATCTCAATTCTGGTAGATGTTTTAGCCTGATTAATTTCAACTTCTAACATTGATATCCTGACTTCCAAGACGCTAAAGAAAACAGCTCATTTTATAACCTTTTTCATCTAGTATTTCCATTATTTTACTCTGTTTCATCCTACTTGAGTGTTTCTGTAACTGATCAGGTAATGTATTACTATTTTACCGTAGGCTTAAGATCCATTCTGTAGACACAAGATTTATTACTGGTATCAATTTACTCAGTGTCTAACCTGATTGCATATTTTCCCACACATGAAAACAACAGTGATTTTGAAAGGCAAATATAGTGAAACTTTAAAAAAAAAACCAAAACCACACAACATTATGTGCTACCTGTCAGTGATTGTTAAAGAATTTGTGATTTATCTTTCTAAGCTAAATGAGAAATACCAGCAAATTCACCAAAATTTAGATTTGAAATTAACAATTCTTGAGGCTTCTAGAAAGACAAGATTTGTGAGTTCATGTGGAGAGGATGTAATAAGTAATCCTGTCATCCTCTTCTGTTTCACTGCCATGTACAGAGCAGTCACTGTGCTGCTTCTTCATCTCTCAGGTCATAATGTCTGCTTATCTGTGTCATAGCATTTCTTTCCAGTCTCATAGAAAACAGGGGAGGGAAGGTTAATTATTTTATCCATTTTCTTACTTTCTTCAGGTCAAAATTGAGCAGGAACATAGCTCTCATCAGGAAAATATGAACTGATTAGTGTTCCATCTGTGGCACGCCTTGACTGCCAATGGATTTTTTAATTATATTAAAATGATGGACTTTGTACTTTGATATAAGAAGTGAAATAGGAAGCTAGTTTCTAATAATTGCTTTAAAATGTACTTTGGAGGAAATATGGAAATATTAGCATTGCCAGTAATACAATCTGAATGAGCTAAATGGGAGGTGTAATGAAAAGTTCAAGGCAGGAGGGAGCAGGAAGAATATTGAAAATGTCATTGTATGCTGGCTGAGGTATCATTTCCCAAATGATACTTTGGCCTGCTCTGCTGTATCTGAATACCAGAGAAATGGCTCAGGAGTGAGTCTGCTGATACTGATTCACTCATTGCCATTGCTCCTCCTGGTGCACAGCCATATCCTTGATGTGTGTTTACAGATTATATCCACAGCATAATTTTATTAACGTCTAAATTAAAATTGACTTTTCCATGCCTGTTCTACCTTCCTAGATAGTTCTTTGCTCCTAGCTTTCATGTTGGAACTTCACTGAAATATACAATGCACAGCCTTTGCTATATTGCTCTAAACAGCCAAAGTCACTGGGAAAATACAGCTTAATTAACAATATGCTACAACAAGAAAAAGGAAGGAATATTTTTTGATCTTTGGGATTAAGTCCTCCAGCCTTAGGACAAGAGTTGCACATCTGAGAGCCACATGAGACTGCTTTGGCTGCACCTTCAGTATTTTCTCTTTCCAGCATTTTAACTTTTTCAGATTTTAATTTTTATTTGAATACTTATTTGAATATTTATTTTTGATTCTGTGTGGCAGAAAACTGCTGTGAGCATCAAATCCTGTGAGACAATGGATAAGGCATTTATAGGGTATAAAACTGCAGGAAACTTTGTTAGCTTTGTTGCTCATGAAAATAATTGAAATTTTTGCAAATTGTGAAAGTTCATAATCTAGCTGTTTCTAGCTGTATGAATTTTCAGTTTTCTGAAAACTGTGTTTCCTTGATTTTAATGAAAGCCAGATTTAGGACAAAAGCAATGCTCTGAAATGGATTTTAAGAAATAGCTGCATTAAAAAAGTTTACAACTACAACAGTTTTGGTATTTAATACCTCTAGTACCACTCAAAGTCTCAGTTTGGGTAAAAAGAATGCATCTTCAAGTACCTACTTTCTTTTTATTTATACATCATTTTCATTAAAGTCCCAATCCCAAATTTTCTGGCAAGGTCTATACCCACTTTCAGAGTTATTGACATCTTTAATACAGGTCTGCTTTTGTCAGCCTAAAATTTAAAATTCATTCCTTTTTCAGAGGAATATTTGAAATTGAAGTAACTAATTGACACAAAACCAAGACATATATAGCATCTAGCTTCAAATCTCAAGAGAAAACTTCAACACACCGTAGCTGTCCCAAATTTTCTGTTCATTTTCTAAAAATGGATAGTAAGCAGTGCAGAACACAGACTTGTTTGTGGTGTTATTAGCCTTTGAGTCCCTATAGTCCTGACTGGCCCATAGCCAATCTGAAGCCCCAATTAGGCAAGCACAGAATTCCATTCATGCTTAAAATTCATAAAAAATACAGTACATATGTTGAAACTCTACAAAAATAGTGTGGCTTACTTTTATTACACCCTGATCTCTTGTTTTCTACCTTCTATTGCTGTCACTTACTGCCTTTATGGGTAAGCGACTTAATGATACTTTATCTGCAAACAGTTCTCTTGTGTCTTGTTTTATTTTTACTAACATAAACCTTTCTGTAACTGTGGCTTTCTGTTTTAGCAAACACAACCCTACAGCACTGTCTCATTACATGACCTCATAATGCTGAAAAATTTTAGGGGTTTAGTTTGACTGTAAATTGACTGTGAAGGTTCTGTTTTATTTTATAAACATAGTGAAATCCATATTAGTGAGATTCTCTATTTTATTGCTTGCTCTAGTATCTATGTCATCACTGACATCAGCATTAAATGCGATCTGGGTGCTTCCATAGGGATTCAATTTCCTTAAATAACACTAAAATCTGAAGAATCACCAAACACCCTTAAAATATAATTACACATTGCATAACAGACAAAATTATGGCATAGTGCATTTTCAGTAAGAGATTCAAAAATATATGTTGCGAGAAAACAATTGGGAATGTTGCTTCTTCCTTAGTTTAGTGTTTTCCTCTAAGGATATGTCTCAGACCTCCACCAGGCTCTCCAGAAAGGCTGGGTATCCTGAGGGGCCCATGGCCTATCTGCCAGTTCTTTGCAGATATTATGGATACCCTAGAGGGTAAAAATGGCATGAGGTGCCTGCATTTAGGCAACTAAATCCCACCCTTGATGAAGTCCATTAACATGATTTGATCTTGGGTCAACATTCCCCATATAAAATTATCTGAGAAAATGCCAGAAAATTGGCAACATGTAGCAGGAAGCCAAAAATGGTTAAAAAAAAAAAAAAAAAAGAAGAAAGAAACGCTCGTACTGTCAACTCACAGTAGTCATTGTATGGAAAGACAGAATTATGTGTAAGGAATATTTTGGAGAATGGTGGTGAAAGGATGCAATTAAAATATGCTTTTCAAATGTTGGACTCAACATTTGAGAGTGTTGAGATTTTCAATCTATGCAGAAATTCTCTATGGAGTTAGTAAATTGATACCTTCTGAATGCAAGCATTAGTCAAAGGAACGCTTTCTCATCTATTGCATGTTATTGATGGTGTAGTTTACTCTAAGAAAAGTCTAGAAAAAAGGGATAAAAGATTCTCAGAAAATAGCCTAAGCTGCAAAGCCATGAAAACAATACGAGTTTTACAGAAAAAAAAAAGTTTACATTGTATAGAGTCAACAGAAATTTTCTTGGTGAAACAAATATAAACATATCTCAGGCATAACAAATTGAAACCTAACTCAGCTTTCAACTCTTTCAAAAATTAGCTGTAGGCAACCTTACCAGTGAAGATATTACATGAAAATGAAATGACAAAATGACACTTTTTTGACAGACATTCTTCTTTTAGTCTAAATTATTTAATAATTCTAATGTAAATCTATTAGTAATTTAAGCTGACTGAAAGCTGCAGCTCTTGCATTAACTCAGGTGCAATCAAGTTAGCTTTTCTGTTTCAAAGCATAAAAAAAGAGTACTATTTTTGAAGGCAAAAGCCCACAGCTATTTTTCAGCCAATCATACAATGTAAACATTTTTTCCAACTCATTAATATGTCTCTGGAACAGGGATGAATATTTGTAAATATCTATTTCAACAGAAATTAATGAGTTCACTGTTGCATATCTTTGTATATATTGCCTCACCAAATTAATTACATTTATTAATAATGTTTTTCTCTGGAGAGACTTATATCAACCACTGAAGTGATTTAGACTATGTTTTGGCAATGACTGTTTCACAAATTTAAAAATATTATTCTATATTTTAAGATGTTTGCTCACAAAGGTAACAAAAGGTGACAGTCTTTTGGGAGGGTGATGAAAAAGTTGTCAAATCTCAAAACTGATAAAATGTTCTATATTTGTAATTATACCACAGGTACCTCAAAAACCAGATGAGAATCTTGAGAAAGGAACATCAAAAAGGAAGATTTCTAAGTACTGGCAAGGTACTCATCTTTAGTCACAAGTTGCTGTATTGGAGTTATGTTACTATTGCAATGTAAATTAATTTCTAGCAAATTAAATAGTCCTGTACCTATATTAAAATTGATAAGAAAGGTAAAAAAAAATACTCCAGAGATGTCCCATTTTTCATTTCTGACTAAATTTAACTTTTTATGTGTGTGTACAGCTAAAAAGGCACCTACATTCTGTGTGTGATTGTAAAAGCTGAGTGTGGGATGCCATATGTAACGCATACATAGGAACTGAACACTGGAAATAAAATTGTAAAAAAAAATTTTTTATAAAAGTATTATCCCAAGATTTTCAAGATGAAAGATGTTCACAAGAGGGTGATTGTAACCCTAATGAATCATTTCACCTAATCACTATAAATGATTGTAATCCTAATGCATCATTTCTCAATTGCTGTTCTGAGGAGCTGGGAGAAGAGCCTCCTTCCTGAAGTACAAGGTTGCTGAAAGGACAACCCACTACCCACTGCTGTGAGAAACAACTGAAAATAACACCAAAGTTTTTAGGGGGAATTCAGTAGCACATCTTAGATTTGTAGAGACATTAATGGCGAAAATTTTTGTGAATATTTTGTTTACTATTTTTCCCATTTTATTCTACTCATGTGTCCCAGGCAAACTGTTAAAAGTTCGGTTGGGTGCTCAACACCAAACTGACCATCTCAAAGCATCATTTCATTGACAGGAAAACTGGACTATAGAGAAGGTGAGGCATTTTCTTCAGGAATGGTGAGTGACCACATCCTAGATGAAGTCACTGGGATCCCTGGACGCTCACCTTTCAGGAACTGTAAATCACCCATGGGTACTGAAGAAGTCAGCGTCCAGACCAAAAATAGAAAACACTTTTCCTGTGTTGCAGGTTTATGTTAAAACCACAAGTCCCTTCCTTGTATTTATCTGCCAAACCACTACTGTAGTGATTTCTCGTTATAATGTCTTAAATTACAGAGTAAAGCAGAACTAGATAATTTTGGTTTTGCTAAATGGTTTTTATATAGATTGTCAGATTGGACAGACAATTCATGTCTTATTTAGACGGAACCTGCTTTTTGCAGAGTTCCTGTGGATGCTACATTTAAGGCTGCTAATTGACCCACAGGACACTTATTTTGAACAAAAATATATGTAAGATCAATTAAACTCTTCTGTGGCTATTTCACTTGTTTATATAGCAAGGGGGTTATTTCAGGTTAAAATGTATTTCTTTCAACAAATTCAGAGATTCTTACCAGGAAAATAATGTCATCATAGCTGAAACAAGAGCTTCTGATAAACAAAGCTAAGATTCAAATGGAGACAAATGAGTTTAAAATATGAAAAGTGGTGGCAGACATATCACAGTTGTACTAACATTATTCAAAAATATTGTTGGTTTTGTATGCAATCCACTGTACAGCTCTCAATGAATATGCCATCCACCTACTCCTGAGAATATTCATGACACTGCTGCTAGACTATAAAGTTACTGTCACTAGACTACAAAAGGGAACAAAGGAGGCTGACATTCTCACGTGCAGCTCTGCAAATCACATCCTATTTGACACAGACTTCAGCTGATACAATCATTTATACTTTGAGTCCGACACAGTATTTAACTCTTTCCTTGCCTGATAGGATGTTTAGTTATTGTGCCTTCAGTAGATTTTTAAAAATATTTACCCAGCCAATGCCAGCAATATCAAAGGAGTGATTTCAGATCTTATGCACAGACAGAGTATACAAAGCCCAAGAAGGATGGCAGCAGAGTAACTTTTTATTTTGAAATTAGAATAATGACGCAGCCTCATATCCTATCATCACATCATATCCCCTGACATTACGGTGCATTTCAATAAGCATTCTAATACTGAAGGTTCCAATAAGATCCTTTTCTTAGAGTCATTTTACCTAGTGCTTCTTTCCAGGCAGACCTCAGTGCCAAGCAGATCCCTGTTGGGGTGGGCAGGCTGCACAGAGCATCCCCCAGTGCAGAATGAAGGGCTGTCCAGCGCAGGGTGCCAAGGGGACGGGGAGATGCTGTCACTGAAGGCCCCTCTGCTGATGGGCACCTTGCAAACTCTTGCTGGTGTAAACAAAGTTCTAGAGGATGACACTAGCTTTTCACTTAACTGTTTCTCTCAATCAAAATCTAAACCTTCTCTCTTTTTTTGGTTTATTTGCTAGCTTTGTTCACATTTAATTAGGATTCAAGCACAGTGTCAAACAGAGGCATAGGAATTAATCTGTCAAACACAGGCATAGTAATTCATTATACCTTGAAAAAAAATCTATGTTTTGAATGGGTTTTCAGGTAGCATTTAGGTACAATGACAATTTAAATGGTGTAGCTATATTTAAATGGGAATACTGATGAGGAAATGTATATCTCCCTTGAAATTTGATTCTGAGTTTCCAGTCCACCTTTGCCTACGGCTCAAAACACTGGTAATGATTGAAAAAACTCCTCCCTCACCCAAAAAACAAAAAAAAAGGCAAGCTGTAATCACTGATCTGGAATGCAGCTACCTGGGTTGAAGGGAATTATCTTTCACCCTGTCACACCTTTGGGGAACCAAATTTGTCTTGTATGATCTTGTCATCTCTGTCTGAAATTTAACTCTACTATTACCAGTAGGGCAACTGAGAGATGTCTGTCATCTTTGAAACTCATGAAATATTTATCAGAATATGTGTATTTAGATTAGCCTATTCCTGGGTTCCTATAATCCTTGTGAAAATGGTACAAAATCTCTGAATGAAGGATTAGTACTAATGTCTGGTCATCCAGTATAGTCCTAAAAATAATTTTGTATCACCAAACTTTCATGTGAAGAGGACGATAGAAGTAAAGTCAATATATATGAAAATAGAACTAGTATAAAGAATGTGAATCCCCAAGCTCTGGGTCTGTGAGAGAAACAGATCTTTTTGAAGAGCCAGAGAGAAAGAAAAGTAGGAAGAAAATGTGATTCATGCAGTCTTGTCTGGACTGCAGAATAAGTTTAGAATCTGTGCATAAGAAGTCCATCCAGAAAACATTTTCTTATGTACTACTGACCAAAGTGCCACAGTCAATCAGATGCAAAAAACCCCAAACTGGATGGGTAGAGACAGAATATTTTAAATTATTTCCCTATGTTCTTCTGAGCATCAACTGACACATAGCACAATATGGCTTTAATTTTCAGAGAATATTACCTTATTGTTTTAAAAATGTTTTTTCTTTTGTGCATGAAAAAAAAAAGGGACTAAATTGTTATCTGACAAATAATAGGAAAAAGTTGCTAATATAATTGATGCTTGAGAAATATCAGTCCAGGAAGCATCTAATGACAAAAGACCCAGTCTTCAGCTGTGTAAATTGGGCACTGAAGACTTGGGACCTCACTGTCCCCCCTTAATCACATGCTCTAACCTGTTTTCCAACCTGGTAATGTTTTGTTGTGTTTTTTTTTTTTTTTTTTCCAGCACAGAGCAAGTAAGAAAGGTTTTATTATATATATCTTCTTTTAAAGACTGTTTGAAAAACATTTGTGTTGCAGTAGGAAACTCAGGACAGGGACAGGATTCATCCCACTTGACCCTTAAGCACTCAGCTGAGGCAGCTGGAGATGCTTCCAGTTATCCAAGGTTCTGTGAAAGAGACAGGCATCTCCAGAGAGCAAGTCAATTGACTTAGGATCTCTCTGTCTAGCTCCACTGTTATTGTAATGTTTTTAAATTTTACATAATATTTATGTCTGTTTATATAAATTATCCAAATTGTTCTTTATAGAGCTGGGTACCAAGCTCTCATTACTGTGAACTGGTCTGAAGCCACAGCCTGGGAAAAACAGAATGAGTGTTGATGACTTTTCAGAATTTTAAAAGGAAACAAGATATGATATTTAAAAAAAATATTACAAGATTGAAAGTTTTAAAATAAAATATAGGATTTTTAAGTCTGCAAGAAGAATAAAGAGAATTTGTTAACAGCAAAAAGAGAAAAATGGAAGAAATAGAATATCATCTGTGTAGAAAACAGGAGTTGATCTCACTGGCACAAAGATGTGAAGAAATTTGTGGCCTTTTGTTTTCTTTCTTATAATAATGAGGAAAAATCTAAGACTAACATTTTAAATCTCTCATATATATATCAATAAGATTTAGAGATTTTTCTTTTCAACGTTGTCAGCCCAATCTACACTCCAGAAAGTCTGCTGAAAATGAATTGCATTCACATCTTTCAAACCAGTGATAAACAAAAAAGTTCTACTTTCTCCTTCTGGTAAAGCAACTAGTGTGTTCGGGCATTCTGTTTTTCTTATTCAATTTTCTTCCATATATAGTTTTGTCAATATTCTGGAAATAATTAAGAGTCCTTGGAACCCTTTGAATGTCAGGTTAAAATCCCTGGGACAACATCTTCCCAGTAAGCAGTGTAAGTAAATTACAGGGCTCAGTATGTGGTTTATGGTTAAAGATTCCCATAAAACAGCCTGCAGCTTCTAGCTTCAGAAGCAGTCAGGTTTTTAGTGTGTTATTTAATTTCACCTTCCAAATCATGGGAAGAGAAATGGAACTATGGCAAAATTACTGTTTTGGTTGTTGGGCTTTTCTTTTGTTTGTTTGGGGTTTTTTTCAGTGTGTATGTGTGTGTGTGTTTTGTTTGGTTTTTTTGATGTTGTTGGTTGGTTTAGTTTGTTTTTTTTTTTTCTGGTTTGAGTTTTGGGCCTTTGTGGTTTTTTTTTTTTTTTTTTTTTTTTTTTTAATATTGCAATAGATCTTCTAATCAATTAATTGGCAATTTACAGACATAATTACCTCTTTCTGTGTCAATGCTCTGATAAAGCCAGCATGCACAAACACCAGTCATGCTGACTAGGTCAGAATGGCGAGTCACATACCAAGGTAGATTAAAAATATATCTTTTAAAAAATAATTCTTCAAATAAAATAGCAAATAACATAGCTCAGATAGCAAATCTACAGAGTTTTACTGGGGATTATGGAGAGTGAGCAAGTTATGTCAGTTGTTATTTATGTTACAAGGGGTTAGTGAACAGAAGGCATGGATGCCTTGTGGAAACAAAATCATGGATGATGATATAACCATCACCTTTTGTAGGATGTACTGTTGACCTGGGAACCTAACAAAAGTGAAGATCTATTTTCCATACATAAGCAACATACTAGAAGGTATGTGGCATAAGCTTTTCAGGAGCAAGCACCCTTAAAGGGTAAGGATATTTTTTTTACACTAATAGTTCAGGCAGTCTTGTCTGAGCCACAAGAGGTGTGAGGATAGACACAGAATGTGAGCTATTCACTGCTGTGTGAAGAGAATGAAAAAGAAACCCAAGCAAAGCCCCATGGGACTCCTGCTGGCTCTTGGGCTGTTATTGTAGCTCTGCATGAGCATCTGCAGCTTGCGAAGACTAATGAGATGTTAGAGGGGCATCTGCAGATGAACTCCTGGAAGTTCAATGGAGCTTATTTCCTCATGCTTGTTCCTAACCTAACATTTGTGGGTTGGAGTGTTTACACTTTATTTCAGTGTGGCATTTGAACATGATTTCATAAGTAAATGAGTCTTGGGACACCACCACGCCCTGTGTGTTAGAGACTGTTGGCAGATTTTAACAAAATTTGACAGACAAAAGTTTCAGATGTATTAGGTTTCTGCAAGTTTCATAAAAACTTGATTAGATGGAGGAGGGAGACTTTAGGGCATTATTTACTTGCCTGAGTATGGACTGTACTAATATTTGTGGTATCCTAGAGCCATAACAGAAGGGCCCTCTCTGACTGTATCAGGTATATAAGGAGATCCCAGGGAGATTAGCTGTGTTTAGGCATACTCTGTAAATCTCCAACACAATTTTCTGAACTGATGCAAAACCAGTATTATAACTCAAATATTATTAAAAACTAGAGAATCTACACAGAACAGACTGCTGCAACTGAAGTGCTGCAACTAGCCAGAAGACTTCTGGTTAGAATTTGCAGCTGCCTAGTTTTAACATGTAAAGGAAATCCTGTTTCCAGCTTTATGTAGAATTTTAATAAGGAGATGAATAAATTTAAAAAATATTCTCTAGTTTAAAAAACAGGATTATCAAATGTCACAAAATTTCCAAATTCACAAATATATCTTGGGACTTACAAAAAAAAAAAAAAGTTGATATTTCTTTACTTTCAATTTATTGCAAACAACTCTTCATTAAGCTACTTTTTGCTTTTAACTAGCTGAATTTCTTCAATGAAACCTCTTTTTGGATTTGCTGTTTGTTCAGGTTTTTTTGTTTGTTTGTTATTTACAGGCAGTTTGCTATATTTATATTTTTATTCTGAGTAAAGATTGCCTTGTTTAAGGACCACCTTTTGTAAATTGTTCTAAACATATACCACCACACTTACAAGTAGTGAGGTTTGCTGAGAATACTTGCAGCATGGATTCATTTGAGAGGAAGGTCAGGTTTTTCCATAGTATGCATCATGAAGATTTTTCATAGAAAAGTCTCTCTATTCTAAGTTGAATTAAAACCAGCTTGCATGAAGCTGTCCAATGCAGGACATTTTAATAAATATTATGGAGCTTTTCCAATTTTTGTAGCATTCTGTAAGATGTGGTGATTTTTAATAAAGAAAAATAAATACTCTAGAGAAAGGTTTAAATGAGAAGATTTGGGGGGGCAGTGAGTTTCTAAGTTAGTATTATTTATAAAATACTTCACAAATGTTTATTACATTATGTGGCTGTTACTGCAACAGTTCTATGGAGACACTCCTGTACCAATTTGTGCCACAGCACAGGGTTTTGATATTGGTTTTGCTCTGATGCCAGAGAATACATTTGATATTACTACCACCTTCAAGTAAATGCAAAAAAATTTTGCTGAGATGCCAGACACTGAGGAATCCCGGGGGAATTTCTATTAGAGGAATCTCTATTTTCCTAGTTAATAGATTTTTCTTCAAATCTGATGACTAACTTTTCCTCAATGGAGTATTTACACCTGGGTTCTCTATTGCGTGCTTTTCTATATGTAAATAAGATTATAAATGCTTTCTTCCTTCTGGGAAATTTAATGTGGTCTGTACTAGACATGTAGGCTTTAGTTAAGACTTTCATTGTAGTGATTTTTCATGCTTTCTAGAGGTTGTTTTTGTTCTGGTACAAGAAAGGGGATGTTTTCCTTGCATGTTTCAATGTTCATGAAGCGGCTTTTAGGGAAAAGGGGAAAGAATAGGATGTGTCCTACCTGGAATTCAATGAAAAAGCAGGCAAAGATGGGAACCTAAAGCAGACTGATGATAGCGTGACAGATTTAAGACTAAAAGACACTCTACTCACTTTTTAGTCCTTTGAAGTTCCTCAGATATGCAGATTGCATTGGCACCACTCTGACACCATCAAGTTTCAAGAGAGGGATGCTTGCAATTCACATTGCTTTTTGTTTTTGTTCACAGCAACAAAGCAGACAGAGAGAGCAGAGGGGCACTCTCTCTTGCTTGCAAACCAGATGAAGTTGGTAGATTTAATTTTAGGCTTGCCAATCTCTTCCATATTTATAAGGCTGGCACAAGTTAGAGCAAGCTCAAGAAAAAAAGATTGAGTGGAAATTCGTCCATCAAGCTGAGCTGGAAAGAGTGGTTTTTTGTAATCTGTATCTAAAGGGATAGGACAAGGTTTTAGCTCAGTCATATCCTGGAATCCTTGCAGAGTGGTAATGCTGTGGCAGGAAGCAAGAATTTTTAACAAGACCTGTGAAAGCTGGTATCTTTCCAGCTCTCTATACTTTAACCTTATGTCTATTAACTGCTACAAATGCTACATTGGCATATATTACAGCCACATGTTAATGTCTCACTTCTCTCTAGCAGCACGCCCAATGGGAGGTAATACAATATTGCTATTTTACCTGGTTGTGACATATGAAAAGATAGAACATACCCTTCAGTTGCCTGAAATTCCCAAAATGTTGAGGAAAATAACACCAGTCATTCATTGCTAAAGTATCCATGAAGGGAAAGCAGATTGGTTTGTTACACTGGGTTATTTCTAGTTTAGTAAAGAACAGAAAGTACCTCAAAGATTTAGATTTGGTCTCTTAGTTCTGCTTTGTGCAGAACATCTCCATTACTGGGAAAAAGTCACATGCTCTACAACTTAATCTTAATGAAGCACAGATTTTTGGTGAAATAGTGAATTATATAGCTAAAAGACAAAACAACATTACTTTGTTGGATCGCCTAATGAACTAGACTCTTTCCTTATTTATTTACAGAGCAAGATAAAGCCAGAATTGGATTCATTATCTAGATCTTAGTAATTAAAAAGATTAAGCAATTTTTTTTCCCTCTAAATCTTCTAATTGAATGAAACTTTCAGGTAATATTGGTATGAATTAAGCATTTCATTCAACTGATCTCTTCCTTTTACAGGTTAAAATTAGACAAGCATTTCTTGGATACTCTCTGAGTGCACTGTGCTTGTGAAAAAAAATGTTATATTTGCACAGCCATTGAAAGGAAAGGTGCTAGGTGTCATAAGAACGTTACCTTGTCTATTTTAGATATCAAATATTATTCATAATAAATATGACAGGATTCAGATAATGCTGTCTAATTATTTAGTATAATGAAATGGTTTGAAAGAAGATTTGTGTCATACTGGTTTTTGGCAATGATTTTAGACATAGTTCAGACTTGACAGGGAAGAAGGATCCAAAATTGGTGTCTAGAGGCTAGAGACGATGATCAGGTATTTTCTGGGGAACTGGAAAAAGCTTCTAAGTGTGTTTATCTATCTACATACATTCTTATGTGCACACACATATATACATATAAATTGTCTTGCTCCCCATATAGCATAGCAATTATGTGGACATGATAATGTAAATGATGTTATCTTTCACGAAATAAAGGTATTATTCATATGGAATTTTTATGACCAATAATATATCTGATGGAGCTATCTATTAATAAATACCCTAATTATGTTGGCCTCCTGAGTAACATAAGTAGTATTTTAAATATATTATTATGGATACTGTCAAAGTAAATCTCTATATATGTTGAAGTTGGAGAGAGTTGAATATTGCATATCTGGTGTTGCATAGCTGTGGCAGTTAAAGTATTCTAATCCTGTTGAGGACTTGTGGAACTTAAAGCTTCATACATGCTGGCTGGGTTCCATATGAGTCTAGTTTAGGATGATATTTCAAACTGATGGGGGCGTAGCAGGGGAAAGTGAAGACATTAAAGAAATCAGTAGAACTACATGACTCATGGAAGACAATGAGGGGTGCAAGAGTTATGAATGAAACTAAATAACTTTGACTCAATAACAGTCCTGCTGTCTTTTCCCCTTGAAATTCCAGCATTTGTAGGATCAGATATGTCTCATTCTAGAAGTTTCATTTTTAACCCCTCAGAAACTCACAGAAGTTGTATCTTAGGAAAGCCTTTCACTTGGGTCCATCATCTTTATTTAAATTTTCTTGTCAAGGCAAAGTCCATATCTTTTTACTATAGACATTCATTGCCTCAAACACTGATAAAAGCATCTCTAGACAATAAAAAACAAAAGAAAAAAGTGCAATGATAATACTAACAAAATTACAAAGGTGTACTTCAGCATCTTGGTGGAAGGAAAAACAGATGCACAAATACAAACTGAAATCCTCTAGTTTATGTTTAATTGCACTTTTTGGAAAGATATTAAACATCTATTACCCAATAATGAATTAATTAATGATTTATAAATTATTAAGCAACATTTCAGTTAAAAGGAGGGAAGTAATTAATTCCACCAAGATAAATAATTACTTTTTGATTTCAATAGCCTGGAGGAAGCCTTTTAACCACAAGCTATTCCTTCTTTTTTCCTATTACATTTGAACATTTTATAATGAGCATTTATGTCTCTGCAGCCAGCATACTAATGTGGTCTCTATTGTTTTTTCTGAAGAAACAGATGTGTTTCTTAGATCAGTGATGTTTCACTGAAATAATTGCGTTGGGTTTGGGCTGAGTGGCCAGAGCCTGCTGACAGGCTGGGCAGTGCTGTTGGTTGTCGTTGAGAGAAGGGCAGCGTGCCCTGGGGAAGTCAGCAGCCCCGTCACTCCTGCCTGCCGTGCTCAGGAGCGCAGCAGCTGTTTGCCCCAGAATTCCTTGCATTAGTTCTGGCAGGGTTTTGAAGACTGAAAATGAAAATTTATTTTCGTACTCTGTGAGAATAGTGGGAGGATCCAGGATGGCACAGAAGGGTCACTGAAGTCTCCATTTGGAATAGAGATGGGCTTAGGGTCAAACTCCAGGGCCGAGTTTGAATCTAAATGTTCCCCCCCCATGCTGAGTGCTCAGGACAATCACTGTCATGTGGATTAGAACATAAAATAAAAACCAAAAGAAAAACTATGTCTTACATGTTGTTCAAATTACTATTTTCTAATTTTCTTCCTGTCTTCCTTTCTTGTGTGTATGGTTTTCTTTTCTAGCCTACTCCTTCACCTGGCTTTCAGGGTAGCTGTACAGTGCAGAGCAGCATTACACAAGTAGACCTTTAAATGAGATATAGTTGAATATAGTGAATTGTAAATTTTCTTAACAGAAGTTTTGAATTTAACCCAGGATATGGAAACTTTTGGTGGGCAAAATGATTAAGAAGAGAAAGGCAGCAAAGAAATTAACAGAAGTGAAATCTCCTTGAACTCAGGATAATGGAGAGTTCCCAGGATCCATCTTCATATTCTTCTAAGATGAAAAGCCATGGAAACATGGTTACATAGAAAGCTTAGGAACTTGTGATCAGAGAAAGATTGGCATGGTATACTGCAACACCTTAGTTTTGCTACCAAGCTTTAACTGAACTAGAAAAATTAACATAGGTGATCTTGCTTTTAATACTCCAATTACTTCACTTTGTTAAAACCAAGGGCATAACTTTTGCCTCCCTTCCAAGTTATTAATATTGTGCTGGCAAAGAACAAAAGACATGGAAACAAAAGCTCAAATTAATGCAGGTTCACTACCACTTGTGAGTCATTGAGGATGTTATTTCAGAAAAATTACATTCAAACCTAACCTGTTCTATGAGCAATAACATAAAAATGTAAAACCCAGTGCTTTTCCAAAATTAATAGTTATTTCCTTTGGGCTTACTATGATAGCACAAATAAGAAATATATATTTTTAAAAGTATATTTTGTCATACTGAAAGCCGCATAAAAGAAAAATCAATTTATCTGAAGAAATAAAAGTATTAAAGTAACACTTGGGTTTTTCTTAGGTTGACAAAGTTTGTTTTGTGAGCATTTTTGTTTTTTACTTCACCCCATCATTCTCACTTAATGTCTTGCCACACCTACCCTGAAATTCTAGCTAAGGAGTATTGATATCATCCTTTTTAGATAAGAACCCCTAGGTCCATGAAAGTACCTTTTCTAATGAAGATGTCTAGATTTTAATTAAAAATGCATATATTTTATCTTTATGTCTCATGGAAAAGCACAAATTTTCAGGCTTTACTAAGTACAAAACAAAATATATTGAACTTACTCTCATATACTGTTGCAAATTTGGGTCTAAGTGGCCATTCACCTAAATATATAACAGTTCTCTCATTTATTTCACATAATGAAGGATCTTTATGCTGTGGAAAATTATTTTTGATTGCCATTTTTTCTTCCAAAAGCACTTAAATTTTTTTGACCTCTATTTAAACAAAAAAAAATGAGACTTTAGATAAAAAAAAGGATTAAATCAAGTACAAATATGCATTTTAAGGTTCTTTTTACTATGCCATGAGTGTGAATTTCTTATTTAAGGAAAAGCAGATTTAGTACAGCCAGTATCAGCACGTTTACTATTCCACAGTACAATTAACAGGCTATTGAATACCTTTGATGAACCCTGGCATGTGAATCCTGTGCAAGGTTTGTTAAGAATATAACATTTAACAGCTTCGTGGCCTTTGGTCTGCCCAGATTCAGTAAAAAAACCCAAACCCACAACACGTGGGAGTTTCACAAGTCAGTCCTATCTGAGCTGGAGTTTGAAGGGGTTGGCCTTGGCTGGCTGCCAGATGCCCACCCAGCTGCTCTCCCACCCCTCCTCCTCCTCAGCAGGGGGAGAAAACAGCAGGAAAAACCTTGTGTGTCAGGCTAAAGACAGGGAGATCACCTGCCAGTTACTGCCATGGGCAAAACAGACTGCCTTATTCATTTAATTTATTGCCATTTCAAATAGAAGAAAAAATAATGAGAAACAAAAGGCAAACTTTAGAGCACCTTCCGCCATCCTTTGCTGTATTTTCTTGGCTGGACTTCACTCCTTCATTCCCAACTCCACTTCTTCCCTGACCAGAGCAGAGAAAGGTAATTTCCTGTCATGAACTAGATTAGAAGGCAGATAATGTCTTCTAAAGGACAGATCTATAGCACTGGTCTCAGAGAATTTCAAACTATTGACAAGCTTAAGTGCTGCACTTGAGCAGGCCTGAGACCAGTGATGCACATGCTCACAAACTCAGTAATTACTGTGCAGCTTTTTGTGTCTTCCTGCTGGATAACTGACAGCTGATGCAGCCTTTTTTATGAACATCAAATATTTCCCTTTGTAAATCTGTGCTTATAAACAAAAAAACAAAAAAACAAAAAAAAAAAAATTGAAAAGTTTAAACAAAGTTTAATTGATAACAGATTTTTATGCTTTTTTTTGTTTGGTTTGTTTGGTTGGTTTGGTTTGTTGGTTTGTTTTTGTGGGCCATTGTATTGGGTTTGAACAGTACTGTGAGGGTTGCCAAGGGTATTTGTGTGGGTTTTCTATGACTGGTAACTTCTGAAGATGTATACATTTTTTTATCCTTTGTACAAGTATAAAATGGAATATTTTAGGAATAAAAAGAAAATTCAGAAAGTGTAAGTAAAGCTTTTTTCCATTTCTGCATAGCATTGCAGAGAGATATTTACTTCTGTGAATGCCTCCCTAGCCATAAGGATATATTTTTTCCCTTTTGGCTTCTCTCTTCACAGATATTCTGACTGGAATTTTAAGTTCAAGTAAGACAAACATATTTCCTTATCTGCATGTAAATATTGGCAAGAAGTGTTCAATGAAATTAATAGCTTCTATCTCTCAGAGATGATTTACCTTTCATGTATTTAAATATGTAACCATTCTGAGTGATTACAGCATTTTTAAAATTGTTTAGACTATGAGTAAAATCATCTGTTATACTTAAACTCCAAAATCTGCTTGTCCCTTAGGTAACATCTGAGTAAGGCTTTCCAAAGAGACATCTACTCTGGAAAACCTAAAAAAACCCCAAAGTTGAACTAAGCAATATCTCACAGAACCACTTTTTCAACTGCTTGTACTCACATTTCTTATTTTTTTAGAAATTTGAAAAAGTACTACGTTAGGCTCTTATTCTACAGTTTTTACTTTGCACTTGACTGACTTCTGTTAAACCTTATTTAATAATAAGGATTTTGCAGTACTTAAAATTAACTCTGGCTTGGCTTCTACTCCTTTCCTGTTTCATTCATGTTTTTTGTAAAAAGTGTTAATTTTTATGTTAAATTCCCTTATTTTAAGGTGTAGATAGTTTTAAAATGATTCAAGAATTTTTAAAAAGTGCTTGAACATATTATTTACCTGTTGTTCAAAAGGGCCATTCTCAGTTAAGTTGCCCTGAGTTCAACTTCCAAGAAGAGCCATTTAAAACTTGTCTTTCTTGTAAAATTTCCTGACCCTACTGGCTACACATACAGAATTCTGAATTTAATAAGCTTTGCTTTCCTTCAGCTAAAAACTCCTTTGAATTACTTTCTGTCAGCTAAAAACTTCACCAATAAAGTGATAAAAATTTTGCAGATTTCTCTATGTTCTCTATGTTGCATTAAAACATATACATTTTGTTTATTTTCTTCATAACTTTTATTGCACAGCTTTGGGAACAGTAATACTATTTAACTAAATTTGTGTCTCCAGGTCAGCGAAGTTCTAGATTTCTAAAGGCAAGTTCCCTTTTCTGACTCCTTTTATAACTTTCTGAACCAAGAATTTCTGAAGTTTGTACCAGAAATATTAGATTGGAAGTGAACATGACAGTTCTAAATCAACAGAGTGTCTACTCGACAATAATGTTTCTGCAGTAGATTATTATGAATAATACATAGTTAACTTATTCTGCATAGTCTGAAAAGTTATGCAAATCACATTAGTAAATTGCCTACAATTTTAGTTATTTTGACAAAGAAGGTAAATTGTCTTGGCTGAAACTGCACAAAATTGATATGCAGGTCGCTCACACGAAATCTTTATGATTATTTTCAATTAAAAGATCTAGATCTTCCTTATTGAAAGGTATTTTCATATAAAACATGTATGCAGTTGGAAACCCGATGCTCTTAACAGTATTTTATGAGTGTATCAGAAAACCACTGAATCTGGCTATCTAAACCTTCTGTTACCTGGAAATCAGAGCTGTAGCAGGAATGGGAAATGCAAACTTACAGTATGGACATTTACAGGGTGTTCAGAATTCAAACTAGCAATCTAAGCATAACCTGAGCAAAATTGAGTAAGTCAAGATATAGTTCAATACATGAAGGAAAGAGGAAGGCAAAAAAATGTTGTGCAAAGGCGGTCACTTCCATAAGCAGACTGACACCCAGACAGCCTCCAAGCAATTTTTGACCTACCTGGAAACCACCTCCCCTCAGTGTTTATGGCTGAGCATGACAGAATATCAGAATATGGCATGGAATGCTTTGGCCAGTTTAGGTCAGCTCTCCAGGTTGTGTCCCCTCTGAACATTTTGTCCACTCTTGGCCTACTCTCTGGGAAGACAGTGTGGGAAAAGGGGAAAACTTTGCTGCTGTACAAGTACTGCTCAGCAGTAACCAAAACACCAGTGGCTTGTTAAGAGTGTTTTGGACACATACCCAAAACACAGAACACAGCAGTGTCTTGGGCTGTTTGATGAAGGAAATTGTCAGCAGGTTGAGGAAAATTATCTGCTCAGCATTGCTGAAAAACATCTGTAGTGCTGTGCCCATTTCTGGGGTCCCCAGGACAAGAAAGACTTGACTGCAGTCCAGTGCAGGGCTGCTAATGTGGTTGAGGACTGAAATATCTGTCAGATAAGGAGAGGTTGAGAAAATGGGGTCTGATAACAGGGCTGGTTGAGCATACGGACAGTTCAGGCCTGGACTCCTCTCAGTATTTTCCACTAATGGGACAAGTAGCAAGAAACACAGATTAAAATATATGAAATTCCATTGTGCACTGGAATTTTTTTTTTTTTGATTGAGTGGGCTGTTACCACTGGCACAAGTTGCCCAGAGATGCTGTGGAGTTTCCATCCATGGAGATATTTGTAATGGATCTGGATGCACTCTTGGACAGCCTCCATTAGTTCTCCTTGTTTGGGCAGCAGGAGGTTTGGACTACATGGTCTCAAGAGTTATCTACAAATCTAAATGACTGTCTGATTCTATAAATTCAGATATTAGTAGGAGTTACCATAGACATGCAATTGTTGCTCAGAACAGTAATAGAGAACATAAGTTTTATTTCATAAATTAATATTTAAATGTAATGTTTATATTGCTGTTACTGTTGTTCTCTAAAATCAAAAACTTTAAAATATTGTCCAAGCTTTATTAGATTAAGGTGTTAGAAAACTTGCACATAAATTCTATATGTGAGTGATTTCTCTGTTTAAATAATCTGATTTCTCTGTTTAAATAATCTGAAGTCAATTTCAGGTATGAAAAAGAAGAAAGAAAGAAAGAAAGAAAGGAAAGAAAGAAAGAAAGGAAAGAAAGAAAGAAAGAAAGAAAGAAAGAAAGAAAGAAAGAAAGAAAGAAAGAAAGAAAGAAAGAAAGAAAGAAAGAAAGAAAGAAAGAAAGAAAGAAAGAAAGAAAGAAAGAAAGAAAGAAAGAAAGAAAGAAAGAAAGAAAGAAAGAAAGAAAGAAAGAAAGAAAGAAAGAAAGAAAGAAAGAAAGAAAGAAAGAAAGAAAGAAAAGAAAAATGCTTACTTTTTTTAAGAAGGAGGAAAGATGACCGCAGTATTTTGCAAAATATATTGTTAGAATTATCTCCTGCTACAACTCATTTAATGCTATTATGTGTGGAAAAGAGAACCATAGGCTGAAATCACCTTTACTCTTGCTTACATAAAGAACTATTTTAGTTGGTGTTGAAATAAGCATAGCCAACTGCTGTGCCAAGTATTACAGCAGTGAATTTGGCATATAGAATTATTGCATGTGATATGTAATCTAACAAATTTCCAAACAAACATTCTGGAAACAATTACAAGTAAGCAAGTAACCCTGAGCAAAGACCATTGAAGTTTTAAATTGCATTTTGGTCACTCACGACCATGTTAAAAAATGTTCCACAGAATTTTTATGCCTTGAGCAACAAAAAGGGAGTTTTGGCTGTCTTTCCAAGTGAGATCTTAATGTTGTGAATCATTAGGAAGCATACACATTAGTCTCAAAAATAATTGTTTGGTTTATAGTCACTTGAGGCTATAGTCTCAATCAGACCTCAGCTGTGGTGGGCTAGGGGAACATACAATTCAGTACAAATACAGTTTGTTGATATATCACTGACAGAAGCAAATGTTACACCATTAACTTCCAAAACAAACATGCAAAATTGTAACCAAAGAAGGAAAAATGATATAGCATTTAAAAAATACATTTCAAGTTACTTTGAAAATAATCTGATACATTAATAGATGCACATTTAAAATTTTTATATCTATGTAACTTAAAAATTAATAAAATAAGAAATATTTTAATAATATATATTTGTCCCAGAACCTAACCTAGTATTTTTTACCAGGGTTGGACGAATTCTTGGTAGGTCTAAAATATGATGTCTATTCCTATTTATTCAACATGCAGTCCTTCAAATATATGCAAGGTTATTAGTAAAAAAAACCCCTTAAAATCTTCTTTGTTGTTTTGAGTACACATAGCTTCTTTCCTCTGTAGAAAGAGTTTGTCTCTTTTTTAAGCTGTCAGGCTCAAAAGAGTGTTTTCATGGGAAATGTTGTGAGATTGTGATATAAAGAGGACCAAGAACTTTAAAGTTGAATCCCAGGGTATGGAAAGAGTCTTGTGTTCCTACATAAATTGAATAACTAATAAGCAAACATTTGTTAAGTGTTGGCATCTTCAGCAGCACAGGTCTGAAAGAAGTCTCTTTACAAAACAGAGTATTATTATTACTAAAAATACTACTTTTATATAAACCTACCAGTTCAGAAAAAAAAAAAAACAAAAAAACCTGAACAAACAAATGAACAAACACAATCTGGTAAAAGACCAAACAGTACTAATGTCAAAGCCATAACTGGTAGAATGATTTTAAAATATAAATCCAGTCCAATAATCTTATTGCCATTGGGTTCAGTGTGAGTAGGACAAGGCAGCCAATTGTGCTATGGCATTTTGTAAGGATGAAAATCCCTCTCTGAATTATGACTATCAATGTGTCCCCCTGTGCATTCACTAGTAGAAATGACCTTGGGGTGCTGTTGTAGCTGTTATGCAGAGGAAGGATTTATTTTCTCTGTATGGATATTTTGGCTCTGGTAAAGTATGCAATTGATTTTGGTCTTAGCAATAAATTTATAGCTGATTTCCATTAAAGGAGCTTTCAAAATATCCCTGTCTGTTCCCACTATGAAAACAAAAGCTATGATCAACCAAATTATATGATAACAATTACCCAAAATTATTTAATTACCTTATGAATGGAATTAATTTTTAATCTACCATCTCTTGAAGCAGAAAGGTAGTGTCTACCTTCTGAGATGCATCAACAAATGAATGACTTTAGTTTTCTTTTATTACACTTCAGTAAACCTGTCTTATCTATATTAGTGTACCAAATAGCAAACAGGAACACAGGAATGGAAAAGAACATAGGAATATCAAGCCTGGTTCCCTTACAACAATCAGTGGGAGCCACACTTATATTACATTATATTAATAGTCAGCAACAATTCAAACAGTAAATATTTCATATTCCATGCCTTACAGACGAAAAAACATTTCCTGAAAATCTACAGCAAAATCAAGTATATTGGTTTAACTGCTAATAGGCAGAGATGTTAAGTCCACCATTCTATGAGTATTAAACATTCTGTTATGACTATAAACCAACAGATAGAAACACAAAGTGTGATACACTGTAAACAGATGGCATTAATTTGTTCTTTTTAAATTTCACCTTTGTCTACTAAAGAGTAAGCATAATATATTTTCTCTCTGGTTTAAGAAATCTTGTGGAATGAACTAGAAGTCAAAAAGGCTATATGTTTTTAATGCAACAGTTGTGTTTGTTTCTAAAATACTACTTTAAAATGGTACTTTATAAATAACAAACATGACTGGGTCACAAAACTAATATCATTCATTGTACGGCCAACAAGCTTTTCACAGTTCTCCTCTTTCCTTTCCCCCTTTTATCTTGTTTTCTTGTTCTTGTTCCTTTATCATCAAGCCAAGGTTGTGGTTTCTGAATCTTAGCACTACAAGAAGAAAGGAAGCACATACAGGACATTTAGATGATCCCCCTTCCACCATTATAACCCTGCCAAACTCATCATTATGTTGCTCTTTAACTATTAGATGATACATTTGCAGCTAATTTGGTTTTTCAAGAACTAAAGGAGAGAGTTTGGAGTAAAAAGGAGTCAGCTAGATAAACATGAAACAAAAATGGGATTGTTGAGTAACATTAAAAAAAAAAAAGTGTGCTTTTATCTGCTTGTCCTATATTCTAGCCATTAAGAAGAGAAAAACAGGTAGGAAGCTCTATGGCACTTATGGAAAGTTTCACCTCTCCTGAAACACAGAATCCTCACTGTCAGTTCTTGAACACTTGCCCTACTGCTGACCCAAAATGACCCAGCAGCAGAGAAATATTCCCCTCTCAAAACAGGAATGTCCTCTGTTCATGTCAGTGAGTGTAATGGTATAGAGGCCAGATGAGGAGATGGTTTGGCTTTTTTAAGAGCTCTTATCCTTGCTCTACAAGATGAGCAGAAGTTCCTTCTCTTTTTCCATGCATTCAGCTCAGTGGAAAGAAGTCTCTTGGTGCTTAATTATCCAGAACTCACTGAGGCTGCTGTACATCCCCCTGTGTTATTCTTGGCTGAAGGGAAGTCTCGTTCACTCCTCTTTTTTGGGGCCTTTCCTATTTCTAGCTCTACAAGATACGCAGTTGAGGGTCTGCTGAAGGACAAGGTTTCAGGGTGCTCATTGTTCAGCAGCTGCTGGAAGCTGTTTGAAGTAAGCACATTCCTTTTTCTCTCATAATTTCTCTGTCATACATTTGGACCTTTTTATCAAGCAACACTTTTTACATCTAAGAATATTTATGAAGTAACAGTTCATCTTAATCATGCTGTAGTTCAACCTCATTTAAGAAAATATCCCATAAGGCTTCTCACAACTATAGCAGAAACACTTGTGACAAATATTTCCTTCACTTCAGCAATCACATACCAAAGGCAATAAACTACCTCATCAGATCTGCATTTTTTCAGTTTATAATGTTTTTTATTGTGAATTGTTGTGCAGAGAATAGGCATCTTGGATGGAAGAGTAAATGCAATGTAAATAACATAATTTCCTAAAGCATAAATTTGTTAATAAAATATAAGGAAGGTGTTAAAAACCCCAAATTTTCCTACTTCTGTTTCTAGTCAAAGGATTGGTAGTTAAATTACCCCAGAAGACCAAAATGAAATTAAAAAATCTGCAGGACTAAAAGCTGTGGGAGGTTTGATGCTGCATACCCAGTCCTAAACTCAAAAGATTTTTCTAAGTTCACACAGAGGCAACTTGAATTGAAGTAGCTAAAGATCTGTTCTCCTGGTAGCTTCAAAGGACCTGGACTAGTGTTTCAGGGAGAATGAGTTCCAGGCTGCTCAGTGAGGGAGGATGGGCCAGAAGGCGAGGGTGGTCCACCAAAGTGATGCCCATTGCGAGAAGCATCTGAGCATGATGGGCAGAGAAGGGTGCCAGGCACAAGCTGCCACATTAGAAACAGCAAGGTGAGAAAACAGGCTCAGGGTCTGTCCAGGAGAAGCAGAAGACAAGAATCAAACATTAACATTCCACCAGCATCGCTAGGGATTTGAGGACTGTACTAAGATGGTGTTGATTCAGCTGGAGTGGCAATTATGTGTTCTGTATGATTATTTTTAAATTATTTGTTTTTCTTCTAATGTAATGATGCTATAATGTGAATAATCTTTTAAATATGGAGTTGCATATAAGTACCTAGAATAATTAATTTGAAACAGACTACATAAACTTTAGTTGAGAATTTGTCACAAGCCTTATAAGGGAGAATTTGTATTCCTTACTAAATTGTATTGTTACAGAGCCACATGTAAGTCACAACCTCATGTCAGACACTCTTCCTTGTTACAGGGTTAAAATCTTGCATTTTTTGGGAGATGGCCTGCCAGTCCATTATATTCTGTTATTTCCAGCAACATTCTATCTGTTGAATGCTGCCGTGGGTATCATGTATAAGAAATTTGGCTCTATTTGCAATATTATGTGTTGTAAGTGCACACCACATAAAAGACTTGGGATGCCCTTGTTTATCATTGCATGAAGTTATACTGGCTTACCTTGTCATCTCTTCATATCAGGGCTTGCTGGGACAAAGATCAATATGGTCTCTCCTTAGTGGTTCAAGAAGCAGGAGAAATATGAGTTCACATTGACCTTTATAAAGAATTTAAACTCAGGACAGCTGTCTGGTTTTGCTGCTTTCAATGAAGATACATTGCAATATACCTTTTAGATTTTGGAGCTTCTAACTGGAAATTCCAATCTGACACATAACTTTGCCATATTATCTTGGACTTCCTTGTTTCCAGACTATAAAAAATCAACATGGAGATATAGTTTTCAAAACATTCCCAGCTTTGTGCTCTTCTGCAATGCATCATCTTGAGCTTGAGCTAAACATTCCTATGTAACCATGCAACACAATGTCTTGGTATCCAAAGGGGGTGTCCTTCCATCAGCAACAGGTTTTGTTATGATGTATAAAGTATATGGCCTAAGGAGCAGACTTTCTCCTGTTTCCATACTACTGAAGTGGCATAGAGCCCAAACAACAAAGCTTTATCAGTTCTCCCTGAATATCAACATGCTAGGGCCCTTTTTTTCCCTACATAGTTCTAAGGACTTTTCTGAGCTAGTGCAAGATGTGTGCTGTCTAGAAGTTTGGAAATGAATGAGAGTAAGTCTCCTATTAGGCCTGAGGGAAGCAATGGACTCTGTTTGCAGGTGTTTGGTGAATTAAGCATCTCTGAATCGCAGTTTAAGTGCACCTTGGTGCTTTTCCACCATTGACTGTATGCTAAAAATCCTCAAGTCTTGTGTAGCTGTATTTTTAGCATTATTTGGATGGAGGTAAATATTTTATTGTAAAAATTAGTAAGCTGGCTTACTTATCTTAATAGAGACAAAGCTACATGCATGAAAGATACTTCAGGAAGTTATCTGTGAGCATAGTAGTTGTGGGTTTCTCAGAACAGGGTCAGTCCTGAAATTGTAAGTGGTATTTACAGTAGATTTCTTCTTCAGCTTGGATGAAGATCATGTATGCAATGCACTATTAAACTATATTGTCATTTGCTAGCCTAACATATTAAATATGAATTCCAGATTTTGATCATCATAATCAGTCTGTGACTCAAACTGTTTCAAAATTACCCACATCAAGGTGGATTACCACAGTTTCTCTAGAGGAAGTGTAGAACAGCTGAAATCAAAAGCTCAAAATCAGAGCCTGCCTCTGAAATACCACAACAAAAGTCTGTGCTGACAGTATATAAAGAAATTAAATTTGGACACTATGCTCTACCATAATATTTTCTCAGACATAGATCCTTTGGCTTTACTTGCACAAAGTAAAATCATCCCCATGGCAGCAAAAAAGGAGAAATGAAAGGAAACAAAGTTTCTGAGTTTGCATGGTGAAATGGGGTAAAATCAAGGACAAATTTGGTCTGTAATTTTACTGTTCTTGTAGTCAAATTACATATTTTGGGACAACTAAGCTCACAAGGTCATGAATCATTCCATCAGTTCCTGAAAATTATAATAGAAATAATGGACTTACATTAAAAAAACAAATCTCTTTTGCTTGCATTTTACTTACTAAGTCTTGTCATAAAAATTAAGAAACAGAGGTTCAATTAGTCAGCTTAATCACTCTATATAAATGTAAAGTGATGCCAGATGTCAATTGCATTAGTCATTATTATTACAGTTTTTTGATGGTATTTTACTTTACTTTTCCTATTTAATTATGTTCTTACATGCTTTCATTCTTTTTATTGGCAATTAATACCATGACATCTTGATCCTGGTTCTACAGGGACAACAGATGAGTGTGGGTCTCCTTGTCTCATTTCTCTCTCTGGGAGCAGCTTGTGGATCCCTTATGGATCCCCTTGCAGAAGCAGAGAAATGCAATAAAAATAAGGAGGATTTATCACACTTCTCCTCTCTTTCTCCTCTCCTGCCTTTCATCTTGTGGCAGAAAAGCCATGGTACTTCAATTTATTTTACATAAATACTTGCAGGCCTAACTGGTGTCAGATCTATAATCACACAGCTAGTAAATTGAAGACTATTAAAATGCAAGATGAGAGGCAGCATTTCTAAACTTTGCTTAAGAAAAATATTCCCAAACTAAAGCAAAATTCTGTGGACCTTAATACAGCTGAAAATTTTCTACCTACTTGAAAAATTAGTGTGTTCACATAACCTGTTCAATATGAATGTCCACTGCCAGTTTTTCTCCTCCATTAAAAACCTTTATTTTGAACTTGTTTTAGAATGGGAATGTATCCACTCTGGCAAATTCTGGACATTTCCATGGACAAATTTCTCATTTTATTATTTCTTTTCATGATTTGTCACAATAAAGCACTGCAGGATAAAATATGATCTGTCCTCCAATGTGTCTTTCCACTCTTTTCATTGGTCTGTCTAGATTTGCACTTTTTTTTTACCCACTCTAAACCCTGATGTTTCTCTATTCTGCAATAGGGGCATATCTAAGAAACTGCTTTTCTGTCTTTTACTTACAACCAGGTATTCTTGCTAATTGCAGCTAAGTGCAGAATTTTCATAACTGAGTCATTAGATTCCTCTAGACTTTTTAATGTAACAGGCTGTCATCAAACAAATGATATGAGATTAAACAGTCACAAGGCTTATAATTGAGTAATCTAAAAAATGTTCAAAATGATTTAATACCTTATATCAAACGTCTGACATAGTGATAAGTGAGGTATGAGACCTATCAACAGGAAGAAAAGACATTAATTCATGACCAGTCAAATTACTGAGTGTCATTTAATATCCAATTAATCAAAGTTGTATCCTGGCACCTCAGTAAAATCTTACAACCTTCTCTTCACAGTCGATTAGTTTCTGCAAGTCTTTATTGGATGTGGTTTAAACAAAGTTTAACATTGATGTTTCTGTGAAGCAAATTACAGAGAAATTCACATCATTCACTTCTATCAGTCTTATACACTACCTTGGAAATCTGCAGCCCTAAAGAAAGTGCAGCAGTTGAAGTGCTCCTGGTCTCTGCTCTACATCTTAGGTGAGCATTGAAAGAATTGTTTCTTCCTTCACTTCCCCTCTGATGAAAACTGTTGGGCAAGACAATTTTCTCTTCCTATACACCCTGAGCTAATTTAGAATTAGCCTCTCTCACTTTGTATTGGATATATTTTCTGATTTTATGTCATGCAAATTTTTCCCTGCTTATTAACATATTAAAAAATAATCCTGCTTAAAACATAACCAAAACCTGTTAGAATTAATAAAAACCCTCTTGATTATTTCAGCCAGATCAATCTTAGTTTTTCAAGTTAGTTCATTAGTCCAAGCCAGTCAAACTTCATTCTCGTCTTGAGTAGCATGAAACTGTTTTAGTTTCATTCTCTCCAAAATATTTCTGCTATCCCATCCTTCAGCCAGCCTTACTAGACCACATATTTTAGCAAATATTTCACCAAAGTTATAAATTTTTATATGTCAATATACTAATTCTGTGCTATTACAGACAAATTAATGCAAATCTTTAAGTACATGCCTATCCTACTTCATGCTATGCCTTTTGGCTTTCTGCTTGACTTTTTAGCATACAGGTTCCTGTAAATAGACCTATACTTTCTGCACAAATCTCTAGATCTCTTATTATTTTTCTCTGTTCTTTCTTCCTTGCAGGTCTTTATTTGTACTCACCTATGCTTGCTCAAAACTTCTCTGTTCTTATTTTTTATGGAATTTTAAAATCCTTTCTCAGGTGAATTATTTTTTATGGAATTTTAAAATCCTTTCTCAGGTGGATTGTTTTCTGCAACTAAAGAAACACGTGATGCTTTCATATTTCCCAGGTACTGAGAATAAAGTTTTCTTTTCTGCATTTGTCTTCTTTTTTCTGCACTTCATTCACAACTATGTTTTTAGAATGTCTTGTAGGATTGTGGATCCGCTTGTGGATTCCTTTGCCTGCCAATAATGAGCTGATTTCAAAATCCAGCTGCAGAAATAGCTGGATAATGTTTAGTAGAGAAATTCCTATCTGCTCTGAGTTTTAATTGAAAGCTGTTTTGGTTTCTTTAAGCAAACTCAGTAGAATAACTCTCTTTTTTTACTTTTCAGTCAAAGTAATTTCAAATTATATATATATTTCAATATATAATGTAATGTAATGTAATATAATATAATATAATATAATATAATATAATATAATATAATATATACATTATATATATATTTCAATACTCTCTCATGTTTTTGGGAAATTCCATTAATTCCTTACTCTTTCATAATTTTTTGACACACGTATTTTTTTTCAAGTAGTCTTTATTTTTTTACCATCTTTTGCCATTCCAATCCCAGTTTCACCTGTAGTATTTCCTCTCCTTTACAGGTATTATGTAATGCCTGTAAATTTCCAGGTATTATGAAATGCCTGTAAATTTCACACATTCCAAAAGAAATTTTGGAATGTGTGAAATGTTTTAGCTGTATAAAATTAAGTTTGTTTTGATAAATATTTATTAATATAATAGTTTAATTGCTGCTGATTTGACGACATAATGCAAAACATCATGTATATAAGGTTGGCAGTTGAAAAAACCAAACAATCTTATATTATTCCACCTTTTCTTTATAAATTTATCTCACAACTCTCTGTCACCCACGAATGTATGTGTTTAAGATCAAGGGGTCTCATTAATTCATCGAATGATCATTATCAGCACGTACTTTTGCAATGCAGTGCCTGTGTCTGCCTGGGAAGAAGCAAGTCCTTGCCATGTCCTCATCCTCTATTTCTGCCCATTTTGCTGCAGTGTGAGCTCTCTTGTGAATGTGATGGTCCCCAGTACCCACATCTCAGCCTGCTCTGAGAGGCTGCTAAGGAGCAGTGACATTGAATGCTTCACAGAGAGAAACATACCTCTGGCACTTGCCACATCTTGCAACTGTGCTTTGTGTGGGCAATATAGAGGGAGGGAATGGTAGATTTTTTCACAGCTTAAAGCATCAACAATAGTAATTAAACTTGTTAATACCTGAACTTCAATAATTTCAATTAATATTTTAATGAACATAGAGAATTCAGAAATTATCTCCAGAAACAGTTTGGTGTTCTAACACAGGGCATTTAGGCTTCCCTTTTTATTTAATTGTGATATGTGAGCCATATTACCCAGATTCCTCTGATATAGTGCTATTTATCAAATGCTATTTTATTAGTTCATACCAATGACACAGTATAAGGCTTTAGGGAAAAAGATATACCAGACAATTATCAATGAAGCTTAACATGTACATACTCATCTCTTTCTTAGTGTCGTTATTGTTGTCTTAGACATGCTTTTAACTATGAGAGCTGAAAAGTCTGCATTCACTTTATCCACTTCATTTAAAAGAAAACAATTTGTAAATGAGTTACAGAAATCTGACAACCTAACAAAACATGCAGTGAAGCAAGCATTGCTGAAATGCTTGAGAGACTTTTTGACCAATGCAAAAGAAAGAACGTTCAGTCATGCGCAAATGAGCAGAAGATAAGAAAGACGGATGTTGTATTGACCTCCCACTCACTGGAATTATGTTCCCAGTTTTTTTTCCTCTCTGCAGCTATTGGCAGAGAAGTAACAAAACTGGGACAGGTGGGACATCAGTGCCTAGTTGCATCAGACCAGGTTCTGCCATGGTACACAGAATGGGTAAGGTTCGAAGGCTATACAATGTGTCATCTGCTCCAACCTCCCTGCTCTCACTTGTTTGACATGTTTTGCATGATTTCTGGCTTAAGTAAACTGCCTCATTCTCCTGTCTAGCAGGGGCCAGCTGCTGGTCTCATATCCAAAAGGTGGGCATTGCTACCAGAGAACAGAGAAAGAATGATTTCAGGACATCCTTATTAATCTCACAGCTTTGCTGGGGTCACATTCAAGCAGCATCATGCTGTAAACTCCACAATGACCTGGCTGAATACTATGGAATTAAGAGCAAGGCAGACAACATACAAAATGAGATGTGGATCTTCATGAACAATGATGAACACAAAGAAAAGGGTAGATTTTAGCCTCCAGATGGTTGGAAAATGGGTAACAAACAAGACAAACTGGAATTCTTGTTGGCAAGAAAAATGTTATGTGAATGGAGCCAGTGAAATCAGTTGGGGGGGCTCATTCAGTTGTTATCCCAAAATCATGTAAGTTTTATAGAAAAAAAATAGAACATACAGAGGGCATAACAGATGGCATTACTTACAACAGGCATTCTCTATTGTAAAACTATGAATAGTTTGGGTGGTTGGACCCTAGAATAATTGCAAATAAGCACACTCATGAACATTGCCTGGAAAGGAAGATCTGTAGGAGTTTGTGACAGACCATACACTCATATGGAAACCATGATCTATTCATTGTCTGTCCAGGCTGTGCAGAAAGAAAAAAATATATAATGGAGGACTCACATTCAGAAAATTATTGAAGGTTTCAGGCAGGCATTAATAAAACAGCATTAAAGTATTTAAGTGTTATACAGGATAATTTTTTAACACAAAAGGTATTGTAATGTATTTGCATGGATCACACAGTATTGAATTTCATCACAAGAGATAATGACAATTTAATAATCACTCAGATAGAAATTGATGGTTGAATAGTGGTCAAAACTTCTATTCAATGTAAGCAAATAAAAGAAAATGAGCAGAAATAACAGAAATAGGCCATGATTCAAAGAAGGCGTATTCTCACATCTGATGAAAATTAGGAATATAATTGATGCAGAGGATCACTTAAATGGAAAAGCGTGAATAAGAAGAAGGAATTTTTCAATATGACTTCAAGATGAATTTCAAGTCATTTAACTTCAGTGCAGGCATGTTTTGCAGCAGTACTGGGAATCCAGAGTGGGCTTCCTGAGCCAGGGAAATTCTAAGGGAGTGCCAAGAGCTGCCAGGACTTGGCAGCTTGCAGAAGAGAAGCTGTCAATATGTGGGGCCAAGAGTGATGGTGGCAGCCATGGAGAGCACGAGCAACCAGGAGCACCATGACCAGAGTGGGCAAATGGTGTGGGACATCCACCAGGGAGGTTCACACAGCAGTTTGAGTAAGAGGGAACCTCTCTGAAGGAGGAACATCCCATGATCTGAGTGCAATAGGAGAGATTTGAAGTACATACAGCTCAGTAACTGGACACCATTCTGTGACCATCTGCACAGGTCAAGGGCACTTCCGCAGACTGAGGTCTGACCATCAACTTCTTCCTTCAGTGGGTCTATCTGAGTGGAGACATCAGCCATGGCCAGGATAGATGGTGCAAAGTTGTCCAATAGAACAGTGACTTTGATCTCAGATGAGTGCCCACCATCCTGCTGAGATGGCCAGGTAGGATGACCTGTGCCAAAAGCTTTCTCGTGTCAGGGACACATGGAGGACCAGGAAGTGTCTGAGCTGCAAGAGACAGTGAGAAGAATGTAGCAACGGGGAGGCTGACAAGGACTGAGACAGCAGCTTCCAAGATGATAAAACCTGCAGTTCCATGACCAAACATCCAAAAACTTTCCCACCAGCACACACAGAAGGGAGACAGGGCAATAACCTGCAGAATGGAAACTTGCAATGGTAAAGACCTTCAGGAGGGAACAACTTCCTCCCAAAGCCTGAGATGCCCTTGCAAACTAACTTCACTACTCTGCAGAAGGAAGACTTTTCACTTCAGGAGAGAAGCTGGACCAGCCCTATCTGCTCCCCTCAGAGGAGGTAGTGCAGCTAAGAATGGCTGATGGGTGATGGCTGTAGACAGCTCTTTCCTGAAAGGTGTGAAAGTCCCCATTTGTTGTCTCACTGTCTAGAGAAGTGTGCTGTTCACCAGGAGTTTGTTTCAGAGACGTTACTGAGAGGCTGTGAAGTGTCCCACAGTTTTCTGGTTGTTATCTGCTGCTGTTGTTTCACATAGACACCCGTGGCACAGCCAGGAAAAGTCTGAGGTATGGCCAGAAGGATTGCCCTGGGTGGGGCAGGAAGGGACTCTGGAACATAGGAGGTGTTGTCATCAAACCTCCCAATCAAAGATAAGGGTTGAAAAGGCCAGCCAAATCTAACAAATCAACCAATGGATACAGGACTGGTGCCACAACCAGGACTTCAGTTACTTAGACCATGAGAATTGCTTTGAAAAAGCTGGTCTGTTGCGGGGTGATGTGGTCTCTCCATTAGAATGGAGGAAGAGAAGAATCATAGAATGATTTGGGGTGGAATCATCTAGTTACATCATCTAGTTCCGACCCCCTGACCATGGGCAGGGACACCCTCTGCCAGACCAGATTACTCAAAAACCTTTCCAACTTGGTCTTGAACACTTCCAGGAATGGGCCATCCACAACTTTTCTGGGCAACCTGTTCCAGTGCCTCACCACCCTCACAGTGAAGAATTTCTTTCCAAATTCTAATCTAAACCTATCCTCTGCCAATTTAAAGCCTTTACTCCTTGTCCTATTACTTCAGGTCCCTGTAAAAAGTCCCTCTCCAGCATTCTTGTCAGTCTCCTTTAAGTACTAGGAGATTAAAATATCTGCCTGGAGCCTTCTCTTCTCCAGGCTGAACAATACAGCTCTCAGGCAGTCTTCATGGGAGAGGCGCTCCAGCCCTCTGATCATCTTTGTGGCCTTCCTCTGGACCTGTTCCAACAGGTCCACATTCTTATATGGGGTGCCCTAGACTTGGATGCAGTATTCCAGGGGGGTTCTGATGACAGCAGACTAAAGGGATAGGAATACCTCTGTCAACCTGATGTCTGCTTTGCTTCTGACAGCGCAGGTCATGGTTGGCATTCTGGACTGTGACTGCACATTGCCAGGCCATGTTGAACATGTTGTCAAACAACGCCCCAAGTCCTTCTCCTCAGGACTGCTCTCAATCCATTCTTCACCCCAGCCTGTATTTATGCCTTTTGTTGCCCTGTCCCAGGTTCAGAACCTTGCACTTGGCCTTGTTGAATGTCATGAGGCTTGTAGACACTCATCTCTTAAGCCTGCTCAGGTTCCTTTAGATGGCATTCTTTCTTTCCAGAGTGTCCACCACACCACAGTCTGATATCATCAGCAAACTGGCTCAGGGTGCACTCAATGTCATCCTGTTTTACCAACAAATGTCAAACAGTTTCAGCCCCTATACCAACACCTGAGGAACACCTCTCATCACTGTTCTCCTCTTGGATATGGGGCTGTTGACCTCGAGATTTAAGTGTGAACATCCAGACAATTCTGTGTCCGCTGAGTGGTCTATCAATCAAATCTCTGTATTTGCAGTTTAGAGACAAAGATGTCATGTAGAACAGTGTCAAATGCTTTGCACAAATCCAAGCAGATGGTGTCAGTTGCTCTTCCCTTAGCAAACAACACCAGAACCATGTTGAAGAAGGGTCACAAAGTCTGTCAAGCATTAATTGCCCTTAGTAAAGCCATGCTGGCTGTCACCAATCATCTCCCTACTTCCCATGTGCCTTAGCACAGTTTACAGTAGGATCTATTTGCTCCATGATTTTGTCAGGCTCCAAGGTGAGTCTGACTGGCTCTGGGCCTTCCTTTTCTCCATTCTAAAAGTTGGGGTTACATATAAACAAATTGTCAAAAGAAACAGTGGATTCTGTACAGGACTTTATTGTCTCCAGATCAAGGGGGGATGTGTTTCTAGATGAGATGTTTTATGAAAACGCACTTCAACTGAAGTGGAGCAGCAAGGATGAAAATAAGGTACCTATATGAAAGGTAATGGTTTATGATATAAAGTAGGTCAGACAAGATGACCTTTTGATTTCTACTAGCATTAATATCTAGTATCTACTAAAAGATCTACTAGAAGAAAATATAATAACCATCCATTTTATTACATTTCTCTGAAGCCAGGAAGCACAGGTTGCCAAAGGCGTGATAAAGCTGAACTGGCATTTGTGCTGCTGCAAAATTTTATTGTTAAAGATGACAATAAAAAGAAGAGTTTTAATTGCTGAAGTGCTTCCACAAAGTCTGCCTTGCTTAATTTCGTATTTATTTATTAAAGAAATGTGATAGCAAAACTTAAAGGAAAATGGCATCTACAGGAAAACAACATTAAATACTTTAGTACGCTGGCCATATTTAATTTTCCTCCCTGTTATATTTCTTTAACATCAGAGTAATTTGTCTTTTGCTTAATAAATAAGACAGAAAGTGAAATTCTGCAGTGACTTGGAGCAGCAACAATGAAAACACTTCATGTCTTTCATTTGTTTTCTTTCTAATCCCCTTCAACCATGAATATTAATAATAAACTTTTATTGCCTTTGCACGTCTATGGTATTCATGTGCCTAAGATATTAAGAGAGAAAGAAAATATTTACTTTAATTGTTTATTTAAGGTGTTGATTACTTGTTATTGATTAATTAATTTACTGATTGTTAACTTTTTACTTATGATACTGTATTGAGAACTCTGGATAACGAAGTTCTCTATCTGATTGGAGACTAAAATTGCTGTTCAATCATTAAAGAAATGTTAATATTAAATGTTCGTATCATGATAGTGAGTAAGGACTGCAATAAAAGCTTTGTAACTCCAAGAGCTGGATGATAAATTGTCCTCTGTTGTGCAGCAATAGGTTCAAAAGATAAAAATGAAATAAATTCTAGATGATGAGGGTATAAATATGAAGGCAGGCATGAGGATAAACAGGAACATTTTTGTGTCTATTTAGTGTTTTGTTAATATATTTTACTTCTTGTTTATATATTTTTTTTGTTTTGAAGAAGATTCAAGAACATTTTTAATTGTAAGAGTGAGAAGAGTAAGGGAGACAAGCACTGCAAAGGAATAGTTGATGCTTACCAGTTTTTCAGTACCAAACAATAATTAGGTTAGTCTTGAGGAAATGTCCTTAAGAAATATTTGAAGGTGAATATATGAAAGCTCAGTAATATTAAAAGTTGTACTAATTAATTAAATACTGGAAAGAAAGATAATAGAATTACAGAGATCGTCTATACTACTTCTGAGAAGTAGTTAATTATGTGTGTAAATTTATTTCAGCATATAAGTTTTCACTTCATACTTTGTCATATGAAGAGGGGAGGTTTCCTTGACCCTCAGTGTTTAATTTGTCTGTCAATTCCTCAAGATAAGATGAGACCCTTGCAGCCAACAAGTGTCAGCATCCTGCTGGGGGGACCCTGCCCTGAGCAAAAGGGAGAACCCTCTGCAGGTTTTCCTCTTTATTTGAGTATGATATCTGCTGCCAGCAACTATGCCCAAGAAGGACTCACACTAACAGTTTATGGAATAACACTCCTTCTTAATATAAAATTGTGGCAGGTTCAAATTCAAGGGTTGTTGGTGATAGTTTCTGATTGCAAAAATGTATTCAAAGCAGTGTACAGACAAGCTCTAATCCACAATGAGATATTCAGCCTGCACAGACTATGATTCTTTCCCAAAAGGCTATAGGGGAGGAGACAGGTTCAGCCTAACAACTGGTCCCAGCAGTTATGGTGGAGTCTTCCCGAATGTTTCCCCCATTCTAAAGTTTTATACTATTTCTTTGTTTTTAGGTGGAACCTGAGTGACTCTAGGCATACATATTTTTGTTGAGACTGATTGTCTCACTTGTAATATTGTCTCACTTTGCTTTTACAGATACAGTCAAAAAGAATATACAGCACATGCCTGGTGAGGGGTGATAATAACTTGGAGACAGGTAACTTTGGGCTGGAGGTGTGTTTTAATACTCCAATTAGGCTGCAATGAACCAAGTTCATCTGAGGAGAGTGATTTTGCCACAGTTGGCTCAGGAGCAGGACATTTTCCCCAATCTCCCTAGGTTGACAGGTGTTCTGTGGTTTATCAGCTGCAAAGTGCCATTGAGTTCCTCAGCCTGCAGGGATTTCAACAGAGCCTGGCTGTGGTGGCTGCACTGCACTCACCTCCATTCCACCACCTTTGGAATGCTGGTGCTTGCACTTGCAGATCCTGTGGATGGGGACTCATCATGCATGGAATAGGTTTTGAGCATGCCACCTGCATTTCATCCAGGGAGCAGGAACTGTGTTTTCCCCTATAATTTCTGTACTTTTATAACTCCTGTTATAGGTAGGTAACGGAGTCTGTTGGAATCAGAGCTGTTGTAAGAGTTGGTGTGACAGTTGAAATTAATATTTCGACTGTTCAACACCTGAAACAAATTTCAGAAATGATAAATAAAAGAACAGATCTTTGCCTGGCCACTTCTAAAATACTTTGCTTTTTGCCTTCATGATCCACTTACATTAGTTACAGGATTTTATAGTAGTATCTCAACTACTGTTTTCCCACAGAAATATTCCACTATGTCCTCTGCCAGCACCAAAAACCAACTTATTTTTCTGCAAGCAACAAAATGAAATAACTTACACTAACTTTCAGTATACACTTTTAACTGACTAGAAAATACTTTTGAATTGAATGGGAAGGTAGATGGGCCTTTCAGGTAAATGAATGAAGGAAAATTTCTTTGTTTCCAATTATTTCAAATTACATGGAAATTCTAAGATTCAGTGATACTCTCTTGTAAACATTTTTCAAGTGTTATTATCTGATCAACTATTCAGTATAACAATGTAGAGAAAAGATTGCCAGAATAAAATAATTCAATCAGAAGACAGATTGTATCTTCTATATTGCTAAAATACTTCCGGAAGAAGCCCAAATTTGAATGGAAGATTCTGACTAAAAAAGCATGGTTCTGTTCCTAATGTGTAGTTCTGCTGGTCTCCCAACACAGCAGAGCCACCAATTTTAAGTCCCCCTGGGTCTACATATTTTCTTATTTCTTTCTTAGCTTAGTCCTCAAGACTGAAAGTTTTGGAGAGGGTCTTCCTTAAAAAAAATTTTAACCTCCTTCATCCCTGTCTTTCACCATCATCTCCGCGGGAGGGCTACTGGGGGCCCCTCCAAAGTGGAATCAAAGAAAACTCCTGGAGTTCTTTTTAGCTGGAAATTCTTGGACCTGGAGCCAGACATCTCTGTAACAATGTTTTGGGTAGTGATGAAGAGAAATCTGGCATCTCTCTCTAAAGTCTCCTTGTTAATATCTTCAGGCTGTGTGGACAACTGCCAAATGGAACTTTCACCTATAGCCATTATCTTCAATGTGTGCGTTTGTGTTACTTTCGCTGGAGAAATCCTAGATGTTTGTACGCAGCGCTTTTTGAGTAACAACTATAAAGAACCACATGTGTAAATAAACATTTTTGTTCTCTCTGTGCATAGATAAAGACAAGGCTCCAACTGAAAAACAGCTTAAAGAACAGCCTTTCCTTTGTTACATTGCAGTAATTTGTTTGATACACAAGAGAAGACAGACGGGAATGGGAGTTGCCCTTGTAAAATGTTTATATCTGTGGTCTGTACATATATGTTTTTGTTATACTTGTAATGTATTTTGTTAGGCAAGTATGCAAGACCTCCTTGAGAAAAAACTTTAATTCACATGTCAACTTTTCTCAGGGCATGTAATGAACTGCAACGAACATGCTGTTTTAAACTGATAAAAATCAAAAAACACATGAATCCTTTTGTATAAAAAGACACCTTTGAAGAATTGTAAGTAAATTCCTTCAAAGGAAGCAAAGAAGAAAGAAAAATTCAGTTGAGATTAAATATTTTTTATCACACTCAAAGAATTGAAATTTATTTACTGACCTCTATATATATTTTTCCAATAAATACTACAGGAATTACAAAATTTTTGAACTACATTCATTTAATCCTGTGTTTTCATGTCCTTAAATTTTTGGAGGAGGCATAATTAACATTTATTTTCATGAGACAATGTAGTAAAAATCCTTCCAGAAAATTTTGGAATATGTAATTTTAGAAACATAGCCATGAAGCAAGACAATGCCATGTGAAATGAGTGACCAAAACAGCTGTGATGAAACTGAGAGAAATTTAGAAAATTTAGTTTTTGAAGTAAATTTCATAAAGTAATTAGATGCTAAAATTGCACATATGAGTACTCGGTACATGCAGAAATGTGTACATATAAAACAGATTGTTTGGTTCATAGCCTCAGATATATTAAAAAAAAAGTTTATGTCTATTTAGAGACAATTAACAAATAGAAAAAGCAAGTAAGCTAATACTTTTCTAAAGTTCACTCAGCCTTGATCTTAGAACTAGTGTCAAGCTAAAAACTAAGAAAACAGTATATACAAAGTCATAATAAATAGTCAATAATCCAAGATGATCTTTTCTAAAGAGAATGAAAAAAAATCCAAGAGGAAGGAGCACATTTTAGAGCAGAATTCCTTTGACAAAGCCCAACTCCTGAATCATTACTTCATGTTTCTTAATCTTGGCAGTAGAATAAAGTCCTTCGCAGAATAGCATTTTAAAGTCCAGATACACAACACTTCAGAGTTCTTATCATAACTTCTCCTTTTATGTCTACATAATTTACAGCTTTTGCAGATGGAAGTAATTTAATACCATGATGATCTTCCATATAGCCTGTTTCCTCTCAGTGACCTTATGTTTACTATAAGAAAACACCAACAAGGTGTCTGATTTCTCTTTAGAAAAATGACAACTATTTTAAACAAAGAGATTTTATCCAACAGAATCATAATTCTTTCACCATCCTCATGCATTAACAAAATTGCTCATTTGTTCTAGGGGAGTGTTTTAGTAGAAGAGAGAGATAGTTTGGCTTTGCAGAAAAAGATCCATTTAAAATAAAATAAAAAGGAAAAACAATGGTAAGAACCATAGGTTTTATGTTTTAAATGGATAAAGTTCTAGTTGGAAAGGAACTGATTATATATTTCATATCATGACCTCACATTCAACTAGCCCTTCCTCACATGCCCCCTGAAAACATCCTGCTGTGGTTCCTGGCATCTATGAAAGGTTGGTTGAAAGTTGCAAATTAAGCATATTTTCTATGGGCTTGGACAGAGAATAATGGAAACAGGATCTCAGAATCCTTTTACTCATCCTGGAGCTGCAGTCCAAAGGCTAAAGTGAACCAATCCCAATATTATAATGTGTAATTTTAGTAACATAATAGGATTTTGTGGGACATCTCTGGAGTACTTTATTGTTGATAAGAAAGTTGAATCCTTTAGAAAAATATTTGTCTGGCTTTTTCCTAAAACAAGCCACAGTTTCACATTTCATTTCATTCACTTAACAGAAATGTAAATTTTTTTGTAAATGAGACATGAATGTCACCTAAGCATTCAAGTAGAGTAGTTCACAGAATGACAGAATATGCTGAAGTGGAAGGGATCACTGAGTTCCACTCTTAGCTCTGTGCAGGACCACCCCATGGACCATACCATGTGCTGGAGAGCATTGTCCAAATGCTCCTTGAGCTCTGTCAGGCTTGGTGCTGTGACCACTGCCCTGGGGATCCTGTTTCCAGTGCCCAGTATTTCTTGCTTGCCCTCCTTTGGATGCTCTCTGCTAATGTATTGTCTCTTGTGGCACCCCAAACTGCCCCAGCACTCGAGGTGAGGCTGTCCCAGCCCAGAGCAGAGCAGGACAATCCCCTCCCTTGCCCAGCTGGCCATGCTGTGCCTGATGCCCCAGGACAGGGCTGGTCCTCCTGGCTGCCAGGGCACTGCTGGCTCATGTTCAACTTTCCACCAACCAGGACCCCCAAGTCCTTTTCTGCAGCCCTGTTTTCCAGCACCTCATTCCCCAGTCTGTACATACATCCAGGGTTAGCCCATCCCAAGATTGGGGGTTGCTCAGCCCTCTGATTTGTCTGAGTCTCTCTCCAGGGCCTCCCTTATACCAGGGCCATGCATTGAATCAATCCATCTGCCTATTCCTATCAATATTGTTCCTTGTTACCAGAAAGATCAAGGAAATCACTATCTGTGCTCTTCATCCTTCTTGTACTCAGAAATCAATACTAGTGCTTGTTAAGGAAGAAATTTGGCAGAAGGGGTTTACATAATTGGGCAGACACCCAAATTTATTGTAGCAAGGCTGCAGGTAACCCAGAGATTACATCGAGGGCTCTGGAATTCAACAGGTAGCTACACTCATCAGAACTTTGGTAGGTACCAGTTACATCATATTATATCAGCTGTGATTATTCTCCATATTCGAACTGATAGTAAATGATGAGAAGCTTTGGTATTTTTAAAGGAAAGTAAGTTTTAATGTGGTGATTATAAAAGAATATTACTCTTTATAGTTCTCCTTTTTTAGGAAGGTTTGTCTGTCTCTTTTTGCCCGAATGGAGAAGCATCTCATTGCAAGATACTGAGGCTGCCTAGTTAGACTTGGAACATCTATGAATCAAAATATTTCATAACCAAGTTGCTTGTGGACAACTAGAGTTTAGAGATTCTCATGTCCAACCTACAGCAAGTCTATGACAGTGGCAAGGACAGGGAGCTCAGAAAGCTCCCACTTTAGACATATCACTGCATATCTTCATTATTATATAGTTAAAGCTGCAAAAACACATAAAAATTGCCTGCTCTACCACAGCCATAATTTCCACAAATGATAAAACAGTGATTTTGTAGTTTTCCCTGAAAGGTAAAAGAAAGAAGTAAGAGTATTTTTTGTGGTAGAAAATAAAAACACCCCACCTTCCTATTCCTATTTTCCACTTCATTTTCTCTTCAGGCTTTTAAATCAACACCATCATTCTTACAAGAAAAATGTATTGTATAGATAGGACAGTAAGGCCCTCATAATTCACTTGTAGTATTTTCTCTGAGATTTATTGGGTTTTCTATCACAAATAGAGATAAGAATCACATTCCATTTCTTGCTCTTTCCATGATACACTACAGGATCCATGCTGATAAGAACAGGCATCATGTAGTTTGACAGAGGATATAGAATGTATTAAGAAATGGTTTTATTTGAGTCTATAAACTCTGTGAGCTTTTTATTCAGGCAAACTATCCTTCAGTCAGTTGTTTTCAGCAGTCATTCTAGTGCTATTTATGTTTATTTAAGAAGGATTCATAAACTTGGTATAACTGCTTTTCCTGGAATACACCTACTCCCATATTCTGCTTCTTGAGAAACAGTCCTCACCTACCCAGCCTTTTGGGAAAATCTTCTGTGGAGTCTGGACAGTAATTAATTTTCATAGTCTCTGGTTTCGGTTCATTTGTTTATATTGATGCAGATTCCGTGGACTTTGGCAGGCTTGAAAGAAAAAAGGTCATAGAAAATGCAATGCATTTTAGCATTAGATAGAGAGAATTTTCAGTCAAATTACCAGATCCAACTGCACTGAACAAATTTAGATCTGATTTTTATCTCTGCTGTAAGAGGAGTAACCATCCAGATCCAAATTGGAGTGCTCAGATCAAGAGCTATCTATCCTATCCTACTGTAGGGTAGGAACTATCCTTTTCCTTGTTTTTTTCTTCAGCATGAGTTGCACTGTGGTTTTGCTATGTCAGATCTGGCCTGAAGTCCTCAAACAGAAAAAACTATTATTCTTCTGCAAATCATGCCTCAAGGTTGTATAGAGATGATGACGCTCCAGTTATTTGCCAAGGAACTGGCCACAAAACCAGTGTTGCCACTTTATTGCTTATACCTGAGAGATAATAGTGGTTATATCAAGATCCCCAAAAATTAGCACTGTGTAAGCTGTTGTGTAGTGCAAAACAAATGAGGGATCAGCTCTGTCAAGCACTAGAAATGTAAATCTACTTCATACTCATTCACCTTGAACATCAGAGACCTAAACTAAAGAAGATTTGGACAGAGTTGTTTTCTAGGAAGCATCACAAGGACCATAGATGAAAGTGCATGTTATTTCTTTAACATCTTTTCTCATATACATTAGAGTAATTTCTGCATAATGATTTTGTGATTAATATTTAAATGTGATACTTCATGGATTTCACCTTAACCACCACACAGGATTCACACATATTTTACATACATCCACAGAGAGATAGGTTTTTGCACATACACGTATGTATAGACTGCTGATGAGTGATATTTGCTCTCTTCCCTATATTTTGTGCTTTAATCAGAAACAAGCAGCATATTCACATATTGTAGTGTTTTGCTACTGATCTTATCAGTCCTTATCTTCCAGAAGAATGGGACAAAAGCAGGCAAAGTGTTTGTATCTATTTCTTCTTATTATTTGGAACACCCACCAGTTAAGGCTAATACATTTCAGATGATGTCTGCAGTACTTCATTATGCTTTCATGAGCAGTGAAGTTCTTATGTGAAAAGAGATACCAAGGGTGGGTGGACAAATTAATGTAATAAAAGGGTAATTATAATTTATTATATGTATGATAAAATATGATGTATTCCTTCAAAAAAGGAACCTTTATTATTATAAAAAATCTGAACAACAATGAAATACTTCTAATTAATGATGTATCTGCAATTCTATTGCATCTTAATATTGTAGTATATCTTAATGTTCTATTCTATTTTAATGTTTTGAACAGGTTTTATGTTTATTTTACCTACACAACTGATTCATGATACTGTGCATGAGTAAGATCAGAGTTGAATATTGGGCTACTAATTTTTTCTTCTCTGATTGTATCTTCACTTGAAAGATTCAAACACAATTTAAGCCTGACTGCTGTTCAAATGCCATCTTTCCCCACAGTAGCTTTGTGTTGTATAACCCTGTTGGTCTTGAACTGCCTCAGTAGTTCATAAATAGATTACATGACATAAGAAAAAGATAAGATCCTCAGTGTAAACTACATTAGATTAATTCAATATAAGTACTATGTTCTCATACAGAAATGTATGCAGAAATGCATGGAGAAAGGAAACACTCCCTTATTTTTTTTTTTTTTAATTATTAGTTGCATTTTCAGATAAGTGTGCTATGGTGTCTCAGTTTCATTTTTCTCAGTGGCATTATGTACTAAAATTTGTCCACTTTGTATAGCAATCAGAAACAGATAAATTTGCTTTAGAAAAATTGACTCTGCTCATGATGCTGGAATGGGAACCTCAAATGCTGGACATTGTTAAAATGCACTTCTATGTCTAATTAGGTTTAGACTTTGAAATGGTTGATGTTATCAACCTCATATAAAACTATTCTTTTCTCCATTATTATACACAATATAAAATTTAATAGCAGGCTCCTTTGACATTTATCAGATGAATAAATTAATTAAAAGGTGGGATTAGCATGTCTGTTAACTGGATTTTAACAAGCTCTATCACGTTCTGTGGTTTTGGTTAGAACAAAAACCATAAAAGTTTTCCTCAATATATTCAGAGACAAAACCTAAAATGGAAGATTAAATGATCAACACTAAGAAAATAAACTTCACAAGGCAGAACAATGTGAAAGCAAAAACATTTAAAATGAGAAACAAATGTTTCCAATAAAATAAATATTGTGGGTTTTTAAAAAAATAGTAATTCCTAATCATTTTTAGGATGAGAATTTACATCAGTATTTGATTCAATAACTCCTAACCTTAATAAAAGCTGCATGTTACAAAGAATTCCCACCAGAAAGCAGTGATTCTTTGGTATCTGGAACACACAAGCACCGTATACAGGTCAGATTTGCCTGAGAACAGAAAGCATTTAACTCCCAGAGGCAACATTTTCACTTTGAACATGATTTAGCTATTCACATTAATAAATCCATACAAAAAATGTATTCCTTAAGTAAGATGTGCCTGTATCAGAAGTTTAAAATGCCTCATGACTTCTAGCAAAGCTTTTGGAAGTGGCAATACTTCTATTTTTCTTGTGTATAACACATAACATCACATAACTCTTTCCTATGACCAACTAGGCAGGACTCCAGCTGGTCAAATAGGCATAGTTCCTCCCAACAGCCTATCCTGCAGGGGAAATGTACCTCCTTTTCAAAGTACATCTTACTGAGATATTTTGAATATCTCAGTGAAAAATGTCGTGACAGTGTTACCTACCGAGGATACTTTCCTTGAGTTTGGAGAGGATAGAATGAAAAAAAAAATATCTACAACTGCATTTTAACTATGTAAAGGTTTTGATTCAGTTGCAAAAGAAAAATTGAGACTAAATAGCTATATATATTTGTGTTCAGTGGGTATAACTTGGAAATTCCTTTTCCTTGAAGTTTTTTCTAAAAGTTATCTTATTCCCACTGGACTGAAACCCTGCCCTCAGCCCAGGAATGAAGTTTACGCTACCCTCTGAAGGAAGATAAGCCTCGAGCCAACACCCAGCTGTGATATTTCCAAGGTGGGAGATATATTGATTTCCAGCTATGACTGAAATAGAAAGAAGAAATTGAAGTAGCTTAAACAGGCATCTAGTGCTGCTTGAGCTGGCAGGTACAGTACAGGACTTGTCCAAGACCTGAGCTCTGCACCAGCAGCCAGACACTTGGTAGGATAAGCTGGAGTACCTCAAATGCAACAAACAGAAAAAAAAACCCAGAAACCTTGAAAATCTATCCTTCGTTTCTTATCCTTGCCCTTCTGCTTTGCTGAAGTGTAAATATATTGTGATCTCTTTCCTCCAAATGGAGAATCTCCTACTTGTTTTATCAGCATACCTGAAGTCACAGTAAACTGAACCATGCCACTAATCAGAACTGCTCAGGAAAATTACAAGCCTAGTCATGTCAGTGTTTGGGTGGTTTTATATGTATTTACACATTTCTGCATAAATCAGATCGACAAGTTTTTTCACATATATATCACACCAGTTTAAAACAAGATATTAGTTTTCTTCTCATCCATACTAACACACCAAAATAAAAATACTAAATATTTAGTGCATGCTGATTCCTGCGATGAAATAAATGCTACCTCTCTGTTATTTAATAAATTAAAATATATTTAATTAAAATATATTGCATGTAAAAATATACAAACATGCGCAGAAGACTGCTGTATTATACTGTCCCCCACCACACACCTGCCTTTAAAGACTAAGCAAAAGGAAAATAGACTGGAGTACAATAAATGATACTCCTTCAAATTAGCAAGCAAGACAGAGTTTCTCTCAGACAAAACTCATTTGTGCCAATTTTTCTTTTGAAGGAGGGAGTACCACCCATCTTCTTTGTATCTCATACTACCCAGCAAATCAAATTTTGTTGCCAGCAAGCCTTGTTAACATTTATATCACAAAAAAAAAAGGAGTCCATGCTAACAACTCTGAATTGTGGTAATTTTTTTGCATGGAGTTTCTTTTCTTTTTTTCCACCAGAATATATTATTTTGCTCCAATGAAAAGTATAGGGAGTCCATTCCCACAAGCATCTATGTATGGCACACAGTTAAACTCAAAGGCCATTATTCCTTGTGAGATTAAAAAATATGCTTCATAGTGGTGAAGTAGGATTGGAGAGAAGAGTTTTCCTCTTTCATAGGGCACAGGTCAGATGCTAAAATTTACGAATAACCGTTTCAGTGGTTCTTGACAAATCCAAGAGTGTAAGGTCAGCTGCATCTTGTCCGTGTGTGTGTAACTCACTGGTGAACATGTATTACAGGTCTCCATCTGTGCCTACTCTCCACAGGACATGATTGTACTAATCCATACCAGAAAGCTTGATTACAGGCTTCAGCAGGTTTTGCTCTGAGTGCTGGAGCTCTCCTTCCAGTGCCCTGTATGACAGCCGGGGTAGCATCTGTCACCATCAGTGTGTAGTACAGCAGATCTCCTCACTTCCAGTGAAAGCCCAGAGACACTGGTTTGTGAGGTTTCCTGTGCCCCCCCCACACAAATCTTAGGACAACTTGAAGAAAATCCACCTGCATATTCTACATCCCTCCTTTTGGGACCACTTGAAAGTCAACCATTCTCTTTCACAGTGTCACCCCTTGACCATCACGCTGACAGTGTATGTCTGCTTACAGGTTTGTGCTTTTAAATTGTTTTCTCAGACCTTAAGTCCCTTTACAGCATTCCTACTGATTTCAGAGGGCTATAGATGAGGCACTGAAGCAGTTACCCAGCTATTTTCTTGTGCTGGACAATCTCCAGTGAACTGTCTTTATACTCTCCAGCCATATGCTTTTCTATGATTTAATCTTTGGCTTCATATGCATACAAATTTTTTATATCTATATGTAAATTTAAAATGTTCAATTCAATTAATTTTCTATACAATTGGGGCCTTATCAGCTTGACTTCTCCAGGAAAGTTGTTAGCAACTGTTCCTAAACTGTAGGAAGCTACTGTGTTGCCCAAGCTTGGACAGTATTAAACTCTTTGCCAAGACTTACAGTTTTTCCATTCACATTCCCACATCTCACTTCAAGACAGTAATAGGGCAACAAAGCTGGTGAAGTATCTGGAACACAAGATTGGAGGAGTGGCTGAGGGAGCTGGGGGTGTTCAGCCTGGAGAAAAGGAGGCTGAGGGGACATGTCTTTTGTTGTCCAAAACTGCGACAAAGGAGGTTGTAGTAAGGTGAGTCTTGGATTCTTCTCCTAGGTAGCAAGTGACAGAATGACAGGAAATGTCTCAAGCCGCTCCAGGGGACGTTCAGATTAAATATTTTCATGAAAAATTCTGCCAAGCACTGGGACAGGCTGCCCTGGAAGTGATCAAAAATGTGTTGATAATGGGACTTGAGGACATAATTTAATGGCAAACATGGTGGTGGGACTGGGTTGATGGTTGGACTTGATGATCTGAAAGGTCTTTTCTGCCCTTAAAGATTCTATGATCATTTCCACTCTCTCTGTTTTCACCACTGTTTCCATGGACTTAAGGAAACTAAGGCATCAGAGAGTTGGTGCTGTTCCTCAGCATCTGGAATAGGTTAAAACATTGGTCATGGAATTGTGGTGGTGACAACCTCCTGCTTCCAAACATGGGAACAAAATGTAGTATCCTTTTACTGAGTAGTAACTGTGGGCAATTCAAATTATGCATGGCAAGTACAGGGCAGGGAATCACCTAAGATAGTCCCTCCTCATGAGATTCTTTAATTCAAATTGCAGATTCATTAAATCTGGCTGTATTCTGAGTGATTTGTCTATGGTAGTTTATACATCAAAACTTTTGAAATTCTTTTCATATGCAAATTAGAAAAGAAAATTCCATATAATATAGTATTTTGCTTCTGAAAAATATCTTTTTCTTTTTGTAAAATGTACCAGAATAGTAATTCATGTATTTATTGTGCTTAATTGCACTAGAGTGAGCATATTATTCTGAAGTGCAAAGCTAAAGGTTACCAAGAAAGAAAAATCTAATTTTTTTTTCAGTCTTGACAGTGCCTGGATAATTGCTATAGTACTAGCAAGGTGGTTTTGGTCTTGTTTTTCTGTTAAAGATAAGAGAAATTGGCATTAAATTACCAATTTGATGCCATGGTTACTTCTAGTTATTCAGATTGTTTTAATGAACAAACATGTTGATTTTGCCTTAACCTGTTCCTACTCAGCTACCACTATAACTACAAATTTTTCAGGGAGGTGGGAGTTGGAGTTTTGGTGTGGGTTTTTTTCTAGCTTTACTTCTTATATTTAGATAATTTTCATGTCTCATAGACTGTGTCAGCATTACAGAGATTGCAAGAATAATTGTTTACCCATGCAAATGGTTGCAAATGTATTGGCACAGGGGGAAAAACATATTTGAAAGTCATTATCAGAGGCTATAAGCTAAGGTTAATATGATTTATTTCAATTTTCAAAATGTATTTTGCAAATCCTTTTGAATAAAAACTCTTGTGTAATTCCAATAACATAAAAATTATAAATGAAGAAAAGAATCAAGTTCACAGGCTAAAAGCACATTATTAATTTCCAGCATGGAAAATAGTCAACAGTGGGAAATCTTATGCTTTCGTATTAAGTACAGTTTTATTTTTACATTGAGCAAGCATTGGGGAAAGATAGTGACTAATAGAATATACACATATAATAGAACATATCTCTAAAGTATTCAAGTCTTAAGAGAAACTGCATGGTTTCTGAACATTTTGGCTATGGTCCAGTAAAGCTCTTAGCACTTGCTTAATTCTAAGTGCCTCAGAGGTCTCACTGCAAAACTTCTAGCTATGCAGCATTCTGTTCTGTGCTTGTTAGATGTTGTCAGAAGTCAAGATTCCTATTTCATAAAAGCTTGCTAGCAATTTTCTTTCTGTTAACATTGATTAGCTGTTTATTCGGATGATGATTTTTATTTCTTTGTAGGCCCCTCTTTAAAAACATAACTGACCTAATCTCTTCCTCAAAAATTCCTAGCAACAAATTTTACAGAAATTAATTCATTCTTCCAAATTCCCTAATCTGGGAAGGAAAAGCTCCTGATAACATTATCAGCAAAAGTTTGAAACTGCCTACCAACTTAAATGATCATAGGAAAAACATATATGGTTCAAAAAATATAATTGTTCATCTGGAGGGTTCTGCAGCATAGCTGGCCTGTCACAGAATTAATCCTGGTCCCATTTACAGCAGCATAATTCCACTGACATCAGTGCAAACAGCACCACTGGCATTACCAAGGAGACCGTGGCTGAAAACAGTAAAAAGACAAAAAGCAGAAAAAAGAGGTTAAAATTAAATGAGATGTACACTATTGACTCATGAATAATATTTCTTCCAAAGGATAATGTCTTAAATTTACGAGCCATGATTACATACTAAGACAGGGATTTAGTGGAAAAGTCTCATCATCTCACATGCTCAGTCCATGTGGTAATACATACATATTCTGAAAGACAGGATAGGATTTTGTGTAATATATTTTGCTACAAATACTTAGTTTGGCCTCATGAATTGACACGAATTTGACTTGAAAATATCTAGAGTTACTTGTTTTTATTATTTTCTACTTTTAGTACATTTGTCTGCAGTGAAGGGAACAAGGGCAAACACGTTACTTAGTGTCCTACCCAAGCCTAATAAAGATGACTTTTGCTCTCACAGTTCTGCATGAGAGAGACACAGGTGGGTAGGAGTAGTTCTTGGGAGATTCTGCCCTGAACATTTCTGGACATTCTGCATAGGGGCAGCAGAGGATGCTGTCTGTCCCTTGAAATGTCTGCTGGAGCTGCTGACACTTGCCCACTCATTGCCATGGAGTTCCTTGGGCAGATCGAACAAGGCTCTGCGTTTGCATAGCCAAATTTGGTCTCTAGCTGATGTGGTGATGCTGTTACACTACTGGTTTTCTGACAGGGAAAGGTGCTGTGTGTGTGTTTGCAAGTATAAATGTTTTAACAGAATATATCTCATTATATTTCAGTGCTATGACAGTATGAAAAATTAATAAATATTGAAGTCAGAAAACTCGGAAATCATGTTCTATGCATGTAGGAAAGAGGACTGTAAATACCTCTTACTCTCCAGAAAATACAGATAAACTTCTATGAAGTTTCTCTTATTGTTAGCCTGAGGGGTTAAATTTTTATTTATTTTTTTGGAAGGAATTTTTTTTAACTATCCCGCCATATTAAAAGATTTTACGAAAAAGCTGGAGAAGTTTATGCATACTCATTTTCCAGTGAAATTATTTTTAGAGCTCACAGAGCACCTCAATGCTTTTTTCAGAGCATCTCAGTGCAAAATGCCATAAATTTTCACATATTTCTCTACTGTGAAATGAGATCTGAGGTAGCTATAATTTTCTGTTGCCAGAGATTCATTTCTTGCATGAGATCCTTTGAATGCTGCAGCTTTCTCACAACACTAAGAACTTTATATTTTAGTCAAGGCTCGTTATTTTATACAAGTAGTCAGGTACATCACCATGTAGTACATATTGTATGTCTGCTGATAAGGAGCTATGAATTACAGCTCTTTAGATCTCCCTCTGCCCCAGCTTTCTGGCTCAGCATTTGTAGCATAGTGTTACACAAAGTACATTAAGATCATTCTCCTACCTGCAGCAATTTAGTTAATAAAACGCTTTTGTATTTGTGTGTTTCTACAGTGTATGTTAACTAGTAGTTTTTCAGACAATTATAAAAATCAGCTATGAAGCTATATATATAGGTGATTCTGAAGATATGGAAAGAAATCTTATTTAGCACCCACTAAATTGGTATAAGGAAAAAAGGACGACTAAAGATATGAAACAGAACGTTAATGTGATTGTTTCTTACAAACACTTTTCCACTCACGCTCATGTACCTGAAGCATGATTGTGGGCCAATTATGATATTGGTTCTAGGATAGAAGTACCTAAAAATGCAGGCTGGAGGCATTACTCCTATTCACAAAACTGTGCTTTCAGAAGAGTAAATACTATGGAACAGTCTGTTCCAAGACCTTGGAATGGTCACTTATGCAAATCTGTAGCAATATTTCACTGGATACAGCTGCATTTGCCTATATAAAGCAGATGCAGCATTTCCAATGGGGAAAAAACATCAGTGGATGGAATTCAGTGGAGGCTGTGACTTCTAATCATGACTAACATTTTGTGAAACATGTATTGAGCTAACAGAGGAGTTTCACAGTTTCAGAGCTGAACTAAACTGATCAGTTTTTTTTCTCTATATACAAATGCTGTGAATAGTTTTTTTAAAATTTTTAAAATTTGGGCAGACAGAGTGCAAATGCTGAAATTTTGTTGGATGAAGTTTTGGTTTGATTTAGTACTTTTCCTTAACTCGCATTAGGCAAACCAGAGTTTCCTTTTTTTTCCTATTTCTTGTTGAAATATTTGCAAACTCAACTGCAAAATGAATTCTTGCTCTCAGATTTAAAAAAGAAAAAAAAATATGTTTGTTGCTTTCAGCTAAAATCAGAAGTTTTTTGTAAAAGGTCATATGTAATATTTTTAAACACTTAGCATGGACAGAAAATATCTCATGCTCATTATAACAGAGAATTATGGAAAGACTAGCTACATAAAAAGATTTGAAAAGGTATTTCAATATTTTCTCTGTTAAAAACCAGAGATTTTAAAAAAGAATGCTTGTGCATTAGCCATCTAATATTAAAATAAATAAATTAAATTCATTACCTATGTGCTTTAACTAGATGGTCCCAAAAATATATCTCAAATATTTTTACACAATTGAATTATTAAAAAGTTTTAATAACATATATGAAAATCAGTATGCAGATAAAAAGATTATTTTCAGAAAGTAAGGTGGTTTAAATCAACATTGATCAATAAAGTACATACATTTTTCCAAATATCCATTTCTTTGTTGGAAAAAGCCAATAGCATATTAAGCACATAAATCTTTGCACCGCTACAATGTGCAGCTTTAATGTAAAACATTAAAGTAAAATATTAACTATCAACGAAAGTACATGTTTGTATGTTGTATATGGTTTCCTTTTTTTTCTTTCATGTTTGTTTTTCTGGTACCTGAAAGAAATCAATAATTTCCAATACATTTTGAAACAAGTTTTTCCATTGTCTGTTTTTATTTTGCTGTCTGATGCGATTTTATCTCAAAGCATACCTTTGTAAATAAGTATCTTCCTTGTAAAGACAGCACCTAGAACAGCTAAAAACTTTGACTTTTAGTGTAATGGATTTAACCCAAAACTGTAGAGTTCAAATAAATTGGATTTTAATTCTAACAAATGTAGAGCTTAAGATAAATAAACAAAATACATGTTTCCATTCTAATGCAAACCTCTCAGTCACTCAGCCAGACTGTAAATAATAATCAAAGGAAGACATGAGGATAATGATCTGACAGTAGCCTATTCCTTCCCATAGGTAGTGCCCTGGAGAATGGGAACACAATGCAAATCTGTTGGATTCTGAGAGAAAGCCCACTATCACCTGAATGAAAAATCAAATCAAACCAAAATAATTTCACTCCTTCAAAAACATATCTACCTTGAGGATCACCCAAGTCAGGGTAGTGTTTGTAGCCCCTGCAGGTCATGTCTGAGCTGTTGATTTCACAAGTCATATGAAGCACTTATACTTGCTGAGACATTCAGCTGATGTTGCTCTCTACACTGCTATTGATGCTCAAGCATTTTTAAAAGTAACTCAGGTTTGTCTCCAAGCCATAACCAGATATCTCAGCTGCAACAGAGGCAGAGAGGCAGCTAAAGAATGAACATCTGTGAGAATTAAGTGTGGAGGCAGCCGTTTCTAATCAATCTCAGGGCATGTCTGCACTGTCAGGCTGCAGCATGATGGAGAGATACTGAAAATAACAAAGGTTCTGCAATGAGAACAGTAACAGCATGTGCCAGTATCTACATGGATCAAGCTGCCTAGTAATGTAGCATTTAATTCATGCTTTTAATATAATCTGAACTGTATTTTTCTGTGGTAAATAAATCAGGAAGAAATACTCTTATGAGGAGAGTCTTAATAGCTACAAGTCCATGACTGCGGAGAAAAAAACTCTTGGGAAAAGAAGAATCTGAATGGGGGAGAATTTGGGCCAAACAGAGCTGGGCCCTGGCACCATAAAAAAACCTCTGGGCTCTTTACAGAGGAAGAACGCTAAAAATGCTTTGCAAAACAGATGCTATGGGGAAGTGAGATGAAAAATAAATGGGTGGGAAGGAGACAATGGAATATCTTTTCATCAACTACAATAGTCTTTATTCCTTCTTGCCCTTGTTTGTGATATGGTGGGGGTCACTCTAGTCCACAGAGCCGTAACTTGATGACACCGATAATGTAGTGGCAGCTTGCTGTGCAGTCTGTATCTGTCTCCCTCCAGCAAAACTTTCTATCAGAAAGCCGCCCTTTTGGCATTTCATACACTATTGCTGCTGTTTGTTTTACAGTTCAAAATATTTCTCATGGCCAGTTCGTGAATTCAAATTATTTTTTTTTTACACTCTGTAGTCTGAAGGTGTATTATTTCTGGAGCGCTCTTCCTCTGAGGTTCTGCAAGTTCAATCATATTATCAGAGAAGTCAGGACTTTTCAGAGCCCTTATAATGTTGTTAGCCTGGAACATGTTCATAATAATTTCTGAGCTGTTGATAAATATTACCAGTTTGGAGTCTCCCAAATCAGTGTATATTCTGAGCAGAGTAAAAAAAAATAGATAATTTTCCAGGCAATACCACCATACATGTGGCAAATCTTTTCATTTTGAATATTCAGGAAAATAGCTCTGATGGCTGGTGTATCAAAGAGTTTATATTTGTAAGTATGAATAAATAAATTACTACATGAATTTATTTTTTAAAACATGTAGCAATTTCTCTGTTTTGTCCACAAGTATTCATGAACTCCAAAGAAGCCCTAACCCCTTGCTGAACTTCGTGAGAAGAAAATACAAAATTCCTCTGACCAGATAGTCCTATAGGAAGCCAAGTGATTTAAAAGTGCCAGGAGGTAGTTTTAAACATTTACAAGTCAGAAGATAATTTTACAAGACTTTCATGCTTTATTTCCAAACACAGTTTTCAAAATCAATTGAAGAGTTAATTCTGTGCTCTAAGCCACAGTCTTACTCAAATCAGTGCCATATACTACTATTCTTTTACTCCATTAAGAAAATACAGAAAGAAAGTGTTTTTCTGAAAACTGGGCTAAATTTGGGATTTTTGCAGGGTTTGTACCATGTGTAGATAGAGGTTGGTAAGAATATGAGAGAAATAGCAATCTGATCATTTCTGTGATTTGTTCTTGCTTCCTTCAACTTGTTTTCAAAAACACTGGAAGCATTCTGGGACTGTTGGCAAATACTTTTTCTGAATGAATAAATTCTGCTGTGGTCTAGCAATCCTTAAATGTTGCACCTTCAGAGAATTAATCAACCCTTGCTATTATTTTATAATCTTCAGTCAAGTTGAACTTAATGACCTGACCTGTTATTTCTATGCCCCAGAAATAAAATGGCAATCTAGAGAGAGTTTATAGGAAAAGTTTTACTGTGGCAAGACTTATATTTTACTCTACTTTGCTCTCATGCAGGCACTACTGTAATTCATATCTTTTATTAATTACCCAATGAGATGGAATACCATGCATGGGTCCCAAAATCTTATGTGAAGCCACCTGTGAAATGGCAGTGGCAGAGAGCACAGGGGTTTGTAGGGTTAAGTACACTGTCTCACAGCAACAGAGTGTTCTTCCGTTTGCCACAGAGGAATCCTACACAAAAGTGCTATGAAACTCAGATATTCAGCCATGAACAGAGTCAGAGCCTCCCTCATTTTCCCAAGGATAATTGAGAACTGCCCAAATGATGAGCAGGACAGCTACAGCTCCCAGAGAGTGCTGGCCCTTTGGCTTTTCAGCCACAGCTCCTTCTTTCCCTTGAAGTCTCTCTGACACTCCTGGCAAGCCCTCAAGACAAGAACTGCCAGCAGATAGAAATGTCCCATCTATAAGCCATAGGGAGAGCCTAGACTTGCCTTGCCAGGCATAGTGCTCCAGCTGGCTGCTCTGCACACATGAATGCTTCTGTCACCACCAGACCACTTGGAAAACTATCCAGTGTGGCTGTGCTTGCTCATCTAACCAATTCCTGCCCTTCCTCTCTTGCCACAGTGAAAACAGGCTGCTTCAGACAGCAGGAGATTTCTGAGCTACCAGTGCTAGAAGAACCTTCCCCCAAAAAACCCAAGATCCAACACAATCCAGAAGGAAAAGTCTGTAAATCTTACATGAGATTCCCATTTTGTCTCTGCTGAATGCAAATCATTCTTCAGACTGCTCTCTTCCCCTAACATTGAGCATACACTCCTGATCTTGGCTGCAGTTCAGCAAGCTATGAGAGAAGCAAGATAATTCCTGCAAGCTGGATAAGCCACTGCTTATATTTTGCTCTTCCACAGAAGAAACACAAGTCAACGTGCATCCTATGTTGTCCCAGTCATGCATAATTTTACATGAGTAACCTTAGGGAAAATCCCCAGTACCTTCTTACTTATAAGAATGCATTGGCTTCTTCACGCTGTTGTTACTCCTTTGATCTCTACTGTGAACATGTCCACCCAGAGACACTGCAATGTCCATTAAAATGTTTAGCAATGATCACAAAGAAAATTTCTAGACATGCACTGAAATACTGTCAGCAGGTATGGGAACTCAGGATGGGAAGAGACTGGAAAAGATTGAAAGGGGAAAGAAGCCCAGACCCAATATTCCTTGAGGACTGTTTGCTAGACTGCTGGTCATACATGCTAAATAAATTGGAAAATTAGGCTGAACATTTAAAGAAGCTTCCTCTGCTGGAAATTGTATCAGAAGCAAAACCACAGAGCAGTTCCTGTATCTTGGATTGCACAATAGATAGTGTTATCTACAATACCTGACACCTGAATGACTAAAAGGTGTAACCATCTCAGGAAAGTTTAAGTGATAAGATTTGTCATCCTTTTCCACATCTGAACAAATCTCAAACTCTGATCATTTGGCCATTTTTAATGAAATGAATTTGTAAAGCAGTGCAAATACTTAAGGTAATGTTAGTCAGTGATGAACAATACTATCAATAGGGATAATGTTGTTTAGCAGCCAAATGCAATTAGGTTCTGACAGGTAGTCAGTTATAATGTCAATTATAACTGTTTGAAAATGTCAAGCATAAGTAAAGAAAACCCAAGCACAACAGTTATCATTCTTGAAAACTGCATGGCATTTTTAAGGAGAGCTATTGCCTTTTCAAATTTCAGCACCATTAGAGTACAGAACAACTGCTCTGTCACAAAGTGTGCTGGTTTTTAACATTCTTGATGGTTTTGAACTGTGGAGATGTTTATCTGTCTTGCTGAAACATATAATAAAAAGTATTTTTCCAGTTAGTCGCTAAGTGCCATAATTTGGAAGCACAATCTGAAAGTAAACTCACTAGACATAATCACCATCTGTATTTTTCCTTTACTTAAACAGAAAAAAAATATCCTTTCCATATTGCAATTAAAATCATTAAAGTTATATAGAAGTAATGGATCCTTCTTGCACTTTTTAGTTTTCTCTTCTGTAAGCTAATAAAATGCTCAAAGCAGAACCTACTGAAAGAAAACACTAATTCACTTTAAATGAAACAATGAGTTACAAAAGAGAAGTGAAGGTAACCTGCCCCACATTTGGAAGCACTTTGACACAAAGCAAACAAACACAACACCTGGTGGGTAATTCAAGGTCAAACCCAAAGGTACAGGCTAAGCTGAAAATAGCTTTTGCCAATTTTGTGCTTTGCTATGCAGAAAACTGCTGCTTCCCTTAGCCAATTCATAAAAATGGGTGAGAGAAGAAGGAGATGATTATTTGTGAGGTTTTCAGTAATGAAATGTGCCCTTGGCCTGTTGTAACATGTCAGCTGAAAGTTCCAGAGGAGGTGTGAAGAAATGAACAATTTTCTTACATGAATGTTTTGCTTCTAAGGAGCGTGTAATCATCATAGCACATTACAACACAAGAAAGATTTTCTGATAACTCTAGCACTTTAAACATTTGAAAAGAAAACAGGTAGCTAAATTGGGACATGCACTGAAGTTCAGTATCTTAGTCAAGAACCATGGTCTAAAAATTCTATCTTTACATGCCTTTCTTTTCACAGTTTTGAAGTTCACAAGTCCAGTTTTTTCAGAGTCAAAAAGTTCAATATTTATCTTATACCCCAGTTGCTCTGGTTCTGATCCTGATCCCTCATCCAGCTGCTGCTTTTGAGAGGATCATTACAACAGGTGAGGTGTTTAAACTACTTTTTTCTGCTTTAGTCTGAGCCAAAAGCTTTTACATGCTGTTAGATTCAGAGCTTATACAGGTGTGGAAGTTCCAGGTCATGTATCCTTTTGTTACCTTAAAGGATTAAATGTCTTTTCAACACTTCCCTGAGGAAAACAGAGTACTCATCATGAAATTATTAATTCTAAATATGCAACTCTTGTGTGGATTTCTTTAAAGTTTGGGTTCAGTGTAGAAAGGATTGCAAAGACTGTGAGCTGAGAGGAAAGGATGAAAATACTCTTCTACATAGCTTTCGCCTTAGAGCATGCGACTAGAATGGAAGTAAGGAATTTTACTGATGGACTAATTTTGTGCTCCCTCGGTTTTGAGAAACGTCTCCACCTAACAGGTTACCTCTGAGGAGTCCTGCTACTTCTTTTGTTGTTTCTGTTGCAGTGAATTTGTATAAGTTTTATCAGAATATGGGAGCTCCACCATGAAAATATTTTGTGTTCACATTTATCTATAGATGTGTGTAAGGCAATAGGTTCAAGGAGAGATTAGTTGCAGAGATTAGTCCTAGAGTTTCAAGAAGAAATGGAAATGAATTGCCATGTCAGTCAGTCAGAGCAATCTGCTTTGGAAAGTAAGCAAAAATTATTGTGCCATCCCAAAGACAGTAATTTATATATTTCAGTCCTGTTGCTTTGCAGCGTAAAGTTTGTAACAGCAATGGAACACAAATTAATTTACACATAGTTTTTAAACTGTGGTGGGATGAAAGTTGTTTGAAATTGGAAGGAACCAGTAGAGATAGGAAAGTTGATCAGGATCAATTTAGGGGTCAGTAAATCTCTCTTACTTATCTACATGGCTCCTTTGTAGTCAAGTTGGGCCCTCTTTTGGGGACACCTTGCTTGGTTCTATCATACCTGTGCAGAGCAACAGACAATGTTCCACTGCACAGGTATGATGGAACCAAGATATGGGGTTAAAGAACAAATTTCCCTGCAATCCTGAGAAAATAATCTAAATCAAACAGAGAATTTTTTTCCCCAATTGGAGTAGGAAATCTAATGAAGAATTCCAGGGAAAACGACCTTAATACTGACTATCACAGTATAGCAGTTATTTTTAGGACAGCTGCTATTGTTTTTATTGTGCTGTTACAATACCTCTGGTTATCTACCTAGGACAGCACAAATGCATTCATATATGCAAAAACAACATATTTTTTTTAAAAATACAACAACTCTGAAGACACATATTTGGCTTCTGATGACCATCTTGATCTCAGGTGCTACAGCACGAACATGGAGTGTGATACAATGAACCCAGACATGTCTTATTGGAAAGATTAAACTGAGATTCAATAATTTGGGTTTTTTTCTTAATCGAAGATGTTAAGGAGCTGAAGTTAGGACATTTCATAATTTTATTGATCTCTGACCCAACAATCTATCCAGTTGAACATTTGCATAACATGGTTGCAGAGTTATTTATTTATCCTCACATCAGTTTTAGCTACCACTTTTAGACAAATTCAGTCCAGAAGCTTCTTGATATGAGCCTTTGGTTCTGGGCTTGGTCCTCTTGTGTAAAAGAAGCTCAGTGATGATTTCTTGGCTTTTAGTGGAAACTTAACAGTGCAACAAAACTTTGTTTTGTAGGATAGACTGGCAGCCTGATGAAAAGAAGCCCAGAGCAAGAACAGCCAGAGTGTTGGAAGATCCGGATTTGCACTGTCTAGCTGTGCTGGAAAGCTTATACAGCAGGTTTGCATAATTTGCTGTGGAAATTACTCAGTTCTCAGAAATATTTTGAAAAGAAAAGGGAAGTCTGGATATTAGCAGATTTACGAGAAATATTCACTAATTTCATGCCTTGAGATTTAGGTTTGCAAAGTACTGGTTGAATAAAGGGATTTTAAACCCTCATTAAACCCAGGAAACAGATTTTGAATAGAAATGCAAGAGCTTTTTGCTCTGTCTGTAAAATCAGGGTGAATGGGACACATTTCCAACTTGAAATCATATTGTGCGTAATAACAATAAAATAATAAAATACAATAATGGAATAATAAAATCAGGACTTTTTTCAATAATTTTATGAAAGGATAAATACCAAGGAAAATTTAGAAGGAATGAAAAGAGAGAGTGAGAAAGTAGCTTATAGATTTTTTCTTACACAGAGTGCTTCTGGAAACTAAGGTAGACTTTTTAAAGCTACCATGGTGCCTTATTCAGTGCACTCTTCAGGATCCAACCTGAGCAAAACTGATACAGAGTACAAGAACTAGGAAGGAATGGTCATGATATTGAGGGATCTGTTGGTATGAGATACTATGAAGGAAAAAATATGAATTAACTCAAAAATGTGGTAGAGAAAATTGAAATATGAATTAACTCAAAAATGTGGTAAAATTTTAAATTCCATGGTCTGGATAAAACTCCAGATCTTTATGGAGTGATTACCTGAAGGACTAGCATCAATCATGGGGAATGTTTTCATTTTCATTTCCATATAAACTTTCCCTACTCTTTCATTCCTGACCACTATAAGAAAAAGGCTATATGGAATTTTGATGTGACCTAATCTGACAGTTCTTATGTTTTCTGAAGCTTTTTTCCCTCATATCAGGAAGCTTCCTAGTTGTGCTAGTTTTGATTTCTTGTTTGTGACTGTGTCTGCAGATACCTTTCAAATCACAGGTACCACAATGTATTCCTATATTCAAGGCAATTTACTCTGCTTCTTTTGAGGTGGCGGGGCAATCATATTTCCCATAATTTAGCTGAATGAGTAGCAGAGTAGTAAGTAGCACAAGGAGGATTTGCAAATTATTTTGATATATTTTCCCACTACAGATTATATTTTCCCAGCTATGGATTATAACCTACAACAGAAAAAACATCTGAAGATTTCTAAGTATCAAAATGATAGGATCTAATATGACCTAATAGGATTCATTGGTTATGAATTAATCTGCCCAACTTTTTGCCAAATGAAGCCCAATCCCAGTCTGTTTTGCAACACAGCTTGGAAAGTATGGCATAACCAATATGTTATTAGGATAAAAGATTAAATATCGTGAGGATTATGGGCCTTGTTTCAGTCTTTGTGACAATTTGTAATTTAAACTTTTCTCTACAATTATATAATCTCTCCTGTGTGCTGCAGCCTATTTTTTTCTTTCTCTCTGGTTGCAGTTTCTCCATATGTATTTAGAAATGAAACTGGGAATTTCAACCCTCTGTTTCGGAGAAAAAGTGAGCTGTTATTCTAATTAGCTCCTGTACAGGTGTTTGCTTGGAAAAACTTTTTAGGGCATTTACTTTTCAAATCTAGTTTTTATTTATCACAGAGCAACTACAGAAAGCTTTAATTATGTGTTATTACAAAATAACATGTAGGACAACACCAAAAAAAAAAAAAAAAAAAAAGAGTTGGAACCACACCAAAGACACTGTATGAGAAACAGTGCCCTAAAGGCAGATCTCTCCTCAGACTCAGCAGTGAGCATTTCACTTTTGTCCATTTTTGGAGGATTATGAGATTGTTTCTGTGGAGCTGACTTTCACAAAGTTTTTTTCCACAGCTGGAATTTTTTACTTTCCTCTAAAGCCTTGAAAGTAGCTTGCCGAGATAAACCTAGAAGTCATATCTCACCTAATCCATTCCCTAGCACCAGAGCAGCCAAGGCAATCCATGGCATCTTAGTCAACCATGGTTCTACCTGAGAAGTACAGTTCTCTAATTTTAAAAGGACTGAAAATAGGTTTTGTCTACCCAAAAATCTGATTTTTAAATAGAGGTAAGTAAGGAAAATGTAGCATTCTGTGAAATATAGGAAGTAATCTTTCTGGCCCTCAATGTTTCAGGAAAAGTTGGGTTAGAGCAAATTTCTTTGTTTGCTTATTCTCAGGCACAGGTACTTTACACAAGAAAAAGCAAAAGTTGTTATTTTGGGATAGGTAAAAAAGAAATAGAGCTATGGGGCACCTGAAGTGTCAGCAGATTAAATCCTGCTGTTTATTGTGGAGATGGAGGAGAATACTTTTTGCTACTCGACCTTTTGGATCCTGAATTTAAGAGTGTGTTAAACAGTCATCATAAGGAGAAGGTGCCTCTGAGAGCACATGGTGAAAACCTCTGGTGAGACACAATATATTTATTTAATTGTCTTAGCTCATATTGGATATCAGAGCTGGAAACCACAGCTTGAAGAAATGCCAAAAGGAGAGGAGTATATTTATTTTAAATATTTATATATGCCAGGGGTTCACTGCAGGCATGAGATTCTTCTGTGGGAGTGCAAAGGAAAATTGTACATTATGTATTCTATGCCTGTCACTCTGAAAAACTGTAACCCCCTACTAGATCTCTGGCTTCAGAATAGGGAAACAATGCACACAAGGCCTTGTTTGAAGACAACCGAGTGTCATGTTATGTAATGTCACAGTAAGGCTGCCTATCAGACACTCTTGTATAAGTTCTGACTACTGGGCATATAGAAAACATAGCAATAAAATACAAAATTATTTATTCTGAGGAATTTCTGTCCTTTTATGTGATTTAGAAGTGAACGTACTTTTTCATGTTGATGATTTCCAGAGTTGCTTTTACAATTTGAAGCAAAAACAAACCTCTACTTTTCTGAGACTACAAATTTTTTTAATAAAAATCCATCTAATTTTGAGAAAAAAAAATCCCTTTTGAAGGGCAAAATTATGAAAAATTTTCAATTTTCCTAATTCTATAGTAATAAAATTGTAATAAAACTTGGAAAATTTGCAAATCATAGAACATCACATAGTACACTTTGCAAGACAAGCTTCATAAAGAAAATACTGTACAGTTTTATTAATTACATTAGAAAAAATATCTGAAAAACAGGCCTGAAGTAGACCATGTCTTGTACACTCAACAAGAAATAACCTATACCTAGTGGTTCATTTTATACACTGAAAAAATCCAACAAAGTCAGTGGTTACCCACTGATTCTTTATAAAGGCCCTCATTCAAAATGCTGTACATCTGAGGATTGTGTGCATACTTGTGATCAGAACGGGATTTATATTTGCAATCACAATTATGCCCTGTCCAGTTACCTGAAAATCATTCTATTCCACTAATACTAGTATTTCCTTTCTCATGTTAGCACAAGGATTTGTGTCTCACTGGTTTATTCCTCAATGTTATTTCTCTATGTACCATATAAGGGGCCATAATTCTCACACAGTACAGTTAGCATTTTTAAATGCTGTATCTTATGTTTGGTTCTCATGGGTTTAATTGTATGCATGGGGAGTTTTTTACTTTCTTTGTGGAGACCAAAGAGATGAAGCAAGAGATTTTATATTAGTTGTGGAATGCTTTTTGCATCTTTTAAACAATGGTGATATGCATTACTGGAAGAGTTGTCATTTCCAGTTGTAATCGATTTGCATGGCTGCCATGGTGTAACATGTAAAATCACAACAGCAGGGAAATATGGGAACAGGCAAGTCACTACTGTGCTTAATCTGGGATTGTTTGTTCATCATATTTTAAGGTTTAAGTTGCACTTGTCAGTTGGGATCATGGACTGTCTGATCCATTAACTACCCCCAAGCTTTTCACTTTCTAGAGGCTCTTGGCATTGTTGCAGTATGGTGAATTTACTAGAGGACATTCTTGCCCTTTGGGGTTATGAAGACTGCAGGAAACTCTCACTTGGTTATTCTTGTTGAGGGTTAAAGAAAGAGTTTCAGTGTACTTCAAATATCTTAAAAGAGAAGTGGGTGTGGATCACTGGCAATGTTGCTGCTGCAGACAAGTCAGTCACCCCACAAAGTTTTCTGCCATGCTCTAAATGTCATCCTATTTCCCACACATTCTTAAATACCCAAATTGATCCTGCAACTTACAATACTGAGTCAGACTGACACATTTTTTCCTGAATATGCAGTTCTAATCTGTCTGACTCCCTGCTACATTGAATGTCATTCTGGCATGCTAGCAAGTGACAGTAATATCAATCTACTTCACATCCCTAGTTGGTTCCACTTTACAGGAAGCATGGCAAACAATAATCTTGGTAACAGCAAACTGTCCATACAAGGCAGACTAAAGATGTAAACTATTTACATATATCTTCTGTACTTGTATGATTTCTTTCCAGCTGTATGAAATCTTACCAGACTTTTTACTAGTTCTTCCTAGCCAGAACTCAGACACTCCCACTAATTTGGCAGAAAAATGTGGAGGAAAAGGAGATGAGTGTTGCAAAACATTCAGAGTCTCTGTTTTCATTTAAATATAAAAACTTTCTGAAGGAACAATAGTAAGAACCAATGAAATAGGGTGATCCAATCAATGCTGGAAGATTTATTACTTATTTATGACTTTAAGTAATGTTTTAGAGGGGCCCTATATCCTCTGGCAGTGCACTTACTGAAAAAAACACATAGATAGCAGAGCTCCAGTGAAGTACACTTGCACTGCCAGGTAGCACTGACTTTTGTTCCCCTCAAAGCTCCATGTTTGTGTTTGTTTGAGTTTTTTTGCCTCACAGCTGAAAACTGTGGGTGCACCATCACAGCTGGTTTTTTTTGCTGATGGTTCTGCAGGGTGGGTTTATGTCAGTTTAGAATAATCAGGTTTTCCCTTCTCTGGAACCCAATCTTTACGAGCTGTATGATACAATCCAATAACCTCAGCTTTCCCCTTGTAGGACACACAAATCTGATGTCCCCTAGAGCATTGCCCCAAGGCACAGAATGAGGCAGGGCAAGCGGGGTAGCTGAAGTTTTTCAGGCTCTTAGAGACATTTGGCTCTTCCATCGCCAACCCCCTGGCATCACAGATGAAATGAGAGCACCCACCTCTGCGAGGGCCACAGAGAGGACACCAAGAGGCAGCTGGAGTTGACTGAGAGGTGACCAAGGGAGGAGGAAGCAGCAATGGATCATTCCTGATTTCCTAGCAATACGTGATTGTACTTCCAAAACATTACAGACTACAGATAGAAACGAAATAAAATCCAGGAGCTCTGCTTTCCCCTTTTGCCAATTAGTGCTTTGCTTTTGTCATGCTCTCTACTTATAAACAGAAAAAATTCAAGGGATAAATAAATTTTTATGGAGTAATGCAACATGTCTGTTTCACATCTGAGTATAATAGTTTTAATGTAAATAAATATAAAATCATTTCACAATGACATCCATACTAGAATGAAACTAAAAATCCAGAAAAACAGAGGTGAAATGCAAAATATCCTACAGGACAGGAGTCAAGGAAGGAAGGAGAAAAAACTAAATAAGGAATTTTTGTTTGCTATGAAAGGAAGAAGCAAACATAATATTTGAAAATATATTATTCTGTAAATTTCACTTTAAAAAATATTTGTCTTAAATTACTTTGAATGCTTAAAAATTAGGTACAAAATATTAAAAATAAAAGCAAATTTAAATTTCAATTGACTCATTAAACAAGCAGTTTTATTGTGCTCAGGATAGACATTACTGCAATGTTAAAATCCCTGATTTTTACAAACTCATCCATTGCACAAGTTCCTAAAATAAGGTAAACATGAACTGTGCAGCACATTCCTCAGGTTCAGCAAATCAAAAGATTTGGATCAAAAGGAAGCTCCAGAGTTGAGGACACCAAAAATATTTCTTCTTCAGACCTCCTCTAACTGAAGTGCAGAATCACACAAAAAGAAACACATTCACCCACATAAGCACATATCAGAACTATTGTTTCTGTGAAATTTGATATCAAGACCCTAAACTGCAGCTAGAAAAATTAGTGGCATTCACTGCAGAGGAGATAAATTTGCTAAATGGAAGTGATGGAAAATATGTCCAGTTGCCTCCAAATGACAGGAGGCAATTTCATGTAAAGTGCACTACAACAATCTAGTTATGTGGTGACCAAGACATTGGTGCTGTGTGTCTTAAAGAATGAGGTGCAGTCATCTCACCCAACACAAATGAATGAACTTTTGATGAAAGAGTTATGATAGCTTTCAGAAAGAATCAGGAATTTAGGAAACATGTAAATTATCTGGCAATTGTTAGTACAAAAATAAATCTATGAAAGTAAAAATATACTATTAAAACTGTTGAGTTCACTCTAACCCATCTTCAGCGTTTGAGTTTGTATTTTTGATTAGGTTGATTTTGCTATGGTAGTGGTTTTTTTGTTTGTCTTTTTTAAAATGAGGCACCAGGGAAAAAAGCAGAAAGGACCTTCTAAAAAGGTGGTATAAATTACTTGTTTCCATTTCCTCCTCCCTCCTCCAAACAATTGCCAGCCTTTTGAATCATCTCCCCTCTTGTGTGAGCTATGCTTATGACTCATCTTTTTTTCTCTCTTCCTCATCCATATCCTCTGCTGTTTTTCACAATATGAGTTTTGATCCTACCCTGAGGACTGGGAAGTTGCACTCAGTTTCAAGGCAATTAAGAAGAATGTTGATAATCTGAGCTAGAGTAGACACGGTAACAAAATTCAGAAATTATTTAAAACAACAGAAGATCTGAGCAGAAAAAGAGGGGGGAAAACAGTCATAAGCCTTGAACAACTGCAAGAAATATTTATTGCCAAAATCTATAACCTTTCTGTTTAGTTTCATTGGTGAATCAGTGTGAAACTCGCTTCTCCTGCCTTCCTCTTCGCAAATAGTTGTGAGAATCAATAACAGAGAGAGAGAGAAAGAGAGAGAATCCAGTTTTAGTTATAATTTCTTCAATTCCTTCTGTTAGAATCTATGCCAGTTTTCATGCTGGTTGACTGCTGGGAGAAGTAGAGATGACAGAGAGCAGAACAGAGTGTTGAATTAAGATTTGAGAGCAGAGTGTTTTATTAAGATTTGGCACCATTTTCCTTTGAATTTGTTTAGAATCGGAATTTTGTAAAAGATATCTGTCTTTAGGCTAAAATAGCTCAGGAGATTAATGCTCATTTCTTACTAATGTGTCTGGATTTGGATAAATTCATGTTGTTATCTGGAAAGTCATGATACAAAAGCACAGTGTGAGAGGACAATGAGACAGTCAAATGATACCATGCTTGCTCTCAATCAAGTGGTTTCAGTTATTAAGTTCACATTTTTGTCATTTGTAATCTTATAAAAATGTCAGGAGTGATAAGAGTATTTCAAGTCACGTGCAGTGGGACATGGATAAAGGCCCACTGAAGGTCAAGCAGGGTTTAAAATGGAAGAGGTAGAGATACAATAAAGCAAGTGTTGGGTTGTTTGTACCAAGCCTGGTAATACCCTGGTTGACACGGAACCCTTGAGTTGTTTGGAGCTGATGTTGAAATTTTCATAATACATTCATGTTGGAGAAATTGTAACATCTTTCAAGGTCAGTGGCATTTTACAATGTTTTACCAGTACCTGTCACCATTCTAATAATTCCTTTCATGTTGTCTTTCCTCTGTGCCTCCCTAGTGCCGGTGTCCCCCAGTGCCATGCATGGGCAAATTCCTCACCCTGCATTTGCATGTGTAGTCAAAGTCACAGCTACCTCTCACCATTCCAAAGTTACCCCTGCCATTGTAGCCTCCAAATTCTGTCTCTGTAATTCACTCAATGTGGGATTACCCTTGAAGCCATTCAGAAGCCACAGCTGTTGTGCTGTGCAGAGGCCAGGTTGCTTGGTGATGATAGCTATAGAGAGAATGTGAAACTTCCTTTCCAGATTTGCTTTCAGAATGTTGCTGTGGTCTATAAATAGCTTCTAGGTTTGAGTTTGCATTGTCTGAGAACCTCTTCTCTCCCTGTTCACTGCTGTCACAATCAAGGACAGCTGTCCATCAGGACACACTTTTCACGCAGCTCTTCTTGATCAGTGACCACACAGAACTTGAACACCTTCATTTTACACAGGTATGACTATATATATATGCTCCCTAAAAGCTAATTCCAGGTTTTTTTATTGTAAGTTCTAATTATTGCTTGTGCTCATAGGAATAAATTAAACTGATTGTTGTTTTGGTTTTCTTTTTTAAAAAACCTGTGTTTGTTGAACTATGTCCTAGTGGTGTTTGTACTCGAATGTTAAGAAGTATAAGCTTGTCAATACTTTAAAACAGGAAAACCCATGTTAGTACTTCTAATCTTCATGAGTTTTGCTATGCTGTTTAAAACAGTGTGTTCTTAGATTTATCAACAAGACTGAAAGGAAGCAGCAGTCAGTGATGCAGACAGATCGCTTTATAGGTATTAGATTTGGCAATATATTTTTGCTTCCATGGATTCTATTGATAATTGAAAAAAGAAAAAAAAGGCCTCAGAACCCTAATATGGTTAGGCAAGCCTCCAAATTTCAAATCACATGTGGGTATTGCTTTCAAGTTTCAAACTAGTCCATGTTTTGATACTAATTTAGTAACTATTACACTTGAAAAACAACAAATTGGGTAGAAGTACCCCTAGAGTCCTAGTCTGCTTATTTAACTAGGCACTCATGCATTCCTGCCAAATCTGGTTTTCATGAAAGTCAATTTATTTGTTCATTATGTGACATTTGAAACCATTCAAGCAATTGTGAGATGAGATAAAAGTCTCTGCTGAAATGTTTCACTGATTGGAATATTTTGGCCATTTTTGAAGGCAATGTGAGATACGGTGATAAGGTGTGAAAATGCCCTGAAATATTAAAGCCACGTTATTGATAACATTGGAATTTACTTGTGTTGGCACATTATAGTGATTTTTTTTTCTGCAGGAATGGCTCTGACTTATTTAGAACCTGGATCTGGAAGACTGAAATTTAAGCCATTTTCAAAAGAAAATTATCTAATAACATTAGCTCTGTTCCCTTGCCAAACAACATTCCATTAACTAGCTGAAATGGGACTTAATAACAATCACGTAAACCAATTAGTCTCAAATTTTAACTCCATTAGGGGTGTTATTCATCACCACATGGCTTTATGAAACTGCAGTTCCTTCTGACATTAGCAGATTAAATAACAAATACGGCCTTTGGTGCTAAACAAAAATGTAAATGCAGATCACCTAAGCAAGATTTATGTCTCTGAAAACAGATAATTTTGAAATCTCATACTTTTTACACATTCAAAAAAGATATTGTAAACTTGAAAACCAAAATATATCAGTGTATAAAAGTATAGACAACAGCTGGATTGATAGCTTCATAATATTTAAGATCTGAGGATCACCAAAAATATCTGAATGTTGTCTAAATCACAGGCCATTCACTCAACTACCAATATATTGATCATAACAACAGCAGAAAGAAGAAAACTCACATCTTCAGTAGAATAATTTTGGTTGTGTGCATAGAGATTGCTGCTACCATCAGCCCTGGCAATTGAATAATCATATTCTGGGATGTTCCTACATAATGAATAATGGTTCTTTTCCCCCTAGAAAGTACAATAAAACTCTTTACAGACACCTGCCCAATTTGGTTCAGAACCTGTCCCTCTCTTGATTTAATGATCAGTTTGATTCTGATTCATTTAGATGTTACTAAAAAAACCTGGAAACAAATTGTCAAAATAGTCACAATACCTCTGCCTGAAAACGTTTTAAAAACAAATGTTGTGTATACTGTATCAGTTTCAGTGTTTCAGAGAAAATTTAAAGGACGACTAAGCTATTTACTTTGCCTTTGGAATAGTTATTTTTATTCTAAAAATATCCAAAATTTCAAATTTTTTTTCTGTTTAATTTATTATCATAAGGGTTTTTTTCACTTGAAACATTCATATAGAGGTCTGTTTGGAAAATGCTTTTAAATTTTGTTGAATAGTTTTAATCTGATGCTTTTTTCTTCTAAAACCATCAGATTTTCACAAAACTGATCATATAATAGTAACATATTACTAAAGAGTTTGGAGTACAGAATTTGATGTAGGCTTAGACCATTTCTTCAAAATATTTCTTCATTTTAAAAATATTGTTTCCTGAGTTTTAAAATATTAATGGTTATAAATTTTAACTTAATCACTGTAACCTACTCTGCCCAAAGCTTGTTGATGACAACTATGATATAAATAGAAAATTTATAAATGTAATTGCATGTGAAGTCATGATGTTCTTACATGATGTTCTAAAGTGATGCATTCATGTGAAATAAATGTATGCTGTGGACATTTTTTTCTATTTTCCAGTAGGAATGTAGATATATATTTTATAGGTTTTTAAGATAGTTTGATTAGACCTAATTTCACCAATAAATATTATGTATGCAAACAAACTGTCTTAGATGAAGAGGGAAACTAAGAACTAGAACAATGAATACTGATGATCTGAAAAAAACCAAAGATCAGCTTTTTAATGTAACATTCTACCTATTAGATTGACAAATGCAAAAACCAGTTTAAAGCTTGTGAACTTCGTTGAAACTTGACACAAACATGCTTTAAGAGAATTTTACCTTTGCTGGTACAAAGTAGTAAACTTTTTTTTTCTTTTACTTATTCTCACCAGATCTCCAAAAGGTCTTGTGGTAATTGTCTTTCTACTTTGTTTTTTTTTTTTTTTTCCAAATGGCTCTCCTCAAATAGAGACAAAAAAGCATTTTTGTTTTAAGGGATGTAAGATGGTGCATTAATTCGAAACAGTACATATGAGAAAGAATGTCATCAGGAGTTCTAATTTCATTTAGTGTTAAGTCAGAGCAGCCTCTTTTGGTTTAGCTCATAGTTTTCTTGAAGGGAATGAAAATCAAATCATAATATTTTCCAATAAATATTGTAGGATATTCAGGTAAGAACAAAGAGCGCAGCCAGCATGGCTGAAGCAAGAGGATAATATGAGGGCAGGATGGAAAGTGGGAAAGACTGTGGACACAGCTGAATCATTATGGTGCTGGACATCACATCTCATCTACAAAAAAATGTAGGTACATGTATGACCACCAACTAGAAAATTCTTTCAGATACATCGGTAATAGTGTTTCTTTCAAATTTTCCACACAGACACACAAAAAGAATAAATCTGGAAACTGTCATTTTTTTAAAATGTCCAGCTATATAAAGAGAGATCACAGCCACACACATTTCTCTGTATACTAGTTGATACTTCAGTGATGCACAAAATACCTAGAATATCTTCTGAATATTTTTTAACCTGTATTTTCATATGGTTTTGTTATTGTAACTAAAGTAATTTTGGGTCTACTAGCCTGAGGTAAAATTACAGTGACAAGTTAATGCCTGGCAGATTCAAAGCATGTTGGATGGAAGTGTGAATGATATTTCCTTTAACTAAGGCATGCAAAGATAGGTTTTTCATCTTTTTTCTTCCTTTGCATTGTATGTTTTTCCTTGAATACTGAATTTCATTTTCACATTAGTATTTAGGAACAATTTGAGATAATCTTCCCAAGCATTGCACTTACAGCTATGAAACAGAATAATGTGTTAATTTCAGGTTTTGTTTTATTGATGTGAAGATTAGTTGCCTAGGATGGAGGATAATTTCTTTGCACTCTTTTCTGTTCTTTTTTGCCTTCACTGAAAGTCTAATCAAGGATTTTTAAGTATCAGGATAATTTCCATGTTGGACTAACCTCACCTTTAACTATAATTACCTCAAAACTAGAAAAACCTGCTGATGAATGACTTAAAATTTGACCGATTTTTTTTTTTTATTTCTGTTTTAATTTCTGCAGTAATTTCATACTACAACATCTGCTTTTAGTATCCATTTGATCATGCTGCACAATCAGTTCTATAGTATTTCTGTTACAAAGTATTGAACTTTCTTTCTCTGCCATTTCTAAATAACTTTCTAGCTGAAGTGAAATGTGAGGATCTTCCCAAAGAGCTATGCTTTCCAGTTTCCTCTGCTACATAAATCTACAATTACAGAGCTTCCCTGAACATGTCATCTTTCAAGCCAGAAATTTTGTCTTGACTTATATTAGAAAATCTGTTTGTCTATAATCTCCATCCATCTGAATGCATAATGCAGACAAGGCTAGCATACTCACATGTCTAGAGTACCATGATATGCTGGAAATATTTTATGTGTCAGTTAAATTTAACATTTGGAATGTGTGATATTTACTGTGTGAGAACTAACCCTTTGTCTACAATACCCTACATAGTATTGAAGCACCTTTCCATGTCTTTCCAAGCAGCTCTACATCCAGGAAATGCACAAAATCCAGAAAGAGATTTCAGGAGAAATTTCCTCTGGAAGAGTGTGGGTCAACTTTCTTTTTAGCAAGTAGACTTAGGAGAAAAACAGATTTCAGGGAGAATAATATTCTTTAAGGTCTTGATAATGGACAATAATAGAAGACATTGATGATTAATTATTTCACTTTAGTTGAGGTCTGATAACTCTTTCAACAGGACTGACTGAAAACTGTTTGCTCTGTGGAAGATGCTCTCAACTCGAACTGGTTTTGGTAGTGCTTCTACAGGTTTCCCTCTTTCTAGTCTCCAGGTGTAATTCATCAGTCTCTTAGATGGACTGAGATGCAGTCAGCTACTCTTCAAAGATTTTGTCACCAGTCTAATGCATATGAAATATTTAGCTTTGACACTTTGAAGTGTGGGAAACTGATAAAGAAAGTGAATGAACACATTAATAGTACTTAAAATCTGCATCCCCTCTAACAGTTTTCTTGTAGACTGTTAATATTATTGGTACAAGTCTGACTTTCCAACAGGTGTAAATGAAAACCACAATTTCACTGTCCCACCTATCAAAATGCATGAGAACTTATTTCTCTGAACAGAGTGACTGTAGAGGGGTAAAAAAGAGGCTTTTCCCCTCTTTCCAAGTCGCTGTGCGTTGAGATGTGACAATGACCTCACAGCTTGAGATGGTTTAGGAGTGGCACTCCCCAGTTCAGTGTTCCCACTGAGACTCTACAAACCATGTTCTGCCTTCTCACTCCCCCTCCCCTGTGGCAGACTGGAGGGGAGAATTTAAGGCACAAAAAGTGAAGGTCATGGATTAAAATAAAAAGAATTTACTGGAAACAGAAATAAGAAAATGAACAGTAAGAGCAGCAATATTCATTAAAGAGTGTACAAAAGACAGAGTGATTGACATGAAAAATGCTCACTGTGGAGCTTGACCTAACCCCATCCAACTGCAGACACTTTACCCCAACTGCTCTCTCCAGTTCTCATGCATCACTGGGTTAACCAGCTCCTCCCTCTGACACGTTTGGAGGAGGAAGGAGCCCACACTGGAAGGAGCCCCTTCTTCCCAAAAGAGACTCCTTTCCCCCTGCCCCTGGAAAGGAGGTGAGGTTGCACAGAAAACCTCCAGGTCCTAGCTATGCCCCTGTCTTGATTTCTGCAAAAATTAACTCTGTCCTGGTCAGAATCAGGACACAGCTTTAGAAAAATAGCTATTAATTCACAACACTCTATCATTATAGCTCATAAATAGACAGCTGGATCTAGTAATCTAATTGCTATAAAACTAAAATATATTTAAACAGCACAAATTTAAGGCACCGGGCAAGTGCCTTAAAATTAATGCACAAATACCAGACAGTGGAAGTATCCAAAATTTATGAATTCTCAAATTAAGAGTATGCCAGTTCTTAGGACATACTTAGCTGGTTATTATCAGCTCCATCATTCTCTCTTGTCCTCACTTGGGAATGATCAACCCTTTCCTTTCTCAGGCAAATTAGATATATTCCTCTCTATACTGCAATGATATATTCATGAGATAATGGGACAGCTCAATAGAAACCTGTGTTAACTTCAATGCGTCATCTAAATCTCATTTTTAAGAACAAAGGAGTACTAATAAGACATAATGACATTCTTTCTCAGATTTATGGTTCAACTCTGCACTTGGAGAGAAAGGATGCCTTTATTATCAATCTATTTCTTGTCTTCTGGGGAGCAAATATTCCAACCTACCTCTTCAATTCCCTGTCAGATCATATTCAATTTTCATTTTAGACTATGATGAATTGATGCCATAGTTTCAATTCTGTGTAAACATCTTTCCTTTGAATGTGACAATAAGGAATAATCCAGGAATATCATTCACATTATAATTCAAATCTGAAGTATTCACTTCATTCTTTACTACTTTCTGTAATATTAATATTAAGGAATAATTGGCACTCTTTTGAAGTAACACAGGCTGGCTACTTTAGTATATTTCCTGGACTATGTCAAGAAAAGCTTAGACAGTTCTGGTAAATCACCAGTTACTGCAATCAATAATAGCTCAAGCTGAATAAACTGCAATCATAATATTTTTCTGATGTTATCTAAGCTATAGATATGAATAATGATATGCTTGAGGTGAAAACTGTAGTTTGCTCATTGGATTTGATCCTAAGGTGAATGACATCAATTAAAACCCTCTTTTCCCTTATATTATGTTTTGGAGCAAGCCTAATGACATCAATTGAGATACTCATTTCCCTTATATTATGATTTGGAGCAAGTCTTAAATTATAAAAACATTCTTACTCCAGTTTTAATTTGACAATATTGAGATAAAAATTAGACCTAACATATTAGCAAGCATTCTGCAGTTCTGGGTCACAGAAATGGGTGGGCACAAGCCAGCCTTTCATTACCACTGCCCAAAAGGTAAGTAGTCTATTCATTATTACTTTTCCCAGGACAAGAACAAAATAAAAAGACTTTACCAATGTGAGAAATATTAATTAATTTTTCTAAAAATAAATAGGAGAAGGTCAAATAAAACAATAGATTTTAATTTGCTTGAATAGTTACATTGGATGATGAACACAAACTGCATCTTTTACTGTCAATGCACCTATCACTCAGTTTTAATTGCTTTGCAGCTATGAATGGTCTGAAATTTACTTGTATTATAATTTTAATTTCATACGATGTTACAACAGTGTTTCATGTCTTATTATGGAAAAGATTATGGCAACAGTTATTTTTATAATATCTACAATTTTAATTCCTACTGAAACGCATGCTTTTGTGCTGGGATGTCTCATTTCCTGCATGAGAGAGAGAGTGAGTGCATAAGCTGCCTTCTCCCAACTTCAGGCACTTTTATACTCTCTTTTCTGCCACAACATAAGGTCCTTGGATCTCTTCTGGTCTTCACTAATTGCTTCTCCCTGGCAGAAGGAAGGACCTTATTTCACACACTAATGGGCAGCCTTCTTTAAGCTGCCTGAACCCATTGTTCCAGACAGGAGTTGCAGCTTCAGAAGTTGCCACTTTACAAGTAGAAGGTGTGCAATTTGCACTTGTTCCATGTCTTTTTACCTGACAATGTGAAATTGCTAGAACAGGCTCAGTTGGAAACAGCCCCTAAAGGAAAGAGAGGATGCTCTTGTGGCTCTTGGTACGTAGAACGGCAAGAAAATCCTTTTTCCTCTCTCCTCTGCCCATATCAGAATGCTGAGGAAGAAATGGACAAGGAAGCAACAGGTCTGGGGTCTCAGTTGTAGGGTGACAGAATTTCATGTGAGTCCAGCAGGTTGTGGAAATAGTTACAGAAGAATTCATGACCTATACTGTACAAGCTATTGCTGCTTATTTGCATAGTAGTTAAATTAATAAAGATATGTCCTAATCTCATGCTTTGAACCTTAGCTTTCTTCCTGTGCATCTATGAAAATGAGGCACCTTGTGGAGCAATACATTGGTGTCTGGTTTGACCCACGGCTTGAATTTTAAATTTGGAGAAACTAGTCAAAAATAGCTTGTCTGCAAAACACGTGTTTGCTTCTACATTTAGTTATGTTCAGACAATAAAACAAGGGTGGAATGACAAACAGTAATGTTTCCTTATTTTTGCAGTGAACATTCTCCGGTTCATCTAAACCAGCCTTTGTTCAGACCCACCAGGGACAGCAGGAATTGAAGCGCATGGGACTGCCTTCACTGGAAGATATTTTTCTGGGCACTTGGAAATTTGTCACCTAAATCCTGTGGGTCCAAATGTAAATTAAGTGGTAACCAATGCTGAGAAATTGAGTCAAGGCTGAATATTATCTAAAGGTGATAGCAATAAAGACACTTCTTTCTTATCTAGTTTATTCTGATGAATTCTGTGAAAATGTTAGTAGGCACTTTCATAGACACTAGTAGGATTCAGTACCATTTCTTGGCACTAAAACTGCTAGAAATAGAAAAGAATAGTTTAATCTTAGGAATGACAACTTGTTTGTGGAGAGCTTGAATTTTTAGCAACATTTCCCTCTCATTTGCCATGTTAGCCACAAAGTGTGTGAATCTGCTGAATATTTTCTTTGCAAAATGTAACTCAAACATAAAACTCAAAAAACATTTAGCTACAGTGTTTTGGGCTACTCAAACTGTTGGGTCATTCTGACTTGCTATGTCTAGATTCCCTTGGTGGGAAAAATAAAAAAAATCCCAAAAGGTGGTGTTAAGGTGTGATTTAATCTTACTTATAGGGCTTTTTTTATGCTCAGTGAATTTCTCACAGTTTTTATCCTCTATTAAGACGCTTAAAGAATTTTCCCATATAATTTACTTTATTAAGAAATGAGTGTCTTAAATCCCAGAAGTCCGGATCTCATAAAAAAATACTTACCCACTGTTGTTGGCTGTTGAATGACAAGACTGAGCATATTGCTCATAGAAGGTGGTCATACTTTGCTCTTATTAGTTTCAGTTTTATCTTTTTAATTTCCTGTATGTGCAACAAAAGTCAGAGGATTTGGCGAATGCTGATAAAAAGGATTAAATCCTCGGTGGCTGTTGGAGATATTTACAAAAACTGCAGCACACACTCATTCTCACTGACAGCACTAATATTTGATTTTCTTTTTTGGTATAGATCTGTGGTCTACTCAGGTACCAAACTCTTTATAGACCTTTACCTGATTTGATCAGTAAAGGAGAAAGTATAGTCACCAAACCCTGCATTTATCTTGTGAGGCTTTTAAGACTCTGTTCAACTTAGTTCTGCCATAACTTGCAGTCATGTTATTATTTTAATCAGAAACTCCAAGCATAAGAACCGCACAAACCCCTTTAAGGATGACTATGCTGCCTTTTTTTGTTGGTTTCTCTTTTTGTTTTTAAGATTAGAGTGTTATTTTGTGATGTCATTTGTTTACGTAGTTACACCCGGCAAAGTCAATCTGTAGGCATTTCATTCTGTTATGACTTGCAGTAGAGACAATTGAAACTGAATATGATAAAACAAGCCACATCTGTTAGGGCTCATTCAAAACAAATTTCTTTTACAGATAATTAGTTATTGATTACAACAAGCTTTTCTAAACCTAAATATTTCTCTTTAAAAAAAATTAGAAGATAACAAAAAAGTAAAACAGATTTTGTTTAGGAAGGTCAACAAAATTATTTACCTAACTTACAACATGAAGAAAACATATGTCTATTCTTATTTGATTGTCTGCAATGCATTTAGTACAGTTATGTTATAACCCCTCCCTTGTTGTCTTTAATGAAAATGTATAACCTTGTGTAATACTGCTGAAGTTTTCAGTCCAGTCTTTGTGGACTTGGACTCATTCATAGTGTCATATTAATGAATTTTGTATTTATAGCAAAGTTAAAATAGATTATGGAAAAATTGTGGTGGATTATCCTAGCATAGTGATAAAATATGAATTCCTCATTAAAAGTACAGAGTAATGAAAAAAAATTTAAAGAAAACTTGAAAGAGGAAAAAAAAAAAGAAAGGAAAAATTAAGGAGAAAAAGTACAAAAAAGGAAACAAAAAATGAAAAAAAAGTTTTAACTGCAAATTAATGATCTATGTAAAATTAATTTTAAAATTATTTCCCCGATATCTGAGTTTTTTTTTTGGTTTGGTTTTTTAAAACCAATGCTTTAAAGTTAATTGTAAAACATATGCCTGGATAAATACATACTTGTTAATCGAGCACTGGATATTGGCCTATTGCAGCCACTTAGGAAGAGCTTAAGTAAACTTCCTCCTCGGTTTACTTAGGTAGAACTCACCATCATATTTATGTTCCAGGACAAGGGTGACAGGAGATGCCAGGCGGGCGGGCAGGAGCTGTAACCACTCCACTGGGGCAGAGGGGATGCTCCCTCTTCACGTTTCATCAGGGGCAGGCACAGTCAGATCCCCCTCAGATCTGTTACTGATGTTTCTTCATACATTAAACACACCTAAGCAGTGTAAAATGTTAAAGCTAAACAGCAACTTGTTGAAAATAAATTCTGTGATTGGAAAACCTGAAAAGCTTTTAATTTGGATTGTGTGAATTATCTGAAATATTTGCAATAAATCCAGATCTATTACCAACTTGACATGCAGGCTAGGGTAATACAAACACTTGTGAAGGTCTAAGCAAGCCATGAAGGTATTTATCATTTTAAAATCAAAGTTGTATGGCCATTTAATTTTGTGTTGTTTTGACTCAAAACTAAGTGTAGCTTACTAAGGATTACAGAATTTGATAAACTCACCAAATCAAGGACATAAGTTGTATCTGAATGCTTTTGAAAATAACTAATTCCATTAATTCTGAAACTAATCCACATTTTAAAGGATGTGGCACAGAAAGAGCTATTCCCTCAATTGCCTTAAATGCAGCAAATACAAAAATCTGCCTAATCTCTTGCTTGAAGGCACACCTTTAATTGACTGTATTCTTCCACTTTGTCATTAGGGAAATAAAAATATAATCCTAGTCAAATTATCATGCTGGTCTCTTACGCTCCTCCTAGAGTCGTACTTCATATAGCATAATATAGATTTATTCAGCATTTTATTTGATTAAAATTTTCCAATCTAAGATATTTATCACTCTGTTTTTTACATAAGCAGCAGAATTGATTCCTAATGTATTTATTTTCACTGTATACAGAAATATACACAATACCCCTCAGAAAAGGGGTATTTTTAATTGTAAACAATTTGTCTCAATAAACCACTGTTAAATCTACATTCACATATAAAATGCAATAGAAAAATGTAGTTAATTTGATCATTTAGACCAAAATATCTACAATTTTTATTCTATTAGACATTTTCTTTTAAAGGAGTGAAAGATAGGAAGCAAAACAGAGCCATACAATAGATCTTCCATCGTTCAGCTTGCAGCAGAGAAGGCTCTGGGAAGACATTTTTGCTGCCTTTAAGTACCTAAAAGAGACCTACAAAAAAGAGGGAGAGGGACTTTTTACCAGTAAGTAGTGACAGCACAAGGGAGAATGGCTTTAAACTGACAGATAGTAGGTTTATATCAGATACCAGAAGAAATTCTTCACTGTGAGGGTGGTAAGGCCCTGGTTCACCAGAGAAGCTGTGGGTTCCCCATTCCTGGAGGTGTTGAAGGCCAGTTTGGATGGGGCTTTGAGCAACATAGTCTAATAAAAGGTGTTCCCGTAGGAGGGAAGTGGGAGCAAGGTGATCTTTAAGGTTCTTTTATAAACCCATAGCATTCTATGCTTCTATGATTAACAACTCCACTTTATTTGTTTGTTATTCTTGTTAAATGTTTCTTCACATGGCACTTGTTAAAAAATTCTAATATGTTTAATTAATATATGTATTCTTTCTAAGTCATCTTTTCAGGATAACTTTGGATTGTTATTTTCAAATTTCCCATTAATTCGATTTTTTTCCCTTTTTCCTTCTTTTTTCTGTTTTTCCCTGAGTCACTTTATTAATACAATATCTCACCATGCTGTCCATAAAAAAAGTTTTTCTTTGCTAATTTTAAATGTAGTGAAATTTAACTTAATTTAGGCTTCACATCAGTACAGCTCATTATTTCCTTCTAAGGCACAGTGATTATGTTAATTTGATCCTCCATAATTATTCCAATTAATTTATCAAAATGCGCTGAATTTTTCAGTCCTTCTGCTAAATATTGCTACTCAGCTATGATTTTTGCTGCTTCATAATCTCAACTTCTTGCATACACATACTTAATTACGCCCAATCTCGTCCTTATTACTGCCCAATTGGTTCCCTTATATCTTTTTACATTGATAATTGGCAGTATAATGCTTCATTCTTCACATACGTCAATGCTTTTAATACACAGCTTTTATCTCTCCTTTTTGTGAAAATGAGCTAGAAACAGATCTCTCAGTGATTTTGCAAAAGAGAATTTTAAATATCTTAACACACCATAACTACTTAGTCTAAATATCTACCGCAATTGTTATTTCCTCAGAAGAGCTCATTGGAAAGAAATAATTTTTCTTTGCAGGTTTTATACATCTCTTATTGCTCTGAAAGACTTCTATTGAAGAAAAAATTTCCTCAATTATTACCTTACTATAAAGAAAACTAATCAGTTAATTCTATTCTATTCTATTCTATTCTATTCTATTCTATTCTATTCTGTTAATCAGTTTTTCAGAGATTTGTGCATTGAAGTGGGATTCTCACCTTCTGACACAGCACTTGTTCAGAGTACTTTCAGAGCATAGCAAGGCTCAGGACTTTCAGATGGATATTAAGGAGTGGTGACATTGCAATAACTCACTGCACGTTGTTTTAGCAATATTATTCATTGTATTATATTTCTGTTAATGTGTAACAGCAAAGTCAGTCACTATAAATTTCCTGTCCTAAAGAGAGTGCACAGCACTCTTGGATATAAAAATATCCAAGAATGTAGGGAAGGAGTACCAAGAGGTGTGTGAGGTCAAGGCTTTCCATCCAGTGCTGCAGCTTGCAGAATTAAATTAAGATGACTCTGAGTGAATGATGCAATGTAGACATATTTGACAAATGTACCTACATGCATCTTTGAGTTACATGTTGTTTATTCTTGTCTTTGTATGTTTAAATTCTGGTATAAATGACTTTTTAAACACAATTATTTCTAATATTGATCCAGCATGACAACCAACCCCAAAAGAATTACACTGGGAAAGCAAGTGTGTGTGTGAACTGCTGAAAATCATCTTAGCACAGTATGCAAAGAGTGTGCAAGAAGGAAAAAAAATGTAAATACTCCAAAAATGACAACAAGTAAATACAACAAAAATAACAAAAATGTAAATACCCCAAAAATGGCAACAAGGATGCTGAGGGAGAAGTGGTGTCTACACATGATAAGATTAAGGCTAATTTAACTGCTCATAGAGGGCTCAGTTATTAAATCACTGAACCTCTAGGACCTAAACTACCATGTTCATGCAAATGTAAATTCTGGAAACCAAAATCCAACCCAAACTCAGAAAATCTTTGAAAAATAAAAGGCAGTAGTGGGCAATTAATCCACCAGAATTCAGGCATTCCCTGTTTCTATTTTTATTTCAAGAGGATAAGTGACACATCAGGAATATTTAATGGAAAGAAACCCTCAGAAATTTATATGATCAGATAAAAAAGGTGACCTGAAAAATGTTATCTGGAAACATTCTTAGTCAGAGGACATCCATACCACAGAGCAACTATAGCAATATGTGCATGAAAGCTTGGAATACACAGACTCTTGCTGATACTCACATTGTAAAATAAGGCAGGAGGAATTCAGAGTCAGCCTTGCTCTCATCATCCCTGAAGCATCAGCCTATTTAACAAAACAGTTGTAAGCTTACTGTTCCCATGCCATCTTCTCATATCTGGCAAACCCTCACTCTAAATATTTGCAAAAAAATAGCTCAAGGATTTGCTAATGGCTCATCACCTTTTACTGAAAGCTGACATAAAAAATAACCTTGCTGCTTAGCAAGGTCCCCACATCCCTTAGGCATGCCATCCTGAACATTACCCCATTATTTCTGTGGCCTCCTATAGAATATTAAAATGTTGTAAAACTATCTCTTGGTACTTTTCTGGATTTTTTCATTCATTTTTTAAAGTCTTGTATTCTACCTGTTGTAACTTAGATTTCTACTGACTTGTACCTGTCCTTTTTCTCATTCTGTTCCTCACCACTCAACCTTCTGGAAATTTTTTTTTTTAATTTCTTCTTTAATATTATTTTATTGATTGCTGTATTGTACTAACTTTCAGTGTGTAAGTTCAGTTGAGGGGTTTGAATTCTGTGTTAATCATTAGTAACATTCTTAGGAAACATGATCTGTTTGTCATTGAGATTTTTTTTTTCTCCAAAGATACCAGCTAGACTACAACCAATTGCAAAATCATTCTGATGTATTAGCCTCAGGTTTTTGGAACATCTCAGACTGTTCTCTTTTCTACATAGTTAAATTATATTCTCTACTGCTTTAATGAATGCTGAATTTTTCAATAATTAGTAAAACTGGTAGATAGGGAAAGGTGTTCATGAACCTATATAACAAGATATTGTCAAATAAGTGGTCTTGTCGAGTAATTTCATGCTATCCCTCCACAGAATGGAAAATCTGTGAACATCCTGGGGGACAAATAAACCAACAAATTCAGAAACACAAAAGGAGAAGAAGAATGGAAACACTTGGTCATAGCTAAATACAAGATCCTGCTAGAGGGATGAATGGCAGGTAATTGGGATGTCTTCCCAGAAGGCAGCTGCATGGTCTATATTTACTGCATGGGGATGGGCAAACTGGACCTCACCGCCCAATTTGACTTTCAGTATAAGTTCTAGTAGTCAGAACTCAGGACCCTAAAGGAAATTCAGGTTTTACAGTTTTTTTTTTCCAATAAAACTCAGTTGATTCTCTATGAGGAATTGAAAATCTGGCTCCCCAAATACAAGGATTTTCATTTACACTCATCTAATTACACTGTGTTTTTATTGTTCACTGACAGTGACCAGGGAATAGCAATCCCATCTGGATATAATAAGAAATTACTTGAACATTTCCTCACATTCAAGATATTTGGTTGGGTTTGGTTTTTTGTTTTCATTTTTCATGAACTACAAGATTTTGGCAGGGACTGTGTCAGAAGTACTGCAAAATACATTGGTTCCCACAGTGTTGCCAGGCTAGTTTTCAAGCCAGATTGGTTTGGCTATGTTCAACTTTTGTCTGACTATTCTAATTTGCAGATGAATATTATGAATGAAGGATCACTGATTAAATTTCCTTATCCATCTATCTATGTAGCAGTTTCACCCATCCTATGTAGCAGTGGCTTTCTTGATAAAGTAACATACTAGAAAAGATAATAAGACAAGTAGAGCTGATGTGAGAGATGGGTATTATTTACCTGTTTGAATCTGAATTTGCAAAATGATATTGAGATAAATGCCTTGGATTACACAGTCCAGCAGGAATATATAGAGAGAGCAATAACTTTTCTAATCTGTAACTCTCTTGAAGACAAACGGGAATACATAAATTATAAGTATGATGATGTTGTGTGCACTTCATATAGGCAGCTGGGGATAGGATAATAAAAAAGTCTTGGCTTTTCCATTACATGTTAGTATTATGACTCCATGCTCAACAACAAAAGCTAGATGCTTTTTCCTCCACATTAAGGTGGAATGAAGACTTTAATCATACTATTTAGATGAAATGTGCCTGGGATGGCAAGGTTTTTACTGCTATGTGCAATAGATTTGCTGCCATAGCAAATTTCAGGTTTTAGATGCAGTGACTAGGAAGTAACCAATGGGTCCTTGCATGCACTTCGCATTCTGCCTACGTGAGCAAAGACTGCGGTGCAAGTGGGAGAAAAAACCTGGCCTTGCAGTCAGTTGCCATGGTTAAAGCTTCCAATTCAACAAAGCAAACCCTTTTCCAAGCCACACTCAAAGCCAGTGCATTTGGACTTCCCAGATGCTGGTGGCAGGGAAGTTTATGCACGAAGGTGTGTAATGGAATACCCAACGTGCCATGAAAGCTGCCAGGTGGGGACAAACAACTGGAGCAGATGTGGAGTGCTGAGTCTTAGGGAAGGAGACCTGTTCCCTAGCAGGTGGCTGCTGAACATCTGTTCAGACAGGTGATTCATGGCCTTCAAGTGATCATTACGGAATTTTAAAATTCTAAAATTGAATCTGCACCACACTGGCCGAAACATCCCCTTTTCCCTGGGCCTTGAATCATTCTGCATGTTCCCATACTGGCAGCCTCAGATACCACTGTTTTCACCTTCAGCTTAGTTTTCACCTCCAGGTTAGCCATGCTGGGCATTGTACTAAGGGAATTTGAAGTAATCCAATTTTCATCACATTTTTAGCCTGGGCATTCCTTCTTTTTTACCACTTGGAGTTTTCCAAATTACAGATAGGAAAGAATCACAGGGTGCATTTACAGTACTTATAAAAATGTTCATTGTGGTTCTATTTCGGTGTGTTTACTTCAGTCATAAGAAAATTGAAAAAAAAAATAAAGCAAAAATGAGTGTACAGTCAAATAATAAACAGATTTAATTTTTAACAAAAAGAAAATGCCAAAAATGTAAGCAATAAAGCAGAGTAAAACTTCTAATGTGTTTCTGTGGTTCAGACAGGAGATGGGGAGTTGTTCTTGGCACTGCTGCATTTTTTCTGAGAATTTGGTTGGAAAACTTATATCTCAACTATGCATTTAAGTCACAGCACATTGTAGAAAGTGCAGAGGCGGGTAATTTTTTCGGTTTCAATCCTTGGATTAAAGCAACCACATAAACTGGGTTTATGAGGTCAGTTCCAATTTTTTTCCTCATATCTTAGTGTCCTAGGAATGTCTGAAAATATTTTGTTTTTCATTTCATCAGTGAAAACATTTGGGTTTTGCATAAAAACCAAACAATTTAATTAAGACTTTTGCTACTTTGGGTGTTTTCTTTGACCAAGATTATCCAAAAAAAGGTTAGTGATTTCAGATTTTTATAGGGTCTTTTTTCTTCTCTTCCAAAGCACATTTAAGTCTCTCTAAAAGATCTCAAACTGGGAAACGAAAGATCATTAGCCAGTTTTTAAGATCTTAGCATCATTTTTACCAAGCACAATCAGCTCTGAGGAATAAATATGTAAGGCAGTCAACACCTCTTGTTCTGGGGGGAAAAAATCAAAAAGTCTCTCAAATCTGTGGTTCAGTTTGGTTTTGTTCAGTTTTTGACTCAGAAAATGAATGTGGGCATAATGCACTCATTCTTTGCATTCTAAAAAACTCATTGCTCTTATTTTGACTGCCATTTATTTTTTATTTCAGTGGTGTGAAGAAGCCCTAATCAGGAATCAGCATGAGATATAACAGGTGGCTACTAACAGATGGGAAAATACAAAGTAACAGCAAGACAATTGAGCTTGATGAAGTAAGCCTCAGTCTCAGTACAGCCCTTGCTACCTAGAAATACAGTAAATTGCCAGTCCTCCTCCTGCTAAAATAACAAGTGGCCCCTAACTGTTCAGGACACCACTCAGAATATGTTGAGCACGTGCTCAAGGCTAAAAAGGTTTAAAGAAACTGGGAATTAACAGAAAGTAAAACATCTGCCAATGTGATTTCCTGATACGCCTACAGTAAGGATAGGCCTGACTTTCCTCTCCTTGTGAGTGTCTGTACAGCACACACCAGCTAGACGAGGTGCTCACACTTTTGTGGAATTTGTTGTAGTTTAACCACTTACAGCAATTTGGCTGAGCCACAGGAACAGTGTGCTTGCAACGTTTTTGCCAGGAACAAAGGCAGGACTATGTGACTTCTTGTAATTTTTTTTCTAAACCATTTTAGTTATTTCACAGTTGTTGTTGGGTGATGGAGCAAACACAGGGGCTTCCAAGGCTACTTAGCTCATAGCAATTTTGTAAACAAGTAGAAAATTATAAATTAATTTTAAATCTTAGTTCAAATTAGTTCAGGAAAGATTGGCTCAATGCTCCTGTAGACATGCTCATTGCCTTTTTTTTTAATAGAAAAACATCAGCTGTTATCTTGCTTATCTCATCCTACTCATCTTAGCCTGCTTTTTCTCATCCTACTCTGAGCCTCTTCTACCTAAACCCCTGCTTGCAATGTATGAACAAGGTCAGTTTCTTTATTATCTGCTTGATGAGTGGTTTTGGTGACTATAATAGAAGAAAAACTCATAAAAAAGGAGAAAGGAGAATGGGAAAAATTAAAGTAGATCAGACAGAAGGCCTCAGTAAGAGATCTGCTTCTGGGTAAGGGAAAGTAAGTATTTCCAAGGGAACAAAGGGAAATTAGAAAGATCATTTAAAAATCATTACCAGCGATACAAATATTGTCAGCTGAGAAAAAAGTCTTTTTTAAACAGTGACTTTTACTGTAAGTAAATTTCCAGATTCAGTAAACATATAACAATAAACAATGTCCATTTTCCAAGGTCTTCTGAAATTTGACAAGTGTAGTTTAAATGCTGTTATAGCACTTTAGAGAAAACCTAAGAATTAATGCCAGGTCTTAGGGTCAGGTCTGGAGTTTCTGTGGGAGTTCATCTATGTTAAAATGACTGGAAATGCTGAAGTATACAGCAAGATGCTTTAATTATTGGGTTTTTTGTTTGCAGATGTTCATTTTGCCTGTCATTCCTCTACTTATGAACTACTTGGAAGTCTTAAATCATGTTATATAGTGTTTTTCTCTTCTAAAAGAGGAGCAGCAGTAGACTGGTGGTAAGTTCCCTTATATTTACAACAGTAGTTTGGATGTCAGTCGCAGCACCAAATGTCAAACTGTGGAAGATATTTTTGCAGCAGCATCTGGCTCTTCGCAGGTTTCCAGATGCTGCTGCATTGGTGGTTTTGGAGTTGTTTCTGGGTCATTTATTTTGGGACATGGGTTGTCTGACTGTTTTGTCCTCTCAGAAATTGTTTTCTTTTGATTTAAGCTATAATACTTGAGATTTAGTTGTACAGTTCCATATATAATTGTTTTATAAAGTAAAAACACTTAGGGAGGTACACAGAGCAATAAAGTATACATAACTCATGCAGATTCCTTTTTGTGTGTTTTTTTTAGAGATATGACCCATTGTACTCCTGAAACATTTTAGAAAACAGAGATCTGTAACTACTAAATAGCATCAGCAAAGTGCTTAAACAGCAACGAGACTTAAACAGGAATTAGTGTAAAAGTCATTGTGGTCCTGCTGCTGGCAAAAATAATGCTATTCTTAGTAATGGGAAAACAGATGATGCTTTAAAATCCAAACCACAAAAAAATGTTAAATAAGGTGTTTGAACTCATCTGTGGATTTGGTCCTCAACAAGGGACTGTGGGCAGTTGCATTTCACAAGGCAAAGGGCAAGGCACGAACCTTCAGAGCAGGATATATAGACAAGGGCAAGCTCGGGTGACAAAGGTCTTTGGCACTAGTGATGCCAAAATAATGCCAGTGCCAACATGAGTTTTGGTGCACAGGATATCTGACTCAATGATGCAGTTATTTCTTTTTCAAAATGCATTTCAGAAAGACCACATTTAGGTCACAATTTTCCTTTCACAGCTCATCAGCAAGGCTATAGAACGTGCTACATGTTCTGCAGAAAAATTGCCTTGGACTGTTTGGGAGAGCCTTTAGAATCTATGGGAATTGTTTAATGTATCCTTCTGCTTGCAAAGCAGAAGCACCCAGTCAGTGTAACATATTTTTAAGACATGATGATTAAAATTAGACTTATCTTTTTTATTCAAAGCAATAGAAAAAATAAGTAACAACTTCTTTTCCTTCTCCATCCCACACCCTGTCACCCAACATCATTTGCATAATAGTGCCACCATGCAAAGAATGAACAGGTAAGATATATATAATAACATTTCATATCAGGTAGATGATTTCATTCCAAGAAATAAAGCAGCAGACTATTTTGGCTTAAAAAGAATACTTAATGACTTAATGAGCACAGAATATTTTGGAAGGAAAGATAAAGTTATAACATACATAAGGAGGATGCATTGAAAATGTTCAAGAAGTCATAGACAATTAAAAATAGTAGAAACACAATTTTTCTGGTTTCATTTATATCAGATGGAAATGCTTTTATGATACTGCAGAATATAAATTCCTCATGTCTGGACCAAAAGACTATAGCTATGGTATTTCTTTAGAAATAACTTGTAAAGGTACTCACAGACACAACTTTAATCTGTGAACATAATAAATTGATAATTTCAATAATTTGAGAAGTGCTGGAATATATTTAAAGAAGGAATTTGAAAGAAAAAACTACAATGAGGTTTTTTTCAGGGCAGGAGGCAACTCTACACATAAACATCAAGTCTGCAACACTATTTTATATTCTATAAACCACCTACACATGCTTTAAGCTAAGAATGTATTTAAAACACCTCTCCTAATTGAGGCACAGGTTTGCATTTACTGAACTGTGGGCAGCCAAACTGATAGCAAATTTATGTCACAAGTAGAAGAAAGCAACAGAAATAGTGGTGTTTATATAAAATTTTTAAATAATAATGAAAAAGAGTGAAAATTTACAGCATTGAGGAAAACCAGTAAAAAACACATTTTTTTCAGTACTTCTAAAATCTGAAAAACCTTCACATTAAAATTATTGTAGGAATAAGAGATATCTGTTCTCCATTTTGTTTTCTGAAATGGACAACAAGATTTGCACAAGGAAAATGAGGGGTCAGTTTGAGTCCTATGTATCTGATGCATAAAAAAAGTATGCTTACAATACAGTTAAAAATAATGCACTACAATTTGTACCAAAAAAATTAGCAAATTTAATACAGCTTGTTAGTAGGGAGGGCCTAATAACAGTTGATGCTGAAATATATAAACTTTTAAAATATCTATATTAAAACAAGTTATTTCTGAAAGAGTTTCCATTTTTCTCCTGCCCTTTCCAGCACTACACTAGCAAGGGAAACTTTCTTTTGACTTCGTCTGACACTGACTTCTTTCTTTGCCTCAATTTTCCCATTTGCACAATGCATCCTGTGGTATTTATAACCCTGGAAAGTCCTTTATGATCAGCTGAAAACAAGATGTTAGGTAGCTGCTAGACTCCCTCAGCACGGCTCCCCACCATGCCATGCTCACTATGGAGAACATCTGTAGCCTTACTCATAATGATAAATGCAACATTTTGCGTTACTGAGCAAAGTAAGTGCTACGTACAATAGAATCACGGTCATTTGTATTCCAGTGACACCCACAACGTGCTAGCCACTGTTCTTGCACACACATACAGTCAGACAGGCCCTAAAGACCAGGTTTTTGGGAAGTGACAGCAGTGCTTTAATGACGTGTCAGTAACTGACAGCATCAGAGACAGCAGCATGATACATGCTTTAAGGCACAATACATCCTAAGCAGGCCACATCTATTCAGAGACGAGTCTAGATAAGCCTTTTCATTCACGGGGATGCAGAATCCCCATAAGAACTGTGTTTAATTGGAAGTAGTACTTGTAAATATATAATTGTAAAGGCTAATAAATTCTAATTAATAATGGTGATTCCTAAAAACCATAACCATATCAACTCTGCCCTATACGAGATTAAATGTAAGCATGTAATAAAAGAAAATCAAGAGTCTTAAAATATTCACCTGGTAAATGAAATTAATGGTGAAGATGGGAAAATGTAGTCATAGAGGCACTGCCTTGTTTTTCCACATTTTCTTGGTTTAGATGATCTGTGTGGCCCATTTTCAGGTAGAAATCCGTTTTTCTAAGAGATACAAAAGCAAAAATTGATAGAATTAGCTCAGGCATTGTGAGTTTACAGACAGCATTTTGTGAACACTTCAGTTCTAGTGATTTTTATGGGGTACTGTAAAGGCTTCTTCTCAAAATGTGCTTGCTATGTCTCACAACTATTCTTTCTTTGAATGAAGGGTATGTTCTGCCTAAGGGCAAAGCATGGCTTGTGTATATATTAGTTAACATTCTCTCCATTACTCAGTGGAGATTTGGTTCTCTCCAACAGTATTGAGTAGAATGAAGCTTCCAAACACAGGAAGGGTTTTTCATGATTTTACGAAAGGAAACATTAATAGAATCTGTAGCAGGGAAAAAAGAAAAATACTTGCATTTCCCACAGCTTAATGAAACAATCAAAATGACATAGGGGCTCCAGTTTCTTACCACCGATTGTAAAATATTCTCTTAAAACTCATGGCTGTATGAGGAACTGAGGAAGAAATGGGATTCTTAATACTGGAAACATTTAAGCATAAAGAGAAGAGTGCCCAGGGAGGATAAAGGATTGACATAATATATGAAAACTTGTTCTTTGACAATATGTTTTGAAAAGAAAATATATTTTATACACATTCAGTAAACTTGTCTGGGGTTTGAGTTTTTGTTTTGGTTTTTTGCTTGTTTGTTTGTGGGTTTGAGGGGTTTTTTTGTATGTGGTGGTTGTTTTGATTTGTATTTTGGTTTGGTTTTTTGTGAGAGAAATGTGTCATTATAGAGATCAATGAACTCTTTCTTTTCTGTTATTTCTGTATTACTCCTCTACCAGTTATTCACATGTTTATTCTCTCACATTTTCAAAATGACAGGTTGCGGGTTAACTATAATTTTTTTAATTACATCTGTAAATAACTTGCTGGTTTTTCTAATGTAACACTTTCTTTTCTCCCTCTTTCACCCTTCCGTTTAATAGTTAAGCCCATAAGCCCAGTTAAATCATCTTTATGTTGTGTTCACACTGATTGCAGCATGTTCAGGGCATAGTTGATTTTGGCTATATCCATTACTCACCTTGATCTTTACAGAACCTATGATTGTTTTCTGTAACTGCTGAGAAACAAAACTGAATGGTGCTGGACTATTTACAGAAATACTATTAGGAAGTTCTGTCATTAGCAAGAATTACTGGCTTAAGAAAATTTGGAAGGGTTACTTCCTGTTGTGTTCAGATGGAAGCCAAGTGCTGGAATGAAACCAATGCATGTATTGTAACATGACATGCTAGGAAGACCCATCCAAGGCTTCTCTTCCCAGAATATTGTTTTTGCTGATAAGTGACTACCATAAATGAATCATTAAACAGGAATTGATTTGTTGAAACAAAATGAATATGAAAAAAATTAAAAGTTGTAGAAGAATTCCAGTAGCAAAATGTGCCTTTGCTGTCTCTCCTGTGGGGAATGAATCACTTGGCCAAAGAAAGCACAAATTCACATGTTATATCAAACTTCTCAGAAAGACTAGAATGGAGCACAGCAAGGCATCATTCTCTTTTATCCTTGGCAATCTCATTTGGAACTGCTCTGTATAATGCTGGCACACTCTTGATGAAAGAATATCCACAGCCCTAAATCTTCATTGCTGGGAGAACCTAGCATTTCTTACTTGCATGCTGCACAGCTTCCAGGGAAAAAGGATATTCCTCCTTATTTCTCTACTATACATACCTCAAATTAGGGTTTTTTTCACCTCAGTTTTTCAAAAAGCCTCGATTAAATTTTCATTTTGTAGTAACTCTAGCTCCTTTTTCTCCCTGATAAGAAAAAGAAGAAAAAGCAGATGTCCCCCCAGTCTTTGAAAAAGCAAGAAGAGGAACCCAGGCTGACCTTCCAGTCAGCCTCACCTCAATACCTGGAAAGGTGACAGAGGTGACAGTGGCGTCATTCTGGAGGCCATCTTTAGCCAGGGGGATTAAAAGAAGGTGATTAAGAGTAGTCAGCATACATTCATTGGAGTTAAATCATACTTGGCCAACCAGATTGCCTTTTAGAATGAAAAAATCACCTGGATGGATGAGTGGAGAATTGTGGACATTATCTACCTCAACTTCAGCACTGTCTCCACAGCATCCTCATAGGCAAACTCAGGAAGTGTGGGTTGGATGAGGGGGAGTGAGGTGAATTGTGACCTGGCTGAACAGCAGATCCAGAGGGTCATACCCAGGTAATCAGTCTGGAGGCTGTCATGAGTGGGGTCCCCAAAGTCACTACTGGGCCACTATTGTTTAATTTCTTCATCAGTGACTGGGATGAAGGTCCAGATGCCTCCTCAGCAGGTTCACTGACAACACAAAGCTGGGAGGAGTGAGCAACACCCCTGAGTGCTGTGCAGCCCATCAGAAGGACCTGGCGATGTTGGAGAGATGGGCAGAAGGGAACCCATTCGAATTCAGCAGAAGCAAATGCAGGGTCCTGCACCAGGGGAGGAATTAGGACCCCTAATTCTCCTAGGCCATGTGATCCCCTTTATACCTACAACTTTGGGGGTTTTTCTGTTCGACACCTCTAACATGCACAAAGTATGTTTTCCCAGTTTTTCATAAAAGCTGTTACAGAACTGATTATTAAGCAAAATTTACTTTTCAGTAAGCCTGTCTACAAGCTCCTCTGCATAATTTAACAGTAATTTATAAAGTGACAGTTGCAAGATAGTCCCATAAGATGAAAAAGCATCAGAGGAAATAAAGTTTTTCAAGAAGAAAATCTTGTGCACTGGTGTGACTTGCATTATTAACAAGATTATCTCATAAGATAGTGTTGTTAATAATAAACATAGCCACATTTTTCACACTGCATTGGAATGGTGATTCTTAGCTTCAGTCACGCAAAGAAAAATTATTAACAGACATGAAACTAACCTCTTTGGAAAAGGCCCTAAAAGGATATTGCAGCACAGATAAAACACAAACTCACAGACCTCACAAATTTTAAGTCTGGAAAGCCTGGCCATTCAAGAGGAAGTTTCTACTTAAGTAAACAAATGTTTGAAAGCAAGGAAATATAAAATTAATGGCATGCAGACAACATACATCTGCTGTCATACTCCTTCCACAGCCAGAGAGTTTAAGGAAACTTTTCAACATTGAATCTCTGAGTTTTTTAACCTTATGGACGGCTTAACCAAGGAATTTTGACTTTTTTTCCCAGTTTAAATGCTGAATATTGACTGTCTATTGTCTTGCTTGCAGACTAGATGAGAAAACTTCAAGACAACATAACACAAGCGTATTTATAGCAACTTCCCAGGAGCAGAGATAAAGATCTAAGATTTTCTGCACTTTACAGGAGATGTGTCCCTTAACAATATGCAGAAGACACAGTCAAAACAGGACAAATGTAAATTAGTGCCTAGCTGCATACAGATATCTTACAAAAGATCTGGAATTCTGACAAAACAATTCAGAGCAATTCAGCACCCACACTCTAGGGGACAAAACAAACTTATTAAGTAATATTTGGGTTTCCTCATGTAATTTTAAAAATGACATTGTTCAAAATGAAGAAAATGAACAAAGAGCATATTGTTTTTCATAGCCTGCAAAATTGCTCATCTTGTTAGATTTGGCTTATGATGCAAGTTATACTTCAAAGCCTTTGTAATAAAGAACACTTGTTTATGTCACGTGTGTTTGATTTACTCTTAAGCTATTATCCTAAGTGGAACTTGTGATTTGGAATTGGTTCATAAGCAATATGGTTTTCCATGCCAGTTGAATACATGAAGTTTCTCACTTTTACAGGGCTAATTAAGAGATAATGAACAAGAGATAATATCTTCCCCCAATTTTTCCATTAAAAATAAAAAGCTACAATTCTTCTGTCTACATAGAACACGTTGTAATAATTTAAACTGACGCTAAGCATGATAAGTACTGACAGCATGTTTTATTGTGCACAGTCTCCAACTTTTCAGAGAAATTACATTTTCTGTTTATCTTATCACTAGTAATAAGAAAATCATATGGACATTAAAAAATCTCAAATTTCATATTATCAATCAGGCAGAAAACCAAAAAATATAAAAAAGTAGAACAATACGAGAACCCATCCCTTCCCATACATATACACTTTCTGAACTGAGCTTGTCTCAGTCTGCTTGAAAGAACACTGCACAGTATCTAGACTAAGAAAGAAGCTGGAGCTGGTGTTAGGTTTGTCTTGTTTCCATGAGGTATTTTATGCATTCTCTCTACTAATACCAGTTTGATTTCAGCCTTTTGCCTTATAACACATTTTTGTATAGCTGATTGATTTGGCACAGGTCTTCAGAAAAGCCGCCTTGTGTTGCTGGCTACTCATCTTTTAAGTAATTTGTGCGAATGCGTATGCGGCTCAAAGTCCAGCTAGCTAGAGGGGAAACGGCCGACGCCCCCGCTGCATCTGAGATCAGCCCCCCTTGGCGTCGTGGCCTCGGGCTGGGCCGAATCGCGGACTGGATTATACACGCTGGACGAGACGAGGAAAGGGAGTGACCACTTGCTGGGGGTTAATGTCAGTTTATTGAAGGATGGCAGGTACCAACAGAGGGAGGGCACCGACCAGAAAAATGGCCTCGAGCAAGGGGAGAGGCGAGGTTTTAAAGACAAGGGGCGGAGAAATGAGGGAAACCCCGCTAGCAAATAGGAAAACATATAGGGAGATGCACAACATAACTGACATGCAAACATATCCAATAAACACAAGGTTAGAGAGGAGCCCCGGGACCCCAGCCAATTACATCCCCCAAAGAGAAGAAGGTTCTCGAAAGCTGGGAGGAGTGGGGGGTGATTGACTGAGCCCAGGGAGGAGGAAAATCTTACTTATATGGTAAAATAAGGGAGGGGAAGTTACATAACTTGACCGATTGACAACTGAAGGGGGCAGGGGTAACCATAGTAACATAACTGTCAGGAGAGCTGTGGCGGGAAAACTGGGGAGGGAAGAACCATTTTACAAGGACAAAAGGGGAATGATACATAAAATGGGGGAACACAAGAGAAACTTAAAAACGCACTACAACATAAATTTATGTCTTCCATAGTATCAATTAAATGTGAAGATGGAACAGAATATGCACAAATTTTTTATACTGAAGATGCAAGAGATGGGAGACAGAAAGATGAAAAACAAAAATCTGAAAAGTTGAAAAGTACAAATTGTACACTACAACTAAATATTATGGTGTGTACAATCCTTCTCCCTACATTTCAGCCCTTGACAAAAACCATGATATTTAAAACATGCATTTAAAAAAAATTCTTAACCTCCATGATGACTTAATTAATGACGTGCTCTTTCTGCATACTTGTCATGTCTTCTCCATCTTGCTTTATGTGGTATAGTTGTTTTCTCGAGAGAAAAAGGCTTAAAAAAAAAAAACTTTACATGCACAGTCGGAAATACATTTAAAGTCAGGCCTATCCATCCTCTTCACACACCAAATGAATCCTTTTGGATTCAACACAGATTGTCTATTCTTCATTGTATGTGTACATATACCACATCCTTTTAATCCTAGTGACTTACTATCTCTGTAAGAACACTGTCTCCTATGAAAGAACAAAAGACAGAAACTAACAAAAAAATGCTCCATTATACAAGAGTAGAATGGCTCAACATATTTGAAGTGAGCTATTTATAGAAATAATTGTGAAGTTATAAACATTTAAATCACCCCCTTGTTTTTTTGCTTTGCTCATGACAATGACCTAAAGAGGCAAAATGTCCTGGAGACACTGGGAAGGAAATTCATAACCATAAAGAAATTCTTCCATACAGTCTGTGGATTGTTATGCTAACCTGATGCAGGAAAGGCCCTTGAATGGATACATAAGCACTCCAAAGAAGAGAGAAGTAGGTATAAAATCACCTAGGCAGGAGCTCACAACATCCTCTACTAATATCTGCATTAAGATCTAGTTAGCTATTCATGTCCATTAACACAAAGACAGGAAGCAATGAGCTGAATTGTTGACAGAAGGATGTCCAAGAGTGGAAGGAAATGCCCTAACTGTAATGGCAGCTCTGTCCATTTGATCGCCTAATGCTTTGCTGCTGCTTTCAGGTCAGAGAAACACCATATTAGAAAGAGTGCCCACTATTTGTTAAATTTCTTCTATTGAAATATTCAAACTTCCTTCTTCAGACATCAAGAATCTTTCTGTATCAGATTACTCACTGATCAGCACCAATCAGTATTCATAGATTACTTTTAGGTGACAGTAAGCAAAGAAATAGTTCATGTACTAAAGCAGGTTTCCATGTTAATAATTCTATTATTGCAAGCATTATTACTGCTTGCAATACTGCTGCTATAACTGATACCAATATTACTATTTTTTTGGGCTTTTTTCTTTTGTCTAGCTGATTTTAAGATTTTAATTCAAAATACAAGCAGAAAAACAAAAAGTAGAAAAACCCTAAGGGTCGGCCAGTTCATGAATCAACAGAGAATTGTAATCAGAATACAAATTAGATCATGTGATCCTCAAAAATCATCCTGGTCAGCTTAGTACACCTCTTCTTCTTCTGTCACAACACAAAGAGATAGTAACATAACAGTATATGCCTATAGCAGTTTAACATGCAGCAATGTAGTTATACTTTGCTTCACATACATAATGCTAATTATGAAAGTTCTTCATTAAATTTACCCATGAGGTATCATAAGATTTAGGGAATGGCCCCTCTTTTCAGAGCAATTTCTACCAGAAATTTATTTGAGTTACAAGATACTTATATAGAGACATGTTAATGTAATATGTAATCCTCAATAATGCTGAAATCAACTGAAAGTGTACATTCATCCATATTGCTTTAAAAACATGAATATTGCACTAAAAGTATAGATATAATCTTTTTTTAGCAAGGCATTATTAACTGCATTAAGCACAAAAATCTCATTTTATTCTACAAATTATAGGATATGAGAACACTGGGAAAGTAAGCAAATAGGGTCTTTGAAGTCGTAAACAAAGGAAAGTTATAAAACTTCCATGGGAAAATAAGCAACTATTTACTGTAGGGTATTACGCAAACCTGCATTATTTTTTACAGGCAAGAAGGCAACTGTAATATTTTAAAGCTCTTGTTACAGTAGCAGGACATGCTTTTTCTTTCATAGCCTCCTTTCTCAGGTGGTTGCCACATGTTTGGCTTCTGTGCAAAGGTATATTATTTCATGACTTACCTCTCTGGCACACAGTTTGGTTGAGAATGGGGAGATTTCTTTTAGGATTAGAATGTTTAGCCATTCTGCAGAATAAATATAAACCAGCACAGTAGAGGCTAAACTGTGGATTACAGAAGAGAAAGGAAACAATTGAAGAATGAATCAAAATATATATTCTGGCCACTGCTCAGAGGAGCCTGGAATGATAGAAGCAGCTATCCACTTGAATTGAGGGACTGTCCCAAAATTCCTTATTATAGAATCATATGATCATTTGGGTTGGAAGGGACCTTAAAAACCATCCAGTTCTGCCCCTCCTGTCATGGGGGGATGGTTTTCTTTTCTAGAAAGGAATGTTTAGTTGTAAAGATGTCTGTTTAAAAAAATCAGAAACTCATGCAAGTAATGTACAAGATCCTTCAATAGCTGTCCGAAAACCTTCAGAACCAGCCTTAAGATTCCAAAAGTCCATAAATTCTCCTTTCCATTACTAGCAAATATAAGAACCAAAACAGCAATTTACACTCCACACACCAAATATGTCTTCTGAATTAATCTCATGGAAATTGTAACTGACATCTAAAAATTTTAGTTTGTTTGCTTATTCACTTTGCTCTTTTGAGATTTCTTTGGGACCACAAGCAAGTCAGGGCAGGAAAACACTGTGAGAGGCTGATTTTATGGTATTTACCATCTGACCAGAAAGAATTACAGAAATCTCCCAGAGGTGTTTACAATCAAGAGGTCTGCACAGCAAAAGAACTTATGAGTTCTTTCAGTAAAATAGCTCATTTGCCAACCTTTTCAAGTTTCACCCTCAATAGAACTGAAATTACCTCAATTCAAAACCAAAAACACCAGTGCAAAAATAAATGTCTACTGCTGCATGGTAGTATCATGATGTGCAATATCCTTTACTTTCAGTGGGTGAGCATGTAGCGGCTGGGGTAATATTTTCTTCAGTAACATAAGCACAGCTCATAATTATTTTCCTAGCCCTGTATTTTTAGCACTTTTCTTGTTTCAGCCACAAGTAGCTCAAACTCAATACATTAAAATTATGTAAAATTTACTGTGCTGCTCTTTTCTTCAGCATTTCCTAACCATGATGCTGTTTAAAATAATTTTTTATTGTGCCATTCAGAGGGAAGGAATCAGAAAAGTGAGAGAAGGCTGAATATGCTCCAAGTTGTCTTTTGGGTTTGATTCTTGCTGTTCTGCCTGCTTTCTTTGATGGCTTCACCACTTTGAGCCACACACATGCAGAGGTCAGTTGTGCTAACCTCCATGGGACAGATTTTATCTGGTATGGCAGTTCAGACTCCAAAGCAGCTGCTAGTTCGTGTCATCAGCACATCTGGCTCCATATATCTTGAATTTTCCTTTTAACAATGTAGCTGGATGTATATGAAAGACTAAGCATGGGGTCATCTGCTCATGAGGTGTTAGCCTTACTGTGAGCCTCAGAAATAGTTTCCCTATTTTCTTTTCCCAGGGACAGGACTTAAGTCTGCCTCAGATGCAGTTTTTCATCCAGGGCAAAATCCTGTCTCCACTGCTAGCAATTAGCATTTTGGTATTGATTTCCATAATGGCAGAATTTTTTCTTAGATGTAGAGTAAAGGGAGCTGAGGAACACTGAGAAAATTCAGCAGGTGGCCAATGTAAGCATAATACTTCTAGGAAGAAATATGAAACTTAATAATATTTCAATAATCTTGTAATAATATAATTATATAATATACCATATAAAATTGTATACAATTTAATGTATTATAATTAGTTATATAATTTATTCGTAATTTATTTTTGCCCTTCTGACAATTTTGTCATCCGTAACTGTCAGGATAATCTTTTTGCAGATTATTTTCTGCCTTTCCCGTTAACACTTATCTTCCAATGCTGATTGCCAGGAAGATACAGTTTCTATATCTATAGTTATTTAGATACAGAATATATTTTATTTTTTATAGAATTAGATGTAATATGTAAAGAGAGGAACAGTCTCTTTTTGTACACATTTTAACTCCTTATATGGATTTACATCTTCATCCTTGAAGTATGCTTGAACAAGTAATTTCTTATGCTTATTTAGATGCACAGTTTTATTGATTTGCAGAAGGTACTCATTTAAGGATGTATGCTTGACTAACTATTTATGAAAGAAGGGCCACAGGACTTATTACAAACAGTCTGAAAAGAAAATCTTAGCATCAAAACTGGTTATCAGCACTTCTCTCTTCAAAAATGTGAAAAGTAAACAGATTAAATTATTACTTACCACCTTGTTCAATAAACAGGATTCTACATTATGCTGTTCTTACTGGAGCTCAGAAAAGAATTTAAAAAGTTAAATTCATGCTGAAATACTTTGCTGAGTCAAGGCCCGGATGGATAATCAATATTTCACAGATATAGTGGAAGGCTAGGTCATAGAGATCTACTTGATACCTAGACTTTGGAATTTAATACAAAAAGGTTTACTTACAAAACTTAGCAGAGTGTGTTAAGTATTCAAGAGAGAACTTCTTTATACAGTTTATTATAAATTCACTTCTCTGTGTACTTGTATTCACTAGAGATTCATGTTCTACTCATAAACCCTGTTATAAATTTTTTAGTTCTGATTTCAAATGCTGCAATACTTTTTCTAATAATAAATGCTATCCCAAAGGGACTGTGAATATGCTGATCACAAAAAGCATCTCATGGGAGCTTCCATAACAATGAGATGAAGACCCTCTGGCTTCTCACAAGAAAGTAAAGAGAATCTCTCTTTAATATCTGTATCTACTGATCATTTTTCACACAACATAGTGACATATTTATCTTCATGAAAGAGCATAATTTTATACAAAAAATTCAACTTGCTATGTGTATGATTTGATGGCAGATCATATATTAATGAATTACACAGTGTAGTTGCTTATTATTTTGAATTACATTGCAATGTTTTTTCTAAATATTTTCCCTTCAACTCCTCTCTCAAATAAGGAATGTTCAATAATGAAAACATAGTTCTAGGTATATTTTAAAGTCAGTGTCACACTGATGTATCTCCTCTGATTTTTGACCAAAATTTACTTTCTTATTCATTTCAGATCCATTTTATCCAGCTAGACTCAGCTGAACTGCTAAATTTGGAAATAGATATCTGCAGGTTGGATTTCACTTCAAGCTCTGTTGATGGATCCTTTTTTTTTTCCTGTGTGTAGAAGTTACTCATATTGGCCCTGCTATTTGAGTATCTGTCTTCCTCATAATCTTCACCTTATTTATCCTCACAGTCCTGAAAAGAGATTTTCTTGTCCAAGGAAATTCAGCAAAAAGAAATAAAAGAATTAATCTAAGGCCAAGGTAGTGACCCTTCGATACAGGGGAGGGAAATGACATCTAACTGCTCTCCTGCATTACTGAACACTGCCCTTACTCTGCTTTGGCATTCTTCCTTTGCTCTCTGTATCCCAACCTTAAAATAAATACTGAAATTTTTCATTCCTTATTTTTCCTTTCTCAATTTCAATTACACACTCCACCTGGCAATCTGCCCTGCCCCTGAAATCAGAACTCTTCTTGACTCAGTGTGCACTTGGCTTAATCCTTTCCTATAACTAAAAGCACCTGCCATTCCTTTCCTGTGTTCTGGATAGTGTTTTTTTAAGGTATAAATACAGCTCTACTTTGTCCCAAAGTGTTGCTTGCTATTCACAAGATACCATTTCCTTCAAGACCAAGCTGTAAGAAGACTGCTTAATAAAATTCATTATCAAAAATGCTGTTTTAGAAGAATATCTAAACTATTCTTCACATATCAGGAGAAGAAAAAGAATGCAAAGCCCCTTTTTCCCTCAAAATCTTCAAAGGCAGGCCATGTAATATTCAGCAGTGATCTGAATAGTCAGACCCAAGAGTATTTGGTGTGTTCTTGTTCTTGTCTGTCTCATGGTGCTGATCAGTGTTGCAGCAGCCTCATGACAGTGTGTGTTGGTGCAATGCAAGGCAAGTGTGTTGCTTTTGGCATGGACAGGTGAGGTGACAGCCCAGCCAACCACAGCACCAACAAATCTGTGAATACTGATGATGAAAGGCAAGTTTCCAACCCACTTGCCAGAGAGTGGGCTATAGTGAGTAGCTGAATAGTTAAACCTGCAGCACTGAGGGGGAGGTTTACCCAGGAGCTGCTGCAGCCAGAATCATTTGCTCTGGCTATGCCCTAACTGAACACACAGGGAATAACACCTATGAGTCTCTAAACACTGAAAGAAAAAAATGCTCCCAGCATTTCAGAATTTCAGCCATATTTTTTTGGCTATCAATGTGAAAACCACATGTATCTAAAAGTTGTCGTTTTAGGATCAGAGGCTGCCTTCCCGTGATACTCCTGTATTATAAAGTCTGAATCTGTGTATGGTCTGTGTTGGAATAGTTTCATATGCTTAGATGAGTCATTTGAGTGATGAAGATGAAGGAAAACTGCCTATGGCAAGTAACAAAGAAACTCTCATTATCAGAATTTATCTTCACTTAGGTGAAACTGCAATCATTTTTGGCTGGAATTGAAACAGACAAAAAGGCTGAATTGGGCAAAAAACTTGGTAAACATATCCAAAATGTGGTGTTATACACTCAAGTCTACTAAAAAATTATTTATATTCTCAACCAGATATAGCAATTCCATATATATTATGGAATTCTATATATATTATGTATATATTAATGATAATATATTTTCCCTATATTTTCCAGAAAGTAGCATAGACATGAAGGGACTCTGGCATTGTAGAATTAGATGCAATATAAAAGTATTTATCTAAGTAATTAAAGTATATATAATTGCCAGAAACATTGTTTATTTAAAATGGTTTGTACTCCCTCTAATAACAACAATCATGGGATTGCACATTGATGTAAACACATCAGTTTGATTCTCCAGTCCAGGGCAAGAATGAAAAACCAGTTTTCACACTGCCGTCATTACTGGCCTTGCTGAACTAATGCCTAGATTTGTTTTAATAAATTATTTGGTGGGTGGATATGTACACATTCACTAAATATATGTGCTAATTTGTATTATGCAAATACTAATGAAACAACAAAATTATAAAAATCAGCTAGGTGGTTAAAAGCACGAAGTGAAGAAAACTGGAAAAAGAATTGTTTATAATAAGGGAAAGCAAATTGCCAGTGACCTTACAAACAGTTATCTTTTCCCATTATCTCAATCTAGTAAATTTGTAATAATATAACAGAGATCATGAGCATAAATGGGATATGTGTTGCATAAAATGTTTTGTTAATTTTCCGTGTTTGATTTATAAGTAGAGAATTGAATAAATCAGACTGGATAGTATTAGTTAGCCCATGAACTGATTAAGGAACATTATCTGCCTAAGACATCAGACACAGAGGAATTCTTCTAATACATTTACATCTATTTTATACCTACCAACTGATTAGATTAAATATCCCACAGTATCTGTCTCCAAGCACGACCATCATGACTATTTGGGTACAAGACAGGTTGATTTGTGGTTGCTGCTAGGTAGGAAGGAGCCAGGATAAAACAGGGGACCAAGACGATCAGGAGTGAGGCATCTAATGACTAGAGTACTCCCTTAACATGTCACTATCTCATTAATTCAACACACACTAAACAAAATGAGTGGAATCCAGAACAGTAAACAATACTAGAAAAAGGCAATGCTGATTCAATTACTGCATCCCTAAGCCTCTCAGAATCAAGCCCAGGAACTATCAGCAGGCTCTCTTATGTAGCTTACTTTTTGATTCCAGCTGTAGACCACCCCTCCTCTTCCTTGAACAGGAGCTCATCACACCCTGGTGGGAGCCAGTTACACCTGCTCAAGGAAAGCTTTTTCAACACATCCCCTGCTATTTTATTTTTCCCCCATATGTACACAATACTTTCAGATTCTCTTGTTATGTCCTGCTGAATAAACTTCTCTCATGTTTGTGCTCCAGTTACCCTGGTGGACACCTTCACAATGATTTCAACCTGCATTTCCTTTTTTCTGACAATTTTTCAACACACACAAAAAGACAAGACATTCCATAAAGCTAATAAAGCTACACGGCTAAGAGCAGCTATCCTCGCTTTGCCTCTGAAGTTGAACAGAGTGCATCATAATTCCTTGGTTGTGCCTGTACAATTACTGACAGAACAACAAAAATATGAATGAGACAAAAGATGATTGTGTTTCTGAGCAAAATTGAGGTTTACAGGTCATTTGGGATTACAGCAACCAACCTCACTGCAGTACAGCTTGATAGAAGACAACAGGCATTGCTTAACTGACATAAGTCAGTGAACACTGAAGAAATTATTTCACAGATATTTCCTATATTTGGATTTATAACACCATTTTTGTGATATTTAAAAACTTTTTTGTTTTGAAAGATACTTATGCTTTTGTTTTTTTCTTTTTTATTTTTTTTTAAATTTGCACAGAAATCAATGTGCCCAGGAAGCTTCCTGACTAATCTGCAGGAAGTTTCAGGTTAGCAATGTCCAAATTCATCTATTTAGAGATATTCTTACTCTACATATGAAGAAAAGGTTATAAAACATTAGGGGAAAAAAAAAAAAGGCAAAAAAATAAAAGCCAGCAGATTATAGCACAAGATCAAACACACAATTTGGGAAAGCAATTTTTGACCAAGTAGCAGTGAAATGTCTACTGAACTTGTAAAGAAATTGGTATTGGTGGGAGAGAGGAGTGTAGGAAGGCAGACATTAAATATCCCTTACGTAGGTTACTGTGCTGGGGGAAGAGTCTTCATTCCAACCCAACTGTCATATCTATGTCTGACAAGCCAGACTCTTGCTTTTTTAACAAATTCATTGAATTTCAACTCTAAACAGATACTTTCTGGAGTAGAAAAGAAGTCTTATGGAGTTGAAGGTGTCCAGCCCCTATGGTTCATAAGCAAAGTGAGCCATACTGTTTAGTAGTTGGAATTAGGAAATGAAGTTTCAGTGCCATGTTCAGATTCATGAAGAGCCTCAAAACACTTCTAAAAGTGGTGCCTATACTTCAAGACCCTAAATTCCTTGGCTAAAAAAGCCCAAATAGCATCATGCCAGTGATCTTGCCTCTTTCCATCAGCTAATATTTCTTACATTACTAACTCCTGTCCTACACTGTGTACAGAGCAGGATCCTCACTCCCAGCTGTTTCTGCTGGGAAAAAAACCCTGAAGGCAGGAGATTGATAAACCAAATCACAATCTTGCTTTATTTTCTACATAAAAACTTAAGGTTACTGTTTTTCTCTTCCCATGTTTGGAGACTTCACTAAAGGATTTTTGTGTTGAGTTAATAATAACTGGGGTATTCATTCTGATAATACATGAGCTTACAGTTTCTATGAATAATTCTCATCCCTGCAAACTTCAGGACAACATTGATTTGACTGTCTGCACTTTTCAAAGTATTTAATTCTCCAAAAAATACAAAGAGACAGTCATGGATTTAATTTTCTACCTGTTTGAAAGCTTCATTTATATGTTTGGTTTTGTTTTTTTTTTTTTTTTTTTTTTTCCCAAATGGTCCATTTTTAAGTAGCACATCTCAGCTTGATATGAGTATGGAAAGTAAACTTACATGAATTGACCTACGGGGTATTAATTAGACTCAAATTATTTCAGTAAACACAAAAATCCCTTCAATTTAGTTTGACCTAAGCAAAACAGTTTAACTTAGACCCACCTATCCAGGAGCCTGTGAGAGATGCATTCAGGACTGTAGAGCTGTTCTTTTCCTTTCCCCTGCCTTTCTGCCTTAGTTGATAGCACTTGCAGGATATGCTAATATCATCATTACACAGCCCCTGACTCTGACTTCAGGGAAGAAAAAACACAAGCTAGAGTGAAAGATTTGTCTCTGAAAGCCCATTTGAAAGGTCACCTGAGAGTAACAAACAGAACTTCACTGTGTTTTCTGACTTGGAGAATTTGCAAACTTATGAAAGGACCATGGAGATGTACAGCAGGGTATTGCCAAGCCATAGCATTTCCATTAGAAAACATAGAGGGGTTTCGGGAGTTAAAATTCAAGGGCTGAATAGAAGTTGGCCAAAACTGTGAGAGAAGAGCAAGGAAAGCAAAAGGCAGCTGGAGCTGGGCTGGCTTCCAAGGGCAAAGCAGTAGTGATTGATAATTATAAAGAAGACCTTATCGTATCCTTGTATTTGTCTGAGAATTTTTAATAGGATATTAATGACTTCTTTATTGTATATGGAACCTAAATGTTAAAAAAATGCCTGGGAAGCACTGGGTTATTCACTGTGATTATTCATTACCCATCAGGCAGCTTCCCAGAATACGACGACTCTTCAGCATTCTCCCGAACACCAGATGTACTCCTAAAAGGCAAGATGTCAGTAACATTGACAAAATGCCCTGCACAGAAGTTGTCAGCCCTGGGCAGCAGGGATCCCTCCTGCAGCACAGCGTGCTGATGCCTGGGAGCCAGCTACCTGCCCCCTCGTTAGCACAAGGGCACTCGCTGGTGCTGTCACCAGCAATGAACGTGACGGGGACTGCCTGCAGGACACATGCCACTGACAAGGTGCCCTTCCCCACCAAACAGACTGCAACACTGGGTGACGGACTGAATGTGGTAGGGGCAACCTCTGCCTTCAGGCTGCCTAGAGCTGCTCTTCTCGTGCCTGTCTTGGAATGCTGTGGGTGTGGTGTCTCGAGACATTGCCTTGCATATGCTGCATCTTCTTACAAATGCAGCACTGGCGCTAAAACATTAATTAACCATCTCTCAGTAACTCAATGTGTTCTATTCATTTTGTAGGCACGTCATCTCCTTGTATCTTCATTTGACATATACAAAAGTGTATCTGCTGCAGGGATTGTATTGCAAGCAACAGCACCTTTCTAATTAAATGCAGATTTTGAGACCAGAATGGAGCTGATACAAAAGTATTCATAACATAATGTCGTTGCAATGGTTTTGTAAACACTCTCCTAGCATGACAATGATGCTGGCTCAATAGATTTGTAAAGTACTGAAAAGTGAAACACCAGCACAAACACTTTGAGCATGCAGATAGGTTTCACACAATTCAAATTTGAGACTCTTTCTCAAATTCTTTCCCACATTACCTGAACTCTCCTATTTTAGATTCAGCTACAAAAAGGGCTTCTGTAATTCTTGACATCCTCCTCTGCTTCAAAACAGACATAGGCTAAAACATTTGTTGAATTTCTTCCAGTGTTTTGTGGAAGAGAAAGTTTTGTCTCATGGTTACTGATCCCTTCCAAAGAAAAGTTTTCAGTTTTTAGGCTTTCTTTTAAGTTTTATTCTGGGAGAATGAAAACAAACACACAAAGATATCCCATGTTTGCAGTCTTGGCTCCGTCACCAACTCAATGTGTGGCCTTTTGGATGTCACTTTGCTACTGGTGGTTTTCCTAGGCTTGGGGAGAGGGGCTGGCCCTGCAGGAATCTTGCATTGGAGGAAGGCTCTCTGCAAAGCATCTTTCCCAGGAAAATAAACCTTTTAACAAATAAATTTTTTTTACAGAATGAACTTTATACCCAAGTCTCAAGTGGATTTGGAATTTGCTTGAAGCAAACAGTTTGAAACATCAGGGTATAATTAAATGTCTTTGTTTTGGATGAATGTGCACTCATGATAATTCTCCTATTAATGAATTTTACTAGTCCCTGAAGATCTTCATGGAGCTGGGTAAGCTTATCTAGAGTGACGATTTCTTTTGACTATTTTTTCTTTATTTGTTTTGTCAGGTGTAAAACACTGTACAGAAAACATTACGTGCTTATTATTTTATGGAAATTGTTAAAATTCTGAACACTTTCCAAATTTAACCTATCTCTCAACAAATTTGTATTCATTCACAATATCTTTTAAGGGTACTCTGTTCATAACAGCACAAAATTGAAAACAACTCCTGCTGGTATGGAATCATCATGATGCACATTCAGAAAATACTCATTAGGAAAGGAAACAGCAGAACATACATGCTATGCTGTAACTCTTGCTTTTCATGCTTTTTTGTAGTCTTTTACAAAAAATTGTATTTTCAAGTTAGGAGAAAAGAAAGGAAAATATTGGAAAGCCACTTTCATCTACAAATCTGCACTATGAAGCTGATCAAACACTAGAAGAGCACTGAGAGATGTGTGTCAAAACAGCAAGGTGAAGTGAAGCATGTGGACTGAGAATGCATAGTAGGTGAATTGTAGATGTGAAAAGAGGACCCAACACAAAATGAAGTGCCTGTCAGTTTCACAGTTTCCCTCTTTTTTCTGGAATTTCACTTCAGCTATCTAAAATTAAAGTTGGATTTGGATGACTTAATTTCCTGCTAGTTTTCAGTGCGATAGTCATAAAACCTAAAATTTCTGCCTTTGAGCACCAGCTGTCTTTAGAGATTTGATTATACAGGGTAACCTGGAATGAGAATTTAATCTATAATCACACCTCCTGAGCCCTGTTATGTTCAGGGAGCTTTACACCACCTCTCTGTGAACAGTGGAGACACTCACATAGAAAACCTCTCATTTTCTTTGCATCTCAGGGAAGCCAAGTTCTACTTTAAGTCAGTTTAATTCTATTACCTCTCTTCTGCCAGGATGAGAACTTCCTGAATCTCTTAAGTGGGGAAAATATAGTAATATAACCAGAAAGTTTTGGTAATATATTTTGGCAATTTGTACATTTGTTTATTGGAAGAACTGCATCTAGTTCTGTCCTTGGATTGCTAAAAGGATAATGTGAATTAGTTTCATAAAAAGAGAACATTTTTTTTTTTATATGTGCAGATTTATACTTCAATTCTGCTTACTCAATGAAACTCATTTTTCTGTTTGTTTGAGATAGCTAAACTGCAAGTTTAGCCACGGTCTTGGAGTGAACTTTCCAGCCTCCCTTGAAAATTTCTGGACATTTTTGACAAATGTTTGTTTCCAACTTCTCCCCTTATGGCCAAGATTTGGGACTGCAGATCTTACTCAGTGTACAGGGCATTTGTAGTTCCCTGTCCAGTCTGGTTATGTTAAGGTTTCTAGGATAAAAATTACTTTCTTAACTGAAAGTAATTGATTTGTGGAAACTGGAGGTCTTAAGAATGCATGAAATGCTGACCGCTTCCTAAAGTATCAACAGTGATCACAAATTATTTTTTGTGACTATGAAAAAGTTTTGTTATGATGCTTTCCCAAATGCCAGTGAGTATATGTGTTGTATGAGCACCTGTGTGAGTAGACATTGCTCACTGACTGCATTGAATTGTTCTGAGAGACAAAGCAGGTGCATCTTCACTCATTTTTGTGACACCATGTTTTTCCCACACACATGGCACCTCTACTGCTGTTTAGCTGCAGTGGAGCTCAAGAGGAAATTTTTGGAGCACAGGGGGGTGTGTGTGTCTGTGTGTCTGCGTGTTTGTGTGTTTGTATTTGTCTGCGTGTCAGATTGTGTGTGTTTAGAACACAGCAGAGGTTTAAGGCACTACTGTAAAAATCAAGGACAGTGTAAATTATTAATTACCAAGAAAAGTAATTTTAAAAAATTGACCACATAAAGCATTTTGCTGTACACTGGAAAAGAGGAGAAAGTGGCTAATAATAGAGGACTACTTTTTGTAGTGCCACAGAGCAGTGCAGTTTTAGGGACATCCAGGGAAATCCCTTGTGTGCTACTGTGCAAGCACAAAGTACTACCCATTCAGGGCTGAGCTGTGTTATAGGTGAACCCATTTTTAGTATTGATATGAATGGCACTAAAATAAAAAATATGAAATAATGTTATAAATATTAATTAGTGTGTTAGATGTCATGGCAGACTTGCAATTATATAAAAACTGTACTTCTCCAAGGAAAAGTTAACTAGATATACCTGGTTTACCTGGCTGATCACCGAGTTGGTTTTTTTTCCATTTTCTGAAAGAGTTGGGATTCTGAAATCAACATTTTGTGAGAAAAGGCTCTAGTCTTAGCAGTAAGATTTTTGATTTCAGTGTCTTTAGTGAGATACCATGCACAGACAATTTCAAGCAGCATATCAGGTCCATTCAGAAAAAAAGGCACTGAGCCTGTTGCTTTAGAAGACTCCATTTAAGTTGCTGCTATGTGACATTAGATAAGGCACCAGTCTTCTGAGTCCTGTTTTGTCATCTCATAAAATAGGAATAAATGGGTTTATTCTGTCTCACAGGGTAATTGGCCAGCTAAATACAGAGGAAATGCTTGAGAGAGCTATAATAATAGGGGCCACGTAAGTCCATAATGCTTCAGTAAGGAAATAGAAATGCTAGCACTGAGAAGTACTGTGCTAAAGTAATGATTGTTTGGAGTTAATGTACCTACTTCATGGCTTTTTCAGTGAAGAAAGAACTGAATGTGTAATGTTTTAGTGATGAAGTTCTGTTTTAAATTCCATATGCCCAAGGCTTAAACTGTGAAATTACTGCAGCCACATCTGTAGTGCATTTAATCTAAAAAAGTCACTGCATATCTGCTGTTCTAATAGAATGTTTTAAGAATTTACATGGATGTAAAAGGATTTATGCAACACCATTGATGCCCAATTTTTAATACCTAATTTTCATTCCACAAACATTCATATACACTTACTTTTGGTTTATTTACACTAGATTGTATAGGACTGAAAAATGCTTGAATGTGTACATTAGTTTCAGCTCATGTTTCTGGACTTTGCTATTTGCTTCACCCTTTTTTAACCTTTTCCCAACTTCTTAAATTTTAAATATTTTTATCAAGAACCCATTTGTCAAATTTTTATCATGTGAGAAGATGACCATTTTCTCATTGCCTCAGCTCTCTAAATCTCCCTACATCTTTTCAGGTCCTCTGTGGATGCCAACACCCTGAGTCCAGAGACATGTCTTGGTCTGGTTCCTGGTTGGCAAAGCTTTTAAATGAAGCTATGTCATTTAAAAGAAACAGCCAGATTGAACATTAAAAATACTCCCTGGATCAAAATGAACAAAACAAGGTCATGTTTTCATGGACAAAACAAGCCATGGATTTTTCTTCTCTGTCAGTCTTTAAGTACTATGAAAACTGCATTTAAAAACCATTTTACTCTGGTACTACAGATATATTTGTGGGAATGCAAATTTTATGAACAGAAAACATTATGGACCTTAGATGGTCCAATAATATGTATCCAGAGAGCAATGTGTTAGCAGGAACTGTTCCTTCACAACCTCTCTCTTAATGTGTGACATAATGCAGCTATTGCATGGAAAGTGACTTTTATTTTTAATTTCATTATTTCTTTAGTTATGGAAGGCACCAAAACTGCAATGAAGAGAGATAATGAGAAAATACAGAATACTGACATGTTCTAATACAAGTTATATGGCAATTAAATACCTTTCAATTCTTAAGGTCATCTGTTGATTTTCCAAATAAAAGTTTTTATTGAGAAGGGGAATCCTTAAAGAGAGTTATTTTCATGAAGAAATATATTTTGTTCTAAAAACACACAAAAAAATTGAAATGGCAAAAGACTTTTGGGTTTTTTATCAGTTTTACTTCTCCTTTTGCTAGAAAATATTTTCTGAAGTAAGAATTTAATTTTTCACTGAATAATTAACTTATTTTTATTGCCAAAAAGAGAAAATAAAAATATAGGTAGAGAGGTTTTCTTCACTGACCTAAATTTGAAGTAACCAATGTGAGGGCACAGAATATTCTGTATTTGTACATAACCAGCAGTACAAGAGATTGAAAACTAATTTTCATATGCAAAAACCTTTTAACAAGGCTATAGAATTGCCTTCCAAAGAAGTGGACACATTTCTCTGAGATATTGCAAGAAGATGAGGAAGGAAACAAATGATCAGATCGTAGTGCTTTCCTTTCCTCTGTGACAAGATGGCTAGAATGGCCTAATATGCATTTTACATTTCTAAATTTAATTACACTGACATAAACTGTCCCCCAAGAGTAGATGGCTCTCTCCCTGTAGCCATGACACTCTCCAAATACATTCTCTGATGCACTCTGGAAAGGTCTAAAAGCCTCTGAAGCAGAGACATCAGGACTGCAAATCCTACAAACTTTTGTTTTCTGGGCAGCAGCCAGATTTGATTCCTGGTAATTTTTCAGCCACTCTGGCTCTTGAGAATTGTTTTTACCAAATCAGCTTGTGTAGCTAACAGTTTCTGTTCTGTACCACAGTCAGCATGTTGTCTAAACAGACCATTATCCCCAGCTCTTGCACACAGAGGGCTGCTACCATGGAGCTGACAAGAGGCCAAACGGTAGGCTGGACATCTGCCAAAGTTCTCCTTCCCAGCAAAGCCTGGAAGAACCTTTGACATTTTTTCACTCACAGGATAGTAAGACATCATTCAGGTCTGATCTCACAACAAAAATTATCAGAGCAAGGCTGGAGCACCTCTGAAGACAGGCTGAGACAGCTGGGGTTGTTCAGGCTGGAGAAAAGAAGGTCCCAGGAAAACCTTACAGCACCTTCCCGTTCCTGAGGGTGCCCTCCCAGAGAGGAGCTTTTTACAAGGGCATGTATTGACAGGACGAGGGGCAATGGCTTTAAACAGAAAGACATGAGGTTTGAGGTTTGGATCACATATTAGGAAGAAATTATTCATTATGAGAGCAGTAAGACACCAGAACAGGTTGCCCAGAGAAGCTGTGGGAGCTCCATCCATGGAATTATTCAAAGCCAGATTGTATGGTGCTATGAGCAACCTTGTCTCACAGATGGTGTCCTTGTCCATAGCTGGAGCTACGTGAAATTTAAGGTCTTCTCCTACACAAGCCATTTTATTATTCTAGGAATCCAAAATTTTAGGGGCTACCTCAAATTAACACTGCATGCAAATTTCATAATTTAAAAAAAAGAAATTTCCTATGATAAGCAAAATGCCCAGTGCTACATTGGCCAGAGCATCAGGTTTTGCCACTGGTTTTGGCACGGAGCAAAATACCTGTCCTAGAGGCATGAGAGAGCAACCACCCTCTTGGGTGAAAATCTTGTGCTAATCAGTTCAACGAAAAATCTGCTTGTAGGTTTTTCACTTTGCTGAAGCTGAAGGGATGAAGAGGAAATGAGAGGTCTAGGAAACGAATTTTCGGTCCCATTAAAAAAAAAGTGATTTATGAAAAAGTGTCCAAAAGAAGGTTAAAATGTTTATATATAATATTTTGCAAGTGGTTGTATTCAAAGAACATTGTTTTGGATGAGTTATTTGGGATGAGTTTGGCTGTTTCATGTAAGCTTTGAGTCTGTTTGCTTTCTGTTATGAAATTAGGTATTTATAAAATTTTTTGGATGGAAATTTGAAGCAGTTCCAAAAAAACAGTCTGAAATATGATTGATAGAAATTATTAATCAGGAATCTTTTCCAAGGTGACATGGACTTCACAAGGAGTTTTTGTTAAATTTTTCTGTGATTTGATAGATCCTATAGTAGACTTAGTTGTATCTGTAAGAGCTTTGCTTTTTGTCTTGTTTTCCCTGCTCTGACTGTATTAGAAACCCAGACTTTTGCCTAAAATTTCTGTATTAGATATGTGAGATTACTCGATTTCTGGAGAAAACATGTTTAAAATTTGCTGGATTTCAGCAAAAAAACATTAAAAATATATTTTAAATATTTACCTTTCAACTAATAAATAAACCTCACACTTTCATGATGCTTTTATTTTATGTACTTGATGTGAAATTTGTCTCAAGTAAATTTTACACTTCATTACTTTTCATGGTATATGATTCAGAACAATATCATAGATTACCCTTGACAGATGAATATAAAATTTAACTTCTGATATTACTCTCTATTTTCTGTAACTGCTAAAATCAAAGACCCATATCTGGAAAGATTACATCCAAGTCACTTGGCATGCACTTCATATGTTCATTTTAATAAATAAAAAATACATATTTTAAAAAGAAATTATACTTTATAATATTATACCTTAGATTATACTTGATCCCCTGCAGATTCATGACTGGCAAATCAGTACAGTTTATGATAACTGTATTTTAAAAGAGTTTAAAAGGAACCACAAAGTGAGACTGAATTTGTGAATCCGACTCTAGAATTCACTTCAGGTTCTTTAAAATTCTTTGTCCCATACTCTTTTTATTACAATAACACTACAATAATAATTTCCACAACAATGGGTAATAGAAAAAAAAAACCACCCTGTTTTTACTAAAAGCAATGAGTTGGAAGGAGCTAGAAATGTTTTGTGGGTATGGTCAGAGAAGAGGCTTCTCCATCCACCCTGGTGTGGGAGCTATCGCAGGATGCTGAGTGTGGGGCTAAGCAGGCAGGAGAACTGCTCTGAAGTTCCCAATACCAGGAACTTCTAAGGAGGAGAAACTCTGGAATGAAAACACAACTGAGGATAAATGGGGAGGAAGAGAAAGTATCAAGGAGAAATGAAAATGTGGGGAAGTAAGTTCTGTTAATTTTTTATGCACATTATGATGATGATGCAAGGGCTCCTGAGCATCTTGCAAAAAATAGATGGATGTAGCAGTTGCCATGAGGAGCTTAAACATTTGGGAATAAAATATGTGAGACTGAAGACAGTGGTTTGAAACACAGCAGCCCAAATGTTTGGGAATGGTAAAAGCTGTTTCATTGAGTTCAATAGCAGAGGAGGGCTGAGGTGCATCATGTATCAAATTCAGGTATATCTGAAGTTCTGTGAACCACCATCTCTGCAAAGGTCTTTCTCACCACAGAACTCCAGAAAGAGCAAAGGGCACAGTGTGTAAAGAGAGGAATAGTACTGAAATCTCCCAGACAAATACTAAAAAACCACCTCCACTGTGATTTCTATTTTAGCCTGCAAAGAGCTCTGTCTTACAGTAAAGCTGGTGGTATGAAACATGACCTGCTTTACTGATATAAAAATAGAAAACAACTAATTCACTTTCTGATCCAAAATTAATTTTCATTCCAAGTGAATGAGCAGTCCCCTCTCAATGCAAATCTGACTTAAGGTGTTCTCAGAAAGCATAATTTAGCAAATTAAACTAATTTGCATGGTTGGTTTCCAGTGGTGTTTGAACTATAACTACATTTTATGAGCACAGCAAAAGGATACATATTTATTTCTATCAATTTCCTGATTCGTAACTACTGAAGACATTATTTTGGGGTGTTTTCTTTTTTTTTTCCCCACAAAATCAATGGCAGTTATCACTACAAAACTGTCACAGTAAAGCATTGCTTTTTCTGAAAAACTTTCGACTTTCTAGTATTTAGCATAATGTGGATACGGAGCCACATGACAGCATGAAAGGCTAGCACAGCAAACCATCACCCAGGACTTTCAGATTTTATATGAAAAATGAAACTGTCTTTTCACAAAGTGGTTTCACAGCACAGCAAGTGTTCATAAAATTTTTCAGTCTTTTCAGATACATTTGAGAATTTTCTTTTTATTCTTCCACATACCTTTCCATTTCCTCTAATCTGTTACATTACTATCCTCAATAGCATCTTATGGTACAGGTGAATTATACATAAAATTCACTTTAATCAGTTTTATATTAGTTCTCTTGCAGTTAGTTTTGTGTTCATTGTCTTTCAGTTGTATTTAATTCCAGGGGGCAAAATGAGGGAAATGTTAAAAACAAAATAGGACCTAGGAACATTCTTTGTCAAAACCAGGTTCAACATTTTGACATATATTAAAAGATACATAATTAATTGAATTTCCTAATAGAATATAGCATGTAATCAATGGTTAGCAGAGTGGGATTTTGTTCACTAAAATATCACTTATGAGACACAATGAATAAAATAAGTCTTCATTAATAGCAAATAAGATGTTTACTCTAAAAGTACTAAAAACATAGGTGGTTTATCACTGTTTAATTTCTAATTATTCTTCAAGACAGAAAGCACTGTAAGCAGAAACCTTAGGAATTAAAGAAGGGTGTAGTGTTGACTGCCTGTGTCCAAATCCAGAAAATAGGTCTATTTCAAATGGCCAAAATGTGTTAGTTTTCTGTACTCTGTGACCTTGTAGCAACTTAATTTTTTTCCTATATGGATGCAGTTGAAATTTCTTTTTTCTACCTTAATAAGTAAATGAATACAATTTAAAAAATATTTTCCTTCAGAAAAGAGCAAGTATGACTCAAATTATTTTTAATATAACAGCCTCTAAATGTGCTGCATATATTTTTCTTTTAATTTGGAAAGGGAAAAGGAGTAAAGAATTTTTGCTAACATACGCAACAGTTTGAAATGTATTATTCACCTTATTTATCTTTTATTTTTCCAGTTCATGTGGCACCCTGTAGAAGGATTCACTGTGATCGTAACCTGATTACCATGCTTTTACCACAGCAGAAATGAATGGGCAAATGGTGAAGTCTAAAGAAAGGATTATGTCACACCAGGGTGAAGGCAAAAGTAGGGTCATAGAATTATGAATCATAGAATCATAGAACGACTTGGTTTGGAAGAGACTTTAAAGATTATCTAGTTCCAACCCCTTTTCAGTGCCAAGGACACTTTCCACTAGACCAGGTCACTTTCAACTTGCCGTTAAACACTGATGGGGATGCCCATTGCTTCACCACCCCCACAGCAATGAATTTGTTCCTAATATGTAATTTAAACTTTCTCTCTTTCAGCTTAAAGCCATTGCCCCTTGTCCTATCACTACATGCCCTTGTAAAAAGTCTGTGTTTCTTGGAGGCAACCTTCAGGCATTGGAAGACCACAATTAGCTCATCCAAAGCTTTTTTTTTCTCCAGGCTTAGCCATTGGATCTGGGACAACTCTGGAATAATTTCCTCAGTTGCTCCTGGTCTCACAGTGAGAGAGCAGAGCTCTATCTCTGCCATGGAAGAGATGTTTTGTCCTTAGAGAAAGGAAATCCCAGAGCACAGCTCTTTTTGTGGGTTCCTGAAGCACGTCCTCTTCATGCAGCTCTGTGACAGATCTAGGAAATCAAAAGGTGAGATTTAGCTGTTATAGAGACACAAACATAGAGAATAGATGCTTGGCCAGAGTTCAGCCAGAAGAAGAGGAGACTGAGGGGACACCTCATCACAGTCTGCAACGTCCTTGTGAAGGGAAGAGGAAGGGCAGGCACTGATCTCCTCTCTGTGGGTACCAGGGACAGGACCTGTGGGAATGGTCTGAAGCTGTGACACGGGAGGTTTATGCTGGATATTACACAAAGGTTCTTCACCCAGAGGTTGGCTGGGCACTGGAACAGGGCCCCCAGGGTGGTGGTCACAGCACCAGCCTGACAGAGTTCAAATATTGAAAATGCTCTCCTGCCCCTGGTATGACTATTGGGGCTGTACTGTGCTGGGCCAGGATCAGAGTTCAGTGATGCTTCTGGGTCCCTTCCATCTCTGCATATTCTGTCATTCTGTAATTCTGGTATGGAATATATAAAATTTTATTTGTATATGATTTAGTAACAGTAAAAGTATTATGTTAAAGAAGACCAGCAGATCAATGGCCTTGCAGTTAAGTGACCTTTTCAAAACCATGTATCATTTCAATGCCATTTTCTAATGAAATCTGCAGAGACCATAATGCCTGGATAGAAAGAGATGGTTCTGTCTTTTGATATGGCATTTTTCACAAGTCATGTTGCCCTGCCCGGGAGAAATTTTCAACAGAGGGCAGACATCCACTTTTTTTCAAAGCTGTATGTTTTTCCAGAAGATATAAGTGTGTTTAGAAATATTCCTGATCAATTTCTGATATCAACAAAATGACACTGTACTCCATGCTGTATAGTGTAAAAAAACAGTTCATAATTAAGATGAGCTATAAAAAATGCAGCAGATAATATTCATATAGGCAAAGAAAGTGGCTGTAAATTTGCCATTTTTTACAGTCATTGCTTTAAGAAGAAATATTTTAAATCATATATTTTAATATCAAAACAATATGCTAAGTAGAGTTTGGGGTGTGTCAGCATACGAAACCACCCCACATAAAATTTAACATATAGGACACTGCCTCTTAATACTTTATTGTGTACCTGTGAGGACCTGGGTACCAACAAACAAAAAGAGGGATTGTCTTGCAGCATTTCTTTCTTTTTTAAATGGCTAATAAAACAAGGAGATAATATTTATAAAGATATATTTCCATTAAATGTGTTAGAATTACTTTTTCACAGATAGACTCTAGTATCTAGTATCAATAAATAGCCATGGACTAATAAAATACCATTTGTAAACCTGTCTGTTTAGGGTTTTAGCCAAGTACAAAAGTAAGAAAAGATAAAGTAAGACATTCAAATCCAAGCATGGCCCACAGTGATGTTTCCATCTTTGAATGAGATCTACAGCGTAGCCATAGAGCTGCATGCTGTGACCAGCAGTGCAAACCAAACCTGTTGCTTTTGATTAGTCATTTTATTTTTCTTTAATTATGGGCCTTTGTAGTAATATAAGAGGAGGTCATATGTCAGCAGTGAGTGAAAATATATGCAACAACCATTACTATATCATATTTGGCAGCTGTCCCTTCTGTTCCTGAACCAATTAATGCCACTCTAAGAGCCCCTCTGGAGTGCCCTGGTGAATACTGGTGAATCCACATTGTTGCAGGAAGAGATCTCAAGTATGTACGAACCTTTTCACACATCAATCCCATTTCCAAGGTAAGAGGCAGTACATGACAGAGCAGAGTCTCTCAGGGTACCAGTTTCAGGCAGTGGGGGTAGGGTGTAGAACATTTTTACTCGACAAAAAAGTCTGAAGGCTCACATGGCAGTATAAATTGAAAATTAACGGGAGGTTTAATCTTACCATCTTCCAAGTAAATTTTCATCACTTGCAGTCCAAATCTGTAAGTACAGTCACATTTACTTCCATCAGTGGATTTTATCCCACAGATAGTAGGACTACTTATGCATTTAAAATTAAGCACATGTTTATGATCATGATTTTTCTTCACAATATGTGGAATAACTTGACATTATTTGCTCAGCTCTTAAAGACCTCAGGATTACATAGCTGGAAGCAGGTGTCCCTGCTCTTGTTCCTGATGATAGGCTGATATGGACTTCACAGACGTGACATAATGCCAGTGTCTCAGCAGAGCATAAATTCCTTTTTAAGAGAAGAAACATTTTTTAGAAATAGAGTATATGTAAACATGAGAGGTACAATTTTTCAGGTGGAAATGAATTCCGAGAGCTCATGTGCAGTGATGTATTTATTGACAAAGGTGTTATCTGGATTCCAGAATTATTTCTACTTCTCTTTTCATAATAAATCGCTCCCCTGTGCCACTTAAAAAAGCCATGGCATTCATTTCATTTCATGGAGAATGAGCAGCTTGTTACTTGGATGGAGTTGAATCTATTCCCCAGTGCCGATTTTGAAATATTTTAAAATGCTTGAGAAAACATCTTTTATGCAAAATCTTAGATGAGTTTCAAATGGGCTGGACAAACCTTTTTCTAAAGCAAAAAAGAATTGCTAATCATTAACTTATTATTTTCAGATTTCTTTTTTGCTGTTGTAAAAACCATGCTTAATTTTTGTTTTCTTGAAAGATGTTCTCCTACGAGATTCTGGTCTTTTGCAAGTATTTGGATGTATTTATTCATACCTTGGAATGAGTCAGACTCTAGTGCTCTAGATAGGCATATAAAACGGGGTCTAAATTTCTCTTTATCACTGGCAGCAAATCCCCGACTAACAGTGAAGGTTAAATATTTTTTCCAACAGAACATCTTCCTGGTTTTAACTTTCAATAATTTGCATAATTTTCTAGATTTTGAATAGAAATCTAACAGTTTTCTCTAAGCCTGTCACTTGCAAAATACAAAATCTAGGCAAGTCATAATGTAGATGAATGGACTTGTCTGAGACACCCTGGAGCAGATACTGTTTTCAGATCTGGGAAAGAAGTGGCAGGTTAAATAGTCATGATAATAGGGAGACGAAACTAAACCAAAACAAAAACTTCTTGACAAAGTACATTCACTTCTGCTAGTATTCTAGCCACTTCTAATAATTTAAAAGGTAAAAACCAAAATACTAAGCAAAAATTGTTTTGAGCAATCAAATAAATCTAGTATTGAAGAGTTTATAGTTTGGAAAATTCCTGAATACAGTACTAAATTATTAAATTACTGAATTTACCTGTATTTACCTTAGTAAATAAAGTCAGCTGCTATTTTTTACTACTCATAATTACAGGGAATTAATATATTTCTAGAAGCAAAGACAGTATTTTAAGGAGTTTTTGACTTCCTCATAACTGGATACATACAAACCAAAACCAAAGTGTTGAATGAAAAATAGTGATGCTTCTGAACTCATATAATAAGGTTGCAGCTTCAGTTTATTAAGTACTCGACTGTCTTTCTTCAGGAAATATCTGCAAATTATATACCAAAACAAAACCATCTTTTTCTATAATTTAACGAGGAATGCTTCATGTTGTTTCCACCTAAAATCTTCAGACTCTGCTTGAGCTAACAGGTGAAGAAAAAAAAATATTTATTTTTTTACAAACACGCATGTTCCAGCCAAGATTTATCTTGACCTTACATATAAATAATATGGATTTTGAACATAATATTCAGTACCAATGCATTTCTGACCCCTAAAAAAAAATCTGAGGCACGTCACAGTTCTGAACCTAGGGAAACAACAGGAAGCCTACAATAACCTAGGTTATTACAATGTCATTAAATAGTATGGGGATTTCCCTCTTGTGGAATTGACAGGATGCTCAAGATAAAATACATCTTTTTGTGCATGGATTTAGGGTTGCTGTCAGATAAGCCTACCACTACAAGAGTCAGACAGAACACCAATGTTTGATAATTTACAGACGACATCAGTGAAAAAAGAAGAAATCAGTATTAAAGCTCTGCCTCTGTGCATGATGATAAAATGCAGGAAAAAGAGAAAAAGAAAGAACTAGACTTTGTGGATGACCTCATGGGACAAGATCTAAAGAAATTGATTGCAAGGCCTAATCTAAACAATAGGTGTCAACTTGAAACTCCATAGCTTCATTCGCACCCTGTCCTCCACAGTTAGGACAAGGCACAGGAACAGAAAAAGACAAAAGTGGCCAATGGCATGATGCAGTAGGGTGGTGGAGCTGCAAGCCCACTTCCACACCCCAGCAGAGTGTGGAGGTCAGAGGCATTTCACAGTGGAAAATGGGAACTTGACAATGGCTTATGCTCACACCTGCAGTGGCAATACTGTGGTGGCTTCACTTATGTGGAAAGCTGAAGGCGGCAGCTCTCCCAAATCCTTTTGCTATGGAAACATTAGAAATATGGAACAGACCACAGCAAAAGAGAGCAGCCAATCTACAGATGTGGGTCAGGGTTTTGATGGGGAGACTGGGAAGAAGTTGGGTGGTTTGAAGGATACAGAATAAAACAGCAGTCTGAGATCCTCCTTGGGAGGACTTCAGTCAGTTGAGCACTGTGATTAGGAATGAAAGGAACATGTGGAAAAGAGTGTGAACGAGTCTCTTTCCCCATGTGAGTATTGTTTGAAGGGGAAAAGAAAAACGAAAGACTGGAGAGGTTAAACTGGCTGTTAAATAGAAGCACATTTCTTGCACATAAAGTTTTATTGTGAGGGTTGTGTTTATGGGCTTAGTGAGAAGGGCTGATTAAATGGCAGGTTAATAAAGGGACAGCATGTGGTTTCTGAACTAGGTGGAGAAAAGTTATAAGGTGGAAGAGAAAAAAGGCTGACTAAGAGCCAAGTATGGAAAGAGGAAATCTTACACTGACACAGCTCATAATCAGTGCACCTTATTCAGTATGAAGGAAGCTGTTGCAGAGAGGAAAAATAAATGTGGCATGTTCCATTGCTTTGCCACCAAGGCTAGTAAATTCATGGCTAGGATCTGTTACTGCTGGTGACTGCAACTTGTGTGACCCTAAGTTTCAAAATTTCTAGCCCAGCACAAAGTAAATGTGGCATGAGAGCATCAACTTCAAATATAATAAAGACATAAAGAATGGAAAGTTTTGTACATAATTTTGTATGTTAAAATGGATTCTTTTACATAGGTAAATGACCAAAAATTGAAGAAAGAAAACAGCAAAAAATTTACTGTGATGCTTTTAGTGTAAATCTGCACAATGATACAACTATACTATCATTGATTAATAGAACAATTGATGATATGGTCTGGATGTGATAGCCACTGTAGAATTTGGTCAAAACATTACATCTTAAGCATTGGCATTGGAATGTTGGCATTTTATGTGTAATTGTCATGCATCTACACTTACCAAAGTACAGGATAATTGACTTAATGAAGTTTTTTCTTTTATTGCATTATCTCAGCCTGCTGTCCCTTCCAGTTTGAAACCCTTGCCATCATTCTCACTAAAGCTAAATTATATATGATTTACCAAAAAAGAGAGGTAAATCCAATTGTTGTCCGTGCATGCAAGCATGGGTCCAATTGTCTAGCTTTTAGAACTGAATTTTGTCAAAGTTCTACACATTTGTGAAGTCTACATTGGTGCTTGCCAAGCAAATTCTATCTACTTGCATCTGTGGTACTTATCCTTCTTTGTTGACTTGGCATTTCCTGAAATACAGTCCACTTTGATCTATGGTGTTAGAAATGGCTGTTTAGTGTGGCAAATTATCATTTCAAATGCTTGATCAGCACTTTTGAAAAATATCACTGTTTTGGCAGAAATCCATTATTTTTATGAAAATTTAGATATGAGTCTTTGTAATGGAACATTATGACAGGATGCCCTCAAGTGGCAAAATACAGACTCCACCCAGTAAAAATTAGAGTGGCTAATACATAGACATTTGCTGCTAGAAGACCCACTGCTGCTTCAGATACTGACACTGGATGAGCCTAAATATCTCTTGGTCCTAAAAGAGTATCAAGAAACAAATTAAAATCAGATCATGTAATTTTTGCAAGATAAAAACTGGGAGGGAAAAGAAGTTGTCAAAGATAAAATATTGTCTAGCCTTTAGCCTACATGGATTGAATAATTTCTTGCCTCCAATATTAGCTGCTAGTTCTTACACAAGACTAGCAAAATCTTCATATAATTCCTGGTGTTACTAGAGAGGAACTATCAACAGTCAGTGCAATTGCATGGATTCTCATTTATTTGCATTAATTCAGGCGTGAGCCTTCTATTTCAAAGCATACTGTACCAAGCCCCATAAAAATCAAGTACATTCATGTATTCATAAATAATCACAGATGATGTTTTATAGGTTCGCTGTTCTTTGGCAATACAGCACACATTGACACAAATAATTTTCTGAATTCATAGGAAGTTGGCTTGCTCTCAGTGACAAACCTGGCAATAACAACAAAAGGAAATATTCAGCAGTTGGTATGAATTTCTGTTTTAAAAGTTCTTCAGCTCTAAGCAAGAATTTTCATTCTCTTTCCCCTTTAAAAAAAGACACAGAAGTTTGACTTACCAAATTTCTTTTTTTTTCAGTATCTCAACAGAGGTTTTGCAAGAAATACCATTACTACTTTGCTAATATAGTCATCTTTTCTTATATGAGATTTTAAAAAAATAGCTTTGTATGTAAGCCAGAATACTTAAGTTTGAAATATTCATTAATAATTCAAATGCCACTATAATTACTCTGCTAAATAAAACAGAGCAGAACTTTAGTGGTTGCTGCTTCTTTCCCTTTTAAACTGCCTTTTAACTGAACAAATCTCATCTAAAAAAATATTTGAAAATAAATGGTGAGTGGTTCAGCTAATCTTAAAGTCTTTCTCTTTAAAGTCACTGTTTTATCTAACATCTGAAGTTTCTCTTCATTAGATCTGTAATCTTCTTAAAACCTCCCTTTTCCATGAGAGCCACAAGTATTTCTACATAAGTTCTTTAAGTAGGTAATTCTACATACATTCATGAGGCTGATGTGACATCATCTGCACTGCTCAAGGACAAAGGACGTGTCTTTATTAAAACATCATGCTTTTCAGTCATCTTTTACTAGGCTAAGACCTATATTACTTCTAAAACTACTACACTGAAGATTTTGCATGAAGCCTGAGAGGTTTCAAAATGATGCAGATAACCTTATTCTGATCTTAGGCAAAAAAAAAAAAAACAATAACCCAACTCCAAAAAACAAATCAATGAAACAAACAAACAAACAAACAGAAAAACTGTAAAAAAAATCATTTATGTTACCACAGGTGTGGGAAATGATTAGAATTATTCCCTTTTTGCACAACACTGTTTCCCTGACTCTCTGCTCAGGCAGCTATGTGCCCACATAATGGGGTCCTTGCCCTCTTACTCTCCCCTTCTGACTGCCTGGGTCAGTCTTTACATAAAAGAACCCAAGTTCCACCTACAAAGCCGTCTCTCTGTCTTTATTTTCATGGCAGACACTTTTATATCAGAGTACTTTCATCACAGTGGCACCCATACCAGAGCTACAATACTGTAGTTAAGGGTCTGTTCTTTGGCATTTCTATTCTAAAGCACTATTGTATGAGGTTGCTCAGCAGCTAAAATTCCTTCCATGCTGAGACTTGGCATACAAGTGCTTAGCTCAAAAGCAATTTAATTTTTTTAAAATTTTGTTTTTAACCCTCTGGTGTCCCTTTGCAAAATGTAAAGGTGAAAAACAATTAATGCTGGATTTGAGGGATTGCTGGGTTTGTGATGGTGTGAGTGTATTTTATATGAAATATTGCATGCTGTTTGTCAGAAATGTAGTTTTCAGGAACTATCTGAAATCCTTGAATTACCCTCTATGAAATAAGTATAAAAAGATCCAGCAGTAATTCCCTCTGAATGAGTGAGATTCACACTCTGCGTTTGCTAGAGTGCGAAGGTCCTCTCCTATGATCATTTTTAAATACTATCTTGGTTGTTATTTTACAGGTATAGATAAAGATAAGTATATTAAAATCAGAAGAATTTTAAAGTCAGGATAGCTTTAACTGGGAGATTTAGGATATAAAACAGTTGCCACATGGACTGAAACAGAATTTCTGTCTTCTCATCCCCTTCATGAAACAGTCTATGGAGCAAGGTTTACTCTGAGGATTTCACAGCATCCTTTGAAGCCATTGTTAGGCATTGCTCAGAGTGGCAAGGTGCCAGACTGATGGACTTCTGGTCTGTTCTCCTGTAGTTAAGAATGGAAAGGGTGCAGAGCAGCTTAATGTGGATTAATAGTGACACTTTAAATTATATCACTGTTATTTCAGAAAAGGCAGGAAAACACTGAACCATGCTACATCAGCATGTTGATTTACAGGTGTTATACACCCACAGACACTATTAAAAAAATATTAAATGCACAAAGGGTGGTGGGGTTGGTTTTAAATTTTTTTAAGTAACCAGAACCTGAGGATTTTGTCTTAAGAATTGCTGATTATATAGATTTCCAGGAAGAGACACAGACACTAACTGACAATAATAAGTTTCTATTTAAATAAATGATGGAACTTGAGTATTTATTCCACATTAGAGACAAGGTGAAGGTTTAACATGCCAGCTGTGACATCCTTGTGTACAAAACAGCACTGAGGGCAGAACTCACCCACTGCAGGAAGGGGTAACATGTTGACCCAAATAGTTTTGCTTGGACATTAGAGTGACGCTTGAAATCTGACAGTAGGACATAATTTGCTGAAGGTACACGGGCCAGAGTCCTAATGACAAAGGTAAATGGTGTACATATTTTCCTTAAGTTACCTCACTAGTCATATCTGAGCTATCTGAACTGGCTCTTAAGATGTCTGTTGACCTGTTTGAAAGAATGATATACAAGTGTATATGGCCCTCAATTCCTTAACCCTACCATGCAGGTCTCCCAGGAAACTAAGCAGTCCTCAAAAACCTAGTCATGCTCTGAAACTACTTTTTCACATGTTTTCTTCTGAATAATAATTTACTTTTCCCTCACAGCTTTGCTTGTATAATTAATTCAACATACCTCTAAAGACAGAAAAATTAGGCGTCAAATGTTTTCTAGTCTAGAAAACATTTGTATTTGTGGTATTTCTCTTTCCCAGTTTTTTCAGCATAAGCCCAAGAAATGTTTATACTTTCAAAGGCATCTTCATCTCTTGCTGGAAATGGAAGACCAGACAAATTCAAATACTGAGTCCTCCTTGATGCTGCCGTTCCTTTGTGAGGGTTAGAGGTAGGTGGGAAAATTTTGTGGTGCACAAGATGAAAATTGAAGGGTGAATTATCCCCAGAATCAGGCTGTGACCACTAGCAAGCTGGTTCTTTTAACCTTCCCCCTTTGGTAATATCTAACACCAACAACACCCCAAAAATGTGCTGGCAAGGTACTGGTGGTCCAAGAAAAAAGCCCAAATGCATGACAGATAAAGTCCAAAACCCATATATGTCTATAGTGGTGAAATTATACTCAGTTCTGTTACTTTCCATTTCACTGGAAAATCAAACAGAGAAATATAATTGGAATAGCAGCAGAGCTCTCATTTCAAATCAATTATTTGCTGGAACAGTAAAGGAAACCTTTTCTAAGTATTTGCCAGCTATGCTTTTCTTTTTGTGTAAATATCCTTTTTTCAAGCTTATTCAAGTGCAATAATCATCTCTCTCTTTTTTTAACAAAATGTGCAAAATATCTGAAGCAATTATACTGTATTATTCTCTAATTACAACAAATGGTAATTTTCAAATCAGAGCTACTGTCTTTTCTGCAGCTATACAATCACAAATTAGTAAGCTCTTAGTTAGTGGGCTTCTGCTGGAATCACTGGCAAGGACTTTAAGTACAGTACAGCAGTGTGAACACATTTCTGTAATACATCCAATTAGTAAATAATTCTGTTACTTATTACCCAATTAAAGATTGCTTTTATTTTTTACATGTTTTTGCACATGTGTGTGAATTTGGGTGTCTGTGAACATGTATAGCCCACAGAATTAAAACAAGATGGATTCAGAGAGTCCATGAATTATCAAACTAAAAAGCTCTTCCTCATGGAGTGGCTATTTGTGAGGTTCTTAACTGATTTGCAAATGTAGGTGATAGATGTGTAAAGATTAAAACCAGATGTCAGTCTTTAAATTTTCAGTTGTACTATTTTTTTCACAAAGTCAGTTTAGTAATTTCTTCTTTCAAAAGTATATTCTGTGTCTTGCTTTAATAATGGACACTATTTTTTGCCTTGCAAGTTGTGGAGATTGATGAGAAATTTTAACAAATTAGAGAACAGATAAAGAACATTTTGATTAGACATCCTAATTTTTCAACGAAGAGTAAGCGAATAAATGAATCACAAAATGACAGGGTAGGGTCACTGTGTAAACAGCTGAAAAACCCCCTCAGATTTTTGTAAAGAACTAATTACACTAAGTAAATCACTAAATTATTTGAATTGTAGAGAAAAATAAAGAAGCAAATTCTCATAAGAAATTTGGTATAATGCATGCTTTTAATCTCTGAATATGTTTTATGTGAATAAAACTCTGATTTCAATTTTAGCTTCAGTAACATTTCTATAAAGTCGTAGCAAGCCCATAAAATACACAGAACTAGATCTTGATCTAGCTTCTTTACAAAGAAATTATACTCTTTTGCATAAATTATGTATACTAATTACTTATTGTCTTCCCATTCTAAAAAAAAAATTCTCTCTGAAATGTGTAAGCTGATTTCTTCATGTTCTAGACATAGGAAACACATGCAAAAATGTGAAAGATCTCATCAGATGACAACAGGGAAGAGTATCTGGGAATATTAATCAATTGTAAGGCTGTTTCAGGCTGTAATTGAATATTTCTGAAAAAAAAAAGATATCTTAATCTTTGCAAGGATGCCTTCTGAAATACCGTACAATAGAAGTGATTCCTCAGCTGAAATTCTGTGAGCACTGGCAGTCAATGCTATTTAAAAAATATAAATTCAAACCTGAGTATATTCAGAAAAGTGTCATTGAGATAATCAGGTGAATAAAATATTTACCTTATGAGATGCGGAAAACTCTTAACTTAGGACCAGCTGCCTTGAAAAGACCTCCTTTTTTTTTTTCCAAAGAGTATTCCCATGAAGATGCTTCAGTTCTGCATCCTCTAAAAATAACTACTGTCTTGATTTTAAATAAAAGATCACCAAAAGAGGATGTGTTTTCAACAATTTTCAATGCCTTTGGCATATAAATCTGGACTGAAGAAAGAAAGAAAATATAGCATGCCTTTCTTGGGCACCTTCTCTTACTTGCTGCTTCTTCTGCAGTCAGATGCAGCCTCACTCCTGCAGCAACAGGACTCTGACCTACTCACAGCCCAAGTGAGCTTATACAGAGCCAAACTAATGTAGTGCAGGAGCTGAAACTGCCGGAGCTTTGCACATTCATCACGCAGTGACCAACAGGTTTCTTTTGTGTTTGCATTCCAAACACAGCAACCTGACTTTTCCAGAGTTTATATGTCTGATATATATATATATATATATATATATATATATATATATATATATGCACTGTTCTTTTTCCCTCTGTGGAATAAGGGGAAGACCATTTAATGGTAATAAGCAGCTTATTACCGTTTACCTCTAGCATGGATGTATCCCTGATTTTTTTATCTCCCTGTACGGAGAAAAAATTATCCTTTGCTGATGGATTTGAAATCTAAGGAGTCCCTTTAATGTGAGAAATCTAGATGAGAGTCATTACTTGAATTGCTCACAGCTCATGTACGATTTAACAGGCGACAGCAGAGATATAAGCATGCCTGAATCTCCAGAGCATGACAAAGGAGTGGATGGATAGCACCCCATTTCTGAAATCTCACTCCAGATCAAAAAGTGAGTCCTCTTGGGTGATGGTGTGTATTGGGTTCATAAAAGATAATAAAGTGTTTGCACTTCTGTAAGTGCATGTATGAGGAACGATTGTACACCTGAAGGTTGGGAGTGCTAGATTTCAGACACGCAATTATTTTTAGCATTTACAGCTAGGGCTTTTGCCTGTTACAAGTTGCCTTGCAGCAGCTAATAAGCAGAAACTTTTGGGTCACTTTTACAGTCAAGTCACTCACACTAATGTTTGGCAAGAAACTTCAGTGGGAAAGGACAATATTGCAAATATATTTGTGGAGATCATCCAATTGTTTATGCATCAATATAGTGCTGGAAAATAAATAAGGATGTTCAAGGATTTTTTTTTATATGTCACCGCAGCTTTTATGGGGTAAGTCTTTAGTGGCTGAGCTTTGGAACATTGGCAGAAGAGCAAGGGAAACCGTGTGAAAAGGTTAGCCAAAAATGTCAGCTTTAACTTTAAAGAAATAACTTGTTCACTCAGAACAGAAAATCCATAAAACGGATACAGGACTAAAATGAAACCAGCAGGACAGCAAGAAAGACTACATTGTGTATGGAGTGCATAAAGTTGCTAATCATTCCGTATCAAAACTTTTCTATTTCTTGGTCACTTCTTAACTGGAAATATAAGCAAACTGATTTGTTTTCTGCAGATGCTGGATGATGCTGAGAAATCAGTCCACCTCTTTAGGTGCCTGAGTATGAATAGTAAAATTTTCCTTTACACATTTCTGTTTTGCACATTTTGCCTGATGTAAGAAGTCACAAAGCAACAGACACAAAGCAACTGAGATGTTTTGTATCTGCTATTCAAAGATAGGCTTGCCACAATGGGAAATATAAAGTATTTGGCAATTTAAATCAGGAACAGGAGCTGCAACTTTTGGTGTGTTCTGTCAGATGGACTTGCAAACTACTGAGCTGTGCAGACTCTGTGTTCTTCAAAGAGGCTCCCAGTTAGGAAAACAACTGCATTTTTTTTTAATATCAGCCCAATGATGTGGAATGATGTTCAAACATGCCAATTATATAAAACATATTTATTTTTCTACCTTCCATTCTTCATGCTGCTTTTCATTAGGTGAATATTTTGATTCTTCTGAAGGAAGAATAAAGAAATATTTTTTAAATTTGCTTCTTGTTCATAATCACTAATTCATATTAGAGAAGGATTCCTTCTGTGATAGTTGAAATTATTCACATCATGGTCAGAGTACCAGGTATGATTAGACAATGACAAGTCATGTCAAGAAAATAATACAATTCTTGTGTTATTTGATGAAATGTATAATTTCATTGTAATAAAATACAGCTGAAGCATATACACACTATTATAATTCTTGAATTTTGTGACTGTGCTCTCTGATTTAAAAATGCATCATGCTGCTTTTGAGTTGGACACCAGAAATACTACTTTCTGTCAGTCTTTAATATCACAAAGGCGAAAGAGTTGAGAGAAACCTATTTCATGTGTTTTATTATGGCCTTGAAAATGGCAGCAAAGTCCAGGATGAAGAGTGTTAGCTGAAATATCTGACTCTGACACTAAGAGAGGTTTTCTGTCTAGCTACAATGGGGTTTTCCTCTTCATTCAAGCTCTTCAAGGGTTTCTGCAAATGGCTGCAGATGGCAGAACCCAGGGTTTCTGAGCAGCTCTGTGATGCCCCACAAACTCAGTTCAGGTGGAACATAAGTTTGAGATATTTTTAAGTGTCCCTCAGCACAGTGATAAGAGTGTTTAGCTACCCTTGCTTTCCTGCCCCATCCAGGCAGGGTTAGTGGTATCCTGTCCCCCTGTCCTTGCTGCAGCACCTGCCTGGAAATGTTCAGGGTCAGGCTGGATGAGCCTCTGAGCAACCTGAGCAGCCTGACCTGGCTGAAGGTGTCCCTGCTCACTGCAGGGTTGAACTGGATGACATTTAAAGGTCCTAAACTATTCTGTGACTCTACAAAGTATGAGATGAAATTTTCTTCAGTTTATAAGTGAAATCTTACTAAATGGTGCTGCAAACCCACAGTGAATATCATTTTGGTATTAAAAAAATAGCAAGTACTTATTGAGCAGAAAAATTTCCTGTTACTTTAGATCACATATTAACATAATTTTTGATGTATTTAAATAAGAAATATTTATACCTTTAGGTTTTTTCTGACAGGACCAGCATCAGTTCTGTAGATTTCACTAAAAAATATAATAGGTAACTAGTTTGGAGTATAAAAGTGCAAGAGATTTGGTTTAAAATAAATGTCAGCTTAAAATTTAGTCACTGAAAAATAGTCAAAGAGTAGTCATTTCTGACATATCACTTCTTATTGAATTACTCCACTGTTGCATGATGGTTTTGCAGCCATACATATTTTTTTACCTTTTTCTTTCCATTCTTTGTGAAAATAACTCTAAAATTTAAATATAACATAGAGTATGCTGTCCAGAAAGACTGGAACATGTACTGGCAAATAAACTAAAAGATGTAAAGTAAGTAATAGGTTTGAATTTCCTTCCACTTCACTTCTGGAGTTTACTTATCGCTTGTTTTTTGTCTGTAATCTCTATAAGGGTTGTTCTATTCTTTATACTACCTCATCTGAAGTAAAATTGACAACAATATTAATCTCTGGCTCTTCAATTATTTTCATGTTGTAGCTTTCAAGGTGGTGCCACAAAGGAATTAAAACCTACAAGTAGTCCTCTTTCCCACTAATTATTTTGGATTTTAAAATATTGTCAAATAATAATAGGGTAGAGCGACACTCCTTCAGAGAAGTGAAAATTGTGACATACAGAAGTGGAAAACGACATTACAAAGTTTGGTTCTAATCTGAGTCATACTTTATAGAGCAGACTATGTGCTGCACTAACTGTTAAAAATTGAGGGCTTGTTGTCTAGAATGTTTTGGATGGGGTTTTGTGTTACCATTTTTTGGGTTTTTTTCCCCCAGTGTATTTACCTGTAAGAATTATTCTAGAAATATCTTTATCTTGTGCAATTTCAGTAAGAAATTCAGGTATGAAAAAAAGCTGGCTTTTGAGCTGATGGAACACAACAATCATTGTGTCCAACCCTTTCAAGGATTGTCTATTGAGCAAAGACTGACTGTGTCCCCAAGGCTTCCCATGCCCCCAGGAGCTCTGAGAGACATGGCAGAGGAGCAGGGGAATCTTGGCATTTTGGCCACTGTGGATATAAACAACTGTGATGCAACAGCTTAATAATGATAATCCCAATTACTTGTATGTAAAATTATCATGTCATAATAAAAATAATTGTGACCTGACTTAAACATCCCTGGGGAGAAGTGGAAGGGTGTGGTCAGAACCAGCCATTCAAGCCAGCATGTGACTTTGCAGTGTTACAAATCTGACAAATGTAATCTTTAGGAAAGATTCAGTTTAAACAATTATCATTCAAGTGTCAAATTTAAGAAAGTCCTTTCTTCTTAGCTTTTGTTCATTTTTCCCTATTTACAGTCTCTGAGCACTTCAGATAACATTGAGGATCAATTAATATTGCCATCATTGAGCAGCAGCAAGGATGGTACTTCATTAACAAACTCTTAACCATTTTCAATGGGAAGATTGTCTGACATAAATTGGGTTTTCAGTTAAAGATGAGACTTAGGTGATTGTATCCTGACTGTTCAACAGAGGAAAGGCCTACTGGCATGATGTTAACTTTGAAGGTAAAGGCAATTAGATGAAAGCCATCAGCCTTTGGTTCTCACAATGTAGGTTTCACGTGTTAGATGAAAGGTCCCCATGACAGCTGTGGGAATATTCTTCTCTTGTGTCAGGATTGTTTTGCAGCAGTGCCTGAGAATACCAGAGCCATAAGCCAGGTGCTAGACTGCTACTGCATGGGTACTACAGCCACAGCAGCACAGAGTTTTGTTTGAGGAAAATAAATTGGGTTTTGTGAAGCTCTATCCTTCTCTGGCTGGACTATGCCCAAATCCCACACTAACTATATTACCATGTTTACTGTTCTCACAGACAGATAAAGGAAAACAGACTGCAGTTTAGCATGACTGCTAGAAATGTAATCACCCTAGAAAACTAAGGGGATTCTCTCAGGCAGTCTTGAGTCCATTAACAATTATCTTTAAGAAGGTATTTGTGGAGACAGAAACTTTTAAAGGCAAAAAAGATGACTTATTGATTAGCCTAAGTTTAGTTCCTGAAACAAATATTTAGTCAAACAACATACTTTGCCTACCTAGAAGATAACATGGAAATAAGAATAATCAAGCATTTTTATAATTAAATGTCATCTATTCTTCTTTGGAGATATTTAATGACCTTCTGTATAGTGTCATATATACTGACTTCACTAAAATTTCTAACATCGTGCGTGAGTAGGTGAAACTGCCACAACATGAGCATACAGATGGACAGAAGGAGTTCACTGTCAACTTGAAAGTACGGTCTAAATAGGATTCCACAAAGATCTGGATGGAAGGTATTCAAGAACATTACTACTGGCAGTTTCATGGAACACAGACCCAGCTTTCACAGTGGGAGTGACTACAGATGTACTTTATAGTGCTGGGACTCAATGTGATCCTAAAATTGCAGAAATAACCCTTGAAAAGACAGAATACTGTTCAACAAGGGCAATTGTGGAGTCTGACATTTAATTTTTAGCAGATCAAAGGTGAATGAGAGCCATGGAGGCACCACTGTTAAGGAAAGGCAAATAACACCTGTGGATATAACTTCAAACCAAATTGTGGCCTTTTAAAACTAGTGCAGGCCAGTATTTTTCCTATCTTGGACATAATGGTTTGAAAAAGATTTTCACTAGCAGGGGAAAATCTAAAGGAGAGCAAAGAAAGGATTCAAAGTTCATAATGATGGTCTCGTTTGAATTTTTGTGTTGTCAGATAAACTACAAAAGGAAAATAAATGAATTATTCTCATGTCCACTGTGGATGAAGTTACACAGCATCACAGAATCAGAGCTGAAAGAAACTTTGACATGTTCTTTCAGGTAACGTTACCCCTTCTAAATATATTCTGTGTTAACCTTGAGTCATTAGTCCAGGTGGAGATTTATTGTTAACAGCCACTACTGTGATATTTAGAGATGTCCTTCTCAAGGAATCTAATTACAGGAAACTCAAAAGAAAAAATAAGTTCTTATTCAAAATGTGTATACCCCAAAGCCTGCTGTGTGAGAATTATTACCATCTCTTCTTTTGAAGATCCCTTGTATGTAATGTCTGACACTTGGATATTGGCAGGCTAAGAGCATAGGTTAATAAAACTTTCAAGAAAATTTTGAGAAATTCAATTTTTCCCTTCATTGTTCCTCATAAAAAAGATGCATATAGGCACTGTCTCTATTATAGAAAATATTTCATATTTTTCAAAATATTAATTTTCTTTTAACTTTAATTTTTTTAAATCTAGAAATTTATTAGAATTTACAACCTCCTAAGATGCTCCCCTTCCTTGTGAAACTTAGCTAGTCAAGCATTTTCTCAGAGGATAAATGCAGCATTCTTGCCAGATTCAGTAATAAGTTCCATTTAAAAAGCAATTTGAGAAAACAAAAAGAGCAAAAAGTAACATCCCTGGTAACCTAAACATATATTGCTAAGTCTACTCTTTGCTCTTTTGAACTTTTATAAGAAGTAATCTTGAACTGAGAGCTGCACTAAGCTTTTTCTTAAAGATCTGAACTGCAGAGAAACAGTCCCTTTAGGAAAAAATTCTTTTGAACTTTATATATTTGAATCAGCTGGTTTAGATGGAAAGCTTGTAAGAGCACTTTTGCTACATGAATTTAGAATAAAAATAGCATATTTAATTTAGTGCATATACATTGTTGGAGGAGGATTTCTGAAACTACTTTTCTAAAGCTCTCTCAAATCATTCAAAGCTTATGAGACTTTAAAAAATATTTCATGTTCCCACAGTTTTAATTGAGCTGCATGTACAGCTTAATGGAAAAGGAGAATTTTGAGAAGACATTCAACAGGTCAACATATCAAACACAGCTTGATAAAATGTTGCTTAAGGTTAACAAGCAATACCTCACATATTATCCAAGCTTGAGAGAAGCCAAGAGATTACATTTCTGCTGTTGAGAAAATGGTTCTTAATCATATTCAAATTAAAATGCCATTGGGAAATTTCTTTGCATCTGTGTTATATCCAATGATTTTTACCAGACTGATTTTTAAATCATGCACTGGGATGAATTATTCAGCCAGAAAACACTCAGAGCATGTAGTCCACCTTCCTTCCTGTCTCTTCCTTAGTTAATTACTGCTTTAACAAGTGGATGACTTCTAGAAGTAAAACATTTTAAAGGATGGAGAACTCACAATACTCCTGGTAGTCTGTTGCAATGGCTGCTAACTTTTGTTACTTAAAAATCTTCACATATTTCTGGTTTAATTTTTTCTAGCTGTAACTCCTATAATTTGCCTTTTGTTACGTTTTTGTGTGAAATACTGAAGAGCTCCTTCTTAAGAAATTTTTCGGTCTCCTAAGATTTAATATGATCAGATCTCTCCAGAAGCTTTTCTTCTCTAAAGTGATAGATTTTGAGTCTTTGACTATAAGCCATTCTTTCTGATACCTTGATTATCGTCCTGGCTCCATTTTTAATAATTCTTTGGTGTACTTAAATTCACTTTAGAGAATTGCATCTACTCTAAACCAAGCCTGTGTGACTCTTGTACTTACACTACAAATGATGCCCATGATGACAGCACAGTGCTCTTCATCCTGGCTGCACTACTGAATATCATTTGTCAGATTGATGATAGTGCTAGTTTTGTGTTTAATACAAAAAAAAGTCTGCTGGAGATCTCTTTTCAGAGAATTTGTTCCAATATCCACTTTTTACTGTTTTTCTGCCCAATCTTTCCCAATTATTCTCTCCATTTCCTTTCCTTGACTAAACTATATTCCAATACTTGTGATACATTCTTCTAAAGTATCACACCTTGACGTGATGCCCATCTCCTGTACCAAGTAATGGTAAACTCCTGTTGACGTTCAGGAGCAGAAAGGAGGAAGCTTAATTTCTTACTTCTCAATATTTCATAATATATTTACTGAAATCTTTAAAACATTATGTCACCAAAGTACTGATATATTTTAGTCTGCAAAGTATTTGTTGAGGTAATAGATCATAAGGTAACGATAATAGATACAGATGTAGATATAGATACAGATCTAGATGTAGGTATAGATAGATATATCAATGCAATTGATATAGCACCCTTTAAATTCCTAAAATCACCCTCTAATTTAAATCACTGTGATGTTAAGCCCTCTGTCTTTTTAGGGACATATGAAGTTTCCAATTTGCCTTGGAAGCTTTAAAATTGTATCTATGGGAGATTGGGTAATATTAGGGATTTTAAAATGGAGCTCAAAAATTGCTATTAATTCAAAGTAGTTTTTCATAAATTGTGTCGGTTATACAAAGTCCATGGCTATGCTTTTAAATTTCCTCTTGCCTCCTCATTAAATAGAGGCATAATTGTTCACCATGTAGAATGGAGAGAATACATTTTCCTTTAAATATACTAATTTCACTCTAGGCATCAGGTCACTGTAAATTCACCTTTCTCATGGAAACAAGTAAAAGATCAAAAATTTCTTCAGAGGTTACCATTATGTCAATTTCAGTTTCTCTGGAGGATGGTTTACCAGGTTAGGGAACAGGAAACAAACGTGTAATGTGAAAAGTCTAGAAGATTTTCCTATGCATCATATTATGATTTATAACTCTTATGTGATTTTGCAGGAAAAGTATTCAGGGAAGAATGTAATAATAATGAGGAACAATCTGTCATATTGCTAATTGCCTTTCAAAGAGATGTAGGCTGCTATTAGGCTGCCCTTAGCTTCCTCTTACTCAGCCCCAGCTCTCCCATGATCTCCTCACTGGTGCTGTGCTGCAGGCTCCTGAGCAGCTGACCGTGTGCTGCTGGATGCTCTTGAGCTCCTTCACATCCTCCTTGAGCTGGGAGGCCAAACACAGATGCAGTAATTTATACCAGTGAGGGCTTTTCCAGTGTCTTATTGACAGTGACAACATAGCTGGTGTCCATAATAACCTCCAGGGGCTCTCAGAGGTGCACAGCTCTTGATTATTTCTTTCTAGAAGTTTGAGATATTAATTTGACTCGCATGAATTGTAATTTTTTATTTTTTGGCACTCTTTTTTCCAGTCATACATTCCAGCACAGAGATAATTGAAATAGAAATCCTAAACAACTGACTACCAGCAAGCAAATAAATAAGTAAATGAATAAATATATATTCCTATGCCATTAATTGTTGAAAAAAACTCTATTGACTACAATGCTATGAAGGTGGAAATACATAGCACAGGAAATAGCATTTAATGGAATTCTTCATTCTTTATTTTGGCATTGTATAGCAAGATGAGAACTGAAGAGGGGAAATAAATTACTGCAGGATTTCCTAGGATGTCTAGGATATAAGCAGGAATGGTTTTCTCCCAGTATAGGGTCTCCATACTCTGTGCAGGCATGGACATGTCTTACTAAGAGTATTTTACCTGGTTTTACCAAACTACCAAGTTTTAGGTGAGATTCCAGATTTCATAGCTGGATACTTTTAGTGCCTCTTGGGACACAGTTTAATATTATATACTATGTTTTTGAGACATTGGCGTATATTTCCACTGCTAGTTTGGAGCTATTTCTATCTAACCCTGCGATGAGGTCTAGAAAAGGAGGGGAGCTGTGCCATTTAGTGACTGAAGAAGCTTCTAAGAAGCCCAAGTAGACTTTGACATGAAAACTAGGGACAGGATAAAGTAACTGTCTGTGTTTTTGTATCTAATGCCTGGGAAAGTGACCCCAGCAAGCCAGGACAGATCTCCAATATGCAACATGTATCTTTTAAAGGCTGTAGCAGTTGAAGCCCTTGGAAGTCTTTTCTATCAATCTCTTATAAATGTTCCCTAGCCAAAGATTCCCAAACTACGTGTTATGAATTTGGCAACTATTGATTATATGAGGATTTTGACATGCAAATCACAAGGTCAAAAAGTTGGGGTTTTCTTAGAGAAATTCTTTAGTGTATAAAATCTGTATTTTTCAGAGGAGAGAAAACCATTAAAACAAATATTAACAGGAAAGATGACTTTGTAATGTGCATATGACTCAAATCTTATAGAGGACATCTAAGAAAACTGTAGTCTTTTCTTGATGTTTTGTGATCAATGTTTTGTAGCAGACTCCTTTCATTCTGTTTTTAATTTCTAAGGTTCCTTGATGTCAAGTATGCATGTCCCCATTTCCCGGCATCAGATAATGGTATCTGTCTGTTTTCTTCTGTATTTCAAGTGTTCCTATTCTGAAGTGTTACGCCTTTGTCTGTTGCTGCAAATTACTTCAGCACAGTAATTTAATTGATTATTCACATTTCAGATTCCAATTCTTTGGATTCTTAAACCAAACTTTTTCAAGGTATGTTTAACATTATATATTGTAATAATTTTCAACATCCACATTTATTATTTCTGTTGTTGTTTCTCCTTAAGGTACAGAATGTTATTAACAAAGAGTCAGGACAGATATCAAATCTATATTTGAAATAGTCTCAGTTGATAGCCAGTGTATTATAATATACTATTATTATTATTCAGCTATCCCACATTCTCATGTAACATTGCTTAAAACATTCATTCCAGGATTCTTTTTAGTCTATGGATTATGAAATTTCTAAAAAATTTACAGACATCCAAGCCAAAAAAATGACTGAAATAGTCACATTCAAACCACAGAGTTCCCCCACTTTTATACTGGTGACACTTAATTTGAATCAATGGTGTGATACCCTGAAGAATCAGAACACAAAGGGTTAGTGCAGAATCCAGTTTTATTTAATCTTCATTAGTGATCTGGAGGTGGAAGCAAACAGCTCATTAACAGAATTTGCAGATGCTAATAAATTGAGAGAAGTTATGTACCCGAGGGAAGATTGCAAAATAATAAAAGGGCATCCAACTGGGGTTTAAAATGTGGACAGAAAAAACCAATTTAACTCAGGAGAGCTAGTATTAATACAACTCAGAAAATAATTAAAAGCACAAATAAGAATGCAAATTAATTCCATACCTCACAGTAGAGAATGAGACATTGCATCAGCAGAAGAATATCTATTCTTTTAGGTATTTGGAAACAAAAACAAAAAACTTGATCTAGAAATAGATCCCACCATTGATGATCAGCAAAATAGGCAGGCAAAATGGATACTTAGAGGCATAATGCAAGATGCTTCTGCTTTAGGATTTTCTGTGAACTGATGAAGTCTCTAATTTACTATACATAATCAGTGAACTCCTGCAGGGGATTTTTCATACCTTTAGTTGTCTAAATATTGTCATTTTTTAATCAGTCTCTTAGGAAGTTCGCTAGATTTAAACACAATGACAAATTACATGATATTGAAGCCTGGAATTTGAAAATTTGAAGATTGCTTGTGCCTTTTAACCTTTATTAATTTTTATGAATTAGAAAATATTAAGAACTTTATTAAAATAAGTAAATTTAGGAATCGATGCTATTAAATAGAAAGTATTACAACCCTTTGACCTGGCAGGAAATATTCACAAATCTATATCATTATTTTATAAATTTTATTTAAAGAGTTAAATAACAATGCTGTTGTGGTTTGAACTATACATTGTTGGATTTAACCATTAATATAAATTTCTATCTTTGGACCTTTATAGCTAAAGACAGTGACATGTTAAAAAAAATCAGCAAAAGCAATAATTATAAGAAGATCATAGTTTTTTATACTTCTCTACATTAGATTTCTTCACTGTGGGAAATAACATCTCAGATATACAGAGAAATAAAACTTGGGCTGCTTGCTTTGGCTAGTTTTAAAGTTAGTCATGAGCTCATGAGGACATAATACCATTCAGATGTGAGCCTGAGGTTTTGCTAAACATTTCCAATGATTTTGACAGCTAATCCCTGTTTCTTTTATGTTTAGAAAGCTAAAAGTATAATTAAAAAGTTCGGTTTGTGTAGTTTATTTTCCAAACATAATACAGGTGGCTGTATACATAATGTTTTCACTCCAGTGATTTCCTAGCCATAACATTTTTGCCCTTACCTTTTACCCTTATTTATTTGTTTAATGTTCATATCAAACCAGAAAATGTTCCCTTTCTGTTTCCAATACAACAATTATTCTTGCTTTCTGGCTTCCTTTTATTAGAGTGATATTTACTGCAGTAGCGCTTCCACTGCTTTCCCTTTCCTTCTCTAATTGCATTGCTGACTATTTGGAATGATTCCCTCTGTCTCTAAAGACTCTTTAAGATCAGATTAGTTGATCATCTCATCATTTTTGCAGTCCCTTAGTTGGTGGTGGCCCTAGAGCTTCTCATTTTGAGCTTCACTTAATATGATGTTCTCTTGTCATTGCCACTCAAGCATATGCATCACAGCTGTGAAGCTGCAGAACATGCAGGTTTTGGCAGCTACCACGCTTGCTTTGTGTTTGAAGCAGATGAGATAAAAAAGAGCTGTAGCATCCTGAGGCACAAATGATCACATATGGGGGAGAAGGAAAGAAAATAAAGATTGTGTAGGCTTTGACCTCAAGTGCACATTTTTGTGTGACTAGTTGCCTAATGATACACATCTGTGAAATCATCGTTGTATGCCCTCTAAAAAAGGGCAGCACAATTTGTTGATGTTATTATGGACTGACAGAGCATGATCTGATCAGCATCTGTAAAGTACAATTGAACTCAAGAAAAATGAGGAATACTGGAAATATGTAGGCTTTGCAGACAGGCAGAGGAGGATGAGCAATGGAATGGAATTTCAGCTAATATGTGTGGTATGTCTGGAATCCCTACCTGAGATATAGTATTAAAATTGAATTTCCCAGAAGAAATATAGGACTGTCAGAGAAACACCACTGGCAGCATGAGAAAAAAAAAATAGTCATTGCTTTCAATCTGTTATTTATCTGCTTTACAAGCATAAATCAGTCATCATGCTTTAACACAAATAGTTAACATGTCACTTTCTCCTATGCAATTCCTCAGGTATCCAGTGAGACAATCCTCTTGGCTGTCAAACACACGTACCTTGGAATTGCAATCCCATACATTTAGGGCCATGTTTGCTGTCTTTCACCAACTGGAGCCCTCTCATTCATCACACTAGGTCAGGTCACCAGACTAGTGCTGGTGGGCTTGCTTGGCCAGCTTCCCTGTGTGGCAGCTGCAGAGGGCTGACTGTGATTAATCATGTTGCAGTTACAGTGCTATATTAATTGTTTTGATTCACAGACAAAAAGAAAAACTTTCAGTTGTTAGGTCTCTAACAAGACACAAGTCGCCACTTTAGTTTCTTCAAATCAGTGCTAAAACACTGAGAAACAGTATTAGTCTCTTATTTTCTCTTATGATTATGATTCAGGCTACTGAGCATCATGAAGTATCTTCCAGTCAAATAAGCTAGCACTGTTTTGAAGATTGTAAAATAAATTAATAGTTAGGATAGATTAAGATTTATTTTTATTTTAAGGTTTCATATTTTCTCTAAAAATGGTCGTCTTTTGAGCTCTTGTGATCAATAGCTTTTGCAGTTTTTAAAAAACTTAAAACTTAAAGAATATCCATATTTTTACATTTTTTAAAAAAATATATTGTGGGATGTAATTAAGAATCTACAGGAATTATTTCCTTTTTGTCCCAGGAGTGAAGTCCAACACTCCTCACAGCTAAACTCAGGGTCATGTCTTTGCCTGGTTTATGGCCAGGGTTCTTAGCACTGTTCTGTTGTACCAAGTTCTATCTTCATTCTCTACAAAATCCATATTAAAGCTTTAGTTTGTGATTTCAAATCAGAGTTTAGTAAGCCTAATACATTTTCCCTACCAAAAAAGTCAACAGTTTCTTGGATTCCCATCCTCAACCACAGAGTCCTTACATCTTCCATACTGTTGTTCATCTGATACATGGGTGGTGATCAGAAATTATCCATTTGAGTGGTGGAGGGAGGGAATGGTGTTTCTTTACTGATATCTTAATTAGTCCACTGTGGAGAGAAAGAAATGCCCTCATTGACAGAAAGCCAACAGACATGTATGGTGAGAAGGCGTTGCAGAGAGGAGGACAGAAATCTGTTCTGACAGCAGAAAGCATGAAACTCACCTTTAGCATCTGGTCCACAGCTTGCTGTGTTAAATAAAATTGCTCCCATTGGGTTGGAATCCCAGGAAATTCTGATTTTTTTTATTGATTTTTATGGTGTCCACATAGTTTTACTTATAATACTCATAGCTGAATGCTCCACATAGGTGTGAAAATCCAACAACACACTTTATTTTACTGCTTGTTCTATCTTTAGTTCAGCATTCAGGCAAATCATCACTGAATTCTTCTCTCATTCTTGCCTGTAAAATAGTAAGTATCTCTATTGAAGAAAAACAAATTATGATGCTGCAGAAGTGGACAGAGGAAAATAGCAGAGTGGTGGTTCTTGAGTGGATAAGATCCCCCTTGGATATAGTTGAGGATGGGGTGAGATGGTAACAAAGAGCTATCCAGCTCCTTTGGCCTTTATGTTTGGAAGCTTCGAGACCAAACAAGTTTTCTGTAACCCAGAAAAATTATTCCCTATTCAATGTCTCTATTCAAAACAAAAAAACACCCAAAAAACCAAACCAAAAGAAAAAAAATCAATGCATATTGTCCTTTCTATCCACTATAAAAGGTTATCTGTTCTTTGAGGAGCAAACTGCAGAGATGCTAAAGGTTCCACTAGATTTATCTGCACTGGTTTATGACATTAGTACCTTTGGCTGTGTGCCTTGCCTCTCTGCTCATGCTGAATATACTACAACAGATGCATTCCCCTCATCAAAATTCCTTCATAGCTTTGTTTGTTGTCATTATTCTGCTGTCTTTCATTACTTGAATTAATATGTTGATCTGTGAACTTGAGTGACTCAGGTAACAAAGCGTGCTTCCTTCTACTCCTCCTGCTATAAGCCAGTAAATTCTGATAAAACATAAAAAGTGGATATCATGTTTTATCATGTAGCTATTAAATCCATTGGCAAACATCTGTCAGAGTGCTAAGAAAAATAGCAAGAAATTATCCAAATCTTAGTCTTAGAATGCTGAAAAAGAAGATATTTCAGATATTTTGTTACATCTCATTATCTTTAAGGTTTTTCCAAATATTTTTTTTCTTAATGTAGAAAGCTACATATTGAAAGAAATCAGTCTGTAATCAACTTGTCTACATAAGGCCATGAACTTTAGCTTTTAGGTCAAAGAAATTAATCAAAACTTTGTTCCCACAAAAGTCACCATAACTACCAGCAACACTGACAAAGGATTTATTTTTGATTCAGTACCAGCTAATTGTATGTGATGATACACAATGCATCATACAAAATCAAGCAGAAAAAAAATCTTATAGTGAGACAATCATAATATAAAATTAAATATCTTTTGTCATACAAAATTCACCTTTTTTTTGTGCAGATGGACCAGTACATGCAAAGAATTGGAGTATTTTAACATAACCTTTCAGAAACTAGGATAGAAATAAAAGCTCTGCAGAGACAGATAAAAGTGATCAATAGAATACAACAAATTTTCCAATACTTTGGCTCTGAACCAGTGCCCCTCTGGTTTAAAGGATAAATAATTCAGGAGGAGAAGAAGTATCTAAGAGTGACCTAAGAGAAGGAGGGATCTTCTGGTGGAAATATATTTTATGTCTTTACTGCTGACAGAGGAAATACAGTGAAGATAAAAATGGAGTGTATGGCTGAAACAGCAGCACTTTGATCCTGGACTGTCCTTTTAAAGAACTGCATCCTTCAGAGCATGGTATCTGTTAAATCAGCTGATATGTTTCTTCATCTACATGTGGGGGAAAATGTTGTTACAGAGAACAGGGTTAAAAAACTCAACACTGAATTTCAAAATCTAAACCAGAGAAACCTTTAATCCAGTCCTGGTCATAATCAAATATCTGCCCTCATAAATTTTTATTGTTCTTAATGAGCAAGAGTTTTAACAGTTATTGAGCTATGAGTGCATGTTAAAACCTCCCAACCCCCATCTATATATCTAAGATTAGTCAGAGAATTTGATCAAGTTTCTGGCGCCTAAAATAATTTCTTTAATTTTATGGATAATAGTTTGTGCGAATATAAAACAATAACAGATTTTTTTTCCTACTTTTTTTTTTTTTTAATGACAGTTATATTCAACAGACAGTGGAATGGGTTGCATCTCCCAGGAATATCAAAAAAAATTGTGAAAATATTTGTCATCCTGTCTTCATTGAAATTTGAGCTGGCAACATAACCCAGTGGTGGAAATGTGAAATGGAGGTAGCAATAAGTAATAAGAGCAATGAGGGACAAACTTTCCTGCTTTTTTTCTTTGCAATGCTTGAAGACATCACAGACTGTTACAAAGCCTTCTGCTGAGACCTTCATCAGCTAGAATGCTAGAGCTGCCTTGATCCTTCAGTTTAATTTTCTAAATCCTTGAGTGGACATGCCAGCTACTCTGCTTCACCCAAATCACGGGAGGTATGGGGTATAACTGTTTTATAAGCAAAACAGTTCTCTAATCTCTTAGCCAAGGTTGTTTCAGCTTAGAGAAGCTGAACTACATTTTCCAACTGAACTCACTCCTGAAGTCCTGCACTGCAGCTAAGTTTTAGCATGGACAAATGCTCTTTTCCCTCTGGCTTTCCCATATTTGACCACACTTAGAGTGCTGCAAGGGGAGGGCACAGAAGAGGGTGCAGAAGCAGTCATTCCATCTCTGCCTGCTGGTACCCCACTGCAGCTCCCAGCCTGACCCACTTTCCTCCTGCCTCCTGTTTTCAGGAGAAAGGCAAAAAGCCTCTCCCTAGAAACAGCTGGTAAAGAACTGGCACAGATTTTCCTCTTTGGCCTACTATGCATAATTTCCTATGTATTTCCATTCTTTTGTATTTTCTTAACAAAGAGATTGCCTGTATAAATAAATAGTGAGGCAATCACACTTCCTGTTAGGAAGATCTGGAGTTTAATTCAAATGGCTGTTCTGGTTTTGTTATGTGTGTCTATTTGGGTGGCAGTCATGAAAGGAAACTAATCCACAACTGCCTATCTTCCCAATCCCCATTCAATTATTTAATTTCACTGGTATCTTGATGCCTAATTCTTTTCAATACTCCTAAAAAACACCTCTATGCAACTTCAGGTGCTTCATATACCAGTATTATTTTAGGTTATCTTAGCTACAGAAGATTGATTTCAAAATAAGACACTCTTTAACATCTTGTACCTTCTCCCTGTTCACTTACATTTTACTTAGGTCAGCAGTTTTAGAATAACTACAGACTTGTTTGTGAATGTGACTGTTGTCATTTTGGCTACACTAAATATGGCATCAAATTGCTCATCAACATCCAAGACGCTTGCTCTTGTGGTAGGAGAATAATCGAATTGTCATCAAAGATCAGTAAATTAATGTTTACATTTTGTGTTTGAATTCTCTAGTTCCTCAAATACTGTTCACAGAACAAGGAGAAGGACTAAATGGAAAATGTCATAAGAGCCTGATTAGAAGCTATATATTGTAGCGGACTTAGAAAAGTTGTTGCAAAACTGAATCCCCAAATGTGTTTTCATATTCATCTACCTACTAACTAACATGTTACCTAAGATTCAGCCATTCCTATAAAAAGTCTTCTGCGTCAGTGGCATGACGTCTTCCTTTTCTTGCCTTTCTTTGCCTTATCTTGTATTCTGAGAAATTTTATAATTTTTATTTTAATCTTTTTGTATACTTAGATACATTAGTAACATACCTTTTTAGTGCCTGTGCTTTGGTATGATGTCTCCCAATTAGGTATTCTTTTTTCCACAATTATCTATTTTTTTATAGGCATAGCAAAAAATAGAGGCAGTCCTTCTTGTGAAAATATTGAGGATAGAATTTGTTAAAAAAATATATTTCCTGCTATTTCTCATATGCCAAAGATTTTGATGGTATTTAAAATTTTATTCCCTCGGTATACCCGCCTCATCCTAGAGGCTTTAGGTATAATTTTGCTGTATGTACTGGTTTTAAAACAGTACCTGAAACAAGACCAAAGGCCAGCTCTGCAGTCAAGGCAAAGATACAGCTGTAATACAAGATAACTATTTCACACAGGACTAATGTCATAGTCATCTAAATATCACAGTCATCTATTAATATATTTAAAAAATTAACATTCACCCATCCTTTGTCTGTCTTCCATTTCCACCCTTCAAAGTATGCATGGCCATGCCAGGAAGCATCACCTGGAACAGGCAGGGACAGTAGGTAGGAGCGAGACAGCTATTCATGACCCTATTGAAAATAAGAGGTTTTTTTTAAATTACTCAGATGTAGGCACACAGATGCCTATCAACTCTTCAGTCAGGTGAGTGTTGATGCTACAAATGTTCAAAAAACATATGTTATCACATGGAAAGAAATTTCAATGTTTTTCTCAAAATACAGAAATTGATCCAATTGTGGAGATATTTTTCATGGCAAAAGTTAATTATTTTCCTTGATGATTTATTTTTTGGTTTGTTTTTTTTTTTTTTTGGTGGTTTGCTTTGTTTTTTGGTTTTTTTTTTTTTTTTAGTTTTGTTGTTGGTGGTGTTTTGGTTTTGGGGTTTTTGTTTGGTTGGTTTTGTTTTGGTTTTGTTTTTGTTCAGCCTCTGCTGGAGAGCTGCTGCTGCTGGAGCAGAGCTTGGCTGAATCTTGCCACTGGGAGAAGTGCTCTTTTGAGAGAGCATGGTGTCATAAACATGGCGTTGTCATGTTGAGCTTTTTGAATGTGTGCTGACAATACCAAATCAATATTTCGATCAAGTATTAATCAAAAAATGACTGATGTTATTGGTAAGCAAAATAATATTTGGTGTATTTAAATTCAGTAGAAGCTGAGCTCAGTTTTCAATCGGTAGAGGATATGATGAATATTGCAAAGGGTATTTGTTTGTTTCTTTCACACTGTCCAACATTCAGCAGAAATTCCCTTCTCAGGCCAACATGATGCATGTGATTCGCAGATCCATGGATCATAGCAGAATGTTTTCTTTCAGATTAATGGCTTTTTTTGCTTGATAAATTAATTGCTTTCTATGTGATGGAAAATGTGTGCACACATTAAGCAATAGAAGGTGAATGAGTAATTTGCTGACTTTCTAACCTGGCAATGCATTCAAATTTCTTGATTTAGAGAAATTCTGTAGGAAATATGTAACTAAGATCCAGTTCTAGTTCCTCATTTGAGTAACTAAAAGTGTAAATGTAGTAGTATTGTTCTTAACATACACAGCTTTGAGTCAGTAGCTAAGTTGTGTTATACATAGTTAGCTTCTTATTAAATACATTTAATTGAAGGAAATATGAATCCTTGGATGAATATTATTCAAGTTTCAAATTGCAACACTTGAAGGAAAGGATATGCAGTGATTTTAGGAACATGTTGAGACAGTTCACTCTGGCTAACTGCAGGTTCAGTCTGACATTTCAATCAGTTCCTAATATACTCCAACAACAATTATTTCAATAGACTTTAATGAAAGAATTTGATTAATACTATATAATTTACACTCTTTTCTTAGTATACAGATACATCCAATTTCCCTTTATTTAAAAAACCCCTCAAAAACAGAGGAAAATTTTCAATCTATACAGAAAGACTTGTGACGAGTAATGTGGCTTAAAATCAGCAAGTTTTAAAGTGTGTTTGTTTCGCTTACTGTCAAAAAATGTTGTGATGTTAAAAAGTGGAAGTGATGTCTCCCAAGATGCCTGGGGTGAAATCTTGAACCTACCAAGATGAACAGGAATTTTGTCCTTAATTACAAGGATTTAAGCTTATATGTGTTATTGTGTCAGAAGTGACTAAAAGCATAAAATCTCAGTCCCACCTGGGAGCTATCTCTGACAGTACAAATCTAAGAAATAAGTTGAGTAAATAGAGGTAAGAAGTTCTTTACCACATGATAAATAGCCACAAGACATACAAATCTAAACACTAATAATTTTGATTAGATATCCCATCCCTGCATCATGTTCAAGTAGCAGAGATAGAAGTAATTTGTTTCCAAATACATCCAGTGAGATTATTAGCCTCTTATAGCTCTGATCCCAGTAGATTTTGATTGTCTGCATTGATACCATGCTAATATTTTCTTTGCAACATTCAAAATATATTACAGTAATGTCAACCAAGGTCTCATCACAGCCATTATAAGAAACATAGGTGCATGTAAAAAAGATGGGTTCAAGAAAGGCACATGTTAAATCTACATAGGGATTGAAGGTTATGACTTGAATTTAGAATATCTGAACATCCCCAGTAGCAATGCCTCCTCAATTCTGTGGAAGAAAATACATATTTAGGACTATATCGGTTTTAAAATTAAACACCTAGGTTATATTTTGTTCTGTTTAATGATTGTTCTTCATCTTCCATAAAAGGATAACAATGTTTAAATTTGGGGGGAAAAAATTGAGCTCCATATGAATCACATTTTTCTGCAGCAATAGACATCCCATAAGTAATAGATTTATGTCCAATGCCTTGCAATATGAAGCAATACTTGACAGAGATAAATCAGCCTGAGAAAACTGAAAAAAGCATGAATCAAAAGAAAGGGGGAAAAGAGAAGGTATTAAGACCAGACAAGTATAAAAAAATCTAAGTTAACTGAATAAGCATTTTGAAAACAAAATATAGCCAAGGGAATAGTAAGGAAGTAGCATAAATACTTCAAAGCAAGTCTTATTTTCATGAAAAACAATATTATGATTAGTCTCAGTTTTCTAGCCTAAAGGTATTTTTCTAAAATTCTTTTGTACATTATTCATATTCTTAGTATAAAGAGCCATGTTGGCTCTGTGATGATTGGTAGCAGGATAACAACAGAAAGAGCTGCTTTGCTTTTTGCTTGTCTTTTTTATTTGGGCTCAAATGGTAAAGTAGCAATGGAATTTGGCACTCTAGTGTCTACCTCCAGTCTCACAGCTAGAATTTGATTCCCAGCATTCACAGCACCCTTTGAAAATGATGAGTCAGACAGATGCTGGCAGGCTTCCAGGTCTTGGTTACATGTGTGAAAGGACACTGCTTTCCTTTTAAAGAAGGAAAAAAAAATCTAAGATGAGAAGTCAAAGTTTTGTACCCAGAGAGAAGGAGGATGGACTGAATTTGCATTAGAAACCTCTGCACCCAATTAGGGAGCTGAGGAATGTACACTACCCATAAGAACACATCTCTTAAATTTCAGATTCTCAAGAGGAGGGGAGGAAACAAATGTTATAATGATTTTTTTTTTAAGACATGTTTTGTAAGATTAAAAGCAATACGTTAAAAATGAATATAATGTAGTAAAAGAATTTTAAAATCTTTAACATCACTTTTCACCTTTCACCAAATATCAATTAACATATCAATATTGATCTCATAAACATTTTCTTCATTGAAACCCACACGACCTGGAGATATTATGTGAAACTCCTCACAGGAAGGAACAAGGGAAGACCTTCAGGCAATGGCAGAGGTTGAAATTACCTGAACCACCAGCAGAACCACCTTGCTCAGAAAACCAAGGATTGAGGTCTGGAAGCTGGGTCCAACCTGGGTTCCAAAACTTCCCCAAATTCAAGAACAGTTGGTACGATATCTTTCATTTAAACCAGAGCCCCCAATGTGATGGGGGGGGGGGGGGGGGGGGGGGGGGAATCAGATTCACTTTTTGCCGCACACAAGGGTGACCTCTTCTGGTCAAGGACAAAACTGTCCACCCTTCTCAGCTGATTTTTCAACCTCGTTTTTTAGCCTAAGTGAAATTTCTTACCTCTGAAAGGAAGTACCCAAAACTGCCCTAACACTGGGACTTTATTCATCAGAAAAAGGAAAAGTCCAAATGTGCCTGCTGTATCAATCTGAAGTTTGATATGTCAATTTGATATATCAATCATTTATAGATACTTATGGTTCATTCAAAGTTACCCCAAGAATAGATTACCTGGTTCTATGATTGCCATATTTAACTCTGCACAAGTTCAGAGTGCAAATCTTCAAGGAAAAAAGTTAAAAAGAGTGCTGATTTGTTAACTGTATTTGCAGATGGAATTTTTTATGCAATTGCATGCACAAACATAAATTCCCTGCTGTATTTCCAAAGGAGGTGGCTTTGTCAGTAACTGCTGCTGAATGTGGCTGGAAGGAAGTTGAGGAGCACCCCCAAAGGGCACCATAGGCCAAAATGTGTTGGATGAGAGCCCAGAAGACTGAAGTGAAATCCTGACCAGCAGAGGTATCTGAGTGTTTTGTAATCAGGCTCAGCAACACCACAGTTCATCCGTAAGTCTTAAAAAATTTATTAATATTTTAAAATTTCATAAATGCATAATACCACATGTGCTGGAAAATTATTTCATTTAAACATTAAAAGAATAATATTTATTATTTTAATGGAAATAACTTGCTGAGATTTTTCTCAGCAGAAGTGTTTAAATTTTTCTGTAAAACAGTGACAGGAATAAACCTATAAATGATCCATTTCAAATTATTTTCAAAACTCACTATCTTCTTTTGCTATTAGGATGAAAATACAGACATTAAGTCTTTGTTATGGTTGGTGGTTACCATAAGACATACATAAAATGTATGGAAGGCTGCTTAAATATTTTCAGTGCAATGACTGAGTCTTCTTAAATATTGTAGCTGTTACAACAGATGAAGTTCCATCTGTAGTTGGTAGTAATGCAAGTTTAATTCAATATTGTGTTAAAGTAATTCTCTTGTTGATGGAATTTCATTTTACCAGGCACTAAAAGGGCCCTTTTTCAAGAGAAGGTTAGAAACATTTTTGTGAGTGATGAAACCTGTGAATACTATTGCTGACTTTTCAATAACAGATATTTTATGACATCAGTTCTCAAATTCTGAATTCTTGAGACACAAAGGCAGTAGAGAGCTAAATTAATGCTTTACTCTCAATTGCTTTTTGAAATATTCTTTGCAAAAGATGTCTGTCCTTATCTCTGAGGAGCATCCAGCATCCAATCCAGTATCCATGAACTTTGTTTATAAACATCCTGATTATCTCTAAAACTGTATTTAACACCTCATTGGTTTATACTTTAAAAATAATAGGAAATATGAATTCTGTGATAACTGGGAGCCTAAAATTGTACTTGAAGCAGTCTATTTCATCTTCCTCTCAGCCGAAAACTGCTTTTAGAAGTCACCAACAGATGAATATATCTGCATTTCCAAGAGGTACAAAGAGAACAGGTTTCAATGTAGATTCCATCCAGGAAAAGGTTTGATCTTAACAAACATAGATTGTTCAACGCTCTGAACTTCAGCCCAGCTTGGACACAGATAACAGAATTGTATTACTGTAATTTTATTGATTTAATTCATCTAGGATTTTTCTTTGTGGTTGGAAAGGAGCTTTAAATATATAAGAGAAGATTTGGTCACTGGGAGCTAAAATGCTTTACTTTATTGAGGAAACATCTGGAAAACTCAGATACTTTCATATACGATGCTGGCAACATCAAAGCAGAACTCTGAGTATATTCAGATATAATTGGGAAGTCATTGAAAATCTTTCCATTATAACTTCTAAACTGCCCCAGCTGCTAAGAAAAACACTGCCACACTGCCACTGGCAGTCACACACAGACCTGTTTGAGAGCTCTGACTCATACAATTCAAGTGGCTGGGAATCTCACCGCTGCCGCAGGAAACAGGCAATTTCCAGGATACCTCTATTCAGGGCAAAAGCCTTTGTTAAACGCTTGGCTTTTTGATTGAAAATATGGAGCATGGTGGGATTAAAGAGCATCTATTCAGTCAACCAAATGAACTCTTACAAATTTGCAGCTCTTTGCTTAGTTCCTCCTGTATCTCCAGGGGCAAGAGAGACAGGGGAGCATTGCCATTGTGGTCAGCTTTCTGTTTAATTTTCTCATGTGAAATAATTCATCACATTTAACACTGAGAAATAAATAATGGGTAAGATAAGTGTATATGTGTGGCTGTGAAAAGGAAATACTTTGAAATACTGCCTTGAAGTACTGCTTTCTTTTTTTGGTACTCAAGTGCAGAAATCTAAGGAACAGTCTGAGAAATGCCTCTTCACGCTGAAAGGCTAAATTTTGGTATGTGCTATCAAAAAAACTTATTAGCACTATTGTCTGTTGTCTGGTTTTGATGTGTAGGTGCAGATCCACTTCTTATGAGGATTTCCACTTATTTTTGAAATTTCAATTGACCACTTAGCAGTAGAAAATAGAAAAGCATGGACAACTTCTATGGAGGAAATATAATAAAAAGTCTGAGATGCAGCAGAATTCATGAACATACTAGCAATCTTATTTAGCTCAGATCTTGTTATCCTGCATCTGAATCTGTGTTATGTAAAACTTCACAAGTAAAAATTCACAATTAAGAATATTTCTTTTGTTAAAAAACAAATACATATATAAAGTGAGGCAGCACACAAAAGTATTTTCAAAGCTCAGGTTTTGTATCACAGCCAGACACCTCAACAGTGATAATTCATCAGTTTAAAAGAAAATTCACTGAGTTTTATAGGTCATTTTATAAGAAAAGGAATCAGTCACTTTTCATCATATCACACAATCATATTACTGGGGCCAGGGTTTCTGTTTTAGACAAGGTAGGACTGATGAGCTGTAGAGTTCCTCCATTACCTCACTGCTATGTCATAATCTCAGGATATCAGACAGGGCAGTCAATGCTATGCAGCCAAAAGCCACGATCATAGTGGCTTCCAGAAAACTGCAAGCTCTGCCTGAACCTTTCAAATTGGTCATATAATAGAATGAAGAGAACTGAGGGTTTAGTTCATCACCTGACATTTGGGAAACAGATTTCAGGTCAGAAGCCAGGTCAGCATCCACTCCTCAGTTTTGCATTTCCACAGATAATTAGATATCACATGCCATAAACGAGATAAAAAAAATCAAATCCTAATACATACAGGGAACCAAGAGTTATACTTAAAAGTCTTACATCATCCTGACCAGGAATTCTCTTACTGAATGACTTAGTTTCTGACATAAGTTCTAGAACCTACATTATCAATTTAATAATTACAGCTTCAGTGGTCTGTTCATGCCTGAAGGTTAGCTTGCCACAGCCATTTTCAAGATATGTCGATGTACACATAGCCACCACCTGTCAAGATTACCCTCAAATATCCTTTTAGAAGTAAATCTTCTAGTCTGACACTCTTCCTTGATTCTTACAAAGAATTTTGATCTTGTTTCTTTTTCTGCCATTTGTTAACAAGGGCAGCCACGATTTGCTGATACAGCTAGAAAATGGACATGTTGAATGCCAAACTTCAGATATGGCAGTAATCTAACCATAAAAGATCCATGGCAACTGGTAACTGCTTCCCAAAGTTCAGATGGTGCTACTGCGTCATGGGAAGGGAGCCTCTCTCATCTACTGCCATTCCCAGTCCTTGTCTTTATCTTTACTAAGCTGCTTCAGTCCTCCCCTTCCCAGAGGAAAGGAAAAAACTTAAAGCCTTCCCCAGTCACAAACATACACATAAGTTTCTATGACTTTTGGGGCTGGAAACCCATCAGCCCTGGATGATTCCCAGCACCTGTGCATGATTTCCTTACAAAATGGGAGCAGCTGCCTTTTTAAGGGCCCCAGAACTCCCAAGCTCTGTAATACTGGAGTGGGGAGAAAAAAAAATTCTTGAATTTTACTTCAACAAGCACTGGAGTGGAAGATAAATTAGAGCTTATGGACTCATGAACAGAAGGTTAAGCTGAAGGCAGAAACAGAGGAAGGGCAAAGTTGGGAGGGAGTAAGAGGATCTGCTGTAAATCAGGAAAGAACAGTGAAAAAGAAAGAACAACAAGGCTGAAGAAAAACAAGTATTCTGGAGGAGATGTAAAACATAGGCAAGGAAGGGAAACAAGACTAACTGTGCATGCATAAGGGAAGAGACATGAGGTACAGTAGAAAAAGGAAAACTAGAATTAATATGAATGTGGGCAAGGATATTAAGGTGAAAAAAATCACTTCTGCTTATAAACAAGGAAAATAAAACCCCAGCTGTTGACTTACTATATTGGTATACATTGAAAACTGGAAGAACTTACTTACAAGGAGGAGCCAACATTAGAAATTATTTCAAAAGTAGGGTTTGGACACAGTAGACCAGAACATCTGTTCAGAAGCCATTATGGTCCATTGTGCAAATTTTTCTTAGTTCAGTGCTTATTGGCTTAATAGAGTGCTCAGCAGGAATCCTTATGGTCCCCTCTATTAATCTTGCTGTCAGCCTTGCACAAATTCCATACTTAAAAAAATATTCCCACCCCTTAGCCCCCTACACTTACAGCATGACAAGAATGCAGAGGGAGTCTGACCCACTCTTCAAAAAACAGAAGAAGGCTGCACAGTGAAAATACTGTGCATTGCAGGGGTAACAGGGGAGAAAGAGACACATTGCTGTGCTTGGCTTCCTCTCACTCCCTATTCCTTTATCTAAACACCTTGGTTTTTTCTGACCCTCTGTTGTTTTTCACAGAATCAGAGGTTTTATCTCTTCTAAAGTATAAGACATCTATCCCTCATCACATTCCAAAACACAAGGGACAGATTTCTACTCTTCACTCATCTCTATCTGCATCTTCCACTCAAAACAATCATATAAGTAGAGCTTCTAGCCCAAGGACTGACAGATTTCTTCTTGATGTTTGTCTGCATGAAAGGCATTAAAAGGATTACTGCAGGAGGGGATATAATTTTTCCTTCTGCAGTCAAAGCAGAGTGTATTAATGGTTTTTTAAGCTTTTGGAATGATACTTCCTAGGCAGTGTCCATCTACAAGGTAGTTAGTACAGTTGCCTCAAATAGCTAGAGGAAATCTTGCAACAAAGTTGCATGGGATTTTTTCTAAAAATATCTTCATTATCCAGTATATGCAAAATAGATCCTGAAACATCATTAATTTTATGTTTTCCCTTCATTCCTGTGCATGATAAATTGTCAGAGTTTTTCTCTTCCAAATTAAGTAAGCTTTGATTTATCTTTGAACTAGATACAAGGCTGGGGTAAATTTTTCCTAATTGAACTGTAGAAAAATTACAGAGAAGTGTTGACATAACCTTAATCATTGTGGTTCTGAGGGTTTGTTTAGCATAGTTGTTTGCTTTGGAATAGTGAATTTAGAGAAAAAAAATCTGCATCTTGCATTCCACAAAGCACATCAAGGTCTGAAGGCTACATGCAGCAGTTATCGCAAAATACTTAACTTTCATCTGGACTCGATCAGTCCTCTGCATGTAATACATGTTGAAGACTGCAATCTAGCCCATCTGTCTCTAGAAGCAGGATTTTGGTATCACTGAAGAGCTTTCTCGTGGATCCTGCCCTGAAGTTCAACCTCTTTTGAGATTACTCTATGAAAAATTGTTGCAATTGCATTAATTTTCTCTCTCTCTCTCTTTTGAAAATGCTTTTACTTACCAAAATCTTTCATGGTGCATCTAAGTTTTGCATCTGAAGATGAGGCTGAATTTTCCAAGTAGTAAGCAGAATGAATAAAGCAACAGATTACAGAAAGCTATGTAAATTATTCACAGGATTTAGGATGTTTGGTTATGTCTTGAATTAATCAGTATGGTTTTAATTACACTTGTTACAAATGAAACACATTTTTTACTAGAGGATCAAGGAGCCAAGTTTGAAGATAACAGACTTTTCACAAGTTTTCTACCTTCTGTCATGACAGATCAGGCTATCATTCACTGCATGATGTGTATTACTCTTTTAACAGTAATGTTAGTTTTCTTCAGGGCAATGTCATAACAAATAAATATAAAGCATAAATGTGATGTCTTTATATCCTTAGCATCTGAGGTGTGAGATCACCTACATTAGCAACTGCCCTTGAGCTAAACAAGACAGACTGAAAATTCAGATCTCTAGAAGATTTTACTGCTGTTCTTGTGGTTAAGAATTTATAGATTAAACTGGTGCCAACGTTTACTATACATAGATTGGATTTTTTGGATTTTGTTCAACTTCTAAAAGCCTGTTTTGACAGCACAGATTTGTCTATGGGTAAAATAGCTTAAAAACAGGCAGAATGCAGCTTCTCTTGTAGCTGAAAATAACAAGTTGAAAGGAACTCTGAAAGAATTATATAAAAAAACATTAAGGGACAGACATGGAGTTACTTGGAGTAAACCAGCATAGCTCTTTGAAATTCAAAGAAGCCACACTGATTTATACCAGATGAGGATCTGCCCATAATAAAATAAGTTTAAAATTTAAATATTTACACAACTGAGGTATTACAGAAAGTTGAAAAGTAAAATACTTTTCTTAATCTTTCCAGTCAAAGTTCCATGACTTTTTGTGGTTACTGGGATGTTTCCACCATGTTATATTTTTAACCAAGTTACTGGCTCTTAATTTGCTGCAGACAATCATATACCTGTATCTGCATGTAAATCTGAGCTGAAAAAAATTAAGCTGAATAAAAATAATGTCATTTCTTTTTCTGAAAGAGCTTTACAATTAACAAAAGATAATTGCCCTTGAGTTACAAATACAAGGTGATAACTAGAAAAACCAGGTTTGCTCTAACATATAACATCTGGGCAGTTGTCCTGGTTTCAGCTAGGGTAGAGTGAAAGTATTCTCAACAAAGAAAACCTAGGGAAATTTCAGTGCACTTCTGTTCAGCTGAAGGCTCTCCATAAATCTGATCTTCCAACCCTTTGAGTTCTCCCTCTGCCTAGTGCTCAGGTCTTAATTCCTGTGGATTCCTTTTCCCAGACCTGTACTCGCATTTATCGGCAGCTTCCCTGAAGGCAATGGCTTAGTCTGTGCTGGAGTCCTTGTATGTAAACCAAAGATAGTTTAATAAAAGCCTCTAGATTAAAGGTGTTCTGTTGGGGATTTCTCAGTACAGTCTTGTGTTCAGGTCCAAGTATACCTCAAGGAACATGTGATCCAGTAGTGTTAATGTTTTGTGTAGTTCTTCATGCTGATCCATAGTCCAGATGTTCCAGCAGAAATTATCTGAAAGCCAGTACTCTACTTGGGACCATTTCTTTTTTTTTTTAAATACAAAAAATTGAGTCAAGTTATCCACCTGGAATAATGAAAAGAATTCCCCCGCCTACAGGAAAACATCTCATCTTAGTTCACTGATGTTGCAGAAAAAAAAATTAAATCCTCTGAACTTTCACTATGCCTTCTGATTTTGGAAGCACTTAGTGCATAATACCTGTTCAGTTAGCTGCCCAAGTGTTATTAGTAGTGCCTGGTGTTTCCTTACACAGGTAAGTATAGTAGGGCTGAGTTTCAGAAAGCCAAAAGGTGGTTTACCATTGCTGGAATGTCAGCTGTGTAGTCTTTGCTTACCAGAAGCACACATAAGGAATTCTCCATTGTAGACCCATTTGTTTTTCATACAAATATGTCTGTATATTAGCTGCACATCTGGAGCTTTTGATTATTTGATTTTTATATGAGTTGAACAAATTACCTAAATGAGCAAGCACTTTTCAGTGGTCTTTGGGGTCATTATGTAGGCTAACCACCTTAGTTGCACAATAATTGAACCCTTCTACATTTTAGTTAAAAATTTCCCTTTGTAATTCAAACTATGATTATTGCTATTCCAAATTTCCAGGTGTTTTACTTGGCATACATTTATTTTAAAACATTTTTCAGTGCAAATATCACTAATTATCCAAATATGCTTACATAGAAATATATGTAGATGAAAGATTAAGGGTTGATCTATAAATATAAAAACTGAAATAACTGTAGAAACACCCTACCCCCTAAAAAGTGCTTTTGTCCTCTTTAAATAGTAGCTTCAGAGTTACTATTCAAGGCAAGCTGCATGAGGAAATAAACTATTTCTACATGTTGATTTTTTATTCTATAAAAAATCCTTCAATACACTAAAATGCAGTGGAGTTCAAAATTGCTGTTACATATAGAATGAAAATGTTTGAAGTGTTGAGTACAGCAGCATTTCTGGTGGAGGTATTTTGATCATATCAAAATATTATGGACTGAAGTCTAACACCTCAAGGATACAAGACACATATCTATTTGACATTAAATACATATTTTGCCTCTCACTGTTTTTCATATATTTGTTCTCACTTACAAAATCCTATCAGATATTACTTTATTAGTCTATTAATTTATTTTGCATTAATAAGGAGAGAATAAACAATGTGCTAATGGAATTCATAGATTATACCAATTTGAGAGAAAATTATTTTGGATTACTGTCACAGTAGTATATGATTTTTTATAATTCTTTCTGTTTTACTCGCTTGTGCCCAGAAAAGCCTAATCATACATATATATGTATGTACATGTACAAATATATAAATAGTATGACTTATCTTATTATTTAATTATCATTTTATTATGATAAGACATTTTTGAACCACTACTCTGTAAGGTTAACATTGGTTCTGTTGAAAAATCGTGTAAAATTTCAGCAGTGAAGATGAATGGTAACTGTTAGTTTCCTTTATTGGTGCTGAGAGCCCCTGAATGTGACACCTGAAGATGAGACAAGTCAATATATTAAAAAAGCTGAATTTGCCTCAACCAGATGACTTGGTAGCAGCTAGTAGTGTAAGACTGCCACATGCAGCCAGACCATACATAGTTAGGCAAACAACAAAAGTTATGAATGAAAGAGGGACCTGGGCTTTTTCCTGAGAAATACTGCAGCTCGACTTGGACGGAAAATCTTTGGGAAAGAATATCAATGATGCTCACCCCAAGATGAGAAGCCCTCACCAGCCAGCCTGTCAGGGCTGTATTCCAGGGTACTCAATAATCCAGTTTATCTGACTCCAGCTGTCGTGATCAGAGGCCAGGGAACAGGTGTTGGCCCCCTGGAAGGAAGGGTCAGGGCTCAGGAGATTTTGGAAAGCTCACGCGTGGAGCTGATGGAGAGGACACGCTGCTGGTAAAAAGAGCTCACAAGAAAGTGAACAGAAGACGTAAGAATGTTTCTAAAGAGTGATGTTAAATCTGTATGTGGCTAGAAAAATATATCATTTTTGAAGGTGTCTTAATAGAATTATTTGTGTGTCCTACATATGATTAAGAGGCTGTCATACAATGGGAAGGGAACCTGAGTAAAAAAAGAAAAATATCTTCTAGAATGTTTCTATCATAGAAAGTTTCTATCTCAAACATTCAGGTCTAATTCAGTATTGTGTTGAGGCTATAATTAGAGAAAAAGGTCAAATCTTGCTAAAATTTACTCCAAAATATATGAACATTTGCAGCTCAAAATGCTTTTCCTAACATTTTCATAACCATTATATCTTGGGAATTTTTATTCAACTTTTTTTCTCTTTTGGGGCTGAACTTCCCTAGTTTTGGTTGGGCTGTGTTTTTTTTTAATCATTTTTTCTTATCATCTGTACTACTTGCCAACATTTTTGACCTTAAATGTAGAATAGCTTCAGGCAGAATAAATTCAGTCATGATAGTTCTATGCTGAAGCAAATCACCAGGAAAATTAACACTCATTAAAACCAAAAGTGTTTAAAATCTAATATCTCATTGCAAAACTGTCCATTTACTAAAACTCAATTAAAATGCAATTAGCTTTATAAGTGATGTATATAATATCTAAGAAGGTCAATTGCTCTGCACTTTGTAACTCCAATTTGTTTTGAGATTATCTAGTGAAAGAAAATTTAGAATGGCTTTTATACTTTTCAGTCTTAGGATATGTAGCTAAATTTTGCCTATACATAAACATTTTTATTAAAAAGAAAACTCATTGTGAATAATTCTGTATTAGTTTTTCTGTTTTTATTATGACAGCCACTAATGGTAGAATTTCTAGAAATAAACAACCCTCTTTCATGAAATCACTTACTTTCAAAAACACTGAAGTAGGTATTTTAATCTAAATAGATCAGGATGTTCTAAATTTCAAAGACATATAGTCAAACTGTAAATAGCTATCAATGGGGGGATAGACACCTGTTTGATGATTTGGTGAATTACTTCTCTCTAGATACCCTTTTCTCTTTTATGACCTGTAAAAGAACTGGGCACTTAGGTGAGAAGGATTCCTACATTTCACATTTCTTACATGACTGGATAACATGAAGCATGACTAATTTCATATGGTAATTTGATTTGTAAAAAACTTGCTACATTAAAGATCTTTTGTACTAAATCCTGATAACAAAAATACCAATTTAAAACACTCGCTATGTTGTTCAAACTATGAAAGAAATCAGTAACAAAAGCCAGTTTAACCAGCTTTCTTCTCACATATATTAGTTTTTAAATTATGAACCACCTTGAAGAGGAAACTAAATTCCCAGCTACCTCTTCAGTGAGATTCCAGTGTAAACTATTTACCGTCCTTATTTCCTTCCTACATGTGTTAACAGGGTTTGTTCCTTCCTAATGACTGGTAGTCTGAATTTTCCATTAATTTGATATTCATATTTGAACTTGTTATTTCTAAAGTATGTAAGAAAAAAAATGTTTCCATTCTTCTGCCTCTCTGTATCTGATAAAATGTCCCCTTTTCCATCCACAAATAGTTCTATCAATTTAGAATTTGTCTTGCTCTTATTGTGTTTAAACTACTTTAGTTAATTACCCATAAATCACTATCTCATACACTCCATTCTCTTATTTTCATTCGTATGAACACATTTTTATTACTCTTTCCCCCCCATCTATTGGCGTCTTTTCCTATCAATTTCCCTATCAAGTGAGCAAAGTTTTACCAAAAGTTGTCTCTGTTTTTGAATTAGGTTGTGTTTTGGGTTATGGTCTTTAAAGTTATTTTTAACTATTCTAGTGATTTAAAAAATGAATCAAAAATAATTCTTGTTGGTACTAAGTTTTCTTCTTTCTTCAGCAGTGATTGTAGATATGTTATTTTATTTACATTCAGAAATTCCATCAAGGAGATTATTCCTAGCAGGTTTCATAGCTGAAACTATGTGTTTCAGCTTTTTAATAAAGTGAAAATTGATGTATTTTCTGACTTCACTGCTCATTTTTATCAGGGAAACATCACAGAAAAATTACCCTGTGGCTTTTTGTCTGCTAAATTATAACTACAGAGCACGTTTTAGTTGTCAGGCTTGGAAGAATTTAAATTCATCTTTTTCAAAAGAGTTTTTATTTTCTCTAAAAATATTGGACAATTCTTTGGTAATTTTGGAGATAATTATGACTTCTAATGTATTTTGTTATGGAACAATCAAACCATTGTGAAACCATTTTGGATGCTTGGGTTTTTAATGTTTGAATAACCCTTATGATGATCAAGGTAAAAGTGTCTTAGAAAGTGGGATTATGTAGGTGTATATACATATGTATATAAAAATTTTATTTTAACCAAAGTCATACACTTGAGTCCAGGCTTGTCCTATACCAAGCACATCTGGGTGCCAGCCCAAGCTCAGCCACGGGAGGTTCTGGATGAGCTCTGGGGCACGGTGGGGGAGGCAGTGGGGACCCTCCTGCCCTGGGCAGCACGAACGTGCACGAGAAGGGAGCCCCAGCTCCTCAGAGAACATCTCCATCACCTCTCACAGTGCTGTCACTCATCTGCCCACCCCACTGCTCAGTGCACAAGCGCCTGTGCCTCTGGGGCTGTCCCCTGAGCACAGGGCAAGGCAGATTTCTGTCATTCAGGGGTAGGTTTGGGGCAGTGCTCCTTCTTCTTACTCTTCCTCAAAGACAGGATATATTCACAATCTATCTATGTCCTATGAAAGGGAAAACATTGCTGAAAAGTAGAACTTGTTTTCCTTTAATGACTTCGATTTTCTAATGATATATTTTATTTTCCTTTCTTTTTTTTTTTTTTCCTTTTATTTCTCCCCACCCTGGTTTCTCATGGAAAAGTTAAGGGGAGAAAAAAAAAATAAAAAAGAGAAAGAAAAACAGAGCCTCATTTAAAAGCAGATGTATTGAAATTATTTAATGCTTTTGTGCTTAGCCTTTTAACCAGAAAAGTATTGCTTGTGAAAAAATACCCAGCTTTACCCAATCAGAAAATTAAGACATAAGTAAGCAAAAAATCCTATAAGTGATTATCACCTTCCAATCTGCATAGATAACTGTAAGTACTCTCATGGAAGGCCACAACTGATGAAGAACTTCAAGATCATTTTTATAGTTTTTTATTTATTTTGTTTTATTATTTTTAATGATCTGGACAAAGAGAAGTAGATATCAAACACATTTTTCTAATCTTTAATTAGTATCAAAGCAAGCCCAGGGTGTGAATAGTTTTTAAAGGAAAAACACATTGTAAGGAAGTCTAGATCTATTAGTGCACTTGTGACTGGAGTCAAAGTTGACAGTTTGTTGCAGCAGTGGTATGTGCATAAAATTTATATTCACAACCCCAGAAGAAGGGTTTGGCCTAAACAGATCAGAAGTTCAATTTTTATTTCAGTTGACTAATACCCTTGAAGATAGCTTCATGGTTGTTTTATTCGATGAAAAATTTGTAAGAGTCATTGCCTGTAGGAATGTGGTAGATGAGAGGAATATGGACAGAAATAAAATCCAAGCAGAACAAAAGGTCCACAGAGGGACCTCTCTGACAGTTAAACCCCCTTACTGATTGATGTAGCATTCAGTATCTTCTGTTAGGAGATTTGTCCTTGGACACTCTTTTTTACTGTTATCTTGTTACACCAACTTCTTAAAGTAGGGGGAAAAAAAATAGTCTCCTTACCATGTAAATTTGGCAAGAGAAAGGAAATGGTTAAATCCATGTGCTCACAATAGCTGCATGAAAATTCTGTAAATTTTCATGCAGAGTGAACCTTTCATCTTCATAGTGCTTTTCCAAGAATAAGGTACTTCATACAGTAGATAAATATGAGAATATTCCATATGTTTTGCCATTATTATCATTACTATTGTGACTGGTAATTATCACACACTAATATAGAAATGGGGTTTGGATGTCATTGCAGAAGTTCAGAATGAAAAAAGCTTTTCAAACAATAAAAGCTATATGACCTTTGGATTTTAGAGAAGTGGGAATGTAGAACTTATCATATTTCCTCTGTAATTGTATATATGATAGAAAATATGCATGGAATTTAAAAGGATATCAGCTAAAAATGTATTCGTATGCTCATGAAAGGTAATTAAAACTGATACTATGACCTAACTGGAAAAGGGAGGACAGGTGCATGCAAGAAAATTTAATGGAATATTTAAGTAGGGATTTTTAAAGTGCTGAGATAGATTTTTTTAATTAATAATTTTTAGTTCATTCTATACAATTCTCTATTGGTACGAAACACATTTTATGATTTTTTTTTTAAAGCTGTGTTGATCATGGTTAGCAGGGATAGGATTTTAAAACTGTGCTTATTTTTCTATTGTTTTAATTTAGTATTTAAGGACCAAAGAATATTTGAATGGAGGAAAACAGACATTCAGTCCGAGATGTGATTGCTGCGGGGACAGAGGGCATCTGAACCTTTAATCATCACAAATATTTTGAAGCAGTTGGAAGAAACTATGCAAAGTGTCCTGAGTATTTTAAATTTCTTAATTTTGTGAGTATTTTGTAGAATCAAAAATGTAAGGGTGTGATGTGTGGACACTGGTGAAGGACACCACCATTGAGGAAGGGCAGCAAGAGGCAATGTGCCAGATCAAAATAGACATTTGGAATAAAACAGGTTTACTCAAACATAAAACACTGTCATGCCTTTGGATACAAATAGAAAATTCTAAGAACTCTCATTTCTAACACTATCCGTTTGCAAAATAAACTTGGGAAAAAGTGAAAAGGAGATCCCATGATTCCCCCTGCCCAGAGCTCATGGCAGTTTCCAACAAACTCATATGAAGGCACAAAAATGATAAAGGAAGGAAGACACCTTACATTTGAAAAAAGCATTTAAGACTTTAATACAATTTTTGATTATCATCCTTTTTTTTTATATGGGAGAAGATAGCCAGATACTGGTACCATTAAGATATGAATAAATACACAGTGACCATCTGCTTTATTGGTTTTGAAACATATTTCACCTGGGAAATAGTACGAGGGTAGTTGAATCTCAGGGAAATATATAGAGGCTAAAACGGAATTTGGAATTCACTAATAATGCCCCTCCTAATTACAAAGAGTCTAAAATCCCTGGGAATAAAAGCAAAAATATGGTCAAAATTAAATTTACCCTCAATCCTTTGTGTGTCAGGAAAAATCTCAACTCCTTGCTCACCATGAGAATGACCACAAGGCAGGCAATGCCTTTCAAAATCCAAAGCCTCTTTACCTTTGAGTCTTATCTTGCGCCAAAATTTTAAAGCATCCTTGATTCCTTTTTGTGCTATACTGTTGAACTTCTTCCATTCTGTCAAAGCTCTTTCCTTACAGTTTCAGGGCTTTAAAGCCTCATAATGACCTTTCTAGTTGAGCCTGACCCATTCTTTATGCTACCATAATGTACTGTCATAATGCTTCCATGAAGTACAGTTCCTGAAGGGGTTAATGCTTCCCTGCCTTTCAGCTGTTAGTTTCTCCTGAATTTCCCACTGGACTGTCACAAAGGATAACAGAGATGTAATAAAAAGGTCACGCAGGTGCTCCCACAGAATATGTTATCGAGTCCTGGCAGTGAAGGAATGTGAGTAGGCCTATTTAAATGAACAATGAAGATACAATAAAAGGGAAGCTGAATTACAGGCAGCAGGCAGGTTTGAACTGAAAGAGTAAACAGGATTTACTGTATTCAAGGAGTCTGAAAAATTACACTCATTAGCCATGTATCAAGTAAATCGATAATACCATTATGTGTTACAATGAGAATTAGCTTTAACAGCTGTTTCATACAACTCAGCAGGGACGCACAGCTAATTCAATTTTTACTGCTTTGTGTTCACACTAATATTCCTTCAAAATGGTATTATTTTTGGTTTGTCATTCATCTATTTCCTCTCTTTACTCAACACATCTAGGAAAATAAAATATAGCCCTCAAGAGGTGTAGTTGTAACATAAGGTTCATTGCTCCTGCACCTTGTGTCAAAACACTGAAGACCAAACCTTTGTCTTACACGTACTGCCACTAATGCCTTCATTAGCCAGTCAGCTTTCTATTCCACAATAGATCAATGCCAGCTCCCAATGATTCCTTGAAACAGGTCATCCATGAGGACTGCTGCAGTAAGGATCCTTCTGTCTACCTCTCTCCTTGATTTTCCTTTATCAGAGGCTTCCTGGATGGCTATTATTCTCAAGTGCAGCAGCTGCAGGCTTAATTGGGAGCCAGCGAATGAAAACGATTTGGTGTTTACACCTTTACTGTGCTGCATGGCCTAACTTAGTAAATAAAGGCACGAAGGAGGGAGAGATGAAAATGGGTGCTTTATTAAAAAGTATCCAATAAATACGGCTGATGTGGATAGAAAATTCATATCCTATGGAGAAAGCAGAATAAAATGTAAACAGTAAATTGTGGTAAGGCAATACAGGTAGGGCATTTAGAAACTTCAGTGTGCAGAGACTTGTGGCAGAAGTCTTACCTTTTATGGGAGAGAAATCAGGACAATATTCAACAGAGCATAACCAAAAGAGCCTATGATAACATGTCAACAATTTTCTACAGGATCATTTCCCTGGTAAAGGCATCATAAACTATTTAATTTATTTCCTAATTTTGCTTCTTTTACTCCATGAAGATATTTTTAGCAGAAAGTGATAGGCACACCAAGAATTTTTGTGTAGAAAAAACCTCAAACAGTTTCCAGAGAGAAAATGAGGAAACTAGAGAGACTGAGGGAGGAGAATCATCTATCATTTGTTGCATCACAACTCTTGCTCTTCTAAACTTTATCCTATATCTGACCATCTATTCCTCTAGACAGGTATACAATGTACTAAATCTTGAGATAAATGAGATTACTAAGTCTTATACAATAGTCATTGAAATTCACATCCTCAAGCCATTTATAGCATCCTAGTATATGTTGCAAATGAGACACACAGGCCAAACATGCAGCCCAGATGAAAAACATTGCTTCACAATGTATTTAGCCTATGACAATGGTAGTGAACCCTAGTGAGTTGCTTCTGTTCTAAAATTTGAAGTTCCCTTCATTTCTTGTTTGATTTTTATCTAAAATGCACTTTTATACCACTCTAACTAAATAATTGAAAAACCTGATATTTCCTTTTGACCCCAAGTGGAAGTCTGTAATGGATCAAAATGATCAGTGTTTTAAATTGACCATTAGAGTTTCTTTATTGAGTTTTTTATTTGTGTGAAATAACAAGTTGATTGAGGAAACTATTCCTGTATGAGAGCAAAGACAGGATAATAACTGCTGATGATTATTTGGTCATTACTGTGCATTGCAAAATAATCCTTTTTTCATCCTTTAAAAAATTAGTTAAATAATTACTTGTCATATGCTATACAGTGCACACAGGTTTTCTTTAGAACTCAGTTGCCCTCTCAATTTTTCACCTATACAATTATTCTTGGGGATCCAGGCAAACACCTGGATTCTCAAGTTGCCCCTTACAGATTCTTTGCACGTGATTATGTGTTTAAAGTTTGACTGAATAATAATAAAGTAGTTATTAGGAAGTATTGGGTAGTTAAAATATAGGACACATGTGCAGTTTTTAATGGGGTTTTTTGTTGTGGGTTTTGGTGTTTTCTTCCCCTGAGGAAATGCCTAACTGGATGGGGAGGCACTCGATTGCATGCTTGAACTGGTGATTGTTTCAATTGAAAACAAAGTTGCAGAAGGTCAGAACGGGTCACTTGTACGATATTGAGTGTTTCTAAATTGGCTGTGTTCTTGGTGGTTTGCTAAGAGGTGGGTTTAATGCTTGCCAGTCTTCCCCATGTAGAATGTTGCTGTAAGGGACACAACATCGAAATGTGTAAGAAACCGCCCTACCTAGGCAAGGACCAGAGTTTTTGTTTGTATTTTGTCTTCAACCTTCCCTGAAAAACATTGCTTGTTATCAGAAGACTGAGTAGATCATCAAATATAATTTATTTAGTTTTTGAGAACTGATGACATCAAGTGACAAGTTACATGTCACTTAACTGAGAGTACCTATTAAAGTTTTAAAAAATTTTTAAAAGTAGACAAAAATTGTAAGAAAGTAATTTTGAGGGGGGTCATGAAGCAAAAGCCTAGAAGCAGATGAACAGAAGGAAGGAAGAAGAAAGAAAATAACAAGATCAGAGTTTTCAGTATGCATTGTGAACAAATCCTTCTGCCACCTTGCCCTTCTACAGCCAAAGTGGCCTTTTGGGACCACGTCCTCCCACATACAGAGGGCAGGCTGTTATTTGACCAAGACAAAACAACAGAACCCCACAAGATGGTTACATGCAGATTCCTCTTCTGTCTGCATCACTCTCCAGTTTCATGCATTCATTCATCTGCAGCTGCCTTGTCTCATCTTCGAGGCTGCATCAAGGCTTCCTGCTGCCAGGCTGGGGCGAGACGTCTGGGCTCAGACATCCTGGAGGCAGAATGAAGGCACCCCTGAGTGATTGAAGGTAACAGATAGATGGACTAAGTGCTCATTAACAATACGTGTGCCTATGAAAAATCTGGTGCCCCAGGCCAACTGTCCATTTGGCCCACCCCCAGCATTTAACAGTTGCTCAAAAATATTTGTATTCCATTATAGTTAATTTTCCCCACATATTTACTGTAAAGGATTGCTATAATGAGTTCCAGCTTTTGAACTAGACTGACCTATCTTGTCAAATTCAGAGCCATGTCAGCAGAAGCTGGAGACTTGTGAAAACTATGTGTGAAGCCTGCTGCACATGATGTATTTCAATACAACTTTTTCTCTCCCCATGTACCCCAACCCATGTCTGATGAACTCAGGATATTCTGAGGAATGTGTGTGTGGTGAGCAGCAACAGAACATGAGGATGGCATGCTGATATACAAACCGTTGTTTTTCTATTAAAATATACCTTTTCTTACCTTCACCATGTGCACGTACAGGGCTACAGACATCAGTGTTTAATTTCTTCACCTATTCATCTCTCTTATAGCTTGTTTCTGGGGGAAAAAAATCAGCCTAAAAATGAACCATGCTATTGTCCTCTTTTTTTAAGATGTTATTTGCTGGAAAATCACTAACAATACACAAAAGACTGGGGGCTGGCTTGCCAGCTAGCAAAATTAATTGCATGGAATTATATGACTAAGATGCTAAGACTGCTACAGCTTCAGAAAATACAAGCAGTGATCAATTATGTGTGACTTTCCAAGCATTTTTATGGATCTGCACAGAATACATGAGTATAATTCTGTCAGACTTTCATCTCTCAAATCACTTTTTTTTCTCTCAGGCTCTGGGAATAGATTTTGTCATGTGTAAACTTAAGAAATTCATTGTAAAGGCATGTCCTTCAGACAGCATTTGTCTCATCCTACCTATTCTGGGCACTGGTGAGGAGCACTGGCCTTGTTGTCAGCTGCTCAGAGGGCTGTTCCCCTCCAGGTCTGGGTACATGGTCTCTGTAATACCAGTCCATGCATGGACTCTCTCACCCTCCCTGCAGGAGGAGACAGCATAAACCTTCCAGTTTTGTTTTCTGTGATTATGCTGGGAAAAGCAAGCTGAACAAGGGAGGGCTGTGATGTTTGAGGTATTTCTTACTTTGTGAAGATGCTCAGAGGCTTCAACAGCATTTTCTAGTGATCCTCACAGCCCTGTTTACTACACAGTCTGGCTTCCTGATGATGGAGAAACTGGGAGGACACTCCTCAACCAGGACATTTCTCCTGAAGCTTCAGGCAAATTTTTATTTGCTTGCACTCGGTATTAACAGACTGTAAGTCAATATTTACTGGAAAACAGTGCAGGGAGCAGAGGTTGACGTTCTTTTAATATTTCATCATATTCTAATTAGCATAAAGAAGCTGATGAAGCTCACAAGATGAAATTTTACTTCAGACACAGTTGCTTAATCTCTAAAAAATTCTGCTTGGGTCCATTTTATAGTAGAAGATGTCAATGCAGCGGGGAATACTACTAAACTTCTATTAAAGCTACAGTGATAGTTTTAATAACTTCCTCAGGATGTGACCCCTTGCTCCACAGGCAAGGGAACAGAGTTGCTCAAGTGCCTGCTTTCCAGGGTGAGCCTCTAAAGCCAGCAGGTTATTTCCATGTGTCTTAGCAGTCCAGGTCTCTTGTGAGCTGTTTGTGATGCCCTTGCAGCCTTAAAACCAGGGGTCTTTTTGTTCGAGAAATCATTCCTTAGGTAGCTTGAAGGCTGTTGTGCTGTAGTGTCACCCCAAGGCTGCATGGTACATCCAGCAGTGGCACTAAAGGAGTGCTGGGATCTGCAGCAGAGGGGCTGCTGTAATAGCATCCTAATGCTGGAAAGCTTGAAATAGCCCAGGCAGGTGTAGCTTCATTCTTTTACCCATGGCACCTGTAGGGAGGGGTCTCTGAACCAATTTAGCCCCAGAACCATGCACAGGTTTCATCTCAGAGGGGAATGTGGACAGTAGTGAAGGTCAGAACATGAGTTATCTGCAGTTATCTTACAGACTAAAGTTGTCCCAGGTCATCTGTGTGCTACCCAAGTGTTGAGCCAAAAAAAATCACAGAAATTTGGGTTTTTTTTAAAAAGAGGAAAGTTAAAAGTTCAAATTTAGAGCATTGACAGTGTTTCCAGGGATAGTGCCATATTTCTACATTTTCTCCTCTGTTCACAAGCCTTCATGTAAAATATTATCTGTGTTAGGTTTTATGATGGTACAAGCTTACTATAAATACTGTGTATAAGCAATTGCTAATTTCATTTCATCATTTCTTTATTTTGACCATTTTTTTCTGATTTGAGCCAAAATTATTTTATAAGAAACTTTAAAGATCTGTGAAAAAGATACCTTGATCCCAGGTTGACACTTTCAAGACCCTATAATATTGCATATAATAATAAATATTCAAATACTGTCTAGTATGAAGGTTTTTCTCCAGAAACTTTTTTTTGTGCATGACTAGCTGTTCTGAAGCTGATTTCTACCACTTTTTCAAAACAATTACACTTTTGTCTTGCTTATCTTTCCGTTTATTCTACTCCTATTTTTCTTATATGTACAATAAATGCTAACATCTGATGTTACATAAAAAATATGACAACTGTTTAAACAAAAAATCTGTGCATAGCAGTCAAACAACAAATTATAAAGCAGAAGAAAACATCATCTGGTACATATTTTATTGATGTAAAATAAAAAATAGCCAGAAAATACCTCAATCATCCCAGATGCACACACCCTGGAGGACACAACCCCTGACAGCCACCTCCTGCCTTGTCATGTCTCAGGACTGTACCCCCTTGGAAAAAAGCGTAATCTGGGCTGCTTATGGCTAGGTCAGCATTTGTGCCTTAGTGACAGCTGAGGCCAAGTGGGCAGAGTTGAGCACAGAATGAGCACAGTAACAATTTCCACTTCAGATGCAAAATGTGGGGAGTTTGGGGGAGTTTTTTTTCAGGTAAGTTAATTTTTTAAAATGTAAATATGTAATTATGTAGCGCTCCTTAACTTTGCAAATAGTCAGTTACTATGGGAATTCAGCATGCAAGTTTTTGTATTTTACCTCAGAACTCTCTCCACATATCCTGCTATCACAGGCCTTAGGCAACTAGAAGAAACAGAAAAGAAATTAAAGTAAATAATCAGAAGACTGTATGACATTAATTACATTAATTTTTATTTAAAATACACTTTGTAGATATTCCTTAGAGAGCTCTCCAGAGCATCTTGTCATATTGTGAGATCTTCTAAGCACTGGTAGATTTCTAATGACTGATAGAGAGTAGTATTGCTTTCCAAGTGATCAGTGTGGTTTCCTTTCATCTTTGAGTTTCTAGGAAAGAAACCCCTAATTTAAAATCTAATATCTTTCTTCTGTTCCTGTACACAGCAGATGGCACATGCAACTACATCCTACTTTCTAATTCCTATGTGACATTTATTATTCATCAGAAAGGAAGTTAAAAAATATTATCTTTGCAACTTCTGGTTTGACTGGTCATATAAATTAGACAAAATATTGCTTAAAAGAAATTATATTTGAAAGCACGAAAACTATTAAAAGTACAGCATAGGGGCCACCCAGTGGGGCAACAGCTGTCAAAGCATAGTTCAATGAAGAAATCACAGTTTGTGGAAACAAAGTTTTTTTACAATATTGACAAAACCAATATTTTTATATATTTTTATAATATATTTTTACATTCATCTACGGTATTTCTTCATATAGTAATAAGGAAATTGGAGAACGCTCAAGTACCATTGATCATATATTCAAAAATACCCAACTTTTCTTCTATTTCAGGTCCCAGGATCGTCTCATGTGGCTTTAGAGTAGTGCTCATTAATTCCTCTTTCCAAACTGCAGGCAGGATTTTAATTTTTATTTACAGGTATCATTATTTAAGGAAAATATTGTTATGCAATGAAATTCTGTATTTTTAAGAGTCTTGAACAGCAAAGCAAATCTCCCTGAGAAATAAAAAGAATTGCATGCTAATAGCTTAATTTTTCTTTAGACTGAAGTAATTCTAGTTTTGGGTCATGAAAGATACCTGAATGTTTTAGAAACAAAAATTCTTGATATTCCAAAGGACTTTTTTGTCTAGTAAATTACTTAAGTTTTCATTTTTTAAATTATGTTTAAAAGCAACTAGATCTTTAGCAGCTCGCAGGGTCAGTTGCAAGTTCACCGAACATTGACTTCCTTTTAGACATTATGCCCCTGACCTAGAGTTTTGTACACTTCCTAACCTGTTTCTGCTGCTAATAATGGGAAAACAAACAAAAAAAAACCCAAAACAAAAAAAAAAACAAACAACCAAACAAAAATATTGTAATTCAGATTTGTCTCCTGGTTTTCAAAAAAAAAAAAAAAAGTAGATTTAATTCAGAATTTGATATTTTTTCAGTTTTCTAGAGTAGTAAGGTGCTTTGGACTATGCCTTCTTGCCATGTCTGCTCAGCCTCTTGAATAGAAAAAGATCAGTTCCATGATAGTGTGTTTTTTAAATACCAAAATAAGTCACACTGTAAAACAGTCTTACAAAACACCTGCCCTAGGAAAAGGCAGAGTATTTCTTCTCAATCCATCCCATTGTTAATAAATTGCAGTCATCATAACTAAAAATATTTCCACGTGAGGTCTGTTTATCTCTATTCTAGAAGTTGCATGCATCCTGCTGCATGCAAATAAGCATCTAAAGGGGACCAGTGCATGACTTAGCAGATTCAACATTCTTGAATTCAGGGCATATATGTACCAGTTATTCTGGTTAGTACTCTTCCCTGTACTTTATTTCTCTGTGCAATCATAGATTCAAATTTCTTAATTATTGCTTTGATGTTGATAATTAAATTCCATTGGTTATAAAGTTAGATGTGTTTAGCAGAGGTTACTCCAATGTGGCATGTTAATCTGAATTACCTTGTAGAAAGTCACTTTGATAACAGCAAAAGAAGAATAGAAGAAAAGCTAAAATCTTCCTAATGCTTCCTAATTACATAACATCTACTTTTATACATTTTTCTTTCTTTTTAATTTTAAAAGGGTGCAGGTACTGATTATTTAATACCTTCAGTGATGCTTTTCAGTGGTCAACTTTTGAAGTGATCTGTATACCCAAGAATCCAGGGTCTTCAGGTCTTGGAATCATGCTATTCTCCAAGAGGCTATTTGCCTTGTTAATCCTAATAAAACTTTCTGCCAGAATATAATTCCTCAAAAGTAATCAGAGTAAAGGGATAAATTGTGAATAAGACATCTTATGACCTTGAAAGTTTTGATATAAATGTGTGGAATTCTGGGACAGCTTTCCAAAAGCGATGTCTCTGCACAAGTAAACTTGAAAGGTTTGGAGTTATCCTTATGAGTTTTTTGTCAAAAGTAGGAATTCAGCAATCAGGATGATCACATTGATAATTTGGATGCTACCCAGGTCTTCACCCACTCTATCTTCACAGCGAATGAAAGGACCACCTATTTTATTTAAGCTTACAAGACTTCTTAATTGTTGAAATTTGGATTAATTTTCATGAGGCTTGTGAATGCTGTAATTCAAAAATGCTGGAATACTTTTGAAATTGACAGCTATCTTAGTAATAGAGTGTTTGGAGATTTTTTAATTTTCAAAGTGTTAACCAGTAAGAACGCAGATTTTTGAACCTCAAACTTTAACAATATACACCTTATATATAGTCCTTTCAAAGTTTATGTAGTAATAACAAATTACCAATGTTTTTTTTACAAAAAACAGTATGTGTTTTCAATTTGAATAACTTGGATTTTTCTACCTCTGTTTCCTTCCAGTTCCTGGCTAGTTAGTGAAATAACTGAAATTTATTTTCTTCAATATTAAAAAGCTACTGACAGATGGATTAAGATGATCATACTCTCCAAAGCTCCTGAAAGTAATTTGCCTTTGAGAGATGGAAAATAAAACAGTAATTATTAGTCCAAGGATTTTGTAGGTTAATCTAATTAAAAATCCAGACTTCTTATGTCTTGGTTGGAGTCCTATCCGAGTAGCAAAGTAATTTATAGTTCATTTCACTGGATTTTTTTTTTTTTGCCATCTGCCTTTTAAAAAAAATGTAAAACGATTTCTATAGTACCTACAGCTTGCATCACACTTCCACTCTGCATCATATTTTTGCTACTACATCCAGATGGGCTGCTCATTTTCTAAGTAGTTAGTAATATTCTTCAGGCTTGATAATAGCAAGGGAAAAACATTTGTAGTTTATATTGCAATTTTTAAATAAATTCTTTTGGTTTATACAGATTGAGCTTGTCCCTTTCCCTCTTGATCTTTCTTCTTTTCCCCAGCTTTGCCTATATCACTTTCTAATGTGATACTTCAGATACTACTCTCATTCATTGTCTGATAGAAGTCTGGAGAGGCATTACTAGAATAATGCAATATTTCATGTTTTTATTTCCAGAAGATTAAAATTCTTAGTTTTATTGGTGTGTATGTACATTATTCTCTTATTAAATTTGATTGCTATATAATTTCAAGATTATTTAGCTTACTTCTGGTCAGCTGTGGTACTTCCAAAATATTCTCATCTCTTTGGTAACAACTGACCTCATATTAAATATTTTGAAAGGTTTTGGTTTTGAAAATTTAGGATTAAAAAGGATTTAGTCATTTTCTGTAAAGCCTACCCTATGATGGGTCAAATAAACCACTTTTAATTTGGTTCCATTTGTTTTGGACCATAGCTTTCATTAAAAAATATTCAGTAAATCTTTTGGTGAAGGAAATATTTCCATTGCATTTATGTTTGGATTTTTTTTCTCTCTCAGCTTGCCTATACATTTTCTACTAATCAGATTTCATTCTTATGATGGGCAGGAGGCTGTCTAAATGTTGTTCCTTTTTCCACTGATGATAGGCTGAGAATTGAACATGACAATAAAAATTCCTTCATCTGTTTCTGATGGCTTAAAAAGCTCCAATTGAACCAGGCTAAACAGAGCATAGGCAAAATATCTGCATTTGATTATATGAAATCTGTCTTTCCATTTCCTTTAGTATGATGCCATTCTTTGGTTTTAGTCCTATCCAAAGGAAAGGAAAAGCCTTGTTTAGCTTCTCCAAGGTAAATATTGCCACCAAGTAATAAATTAAGTTTTATTGCTTGAAAGATAGACAAAATCTAAATTTTTGATATTTCACAGCTATTGCAGAATGTTTCTTTATTTAAACAAAGCCTAGTCTTGCCAATGGACCCACTTTTTTCTGCAAATATTGGCATTCATTTCTGGGTAGCAGAGACCTACCAGTGGTTTATGGTCCTTTACATTTTACCCTTTGTTTTTCCCATTTAAATTTAATAGTAAAGTGCTTGAGCCACAGAGATCCTTAAAGATTCCCTTAGCCCCTAAATTCTTTGGCATGTAGGCATAAAAACATCAAGGCAAAATGGATATTATCATTCGAACGCAAATGACTTTCAGTTTACAGCTATTGTAAGTTCTCCTTCCCAGAAAGTATTCACTTTAGAAAACATGTGTTCAAAATTGGGTTTGGATTGTTTTATATGCTCTGTATTTCTAGAAAAACAGCTCTTTGAAAAATTTTAATTTAATTGAAAAAGGCTCTCTGAAGCACATGTACACTAAGTACCTTCTAAGTCTAATTGGAGTGCAATGGCTCAAAGCAATGTCCTTGTTGTGCTGGTGCAGTGCTCTGCAGCCACAGATCCAGATCTGCACTCACACAGATGGAGCTCTGAAGACAAAGCTGCCTTCCAAACCCATTGTTTTTTCCCCATAATAAATATTCACAGAGAGGAAAAATCTATTGAAATTAAATTAAATAGTTTCACAGGATTTTTTCTTTCTTTCCCAGTAATAATTTGGCCTTTTCGTTGAGGCTTTATTGTTCTCAAACATAATTCTGTATGATTCCCATGCAGATGAAACACTAACACAGATGATAATTTAAAACTCTCCTTATTATTCCTCATAAGAACTTCAATAAATCATTATAGTGTTATCATTATTCCAACTTGTTTTGACAAGGCTACAACCTTCATGTTTCAAAATGAGTTAGGCCTGAATTTATCTAAGCCCAGGGTACTTTATGTGTTCTGAAAATGTCATGAAATTTTCACTGCCATATATCTTCATAGTGCTAATTTACCGCCAGAACCATATGTTTCTAATCTTAGATTACAGCTGTATAAAACACTCAAAATTGTGTTCATTAAAAGTATGCCTGTGGTTAGGTCAGCCTATCTATATTTATTTTAGGTATGAGGTAGAGTTTTTTATTCTATTGCTAGTCATTTCGTAGGGACTGTGGGACACATAGGAATGGAACAGAGGAACTGAAAAGAAAAGCAAATGTGAGATATAAGATATTGGTTTTGTCCAAGAAAGGAAAGTTCATCCTTTTTTTCCATTTTTGAACAATTTTTATGGTTTTCTATAGATTAAACATTTGCTCAATCCCAAAATATATCTTCAATGTTGGCATGGAAAGAAAATGCCAAAGGTGGTGCTTCAAAGTGTGCATTGATTTTCATAAATATTCGGAGTTATAGTTTCGGTTCTTTTCAAGAAGTTGGAGAAAAATACTGTCAAGTACATGATAGCAAAAGAGTATCCAAAAGAAAAACATCTGGGAAAAAAGTGCATTTTGAACCTGTGAGCTTTTTGTTGTCAGTGCTACTCTCAAAATTGTGCATGAAGTAAAAAGATGCTTGCATATACAGTGTTATATGCAAGAACCTTATTTGGAGGGCATTCCAGTGCATTGTGTGTTACGAGAAATGCCATGCAGTAATGTTAATTTATTTTTGGTGTTGTTGTTTAAGTTAAATAGATACATAAAACTTACATGAGTTGTTGGCACGCAAGTTATTGTTTCCTGGGGACGGCAGCAAGTTACTGAAACCTTTTTGAAATGATGTCATGATTTTTTGTAATTGAATATGCATATTTTACATGTTGGAGGCTGAAACACACTTTTTTTGGCAGGCTCTTTCAACAGATGCACATGCTGGGGCCCTATTCTAGGAGGTCTTACAGCATACGTAAGTCAATATTTGTGCATAATTTATAAAACAGCAGTGGAACAAGGCTTTTCCATCAAATTTACATGATCATATTTCCCCCACTTTGTTTTTTGCTTAACAGGATGTTGAAGCCTCAAAGACATATAGAACAAAAAATTATAATGTAGGATGAGAAACTAAACATTATTAGCTAATTCTAGTAGAAATTGACTTTTTTTCTGAAGGAAAAGTACAAATGAAAAACAGAAACAAAAGGGAGTATTGAAAAACTTGCAATTAGTCTTTCAATCCATACTCTCAAGTCTCTGAATGTTTCTCTTTAATTAGCCTGTCTTTCAATTTCTTTCAGGTTTTGATGAAAGAGATAAGCATAGGCAAGGCTGTGCTGAACAGAAACCATTTTCGAAACATGTCTGAAGTGTTCATAATATTAGTTAGAATTGTCTGTGTATCTTGTAGTTTTTTATATTGCCTTTGTTCACTTCAGCCAAAAGAAAGGGAAGACATAATAAACATTCTGCAGAAAGTGAATTGCTGTGTCTCAAACGTGATAATATAGTGACTGAATCCTACCCACTAGTTTCTGCTACTGCCATATTGATTAGAAAACCATTGAAAAAAATCATATGCTTAATATATCATCATGATTTTCTATACAGAACAAAAATATATATTAAGGTAAACATTGATTGAATCTTTTGACTTATTGCCAAATTATCAATAATGAAAATATACCATAAAAAGTAAATAAAAAAGAATAAAGGTCTCAGAGGACAGTCATGTTTTGATTTATTGCCTATATTTTTATAAGACAAGAATAAGAGTAATATGCTGCTGGTCAGAGAATCAATATATATTATAATGAATATCATCTCTATCCAGTATTTCAGGTACATCCAATGAACACTTGGTACAGAATAGTTTACATATTCCTAAGTATCACGTTAAGATGTTTGGAACTATAATTGTAAAAGATAAACCTGAACAGTGATTGCTGTAATTAGAATGTGTTTTATTAATGACAAATTATACCAACAGAGTGTCTTATCAGAACCCGTCTGAAATATAAAAATCCAATAAACTCTCATAAGAATCCCACATTTTAATGCCTTTTAAAACATGTATTCTTCCATTAGGTCAGATTTAAAAGACAGGAATCAGACCAGTAAATTTTCTGGCACAGCTCAGTGAATGTGCACACTCACAGATTTTCCTGTGCTGTCTTCTTCTTCTGCCTACGATTTTTTTTCTTTTTATCTTTCTTTTCTTTTTTATTCCTTTTTTCCTTTTTCTTTTTTTGGCAAGTCTTCTCATCATAGGCAGAGATGATGTCCCATCAGTGATTTTTCTTTGTTACATCACCATACCACTGAGTATATGTTCCATCTCACACAATTTCCAGGTTTATGAGAAAAGTTTAATGAAGCTTCTAAAATGTTCTGGCTTATTTTGAACCATGATGACAGCATGTAATTGATTATTTACTATTTAGAAAAATAAATTCAGGGGGAAAAATTAAAATTCAATCCTAGTCTGCCATCAGATGCTCTCAGATGGCTTGAATTTATTTCCCATGAAGAAACAATGACAGAATCATGACCAAGTTCTGGAATTTCTCATTCCAGGAAGAATATTAATCAATATATTAGCTACAGATTTTTTGTTACAGAAATCTGAGAGATGGATTATAAATTTATTTCTGGAACAATAAAACTCTTACAGTAAGTGTCCTATATTTTATATCTTGCTACTTTTTTTTTGGAACCATGAAACACTAAAATATTTTCTTAAAAACTGAAAAAAGTCAGTATTTACAGATTCAGTAAATGTCTTTTTTAGATACTTTTTAGATTAACACAAAGTTTTGAATGAGGAAGTAGCTTTTCTTTGCCATGAAAATACAATAAATCTATTCATTACTGCTGCTACTGAGTAAAACTCTAAATATCAAACCATTTAGAGGTCAATGAAAACTATAACTGAACATAACCATTGAACTGAATCTAAAAATCTTTCCTGCAAACTTGAATGGATGTCCAGATCTTGTCACATGCAACCTAAGCCAATTGTTTAACTGCAAACTTAAGGAAAAAAAATCCTAAATTTCAACTTAGATATACTTTTAGTATGGGGATTAATTTATATAGTTCTAGCTTTAGTTTAGCCTTCATTTTATACATTGTAAAGGAAAAGAATCTGTAACAAAGATTTATTACTCCACAGATAACAAACGAACAACTATGACAGTATCCCAAGAAGTTCTTGCTATTGCATGCTGGTGAAAAGCTATCCTGGTAAAAAGCATGGGCTGCCAATGATAGTAACTGTTTTCAGTGGCAGTTTAGATCCAGACATGAATTTTCTAAAGAATATTAAATAATCAGCCATAAGTCTTTGAGATTTGCCTCCTCTAACAGAAACCAAAGTATTTTAACTTGAGGAAGTTACATGGAGTCTTTTGGCACTAGGTATTGCGCTGCTGTTACATTTTGCCTATAGGTGACTTGATGTATGCAATGTCCCCAGATTACACTGCAAAAATCTGTGAGTGTCAAGAATATAAACTAGCTGTTGTCACTAATTATAGCCACCAGACTTCATTGCCATTAGTCAAAAGACTTCATTACAGGAAAGATGTTTGGAGATGGTAGCTAACAAAATATCGTTTTTAATTAATCCTGTCTTGAAATAGTTGAAAGAATAACTGGGAAAATAGACCAAGAATTAACTACAGCTTTTGCATTCCTGGTAACTTTTACTAGCATTCTACTGCAGACATCACTTTTAACATCTTGCTTTCATAAATTTCAAATGAAAAGATAATGATGTCAAAGATATGGTGTTAGATCTGGCATCAAGAATATAGTTTACATATACAGTGATAAATTCCTTTATACAATAGAAAGAATTAGCTAAGAATTCAGTTTTATCAAGCGTATCACAGCACAGCTAGAATAATGAGTCTAAGGACAATTTCTCAGTATGCAGATGTGATTAAATTGGGTGGAACATCAAGTAATGAGGAGTAATAAACTAGGACTTGAATCACTGAAGAAATATGCCTGAGCTCATTTGTAGTAAATAGGTTTTGACAAAGACGGATGTGCTGCAAGGTGCTAAAATGAAAGAACCTCATCTGTGGGAATGAAATGGTGCAGAAGTCTTCACATTTCAGACAGATAATCCACACCTCTGCCAATACCCTATACAGTATACTTTCCATATAAACAGCACTTTGTGTGTAAATATTGTTCCAGAACAACAGTAACGTGACATGAAAAGACTGTGAAGCACCAAAATGAAGTAAAAAAAAAGAGAAGAAGAAAGACAAAAACCCCAGAAGTAAAAAGTATTTTAAATTCTGTTGAAACCTTCAAAGCTAGATTCAAAGACAGATTGAAGAGAAGAATCCTGCTTTAAATAGGAAGAGTCAATAAATGGAATACTCCATTCTTTTCAATGTTTAAACCCTTTTTAGTCATTGTAAAACTACTGAGTTCTGGTTTCTTTCTCAAGATGAAAAATTTGCCAGATGTTACCTTTGAAAATACAGCAGGTTTTCCCCTCATTTTCTCTTTTTTTCTGCATTTTCTTCGTTAAAAATTTTAGTCTCAATAGAAAGAGATTTTGGAAGTTTAATAAAAATAGGTGTTTCAAACTTTAGTTCCTTGTCTAAAACTTAAACCAAAGCACCCTAGAAAACTCATTGAAATAAACAGCCTGTACATACACACATGTACCACAATTTACTGGGTTTTGTGATTCTGTGTGCAATTGGTGACTGCTAGCCTGTATGCCCTTTTTATTCACTCTGGGCTCTTCAGTCACTCCAGAAGGCCTTTCTGTCCCTTTTTAATTACTCAGACTGTTTCTAACTGAAGTCTAATTCTCCCTCTTTATTTACTACAGTAACCACCCTTGACCTGAATCCAACCCCAATTTAACAATTAATTTTATCTTCAGAGTGAGCTATCTTAATCAGTTTCTCTCTCTCACCTCTTCAGCCTGATGTCTGAGCAATAACCACAAATGATATCTAATGTTACATCTGTGCCAAGGCATCCTTTTCCCATACAGTACACAGAGAGACAATCAGATTCAGAAAAGGAGAGCTCTCATTTTGTCACATTCAGTGTTTTCTGCATGGTTCTGAAACAGACATTCACATACCCAGAAACGAAATAACCAAGGGCAATATGCAATCTTAATCTGGTCAATATGCATAATCCCCAAAATTACTGAAATGTAATGTAAAGCAGGAAAATGACATTTGTTTTCACATTCTATGTTTAAATTCTTGATGCTTGAATGCATCTGCTGCTTATTACAGCTGTCAATATCTCTGTGCACTGAGAAAGCAAGTCTTAGTGCCTGTTGCAGCTGGTCATTGATGGAGCAGCAAAACCACTAACTGGATGTTTTTGAGATTTTTTATTTGCATCCATTCCTGGAAAAAGTCTGATGATATATTAAGATGAAATACAAGTATAAAAGAGCTGATCTTCATATCACCTGCTGACCATAAAATGAGTGAAATGTCTGACATAATAGAACTTATGCTCTCCTATTTCTTGTTCTTTCACTGCTGAATTAAAATGACAGTCTTTATGTTTCAGGTTGCCAAGTGGCTGCTGTATATGAAGTAATAGAGTGCTCACAAAGCCTGCCTGTCTCTGTGTCTTTCAAAATAACCTAATCTAAGAGGAGACTGATTTCTCTTTTGTCTCTGTCTCTGAAGTATATCACTTCCCAAGGGAGGAGGAAGAATCTGTACAATTTTCAAGATAAAAACCACAATGAAACATATTTTATGATCTTATAAATTCATTTTTATATAATCATTGAAATTAAAGTTTACTATGTTGTTGCTTATGCAAAGTATACAATTGATGTCTATTGGGTTTTACCTTTTTTTCTTTTATACATTCTCTGTATCCCTTACACATATATTTGAAGCTCTGTAGCTTATGATTGCATTTGTAGCTAGTTTTCCCAATAGTTTTCCATGCCCTTTCCTAGGCAGGAAGGAAAAATAAATTCCAGAGCTCCAAATCCCAGGAAGCACAAGGTCCCTATCCTATCTTGGTTCTCCCTGGGAGCCAAGGCTGAGAACAACACTTTGAGATCCATTCTCATGGACAAAGTACAGCCAGTGCTGAAGGGGGGGCTCCAGAGAAGGGGCTTGACCTAGGGGGAATTGCATCATCACTTGTCCTCCTCATTGGTGCCTTTTATCAATTATGCTAATTTCCTAAAACCTATATAAATGCATTCACACTATGTGGGTGGGCTTTTGTGGACATTATTCCATAACTGCCCCAGGAGCTCCAATAAAGATCCACTTTTATATTACCTACTATACAAAAATTATCTCAAGTCTCATTCCTAGGTTGATGAAGGCATCACAATCACCATATTTCATAGTACTGCAACACTCTTCAACATGTATTAAATTAAGTGTAATGTAATTTAATAAAGACAGGAAAACTTATTTGCACAGTAAAAACTCATTTGAGGTGAATATTATTAAATAGCCATGTAACTCACCACCCTCTTCATAGTATTAAAATATTTCTTTTGGATTTTTGGCATGTCTCAGGAGAACAAATACACTTCCAGAAAGTGTGAAGCAAATATGACCAATCACATTCTGCTGTGACTATTTATGCCCTTTTCATCCAGAAAAATTATAATTATTTCATTTCAGCAGGGATATTTTACTATCAGGCAAAAAAAAAATCTCCATTTTAGAATTAATATAAGGTTGAGCAAATAGGTCTTCAAAGAGACATGACCAAAAAAAAAAAAATTACCACAGCTATTTTAAGGCTGTGCTAATACTGGTACAGCTTTTGCCAAGTCTTTGTTTCCCTTTGTTTCTTTACCCAACATCTTTGCATCTCTTGGCTAATCTGATAAGAGCTAGACTGTTGAGATTGTCTTTTTGCTGTTTTACACATCTAGTTTGCTTATTTTATGTATAGACATATTTCCAACAGTAATTATCATTAGAAGCATTGATGTTTAACCACGTGTTGTGGTATTTTCAAATTTCTCAGTCTTTTCTAATAAGCAAATGTATACAGTCAGAAGGAGCAGAAGATTAAAATAATTGAAAATCATATTATTTGAGTCAGAAATAGTGCCAGTGACTCATTTTGTTGCCCTTACTTGTTTGTGTTTGGGGTTCAAATAAATTAGTGATGAGGGCAGCAGCCAAAGGAAGCCATAAGATCTCTTCATTAAGAATCTTTATTCCCCCTTCCTAATAAACAACATTTCAGAATTCTAAAATCGAAGAAATTAGGTCCAAAGAGTTCTATTATGAGCCATGAAATAACTGAAGTTGATAAAGAGACACTGATTTCTGTCAGCTAAAGATACACAACCAAGGAAGGTTCATTAGCTGCAGAAAAGAAAGGAAATGATACAACTGGCCAAACACTGGTTACCTGAGTGCAGCCCTCTGGCCATACTGTGCCCATGGTCACTGAAGATAATTCAGAAGTTGTTTATAAGCCTGAAGGTACCCATAGTGTTTAGTTAGAAAATTAAATGGATCTTCCCCAGCCATATCTTCATTTTCTGCCTCTAAGTTATCAGTTTTAAACCTCCAGATGAAAACACAGATGTGTCTTTGAGCACCAACAGCAGGATTTGCTGTGATCTTTGTTTGAACTTCATGGTTAGCCACCCACTTAACACCTGACTAAATGAACACATCACTAACTATTAGCTCTAAAGCTTCCCTGGGCAATTAATGAAACAATTATCAATTATCAATGTCAGTACCACAGACAAATTCTCCTTTCCTTAAAATGGTATATGAGGGGAAAAAAAGGGTTGAAAAATATAAGAACGGTGAGGAGAGGGAAAAACAAGTTGGTTTTAGAATTGTTTTCACTCAAAGACCAATCTTGCACCTGGGAGATGTTAGAAAATATCCATTGTGAGAGAATTCACATATTTGTGTTCGCTTTGGTTTGTTTTCATCTGCGGAAAAATAAATTGAATTTTCTCAGAGTAGATAACAGGATGTTGTGAAATACTTAAGAGGCTTTTCCATAGACTGAGCCTCCTTATAAAAGGGAAAAGGGAGGTAAGAGGGTTTGAAGATTGTAAAACACCAGCTGGTGAAAGATTGCATGTGCATCAGGCCCTTTGATATGTAATGCAGGGATCAGGCCCCACCACATTTGCCCCTGCTAACATGAGCTTTGCAGTTTATGTGTCTTTGCAGTGTTTTGGAATCGTCCAGCCAGAGATGTAATGGAATAAATCTACTCTCTGCACTTCAGCCATGGGTTGTTGTTTCCTTGGTGTTACTTGCATGTATTTGGTTCACACAGTATAAGAGTAGGATAAGATGTTCAAAAGGTTTTTTCAACAGAGATAATAGCTCACTGTGTTGGGGTTTTTTACTTGCCAATAGTAATCATCATCATCATCATCATCATCATCATCATCATTTCTATGCTAGTGCTATCAGATAAATTCAAATAAATTCTCTTTTCAGATGAGTGTGTCTTTCTGGACATTTGAGGTATATATTTGAGCAGTTCTGCTTTGGTATCTATACAGAAAAGAGTCCAGTCAAGTTGGTGTTTAATTTATTACTTCAATATGATATATAGTAAAATTTTATTCTGTATATATTATTTATTGACCTCTCTGTCACTGAAATACATATATCATTTCTTTAATGTTGATTGTTCACTTTTCCTTTATTTCAGGAACTCAAAATAATTTTCTATACTTCTCTTAATTGTTTTGAGATATTTTACTGTATACTTTTGCAATTTTATGCAAGTTTTGTGCAGTGAAGTATGAATGCTGATTTATCTGCAAGAGACACATGGAGGGAGAAGTCTCATCAGGTACTCAGGGAAGAAAGCACACTTTTCACAAATGAACTGTTAATTTCTTTCCCATTTCAGCACCCATGTACTCAGGGACATTGGAGCAGCTGCAGTGAGTATGATGGATGGTCCAAACTGGTTGCCATTGAACTCCTGCAATTTTAAAAGGTCACAGAGTGAAGAAAATGAAAAACCTCTGTTTTGGCAGAAACAAAGTTACCCTGTCATGGCAATCAAATCAACAAATAGCTTTATGCTCGTATCTCACACAAAATCCTAAAAACGTTTCTAAAAGACTTTTTAATCACCTTTATAAGCCTGTTTTCTCTTTAAATTTTAAGTGTTTGATTTTTTATAATTGTGCTTTCATTAATCATGTGTTCAAAATTTGTTCTCAATGTATTTGTATTTATATATCTCTTATTAATGTATCCCTCAACTATCCAGGTAGCACAAGTATTCCCACACAGTCAAAAGATTCATTGTTTGTGCCACTCTTTTTTCTCCATCAGTTCTGTACCTATGATTGTAGGAGAGATATTGAAATTAAGATTTTGATTTTTTTCAACTGTAGTTACAAGTAAATTCTTGGTTCTTTTCAGCACGAGTCTTTATTTTCTTTTAATTGTAAATCATATTTCTGGGCATGTGTTTAAAGAAAACAATACTTTCAGCTAGTATCTTATATGAATATTTCCTTATCATTACCTTTTTTTTTTCTTTTTTGATTATGTAGTCACAGAGCCATGAAGGAAATTATTTGCCTAACTCATGTTTAGGTCTGATTTGCTGATTAAAAAATTATCAGAATACAGACCCCGATGAATAAGATTCAGGTACATAAATACCCTTATGAGATTTCAGCTGTGACACAGAAATAACATCTCTGCATAAATTGTCCAGTTCATGTGGGATTCTAAGAACTTTCCAGTGAGAATATGTTACCTAGCAGGTGATGACTCAGAGGATCCAAGTTAGAGATCTGAAGTTACAAAGAATTAATTTTTCTCTTAGAGCCTAGTTACATCTTTGTTATTTTTCATCCTTAATGAGTTGAAGCCATTTCAAGGCTCTTTGTTCCCCATGTTCACACTGCCAGAACTTCTAAAGAATCCCAGATCTCCCACCTTTGATATAGGTAACATTACTTAGCAGATCCTTAATTCTTCCCCTTACTCACAATAGAGCTTTTCTCCTCTTGATCATTATAGGTTTGTTTTTTCCCAAGACCCTCAGAGTTAACTTTTCTTGAATAAGGGTGATGAGAACTTTACAAAGTATTAAATGAAGATTTACTATATCCATCTCATGGGTTTAGTTCTCATATTTAGTGGAAATCTTCTTACAGGTACATGATAGGATTTAATTTTCTATGGGTGAAAAAACAAATGTTTTGTTGTCATTATGCAGTCAACTAATGTCCCTTGATTTTTGAATTAAATGTAAATATCCAATATTTGTAATGAGTCTTGGATCAGTTCAATTCATAGGATTAGTATGTTGTGAAAAAATATTGCAATGTTCTAAATTTGGAGATGGTGACCTACCAACCTCAGTACTCTCCACACAGATTGTAAGACATGATACAGGCATAGCAATAAGTGAAGAGAACAGATACCAAAACCCCTGAAACTAGCTGTTCTTATCTCAGGAACTCTTGAGAGATACAAAATGAGACACAAATGCTACCAGCATTGTCTCCCATACTCTAGCTTGCCAGCTTGGTTGCACTAAATCAAGGGAATGTAGGGAAGAGACATTCATCAATGACCACTGCCATTCAGAATTAAACATTTGTAACATGCAAAACAAGGGGGACTGAGTTCCCTGAGTGGGCTTCAAAGTATTCAGTTTCCATGGCACCTCATCCCACCAGCACCCAAATTAATCCTTATGATTCAGTGGAAAATACTCAGCTCATACGAGTCCTTTCCTTCACAGGTGGTTATCCAAAAGATCAGTTAAGAGAGATTTGTTATTTAGTTCAAATGCTTTCAGATATACAAGAGAATGGTTTAGTACATGATAAATTATCATGTTTAGGCAAACTGTGATCATCAAATCACTATTAAATGCTTCTGATTTAGCTTTCTCCCAACAGCTTTGCTAATCTTAAGGTTTCTGCAATAAGTGCTCAAGAGGTTTTATAGGAAGTTGTATTTGCTTCCCTGCTCCCTGTCTTGTGCATTCCTTTTGGGACTGAGAGGAAATAGGATAACCTCATAAATAGTTTAATGTAGATGAGGAATTTACCTCTGACTTTTTGAGACTCAAGAGATGAGTAGATTTTATTACCGAGTTTTTGGATTTGTTGAAAGGTTTTGCTAGTAGCTAATTTTACCAGCACAAAATTAGGTATTCTTAGACTTCAGAAATTAATTTAATATGAAACTTTGCAAAAGAAACAATGTCTTCCTATTTCCAACCTTTTTTGCAACCAGATCTCTACAAACCTGTATTGACTTTCTGAAATAGAGTTTGTACCTGAAAGAGCCCAATTTTCCCAAGGTCAGATTGCTCTGTGAACTCAGATATGATTTATGCATGGTAACATAGATCAAAAGTGTGTCTGAAGAAGGACATAATTATATGAGACAAAATATGAAAAAATAATGAGGTCGTTTCCTATTCAGGTATCTATATACAGGTCTTAATCCTTTCCAGGGAAAGGAAGATCAAAAACTTGAGTGTCACAGGGTATTTCAGATCCAATTTTATATCTTCTCCTCCTTATTCTGAAACAAGACTTCAAAAACAAATAATTTAATTAATTGATTTTGGACTACACTGACCTTTTCTGTCTGAGAAATAATAGGATATAAAGTAAGCCATATAGACACAGTTAAATATAAAAATATAGTTATATGTCAGATGTAAATACAGACTGAAGAGGATATAGCATCTTGATGAGCACAATCCTGAATACAGTAATAATTGGTGAAATGTATGAAAATCTCAATCCTGTGTAACTATATAAGAGTAAATTAGTACATATCAAAGGATTTTGTTATTGAACTGAAAAATATACACTTTTTTTTCATGGCACTAAGGCAGTTCTTAAAATCTTTTGAAGTACAGTGTAACTTTGAGCATTAAGAAGCACACTAAACATTTAAAGAAGGAAAGTCAAAGTCAGATGCAATTTATAGTAAAGCAAACATAAGTTTCTAGTAAGAACAATTTGAATGATTCCCAAATCTTCATAAAAGAAGGTGAAATTATGTTATCCCACAGTGGATTTGCATAACAGAATTTAAAAACCTGAAATATTCCCTTACACCTGACTCAGTTACTAGCTTACTGCTCACTGTGTCCCCCCACCACACTGGGTTCTGTGTGTTTCCAGTTCCCAGATGGGCAGGGGATGCTCAGCCAGGGAAGCTGAGAATGTTGTACTGGTACACTCCATACTTGGGAATCACCACCATTTGAGCCCACACACCTCTGGAACCTTCCCCTACTTCCCAGCTTTATTCTCCAGCCTCAATCTTCACCTTCTACATCCTGTAATTTCTTTCCACCCTGCCCTCCCTTCTCCCTCTCTCCTTTTCCCCTAGTATTTTCCCCAAGCCCACGTCTCCCTTTTGGGAGTCTCTCTTCTGTGAACCACCTCCCCTTTCCAGGGCCTTACACTCACAGTTTTCACAGTCTACACAGTCTAGGTAAGGAAGAATAACACATGACCAACCATCTCCCTTAAATATTTTTTTTTCAATTCACAGGTTGAAAATGTGCCTTTTTGTAGTCCAGGTGTTATAAAAATGTAAAGCCAAACCATACCAGCTGCAGCTGCACTCCTTCCAAACACATACAGCCAATTGTCTTCTGCCTGGTAGTATTCACAATTTGAGCCACAGGTTTACCTACTTTCCTGCTGAAGTTGAACACCTAGTGCTATCCAAATTAGAAAAAAAAAGCTGGCAGGAACAATAATATTTTTTGTTGCAAACATCTGCTATTCAAACATAACTGAATATATGGCACACCTAGGATCTTGAGAGTTAGAGGATAAATTCATCACATTAGATAGTACAAAATATCTAGTCACAGAACATTAAACTCAAAAAGATGGCAAAGATTTCCTTACTTCACCCTCATGGAAAGAAGAGCTAAACCATATATTCTCTTGAACTTTATCCAGCATGTTTTCATATCCGTTGTCCACAATTATGAGATTTCCCTTACTTTTCCTGAAAGATTTTTGTAATCTAGTATCTTAAAATACAAATCTGACACTGATGAATTTAGGTTTTTTTTCACATAAGTACAGTTAGGGCTATTGAGAGCCGATGCCACACAATAATCCACTTCTTCAAGCTTGGTTGTTTTTGGCTGGTAAAATTTATGATATTGAAAACATAAAGGTTTTTTTTAAGCAGATGCTCATTGTGCAGTCAAGCACAGCACAGATGATTAGTGTTGTCCTTTACGGGCTAAGGACTACAGCAATCTGAAAAAATATAGCAGTGATCTAGTACACTGAAGAGACAAGAAACAATAGTGAAAATTTTGTGCCTAAGTCCTTCTCCAATGGACTGAAATCAAACACAAAGGCTGACACAAGAATTCTACCCCATCTGGTAAGTATTGTTAACTTTAAATATCAGAAATCTAATAAAATATTAATCAATATAAACTAATCACTGCAAATATTTCCCAAGACTTTGCAATACTTCTCAAGACTGAAATTCATAGCATTTTTCATTTTATCTCTTACTGGTATCATTTAACATTTTAACATCTAAAAATTAGTTATCCAGAAGGAGTCTCAGCACGCAATCTAAATACTGCACAATAAAAAAGGTAAGTGTCTACACACAGAAAAAAAAAGTAGCTGCAGAGGAATTAGTCTGAACTTTTTACCCAAACTTTCACACTTTGGAAATTCAAAGCAGCATCCACTTCCAGGAGTCTATATGTAGTAAAAAAGGAAATTACTTTTTTCACTGTATATATATGGATAAAGAAAGAAGGAGAACTTTCTTCCAGGCAGGCTTTTTCCTCTAGAGATGTAGACCTGTAATTTGTACTTCCCCAAAGCATTTCTTACTGATTAGACTATGAAAAGTAGGCTGAACCAAGACTGAGATCCTACCCACCCCATGAAAAATGTACAACTATAAAAATTAAAAAAAAACACAAGGGAGACTGTCTCTGTATCCTTCTCTAAAATACAGAGCTGTTAAAGGGAGGGTATCATGCGTGGCACTCTGCAGTGGTGTAGAATGGGGCAGGGGATCATGGCTTTAAACTCAAAGAGGGTGGATTTAGGTTAGGTATTAGGAAGAAATTCTTCCCTGTGAGGGTGGTAGACACTGGCACAGGTTGCCCAGGGAAGCTGTGGGTGTCCCATCCCTGCAAGTGTTCAAGTGCAGGATGGATGGGGTTTTGAGCAACCTGGCCTAGTGGAAAGAGAGAGTTTCTACCATAAAACATATGCATTTTTCATTCCAGTATTATTTTTTAAAACCACTGCACACATTTATCTAATTCTATTTACTTTTTTTTTTTTTCCCACATATTGCCCAATGTGTAAGGGAAAATAATTTGGATATTATAAACTTGGCAAGAAAGGGGGTTTGGTAACTTTCTAACAGTATGTCATGCGCTGTATAGATGAGCCATCTTTTGACACATAGTCTAAAATGTGTGCCATCTTTTAATTCCTTCTCCAATGACTTACACCATCTGCCGGGAGTTGTAAACACCACTTGGGATGAAAAAAATAGGAAGAATTCTGAAATCAAAGTATCAAAATATCACAATCATAATATCAATATTGAAAGAAACAGGAAATTTTACAAGAGATCAACATAATTTATTAGGAAAAGAGATATCCAGGTGATAAGCAGTAAACTAATTTAAGCAAAAATAAGATTTGATAAAGGAAAAGAAAATAATGAAAAATCTAGTCGAAGAATGAATGAAAAATCCAAATATGTGTTCATTTAGTATAAGAGCATTAAAATGGATGTGTTATCGAAAAGACTTATAGCAACTTATTTATTATGTATTTAAGACAGTTAAAAATAATATTGGAAATATTGGAATGGATTTACATGTAAAAAAAATAGGTTTTACTTGTTTTAAAAATATTTTAGTTCTTAAATCCAGGAAATTAATTTTAGAAAAATGTTCCCAGATCAACTTGAAACCTTTTAAGGAGTCATCATAATAAATAAACAAAGTTGACAGCCTGCATCTTAAACCTTTCTGGAATTTCAAAATACCTTGTATGTTTGTAAAACAAGAACATTTGGTAAGGGCCTTTTTTAAAATCAAATATATCTATGCAATTTCTGTGCCGCAGCAAATCACAGCTGGTTATATCATATTACAGTATGTGTTGATGTAACTGTAGCAATAATTAAATTAATTCATTGAACTTGTAGGACATATGGATTCTCCAGAAGGTTCAAATATTTTCTTTTTAAAAATTACTTATTTTTAAAGAAAATTCAGAACTTTTATAGAATGTTCAGACACAAAAGGAGTTTTTGTTCATATAGAATCTGGTCTAATGCATTTATTTCATGCTCACATTTCTCATTTCCTCTTAATCAATGGAATTAAGTACCATCTATTGTGCCTGCTACCCATGATGCCTGGCATTTATCAATTCACTACACACATTCAGCTTTAAAACTTGATCTGGAAGACATGAGCAGCAATTCCTCATGGAGTGCAGAGTCAAGAACCCTCAGAAATGTAACAGTAAGTGACAAATTAGATTGTTTAATTATAAACATGAGTTTAGGTTATTTGTAACTTCAATAAATCATGAAACGGTGTCTACACCAGGTAGAATTGTAATTCATCCTTTCAAGGAAGAGCCCTGACCTATAATTTGGCATTACTAGGCACATAATGGAAATATAAGATAAGGCTGAAGACAAAATACTCAGATGTTAATAAAAAGTCTTTTATTTCACTTTGCTAGGAGGATTTTTGATGACAATATTTAGGATATGCTGAACAGTTATACTAGTCCATACCATAGTATTATCATTGCTGTAAGGTATATAAAGCATACAGGTACTTGTTAAATAATTCTCAGAACCCTAAAGAGTGGAGGGCAAGATGACCATGAGATCTTTGGAAATGAAAATATGGGTTAGCTTCCTAGAACATGCTTTAGCTTGGTGTGATGAACGGAAGAGCAGTCACAAGGGTTTGGGAGCCAAATCTCATTTAATTTTCTGATCACTGCAAGTGTCTGGAGGTCAAATGTAATGCTGCATCTAATGATAATTGTTTTTATAAGCTTCCATATGATAAGTAGCTGAATAAAAATCTTTTTGTTTTGCATTATTCTCTATACAATGAGGATTTTTTTAACTTTTGTTTACATTACAAAAAAGTTTATATACAATTTATCACTTTCAAACATAGCATGAGGTAGACAAAGAGTGAGAGTGTACACAACTTCTTTTCATCTTTTTGGTTTGTCAACTAGAATGTCCATGAACCAAAACAAACCACTCTGGCCAGAATTTTCAAATTTTTTTCTCAAGACAGTCTACTAAAATAGTAGCTAAATTTTGACTTTTCATAAATATTCCAAAATTTGCAACTTTTCTCCCTGAAGTTTTAATGCTATTGCTTTCCTTTAGCTACATTTCAAACTGAAAAAGTTCTAGAAACTGAGCCTGCATTATATAGTAAGGATGGTCTCCCCCTCCAAAGAAGCAGGCCAAAATTCACAAGAGTGACATTCTTACACCAAATATTGGAAACCTGACCTTCATGTTATTAATTGTTTAAATGGTTAAAAAGCAGTTATCAGGCAGGGTAGAAAAATAATAAATGAACCAGTGTTGTAGAGTTAGTGCATCTTACAAGGCTAAGTAAAGGAGTGTTCTGTATCCATCACCAAATGACATTATAAATCTTTGTACCTTGCTAGGCAATGACATGAAAAATTAGACTGAGCAAGCCAGAGATGCACTATTTGTAAGCCTCAAAGGAAAGGTTAATGCAAGTTAAATATTGACATGTCAGCAATAAGGATTATAGCAATTATAAATTTGCACTAATGCCAGCTGCTGTTTAATTATTATGTGACACTGACAGGTCAGTTGGGAAGATTGACAGCTGAAGGCATTTGCCTTATAGGAATTATTCAAGATCTCTGGAATAGGCTCTGATCTCAGTTACACTAGTTCAATTCTACACACAAATCTCAGTCAGGAGAGTTAATTTATATTTCCAATGGCAAGAGCAGAATCTGCTGTGTCACATATTATATTCCTTTTACCTAGAGTCAGGAGAGTGAATAATTAGTTATTCTGTAAACACACTTCCCTCTTCTTTCCTTCAAGTCCCTCTTCTAAGAACTACACTAGAATGTTAGCAAATAGTGCTGGCTTCTGCCTGATAAAAGGGTGGGGAGGAAGTAAGGAATGTGCATTTCTACTCTAAATGGAAATGCTTTCATTTATCTTGGAATGCTATTCATAAATCTTGAGCTTTTGGGATGTGCCCAAAAAGAATTAATACATAGATTGAAGGAGAATTTCACTATATTATAAATTAAAGAAAAGAAAAAAAAAAAAAAAAACAGAAAACAAAAAAAAAAAACAAAAAAAAAAAAAAAAAAAAAAAAAAAACAGTAATTAATACAGAGTATTATTTCTGTAGTACAGGGAAAATAGTAGATTGAATTTCTCTGTTGAAATATAATAGGTCTGATGAAATTATTTATTTGGAAGCATTCATTCAATGACTGCCATTTTGCTGCACTTTGTTCACGCAGCAATCTTGACATCTAAAAGCACACTGAAATTATGGCAGTACATGCCTGCAAGTGATCAACACAAAGCCCATGAATCAATTAAATTCCATTTAAACATTTACAGACTGAATAAATGAATAGGATTTAACTTCTGGAGAGGTCTTATCTTAGTCTTCTGCACACTGGTGCATTTCTAAAAGACTCTTTAAAATAGAAAGTTGTGACAATCATATGTTTTCTCCCTGAAATTGCATGAAAAATAAACCAAACAAACAACTTAGTGATTTAAATGGGAGAAGATTAAAGTAATTATTGTCACTTTTGAACTTTCTAAATCATTCTTTTTCTATTTTCAGTATCTAAGTAAATCAGAAAACCCATCCCAAATCCACATAGAGTTCCTGATAAAGCTGCCATTTTTGACAGACCTTTCTGTGCTTTTGGGCAGTTATTAATCTGTTTACCTACAGCAAGTTATGTCTAATTTTGGATATTGGAAACATGTTGAAGTTCAATATCCTCTTAAATATTTCAGCTGTCTCAAACCATTAGAAGGAGCTGCTAGCTGAGTCTCAGCTGGTAAGTGGAATGGCATTTCAATTCTCAACAACCATTTCTGCTTCCAATCCCTCGATTAAAGTTATATAGAAAATTACAAGGGATTGGGTTGTTGTTTTTTGTCGTTTTTTTTTTTAATGGGACATTATAAATTTGATGGCAAATTATTGCTAGAGGCTTCTATATGCTTCCATGTTTCCTGTTTCTTACTCCCAGTCTTATGCATTCACTAGTGTCATGGAATCAAGGTTTTAACCTTCTATAGTGCTCACTGCATCTCTATTTGAATTCTAATCTTCAAGTTTAATACAAATGTTAAATTTAATTTCTGGTAAGATGAAACACATAATCTCAGTATTACATGATTAAATTGTAAAATATCTGAATTTAAGCAAGAATTGTTGGCATTCTTCTTTCTTCATTCAAAACTGGATCTTTCACTTAAAAGAAAAAAAATTAAAAGTAACCTCCAAGACATTTCAAATCCAAAAATATTTCATGTTGACATTTTACAATTACAAAATTAAACCCACAACAGCACGAGTACCTCTGAGCTTTAGATTTAGGCCAAACTTCTGGTTTAGCATCCCTGGAAGGCACTGCACATGGTTTTTATCATCAGAAAGCACGTTTACATCAAGCTGATAAAAGAAGATTGTTGTTCCCTACCCTGGACAAAAGCAGAATGAATGGTGACAGCCGATGGATTCTTTTCAAAAAACACACTCCTAATCCTAATGTAGACACATTCTGTAGTGTCAGTCGATTATGTTCTTCACAATAAATGAAGATATTAATTGAGGTTTCTCTATGGAATATACTGTGACAGCAATACCACCCTGCAGCAACTCCAGAGAAGACCAAGGAGGTCACTGAGTCAGGGTCTTTTAGCCGGACCCTTCTTGAGCTTTGTAGAAGAAATACGGGTGACCCTTCACTGCAACATTTAAACAGATCCTTTAAAGAGTTTTCAGTGATCAAAAACCAGGCTTTTGCATAGTCATGAAAGCTTCAGTGTTAGTAATTAGCCTAATTTTTGCAAGTATGTTGGTAGAATAAAGTCAGAGCCCTCTTCTATTAGATAAAAAAATAGATTAATGAGATGACTCTGCCAGTTCTTTTTCTCCCGCACCAAAATTAACAGTTTCATCATTGGACTTAAAACAAATATATTTGTAAGTGTTCTTTCAAATAAATGGAACAGACTTTATTTCGATCATATTTTCTGAATTTGAATATACAAATCCAATTTGTACAGAAAACTAAAGACATTTCTTGAGTTTGAAAAGTTCTAAGGGAATTTTGGGACACATCTCAAGGACACAAACTTTTAAAAGATTGACCAATCTCAATTATGTTGTTAATTCCTGAGTGTGCTCATATGAAAAAAGTCATAATGAGATCCAAGGGGTTTGGCAACTGAGTGTTTCAGCACCTGGCACTGTGCATGGTCTACATCACAAGCAGGCAGAAAAGTAGAACTCTGTGTTTTTTATATACTGTAGACGTTTGCCTCTGTATAGATATATATACATATATTTATATATAAGTATATATATTTTTATATATAACAGTAGCAGTAAGTGCCATTATGAACTTAAAAGGAAGAAATTTCACTTAAAAAATATGAACAAAACTGGTCACAGCAAAAAATTTTAGGCTTTTTTGATATAAAAGCCATTAATCTCAAGCAACCGCAAGCACATCTTCATTGTTCTTCCAATCTTCACTTGATTCCCGAAGTTCCAAATATTTTCTTGCTTATTTAAAGAGCATGTAGACCCTTTGTTTTTGGTAGTTATAAGAGTAACACCACTTTCCAAATCTACTTAAATGAATTGACCTAGAAAAAAACCAAAATTGTTGCTGTATTTGTGGTTTAGATGCCAAAACCAATTTTTCTTTCATAGAGGGATATAAAATTTTAGCTTTTAAAACCTACTAAAAAATTGGAATTTATTTATATATTTCAATAAACACAATGGGCTCCAGAAGGACTAGACATATTCCTTGAGATATTTTTTCCCTCTAGAAAAATATGCTTTACAGAAAGCTGGGATCTGCAAGACTGGTTCAGACTTATCATGTCTCTAATCATGCATGCTTTCTGAAATAGAGTCCAGCACCAGTTTGCCAATGTCACGTTACCTACCCCACTGCTATTTTCTTAAACAGATTGAATCTTCTCTTTTTCATTAAGACATCCCAATTCTGTGAGCTTCTGAGATGGTGTCTCAGAGTCAGGATGAGTAGAAACTCCCAGGAATCATTCCTGAATTGAGGCATTACACAGGTAATATGCACAGGAAATTCAAATAATCCACTCTATTGTGGATTAATTAGTATTGGTTTGGTTCTATTTGACATTAGGCTACCACATTACTAGTCACATGATACTCTAATATTTTCTTGTGGCTTTCTCTGGATTTTATTATTCATGAAATTATTTGTGAACTTCAAAGCTACATAGTGAATATTCACTGAATATTTACAAATATTTTAACATTGGACTTTTCATGGAGATTTGAAACTCTGTACTATCAATCAGTTGTGTCACAATTGACCATTTACCATCCAGTTTTTTAACTCTTTCAATTTGTGGGAGACTTCTGGGTAAAGGTTTGATCCAATAAATAATTATTACTTTAAAATAATGTTGAAAGAATTCCAATCACTTCTCAAACTTGTTAGATCATATATCCTAAAACTGGCATCCAGCTTCAGAAAAAAAAAATTGTTAAACACAAACTAATTAAACTGACTTGGGTTCAAATAAAGTGGAAAGAAAAAAGTTTTAAATCCCAGACAGCTTTTCAGCTTTAGAGTGAGGAAAAAAAAATATCCCCGAAAATCTTTTGTGGTATGTAATGAAGTTAGAAGATAATTCAACTTCTAAGCAATTTCCTTAAATTCTTTCAGTGTTTCCTCAGTCACACTTAAATATACAAAAAAAGGCCCTGAACAATTTTGTCTGACATTATTGTGCAGTTAGAATAATTGTTATGCACATGGCACTGAAATGATGAATAGAAGAGTTTTATTATAATTTACAACTTTGAACACAGCAGAGTTTAAGAATGTCAAAGATAAGAGCTGAGCCTGACAGGTAGCTGAAATCAATGAAAGGCAGAGGCAAATCATGAGGTGAAACAGCTTTCCAAGCTTTTCATGTCCCTTTGTGTGTGAAACTCACTCTCACACATATTATGGGTTTGCAAATTACACAACCCATAATATTTCTGAGATCACTGTAGAAAAATGGGTAATGAGAGGAAGAGAACAGACTGAACAAATTTTCACCTTTATTACATGACAAGAAGACTTTTTACAGAAGTCAGGGAAAGGATTCTGCATATTTTTCTGCTTTCTCTCTAGACAGATATGGCTAGAGAGAAAATATTTTTTAAAGTACATCATATTTTTTTAAATGGGTATTTTTTGCATTTATAAACATTATATTACTATTACTACTGTTTTCCCTGAGGGCAAGGATTACCAGAAAGTTATTCTTACCACAATGATACTTATTCAAAACCATCTTTCAGCATTCTTCCATTAGAGTTCCCACCAACACAGGGTGGTTGGTGATGCCTAAAGACTTTTAGCCTTTCATATATTTTTTCATATAATTGAAACTTTGTAGACTGTTAATACATCATTATACCTTCTAGTATGTTTTCTGCCCTCTTCCACAGTTTAAAAAATACTCATTAATAAGTTTTTGAAATTCTTTTTAGTGTTGCCATTAGTCTGTCAAGGACACTTTGTTTTGCACCATGTATCATGGACACAAGAAAATGTAGGGCTAAAAGATTGGGCTGGAGAGGGCTTCAATGGGGCAGATCCTGAGGGAAAGTTGCCTAAGCAACTGCCCTTCTGATTGGATAATATTTGATGGGTGTACTAATCAGATAACCTTATAAAATAATAGAAATATTGTATCATGTGTGCATATTGCCATACTGTGCACGTTGAAGGCTTTCAATAAAAGATTTGCTTCTATATTATCATTCTGAGACTGTTTGGAAAAGTTTTGTGTTTTATTCCGGGCAAGGGGGAGCAGGTATTGCCGCCACCCAGTTATTAAATGAGCATTTTTTCTTTTGTTCTCTCTTCATTCCTATCCATTGGCTTTCACTGATCACATACTGCGCTTGTGAAAAGAGTTTTATTCCATGAGCATCCAAACATCTGAATCACCAAAAGGTCTGGGTGGAGCATTTATTATCTGTTTGATATTTATTCTCCATTTATCCTTAATAAAATGGGATTCATGTCTATAATTCCTACATACTACCATAATTGTGATGATCACTGTTGAAATCTCCAAATAAACTAATAATAAAATGATATTTGTTAAACAATATATATTTCCCACAAATTTATGTTGGTAAGTATGGATTGTTCTCCTTTAAGTCCCCAATAGTGAAAGTGCATCCAACTTTTCATAATTAAAGATAAGTGCTCTAGGCTTATAAATATCTTGCTCCTCATACTTGTATTTCTGAGTATTGGTGCAATATAAACTATCCTTCAGTCTTCTGGATGTTTTTCTGCAGTCCCTGAGATTTATTACAAATCAACACTATCAACCCAGAGATGTCCTCCACCAGCTCTTTTCTGTGCAACTCTCCCAGCTTGATGATTTGAAATGTTTATCACCTCCAGATGTTACTTAACATCTTTTTTTGAGTTATAAATGGACGATATGTATCCACCTAAACAACAGACATATTAATTCTTTCCAAATGTAGAAGTGTTCCTAAACTCTTTGGCTTTCTTATTTTTCAAAACATCTTAATCTTTTCCTTGTAGTGAATGACCACTCTTTCCTAAGGCTTCTATTGCTCTAATGATCTTAATATATATTATTTTATAGATATTTTAGCACAGAAGATTTCATTATTAATATTCTGCACTTGAAAGATGTATTTTATTGGTTTGAAAATAATTCTGCTTTTAACATTTTTCTGTATTGAGTATACCTTTTCACTTTTGCTTTAATTTCCCTTCCATTGCATTATTAGGCAAGCAGCCAATTCGACCCATTTCTTATTTTCAGAATCATATTTTTCATTAAATAAACCTTATTAAGCATTCTTAATTTTATTTACATGGTCTTTCGTGTTATGACTCCTGACGTAATTCCTATGGAGAATTCATTTTCTGTCCTGATTAGACACTGGTAGGGCAGTAGATACTAACGGGTTAACATCTCTAAAGAGGAATAACACATTATTTAAATAAATTTAGAAGGGGAATGATTGACATGATGTATAAAGGAAAGTCACAGAGATGTGAAGGAAGGCAGTATCACCTGTCAATCTTGACAATTATAATTCCCTAGTCTAAGTCAAACCTCATATATTATTTGAATAAATTCTTTTCTGTATGGATATCTTAAACTTTTTCTGCCTAAGGCTAATGATTCAATAAGTGCTGGAACTGGTCCATCTCTAGCATTCTGATGCTGCTATTCCACACTAGGCTATAAACTTCTGAGTTTTACAGGATGGGGTGAAAAGCAACACATTATATGTGGCATAATTATCAAAATAAATATGGAGTGGCTGTAGTGGTTACATGCTCTCCAAACTGTTCAGAATTTAAAATGATCTGTTGCAGGGGGTCTGTATTTTGCTTTGATATTCTTAATCTATTTCCCTGATCCTTAAAAGCATGCAGAATGTATGCTGTTCCTAAAGACACGTGTGCATAATTATAAAGATCTGCTGAAGCACTTCTGCAAGATTTCCAATTTGTAAATTAATGACTCATTCCAGCAGATATTTCTGAGGATATTTAGTTTACAGTAAGCAAATAAACACACTAAGGCTAATGGGCCCCATTGCTAGCTCCATTCACGGTTTACATGTTGAAACATATGTAATGTAGTAATTTTTCATAAAGGAATTATTACTGCTAACAGTTTGCCTTTCTATTAGCCTTTCACACACAAGCATTTGTTAATAACTCCTTCCAAAATCTGACTGGCTAGGACATGCCTTTCAGACACATGCAGCCTCAAAAATGCACCAATTTGTCTTCTCTTGGCTAGAAGCATGACAAATGTACATGGGAATGAATTTGGAAATATGCAACAAAATGTACCTCAAAATTCAAAAGGCTGCAGGTGGTGAACATGAAAATTGAACACCTGAGCTGCAACCAGCACATCAATTCTTTCCATAGATTTTCAGAGTGCTGCCTTAGACTCATCTTCCTAAGAAAGTTGGAGGTGATATGACTGCCCAGAATGACAGAAATGACTGACAGCTCTGCTTATTAAGCAAAGTTCAGTGGTTTCTCCAATCAGGATGGAATCTTCTTCAGTCTGACTCAGGCGGGCAAAAATTCCCACAGAGTCTAAACCCCATTTCAAACCATTTTCTGCAAAATATGGGTTATGTGCAAAAATAAAGTTACAAAACATTGCAGGCATTGAAGAAGTAAAAAAAAATTAAATTAAATTTCTCTCTTTTTTTCCTAGAATCTGTTTAAGATGACTTAAAATACATTATTTTTACAGTGTCCAATCAGATCCGAATCAGATTTTACAATGGAAATATCACAATAGCAAAATAGGCAAATGTTATACATGGCTTGGTAGTCTACATCCCAGTTTTAAAGTCTCTAATAGCAGTTCATTCATGTTTTTAGAAAAATCAATCTGTCAACAGAGGAAACTGATTTTAAATTAATTCACTTAGTTTAAAAATAAGCATAAAGGGTGTAAAAAGTACCAAGACAAATTCAGATAAGTAATCCACTTCTGATCTTGGATATTAGCTGGGAGAAAAAAAAAAAAGAAAAAAAAAAAGGAAGTTAGTCATTCCTGCTAGCACCATTAACAATCTAAAATATTAATTTAGGCCTTCTTCATAGTGCAAATCCAAAGTCTGCGACGATTCTTAGTTTTTAAACAGATAATACATACAAATTAAGAAGCTGAAAAGTTCCCTATGGAATGTATAAATAAGCCTTTAATAACCTGTAAGCTAATAAATTATTAGAGTAATTTTCTCTGCTTTGAATGGGCTCTCCCTAAGGCTAGCAATGAAATGGTTTCTGAGGTTTTCTTTCCCAGATGCTCTCCCCCATAACAAGGCTCAGGAAAGGCTCAGGACCAGAAGCATGCCCGTGCACAAGCCAGGAACCTGCTGCCGGGTTCCCAGTTTGCACAGAGGATTTACAGTGCAGCCCCCAGTTCCTTGGCTGATGCCAATCAAGGCAGCCCTGCGGATGTTTGTGGAGGGTGGATCCTGTTACCACTGCCCAAGCACTGATAGTGATTTTTAGCAGTGGTCCCAGAGCTGAACTGTGTTTCAGGAATTCCAGATTTTCAGAGCAGCTTAGCATTTTAGTTTGAGAAGGAAAGTTTTGCCTCAAAATAACTTCTTTTCTAGTGAAAAATGCGTTGTTATTCTGAGATTTGTATTTTACGTGTTAGTAGAAAAACTTATTCAGTCCTTTTCACTTTTCTGCAAATGCACTTTGAGACTCCAAGTCAATCTTATTGTGCCAATCACCAGAGAGAACAACATCTTCTCTCGGTGACATGTCCACACCTCAGCTGAGGTGTCCACACCTCACATGGGTTAGTGTTACCTCGAGCCTGAGAAGGTGCTGAGAGGCAAAGATGAGAAACCCACTCCTCCAACTCCATCCACCACTAGCCAGTTGATCTGGAGGTGAAGGAGTCTATGTTTCCTCCATGAAATCCCTATCATCGTACACAATATGGGTTTTAAAATAAAAATAACACTCAAATCTTTCAGACAACTTTCTTTCTTGAATAGTGCGGCAACACAAAATAGTGCATTTAGCATATGAACAGATGTAAACGCACATTTAGAAATGTGCAGAGAAATGCAATTTTCACTGTAATATACCTGTTCATATGAAAAGTTATATATTTTAAATATGTCTGGATAATGCCTTATTGTTTTAATTTCAGATCTATTTTAGTATCTGTAACATAATCTTAGCCATTTCATTCAATTTTGAAAATGCTAGTGAGGACTTTTTAAGAGGATAGATAATACAATTTACTTTTAACAAAGTCAGAAGTTAAGAGATTATATATTTCATCAGTTTTTATAAGATAACTTTAATTTTCTTTGTAAAGCACCTTTTGACTAGGTACAATGTACATGGAAACTTCATTATCCTACAATGAAAACATTTTTCTTTTTATGGGAACGCAGTGGTTCTTCTATTTCCCCAATGGGATTTGAATTAGTTTAGCAAAATCTAGTTTACTCATAACAGCTGCAGCTTGCACCTGTGCAGTATTTCAGAAAATCATTAGGAATTGTATATTACTTTTTCATTGTTATGTTTTGGGGGACCCAAATGGGTAGAAAGTGGTTACAGAGACCTAATGAAAAAGAAACTAATGTAATATCAGTTTGAAAAGGTGTTTATTATTTTTGAGGTATGTAACTAAATGTACAAAAAAATCAAGTTTAAGGAACAAAATTGTGATATTTTCACACTATTTTCAAAACTGAAACAGCAGCCAAGCTGTAAAATGTCTGGTGCTCCTAATTCCTTTCAAAGTGAAGTTTCAACCTTTTTTGATAGCTTTTTTTTCTTTTTAAAATCGTTGACAAGTCTTCATTCCAGATTTTAAAGGTATGAACAAAGGTATGAGCGCCTGATGTGTGGTGAATCAGTCAGTGGGTGAATTAAATTCTCATCATGCCATGGATATCAGCCCTCGGGGAACCTGACAAGGGAGAGTTCTATGAGGAATTCAGAGCTTACTCTTGTCAGATGTTGATCTTCCCAACCCACACTGAAGTCATGGCGAGCTACAGGCACTCCCTGAACTCGGGGGAGGGCGTTGTTGGATCCAGCCCTGCTCTGGGACACCAGAGCTGCCTTGGCCAGAAAGCAGGGGGAGCACGTTGTGGTGAGTGGAAGGGCACAAGGAGCGCAGGATGGCACAAAGCCCCCCCAGACACATCTGCATTTTTCTCCTTTCTAATATGTTTTGCTAACTGACAATGTCAGGTGGCCCAGCCATGCCGTGGAAATCCAATCCTTTCCCTCAATTCTCAATATGCCTTTTGGTGACAAAAACATGAGAAAATGAACAAAATTTCTAATAGTATTCCTGTAACACCATTTGTAACATTTTAGCATTTACTCAAGATAGAAAATAATCATAAATAAAATGTATGTACTTCCATCCACTTCTTAAAGAAATCTGTGGCAAGCTGCCTTACAAATAAACATAAGAGCCTTCCAATTAAAAAAAAAGAAGAATAGAAAAAAAGAAAAGAAAAAGGGCAGAATGGTTCCCTATTAAATGCAGCTAGAGTAACAATCTTATTTTAGGTTTTCAAATGGCTACAAAGAAATCACTTAAAACATAAAAAGAATGAATGCTATTAAAGACTGTCACTAGGTTTGACAAGTTAATGAGGGTTAGATTATGAGAGTATTATTGTTTTAGCAGAGTATTATATTCCACTCAGATTCTCCTCCTGACTTCATAGACGAAACTTGCTCAGAAATCTGTGCCAACTATTACATTAGGTTAATGGGACCCTGACACACAAAACAAGGCAATATAGTGCTGTTGACCTACCACATGTGAAAGGATACTGTAACTACAAATTGAGAAGGGACACTAGATAGTTTTTATTTTGAAATGTGAGAATGAGGTAAAATGATTAGAAATGTCTAATACAATGAACACCAATTAATGAATTGTTATACTCCAGGAATATACATCGCTGTTCCTAAGTAAAATATGCTTCACCTCCTCTCTCCACTTCTAATTTTCTCTTATCTTTAAAAGAGGCAGAATAAGACCTATAAGACCTCACAGCTGAAAAAATCTCATAAGGACACTGTTTACACTAATACTTCCTTGAGGATCTGAAAATATGTACCTCTGGTTTTCTCTCTTACCTTTAAAGATAAATATAATACTTTTCAGCCCAGGCATGTAAAAAGCACTTCTACAACCTGCTAATTTCATTAAGGTCTGGACAAAACAACCACAATTACTTGAGCTTTTGTTTAAGACCACAGCTGTGGCATTGTTGCAATCTCATTTCATATAATCATTCCGTGGCTAATGCATTCCTCTTGAATGCAGTAATTTACATTGAAATGTCTTCAGCCTGACAGGGTTTACAGCCACAATCTGAATTCCAGGAACTGAAAATCTGAGCTGTCTAGTCCAAGCCCCACAGAATAGGCTTAGCAAGTAATTCAGAACTAGGTATGCAGAAGGTATGCAAGACATCTAGGGAAGTGGTACCACACACCAGAGGACAGCATTGCCAGCCATGCTCCTGTGGCAGGGATGGGCTGCCCTGGGCATGCAGATGAATTAAATGGGCAATTCACTAAATCAATTGCCATCTCAGCTCTCCTTCTGCAGCTGTGGTGGATTCAGTTCTCTCTTTAGTTATGCAATCCATGTCCCATCTAGCTCAGATTTTTAATCTCTTCTTGGACTTAGATTCAGCTGAAGAGTTTTTCATTCCAATGACTTTTGGTTATTTAGGAGGGGAAAAGATTATTAGAAAGTCAACCCCACTCCCACCACTCTCATTTCCCCCCCAAAAGAATATCTGCAGGATCTGTTTTTACACATCCTGTTTAGGATCTGCTAAGATCCAGAAACAGAGGATTACTCCCCTGCATTGTCATTATGCCATTTTTACAAAAGAAAAAGATGGCTTTAAGAGTTCTTTCTGTATTTGATCATGTTTCTGTTTTGATTGTCACCTGTGTCTGAGGTTATTGTTAGTGGGATGTTTGGGGGGTTTTTACTGGCTGCTTTTAGCCTCTGTCTTTCTATGCCTTTCCTATATGGGAATTTCTAATACAATTCATACCCGTCAATTTGGGCTTTATCTGATTTAACCCCTTAATCATTAACCGCTCACTCCTCTCTTTGGCACACAGCTTGCTTTTGCACCTGTCTTGACTTCTGCACCTATTTGAAAAGCTCAGCCCTACCCTCTTTTTGCCTGGTTACACTCCTTGTCTCTCCTTTCCCTCAGACACAAATGGACCTTTGTTCTCTTGTCATAGTTGAAATCAAGGGACTTAGCCAATTTCTGTAATCTTTAATCAATTACTTACAGGACAGTCACTTGATTAAGGAGTGTGAACTTAGGATCTATAATGTGCAACAGTACCCATGAAGCTTCTGTATTTCCAAAACAAAGGTTACACTATTCTTACTCCAGTTTCTTTTACAATCATTTTTTTACTGTGTTTTATTTCTTTTATTTCTTTATAAAAATGTATAAATATAAAATAGATTAGAGAGAGAAAAAGTGAGTTAGAATTGTAGAAAAAAAACTTTGGTGAGTATCATATAACTTTTTAGGCAAAGACAATTATTAATGGAAAAAAAATGGATGGAAGTATACTGAAAAAAGATTTATGAATGGAACTGTATGTGTGGCAAAATGAATTTCACCTGCATTTGTGGGAGAGTTTGGACTTTCAAGCTGTGTCTGGGCAAAGAGCCATTTTGAAAGGCTTTTAAATCATGTCAACAGAATGCAAATCAAGCAAAATGTGAAATACTGGCATACTAGGTACAGAAAATATTTAAGTTTCATGCAACATTCCATTTTATCACAACATTGTAATATTTTTCAGTTACCCATAGTATTTCAGATAGCATGTACTCATGAAAACACAAGTGCATGTGAACTTTTCCAATAAACTGTAGGGTGATGAGCTTTGCCTTGAAAGCAGCATTTGTTTAATCAGCCTACACTGACATTTTGTGAAAGACTCTTGTGCCACAGAATCCCCAGAGTGTGGTCTCTCTGGATTTTATTCTTGTTTGATCATTGCTCAAATGTGCCCCCCACCCCATTACTCCTTAAGCTATGCTCTGTGTTTTTTAACTGATGGTATTTAAGCTGACATAGCAGCTGAAATGACAGGCAAACAAAGGCACAGACACCCCTCTGCTCACAGCCAACCTCATCCTTGACAGTTGCCCTTGTCCTGCTAATTTTAACTGTCATGCCAATTGGACTTGAGAACCAAAGCGCAGACGAAATCAGTAATACAAAAATACAATTCATATTTTATGTCCACATTCCTGTTCACCAGGAGAAAAGGTAGAAAGAAATTCATGTTGCCCTGGCAGGTTTGAGGATATGGAGGTCATTTTGACTGTAGATGTATTCAAATGGAAATATCATTAATTTCAGTCTGTGGAATAAGCTGATCAGACTGCACAGAACAGATCAAGGTTTTGTGTAGTAGCAAATTATAACTGAACTCCTATCTCCATAGCAGCTTCTACAAACCTCTCTGATGACTGAAAAAATACATGTTTATTTGCATCTGATAAACAATGTAGCAACTGTTTCTTCACTACCTCTTTCTTCTGAAGTTTCCTGTATAGAATTTGAAAGCTAGTTTGGATATAATTTGTTTCTAATAATTCTTATGATTTTCCAGCAGTGCCTCTCAAAGGCATAATTTAGTCTGCAAATATTTATACTCATTTGTGTGTATTATATTCTTATATACATGTGTCTACTTAAAATTTGGTAACTCTTTTATTTCTTTTTATTTTCATATTTGCTGAAAGCCTGTAAACACAGTCTATTTTTTAACTAATTGTTCACTTTTATAAGAGTCATATAAATAAAACCCTGTGTTTCATGTAGGCAGATGAGTAATACAAGTACAATTTCTTTCTTGTTAAGCTTACTGTACTCAGGGAATTCAATAACTCTGTGCCATCTGACCTGAAAGTATCCCTTGAGATCCTCTTAAGAAACAGGAAAATAGCTATTGCCACAAGTTAAATTAGACAGGAAGTAAAAAACCCCAAAAAACATAAAAAGTAATCACATTTCTGTATATTTTGTTCTGTCTCAGTCACCAAATTCTTCTAATTATTCTGTTGAGTGAAATGGCATTTATTCATGACATGAACTCATGCAAAAAATAACCTGAATCATGTCATTGGGGACTTCCATAGGAAGTTTCCTGATTTTGCAGGAAGAATGAGAAAACCTCTTTTATCTTTTAGGCCTAAAAATTTTCACCAGGAATTAGAAAATGAGGATTTTTTTTTTAACATTTTATTGTAATAGAAAGACGAATGACCAGCTCTAATACATCTTCCTCTGTGTTGTACTCCAAATGGGTTTGCGTTTTTATGTGGTCCTTTGCTCCTCAATAAAATACACAAAAGAAACAAAACCAAGCCTTGGACAGTTCCCTCTCCATCTGTCCACAGAACTGTCATCTCAATCAGCGACTGACACATTCATGTGTTTCTGACAATCCAAGAAATAGGCAGAAAAGCAATTGCATGCACACTGAGTATAAGAGAGATTCAGGTCTCTTATATTTTGTACACTTAATGTACAAAATTGAGGCCAGGTAACTGAAGGATGAACATTTGCTATCCATTGTCACTTCTGCTGTTTCTACTATAGTAGCCAAAAAAGTCTACCTGTAACAAGTATTGAAGCACCTCAGTTTTAGTTCAAATCTGGGGTTTTCTTTCTTCTTTTTGTGTTTTTGCTCTACAGGAACCCATATCCTAGCATTTACTTCAATATCATTACAGTCATTTAATTCCCTTTCAGGTTTTTAAGTGGGAGGAGTCATTACAGCACTACTGAGGTAATTTGGAAGTATATGTTAAGTACTTAATAGAATCTAACAATCTATCATATCATGTCAATTGATAGTGTTAAACCACTAAAATATTGAGACATGAAAGCACTGGAATAATTCTTATACACAGCAGTCAGCTTTCAAACATTCACAGGCTCAAGGGAGAGAATTTTAAAGACAGACTTAAAACACCTGCAGGTTTTTGAAAATATGCTTGTTTTTTTTCTTTTTGCTCCATAAGCATCATCATTCAGTGATGTTACATGCTGAAGATTTCCATTAGCACAGACTACTTACTTTAATAACTTTGTAGGTGCATTGCCTATGTCAGAATAAATTCAAAAGGAAGTTCCATGATATGGAGCAGAATAGTTTTACTTGATAAGCACACATTTGGGGGGAGATAAGAAAGAAAAACTGAAGGAAAGAATGAGATGCTAACATTTAGGAGATCAGCTGTAGATTTAAGTTTTTCCATTGCATTTCTATGTAAACTTGGACATCTGTATGTCCAGTCCAACTGGCTCGGTAGAACTATGAATGTGAACTGAATGTATATTGTGGGCAAGATGTGCTTTACAAAAGGACATTATTTTGAAAATGGAGGACCACAGGATAAGTAAGGACTTTAAGATATGTTTCCATTGTCATGACTCACAGGCTGGACCCAGAGGACTACTGAGCCTCCTTTTTACACTTTAGACTGGCTGTGACCCATCTAGCTGTGCAGATTTCAATTCAGTTACCAGGCAAATCTGAGATCATAACTCTAAGCCAGTAAAGAATGGTTAACAAATGAGACAATTACTTTCAGTGACACTGGTCTGTCTTAATGTGAATTCTTGTAACTGACCATTAGTTCCTTTCCCTAAAGCAAGAGGGTAATCCAACCACAGTCCTGCCAGATGTTTGGGCTCGGAACATTCATTTCATGGACAGTGGCCCACTCCTCCAAGCCTGTTTCAGGGAGCCATTCATTATTTCCTTTTCTTTGAAAATAGCCTGGTGGAAGCAGATTTTGTACTACCCTTTGAGCTACCCTTTCCTAAGACAAAATTGTCACAAGCATCTGAATAGTGCAGAAATCCAAAGTCCCTATTACATAGTCTTTTAAAAACAAATCTGCAACAGCAAAGAGAGAAATATGAATTTAAAATTACTTGAACAAAAGCCGATATAACTTGCAATAAGAAACCACTAATTAAAAGGGATCATGAATCCATTCTTTTGATCTGCTTACCAGAATTACTTCAGACATGAATGTTTTAATTGTTGGAATCCTTCTGGCCAATTTTATTTCAGTAATAAAATATCAGACTGTTTTCTTACCATTATTTTTTTCATAAAAGCATTTTCAATCTGTCAAATAATTTTATGTGCATACATTTTATAATAGATGACTCAACACAGTCTAGCTTTTTAATAGGCTCATCCATGTACTAACAAGATTTTATCTACTCTGTAGCCCAATGTAACAGCTAAAAAAAGCAGGGAAGGTAGTACTAAGATTGATTTTAGCTGGGTAATACTCATAACCTTTCTAAAATAATTTTAATGCCGTTATTCGAAGGACTAATCTCCTTTTATTGTTTCTGCAGTCTCAAGTGTGCAAAATTTTTTTCATCACAAATGCTTCAAGCCATCAACTGCATGACTGTAAAGTACAATAATCAAATAGAGCAACGTTCAAATAAAACCCCTTTTGCTTGTTGTAAAATACTTGTTTAAAAAAATCAAACAATAAAACAGAGAAAGAACAGAGTAAAAACAGAATGAGATAAAACAGAATGAGACATTCAGGTGAAGAAGACCATAGAGCACCTTCCAGCATTTATTCTTTCAATAAAGAACTGAAGAGAACAGAGATGCTGGAAAAGATAGAATATCTTGAACACTTGAAATCTTCAGAAGGTGTTCAAAATATTCTACAAGATTAGCAAAACTGTGTGTTTATTCCTTTCCAGCGTTGCAGACCCAAGGAAAATGTATTTTAAACTGGAGGGCAGCAGTAAGAATTTAGATCACAAAGCCTGAAAATGCTGGGCTGTGTTACTCACCCTATTGAGAAAACTTCAATTTTTTCATAAAAAGCTCATTTTCTCAAATACCATAGACCATAGTCTCAACCATGTATTTTCAGAAACTCATTTTTCAATGTGTGTCTGTAAATTGTCTCAATTTTTCTGCCTGAAGAACTCTGAATTAAACCTCTGTTTTCCCAGATATAATGGTGATGCATCAATTTTATTTTTATTTGTTTGTATAAGCTTTACTATGCAAAGTGGTTTAAGTAAAATTAAACCCAGTAGAGTTGTGATTCTCACAAATAAAAGCTATTATACAAAGATTGCTCCTTTCAATACATATACAAAGGATTAAACTGAGGGTAATGACAGAAATGGATAAGAAACATACTTATTATGGGTTTGGTTCTGATATTTCAGTACATATTTTAACACAAATGCACAGATCTTCAGTCTCTAGGTGAGAGCAGATATCCAGAAATGGGCTGGCCTTGGCAGGCTGCCAGATACCCCCCCAGCTGCTCTCTCAGTCTCACTCCTCAAAAGGACAGGGGGAGAACACAAGGTGGAAAAGCAGGATAAAAACAGGATGAAGAGCTCACTCATCTATTACAATCACAAGTAAAACAGATTCAACGTGGTAAAAAATATTTTAATTTATTACTAATTAAAATAGATTTGGCAGTGGGAAACAAGAGAAAACATAAAATGTATTTCCCACACCCATTCTGTTACCAAGACTCCTGATTCCACCTCCCTTCCTGCCCCAAACAGCACAAGGAAGATGGGAATGAGAGGCCTCAGTTAGCCTGTAATTTTTTTCTTTCTACTTTTCCTTCTCCTCACTCTTTTTCCCTGCTCTGTCATGGGATACCTCCCAGGAGACACAGTTCCTCAGGAAATATCCTCCTGCTCTGGCATGGAGTCTTGGACTGCAGTGGGGAAACCTGCTCCATCATAGTCCTTTTGTGGGCTGCATCTCTCGCTCCTCTCCTCCTTCTTCTGACCTCTGCTCACACGGCTGTTCCTCACATCGTGTTCCTCACTCCTCACTGCCATGCAGTGTGTTCACTTTTCTTAAACATGTTGCCCCAGAGGCACCACTGGGCTGGCTGACGAGGCGAGCCGTGCCGTGTGATGGAGCAGTCGTAGCTGGTTGGAGCCAGCTGGAGCTGTCTGTGTCTCCTCACAGAGACCTCTGCAGCTCTCTGCTCTGGTTTCAGCACCTGGACATGACCTACAGCCAACACAAGCCAAGTATGGTCCCTCACCACTGCAATCACACAGCTTGCACAGCTTTGGACTCTAGCTTTTGGACAGCTTTTGGACACATGAGGAAGAAATAGAATCAAAGGACCATAGAACCTTGGGGTCTCTAGCTGGTAAGAGTGGCCCTGAGAAAAGTTAGAAAGGCTCTTTTCCCAGCCTGGCAGTCAAAGAAGGAATCAGAGCTCTTCTTTTCTTGCTCTCAAGTTGTTTTTTTTTGTATCTTATCTATAAAATTCTTTCTCCTGACTTGCCAAGGTCCACTCAGCAAGACAGTCAGAGACACCCTGCCTGCCCCAGGGGCAGTGTTATCTTTTTATACTAAAAACTACGTGTACAATATTTGCAATTACTTTCCAATACCTATCACCTATGTTAGACAGTGATCTTCTACTCTAAAAAAATCTAAAAGCACCAACATCACAGCAGAAGATGGAGGCCAAGAAGAGGGAGAAAGGCTGGACACACCCAGATCTCTCCATCTTGCCCCCTGAACCCCCATTCTAAAAACCCAAAAAAATCTATTTTTCACCCTCTGATAAATTCACTATCATTCTACTTAAACATTCGTACTTGTAATTCTTCATATAAGGTTAGTAATTGTTTTTTTCAAGGGCTAAATCAAAGGCACAAGGGTCTTGGGCTCTGTGCCAAGGTCTCTGAGCCCCCTGGTCAGGGGCTCGAGCCCTCCAGGGCAGCTAGAGGAATTTCCTGGGTTCCTACAGTATAGGTTAGAAAAGATCTGTAAGATTGAGTCCAGCCATTAACCTAGCACTGCCAAATCCACCACTAAACTATGTCCTTCAGTGCCACAGCTACATATTGTTATATACCTCCAGGGATGGTGTGACAGCGATTGACGAAAGAGGCGAGGACTCCATGGCTTGTACACATGAAGCGTTTACTGATTCTCAAAGCTGAGTTTATAGAGCTTTTCAGCAGTTACTAAAAATATCTTTAACATTAACTACATCTATAACATTAACAAAAACTATAACATTTATGTAACATTACTAAATTCAAAGCCTCGTACAGACTAGTGCAGGGATGTGTTATCTTACATAAGTTCTGCTTATCAAACACATCAAACCAAACACATGGCTAACTTCTGCATTCCTTCTTCAGGGTCCTGCTTTCTGGTACCAAGGTTTGCAGCCTACTAATGCTGACATAAACACTTCTGTCCTGAGCTGGACAGTGCCCCCAGGCTCAGCTTTCTAGCTGCATTCCTACATCAGCGGTACAACAGTTTCCCTGGGCAGCCTGTTCCAGTGCTTCACAACCCTTTTGCTGAGGAATTGTTTTCTAACATCCAATCTAAACCTCTCCTAGAGGCACCTGACACCGTTTCCTACTGTCCTGTTACAAGTGACCTGGGAGAAGAGGCTGATCCACACCTGGCCACAACCTCCTTTCGTGCAGCAGTTGAGTGAAAAGGCTCCTTGAGCCTCCTTTACTCCAGGCTCAACAACCCCAGGTCCCTCAGCTGTTCCTTATCAGATATGCTCCAGAGCCTTGGCCAGCTTCATTGGCCTCCTCTGGACATGCTTCAGCACCTCATAATAATAAGCATTATCTGTCCAAGATGGAGCCAACTAATAAAGAGATGCTGAAGTTCCGTTTCTCATCTGCTCTATTTCTAATTTAACAAGCACACAATCCACATCTGATTCATGTGGCAAGAACAATGTCCAAATGCCTTATCCCTCATCAGAGCTGGCAAAGGCTTTGGATGAAGAGCTGTGATCAGGTTATTCTTCAGATACATGTATTTTAATATAATACATTTTGAGGCTAAAACAAAATACCTAATCAGCAAAACCATGATTTACTAGTCTCTCTTTTGAAATTATTCTGAGCTTTATGAGGTAATATTTTTTAAGGAAGCCAAAAGAAAAAAAAATCACTCAATTTAACTAAAACAGAATGCAATTAGAGATGTAGCAAATGAAAAAGTACCTAAGCAGTAGGAACCATGATCTAATTAAGGCTTATAATTAAAAATAAATTGAGATTGAAAAGGGAAAAATACATCAGTATGCTTAATGTCAGAAGGAAATAGTTGTCAGATTAGTTAATATATTCTCAGGAGTAAACAAGCTACCAAGCAGCAAAGATAGAGTAAGATATGGATGATGCAGATTAATATTGTATTAAATGCAACTAAAGGCATAAAAGAGAGGAATACCCTGCAGCTGTATAATATCAAATATAGAAATTAATTAAAACCATGGAACATAATGAGTGGAAACAGGAAGTGAAAGAAAATAGCTCTGAAACTAGCAATGCAGGACAAAATCAGAAATTTCAGTCTAAGGATACAGGACACATTAACAAGGAAATTTCAGTGATGAATAGCAGTAGAAAATTAAAAGCTTTTTAAAAGATCTCTCATGCGCTGAATGATCAGCTTTGGTACCAAATTAAAACAATTGTCCTACTTTACTAATTTTATAATTAATGCTTAGATTCTGGGAATGCTAGTCTAGATTTTCACAATTTCAATTTAGCTTTAAATTTCACATGCTCTTATCTCTGTTTAACTCTGCCTTGAAGTTTGAATTATAAAACAATAAAAAATATTTAGAGAAAAATATGTCAGAAAGGCCATTTATCCATATACTGTATAGAGCTTGATTATGATCTTTTTAAAAAAAAATTTCCTTGTTTCTTGGAATAAGTATTCTCTTGATGATGCACAAATGTTGATGAATGCACAAATTTCACTGAAATTATTAGGTAGACCATCAGTGTTGGCCAGCTTTGGTCTTTTTAGACCCATGGAATCCAACTCTCTTATGCCACCCCACAGAATCATATTTCTTGCACAGCTAGCTGTGTTTATACTTTCTTGTTTATCAAGTAGACAACAAAGACCAATCCATCTAGTACACTAAGCATCAGAAAAACTGTGGACATATATAAAGATTATGTTTTAAAGTTATTGTAATGAAAGGAAAGACGGATCTGATTTCTTCATGGAAACTGTGTCAGAAAAACAACAAAGACCTACAAAGACATGATATAGTGGGAAGCAAATGTGGCTAATAGTAAATAAGTGTGTCTAAGACTTGGTCCTAAATGTGAATGTAGTTGTTCTGCAGAACTGTCCTGCAAGACAACAGATGAAACAATATTAAGTGGTCTTGCCTACGGGGTAGAATATAAAAAAAAAAAAAATAATGTGAATGCTTAAAATTTTTGTGAGTTTAATGGTGTTTAGTCTCTTATCCACTTGAGAAATATGTGCCCAAAAAAAATTGCACTCTTAGCAGTTCTCCTCTTCAATACTAAAATACCTTTTTCCTGGTAATTTATTCTACACATTCCAGATTATGGAGTGTGCAGCTCCAGCATGTCCTGTTTCTAGAACAAAAGAATATATTCAAGGAGTTTACTGAAAATGAAATTTTAATATAGCAAAAGATGGTATAACCAATAAGGAATCATGCAGAGGAGAGATCTGAGGAATGTAGAGGATGACAAGTGTGATGAAACTCAAGGAAGTGAAAAAAGCATTTGTTAAATGTTCATGTGAGGCAGATGAACTGATCCAAAAATGCAGTCCCTAAAATGTGCTAAATATTAATGGTTTTAACTTAAAATCTAGTAATTTATATGACTCCATAGTATATGCATGAAATTATAACTTTAGAACAAACCGATGTAATAACATAAATAGCTGGAAACTGTTCTTTCATATTTAGGAACAGTTAAGATTTGCAGTCAGATATTCCTAACATCTTCAGAAATACCATTCATCCAGGAGCATGTTTTCTTCCCCCTTTTATTCAGTATTTTTTTTTTTCTTAAAGGATATCTTCAAAGATCACAGTTTGTCATAAATCACTAGAAACAGGATTCAGACCTTCAGACACTAGACAAGACTTATTAGACTAATAAGCACCTCCATGAACCAAGACAAAAAAAATCAAACTAATTTAAATATATCTTAACCTGCTAGTAGTGAAAATTAGTTTGGGTCTTAATAAAAATAATAATAGCACTTTGAATATCAAAATGTAATTCAATTTTGTTTCAATTAAAACCAAGAACAGCAATTTTATGGAAGTGCTGGGTGAGAATTTCATTTTGCACTTCATTCTCTTATTTCTAACATACTTATTAAGTCTTTTAATAATAGTATCCATGTTTAAAAATTATCAGATATTTGTAACAAACATGAGAGGACTAATGGATATAAAGGATTCCATCCTAAGACAATGGCATATGCATAACATGTCCATCCATCATGGTGATTGATCAGGATGGCCTTGCCGCTAAGAAAACCTATGGATCTTTCTGGTAAACACTTAAATTTAGCTAATACAGAAAGACTTGCTCTTGTTCAAGTGTGTACAGCATGCTTATAGGGGTGGGAAGCAGCTGGGCTGCAGCAGATTACCTGTACATCCTAGTCCAGTCCTGCCCCTCTGGTGACGAAGTTTGGACAATTATTCTCACGAGGATGAAAAGTGTTTCTTTGCTTGATTAGCCTCCCTGGACTTTGTCTATTCTAAGGAGAAACGAAGTGCAGACAATTTTATTTAAAAAATAAATATTCTTCAGATGTACAGTGAAGGTAGAGTAAGAGTACACTCAGAACTAATTTACTTAACCGTTGGTTAGTGGACAATAATATCACATCAAAAGGAAAATCAAAGAATAAAACCAAATCACTAAATAGATACTTACCCTGGCAAACAGCATCTATGCTGACACAAAATCCCAGACTTTCTCACCTAAAATTGCCCTTTTTATTTATTTTATTTTTATTTTAAAAGGCATTGCAGATATTCAGGATGGGAAAAAACTACACTAGGTGACAAATATTATCCTGTCATACTGATATTTAAGTCATCATCCTGAATTATCTGTAACAAGACTAAACTTCTAGCTAATATATACTGAGTAGAACTTCAGAAAGTTGAAACAAACAGCAATAGTCAGGGTCGTCTTCTCTGAGTGGTATTTGGAGGTTTTCCAAGAACCTGAGGTCATGCCTGGGACTCTTTCTTAAGAGTGGTGCTGCTGTCAGTGTTTAACCTCTTATCTCTCATGAGTCTTAAGGAAATCAAGCTTAATCTAACAGTTTTCCTTTAAGTGGTATTAATTGCAGGTTTAAGTCATGACTTGGAAATTCTCTAGGGAGACATCTTCATAATCACAGAATTTAAGGCCAGGCAAGACCATGACAGTAATTTAACTTGACCACGTACATAGCCCAGGCCATTACTTTCACTTCATGAAGTCTCTGGTCAGCTTAGAGCATATGTATTTAATACATCTAACCTTGACTTAAAAATACAAGAAAATGCAAGCACATCTTTTAAAAGTTACATTTACTAAAATGCGCACTTTATCTCCACCTTGGGCTTTTTTCATCTTCCAGTTTCTCTCTCCTGACTCACTGTGCTTTTTCTTCATTGGTTTTTCTTCCTCTATGACAGAAATTTTGTCCTCCTGTAAATGCTGTCAACCATTCTTGTTATACAGAGTGCTGGCACTCTGGTACCTTTAAGGCAACATTACCTTTTTCACTCGTAAGAGCCTGCTTATGGTTACTTCTGTCCTTGCCAAAAGTTACCCCTTTTGCCCATGGTATGTTTGACTTTAGATCAAAATTTTAAGGAAAGTTCTGACTTTCTTGAAAAAAGACTGTAAAAAACTTAATGATGTTTCACTTGGTAAAAAGTCTGGCTTCTACACTGTAGGAGTTTGCTGGATTAGGGTGTATCACTTGATGAGGAAAGGGTCTGGGAGCTGAAAGGAAAGACTGATAACAAAGATGAATTATAGGATCACAAAATATTGGGATTGACAGGGGAGATCTCTGGAGATCCTCTATTCTAATCATCCTTCTTAACCAAGGTCATCTAGAGCAAGTTACTCAGCCCCAAGTCCAGCTGAGTTTTCAATATCTCCAAGGTAGGAATTGTTTCAGAAATGCTTGTTAACTGTACTCTCCTCGTTTTCTGAAACTCTGGCCCAAATGAAGAAATGCTCAATATTTTCCAGCCCAGTCAAAGATATTAAGAGTAGTATTTGAACATAAGATGTTATATGTGAATACCAACATCCTAAAAACATGCCACTGGACAACTTGAATCCTAATTTATATTTGGAGCTTCATTCATGTATTGAAAAGGTGATTGTATTATCCAACTCTGGTTTTACAGGGCTGTAAAATTCAAGTAACTTTGTCAAGTACTCATGCATTGTTGTGATGAGTTAAACAGAAGTAGCTGTTAGCCATTAATGGCCATCAATTAAACTTTGAGTACAGAATTTGAATAGTATGTGTAATAACCACATTGCAAAGCCACAATATGGATAAAGCAAAATTTTCCTGTGTATGTGAAGCAAGCACTACTTAGCCTGCACAATGAGTCAGACAATTCTGGGGGGAAGAAAATAGAACCTGTACAATTTAAACCATACTATGACTTTGTAGATGGGAACTGAACTAAATTAGCCCAGAATATGCTCTATATCAATATCTCTCATCAACCATTTTGGGGTAAAGGTTAGTTTTATGAATTTCTGGGATTTAATGTTAGACATCTTTAGAGAAGACAAAGATTTTCTTTAAGGATTTTCTGAAGCATTTCCAAATCTGCAAAAGCCTTTTGAAGTCTGAACACCAGAACTAGCTAAAACATTGGAGAAATATGACTATACTAAATCTATATTATTATCCTTTTATACAGGAGAAATTAAGGACTGCTTTAGTTTCTAAATTCTGTGGATTGCATGAACACACATGCTCTGACATTATATGCACTTTAATTTGTTCTGTTTAGAAATCATCCTTAATGCAAGTCCAAAGAAAGAAAAGCAAACACTGCATTAAATATATGGGGTGACTAAAGAGCATAATTAAAAGAACCTCTGAAATAACCTTCTTCTTTGTAATGCTTGGAATTGCTGTTTGGAATGCTGTAGACTGATTTTTTAAACTAAGTCAAATAAATACAGAAAGAATTTTAAGTGTAAAAGAGAGCTTCAGGAAATTCTTTTAAAAATACATTATTATTTTGAGAGTAGACATTCCAGAAGATATAAAACAAAATAGAAAGTTGGTGAGATCTGATGAGAGAAAGAAGTTTTGTTGGAGTGACAATGTGTCATCTCTTCCTGGTATCCCTAATGAATCCGAAAATTCTGTTTTGCAGACAGACTTGCATAAATGACATCTTCCCTTTCTCTGCATTAACCCTCCAGAACACTGTTTTTCATAAAACATCTTTGTTTCTCAAGCTTCTCTTTCTGCCTTCTTCAGTGATATCCTTAGGAAAAGGTGACGGAGGGTGCCAACATAGACGTGACTTTTACAACATGAAGTAGTTACTCACCAAGGATAATGTTTAATAACAGCAAAGAATCTCAGAATATTTTGAGGAGGTAAGAAGATTATAGAAAAGAATTTCCATTTTTATCTTTCTGCCACTTCTTTTCCAACCTCTTGTATCCTTTAGCATATTTTTACTCTTCTCACAAAAATTCTTTTTCTCACTTGACTCGCTGAATTGGTCAGAAAGTGACAGGGAACATTGATTGTTGAGAAATTGAGAAAACTCTATCTCATGTCACTTGACAACAAAGTGTAGTATAAAAGGTTTTGCATGCAGAAGGACCTAGATGGACCTATACCTATAGAGTGCATTGATCAGTCTAGAAAATAAAACTTTTCCAAGAAGGAGTTAATCACATGTATTGTGAACAGTGAAGACCTTTTGAGTCAACATTGGTAGTATGTGTATTAATTTATGAAATAGATTTCTTACATATTTATGTGAAAGTAGATAATTATTCAATTCATGAAAGAATAGATTCTCTTCTGCTTATAATAAATATGTTTTCTTTCAACACTGTAGAATTATCTCATTAAAATTCCCATAATACTATAAATGTTGGTACCTTTCTATTTTTCTCTGTTTTTTTTTTTAAATCAACACAAAATTCATAATACATGTGAATGATACATAGTCATACAGGCTAGTTTCCATTATCAGTAAAACACTAATGACTGAATCATTGCCCTTTTTAGATACTCCATGGAGAAAAATATTTTAGTGGTTATCTATTCTAGTGCCTAAATAGTAAAGAAATCTTATAATATCAAGATCTGTTTCCTAGATTTTCTAGGGCTTGGTCTAAAATCTATTCAGGCCAACAGAATTCATGTCAACTCAATAAAATGCAAGCCCCAGTGAAAAAAAAATAATAAAATACAAGTGTTCACTTGTATTTGACAATGCACCCAGGAACTGAATGAAAATATCCCACAGCCTGCAAACAGTAAGCTTGTAGGTAATAACATATTGTTGTACTTCAACACTAATATCTGAAGTATCTTCAAACAAAAAATAACTTTTTCTGAAATAATATTATTTGGTTTGCCCTCCACTTTTAAAAATATATTTTATCTACTCTACCTACTGAAAAAATGAATTTGATTAAAAACTATGCTAATTTATTCAAGTGACAAGTCTCTACTGCCAGGGGCAAATTTAAAAAAACGCTGTCAAGAGTGTTTATAAAAGTGACTAGTCTTCACAAGATTTCAGAATTCTCCAGATCAATTTTTTGGTACTTGAGAAAGCCTTCAAGGTGCAAAGGATATTTAGGATATTTGACTAATTCTTCTGTTGGGAACTACTTTTTTAACATCTGTATTTTGATACCTTCACCACATCTGAATATATCCATATATTTTGGGATGGTAATAAAATTATAAAAAAGAGATTCAAAACCCCTTTATTCAGTCATGCTCATTTTCCTGCGGGCCTACAGGATGTTTTCTACTGATGTATCTGGACTAGATTTAAATTATTCAAGAAATTGAGCTAATTGTCAGCCTAAATTTTTCCTTTGTATACCGTATCACAGCACTCTCAGTTGTGTCCCACTGCTCTACCCTAAACACTTCTTTTCATTTCTAATTCTTATGCTCTCCAGTATTCCTACATGATTGTTGGAGTCCCTCTCAAATAATCTTAGCAAAAACAAGAATGTGAAGTGTGTTCAGAGTGTTGCTTCTCATCATAAAAGCAATGAATGAAATCATAAAAAAATGGCTAAGGACAATTTTTCTTTCCATGAATTTTATATAGCTGTGTTATTTTAATCATGGACTGAGCAACAGGTTATGAAGATCACATTTCCTTCTCTCTTTTGTCTTGGAAACCTTAATGGGGGTCTAATAGCTGCCTTTATATATCTTTGAAGAGCTAATTTCAAAGACCCAGTCAGAACCTTCACGGTGGTGTCTGGCAGGAGCAGATAACAAGCTGAAACAAGAAGTTCTGACTTGGTATCAGTGAAAGCATTTTCCCCATAAGGGCAGTCCAGTAGGAAAGAAGATTTCTCAGAGTTGGTATCATCTTCACCCTTGAGATTTCTCATGACCCAGATGGATAAAGCCCTGAGCAATCATGTTTGATCCCATAATATCCCCTGCTTTGAGCTAGAGGTTGAACCAAAGCAACCTGACATCACTTCCAGTCACAGAATTATTATGCCATTCTACATGAAAGAGTGAGAAAATAACCTTTTCCCTTTTTCTAGGGAAAAAAGAAAAAGAGAAAAGCACAAAAATAAATAATTTTCTTCGTCAAAGTTCCTGGGGATGCTGTTGTCTTTTTATCATTTACATACACTTAAGAAGACATGAAAATAAACTTTCATTCCCTAAAATAACATTGTCTCATTATTAGCACCATTGTTGCATTATTATCATCACTGAATAACAGGTTTAGAACATATTTAGGCATTGAGGTAGAGTTTAGGCTTTTTCCTCATAATTAACAACAGTGAAGGTATCTTGGTAGGACTCTCTCAGAAAGTCATTTGTAGAAAATATAAGGATGCAGATAACATATACATCAGGATATGCAATGCAACTCTTCAAACCCTTGCTATTGATAAAACTTGTTTTAAGAATTGCAATGTTGAGCTATTAGGAACTCCACCTAAGTCATCATCATCCCTGAAATTTGTATCTAAAATATACAACATACATTCTTGGTTATTTGTTGGGCATTTTAATCACATCTGTCACTGTGCTTGATCAGCTGTTTAAACAATACTAATCACTACAGGAATTCAATGAATGGAATGTTATTCCTAGAAGGAATTGCTTTATTTCTTTCCAGTTAAGTTTCACTGCAATAAATATTTAAATTTATTTCAGTGATAAAAACATTAGAGAAGATTCATAACAACTTTAATAATTTAGGGAATTATTTTATATAAACATTCACCATTTTGCCAACAATGAATACAAATACAAATAAATTTATAACATATGCAATTACAGAGTTTAAGAGTATAAAATTGCTTATGAATGTAAAAAACAAAACCTCCTGTAGAGCCTTGTTTCTGGACACATAGACATTTCCATACTTTCTTCGATTACTTGACCATACAAACTCCATGTGCTTAGAAAGATCAAGCTGTTTTTTTCCCTTGTATTTAATGTTCAGTCACATACATGACAGCTGTCTGACTCATGGATAATGGGATGATACCCCTGCTAATACATCAGAAAGGAAAGAATGTCTGGGTCATAGGCAATGGACACTGAAAACTCATTTTTCATTAGATAAACATGACTCTGAATATACCTATGCAACATCCCCATGGATCAACTATTTTTAGTAAGGAAAAGATGCTACTCCTGCACATGTGTGTGTATATATATATATATATATATATATATATATATATGCATATATATGTACACCACTAAATTTAAACAATAGCTCTTCTGACAGCTCTTGGTTCAATAGTTTCCAAAAGGCCTTGTTTGTAATATGTATTAACAGATTTTCGTGAAAAAGAAATATGTAGAAAAATTCATCTGTCGTTACACCACTTACTTCCTTAACTCATTGGTAAACTGAAAGACTGAGAAACAGTCACACTGATTGATGGCTCATTCTAAAGCAGTGTTCCCCTGAGCGATCTACCATGGCACCCAAAGAGTGAATGCCTGGAATGTGCAAGAATTTTTACCAGTGCCATCCTCAGTTCAGTACTATGGCAATGGTTCTTTAGGGAACTGGTCACTGCAAGGTGCAAAGTGCTTCGTTTCTGCAATTTACATTCACTCAGAAGGGAATTGAGAAAGAACATTAAATCCTTGGAAGGCAAGTTCCCACTAAGGGATGTTGCAGATTGAGAGCTAATGCATGCATTAAATGTATTGTTTCTGAACCTTTTATAGATTTAAAGATAAATGCTTTTAGCTCTGAGCTGATGCCATTTGATTATCTCTAAGGAAAAGAAGAGACACTGTGATTATTTCATACTTATCACAACATGAATTCACTGAGGAAAAATTGTTGATGTGCTTTTTCAATTCTAAACTAAAAATATATTGCTAAAAAGAGATAAAAATTGTGCTTGCTGCAGTACATAATCTTTCCTATGTCTAACTCTTGTGCAAAGATTTATATGCTCTGATGATGCAATTACCCACTCTGAAGGATCTGCACAGACACGAGAAAATTTCCTTTGTTTTGCATTTCAGTTTGGACTTGAAACATAAATATGTCAAAGGCCAAGACTCTCTCCTACGAGCCCCTCTATCCCTCTCTCTCTAGTCTACTTGAAAGTGTCATAAGTCTATACAATAGATCTCATTTATTATGAATTTATGATTTGTTTCCATGAATACCTACAGGTCTAGTGCAAAAAATCCTTCATTGCTGAATTGCAATTTAATAAGTAACACTTAGAAGCTATTATAAAACATTACTGATTGGTCAGACACATGTAAATATTTAATCAGGAGTCAAGACTTCTTTACACTTGCACTTAAAAAGAACAGCTTCTTAAAGTAAGACAAGTAGAGATTTTGGAAAGTGCATGTTTTAAAATACCTCATAAGTGCTGCTAAGAAATATTTTTTCTTTAAAAGGATTTGCATACACATAGTTTCTTAAATATATAATATACAAATATTATTTGTGAAAAGAAAACAAAAGCCTAAATAATTTTAAATAATTCAGTTGAGGTTTAAACTATAAGGTTATTCATCTCTTTAAAAAAAATATAAAATAAGGCAACTATGAGTACACCAGACAGGACTTTGGTTATATTTCCCTAAGGAAAAGTCAGTGTGATCCTAGTGATAGTGTGCTGTCTCATGCTATCCAAACACTACTGTTAAGCCACATAAAGCTCAAGTCTCTTCAGGGACATGGACCTATAAAACTGAAGCAGCTGTTATAGTGTCATGGGCTGTGAAAGAGAAATCATCTCCCTAATTTACTTGCAGTAAAAGGGAATCAAAAATTTGCAACAGAAGGCAGGGAAATATAAATGATAAAATGTATGTTGAATAGAAAAACATAGGCTTTGTCAACAGCCTCTGATTCTGTTTAGTAACATTTGGTTTTGTTCTCAACTGAAGTGCTATATGAACCTCAGGACACTTCAGGCAGAAAGAACTTGCTGTAGTCTTTCAACACCTCTTTTTTTTATTATAGAATGTGAGTTAGAGTAGTTAGGTAGTATAAACAAGCTCTAAATCTCATTAATCTTGCTGCCCATTCTGTTCCCAGCTGTGAAGTCTGCAATATGGCAAACATATTTTGCACCTAGGCAGCCACCATTTGCTCAGAAAAAAGAGTGATGTCTAATTGCCCCAAACGGTAGCAAATACAATATTGCCTTTACCATCCAGCATCTAAAATTACTAAGAGTCATTCTTTCTTTCTTTTTTTTTCCACACATAATGAGGTCGGAGGAAAAAATGTAGGCTATATCAATTTCCCTGTTTCTAGAGATCAAGTATATTTCCAATTGATTTCTTTCAGCCTAAATTAGAGATTGGGCAAATGGAACCTCCCTCACAACTGTTCCAAATGTCAGCAAGGAGTTGTTGAACTAATGTATCTCCATGGCTATGACTGGAAAGGATCTGTGCTTCCCTTCACTTCTTTGAACGTGACAGTAATCATGTGAGAAGAATCATACTAACAGGATTTCAGCCCAAACTGGCAGTCACTTCATAGGAAACACTAATCTCCAGAGATTTCCCACCACTTAAGCCAAGAAACAGTGAGAAATATTTGCAAGCTTCCAGCTAACACGTGTGAGTCTAAATCTGCATCCTGGCCTGAGTAAGAGCACTGCTTCCCTGGCCAGTCTTCTGTATATGCTCATGCCATGGCTGTTTCATGGCACCAAGAAGATAATAAAGCAAAATAAAAAGGAATGGTAAAAATGTCATCAAAGTTTAAAATAACTACTATTAGCTTTCTTTGGCACTTCAGAACAAGTTTCTGAAATATAATGGAGAAGTGCTGTTGAATAAATAAGTAACAGTAGGTACTGCAATAATGAAAGAAAAAGAATGTAACAAATTGCAGAGTATGTGTGAAAACATTGTGTTTGCTTTATATGTACTTGTAGATTGGTGAATATTAACAATAAATTGCTTTTTAATTCTTCTTAGATAAAGTAATCTTAAAAATCAATGTCATCTGCAGTATGTGCAGTGATGTACAATTAGATAAATAATACACATTGTTATTGTCAAAAAGGAACTTAGAAATTATTGGATGGAGATATATGACTAAGAATCTTAATTAGAAACTGGTTTAGCTCCATGAAAATATAGAAAAATAAAAAGAAAATAATTCCTAAGAAATGTCTATCATTCCTCAGGCTGATATGTTCAAGGTAGCTGTCACAGGATTTTCCCAATCTTTCTTGCAATAAATACTGATCTGCAGCCTGTCAGGTCATAAGTACAGCCCTGCTCCTCTGCAACCCTTGAGCTTATTCTATTTGACTTGCTTGACTTGAATCAGATGGGTGAAAGGTTTTGTTTGCTTTAAAGAAACAACAAGAAAGAAAAGCACCCACAAGAAAGCAAAGGGCTGACTAAGAATTATGTGACCTAATTGAAGTGTCTTTGTTTTCCAAGACAGTTATAGTAAATCAAGCTTAAGTGTTGTTCAACTAACACCCAGCCTAGGTGTGATATAAAACCTTCTAGCACTGTTTATTGACATTCAATAGGTCAACATAAAAGATACTTTTCTCTGGAAGAGTATACATGAGAGGAATGGGGATAGAAAATTGAGCTATGCATATACTAAAACTAAACAGTTGTCAGAATAAAAAATTGGGTCATTTTCCTATGGCTTGTAAGAAGTGAATGCACAGACCTCACCACTCAAGAGTTCAGGTTGGTTTCATTAACAACAGGCAGCTTGATTAGGACAACATTCAGCTGTCACATTTGTTTGCTCTTCTACCAGGCAATTAAATAAATCCATATCAGTACTGTAGTGTCTATGTAGACCAAACTCTCTTGCTCCAGATTGGCATGTTTCTCATGCACAAAATAATAATTTTAATATGTAAAATTAGTTATATTAAATTAGGCATACAAAGACATTTGAACAAATTTCAGTAGTTAATAATTATCAGAATTAGATCATCCCACACTACAACTCTCTCTGCTCTGCAGTTAATAACATAGTTACAAGCAGGAGATGTGGGCTCATCTGTTTAGGATTAACTCATGGCATTGTTGCAAGAAGAGAAGCAGTTAAGCTGTGAGGAGAATATTTACATAAACTGCTGACTCTTTAATAATATAAAAGCAGTCGCCTTTGAGTTTGCTATGATGCTTTGTTTTTTTTCCCTTTAATTCCTTTCTGCCTTGCCGGTAAGATTACCTGGCTTGAAATTTCTTTGGAAAATAATATGAAACACGCAATGTAATCTATAATTTGGAACACAAGTATGACATAACTAAATAGTCATCCTAAAGAATTTAACCTTGCTTACCCTAACGGAATCTATTTTTCATCTGTATTTTATCTATTTCATCTGTAAATTCAGCAGCTATTATTATGCATGCTTTGTAGAAAAGTTCAATATGCATGTTCTAGCCAATATAAATAAAACAAATCAACTACATAAGCATCCCTTAGTTTTAGCTAAAGATAACATTAGGAGACATTCTAAGTCAACTATCTAAAACCCAAAAAAGTAACCAAAAGTAGTACCTTCTCTTAGTGCATGTTGCTGCAAGAATTATAATCTTCCAACAAGTTTTCCTACTCAAGGCTCACAGTTGCTCTAACATACATATCCACTCCATGATGTATCAGCTGTGTCTCCTTACAAATAAAACACACCAATTAAACTAAGGGGTTTCCCATTCTCTATTTCTAGTCCTCTCTTTAATTCTCAAATTCTATGCTAATTTTTTTTTCCACAGTCATTGCTGCTTTTTTATTTATGGTCATATCCAGTGAAATATTTAAAAGGAACAATACCTAATATTATATACCTTTCAATGGATCATTAAACACAATTTTCCTGATACCCCATACAGCATAGCTAAATATCTGGACTTTTGTAACAGGTAGGTAAATTTTAGATCTTCTCAGCATCCTGATTTACGGAGTGCTTTGAGTCATGCTTAGTCATGTAAAGTGTAAAGATGGCAAAAGCTACCAGATGAATGATGAAGGAGTGGGAGGACATGCTCCAGGTGCAGGAGCTGAGATTCCCCTGAAACCCGTGGTGCAGACCATGGGGAAGCAGCTGTGCCCCTGCAGCCCATGCAGGAACACAGGGATTCAGGGATCCACCTGCAGTCCTGTGGAGGAGCCTCAAGCTGGAGCAGCCGGATTTCTGAGACAGAGCTGTGAACTCCTGGGAAACCCGCGCTGGAGCAGGCTCCTGGCAAGGACCTGTGGAGAAAGCAGCCCATGCTGGAGCAGGTTTCCTGGCAGGACTTGTGACCCATGGGGGAGACCCAAGGTGCAGCAGGCTGTGCCTGTGGAAGAGTGAACCATGCTGCAGCAGTTCATGAAAACCTGTTGCCCATAGGATAGACTCACACTGGAGAAGTTCATGAAGAACTGTCTGCACCACTTGTGGGGAGGAGGTGGAGTTTGGGAAGGAGGGAATGGTGGAAGAAAGGGGGTGTTCTTTAATATTTATTTTAATTCCCATTATCCTTATTTTGTTAATAATAAATTCCCCATCTCAAGTCTGTTTTGCCTATGACAGCATTTGGTGATTGATCTGTCCTGGATCTTATTTCGCATAAACCTGTGCTCTATTTTCTTTTCCCTGTCCAGCTGTAGAAGGAAGTGATAGACAGTCTCTGGTAGGTGTCTGTCATCCAACCAGCATCAACCCACTGCGTCTTTAATGAAAGGATAAATCTTTTTCTTTAGAATACACTATTAGAAAAAGGAAGGGAGGAGAAGACAAACACTTTTCTATGCCAGGGGAAGGAAGCTCACATTCAGCTCCTCTTCCTGCCTGAGGAGTCCAGCGTTTCCTTACTCAGTCTCCTTTCCTAATGGAGAGACACTGAAATGCTGTCAGGCATGCTGTATTTAGGTACTTGCCACCAGTGTTTATTCTACGCAGAAGAATGTCCAGAAACCATTGGTTTATAAGTAGGCAATAATTCACAATTGATTTTATAAGTTCTTATTTACAGAACCAGATTAATTTTTTAGCTTGGAGCTTCAGCAACTATTCCCAGAAAAATTCTGTATTTTGCTTTTAGAAGTCATTGAATAAAAGTTGTGAATGTATCTCAAAATTCAAGATGGAGCGAAAATTCCTTCCTTCCTCAATAAGGAACTTAAATTGAAAGAAGTGCTTGAGTTTTGTGCTTCCACTGTCAAGCACAGGTATAGACACACATATGAAAGAAGTACTTGTGACTTAATAAGGGACAATGGCAGCTAAAAACATATAGAATATTGGGAGCGTGGGCAACATCAACATCAAGAGTCAGTGGAGCAGAGGCTTTCAGAATGGCAAGTTTAGTTTTAAGCATCACAGATGCCTGCATCTCTTCTTGGATCTGGTCCATAGTTTTGTTAAGGAAACTTGTAGAGGCTTGACTGTAGCTTTTATTTGAAGACAAATCCTGTGAGAGACCTCTAGTTCTTAACTAAGTTCTAACCTTTTCCTGTGTAAGCAAGCGTGCTTCATTCTTAAATGTATTTCTATTCATGCACTGTGTGAATCTCCTACTGCAGAGTATTAATGTCAACAAAAGGTTAATAAAAAAAAAGGTTTTGAGGCCTTTTTTTCATGCTCATCTGCTCCCACCTGAATTGTTTTATTACTGAAGCTGATGTTTTTCAATAGCACTTACAGCAGCAGTAGTGTTTAACTCTCACTTCTTATTGAAAAAGCCAATTCAAGAACTGAGTAATATTTGTTACTTATCTGTTCATTTTAAAATAAAAAGCAAAAGTTAAAAGCCAACGGGGTCATGGGTAAGTGCCACTGAAAGTCACAGCCAGCAAGGAGTTTGCAGAAAGGAAGAAGTCCTTCCCTTCCTTTTCTGTAGTCAGTCATGGTATTGCTATTCTGCAGTTTTTTCATTTCTTCCCATGCCCTTTAACCAGCTCTGTTGGTCTGTCTTGAAATGAAGTTCACTTCTCTTATTTTTAGATAAAAGGTAGGATGATCTAAGGTTTTTTCTTACACCAAAGAATTCTCCAATCTGGATTTTAAAACTCGTATTTCTACAAATCACCATGGCACTCATTTTTTAACTCCTTTCCCTCTTTAAGTTGTTTTGGTTTAGAAAATGAAATAAAAGATAACAATTCTATGGTAAAGTACTTTAATATCTATAAAGAGACAGATACAAATGTTATTTCTTCTTGGCATATACCAGTATTGCAGTCCATAGGGAAGACAGAAGACAAGCTTTGAGTTTGGAGCACTTGGGACTTATAGGTCATTAGAAAAAAACTGTAATCTATTTTATAATAAAGAAAATCAGCCAAATCTAAATTGTGTAAGATTAGCTCTGATAAAAATGCCTTCCCTCACTCTTAGTGTTAATGTTGACATAACTAAACATCACAAAGGATATTCATAAATGAAATAAATAATTTATAGAGTCGATAAGAAAAGAGAAAGACACATTCAAATACTAGGAGGAAAATACATACATTTCCCTTTCAGCACATCTGAATGCTTTAACAAAATGTTGTCCAAATGATTTTATGTAACAATAGGTAAATTTTCAACTGCTACATAAAAGATTTTTATCTGATCTTAATTTTTAGCTACTCCCCCAAGATCATCAATGAAAAATCTTTCTGACTGATAATTGCAGGAGATCCTAAATTTTAGATGCATTCAGGGCTTTTATAGACCACTAGTGCATTGGTGAATGCCAACTCACCATCTCCAGTGCATTATGTGGTATTATGTATGTCAAGAAAAGCTTATCTAGGAAAAAATTTAGGTCTATAATGGAATGGATGGACAAAATGAAATATAACTTCCGAACAGTCAGCTGATAACAATGAAATCTAGCTATTCAGTTAAGGCACTTTTCGTGACATAAGCCAGACCAAGATCCAGAAGGAATTACAATTTCACTTTCCCTCATTCCAGGAAAGTGAGTTAGCCAAATAAAATATAGTAAAGGTAGAACTGTACTGTGAAGTCTGGTTTCACTGAGGAAATGGTACAAGAACATATTTTCATTGTGCAATGGAAAAGGACATTACTTTTCCTATTTTTTTAAGATCTAAGAAATTTTCTAATAATCAAAAAGCACTTTCTACCTATCTGACCTGCATTTTATCCCTTTTTAACTACATCAGTGTTTGTCTTTATTCAGTTGTTTTTTCACATATTGAGTATTGAAACGCACAAACTCCTTAGTCCTGGCAAAACATGAAAATGGAATATTGATATTTTACTCACAATTCTTTTCAGATCATGTTACATGTGCTCACCATCCCTCGCTTTGATTGCAAAGTGCAGTTCTTTTTAAAAGAACCATGCTGTTTCCATTACACCTTTCTGCTTAACAAGGTTGCAAAGCATAATGTTACACTTTGTTACCCTCCTGACAGGTAGAACTGCCAAAAAGCCATTCTCTCTGCCTAAAGATGCATCAGTGTGTCAGTCTTCATCCTCAGTTGTTCCTCTTCCATTTACATTACAAAATAAAATTATATTTACAGAAGAGAAATTATTGTTCACATTGCAATTTAATTGCTTTCAAATTAACAAGTAATTTTTTAACAAGCTTTGAATCAAGATATCTGTCGTGCCCTCGTGGAAATCTTCCAGAATTGATTAAAGCAAGCTAAGGATTAAGCTGGTGATTTATTGACAAGAAGAATGTCACCTTTATCTACAAGCAGGGATGTTTGTCTCAGCTGAAGTGTTCCCAGTGTTTTTCACATCTTTTTTCCCACTACCTTTCATTTCTCCCATTCTGAAACATAAAAGAAAAGGGTATTCTTAAATCTGGGTATTATCTGGGGTAACCATAGGAATGGGAGCTGCATCTATCTGCAGGGTCACACATTTTCTTGGGCTGATCAAAACAAACTAAGACCCAATCAACAAAACAGCAAGAACCCAACCCAAGGGGAAAGGGCCTTTTTAATATTTTTTTCTCTTTTCCACAATGTGTGGCTCAAAAGCCAGATGTACCAAAAAAAGTTTAGTCCACCAGAAACCTGACACAGAAAAAGTTGATGCCATCTGGCTTCATTCAGCTAATGATTGTTATATTGGTTTATAAAGCTCTGGTGGACCATTGCTGCTGAAAGAGGCACTTTAATCATATGTGTTCCCACATCACTTAAAACACAGCAGTGGTGATTCATCAAAATGCAAATCAGTCAGGAAGGCTGCAATAACAGCATAAAGGAAAGTGATTTAAAGCTCCTATGAATCACAGCACTGGGTATCCTATGTGTGATATTTTTTTGCAATAATCTGTTTGACTGCACTTTGCACTAGGCTAGCTGATTTCCCATAGGCTGTGTTTCATGGAAATATCCAATATAACCTGCACTAAATAGAAAGCAGATATGAAGGGCATCTCAAGGAGAGTGAGGAGAACTTGCAAAAATCTGCCAGCTGAACAAACTGAATTTTGTTTATAATTAATAAAATTAAGAGTCCTCAGCTGATGACCATAGCTTATGTATTCTTTTAAATTTTTCTATAGTGATGGGTGAACGAATATCTCTGAACATGAAAACTTATTTAACTTTTGTTCTGTTCAAAAAAGTTCTTGCTACAATCAAGTAATTGAAAATATATACAGACAAAATTAAAAATGTCCTCCTTCCATTCACTTTTCATTCACAGATTTACTAGAAATCTGTATTTCATGGCTATTCTAAAGGGACCTTATTTATGCTGCTTTTTCTTAAGAACAGGTCTCAACTCATTATTTTGTTCAAAAATCTGGTCATTCCAAATGACCAGATCTGTACAGCAGGAACCAGCAGATGCTTCCAGTTTCCACAATGTCATACCCTAAAAATTAAATTCTAGTTTCAGCTATATAACTGTTGAGATGGTGAAGCAATGTCATTGACTTCACAGAATCTTCCTCAAAATAATACTGGTTCTACACTGCAGTGTAGTCTGGCATCAAAATTACACTTTGGTGAGTCTTTTTATTAATTTTATTTGAAATATCTGAAAAGTAAAGTATTGCATAGCTGATTTCTGAAATCCAGAGACCTTTTAGAGGGGTACCAGACAGTGCCTAGAAATAATATTAGCTCTGAGGCTTGCAATCAAGAGCTGCTCATGAACATAACATCCTAGTAGTGATAAAATATGACAGCAGGGAAGAAGGATTCCAAATGGTTTCACACTTCCTGTCTTAACTATTATGCTTTAGAAACAAGACCACAACAGTTTTTTCCTCAGAGGATGTCTAAAGCATTCAGTCAGGAAAAATCAGATGGACAAGCAGACTCTCACTCCAGGGAGCTGTAACAATGAATTACTTCTGAAATCTTTTGACAGATAAAAAAATGTAGGCTTGTGCTTTGTTTTAGACCACTGAGTCCTCTACACGGTTCATTTCTGTGGTGAAGGGTGTGAAGTGTTTGATCCTTGTTTGTAGATCCAAACTCTGCAGCAATGGCAATAGCCACCACCCACTGATGGTCCAAGCTAATTGTCCTTTTTCCACAGTGGTATTATCCACAATAATTCAGCCTTCAAAGGATGTACCCAAAACTTTAACAAATGCAGATTGTATTTGTCTAGTCTACTCCATGCAGAAGTCAGGTTTTTGTGTTTTGTGTGTTTTGTGTGTTTTGAGTTTTCTGAGGGCCATTTGTTCAGTAAGACTGAAAACAACAAAAAGAAAAGGGAAAAGAATCAAACAGGAAAGGGAGAGGAAAATGGAAAGTGGAAGGGAAAGGGAAAAAGCGAAAGGAAAATAAAATTCTTCTGATTGTTTCATAACTCTCTGACTAAAAAGGTTTAATTCTGCAAAGGATCTATGACATAAAAGAACCATCAACAATTATGATATTTTTAAAAAATTAAATATATTAAAAGACTTAGTCCCTCACTCTTTTGTACTTTCTATAATAAATATGCATTGAGTTTTTGTTCCTGTTTATACCATTGAGCATTCTGGTCTTTCTGACAATCAGGACTTTTTAATTTACTTAAACTGTTTGGAAATGGATAGTTTGTACTTTATGCAAATGCAGAGTAAAAAAATTACGCCTCAGGAAATAAAGTTTAAAGTACTTAATTTCAGGCATAGAAGCACAAGGCTATCCAAGCTTGCAAAGGAATAGCAAGCTATATTACAGTTTGCTTATTCAGTTGGACTTCAGGGCATCATTTCCCCTACAGATGTTGCCTACACTGCAACAAAAATGTGCCCAGTATGTCAGGGGTGTTTTATTCCTGCGTTGGACTGACAGTCCTGGTTGGAAACCTCTAAGGTGATGTCTGCTTGCCATGTCAGGGCCTGGACCACGTCCTATATCTCATATGTGTAAGACTGATCAAACTGCAGTCAAAAATAAGGAAAAGTGGTTTGAGGTAGGAAGGCAATGGAAGAGTGACCACAAGTGTGGGGTCAGCCCATTTTCTGGTCAGATACAATGTCCTTAATTTGACTTTTAATTCACATTTCTCAATAAAAGTAAAATGCTGGTACATACTACATTTCTCTGCTTCTATTCTCACCATTTTTAAGATCACTGATAAGGGTTAGCACCAAAGGTTTAGGGTGTGTGGAACTGAAGGGAAATTCCTTACTTTCTATCTACCTACTCAAAATATTTGAGTTCTTCCTGAACAATCATGACATGTGAGGACACACAAACCAAAAGCAAAATACCACAAGTCTTCATTTGGAGAGTTTAGCAACTATCAGCATCATTGTTGTCCTTATGTTTGCATGACTTAAGGGCACATTACTAAGTTACAGCTGCAGTGGAAGACATTGGAAAACTGAGAAATCTATGACTACGAAAGATGGAACTCTGGCAAAACATGGATTTATGGCACATAAAACCTTCAGTATTTGGCACAAAATGGCTTCAGATGGCACAAAAATACTTCAGAATTTTTAAGCCTTCCAAAGAATAAGCTATATTTTCTTTCTTTTTCTGTAGTTATGTATGTTTCTGCTTGAAACATTTCCCATGTGTCTCCTGAAAAAAAGACATTATATAGTGATTTAAATTTAGTCATGCAACTAGATCCAAAAAGACTTGTAAATCTTCCCAAATACAAGTACTTTCATAATTTTTTTTACCAACACAGTAAAAAAAAAAAGGGTTTTTTTCCATTTATGGATTTTTTAAAAAAAAAATTTGAGTCAGACAGACACTTCAGCAAAGACAAGAAATATGTGACAATTAGTGAGCTAATACACTATACTTTTAATTTGCTAATTAAAACTATAGCAATGCAATAATTAAATTAAGGTCTCTACTAAAATTGAATCAATATACCAATAGATTAAGTAATAAAATTAATAGCAAGTAATCAAATCAAATTAACGGATTGACACCACAGTGAATTATTATATATTGGTATTTTCTGTGAAGACTTCAAGGAGAAAATTCCTCCTTAGTGAAAATCAGATTGGTTTTTTTTTCCCAGAAAAGCTGAGAAAAAAGATTGTGACTTCTAGGAATTTTTGCCAAGAATTTTTCCTCAAACTCTAGGCTGAGGTAAGAGCTGTTAGAACAACAATCAAAAAAAACCACTCTTTTATCAGGCGTATAATGACAAACCAGACATATTCTTTTCCATACTTGCATTGTTAAGGGCAATTATCACACTGCTTTCAGCATCTTAAAAATATCCTAGACTTTTTAATGTAAAAGAATTGGAGAATCAATATGAGCTCATAATTCATACTAATGTCTGTTGATAAAACATAAGCTGCTTTTACATTTATCAGAATTCTACTCAGAATCAAGCAATTTTCCCAGCTGTACTCAAATTTCTGCTTAATACTTCACATGATTAAGCACCTTAGTTGTATCTTTCGTTAATTCCAAGCAAGTAATCCCAGGAGAACCAGTTTGTTCTAAAAACCCAGTTGTTCAGTTTTCTAATTCAGAGACATTGTTTGTTTCAGATGTCTTCCTCTGCAGTAGTTATTTTCTTCAGTCAAATCGAGGGATGAGAAGCCCTGCTGCTCTTGCTGCCTGAAGGTCAAAGGGTTGTGTGGGAGAGAATTCACCGTGCAAGAAACAACCCAGCTTTACCTGGGTGACAGCAATTATGCAGAATAACAAAAGGAGAAGTTAAGTTACAAGATGAGAACTCTAATACATTCTCCCCAGGGTCTGCCACTCACTCAGCCATGAGAAAAACAATGCCAGACTTCATTTCAGCAGTTATGTCTCTATATCGCTGAGAGAGCAAAGCCTATATGATACACACAGCATACTTTGTTGCTTTACTTCCCGGGTGTCTGCTCCTCAGGTTGCCTCCTCTTAGGCTGTCATTCCTTGGAAGAATCAATTTTTAATTTAAGTGTCCCCATGAATAGATAGTGAAGTCATAACTTTCTTCAAAAGGCCAAACCTGGGCGCACCTTTAACCTGCAGTGAAAGAGAAATGTGGGAAAACGTATGGAGCAACATTCACAGTATATTAACATCCAGATCAAGACATAGAAATGTTACTGGGGAGAGGACTGTGGAGGGCATGGACTCTTCAACCCTCACAATAGGAGAGGTGCAGCAGGGGGGACAACACATTGTCTTGATTTGGGCAGGCACTTGAGGAGGAAATACTTGGAAGAGGTACTCACCCACACACATTCCCCACAGCCATTCCCATTAAGTCCTGAATCTAACTGAAAAGTGAACCACAAATGAAAAATAAATGTACCTCCCGTGTACATAAAAACATCTCCAGTGTTTCATGTATGAAAGATATCCAAGGGTGGAGCTTATTTATTTTCTTAGGTTGTTGTTTGCATTTTTTTATTACACTCAGGCATTTAAAAAATAGGTAATTTTTGCCACTTATCTCAAGTTGCAATTCCCTCCCTGACCCTGAGTATATTTTAATCGCTCCAGAAATGTAAATTAAAATCATATGCAAGAATATCAACAATAATAGGCACTATTTCCAAGCTTGAAAAAATGAGACTCAGAAAGGTCAAGATGTTGCCCAAAAAACGTGCTGGTCCCATGAAATAAATTTCAGTGGCCCTTGATAGAAACTGAAGCATTCTGATATGTAACCTTGTCTCTAAGCAACAACAAAAGCTAAATCATTCTCTGAAGATCCCATTACACAATTACCCAGACTATTACTTTATCCCTTCATCAACAATTATTGACTGAGGCACAAGCTAAAGGCAATGGGCAATCTAAGCAAAAGAACTTTCAGACATTTATGTGGCAGTTAAATACTGCTTTATTTTATAAAGCAATGATTATAATAATTGTTTCTCTCATCAAATTAATAAGAATATGCAAATATGGGTATAAATTCTATGTTACTTAGATGGTAAATCATCTGTAGAATTCTTCCACAAAACATACCTTGGATAAAAATGTTTCTCCATAGTGAATGATTAAGTAATGATGCATAGTTGAAATAAGGTTAGTTTGCCTTTATTTTGCATAAATTCTTTCTCTATACACATTGATATATATAGAAATAAACACATTAGTCTTGAATTTCAAGAGGGAAATACTCTGGAACTCAGCAGTTTTATTAGTTTTACTGTTGTTTGGTGGGGCTTTTTAATTCTATTTATATTGATTAAATGGACAAAAATAATGCACAGGAAATCCTGTATTTTGGTTCAATTTTTCTTATTTTGGGCATCTTCTTTTGAGGAATACCACTGAAATATGTATTTGACTTATAAATTTTGAAAATGAGAAGCATGTCTTTTCCTAAGGGCAATTTGGCCTGTGTTGTTATAAATGATAAGTCAAAGTGTCAGAAATGTGTGGCCTTATCTAAGATCTGTTCAAAAGACAATGAAGATTTCAGTGGGCTTCCTTCAAGTTTAGCAAGAAACTCTTGGGAAAATTCATGTTCCCATTAATTATGCAGTAAAATATCTTTCCAATAACATCCTATTTGTTAGTTAAATTTCATCATTCTACTAAACTTTATTCTCCTATTTTAGTAATTTTATGCATATTTTACAAGGATATTAAATATTTTTATTTTATTTTTCTTATTCTTCCTGGTTCCACTACTTATTTTCATCAAATAGAATGGCATACTTTATGTGGATACTTCCTTTCTCTACTTTTTTGCTTACTTTTATCCCTTAGATGGTTAAAAATGGAGATTGAAAACTTTTCATGTTTTCATTCTCAACTAGAAGCTTTTCCTAATGACATTTGCACCTCTGTCATGAGTCGTTAGAGAAATCCTGACCACAAACATCAATAATCTGAAAGGCAATCAGAAAACACCTGAGGAAAACCTGCATTTTCAGCTTTCATTAGAAACTTATGTTTAGACCTTTCACTTAATGCTTCTGAGGGAGTGAAAAAAGTTTTCCCAATGTTTTGCAACACACATTGCATTTAAGAAATATATTTATGCATGTTTTGTATGAACATATATGTTCACATATTTAGAATTATGTTATGTATATACAGGTATCATATCCATGGCATATTAAAACATACTAATCACCAAATACCCTGGGAGTTGTACAAGTTCCTGGAAGGTAGCATTGTAATATTATTCATCTCCTGATATCAAATGACATCCTCAAGTCCAAGCCTCCTAATGGAACAAGCTGTACTCAAAAAAAAAAAAAAAAACCAACACAGTCCCTGCTACAATATGGTCTTGGCAACTATTGCTTTGGAAATCAGCAAATATATCACAACCAAGTTAATCTGGAGTCTCTGGGAGTGGGATAAGTGAGCTGGGACTCAAACAGTGCCATTAAGATGCTTGTTTCCTATGAGCATTTTAATCACGTGCCTAGAAGAAACCTGATTTCTGGAGCCCATATGGTTCTGGTGAGCACAACAACACAATTAAGTTATTGGGCTTTTCCTATAGCAGCTGCTCTGCCTTACTAATCTTGCTGCCACTTTACCCTCTGAGCAGTGTGAAACAATGGGTCATTTCTTCATCTGATGTAAAATGCTGCTCACCACTGATTTAACAAACACAGCATAAAGCAATGGAACCACACAGTTGTACACCAAATGCCTGCTGTACATCCTGTTTTTAAAGTCACCATACCACAGAAACAATCTCTCATTCCAATCTCAAGAATTCTTGTATTTTCTTCAGAGTTATTCTATCTGCTCTTCAAAATGTAGGAATGTTCAGCTCCGAAGCAATCTCTCAAGATTTCTCAGGTTTGGGAGAAAACCTGTGTTCTTTGGAAAAAAATATTTTTCAGCTGCTGTTTTCTGAAAGGTTTAAGGTTATAGGAAAATTTATATTATTGACTGTAAGGATCCAGTATAGAACATCCATCCCTCTGCTGTTCCTAAACACTTAGTAGAGCATGACACATATTTCTCCAGGGATGAATAGCTTCTAAACTGAGCTGCTGTTCTCAGTCATCCTCTGGAAGACACATAAATGCACATATACTTTTGGTCCCTATCATTTCCCCTTGTACACCTACAATAGTTAAAAAGTAGGGGATATAATCTCCTAAATAAGACTCTTGAACTAGATGGCTAAAGAGAAAATTAACTGGAATGTCCTGTACTGTTACTATATTTGGAAGGTCAAAATATATGGTATTATTAAACTTGCAAATTAAAAAAAAATCACAAAAACCATGTAGCTAAATATTTCAGGGTATTTTAAAAAATGAGTTTTTACTTGTTTCAACTTTTAAGAATTTTTGTATGTGCAAATGAGTGAGAAAGAGGTGACAAGTAAAAAGCCATTACTTGGAAAATGAGGGAGAGAATATTTTAGCTTGTAGTATTTATTGCCCTTACTTTGTGATTTATTGTTTTTAAGATAGCATTCTCCACTAGACTTTTGCTTGAACCTGCATTTGTATAATTATTATGTTTGCAGTAAACGCATGCACAGCAAGCACTTTCAGTGATATATTGAATAGGAGAAAATCATCTTTGCAAGGATATTTGCTTTCCCGGAAACAGCTAAGACTGTGTAAATATTTAACTGTAATTATGCTAAAGCGCCATTCTTTTATGCCACAGTCACTCACAAAATACAATCCTATAAAATGCCTTTCTCGAGATTTGTTACATGCTGGCTTTCGGTCTTATGGGAGCAAATCTCTCTCACTGCTATTGATCTGTTCTTTAAATTATTCTCCCATGAGGCTTTCAAGTAAGAGCATCTTTTCCTTGAATCTCTTTGTATTTTTAATTGGCTTATGTTTGTTTAAACAAAATCACACCATTGCCTTAGGCTGCAGCCATCAACTCATTGCATTCAAAACCAGACACACTGTACTCTAGCAGCCTTCACTTCTGTCCTCTACTGGACTCATCTCTTTGGGGATGAAATCTGTCACAAGGACAAAAAAAAAAAAAAAAAAGCATACAAAAAATAAATTGCCTTTGGATTGGGTTGCCAGGGACATAGCTGGGATTTGCATAATGCTGTTAGAGTCCTAAAGATGAAAGGAAGGGTAGATTGTGCCATTTGTCTGCAAGTCCTGGCTAGCAGGTGGTGAGTAGACACTGCCCCAGGAGGAGTGCTGGAGAGATGGTGCCTCAGGCAGCCCCAGACCTTCCTTCCCACATCGTCTCTGAGTGTGGGGAGAGGCTTTGTGCACTTTTCTCTGACACCATGGCACCATGCCTTTCCCCACTCCTCGTCCCCCAGGTGAAGTGAAGCTGTCAGTGTTGCAGACTCAGCTTTTCCCTGAACCCTGTTCATCAGTAGATGAGTGAGTGGTTCCCAAGCTCCCCTCACTGAAGGCAACACAAGGAACTGCTATTGTGTGCTGCCCATGTGCCACTGTGCAAAGAGAAAGAAGTTCTTATTTCCACTCTACCCCTCCTTGGCTGAGTAAAGAGGGTTAAGAGCCAGAACACAAAATAGAATAGAGAGTATGGGTGGCTAAAGAAATACCAAAAAGCATTTCTTGTCATTCTAGTTTATGCTTATGTTCTTTGATCCCAGATTATTTTTGAATAGTGTGAACTGAGGCATTTTCAAGGATTTTAAACTTTATCCCATTCTTTTAACTATTTCCAGTCAATTACCAGCTGCTAAAGTACTTTTCTCCTTCTGTGGCATAAATACAAGAGGAAAGAAATAAAGGTTTGCTCATATTCTATTATATTTTAGTTGAAATTGGTATAAAGCCAAGTCTTTATAGGTCACATGGGCATCATAACTATACAGCCTGACTTGGGCTTTATAGCCCACACCCAGTACAGCTTTACATAGCACTGTCTTCATGTCACAGTCCATGGTAAGAATTAGTCACTAAAAACCCTTGTTCTTGGGTACAAGCCTGTTGTACTCTTCTCTCCTCATGACCTTATCCCTTCCATGCAGCAGGGTAGGTATTGTAGATGAGACAGACACCTTCTCCCACATGTCCCCTTATCAAGCCTTTTGTGTCTCTTTTTTTGCTCACTCAGATACTTACAAACAGATTGAGATGCTATTTGAGATAGTAATATTTTACAAGACAAATAAAAGCACACCCAGCATGCACTTCTAGAAGACACAGACCTCTTGCTCTGTAGGCAAGCACTAAAAGACATCACTGATGATTGATGTTATCTGAGCTAACAATATTTGTGGAACCAGCTGGGGACCAGCCTCTTGGTTAGCTCCATTCAACCCAGGCTTAAGAATACCCAAAATACTTATTCTGATACGAACTAACCACTGAAGTTTTCTGTTAAACTGTTCATCACAAATAGTTAAGTTCATGCAGTGGAATGAGGTATTGGGCCACTTCTTTGGAGGACAGGACATTGCTGGGCTCTGCAAGTGCTCTGTTGTGGTTTCCCTCAATCAGCATCATGTCATAGAATCATGGAATCAGAATGCCTATTGGAAGGGACCTTACAGATCATTTAGTTGCCAACCCCCCCGCCATGGATAGAGACACCTTCCACTAGACCAGGTGTTATCAGACATTAAATGAGCACAAATTTAATGAGTAGAAAATGAATAAAAAATGAGGCAGATTGCTCACAGCCATAGTATTAGAATGGAACAACATTTAGTCAAACTAATTGATTGATTTAGAATAGCTAAAGGAATGTACTTACTTGTGCAGCCAGTGGTGGACTTGTAGAAGCTGCTTCCACTGCATGTTAGGGAAGGAGTTCAAACCAGATCAATAACAGAGAAAAACTAAAGCAAACAACAGAAATTCCTCTACAGTCCTGAACCCACCAGCTGTGCACTCTGGGGCAGGAAGGACAGACTGCACTGCAGAGAGCAGCCAGACTCACAGGCTCTCCCAGTGCTGCTCCAGCCTGGTGGGGCAACTATTCTCATATCCTTTGGTTATGTCTGAAAGTAGCAATTATATTACTATTTTCCCCACAATCTTGACTAAAATATTCAATAGGTCTTACTGGATTTACACACTACACATGTGTGAAACTCCCCATGCAAATCAGGGAATTTACAAACTAAATACTGAAACATTGTCATAACCCAAGCGATTCAGAGAAAATTCTAAAGCATTGGAATTCTTGCTTATCAGCCAGGTTTTCAGGTAGTCAGAGATGACCAAAGTACTTTTCACAAACAACAGAAACCATAAGTGGTGATGTATATTCACCGTCAAAAGTGAGATTATTTGGAACAGGTTGGTAGACAAGTAAGTATAAGAAGAAAAATTGAACTGCCTTCATGAGATGTTTTGTGAGCTATGAAATTTTAACTGAATCATGAATAATAAATAATTTTGTATTTCCTATTAAAAAAACAGGACAAACAGAAGATCACTAATACTTTTCAATTAACAATAGAATGCAGCATAAAACAAATTTTATCTCAGAGCCCTAAATGCAAAAACATTCCTCTTCACTATTATCCCGAATTCAGATATTTTGTTATTCTTCTTCATATGCTATCATCTAAATAAAATCATTCCAAACTTTTCTGCTGAAAATAGGGTTGATAAAAACATTGTTAGTGTCATGTGTTGAAATTTTAAAATGAAGACTTAATTGAATATTGCATCTTAAGTGAAAGACTTGGAATCTCTTTTCTCAATGGTACAGTCAGTGTTCCCCAAGATGCAAAAATCTCATATCATACTTGAAAGAACCAGCCAGGATGAGACCATTCCATAGTTAAATTTACAAAGGAAGGGGAAAATATGACTACTTTGTTGTAAAGCCTGAATTAAGGTAAACTTTTGAATCTTACTATGTCAATTTACACTGTTTCCAGCATTTGCCAGTTTCAAAATTCTCTGTAAGACTGGTTACTAATTAAAGTGTGTCTTTACTTTTCATGTAAAGAAAAGTAACCATTCTAGTGACACAAAGATAAAAAAAATATTGGAAAATATTATGAGAAATATTTTGTGTTGTCACCTTGAAAATACAAGGATGGCAGTGAAAATTCCTATATGTCTGAGATATTTTGACTACAATTATTGCTTCAGTCATACTTTTTTAAAATTTATTAATTTAAAAAATGGCTTCTGAAGCATTTATTAAAAAAATCCAGTTTCTAAGGATGAGCTTTACATATACTAATATAAGTGATATAGGCAGAGAAAAAGTTTTATAGAAGCGTGAGCTTTGGAAGTGCTTTAGTTAAGGTTTAAAAAGCAGTGCTGCTTATCAGTTGATAGGTATTGAGCTGGATGCAGATGGTAAAGTGACAAGAGGCTGCCCAGGGTTATGGCTGCCTCCTAGACAAGTGACACAGAGGCCATACCCCAAGAAGCAGCTCTAACACAAGAGGGGAAAAAACATGCCCTCTGGTAAATGTGTCACTGACCATTGTCATGTTCTATGCATTTTAGTTTTCTCTATCCAGTTTTATTTCCTTCTCCAGTTTCTGTTCTTATCTATACTGATGTTTACCCTTGGAATTTTGATCTATCAGATCAATGGGAGGTTTAAGAGGTCATAGCATTGGGATAAAAGTGTGTCTTAGCATTTTTGGCAATCCTAAAAAGCAAATGCCCAATATTATGGGTCATACTGGAAGTTCAGTGGGCGATCCAACTCAGCTGAAATGCAGTATAGGCAAAGGAGCTAAAGCTTTGAACTGACTGTCATTACAATTGTGCATATGTTCAACATTATGTTAAACAACTGACTGACTCAGGACCAGGGCATTTTTAATACACTAAGCTCCAGGGAGCTCAGAATCTGTCTAAAACAAAGGCAAAGGATTAAGAATCTAAGCTAAGGGATCAGACCAGCTAATTACTCTCACACCCTTTACTATTGCTTCAGTGTCAACCAATGAAGAACACATATAGCAACTTTTACTCAATTTTCTCCTCCACAGCTCTTTGCTTTACTGCATTGTGTGTTCATCTTGCATATGCTGAGTGGATTTTTGAGGAAACACTTGGCTGATAAATGTGCATGCATGTTAGAAAATGATATAAAGAACAACAAACAAATTGCTGGATGATGTTTGCAGCAAAGGTGTCCTGGTCAAGAAGGTTTCTCCACACATAGCCTCTGCTAATCAGTATTTTTTTCACATCTCATATAATCTAATTTCAACATAGATAGCAGATAAAATTTGTTTAATTCCAAATGTATATGTTCTGATTTTGGCTGGACTAATTTTCTTTACAGTGGCTGATGTGGGGCTATGTCTCGAATTTGAGATGAACATAGGGCTGATAATACAGAGATGTTTTTGTTATCACTGAGCAGGGCTCACACAGAGCCAAGGCCTCCTCTGCTTTTTTGCACTGCCACACTGGTGAGGAGGCTGGCAGTGCATGAGAAACTGGGAGGAGACACAGCCAGGACGGGTGACACAAAGTGACCAAAGAGATACTCCAGACTAAGTGACATCGTGCTCAGTGCATAAAGTAGGGGAAGAGCGGGGCATTTGGAATGATTTGTTTTCCTAAGTCACTGGTATGGGTAATGGAGCCCTGCTTTCCCGGGCATGGCTGAGCCCCTGCCTGTGGGGAGCAGTGAATTAATTCCTTCTTTTTCCTTGCTTGTGTACACTGCTTTTTCAATTCCTACTAAACTGTCTTTATCTCCATCCAGGAGCTTTCCAGCTTTTACTCTTCTGGTTCTTCCCTCATTCCTGCTGGTGAGAGGCTGGGTGGGCCTTGGCTGCTGGCTAAGGCTAAACCACAATCCTAGAGGAAAATCTTTCTCTCCCCAAGATCCAGTTTTTCCATATTTTCTCTTCATAGGTGATACTTTTAAATATATGTACCACATTAATGGAAACAGAAACTGCCATTTTAACCAGAATAAATCTGAAAATTAGCTGGTACAAAATAAGAATAGAAGGTATACAGAAGCCTCACAGAAAATGTAGATTGCATAAACATAGTGAAAATTTAAACTAGAGTCAGTACTGGAGGAAAGGAAATAAAAATATCTTCCATTGAAGGTAATGCAGACAAAACCTCCATTTACTGCTTCAAATTGCTGTTCAGTTGTAAATAAATTCAATATTCTTTTCTCCCAATCAAATATTTTTCTTCACTGGATCAGTGTTTTTATTTTCATTGGTAACAATGGTACCAGTTGAGCAGACACAACCCACAGTACCAGTCTTATGCCTACAAATATCATGGACATTAAGAAAAACACTTCATCAAATCTGTTCTTGTTAAAATTATTACCTTGTGAACAAAAGCATCTGTGGAAACCAAAAAATCTGAGATAAACCCAATGAGAGTTTAGAAGAAAAATAAATAAATTAAAATCTTTTGCTTGAGTTGAATACTGTCCATTCAAGATGTATAACAATTAAGTCTTTCAACTCAAATGAAATTATAATCAATGGTCATCATCTACTTTATAGTTTACTAAGTCTTGCTTTGAAGTGGTTTCAATTGCGTATTCCGAATAAAAGCAAGTTTTAAGCACCTTCTTGTTATGTCTGCTGTAAAAGAAAAGCAGATGGAAACAGAATGTTTAAAGATAACCAAATAGGAATATTTATTTAGAAATTCATTTTTTGTTCATGTTAAATCAAACCTATGAAAAATGCTAAGGAAGACAAATGTCATTCTTGGGTTAATATTAATTTGTCTTTGTTAATTACAATTTCTAAAGTCTGATCACTGCATTTGGTCACTAAAAACAGAAATTTACTAATGGTGATGAAGGATGCTGCTCACTCAAACCTTGCAAGGGATTTACACCCCTTAGAGATGGAGGATGTGGGAAATATTGTGAGGGGGATTTTGCAGAAAGTGGCAGAGTGCTGAGGGCAGAAAATTTTAGAGTGAACTATTAGAGTGAAGTAGAGAGCAATGATAGGCAATTTGCAGCTTGAGTTTGCTCAGAAAGAAAAGTAAAAATCTTCAGACAAGCTCAGATAAGAGAATTATGTTTAAGTTGAGGAAGTGAGTTTATTCCAGATGTGTTTGACAGCATGAGAACAGAAATGGAAGTAGTGCTTTTGGTAAGGAGCCAGTGCTGGGGATTAGTCAGGTGGAGAGCGCTGAGAGGGGAGTGAGGAGCTCAGAGCACAAGGGTGGGAAGAATTGAAAATACAGGCTCTGGCATCAAGCAAAGGGAATGAAAACAAAGGGGAAAGGAAAGGAATTAGAGAAGCAGAGAAATCAAAGGGAGGTTTAAGAGCAAAGCCAGCTTTGGTAGAGATCACAAGCAACGAATAAAACCAAGAAGGAAGGGAGAATAAGGGCTACTGAGAGAGTGATGCTGGTGGTTGTGGGGAGGGAATAAAGGGACTGGAGATGATTTGGGGCTAGGTTTCAATACATGAAGATGAATCTCTCAGACTTTCCCACGTTAGCCCTGCAGAAAGAGTTTTATGATTGTTGTTGGCCCTGTATATGTGCAGTTAGTTATGTCAGCCTATCTGATTTCAAATTTGTTTTTCCTTAGGTATTTTTTTTCTCAAACCTACCATCTAAGGACTTTATAACAGTGTCATTTTCTCAGGTACAGCCTTCCTTGTTCTCACTTTTTAGTATACAGTCAGTACATGCAAACTATATTGTTTGCTGCCAGCCTGCTTCAACCCAGGTGGCCCTGAGAGACGTTTAAAGGATCAGCAATCTGTCTGCCATGGAAGAGCCTTGGAATCAGAATTATTTCTTAAGGCAGAGGTGGCTGACCTGGGCAATAAAATACATATGCAGTTCACAGAAGAGGAGGTGGTATGTCTTCTGAATAGCTTTTCTAGAAGGTTCTTTAATGTAGGCAATTTATATATTTACCCCACATTTGTCTTTGCATAGATTGCAGAACTATATCACCTTGCATGCATGCAGATGTGATCTATAGGCTACCAACCAATGTCGAGGGTATTGCACTTCAGGCACATCTAAGCTCAAGACAGCAATTGCTTTTTTAGAGAGAAGTAAACTCCCTGGGCTTAGAGTGAACTCTTTCACCAAGCAAAAAAATTATAGCATTATTGAAATGAGATTCTGATGTCAGAAGAAGGGATAATGCACCTTCACCTTGGTACCTGGACACCTAGATGTCTTCATAGAAATATTAAACATGTGGGAGATTTAATTATGGGCAAAGTGTAAGTCCCAATGTTCATTGATTTAGACAGTTGTTGACATCAAAAATAAAATAGCTTGTGAGCCCTCTGGTGGTATTTATTTTTTTATTTCTCAGAAATTAGCAAAACTCTGCCATAGCAACAACCATAAATGCACTTCGATATATATGCAGGGGTGTGTATTGCTATGAATATTTACATAAAAATATACATATCTACACATATATATACATAAATATAAATACACAGGATTGATTAATGTGAGACAAGAGTATCTTGGTGCTTTTTTTGAGCCACTGTCAGAGCAACAGAAAGATCTGCCATCATGATCTGAGTCTTTATGTGTAAGTCTCCTATTTATCTGAGAGATGGAATACAATAACAACAGTATCATAAGAAATTTAGTAAGACCTTTGGTTTTCCACATCATGACTTCTGTCTGTGCTATTGTGACGCCTGTTCAAAAAAAAAGAAGTCACTACTATGACCCCAAGGAAAAAAATGTAAAATTAATTCCCAATAAGATTCTGAAGGGATTTGATGAATATAAATACTTACAAATATGACAAATTAGAAATACTTTAAAATTCCTTTAAATCATAGGACATTTCTGTTTAATATAGTAACAATAACTGCTTTTCAGTTACTTTCCATTTTTCTCTACAACTGCAAAACTAGAATGCATCAAAAAATATTTTCCCATGCTGAAGAATTTCATAATATCACCATGCTAAAGACATACAGACATTTTAACCTTAAGAATAAGAAACAAAGAAGAACCTAATAGAATGACATGTTGTTCTGAAATTGGTTCCCAGAAAATTTCAATTAAGATAAAAATAAAACTCCATGCTTACAACAGTAATTCATTTTTCACTTGTCATTATCATCCCTTTAGCTATCTTGTGGGGTAAAATTAACATTTTAGGTGTTACTCTTTGACAAGGATAATAACCAAGTTTCATTTTAAGAATATTCTTTGTTGTTATAAATGATAGGAGATTCCTGGTTTAAATTTAAACGTTGAATGGTAATACTTCAACAATTACTATTGACAGTAGAGAGAGGAACTGAGTCATAAGGGAATTTTCATAATATCTCTCTTTTGGATGTATTTAAGTATCATTTGTCTTTAGGAGGAGCTCAAAATGGTATAAGTTTTCAAATTCTTTTGTATTATCACCTCATTAAAAAACCCTCAACATATTAATCAAAAAAACAGGTGACCAAAGAGTATAACTAAGTTGTTACATACAAATAGGGTTTGGAAGGATTTTCACTGCCATAGTCTTTCTTTCGTGGCTTTCATTTGTAGGATCTGGTGTAAAGCATTATTCTTAAAAATTGACAAATTTGCTTGACTATAATCATCCATTTCCTATTGTCCAGTGCAGGTGTTCCATTTTCTGGCACAAGGAAGGTTTGAAATGTCAGTGCTGTGCATTTCATTTAATGCTCCACTATGTTTTGTGTCAGCTGGGAGTCAGGAGTGGTGAGTAGTTACACCTCCCCAAAGACCTCTAGGAAAAAGCAACATCTCATGAGGATGCTCCTGAACTTCTGGACTGCATTGCACTGTGGTGCAGCTGTGCTATTTCTTTTCCTTTGGACGGGAAGAAAATAAATGTATTCCTGGAACTGCAGTGCCTTTGGAGCTCCCGTTCTGTTCCAAGAGGGAATATTTGGTATCAAACCATCACTAGAGGCAGCCCCCTTTCCCACCCATGCTCTACACTGTTTAAGGTCTGCCACTGTTTAAAGTCTGCCATTGCTACCATACTACTACAGTGGGTAGTTATTGCCAATTAATCCCAAAAAGTTTTACTATTTGAACAATATAATGCTGAAATTAACATTTCTGGATGCCCTTTTTAGCCTTTTCAATATGCTTATGGGTGTTTTTGGGAAATCGTTAGTCACTAGTCTAAAGATTTTGGTGACTTTGGTTTTCATTTGATCTTTACTCTCTGTGCACTAATCAATGGATCTGCAAACCTAATTAATATTCCTGGATTATATCCCAAAAAGAATTACCATAAGTTTAGATCCCTGTTCTTTTAGAGTACCAAGTTCTTTTTCAGTGTTGTGGTTTAACTCCAGCCAGCCACTAAGCTCCAAGCAGCCACTCACTAACTCCCCCACCAGTGAGATCAGGGAGACAAAGGGAAGCGTAAAAGATGGAAAACTTGTGGGCTGATATGAAGACAGTTCAAAGGGAAAGCAAAAGCATGCACTCAAGAAAAGTAAGAAAATTAGTAGATGATAATTCACTGCACCCATGGCCAGACACGTGTTCAGCCATGCCCAAGACAGCAGGGCTCCATCACATATAACACTATATGGGAAGACCAATGCCATCATTCCAAATGTCCTCCCCTTTCTCATTCTTCCCCCCACTTTATGCCCTGAGTAGCATGCCACATGGTCTGGAATAGTCCTTGGGTCAGTTTGGGTCACCTGACTGTGACTTGTGTTCTGACTGTGTCTGTTCCCAACCTCCCATGTACCCTCAGTCACCTCACCAGTGTGACAGTACAAAAAGCGCTAAAGGCTTTGGCTCTGTGCAAGCCCTGCTCAGCAAAACCAGAAACATTTCTATATTATCAACCCTGTGGTCACCATAAATCCAAGACACAGCCACACACCAGCCACTGTGATGAAAATTAACTCTACCACAGCCAAAACTAGCACAGTGAGTCAAGTATTAAGTGGAAAAGTAAAGCATGGCTGCAGTCATGACAGTTTGCACAGGACACGAAAATGTTGAGCAATGAAGTCAAATTCTTAGAACACTAGTGATAGCTCTGACCTTTGAATTTGAGCTCATGTCTCCACCACTCTTAGTGCAAAGATATTTCTGGTTTTTTCAGACAAAATAGCACACCTATCTTCTCACATTTATCTCATAGCGCATAAATGTTTAAGTATTGAAAATATGTTAAAAGTTAAGAACCATATTGAAAAAAATTGAGCAAATTTCATTAAAATACTGTCTACATGACCAGCGTACTGTATGTGACTTCCTTACAAATGATATAGAATTATTTGGGAATACCATTTGTGAGATAAATGGACGTGGGCTTAATTTAGTAAAGCAGTCATTTGTCTCCCACAGCTCCAAATTGGAAATCAAAATACAATAAAATATAGAACGGTTATTAAATCCAGATGGATCTTCAGCTGAAAGCAAGACCTATGGTAATGGCAGGCTTTAAGTGACACTGTTAACTTAAAACAATTGAAAATATTTTATATATTTTTGTTGCAAGTAACAATTAATTAAATTTAAAAAATACAGAACAAAGGAGTTTTCTTAATTTTCCTATTGCTTTGTGGTGTTTACATTTCTGACAGTCATTTTTACTATTTCTTCTCTGTTGCAATTTACCATAACTGTGTTTTATTTCCCTAATCTCAAATTCTACCTTCTGAGATCCAATATGACTTATGTAAACTTACATAAATATATAAAGACTTGCATTTTAATATATGTACAGAAGTGCCTAGCGGGATTTAGGCCCATAATCGTTTTGTGTAAAAAAAAAATAAGCCCAGTTCAAATCTTACCAAATAACTTTACTTGTCCCTCTGTACTCACAGAGTTGCAGCAGTATTCTCTACAACAACCTTTAAAGATAGATTGCAGGTTTTAATTCCTGCCTTGGAATGCAAGATACTTTAGTCCATTGTTAAGTTCTACCAAAAGAGCTCTCTAATATCTTTTTAAAGACACAATATTGTTAGGCTTGTAAATTGAGATATTAATAGCAAGCTGTGTGCTGCTGGAAGTGTCAGGAGACTATCCAAGAACTTGCTATGATATGATGCCATATTTGTATCCAGAATGCACTGTGACAGAAAGAAAACCAGGGATGGTGGTGTTGCTTCAGATGGCACAATATAACAGCTTTTGAACCCCTGTAATAGCTCATTTTTTGCATTAATTTTGCAATGGAAACATTTGTGTTGGGAATGGGTCACTATAAAATCATCATAACTGTAAGAAGCACATCCTCCATAGCAAAGGATTTAGCCCACTGAAGATCAAGTCACGTCTGCGCACAAAGAAACCATCAAGATCTTTCCTTTGATATTTCAACTTAGAACTGCCTAGGTTTCTCCTGAGCTGCAGTACTAGCTTTTCTTGTCATTTCAGGAGCTCTAGAGGTGCATAGGATTATCACATACAGATGGCAGCCAGTGAGACACATCACATCAGACCTTCCTTCTCATTTCTTGGAATAGGAGTCCAATAAAGTCACAACTCAACACTTCCTAGGAAATGATATACATTATCCTCAAATAAAATTTCAGAAGCCAAAAAAGAAAGGCACGTAAAGATCAGGGAGACTGAACTTTTCCCCTGCTGCATCACTCAACAAAACTCCTTCTTTCTTGTGTACATATTTACATTGTTAGGAGCAGAGGAACATATTAGTTACCCAGAACATCCATTTCAGTTCCTACCTTGTCTAGCTGAGGAAGTGTTTAAGCCACATGTGGTTGACCACATCCTTTCTCTTATGCTAACGGATGATGAAGGAGCACATCTGGATTCAAAATTTCATTTTCACCCTCAACATTTTTGTATTAGCACACTGTCATACTTAATATAAATTGGAAAACACTTAGTCCCATAGCACTTGATTTTCTGGAAGAAGACAAAGCATGACATTGTGGAGTCCATAAACAGCAGGGGGTACAATTCATAGTAAAGCTATATAATATGTTCCATATACATTGCAGCTGTTGATAGATTTTATTACATTTCAGTTAAGGGCCTTATTACATTTGCAGGCAAGATTTATTATATTTGGTTGTATTACTTCTAAAGTTCAGGATATTTTCACATTTGTAGCTGGCTTATTTCATCTATGATCACTGAGTTTACATCACAACCTTGTTATAACTGTAGGTTATGAATAATGTCACCTGTTGTTATGACGCTTGCAGTCAGTTTTCATTACAACTGTTCCTAATACTTCACAATATTTTGCAGGTGCTGGATATTAAATTGCGGTTTTTAAAAACATATTTTGAAGTCAATGGAACATAACAGAGAAATGGCTGAAGTAAAGGCTCCTACAAGACAGAAATGACTCAGTTTTTCTACATTTTATAATTTCATCTGTCCTAAGATTAGAACATGCTTGCTACAAAAGGAGGAAGCATCACCTCAATTTCATAAAACATCTTCAATAATTTTCCATGATAGCAAATGTATAGTTTCAAGATACACTAATTCAAACTAATGAAAACTCTGAGTTTCAATTGCAGAAAAGATAACCATCTGTTCTTAACTGTTTTTAGAAACCACATTGAACTGCCTAAGACATTCCATTGTATATTCACATATTGAAAGTTGTTTCCATCTTGTCTGAGTAGATAACATGAAACAGCTCTAATCCTTTGCAAATTCCTCCTTTCATTTTCCATGCTGAATCAGGTGTGTCCTTGGTACAGGAGTTATTTTCTGCCTGAAGATTGGGGCAGAGTATGCTCGCCAGGGTATGTACTTAAATGCAGCTTTCAAAGTAATCTATGAGAACTCTTGCATGAATTTAAGTCCTCCCTTGTGTGGTACAGAAAAGCAGAAGAGGCATTGTGCACACCAAATTAGCAAAACTCTACATATCTTTGCGACTGTGTAATTAAGATGGTCTTTTTGTATTAGTCCCACACATAGCCCTTGGCACAAAGTGCTTGAGAACAGAATGGGTTTTAATGAAAGAAATTAAGATATCTTTTTTTTTTTTTTTTTTTTACATAGAGTTTTCTAATTGTCTTATTCCTTTAGTTAAAAAGAAAAAAATAAACATAGCCCTGACTATAATCTAGGGACACTTTGCAGAAGAGCTTCTCTTGGAACCTTATCAAAGAAACAGGATGTCAATGCTCATAAAGACAAAAGAAATTAAAAGAAGAAAGTGAAATCAAAGGCAAAGAGAGGTTGTGATAAGGAAAGACATTTTGTAATTCTGAAATTATGCTGATACAAATCCAGTAGGACACTGAGTAGCAAGGAAACAGAGGAAGGGAAATATAGAGAAGTGTAGAAGTGTTTTATTGATTTATCAGGTGGCTGTTTACTTCTTGTGCTAAGGAAAATGTAATTTTCGTGTTATTTTTGAAATATGTTAATATCTGATCTAGCAGTTACCTATGGAGGTATTTACTAGAATTTAAAATGTCCCTGTCTTGGCTTTAAACTGAAAGGCTGTACCCAGAAATATTCAAGAACTTCAGGAAAGAGAAACTACATTGATCTGGGGAAGCGTAAAATCATTTGGGTCTAGTGCAATATGACATGCACAAAAAACCCATCATGCATCTCTTCAGAATTGAAAGTTCAGAGAATGCCATGAAATACATTTACTCATCAGTGTATTACTTTTTAAATAAAAAGCATTACTGTTGCAATCTGCCCTCCCAAACCCCAAGGTGAAGCAATTAAAGTCAGCTCCCATGAAATGAATACAATTGCTATTCTTAGTTTTCATCAACAGACATTTTTCTCCATCTTTCTTTGTTTTCCTTTCATGAAACTTAAATAATCCTGATTCTGAGCAAAAGTTGCATTGCTTATACTTAGGGAAACAGGATTCACTGAGAACCACTGAGGAGAAGCCCTTCAGAGTGTTACAACCAAAGCAACTTTGCAGACCCAGGCCCTTTGCAGATTAATTTCTTTCACCTAATTAGTAATGCTTCTATAAAGAATCCTCTTTTTTGTCCTTTTGCATTCATGGTTTAGCTTGGAGCAGGCTTATGTTTTCCAGTTACATGTTCTCCAACAAGCAGAACAATAGAATTTACATCTGAAAAGTTCACAAAGCACTGTGTTGTAGAGTGAATTAATCAGTGACCTTTCACTACCAGAAGTGTGTATGTCCTGATAATGCTGAAAGCCCTTCTAGAGGCAGGAGGGGGGGAAATAAAGAGCATTGTAAATTAAAGGAGATTGGGACAGGGAGTCTCATTTTCTGTCTTCTGAGTTCAGAGATGACTATATCTCACCTTAAAGACTAGTCTTAGCAGGCAATTTTTCACCATGCCCAACATATTTAAATGACATAATTGACAACATTTGTTGAAAGGACTGAAGAAACTGGGATGATAAAAGACTTTCTTGCATGACTAGAGTTTGGTCATTCTAGGTCAAGGTTCAGGTGACACGACAGAGAGTCTGGCACCCAAACTGTGAATAAATGCAACATATTTCAGCTGGGGTGTCTGGTCTTTGAAAAGAATTTCTACTCTACCATTTTCCCTGTATTCTGTATATGATAGCATGTATCTAAGTTGAAGGTACAGCTGCATATTTCCAAGAAATTAAGAAAATAATTGATGCAAATTATAATAAATAAATAGAAAATTATAATGCATAATCTACATAGATCGGATCAATGCTGGTAGGCCAAATGGTTGCAATGTTTTACTAAGTGCTGTAGCAAAAGTAGGACTTCATGCCTCAGCTGTAGTGCTATTAACATTCTACATCTGTTCCTTGAAAATATAAATGAACGTATTTATTGTATCTAAGTGCTTAAATTTTTCAGATACACTGAAGTTTATGGATTTTAATTCACATATTATAACTGAAGGGGGAGGAAATGAAGAGTATTTCCCCTCTTCACCTATTCAGCTTCATCTTTGCAATTTGAATTTGCTCAGAAACAGAAAGTAATAAAATACTCAAGGAACTTACTAAGTCAATTTCTCAGCTGTAGTTAGACAATTACTTTCTAAGTGATTGCAGTAAACTCAAAGATCAAATCTCACAGAATTCAGGAGTGCCAGGCAAAATGTACCTGAGTATACTTGCTATGTTCATCTTTGTAAAATGCCTAAGAAAAATTAAAATAGATTTTCCTCTCTCTGCAGGGCCAGTATATAACGGCATTAACACAACCTGTTGAGATTACATTCCAAGATATATGTACAAGCCATTTACATCACATTTCCTATTAATACTATAAAGCATAGACTCATAGAACACCAAGTTGGAAGGGGCCTCAAGGATCATCCAGTAGCATGGTCCAGACAGGATGGTCCTACTGAGCCTGTCCTACTGAATATTAAAAGTGTCCAACACTGGGGAATCCACCACTTCCCTGGGAAGATTATTCCAATAGCTGATTGTTTTCCTTGAGAATTATTTTTCTTTTTCTGTCCAATCAGAACCTCCTTAGGAGTAACTTGTACCCATTACCCCTCGCTGTTCCAGGTGATTTCTTGTAATAAAGGAAGTCTCTCTCTTTCTGGTAGCCACCCTGTAAGTGGTGGAACATGATGATAAGGTCTCCCCTATGCCTTCCTTTCTCAACACTGAACAAACAGCTCTGAGCCTGCTCATATATTTTTTGCAGAGCAGTTTTTGTAAAGTAAAACTTCACAGTGTTCCAGGTGTGGTTGGGCAAGGGCTGAGCATAGTGGGACAGTGGTTTCTTTGTCTCTGCTGGTCATGCACTGGTTGATGCCACCCACAATCCCACTGGCAGGCTTTGCTGCAGCAGCACACTGTTCACTCAAGCTGAGGTCCTTCTCCTGTATCATAGAGCTGCAAATCTCTGTCTTGTTTTATTAACAGTAATAGTCTCACTATAATTTTGTTATTCAAGAATTTGATTTCAGAAGCCAGTTTCCATTCAGAAGTAAATGGACCACCAGTGGCCAAATCAAAGTCTAAATTAATAATTTATTTGTATTTTCCTTATTAGATTTATTCCTGTATTTCTAATCTACAAGCCCATTCAGTTCTTCTCAAATTATTTTCTGTATTAACTCCCAACTACTTGTCCCAATTACTTGTTTTTTACCTTTTCTGTCAAGGTGATTAAAGATCATCCTAATGGTTCATCCTAAGATTCATCCTAATGATCCTAGATCATCCTAAAATTTTTTCTACTTGCTTTACACCTCTGCACTATGCATTTGACTGAATTTCCTGTGTATGGTCACAACAAATGCTTCATGGAGGTCAGACACAGTTCTATTGTATTTTCTCTATTCAGATCACTATCTTATCAAAAACAAAAAGATTTTTTTTCTTTAGGCTCAACTTGTTCTTTCTATTTCATAATTAATTACTTTTTTCTTTTTTTTCCTCTTTTATCCTTGTGTCCATAAAACCCCTGAATGGCAGTTTTATATCCTTATGCAAGGTCTACCTCAGTTTGAATTCTTTCAACTTTCTCTCCAAACACCTAGAATACATACTTTTTTGCTCATCAATGCATTCTTTTTCCATTCATTATAGTGCCAATATGCTTTATGAGAGTATTATGTGTTTCAAGCAGATCTGCATCTCAGAGTCTTTTATTTCTTTCTTTGGAGTCAATATTTGAAGTAGTTATGCACTTCTACATTGAGAAAATGACAAATTTTTCAGTCAGCTTTTGCCCCAAGCTTTTTAAATTAATTCATTTCAGGAACTATCTTATGCTGTCAAATATATTTTTATGATATTGTGAAGGATTGTTATAGGAACTACTTTTAGGTTTCATTTAATTTCAGCTGAATTGGCCTAAGATTGTTCTGTCCAAGACCAAGAGAGATTTCTACGAAGAGATTTATAATTTTCCTCAGCATTTACATAACCCAACAAAGTTTGCTGATTTGACAGTTATTTCATAACTTTACAGCAGTCACACCTCAGAATAAGTAGGAACAAGCATTATTCCTACAAATTTTCCAATCCATATTCATTAACTTTTGAAATATGCCAAATAATGCTGTGTGAGAAATATTGCTGTCATGGCCATCAACAGGAGTTCCACACAGCTGCTCACTTACTACCTGCACATCACAGTGGGATGGGAAGAACCAGGATAAAAGGTAAAAGCCATGGGCTGGCATAATAAGAGTTAATTGATTAAAAAAATTAAATAATAATGAAAAAGGAAGAGAACAGAGGAAGAAATAAAACCCAAGAGAAACGATGCAGAATGCAAGTGCTCACCAGCCGCTGACAAATGCCCATCCAGTCCCCGTGCAGCAACTGGCCCATCCTGGTCAACTCCCCCCATTTTATATACTGGGCATGATATTCTCTGGTGTGGGATATTCTTTTGGTCAGTTTGGGTCAGCTCTCCTGGCCAGGATCCCTCACAGCTCCTTGTGCACTGCTTTCTGGCAGAGCATGAGACACCCAAAAGTCCTTGATTTGGGGTAAGCACTGCTCAGTAACCACCAGCATTATTCTCATACTGAATACAAAAAATGGCCCTATACCAATGAAGAAAATTAAGTCTATTCCAGCTGAAACCAGGGCAGTATCCATCCCATATTCCATACAATTTACATCATGCCAGGTCCCACACTGACCACTATACCATCACCTCTCCTGTCCTTTCAGATATACACACAGACATTTCTTTAATCTATGGACCACCCCTATAAAAGTCTGCTGAGTTCATTAAGCCCATGACTTTGGGGTCCATCTTTCATCATTCTTTCAGGGTAGGAAAGACAATGTGTGGTGCTGGATTGTTGCACATTGGAGAGAGCTCTAAGCCAATCACCACTGTGCTTGTTCACTTTCATTAAAGTTCATTCTTCAATCAAAAGTAAGTCAGTGTCGAATCCCGAAATCCGAAAGGCAAAGAGGAGCTATGAAGCAGAAAGTGTCATGATGGGCACATAGCCAGCAATTATCATCATAAAGTAAAGTCCTTTTTCATTGTAAAGTCCAATCAGTCCAACTAGTTCTTCTTCTTCTAGCCTGAACTCAACATTTTGGACCTGATAACTCATTAGATATAGAGAAAAATAATTTAACTAACCATTATCAGTTATATCTATTCTTAATAATTCCTGCAAAGGTATTGCACTCAGCTCCATGGATGGCTGACCTGCTCAGGGAAAGGGTTAGCCATGCTGAAGAGATTTTCATTCTCTAAGTGGATCAGGGTTCTGATGATCCTCAAGGGAAAGTGGAGGCCAAGTTACCCTTCTCATGTGTCTTTAACTTTACTTTAAAACCAATGCCCATAAAAGGCACAAAAAAGCTTCCATTTCCATTTTTTATTTTTGTCTTGGTTTTCCTAAAGAATCATCTTCAAATTCTCCATCAAGGACATTTACAAAGAGTTTAAACTCATCATATCTCTTGCACAGTATGATTATTAATCTGGGGGTGTGTGCACCAAGTTCTAATTGCCAGAAAAAATCACAAAATGTTTAAAAATATTCTGTCCATTCTGTCAGTAAGGTAGACACTTCATAGTTCAACAAGCAATATAATGGAAAACTTCAGGATACACACTAGCCCCAATGAGAATTGATTTATTTTTCAATCCTAAAATGTATGCCCCTAAATTAATGTTTGTTAAATAGGTAGAGAACCTACAGTTGGAACCCTCATGTGCCAGTTTTAGGGTCAGCAATGAATATTACATTTTTATAGGGATTTCTTCTGTTTAAAAATGCCTGAAGTCTATCTACTTCAAGTAAGAAGTAATTTATTTCAGTTTTCTCCAGTGACAGATTTTTTAATTCATAGGCTCAGCAGTAGTTTTTAACATTCAAATTGAGACACATTATTTTGTCCAGTGATCAGAATTCATCTCCTGTTCAATATTCAACTACTGGAAGGTATCTAGGAAGAAAGCAGAAGGCTGTTATTTTTAAGATAGCTTTAGGCTCCTTCTTTATATAACAGGTGGAAACATTTTTTTATATATTTTTTATATGTCATCATTTTAAGCTCCATTCAGCTTACCTGGTCTATCTACCTCAAACAAAGTAATATTAATGTACTAATACAGGTATTTATTAACTTAATTCACTATCAGCTCTTGGGTATGAATCCCCTCATAACCTTAGGGTTAAAAAAGCAACAGCAGTTTGCAGGATATGGTTAAAATATTTCTTTGCTAATAAAAAAATATAAAGAGTGGCATGATTAAATTAATTTATCTGATTTATCCTAAAAATAAAAAAAAATGAAAAAAATGTTTGACAAAGGTAATCAGTGCACAATCAGAGTGGAGCATATATGAAGCAAGATATTTGAGAAGTTTTGCCTTTGTCACATCAAAGAACTATGGGCAACACTTGCTAGATAAAATTTGAGTTTGACAAAGAAACAATATTTTTTCTTTGAATAGTTTTCAGCAATTCTACCACTGCTCCAAGCCAAGACAAAGCTATAGGAAGGCAGTTGTACCTCCTCTGAAAAGCAGATAAATTTGTAACTTTTTCAGGACTGAACCCAATAAATCAATCCAGACTTCTGTGAATGGGAATTACAACTGGGTATGGTTTTGCCATAAAACTGTTATAATCAGTCAGACCAGTATTGCTGCAAGCAAATTCATCTGTAGAACCAGTTTCTTAATTCTCTACAACTACTTTGATTTAAATGTACAGTGTAGCCCATACCATTTATAACCAATTTGCTTTCCAATAAATCCTTTAAAACAAAATAAATTTCATTAGTTTCCCCTGAGTAGGAACATTCTGTACAACCAGTCACACTTCAGTAGCATAAATGTTATTCCTTGGGAAGAAATCCAGGCCACTATGCCTCATGTATCTCAAACCCATGCTTGTGTAACTCTATCAAAGTTGGATGTCACAGGGAGACTTTGTTGGTTGAATATTGCTTCTCAGAGCTAAGCATTGCTGAAGCATAATCTTACATTCAATAAGAATTGAATGTTCTACAGGGAAAAAAACAAGTGGGGATAAACAGATCAGACATGGGACATTTTTCTATCCCATGTGGAAGAATCAGGAATGGAAAAACAGTTACAAATATTCACAGATTCAATCTGTGAATCCAGAGCTCAGTCATTCTGATCTCTACCTATTTCTACCAACATCAGTTTTGCTCACATCTGTGCATAAGGGACAATGTTTGAGAAAGGGAACTCCTCTTTTTCAGTTATATTATCTACCCTGGCCATTGGACACTACACACCACACCAAGTATTTATGACATTTGGGTCATCACCTTCTGACCAGAAGCTGTAGCAGATGACACAGCAGTTGTTTCCCTACAGAACAAGATCATGGTTTGGTGCTTGCCAGGCTTGCCAGGAGCTGTCTGGATGAGGCACACACACCAGGCTTCATTAGCCCCAGAGGCACAGCTGGCACTGCCCAGCTTTCAGTGCTCAGTGAGAACATGAGCTACAGAGCACAACTGCTGAGATGATGATGAGGTTTGTTTCTGATTATGTCTGAAACTAGACACTCTCAAAAATGTCACAGAATAGGCATTAGATCTTGTGGTTGATCTCTCAAGTCAGTAAACACCTTCTCCCCTCAGTATTGCAGTAGACATTTTATTCCCTGAAATTACTCACTGCCTAATGTTATGGTACAAGGGTCCCTAGTCTGATGCTGTGCCACCCTCCAAAAAGCCACAAGTCACCAGTCTGGATGCCAAACACAAGACTTTGCCTCTCTCAGACCCACCACACATGTTGTGATGGAGAGCCCCTCACCTAGGACAGCTATCCTGAGCTCATTTACCTCACATTCCTCTCCTGCAGGAGACAAGGGCTGGCACCATGGATGTTTAATGCTCTCAACTGTCATACAGAGGAGTTGTGGTAAAAGGAGAATAGGAAGGTATAATTATAGGATGAGAAATAATAGGATTAACCAGGAACTAATGTGAAAATTAAAAGAACAGAACCTTTTATATGAAATATAAAGCTGGGATTCAGTGGCAAGGTATAACAAACAGGGTTTGAAATGCAAGTATTTTTTTAAAGGGTTATAAGAAAAAGAAGTGTCGAAGAAATGGAAGAGGAAATTAGAAATATGACCAGAAATGTCAGGTACAATAAATTAATGAATTATATGTTTTGCAAACTTCTAGAAAAGTGTTGAGTTGTGTTCAAAATTCAAATTCCAAAGAACCAAATATTTTGGCAACAGTGAGAGGTTTCTTAGAATGAGAATCTGTCTAGATTCAAAACTCAAGAATTGAACTAAAAAGAGTATTTAGCAAGATAGAAGGAAAGCAGCATATATCTATTTTCTACACCAACTGTTAAAGTATATATAGGAAATTTGAATTTTAGATAAAAGTATTCAGAATGGTTGTTGTTTGTGTCTAAACTTCATTAAAATTTTTCCCTCAAACAAAATTACAATTCTGAATGGTTTAGAAATGTACTAGTTTTTAAAAACAGAAATTTATAAGATGACTTTTAGTGAAAAGTTCTCTTCCCTCAATAAAATGCATGAGAATTTTCAAGCATTAGCTTAAAATATATAGCACTAGTGACTTACCAGGTGCTTTACCTTCAATAGATAGGAATAAAGTAACTTTGGATTCTAAGCTCCGCTTAAAATATTCTTACATCTGAAAATCTTATTTGTCAATGATTTTAAGTGTTGAGAAATATGAATAAGTGTCAGGTAAGATTGTCAAAATCCTTTGTTTGGGTTAGACAACTAAAACTTATTGATTTGAAGATATTTTTCTCTTTTAAAAATCTCAAGAGATTTATATTCTCATCATAACTGCCTATAAAACCTATTAAAAACCTATTTCAATTGTACTTTCAAATTTTTATTTGCCTGCCTAGAAAAATCCAGTCACATAGTAAATTCTAGGCACTGATGTAATGGTGAGGAAAATAAAATATATATTTACAATAAAAATGTTAGAATTCTAATTCTGAGCCTGATTTTTCCAAGTTTTTCACCATAGGAAATCTTATTTCAAGAAATAAAAATAAAAAATGCTTACTTAACCAAATAAGCCAATTTTTAAGCCCTAAGGAATGGATTTTGATGATGATGATGATGATGATGATGATAATAATAATAATTATTATTAATAATAATAGCAATAATAATAGCAATAATAATAGCAATAATAATAATAATAATAATAATAATAATAATAATAATAATAATAATAGTAATAGATCTTTCTGTCCTTTTCTTTCCCCTAGTACTCTTTTTGGTAAAACTGTCATGTCACAGCTGTAAAAGGGCAAGTCTGGCATCCTGGAGTCCAAGCTCTTTGCAGGCAGAGCAGGTACTTTCTTTTTCAGATGGCAGGTAAGGCTTCAGACTCCTAAAGAATATCAAGCTTCATTTGACATATAGCAATCACTGTGCCCACTTATGTAAATGAAAATGTATCACACAGGCTCAGAGAGCCATGGGAAAGACTGTCATGTACAAAAAGCAGCGTCATTGCAAACCTCTAAGGTCACACTCTAATAGTATCCAAGTGTCAGACAACTGCGCTGATCAGTAGATCAAAAGCATTACTTTATTATTATGTGAACAAATTACAGTCTAATCTGAATAACTTTTACATTAGTTGTATTTTCCTCTTTTTTTATGAAGCATTTTTCCTTCAAATCCACCAAGAATATTAGGGAGAAAATACTGTTGCATGAAATAGTAAAATCAGTCTCTCCTTTTATGCAAGATGCAAGGTGGAATTTAATTGTATATATCCTGATGTAATGGAATGCATTGAAACAGCATTGTACATTTATTGAATTTAATCTAGGATTAAATTACTATTATGCAAAAATAGAAAACCTTGCTATAAATTATAGATATTGTTTTCCCTTCCAGTCCTCCTATTCCTTGCACCAGGTGAAACTTCACATGCATCCTTAAAAATGTAGGATAGCACATGCTATGTGGTAAAGGTTCAAAGCAATATTCTGGAAATTGCTTCTCTGGCTTCTGGTATTATTAGAAGAACTTGCCATCCTAATTCATAATAGTTTGTGCTATAACATTATACTCATTTATAGTAAAGGCTAAATATGTGGAATTGCATCTTACTAGATTTACTACAATTATTCGTGCACAATGTATGTTATGTATGTTATGACATACATTTCTCCTGTAATTAGGGTAGGATAAAGTACACTACTTGAGCACTTTATTGTGATTATCTATGCTGTAGAGGTATTTACCACTAAATTAAACCTCCTAAAGGCAACAACTACATAGAAAAGCATTGTCAGGGGAACAGAAAAGAAGCAAAGTAAAATTTCCTATACACCAAAAGATACAGAAGCATAAGCTGAACAGTATAAGAGTTTTATTACACACACGTTGAAATATTATGTGTTATTTCTGCTGATATCAGTGAATTTGGCCCGTGTTTAAAAGAGGTTATATCTCCAACTAGTAAAATTGAGACAAAAGGCTAATACAGAGTAATTTTAATTAGATAGCTCATAAATTTTTCCTGACTGAAATTTTATAGTACCAGAACATGTATCATGGATGCATTGACAACCAAAGGGGCAATGACACAATTTTTATCTATTTTTTTCCAGACAAAAGAAAACATCTGTTTTTTTCTGGTGGCCATTGCTTCCTCTAAATCTATACTCTGTCATAATGCAATCTTGGGTCAGGGGACTTGAATAAATGCAGAGTAAAACCCAAAGCAGTTTCTAGAGGACACTAGTCAAAAGAAAAGAAAATTTTTGTTTTTATAATTTTTTATTAGTTTGAAACCAGATTATTACTTGATGGAAAAGGAACAACAGTGATAAAGTATTTAAGAGAACTCACTGTGGATCCACAAGATGATGAGAATGTGTCTGGTTCCACCTACCTGCCAAGGCTAACAGAGACTTTCCACCCAGATCTAAGTGGGCACCAAGGTCTTATAGGTAGACCATCATGAATAATCACAAACTATTGTAGTCACATTACTTGTGTGATATTTCTTCTGGGAAAAGGATTCTCTACTCATCTTCTCATCTCATTTCTTCTGGGAAAAGGATTCTCTACTCATCTTAGACAACCAGCTTCAAGTAGATTTCTTTTTGCCTTATTTCCCTGCACTAGAGGTACAGACCTGTGCATTTTCTTCCTACATAGGTTTTTACCTCAAACCTGTAATATCTTTTTCCTGTACATTCAAATTTTTACCCAGTTTCAAATGAAACCTGATTTAATAAGCATGTCTTTCTGTTTCCCCCTATCTAATTTACCTCAAAAGAAACATTTCTCTTCCCGTGTACTCCTGCTCTAGAGTTCTATAAAAGAGGCATGATCAATTCAGGAAGGCAGATACATGAAGGAAAAGCTCTTAATAAAATACCTCCTTTTCATTTTAGTGAGGTCTGAACTTCAGAAGACTCAAGATGAAATATAAAAAGCTGAAGTTCCAATGATTCCTATCTTTGACCTAAGGCTGGAAAGGAGAAAACAGCATATTTTAAATATCTTTGCCGTGTTCACACTCAGGTCAGCATCTCACAGTTGCTTGCACTTGTATTTTAACTCCTGGGGTCCCTTTTAGGTCCGGCACAGCTGTCAATAACCAGAAAAGAGGATAGCCCGTCCCACCCCATCTATAAGGCATTCCTTTTTTGCCCAGTCATTCTGGAGAGCAGAAATTTTCCAACTAGAAGTATTTGTCAAATCCATACTCCAGTTCAGCCAGGGAGTACTTTTGTGCAGCAAGCAGGCAGTAGGTGTTTTTCTCATTTTCTAAAGGTCCCTTATCTTCCTGGTACAAAATTACATTTGTTTAAATGAACAAGATTAGGACCTGCACAAATATACTTTTTTTTTGCCTGAAACAAAGGTATGGGATCTGACTTTGCTATTTGTATTACCCCATGTGTATTTGATGAGTCAGTTTCTATGGAGGTGATGAAAGGAAGAAAGCTGATGAAAGCTTGTGAAATATTCTCTGATGCCTACCATAGATAACTAGCATCATTACTGCTCTGATTATTTCCAAAAATTAAGCTTTTTTGCCTGCATAGTACAAGTTTTCTATTTCCAAATAAATTAAAGCCTAATGGTAATCTATTTATTTATGAATTTTGCTTATTTTGAGGATTTCATTCAACAAGCTTCCTGAGAGTTCCAATATAACAAGTAACCTGTTTCCTCTAAAAGGGCCTTTGCTCTTTAGTCACTGTGAAGTGTATCCTGACACTTCCTTTGATGAGGGTGAGGAAATATTTGTCTTTGAGAGTTAGTTTCTGCCATCTTATCATAATTAAAACTTTTGACCAATATATCAATACTAAGGAAAACGCGGTACACACAAAAGCATCATTTCTGTCAAATCCAGCCTGGCAAAAGGAAACTTATGCATTGTGAAGGACAGACTGTAGGAGACATTTTTTCCTAAATTAATTTTTTTCACAGACTCAGAAAATCATTAAGGTTGGAAGGGACCTCTGGAGCTAACCCTGTCCACTCCTCCTACCAAGGCAGGGTCACCTAGACAAGGTTACACAGGAGCTCATCCAAGTGGGTTTTGAATGTCTCCAGAGAAGGAGACTCCACAGCCTCCCTGGGCAGCCTCTCCTAGTTCTCTGACACCCTCATTTTGTTGGAGTGGAACTTTTTGTTTATGGCCATTTCTGAGACACATTAACTACCGATCCAATCCTTTGAGGAACTGATTGAAAAAAACATCAGCTTCTCAGAATCTGGTACACCAAAGATCTAAGGAAATGGACACAGGAGAGCAAGGGAGATTTATATTGTGGGAAGAAAACAGCTCACATTAAACAGATCTTCTAAAACTTATAAGGTCTTCACTGCTTTTAAGAAAGTCATGTTCTAAACAAGTACTAATTCAAAATACTATGCAGGATAATGAACCACGTCAATAAATAAATACTTTTTTTTTTAATAACAGTGATCATTTTTTGAATCAAGTCTTTAAAGTATAAGGTTTACTGTTTTCAAAGTTCAATTCCACAGAAATGCAGCTTGTGGCTTAAACATGAGCATGATAAATAACAATAACAAAACATTGGTGTGACCTTCCCACAACGAATGAGGCCTCATTTCATTGTAAGAGCTCTGCATGGGTTAACAGGAACTTGGGTGTAGGTGGCTGGCCTGATCTCAAACTGCCTTATTTGGCCTGTTATAGTGGGTGAAAGTGGTGAGAAAACTTCAAGACTTACAGAAACTTTTTAGTACAGTTTCATGACTATACGAAGTGACAGCTTTGGTAACATGAAGTCTTTTAACTCTGACAGTTAAGATAGAGCGCAATGTATTCTTAATAAACTCTATTGCTAGGAAGAAAGAAAAGCAAAGCAATGCTTATCATCATAACTTCTCCCAATTAATGAAACCTGTCTGGAGTCAAGTTTCATTTTGTGAGCTATAGGTCTTAAATACTCACTGCACACATTTCAGCTCTCAAGGGTCCTTTTCAAAGAGTCAAAGTATGAATTTAGTCAAGCTATTCAAAGTTTTCAGATCAAGGTTTTTCACATTGGCATTTCCTGTCTGGGGGCTGCGGTAAAAGGATTTGATAAAAGAGTTTCACTTTAGGACAATTTCCAAATATCAGTACTTGGGAGAAGACATACTTCTAGTCTAGACTATTGAGGAATGTTGCAAGAGCCAAAACACAAGCATAGTACCAAATTTTTCCTTTAGAATCCAGGAAACATAAATCTAGGAAAAATTAATCATTTGGCCATATCAATCACTGTTTTATTAAATACCTTACCAGAAATTTATATATTCCCCATCTGATGGAAAAGAGTAAAATCTAATTCACCATTCCAAACAAAATCCATACTATTGCAATCATAATCCTAAACACTGCTGTTTTCCAGCTACATTTATGTTATCAGAACACTAAAAACGTCAATGAGCATCACTGGACAACTGCACAAAAAAATCATTGTAGATGCGGACATGTAAATAAGTAGTATATCTTACTGTTTAAGCCACCTGCTACCTAAGAATGCCAAAGGTCTCTGCAATAATTAACTCTAACCCACCATAATTTGTAGGTTGAGAGGGTTTTGGGTTTGTTTTGTTTTTTTTTTTTTCATTTGGTTTGGTTTTCAATTTTCAGATTTTGGTGGTTTGGTTTGTTTTTTGCTGTTTTTTTAATCAAATGCTGTTAGCCTCCCTTTATACAGTCAGGAAATGAAGGACAAATGGAGGATTTAACTAGAGAATCTTTGCAATCATCCAGAACAGAGTCAATTTTCTAAACCTTTTTAAGTGGAAAGCATGATCTATGAATATATCCAGCATATTTATATTAATTCCATGTGGGGTTTTCTCTTATTATAAAATTGACTGGATGTAGCATCTATGAAATATAAGATGTATAGAAAGGATGAAAGAAAAGGCAATCATGACAAGATGAGAGACGCTCACATTGCAAAGCTCTGAAATCATGCCTCAGTATTATCTTACCCAAAATTCAGATTTACTTGGACTCAAGTGGTCACTGATCTTTGAAAAGCAGATCTAGCATGATTCTGCACAAAGACAAAAAAAAATCTAAAACATTACAAGAAGCTGCATATCAACTATACATTCTTCAGTATATTACTCTGGATATCTCATCTGTGTTAGTACTTACCCATTCTCTCTCAAATTGCTGTTTTCCTACTCTGTATTGGCTTTTTCCTACTTTGTATTGGCTTTTTGATGAAAATGTTACTTAGATGTAACATTACTCAGATGTAAATATTTACACTACTTAGATGTAAACATTTTGAGTGGATCATAGTTTCAGAATTAATTTTTACTCTAGAAGGATATAGAGGACTAAGAGCACAGTGCATTTGTGTTTGCCTATTCTCAGTCATAGATTTCCAGGGAGATACAGCATAGCATTAGCTAAGTTAAAACACCTTTTCTAAACAATTATAATTCATTCTTCTCATATTTAGAAACAGCCATTTCACAGCAATAAGGGTTTACAACTGGTACTGAGCCAAATTAGTGTTAGTGTATTCATGAGCAGAAGATATTTCAGGTCTTGGTACAGTTTAGAAGGACAAGACACAGAAGGAATAAAGGTGGAAAGAGTACCAGGAAGGTGAGTGTCTTTCTCAGGATCTCATGGTGCCAAGTTCAATGCTGTTTAAGGTGGACAACGTGACAGCTCAGGGACTGCATTTCAGCATTTCCACAGTGTGTATTTGGGCTTACAGATTTCTTGTCTCATTTCTAAAGGCCAGTTTCTGAAATGTGTAGAAAACTTTTCTGTGGGTTGAGGTCATTCAGCACCTTGTGAGACTGACCCTGATGTTCAGAGGTGCTGAGCAGACACGGCTCCTGTCGACCAAGAGTTCAATGTACCTCTGAAAATCAATTCATGTCTAATGGCCTTTTCACCTGTCAGAAATAATTGCTGTTCCACAGAAGCATACTAACTCAGTCACCATTTTGTTTTTAAAGGAAACTATTTCTTTTTGGCCTCCTCGGAAACAGATCTGCTAAGAAGGAATATCAGGAATAAATTGTGTCCCAAAAGGAAAATACGTTTCATATGAAGCACTCATTCTTCTCATTGTCAGTCATAAAAATTATGTCTTTTAATAGTTCTTCCCCTTGCAGAAAAATCTGTTTAACTAATCTGATCATATAAAAAATTATTTTTCCTAATGTTAGATGCTTAGTTAGGTATTCTCTACTGGCACATTTGTTTTACAGTCAAAGAAAATCCTTGATACCAGCAGAAGCAGCATTACATGGAACAGGGTGTGTCCTTTCTTCAGCTGGATCAGTGCCCATATGTTGGAGAGCCTTTTCACTAAAAGGTATTATCTTCAGACATACTCCTGACTCCTTATGGCTTCAATGTTCCAGAAGAGAACACCTTAATGTAATTTTCTGCTGTTGTAAGGCACATTTGGAAATTAAAGCAAAGCTTTTACACAAGTAAAATGCATACATCTGAAAGGATGGGACAGCAGGAACATTCAACGGAAATGAAAATGCACTTTAGGAAATAGTGCGCTGCATGCCTTGGCTGTAATAGTTAACAGAACAGCTCTACTGGGATAGCATAATGTGTACAAACCCAACAGAAACTTCTAGATTTCATGTTCCTGCAAATCTTTCCTCACAAGGTTAAGTGTCTGCATGATGACAGGCCTGTCTTTTCAAGTGTAGCATAAAGGAGGCATTTGTCTTGTCTCCAGATCAGATCTTCAGCTCCCTTTTCTGCTAAACCTATTTTTTTATTACCAAATGAAAGTTCACTTTGAGAGTTTACCAAAGGCAAAGAGTTATGAACACTTGATTTTTATTTAAAGCTTTTTAGTCCAATATGTCTTTGTATCTGTTTATTTATATACAAGTTCTGAGAACAATCTGAGTGATTTAGACAAAGTATGTAATGCAAAAGCTCTGAGTGCATGGTTTTGATGCACAGAAAATATTTCCATATGGACCTGCTTAACATGTACCCCTGGGTAAATGCAATTGGTATTCAGATTCTAAAATCTAGCATGGTAAATCAATAGTGTGCATACATCATAAGACTTATTAGCCCCTAATGTCTTCTATCTGCCCAGGGATGTATTAGGGCTCAACCCTATTTTTAGGAAAGCCAATGACTAAATTATATCAAGGACCAGAGCTCCCTCCCTCATGCAGGTGTTGGACATTGAAATTAAAAATTACTACACTTCGTACCCTAGAGGTTGGATGCCCCAGAGCCATAGGGCTGTATCCCGAGGAAAACAGCTGGAGGCTATTGTGATCTACACTGCAAGGGCAAAAGAGAAAACAACCTCTGCTGGTAGTTTTTCTCATGATTGCTCTGACACAGCATATCACCAGCATTCTGCAGAGGCATCTTTTCTAATTTAAGAGTCCAGATGCTTCTTATGAAAGAATACATTGCCCTTTTAATTCCTCACTTTGGCAAAAGTAATAAAAGATCAGTTAATCTCTGTAGCTCATCCTTTGCAACGATTCAAAATGGGAAAACTGCACTTAACAGTCTGGCTATGCATTTAATATGAGTTGTACATAGGTATTTCCCATGGCATAGTTCAATATTTTTATTTTACTTACAACTTGTCGTGTGGTTTGTTGTGCCTGCATGGTATTGTAGTGTGTAGCTTTCTTTTCTGCACCTTACTGTCAATATAATTCCTTTTTTATTTTTCCTTCTGGAAAGGAAAATTATGCATTACTATGGAATCATGCTATCTTTTCTTCCTAACCTGTGCTCTTCATCTCTCACTGCCTTGGGGCCATTACTTTAATAGAATAGTTCTTCAAAAGAATTAGATTACCTGTTTCATTGCTATTCTATCTGGATGTCATTCTCATTGAAAATATTCATCCGTTTAAAAATTAACATTGAAAATGGCATTGATGAAGTAATTCTATTATGGACAAAACTGAATGTCAACAGATGTCACTTCAGTTTGTGGTTTAAACTGATGAACTTCTTGATGCAGTGGAAAAACCTGTTCATAAAGTTCTATTCCACATGCATGCACTGTGTTAGCATTTTTGCAGGTACGTTTATATCACAGACCCTATGTATCTTTCCAGTATATATTATAAGAAATGTATAAAAATATACATTTGTTGGTTATAAAATCAATTTTCTTACTTCCTTTATTTTCTTGTAAAACAAAAGCTTAGCTACATAAGGAACAAGTCAATAACCATGGCAGACAGGTATGATGAAAAGGAAAAGCAGTGGTGTAATTATATTATTTCATAGTTTTGCTTAGCTGCACTGCTTCATCCTATTAAGTTCTTCTTTAGGACATGTAAGATGTGTCAATTTGTGTGGCATGGTAAGCCTTTGTAGTAAGGCTAATATTTCTTGGTGCTATACCCTACCTCATCTTTTCATGTTACTCCAGAGCTGTAATGCTAGTCCACCTAAAAGTCCCTTAAATACAAAAATTCCATATATATATATGGGAAATTTGAGACTACAATATACTTCAATCAAGTAAGAGCAATTAAACTAAGGATGGAAAAAAAATTAACCATTCCCAGTAATTATTCCTTGTCCTGAGGTCCTCAAATATCCTAACTTAATAAAAAGCAAGTTTTTATCCCATGATCTCCATCATAGTATTTCAACAGAAAGTTAAGAAGAGTTAATTAAATACTTAAAACCATTTTCTTATATGCTCCTTAAAATCCTCCAGTAGCTGAAGATGCTGTGGTCAGGCAACAATCTGTGTTTCAGTTCACTGGATGTACCATGTAGAAAAAGTATTACAGACTTTCACTGGATTATGTGAATCCAACAATGTATTGTGGATGTCAGTTGATTAGTCATCATATCAATTTAATGTATTTGTAATTAATCTTATATCTTGAAAAAATAATGTTTTAAAAAATTAACTTCTGACTTAAGAAAAATGTTTTCTATTTTTACAGGTTTTGCTGATTCTTTTTTGACGAACCTCATATAAAAAAAGACAATGTCATTCCAACTCAGTGTCTGTTCTTATTTTGATGATACCATGAAATATTGACTTTACAGGAATTTAAGGTTGCATCAAAGCTATGCTTGAATTACAGCTTGTATTAGAGAAGGGTATCCTGGATTTGGCAGGGATAGAGTTAATTTTCTACCTAGTAACTGGTACAGTGCTGTGGTTTGGATTCAGTGTGTGAATCAGTTTGATAACACACTGATGCTCTGGATGTTGCTCAGTGCTGCTTAGTCTAAGTGCTTGTCCATTTTTCATGCTCTGCCAGAAAGCAGATGCACAAGAAGCTGGGAGAGCATGGCCAGGAGAGCTGACCCAACTGGGAAAAGGTGAATTCCATTCCACAGGATGTCATGCCCAGTATATATAAACTGGGGAAAGCTGGCCAAGAGAGGTTACTCACTACCTGGGGACAAGCTGTGTACTGGTCAGTGGGTGGTGAGCAGTTGTAGCGTGCATCACTTGTTTCTCTTAGGTTTATTCCTCTCTTCTTTTTCTTTTCCTTCTTTTTCCTTTTCATCATCATCATCATCATATTTTATTTTATTTATTTGACTATTAAATTTTTCTTAGCACATGAGTTTTACCTTTTTCTGATTCTCCCCACCATCACAGTGAGGGTCAGGGTCTGAGCCCTGTTGTACTGAGTTGCCAGCTCAGGTTAAACCACAACAAAGGGCTGTGACTTGTCCTTCAATGAGAGGCATCCTCTGATAAATAAAATTAATTGAGATACAATTATAATGCTAAAAGTGGCTTATATTTTGGTGAAGGTCAAACACTGTAGACTTCAGTCTGCAAAAGGCAGATTCCAAAGCCCCAAAACTAAAGCCCTCAAAGATAAACTTCTGCAGATTTAGGGAGGGAGGGAGGAAGGGAGGCAGGAAGGAAGGAAGGTTCTTGGTGGCACTGCTAATGTCCCACAGGGTAGGGACATTACAAAGCTCTTGACCTTTTCTTGTCTTAGCCCTGAGTATGAATGCCATTTCCTGCACTGAAATGTGCAGCTGTAGTGTCACCTAACAAGTAATACAGTTTTATAACATCATGTTGTCCTCCAACAGTGAATTTTGGCCTCAAAGGAGACATAGGTTGAAATCCCATTCTTGAAAGAAGCTCCTGAGTTTATCTAGACTCCTCTAAGCTATGGAATACAGAGGGCAGTACAAAGCATGCACTCCTTGGAGCCTCGAATACAGCTCTGCTGAGCTCACTGTGGGAGCAGTTTCTCAAACCATTCCCTGTTCCTTTTCAATGGAAGTCAGGACCAATTGTCTAACTGTAACTACATACATACATGTGTGGAAGTGCTATAAGTACCACAGGATTTGGATCTCCATGATAAAAAAATAGTAAGTGGAGATCTGCAGAGACCAAATCACCCGAGAAACTTTCAGTCTGTACTTGGAAAGAAAACAGAAAAGTGATCTAGTGCTTGAAGATCATTTGTCATTTGCCTCAGGATTGAAATGAGCAACATATGTAAAGATTTCATGCAAAGCACGTAGCAGCACAATGCAGTCTAAAGCTCTCTTTATTCTGAAATTAAACTTTTGTATAAAATTCTATAAAATCTATTGATACAGAACTGTTTATTCCTTTATAAATCTCTGAGTAATGTCAGTGACTAAATTCCTGGGAAAGGAAACCAGTGTAACTGGTAGTTATCTGTCCCCAGGTGTTATTTACAAAGACTACACCTGTTCTTAATAAGTGCCTATCTAAGTGTGAATTTAAATGTCACATGTATAATTCCATCTCTGTAGTTTTTTTGGTGATTCTTAAAAGTCAAAAGATTGAAAGACAAAGGCTGAAATAAAATAAAGATTTCAAGTTTTCATTTTCAGAAGTATTCAGGAACATTTTTACTTATAGAAAGGACCCATTCAGATGTTGCTATGTAATTCTGAATATAGATTTCATCGTGGTAACTGGAAACAGATTTAGGTGCACATGATTATAGCAATTTGACTTTGGACACAAACCTTGATTTTTATTTTTAAACCCCTGTAATTTTACACAATCAGGTAGAAAATATTCATTCAATCTTTACTGAGAGGATTTCACTTTCCCACTTTTTCTCCACCTTGAAATATCATTTGAACAGTCTTCTCCAGAGATATTTCATAATGTTTCTGTCACATAAATGACAAACTAGAAAATACAGCAGTACCAAGCATAAGATTAGTACAAAAAAATAGTATTTTATCTCCAAACTATGCAGTGTTTCACAAAAAGTCTTCCAATTACTCAATTTATCCTACCTCATCCTAAAATGTATTTTTACTTTGCATAACATTCAAAAACTTTGACATTTCTCAAGTCAAAGATAATTTTATATTTTGCTGCTCAGATACCTTTCTTAAATTCTAATCTTTATACTGAGATGTACATATAGCAAGTGGGCAATTCCTTCTAAAAATAAGGGGTCACAAGATATGTCCTGAGCCTGGCCCCTTCTTGTCTTGGAACTGCTGCATTCACTTTCTTGTACAACATTATTATTCATTATTATTCAGGTGCAATGATTCATTTCTCATGATACAAAAGATAAATCCACCCTCACTTCAAATTTAGCAGCACTGAACAGTTACAACCCTCATTGAAATTAATGGTACTTGGGAACACCCTGCCCACATAAAAGCTGATATTCTACCTGTGAAATATCAAACTGACATATAAAAATTAAAACTATGAATTTGTTTCCTATCTGTACATATGCACTTTAGGCACAAATGTTTATATCTGACAGATATTAAAATGGTCATTAAGTCAAGGACTCATGAAAACAGAAATGCAAGAAACATGACTAGCATGTTTTCACAAACAATAAATCCAGAATGTCTGTTGCACTCCCCCAGTATGATGTCTTGAATACTGCACTTTTTTTAAGTAGTCTTGTGATGTGGAGGATAGCTCTTAAAAATATCCAAATTGGTTGGCCAGAGGGCGGAGGTAGGTAACAAAACAAAACAAAAAGACCTGAAATAAGGGAAAATTCACATCAAGATCTGGTGAATTATTTCAGTGGGCTACCCTCCAATATCCAATTTCTGGTCTGTTAGTTGCAATGGTTGTTCTTTTCAACAACCAAATTCTTTTTATCTTCATTGTTAGACCACACAGCTCCTTCTATCAAGCTTGTGCTCTCCTTTACTGGACAAGATGCACAACTTTATCTCCTACATTACCACTGCACAGATCTATCTCCTCCAATGTGATTTTTTCTATGCACCTCCTGCACTTGGACTGCAGATACCCCTACCCCAATCACCATGAGGGTCCTACTTTAGTGTCACTGTCTGAACTCAACAGGTCTAGATTCTCACAGTTCTCACTGCCAAGTACATTTTCTAAATCTTACGTCATTTTTGTAGATCTTATCTGAAAGCTCTCTACCTTCAAAAGACTTATTGATCTCTTATGACCTGGGACAGTAACTGTGGGAGAGGTCGTATCTCAGTGTGAATATAGAAACAATACAGCCCTACTTAATATATTTATTTTTAAAAGCATTGAATTTACATGTAAACAATAGCAAGTAGTAGGTTAAATGAAATGGTTTGTTTCAATCATTTAAGCTAATAAACTGCTTCCAAGGATGGCACCTCCTCTTCAGCTGTCACCCTGTACTAGAAGTCTGCACTTCACTGTAGTCCTGAAATCACACAGCTACTATTGAACCCCCAGCAATAACTGCATTCAAAGACTTATCTGTCAGTTTGTAACCTGTTCAGTGTCTGACATATTAATTTTGATCAGGTGAGTTGGATTACACTGAGCAATGTGTGAAAGATTTTGGGGCAAGTTCATTCTATATTTATTCCTATAGGTCTTATTGATGACAGGCTTTTTTCTTCTGGTTCCTGCAGTCTTTTCCACTCGGGTTCCTTGTTTCAATGTACTCATTCCTGTAAGAGGGTCTTGTTATCTACAAAGAATCCTTAAAAATTCCCAGATTCTTCTCAAGAAAGATACAATATATGAACAAAATAAGTGAAAAGACATTACAGAGGGTGGAAAGAACGACTGTGTGTTTGAAATGCATGCCAAAACCCACATGATGATCCTTAGAGAAAATTCAGTCAAAGTAACAATTCATGAATGGCATTCCGATGGACTTACAGTTAACTTTCAGGTTGGAGTTAACCTACAACCCGATTTTAACTGTCAAGAGATTTTTATTATTTTCAAATATTTCCCAATGATTCCATAAATGTATAACTCAAATCCAATGACAAAATAAAGAGATTTGGCTTGGAAACAGAGGGACAGAGTTCTTGTCTGACATTTGCATCATAAATCCAGCCAAGAATCGGAGTGCACTAGCTCACTGAAAGCTGGAGAAGTCTAACAATAAACAAGAACACTGGGAGGCACAGCATTATTGCTAAATGGATTATTTATGCTAGTTCTCAAAACAAGGAAGGGAGGTGAATAATCCCCTTCATATCTCAAGGCTGCTGATCAAATAAAAATTTCCAAGTACAATAAAAACTTTGGCTCCTAGAAATATATTGGAACTCCTTGAGTTTTTCTTCCCTCAGTTCAGGAGAGAAGATTGTTCCACAGCTGCAAAGAATCAATTTTTGTTAGTCCTGAATTAGGATTTAAGTTCCCTGTGGGACTGCTTAAGCTTTCCATCCCCTTCAGCTCTCTGTGGGAGGCACCCATGGTTCTGAGGAAAAACACTTCTGAGGCCAGGCCAAGTTTGGAGCTAGAAAACACAGCCAGGTGTTGAAGCTGAGTTTGTGTACCTCCATGGCACAGTGCTCCTCCAGACTCAGAAGTGGGGCAGGGCAGGGGGAAGATTCACATCCTGGTTTTCCTGCTTTTCTTCCCACTTTGTGCTGGATTTGGCAGGATTTTGTCTCAGGCACTCAGGGAAAACATATTTTTCACTTAACTTTTGGTTATATATAACCTTGAAAAATTAGCCTGATCACAAACTCAGTTTGCAGAAGATTTAGAGGTGAAATTATCATCGCGTGTACTGGTAGTGATCAAAAGCCCAGTGGAACTGATGGGCAGTTTTCCCCTGAGATCAATGGGCTCTGGATTACACCCATAAAGCCTGACTAATGAGGTGCTATATGGATTAAAGCTCAGGTTAAATCAGGAAATACAGTGCTTTTGTGCCAATGGGATTCTGGATCTCTTTGGCTTCCCATAGATGTAGCAATGAATGACACAGAGGGAGCAGAAAGTCCCATGCACATGTTGTGTGCACTCAGGCTCCAGGCTCTCCCAGAGCCCGTGGGCTCCAGGCCTGCAGGAATGAGGAGTTAGCTTGAAAGCTCGCAGAGAGTGCTTCAGTGTAAAATACATTTCCAGTGTTCATGAAGTATAACATTAGCAGTGTGTGTTTCCTTTTTTCCTCCTCTCTTATGTATTTTCATTTTTTGTGCATGGGAATGAAAAGTTACATCCATTCTAAAACATTTGTGTAGGTCTAAGGCAGGAAGAGAGAGAAAGCACTGTAAGACATTTTGAAAAGATGAGTCAATTACCAGAAAGTTTTGCAGAATGTACTTATGACCAGGTTGGTTTCAACAGCCCTTCTATCCACAGCACTGCAAAGAGGCATTAGATACTGGCTAAAATATTTATATACTTCTCTTTCTCACTATCTCTCCACATTTATTATTTGGGTCAGTCAGAGGATAAAATAGATATTATGTTCTCTGGGAGCTGTAAGCTTTTTATATTTATAATTGGAAAATATTTTAGTCGTGTCAGTGCAGGCAGAAACAAAGATTAGGCATCCAAAAGTATCTTAATTCATATAAATAAAAAATACAACTTTTAGTGCAGACCGAGAAGAGGAAGGTGGGCATTCCTGCCAGCTACAGAGGAAAAGTGTTGCTTTTCAGCTGTTCCCACCAAAGTCAGCATGAATCACAGTCCTGCAAGAAGCAGATGATTTTCCTTTCCTGTGCAGGAGGTAGTAAATCCCACATTGGTCTGCAGGGACTCAGAATTCTCACTTTAAAAAGTGAGTGACAGTAAGTTGCTGTTTTATATACTCTCCTAGACAGACTGCTGGTGCTGAGTCAGTTCTCATCCCTACCTTCCTCTCTTTCTTAACACCAAGCAGCTTGAATAGCTGCTTACTTCACTTAAACTGATTAACTAGAGCTTTAAATGTTGTGTCAAATAATTCAATAAAATAAAAAATATCATATCTGTCAGTTAGGTAAGATTTGAGACTGTGAGTCTTAATATATCAGTGTTTATAGAGCAGTTGCATAGCATAATGCCATAATGTGCATCAAATCAGCAATCATCCCCTGTCACCTTCAAAACACAGTATATGGAATATTACTGAAAAGAAGGGGTGACAGAAGCAAAAATGATTGCATGAACCATAGAGTCATCATATAGACCTAAGGACTGCCTCTAAACTGATGGTTTGCATGTAAAGTATCTTGCGAAGTTTGTATGTCTTTTCAGACCAGTCACAGAGCTAAAACAACAAAACTAAAAAGGCAATAAGCACAACAAAACACCACAGAGATAAATGTCACAGAACTCCTTTGTTTATTCAAGCTGCATTTCTACTCTAAACAATATGCAATTTGTCTTCAATAGCTTCAATATTCTTGTACATCTAAGCAACACAAGTCTTTAGTGTAAAGAGAAATGCTGGTCAAAGCACTGTGATTCTGTAGGCAACAACTTAAAAATATTAGACTGAAGAGGACTAAAATCTGCATTTCTGAATCTAAATGAAGCTATTGAAATCCTATTTTATTCAACTATTCAAAAAGTGTTTGCAAATATTGCAGCATAGATTCAATGGAGACATTCGTAAGTAGCAAGTGTTATCAACATAAATTACTCAAGAGAGATCATTTATTTATAGCATTGAACTTGACTTTTCTAATTTTGTCACAGTCACTGGTCCCTTGTAATCAATGCTGTGGAAAACCTGCAGAGCAAACCACTATTTGCAATGTGCTTTGGCCTCTTTTCCAGCCAGCAACACGCCCCTGACCGTGTTCAGCGTGGAGCATGGGAAAGCGTGGGCGTGCAATTCTCAGCCCTGAATTAGGAGCTACTGCCAAACTTGGCAGGGACTGGGATCCAGCAGCAGCTGCTTCTCACGAAGGTCATGCAATTCCTCCCATGAGAGGCAAGACAACCTGCTTCTTCACTCCTGCTGGGTGCTCAGTGGAGCAGAACCTGAGGGACCCCAGTGTGCACAGGCAGACAGCCCCACATCCCTGAATGGGCAGATGTCTGTCCTGGTTCTGAGGTCAGAGCTGTGGTACAGGTCCTACTGCTCCTCCGAGCAGGCAGCACTCCCTTCATGCCTGGAAAAGCTCAAGGGCTGGTGCCAGACACGCCCAGTGGAAATGGCTGTGTGACTCAGCTGAACAAGCTGAGCAGTCAATACCGACTTTCTTGTAGGCAGGGTTCACTCTCACCTGGAGAACAGAGGGGTCCATTCCCACCAGAACTTTACAAACCTCACTAAAATCTTTATTTATTTGTCTCTCTTAACAGCTACATGCAGTTACAGTAAAAGGCATCAGAGGTGTAAGAGAACAAAATAAGAACCAGTGTAAGTAACTCATTAAAATAAGACTATACAAAGATGAGCCTGGTAATTTTTAAAACATTGCAAATCAGAAAAAAAAGAGTCATTATTCCATGTAAAAAGTTTCTCCATGCATTTGCTTTTGCAAGTGCTTAAAGACATTACAGTTTCTACAGCTGTGCAGGAGCCTCTCAGTGCGTTCATTGGTTGTTCACCAGTTTGCAAAAGGAAGTGTGTGCAACTCAGAGTATAAAAAGGGCAATCCTGAGGAAGTTATAGGTTTCTTTAAAAAGTAATTATCCCTAATCTGCAATCCTTGTTCTCAAATTGAGCAGTGTATAAACTCATAAGCTCTATTCAATCATAAGCAAGGATTTCTACTTCATAACAAAGATATGAGAAGGGAGAAGTGTGGCTAGGGTCATGCCCAGCACAGATAGGACACCCAAGTAAGCACCACTTCAAAGTTTAGTTCTGGGTAAACTTGTTCAGGTTCTTCCATGCTTTAATCCAGAATGAGCTCCAGGCCCAAATCAGTTTCTAATATATCTACACCCACTGGTTTTAAATGTTTACTATTCTGAAGACTTTCACATTAAATTACCATTGTCCACAACAAACTTCTATTCCAGGGACATTGTAAAAAAATAACAGATGTATCTGCTCAGGCAGATTGCAATTCCTGTTCTGAAAGTGTATAATTCTTTTTATTATTATTATTATTATTTAAACATCCTCCATGCATTCTCTAAGAAAAACATACTTAAGCAGCCTCTTTAAAAAAAAGTTAAAGCTTTGATGTGATGTATGCATTGAACATGTCAAGAAGAGTATTATCAAAAGGAGAAGTTTAAAGCCATTCCCTGGGGTATATATGTTTTGATGTCCTACTGTCCTTGTCATACATGAAAGTATTTGGTCTATCTAGAAATTCATTTGACCCAGAAAAACAAATTGTTCAGAGTTAACAGGGAAAAAAGCCCCACACACAGAACAAGGCAGGGACTGTGGTACAATCACTATTACACTTCACTCTGTTTGAAGTAGATTAAGAAGAGAGAGTAACAAGTAATTAAATTGTGTCCCATTGGGCTTGTACTACTGTCCAAACATTTCTGCAACAAAAAAATCCCAAACCCACAGCAAATGATTCTGACTCCCAGATGTTTGGAATGAGTTTCTTCAGGTCTCCACCTGAGGTTTCATTCATTCACAACCTTCCCAGGTGACAGTATACCTGGAAAACCTTTTCCAATGGAGTGTAAAAGTGGTCTGAGGGTAGGATCAGCCTACACTTCCTTGGTATGAAAACATAGCCTCTAAGACACGCTTCAGATAATAGGAAAAAAATGGTTTCACCAAATGCTATTACACTAGCCTCCCTAAGCTTATATGATACTATCTATTAATTCTCTGAGGTTAAATAAAAAGTATTATTTCTACTTTTAATAAAATAAAATTTTAAATTACTCTTATGTCTTTGGTGGATATGTTTGTTCCAAAGACATCTTATAAAATGCAAGCTGAGAAATGCTTCCCTCGGCTTCAGAGTATTTGTTGAAAACACAGATAGATCTAAAACAAACTTGAGTGCAGCTTCCAGGACAGCTTCTGTGTCCTAAAAGAGGTTAAGAAGAAGAGTTCTTTGCCACATGTTTATGGAAGTTCTTATTAAGTCCTTCTCATAGCTAGTAGACAGACTTCCACAGACTTCAACATAAGTTGGGTCACAATTTTATTTAGAAATGGCACTTGTTGACTGCCATAAATTTCTTCAGGAATGAGAGAGCATGAAGGTTAGAGCAAAGTGCAGCAAAACTCAGAAATTTGAGGATAAAACTGGCAGCAACTAGATTCATAGCAGGGAGCTTGCAATAAACTTTTCAGAAAAATAGTTCGGCTATGCAAGAGTGAGCAGCATTTTTGGCAAACCAGCAATTAGCCATGGCTAAGTATTACCAGTTCAATAGTTTCAGAATAATTTTCTTAAAATAGCATAAAAGGAGATCCAGATTATCTCTTGGGCTTCAACAAGCTCTCCAATTGTGTCTTTGGCAGAATGATGATACAAGTGAAAAAGACTTGGAAGTGAAGTAAATCACGGAGATGCCACTAGATCTGATTCATCACATCCAAGGGATGATGAATTACAGCCCTTTGGAAAGGTTCACTATAATGAAAAAAAGTGATTTTGTACAGTAGTGATGACAATCCAGCCAGGAGTGACTGCTCTGGTCCAACAACAGGAGTCAGTCAGTTGTAACTTTTATCACCCTGAAATTCAGGACTCACTGCTGGGAAGAATTTGAAAGAGACAGATCTGCAAACTTTAAAGTAGTTCCAAATCTGTCCCCTGGCTCTGGGTTCCCTGAGCACTTGCATATTCTCACGTGCTAAAACCCAGTTTCAGAGAAGTGGAACCTGGCTGTTTTAAAGAGGTCTTGCTTCTGGGATAAACAGTGTGAATGAATGCACAGAAGATTCCACAAGGCCATCACAGATGTGTCCAGGTTTGTACAAAATGAGCACTGACACCTTAGACAGAGCCTTTCCCACACTGTAAATGTTTTCATACTATATAGAGAGGCCCTAAAATACAGATTTATTAGCATATGTACAAAACCAACACTTGCATGAAAGTATTTATTTTAAATGTAACAAATCTTGCCTTACTAAAGTAATTAATTGTTATTACCATTTTGTATTTATGTACAGATCACAGCTTAGCCAAAGACTAAATGAACATGAGGTGCATGGCTAAATGTTGAAAATTGTGGTAATAGAAGAGTGTATTACTGATGATAAAATGTTCTGACAAAGTATAAAATGCAAATTGTGTGTTATTGCCTAAATTGTTCCAGTTCATTTACCTTGCTATGAGCATTCATTACAGCTAATTATTGAAACAGATTTTTATTATTCATAATTACTTTTCACATTGTAATGATCATAAATTTTTGAAAATTCTGGTCATCATCTTTCACCATTCATGCTTGTCAGATCTTTTTTTGTACAGAACATTTTGCATGCTCATTATCATTAATATATTTGTAGGCTGTTATTATTCAAAACTGGTAAGGATCTTTTAAAGGAAATGCAATACTGTTTCTTAAATACATCCTTTTAGTCCTAATGACAGACTGATGCTGAACTTAACTTAGAAAATGAAATTAAATGCCATTAATTAAATGTACAGTTTATTCCTTGCACTCACTTTGCCAGGTTCATGAATGCACCTACAGTTAGACAGAAATGATTTCCCTGTTATTATCCTCCAGGCAGCTAGGCATTTTAAAGACCAATTTGTAAAATGAAAAGGTTGAAAACATTAAGCATTCCTTCCCAGCAAAAATGGAGAATGAGAGAAACAGCAAAAGAGAAAAAGAAAACTGCCTACACAGCTGTAAACATCAAAACGTTCACAGAACTGAGAAACATTGAATAACTTAAGCTCATCAATCTGGTCCCATTTTATGAGGTAGCTGTAGATGTCAGATAGCCATTTCATCAGGCAGAATAATCACAGGGGTTTATTGTTGAGACTACCACTGTTTTGCAGATTTACTTGATTTTCTAGTTCTGAAAAGATGGAAAATATAAAGTGAATACTTCTCTCAGAAGGGACTGTGATTCACTCTTTCCAGAAGAGCAGATATCACTGGATAACTTCATAAAACATAAAAAAAAATAATTTAGAGAACCTGAACTTGCAGATGAAGCAAGTGCACAGAAATAAAAGAAATAAATCCAACTGATGAGAGAGACATCTTGATTCACTGCATCATTCAGTGTCATCAGAACTTTTGAATTTATCCATTCCTAACAATGACACAGTAATAATGGTAGCTTGATAACATATACTATGGTTGATAGAAAAAAAGGAAAAAATTTGTTGAATATCAAAACCTAGGTGAATCTTTTGTTAATATTTCTCAGGTCTCTGATGAATGTACTGGGAACTGAAGCTCTCTAAATATGGTTACTATTCACAAACTAAATGACAGGAAAAGAAAGCAATTACAAATTTCACTTTTTCATTCAGTCTGTGCATAACATATGATGCCATCACAGTCAGGGTAAATCTTTCTAAACCATTTGGACAGAACAGAGTCTGGCAACTTTAAAACAAAATAACTCCACATGTGTTGATAAAACTATTGTATCTCTGACACAAAAAGCAAAAGATAAGGAGGTTACCAGTCATGGTTGACTAAATAAAGCCTTCGACAGAACTTGACATTCGATGATCCAACTTGAAAGGTTAGGGAACACATTCCAGGCTGATTAAATGGGTCAGAGCTTTTCCTATGGACCATAGCCAGCAGGTTAAAGTCAATTGTGTCCCCTCCAATTGGCAAGCCATTAATGGAGATGTCTCCCCCAGGCACTAAATTGGGACCTTTACTCTTTCTACTGATGATTAACGACCTGGCATTATAGGATGCAGCAATAAAGAATGAGCACACGATGCTTCCCTCACACACCGTTTTCTAAATCACTTCACTACAGATCTCAAACTTCAAGAAAAAATAACACAATAAATAGCTGTGCATGATTTTAAGAATAATAAGAACAATAAGAACTGTACACTCTGTTCTTAGCTGAGGAATACAAGCACAGAATGAAACCACTAATTGCATTAATTTGTTTGCCTTACACAATACAGTTGAGATCATTACCTGTACTTTCCCCCCATATTTCTAGAAGGAATATATTAGAATATTTATGCAAAAAACAATTAGGAATAGATGAAAATACTCTTTTTCTCTATTAAAAGAAAGAAGCTTGGAAATATTAAGCTAAATCTATGTAACCAAATAACTTGAGATGTCTTTAAGGAGAAGTTTCACCTCTTAATGAAACCGTGGTACATTCAGGACCTCTTTTTTAAAATTCACCTCCCGTGATTTGGGTGCACTTCTGAAGGTAAAGTGATAAACAGAAAACTTTCCATTACAGTGAAGAAAATAGAGCTGGAGACAACCAGATTATATGTTTCAAGTAGAAACTAGAAGCTGTGTTTTAGGAGAAAGTCAAATATTACTTAAAGGAAGGAAGAAGAATCTCATTCACACAATTATCTGAAGGCAGCCTGTTAAGCTGGTTCTTCACTAATTTTGTTCATAGCTAACCTCATTTCTTATAATGCTAGTGAAATTTGTCTTTATTTATTTACATTCCCCTCAAACTTCTGTATAGTTTTTAAACCTATATATTGGGGAGAGGGAGGAGTTGGTCTCTTTTTTGTTGGTAGAAATAGATATTGAATTATCTATTTTAGATAAAATGAGATATATTGAAAAAATTTCAGATATAATTAGCCTGATATTTGATGTGTGTTCAAAGGACATCAGATTTAACAATGCTCATCAGTTTGGGGAGACATGAGCAGATGAGCTCGTGGCTGACCCTGAGCTAACGTCCTCTCTTTTTTAGGAAAATCAAAAAGAATTCCCCACATATAATATTTGTGGGAAACCTCATCAAAAGAAAGAAAATGAGAAAGATACATGGAAAAAACTAATTGCTCTTTTTTAAACTGAGATGTGAAAATGAATCCCTTAACTAAGTAAAAAAAAATTAAAAAGCAAACACTAATATTTTAAAAGATTGGTGAATAGGTCTACACAGGGATATGAGCACTAAATAATCATAAAAAAATATTTTTCCATTGAGGGATGTATGGTAAAGCCTCTCAGATTTATCTTGGTTGATGTGTTTATCAATGAACAATAAAGAGAAACATCACATCGCTGTTGATGACGTCTGAAAAAAAATAATGAGTGAGAAAGTGCAAGGACTGAAGAGACATAGGCACTATTGCAATTACCAGGCTTACAAGTTCACTGAAAATGTCATCTCACATTTGCAAGGTTTTTTTCCTAAATGATGTGTCTAGTTACACAAGTAATAACTTGGAAAGGCCCTGCAGTCAGGAGGTTAGATTAGGTGCTGACAGTTGTTTTTTGCAGAATCACAATCTATGAATCTCTTAATCTAATGCATTTATTTTTTCCCATTGTAGAGCTGCAGTTGACAACAAATGAGAAGTTTTGTCCTTATATTATGACATTACTATGTGGAATGTTGGGAGAATAAGAAACTTATCATCAGCATGTTCAGATATTTAATGTAGCCATCTGATAAAATATAAGAAGGTAAAACTGTATTTAATTAAAATTTATAAGTATTAATTTAGTATCATTCATTTTGTCTTAGAAGCCAGAAACATTAGTTGGAAGTGACCTATGGTAACTGTGTTTGTCACAGGAAGGCAACCTAAATGTCCCCAAGTGCAGTGTGCAGCTGCTGCTCTTTGTGTCATCTGGTGCTACCAAGTGTGTCAGCTTTGTGACTGCCTTCTAAGCAGCTGTAAGCTCTCAGATCAGCCTTTGGCCTCCTCAATATCCAGCCTCATCACTGCTTAGATACTTGTCAAACTCTAAAAACGACACTGTCAAATACTGCAATTCATGTACCACTGAAAAAGGGCACTTTTATTCTTCTTCTTGGGAACAAAGAAAATAATTAGCCGGCAAATTTCCTGTTCTAGGGAGTATCACCAAGACACCATACCTCTCAAGCCTTTTTGAAAATAAAAAAGCATCCCTTCAAAGTTGCCATGGTAAATTTTTCTGGTTCCTTGGAAGCATCATGCTGCTCTGAGGAAACTACTTTTCTTGTTTGCTCTTTCTTGGTTTAAATAACCAGTAATTTGGGGATTTAATTAAGCTGTCAGATGCCCATTAGCTGCAAGAGAACAATACAAATGTTATATATATGTAAAATATGCTTTGAAGATATGAAAGGAAATATTTAATAGACTTTGATGTTCTTTCAGACTCTCAGCAGCTTTCTTAAAATTATCTTGACTACCTTTTATGACACATTCTGCTTCAAAATGGTGCAAGTGGGAAAATGTATGGCAAAAAATGTCCACAATAGAACTAAACTTAACCAGTATCCCTTTTTATTGTCAGAGTACTGAATAATGAAAATGTACATATAGAACATTTTTCAAACAAAAACTATCATTTCACTGGGCATCTGATATTAACCATCAACTGTCTTACAAGATCTCTTGAAGACTTAAAATCCAGGAATTGCCAGCTGGCTATTTTAAAAAATGAACAGACTAGGGAGTGGCTTATCTCTTTCATCACTGTTGCTGACAGGTATATTATGTGGAACTAAGATAACTTCTTTGAATGGACCTGCATATGCATATTCAGCTATGATGAATTGCATAGCATTTCATGAGTATCTACCTTGAAGGCAGGTTTAATTGTTGCTATTCCAGATCACTCCATGCCTGAACTGTAGGGAAAAACATTCTATCTAAGATAAGGACCCAAAAATTTAAAGTGTCATTGCCCAATATCTTAAACCTCTCAGAAAATGAATTAAAAAGTAGTGAATTGTGTGAGGCATAAATAAAGACATGAGACAAACACTTGTTCTCTGAACTAAGACTGCAATATGAAAATTAAATTAAGCTAAATGATTACTTAAACCAAACATACAGTAACTCTCACTATAAGTTCACATGGAATAAATTAATAGATTTTCCTATTTAGAAATATTGTTGTTTCTCATGTACTGTTAGATCAAGCAATATAAAGTAACACAGAGCTTTTTTAAAATATCCAAGACAGCCTTGAAAGATGATCATTGTTAGTCTTTAAGATCCTATATTGTCTGTCTAATAATATAAGCATATGTGTTTTGCCAATACTCAAGATATGCACTGCATAAATGAATATCAATTTTAGTCTTGCTGTCAGTTTGCACCTACAATGACCAGGATTCATAAAATAATTCAATAAAAACACACAGGAAAATACATAGTTTGGCAAGAAGAGTGTCCAAGGTGCTGTAGACATAAGAGACCTCATAATCAAGAAACCAGGGCTGAAAGAAGGGTATCCCTAAAAGCTTGCACACAAATAAGGGCTTGATGGGGAATTGCTCCCCCTTCCCTGGGAAATGACCATCTGAAGTGCTTGTCCAATAATGCCCTCACAGAATGGTGAGTGAGCAGGGGGAATCAGAGGTCTGCTTGCCCTTGCAGAGCTCCAGGCTCATTAGGATCACAGACACATGGCAGGACACTCACACAGCTGGAGTGAGATAAGGATAAACAGGCCAGGATGGGCACTTGCCTGCACAGGGACAATGACAATCCAGCAAGAATTTACAGACTGGGGTTAGGCAGTAGCCCAACAACAGTGATGCTGTGCTACTGAAAATAAATCAGCTGACTTAATACAAGATAATAGTTCTCCTGAAAAACCTTTCCCCATGTTTATCTTTAGACCATGTAACTGTTTTGAGTCTCCAGTATATTTTCAGAATATATTGCTAGGCATTAACACCTTGGCAATCACGGAGTGGTTCATTTTCTCAAGAAATCTAGTTTTTGTCTTGATAATGAATGAACCAATTCTTGAAATCTTACTTTTTTTTCAGGAATGAAATTCTCATTTTCTGAACATGTACCAATAAATCTGAAATAGTCAGAAAATAAAACCAATTTTTGTTGATTGTTGGAGTGGAAAATTAACAAGACAACTAGCAAAGCCACCAAAATGAAAAGGTAAAAGTACAAGGAGTTACATGTTGAAGATGATTAATTAGAAGTCAATTAAACATGTGCAATGGGAAAGGAAAGCAGGAATTTATTTCTTGGTTTAGGTTAAAAAGCACTAGAAGACTTAATAATGATGTTTGCCCTAAAGTTAAGCTTATGTCCAAACCCGGAGTTTAAGTCCGCTTGAACCCACTGAAGCCCTCCTGCCTCCTCTAGAGCAAATAAAGTGGGGTGATGAGGTTAAGACTGAGTCTACGTGCAGTGAGAATGCAGTTGAAATAACTAACCTTGGATAGTCTAGTTTGTCTAACCTCTTTCTGGAGTATTTGAAGAATGCATGATTCTTGACTTGTTCTCTTCCTCAACGGCACAAGGCACTTTCTGGTTTACCTGCGTTTCTTTGCCATTTAAAAAGCCTTTGCATGTCACCTTAAGCACGAAACATGAACAAAGCAGTGAATTATCATAATTAAGTTAAATTTGGAGCAGTTTTTCTCAGCCTGTGCTCATTTTAAATTTGCTGCCTCTGCTGCAGATGTGACGTACTTCTGTGCATAATTACGGTGGAGCATTCTCCCCTCCCCCCAGGCCACACTGTGATCTGAGAAATATTCTAACAATTTTTCCAAATTATATTTTTTCTCACTATTAATGACTTGCTTGCCACTACTTGCTTAAAAAGTAAAAGAAAAATAAAATAGAATAAAACCTGTAAAAAATTCTAAATGTTAGGAGATAGATGAAAATGAGCAGTGTTACATCCAACCACTGACTTCATTGTCTAGTCCTAATTTCTCCCTAGGTGTGGCCAGAAATAGCTTTAGAGAATTTTTGCTTTGTACCAAATTTTCCCTTTTCAGAGCAACCTGGAGATATAATTTCAGAGGACAAATATTTGTGTCTAACTCAGACAGCCAGAGCTCAAGATTTTAGCCTGCTTCTTGAAAGAAGTTGCCCATATACATAAAGAGGTTTTATGTGTAACTTTTATCTTTCCTGCATAGTATATACAGAGACTAAATACTTGAATTGAGTCATTTTATGGAGAGAACACAATTTTGCTTGAAAACAGCCTGAAGCAAAATTTGGAGTCTTTTTATGCTTTCAAGGAAGATGATATGTTACAAACACTGGAAAAGCAATCAAGGAAGAAATTGTGACTAAGTGCTTAGCCAAGCTAAATGAATAAAAGCAACTGAAAGGTGAGAAGATTGTCCAGAGCATTCACCCTGAAGGCTGAAGTTATTACAGTAACCAATTTTTGGTAGTTGAAGTTGTGTTCTCCATTCTCTAACCTGCTGAGAGGCTGACTTTGTTGACTGCCGCTTTATTAGCAGCCATGGTGTCAACTGATGCCCTACTACATCACTAAATCATCATTAGATAACCAGTGTAGCAGTTCAAACAAAGCCAAGATGTATCCAAATGTTGTAAAGAAATGAAACATGAAAAGACACTTGCTTTCTTCACCAGAATATTTCATGTAAGAAACTTGGGCATCTGCATCTTGATTTTTACTAGGTTTGCAAAGTCGCTGAGTATTTTTCTTATCACTGTCCCACATTCTGCCAGCTCCCATCAGGCAGTGATGTGGCATAGCTCTATCTATCATGTCTGATGGCCGAAACTCCATGTGACACAATGTAACTGGACAGCCAGCTGACATTGTCACTGGCTCTGACAATGTTGCAAATACAATGACAATCCTTTTCAACCAATGAAAGGTTAACACTAACATTTTAGGTGAATTTTGACTTCAGATGCTTGTCCAAAGCTACTTGAAAGTCACACAAGTGTGATTTTGGTTATGTTCTCCTTCTCCAGATCACAGGCCAGCAATATTTCATTTAAATTAGTCTTCAAAATAGTCAAATTCTTACCCTGAAGCCATAGAAAGAACTTGTAAGTCATTTCTGTGAAATGAAAACAAATTTGAATCTTCACCTATTTCACCCTTTTACAAGGCATTTTTCCTTCTCTGAACCACAGTTTGCTGATACGCTCCTCCTCTGCTCTGTCTTCAACAATGTAAGCCAAATACTGTACTCATATCTTTGGGGTCTGCTTAGGTCAGGGATGTATTTTTCAGACACTGCTCCAACCATCAACCTCTCACTGATTCAGAGACAATTCAAAATCACTACATTGTGGTGAGCCAGAAATTACCTCAGTCATTGCTAAGTTTCTGATTTAGATTTCCATCATCTTGACCATTCTAACTTCCACCCCTGCTCTCTCTCTCTACTGAACATTAACTCCTTGCAATACAGAGGAGCAGGAACCCAGCCCAGGATCCAAAATGAGTGGCATATTGTGTAAACACAGAACAGAACTGCCTAACAATGAATCTAAATAACTGTGTTTTTGTAAAGGGTAGCCAGATGAGTGACCCACAGAAAACACACACAGTATAATTCTGGTTCTGCCTACAGCAAAATGTCAGCTGCTCTAATTGTGGCACATCCCAGTTAATATTGAAGGTGAGATGATAAATACAGATCAGCTTGACATCAGCTGTCACAAGGAAAACAAATGAACTCACAGTGATGGAAAAGCTGGAGAATACCAATAGCACAGACAAATTGAAAGGAAATAACAGAGTCAGATCTTGCCTGCTTGTTTTAATTGATAATTAGACAGAAATACTGTGCTTAAGAAAGAACATATAAGGCACTCAGGAGCAACCATAGCATAGAAAACTGTTTCTGAAACAGAGTAAATACTCAGTGATATCTCTCCATCATCCACTAACATCCAACATACATTTAAATTATATGTAATGTAATTAAAACACGTGGGGTCTGTGTTCCCAGCCCCTGCTGACATTAATAAAGCACCAGTTCTTCAGGCTGTTTCAACAGAGGCTCCTCTGATGTTACCCACTCCTCTCTGTGTGCTATATTAGCCTTTCAGTTCTTACAGCAAAACCACTTTTATGCCTCTGCTGAGAGCAAATCTGGGCAACTGCTCTGGCTTAAATTATACTTGGGGGAAAGAGAAGAGGGGGAGAGAGAGAAAAGTGTTTCAGAGCCAAATCAGTTCACTGGAAGCTGACTGTGGGTGCACAGACCTTTGTGCCAGCACAGCTAAGAGACCCATTCATCACGGCACGATGAACTAGCAATTGAGAATGTTTCTACCTCTTGTGATTGTTGACAAAACCTTCACAATGGAGGGAAAGAGGCTCAAGTTTGTTATTTTTTAAATCTTTCCCTTACTAGATGAGGAGATGCCAGCTAACTCACAGGACAGGGGCTGTTGCAGGAACTGGAAGTGCCAGTGAAGGAGGCAGTTTCAAAAGCCAAGGGAATTCTTAAAACAAAAGCTGCTGAAATAATTCCTTGCTGAAAATTGGAATGAGCACTTGTAACTGTGGACCCTTCTCATAGCAGCTGGCCTGGAACCACTTTTCTTACTTTTTATCAAACTTTTCAGGCCATCTTTACCGTGTCTTTCTTTCACAATTGCTGAATACTGCCTCAGTCATAAAACAGACACAAAGCAGGTACACTGCAGCACTCAAGCTGTGCCTGTTTTCAGTCTGTAGTTTTCAATTTTTCATACAATAAGTGAGTACCCCTTCCTACTGAGATACTTTCAGTTATAAATGCCTCCATTGTAGATGGTGCTCTGGAGGGAACTGGTTCAGATAATGCAATGCTGAAAGGCAGGGGAACATTTTTCCTAATTGGACTCTTGAGTTTGGAAAATCTTTCTTTACTGGCTGGAGGAAATACTTCAGACTCAATGTCAGGACAAGAGATGATATATAAGAAAGGAGGACAGAAGGAATCTAAGGTAGAGCCTAATTTATGACTCTTGAATAAATCTTTTTTGATTGATTGCATTCAGTCTGTTTCTGTGCTCAGTTGAAACTCCCTTAAACAGCAATCCTGTCTCTTTCATCTGCAAAGAATTTAGAAATATCACTCTTTCTCTCTCTTATCTTTGGTTTTCAAGTGACTGTAAGCATTTTTTCAGTCTAAGAGTACTGGTCCATATTAATTCCTACTTTAATATTGTGGCTCTGTGCCCAAGATCATTTTGACCCATTATATATAACATAACAAAAGGAGCACTGTAGAAGGAAAAGAGATTTAAAGTGCATATTGAAGAACTTGCAGCAGTAGCAAAGGATAAAAATAGTTAGGTGAAAAACAAAAAGGGAGAAAAAGATCTTTAGACAATGTGAAGAAAACTGCAGGGCAGTAACCACTCCCCACCCCAACCCCCCCAGAATTAGAACAGTGAACAACCATTCTAGTTTTTGTTTGAAGCCCTTAGTGAAAACTTCAGGGAAATAAACTGACAAAACTCAAAAGAAAAAGATTAATTTTACACAAGACTAACATCAGGCATAAAATATCAGCCCCTTCTAATTGCTTTTTGTCTTAAAACATGGAATGTCTATGCCAATTTCAAACCCAACTGGATGTTCTTTAACTAAGTCTAAGCAAATGACCCCAGAAGTTCCTATTTCTGTGACCACCAGTCAGGAAAACTTAGAAGTCAGTTGGCACCTGTCTGAAAATTCCTTAAACATCTAAATGGCATACCTGGATGTGCACACATTCCTGAGCTTTAAACATTCTGAACAAAGGAAGATGAAGTGGTCTGGACAAGTTAACTTGGAAGAGAGAATGCCAAAAGTAAAGTACACTGGCAGAGATTAACTAGTGAGTGATACAGTACAGATAATAAGACATAATACTGTGCTTTTTGCATTAAAAGAACAATGGACCACATAGGTGAGAATATTTTGTGTGTATCAAACAAATCTAAAATTCGTGTAGTTCAGTTATAGAATTATTAATAATTTGAATCACCCTTGTTGTCACATGTGGAAAGTTTTTTATCATATATCATGCCTGTAGACATTAAATATAATGCATGTAATGAATAGTTTCTATTCACTAATTTTATACTAACATCACTTCTTTATTGTAACATTGTTGAAACTTGACCAAAATCAGCTCTTTATTTTCCAGCTAACTATTCACACACAAATTTTGAATTTGCCACAAGAATATACTCTTAAAAGCTATTAGCTTTACTGTGTAACACTATATTATAATTATTCAGGTTCCATTGACACACAATTGTTAACAATGCACATGGCTTTATTATTGTATTTCAGGGACCTTAAAATGTAGTTCCAATCCCCAGCCATGAGCACAAACACCTTTCACTACCCCAGCTTGCTCAGGGCTACATTCAAACTGGCCTTGAACCCCTCCAGGAATGAGTCGCCACAACTTCTCTGGACAACCTGTTCCAGCACCTCACCGCCCTCACAGTAAAGAATTTCTTCCTAATATCTGATATAAACCTGATTTCTTCCAGTTTAAAGCCCTCCCCCCTTGTCCTGTCTCTACATGTACATCTCCCTGCAGTTTTTCCCCCTTTGCCACTGACAGGGGCGTTAAACAGCTGGTCCCAGCCCTGCTCACTGGTCCCCACTCACACACTGCCACAGCTCCTGGAGTTCAGCCACCCAGCAGCCAGGTCTGTATCCACTGACTGGTCAATCCACCAAAGCCCTGGCTCCTCAGTTCAGACACAGGGAAGTGATGCCGGACACTCAGATGCTTGGAAAGCAGTGACATATGGGTCAGGTGGATAGTGACATCAGCACAGCTGTCACCAATCTGCAGCAAAGAGAGCTCTTGGAGCACTTATGAGCATAACTGAAGAACATCAAGTAGGATCAGGGGAGGTTTACCCCTGATACAGTTTAGCAAACCAGACTACCTTTGTGCTTAGTTTTGTGGTCTGTCACTGTCATATTTTCTGAAAAATCCCTTCACCAGGATTTCTTCTCCTGGGAAGCTGAGAAGCCTCAGAGAAGAATGAAAACAATAATTATCTGACTGCTTCCCCTGTGTTTTGCTGCTTTGGAATGTGTTTGGAGATTGTTTCTCCAAAAGGTGGTTGTTTGATTGGTTTCACGTTTAATGACCAATCACCGTCGAGCTGTGACGGGACTCTGAAGAATCAGTCACAAGTTTTTAATTAGTATCTTGTTAAGCCTTCTGTAAGTATCCTTTATATTCTTTAGTATAGTTTTAGTATAGCATTCTTTAATATAATATCATATCATAAAATAATAAATAAGCCTTCTAAGAACATGGAGTCGGATTCTCAATTCCTCCTTCATCCTGGGGACCCAGCAAATACTACAGCGGTCCACATTTGAAGGAGGATGTGGAAAACTTCATTGAAAGGTCCATGAGGAGGAGAGGCCAGGAAAACTAAGAGAAAACAAGCACTTCATAGCAGGGTTTATGAAGTTATTGTAACATGATGATAGGCAAAATTACATTCTAGACTCATTCCTGAAAATATAGAAGGAAAATCTTGGGTCTTTAATATGCACAGCGTTAGCTAAATTAGATTGGTGCTAACTTGACCAAATTTACTGAAATTTTCTGAGAATTAAATTTGCCTAGTGCTTTTGGAACAGGCAGACATCAGACAGATATTCCACAGAGATCAATATTTCACTAATATTTAAGACTATAAAAATTTGCATATTTTGGACTCCAAGCTGTGGGCAGTCAGACATGTACTGACATGATCATTCTCTAAAGGACGGGAATATGTACTCAGGAACTAAGATTTGGAGACAACCCATATTTTAATGTGCTCTACACCTACAGAGAATGATACCAGGGAAAAAAAATAAAAAGGAGAAGGAAAAAGAATTCAAATAGAAGCTAACTAGAAGACAGAAAAGAAAAAAATCACTGCACAGTGTATAATTTGGGAATTCTGCTGTGCTCCTGGTGAAATGGCAACCTTATTGGTCTAGAAAATTAAAATACACATTAATCCTATTTCTTTGCAAAAATCTGTGTGTTTAGAGTGGCAAAATAAAGGTGAAATTTAGAATAAAGTGTGGTGATAATGTCTCTCACTACCTTTCTTACTTCCTGCAGGAACCATGATTGCACCTAGAAAATCGTGGTTCAGATTAGTGAATATTTGCAGTAAATAGACAAGTATCTAGATCTGACAGGTGAAGCAGGGAAACACAATGTCAAACAAAATGTCAGACAGAGCACAAAAAAATTTAGCTAAACACAGGCTGCTGAATAAAGAACCTAAAATTATAGCAAAGGTGAAATTGCATGGCAGTTCTATAATTCTCTATAATCATATAAAAACAAATACAGTACGGAAGGACCAGTTTTAGATGTGCTCTGCCTGCTATTTACTTCAATAGTACAACTAAGGCAGGTAACATTGCCCCTTCCCTCAGCATTGACCTAGAGCTGCCACTTGTCAGTACTTGTACTGAATAAGACATCTTTAACATAAACCCACATAACAGTGTTCAGAAAATTGGTAAAAATATATTATTCTATTCAGCAGACTTGTCACACTGAAGTGCTACTCCTAGAAATTCAAACTGAAGGCATGCCTCACAACCTCTGGCTTGACTGAGCAGCAGAGCATCTTCAGCATCAATGAGAACAGAGTGGAACTACAGATACTGAGACGAAAGGGTTCAAAGTTACACTTTCTTCTATTTTAAACATAGCCTTTTTGCAAATGTACATTACCATATGTGCATTTATACATCTTAAACATGCAGCTGTGGCACAAATGTACTTTTTGACCTTCCAATTTTGTGTATTTCACTGGCTTCTAATGAAATTCTCTGTACAGCTGTGACCAGCAATGCAGAGCTTTGTGAGTTTACTAACTAGCAAAGGAGAAATAACAAGAAAACTTATGAATTTAATCTTTTAGGCCTTGCATATTTCAAAATCAAAGCTTAGCACTCCAAAAGAGATATTGCAATCATTAGCAGTGTGCCATGCTGGCTGTTGAAATAATACATGAATACTGAGCCACTAGTGCAAGTGGAATTTTATATTTTAAAATGTTTCTTCTTGACCTTTTCTTGGATCAAATGGCCTACAATAATCTACATGCATTACTTTGCATTCTTTTGGACAACATTATATTGTTGTTTAAAGGACTGTACTCTCTGATGAGACATGAACATGCTGACAAAATTGTTTGCATAGCAACGCTATGACACAGAAGAAGATTAATTTGGGAAGTTTTATTGTCTTGGACAATAAAGCTTTGAGATTAGATGTTATCTCAAGAGAAATCTGAATCAAAAGAACAACAAGGAATGGAGTTAATCCAGCTAAGTCATAACCAGACAGTAGTTTGAGAGATTTGCCTATTTTCCCTAATGGGACAGCATTGATGTAGGCAAAGTTTTCCAAAAGAAAACTCTCTGATATTATTTGAAGAACACATCTACTCACAGAAATAGCAATTACTGGCCTTATGTAAGTTAAAATACAAAATTTATCTGATCAGTCTTCTCAATTTTTCCATGAAAGCTGAGTTCAAATTACATTTGAAAATCCCCCACTGAGGCTGGAAACTTTATGTCCCATGCACCATTTTAGTAATGCAAAACAGGCCTGTGGCTGCACTGTCTTAGGCTGTCAGATTTCATAAGGTGAGCAATAGCAGGCATTGGAGAAGAGGCCTCTTCAAAGCAAAAGCAGACAGTACAGGAGGTGGTGCTGGCGACTCAGTAATTGATTTGCTTGCCACCAAGCCTCAGCTGAGCTGAAGATTCCATTGCATGGTGCAAAGGTGGTGTCAAGAATCCTGTCTTTCAGAGCCAATGTGAATCAGGATCTGTGGCTAGTCCCCCTCCCTAAAGGTACAGCTTTAAAAAATCTGGGGGCTGCCAGTAGAGTACAGGAAGTAGTTCTTAGTATTTTCCACCTTGGGGAACTGATTTCATGAGTGGGTATTTTTGTTTATCTGATGGGAGTCCATATGCAATGTGCAACTCTGAAGGCACAGGGATTTTGCAGAAAATGTAAAATGTGAGTTTCCTTAAATAAAATAATCTGGTGCTACCAGTAACCATTCTCTAGTAGAATTACTATATTTCTATTCAAGTCATTCCATTCCATTTCCAATGCCCCTTTGTCTTACTTGCATTAACTATCTTCAATCTGAAGCCACTTTTAATGTGGTTTAAACAACTCATCATTAGGAATTCTCTAGCATAGCCATATCCATTCATGGACAATGCATTCATCTCTTAAAGGCATGTGTAAATATTGCCAACATGTTGCTCAGTGATCAATCTTTGTTTTGTAACTGCTGCTAAAGGTAGTTAGCCCTGTAATGATGAGTTTGGCTTTCAGAATATTGGTAATAAAGTCTTTCCTTTTCAGCCTCCTAAAGTGTGCTTCTCCTGAACCACAAAGAATGAAACAGTGATGATAGATGCACTAAAATTTTCTCTGGCATTGTCAGACTTTTTTTTTTTCCCCACTATCCCTTCTTTGCATATATGTCCCAACTGTGTATTGAGCAGAAAATTATTCCTACCTAGAGAGCTAGTCCTATTAGGCTTCTAAATTGTTTGTTATAACAGTTTGTTTTCTTTCCTCTATCCTCACAAGAGCCTAACAAGCCATGCACTCTAATCACATGGTGATTATAATTAGTGTATGACTGGAAATGCAGTATGAGTAATGAATCGTGTTTTGTGTTAAACAAATAATCTATTGAAAACTGGAGGAAAAATATTATTCCAAATATTAAAAATAAGGAAAATTTTAGAAGATTAATTTATGGCAGTTTAAGTCTCACCTGCTCTTAGCTGATTTACTCCTGGTTCTTATCTCATGAAAGGCATACACTCTTTTATTCAACAATTTTTAGTCTGACACAGCGATGTTTCTGGTTTCCATGGACTTTCATTTTATTAGAAACACAAGGAAACAAATGCTGCCTGAATGATAAAGAGATGGAAAAAATGCAAACAAAGTATTCAATCTGAAAGCACATTTTATAAATTTTTTCTGTGAATACCAAGATTTGGAACAGGGATGGGTTTTTTATCTTTTGAATTGCTTTTTGAGCATCCCTGCCTTTGGATTATACATGTGTAGTACACTATGTGTCAGCGTATGTGGCATTCATGGGGTTAGTTCTTCTTACAGTAGCATGTTTGCAGTCATTTCTTACTTTTCCTTTGTTCTCTCCTCTGTGGGCTTTGATGGAACATTGCATTTGTATTACAGATAATTTCTTAAGCTTAAAAAGGGAGGACAGATGGAGTAGAAGTAATTTGAAATTAAGTCTTTAACATCTTTAATTCTTTTTACTTCTGATTTACAAGTCAAACATATTAATGCTTTCCTTGTGCTGTAACTGAGAAATGATCCTCACATCAAAACTGATACAAAAACTTTTTCCATTCATCCCATATGAATCCACTAATCTCCACAATTTGGGGCTTAGTTCTCACTCACATTAAAAAGGCAAATAAAGCCATGACCAATTTAGGTCCACAGACATTTCCAGAGAAAGTTAACATAAAATGAATGAAAGAAAAATTAGGCCTTTCATTTTCAATTACAAACAATTCATTTTTGAATTTCATCGAAAATGTGCAATTTATCTGTAATTTTTATGGATCTGTTCATTTCGCTAATACATCAGAAGAGCAAAAACAGGAATTTATTTCTAATAAACCTCTCCATTCAACAAATATTTTGTCTCACTGGTTGACTACTCAGCATGCCTGCCTTTTGTTAACATCATTGACAAAGGAATAGACACAGTCTGGGGTACCCAACTGTGTATTATCTCCACTACAAATCACCCGTCTTCACTCGTTAGCTCCTGCGCTGAAACACACAAGGGAGCTCAGGTGTTCATATCACCAAGGCATGAATTCTTAAAACTGTTTTTTCTTAAACTGACTGGTGAACTATCACGGGTGAATGGGAAAGGAAAAATAGGAACTGGTGCATTTGAAACAAAATTTGACACTTTTATAAAAACAGAAACTGAAAGCCTAGCCACAGTGCTGTTGTTCTGTATCTGGAGTCATAGCCAAGGCAGAATGTAAGCTGACATCTTCACTCCATATATGCTTAAGGGCAGAGGACACCCCCACCTTTTTTCTTCTTTTTTATCCCATCATCTTGGGGAAGCTTTGCAGGACTTTTAATATATCTCTATCTACAATGTATATATGCTTTCATTTTTAGCTATGCTGCATTGAAAATCCATCCTGTAATTCCAATAAAGGAAACACCACCATTCCCTCTAAAGATTTCAGGAACACTTGAACAAAGCACTATTAATTTTCTCTGTTCTGTGTCTTTTCTGTCTAGTGTACACCATAGGCAAATAACAAAATAATGCTCATGATCATCTTACAAGCCTTGATTTCACGTGTGACTTATTCAAGCTAGAAGGTTATGTTTACTGAATTACTCAAATGACTACTATTAGGCAATTGCCTTCCTTACAAATCCTATATCCTATCATTTCTCAAATAATTATAAATGACCAATAATAATAGAGCTCCTATTACTCCCCATAATAATCAATGGAGGATTGAATTAGATGCAGTTGAACACACTCCATAACTGCATTTGATGTATCCTATCTGATGCTTTGTAATCTTAATATTTGGAAGCTTTTCTATGAAAATCAGTGGCAAAATAATCAAGTCCAATATTTTTAAAAGATAACATTTCTAATATGCTGAAAAATAGTAATATCAGCTCGCAGCATATACCTGATTACTTGTGGATCACATACTAACTTAACGAATAAATTAATTACTCCAATGTCTCGTGTATTGGTGTCTATTGTTTTAAATACACATACACAGACATAAAGCAATCCTATTTGTGTGTGAAATCCAAGTGACTTTCCCTGGGCTGCAATGGAAACTGAGAGGAATCTTATGGCATTGCACAAGCAAAATAGTCCTGTTTGGGAACTGCTTTAGTCCACCTGCACAGTGCAGCTCTCACAAACACAGTAAGAGTCTCTTGTCCTCCATAAAAGCCACAGACAGAAACTCACACCACTTTGTGGAATACCTTATTAGCTTAAATCATTCTTTGCCTGAGCATATGGGTTTTCCTGGATGTCATCTACAGGGCAATACTAAACACAAAAATGTACCTTTAACCTTAAACATGCATGTTGTTCTGATTAAGCCTTCCAAATCACTCACATTTAAACTTAAGTAACTGTCTAACAGCTTCATTTGTGGGAAGCAAATACAATCCATTTGCTTTTTTTATATCTGATGGTCTTCCACACAGATACAAAAGAACATTAAAAAAATAAATAAAAAAAAAATAAAAAACCACCCTCACCCCCCCAACAAAAGCAGAAAGTAATCATCATCATATAACCATAGAAATCTAGGAACTATAGAAATTCAGTTTGAGTTTGTCTGTTTTGCAGGGGGCTTTTTATTCACAGTTTGTTACTGAAACTATTTCAGTTGGCTTCTGCCTTTCTAGCTCTAAAAGTTCAGTTAAAGTTTCTGCTTCTTTGTTTGCTTGTTTTCAAAAAGTTCTTTAAAGCAGTAATCCAACTATTATGAGTTCACATTGTCACATAAACTCATCCTTACAGATCCCAGTTTGGAAATCCACTGTGTAGTGTATGGATTGAAATCACATACTGTAATTTTGCTCAGAAGGAGAGGGAGGCAATGGTTTCTTGAGATGCAGTTTTTCAATACTTTCTCTGTGCTTTTGAATATGTATCTATGGGCCTTATTTATTGGACCGTATTCAAAACCTCCTTGTGGGCCCAATCACTCATTTTCTCAGGGGCTCTTCAGTCAGGGTCTCAGTACTCTAGAATCTGAATGCTTTCCAAACCTTAATTAATGCATTGTTGCAGAGTCCTGTGAGAAAAGAGGATTATACTGTCCAATTAACAAATAGGGAAATGAGAAAATGTAAGGTAAAAGCCTCCATTACACCAAATGCCTTCCTAGCATAGTTATATCCATTTTTCTCACAGTACTGGACTTTAGATAGAATTATATACACTTTTAAGGTAGAAGTTGTTGGACTTAGCTGTAGTTAAGAGCACAAAATTAAATGTTTTCAAACCAAAAATTATATGTTCTAGAAAAAGATAATTAATATGGATTAATAGGCTCACTTGCCATTGTAAAAATTCAGAGATAGTTAGAATTATTTTTTTTCACAGCAGCATATTAATTTCCTTCAACTGTGAAGGTTTCCTTTTTGTTCCAGAAGGATTTCTCCTCCAGCCATGGCAAATCTACCCATTTCTGCAGCAAACAAGACAGACTGTACACAGACAATAGCTCCTCTCTAACCAAGCTGTCTTTATCCAGTGAAACAGGGGGAAAATATTAATGAAGTCAATTGGTGATGAGACAAAGTGTGTAACATATATAAAAGTCTGGACAGTTGGAGGTGTTTTCCATATGATAGGCACTGTAGTGACATAGATTTTAATTTCAGTTCCATCAAAAGGTGTCTCATTAGCTCTAAGGATTGATTTCCAAAATAGTCAATGCTAATCAGCTGTCCTGCACAAGATTTCATCAGAGAAAAGCAGTTAAATGACTTTATCAAACACTAAGGCAATATAGGTCAAGTATAGAGGTTGTAATTTACTACAATCTAATTTCTTGAATTCATTGTTGTTTGACTGCACAGGTTACAGTGTCTACACAGATAGCAAGGTAAGAGGGCAAGGGAGGACACAGCAGGTTGTGTCTGTTCGTTTCCCAGAAAAATTATGAACAGAAATCACTACAAGTAAATATGTAGGGGTTGCATGAGATTATTTTTCTGGGTGACTTTTGTGTTTCTTTTTGCTGCACAGAAAGACTTTCTCTTTGTTCAGGAGTAGTGAAGAAGAGGAAAGAATTGTTCTCTCACCGAGGAGAATAGACTCATTGGTGTAGGAATGGAATAAAATAATAAACCAATACAAAATCCAGCCCAACTGCAAACCCTGTGGCTCCATCTGTGTTATACTAGATGCACTATTACAAACTACATACTAGAAATATTATCATTCTTAGATTACCAGAAAATAAAGTTATTCTAATCTCTTTTACCTGGAAAATGGCCCACAAAGAAAATATTACTACAAATACGAGCTAGTCCTTATCAGTTAGACAGCCACTGGGATCGGAACTCCACAAAACTGAGTTTGCCATTTAATATTTTGGACTTTTTTTCACTTTTTTAAATTTGTCAGCCTTTTTTTGATATATCAGCAACCACTGAAACATAGCAAAAATGGGAAAAATGATAGAATATTACATTTCTTAGTTTAATACTGGCAACTTTACCAAAAATCCTGGTATTTCTCAGGCTGAATCAGAAAACAAATTCTATGGCCTTTACCAAAATATGTTCCAAACTTAGTTCATTTGAATAATGAAAACTATTTGCATATTAGAATAAAAGAAAATAATGTTCATTTTCTCTGAATTATTGCATACTGTTTTGTAAATAAGATAATTCTCATTATATTGACAGGGTGGGAAGGATTTGTATATTTATAGTCTATGTGGTACACAAATACCTACGTTTTAAATGTGTACATTTCACTCATCTCTGTCTATTGACCTTGTCATTCTGATTCCACAAAGAATTGTGCTTTCACATCTTTTATTTATTCACAGCCTGAAATTAGTTCTATGGCCTATGGGTTCCCTGAAGCTACTTCTGTGATTCACTGAATTGCTTCTGCTGGGTTACTGCACATTAGAAATGAAATAAATGCCAGCAGCAGTTGCTTTCTGACCAATACTGTAGGCCGAACATCCGCAAATTAGAACATGCTACAAGAGGTGTCTTCAGGAGAAAATGAGTGTTACAATGCTTAACAAGCCATTGTGGATGAGAGCAAACTACACCTGAGCTCTACCAGGAGAAGGTACCAGCCTAGGCTTAGAACAGCTTTTTATTAACTCCATCAGCATTATTTGCTTGTATCTTGCTGGAACATTAAACCACTTTAACCTGAAGCAATCTCGAGCCATAATTAAATAAAAAAATTAATTTAAAGCTGCTCTTTAGAATATATTTTAAAATTAAAGTGATCAAAAATGTAGCAAATTGGAGCATGCCAATCCTACAGGATCCAATATTGCTACTAAACTTCCAGCCAAGGTACACACTCAGCCACATTCCTGTCCTGGTTTGGGATGAGACCCGAGCAGGAAAGCCAGAGGAGAACAGCTGAACACACCCTAAGCAGGAGACCATGCAATGAGCATTTTACACACACCTTTGCACAAATCTGCAGAAATCCTCCTAAATAAAACCTCTCAATAGTGGTAAGTCAAAACATATTTAAATATTTTCTGCGCCTAGAAACAAATAAGACTGCATAAAAAGACTCTTCCAGATCAGGAATTCGATTGGTATTTGCTAAAATTTCTCAAATAAATATAATTAGGAGAAGTATGTTTTTGACTTCTTCATTGCCATGCCCTTGGTAATGTCATGGCGTAGTCCATTTCCATGAAAATATGAGGCATTTTTTATCTTTTTTATATCAGTTTGTAGTAGATATTGATTTAGGCTTTGTATGCTGCCTGTTGTAAGCATGTCTGTAGCAATTATAATAAAAGTTACTCAGTTAAATCCATTAACTAGGAGCTCTGGAGTTCCTAGTATCTTATGTGATAGATAGATAAAATACATACAGATAGATAAAATACCACAAGGTGCATTCACTATTCTAATAATCACGTATAAGCCCTTATACATTAAAAAAACTGGAAAAACATTAAGTGAACTTCACTTCTTTGAAACGTTATCTTCACTCTAATCAATATTTTTAAGTTCCAGAGCGCCAAGAAAATACACAGACATCCAGGACCATAATCTTTGCAGCCAGATATTCTTCTGCTTGTGCCCACACTCACAGCGGTTGCATGCCATTCTGAACAATTTGAAGTGGAATGCTAGCAAAATATTTTAAGTTATTTCAAATTGAGAAAGACTTCTAAAGGAGTGAGGCCATCTTCCAATGTTAATAAAATTCTCATTTCTATAGCACATAATCCTGAGCCACACAGCCCCTTACGTTCCAAATTATTTCATGACAAATTTGACATACTGGTTTTTATAGTACTAACACAATTTTAAACACAAAAAATAACAGTGCACTCTGCACTGTGACTATTTTTAGAAACACTTAACACAGTCACAGCTGTATTAAGCTTTTTCTGCTTGCAAAGAGCTTTATTTTTCAAATTTAATCCAACAATCATGGAAAATATCAATAGACAGTAATATTAGTAAATGTATTATGCCAGCATATAATAACTTTATGTCACATTTGCTTCTCAGAGATAGTAAATCCACTAACACCACCAAAATGAAACAAATATTCAGATATGATCCATTTACAGACCTTAAAAGTTTGAAACAGAAAACCCTGATAGAAAAGATTTGGCATTAAAAATCTAGTGAGCATTAAAAGTAAGCTACATGTACAATAAACACAAAAATCATGTCTGTGAGATGCTACTGCATAATCAGATATCAAAACCAAAATTTTTAGAAAAATTATATTCAGAAAGGTAGATGAGGGTCCCCAAAGTTTTAAATTAGTTTGTCTTCTATAAAGACTTATTACTCTAACTGTACATGAAAGAAGGAGAAACATTATGTTTTCAAGACATAATAAACATTCAATATTCTAAAGAAAAACTACCTGTGGCATTTTGGCAAAACTACATAAGCACATTCTATAGTATGGAATCAAAGGTCCTATCATATGATTTACTATAAATGTACATTTAAAACCATTCTATTTGGAAAAATATTTGCAGAAGCTTATAGATTCCCAAGACATCAGTAACAATAAACAACTTCTATATTTATAAAATACTTTGTGTAAATAAAATATCTAAGGCATCGATCTCTGCAAGAATCTATCAGATCTTATTCTCAATTCATTAAGTGAGAGACTGATATACAACAGTCACATTATTTTACTAATGATTATTTATGACTTCCATTTATGACCAAAAAACAACACCCTGAAGAAATATTGGTTAATGCACTGGCCCAGACCTTCCAGCCTGCCTGGTCATTGTCATTGTATAGCTCAGAATTATCTATAGAGCTCCTCCTCTGTGCTCCAGCTCTTCTGCTTTAATCCTGTGTCTAAAAGACATAAAATTTGAAGGATCAGTTCATTTCCCTCAAGACTTTCTATAAAGACCTTAAACAGCCTTTTTCTCCTGTTGGTCAGCTTATTCTGGAAAGTGTTCATACTCAGCTCTTTTCATTTGTCACCCCACAAACTGCAAGTCATCTCCAAGCCTATATTCATAATCTCCAAATAAGACTGAAAGAAAATATGTTTATGTGGCTCTTGGTCAGGACAATCCAATATCTTGTATAAAGCTTGCAGTGCTGTCAGAGAACCTGAATTCTGTACTGAAATTGATATCAATAGAAGGCATTGTTAAGCCTTATAAGACAATAAATAAAATATATATTTTTAATATAAAATAAATTAAATATAATATTTTCCAAAGAGGAAACCTATTTTTCCAAAGAGAATTTCCTCATTATTTCACTGACTGATGAAACTATAAATAAAAAGACAAACTTTCAAGGCAGGTTATAAATCTCTGCTCTGATATTTTAAACATACCCACTACCATTATGCCTACCCAAAATCTCCTACTTACTACTCACAACAGCTTACTAATGTGAAAGAGAAATGCTGTGGTATGGAAAAGTTTTTTCCAAGCTTCCAATGAAACCACACAAGAAATAATGCCTTAAAGAGACATTGGAATATGATCATTTCTTGTCGGTCTGGAGGAAAGGTCAATCCAAAAGAGCATAAGGACAAAAGAAATTGAATATTGCAGTAAAGTATTGTGGTGGCACTGAGAACCTTAATCAAAACACTGATGAAAAGTCCAAGAGAAGTACCAAATTTTAAAACAATATCTGCTTTTTTAGTCAGTTCAGGTTTTCTTATAAATCTTCACCGTATATTCCTGCCTATGGAAGAAACCAGTTCTCCTGATCAGGAGCAGTTGTAGGACAGTTGATAATTTGGAAAAAGCAGAAAATACAGACCCACAGAACTCATCTTTAAAGTTAGGGCTTTAAGGCCTAGAAAAAATTAGTTTGGGTCACACTTCAGTTTAGGCAAGAGTGTGGATCAAACAACCTGCACAGAGCCCCATTACAGATATGCCAACAACCTGAACTCCTCTGAATCATGGTTAGGAATGTTTATTGATCACACAAATATAAAACACTTTATTTCTCGTTATCCACAAGCTTCTCACTTTCTTCTTCTTCTAACTGAACTGAATGTCTCTAGGGCCCATAACTGGAATGATATAGGTACGATAATACAATGACATATACCAATGCTTTAAATATTTTTTAGAAATTTATGGTACATTTTAAATAATAATGTTGCTGCATGGACTGTTTGATTTAAGCACCACTATATATCTTTCTCTTCAAGACTGAAGTAACCCAGATAGGTTAGGCAGATTGTAAATAGTGTGGGAGGGACCTGAAATATGTTCAAAGTGGATCATCAATAGTCAGGTTTTAGATTCATTATCATCTGACCTCAAGCTCAAAATTCATTTTCTTTTCAAATTCCCCAAGATATTTAGGTAAGACAGCTAAAGACATCCTCTTCTTTTTTATAATGGATGGAAAGGGAGCAAGAATGGAGTAACACCACCCCCACCCATCTCCCTCCTCCCAGTGGAGCATTAATCTAGCGGACATTAAAAGTTTAATTAAAAAAATTGGTATTCTCTTATCTTAATAGAAGGGATCTGCTATGAAAAAGGCAGATGCTGATAATAAATATAAGAATAGGCAGGTAGGAAACTGAGATTCCATGAACAAATGCAGACAGCAAGAAAGAGAAAAGGAAAATGCCCCAGCAAGTAAGCTTCAATAATTTGGATATAAAAAGCAGATCATGCTTTGCACTGTGCAGCTACCACAGCAGACACTCTAAAAGCAAAAAAATCCTCATCCATACTGTAGTAATAGCCCTGTTAACATTGGCCCTGAGTGGGCACCCTGAGAGCAAATGGCACTGGCACCACCCTTGTTTAATTGCCCTATGCCTGCCATTTGCAAACCTTTTTAATTGCCCTGTGCCTGCCATTTGCAAACCTCCAACCTTTTATTCTTCAAAGCCACCCTGGCTTTCAGTACATTTATGTGGGAAAGCAGGGGAGAGTAAAGATAGAAGAGAATTTTGCAGTAAGTAGACAGCACTCTGGAGCTTAAGTATCTAGCTGCATGTTCACGTCCTCGATTTGGCTGCACAGATAAATTCTCCACATCTCAAATTGGATTTAGTTCTGCAGATTGAAAATAACTGCCCATTTAAATTCCAGTGAACTGTGTTCTTATCAAACAAATTCTGCTATTTTTCTGAGTTAGGTTACTAAAACACAACATGAATAATTGCCTTTGTCCTAGTTCATAGTAATAGAAAAGCTTGCACAATCTTGGTGCAGTGCCTGCCTCCCCCTGGGCAGTGCTTGACACTTAAATCATCACAGATTTCTCTGAAATTGAATGACTATTTCAATAACAAAAAGTGAGGTTTTCTTCATCTCCAAGAGGTGGGAGACTTTCCATATGTGCAGACCTGGTATATGGGAAGTCCCCAACATGTAATTGGAAAAGTACCTGCAATTAGGAATGCAGGTACTTTTTATATAATATAATATATTATTAGGATTATCTGTGGGTGGGTGATGCGGCTGTGGTGGTGTTGAGAAACAGTCTGAGCATCAGTGGAACAAGAGCTCACTATGTAAATATGATTTCATTTAAATAAGGAATAGGAAATTAGGCAGAACATTTGAAGATTTTCATCACTATGGCTGTGGCAAAGTCCTCTCCTTTCCATCTTACCAGAGATTTCATTAATAACACCTGAGAGATTAGCAAGCAGAAAACTTTATGTCAAAATCCTGAATTCTTTAAAATGTTTTTCTCCAGGAGAGAAACTAAATCAGCTTAAGAAGTAAAGTCAGTCACATATAGTATCTGCATGATTCCAGGCAAATGAAGTAAATAATTGTGGGGGGAAAAATAAAAATCAATTCTATCTCACTCAAAACTGGGAAAAAGATTTCTCAAACATATAATCACTCAACATAAGACACATGGTTTGGTCCTTGAGGTCCTAGGTATACTGGAATACACTGAGGTTTGCCATAATGCACCAGAATATTTAGTTTCTCTGTGTACTGTCCTGACTTGCTTATGTTAGTACTGACCTTTCCTACAGAACAAGGGAACAGAGTACAGGACAGAAGCAGGTCTCCAAACCTTTTAAATCGTATCCTTGATTTTACTTCATTAGACTAAAATGGCACCCTGAAATGAAGAACATTCACTTGGCAACTGGTTAAATAAATACAAAAACTTAGAAGCACATTTCCTATAAAATAAATCTAGCTTTTGGTAGGATTGCAACAATTATTATAAAATTGGGTCTTATCTCTAAATCAACTGTTCTGGCCTCCTACCTCAGATCTTAATTTTATACCTCTAAAGATTTGGAGAAAATGCAGAAATAACGCTCCGTAGTTCCAGCAGAAGCAAAATAAAATCTAAATTCAAATACACTGTTATTGATGTTAAGGGCTGTTGGTACAACTATATATACACCATGTGTATATTTGGAACAATATTTGCCATGACACAAAAGAATGCCTTTTTTCATAAGAAAGTGAAATTACAAATAAATAATGTGTTCATACGAACAACAGATTATACCAATTAAAAAAAAAAAAAAAAAAAAAACAAGACAACCCAGGTTTTTTATGAAATGGTTGCTAGTATAAAGGAAATTTTCAGAATTGTAAATTTTTGTGAAAGTGTGGAAAGTAAAAAGAATGTAAGTCCAGAAAATGAAATGTGAAATCATAAACACATCTAAAAATATTGAAGAAACTCTTTATGAATATATAAAAATTGGCAGTCTGACTCTATAGGACCAACAGGTGATTAAGAAGCTGTAAAAGAAGGTGAGGTCAAAGCGGAATGGTTAAATTAATTCTTTATATTGATGTTCTCTACAGATGATGTCAGACTGCTTTCCACAGGGGAAACTTTTTTGAAGAGAGAAAATTATAAGAATTATTTACAATTGGACTCTTAGTGAAAAAATTCTTAGAACAACTCAATAAAATGAATAGTAACAAATTGCCACTACAAGGTGATATTCACCCTTGAGCTAAAAATATCAGATATGAAATTGTTAGATGGATAATACTACTGAAAGTGATCTCAGTGCTGAGAGAGTTAATGGTTAAAGAAGTCAGTTCTACTGATAAATTTCAGTTGGAGTAGAAGAAAACATGCATGTCTTAATCTGACCACTTTATAAAGAAAGGAAACTAAACGTACAAAAGGAGTAGACAAACAAATAGATATGGTATAATGAGAAGAATTAACTCAGCTTTTGTAGTATATTATTGTGCCTCACAAATTTATAGGAGCTCTTTGAGAAATTGAATAGCATGAGAGATGTGGCTGACATTATTTACTTGAATTTTCATAAAGGTTTTATCAAAATTTCTCAGCAAGGCAGTAAAGATAATAAGGCACTTGGAATAATAGGAAAGATATTTTGCACGATACTTGATTTTTTAAGAATACCAAGTTTTACAAAAATTCCTCTGTGAAGAGAATTTTCTAGAAAACATCAACAAGCATATGGATATTTGTTTTATTCAGACTTTACAGCAAGCTGTGGGGATACTGATGAAAAGATGACCAACTTTGCTGACAATGTTGAATTATTTAGCATTATCAAAACAAAATCCAGCTGCAACAAACTACAGAAGGTTATCATAAAGACTGTTTGGTCTTGGAAAATATCCAAGGAATATCAACAGCCACTAATACAAATCAGCTATTACTATGGTGAGCCTAAATTTGCCATGTTCACTCAAAACAGAGTTTTGGGAGTCTTTAACACATCTATACAAGCTTCTGCTCAATACTCATGAGAGATCATGGAAGCAGCAGAATGGTAGACATAGTTCGATAAGGAATCCCAAAGAAATGCTGCTGAATATTGAATGTAGTCCTACTAACCCACACCTGAAAATGGACTTTGGAGAACTAAAAAGATACAGAAAGTGTACCTAGGAGAATAAAAAGTTGTTATTTAAAGCAGAGAGATGAAGACTACTAGATAGAAAAGAAATACCCATGAGATTAATATGATGAATACATATAAAATATTGACTTGAATAAAGTATACTGAGAACTGTTCTCAGGTTCCCATCATGAGGGAACTTAGATGACTTAGTTATCAAGTGTCAGGCTTAAAGCAAACAAAAGGAAACACTTTTCAAAAAGCACATAATTAAACTGTAGAACTCATAACTACAGGATGTTGGAAATGTCAAGAGCTTAGGTGGGTTAAGAAATAATTAGAAAAAATCATATGGAAGAAAAAATTCATCCAAGGCTGTTCTATAATACACATCAAAAAAGCCAATTTCTCACTCACAAAGCCTTGGAGTTATGACAAAAGTCAGAAACAGTAGCGGGAAAATTTTATTTTCTACTTGGCCTGTTCTGTTATTCTCCCTCAAAGCTTTATCTATTGACCACTGCCAGAATGCTGGTGTACATAAATCTTTGTATTTATTACCGTATTTTCATGCTCATCACTTTGTTCCACAAAGGGTTTTCCTTTGATCTTCAAGATGACTTGATAAGAAGTAAACTCACTAAAATAAGAGCAGTGATTACTCTGCAAAGGTATTTTTGCTAGAGATACTTGGTGAAGCCATCATCTACCCAAATTAAATATCTATCCTAATTCACAGGGAACACCCTTATCATTTGTGGCAGTCTCCAGGCAGCTTTATCTGACAATCTGTACCAAACAGGGGTCACTGCTCATGCACCTTGTGACCTATGCTTTTCTGCAGTCGATTTCTAAGTGCATCTCCAAGCATTGATTCTGTTTTTCAACAAAATAGTTTGGATCAGTGTAGAAACTTCAGCTGGCAAGCTTGAGTTTCAATTAATACAGCTTCTCTGAGGGATCAGCCCCCAGCTCCTGAAGAACTTCGATGAGTACATGGGTTCACATGCTCCCTGAGCTGGCAGCAAACAGTTGGGAATTATCAGGATTTTATTGGGCATTTCTCTCTTGAGTACAATGAATTATCATTTTGGCATTTAAAAATAAAGTCATAAAACTCTATGCTTGGCCTTTAAGAAATCAGTTCATGTCATCTGATATTGTTAGGCTTACAGAGGTTTTCTGAGAAATGTTACTGAAATTTCTTCACATTTCACAAAAAACTTGGTTGATATGAATTTCTAGACATTTTACCAGTACCTGTTTATCACCAAACATTGGGGAAAAGTGTGATTTTAAGGTTTTACCCATATGTTAGACCAGAGTTATCCTATATCAGAGTAACATTACACAATGTAGGGCAATATTCAGTTGCTACAGGAATAATCCACATTATAAAACTACACCATTGCCACTTAGAGAGGATGTAACTCAGTCATTTGCCTTACAATTAAAGTTAAAATTCTTACTTTTATATTCAACCACATGATTAATAGAGGTATTTATATCCAGATGCTTTGAGGCTATTTCTTCCCAGAAGAATATTATAAAAGGCCTTGCTTGAGTAACACCCAGAGCTCCTAAATGTTGGACGGAGCTGAAACCTCCAGTGTAGTTATACAAAATCTGAACTATACAAAAATGGGTCAGGTTGAAGATAACCAGCAACATTAAGATAGCCAGGCTAGGAAGGAGATGAAAAGTTCACGAGCAGTGCACAAAAACACAAGGATAAAAATAGCTGTGTTCTTAGCAGAGTGATTATGCAGAGCTCATTTGTAGGCTGCAGACAGATGTTCATCTAGCAAAGAACTGTGACAACTAAGTTATGAGCAACCCTAAGAGTTTCCTCCTGTCTGTTCCTGAGAGCCTGCCAGTTCTGCAGCTTCTGGGCATAATGGATCATATGAGAACCCCATAAGGAGTCACAGCAGTTATAAACAGCTGATGAAGGCAGTCTGAAAAGAGAACTGACTTTGCCTGAAGTGGATAAGGCAAAGCTCTCAGACTCCTTTGTCCAGCAGAGAATAGGAATGGCAATGTGGGAATGGCAGCTTCCAGCTGGCAGATTATAGGTATGGAGAGCTGAGCACACTTAACATCCTCATTCATCACTGGAAGACATCTTCTCGTGACCCTAGGGAGATTAGACATTCAAAGTTTTTTAGAAGCTTAGCTTTTTTTTAGCACCAAGTCACATATAAAGAGGGGGGTAGGAGAAGGACGTTTGGATGTATGCCTTCATGTCCCTTCATGATATGCAAAGGAATCTTGAAAACTTTTTTTTTTTACTCTTCTTTTAAAATGAGAAAATTCAGTCTTTGCCTGTATATTAGAAGCAAAAGAATCATTTCATGAAGTCGTTTCACAAATCATTTCAAGAAGTCACAAATGTGACCAGAAAACAGAAAATATTATTAATGCAAAATCTACTATTTAAATATGATTATTCTACCAAAACTAGGCGAGATTTTCCATATTACCACTAAATGTATGCAAGACTACAAAAAGTAATAAAAGAAAAAGAAAACATGTCTGTTTTCACTAATTCTTTGTAAATCACACAGACTTAATCCCTTGTGTTTATCCCAGATCCCCTTCATTATCCGGTCTCTACAATAAATGCTGAAACATTCTGAGGAAGTTGCTTAACATCATTTGGCCAGTGCCTGTTATCACATTATAAAACTGAAGTATCTCAGGGAAGCACAGCCTCTTTTACAGTAGTACGAGTCGTACTTGTCCTACAGTTATTTTACACTTAACCTTCAAGCCACCATGCTCTAGGATATAAACCAATCATCGCTGACAGGGATTAACAAGACATTTCCTCTACGGGCAGAGCATTTCATAAGTGCTCACTGCAGGGATTCTTGCACTTTCCTCTGAAGCATCTGGTAACGGCCATTGTCAGAGGGAATAATAGCATAAGCAAGCTGTTAGTCTGATCTGGAATGGCTTCTCTGGTACACTAAAGCTTTTGTCCCTGATCTGCCTGTATGTTTTCCCTGCATTTTAAAAGAGGCAATACAGATAACTTTGCACTTATTTCCAGTTAATTAGCAAAATCTTTCTCTTATCTTTGCATAATTTGGTTGTAAAACAGTAACAGCCATTGCAGAGAATCATAATTCATCTTAGATATCATATGGAAACTCCAGGTATTCCTCCAGCCCAACTTTTGGAAATAGTGTAATAAATAATGAAATTGAATTTGAGGTTCATCTCCCAAGTGTTCCTGGAATTTTTACTGTTCCCAGAAAGAAGACGTTATGTAAAGATTTCTTCCATCGAGAGAATAGTAAGTAAACAAGATTAACAAGAATTACCTACACACAGCCTCAAAAAATTTTGATTTTCACATTTTGAGTTAAAGTACAAATTTCTTCAGCAGATACCTGAATCAAGAATTAACATTCTTTTAAAGCAGTTGTCCATACCATTAGTTTCCTCATGCATGACCTATTCCTTGAGGAACATCTCACATTAGCATGCAGAAAAAGAGAGATACTAATCACATAGTATCACATACTAATCACTGAAATCACATAGTGTAAAAGATGACAAAGATATTTATGTACCTCTAAAAGTCACATCCCTACTCTATACTGATTGTGATTTACCTGGAAATACTAAGAAGTACTGTTAAGAAAACTGCAATTCAAAAGTAGCCTGTACAGATACATAAACACGTACATAGATAGATGTACCTTAATACCTATGAGTGTTTCTGAATGCAGTTTCTGTGACCAAAAGAAATAGGCCTACATCAAAGAAAATCATATCTGATAACAGATATTAAGCCAAACTATTTTCTTACCTGTTGCAGTTCAGTTCCCAGTTTAATGAGGATTCTTAACATACATGTCAATTACTGAAATGAGCCTCTGGTAAATATTCCAACAATACAGTTTTTAAAAACCATGAAAAATTTTGAAGATGAATTAATCAGTCACAGCCCAATGAGTTTGTTGTTCTGATTGCATCCAGACACTGAGGGAGTTTTTATGAGACCTGTCTGGGAAAAATAACTTATTTTGCCCTTTTAGTACTTTGAAAAAAAACAGTATCTTAGATACTACTGTAGTAAACACTGGCATCTATACAGGAACTAACACTGTCACTGACAAGCAATGGAAACTAATGATGATTTTACAGTGTGGGAACAAAGAATCCTCAGCAGTGGCTACAAGAAAGCTCAGCTGTGTGTTTTGCTCCTTGGCACTCATGTGGAACCAAAATGTTAATGGAAAACCCATTTTCATGGGAAGAAGTAAAGGACAAGATTGTAACACTTGTTTACTGAAATTCTGAGTCCAGTATCACAGCCTGGCTCAAAATCTGAGGCAAAATTATAGTATGGTTGGGCTGGATTCTTCTTCCAATGATTAATCAGAACCCTGAAGGTGGTATTAAAGCACAGCTTGTTTCTAAGTTGCTTTTTGTATCTTTAAAAATTCATCAAGTTTTGCACATGTGTAGCATAAAATAAAATTACCTGGAAAAGGCAGCACCTAAAGCAGATATTGCCATATTACTAATACCAAAAAATTGTATTAAAAATATTAACCTAGTGGAATTGTTCTGCAGCACACCAAAGGACGTTATATTAATTTTATTCATTATATTCAGCTGGAATAATTTGCACTGGGGGATTTTTCTTTATAAAAGTATTGGTGTGTCATTTATCCTAATCGACCTGGCATTTTATTCTCTTTCACTGTAGTTTATTAAAATCTGTTGGTATTATGCAATAATCATGCACTCACATTAAAACAATGTATCAAGATATCAACTTGGAATATCTCAGATTAGAGTTGTGTTTTACATTTAATGGATGATACTAAAGACAGTCACACACTGCTCAAAGAACTCAGAATTCCTCTTATTATTATAGTTATTACATACAGTAATATAAATGTCCACAATCTAAATAAAAGAAAGAATAACATCAACATTTTCATTTCATAAGTCAAAAAATTTAGTGTAAATTCTTAAAGTTCATTATTTTAGATCTCACCCCACAATGAATTTTCAAAGCAATTTTATCTGTATTTTTTAATGTGCAATTGAGTGAATTTTCTTCTTTTAAGAGGAATATACTTGTAATCATATGAATAAGGATTTTTCTTCCTGCCTACAATCCTTGCATTAGCATTTGTAGCTCTTTTTGAAGTGCAGTTGTTTTTAAATTTAAGGCAGAAAAATTTCTGTGTGTTCTAAAAATGTACTTGGAAATGTTTTAAAAACCCCCAGCTTTGATCTAAACTCATTGGATATTACTGGCATTCATTGACATCTATAACACCTTATGGTAAATGCTTTTTAGTTAGGCCACAAAAAAAAAATTGACTGAATTTAGGATAAATATTTTTTAAAATAAAAAATATGTGAATCTTTTTGGTTTGTGCCTTAGGTCATTTATCAATCTATTTTCCAAGTGTTTTCCATCATATTTCTCAGACCTAGAAAAATTTATTTTAAATGAAAATTGGTATTCCTGGATATTTGTATCAAACATGGATGTAAGCCACAACAGAAAGACACAACACCATAATCCTCATCCCAAAAACTGTAGAATTTGTTTCCCTAAGTGGAGAGGTCAGCCAACACCAAGCTTTCTTAAAAATCCCGCCTTGATGGACTGCGCTTTAAAAGAGAAGTTTTGAAAAGTGTCAAACAAAAATATCTTTAATTCTCCATTGGAGAGAACAGGTTTGTCAGCACATGGAAATGGAAGTTCTTCAATACTCATCGAACTGTCTGCAGCACAGCAGTCATGGAAATATTTTGATAATACTTTGCACAAATTTCAGGAAATTTATATGTCTTCCTGATATTTCTCAGTCTACTGAAACAACATGGACTGATAGCACTGATTTTGAAAAATGGTATTTATTTTTTTAAAACATAATTTCCAGAAGGGTAATAGATGCATTTAAAAAAATGGCAGTATAAACCATGAGGGAGAGTAACATGGCTCAAAAATATATAAAAAAGATGATACACAAAACCAGCCTTCTCATAAGTTCCTGTTTTTTGCAAAACTAAAGGCAAATTTGTAGCAGGAATGTTATACTATAGCTACAGAAAAAAAGCAAAGTTCATAGCAAACTTTTTCAATTCTCTGCAGGTCTGTGGTCAGGTTTGAATGGGAATCCTGCCATCTTGTGGGCACGGATTTCTCTACAAGGCTCCATTCGACAAATTAATGCTGAATGGGAATACAGCACAGCTTTTGTACAGACTCGTTAAAAATAAATTTATTCTTTAGCAACTTTAGGATTTTTTTATAAAGTTTAAATATTACCTATTCATACTAATACTATTTAGCTCAGTGAAATTTTGCACAACATGTTACCTATAAAGATAATTTTCTGTTTCTTGACTGTTTATTCTATACATTTAGATGATATATGTAATTTTTATCTATTTAATATTCGCTAATTCAGAGTCTTTCTCCATGTTAATTGCCTTGTTTTTATGTATATTTGGCTGTTATATATAATTTGCTATCATGCAAGATGCAAATTTCCAAGCCAATTTCACTGAGAAAAGGGACTCTTTTAAGATGCAATAAGTGATGGTGATTATAGATTATGAGCTTAAATTGCAGTAAGTTTTGTAAATCTTGATTCACTGCTGTGATGTAGAATAATACCTGCTCTTGTTCCACTCCAAGGGAACATGCACTCATAAATGATCTCTGCATGGGATGATGAACAGGATGGTGGCTCTCCTGGTATGCCCCATGGCAGTCTTGTGGCAGTTTGCTAAAAATGAACACTTAAAAAGTTCAGAGGTAAAAGTCAGAATTCAATAACTATTAAAATAAAGGCTTTTGAACCTGCTCAGTTCACACGGAGATCACACATCAGGGTCATACAAGAGAACACTGAGTTTCTTGAGAACAGCAATTTTCCACTCCATCTATCCATTTTCCAAAACTCTCCTTTCCCCATCTGTTCCCCCAAACAAACTCCCCCAGATAGTAACAGCTTTCCTGACACCCTGGGAATGTCTCAACCCAGATTTCCTTTCCTGCCTCTTTGACCACCACTTTCCCAGCAGTTCACTTCCACACTTTTCACAGCCTACAGCTTCCCTCTTGCTATTTATGCCTCCTTTTTACATTTACTCTTTTTGAATTTCCACCAGATTCCTAAAACGGATTGAATAAGTAACTGCAAGTGTAAGGCAGAATAAGGCATGAATTAATGGGTGGCTGAGGCAAAGAGGAAGGAGACAGAATGGTGAATGAAATAAAGCTACCTATGTTGGTGATTGTTAGCATGAGGAGAAAAGTAAATCAAGTAAGTGGGTGGATGAGGAATGAGCAATCATAGCTAAGCTGAAGAGGAGCAAAGAACAATTAAGGAATACTGTGAGGAAAAAGAACAGAGAAACAAACCTACTCAGAAAGGTTTTGATGGAAAACTTGGAAAAAGTAGGAGAGGGAATTCAAAGTAACTTGAATAAAAACTGGACAAAAATAAAGCCACTGAGCTCAAATAAAAAATAACAGCAAAGACTTTGAACTAGGAAATACTACAGGAATACAAATCATATAAATAGAAGGTTTTAAAAAAATGAAAAAAAAAAGGAATCTGGAAAATCTAGTGAATGTTTACCCCTTTCATTAAAATAGGTTTTTTTCAATATTAAACTGAAGGGAAACTGAAGGGAAATGCGGATTTGGTTGGGGAAGGTGATGAGAGAAACCCTTACATTCCTCATGTTATATCTCATCTTCTTGTACCCCTCCACATTAGTCTATCTATCTACCTCCAGATAAATCCTACACCACAGACCAAGTCCATTCTTGGCATGTATCTTCATTATTCCTTTGAAAACCTGCTCGCTTCATGTTTGGTACTGATCTTTTAACCCCACAAGCACCATTTTTGGGGGGAAATTCCTTGGAATTTGATCTTTCTTAAATTTTAGAAAAAATAAGCAATTTTTCTGTTAGGTAGATGCTGTTCTTGAATCTTTATTTTCTTGTTTTTCTATTGCTCTTAAGGCCATTATTAAAAGGACAATTTTTCCTGGGCTTTAAACTGACATGAAAAGAAACTGATATGTTCTATTTCTTTTTTTTTTTTTTTTTGTACATTTTTCTGTGAAAAGAAGCAGCAAACACTATAAAGTTAGCACTATTTTTTCCCCTCACTAAATAATTATGAACTATTGGATAGATTTGGATGTATATCCACAGACTCACACACACAGAGAAAATCTGGTGACTTTCTCATCTTTGTTACCATAGGTCATGACCAGTTATGTCCAATAATGGTATCATCATAACAAAGTGGTGTAGTCTTCAAAACAGTCTGCACAATCCTGCCCATGACCTTTGGGTAATTATTCAATATCTGTGTAGCTCTTCTGTCATCATTTCTCACACTAGCTATGAATAAGCAAATTTAGACATCTTCTGCACATACTGCAATTACTGTATGCCTAGGACAAGGACACAATTTCTAGGTTTCTTTAAAAACAAAATCCCTTTTAAGAAAGGCAAATAATTTAACCAAATGATTATTTCAACTGTATGTTAAGACAAATACTGAATTAATAAGCTTAGATTACAGTGCTTCTAGCCTTCTACAGGTGATGATGGATTTCTAATCTATTTAACATATGGATAGACAAATTATTCAATGAAAGCTCTGTATTGGCAATGGGTGAACTGGCAGAAATTTCTACCTCTAAACTAAAATTAAAGAAAAATGGGAAAAGCAGCACTTTGCCTATGTGTAAGTGAAGAGCAATCCCTAGCACAATGTAGTCATAAAAAATTGGTGGAAAACTTTTACTTACTTTCTCAGTTAGACTGCTTAGAGCATGGGACTCACTTTGAGAGCAGTGTTCTGCTGGAGCTTGATGGGATCCATCTGTAAGAGAAGGGAAAGTGTATCTTGAGCCACTGGCTTGCCAAGCTGGCAAAGAGGGTTTTAACCTGAAATTGAAGGACATGGAGTAGCAGGAAACGGGGTAGCATCTTCAAACTGACAGAGGGTAGGTTTATATTAATGTTATTACAAATCCTTTTTTGTCAGGGTGGTGATATACCGGAACAAATTACCCAGGGAAGCTGTGGATGCAGCATCCCTGGAAGTGTACAAGGCCAGGCAGGATGGACCTTTGAGAAACCTGATCTAGCAGAAGCTACTCATGGCAGAGGGGTTGGAAAAAAAAAGCTTTCTAAGACCCCTTCCAACCCAAAAGATTCTATGATAAAATCAGTTTTCTAAAACTAATATTTATAAATTTTTCCCATAAGGAGTATTAGACATCCCAAGCAACCTAACCTGTGGGTTAGCTCTAATACATATGCAGAACAATTCAGACCAAATAATTTTACTGTGTCAGATAGTTAAAGAATAGCATTAACATTTGTAGGAAAAAGACAAGCTAAATTATGAATGCATGTTTAACTGGGGTAAAAATGTTGCTTTTAAATTGTGTCTCATGAGGTCATGTTGTTGAATAACCAACTCTGAACATTTTCTACTTAAGGACATCATGTCAAGCCTATTATCTGCTAAAAGTGCCTATTAGAGTAAATGTATTCACTTACATGCTTTAGATGTTGTGGTGGGGTAAAGATTTAAAAATAACAGTAAAGCTATATCAGTCATAGCACTTCAGAAACCTTGGAACATGTTTTGAAAGCAAATAGAGAGCTAGCAGAATCTATGAGCTAAAACATTGAATCTATGATTTACTTAATATTAAATCAAGCCAGATACATACTGGATTAAGAATGATTAAGGAATTATTTTTTTTAAATCACCTCTTTACCACAATAATTTTTTGAAAAGAAGACTTCTCCCTTCTTTCCATTATGAAACATTCATGAGTGTTTAATATCTGTTCACTTGCAATCATTTTTGTGGGTAAAAGTCCAACTAGCTACTTATGCAATAGTATCTAATGACAGGACATGTCAGGGAGTCTGATCTAATTTAGATCGAGTAATCTTGTTCAATACTATCTGTTTAATAACAAAAATTGAAGCTAAGTCAGAGGTTATCATGTGTAGTTCAGTGAAAAGAGAAATGCCATTGAAACTAGGAATCATTAGTTCTTTGCTTGGCTGTGCTATCAATTCAATTTAGGATCTTTAGCAAATAAATTACATGTATATGTATATATGTATATGTATATGTATATGTATATGTATATGTATATGTATATGTATATGTATATAAATGACAGCAGATTCAGACCCATATATACATTTACAAAATGCAAATACAAAGTGTGCAAAATGAAAATGCTGAATGATCTTTTTAAACCCTTTCAACATAGATCCCAAAACAAAGTATTTCAAGAAATACAAGACACTACTTACCACTCAAATTCTGAAAGAGCCTCGGAGAAACTAATTTATCTGACTCACAAATATTTCATTAATCCAGAATACCCGTATGCAGCAAGAAAATAATAGATTGGATGTGAACTGAAGACAACACAGCTAGATTTATTCACAAGGAAGTATGCAAGGAAGTGAAAGATATGTATCTCACTAGGATGAAAGCTCTCACATTTCTTGTTTTTCATACAAAAGTTATAGATATGAAGAACTTTAAACTCAGGTCACTTTTGGCTACTCTTTCCTCTCAAAAATGAAAATTTATTCATTTATTTTCAATTTAGAAAGTATCATATCTATGCATGTGTATTTCCAGAAGACACGCAGAAACTTTACTTTGAAATCCATGTTTCAAAACACAGTGATTTGTTGCTTATATTTTTAGTAAACAAATAGTGACACTGGTTTGCATCTGAACAGGAGGAAATTAGGAATGCTAACTAAATGGAACTTGCAAGTAGAAAGGTTTTACGTTCTTTTCTTTTTTTCCCCCACTTATATTTTTGCAGCCTTCCCAGGAGTCTATAAATAAAACAGAACAGTGGTTCTGCTTTGGCAAGTGAAAAATCAGATTTCAAGAAGGACTCAAGATCAATAGACTGCTATTTTGTAGATGAAGCCTGGAATATTAGTCCCAGAAGGCCAATATATATCTTTAGATGGAACTCCCAAGTTTTACTTTCTTCATACCTAAAATATTTATGCATATACATGATACTGCCAGCTTTAAAAGCATTAATGTCTATCTGTATGGATTAGGAAAATGTCAGTTATGCTCTTCAGTGAAATAATACAGATGATTTCACATACCTAGAAAACAAAATTCCATAAAAATATAAATTGCCATGAACTACACGGCATTGAAACAGGGAGTAGTATAACATCTATTAAACAATTGACAAAGGGAGGAGAAGAGAAATAATCATGATTCAACCAGTTCTCATTGATAAAACAGAATTTAATTAATTCTGAATTAATTAAATTAATCTGCCAATTCCAGGTGCTAGGTGCAAACTCTGCCTGCCACACAGCACTTCTGTGTGAGAGAAGTGTCCAACCTTCTTTCCAGGGCACCACAGGCCAAAAAACCTTCTCCATTAAAAAGGAGATAAATTTCCCAATCTGTCTAATATGGCCAGTGCACAAGGACTTTCATGATGTTAGTCTTAATGCAAAGTTCCACTGTGAACTCCTTAGAGCATAGAACTTGGAGAAGGAAGGTGACATAATACTTTTATATTACTGTACTAGGTGATTTTGCCTCCAAATGTGTTATTCTTGGTGTGATGTGGTTCATGGCTCCCTCAGTGAAAAGCAAGAGATAAGAGAATTTAAATCTTTATTAAGGCTGCTTAAAGCTACTAGAAAATAAATAAAATAATAAAAAGGCATCTATGACTCCCATGAATTGACAGGTGTACTAAAGCACACTTAGCGTCTCAAAATTTCAAGTTTTTGATGGCTATGATAGCATTTCTATTGTAGTTACAGTATGCAAGTAAAAGGGCATAAGGCTACATGGGTTGGAAACATTACTTATGAGTTAGAAAAACACCCTCTGATATGTAGAAAATCTGTGCTGACTTTCCACCCAGATTTACTTACTTGAAATTCGTTATTACCATACAGAAGGAGACAATCTAAAGTTAGGTTTGGGATCAACCAGAATACTAAAAATAATGGCAAATATTATTTCACCTAGGTACCAACTCTATAATTCATAGGCTTCAGTAGTGTCTTCATCCAGGGATTCTCCCTTCAGCTCTGATATATCAGGTGTGTCATCTGTTGCCATTGGTATATATATAGGTATGTATGCATGTATATGTATATAAAAAACATCATTATTATTGTTCACAGCACAAGAAATTCTGGACAGGTATCTTGAGGCTTTGTTTTAAATAAAGTGTGTAGACAATGGTGTGAGCTATCTTTCCTGTTCACACTGCTATTGACATTGTAATGCTGCAGCACTGTGAGCCTTTTTAGCATGCACAGATGGGTCAGGCACTTTAATTGACCAGAGTTTTTAACTATTCCATGCAAATCAGGAGGTGATTGGCAAAAAATGAGAGGAAGTTTGAATTTTTTGCCATTATGAACGATGTGCAGAGTCATTCTATTATGAACACACACATTCTAATATGACAAGCCCCATCATCATCATCATTTGAATGCAAGCTAAATATCCAGGGAAAGTGAACCTCAGGGCTTCAGATACAGATATATACAGATCAGATGGTATGAGAAGATATTGAAGTTCATTTTATAACCAGTGCCACCAAGCAGCAAAGCAAGGCTTATGACATCATTTGATGCAAGACATGCTGGAGGCAGACTGAGTCTAAGGACAAAATTATCTCAATTATCTATGGTCTTCTGTTATGGTTTAAGCTCAGATAGCAACCAAGCACTACAGAGCCACTTGTACTCTTCACCTCCTGGGACTGGGAAGAGAATTAGAAGGTCAAAAGAAAACTCATGGGTTGAGATACAGACGTTTTAACAGGTAAAGCAAAATCCATGTGCAGAAGCAAAGCAAAAAAAGGAATTAATTCACCACATTCCACAGGCAGCTGTTCCCACAGCTCTAGGAGAGCAGGGCTTCATCACATGTAACAGTGGCATGAGAAGACAAATGCCATCATTCTGAATACGCCCTTCCCTCTTCTTCTCCCCCCTCAGCTGTATATGCTGAGCCTGATCCCATAGGATATGGAATATCCCTTGGGACAGTCCACATCAGCTGCCCCAGCTGTGTCTCCTCCCAACTCATTGTGCACCCCAGCCTACTCATAAAAAGTAGAAAAGGCAAGAACTCTGCGCAAGAACTGCCGCACAGTAACAAAAATATCTCTATATTATCAACACTGTTTTCAGTGCAATTCCAAAACATGGCCTCAAGGCAGCCACTATGAAGAAAATTAAGTCTACTCCAACTAAAATACACCTTTTCCTTAAGGAAGGGCACTCTTCCTTCCGCAAATCAGTTTCTTTTTCTCTTTCTCATGTAAGATGGACCTATAATTCTTTGTAGTAAATTCCTCGTTCTTATATTTCTGCATAATAAATAAACTGAGTAGAAACCTTGTCCATTTTATTCAGTTACTGACCCAGCCTTTTGTCATAAGTTCTTGTCTACTTGTATTATTTATTATAATTAACTGTTACACTTTATTGACTATTGAGAAATTTTTTCTATGGACATGCATAATCCTTGCAATTCATATATCTTGATGTTACAAGGATCATAAACCTTAAATTAGGAAATGACAGACTAATACACATAAATTGCTCTTGTGTTCTTTAGGAAAATCTTTAATTGTTTCTACCAGATTGATGGTGTATTTCTGATATCCATCTATCTGCCACTGATGCCTTTACTCTTAGCATAAATTCAACAGAATTGTTTATTCCCATAGTTATTATATTTACAAATTAGCCCATGCAAGAAATCATTTCAACATGCTTTTTACTCAAAAATTGGAGAACTCAAGGACTCATTGCTAGGTACAGCAATGATACTAATCAAATTCCTGCTCTTGAGACAGGAAATTATTTTTTTAGTCTTCACTTAGTAGAATCTTTTGAGGAATACAAAATGAACAATTCTTCTCCACTGTTCCATTGCTGTCTTCTCAGTTTCAGCAGAAAACAGAGAAATGGCAGAAAAAGAAACAAAAAATACACAAGTCTAGAGTTGTCAGTTTTTTCCTTTAGCGTTTTCAATCTTAGCCACACAGCACAGCTTACACTGCAATAAACACAACAGGAGACACAATGCTGCTGGAACCATTTAAAGCACTGCTTATTTATGGTTGGGCTTCAGCTGAGCCCTCAGCTGCCTGCCAGCTTCCTGGAGGATTTGCATCTGAGAAGTGAGCTGTACCTGCAGAAAACACACAGATTTTAGGGATGTGATAGTGAAGGATGAGAGTTTTAAACACAGATTATTTCTGTCAATTCACTTTTAAACTTTCCTGTCTAAGATAATATTAACCAAGCTTTTCAAGCAGGATCTTCTTTGGCTCCAATTCTACTAGGCAGAGTATTACATTCTTTTGAGTTTTCAGTGGAATACAAATTTCTGCCTAGTTTCTGAGTCTATTTCAAAATATGTGAATCAGACACCCTAAGGAAAGCAAAGAAATATCTTTCCCAGTACTTCACTAGGTGATAAAGTAGCCAAGAGGCAAACAGGTCGATTTCAAACACTGGGTACATGTCAGCAGAGCTCTTATTGGAATATTAAGCAGGCATCATGTTTTTTAAAAATTTGCTTTTAATTAGAAGAAAATACTTTTGAAAAAAATCATTACAGCTGCCCATTGATTTCATTAAATTTACAAAGCTCAGTTTTCCTATGAAAATTTAATTGATTCAACAATTTGAAAACTATCTACTCAAGAACTCTCCTCAAAATTAAACAGCTGATTACACCAGTTCCTTCAAATAAACCTGGCTATGGAAGGCTAGCAGTGCCCTTTGCATGTTAGAAAAGTAGTGTTTTCTGCTGACAGGACACAGCAGGGGTTTGTTCATGGGTCAGCTACGAAAGCCCTGCTGCAGTGCCCACACTGTTTGTTACCAAGGACTGTCTCTGGCAAACAGGTCCTAGCTGATATCAACTGCCTGGCCCAGGGACACTCACCAGGACTGTACCAAATCCATCTCCTAAATGGACAAGATTCAAGCCTTCACCCCATGGAGCCCCAAGTGGAACAAGATACCTGGGGGGCCCTTTGGCTCACCCTTGCACCAGGCATGGTGGCAGCTTTCTGCCAGAGCTATCTTGGCAGGGGTTGCTCTTTCTCTGCTGTGCAACCACATACTGGTCAGTGTATTCCTGAAAAACAGGTCTTTTCAACAGTGCAGACAGGAGAAAAGAATAATTCCAGCCAAAAGAACTTTTCCCCTGTATTTTGATATTTATTTTCTCTTTGAAAAACATTTATCTGGGCAAAAAGAAAGATATTTTTGCAGCGGTGATTTTAATTTGCTATTTTCTCTCTCTCACTTACATAAACACACTGCTGTAAAACACTGTCCTCTGACAGCAGAAATCAATAGACTCTTCATATCTTAAAAACCATCAGGTAACACTTCAGCGATTAAGAGATTGATTCTGTTGTGCTGTTGTCATCTGGAGCAACTGAACTGAAACCAATGAATTTATATTCCTGTAAGATCACAATCCAGCCCACTACCTAAGATGTTTTCCCTTGCTTCACAATCCTATAATAAGAAAAAGGGAAAAAAATTCTTCAACAACATTGCAAATGTGTTATTTGCTGTTTGTACACCAAAAGAACACATCTTTTCACAGAGCAAAGGGTTTCAGCAGAGTACTCACACCTCTTTCTCTTTCAGCACACGTATATACATATATATATATATATTTGTAAGTATATAAATTTCTACACCTATGCAGATACATCTACACACATTCACAGAACACAAATACACATCTCTGTGAGCACACATCCATAGATAAACAATCTAAACTTTTAAATATATATATCTGTCATAGAATACAATGAATAGGCAGCAATTATTTTTCTTTCCTTTCATCTTTTTAATTCTTTTTTTCCCTGTTCTGGAGCCATATGGAAACTTTACAATTTTCTCTGTACTTTTCTCCTTCGCTATTTAGAATAAAGCATTTTGTATTCAAGCAAATCCCCTATTTTTCTAGACTTTTAAATAGCTTTTAATAAAAAACTATTTAAAATTCTTTTAAAGGGGGATTTCTGGGTAATATGCAATTATCAAATACTAAATGTTAAATTTGTAACTGCAGATTTTTTGGTTTAGACATTACAAAGAAAAATAGGTTTATTAGTCAGAAGGGAGAAGACATGCTGTATGGTTAGCTAAGCATTGAAGAAATAGAAATTAGAGTTCATATTATCTAAGGCAGGTCAGTCCTTTAGCCCCTAGTGTCTTTTTAATATCCAACCACTTCATAATTTTTACTTGCAACCTTGCTTGGAGCTCTTAGTCATCACCACTGATTACAAAAAGAAGAAAAAATCCAACACATTCTGCCAAGTCCTCAAGCTTTCACCATGCTGCCTTCAATACTCTATTCTTTGCCTGGAATAGTTTTCTCTGGTGCAGTTTAAAATAAAGATAAGGAGATTGTTGATCACTTTATTCTAAGTGGGATTGTATTTGGTCACTGAAATCTAAAACCTCTGTGTACCCAATCACTCTCAAGTTCCAAGAGGATAAGGTAAAATGCATTCTGAAAAAAATACCTGCCCTCCCCCCTGACACCCAGAGTTTCAGTTGATTTGCCCAAAGGTCAGTTAATAGAAATGAGAAATTTAAGGGTGTTTCCATGGGGCAGCCATCTGTTTTATGTTTTATTCTTTTCCGAATACAATTTTATATTTCATCTTTATGTGCATTGGTTGAGATTGATGACATTTTATGTAACTGTGACCCATCGTGATGAATATTACAGATGATGATAGGCTCGTTAAGCACATCTCATTTTAGTCAAACTGCAAGTGGCATTTTGTTTATATGGTTCATTTCACCAACAAATTAGATTCCAAATTGATTGCTTTCTGGAATGACTTTGTTCATCAATTTCTAGACTAGGCAATTACAAAGACTATACTGGTAATTAATAAGTCTCTGTATCAACAATGTTTTTAAACTGCTTGACAGTAGTAGTGAAGTTTACTGGAATTCAGATGTTAATTTTCAGGGTTTATCAAAGCTTCAGGGATTTTATAAAATAGTATCTCACAGACATATCTTTTCATAGTACAAAATCAAAACCCTAACACCTAATACTGAGATAACACTCTCTTTTCCTCTTAACCTTATTAGAAAGGGGAAAAAACACGTTGCACTTAATTTGTGAACTATTCAAATAAGAAACTCAGTGTTGCTTTTTTCAGTAATAAGTGAGAAGAATGATAGGGCTTAGAATTAAGTTTTGATTTGCCAGGGAATTGGTGAATGACATTGGTCAAAAGTCTAGGATTTGTTTGCATATCAAAACCTAACTTAGAAAGAACAACCTCAAGCCAAATGAGCTTGAATTCCCTGGGGCACAATCCCACAGTGAAGTCAGCACTCTGATCCCTAAGTGAGGAAAAAAACACCCCTGAATGTGCCTTTCAGAGCACAACATTAGTGACTGTCCCAAAGCCAGCTACAAACCACATGTCAGAGTGAACTCTAACTGGTGTTTCTGTTCTAGTATGTTAAATAAGGAAAACAGCATTTCTTCTCTTACAAGGTTGATGTGTGTCAAGTAAATGGTTGTGAGGCTATCATACACCATAGCCACATGCTCCATCTAATTAATTTAATATTCATGCTAAGTCTGCTAATAATAGGTTGTACTGGTCTTGGCTGGGACAGAGGTGATTTTCTTCACAGTAAGGCATTCAGGGCTATGGTTTGGACTTCATAACAGAGAGATGTTTTAGCTATTCCTGAACAGCACTCACACAGCATCAAGGCCTTTTCTGCTTTCACATCACTCCACCAGCAATGAGACTGAAGTTGTAAGGAGGAGTTGTAAGAGGACACAGTCAAGACAGCTGACCCCATTGATCCAAAGGATACTACATTCCACAGGGTGTCACACTCAGCATATAAACCAGGAGGAAAAGGGAGAGGGGCATCCCACTCGGAGTGGAAGCATTTGCCTTTCCAAGCCACTGTTACTCATGGTGAAGCACTGTTTTCAGGGGGACAGCTGAACACCTGCCTGCCCATGGGAAGTGGTGAATGAAATAATTGTTTTGGTTGTTTGCAGATTTTGCTTTGTATGTTAAACTGTCCTTACATGAATACATGAGTTTTCCCATTTTTAACCTTCCCACTCATTCTCTTTCCCCTCCCACCAGGGGAGAGATAGTGAGTGGATGTGTGAAGCTTGAGTAGCAACTAGGGTTTATCCACGACTGAGGTCAAACCCATCTGTGCCCCAGATGCTTTTTTCCACTATCTTCACAAAGCTAAAGTGGTACCTGATGTGCCTCAAGACTTCAAAAGTATCTTTATGGGAGTTTCCATGTGTTAGACTATCTCCTATTCCTTCATCTGTGCTGACCAAGACCATCTTCCCAACTGTGGGGCCAGGTAGACTGTCTTGCAGGATGCTTCTAGGCCACTGCATGCCACCTCAGAATGAATTATACCAGCTTTCTTTCAAATGCCCAGGTGATTTCTAAATTAAAATTTTGAAGGGCTATTGATCCAGCACAGGCTATTAACCCAGAACATAAATCAGAGCCTTCAGGATTCAAGATAAAAATTAGGAAGGGAAATGTAACCTCAACTTTCTCACCATTTAACAGAAGAGCACATATTAACCATCAGAATTTGCTAAAAATTAATGTAAACAGTTCATGTCCTTGCAGGCTCTGAATATCAAGCTGTGGCAGAAACTATTAAGCTGGCTCAAAATATGCATCTCTGAATAGCTGAAGTGCCAGAGTATGGAGAGGAGCCAGCACCCGATGAAAATAGAAATAAAATTTTAAAATACTCTAAGGATTGCAAAGGCCTTAGGTGAGCAATGAGGTGAGAGAGTAAACCAGCAATAAATCTAACCTAATACACATTTTAAAATGCAATAAAAATAAAGAAGCCAGCAGAAAATGGAAGCCTCCAATGTTTAGAAACTGTAAAAGCGTAAAGACAATGGAAATGCATACACTTGTATGTCTGATACTATTGAAGGGGTTCAAGTCTGGACATTGAATATTACATTGTCAGCAACTCTTTCAAATTATGATTTAATGTAAACAAATGCTATTAGCTCAGTTTACTATACTGCAGTTTCTCCCTGGACTAGATTTTTCCATTGTATTTAAAAACAATGGAATGGCACATACATTGCAATTATCTTCTGATTTTTCAAACTCCTTCTGGCTAAAATTTGGAGTTTAGCCCACTTTAAATCCAGGCAACTCATATCCAGGCAGCTCAAGCCCTTTTTGCAGCTGCTGTTCCAGGAAAAGGAATATCATTTTTCTGACCATTGTTCTGACTTCTATAATTCTCAGCTTCATTGAGAAAGTCAGTCAGTCACAGTATGCATTAATGTAAGTACCTGAGATATCTGTCTAGCATTCAGCTTTTGCTTTTTTCCAGGAAACGTGTTTCAAATCCTCCCTAAATAGCTAATCAAAAGCTAACTGATGGATTTTTCACTGATAGCCTCCTTCAAATTTTGTTCCAGGTTTGACCTTTGAGTAGATTTGCACCTTATACGAGATATTATCTCTAGGCTAATAAACTATAATAAACTACATCATCTTTGTCAGCCATAGATGTGATCCCTAATGTTTTATGTATGAAACATACTGACCAACAAGAAAAAACAAGATTAGTTGCTATCATCATGCAAGAATTGTTAGTGTTTCTTCAACTTTAACTTAAAAGGACAATTTCTGCCTAAAACCAAAATCCTTTTCCTTCATTAGTAATGGCATTTCAGGTTTATTCAAACTAAACCCACGACTATTACAGCAAGTATTATTAAAAGATATATTCCACTTGGCCTTAATCACTTGGGTCATGTGGAAGACATAAACCAGATTATGAAACAAAATGAGTTCAGCTTTCACTTAGATGAGAATGTATTTCCTACATCAGAAAAGTTTATTTTACATGCTGTATTAGCTGTTTAAATAGACTCAGTGCATATACTGTAATGAATCCACATATAATACACTGAGGAATTAAAGGCTCAGAGTACTGGAATTAAAGGTTCCATTATTTTTCAGGTAATTTATTTTGCATCACTGTATTATAAGATTGAGGACAGATGCTTTGGCCCTTTGCCTCAACTTTGCAGACGGTTCACCTTATTTATGTGAATACTTCCTATAAATCCAACAAGTCCCCAGGGTAAAGTTAAACATGCACAGAATATTGCCGGATCAGGGCCCTCATCCTGATTTGCTGTGGGGTTTTTTTCCTGTTTCTGTCCAGCTCCTTGTTTTTTAATTATCTTTCCAGATGATTACTTCTGCCTTCCAAGTCCATCTCTGTGTGGGGCCACATATACACCTAGCAGGTTACTCCTACCTATTTCTGTCTGATCCCAGAATCTTGCTGCTTCAAAGCATCCAAAACAGTTCCCTAACTGGAATGCTCACCTTTCCTGAGACCTTCAATTTTTTTGACTTCTCCTAGTCCTATACAAAATATAGACAAATACTTTAATTTGGTAATATTTTATTTTAAAAGAGAGGTTTCCTACTTTAACAAGGATTTCAGCAGATGTTAAACACAGTGGTATCCTTGTTTACTTCATCAAGATTTTTCAAAGCCCTTTTAATTACCCTTCAAACTTATTACATAATCTTGTTGAGGAGTCTGGCGACTCTGAGTAGTAGGAAATAAAATAGAAGCAAAAGACTTTTATACTATTTCCAATCCAATTTCCTCATACATGTTGTCCATCCCTCCATTTCCATGCTTGATAGGTTTTGTAGCCACTTTTGAGGACAATATTACCACAAATAAGAGGTGGATGCATTGTGCATGTTCCGTCTCCACACTATCAACTTTCTTTTGCGTCATTTAATTGTTACAAAGATTTAGCAAGGTCAGTGTATTTTTATTAAAGCTAAGAAAATGATTGGTTTTTTTCTTACCCTGGTAGATGGTTCCATACTGTTTGCGGAGTAGTCCATTGGCAGCAGGAAACTGTCACAGATTTGATTTTTATTGCACTGCATTAGCATCAAAGTCACATTCTTTTCACTTTGTAAATGAATAGGAAACAACTAAATTTCTTTTAGCCTGGGCAATGTCTGTAGTATTTCTGGCTAAGTAAATTAGCCACTGTCTGCCATCTTTCAATGCAATATTTAACTGAGGCCAGGAATTTTAGAGGCATTTAGTTTTCTAAATACCTCTCCTCACAAACATATTGTAATAGTCCCTGTGTCCTGGCCTAATTCAAATACAATTATTTCTTCTTTTTAACTACTTCCAACCATCTACTTTGTTGCTCATGGCTATATTTTGCCCAAGACAAAAACATTTCATCCATAAATTGCATCACTGTTGTGGCATCAGTTATTAAATACTACATTTAATATTTACTCAGGTAAAATCTTTAAGCTACTTGCAGGGAAATAACTAGTTAGAAGTATCATCCAAACTTATTTGCCCCCACAAAAGTGTGCAGATATGGAAAATAAATAATGTTGATCAACAGGGCTTAGGAATATGAACACTTTGAATACACTTGTTCTTTTGGAGCACGAGATAAAAACGAAATTTAATTCACGGCATAGCCATGTGACATTCCTGTGTAAAAGCAAGCCATGATGAAGGATAAAGGGAAGCTGATAAGTGTGATTATTTTCTTGCTTTTTCACCTGAGAAGAATGAAGAAAGCAGCAGCCTAGACTGTAGGTGTGCCCTGAAAGTCATTAGCAATATAACCTTTTAATTGACTATTGATGCATAAAAAGGTGAATGTTTTAGACCACTACCATCCTAGGGAGTTGTCAAACAAATACACTGGTTGTCAGCTCAGAATTCAGCTTTTATGACACTTAAGGTGTTGGATGCTCAGGCTTAAAGCATTAATATTGCCTCAGGAAAATAAAAATTTCCCATATTACCAAACAATAAACTAGCCAAAATATGAACTAACCAAACAATAACTAACCAAAACATGAAATAAGGATCCTATTTTCAGAAAAGCTGAAGGGTATGTACTTGTTCTGGACCAAGGTATTACTTCTGAAAATATTTTGTAACTTTCACAGAAAGTAAATCAGCACTTAAGAGGCTATATGGAATCAGACCATGTTTAGACTTCTAGATCTTTTGAGTTATGTTTCTCGTCCAATCTTCAGACAAAACAATTGTTTCATCTGTCTATATCCTAAAGTTGCATTCCCTCTGCTAAAAATATTTAATCTTTATAATTTATTTCAGAAAATATTTTTTTATTTATCATGATAAGCAAACTGTAGATTCTATTAAACACATTAAATGCATCTTCCAGGCAGATTGGCATAAAATCCCTTAAAATTACAATAACATATCAGAATCTTCCCCAGACAAATATAGCTAGAGAACTTACAGCTGAATTTACAGATTCTTTAAGGATGTAAATCTGCCATCATAAGATAAGAGATATGGAATATAACAAGTAGACATCACTCTGTTCAGAAACAAGGCTTGATAGGTACATAGTACATGTGAGCTGGAACACTTCAATAATGAAAACAAAAGCATTTCAACTGCAACAATGCTGATAGATTCCAGAAGTAAACATCTCAGTGGTTTTTTCATCATGCAACTCTAATATTCCATGAAGGAACAAATTAGTGTTCTTAAGTCATTCCTCCCCAATGAATACTAAATACAACATTCAGGATTTATTGATTGCTAACATTCCACAGGGCAAATATGCTGTTCAGTGTGCCCAGAAGTCTTAGTTTTGATTGATCCAGTCTGGAGGATGTATTGAAGCACACTGTAGTTTTCTCTTTGGCTATACACACAACTTTGCTCTTTGCATTTGGAACACAGCCTAAGTTCAGAAATTACTTGCTTGACAGTCTAGACAGAGCCAATATCAGCACTTTCTGAAAATAAACATAATTCTTTTATTTCCACTCAAATTTGCAAAGCTTTGCAAAGCATTCCCAAGGATATGTACCAGGAGGAGATCACAGCAACCAGCTTTGACCTTGTAGAACAAGGTATATTGGAAGTGTGTGTTAAAGTGTTTCTTTTTTAAAAATTCTCAGTGGTATTTGTCCTTTGGAATGGGTTACATAGGAAAGTAATAATTTCTTTATCACCTGACAGCCTTTTCTCAATTATAAACATCTTTCCCAAAGATAAGCTGATAGAGTTGCATTTGATGTTTACAGGAGGAGTTTCTCATCTGAGTAACACCATGTCAAGGCAGTGTTATTGCACAAGCCCCTTTGGCTCCAGGTTTGCAATGGTATGAAGAATGTCTCCAAGAACTGTGGACACTCAGCAGTGACCATGGTCAAAATTTCAGTTTCTCTCATTTCCTTTTCTTTCCATGACACTAAACTCTGCAGAATGCAATGTGGTCCCAGAACTTTGATCCTACAAGCAGCTTTTGTGCACAACACTGTGGTTTTTTGGAACCTGAAAGAATTATTAACTGGCTGAAATAAAAATTGTCATTTTGTACACTACACTTAACCACTTAACAAACCAAGCTGTTGTAATCATTGCTCAAGGCCTATGTTACATGCACATTCAAGACTCTGCTACTTAAATATTTTGAACCTGCACGTGGAGAGAAAAAAATGCTCAGGAAATATCTACACCACAAACTTGTCCTCTCCCCTTTCCATTTACTGCATGTCAGTTTTTTTATGTGGTAATTACCATCATACTTGAAATGCATCTTGGGCTTGCTTATCAGAGTGTTGTTATGAATCAGATTATAAACATCATCTCCCAGTCCATCTTATTTTCTGTTCCAACCTCACCAGTAAGGAGTCTGGAGTTGCACAGTGGGAAGGGATGCTGCTGGGACAGCCAACCCCATCTGACCCAAGATACCCAGGAATTCCAGATCTTGACCCTGCACAGGACAGCTCCAAGAGTCACACCATGTGCCTGAGAGCATTGTCCAAATGCTTCTTGAACTCTGCCAGGCTTGCTGATGTGATCCCTTTCCCATGGAGCCTGTTCCAGTGCCCAGCTACCCTCCTGATGAAAAACCTTTTCTTAATATCCAACCTAAACCTCCCCTGCACAACTGCAGGTCATTCCCTTGGGTTCTGTCACTGGCAGAGCAGAGATCAGTGCCTGTCCCTCCTCTTCCCCTCAGGAGAAAGTTGTAACTGCAGTGAGGTCTCCCCTCAGTCTCCTCTTCCCCTGGCTGGGTGACCAAGAGACCTCAGCTGCTCCTCATACGGCTTCTCCTCCAGAGCCTTCACCATCCTTGTGTTCCTTTGGGCAATCTCTAAAAGGTTTATGTCCTTCTTTTATCGTTGTGCCCCAAACCGCACACTGGACTCAAGATAGGCCACACTACTGCAGAGTGGAGCAGTCTTGGGAATATAAAGGAGAAAGTCCTGAAGAAGTGAACACAAAGGGAAAACAGTTCTAGTAAAACTGTTCGCATTCAAGGAAGAGGAATGTGCCTCATCTAGAATGAGATTCAAAGGGAAGGAAACTGAAAGAGCCATACCAGTGACTGGACAGCATGAAATGGACTGAATAGCAAATTGCGAGCCTTGAACCTTCCCAAAAGACCAGAATTGGTCATGTACAGTGTGAAAAAAGTCAACTGCATTAGAAGTTGCTTGATTGCAGATCATTGATTTCTATACTAATGGAGCCTGCTGAATTTCAAATGTTTCTGATCTTTTCAACATTTAGTTGTTGGGCTTTTTCCATTTTCCAAAAGGAGACTGGATCTTTAATCCAACTTCTTTCCCAATGTTAATTGGCAGATACCCCAAAGGTAGAAAAAGTGCTTTTCCAATCAATGAAAATTTTGCATCTTTGGTGAAACAGAGTAGTGTTAGCAAATTAATTTCAGGAATGAAAAACTACAGGAGAAACAGAAGAAAGCAAGATTGTCATGTTAAAAATTTACCATGATGCTGAACAATCCTCTGACAGTGAAAGGCAATGAACACTGCAGAGAACAGTGCAGAGGCTCAGTGTTCACACAAGAGTATTTTTCACTAAATCACACATTATTGTATAAACTCTAGGTTCCATGAAGAATATTTTTATCCAAATGTTTTCTTGGAAAAATCTATTGTAATGTATTTAATCTAAATCATTTGTGCAACAAGAGAAATGCAGAACATTAGTCATGTTTCCTCTTAGTTTTCTTTGCAATTATATGAAGCTTGCTTTTACTGTCTCACACAGTACTGTAAATCAGAAGTAAATTCACTGAATTAGGTGGAATTCTCTGGAACAAGCTTGTATAAGTAAGTGAAGAATCAGATTCTTTATACTTTAATTCATTGTTCCTGCTTTCTTTCCCTTCCTGCCTCCCATCATTATTTTAGCCCAGAGGTAACTAAGGTCAGCATATTTTGTTTGCAGCCTTGATCATGGTTACATCTTCTCTATATTTATAGTGAATGAGACAGATCAAAGAACTCTAAATCAGCTGCAGAAATAGCTAAAGCTTGCTTAAACAACAGCTGAAAAAAACTTTGCATGCACTGTTTGACCTAACCTCAACTCTGCCCTCATGATGGATGAAGAAATGAAGCTTTCTGGCTGAACAACAAGAGTAATGGGAAACATTTACCAGCACAAAATATAATGGTAGATGTCATACCACATTAATTTATGAAACATCAGACTTCTAAAAAATTCTCTTTCAACCAGAAAACAAACATGAAAATCCTCAACTTGAAAAGAAACTTATTTTTTCCCCAAAAAAAATGCAGATGACAACTGAAAATTGCTGTTTCATTTATGCAGAACCACCACCATAGCTGCAGAAATCCTGACGTACTTGTAGATAATGCCTTAAGTTCACTCTCTCTCTCAAGAACTGCTCTCATGCACACACATAAGAAAACAAGACAACCCTTCAGAGGAAATGCTTCCCTGACATTTTGGGCACAGTGAAACCAGTACATGGGGTAAATGGTGGGGTCAGATCACAGCATGTTCATACATTGCATGACAATAAGGTAATTTGCTAGTGCAGGCTGAGCTATAGTTTGTTTGAGTTTTTTCTTGTTTGTTTTAATCCTGAATTACTATTTAAAGCAATTACTTGTAAAAAAGGGAAGGACTATTGGCTAGTCTTTGTTTCCAGTGCATGTGTGAGTAACCCCACAACTGAATATTTGATTCATGTCACATTCAAACATTTCAGAAATTGCCCCCTCATGTACCGTCATAAGCCAAAACATGGAGCCTTTGGAGGGCCTTGTGTCTACTGCAAATGCACAATCAAATATCCTGGGGAATATTCTCAGCTTTCAGGAGTATTTCTGTGGGACGTATCTCACAGGATATGCTTAATATCATCTATAGATGTTCTTCTCAAACCTTATTTATCCTTCTGCAGAGCATAACAACACAAGGATGAGATAACAGCCTTAATCATGGATCTCCCTTTCAGGCTGACACTATATTTTGAAGAAATATCTGCTTCAGAATAGAATATCTATCATCTGTTAATCAAATCTAGATTTGTAACGAGGGTCTGAGAAGTGCAATAGCCAAATAGATTTTCCTTTCCAAAGAGATGTTCCAGGTGGTCAGATCCAAGTACATTTGCTGTTTAAAGTATTGAGCTGACACTGCTAAATCTACATCATCCAGTAGACAAATCAAAGACATTCTCCAGTGGTGAAAGCATTTGGCACTTTTCATATGGGTAGTTGAAATTCAGTGATTAAAGCAGGATTATTTTTTCTGTGTGCTTCATTACACATCTTCAGCACACAGAAAAGTAAGCTGAAAGCATCTCTGGTGATCTTGAATTTACCATGTGCAAGAACTTCACTATTAGTATTTTTACTGCCAGCAAAGTCACACTCTTGGATATATACCATACATCTTTGCATAGGGATCTGGGAAACAAGTTTAGGGAGCTTTCAAATGCAATACAAAGCACTTTAAATCTACTTGCTTAGCATCTGAATATAATCATATAGTTAGACTTCTCATTCAATTTGCAACTTCACCTGCAACATTTTGAAGTGAAACAGTTTCTGTTTCTTATCTAGTTTACTTGTCTTCTGTGCAATGTTTTATATTCAGAGAGCAGCCATCTGATGATAAAATATTGTCTCTTTTTTTGTAAGAGTTTTTAGGACACACATGAATGACACAAGATGAAAAAAGAAGAAAAATAAAATTATTTTAAATTAAAACAAACCTGTCTTACTAATTTCTAAGACAAAGTCTGTTAGAAACACAGAAATCTTAAATCTCACTTTCAGGCACTGAATCTTATTTCATTGCAGTAGAGCACCCAAATTTGTTTGGTTATAGTTAGGATCAGAAAGGAAATGTTGGGCAAGTGTCACAGACATTTCTCCATAGAAATCCTTTCTTTTGGATTTCTGTGTCTTCGGGAGGCCAGAGGCCTCCGAAGACAAGGTAAACAATTATTATCAGCTGCTGGGGAATGCAACAGGGGCACCTATTTTGATTGGTGATTGGTTCATGTTTTATGTTTATAATTAAGGGCCAATCACCAGTGCAAGCCAGGGGACTGAGTCCTTGGCCACAGCTTTGTTGTGGATTCTTTTCTATCTCTTCCTAGCTAGCCTAGCTGCTCTGCAAAACCTCTCTCCATATTCTTATTAGTATAACTATAATGTATTATATCATATATTAATAAATCAAGCCTTCTGATTCAAGAAACAAGATTCACGTTCTCTCTCTCACCAGCTGCACCCACTCAGGCGCGGTAATAGGCAAGTACTATAAAAAAAATAGGAAATTTTCTGGGATTGTGTGGTGGTTTGGATTGGCTTGTCTTTGTGGGATTTTTTTGGTTGGTTGGCTAGATGATTTTGGTGGGGGATTTTTGCCAAAATAAAGCTCTCTCTTCACAGACTCATCTAAGCAGAGAATCATGAAACCTTTCTTTTCTGCCCACAATATCCTCATTCCCTGCCAGATTCTGATACTCAATTTCAACTCTATTTGAATTTGTCCCTTAACAAATGTTTATTTTGTGTGAACAATCAGCAGACTTGTAGTGTGATAGGCCTACATATTCATCCATCAGCAAAAATGCCCACATCACACTCTTACTGTCAAAATAGTAGAGAAAAAAAGCTGCATTTTGTAAGAGTCAACTCCTTAAAATCTACTGCCTGCTTAAAGAGGTAAGATTCTGGTCCTTATCCTTTCGCTATCTAAAATGGGAAGAAGTGGCAGGAGACACAGATTCTTTTTTTTTTTTCATCTTCAAACATTGCTATACCACTGTAGGTGTAAAGGCACATTAGAACTGGCCTGTTTTATCAGGGAAACTCTTTAGGGAAAAATGCCTTTATCATGGGATACTTGGCATGCTGATCATATTAATATTTGAGAACACCTGAATCTTCCAAACACCCAAAATTATTTCAATAATTAGTTAAAATCAATAGATTTTAAAATTCCCAATCTAGATCCTGGAAAATATTATCAAGTGACTGCAAAAGAACTGCCATTGGTTAGGATTTTCAACAACAGTAGTATTCAATTCTGAAAAGTACCAAGAATCAAAGAAAATATTCAATTCACATTTTGGATGTAAACAATGACTGTAACTTTACAGCCTGCTATGTAACAGGACAGACTGAACAAGTAAAATGCCTCTAAAGTATTCAGAAATTATACAGATTTCCACTGCCTCCCTTCTTCTGTCCAGTACTCCCTCACGGACCCATTCATGAGCTAAACATGGCCTGGTATATACAGAAATTCAGGAAAATTAAGAGAGCACCTTCAAACACTAATTTTCACAATACAGGTCATCTTTGTTCAGTCTATTCTCAGTTTTAAGCACCTGAATAATTTAAAACAAAAATATTTCAGCACACAAAATGGAAAATCTCTATCTGTGCCACGAATTTTCCCCAAAAGGAGTTGCAATATTCTTCTACCAAAACATACTTAAGTTCAGCTTTCCAGAATATCAATTTCTATATTGTTTTTCTTTCTTTAAGGACCTGTGCTGGGCTCATCCAAAGCAGAGTGGCCAGCAGGTTGAGGGAGGTGATTCTGTCTCTCTGCTCCACTCTGGTGAGACCCGAACTGCAGTGCTGCATCCAGCCTTGGGTCCCCAGCACAGGAAGGACACAGACCTGCTGGAGTGACTTCAGAAGACAGCCATGAAGATGATCAGAGGTATGGAGGATCTCTCCTATGAGGAAAGGCAAGAAAAAGTGGGATTGCTCACCCTGGAGTAGTAAAGGCCTTGGGATGGCCTAATTGGGGCCTGCCAGTACCTGAAGGGGGGCTTTGAGAAAGATGGGAGAGTCATTTTACAAGAGCACATAATGACAGGACAATGGGAAATGGATTTAAACTGAGAGTAGGTTTCAGGAAGAAATCTTTTACTGCAAAGGTGGTAAGGCAATGGAAAAGGTCACCCAGAGAAGGTGTGGATTTCCCAGCCCTGCAAGTGTTCAAGAACACATTGAATGAGGCTCAGGGCAATGTGGTCTAGTGTGTCCTTGCCCACAGCATGAAGGTTGGAACTAGATGATCTTTAAGGTTCCTTCCAATCCAAGCCATTAAATAGTTTTTATTCTATGATTCTATGACAGACTTGTTTTCCTTTCTTTAAGGAGCTTGAGATGTTTAGTGAATTAATTCAATAAATGTAAGGAATCACTAAAGAAAAATAATTTCTTAGTTTTATCTTGCTGGCATTTTGCAGTGTGGTTGAATGCCACATTGCATAAGTAACATATCATCCTAAGACTGCCAGAAGATATTCAGGTATCTTCCATTTTGTGTGCCTGAAGACTGCAACTATATCCTCCTAGTCTAGATGTGTAATTTCTCACTCTTTTTGTTGTTAAAAGAAATGCATTTATGTGCAAGCTCACTACCTCTTTTATCTCCTATAGTAGCACCCTTGCAAATTTAGGCTTCAATTTTCAAAGTTTCTGACAAAGTATTTTACAAGGCAGATGTTTTTACAAGGCTGGCCAAGGCTTCTGCCGGCAGTCCATAAGAGCATCATTATAAGGGGTATGAAACTGGAAATAATACTTAACACACAGGGGGTCTACAGGTTTCATCACTAGCTTGTTTTTCAGACACACAGTAAGCACTGTAGTGTCAAGGTGCCAACATAAGTTTTTAAAAAAATAATTTCTAGCACTTTAGTCTGCATGTTTGTTTAAAAGGAAACTGTACACCTTTCCTAAATGACACACCAGCTGCTTAGTGTCTGACAGCAAGTAAAACAGATTGTATGCAAATCCAGAAATGTGCTACTCTGGATTTAATCCTCTTTTGTTTGTGATTTGCAGCTGCAGTTTTCGGCAATACGATGCAGAAAATGGGCCACGCCAGGTTTGGTAACAACAATAAAATGTTTGAAAAATATTTATGGTAAATTATTAAAATGTTCTTCTACCATCAAATGTTCAGAACATTAACATATTTCAAATGCTAAATAGTTGTGAGTGCTTGGGATGTAAAATCATTCATTAAAGGAAGTAACTGAGGTCATGTGAATGTTATTAATTATGGGATGAATATAGCGATATGCATCTTCACATGATTATTCTTCAGTTATTGGCCATAACCCTGAGTAGGGCTGAGCATTTTCAACTCAGTTTACTAAAAGCTGAAGCACAGCAAGTGAAATGACTCCTGGAGTTGTTTGCAGAAGGAGAGTTTGTTCTGGTTAGACCACATGTTTTCTCTCGACTTGTCTGCACAAAGCCCTATTCAATATTGCTTGTAAGAATGTCAGGGATACTGAAATAAAGTCAATTGCAACATTTTTCACAAATTAAATTTAAAATACTATGTGTTCTCACAATAAGTAATCTTTACATATGGATCTATAAAGACAACTTAAAACAATTGCTACATATAAAGGTCTTGCTTCTCAGGTCTCCACCTTGTGAAAGATGTACGGTCAAGAAAGGAGCAGCAGGTCAGAGAAGGTCCACCCTAACACATTTTGCACAGAGAAAGTTAATTCCTGCCTTTCTCTTCCATCATTGCGTCCTTCCTGTAGACTGGGCTAAGCATCTGGGAAACAATTCCAAATGAAGCCTCCCAAGGTTTCTCAGTCCATCTGATGGCCAGCACAGGAGGTGCCGCTCCTTCCACACTGTCATTCATTCCACCAGCTTTCAGTACCAGCTAAGCAGCAGCCATCCACCTGCACAGGCAAGGGGAAGAACTGACCCAAACGAGACAGCTGACATGATGTCTCAGAATTTTGATCTGTTCTTGCTTCTTCCTGAGTTTTAACCACAAGGAAAACAAATGGGCTTTCCATCTCTCCAGAAAAACTTTCTGGGATGGAGGTTAAATTCTGAGGTGATTGCTATTTCATGGAGGTCACCAGGTTAATATGTCACTGAAGCTTTCTCCTTTAACATTTCCCTCTCTTTCTGTCTTGCACTATTCTTGCTTCCAATACTTACAACAGGACTGTCAGACTTTTATTTAGTTTGAGGGAGGGACTGTATGTTTCTTTTCATTCCCTTACTCCACACACTTATTCAATTTTGTCAGTTATTCCTAAGTTTGGCTGTGAGTTTCTGCTGTTATTTCATCCTACAGAAAACTGTAGGACTGCAGACTGCAGTGAAATGGAACAATCCCTCCTCTACAAAAAAAAGAAAGCCTCAGGAGGCATTATTTTTCAAATTTCAAGACTTTTCAAATAGTTTAATAATTTGAGATTCAATGACATCAACCCACTCTTTGCACATGGTGGTAGTCATATAGTGAAGAAAGACCCTGAAAGGCTCTGAAATGTTCCTGAAAGACTCCACAGACCATGCAGCTCACCTTTACAAGTGGTATCAATTGGGTATCAATTCTGCTGATACAACAAAAGTGTGAGCCGGCAGAAGCATTGAACGCATTTTGACTGTAAGAAACACTTAATATCTTTAGTATAAATTTGGATGGCTGACCTGCACTGAGCATCCAACTGCTCTGTGTTGCACTGTCACGTTTGTCCCAGCAGGTTATGTAAGGATTGTTCAGGAAAGAGGAGTTGTAGTCACTCTAACAGAGGTATAACTATAAAAGGTAACATAAAATTCATATAGTTGCAAAAAAAAAAAAATCCACACTCCTCACTTTGTCAGGTGAAATGAGATACTATTGGAGCACCAGCTTCTCTCTAATGATGTGACAGTGTGTTAACAGCACAGTACTATTAACATAGTAAGTAAATAAGTACTTACATAGTATGTAAGTATCATCAATAGCAATTCTCATAACTCACTGGCAGCATGACTATATTTTAGAGGGACAATGCAAACACAGAATGGATAAAAACGGGTTTTAAGGGCACGATTTCAAAACAACAATTAAAATATAATAACAATCCTAAGTCCTACAATGTGTTCAATAGAAAACAAAAATGGTATAGCAGAATTTTCCTTCACAAAAATACTATGAAAAGTATAAGTGCTCACTTCAGTATTTATCAAAATTATACATAAATATTTATGTGATAATTAAGGGAAATCTTGTATTGAGCTGAAATTTAGCAATTGTGAAGACTAAGATGCTTTGGGTTTGTCTGTTTGCTTTTGAGATAAGCAGAATCCAGAGAGGGATGGAAGTCATAATTTCCTGAGCCGTGTGCCACAGGAAAGAATGCCGCAGACAAATGTAGAAAACAAATATCAAAGTTCTCCCATGCACAAAAGAATGGAAAAAAGAGCAGAACCATATTAGCATCTTTTGTGGCAGTCAGGGGAAGGGCAGGGCACTAGGAGAAATACTCTTTGTGTTGATTCATTCAGAACTGATTTTCAGACACAAGACTGGTGAGATTTGATCTCATGAAGTTGTGACACTCAGTATGCGTATAATGATGTGTTTCATAATATTACCAGTATAATGGACAAAATGTAGTAAAGTTTAAATGACAAATCAAAATCCATATGCCAAAACGCATACAACACAGTGGAATACTAAGGAAAATAGTTCTTAACAGGATAGGAAAGTATAATACTATGAAAAAGGACTGCAGAGAGAAGAACTATACCTGACACATAACCAGGGGCATATAAATAAGAATTCCTTGACATAATACTTTTTTACCTTCCTACTTCTTAAGGATTCATTGTGATATTTCTGAATGGCTTTTGTTAAACTTTTATATATGTCAAAATTTCAACTCACCATCCCTATCTGGGAAGAAAATAAAGTTTTAGAATACTTTAGAATCTTATAACCATTCAGAAATTTAGGGCAAGTCACATGAAATCCAATCTTTGATTAATGAAGATGGTAAACTGTAACAGTACCTAAGTGCACTTAATGAACCATTCTGGACTGTGAAAGTTTTTGTGCAGCCCATTCTCACAGTCTAGGTAGAGTTCTGATGACAACTGTATATGAAGAAAATTGGAAAGATACATTGTAATTGAATCAATGTCTTGTACTCACGCTGAATGACAGAAATGGCAATGGAGCAATGAATTGTGGGAGGTTTGTCTTGCACTTTTATTAAGAGTTGGGATATAAACTCTTGGGTATATCTGTAAATAATAAATAAATTCCACTTTTATTTCCAGGAGGAAAATCTGCAGAGGAAGGGTCATATACAGCAGTGAGAAAATATAGCAGGAGCAGGATACTTACTTTTCTAATGTTGAGGACACCTGATGCAAGCACTCTATACTGACCTCTTTAGAAGTTGCCAACCTGTGATATAACTCCAGAAAACCCTGTGCAAATTCCTTATATCTTGCTGCTTGGTCATGAGTTATGGAAACACATGGGCTTCTCCTTTGTATGTAGCTGTTGTGGGGCACTCTGCTCCTAAGTTTTGCATTGAGTCTTGGTATGGGTAATGAAATAAGATATTCAAAGAATATTTAATATTTACTAAGTACTCCAAAATGCTTTGGTATGAAAGTTGTGAAAACCCCTGAAATACAGACAACAAGATTTTCACAGAGAAAATTTTGGTAGTAGTGATGACATAATTTCTTTTTTTCTTAGTTGGAGTGCTTAATGAAAAACTTCCAGTGAAATTCAGGTAACCCTTCATGATATCCAAACTACCCTCCAAACTACCTTCCAAACTACCCTCGTGGTTCAGTTGAGAAAAGTCATGATTATCTGACCAGAAACATAGGCCGAGTACAAATGAGCTAAGAACACTGGAATCTGATACAGATGCAGTGTCTGAATGCAGCAGCAGAGCTGAGCGTACACTGAAGCCGTATTCTGTGCTTTAGGCAGTCATGTGAGGAGCAAGGAGTTGGACTCTGTGATTCTTATGGGTCCCTTCCAGCTTGAGGTGTTCTATGAGCCTGGAATCATCAAAAGCTTCTCAAGTTCCCAAACATTTCTCAAAGATTATTTTGAAGCTTGATGGATATTTTAATTTAGCTTAGTTTTATTCCATATAATAGATTAGGTCCTCCCAAAAAGAAATGTCTAATCTCCTCTCAGCAAAGGTGGAGTTGAAAAGGAGTCTCTGGGCCCATAAGCAGTGGGTGTGGATAAAGGTCTCCTGTGCAGATGATGGGGCCATAAGGAGCCATTAGTCCCACAGAGTAGTCACAACAACTGTAAGTCATTCAGACTCACAATATCAATTACACTATAGAAATCAAAAAACAAACCAAAACAAAAACCACAAAGAGAAGGAGCTCCATGTTAACTGTAACTCAATGTAACCAGTGCTGCACAGTCACATGAGGTCTGTGAAAACCAGACGGATTGACATGACCACAACCAAGCAGTTGCTCACTTGTTTTATACATCCAAACTGGTTTACAAACCTTTCATGAACTTTACTTTTTTCTGTTACAGAACATCTGCTAACATTATACAGGCACTGTTTATGGAATTATTTAAAAGGTCAAGTGTAATTCCACTGAAATGCATTGAGTCCTCATGTGATGTAGCTCAGAGTATATTAACCCACTCATTTTGGTTACTTGCTTTTGTATGACTGCAAGGGGCATAAGAATACTGAGGGAGCTATTTTCTTGAGTAGTCTCAAAGTGAGCCTTCTTGTTGTAGGTACATTGGATGGAAAATTCCTGGAGGAAAACCTGTGCAAGAGTCCACCTCTGTTAGATTCCATCAGGCAGCAATTTAGAACTATATTACCTTCAGCAATTTCCTTAGTTCCTGGGAACTGGCTCATTATTTTACATTTTGGCACACAAATATAGACTGGAATATTTCTTTGAGATAATTCTTGCACCAGAGTAGTTGGCTAGTCTCTGTACTCCTGGAAAAAGTCTAAACACTGTAGTAATTCCCTGAAGTACTGAAATACCCACTTAAGTGTGACTTTAGGAATTAGCTCACATAAGCATATTCCAGTTTACAAGGCCTAATATATCTCTCTGAAATCAGAAATCTGCGGTGACATCACCCAGATACTCTGGCCCACTTCCTTTTCCTGAATCGAAAATGTCATTAGCTAATCAAGCTTGGACTTACTTCAAAACTTGAAGATATTTCATTACAGGATTTGATTAGAGGAGAAATGGACCTGCTTAAAATCTCTTTCCTTAAACTTCATGACAAGTGAATCTACATCTTTCATGACCACTGATTCTAGATAGTATTCACAAAAGACTTTCAGATTTTTTTTCTAGGTATTTTACAGCCAAAATCTAAAACTGCTTAGGGAACTAATCCTGTCAAATCCAAAGTACAGACTCATTCTCTAATACAGCACAAATAACAATTTATTGCTGACCTGATCTAGATCCAAACAAAATCTCATCAGGGTAACTCCAGTTTGTATTTCAACAACATGACTGGATGGTCTGTTGAGTACTGACAAAAATGAAATCAGAAAAGAACATGCTTTTTAGAAAAATAAATTTAGAGTACAGTAAAAGCATGTGATAGCTGGTAATTCTTTTGCTGCCTACACAAAACACAGAATATGAAAAGAGCTATAAGGAATATGACTGCAGTGCTGGCAAATCAGGAATTACATTTATAAACAGTCAGAGACAGAGGACTTTGTTAGTTTCCAGTTTTTATGAATATAAACTGGGGTAACCATACAGATCTTCACACAGTAGATGTACACTAGCAGGCAAATTCATCCATTTTCCAGTTTTATAGCAGAAAAGAAACAAAATCATCATGAGTTATTACTTCTTGGATAAGATTTCAAGCTTCTTCTACTGGAAAAAATTATATGCCAGAAATTTCAAGTGTAACTTTGGTCTGTATTGTGGGCCAGAGGTTTTTCCCTCAGAGAAAGTCAAGGCAGAATAGATTAGTAAAGGGTCAAAGTCAAGACATGGAAGGCACTGAAAGCACTTGATAGTTTCTACCAGTACTTTTCCCCAGCTACTTTGAAACGAAAGGTCCTCAGCCCTGTGAAACAATGATAGGCCACAATATCAGAATACTGCCAGCAAAGACATCAGGAGTTGGGTTACTGCAGACCCTGAAATGGTGCCTAGCCCCAGGAAATAGCCTAAAGGGAAAGGAATTGCCTCCCACATAAAAGTATGCACAGCTTAACACTGAAATATTTAGCATTTCAATAAGCTGACTAATGTCATAATTGCAGAAAAACCCCAAACATATAGCACACACCATCAGACATGAACAGCAAGCAGAAAAACTTGCAGCTGTTTGAAAAATGCTATCCATGGCAAGGAACCAGGATCTCCATTACCATGACCAGAGTTGCAACAAAACTAGTGTACATTCAAATCAAATCAAGCCAGCAGGACCATTGTAAGACCAAACACAGGTTTCTGTGGTCTTTAGCTATAATTCCTAGGACATCCTTTCAACTCCTGCTGCATTTTTCCACTGTGGTGAGATTGCCTCAGCTGCTGTTTTAATGGGGTTAATGTTAATGTTAAGTTTCCTTTCATCACTTATCTATAATTAGGATGGCTGTTATTCTATGGTTTCTGTAGGGCCATATGGTTATCTAATGCTAACAAGACCTGCAGTGCTTCAGTTTCTGTATATTGCTTCCTGTCTGGCTTCTGGTTTCCTCATTTTCTGCAGCATTTCTTGGGCTGTCTATAAAAGGAAGGAAAAGGAAATCAAAGTCTGTGTTTATTGTGCTTCCTGGAGATTAATATTCCCCTATGAATAGGTTTGAAAATATTTCAGCCATGCTTGTCTTGTTTTTTCTGCAAAATATACCCTCAGAGCTACAAGGAAAACTGTCCAAACTTGCTCCTGTGTATTTGTCAAAACATTACTTGTTTCATTTTACTGAGTTGCACCAAGGGAGTACCACTTTACTTTTCTCAACTGATACTGCCACTACAACAGAATTTTCCCTTTTTTTTATGTCACAACATTTTGTGCTATTGGTTTGCAGTACTACCCAGAGGGAGTTAGGCATCAGAAATGTGCAAAAAGAAAAAATATTCCTAATCTAAAAAGGACAAGACAAACCTGAGGGAAGAAAGGAGGTACAGAGCAGTCCCAGAGGTGACAGGGCCTGCTGTGGTAATTCAGTGTTAGAGGCACAATGGTTTGACTTTTAGAGAAGAAAAACTCACCAGACATTTTGATATTCTGTTCTCTGCCAAGGTTGGCAAGGCTTTCCACTAAGAGAACACTTTCATATAAGGCTTTCTTTCTTCCCCCCAAAAAATCACAACTGTGGACATGTTATAACAAATTCTGTTTCTTAGAATCAAGTTTTTCTCATTTTCCTCTAAAACTTGATTTTACTTCCTGTTTCCTTTGGGTTCAGTTTTTATTGTTTCAGTGCAGCAGTCCCAGTGCCAATGTCAACAGAAAGACAGGAGCATTTCCAGTTTATGACAGGTCTGACAGTCATGTTTCCAGTGCTTCTAGTTAGAAGCTAAACCAGTGGGCCAGCTCAGATGTTTTTGCAATGAAAACATTGATTGAAGAAAGAAAACAGACATCTTGGACATTAACAGGAGCCTGGAAAGCAAACACCTCACATGAGAAATAACTCAGAAAATGACACCATTACAGAAAATGGTGATTCATGGTATCTCAGAGGAGGAACAACTGGCATCAACAACGCAAAAGGTGAAATCATTCCAAATTTGGTAGACATCTAGAATTGTGCAATGAAGCTGAAGATTAGGTGGAACATTAAAACAGAAAGGGAAATGGGATAGTCTTAAGTAGAAATTAGAACAGCCAGAAAAGCTATTGCAAACATTAGCCTGGATGCACAGCTGTATAAGTAGCCATCAGTATTCCAATACAGATTTTATCAGGGTTGCTTTTCATTGAAAATGCAACAAAATTTTATTTTACAATAAATAAGTTTTTGAAAAAATAAAAATATAGGAATGCATAAAATCAAATTCTGATTGCTGGGGTTTTTGGTGATTCTTCATGTGTTCAGAGAATTTTCAAAGCAGAGTAGAAGAATTTAGTTCCCACTGAATTTCAGTAAGCTATGACTTTGCATAGTCTCTTTCAAAGAAAAACTCTTAGAGAAGAGAAAACTCAATATTTTTGTCAGTTCTTTTTATTTTATGGAGATTTATTAGAATACACATAGAAGTGCAATCACTGTGCTCTACAGGACAGAGCTTCCCTCCCATCACCAGTCCCTCAAATGGATTAAGTATCAATTTTAGGTGCTTTGTTCTGCCTCCTACCCCTCAGTACAGTCACAGCTGTACTGTGTAACATTCATCCTTGCAAGCAGAGCTGCCTTAGTTTTCCCATCTTACAAATGGAGGATTTGGGCACAGAGGGATTAAGGTACCTTTCTGCAGCACAGGCTGAGACACCTGGCCATTGGCACTGCATTCTCTGAGTATTTAAAAGCTATCCAAGGACACACAGGTCATCTTTAAGGGCAGAAAAGAACTGAACTTGAATTTCTGAAGTTCAGGCTAGAATCCTTAAATTTCATCCATCTTCCCTCTTAAGACATTACTTTTGGCTCAGAACTTTACATTAAGAATTGTAAAGCAGAGTAGCTCAGAATTCTCCATCACTCAAAAGGGAATTTCTCTACAGGACCACATTAGACCATAGGTGAGAATTCTTTTGTCACTGGAAAATACTGGGAGAGATAGATTTCATCTCCCCTAATTTCATTTTATAGAAACAGCCCATACTATAGATTGAACAGAAAATTATAGCATAATAATTTTCTGCTCATAGCAGAAAATTATTTTTAACAAGAAATTTTTTTTTTACATCTTAAAAATTGTTTCCTCATTAAAACACAGTAAATCAAAATTAAAGAAATTTTGTGGTCAAGTCAAATATTTTATCTCTTTATTAGAAAACTTTAGTAGTTGAGACTATCATTATTTTTGATAACAAAACCAAAGAACAGTAAGTAATTCCAAAACTGAACAAATTAACAAACAAGGATATAAGTGAAGATGTTTTACAGTAAAGTGACAAGCGTACTTTCCAACAGTATTCACACTGGAAAAAAAAAGAAAAATTCACAGTTTTAGTGGGCTTCTAATATCTAATCAGCCTGCTACTTGTTTAGCAGACCTCTTCACTGAATATTAGAATGATGTAATTATGAAGAAATAATGACAATAATAAAGAAATAATGACAATATACTCTATAATATAAAGTGTGAGGTTTCTTACAGTTCTTTTTGAGTGCCTTTTAATTTTTTTCTCCTGCATCTAAATTACATTAGTATACACTCCTTTGCTACATTTAATCTGCAGATAAAACAAAACTGTTTTATGTTATTTGGAAAATGTCACTATGAATTAAAATAAAATGTATAATGTCACCTTGCTTGGTGGGGTTTTTGGAGGTTTTCTTTTGGTATTTAGAGTATTCATGCCACAAATTTACTCTTACTTTGCTTTGAAGAAAACAGATTTTACAGTTTCTAGAAAGGGATTAAAAATCCTGCAGATAATTGAGCGCCATCTACTGTTTCATTACTTCTCATTACACTGACTGTGCTTTGGAGCAGCCCAGTCTAAAATGCTACTCATCAACTAAAGAAGAAATTCAGACTTTGGGATTTATTTTAAAATTGCATTGTGTTGTACCCAAAATACAGTGCTCTTTTTTAAACAATAGAATAAATTTTACAAGCATTAGAAAACAACGCCATTAATTAAAAATAGTTACAGTTTAAGGTTAGCATCAGTCTTTTCTGTAGCTCAAATATTTTAGTACTGAGATAATACAGGTCCTTAATTCTTTTCACAGCACTAAATAAATGGAAATATTTGGTACTTGGGAAAAAATAAAATGGAAAAAAAAGAAAAAAAGAAAAATAACCCCCCAGATATTAGGCGAACAATGGTTGTACTCTAATGATTATGAATATCTAGGGATTCTTTTTTTAAGAAACAACAGCTTAAGTAACCAGGCATATTGCAATACCACATATATTTCAGTTAGGCTCCTACCTTCCTGAATAACTTATAAGTAATTTATCAAGTTGCAGTGAATTTGCATAAGGAAAGCAATCAAACAAATGTCAAGACTAATTACCTGTATGGATCAATGGTTCATGCTCCCTTGTACCAGCAGTTTTCCTTCTTGCTTTCACATTGTTCATAGAGTCACTGTCTCTACTCACAAAGTGAGGAGGAACACAGGACCTAAAAACCCCCCAAACCAAGACAAAAGACATTCCACTAGGCTAACTGGATATTCAAGCTGTCGTTTGCCTAGCTATTCTAGCAGTTCAATATCACTTGGATGATCTACATGGCCAGAAAACAATCTGCTGTGGGCATCATTCACAGTTTTGCACACTTTAGTTTTATGGTGGAATGTGAGGACTTTTTATTTAGAAATATCACATGCTTTCACTACTTTACATCTCCCAGTTCAGGTCTGGTTTCAGCTTTTTTACCAAAGTTGAGACAGTTACTCACAGCTAATAATCTTACCTCTGAAGGTAAAAAAGAGAGTTTCTAAAAGACACCCTGTATCATACTAAGAAAGTTGTTAAATACACCCCAACTGTTGTGCAAGCATGTTTTTAATTGAGCATATTCACAAACACTATAGTCAAATACCTTTGAGTATATTTAAGAGCATAGGTGGGGCAATTCTCCTCGAACAAGCTGACAACAAGACCTGTTGTCTTAGGCTCTAGGGCTCTATCACTTAAAGCCAAAAGGGTGAAGAGCAACAATAGATCTGGCAAACAGCAAGATCCCAGGTCCAGCTGTGAAAATGAAAAAGGGTCTTGGAAATGGTGAAATGCATCATCAGAGCAATTCTCTCAGGTTTCCATTTGGAGAACTCCTCCAAACAGGGTGAGCCACTCACAGTTCCAGACCTCAGCTATTGAGACAACTTTGTGTTTAAATGGCACCATATTGCAAACTGTGGACAGCCTCAGATAGATAAACTGATGCCAAGAAAACTCAGGGGGAGACTGAAAGGCTTTAAAACCAGGAAAACTGCTGTCCAACCTCTTGGTTCTTTCCACACAGCCTCACACAGCAAGACTCCAGCAAGCAGCTTTGGAGGAGAGAGCCTTCCTACCCCAGTATTGTACAATGGAAGACAGTGTGGGTGTGCTGGGCATTGCAAAGGTCACACAGGCCATAGAGAAGGGCAAGTATGACAAGGCTGAGAGCCAGTTTTTGGCAGCTCAAAGTCACACTAACAGGCTCACCCTAGTCTGTGCAGCACTATTTAACACCTGGCATTGCAGTGCTGGCTCATATCCCTCTGGGCCATTCACTGTACAAGACATCCACTCCATTTTGCAGTCTCATAGCACTGCACTCTCTCCTCCACTTTTGAGAAACTTTAGATGGGAACTACAGAGATTAACCAGATTGTCATTTTCTGAGCAGGGAAATAGAGTTTGTTACCCTGTAATCTCTAACACTTAATTTAAAATCATAACACAATTGCCAATGCTCAATCTGAGCTTTCAACTCTGACTCTGAATTTGGACTTCAAGCTGGATAACTTTTCAATGGTTACTTTGCATGAATACAAGTTTTATGTATGAAACAGAATGCATACTGCAGTGTTATATCCCCAAGCCTTAAGTGTTCATGACTCAGACCTCCCATGAGCAATGACTAATCTAGAAACCAGTGTTTTTTTCTCATTTATATATATATAATTAATTTGGTGTTTTCATCTACCTTTTGATTTATCAGGAGCTCATTCAGGACACAATGTTTCTACCTTTGGCTTACACACTGGGCAGAAAATTCCCACAGGAGTTTTGCGCTGGCTGAGATCCCAGACAGCTGGGACCTGAGAGCCTCCATAGGCTAAGTAAGAGTAATTTGAACATCTATGCTGACCTCCTGATCTTTCAGTCTTGCCTAGCCAGATGGCTTGGACACGGACAGCAAGAGGGGTCCTCAACAGCTTGGAGCTATTTTAACTCCATGGCATCATGAGACACAAGGGTGCTTGCTGGCCAGTAACTTCAGGCTGGGGTGCTGGAGGAAAGCCACAACAGCTCCTGAGCTCTACACACACAGAGCCTTGGCAGCTGCCAAGGGAAGAATGAGCCACAGTGAGACCTGGAGAAACACTTCAAATTCCAAAATCTCAGTGGAGGCAATCTGGAAACCAAACTACTGATTTCCTTTGGAAGCCTATCCTGTAAGAACCATCCATATATCTGGGTGGAGAATAAAAAATTACTCCAATACTGCCGGGCAACCCTCACTCTTCAAGTTTATGTTGAATAGCTCTTACTTACAATGGACATTACTGCCACTAAAAATGCCAGCACAGTCAAATAGATAATGGTAAATATATAATTTCTATTTGTGGACAAGCTTAGTTCAGAATGAGAATGCTTTTTCCTACTTAAAATTCTGAAAACCCAATGAAAGAGAAAACTAAAGCAGTCCTTTATACTGATACAGAACTCAACTGCTTCACTAGGGACCAAATCTCCTTTTAGGTGAAGATTCAATCCTAGAGACAGTCCAAACAATAGAGAGAACATTCTACTCATGTTCATAAACTCTACTCATATACTCAAATACAGACTCCTCAAAAAACATGTAAAAAAAATCCCCACTTTCTCCTGAAAACTTCACCTGAAGGACACAGGGAAGGGGATTAAAGAGGAAGTGCTCTAGAAACCTGCCATACATGTTCCATTGTTTCACTAACTGCAGAGTTAAACCCTTATTATGATAAAGTACAGTCAGTGTTCACACTAATAACAGTATAAGTTTTAGGGGACAATCAGAATTTAGATTTTTTTTAGGAAACAGTTTATCCAAAATGGCAAATCTATTTTGCAGCAATGCTTGGCTTTGTCATAACTCAACTTTAATAATGGAAGAAATTGAAACTAAAACATCAGTCTTGAAGATATTCAGAATTTCAAAACTCTGCTCTGAAGTTTTTAGATTTATTATCTTAGTCCAATATAAAGCCAAATGTACTATAATATATTTTACTCTGAATTATATTTTCAATTTTAAGTAAATTTTTCAATCTAAGCATATTCCCTTTACCCCATATTCTGCTTGAAAGCTTATGGAAATAAAACATTTGAAAGATCAGGGGTCATCTTGTTCCATGTCTTCTATGTGAAGTGTACATACCTATACAATTTCAATAGCAGGCCTGTTATTTAAATAAACCTTTCTTCAGATGTTAAAGATAAATGGATATGAAAGAAAATAATGTTTACTGACAGAAACCTGAACAATGGACTAAGGAAATAACCTTGAAAATATAAACAGGCATAGCAAAATTTGTTATGGTGAGCATTTTTTCCTGGTGACAAGTTTTTTCCAGTTAGATTCCTCATATATTTTCTGCAATCTCTATTATGACTTTTTCCCCTAGTTCATGTTCTGTTTCATAGTCTCTTTGATTTCCATCCATTCCAAAAGATCTTTGACATGATTGTATTGTTTTGCTGCTGATATATTAATCCATGACACCTTCATTTGCATAAGTTTAATTCAACCCAAGAATGACAATGAAGCAGCAGGAGACAAGACATTTCTTTAAAAGTAATTGGCACACAGCGAATCTCCCTAGTATGAAACCAACTTCCTGTCTAGAAAAAAAACAATTTACTTGTTTTTCCTGTCAGAACTCTTTTTCCCATACAAGGCAATGTTTCTTCCATATGGATTTTAATTCCAGTACATTTCTGGTGGAGTTATCCAACTTCTGCATGGCAGGAACTGACAAAGTATTAAAGAAGCATTTGTAAAATGCTGTAAATACAGTCCAAAATGTTTCCAGAATAAATTGCCTTAATTGCTATTCAGTTTTAATTGTTTTAACTGTGGCTTTTGACAAGACAATAAATCTTCTTAGAAGTATTGTTCCATGTGCTCACTCACAAAAGTATAGAAGAATGTCCCAGTATTTGAGCTGCATGTGGAAATAACATCCATTAATATTCTATAGTAGGGTTTACTGCTGTTTAAACATGTCCCTTACAAATGAGTTGGTTAAAAATATAATGGCCACTACAAAATGCCTAAAAATAACGTGTATTTTATACACATGCACATACAAAAGCACACAAAATAATATCATATACTCAAGATATCATTAGCTGTGAATAATTCTTGTGCACTTTTATGAAAGTTAAGCCTAGTCATTAAACAAACTAAGTAACTTGCACAAACTCTGCAAAGCAATCCACAGTGTGCCTGTCAGCCTGGCATGTTCCTGCCCAGCGCCCATCCTGCTGCAGCCCAGGAAGCTGGGCAGCCTGGAGGCTGTGACCCAGGCTTGGACAAGCCCATGGCCATGGCACTGGGGTTCAGCAGGATTCCAGGGCAGGGGGGGACTGGAGATCAACCCTCTTGTAGCGTCACTGGGCAAGGACTGTCAGATGCAGGGGTCTGAAATGGAATCCTGGGCCGTGGGCGGACTGCAGAAAGTCCCAAACATCTACAAAAATGTGCCAGTTTTTGAAACGTGGGATAACAGGTGAAAAAAAGAACCATGACAGTATTTTGAAGCATGCTAAACTAAGCCTTTCTAAATAACACTGTCCTTTTCAGCCACAGTACCCATGTGGAGAGCCTATACCTCCCCTCAGCAGGATCACACAAGAGTGCAGCAGTGGCAAGCCATGCATTTAATCACTGAGTGATTAAATTCCAGGTGCTGTTGTTGAGCAGACTGACACAAATAGTGGCTTTTCAGAGGTTACAGTTGTTCAAAAGTTATAAATATATTTGCATTTATAATTACACAATACACTGCAAGAAGGAAACACATGCTCCCTGACTGGAACTTGACTGAATGATGCCAGTTGCTCCTCAGTTCAAACCTGTGTGTCTGGCAGTAAATACTGAGGGGTGCAAAACCTGATGCCTTAGTTTATTTGCAGTTAATACTTTATGTTTTGTTAAAAAATGCCACAATAGGACAGCAAGGAAGGAGTTACTCTGATCACTTCATCAGAAGTCAGCCAGACCCTTAAGAGGGTTCTAGCCCTACTAAATACACTAGAGGTGAGAAAATCTTCCTTGTCAGCAGACAGAAGAAAGGCTTAGGGCAAAACTCGTATTTCCTCTGAGGGAAACCAGGCAATCTCCTTGTAAAGAGACACAATCCAGAGTCAAAAGAAAACAGAAAAAAGGAAATCTTCCCAAGATCAGAGACCGGGCTCTATGTAGTTTGCTGCAACCACAGACATCAGAGAAAGTTCCTCACCAATGAATTCAGACGTGAAGGGGGAAAAATTATGCTACCAGGATTGAGCAGAGTAGAGCAGGGATCTGTTTTCAAGACCTTCTTTTTAAACTTTTTCAACCTGTCTTTCATATAAGATATTTCACCCTTGAATTTCAGATACCTGTATTCGATTTCTTTTAACATACTTACTTTAAATAAAAAGTGGAACAGACTTCTGGCTAGAGCCAAAGTCCTACATCAGGGTATAGGACAAGTAAATATTCAGCAAGGAAGATTACTAAGACCATAAGCTATCTACTATCAGGTGAGCTTTGCTAAGTACATATACAGCTAGGGAATTCTGAGCAGTGGTGTGCTATAACAGAATCCCACCAGTCCATGCTCTGAGAGCTCTGGCCTCTTCAGAGACCATGAAGAACCAGTTCCTTTAAGTCCAAAATGTTAAGAAGCTCAAAGCAATCCTTGAACTTTTGTTCTTGCCATCTTCTATAGTTTTGGCTATTCTTTGCACAAATCTGTCATCACATCCACTGGGCACTTGTCATGCTCTAGGTGCAGCTTCCATATACTAAGGTCTTTATGGACTTGCACCTCTAAACTAAGATGTGTGCCTTAATTTCTAAATCACACCTTAGGGTATATAAAATATGCCTTTACTGAATATTTTAAAATGTAACAGTAACCCTTACTGAACAAAATGAGTAAATCACATCATGTGTATACAGTGTTTTAAAATAATCTGACATGTGCTGCTTAGGTCTTTTATGGTTCTGCTAGCAGGTGCAAATGACAACTTCAGATTCCAGTTCCTTACTGCATAGAAGTCATTGTTCTGTTTCCAAACTTGTTGAGGAGAGGTAAAATTATGCACCTACATAATATTTAACACACTGAATATTTCTTAGAATCTACTGGATTTTAACCTAAATAGCAATAAAAAGATTAAAAATATGATCAAAGGCGGGGATGAAATTTAAAATAAGTAATGAGACTCCCTGAGATTCCATGATTCCTTCAGATCCCTAACACTTCCACAAGCTACAAATTACGTAGCTGCTATGTTTTTATTGAAACAACTTGTATTCAGAACTCAAAACATATAATACCAATCCATCAAAATATAAATCCTCTGAAAACTGAAATATTGTCTGATCTATTAAGCTGCATCAATTAAAATAGTTAAATAATTTAATTCTTTGTTATGCAACAAGATTAGAGTTCACCATTTTCAGGGACTTTCTTAATACTATTATACTTAATACTGATTATTCATATTAGTTCTTAATACTTATCTATCATTTCTGTTCACATAGCACCTGTAGAACGAGATTGCATTAAAAACTAATAAAACAGACTGAAATATGATATCAATCTCTCAATGAATATGGAATTGTTAGGTTCTTATCCAGCAAGTGCCTGGAGTAGAACAAAGTAGAAAAATATAAACCAGCTTACTGAAGCATTCCTCTGCAAAGGGCTTTAGCCAGGTTTCATTTCTTTTTCCAGTCATGTTTCTTCTCATCTGAAAGCTGAAAATGTGCCCAATTCTGCAGCTGCAGTCACAATGGTAAATACTTTTGTATAGAACTCATTCTGCTCATCTGTAAGTTATGCATAGCATATACATAATTTAATTCTCTTTTGTGGATGGTTAAGTGTAGAGATTGAACTCAAGAAAGATAGTCACAGAGGCCCAAGCCTCATTTGCCTAATAAAAAATGCACATCCCTTGATTTGCATCTCGGGTGTTTCTCACCAAACTATCAGGTGCCCCTGTCCACTCTCAGACATTCTTATCCATTAGCCAGACTATGGCAGGCTGAGGTCTGTAAATAAACTAGTCATAATCTTCAAGGCTACCTACAGTTGCAGACACCTTAGGATAAATGACAAGAGGCATCTAACCCTCCTAACCTTTTATCTACAGACCCATCAGCTGCTGGACTGCTTGAAAAGTGAGAATTAATTTGAGAAATGGGAAATCAAATGAAAAATGTGAATTCAAATAGCCCCTGTGGGACATCAGGACTTCTCTGACTCCTGGCTTCCATGTATCAGCTACAGGAACCAGAGAAAACTCGAAGTGTACCTTCATTACACAGTCTGAGATGAAAGGGGTATTACACTGTCCTTTTACCTCACACCAGGACTATTTAATAGATGTATTATATTGCATTGGCAAAAGACATAGGATTTCATAGGTTTTATCTGCCAAACCACAGACTTTAATCCATATGGCTTACTCTAGCCACAGAAAAGAAACACTATGCAGAGCCAGCACAGATTCAGCCAAAGTATGGATGAGAAATTTGCCAGACATGCAGTAATCACAGCATCACAAAAATCAGAAAATACACACTCCAGAGCAGAAAGTGTAAGTGGAGGGTGGTAGACCTTTTAAATATTTTGCTAGGTCTGCACAAGCAACAAGTCAAATTTTGCCACAGTATTTTAACAGTTTTTATCCCTTAGGCATGTCAGTTACATGCCACCCTGTAGCTGGGTTAGCAGAGATCTGTAGAAAACTGAATGCTGATTTCAAATGAGAAAATTCAAGTGCTTTGAAAGCATGCCCTTATCTTCTCCAGTCTCTCATTTGGAAAAGTTGCTAAGTGTGAAGAGTAAAGGAGAAGAATTTAAGAAGATTAAAGTGTAGAATATCAGCTGATCCTTTAAGGTTAGTAATTTTAAAAAAATAACACAACTTCTGTTTCAATTTCCCATTCATACTGCAAAAAAATTTCATTACAATGAATTTTTCTATCCTTCCCAAGCATTTAAGTCAATGTATTGTATCTGTCCTTCAAGAATCTTCATAGGAAAAAGGGGGGAAATCCTGCTATATATTTTTTTGTTTCTAACAGCTACAAGAGCATAGGATTCAGTGTCTTCAAGCTAAACAAGTATTTAATTTCCTTACTGACAATATGTGAAGACAGGTTGCAGCCTACTACTTGGAATTATCAGTTCTCTGAGCAGCAGCAGTAGCCCCTACAGGATGCATGGCTTTGAGCCCACTTTCAAACACTCAAGGTGTCAACATAAGCCAAACTTTCAAGATTTTGAAGTTTGTCCAGCATGCCTATGGCCTCATTAAACACCGTCAACAAGTCCAAAAAGGCATTCTTCCTTAAACAAAAAAAAAAAAAAATTAAATCCCTACAAAAGAACCTTACACAACAAATACCACCCAACAAAACACAGAACAACTCCTTTCTGATCTTAAGCATCATAGCAGTCCCTCCAATGAATCTTTCTTGATATAAAATTTGCCCAGTTTCTGGAGTCTGCTTTATCCTAAGAGATTAGAACAGAGTTTTCTTCAATGAAAGCTCAGCAAATTCAGTAGTCCAAAAGGGATATACTTTCCAATTAAGGATTAACATACTTAACATGAGGTTGTCAATTCCAATTGGCATGATTCAAACTGAAATGTCAACCCACTTGCCATCTGCTTCATACAGATCTAGTCTGGAAAGCAGCAATGAAACAGCCAAGAGGCTGCTACCATAGAAACAGTACCACAGGCAGTACATGTTACCTAGAAATCTCAAATTTTTAGAAAGTACTGTAACAGTGACTTGGTACTTTAGATTTGTTCCTTTGGATAGACAAGTTTAGAGAAGACTTAATCTAAAATGCAGTATGTTGTGGCAGCTAAGATTTAGAAGATAGAGGCCTGACATTACTTTCTAACTAATAGTCCAGAAGCAACAATTTAATATATATTTTTCACTTTTACAAAGATTAAACAGGCCAAGAGAACATGTTGGACTATTTTAAAGAGCAAATTCAGCCCTTAGTAAGTCCTATTTTATAGGACTTCCATTAAAATAGAGTACAAGGATAACTAATAAGAAAGAATTGCCAACATCTCTGTCAGGAAAGGTTGTTTGTACCTGTTGTGATACATTGCATAGTTCATAATCATAGAATCAGTAAGGGTGGGAAACACCCCTAGGATCATCTGGTCCAGCTGTTAACCCAACACTGCCCTGTCCACCACTAAATCATATTCTGAAGTTTCACATCCTCACCTAGTACACTAACCTTGGCCAAAACCTGTCATTAACTCATTTTGCTCAACATCTGAGTCATCCACATAGCAATGTCCAGCGCCCAGGATGACTAGTGCTTGGAAAAGTTGTTAAGAATTAAGGGATATGAAAGAAATTAAGATTGGGAGGTAAGCTATAGTATATTTTAGATACTGGGGGAAAAGGAAGAAAGCAAAGCAGTTGGATGACTTTTAGACAAGCAGACCAACTTCAACCAAGAGCTCTGCCGTGAAGTACTTGAGTACAGGACACGTGCACAACTAGTCCTAAGCGCCTAGGGGGCTCTCCAGTATAAAAATGTTACAGCTAAAAACATGCAACCCATTTTGGTATTTTAAGAGAGAACACCATTCATTGCTAACACAAGTGTCACATTCTGAGTTGATAAAATGTGGAGCTGGGGGCAATCAAAGTGAAGAAATGTACACAAACAGAAGGGATTCTTCAGCCTTGAGTAAGAGTGTTCCAAACCCCTCCTGACCTATTTCCAAGAAAAATTCAGTTGCCAGAACTCCTATCCAGCTTCCTTTAACAATGTAGCACACGGCCACATGTTTTTCTATTTCTTCTATTAGTTTTTCCTTTCATTGGCATTTAAGGATTACAGTAACTTCTCAACCATACAACACTAGAAATCTCATGCAATTAACCTTGCCAACACAAATTCTGTCAAGCCATCCCATGCTAAAGGATTTAATGCAAAGCAGGCACTCCTTACTCCCTGGCCAACTATGTCCTTTCTGGCAATGCAGCCCTTGTATTTTTAACTTGATATTATCAAAATTCTGAGAATAATATTTCAAATTTATGTTGGAGCTTTAAAGTTTGATCTGTGCCCTACAACTTGAAAGTTTTAATCCTTGATGATGGGAATTCTTGTGTCATTAATTCTATATTTTGTGGATTAGTGTGTCTAGTATATGTAAAAAAAAGTTGTCTTACTTGATTTGAAATTTTATATCTAAGGAGGGGAAAAAAAGTACATCAGATATATGGGAAGAAAAAAAAATATTTATCTTTAAGTATTAGTTACTACAACTAATGACAGTAAGTGTACCCCCAAACAAATTATGATTATTTTAGTAAATTAGAATACCTTATTTTGAAATACATCACTGTCATCAACATCTCTATTTTTCTTCTCAGACCAAGATATTAATGAACTAAGCAAGTAATTTTGCAGATTGAAGCCTTTACTGGGATTCAGACAGAGAATAGATTATCAGTCACAGAAGACAGATATGACAGAGAACAACTACAGGCATAATTATGACAGAATCATTCTTTACCTAAGAAGAAGCTCCTTACCTTAGGTGAATTCTTTACTGTCAGGGAGGGTGAGGTGTGACAGCATACACCACAGTTGGGACAGTCAGACACAGAGTAGCACCATACAATTTCAGACCATTTCAACCCATACAAAAAACACCACACCACTTCAGAAGGCTTCAAGCACCTGCCCTCCCTGTTCTTTAGCCCAGCCTTTTATCCCCTCCTGCTGATGCACTGCACCTGTGTGCCCTCTGTTCCCTTTGGTGGCTGGTCAGTGCCCCTGGGCACTCCATGGCTCATTGCCTTCAGTGCTGCTCTCAGCTGTGCCCGCTGGGGATGAGGCTGGGCCACAGCCCCACTCCCAATCACCACAACCTGTGCACCTACAGGGAGGCACTCAAACAGGTTGTCCCATCCCTGGAAGTATCCAAGGCCAGGTTGGCTGAAACTCTGGGCAATGTGTTCTGGTGAAAGATGTCCCAGCCCACAGCAGGGAAGTTGGAAACTAGCTGACCTGTAAGGTCTCTTCCAACCCAAACCATTCCAGGATTCTATGAAATAAAACTCATAGCTAACACCAGAAATTGATTGCACATTTTTCCTTGATAAGAGATTGTTCTGGTAACTAACAAACAAAATGAACACCTACATTGTTGGATTCTACCGAACTGCACTGGACTCCACTGAGGTCAGTTGACATGCATCACAAAGACCTCAGTCATGTATTATTACAGTCAGCTGAAGTTACATTTTCAGGCAGGTACAAGATCAGTTAGCAGGAGAGCACAGGGTAAATCAAAGGTAAAAGTTGTCAGCTAAGACCAACCACAATAATCTGGTCCCTTGGCACTAGAAACCTGACACCAAAGGCCCGAACTTTCTAAAATAAATTGCAAAGTTCTAAAAATCTAAAGTGCCTGTTTGTCTTAGCCAAAACATGCAATGAACTAGCACTCACAAATATTCTCAGGAAATTCCAAATAATGTGACCGAGTGGCATTACTTGTGTCTATTCAGCATGCTTAAACTGTATGAAGCTGGATGGGTGTTTAAACTCCAAATTCAAAAACTTGATTGATATTTTGAATTCAGGATTGCAACATAAAAGTCACACCCAGAGGAAAACTCAGCTTTTCTGGAGAAGTTCTTCAGTCATCCCAGGTCTAATCAGATTTTTTCAATCCCATTCTTTTAAGATTCCAGTTTTCATGCAAGATATTTTTATTAGTATTTTTGATACAAAGCCTGGCCTAACAGGCAGGCGAGGAAATAAGCCTTTTTCCAGTTGTGGTTCGCCCTTCGACCACAAGATAGCGATGTTTTCCAACTATTCCTGAAATAAACACTGCAGCGAGGCCGCACCAATGGCCATTGGAGAGCGGCCGGGCTCTTCCGAGGGAATGGGCATGGGATATGGGAGAGGTGCTATTCATACAACCTCTGCCTTGTTCTAACCCTCTAAACATGATTTGGTATCTATCATAGAACTTTATTCACAGTTCATTGTAGCAGATAAGTGGCTAAAAAGGAAAATCTTTCCTGGAATACTTTGAAAATAATGTTAGAGAAACACACTTGCCGTGAAATATTTTGTCCTCTCCCATGTTCTTTCAGCTCTTTTTCAGTCTTATATTCATGATTTCTCTGAAAAGCTCAGTCACAAAACCTGGTTTAAAAAAAAAATCATAGAAATAAAAATACCAGAAACATTTTACTGTAACCAAGAGATCAAAGTTATCAGTAAATAGCCCTGTGGATTTCCAACACAGACTCAGGAATATAGAAAGGTGATCACTCTCACTCTCTTTCTCCTTCTCTTCTGTCTCTTTTTTTTTTTTTTTCATTGCTGTTGTTGTTGACTGAAATTTTTTTTGTCAGGAATTTTTTTTTAAATATTTCATGCAAAGAGGAGTTAAAGATTTTCTTAGGGCAAGGAGGAAAAAAGAGCTTAATAGGAGATACTTTTCAAAAGTGTGAGAGCATCCTGTACATACTGTGTGTGCCCATTGGGCATTAATTCTGCTCAGTTCTTAGAGAACTAAATATGCAACCCCTTCCCACTCCACAGCTGAGCATTGGAAAGGCTGCTTGCCTGCTTGCCACAACTTGATATTTAATAGAGACGGGTAGATCCCACAAGAAAAATCAGTGCATCTGCTTTAGATTTCCATTCCAGATAACTTTAGAGTAAGTATCTCTTCTTTCCTTTAGTATTAAAAAAAAAAAAAAAAAAAAAAAAACAGAGAGGACAGTTATCTTGCAAAGTGCATAAGCATGAACAGCATAAACTCTTTGTTCCTCTTAGATCAAGACTGAAGAGCTTCAGTAACTGTCCTAACTCTCTATGAATTTCTGGAGAATTTCTCACAGCTCTAGAGACCTGATTTTCAGGAGCAAGTTGTACTCACAGCTGCCACACAAAATGTCCATACAGAGATATTTGTTCACTGTGGAATCAGAAGCTGAGAAGCCCCTTCAATGACTTTTCTCAGTGTTTCATTTAGAAACTGCTCCTTTTGCATACTTTATTAAACATTTTCCATACCAGGGACTGGAACCAGGTGTCTTAACCCACAGACTGAAGTGTTATTCACATCTCACAATGTCTGCTTTAAGGCACATGAAAATATTGCAAAATGACAAAGTACCACAAAGGAGAGGCTTGAGGAATCACACTGTAGCCCAGCAACTGCACCACTTACATGAGAAAACACATTCAAATTCACTTCCAATTTACACATACTTTCTCAAAATTATGGAGATGCTAAATGGGAGTAACCAATATAATCTGTGTTAACTGGAGTTTAATTTGTTTTTCTTAGCAGTTTATCTAAAAAAATATTACATTTTGGCAAATACAACATTTGATACAAAACAAAATTCCAATCTCTTTATTTAAATGTATATATGCATATACCATAGAGGATATGTGTGCTTTTTTAAGTCATGACCATTCAAATAAATAGAAATTGTTTGATTTGAATACAATAATTTCACAGAAAATCTCCACACCATATTTAATTACTTGTACAAAATAATTTCATTATCTATTCTTTTATATAAATATTGCTATAGTATAGAAACCAATTAAGATATATTGAAGCAAATTAAATTATGGTTGAACTGATATTTAAAATAAATTACTATTTAAATTGAAATGCAAATGCCTATTAAATAAAGCCTTACTAAATATGAAAAATATCCCCACACATTGAAATAATGTTTTCTACTCATTCCAAAACTGAAGTCACGCTGAAAGAAGAAAAGAGAGCTCAGATTTTCATTTGTAATGTTTATACATTGCTAAGGAAACCACATACAACAAGCCACACAAACAACTTTTCCAAGATCAAGTTTATGATTATACAAATTCATATAACTATTCTGATATTTACAAAGCATTCTAAAATGCTTCTTTTTGCATTAATTTAATCCAGCTGATTTCTTCAATTTACAACAAAGAAATCCATTCATTCTGTATCCACATTAAAAAATAACATCTCACAGGCCTTTTCTTTCACATTTCTATTTTAAAAGTCCTTTATTATGTATCTCAAGTCTTAAAGTGTTAGTTGACCCTACTGGAGAGGAAAAAGGCAGCACATGGAGAGTTAATCTGTTTTCCATCTGAGACACAAGCGACTGCATAATTAGTTACACCCATGCCTTCGCTTGTGCCTGTGCTTGGAAACAACTGGCTCTCCCATTTCACCAGAGAAAGGCTTCCACATTAATTTATAATGTGAACAAGTATGGGTGAGAGGGAAAGCATGTGTGAGAGTATGATCAGTCATTTCTCCATGCTAGATTTGTTACATATGCAATAGTGAATATCTATTTGCTATTTGTCATCCTTTCTTTTAATGCTTGTGCTGTACAGTAAAATACATTGTAGAATATTTTATTCCTTTTGTTTTATGTTGCAGCTTACAATTTTTTTAAGTTTAGATTAGCAACAGGGAAAAAATGTTATTCAGAAATCCACTCAGGTTGTCAATTTTGGCCAAACATCGCCTTTTGTAATTCTAATTTGTTAATAACAGCAAGCTGAAGACAGGACCAAGCTAAGTCAATGACTGAAAACAACAGTTTAATAATATTTTGAAGATGCAGTTTCCTTAGGTAGCAGCACAGTGGCTTTCAAGCAGCTGCTGTCTTGAAACAGTTTCTTCGAAATAAGTGCAAAATGTCATACCTGGGAAAGTCACAAGCGCAAAAGCACTGAGACATTCCAGGGAAGAAGCAAGCAGTCAACATTCTTCAGGTTTCTGCCATACAATAGTTGTTGATTGTTTATAGTTATTTCTTACTCTGTAAATGCCAGCTCTTTAAAAAGAACTGCAGCTACCACAGTAGAGCTAGACCTGTCATGGAGTACCATTATCAATTCTTAATAAACAAAAACTGCTAAGCAAACTAAGCATGAACTCCCTCTCCACAGTTATATCAATCAAACTGACAGCACAGAGGTATGAGAAATTCTGCCTCTCTGTCTGCAAGGAAAGAGAACAGGTACTAATTCCCCAGGATCTCCTTACCTGATTTCTATCAGCAGCAATGGAATATTTAAATGGATATTCTTTGTTCCTCAAAAGTTAGTTACAAATTGTCACTGATCCCTATAACAGACTTTCACAACTGATGACAATGCTTCACAGAGAAAGATGATAAAATATATTTTAGCTACTGCCATGCCACTTTTGCTTTTCTTCTTAAAAGCCAATCGCAAAGTGTAGGAATATTTTTCTTCTGCTTGTTCATTTTCTTTCTAATATCCTTTGGTGTATTTCCATAAAACACTTGAAATCATATTCAGTTTTTCTCTTCTACTTATTTCTATTTTAAAGTTAATTATTAAAATTAAAAATAATTTATTTTTACTTGATAATCTGCTCTGGGTTCAGCTATTAATCATTCTGCCCCAAACCAATTTATTTTCTCTTTCGGCATTGCACATTCTGCTACTGTTGTTTCGTGCTTGCCTCCAACAAAATGTAGAAACACTTCTGTTTCCATTTCCCAGAGGGTGACCTTGCTATGATCTGATGTCATCAGTGGGGGTCACACATGACAGTCCTAACCATCCAACTCTTTTGCCTTTGCAAGACTTGAGGCTCTTCACTAAATTAGAGTATCACCCCTGGCCAAAGGTCCCTCAAAGATAGGCATGGTGAAACCAAAGCAGTGGTTTTTGTAATGGAGAGCTATGATTGCACTTTTGTCTTAAGAAATTCCCACCATAGCACATCTATGTTGTGCCAGTACCACTATTAGAAGAGAGAGATACTTACTGAGTCAAAAAAAAAATTAATTAATCCATGAATCTGTCTATTAATCCATATTTATATAGAGACAGAGAGATCCCATGCATATACACACACTGATATGATGTAGAGAGGCAGATCTTCCCTAAAAGAGCATTGTTTCCAAGGCAAACATCACTGCATCTTAAATCATTTAGGATGTGGATCATTATTACATTCAGACAACCAGACCTGTAGAGCCTTTGAGGTACAGTGTGGCACACACTTATTCCAAATTTAGGCTGAAATTTAGAGTCTCAGAACAGTATGTTTAGAAATATGTTTCTATATATCACCTTCTCTGATAAATATTTTTGGATAAATTAGTCTCACTCCCATCCTTACTGAGCCAATACATATCCAAAAATAATTCTACTGGGAAAGGGCTAATCTTGCAAAATTTTGCAAGCTTTTGCATCTGCGAGTCCCATTGGAATCAATGGGAGTATTCATAGTAAAATTAAATGCATGCAAAAAGTGCTTTACTACAGAAAAAAATGGCATTCCAAAGTAGATTTAAACCATTTTGCTTAATTCATGAATCAAGTGCTGTGGATACACTGTTTCTGTGACTTTTCTAATAACTGTGTGCACAGACAAGGCCTCTATTTTATAACTTTTGGTGTGCAGCACTCGGCCACTGCACAATGGGGAATCTCTCTGCAGGCATGTGGCCCAGCTGCCCACCACACTTTTTGTGAGCTGGTCGTGATATTCTGTTGTATTCCATTACACAGCCCTGGCTCAGCCAAACTCATTTCTGTCAATATCAAACACCCAAAGAGATCCAGAGAAATCACATGCACTTCAGCAGACAAATCACTGTGCCTCATGGAAGCCTCTTCCTACAGGAAAAGCTGTGATTCCCAAGCAAAACTATTATGGTTAATACCACTTAGGTATTTCTTCATTTTTTGTTTAAGACAAAAATTAAGAGAAAAAATATTCCTTTCAGATGTTTATTTACTCATGGAATATTTTACAGCTCTGTTAACTACCAATACATGCAAAACTATTTTGTCAGTCTGTTTATTGGCAATTTAAGTCTCACACTGATAACACTGAGTCACAATTTTGAAATACTGTTCCTTTTCATTTTTATCCTTTGAAAAGTATGACAGAAATAAAAAGTGTACCAGTGGCAATTTCATTCCACTTTTAAGGGAAAAATATTTTAGGAAGTAGGATGCTGTCTGCAAGATACAGCATAGCAAGGTCTGTCATCCAGAGCCTGCTCCTGCCCTGATATGAGGAGGCTCTAGGAAAACTTTTTGTCTCTGGTAGGGCCTAGAGAGGTAGAGGAGTCTGCTCCTGGTTTCTCCTGCATGGATGTGAGGAGCACCTTGGAGAAGTGGCTGGTCACACTGTACATGTAATAACCTGCAGATTGATAAATCAACTGTAAATCAAATACTCAGGGACAAGTCATGGTGCTGAGAGGAAGAATTTCTCCTGTCACAAGAAAAAGGTTAAGAAGAAATACTAGATTTCAGAGATTTTCTTCTTCCTCCAAGTTAGCTTAGCCAGTTCCATGAGTTTAAATCAAAATGTCCTTAGCAGCAGCAGCATTTCCAGTTGAAGGCAGATGGATACTTTGCACATAGATGGCTGCCGAGGCTGAACTCTAGCACTGGAAGCCTGAAGTCCCTGCTCAGGCACACACACACAGAAAATAACCCATACAGTGCTCCAGAAATTTTAGGTAAGCAGTATTGACCAAGAAATACTTCGCAGGACAAAAGGAAAATAACATCCTTTGCTTATCTTTCCAAATAATTTGCTTAATTTGTATTACATATTGTACTTTAAAAGAACAGAATACCCCGTATGAGAAGCTGGTCTCAGTTTTGCAGAGCTTTTATCTTCTGCTGTTCTCCACTTATATCTTCCATTTATTTCAATTATATCAAACTGGTGAAGTTGCATTTAATGTGTAATAATAATAATGTATTTAATATTTTTGTTAATTATCTTAACAATAATATTTTTGTCCTCTGTGTTAAGAAATAAGTTTAAAAAACAATCAAATAGAAATTCTCAATTTTTGTTGTCATTCTCTCTTTCTCTTGCAGTTTATAGTGGAAAAGGATAGAACACAAAAAACTGAATAAAAATACTCAATATAACAAAAATCTTTTCTTCATTAATATTCTGAATTTCTCTTTCCACAGCTGCAACCAGAAATTTTAATCCCAGAGAGCTATTTCAGTACAAAGTGCAGTAATTAGCTCATAAATGATCAGAATCAAATCCATGCCTGGTGTTTTAGCCTTTAAAATAACAGGGAAGAAGTGAGGTTTTTAAATGTCATTTTTGCAAGCCTGCTGAGGAGCCTTTTTTGCTTATTTTTAAGGGCAAAATTCCCTTACTGTGTGGCTTGTCTGTTTATGCTGTTTTAAAAAGTTCAGGGGAATGGTAACGTGTGAAATAAACCTTACTACGAAAGCTATTCCACTAAAATGTATATTTAAGTTTGATCTGTTTACTGTCTTTTAATTCCCTTCAACTGAAACCAGACAGTCAACCCAGCCCTGGTGTAATTTTAATTTAAAACAACCTTTCCATATATTGAAAAATAATTCACATGAAACATGTAATAAAATATATTAAAAGAAAAACAAAGTGACATTGAGCAAACAACTAGAAATTGCAGAATTAGATTAATCCGAAAAAATAATTTCACCTCCCTTTTCAGTAGGCATTAATAGAGAGTTTTAAGTACTTGATAATATATTATTCCTCCCTACTCCTTCCTCAGCACACCACTCTGAAGGGACCAGAAAACATGTCACTCCCTCTTGTCCCCGGACTGTTCCAGCCCCGGCCCCACATGGGCAGCTAATTGATTTTCAGGCTTGCTCTCATTTCTGCCTCTCCTTTCAGTGTCATTAAGCTCCTTGCCCTCATCACCTTTTCCCATCAGGTCTTTTCTCTCAAGCAAATAAAAATCAAGGAGCTACCCTGAGCTGCTTTACAGCAGAGACAGAAAGCTCCCAGCTCCAATGTCTGAACTCAGCTGACCATCCCAGATCATTGCTTGAGCCAATTTTGCAGTTTTACCAGATTTTGGCAGGGATCTACTTTTTCCATTCATATTTCATTTCCTTTGAGATCTGTTCATTTCAATGTGTTCAAGAAACTGAGTTAAAATGCAAGGGCTTGAAATGTAATAGGAAGGTATAAATGTATGAACTAGGCTATGTGCACAGTTGTTATTATAGTTGCTTTCAGTAGAAATTAAAGGTATTTTTATCTTCAGATTGCAAAAGGAAGAAAAATTCCTATCATTTAGGTAGTCATGCAGAGAATTTAGATTTTTTTTTTCCACAACTCACGCCTGACTTTGATGTCTAAAATCAGAGAATTACGTTTGTTCCACCATGCATTTCAGCAATAGCACTTTGGATACTGAAATGTTTTGAGAATTATTTTTCTGGGACTGTCTAGTAAATTATTCCTCATGTACTTTGTAAGAGATTCTCAGTTAAATAAATTATTTTTAAAATAGTCTACATAGAACAGTAATTTCCCAGAAAGACCAAGCATAATATAAAATATTAAATAAATTTAGCATTAGAAACTTTGATATTGAAGCCTATTTTGCCTTTTACTGATCTGTGATTTCCTCTTATGTCTTTTAGAAATGTTGAAACAATTTGAATTACTTTTTTCATGGTCAAGCTCAAATTATGAATCCTCCCTAAGAGCATGCTGTAATATGTTCTTAGCTATTTCACAAAGCTATCAGCTTCTGAGTTTCATTCTTCAATTCACTTATTGCCACACAATCTTATTTCTATGTGATGACATTGCAATTATTGATGTTTTTAAAATCATAGATTTATCATAAAATCTTCTGATATTTACCTCCTAGTGGCATTTCTGAAATTTAACCTATCTAGCAGAAATTACTCTGAAAAATATATAGACCGAAATAAAGCCTAGTCTGCTGTTTTTCCTGGGAAATGCATTCATAATTGGCAGCATAGCATCACTGTGATACGAAAACTTTCAAAGCCATGATGGACAGCACCAGAGAAAGGTGGAGAAGGAAGAAGATACACTTTATTCTTCCAAGTTGCACCATAATATTTGTAGCAAGAACAGCATGTCTGCTGATTCCACAGACATTTCAGAAAAGAACATAAGCAGGGGCAAAGCAGAAGATGTGATGCGTTGAACTGTCCTATTACTATACTATAACTATTACTAGTTCAAATTTGATGTTTTAATAGTTAAAATTACACAGCATACAGAGCTCTTGCATGAAGTTCGAGAATTACCCTGATTGCTCATTGATTATCATAATACCCATCCTCAAAGCTATCTCTAATCCAGAAAGCTTCCATCTATTCAAGAACACCTAATTTTATATAATATTTATTATCCCAAGCTTCCATTCACATTGCTATAAAGGTATCCCTTTGTTTTAACATGTAATGTGTGCATAGATTCCTCCCCATACTCCAAGAACCAGGAACCTAGTCCTAAATATACATGGGATGATATTAACTATACTTCAGCAAGTAAAAACTGTATTATTATCACCATTTTTAAGGTCAAATCTATTCAAGTTGTATTTGTAGAATGCTGGAAACCTGTAAAGTCACTTCAATACAGAGATGCATCATCATTCCAGCAATGCACAAGCCTCAAGGAACTGATGCATGTGCAGAGTCTTTAAGTCCATAGGAAGTCTCATTGAAGTTCTGAGAAAAAAGACTTCTGAAATCCAAATTGCTACAATGATGCCTGTCACAGCTAGGTACCCTGTGGAAAGAGGACCTGGCACAGCCATTCATCCCATTCCCATACATCACATGGCTTTTCATTTCAGACAGGGTGGATGAAATGGAGCCCAGTGCTCTGGTGACAGGTAAACCTCATGTCCTCCCTCAGTCATCACAATCTGGTACATCAGCCCCAGCCCGTGTGTGCATTCTAAAGTGACTCTCTGGCCTTAGCATAGAAATATAAAAAATAAGACCCTAGACATAAATACCATTAAAATAAAAGATTAAAAGGCAATTATATTATGCCAAGGATGAATTAGACTGCTAACTTGCTCTCCTGTGCTAACTGTGGAAAACTATTACCAGTTTTGACTTTTCCCATCTGTTCTACTCCAAGCTTGCCGAAAGGCTGATATTCTGACAGCAATCTGAAGCACAGATTTGCCAACTGTTTCTTTTTGAAAGTCCATATTCCATATGTTCTTATTATGCTTCTTTTTATTGCCGTCAAAGTACACAACTAACTAGGAAGAAAAAAAGCTTGCTATTTCCCAAAATTATATTAAATATACATTCTTTTAAAAAAAGTTTTCAGAACAGATCATTCAAATACTCTTTTCCTTGTGTTATTATAGTGTATATTTCTGTCACTTAGAATGATTGCCTGTTTAATTTAACATACATTATGTCTCATATGTATGATTTACAGTCTCTACAAAACAATTTAATTATTTAGAATAGGTATTCAGTAGAACAGGAGCACAGGGTGAGAGCTCATCTTCTCTTTCAAACAAGAGTTCTAAATATATGTTGACTGTCCAAATTTAAGAAGAAATACATCTATTTCTCATATGGGGAAACTATTTCCACCAGCATTTCTAAAATAGCAGTTGGTCTTTATCACAAGAGTATGAAAAGCAAAAATGTTGAATTCTGGCCTTAGGATAACTGTGCAATCCTATGTAATAGAAAGAACAATCATAAAATCTATGTAGCAGTTGACACATTAGTACTGATTTTATATCCACTGAGTTCTCATCATTGTGGGGCAAATCTCTACAGTTATCATCTATCAGTATAAACCAGAAGCAACTGAATAAACCACTAGAGGAAACCAGTGGAGTGTCATATCCATTTACAACAGTCTGACTGATTTGAGGTCCAAAGGAAGACAGCAATCAAAAATAAAACTGTTGAAAGAGTGTTCCATGATACTGATGACAGCAGGCACAAGCTAAGTTTATCACTAAAGGAAAGACTGTGAAATTGGTATTTTATATTTGCTCACCTGACTGGTTAAGAAATAAAGTCTTACTCAGACTTCTTTCTTTAAGTCTGAAATGGAAGTACCAGCCTACAAAGCTGAAAAACCCAGGACTATCTCAGTGGGAAGGGGTTCTGATTACCGTCTAATACAACATCCTGCTTCAAGCAGGACTACAGCCAGCACTTGGTCGGGTAGGTCAAGGCTTGCTGTAGCCAAACCTCAAATACATCTGGAGACAGAGGTCCCATAACTGGTGTGGTGAACATGTTCCAGTCCTTCATCTCCCTGCTAGTGAAAACTTCATAATGTCTGAGATACATGTGCCCATTGCCCTTACTACATAATCTGTCCAACCAAGAAGAACCTGACCCTGTCATCTTCCCAGCTGCCCTTTAAATAGTTGTAAGCAGATGTTGGGTGGGCCATCATTCTCCTTTCCACCAGAATAATCAGCCCAGGTCCTTCAGCCTCTCTTTGGAGATGTTCTGCAGGCACCAGAGCATCCTGCTAGCCCAGATGGATCCTCTCCTATTTCATTATGTATGTTTTGAACGTCAGAGCCCCAAATTGAATGAACTTTTTCTGAGTGGCCTTTCCAGTGACAAGTAAAGAGGATAGCAAGTTTTTTGGACTGGGGTCCATCTCCTCAAAATTCAGCCTGGTCTACTGCAGAATTTATTCCCAGCGAGAGCATGTTGTCTGCTCATTCAGCCTGATATCACCTGTAAGATCCCAGCCCTATTCTGCAGATCTCTCAGCCAGTCACATCCCAGTCTACACAGGGTAATTCTGCATAGGGAAAAAGAACTTCCCAATTTTCTATGTTGAACCTTGCAGGATTTCTGCTGGCACAATCCTCAGATTTATTCAATGTCTCCAGACTCAGGTGTTGCTAACTCAGTCAGCTGCTATCCCTTTACTGACATGCTGAGGGTACACTGTGTCACCATTCATAACACCACTGAAGGTCATTGAACAATACGAGTCTGATATCAAGCCCAGGGTATTACAGTCATTGCTGACTGTCACAGACATGTTTTATAAAAATCCTTTCCTTAGTATTTTTTTCTCCTGAAAAGCTGAGAGGCCTCAGGAACAAAATGTAAGCAATAATTATGTGCTGCTGTGGAATGCAACAGGTGCATCTTTGATTGGTCTCATGTGGTTGTTTCTAATTAATGGCCAATCACAGTCCAGCTGTCTCAGACTGTGTGGTCAGTCACAAGATTTTAACATCATTCCATTCTTTCCTTTCCTTGCTAGCCTTCTCATTAAATCCTTTCTTCTATTCTTTTTAGTATAGTTTTAATATAATATATATCATAAAATAATAAACCAGCCTTCTGAAACATGGAGTCAGATCCTCGTCTCTTCCCTGGTCCTGGGACCCCTGTGAACACCACCACAGATGACTACCCAGCAGATCTCAAACCATGGATTATTGCATTTCAAACTTGTTGGTCCAGCTAATATTCTTCTAACAGTCCCATTCTTGAGGTTTCACTTCTCAGCTTACAAAGAAAAAATGCTGCAGGACATGGTGTCCAAAACCTTGTGAAAGTCAAACTGTATCACACTCCCCACTCTCCTCTCCTGCAAAGAACCAGTCATATAAATAGAGAAGACAATGAGCTTGGTCAAGTAAATTATGCCCTGGCAAATCTGTGTTGAGTTTCTGGATTATGTCATTGCCCTTTAGGTGCTTGGGACTGAATTCCAATAATTGCATGATTTTCCCAGGGAATGATTTTTGTAGGGCTTCAGAATTGCTGTAACCTTCACCAATTGGGTTACTATCCTTGTCCATCCATCCAATAGTCTTATCACTTTTCTGCTTGAAAATACCACCCTTTGTTGTACAGATACCAATCCAATCATTTTTTTCTCTCATATGGTCTAATTATTTAATGGAATTACATTAAATTAATACACTTATTCTCCAACTATATTTAACTGGAGCAGTTTTGCTTCAAATTCAGACTTAGAAGAAAGATTTACATGACTAATAAAGTCTTTTACAACTGTATTAAGTGCGTCTAATAAAGACATATCATTGTTTTACAAAATTAATGATTTTCTTAAATTATCACAAGTGTAAAAAAATATTATAAATATATACATACAAAAAAACACTAATTCACAGTTTGAAGCTAAGAGGATTTGTTTCCAAATTGTCAACAAGTCTTTAGGTTATTAGTTATAAATAGGCAAACTCTGCCATCATTATAATTATTACATCAATAATATTTCACTTATTTGTAAGAAAATAGCATTTGGAGTTGCAAGCGTTTCAACCTTCTTCTATACTCATAACTAAATGCTCTCAGAGAAACTACCTGTGTTTAGTTCCATCCAAAGCCCATTGTTTTCTGAGGCTTTGGTGCAAGTCAGAATGACCACCTGCAAAGTTTGCAGGTTTGCTTAAACTTCTCTAAACCTCTGACCCCACCTTGTCTCCCTGCCTGGGTGCACTGCTTGGGCTGTGATGGTTCTGGCATTAATCAGTTCACCTGATTTGTCCAAAGGAAAACATTTTGCTGTTAAGATCAGCTTCCAGTCTGGTCAAAAAAGAAAACTCCTGAAGGCAACGCCAAGAAAAAAGTAGGCAAGTGTGTCCACGCTTATCTTAGGGGTAATACAGGTTTAGAAGTCTTCTCTAACACTTATGTCTCTCAAGATATTTGTGAAAATATTCTCTTAACAATAAGCTTGAAATTAATCTCACACATAACTCTGTTTATGCTAATAGAAATCTGCACAGTTGAGTACAGCTTTCCCAAAGAAATAAGCAGTGTCAATAGCCTTCAGTTTTACTTCTTTACATTTCCTTCATTTTGATTAATTCAGAGGGGCTGACTTGTTTCTCACTTCCATTTATCCATTCTGACATGTATTACCTGAACTGCACACAAAACACACAAAACGCACAAAACTCTAGACAGAGGAAATCAGAAGCTCAGAAAACAAGGATTTTGAGATAAAATATGTGACACACATATGCAGCGTGGAGTTGTAGATTAGCTGAAGGACACTGTCTTGCTCTTAAACCAGATAATCCATTTCTTTTATGATTGGCAATAATGCTGATTATGATCTGATTAATGGCCAATTTCATGATGAGAACATTATTCAAATTTATAGTCATTTGTTAGTAATGTGGGCTATCAGAAAGCTGTGCTCTTAATTATGCTGCTGCTTTAATTGTATAGTTCTACAGTGCTGATTGGAATTGTCAGTTTGTGAACGTGATTATTGCACATTAGCACTAAGTATATAGTAATGTTCTTCTAGTAGGATATGAAGGAGTTGTGTTCTCTCTCTTGATTCTACTATATTTAATTATTGTTAGTATAAGCTTTATTACAAGCAGATGGGCTGTTCAATAGAAGCAGCTTTGTGCTGTGTCCCTGCACAGCCTGCGCTGTGTCACAGTCATCCAGACTATGACAAGTTAGGATCGCATTGTTGAGGCTCTGCACGTAGTTACTGAGTTCAATCCAGTGAAATGTAGCTGGCTGCAGTTGGGGAATTCTGGATTTGCGAGAACGTTCCAAGAATTGAAGAGCAAACAAGAAATTATGTTATTGATGCGTTCATTGCTATATGTTCAGCAGTCTAAAAGTTAAACAGTAACTACAGTGAGACCTGCTGCTCCAATCTACCATTATAGTATCAATGTTTTTCTGGAGCCAGTTTAATCTGACCTTATTTTCAAAATGTGTATTTAACCTGTGCACTTAAGTTCATTGTCTCCTTATCTGGACTGTGCCAAAATGAAAGACTGCTCAGATAGTCACTGTGCCTTTTGGGTGAGAGTGCTCCAACAAACCACTGCAAATACTTACCAGCACTATCCATTGCCAGTGCTACAGTGCAGGTTTTACTTTAAAAACAATTTTGACATATAAGGAGCACAAACTAACGACTGAGAGTCCATTATTTGTTAACAAATACGGGTAGATGTTTCCCTCCAACAGGAAAGATTAGACATCATGACTGACTGAAGTATAACTAGGAGGACTGGCTTTCTCATGTTTGTACCTGCTATATATTAATATCACCATGTGACAGCTCTCCTTGTGAAGTCAACAGAAGTGACCTCTGAGATGCCACAAGGAACCTGCCCACCAGTACTGCTGAACCATTTCTAGTTAACATCCTGGTCCAAGGCTCAGAACATAAAGGATGTGACACAACACTCTTAAAAATTTAAAGATTTGATAAATCTTGTTAATGAGAGAAAATAGTGTCCATCAGCTCTTCTTCCAAAGACTTTTCTTGCGGAAAGTCATGGAGAAAACATGATAATATGTACTGGTTTTCTGACAGCTTCAGCGCTATGGGGTGCTTCACTCTCTGAAAGCACTGGGTTTTATCTCCAGGAGCAGTTTTACCCACTTTCATCAGCCCCAGATGGCAGGTAGCCACGTTCCTATGCTAGCACGAATATTTCGGCAGAATTTAATCTTTCCCAAACACATTCAGTTGCTTTTCACAAATAACAGATCAGCTCAGTGTGTGCTTCTGCTGTTGGATGCAGAGAGCCGTGGGCAGGCCCCACTCCAAATCGTCAGGAAGGGAGGCACTGCCTGCCCAAAAGCCATTAGCTACATTAATGCAGGACTGTGCCTGAGCTAATAAGGCCTGCTGAGAGCCCTAGCATTAGTACAATTCTGTTTTCACAGCAGCTTGTTTTTCTTTTAGTAAAATATCAGATCACATGGGCTGACGATTTCATTATTTACTTCAGTCGTGAAGTAAATAATGAAGAGTTTAATATGTATACAGACAGTTTATCCCAAACAGAAGCTTAAATAACCAATATAAATCTTCTTCAAAATAGTAATAATGGATTCAGCAGCTACGTGGTAAACAGAATTAAGGATTTCATTCCACAAGTCTTTTGTTTGTCTTTAGGCTGACAAACAACAATTTTGCTGTTCCCAATAACAAACCTTAATTGATAGACTTCTTCCTAGTATTTTATTGCAAAAAATAAATGTTTGTATTTTATATCATGCTGTCATTATCTTGTTTCCTCCACAGTGAGAAGAGTTGTCTGCTTTCTGCAGGTGCAGAGGACCAGCTCCCCCCCTTATCCTTCCTATCAGCATACACAATGATCACTAGTTATTATGCATAATTACATGGTTGCATGTATTAGATGTTGTTATATTGCATGACAGCATGTTTTAACAGTTAGGAACTTATATCTCAGAACTCTTCGTTATTTTAGTCACATTTTGAAAAGCAGAATCTTTTTCCTGGAACAAAATGTGATTTTAGCAGAAGTTAACTTAGCTAATGAACTATATGAAAACATAATTAAATAAGTGGAGAAAAAACATGGTTTTCTCTTTGGTTTTTTTTCCTGTGTGTTACCATCTGGTTCACTGGTAACCTAGAAACTAGATTTATCAGCTGCTAGCTACCTGAAGCCTTGGGAGGAGCTCAGGGGGGAAAGGAAGGTCAGTATTTGCTTTAACACAATATGTTATAGGTTTGATAGAGCTAGTACTGTAAAGCTGTACACAAAGGCAGAAATTCAAAAGACCATTAACAAAATTATATTTCATTGATATTACCAACTCAATATTGATTTTCAAAGGGATTACTATTCTGAGACTCAAGCAATACAAAGCTTGAGATGCAACTTGATTTCTCCATCTATATAAAATGGAAGGTTTCTTCCCACATTTGTTTGCTGATACCAGGAAAATCTGAGTTAAGACTACACTTAAAAGAAAATCAAATATTTGAAAATATGTAGGCATCTAGACAAGGCATCCTAAAAATTAAAACTAAGAAAACTAAATTAAATAACTAAGATTTTTTTTAATCTATTAAGTATCTCAGAATTTCAGCCATCAATTGAATTTGAAGGCTCTTTCCTGGTTTTATCACTGTGTCCCAGGCCATGGATCTCTGAGAGGGAGAGACTGGTAAGATTACTGGTGATCTTCATTACAACACAAGCCTTACAACCATCTCCTAATCACACTGGTGCTTGTTTTAATACATAGTATTTTGGAGTATTAGGGTAAAATAACCCATTTAGAATTTCTTGGATGCATTCTCAAAAATCCAGCTTATTACAATAGTTAATAGTAGGTACTACCAAGAGACTTTTCAAAACAGGATGAGAGAAAATATAGAAAAGTCAACCACTGAAAATTACACTTTTGAACAGTATTTCTGTTTAATAAGAGATACCTTTCTGTGTTCTTACACTCTACCATTTCATTTTAAAATAAGTATTTCCAAATATAACAACACACATTTCAAACTAAAATCTCTCTTGCACACATATATTAGCTATTGATTAAAAACACATTTGTCCTTTTCTTTTTTGTTTTTTAATGTCCCTAGCCTTGGAACAGATTGTACAGGGTTCAGATAAGATTATGTTACAATGCAGCTGTAAACTGACACCTTAAAAATGGGAACACTTCCAGGTTACTCACAATTAATATAACCAAGGGTTGAAATGTTTTCCTTCAAATTGAGAAAAGTATTAAATTATATGCCAGCTCTATTATCTACAAATATTTATACAAGATTAACTGTTCAGTTTTATATTTCAGAAAGCAAAGACTGCAAAGGGCCAACTGCTGAAAATGTGTCTCAGAACACAAGGCAAATGGGGCTGTAGAAGAGCATTTACATAAACCTCCAGTGGCACAACAAGGGGAAATGGCTTCAAACTGAAAGAGAGCAGGTTTTGATTAGATATTAGTCAGAAATTCTTTACTGTGAGGATGGTAAGGCCCTGGAACAGGTTGTCCAAAAAGTTATGGAAGCCCCATCCCTGGAAGGGTTAAAGCTGGAATGTAGCTCTGAGCAACCTGGTCTCTCAAAAGGTATTCTTGCTCATATCAGGAGGATTGGAGAGAGATTTTAAGCTCCCTCCCAACCCAAACCATTCTATGACTCTGTGATTCTGAGTTTGTAAACCTCGAAACTGTAGTGAGCTCTCCAAGTAGAGAAGTAGTGAATATTAAGGTGAGTTAAAAGTAGAATCAAACCCAGAAAGTTAATCTATATTCAGTTCCTTGATAATATATTTACATATTTTTATAAATGCACATAAGTACAAGAAATCTTGAATCTGCTAATTTAAGTTATTTTAATACAATTATTTTTGGTATTTGGCATTAAGTATTCATATAAACTTGGAATAACCCTAAATCACCAGAGTTCTGCTCCCAGTTATATTACCAACTTTCTGCTAAAAGCAAAGGAATTCTTTTAGTTGATATCTTAGATTATTTGTGTCAAATACATTTTAATTTCTTACAGGCCTGCTTTCAAAAATTTTCATGAGTTCTCAGTATAAACTCAAGAATAGTAAATTTTCATTCCATGGATTCACAAAGCTGTAAAATAAATATACTCTTCTTTTACTATGAACTTACTCAGCATAAAGTGGACTATAAGATTTACATTTATTTCACCAGACATCTAAAGAAAAAAGTTGTGACTGTCATGACCAGTCCTGCAATGAAAACACAGACCTAGAATTTCAAGCAGTAAGCCAAAATTACTGAAACTTTGAGAAAATTATTAAATATACATATATATATAAATGTAAAGAACACAATTACAAAAAAATTACTGTTCACACATTTTAAAAATGGGAGATTGAATCCTATGTGCAATGGCATGCATGTTCACATCAGAAATTTGTCTGCAGGAACATTTTAAATCTAGAAAATTTATATTAAGATATGTTCTCTTTCTAAACATAAATACAAGCATAAATATCTAAAGCCTCTAAAATATGGGTTCAACTATGTTCAAATTGTGTGTTCAAGTTTCTGTAGTAATTTGGAATTCATCTCCATGTGGTAATTATTTAATTACAAAAAAATCTTTGTCCCATTTCAGGGAGAACTGTGAAACACCTTTCATTTGCATTTGGGTCTCCACTGCAGGCAAATACATCACTGGTCAAGGGAAATATATCTCAGTCACTATAAGAGTGCACATTCCAGCTAACTCCTTGGAAAAGCTGATATTTATTTCAGTTACCTCATCTAATCAATGAAATACCCAGAAAGAGCCTTATTAATCACAGAGAACATAAAGTTTTGGTAAAGTTTTCCTAAATACACCAATTCATATCAGAATTTTAACTTTTTATCGTTCCCAATCATTTTTAACAGTTCAGATCACAAAACAAATACACTGAATGTGATGTGAAAGTGTTAAAAGATGTTCTGGAAATGCTAAGAACAGCAAATTTTGTGTGCAACAAGATCTTTGCTAGATAAAGTAAAAGACATTCAGATAGTTTTTCAGATAGTGGATCCCAGGAAAGTTTTTGATCAAAATAGGCATGACTATATATATGAGCTCTAAATAATTGCCTATCTAGACAAGAATCTAGGTCTTCGGTATTTTCATTAATTTCTGTGGTTTCCTCACTCCGGTCTTTTACTCTTTTTTTTCCACACTGTTAGTTCAAGTGGATGATTCATTACAAATGACATGAGCTATTCATACTTCTGCTGCATGCTGGTATGCACCAAAATACTGTAATTTGTCATTTTAAAATAACCATGTTTTTGCAAGTTGCATTTTTCAGTTTTCAGGGATTTTTTTTTTTCAATACAAGTAGCTCACACAAATGTGAGCATTGGACACTTAACATTTCAAAATTCAAACCGTGTTGCTATGCCACAGGAAAGAAAGAAAAAGGCTTTTGTTTCTATTCTTGGATCTTAAAAGTATGAAAATGCACTGGCTTGAAGAAGCCAGACTTTTTGGAGAAGGAATTATTTAGCAAAAGATTGGGAAAAAAATTGGGATGCAGGGAATATTCCAAAGAATATTAACTGTTATCTTTCCAGGTTACATTTGCATACCTCATGCAGTTGAAATAATCATAATAAATATGAATGGAAGAGATTACAGTTCTTCATTATCTACTTCAGTTCTATTAAATTTAGGATTGAAAATGTTTGATCACCTACGGATTTCTTTTAAAATGGATTCTGAAAAGCAAAAGAAGAAATGAAAATCAGCTGTTATGCTTAGATTTGCTATGTAGGGATGTGAAAAGTTCAAAAACCATAGACAAACATTTTACAAGCAGTTCCACAATTCCTTCTGGACACTTTAACAGAAAAGATAATTTTTTAAAATTGTTGTATGTATTTCATATGTGTTTATATAGCTATTGTGTATATATGAAAAATTATCTCATAGTTCAGTTTAAACCCATTACTTGTTGCCTGCCCATGGTGGCTGACCTGAAAACAGAAAGCCCAAAGTCAAACCCCAGACCTCGCCTTCCCATGGAGCTGCTCTCTGAATGCCAGTTCCATTAGGCAGCTGTAGGGTCAGGGAGAAATGTGTGGTTTTGGAAACACAGTATGTCAGTGTTTCCAAAACATTTTCCTGGAATTTTTTTTTTTTCTGAAGAAATTTTTCTTAAAAAAATGGAATTGTTCCAATTTGAAACTAAGCCAAATTAAAAAGAAAAACATCTACAAATCTGTGAACTGTGAAGCCGGTTATTCAGCCAGTCCTAGTGCTGTGGAGAACCGCTTTTCTCCAAACATTCTGGTGACACCATGGTCTGATTTCTATTCTTTCTTTCCCTTCCTGTTTCATTCAACAAGACTTTCCCCCTCTTAATGCTCTTGAAGTTTTGTATTAGGCAGTTTTCTAGTCCTTTAACCACTCCCTCCTGCCCTTATTCTTTGTTGGTGTCGTGTATTTGGTAAATCAACCTCAACTTCACTGGGCAGAAGAGGACTGCAAGATCATTAGTGAGGATTGCTTTATTTTCATCTGCCATCTTTTACCTGTAGAGAAAAGCAGCCCACACCACCCTTTACTGAAGTGTCACAGAAGCCCTTACTCACTTGTCATAAAGTTTATTACTATTACACAGAATTTCATGCTCTCAGCATTTCACAGGTTTATATTTTTTTTTAAATTCCTGTAACTACCTGAGGAAATATTAAGCCCCAATGACAATAACAATGTGGTGGATGTTTTAGATATGACAATATATCTGACTTCAGCATTGCTAATAAACCTTCTTAAACCTTACCAATCCTTCAATAAAATGATAAATGCTAATGCTGTTACTTTCCAATTTGCTGAAAGTCATTTTTCCTGAAAAATTTATACCTATACTTAACTCCATGATTTTATCCTGAAATGAAGTCACCAGAACAATGCTGCAGCCTGAGATGGGCATGTAACTATGGCAAACTTAAATAGAATAAAGGTAAAGAGCTGTTTCTGTCTAAGCAGACATCCAAGAAAAGAAATCTTTGAATTATTGAGCCTCACTGTCATCTGAATTCATATAAGTAGGATTTTTTTTCTATTTCAAGTATATTAAAGGGTTGTTTTTAGTGACAGGCAGGTACATAAGTTCCTCCTGTGGCTTTCAATACTCCAGTCCGCTTTTCCCTCTCTGTCTCAAACAAAAAGCTACAGAACAGAGTGGAGGGCAGCTGAAAATTACAGTCTCAGGAGCAGATAATGCTGAGCACTGGATAACATGATATATGCCCTCAGACTGATGAATTTTGGCTTCTGGACAGGCAAGTGCATTCCAATGTGAAATCACCAGTTGAAAACGACAGCACACATTATTTAAGACAGCATTTTATATATCTTATTATACTCCATAATGCAGTCAACTAAAAGCTATCATTCAGCTTCCAGCTAAAAATCACATTGCCCAAAAGACTAGAAATCTGCAACAGATGTTAAGTTTCTGCCCATGTCCTGTTCCCCTGGCTGCAATTCCTGTAGTCAGATGGCTCCCTTTCAACTCCATTCATACGTTCCAGCAGGTCATACTTTGTGAAGCCTCTAACAACTAATTAAAGTTTTATTTCAGACCTCTAATAGCTCAATGAATAATTTAGGGAGAAAAGAAAACATTTTCTGGGAAAGCATTAGCATAAGATTCAGTGAAGCTGCATCACTCCTTCTGGCCATATTCAATTTTAGGAAGATGAAAGAAGTGAAAACACAGTATAACTTGCTGCCATACAGACAGTTGCAGTGTCAGTTTGTATCTTGAAACACTTCTAAACAGCTTTTCTGCTAAAGAAATAATCAATTAGTATTGAGGCACATCTGTAGCACAAGATATTCTGCTTGGAACTAGATCAAAATTACATTTTGCAAATGTTCTCATTCTTGTATTACTTTCATTTGAATCTACAAATAAAGAATTTTAAAACTTCAATTCCAAGTTCCAATGGATCAGTAATATGAAGTTAGAAAAATTTTGAAATGGACATCTTAGGAAGATGTCTTTGAAATAGACATCTAGGAAAGAATCGTTGACTTCCAACTTGCTTACTTTAACTTGTGTATCTTTAATATCTCTGGGTTAAAGAAACCTTTGTATTGATGTCTGATTGCCAAGAAATTGTTTGGATTTTTTTTTCCTGAGGGCAAAACCTATGTAAGCATTCCAAACTGCACCTGACTGCAGACAATAGGAAAAAGAAATCAGTCAAATGGACTGTAAAACAAACACAGGGAAAAAGTGAGTAAGAAACAGACACAGGTAAGTATTAGCTGGAAAAAGTGCACCAAAAATCTATCTGAAATAGCTACTGTCGCTATAACGTAGAATTCTAAAACTGATAAACACAATAGAAATCTATAAGTAGCTGGTTAAAATACAAAATTGAATTGCATTTAGCTCAGCCAGTGGGAAAGGCACAACCCATGAGTCTTCAAAAAGTTGGGAGAGATCCTCTCAACCCAAACCACTCACCTACAGCTGAGGTCTCTGGTCTTCTCCCATTGTACCAGTAATACTAAAGGGGATGGCGCTTGATAAGAAGATGAATATTTACACTTAAAGAATCCATCCAGGAGGCCCCTGTCCTGCCTGAGGAGAAAGGTTCTTTCAGATCTGCCTGTACCTGGCAGCAGTCTGCTGTGTTTTGGACAGTAAGACAGTGAGCTCATCTGATTGTGGTGTATTGAACAGGTTGGCCTTGCAGAATTTCTAATTGGGAAAGGGGAGAATCTCAAGGAAAAGTCTCCTGTAAAACTAAATTTACTGGTCTTAGAGGCCTCATATATCCAAAGTCTTTAGCTGTCTGCAAGTCATCTATCATGTTTGGGTACATGGAAGGAACAAGTTCATAATGTACTCCAAACTGTATAAACAACTGAAGTTTTTTGTGTTTGGGGGTTTAAAAAACAGATTCCAAAATGTCTTTCTTCTCCTGCTTTCCTTCCAAGATTTTAGTTTCCTGGATCCATTTTTCTTCTGGGCAAAGGAACCAGACTATTGGATCTAGCAATTCCTTAGATCACCACATAATCTGGAATGCACAACATCCTACTGAGGATTAGGCAAAAGATATTAATTACATAGGTCTTAAACTAATTTCTGGATACTTTTTTTCTTTATAGACTGGAGAGTTCTGCCATTACTTATGATTATTTGGCATTGCTGCTGGAAAGAAATGGGATGCTGGCAGATCCTGTATATAAACAGATGCTTCCAGCACAATGACACTTGAAATCCTGATTTACTCAAGAGAATAATCAATTTTTAAAGCAGCTTCCATGTGAATAAAAGGTCCCCAGAGTTTAAAATTTCTATATCACCGTCATTTGGAATTTGAATGAAAATACAACGAAGAAATTAAGCAAATTGAGACAAGCATGGTATTTGCAGCACAGTTTCTATGTATATATTAAGAAATTCCCAAAAAACTAATTGTATAAACTTTATGTAGGTGGTCAGTACACTGAGGTTCATTTCAGTAATAACACAGCAAGACAGTGCAAGGAACAGTTTTTAAATTGCATATAAAAAGCTGAACTTTGTTAATCCAAATAGAGCCAGATTTTTTTTTTTCCAAGAACATTATCAAAATTTGCTTCTTTCAAAATCTTGATGACTTTAGAAAACATTTAGAAAGCTTCTGAATACTCCTGTCCATTTAAAAAGTAATTTGTTTCCTTGCAGTTTCTAAAGAACAGTCTGACTTCATATTTCTGCAGGTGCCTTTGATATTAAGGAAAAGCCACCAGGAACAAGGTGTTTAATCTGTTTTAACAGAGATATTTGACTGACATAACACAAACGTAAATCAAGAGCACACATCCTGTAACTTGATCGATTTGTTTCAAGTTTCTTCCTTTAAATACAAAACAAGCAACAAAAATTGAAGTCTTTTAACAAAGCCATCATCAAATTTCCCAGCTTTTACTCGGAAAAGAACTAAATCAGGAATACTTAGTAGTTTTTGCTTCAATAGCAGTTAATTATAGCTGCATCTCTACTGAAGCATACCAAGTGTGAAGCAATATTCTACAGATATTTTTGGCTCTTGACCTCAGCAATTTAGAGAATGTTCAGAACTTGCTGAAAATTTTTCAAGTAGGGATTTTAACTTGACTGTTGTTACTAATAACACAGGTATTTTTTGGCAAAAATAGGGTAAACCAACCCATGTACCCTTAAACTACACAAACAGTGTTGTTTCACATATGCAAAATTTAAAATAGCAACAGTACAACTGCTGATGTAAAAGACAAATTTCTTATTCATAGTCTTCACTTTATTTTTTTTAACCAGTGTATCTGAGATGCACTGGTTTTGTTCTATTTAAGGACAAATAATAATGATTTCTGCTGGCTGGTTCTTGACTTCCAATTATTATCTCATTTAGGCAGAACATGGAGGTTCTAAAAACCTACACACAATGCCAACCATAGAAATCTTCCTGTCTTTACCATGATGGCCCAGGCTCAGATAATGGCTCCTTCTGGTTTGTCTCTCAATAAACAAAAAGCCTTTCCATCTGCCTGATAGCTCTAAGTATATAAAGCAGCTTCTCAAAGGTCTCTTGCTAAAGCCAGGACAAAATCCTTTTGTTTAGCAATATTAGCTTATGTGGCAAACAAGACTTGAACTTTTGGATCTTCTCTATGTCAGAAAATTAAGAGTAGTGTTGGTGTGTATTTAAATTCAGTAGATACTCCCAGTATTTCACTCTGCAAACACCAAACTTCTGGGACCATCCCTTCATTTTAACTAGCTTAATTCACTGTAAGATATTTTATTTGTATATCCAATTTTAGTGCATCCATATTGCTCTGTGATTGTATGGTTTTTACATTACCATGAAATACAGCTTCACTTGCAACAGTCTCCAGATGTAACTAGCTACAGAAAGAGGCAATATGATCATGCAATGATGTGGCTGGGAAGGGACATTAAGGATATTGTAGTCCTAACTCACTTGCCAGGGACATCTTCCACTAGATCAGGCTGCTCAAACTTCCAACCTGGCCTTGAATAATTACAAGAATGAGGAATCTACAACTTCCCAAATCAACCTCTTCCAGTGTCTCACCATCCTCACAGTAAAGAATTTATTTACAAATTCTAATCCAAACCTATCCTCTGTCTGTTTAAAACACCTACCTGTTGTCATCATATTTCAAAAGTTCCATACCTTTTCAGTGATTTCTCAGGGGCAGCTCCTCACAACACTGACACCATCTCTCTTCACAGCACAGACAACAAACTGCACCCCTCTCCTCACCCAGCTAACCCACTCTTTTATAGCACTCATCTCCTCATTGGACACAGCTGTGGCCTATTAAGGGCAGGCCTGCTCCTAATCTTTGGTGATTGGTACAGCCGCAACTCCTCAGGTGTGAGACTGCCTTCTGCACTATTTTCTTACATTCTATTCTTCCACACCTACCTCTTTTCGTGTCACAACAGGTCCTTGTAGAAAGCACTTTTCCAGCCTTTTTAGAGGTTTCCTTTAGGATTCCCCTTTTGGCTTCCCCTTTTGGAAGGCTGTTATAACACCTCCCCAGAACCTTCTCACCTCCAGGCTGAACAGCCCCAACTCCTTCTGCCCATCTTCACAGGAGAGGTGCTCCATCCCTCTGATCATCTTCATGGCCCTTCTCTGGACTCATTCCAATAGGTTCATGTTTTTCTTGTGCTGGGGCCCCAGAGTCAGACACAGCACTCCAGGTGGGGTCTCACCAGAGCAGAGGGGCAGGATCTCCTCCCTTAACACGCTAACCACTCTGTTTTTGATGAAGCCCAGGTCAAAGTTGGCTTTCTGGGCTGCAAGTGCACATTGCCAGGTCACGCTGCGCTTGTTTTTAACCAACATCCCCAAGCTTTTCCTCCCCAGGCTGCTGTCAGTGCATTCTCTGCCCAGCCTATTTATGCTTGGGATTGCCCTGGCCAAGGTGCAGGACCCTGCATTTGGCCTTGCTGGATTTCATGAGGTACACATGGGCCCAGCCCTCAAGGTCCCTCTGGCTAGCATCCCTTCCAGGCAGCATTTTGACCACACCACTCAGCTCAGTGTCATCAGTGACCTTGCTAAGGCTGCACTCAGTCCCACTGTCCGTGTCACCAAAAAGGTGTCAAATAGTGCCAGTCCCAATACCAAACCCAGAGGAACTCCACTTGTCAGTGGGCTCTACGTGGATATTGAGCCATTGACCACAATTCTTTTGAGTGCAAACATCCAGCCAATTCCTTATGCAGCAAGAGATCTATCCATCAAATCCATGTCTGTCTGGTTTAGAGAGAAGGATGCCTTTTAGCACAGCGTCAAATGCTTTGCACAAGTCCAGTAGATGACACCAGTCTCTCATCTCTCAATCAGCAATGCTGTAACATCATCATAGAAGGCCACCAAATTTGTCAGGCACAATTTGTCCTCAGTGAAGCCGTGTTGGCCATCACTAATCAGTTCCCTCTTTTCTGTATGCCATGGAAATATGCCATGAGATAAATTAGAGATTTTTTTTTTTTTTAATTACTGCAGTCAAGTTCCAAGGACATCATGCACAATAGGTACTATATAGTGGTCTTCTCTCAAGAAAACACTTTAATTATAGGTTGCTGGCAGAGATCCAAAGGAAAGCTGGCTATCATTACTGGCCAGAGGCTTTCATCTAGTTAATTCATAAAAGCAATGCAAGGTGGACAAAGCAAAGTAATTACCATTATCAAAAAAAAAAATACAACAATGCTAGAGCTGGTCTTGGCTCTTCAGAAGAGATGTGCTCTTTTGTTAAGACAACAGTCTTGACTCCCGTGTGTTCACACAGATAGGCTAGAGCATGTGTGAATGCTTAGAAACCTTTTCTTTCTTGGCAAACCATGCTTAGCAGGGCAAATATCATATGTTTGATGTCTCTCATTAACCATAAATTTGAAGAAAAACATCTGCTTTCTAGCACAGTGCCTCTGCGAGTATTATCTATATGCACCTAAGTATCTCATCTGCATGATATTGATAAGGGGATCTTCATCTGTTGATTCTTAATGAATCAGTTATTTAATCTGGTACCACATGAAATAAATTGGGTGAGTGCTATTACCAAGTCTCCACGATTACTGTGAAATAATAGTAACACACATGCACAAAATCATACAAACAATCTTATATGGAACAAATATTAGCAAAAAAAAAAATCCCAGGGAAATTTTAATTTTGTGCAAGTACAATGATCTGTCCCTTACCCAAAGAATACACTGCATTTAATCTCCTGTCCCCTATGATGATAACTGCTGAGAAAAGAGCAAATTACATGAAAGCTTTCTTGCCACTGAATAAGCGTGCCTCCAGAGCTGTAGGGAGATATCTCACTGTCTGTGGAAGGACTTCCCCCATACAGTAACTTCATAAGCTTGTATAAGCCTTTAAGGGCACCTCTCAGAACATCATCCTACAGATGGTGACTGCTGCACTCCCAGCACAGCCCCACTTGGATTGCCCTGACTGAGGTGCACTGACAGTCGCTGCCTTCCAAGTAACACAATCCTGACCAGGTGCAAAATGCCACAGGATTCCCACTGGTAGGAATTATGGCTTACAAAGAAAGCAGATGAAGACTCTTCTCCAGGACTGGGTGATTTGGACTGCTCTGCACAATTCTCTTTTGGGTGGCCCTTGTAAACACCATGGAATTGCACTGGTACATTTTGCTTTCTGAAATAGTGTGTGCTTTACACTGAAGTTCAGGACAGAAGAAATGTTTTAGCTAAGAAGAAAAATGGTGTGGTTTATCCCTTACATTTCCAAATTAGTTATTTCATTCAGCACCTGGAGAGACTTCTCACAGATTAATTTTGTTAAAGGGAACAAAAAAAATTGGGGCAAGTGAATTGCAAAATGCTTTGAACACCTCACAAATTTAGCTTTTCATACTGCTGACCTCAGCAACAACTAATTTCAATTGCAAATTTTCCAGTATTGTTTTATATCCTATTAAGGAAACAAGTTTCCTGTCTTTCAGAAAAGAGGCAAAGCAATTCAGTACAAAGAACAGAGAACTAGCTAACAATTCCTGACAGGAAATGGAAACTCTGAAGCTGCTTTTTAAAAACAAAAATTCTAAGTTTTATTTCATGAAAATTTGGCGAATTTTTCTTGTCTGATTTCTGTGTTGTTTTATGGCTGTATTGTTCCTCTTGATGCTTATTTCAGATTTTTTGGAAACTGATTTTCTGATGATTACATAGAAGTCTGATAATTATTTGAAACATCATATTTCATTCCCTTTCTTCCCTATCAGAATTTTGTGATGCTTTAGTGGAATACAAACACGGGCCTGTTTTCTTTCTTTTTCAGAATTATGGACCCTGGTAAATCCTTAGCATTACCAGGCATCTTTCTTAATTAATTTTCAAGGCAATGTGAATCATTCATTCTTTGCTGTGAGTTCATGAATTATGTATTTTATTGCATACTAAGCTCAGTCATGTGATTATTAATATCTCTCACACAGTTCTTAATCATTCAAGGTTGTCTTTTTTCCGACAGAGATGAATAATTTCTCCTACTCTGTCCAAAGGTTTTGTTCTTCCCTGCAGTAGCTGGAACTGTTCAATACCTTCTTGGGCCTGCAGACTGAGGTAGCCATGCAGCCAGGTGCTTAGCACCTCCTGGGGCTACCAAGGTCCTTTGGTTCCTGAGGTCCATCTGTCCGGACTGCCATTGAGTTGTCAGGGAAGTGCTGAATGCTTCCAAGGAAGTGCACAGCAATTTGCAGGATTGGCCCCAAATACCCAAAGGGTTGGTGCTTGTGTCGTATCTCTTTGATTAAGACACCAGAGATGTCCCTCCTGACTCTCACAGATACTGGCAGCAATAAGTGCTCTATAGGAAGCAGCCAAAGCTAAGTTTTGAAGCCCACCCTCCTTTTCAGGTGTCAGTTGGGGTGACACTGGGAAGCAGAAGTTCCCTTTGCTCTGTGTTCACCAATTAGACAAAATCTTCCCTGCCCTGAGGTCCTGGGAACATCTGGGGCAATTCTGCAGCCAGGGGAGGCTCCCCACCCTTCTCCAGGACCAGCAATACATTGCTTCTGATCTTGCTCTCACCTTGCCCACCCACCATCCAGGCATTTTTTCTGCTCACTTCATGGCAAATTACAACCACAAAATTCATTTATCTTCACGTTACTAAAATCTTTGCTGATCCAGCAAGCTTTGCGGCACAGCTCTAAAAGGCTAACAAATGCAAAGTATAATCTCTTTTAAAAATTGTGTCTAATGCAGTAATATTTAACTGAGTATGAGTGTATTACCTTTATTAGAATCAGAGATTTCAGACAAGAACCAGAGTGTCACAGGTATAGTGTCTTTTTTTCTATTTGTGTCTCACAGTAACAGTAACAGATCATTTTTCTGGAAACTGTTTAGGGGCAGGAGTCACTGAAAAAAGTTATCCCTATCCACATTTTGAGGCCCCAGTTAAGGCCCAGAGTAGCAGTATATTTTGCTTACTGAGAATATATCCCTGTAGATATAAATTATGTTTATATTATGGAACTTGAAGGAAAATTTCTGAGAACTTCAAAGTTCATGCAAACAGGAGAATAAAATTCAGTATGGCAAAGGAATTCATAGCTGATTACTAGAGAGGAGTAGAATGTGAGAGTTCTGGAGTTTTTCCCCAGATATGTAGATTTTTAAAGTTTTCTGTTCTTCAAAAACAGACAATAGTAAGAATAAATTATGTCTGGAAAAAATTATATTTTTCACATTTATTAAAAATAATCTATAGATGCTATGTTAATTTTTTATCAGAATTGTACACCCCACATCACTCCTAACCTCTAGGTTTGAGTACAGGTGTCTCATATTATTAATTTGTTAATGCTCATGCAGGGCATTTTCAGACCCCCATACTTGTTTGACTTCAGAAAAATGACATATTCTGACAAACTGAAAATGTATCAACTAGTTCTATTAATCAGTGCAGTGCAGGACCAATTAAAATGAACATTTTGATTTTGCTGAGTTTTAACGGAACTGCAGAAAAATTCAAAATAATAGAAACTAAAATGGGGCACTCTGCATAGTGGAAAGAAGGGTGAGGTAATCCACATTTCTCCCAGACAGGGAAGATGATGTTCTTCTGCAAAGAGAAGTTCCAAAGGCATTCCTATACATCCTTAATCCAAAGACTTCTTGTACCAAACACGACCATAATAAACTGACTGATCAAACCAGAGCATATAGCTGGATCATCTACTGCATTATGAATTTTGTCCTGTAACAGTAGCAAGGTCTGTGGATGCTGGAATATATGTGAATTTCACAGTGATACTGATATGCTTTCCCAAACTCTTGAACATAATATCTGTGCTGGGAATCACAGGGCATTTCTAAAAATATCAAAATAGTAGCGTTCAAACAGCCAATTTTGCAAGGAGGATAAATCATCTTCCCCAAAAAAATTGCAAACAAGCTTGGATGTTACACAAAAAAAATTACAAACTATGTGTGATGTGTGGATGCTGTTGCACCCTGGCAGAAATGGCTGTACAAGATAGCAGTGAAATGATGGCATAATGTCACAATGCTGTGTCCTGATCCAGCCCCTGGCCTCTCTGGGTCACCTCTGTGCCTGACAGCTGCTCTGCAGAAAGTTAAATCTCTGTTGGAATTTCAGGATCCCAATGTTTTTCAGGCTCTATTTGACACAGCAGTGGTGGACTGAGGAACTCAGTATTTTAGCATTCCAGTCCAGCTGGACAGCAGATATGAAATATTGACTTAGCCAGCAAACAGATCATTACAGGGAGTGCCCCAGGGTCTCATCCAACCAGAATGGATTCTGATAGCTACAGCTCTCTCATTTTGTTTCTGTCCATTGCTGGATCAAGGGCCTTTAAAGCTAAGTCTCTATCTATGTTATCAGTTTATGAAATGGGCCAGTTAGTTAGGAAATTCATTACAAACACTGCTATTAAGTGGTTTACCTCTGCTTGAGTTTCTGCAGTCTGTTAAATGTGTGCTTCCATTTATCCCATTAAATGTACTCTACAGAACTCAGTGCAATGGCCACACGGTAAAAATACCATGCCATTAACAAAAGCAGTATGTCATTAAACAGTAATAAATATAAACCTTTCAAGGCAAAAGGAACTGGTGTCTTCTACAGGGCAAGTCTGGTAGCCAAAACAACCCTGCACTCAAGAGACTTCCTTTGAAAAAGGCTAATGAGAGAAAAGGTAACCTCACCCCAAAACTGGCCACAGTGTGCACTTGGAAGAAGCTGGTTTGCCTCCATGTCACCTTGACATGACAGCCTCCATTAAAACTCACATTTCAATAGCTCTGACTAGCAGTCTGCCCAAGTTTTGATGCAATAAACGTGTTTTGCTCTTATATGAACTGGTATCATTCACATCACTGATTATTCAAATAACTTCAAGGCGTTTTGCATATTTCTGTTTTAATGAGAAGTGCAGTAATTTTAGAGCTATTTTCCTCTTAATGCAGGCAAACCACTTGTTAATATCACGTGTGGCATCAACTGCAAATATCATATTGCTGAACTAAAAGGCTTTAATGTGTTAGACCAGTGGCCAAAGAACCAGTCTCCATGGCAACTCTATATTAAGTTTCCCGGCTACAACAATTGCAAAGACTATTCAATCACAACTCATTTCAGCTGAATTCTTTTATATTTCTAAATGGCTCTCATAAATAATACCACTTCCGACATTTTGTCTTAGTTTCAGGAGAAAAGAAGAACATAGGAAAATGAAAAGCTAAATAAAAAGCTGACTTTGGAAAGGTTACTATGAGTCTATTTTACATCCCTAGTCTAAATAAAACATTAAAAATTTATCAAAATAAAGATAAAACTAAAATTTAAAAAGTAAAAATTAAAATTAGTACAGATATGTGTAAAATTTTAGATATAACACCTACCCACAGAGCTCTGGAAGACTCCATCAGTTATTCCTATTAAGATTTTATCAGACCAGTTATTCACCTCTGAACTTTCACCACATATCTGGAGGCAGGTTCATCTTAACCAGCAAAAATATTTTTTCTCTTATCACTGAGTGTCCATACCCACCTGTGGACAGCAGCTTTCTTATCACATACAAGCAGAGCCATCTCTCAAGTTGCTCAGTGCTTAGCAGGGGTCAGCAGCTGGATCAGCAAAGGGAACAAAAAAATTGGAAAACACCTAGTTCCAGCTACATTCTGCACAATGCCCCTTCCTGTTAAGAGCTTCTCCTAAAAGCTTTTAAAGTCCATTTGTAACTGGATATCCAAACACGTGGCTCTTTCCCATTTGTGGGCTGACCAGAGCTCTTTGCTGGTCAGTTTTTGAAGTAGTTTGACTGATGTGAATAGCCAGTACTTGAGTCTTGTGCTGAATTACTGCAACATGTAAGCAAAGAGAGAAATTGCGTGTTCCTGAGAAACCTCCATTTGATGCAAGTGCAGCTTCCCACCAGCTGAGGCACCATGAGAATATCACAGCATGGCTCCAATCTCTGCATTGATTCCCCACTAAAAATAGGCAAGTGCATGGTGCTATCCCATTAATTGGACTCTGTCACAGGACTGACCTTTAGAATCTGAGATCACCTCTCTGTCCATGCCTCCTGATTTCTGTAGCTGCTTCTTCCCACTGGGAGCACAAGTGAAACACAAAATTGCCACAATGAGAACAAGATTTTTTTTGAATTCTGGATAAGATTTTTGAAATAATTTCTGCAGAAAATTAAAGAAAACGCAGAACCTCAGCTGCTTTCAGAAATAATTATACCTTCCACATTTCCCAAAATAAGTCATATTAAACTTAAAAAAATAACTGATCATTGTCTGTGGAAACAGCAATATAGATAGAGAGAAAAAAATTACTCCTGACGATTCCTTGAGTGACTCAAATATATGAGCCTTTGTAAGAGAGCCTACACAGTCATTAATGCAGGTGCATACTATAATAATCTGCAAAATTTCTGTTGTGATTTGAAATATCTCTGTTCCTCAGTCTCAGGATGACATGAGTCCAAAGCTTCAGACCAACAGTTGAAGTGGACTTTATTTTCCATAACTTATGGAAATAACTTACTTATTTTCCATAATAAGTAAGTTCCACTGTTAAAAATGCTAACCAACATAATTCTGCATTTTGCAGAGCAGTTCTCACCCTTTCTTATACAGGTACAAACTGCTAATAATCATCACAAGTATTGATTGAACTGTGGGTTACTGTAGCAGACTTATTCCTAGGTGAAAGCTCTATATTAATTTAAAATAGCAATCAAGTTTGAACAAAAGATCTGAGAATTTTAAATCTATTCTCACTTCGAGTTTGTTTATAAGACATAAAGACAGGAAAAAGGTTTGTGGTTTCAGGTTTCCATTAAAATACTTAGCACATATCCATTTGTGCTTATTAAAAAAACCACATACTTTAATCTGACCATCTCTGAAAGACATAGGTGGGATCTTTTTAGTTTCCAGGCCACATTTACTTATTTTAATGAATTGATACTACGAGCAGCAACAATAACATCCTGAAACCCATCAAGCATCATATGAAATTAAAATTTGAGCTTGAGTCATTCTGCTTATCATCACTAATCTACCAGTCATTATAGGTATTTCTCCTTAATCCTTCTTTCCTGTAATATCTTGAGGTTTGACTGCAATATGGGGGCAAAGTCATTTAAAAACATGAGGCACCAAATGAATGTCTACAGGTAAAATGTCTTACAGCAATGAAGTGTCCATTTATCTTAAAAGCAGCAAGGTTTAATAGAACATTACTGAAGCTTTTAATCATTCCTCAAGATATTTCAGGGCTTTTCTCATGGGACCCTTATCTGCCGGGATTCCAGAGCTAAACTGTAGAAAAACTGCTATTTCAGAAAGGGTTGAGGTAGTTCATGCTTAAATTAAATTGTAGAACCCTCACAGCAATAAAATACAGTTACAAGAAAAAAAAAATCACTTTACATAAAAGCCTTTGTCTTTAACCACTTTCAGTAGAAGATTAGAGGTTTAATCATAGTAAGTTGAGGCAGGAACAAACCCCACTTCCATTGGAGTTAAAATGGCTTCAAAGGGACCAAACTTTTGCTATGAGCATCGGACCAACACATCTTAATAAAGCTCATTACCTCAACACCTCCATGATCTATAGACATTACTCCCAATAAGTAGAATTTATTAATCTGGATCCAGTGGCTCAGTAAGTATGTCTGCATTGCTTTTGAATCAGAATTGAATTATGTTCTCAGAAAACAGTCCCACAAAAGACAGTATTTGCAAAAGCTTAATTAAAAATATCCATGATCTACCTTGTATTTGAGCGCAGGTACATAAAATGAGCAAAAGCACCTCCTTTTCTCTACTTAGCAACTCCTGGGAAGCAGCACCTTTGCTAAGTAAACTGTGTCTATGCTAATCAGCTCATCAACTCCAGATCATTTCCCAGTCACAGAAACACAATTACATGTGCTAATAAATTGCAAATACATACTAATAAATGTCCTTGGCATACTACTTCTTTGCCAGCTATTTCCCAAAGAGTTTTCCGCACAGTTCAAGAGGCAGAGCTTTCCCAGAGCCATTCCCAGATGGCATCATGGAGGTGTTAATCTACAGGGATGAAGGCTTTCCCTCTTCCCTTGGCCACCAGATACAGGGCTTCATTTGCTCATACAGATGTGGGCTTTGAGGCCACTCAAAGCAGAAGGTTGCCATGGCAGGTGGTGGCCACCCAAAGCAGAAGGTTGCCATGGCAGGTGGTGGCCACCCAAAGCAGAAGGTTGCCATGGCAGGTGGTTGACACCCAAAGCAGAAGGTTGCCATGGCAGGTGGTGGCCACCCAAAGCAGAAGGTTGCCATGGCACATGGTTGCCACCCAAAGCAGAAGGTTGCCATGGCACATGGTTGCCACCCAAAGCAGAAGGTTGCCATGGCAGGTGGTGGCCACCCAAAGCAGAAGGTTGCCATGGCAGGTGGTGGCCACCCAAAGCAGAAGGTTGCCATGGCACATGGTTGCCACCCAAAGCAGAAGGTTGCCATGGCAGGTGGTGGCCACCCAAAGCAGAAGGTTGTCGTGGCAGGTGGTGGCCACCCAAAGCAGAAGGTTGCCATGGCAGGTGGTTGCACTGAGCCAGCCCAGTCACTCTGACCATTGCACAGTGCCAGCTCTCCTGGAGGACTTTTCTTTCTTCCTCTGAGCACAAGGTTCTTCAGAATCCCAGGCCCAAGCTCTTGGCTGGGGTCCCTGGGTTCCCCAGGATATCCATTCCCAAGGACTCAAACCACAGGAACTTCCATGGAAGGTTTCATGAGAGTAGCCTGGAACCAGGCCATTGTGCTTACAGTGGGGCCCACAGCCATACAGATGCACCATACTCTTCCTCACTAAGGTTCACTGTTACCCTGTCCCTTTTACCTCTACTACACAATTCCAGAGTTTTCACTTAATTCAGTATGACTACCAGATGGCAAACTCAGCCACACCTGGTTTTCTATAAATGAAGACATGCAGTAAAAGAGCCCTGTAGCACAAATTATAATGTTCAGAGTATTGTAATTTTACATAAAGCAAGGGGAATATCTCTACTTATAGCTAGATGATATAAGATGTTTCATCATTATTCATGTCTTTTAAAAATATTATTACTACAGGTGTTTCTTATGGGTCAATGGTTAGTATGCCACAAGCTGAGAGTTCTGTAAGCAGTTTCAAATAAAAGTCCTTTCTCCTGTGATACAGGTGACTAGTTAATCAGTTAAAGTCAGCACATCCAGAATATTTACTAAGCTTAATGAACAGTGATTTTCAGGAAGTATATTTTAATCGCTAGATTGCTCCAAATTTAATTTATGACAAAGCTGGTAAATATAATTACACAAACAACTATGAGGTGAATTAATACATAACATTCACAAATGGTATTTGGATTTGAACATCAAAATATATTTCAAACACACAGGGAAATTACCTAAACAAGTAAAACACTGTATTTTTGCAGCCTCATTTTTATTTCAATCTCTCTCATCTCTCCCTAAAGCCTTCTATAATTAGAAAATGCACTTTGTGACTAGAACACTGTAAATCACAGATCTGATATGGTAAAAACAGCTCTTCCAAATGCCTCTGTTATTCTTTAGATCATATGCACTATCATTTTATTTTCTGGATGTGTCCAAAACAAAAAACAATTTAAAAATATTTTTCAAAATACCAAATTAAGAAATAGAACATGACTGCAGGTGTACATACAAATACACATAGATTCATACTCATGCAAAACTCTTGAAAGCTATTTAAATACCTAAGCTGGCACAAATGAGTGAATAGGTAGGTCCTAAAAGTATAAGGTCTTAGGGCACTGAAGATGAAGAGTATTTTCAGCTGCAGGGGAAGTCAGTGGAGGAGGGAACTTACACATTTCAGAGGAGAATGTGAACACTTTGAAGACTACTGCAGTCAGAGAACATGAAGATTCACATCAGTTTTTTGTGCATAGAATTGCTTCAAATATTAGAAAGGAATAGAGAAAACTGAAATTGTTTTAAGATGTTTTGGGAGAGTTTTTAGGACCCTGAAAAATGCTCAGATTTTCTTTTTAATAGTAGGTTGTAAATAACACATGGCAAATACCATGATGAATGTGCGCAGTTGCCCTGCATGATTTTTGGTCATGAAACACTTAAGAGCACACCTCATCTAAACATCACTAGAGAGTCAGTTGAAATTTAGGTGGATGTGGGGTTGCCTGAGGCAGAGGTGACCCACCAGCCTCCTCAGAGTGCCTGGTCTCCAAGGGGATGCAGCCACAATCTGAACCACGTGAGACCTTCTGCCTCTCAGGGGAGTTACTTTTTTGGGTACATCATGGTTAAACAGATTCCAAGGCCAAAGTGTACTGTGTTGAAGCACGGGCCAAGTAAAGACATTACATTATTTGCATGATCAAGGTAGACAATATAGATTTTATTACATAAAGATTAAGGTAGAGATCCTCTAGCTTTTCCCAGTGTGTGAACAATCCTCTACAATTTACTGAAGTTAGGATCTTCATTCTTCTCAAAATCTTCCTTATTTTAACAACTCAGAGTTTAAAGAAGAGATTGACAGTAACCTAGGATGAGGAGTCCACTCTGTTTTCTGCATGGATATATGCACATAAACATTCACAGTTCAGATAACACCTGGGTAACAGATCTAAATGACCTTATTTTTACAGCTTGAATTAGTTCAGAGACCAATTTAATTTAACTTTATGTATTCCTCCCACAAACATTCTTACTTTGAATTCAGTATTCCTCTTTTCAGTTTTGTTTAACCACTAAATAAAAATCACCAAAAAAACAAATGAATAGAGTATTATTCATCCAAAAGACATTTTCCATACAAAGAGAATTTAATTAAATTAGATCCTAATCCAGTTAATTAATGTGCAAACTATGCTCAGACAGCCCTAAAAAGTATTTGTTCCATAGTCTGGGCATCCATTTAAAAGCATATCATAAATCATTTCATTTTGCTTGTCTTCTAGCAGTAATAATTACAAAACCAGAGCACATTTTTCTAGCTGCTATTAATACTCTCCAGGAAAAGTAAGAATGATTATCCCCATTTTACAGGTGGGGAAACCTATTTCCCATTTCATTAATGATCCCCTCTCCCTTTGCACTTCATTAAGTCATTCACAGAAGTATAAAAAGGGAATCTGAAATAGTGTCATGATAGTATTTGTGGCATGTGCAGTTTTTCATGATTTTGCCCTGGACTGACTGGCTTCAGTGAAGTGTTGCATCAGCTTTGGGAACTAAAATACTGAAGTTTATTAATGATATACACATTTACATGTGAATAAATACTACTCCTGTAGAAACCATAAGGAGAAGTCCTTACTAACTGAAGACTCATGAATGACAAGCAATGGAATGTCAGCTACTTAATTCATAAGATTTTGGAAAGCAAATGAAAAAGAAAAGCAACTTATTTTATTCCCCAGAATGTTTTGCATTTTAAAAACTACCTCTCAAAACATTCCCAACTCTTAACTTAGTGCCTAAGGTAACAGATCAGATAGAGAAAGTGAAGTGCTTAGTTGACTGCCATCTTAGTCAAGGTAAAAGGTCTCTCCTGGATTCAGCACATATGCAGATACACATCAATTCCAGGAAACATTATCTTTAAATGATGTCTGAATCACAAGATAAATTCAGCAATTGAACTTTCTGGTTATTTTAGCTCTTTTAAGCGACTGAATTGCTACCATAGCTGTTGTAACCACAGCTAGTTTCTGTTATTTCTTTGAGTGACAGCTGTAAAAATGTCACAGTGACCTTGAAAACAGGACTAATGTGGTAACACTGTGGAAGATAAAAGGTGCTGAAACACAGAGGCTGTTTTGGATGGCTCCATGGCAGACACATTTGTGCCTCTATACTGCTTTTTACAACTGGTGTGGGTGTGGTGGGGGCTGGGGTGTGGGTGTGATATTAGATTTTATTTCAAGCCCCTCTTATTTGACACCCATGAAGATGCATCTGAAGAGCCAAGAGATGTACAGAAAAGGGGGGGTGGGATTTCATTTTCAGGGGAGTGTGCTAAGGAGTACACCCCAGCCTGCAGGGAAGGAGAGCAGCACCTCGACATTACAACCCTGCCAAACTGCCTTTGGCTCTGCCCACCATCCACTCTGCCCTCACATCTGGAATTCTCAAAATCTGTTCTTCAGACCTCTCCAGACCTCTCCAGAAATCCCCTCATTTATACTAGAGGTGTTTAAAATAAGATTGAGGGGGAAAAGGTAGTTATAATACTCTGTTTAGAATTACATTCTGTATCATCATTCCCAGTTTTAGGCATGCTGCGTCGTGACTAGAAGATAAACTATTTGGGGTACAGACTGTGTTTATGGTTTTTTTTATGCAGTATTTTGCATGCCTAGGAGACTTTATGCAAAACCCATGAAAGGTTTCTTTTGACATAGACCACTGATTGATACAGTGATAGGATAGCTTCTTATGAAATAAACATCTACTTTTTGGAGTTCTTTTAATTTCACAAAATCCTACTTTTGAGAAGTCACATTTCATTCTTATTCTAAACAGGGAGACATTCAACAAAAATACAAAATTTTCTTTTAAAATGTTTTAGTGCCACAATATTTAATTATATGGGGGGGTTTGGGCATTTTTTCCCATTCTAAATGTTCTGAAATAGTATAAAAGGTTATGACAACTCTTTGCATTCTTATAGATTTCTCAATTCCTATCAGAAAGGATTATCCTATAGCAAACCTTAAAAAAGCTCAGTAGTGAGGACAGTAAGACTAATTGATTTCGCCTTAGGTCATGTACTGACAACAAACTGCTCTCAGAAAACAGAACATCTTCCATAAAGTCACAATGTAACGCAAAGAATAAAATGGCAACAGGAATGAATATATCTGCCTGTGTTTTTAGTTTCTTGCTGCTATTTCTACAATTATGTGGTGCAGATACAGTTCCAAAAGTATCAATTGGTAAGCATCATTAGTAAAATGCAGCATAGTTTGTAAAAATCTCAGACAAATACTGACAGTTTAAATCCACCTGTTACAGCATGAATTACCTTTCCAGAGCACTTATCAGAATACATTTATAATCCATTCTCATTGTAAGATTATCATTTGCTGTTTGATTCTATGTATTTGAGCTGTAGTTTAATCATCTCTTAAGAATTAGAATGATAAATGTTTTACAGAAAAGAAATCATCTATTGGGCAGCATTTTATTACTCTGCCACTTCACTCAAGATTTTAATGCTTCTCTAAGCAGCACAAGAAATATTTCTGCACATTTCCAGGGCCTCATAAATGGAAGTAAGAGAGGCTGTTTGTACCTGCCATCTGTTCTGCAAGTCGAAATCCTCTTAGTGTAGTGGACTGAGATACCACCTTCTCCCTTAACCCATGAGGATTTCACTGTGCCCAATTAGTCTGTCTGGAATTACTCAGAAGAAATGTGACCTTAGCTGCATTGCTAAGGTCAGTCCTGCTTCACTGTCACCTCCCCAGGCAAGAAAATGTCTGAGTTACAGAAAAACTATTTTTTTTCCATGTGAGAGAAGTGGGAAAATTCAGAAAAAAAAAAAAAAAAAAAAAAAAAAAAGAGAGAGAGAGAGAAAAATTCAGACTGGGAGTAAAAGGAGCAAGGGTTAGGTATGGGAGGACCAGTGAGCATAAATATGGATTGTGACAGAAAAAAATAAAAGGAAGAAAAATTTAAAAAATAAAAGGAGAAAAATTAGATTTAAAAAAGGAAAATATAATGCAGCAAATATAATAGTTGGAAAATTACACTAAAAAACAAGTTAAGAAAGAAGGGAAGAAGGGAAGATATCTTTTCTGTCATTTTCCATGTTCTGTACTCTCTCTTTAATTCTATTAATCAAACATTTAGCCAGACTTCTAGTTGCTGGAAAGAAATTCCTGTCCATTCTCAGCTAATTCAGATTTTTAATTTTTTTACATTTAGTTAGGAAGCTGCAAAAAGAATAGGATATCACTAATCATACTAGAAAATTCTGCTTTGAAAACATTTCCTTCGAATCATAAACATTTTTTGCAAAATACATAGAAAATGTTGAACAATATTCATTTCTAGCTAGGAAGGAAATGCAAATAACTTATTTTGTATTTAAATTAGGTCTTAATTTTAGTATATAGTACTTATGATTAGTATTCAGTACTTAAACCCTGCACTTATTGATTCAGGAAATTATTTTCAAAGCAACTCAGGTCTCTGAGGATTTGCATTTGGACATCACCCTCTTCCCATTTCATTCTTCTTCACCTCTCACCCACTCTGTCTGCAACTCAGAGGTACAACACAATTAGGCATTTGCCTGTCTTCCACAGTTTTCCACAAGACAGCACAAAAATGGTTACATCCTTTTTTGTACTGATGAGAGCTGAGATTAAGAGATCCAAAAAATATCCTGTTGATTGTTTGGGGTTTTCTTAGTTTGGGTGTCCACATCTCCTTCTAAGGCACTTGATCTCATATCAGCTGCAAACATTCAGTGGCACAAGATGTAAGAAGCCCTTAGGGACTATTTATAAACTTACTTATTAACTCTGGGATGATTTAAAGCCTCATTTTAACCAAGGTAGACTAGTTCCAGTTAGTTATTTATACATATAAATTCTAATCATGTTTGAATTGTACTGAGAAAAATGTCTTATTAAATTTCTGATAATTAGTTCCATGAGCTAATTTTATGCCATACAAATAGCTATTTTCTATCAGGCTTATTTTTATAGTCTTTTTTATTGTCCCTGAATGTTCCTTTTTTGTTCTATTACAATGCTATGCTCTGCATAGCAATACTAATCCATACTGTTATATAAATATAATTTGTGGCCTCTAATTGAGATATTTATGTCACTATGGGCAGATTCATAAATTAATGCTTCATCATCCTTATAGTATTTTCTGTTAGCTTCTGGAAGTGTTATGTGTGGAAGTACTTTTATCTCTACAAAAGCAGAACCAAGTTTATGTCCTCAGCATGTGAATCCATGTCAGGAAGCTGAACAAATTTGCAACCATTCTCTGGCAGTGCAGACTTGTAGACCAAAACAATTTGTGCTTGTATTTCTAAACAGAGGTCCCACAAAAGCTGGTTTTTAGAAATGGTCCTCTGCCTGTACTTGCTCCCAAGCCAAACCTCAGAGCTGTTTAGAAAGCTGCCAGTTAGCCCAAAACAAAAGCACAACAGGGAAGACTTGAACACTGCCATGAGTTAAATTATAATTTTTTTGGCCCTGGCCTGTCCAAATTTTGCTAATACAGGATTAGGTTAAGAGAATGGGTTCTGGTCTTTACCTAGACAGAAGGACAGGATTTTATCCAAGACTACCAATGCAAGAAAGGTAAAATGAGAGAACATAGGGTTAAAAGGAATCTGTTGCTGTTGTTAAGGTCTGGCTTTCTCTAAAGATGAGAGGCAGGAGCCCTGCAAGAAACAGCAAAGTTCAGCTGGATGTAATTGCTAAAATGGGTGCAAGCAACAGAATTGGCTGGGAAACAAGGAGAAAGGGAGGGTGTTATTCCTTTATCCCTGGTTTAAAAGCCTCCCAGTATAGGAAGGCTGAGTGGTTGAAGCAAGAACAGCTACTTCCTTCAGAAGAGCTTTAAGTGCTTTGGCTGGAGTCACATCAAGTTCCTTGCTTTTGCTGAGTTAACAGAGCAGAGCTGAGTTACTCCATTCCTCTCTTTTGCTGGAAAGATAAATTTTTCAATTATAAACATCAAAAGCTCTATTATTTAGTGAGCTGGCTAGCAGGAAGCAAGGCCAGCCTATACCACAAATTTTTTAAAACATAATAATTACAGACTGCCTTGGTTTTATTCAGATCTTGGCTAAAAGTAAATTCAAGTTAAAGGTACCCCTCTTCTGTTTTCCTAAAAGCAAAATCTAGCTTATGTGAATCAGTAGTTAGACTGAAATCTGGGCCTAAGACCCTAGTAACTGGGCTATTGAAGTTGTGTCAATGCATAGATATTCTTTAAATCATATACATTCTAATTATTTGCTGCCTCAGAAGCAAAATTCTGAATCTATTTTCATATGTTATATGGAAAAGACAGGTAATACTCTGTATAAAACTAAATCTCCTTTTATTCCTTTATCATAAAGGTCAAACATTACTCTCATAGATTAAATGCCAACCTTATAACTGACAGAAATGTTGGTCTGAACCTAACAAACACAAAAAAGGGAAAATAATGTCAGTAAGACCTGGAGCAGGAGTTAATTAGGTTAATTTGGAAAGAACACTGAGAACCCTGCTACCAAGCTCTCAGTGATCAGCCATGTTGTGATCACAGGACATTCTAGGGAGAAAGGTAATCTCAAAGCCATTTGGTCAATGGAAAGTCATCTGCTAATTACAGTCATTTATGGATCACAACTTTAAGTACGACTCGAGAGGTTGATCCAAGTATGGACTGTTTCTATCTCATTTGAAAACGTCCCAAATCTCGTTCAATGTGGTGCATTGAAAACATGGAATCCAGACCAAGATCAACTGCACAGGGCCAGATTAATCATAGCTCCAATGAAAACAAAATAGATCTTTCTATTTTGTACAGGAACAGTGAGTAGTAGGATAGCTATGGACTTCATCTAAAAGATAAGGGTGATTAAAAGTTTCAGTATAAGGGTAAGCCATATTCATTCCTATTCTGCTAGTTTTATTCTGAATCTAGCGCACAAAAGAAATAGGGAAAGTAGCTTAGCTAAAGCATATGGATAATTTCAGTAAACCAATCAATAACACAAAAAAAACCACTTTTGCTCTAGAGATGTGTGGGCACTACATAGTCACACAAAGTCACAAAGAATGAATATATATTCCAATTACTTTTTCTTTACATTCGAGGTGTATTTCATTTGGGCTTTCAAAACTAATAAAGCAGCATACCCTGTGCTGCACAAGTGGGACTTGGCAATATGCTATATTGCCATCTGGTTTTGTTTATCACGTATTTTAACTATTAAACATTTATTGAAGACCTTATTGGTTAAGCCATTCCTCAATAATTGCAGTTATTATTTATTAATCGTAATACATCTACATAATTAGTTAGGGACTCCTTCTGGTATTCTTACTCACACTGAGTAATAATTTACTCCATGATCTACCCCAATAAAACAAACCACAAATCTGGCTAACACTCATCACAAATTTGGGAAGCAGGGCTGATTTTCCTGTGGCATTTTCACAGAGTGTATTAAGTTTAATGGACACACACATGCACATGTGCATGTGTGTGTTCCAGTTATCCAGAGTTGTGGGGTATTCTGCTTAATAATTTCAGTTTAGAGGTGCCAGTTTTTCTGAGATTATAAATTTGCAGGAAAGGCATGTCAAGATCTATCACTGCTAGGGATTTGACCTGTGTTATTAACTCACATTCTAAAAGACAGATGATGTTTTGTTTCTTAAGACACTTTATCGGATACCTTGTTCAATACCAGCCTCTATCTTTGTTTATTTTGTAATAACCAAAGTCTAAGATTCTTTTTCAGAGAGAAAGGTACAAATTTGTATAATCTGAAGATCTGAGCATTGTATGACTGACTATATTTAATGATCCTAAACTGAAGAGAAAAGCCTGCCGTTCAGATACATCTTACTTTCAAGGAAGCTGTTTTTAAGCCTCTCAATAAAGAAATCCAGTATGTCACCAAAAACTGTATCAAGCAGCTTGACTTTATGTGATCAGAAGCTGAGTAATCTTCGCAGGTGGCTTCATCCAGTATACATGAGCCAACGAAAGTAAAGGTAATAATGTATGTGTTCAGAAGGAAAAGAGTTTGACATTGCACAAGTAATCAAGGCAGAAATTATTCTGAGGAAAAAAAACCAATATGCCACACAAATCAGAGCTCTTGAGAAACAAGACATTGGGTCTCTGCTTGCCATTTTTGAATCAGGAAGACATGTCACAGTCCTTCCTAATGAGGCTGATCCAGACAAGAGATTAAATAACTCATTTTGTTACCTCAGGCTGGGAAAACTGTAAAGGCCACAGCACTTCAACATGTTTACAGCATTTTGGGTTTGTGTTGTCATAAAAATATGAGAACCTGTGGAATTAGAAAAAAGGCAAAAGTTTCTTTTCTACTTTCAGTTCTCGATGACAATGATGTAAAAGGTCTTTTTTCATAACAGACTGATTTTGTTGGGTTTAACATTGGCTCTGCAATTCCAATATCAACAGAACCTAAAAATTCCACCAAGAAAATATTTTAAAGGGATTAATAAATATGCATTTGATCTAGATTTATTTGATTTGTACACATCATTAATATCTATGTGGCCAGAGAATCAGGAAGAGGCGTAAACACAAAATGGAGCCTGGAGGAGGTTTTCAGTATTCTCCAGGAAGAGCAGTAGATGGAGTTTTGTCTATATTTAGAATTGTGACCCTTGACCAAGGTTTCTTAGGTGGAAATTAATTTAGCAGAAGCATGCTGGAATTAGAACAAGTAGATGAGAATAATAGCTTGCCCTTAAGAATGTCTTTTTGTTTCCAGAGGTAAAATTAGTTTTCCTTTCTTTTTTTTTTATTTCACATCATCATCATTATTCAAAAGCATTGTGTGTGCTGTACTAACGCTACAAGCTAGACTTTCCTTTTGTGATTAACACAGATGGCAAAAGGAAAAATAAACAGAATTCTCAAGGGCTGTAAGCACACTAAGTATATTTTAATTCATTTTCACCAGACAAGGAAAGCTTTATCACAAGAACAAGGAATTTTCCCTCAACAGAGCAGATACTTCAGTACACAAGCAAGATATTTTGTGGCAGGAAATCAAAAAGTATTGCATAAAATTACTACAGCACAACAGAATTAAAACTATCTCTGACTCCCAGTCAACTCTGATTCAACTTCTGTAACGAGTTTCTTTAGCAAGTTTGTTCTTCTCAGTAAGACATCTAATCATGTAAATATTGTAGAGAAGACTTTTGGAATGAAAAATTCTATGGGAATTTTATGAACAACTTCATCATCTTTTTCAAGCTCTAAATAAGTTTTCTACTCTTTGAGCCTTTTATTTTAGCATCTTCTAGCTATAACAAAGAAACAGTCAGTGTTCAAAAGGATGGCAAATACTGAATTCAACTTTGAAATTCCATTGTAGCCCCTAAAATGGTATCTCATAATTTAAAGACTACATGCAAGTTTAGTAGCTGTTGAACATCTCTATGGGCAAGATTTATGCAGTCCCATCTTCCCATCTCACATCCTTGGCCAATGCACTATAACCTTCCATCAAGCACGCTGGCCAGCATTATAGGTAATTCAGTTGGATGTTACTGAATCATATTTTATTTAGTTGAAAAGGGCACAAGAATTGAACTGTTCAATTCTCGTTCCAGGGATTTTTAGTAGGCCACAAAGGATGAAGCTGGTTCTTTAGTGTTTAATGCTCAGTGTTTCAGCTTTGCAGCACATGAAAGAAGAGTGTCCCACTGCTAAGCTGGATTAGATGTCCCTGGTCTTGCATCCTGATCATCTGTAGGTTCACAACACAATTTGGGGCAAGACCCTTTGAAATAGAGTCATCTTGTTTAACTTCAGATGCTTAAAAGTGTCCAGTCTATATCTGATATCAAGATTCTTTTCCAACAGTGCAAAAATGGTGCGCATCTCCAGAGATTTAGAGATTTATTTTGTTCTGATGCCTGCACTGATACCAACTGGCTGCAAATGAAGGTGGAAGTTTAGGATTTTTCTGAGCTTTGAATAGCTTGTGTCAGGTAAAATAGATTTATCTAAGCTCAGCGATCAAGCCACCAGACAAGGTGGGCACTCCTGGTGGCCCTCCAGCAGCACAGAGTGGATGAGCTGTCAGAGAGCAGAGTGTGGCAGTGACCTCAGTGTGGACTGGCACCTGAGAGAGAATTCTTCCCTGGCAGCTTCACAGCCCAGGCTGCTTGCCCCACTACCTGTGCCCACCATGTCTGGTTCTTGAAGGCAGTGTGCACAGGCACTCTGTCAGCAACAGCAGTGCAGAAGGTACTTTAGTGAGCATTAAAGACACTTAGGAACCTAGGTCTTTGTGCTTTATCTCTCCACCTCACAAAAGGAGAGTAGGACTCCCCTTCTTTAATGCATGTTCTGAATACAAAATGTAAAAAAAAATTTACATTTTGAAATGCAGTCATTACAGTAATAACATGATGGTAATAAAGCTCAAAAAAAATCCTCCATTTCAATTTTATTACATTTTATATAGAGAGACACTTTGAGAAAACAAGGTTTTTTTCCCATTCCTACGCGTGTTTGTTAAAAATCAAATAAAATCTGTTGAAAATATAAATCACAAAAGGATAATTTACTCTGATAAGACATTTATTTCACATATATATGTGAATTTGCTACAAATAATTGATTTAATCATATTTTTCTACTGAAGTTTTTTTAACAGTATTTAGACCACTAGAAATGTCATGACCATTGAATTTCTACAGAAGGAAAAAGAGGATTACTGCAGAAAGCTTTATTTTTGTAGCTAAAATTCTTAACTATGGGATTTTTTGTATTCTGTTACATGAAAAATTGTTGAAACCATGTGTTTAAAGACAATTGTAATGCATATACACCAGAGGGCAGAGCAAAGGCCACTTAACTTGGACATTTCTGGGCTTTGAGTGCACAATGCAGCAATAGTACAGTTCAATGGGAAACAGAATATTTTTTGCATTTAATAGAGTATCTATAATTCAAGTCAGCAGTAGCTTCTTCCTAATTGCCTTGTTGCCAGTTGTCATCAGACGTTAAGCTAAAGACAGAATGATGTGTAACAGAAATGTGCTGCTGCAATAAGGAGCAACATGAATTGCCCTTTGCCATAACTCAGCAAGTCAGAGCCAAGCATGAAGTACTTGTCTGTGCCACACTATCCAGGCCTGTCTCAGCTGCAGGAACTTTCCAAAACAATGTCGTTTGTTTATTTATTCATTTGGGTTTGGGGTTTTTATTTTTTGGTTTTTTTTTTTAATTATTTTGTTTTGTTCTGTTTCAGATGAAGGAGAAGGAGAAAAGTTCAGGCTATTCCTGAAGTGTCATTTCCTCGCTTGCTTCCAACTCAGAGTGGTGCTTAGTACTTGAAGTGGCAGCCAGAGCATCCCAGATCAATAACCAAATGTGTTTGCAGATGTAAAGTCTACAATCTTAAAATCCACATTTCTAAAGAGGCTTAGGATAGCCTCATGTTCAAATCAATTGACTCTCTGGCAATTATTTTTTAAATTATGACCTTGTTTAGAGGAAAATATAAGTCAATTTATCGTTCTGCTGTTGAATATTTGTATTCCTGGAAAATTAATGTGAGTTATTCAGGAAAGTAAATAGGAATCTGATTCAGAAGGACCAGCAGAAAACAAAGGAATGATTCCTGAATGTATTATTAAAAATTTCATCTAAAGGGTTTGCCTATAAAATTTAAAATAAAATTTAGCAGTAGAACAAATCTCTGTTTCAGAAACAGCTGCCTTATGACTGAGGGAATAAGAGAGGAGCTGCATTTTAGAAGAGAATCTGAGCTGTAATCTGAAAGTCCCAGTTGTATCCTCTCCTTACAATTGACTAATGCAAAATCTTACATCTGAATGCACTTTATTTTAGGTTGAGCAGTTTAGTGCTCTTGGCTCTTCATAAATATCAGCACATGCTCTTCTGTTCCCTTGGATAATGCAAAATTGAATCTGAGCAATTAAAGGTGTTTTCTAGAGCAGTAATAACTTCATTTTAATACCATTGTGTCTTCTGTTACCTTAGTTGTTTCTAACCTTTTACTAATTCAAACTGAATGGTCTTGACATGACATTTCCCCTGATATATACCTGTTTCTTAGAGGCACCTGGTCAATTATTTAATTGACATAAGTGGTATTCTTGCTTAATAGGAAAGAACATCTCTACTGTTACTGTCATGTTACATCAATTAACTTGCGCGAGAATTGGGACTGATTTCCTCAGTTCTCCAAATGTTTATCCATGTTTCATTCTGCTTTTGAAAAGCATAATAAGTTCTGTAAGAAACACTAAAAAAATAAGAGTTTGCAATCTTTTGTATATGTGGGCACATGTGTATGTACAGAAACTTAGTCAAAATTTGAAACTCTGGGTGAAGCCCATTAAAATCAGTGCTGGTTTATGCATTTTTTAAATTTCTTTGCAATCAATCCTATGTAATTTGTTCTGTTACAAAAGTGTGGGGTCCATAGAAAGAGTGATCTTTTGTTTCTGTGTAGATATGTTGCTGGTATTTTTTATCTCAAGATGTAAAATGTTTACATCAGAATCTCCCAAACTGTAAACTTTCATTCTGCTGTTCAGACTTTGTAAAAAATACTGTTGGCTCTCCACTGAGAGTGTAAGATAAATTTGAATAAGGTCTCCATAGGGCATCATTTAGAACACCAAGGATGTCTGACTCTACAAACAGCTGGTTGATTTAACAAAAGGGCACAGGAGATCAGGATGACAAATTATTTGGACTAAGTGAAAAGCCATCCTTTAAATTTTTTTCAAAAATTAGAATGGCTTGGATTGGAAGGGACCTTAAAGATTACCTAGTTCCAGCCCCTCCACCATGAGCACAGGTACCTTCCACTAGAGCGTGTCACTCAAACCTTGAGCAGTTCCAGCATGGGGCATCCACAGCTTCTCTGGGCAACTTGTGCCTGTGCCTCACCGGTCTCACAGGAAAGAATTTCTGCCTAATATCTAACCTGAATCTACCCTCTTTTAGTTTAAAAATATCCCCCTTGTTGTCCCAACATCTGCCCATGGAAAAGGTTGCTCTTTCTCTTTAATAAACCCCCTTTTTGTTCTGAAAGATGGCAATGAAGTCTCCATGGAACATTTTCTTCTCCAGACTGAACAGCCCAGCTCTCTCAGCCAGTCTCCATAGAAAAAAGAGATCAGAGGCTGCAGTCTTCTGATCATCTTTGTGGCTTTTTATATTAAAATGAAGGTATGAGAACCTTATCTTTTCAGTCCCTTTACTTTAAAGTAAAGAGTAATCTATAAATGTACAGCACTCTTACAGATTTCACCTTTCAAAACTCTACAACTTTTACAGGTTTCAGAAAAAAGGTCAGGATTACATTGGAGCCCAAAATCTCCACCACCACTGAGTATACAATTAAAAATTGAAACTATGAACATTTTCTATAAGAATTTTTCTTTCCATGCAATTTCACTGTACAAAAATACAGCATCAGAAGGCAGAAGGAAAACTCAGTCCCAAAATCTGTCATTCTGTTCCGATAAATTTTGCCTGACAGTTTGGTATGGATATATGAGAGATGTTGCAATTCCATATGTTTATATTCAGAAATGGATCTTAAAGCAGAAAAATGTTTTTTTCATTAAAACAAAGTAACATTACCTTTTGACCCTGTGTGCTTTGCTTCCCAGTAAAGGAAAACAATGCTTCAAGTTAGGTTCAGCATAAAATATCATATATTCAGTTTCTCTCCCTGCAAATTTCAGGATATATTTTTTTTAGAGTTCTGCTCCACTTTGTATATGTCTGTGTTTTTGGACTTGTGTTTTTTATCTAAACACAACCATTGTACACATAATTTTCTTACATCCTATATGGATGAAGAAAAACTGGTCTCAAATAAATCACTAGTGAAAAGTGGTGTCGTATGAAATTCAATAGAAGGAGAACTTCTTTTCCTTAACTTGCAGGCCAGAAGTAGAAGCAAGAAAAAGGGGGGGAAAAACCCCAAATCAACTACCAAGTGAATAGCACTCACAGAGATGAGAATAAATGAAAACAAAATAGCCTAAGCTGCATTTTATCAATACATCTCTGCACATGGAAAGTGACACAGCTATTTATAGCAAGCAGTCCTTTTCTGTTTTCCACCAGGTTTTATGACCAATAATTATATTTCATAGTCAGAAGTGTTGAACTGTCACAAAGCATGAGTCCAGACCTCAGAAACAAAGCACACTGCTAGTTTACATTTTGGCTAGGCAGAGGAGGTTTTTAAGCCTTTTCAAAAATTGCAGGATAAGAGTCAACCCCTCCTTTCTAGAATTTCATACTATTCCACCCCTACCAGCTTTCTGCCATTACATTAGATTTTCCTGGACTACTGACATCCAGGGAGAACCTAGAAAATCTGAGAGGCAGCACCATAACCCTTGTGTGCCCAGTCCTCTCCATCTGCAACCAGTTCTCCAGTCATCTAAAGAACACAATTAAAACAGAGATTGATGGGCAGGGCAGAAGAAGGATCTACTTCAAGCTTTCATGTATATTTTTAAATTCACATCAGGCCTGCTGGCCACCATCGTCCTCTTTCTGCAGCACTGCTGCGCAGTTCTACTTTGCAGGGAAGGAATATCAAACGCAGAAAGACTCAAACAGCAATTTCTGCAGCAATCTCTCCCTAATATCCCATCAGTAAGAAAAAGAGAAAGCCTATGGAAGGCTAAGTGAGCCTGTTTCAATCCATTACAACCCTCTAAAATGGCAACTCACAGGCAGCCACTGTAGTCAGTGGTCCTCAGAGAGTAACAGAGGCAAAAGAAAAGGCACCCAAGTGAATGTTTAATTCTTCCTCCAGCTTTTCTGATGTCCAAATGAATGATAAAGAGTCTGGAACCTCAGATGTGTTCAACTTAGGGACAGATGAAATCATTTTCCCACTGAAAAAATAATCAAATGAAATTGTAAACACTCATGCAGCAAAGAATCACTGCTGTTTATTCAGAGGCTTGTGGAATAACATCAATATCTCGCTCAGATTTAAGGACCCCCTGCATGCCTCCCTCAGAAACATTAGCAAGAGAAAAAAAGACAATGACTTTTAGAGACAAGAGCCACAGTATTCTTGGCAATTACAGTAAAATTACTGTAAAATTACAATAAAAGTGGGCAAATTTATTTTGAGTGCACAATGTAATTGTATGATTGCATTGATGCTAAATGACATTATTTTTGCCTTTAATGTATAATCATTTTATATTTAGGTTGTGGGTAGAGAGAAAATGCAACCTTTTTGTAATTTATTAAATACATTTATTGAAAAAGCCCAGCCCAGATTTTGGCAGCCTTCTTAAAGGTCAGTACAATTATTTTGAAAACAATCACAATATTTACTGTTAGCACCACTAAACTGAGAACCAGATTGGTCCTCCCACTGCTCAGTATCTCAGACCATGCCTTCTCAAAGAAAAAGAGATGATCTTTGCATGTGCCTGAAAGGCTGTTGGTTGGGGGAGCCAAGGCTGAATGATGCCTTGTTCTACAGCCCTGAGGATTAACACCACCTCCTCTACCCTATCAGGGTGGCAGTGGTTTGAAAGTGGCAATAGCCTGCAGGCTACTGCTATGAACAGCATGTTTCAAATACAGATTTCAAAGCTCCTTACAAAGGATTACCATTATCTGCATTTTACATACAGGAAACAAAAATATTTGGGATGGAGATATTCTCTAAGGATGAGAACAGGAGAAGAAACCTCACCTCCTTAGTTATCATGCATACATTTTCTGTTAGGCTAGCAACTTGAAAGCTGCTGGAAGCCCACTGGAGAAAAAAAAAGTCGTTGAATGATTTTAGTAAACAGGCAGTTTCCATCATATTCCAGTGCTGCAGATAGAAATTGATTGATTGAGTTTAGTGAACTTGCATTAGTTTACATAAATGATTTCAATTGTTATACATACACAAAAAGTGTATAACAGTGTGTTATACATAAAAGTGGATAACATCATTAATGCGATGATTAGTTACAAAATTTACTACTATGTAGTTTCTTTACAAAAAAGAAAAATTCTCCCACAAAATCTACCTGTTCTCAAGAGGAAGTTTTGTTCAAATATATTTTTATAGGTCCTTAAGTCTGAGCAAATATATATTTCTGAAATCAGAAAATCATCTTTATAAGAAGTGTCTGGAGTACACCTTAGCTTTGGAGAGAAGGTGTCCTCTTCAACTTCAGCAACTTCAAGGAAATAAACACCTGTTTAGAAATTAACTTCAGGTCTAACCCAAGGAAGGAAGAAAGCTAACTGTGAAAAAAATTTCCTCTAGGAAAAAATGCTGACAACACAAAACCTTTTTTGTGCAGATGAGGTAATGCTTTAGGTGATCTCATAAGTCCTTTCCACCTCTAGAATCTGCACTTCTGAGAATTTCCAAGGAAACTTGTATGCCAGTACCTCAAATAGGCCACAAGAGCCAAGAGGAAACTGAGTGTTTTCTTAATTTCTCTTTTTTTTTTTCTCTCTCTCTCACTTTTTTTTTTTAATGGAGTAAAAGATCTTTTTCTTCAATTTTTTTTCACCTATTTCATTTTCTCTGTTTATAGAGAACAGCTTTACAGTTTATTTACAGAGCCAAAATGAAGATGCAATGCATATTTTTGCACATCTCTTTAGCATTGAAGCATGTGAACAGTAGTGCTATAGGTTTTACTTCCTTTCCTTTTTCTACTTTACCTGCAAAATAAAAGGGTGTTTGTCACATTACAGTTGCCATAATGGAAAATGACAGCACAGAGGTTGGAATGTCATTGTATTGCCATAGCAATAGACAAACAGTGCTTATTACTAGTAGTTTTAAGGTTTCACTCAAGTATTGGAGGCACTTTTTAGTTCTTTCTTCTTATGCAAACACATTTTAGTGATTTTTGGCTGGCTTCATCCTTGCTGGCTCAATCGGGTGCAAATTGAATGGCAGTTCTGTGGGCCAGGAAGCTCTCCTGCTCCATTGAGAAATAAATCATCTTATGATGACAGATTTCATTTCCACTGCCACCCCTTCCCTCAGTCATGGCACAGAATGGTATCTTTACTTTCAGTCTGAGGAGCATACATTCATCTATCTCCACTCCTGAGCCATTCAGGTTTCTGAAAGCTTAAAGCAGAAATGAACTTACATTCCCTTTACTTACCACATCTGACAGAATTAAAACCAATGCTGTAATTTTTACTCAGTAATACTTGGGCTACATTTTAATTGACACACTGCCCAAATCAAGACAGATGCTTATTTAACACACTGGCATCTTAAATAATTACTTGAACTTCTGAATTGCCTATACTTACATTGATCGCACTTAAATGATTTGCTTAAGTGAAATGTAAATTATCCTATAATTACAATTTTAATTGAGGATTTATCATAAGAATTAGAATAATGTAAGAGCCTTGGGAAAAAAAATGGTCCTCCTGCAAGGCAGTCAAATTAATTAGAAGGCCAAACAGTGCTGTGATTTGACTTAGATTCTGTAGCTAATATTCTATTAATAACAATTTCTCTTTAAGAAATGTTCCTGTTTTGTTTTCACCGAAGCCAATAAGGTTAATTGTTGGGCATTCAATACCTATAAAGTAAGTCCTAGTTTTAAAGGTTCAGTGGAATAAATTAGCAATTAAGTACCACACACCCATTTACTCATTTCCCCCAGCCTTGTGGGGAGAAGAATTAGAAAGAAAAGGAAAACCTTATGGATTAAGATTAGAGCAATTTAATAATTGAAACAAAATATTGTTGTTATTGTTAATAATGATATGCCAATAATACTATAATTAGTAAGACTGTAATTATAAAAAAACTGAGAGAGAGCACGAGACTCTGACAGAAACAAGTGATACACAACACAGTTGCCCACCACTCACTGACCCAGCCCATCCTTGAACAGCAATTAGCCTCTTCCAGCCAATACCCATATACTGGGTGTGATGCTCTGTGGTGTGGAACTTCCCTTTGGCCAGTTTGGAACCTCCTGTCCCGCTACACTCTGTGCCAGCCTTCTGTGCACCTCCTCACTAGTGGAGCAAATGACACTGAAAAATCCTTGACTCAGGGTAAACATTTCTAGGCAACAACCAAAACATCATTGTTTATCAACATTACTCTCATAAATCCAGGAAACCCAGCACTGTACCAGCTACTAAGTAGAAAAGGCAGCCCAGACCAGGGCCAGCTCTTAAGGTAAATTTTCCCTTCATGTATGAAATCCCAAGGAAAGGAACAGTACAGCATCAGTTGTGATAGAAACATCTAATCATAGAGTTGATAGAAGTCTCAGACATTTAGAAAGTGTCTATGACCTCAGACAGAATCAATTATCACACCTGACCAGTTTGTCAAGCCTGCTCTTAAAATATTCTAGTGATAAAGACTCATACTTACTTCCATTCTAGTATTTCAGAGCCTTGGCACGTTTATTCTAATACCTCATCTGAACCTCTCTTGAGATTCATCTTGTTTCTGCCACCATGGGGAGAGAGCACAGAAAACCCCTTCTTTACAGCAGCCCTTACATATGGAAGTTTGTTACCACATCACTCCACAGTCCTCCTTTCAACAGGCTAAGCATCCCCATATTATTATTGACTCTTCCCCCACATATTGCACTTGTATGCCAAGGTTTTAGTAGTGGTGTGTAGGGGGATACAATATAAGAAAATAAAGGTAGTATAGAAAGTAATCTTACCCCTTACGGAGTTACAGCTGAGCCAATTATTAGAGATTGGGAGCAGGCCTGACTTTACTAGGCCACAGCTGTAGCCATTAAGAAGAGTGTGATAAAAGAGTGGATTGGTTGGTTGAGGGGAGCTGGAGTCAATGGCTGCTGTGAGGACAAGGAAGAGGCCGTGTCTAGAGGAGATGCCTGTGAGAAACATCAAGGTGGTACAAAACTCTGGCGATATGGAATCTTTGTACTATAATGATAACAGCGGTGGGCATGGGCAGATAGGGGGCTGGGGAGGCACAGGTGGTGCTGCTGGGCGGCTTCTGTGAGATGCCAGAAGCTGCTCCCTGTCCAACAGTCAGTGCCATCAGCCTCCAAGACAGATCTGTTGCTCACCAAGGCTGAGCCCATCAGCAATGAGGGCAGCACCTCAGGATAATGGGGGGAGGGAAATGACTGCACAGCTGCAGCAAGGAGTGAAAATGTGTGAGAGGAAGGGCCTGCAGGCACCAAGGTCAGTGCAGAAGGACAGAAGGGAGGAGATGGCCCAGGTGCCCAAGCTGGGATTCCCCTGCAGCCCTTAGTGAAGACCATGGTGTAGTAGCAGTACCTCTGCAGCACCTGTGACCTGCAGAAGGCCTGCTCTGATGAGCAGGGGGATATAGCTGAATGATGCTGCACTGGGAAGTACAGGAAACCTACCCTCCCACCATGGGAAGTTGGAACACGATTCTAGCAGAACCTGTGGACCCATGGAGAAAGAAGCCCCTGCTGGAGCAGTTTTGCTGGCCAGGCTTGTGACCCCACAGAAGATCCACACTGATGCAGTAGTAAAGGCCTACAGCCCATAGAAAGAACCTATAAACATTTTCATAAAGATCTGCAGCCTATAGAAAGGTCCCATAGTAGAAAAGTTCAAGGAGGACTGTCTCCTGTGGATGGAAGCCAAAGGGGTTCCAGGGTAAAAAATTAAAGAGGAAGGAGCAGCAGAGACAATGTTTGATGAAGTGACTGCAACCCCTGCTCCCCTGTGCAACTCACGGGGATGAGATAGAGAAATCCAAAGCAAAGTCAACCCCTGGAAGAAGGGAGGGACAAGAGTAAAGTGTTTAAAGATCTGGTTTTATTTCTCATCATCCTACTCTGATTGTATTAGTGAGAAATTCAGCTAATTTTTCCAAGCTGAGTCTGTTCTGCCCATTACAGTAATTGGTCTCCTTGACTGCCCATGAATCTCTCATACTTCTAACTGCTGCCCATCTAAGAAGGGGAGTGACAGAGTAGTTTGGAAGGAACTCAATGTCCAGCCAGGATCAACCTGCCACATCCCTCAACAATACCTTAGAAAGTCTGAATATATTATTATTTCAGAGGTTTTGCCTCTTTCTTGAAAAATATATGCCCCAAACTGGGTGTAATATGGTGGCCTACTAGTTAGTTAAATGAAACCTTTACTAGGATTTTTTTAGTTAATATGAGCCATCACACTTAGAAGATTTTCTCTCTCTTAATCACTAGATTCTTTCTCTCCCTTTATTTGGATTTAATGAGTAAAAAGCTGTCAATATTCCAGTGTGATATCTGGTCAACATGTGAAAATACACCAATGGGTCACCGTGTTCTCAGTGCAAGCTGTGAGCTAATGAGTCTGTGTTAAAACTGAAATTTTTGTGATAAGCCTAGAGATCTTGACCTGCATAAATGGGCAATTAACAAAATTAATTATATTCAACCAGAAGAGAAGTAAGTTTATCAAGATCAAGTAGGTAATTAAAAATCAAGTTCTGGATAGAGCAGAAGTGGTGGATGGATGTACTCACAGATGATGACTAACACCTTAGTAAGTAGTTTTTCATACTACTGAGGCTAAAAGCCTTGGAAGAACCAATTAAAAGTAAATATCCTAAAATTCAGTTAAGTGTCAAACAAAATAAGGCATTATAAATGCTCTCAGTATGAACAAAAGTTCAGTCACAACTGCATGAACCACATTTGAGGCAACGGGGATTGAAACTCCCCACAGGTCCTTGCAATCAACAAAGATTCTGATCCACTTCTCCCCCTTCCCACAATGAAGGCCTTAATTAACACACCAGCTTGTAATTTGATTTTTTTCACTTCCCTGAAATAAATACCTGCTGATTTTGCTTTATTTTGAAGAAAAATATATAAAATAAATTTTTTTTATAAGAGGGTTATTTCTCTATTGCAAGTTGGAATACTTCATCCCAAAACCCCAATCACAGCAACTAGTCTGAAAAAATATTGTATAGTTCATTCCAATAAACATAATTTCAAAAAAAATATTGCTTGACTTCTGTGATAACAGATTTTGAGATGTGAAGAGGAGTATACATCAAAGAACAATTGTTTTAAGCTCTTTTCAAACTCTCAAGAATGCAATACATTTCACACATTCAAAAGTAATAGAATTTTACCTTTGTTGAGAGTTTGGTGATTTCTCACAGGTCCTTTGTTCATCGTCATTATTTACTTAGGCCCCCACACACTGCAAAACCTTGTAGTCACACAGCCCCTGCTCCTAATGCCAGAGAAGCTTTTCCACCTTCAGCCCTGACTCCTACCAGGTGTGTGTTGCAGCTCTGAGAATGTTCCCATCTGGGAATATTTTAAAGCAATTGCTTCAGTAAGCACTATCTCTCATCAGCTGCTAAAAGGTTTCCACTCTGCCCTCTGCAGCATATTTACATCTATGGAAAGGGACCACTGGAGTCATTGTAAGTGCAGCTTTGCCTCTGGACTCCCAAAGGTGGCACATGAGACCATGCAGGGCATTGGGAATTCACTTTCCAAAGATAACAGTGGCCCTACAAGAGGGAACTCAGACATTTTTTTAGTTCTGGAGGCATGGATGTGAGTATTCAGATGTGAATTGTGATGTCTGCTGGTCTGCCCTAATAACCAGTGGTCATGCTCAGCTGCAGCAGTTGATTTCTCCTGAAGGTGGGGATTAATCACTGAATAAATTAGAACTCTGTGTTTTGACACAAAGCCAGGAATTATGGGTCCTATCTCTGCCTTCAATGCAGTGCCTTTGTCTTGCTTGGCTGCTGCTTCAGGCACTGAAGCTGCTTTCACTGGCTGGTAATTTGTTTAGAGTAAGATACTCTGAGATGTATGAAGACTTAGAATGACCCTTGAAGGATTCCAAGGCAGGAATAACAAATATGTCTCTGCCTCTCTCCTGTCCCACTCCGAGGTCTGTGAATTATGCTCCTTTTGTTTATTAAGAGAGAACAATTGGTTTGACAGAGAAACCTCACTTCACTGACACTAACACTATTGATATTTTGTAGATTGTCATTGTGGGGAAGTATCAGAAAAGCAGTTAAAAGGCAATTGGCACTTGGAAGGATACCACAAGGCACTAGACACAACATTTGTTAGTTCTCAGCAGCTTATTTTCATCAGGACCAGGAGAGTGAAAAGTCTCTGTAATTACTAACTACAAATGTTTCCATTATCCAGGGAATTGCAAATTCCCTGTAATTGTTGATCGCAGTTTAGATGCTTGAGGTAGAGGAAGTAAAAAATAGAGGGAACAAGATCAGTCATTACAGCCAGCTCTCACTCTCCCATCCTAAGGGAAATCAAGCTGCTGTGAACTCAGGGGCAGTACAAGGACAGTTTAGCTAAAAGCTAAAAAGTTGCAAAATGTCAAAAATAAACCAACATTTTGTGGTATCAAACTTTTGTAAAAATTATAAAGTAGCACCACAGGTTCCTATGAAGATCCTAATTTGTCTGTATATAAGCAAGTGGTTTTGTCCACAGAATAAGTATGTAGGTTCACCAGGCAAAAATTCATGTTTGCAATGAATTTACCTTTCTTGAAAATCCCCTTAGCAGACACATTTCAGTCATATATCTGCCATTTGCCTTCTTCTCCTTGCAAACTCTTAGGCAGACAAAATTCCAGCTTTGAACTAGTAACACACATGAATGCCTTAGAAACACGAAACCATATAGCTACTGAAAGAAAGTGCTCTGCTCCAGGAAGATATCCTATGCTTAGGAAAGACTATTACAGTTTACCAAAATACTTTTGACTGTGGAAAAGTTAGTAATTAAATTATTTAAAAACCAAAAGAGAGTCTGTAATTCTGATTTAAAAATGAGTGGAATTACTTAAGAATACATAAAGTCATAAAATAGTTCAAATAATAATAATCTCTTCTTTCTCTGGAACATAAAGTATGAGCAGAATTCCCATCTGATTAAGGTAGAAAACATGGGAATGGAGAGAAACACTAATTATACATTAGCTCAGTTAAACTAATTCATGTGGGACTGCAGCACATGAATAGATGAAATAAATATTAGTATTTTAAACGATGGAAAAACTAGTAAACATGTAATAATTTTAAACCTGTCTCTGTGATAGGAGCCTGGATTTGTAAATGCTACAGTAAAAGTGAAACTTTAAAAGAGATGAGACCTCTTCAACCTGCATATAGCCGATGGTTTGTTTTCAACAGCAATAAAACTGTCAAAAAAATCATCAGAAAAACAGTGTACATATCAATTGCCAAGAGGTACTCCTGGGGAATTTCTGAAAAAGTGAAGCAGTAAGTATTCTGGGGGGAAAAAAGATATTTTAGTTATATAAAAATACAAATTAAGTCAATAGAATGGAGGCGTTTGATTATGCCAAAATGGAAATAATTTTAACATTAAGTAATTATAATAATTAAGAGATTCTGCTTCAAAACTTTACCAGGAATAAATCCTACAGCACTAGTAAATTTGGGGATAGATCATGGCTAGGTAGATCAAGGTTAGAGATCTAAAGTTCAAAATTAGGTTTTGGAAGAAAACAAATATTCATTCTTTTCACAATGAATATTGTTTTGTTCTTCAGAGAGTTCTCATAATTCCTATAAAATACTTAAAAACAAAATAATATTCAACAAACTGAAACATCAACATTTTAGCAATTTTGAGCAACATTAGCAATTTCAATCAAACCTGAGAGTGGAATGTCAGCTTTTGTGCCCACACACAAAGCTGCTGCTCCTTTCTATTCCTGAGGTCTAAAGAATGTGCTATATATACTGTATATAATTCAAAAGCTGTCATCATTATTTTCACCTAGAAAGACAAACATATTTCTGGATTTTTGATAAATGCCTTATTTTACTAAATTAAATCAGAACATATTGTCATAAACGGGTACTTTTAGGATAGGAAAAATGCACTAATATGAATAACTTATTTGGTGTATGTGGCTACATGTTTAACTTACAGAACTTGTCCTCTGGGAGTGCTTTTAGTAATTTCTTTCAGGGTGTCCTTTTGTAAAATACAAGTGATCCCATCAGGATATGTAGATTAGCACTAAGGATATGAGATAGATTTGATATTCAAAGTGAAGTTTGTTCTCTTCTTCAAAATTGTGTCTGTGCAACACTGCATAAATAACAGACCTGTAGTTTTTGAGAACCCCATAGAGAGGTTTTGTAATAATCTTCCAAATTTGATTATAGATTCAATGTCTGTGTAATTTACATAGCTAGAATGTGTTTTAGAAAGACATCAAATCCTGATTTTGAAACTATAGGTAATGGAGAATGCATGACTTTGTTATTAGATGATCCCACAGTCAGTCATCTTCACCTGAAGAAAAATAAATCTCCATTTAAATAGGGACTGAACTTCAGACTTTGAAATAAGTTGTTCCCTTGCTTTGGATTTCTTTGGATCTGCTTTTTTACTGTTTGCTTAGTCAGGATTGAACCAATATGTTGCTACAAGTGAAATTCATCCTGAGAAATTCTTCCATCTCCCACACAATCCTTTTTTCCCCAAGAAAATGGCTTTGTGCAGGTACTTGCAAAGGAGTAGTGTGAACCCCACTGATACCTCATCCCAGGCAAAGGCAAGGCACGGGGCAGATTTTGCCCACATAGGACTTAGAGTATCTGCTGTGTCTCAGCAGCGGCAAAAAGGACCAGGAGTTACCTCTCTCCACCCTCCTAACCAAAGGGACAGAGGTGTGTGGCACACAGAGTGACACACCATTGCACCATCAGTACCCCCAGGGATTTGGAGAGGAACATTCCTGCATAAAGGCTTGTCTCTGTCCAGGCAGGGAAAGGAGCACACATTATATAGGCAGGTGTGAGATATGAAGGAGAAGGACAGAGATGGGCTTCCTCCAGAGAGCCAGTGCCATGTGGCTGGGGCTGCTGTCAGAATGTCAGAGACTGAAATACTATGGTTAATTGCTAATCAATGTTAGGAAGGTCCTTTTGCCCATGATGGCAAAACTGTATAAAGAAACTGCAACCACCAAAACCCATCCCTCCCTGAAGATCCCTCCTGACTAGAGCTTTGGGCTGTGAGTTAAGGTGAAGGGAACCTGAGAGAAAGGGGAGATCACTGTTCAATTATCTCAGGTCTAGGGAGAAATAAGCAAGGCTGAGGGAGAAGAATGTATCCACAAGCCAAACCCAACAGCTGTTGTGAAAATCAGCTCTGGATGGGTTCAGGGTGGGGCAGGCCAAGGCCCACAGGCTCATCTGCTGAGGCTGGGTTTGCACAGACTCCCCCCTCCTCCAGCCAAGGGGGAAGGAGGAGAGTTTGGGGTGTGTGGCATAACCCCTCCTTCATTACACAAACTGGCTCAGCTGTAAAACCCCACCCCCAAAAGGCCACATCCATGGGACACTCATGTGAGGGGCAGCTGAGGGGGTGTCATAAACCATCAAAGACTCCCAAAGCACTCCCCAGACTCCTTCCTGAGAGCTTGCACCAGGGTACTGCATGTGATGCACAGTGATGCAACAGATGCAGAGGCTGTTGCAAGAGATTGTGTCAAACTTGCCCCCACTCCAGGGGAGGTACTTGGGTGTTCCCACCGGGTTTGAACACATACTAATCCATAAGACTTTATTCTTTTGGGGGAGACCCTCACCAGTAAGAAGGCCACATGGAGAGAATCAGTCAGGATGGCACTGAGATCCCCAGAGCAGTGATAATTTTCTATGTAATCTGTCTCTGTTACTGTCTTTCTCTCCCCTTACCTCTCTTCTGTGTCTTTCTCTCTCTGTCTCTCTCCCTCTCTCATTTACTGTTAAATAAAAACCATACTACTGACTTTGGCATATGGTCTCATTTGCACCTTAATCCAGGCAGAGGCATCACTCTAAAAATATTAATAACTGGATTATAAAACCATGTCTGTCAGCAGAGAGGGCCCAAACTCATTTCCATCACAGCCCTTCTGGGGAGGGAGACTTTCCTTACCAATACTGCACAGTGTCTATTACAGGTAACAACTGTCTCACCCAAAACCAAGGAAAGTAGCAGTGCAGACTTGTAGATGGAATAAATTTTTACCATTGTTTCCATAGCTTGCTGTGATTGAAATAACTGCTCAGTTTTTTTCCTGGAATTTCCAATATTTATTTAGGGAAAAATGTTTAGATAGCTTGGGTAGAAATCTTTCCACTCTAATACTTTCAATGATTTAATTTCCTAGGTAGATCTTCTTCCCTTTGTTGCTCAGGTACATTTCAAACAGCAGTTTTGGCCTACATACAGCAGATAATGCATGTTGACTCCACTTCTGGCAAATTAACGATGCATCTTTGGTAAGACACCATTTTCTGAAAATTCATTTTCTCAGAGGGATTGAATCCTTTCTGCTGATTCCAGCAGTCTCTGTTCAAAACCACCAACTACCCCTATTATCATCTAATAAATATGACATCAGGAAACGAGGGTTTAACCAATTCTAACCAATTCTGTCAACAACTGACTAAAAGAAACTCACAGAGATATGTGAGATGACAAAACATTTTAAATGCTAATAATTTGGGATCTTAGAATGTCTGCTGTCAATGAAGTAAAATGGCATGTCTAAATAGCTGTAGAAAGAAAGTGTGGGTGGGGGGAGGGAGAGCTCCACAAATGATAACTAACTTAGTGAACTAAATCCCAAACAGAATTGTAATTTTGAAATAGATCTGAAGCAGAGAAAAGAAATGTGTAAAATCTTCTTAATGAGCATTTAAACACAGAGTCCCCAAAGCAAGAACTGAATTGACAAGGGCAAGTCTCAGTGAGCCAAATCTTACTGACATCTTGCTGTCTCCTAAATTGAGGTGACAAGCTGTCTGCCCCAGGGAGAACAGCCAGCCATGAGCTGATGAAAGCAGGGAGATATACCAGATATCACTATGCCACCATGTTCTAATCTCTTCTGCTGAGTATCTCAGCTCTATACCCCTTGGATTTGCAGAGGCGTCTCTAATTTGCAGCCTGTTCAAATGCTGCCCTTAATGCTTCTTTTGCCTTTGATTTTCAGGAGTTTATAGTAGCTCATATGGGTATGATAAGTTTTTATTTAAGTGAAGAGATATTTAGGTGTTTTGCAACATAGATAAATGCTTTAAAGAATTTTCCAGGGTACTTACGCAGGTAATTGCCAATGTCTGCTAGAAAGCATGAAGTTTTTCATTATCTTGAGACCTATACATTTGTTTAAAAATCTGGACTATATGCTTGTGAGGTCACTTAATGCCACACAGTGAGCTCTTTTTGAGGAATTAAGTCTCAAGTGGGCTGTGGTTTTTTTTGTAGCTGCAACAATATGAGAGAACTGGATGCAAACCTGAAATGGAGATGATAATGAACCTCCTGGTGATAAATCTTTTAGGCCAGCTGGTCAGTCAGTCTCATTTCAAGTTGTTCTACATATTCACCAGCCTTTCAAAACTGATACAAACAGGACATGTTTTGAAAATGAAGACATATAACCACTACAGTAGCTTAATCCCACAAACCTCCTTGCAGCCCAGTATATCACTTGGCTCCAGAGCAGTTGTAAATGGGAGCCCCACCCAGGCATAAATAAGTCTGAATTGTCTTCAGAGAATAAGCCTAAAACTCAGTTCGTGCCCATTTCCCAGGGACTGGTGCTGCAAAGGCTGTCTCCTAGTGTAAAAGAGACAGTGAAATAGTTCAGGCAATTGGAACCATTAGTCACTACACCACTGATTCAAAACCCCATGAAGATTCAGCAGACTGAAAGAATTAATAACTTTATCTTGAAAGCTCATTTGGACCATAGTTGTTTACAAAAGCAAACCTTCAAAGGCAAATGCTGGACTGTTTCAGTTGGTTTTGATCCTTTATAAAAATGATTTATAATTTTGATTTCTATTTCAAATGCTTAAAAATGCTCATTATGAAAATAAATATAGCTCAGCAGGATCTTCACAAAATATGTTGATTACAATTCTATGTATTTATTTAAGACTGAGAGAAATGTCCCTGGCATATTGCCAGTATCTTTCACTAGTGTCTACAGTCAGTACAGAGTCTGCAAAAATGCAAAGGTTAAAAAGGCTAAATTTGGGTACATTTACTTGCTGCTTTAATTATTGAGAAGACAGTTGGTCACTAGTGGCTGATAACATTCCTACTGTTAAAGGCCCTTTTATCTCACACAGTAAGGAGAAATTTAGCTTTTTATATACATAATCATCTTTATATAATGCTAAAGTTTTTACATATGCCATATTTTGCATTAATTTTAATTAAAAACAAGTAACTATAATACCAATACAGAGTATCTTTGCAAAGATAATAAATTACAAATTACTGACAATTAAATACTACATGTGGCAGTACTTCAAAGTATTTATATTAATCATTAACAAGAATCTGGAATAAAAAGAGATATATGGCAACCCAGACCTATTATTTTATTAAAATTGTGTTCCTATAAGCTCCATCTTTCTTTCATTAAATTATTAATATAAAAGCTTATAATTTGATACAAAAGTATTTAATTTTTTAGTGCATGATGAGTAAGTTATGAAATTTACTTTTGGTACCTTCTTGCATTCTTTGTTCTGACTGATACAGTACCTTTCTTGTGGCAAGTAACTGAAATTTTCCAACATTTTGATTTACAGTGCTCAATTATATTGGTAACCTGTTAATTCAGTAGTTTGTGTATGTGCATAGCAGAGGTGTTGTGGTAGACCATCACCTCTGTATTTTTAAATTTTTTTAATCATCTCTGATGGGGAGAGATTGGTAGAGTTTTACTGGGAAAAATAATTTAAATATGACAAAATCTGCTTTTAATAGAGTATTTATTTTGACAATGTTTATTTTTAATAGTCATAAAATAATCTTGGAGTTTATCTGTGTGAGACCTAAGAGGCAATCCAGATTTCAGAATGTCATACTACAAGTTAAAGTGTAATAATTGATATGAATCTGATTTTCAGAAATGTTGGATCCCACATCATACCAGTTTGGGTTAAAAAGACCAGACCAGCTATTGTTTATTCTGGGAAAAAAAATCAATATATTATGCGGATGTGCATTTTGAAATGAACGTCCATAAAAACCTCATAAAAGCTCAAGAATAAAAAGAAATTGAAGTAATTTTGTTAGCTAACTAGCAGCATGGACTTTCATTGGTACTAATAGCAGAAGAAAGGTTTTAGCATCAAACAGCATCACGTCTATTCTTATTGATTTTAAACACCCTTATTAAAAGCTGTCATGTTGCAAGTGAAATGAGTGAATGTTTGTGATGCATCTGTGTAACAATGTGAATAATAAAGATGTATCAGTTTTGTATGTGCTTACATGCACTAAGAAAATCTCATTATCTTCGTTTGAAAGGGTTTCTAACATTTTTGCTTTTGAATCTGCATAGACCATGTCCCATTCTTAATTTCTTACTCTCTCAGGTGAAGGACATGAGGGCATGCATACTGCTGACAGGGAAAGCTTTGCTTAATGAAAATAAACCAAGCTAAAGATTCTAGAGGAAGGACACCTCAGCACTGAAACTGTGTGCATTTGCTTTCTGTGCATTTTAACACCAAACAGATGAAACACTGGTGCAAGCAACTGGAGTGCAGAAAATAAACAGATCAAGAGCTTTTCACATGGAAAGATTGCATTAGCCCAGGGAACAATAGTCTCCTGATACTGCTGAGCCACAGTGTACAGAGAAAATGTAATTTAAACAAGTGAGAGCAGGTGTATATTACTCAGTGACCTACTACCATGGCTCTCATTTCTTCACCTTTACAGGAAAACATTTGTTGTAGGACAAAAGAATGTACTTGGTATACTTGGTATAAGAGAATATGGCAAACGTTAACACACAGTAAAATATGGTTTATATTACAGAAAATTCTTCATACACATGAATATGCACATATAGAAAATCTGTCATTTTAAATTTTTTTCGTTACTTGAAAATAATGAAAAAATCATAACAGAGCCAAGATATTTCTATGCAGGGGTTTTAAATGAATGTTTCATCCAAGAGAAGCAATCTTTCCAATTTTGTAAGTGATGTTACATGACCACATAAAGGGTAACTGCAGACACTCTTTACTCAGCATTACATTTTATCATCATTGTGGGAGCTTTGCCACTGTAATTCTCAGGGTTCATCTCACTTCTAAGCAGCCATTGAGCCATTTTGCCATGGCTCAATTCCACATTGCCACAGAGATCATCTATTGCAGGCCAGCAACCTACAGAAAAAGGAACCAAAAATGGGTTGGCCCAGCTCAACAGCATCCAGCTGGGAGAATTCCTCAAAGTCTTCCCATGGAGGTTCAGATCATTTTAAAATTTTTGCATTCTGACATTATCTTCTAGAGAGAAATATATTAATGAGTTGTGTGAGCTCTCTTACAGGAAAACCCCATGAGCAGATGCAGCCAAAAGAGGGGCTGCTTCCCACAAAAATCAGCAAGGGCCTCCAAACTCCCCACAGTCTGAAAGAAATGCATGCATAGAAGCCAGCTGGTTCTAAGCATGGTGTCAGAATAGACCAAGCTTTGAAAAGAATCCAAGGGAAAGTCATTCCACTAATTTCTTGGAGTATTAGAGATACCCTCCTATGGATACAATGAAGAAAATGGTTTTACTGTACCTCAGCTTTCTCTTTTCCTCCTGTGCAGTCTTAAAAACACTATCACTAGCTCATCTTGTGAGGAACTCAGAGCAAATAGCTGTTATAAAACTAAAAAATAGACAAAGGCCGTTAAGCTAAAATTTTGATATCAACAGGACTGTATACATGAGTATTGGGCATCACAGAATATTAACTAAATAGTATTTAAACTATCATCAATATACTACCCCAAAGCAAGAATCTGTGCTACTGAGCACTACTTATCTTTAGACATAAATCTGTTTCTTGATCTCCACATTATCCTATAAGGACCTCTTTGAACTCCTTTCAACACCATCTGGTACCAGAACAAGTAAATCATACTGTACTATCTATCTATCTATCTATCTATCTATCTATCTATCTATCTATCTATCTATCTATCTATATCTATCTATATCCATCTATAATTTTTCCAATTTTCATATGCAGCAAATACTTTATCTTGGTACTGGTATCTGTGGTACCAGTCCACAGATAGGGCTTGTTCATTTTCAGGTCCTGTTCAAAAAGGAGAAAGGCAGTGAATTCATTGATATATTTGAATATTTGCTGGTAGTAAATAAACAGCTATTTGCTGAAATAGAGGCAATATTTTACATCACCAATTTAACTATGTAGTATTCTAGAATTCTAGCCAGGAAACTATACCCATCCTCCTAAAACTAAAAGCACTCCTAGTCCTCCTGAAAATATCATGTAAATAATATTTGCCAATACAGTAACCTACCAATTTTGCTACTTTTCAATTACTGGTTTTACTTGTTTCACAACATGGAAATGCTTGGCTTCGCAGTAGGTTGTATTATTCAGCACAAGGGAAGATAGACATGAGCAACATGCTTACCTAAAGGTTGATCTTGTTCCCACTGAAGGGCTTCACTTACTGTGTCAGCCTCTCATGATTTTGGGTCATGTTGTATCCATGAACACAGAAGAACAGTGTGCAAGAGGAAGTACCACTATCTCCCTATCTGATGGCACAATTTTGTTTTGCAGTTCTGTGGAGCCTATGTGAACTGGCAATCCTGGAGTAAGCAGTCCCACTCCCAAAACCTCTGCCTGTCTGCAGGGGTATGTTCCCAAAAATTCTCTTGGATCTTGGCATGTGATGGAGCCAACAAAAATAAGACATAATTTTGTAGGGCGGCGTTCTGGTGAGTGAGCTGAAGCCAACTGACCCTGCAGCAGTGTGACAGCAATTTCCAGTCAAGGGGAAGGGGCCAAAGACAGGCAGGGGAGAGGGACTGCTGCTTTCAGAGCCAGTCCCTTTTGATGTGAAACCTCTGCTAAGATATGAGCTACCAGGGTGTGGGACAGCTGGGACAGCTCTAGGTCTCCAGCCTCATGACCTAAGTGCTTGTAGAAGAAACAACAACACACATAGTTGTGAGAGGGTGAGAGAACCAGGCCAGGCCATCTGTGTTTTCAGTACCTTGGTCATTTGCTGAGTGGGAATGTGCCTAACATTTAAATGCTTCCCTGAGCTGGAACCTTAGTGAAAGCTTAGTGAACTTCAAAGAAGACTGGCTATGCTGGAAATGGAAGTTGAGAGAGCAAGATGCACAAAGAAGTTATGATGTCAGCAGAATAAAAAATAAAATAAAATAAAAATTTTAAAGCCTCTTTCTATCCCTGATCTTTTTCCACAGGGGAAAAGAGGATTCCCTCTTTTCCATATTTCCTGATTTATTGCCAGTAATTGAGTCAGCTGTAACATGTAGCATTCACAACCTAGTGCTGGGATGGCTGTTATGCCAATCTTTTCAGAGCAGAAAATGGAGAGTAGGACTGAAACAAGTTCCTCTTTCTTTTTCTGTCCTTTTCCGCAAACACCCAAACACCAGCACGCACACCAAAGACAATTCAAGCTATATTGTTCATAGAATTAGTGTGCCCACTACATTTTGCTGCTCTCATTATCTGCTTTGATTTCCTCTGCCTCTGATTTTCCTCCTTACCAGATCAAGTATATTGTCATATAACATTTGCAATTGCTGGAACACAAAACACTATCATACATTTCCTAAAATTATATATTTACAGTAAATGTACCAGCTTTTTAGCATGGGTGACAATGATGTACTTTAGCTACAATCAAGACCATCAACAGATTGTACTGCAATCTGTCACACATTCTCAGGAGGAAGAAATTGGCAACTCACTACACTAAAGAACAGTAATCAAGCATCTGGAATATTACAGTACAAGTAGATTTTGTATGATCTGACTAGTTGAAGCAATTTGTAATAATGACTTTTTAAAAATGAGCTTGCCAACAAGAATCTGCAACAAGCTTAGGCTCCTATTGTCACCAGAATGCTTAATGCATGTGACTCTCTGATCAATAGTATCTCTCATCTATTTTACTAAAGATACTGTTCTAAATTACTTATAGCTGAAATAGATGCATTTTAATGAGAAAAAAAAGTTAACTCTTGGTGTTATCAAAAGTAATATGTTGTTTTTATGGATGCCTAATGCTTGGGAAGAATTTTAAGGATGCTCAGTAAGCAAAACATTTGTGTCATTTTCTGCACCATTGGCAAGTAAAACTTAATAACTGCTTTCTCTCATGTGAGGAAAATGATATATTGAACAATCTGGAAAAACCAGAAAGGCTGTCAAAAAGTTATCCAAAGGAGGAAAATAATGTCCTCTGGTCTCTATCACTCTGAACTTGGACCATTACAATAATTCCTTTTTTTTTCAAAAGAAACCAAAAAGAAAAGAATGAAATGAAGTTATTTAATTCTTGAAAGCAGAAATTATAGATGTTCTGAAGCTAAACACTCAATATCTCAATATAGGGGCATATGCTGACAGGGATCCCTGTTAATAAAACTGCTAAGATACTTCTAATGTTGTACATGTCAATCACAAAAAAGCAAAATAACAAAAATAAAACCCAAAAACACCTTCAAGAGAATACTGTGATTTTCTTTCAAGACAAACATTTTAAAAGGGAGACAACATAACACTCAAAAGTGCCCTATAAAATTAATTTAAAATTAGTTATGTACAATTATATTTTTTCAAATAAACTTAAAATTATTCCTGCCTTATGAATTCCTACCTTCCTAATTCTGAAAATATGTATGCAAAATGGAGATTTAAACCAAAATTTTGGGGCAGTCCTTATGAAGGCTACAGTTTATGATTAAGGCATAGAGCTAAGAAATAATACAATACTTATTAAATACATTGTAAGATTAATAAAATAGATTTATTAATTAACTAAATTAATCAATAAATGGAATTATTTATTGTTAAGTTTTAAACCAGAATAGCAAAGCCTTAAAGAGCAGAGCCTTAAAGCCCAGTTCTCACGGCCAATTGCAGCTTGCAGGCAGAGGACTGGAAACAGTTGCAGGTATAAGCTATATGAAGGAGTCAGAGTAGTCATTCACTGTTCTTGCTCTTCATCTTCCTTATTATTCTTCTTTTTGAGGCCACATCAACTTCTTCAGAGAGTCAAACTAGTCCTAAACCTGAAGATCCATGCTGGGCCACATTATGCTCAGGAGTAGAGGGCTGCTATACCTTTCCTTCCCTCTGGTCCAATAAGTGAATTCAAGTTTCCCATCATTTCTGTTGATTATAGTAGGCTGAAGGAAAATTAACTCAGGGATGTTAATTTTCTTGTGTCCATACTTGGAAGTGGCAAACCTGGTAACAGACACACACACACACACCCACAAACACACACCCTACCAGATTATAGGCCTTTGGTGTCTCTCAGGTTCAAGAAAAATACCATCTATAAGAGAATCTTCACTTGACTGATGACATTCACAGCTCACCATTGTAGGCACTTAGGAAAGCAGATGTGCCTCTGACCAGGAGCCTGCCTTACACCCAGCATCTACCCTCATACTGTATCTCCTGAATTCTGCAGGCCCTGTCACATCCATCTCACAGCATCTGTTGATCCCTCTCAAAAAATCACTGGATCAGTCTCATTAAATGTTAGAGCTACAAGAACACTTTTGAAATCCTCCCTTGCTTTTCTTGGAGTCATCTCAGTGCTGATGAGGGGCTGTTAAAGATAGACACAGTTTAAGAATGCTATAATTTTGAAGGGTGCTCACACTCTCACTTGAGTTTAGTCTAGCTCAACCCCATTGCTTTGCTAAGCTTTGATAGATCTGCTCTTATTGGCAGATGATCCCAAAGAGGACATGGAAATCCTAAAAGCCTTATGAATTATCAGACTGAAGCTGGGAAGACTTCAGTCATGACACTGAGTGTAAGGGAAGAACAGAGCCTCAAAGGTGATGTGATGTAGAGGAGTCACACAAAAGCTCCTTTGTGTTCACACACACCCAGAGAAGGCTTACTCCTGAATATCTGGAGTTATCTGGAGTACAGACTCCTGTGAAAAATGATTAAATTTACTTTTAGGTCTTGTTTTGAACAAGGATAACACCCTGGAACAAGAAAAGTGGCAGCCCTTGGACCTTTCAGTTTAAGTCCTGCTTTTGCATATTAACACTGGCAGACAGCCTGACTAAGCTGCAGGTACCTTCCTTCTTAACTTTCCTCTCCTGCTTGTGAGTGCCTCACAGGGTTCAGCCTCAGAACACCCACCACTGATTCTGACTTGGAGAACTCACTGCCTGCAGATCTGCAGGGTGCTTTGTGGAAGCTGGGGGGGATGGGGGTGGAAGGTGAAGCAGCAGCACATTGACTGCTTGTGCAGACACAGAACAGTTGTGCTGATAGAGAAAAGAGGGTCACCACAGCACATCAGGGGAGTCAAACTGTTCCCAAGGACTTCAAAGTGACTGGACATGACTTCCAGTATGAACACAGACAATGTGGGCAATTTGGCAAACTCCCGGGGAAGTGATGAGAGTGATCAGGCAGTGCCTAAGGCATCAGTGCCTGATGTGAGTACTGCAGAGGAGGTTGGCCCTAGGAAGAGGAATAAGACACTGAAATCCTGGCAGGGATCAATTGCTTTAACATCAAAACATTGAGTACTGCAGTAGCTCATTTCTTTGTTGTTACAGTCTGGAAGTCTACATGGGTTATCCCTGCTCTGCTCCCTGGCTGAGGAGGAAGTTCACCACACATGATCTCTTATAGATTCTTCTTCCCTGCTGTAATGGAACATGGGAAAGTGTCTATCAGGTGGGACATCCACAGAGCCACAGCTAAACTCAACATACATGTAAAACACCCTGACAGCTCCCTAAAATAAAGATCATAGAGGGAGCCTGAATAGCTGCTTGAGGAGCAGAAACTCCTAGAATACATTAAGATACCACCTCTCTATGCTAAAGCATGACTGATGGGGGGTGCCAGTAATGATGTGTACAGGCAAATGAACTGCTTCTGTGCTGCTGTCCTGCTTTTGAATCAGGAGGACCATAACCAGCTATTTGCATCTATTCAGAGGGGCCTAAACAAACACCACAAGTACAGAACTGGAACATCAAACGTGGACAAAAAAAAAAATAGGGGGGAGGGAAATCTTGAGCTATGAGGTAAAAAAAAACGTTGCCTGTTGAGTTATCTCAGTACTGAGAGCAGCATTAGAAGAGTTAGACCAGTCCTATTTTGAAACTGGGAGCAGAAGACATAAAAGATAAAAAGGCTGCTGAGAGATGGTGGAGCAGCATGAGGGTCTTCACATATAAGAAGGAATGAGCAGCTATGGTTCTCCCCTTTGGGAAGAGGAGGAAAAGTAAAGACAGCTGGAGCTTAAAGAGTGTGAGAAAAAGAAAAGGGAAAAATTCCTGAGCCAGATTGTTGATTATGGTGTTAATGCTGTGATTCCTATGGTCTTGAACAGATTTTAATGGGATGAAATATTTATTCTGATTTTGTAAAGCAAGTACTTCTTGATGATGGGCTTTTTTGATGTCATTAGAAATTGGGTCACTAAGATTTACCACTTACTTTTAAAAACCAAGTCTTTATATTCATTTTTATGGATTTTATGATATGTTATCATAGATTAAAATAAGTCTCGTTCAATTTTGTTTGGAGGAGATCTCACTGCTATTAATGAATTTCCATTGCTCAGTGTACTGAAACCAACTTAAAATACTTTTGTATGCTCCAAAAATTACATAAATATTTCCCAAACCATTTCATTAGCATTTAGAGGGAAAAAACATAAATTCATTTGAGTTCATAGTTAGTTCCTTAATACTCTTTCATTAAATGACCTCTAAAATATTTTCCATGCACAATTTATTTCTTCACAATCTAAAATTTAACTGCTGTGTAGTGTTTGTTATTAAATATTCACAAAGAAGGAGGAAGCTACTTTTTTTAATGTAGAAGTTAGTAAAGTGTGAATATGAAAGACTCAGCCTTATGAATGTGTTTATTCTTTAAGTCTTTATGGGCAGGACAGGAAAATCTGACAGAATATTTCTTAAGAAATGGACAAAGGAATTATAATTTCTTGGTCATTTTTTTATATATTCTTTCATTCGAGAGCAAAGCCAAAAGCAGAATTGTTAACATGTCTCACATGATATTTCAAAATTATTTTAGAAAAGTGAGCTAAATGTGGATATTGTAACAGTTTTTCCATTATGTGTGAGAGTACAGTAAAGTAGTAATAAAAGCTCTTTATTTACACTGTAACTTAAGAGTCCTGCTTACACAGGACATTTTCATCCTATTCCATTTTTAACAGTTGCAATATAATGCTGATTCTGCAGCTGATATAGCAAAGGACAAGGATGTTCAGCATCATGTCACCTAGTGATACTGGAACTCTTTGAGATACAGCCTCAGTTTGAGGGCATGATATGATTGTTACCACAACTCGTCCTTTGGTACACTGCCTGAAAAATCCCACCAAGATCTGTTAGCTGATTTTAGCGTTAAAAATTGCATTTAGGGATGATAATATTTGCACTATTTCAAGCTGTATTTCTTTTACTCAAATAGGACTTTCTTCACCAGAAGGATTCATTGAGTTTCAAAACTGAAGCATTTTCTCATATTTTACTAAGAACTTTGGTATAGTAAGAGACCATCACAACTCTCTTAAATCTGAACTTAAAATAAATTCCTTCGCTTTGCTATATTAACTCTCTGTATTAACTGAGAATAAAAAAAGTAGAGCTACCTTACAGTTCCTGCTGTATTTCATTGCCATTTCCTCCCTCTCTTCTGATCACATCTTCCCACCCACAACATGAATGTGCAGGCCTAAGTCTTAATGCTCTGCAAGTGCTGCTGGCCTTTCACTTTTGCTCTGCCTTCATCTCTCACCCTAATATATTATCCTGGAGAATGTGAGCCAAAATCTGTTCTCAGGCCGAGGAAGATAAACCTGCAGGCACTGAGCTGTGGGTGTTGGCTCCCATTTGTGCTGTCCCCAGCTGCCCTGTCTCAGCTGACACCACCCTGGACACTGCGGGCTGGGTCCTGCAGGGCAGGAACTGCCAGGGACTTGCAGGGACAGTGGCTCATGAGCAAAGCACCCAGATAATCTCGTTAGGAACTCTGTGAGTCATAGCAGAACTGCTTTAGGATGCCAGAGCAGTAGTGGGAACCATTTAGCTGCTGGAATGCCTAAAGCATTTAAGTGATGGAATAACTTACCCTCAGTCTTTCTGCTACTAAGCTGTGACTCCTTCCTAAGAATAAAAAAACACAAGTATCAGCAACAGTGGCTCTGGAACACTTCAATAACAGCCCATTGCCTAAGCAGTTTCAAGGATTTTTTCTTATATACTTCTTTTATTCTATAGTGAAAACACTGCAGACACTAAATTCGTAACCAGTGGCTGCATTAGTGGTCTGCAGAAAACACAGAAAACCTATACTAAATCCTACTAGAAACATGAAAACAAAAGGAAGCTTTCCAAGAAACAAAATACATTGATTAGAAGGTCTCAAAATTCAACTGACAAAAATATTCTGCTTTATTAACAGATACAAGAATACAAGCAATAATGTATCAAAGAGTTGTAGTTTTGGCCTTGTTGTAAAAAGAACCTTTAAAATTAGTAATTGTAATCTTTCAGTTATATATACTTAATCATAAAATGCCCATTCATTTGAATCAGGAAAGAACTGACCTTGGAACACCTGTAAAATGAGTTCAGAAAATACCAAAACATTTCATCAGGACGCTTTGAAATTTTAAAATTACTTTTTCTGAACTAAAAATAAGTTTAGATAATAACAAAACAAAATGTTTAACAAAAACCACAGCCAAATAGAGACAAAATATTAGAAGATATTAAATAAAGCATTTCAATTGACTTGAGCTGACTATTTTCCTCATTTTTGATTGTGAAAATTCTTTGAGATTTCCATATTGCATTCCTTAATTGAATAAAACACATTTCACACTCCAAAATTTGCACCAAAAAAAATTGTTCCTACTCTAAATGAAAATCCTTACTTCAGAGAAAAATCTGGTAGTTCTGACTCCTTGGCCCGGTGAAGGACTACCAAAACACTCTGGGAAATTCCATTGTGCTGCAGTGCTCAGAACAGTTCAGCTTTCCCTGACTCTCATTGTTCTGCCTTCACCATGTAAAGCTCTCCAGTTTCTTTGTATGACTACTTAACAAAAGCAATTATAAAGAATACTATTTTTTATTTTTCAAATATTCTTCAGTCAACAGAGATTGCAATAACTATATTTTTTTAACACAGATGCTGAGCAAAAGGCCAGACCTTGCTGCTCCACAGCTCTGGAAACAATTGATCTGCTAGTTCTTTCTGAAAGGATGCAGCTTGCTGAAGTAAATGCAACATCCCTAGACTTAGAAGTACAATTGACTGGTACTCATACCACCTGTGTGAGTACCTCAGTGGACCCCAGCCTTCTGGTGATTTATGTCTTTGTCTTGTGAACATGCTAATGAAAATGCTAAGTAAGGATAAGTATTACATGGCGCAAAACAACAGGCTCACAGAGATAAAAATACATCCATCAGTGCAATGTGTGAAACTGCAAGCTGCCTTGAATCCACTTTGTGAAGTTAAAATAATAAATGCAGTATTTACAGTTACTATTCATCTTAGAAAGGTCACTAGAAGTAGTACTGAGAAAGAGTTTTCATGTATCAGAGAGTCAAGAGTCACTAGGATATTTGTTCATATGACATGTTTTTTCCTGGAATGATCTGGAAAGGTTATTTAACAAACATCCTGATAGTGCATTGACAATGGCTACACTGTCTTTTGATCTCTTCCAGGGGAAAATTTTAGCTAAGACTTTTATTACAGAGCTTATGTTTTTAATGGAATGCAGAAATATTTCATGAGATGTTTAAATAGCATGTGGGACAGATGATACTGTGGAACCTTCAAAATTGGTGCGATTGCTGAGTATTACAAATCATTAGATCTGATGATGCAGGAGACTGTTTCCAGACCTATATTTCTGTGCACTTTCTCTTTTGTCCTGTACCTTCTCACAAGTCTTACTTTTGTGGAAGAGGTGGCTCCTTGTACAGAACTCAGTTTTAGGGCTAAAGCATTCATCAATGAAAGAAATCTTCATTACTATTATCACAGCTGCTCCTTTTTTTGTTGCCTTTTCCTGCAGTCCACAGGAACAGATTTCACAGCCATGGAAATTGAATCAGTGGGAGTTGATCCAGGACATTCAAATTAGATTCTCCAAAATGTTGAACAGGCCAGCCCTTATCCAGTAATTTATACAAATAACTGCTTAACCTCAAACATAATAATAATTACAGACTTCAAAGAAAGCTTTTCTTTGAGTATGAATATAAACTATGGTAAATTTACTTTAGTGAGAGCTACATAATCTACTGAGAATTTGTGTGTTGCATGATAAAAGCCTGTAGCGCTCATTTAAGCACTGATCTATAAATCTTTAGTTGATCATGGCAAACCAATCACTAATCTGGTGGATTAATGAAAAGAAAGCAAGAAAAAATTTATTTACTTAAACAATTAAAACTCAGCCTTGGAATTCAAGACCTACTGGATTTTGTATATGCTGAACTCTATTAAATTATGTCCTCTGTTTTTTCAGATTTTTAGTCTTCTGGAAATGAAAAAAAATCTATTTAAAATAGCATACATATAAATGTAACATGCATATGTATATATACACACATAAATGTGCTGTGTATATATATCTATGTATCCACATTATATATACATATATAACATGCATACACATGTGAAGCATATTTACCTGCTACATATGTAGCTGTTTCACCTAATTCTTGGCAAAATAGAAAACTACTGGTCAAAATGCATTTTAACAATTCATTTCTGATTCTTTTTCATTTTGTAACATCTTCCCTAAATATAAATGGGAACTGATAGTATGCTGTCCCGTGCAGGATAGCTTGGTAAGGTTTTTGTACAGAATATGCAAGTATCAGGGAAAATGTGCTGACACTCCAGGCAAGCCTTTGGTGATGTAGCACTTCTTCCAGGGCACACAATCTCTTCTATCCATCAAATGAAAAAAGTTTGTGCTACGTCTACACAGAGAAAGCTTCTGCCACATCCTACAGAGATGTAGAGATGTTTCTAGAGAAACATGAAACCCCCCTAGAGAAGTTTCATCTTTTTTGACCTCTTAACCCAAATTTGTGTGAACTTCATGCTTTGCAGTTTGTTTGGGAATGTAGGAAATGTGCTAGAATGCTGATCAAAACTAGCAAAAGGTGTATATGCATTATTTACAGTGCTGATCAAAAACTAGCAAAAGGTATACATGCATGACTAGAGCAAATGTTATCAATGTCTGGCAAGATATTTTGTTTGGTGTATTCCCAAAGATTTGTTACAAACATGTAAAGTTTCTAGTATAAACAGTATGATGAGAGTCCTTGAAGATGGAAATTGCTTCCTACCTATGAAATATCTTTGCAAATAATTCATGTCATCCTTAAGAGAATTACTTGTGACAGAAATACATGGAATTTGGTACTGCAGGTTTCATGTTTGGCTCAATTGTAAGGCAAAATATATAAGGGAAAAATAAGTGTAAGCATATGGCATAAAAATTATAATGCCTTTAAAGGGAAAAATCCTTTGCATAAACGTGAGTAATTCTTGAGGATAGAGAAATCCACCCTAAGTGAAATGACAGCAATATCTATGTAGTTTCAGAAACTTTCACTTGTAAATGACTTTTGATAAAGAAAGTATGTCTGATAATATAGACACTCAATAATTTGGTATTAAATGTTCCTTAAAATGCAACTGTAAAAATATCTAATACATTTTTTCTTTTTTTTTAAGTCAAATCCTTTAAAGTCAATACCTTGAAAGTCCTTCACACAAATCTGATTTCCAAAGCATCCTGAAACAGTCACATTTTGCTTAGTCAAGTATTCACAAAAGCCATTATTTCTGTAGACATGAATACATAGCAACAAATTAAAGCAACCAACTGTCCTGTTTCAGGTGGAAAATTACTTCATGGGAATTTTCTTCTAACTATTATAAAAACTTTGAACAAACTTACTAACCTCAGAAAACACCACTGTCTAATTACCTTCTCTCACCTTTTCTGTTAAGCTCTGTATAATTTTTTTTTCTTTTTCTCCTCCTATTTGTCTTTTACAGAAAATACATATCTCTTCACACCTTTGCCTACTCATTTTTACCACAAATACAGTTTTTTAATAAAATTAGTCATTACTACATTACAGATCCAAAGAAATCATCACCTTTACCATTCATCAAGAGGCACTTGTGTGCTGGTCTCTCATCATCATGCCCATTTTGACCTATGGCCACCTATTTTGAGATTTTTTTTCCACTGATAACTCCACAAGTTAACTAGTGTTCAGTAGGTTTTGAACTCCTCCTAACAAAAATACACATCAGAGATTGTTTTTTTCCACCTTCCCTGACTTTAGACAATTAATTCGGATTAGTTTAAACCCCAGAGATGCAGAGCTCTGAATAATTCTTTGAGCAATGATTTTCCTAATTGTCTGAAGTCCATGTGGTGAGGGGTTACAGGCACATGTTTGCAGTTGTATCACAAACCAAGACTGAGTGTTTGGAGCTGAAAAACTGGTTTGTCTCCATCTTAAGAATCTGAAATTTTCTTTTTTTTTTTTTTTTTTTTTTTTTGTAATTGGCGGAGAGCAAATGAATAGTTTCTAACTTTTCCATCTCAGGGTCATAAAAAAAGATGAGGTAATATCCTTCATCCCCTGAATTCTGCAGCTACTGTTTTGTAAAATGTATCAGACAATGTCCTCAACAGGAACTCTTTGAATTTTATCCACATCTTCAATGCAGGATCAGGTCAGTCTTTTCTCTGATATTCATGGATTCTTTCAATTCTTTACCTCCACCTCATATTTTGTGGAACATCACTCACATAAAGACTTACTGAAGTGATAAGACCACTAATTACACAGCCTGACACACAGCTCACATTCCCATATGAGCCTTGGGCAACATTACAATTACTGTGAACTCAGAGATGAATTTGGCAGTATTTCAAGGTGGAACACACAAGTTCATCTGCACTGAATCTCCATAGACTCTGAACAATTAATAATAGTGATTGTATATACAATCTGCAGCAGAGCAATGTCTCACTTTTCAGTCGTCTAAAACATCACAGAAGCTAAAAGCCACCCTGCTGTACCAATGCTATAATTTCATGGTTATTCTCCCTCACTGGAAATTATCAAGGCTTTAGGGCCATGTGGGGAATCCTTCAGAGATCCATACCCTCACTAACCAGCCTGCCTGCAGCTGAGAATCCCTTGCAGCAAGAAGGGAAACCACTCAGAGCCCAACACTACCCTGCCCTACTCTGCCCCAGCCTATAACATCTATTTTTCTCTCAAGACCTGCACACTGCCTCAGTGCCAGTTTCTGCCACAGTATCTTCTAACATGGAAATGCTACAAATGGCCAGTATGGAGGATGCAGTCAATTGAAGTGAAGCAAGGATGTGTCTTCTGTTACATCTACTTTGACAGTTGAAAAAAAACCCAGTTTTGAAAAACACAGATTGCTTTTCAGTTAAAACTGAGATTCTGCGTTTATCATAAATCAATGCAAACATTGTTTTCGGTAACCTGATAAAGAGTTTATCTTTATGAGCATGGATCTCATGCTAATTTTCTCCTAATATTCAACATTTGGAAAAAATTGAGTCATTCATCTTTCAATATTTGAATTGTCCACTGATGGGTTTTTTTAATTTGCCTGTATTTGCACATATTTGATATTTATAAATATAAAGGTCAAACTTTTTGTAGTTCACATTTACTGCTACAGAATTCGAAGGAAATAACCTCAACTACCTTCTGAGAGTGTCTTAAACTAACATAGTGCTTTTCCAAAAAATTCTCAAACTATTAGACAATGACCAGCTAACAGGAATAATACGGAGCAGCTGTAATTTGATGAGCAATTTTCTAATATACTTGTTTTTAACAGATTTCATTTAATGAAGGCAGATGAGCAAAACTATGAAGTTGTGATTTTGAAATGTGAGAAGATCTGCACTATCAAATTAAAAATAAAATAAAATTTTTATGTTTTATGTAGCAGTTCAAAGAATAAGGGAAGTATTTTTTAATTGTTTATGTAAACGTGAAAATCTAATATTGCAATTGTGAGAGATTGAGCTTCTGCTAAAGCAAAAGAAAAAAAAAAAAAGAATTGTGATCTGGGAATTAAAATCCGTGGAATGAGTTATCCTAAAATAGTAATTAGAACTTGCCAATCAAAGTCATCTAAACCAAAATAAAGTTTATGAAAGCTAGATGATATCCTTGTGTTATGGAGAACACAATTTCCTGCAAGCAATGAACATGGAAGCAAAGACACCCTTCAAATGAGTCTTCAACAGCTGCACTAAAGCTACTGCATCCAAACAATACAAACCAAATCATGATCCAATTCTTGAAAGAATATGTAAGGCAGAAAAGGCAAAGAGAAGAAAACCCCTTGGCACAAAGATCACTTCATAGGCACAAGGCACAGAACTGCAACAGCAAACTCAGAGCCTTGTCCCAAAATGTGTTAGTTCTCAATCACTGTCTTGACAGTGTAGTGCCAAAAGCAGTTGTATCATTAAAAAAAATAAAAAATAAAGCCTCGTGGTTTAAAATTTATATTGATGATATCATTTAGGGTAGTAAAAATACAGTCCAAGTTACCAAAAATGTGAACTTAATCTGAAAGAAAATAAATTGAAGATGGAATTTGCAGCAGTTCTCAGGGGAAAGTGTATATTAGTATATATATTGGAATGAACAAGGAAGGAAAAGGAAGATAAAACAACTGAGGAACAGTTTGAGGTGGCTTTCTAGGTGGATATTTTTCTCATCAGATTATAGAATATAGCTAATGGAGACCAATTTTTCACCTTATTCCAAGGGAAAGGATGAGTATCAAAAGAGGTTCATCACTTTGAGAAACAAAGAATAAATAATGCCATGTTTATATTGAATATAAAATATGCAAATCTGGGATATTTTCTGAAAGAAGAGTAAGGTCATTTTTCCTAATGTAAGAAATACATTGCATATAAGCTCATAGGCACACTTCAAAAATACCATGTAGACCTGTGTAGGTTCAATTCACCTTTTGGGTGACCCTTGCACTGCTGTTCCCACCACATTCCATAGTCAACGTGCTGAAATTTGAAGAGACACACAGGTGTGTGTGTGTGCATGCATGTACATTTCATCATACAGATATTCCTAGGATCCTTACAAGAAGTATTTACATGCACAGAAGTGAAAGAAAAGCATGGCCAAAAGATCAGAACATCTATGAAAAAGACAAAAGTTATTGGGCTAAACTTACAAATATGTAAATGTAGACTGTGTTAGGGTCAAAACACACAGCAAAAGACACAAGACTGAAACTGTCACCTAAATTCACCATTTAGAGGCTTAAGTCTCCCGAAGTCCTGCCTGAAGTCTCAGTTCACTGATGAACACTATTCCAAGCAGTACACCTGAATAGGAGAATTCCTTGCATAGTTCCAGATAATCAAGCAATCCAGATTTCTCTAAATGACTATCAAACCTTCAGGATTATTTACCTTTCCATCTGCACAATTTACCATCTCAGATTTCATATTTGCTTCCTCACATCATTGATGCAATGCTGAAAAAACATTGACCCTAATAAGAATCTGAGCAGTACCTCCCTAGGAAACCCACCATGTGAGGATGATGCAGTATTAGCAAGGACCTGTTATCTGTCAGGCCTGTTTGAAATTATCTACTTCCTTTAAGTCATATCAGTGCTGATAAATTGTATTCTTATTTTTTATTGTTTTATCAGATAGCACTTTGCACATTATTTCACTTCTTTTTGTTTCCAGGATAACTGGAACCTCTTTTGCCCTTTGGAATTACTGGTACACGTGGGTTTGGTTCTCAACTCTATGGAACTTGCTTAGTATTCACATGTTTAACAAGTTCAGCAATAGCAGACCAGACACCTTAGCCAGCTCTATTCAAACTCTCTACTCCAGTTACTGACATCAGCAGCGGTATCAGCTCTTTTTCTGTGAGCAGGCTAGGAAGTTCTTCTTTGTTCTTATGTATCTGTTGAACATTTCCTGTGACATTATCTTCATTTCAGCTACCTCCAATTTCATAATGGCCTATCCCATTAGTAGAATCTCCTTTGTTCCCAATGTAATTTTTAAAAAACTAAATTTCTATTAGCCTTTTTACTGGCAGGCATGGCTTTTCTTCAATTCTTGTTTTAGTAACAATTTTCTATGCTCTAGATTGAAACTCATTTTTCTCTCTCTCCTTTTCTCTTCTTGGATTTCACAGGCTGTTTCTCGATTTCCATCATCTCCATTGCATCACTGATAAAGGGCAAGCTTCTAAGAAAATCATTCTCTTACCTGATGCAGAATCATAACTGAAGATTTTCTGATAATTCTCTAGACTTAATCAAAAAGTTATTTTTTAATAATTCTTTTCTTAAAGAATCCAAATTATTAAAATTCAGTCAGGTTTATCCACTATAATAATGTTCAAATATTGTTGTTCCATGGTGAATTCATGCTATTGCATTTGATTTTAAAACCTCTATCAGTGCTTAGAGTGTCTTGCTCCACACATCCTCTTACATTTGCTTTAACATGTAACTACAGTTTTTCCTCTACACACTTTATAGTCAGATGGTTTCCATTTTTATTAAATGGTCTTTAATAGATTCCCTTTTGTGCCTGTATTTGTGCTTACATGGAGTGGCTTACGTGAATTTAAACAGTAATTCAAGTGGAAGGCAGAGGAAAAGAGGATGTGTGCTGAACTCAGCAGACATTCTCAGTGTCTATTACTGAAAGTTCTGTTATGATACCACAGCTTTCTGACATGGATGACTAAATTCAGCATCAGAATAAAGGATGTAAAATAATTCGAACAGCAATGAGATTGTTTTCTTGGAGGCACTGATCAGTAACAGGGGTTTTATTTTTTTCAGGTGCCTGAAAATGGGTTATGCTTATTTTTTTTTAATATTATATTAAAAACTGTAAAGGAGCATTATTAAGACATTCAGTTCCAGTCTCTAAAATTTGACAAGGGCTTGTAAATATTTCACATTGTTTTCCAAGGGAAAATTAAAATTCATCATGTTGATGGACTAAAAATCCCACATCCTCCCACACATTGTCCCACATCCTTCTCAAAAGCATTGACTTTGGCAGGTTTTGACCTCAGCTCTAATGATTTCTGTTCCTTAATGGAGGGAGAATTTACTTCTATGGAGTGCTGAAGCAATTTTAAAGGGGAAAATATCTGTACTGAGAAAAGAGGTAAATATGGCTTTAGCTGGGTAATTCCCCTTCCTTACATCAGTGGAGTGGAGGAAGTTGTTCCATATTTTAAAATACATTTTAATACAGCTTGCATCTATCCAATGGTTATTTTTCTTAAATTTTAAATACAACTTAGGTAACAAAATTTGTGCAGAATAGTAACTCACAAGAATTATGTTCCTTCTTAGCCAGAGAAAAGCAAGAAAAAGTTTGGTGTCACGCCACAGGCTGTGAAACTGATTTACAACAAGTGTAAGGAGACTCAGGCACTCTATTAAAAAATCTTATACAAAACCAGAATATACTGGTGTTCATTATCATTTTATTTCTTGTTTCTATTTTTAAGGCATCTTTCTGAGAGCTTATACTGAGGTAAGAGCTTGTTCATCACTTGCAGGACAGTATAGACTTTTTATTCTTTCTTCACCTGTTGGCCTATGCCAAAAATTATAATCTCATGGAAAGTCAATTATTATTTTTCTTTTAATAAAATTGGACATTGTACCCAGTTTTCTTCCTACATGTTTAATAAAAACTGGATGATCTAATAGAAGGTATGGTGAAGGCCCCACACGTGTTTGTTTTCACCTGCTTGATTCCAGCTATCAATTAGATCTCAAAGGAACGGCGTGACTTTGGCAAGTGTAACACACAATTAAACTGAAAGGTCTTGTTCTAATGCTTCTCTGCTCTTGCAGACTTATTTTATTTCAATTAGTTATTTAGATTTATAAATAAATGACGTCTTCTCCTCTCACACCAGGCAATCAGGGAAAAAAAATCTAAGCCTAATTATGCTGTGCTTTCCTCCATCTGCAAACTCTTTTAATCATTCCCATTCCAAACTCTATTGCTATGAGGATGTTGGTAACAATAAAAATTAGTTTTGTTGTTGTATTTTCTGGACATTTTCTCAGCCTTCTCAGATTATAGATCCTAGTAAGCATAATAAAGATTGCAGCTGTCAAAAAGGCTGACTTCACACTGAGAATTACCAACAATTATAAACTCCTGTACTTCACATTATAATAATTATTATACAAATTCTACTTATGTCATTTGATGTCAAAGAAGGGTGAGATCCATGCTGTGGTTTGGGAAAATAAGGTTAAAATGTCAATTAACTGCAAGATACAAATGCTAAACCAACCAGACTTCTACAGTTCCCCTCCTCATAGAACTATTTATTTAAGCCCACAGTCAACAGACATTTACACAGATTGTGAACTGTTGTTGCTATTGATGCAGAACTTTGTTGCTTGCTTGCTGGCCTAATCTCAGAAACAACAAAACAGAGATGCACTAATCCCAGGAAAACTCATCCAGAAACAATTCAACTTCTTTCATGTGATACAAAGACAAAGGCTGTAAATTCAGCAGCCTTAATTTGCTCCTGGAGAATAATCTCAGTGCCTCAGGACTGCACTTTGAAGCACCCCAGTTCCAGGAGAGCTTTAGATGGACACAGCAGCATGTGAATGGCAGAATTTGAGCAGGTTTAAGCCCAGAATCCAAGTTACCCAGGGATGTGATCAAAAGACATCCAATGTACCTGGAAAAGCCAGTGTTGACCTTTGGGGTTTAACAAGACTTATAGAGCCCAAAGTATGTTCCAAGTAACTACAAAAAAATTTTCCTTGTCAGCCATATTCACAATATTCACAACACTGAGATTTTTACACTAGCCTAGAGCTTCCTAGCTATATTTTTCCAAAATAATCCAGAGCTGATAATGGCCAAAATAGCAAAAAAGCAAAGTCCATTACTATGTTTGTTGCTAAATACATATATTAAAGTTACAAGTAGTGATATGTATTTGCCAAAACTATCACTATTTATTTCTGTATTTATAATGAAGCAGAAGGAGATGTTACATCCCATATGATGTTAAAGGATGCAGTAAAATTTACCATCTGTTGATGGTAAAGATGTGAAGGAGATTTTGCTAAAATTAATGATTGCAGTTAAAGCTGAACATCTTATATCCAAGATCCCCACGGCAACTAGCTGGAAAGCTCACTGGAATAGCCTAGGGTTATTCTAAGGACTAGGGTACTCTTCAAATGTCAGACATGAGCAAGCTAAAGGCTGAATCAGGGGCTGCAGGCTGCCAGTCAGCCCCTGGGCACAGAAGGGCTCCCATGCCCAGCTGGACAATCCCTCCCATTTTCAGGAATGTGGGAGCAGGGGTTTGCAGTACAGACTGCCCCCCAAAGCACTGTGCATGGACTTGTGGTGAGAACAATCAGGAGGGAGAGGGACATGAATGAGGGGTTGGGAGCACTTTAGCCCCTGGTAAATCCTCACAGACAAGTTGTAAAAGGACTGGGCAGCAGTAATGTTGTTCTGGCATTCATGTAGTATTTAATTTATCAAAACTCATGCTTCAGGGATTCAGTGAGTCCCTTAATTACATTAGGAAAAAATCTCTTCCTTTATTCAGCAACACAGAGCCGAGATGCATTCAGAAGGAGAGATTTTTTTTTTTTTTTTTTTTTAATACTTAAACAGAGAAGTTTACCCAGAGAGGTCAACAGGACAGGTCAATCAGCTTTACAGCCCCCTTTCTTACCAAGTATGAATGAAGTATTCAGCTCAAAGGATTATATCTCTATCACTAGATTTGGAAAGTGTAAACTTCTGCTTTTGCAACAGATCAGCCAGGACAACCAACATGCCACTGTTTAGTCTCCTGACATTTGGAATGATTTTCACTAACGGAAGTATTTGGATTATGGGGGAGATAAGTATGTGACACAACAGCCTTTGACACACAGAAAGTCACACTAGTTGATTAAATGGAATTCTTTGGCAAGCAGATCTGCTAAAAACTTAGACTTGCATATTTTCTGCTTAAAGGAACAGACACAGACTTGACCCAGCAGAGATGGATTCCTGGGCTCAGATGAAGAATGTGTGTTCCTAGAATGAATTTCACAGATGACTAGATCACTAGCAGCAGATATTCAAGAGATAATCCAATTCAACAGATAAGCTTTATTCTGTATAGAAAGCATATTAAGAAGAATTCATCTGCCTGAAAATAGGCAAAAATTTTAGATGGTGTAGAAATTTGAGTTATTGACAGTTGACTAGCCAGTAGAATCATCACGGTCTGTAGCTGTAGCCAGAAGCAATAGAAATTTAAAATGAAAAATGTGTTTGGACATATGAATATTAATTGTTATCAAAATTCCTTTCTACAGCCATAAACTGTTTGAATTTTTAATTGTCCCACTTTTTGTCAGAAAAGAGACAAGATTTTCTGTATGCTAGAAATAGAAAAGGTGTCAACATCCTCAACAACAGTTTTTATTTCCCTTAGTTTGGAGTTTCATATTGAAAATCAAATAGCTAAATTTAGAAGATGAAATCCATGCATTGAAAAACTGCAAGGGGCTGCCTAAATTAAGTCAATTAGTTGGGGAATAGACCTAGTTTAAATATTGATATAAATCAATCAGACATAAAGAACATGGAATTAAACTGGACTGATACGGTCAAAACAAGAAATCAAATATTTTTGGGTGGTTCTTGGCATGGATTTATTTCTGCTCATAGAGCCAGAATTCTTGTGAAAATGAGGTAATGCCATTATAATAGGCTGGATTAGATCAAAAGAGCAATGCCTTTCTTTTCAAGGATATAATGTGTCCCTAAAAGCAATCATTCTCCACTGCTCATGAAAGTTTAGAGTTCTCACAAGGCAACAAAAGGGAGTCTCCAGCAGAAAGTTATGATCCCTCTGTTTTTCTTATTAGCTACTCTAACAAATTGCCCTGAGAAATACAACTACTATATGTGACAGAGCAAAAGCACAGTAGGACAAACACTGAGAGTGTCAGAACCAGGAGGTTCAGTTAACTTTGGTCACAATCAGTAAAAAACCTGAGGCCACACTTGCAGGTCCTGTCATGCTGTGCAGAAGACATAGAGGGTAACAGTGCAGGGTCTCAATAAAGAAGGAAGTTCAGGTATCTGTATCTATCTGTATCTATCTGTATCTGTATCTGTATCTGTATCTGTATCTGTATCTGTATCTATCTGTATCTGTATGTATCTGTATCTGTATCTGTGTTTGTATCTGTAGCTGTAGCTGTAGCTGTATCTGTAGCTGTATCTGTATCTGTATCTGTATCTGTGTTTGTATCTGTATCTGTATCTGTATCTGTATCTGTATCTGTATCTGTATCTGTGTTTGTATCTGTATCTGTATCTGTATCTGTATCTGTATCTGTATCTGTATCTGTGTCTGTATCTGTATCTGTATCTGTATCTGTGTTTGTATCTGTATCTGTATCTGTATCTGTATCTGTATCTGTATCTGTATCTGTATCTGTGTCTGTATCTGTATCTGTATCTGTATCTGTGTTTGTATCTGTATCTGTATCTGTATCTGTATCTGTATCTGTATCTGTATCTGTATCTGTATCTATCTGTATCTGTATGTATCTGTATCTGTATCTGTGTTTGTATCTGTAGCTGTAGCTGTAGCTGTATCTGTAGCTGTATCTGTATCTGTATCTGTATCTGTGTTTGTATCTGTATCTGTATCTGTATCTGTATCTGTATCTGTATCTGTATCTGTATCTGTATCTGTATCTGTATCTGTGTTTGTATCTGTGTTTGTATCTGTATCTGTATCTGTATCTGTGTTTGTATCTGTAGCTGTAGCTGTATCTGTAGCTGTATCTGTATCTGTATCTGTGTTTGTATCTGTATCTGTATCTGTATCTGTATCTGTATCTGTATCTGTATCTTGTTTCTTCCCTTCCACTTCCAGGGAAGAGGACAGATAAGTCCAGCCTGACAAGTCACCAAGCAGACCATTAGCACTTTCCCACAATTTTCTCTGCAGGTTTATGAACAGGTAGGGAAAGGGCACTTTATTTCCCTTTGTGCTTCCATTCCTCATATCTCACCCTCTCAGATTTGCTGCATGGCAAAGGAGATTTTCTACCACTCTGGTGCTCTCAAAAGAGACCTCCTTCCTTCTTTGGTCTATTTGGATTCTGAAGGAGAGAATTGCCCTTCCTTTTAATTTTCTTTCTCCACTTTCTGCTCTCTGCCTGTAATGTTGCTTCCATTAAGACCCATGGGCTTTGTGGTGTTTCTGTGGGGTTTCTGTAGTGCTTCCAGCCCAAAGACGAAGCAATGTCTTTGTAATCTGTGCCTCAGAGTCGCATAAATAAGAGTTTTAACCTGCAAATGCAAATGGGATGATCCTGTAGATTCAAATGGTCCACATTAGCAAATCATACAGAATACAACTAGATCTAGCATAAAATCATTTGTCCTAACCACTATTTACATTAACTTTTTGTTTCTTTTCTGAAAACAAAGTATTTGTCAAAGGAAAAATAACATCAATCTAAATTGTGATTATGGAAGATAGTTTCACATCTAATACGGTCAACCTTTCTATTAAAATATTAATTAGGAAATGATAGCAGTAAAATTTCAGGTACGTTTTTAATATTTAATTTAAGAATTTCACATGCCCTAAATCATACTTTACTTTGTAAGTATTTGCTAATCTAACAATACGTGTAATACCAGCATTAGGTCATAACTCATGCAGATAGCAAAGAGGACTTCGTGCCATTTTATGATGTGACTCCTCCATTTAATTAACTCCTTTAAACTATTAATATCAGATTTCTTTTCCCTAGCTCACATGTTTCTGCCTGTGTGACTAAAAAGCTCTGTGTGCCGTTCAGACAGCACAGGTTGGCTTCCTCCCTCTCTCATAGCAACAAAATCCTGGCTACCTCTGAAGAGGATATGCTAAATGGGAGGGATTTCACATCATCTGTTTTCTTTCTAGCTTACATGCACAAAATGCCACAGTTCTGCTCAGAAGATGTTTTTCAGCAACCATTCTGCATATGATATTAATCAGTTTGCTATTGATGAACGCATCTACACAGTAAGAAAAATATATCAAAAACAGAATTAGTCTGTTTCATGATGTATGGTATAGACACACATTCTTTACAAATATATAAAGAGCATTAGCATTTACAAATCTACTTGCTGGTTTTGTTTAAATAAGAAAGCCACATACTTCTCTGGATGCTTCACTTAGAAAAATACTCGTGGCTAGCAACGTCTTGCACCAATACACTAAGCATTTTTGTTGAACATTGTAGCAAATTTTTTCTGATGGAATTTATACTTTTTGCTAACACAGAGTTCAATCCTGGTTCAGTCCTGTAACCCTGATTCAAATGACTTCATGGGAATAATATCACTTGTTTCAGTAAACCTATTTGAGTTTGTGCTGTTCAACATCCTGTCAGCTTGCTGAATCAGATCATTAGCTAAGACAGACAAATATATTCAGCCTAGGCAACTTGGACTCCCCTGTTTCTAAATAAATGGACTTATCCTGCAGTATAAACAGCACTTATTTTTCTCAAAATTTTAAAGGAATGAACACAGTCAAGATTAATCTCTTTATTATGACATCTGTTATTTTTCCATTATCCATTTCTAAATTTTGTTGCATGCCCTACAATTAGAGAATGTTTTGTTGCTTAGTTCAGCAGTAAAAAGGATTGTTTCTAAAAGGCACAAATGAAATATCTCCAGACCAGTTCAATGAGCTTCTGAGATCCTTTCACTTCTAATGAAGCACCATTACTAAGCAATCATAAGGCATTTGCTAGCCCTCAGTAGCTCTTACTCCAGTGAGACTATTTATGACAGCAGAACTAAAAGTGAATATAAGCATCTGCAGAGTGACAGCTTTGACAAGAGGTTCTGTGAAGAGTATTGCTAACACAACACCTTATTCCTCAGAGCAAAGGCAGGCAATGTGGTGCACTGCTGGCCAAGCTGCTATGTTAATAATAGAAGAATGATTGAAGTTAAGAGGGATTTTTGACCTAATGGTAAAAGGAAAAACATTACCAGCTTTGTGTAGTAATACTACATCCATTTACCCTTATTTATACCCATCTACATTACTGTAGTGATTTTCTCTCCTTTTATCTAAGTCAAAATTCTGGTTTGGTACTCTTACTAGAAGGGAAATATGAGAAACAGAAGGTCTGCAGCAGCTGAAGAGAAAAGGAAAGATCAGGACCTTCAGTGTAACTGCAGTGTGCATTGCCTGAATTTTCCTTCCCATCTCCTTGGAAAAATAAGAGTGTTTCTAGTCTAGGTTACCATAGTTTCTGGTTTCCTTAGTAACCCACCCTTCTGAGAGCATTCATGTGTTTGTGTCAGTAAGCAAGAGTGTGAGTGGGTCTAAAATGGAGTACAAACCTATCAAATTTGATTTGAGTGAAAAAAAATCCAAATTTTCTCCTCAACCAACAAAAAACTCCAAAACTTAAAGCAAAAAAGTCTCACTGGAAATCAAGTGAAATAACTATGACTGGGTATGATTTAAATCACAATGTGAGGAAAGGATGAGTTTGTTCTCAAGTCAGAGGGATCTTCAGGGAAACTTGGAATTTGAACAGAGGACATGCAGTTACTGTTCCTGGGATAGGAATCTGGAATTATGAACTGTCACTTGCAAGGATGCTTCCTGTCTAGAGTTTTGTTGCATGGCAGTTACAAAGAAAGCAGTTACCCATTTGAGGCATAATGTTAGCAAACAAAAACAAGGCCAGTAAGACTTATCGGTCAGACAGTATCTTTGTGTAATTATAATGGAAATACTTTAATAAGAATATAACCAGTAATATTTTGCAAAGCATTTCCTCTACCCCTCATGCAATAGACACTAAATACAAAAATTAAGTGGTTTATGAGCTAATGGCTTGATCTTGCCTTTTTTCTTAGTCTGAAATATTTGTTATGACACCTAAATACTTGAAAGTTTAAATTTCTATTTAAATATAGAAATTTATTTATGTTTATAGAAGACTACTCTTTACTAGTAGCCTTCAGTGATCTTTATTATTGTACATCTGTCAGAGCCCTCCTGTGTTTGGAACTGTGCAGACACTGAAGTAAGGTAGGTCTTAGGATAAATAATGAATATAAGAAAACACATTTTTACTGTGAGGGTGGTTGTACAGTGGAAGAGGTTGCCCAAAGAGACTGCAGGGTTTCCATCCTTGGAGATATTCAAAACTCAGCCTGATCTGGGCAAGGGAGTTGCATTAGATCTCCAGAAGTCCTTTCCAACTTCTGCTCTGCTGTAATTCCAAGATTCTGTGAAGTGTGTAATGACTGGAAAACTGCCTAAATGCACATTACTGAGAGATCTAGAGAAAGTCTGTGGTTCATGCAAGGAAGCACATGCTGTTTCACAAATTTAATACTTTTCTAAATATTTATATAGTATTGGAAACCTTAAAATGTAAGTGACTGAGGATATAGAAAGGGAGGCAGTAAGGCAGGCAGGAAAGATAGTAGTAACTATAGCATTGGTATTAAGTATAGCAAATATCCTAAAAAAAAATTTGGTAATTATAGGATTTTTCATTTGGGAAATTTAGCAAAATTTGAAGCCAGAGCTGGGAGGATTTCCTTTTTATATGAAAAAAAAAAAGGTACAGCTCCTTTTACATACAAATGGGAGAAAGATAGAAAACAAGTACATAGACAAGAGTGATATGGAAAAATGAATGGTTTTAAGAAGAAAAGAGCATAAATATTTATCCCATTTTTTTGTTCATCTTTTCCATTCTTGTCCTTTAACTGTCATTCCCTTGTGCTGTTGATGGCCTGCTGTGTTTTTGAAGGCACTTATGGCAAAGCTGCTGTTAGTACTTTTCTAATTGTTGGCTCCTGTGCCAATGCTTTTTAACTTATAGTAACAGATTGCAAAATACGTTTGTTGATATTTGTCTGATTTTCTGAAACAAAAATAAAAAATAATTACTTAGGTCAGCAATGAATGGTTTAGATTTTTTCCCTATGAGTTTCTTTGAAAGGAAATTGAAATTTTAATATATTGTTTGTGAAAGAAGCATCACTAACAGCCTTGTTCTATATACAATACATTGCATATACATCTTTAATCAGATAAATAGTTTCAGTAGGTGGCTTCTAATAAGCTATTTGCTACACTTCAGAGGTGATTTATTGATTGGCTTTGATTGATCATTGATTATCATGTCCTTTGGTAGATACTGGTCAGTTTATTGTCCTTAAACCATCTCTCATTTGTTCAGCATTTCATTGCTTTGGATCTTGCAAAATATTTACTTCAGCACAAAGAGGAGAACCAGAACAGTAATGTTTTGTGCCTGTTTTGTACCTATAATTCCCATCAAGAAACAGTCAGGGCCTTTTCCTTCAGATAAATACCACTAAAACCACATGGTATTACAGAGCACCACTTAAAGGTCTGACTCAAACCTCAGTAAAATCAGAGGAAATCTTTCTATTTAATTTCATAAACTTCAGATCAGATCCTGAATAGCCCTGCCTTTATATTAGAGTCAAAGACATCTCTCTCCTCTAAGAGGCTGAAGAGACTCCCTAGTGACTTCTAATGCTGTTTCTGAAAAGTAGAAAACTGTCAAGAGGAGACTGCATAATACCAAAGAAACAATTGAAAATACCATTACCACACTTTACTTCTTAGCTGCTGACCACAAGATTTAAGATTCAGCTCAACTGAAAAAAAAACAAAGCCCAAAGCAAATAAACTACAGTAAGGACTATGGCTTGTGTGTGTCCAGATCCCTCTTCACAATTAAAAAAGTCTGGACTGTAGGGGATACTTATAATTTGGGTATCATTCTTGGTTTGCAGACTGAAAATGCTCATGTGTTAAGTAGAATTCTTTCACCATAAAAGAGTAGTATAACATATTAATGCTACAGTTAAGATGAGTATTTTTAGAAAGATGCAAATTATTCCACATTAATAAATTTTCTTCTTGGTAAAGTGGGTCTCTTCCAGATGTTGATGTTTAATATTCAATTTGAGGAAACAAACAACTATTTTCTTTCATCCTCACTCCTTCTTCTACTACTGCATTCAAGTTTCATATGAAAAAAATGAGCATTCTTATAATAGACAAAAAAATCACTGAAGCTCAGTTCACCTGTTACCAACCAGCTGTCATAATAAAAATAAGTCTTTCCTAACCCAGCAGCATGCATAAATAAGATAGCAGGAAGTCATGAATTGGGTCACAAACTCATTACAATGCCATATATTGTTATCATATTGTTTCCATCTGATAGTCTTTAATAGCTCATATAATCCATATCACACTTCATTTTCTTTGCCACAAGTGCTACAAGTAATGTGAACCCCCAATAAAGAGAGACTTTATCCAGCACACTGGGTGACAATTTCAACTTAAGGCTTGAGTGACAGAGGCTTAAATGATCTCTGAACATACAGGGTGCTACTCTAAAACAGTTTAGGTAAAATGATACAGGAAACTTTTCATTAACACTGCCTGGTATTGAAACTTGATCACAAAGATACTTCATTGCAAGGAAAAAGAGCTTAGGGGATAGTGGGTTTTTATACATGATGGCTACTTTTAGCAGTTATTCTTGAGTGCTAGGTACAAGTACAGGGATAATCCTCAGCTATGGAATTAAAACAGCAAGGCTATATGACACCACTTTCAGCAGAGTCTGTCTGGTGACATTGTTGGAGAACCAGTTAAAAATGTGTCTCATTTTGATTAGACTACTTTATTCTAGTAACTTTGTACTTTGTTCAGGTTCAGAGACAAAGAAAGAAATTCATGTTCCTTATTTTGACCCCCAATAACCCACTGGCTTTGTGTTCTTCTCTTTTACAATGAGAAGCACTGAAATTCTAAGGTACTATTAAATAGATGCATTGTCAGTAATGCTATGAAAACCCCTACTCTTATACAGTTAATTAGTCTTGTTACATTAATTGAAAACCATTCAGAGCTCAGAAGTGAATGGAGGGTGCTCTGGGAAAGCAGCCAAGCTTTAGGAGCTGGAGAGAGGGCTGCAGGCTGGCCATGCCTCCCTCAGCCTGCGCCCGGCACTGCATCGGCCACGCTCCCATGCCAAAGGGCTGCTGAGGAGCCACACATTTATTTCAAGTGATCACATTTAGTAGTGGTTAGAATAATGAAAAAGGTGCAAGGGGAAAGCCTTTTAAAGACTTTCAGCAATTAAGAAGCGAGGAAGGTATCTTGCACTGGCCATACTGAGTCATGGATAGTGGCTAATTGCTCCTCAGGAAATAGCTGTGCCATCTTGCAGGTGTTTGCAATCCTCAGAACACAGTTTTGTCTTTTTGGGGTTTGGGTTTTTTTTTTTTTCTGTTGTTCCTACTTAGGTTCTTTGAAAAATAGGATGTTAATAAAATAATGATAGATTGTAAATAAAAAAGGTAGATCAAATATTCTGTTTATACATAGATACTGAACTCTGCAGTGCAGCAAATAGAAAAAAAAAAAAAAACAGGACTAGGATGAAAACATTTTTAAGAGCTGGATGACTCAATGTGAAGACATGTTTGCTCAGCTCTTTCTGAGCTCCCACTCTAGAAAAAAAAACATAAAATACAGTAACAAAGTGCCTTATGATGGATTTCTCTTACTAAAAGGCAAAAATGTAGAAAATCAGAAAATTAGGAATTTTATGTACACTTTTATTCTAGTTTCTGGAAAATTGAATTTCAGTGCACTTATCTTCAGGAAAATAAATGTTTTTGTAGTGGATTACCCTTGGCCCTGGACCAAATTCCCTCCCAGCAGCTCTGTCACTCCTTTTCAACAGTCCAGGGGGTGAAAATAAGTAGTGTTCCTGGTCTAGCAGTAAGCCAGGGACATTGTTTAACAGTTTGCAACATGAGCAAAAAGGACTTGACTTGGGAAAAATTAATTTATTTTAATATCAATTAAAATAGACTTGGTTAGAGAAACAAAGACAAAAATTTAAACAACCATCCCATCCTTCTTAAATATGTTTATCTAGAGGCTCCCTATCCCTGGCTAAGAGACTCAGCTCTTCTCTGCTATGAGCCTGATGGAGGCAGATGGGATGGGCTGTGTCCTCCTCACAGAGGCACTTAGTCAAGCAAACCCAACAGAGTATTTGGTACAGAAACATGACTAAACTAAAATATGAAAGAACATTGACTGTCACAAGGAAAGCCTCTTGTTTTACCTTTGGAGATAATTACAAAATGCTCTCAAGCATGGAGGAGGAGACTGAGGGGAGACCTCATTGGAGCCTGCAACTTCCTCATGAGGGGAAGAGGAGGGGCAGACAGTGATCTCTGCTCTCTAAAGGGAATGGCACAGAGCTGAGTCAGGGGAGGTTTAAGTCAGGAGTTAGGAAAGCATTCTTCACCCAGAGGATGGCTGGAACAGGCACCCCAGGGACGTGATCACAGCAGCAATCCTGACAAGAGCTCAAGAAGTATTTGAACAATGAGCATGGTGTGATCCTTGGAGCAATCCTGTGCAGGGTTGAGTTGGACTTTGATGATCCTTGTGGTCCCTTCCAACTCAGGATAGTCCATGATTTTATGATTTGTGAAGATTTGTATATTTTTAATATTCCTGTGATAGAAGCTGATCCAAATTAAATCCAATTGTGGATTGAAAGTTACTAGTAGCACTTGATTTTCAGACAAATATATAGCTCCTCACAAAGTCAGATCATTTGCTTTCTGGAATATTTTGACAAGAAAAGATTCAAAATGGATGGAAAAGAGTCAACTCTTTTGGGAAATAATGCTTTGAAACAGAGAAAGGTGTTGATAGTCTTATAGAAAAGATATGCACCTAACGGCTCTCTTCTTTCTATCATACTGTGGTTGGACCAGTAAATGTATCCTTCTTAAAAATACTGCCTTTTAAAATCCCTGCAGAGTTCATTCCCATGTCCTGAATATCATCAGGTTTGTAAGATATTTTAGTAATCAGGACTGTCTTTAAATGCTGTAATTCATTGTAGTATATCTTTTCTATTTTCATCTCCTTTTTCCTCCCATATGTATATCATAAATTACCCTTATCCCAGGTACCTTATTAGAGCCATCCTTATTCAGCCATGTGCATTATCTTTGATTTTTTCCTACTTTAACATTTTTTTCTTTTTTAACTACAGATCATTTTGTGACCTGAGCTCTTTTTGTGATAATAGAAAAAAAAAGGAGCAGGGCATGCATTTTTCAAAAATTGATGCTTGAATTATTAAATGCATCTCTATTCCCATGTGCAGTGACAGTCAAGTAGAAAATGGAAGCTGTCTATAATTTAATCATAGCACATATGTTGAAGTGAGGGGGAGAACGACCATCCTATAATGCATCGAACTCCGACTTTATTGATCGATCAGTCAGTTTAAGTAATAGTGTTAATGAACTTCATGCATATTCCAAAATACAGCTTTATGATAGGCTAACAGAGAAAACTCTAACCACTCCTTTTGTTTTACAATACCGTTGATTGTTTACATCAAACAAAATCAGTGTTCTCACTGTGATACGAACGGTTCTCAAAACTTCCATAACTGTTCCCAGGGTGCCATCTTTTCCCAGAGAGGATGTTACCTTTGTTATGGGAAGACTGCCTGAGAACTTTATTGTTTATGCAAGGATGCCTGAGAGAGACTAATTGTTTATAGAAGTCAGGCTGGAAACTGCTTTGAAACTGCTTCACAGCTACCTGTTACTTTTCTCTCAGCTGCATGGCTTCGTGGCCTTTTTCTTTAAGCCATGCTTGAACTAAACTCCCGACACACATACAATAATAATTAGTTGTCATTAGGACCCTGATTTTCACTGTGATGTACAAGCAGAGAAATGCCGAATTCACAGAAGTGAGGTGTTGTGTGACTTGCAGTGTAGGATTGAGTAATTTTTTGTGCAAAGCTGCATTTTTATTTATTTCTAGTGTTTATTTCTGGTCATGTTATGTCACTCTAAACTTTTAATTGCTCACAGCGAATACATGACACTAACTGGTATTATAATTTAAAGAATCCATAGCTTAAAAAATAATCAATTTTTAAAGCAAATCATAATAGTGGGCATATTCTAGGAAAGGGATCAGATACCCTGTTCTTATTTCTATGTGATTCCTGTTTAAATTGTGTGTTCGTGCTACTATTTTGCAATTAAATGCCTGAGTCCCAGCTCTCTAATGATAGAAATTTGTTGATTACTACAGATCTTTAAACAGCACTCAGGCACATACTGAAACAGATTGATAATGCCAACTGGATACAAAGTGGGAGTGTTAAATTCTGCTGCCAGTTTCAGATGCTTTGAAACACTTTGGGAGTAGAGTTCTGGTGGCCCCAGAATGAAGACTATGCTGAGCACTGTAACATAACAAAACGTCCCTGTCTCCACCAACCTACTCCAATGCAGAAAAAGAGTCATGTTGACCAGATCAATACTCAAGTGACACAGGGTAAAGGTCATAAACACAATGATATGAAGATATGAAAAATTCAAAGTCTAATTATCACATCTATGCTACTGTGGACTGACAGGAAAGATGTCCATAGCCTGTTGAAGGACAAGTGAAAGTCTGCTTGGGGCACTGTGTGGATGCAGTCTGAACAATGCCAGAAATAGCTTTAAACATATATAGCTTGTACTGAACATGTGGTGCTGCTAATGACTACATTTTGTGTACATGTTTTGCATGTCAATAAATTAATTAACCATTTTAAAGGCACATGGTGAAAATGATAGCCTACAGGGTTTTGTTTAAGGAACTGATTAGACATCTATCAAAGAGAGGTGTAAGCTTGATTTGACCTGCTGGACAGCAGAAACTGATGCTGGTGATGATTAAGCAGCAGAGCTCTCAGTGCTTTTCAGTGGCTATACAGCCTTAATTAAGAAATCCAGGGGGTGAACCAGGAGCTGCTTCAGTCAGTCTTTGTGGCTGGGCAAGGTGGAGCAAATCTGGTTCCTATGAAAGTTAGGATTCAAGGCAGACACTAGGATAGTGAGAGGTACCCTCTGGGAGAGCCCATGAGCCCTGTAGCACCTTGCAGGTCAGGGTACTCACCCATCCTTCATCAAACACATGGAATTTCTATAAGAAAAACTTTAATATTCTATATTGCATGTTGGGGCGGGGGGGGTTGGAGCCTTTATTTTTCACAGTTTTACAATGAATAGAGTGCTCAAACCTATACATTGCAAATAGCCACTAGCTCCCAAAGAAATTAAGAGGCACTACTTCTCAGGCTAGCAGAGTTTTCCCTCTCAGTTGAAGAATCCTATTCAGGACTATCTGAAAAACATGAAAAAACCCTGTCAGATTCAATAGTGCAACCCACCATTAACATACAAATCACAACACACTGCTTGCACAGGGACTTAATTGCTGACAATCTCACAGCCAATTTTGCCACAAGTTGCAAATTTTCATTACAAAAGGATTTTGTAAGGCCTTAGCTCTCAAACTGATGCTATGACATGAGACTTGCAGCTTTCAAGTAATCTAAATAAGGATTTCAGTGTCATAGCTGCAAGCATATTTCTGAATGCATGACTTGTCCACACCTTGTGTGTTTATAAACCAAAATGCAGACCAGTTATCTGCAGCTCTGCCTACCCTAGTGCCAGTGTCATACACCTGAACACCTTTCCCTGCCCCTTATTAGATAAAACTTCGGTCTGAATTCTTAATAGCGCCTTGATCCAGCCCTAAAATAATGAATTCCTTACTGTTCAGACTAAGCCCACCAAGTCCAGTGTCTAGAAGGAACCAGAACATTCCACTCAATTCTGCTACAAGACAGGATTTTGTCCCCAGTAAAGAAAAATTATTCCATACCTAGTCTTTTTTTATTAAATTGATTTTCCACAGTATTCACCTACTGAATTATACATTTAAGTCATGCTAGCCTACATTTTTTTTAAAGTTATAATTTTTTAAATTCACTTTCTTTCCTCTATTATACTTACAAGGGCCATTTAATGCTTTTGGTAATGTAGAACTTTTGAACTACCTTTAGTAACAGCATAGTTAAAACTTGTAGGCAAAACTTGAGCTCTGCACCACCCCAGGCTTTCTCTGCTTGTGAAGGAATATTACTAGGCAAAAGACAAACTTGCAAGCATTTCACTTCTGAAAAAAGCCAAAAATTTCAGGTTATGGCATCAAGAAAATGCCCCTTCTCTTTCATGTAAAAATTTTGTTTTACACCTGCCATAGAGTACTAAGTGTAGCCTGATTCTGTTTCACCATGATATATTGCCAGTTTCTGAGCACAGCAAAAGCAGTTCTATATTTAAAAGATTCTATGCAAATTCCATCTGCTAATGGCACTCATTTTTATGTTCAAAAGTGGTGTACTGCTTTATGTAGATGTTTAATTTCTATTTCTAGTTACTAAATGTATATTTAGCATTGGATGGCACTTGTCTAAATTTTAGATGGTATATTTAGTCTGTACACCTGTAAAGGTTCTTAAGAAGAATAATGTATGGCAAACTATTCACAGAAAATGTTACTTCATGGTAATCAGCACATTATGAAAACACATAAGTCATTGCCTAAATTCCTAGCCTGCCTCTATTTGGTCCTTAAAGGTAACATCTTCTCAAATAGAATTAGAATTATAGCTTTCTTTTTACCTATTTCAAGCAAATGGGGTGTTCTGAAAGCAGATTAAGGGAAACATGCTTTCCAAAGTTTGGGATAAGACTTTTGCTCATAACCTGTGTGCATGTAAACACTTTAAGCCAGGCACAAAAATAAATACATATGTACAGACCACTCTGCACATGAAAAGATAGTTTTCTCGATGGTCACTGAAAACTGAACACTGTGTGATAAATTCAGCAGAACAGCCCTCCAGAGAGCCCCAGAGTGGCAGCAACAGAAGACAACATCTGTGAATCCAACATGCTAAACTCCAACAGAGCACTAACACAATATTTAAGGGCATTTCTTCTCACTGTTCACTGTAGGAAAGGAATAATTCCTTTCATACCCTTAATCTGACACCTAAAGTGTTTCAAACTCATAAAAGGGTTGAGTCCCTAGTTCAGTAACACACATCATCTTGATTTAGCTGAGATGTTCCCTGTGTGGGGCATTTTCACTGAAACTCTCACCCTGCACAGATATTGCCAAATCACATCTTTTCAGCCTTGCAGACCTAGCTCAGTACCAGTTCTATGCTTCATTTCTAAAAAGTTTGGCCCAGGAGGAAAAGTCTGGCTGTTGTTTTTTTCATAGAAAAAGAGGATAGAAGAAAAGTTGTCACTGTTGTCACTACTACATTCCATAATAAACACCTCACTTCTTGGCTTCCAGTTGCCTGTAGTAAGACTTCACAGCACCTTGAATAGTCAATGACCTCTCAGAGAACTTTTGTTACTCTGTAAACATTGAAACAGAAAAGCTATTATAGTAATTCCAAGTTCATGCTTATGTTAAATATCCTCACACCCTTCTGAAGCACAATGTTTTCTCCAGAACTGTGTTCAGAGCAGGGAAGAGTACTTGGATATCCAGTATGAACATCTGATACCTTATAATCTATATTTTCTCTAAACTAAAAATCAACACCTTAAACATATGGCAATTCAAAGTCAAAATGTTGATAGATATTTGGAATACTGATAAATCCTTTTCCTCAGAGATGTGGAATGCACTAATGCAAAATAACAGCTTTGACACTTCATGGAACACACATCTTTTTCATCCTGACTAAAAGGCAATAGGTAGAGCAAACAGAACAAATACTAGAAGCTTAGAAAACTAAGAGAATATTCAGAAAAAAAAATCAAGTTCCAGAGCTGGTTGACTGTACTTTATTTTCAGGAACCCAGCTTGAAATCAACCAAGTCTTTTTTGATTTTTGGGAAGCCCCAGACTCCCTTTCCAAAGACAAGCCCTGCAGGACAGGGCAGATGGGGACTTCCTTGCCCATTCAAGTTCCTTTGAAAAGTATTGGCCAAAGTTGGTTTGAGTTTTCTCAGCTCTTCAGCTAAGCTGACAAGTTGTCAGTTGCTCTTCTGAAGGAATACATTGTAGGATGATTTGAGATTGACTTTTCCTGAAAGCCAAATCAGGGTCCAGCAATGAATTGTATAAAGCTGTTAATGTAGAGCTTCTATAACTAGTGTATAACTATTCACTTGTATAACATGTAGAACAGTTACATCATCCTATTTTGCATCCACCTTTTTGTATTCCATGCAATTAAAGAGAGTGGCATGAAAAGACCATCAAATAGGTACAGGACAAGTAATAATAAAAGGTTTTATGACCATGATTCTGGGAAGAGTGTGTTCCTCACAAAGAAGTTATGCAACTCATTCTTAGAAGTGACAATAAAATCTTTATTCCTCTCCTTTCTCACCCTTTCTCATCAACACACAGAGGCACAAATTTTTATGCTATCTGTTGGAAAAACACACTTTATTACATATTCAGATTTGGAGCCTGTTTGTCATTCACCTAGTTTATTCACAATTCTTTATCTGTGTGAGCCTTTTGACGACTTCATAAACGTATATAAATATATGCAAATTACTTCTTTATCCTACCCTTTTTTTTAGGTATCAGAAAAAACAGTTTTAAAATATTTTTAGGTCAGATCTGGAAAGATTCACTGCTAAGTCATGCTGTTCTAAACATACTGTCTTGTAAAAGAGCATAACTGGAAACTTGTGGATTATTATTTCAAACTACTAGGATTCCAGTCTCTCCCAAAATTTTTAAAGCATTTGCAATAAACCTCCCAGTTAGACAGTCATCAGTCATATAATCAAAACAAGCATTTTTAGAGATAATCTTTTTAATCTATTTTGAAGCCTTGCATTTCACAACAGAGAGCACAGGATGATCTAGTAAGGCAGAACATAAACAGCAAACGGTTCTGCAGAATTTGTGTGGATTCCTTGGGTCAGAGCAGACAAGCAGATTTCTGTCACATTCTATCTTCCTCTGGAATAATGAACCATGGTTTCTCTCTTTCACAAAGAACTTCAGCTTTACAGGCTAAGTGCTTTTTTCTTTCTCTCCCGACCAACCCTGCCCCAAGAGGAAATAAAAGTCACAAAATTTAAAGGGAGTTTCTTGATCAGAAAAATAACAAAACCAAAACTGACAGGATGCTTCCAAACATTTCCATGGAGCTTATTACAATAGCAGGTACATATTAACAAAATCCAAAAGAGGATTAGATATTGAGGGATAGTGCTTCTGACATATATCAATTAAAGATACTCCAAGGCATTTGACTAAAGATCCAGGCAAAAAACTAAACTTTTGAGTCAAACCACTTCCTCTGTATAAAAAGTTAGGATGGCATTTAATGTATGGAGGAAAAAAATTACTGCAGCTGCTTGTTAGAGTTTTTGGAACTGTGTTCTTCAGTCTATGCTACCTGTCACAGGCTATTAGCAAAGTCTGGCTTTGTTTGGGTTTGATCCAAAGTGGGTTTGATCCACCATGTTAATTCCAGTATATACATTCTGTTGTTCATTACATTGATAAAATACTATCATTTCACCAGTGAAAAATACAAAAGTGCTATCTAGTGCTACAAATTAACAAAACTGGAAAAAAGCTGAAACAGGATTTTTTTAGTTACACTGTTAGATTACGTGTGGTACTGCTGAATTCCTCTGAGGTAACTCATTGAGACAAAGACTTTGCCTCCTATAAAGTCTGAAAGGCATAGGTGCCGCCTTCGGTAAATATTAATAATGGCTGCAGAGTGAGTGTCACAAGCAAAGGGCACTCAGTCACACAGAGCCAGCCCAACAAAGCCCGCCCATCAACAGAGACTATTGCTTTTTCTCAAAGCTACATTTAAGATTGTAAATGTGAGGAATATTTCTGTACATTCCACAACAACTTAAAGACTGCAGTTACTCCTACATTGCTATTTTTGCATTTTGATTTAAATTTTTTTTTCAGCGTTTGGGAAAGATTTGGTATGCTTCAGAGCACTTGCAGTGAGTGCCCCAACCCAAAGTACATGACTATCTGCTCTAACCACACTAAAAATACTCTTTGAACATAAACTGTTTCAACAGGGAATCATTTAATCTCTTTCAAAAATCAAAAATAAGGAAATAAATACATAATGTAACTTTTCAATCACTGTAAAAGACAGCACCCAAAATTCTGCTAGCAATCTGACAGTCCAAGCAGGTGCCCAGCAGAGATCCTTTGTGCCTTGCTTCCCTGGATAATGAGTACACAGGCTCAGGAATAGAACACAAATCGGCCAGGAACCACGCAGGATCCTTTCCACTTTTTTGCTGCTCTGTCACTTTAAAATATCTCATAAGCATACACTGTCTCAAAAGGCAGCTTGAAAGAGACAGAAATTGCCGTGTGTGTGCACTCTCCTTTTGAATCCAGGGCAGATCAATGATTATTTATTCTGAGCAAAGCGAGTGATGTTTTTTTCAAATTCTAGCAGAGAAATCTCCCACTGCTGAACCTGGCAGGGCAGGTCACACAGAGCTGGGAGTGGGCACAGGACTGGAGCATGTTAGAAACTGGCTGCCTTGGTCACCAAGGGAGTACAATTACTTAATGACAGCAATTTACCCGTTTTACAGTTTGCAGTGCCAAGGAAATACCACTTGTGACAGTGGAAACAAATCAAGCCTGAACTGGTAATTCAGCGCAGCAAACATGAGCTACTTCTTCTAACACTGAAAATCATGGAATTTATTTCACTGCTTGAATAAAGTTGTAGATACCCAGTCCTAAATAGATTTGTTGGCAAGTCTGGGACACCAGTCCCTTCAAATAACCAGAAGTTATGGATTATTGTTATATTGCTTCTAGCAGTTATTAACTTGATGCTGAATTTTTTCTAATGATTATTCCCTGTGTGCTACTCATCTTCCAACTGTGAGAGATATTCATTTGTGCTGTTTTCCTAAGCAACAGCTAATTCCCTGCTGAAAGATCATGCATAAGCAAGGGGCTATCGAACATGGCTGAAGTCTTTCAGTGCAAAAGAGAGGACATTAAGAAAGAAAAGGGTAATTGAAACCACTCAAGGCTAGATTAATATCTTCACCTTTCCACATTAAATGAGTGCCTTTCAATTTTGTATAATCATCTGTTGTAATAGGAGTTCAGAAACAGGAAAAATATTACTCTTTTATATTTAAAATCACTTAAGGAGAAGAGACAGGAAGGGATTTGGTTTAACAGGTAACGAACTCACAACAATCAGCAGGAATAACGTCACTGGTGCACAGGAGGGGAAATCCCAGCTATATGTATTTTCCCCTGTTTATGTACAGCTTTGATGATTTCTCTTAGTAAAATGAAACAAATGAACATCAAAATGTGAAAGAATCAGCAATTAAACTAGGGGGTTGATTTTTGACTAAAAAATTAATTAGCCCAAAACCTAATATTGAAAGGTTTTTACAGTTGGATAACTTTCAGACCAAAAAACACTAGAAATCTATCACTGCTTTCTGACCTACTTTCCATGGCCATGGCTAATTCGATCTTCTTGCCTTTCATATCTCTGTCTCTGCCAACAGACAGATGAGCAGTGGAAGAACAGAAGAGGCAGCTTGGGTTAAGAGGACAGATCAAGACAAATCATTACAAGCAAGAGAGTGGAAGTTTTCAGAGAGCTACTCCCAAAATAAGCAGACAATTATTCTTATTAGGATGAAGTCAAAAGATGTTATTATCACAAATATAATATGTCTCAGAAATCACCAAAAAGAGTTCATGTAAATGATCTGTGCCAGGATAATGCCATGCCTGAAATGATTATACCACTTATATTTCAAATCTAAATGCTAAAAGAAGTTAAACAAGGAAATTGAATAATAGTAGATCTGTTAAAGACAAAAAAAGAAACATCAGAATTTAGAGGGCAAACTGAGTACTTCAGACATTTGCTACAAGAATTATTGTTATTTTTGTTTGAGAACTATGTATCTGCCTTAAAACATAAACAATTATAGGATGTGAAACCATCTTATAAACCCAGAAATCATACTTTTTGTTTCAATTCAACTACTTCACTTGGCCTGAACAACATAAAAGAATGCTTTTCAAGCTAATTGAATTTTGCTCTTTCTCCCTAAGAAACTTTTCATATGTCCCAATTTCTATTCTGAGTCCTCCCACATTAATTGTACTCTGATTTTCTGAGTAAATTAGGTTTAGGTAACAGTACTGTCAATTGACGTCTGTACTCCAGATCTTCTGATAGCTTTTCATCCCATGACTACATTAAAATACAAATTTAAAGATATTAGTTTCTACAAATGTGTCTGCTAATTGAGAGCTGTTTGAAGAAAGCAGACTAAATTGCATGTCCCCATTTAAAGCAAGACTGTGTAACTCCAGCAGTTTCCTGTTTTACAGGCAGTGTATACATGGACTAAGCCAGCCTCTGTGTGAGCTGCTACGTGCCCAGCCAAACATGGAAGTGATTTAGGAGTCAGAAGAAAAACAGGGGGGAGAGGACTGGAGTAATAGCACATCAGCATGTTCTGTGAGATGAGAAAGAGAGAATTAAGACACTGATAGGTTGAAAGCTTGTTTCCACTAGTACCATCCCTGTGGTTCCTTCTCCCCCTCAAATTTTTCAGTATAGCTCCCAAAATGAACTAGTAATTATTTGCTCACTCAAAATTAAATGTTAATAAACTGGTGGTAAAAGCTGCATGAAAGAGATTGGGTAGGTAAACTTCAGATTTTAGGAAGGTTCAAAGAGAGATACCTGACACCAGTAACAAGTCCTTGATTCTGAGGATCTGCATTGTCTGACCTTGGCTCAACTGTAAAACAGGCCACCATCCACACTGATCCATGTCTACAGTTCCTAAAGGCAACCATCATGCCTTTTTGTGCTTTCCACTAGGATTAAGTGCCTTTTTGAGATGAACAGTTCATTCATCATTGAAAACTGTATCTGGACTGAAAGAGACATTAAAGTGGCAGGAGTGTCGAGTCTCCCAAAGAACAAGCAGCTGTCTTCCCAGTCCCATGTTGTGTATACACTGCTGTAATCCTATTTTAAAGAATGCATTGATTTTTTTCAGCCTTAAAGAGCTAACTGGATTTTGTGGCTTCAGTTATGATCACAGAAACATACAGGGCAAGTTTCAATCAACAGTCCAAAACTTTACTCTCTTATGCTGTTTTCTAGGAGAGCTGTGTGCTCCTCACCACCATGAAATTACAGCATCTGTATTTTCATTTTTATAATTTCACTGAATTTAATTTTTACTTGTTTGTTCTTGCCTTCAAATTTCCCTTTCAGAAAGCCATTAATATTGGAAATTAAAAATCTTTCCAAAATGCCATTCTCTCATTTGTTATATTGCTTTTAAAATCCCCTAGGGGAAAAAAAAATTCCAAACAAGTGAACAAAATCACCTCAAAAAATGTGAATAAATCAGTAGAAGAAAAAATTACTAATTTCAATGAAATTATTTTTTTCCATTTGGAAAACACTATGATGATGATGAATTTTCTGCCAATTCCAGATGATGAAAAATAAGGTAAAAATACAGAGGTTGTGCAGCTCCACGGTTAAGGCTGTATGATCCACTACACCTTCAGCTAGACTAAATATGCTAGGCTTCACAATTTCACAATTTGAAAATAGTAATTCTTCAAAAAATGACAGAGCCAGACATATGATTTTTGTGTTTAATCAATAACTTTAAAAGACAGATGCTGTATTCTGCAGTGTTCTGGCCACACAGAGAACAGGAACAGAGAACAGGCAAGTGATTTCACTGCAACTTTCAGTTTCAGGGCTGCTAATGAAGAGTATTTCTTTCAAGAGCTGGAGCCATTCTTTGTGCATAACATTGCTGTAGATTTTCTCTGTAATAGACATTTTGTCAGAAAATATAGTACCTGGAAATACTTTTGGGTAACAGTAAAATAATTGCCAGGAAGTGAACACTTTACTATAAATGTTTTAATGCTTTTAAAAACTATTTCTTTATACCATAGAAGATTAATATACCTAAAGAGATAGTAATGTACCAATCATTTAGACAATGAAACTTCCCAAGGCACCTAGTAAATCTAATGTGATATTTGCTTTTTTTTTTTTAACCTGAACTATGAGGTAAATGTATGTGGGATGTTAATAAAATATTACATAGCCTAATGACTGTAATTTTATCTATGTTGAGTAACCAGCTCATACTGAAAGGGGGTTAGTTACTGTGAGCACAGTTGTTCATATGGATTTGCAGAATAGCAGCCTGCAACATGGTGCTTTTAGAAAAGCAGGTTCAAATAGAGAAGAATATGAAACACATATAAAAGAAAGTTCACCTTTGAAAAAGTAGTCTTTCATAGTATTTTTTAAACCAAAGAGGATTTTGTTTTTGCTGTTATTCAGAAACAATGATTATTTTATCGTTTTCTGCTTCCATCCTTTTTTTTAAACCTTTGAAGCCATACTTTTGTAAGAAATGGAAAAAATTTCTTCCCCCAGGATAAGAGAAAGAAATTTGTCATGTAAATCTACATGGTTCAAGCTCAAAAATTTATGATATTTATTTACTTATTTACTTGTAATATTTTGCCTTCTTATATGGACTAAAAATATTGTCAGAGGACCTTTTTAAACAACAGAATTTTTTCATATACTGTGATATTGCTTCAATGGTCTTCTGAAAAGTGTTTTAGAACTTCTTTTATAGTTTAAAATGACACATGCTTTTTATAAGAATGTAATGGAATAATTTGATACAAAATTCTATAGATCTCTACTGAAAGGAATTATGAACCTTCAAAGGTCAGCTATGTGACTGAAAAAAGTTCCCTAGAAATGAGTGTAATCTTTGTCTAGATTGTCTTTTTCAAGGAAATCACAGTTTGGTAATTTCTACTTATTAAATTGTTTTCTCTAACTCTCTTGTTTACAGGTACGCTGCAATGTTCATCCTGTCATAGCAAAGGAGAAAAAATAGACCTGTTTGAAAGGAGCTTCTGGCATCATTGCAAAGTGAACTGAAAGTGTGTCAAGCCATGGAAGAACATAGTTTCTTATTCCTCAAGTACCCAGACTTTAGATCCCCAGGATATCAGGGTCTCTCTCATGGCACTAAGCTGGACTTCTCTGAGAACAGGAATCACCCGTCAGATGAGTATGAGATGCACAGTTATTCAACAGCAACCAAATGAGGAAAGATTTCAATGTCTTCCCTTCAGTATGACTCAAAACTACACAGAAGAGTAGAGGAGCTTTTGCAGCTTTTTTCCCCAGAAGTAGTAACACAGGTTAACACTCAATTCCTAATCAGTTGACCCAAAATTCTTCCTTTTGAAGATCTACTAGCAATAAGTAGTGTTCAAAGGCTGTGTAATAAGCCAGATATCAGCTTCAACAACCTGACCAAAGAATAACATGAAAATAGAGCCAGAAACAAGATAACACATCTCAACACAAAATGCAAGCATTGTAAGGGCTGAGTAATTACTGACCACCACATGATGCCAGATACAGAAAAGAAACTCAGCAACAAATGGACCATCCAGAACCACAGATAAAACTCTGGACATGTAAAGAAAACCCAAAGAAGTGCAAAATACTGCTTAAGTTTTAAATTCAAGCAATGAGATCTTAAAAAAACCAAACCAAACCAAACAAACAAAAAACCACCAAAAAAAACCCACTAAAAAAACCCAAGAAAACCCCACTCTACTCAGAGTAACTCTTCCTCTTTTTCCTAGATGCCTTTGAGGCATTCAGTGCACTCAGCTCTGTTACAGAAATCTGAGGATTATTTCATGTCAAAAAATGTCTGGAAGGAACTGGAGAGTAGTAATTTTAAAAGAGTGCTAAATGCTGACTTTCCAGTGCTCAAGTCAATGCAGCAATAATTCATTCTGTCTGAACTGTTGCAATTATGAGTATAACACAATGCTTTATGTCATGATTCTCCAATTAGTTTATTTCAGTATAAATCCACACTACTGCTCAGGGGGTTGGGCTTGTCTTCCCCTTTCCTCTTTCCTCTCCCCTCTCTGGTGCTAGCACTAGCACTCAGGAAAACACATGGTGCAGCAAACAGATCTCACATCCATGAAAATTACAGTTAGGGGTTTTGGTTTTTTAGTTTTAGGGGGATTTTTTTAGGTTTTTTTAACCAGATCATTGCCATATATAATTCACCTTGGAATTTGATGTTCAGTTCTGCTCAAGGGAAGGGGCAAGAAAAAATAGCTACAACTCTGCTGACTGCTGTTGGATTCCCAGGTCATGGGAAAACCCTAAAAATGGGGCAAACAGACTGTTGCCTACTGTAGCCTTGCATAGGAGCAATGACAGTGATTCCTCAGTTATCTCTCACAATATCTTTTTCTGCCTGGCAATTCATGTATTTTTCTGTTATTTAAGCAATACAGCTGCTTATAATAATAGTTATTTGAGCATCATTAACTAATGAGCATAATTGCCTATTGTCATCTTTATTAAATCCCTCCTTTTCCTTTGTCTTTGAATAGTTATGCTTTTTTCAGTACTTCTTTCCTGTAAGTTGAATAGGATGAGTTTATTTCCATAGTGTCTGCTAGCATAGGATGCTGCTTTAATAATTATGGATTAAATCCCTGTACAAATTAAATCAAAGTCAAGTCTCTTATTGAATTGCCGCTTCAATTAACCCATTGCCTTCAAATGCAGGAACTCTGCTAGAAGACCTCCAAACCTCCATTTCTTTCTGTCTGGGAACCAGCATCCTTACTTGTGCTCTAACTTCCCCCAGTGCATACAGATTTTAGAGTTTCTCTGACCTGCTGTGAAGGGAGTTGTATTTTCCACCCACCCCACACACACAGATCTCCCCCAGCTGCCCTTAGACCAATTTAAAAGCACATGGAGAATTTGGCAGAGACTATTGCAGTGCAGTGAATGGAGCCACTGTAGTTCGTAAGGGCTTCATGAACAAGCCCATATTACAGTGTCATAACATAAATATAAAACTAATTAACTACATAATGAAGGGGAAACAAAAACAGTTTCTAATGCCTGGGGAGTTATAGAGCTTATAGCTGAAATACCAGCTTTAAATAAATATTTCCTTCTGGTTTTGTTAACACAGGTTGCTTTATTTTAATACACATTTATATTAAAATCAATTATAATGTATATTGGTTTTTGTGGCTATAATTTGTGTTTTCTGCCTTATGTGTCACTCACTCATTAGGTTCCTAAATAACAGAGAACACACTTAGTCAGTTGGCATTTTCCAGTGTTTTAATTGCCTGCTGTGATATAATTATTGTGACATTTTGGGATGTTTTTAACATCCTGAATTAAATATTCTGACATCCCACAGAGCACTTCATGAAAACAGTCAAACTGTATTCAAGTCATTAGGAGTCTACAGTTGTCCTTTAATATTAAAATTATTTTTGACACAAAAAATGCAGATAAAATTAAAATGCTTAACAGTTTATATCGTATGTCAGTTTTCATCTTTAAAACTTTAAAATGTTATTACCATATAATGAGCAACTGTGGAGCTCAAAATATCACCTTAATTTGTATTTTATTTTTCTTTTTTTAAAGTAGCTTTCAAAGAATATTACATAAGAAATCCTATCTACAAAGCTTAGGTTTTGGTGAATTTTCACAGCATAATATCACAAGTATTTTAAAGAATAAAATAAATCATTTCTTCTGATTCTTTTTTCATAATAGCTGTGAAATACTGTACATCTTTAAAAATTCTTTTACTTGCCACAAAATAGTTCATGACAGAACATAAAATGCTTTGACTTTCAGATTAGACTTCATTTCTGCAAACATTAATTATTTAATGGGTTAAACAATGAGAATGACATATGTACAATAAAATGTTGCGAATTAGTTTCTAACAATGCATGAGAATCCTTAAGATACATTAAAAAAACCAACAGCCATTACCCTGTCTTGGTTTTTTCAGTCTTGTTTTTGCAAACAGTTTAGAATGGTGTGTCCTGGTATGTGCCAGGACAGCATAGGAGAGGTTTTGAGCTCGACACAGCCCTTCAGTCCAGCCCCTCTGTCTCTACCAACGCTGCTACAAAAATGTGTAATCTCACCAGGGATAGAAAGGGAACTTGGGAGACTGAGGGAGGGGGTTACTGCACACTGGCTATCTCCAGATTGCACCTGGTCCCCAAACTCACATGCTGCCTTCTGCACAGCACTGTACTGAATTGTGCTACAGCCCCACTGGAAAACCAGGCATAACCTGCCCCTTAAACTGCAGAGATGAGAGAATGGTTCTAGAGACACAAATTGCACAAGTCAATGTTTTAATATACCTAAGGTTTCATTTATACTTACCTGTGATTCCCCAAAAACTCAAATGAAATCCTCAATTCATATTCTCACATTTTAAGGACAAAATAATTATTTCTTTTTATCTTAATGGCAAATTTAGCTAGTGTATGACATTAATCATTTAAATTTTGAAAGATTGCCTGCATTGTCCTGATACAGTTTTAAAAGAAATGCATATCTGTAACACTGAATTAATGTCCCACAAGTTTTGAATGTAAGTATGTATGTTTTAACTAAAAATATATTGGGCTACTGAGTAACCAAGGTCCATGCAAGATGCATGGAAAGACTTTATAGTTTGTGTGGAAATACAGTAATTGGTAGAGAACCAGAACAGAAACTATAAGTGAGGAAGCAACTGTAAACAGCACTGTACTACATTGGCATCAATTTGATAGCAACAATATAGGAAGTGAAATTCTTTCTCTTTCTTAGGCAGAATACAGAAAAAAAATCCTCTAAATCAAATCAATTATCTGCTATAAGTGATGAAGATGGCAATATTACAGAGCACAGTGTGTGCAAAATTAATGTTCATTGTAACTTTAGTGAGAACCTGCAGAGAGAGATAGTGGAGATACAACCAGGGGACAAATTTGCAGCAAGGATGTTACTTATATGTACACAATTGCCTGTTTCTTCTGAGTTATCACTTAGGTGAGTACTTATTTACTTCATATTTTTCTGAAGATTCATATTGACTTGAGTATCCCCTAGTGTACTTCCTACAATATAATTCACTGAAACAATCACAATTGGATGATCAAAATCTTCAATAACCTAACTGGCATTTATGCTGACTCACTGTCCACACATCAGGTTTCTACACAGGCTTGAGTCTTTTTCTGTTCATATCACATCTTCACTTTTTATATGTCTGTAAAACAATTTCAATGAGTTAATTACAATTCCAAATAGCAGATGTGGGGTTTAAAAGTCATAGGGTTTGCACCAACAGGGTATCTGAGCAAATATCCTGTTAACTTAAGTGAAATTTGCAAAGATATGGAACCAAGTAATTAGAGATTAATAATAATATGGTTAAAATTAGGCCCAAAAGGACTGTATTTGCATTTATAGCCAGGAGCAGATCACCACTAGTGTTATTTTAGTCTTATATTGAACCACTTTTCAATATGTTATAAGACCATGAAATTCAATGAGACCAAGTTCAAAGTCAGGGCAACCCCCAGAACAAGCACAGGCTGGCAGGAGAACAGATTGAGAACAGCCTGAGGAGGAAGACTTGGGGATGTTGGCTGATGAGAAGCTCAACATGACCCAGCAATGTCCACTCACAGCCCAGAAAGCCAACAGCATCCTGAGCTGCATCAAAAGCAGCATGGCCAGCAGAGCAAAAGTGCTGCTTAATTCCAGATACAAGACTTAGAAAAGATTTTCTAAAAGTTTAATGGGATTTTTTTATTGCAGGAATATCCAATAAATATGTCTGTGTTTATATGTTGAAAGATGCTAAAAGACCATCTCCTCACTTTGTTAGAAAATAAGCACCCATTTAACAAAAAACCTCATAGCTCTAGCCATTGAATTCATTACTTGCTCTGAGATAGTAGGGAGTTACTGTCATGTATTTACTCAACATAGTTCTTCAAAGGGTCAAAGATCAAAGTCCTGAGTAAAATAAAGCTCATTTTTCAACACCATCAGCAAGGTAATTGCTATTAATAAATTGGATCATTATCTTTACTGAAGGAATATTATATTACATGAGCATTTTAGTTCAAAGATTACTGTTCTCAAGCATGTTTCCCACTCACTGCTACCTACTATGTTACACTTCACATCATGGAACTGGTTTGGAGTCCAAAATCTGCATTCTTTTCTGATAAAAATAAGGTATAAAATATGTACCAGAAGCATGTGTAATAGTGTCCACTCCTGGCCAGACATCTAGGCCAGGGGACAGATTACTGCAAGTCCAAAGCAAACCTCAAAAAATATAAACAACACAAAAAATAAAATAATAAAATAAAAATATAAATGAACATAAGATATAATCACCAGTTCAAAACTCTACAGGTTCAATGAGGAAATTCTCTTGCTGAAATGAACATAGAGAGCACTTCTCTCGAGAACAATGTTATAGGAGTTTTGATGTTTAAAAATACAAACCATTTATACCCAAGATTTTTAAGAGCAATTATAAAAAATATGGCGAATGAAACAGATGGCAGGAAGTTTCTCTCTTTTTATGAGGTATATAATAATTTCGTGGAACACCAAGTGCTCCACTGCCAATGGTTCACCTTCTAACTCCATGGGTTTCCCAAAATACCTATGCTAAGCCAGCCTTGAGACTTAAGCTTCCAGGTTATCTCTGACAAATCCTTCTTGACAATGCATCTTCACCTCTTAAATAAACTCAACAAGGTGATCCAGACTCCACTCTTGGTTCCAACTGCAGGGATTTAAACCTCTCTCCCTCAAGAAATATCTGTAACCATGAACCTCTGGGTGATGAGAATGTGCCCTCTCTCCATACTACTGACATTGTGAAACCATGCAGAAAGGAATTCATCATAAATTGAATTGGAAAGGGAGAACTGAACTTTAACTTATTGATTGAAACATTTCTATTAAAGGCAGGAATACTCAATCAGTCTGCAGGTTGTTGTAGCTGCCATTACAGAAAGTGATTTAGGAAACACTACAACTGCATTCTCTGCAGGGCCTAATCCTCTAGTAAGTATTAGGTATGCTCTGAGACTACCTCCCAGATGAAGCTGCTTAGAGGATTTGGTAGAGAAATGGTTCCCAGATTGCTGCCAGACTAAGGCAGAAGATAGGAAAACTCCAAGCAGGACATGCACAAAACCAGGTATCTGGACACATATACACATTAAAAGGAAAAGAAGCAAAGGAAGTAGCAAACAGCTACTAATGAAGGTCTTTTGGGATCATACTTAATGCTTCATAAGCCCTTTATTTGAGCCACTGTACAATTCCTCTGATTTTGAGGTGTAGTAGTACTCTCCCTCCAAAAGAAATAGCAGTATATTGGGAAAATAGAGGAGACAAAGAGAAGGAAGCACATACTGCAAGCTGCATAAGCCATCAGGCTTTACCAAGGCAGTCTGAGCCCTGGCAGGCAGTCAGTGAACTCAGCCCAGTGCCAGGCAGCTGTGCTCACAGACCACGTCCAGCCCCTGAGCACGGGCTCAGACAGCGCTGCGCTCTCTGCGGTCAGCGGGCCTAGCACGAAACCAGGGCAGGAAAGAACTTTTGGTATGCACTTAAGGTTATAATTAGGAAAGTGGGTAAGTGGATGCTTGAAGTTAATCACCTGCTTAAGTGCTTTCCTGAATTAGAGCCATACATTGGTATAACTGATAACTATATCTTTACGTAGACTCCATTTTATAATTCTACACAGAAACAGGGAAAGAAACTACTCATGTTAAAGGAAGTGAAATGAAGCTGAGTAAATTCAATTCCTGCTTATTTTGTTAGCTTTTTTCAGTGCTGTCACACCAGTTGGAACTTAATTTAGAAATCTGTTTGATTTTTGTAACTTGAGATTGATATGTTTCTTAGCAATAACCTATTTATACAAAAACATTTCATTTCCCTTTTGCTTTTTGTTTTCCTTCATATTATAACAATTTGTACCATTTCTTACCTCTATTGCTAAACAGATACGGTTGTTAGGTTTGCAGTAATTCCAACCATAATTGTGCAGTGTATATGTTTCCTGTCCCTCACCCCAGTGAGAAGCTTTCTGAGTAAATATTTACAAGGACATAATTTCAGTGCAGTTTAATTAAAATGTTGATTTTCAAAGAACTGTAAATACATACAGTTGATATTATTAAAGCATATTTTAAAATCATAATAAATAAGAAAACATGAGCTAGAATTAGTATAATCCTAGTGCTCATTATAAACAACGGGATATTTATTTCTGAAACTGATCATTCAGCATGGATGCAATATTCTATGTTCACTGAATTCATGCAAAAACATTTCCACACCTTTGTGTCTACTAAACATTCTCCAAAATATCATAAGAAGTGGAAATAACATTGTTAATTGTTCTAAAAACCTCCCAGGTTTCCACAAATGTAGTTTGCCCTGCTCGCACCAGACCTGGGACAGATGTAGTTACAACAATTACAGCATCAGCAAGGGCACCTATTAATGCATAGTTTGATCTTTGCTCCCTAAAAATTGTTGTTCAGGTTGTTAAGTACTCACTGCTTTTCATTTCAGGGGAGAGAGCTATCCCTATGCAAAAGGATATTGCAAGTTTGCTATGACACTTTTCTGCAGAAAAAAAAGATACCACACATAACCTCAGTCTTGCACAGTTTAAACAAAGCTTTACTAAATACTTCTCTTGGAAAAAGTGACAAAAATGGTTAAAGGATGACAAAAAAAACCCAATTATTTTGCAGATATAGAGCTGAGTAATGAAATAAGAACACAAAGGGTTTTTTTTACCTGCAGTCAAGTAAGTTATGATGGAATTATTGGAAGACAGCAAGGACTTGTCCACATAAATATTTTGGCAGGACCAAGGCTTAAGTTATACAAAAAAACCCCACCCAAATTCAGTCATTAGCTCAGTTTCTCCTTTTCTTAAAGTCACCCCAAAATATGACAGATTTATAACCCCTAAAAAGAAGAACAAACTATATCTGCAACAAGTGTATATTCAGAAATATTGAGACATATTTAAAAAATAGTCTGAGAACTAATCTGTCCCCTACCTGCTAAGACCCTAGGGTCTAAAACCTTCGTTGAAGTTAATTTTTCTAACTCAGAAATTCCCCAAACTAAATACAGTCTGTACAAATGCCTCAACAAAGAAAAATTCTGTTTCCTCTATGACTTAAAATTTGAGTACTAATGTTACTGCAACTTAACCCTAAGTCTTTTACAAATTTGTTTCCTGTAGAAATTCACTGTACTCTCTTCCTCAGATGCTTTCTCACCCTCCTAAAAAGGCAGGAGTTGTCCACATCAAGTAGTAAAGAAATCACTTTATTACAATAACCCTATTATTTCACACCAACACTTTCTCCCAAGTGAATATGGTTAACTGCTCCCAGGGGAATTTCCCCCTTCTGCCTATGGACTTCACCTGAGCAGAGTGCAACACCCAGAGCTGTTCTCTCTGTAGCCAGCCATTGATTTATTAACAAAGAATACCATAGAGTAAGCTGTGTACAAAAAGTCCCATTGACTATCATAGCAGGCCTGGTTCCAGCTCTCAGCTCGGGTAATCAGGTTAGATAAAAATAGGCTTTGTGCTCTATTTTCTAATCTGAAATGCATCTCTTTTAGAAGAAAGGAAAGAAAAGGAAACAGATATTGATTGTAGCTATGTTGGTTTCATCTGGGGTAATTTTTTTCCAATGGCTGGTATGGGGCTAGGTTTTGGATTTGTTCTGAACATAGAGTTGATAATGTAGAGATGTTTTTGTCATTGGTTGCTGGCTGGGGAGAAATAACCACGAGCCCTAAATTAGGGAGTGATGAGCTTGTGTTTTGTATTTCTCAGCTCTTGTACTGGGTAATTTTTGAATATATTTTCTCTGATTTCTCTGATTCTTTTGAAGTTAGCATATTACGGGGAGGGGAGGGTATTCTGTTTTGGGTTTGCTTCATTGTTTTGTTGCTTGTTGGGTTGTTTTTTAATAATAAATCTTCTGATATTGCCTAAAAGCCCACAGTATGTGCTGGAGATAAGAGCATTAGGGGCAAGTGAGCAAATCTTCAAACAACCTTTCCTTAAACTCCAGGATCCCCACTCCTCCTCAGTGAAAGATACAAGAGGACCAGATCACTTATATTTTGAGGAAAGAAGGTTTATAATCATCATTTCTTAAGCAAGTTATACCAAAATTAAAAGAAAGCTCTCTCAAATGAAACTTCTTATGGTCCTTAGAGATTTGTACACCTTGTTCCAAAAGGATTCCCTTACAACCTCTTTCTCTGGCTACTTTTGCCTATTGCTTATACAAAGAAACTGTATTTCTTCTCAGTAGGCAGTAGGAAAAACTGTCATAATGACCCTTTTTTTTGCAAACTTTTGCTGCACTGGTAAGGCCCCACTCATCCATGTCTAATTTTTTTCATATTTATAAGAAGGAATGTGAAGGAAAAAAATATGCAAGAGTATGTTTCAACATTCCTTTCTTTTGACTTCAGCTTTCATCCTGAGCTTTGCTTGCATGGCAAGGAATTGCTACTGGATTTTGTATGTGTAATATAAAAGTGATATTTGTGTGTGTGTATACATTTTTGTTGTTTTGCTTCTGAAAGAGGAATACCTGCTTAGCTGCTGCAGGTGATCTGAATTCTGCACGGAATTGAACTGTTTCTTCACCTTTAAGGTGCTTTTGTTGTTTTCTATGTTACAAACTGGCATTTTAAGGAAGCATAGTGCTTCTGAAGGATTTAGTCCATGGCATGCTATTGCTTGGCTGATTACCTCTGTAACTAAGAGGAAATATCTTTCCAGGTGATCAAAAGGGTGACCATTTTCCCAGTTTCCCAACAATTTCCACCACTGTTTAAGTTTCTGTCTTTTGATAAACCTACTTCCTCATTTTCTCTGCTCTGGTCAGAGCACAGATGTGCTTTCCAGAGTAAATACTAGCTGTGGATGGTATAGCCAATTGCCATGTTGGATAGAACAGCTGAACATCATATACTGTATGCAGGGTCACTGTGAAGTGCAAAAGAGAAAAGCAAAATCAAATAGCTGAATAGGTGCATGGCCTGTTTGGTGACCAGCTGTATATCCATGCAAGGTCTTATCATGAGGGCCAATCTGAGTACAAGTTTCTGCTTCATTTGTTTCTCCAGCTTGCTTTTTTTCATGCCTTCCCCTTGGCTTTTGTCCTCTACTGTGTGTATATTTATCATCTCATCCTAGATATGGTTCTTGTATTACCTGTTACATAAGTAACAGCAGCATTTTATTAGCAAGCTACAAGGTTTCAGTTCTAGTGAAACAAATAAAATGTATCCCAAAAAATATATGCTGAAAAGAATGGTGATAGAAGTTGTATAAAAATATTGAACACTTAATGATGAACTCTCTTCCTATCGAGGTATCCTTGGACAACATTGATTTGTTACATGCTGTGTAAGACTGTTTATGACAACTTTGATCAGAAGTACTCAAATTTAAGAAACAATCAGGCCACAGATGGCAGTTAAGCTAGTCTTTGACTAAATTAATTGGTTTCATAATTGGGTACACATGGAGCTCTTTAAACATTAATCACAGTCCTCTTAGATATCTTTAACAAGACAAAGTATGGCTGTTCTAACCAAATGCTTTGTGAAGCTGAAAATAACCAGGAAGTGTTGGCCTAAGGAAAAAAAGCCTCAGAATTCTGTGATTGTATTTAGCTCTGCAGAGATAAGAAACAGCAAGATGAGAATTGGCGTGTTTGGTTAAATTTAAGAAACATTTTGTAACTGCACAGAGGTAGGAAACTTGTTACTGTTATCCTTTCACTGGGCACAGAATTCAAAATTACTTTGGATTTTAAAAGCTTATGCAATTTCTACAATTAGTTTTCTGTTAAATTTCTTCCACTTTCACAGACCTGTAGATACAATAGTGAAAGACTAGAGCCCACTTAAATTATCAGCAACAAATGCCATGGCTTAAGACATTCCAAGCATTCCCTTTGACTCTCCAGTCTGATGGAGTATCTCACTAGAATCTATAGTAAGGCAGCAACACCTGACTGATGAATGCTGAGAAAAAGCTGACTGTGAGAATGCATAAAAGCCTAAGAATATGAGAAATAATCTAAATAGGAAGGGCTTATTAAAGGGTATGAAAAGTACTCACTATGAAACCTTGTCAGCCAAATCTGATGAAGTGATGGTACAGCCTTGGCATGTAAAAATATTTGTGTAATATTTAAGTGGGCAATTTTAATTTTTAACAGTAAAGCTCTACAGTTAAGACAGAGTTTCTACCTTAAAGAACAAAACATTGTCAGGTCTAACACTAGCATTACAAATTCTATTGTTTCTTTAAGCCCAAGACTAGGATAAGAAGACAGGGGCCTCTTGGCTTTCCTTTGAAAGAAACTTAATACATTTCAGTGCAGAAAAGGTTGAAAATATACCTTGATTCAACCCTAAGCAGACAGGCAAGAAAAAAAAATGCAAAATGGAATGCAATAGACTAGAGAGAAGGGAGAAGGAAGAGATCTGAATTGCTGTGGCACTGGGCCCATAATTGAAGGAGAGGGATCCCAGCATTGTTTTGAAGCACTGCACACCAGCTTCTCACCAACTTGCTCTGCACTGTGGGGAGGAATTGCCAGGGAATATAGATATCTAGCTGGGAAAACATCCTTCATGGCAAATGGTGGGAAATTAAACACATTTTAAACCAGGGGAGGAAAAGGAAGAAACCCTCAAAATGTATGGGTTTTATGAGGAAGTTGCCTTGCCTAAGACAGAGAAGGAAAGGATTACTTCTCTTTGCATCTCAATCCATGAATACTTGAAATGAAAAGGTTTTTTCAAGGATGATCAAATTATGGGAAAGAACAACCGAAATATCACACTTTTTCTCATGATGATCTGCAGTAGATCACCTCTGCTGTCTACTTTTCTCAGCAGGAATCCAACAAGCTATTCAGCCTACCATGACTTCATTTTTTTATTAGCTGAGGGGATTACTTAATGTAGTCCTAAAAAGGAATACTTAATATGAATCTATACTTGTTCTGTTACTTTGTTTGAATTAGCCTAATATAAAAACAGTCTTTAAAATTAATGTGAAAATGGTAAATGGAAGAAAATAATAATGAAAAACTGATTGAGAAATAACATGAATGAAAAAAAAAAATTCCATGTTTGATTTTAAAATCTCAGTATGAAAAAAGGGAAAATAAGAGACCATCTTGATTATGTTGAATTAACTGCCTTTACAAAATAGAAATGTTATTTTCAGTACCTCTGCAGCACTACTGAGATTGACTATAACCACATAAAAAGATACTTATTGAGAACTAGAAGATAAAAATCCAAATATTTCAAGAATGCAGTTATGTGAAGAAATCTAAGGTCACAGCAAACTAAACCCCACAAGACTGATCTAGCTACTGAAAGAGTTGCATTACAGTAATAACTTTTTTTTTCACCTTATTTTGGATTTGAGAAGTCATGTTACTCCCCCTGTTTTGCTAAAAGGAGAGTGAATTCCATACACAGTATTCCTTCTTCTCTTTTTTTTCAATTCAATGAGTTTAGCCTGAAAATGAAGATAGAGAATTGGTAGGAAAAGAGGAAAAGGGGAGATCAGTGAGGGATTCAGAATATAGCTTAAACCACACACAATTCAGCGGAAAGAAAGGCCATACATAAAATTGATAGGAAGAAGCCTAAAGATGTAATAAAAATAATTGTTCTAAATCAATCCATTAATAGTTCTACTTCAAGAGGTGATAATTTTGCAAGTGATATTACAGGAAATAAACTGCCTTACCCAAGTGACTACCACTCGGGGTGGATGCTGGTTAGGTTGGTTATAAAATTGCAGCCTACTCTGGAAACTGAGCTGGAAAGATGTGCAAAGGACTGCAAAACATGAATTTCTGCATGTTATTTCTTGGCTGATTACCTCTGTAACTAAGAGGTGATCAAAAGGGTGACCATTTTCCCAGTTTCCCAACAATTTCCACCACTGTTTAAGTTTCTATCTTTTGATAAACCTACTTCCTCATTTTCTCTGCTCTGGTCAGAGCACAGATGTGCTTTCCAGAGTAAATACTAGCTGTGGATGGTATAGCCAATTGCCATGTTGGATAGAACAACATATTCTGTATGCAGGGTCACTGTGAAGTGCAAAAGAGAAAAGCAAAATCAAATAGCTGAATAGGTGCACGGCCAACATAAGATCCAAAACATGCATACACCTTCCTCATCACTGACTCACACTCCTGGGGAGATGGTAGAGACCTAGAGGTGACACCCTATGCTCTGCTTCCTGGGCAATGGCTCTCGTGGAGCAGGCAGCTTGAGAACTGGGTGTTGCTCATGCAATCCCTCATTTATATTGCAATCCTTCAGGGGGAAGGAACCACCTCCTGTGATGCTCCACATATGCTGTATCTTTTCACATGCTCTGTTGGTTCAACTTTCATACAGGGAAACCTACCCCGTGTGACATTCCATACAAAGAAGGTTTTGGGGAAAAATCTTTCTTAGCTTAAATAATAATTGAGCTGTAGTCTGCAACAGAAGTAGCAGTCCTTGTCTTACTTAGCTTTAGCAAGTTCTTAGCTACTGTAATTGTACAAGTCATTCATGAAGACATAAACAGTCCTTGGTCTTTTCAATTATAACACAAGTTTGGATTACCAGGGCATTCTCTGATGGCTGGCTCAGTATTTCATGTCCATCTCTAATATTAAGCTGCAATTAGTGATCTATTCTCTCTGGATTTAATAGCAGTATATTTTCAGCTGCAGAGTTGCTCTGGTGATGGCATACTTAAATTGCTTGGCCACAAGGGAAACTTTAGAGAGAGTGAGTGACATTACTGGGCTGTGAGGAACCTAGGATAATGTTTAAATGGAAGGAAAATCAGCCATATTTGATAGATAGTGCTATGGAGACATCACTTAGGAGTATATATCGGATTTTACCTTCCCTCCAAATTTCATTTTAATGGCCAAATAATGACACATTAAAACAGCAGCCCAATCTACAGTAATTTGTTATTTTATGGCATTTCAGGCTGACTGCTTTCACTAACACACCTTTTCTACCAGACTGGTACTGAAACAAGATATATCATCCTCAGAAGAACCCTCTGAGAATAATAAATGTTTTAAAATAGTACCAAACAAAAGTTTCTCTTCTATTTGTTTTGTGTAATATAACATCATGGAATCTTTCATATAGTTGCATATTAATATTTTATTTCACCTTACAAGCCTGCATTGTTTAAAGTCCCTTATTTTTGACCTTGCTGACCACTTTGAGGAACAGTTCCATAAAGTAACATGATTTTACTATGATCAAGTGTGCTCAGCTCACCATAAAAGTTGTGTGATTGTTTTTCTAGTTCTAAGAGTTTGTCTAAATACAATGCAGCCTCCATACATGCATTCTCTTGTGTAGCAGAACATGCATGTGATGGGACCATGGCCCCTGTAGCTCCAGATCCTTGGTCTCTAAACAATAACAATAAACCAAGACCTGAAAATAACCTATGAAAACTTCACTGTATATTCTAAAATGGTACATAATGGAGAGTTCTATTCATGTTTTAGTTACCCACATAAAACCAAGTGCATCTATTTTATAAACATTTACTGTAGAGTTTCATTATAATGTTTGCTTGCTACAAAAAAGGCAAGTTTGATATATGGAAGTGACATCTCTATTTAACTAAAATAGCTGATATAAGTAAACAGGACATGAAGAATATTGGTGTTCTTGAAAGCCTGCCTGCTTTTCACTGAGCTAATTAGATGATGTGATAAGAGCACATCCGCTCAGATACAAACTTTGTTTTTTGGTTGCCCTAAACCATACACCTAGTTAGATGCTCACAGACTTAAGAGGATTACTGCTGGACCACAAGAATCATATTCCCATTTTTTACCTTCCTATCCAAAGGACAAAGATTTTTTTAAAATGGTCATCTGCCTGAATATTCATGTTTCATGTACTTAGAATTAGGTCAATAACAGCAACAGAAATGCAGGCACTGGAATCAGCTGATGCCAATGAGAATCACAAACACAGACCCTGTAATGAGGAGACAGCAGTATTGTTAATTGTATATTCTACTGAAATACACAGTCTTTGAACACTAAATATATATCCTGAGATATACTGAATATGTGATGTGATTGGGGGGCTTTTCCTGTGCAGGGCCAGGAGCTGGACTCAATGAGCCACACGGATCCCTTCCCACTCACAACATTCTACATACCCTGAATTTTCAGGTGTAAACAGATAATTTCTTTCATCATATTTAAGATATTTGATATTAAATTATAGGCTATCCACCCATCACCATTTGTAAACTATTTTGAACTTTATATGAGCATAGAGATACAAAAGATTTAAACCTGAAATGCTTACAAATCATACTTCTTCCTGGTGATCCAAAAATCAATGAGGAGACCTGAAGTTGCCTGACTCTTCAGCTCTGTTAAAAAGCTCATTCTTCCACTTGTGTGTGAAATGGAAACTTTTCCAATTGTTCCTATTAGAGTTTGTTATTTCATTTTCCCTTCCTTTCCCTTCATTTTCATTTAGAAATGATGACAATGCAAAGAAATGTTCAGAGTTTAACTTTCAAGACTCACAGGGCCCCTAACCCAAATATCAGCAAGATCTGGATTATGAACATATTTTTGTGTATCTTCACACTGATTGAGGTTGTCATGAAAATTCCAAGTCTAAACTACTAGATTTTATTTGGGCTGTTCTGCTTGCCACCACAGACATGGAAGTGATAAATAATGGGCTGGCCCCTCTCTCACTGCATCCTTGCTGTACTGCTCTACAGCTGCTGGTAGAGCTGCCTCTGCTGAAGGAAAAACAATGATCATGTCAGTGTTTATGGTGAAATATCCTCTAGTGTCATTATTTCCACCCTTCTTTTTTCTGTTGTGGCATATCTTTCAAGTATCAATGATTATCTGCAATATTCATTCATAAAGCTATCACACAATTCATCATTTCACCCCTTGTTTTACCAAGACACTGACAATTCCAAGGTTTACTAATTGCATTCACGTGAGAGAGGAGCTCACCACTGATTGCATCTGCAGAAGGCTTGCTGCAAGGTTTTGACTGTCCAAGTTAGGTTCTTTTAATTACACTGCATCATTGTCCCCAGTTTCCATAAAGCAGCACTTATGTGACAAAGAGCCATGCAAAGTTGTCTGTAAGGAGTAAATTTCACCTTTGGGGACTAATTATAAAGAGTTTTTGGTGATGAACAATTTTGCAAATGTTTCAATAAGATAGGTAAATCTCCCCAATACATTAAAAAAAATTAATTCAAAATGTTAGATTTTAATGGGGTTGTGGTATCAAACTGTAAGCATCTTTGAGTGTTTTAATTTCTCTTTACCCCCAAATTAACATGAGATGAAACAGGAAGAACAGCAGTAGTAATTCTTGCATCTTCAAAAAAATTGTACTGGATTTTGTCTCCAGAGTAATTTCTAAGTAACTGGCACTCTGATCCCATAAAAATTAGCTAGGACAGGCAGCTAAAATTAACTAAATTGAAACTACCCCTCACTGCTTCAGCTTCTGCCCTCAATCAGCCTTGGAGTTTTAATCCAACCCTTGTTCAGAAAACTGGAAATATTTCTATAAAATCAAGTACAAATCCACATAAGAAGTAATCTCTTGGCTGGAAAGTAATTTTCATAGATAAGAAAAACCAGTACTCCTAATGTAAAAAAAACCATCCCTGAAGGTTTGATGAAGCAGGATCCTTGGCTTACCTGGTTCAGTTTTGTTTGGAACAATTAAACATCTCCAAGGGAGGGAGTGGTCCAAAGCTGGTCTCTGTAGCATATCTGATTTCTAGGCAGTATTTTCAGAAGGAGGAAGAGTTCAAAACCTAGAAAACTACAAAAATTCAGTGGGAAATGCTTTATTTGTCCTTTTCTTCTTCTCTCTGAAATCTGCCCACCAAGGTTTTCAGTTTTGTTACTTTTTCCTTTCATGCCTGGAGAAGTCTCTCAAGCAGGAGAAACCTTGAAACTGCAAGAAAAATAATGTTAATTTCACAAAATGAAAGGGGGGTGTAATTCCTTCCATATTCATTATTTAATCATAGAAACCTCAAAATAAAACTCTTCAGATGTGGGACATTTGTGTCCCTATGACACTGATTCACATCACATAAGCTCAGGGGTTCAGTTAAACACCATTCATTTAAAATTCTTCTGTGTTGAATTCCCTAAGCTCAATTACCTGCTTTACAGAAGTGACAAAGTTTATTTTTATGAAATTTCTTTACAAAAAAATTATGTGATCTGCAATCTGTTCCCAAAGTTTTGTTTGTCCCAGCAGAAGCAGAATAGAACTTCAGGGATCTCTACAAACAACCCCTGAATGTGTCCTTCACCCACAAAAAAAGAACATCTTTATGAAGCTCAGAAGAAAATATCCATCAGGTCTGCAGTAGAAGCCAATTCATCAAAGATTTGTTTTTAACCAGTCTTATGGCAAAAAAAAAAAAAATACAGGAAGGATACTATTAGTTTGAAACTTTTGCATTATCCAAATAAGGTTACATTTTACTTTGTGTGGGTTTTGTCTTCTCTGAGTTACCTTGGCTTTTGCCATTTCTTTGAGGTAGGACTGAAAAATTTTGCTGCTGTTTGGAAGGCCAGTATGAGAACCAAAGTACTTGCAATAGATCTGAGGTGAAGAAGGAGACTCCTAAGTTGCTGCTTATTTATTGCTGGTTGCCATGATGAAAAGTTAGAGGAAGCAACAGGCTGCCTGCACTTCCAGTCTTGCCATTCTCCTGATATGCTCCACTAAAATGTGGTGAGGGTGCTTCGCTCCTACATAGCGTTTCTTCTTACAGTCTACACAGATCTGTATAGGGATCAATGTGGGGAATAATTTCCTCTTATTGTTCAAAGTTGAAGCTCTTCTGCAGTTTCAACACAGTATTGCTGCTGTTAACTCCCCTCATACTCGAGAACAAAAAGAAAAATTGGTATAGATAGAGTGATTTGGTTATTTCCAGCCTTGCACCTTCAACCCATATAGGGGAGTAAGGGGAGAAGAAATGGTGCCTTGTCTTTTCTATGACCTTATTAAATCCTGTTTTCTATTACAACCTCCAAATAGGCACAGAAAATGTAATTTCTTGCTGAAGTGACACTGCTTACAAAACCTGGTATGAGAAGGAGAACATGGGGGAGGAGGAGGCTCTCAAAGAAGAACCAGGATCTGAGAAAACTGCAGATCTTGATTCTTCTGTCTAGGGAATTAAGGACTGCTAATTGCTGTCTTGCAAGACAAGGGTAGCGACTGTCACATTAGACGGGTGCGGAGGGATGTGTGTCTTGTGCTGGAGGCACAACACGGGGGTGACTGCACAGAGCAGCGCAACCGCCCATCCAAGGGGCTGTCAAGCGCTCCAAGTAATCCAATCTGACATTTGTGTGTTAACTTTCTTGCAGTTACCTTAATCTGACTTCAGTTTGTAGGTTGATAGTAAGCCTTCTCAGGCGTGCTCCCAGACACTGAACTGATTAGGTTCCTAGTTTTCACGGTAGTCTTTTCCAAATGGGTGGTGGGAGATAACGCCGTGCGACGCCAGGGAGCAAACCTCCCCGTCCGGCTCTACATGACACTAATAGCCCCATAAAAACTGGACTGAAAGCAAAGCCGTTGAAAACAGACTGCTGAACCGGGCAGCAGTTCAGAGAACTTTGAAAATCTCCCTACGGAGTGACTCTGGCGAGCTGGCTCGTAAGGCACAGCGCTGTGTGACAGCCGCGTCCGTGCGGTGCTGCCAGGGCCGGGGCGAGCTGGCGGCAGCCTCAGGGCAGGTGTGGGCGAGGGGCTGGAAGAGGCACCTGAGCCAGGAGCCCCGCTCCAAGCAGCGCCCAGGACAGACCGTGGGATGAAGGCGAGAACCGCGCCGGTTTTTGAGGTGTTCTGAGCTCGGCACTGTGAGGCGCGGGGCTGTGGGGCCGCTGGCAGGGCCGGCTGCGCTGCCCACCCGGGGAGAAACCTCGGGGGCGGTGCCGCTCCCCTCCCTCACGAACTACAGCTCCCGACGTGCCTTGCTGCCGCCTGCCCTGGCCGGGCCGGAGCAGGTGGCGCGCTGCCCTGCGGGAGCTGTAGGCCGGGGGAAATCGATGGGCAGCGGGACAGTGGCGGGCAGGGAAGGGTTTTCGGTTCTCGACCCGGTTCTCGGCCCGGCCCGCGGTCTGTGGGGGAGAACCGAGCCCCAGGCAGGGAGGGCGGCGGGGCGGGGGAACCGTGGGGAGCGGGGACGCGCGTCAGTCACCCCGCCAGGCGGCGCGCGCGCTCCCCGCGCCGGATGCTGAGGGGGAGAAGGGGGTGCGCGGGCGCGCGCTCGACGAGGCAAAGGGGGGTGGGGGGGAGGGAGAGGAGCCGGGGGAGCGCGCGCTCGTATGTAAATGAGCGGGCGTGAGGTCAGAGGCAGATGGAAAAGGGAACAGAAGGAATGGCCGCCGCGGCTCCCGCTCCTCCTGCCGCCGCCTCCCAGTGCCGGAGCCCCCGCTGCACGGCGGAGCGAAGGGGAGTCCGCCGAGAACTCGACTCCTGGCGGCACCGGCTCATGCACTGTGTGGGTAAGAGAGGGGGTGGCGGCGGCGGCGTGTCCCGGCTGCAGCGGGGGGCACCGAGGGGCGGGGGACGGGGCGGCGAGCGGGGTCTGTGAGGGGAGCGGGCAGCGGGGCGGGCGAGGCTCTCCGAGCCCAGATCTGTCGAGTGGGCGGAGGGGGGGGGAGGGGGGATGGAGGAGCAGCTCCAGCGGCTTTCCTGGAGGGTGGGAGCGGGGACGGGGTCTGTAAGGGAGAGCGAAGGTCCTAAGCCGCCTCCGGCCACCAGAGGGTGGGTGTTACGGCTTTGCCTGGGGCCGCTGGCTCCCTCCCGTCATCGCCGACCGAGAGCCTTTCTCGGCTCGGGTCCTTTTGTCTCGGCTCCTCGTCGTTCGCGCCTTGAGCGCCGGTGGCTGCCCCCCTCCTCTCCTCCTCCATCGCCAGTGCCTGGGGGGCGGAGGGGGGAAGGGAGCCCGCCTCTGTGTGTGTGTGTGTCTGTGTGTGCGTGCGCCTTTAAGAGGGAGCCGCTCCTGCACTGACGGTTGGGATTTGAAGTTTTCCCTCCCCCTGGAAGTTGTCATGGCGACGGCAGCTCTCCCCCCTCCCGCCCCCGGGGCTGCCCCGGTGGCTCTCGTGCCGGGAGGTTTCCCGGGTCACGTGACTCCCGCGCGCGTGTCCGGTTGGCGGGGGCGCGCGGGCACCGGCGGCGTTCCCGCCCGGAGGAGCCCCGGGACCGGCGCTGCTCCCGCTGCGCTCCGCCCGGGCAAGCGCAGCCTCCCCTCCCGGCCCCGTCCCTGTAAGCGCTGGCACTCGGCACGTGTGCCGCCTCGGGGCGGCGGGCGCCTCGCTTGGGGTTTTTTTTTTTGTTTATTTGTTTGTGGAAGTGGGGTGTGAACGCTGAGGCCGGGAACTGCCTGTTTGTATTGTTTCAACAGTCGCTTCCCTTCGTGGGGAAATAGAATCCTTGATCTTCAAGTAGAGCGTTAGAGTCGGTGCCGATCCTCCCCGATGGCTGAGCGGGGAAACACATTCAGTGTGGCTGGGAGGGTGAGCCGCGCTTCACTCAGGGTTTCTGCGGGCGCTTGAGACAGGAGCAGAGTAAGCAGTGAATACCTAACGAGCTGGCATACCTGTATTTACCGGCAGTTAGGACTAATCCACTGTCCGTGGGTTTTTTACGTTTTTCAGTAACCTGATAATTGCCTGTTACACGCAAGCTTCTTGATCTTGCTGTGTTGCCCCAAGAGCACTTATAAACACCTGTTATAACACCTGTATATATGTGAACATGTCTCTGTATGCTTGCAGTGGCTTTTTATTCCTCCAAGTATAGTATGGTGTTTTCTAAACACTACTACACTATAAAGCGCTTCTAATAGAAAGAATGCAGTTTAATTAGAATATAGAGGAGAGCCAGTTCATTTGCATAGATGCTGTGATAAATCCGAGGATGGATATCTCTCACAAGTGGCACTTTCTGTGGCTCTCTGTTATTTAATGGCATTTCACTTAGAAATTTAAACTGAAATCCAGAAGTCTGCTTGACAGTGGATGACTGCAGGAGTCTCCTGGTGGTAATTGTATACTGTCAGGCATGTTTGAGAAACAGTTGCGCTGCACAACCCACACTGAGAAGTGTAAAGAAAGACAAGAAGTTGAGTGAGTCCTCTACTGGGCAGATCTCCTGGGTTTAGGAAACTTCTTTCAGAGTTGCCTTTTGGGTTGGCCTTTCTCTGAGAATTGCAAAGTGCAGAGCTGTCATATAGTTACTTACATTTTACACTGAGTGCACTATGGTTGTGCTTCACATTCAGCTTTGTCTTATTTGGAATTTAAAAAGTTAAGTATATGATTTCTTTGTATGTTCATGATGAGAAATTCAGTTAAAAGAAAGGAGCCCCGAGATTAGTAGCAACTGCTAAGGAGAAAGGACATAGGTTATGGTTTAATAGTTAGTCAAGAGCTATCTCAGTTAAGAACTGTTACCTGGCAGGCCTATTGAGCAGCCCTTATCAGAGAGAGTGTAAACAAAGTGGCAAGAAAGTGAGTAGTCAGGATAATGGAGGTAGAGTATGCTTAACAGGTTTGGGCTGGGGGTTTTTGTGTGGGGTTTTTGTTCCCCTTTACTCCTTTGAAATTCTGTTGCATTAAATTCTGTAAAATAACCTCCTACAATAGCTAAAAATAACTTCTAAAGTCAAAATGGTCCATGGTTCTCACTTGCCAAAATATTCCTAAGGATTTAAAGAGTCTAACAAAGTTAGTGTTACCTGGAAGGTCTTGATGGCTGAAATGGCAGCATGGTGGAGGAGGGAGTTTGGATTTGGCACTCTTCTCAAGGATTGTATGTTTATAGTAAAATGAGAAAAACAATATGGTAAGGCAGTAGTCCCCCAGTTCTTGAACTTTTTGGATGAACAACTTTATTTTGATGTCTTGTGTCATTTACTGTATTGATACTCAATTTGATATTGGCATTTCTGTAGTATAATTAACTGAACAGCAACATCATTTAGCTGTCAAGGATTCCTCACTTACTTTCTCCATGGAAGTGAGCCAGAGATAACTCCAAGACAGTGGTTGAGGCTCACAGTGAGCACTGTTCTTGTGTACAACAGTGAGACTGAAATAATATTCAGTGGAGGGCTAGGGATAGTTAGGAACTCCTGCTTGCAGGGCTCAGTTGCTGAACTGTTCATTGATCAAAGCCTGGGAGATTGAGCAGATTTAGCTCTAAAGCCCATGCCTATGTGTAAAAGCTTGGGGTTTGCCAGCCTGATGTGTTAATTTGTGACGCCCAGAATGTGATTTAAAGCCTCACGTCAAAATGGTCAAATACTTAAAGAATTTGAAAAGCAAATCAGTGATAAAATTTCACTGACATTACTGAAAATTTGTTTGTTTGGTATCTAAACATACTTGAAGGTACAAAAGACTCCACATGGTAAATGACTGCAATATATTAAGGGAAATTTGAAATAGGTGTTCAGTACAAAATGTCTGTTCAGCTGGAAATCTTTGTGTGTTATGTTGAGCACTGACATTCCTAAGATGCTTAGACTTGTGCTTATTGGGTGTTCCTAACTCTTGCATGACTCGATCAGAGTTCAAATCTAGATGTTCTTAAAAAGCACCTGGAGATGTCAGTTCTGTTGTGTCCTTACAGCTGTATAGTGTGTGCTAACAAGTATTGCTTATTCTTGTCAGCAGTGCTCACTGGTGTGTTTTGGCTTAGGTACAGTCTTTGTGGCATAACTAACACAAAATACCCTCATTGTAAATGGTGTATTTATAGAAAAGTGCCAGAAAGCTCAGGGTTGAAATATCTGTAAAGAGTTGGCCAGAAACTGAGTTCAGTGGTGGTTTAAATTGCAAGGTATTTTATAGAGGTGAATATCACAAGGATTTAAAGGTGCTCTCTGGTGCTCCTTGATTAGAACTTTGTCATGTGAATTGATTAAGTCTATTCCATTGGATTGGGAGGCTTTGGCAGTATGGCCCGTAAGCCTAGCTTTGTGATTAGCCTTAAAAACCAGGATTTCTGCAGGTTTTTTCAAGCAGTAATTGATCCCACTGCCCCATTTCACTTAACTTCATAGGTAGAGTGCTGACAAGTACTTTGAGTTGCCATTACTGTCATGGTTAGGCACAGAGGAGAGACCAGGTGATGGCTGGGATGCAGGAAGGGTTCAGGCACAGGGTTGGGCTTTTTGCTGTGTTACCTCAGTAGCCTGTGGGTGAGGTTGGAGCAGTAATATGGGGCTTTTTAATGGAAAGTGCCAGTAATTCCAAACATGGATGTTGGAATCTTGCTAGGACCCTGCAGTGTGTTGTGAAAATACAAGAGGGTCTAAGTAAAACTTTTCATTTTCAGTGAAAGATTAAAATATTATTGCTACTTTTTCTAAAAAAAAAAACAATACATTGCTGTTTGGGGGAAGGGCAGAAGTTTTACTGTTCCTCTTCTGCAGCTCAAGGGCATGCATTTGACAGGAAATAGCCTTGGTATTGCTTTCTTATGAAAACTGAAATTTGATCAAAGTGAAAATCCATTTTTGTATGCCTGTGATATCTAGCATACAAATACTCTTTTACTCTTGTTAAATTTATCCAGCCTTTTTTCCTTCAAAACTAGGATACATTAATGCATCTAATTCTGTTTTTATAGATCTAGACTTTCAATTTTTATTTTGTTTTAGTATTTGAACTTCTGCTCCAGTTTACTATTTTTGAACAAGCTGTCTCAAAAGTGTACTTTCCAGGGAGAGGAATTCCCCCCAAACAAAAGATTTCTATCTGCTTCATTTGCTGGTGTCCCCACACTTGCACCACTCCTGCATTAAATACCTCATGTCTTTATTCCCACAATATGCAGCAGTGTTCTCTCTTTCCATGTGGGTGTAAGTACTTTGCAGCAGGATAGTGGCAGTTTTTATTTGTAATACTGCCATGGTTTTAGGTGATTTTCTGTGGTTGCCATTGTAGTAGTGGGAGAACCAGTTATTTTACTAGCATCTGTAATGTTCTTGTGTATCTGTTAATGATAGTTATGGTGGCTCAGTGCTCTGTCACCTGTCAGGCCACTAACAGATGGCATGCATGACTGCAGTATGATACCTGCTTTGAACTCTTTTGCTTCCTTGGCACTCCAGCACCTTTAAACAGCCCACAAGGCTGCTATGGCCACAGTGCCATCACCCAGTGTGATGGGCAGTATTACTGGGGTGAGGTGTTCCTGTGGATCTGTTGTGCTTTGAGCTGTGATGTGAAACCCTTGGTGTGATTCCAGCGTGAAGCAGATCAAGGAAGTAATCTCACTGTTACTGCAAATGTCAGAAGAAGAACAGGAATTAAATCTAGATCTCAATCACAGCACAGGTTCACAGGCAGTTTTGATGCTGTGAGGGAAGATGGGATCATCTAAGGGAACAGCTCAGACTAGCATTACAGAGTCAGGTGTGTAAGTGGGCACTAGCATTGAGCACTTATTGTGAACCACAGTTTAGGAATGTAATAAAGTGCCATTTTTGCATTGTCAGCAGTTCCCATGGAACTGTTACTAGGATGGAGTAATTGCAGTTCTGACTACATGTTCATGCCTCTTGGATGCTTGCATCAGCACTCATTGGACCCCTGTCTGATCTGTTTTAACTCAGTATCTGGTCAACTGGCTGTTGCAGAGTTGGGGGGGTTTACAAAAGAAAAAAAAAAAAAATTGATAGCTCCTGCTGCTAACACAAGGATAGGGATGAGCCTTTGCAACAGAAGCAGAATGGGTAATAACAAAAAGGAGCCACTGGATTGGTGTAGCTGACAGGAATGGAACACAGTCCTGAACTACCATCTCAATTTCCCCTGAACAAAACAGGTTAGCAAAAGAGGAAGAAATGGTCGGTGTGTGTATATAGGCCATTGGAAGTTGCTGCAGTGCATGTATTGAATTAACTGTCTTTAGACTGAAATAAGAGAAAACACATGGGGTTTGTTTTGTGTTGGACTACCTTTGTTTCAAATATGCAGTGTTAAATCAGCTTCTTTTCTGTATCTTGTCACAATCTGTTTCAACTCATCAGCTTTTCTCTTAGAAAGAAGTAACTGCCCATTGCTGTCAAATGTTTTTGAAGGGTTATCTTATGATTGACTCTTGAGAGAAATGTCTCTGTGGTGAAAACAGTACAAGACAAGTTAGATTAATGATACCCAGAGATGTAGTTGAAAAGACAGAGGGAAGGAGTTCTGTGTGTTCAGCTGTAGATGCAGTACTAGTTCACTGATCCCTTGAGAACCTGCAATTGGAAGGATCTGTGGAGCATAATTTTTATGAAAGATGAAACTGTTCCTGCTACATAGACTAATCCATGGATTGTGTGGCATGCATGCAGTGCTTGGTTTGAATTCTTTGCACATGGAACAGAAATGTGTTGCTGGGCATGCAGGCAGATACACATATCTGCAGTAGTGTGATAAAACCTGTGATTGTTTTTGGTGCTCCCTATGTCTAGATACTGGTATGTGGAAGCAGTTCAATTTTTAAGTGTTCCAGGAACTACTGTAATCTTTGTCAGTGTTTCTAGGCATAGCTTGAACTTTCTTATTGTATGTTCTTATATGGTAGCTGTTTACTTTTTATGTGCTGATAGAGAGCTGAGAAATTTAAACTCTGATTTTCTACTTTATAGGCACTGAGAATTTCCTAAGCTGGAGCTTGTGTAAACCAAAACCATGGAGTGCAAATAAAGTCACTGCAGCTCCCTCTCAGTTCTTCCCTTGGTTTGGCATTTAGTAACTGTGCACTCTAATGCTTGAGGTTGGTAACTTTCAGGGGATTTTTTTTGGTTGATGCATGACACAGTATTGTTGTTTTTCTTTCTGAACTCACTGTACCTACCTTCATGATTTATGTTGACTGGTGTGACCATTCATTAATTAAACAGTTCAACAAACTAGACTGTAAAACTAATCTAGCTTAACACTAACCTAGCAAACAGGAGGAGAAACGTGGCAGGAGGAAGAAGAGGGAGGAAAAGGTCAGATCTAGTTTAACTTGGATCAGTTTTCCAATCAGGTTTACAGTGTACCTGTTTTTTTCCCCGAGTTAAGTGTAAATAGCTTTAATGGGGAGAACAAGGCTTCTGATTTTTAGCTACTGTTTATTTTATCAACATTTTTGGGTGTTAGAAGAGAGTGTAAGTAGGCTGGAAAGTGTTCCTAACCAACAAGACTGTTGATGAGAGAGAATACAATACCACTAACAATAGGATCTTTCCAGTTGTTCTCCCTTTGTAGTAGAACTTGTCTGGTGTAACAGTGAACTGCCCTTCTGTTTTAAGTTAGCCTGGAAGCCTACTGTAAATGTTGTTGTTGTTGCTCTGGGTTGCTTTTCTGTTAGCTGGGTCTCCTGAACTGCCTTGCTGTGTGAGGGAAGTAATAATAGGCATGTGTTGTGCTGATCAGTTACCAGATCCGGGTGTGCTGCTGGGGAGCTCTGCTCCAGCTACCCTCAAACAGCTGGGGCTTGTGCTGCCTACAGCTAAAATGGGAAAAATTAGTGCCTCTTTTCCACCCTTGCCTGTTTTATTTTTCAGCTACATTATATGGGTGTTTTGAGTAGATGCTTACAATGGATCCCTTTTTCTTGACTATGACTCAAGTATCAGGGCTTCAAAGTAAGTTGTTGTTCTAACCTTTAAGTTCAGTGTGTTTATGTAGAGGTCAGGCAGAGCTTTATGGACTTTACTAACTTAAAATTCTTTGTCCCAGTTAGAACTACTGTCTTTTATGTTATTCTTGAACTTTGCTCTCTTCAATGTGCTTGGTGGGAACTTTGATAAGATAAGTTGGAACATTAATAGAGGTTGGAACAGAACTGAATTACTGTGGTTCACATGTATAGTATCAAACTTCTGAAAAGTAAGATTACATTCTACATGTGGCTATCATACATTAGGAAAAAAATCCACAGAGCACAAAACCAAACAAAATCAAAATCAAACACAACCTTGTTTGAGGATATAAAGTTACGTGATACATTTCTTCTTTTTCCACTGCTAATCTACCACTTAATCCTTCCACTTACTACAGGCATAAGGAAGCCAGGAAGAATTGAAGGAAGAGTAGGGAAGATGGATGGTAGTGGCTTATCTGTTTGAGCATGTGAGGGCACAGAAGGTGCATTGCAAAGAGCAGAGAACTCTGAATCTGCAGAAATGCACTGAGCTGTGGAGGCTGAATTCCTTTTTAGGGGCGTGGCCAGCAGCGTGTCACTCTGCAGATCAAAGAGCCCCGTGTCAGGCGTTTTTCTGGTTTCCTCTTCTGGCACAGTCCAGGTTCCTCTGTAGTATCTTGAGAAGCTGGATTAACCCCTTCTTAGATAAACATCCTATTGGCAAAATCCTTCTAGCATCTCAGTTACTGCTTTGTGTTTGGTTCTCAACATCCACCCAGGCTTGTATCTCCATAGCAGCAAGTGTTGTATTGCAGGAGTGTGAGTTGGGTAAATTTTTGGGTAAATGTCACTAGATGTAATTTTTTTTCCTGTTTTAATTGTTGGTTTGTTTTTTTTTTTTTGTTGGTAAATGAAAGCTCACTGAATTTTTGACCTCATTAAGTCTGTTCCTTGCTTTCACTTTTTCTATAACTTACTAGAGTTTTGATATGCAATTATGAGACATCCTAGCTTTTGTGGCACCTGGGGATTGATTACTCATGTTCAAAGTGCTGTTCAGGGGGAAAAATTACTGGTTTTCAGTGTGTTTTATTGTAAAATGTTGCTAATTTACTTTAAAAATGCTAAATTTTCAGATTTAAAGTATTTGTCTTCCTCCTTCCATGGTTCCCAGCTTCTTCAAATCATCTTAATTAAAGGCTAGTTAGTTGTACATGTGAGTAATAGTTCTCTGTCATAATTCCACTTCCATGGAATTTTATGGAATATTTAGCTTTATAAACTAGCTTTAGTGCATTTCTAGTCTGATGATCCAGTAATAGATCAGAGGGAAGTGTAATTGATCTAGGGTTGAATATGCTCCTCTTTTTCATAACTATTGTCAAAAAGCTTTGTGTATCTTATTTTAAAGTTTTATTTTCAATTTGAAAAGCACTACACCAGTTAGTAATGCCAGGTTAAAATGCTACTGCTGTAAAACTGCTGGACATCTTTAGATTGATAATGAATTAGTGTTGCTGCCATATATAATGTAGAGTGTAGAGGACTGCTTTAAAGGAGCCTCCTTATGATCACAGCTGGCAGTTTGGCTCACAGGACAGTGTGCCACAGCAAGGCCCAGCTAAATGGGAAGATCTGACTTCACTTAGGGTGGCTGTTAAGCCCCCTAATCTGAAAATGGGGGAGGATTAGCAAATGGCTACTGTTTTGTGACCTTAGTTCAGATCTAGGTCATTCTGGTGTTAGCCATTGATGGGGGGAAGAAAAATAAAATCTGAGTTTTACTGCTGCCTTAGACTGTTCTGTGTATGGGCTTGAGTGCTAGCTGTGACAAGCTGTTTCAAAAGTTTATTGTGCTATCAGCTAAATAATGCAGTGATTGTGGAGTTACCTGGGATTCTGGTACATGCTCCTTCAATTTTCTTATTCTTCCTGGACCATTTCTGTCCTTCTTCCATCCTTCAACTTTCATGAGTACTGTTTGACTAAAACAAACTTGAAAGTGGTACAGTACAATGGCTGTTGGGGAAATAAGGTTTATAAAGTCACTTCTGCCATTTTGAAAGGTGTCCCTACCCACAGCAGGGAGCTGGAACTAGAGGAGCTTTAAGGTCCCTTCCAAGCCTGTTCTATGATCCCTATTTACTTGGGAATTTTGCCCCCTGTTGTGTGTTCCTCTCTGTTGTGGCTTTTGAGCTCAGAGATCTTCCTGTGATATTTAGAGAGTTTCAAAGCTGTCCTGATTGAAGTCCTGCCACACCTCTTTCTGTTGATGCCTAAATCTTGTTCAGTTATAGCTGTCCTGTGATCTATCAGGAAGGGAGATCCTTTGGTCAGAGTAATTTCAACTGTGCAGCTCCTGTTGGGTTCTTTGCTTCATTGCAGGTATGTTCCTGCACATCATTTAATTAATTAGATGTGCAATGAAATGTCATTTGTTTGTCTTTGAGGCTTGCATCATACTCTCTGCTGATGCAATGAGTCAGAACTTCTGATGTACTTGCTTCTTTTAATTGTTGATTAAATGTATTTAGCAAGGTAAAACTTACTCTAAAGGAAATTGTCTTCTTGAGGCTAAACCATCTCCTTCAGCATTACTTGTTCTTGTCTTCCCCATTTTTTGTCAGTTCTGTGCCTATTTTACATGCACAATGCCTTGCAGGCATGACAAAGTTTTGTGTTGAGATGCCAGGGATGTTGAAATTGGTTAAACCATGGCAACACATCTGTCCTAACTCTAACTGATGTATGTGCCATAAGCACTTAGTACCAGTCTGCTCTAGTGGTGTCCAAAACCATGCACTCCTCTTCCATGTCACCCAGCCCTCCCAGCTCTCTAAGGACCTCAGGAATGGGAGGTGGCTCTTGGTTTTTGGCCTTTCTTGTTTTTCTTAGGTGCCTTACTGCAGTTTGCATTAATTCCTTACTGCTTTTTCAAAACCAGCAACAAACTTTCCCTTGAACTCATACTGGCCTCCCTTTTGAAATGCCAGATGTTATACCTTCTCAGAAAGAATTTCTTCAACAAGACCATCAGACTGGTTGAGATATATTGGAAAGTACCTTTATTTCTCATCTGCATCCTTTCTGAAGTCTACTGACTCCAGAACATGGGTTCTGCCCTAGTGAAATAGGATTTATTAAGGAAATGGTCCATTTGGAACTTGTGGTGTCAGTTCTTATCTTGAAACGTTGGAATTGCCCAGAGGGCTCTGAGCTTGGCACTGATGTGAAAAACTGCACTTCAGTACTGACCTTAGATCAGCTTTGTGCACAGCCCTCAGGAGCAATGGTAGGTGAGCCCTGTGTCCTTTGTACCTCACTTTGTCACTTGCACAGAACAGAGCTTTTTCTTAGAGCTAGAGCTTCTCCACAAAACATCAGGGTTTCACTGGAGAATTCATGTTAGAGATAAACTGCTTAGTAAGGCTTAAAATAGCAAAGGTTTTGAGCAAGTGTTCGTCTGTAGATCAGTCCTGTCTAAATGACTTTTGTCACCTCTGGCAAGAGCTCCTTGTCCCACAAACCTTCAAAGAGTGAACTGATAATTTAATGTATCATGGATTTCTTATTTAAGGGGTCAATGCTTTCTGCAGTTACACTGCAGGAGAAAAAGCTGTGAGAGAAACACACTGTAGTATGACCTGAGGAAACTTGCATGATGAATTTAGGTTGTTGAAGTCTGTGATATTCCTTGCTGCATGTGTCTCTTAATTGGTGACTAAGAATACTTGACCAGTGGTTCAGGAAGGAGTTTTGTTGGCCCAGACGTGGCTTTATAAGGCCTTTACAACAGGCTGTCACATACAGTAGTAGTTTGACAGCTGCTACTTGGTGTAACTTGAGGTAATTTCCCACTCCTTCATGTTGTCTGAGGAGATCCTGACATCTTTTCAGACTGAGGAATCGAGTCATTCACCTTGTCTGCCTCATTCAGCCACCAGCATCACAAACCACAAAGAGCCAAAACAGCCTCTTGTGCTGTTGTTTGTGAGAGCAGTTCCTTGGTAGTGATTTGGGTGGTGTGTTTGAAGAGCTGGTAGCTCTGCTTTGCTCTGTGTGGTGCTGCACTGCCTTTAACTGTCCTGGTTAAGTGGCATTCAGGGCAGTTGCAAACTGGATACTCGACAGCTTTATGCATTCAGCATCTCAAGTGGCAGTCAGGCATTTTCTCCTCTTTCATTCTCAACCTTTCTGATAAGTAATAAATGCTGTTTTGCACTTTGTGAGTGATATGAGTGATCTTGACCTATGAGACTGATTTAAGAAATTTGGTATCAGATAAGTAACTTTATAGTAAGTTTTCCTGAATGCTGGTACTGAGATTGATCTGTTTCCTGCACAAGTTTCCCTCTTGCTGGAAATGCAGACTCTGATCACACCTTTCATTTAAGAAATCCTATTAATTTATTCTTAACCTAGCAGTTCACTTGGCTTCCCTGAATGATTGCAGTTTTTCCAAATTGTTTCATTAGGAGGGAAAAGTGCTCTACTTACAGATCAGCTCACAGTACTGAAGTTTCTTGTTTTGTCTTGCTTGAGACTTGTGGGAAGCGATGGGTTATGGCTGTCTTGGTCAAAGAAACTCAGTAAACTGTGAGTGGAATAACGGACTCTGCTAAAGATTCTGCCTTTTCCATTTATCTTACAATTTATGGTTCTTATGGAGAACAAGAAGTAAACCCCAAACCAACTGATTTGAATCCTTTTTTTTTTTTTTCAGCTTGATCTTAGTGCAGAATTTGTGCTGAGTTGTTTTTTTAAGGAATAAAATAGGAACATCCACTTTTTTCCTTTTTTTTGCACAGTATACTGTGAAGAGGTATCTCTTTGTTTTTAAAGCAGACTAACAAATTTAGTAGTAAGAATTACTGTGTATGGAAATAATGAATATTTGCTTTTGCTAAGGAAAAGACAGTGCAGGAATAGAGAAGGAGCAGAGTGTTTCTAAGACAGGATAGCTGCTGTTTAAACCCACCTGCCTTGTGTAAGAGCTCGTCTGTTCCCAACCTGATTCAAGTATGCAGAATCTTGCCACTAGGTACTTGAAAATGTATCTAGTTTTCCTTTGTGGTGTTCTCCCTGCTCCCTAACTCAGGTTGGACAGTTGTTAATGTGAATTTTATAGAATCTAATCAGAAATTTAATACAAAACCATTTCAAAAACCTCCCAGTAAATTCTCATATCTAGTATGTGGTTGAATTTCAGTGCAGATGGGTTCAAGTCCCACACTTTGAAGCTTACCATTTTCTCCTTTATCTTGTGCCATTTAGTGATTGGGAGGAAGTTTATAATAAGTTTTTACAGATGCATCCTAACTACTTTAAGAAAAAAAAGCCAGACCAAAAAATAAGAACCAAAAAAACCAAACCCCAGTCACACCTGCTTAACCTTTGAATTGTGTTGAATACTAAAAGCAAATCCTAGAGACTTTTCCCTGTTCTCTTCTTACACGTGACACCTTTTATGTGATGAAAATGCCCAATGTGAAGCTAAAATTTGTGTTCGAAGTCTTTATTTCTGTATTTCTGCTTTTCTGATCTCCAGGGGGAAATGAAATTATTCAGCCTTCTTAATCAAAAGTTCAACAGCTGAAAACTTTTGTCTATTCATTTCAGCATGTTCTGCAAGTTCAGCAGCTGTTGGGTTGAATGATGCAGATTCCAGGCTGGCTGTCCATAGCTGTAAGCTGGGACACAGTGCCTACGTGCCTTGAGCAGTGACATCTTTTCTTCTATTCACTGAGCATGTTTAAGAACTGGTTTGAAATCACAGTTTAGCTAAGTTCTTTCAATCTCACAGGAGCATCAGAGGCACTTGCATTTTAAGGCTTGAGCACCAGAACATATTTTTTAGAGAAAGTAAGCATAGTTGAAAATTTTTATTTGAAGTGCAGTTTTTCAATAGCTAGAAGTTGGTTTCTTGTTAACATGTTGCTGGCTCTAAATTTTGTCTTAATTTGCAAAGCCAGATTCTGCCTGGATTTAAAAATGATGGCTATTGGAGGGGCTTGGGGGAATTGCTGGTTTATTTTTTTTAAACTAGGTATTTGTAAAAATAGGCTGTAAATTAAAGGTGAAACTACATGGTGTAAGTGTTATAAAACGCAGGAAAGTGAATTTAAGACAAATTTAAGAAATTAACCATTATTTAAAAGGTATGTTTTACTCATTTCATGCCAACATTGTGGTACTTCTAGGATTACTAGAATGTTTTTTAATGATCTGGTTTCAGCATTTGTGTTAATGATATGTTTGAAAATATATATTTTGGAGAATTCAACACTGAGATTTACAGAGTTGATAGTTCACTCACTGTGTTACAGCTTGGTAGCTTGATACAAGAGCTGTTCCTTGTGGAGCTTCAGCAGGTTAGAAAAGTGTCAATTGATTTCAGTGCAATCTAGTTGCAGGATTTCAGTCAATTTCAAACTTTCTAAATAATAGAAACTGGGAAATAGTTTCTCAATAACAAATAGTTTCTGAATAGGAGGAACATTAATTTGTTGGGAGAGATGAATGACTTTTCCAGTTGATAATTTCAAAGCTATTTGTGGGAAATAGTTTGTTTGAGTGACACAGAAATTATAATTGAAAAGAAACCTGAAAATTCCCTTGAAACTGAATCTCTTTTGAAATTCCTCTTCCTTGTAAGACTTAGTGTCAGGCAGCAGTTTCCTGGAATGCTCTGAAGGCTTGGAACTTCATTAGCTTGCAGTAGACACATGATGTAACACAGAATCCTAAGCTTCAGTTTCTCAAAAGCCTATCAGGCTAGGAATGGTCTGATTTTTTGGTTTTTTTTTTTTTTTTGGTTGGTTGGTTTTGGGGGGGGGGGGTTGGGGTTGGTCGGATTTTTTTTATTTTTTATTTTTTTTTGGCTCAGTGTACTGGGGTTTTCACAGAATCACAGAATTTTCAAGACTGGAAGAGACCTATAAGATCATCTAGTCCAGCCGATGTTCTAACTGTTCAATTGATCATGGCAGCAAGTGCCACATCCAGTCTTTTTTTAAATTCTTCAAGGGATGATGCCTCTACCACCTCACTGTGTATATGATTCCAGTTTCTGACCACTCTTTCTGTGAAGTATTTCCTTCTTACTTCTAACTTACATCTAGCTTGACGCAACTTGAGACTGTGTCCTCTTGTTCTATCCGTTGTCGCCCGGAGAAAGAGGCCGACCCCCAGCTCACTACAGCCACCCTTCAGGAAGTTGTAGATAACTTTTCCGATAACTTGTTTTTTTCGAATAGGTTTTCTTAGTGGAAAGCTGAATGTTCTTTGATTCTTACAATCCAGGAAGTGTGCAAGACCTGTTTATTTGTTAGTTGCCTCCTAGACTTTCTCCCAGATGCTGCTTGGATGTGTGGTACTGCATAGCAGTAAAACAACATTGTGACCTATTCATTGTTACAGACTCGCTGTGCACTTGACTTTTTTCTGTGGTGTAGTGAACATCTGACTAGGCCTTCAAGGAGAAGAAGAGAGTTTCTCCAACAATTCTAAACTTGTTAGGGAAAATAGTCAAACTTTTTAGTCCTCTTGTAAATCTTAAAATTATTATTAAGAAACAGACACATGCTTTAGGCACAGGATTTTCTGAAAGTGACAGTTGTTTCTATGTCTTACTCTTGGGCATTGTTCTCCTCACGTTGTAAAACACTTAAATTGATGCCAAACGAGGAAGTGGTATCTTTTACAGTCTCTTCCTCCCTCTGAATTTTCTTCATTAAGGATACAAGCTGTGAACTGATGAAATGATTGCCAGCACTGTTCTGGGTAGCAGTTGGTATCTAGGTAGCTCTGATGTAGGGTCTTGGAAAGAGAAAGGCAGGATAAGCTTCAGGCTGAACACCAATATTCACACCAATTCTATATTTAAATGTCCCAGTGCAGCAGCTGGAATTAGATTACTGTTCCAAGAGAGTTTTTAGAGAGAACAGAAATGAAGTTTTAGTAACTGTCATTTGGAGGCATTTTTCTCTCTCCCTATCCACAGAGCAGCATAGTCACTTCTGAAGTGTCTTCCTTATGCCTTTTAAATTATAAATAACACAATTCTCTCAGAATATCTGGCTGCTACATTAGAAATTAAATTTACTTTTAACCTTGGCAATGCCTGAAGGTATAGTACAAGGTGTCATGTTGGGCTCTCCTGTTTACAAGTCTGCAAGGACACATTGGCGTAGAAGATTACTTGGGAGAATGAAACTGCTTCTCTTTTTATTGAGCCTCATTTTTCTTGCTGTGATTTATAAATATCTGAACTCTAAGTTGATGCTAATTGCAGTCTTTATTTAACCTACAAAAACTTCCCCCTCCCACCCCAGTTGGCTGCCACCCTTTTCTTTAAAATTGTGAACAATTGGGGGGAGGCAGGACATTTCCTCTTTTTGTTCTGCTTCTGAGGTATGGCCAATGTCAGTCTCCTTCTTTGTATTCAACTTAATGTTTGTAACTGCTTCATGTTACAGCAAGTTCTTTTTGATGTATGTAATATTTTTCTGAAACTATATTTCATCACTGCCTCCATCCCCACAATAAAGCCCAGCACAGAGAGTTGAAAGCAAGGATTTTTATCCTAAGTGAAAAGTGAGCAGTTAGAACTGACGTGGTTCTGGGGGCTCATTTCAAGCTTTGGTCCCCCTGTCTTGCTGGCAGCAGCAGTGTCCTCAGCTGCATTAGTTCTTAGAGTCAGGATCTGCACAGAAGGAAAAGCATCATTTTAGCTATGGTTTGGAATTTGTATTGGAGTCTAAATAGAGGATTTCCTCCCTTTCATTTTGGAATCTCTGGTATGTTGGTTCCTGTTTGCTCAGGGAACTGAATCAATATGGTAAAGAAAATGAGTGTTTTAAGTTAAATGTTAGGACTTTCTATTATAAGAGAACTTTTTTAGTGCTGCAAGCAAGAAATGGATTCAAGCTAGACAGCACATTCAACAGAAGCCCCCACCCTGCTCCATTCCTATGCAGAATATGTCTTAATGTTTGAATAGAGGTATAATAATTTTTGCTTCTGTTGTCATGCTTTCTGTCTTGAATATTTTGTCTAGCAAGTTACTTTTTTTTTTGTTTTTTCTTGCCGTTTGTATAAATGGCAAAAAGGTGATTGAGTGTTTGATTACTGGTTTGTGTGTTTGTATTTTTGGAGGTTTTTTCCTCTTTTTTTATTTCAATGCTTCAGTTGTTTCATACAATAGTCAATCCTTTCCAGATTGTTGTAGTAGTAGATTTAAAAACTAATATATAAGTAAAACCAAACTAAAACAAGCCATAATCAACAATAAAAACCATGTGACTTTGAGATTTATGTCAATATATAAGCAAGACTAAGATTATTAATCCTTCTATGGTTAGGGGGGAACAGTGGGCAAAAAGGACAGCTGCTGCCCTGTGGAAGGAAGGGAGAGGCAAAAGAAGCAAACACAGATGTTAATGCTTAATTTCAATTTCTCTGTTAAACACTCTGCTCCTCTTCTATGAAATATTAAAATAACTCTCTTCTTTACAGAGTATTCTCCTTTAATAAGTTGTAAGGGAATTTCTGCTTATATCCTAATGGTGGGATAAAGATAACTAGATATAATTTAAAAATGGATGTAATTAATTTATGGGTTTTTTCAAAATTTTGAATTCAAGCTACAGAAAGCTCATAAAATATTTTCTGCATGATTCAGAGTGGTCTGATATATCAAAGAAACTTGGTGATGGCTGAGTAATAGACACATACTCTTGAAGGATTTGAGTTTCTGATGTAATTAATTTTATTTTCCTGTCAGTTGGAGACAAAAAAGGTGCAAGAGTTTGGAGCAGATAACCATTTTTCAGGTAAACCCATTCCCTTCTGTAGTGGCAAATAATGGTGGGCACCAGAGTGCAAGCTGCACCTGGAAAATACAATGTGTACTTCAGAAAGCTGTAAGTTAACATGATTAGAAGCTAAAAGATGACTCAACATGAGCTCCAAGCCCCTTTCCTGTGAAAGGGATAACTTGTAAGAAAGGCAGATGACTTTTTTAACTAAGCCAAAACAAAATACTGCTTCCTACTCTTGCACCTGAATTAATGATAAATAATATTTATCAGTAAATATTGAAGCACTATTGAGAGAGAATTTGGCAAGTGAAAGATTTTCTTTCAGGGAAGATGCAACTGGTGCTTTGTCTGCCTTGGTACATTTAAAAAGAAAAAAATTAAAGGCAGTTCTAATACTTGACAAAACCAATCAAGCTGAATTCTGTCTGTGGTATGATTGTTTTAATCCAAGGTAGCTGTATTTGTAAGACAAACCACAAAACTTCCCCCATGTATACTCCTGTACTGGGCCGAGCTAAATAGTGCAGTCATGAAAATGTACAGAATGGGGAGAAGAAGAAGTGAAATTTTTTATTTAGATGTAGTATTGTTTTGAATTGCATGCTGTTTTCAGGTGCATGAAACAGGGCAAAGTTACAAGGACAGTGGGAGGAAATAAATTTATTTTTCTCGTGGTAATGTCAGTCATGTCAGTGAGTTTTAGCTCAGAACTTTGTTTGTATGTTATACCTTGGCATGAAGCTGCTGCTACTGAAATTCAAGTGTGTGTGGGGTGGAGGGGGCAGGTAATAGAGGAGGTTGGCTTGTTGGTTGGGACACAAACCAGTGTGCAGGATCTGTCTTTCAGTCCTTACTTGTCCATAATTTCTTCCAATGTGACTTTAGATTCTGAGATTCCTCGTACAAATTATGTAATAGTCCTCATAGATCAAGAAATATCAGCTCAAAATATAGGTTGTATGACTTCAGAATGGGATTAGAACTCATGTGTCAGCTAGATAAGTGTTTAGAGGCAAATGCAGAAACTGAACTCATGAGTTCTTACCAGGTCCCTTTAACGACTGGGTAAAGTAACAGTAGCTGTTCCCACAATAAAAAATAAAAGAAGGTAGTTTAATCGTAATGCTGTGTGTGGCAATACAGTGCTCAATCTCATTAAATATAATCTTATTCTTTGGATTTTCCTAATTACATTTTAAAGATCATTTATTAAATTCTGCAACTTTTAAGAATTGAAATCAGCAGTTCTGAACCTACTTCCTCATTAGTTTTGATTTAAAAGCAAAATTAATGGGCTAAACTCCACACTGTTTAAAATGTGCAATTTTTTTTCTTCAACTTTTGTTTTCTCTGCTGAGAATATTAAATTCAGTAAATAAGGAGAATACATGAATCTTCCTCACTGATGTTTGTTACTTAACAGGGGTGAGGCCTAATTTTATGTGAGAAGTTAATTAACAAGTGTTTTGGACTTCAGTAAAACAACTTGAACTACCATAATTCAAATGTGATTCTTGGTGTAGTAAGCCACAAAATGAAGGGTGATGGAAGTAAACTTTTAGGCACACAGAATTTGGGAAGATTTCAACATACACTGCTGCTGACTTTCTTGGGTGGGTTAACAAAATTGTGTTTTACAGAGCCTCAAGGTTCTTTCTTTTACTACAGGGCCTCCAGAGGCCATAGTGCTTAAAGCTGAAAGTCTCATTTCATTGGAGTAAAAATACACATGCGTGCCCTGTCCTTCAAAGCAGTGTGCAGCAGGCTCACCCTGTGCCTAGCTGATGATATGCTGGAAAAGAAGGGAGGAAGCAGAACTTCATTTGCATGCACCCAAAATCTTCCAAATTCCTTAACACATAGAGCAACTTAGGACAATAGGATCTCATCTAAAGGGGACCTTTCACATCAGATGGAAAGTACAGCAGTAACTATGAATCAGATGAGCAATCTTGATAAGCATCTCCCTCCTTCATTTAAATATTTTCTGTCTCTGTAAGGAGCATTAATCTGCTGTTTCTTGTATGGCTTAGAAAAATATCAGACCAGAAGTGAATTTGTTTAGAAGTATTTGTGCTTTTATCTTTAAGCAGATGAACTGATAAAAAGCTTACACTTTCCTAAACTGGAAAAGCTGCGGCAGATCAGAGGAGGGGAGAGCAAGTATAAGCAAAAGGTTTTTTTAGGTGGCTGACTGTGAGGTCATTAGTGTCACTATTATAGTTTGTACAAGTTTTGGTTAGCACCTCTTGAGATTTAGTATTATTGTGTTCTAGTGCTGAGTAAAAGAACAAACAAAAATGTTTTGTTAAAATTTTAACTAAAAATTATTATATTTTAGTAAAGTGTCCCAAATATATGCTTAAAAAAAGCCTTGTAGCTAAAGCTCTAGAAATGGATTGCTTCTTAAACAGAAACATGGAAAGGGGAAGAGAAAAAAGAAACAAAAGAAGTAAAACTAGTAAAGAAACCAAAAGACAAAGGGGAAAGGAAATATATCTGCTTTTATGAAAGGGACTTTCATTTGAAAAGAACATACAAATTTAGGAGGTAATATGGCCTTATACAAGGTTAGGGGAATCAAGAAATTCATGTGATGTGGAGTGCACCAAACCTATCAATAACTTTTTAATACAACCTGCATATACATTTTAATATAACCTGCATATATTTCTGTTCCCTTTCCCAAGTGTAGAGTTAGTACTACTCCTATCTTCAGACCCACCAAGTGGTTCATTTCAAGGTGGTAGTCAAATGTCAGCTTCCATTTATTACATGATATTTTTCTTTTTTTGGCTATTTTTCTAACACATAGTCTGAGTCATTCAAATTTTTTGAAAACATACTTGCAGTCTCCATTCACTTTGAAGATGTGGGAGGGAAGGAGGAGATGGCTGTTGAATTCAACTCTGAGGCTAAAGTAACTAAAGTTTTTTCTTAGAAATTATGGAGATAAATAGCCTTTGAAATAACAATAGCCAATGTATAGCTAAACCTGTCCAAGCTCAATTTGTGTTGTATAACTGTTCAATTACTATATCTGCCTAGAATTAACCTAGACCAACTTTGCCTTAAAATTTCTGTAAATCTTCACCTGATGATTTTCTCTGGGCTTAGTGCAGCATAGACTATCCATTGCTCCCACAGCTGCAGGCTGTGGCAGTGCTGATTTGCATTACCAAATAGATCAGCACTCTGTTCCTTAAGGATCCTAGTGTCATAAGAGCTGAAGTCCTGCCTGCAGCCATGTAGTCACCTGTTGATCCCACAGGATGTTTGTTTGCCCTGTGAAAGCCTTCACCTTGGATCAACACCTGGGCTCTTATTTATTCCATTGACACCTGGTGTTGTTCAGCATTGCCCCTGTGCTCCTGTAGTTAGCTCTGGCTGCTGCAGGTCACTTCTGGCAGTATCGTGGTGGCCAGGTAGATGGGTAACAGATGATATTTTCCGCAGCCAGATAAGCCATAAGAGTTCTCTGTAACATTCTGGGTTTGGAGCGGAGGTAAGAGCTGAATTCTGTGGCAGCCAGTCTAGCTGCTGGGCAGGAGCCCCATGGGAGCTGCAGTTACTGTCCCCTCTGGCTTCCTTTTGGTGGCCTTTGCTGTGATCATATGGCAGACCTGACAGAACTTGTTCCTGGGCTCTTTGCCTTTTCGGTACCCAAATAGGGACCGATGGAAAAGAGCCCCCTTCCTGTTGCTGGAGGTCACAGCTTCAGCCTCCCTCCTCCTGTCCCATCCCAGCCCCGAGTGAGGAAAGCAGCATCCGTGGTGGGGGAAAGGTGGGAGGGAAAAAAACCTGTTCACAGCTTTATTCAGAAATACAAACTGTAAAAGCTTGTAACTGGGTTAAGAGACTCACTCTATCACAAATTTCTGCTTATGAAGACTGTTGGAGGAACCTATCTTGGATTTTAAAAGGTGTCAGACAGTAAAGAAAGGTGATTCTTTCTACATGAAAATACAATAAATTTATTAGAGAAAGAGGGAGTTTGATGGTTTGGGGTACTGCAAGTTGCTAGAGCCAAGTATTGCTTTTCAGTTTGGAGCTAGAAAGTGTCAGATCTCAAGTAACAATTTTGAAAGATCAGGTTTGGAATCAAATAGGCAATCAAACACCATGAGACAGCAAATTCTGTCAAACTTTTTTGAAGCAAAGTTTTTCCATTAGTGAATCATAAAAAGTATAAGCAAAGTGTATTTCTGACTGGTTTATGTAGGCTCTTCAGGTTCTGGAGAGTTCCAAAGCTACTACTACTGTTTGCTTAAGCATACGTACTCAAGAAGGAAAACAAAGATTATTGAACTGCTTGTGTCCAGATGGTTACATTTTAGGAAAAGGTTCATTCCGCAGTATTCATTCGTCAGCATTCATTTGTTGGCGTTTGCCAGCATTCATTTGTCAGTTCTGGAAACTAAGATACATCTTCTTGTTTAGGTTAAACTAAAATTGTATCAATTCTGCTGAAAGGTAATAGCGCTTTGTGGAGCATGGAAGCACCACAGGTGCTTTCTGGGAAAATTTTAGCCTAAGGTCTGGAAAAATATTCTCTTGATGGTCTTAGGTTGTACAAGTGTTCTTTTAAAAGATGGCATCCAGTGTCCAGAGGTGAGGAAGCAAGCGATGGGGCAGGGTAAGTCTGGTGGTTCCTTGGAGAAGTTCTGTAATACTTCAGGAAGAGAAGAGCCCTTTGGATGGGTAGGATGGAATTAAGTTTGGTGAATTAGCGAAGAAGCAGGCTGGTGTATCTTTTCCTCAGAGTAAGAAAAGAAAAAAAACCCAACAACTCCCACAGTGTGCTAATTGCTATCTTTAATACAAGCTGTATGGAAATCTGTTTGGGGTTTGCATTTTTCTGTGCCTAGCTGCTGTTTACAGAGCTGGGTTTCTGCACTCGTGGTTTTCCATAGGCAGGAGCAGGCAGTAGGGCAGGCAGGAAAGGACAAAAGTAAAGTCAGAAACAAGTGCCACCCTCCACAGGGTGGGAAGGGTGGTAGGGATCCAAAGACCAAGGAGGTTTTGGGTGCTGACTGGGATGGTAAATGAGCTTCCTGTTGTTTGACTGATAAGTCCTGAAAAATAGGAGTTGCTGTTTGCCCTTTTGAAATAGGCAGGGTTGTCTCCAAGTGCTGCTTCATTCATTTCTTTACCCAGGGACAGTAACTTGGCAGAACGGAACTAGCTGCTGACCTAAAATGGCTTACAGTGTGTAACATGAATGGCAATGCTCATGGTGTGGTTTGTATTTCCACTCTCTTGTGTTTGGAGGATTGCTATCTTAGCTTCAGCCTTCATCTCTCTTGCCTCTTTTGTCCGTAACCCTTTGAAGCCAGAAGAACAGGGAATTTGTGCAGTGCTGATAGGATGTGAATTTATATTACATTGAATCTAAGAGTTGCTGGATGATGCTTTAAAGTAAATTTTAGTGTGTGCCCGGGCTTTGGGCTTTTTGCTTTCTAGTTCTTGTAGGCTGTTTAAAAGATGTGTGTATATGTATATGTTAGAGGACAGTGGTTTTGTCATTTAATTTGTGTTGTCTTGTGGTATTATATGTAATACAAAGAAAAGTGGAAAATGAAATCCATATAGTTCAATATATAAATCCATTTATAGCTCAAATATCAGATTTGTAGAGGTTGTAATTGTTTCACAGTATAGTCCATATATTAAAATTACTTTGCAATGGAAATTTTAACAAAATCTGACTTGTCAAACCATACAGCTCCTATGTGTTAAGACAGCTTCCCTTGTCTGCTTCAAATATGGTACATATTTATTCTTCCTTATACTAGTGTACATACAATCTAAACCAAAAAGTAAATATAACTTTTGGGGAGGGAACAGGATGTTGTGTTGTCTTAAAAGACATCACATGACAAACAAATTTTGCGATTCTGAATGTTCTTTGTTGATAGAAGTTGTTTCCTGAAGATTTTGGTGTCTTTTATGTGTATGATGATGAAATAGTCGTGCAAAGTTCTGGTCTAGCAAAATAGCTACGGGCAGGCCTTTAATACTAAAGAATGAGAACCTTCAAATGCTGCTTTGAATTATCCTCTTATTTTCAAATAAGCTTATTATTTGGAAGGAGAAAGGGGAGCACTTGGGAACTGCTTCTGCATTGAACAAAACTTCTTTTATATTGATGCTCTAAATTGTCACCATATTTCATCAGTTGTCATGTGTTTTTTTGTGGGTTTGGGGTTTCAAACATTATTTATTTATCAATCATGTGATTTGCTCTGTGTCTCATCACCCTTACTGAAGTATTTAATTTTTACCAAATACCTAAACAGACTAGCTGGTAAATCTGTAAAATAATTGGATTTATCTAATCCTCCATTTTAAAACGTTTTTGTGCGGATACAGAGGACTAGAGAGCACTGTCCTGGTATCAGAAGCAAAAGAAGATTGCTTTTTTTCTATTTGTTGTAATATTAGCCTGCTCAGATTATGTAGTTTCAGGAGATCATGAGAAGTTTCTGATCTGTAAATTTTTCTTTTTTTTTTTCTTTTAATTTTTTCTTCTTTTAATTTTTTCCTCTCTCTGTCCATGACACTGATTCTCAGGCTAAGAGAGAAACTCCTTCACTTGCTTAGGGCTATGAGGCTAATCCTAGCACCTTTAGGATTCTGTGGTAGTTATTTTAAGTCTAATGAGGTTGTTGGGGCATGGCTTAATAGGCTGATTGTGGGCAGATGGCAGTTGCCTTATTTTTATCTTCTAATGCTATTGAGTAGTACTATAGTGGAAGGAGTAAATATTTGTTTGATAAATGTAACAATTTTTGGAACTGCTCTTATAATTTGAGGATACTTGTTGCCAGTTTTCTAGAATTTGCTTTCTTTTAAGAAACTTTTGATTTACCATTTTAAATGTTTCTTTTGTCTCCAGGTTTTGAAAGTATTTTAGAAGGGCTTTATGGACCAAGGCTACGAAGAGACCTCAGTTTATTTGAAGGTAAATGAGCCAGCATTTAGTGCAATGACTTTAACGTACTGTTTTTTCTTTTAGCTAAAAGTAGTTTCAAGTATATATCTTGAATTTGAAAAAGGAAATCTTCTAGTGCTTTTCTTTCCTATGTTCATTTATTAATTTTCTTGTCAATACTGTGCCTAAGCAAAGCACTAGGGAGAGTGATACATAGGTTTGTTCCCATACAGGGGAATTTGGATTAGCTAAGCTTTTCTGCAAAGCTCTCATGAAAAAGACTTACTCTTCTGGAATACTGCATCTCCTACTTTGTTTCTGAATATCCATTAGAAAGGGCAGACAAGCTGATCAGCTTCCCATTGACATTAATTGGTAAAAGGAAGGTAATGGATGCTAGTTGGGTCTTGTAGTTGTCAAGAAAGTTTATGCTTTTTATATAATCATGGTTTTTTACATCTTTATTATATGTACACCAAACTTTTAGTTTTTATAGTACGTTATGTGTGTATATATATATATGTAAAGTCACAGTACGTTCAGGCGTGTATGTATATAGACACCTTTCCCATCAGCCTTGTAAAGCCCAGCATTATTCCCAATGTTTGGTTTTGCTGGAATAGCTGTCAGTAACATATAAGTCCTTAGTTAAGTGTGGAATGATTCATCTTTCACAACATGGGGACTACAAATCAAAAATTTACTTTAAAGTATTGAAAGAATTGTTTTGCCAAGTTCATTTTATGACTTAAAGAAATGTTTCTTCTGCTATGAAACTGTAAAAATGTTCCATCTCATTTCTTCATAATTCATTTTCTGATAGTGTCATTTGTAAAGCATATCACTTACTTAGTGCTAGCACATGAGGCAGACTGGCATGTAGTGCTTAGAATACTTTTAGAACAATTGCTTTAACTTGGTTATGGTTTTGTGCCCTTCATAATGTGCAAGTTCCTTGGCCTGTATTATATGCATAACACAGTATTTTCAGGGGGAAGGGGAGGAACTTGGAATACTACTTTGATGCTTTCAGAATATTTTTTCCTTTCTCAAGCTAGACGTGCAGCTAATAAGACATAAAAACACTTAAGAAATATGTACAGTTGGATTAAAGCTTGTTTTCATGACTAGTATTTTCAACTGCTGTGATAAGCACATTTGCAAAGGAAACAGGATATTGTTATGTGTGCAGTATCTCTTTTGGTTTTTTTGAGTTTTAATTCCAATACGTTGTATGCATTGAGCTTTACACTGATTAGCTATGAGGTAGTGGCCAAAGTCTAAGCTAAGTTAAAGGGCATGATACCCTACGCCATAAAGTTTATATTGCTCCTTTAGAGTTCATGTGTGCAGGTATTTGAGCTTAGGGGTAAAGTTTTAACTTCTTTGCCTCATGCTGTTGAAGATTTCTTACCTACTTAAAATCTAATATTTCCATTGCTTGCATATCTTTGCTATTTGATGCCCTTTTGACTTTGTCTTGAAAATTAAATTTGTGTTTATCTAAAATGCAACATCTCAGAGCTAATTTTTTTTCAATTTCTGAAAATTTTTGTCAGTAATGTGCAAGAGTTCTTCAACAATTAATGCCTATTTCCATGTCTGAGGCATCTGTAAAATTGATTTTAGTTCTGGAGCCAACTGCTGCAGAACTGCTGGTAGGTTGGGATTCCCACCTTACCTTACTCTTATTTTTGGTTCATTTTTATAGATATAATATCTGTAAATTCAGTAATGCCATGTGAAATAGTTTATATTTGGTACAGTAGAGGTCAGTTCTATCATTAGTATAGTATGCAGGGCTATTTCTGATTTGAAGTCTGAATTTTGTTTTAAAGATTAATACAGAACTCTCAAGTAAAATTTGTACAAAATTTTCCAGTGTCCTAAGTGTCACATTTCATTTCACAGGTAATGAAACCAAGATACAAAGTAAATAATTTGCCTTACTTAAAAAATATGGCTGGTGGAATTAGAACTCAGGTTTTCACACTCTAAGCAATGTGACTGAATTACTGCATCTTTTAGGCTGTTTATTTTCCTCATCATAACCACTGAACTAATACTGTCAATATGCAATATTATGGCTCATTAGCAGCAAGAGTGTGTTTCCTCAAACATCCCTCAAGACATTATGTAGCTTTCTTGTGCAGAAATATGTGAGAATTGGCTGAAATGTTTTCTGCTTAGATACAATAGCATTTTATTCTCTTGTGTTGTTGGCTTTATCTATTGTGACATGAAAAAGATCAATAATGTGCATAAAATTTAACATGATTGATATATTTCCTCCTTAGTTCTTTCTTGAAATAGTATTTGATTTATAGATTAAAATATTGTATTGTATTAAGTTACTTGAGTGAATAATAAATTGCAATGGCAAATCTAAATGCTAAAAGGTACACTTCACTTTTACTAGACTACTACACTTTTCCAAGAAAATACCTTTTAAACATTTTTTTGTGTCTTGAAATTCTTTTATATGTAGGATTTACTCTGTAATTGCTAAAGTGGTTCTTGTCACTGTTATTCAGCACCAGTTTGTTTTCCTGACTGCTTGGGTTCTGCAGCTTCTGCTTGCAGAGGGGTCAAGTTCTGTTTCTTGGCATCTGACCTTGGTTCAAACTCTGAACTGAGACTATGTCATTGAATCTTTAGGGTTTTCTAATCCTTTCCTCACACCCATTTTCAGCTAAGTAAATTCACATATAAATTGTTGTTCTTTACATTCTACTTATGGATAATTAGCTAAACTGTTAAAAAGCTGCTCCTCTAATCAGGTGGTATGTGTGTACTTTCTTTTGGGGGGGATTTTGTGCTGGAGTTCTGTTCTCTTAACCAGTGAGGAAAAGCTTTGTCTTGTTGGAAAAAAGCAGCTCCCAATGCTCTTTCTCTGCCAGGAAAAAATCATCTTTATACAGGACAAAAGCTTTTATTTTTCCTTATGTTCTTTTGGACTATTTCTAGTAGTGAAAACTTTTATTTGAAACACAAATCTAATAGAATTGGAGGTTTTATGAAGTTAAAAATATGAAGGATTTGATAAATACTTCAACTGTTTTAATGTACTTATTAGGAAGCAGTAGTGCTGTATAAAAAGGAAGGCAGTGATATGTTCAAAATTGTCACAAATAGCTGGAAAATCTTTTCGGACATTATTATAATGAGAAAATACTGGTAAGTAAGAGATGAATTCTTAATTTTGATTTTGATGAATTTTTAAATTTTATTTTGTATTTAGATTTACTAGACAATTATTTCATATTTTAAGATACAAACATGGAATCTGTTTAGTACTACAGATGTCTGAATTAATTTACTTAATTTTGCATTACTTCTTGGGAAAAGTGGTTTTGGGAAACACAAATGCGAGCCTATTAAGAAATGAAAAAAATTATTTTTTGTCAAAGTTCACCAATTTATTCTTAATAAATGGAAATAAGTTTAACACCTTTGTGCTAAACAGGTTTGGTTTCAAGTAGTGATCTGTACTGTGATTAGTATTAAAATGCTGTTTTCACAGTTTTAGCAACTTTTCTCATGAGCTAGCAAGCATTACAGGTTGTCTGCAAATCTTTCATCATGTGACCCCAAGCATGATAAAATGGGGAGGGAAGATGATCCTCATCCTAAATTCAGTGCAGCTGGAGGAAACTTTGTTCAGCTTAAAGTGCTGTCTGTGCCTCTGATTTTTCTGCAAGTATGGCTGCCTATCTGTAGTTAAAAACTTAATACTGATATCAGGATGTTTCCTGTGGGGGTGACCTGAGACTGTCTAACATTTGATATATCTTGTATATACCTGATATCACTTTTGCTTAGCTCACTGGCAGACTTAATAAGTCTTGTACATGATTTATATTGCTTTAAATAAAGGGTTTAGTGTTATGTAGAGCTGAAGTGTCTCAAGGTTTGATTTTTTTTTTGGCAACACACAAGGATTGCTCTCTAGTTTGACTTTTACCAGTGGAAATTCAGGATTCCAAGGCAGAAGAACTTCTCTGAAAGTATAAAGCCTGTCCTAAAGTTAGGTGTAGAATCTCAAGGTTCATAAATAGAGTTTTCATGGTTGCAAGAAAAACAATGAACTTGTTGTGAGGGAATAGTGTTGTTTTTATGCTGTGGACATCCTAAAGGAATAGCTCTAATGGGCTGGGACAGGTAGATTAATTCAGCAAAAATGACTCATTATCTCTTGGTACTGTCCAGCCAAGAAAAATACCATGTCTGTTTTTAAACATCAGCTGTCCAATCTGTAAAAATTGCTCTTTTGCATCCCTGAAAGCATATAATACAATAATACAGAATTCTGTTCTAAATCAATATTTGAGAGCTGAGCAAACTAGATTTAAGTAATAATAAGGAGTTACTTACGTTATGTTTGTGCTCAACTGAAGAACCTTTATTTTTCAGAGTAATTTTATTCTTATTTTGCCTTTTTAATAATATCTTTGAGAAGAAGTAAGAGGTCAGCAGTTGTGGGAAGAGGGTGGAGGACAGTGGGCAGTGGGAAACAACCCTGCAGACAGCAAGGTCAGAGAAGGAAGAGGGGAGAGGTGCTCCAGTTACTGGAGCAGAGATTCCCCTGCAGCCCTTGGAGAAGAGCATGGTGAAGCCTGTAGAACCTGCAGCCCACAGAGGACCGTGTGGGAACAGATATCCACAGTGCAGCCCTTGGAGGACCCACTGGAGCAGGTGGAGATGCCCTGAAGGAAGCTCCAGCCTGTGGAGATGCCATGCTGGAGCAGGCCTCTGGCAGGAACTGCAGCTCTAGAGAGGAGCCCATGCAGGAGCAGCTTTTCTGGCAGGAGCTGTGGGTCTGTGGAACGGTCTGTTCCTGAAGGACTGTGCCCTGTGGAAAAGACATGTATTAGAGCAGTGCATGAAGAGCTGCAGTTGTGGGAAGAACACTGGAGCAGTTTGTGAAGGCCTGTAGCCCATGGGAGAGACCCCAAGCTGGAAGCAGGGAAAAAAGAGAGGGAAGTGGCAGAGAGGAACTGTTATGAACTGAGAGTAGCCTGTTTCCCTTCCTCCATGCACTCTTGGGGTGGGGGAGGAGGTAGAAGAGTCAGGAATGAAGGAGTGAAGCTGAAGCCTGGGAAGAAGGGGTGGTAAGGTGGTTTAGTGTTTTCCCTTTCTTATTATGCAAATCTGTTTTTATTGGCTATAAATGAAATTGATTCTCCCCAAGTTGAGTCTGACTTCCCTGTCACAGTAATTGGTAAGTGATCTCCCTGTCTTCATCTTGACCCTCAAGTTTCTCCCCCTGATTTTCTCCCCTACCCTCTTATTTCCTCACCCCTGCCCTATTGAAGAGGGGCAGTGGATTGAGAGCATCAGTGGATTGGGAGATTGGCAGCCAGCCAAGATCAGGCTACTATCATGTGCTATTGAAAGCAGATAATCTCAAGAACCTCCCTAAACAGAACTGACTGTAATTTAGTGGTATGGAGAAAAGGAGGAAACATACCTGGTAACTAATAATGGGAGTGAAAAAGTTCTTTAGGTTGTAAGCACAGGAACAGGATGGAGAAGACCTTGGTGTTGTAGTTAGTCATATTTAGATTCACTTGCCAAAGCACTGCAGCTACAATAAAGGCTGCTGCATAGCTAGGATACTGTAGGAAAAGTACTGCCTGCAGTGTAAGGAAGTCTGGTGTATAGGTAAAAGACATCATCTTGAGATCTTGCTCCCTGTGTTCAGGAAACAGGTGTTCAGCTGAGACTTGTGCAGAAGAGATGGAGTTGAATCTCGTGAGGAAGAGCAGGTGGACTAAATTAGTCACAAAATGAAGTGTTAAGGGGATAATGAAGGTCTCTGTAAATGCATCAAGGTGCTAAATACCTAGTTATTGTTCATGGGTACAAGAATAAAATTGCCACAGAAGCAAACTGGAATAAGTTGCCATATGCAATTTTTAAACAAGAAATTAGAAGCTTTATTTTAACTACTAGCACAGTTGATTTGGGAAAAGTTTTAAAGTAACTGGTGTTTGTGAAGAGAAGGGTATTCACTGAAAACTCTTAATTTTTGAAATGGAGCTTAATTTAAAGAAGGTAGATATGTGTCTCCATTCAGTAGAAGATGGGACTTGATATAGGCAATGTTAAGTTTAAGTCCTGCATTCCCTCTAGACCAGAGAACCTTTTCTGATAAAGCATATAAAGGTACATTTCTAGATGAATCAAGTGCTACAAGCCAGTATAAGGCTTGGATTTACATGTAGTGATTATATGAAATCAATTAAAATACTGTAAGAATAATGCATGTAGCTCACATGGTAAGGAGTCTGTATCCTAATTCTTAGCTTAGTTTACCACAAGTTTGCAGACTTGAGTTAAAAAGAATGATGCCTGCAATTCAGAGCTTTCTTTGCAGTATTCAGATGCCTCTAGTAATTATGACAGATATTTAACTGAATGACACGAGTTTACCTTTTCTTCTAAGGAAAGCACTCTCTGCTATTATTAAATTGAGCTGTAAAAGCCAGACAAGAATTTGAAAATATCTGAAGTATTGAATATTACTGAATGCACTGTACCAATAAATATATATCATATTAGTAATGGAATTTATTTAAGAGAATTTTAGGAAATGTGTGTTGTTCTCAAAATCCATTTTTGCTTGTTTAAAACATCTAGCTTTCTTTTCTTCCTTTAAGACTGTGAGCCAGAAGAGCTAACTGACTGGTCTATGGATGAGAAATGTTCCTTTTGTAATTTACACAAAGAAACAGCCAGTGTAAGTATGAGCATTATATTAAATATTACTCCCCAACACTAATTTTCAGTTCAGAGAATTGAATTTTGCAAATAAGTTAATTCCACATTTTGACTCAAGGTAGTTTGATTTTAGTGGTTCTATTCCATTCAAAGCTCAGTAATTTAATTGTATATTTTACTGCCAGCTGACTAACTTCTGAAAGATGTAATGATCTTGCTATGTTTTCCAGGATCGTGCATCAGTTTTCGGCTCTTCACAGTCAACGCCTACAGAGGAACTGTCATCTCAGGGCCAGTCCAACACTGATAAGATTGAATGCCAAGCAGAAAACTATCTAAATGCACTCTTTCGAAAGAAAGGTAATAAAAGCATGTCTTTTGTATTATGAAAAATCTGGAAGAATCAAATTATACAGGGTTAATTTTGTTTCCTCAGTAATTTTTTTTTAATCTACTGAAACAGATGTTTCTGCTGTTTCTCTTTTTTATTCCTTTGGTTTTTCTTAATCTTTTTCTCACTTGAATCATCAAATGAAGTGCTACCCTTCCTACTTGCCATTCCTCTGCGTCCTCTTGCAGTATGTGTCATTCTTTTGAATCCTTGTTCATAAGTTGCATTGGATTTTTCTTTTTACCATGAGCTGCTACTTTGTTTTCATGCCAACCTCAGGTGTCATTCTCTGGAATCCGAAGCATTTAAACATTTTCTGTTCCTAAATTCTCACTTCTGGTTTTCAATGGGAAACACATTTTAGGCAACAGAATGTGCTTTGCAGATTGCAAAATAGAATTTGGGATCTTCTTGCATGCAAACTTCAAATACATCCAAATTGGAGGTTAAAACTTCTTCTCAAAATGCAGTATTTAGTAGGTCATTAATTCTTTGACTGTTCTTATTCTTTCCTCTATCATCAAGTTAGAGCAGTATATATGAGTGAATGCTAAATCAGCTTATTTCATGAATGTTACTTGGTTTACTCGCTGTCCACAAAAGCAGAAATAGTAATTTTCTTCCTTAAGTTCTTGTGAATGAAGAAATGTGAATCAAGTTACTGTGAATGCGGTAACTACATTTTTAATAGATTTTTCTTGAGTTTAGTATGTGTGTCAGAATAGCTGAGTATGGCTAGGGTGACAGCTCTCTTGCTTTTGACAGAGTTAGAGTCAGACACTGTCTCCATAAGTGGGAGAAAAAAGCAAAGTTAGTTTTCTCCCTTTTAAATTGCTGTAGCAGGAGAGATTATTATGCCCTTGAACCTGGGGTATGTAAAATCTTCTGTACAGACTTGTCTACTCAGTCTATGTTTTACTTTTTCCCATTTTAAAGAACTGAAATGGAGTGCAACAGCATTTTGAGTGCATCCTTTGGACTCTTGGCTTTCTTTCAAGCTAGCTATTTTCCATTTGAAATAAAATGTCCAATGAAGTTGGCACCTCATTACTTCTTAAAGTCTTATTATATTTTCCTCACAGGCCCAATTGTGTGGCATCTACCTAGGCAGATATTTTAATTCCTTCAAATTTCTACTTTGTCAGATCTCTTCTTGGTCTTGACGTGTACAATGTTATTTAGTGTTTGCCTGCTTTATGCTCCTGCTGCAGATGATCTCTTTTGATACTCCTTGAGAGGAACTTCTATCATGGGAGAAGTGAAACTTGGCATGACCTCACCTTAGTGGTGTGAACGACTTCTAAGTGAAGCTTCTCACAAAGAACATTTGGCTTTCAGCATTTTCTTTCGGTTTGATCTGCCAGATCAGTAATGCTAGGTTAAAGAGGTTTTGTCTATTGAAAAATGAAACTTCCAGTTGTTTTTGTGATTCTCTGAAGTACTTCTGTATTCTTGGGTAAGAATTTACTAAGAATATTGCTTCAGTTCAGGTTTTAGCAGTCTTTAAAGTTGTTCAAATTACAGGAAGTGAAAAGGAAAAAAATAGTAAAGGGCACGTGAAACCAATTTATGAGGTATTCAAGTAACTGGTTTGGATTTTAGGACGAAGATGAAGAGTTTTACTAAGAAAGTCCCAAGTCTGCTTTCTGAATTTTTATAGGTTTTTGAGTTCAAGTATCAACTTATGAAGAAAGGAATAAAAAAAATTTCCAGTAATTGTTTAGCTAAGGAATGGTTAGCTAAGGAATAGATCTTATACCTGGTCCCAAACCAGATGTTCTTTTGTTGTTAGAAAATTGTGGAGTTCTTGGCTGGCTGTATTTAAAATGGAGTAACACTTGTTAGGATTGCAAACTCCTCAAGATGATCTACTCTCTTGGTATTGTAGCTAATTTAGGCCTCTAAAGACCATTGAGCAGATTAGAGTTCATTTCTTGGTCCCATTAATCTTTTATTTTGAAGAAATTTATATATGGCTTTTTTAATTTGCAGACTAGTTTGAGGGGATTTGATTGTGGGTTTGGGTTTGGTTTGTTTTTGTGTTTGTTTTTTTTGTTGTTGTTGTTTTTTTTTGTTTGTTATTTTGTTTGGTTTTTTTTGTATCAGGAAGCTTGTTCAGAAGATCGCAAAACGTGCCTATTTGTAGAATCTAGGACAAAAGATGATAAACTCCTGCCAAAATGGGCAAACTCTTGAAATGCTGTAAACAGCTAAGGTCTTCCCATTAGGAACCCAACTTCACTAGGTATTAGTGAGAGACCAGTTTTGTAGTCAGTTGTCTGTAGGAAAGTCCTGTGCTCAGCAGACACGTCAGCAAATCCAAAGTTCTTGTCATCAAACACTGATTGTTGCCATTAAACAATATGTGTGAAACCCAAATGCTTTCTTCCCAAGTATGGCATCTCTCTACCCTTTTGGTGGTGTAAGCAGAGTAAACTTAGATTGGTGCTTTTCCACTTCCACAATGCTGAAGTTCAGCTGTTCTGTTTTGTTAAGGGAAAAACACAGTATGCTTTAAAAATACATATAGGTCCTTTTTTGATATGAGTATTATAGAGTGTGACATATGATCATTGTTATATCATAGAATCACAGTTGTTTAAAAGCTTGATCAGACATTTTGTTCATGGACTTAATTTTCTGTATTTCTTGTAATACCATTGTGTGTTCTTGGAAGCTTATTTTTCCATGCAATATTAATGTGACCTCTTTAAACAAAACCAAAGAAAAAGAGTTGTGAATCAGGTTCTATCTTCAGGAGAGATGATCCACCAAGAGACAACTGAGACATGAGAAGCTCATGTAGAAGTTAAGGAATTTAGGCACAGAATTATAGAGGGAATGTTTGAGATTACTTGAATCTTTTCAGATTCTCTGGGCTGCTGTGTCAAGTATCTTCAATGCCATGTTTCCCATCCCAAAGTAATTTTCCTGTAAGCTTTTTAAATCTCTTTACTATTTCTAGATATCCTTGTTATGTTCTAAAATATTTCCTTTCACAAATATGGCTTTGTTATACCATACCATATACCTGAATTTAACTTTGAGTTCTTCTGTTCTTTTAGTAGTTTCCTTTGGGTTGTGCAACTGTCACAAGCTGCTTATGCATCTTGTACAATGTATATTTAATTTAGCAAACCTATGACGTGCACACATTATCTCAGACTAAATGTAACCATGCACACATTATCTCAGACTAAAAAAAAGTGTTACGTTCTGAGGTGTAGTTTTGAGTTGCCCACTCTACTTCATCCAAAACTAGCTGCAGTTTCTTTTGATTATCAATCTTAAGAAATCTAATTTGTCCTTTCAAAATCTGGATGATTTTCTGTAATCACTGACACAGTTTGTACAATAAACTTCTTTGACAGACAGCTTTGCTGCCCCTCTTAAATTTCATCAGGAAAGAATGTTTAGTGGGGTTTGCGCTCCTTTCTTAAGGAGATACTTTTTGTGTTGACCACCTACCTGGCATTGTTACTTTCTTCACTGATTCTACTTTTCTTGATAATTTCTATTACATTTACTAGGATTCATAGAAATATGACTGGATATACAATAGTGAACATTGCAGCCTGAGTAGAGGAAGAAAAAAGGTGAAATGTTTATGAGAACAGAAGAGTTAACTTACTCCTTCTGTTTGTTGGTTGGTCAAGTTAGCTGAACTAATCATGATACATGCCTCAGAATAAATAATTGTATTCCTGTTGTAACCTGAGCAATTTTGCAAGTAGAACTAAGAACTTCACTGGGACAGTTGGGTGGCTGTTGAGGTGGGGTTGTTAAAATAAAATGTGGACTTTTTGTGAAAAGGGTGAATTTATGGAGTGAATTCATGAAGCACACTGAGAAGCAATCGTGTGTTCTTAGTCCTTCTCCTCACACAACTGAATTGCAGGTACAAGGGGGATTGTGATTCCCTGATGCTTTTCACTGCCTTTTGGCATTGTGTCAGAAGACAAATTCCGTTAAAAGGTTGAGCTTGTAGTGAAAATATACTGGTTTTTGATTAATGGAATACTGTTGTTCAACACTATTTTGGGAGCTTTTAACTCATTGTTCATTGTCCTGACGGACAAATCTGTCACCATAGGCATTGCAGTCTAGTGATCCCACATAATGTTAATGTGCAGAATAGTTAACAGTATAGGTTTGAATAGTTACAAGCTCGTGCAGCACGTAAACTGAGGAATTATTAATCCTAAATATGATCTTTGAATTAAAATAAATCATTGCAATTAGTCATAATTATATTACATGATTACTCTTTTCTCTTGTATTCAGACTGTTACCTTCACAATCAAAAGCAGAAAATATCAGATTCCATCACACAAATTCAGTCCTCTTTTATCCTAATAACATCAGGTCTGCAGACCTTTAGAGACTGTTCTACTGGATTCAAATTATAGGTTATACATGGACTAAATACAGCTGCCTTGTATTTTATAACAACTGTCAAAACCAGAGTTTTAAACAGATGTAGGCATGCAAATTTAAAACTTTGCAAATTTTTCCTATAGTCACAACTCGTAATAAGACATCTTCGAAAAAAAACCTATTCAGGTCATACCAAGTATATCTGGTGCCATCTGCTGATAACAATTAAGAAATATTTGGTAGTGATAGTAAGTTCAGAGTTCTAACACCTTTCTTGCCCAAAATATGTTTCATTGGATTTTAAAATTTTATATGACTAATTACTAATTTCTCATGCGTAATGGAAAATTACTACTATGAATCACAGGATGGGTGAAGTATTTTCCCATGTTGTGGGGAACAGACTGGCCAATGAGATGCTGGAGAGCAGCACTGCAGAAAGGGACTTGGGGGTCCTGGTTGGTGGAAAGTTGAACATGAGCCAGCAGTGCCCTGGCAGCCAGGAGGACCAGCCCTGTCCTGGGGCATCAGGCACAGCATGGCCAGCTGGGCAAGGGAGGGGATTGTCCTGCTCTGCTCTGGGCTGGGACAGCCTCACCTCCAGTGCTGGGGCAGTTTGGGGTGCCACAGTATAAGAAAGACATCAAGCATTAGAGAGTGTCCAAAGGAGGGCAACAAAGATGGTGAGGGGTTTTAAGGGGAAGCCATACAGGGAGTGGCTGAAAGTCACTTGCCTTTTTCAGCCTGGAGGAGACTGAGGGGAGACCTCATTGCACTTACAACTTTCTCTTGAGAGGAAGTGGAGGGGGCAAGCACTGATCTCTTCTCCCTGGTGACCAGTGACAAGACCTGAGGTCAACCTCAGTCCCAAAGCTGTGCCAGAGAAAGTTCAGCTTGGACATTAGGAAAACATTCTTCACCAGAGGGTGGTTGGGCACTGGAACAGGCTCCCCAAGGAAGTGGTCACAGCACCAAGCCTGACAGAGTTCAAGAAGCATTTGGACAATAATCTCAGGCACATGGTATGACTCTTGGAGATGTCCTGTGTGGGGCCAGGAGCTGGACTTTGATGATCCTTGTGGGTCCCTTTCATCTCAGGATATTCTAATTTTAAGACAGGGTCAAAGTCTTTACAGTGGTGCATAGCAGGATAATGACAGACTGTAAACAAGTTGAAATGAAAAGTTTTTTTTAATGTAAGGAAAAATGAGGACAGGCAAGCAGTAGAACATGTCACCCAGAGGTTGTAGAGTCTTCCATCCATGGAAGTATTCCTTACCTAACTAGGTAAAATCCAGAGGAATTCACTTTGACCTCAAAGATGACTACTTTGAATAAGCAGTTTTACTAGAGACTTCCCAAGGTACTTCCACCATGATTTACAGGTTAATGATTTGCAATACAGAGCAGTCAATGTGATAGCAGCACTATTTGTATTTTTGGCAGATTCGTCTACCTGAGTCTTTTCAAACCCTTTTGATTGAATATGCATTTAGCAGCAAGAGGAGTTCAAATGCAACCCCAACCCAGGAGCACACCTTTCAGAGTATATGCTCTTAGATAGACACACATCACCCCCTCATCATGTTACTTTTTTAGAGTAAAATAACTTAAAATCTGTGAACTACCAATAGCTGCAGCAGTTGAATATATAAGAAATTCTGCTGCATTTATTCTTCATAGGGAGTTTTTGGAAATCATTGCAAAAAAATTAGTATAATTCTAAAGAAATTATTATAAGAACAAAAAAACAAATCCTTTATTATTCTGACTAGGTGAAAGATGACTTTGCTCCTAAGGGAAAAGCTGACTTCTCCTGCAAGTGTCTGAAAGCAATACATGCTTGACTGTTACCAGTGCAAAGAGTCTAAAGTGGAATAGAAAGGCAGTAAAAACTTGACTGAATTAGTTTTGTCTTGCAGTTTTGTAATAATTAATGCAGAGGATGATGATTAATAAGGAGAAATCTGTTCCAGGCTGTTGTGTTTTCCTGCTGATGGAAGGTCCCTTGTACTTGCTGGTCTTTTGCTCCTAAAAGGCACAGATCACACCAGGATGTAAAATCTCCCATTTGCATTGATGATCACCTGTTACCCAGAAGTTATCCAAGAAGTTTTTCTTGTGTGCATGCAACAAACTAATTGCTCCGTATAAGTAGGGTCATTCCAGACCCTGCTCAGTCTTGATAATATTTTGTAGAATTCATTTTCTATGAGTTTCTGATTATAGGCAGTCAAATTTTTGCATTTTCAAGCTTAAGCTGTTGATCAGTAGATTCCATTGTCTGGAACTACCATTTCCCTGTCATGCAAACAATTTTGTTCCTAGATAATTCAATTATTTAATTTCATCTCTTAACTTTCTGTATTCTTTTCTTGTATTTTGCATGTGCATCAGTACTGTACATCTATTGTCTTACTGTTCCAGTATCTGTTGTTGAATTTTTTTTCTTTACTTCTAAGTGTGTCTCTAGGATGGTAAACTCCAGTTGAACATTTATTGAGTTCATTATTTAGGAATCAGGAATAGGTATGCTCTGTTTATATTGCTTTGCCTGGAGGTTACATGGTGGGGAAAGATCTTTGTAGGTATCCTCCATCATTTAGAATTTTACCTCATATCTCTCTTCAAGAAACACCTGTCAATTTTAGGTATTTTGGTAGAGATCTGGTTGAAAGATTGTTGGAAGCTAGAGCTTTAACCATAAGCAGATTTGGTTTGTCATGCCTCGGGTAAGTTCTCTTGAAGCCAAGATGTTTTTAAAATGCTGGAGCTTCACTGTACCTCATCAAGCACTGTGGAGAGGCTGGCCAAAAGGTCTTGACAGGAAGCAGCTGAGCAGTGAGTCAGCTGCCCTCTCGTGTGCTATAGACAGAGATCTCATAGGTGCAGGTTTGTAATTCCTTGCAGTGCTCTGTTGGTGAAAATGATTTCTCAAAATGGAATATGTTTTAAATAAACCTGAAACAAGCAAGCAAAAAAATCTTCTGTGCATTCATCCTAAACCTGAGCAGCATTCCTTGATCAGTGCTGGCAGTCACTCTCTTGATAGTTGATGGATAAAGCTTCATTGGCATAAAGCACTTGAGCAAGTATGCTGTGTGATCCTCCAAACTTCCTGTTAGGACATGTACCCCATGTACCCTTTGCATGCAAACATCTACCCAACCCAGCCCTTCCAGTTTCTTCACTTCCATGAAAAAACCCTTCAGTTTATCATCTGTTTTATTTGTTTCAGATTAACTTTATTATCCCAGTAACTACGGAGCCATGTCCTTTGGTATTTCCTCCAGGCAATCAGGCTCACCTAAAAGCTAATTCATGTTCATTGCTTTCACACTTGCTTTAAATCCCTCTCCTTTCTTGATTGAAAACTGTTTCACTCACTACCTATGAACTATGGGCAGTGGTTAGTATATTGAAAAGGATATTTGTGTGGAGATGTGTAGAGTTGAAGGGAGGAGTGAGGTAATGAAGTAAGTACTACTGCTGCCAGTTTAAGGGAAAACACAGATCTCCGAGTATGGCCAGTTGTACTTGTCCTGTGAAATGGTGTGTTGCAGTCATCAGTGCAGTAGCACAGCTTACTTTAACTTTCTTAATTACATTATTTATGCTAAGTTATATTTTTTCTGTTGCTTCTGTTAGGATTCTTTTTGGTGATTCATAGTTATGGTTTCAGCTGTGCTTTTTAGTAAGAGGTTTAACTTTTTTCTAGCTGATAGGTAGCATTAAAATAAAGTAATATATATCACATTTGATCTTTTTTTCTTTGTTTTGTTTCTAAAATGAGATACTTTTTTCCATTGAAATGTTACATACACAAGCAGAAGTAGAATATAGTTAGTTTAGAATGGGAAATAAAGCTTTTCTTCCAAGTGTTTTATTTCTCGCACTTTGAAAATGTCCTGAAAATCCTGTAAGATTTTACAATAAAAGCTTTAAACTTTGTTTGTATTCAATTGCTTGTATTACTACAAATTGTATGGGACATTTCAAGTAGCATCATATCAGTTCTGACATTTCAATCCTGAACCTACAATAAGGATTATAATCTCAAGAGTGGAACACAATCTTTTTGCTTTTTTTTTTTTTTAAGACCAGTTCCTCAAAAGTCTAACTGTTCTATGTAATGAAGAGAACTAGTCTAAAATTATTTTTGTTGTTGTTCTTTGAAAGTAACTTCTTTCTGTATTAATCCATATTTTATTTTACTTCCATGGTTTGTTTTCAAAATGCTTTATTTTCAAAACTGAAAATGAGCAGTCTGTAAATGAAAATTCAGCTCATTTGCCATTAGTACAGATTCTGAGTCCCCTAAGTAATGCAACCCCACATACTCTTACTTGCATACTATGATAGAGGAGTAAGGTAAGAATTAATGATCTATGCTAAATGTTCTTTCAAGTGAGTTTCAGTTAGGAATGCTCATTAAAAAAAAACTGATAGAGATCTGAATTAATATGTTTGTTACACATGTACTTGTTTAACATTTGTGTGCTTATATGAAGTATTTATTATAAGAAAAGTAGATAATTTTGGTTCTTAATATATCTGATGCCTCTGTTTTTTATTTCTAGATCTTCCTCAGAACTGTGATCCTAACATTCCCCTAGTTGCTCAGGAATTAATGAAAAAAATGATCCGTCAGTTTGCGATTGAGTACATTTCAAAAAGTAGCAAAATTCAAGAGAACAGAAATGGTTCATCATTTGAACCAAGTCTGATGTGTAAAAGTATCCAAATGAACCAAACGGAAAACTCCCTTCAGGAAGAACAGGATAGCCCTCTAGACCTCACTGTGAATCGAACTCAAGAACAGAATACTCAGCAAGGTAAATTTCTATATCTGATAATCTGTGTTTTGCTGTCATTTATTTATTTTATGGTGTCTTATTCCCTTGAAAAGTAAATGTCCATGTCAAATGAAAATATTTTTCATATTGTGTGTTAGCGGATAAGCATTCTGATTTCTTAGTGCCCGTGTTAAACAAGTGGCATTGGAATTTTTCAGTTTTGGAATACTGAATTTAAGTCCTCTCACCTGTGCTGTCACAGGTGACAGTGGTTCAAAATTTTGTTGAAGAAATGGCTGTCTGAGAAAAGAGAAAAAGATGCAGGGATTACATGGAGCAAATGTCACTCAGTCTCTCTCAGCTCTTGAGCACTTTGATTCTTTAAATACGATCTGGTTAGAATGATGGGAAGAGAAGATTGATCTGGGAGAAAATTTCCTTACTTCATACCTTAATCATTACAGATCAGTGCGGCTTTCTTAACTGAAGTAAAGCTAGAAAAATAGTCTGTCTCACTATCACTTACAAAAAGGAAATAATTTCTTTGCCTCAAGGAATATTGCTATCCAAAACTGGTAACAGTATAATCACAAGAATGATTTGGACTTTCAACTAGATTTGGATTAGCAGCAGTTTTTAGGAAGGGTTGTGACTGTCATGCGCAACTGAAAGCAGTGGCAAAAGCAGCTTTTGTCTTTTACAGATATCAGGGTATGTGTTTATCCTGTAGTATTGCAGACCAAAGGGAAAAGTTGACCTGTATGCACCATACTAAAAAGTATGGTACCATACTAAAAAAGTTGAAAGAAGCCAGAACTAAGTTTGTTTGGGTTTTTTGTTTGTTTGTTTATTTTAATGTGCATTAGTACATTTGGTATCTATGTACCTAATGATTCAGTCTTTAATTGGAGATCCTTGGGGGCAGGGAGCTCTGATAGATTCCTCATGACAAATATGCCTATTCTAGGTTAAATTTTAAGCATCTTTTCTCTTTGACAGAAAAGATTTAAGAAATACTCGAATTCTTGCTTTTATTCTGTATGGTCAGTGGAAACCAGTTCATGCCAGGTTTTAGTAAATCCTTAGTGGTTTAAATCCTGAGAAAATACCTATTGTGGTTGGATATAATTTTTCTACAGATGAATTACAGATTTTAAAGGTTTATAATTGGCCAGGTTGAAGCACATTTCTTTTGCAAGAGCAATAAAAAATACTTTCCTGATATCAGGACTATAGCATGTTGCTTACTTCAGCAGCTGATTATTTATAACTAGTCTTAAATGTTCATGAAGGAACAAAGTCCCCAAAGGCAGGTTCTGGTCATTGCTGAGCCCAAATAAATCTTCGAGGAATGAAAGGGAAGGCAGGAGGTGGGCAGGACAGGGACAGGAGGAAAATTGTGCTGCCACCCTTATCTTGAAATACACTGGTCCTTTCTCTAAGAAAAATCGAAAATACAGAGAAATGGAGTTATTTAAATAATCTTTTTATGTCATTGGATTTTTTCTTGTAGTAAGGCTAAATAGCAAGTTTAGAATTGTGCACCTTGGGTGAAACACCTAAATCTAAAATAGTTGCTCAGCACACACAGAGTACAAGTTACACATTGAACTATGTAAGACACTGCAGAGTCTCAGGACTTTGACTGCTGTGTTTGCAAGAGTGCTCTTTAGATGATCTTGCTGTTCAGAGATGAAATTCAGAGATGCTGAATTGAGAAATAATAGTGGAATAAGACTGTAGTTGGAGAAAGGTGGCTTAAACATCTTACCTACCAGGGAATTTGTATTGTGCTTTCTGTTTTCCATGAATATGTTAATTTTGAGCTATTTTAACTTTTTATTGTAGTGATGGCAACACAAGCAAATAAGTTCAAGATTTAAAATGTCAGCCTGCTCTTTTTATTTGCATTGTGTTCTAAATGCAAAGATTAATGAAAGAGTTATTTCAATCAGCTTTTGTCAAGGACTGTATATTATTGCACTCATCTCTCAGTTCTATGCTTTTCCTGAAGACAGCTTGGTTATAATAAAGTGTATGTGCTTATGGTAGGGAATTATGAAGGTTTTTTAATTGGATTATTTTTTGAAATGTAAATTCTCTAACATAGTGTACTTCTTTGGTATGGAGACTTCTAAAAGCTGTACCATAGTTCCATTCTTAATAATATTTTTAAATGTCATGCAACTCTCTTTGGTTTTTGCTATTTGTAATTCCTGTTAAAATTTCCAAATGAAGTGGCAGTAGCAGGAGGAAGTTCAGATTGCTTTGATGGATCCTCAGAGTTGAAATCTTTAATTCAAACCCTGTTAAGCAGATAATGATTCAAGTATAAATTGTTTGTGTTCACTTTCTGCATCGTTTGTATTTACAATAGTAATCTTTGAAATGAATGATCTAACTAGTTAAATAGACAATCTTACTCCTTTACTATGAGAGTGATTCTTGGGCTTGAGAGGCAGGAGTAAGCTTCATTTTCCACATTAGTAGAAGCAGTGAGCAGATCCAAGCTAAGTACTAGCTCAGAACTGAAAGCAGATTCTGCCACTGAAGTTCTGCATTGAAGAAAGCTTCCTACTTTGCTCTGGAGGCCATCTCTGAAGCCAAAAAATCCTTAGGTCTGGCACTTCCACACCTGATAGCCCTGATATTTTGGGCTTACATGGCAGGAGTTTTGTAGCTGGGGAGGGCTGTAGGGTGGCACCTGTGAGAAGCTTGTGTGGATTCCCTGTGCGAGGCTCAGGCAGCTCTGCCACAGACCCACGCCAGGCTGAAGGGGGGCACAGGAGCTGGGCTTATTGTGCTGCTGGTTAAGAAAGTGCAAAAATGCTGGACAGGCAGAGGGAGGGGTCAGAAACAGCACTGGGAGCAATGAGGTGAGGGAAAGGGGAAGGGAGGTGCTCCAGGCACCAGAGTAGATATTTCCATGGAGCACATGGAAAGGACCATGGTGGAACATGTGTTCCATTGCAGCCTCTGGAGTAAATACTTATTCATGTTGTAGCTTGTGGAACACTCTACATTGAAGCATCTGGGTGTTTCCTGAAGGGTCTATGGCCTGTGGAGAAGGAGCTGTAAAGAAGAATTGTACTGACTTTAGCCCTCATTTTCAATCTTGCCTATGCCATCTGGGGATGGGGGAAAATAGAGTGATTGGGAATAAAGTTGAGAGCCTGGGAAGAGGTAGGAGTGGGGAAGTGCTTTAATTTTTATCTTTTTCTCATTATCCAAATCTATTTTAAATTGCAATAAATTAATTTTCCTCAAGTCTGTTTTGCCTGTAATGGTAATTGACAAGTGTTTTCCCTGTTTTTATCTTGATGATCTTCATCTTATTTCTTCCTGCCCCCCACTGAGGATGGGGAGTGGTAGAGGGGCCGAGTTGGGGTTTAACTACTGGCCAAGGTGAACCCATTGCACCTCTGGAACTGCAGCATTTGGTCCTGAGTATGAGTTTAGCACTGGCATCCAGGTATGTCCAGTTGACCCCTAACTGGTAATGGAGTCCCAGAGCATCCTCTACTTTGCTCTGCAGATGGAAGTGTGGTAATTTAGCAGGGTGCTTTCATTCCTGTGTATCTTGCTGGTAATGAGCAATCATTTCACTGTCAGTCAATTAACAGCAGCTGTCTCCAAAAATCCAAAAATCTTGCTCCCTTTTCTAATCCATGTAACTTACTGTCCAGGCCTTGATAATGAGTACTCTGTAAAGTGAAACAAAATCTATTTTCCATGCACTGCATCTAGCAAAAGTGAGGTGTTGCTGTGTGCTTCTGCAATATTGCTTTTCCTCTAAACTAAGCTAATGAAGAAGCAGCATCCTTGCAGAATGAAATGGTGAGTAAGAAACAGTGTTGGAATATCCTGCAGCAACTTATTTCCTTGTGCAGTCACGGGGCTGAGCTCTTTCAGGAATATTCCTAGCAACAGCAAAGTTTGATGCAGAGGCTTCTTTCACTTGCTTGATAGTTCTCAAGCTTCTAAGCAAAGTGACTTTAAGAGTCAGAAGTAGAAGCAGTACTAATATATAATCTGAAGGTTTAGCTGCACAAGCTTTTTCTTGTTTCTGGATTTTCTGGAACCGAGATATCCAGAACCACACACTGATAATGTGTAAACGTAGCCAAAACATGCAAGAAAACTTTCATAATTCCCTTGTTTCATTGAGCCATCATAGACTGGAAGACATCAAAAGATAGCTGGCAGTGTATTGAAAGAATTCCAAACTTTACTGAAAATTCACTTCTTTTTCTTAATATCCTGGTTTAACTATATGTATTGGTGAAAATACTATGCATTTTGAAGATACACATGGTATGTTCCCAAGAAAAATTGTATGAGCTGTAAATATATTCAAGAAACAGTTTTAATACTTTTGCATGAGAAAGTCCCCCTGAAAAGCTACATTTTTGAGGGGGAGTAGGTGTTTTTCTTTGCTGGCTGCTATGGTGACAGCCAAGCTCCTTGTCAGATGCTTGCTTGCTTACTTCTCTCACGATAGCACAGGGGAGAAAATGGGAAGTGCAGAAGGGAGAGCTTATGAGTTAAGGATATGGTTACTGCTTGCTGCCAGTTGCCATCATGTGCTAAACAGAGTTTGGGGAAAATAATTTGAATATTTCTTAAAATGTATTTTTTTCATTACTAATTCAGGCAGTAGAAACAAAAAAGAGTCATTAAAACACTGCCTTTCCTCCCTCTTTTGCCAGGCTCAGCTTTGCTCCAGGTCCACTTGTGACCACGACCACCACCACCATCCCTGTAGTTCAAGGGGATTGGGTGTGGGCTGTCCACAGTCTGTACCTGCTGCTGGACTTACCTCTGATATTTTCTTATTCTTTTTATTCCCATTTTTTGTGTCCATCTGGCACTTTTCCCCCTTTCTTAAATATAGTTCTCCAGAGTTTCTGCCCAAGTGGCGGCTGGACTCAGCTATGTCCTGCAGCAGATCTGGGAGCCAGCTATTGGTGTCCAGCACAGGGCAGCCCCTGGCTTGTCCTCACAGATACTGCCAGGACTGGGCCCTGATCGCCCTAGGTATGGCCATATACTTTTCATCTGGCATTCTTTTATGTTACTAAATAGCACTTCAAGTCAAAAAGGGCTACTCAAAGTGGTAGTTAAGAATTAATAAAAGGCTTTGGTGTTCCTATTGACAGTTTCCTGAAAACTCTGTGTTCAGAAGCACAGAAAATAGCCATCAAAAGGCAAGGCACCATCAGGAAAAGTGCTGAAAACAAGAATGTTGTCTTGTTGCTACAAAACCTATTGTCCTGTGGATGGATAAGGTAAAGGGAGAATTGTTATTTACTAAATCTCACTGTATTAAAACTAGGTAAAACTCTCTGAAAATTCTTAGAGGAAGAGACAGGTAATGGGCAGGTTTTGCTCAACTGTTCTTAAACATGGGAACTGCTGTGACAGGAGGTCATGGGTCACTGGGTTCACAAAGGGCCTTAGATTTCACAGCTAACAGAAACAAGGCCAGAAACTAAAGCTAGAGTAGGCAGGGATAAATCCCTGAGATCCCTAAGCCAACAACAGCAGCTGCTAGGGGAGCAAAGAGCCGCAGGTAGTAGCCAGGCTGATGTGCTCTTCCAGAGTAGGAGTGGAGTGCTCCCCTGCCTTGGAGGCTGAGGACTGAGTAGTGTGGGTTATCTGATCTACTAAGACAGTTCATAATAGCTACTGAGAGATTTCCTGAAACCCAGAAAAAAAATCAGTTGAGAAATCAAATACCAGTTGTGGGAACTCAAGGCTGACCTGGTTTCTGCTGCTTCCCCTTCCCCTCCCTCCTTCCCTGAAATCACTAGTCTGGAGGAGTTTCAAGGGATTGTGGTCCTGATTATTTTGGAAATGAACTTTGATCACACTTAGTTTCATCTTGGTATTGGTGCACCTGATGATCTTATCCTGAGAATCAAAGGCCGGAGGTTGAGCCATTCCTTTGAAGATAAGAATAATTCAATTTGCATAGAAATAGCTGCATTAGAAGACCATGAGTAGCAAACCTGAAAAACATCTAATGTATTTTTCTATATTATCCAATGTTTTACACTTTTTTTAATGAAGAATCATTTCTTAGTAGTCATGGCTTCACCTAAAGAGTGGAAGTAATTTCATAGCTTTTATTAAAACCACCTTACAGAGTGGTTTTTCTGTTCCTGATACAATTCAGTTCCTGTCCAGAATTCTTGCTGTAATACCTGTTTTGATGGATTTGTAAGAAACAATAGAAAGTTCTGGCTCAGTTTAGAGAAGACTATCCCTATCTTGCAAGTAACAACCTTCCAAGATTCATAGTCCACCTGTAGGATGCCTCTTTGCAAACTTTTTGTACCTGATGTTCCAAAGTGAACATCTCAGCTGTGTATATGCATTCATTTTATTACGTGGGATTTCACTATGTCTTAGAGCTTTACAGCAAATGCTCTCATTTTCTTACCAGTTTGAGGTGGGTTTTTGTGAGGGTTGTTTATTGTTGGATTTGGTGGGGTTTTTTTAGCGTTTTTTTTTTGTTTGTTTGTTTGTTTTGTTTTTTTGATTGGTTGGTTTGCTTTTTTTAAAAGTTCAACTGAAATTACTAAAAAAAAAAAATCTGTGGTCCAGTGACTCTATCCTCTATCTGGTATTTTGCATGTATATCAAATTTCTTCTATGATTCTCTTTACTGGGTATCATCTTCCCATAAAGCATTGTTTTCAGGGAGGTGTTACGTACTAAATGAATTTGAATTTGCTGTGTTGGAAGAACCAAATGTCTTGAACCTCAAATTCCATCAGTTCTGCGCATCCTTTAGAGGCTGAAAATATATTTAATTTTTTTATTCAGGAGGCTGAATTTTCACTACTGTGTTCTTTTAGTAATTTTTCAACTGATTGCTAGCCTGGTGTTGTCAAAGCCAGTTCTGAAAGATTGAGAACAAAAATTGTTTTCATTATGAAATCTTACAAGAGCCTTTGGATTTTGTCGATTTGTTGGGGCTCTTTCTTTTACTAAAAATCTTGCTAGCTGCTAACTTTGCCTAGGTTTTTGGTTTTTGGTGGTTTTTTGGGGTTTTTTTTTGGTAGATTGGTGAAGAGACAATTAGCTTTCTGTTGCTTGATATGTTGTCAACTTTGTAGTAGTTTTTTTCCCAGTGATGTCTTCTAAACTTTTCTGTGATGCCTATGAGTGCCAGCTGAAGATGGAGAAAGGGAGAGCGCACAAGCACTTAAGAGAGGGAGATTTACTTTGTGCGACTGACAGAGCACAGCAGGTGAAATCTGTTCCACAGGACTCAGGGACTTTGGGTTCAGCTTGGATATTCCTGGGTAGGCCAAAATGTCCATGTAGAATTTGTCTGTAGTGTTCTTAATTGGCTTTTTCTTCTGCAATATCAGTGCATCAGGAAGGCTGATTAGCATTAGTCCTTTCTCTGACTTTAAGATTTTGAAAGGAATGTATTCAGGTGAAAAGAAGCACCCTTGACAAGGGGCATACTTATATATATTTGTCCCCTATTGCTGAGTTATGATGTTACCTTTTCTCTCTTTGACCTCCTTCAAATAGTACAAAAGAGCTGTGGAAGAACAGTCAAAAAGCAGTCCAAAAACAAAAATCTGGATTTGATTATTATACAGAAATCTATTTCTTTGCTTTATTGGTATAAAGGAGAGCTACCCAAACCATTTTCTTGACTTCTTGTTTCACTGTTGGCATTTGGATGCTTCAACCATTGTATGCTTCTGAGACTGTGGGAAAGTATGTGAAATTGATTGATATTTTAGAAATAATAGATGCTTAAATAATAGAAATAGGTACTGAAATAATAGGTACTGAAACATGGAAATGACACTGCAAATGCAATAAGGGGTAGTATAAAGCTGATTATAGAGTTGAATGTTGAGCTACATGTTGAAACTCAAAATTGAATTCGCAGAGCTCAGGCACACAAAACAGCCCAAGTTTGAAACAGAGAACCAAGGAAGAAAGGTATGAAATTAAATATATATTTAGGGGATTTAACTATAATTTAAATGTCATTGATTTTTTTTAATTAAAAGGAGTATTTTAACTGTTAATGTTTTTAAGTACTGATTTTTTTAAAAGTATGTTTTTCTATTTCAATACTTCATAGATTTAACAGCCAAGTATAAATCTTGAATTTTAACATTTACTAGTGACTTGACAGAGCAGACTCCCACCCCACTTTAGGTTTTTCTTTTTTCTAATTTCTAATATTATTGCATATATGTGGAGGCAGCAGGAGTATGTATAGTTAAAGTGTTAGAACTCTGTATTGGGCTCAAGCTCTTTTCCCAGTCATGGGGAAGTTACTGGGAAGTTATCCAGTTACTGGTACCTGCTCATCCAGTAACCTGGTCTGGTGTCATTGCTGACCCTGCTCGGAGCAGGTGGTTGGTCTGGGGGCCTCCTGAGATCCTTATTAGCTTGAATTATCCTGTAAGCATAGAATTTATGTCAAGTTGAACTTCAGCATCAGAATTGTGTGTTTGTTTGCAGTAAGTAAATATAAATAATAATTGTAATATCAAGTGCATTCTTTTGGTTGCCTTGAAGTAAAATGTGCAATATAGACACGTGCTTGTTAGGAAAGCAGTCATGTTTGGTTAATACAGGTTCTTTTAAATTTTATTATTTCTGAATGGGTTTACTTTTTATTTTTTCTCAAATTTCTAAAGTTTGGTGACAAATCAAATACACAAAATCATTTAGTGATGGCTGATACTGTTAATGGAATAAGGTGTCAGAAATTTTACAGGCTAAAGTAGCTGCTTGAAAATTGTGCCATAGGTGAAACTACATTTTCTGACAAAATCTGAGTCTTCCTTAAAGCCACTGTTATCATCACTACTCGTTCTTTGCAGGGGATGGAGTGCTAGATCTCTCTACAAAGAAAAGCGCAAGGTTGGAAGAACCAAAATATGATCCCTTGTGTTCTGAAAACTCAGTGTCTGGGTAAGCAATGTTTAGGACTCTCTTTGGCTTATCAAAAAGACAATCCAGGTTTCTCTTCTTTGGCCAGGTTTTATGTTCATAACATACCTGTATATACTGGCACACACATGTGGTTCCTATTTTGCTTTCAAAAGAATTTTTGTCACTCATAAGTGTGTGTCTATGTATATATCATATGTTTCATTTGTCTTTTTTCCTTTTTTTTTCTGTTTAAAGAAAAGTTATCAGAACAATCACCAAACTTTAGTTCATGTTACTAAAAATTACATGAAAATTGATTACATAACACAGTAGAAGTAAGAGACTAGTAGAAGAAAATGCAAATAATTCTTTTAGAATTTATGTAGGGAATTTCAATTCTTGACAAAAATGACCATGTTAATAATTAGATGCAAAATCTTCTTCAACTAACATGAACAAGTTAAATGACTATTACCTATAATATTCATTAATAGAGAGAGAGAGCAAGCGTGTGAGAGAGAGCTCTTAATCGTCATACTTATATTTGCATCATGGTTCTGACTATGGTGTGTGGTGGCAAATGGTTAAATTTCTTTATTCAGCAAGGAAAAGATTATTGCATCTGCTGAAAGCTACCACAAAAGTAGTGAATTGCTTTGTTTTGTTGGATTTTATGATCTTGGCATCCTCCCATCCACTAGCCATAGCAGGACCCTTTTTGTCACCTGTACGTCTTACAAATAACTTATTACAAATAGGACTACAGTAGCAGCATTTGTTGAATGATGTAAAAGTGCATTTTATTAATTTGCTGATACGAAAAAGTTTGAAAATTGATGGCTTTGTAATAGTGAGCTGTAAATAGTGAGTAGAAGTTTTTAAAATTTTGCCTTATTTTGCGAAAAATGGACTTGATTGTTAACTACAGCACTTTATCTTCTTGTTGTAGAAAGCCTAGTTTTGTGTAAGTCTGGGATGTTTGTGTGTAGTTATGTACTTATTGCTCAAATTTTCTATAAGGGGGTTGACTCTTTTATTACTTGTTTAGCGGTAACGTCACGTTTCTACTAACAAAAACTCCTTCAGGATTTGGGTATTTAACAGAACGTTAATTGTATAATTAAAATTATAACAGTGTTGCTCTGCAAGCATGTGAACAAGGGGATATAGCAAGACCATGAGACTATTACCAAATACTGAGCTAGGATATAAAGTTCTTGGAAGGGCTGCTGTAGAAGCCACGGTATCATTTTTGACACACTGTCCTACCAGAACTGTAACATTTTGCTAGGATAATCATTTAACTACCACATCTCAAAGGCTAAAAAGTATCAGAAGCAGTGATGTTACCGAAGCAAGGAGTATAATAAAGGAGTGGACCCTTCCCTTCCATAGCTGTGTGAGAGTCTCTCATACATCAGTTTACCATCGTTTCATTCCATCCATCCAGGAGACTACACAGAAACAGAGAGGACTATGTGGAAAGAAGTGCTGAGTTTGCAGATGGTTTGCTCTCAAAAGCTTTGAAAGACATTCAGTCTGGAGCACTGGACATAAATAAAGCAGGCATACTTTATGGCATACCTCAAAAAACTTTACTTCTCCACTTAGAAGCCTTACCAGCAGGAAAGCCTGCACCTTTTAAAAATAAAACTCGAGATTTCAATGATAGTTATTCATTTAAAGACAGTAAAGAAACTTGTGCAGTCCTACAAAAAGTAGCCTTGTGGGCAAGAGCTCAAGCAGAGCGCACAGAAAAAAGTAAACTCAGTCTACTTGAAACCTCAGAATTAAAATTCCCAACAGCTTCCAGTTACCTCCACCAGTTAACTCTACAGAGAATGGTCACTCAGTTTAAAGAAAAAAGTGAAAATCTACAATATGAAACTTCAAGTCCCACTGTACAATTAAAAATTCCTCAGCTAAGAATAAGTTCTGTGTCCAAACCACAGTCTGATACTGCTGGTCTTCTGGATGTTATGTACCACGTTTCTAAAACCTCCTCAGTCTTAGAAGGATCAGCTCTTCAAAAATTGAAAAATATCCTCCCTAAACAGAACAAAATTGAATGTTCTGGACCTGTAACTCACTCAAGTGTTGACTCCTACTTTCTGCATGGGGACCTCTCTCCTTTGTGTCTTAATGCTAAGAATGGGACAGTAGATGGAACCTCAGAAAATACAGAAGATAGTTTGGATCGTAAAGATAATAAGCAACCAAGGAAAAAACGTGGCCGCTATCGGCAATATGACCATGAAATAATGGAAGAAGCAATTGCAATGGTAATGAGTGGGAAAATGAGTGTTTCCAAAGCACAAGGAATTTATGGGGTACCTCACAGCACTTTAGAATATAAAGTAAAAGAAAGATCTGGAACTTTGAAGACTCCACCGAAGAAGAAACTCCGTTTACCAGATACTGGCTTATTTAATATGACAGATTCAGGGACTGGCAGCTGCAAAAATAGTAGCAAGCCTGTGTAGAATAATTGTTAGCGAATTGTTTTGTGTGTGTGTATGTATGTCTGTATACACACACTATGTGAGAAATACATATGCTCACTCTGACAGAAGACATGAAATTATACAGTTCAAAAACCACATACATGCCTTTTGAAAAATAGTTATATTCAGGGTTTTCACTGTGGACAGAATTATAGAGTTGCTCACTTAATTCTGATAGTGTGTATTTAATATAATCCATGTATAAATAGGTGAAAAGATTCAGGTTTTATTTAGTAGTCACTAGCATAAAGATGTTTTGGGAAAACAAGTATTTGTCATGTGAAGCATAATTTTTAATTGGTGGAGAACCACTTTACCCATTCAATTATCCATCTTATTATGGAAATACACAACCAAGGGTTAGCAGACTTTTATAGTTCACAGAATACTTGCAATAAATTGTAAGTAACTCAGATTATACACAGCAAGGGATTTAAAAAAAAAAGATAGTTCCTCACAAGGAAGTGAATTTGTGAAGTATTAGTAGGATATAGTACATTCTGTGAAAGAAAAAAAGTTCGTTATTTAAATATCCAATACAAGTAAGAAAAACATTTCATTACAAAAATGTGTGTTTAGCAGGCATAAACTGCATTTTTTATCATTTTAAGAAAATTTTGTTGTTGGTTTAGAAAGAAATTGGTGTTTACAAAGTGTACAGTTATGAAATCTGAGAAACTACTGTAGTTATAGAATTATTAAATATGAAATAAGATGGAATACTAAGAGCATAAAATAATTTAAACTTTAACATAATTTACCTTTTTAGTTTGACAATTAAGGTAACTTGTAAGGTTTAAAAAGAAAGTTGGAATGCAACTTAGAGCATGTTCATACTGTGCACAGAATGAGCTTGAGAATGGTTTGGATTTGTTTGTTTTTTTGTTTAAACGTGCTGGTTAGTTGATGTTATGACTACTTAAAATTTATTTAAGGATTGTGTCACACTCCTATTGAAAAACCTCACTGTAACTGTAATGTATTTGCTGCTGTGACATTTCAAAACATTTTCAGTTTATCAAAATGAATACCAAGTTACATTATCATCTTGCTAATAACCAAATTTGCAGTTCAGGGTCTTGATAGAAATACAAATATAAAACAGTGAAGCTGTTTTGAACTTTCAATAATATAAATTCTTTATAAATTTGGTAGTTATAAGTTAGTTCATTTTAAATACGTAACTTTTAATAGAATTTAAGGGAGACCAATTACCTTCATATTGCAGTTTTTACATGACTTTCAAAGTATTCACATTGGACTTTTTATCACACTTAATTTTTTTATGTAATATGAAAATTATATGAATGGGGGCTTGCTTCATATATTCATTACTGAACATCAATGCCCTTTTCCTCTCAGCATGTAATTTTTTCTCTATGTATCTAATTTGGCATAAAAAAAGACTCCAACTTTTATGCACATGGTGTACATGCACATGCTTTTTCCCCCACTTAAATTTCCATATGTATGGGTTAATTGTAGAAATTAAATAGGACTTTAGATACATATAGGCCCCATCAGGTAATTTCATTTCTATATAGACTTGCCATTAAATTCAGTGGAGAACATACTGCAATACTGGTGGCAAAATCCAACCCGCATCTATTAACACTACTAAAAAATGGCAACATCCACTTTAGAACAGAATAATCCTCTGAAACTGCACAACCACTATCTCAGTTCCTTGGTCTCTCAGATCTATACTGAATCTTCTTCAGTCATTAAGGTTTACTTGCATATTACAGAATGAATCTCTCAGGCACATGATGATTCTTGGGGTGTCCTGTGCAGGGTCAGGAGTTGGACTCAGTGATCCTGGTGGGTCCCTTCCAACTCAGCTTAATCTGTGATTCTATGATTTTTAGCAGAACTGTACCTGGTAAGGAGTTCGCAGAACAGCAGATGTCAGGGTCATCTTTCATTTTAAAAGAATTAAGCCATATTTTGTGAGGGCCAGAAGGATTGATTTGTGAATAAATCCCCAGTGAAAAATGCAGCTAAAAAAACTGCATTAAAAGTTTCAACATCTGTCTTTATACAGTTTTACTTGCAAAAATCTGGGGCTTCAATACATTGCCTAATATTTGTACCATACTGATGTTTTCTACTCCTCAGACATTGTTAGAAATTTGAGTCAGAACTTTATATTGAAGGCAAGTGACAGTACTCTTTTTATATCATTTAAAAGATGACCTGACCAAAAATTTAACAGGATTCATAAAATCAGGGATCATTTTACTATTGACTTAACAGTACTCAGTAGTTTTGTATGTAATATTATAATTAATTTTCAATGTTTTAGTACTTGTATTTATTTTTTGGTCAGAAATAGTAATTAAAATATTTTTTGATAGTTTATAGATGCTACTCAACCTGTAAGTGTTTAAAGAACAGAATTATTTGTTTCTAATTATTAGGCTAACATTTTAATTACACAACTAAGGAAAGGCAGGGAAATGTGTAAATTCTCCTCCCCCAACCCCTATGTATTTCATTAATGTCATTTAAATTATACATTTTGAACTGTTTTATAAATTCAGTTACCAGTCACTACTTAGTAATTGACAATTTCTGAAAATTCCTGTTTCAGCAGAATTTTAAATGAAGGCGAAAGCAAGCCCTACATGCTTTCTACTTATTTGAATGTTTCTCAAGTATTTTATATTAAAAAACAGTGCCTCTGTTTTTAGAACTACTGCTCAGTAAAGTTGTTTAAACCATTTCTGGTAGCTAATGACAATTTTATATTAAATTGTATATTAACTTTAGTGAGACTGATTTTTTTAGTTGTTTACAGTACAAATACTTGTATTTGTTTTTTAATTGCAGTATTTCCATTGTCGCAGTAATTTAGTAAAACTCTGTGGCTGCCTTGATTTTTGACAGATTTTTGTTAACAACTGATTTTTAGGCAATTAGTTATATTTATGCATAAATCAATTGCACTATAATTCATGAATTATTTATTACAATATTTTCTAATGAATTCCATGTATTTGTCTTGTGTTGTAAATGTACTGTAATTCTGTTTCTTCTTTGTGTTGTTATATTCCTAAATCTGATTGTATGAATTTAATTGTTTAGTTAACGTGTTTCTACGTTGTAATTTGTAGTAAAGCACTTCAATGCTTTTGCACATAAATTTACAACACTGATGTGTGATTGATTTGCTCATTCAGTAAAAAAAAAGAAAGAAACAAAAACCTGTACACTGACTTATTTGACTTATTCTTGAGGCACAAGTTGATTAGCAGTGGCATAAGACCAAGAACTGTACAAATTAAGCTCATAATGACTAATTTGCTATGAGAATTTTATCAGAAAGTAGCTTTAAGGAAGGATGTTTTCTTTTCTCTGAATTGATTAATTACTAATGAGAACAAAATCAGAAAATTATTGTTCTAACACGCCCCTTAGTTAGCAGCTAAAAATTACAAATAGTATATGGTTTTTTTGAGATACTTATTTACTTAATAAAGTCAGAAAACAAACATTTCTGTAAGACAGATTTGTATTTCTATAGTAGTTCCATTCTGTTTGTATGAGTACTTGAAACTATGTTCTGTTCCAGTTTTGTTGCTGTTGCTGGTCTGTACAGATCTTGCTAGAGTGCTCTATCTTCTCTCTGGCTGAGACAACAAGGGAAGGTTCTCTTTTGGGAGTCCTCTCATAGAGCTTTTCCCTGATAGTTTTTAGATGTGGAGGAGGCCAAGTTTTACTTCTTTATATGTAACTTAATACACTGAAAGTCTGGGAATTAACCTTATCACATTGTTGCCTTTGTGCTGTTTTTGGACTCCAGTCAATCCCCACTCCATGTTATTAAGTGCCCCTATCTGCCAGAAGGGAAGCATCATTCCATGCTTAACCTTGGTCCTGAGCGATACAGAAGGTGCCAGGGTAGCAGCATATTGATCCTCTCACCTCTCAACCCCTCAGTTTCCTGCCCGCTCTCTCCTGCCATCTTTCTGTGTATGGTTTGGAGGAAGTGTGCAGTTTGTCAAAGTGATAGGTCTTCCTTCTAGGAAATGATTGCTTAAGCCTTTTATCCTGAGGATAGGCTGAACTACAGTGTGACAACACAAATTTAAAGAGATATAGGAAGGTATTACAGGAAACCGAAGTATAATTATAATAGTTGTATGGAAAAGCTACTCAAAATTAGTATGTTTAAATATATTGATATCTCTACAGGGAGACACTTCAAGGAAAATACGTTGCTTTAATGCTTGAATTTGTTTGTGTAGTAAGCTCTGCTCCCAAGTGGTGGCTGAGTGAGGGCTCCATGTGTCTGTAGGAACTCAGAAGATTGATCACAATAGAATAGATGAAAGTTGTCTGTTGTTTGTCAGCTTTAGAAACTAACTCATGTTAGGGGAAAGCAGATTATAGATGTCACACAAGGGTAGGTAATCAGGAAATAAATTGTTTTAGAAGAATGCCTGTGATAATCAGAATATTGCTTTATACAAAAATTGATCTCCACATAGCAAATTCAAAAGTTCTGAGGCCTGTGGATGATTTGGTCACTCCTTCTGAGAAGGTTGTAAGGCTCCAGAAGTTTCTTCCACCAGTGAACAGACTTTAAATAGCAGTTATGGATACAGGTCCTCTATAGTTCAAGCTCTCCAGTGAAGCTATAGACACACCTTGCAAGTCTGGACAGATAGAAAGGTGCTAGTTTAAAAAATCAGTCTAAAAAGAGATTCTGCTATAGCTATCTTTTTAGCAAATTAGTGCTTAACAAATTTACTCTGGTTTACAAACAGAATATGGAAGATGGAGGCCTAGTGGCATGTTGAATTTTTTTTTTTTTAGTCTGGCCTTTCAAAACATTAATTAAAATCATGGTGGTGGGGAGGGCAATTACCTTTTATCCTTAATTGTACTATTAGAATGAGCTTTCTTCTCACAAGTGCAGTGATTTTGATACCTTGTGACTCCTGAATTTGTTGGAGTAACAGACTTTTCTCAGTGTAGTGGCATTTCAAAAAGAGTCAAATCCTGACACTGACATTCCCTTGAATAATGTGGGTTTTATTTTAGATTGCAAGTGCAAAGAGGTTTTGGTTTTTTTCTTTTTAAGACTTAATCATTTCAGATTAAATATTATCTCAACTTCAACTAATACCATCACAATTATCTTACACCTTTATGAGTTAGTATCATCTAGATGCCTGATTTTGAATGTATACCATTTCTTATGGAATATTACAGGAGAAGGAAAAAACATGAAGAATTATTATGCACAGTTGGCTGGTTTTAAGCTCTAAGCTTTAAAGTATGTCTAGGACAATAAAAATACAAGTTTGCATCCAGTAAGAAACTCAAAGCTAGAAGTTATTATTGATGCTTATAATTTTGGGTATGACTCAATTAATGAATAGGTAACTATTTAAATATAGCACACTAAATTTTAAATATGTTTGTTCATTGATCAGTACAGTTGTAAAAAAATCAGCATGAAAATTTTTTGAAGTACAGGCTTAAATACAAAAAAATTACAGGGGATAATAACAGGGAAAAAAGTTAGTGTCATGTTCAGAGTTTGGTGATATGTTTAAACTATACATACTTTTCTAAAACAGAATTCTTCCAACATTTTCTGCTCATGCAATTGGTTTCAGTAAAACATTTGAATTAGGTGTTAACTATCTCTTGATAGTTGCTATCCAGCATAAGGATTTTGTATTTAATTGAAGAAATACCTGTATTAATTTCTACCATGGAAAATTTTCAGCTTTTCAGTATAAATGATTGATTAGGTAAGTAGTGACATTAGTTTTAATAATTTATAAGAAATTGATTAAATAGTTAAAGTAGTATTTCTAAGTTGTTTTTTTTTTTTTAGTTAATACATTTGAGAACAACTGCTCAGCAATCCTTCAATATAGGCCTACCCTGTTTTAAGGATATTTAAAGAATATTAGCTTTTATCTTGGAAATTAGTTATTTCAGTGGTGATTATCTCTTTTTCTGTTTAAGGAATCTGTGTGTATGCACACACGTGTGTGTTTAATATATTGCAATGAAGAGCTTGTGATGCACCATTGCAATTTTTTTTAAAACTGAAAGGGAATATTTTACCTGCAAAGAGCACTAGGCTATTTTTTCTATTTTCTGTTAGCTTGTTAAGTGTTCTTTAAATATAGAAATAAAAATGTCTTTAGAAATACCTTAAAGTGTATCCTGAAGAGCACTCAGTACACTTGAGTATTTAAATATCAAAGAGTGGGATTCAGGAGAGATGGATCCATTCTTTCCTCTGCCACAACCTTGAACCTCACTCATTTACCTTCTCTGTGCCCCAGTTAGTGAAATGAGAGTAATATCAAGCTTGCCAGGTTCTTGGTGAGATTTTCTTTCATTAATAGTTAAAATAGTTGGAAATACCAGAAAGTTAACGTTGTTGTAATTGTAATTAGGTTCAAGAAGCTGTATTGCAAATTATTCTTTTTGCCTTTATTTTTTCTCATGATTATTTTTCTTAATGGTAGTTTAGTGCTGTCACTGATAAGATGCACATCATTGCTAGTGACTTGCAAGTATGATTGAATACTGCAAATAGACCAGAACTGTTTTGTAAATGTCAGGTTTATAGGGTTGAGTTTAACCATTATAACAAACATTAGATGTGGTGTTTTACTGTAATTTATATTTTGTTTTGATTTGTTTTCATTTTCAGTTCAAGCTCAACAGCTGATGCAAATTCAGAGGAAACAGCTAATTTGGAAAAAGGAAAATCAGCATTAAACAAAGTTTTGGAGTCTTTTTGTTCATATCACTGGCAACAGACTTTGGCTATGTTAAAATTCCTATTACAGGATGAAAATGTTCCTATAGCTTGCAGTTGCAAGCAAACACATTTGGTCCACTCTGAAACTCCCAGTTCCCTTACTGAAGAGGATGTTCACGTTCCATTTTGCAGTTGCAATGGACACATGCTGACAAAAAGGTGCTGTTTACAAAATCAAAGGCCAAACACTTGTTTACCACCTCTGTCTGTTTGTATTAAAGATTTCCATTCTTTGTCATGCCAAGCTGTAGCAATTGGATGTATTAAGACAATGGTGAACAAAGCATGTAGTTCTCCTAAGTATTGTGCTGACCAGTTGCAAAATTATAACAGGCATTCTGTGAAAGCAGCAGCATGTACATATTCAGCTAAGGACTGTGACCTCTTAAGCAGCATTAAAAATTCAAACAGATCCCGCAGTCCATCGCCACCTCCACTATCACCTGTACACAGTAAAGAATTTGAATTGTCGGAAGGAATGGTTATGGACTTTCCAACTTTAGACAACAACAAGCTTGAAATATCCATCAACCAGCCTCCATCCCTCTTGCCAGCTGAAGGAAGCAAGGGAGAGTTTGAGTATGAAGGTAAAATGTGCAAAGGAAAAGAGATTGATTATTCAGATGGAGCGCTGGGATCAGCAGACCAAGAAAGCAATGATGGTTGTATGAACTCTGAGAAAGGTGAACATTCTGCCATTTTTCAAGATTTAATGGACCGCATTAATGAGAAGTTGAAATCAATAGACACTACAGATCTAGCCACAAATCTTGTAAAACTTTCTAGCAGTGACAGGGCACCAGAAAATGATGTCAAGTTAGGAGACTTCATAACTTCTCTTTTGCATAATGCTAAGGCAAGCGATTACAGCTTTATGGAATTACTTCGCCAACATGATAAACAAGTGGAAAATAAAATTATTCAGACAAGATTTCGCAAGCGTCAGGAAACTTTATTTGCAACGTATAATTCTCCTGACTCACCAGTCATTCGACGACAGACCTTGCAAATCAAGAGGGAGCTTGCAAGCCTTGATGAAACTCTTGTACGAAAAAAGTCAATTTCTGAGAGAAATGCAAAAAAATCTACAAAAAAAATTGATAAAATGCATCCAAATAAAAGACATACTTTTACTGTCATAGAAGATGAGACTTTGCAACACCTTGGAAGTAACCCATGTGTGAACTGCCAAACCAAACCAATGTGCTTTCCAGCACACCAAACAGAGTCTTTCAATCTACCTCTTACTAATTTTCAGACCAGCTCCAGCTTTTTAGTTCTTTCAGAAAACAGTGCTATTGCAGCCAGCCAGGCAAAACTCCCAAATGCACAAGGAGATTGTGCAACCTTAAAAGAGACTGGTGCGATTCCTCTGAAGGATGAGAATAATGAAATCTTGGGTAGAACTAAACGTAACATTGTGCCTCCTGGGTGGTACTCTGTGTATGTAACAAACAATATCATGTTTAGAAAGTCATCCAGTACAAAAAAGTCGTTGAAAAGTTTGGAAAAAATGAGAATAAATAAAAATCTTCATGCTGAAAGATGCAGTGACATAAATATAAGCAAAATTGTGAGAGACACAAATCTGCAAGTTGTTGTGGAGCGTTTAGAAGATACAATAAGCTTATCCAGAAAGACTAGCAACTCATTGTTGGATAGTTACAAAATAAGCCAAAAATTAAAAGATAATGCTTATGAACAGGTTAAAAACCCAGCTACTAGAAGGGGCTTACCTTTCACTCTGAGCGAAATGGGATGCACAGGACAAACCTTCCTTCCACATTCACAGGTGCCAAGCAGCAGTAAAATCAAAGCAATTTGTGTTGCATCCAACACACGAGAAACTGTTCTAGATCAAGAAATTAATGACAGCCTTTTGAAATCTCTGACCTTTAATTCAAGCAGTTCAACTTCCAGTAATGGGGACTTGCATGTCACTTCTGAAGCTGGGGAGATCCCATCTCCCTTAAACTACTCTAGTCCTATTAAGCTTATGTTTGTCTCAGAAGTTAACAGTCATGAAGGAGTCAAATACACATTAACATCTGCAGCTGCATCTTCTAAGGGAAGCACAGATCTTTGTTTGTTTCAGGGGCACACAAACGCTTTGTTAGATAAAAAGGCCACAGGTGACCTTTCCCATGCAGTCTGTGTCAAGGGTTGTGATTGCAGTGAAAATGATACTAAGGAGAGGTCAAGCTGCATTTTTGCAGAAGCTGCTACAAGCTCTTGTCCAGTTGGTCAAATCAACATAAATGACTCAAAAAAAAATGATGAAGTTGTGGAGAAATCAAGCAGTAGCAGTGAATTAGTTTTCAAAAGAAAACCTGGTAGACCAAAGAAAATAGGTCCTCAGGTAGTTAAGCAGGTTAAGAGACCCATTGGACGGCCTCCTAAACCAAAAGTAGACACGAGTGGAAGCACAAAACCAGAACTTAGACCTGAACTTAGCTGTGGTGGTAAAAGCATCAAGTCTGATGCAGCAGCAATGGAAGAAGTTAACAGCAACAAAAATATTACTGTAACAGTTGTTTTTGGAAGGTCAAGAAGAACTAAGAGACACGTTTCTGAAGGTAATCTAAATCTCATCAGCATTCTGCCCACACAACATATTGATTCTAATTTTGCCAATGATCCCAGCAAAGCAAGGCACAATGCAGAAACTGGAAATGCTTTGACTGAAACAGTAAAAGCCTTCCAGAATCCTTCTGCTGAAAAGGAGGTCTCTGGTTATGACTATGTCAGGCCTATCAAGGGCAATCTGGCATCAGCACATCCTTGCAGCAATGTTATACGGCAGATTAAGAAACCATTAACCACTGTTCGAAAACCTGGCAGGCCAGCAAAAGTAAAAATTTCCGGCATATCAGTGACTGTCAGCAGACTTTCACCTCAGGAAAGAAAAGTGAGCATCAGCAATGGTTTGCCTCCTTTACAACAGCAGAATGTGTTAGAAAAAAACATACCACAGGAAAGAAAAAATCAACTGTGCAATAATATGGGTCAAGTAAAGAACATGCAGAAAGATTCTAGAGAGGATGGGTCACACAGTGTTACTACAACAGTGTCAAGAAAACGTGAAATTCCATCGAGACACTCTGCTAGAGACAGAAAACCTTCACTGCATTTTTTGCATTCATTAGCATCTTCTAGTCCATTTACTTGTAGAAGTGCCTTACTACATAAATCTTACAAACTCCATTTGAAAAAAGCTAAAGAGCGAAAGGAAAAACTTACACAATCCAATCAGTGCACAGCATCCAGAGATACCTCAGAACAGAGAAATCCAGGAAATGCTAAAAAGGATCTTAAGGATGGTGGATTTGGGCCCATTAATGAGGTATCATCAGATCCCATTTTTTCGTCAAATCCCTCTCTCAGGTGGTGGCCTACTTCCACTTCAAGTGACACCTTGTTGGAAGAACTAAACAATAGATTTGAACAGATGACTAATACCTGGTTGAGAGTGGGGGGAAGTGAGTTTGACAAATGTGTGTGTGAGAAAAGGGATCCCATTGAACAAGACTATAATACTGAAATGTCAGACCCTTTAGACTCCTGCCTTGTAGGACTTGAAACATCACCTATAAAAATGCTGTTCCAGAAAAAGTGTAATATGAATGAACTCTGCACCTGGTTTATGCAAACTACAGAAACACAGTCTCTCTCTCTTGTGAGAAAGGCAAATGCTCGCAATCCCTTAGAGGTAGTTAGTACTAAAGAGATAAAGATGGAAACGAAACAATCTGATCCTAGCACTTGCCCTTTCAGAAAGCACTTTAAAAAGTTTGCACTATCCTCTCCTTCAAAACCAGCAGGGAAATTGCAAATGTTACATAACATGGTGAGGTCTCCAGTCTTAAGCATGAAAAGTAATTTCACTTTAGCCAGATTAAAAAGAAATGAATTTAAGAAGTTGCAGCGTGATAGGTGGGGACAAACAAAAAAGCTCTATAATCAGGCTCCTGGAGGCTGGAAATCAAAAAAGAAAAATCTGCAGTTATTTTGCCAAAGCCAATTGTTTAAGAGTACAAGTGGGGAAACCAATGATGAAACACCCAAGCTGCAGGGGAAAAATACAGTAGAAATCCAGCCCACTCAGACTTTGGTAGAGTCTCAGAATAGCCTCTTGCCAACTGAAAATGAAACCAGAGATGCATTTGTTGAACAGATGATGGGATCGTCTGACTTTAACCCACATCCTGGTTTAGCAAATATACTTAAGTCACATTCAGAGGCAAATGGAACAATTCATTGCCAGCAAAATGTTAGAAAAGAACAAAGCCAAGATAAACTGTTTCAAAATACTTGGAAAGCCAAAACCTTTAAAGACTGTAGGATATTTCTGAGAAAAATCAACCATATTGAGCAGCACAATTCATTTAATTTAAATAATGTCATTTATTCTCCTGAAGCTGTCGACAGTAAAAGCACTCAGGCCTTTATGGAAGAAAAAAGACATCCTCTTTTAAGGTCCCATTCTACTAAACGAAATACATTAAAGAAACAAGAAAATGAAGTGGAAACATCTAAAGGATCTAATTCTTCTAAAGTGATTGAAAAGCTGGATGGCCAGTTTCACAGCAGAAAATTAAGTAGTGGTGTAAACCAGGACGATAATCCTGCTGGTAGTTCTGAAGGTCTTACTAGAATAAACAAAAGGAAAAGTCCACAATGGGAGACCACTGATACAAATTTAAGAAAAAGGCATAAGAGACAATCATGCAGTAGTGGACAAATGGCACCTTATTACCCAAAGTACCAAGTAGGTAAGTTCTTGTTCCCCACTTCATCTTAAAATTGAAATCCTAAAGAATTGGAGAAGTCAAACAACTAGGCACTTTTTTGTTTATTGCATGTTACTCATTTTAATTTCAGACAAGTCATGAAATCAAACATTGCATAACATCAGAATAATTCAGAAAGTGCAATTTTAAAATGTTTATAATGTTTTGCACCATTCTTTCAGCTCTGATAAGCTAACCAATATAGTTTAGACAGACAAGAAGTTCTGGCATTCTGTAGTCAGTCACAACTGGCTATTGACTTCAAAAGGAACAGAATTTCATTACATTGTGTAGTTTCTCATAGTGTGAGGAGGAATAAGCTATAAAATAAAGCATAAATTCAATGCATTAGCATATAGCTGGTTTTAAAAAATTCTCATTGGATGATTACTGTTACAAGTCAGTCATATTTTTGTAATTTTACAGTAAAAGATAGTATTTTGTACTTCTGAAAATTATTTAGTCAGAGACCCATTTTAGTATCCTTCCCATGCCAAGTGAAATCTGCCGACTCTAAGGGGTTTGCACATTGAATCCTTATACAACAATTTAAAATGCAAAATTATTTTTCACAAGAACAATATACAGTTACTCTGCTTAATACTTTGGCTTGGAATCTTTTAGGCTAGTGTGAAATTAAATCATTTTTTAAAGATAGGTATTTATAAATACATTGTAATACAACTGTGATCTCAAAAAGGCCATTATATTACTTAGAAAGAGGGCACATCTGTTTTGTAATTATTTCTTCTGTTGGGTGAAGAGATATCCTTAAACAGAAGTCTTAACTCATTTCAACAAAATTGCTAAGGTGTGAAATCCTCTCACAGCTCCTGCAATGTGATTTAAGTTGCTACCTTTGTAGAAACAATATTGTATTAGCTAATCTGATATTGGCCAAATATCATAACCCTATTCAAAATATCAGGTAAAAACTTTAGGTCCTCTTTTGTATTCTATGTTTTAGAAAAGGATCTCTGATAATAAAGGGAAAGGTTAATTTAAGTTGTAATATAAACAATATAATGGCTCTTGTATGCTTTATTTCTTTTGTACTTCATGTGATATATAGAATTCTTCCTATTAAGCTCATTCAGTATAACCCTGCTTTTTCCAATATACAGCATTTTTTTATCTATGGATTGCTCTTTTGTATTTTGATTCATTGATCTGCAGCCAAGCTCAACATAAATAACTTGTTTTTAAGAAGTTCAAACTTTGACACAAAATTGCTGTTAAAAAAAGAAAAAAGACAAACTAGGAAAGGATAGAATATACCCATTTCTATATTGCAAATGAAGAAAGAGCTCTCTCATACTTGTAACTTGTTGAGAAAATGTTACAGTCCAATTATATTTATCTGTAAATGTTTTGTTTCTATGGTAATGCAAGACCTATTACTGTGATCCGGTCTCATGTTAGTTTTAATTGGGACTCAATTTTATCTACCTGATAACTTTCATCCTTTAGTTTTGGATTTTCAGGAAATCTGATAACTATTTTGATATTTTACATTACTTCATTTACAGTTTTTGTTGTTTTCCCTTTTACTCATGGTTTCTCATATCAGTCATTGTCTTCAGAAAAACTATGATAGGAAATTAATTGAAAAAGGAAATGTTAAAAGACAAAGAATGATGATTCTGGAATTGTCTCCACACTTGTAACCCCAGATCTTTCTTAGGGGTACTATTGCACTGTCAGAGGATTGTCTGATATTGGAAGGATGTCTTGTTTTGCTGTGTTGACTCAACATTGTGTACTTTCTGCACCAGCCAAGGAAATCATACAAATATTTTTAGTCTAACATAGCTACTCCCTAAAAAGAAGCAACATGATTTCTAGCTGGGCATGCATGTGACTTCAAACATAATTCCTGCATCTGGGAGTTAAATGCACATGAAAACATCATGTTTCGTTCATGTGTTCTTTGGATTGTATTTTTGTTTATGTGGTATCATAAACTATATCATTGTTCTGTTGTCATGCTTGAAATGTTGCTATAGACACATTTATGGTCAGTATTTGAAGTTTTTCTTAAACATGGGGTCTTACCAAATGTTCTTAAAGAGAGAGATGTGGTGCTGTTTTATTGTGAACCATTGTGGCAGGTGGGCAGAATGTTGTTACCAAACTTTTTATGTACTCTTGGTTTTTTTATTAGCATGTGCAAGCAGGAATAAACAATTGAATTCTTACAGCTCAAGGTAGTGTCCAACAACCAGAGCTAGCCATGCACTCATTGCAGCAACAGAAAAGAGTTAATTGCTTTTTCTCATTGCCTGTTGTATTCAAGATAAGGTGGCTGGTAGACACATGGGTCCATTTGATGTTTGTTTATACTTCTGAACTGTTGCTTCCACAATGCATTTGATGTGTTGAGGGGCAGTTCCCTTTTACTCTAAATCCATCTTCTGGCAATTTTAATTTCTTTAGCAACACTGAAATGCTATTATTCTCCATTGTGCAAAGAAAATTACATAAGCTTGTTTTTAGGAAAGCACTTGTTTTCTTTTCACAAGAGTACTTCACTTGTAACATTGAAGGTCACATTAACATGCTTTGGACTTGGGCAAAAGGTGTCAAGAAAGCCAAGCTAAAATACAAAAAAACTATTAATCCAACAATAAAACTGGGATGTGTAAAATACTCCATTTTACAATCTTACAATGTACTAAATGTTTTAAAAATCTGCTTCAAAGGGTGTGGACTTCATACAGATGGAAAAGAGACTGTGAATCTTCTATGGTAGCAGGGAGAGCTGACATCACAGACCTGTGCTCTTGGCCTTCATATCAGGGTGGCAGTTTGCATTTTCAAAATAGATTGCTGTCACTTAAAGTTAGGATATTTTCATCTAACATGAACTTTTAATAAAATTTTCACCTTTATATTTTCACTTTTCTTCAAGTGGTGTGGAGTTTTAGAACAGATCTATTGGATTTTTCAGGAGAGAATATGACTTTTCAATTTTAATTTTGTATTAAGTTTGGATATGGTTTTTATATTTTACCTTAATTAAATCAAGTTTGTGCAGTTCTTGAAAAGAGAATTTGCTAATTTTTTGTGGTAATTTCAAAGTTGGCTGCAAGAGTGAAGAATCATAACTATGAAAACTTCGGTGTTGTGTCTAATTGGTCCCTTCATTCTGCACATAGAATAACATCTGTGTTAATATCACAGACAAGCATTTTCTTAAACTTAACTTCCATTACTATAAGTTTGCAAAAAAATGGAAGGGAAATTTTTGTGAATTCTTTTTTACACATCTGTGTTAGAATGGATTTAATATTCCAGTGTTGTTGCTTATTTGTGTCATGGTAGTGATATCCAGTAATAATAAAGCTACAAATGGGGATCACTTCCCTTCTACTGTGAATGACCTGGTGGCAGACAAGATTGGTTTTAGCAGGCTGGTCAGCTTTCATCAAGGACCACATTCTATACCCCTAATCAGTGACAAATTTAAAATATTGGGTTAAGAAAAGTGCAGAGGAGACATTGAGTAACAGTCATTAAATCTGTTGATTTTAAGAAGGCTCTTTTCACAAAATCTTTTCATCAGAGGGTTACTTGCTCTAAAATAAATTTTACCTGTGATGCAGAGTAAGCAGATAGAAATTTTCATGCCTGTAGCTGTTCAGACAAGAAGTTACCTTTTCACAGGCAGACATAAACCAAAGTAAGAGCACTAATAGAAATATAAGAAGAATGTGAATTGCATGTCTGTTCACAGTAAGTGGGCCAGTTTTAATGCAGAAGTGTAAAAGCAGAAAGGTAACTTGATATGTAGATGACTGTACATGTGTAGTAAATCCTTACTCATTTAATGAACTTAATGGTCTCTGCCTCATTCCCCATGATGGAACAGCAGCAGCTCCCATGCCACATTCTAATGCTCCATTTTGTTTCACACTCTGGGATTCTACTTGCCAAATTACATATTCTTCTTTCCTTTTCTTTTTCTCACATCAGGTGATCTAATGTGGGGTGTGTAGGTTTTGGGTGCTGTTCAGTTTTATTTTTGATTTGCATATTGTCTTAGAGTATGCTTTTACTCATCTTCTTTTGAGGGTTCTGAGCTAAGGATTTTTATTCTTGCTTCTTTGAATAATGGACTTTTTTAAAGAACTTGGCTCTGGGGTCTTCAAATTTCTTTACCTGCTACGATATGTAGTTTTCTGTAGCTTAGTGTTCTGTAGTTTAGATCATTAGGCCTTTGTGTAGAATTTATATACCCAGTTTTATACCTAAGCTGGGGTGATTTTTTCATCATTTTATTCAGTATGGCTTTGCTGTCTGTTTTTAATTTTACCTCTTCAAAAACTGAGAAACTCATAGTCATATTTTCCTATTTGTCCTTGGTCCTGAGGAAATGGCTAGATTTTTCAGCTTTCTTTAGGGAACTGGTAATACTAAATAAATATAGACAATCTTCTGTCTTCCTTTGAAAGCCTTTTACTAGAAGAGAAAATAGCATTTTTCCAAGGCCTGCACAGTGCTTTTGAAAATCTGACAAGTACATATCCTTTTTAAAATCCTCTCTTCTGTTGAGAGTTCATGGCCTTAAAGCAGAGCTTCTGTTGCTGTTAGATAGAAAAGGAGGGAAGTCAATTAACAGAGCCTGTGAAGAGGTAACCTGTAAATTAAGTATTCATGTAGTCTGACCATGACCAGAGCACATTAATTTTGCTGAGACAATTCCATATTTTGGTGTTGAAAATAGTTCAAGAGAGATGCTGTAGAAATTCATAGAAACCTCTGTACTGTGCCTCTTGGCATTTCTCTATTGTTGATATGCTAAAGCTAGTGCTGCTTTTCTATTTTCACCACATCTTTGGAAAGTGTCTTACATGGAATCTTCAGTTAATTACATTCAAAAAGTGCAGATTCTGGTTCCATAGTCAAGGGAGGAAATTTTAAATGGTGTGACATGACTGGGTTGTTGTTTGCATGTATTCTTGGGTAGATTTTCCCTTTCTAATTCATCTTTCACTCCTAAAAGGATAGTTTTAGTCAGACCCTTGATGGTTTGAAATAATTTTCAGACTTGTAAGCCAAATATGATGCCACTTTTATTCACTGTTCATTCTTTTGCTTGCAGTGTCATTGAATTTTGCTAAAATAGCTGTGCCTTAAAGATATTGTTTAAACAACCTTTGAGACTAATAGAAATGTTTTTGTTATTTGGTAACTGGATATTAATTTAATAGAAATAGTAATTTTGCCATATTTTAAGGACAGTATTTCCTTAGCAAAAGGCTTTGTTTCTCCAATATTTCCTGTGGTCAGCATGGAAAAGAAAGGTTCTGTAAAATGTCCTTGAATCTTGGGTGTCACTGAGAATGCTGTGTGTTTCTGAAAGCTGTTGGCAACCTTCAGGTTCTAATTAAGACAGATATTTTTACAATGATCAGCAACTAATTGGATGGATGTATCTGAAAGGAAATTGCTGTCTACAAGAAGTCTAATATTTTAAGATCAGCATTTTGCCAATATTGCTGTGCACACCCCACTACAGCATCTCAGCTTGGTGGGTTTGCCCTTGGTGGCACTTGGGGCAGAGTCCTGCTTCCTGTACTCAGTGTCATCTCAAATGTGATGGTGCTTCTGGGTGTGTCATCTCAATAAAAAAAAAGTTTATGGAGTCCTCATTAGCCATGTTTACTTCATAGTTATTTAAGGATTTTTATTATTAGGTATTTTGAAAAAAATCAGAGGAAAACATTTGGAAATCAGAATTATGGGTTTTACCAAATACAATTATATAGAAATGTGTGATATATAGACCTGTGCCTGAATATATTTATATAGGGATATGTCCTACCTGTGAACCTTTCTAAGGTATGACTTTAAGAGAAAATCACTTCTTTGAAAAACTGCAAGTAGAACCTTTAGATGCCAATTGGGAAGTTATTTAGAATTTTTTCCTCTGTTGCTCACAAGGGTTTTTTTCAGTAGAGCTTTATAAAAAGCTAGAAAAGTAAATCTTATTTCACCGCTAGTCAAATAGAAGATTGAAATTATTGTCACTGAGTAATAATTAATACATATTCCACAGTCCTAACCAGGTGAGGACTCAATGTTTTGATTGGTTGCATTGTAACTTTATAAAATAATGCTGTTCTTGAGACACATCTTCCTCCATTGTCTCCTTTCAATGCATGAGATACCATCTTGAAAACCGTATCTCCTTCATCTGTTATTTCTTTTTTACCACTGTTGCATTGCCAGCTTTCAGCAGACTGACTTGTTTTCTCATCTAAATGCTCACTTTATATTTCATTCTCGGTGTGTGATTCTTCATGAACTTTTTTATATTAATTACTCACTTAATAAATCAGATTGTCTATGTTTTCCCTGCAATTTTGTACTTTTTTGTAGAAAGATGTACATACTTTTTCAAGGAGTGTGATGAGCTCAATTGAGATGTCAAATCATTGCACATCAGCTCTGGTCCTGTAGAGAAAATTGCACCTTTGCCATTGGCCGTCTCTTCCTGTGTTGGCTGAACTGCTCCTTTCTGTGTCTCACGACACTTGTTTGTGGTGTTGCAGTACAGCATTGACCTGTGCTTCCTCTGTGCTCAGGGATGGCTGCCTGTGCCTTTGTCCCAGCAGTGCCTGTCCTGTCCTGCTGAGCTGCTGTTCATTGCACACCTTTGCTGTGCTCCTCTTGTTCATTCAGAGCCGTGTCTGAGCCACGGTTCAGAGCAGCCAGGCCATTGCACTCTGGGTATTCCACATTTCTCTGCGTGCTGCTTTCATGCTTTGCTCTCCTTTAGCACCAAACTGATCCTCAGATCATGCATCAGCTTTCATTTTATGCCAAGCTGTGTGTTTGTGAGTGCCAAAGGATTTTCTCCAGAAGATGAGTGCAGCCCAGTTTTATTCCTGTTTTGATTTTTTACTGCATGTTTCTCATTGTGTACTTTGGCTGGTCCATTCTGTCTGGTCCATACACTTGCCAAGAGATTTTTAATACCATGAGCAAAATATCAGTTTTTGTCATAGATTTCTTCAAACCCAGGTACAGAAATTCTTTTGTAAAAAGCCATACCAGATTTTTAATCCGGTTTTTCATATTGAAGACCAGGTAATTTAATTTTTTCCTACAGTGTAGAGATATGTCTTTTCCAAGATCAAGATATTTAAATAATTTCATCTTCCTATCTCCATGCTTTTGAGCCAATAGCTCTGGATGCTTTATAACTCTAGACAAATTCATTTCTGCTGCCCTATTCATGGCAAGTTGCACATTCTGTCCTTGTGGGACAGGTCAGACAATTTTTGTTTCTTTGCATTTTTTCAAAACTAAAAGGGGACCATTTTTTAATGCTGATTCTTCTCATGTTCTAGACATCAGTAAAGGCTGTTTAGATTATTCTTCCATTTCTTTGGAGCACAGATAATGTTATCTCTTGCTGTGTCAAGAGGTTGTAAACCTTTAGTGAGAAACTTCATGATTTATGGAGGCAATGTGCCCTTTTCTGTATTCTATTCTTTGATTTCAGTCTGTCCAGGTTTTACTGTTTGATTTGTCTTTTCAACAGCAGAAACTCACCTGACTTATATCTGCTTTCAGCTGTATTGGTTCCTTACCACAAATTAAATTTAGGCAGGAGTTTGACACTTTCTTTCAGTGGCTGTGCACTCCCCTGCTCTCCATCCCCCACTCACTGCCCTTGCTCCTTTCTGTCACTTCTGGGCATCCATAGGAGGAATCTGCTTCTCTCTTTCATCATGGTTTATCTGTAAGTGGGGCAGGTATCTTAACTTGATTGCAGCTCTTCCTTCAGTTAAATCAACTTTAGACCTACTTTTCTTACTTCATGTATACCAGTAGAAATGGCCTTAAAATTAACTTAGGACTTAAAAAACTTTTAAAAGCATAAGTCTGAATTTCTGCTTGGTTTGGGATGTTTTATATCAACTGTCAAGCCATAAGTGAGTAATGTGATACAATCAGGTTTTTCCAAGCAGGTCTTACTCTTTGTTTTCATTTTGTAGCTCAGGGTAGAATATTTCTAAGTTATAATTCTGCTAGGAATTAGAATAATGAGGCTTTCACATTTCATATTAAACTGCATGCATACATGAAAATTAAGATATTCAGGGAAGTCAGTCTTTTCAGATAGATCTTGTCACAGGTTCCTGTTACCTAAGGTGTGAATTTCGCATATACTCAGAGATTATACCTGATATTTTACTGACCCAGGCCTGCCCTCAAAGCTGTCTTATTTCAAACTATTGAAATCTTGCTCCAAACAATGGATTATTTCCCTGTACATGAAATGGAAACCTACCAGAAAAAATCTTGTCTAAAAGCTGTAAGAATGACTTAAAATATTTTTCTTGAAAAATAAATTTTTATTCTCAGTTGAATTGTGCTCTTTTGCCTATGTGTAAATTCTTTCATTTTGAATGCAGGGTAAATTTTAGGGGGAAAAAAACTACTTAAAGTTAGGCTTAGTGTTTTTACTGGGGCAATTAGCATAATTTTCAAAACATTCAATAATAATAATTTATTTTTAAAATGTAAGAAATATATTTACACCGCAAGTAAATATTTAAGAGCTATACTTGAGGTATCAGTTCTTTAAATTTGGTTGTTGTTGCTACCTGTCTTTCTAGTTTAAAGTTCTTGTGATGTGTGCTTGAATAAATCCTCTTGTGTATCGTATTTGTTGCTGACATTTCCTATTTATCAGTTTACTACTTACAGCTGGTTTTAAATTACATTTAAGTAGTAGAAATCTCAGAAAAGGAAATTACTTATTTGCAAATTGCTGTTTGACCTTCCTGAATTCAGAAGTCTGGTGGGTTTTAAACCACCCAGGGACTGTCTCATCATGTTTCTGAGATGATCTCTCTCCATAACATAATTGCATTTATAATGTAAAAAACCTGTTATGGATTAAAGGTTTGAGCTCAAGTGGCAGGACTTCCACAGCTGCATTCATCCCAGCACTGAGATGGGGACATTGTGCTTCCTCAGAACAGCCCGAACCAGCAGCACACACTGTTCTGAGCCCCCAGCCTCCTTCCAAACCTTCTTCATTAGGATCAGATAGAAAAAAATAACAAAAGCTTTTCTTCTGTTATAGTATATTTGTAAGTCAAATACAACAGTGCTCATCTTCACAACAGGTGTTGAGGGGTTTTATTTATTTACATGCTGCTAGCTTCTAGTCATAACTAGAAATTAGTTTTCTTTCAGGGGATTGGTGATCAGGAGGAGGCTTGTTTTGGGGTGGTGCCTAGAAGCTAAGAGTTCATTATGTTCATCATCACATTAATGATGCTGCCTTTCAACTGTTAGAATCTTAGCTGCTTTTTGGTACCAAGATCTTTTAAGACAGTATGCTATGAACAGTTTGAGATCATAGGATTATTTTTTTTCTCTTTAACTGGTTATGTACTATCATCACTAGTAAATTACACCCCAAAATTTAATGAGTTCTTCATGACAGCTTACATTAATATTCTACTTCCTTGTTCTTGTCTTCTGTGGACTGCTAGAGTCTGTAACACCACAAAACATGGTGGTTCCTGTCAAAAAGATCACTGTTCTACAAAACCTTCTCAGTCAGGCTGCTTTAAATAATTGGGAAAGGAATGTTGTTGCTATTTAGACAACATATATTCAAGTCTGCCTTGTATTTTGGGGAGCCATTAGAATGGAGCTCTGTACTTCCATGGCTGTGCAAGCCTGATTAATTTATTTTTAAAAAGAGCTGTAGTTCCTGAATTCTTGAATGAAATTGCAATTTAAACCTTTTATGTTGCCTATGATCTGATGTGTGTAGTTTTCTGAGGCTGACTGGTTTTGGGGAGCAAGTTGTGTTATTTCTCTACCTGCACTCTCAAACTGTTGCCATCCATTTCACTTGCCAAATGTTTACCTGAAAATGTAACCACCTGCTGTTCAGTGCTACTGTTGTGCTTGGTCTTTGAAGATGAAGTACCAATGACCGGTGCTGCTGTGTAATTTTGCTCTGTGCAAGTTAAAGCTTGAACAGTGTGTTGGTATCTCAATATAGAAATTCAGAAAAAAGCTACCAGTTAGTGATGCTCTTTCACTGACAGGCCAAGAGTGCTCACAAAATCCTACTTGCCTCTTCTTGCTGTCTTTCACATATATTTTGTATGTATTTCACTCATATTTCCTTTTTTTTTGTTTGTTTTTTTCCTTCTCAAACCAAGACTCAACTCTGAGTTAGTCTGAAGAGCAAAATAAATTTTCCACTATAATTTCAGTCTGGGATTCTGGCTGGTTCTGACTTCTCACTCTGTTTTTTTGTCTCCTTTCAGTTCACCTCCTGTCTTGGTGTTCTGTGCTGTTTTGTTTGTCTTAGCACTCAGCCCTTATATCTGACTTTCAAGACTCCCTGAATATTGCTTATCTCCCCATCTTGCTTTGATTGATTTCCAGCGCATTTTTTTCTCTGATTCCCAAATGAGATTCCATCCTCTCATCTGAAATATGTTATTTCATACTGCAATGAGAGTCCTGTTGGTAAATGAGACATTAAAATTTTCTTCGTAGATTTCTTTGCTGCTGGGTTTTGGCATTGTGGAAAAAATGAGTTTAAATTTTAGACACAATCAGTCAGACTGTGCATGCTTGGTTTGCTGTCTTTTCAATATATATTACATTACCAAATCAGTCTCTGCTGGAAGTCATATTGAGGTTGCTGCATTCATTGTAGATTTTAATCTAGTGTATTCCACCAGTTCCTTTTTTGAGAAATTGTTTGAGCAGGGTTTGTACAGAGAACATTTTTTTTTAATTCTGCTGAAGTTTTACTGTTTCAACTCAGTGTTTTTGAAACCTTTCTGTAAAAGCCCCGAGTCAGTGCTGTGTGTCACAGATGCTCTTATGCTTTCCAAGCTGCCAGTCTGCAATCTCTGCTGGCAGTGTTTAACAAGTGCACTTTGCAGAATTTCTGTCAGACAGGAGGGTAAGAGCCAGTTTGACCTTGCTCCTAAATAGTGGGGAAGGAGATGTTTTTATCTGTAGGTGTTGCAAAAGACTTAGAGAAACACAGCCCTGCAGTGATGCTTTCATAGCTGTTTTACAGCACACAAGCACACAGCATTGATGGCAGTCTCTGGGAAATGCTGAGGACTGACCTAACAGATAAGAGATATTTTTACCCATTCCTATTTTTTCTTTTTTCTACTTTTTTTCAACCTGTTGTGACAGATTAACTCAGCAAATATATGGAGTTGAGCTAGCCAGATATTTTTTATCATTTTCATACAACAACAACAGGTGTCAAATATCCTGTTTTTCTAGAAGAATGTGGCTCCAAACTGCAGAGAAAATAAGCACTTGAAAGAATATTATTTTCCTTTTGTACTTGGCAGCCTCAAATTTTCTGGTGTTGCTCTCCCATCCTGCCATTAAAAAGCAGTATTTATAACAGTATAATGATGATTTGGGTAAAACTAAAGAAAGAAATTTGAATTAAAAAAAAAGTAAAAAAAAAGTTGTATTGAGGCAGTTTTAACAGGAAGTGTGGAAAAGAACAAGCTTTTCTTTAGCACTTAGGAGCATGGGGAGGCCTCTCACTGCTTACTTTAGTAGAGGGTTGAATTCAAACGTTTCTATTTATTCCTTTTTATTTAATGATAGGAGGAGATTTTTGTGGGGAGGGATGATCCCTTTAGGAATCCTTATAGCAGGTCTGGAAACTTAACCATACACAGGGTTCTCTGCTTAGCCAAGGAGACCAGAGACCACCTGAGAGTCCATCGGTGTTACTGTGATGTGGCTGCTGAGTTAGAGTCACACAGGGGTAATTTGTTAGAACAGCACAGGCAATCCACCCCTTCTGCAGCACTGTTCAAAGATGGTAAATTCAGTAATGGTGGTGGGGGAGCTGGGAGTTCCAGCACACGCAGAACCACCCTGAAGCCCTCGCTGACTGTTCCAGCCCCGCTGGTTTGGCGTGCAGCAGCTTCCAAAGGCAGCCTGGAGCAGGGGAGGCCGTTCCCAGGAGCCAGCAGCGTGTCCTGCTCCTGTCCCCGTGCACAGTGTGCTGTGCCATGGCCTCAGTGCCACCCCTGGGCTTCACGTGGCTCTGGGGAAGGTCCGGCCTCTGAGACTGAGCAGGCCCCTTGCACTGAACCGTGGCAGAGCACCTGCTAAGAGGCTGCTGAATTTGCCTCCTCAAGGCATTTTTTCAGATTGCTCTTGTTTCAGATCAAAAAGTATAGTCACATTTCCATGTGCCTTTTTTTTCTGTTTACTTTCTAAGAAGAGACAAGAATTATATGGATCAGTTATTATACATGGTGAAATATAAAATCTTTTCAATTAAGCAGTAAATATGTTACCAGCGCTTCAAGACTATTTAGAGAAAAGGGCTAGGAAAGGGTAGCTTAATTTAAGATGAAGAAAAAATGGTGAGTTTTCAAGATATCTCACTAATTTGTTGTAAAAATTGTGAAAAAAATAAAGATGGTTTTCACCTTTTTCACTGGGATTTCAGCACTGTTGTCCTGTCTTCAAATTCCCCAGTGAAAAGAGAGCTATTGGATATGCCATGGCTGGAGTTTATGATGTTCCATGTCACAGAAACTCCTGTAGCTGACTTCCACAAATCACATGCATGGAAACTGATTAACTGAGTCCCAGGTGAATAAAAACAAAACTGATGATGATTGCAGGCATGGTAAACACAGGGCATCAGAACTGGGAATTCTGACCTTTTTAGAGACCATTGTGTAAGGTCAGTATATGCCTGGTGTTTAGGGAATTAAATGCCATCTTCTTACTGGTGTGTGTTGGTAGTGCAGAGCTCCAGGGGCTGTAAAGTGGGGATACTCTTCCAGGCTCTCCTGAAATAGGCTCCATGGCTTCTGGAGCTTGACTTTGTCCCTTTAATTACATTCTCTGATTTAAAAATATTTAAATACACAGGTTTTTTACCTTGTTACATCAACAGCTGGAAAAGAAATCACTACAAGTAAAGGAATGAAAAGCAAGATGAAAGACTAGGTTCTTCTTGGTTAACAAATATATTAAAGCAGATCTCTAACCATATTATTTTCCACTTACTTTTTATATAAAATTTTCTAAAGTACTTTCACTTTTTGTGTTGATGTTACCCATACTGAGGAACTGGAGAAAAAATTAACACTTTCTATTCCTGTTTTTATGCATTTATTTAAAAAGCAAAGTATTGAGTTTCCTAGAGTTCTCTGAGAGGTAAATAGATCACCACATGAAAATTATCAACACATACTCCAGTTCTAGCTTTGCAACTTCAGTCCTGCCCATTGCACTTTGTACAGAAACCTGTACAAACCTAAAATATGAAGAGTAGGACAGTTCCTGACAGAGCAGAGTCCTTGGAAAGGGCTGTTGGATGCTATACTAGCACTCAGCATTTTCATTTATAGTCCAAGCAAATGAGAAGGAATGATGGCCACAGTTGCACCAAATCTAGGATACACTGTTAGCACCAGCAGTGTAGTTTGGAAAATGGCCCTTGGCAGCTTGGTGCAATTCCCAGTTGATCTACAGAAGGAAGGTGCCAGGTCATACAATGAACAGAAAACCTTTGGCTTTTTCTGTCTGGCCCTTGCCCAGCATTCAACACAGTTTATCTGTCTACACTGCTGTAATGACAGTAGAAATGCTGGGATTTAAAGTATTTTGCAGGTGTATACCTGCACCACCAAAAAAAAAAAACAAAAAAAAAACAACAAAACCCAAACCACCCCAACTCTTAAAAAAAAAAAAAAAAAAAACAGACCAAAACATTCCTGCCCTATCCTTCATTTAGCTGTTGGGAAGTTAGAAGTTCTGTTTTGCTACATGGCCCTGCCTGAAAAGCACAAAGTCAGTAGGGGTGAGGAAAGCTGCTAACTGAATCCTTAACACCATCTTCCATCTGCACTTAATCCCATGTCATAAGAAAAGCCTTTCACTTCCTGAGGGCAAAGATCCAAGTCTGAAGAGGTTGTAAACTCAAGAAAGTAACCTTGCTGACTGAAGTCCTGTCCATCATCTACACCTGCACTCCTTTTCCTGCAGGAAGGAAAAGATCAGAGCAACCAGAGGAAAAGGGCACAAGGCAAAACAAGACAAAAGACAGAGGCTGAATAATGACACAAGGACATGCAGAGCATGGGGGCAGTGCACTAGTTGGAGAGTTGGGAACAAGTGTTAGGAAATGTGAAATTTCTGTTTCGCTGCCATGTCAGCAAGGCACACAGCCTTGAGGGGTGCAGATATTAAAATATGAAATAATTAAAACCGTGTCTGATATCTGTGACAAACAACAGTGAATTGTCATTCTAGCTGTTGCCTAAGGTCTTTCCCTTTTGCTGTGACATAGGAAATGTTTTAATCAAAGTCAGTCATTGGTATTTCAGTAGCACAAGCCAGTGTTTTAGGCTGTAGTCCTACACTGACTGACTGGCCTCAGCCACTCTGTGCATGTAAGCACTACACTGCAGCACATTCCATCCTTCAGAATGAGTTCTGTAATGAACCCCTTTGCCTGCAATGCAAGTAAAAGCTGTTTCTGCTGCTTAAATACCCCTTGGATGGAAACTGTGTTCAGATAGGTTTTAGCATGGTGATTACCTCCTACCCTTAATTACAATACTTAGAACATTATTTTTAGTACCTCAGAAATATTTTCAACTTTGTCATTCTAGAAGTTGTCAAAAACTTTGAAAAGGATGGTGAGAAACACTGTATCACACACAGAGTGACAAATCACTGCAGGAGGTAGGCAGTAAAATAAAGGGGATGAAGAGGTTTGACATGAGGATTGAAATTGTTTCTGAGTATGTTTTATATCTTAAATCACTTCTGAGTGCTTTATATATTAAGGAAGTCATTTTTGATGATGAGGATGGTGAAACACTGAAACAGGTTGTCCAGATAGATGCTTTATGTCTATCCCTGGAAACATTCAGGATCAGGCTGGATGGGGCTCTGAGCAACCTGATCTAGTTGAAGATGTCCCTGTCATTGCAGGGGGATTGGAGCAGATGACCTTGAAAGGTGTCTTCCAACCCAAACTGTCTGATAATTCAATCCACACTTCTGTCCTAGTCTGCTTAGTGACCCCCACAAAGGACTGGGTTTCTTTCTCTTCCTGTGTTACTTCTTCCCCTAAATTTAAAACAAAATACCATCTATATGAGTCCTTCCATGGCTGCACTAAATTTACAGTCAGCAATAAAAACAAGCCCCAAATTCTTGCCCAGTTCCTGCTCTGTGCCTTTACAGCAGTCAGCTGGAGATGATTGGAGCAAGAGCAGCTGTTCCTGCACCTCCTGCAAAGGAGCAGCACGAGCAGGAGACTGCCCTGGCACTGACACTGCCAATGGAAGGGCTCAGGCATCCCCACACAGCCCAGCCCAATCTGCTGCACAGCACAGCACAGCACAGCACAGCACAGCAGGGTTCTAATCTCGATGTTTCTGGAACATCGTGCACTAAAACAACAACAAAAATCCAGCAGAACACAGCATCTGCCAGCACCTCATCTTGCCTCTTATCAGCTTGTTTGCAGGGCAAGAGGAAAGTGTACTAAACTTTTTCTCATTTTTTTCCCTCTCCTACCACCCCTTCTTTTCTCACAGCACGCTACAAGTGAAAGTCTCGGAGCCGCAGAATTCAATAGACATGAACACAGAAAATGAACATTTGAAGTCCATAAAGATGTGCCTTAATCAGCCCACTGAGTGGAATCTGAGTTTTTCAGCAGCATCTCTCGCCAGCTGTAAAGTTTTTAACCAAAATCTCAAAACTGATGAGAACAAATAGATTGCAGCTGTTCTTGCACTATTATTTTGTACATTGTTCCTGATTTTTTTTTTCTGCTAAATAATAAGCATTTATTACATTGATCTTGAAATGATCTTGTGTGATTTGGCTTTATATACTATTAGCATTATTCAGTTTGATGTACTTTTCTTTTCTAAATATGAAGTTTCACATCTGACCATCATGAAATTCTTGCAGTTCAAATTTATATCAGAATCGGATGTTCCCCTTTAATAGTATTGTGATTTTTCTATGTTCTTTAAATTTAACTCTGGTTTCCCAATTTTATTTTTCTGCACGAAAGTTAATATATTATGTAATTTGTGGCATAGGTCACCATGTAAAGGTTTATGGTAATAATTCAAACAAATCTGTAACAGGTGGAGACCGACTACCTCGAAGCAAAGCAGTACAAAGCTAAATGACCTGAGGAGATCTCCTTCACCAATGGATGAAATGTATGGAAGCACCAGTTTGTTTCTGCAGTATGTTTTCATCTTCACTGACCTTGAGAACTTCTGTGTCACAGTGTTTAATGACCCTAATGTCTAAAAGAAAGACCAAGCCTGCTGGAGAATCTCGTGAAAGATTGTCATTCAACAAATCTGTAACTGCACTTTTTGAGGTTTCTGCTAAATGGTCTTTCTTCCCCATTTGTTTTAATGAATTTATGCCTGCCACCAATTAAAATGGATGTAAATGCTCTTCCTATTTCATTTTTTCCGTGTACTTTGGAAATTCAATGTAAAATCGAAATTTTATCTCTACTCAAAGAAGTAGTAAATGGTTGTAGCTGACTACATTGTAGACATTCCATGCTTAAATGATCTTAGCAAGGTTCATGTACTTTGTTCATCAAAACTTTATTATTGATACAGCTATAAAAAAAGTGTTAGAATAAAACCATATAATATACTTCTCTTTTCTGGAGTCATACATTCAGTAGCTAGAGTAGAGGTTTCTTAATTCATGATGAGTTGTCTGTCCTTTACTTGACAAAAACTAATTTCCCAGAAGGAAATTTCCTTGGAAGACACTGTATTTTATAAAACAAAGGTTTTAAGGATTCACCTTACAAAAATGAAGCTGCATATTTCCTCTTTACAGAGGTTTGTTGGTTTGCAGGTGCAATCCAGTCACTGAAATAAAGAGATTGTTATGAATTCTGGTGGCACAAGATCCCAAGAGAGTATTGAGTCACTGAAGCATTGGACGTGATTAAAAGAATGTGATTTAAACAATAAACATTCATCATGTTTTGAGCTGTTTAGCAGGTCTTTATATATCTCAACTGTTACATGCACGTGGACCCAGCGGGGTAAGAAAGCCAAAAGAAGAATTGCACTTTGCAGGGGAGAGGAACTGAAGCTGCCTTCAGTGGAGCCCCCAAGCCCAAGGGTCGGGCAGGAGGCAGGCAGGACACAGGAGCTGTGTTTGTGTGCCCGGGCGAGGAGACGCCACACGGAGGTTCTGATTCCAAACACCCAGTAAACACCAGCACCCCGCTGCTTTGGACAGCTCTCCCTCAGCTCCCAGCAGAAGCCTGGTTTTTGTTAACAAATTATTATTATTATTAATTATTATTCCTTTGAGTTTTCAGGTGTAACCCAAGCTCACCAGCCCCTGCTGTCCTTCAGCCTGGAGAGCAACCAACCAAAGGCCTGTTCTCAAGAGAAGCTGCTTTAGTGCATAGGCTGAAGAGACGGAATACACAGGCAAACAAACATCACAACATTGGATTAAAGAAACAAAAACTAGTGTGGGAATAAACATGGGATCTAAGTTTGATGAGTGAGCACTGCTATTTTACTGTTATTTAATAGGCAGTCAAGTAGATCTAGATCTAGTTTGTGTTTGACACTTGTGTTTAGCCAGCAAAAAGAGGAAGGACACACTAATTGGTCCATAGCAGCAGACTGCTTTTAAATAAATTAAAATATTTTAGGAATAAAATTCAAGGAATAAAATTTTATTCCTTAATTAAGAAGCTGGGAAGTTAGGTACTTTTAAGACATAGAATTAAAGTAAAACACAGCATTATTTTAGCTAGAAGGAGTAATGCATACCAAGAAAAGATGTTTTTCATTGCAAGGATGACAATTCCAAGCTTGGCTCCTTGTCACCTTTGGATGAATTCTTGCCACCATGTGCCTTTCTCAGGAAGTCAGCTGTATCCATTGAAACCTTGATCATCAGTGATGGTGAACTTTGAGAGACAGCACACACCTTATTGTCCCACCCTGCAATGATGCAGCCACCCCTCCTAAAAGGTAATTTTCAAGAACACATCAAATTTTATATTACACAGAAAACCTTTCCCTTTACAGGGAATTGGGCAGGCAATGTACCCAGAGGGGCTGGAAATGCAGTGCCAGTTACTGCTCAGGTTTCTGGCCTGAAAGGATCACAGGGTAAGTCTGGCATAAAGGACATCAGGAAGGTCCATAATTGTACACCCTGCTCAAAGGCAGCCAGCTGTGAGGAGTTCACACCTCGTCCTGTCTTAATAACTCCCAGGACAGAACCTGCACAGGCAACCTGTTCCAGCAGTTTTTAACTTGTTTCACTGCCTTTTTCACCTTCTGGTCTGAGTTTCAATCTATACCCAGGTTTTTTTTATCCTCTCATCATATGCAACAAAAAGCCCAATTTTATCTTTTTACTGGACTCCTTGCAGGTAACTGGGGATGCTCCCAACATTCAAAGGCTCAACAAGCCCAGCTTGCTTGGCCTCTCCCACTGGGAATTCCAGCCCCACACCAGCCCCAGGGGCCTCTAGTTAGACAAAGTATTTTCTATTAACACACCCCAGTGAAGCCACATCCACAGCAGAGGCATCCACAGACTGGGAGGTGACTTGAGGGACACCTCATCTTTTCAGTCCAGCATTCCCAAGAGATGCCAGAGACAGAACCTGTATATGTGGCAAGGCACAACAGAACAGCAAGAAGGCAAAACTAAAGTCTTATTCAGGAAGGCATGCCCAGAAGCTTTTATGGATTTTTATTGCTCCTGCTTTACCTCAAAATTCATTTTAAGAAAAAATAAGGGTGGACTAGTACCAGTTGCTCAGTGTAGTAGTGCTTAAAAAACAAACCCCTCAAGAGAGGAAGGATGAGACAGAACCTCAATTTAAAAAAAACCCAACAACTAAAGCCCCAAGAAAGCTCTTATAACTTAGAAAAACAACTGTACACTTTGCCCATTTCAACTGTGTTCAGGCAGCATTCAAGGGGACAGAGCATCTCTGATCTGAAGTGGCTGCATGTACACAAACTCATACTACAACACAATTTGGGGATTTAAAGAGCTACCAAAGGAGGGAGATCAAGACGTCAATATTGTGTTTAAAATGACAAAATCAATTCCTCATAGTTACAGAAGCTTCTAAACAGAGCAAATACCAGCAGAAAAGTGTGCTGCGGCTGTTTGCAGTTTGACAAGTCTCCAATCCCTCTATTTCCTATATGCAAGCTTGGAAACAGCAGAATAGTTTGGGCATTACACTTTGGGAATACTAAATGTCACTTGTGTCCCTAAGTCGTTCCTAAGAATGACCAAAGATCATTTATAGCATATTTAGCAGTTTCAAATGCAAGTTCCCTAAAGTCTGCATTGGGCATCAATAGCTGAGACATGCATGTGGAGGAATGGAGTGAGCTTGCTGCCACTGCTCTCAAGTGGCCCCACTGTGACACGGACGTGGCTGCTGTGGCGTTTCCAACACCAGTGACCCTGCTCAGCCACAGTGACTGCGGAGTGATCACGGCTTCGTCTGCTGTCCTCTGCAGTCCTGGCCATTCCCCCCTTCTGAACTTCAGAGCTACAAAGAAATAAGAACTGGATACTGCTGAAAAAAGACACAACACTGACCTTAGAAGATTTCATTTTTCCCCCTTCCCTATTGAAATACTCCTTTCCTTACCAGATCTTATTTTGTACCACAAATATTTTTATGCTTTTCTAAAAGCACATCCCTGATTCTATATAACAAAGTCAGCATCAGTAGATTTCAGTATGGTTTGTAAAATCAGTTACTCAGTTCTACCACTTTGACATTGTTTAATTAAGTGGACGCACACCTGCAGAAAGCAGAATTCCCAGTTAAGATCACCTATTCTTTTACATTAACATGAATGGTAAGTAAGTATCTATCTGCTGACCAGGCTTTACTGTTATGAAACCTTATGAAAATGAAGAAAGCGGATGCTGTAAAAGTAGGTACATTCAAAATTGCTGCCATCACAAGCAACCACTCTGCTACTGTTAAATATCAAAACAGCTTTAACTATGGAATATTTAGCACCAACAGCAATTTCTATTTTCAGGTAAGATGCATTCTTCTCTATAAAGTAAAAAAAAAAATCCAAGTTTTGTTCAGGTAATATTTTAATCCATTTTTATTACATGAATGAGGGACTTTATATCAGGAATTACAAGAAGTACAAGCATCTGTTTTAAAAAAATTAATATATAAATGTAGAATTATAAATGATTCATATAAAAGGAGTAAATATGACTAGCAAGAAAAAAGTCTTATTTTCAAGTCTGATGTTAACTACCAGTGTTGACAAAGGCACTTTCTTCTCCTGTCTTCACTCATCTGTTTCCTCATTCAACAGTCTGGAAAGGTTCATTCGGGTTTTCTCCAGTGCCAAAGTTTTTGCTCGTCTTTGAGGCCTTGAACTTGACACCGGGACTGGTTCTGGAATTTGTTCACTGAAACACAGATTGTTTAAGAGTTAGGTAAAAAAGACTAAAACTGAAGAGCTTTTGTAGGAACAAAGTTGAAACATGGTCATAAAGAGCAAAAATACTTCTTACCAATTAAAGACTTTTTATTTTTTGAGAATATATTGCTATTTTCAAGTGATATAGCAGTATCAGTAAAGATAACCACATGATAAGGAGTTGCAAAATCAGCAAAATTAGATGGAATCAAATTCCCCCAAAATTAGATGGAATCAAAGCAAACACATGAAATAGGCAAATGGGAGAGACTGACCCTGGTCACAATATAGTCCACAGTAAATGGATTACTTGCTTAAGAAAGATTAGAACACAGCTGAAAAGTACAAAGATAATGTTGTTGTAATGATTATATCCTGCAAAATCATAAGGGAACAGATCCCTTGTCTATATTCACTTTTCAGTCATTTCTAGATGCTTGTCAACTACGTGTTGGACAACAAGCAATGAAACTGTGAGGGGAAAAATGATTTAAATTTAAAACATTTATACTTCCACAGAACAAATTTAAAAAGGCAGAAAAAATTTAACTGGAAGAAGAGCAATAATGTAAACCAAAAATCTGAATTTTTTCAGCTAGAATATCTATTAACACACAAAAGGTACATTCAAAAAATATCACAAGCTCCTTTGGCAGAACCTGCCACTGTTTCAAAAGTACCAGTTCAAAGAAATTTTTTTCCTTAAAATATTATCAGTGTTTTTGGAGCAGAGAATATCAAATCACATATGTTTGGGAAAGAAAAACATTTGAATTAAATTTCCTTGCTAGAACAGACATCATAGTTTTGATGGTGGGGAGACAAGGATTTACCTTTCAAGACCACGTTTTACACTTGCACCAGTTTTTCTTCTGCTCACAGACCTCACTTCTGACGCTTTCCGCTGTCCTAAGTATAAGCAAAAGTCTTTTTTCATATCTTGATATCATTTATTTTCTTAAACTAGTTCTGTATCTACTTTTCTTCAGTGTTTGAAATTGCATCTAAACATAGAAACATGCAGTCTGCAACCAAAACCCCACAATTTTCTCCTTACAGAAACAGCTGTATGTTACTGTCAGTGGCTGTGGCTGGGTTGTCTGCAAGCCTGTAGTCAGTCTTTTTTTCTTTTCTGAAATCTCTGTTATTGGGAGAGGCTAACAGCACAAAAATTTCCAAAGAACAAACAACTTTAATATTTTAACAAATACAACTATAAATCTACAACAGAGTATGAATGGCTTTCCCATCTATGCATTCACAAAAAGTTAGTATGAAATTATTTTATTAAAAACAACTAATATTGTAGCCACTGTACCTCTGCCAGTTTTGCTTCTTGTGGATCTTAATTTTGCAGTTTCTTTAACTTCATTAACTGGAGTATGAAGAGCATCTTCATTATTTTCTGTTAAACAGAATAACAAACGCAGAACTCATAAATTAAAACTTGATTATCTTAAATACCAGGATTTTAAATTTTGGCTGCTACATTAAAAAGCCACACAATTGAACCTCACTTTTTCTTTAAACCAGAAACTAGCTAATAAAGCTAACAGGAAATTTAAAATGTCACTCAGCTGTAACTCCACCCCAACAAAGGTCAATAATACATAAACTATTCTTGATGACTGTTTAGCTCCTTCCACTGTGTTGGAAGCTGAGCAAGCAGGACAGAGGATCAGCTTGTGTGAACAGGGACCTCTTTGTGGAGCTCAAGAGGAAAAAGGAACTGCAGGATCTCTGCAAGTTCAGCAGGTCAGGCTTTGCAGGAAGATGACAGAGCTGTGTTCATACACGTGGGGAGAAGGCACCAAAGGCCAAAGTTCAATTACAGCTGAACGTGGTCAGTGTTTTGTGAGATAATAAAGAAGGACTTTTGACAGTACAGTAAAAACAGGAGAAAATCCAAACAAAACACTGGATGAACACTTGCTGAAGATGGTTAGTCACCTAACTAGCAGAGCTAGAGAAAACAGCAGAGCCATTCAGTGCTTGATTTGCTGGATTCTTTAATATTACTGATGGAGCTCAGGCTGCCCAGTCCCCTGAATCAGAGGATCATGAGCATGGGAACAGTGATTTTCCATTTGAGGACACTGATAAGGGAGCAGCTCCAAGAGCTGAATGTCTGTAAGCTGAGCATGAGCCAGCAGTGGCATCGTGGGTGGCACCAGAGACTTTGTCCAGGGCAGTGACCATTCCCTGCACTCAGCACTGATGAGGCCTCAAACCCCATGCTCAGTTCTGGGCCTCTCACTGCAAGACAGACATGGAGCTGCTGGAGTGAGTCTGGAGAAGGGCAGTGGAGCTGGGGAAGGGGCTGGAGCACAAGTGATATGGGGAGTAGCTGGAATTGCCTCCCAAGTCCCATTACTTCTTATTTCCATAATATCTAAAGAATTCATTGAATTGTACACGTGCTACACCCCTCCTGAATTACCTTCTTCATTGTGAACAGTATTTTCACACAATGTGATGTCTCTTTCCTGTGTCCTTTCAGACAGACCTGTTTCCTCAGTTCTTCCAGAGTGGTTTTTGCCCACATTGGGACCCTTGGTTAGTTTCATATGGAGCTTCTCAATAGCTCTTTGACAAGGTTTATCTTCCACTTTCTGGAGGGCAGACATTCCATGTTAAACACTACTTGAACTTACAACTATTTCTTTTATCTATAAAATTTGCTTACTAATAGGATTAGGTGAAATTACTGCACAAAGGATACATTGTGTGATATGAAAGTGACCAGTCAAGCTAAAAGAAGAAAAACTTTCTCCATCAATACTAAGCACTAAAATACCATATTTTTTTCATAATTTGTCTTAAAGAAAACCTGAAAAAAATTAAAGCAACTGGACACAGAGTACAGCTATCACTGGATGATATGCCCATCGTGGATTCAGCATTCTTACCAACATTTCTATATACCATTGTGTTCCTGTGCCACACTTCCAAATTTCAATTTTTTAAATAATAATAAAAGCACCAAAGTAAAACTGTTGTAATCCTTTCCTACTTCATCTTAAATCAAGCATCATTTTCATGTTGGCTGATGATCTTCCCATTATACCATAAGTTTAGGTGTAAAATTTCAGCCATTAATAATTAACTAAAGATAAATTGCAAAACTGCAAGACTCAATACTGAAATTTATTTTAACTTAAAAGTAATAACTACACCACAGTTAACAAAAGAACTTACTGTACTGCAATGTATCAAGTCAGGAACACTGTTTCAAGCTGTTTGTACTGTCTATGGTTTATGCAGTGATATCAGCTCAGATTATTATAAATTATTCAAAAATTAATTTTCAAAACGGTTTAGAAGATAAATTCCAGTCATACGGTCAAAGTAAACAAAAGGCCCATTTTTAGGGGTATCAGAATATTAGCCTACTAATGATTAAAAAAGTAAGAACCATGCTTTTTATGTACTACCTCCTGAATCTCATCGAGCAGCACCGGCAGATTCTCTGTAGAAGAACTACTGAGTTCTAGAAAATTTAAAGCTCTTGCATAAATACGGACATCTGGTGCAGTTGGGTCTGCCAGGATTTCATTGCAAATTTTCATGGCTAAACTATCATGCACTGTTAACTCCTGCAAAGGAAAGAAATTAGGTATCAGAAATTTTGCTGGGAGCTATTTACTAGAGACAACAGTGAGAACAATCTCATTTAAACAGTTGGCTAATTTTACACAGCAAACATCTTCCTAAAATGCACTATTTTCAGTACATTCACCACCTAATTCTTATAAATATCTTCCACAACATAAACAATTAGCCATGTGCAAGTTCCTACTAACATTTTTTTAATTGTAAGAGGGACAGGAAATTTGGGACAGGGGGGAAGAAAAGGGAAGGAAAAGGAGGAAAAAAGTGTCAAGCTAAAAGACTTCATTACCTGAGCAGGCACTCATTTAATCCAACTGCTGGCACTGGGAATCCCACAGAGGCCCTGACAGGTAGCAGTAAACTAAGGGGGAGTAGTTCTTAATCTGACACAAGTGCTACTTTCTGACAGTTTAATGCATTGTACCTGAGAGTCCTGGGACTTCTTGGACTGACATCTCAGTCCACTTGGTCTGGTCAGATCCACTAACAGTTCAGAAACATTACTGACATCTATTTCAGCCAAAGGTGATGTTGCAGGAGCATTTAACAGAGTTTGCAGAGTTGGAAGATAAGCTTCTTCAAAGCACTCCTGGTTGGACCTGTTTCAATGAAGTCAAATATTAGTAGCATAATAAGACAAAATTAAGTTTTTTCTTCCATGATGAAAGTTCACTGACCTGGTACATCAATCAAAGTGGGAGCAGCCAATCTTGGAAGCAACAGCCAGCAAGATCAAGATATCAAAACTGCTTCATAGTACCATTTGAAATTTTAACACTTCCTTCCTCTGAAGAATTTGAATATTCATCCTGACTACTGAAACTGATATATACAGACATGTTCTGTCTTGAAGGACAAGAGAAAAAATTTCCATAAATACATTTCTCTAATTCATTTTCATAGATTAACCTTGGTTTTTGCTCATTCCTCCTTTCTGCTAGCATATTTCTTTGGGGGTACTTCTCATTGTGTAAGAAAGCAAGGAAACTTAGCAAAAAAAGTATGCAGTGGTTAACAGGATTTTTGGAAGAAATACTTGTGATTTTTTTCTCAGAAGAGTTCATAACTCCTGCCAAGCAAACCTAAAAACCATGTTTCACTTGGTCGTGCAGCAAGTTGTCTAGAAGTGTGGTTCCACAAGACTTGTCAAAACAATTTAACAAGTAAGATGTCAAAAAGTACAAGGTACAGTTGAAGTGAAGCCTTTACTCTTGCTGATATTTCTATTAACTTCCTATTTGAACCCAAATAACTACAGGAGAAAACCAAGAAAGCAAGTAATTTTTTAAAAAGCAGATTATTTGCTGCTGGATTATGGAGCAAAACCAGCTGACAAAAAATCCTTTTGAGCACTACAATTGGCTACAAAAGAACCAAAGCAAGAACTCCCCCTTTCAGCAGCTTTAAGGCTTTATATTGGCTCAAGCATTACTGAAGTATCATTCAGATTATTCCCTGCAAATGGAAAAAACCCCAACATCTCCAATAACACACAGGCACAAGGCAGAAGCTTCTCCTCTTATGCTGCCTGCAAGTTTAATACACTATAAAGACATTCCATGAGTAAGAATTGTCCCTATTCTAGCATCTCACATCACACTTCCAACACAACAGATAATTTAAACAGTCAGGATCAAAATTTCTTCCTCAGAGTTCAAATATTTCATTTCAAAAAGTAAGCCTCTTGATTAAATCTGTGACCAGGTGGAAAGATTAACAGAACAGCACCCAGAAAAAAAAAATGGTACTTTAAAATTCTGTGAGAGATCAGTACCAAATTTAGGTATGAGCCTCCACCAAATCTCATTTATTACCCAAATTCTCCTTTACTGAATGGCAACTTTGCAGACAAGTTCTGAATTACACTTGGTATTTAATAATTCACTTCTAATAATACAGTATCTGTCACTGAAGAAAGTAAATAACTCAACTTAAAATGGACCATTTGTGATCCAGGACGCAGACAGTGTTTTGAGACAGAAAAGAAATAAGATTTCCTAACTAAACAGAGATTCTAATCAATGAGCCAGACTAAGACATAGGAATTTTTTCCACAGATTTTTCTGATTTTTGCTTAACACATACACCATGTTATTTTTTCAAGAACACAATCATCTATGAGATGCCACAAGAAATTGCTTCATTTACAAATGACGTGGAAATACATGGGACTAGAACTCTCATAAAAAGAGAATGAAATTCACAAATAAAAGATTATCAATGTTAAAAGCTTAAATTGATTACTCATTATCAGAGATAGTGGAAAGATATTAAATCAATTTTTCTGTTACTTTCATAAGAATTTTGAGTAGGGAAACCCCCATTCTATGAGAAATTGGGAATTTTCTTCATTTTTTTTCTGACAACAGCAAATACCACATTGCTTAGGGTTTTTTTGCCTCTTCAAGAAAACTCCCCTTTGTATTACTCCTCTTAATGTGGCAACGTATAGACCACAAAAATTTAATTTAATTTGTTTTGAAAAATAGGTAAGATAAGTTAATTTAGGTGTCATAATACACCTAAATTAAAACCTAACTATAAAAAAGCAGATAAATACTTTGTTTGTTCTAACTTAATAAAACCACTAGCAGCTACTAAAAAGTAAGCTTTCAGTAGCAGGTAAAAGGAGATGAGAATTGCTATTTAAGCTCTTATTCCCTTACATAAGCTCTCTACCTCCTTTGTCCACCACCAAAATAAACAGGAGATTTGAATATGCTGTGAATATAAATTGGAGTATTCCTTGGTTCAAAAACAAACCAAAACCAAACCCCAAACCACAACCCAGCAGCCTGCTGCTTTGGTAACTGCTTTTCTTTTGAAGCATTCCTGCTAGCTACTTTTTAGTGACACTTCAAAGCCTACCTGTAGTGCTCAACACCATAAATAAGTAAAGCACATATTTTTAAATTAATTTTATTCAATCTCTTTGAGAAGAGTTTCAATTGTAGGCTTAGGAAAGAAAAACAAAAGGGGAAGCCCCATGGAAAGCCATTAATGGAAAGTCTTCAGAATGGTCACAGGTTGAGATTATGTACTTTCAAAGCAATAGGCATAGGAGAGTGAATTAGATGTCTAAATCTAATTTGCATTTGTGCCATTTCTACTAGTGCAAGACCAAAAGAGGTTCCTAAAGCTGCTAGATGAATGTATATTGTCATCAAACAAATACACAGAGCATTACCTATTTGCATAAGCAAACAAAGGGAAGAACACTCCCAGGCAGTGTCGGAGCCGAGTGTCCTCCTCAGTGACGGGATTGTACCACAGCAGAACGAGACGCGAGAGGAGCTTGGCACTGCTCAGCCGCCCAGAGAACATCAGCTTGGCAATGCCCTCTGCAGCCTCCGTCCTCAGCTCTGAGAACTGAACAAAGAGCTCATCACAGACACCATACACCAACCAGCACGGTTTTCACTAGAACTTCACTGCAAAAGCCTGTACCCTGTCTTACCAATCACTTCTCTACATTCACATATTTCCACCTGCAAACAGAATGCAAAGCTGCTCAAGGGTAATCTTAGCCTGAACCAGTGACAAACTTGTAGCCATTTTCTAGGACAGGTATTTTAATAATAGACCATTAATTTCAATTTGCATCACATAACATTCCCAGGCAGCCTAATGGGATGATAAGCCATCTGCAAAAATAATTTTAAAACAAAGCTAAGGCAAATTTTATAATATTCCTTACCGTGCTGTCTAAGAAGCCAGAGAGAAGCTTCAGAAGGCTGTGAACTGTGGCAGTCTCTTCTTCCTCTATTGTTTCACTTTCATCCTCACCATTTTCAGTTCTAATGTGTGCACTTTCACTTTGAAAGTCATTGCCTCTTCTGGTTTTAAAAGGCTCAATTCCAAACAGTATTAGTAGATCAAAGATTGCCTTTAAAGCACTGAGCTTTATCTTTATGTTATCTATTTGCAACACCTAGGTTTAATAAGGAAAATAAACATATCATCTTCCAGTAGACCACCAATTGAAATGAGGCATAGTAAGATCTTTCCTTTAATAAGATTGGTTATTTTGGGAAACTTTTTATAATATTTGAACCAATTTTCCAACTTTAGGAAGGTGTGATACAAATTTAAACCCAAATTTATAATACAATCTGAGAAATAATTTATTAAGTCACCTATGCAATTTGCACTACATACAATCAAATTAATTTCACTCATGGAGTGAACATCCATGTATGAGATGTAATTTTATTGTTCAACCCATAGACAGACACTGGACAAACAAAGTCTATTTGCCTGTGGTTGCTGCAGAGTGTTAGGCATTACAGAAATATAGCTAAACAAAAGAACAGCTTAATTAAAATCATGGTATGTAAAAAGACAACAGGGACCAAGAGAGTGATAAAAGTCAAAGTTACAGAGGTTACTATATGTATTATAGTCCAAGTTACATGCAAGTCAAACCATGCCTCTTGGGTTAGCCCAGAGATTCTACATCTGTTTAGTCCAACACCCTGCTTCTGATTGCAGCCCACACAGAGATTGAGGGATTTACAATCTGCAGAAAGATTGCTTAACTCAAAAATTTAAGTTACTTAAGTAACTGAAATCCTCTCCAAACAAACTTTTTTTTTAATGTGACATACTCAAAGCCAAATTAAAAACAATAGTAAATGTTACTTTTTTAGGAACCCAAAGTTCTCCCACTATGACTACAACTCTACTATCTTGTCTGAGCCAAGCACATCAGTTCAACTCCTGTTGTCCTTTCTCCAATGTCTGCCTGAACACACTCTTAGAAAAGCACAGTTGCCACCCACACTTCCCTCAAATCCAGGGTCAAAAACCAGGGTTAACAAGTGTCATATTGGATATAATTAGCTTGGTATCACAACAACCACAAGGTTGGGAACTGTGGATATTACAGCATCCAACACGCTCCATATTCAAAGATGTTTGGCCATGCTATTGTTTTGTTGGTTTGAATATTGCTTTATCCTCTAGTTAACAACTCTTCCTCAATCCTTAATATAAACATATTAATTACTCAGGATTTAAATCAGACACCCAGTATCACAGGAAGTATGCAACAGAAGTGTGAAAACCAGACTCATTTTTAGTTTGGTTTCCCAAGGAAAGCTTAGAGAATCCTACAGCTTCTCTTTGCTGTATTGAGTAACAAATTCAGGACGGATTTCACCCAGATTTGAAAGAGAAAGTGAGACCTTAAGGATAAGGAATTCTTAGAAAATTTTAGGACAACAGGTGACTTCACAAAGGTAAAACATGCTACTACCAAGATAAACTGAATTTTATCAGACGTCAGAAATATCTACGGGAAACCATACTCTCCAGATCTTCAGAAAATGAGGAATTACGGGTTCTCAGAGAACATTACTATGTATGACAGCTTGTTAAAGATACAAGACTAGATTTATTTACTAAGTCACAAAGACTATAATTTCACTTCTTATCAGATATTTTACCTGTAACAGCAATGGAAGCTGTTGTTGGGCAAATTCTTTGTTCTGAAGAGTACAGCAGCCCAAACACAGAACTGCCATATTTCTCACAGCTGGGTGGACATTAATTACACCGGGAAGTATCTGAAAAGAATAACATTAAACTTTATAGACAAAATACATAAACTGAAAATAAAACTCTGATTACTAAAATATATTATCCTGAAATTAGAAATAATTTATTTTGATACAGTATTAGAAAATGGCAACTATCAAATACTCTGTTTATCTAGATATAAACAGAAGCAGATTGAATATGTTGTTTGAAATCAGCAAGAAAATAATGGCAAAAGTCACATGAGTGTTTTGCTTTGTATTTGTTTTTAAAAAACACTTGTTTTCAAACAAAATTGAGTTGATCACTCTGGGAAACAAAAAAACCAACACACAACAACAAGCGTAAACATCTCTTCATAAAAGACATGAATATTCTTTCAGAGAAACAATGCACAGTTCCAAGTTATGAAATACAGATGCCACTTCAATGTACTTGAAATAGTTTTGAGGACACAATTGTAAAAATCCACACAAAAAACCAGACTAGATACAGTATGAACAATGCAATGGCATCATTTAATATTTTTGCATTTACTAAGGAGTTCAAGTTATTTTGCATTCCTACATACCAGAGATTGAATGATTTCATTAATGGTTGGACTGATGCCTTTAGAAAGAGACATGATCTTCAGAACCTCGTAGCACATCATCAGACACTTCAACAGGGTTTCAGGATCATTCTTCAAGTTGGTCAGGGAAAAGAGAAAAACACTATGAATACAAATGGTGGCTATGATAAGAATGGGGCCACTCATCAATTTGACCCTACCCAAACAAACTTTTCCTGTCCACTACACATGTGTTGTGCAAGAGTATTAGTCATCATCTGTCTGTAAGCTATGATCAAAATTAATTCCTTTTTATATTTTCAGTTAGTTAAGAGTAAAAAGAGTAAGACCAAGACTGAAATTCGTTTTTTCTGGAACATACCATCAGCTTCTATACAATTTATCTTTTGTCAGAACATACTATTGGCTTCTATAATTGCAGAAGAAGAATACTAATACCATCAATGTTTGATTTCAATTTTTAAAATGTATTTTAGACAAGGCCAAGCTACACTTTCTTTTAAAATTAAGAATAAATTTTAAAACATAACCAGCACTTAGGAATACAGGAAGGGAAGAGACCTTCTCCACACGCATTTCTTTAATTTCAGGTTGCTCTGCTGCTTTTATAAGATCATTTTTTGTCTGTTCCAACTCAGTTATTTTCTCTTTTAATATTGATGCTCTGTTAAAATCCTGAAGAGTAATGCATTCTTCCAAAGCTTGTTTTGCTTCGAAAAGCTTCACTTTTATTTCAGCCAGCTGAAATACAAAGTAAAAAGAAAATGAACATAGTAACCTCTGTAGTATTAGCCAGTGACACCCTATTGACACTAGCCAATGTTAACCTACTATGTAAAACTCTGGATGATTAAGTTTAAAAAAATATTTTTATTATTAACTAAAATCTCACCTTAAGCTCCCGCTTTCTTATTTCAGCAGCATCAATAGGCTGGTCAATTGCAACAATTGGCTCACGAACTTCTGATATAATTTCTGCAATCTATTGTCACAAACAGTATATTAGTGCCATTAATTGCAGTTCAGATATATACTAAGCATTTCACTTTTCCAAATTTAAAATGTTATCTTTTTGAAAAAGTATTCCACATCCATGCAGTTTCTCTTATCAGCTGGTTCCCTGTAAATAATCCTCAATTTGAAAACACAATGTTTCCATGAGCACATTTCAATCCCATTTTTTCCCATCCAGCTGGGTAAGCAAGGAACAAAAAGACCTTAAGCACCTATCTGAGTTAACAGGAAAGAAGAGAAATATGAAACCCAGAAATCTACATCATCCTCACTTTGAATGTTTTTGTCAAAACATTTTGCATCTAATACAATAAAATATTCTGGAACAGGCCACTGAAGTGTAACACGTTCCTAGTGTGAGGACTGCATTTACAACACCAGTCACATCTTTAAACATAAAGCTCTCTAGAAAACCACAAAATGCAGCTATGCCTAAAACCGAAATGACAAACAACAACAACAAAAAAAAACCCACAAAAAACAAAACAAAAAAAAAACACCCCAACAAGCCAAAAAAACCGAAGAGAGAAGGAGACAATATAGACAATATTTAAATACTGATATTTCTTTTACAATGTTTGATTTATGGGGAAGATAGAGACTAGAAAACAAGCTCTTACAGTTACTTACAATTTGAATCCTTCTGTCCTCATCCTTAACAATACTGAGCAATCTTTCAACAAGCAGAGGGATAAGTGCTGCTGAAGTTGAAGGTAAAATGAGAATCTTTTGTAAAATAACTAGCAGATGCTTTCTGGATTAGAGAAAAAAAAAACAGTGATTTCTTATTCAAGCAAATGGAAGACATAAGAGTTACTATCCTACCAACTTGGAGATATTGTGATGAAGATTTCATAATACAGTATGAAACTTTTCTCCATAGCTACATTAACTGCCAAATTGATCTTCTTACTTAGCAATGTTTGTCTTTTACTGATTTTACCTGTTTTCTTTTGATTAGAAAATGCTGAATTTTTTAATCATATGTCTCTACCGTCCAAAGAAAAGTCATACCAGCAGAAACAGTATCAATACTGCAGAATGCTTTCATGGAAAATATCTGACTGAAAACTTAAAAAAAAAAAAAAAGAAAGAAAAATACAACTTAAACTACCCTGCCAGTCTGGCACACACTGACACATTCCAGTGAGAGTTTGAAATTACTGCTGTGTTTATAGTATCATAACTGTAAGTTTTCACAAAATACCTGAGATGGTATGAATTTTCAAATTCATTTGCTCTTCTTAATTCACACCAAAAGACTGTTAAAATTATAAGAATGACTCAGTTAACACAATTTAGCCTGGCATCTAAGACATTTGTAGCCTTTTAGGCCTTAGCAGATTATAGCTTAAAAACATAAGAAACAAACATGTTACTTGCTACAAGTCATCTGTTGTGAAGCAATACGTTTTTCTCCCTTTATTTTTTACATACTATACTCCAAATAAGCAGTTTTGTAATTTCATAATCTCAATGATATATTACAAAAACAACTGAATTTCTTTCCCCTAACAATGCTGAATCAGAATTAGAACTTACATTTCCATAAAAGTAAGCAGACAATATGTGGCACAATGTTGGGACCAATTCCACTAAGGAGACTGCTTTCTATTCCAGCTAGCATTAGAAATGTATTTTGTCTGCTTGATCAGGTTCTTTTCCAAGCAGAGCTTCTATACCTGTCCTCAGGCATGAGTGTCTTAAGCTCAGTAACACAAATTTGATATTTAAGTTTACCTTCCTCCCTCTTCCATGGTATCCATGCAGCCTATGATTAGAATCAGTTGCTGGCCTATGAATTCTTTTGTCATCAGGTTTTCAAAACAATTAAAGTCTTCTTTTTGTTCTTCACTGAGAATTGGCATATTTTGAAGATAACTGAATCCAAACAGAAGAGATATAATTACATTCAGGTTCACTGTTGGACAGTAATAAATAAGTAAATAAATAAATACACTCCAAACAAATCCAAATATCCACTCCTGCTCCACCCCAATAAAAATCCCACCACTTCTGTGTCCTGTAAAAACAAGTGGTTACGTTAGTACAAACCTTAAAAATTAATGATTGTGTTCTTTTCATGGATTATTTTTCATGAAGTTATTTATACCAAATAATGTACAGTTTCAAAATAATGCACTTTAAATAAAGAAATCCCTTTTGTGAATGCAATGCAATAGGAAACATGTGATTTCAGTTCTGTAAAAATGCATAAAGGTAACATCTTAGGAACAAATGTATAGATACACCATTTTTCTTACTATTTTCTGCATATTTAGGTACAATGCATCTTTTACAATTTCAGAATTGTTATATTGCCTACAAGACAAAATACAAGAAAATCATGGAAGTGTACAGTGATGTCTTAATCTGATTAAATATATCATCACAGCATAATAATCTGTTATCAGATACATTCAGCCATATAGCATGGAAAGTGCAATCAGTTTGTTCCATTTCTTTTTTTCTAGACTCAATTGGTTTTTTATCAAATTTTTTTCTATCAGTGGGAGTTTGCATGTTCAGAAAATCTGAAGTGAAACATCAAGTACAAAATTCAATATCATAAAATACAATTCAAATACTGACATAAGCTGTGAAAAATACACTTTTTTCTACCTCAGCTTTGTAGATACTTTTCAGTAAGAGCTTGTTATTTTTAGCAAATTTTTACAATTTCTTCAAATTTAGGACAAAAAACTTCACATGTAACTACTATTTAAGAAGATCTGAAATGAAAATTGTTTCTGATCACTGAATAATAACCTGCAGCAGGTAACAGTGCATATGGAAATGCAGCTCACAATCTGCTTTTTCCTGAAGTGCCGGTGACCGGCATGTTGCTGCTCCTCCTGACCAACACCCTCACAGGGCACTGCACAACTGTGCACTGTGCACCAGAAACTGAGAACTGAAAATCATGCCTGAAACAGCTCAGCAGTGAGGGTTTAACAGTTGATACCATAAACAATTACTAGTAAACCTGATTAATTTTAGCCTCGCCCTGAAGAGTAGTGTAACTGAAGGCACTTTGAATAAGACTAGATGAAAACAGAACAAATGTTCTCTGAAAGAACAGATTTTTTGGAAAATAAATGTTTCATGGACTGTAAAATGAATAATGAATGAATAAATTTATATCCACCAGACTGGATATACATTTCCAAACTAAGGAAGCACAGATGCTTCTTTTATTAAATGTTTATGAAACATGTTAACACATTCCACACTGAAAAGTAGCAATGGCTTCTGTAATCACTACCAGTATGCTACACCCAGTACAGTGAGAAAAGAATATGCATATTTTTAATTGGAAATATCCATCAATACAATGCATTTTTCAGCAGATCTGATTTATTATCATTTCAGGAAGGTACACTGTTTTACAGGAACAGCACCTCAGTTAAGATTTCCCAGCATTATCCATGCTCAGAAGCAAACTCTGTTCAAAATTTACGTTAAGACTAAAGAATCCCATGAAGAAAAAAAAAAAAAGCCAAGAAAGCCCACAAACAAACAAAACAAAAAAACCAACCAAAACTATTACACTAACACACCATCAATAAAAAACCAATTGCCATTCTTTGCTTGAGTAAAAACATTGCATGAACAAAACATTCATTTCCATCCTCCTGTGCCCTCCAGTTAAATAACTGTTCTGTAACTGCTCATTTGGCAGCTCTGTCACTGCCTTCAAACAAGTTTTTAGGAAGCACGCCTGCCTAAGCAGGCAAAAGAGAGGGAAGTTTCAATTCAAAAATGCTTCTCTTAGGGACAGCAGCAAAATTTTACTTTATTTTCACAAATGACAACACTGGAAGAAGTGTCAGTTTCTGCAAGCTTGAAAAAATCTCTCAAAAATCTTTTCAAAAAAGCAAAGAAATGCTAAAATCCCTGTTCAAGCACAGCTTTGGGTTTGAAGGATACCTGAACATTTGAATAAAATAAATATTCTCTAATTTAAAAATAAAAATCTACTTTAGTGGTAAGAGATTCATTTTTAATTGCAATGTACCTCAATAAATAATCTGCATATATAGCTGGTTCTGGCAGCACGTCTTCCAATAAAACTTCACCTTCTTCACCTTTTGATTTTAGATATTCACAAAGACATCTCCAATATAACACATTCTCAGCTGTTAAATCCTCCACTGGAATCAGCTTTCTAAACAAAAATTTAAAAAAAGCAATATGAAGAGATGAATAAAAGAGTCTAAAACAATAAATACACACAAGTATTAGAAAATAAGAAATAAATATTATTTCCTAAAATGCAAATAAAACTCCATCAAAGGTATTCCCCACAGAAATAGTTAGAGATTGAGAAAAATAACTCCCTGTCTTGAGGACACAGAGCTCCCCAAGCCCTTCACTACACTGCCCTTCTCAGTGTTGTAACTCAAGGCTGCTCACAGCAGCCTGCAGAAACTTTGTGCCCAACCCTTCAGACCTCCTAGAGCAACCAGGCAGGTACTTTATGAAACATTGTTATCCCTGCACAAGTCTGGAAAACTGAACACCACTAATCCACAGAAATGCAAAACAGCATTAAAATATTTTTTCAGCTTCTCTGAATTGTTTCTTTCATTCTTAATAGAAGATCTGGAGAAAACAGTGGAGTAGCAATCACAGTATGCCAAATACAAAATCTAATACAACGTTTTCTCAGCAACTCTGTAAGCTCCTCATCCACCTGCCTTCATACACAGATCGTCCATCATGAGACCCCCACTCCTTTTTAGATCCATAGTATTTTTCATGCCAAGCATGGAAATTAATCTTTGTTTTTGAAGCAGAACATTAAGTTCTGCATTAATTCTACCTCAAAACAGAAAAGACTCTGCAGTGGTACTTTTTACTCCCTTGAATCCCATTTTACTTATAAACTATCAACAATTTTGGTTTTGCTTTAGATTGCTCACATACAAAACAAACAAAAAACCCAGCCAAAAACACCCAAGGCAACATGTAAATGAAAACTGACCTTTTGACAGATTCTCATTAATCTGACAGGTCTTTATTTAAAAGCAAATTTAACAAACAGAAATCACAGACTTAAACAATCTAACCATTTATCATTCTGATACTCCATCATTCAAGCTGTACTCAGAAACTTCATACAAAAACAATCCTAGTGTTTTCCATAAATTAAATTAATGTAAGCCTCAGTATAAACTGACTAATTTGACTTACTTTTCAAAATGTCATTAGTCTAAGAGATCTGGTACTTAAAAAATTCTCAGCCCAGTTTTTCAGAATGGAAGCTTCATTTTGCTCAGGACCAAAGTCAGATCAATCAGAACAAAAAGATTTTGAAGTGTGGTAGGAGTCTAATCTCAGATGATGAAATTAAGTGACAAATTGTCACTGATTAAAAAGCAATAGCAAAATCTTAGTCTGTTATTATGGGAGAAAATGCACAGTATCACCTGAAGTGCCTTGCATTCTGGTTAGTAGCAGGAGAGATGTTTTGAAATCAGTAGATGCTACATGCACTGCACTCCAAAGCTATAGATGTGGGCCTGTCTGGCTTTAAAGAGCATCAATAATAGTGAAATAACTTTCTTACAGAGGAAACGTGCCAGTATCTTCAGAGGTTAAAAGTAATTTAGTTTTATATTCTCATAGAAAACGCTCATCTTTTGGAAATGAAGAATGCTCTGCATACCTGCTATCAAGGTTTTTACAGCTCTGAACGATGTCATGAAGTGGAGATAATGAAAACATAGCATTTAGTACTGGGATGGCCACTTCTGGGCAGTTTTCTACATCCAGTCTATGAAGCAATTCTAAAACATCTCCTTCAGTGAACTGTAACCAGGCTTGAAGTAGCTTCTTCTTCATTACCTCCTTAACAGCATCTAATAATACAAGAATTCAAACAGTTTAAAACAAAGTTTAAAAAATATCAAATTTTAAACATACTTTCATAAAACATTTTTCTATAGAAGTCTTTTTGCAAAAGAAGCTATTATACAGTTAAACTTAAGATTACCTTAAATAAAGAAAAACTCTGTTGAGCAAGAACTACCTGGGGTACACCCTTTTTTTGAGGCAATGTAATTTTCCCCTCACAAGGAATTAAAAAAAAAACCTCTATCCAATAAACTTTTACATTTAAAGACAGCATCTCAACCCAGAAACCTACAAACCACAAACTCCTGTAGAAGAAATATCCAAAATCAGAATCACAGAATGGGTAAGACTGGGAGGGACCACAGTGGGTCATCTGGTCCAACTTCCCTGCACAAGCAGGGCCATCCCAGAGCACATGGCACAGGGCTGCATCCAGACACTTCATGAACATCTCCAGTGTGGGAGACTCCACAACCTCTCTGGGCAACCTGTTCCAGTGCAAGGTCCCCTGCACAGTGCAGAAATTCCTCCTTGTGTTCAGGCAGAACAGTGCGTGCATCACTCTCTGCTCGTTGTGTCTTTTCCTATTGCTTGGCAGCACTGAGCAGAGCCTGGCTCCATCCTCCTGCCACCCTCCCTTCACACACTGACAGACATGGATGAGCTCCCCTCCCAGTTTTCTGGAGGCTGAACAGGCCCAGCTCCCTCAGCCCGTCCTTGTAACAGAGATGCTCCAGTCCCAAACATTCTGGGTAAGCATTGTTACATACTTGCTCTGTTTCAGGAGTCACCACTTTTGGAGGCAGGATACTACATGAGAATTGCCATACAGAATTCTCATGCTATTTCAATTATGTGAATGGATTATGAAGTTTACATATGATACATTAACTCCCTACTCACCACTGCCACGAGAAACAATTCCTGGATCAAGAGAGTGCTATTTAATCAATGAAAAAAAATTTATGGGAACATCCAGGATGTATACATCTTTAATGCATTCACCTAGAATTAAACAGGGAAGTTGAAAGGCTAAGTGTCTGGTGGAGATAAAAACATAACTAAGGAGCAAAACAATTTTGCTCTTAGGCTCTTTCAGAAAACAATATCCAGTATAAGAGAAACAAAATCCACACACACTGACAACATCCATCTCTCCTCTTATATGTAACTCATGATAATAAATGCTGCAGTTAAATATAGTTTACAGTTCAAAAAGGACTGTAAAAAGGCCTTGAAAAAGCTAAATTACGATCCTAAGGATAAGAAACCTCTCCAAGAAGGTGAAAAGCATAAACTAGTAGAATAAAGTACAAGGAGAGCTGAACTCACCCTGAAAAGCATAACTAAGCAGAATGTGCATTATGTACTCTACATCTTATCTAATTATAAGTCCTTGTTCTAAAGCCAATATGGAAAAACATCCAAAATTTCAGTGTTGGTACCTTGAATGAGCAGGTTCCTCACTTGTTACCTCAGGAGTTACCCAGATAAGCAAATTCAATAGATACATATATCCTTCACAATAAAGATATATGTATCCTTCAGAGTTACAGGATTTGCAATACAGAATTGGCCAGGAACATGTGACATCAGTCAAACTACGCACCCTGGCAGATGTTACATACCCTGTGATTCTAGATGTCAAGAAAAAGTCCTCAACAGTTGGGATGTAAAACCATCCTAAGGTGGAGACAGACACTAAGAAAGTATCTGTCCTGAATCATAAAAGAAGACACTTCTTTATGTTGAATTCATCACTGTCACCAAAAAATAGGTCACATAGAAAGGCTGTACTTTTCCTTTAAAGGAATACAACAAATATTTGTTCCTGACAAGTGAAGGATCACATGAAAAGTTAGGGAAAGTAATTTCCTCCCCAGTTTGGAGAGATTACTAAAAGAAATGCATTCATCCTAAGTATCTCTGACAACCAAGGATTACTGGGGGAGTGGGGGCAGCCAGCAGACAAGCAGCAACTAGTTAGATAAAACAGAAAACTAGTGCATCAATAAGAAACAGTAATTCAGAACATGGGTTTTTCAGTGCTGGACTTCAGAAACAGAACATGGCAAACTTCTGTAAGCTACTAGAGACCAATTCAGCATGGGTGGGGCAAAGTGACTAAAACCTCCTCTACAGAAGGAGGTGGTCTTTTTAAGTGTAGTTCTATACAGCATAAAAAAGGAGTCAGCTGATTGTCTCTTCCTTTCCTGTCAAGAACAGAATATGATCCCCAAAAATAGCCAAAAATAACAGCAGATCAATAAAAACACATTCATGCAAAACACACCTTAAAGAGCTCTAGTACCCAGTACTTCAATCTTGTTTTGTGAGTGAATATCCACATAGATCATAATTCTCACAATTCCCAAGCAGCACATCATTCAGCAAGGGAAATTCTCAGAGTAAAATTCAACTTAGTGCAGGCTTTTCAATCAAAGCAGGGGGACTACACATCAGCACTCAGTAAAATGGGTTAGCTTCTATTGTGAAATTCATGCCTACAATTGCTGCAGTTGGGGGAAACAAAAAAACCAAAAGGGAGTTCTACATAGGCAGGCCAAAATTGTCTTGCTCAGATGCAGGTGATGTTTTCATCTTATGGCAACACCATGACACAATTATGGGCACATTCTGAATGGCTCTGTCTGTAGAGTGATACAGTACAAAAGACATTAAAAAGAATAAAGCTGCCCCATGGTGAAATGCATAGGGTCAAAGATTCATTAAAAAAAACCCTCAAGCTAGTTAAACAAAAAATTAACCAGCTGAGAAGATATCTCTCTGACAGCACATAGGAAATATTTTCAAACTGATATTAATGTTCATATTTAAATTATTTAATGCATTTATTAGTTACAAAAATATCTGTAATGTAACATTTCTGAATACAGCAAAATAATTGATTTTTTCTAATTCTGTGTTTTTTTTTTTTTTAATTTTAATAGCATTTGGTCCCATTTTAAAACTCACTGGCTTTCAGGTTTTTTGAAAGTGCAATTCCTTTCTGGTTTGTTTACTATAAAGGGCCTGGAAAAACAAAGCAGCAAACAGATTTCATGTGTCTAAACACTTCCTGGTACCTCATTAATCCCTTTGGGCTCCTTATTATTGCCATCACAGCTTCTGCACACAGCACCCCAACATTTTACAATCAGAAAGTATTCTCTCTTAAACATTAGTATTAAGATGTTAAGAAACTTATGATCTCTTACCAGATCTGTCATTAAGTCCTTGTTGCAACAATTTAACTCTCTGTGCTATTGTCAGAGCTCTCATGTGAACTTTTTCAGCCAAAACCTTGAAAAATATTAAGACATTAAAATACATTTCCACATTTGGTAACAAATGATCCCATTACCTACCTATGGTTTTACACTTAAGAGTTTTAACCATCCACATAAATCCTAAATCAATAGAAACCTCTAATACCTATACCAACAGTACTGTACCAACAATTAACTATCAGATCCTTGTGCATGGAAGAAAATGTAAAGTAAAATAAACAAGAAAATTAACACATAGCTTAGAAGCTCATCAGCTCTGTTTGAATGCAACATCTGGACATGAAAATTATCCTCTCTCTTTAATGTGAGCAAGGTGATGAATACCTACAATAAATTACAGAACTAAGTACTTTTCTTAAAAAGCCACTAACACAGAGATTCAGTTGAAAAAACCAATCTAACCTAAGATTTAAAAAGCAGAAGACAGTTCTGTGTGAAAAAATTGAACACTTTGTTTCAAGATCTCCCATAAGATGCCTGCATAAGAAACAGACAGGTTAGCATATTTCTTACCTCTGCATGCAAACATGAATAACGGTTGATACTTCCCAAAATTGCAATGCCACAACCATGCCATTTTTCACTACTGCCGTGGTCCTAACATCCACTACATAATACCAGAGAAGCAAATTTGCTTCAATGACAAAATGCATAGAGGAAAAACAACTGATTGCATACATAATTGATACTGTTACTACCTGATCTTCAACAGACAAATTCTACCACACAAGTAAATTCCATCAAGAAAGTTCTACAGTCAAGTTCAGCAGTTTTAACTAGAAAACTTGCATTAAATCACCCCCCTCAAAATTTTGGTCAATGAAGTATTTAACTGATCTTAGTGGTAAGTGAAATATAATAAAAGATGTCAAGCCTTTTTCCTAAGTCAGCCTTTGAAATGAATGGTAAGTGACCCCAGTTACCTCATATGCCAGCTTTCTGACAGCCTCCTTTACATCCATGGTGCGGCCTACAATTATCGGCAGAGTCCTCTCCGAGGGAGCGATACACGACAGCACAGCACGTCTCACATCCGAGTTGGAATCATTTTCCAGCAATGTGCTATAAACTAAAAATAAAACAGTCATCATTATGCTTTCATATGAGTTTGAAACATAGAAAACCAGAAAATATTAAAAAAAAAACTAACAAACCAGCAGCTGTTACCAAAACCCCTCCCCTGCAAGATTTTAAGATAACTACATGCTGAGCTATGATGTCAAAAGAAACAATATTTGCAATCATAAGTAAGATCTTCAGGTAATAACTCCAAAAATATCTGCTCTAGATCCCACCCATAAATAACCACTTTGTCATTTACTAGCAGAAAAATAAAACATTTCCAAACATTGGCTCTGTAAGACCTCTATTCACTAGTTGTACCTTTTCATTATCTTTTGAAGTAGATCCTCAATTTTTCCTATGAATGGAAAACTGCAATCTCCATTAAGCCTACCAAAACTCTTACAGTAAATCCCTCACATTGCTCAAGCTCTTTTATTATGTTCTTGAACCTTATTCAAAATTCAAGGCAACTATAAACTTAGTTTAATCACAGTATACACAAATTCCTCTTGCTCTGTGAGACAATGACTTACTATGAAATTTATGTACTTCTAAATAAGTAACCTATAAACATCACATAGAAAATGAAATTTAAAAGAAGCTCCCTTAACAGAAACCCCTAATTCAGTAATTCTTCATAAAAGGCAATATGTAAAGATTAATCAAGGCACAATTTACGTACACTCTGTCTACCTTGAGGCAAAGGAAATGGAAACTTAGGCAAGAATGATACAATACACAAAGAAACCCTCAAACATCATCAAGACCCCTGCCTTGCAGAGATGCTGATCTCTTCTAGAAAAGTGATCATAATTTGAGACAACAATAGTTTTTCTCTATCATTTCTACTAAGAGTTTTGTGCTAATTCAATTAACAGTACCAAAGGCTCCTTAGAGGGCAAGAGCTGAACAAACATGTATTGTACCTCCACTCTAGTATCCAACACATTTTCACAAGCCTGCTTCTACATTCAGCCCAGAGCAGCCTGAGCCCAGTATGACTGTCCAGCAGATCTCTCCTAACAGTTGTCCCTTCCCCTTGAACACACATCTTGCATCCTCCAACTCCTCTAGCAAAGTTTCACAGTTTATGTATTATTACAAGATTACCCTCAAACATCCACTTCGTCAATGATAAAAAAAAAAAAAAACAGCTTTGAAATACTTTAAAGCAATGTAAATTAGACAAAAGAGAAAGACCAATACTACTTACTATTAACAACAGGGCAGGCTTCATCCTTAGGATCTTGAAGTCTTGACAGGGCCAAGACAGCTTGAATTCTAACACTTGGAAATTTATCTTTAAGTCTAATCAGCATAGCTCCATTAATTTTATCAAATAAGTCATCATCAATCTCAGCATTCTCTGGCATATTTCCCAAAATCTTATTAACAAGCTGACAGGTTCGAAACCTCACTGCATGGCTGTTGGCATTGTGAGACTTGGGGAAAGAAAAAAAAGGTATTTTTATAATCACATTTTTCTCATTTCCATCATAAGGCTATTAATATGCACATCTAACTGCCTAATATTCTACACAATAAATTAAATATGCACTTCTATGTTTCAAAAGCTTTTCCAATTTAATTTGACTTTTCATCTCAAAAAGTCACAGAACTGAAAAGCAATTACAGCCCATTGCTTGGACCAGTGACAGGAAAATCAGCAGTGCCTTCCCAAAGGAAGCAGCACGCTGACCACTGCATGCAGCCTGCAGTGCATTAGCCAGCTTACTGCTCTGCCTCCACAAAACATTAGAAGGAAAAAAACACATTAGCAATTATGGTTATTTATCCTGATCCATAATCTTACCATGGAAAATCAATAGTTTAGGAAAATGTAATTCTATCTGTGTTCATGCTGTTGGAACTGTTTCTGTTTCTATGTAACACTTGCAGTAAGCAGAAAGAAATACACATGCCAACCACAGTTGTATAGAAGATCTTCTAATATTTTTGTTATCAAAGGAAGGGTATAAATTAATTTCCACAGCACTCCCACACTTTCATGCTTATACATATACCTGATAGCCATATAGGAGAACTTTCATTTTTCTCAAAGGCTCAAATTTTGAAATCCAGTTGTTGGATTATTGTGTGTGATGTGGTGGATCTTTTTGTGTTGGGGGAATGGGGATGGTGTAACGTGTCAAGCACTACCTTTGTTTTGCTTTCACTTTTTAAGTTCTAATTTTTAAGTTTTGTCAGGTAGCAGCAAGTTTTTCCCACTGCAAAAAGTTTCCATTTTCTATGTTAGAAACGTTAGACATTTAAGAATAAATGTTAACTGTACCTCAAGCAGAAATTTAAACACATAATTCAGAAGTAAATTATCTTCTTCTTCCTCCTCACTACCATCTTCTTTCTCCGTCTCATAGAATGAAGTAACAAATGTAGCTGCAAAATTGATCACTCGCTCCACTGCTGGTTCCCGCCTGTAGATTATCATAGCATACTTGAGGAAGTGAATGAATTTTTCATTAAAGCTTCCTTTATCATCCAACTGGGAAAAAAAAAAAATATCAAACCATAACAAAAGATAACTATCCGGTTCATCTTTCAAAGCTGTACCACAGAAAAATAAAGTAAGTGGGCTTACAATTGACAGCTTCCAATTGAATTTAAATTTTTAAAGGGCTACAGCCAGCGGTCGGGGCACACCCGCTATCGTGCCCCTCTCAGTGAGTATTTTGCTATAAATTAATTACACAGCAGGTACATTGCAATGGGGGGTTCCACCCGGCCGACAGATTCCAGGACATCGATCACACCGCGTGCATTATATCCTGTGTCACAGCCACACCTCGGGCATCCCAACACCCTCACACCTTCCCGCGGCATCACCAGCACCCGCGGGCAGCTCTCACCGCCGCGCTCGCAGGAGACAACTGGGCAGAATAGTTCAGCAGCCTGGCTTTGCGGCATTTGGGTGGCGGTTTTGAGAGAGGGTTGGGGGGTTCTTTTTGTTTGTTTGCTTGTTTTTAAGTCGCGGGCTGTCCTTAGGCACACTGGTGCTCGGTTTAGGGGAACACTGCGGGGGCGGCCCCTGCCCCCGGGGGACCAGAGGAGCAGCCGCTGGGGCCCTCAGCTCCCGCCGCGCCGGGCCGCCCGAGGGCAGCCGTACCTGAGCATAAGTGCTCTTCAGAGCCACCACGAGCTTCGCGTGGTTCTGGTGAGGCTTCTGGGCCAGCTGAAAGGCCTCCTGGACCTGCAGCAGCTTCTTTCTGGCTCCCATGGCGGAGGAGCGGCTGCGGCACCGACCCCTCACAGCCCCGCGCGCGCGCCAGCAACGGCCGCGGCGTCCGCGCGCGCAGCTTCAAACCGGGCGCGGGAGCCGCTCCCGATCTCGCGAGAAGGCCGGGCGGGCGCGCGCCTGTGCCCGCGCGCTGCAGGCGGGGCGGGGGCCGGGCCGGGGCGGGCGATGGCGGGCGGCTAATGGCGGCCGTTGGCCGGGAGCGCTCGCGGAGCGTCGCCATTTCTACACAATCATAGAACGGAACGGGTGGGGGTAGAGCTTTGAGGCATTTCAGTCCAAGCTGTGGGCGAACACTGCCGTGTCAACTGGACCATGGCACTGAGTGCCACGTCCAGTCATTTCTTGAAGACTTCTAGGGATGGCGACTTTGCCATCTCCCTGGACGGCCCACTCACCTTTCTGTGAAGACTCGCCCTGTCTAATCGCCTTTTCTGTGAAGAAATTCGTCCTAACGCCAGCCTTAAGGTGGCGCACTATGTTCCCCTGGTCCTGTGTCGGGTTGCCTGTGAGCAAATGCCGACCCCATCTGGCTATAGCCTCCTTTCAGGTAGTTGAGTGATAAGGTCCCCCTGAACCTCCTCCAGGCCTTACATCCCCAAATCCCGCAGCTGCTCCTCATGGGGTGTGTGCTCCGAGCCCTTCAGGGCGGGCTGGGAGGGAGAGGGATGGGCTGGGGCCGTGCGGGGCTGCGGTGGCCCTGTGGCTGTTCCAAAGCCCATTCCCGGTACCAGCCCGCCTGCGGCTGAGGGCCTCCAGAATTACATTCGCTAAAAGATTTAAACCCGCCCGGAGCCGTTCTCCAGAGTCCTCTCCGGACGTGAGCACCAGGGAAAGTAAATACAGACGGGTTCCGTAAACTGAAGCATGTGCGGCGGCGACCTGAGAGGGCTCAGCCGCTGTGTAAGCAATGGAAGCTCATTGACATACGGAGGCAATACCCATTTGTGCTCCTTCCACGCTGATTCCCTTTCTAGTGGAAATTCCCCCCAAGTTTGCAAGCGTTTGTTGTGAACCTAATGCTTTCCCAGAAATCCTTTAACTTGAGAAGAGTAATAAGCCTCATTATCTCAGTATCTCATTAAAAGCAGGAAAAATAACTCAGCTCAAAGCCCAGAGCTGCGTTACTGTTACGGAACGTGCGGTGAGCATTTAATGACACAATTAACGAACCAAGCCGAGGGTCATTAGCTGAGGGGAAGCATTCTGAGCATCTGTCAATTACAGAGTTACACACAACATGCAAAGAAGTGAACACGAGCCGTGGACAGCAGGAACTTACAGTGTTTGATGTCCATATATGTTTGGGCTTAAAAAAAAAAAAGTGCCTAATGGACCTCAAGGGATGACAGCTATTTAGTAAGGACAGGTGACAAACCATCAAATGACTATAGGTCAAACAGGCAGGACCTGGCTTGAAGAAGGGTCATTTTTGTGTAAGGAAAAAAAAGAAATAAAGAAAAAAGAAAAAAGAGAAAAAAGAAAAACACTAGGGGTCAGTCTTGTTCTAGATCTGAATCTTCCTAGTGTTTTACTTAAGAGGCAGATTTTAATCAACCAAATAATTGGAATTATTTTCTCCTTACAATGGCGTCATGGGATATATATGAGCTGTATGTCAAGAATGGAGGGCAGCAGCTGGAGACAAAGTATCTTCTTTTATAGACTTAAATAAATTCTAAAATAATTTAAATATGTGGCAGAGGGTTTTTTCCCCCTGACATATTATTCTACCATACATGTTTAAAAAAGATACCTCCATTTTAAAGGTGAGTTTTATATTTTTATTAACTTCTAAAATATACAGATCAGGCCTAATCACCTTCTGCTCCTAGAGAGTAGGAAATTGATTCTATATGTACAAATACAATAGTAACATAGAATCTTACATGTTAACATTTTTTCTAAAAGTTTTCATTTTATGTTGGAGAAATAATCACTCTACAAAACCACTATAATCAACTGCAAATCATCAATGACTTGAACTTTTTTTACGATTAAATTTTGTGGGGAAATACAATGTGTAACAATCTTTCTGTTTAATGTATTTTTACTAGATAATTACCTTCATATAGCTTTTTTTCTGCAATGGAACTCCTCTCTGTGCACAAGATGCAAAGAGAAAGATGAGCAGACAAACCTTTGTGATTCTTGTGGCATTAAAAACACAGGACAGTTATTTTAAGTGAAATGATAATGCAAACTGAATTATTTTTTATTCACATGTTTACCATCCCAGTTGTGCCTACCTGCATCTCAGGTCTACAGAAGACCTTCCCTGGAGAATATCTCATAGTCCCTTACCATGGATTTCATCTAGGATGTGAGATTTATTTTGTACAGGCTGCTTTAAATATTTCTGCTAGTCTTTGCATTTACAGGTAGAAATAGAAAATTCTTAGTACAACAGATATTTCATATGTAGGTAAATAGCATGCTGAAGCAGGATCACAAATGCTGGTCACGTTTCTGTGGTACAGATACCTTGTTCAACAGATAGAAATGTTGCCACCATAATTTTTACTAAAGCTTACTTTAATGCAGCCTTGACTGCACTGATCAGCTTTAATGAGTCCCAACCTGCCTCACGTGAGGCCTGGAGCCACAGCCTTTGCCTGTGGGCCCAGGAATCCATTCCAGCTCTGCCCTGCACCTTCAGTTCCTTGCTGAGCTGACTGTGGGGCTCACGGGGGACCAGCTGCTCCCTGAGGGGTGGGTATAATGACTGACCAGGAGGACAAGGATGTAATGAAGCCCCAAAGGTCATAGCCAGTGGGATTCCACAGTTCTATCCTGAAAAGAATGATGAAATTCTGAACCTTGAATGGTGCTCTGAGCCCTAGAGGGTAATGCACTCTATTAATTCCAGCTTTTTTCCTTATCCTTTGAAATAGTGACCTTATCTGCCATGATCTAATTCTCATAACTCACTGTTCTAGATCCTTTCTCTTCCTTTGTTGGTCCTGTTATGTGAGCAAATACAGTGCCACAGGGTAAGCCAAACTTGCTGCATGCCAATTACTTTGTGGTAATATTAAATGTAGGTCATTGGATAAAAAATGGAAGTAGCAAAAAATGGAAGTTGATGCTATCATGCTAGGTATCCAAGGGCTTTTATATCTGATGTGCCTAGTTGGTTCCAGTGTCCATATTTAAAACATAAACATAATAATGTTTCATCCATAATTAAGTCATCATTATGCAACAGAGTCTGAGCTTATGTCCATCACATTGCTCCAAAACTTGTATATATGTAAGTCAGCTATAAAATTGTATATACATTTTTGAATGGGTAATGTTTTCAGTCAAAGAGGAAATCAGTAGTTCTTCTGCTCTGTTTGGAATCCTGTTTTATGAGGTGGGAGAAATGAAAAATATAAAGTAGTTATATATAATATTTTTATATGTAATTATGTATAATATGGGTAATTACCCAAGATGTATCAGTGGCAACACTTTATATTTGTTATTTTTCTTGTACTTAATCCCAAAACAAGTTTTATTGGAAATGGATTAGTGAATTAGGTGAACAGCATAACTTTTATGAGTCTTCTGACTGTTATTTTGATCCTTATTTCCCTTTTTTCCTCTTGTCAAAAAAAGAGAAAATAATTCCTGGATTCTCTGTTCTGGGATCACAAAGCTACTGTAGGACCAAAGTGAATGTAAGTGGAGATCAAAAATGAGGATAGGGATTTAGGAATTGAATTAGAATCTCGGGGCTGTATCTTCCTTTACTTACACACTAAGTTGAGAGATTTTATGTCAGTTTTAGTACTACAGCTTTTTCATTTGAAACATGGAATCACAGGAAGGTTTGGGTTGGCAGGGACCTTGAAGATCATCTAATTCCTTCTGCCACCCCAGTGCTGCTGTGGGCAGGGATGCCACCACTGTCTCAGGGTGCCCAGGATCCCCTGCTGCCAGCCTTGACATAACATGACACTTAATGACTAAAGCTTGTTCTACCATGTTCACAGGCAAACTTTGTTGGACTGCAAAACAGCAGTAGAATGTAATCCAGGGAATCAGTGTAACTTTGCTGTTGTATATTTTAAAAAAAATATACCAGTGCTCTCACTGAGCACTGATGTTCAGACAACGAGTGAAAGAATGGGCTGTATTGATTGTGTTTTAGGAAAGCTGTCTGCAATGTGTTAAACAAAGGTGCAAACTTATGTATTAAACATTTGCAACAGAAATATGGGTTTTTAACGTCTTGGAATTTCAGGGTATGTCTCTTTTAATAGTAACTAGTAGCTAGTCAGGAGATTGCAGAAGTTATGTGGTCTGAGTTCAATAAGCAGGAGGTAAAAATGGAAGGCTTATAGTCTTTTGCTCATGTATGTTTTTGGTTTTTTTATGGAAAGGAAATTAGTTCATATATCTGAACAGCAAAGCTACAAACCTGTGTGCAGTTAATCAAAGACGTATAAAAACTGTAGTGACATGACCACCTTCTCTCACAATTTCTTTTTACCAAAATTAATGGAGCAATAATAATTCAAGCAGAAGCATTTTCTGTTAGATTTTTTGATTTTTATTTTAAAATTATTTTGTCATCTACTGCCCCAAGTTCAGACACATTCTGTAATTTACTTGTGTTCCACGTGATTCTCACAAAATCTATATTTGTGTTGTACACATTTAGATTAGGCTTTGTGACATCCTTGTTTTGTCATCTTATGGCATTCATCTCATAGATGATTCCTAGATTAGTTACAAGGAAAAAAAAGCTAAATGCTCATTGGAACATTTTGGCATTATCTGCTGAAATTCTGTTCTTGATACTAAGTTGGGTTTTTTGAGTAATGAAACTAATGGACCTGAGTCATCTGTGAATTTATTTTCTGTTGTTGCATTTTCTGGTGCATGAGATCTGACTGAAACTTTTCCAGGGTTTGAAGTATTGTCTGAGAAGTCTGGACTGAGAATACTTCACCAGTGACAAATTGTGTTCTGCTAAAACACCATCTTGTACCAAAGTCTCAAGTTCTTTCCTTCTATTGCCCCAAAATTCATAAACAGCCTGCTTGAAGATATCTCAGTAGTTTATTCCTTTTCCAATGTATCTGAAGGTCTGTTTTTCTCTGTTCTGCTATGCCCATACAGGTGTCTCAAGTCTCTATCCACCCCAGCATTCAGGTCCAGTGTTTAATAGAACAACCATAAATGTTGCTGTCCACCTGTGTGATAACACAGGTAACTTCTTGTCAGTACTTGTAAAACCTATTGCAATTTTCTTAATTTGCTTTCTATTTTCACTTAGTTTGTTCTATTTTTTTTTTTTTCTGAGGAAACAATGTGTTAGGACTTTGCTCTAGCCCTTGCTCTTCTCTTAATTCTCCTAATAAGCTTGTCAATTTAATCAAAATCTTACATATAATTAAATTCCTAGGCTTTTTCTGAAATTGATGACCAGATAGATAAGGTACTACAAAATATTAACTGAGTTAAACTTATGTGTGAGGACATGTCTTAGCAGATATCAGACAATTAGCAGTGGCATGTCCCTATGTCCTAGTCACAGAAGAAGTTCCAGCAACATCTTGGACACTAGTGCCAGTGGACAAAGAAACTGTTTTGGCATTCCTTTGTGCAAGGATCTCTTTCTCACCTTTTCTTATTCATGTTCTTTCTGGGCTAATCATCATTTCTCTGCTTAGCATGTCTCAGCAACTGTGATCATTTTCATTTATACATTGCATTTCTCAGTCTTCATTTCCTCTCATTCCTGGAGTGCAGACTTTCAGCCTCTGGAGATTTAGAGTCTCTCCTTTTCTCCTGGCAATCAAGGGTTTGGATTCCCTGTCCCAAGTTATCTTCTTACATCTTTACAGTGTTCCTTCTCCCCACTGCCTTGTAGGTATTACTCTGCCCTGATCTTTTCCATTTAGGAGTGTTATTCTTAACAGTTCTTTGTCTCTTTTGCTCTCACCAAGTTTTTTCTGTTCCTCTTCTGCCCTACCATTAACTGACACCTGATAATCTTCCTCCTCAATTCTGATAGTCCTCAGGAAGCTCTTTTTTTAAACCCACCACTAGCAAAGTGGAAGCTTGTCACCCAAGAAGGATGGTCAGAACTGCCAGGAGCTGAGACTGGAAAGCTGCCTGCCTTTCCAGGTAGGGGCAGCAGGGCAGAAACAGCCTCGTGACCCCTCTGGGTGGCTGCAAGTGAGTAGGGCCTGAGCTGGAGCCCTTGGCATTTCCATGGGGTCTCTTGCACTGCCTGCAGTGACACATCAGAGGGGTGTTGGGCAGCTCTTGGTTTCCCTCATCTGTTCTTTCTCCCTTTTCCTCTTTACTACCTCTCTTACTCCACTCTACTTGGCCTTCTCCTACTTCTTCTCTTCTAGACTTGTTTAAACGTGTTCACCAACAGTTTTCTTCTTGTATAACACTTCACTGAAGCATTCTCTTTAAAAATCCCATTATCTTAATAGCTTGCCTTTCTTGTGTGTATTTTTCTGCCTTTTCTGTCCCTTTATTTATTTTACATGTCCAAACCTGATCTCTTTGAAACAATGCACAATAAAAAAAAAGGAAGAAAGAAAGAAAGACCTGTAATACTGTCAGTTTTCTTCAGGCACCTTTCTAGTGCATTTAGTATAAGCAAAGGGAACGGAATCTCCTTGGATAAGGTAGGACACAGCTCCTGGGCTCTGCTGTGCTCATGGGCCCCTTGGCTCCCATTCTGCTTTCAGCACAGCAGCAAAAGCTAAGCAAAGGTTTTCTTCATCACCTCTGGGCTCATCCTGGTTTAGAGAGGATTGCCAAAATAACAGAGCTTGTGAAATGTGCCAACACTCTCTTCTCAGATGACCGCTTCAGTCCTTTGACACTTAACAAGGCAGCATGATCTGATCTTCAGGCAATCTCTCCTACAGCAGATCCCCAGCAGTGTCTGCGCTACTGTCTCTAGGCTGGCTCAGCGTCTCCAGCGGGGAATTTGTAGCACCCAGCCGCTGGCGTCTTCTCCTGGCGGAAGCTCAACCATTTGAAGAGAAGGGGAGGGAAAAAAATATCCCAATCAGGACGCTTGCACATGCTGTTCTCGGCTCGCTCGCCTGGGTGTTCTGCTGAAGGACTGGGACATCTGCAGAGCAGGGGGAGCGGCGGGGCCGGAGCGTGCCCTGCTCGGGGCTGGAGTTCCTGCGGCGCCGGGGGCGGTGGGTGCGCTGTGGGTGGGGGGCCAGCAGCGGGGCCGGGATCGCGCTCCCCGCAGCGCACGCACACAGACGTGATTAAAATTCAAGCCTAATGGCCTCTGGCATAAACAACATTCATCAGCCCGGGACTTGCAATGGATCTAAAGCCGCTCGCAGCAGCTCGGCAGAGGAATGCAATCGGGAAATGCACGTGAAAATGTGCAAGAAGATTGCCCAGCTCACTAAGGTAGGTCTCGCTGTTGCAGTTTTTCCAGGGAGGTGAGGCTGCCCTGGCCGGGGGTGTCAGGGAACTGTCTCCTCTGGTCCCCCTGTGTGAGAGGAGGGAAGGGAAGCGGCTCCTCTCTTCTTAGGCTGTTGCCAGAGCATCGCCGTGCACAAACTTCCCTGCGCACAGTTCCCCGGGGCGCTGCAGCCCATCCTTAGGGGTTGCCTTTGTGGCAGCCCATGGACGCCTCGCACTGAGCTGCTCTAATTAGTGCGACCATAACGGGAAGAGCTCCAGCTCCGCGAAAACGCGGGGCTTGTCTGGGAGCTGTTGAGACGGATTGACAGTATCCGCTTTGCTTCTAGAATTACGAAGACTGCAAGTAATTTGACTTTTCTATGTTCTCAAGTAATATTGTTGCAAAGCTGCAGCCAACGCGTGGTGCTACAGTACAATGGTACTCTGACTCGCGGCTAATTGTTCCTGATGTGCGCAAAAAGAGCTACTTTAAATGACGTTTGTAAAAGGAGTTGGAGAAGAGACAGGACTAATATACGTCGTTTATTGTACTTAAAACTTATAGTCAATACTGAACTATTCGATATTTTCCACACCGTGATAAGAAGTAAGTGAAAGTATGTAGGAAATGGCAGTTATCTATTAACCTATTCTTATGCTGCGTCTTTTTCAGTGAGGAAAACCTATTTACTACCCTTGTTTACTAATGCAGCTTTTACATGGTCTGTAACCTCGCTGCAATTGATAGAAACTTATTAGCAATAAAAAAAAATTGAAAATACAGGTAAAAGAATAAGTCATTTAGATGTTCAGGTTAGAATGGCTTACTAGTTACAGTGCTATCATTCTCATGATAACTGTACAGGATAATGTACATCATGTGCATCGATGCATAAACAAGAGCTGCCTCTAATTACATATACTTCCTATATGACACCTTCTGTGCTATACCAATACTTCCTTTACAGGTTCTTTGATTGTATGTTTTAATAGAATTTGTGCACAATATAATCCTTACTTTTGCCCACACATTGCATAATTTTATTGCAGTATTTTTTTCAGATGTCTTTTGTTAAATTTCTACTTTTAAAGTGTGTAGGGGTTGATTTCTTTAGTTTTGATAGAATTTCCCCTCTGGATGCTTTTCAGTTATCTGAAATAAAGATAATTTATACCTGAAGCTCAAAAAATACTTCTGGAAAGCAAATAATTCTGGTTTGGAATGTGGCTTTTAAGAAGCAATGTTCTCTGCAATAACGCTACACTTACAGAGAATTCATGACACAACTGGAATTTAAATTACATGCTTTCCCTTCTGAATTCTGTGTAGACTAATGCAGTACCAACAGCAGGCATGTAAGAAGCAAAATTTGACACCAGATCAACTGAAAAATGGCTATATGGGAAATTTGTTATAGCAATTTTTGGCCTAGGAATTTTGAGAGTTCCCATTTAAAGCACTGTTTTCTTGGTTATATTACAGTCTGAATGATTATAATAAAATCCCTTCTAAATTTAAATGACCCATAGTACTTTCCTTTTTGTTTCCAACCCATATGCAATACTGCTGTGTGTTGCTGCACAGCTGCAACTTCCTGTCTCAGTGACTGTAGATTTTCACTGATGAGGAGATAATGATCTCATTATTCATCTACTCAGTGTTGTGCCAGGTGAGATGAATGCAAAATATGTAAATTAGGCATAAGATCTATATCTTGACTTCCTTTCTCTTTGTTACATAGTTACTAGGGGCCTCCTCATACTCTCAAAGGCAAAGTACATAAAGGTGTCAACAGGAACCGAACTGGCTGAGGTGATGAGTTTCTGTCCTTGCCTGTAGTGCTGATTATGCCTTAAAGTGTTGGTTAGGGGAACACAGGGATCCAGGGAATCCCAACAGGTAATTTGGGCAGAGAGTCAGAGCTGCTCCCATTCTACTGCTCTGCTATTTCTGGTTTTGTAGAGGTAGAATATAGCAAGTTGTCATCACTTCAGTCATGCATTTTTTTGTTCTGCACATTTTTGGCTGTAGCCACAAAAAATACAAACCTTTAGCAATATTTTGCTTGCTTTGAGCCACAGACCACTAGTTTTTTGTAGCTCCCTGCTCTTGAAATGGGTGTATATACATTGTATTTGATTGTAGCAGAATGCATGGCTTTGTAGTAGTTATTAAGGAATACCAATAGTGACGTTCAAACTGCTCTGTCAGCCATTGGACTCATGGCATGCTGTTTCAGGCTTTCCAGTTCATTGTACTTCTGTATCTGGTTAGCAATGATGTGGAGTTTAAGATGCATGGTGACTTTTATAAGACTTGGGGTGTCACTCCCTGCTGGCTCAGGTTATGGATTTGTAACATCTACTGGCTATTAAGGAATTTTCATGTGCTTATGGTTTCTCAGCATCGTCCTTTTTAATTGAAATAGGATGAGAAATTCAAATGAGCTCTTGAAGAAGAGTGTTGAGGATCAGCTTTCATTAACAGAGGCAGTTTGGACAGGGCTGACAGGAACTAGCTACACTACAGATATCCATGCTATTCAGGCTTCTTTGCAAGCCTCTGCTCAAACCAAACCTCCTGTTCCGGACTGCAGTTCTGAAACCAAGCCCAATATCAATACCTAGAAAGGTGACATTACCTGGTGATCAGAGAGCTACCTAAGCCACAAAATAGTTCTGTTTCCTTCTTAGAAACAAATTCCTGGGTACCAATGGAGGGGTATTTTTTAACGAGAGAAAACAATTATTCTCAAGTACTTTTTTTCCCTCAGGGTTCATCTGACTGTCCATTGCAAATCTGGGAGCCTTGTTGTAAGAAACACATTTTAAATTGCAGTATTACTGGTCAAGTAGGTTGTTACTAAAAAATAAAGTCAAGTAGCCTGGCAAAAAGTTTGTGTATGTATGGATACTGTGAGTTGTAACAGAGGAAGAGAGTGCTGATGCAAGGAGAAGTTAATTGCTGGTAAAATACACTTGCAAACCCTTTTTTCCCTTTAGGCGAAAGAAATGTCAAAGGGAAGCAAGTGTGTTCCTCTTCCAGAAGCAGCAACGTAGGCAGATGTTCCTTAATGACTCTGTGTGGAGCAGTTCAAAGTGTTACATGTTCTGACTGCCTTTCACCAGCAGTCACTAGGAGGTTCAGCCCCTCAGCTCAGTCAGCAAGGTAGAAAATATGACCATTATTTAATAAGCTTCAGTGGAAAATCAGCTAGAAAAGCAAAACCCTCTTTCCTTCATTGATTAAGGGAGGGATGGCTGACTGCTGCACTAATATGCTCATATTTAGTTCTGTTGGCTTCACTCTTGTGGGTAGAAATTTACTGAAGTATTAACAAGTGACCTGGCACGTGTGTGAGGGCATAAACTGTGTACACCACTGCAGTGTCTTGTAGCAGAGCTATATATTAGATCTTTTAACCTTTCCTGCTTTATTTGCCATAAAGCTATCAGACATTTCTTGGTTTCAGATGTGAAATATGATAAAATTTTAATGGTTTATTCTGGAAGCACCTAAGAGCTGGGTAACTCTAAAAGAGCTACCCACTTCTGTGGTCTACTCATATTCCTGTTGAAAAATGTGGCCTTTTTCACATAGTTTAAGTTTACTGACCTTGTTTGCTGTTCTCAGTAACCAGTGCTTGCAGAGGTTCAGCTGCTGTGCAGTTAGTTGTTATGCTACCAGAGCTCTCCTGTGTGCTTGAGGCTTTTTGATCTCAACTCTCCTGGGATGTATTCAATATTCTACAAAAATGAAGGAAAATAGAATAGAATAAAAACTAGGATCATGCTTTTGGAGTAACAGTATTTTTCCTTTGGGCAAGTAATATAAAAAATTATTTCCATGTAGGCAAATAGAGAGAATCTATTTATAAAACTGCTTAAATTATGTGCCAAGAAGACCAATGAAATAAGCCATCCCTATCCCTAAGTACTCTCTGATGTATTTGTTTTCATTAATTTTTTGTACAATTTGCTACCAAAGCTAGCATTATTTTTGCTTATGAGCTGATAAGAATGTGCAGGCTGGTTTCTTAACTTGTCATTACTATGTTTCTCCTTACAGAAAGTTCCTCCCCAAAAAGGAACTTTATTATTAAATGCATGTGCAATGAAATAAAATTGTGTTGATCAGCTAGTCAAAAGCAGTATTAAACCCATACTTCCATTAGGAAAAACCTAGTATCTTATTTGGATAGCTAGAAATTGTTTAAATTAATTCAAGGGATAAGAATGACATCTATGTATGGAATTACTTCCATACCTTAGAAATTTGGCACTAATTATATCAAGTTTGCAGAAAATCTGATAGTCTTATTAACTGACAACTCAAGACTTTTTTTTTTTTTTTTTTTTTTTTAAGTATCCATGCCATGTCCCTCATATCTTCCCCTCCAAGTTTTGTCTTCCTCCTTGACTTTTCCCCCTTGACTTTTTCTCTTTATAATGGAGAGTACATAATGAATTCAAGTCTCTTTATCAATGAATACTGGTTAATGTTTTTATACAACATGTTTTGGATATTATTAATATGCAAATTACAGACAATAGGGAATAAAATATCTAAATGATCCATTAATTGCACAAAGGAAAGTTGCAAGCTTATAGCTTTTTCTTTTTCATGTTCTGTCTTTTTTTTTATGGTAATATTTAAAAGTCCCTTTTTCAGTGACACTATAATAGTGCCTCTCTCCTAATATTTCTTTTAACCACCCTATACATGCAATGTGATACAATTGTGACAATTATACCCAAATTAGAAGTCAGTGCCAAGTCAGTTGAAGACATTCTCATGTAAATATTTTGAGCTGTGTATTTTAGGCTATTGAACACTCCACTGTTGAATATTGTATATAAAATACCTTTTTTTCCATCAAGTATCATGTTCTTCCTGCCCCACCCCCTCAGCAATCACATCCTCATTAGTTAAAAGATTTTCTATGTTTTATTAAAACAGCTGTAACACTGAGGTAGAACTCCCTCTGTTGCCACCTCTACAGTCATATTTTAAACATGTTAAGTGTCTCACTATTTTACCAGATTGTCTTTAGTCTGGTTCTGAAAACTACTTAACCTGTGTTTTTAAGTAGAGGCTGATAGACATATGAGTTTTGGATGGGTTTTTTTTTGGCTTGTGCTTAAAGCTGGAAGGAAATCTGTGAATGTATTTAGAGCAGTACCAAGTCTGAATTAATTTATCCAAACCCCCAGTGGGCACAATCACTCAAACTTCTCTGTGCTGGCTCAAACTTGGCATTTTATTTCATGTGTATTCATTTGTCTTTCAAAGCTTGGTGACAGCAGAACAGACACAACTCTGTTACTGAGGAAATATTACCTTTATTTCAAAAAGAAACTACAAACTGACTGCTTTCAAATAGGGATTTTTTCCCTTAAGTTAATGAACTGGCTGAAAATCTTCTGAAGGAAGATGATATTTTTTTAATGTGGTTGTCATTCAGAACTTTGTCTGACTTTGTTTTTAGGCACTTAAACACAGTTTTAACTTATAACAGGTTACTACCAGCAAAGTCTTCTGTTTTAATTATCTTTGGAAGCTACAGCACTGTAGCTGTAGCACTGACTGGTTGAAACTATATAACTCTCTTAGAGGGTTATAGAAGTGCTACCTTTAAATGTAAATATGAGCATGCAGTTGATTATTTTACTTTTTTTCATTCAGCAAGAGAGAACTACTAGAATTTAACAACAAGGCTGTTAAGAACTATAGCTAATACTTTTACATATTTTACAATGTTGAAATATTTTTGCTAAGATACTGATATGCCTTAGTATTTAATAAAAATAATGAATTTTCTGTAGACTACAGGACTTACCAATGCAAAAAAGCATTGCTGCTACACTCTTTGCAGACTGCTTCCACTTTTTCTGATGATAAATAATGGTTAAGCTTTCTTGGTTTTATGATCATTGGTGCAATCCCAGAATGTGTCCAGCATATGCTTAATAAGAGTATCTTCGAAATGGGAATGTAATGGCTGTATTCAATCTATCTCCATTTTACTGTTACAGATGTTTGTGTAAAAATGTCCTGGGTACATCAGTGATGGTGTAGTATTATGATGTGTGTTATTATGTAGCCCTTCATAACACTATTTTGACTTGGGGTCTAATGATGCTGCTTTGAAAATGAGGACAGAAACTGAAAGAAAAATATCTTTTAAAAAACACTATGCTGAGGTCTGTCTGGGACAATAGCCTGATTCTGATTGTGCCCAGAGAGTTACAGGAATATGACATGCATCTGGTGTTCTTGTCAAAAGTTTCATTGCCTTCATTGATCTGTGAGATTTTCCAGACTGGCAGAGTATTTTAATACTTCCTTGCCGTAACTGGATTTTTATTCAATACATTTTACAATCACTTCTTGAATCCCTGTGATCTTTTAGTTGAATTTGCTTACAGCAGCAAGAATTTAAATTTTGGTGCCTGTAATAGCAGAAACTGGTATTATAAATTCATAGATACCTGAGGGTTCTGATGGGTTTTTTTCTTAACTAGCAAAGTATCTAGAATGTGTAAAGAAATCTTTTAAATTTTAAAAAATCCTCTCTGAGAATGCAAACTACAGGAGAGTAAGAATTTGGTCCAATCTGTATAATGCTTTAGTTTGGATTAGGAAGAAACAGGACTCATTTTATCTATGCTTCTCATAGATCTACATAAAGGGCAAAAACTTGCAATAAATATTGTGTTTTAAATGAATTATAATATTTGTTTCTACAAAACCATGTATTTGTTTGGGAAAAACTCTTCCACTTCGAGCTGTAATTAAATCAACAGTTCTGCAACTTACATTTGCAAGACTTTCAAATCATATTATATTTAAAGTAAATACTTTGAAAGATGGGAATCAAGTGAGAGCTTAGTTGACAACTCTCTTTGAGTACTGTACTTATTGTAAAATTGAACAATGTTGCTTTATTGTAATTGGCAAATCAGAAGGTATTTTGGAGGCATAAAATTTCAGGTAAATATCTAGAATAATTTAAAAAATCCAGCCAAACAAAACTCTTGAAAGCACTGAACAGGTGTCTGCAATTTAGACTCTTTGAAGTTCTTTAAAAGTCTGGGATGGAATGAAACATTTCACAAAATACAGTGTTAGTCTGGCAAATGAATTCTGTCAGTACTGTGTTTAAATCTGTTTGATGAAATGCATTAGCTCATATTTTTGAAGCATAATTGAGATCAAACTTCTATGAGTTTTAGATAGGTTTAAATCCTAGAAGAGCTTGACATGTAACAAAAACCAGTGCTAAATTATCAGTGAATTTCATGCAAATAAGGTCTTTCTTTAATTCTTGAATTGACACAGAATTGATTACTTCAGTTGTGTATTAAAAATCCACCTAATTTACAGTGACAACAATGGACAGAGGACATAAATTTGTCAGACTGATCCTCTACTTCTTGCACATTATACATCTGACAGAGTGGTTAGACATAGGCAAACAAATTCAGTCATTCTGGAGACATTTTTGTGGTTTATACAACACAGATTAGTCTTATGACAGTTACTGCAGTCAAGACACTTCCTGGACTCCCAATTAACTTTTGTGGTTCTACAGCATATTTTTTTTTGTGCTGAAATTATTAATGTCTTTTTTAGCACCTGCTCTGCTTGTGGAAATATTCTTGCAATATAGTTTTACCTTCCTAATTCTTAAATTGCCTGGCAGCTGTTCTTGTGGCTTATTAGAAGCTGTAAAATAGAAATGAGGGACAACTGGATGCCTCTTTAGTAAAATTTAGGCCAGAGCTCATTTTGTGTTAGATCACACTTGAGAGATTAGGTGCAATACATAAACCACTAAAGTACCATTTTCTATGTTCAGTATTACACTACATCAAGCAGAAAAAAAACCGGTAAAAGATGGGACCAAATAAACTAAACTAAAGGGAGGAGGAAACAAAGGGAGTAGCAGAAAGAGTCAAAAGTGTGCCAAAATATATTGGAAACCTGTAGACATTTTATGCTTATGCTTTCTTGATACATTTTAGTATTTCATTGTATTTTTGGACTGATTGTAACACATGGTATGTGTAGGAAAAGGGGTGATATATTCAAATTTGAAGAATGTAAGATCAACTTGCCCTCTTTTACTGTGAATCTCTAGATAAGGCAAGCCTGAGACAGTTCCAGGAGGGTGAGACATTGCACCATGAGCTTCTGCCCCAGAGACATCAGATCTTGTAAACACAGGTGGATTTCATACAGAGCCATTGGCTGCCCTTGTGCTGCACTGCCTCTTCCAGGGTTCTGCAGCACAAGGTAGCTAGGAGACTCTTCCAGGGTCTCAAGGGCTTTATTATCATGGATGAAAGGCTATAGATTCACCCTGAAATAAAAGGAAACTTTCTGGAGCAAAATCCTTTTTTATTATCGTAGTTAGGATTCATTCTGGTGTAGGATACAAGCCATGCACCTCTTTGGGATGTTTGGAGTGACAATTTGTTTAAAGCTTCTCTCATTCTACACAACACTACATATGTGTTTATGTTATGAACATTTGGTGCAAGTATTTGGATGCATGGAATTATTCCTGTGCTTCCAGGGAACTACTAAGAATGCAAGGAGAGAGCTGAGACTTCATTCTTTAGGTCCCAGGTCATGCCTTAGAGCAGTATCATTTATCATTTACCACCTATGTATGAAATCAGCACAGATGTAAAATGGGATCAGCATTGTAGGTAATCATAGCCTAGGCCTGTACCTTAATTAAAAGACATTATTCTTCAGTGTTAGAACATGATAGACTGATTAGAATATTAATTAATGAATTGTGGGAGGCGGGTTTATTTTCTAGAAAACCTGTGGAGTTGGTGACAATGGAGGCTAAGGGATAAGAAGCCATTTGCTTAAATAACTGAAGTTATTTTTGATAATTTCTCTGTCCTTTGCTTTTAAAGAGACCATTTAAGGCTGATGTGTTTATCAGTACCTCACACTGCCCTGCTCAACAAGTAGACAGGATGAATTCAAAGTGAAAAGGAGGTGATGCATGGAGTCACCTACCTGGCATCAGTGAGCCTCTAGCAAACTTCTTCCTTAGAAATAGAAGCTTGTCTCCTTCCCTGCTTTGTGTAGAGTGATGCTGGGAGTACCCTGTTTGACACCTTCATCCAGGGCCTCTTCTCATTCTTTTGGGATTTTTTGGTGTTTTTTTTTCTTTTTTGCTTTTAACTCTTTTTTTTTTTTTTTTTTTTTTTTTTTTGTCAGGGAGGTTTTGTGTCTAGTAGCTTGGGCCTGAAGGAAGAATATTTATGATCTTTTGCTTTTCTTAGATTCATCTTAATATCATCACTCCACCTACCAAACCAAATTGTCTAATTGTCTTATTCAGCTAGAAAAGCAACCTGCTAGAACCAATTTTTTCATTATGACAGTCAGGTTCCTCTAAGAATGGTATTTAACACTACTGTGGGAAGAGACCAATTTTTGGTTTGAATGCTTTAACTCTGCCTTCGCTGTTAAGGTGCAGTTGAAAGTTTTCTTTTTCAATTTGTTTTGTTTTGTTTGTTTGTTATTTTATATCACCATAAGAAAAATGATAAAGGAAATGCTATTTAGATTTACAGCATTTGGAGGATTAAATAGGGCAAATAAGATGGATTCACACTGCACTGTTAATATTCAAGTGTATATGTGTAATAATTGTTTTACCAACCTGCCATACAACACCCAGGTGCTATAAATTCAGTACAGTGTTTCCCAATCTGTTTGGTTTTGGAGAGCTGTGAGGAGGCAGAAGCCATTGGTATTATGGTAGTGCCTCCCAGAGCAGTGATGTGCTCTTTTCACTTGAAAGCTGTTCTGCCTGTACTGTCAAATGATCAGTTTTAGAGCTGCATTTTAAAAGCTGTTTATCAACATAGCTGTTAAGGGATTTATACCACATTAGTGTACACTCACAATGTACAGGTCTGAAATAATTTTTCAGTATTTTTCCTTTCAGCACATAAAGCACCGGATTCATCTCATATAACTCCAGTCTTCAAAATGAGGTATCTGGAATAGGAATATAGGAGCTATATTCAGTAGGGAGTGAAAGGGAAGGGTTTAAATTTCATAAAGTAGAGAGCAGCAGCCGTCTCAAAATTAAATCTTTTAAGAAGGTTAAGATATGGAGAAGTCAATTTCAGCACTCAAGCTTGAAGATTAAATTTAAGGGCATGCAAATCAAAATGCTTCACTGTGGTTCTAGCCAGTATTGAACAGAAGTGTAGGATTCATAGATGGGGCAGGGAGGCCAGGTTCTTCCATGGTTTTAGATAACTCACCTAAGTTGCTGGTGGTAGTCGAATGCTTAGTGGAATTTGGGAAATCTGTGTGATTAAGTCAGATTTTAGAGGAATCCTGAACACAACATAGCATGAGACAGGCCATGGTGACTTACTAGATAACTTTATCATTGAGTGAAAGTTTGAGTCACAAAGGTTGGATGTTCATTTCCGTTTTAGTGGTGGAATGAAATACAGAAATGTGATCATCAGCATCTGACCTAGTTAACTGAAGAGTTACCCAACCTAATTACTGGTCATTCAGTGTGGAAAATGTGGGCAAGAATAATCTTCTTGGAGTTTTTATGTCTGTCTCCTGAATGGATAAGAACTGTTCATAGATGATTTTAGCTAGTGAGATGAAGAAATCTCCTCAGTATGCTGTAACTCTTTCCATTTCAAAGGGAAATGCTTAAAAATAACTGAGAGGAATTAATGACTTGTAATCTTAGGCCCCAAAATATACTTATCTAAATGTAGACAATAACTTCTTGTCTGGTGTTCTTCTGAAATAGGATGCTGTTATTCTGTTTTGTCAAATATTTATCAAGAAATATATTCAGATTGTGTTTTCCAATTGTGACTTTTAAAGGCTTCTGTACCTAATTCATTACTGCCAGGGAGGAATCTGACTATACACAAGATTTATTTGTGAATTTGCTTTAATTTATGGTTGACTGAAATGCAATGTGTTATTCATATACAAATAGCACAAAAAATGGTTGGACATAGATAAGCAAATTCAATAATTCTGAAGATATCTTCAGAATTTGGACTTACATAACAATTACAGGCTTGTGACATTTATTCTGGTCAAGACACTTCTGAACTCTAAATTGAGACTTGCCCTGGTAAAGGCTTGAAAATTATAGGGCCACAACTCTAGCATAGTTAAAGAATTGATTGTCTCATTGTTTTTGTATTTATTTATCTACTTACTTAAGGCTATGATTTTCTCAAACATTGTCTAAGAATCTTTTCATTAACTTCTGTGGGCTCAGGCCAGACTGAAAATATCTGTCAAAACTTGTGTACAAATTCCAAACGTACTTTTTTAGAGCAGTAATTTATCCCTAAAAAACCCTAACCAACCAACCAAGCAAGTCAAAAGCCTTCCTACATAATGTGTTGTTCTCCTTAAGTTAGATAACTTTATCTAGTAGAAACTGGATTAGCTCCCACATGTCCTAGTGGAGGTCTGAAAAGACAAGCACGTGTCTTTTCAAGGCAGCTATTTTGTTGTGCAGTTATAGCTGTAAATTTATGCAGTATGTAGCTGTGAATTTAAGTTGGGCATTTATTCTTCCTTTCAGGCTACTGTGGGCTTCTAAAAGTGTTTTCTTTTTGAAGCAGCAGTAGAGTGCTTGTACAACAGCTTCTGTGAGAGATAGCTGGTGTATGTTATGGTAACAGATGAAGCCTACTTAGGGTAATATGGTCTTACAGTCATGAGAATTCTTATTCTGCATTTTATAAAAGAAATAAAGCATTAAAGGGTTTAAATCAGTTTTTTGGAAAAATTGCTTATCGTTATTAGAGATTTGCTTGAATCTGCTAAAAGCAGTTTTGAGATTTATAGCTGTTACTGAAATTATGGGGGGGAAAGACCCTGAAACGTTGCCTGAACACTTCTCAGAATTAAGTCCAAAGATGCTTGGAGTTACCTACCCTGCAATACCTACCCTGAAATGCTGACCAAACTGACTTGTCAGGAATGTGATTCCAGAAGTGCATCTTCCATGGTGTTTTGACAGGAGTGGAAAATTTAATCTGCTTTTCATACTTTCATTTACACCAATAAGTGATTTTGGTCCACATGAACAGCATGTCAGGAGCTCAGGTTTCACTGTTCAGATTTGCCACTACTGGTCCCCAGCACCTGGTCATGCTAAAGGCAATGTGGCCTTTAGTACTCCTGCTGCACTGAAGGGCAGATGGACTGGACTTCAAATAAGGAGTCAGTTAGCTAGAGAAGGAGCCCAACTTCCTTCTTTGTATTAGAGATCAAACTAGCGATGTGAAGTGACAACTTGCCTAGAATAAAAGAGAAATTTCTGACAAAAAATAAAATAAAAAAGAAATTTCTGTCAAAAAGTTAAAAAAATACTTTGACGCCTTTTTTATAAGGTTTTTCAGTTGATAATTGTCCCTTCTGTTCCTAGTGAGAAAAAACCCCCTAAACAACACAAAGAGCCAGCACCACCAGAAAAATATTAATCTGTAGCAGTAATTCACTTTTAGTGTTTAACACCTTGATAAATAGAGGTACTGGATTAAAGGTTATTGCTGACAAGATACTTTACTTTTCTGTTTTTCTTGTTCAATAGGTGATATATGCTCTGAACACTAAGAATGATGAACATGAGGACAGTATACAGGCTTTGAGAGAGGCTCATGAAGAAGAAATTCAGAATATTCTTGCTGAGACAAGAGAAACAATTCTCCAGTGTAAAAGCAAAGCTGAAGAAGAACAGTTACTGAGAAAGCATATTCAGGCCCTTGAAATTGCAGTAGCACACCACAAGAGATTGAAGGAAGAAGCCTTAGCAGAGTTAATATTGTGTAAAAGACAAGCAGAAGAGAAGGAGTCAAGAACAGAAGAGAAACAAGCACAGACAGCAGCAGACACCACTGCAGGCTTTGAAAACAAACTTTCACATTTAAATCAGGAGTCTGATGGACTGCTAAATGACTGTAAAGCATTTAGAGGAGAAAATCTAGATAAAAAAGTAAATTTAGATGAAAAATGTAGTATGAAAAGGCACACTGCAATGAATGAGATTGAAAACCTGAAGAGCGAGAACCAGAAAACAACTGAAGAATATATTCAGAAAACAAGAAAACTGCAAGCCCCTTGTGAGATGGAAAAAGAAACTTTGAAAATAGCCATGCAGCAATCTGTGATAGAAACAAACTGTCAACAAGGAGAAACAGAGCAAAAGAAGAGCTCAGAGACTGAGGAAGGCTTTTTGCTGCAGCAGGTAAAGAAGCTGGAAGCAGACTTAGAGGAGAAAAGCCAGAAGATAAATGAGAAGAAGAAGCATTCCCAGAAGCTGAAGGAGCGAATACAGGTAGAGTTAATCCCTATCTCTGCCTGAGAAAGTGAAAATTACAATCCTTTAAAATTTGGGAGAGGATGGTCTTTTAAAGATCATGTTGATTCAAATGCTTTTTAAGTAGTAAAGCAGTTTTAACAGCTTAGAATGGAAATAGGAGTGATATAATGCTAGCAGCTTTAAAGAAAGAGTTAAGATGATTAGTAACTCATTAGGAGAACACTTTGAACACTATAATTTGTATTCCTTGAGGGAGGAGTGAAGTCAAATTTATCTGTTGGCGGAAGAGAGTTTTACTTCTTTTGCCCAGAAATGTGACAAGAGCAGCAAGCAGGCACTCCTGCTACCTATGTATGTTTGTTGAGAGAGTACATTCTCCTTTTCCCTTGTGATTGTGTCCTGGATTGCCACTGTCTTTCCAAACTAAGACAGGTTGCCAATAGCTCAGTGCATGGATACAAAGAGGGTTAGATATGAGACCTGAGCTGGCAGTTTAGGAATCAAGTTTTTTGTGTGACTCTTGCAGCAGTGGCTTGTACCAGGTGCCATTTATTGAAGTGTCCTTTACACTTGTGAAGTTTTATGTGCTGAGCCATGAGACTTTGGCCATTGGTTCTCACCTTGCACTTTGCCGGCTCACTGCTGTGTATCTCACACATTTGCAGCACAGCTCAGCAGACCCTTCCTGGTTGCATCATGTGTCAGATGCAGTTTCAGAGGTTGGCATGTCATGGGAAATCTGCCAAACAGCTGCTTTTGGTACATAAGGTCAGAGTGCAGGAGAGATGCTGATGGTCCGTGCTGAAATTGAAGCACCCAGCCATGCTCTCATCAGTTCAACTTCCTTCTGATTATTTTGATCCTTTACATCAGATAAACTCACCTACCAGACATGCCCCCAGCCCTATGACAGAAATCTTGTATATTAGGTAAGAAAACAGCTTGAAGGTCTAGATTTGAAGTATTACAAAATAACAAAAATGGTTCCCTAATAGGAAAGAAGATTTTCTTCCTTTAGAGGAAGAGAGCCCCAGAATTCTGCAGGGAGCAGGGTCAGCCCAGTCAGCTGTGTTCTTCCAAGGCAGCTCTTCACCCTTTCCACCATCTGCCCTCACATCTTGCTTGCCACTATTGTTTTGCTGACAATGTAGAGTTCTGAGCTACTTCTTTTAGGATGTTCTTACAGGGAGTTCAGCCTTCAATACACTCCCTACAAGATCAGAGGATGAATTGAACACACCTTCCCCAACATCATTCAGATTTCATTGTCTCAGTGTGTAGATATGTAGCAGAACAACCTCTATCTTTTACAGAAAAGATAGAGGATACAAAGTGTAGAGGATACAAAGATGCAGATAAGCCCTTTTTTAAATTGAGTCAATCTTTAATATCTGTTTCAATACTAAAAAGTATCCTGGGTTCTTTAGAAATTGGAAGCATTAGAGGGGAAGAGAGAAAGGAAGATTTTGATTTTTTGTCTGTGGATAATGTGGTGACATTCAGGGAAAATTAAGAATAAACACATGAAAATTTATGCACGTGGTTGACTCTTCTGATTTATTGTATAAGTAATGCAGTAATTCAGGAACAAATAATGTAAAATATGATAGGAAGTGGAAGTAACAATGTGATGTCATTAGCAATTTATTTTCTAAATTCAGTTTCAGCTGGATAAAACTGAAATATTTTCTGAAGGACATATGCTCAACTCGTACATTTCAAATCCTCTAAATCTGTGGAATGAGGCTGATTTACATACCACTGGAGCATGTTGCCTTGAATCTTTGAAAAGATACTCTCAGACTAGGATAAATCTGGAAGGAGGGAAAGAGTTAGACATGATGTTGTTTTCTGTTTCTTTCACAGTTTGAACAAAAAATTGTAAAGTTTCTCCTTTCTAAATTCACTATTTTTTATGCCACCATTAAATACAGTTTTTCAGACTTCTATGGACGATGGCAGGCAGGGAAGTAGAAACATCACTCTAATCAGAAATACCTTTGTGCATTAGTAAATACTAGCAGGAAAAGCTATTATAAGGCTTGAAAGGTGAAAGGACAGTTGATTCAATAAGATGAATTTTCCTGTTTTCTCCTTAGAGTATGCCAAGAGGTTTGAGACCTTTCGATGAAAGGCATTGCATTAGTACACATTTATTATTACTGCTGTAGAAGGGAGAATACAAAGGTTGACAAATCATTAAGTCTGATCTGTTCAGTCTAGTTTTGGAAGAATTCTGGCATATATACCAGAGGTAAAAGTAACAAGCTTACCTTGAAGTTTTGAGCTTCAGAGAGTGTTAAATACAAGTTAGTTTTAACCCTGAGGTTTTACTTGACATTCATATAGGAAAAAATGGCAGTTTTATCTGAGTGAGTATTGCAGTATTATGCTAGACATCTGAAACTGCAACTAGAACCTTCAGAAATAGCACATTCAGTATGATTCAATTTTTTTTCCATTAATAATGGAAAGACAGCTCCCAGCAAAGTCTGGGGACAAGAAGTCCCAGCAAAGTAGGGCACAATTTTTTCTGAGTTTAGGCATCTGTATATGGATTATGTTACAAACTTTTGTATTTCAGCAACTGAAAAAACCTTAATTAATATTCATTAGCTTTTGGCATAAGCTTTCATTATTAGAAGTTGTCATTATTCAAATTATTTGAAGTATAGCCTATTTCAAGTTTAGGATAATCTCAGACATCTTTTAGATGGTAACTATTGATGGGTATTCATTTTACAATGATGCCAACTATATGTGAGGGAAGGGCTCCACATCACAAATATTCTGGCAGCAGAGACAGTTTAAGGGTATAGAAGAGCAAAAAAAAAGCATTTAAATCAGTTCTGTAGGTGATTTATATCATGGAACACCAGGAGAGAAAATGACCATTTATTTCTTATTACAAGAGAATTACATATGTAATAAATGTGAAAGTAATGTCATGCATATTTTAGGATTTGGAAGTGTAGCTTAAGCGAACACAGCAAGAAATTCTGGGATCAAAATGTATAGTGAAAAAAGAGGAAGAAGATTTAAGTGTAGGCAAAGAGAGAAATTCACATCAAGAAAAGGAAATCCTGCATAAAGCAGGTAAGATGCTCATTAATGTCATTCTAAAGTATTTCCCATGTTAGTAGTCACTGATATTGGAAATTCTGCAAGTTACTTATGCTACTTGAAATGTAAATTTTGGTACCACAGAAGATATGGAAGCTGTATTGAATTCCCAAAGCAAAGCTGTTAAAAAGTAGATGAACTGAAACATCAAATAACGCAGCTGTAGCAAATGACTTGTACCACAGAAAGTCAGGAAGAGAGCAACTCTGAAGATGTGCAAGAGCTTTAGCAGGTGATTTGCTCTCAAATATTCAAAGACATGGCATACCAAAAGTACTGAAATCAATGCAGGTTTTTTTACAATTGATGGCTTTATTGTACAGGAGTCAGTCCTGTGAGATTCCCAGATCCCTGAGCTCATTCAGTGGAACATTGACTTGTGTTCATAACCTGAAGTACCTGAGCTCCTGCAAAGACAGCAAAGGAGTCCTTGGGCTAGAGCAGGGCATAGTGCTCAACTGCTTCTGTAACCAAATCCTTAAAGAGAACAATGTCTAAGGCATACTATCTCTGCTGAGGTCAAGCTGGAATACTGATTTATTTATTTTTAAATATAGGAAATGGTTATTATGAAAAGCTGTGCAGAAATGATAGCAGGAATAAACTCAGTAAAATGAGCAATGTGTGTATCCTGAGAGTACCCTCTGTACAATATCTCCCCTTAAGCAACTGTTCAGCCCTGAATCTTTTCTACACTTTTTAGTTCTCTTTAACTATTGTTAAGCTACCATTTAGGAAAATTAGACTTGGCATCACAGTCAGCAAATCATCTACTGTACTTTTTCACAGGACTAAGGATGTCCTTGAGGGAGCCTGCATGGTTGGAAGTGAGTTACACACCCAAGCTCAAACCAGAACTGCAAAAAATCCCAAATCATTCCTAGACTGCAGAAAAGGCTTACCATCTTGAATCAGTACAGTTTTACATTTTTAACTAAAATAAACCTAATATTTTTCAATACAGTATTGCTACCTAAATAGCATTTTCACTACAAAATAGACTACTGTGATCCCAGAGTTCTACCCTGAGGGGTTTTTTGTACAATATATCTAGTGTCTTTTATAGGCTATGGAAACTGTAGCTGTTTACAAGGAGGGTATGAATAAAAGAGAGAACCTTCTTTGTAAAATCAAGCATAAGTCCTATAAGGAAAAGATTTATCTGAAGGAATAGCTGGTAAAAGGAATGGTAGATCATGTAATAAAGGCTACAAAGGAAATCAGGCCAGTCTAAAACTTCATGGAATATGAAAAAACCAAAAACCAGAAGGTAGGAATTTCTTCTATTTATAGATGCTTTAATTCATCTGGTTTTAATCTTATTGGTCACAGCAACATCATTTGAATTATGCTCACTGTAGGCACTTTGAATTAACATAAAATGCCAGGATTTTCTTGCTACAGAAAAAAAAATCAGAAAAAGGAAAAAAAAGGTCAGACTGATTTATTTCTGTGAAAAGCTCTGAAGACAGGTGAATTTATCCTTGATGGGATAACTGGCCTTCTTAGCAATACTTATCCTTGCATTTTTTTGCATGTGGAAGTTGGAGTGTTTTATAGAAGATTCTTCCTGAAGAAGATTGTATTGGGCATGTTGTTCCAATTCCTGAGTTAAATTTTCATGGGCTGCTGCTGTGAAACACTCAGATAAATTTATTTAATCAGAATTTTTCATTAATTAGGCAGAGAATCTAGTTCTGCAAAGTGTTGTTAAATTAATTCAGAGTGCATGTGCTACCAGTGAAATTGCAACTATTTACAATGCATGCATGCGAACATACATACATATAAATATGTGTGTCTCTTTAACTTTAGTCAGAAAGAAGGCTCATCTCCTTGCATATCCAAACAGCTTACCTGAGCAATACTTTTTTTCCAGTGTGTTTTAAGTGGGGAAGCTGTTATTTTTTGTTGTTGATATGCATTAGCAGCAGTTGACTTAAGAGATTCTTCAGAGAATTTCACTTTCATCAGAGCTGCTGTCTGTGACTGAATCCTTTGGCTTTAGGAAATTTGCAGTCTCTAATGTTTTTGTGCAGTAGGAACCTAAGTGTGAGCTGAATTCTGTTCAAAGGGAGGATAACTTTGAAACATATGTTTTAATGATTCGTGGAGCTCCCAAGTCAGTGCATGTCTGTGATTTGCCAAATTTGAGCATAAGCTAAGGGGGAAGTTAGGTTCTGACTCCTAATGGACTTTGATGTTCATCAAAGGTCTTCTCGACAGAAAAAGAAGGTTAATTTCAGCAGTTTGTAGAATGGGATAATAAGGCTACTGGTCAAGTGGTTTTTAGATCCTTCTTGGTGCTAAGAATGAACTTCCACCCATTTTCTGTAGTTAACACTGCTATAACTTTCTGAGTTGAGTGTTTATTTGAGCAGCTGCTGTCCCTAAATGTTGAGCTGCATAGTACCTGCCCAGTCTTGGAGACTAGGAATTGTATTTAGTGCTTGCCAAAAGAATTAATGTCCATGAAACTGCTGGAGTTTATACGTTTATACAATCTTATTTCTCAATTCTCAAAATTGAACCTGGGTGAGTAAATTATTTTATCTGCTTGTGGAATGGCTCACTTTTGATCAGTATCTGAAGATGCAATTTTTCAAGGTGCAGTTAAACTAGTGAAGCCTCATGGAAATTGCTTTGCCTTTTATATAGTGTATTCTACTTATTATTATCTTGTACATGTATTCTTAAAATTATGCCAGGCTGAAGGTCTTCATGTGAGTCAGATTGAATTTAAGTATCAAACACTTCATACTTTAGAAAAAGGCATACTAGTAGATATTTATCTTTTATAGGCAATAAATATTATTACTTATAATAATATCTTTTTAGATAATAATATTAATTTAATCGGGAAAATATTGAGTTAGTAAAACGAACAAAATTACAATTTTTCTCATTATTGATGCTGTTTATATCCTCTTATTCAACGAAGTCCTGTAACAGCTGTTAAGGAAGTGTTGTATCTATTTTCCCAGATAGAAAAATTAGGATACAGAGAAGAAAGTCAGTTGACAGAGTTGAAGTGGGAATGTTGCACCTGATCTTCACATTTTAATCAAAGAGACACATCTGCTCCTTTTTGTACAGGCAAAACTAAAGCTAATTCCTCCCTTGCAATATTCATGTATCTGTTTAATTCCATCCTTTAATTGTTACCTAGGTTTTACACGAAGGGGTGTGAGAGGGAGCTGTACAGGATGGAGGAGGTGTTAAGTAGTTATTTTTTTCTGTTTCCTTCATTTGTAGTGCATGAAGACACTTTAGAATGTTTTTTGAGTTAGCAAATTTGCACAGATAGGAAGAGCAAGCACACTAATGAATTTGTTGTGTGTATCAGTTCAGGAAGTTTCTAGAGGTTGCACATTCAGTCTTTCAACAAGTAATTGCTAACACTTACTACAAACAATTGCTACAAGCTCTTGGTCACTGTCTTGCAACTTATGCTCTCATTGATTTTTTTAACTATTTCCAGCAACATGGTGATTATATAATCCTCTTTTTTTTTTTTTTTTTTTTTACTTTCTCATCATTTTTTTCTTTATGGATGCTGTCAGATATTGCTTCCTATTGATTCTCTTTGCACTAATTGCCCATTAGTCATCTTGTTATTTATATGGCCAATGTATAGTTACAGTTTTTCAGGTCTTGTGAGTGACTCTTGCATACTAAATTCTTTTTGAAGATTCATGCTACTCTAGGCAAAACAGTCTGACTCTTCATGCTGTACAGTTTTACACCTTAGGGAAGCTTTCAGTAGAAGATTAGGATAATGTGAGCTGTATTGTCTCACAGTAATATTAGAAGGAAGCAAACCAAACTGTTTATATATTTTAAATTAAATAACACAACTGACATTAATTGACCGTAGCATGTACTGTTGTGCACACTGCTGTATTATCTAGGTTAATGTAGAAGAAGAGTGTTCTTTTTCATGCTGCATGTTTTGTCCCATCTGTTGCATGCTCTTGTCTTTTCTTCTTTTATTTTTTTAGGAGCTCCAGACACAGCTAGATGAATTTAAAAGAAAATCTGAGTGTGAACTAAAGCAACTAGAGAAAGAGAAAGAAGTTCTTACTGGGAAACTTCAAAACTCTTCACTGGAGGTAAACTGGGCATAAATGTAATGCAGTAATAAAAAGTCTCTTCATTTTTCATCCCATCTGTGAGATTCTGGATTAGATTTTAATAATATTTGTTGTGTCTATCACTCAATAAAATATGTAAGGACTCCAGGTAGAAATAACAGCTTCTAAATATCTCTGAAGATTTTGACAAACCTATTTGTTTCATATATTACGCTGTGCAGATGTTCTAAGGTGAGGAGTTTGGCCATATCAAGGTTGCAGAGTGACTCTGATTGTTTGTTTGTTTACAGGACAAAGTGAGATAAGACTCTTCCTTACAAATCCTGTTAACTTTCTGATTTTTTTGTAATTCATAGAGATGTATCTTCACTGATTCTAACCAGTTTCACTTCCCTCAAGTTCAGTGGGAATTTGTGTGGCAACAACTCTGCAAAAAATGAAGACATAGATCTTCAGTTGACATTTCTAGCCTCTCAGTGGTCATAATTAGCTCTTGCTGAGTGGTTAAAGACAGAGAAAGGACAGATAGGGTCATGAGGAGGCCAAGCAAAACCCTGTCCTCCCTTTCCTGCCTCCACCTTCCCACATGCCATTACTACCCCTTGGTGTGCATGTTCCAGCAATCAGGCCATGGGCTGTGCTCATTTCTGGTAAGCCACACCTGGTTTTTCTCCCATCTGTGCTACACTAGCTCTACTAGTTATGAGTGCAGCATGGGTGTTTCTTTTTAATTTCTCCTCCAAAACATATTTATACATTCTGTTATCAAACAGTGACATTCTGTCTATTTCCCAGTCTTACAAATACAGAATTTAATTGTAGTTTAATGTTCTGAAATTTCTGGCTGTTTTTGAGTTTCATTACATATTTCTTCATGCCACTGTTTCCTACAGATTCTTCTCTGAGAGATTTTTGGGTCAATCCAACCTATGTTGGCCTATTCAGAGTGAAAGGTTTATGACATTCAGGTTTATTCCTCAGGTTTTGCAGATGCAAAAAATAAGGTTGTGGGTAATCAAATTACTTTTCTTGAAATGTTCAGGACAGTAAAATATGAAGGAAACTTATGTTTTCTAACTGCTCATCCACTTGCATCACAAGATCATGGTAAATTAGCAAAGAGTGGTGGAAAATTATTGCAACTATAAGCATAAATAGTATTAAATAGTACATTGCATGCCATATGTTATGTCCACAGAGCCATGGTAAATATGAACAGATACACTAAAAAACATTTTATTGTATCTTAGAATCTGACTGCTCTGAAAAAGGAGCAAATGCTCCATTTGAAGAGAAATTTTGCATTTTTCTTGATTACTCCAGAAGTTACTTTCTTAACTAATTACTTGGCAATATTGCCAGGGTAGTGAAGTCATTTCAACTTGTAATAGTTTCCTGCTATAGGGACATGAATATTCACAGCCAAGAAAGCACCATTCACTATATAATGTTATGTTTCAGTGAGGGCATGTTTCCCATCTGGAAACCTTCACAATGGCTCAGCCCAGAGCTTCTGCCTCAAAGGTGAGGCAATGTGCTGTTACTAATCCAGTTCTAACCTGGATACAATTTCAGACCTAAAAATAGCTTCCTTGGCTGCCTAAGACCTGGTTTTGGTTGGTCTGACATAGCTGGAGCACTGTCCAGAGTAGAGAGAAAAATGATAATTTCATCTCTCTGGGGTTGCACTTCAAAGTGTCAGTATTTCTGTTCTAATAAGACTTTTATGGATAAAGAAATCAGGCTTGTATCTGTTTGGTCATTTGGAAGGAAAGATGTGAGATCCTGTGTGGATTGAATGCTAATTCATTAGGGCCCTCCAGTTCCTTGGTTTTGAACTACAGGATCTCTTCAGCGTGTGTTAAAGGATCTTGGTGCCACAATATAAGAAAAATATGAAACTATCAGAAAGTGTCCAAAGGATGGCTACAGGGATGGTGAAGGGTCTTGAGGAAAAGCTGTATAAGGAGCAGCTGAGGTCACTGGGTCTGTTCAGCCTGGAGAAGAGGATACTGAGGGAAGGCCTCACTGCAGTCCAGAGGAGGGGCAGACACTGATTTCTTCTCTCTGGTGACCAGTGACAAGACACAGAGGAATGGCCTGAAGCTCTCAGGGGAGATTTAGGTTGGATATTAGAGACAGGTTTTTCTCCTAGAGGGTGGCTGGGCACTGGAACAGGCTCTCCAGTGCAGTGGTCACAGCATCAAACCTGGCAGAATTCAAAGAGTGTTTGGGCATTGTTCTCAGGCATGGTGTGACTCCTGGGGATGGGGCTGTGCAGAGCCAGGAGTTGGACTTCTATGACCCCTGTGGGTCCCTTCCAGCTCCAAATATTCTATGATTCTGTTCTATTCTGGAATTAGAAGATGCATAAAATGGCAGTACAAGCATCAGCTTGTCATGATATATCTTTGTACAATGTACAACACAGCAACGCCCAGAGTTTTTATGGATCTTGAAGATTCCACCAACTAACAGCCAAAGAACACAGTCAGAAATTCCTCTGGTCAGGAATTGCCACAAGTTTAGGAATATTGTTTACTGAGAACTTAATTGAAGTAACTCTGAAATAAGCCTAAAAAACCCAGTAAAATGCAATTTATTTTGTTTTTACTTCTTATGCCATATTACTGTTTATGTTATATTTAAAACCATTGTTTTTCAGTGATTAAGGGGAAAATCCTACAGAGAGGTATCAGACATACAAACATGTTCTTTCTCATGAATCCTGGTGCTTCTAACATATCAGAAGTTAAGAAACAAACATGTCCATCCTATCAGGTTTCCTCCTCCTCTTTTGCAGTTAAAGAGGTTTTCAAATCCACCAGTGAAATAATGTTTGCATCTCTGAGATTACTTTGTGCAATTCTGGTAGATAAAAGTGAATTAGTAATGGAATTAAAGTACAGTTTTTTAAAGAACTTTTGTTTTGCAGCAGGAGGACATTATAAAACAAAATTCCAGAGTGTTGTTTCTTTGTTAATAATGAAAACATCCAAATAGATTCTGGACTGATGTGAGTTGACAGTTTCATTGGTTTAAATGCTGCTTTACCAACTTCAGCCAATTGAGGGTCTGGCTATCTGTTTAGAAGACAGGAAGTGCAAAAAATTATTTGGGCACTGCAAAACACTCCAGAGAAGATTTTCACTGGTGGATTTGAAAACCTCTTTAACTGCAAAAGAGGAGGAGGAAACCTGATAGGATGGACATGTTTGTTTCTTAACTTCTGATATGTTAGAAGCACCAGGATTCATGAGAAAGAACATGTTTGTATGTCTGATACCTCCCTGTAGGATTTTCCCCTTAATCACTGAAAAACAATGGTTTTAAAACTACTTTTCCATATGATTTCTTACTACACTGTGTTCCCAGCTCAGCCTATTTCTAGTTAGTATGATCTTTTGTTTCGTGTTTGAAGTCCTTTGGGCCAATAATTGTCTCTGAAGAGTTGGGGAAGTTTATAATGTTGTGACCACAGATTAAGTTTATATAGGCCTCTAATAATCTTTCCTGCCTAGGTGACTAATTTGCTTAAGAAGTATTCCAAGTAACATTTTTCCTCTTTCAGAATTTTCTATTATAAAATATACAGCCTATTTTCTGACACATTTTTTTTCAGTCTCTTTATTTTCAGGAAGCCCATAAAAAAATGCATACTTGAGTGTAGTGATGCTAATGCATATTGTGTCACCTGATAGGAGGCACAGTACAGCATTAAGTCTTTCACATCAAAGGTTAGTTTTATGAGGAACTGCAGTACCTGAAACTGCAGTGTTTCTTTTCTTTATATGGGAAAATATTGGCTTGAGTTCAATAGGTGTGCAGACAAAGTAGGGGTTTTTTTGCCTGTAACCAGAAACCAAAGCACCCCTTTGATTAAATCTTATGATTTACCACATATTTCTTTAAAAAGTAATAAAAAAAAAAAAATCATAACCTCTTGAAGCAAAAGTATGCTTGGCAAGTAGCTTTGGCATCTGCCTATTCTTGGAGTGTATCCAGGCTACAGACAGATCCTATTACACAGATATATTAAAGGCAATTAATGTTTTTCATTACAAATAGTATTTGGCAATTACTCTTCACTAGTTTGATCAGGGAAATTGGTTTCATTTGATGACACAGTGGAAGAAGCCAAGAAAAAACTGGATGAATAGTGAATTTAAACTCAGTCTGAGGCAGGCGAAGCTAGGTGCTGCTTCAAATTAAATATATCAGTTTTGTTGGATAGCTTCAGCAGAGCCTTAGGCCTGCCTTCTGGTTTGTGCCATATTATTGTGCAAATTGAACTGTGGATTGCACATATGAGATGAAGATGATTTGAAATTCTTAAAAAGTACTTGATGAGCAACAGACAGTATATGCAAAAAGGTTGTCATTCTTCACTGAAAAAAGTGTTATTTTCTTGCACAAAACAAGCATCTTGCTATTTTTTCATAGAACAAGACAAGGTCATAAAGTATATTCAACTTTACATAATTCCTCTGCATTGTAAATGCAGCTAATAATCCTGTCCTGCTGATTTGCTTTTCTGGAAGGTGGCTCAGCTGAAGCAAATATTAGAACAACAAGCAAATAATTTCAAGGAGTCACTGAAGAAACATAATCTACAGTCCAACAAAGAAAAAGAGAAGCTTTTGCAGGATCTTCAAAACACCATTAAAGAAAACCAAAATGTTAAACTGCAGTTGGAGGCATCGCATCAAAAAGTCTTAAAAATGTTGGAGAAAAGCAAGAATCAGGAACTCAAGGTCAGTTTACTACATACTAATGTTAAAAATATATATATATTTATGGGATAAACCATCTAAGTGAGAGCCAAAACTCAGTTACCTCCAATTAGCTTAATGATGGGTTGCTATTATTGCACATAATAAATTATTCTGGGATTTTGAAACTTCCTCATCATGGGACTTTTGTTTTTTAATAATTTTAACATTTTAACTTAGACCACAGTGTGAATATAATATATCCTACAGTTAGGCTGCCATGAATATAAGCTCCTTAATCTGTGCACCTACTTCAGAAATACAAGGGAATTTCTGAGAGTATTAATAACAGGACTCAGTTTTATTATGTTTCATCCATTATTAATTTATACATAAATACTTAAGAAGTATAATAGACACATATAGTGATGTGTATTGCCTTATATACCTTCAAGAAATCAATTCAGTAAGTGATAGCCAAGGCTTTTAAAGGTTCAAGTGAATTGATTTCAGTGACAAAATGTTAATGCAATATACTGAAGTTCCAAAGACTGTTGCTGTCCAAGAAAAAATCAACTTGAAAAATGTACATGTGATTGTGACATGGAGTTCAGATGTCCCTGTTGGTTCCCACAGCTTAGAGAACTTTATAAAACCTAGGTAATAAAACTACTGTAAGTAGAATTTAATATCCTGTTTATATATTCCAAATAAAATTCCAGTTTTGACAAAACCAAGCTGAAGGCAGTGAGTTGGTAAGAATAAAACTGAGGACAGGAGCTTGCTTTCAGAGCCACTACAGAGCAGCTGCTCCATCCCTTGCAGTGTACCAGCTGTACTTCTAATGACAGTGGAAGCATGACCCAAGAGGGATTCAAGGAAAGACAGATGCCTTTGTCTGACACACTGTGATAAGTAATGACAAACAGGTCAAATCTGGGGCCTTTGTATGATGAATAATAAAACTTTCTTTCTAATGTCAAATAGTGCAAAGATATCCGTGTTATTTTATCCTGCTCAAAAGGTCTAAGAGGTGATATACTGATAATTTATCTTGTACCTCTTAAGTGTTACTTTTTATCTTCAGCTCATTTTTATGCTTGCATTGATAAAATGTCTTGTAAAGTGGTGATGAAAATTTAAGTTCCACAATGAAAGGCCACATTCATCCTAGCATTACAAGTAAAACAACAAGCTGATAAACAGGCTCCAACTACTTTGTTTTTGGGGGAACTTTTGCTTACAGGAGGCAGAAGAACGTTTGAAAAAGGAATTTAATGAGACTTTCAAGATCCAACATCAGTCTCATAGGCTGGAAATACAAACCTTGGAAGAGAAAGCAAAGAAAGAATTACATGATGAACTTGAGCAGATACAAAAGCAGCAAGCCCTCTTGCTAGGTATAGTGTCTCATGTCATGCACAGTTCCTATTGCTTGATTATATATATGCTGAGAACCACTGACTTTCATTCCATTCATTTCTTTCCCATTTTCTGGGAACTCAGATCTTTCTTAATCTCTTTTGTCATACCCTTCAATTTCAACAATATAGTCTTAATATTCTTTGTTAACCAAGCTCTCAATTGTCAGCAGCAAAATGTTGCAGAGAGAGTAGTATGGTGTACAGCATTCAAGTATGCATTATCAGGCATATTAGATTGGAAAATTATAATTAGTTCATATGACTTTACTCTTCTTTTTCTATATTGAATTTTTATATGTGCTTCAAGTCTGCTCTGTTGAGTTCAGCAGTGGAGATGAGTTGCTCCCTATGTGCTGTTTAGTCAGTTTCAAAAGTGCCCAAAACTGTTTAGAACTCAACAGAACACTGCACTAGCAAGATGTGTAATATCTTCAGGTTTAATCTCAGGTTATTAAAGCTCATCTATAAAATGTTTTTTAATTAAATAAAAAATAATTTGAAAGTATTTTACATACAAACTGAATTTTAGTCTTGGATTTTTTCCACTAGTAATTAAAATTTTCTCAAAAGATTTCTTCCTTTCTGAAGTTTAGACTTTAAATAGATAGATTATCTTCTTCAAGAAAGATTGTAGGGAGACAACAGAGATAAAAACTTTTTTCTTCTTGTACTTGAAAAACTTGTACCTAAAATACCTGAAAGTTGCAGTATGTGACAGATGAGCTTGCATAAGCACTGTACTTCTCTAACACAACCAGAGCTTTCCTCAGTCTGCCCTGTGGCCCTCTGTAGAACACCAGCTGAATTAACACTAAAGTTCAAGATTAGAAGAAACAATGGTGATGATGTGGTCTGCAATACAACTGCCACAGAATTATCTCTCTGAGTCTGATGTGGACTCATTGCTTTTGTAGCTCCATATCAGTTTATTATTACTCAGCTGAGTTACCTCTCTAGTAATAGGAGGCCATTATGCTTAATGGGGAAGGAGTTGAGGAACAAAGCAAAATATAATGAATTAATGTTTTCATCTACATTCCCTGTATCTGCCTTCCCCATCCAGCTGGCCTCTGACTGCCTAAATGACTGTCTGATTGTTACTAGGATCTCTAAGGATGGAACTCTCCGAGCAGCAGACATCATGCACAAACCTAAAGAAGCAAATAGAAGAACTACAAATGGAGCTGAGGAGTGTGAGGACGCTGAAGAAGCAACAGGCAAGGGACCAGTTTGTACTTCATTGCTGTGTTGGGTTCAGCAAAAGCAATAATATCACATTTCTCTCTCCAGTGATAATAAAAGTATATGGTCTCTTCCAGAAATGCAATGGGTTTTCTGCCTTTAAATCTCACTTTAAATGTTTATAATTTTTTCCCTGTGGGCAGGCTTTTTCTTTCCAATTAAAGATCAGAATCTACAAAAGAAGTAAATGAAAGAATGTTACAATAAAATAAATTGTGTAGAGACTGTAGATTATATTCAGAAACTTTTGATCCTGATTTTGTCTTGCACATATAATTGAAAAATCAGATCACAAAAATGCAATGCACACAAATCCAGGAAGATGTTAACATTAAAAGTAAGAGGCTGTGAATAACTAAATTTGGCCTTTTTCTTAGGAAGGAAGTAGCCAAAGCCAGATCAGATCTCTTCATGATGAACTGGAAAAATGTCAGAGTGAAATTTCTGAACTCAAGAGAGAGAATTTACTTTTGAAGGACACAATGGAGCTGCTCAGTGCTGAGTTGGAGACACAGAAGCAAGAAGCTGCACAGCTTCAGGATAGAGATAAACAGCATAGAAGGTTTGCCTTGAATTCACACTTGGCAGTGCGATCTAGAGATTCAATAATTATGCCAGAGTGAGTGGTGTTCTAAGCGCGACGCATGTCAGAATCTTTCCTTCCTAAAGTACTAATTTTAGAAGCTAGGAATTTTGCAAAAGCAGTAATTCATTTCACATTTTCCTCCAGCCATAATAGATGCATTTGAACTAATTGCTCATTATATGTTACAGAAAAGTATGTCTAGTGTATCCCCCCAGGAGTGACCTGAGAAAATGTGCATGATGTCAGCCTTTCAAAGGCACTGGGAGACATAGATCCCAAACTCACCAAAGAGCTATTAAAAGGAATATGGAAGTTTCTGAGAATAAATATCAGGTTTTTATACATACTCTGTAGGTGAAACCAATGGACTGTTAATTCCAAAGGGGATGTTTGAGAATGCTATATACTCCTGTAAGAGTTTGCTTTGGCTGTAGCAGCCAGATTTGCACAGGGGTAGTAAGGGCAGTGCCAGTGGATACTGACAGTGCCCCTGGGCTGATGGTGAGCCTGGCACTGTGAGGGGCTGTTAGGGCACAAGAGGGGCAAGGTGACTTGAGTCTTGGCCATCTTGTAGAAGGTAAGCCATGTCTTAGTGTAGCCAGAGGCTCAGCACACATGGTGCAAAAGGGTCTTTCCATTTCTGTTCAGAAAAAGTGCAGAATGCCAGGATCAATTAGTTTGGAGAAGACCTCTGAGATCCTTGAGTCCAGCCTATGACCACCATGTCAGCTAGACCATGGCACTGGGTGCCACATCCAGTCTTTCCTTAAACACATCTGGGCAGCCCATTCCAATGTCTAATCACCTTCCTTTGAAGAAATTCTTTCTACTGTCCAACCTAAAGCTCCCCTGGCATGATTTACAAAGGAGACAAGACTGGGTTCACTGCCCACTGCATTTGTATGGGTGTTGAATCCTTTGAAATTTATGGATGAACATAATACATTCTCTTTGTAGAGAGACTGAGGGATGTGGTGTGTGGGTATCTTTCAATTCATTTTTGCAGTGGTGCAGGATATATGCCCCTAACTACACAAGCATGTATATAAAAGGATTTCTGAAGAGTGTGCCCTTAAAGGAATCTTTAAAATTATGGCATATATAGTCCAGAAAAAAGCATTCAATGGATAGAATGTCTCTCTGCAGACTGTCAGAGTGGCCAGAGTAATTCCATTCCTGTCTACCAGTCAGTAGATATTTAAAGAATGAGTAACTTTTTTTTTTTTTTTTGCCATTGCACTCTTTGGAGAGTTACTTCAAAGTGAATTTCATTTCAAGCTTTTGAAGCAAGAAGCAAGATCAATAGAGAGAATTGCAAACCAGAGGGTTTCATTAATGCCCTCAAGCTACCTTGAAGGAATTTAGAGCCTCTGTTCATGAAGAGAAGAATTATTCACGTGTCAGCGCTGAGGTCTAAAAGGCCTCAAATGCTAAGGCTGCTGGGCTGGAGGATTTGCATTACAGGGAATGGATGGTGTAGCTCTACTACAGTAAGCATTTGGGAAGGAAGCATTAATGGAAATTATATAAGGAGAAATCCTTCAAATAACTGGAGATAGGACCAAAGAACTGGAGTGGACCTAGGCCTCTGATACAGGCTGCTCTGAAATTAACCCATGTAAGACTTGAAAAACTAACTTGCAGCTCTTGGGTTTTGGGGTTTTTTTTTGTTTGGTTGGTTTTGTTTGTTTGTTTGTTTTTTGCCAGACTAATAATTTGTGTAGGGGAGTAGTTAAATTGGTGCATATAAGTAATTGCTATTTTTACTTTTAACAACAGTGCCCCTGTCTTATGCCAGTTTCTTTTCTGATTTGAAAGCTGATAGGGGCTTGTTACTTGCATGTGACAAATTTTTATAACAAACTACTTAAAATTACTAGTCCTACTCTTGCAAAGTAAGTGAAACCCATAATCTGCTTGAAGTAATAATTCCTCTTTCCGTTCTCTTGAACTGTGTGATTTCCACCTCCAGTACAGAAAGCTTTTACAAGGATGAGGATAAGAGCAGACAAAGGTGTTTTTATGGGAAGAGAGAACAAGTCCCCCAAGTGGGTCTTCTGAAGGAAAATATTCTACTCCTGAATATTCATTTCAAGGGATCCTTCTCCCTTTTTTACCCTTATTCTTCTGCTGCTTATTTTATGCTCAGTGCCAAATTAGTCACTTCCATGGCTGTGCTCTAATTTCAAGGGGAGAAACTAGATTTTTTTTTTAGATTTTTAAAATTGTTTTTTAGTTTTAGGATGATGATAGGCAGTATTAAATGTTTCTGGTGTCATGATGTAGTGACATATATCATGAGAGCCTCATGTTAAAATGCCAGATATTTCAACATGATTTTGCCTAATACAAATAAGTTCCTATGGTACTTTGTTGTCATATTTTGTCATTAAGATTGATGTACAAACTAATCCTCGACAGAACATCAATAGTACCATTATATGGAATAGACCTTGAATTTCCTGAAGGGTGAAGGCCAAGTACTTTTCAAAATAATTTTTCTCTTCCTCAGTGTTAAAATATTTCTTCTCAGATTGCAACCAAAATATCAAATCTGTAGGCAGAAGCCAGATCTTTGCCCAGTTAATTACCCTTGCAGTCAATAAAACTCCTCAAAACAGCATGCTTTGATCAATGATAATAAACTAATATTGAAACCTGAGAATTCAGACATATTTTAATACCAATGAAAGGCTACTGGTAGAAGACCTCAATATCAAGCATAAAAAAGAACTGGACATACTGAAAGGAGATCACCGGAAGGAAATTGAAACCATAGTGTCTGATTTCAGCAGCACTCAGGCACATCTCCAAGCAAAGATTTTCTCCTTAGAAACTGCGTAAGTAATTTAACAATAAACTCTGGCTCATGCTGGCACTGAGTTCTGTTTCTATTTATTATCCTTAGTACGTACAGTTTTTTTATTAATCATAAGTAAAATACTATAAGGATCAAAATAGAAGTGCATAGGCATTATCTTTGCAAACCAAAAGATCCAGACACATTGTAATAAATTCTGGATATTGCTTAATCTAAAGCACTATACATGAAGTTTTACAATGCTAAATTAAAACTTGCATGTGTCAAAATAGAAGTGTATAGGTATTGTCTTTGCAAACCAAAAATACCCAGCCACATTGTAATAAATTCTGGATATTGCTTAATCTAAAGCACTATACATGAAGTTTTACTATGCTAAATTAAAACTTGCATGTAGAATCTAGAAATTCTATAAAGTGTAAAATCATCTGTGTTACAGATAACACCAGAGGCCTTGATTATAATCGTGTACTTAATTTTGTTCAGCAGAGTAGCATCGTTAAGTAAAACTTCTTAACCTCATTCTCACTCCCTTAAAAATTTCCAAGGAAAAAGATGCTCGTGTAAATAAATGCAGTTTGCAGCCCCCTGTGGATTTAAGAAGTCCTGTGGTGCTTCAGATTGAGTCCCCCCAGAAATAATCCCTTATATAGATATATATATATATATCCCTCCTCCTTTTCTCTTATCCTAACTGCTCAGAGGCAGCAGAAGTCCAGAAGAGAGACTTGGCATGTAAGCAGGCCTCTAACCTTTAAACCTTTCAGATGTAAAGATTCATCTTTTTATTTTAACTCAGAGATAACTCCAAGGTAATAAGAGTCAGGGGTGGTCCTCTCAAAAATGTTTACCCACACATAAAAACCAGGAAATTTAAGGAATTTAAAAAGCTGAACTCAGACTACAGGTTTTGACTTAGCAGGGTTACTAAAGCAGCATGCATATCTATGTTTATCTTCATGAAAGTTACAGGAATTGAGTAATTCTGAGGATTCCAAAGTTACTGGGTCAGAAAAGAGAACAAGTAGATGATTATAGATATGTATAGATCCTCTGACACTGATTTTTTTCTTTAGGAAACTAGACTAGCAATATGATGTGCAAGCTTGTTACTATTTTACATAAGGGGCTGGATTTTACACTGGACAGGTGTTGTGGATTAACCCTGGAAATTTATTTTGGAGCTCCAGAAGATTCTATACTTCTACATAAACCATGTACAGGTGTCCATTTTATAAAAATCCTGTTTTATTGGAAAGGCCTGGCTATGTCCCTGTATTTTAGGCTTGGAACATAGGGCAGAGTACATCCAAGGTTTCTCTTGAACCTAATCTGAGGAAGTTTTTTTCGGGTCTGTATTTTCTTTGGTACAGACTTAAAGAATTAGAAGAAAAGTCAAAAAAGTGGGAGTCCAGGCCTGAAGACACACACCTTATAAACTGCCTGCAAGACAAATTAAGTGAGAGAGAAGAGATTATCAAGCAGCTGGTGGTAAGACTCTTTTTTATATGGACATATGTATTTTGGAATCTATTGTAAGGCTCTATTCAGTGTTTCACACATTGCTTCACCCTGGTTGTTTCTTTCTGTTCTGGAATACTTTGACAAATGTGTCTTTCCATACCAGCTTCCAACAAATACAGGTTTCCATACATGTAACTTTGTTTCCCTTCAGGAAGGAAGAAAATGTCAGCATTCACTTGCAGCCAACACTGACTCTTACAGGAATCGGTCATTTTCTTTCAACCCCAATACAGCATGCCTGACTCCCTCCATGAAGGTAAGATGAACAATGCAATTAAAATCACACATTGTGATTGTTTTATTACTATTTGAATCATATCAGGACAACAAAAATGCTATCCATGGTCTATGATGATATTCAGTAGAATTCTTTCCAGTGCCAATCTAGAGTCAGTTGTTGAGCAGAGGAGAAATTCTTCAGAAGTATATATGCAACGTAGATAACTGGTGTTTAAGCCAATATAAAACAACAGAACTCTGACATCAGTCTTCCATTGGGATAAGCATGGCAATTGCTTGCAGATTTGGGATGTGCTAATTGGGATATTGCATGCATCAAGGCAAATTATGCATCTGTTTGAGTTGCTTGTTATCTGCCCTTTGTCATTCCAGTCCCTCTGCATGATATTTCTACAAATATCCATAGAAAGAAGGGAGGTCAAGTTGGTGGAAAGCACCTTCATGTGTCTAAAATCTCAGGGTCAAATACATGTTGTTTTAATTGGATGGCAAAATGCATGGATACAGCATACCATGGAAATTCAATTTAAATGCCTATAGAAAAATACAGAAATCTTCCTATTTGGGTGTTCCTTATAAGGTATTTGGGAATGAGGTATTGTTAAGGTTTCATAGAATAAAATGTAAAAAATGTGTATGTAATGAAGTTTTCTGTTGCAATAAAAAGCAGAAGAAAAAGGTTGAGGTGCCCAGTCGTGTTGTCAGTGTTCCGAATTTAGCTTCCTACGCAAAGAGCTTTTTGAGCTGTGACTTGAGATCAAAAAGAAGTGCTCCTCAAATAACAAAATCTACAAGCTTAGACCGGAGTTCTGGTTGCCTCAGGGTGGGCTCTCCATCAACACAGTCCTCAGACAGCACTGCTGCCACAAGGTATTTGTCCATTTTGTATGATGATAAATGAATTCATATTTAGAATCTTGTAGGCAATTCAAACACATTTGACACGAAATACACAATGATGTAAGGTTCCTACTGTGCAATGAACTCTGTGTGTTTCATTTTCTGCAGACAGATCCAGAACTTTACTGCAAAAGTGGGCTATAATCCCTGCCCAGCTGACCTTTTGCTTGTAACCCCTCCTGGTAGGGGAAATAAAAAACAATACAAACCAACCAAACAAAACACACACACAGACACACACATACACACAAAAAAAGCAAAAGGAGCTGCAAGTATTTTACTAAGAATGTAATTAATTAGTAACATGGCATCTTTTAATGGTTCTGTTAAGGATGTGTGTCCTGTGTGTCTTCCTTATTTTTATTGCCTCACCTTGCACTTGGTAGATGTGGATGTCATGTTTTTATTTTAAGATGTATTTGAATGAACCTAGGCTGATCATTTAGCAAAGGTTAGGGATTTGAAAACTGATTAGCAGATACTTAACGTCTTTGGTTTTTTCCTCTTTGAGGAGCTTAAATTCTTCAAATTTTTGAGTTAGGTAAATGATGTTCAGTGTTTTATAACATAAACTCTCTCTTCAAGAAATAGTTAAAAATGTATGTAGCTACTATACAGTTAAAAAATCCCCAAACTTTAGCACTGTATTTCAGGGCAAAATCTGGCCTTCTCAGCAATCTCCTGGAGGAGATTTAGTTATCCTGTAAATTATGTGCAAGAGAATTCTTTCCTTGGGGGCAGATGGTGCTGACTGCTGACAAAAACAACCTGGGACACAGGCTTAGATCCTCTTTGTAAATTCCCACTTCTTTAAGATACAAACATGCAGTGTCATCCCAGATGACTGCCAAGGCAAATTTCTGTTTTAGAGGGAAACAACCGTGCAAGGAGACTGAGCTTGGCTGCTGCTGCCTTAATTCTTTTAAATCAGTCAATCATAAGTTGTCCTATTTGTTACCATATGTTAAAAAAATCCTGAATTATGGAAAATCAGGGATTATGTAATAGGATTGATTATGAATGCCAGGTAGTGTTCAGATAAATCTTTCCATTTCAAATAGAACTTTTACCCAACATTTTTAATGCATAAATTGTATTTGGTATTTTAAAGAGTGAATTGCAGCTGCCATTCTCTGATTTTCAAGACTTCATATCCTGATGCATCCTTTTGTTTAATTTTTTGGGAGTGTCAAGTTAAGAACTATGTTCAAATGTTTCTGTATAGCTGTTAAGCTCGGCTTCATGCTTTTCTTCATGTTACAATCAGTGCTGCTGGATTGTAAGTAGGTTGGTGATGCTAATGCTTATTTGTTTGCACAGGACACATGGCAATGAACATGAACAAATGAACAATGAACAAACCAAAGATGACCAAAAACAAGACCCTCAGCATCAAGAATGGCTTACTAAGTATTTTTCATTTTAAAGCAAACTACTGCCATACTTCTCAAAATTACTATAAAAGTCTATTCCTGTTTCCTTTTTAGGAATGATAATCCAATAGTTGTTTTAAGGGAAGAAAAAAAAAGTAATTTCTAAGTAAGGAAGTACCTGCATTCTCTTTCATCTAGTAACTATGGAGTTACAGGCATGAAGTTAAGGAAAATGCTTTTTTTAAAACAACTTCTATAAAAAATTAAGGAAAAGTTTGGATACAGTTATGTGAAAAGACTTTTTAATGAAGAGACTATATCACTCCACTATTTCATTAAATGTGGAATTTGGGCTCTAATATGTTCTGTCAATTTGGCACCAGCTGAAAAAAAATCTTCCTTCTGTACATTTATGTTTGCTTCATCAGCTGTTTATGTAAGTTCTGCATATAATAATGTAATTTTAAAAGTTTTTAATGCTTTTTGTTAAATTAATTTTAAGCTGCACAGCATGTAGTACACCTTCAAAAATATGCTAGCATGTTTATAGCAGGCTGATTCAGAAATAATTTCTGGTTTGCTTCATAAACTGTTTTGTATATTTATAGCTATTTGCTATGTAATATTCCCATTGAATTTCAATATATGTATCAGCCTGATAAATTAGGGTGATATGTAAGTATGAACATTAAAGCTTGTAAATGATCCAATTTCTGTGTTTTTCAAAAGAATTCTCTGTTAATGCTGAAGTCAGACTTGTACACTGAGTTCCAGTGATGACAACTGCACCCTGGTACCTTTTAACTCCATACTAGTTTTATGCCCACATAAAAGTCAAGTGGGGGAATGACCACATTTATCAGATCATGCTAATTCATTGCTGGCAGGAAAGAACCCATGTAGAAGTTGACTCTTGGATTATAACCCATGAAGTGTAAAAGGCAGGAAAATGTGCAACCAGCAGCCTGCTATTAAGACAGGACAGTTCTCTTCGGTTGCTTTGAATCCCCATTTCATTTCAACTAACAGGGCCCAGCTACCTAAAAAAATGTTGTACATGCAAAGAGATGTACCTCCAGCCTAACCTGTGCTCACATCCAACAGCCAGCAAGAGCTACACCAACAGATGCAATCATTTCAGACAAAACAGCCACTGCATCTCACTGGTGGTGCAAAGGTGGAAGGAAGGGCAGAACACTTCTGTAGATTTCTCTGTGCTGTTTAGGTGGCCTGGAAAGGCCCAGGGATGGCCTTGAAGAGCCGACGCTTCAAAGGACGAGGAGAGACTTCTGATCTTGTCTCGGTCTCGGTGTTTATTAATTGTTTATCTAAAAGATTTTCTATCAGCCCGACAGAGGTCTGCACAGCAAGTCAGCCATGGGCACACTCTGCAAGCCCCCGGGCGGTCACTTATCTTTATACTCGAAGTTACGTGTACAATATTTATAATTTTTCCCCAATACCTTCTACCCTTATTAACCGGTGCACTTCTAGTAATAACCAATCCCAAAGTGCCACCATCACCACAGAAGATGGAGGCCAAGAAGAAGAAGAAGAAGGACAGGACACGCCCCAATTCCTCCATCTTACTTCTTTAGACCCCCCTGTACCGAAATCCTAAACCCTGTGTTTTACACTCTAACTAACTTATCCCTTCACAATTCACCCAGTGAAACCTTCCCAGTCCTCATACAGGTGTCGTCTCCTGTGTCGGCTCAAAGTCCTGCCACCAGACACTTCTGGCAGCATTCCAGGACTCCCGAGCCCCCCAAGGGTGTTCTTGGCCACTCTGCGCCTCCATCCTGAGGTGCTGAGATCCCACACACTTCTACATGCCAAAGCTTTCATCCCAGTTATCTAGTATTTTTTCCAAGAGGAACTGGTTGGTTGGAAAAGTGATTTGGCAAAAAGGCACTTTGTATACTTGTAATCAAGAAAGAGATTAAATAGCGTACAGAAACTCTGATGGGTACCTTGGCACCTGTGAGGATGGAAATGTACAGTGCTGTTCTCATTACTTTTCATCCATGCTGCCCCAAGAACACTAGAAATTTCAATACACAATTAGCAATTCTTACGTCCAGGGTTACAACAATTAATTATTCAACTCTCCCCCCCTAAATAAGTATATGTAGAAAAGTGGTTATATGGATGAATTTAATTTGTTGCTTAGAAATACACAGGAGTGTTTTGCTATTTCTACCTCCAAAAGTTTTTTTGGCTACATTTAACTTACTAAATAGAGCACTGCAATAGAAGGTAATTCTGTATACTGGTCAGTGGGGGTGATTCTACCTCCACAATGAGTGGTCTGTATTTTGGGGTAGGTATTTTGGAACACCTCTTCAGTAGCCTGAGAGTCAGAACATCAGTAGCATAGGCCTGCATTACATATCCCTCTCTTTTGTGTGTGTTTTTCCATTTCAATTCATCCCATAAGAACCAAATTTGAATATCCCAAGACACCTTCCATGAGGTGAGCCAGTATGATGGAGAGTGACAATTCACTTCAAAAAAAAGTGATCTGACCTACATACAGACAATTTTAAAGAATGTTTCTGCAGTGGTACTCATGGATAATTACTGGATCACAAAACATTTAAATATTCCAGAAAAATCAAAAACTAATCTTTGCAAATATTTTGATCATATCAAAAAAGAGGGGAAAGCAAGGGCCACCCTCTCTAAAAGGAACAAGGATGCATTCTGGGAGATGCTGTTCAGGGTGCTTTCTGGTAGAAGTGTAACTCTGAATATTTTCCATTAAAACATAAAACCAATCCATATTTCTGTAACAAAAGAAAACAAGAAAATTTATTTGGCTTAATTGTTTTAACTATATTTGCAGTATAAATTACATTATACAAAAAGCATACAAAGAACACCATTGCTTTTAAAATACTGAGCTGTGTAAAACTGAAGATTATGTTTGCTTCATTGGAGCAGGAATGTTTGCAGATGCTTGTTCTAGGTAAGCCAATGGACCTTGAGGCATTTCTGCAGGCTTTTTGTGCTGTACACTGATGTCTTCCAGGACCTGCTGCCAGTGTCGCAGTTTACTCAGATGCTTCTGAATTAATGCTTCTTTTCTCTGCAATTCATTTCTTAATTCTGAAACATCCTATGGATGAAAAAATGGTATATTAGTAAATAGCATTCAAAAGGATAACCACCCCACATAAAGAGTATGTAACTTTTTTAGACCTTGAGTTTTCAAGCTGAACTTACAGTGGAAAAAGAGAATAATGGAAAAGTGTCTAATGATACAGAGGGAAAGCACTGTGAATGCACTAGTGCCATTCACCTATGTCACATATTGCAGAGATCACCATCCCCAGCAAAATCTGACTAACTAGTTTGTCTCTTCCAATGAATTATCAGCTGTGTTCCAATACTCCACATAGCAGGTATCCAGCCTCTCCAGGTTCATGATGAGACTTATGACAACAGCCAAGTTCTACCAACTTAAGGTACAGCATCATGTTGAAAAATCCAAAATTATGAACATGGTGATGAAGGTACATAGCTTATCTGATCTAGCACAGGATAGGTAAATTAACATACCTCTTTAATTACTTGTTCTGGTTTCTGGACTGATAGCTGCAGTCTTTTTTGTAGAAAAAAGCATTCAGTTTGTCTTGCAACATCCAAAAACTTTTGGATGCACTGATCAACACCTAAACATATAATAACAGTATTGAAAGAACAGCTTCCAAAAAAATAGGATTTCGGGCGGGTATTAAAAACACTTTTCACAGTACCTTCTAGAACGAAAATCGTCAGACTATCTAAAATAATATATTTATAAACCAGTAAGTCCTTGTATAAGACACTGCTTTGCAAATGGACAAGTTATTTTAGAAGTGCAACACTTCCTCCCATGTTTTATTTTATTTCTGACAAGGAGTAATAAAGTAATTCATGGAACCTGGTTGCATGCCAGCAACATGCTCAGTGTAGGATTCTAAAACATGCATTTATTGAGGAGAATATTCTGCCCTCATAGACTACACACTACTATTTTGGTAATAAAAGTTGTTCCATGCCAGTACATGAATATGATCAAATAACCAGAAAGGAGTTTTGAAAAGCATTTGTGCCGAAATCATTGAAACGCCATTTGAATGAAGTTTCAGAAAATTTTCAGGGACAACGGCACTTCTAAGGCCCACTTTTTAAACTCCTGTTCACACAATATTTATTCCACCTCCACGGAGGTGGCCACCCAAACCTTAAAGCAGCGCTGCTGAGCTGCCTGGCCTTTCCCGTTCCCTGGAACTGCTTCATTCAGCTTCTCAATGCATCACATCACCTCCCTGGTGCTCGAAACGCGTTTCACTGCACGCCAACCCAACCTCAGGAGACACCTGGCACACTCCGACCCTCCCACCGCACCCGGGGCATTCCCGGCTCCGCTTCTCTCCTGCCACCGCTCCCAGCAGCGGCAAGGGGCGGCGCCCTGCTCCCGCCCGGGCTCACCGGTGCGGATCTCCTCCTGGTCCGTGCCGTTCACGTAGTCCTGGCTCACCAGCGAGGCGAAGCAGGCCTGCGGACAGGGAAGCACCGCGCTGAGCGGCTGCGGGGCCGGCGCAGGCAGGCAGCGCCCGCCCGCCCGCGGCTGCCCCTCCTCACCTCAAAGGACGCTTCCAGCTCGTCCACCAGCGTGCTGTTGGGGTTGCGCGGCCCCGCGGGCGGCGGGATGAGGCCGGGCGGGCCGGGCGGGCCCGGCGGCGGCGGCCCCGGGGCCTGGGACCCGAACATTCCGCCCAGCGCGCCCGCCATAGCGGGAGCGGCGGCCGCGCATGCGGCGGGAGCGGGGCGGGCCCGGGCGGCCCCGCCCGCTGAGGGCCGGAGCCTCGGGCGGCCGCGGCGTGTGGGGCGGTGCATCGCTCCTGGCACTGTCACTGGGCACCGTCTGGCACCATTCTCCTGGCGCATGTCAGAGATACTGTAATGTATCGAGATCCCTTCTTAGACTTCTCCAGACTAAACACAGCCAGCTCCTGCAGTCTCTTCTCATAAGAGATGTTCCACACCGTCCATCCTCACTGCCCTCTCCTGTAGCTCCACCCGTTTCTTGCACTGACCAGCGCAGAACCGGACAGGGCACTCCAGAAGTGGCCTCGGTAGGGCAGAGGAGGTGGGAGGATCTCCTCCCCAAGCCGTGGCCACACTCCTTCCACTCCAGCCCAGGATAGCACTGGCCCTGCTGGGACAAGGCAAGCACAGACAGCAAAGCCGTCCTCCCCAGAGGGACCCTCCTCCTCCTCCAGCCTTTGCCCTGCTTCTGTCTCACAGGTGCGAGCCTGGCTAAGCACTGTTTCAGCATCACTTGGTCCACAACAGCATTTAACAAAAACCCCAAAAACCCACCCTAAACCAAAATAAATCCCCACCTCATGGGCTTGGATCCCCCAAATTGTCAAGAAAACATCACCTCACGTTTTATGTGTCAGGTCTGTTTGATGTTTGAACTGAGTCTGGGAATAACATCCCTGCTTGGAGGGTGGCCAGCTCACACCAGGAAAGCGGGGAACTAGCAGGATGACAAAAACCATGTGAGATAAGGGCAGGTTCCCGTAAAAACACACAAGCACTAACTTACACCCAGTAGTTTTCTGAAAAAAAGTTACAATATACAGTTTTTGACATGTTTATAACTTACTACATAATTCTATGCTGAAGCCATGCTAATGCTAATCACACAGCATCATTTCTGCCTCAGTACATACCAAAAGCAGTTTAGTTTTTCTAAGGAAAAAATGCCAGAATGGTGTTTCTATGAAAATCTTTGCAGAGTTCCCATTGACACCGCCTACAGTTCACTCAAAACTGAGGTACATCTATCATTGATTGTTTATTCTCTCTCAATCAAAACTCACATCCAAATAAAGTATTTATTGTTTACGATAGTTATGCATACTTTGCATATAAAATAGGTGTCTCAATAGTTCTCATTGTGATGTTTTGGTATTAAATATTTCAGTAGTTCAAACAGAATAATTTTTATTTTGCTGCATAATATGGTATGGGATGAAAAATCTCAAAGTTGAGATATTCTTACCCAAGTAATAATTTATAAAGTTAATTGCCAAAGTGAAAATATGCTTGGGGCATTCATTTATCAATGATACCTTTTCAGATTTTGTTTCTTAAGGCAGAGTGGATGATTTTAGAACAAGTATTTTTATTTGGCACTGTGAGTGTCTTGACTTAATCGAGCTGCAAACTCAACGAGCGTTCTGGTGGGCCGCCCCGCCATGCCCTTGCGCAGGTACGGCACCTCATCCTTGTTGGACATGACCCCAGCTATATCCAAATGAGCCCAGTGGGAGGCAGTCACAAACTCCTTCAGGAATGCAGCAGCTGTGCATGCTCCTCCAGCCCTGTAGGAAACAGAAAGATGTATTGCTCCCAAAGCAATTCCAACAGCACACATATTAAACAAATGGGTTGAAAGAAAGGGGCACATAGAAGGTGTTGGTTCATCTTACCTGCTGTACTTTCCAATGTTGCTCACATCTGCAAGAGGACAGTCTGTGACTTGTTTTGTGTAATGCTCAAAAAGAGGCATCCTCCAAACTCTGTCCCCTGTCAAAATGCTGGCCTGAAAAAAAAAACAAAAACAATGTTTTGGGAATTTCTTTTTCTAACTGTACTTGCAAGTCCTGTTTTCATGCATGCTTCTTTTTGTTTAGGTTTTACCAGTCTAAAAATCTGCAGCCCAAGATATTAGGTTTTTGGAAATACATTGTTTGCAAAACAAAACAGGCAGTCCTGCTTTTTAGGCACTGTGGTGTCAGCCAAAAGGCAACATCAAAAGACCACAATTTTTATCTGTTTTCCTTTTCCCTGACAACAGAAATCCTTCCCCTCAGAGGCTTCCTTGATCCATCGCACCTCAGCCACTCACAAGGCCTCTCTGAATTTCTGTACCTCTGTTGTTAATTATCTTTTTAACATAGACTAATTAATGCCACTAGTCCAGAGTTTATCCAAATGTAGTGAGTTATCAGAACATGCAGATCCATGAGATGTTTGGTGTATGATATTACATCTCACTGAAGAGCTAGTAATTAATAGTCAACATTATTTTCAACTAAATATAGTACTGACATCATTCCTCTAAAATTTCAAAACATAGTAACATCATTCAGATTTGCATAAAGACTTTCAGTAGTGTACTAACTTTTCAATAAGACATATCACTGATTTATTACTATTATGATTTAACAATAATGCAGGTGATCTACCTCATAGAGGTGAGTCCAAAGCCAAGATGAGTTTGTGAACACTCCAGTCGCAGCAGATCCCAAGGCAACATCCATGGCACCTAAAGGAACACACCTTCAAGTTTATATGAAATAAGGCAAAGGTAGAACTGAGCTATTCCTTGCATCCTGACTCCTCACAGAACTTTCCATTTTTAATTCCCAGTATCAGTAACAGGAATTTATCAGACTGCAAAACTTGAAGACTTTAGTATACTGACATTTTTGAAATTCTGAACATTTTTATTTAATTTATATATTCCAAAAAACGCAAGAAATCATAAAAATTATAATATTCTGTTTTCCATGAAACTAAATTTTCTGATTTCAGATTGATGTTTCTTAAAAATAGTTCTAAGATCATGTGTTAAACAATAACATTATCCTCTAAAAAAACCCTAGATATTATTATTTTCATATAGAAAATACAAGTGAATGGGCTTTTTCCAGTTTATAGACCTCTACAATTTTTGAGCTGATACTTTCTCTTTTGTGAATTTCACTTACATAGATTTTTGCACATCATGTGTAAATTTATTTGATTAAATATTTAATTTATTAAGATAATCATTATCAAAATATTAAACCATAGGATTAGATATTTATCTATTTCATGCCTCAGAACTGCTTCTCTAATAGCAACACTTAATCCTTAGTGAGATGAAAATAAAAAAAAAAGTAGTTTAGCAAAATATGTCAAAGAAATTTCTATGGGAGTCCTCCTTCTTCCTGCTTGGTGCCCAAGGATCCCAGATAGGAATACTTTTATACAAGCCAACAATCTTAAAACCAGTTGCCCTTCTGTCTATTGAAATTTTCCACAGCATTTGAACTGGTAAAACTGATGGAACATAATTTAAGGCATTAGCAGAGAATCTATATAAGCATAATTATTTTGCTTAACATATTAATTAAGCAACAGAGTAGAGTTCTGTCTGAATTACTCTTCCATGTTTGCTTTTATTTCAGCTACAGTCACCTCACCCGTGACAGCCTGTTAGTGAGTTCATGCATACAAAATTGCTGGTTTTAAATTTAAATTTACAACTTCATTATTATACAACTGTAGAGATGAAGCAATTAAAACACACTTCATAATGCCTAAAAGTATGCAAATTACACAAAAAATACTTCAGTCAAACAAATTCCTGGGGAATGATGACATCACGGAGGCCTGAGCCAGCTCCCAGGGTGGGAGAACTGGCACTGGCAGGGTCAGAGCTCAGGCACCCTGCAAGGCCTTCAGGAACCTGCCTGGGCTCTGTGCCAGAGGGACTGGGCAGGACTGCTCCATGAACATGGCACCACCTCTGCATCACACAGGCCTGGGAGCTGAGAGGGTTCAGCTCAGAGATGGAAGAAGCACAGGGAAACACTGTGCACCAACACTGACATCTGTGTAGGTTTTCCTGCTCCGGGCTCCAGCTGGGCCGAGCCAACCCAACTTCATCTCCACTGCTGAGCATGTACCCTGCATGTCCCCTCCCCACTCCAGAGTCACACAGGCTGCTATCCTGAAACATGTAAAATCATCTCATTGCCTTTGAATTAAAGGGGGGTGTATATACACAGCACAAGTAATCCACAGCCCAACTAATGAGTAAGGCAAAACTGACCTCAAAGTGAGCGGGGAAGGAACACTGCTTACCTGTTAATGTTGCAGCATTCACAATAGCCCTTGCATTAAAATTGTGGGCATAACAGAGAGCATCAGCTAACAGCAGTCTTCCTTCTGCATCTGTGTTATCTACCTTCAAAGGCAAAATCAGTAAAAAACAGATAATACACCTCTTTCACTGATGTATTTCTCACATATTATCTTAAATAGCTGCTGGATAGAGACCCTAGAAACTTCAGGTAATGAAAATTTACTCAAACTACATTGAAAAGAAGAAAGAAAAAATACAGCATTGATACACAGTTATGTGTATAAGGTAAAAGTGTATCTGTAGCTGATGTAAGTCATCCTTCAGCACTAAACCTCCTTGCATGCTGGGTCTCTGTACTGATGGCTCCTCAGAAGAGCCTGGAGACTGGAGAGGTGTCTCAGGGGAGCACAGAGGCTGCAGCATGTGCCTGGAGCTACCAGCACTTACTTGCAGATTTCTTCTTGGTGGGGGAATACCCACCCAGTCTTTTTCCCTCAAAGCAGAGGGTGACTGAGCTCAGTTTGCAGAGATGAATGTCAAAAAAGAGGAAGGTTCAGCGAGTCAAAAGTGGCAGAATCACAGAAATTCAGACAAAAAGAAAGCCATCTACTTCTGCGTTAAATCAGTTATCTACAGCACAAGGACCTTCAGTACAATTTAATCTCTTAGATGAGTATGGAACCATTTGTAATAAATATGAAATATGTATCTTGGGTACTGATTTGGCAGGCTTCTTTGGACCAACAGCCCCTATGACTCAGAGTTCTGATTGTACTGAGCATTTTGGCAATGTAAAGACCGTGTTACATCAGCAGGAAACATCAGTCTTTCTCTGATGTCTTACTCCAGATAGCAAAGAATTTGCCTCAAGAGTCTGCTGGAAGCACTTATAGTTATTTATTTGGACTTAGAGCCTTTATTTATGAGCACTGTAACAACCTCTTGTGCCAAATGAGCTTTTCCAGCATGCTCAATAAATGACTTTACTGTGCAGCTTTTCCTAGCAATTTATAAGACATGTCCCATCTCTTCAATCTATATTTGAAAAACCCTACCATAGCAATTTCTAGTTAGTAACATGCTTCTTACAATTTTAAAAACAGTACATTTGCACTGCTAATCTAGAAGGGTTTTTTAAATGTACTCTGACTGCAGTCAACTTGGTTGATGAAACCAGCTCACTAAAAGTACCCAAATTTCAAGTTTCACATGCATACCTGTATTGTTTTTCCATTCTTGGCTCTAACTACATCTCCAGGCTTGTTTGCCTTACCACTGGGCATATTTTCACAGAGGGGTGCCAAACCTCAGAGAGAGAAAAAGAAAAGTGAACTACTTGTTTCCTTCTCAGAAAAGCTGTAGAAAAAACCTACTTAGATAAATGCCAAACACCTCCTTAAGAAAATAGTACAAGTCTAATTTTGAAATTAAAGTAAAAATTCAAGTTTTCCCAGTTAATGGAAGACACATGGTCCAGTTTTCAATCAGGGAAACTCCTCTGCATGATGCACCACCAGGCTCTCTCACCTACAGTACTTTACCACTAAGGTTTTCTTCTACATTTTTTTCAGACAAGTGATATCAGAGGAGCAAAAAATACTATTTTTTGTCTCCCATGTATAATTATTCACATGTAAAGGAACTTGTTTCTTTCTGAAATTAAAAACTTCTCAAATAAACACTGAGCCATTCAAGCTGTGCTCGCTGTATAATGTCTAGAGTGGTCCAAGGAGTTGTCACATAACTTCAGCCACACCAAGAACAACTAGAAATGAGCAAAACACAGGCTCAGTGTCAAAACTGCAACTATGACTGGGATCGTGGAATGAACGAGGAATTTCACTCATAGGGAAAGCCTGCACCTGGCACAAGGTGCACAAGTGGAGCCCACTTTTCATGATGTACAGACGGGCTCCACTGCCATCGCACGCTTGGTGAGGAACTCCGTGAGGATGTCCGTGGGCACCGCTGCCCTCTCCTGGCTGAAGCACAGAAGTGACTAAAGTACCAGGTTAACTCAAAGTCGAGCTTCTCAAACTAAAACCTATTGCACACCATGTTCCATGTCATTGCCAACCGGTCTTGCCACAGCGTCTGAATCAGCTCATTTAATTTTACCACTGTAGAAAAAATAAACTTCTTTTTTTCAGGAAAGAAAAAAATCATTGCACATGCATAAAGGCATCAGCAGACTGGTTTGGTTTAGTTTTCTGCTGGGATATTCACCTAAGGAAACTAGAGCTGATCCCTCCTCCTGTTCATGCACTTATGGAGGTAGCTTGGCACTCCTGACTCCTTTTCAGTCTAACTGCTTATACAGAGATGCACATTCCTTCTTGTAATGAGGGATCAGGACTTTCCAAAGACTCATTGGAAGTATCTTTATTGACAAATATTTCTTGCTTAAGATGTAAAAATCATACCTTAAAAATCTTGATTTGGTGTTCTAATATTTTATTCAAGAACAGTAATTTTTTGATATGCCAGTAAAAATGGAAGAGAGATTGAGCAAGGGAATGAGAGAAGAGGATGTGCAAGAGTCCATGATGTTTGTACATGGCTTTTACCATTGCTAACACTCGAAAAACGCTCTCTCACAAAATGTTGTAGAACTAAGGTTTTTGGGTTCTCCACACAAAAACACTTACCAATTATGTTCAAAGGCAGATTTAGAGCTGCTGCTGTCACAATGGCTGAGCAGACAGTTGCTGCCCCTCCCATGTCTGCTCTCATCGCATCCATGCCCGACGACGGCTTCAGTGAAATGCCACCGCTGGAACAAACAGCTCAAGTTCCATGTCACATACACTGGTGATGTTCTGTCCCTCAGTGTGTGTTAACACCAAATAGCAGTAAATGCTAAACCTGGGGCTCCAAGTACCTCTACAACCCTAGTAAATAAACTGGAAGCAAGGTATCTGGGTTTTCATTTCAGATAAAATATTACCTCCTCCTAATCAGGAGACGATAAAAATCCAGGTAACTGCAGTGGAGTAACTCCTTGATCTTCGTAATGGCAGTGCACATAATGAACAAAATAATACACTTGGTAAAAATCAACATATGGATGGGGAACTGACTGATAAATTCTTCAGCAGTATGTGACATGGAAAGTAGTTATAAGGAACTGCTGTGAAGAATGAACTATTTTCTATTTCTTTAAGCATCATCTAATGTCCAGTGACATACTGCAATTCTTAACATGCAAATCCTTCATCCACAGGTTTGTTCAGGACAAGAAAAGAAATAGCACCTTCTTTATTTTCTTTCCCTCTGAATTTCTTTCTTCCCCTTACAAGATGATGGCATATTAATTCCTACTTTGGTCAACTGATGTTATCTTACTGCCAGAAAAGGGAGCACAAGCTGCTATATAATGCAAGTTCAGTGGAATGGCATTGGAAGATGTGCTGAGCAAAGAAAAAGCATCTCCCTGTTGAACATGAATAGCAAGAAAGCATTTTCTCCCTCTAGTAATTAAAATACTGGCATGCGAGCATACATACCTGTCAAATGTAACTCCTTTTCCTACAAATACCAATGGGGAGTCATCTGTATTGGCACTCCCTAAATAGTGAATCTCCAGAAAGATGGGAGGTTCAGCTGAACCCTTAGCTACACTCAGGAATGCTCCCATCTCTTGTGTTGTTATCCAAGACTCTGGTCTGGAATAGAAACATGTATTAGTTTTATTATTTTTCCCAACTGGACACTTTGACCAAGGTGATTTTTTTTTTAAGATATGATTCTTGATGGTTTGTACACAAACTATTTCATTTTAGTTAGTTATTTTGGAAACTGTAGTTCAAATCCAACTACTACTACCTTTTCTGGTGAATCAGAAAAATACTTCCAAAGTTGCTCTTTGATTTTTGTTTTGCTTTAAAAAACCCAACAAAACAACAGCTTGTCTACAGTTTCTGCATCAGAAACACTGATCTTTCACTTCCTGTGAGGCTGTAGATGCTAAAGGTATATGAAGTAACAATATTGCAGCAGGTTACATTTAGCTTTCTGCTAGCAAGATTTCCCCCAGTCTTTTGCTTTCAGCAAAATAGTCTCCAACACTTGCACAACCAGTATGCCCATTTCTACCGTAGAGCAGAAAGTAGAAATTCAGGGGCAAGAAGCACCAGCTGTGCAAATTCTCTTGCAAGGGCTTTTATGGCTCCATCTCACATTTTTAAAAACTATTAAAAAAATCCCAACAGTAACAGCAATAAATAGAAGATGTTTTATCACCATATCCACACAAAAAAGCAAAGGTATGTAAAAAACCCACTTGGGAAGAAAACAAAAGGTACTTAATATTAGCCCTCTATTCACTGAGGCTTCTTCTTTTCACAGCACATGTGTTAATTAAGCAATAATTGACTGCATGGCTAATTGACAGTTAATGATTTTACTGCAACACAGTATCTTGCTTCCTCTGCAAACTAGCAGTTCATTTAACCCTCGACAACAGCCTGCAGTCTGGGCGCCCCTCACACCTTTTCCCCAAACACTTCACCCTCTTTTGTCATTTGAAGTAGCAAAGGGAAAATGAGATTTGAATAACTTCAGATTTGAATACCCTGGAAGGTATCTTATCTCACTATTATGGTCCTCTACCCTACAAAGGAATCATTTCCATGGAATTTACCTTATGTGGACCTTCACATTGCTGAAAGTTCTGAGCTTCTGTTCAATATGTTCAGCAAATTTGATTGGAGTTATATAATTAGCTGGAGCCTCCATGAGGTAGCGAGCAAGGTTCTGCCCCTCAGCGTAGGTAACACCTTTTTGCCAGGCTTGACTTTCAGCACTGAACAGCAACACACAATGATCAGGATTATAGACATTTGCAAAAGTAAGAAAAGCATTCACATATTTTCTTTCTTAAAATGCAGTGTCATTAATTTGGAGAAATTAAGACTATCAGTTATCTTGGTACAAGGACTCTAGTATAGTAACTCAGCTGTGGTTCTAGTCAGTGCCAAATACTTCAGAGAAAGCTAGGAGAATCCAAGAGTAGACAGATGGAAAATTATCTATCCAATTCATTAGGTCTTATCCTAATCCTTACTAATCAAAGGTTGCCTTAAATCCTTAAACACAAGGTTTAATACCCCTTCTGAAGTTTGTAATCACATGACTTTTAACAGCCTTGAAAGTTTTTATTTACCATATAAAGTCTCCAATTCTGTTTCTCCCTTTACTGAAATATGGTTATGTGGTAAGAATGGAACTTGGATCTCATTTCTCAGTGCATTCAAGGCACTTCACTAAGAAATGACAGAGCAAACATTCACAGAGCTGCCTGTGTAGGAAATGGGGAAGTCTCTCTGGTTACTTTGACAGACGACCAGTACAAAACCTTTCATTTTACTGAGACAATTTACTTTATAAGTTATCACAAAGCAAGGCATTGAACAGGATTTTGCCTCTAAAAAGAGCAGGACAGTGATAGAGGAATGCAGGAGGAATATACAAATATTGCCTGGATATGGAAGGATCTGCTTCCAGATTCCCCAGTTCTTTGTGCTCAGCAATAGAGTTTAAGGAAGAGGGGCACTCCTCATGACAGGAAGAGAGACTCAGGACTTAGCTCAAGGATGATGGACATACACAACTCCTTGGCAGCAGGCAGAACATATCTGAGGGTTCTGAGGGAGCTGGCTGGCATCACTGCAAACCTAGGCTCTTTCAGTTTGAAAGGTAAAACTGAATGTGGTCCCTGATGACCCTGAGGTCCCTGAAAAGGACAAATATGCATCTTTAAAAATGCCAAGGAGAATATGGGGAACTACAAGCCAGTTATCCTAGACTAATTCCTTGGAAGTTTGTAGAGAAAGTAATTTTGAAAGCCAGTTCTAGGTATATGAAGGACAAGATGGACACTGGGAACCATAATTTTAGATTTGCAGCAAATTCCTGACCAACTTAAATGAATTCTGTGATGACAGAGTTTGTCACAGAGGACCACAATGGATGTAATTGATCTTAAAGGTCTTTTCCAGCCTTAACAACTCTGTGATTTTTCTTGACTTTAGCTAGGTTTTCAGACAGAGTCCTTGCAGACAAATTGAGAAAACATGAATTGAAGCAGGAGTGTGTCTGAACACGGACACATCTCAGAGCTGGACAGTAAGACAGTAACAGACAACAATCTTAAGATTCAACACGGAAAACTGCAATAGGACACAAAGAAAAAAATTGACTGTGAGTGTAGTTAAGCACTAGAACAGATGTTCCAGTGAGGTTGTGGAATTTTCAACTCAGGAGATATTTAAATGTTGACTAAACAAAGGCCAGGCTTTAATGTTGTAAGTAATGTCCACGTTATCCCTAATCCAAGCTGGAGTTGGACTGAATGACCTCCAGAAGTCTTTTCCAACCTAAATTACTATATAAAAAAAGTTACTTCCATAACCGGTCATAGGACCATCTATGTTTTCAGGAAATGTTTATTTAATACAAATTTTATCAGTTTCTAAACTATCTGCAGTGCTACAAAATAGGAAGAGTGTTTATTTTACATATAACTTATCAAAACATGCTTAATCAAGAGGCTTCCACTTTATTTCACTAACTTTTTTGTAAGGAAGAACTTGTTCCTGCTTAAAGTACATACAGGGAATTCCTCTCCCCTGCAGGACAGAATATCCTATACCAAATATCCAAAGTCCACTACAAAAATTGTTCTGAGACCAAAAGCCCTGGTTCTACTTTCTGCTCTCAGTAAGTGATGTCTGTTTAGAGAGCAGAAGAACCCAGGCTTCTCTTCTTGCATTAAACTCTGTGAATGAAAATATAACAAATGAACTATGTAAAATATATCCATAGCACATTGGTCTGGTGTCAGTTAGCATTTCCTGATTCTCCAAAGAATTTATCCATTTATGGAATTTGAAATACCTCTTCTCCACAATTCTGGTACACAATACCAACAGAAGTCCTAGTATATCACAACTTTTCTTTGGGTAGCTTTTACTTTTTACTTTTATCCTGGTTCTTTTCTATGAAGCAGCATTTATTTATCCTTAACCTCTGAATATGGCACCAAAACACATGGAACAAACACGATGAATATACCTGAGATGTAAGATACTTCAGGAAATTCAAATGAGCGGGAGTTAAGAAGAGTACTGTTGCTACCCCTATTCTTTCAGTTTTGTTTTTCTCATGCACAAGCATGCCATGCATACAGTTTTATAAACAAGCAAACAAACAGAAGAATAAATAGGCAAGCTCTCCTTTGCCATCACCTTCCATGAAGCTGAGGAGTAACTACAGGTTTCTTTTTTTGCTTCAGCTCGTTATATTCATGCAATCCAAGGACAGCACCTTCTGCAGCTGCTTGTGCATCTCCACAGGGGTCAACTTCCACACAAGGGATCTCCAGGTCCTGGATCTGCCTGCAGCCAACTAAAAAATACAGCACAGAACTGAAGGCCAAATAAAAAATACAGAACAGCAAAACAGCTGTCTGAGGTGATCAATGGGACATTGCAAGGAAAAAATAATTTTAACTAGAGATAACTGAGTTTATAAGTAAGTCAGTCAAAGAGACCATGTAGCAGAAGAATGAAAAATGCTAATGACCATATACTGGCAAATTTTTACTAAAAATATCAGTTGATGAATTATAATTATTAAAATGTTTCACAAGAATAAAAAAAAGCAAAGATCACAGTTGTTCTGACTCCTTAAAGCTCATTCCATAGCAAAGTCAGGCTCTATCATTCTGGAGTGCTATGAATTATAGCTATCTACAGGTATCAGAAATTTGCCATAATTTAGATTTTTGCTAAGAATATGACTATTCTTTTCTTCCAGAGGAGTTTATATACCCTTTCATAAACAATGTATTCCATAAATTCTATTTTGTTCCCAAATAATTTAACAATGTTTTATGTCAGCTACAAAGTGAACATTAATTAAAAATGTTAATGGCAGCTACAGGCTAGCACTTTGGACAAACAGCTGTCATCCAATCAGACTATAAAGTCTTCAGTGAGAACTCCTAATTCTTATTTTACACACTTAGATGCAGCAATCATCCTTGATTAAGATAAGCCCTCTCTGTCTTCAACAGATAACATACTGAATCATAGTACTGATGTTGTGAAAGATATTAATTTATAACACAAATATCTTAGTTATTATATAAGTGTGCATACTTAAATATAGATATTTATATAAAATAGATATAATATATGTACGTACTTAAGTACAGAGTGACCATAAAGTCAATTGGTGATGATCCTGGGCTCCAAAATACTAATTAGACAAGAGCCTTTTCAATATCACACTGTTTAGGAAAGTTATTTGATATAAATCACTGCTGTTACCTGTCTTCAGATTTGATTTACATTCCTGATAACTCCTTGCTCACTAAGGAAGAATTTCCATCAGTATCAGTGACAAGTAAATGCATTTACCAAACCATACAGTAAGTTGTGCGTTTCAAAACAAAGGCATACCTAGACTTGGTCTTCAAAAGTGGAACATGCTGCAGAACTGCAATTGCTTTACAGACAAAATGCTTAAAAATTTTTAAAGATATTTAACCTGCAACAGCCGTACGGATGTTTTCTTTGCCTTCATTCCAGTTTTCTTGTTCGTTTATTCCAGCATTCTTCTTACCCAAGCCAACTACCACCACACTTGGAAAGTCCTAGATGAAGCCAACACAAAAATGGATTAATTTTCCTCATTGTTACAGCCACAGCAGAGTTGTTAAAAAGACTTTACTTTCCAAATCAAATCAAGCAAAGCATTAAAATAGATGCAGTACTTTTTCTATATCAGGCACTTTCCATTAAGAGTGCCTGCATGGTGCCGCTGTGCTGTGCTCCCAAAAATTTGCCACAGGCATGCAAGTCTATTATTCTGTTGTCCAGTCCAGAATCATGTGCATTGCACATGGCAGGCAGGGCTTTATGCTCAACACCTGGTAAATCTGGGCACCCAAGGGCAAGCCTAAGAGTCCTTGGAAAGCACATCCAGCCTCCAAGCTGTAAGAAAGACAGAACTTATCTGGAGAATTGTAACCCTTTCTGGCACAGTGCTATATTCAAGAAAATAAAATCACTTCAAAAGCTCAGTGTGGTAGCTCATCTCGGGAGTTCTGCTGGCAGGATTTGCCAGGTAGCAAACCTAAGCTGCACAAGGGTAGACCTCTCCAGAGCTCAGGAAAACAATGTAGCACAGCAGACTACATGCTTGCCTTGTAAGCTGCAAGGGAAAGGAAAGAAGGAATGAGTACTAAAGGAGCCTTTTAATAGTGAAGTCAAATTTGTATAAAGCTCCAAGCTATATACATGAACATATATAATGTTCCTATAACTCTTAAGAAAAAATTAAGTTAATGTTAGGCTTTCCCATTTCTGTCAGCCTCTAACAATCAGCTGTCAAACTGCTACACTGTAGTAAAGCCCTTTAGTCTGCAAAATGCTGAAGCTTGTGTTAGCTTTCTGGAAAATCAGTGATATCAGTTAACATTCTCCTGTCTTCTATTGCAGAGATTTGCTACTCACTTCAGAGCCCATCCTGTCTGTATGCAGAACTGGGACCTTCAGTGCACTCAACTTCCATGAAATTTCTGAGAGCCTTTTACCAAGTCCAGTTCACCTGCGTGGGGTGTCCTCACAGGAATTTATACATGGTAGGCAATTCTCACTACAAATGGATTTATTTCAGATTATTGAAATAGCTTTAATGTAAGATTCAGTTACTTAGAGAGGAACACCTAATGTCACATCACATGCCTTACTAGGACTCCAAAAAGGCACAGATCATGCCATATTGGTCAGCTTCACATATGTGCATTAGTTCTATCCCAGCTTCTCAAGTGGAACTAAAAGCCTGACTTTGAGCAGATGAATCCTCATCTCATAGCCTTATGTTCTATCATGCCTGTGCAGGAAAAAGTCCTGCTTGAAGAACAGTCCCATAACTTGTTTTCAGAGGTTTCAAGCACCTGACTTAAAACCTCTGACAAAAGCCTATGAAGGGACTACCTTGTCTGAGAACTGTCAGGTCTGGAAGGTCTTTGCACCTATCAGTAACTCCTCACAGACTCACCCCTCCTGGACACAGGAGGCATGGAAGTCAGATCCAAACTGCCATGCTTTAGCTCATTCAGGAAGCAGCTATTCAGAGCACAGCACCTTTGGGGCAGACTTGTTCACATCCTCTCCATTTGCAGCACCATGGAGGGAGTGCAGGAATGTGCAAAAGGCTGTGCAAACATGGGCAGTGCAGAACAGGAGTTGAAACAGTCAAGAAGAGGGAAGAAGAGCCAGCCACTTATACAAGCACAGCAGTGAACTCAGCATAAAATTAGATGTAAGGACAAACTTCACACATCAATCAACTAGCATACAAAACCACAAAGTTCATACCTGATGCAAACCATGAAATATACGTGTTTTGCCTTTCTTCAAAGGTGGCCCACATCTAGGAAAAAACAGATTATTTTTGAAGAAGGCCTTACTTGTGATCAACCTTACAGTACTGCATTTACTCCACAACCACACAGTGTGCCACACATGTACTCGGATGCTTGGCTCTGTGCTCATTCAAGGCAGGGGATGGCTCCCATGAAATTTTTGCATGTTTGCTCAGTGATTGGTTTTATCATGGGAGCTCCCCTCCAATTGTTTGTGGAAGCAAACACCAGCCTGATGGTGATATGGACACACACAGTAATAATGAAAAAAATATCATTCCTACTGGTATTTGTAGGTACTTGAGTCCTTTTCAGGAGCTTATCACACACTTACAGGGAGAGAAGTGCTCTCAGCTTTCCAGACACAAGCCTATCAAAAGCATCTCCCGCACTAGTGAACTGGGCAGCACCATCGCCCTTTTCACTAGAGTAGACTCCCAGAACAAGACCCTAGAAAAGAACACGCGTTAATGTAAACAACACGAAATTTAGAGGCCCATCAGAGTCAGCGAGCACAGCTTTCAAACTATTGCTAATTCTCTATGTATTTATCTCAGTTTTTGAATTTATCTAACATGATGCATAGAATAACACTTCTGTAAACCAAGATCAACTACAACTACTTTAAAGTGTGAAAAAGAAGTCAGATACAGCATAAGTGAACTTACAATAATTTTGCCGATCACAAAAAGGCAAAAACTCTTTCAATCAGTAATTTTAAGTACAAAAGAGCTTCTCCCCGCCAGCGCAGACGCCCAGTCTGGCACCCCCAAGAGCAGCGGGGGGAGCCGCACCGCTCCTGCCTCAGCTCCGGGGGGCACACGGGGGGCTCAGCCGAGAGCCCAGCGGAGGAAGGGACACACAACCCCGGCTCCCCGCTCACCTTCCCGGCCGTGTCACGGCTGTAGCCCCGCGGCGAGGGGCCCTGCGCCGAGCAGCTGCAGGCCCGCGGCACGTCCCGGGCTAGGCGGCGCGCAGCCCCGCTCCGCACGCAGGGCAGCAGCATGGCACCGAGCGCGGCACCGAGCGCGGCAGCGGCAGGCAAGGCAGCACGGTGGGGAGGGCAGGGGAGGGGAAAGGAGCAGCGGGGCCGGGCCCGGCGCGCACAGCGCCTCATCAGCCGGCGCCGCGAGGGGCGGTGCGCGGCGGCCGCGGGGGAGGGCCGGGCCGGAGAGCGGGGCCGGAGAGCGGGGCCGGAGAGCGGGGCCGGAGAGCGGGGCCGGAGAGCGGGGCCGGAGAGCGGGGCCGGAGAGCGGGGCCGGAGAGCGGGGCCGGAGAGCGGGCCCCGGGGCGCTCCCGAGCGGGGATGGAGAGATGGGGATGGAGAGCGGGGATGGAGAGCGGGCCCCGGAGCGCTCCCGAGCGGGGATGGAGAGATGGGAATGGAGAGCGGGGATGGAGAGCGGGCCCCGGAGCGCTCCCGAGCGGGGATGGAGAGCGGGGATGGAGAGCGGGGCCCCGGGGCGCTCCCGAGCGGGGATGGAGAGATGGGAATGGAGAGCGGGGATGGAGAGCGGGCCCCGGGGCGCTCCCGAGCGGGGATGGAGAGATGGGAATGGAGAGCGGGGATGGAGAGCGGGCCCCGGAGCGCTCCCGAGCGGGGATGGAGAGCGGGGATGGAGAGCGGGGCCCCGGGGCGCTCCCGAGCGGGGATGGAGAGATGGGAATGGAGAGCGGGGATGGAGAGCGGGCCCCGGGGCGCTCCCGAGCGGGGATGGAGAGCGGGGATAGAGAGCGGGGCCCCGGGGCGCTCCCGAGCGGGGATGGAGAGATGGGAATGGAGAGCGGGGATGGAGAGCGGGGCCCCGGAGCGCTCCCGAGCGGGGATGGAGAGCGGGCCCCGGGGCGCTCCCGAGCGGGGATGGAGAGATGGGAATGGAGAGCGGGAATGGAGAGCGGGCCCCGGGGCGCTCCCGAGCGGGGATGGAGAGATGGGAATGGAGAGATGGGGATGGAGAGCGGGGCCCCGGGGCGCTCCCGAACGGGGATGGAGAGATGGGAATGGAGAGCGGGGATGGAGAGCGGGGCCCCGGGGCGCTCCCGAGCGGGGATGGAGAGATGGGAATGGAGAGCGGGAATGGAGAGCGGGGCCCCGGGGCGCTCCCGAGCGGGGATGGAGAGATGGGAATGGAGAGCGGGCCCCGGAGCGCTTCCGAGCGGGGATGGAGAGATGGGGATGGAGAGCGGGCCCCGGAGCGCTCCCGAGCGGGCATCCCGCGGGACGGGGGCTAGGGTTTCCTCACGGTCCGGCACTGTGAAAAATGCATGTATTTTATGATTGGCTTTTCGCAAATATTAAAATGAATATTATATGTGTTGTGTTAGAAAGTAATGCTGTGTTAATTATCTTAAGTAGTGTGTTAAATACAGTTTTAGGTTACAAAACATGTTAAAATAGAAACTATGCTATGTAGGATACTTTTTTAAAAGACTCACAGCGAGATAGCAGCCACAGGACACCTACATCTTTCAGAGCAAAAAAATTTATTGCCCTCTTATCAGAAGAAACGAACTTCTTCCCACATCAAAGGCGCTGTTAGGATTCAGAGGAAGAAGTTGACGATGACCAGACAGAATCCTGTGTTTGAATGGAATTTTTGCATCATGTATGAAGTGTATGAATATGCAACAGGCTATTGCTTTTAAGGGTTAATCCTTTGTTAATGGGGGTCCTTTTTCGGGCCCGTGCTGCCCAGAAAAAGGTACCCGGACGTCCGTAACTCTTTATCTCTATTGTCTCATATTGTCCTAATTCAAATTGTCCAAATTATTATTACTCTAATTGCATTACTGTTTTTATAACCATTTTATTACTATTAAACTTTTAAAATTTTAAAAACAAGTGATTGGCGTTTTTCACAGGCATCATTCGTGCGAGGGGGTGGCTCAGCTTCACAGTGGATTTTTGCCCTCTCGTGGCATGTTCTAGATAGGTGGTCGTACTTCTCTCGGGGGTTTATCACAGATTTAGGCAGCCCTAGTCCGTGTACTTAATTTGCATATTGAAGATTAAAATGTGAATTATTTAGGAAAAATAAAACTTTATTGCAAACGCATGTTACTGTAACAATTTCAGGCTGAAATTACGGAAAGAAATAAAAATATGGCAAATGAAAAACACAAAACAATGACAATGACTGTGGTTACATTCTGTCAGGAAAGTTCAGAGCAGAATACAGGGTCATCGCTGTAATATCAGAAGTAGATTTGTGGTGAGCAAAAGTACTGCACGGAAAAGAACTGGTTAGAGTTTGCTGACAATTGTATTGTCAGTCTGAAGAGCACTGAACATGCACTGGATTTTAATTTCAGGTGATTGAGACATTTTTTGTTTCTTTCCCTGCCCTGAAGTGTAAAGCATAGATTTTAAGTATTTCATTTAAATATGTAAGAATAAGACACCTTATGAATATATATATAACAATGTTTGCTTTTCCATACATCCTTAAGTGGAGTTAGACTGTTAGATAAGCAGAACATGATGTAGAAGGAGCTGGGCCTGTTCCCACCTCACAGCTTTTCCCATGAAGTGGTAGAGAGACAAATAACATGTTTTATTAAGGACAGCAGCACTCAGAAACAATGACTGAGGACCCAATTTGATTTATCTTGTAAAAATACATATTTCTAACATTAAACCACAATATTATTTAAAGAGTCAAAGTGGCAATTAATTTTCAGCTTCATTTATTTTGGCAAGGCTCTTGAATTAACAGTTTTTTAGTTCTTTGAACTCCATAGCTCCATAGCTTCTCCACATTCATGTAGTTTCTAGATATTATTCTGTACATACAAATTAAGTGGGTATTTCTCAGATATATGAAGTTGTCTTGAATTTTATGGAAAGACAGGATTGGGCCCAAAATATCTTCAAAGTTCTGGGTAGATATTACTCATAAATATTCTCATCTGGGATTTCAAATCTTCCAAGGTAAGAAATGCCCCCAGAGAATGCTCATTTTTACATGTTGAGCATGCATATGATCAGATACACTATGTGAAGCATAATAAAAATGTGTAAATAAAGTAGACCACATATATCAAGTTGCACATTTTTGAAATTAGTCTATGAGCTTCAAGGGAAAGCTGAAAAGGTCTAAGTGATAAACTTACTTATTGTTAACTCCAAGGTGGGCTTTATAATTGCACATTTCAAATATGTATACCTGCATTTAACCTTTTTTTCTCCAGACAAAATATCCCAGGGCAAATATTCCATGCATTGACCTATCAGTGTATCTTAGCAGTGCCTATACTCAGACAACCTGTGCAGCTGAAAGTTTAATTTAGCCTCACATCTGTTTCATTAAGTTTAGTTCATGCATGAGGATACTTCTGTTCACTCTGAACTGAAAATTCTATTTTCTCACAGGTCACAGCACAGTCATTGGTGAGAATGTTATTTGGTCATTCAACTTGTGCAACTACAGTATCCCACAAGGATGGTTCATAGGTCTGCTGTGAGAGAAATCTTCTTTTGGACCTTTACTGCAGAGTATGTTCCATTCTTGAATTGATTCAAACCAAGAAATTACAACACTAATCAGCCCAGTCATCCCCTTTAACTTCATGTATACAGTGCATTCTACAGGTTCTTTCAGAGCTACTGTGACTTCCCTAGTAATCCACTCCAACAAATCTTTAATCTTGTCCTTACCTAAATGGTCCCATGATTCTTATTCAGTAATATTTTTGGAGGGGTTCAAAATTTGTGGGCCATCAAGCAGTTCATTATCAGTATGAAAATGTGTTGCAACACATGCATATCAATGCTACTGAAAAGCATTTTCACAGCAATCACTCAATATGGAAGATTTAAGAATCTGCTTCCTTCTCACCTCCAGAAGAGAATTATATTTAGTAAAAGCTAAGTTACATGCCACAATATAATTCTTTAGAATTTAGACAGTAACTGTCTAAATTATACATGTTCATAGAACAATTACAAATGACAAGTATTACATTTTCTACTTGTGTAATTATGCTGCACTTCAAGTTTTTCTATCTCAAAGCCATTCAGAATTTTCTGGAAGGAGAAGGTGGTGGTACCACAGAGGCCCCTCTGGACAGTTTTCAGGGCCATAGTGTTGTCACCATCTAAGACACCTTTGTAGCCTGGGTTTGTTTGCTGCCTATCCATGTGCAAGCTATTGCACCATCTTCCTGGAGTTGTGGCCCAGGGCACAGTCTGAGTCAAAGCACCAGTAAATTTAGAAGAACAATGAAGCAAGAGGGTGGTATGAAATAGGAACTTTTTCTGCTTTATTAAGTCTCCTTTATACTAAAATTGTAACAGTTCTACAACTCATCATCATAATTTTCCATCTATCTTTTAAATTTTTTAGAATAATTGTAGTGCTCCTGCAAAACAAAAGTGGCTCATGGTGTCTTGAAGAAGATAGGTGAGTAGGGCCTATTGCAGAGACACCCTCACAAATTTCTGCTTCACTCATAATCCTACTAACCTTGTAGAGCCAAACCCAGAGATGGTAGAGGCCACTGTCTCCATTCTTAATGGTATATTCCATATCCTTTTCTCAAAAATACTCACTCAGGACGCATGAACTGGTCGAAACTTTGTCAAAATTATGGCCCTTCCTAAGAAAGTAACTTTTCCATCCATTTAGCCAGTTCTATTCATTTCAATACTGTTTCATCATACATCACTTTTACTTGATTTCAGATAGACTTAACAGTTATAAAGAAAATTAATCTGTCAGATTAATATTTTCCAGGTTATCTAAAAGCATTATTACCCTTAATCTGTTTACTTCCAGAAGCTGCAATAAAATGTTCATCTAGCAGCTAATAATTTTTGCTTCACAGACTAATAGAATCCCATATACTTTACATTTCTCACTTCTTTGCCTTGTGGTATTGGACAATTTCTGTTTTAAAAACATTTCACACACACACACTTAGCCTTTGCTACCCCTTAACTTTAGCCTCACAGTTGATGAAGTTCTCTTTTTCCATGCTGTATAACATCATGAAAGATATATGTCCTTCTTAATATGCTCTAGATAATTCTGTGAAAGTAAATGCCAAATATACATTCTTTCTCTTTTGAAATAACCTTATAGTTTCAAAGATATGTGATAAACATGTTGTCTTTCTAAATAAAGAAGACATTTGGTTTGATGAATATTTTACCTTAGCTTTCTAAAATACCCCAAAGAGCAAAGTTTCTTAAAATGGAAACAGTATATACTCACTGCAGATATCAGTTTGTTTTGAGAATAATGATATTTATAGCATTTGGTTTTTAAATTTTTTTTCACAGACATGTTAGTTGCTGGTATTGTAGACTGACATGTTTACAAAGGTTTGTACACAAATCATCTATCCAAAACAAAGGATGAAGAGCCAAGAAGCTGTTCCTGTCACAACAGTTCACGTGAGCAAAATAGTTTTGTGTAGATTTGTTAGTACATGATATCCTCTGCTGTAACATTGACTTCTTCTGTTTTAGTCTTAATTTTAGGGAAATGAATCTCACTAATGGCTATTAGCAGTAAATTCACTGCATGTGCTGTGGCACTTGCCACACAAATCCAAAAACAGTCTTCAAAGCGTTCTTCTAAGATAACGAACCGAAAGACATTTTCCCGAAAATTGGCAATTCTTTCTGTGAGGTGATGAAGTTTCACAGCAGCCATGAAGCTGGTGACTCCAAGTACCACAAATCCACCTGCAACGAAATTAAATGAGTACTTACCATTATCAAATCAAAACAAGACAGATATTTTGGTCATGCTTCAAAAGACTTACTGAATACACCACTGAGCACTATGCAGAGTGGGGACAGACAAAGGCATGGCTTAAACACCTTCAAAATGCTTAGGCTGTATTGTGTGGGCAAACATACTTTTATCCATGACATAAAAACTCAAGGCTGGCATTCACAGCTCCTGTTAAATGTTAACTAGACACAGTAAGCCAAGATACCACCTGGAAGTTCTGTTTTGATAGGTGTGAATTCACCACCAACTTCATTGTATTCACAATATTTAAATCAAGGAGGTATTCAGTAAGGCAAAAGAAGGAACTTGTACCATTTTCTATGAATGTGACTAGAGAAAAACACTGGAAAATTACTTTACCTGCAAGGAAGTTCCAAAGGCATGCTCCTGCTGGACCGTTAATAGCCCGGTAAGGAACTTTTATTGCGTTAAGAATGCAGAATCCAAAACTGACCAGAGAAAAGAAAATGGCCACACAGAGGAACATTATGATCATCACATGCAGGCCTGTATTCAACTTTTTCACCATGTGTGGGAAAACTGTCAAGAAAAAATAAATTGTCTATTCAGTGTATTGGATTTCTTGATGATGGCAAACATCGCACTGTGCTGGTACTTCAAATTCAACTTATATTTAAGGATTGTTTTTTTATGGAGATGTGGAATTCAGCTAGCTGCACACATCTCAGTTCCTGATGCTTTATTTTTCAGTGCATCAAGCCAGGGATTTTCTGCTACAGGAATAATCCTTTAAACAGGATCTGTGAATTCAGGTTGAAGTCCTGTTTATTTATCTAGCATGTTAATGTCTTTATCTCTGGTGCTGTATTGTCTGCTGCAAAAGAGACCTTCCTGTCTCTTTTTCACCTCTGTTAAACTCCTGGCTTGGAGCTTCTCATTCCTGTCTCATGCTTTTTATCTCATCCTTTTGAAGTCTGATAGTCCCAGTTTCCTTGTTCCCTTGCTGCCTAAAATAGTATCACCTTTTTCTCTGTTTATTTTCTCATGTTCTTCTTCTTCTTTTTCTAATCCTCTCTTTACTGTTGGCTCCAGTGAGATCTGCCCTGATTTCATACATCCTAATCCCACAGGTTTGCCCTTTAAGATTCCCTTCTTGGTTTCTCATCTAGTGTTTATGGTCCCTTCATGCTTTTCTGGGCATCTGGCAGTGTTTTAGCCACAGATGTAGGAAGCTTGTAAAGTGTTGCAAGGTGGGCTTTAGCTGAAGCACTCGCATGGTTTGCTATAGACACAAGCTCTCCCTCAGCAGCCCGACACTCACTTGTCTCTTGAGAGCAGCAATTTTCTTGGTTCTATCTTCACAGACACAGTTCCTTTGTTGGAGGGCCAGATTGGCAGGAGCAGCAGGAAATGTACACCTGAGTGTTTAGTTTATCCTGCAGCCCTCTAGTAACAGAATCAGAAGAAATGTGAGTAGGGAATTGTAGGTGATGTTGACTGACAGGAAAGAGAGAAGCTGATTGAGAGGAAGTCTAAAATACAAGGTGATCAAGAAGAGACCTCCAGCTAGCATAGCACTGCACACTCATACATGTTCTGAAAAACTCACTGCCCAATTACTAAAAAGTTACTACAAAGAAGGTATACTATGTTATAAACAAATAAATAGATTCCTACCTGTGCTGTATAACTGATAAAAAACCCCACAAAGTTCAAACAAACCACCTAAAAAGTAGGCAGCAACAGTTTGTAGATGTCACTATGAACTTCAGGCATATAATTTGATCATGACAGGACAAAATTACAGTAGATCCTGTAGAAAAAAATTGTACTGTACAAATCCCACACAAAAATGATGTGATTCAACAGGTCTGCCCTTTCAGTAGCTCATTCTGGGGTTGTAGTTGGGCTTGGTGCACAGAAGACCTACAGAAGACTCTGACAATAAGAAATGAGGGGAGTAATGAGGATCAGAAATACATCTGAGAAATGGGAATCTAAAAACAAGGTTGCTTTCTGACTGGAAAATAACTGGCAGTGTAACAACAAAGCACGTGGAATTAAGGCTCCTTACAAACAATCAGAGATTTTAGGGTAGTTGTAAGGATTATTTGGTCTCTTTTCTGAGTCTTGCAGCCAAGTCCTGATGACCTGCCCAGGGCGTCTGGGTTAGTACACAGAAATAAGAATCCATGAAAAGGATATTGCCATGGAGACTCCAGACACAATCCTGTGCAGTGTTTGCTATGCACAGGCAAAACACGTGGCTTCCCCAGCTTGTTCCAGGGCTTGAATTAATTGTCAAAACAGAAGCATCTCATGCCAGCTTAGGTGCTTTAGGACCATCATAACAAGCCTGAGGTCTAACATACATGCTGCACTTAGGATGGGACACTTCCAGAAGCTGCAGCTGGAGGCCAGATGATACATCTTCAGGAGTACAAAAGAGCAGTAGACACCTGTTATGGCAACAGAGTCACTGTCCCAGCTAAAAAAGAGTGTTCCAGCCATAAGTCTACTTTAGTGGATGCTAACAAAGTGAGAGGTGATGAACCAATAACAGCAAATTATTGCAATTTGAAATTCTGAAGTGCCAGAAGTACTGCAATACTGCACCATATGATATGTTAGCTTTGTCTTCATCTATGGTGCCAGTGAAGTCCATTTATATTATCACAATCCTCACGAAAAGTCTCAAAGTTCTTGCACCCCAGTAAATGCAGAATGCTTGGAGATGAAGGGGGACATTCAAACCAAGAAAGTCAAGTCAAACCCAGAACCCCCAGCCCTGCTTACCATTGTGCTAATGTATCAGCTTTATTGTGTATTGCTGTTTGAAAGCAGTATTGTGAAAATATCAAATTCAGTAGAATTATTAAAATATTTAAAAGGGAAAATCTCTGGAACACTTGTTGAACAAAATGCATATTTGTGCCTACTGCACTTAATGTTTTACAGTTCTACCAGAGAATTATTACTAGCTTCAGTGAGAGCTCTGTTTAGGGAGTGCCGGCTCATGTCCTCCAGTTGCATATTGATGTACTCCAGAGTGACTGTGGAACATTATGCCTACCTCTCAGGTTGCACAGTAAAAAATCAGAAGGTTCATTAAATAGTCCAAAAAGTTGTACAGAGTTTTTCTCATTCTGTCTGTCAGGATGGCCTGAAAGAACTGGGGCTGGATGAGCATGACTGCTGTGTCCATGTCATGATTGCAGTTGCAGGCAGAGCTTGAGCAATAATTTGGTTACCAGTCCAAATTCATCCAGTTTAACAACTGGTCATGCTGATCTAAGTTGAGATTGCTCTGGTGCTTTTCTACATTCCCCCTGAAGTCCCACAGTCACACTTGCCTTCAATTTTTATAGAAGTGCTTGTGTAGTTATGTAGTCAGACACGATCCTATGGGAAAACAAGTATTTATTTTTGTAGGCTAAATTTTTGGCCCATTTAACTTCTGGAATACCTCACCTCAGCTACCAGAGCCATTGCAAAGGATGGGACAGGACAGCATTGCTGTGGGCCAGGCAGATGGTGAGACTGCAACAGCTTCAACTTGTATTGGTTTAAGTTTCAGTAAATGTGTACACTGAAATAAAAATCTTCAATGCAAATTGCCATTTTCACTACAGAACAGGAAGAGTGAAATTTGGAAATCATCCAGAGTACAGCTCAGTGCTTTCAAGACTTCAATGAAAATCTTTTATGTTAAAAGCAATATGTTTAGAAAAGTTTCTATGTTTGTTAAAAGTTCAGCAATTTTTTGTCTCCCAAGTTAATAGAAAAGAAGGTAAGAATTTCTTCAACATGTTAATAAAGTTAGCGATATGTGCTATGGTAGACATTTGCATTAGGACAGCCAGAGAAATACAGAAATGTGCCCAGCTAAATAAATCTGTGCTTCTTAAAGGGAAAAATCCTCAGAAGAGTTCAAGAGAGAAGGCAAGAACAGTTGCAGAGGGGTGGCAGAGCAAAACGTGACATAGGAAAAAGTCAGTCAAGGGAAAGCATGATTTACAGGGTCATCTCCAAATGACTTTCACCCCCTTCACAAGGCTAAAAGGAAACTCTCCATCTAGCCCTAGGGATTTTTTGTCCCCAGCTTGATTCCAGGATTACAGAATATAACTATAGCAGAAAGTGTTATTGAAATTATAGAAAATTTATATTCACACTCCAAATGTCAAACCATAAAGACTACATATTTATTTAATAATACAAATTTGCATTCTAAAAATTCTGTAAACAAAAATTATAGAAAGTTAAATTTGAACTAGATATTAGACTAAATATTCAACCAAAATTGTACTTACTTGTGAATTTGGAACGCCGCCCGCCCAAGCCACATTGGCGTATTTTGCCGCCCCGAAAGAGTCCGTAGTAAATTTCTCCAATGAACTTGACCAGCTCTGGATCTGTGGCATTGACCAAATCAGCCCCTGTTTTGCAAAGGATCTTTCCAGTCATCCACTTTGGGATCCCCATTGCAACAACAATCAAGATAAAAGACACAAAACTTATTAGGGAAGCCAAGGCAAATAATGTCTTTTTAAAGCAGCCAGGCATCCTAGTGCCTTCAAGGGATCATCTCCAAGCCCTCTCTGCAGCAGTCAGACGTATTTCCCATTTTTCATCACGCTCCAAAATCCACAGCTGAATACCAGGCATTTCAAGATACTTCTCTTTGTATTTGAGGTCCAGCAATTAACCCGTATGGTTAAAAATCAAGGCAAAAAATACATTTTGCTGCAACAACATCCTGAAATGGTTGCAAGTAAGGGCTTCATTACATAGTGCGGTGATGCTTCTTTGTAGCAAGTAATCCTATCTCTATGGCCAGTCTAATATTTCTTCAGGGGTTTAATTGTCCTGCTCAAATGACATCAAGTTTCTTACTGCAACCTCATGTGAAGAAAACTTGGAGAAGGATCCAGTTTATTGGATTATTTTAAAAAGTGGGTAAACATCTGTGTGCAAGGGACAAAGGATCAAAACAGCATAATTTGTCTGAAGGATTCTGCAGTCGCCTGAGCCGTGCTGAGCTTCCCGGCGCCTGCTCCCACCCAGCCTGTAAATGTCACTGCGGGCAGAGATATCAGAGGGACAGAAAGGATGGGTCTGCAATCTCCTGAATTACAGCGGGGCGCACGAAGCCCCTGGCAGCGGGGGCGGCCTGGCCAGCCGTGCCGGAGATCGGGGCACTCATGGGGGGTAACAAGCGACAGCTGCGATCCATGAGCGCTAAAGAAAACAGGCCGTAATTGTCCGCACTTCTACGGTTACTGTTACCCGAGCCCTGGCAGGACCTTCAGAGCCGCTAATTAATTAATTAATTAACCAACTAACAGCAGCAGGAGCCCTGGGGACTAGGGACAAGGCCCCTGACGCGGCTGGGCCGAGGCATTGGGATTTCTCCTCCCTCGCTGCCCCCGCTCCGCACGGCCCGGGCGGGCAGCCCCGCCCCGCCCCGCCCCTCGCCCCGCCCCGCCCACGGCCGGGCGCTGCCGCCTCTCTCCCGCCCCGTGAGGCGGCTCAGTCCGCGCCCTGAGAGCAGCGCCGGAGCGGCGGGCATGGCGGCGCGCAGGGTGCTGGTGTACGGCGGCAGAGGGGCGCTGGGCTCCCAGTGCGTGCGGTACTTCAAGTCCAAGAACTGGGTAAGCGCCGGGCCGGGAGGTGGCGAGGCGGGGAGCCTCGCGGGGGAGCAGCCGTGCCCTGCCGGGCTGTGCTGGGCGCTCCGGGGCGCGGGCCGCTAACGCGCCGTTCCTCTCGCCGTGGCAGTGGGTGGCCAGCATCGACCTGGCGGAGAACGCGGACGCCAGCGCCAACGTGGTGGTGAAAGCGACCGACTCCTTCCCCGAGCAGGCCGAGCAGGTGGGTCGGCGGCGGGCGCGGGGCGGCCAGTGCCGGGTGAGGCGGTGGGGCGGTGCAGCTGCCCATCTCCCCCGGGGTGCGCGTCCCTTCGGCCGAGCGGTGCCCGCAGCCTCCCCCGGGGGTGCGCATCCCTTCGGCCGAGCGGTGCACCAGCCAGCCTCCCCCGGGGGTGCGCGTCCCTTCGGCCGAGCGGTGCCCGCAGCCTCCCCGCAGGTTTGTGCATCTCTTTCGCTGCTGCCCGCGGTACCAAGGTGGCTGCAGGGATGGGTCCGGCTCCACGCAGGGAGCAGCAGCCGTACCGCGAATCTCAAGGTCCTTCAGCTTCTGCTCGTCCCTTCTTTTTAATGTTTTGTAATTCCTTTTAACTGAATATGCAGAAAGAGCTTGATCTGGGATATTGAAGGCTCAGCATATAAGGCAGTTTTGCTTTGTTTTTGTCTTGACTTTTGAGAGTTATAGACTGAACCTGGTGAGTTGTAATCAAGATGGTAAGGACACCTTAAAATGAAGCAAATACCCTAACTTAAAGATGTGTTGTGTGTAAGTAGATGGCATGCTCAAAGCATATGAACCTAAGCCCCAAGGGATCCCTAGGGTAATGCACTGGTTTCCACAGATGGGAATGTGAGAGGATCTAAGCCAGCTGAAAAAAGTATTTTGCTTTATTCTCTACAGATAGCATTCATTTTTACATTTTAAGTTTCAAGCCAATTTCTGTTACTGATGTACTGAATACCTAGCCAGTAGGGGTTTTTTATATATGCACAACTCCTAAAGCTTGGAAGAGTAACATAGAATGTTTACAATACAATTTTCAGTATATGGTTTTGTAAAAGCTGTTGGTTTTTCTTCACTTCTTGGGAGATAGATTGTTTGCTATTTGCTTTGACAGAGAAAATTTGTAGCCAACAAATTCATTACCAATTGCGAGGTCTTATATTTGAAAGAGAAGAAATTATAGATATCTTAAAGTATACAAGCTCAAATTTTGTGATCAGACTCAAACTGATGGTTGTGGTCTAGACAGAAGCATTAAAGAGGGCTAATCTTTAGTTGTTTTTCTTGCACTGTCATCAAAAGTGACAGTAGTAGTCCTTGTCAGACCTAGAGTTTCATTTCCTGTCTTAAACAACACCATACTCTGAAAAGAACTTGTCAAAAGCAAGTCAGTAATAATTTTTGTTAGCAGTAGAGGTAAGGGTCAGGTGTTTCAGCCCTGATGATCATTTATTTCCAGTGACATCACACACTCTATGGCTTTCATTTGTCTGACTTTCATCTATAGTTATTTTTAAACACAGTTGTTTTGAGTTCATGAATCATAAATATGAATTTTCTATAGCTGTTTAAATTGCTGTGTCCTGTGTTACTCAGATACATAAGTAGGAAAAAGTAGCTTTATGGCATTCACGGTGTTTACCTCTTTACCTTATCAGTCCGGTGTTTTCAGTATGTTCTTGTTCTGTGTGTTGAAGGTGACAGCAGAAGTTGGAAAGCTTCTTGGTGAAGAGAAGGTGGATGCAATCCTGTGTGTGGCAGGAGGATGGGCTGGAGGCAGTGCCAAAGCCAAGTGTAAGCCTTTGGTATAGACATGCTGGTGAAAACATGAATGATACCTGAGAGAAGTCCTTAAAAATATTTCTTCCTCTTCCATAAGAGTACATAAGCATAGAAGCACAAAATAGCTTAGTCACAGTGCTCTGAATTTTTGCTTTCTGTTAAATTTGCACAGCACTTCATTTCTTCAGTAATGTTTGTTGATGCACTAATTTTTATTAGAAAGTTTTGATGTGCTTTCTGAAGGAGCTCAGCATTGTTATCTGTGATAACAATCTTTTTGCTGAGATTACCTGTGTCAGGCAAGTTATGAAAGACACATTGATGTTGTTTCCTAAGTCATTGCTTTATGCATAAAACCTCAGTTGCTTCTGCAGCTCTCTGAGCTGTTACTGTGCAATATGATATTGGAAGGCACTGCCTATTCATGCCACAGAAAAAAACACTTCAGATTGAAAAAAGGCTTTTAAACATGTAACATTCATAATGAAATTTGTACTTTGCCCACTACTGTAGAGATACAAGAATAAAAATAGCCTTGTTTTCTGTTTGGAATAAATCTGGTGAAATGTGTCCCTTTCTTCCCCCTTCTGGTTTGGCTGTTACAGGCTCAAAGAGAAAGGAGATAAAAAGACATAAATGAATATTTTACAATGTAGAGGTAGAAAATTACAGAAAGCATGTTTTCATAGTGCTATTGCACTCTGTGTAACAGTGAGGAAATCAGAGTTTGTCGTCTTCCTTTGGCTAATTTCATTAATTCTCCTCCTAATCAGCTTTATACAAAAACTGTGATCTGATGTGGAAGCAGAGTGTTTGGACATCGACTATTTCCAGCCACCTTGCCGCAAAACATCTGAAAGAAGGTGGCCTCTTGACTCTGACAGGAGCTCAAGCTGCTTTGTCTGGAACCCCAGGTAAAATGCTGTGCACGACAGCTGCAGGGACACCAGCAGGCAGAGACAGTTGTTTGTCTGAGCATTCTTGTTTGTGAGGCAATAGCTTCACACCCTAGTTCTTGTCATCTAGCACAGATGGGATCCTGCTGCTGAAATGTGTAAGGAAAATGTAATTTTACAGGTAACAGTATTGAATCTCTCGAAGCTGTAGTGCAAGCATGTAGAATCAGTATTTAAATAGTATTTGACATGCATTGGTGAAATATACTTGGCTAGTATATGATACAGAAAAATGTTTGGAAGACAATGAAGACTAGAAGCACAGAGCAATAGAAGTACAGTGCTTAGACAAAGTTAAATTTCCTATTTGTGTTCTGAAAGGCAGAGTCCTTAATTGACCAATCTTTCTGTTGGTGATGACTCAGCTGATTCTGATAACCAAGCTTGTCCTGTTCATGTTCTGATTCCAGTCTATCTTTGCTTCAAACATAGATAAGCTTGTTGACTGTTGGCTTTGTCCTTAGCTAGCTATTTAATAGGAACTTTATTGCATTTTTAATCTTACCCCTCAACCATGTTGATCTGCATGGAGGAAGAAATCTGGGAGAAATTTAAAATGGAAAAAAAAAAAATAGGCACTGACACACAAGCCCACAGGCAGCAAAAGGAAAGTTTGAGACAAATACTCCTATTTCCCAAGCTTTTATTAGTGTCATTTTAACAATATTTTTAATACACAGATACTAAGATATTAAAACATATACAATTTATGAATATTCCTGAAAGCTTTGTCTAAAACTCTTCAGGCAAAAATATTCTATATATTTTCTAGTTAATGATTAGTCTTTTGTTTTTATAGTGGCATCCATTATAGTCAAAGATAAAAGGTTTATTTTTGAGAATAAGCAGATGAATAATTTACAGTGAACGGCTGACTGACTGTACACAAATGAAATAAAGTGAATTCTGGCAGATTTTCACAGTTTTTGTTTGGGTGGTCTTGGGAGGTAGAGACCACAACACAGGAATCAAAGTGATGAGCCTTCCTGTTTTGAACTAGCTGGTTTCAGCTGGTCTGGATTTTTCAAAAAGTCACAGCAGTGCTTTGGGCAAACACATGCAACTTATTAACATCAGGAAGAATTGGGAAAGAGTTGTTACTCAACTTTTGCAAATATGCCTTATTAGCCTTTTTATGACTGGCTGTTCTGGAAGAAAGAATCTTTTTCTTGTTTGCTGTTAATGAGATTTTTCTTTTCCTATGAGAAAATCTTGCCTCACATAATGCAAACCAAAGAACATTGAAAATTACATGAACAGTGACAGAAGCAGGGTGAGTGTGATATTTGAGAAATGTATCAGGCATGAAAAGGTTTCTAAGAAGAATTAGAATGTTTGGTTTAGGCAAGACGAGAGAGGAATGTGATACACATGTGAATATTTTTATCATAACAATAAAATAAGTTAGCTAGGGCTGTCCATGATTCTTCCTAATAAAAATGGATGTTATATAATATGTTTAATTACATTGTAGAAGTATTTCTACTATGTTCAGAATACTTCCTTAGGAGCATTGGATAGGGCCTAAATGGCTGTATAGATGGCTAGGAAGGAAGACATTCAGTTGTAGTAGACCTGTTTTCTTAGGTACTTTGTCTGTGTCTGGACTTCTTGACAGATACACGCCTTGAGACATCTGAGACTTCTGATTGTCCAGATCTTGTTCCTGACCAGTGTGCCTTATGCTCTGGTTCTTGCTGCTCTTACACTGCTAAATGCTGTCTTGCCTAGAAAGCAGCAGTTTTTAGGAAAAGGCTTCTTTTCTTGCACATTATTTATTAATTTTCTACCATGAGCCTTGGGTTTTTTTGTAGCTTTCTCCACAGGGCCTGTCAGACCTGGGATGCTGACCAAGTGAATTCCAGATTTGAGAGAGAAGTGTCTCTTTGGGTCCAAATTCACAAATACTGTAGTTATATGATGAAAATTAATAGAAGAGTGCCTTATTGAAGTCTGTGAGCATCTTACTCTGTTAAATTTGTAAACGTAGCCCTGTAGGTCACATCCTTCAGGGTGCATTTGGATACTTTGACTAAACATGCTTGACTTGGTAAGCTGTTTATTTCTGTAGTGCTGAGTTAACTGAGTTCTGTGGTAGTTTCTGGATGTCTTCTAAAGCCTTTTTATTAATATTATAATTTTTCTTTTAATATGTATGCTTTAATATGTTTTGAAAGTCTGATTCTTTTCTGGCTGTGGTAAGTGGTCCTAATATTTATCAGTCTTTAGTTTCTGTCATGTTACTGCTGATGTTGAGGGCTGTTCTGATAGTGCTCTGATTTGCCTGTTTTTAATTTTTAGGGATGATTGCCTATGGCATGGCCAAAGGAGCAGTGCACCAGCTTTGTCAGAGTCTGGCTGGTGCCAACAGTGGGCTGCCATCTGGCTCTGCTGCAGTTGCCATTTTACCGTAAGTGGTTGCTTAGTTGTCTCTGCCTGTGTTGTTTAATTTAATTACTGCTGCAGCCTAGAGCCAAACAGATATGTTTGCAGTGTCCTATTCACAGCACACAAACAGCCTCTCAGACCTACTCACAGGGAAAAGATGCATCTTCACTGGATGAACAAAGAATTACACAAGTCACCCTAAAAATGATTGCGTTCTTTTCTTTGTCTTTGCAAAACAGTCATGGATGTTAGGATTAAAATTTTGTTTACTTTTAACCAGTTTAACTGTAGCCATGCATTAACATGTGATTTCTTTATTTCAGGATAGACAGAACTGTAAAAATGAGATGAACTGTAAAAATGAGATGAACTGTTCAGCAAAGTTTTAGACTTAGCTCTGTGATAATAGTAAGTGTGGAGAGCCTGGTTCAAGCATGGCTTAAAGAAAGAGGCCATGAAGGTATACAGCTGATGGGAAGGTGAGGGGCAGCTGTAGAGCAGCAGTTCCCAGGCTTGATTTTGTAAATAACTAGGTTCTCAGGCACCTTTTCATAAACAGCAGGATTCTCAGAGAGTCTTCTCATAACAGTCCTTGGCTGCTCTGGGAACAGATATGAAGGTTTTGAGAACTTTTCATATCACAGTGAGAACACTAATTTTGGTTTCAATAAACCACGGGTATTGTAAACAAAAGGAGGGGTTAGAGTTTTCTCTGTAACCTATCGTGAGCTTGGATTTTGCAATATGCACGAAGTTAATTAACACGATTATAAAGGGTGACTGATTTGATCAATAAATCGGAGTCGATGCTGATCAACAAAGATGGGTCGTCTCCCTTCGCTTTCAACAAGTAAGCACAGGATTACTTGACAGGCTTTCACTTGATTAAAGATGCTTCTTCATAAGATGCTGCATGCCTGGACGGTAAAATTAGGGTACTTTGAGGACCTGTAAACCAAAAAATTTAGCTTGTATTTACCTGCTTTCATTTTTTGTTAGGAAAACTAGTGAAAAGTGGATGGCCTAGTAGGTCTTCACTATGTTTAATTTTATCAATTCTGTTGCAAAAATTGAAAGTATGTTTCTTGCCAGGTCCATATCTAGTTCAAGACCCAAAATGTAAGACTAGAGAGTTCTGTACAGAGATTTGATCTACTACCTGAATTCTCTACTTTTGGTTTCCTCACACAAACTCTTAAGACACTTCTTCAGGTCAGACAGGAATGGCATTAAATGTGTTTGGATAACTGACAGCACCTTCTAGAGAGCTTTACAGCCAGGCATACACCAAGATCACTGGATTTTTGTGCCTGCTGCTCTTGTGTAGTTCTCATGCAAACTGCTGTTCTTAACTGAATTTTTGAGAGGATAAATACACCTTGGATTGTCAACAGCATTTCAGTGACGGAGTTCTGGAAAGTTAACCCTTTCATATCATTGTATCTAGTGTAAATATGTATTGTCAAACTCACTGCTTCCTATATTTATGCACTTGGTCTCTCAAAAGCATGGAAGTAGTGCAGGTGTGCTGGGCAGTACATGTGAACAGGCTTATTATTGCTGCCATTCCCCATCTGCATAGGAGGGATGGGAGGGGAACTTCAGGCTGAGTGATGGCTCCAATGGGCACTTCTTCAGCTAGCCAGGACACTGGGGGCAGTCTTAGTTGGAGCCTTGGATATACATTGAAACTAATGACTATAGACTGTTAACACATGGAGAGGATGCAAGGGATCCATATCACCTGGTGTAAAAGTCAAGGACGTATTACAGAAATGAGTTGAAGTAGGTGGTGCTCATCAGAAACATGATATATAAATAAAAGGCTTGCTTATCTTCTTTAATCACAGGGTTACCTTAGATACACCAGCAAACAGGAAATCAATGCCTGATGCAGATTTCAGCTCCTGGACACCTTTAGATTTCATTGCAGAGTGAGTATCTGTGGGATAACTAAACAGTTGTTCCCTGTCACTCTTGCTGCTGCATCTCAGTGCCTGTTCTGTTTAAATGGCTGTCTTGGATTTGGGTGGATTTTTTTCCTCTATCATCTTATTGGGTATCTTTCTAAATCACACCAGGTTTAATTGCATAGGCTTCCTAACTGGAGAAAATTAGCCTAACTCCATCAACTTTAGCTTCTCTGCATGAGTGATTCCAGCAAGAAAGATAGCCTTAAGCAGCTGGAAGCTGGAGAATTTCCTAAAGCCTGTAGACAAATTAAATTGCAGACAGCAGGTGCAGGAGACACCTGGCTTAAAGATAAACTGCAAATAAGCATTTCAACTTGGGTGGGATTCTTTTTCTTCTAAACACATTTTACTGCCCAGTTTATGGCACGTTAGTTCAGTTCTATCAACTGGCAACATTTCTGCTCTTGTTCAGAAGAATTTAGTACAGATTTTTTTTTTTTACTATCTACAAAAACTTGTCCTGAATGGTGCTGCAAAATGCTGAAACTTCACTGTAGTTTATGTAAGGGCAGGGTGAGATTATCTGCCTTACTGTTCTCATTCCTCAGGGTTGGAGAAGGTGCAGCATGACTATTGCTTTCTGCCATGTGATGGGGAGTAGCAGAGTTTCTGTTGAGTGTGAACTCACATTTTAAAACTCTTTTAGAACTGACAGTGGAATTGAATTTACCTATTGCTAATTGTTCAGAGAGTAGTTTAGTTCTGACATCAGATTTCCTTTTCTGTAATTTTTTTAAGGTGGATGCCAGAGATGGAAATGGTTTCAGTTGCATCTGTTTAGTTTAAGCCTCTGCAGTTGTCTGATGAGGCTCTTTAAAACAGGCCCCATCAATTGAGTTTAGCTGGCCTGGAAATGTTCAGAAAAAGATCCCTAATTTACTGTGCTCCAGGGATAGCTTAGCTAGATGTTGCAGTGTTGCAAATTCGTTTTTTAAGTTGAACTTTTAAATAATTTATCCTTACAGGAGAATTCAGTTGATTGGTTTGTTTTGTTTCTAATTCCCTAAAGTTTAACCCCAGTGCTTGGAAAACTGAAAATCTCACTGAGCAACATCTGCATCTTGGGAACAATGCAGGAAATCCTTTCCCATATGGCACTTGGATTTTATGCCCTGGGAGCTCTTGTTGAATTGTGGGATGTTCCAACATGATAGTTGCAATGTGTGCGTTATTGGGAAGGCTGAAGGACCTGTAAAATACACTTCACTCTCTCTAATCTATTTTGAGGAAGGAGATTATGTTGTCTTTTGATAAGAAGTCTCCTGGTCTGCTACCTAGAAGGTGTCCATCTTACTCAGCACTGTTTTGGATGTCTTAAGGCTTTTTTCCCTCCCACTGAGACCACTTTCACAGTTACATATCATAATGTTATAATGGCCAGTGGCAGAGTAATGAATTTAGCAACTCTATTCTAGTCATAAAACTGAAATTCGTTTATTTATGTGCTATAAAGGCAACTAAAGTAGCTCCTCCTTCCCCTTTTCTAACTTCTTTTAAATAGGAAAAAACCTAGTGACTGACATTTTAAGCTCCTGGCCTTTTCTTTTGAGATATTTTGGAAATCCTGTGTCCCTTGGATTTCTCTGGGCCCTCTGTACAGTTCTGAGGGTCTGAATCCAGTGATCACATCACATTGACATCTCTAGAGAGAGCAGTAGGAAAAGTAATAGGCTTGTATTTTATTCCTCCTGTCAATATACCTGATAATAGTTGTAATTTTTTTGTTCTCCCTCACCCTATTTTATCCATTTATTTTAAAACAGAACCTTTTATGACTGGATAACAGGAAAGGATCGACCCAGCTCTGGCAGTCTAATCCAGGTGATAACTACAGGTGGGAAGACTGAATTAGTTTCAGCAGCACATCTTTGATTTCAGTCACTTGAAGTGATGAAACTTCAACAAAGGAGAAGATATGGAAAATCTGTCCACCAGTATAATTTCAATGGTCTTCTGTATCCAGTGTTTGTAGTTATTCCATTAATGGAACCAGATTTCAAGTAATGTTTGTGCTGTCAGTTGTGAGCTATCAGCATTTGTTTACCAAATAATACCAACTTGTCTCTAAATGAAGGTTGCAGGCTTTAAAGTCTGTAGGTGTCCTAATTCTGAGCATTTTATGGCAATTTACCTGTTTTCTCTGAAATGGGAATTGTGCTTAACTATGTCATGTGATTGCATACATAATAGTTGGATTTTTTTTCTCTGTCCGTAAGTGTTTCTGGCAACTTACTGTGCATCTTTTAGCTTTCTGTCTTTTTCTGTCTGAGAATATAACCTGCCTATTGTGTTGGCTATAGCCATAGGGAACACCACAGTCATGTATCATGTCCTAGTCATGTAACACTTTTCTTGTGAATGTTCCACTTGAGTTAATGAAACTGAGATTACTCACTTGAGAAGGAATTCCTAATTTGCCTTACAGTTCATAAGCTGCTCTCAGGCCTTTCGTTGTAGGATAAGAGTCATTCTGTCAAATGAATAGTGGTCTTTCTCTTGGTCATGATTGTTCTTGACTTTTTCTAAAAGCAAAGTGCTGTAAAGTAGTAGAAAAAGCATACATGCACTTGAAAATGGAACTTTTTGTGCAAATAAATATATATTGTTTTATGTACTGGGCTGTCTCCATTACTGTAATCCAAATACCTTGATAACATTTTATTCGGTTTAATTGAACATACAGTTCAGTTGTGGTAAAGGACTTAATCTTTTTACTTATTTAATTCTGATGGTGCATAAAATACATTTCTGTGTGTGCTGAAGATCTATTAGCCATGCACAGAGGCAGGCCTTCAGCTGGGGCAAATGTTTTCTTAAATCCAGCCATGTTACATGGGAGTACAGTTCAGATAAAGAGTGCAAGCATTACCTGTTCTGAGCATGGACTCACAGGAAATCAGTTCTATTGGATTTTTGGGAACATCTTGAAAGCAATTAAACATGCAAAGTTGTGTGTATGTTCTCCTTCGAAACTTTCCTGTTTTTATTAACTTCAGGGTTGTGTTGGGGAAGGATTTATTGCCATGAGTCAGGAAACCTTTCCCCTCTTCCCACTGGAAAATCTCACATGTGCCCATGTTAATTTTAACATAGAATGATTGTCTGTTTTGCTATGACTGTCTTTACTTGTTTTGTTTTGCAGGATGCAAAGATAGAGGGGAATTTTTCTGTCTTGTCAAACCAGGACTGTCATTTGTAAATCTGCTTTTCAGTGAAAAGCTTGCAATGATGCTGCTGCACCAGCAGTCTATACAGGCTCAGAGTACAGACAAAAACTGCAAGGGACTGGTTGGGAATGAAACTAGAGTGCTACTCAGTTATTCTTGAATAGGGTGTAGCTGTCATACTACAAACTAACAGGATTTGAAGGCTTCCCTTTGCCAAGCTAGCTGAGGCAGTGAATAGTTTTAAAGTATAATTGTGAGTGCAAGACTTCTGGATTAACTCTCATCAGTTCGCAGGTACGAGCAGAAAGATACAAAAATGATATTATTGAATCTGGAGAGTGACGATAGAGGTGAGTGTATGACAATGAGCCAGCTGTCTGACAAATTGCTGCTAAGGTGAGAGATTTAACCTGAGGAGTTTGATGTTAAAGAGGCTTTTTGTGACCAGTTTCATCTTGTATCTTTCCAAACTTTATTTCCTTCAGCTGGCCCAGAGATCTGGTGGTGCTGCAATGAGGAGCAGAGATGTGTCTTTGTGTAGGGGTATTCCATATGGATGAGCTCTCTACAGTGCCCCCACACTACTAATGGAGATTGTAGTCCTGTTGAAAAGATTTTTACAGAATTATGGCATGGTTTGGGCTGCAAGAGAGCTCTGAAAATCTAGTCCAACCCCCCCATTAGGCAGGGATGTCTCACTGCTTATTACAGAAATAGGTACATGATGAATTTCCACTCCAGTGTTGATGAGAACTTCTGAATTGCTCATATTTTACAAATGTTAAATATGTCATGATTACCAGCACTGTACTACAGAAGTTAGGACCTTACCTTCCTTTAATTTAAGGAATGCAATATTTATTAATTTCTTATATATATTAAGCAGCTGAATCTATCGTGTGTTTTACTTGGGACTGTACAGATGTTGTCACACTACAGAATTCATATGCACAGAGCCTGTTTAGTAGGACATTTTTCTATGCAATCTTCCTTCAAAGATGCATGCTACTGTTTACTAGGAGGGAAGTCAAGTGGAGTCTGGTGAAAAATAAAACCCAAATCATGCCAGATCAGTCCTGCTTACACTGCAGCCCAGTTGCACTCAGCATTCTGGGTTTCACAGGTGTAATGTTGTTTGAAAATAAACTTTTCTAGAGCAGAGCCAATGCACCTTAGAGAAGATGATGCAATTGCATACACACAGTTCCAGTCTCCCCAAATAGGGATGGCTCTTGCAGGTGGCATCTGATACAAAGGTGCAGAGACAAAACATGGCTTTGTCAGAAGGCCAGGAGCTGGGACAGGCCTGCTCTGTATGAAGGGGATTTGTTCTTACAGATTTAGAGAAAGTAGATTTTAATAGAGCACAAACAAAAGAGCCTTGTACAGTAGAATATCAGTGGTATTATAAATCCAAAGACCTCTGGACACTGGGCAAGAGCCTGTTTTTGACATTCCAAGTGTGAAGTGGGTGGGAGCCTGGGCTGCTGTGTGGACTGTGGCTGCTGTTCTGCAGACCCTGACTGGTTCCAGGCCCCTTGCTTTGCAGAACCTTTTGATCATTGCAGGACTGAGTCCAAAATGTTTTCAGAGTTCACTGGGAAGTGAAATTCACATATTTTACCAAGATATTTAATTTGTTTAGTTATATTTTCATGAGAAAATCAGTTTTCTACCTATTATTAGTAGTAGTAGTAAAAATTGCCACAAAATAAACATTTATGATCATGCCCTGCTTCTAAGGAAAACAGAAGTTTTCAAGTACAGTAATAGCAGTCATTCAGCATGTCCAGTTCCATTGTAACCCAAAATTGCACTTTGAAATCTTTTGTTGAAACATGGTAAACAAATGTGTTGTTGTGTTTTTTTTTTTTTTTTTTTTTTTTTTCTTAATGGTGGAATGAAAATTACTACCACAACAAGAAGTAACATTTATCTTTCTTCTTCCCTGTATTGGCTCACTGGAAGAAAACAGATGGGGACTGTAATAGCATGTGGAGATGCTTCAGACTAACCCTTGCAGTGTTGAACAAGGTGAGAAGTAGGCAGACATCTGAAAGGCATTGCAGAAGTCAATAGCAAATGTCACTTGAGATTTAGATCCCGGTTATTCTTGCACTTCCTGAAACACCATGTTCTGAAGGATCTGCTCTATAAATACGGCCGGTCTCAGCAGGGTCTGTGGGGGCTCTCGGGGTCTGATCGCAGCCTCCCACGGCTGAGCAAGGCTGATCCTCGGCAATGCCAGTAGAGGGCAGAGGCTTCCACCGATTGGGGAGATTTCTGCTAAGGAATAGCTTTTTATCAGCGAGGATTTTAACCATGCCACAGCCTCTGCTGAGAGACTCATCCCCTTCTTTTGCTTTATTGCCCACAGTCTGACCTTTCTGGTCTTTCCTATGCCAAGCACATACAGCCAACTCTGTATACCAGTTTTAGAAACCACTCCATCAGCTTCAAGCAGAACAAACCAAAAAACAGCCACAAACCCCAACAAACACCACTACCACCACCAATACACAGGCACACACGCACAAAAACCCCCCAAAACAACAAAAAAAGAAACCAAGGCTGTGAAAGGAGTCCCACATCCGGGTGTACCATTGCTGTTGGCATGTTATCAGTAAATGGAATGACAATCAATATTCTGCAACAAAGCTTTAAGGGCTTGGACATGGTGTGAATAGAAACAGGTTGTTTAACTGTTGTACTGCACATAAGAGTATAAGAATTTCCCAACCCAAGCAAAAAAGCCTGTAACTGTTCAGACTGGACTGGTATTAACAAAAAAATTAATTACTATGGGGTTTTGAGTATTAAAGTTTTAACTTCTTTGCCTGTGAAATGAAGGAATGTATAATATTTTTTTTAAAACTATTTAGGAGGGAACAAAAATTAGCAAGTCACACAGTGGTTTCTATAGTTTAATATTCATTATCCAGTGCCTTCTGTAGATATGAACTACACTACTATTCTTAGAATTTTCTTTGAACGTCCTCTTAAGCACTTTCTAAGTAGGATGTTCTTACAAATGGAAGGAAACCTTAAGATTGAAGCCCCTGGTTTCTGCTCCTTTTTTGGCTACTTGTCTGGTGGAAGATTTTGAATACGAATGTACACCCGTACCTCACATCCCAAATATATATAAGACCATTTTATAGTGTGTTGAGATCTATTGATGCATCAGAACATATGAAGAAAACAGTTATCTCAATGGGTACAATAATAAAAGCTCAAAGTGCTTTTTTTGTTCATTGAACTTAATGTAAAATTGTGACCACAAGCGGCAGTCATATCCCTTTGTTACCACCAGTCATATTTGGTGATTTGCAAAAGAAGTGCAGTGTCAAAGACTGCCTCAGCCTGGTAGTTTGGACGTCACTTACCTGTGTATGTGGTGGTATGTAGTGATGTTTTCTCTCCAGTACAACAGGCATTAATTTTTCATGACTATCACAGCTGGAATTTAAAAATACCTTTTCATTTTAATTTGGACAAACCAATTACTCTTTCTGTCAATGTATCCTTATATCTCAGTGAGACGCAGCTGAGATAATAAAGAAATGGGCCTCATAGTAAATTCTGGATTAATATGAGTTAGTGTGTTGTTTAGCTTGTTTGTTTAAGACCATACACAAATATCACCTGAAAGAAAAGGGTTTCTTGGGGTCCCAGGAAGATATTTTTTCCCAGTTGTTGAGGTCCTCAACATCCTTATGCTCAGATGTCCAGATTTTTTTCTACCCTCCATTAGAACAATGACCAGAACTCCTAAACTGCCAGCTTCTAGTTTTCAAAGTCTGTATCCTGAATCATATCCTGGGCAGCAGAGCATAGCTATGCATGCCCTAAGTGCCTCATGCCTACTTGCACTAATCAAAAAAATCAGTCCATAATCCAGCAGGGATTAATGACCTACTTTATCCACATTACCTGATAAATAGCTTTAACATGACTATATTTTGTGAATAACATTTTTTTTTTTTACAGCCCCCCAAAAACTTCCTGTTTGCAAATTCAGGTCTCTCCTTTACCAAAGTGTTACCCTGCAAGCCTTTACACCATCTGTATAGTTAGCATGTAGGAAACCATGCTATTAGCAACATGAGGCCACACAAATGTGTAAAAACATGCATCCTCCCCCTTCCCCAGTCTCAGCTTCCCCTGTGAAGTAGTCTCTCAGACCAAATTTGTTCTGAGAGGTGTCAGGCAGTGTAGGAAGTTGAGGTTCTGTGCTTCTAATGGTTTTCTCCTCCACTTTGCCTGCTGGTTTTCCTGCTGCTCTGTGCCCTGGTGCCCCTGCTCTCACCACCTCGGCTGAAGGCTCATCTGATGGGATCACAGCCACACACCATGTTCCTGCTGTAGAGGGGGTTTGTCTTCACCCTGCTGGTGGAGCAGAAGGGCATAAGTCATGCTTAGCATATACATGTCTTGAATGCTGTAGATAAAGACATGGACATCATGTACAGCATAAATGGAGTGGGGAGGACAGGTTATTAATGATGCAGGAGCTGTTTAGCTGGCACGCAGTCATGTATGCACTTAAACATTTTATCTTGCTGGTTATTAGGAAGGGCCAAGTGGTGTCTGCCTGTATAGACAGAAGATGGTACGAAATGCTGTTTGAAGGGGCAAGGACAATTTCCCAGCTGTAGGCTGCTTGCTGGGCACTGGGTGCAGGAGACCCCTGGGCAGCACAGCAGCGTGCCCAGGCATGTGGCTTCTGCAGCCCCTGGTACACCAGGGCTAAACTAATAGGTGTACTCAAAGTAAGAGAGGTGGATAACAGTAGAGAGCAAGAGTTGAATTTTCAGACAATGTAATAGTTAACTTTTTCATGAGGATATGATACCTTTTGAAAGACTGTTTAAAATTGGAACAAAACAGGAATTGTCACTCTTGAAGTGTCCACTGGTCATTTCCAGTGGGGGCTGAGTTTTCAAATTAACATTTTCTCCTTAACTCTTGGGCTTTTACTTTTACTTGCCAAAACCACTGGATTTCAGATAAGGGGATACACTTCTGGTTTGTCTAACTTCTGTTTCACAATTGTTAAATGGTTAAAGCCAATACTTTCTGTTCAGGAAAATATATTAGATGCATGTGCTGTTGCATACATCTGCTACAACAAAATACCTTCAGTATTAAGACTTGTAAAAGCTGTAGCAAATTTGAGTTACATTCCATTTGATGCATTAATTTCACCTTAACTATAGTCAACAGGGAACCAATGAAGACAGAGCAACTCCTTTGTGTATGACTGCCTTATGTGGATTTCATGCAGAGACTCTGACTGCAGCTGAACCTGTCATAATTAAGAAAATTCCTAATGTTAGGGTTTTTTCCTGTAATACTTTTTCACTGAGGGTGGCATTTACATGGTAATTTTGAAGTTCAGCAGGAAAAAAGAAGGATTGATCTTAAGTAGTTTTGTTCCACTTACTCGTTGTTAAACTTATTATTCTTTGTTCTATTCGTTTTTTTGAGATCTCAATCAAAACCACTTTATGTGAGGCATGATTCCAGCCACTGTGATTATAGGTTTCTTTGGATTGCTGAGCAAAGTGGAAGTGTTAACAAGAGAGGGTCTCTGATGTGGGTGAAGTTACACTAGAGCTTTAGAGCACAGTCTGTTCTGATGGAGAACAAGTGGGAACAGCACTGGAACATGATGGTGATACTGAAGAGTGGGATAAAATGGATAAGTGAAATAAGAACGAACATGGACATGAGAAAGAAGGGGTTACTCTTCAAATTGAAGGTAAGAATAAAAGCCCAGAACACCAGTATATGGCAAGAAGTGGACCTGTGCAATGCCCCTGTTTTCATGTTGAATAAGAAAATAAACCTAAGGTTGTACTAGCATTAGTTTTGAGGGTTCTATGTGAAGATATCAACATCATACTGAAGGACCAATGTTCTAGGTACAGAGGGAAATCATGGATATATGTCCAAGAGGGGAAAAAATACATGAGAGAGGTGAATTTGAGTTAAGAATTAGCTAAAATACACATGAATTTTAGCAAAGTATTTTCTTCTGTTTTTTGATTCTTTCTGTTTCCAGGGAACCAAGACTCCATGTTTGTTCTTTATGCAGTCATTAAAAATATCAACTAACTTGGTCTATGTCCAATACAGTTCAAATTATTAGCCAGTTGATAGAAAAAATGCACCTGTTCCAGCAGAAAAGATGAAATTTTAACTCCTGATCTGTATTTCCTGAACAAACAAGATTATCCTGTATTGCTACTCTCAGCGAAAAACCGTCTGCAAGAGTGTTAGGTGGATAAGAAAGTGGTTGTATGGTCACATCCAGAGGGAAAAGAGAAGGCATTTTCAGCTAATTGTGCCCTTCTGGCACCTAAAGGGAGTCTACAAAAAAGGTTCAGAGAGACTATTTACAAGAGCATGTGAGGATAGGGCAAGGCTGAATGGTTTCAAACTTTAAGAGTAGGCTTTGGTATTAATGGAAATTCTTTAGGATGTAGATGCTGAAGTACTGCAACAGGTCACCCAGAGAAGCTGTGGGTGCCCCATCCTTGGAATGTTCAAGGCCAGATTGGACGAAGCTCTGATCTGCTTGGTCTAGTGGAGGGTGTCCCTGCCCATGGCAGGGGGGTTACACCTTTGTGGTCTTAAAAGCCTCTTCTAATCCTGGCCATTCTATGGTTCTCTTTGTGGTAATGCAGAGCTCCCACAGTGTCATGAATTACACTGTCTGTTTTCCAGAACAGCCCGCTGTTCTGATGGGAGCCTTCTCCAACCATACAAAATTAATATTAAAAGACTATCAAGTATTTATGGTGGCACAAGTTGTGTTTTGGAATAAAATATATAATGTGGTTTGACTGAACCCAGGGAAACAAATAGGTTTCCATTCTAAATCCTTCTGCTTGTATCAGGAGATGGAATGCTTGGAATACCACTGCAGAAATTAAAAATGTGGTTCTTTTCACTGTCAGCATCTTCTCACTCCAAAAACTTAAAATTACTAAAAGTCTCCCTTACAATAATTGACAGAGAACATAATGCCCAAGTTTGGGACATTTTATTTTAAGGAGTGTAAGAGATGAAGTTCAGTCTTTCAGTTCTTTCCGTTTTTTGGAAGACATTCAGATAACTTGTCATAACCAGTATGAAATATCACGGGGTAAGACTGAATGTAGCTATCAATGCTTCAGTGCTTGCATTGGTCATGAAACTGGCATTTAGAGTTCTCAGTGCCCTGAGAACTGAATGTTCCCCACTGCTTCTAACTTAATAACCTGAAGTTATAAAATGTTTCATGGCAAGTGAAGTGAAAATGAAACTACAAAATGTCCACTAGGTTGCTACTCACAATCGATCTTACCCCGTCAAGAGCCTCATCTATGAAGTTCTTTGGAGCCAGTATTCAAAAGCCAACTTGTCTTTCATTCACTGAAAAATGAGCACTGGTAAATCAAACATTTCACTTGTATTTTGGCTAATCAGATGGTTTTTGTCAAGTGAAGAGGTGTAAGATAGAAAAAGTTGATCTTACAAGTTTCAAATCAGATTCTAGCAGTATTACAGTCCCATCTGTGATCCTTTTTAGCCAGTGGCATTAACTTTAGGCATGCCAAAGTCAAACATATTCAAAACCATACACTTCTACCTGTACAAAGTCATGAAGTCCCTACAGACCCTGAACTTGGTTTAGTGACATCCATTGTCACCCAGACAAGCCAGATGTTTCCAACTGGAATAGAGAGTAGTTTTAGATTAACCCAGATATGGCAAAAGTGCAGGCATCATAGGTCAAGGTTCAGCCTGAGCTATTTACTCTACTTAAAAATACTTTAAAAAAATTTATCACAAATCACCTGTAATCTTATCTGAAATGCCTCTCGGAGGCTCAGTGTGTTCAGAAAGGAACAGGACCAAAGAAAATATGCATAGTCAGTTCATTTTTAGTTTGGTTGCAGTTGTAAATTAATGTCTCAATTAGCATGCTTGTTTCTGACACAACTTCATCTCTTTCTTGCTCTTCTAGTGCTTGATTCTAAAATTCTTTCCAAAAGTGGCCTATACTGCTCATGGTTGGAAACAGAATGCCAAGACAGATGGACTTTGGCTGTGGTGTAATATACCTGTTCTTAGTTTTTTAGTATTTTTTATCTCACTACTAAACAGACAGGGTGAATCTAGAAATTAGAATAAGGTTCCAGTCATTAGATCTATGAGGTTTTGGATGAGCTTTTTCAGTGGGATTAGAGAGAGGTAAAATACTGTCCTGTCTACTAGGTGGAGTTTGTTATATTTGGAAGTATTTTGTGATGTGACCACGTGTGACAGGAGGGGCAAGCCTTGCTAATCCTAGGAGCTTTCTTCACTCCAATGTTTTTTATGTAAAACCCCCACAAGCCTCTGCTCCTTACGAGTCTCTTTTGCACCTCTGGAAACCAGGAATAAGGCTGTTTAGAGATGATGAGATGAGTGCTGGCAGTAAAGAGAGCAACAATCTGCCTTTCTCTTGAGAATAAAACAACAAGATATATTTGTTTGATGGCAGATGTCAAGTCATGGAAATTACAGATTAAAAATAATTTATGTAGGAAACATATTTTACATCTCTTGACTTCTATTTTGAAAGAGTGTCACATTAAAGCACCATCATATAAATGCATCATGGGAGCAAAGAATACGAGAAAGGCTGTGCGCTAACAGTGACCTACATCCTGGGGCATACCAAAGCCTCAGCAACATCAGACAACATCTTCAGAGTGGCCATTTAACTGTCAGCCACATGATTTGTAGCTGGCTGCAGCAAGGACTAAAAATGTAGTGTGTTAGACACACATTACAGAGGAAGGAAAAAAGCAAAATAAATTGGCATCACTGAATTTTTTTTCAGGTTTTAACTTGAAAGTGGGGAATTCCCACTCACACTACCAATTTAATTGCAAACTGTTTATATAGGAAAGGTTCACTTTTTTTTTCACTTCCTCTGAAGGAAAAAAAAAGTGCAGATATGAAAAGCACAGTTTAAAAATAAGTACCACATACAGGGGAGCACAATATTGTAATTGCCTATAGACTGTCAACTCAAACAGAGGTTAACTCTGAGCTAAGGCAGGAGAACCAGCTCTGGCCCTTGAGAAACTGCAATTATTTTGTAATTAGTGTCTTTTCAGTCTTTAAACTACTTGAGGTTCTTCTTGCTGACTCTGCTCAGCCACTACAAACTACATGATCAGTGGATCAATGCTGTCCCTGTAGTGTCTTCCCTCCTGTGGTTTCATTCTTGCCTTGTGGAGTGCTGAGCAAACTTGCACAGAGAGGGGGAACCATCAGCTTGGAAATGTGTTTCTGGCTCTCTCTGCTGAGGAGAGGGAAATTCTGATGTGATGAAGCATCGTGTCTGATGTGCAATCAGTACTGTTTTTCTTTTTTAAAAGGAAAACTGCTCTGTGTCCAAGAATGGGGGGGAGTAGCCATTGGTGTGTGGGCAGGCACTTCAGGGCTGGGAGCACAGACAGCTGGTGTGTTGAAGATATCCGTGGGAGAACTCACAGACCACTGCTCTAAGAAATGTCTGTGTTATTCCTATTGCTGCAGTGGGTTATTGCTGGTCATGCAGTATCTGATTCTACCAGCGTGTCTGCTCTGCCCCTGGAGTAAGCAGCAGTACTGTATTTGGGTAGTATATCTTGTGCTCAACAAGGACACTGGTTTTTCTAAAGTCAGGAGATAGGATTCAGAAAGAAAAAAAATAAACAACAAAAAACTTCAATAGTTAGAAAAATCCATTATTTACTTGCATTTCTCCATGAAATATTTCTGCTGTTGCTGATGTTTTGAATGATGGTTTACAGTCATGAAGAGAACTGTTCCACTTCTATCACAGCTGAAGTGTATCTCAGTTCCTGCCTCTAGTCCTTAAAGCCAGGCACTGCTCTGTTACTTTATTGGTAGTTTTTTTAGCCATCCCTCCTATTATTAATAAAGCCAGGCACTGCTCTGTTACTTTATTGGTAGTTTTTTTAGCCATCCCTCCTATTATTAATACCCTGAGAGAAAGGCAGCAATGTTTTCTTGCCCCTACCATGCACAGCCTTGTCAGACAAAGGTAAATGTAAATTACAGCCTATTCTGTGAGCCTTGCATTGCCCTCTAAGCCTGTATGCTTTGGGATGGAGGTGAGGCTTACTGGATGGTAGTTTTCCAGGTCCTTCTTTTCCTTTTGAAGATGGGAGTAACATTGGCATTCCTCCAGTCATCAGGCACTTCTCCCATTCTCCGTGATGTTTTCAAAGATGATGGAGAGTGTCTTAACATCTGCCAGCTCCAACAGCACCCATCGGTGCATCCCATCAGGGCCCATGGATTTATGGGTGTTAAATCTGTTTAGCTGATCTCTAATTCAACTGTCTATGACTAAAGGGAAGTCTTCCTTTCTCCAGCATTCCTCTTTTACCAGGACAGGGGCTCCTGAGGGCCAGCCTCAGCAGTAAAGACTGAGGCAAAGAAGGCATTCAGTAATTCCACCTTCTCTGTGTCTTCCATCACCAGGACACCCATCTGATTCCAGCAGCATCTGACACCCATCTGATTCCACAGCAGCCCCATATTTTCCCTAGTCTTCCTTTTGCTGGTGATGTCCTGGCAGAAGTCCTTCTTGATATCCCTTGCCAATCTCAGTTCCAAGTGCGCCTTCCTCATCGGAACCCTGCATACCAGGCTCCTGTAGCTCTTCCATTTGGCCTACCCCTTTCTCCACATCCCAGAAATTTCATTCTTCTGTTTGAGATTTGCTAGAAGCTTTCTTCTCATTCATGCAGATCTCCTGCCCACTTTACTTGATTTCTTGCTCACTGGAAGTGATGCTTCAATGCTGACCAGCTGTCTTGGCCTCCCCTTACCTTCTAGAGCCATAACCCACAGGATTTCTCTAGGGATGCTTGTTACTGGTGAATAAATGAACTTTCAGTACAATAGTTTGGGTTGGAAGGAACCTTAAAGAACATCTAGTTGCAGTCTCCCGGCCATGGCCAGAAACCACCAGGTAGCAAAAGAAAACTATGGATTTAATCTGCTAATTATCAGATGTCACTCTATAGTTATTTATATATCAATTAAAGCCACAAGACATGAATTTATATATTCTGGCAGTAAAAATAATTTTACTGGGAGGCAAACAAAGGATGATCAGGGGTAAGTGGCAACTGAATTTACATACACTATGATGAAGATACTGTATTTCAAAGCAATAATTCATGACTGCAGGTTCACTGGTTTTCTATACAAAAGTCAAAGCAAGAAACTTTCTGTAAAAGGTTTCTTAAAAATCCAAGCCTAAGAAAGAAGCCTTTGACAAGGATTTAATCAAATTCTTTAGATGGTGGTTCTGGTATCATTACAAAAATAAAATCATTAATTTTCATATTAGCAGCTATTCTCTAAATAATTTAAATGTAATGGCCGAATCCTATGTGTGCTGAAAGATATCAAAAGGGAGATGAATCCATGCACACAAATTGACAGAAAAAGTTTCAAGTTTTATTTTGAAGATTTGGTTGTTTATCTCAAATGCACAATGGATATTCTGGTTTGGACAGCTCTTTTCTACAATTATGTTCAGTAGTTAACTTGATCTACCAAAACAAGTTCTCTTTTCAGAGGAATTGAAATGCAGTCTATTTTAAGAAAGAGAGAAAGAAAAGTCATGAGGAGGATCAGATCCTTTTTAAAAGCTCATTTAGGGAAAAGAAAAGGTAATTTAATACTTTGTAATGTCTGAAAGGCTTGATTTAAGGCAAAATTACTAGCCAGTTTAGATTATTTTAGCACTAATGGAATGAAATTTTCCTATTTTTTTAGAGCTAAGTCTGTAATGAGGAGATTCAAGTTGACTGAAAGTAGTAAATAGATTATAAGTGCACTTTGTGAAATTGGAGAAAAGATACTTTATTTTTATGTATATTACATTAAACTTTCAAACAGCTTTTAAAAGTTGTTTTTCAAAAGGGAAAAACTTGTCCTCTTCCTTTACTTCTACATAATGTTTTTGGTGTGTAAAATATATAAAATGCAGGAAACAGTGGGAATGTACACTTGAGGAAATTTTTGGGTACCCCCTTTTCTTCCTCCTTAAAAAAGAAGGAAATGGGGGAAATGCAGTAAAAACTGTAAATATTTAACAGGAAATTTAATTGTGACTAAATCAAATTTGGTTTTCTATAAGAAACAGATGGAAAAAAATCCCATCTGTTTTACCAAGAAATGCTGAAACTTGTCTTTTGAGTTAGTTACTGATTCACAAGCAGTTGAAAAAATTATGTTCTTTTTTATTTCAAAAGATTAATCATATTTAGGATGTGGCATCCCCCTTTATGGAGTAGGAGGAAGACTGATTAATGTCAATACATAGGATGCAAATTCCCTTCCAGTCCACTGTGTCTTTGAAAAGAACTCTTCATCTGAATGTTGGCAAGGATTGCATGAAATATTAAGATAATGTGCATTTACAATCTGCTAAGTATAAAACAGAAGAACAAAAACACTGAATAAACATTTCTGTTTACATAACATAGCTGTATTGTGCAAAATTACAACCAACTTGAGAAAATCATTTAGTCACACCAGATAAAACAAATATTTTTCCTACACTCAACCAGTGGCAAAACACTATATAATCTGTTTGAAGATCTATCAATTTGTGTTCCAACTCTCCTCATTCCTTTTCAATACTTTGTCCTCCTGCCAGTGTTTATGTGAAGGTTTTCCTCTATCACTGAGAACCTTTTCCAACATCACTGACGTTGTTCCAGTGGCAGCAGGGTCAGTGTGGTTAGCAGGGGGCTCCTTGTATTCTCTGAATACACATAATTTACTGTTCAGTGCTGTCAGCATAATCCAATGGAGATTGCAGATGGTTGCTGCAGCTTTTCACAGGATAGGGCTTTCATTTCACTGATTCTAAACCCACTTGTCCTCTCATTGATTTGTTTTCTTTCTGACTATGCAGAGTGAGGACTAAGGAATCTGACTAAAGGATGAGTGAGGAAAGAATGCATAAGAGCGGATATTAGGGAGTGGTTTTTCTAGTAGAAGGGATTAATGGAGTAAAACTTGTAGAATCTCCCTAGACAAAAAGGATTCAAACATATCACACCACATGAATTTATCCTCACCCTCCACCTCTCCACTTGGTGAATCTTCCTTCAATATTCTTAAGAAAGGAATGTTTTGGATGTTTTTTTTTTTGCTTTCCTTGTTATAGACAGATTTATTTTATACTAATTTTCAAGAAGCATTGGAACAGGAAGGGGGAGTTTTAGCCAGAATTAACAGGCACCATTCAGCCAACAAGAGGTTGCTCAGAATCAGAACAAGGCTGTGCCTGTCTAGCACATGATCACAGAACAAGTGAGAGGATCAAGGGGCATCCTGATTCTTCACCTAAATTCTTCCCCACTACCCTTCATGTAAATATGAACAGTACTTCTGTACTTCTAGAGTGAGAGGTGTATGTTGCCAAGGATCATGTTTGGACATTGTATTTGATGGGGCTAGAAAGTTGAGTTTGACTGGCTTTGCTGGGAGTCTGTACGTGCACAACCCACAAAAATCTTGTTCCCTAGTCAATTAATTTTAAAGGTTTTCCATGTAGGATAAGGAGAAAATAATTTCTTGAAATACTTAAGTAGAATAACTTATTTTAAGAAAGGTAAACCAAAATATTTATGACACTTTCTTATTCCTCACAACCTGTAGGCACTATGCATGACATACCCAACCAAATATTTAATTGACAGTATATTAGAAAATGTTGAAACAGTAGAGTTTATCAGTGAATGGTCTATAAAAGTTAGTTTAATTGGTGCAAAAACAAGGGTTTTTTAAAGTGTTTAACAGGGTAGATTAATTCAATCCACAATGCTATTATCACTTTCTATTCACAAAAAACCCATAAAAATATCTGGTACTGAAATTACTTCAATTTTTATTTCATCTTGATTATGAGGTCAAATAACACTAAATACCTGTGCAATCAGAAATATGCAAACCTGTTAACATTACTTTAAGGAGACAGTATAGCACAAAACTTATGGAGGAAAAAATACTCATCGCTCCAAAAACTGCACATTTTACTTGGTAATGTATTGTACAGTAGATGTTGCTATAGAAGTCTCAATATTCTGAACATTCTTTCTGAATTTTAAATATCATTAAGTGATATGGTACCATATTAATAATTAGACACCCAAAATGAAACAAATGCCTGAAAATAAGTACAAAAATCTGAGAATAATTGAATCATCCTAAGTAATAAGGTGATTTGATAGAACATCTTTTCAGACTTCTAATTGCATTCGTCCATCTGTTTATACCAAAGGTATGATGTTTACTCAAGCAATGGCAGTAAAATAGCAATGCTGATTTCATAAACATGGGAAGTTTAAAACTTATTTGTTTTTTTTTTTTCCCCTTGGCTGCCACTTGGGCTTGTCTGCTTCCCTGCTCCATCAGGGGACCCACCAGTTAGTGATGTTCTACAGCAAGTGTCTGAAGGAGCAGCAATAGTGCAGGGTGCTAAAGGGAAGTTATTTTCTTTAAATTTACTGGCCTTTGAGGTAATTTTGAGGAACATGTTTGGGCCATTCTGACAGCACCGTGTTAACGCTTTTTATGTAGCATCACCAGCCTTTATTTTTCCCTCCTAGTTACACATTTGATTTTGGATTTTCCAGTGTTATGTCAAAATTAGTTCAGTAAAAGGTCCTCCCGGGTCTAGATTGATTGCACTGTGCTCTTCTGATTTGACATAAACAGACATCAGGACTGAATTGCTGTCTTGCCATCACTCCAGGCTTTTTCCGTAAATACAACAATTTCAACAAGGGCTGAATTACTCTTCCTTTAAGCATGTCTGCTTTCTGTGTCATGTATTACTGACAATCTACTAAGGAGGAAAATTGCAGTCAAAAATCATGGCAATTCAGGTTGCCACAAGATAGAGAGAGCAACCATACAAAACCTTAATTATCACAGTGTGTGGAAGAAAAATTTACCCAAATTTCCCTTGAACTGAAGAGCAGTGCCTTGCACAGTGTTACTTCTGGGCTGATGCTGAAATGAGCTTTGGAAAGTAAATCAACGAGTAAAGGCTTAATACAGTAGATTTATGTATGCTGTCAGTTTCTAGGCAATATAATTATTGTCAGTTTTCTGCCTCTAGCTACTCTTTTAGCTTCTGGGAATAATGAGAGAATGTGTTCAGCCATGTGACATTCTTTCCTTTGCAGAGCTAACCGCTGTTTCCCCTGTGGTGAATCTTGCATTTTAAAGAGCTCTCACACATTCTTCCACGAGAATTTTGTAAAATACCATGTGACAAAATACCATTTTACAATATTGTAGCTGAAGTGGCTTTTCACATCACATAGGTTGCTGACAAATCAGCGTCAAGATTGGATCCACAGAAATGCACTGTTTCAAATAAACTGCAAGTCAAAAGATGCATTCTTTATAAAAATCTTTATAGAAAGCTGCAGAGTGACCACATGATAGATGGGTTTGATTCATCATGACAACACATTGCATGGTCAATCTCTTGTGAATATTATTTATTAGGGATGTTCTTGCTTTTCTTCCCTCTCTTTCTTCTTGTCCTCTACAGCATTAGCCCAGAATGATCACAGATCCTACAATTCGAGTGGTTGTCCTTAGAATCATTCTTAATCTGACTGAGAGCTGGTGAATCAGTGTGCTCTAAAGGCTCTAGATTAGCAGTTGTTTAGTTGTTTAGTGTTTAACTGTTTCAGAGAAGCAGGACTGCTTTTTCCAGTTTGTACTCATGATTTTGGCCAGGACAACCAACATTTTCTAAAGCTTTTTTTTCCCCCATGCTTCTTTTAAATTAAATAACAGCGAGGATTGTTCCTGTTTTGGAATTTTGCAATGCTGTGAGGTGTGACTGGTTAAATCCATGGCACTGAAATTTGAATGTATAAAGTTATATGAGTTAAAATAATACATAGCTTTCATTACTGACTCTATGTTCTGTCTTTCCTTCCTTATAAAGCCATGCATTTTCAATCAAAATACTCACAGAGGTGCATGGTCAGACTAAAAATGCATGTTTGTGTTAGGAATAATGTTCTGGCCTGATTGCTGAGTCCTAGTAAGAAAGAAAAAGTGATATATCTTTTGTAGTCTGGGGTTTACTGAGCACAAGGGATGTGATCAGTAGGGTCTGAAGTCAGAATAACTGTTTTCAGCTGCTGACTGTAGAATTAATGATCTCCCTGTTTCCTTGGAGGGAGGCAGGGGAAAACCAACAAAATTACTTGTTGTTTCTAAGAACTGTAGCTGAGAGAGTTTTATTTGGATCTGGATTTTTGTTTGTTTGTATAAAAAAGAAATTGACTTGTTTGTATGTAGAAGAGAGTAACTTGTCCCCTTTCATTCCTGCTAAGAAGAAACCCTGTCATCATTTTTAGGTAATTTAGGTTACAAAGTAGGAATGCAATGAAAAGATTTCAAGAAATGGAAATGTGATTTTAAAACTTTCAAATTTTCTCAGAAAAAGATTACATCTCAATATTTTTCATTTTTGTGAATTTATGGGAAGTTATAATAACTTCTATCAATGATAAAAAATAAAGTGCTAAAATATAGAAATTTGCCAATCAATTTCCTGCTGTTATAAGACGACCTGACTGAAAATTAAAATGCTAGGTTAAAATCAAAACCAGATCAAAGTCTCCAAAGATTCATTTAATCTATAATTTTACTAATCTGCAAAATAAATGTGCACAAAATTATGCAGTTGGTAGCAATAAAGCTTTTATGATTCACAGACTAAACAGCCAAAGAAATAGTTTTAGCTGTGTAAACCTGTAACACAGTGACACTAGGGGTGCAGATGTGGCATCAATGCTCAGAAAGTCTCAGACAACTTAACACAGCAAATGCAAAGTTTGTGTTTTGGGGTAACATTTCACAGAAGTGCTCGGTGGGCCAGTGGATTACTGCATTGCTGATCTGCTGTGTTCTCTATTGCTCCTTAGGTCTTGAGTGGAGAAGGAGAAGGATTTGAATGAAAACACCTTGCTCTGTCTATCACAAAGTTTTCACAAATTAATAGGATTTCTTTTCCTACCAGAAGGGTTAAACTGGGATTAAGATGTGCTGTATGGAGTTAATTTATTGCTATATCTTTTATTTGTGCAGCAGCTTTTAAAGTCATTATTAGAGATAATAAGATTAATCATAAAAGGATAAGCTTCACTTTGTCAGTCATACAAGGTGTAGCTGGTCTTCATGTGTTTTCATGAGAATTAGACAAATGTTTCAGAGATTATAAACCAGCATTTACATGGCTACTGTAATGAGCAGTACATATACAGCCCCAAAGCTCCAGAGGTATCTAACCTGGTAGAATATAGTTCAGAAACTGTCTGAATTTACTCATCCCTGGGGGTTGCCTATGCAGGAAAAATGTTCTTAGAAAATAAAGGGAAAGATTTTTAAAGAACAGAAAACTTTCAAAGTACCTTTCTTACATATACAACGCACAGAATATAAAAGTTATTAAAGAAAAAGGAAAATTGAGGAAAGGTTGTTTTTTTTTTTTTAAGAGTATTGAAAGTTAGCTCTGATGTAGGATGTACCCTTTCTGCAAATATGGCAAAAGGAGAATTTTTAGGCCTGATCTAGCTTTAGTATTTGATTTGTTTGTTTTTTAAATTTAATTCGGCCTGCATCAGTTTCCTGATCTAGCTCCAAATGCATCCCACAGAAGGTGTGCAGGTCAAACTGACATGGTCCATATGCCAGAATGCAGGACAAGACTATTTAAAGTCATTGCTGCTCCTCTGTTTTCTGAATAACACAATATTTATAACAATAAATGCTTTCCATGATAATCAGTACAGGGTCTCTTACTGAAATTGAGAATTTTTTTGCAGCTCAGGTTCAGAGTAGCCCTGTTCACATTGCTGCAAACACCTCCAGCAGGTAGTGTTTGACATTGGCTGCTTGAGCCTGGAGGTGGCAGAAATGTTAGTGGCAAATGCAAAGGTTGATCAAGGCACAGATTAAACTCAAACAGGCAATCATTGCCTCTCTTCTCCCACACTCCCACAGTGACTGAATAATCTGATGATATACCACTGGCTTCCCTAATTCTTTTCCTCTTTTAACATGTAAAATTGTTACCTGCTGTACGCGTGTAGGGAAAAACTCCAAACATTTATTTGAATTGAGCTGAAGTTAAATAGAGGTCTGCAGAAAGCCTGGAATAACAACTCTGAGAAGAGTGAATTGCCCCATGTCCCTCCCTGTGGGCTCTGCCTGGAGGAGCTTCACTGTCCTACCGGGATTCTTTCATGTGTCCCTGTGCTGGAGTAACACAGCACAGGTAACATGGCATGAAGAATTGACTTTTGCCTGCCTTGAGAATGTTGTCAGAAACAGTGGGGATTTAAATATCTGGCAAGGTCCTTTGTTCACCTTACATAACCCACCACAACAACTCATAACTGGTTGCAAAAGCCAACCTACAGTGTGGGCTCTTGTCTGATGTGAGAGAAACTCAGGCAGTTTACAGGGAAGTGGGAAACAGTGAGGAGTACACTATGGTATTAGATGACAAGCTGCTGAAAATTGTCAGGCTAATTAAAACTTCACAAAATTCTTTAAATATCTGATAGGACTGTTTTTGTATATGTCATATTAACTCAGTTACAAATTATTTGAAGACCAAAAATGAATCATTTTTAGATTAATTTTTTTTCAGATCCTTAATATTGTTTTTGCTAATATAAGAAGGCAAAGAATAGAAGTGCAACAATTTTAGACTCCAAAATTAATTAGCATCATCTGATATAGTTTATTATGGAATATTATTCTAACATTACTGCTTAGAAGGTTTACTCTAATAAAGTCCCAGTGGTATTGATGGGAATCTTCTGAATAAATCTTATCAGTCCAAGATGCTCTTGTGTTTGTTTGACTATTACTGATAAAATGTGTTTATAAATTATGATGCTTTAATTTTTATTAATTTTTCATCCAACTTGTAATGTATAGTTTTGTACTTGAAAATTAGCTATGAAAAATGTTAGGCATGCACCGAGAACAATTAACTTCTCCAATAAAGTTACTCACATAGGCTTTAGTCTGCTAAAATGTTAGCTTTTTTTTTACATTGCAGTTTTTTCTTTATAAATTCTTGTTGTGATTGTGGCCGATGCTGATACCCTACCATGTATGATTATAACAAATATCGCACTCATCCTTGTTAGGATGGGCTAAAATTCCTTACAATGTCAAATCTAATTGTTTCACCAAATTTTTATTTTACTTGTGTTTTACAAAGGTTAAATCATAACCTTTTTATTGCAGGCGTCTTAGGCTTCCTGATTGTGCAGTGACATGATTTGTTTTAGACACTAATTTGCATTCTTCCCAAAAAATCCATGGTCCCCAGAGCTTTGTCTTTTAAAAACTTGTCTTCGGTCTTGTACAAACCTGATTTTTATGCAGCTGTCTCTGGAGATGGTTTCATGATGTCAGCTGTCTTCTTGTAGGACATGCCATTTTTTATAGTTAAACAAAAGTACTTTTGGTAAATAAGTAGCAGCGTGCATAATTTGGAAGACAAAAAATCCAGAAAACTTTTAAGGAATCCAAGGACAATAGGGGAGAAACTAAAAGCTAATCATAATGAGGAGTCAGAGAAATCCTAGAGGTGCTATAGATCCATTACCAACGGGAAATAAATTAATACTTAATGGTTATAAAGAAGATGAAATATTCAGTAAGACTTTCTGTTCTGTACTTGGAAAGTCATGTGTTTGCATTCCATGAGGATAAGGAAGTGCTTTTCAGGGCATAGATAGACATTAAAGGATAAACACTTTCAGAGTTGCAGATAATTTGTACCAAACAGTCTTTAAAGAATTAAAAAGACATCTGGCATGCTGGTAATTTTTAATAAATCTTGAAATACTAGAAAAAATTCAGAAGAGTGAAGGAGAGAAAATGTAAATAGTGAAAGAAAAAGAACTTGTTGGATAAGGTAGCCAATGTTAATGTATTCAGATGGATGATAAAGCAGATACAGAAGCCTACAGTCTTTAGTTTTAATTTTCTCCATGTATCAAAAGCTTTTATCATAGTAAATTTAAAAGAAGAAGTGATTAAGCTGCTGCAAACCAAACACACAGAGAACGTGTGGATATGCCATGACTCAAAGTTCAAAGTTAGACACCTTTTTGGGAGGTATGTTTGAGTCAACCACATCTTAAGGATTCCATATTAAATTTGGTGGTCAAATGGAGTGAACATTGCAGAGATCAAACCAGATGATCTAATGGCATCTCCTGGGTTTTGACTTTAACAATATGTCAAGTGCTTCCGCTGTATTACAAGCTGGGAAACAGATCTGAATATCAGTTTACTCTGACCGTAGTAAAAAGGAAAAAGACAGTTTATTTTAAAAGAATATTTACATCATATTCTTCAATTATAATTTTCATGTCTCTTTACAGACAAGAAAGTTTCTTTTCCTGAAAATATATAATTGTATATGTACATGTGTATATATTTGTATCTATGGATTTCTTCACAAAAATACCAAAACAACAATTGTCTTTTTGAAAGACAATTCAAAAAGAAAAAAATCTTTCAGGGAAAATATTTCTGACTTTTTATAGAGTCCTATGACATGCAGTAGGCAGTGAAATATTACCTTGAGTATAGGTTTCCCTTTAAAGCAGGGCATTGATGCAATATCTACTCACTGGAACAGGATAGTGGAGCTTTTGTGAAGTTGCAGAACACATCTGACCATCACCAAAGAAATGTTATATGTTGGACAAAAGGGAATATATAATTTTAATACATGGGATGGGATTTGAAGGAAGTCTTGTGTACTTGAATTCTTGTCTTTTTTTCCAGCTGTACTGAATTTATGAGATATATATATATATGTTATTTCCTCACAGTAGTACATGCAGTAATGTATAATATATTCAATATGTTTTATTGCTGGAAAATCAATTGCTTCTAAAAGGTATTAATTCTTCTCACAATCCTCTTACTATTTCACACACTGTATTCCTAGGCATATGTCTTGTAAGGATTAAAGTTCAAAGGAAAGGAAGACAAGATGTATAATGACTTACAGTGACCATATTCTAGTGTGAGAATATTCAACTCATTAAATTGTTCCTAAGGTGGTCTGGATGGATATATGCCTGCCTGCATTTTTTGGTTCAGTTTTGGCTTTTCTTTCATAACACAACTGTTCTCCCTAGTTTATAAAATGTGAAGGTCAAAGAGAGGTGAAGCTGAATGGTGCTGGGAATCTGAGATGCAAATAAGTTTCAGATAATCCACGTGATGCTCGGAGGCCATCTAGTTTCACAGCGCCATTAGCATTCAGGGACGCTCATTAGCACTCAGGCAGCCAGTCAGTACGCATTAGCAAAATGAGATGTGTTGATTAAAGTTACAAATTGTGTGCTGAATGTTTAGACTTCAAGCCATGGTAGCTTCACATTTATGAGAGAGTATTTCTATATTTTCACACTAAAAAAATGTTGACTCTTTCTAATTTTCAGTGGTTTTTCGGTGTGTGTGAGAATGTGTTTGTGTGTATGGGAGGAGAAAGAAGTGAACACAATGACAGGAGAGAAGGTGAAGAAGTTAAAGCAATTTCAATATTTGATGTTTTTGTTTGAAGTGCCTTTGAAAATCTTACAGTTAGGACTATCACTGCTCTGATTTTAAAATAAGAGACAACATCAAAAATATCAAAGAGACTAGAAAGATTTTAACCTTTAATCTGTGTTATCCTATGTAGTGTCCCATTGATTTAATGAGATGTAGAAACTAACAATTCAAAAAATTCTGACTCATATTTCAAGAAATAATTAGCATGTATTATCTGATAATCGTGCAGTGGGATCTGGCTAAAACCATAGGATTCTCGGGGAAAACAATGATATGGTAGTTTAATGTCTGTATGATTTAATTTTTATCACTGTGTCAAGCTCATATTACATAGGTCTATCTTATTTACATAAGATAATAAATAAGGATACTGTACTTAACATTAGGCCATCAGCATTTTGGATAGCACTGGTAAAATTTATCACCTTTATTTTGCATTGCTGCAGACATTCTAGAATAGCCATCTTAAGCAAACCATGCCACCCCAACACTTCTTCTTACATTTTGTGGTTCTGTCAAAAGATTTTGGAAGACCAATTATTATGCAGATGACTGTATTACATGAAAACAAGTTATGCAATGCTGGTATTGTGAAAGTGACTTATTTGCAGGACTAATGATGAAGTACTTTATTTGTATTCTTTCTTGCGAAACATTGTCTAATATCTGCAGCTGAAAGGAACCACAGAGAAGGTAAGAATTATTCTGAGCATGACTTAGCACAGATTTTCTTTGTTTTCTGGGTCTGATTTGAATAGATACTCTAAATCCAGATGTTGCTTTTAGGAGGAGAAAGGTCTTGCAATATTACTCAACAACAAGGTCTTTGTGGGCAAAGCCTTGCTGTGGGTGCAAATCATCTCTGAACACAAGACATTGTATTAAAAGACAGCATCATGTAACTTCTGTTGGTCTTTTCCTGATTGTGTTGCCTTAAGAAGTCGGATGGAAGTGTCAGCTCAATATCAGATGTTAGGTTCAGCTCAGTACTTCCCTTCTGACAGCGATGGCTGTGTTCCTGGGCATCACTTGGCAGCATCCATCAGCTATTTGGGCTGCTGTCAGGAATGCTCTGTTTTACATCCCTCACCAGTTCCCTTGCTCTTGCACTTTTGATGCTCTGACCTCTTCCTTTAGTTCAATTTTTGTAGTCTGGGCTCATTTGGTTTTTCTAGTTTGTTTTCTGTGGCTGTCTTGCTCTCTGTAAGGGGTTTGAGTCTTGGAGAAATCCTCACTGACAGCAAACAGGGAAGAATATTTGAGATGTGATGGGCAGAATGCAGGATGCTTAATCCAGAATTACCATTCACTCTTTGTTTCCATGTATTATTTCCTCCTTGAAGTAGTCTTCTACCTGTATATTTACATGGATAACAGAATCTGTTTCCTCTTCTTAATGTTTCTGGTTTGATTTGTGTTTGGTGGTTGTTTTTTTTTATTTTCATCACTTGTATCTGCATTACTTGAAACCCAGATTCTGTGTTTCAGAGAGAAGGCTGTGTGTTTCAAGCTTACTCCTTGGGTAATTCAACAAAGATACGTGCCAACATGAGGTGCTGAAAACATAGAATTAAAAAGAGACAAAGTATAGGGTAAGCCTGGTGGGTTTTAGTACGTCCTTCTGGCCTGAAGGTCAGATGTACACTTGTACCAGCAGGACCGATAGGTATCAATAGATTTTTCCTTTGGCTTATGTAATTTAATTTCAGTACTATCTATATTTTTGGGCTCTATGACATTTTGTGATATCAAAACTCAGGGCAACCCTGTGAAGGCAGGAAATGTTGAGGAGGACTCCATGGATATCAGAAGGCTAATTAATTACTTTGTTATACTAAATTATATTATACCTATATTACACTATAACTATATTACACTATATTACACTAACAAGAACTATCACTAACTACTAGAAAACCCATGACTTTCTGCCCGAGAGTCCCCACACACACAAGTGGATCCAATTGGTCAGTGAATCCAAAACACCATCACCAGATTCCAATCAAGCAATCACCTCAGGTAAACAATCTCCAGAACACATTCCACATGGGCACAAACACAGGCGCAGCAAATGAGATAAGAATTGTTTTGATAATTCTTTTCTCTTCTTCTCCCACAGCTTCTCTCTGTTCAGAGGGCACGTGGATACCACATTGTGACACTGAGTTTCATAATCTGATCTATCTAGTTCCTACTGCATATTAAAAACCCAAACACAAACCTCCTTCCTATTGCTGTTCTTTTGTTCTGGTTTTGCCTTAGTGAATTGTCAAACTTTGCTTCACAGTTGTCTCTAAACGCCTGAGAGAGTTGTGATTCCTTCAGAAGAAAGCACAGGTTGCTCTGTTAGATCATTCAGAACATTAAAACCAAGATCTGCTTTAAATTAAACTGCTTACAATTTCAGAGAAGCCTCACAGTGGCAGGGTCCTTCAGACATTACTCAGAGCGAATTATTATCCATCTAGTCATTAATAGCATTGACAAATCCTGTTCTTATAAAGCTAAAACTTGTGTGTGAGATGACATTCTGTTTTGGAATCTAGAACCAATCACTAAATAAAAAGTTGAAAATTTACCAAACTGACACTTTAGGCTTATTACAAATCTTTGAATGTTGGTTTCTAACTTCATAATCATTGGGATAAGCTTTGTGAATGAGAAATAAGACAATTAGACACACTCTGATGAATTCATTAGGTCTTAATATATTTTTTAAAAATTCCATCTTATGCTGCTATCATACAGCATAAGGCTTTATTTTCACAATAAATATGCATGTGAAATATTAGACATTTTTCAGAGATTTTCAGTAGAAACAGTAACCTGGTTTTCTTTGTTGCTGGGAAAGTGTGCTTTTGACTGAACAAGTAGAAGTAGTGAAATTTCAGTTAATTCAAAGCAGAACAACGGCAATGTATCTGAAAGGGTTATATATCATTAAAATATTACTTTAAAATAAAAATATTATTAAAAATATGTTTTTCTCTACCCAGATGTTATTCAGCCATTTTCCAGGGTGTGCCACTGTTAGTGAAGATTTCTGAGAGAGGAATAAGCATGTCTGGACTGAATTCCTGTTGTTACCCATCTGTACAGAAGAAGATCTGTCACTTGTGCAGGGGAGCACAGGTAGGTCCTGTACAACAGCCAGACTGGTGTTGATCAGAACTGGATTTTTGGAATCTGAGGACAAATAAAACTGTATGAGTTTACTTTCTGGAGCTTTAAAATCAGTTGGGAAGTAAGAAACATGACTAGTTTGTCTCTCTTCTGTTTGGTCACTTTTTATCATATTTCAAATATACCAAAACATTTCACAGGGAAAAAACATAAAGGTCAGAAGTGCTTCCATACTTGGGAGTTCTGAGAGGTATATTTAAGCCCTGGCAGACTTTTAACCTTTTCTAGCTTACAATAAGTTTGCCATCCTCTTCAAATCCTTTGATTGTATGGCTTTTGTTCCCTTGAAAGGGGGACAGGGCTGCCTGGTTACTCAAGCAGATGCCAGGCTTCTGATTTGCATTTGATGAAAGCCACTTGTGAAAGCAGAATCAATGCTCAGATTTACAAACAGTAAATGTGGGTATTGGCTTGTCATTTCTTCCTAGGTTGTTGTCCTATAAAGCTGTTCAAGTTCCTCTCTTCACAAGAACATCTTCCTGCTCTCCCTGCTGCCCATAAACATTATGTTAGATCGAGATGAAGGGTGAGTAATTCTTTTTTACTTCCATTACCTGTTTTTGTTTTTTAATTTAACAGCAAAAAAAGGAAAAGGGAAAAAAAAAGAATGAAAATGAAGCTATTTAGAGTAATGGATTATAAGCTGATGAACCACAATAACCAAACTGTGTGTCTGAAGGGGCCTAATTACAGAACACCAGAGGCACAAGAGGGAGCTTATTGTGGACAACAAAATAGTGCTCTATTAATGCTGTCACTGTACTGAGAACAGCATCAGCATTAATTTGTGTGCTTATATCCAGGTAGAGACTAGTACAAAATGCATCAAGAACAACAGAAATGAGTCTGAAAGGGTTGTATATCAAATCAAAGCTAGCAGTGAGAGTGGCTTTCTTTTGAATGAAGCAAACTGAAAGCAAGATGGCAGTGACTGAACAAGTGTTTCTAAAATAAGGGTGTTTCTGACTAGTCTGTGTGTAAACTCCTAGTGATTAATGTCTAAGATGTTGAAGTACCTGAATAAGAGAATCAGCAAGGATGATTTGAAGTTCAATCTATTTGAGTTTTTCTATGCCATGAGATCAGGTGTTATAGACTATATAAGACCAGCACCCAGTAAAAGCAGCTGTGGATGTATCTTTTCTCCTGTTTAAGAGTGTCTATTCTTTTTGCTTTGGATATGTGGTGTAACATTATTATTTCGTGCCTAAGACCTCATCAGAAAAAGCACATCATCAATAATGTGACCTAATAAATGGACTAGAGGAGAGGTGCTGCAGTTTCCCTTTAACATGAACTTGAATGAATCTGAGTTGCTTTGGCTTGGGTGTCCCACTTCACGGGTGTTGCTCCATAAAACCTTGTTCACTGTGGTAAAACATAGCCATTCTAGAAACTGAAAGCTTCACATGTTAAAGACAAACACTTTTTATAGTGCAGGAGGTCACATAGAAAACTCACCCACACGCAAATAGGACTGAATATAAAATCTAAGATATTCAAAAGCTCCTTCTTTGTCTTGGCTGTTTCTGTTTTTCTGTGTAGGGCTGGGCAGGGCAGTGCAGTGCATGGGCTTATGAGACAGACATAAATGAGGTGCTGTATTGCAATTCCTACTGCAGTCTGGTGTGGCTTAACCCTCTTGGGCTAACTCAGCTTTCTTCCTGTGCTACAGCTGCTGTGTCAACACAAGATGAGTCAGCTTTTGTAGGTTTATACCCAAACAGCATCACTGAACTGCTTCCTGGGTCTGATCATCTTTGGCTAGTGCTTCTTTGGGTATCTAGAAATGTAATTCTGAATGGCTGTATATGTGGGAAGTTTAAACAGATTTATAAATTATTACCTTATTAGTGTCAACTTTTACTTTCCAAACTTGTGTGTGCATCAAATATGCCAAAATATTTTTCAAATGTAATATTACAGATAAAGTGGTTTTACTCTTTGCTTTATTGTGCAAATATTTTATGGATATATTTTTCAAAATCATAATTTCTCATAAAAAATATTTACTTCTGTAATACCAGACAGTGTCCCTTGAGAAATAAAAAAGAAACAAAAAAAAAAATGACCTCATTTAGTGACTACTTGCCACTTAATAACAGGGACATCAGGTAGGCTGTTGTGGCAGGTAGATATTCATGTTTGGAAACTTAAGTTAGGAATACCTCCACAGAAACTCCAGGTTTAAGTATTGTCATTGCTGGGATTTTTTTTGCTTTAGTTTTCTTAACTTGTTAAATAGGAGGCAAGGTTGCATTACTTGATTTCTTCTAGGCCTGGATTTTAGTCCCCAAGTACAATTCTGGTTTAAAGCCTGACTTCAGGTATCAGGACATGAATTTCATTGGCTCAATTATATGAAATTTCACGCTTTGTCGGGTTGTTTATTTTCAGAGAGTATAAAAATAAGGAAAATTTTCATCCTGAAGCCAGGTATTATGGTACAGCTATACCCATTGCAATGCAGGAGTGCATGAGCTAATGTGCTAAGACCCAAGTGAAACCCGTAGTGAGAACTGGGCTGGTGTGAAGAAATTTCACTTGATATAGGTCAGTGTAAACAGGGCCAGTAGTTATAGTGAACCTGCTTGGCTCAAGGTGTTACTGTTGTGTTCTTCAGTGAGATTTGAATCTACTTAATGTTCATTTATTTGGGGGTCAGATCATACCCCAGGTTAGCTATTTATACCTGCCCAGTTTTTAGGTTGAGGGCATTCGAAAACTTTCAGGACCAAAGTTTGGAACAGCCTTGGACAGCTGAGGCCAGGAAACAAATAAAGGTACAATTTCCATGCAGATATATGATCAGGAGGCAGGAATGGATAAGAACTATTTCCAGGTGGAAAAAATCTCTCCATATTCATGAGAACCAGTTCTCTGACAGTACTTTAGCAGCTGTATCTTCTTTTCCCTTTCCCCTACTGTCTTCCCGTCACACTAAGTAACTGAACTTTCATTTTAGTTAACAGATTTCTATACAAATTTACTATCTTATGGTTCTCTCCCTTTCCTCTCGTTGACTCAAATGCAAATACTTCTTAATGGCTTTCCCAAATTAGAATTCTTTCTTATTATTGTTTTGCATACTATTGTGTATACCTCTTGCAAACTTTATTATTCCCATTTCATGCCCCCTCTACATGTACCTCTTACCTGACCACTGCTTTGTGGCCCAGTCTTTATGGGCCAACTCATCCCTGCAGTTGAAAATAGACTCTTATATTTTGGCACTGCCCACCACATTCCCTCTTCAAGTCTCTCATTAAATCTGTTCCTCTCAGAGAAACAGATTTATTGCCCTTCACTGCATCTGCTTATGTCCAATCCAGTTCTCAGTTTTGGGTTTGTCTGAAAAGAAAAAAACCAAACCCCTATAACTATAAAGACAAAAAATCTAAAACCACAGAACACCATCTTTCAAGTAAAAATTTTAGAGTGATCTCTATGCTATTGCTCATAGCTCTATCAAAAATGATCACTCATCATTTTTACATTATTATCTTACCAATATTCCACACAATTCAGAACAGGGATCTGACTTTCAGAGTGATCCATAAAGTGCAGTCTTTCCCAACACACTGTGAAAACCAATAGACTTTTTGTTGAGAATCCTGTTGTTTATGCATTCAGAAGGAGAGTTACAGTGGGCGTTCATTTTCTGTGATCTCTTTTGTTTCAGATGGAACAGATGGCTGAGCAAAATAAACATCTGTATGTGAACTGTTAAATGTTCATTTGTGTGTGACAGTGTAAAGGGAAATATGGACATCAATACTTATCCACAAAATATTTCTGAGGGAAGATTGGAAAAGTTTTGACTTAACACATAAATCAGTGGAAATATGCTGAGAACGGACACAAAAAGAAGAAATCACTGGCTATTTCAGTAGTCAGTAATGAGAGATGTGCTGTGCCCCATACTACACAAAACACTATGGGCATATCTGTTCAGGATCATGGGATTTCTTTTGCAGTGATTTTACTGTAAGAATTCCTGTAAACTAAGACAAAGAGGAAGTCAAGGACAGTCATGACTGCTGGTCATCTGTTGTCTTTGCCTCTACATTTTTTGCTATGTGAAAATTACAATCCAGCAATCTGAGACATCCTAATAGTTGTATCAGCTGATATTTTTGTGATTGGCCTGAGAATTTCTGTTACACTCAGTATTTGAGCTATGACTTTACTGAAACTGAACTCTCCAGCTGTACCTTGATTTTCCCCTCTCTGGTTTACGGGACAGTTCATGTAGCATGCAGATATTTCAGTTAGTATGTCTTCTGAAGTCCTTCTACCATTTTATAAAGGGACAATTTCTGTTCAATATTGACTACCATAGGAAAGGTTTATAAGGAAAGATAATATATTCCATTACACATACTGATATCTCTACAGGGATGTGGGTGAAATATAGGCAAGTCTTTGGATGCAAAGGCTGTACTATGATGTATTCACTAGTTATTCCACATTCTCCTTTCCATTTCCATGCTATGCCTGAGGTTTTGTATTGTTGTGTCTGTTTTTTTGACTAACACATAACTGTATTGTAGAAATTGTTACAAGTAGAGAAGAAGGATTAGACATCTGGTTGTGGAATAATGGATGCTTTTGGCTCTTGGAAAATTGTTGGAGGCTATTTACTCTTATTTGGTGGTTCCTATTTGGATGATGGAGAGGAAGTTATTCCTTTGTTCTAAGCACACTAGAAGAAACAGAAGAGTTTTTTACTTTTTATTTTCTTTCTGTCCACTTTTCTAATGAACCTAATGTGAACTTTGAGTATTAAATAAATGTGTGACAGTCTGCAAGCCTGAAGTCTCTACTTGTATAATTCTTGTTTGATTCAATGGTTATATATATGCACAATAATAAAAGTTATTAGCAGTGAAAAAGAATGTAAATTGTATAATCTCACTTTTTATAACTTCAAGATAAACCCCTCTTTTGATAAATACAGCAGCTGAAACTTCTCAGAACTAGTTTTAGATTGTAGTGTCTTGGATGAAATCCTGATTCTTCAAAAGTCAACAGTAGAGTGCCAATTGACAATGGCAAAGCTGGGAATTCAATGAGGCTTCAATTTCTAACACACTTAATGACCAGTTTTAGGCACAGGTATATTTAAATAAGGACCCCCAAAATGGAAAGCTGTATATGCTTGTTTATTGCACATATTCAGTGTAGGGTAAACAAAGGTGGTATGGAATGTAATCTTATCCCCTAAAGAGTTGCAGCTGAACCAATTACTAAAGATTAGGAGCAGGGCTGATCTTAACAGGCCACACCTGTAGCTAATAAGAGCAGCAGTATAAAAGAGTGGGTTGGTGGGAACTGGAGTCACATGATGACTACTGTGAGGACCAGGAAGAGTCAGTGCTTAGAGGTGTTGCCAGTGAGAAACATCGAGGAGGTATGAAGCTCGGGCGATATGAAATCCTTGCACTATAATTATAACAGAAGTCTTGATGTATAAGACAACTATTCAGAAGTATAACATGTCCTTAATTTTTACATGACTGAGTTGTTTTACTGAGATGGACTGTCCAGGTTTAGAGCAAATTTGGGGAAGAATTCCCCACAGGAGCTCCAGTGGGAAAACAGATCCAGCTCGGCCCCTCCCCCCAACTGGTCCGGGAGAAAAATACCTCCTTGGAGAAAGGTGGAAAAAAGCTGTTTATTAAACAATAAAACCGAAACAATATCAAACAATAAAATCCCTTGCCGCTCTAAAAGAGATGACAAACTGAGAAAGTCCATCCCTGCGTTGCAGCTCAGCTCACTCAGTCCCTGGTCAGTCCCTCCAGTGCTGGAAATGTCGCAGGCCAGGCCTGGCCTGGTGGGCCACAGATGCAGCTGTGAGTGCTCCCCTGGGTGTTCAGTCCAGAGCAGTTTCAAGAGGTCCAAATAAAAGGAAAAAAACCCCAAAAGTCCAGGGAACTTCTTTGCCTCAGCTAGCTAACACTAACTAAAAGCACAAAAAAAGCTCTGTCCCGCTGTCTGTCCATCCACAGACAACACAGTCCAGGAGGAGGAATGTGGAGGAGGAGTGCAGTGTCTGAAAACAAACTGCACGCTTCTTCTCTTCCCCACCTTCACTCTCTGGAACACTCCTAAAGGTGCAAAACTTATTATTCAACATAAACAGAATGACATGATTGGGGATAAAAGCATCATATAGTCAACCCGGGACATGGACTTACTGAATTCATAACTTATTTTCACTGCAGACATAATCCTGCTTTTCATGTCAGTTGAGTCTGGTCAAGGAGTTTTATTTCAATGGTAAAACCAAGAACTCAGGATTTTAGAAACTAGAGGACCCCAATATCAAATTGAAAGATCTCAATGTTTTTGTCTGCAGAGTTAAATTTTTTTCAAACAACTTACCTTGTTCTATCGCAATAAATTGAAATTCTAAAGTGGTGTTAACACTGTTGTAATAAATCAGTCTTGTCTTGTGGTGGTAAAGAGCAAAGAACAATTTAGGGCATTAAAAGACCCTTAGATAATACCAGAGCTGTCAAGCTCCTGTTCTTGAAATCTGATACTTTACTTATCTCCAATTTACCCTGGACTCATTTTCAACTTTATCTGGTTCATTAGCTGCAGACAACAAACTCCATTTGACTCGCTTTTAATATAAGATTTCTGGAAAAAATTTGATACATAAGTTCAATATCTTTGGTGCTCATTATTTCATTTTACTTCAGGTCTTTGAGAAACCTGAGCATTAAACTATCTAATAACAGAAATAAAGGAAGAGTAAATGAATGAAAGCTGACTTTGGTGCATTTTGCGTACTTACTTTTCATTTTCAAAACTCTTTATCTGTTTCTGATTAAATCCACCCAGCCAAACCTGTTTGTTTAAGTTCTGTAGTCAAAGGAGAAATTAAAAACATACAAGTAACTCTAGGTGGATGCTGTCCAAAATTGAAATCAGCTTTAGAAAGAAAAAAAGACATGAAATTCAGGACTTGGAAAGGAGTATACTGTGCCAAGGCAGTCATTCAGCCATATAAAGCACTTTTCTTTAAACCTCAATGAGCAAAATAGGAATCTGTCTCTGATTTTTCCAAAGTTAAGTTTTTCCTTCTTTAGCTGTTCTTGACTAAATTGCATTAAACAATTATATTGCTTGTCAGTCACACAGCTTCAGTGTTAGGAGGCACTTATGTTCCATAGTGTACAAATAGCAAAAGGAGGACTTCCTATTTCATGTGTGTCAGTGTCTCCCCTCCCCTCAGCTGTCAAAAATAAGAAAAGACTTAAGAATACAAAAAGTTTTAGCAAAGCAAGCCAAATAAAATTAAATGTAGTGTCATTATGGGAGTACTTCTCTGCAACGAATCTTTATTCATTATACTTTCACTTGAAAGGGGAATTGAAAAATGTAAAAGAAGCGAAACAACAATTTAAATGGAAAATACTGTATTATTTTCAAAAATAAGCTGTTAATTTCAGTTTTTCATCTGCCTTTGCTCTTTAATAATACTTTTTATTTCAGTTTTCTCTATTTTTTTAATCACATATTTCTCTCAATGTACTTGATTGTAGTTTGGATGGACATGATTTATGAAAATCACAAGAACTAGAATTTGTCAAAAATACTTGGGGAATGAAGTAGGACTTCAAAACAGTAGTAGAAGCAGACATACAAAAGTCTATGTTTTGGAGTTCACTGGGTGTCCTACTCTCCAAAAATCAGAAGAAAGTGCGGGATCAGGAGCCAAATTTATGCTTGATCTGGAAGTATTTACATCAGAGGGTTGCAAGCCAGAGAACTCCCTCTTTTCTCAGCTACTTGAGTGGATCACAGTGATATAATTAACTGTTATCCATAAAATCAGAGCTTTTATTAATCCAAACAAATCCAAGATCACAGCAGACGTGAGAAGCACGAGTACCTTTTGCTGCACATGAGATTTATTGAGGAGAGGACCTGCAGAAGCTGAAGTTTTGAGTGGAGAAGGGTAGCTTGTTGTAAACTGTTTTTGGAGAAAGAAGGAATGGATTACATCAGTCTGAAGCACAGCTAGAAGGAGATGCCTTTACTTTGCAAAGCAAGCAGAGGAAAAAGTTTGCTCATCTTCTGTTACCTGTAGACAGCATGACTACACTTCATCTGACTACACTTCAGTCATGTGAAACAATTTTAATTAAATGCAGAAGTAGTTCCTAATTTGAAATTGGAGGCAACTTTGTAACGTTTCCTGTAGGCAAAAATACTACTTACAAATGATATTAATAGAAAGCAGAAACTTAGACCTTGTTCAAGGTTTGTTTGTCGGTGGTTAACTAGGCCCAGGTGCTTTGGTTTAATTCTGTGGAAAGCAGAGTGACTGGCAAGCTGGTAGCAGTTCATTCTGAAACTTTTCTGGTGGATTTACAGGTGTAGTGTAGTTTGCTCAAAAGTGGTGGTGTCACTGCAATTCACAGGATCCGGCCAGGATTCACTGAGGCACATGGTAAGTTATTCTAAAGGTCTGAAAATTTCTGATAATTCTTCTTTTCCCCCTACAAAATCAAAGACTGTGTCAATGCTAAGGGAAGATCTGTGAGAAAATCCCAAATTATCTGAGATCTTGGTACCCTGCTTTTCTGTAAGGATATATTAAATATTCAGATTTTGTCAGATAGAGGTATTAGTGCCAGTCATGGAAGTCCCCATTTGAAGCTGGGCAGAATCAATCCATCAGGCCTTGAGATCATGTTGGAGTGGGGCTGGAAAGGTACTCCTAAATAAAACTTTTGGCTGCTACAGTACTTCTCTCTTGAAGATTTTAGTATGCATTATACTGATGACTTTGAGTGAAGAATCCATCTGTGACTCCTTTTAGAGCAAGTGCAAGGATTCTAGTTGGGAGATAAAGTTAGGTAGTCCTGGATCTGGTTGGACTGGAAAGGGGCTGAGGGGAATCAGATATTAAAAAGAGTACATGAATAGGATTTCATATTTCCATGATAATGACAATGTATGAAGCAACTTTGTTCATTTTGAGGTTCTTTGTTTTGTGATTGGTAAAATATTCTTTTGACTTGTGTAATATGTAATGGCAAAGCCTTGGTTATTGTGAACTAGGAGCCTAAATTAATGTGTAGATATTTATGCATTAGTTATATTGTATTTTCTGGCATATTTATTGGATAATTAATATTTAAGATTTTTTTAAAATGAGTGAAGTTCTTTCAAATTTTTTTCTGAGGGTTGGCACAGACTGTGTTGGCTATAACTTGATTTGGCCCTGGAAACAGCATCAGGAAGGGCAGAATAATTTTGGCAGTTCTGTTAGTTATTGTATTATTTTGAACACTTCTTTCCATTGATCTATATAGTCATTTCTGCACTAATTTGCCTCCCTTGCTTGTGCTTTTATGGCAACTTACAGGCCTATTTGTTGAACCAGATCACCCAATATCTTTGTGGATAGTGTGGCTCTCAGTCTAGTTCCATAAAGTGTTGAGATGGTCACAAGAATTAAAGTTAGCACAGACTTTCTTGGTAGAATTTTGTTGCTTAGAAATATGGTCTTGAAATTCTGTTTTTAGGCCATGTACCATTCTTCTTCCTGGCTTTTTGCTCACAGTTCTGCATGTCTACCCTCTGATGCATGAGTGCAGCTGGTTTGGGGTCATGTGGTGAGCTAGATCTTTCAGTGGTTTTTCAGCAAAAACAGTCTGGGCAGCAACCTGTGCATTTAGCACTCAAGCTGGTAGTGGTTGCACCACTAAAATCTAAGCGTAAATTTTTGCTGATGTCTTTGCTGCTCCTGTATCTCCAAGAAAATATTTTAAAGAAAATATCATCTCCCTGATACAGAAATAGAATTATGACCTTAGTTTTTCAGTGATAGTCTCTAGAACTCTATGAAATATTTCTATTTTTGCCTTTGTACCTACACATCATTAACAAATTGGAATTTATATCAAAGAGGAAAACTGATAAAAGAGTCTGAATTGTGACTAATGAAATGTATTCCTGAGTATGACCTTTCTTTTCAGCCAGCAAGCAATAAAGATTTTTTGCTTGCAAAGCTTCATGTTGAACCAAAGAACAATAAAGTAAGGGGGAATAGAGAACTTGTCAGTTTTGTCAATTTTAACAGGCCTACACTCCTCATCAACAAGTTCAATATCAGCTGAGTGTATTTTCAGTACATTACACTCAATTTTGTTGAACTTAATGATAAGATCATTAGACAAAAGACACACAGGAAAGAATCTAAGGGTTGATGCAAAGAAATAATAGATTTGATTACAAGGTTATGTTCTTGAATCTTAATGTTCTGTTTCATTTGGGGAAAAGCTGAATTTTTACACAGAAGGTAAAGGGCTTTCTTATTGAACTATGTACATATCATTTTATGAAACATCAAGATAATCTCTTTCCCTCATCATCCTAGTGCATGTGCACCTGGGGTTTTTTTGCAATTCAGCAGTTCAGATCACAAAACTGAAAAATAGCAGAGGCTATGGATATTTAAGGTACACACACTGATATAATAGGAGTTGTACAGCAATAAGCCAAACATCTATTTAATACCTACTATACCTATTCTGTACTATAAAGCTCTGATGAATGATTTTTCTGTAATTGGAGCTAACAAGTATGTGATCACCTCACTTCAGATGTAATCTAGAGCAATTAGCAAATACATAATTATGCTGTGAATAGATATTGACAATTCTTTCACTATTTATAAAGATACCACATGAAGAAAGCTGCAAATCTTAAAGCAAGATACAGTTCACTTCAACTTAAGGTATAAATAGGAGATATTACAATATACAGCTGATCATTTTAACCTCAAACAAATCCCAGTGAACTTTCTGTAAGGTCACAGCCAGCCCACATTGAAGGCAGGAATAAAACTAAAGACCTGCCAATTTAAGGCAATGACTGTCATTCTGTATCAACAAGAACTTGGACCATAATAAGGTTTTTTGCTTTTGTGGACCCCTGAAGGTTTTCCAGTAGTGATTCTGACTCCTAGAAATTTCATAAAGGTCAAACAATGGCTATATTTCCCTTCCCATGGATTCCCTAGCTATAGTACAGAGACTGAGGGCCAGGGTGAAAGCTGCTTGTCAGAGACCAGCCACACTGAGAGCAGTTTTCCTCAGTTCAGAAGTCTATGCTGCTTCTCCATTTAAAAGTAACCACTGTCTTGCTAGCAGACTGAATCAACAAAAACTTTTATTCCTCTTCAAACTTACCTATATTCTGTACAAAACAGGCCAAGGTAACTGGTGAGTGTCTAGTTATCTTGCAGGCAGTGTGAAAAAGACAATGAGTGAAACATGGGGCCTTTCTCTGATCTCCGTGCTTGTTTTGAGGACTTTTCCAGGGCTATTAGATTGGGATAATCAATTGGTCTCTGCTGAAATTTTTTCCTCCTTCTTTGAGGGGGTCTTGTACTAGGTTCTGGTACAGATAGGAGCCGAAATGAATTTTAAAGGGATATGGGGCAAATTGTTTGCAGTGAGCAGATTATTTTTGTAACAAGACATGTATTTCTGACACTGCCAGTCATTGTGTGGGTTGTTGTGGTTTTTTTCTTAATTGGTCAAGGCTGCAGCTGTCCTCTTTTGGTAACACAAAATTCTTAAACCTTCTCTGTCATCAGTCCCCACTACTCCTTATCTCAGAAATTTAAAAAACATGCAGCATTCTTTTGTGTTTCTGAACATTTTTTCTAGTGTATCTGTCTTGAAAACTCCCAGAATCGTATAGGTTTTCTGGCTGTGTGGTTCATGATGTCTTTGCTGCTGGCTGTGGATGTGTCTCCTTTCACCCAAGCTATTTTTCATCTGCTTTAGTCATCTGTGATTTTTTAACTGTTTTGTGCAACATCCTTGCATGGTTCCTCCAGTTTGGACATTACAAGCCTGCATCTCTACTGTGTTGCAACTTGGAGTCATTTTTTCTGAGAAATGAGCACAAAGTGAAGATAAAGGAGACTGATGAAGGCTTCAATTTCCACTTGTTCCTATAAGACTAAAAAAATATTTCTTCCACTATAAGTATAGTGTGATATATATTGCATAAGGTATTTGCTCCACTTTTGAACTGTACATTTGTCTTTTGATCTAGAGTGTGCATTTTCTACTAATCTCTTCTGCTTTGGAGTTTGCCCAGGTTTTTCTTCCTTAAACTCATTTTTTTTCAATTTTTTGACTAATCTGTTCCTTTGGAATGTCTCCTAACATTATTCTTGGGCATCTTTTAAACTTTTTCTATTTTAAGTGCAGTGCAGAGCATTTTACAAATCTTAAACCTAGTGAAAAACTGGGGGAAAAAAAGTGATTTTCAGGCAGAAAGTTGCATCCTTTCCATGAGGAGCAAAGCCTGTTTCCATAAGAGTGATAAGCATTGCTGCAGCTTCTGTGTTTCCATCACATGGTATCCACCATGTGGACAGCATGGCACAAAGTAAAGGTGACTTAGGGGCTGGGGCCAGCCACCTAAATGGGGAACATATCCATAGCACTTCCAAGCCATATAATATAAAATGTTTAACAATACAGGACAAGCCTTTTGAAGAAACTGTGGTCTTTTCAGCATTGCTCTGCAACCACAAGTCATTGATCCAGGTAATGATCAGTAACTGAGTGATTTTTATTATACTAGTATGGCCAGATATAGAGAGATCTACTTGGGTTAGTGTCACATTTTATGAAAAATCCTTTTGCTAGGATTTTTTTCTCCTGAGAAGCTGAGAGGCCCCAGGAGCAAAATGCAAACAATGGTTATCTGCTGCTGTGGAATGCAGCAGGTGCATCTGTGATTGGTCTCATGTGGTTGTTTCTAATTAATGGCCAATCACAGTCCAGCTGTCTCAGCGTGTCTGAGAGACACAAGCTTTTGTTGTCATTCCATTCTTTCTTCCTGCTTGCTAGCCTTCTGATGAAATAATTTCTTCTACTCTTTTAGTATAGTTTTAATATAATATATTCCATAAAACAATAAATCAAGCCTTGTGAAACATGGAGTCAGATCCTCGTCTCTTGCCTCTTCCTGGGACCCCTGTGAACACCACCACAGTGTAGGTTTAGTGGAATAACATATTGCACTACAGCTGCGTTGGTGAGACTTTTCTGTATCAACAAGGACTTGGACCGTAACAAGGAGCAGTTGCACTGTCTTCTGGTAGTTATCCTTTCTCAATGAGATATAAAAATTAGATTTTTAGGGCAATGGATTGTTCCCTGTACTGTGCACATCGTTAATGTGTAGGAATGCTCTGTCCCAGAGCCTTCATGGGTCTCAATAATTGCATTCTACTTGTCCAAGTGGTTTCTTTCCTGCTTATGGAAACATCCCTTCCTTTCTTTTTGATTTGAAGAGCATTGTTCTTTAAAGGAGATATAGCGTTTAAAGTTTATAGCGTATAAGTTTAAAGATATAGCGTATAAGTTTAAATCACCCCACAGCTAATGTCGTGTTTTATTTGGTTTCTGTCCTGCCACACCCTACAGTTTTAGTAGTGTAATCCAGGCCAGTGCAATTGGGCTCCTCTGGAGCGCGGTTCCTTTAGTCTTTGGTCACTAGGTGTCACTAATGAACTGGGAGAGAGGCAGAGCTTTGTTCTTATTTCAGTTTTAAATTCGTGCGAGGCAGAAAAACATTTCTACATAACAATTTTTGTATTGCCTATAAACCTCATACCTACGGATTCCATAGCAGGGTCAGTAAGGAGTCGTGTCCCCCAAATTCAGCAAGAGGTCTGCTAGACAGTCCCCTTTTAACTGCACAGGGAAGGGTTCACAGCTCTTTTCCCCCTGTATGTTAGCTGTTTTGAATACAGAATGATTTTAGCTGCTGTTCAAATCCAGGATCAGAAATTTAACAGGGAGAATATATTCCTTTTTCTGAAATGAGTACAGCAAACTAGGTTGTAATAGGTTAATAAGTCAGATTGTAGATGCAAAAATCAATTGTCAAAGTACACTTCCTGCTTAGAATTTCATTTGGGGCTTCTAGATTCCTGTTCATGTGTTAGAATCAGTAGTTAGAGGGATTAATCAGCCTGCACAAAAGATATATGGTGATCTCAAGCAAGGCTGGAAAAATCAGACCCCAAACCTGATTAAGTATTGAATGGTCTGGCCTTTTACTATTGTATGTAGGAGAACTAAATTTGAATCTGGACATAAATCTTGTTCACTTGTTCCCTGATAGCTCTTGGTAAATGTGAGGCACCATTTTGGAATGTATGCTGCTATTCTAAGAAAATGAACTTTGGCCTTTTAGTGAAGGAAAACCTGCTTCCTTTGCTGCAGTGCTGTGAAAACATCTCCTACTCATGTCTATTCTCTGCACTTGGGATTCAACAGAGCTTAAGAAAAATATTTTAATGGAGACTGATTTCTAACCCCTGCTGAACAACTCAAGAAAAAAATGTCTAATGATTATGTTCACATTTCTTCTTCTCTAATCATTTAATGGTTAGATACTGGCAGCAAAGTGCCTCACTTGAAGGGGAAGGAAGGCCAAGGGTATGTTAAGGGGTCCCTTCATGGAGGAAATGGTGTGTTTTGGTGATGTGTCTCCCTTTTTTCTCTTTGTTGGTGGTTTTTTTTGGGTGGGTTTTTTCTTTCTCTTTCCATTTTTTGTATTTTTGTTTGTGGTTTTTGTTTGGTTTGTGGAGGAAAGCTGAATTCTCTGTGCCTGAGACACCTTGTGCTGATCCTATGTGAAGGTGACTGTGTAAAGTGTCAGTGGTTTCATTTTCTGTGCTGGGAGTGGCAAGATTTCAAACAGAGGCAAGCGGTGGTTTAGCCCTGCCTGTTGCAGATGTTCTTGAAAAGAAAGATGTTTTCAAGGCACAGAGAGAGGAGCTCACCCTTCAGCTCATCATGTTGTACCTGCAATGCATGGCTATAGTGCTTTGGGATTTTTGTATTAGTTTTTCAGGAAAATTATCCCCAAGCACTGCTGCAGTAGGATTCAAAAATTTTTTTGTGCCTTACCAGAAATCATCACTTTATTTGCCTTACTACTTCATCAGCTACCTCAGCCTTGTGATTATACTGTTAATAAAGCACTTTCTGGATAAAGGTTTTCCTGGCTGGCCACTGAATCCGTGGGTGCCTCATAGGTACTTTTGCTTGTGCATGGAGTCCTTGGTGATTGATTTTAGAGGGCATCACCCAACTTCTCTATTGTGACATGAAAGCTGGAAAGAACAATTTAGCGGTACAACTTTCCAAATGTTAAAATGTAGAGTTTCTTTCTAGAATCATGAGTTCATATCCTTAGAGGCTGACTCAGCCCCTTTGCTGGCAGAGGAACATAAGGTTAGGATTGAGGAAATCTTTCTTACTCTTCTGAAAGTAACCATAATAACAGAAGTCTTGTATCCCTACCAAGTAAGCTAATAGTTCTTAGTACTTCTCTGTCAAAATGCTTGTCCTTCTTCCTTTTTGACATCTTCTTCTAATAATGACCATCATTTACAAATTTAGTTGCCTCTTGTGCAGGATGTTCCTTCAAGAAGTTTCTAGCTATATCACAACCTCTAAGGTAAAATGTGTCCCTACACAGATTAAAATATGCAAACACCAAGAAAGGAAAATTAGACTTCTCTGACAGAAACTGGTATGTATGTTCTTACATACACAGGTATGTAAGAACAGCCCCAAAATGATTTTGTGAACTAAAATCTGTGGAGCTTCTGTTGGATCATATGCTAACACCTCCCAGTTTATGTTCTTTTAAAGTTATTTCCTCCCCATCTTCCTCAACTAGCTTTCATATGTCCTATGTACATACAAAACTCTGAATTACCTCCCCAAGGAGCCAAGAAAGTGTTTTCTTTAGATCTGCTACAGCACTGGTATGGTTGTTGCCCATGTGTGCAGTAAGTGCAGTAATGTACCTGTGACATGTGAGCAAACATAGAAAGTATTACAGTAGTAAGTAATAGTATAATAGTAAGTAAAGTATTAAGTAGTAAGTATTTCCACAATGTCTGCAACTGGGATTTTCTAGTACTCACTTCTTTAACCAGTTTAAATAGAGCAAGGCAAGCTTGAACTTAAAACCCCAAATCTGATTTGCTAAACAAGTTCTGTCCTGACTCTTTGTCTATATCTTAAATCTTCCTCCAGCTGTTAGTCAAAACAAATGCATAATTAAGAAGAACTACCCCTTATTACTGTTTAATTTCCTGATAAAGACATTAAATTAAATTAAAAGGAATTTCCTGAAAAGCCCCCATTAAAACCAAATCCCTGTACTGATGAGCTATTAGATTTTTTTTTTTTTTTCAAAAAAGAATAGCAAACAAAACAATGACAACAACCAAAATAAAAATCTACTTTTGGGCTTCTAGATTTGGGCAGTTTAATTGTTGCTCTGTTTCCCTGATAAGGTGAGATCAGTCCCATGTCACTAGGGGAATGGTATCCTGCTGTGTTTTTCCATCCTCATTTACAATGATTATGTTATCAGGCTAGCCAGGCAAAAGGGTGGAGCAACTATAATTTCAAAGCAGGATTAGGTTGAAATAACGAGGTCACCAAGTTGTGGTTGTCATGGCAACGTCACATCTAAGAATATGGGATGCTTCTAGGAGATGAGGCAAGCGTGGAGTCTCTCTTGCTTTGCACAAAATCCCAGACTATTTCTGTAAAATTGCTTAATTGCTTTTAAACAATTTTTTTCAAAGTGGCTCTTGCTACAACAATGAATAAAAACAGTACTTATTGACAGTGTCTTAAGGATGTCTTTATCTCTGATCTGCTATTGATCCTGTTTTCCTGTCATCTTCTGTGTATGCATTTTGGCTGTCTTTAGAAGATCTTTTGTTTAAAATATATAATAAAACTTCAGCTATTTCAAACACTGCTCAGGTGTTTTGATTCTCCTTGAGACTTTGCAATCTTTCAGCATACATGTTTGTCTCTCAGGTCATATCCTGGGACCTCCCACACACTCAGTAAGAATCAATGTTTTGTTTTTAACTCTTGATTTTCTGTGCTAGTTTTTATCAATTTCTTGGTACTGTTTTATGTTTTTTAAAAAAGGTTGTTTGTGTGGTTTTTTATTTTTTTTTGATTTTTTTTTTCCTGGTAGTGCCTGAAAATCCTTATTTTAAAATCCATTATTTGTCAGTGTCTCAAGTTTTATTTGAGTGGTTGTAGAGCCTTACTTCACCTTGTCACTGCTCATCAGAGCCTTTCATGGAAACTTTATGGTACAAACTTCTGACAACCACAGTATGATGCAGCTGTGTGGTTTTATTTCATTATGTAACATCTCATCCAAAGAATTTTCTTGCATTACTCTTAACTCTGCTTTAATATTGTGCAACATTAACGATACAAATTGCCCAAAATACATTTCTAATGAAATCAATGTGATTTTTGCTTTTTCTTTGCTCAGTTTTCAGTATAATGTAGTGCTTAAACATGCCAGGCTACAGGATTTGTGAAACAAGGGTGTAAGTTACATAGAGTATAAAGGCATTGGGGTAATTTGCAATGGGAGGCCATGAGGCGTAGTATTTAGCCTTAATTGTCTTACAATACCTTGTCTAAGATTTTCTGCAGTGACTGGAGCACTTTGGTCTCTGGTAGTCTGAGCTCCACACTCTGCAGTCTCTGTGCTGTGCAAGTCTCCCTGATGGTCGAAGTTCAGTCCCATTATTTATGCATCAGCATAGTGTTGCCTTTTTCCCAACCTGGAAATGAAACTCAAGATAATTTTAGGAAGGAGGTGATATAGAAGGGGATCTTCGTTTGAAGACCTTCTGAGGCAGTTATGGAAAGGTGTCCACAAAAGCCCACCATCCCCAGAGGTGAGTACATTTTTATAGGTTTTAGGAAATTAGCATAATTGATAAAAGGCACCAATGAGGAGGACAAGCAATTCCCCCTAGGTCAAGCCCCTTCTCTGGAGCCCCCCCTTCAGCACTGGCTGTACTTTGTCCATGAGAATGGATCTCAAAGTGTTGTTCTCAGCCTTGGCTCCCAGGGAGAACCAAGATAGGGTAAGGGCCTTGTTCCCTTGGAGCTCTGGATTTGTTGTCTTTCTGCTTAGTGAAAGGCCATGGAAAAGTACTGGGAAAACAGTCACTAATACAACCGGTGACAGAGTTACAAATACATGTGTGAAGAACATAGCATAGAAAAGAAGGCAAAACCCAAATGGCATCATAGTGAAATGGAACTTGCCACAATATAATGGATGCAGAGACCACTACCTTTTCTCGGGTTTTGGCTGAAAGCTGCAGGTTGACATTCAGACAAACACCTAGACAGAGAGAATGATCACACAAGGCCCATTTCTACAGGTCTTACATGACACTGTAGGATGAGAGTTCCTACAAATGGGAAACAGCCCAAAGAAACCAATCATTCATCATTGAGTTTTATAATCCTATGCAAAAGTTGTCTAGACAGACATATATACATTTTATTTGGTAGGTCTTTTGGTTAAAACAAAATAACAACAGGAAAATAAAGTAGACAGAAAATACCATATTCAGCAACATGTTTCAGACAGGTTAGAGAGATGGGCAGAGAAGAACCATTTGAAATTCAACGAAGGCAAATGCAGAGCCTGTACCTGGAGAAGAGTAACCCTGGGCACCAGCACAGGCTGAGGGCTGACCTGGCAGCTCTGCTCTGTTATGAGGACAGGTTGAAGGAGCTGGGCCTGTTCAGCCTCAAGAGGAGATGACTCAGAGGGGAGTTCATCGATGTGTGTGAGCACCTGAAGGGAGAGTGCCAGGAGGATGGAGCCAGGCTCTTCTCCATGGTGCCAAGCAATAGGACAAGAGGTAATGGGCAGGGACTGATGCCCAGGAAATTCCACCTGAATATGACTAAGAATTTCTTTACTATGTGGGTGACTAAACACTGGAGCAGGTTGCTCAGGGAGGTTGTGGAATCTCCCACATTGAAGATATTCAAGAGTCATCTGAATGCAATTCTGTGCCATGTGCTCTGGCATGGCCCTGCTTGAGCAGGGAGGTTGGACCAGATGATTCACTGTGGTCCCTTCCAGCCTTACCCATTCTGTGATTCTGTGATAGGAGATGCAAGGTCTAAGGGTAGATGGTGTTTGTAGGGAAGGCAATTTTCAGCTGACAGAATTGCTTCATAGACAGTATAGACCTTTTTTCTTCCCTTCCTCCCCTTTTTCTCCACTATCCAGTTAGAGTTTGTGAAAAGGGTGGCATCTTGCACTTTGCTGACATGCTGGGGAGTAGGGACTGTGCAAAGCAGACGATTTCTATCAACAGTGAGACTAATTGCTCAGTTCTGAGAGTAAAAGGAAAAAGAAATCTCAGCTTTGGTGTGGAATGTGCTGTTTAACCAACTGGTAACAGAGTACTATTTTCTCTCTGACTTTGGAGGAGGTGTATGCTATTTTTCACAAAGGCTAAGATCTTTCCACAGCAGCCTGGAAGAGTTGAGTAGCCTCACCTGTCTGGCCTCTATTTACAGGTCTGCCTCCTACAATGGTATATGAAGATAGGAATTCTCCACACCCCTCTTCATTTTTGCAGACTTCTGTCCTAAGAAGAAGTTACAGATTGCCAATGGATTGACTGAATGTATTTTTTTCTGTAACTTTGATGTAATATTCTTCAGTGTACTGAAGAACTACTAAGGAGATAAAGAAAAAATCTAAGTCAAATTGTCAGTGGGTGTATCCACCAGATGGTGATGTTCTACCAAATTATTTCACATTGATCTTGCAGTAAAAAACTTGTCATTTGAGGGAATTCTGATTACTTGAATTTCAGATGAGAGTCTTCCTGTTGCTTGACTGAGAATTAGGTTTGGAAAGAGAATATTTTTCTGTCTGTGTGGAAGAGTCTACCCTGTGTGTGCCCAGAACAATGGACGCAGTGAGGAATGGAGAAGAAAAGTCTGTAGCTTCTGCCATATTGAACAGGGGGAAAGCTATCATGTTAGAATCCAGGTTTGCATGGCAACTTTACAGTTATGGAGCACCACAAGCCCAACAGCCCCGTTTGCCATGTAGGGCAGTTTATTTCTGTGAGAAAGCAAGCACCAGAATGAAAGGCTGGGGAGGGTTTGTGCTGCTATATTGTTCCATGGCTCCTCTTTCCTTAGCCTGGAGGATCTTGTGGACAACAGCCAAAGGTTTGGTTTGCTGGGTGGGGCCTCATCTGCATCTGAAGCTGGAAAGAAACAGATCTGCTGCATTCACTCCCTCCCTTTCCTTGGCTGCTTGCTGAGCTGAAGAGCCCGCAGGAAAACTGTGTTATGGAAAGTTGCACAATCTAAAGTCTGGCTTTTCCATCTTAGTATACAATAAACATTACTGCAGTTTATGCACATGCACTGCAGCCATTCAGATTGAAAGAGCTTTGCTATGAAAAATTGTTAGTTATTGATTTGGTTTGAGGAGTAGCTGCCAGCAAAACTGGATCCTTCAAAAATCTCCAATGTTATCTAACAGAGTAAAAGGTTCTCAGAAAACACAAGGAATGTGTTAGAAAAATCAAAATTATAACTTGTTGGTCTGTTTTGTATTTGCCTGTTTTTCACTGCCCAGTGACACTGTTCACATGCAGAACTCCAGTGAAGCTATTCTGTAGAATATCAACTACCTGAAATAGAAACAGTGCTGTATTTGATCCAACAAGGTAAAAAGAACTAATATACCTGGAAAATTCCCTATTTATAATGGGAATGCTCTTCCCAGGATAGAATATCAGTGATGATAATTCTAATCTTAAAGTTAGTTTTGCCAAATAAAATATTTATTACTTAAATCCCCTCCACTGCCAAACAAAAAACACAATGAAATCAAAATACTATTGTACAAAATGTCAATTTCAAATCAGTTAAAAATTATTTCTCTCAATGAGTTCTGTATTGTAAGGATGGTCTGCCTTTTCTGACAGCAACATACTAATTTGGGATGGTTCCACTTTAGGGCAGATCTCATGGTGGGAATACCAATGCAGTTCAGACACCCAGATTAAATTTTGCTCCTTCTTGGTAGAGGTGAATTATCTGTGGCCATAGTGCATTTGAAAGGAAATGGGATGACGCTCTTTCTTCTTGCCAGGATGATATTAATTGCATGCTGTGTGTGCTGGCCATCTCCCTCAGTACTGTTAATCTAGTTCTCTTCATGTCCTTTTCCTCCTTGTTTTAGCCAGGACAGCTGGGACTGATTTTTGTATGGTTGCATCAACACTGCAAGCACAAATGTGATAGTTCTTCCTATCCCTTTCCACAACAGCTGCTTTGCAGAGCTCACCTGTCTATGCTGAGAGTTTTGTGGATTTGGCTTTCTTTTGAAGCTGAAAAAATAAATGACTGCCCTCTCTCCTGGCCATGGATTTTGTTATCACTGTGGTTGGAAACCAGCCTGTATTTCCTCATTCTACTCTGCACTGCCATTTGTTGAGGCTGAAAACCAGCTCAGTTTGCTGCCACTGCTCTTTAGAGTTCAGTGTGTCTTTGACTGAGAGTTTCTGTGTAATTTTGCAAGTAGCCTCTTAGCAGGCTCAGGGTACTTGGACAGGGTACTTCCCTGTACCAGCCAGGAGAAGCTGTCATATAGACCCTTCTTCTGCACTGTAGAAGTTCATACCTTGCTCATTGAATGGGTTTTCTCCTGTGGCCAAGTGTTTGACACTGAACATGCAGAAAAGTGTGAGAGAGCTTGCTGAGTTTTCCAAGTTCTGTAGCATTCATTAGGAAATTACTGAGGAACTTGCAAAATCTGAAAAATCCAACAGATATTCTGATGCACTCTTGCTACATGTAGGTGGATGGCACTGTGCTTGCCCTGTGCAAGATGAGAGTGCTGCCAATTTATTCTACTACACACATGGAGTGTTTGAGTGGTGAAAAGACACTTGTAAATAAGAAGTGCTTGTAAACTCTTTGGGATTCTTCAGTATTTGCCTTCAGGTAAATAGATACTTTGATGGGAACTGTGGTCAAAACCTAGTTGTTCTGTGAGCATCTGTTCTCTTTATTATGGACTGTGTCTAATGATTGGATTCCCTTCTGTCTAATACCAGTGAGATTCTGGCAGTAGCTTGTCCCACAGGTAAGACAAGAATCACTTGTGGAGATTTTCTCTTGTCTGGTAAGGATTTCGTTTACACAATTGAATACTGGTCTTGTCTAACCAGACATTCATTTTAACAAAATGTATAGAAAAATAATGACTTTGAAACCATTTTGTCAAATCTGTTTGAGATTTGCCAAACTTCTGTATGAAAGAAGAGGGCAGACTGAGAGATCAGGAGTCAGACTGTGATTGCATTATCTTGTTTCCTATGAAACTCAGGTAACAGGGAAGCATTAGATAATCTTCAGACCTGTCCCAGACAAGGGAATCTTGCAGAGGAAATGGTGCTTGTAGTGTCATACAGACTTATCTTTGTGAAACGTATGCTGGTTTGGCACCTAGACTTTAGTGAAACTGCCCAACTAAATTGTTAGTGGGAGCTGTGCCATCTGAGCAGATGGGCATGTGTAGGCAGTAAGTAGTCATGTTTGTTCTTCATTTATGGGAATTTAGACTAGGATTTGAAATACCATGAAGCATAAAAAGCAAAATGCCCGGGTAGGTTATCCTTTGGTTTACATCTGAGCTAGGTATCCTTACCCTGTTGCAGAGGGACCATTCTCTTGGTAAGCAAGTTTAGGACAACACATCTGACACAAATGGAGCTCAGATACTTCACACATCTCAATATTCAGATTTTTCAATTAATTCCTACCAATCCAATCCATTTTCTCTGGAAAAATACTCTTTAGACCGTATTTTTGCTTTTGAATCCTTTTAATGACTTTCCCATATCAGTTTCATTTCCAGCTTCCTTGCAATCATAACTGAGTGATTCCAGCTGTGCCTGGAATTCTGCTCACTTCTTTCCACATCATTGTGCCCATTTGCTGGAGTAAAGTTGCTTCTCAAAGCATGTGGGTATATACACACATTGCCATGAAGCAGGCTAGGCTGGAAACCTACAGCGTCATCTGTGCCCCAATAACTACCTAACTACATTCTCCTCCTGGCTGTAAACACAAGCAATTTTCCTCCAAATTCTTACCCTTTTAAGTGTGTGGACTACTGAGCCAGGCACAGAAATAGTTACAGAATGCTAGATACCTATCTATGTGTAACCTTACAGTAACTTCCATGTGCATTTAGTCCAAGCTTTCTTCAAAACATTTAGCCACAACCTCCAGTATAGCATCTGTTGGTTTTGTTTCATCTATGCTAAGATTTTGGACAAAATGATTATGTCAAACAGGTCTGATTTTTGTCACTTTCTCTCTTGATGTGAGTAATATAAGGAAATCTTTACATGCACACCTGGCTTTACTGAAAGCACACATGTTCTGCAATAACGTTAGATAATAGCAGAGTTGAGTGATGAAATGTTGAGCCTGGCCTTTCATCTGTTTCTGCTGTGTGGTATTACTTTGAATGTCTGCACTAAGAGTTCTGTCTTATTTAGATAAAGTCTTACAAGACAGGGACAATGCTTGTCCCTTTGTGTCACACAACCTCAGAAACTTTGATGGCATTCAAGAAATAATAAACAATTTAAGGGCAATGCTGCTGAGAGATCAACCACATATGGAGTGTTTCTGGCCCATTTGATGCAGAGGAAATTCTACTCAGGAAGTCAAAGAGTTGGTTAAGGTCAGAGCTGGTGTTTACAGAGTATCTGGTAGCTTTCTTAGGCACATGTTAAAACAAGTGTTTTTCAGATTCCAGAGGAAACCAACAGGCAATATGCATCACCTGCTACACACCTACATGTGTGTAGAGACCTTTTCTCAGACATGGCTTTCCATGATTATTTCTCTGTCTATTTTTTTTGAAACTTCCTCTCCAGTTTATGGGAAGTCATGCTAGACTAGGTGATAACCATATGTTTTGTGACTTAAAAGGGACCTATATAAACATGCTTTTTTCAATTCCTTGCTAATAAATGAATGGATGCACACTTGCACAAGTGCAGTACATGAACAGAACAGCTGTTCTGTTATAAGTTAGGGAAGGGGAGAAGATCCCAGATGTCCAGAACAGGGTAGTCTGAGCAGTCAGTTGACAGCCTTAATCATTTTCTAGGCAGGGACAATTTGAGAGCTGCCAGAATAGCTGCCTGTGGATCTCACCAAGGAGCCAAATACCCTGTCTGGGACAATAATATACAGACTGGCATCTGGGCTCTCTGATTGTTATCAGTCCCTGAGCATGACACAGGAGGAAGTGGGTAATAGTCATTGAAATGCTCACTGCAGCATTTTAAAAGTAACTATTTCAAATATTTTCCTTTAAAAAGTCCAGCAATTAAGAAAACAATTAAAAATATTTTTGAGAGGGCAAAGGCAGTGCTACCAAAGCATTGCAGGACTTCTTTTTAGGGGTTGTCATTCAGATGTCTGTGTATTGTTTCCTTTGCTTAGATGTTTTGCTCCACACTGCACTCCTAGCACTCAGGCACCAGGATGATTTCCATTTATTCCCATACACTAAGTCATTGCTGTTTGGATGGAGAGAGGTATAATACAGTCAAACTGTGGAAGTATGTGACTGCACCTCAGTTTTCTCTTACTTGTCCTGGGATGCTCTTGTGCTACAAAACTGATATATCCATTGGTCAATCTTCAGGAATGTTTCTTCTCTCAAAAACTTTGCTATTGTTTGCCCTTTTGTGGGCAGTGTGAGAGCCAGCAGCCTTAGCACAGCTTGAGAGGAATTAGCTCTACCCCTGCATCTTTACCTTCTGGTGTGTTATAAAGTGGAACATATTAGGCACTAACATTCCTAGCAATAGGTTTCCCATGAAGTTATGTTAAAATATCTGAAAACCTCACCATTCCTGTGTGCCTCTAGGCATTATACCTGGACACATATCTTAGTAGTGAGAATGGTTGGCTGAATAAAGGGCAGGACCCAGCTGTCCAAAAAGCTGATCAGTGTTTGTCTGCATTGCCATTTTATGTTCCTGTCACTTGACAGTGTCTGAACCTGCATGGAGGTTTCTGATTCTGCTGCTGGGCAAGTGGGGAGAGCTTTGTCCTCAGCCATAGGTGTAGGAGCTTACAATGCTGCTTTAACCAAGTGGAGAAACCAAGTGGTTTTTCTATCTAGGGACCTCGGGTTCTGTGTTTTGTGATCCAAACACAAATATTGTTTTATTTTTCTTCTAATGTCTGTAAATACTATACTGCAGTTTCTTCCTAAAAAGAATAGGACTCTAATAAATAGCTACTGAGCAGCTGCAGTGTCTAGCACTGCTGCTTTATCATACAATCCACCAGCACAGGGGACCTGAAGATACAGGGATCAATCTCCTCTATATAAGCTGGTTCACATAGATGAGAACTCATTTTTATGTATGCTTTTTTTTTTCCCCTGGAATGAAAGAGGTGGTAGTTGTGATTAATAAGTTTTTGAGCTAAATACCTTGCTTTTATTATGGCCACAGGGGATGAAGCATGAAAAACAGTAACAGCATGCTACAGAAAATCATTGAAAAGATCATTGGAATTATTTTTTGAATGGCTTTCTATTGTTGGATGTTCTACTTAAAAGAGAATTTAGCCTTTGCAGTTATATTTGGTTTGTAATGCATTTTTTCAAAACTATTTCTATTTTGTTTAATGTTTATAGTTTAAAAAGTACACAGCCTGGGTGCTGCAGGCTTCATAGTTTCAAAAAGCAGAGCAGTATAGAAGGTGAAGTTTTGTCAGTTCACAAAAAGAATGGACAATCTTGCCTCTTTGAACTCTGTAAAAGCAAGAAAAAATTAAATACTTAATATTTAAATGGTTTCTCTTAGCAGAGAGTAAGGTCTTTTTCAGCTTAAAGTTAGTGCTTATATCACAGGACACTACTAATGAGCTGTAGAGCTTTTCACCTCTCTGTCCCCAAGGATGAAAGCAAAAATTCACTATATGAGACCAGAAATCCATTTGTTAGTCTGATATCCCTCATAATAGAGGTGTATGGATGACTAAGAAAGAAACACAAAATATTTAACAGTAATCAGACAGTATATATGTAAGAGACTAAGAAATGAACAGTAATAGAGGACTAAGAAATAAACAGAAACTTAATCTACTATAATTCTTCTCCATTTCTGTTGGTCATCTTTGCTCTTGTTAAATGTTTCTACAGGCCCTTAGCTCTGACTGCAGCTTTTCAGGAGCAAAGTCCCCAGTGCATTGTTTTTCCATACTGGTTTCTTCTGCCAAACTGCTCCAAACTACTGGCCCCTGTATTTTCATAGGCAACTTTTAAAAGGCTTCTATCAACTCTGTCTCCACAGACCAGGAAAGTAATTAAAGCTGTAGTAAGCACCATTGCTAGCCTGCTGTCCTCTTCCACTTCAGAGGTTAGGAAGATTTTACTCTCTGATTATGGGATTCAGCTTGGGGAAACTTGAGATACTTTGATTTGGGTGAAATCTCACCAAAGAATACTTGAACACAAACTGCTTTTTCAATGGTGTTTCACCAAGAGACTGTATTTCATGCTCAGAGATACATCAAAATTCTTTGGCCTGTAATAAATACAATCTAAATTTACTGCATCGAAGTATCATGGAAGGGTTAATAATTGAAGATTTCCTTATTCCAATTGGATCCTCCTCCTATTTCTTGGAGTAGAATGTGAACTGTGTGGGCAGAACTCAATTTACAGGAAATAAACTTTTGTATAACTCTCTCCAAGCCCAGTGCTTCTGCCTGGAAAAGGAAGACACACATTGTCTGGGGTTCAGCTCAGAACAGCAGTCATGTGCTGAGAAGCCTGAAAAGGCAGTATTCCTGTCTTCTCTGGCTAGAGAAGTACTGGCCTTTCCTATCCCCTGCCTCAACCAAACCTGCTGGGTTAGATTAAATCAACAATGGTGACATATTTATAGTAATCTTTTAGATTTTGAGAAGTGGATAAAATCAGATAATTTCAAAATTTTCTCTGCCAAAAAGAAAACCCTTTTTTATTTTTAATGGAGGTTCAGATTTTCTCAAAATAACAACTGTTAAAGAACTGAAACAAAAAATCCCTAAATAAGCAGATAATTGAGTATGTTACTTGCTACAGAATTCTAAGCATTTTCTGTATCACTTGGCCTTTGCTTTTTTTCAGTTGTCAGAAGGGACAATAGATGCCAAAACTATATTTCTCAGAATGGGAACAGGAGCATCCATGGGGTGAAATGGGCTGATGTGGTGATTGGTTTAGAAATGAGAGGCTGGAATGTAAAATAAGAGCAATGATTCAAAGAGGCCAGGATGAAGGAGAAAACGAGTATATTTCAGTTTCATCAACTATGCCAATATAAGTCCTTTTCAGATGGGGAGGAACTTGGTGTTGTAATTCCTTACCTCCATGAAGTTAAAATTTGGGCCTGTTTAGGGTTAGAAATGCTGTGCCACCATAACAAGTAGTAGTTGAGAAAATTTGTTTTTCACATGCTACCTCTGAGGCTCCTTAGAACACCATGTGAGATTCTGCTTGGGGTTCTGCCAACTTCCTTTGGCATAAATCCTGACACAAATGCATGGCACTAGGAAATCTGCTGGGAGGAAAGGTTACACCATTAAAAAAACTGCTGCAATGGGGTTTGCACCATGGGCTGTTCCAAAATGCCACTGCAAACCAAGGGTTGGACAGTTTTAAAGGTGGGAAAGCATGACTTGCAGGTATGCAGAATCCAAAACCATCTTGTACAGCCCTGTTGCAAAAGGACAGTCAGCTAGAACAGGCTGCCAGGGTTATGCCCAGATGACTTTTGAATATCTCCAAGAATGGAGACTCTACAACCTACTTGGGCAACCTGTTCCAGTGCTCAGTCACCCTCACAATAAAAAGCTGATATTCAAAGGGAACTTTCTGTGTTTTTACCCATTGTTTTTGTCTTGCCACTCTTCACCAATGGCTCTTTCTTCTTTATAGTCTCATTTTAGATAATTGTAGACATCGATGAAATCCCCTTGGAGCCTTCTCTTTCATAGACTAAACAGTTCCAGCTGTCTTTGCCTTTCCTCATATGAGAAATGCTCCAGTGCCTTTGTCATCTTTGTGGATCTCTCCAGTAGCTCCATGTCTTTCTTGTACTGAGGAGCACAGAAACAGGCACAGCACTCAGATGTGACCTCTCCAGTGCAGAACAGGGTGGAAGGATCACCTCCCTGCACCTTCTGGTAACATTGCTCCTAATGCAGCGAAGGACAATGCAAGGGCACAGTGCTGCTTCTTGTTTAACTTGGTGTCCACCAGGATTCCTTTTCTGCAAAGTTGCCATCCAGGCAGTTGGCTCCTGGCATGTCCTGGTGTATCTCCAGCTGAGAGAGCTCTGCTGGAACACCTGAGTTCTCATCAGTCCATTTATACTGTCATACAGCCCGTGCCTGAGAGAGGCACAGCACTGACACCACCTACCCTTATTCTGTGGCTCTGCAGGAGCGAGCTGTAATTCTTTCATCAAGGCACCTACCTTTGATAAAATGCCTCCATCATTGGAGGCAGAGCTTTACTTGCCTTGGTAGCCTATAGAATGGTGAAAGATCAGAGGGCTTTTACCTTTTCCAGATAAGTTACTTGGCAGATGTTCCCACTGTATCTTGAATCTTGGGCCTAAGAATGCCATGTGTGGTTTTACAATGCAGACAACAGGAACAAGGTGAGAGTGTCAAGTAGAGAAACTTTGCCCAGGACTAAAAGAAAGCACAAGAGAAGGAAAACTAATGAAGTAGGTCATGACACAGAAATGTGAGTGGTCTTTTGCAAACAGCACAAAACAGGGCTTTGCAAAGACAATGCAATGTGAGAAGAGTGGAAGAATGTTGTAGTACAATCAGCTTGGAGATTTTCATAGGAATCCTCAGGTTAAAACAGACAGTGAGAATTTGAATCTGTGTTATTGCTTAGCAGAGACCTAGACTTGTTAGAGGTAACAAAAATCCAATCCAGTTTTTCTATCAAATTTCTTGCAAAGGCCAAAGCAAGAAAAAGAGTCTATGGTTGTGGTTGCATGATCATTAACACCATATCTATGTTCTGGACAAACATCCAGTAAGACAAATTAGATCTGGATCAGTCACAAGCACACACTTGCATTTCTGGCTATTTAATCAGAACATGATATTAGGTTTGTGCCAGCTTTCTTACTTTTTACACTAATTTTTCTGATGATTGTAGAAAGGCGGGCAATATTTGATCCATAATAAAGCCTTCCAGTGCAGATTTTTTTTTAATATGAACCACCAGAGTGAGTATCAGCTATTATATAAAAGGTCTGTAAATACAGGTTTTTAAATCTGTTCACTTAGGAATCCCCAAGTTACATATATTGTGTCATATAATTACTGTAGATGTGTTTCCAAAACAAAGGTCTTAACAGACCTATCAGTTGTATCATGTGCATATCTGGTAAAAAGAAGGTACCATCCCTTGGTGCCTTTCTGCCTGTCCTGTTCACAAAACTGGATGAAGGGTATGCAGATAAAAAACTCAACACAGCATCCCAGCTAGTACTGAGGGTTTACTGCAATGGCCAGACTGAGCTAAGAGGGCTCAGCCACAATAACTGCACCTGGCTACTAAGAATACTTACTACTAAGATGCCTTACTCCAAAGAGCATTTATCTAGGTTGTAAAAAATGTCTGAACCAGAAGAAACACCTTAGCTGTGGTATTTATGAGGCTAAACCTGTCTGGTTTAGCCTCATACCTCTGCCCTTTCTTCTCTGCCTTCTGTTTTGACTTTTGTGGCTAAAAAGGTCTCTTTTGTGACACTTCCATGTACTCATAACTTGGAAAGCAACAAAAAGAGCAATGTCTTAAGCAGTCTGATGTTGGTATAGGTCACTCAAGTCCCATGGTAGCAGTAGTAGTCCCTTGTGCAGTGTCTGCCTTTGTCACCAGGGAGGTTGTCAGAAAACCTGCATTTTCTGCCTCTCGTTCTTTGGCCTCACATTTAGGTATGTGTTTGTCTGGTTTTGTTTTCAAGGAAGCAACACTAAAATTTTACAACAATTCCCATCTGTATCAACTGTTGCTAAAAGGACAGTTCTTACCATCTTTAATATCACCTGAAAGATTACCTGGACTGATTTCCTTTAAAAATGCCTTTACAAGTAAAGGGCAGAGGAATAAGAGGTAGTTAATATGAAAGTGTGAGTTAATGCTTTAAACTTTCAGTTGACTATTTTTTTTTTTGCATTTTATCTTTGAGAAAAGGTTAGTGATTCTTAATAGCTCCTGTTGCTGGGGACTAAGACATTGAAGATTAAAATCTTCTCTGCTTAGTGTTAGACTGTAGAAAGATAGGCAGTACCCAGGTCTATTTCTTCCAGGAAAATCAACCCAAACGAATTTGCCTCAACTCTGGACTTCAAGCCATAAGCAGGTCTCCTTAGTTCCATGTTCTCACCATGTACTAAAAATGCCACTTGAATTGTCATGGATAGGTACCCCTCTATGTTTCATTTAACCTGAAATGAATGTTCTAAGTGAAAAAACCTCCCTGGAACTCGAGTTCCAGCTTGTTCTCTAACTCCCATCCTTGCCTCAACCCCCAGTTCAATCTATGTAACAAACCCACATCAGATAACTTTCCAAAAGCATAAATCAAGATCCAAAATCTTATTTTCTTTTTTTCAGCGTTGCAGCTGACAACAAAAAGTTTCGTAGGAATTGGATTTTCCCTCCTTACAACTCAGGAAAAGCAGAGGGGGAAAAAAGCAGTCTCAACATTAATTTTTCATCTTCTAACTATTTTGCTTTATTTCATCATTATTAGTTAGACTGGATCTGATTCTTGTCATGTTGACATGGAATCAGAAGACAAAATCTGACAAAATCTAGCTGAGTGAAGCACAAGGGAAATGGTTCATGCTTATTGTTACCTCTTTGTGTTAACCTAATCATATGATAACTACAATGAAATAAAATCTACCTTGCTATCAATATTTGATTTTGTTGTAAGAAAAGCAAAGGTGTAAACCTGCCTCTGTAGAACACTCTACAGAGTGAAATTACTGAGAAAACAAGGCACTGGAAAGGAGTTGATAGACTATACAGAATGCCTTATTAGTGAGAATTAGTTGTCAGATAATTTTGTGCTGGTTTTATCTCTTTTATTTCCAGATAGCAAAGGTTTAGGTCTGTACAGGACGTCCCAAAATTTCTCATGTTTCATCTGTTTATCTCATTTCTTACTCTGTTTCTCATTTCTAACTTAGAGTAGGCCTTTGGCTCCACCCTTTGATCATTTAAGGGAGAGAAGGTGGGGTTTTTTTATTTTATTTTATTTTTTTTCTTTTGCCCTTTTTTTAGAAGTGTTTGACCTTCCTCAGTTTTATAGAAATATCTATAGCAAGGCCTGATGGATTGTGAATCTTGAAATACTCCTGCTATAAACTGGTGGATATGTGACCTCCTGTAGCTAGCAGCACAGAGCTTTTCAACATCATGTGAGACTACCAATATCATCATCAGCCATCAGACAGCAATTCCTAATTCCTGGCCCAAATGATGAGATGGTCACAGCTGAGTGGGCTGGATCAGGGGAGAGCCTTCCCTGTCTTATCTGACTGGCATCTGTTTATCATGAAGGAGGTAGCCAGAAGTGAAGTATTGAAAATTAAACAAAGACTTTGTTTATCAAAAATATTCACTTGTCATTGGAGGCAAGTAGGTGCTAATAAGAACCAGAAAAGCACCTAGAGTTTAAATAGTATTAACAAAAAACCCTTCCTTCCTTAATTGGTGTATGCTACACAGGAACTGAGTTTTGAATGTACAAGCAAATGTTAAAAGTTGTTTTCAAGCCTTACTCTCTCCTCAATAAGACATCAAAATGTTGTCACCCAATCCTTTTTACTTTATTTTGTAGTTCAATACTTTGATCATTCCCCTCTGACATGATTCCTGCTGTACCAGATTAGCTAGCAGCAAGTTGCTAGCTAGATTAAAAAACCCTTTAATGGGTTCTGTTTAGTACTTCATGTGTAAATCATTTATGTAAAGAAAATGTAACCAAGTCACAAATTGGCAGATAATTTCTTAGACATTTGTGTTGGTTATGAAATAATTACCCAGCTTTCTCTTGTGCTAAATACTCCTTAAAATGTTGATATAAACATTTTGTTTAAAGGAAAGCATATAGAAGAAGATTTAAGGAAGCCATTTTTTCTTTGAGAAAATAGTATACCTCTTAATCACAGGAAATGCACTCCCTGTAATCCACTGAACACTGGTAAAGCAAATTATGTGGTGAAATAAGGAAAGACTATTTGAGGGGAAAGATGGGAGTTGGTATAAGTAGCTGTGGAACTGTTTAGAAGACAAAAAATAAGAGGTGAAAGGAGGGGCCAGAAAATTTTTAGCATTGTAGCAAGAGACCTTTAAGAAAAGCATCTTTCAGCACACAAAGGATGTGGGTGAGGAAATCATAGGTGTTATTTCTTGCTTGAGACTATTTCCACATTACTTTTTGTTGGTACAGGCTAGAGCCCTGGAGGAAGAGAGTTGGGATTATTGAAGAAACAAGAGGAAAGGTCTTTTTGAGGACTCCAATCTGATTAAATGTTAGGAACCAGAAAGGTGAGTTTTGAGGTCACTTCAGAGGGGATAAGAGTCACTAGTGGAGACTCCCAGAGGTCAGTGCTAGTACCATTCCTGTTCAACACCTTCATTAATCACCTGGAGAAGAAAGTTTGCAATGAAAGCTCCAAGTTCATGGACTTTAGGGATTTCAAATGGCACTCTGGTGAAGAACTCTTAAAACACCCTGCAAAATTGAGTGAGGGCCAAAAATGTGTCAGATGAACTTCATTACAGATAAATGTACAGTAACGCAACTGCAGGAAGCTGAATTCCAATATACATACTGCTGATCTTGTAATTGCAGCATAGCAAAGAAAACTTGAGAGTTATCACCAATTTCAGTTCTCAGAGGCAATTGGTTCAATGCAAAATGTTGGCTAGAAAAGCGAAAAATTGTCAGACATGATCAGAAGGAGTTCTGAGATCAAGACAGGGTATCATTTTACTGCTATGTAAAGCCTAAAGAACCCTCAACTGAAGTGCAGTAGATCATCCTGAGCTCTCTGGAGGACACAGAACATTTATGGAAGAGGGCAACTGAAATTACTGAGGGGCTGACAGCTGTTGTATTGCAAGGACAGACTAAAAAGACAAGGACCTTACAACTAGGAGAGGTAAAAACTTACACCTGGTGTTTGCAAGGCATGCATTAGTATTGAACAAATGCAGCAAGAGCTGATTGAGGGATGCTCACTGAAAGTAACAACAGGTAAAAGCTGGGGAAAAAGGAATTTTTTTACATTGTGGATGGTGAACTCATTAAAACTGTTGCCATAGGAGGTTGTATAGAGGAGACAGATGGAAGCATCAGGTAGAAAACAGGCTTGGAGAAAACAAGGCCATGGCAGATGCTAAAGACAGAGACAGGGATGAACCTCTGAAATCCCTAATCCAAAGATAGCATCTGCTGGGAGAGCTAGAGAGGAATGCAGTGCAGGCAGTGGCCAGCCTGATGTGACCTCCTGTGCTAGGAACAGTCTCTGATGTGGCTGAAGAGAGCAGCTGACCATTAGGTCTGAGCCAGCAGAACCCATCCTGTGCTTTTCTGTTAGATGTGGGTGAAAGGGAGGTTTCTCCTGATGACTCTTTGGGGTTTTGCTCTGGCTGCAACCCACATAGGGCAGGGTTGTCGTTGTTCTCCAGCTGCACACACATGGGATGCAGTGCTGCACAGGTTAGAGTGACTGAATTTGGGTAGATGCAGCAAGAAGGAACACAGTGTGTTTCTTTGCACACTGTTTCAGCAGTGCAAAGATCAGAGTGACTCTAGTTGTAAAACGGCAGGCAAGTCGTTCCAGTGAGTTCTTTAAACTTGGTAGGTTTTAAAGCTCAAAGCAAAAATATTTCCCTTGTTTATATGGTTTATATACATATTTCCATCTCTTGTGTGTTCACTACAATTATCATGTTTCTATTCAGAAAGTATTTAGTATCTGTTCTGATTTGTGCTGCATAGATGAACTTTCCTGAATAATTTCGGGTCTGGATTTTGTTGCTGTGAATGTCTACTTTGCTACTGTGGCTTTTACTAAGTAAATGACACCATACAAGGTGGCTCAAAATTAGAACATTTTGTAAATTAAAAATATAAGATTTAATTTGGAATTTTATTTATATCAGTCTTCAGAGAAGCCATGCCTTGCTACAGCCATAAATCTTCCTTTCTGTTCTTTATATTTTTTGCCTTTCAAATAATGTTGCTGTCTGGAACGTTCTCTTTAGTGCTACACTTCATGCGTTACTGCAGGGGCAAAAAAAGATATTTTCACATCTTCCACACATTTGCAGATGATTTGCTGCCAAAAGAGTTTCACTATTTTATAAATGTGCAGATCCCAATGGTTGTCACAGGGTTGAAGAAAAGTGTGCATTTCAGCTTATTAACATTTCCATTTGATTCAAGATATTGATGATTTTGGTAGTCACTAAGGGACATCTACCTTGAAAGTTAGACCATGCCTCATTTTTTTTCCACTCTGTTTTTGTGCAACTTGCATCATCACTTTTACTGTTAATGGAGCTGTAATTAAGAAATGTTTAAAATTGGTTGAATGCATGTTTATATTGTGGATTTTCACTGGCATAGCTCAGTTAGCCAGGTAAATTGTGCTCTGCTGGCTGATCCTACTCCAATTCACAAGTCTGGATTTCTCTGAAATGAGACAAGATGTTACTGGCTTTAATTTTTCTCATTGCCTCATTGCTACAAGTGAGCAGAGGGAGCATAGAGGAACACAGGTCTTTCTTATGGGTGCTCCAGTTCACATTCTCCTATATTTGCTTAAATTGCTAATGAAGACAGGCTTGTGCTAATCTGTGAACTTTAGTTTGCTTTTGTTGTCTCTGCTGTGGGGGCTGTTTCCTCTGCCAGGCGGGCGAGGTGAAGGACTGCAGGCAATAATGTCTTAAATCATTGCTTCAGTTTCCTTTGCCTGAGTCTGTTATATCTAAAAAAAATTGGATCTTTAGTAGTGCTGCTTTTCTAACTCTTGTAAGAATGAGGCTGCGCTAGATTCAATCTGAAAATGCAGCAACATCTGCTTTAGAAGCTTTCCAGTGATATAGAGTGTGTTATACTTCATAGTATGCAAGCTCACATAATCTGTTTATATAACAGTAATGTGCTACTAACATAGCTATGGTCTAATTGTTGTGTAGATATGCTCTGATCGAATTAGCTGCAGTGGGGTCACCCAGGATGGAAGAACAGGGATTGTACTTTATTGATTGGACTATTTCTCACTTTCATTATTCTTACTTTTAAAAGTTTCAAGCTGCTAATTCTGCTTCAAAACCTAATAACTGTATTTCACATAATTCCCTTTCATCCAGCAACCAGAAAAAAATGGATTCTCCTTTAAAAGGTGTTCATTAAATGCTCTTATACACCAAAAAGTCTGAGAGAAAGCATCAAAATACTGAGTAGAAGCAAAACCTTGTTGCATCCTTTTCTGATTCTTGTGAGGCTTTTCTGCTTCATGTAATGTGAACAGATTACAGACCTGCTTTAGCCTTCTGCAGAAAGGCATGGCCATGGCAGCTCACACCAAGGCTCATCCTTGAGATGCTGACTAAACTAGCAGGTATGTGGTGTCACATTCTGTGTTGGTGCAGCTTGGGTGACCACTGGCCACCTGAATTAATTTCAATGCAGCATATAGGAGCTATGAAGCAGTCAGACCTTGGGTCAAATTCAGTTGGAGGTCCAAAAGTCTGGTGAACTCTCTGCTTTTGCAGTGGTCCTTTACAAAGAAAACCAGAAAGGTGTTTGCATAAATTTTGCTTAATAATTTCCTTAAATTCCTATATCTTGAGACAGTACACACCCTTCCAGCTTCAGGTTATAGTGCTGAAGGTCTCATTGTGCAGGTGCAACAACACCAAGATGCTTCTTTGGTGCAGACACCCAGTGCTCTGTGCTGGAATGCTTTTCACACAAGTCAGCCCCCAGCTTGGAGTGGGCACTGCCTGCCAGCCCTGAAACAATAGCTCTGACAGATGTGACAGGCTCATTCATTTCAGCACTATTAATGCTGATACTTAGTTATGCTGTAAATTAATGTGCTATTAACTGTTTCACTGCTCAGCAGAAGCATTTTGGAGAAGGATTAGAAACAGCTGCAAAACCTACAAGCCAGAGCTCATTTGGTACCAGTAGTACTAGAGTCAGAAATGAGCCACCTCTTTACCTCAGTCAAGAAAGAGCCAATTGTCACATTGGGACAAAAAGTTTTCCCACTCCTGTGTTCTGTTTCCCTGTAGTTGTTGCCATTATTTTCTTCTGATGAGCAAGGGTTAAGAAACACATTGACACATGCAGAGTTTTTTGAGCTGTTGAAAATGAGAAGCCCATAAAGCTGATTGAAACAGTCAAACCCAAGTGATGGGAGCTTGTCACCATGGAGCTCAGATCATATTGAGAATGTCTGCACTAAGAGCAGCACATGACTTCTGCAATAGTTGAAGAAGAGATAGATTATTCTGCAGCCGAAACCTGGAAAGGAGGATGCTTTGCTCTGATGCTGCCAATGGGTTGTACCACAATAACATGGTCTTGCCCTTGGGGAAGTGCCTAACAAAAAAGAGGTGACAACAAATGACAGCAGGGCATCCTATGAATATTTTGTAGGAAAATAGTGTAGCTGCTACAGCAAAGCATATATTACTAGACTGACTATGCTCATTTCTAATACACTGCACAGGGTTAAACTTTTAGCCTAGTCCAGGATGGCTTATCTACTTTCCCTCTATGCTTTCTACAGAGCTGTACAGTGTGATGATAAACCAGAGAAAGCTGTTGTTTCCTTTTGATCACCCTAATTTGTAATGTGAAAAGACAAGCCTTATTTTTATTCTTCATAGTGCTGTTCAGTAATGTCTGTTTTGAAAAGGCTACCAATAATGCAACACAGAGTCACTGCAGATTTCCATCTCTGTGCCCCACCTCTGCACTGATCAATTTTTTCATACCAGTAGAAGAGGCATTGGTGCTTTAGTACATAGGTATAAGCAAAGAAATTAATTGCTAACCATGAATCAGAGTACTTGTCTTGTTTCAGGTTTGTTTCTTATCTGGTTATTTATGATCAGTGTTTAATTTTCTTTCTTAATTGATGTACTTGTAATACTGGGGAATTTCATGTGGACCTCTTCCCCTTTTGATAAACCAGAAACAAAGAAGTAAAGTTACAAAACGTGTACAGGGTCACAGTTGTAAGGCATGTAGTTTTAATTAAGTTTTAACTAATTCCCTTTATCTTGTCATAGTAATTATGACTGTACAAGTCATGTCACATTAATATGTGAAAGCAGCACTTTGGCATGGCTGGTCAAGGAACAAAGCCTTTATGACCTGCCTTGTTAAATTAAACCAGAGAGACTGATCAACTTGTATTTTGCTACCTCCTTTGATAAATTATGTTAAAGATGAAGAAAAGTGCCAAAGGGCCAGCACATATTGGTGCTAAATATTGCTGAACTACAGCAGCAAACAAATTGAGAGAAGAGTTCTTGTAGACCTTTTAAACACCCTGGGCTTTGATAATGAAAAATGAAATGTCATGTAACAATGAAGCAGCTTAAGTGAATTGATAATGCTTGAACAAATCTAAACTTTATCCTTTTTGTATGATATGGTTGGATACTCTAGAGTTTCAACTAATTTCTCTATCTTCTGTTTAAGCAGAGGATGTCTTATACAGAGTAGACTTATGAGGTTAGCCAGGGTGTGGTTCCACAGTACATTTGCTGGTTTCTGCTATCAAATCATCCAGACACTTACTGGAGGAATGAGTGCAATGCAGTCTTCTCAGACTTTGGTGGGGCATCGAGTCTGCTCTTTTTGGAGAAAGCTACTTTTCACCATTGCAGGAAAGTTGTTGGAAAGGAGTAACATACTATAAATTTGTGTTCTAGCTCACTTTGCAGTAGATTTCTTATAGGCAAGCTCATGCCATCAACCTTGTAGCTTAACTAAGTTATCTTCAGTTTTTTGGCCTCTGTGCTGACTTATGTATGTTTGAACTATAGCAATTCATCTCTTTATTGCAATGTGAAATCATGCTCATAACAACTAGAAAAAGGATGAATACCTTGTGTCAAATTCTTGATGGTGATAGTCTGCTTCATCACTCCCCACCCCACCTCACATGCACATTTTAAGGGGGAAAAGAGAAATGCCATTTTCCTCATGCAATGCCAAAACTACTGGAGGGGTGCCACACAACCCCTCTGATCGCTATGTCAATCTTTATCTGAGTCATTTTATAATGTCAATAACTCTTGTGTCTGCTTCTGCTGTTTATGCATTAAGCTGCTGTAGGGACAATTTTTGAAATTCTGGTTGGATTCTCAGATGAGGTCTATGGCCTTTTCATAGCAGAGACCTTAATCAGTTTTGAAATTGTCCCCTTTTCCATGAGGAATATGCTGAGTAATAGCAGTACGTGATTGCCACAACATCTTGCAGAAAGATTCAGAAAGACAGCCTGTTTTATTTTCTCATTTCTGTATTTATTTCTTTCCAATACCTTGGAAACAAAAAGGATGGAAAAAAATCTTTTTAATACAAAGATGTCTAGGCAAAGGATATGCTTTAGGTCCTTCTGTATGTAGGAAGAGCCACTGTTGGATGGTGTTCTTAAAAAAAGAGGAGATAGATTATGTAGGAAATTAAAACGTGACACTATTTTGCACATACAAATTTTAACATTATGTACTTGAGTTTTACCTACATATAGAAAATATTGCAGGCAAAGATGGACTGACTTTAGAGGGTAAGTAATCAGGAAAATGGCAAGTAAGAATAAGAGGCTTATTTAAGAGTCTGTTTGAGGCTGCCACCTGTTTGTCCACACCAAGATTGGGAAATTGCCTGTAATTGTCATGTGTAAAATGAAACACAGCATGTTTTGGGGACAGTCAGAGCATCCAAGACTTGTAAGATTATTTTTTAAAAAACATAACAAAGGCCATAGAATTCAAAGAGAGGAAAATATAATAATTGAGAGACGCTTAGGTTAAACTTTACAAAGACTGAGAAAAAAAGTAGCTGATGTGAACTTCCAAAACCTAACATTTTCCCACCATTTCAGTTAGCATTTCTTAAACTGTAAGACACCAAGTATCTTTTGGCTGCAAAATAGACCCTGACCCCCGTCTGATCTAGAAATATTTTTTAATACATTAATTATGCAGGAATGTAAGCATACACTTACTTTGACAAGAGACTTATTTTACAGACACTTGTAAGTTGGGCATTTAAAAAACTGTCTGCTCAGGAAACATTTAATCAGACTCCCCTATATTTTTTCTGTAGGTCCTTTGGAAGTTAAATGGCCCAAGAGCAACTTTTGCCATGGTCAACAGAATTACTGAATGTTTTTTGAGAAAACATTAGTTTGGGAGTATTTACAAATCTCTGTAAATGAAGGGTCTGTAAAGGTACTTTCTACTGAAATAAAATATAATTGTATTTTTTTACTAAGTTCTCAAAACAATGTTCAAAAATATAATTTTGCTTCTCTCAGACCCCTTCTCTACTTTCAGATTCACAACTGGCAGTACACAGCAAACCTGCACTTACTGATGTTGTTTATTGCTGCACAATCTGCAAACAGGAAGCACCTGGGAGATTAAATCTCAGCGTGGGTTGTTAAAAGGGCAAGAAATCTGAGACCCTGAGAAGGCAACTGCTGATACACTGAGACCAGATGAAGTATCAGAATTATGGATCAAGCTAGTGATTGGCAGGATTCTTGCTCGACTAGAGGATTGAGATGAAAATTAGTGGGAAGTAGTGATTCAGAAAATGTGAAAGTTCTGTCTCTGCTTTTGAAGAGGGAAGGCCTGACTACATCCTGGATGTGCCCTAGAATGCATTGTTAGACTTTCATAAATCAAGCTTCTTGTGGTTTTTTGCTTGTTTATTGTTAATTGTGATGAAAACCTATGGAAGTTGCTTTCTGCTCTCCAGATAATTATCTCCCACTAATTATTGAAATGTGAAGGTTTGTGGACACTCTTTAGCAGTTGAGGGGAAAAGTACATGCTAGGAGAGTTTTCAAAAGCATCCATATAATTATTAGGATTACTTTTTTTTCCCCCTTGTGCTAGAGTTTTAAGTGAATAGGCTTTTTAGCTTTGTTTCAGCTTGCTCTCTATTACAGAAAGAATTTTCACCATCTGACCCTGCATTAATCTAAGCTATGAAAGACTTTAATCAGATGCTGCAATGTGCCCATTTCCTGCAGGCTCCTAACATGAATTGGAACCTGCTGGAAACAGAAGCTGACTTTCCTGGTAATTCACTGTTCAAAGTGAGCAGGAGATCTCAGGAGTGGCTCTTTTTATTCCTCAGCAGGAGTGGAACCCCTACTTCACTGGAGGAAAAAAAAAAAAAGAAAATATGCAGAAACATTAAGAGTGAAATGAAAAGTTTAGGAAGGGGGTTGTATAGAGGTATTAATGCAAGTCTGATGGAGCCTGCTCTTCAGGATCATACCTTTTACTCTGCTTGCAGAGCTTGTCAGTGTAGAGGGTCTGCAGTGAAAGTTGTCCATGGCTTCCTACCTTACAGCCAAAATAGGTTGTCAATAGTATTAATTATAATAATATTAATTTTAATCTTATTAATCTATATTATTAATCTTGTTTCCATCCCAGAGAAACTAATACTTGCTCAACCCTAACTGCACCCAAACTCATATCTGGAAGCTAAAGAATCTGAATACTGAATAATCTACATTCTAATCTGTATCAGTCCCTGATATTTAACATTTTCTGCCCATTTGTCATAAAATCAAGGAACATTTTCTTTGTACTGTAAAGAAAAAAAATCTATACCCTAAAGGGTTTAGTGAGCTAGTGACATTATAAGAATTTTTTTCTTTGGAAGAAGAAAACCAGTATGTAGTTTTATAATGTAATCTTTATTCCAGTGCATTTCACTGTTCCTCAAGAGGGAAAAAGATCTGCTTTTCCAGTTCCCCAGTTCAAGCAATATTTGTTCAAGAACACCACCCTACCCCTCTAAAACAGAAACTATCACAAAACAAACCCGACAACAAGAAGAAAAAAACAGCCTAGATTTTACAGCTTGGAGAATAGAAAACATAAAATTCCTAATTTCAGAGCCTAGCCAATGTGAGACAAAAACAGTGGAACCAAAAGCAAAAAGAACACTTGCATCTGTACATTTATTGGAAATAACAATAATAGTATTCTAATTGTAAAATATTCCTTTTAATTTGTGTTAGCACTGATGCTGGTCAAAGATTAGCCTAGAAAAGCCACTCCCTGCTTGTCCTGCTTACTCAGCTCAGTGCAGCAGCTGTTCCAATAAGCAATTTGATGTTTAGCACCTGAGAATTTGCTCTCTCCTTCAGCCAGGACTGCAAGCTCAACAAAATTTATAAAAGCATGAAGTTTCATAACTCTTTCTCCTTAATGCAATAGCCATAGAAAATCTGGGTTATGGTGCAGTCATTAACTTTCTAGTAAAATTAATTTTTATATTTTAAGGCTTTCCTTTTTTCTCTTTTCCCCACACAATGAAAATTTCTTCTGTGTCCAAAAGGAAGGATGTAAAAGAAAATGAAGGGATGGGGGAAGAGTACAAATGAAAGATGATACTCATTCTTACCTCCAAATGGCTTGATAAAGATATTCTTAGCTTGTAGCCTACAATCAGCAGTTTACTATCATTTACAGCTAAAAATTATGAAATAGAAAATTAGTCTTTATTATATTTTTCAGGTTTATTTTAAAAATGAAAAGTATTTATTTCTCACATTCTCAAAATTTGAATTCACATAACTTATGGCTACTTTCAAGTCGACTTCCCTCCAAGTTTCTGGTTTACTCTTCCAGTTTTTTCAGCACCAGCAGATTTTAAATTAATGTCATTCTATGAATTTTAACTTAAATTCCTTGCGTCATGGGACTTATTGTTGCTGCTTCCTCATTATTGCTTCAGAAATGTTGGTTCAAACATACTGAAAGATTTCAGGAACAAAACTTTAAAGCCACTTAGGAAAAGAGTTCTGTTCTAGAGAAATATTGACAATTTTTTCTGTATTGCATGAATTCTTCCCAGAGTGGCATTGCTTCCTTGGGTATGACAAACTGTTCACCAATCCAATTTTTCCTGGCTTTGCTTCTACACCAGTTCTTGGCTGTGTTTATTTGGGCTCCTCAGGCTCTGCCACCTGAGATTTGTGAGAGTTGGGTACATGGAGGATGTAGTCTGGGAAGCAGGAGAGATTTTGTGAAAGCAAGATTTGTCAGAGTAGTTTCACCTAAGAGCCCCTCAAGGTGTGGTTAGAGCCTTTTCAAGTGGATATACAACTAAGCACAAAAGGGAACTCTGTGTTTGTTTCCAGGCCTTTAACCTCTGGGGCATGAAACCTCATGAGAGAGGTGGAGGAAAAGGGAAATGGGGAGAGGAAGGACAAGGTTAAAATCCTCTCTCTCTGGATGCAGCAGATATTTCTCAAATGTTGCATTGCTTTTTTCTGAACTGTTTAGCAGTCACCAGAAGTACAAAGTTAGACCGTGAAAAAATTCTGATGGGGATGAGAGAATTAAAAAACCTCAGTAATGAATCATCAGTTTCTTTTATGATTTACTGCTAAAAAGGAATATTTCATCAGCTGTACAAGCAAGAAGACATTGCTGTTAGCTCTGTGGTTGTTGCTCTTGGAAAAATCTTAGTGTGCACTAGAATAGATCAAAGCAAACCCATCCTCAAATTGGAATTAAAAAATGGGTTTGTAGCTTGCTAACTGATTTGCCAGGATTACTGAAAGTTTCTGGGCCTATTTCCTGTGAGGCTCCAAGGCAATGAGGAGAAATGATGTGAAAGCTGAAGGTGAGGTGTTCAATGGTGGCAAGGTGGGTGCAGGTGGAGAATATAAACCAAGGAGAAGGTGAAAAGCATCCTAACTATGGAGGATCTCCTCTCTGAATACAGATTTAGGACTCTTTATTACCCTATTTTCATCAGGCATAGCATGGTATGAAGATAATTTTACAAGTTTATGAACTTTCATGGTATTTATGAGGAAATTTATATTCATTTCCTCAAGACAAAGATATCTTGCCTACTTTTCCAACAGAAATAAATTGCAAAATGCATCTAAAGATCTTTTTAGTTTATTCCTGTTGGAAAATACCACAGATCTGTAATTTGCTTGAAATTACTCTGTCTTCTATTTCCTCTGTAGACTTCAATGAGAGTTTACTTTTATAATTGTTTTGGTCACAGCAAACATTTTCAGTTATGCCTCATATAGCAAAGGACTACTGTCTAAAAAATTCTGAGAGGAAATTTGGAAGTCAAGATTTTTTGTATTTGGCATTCTGTTAGAGCAGAAGGGATGAAGTTACAGGGAGAATTATCTTCAGTAATTGTGCACTTTCAAGCATGGCATTCTTAAATGTAGTTGCTTGGATGGGAGAAGATGATCCTTAAACAAGAATCAGCAGCAATATGTGTTAGTACACTGCTTATGTGTCAGTAGTGTTGTCTGAGTATTGATGACTTTGGTGTTAGAATAGCATTTGACAGATCCTGTCCTATATTCCTGGATTTGTCACTTTGCTTTTGTGGCTCATTCCATTCTTCCCCTTTTGTCTATTCAGACTATAACTTTCTTGGAATTAGGGATTGTGCAATAATCATAATAAAAGACAAGGATGAAACTATGAGAAATCTGTTCCTTCAGAGGCTTTTCTAGACAGTGCTGCCATATGTGAAGGCATCCAGCATTCAGAAGCAGTCTGGTTTTACTTCTTCAGTGCCCTAGGAGACAAAAGCATTTTGTATCTATATGCAGATAAAAGTACTTTGAAATTTTTTGGATCTTGTTATTGATTCTGTGGACATGTGTATGCTGTCTCAATGTTCAATGTTTTGTGATCATGCTAAAATATTAAAAATACAGACTGTTGTAGAGAGGACTGTCAGTAGAGGCAGGCAGTATAAACAACACAAATAGTGTTTTTACCAAGCTTGGCAATATCATTATTTGGAGGGAGTTTTAGTTAAATTAAGTGAAATGACAACACATTTGGAATGAAATGAGATTCAGTGGCAAATTGAGATTAATTAAATGAATATGGCATGCCTTCAACTGATAATGAGGTTTGTGCAGATGTGCACTGCTTTCTCTGTTCCAGTGATTCCAAGGGCACATAACTAGCTGAAATGTGTGCAGTGCTGTATTAAAACTAGCTGTAACTTCCCTGATCTCTGGTAACAAGAGGTTGCTTTTTCTTGAAATGCAATAATTACTCAAATTCCAAAAAAGAGTTGCTATTCAGCTTAGGAATCTCCTTTCATTTTCTGTCTTCAGGTTCTAAATTTGAAGTTCTCTATGTGTGCACATGGTGCCACATGACCCAGGTTAAATGTCAGCATTGTGGCAGCCAGCTTCCTCTGAGGGACCTCTACTAATGATAGCTATTGATCCAGTGCTCAGTGTAGCTCCAAGGCAAGACCAGCTTCAATGCTTTTCCCTTCTGCTGCCCTCCCATTTATAGTGAAGTTGCCTTCAGACATGGCTTTCACCCTTGGGGATGGAACCTACTTATTGGTGAAGTACCTTGTGCATTCATTTATCAGATTTTACTGCTACATTTTTGTTGCATGTTTGTAGCTAGAACTTTCCACAAGAAGAAATCTTTAATATGACATGAAAATATCCAGGCACCATTAATATTACTTCAGATGTGAAGATCTCACCCATCAGTAGTACAATGCTGTGTAGAGCAAAAGTTCTTCTCTGCTCAACATGGGGTAACTTTTATTAGCTGAAGGAAGTTTTAGAGTGCTATTACAAAATAACAACTGTCTGGTTATGCTGTGCAGCCTCTCAGTATGTCTGTTGATTACCATACTATTAGAATATAAAAAAATTCACTTCAAAAATATTTTTATAATTGGAAATTAAAATGTGATAAATTTGTATTTTTGAATATGATTATGAAAAAAACTCAATTTGATATCTGGCTTTTAAGGAATTCAGAATGCTACTAAGTAAACCTTTAGGCTTTGATTCTTCATTTTATGGAGACCATTAAAATTGAAGTAAATGTGATGCACAGTATCTGTGAAATGCCTTGCCTCAAATTTTCAAAGCAATGTGTTGTCTGTGGATGTTATTTATTAAGCATATCTAAAGAAATGTGTACTTAATGGGTTTAAATAAAGACTGGAGAAATGAATGGCAAAACCCACACGAATCCACCATGTGTTCAGCGGTCTCTGTCCCTCAGTAGCAAATACAGGGAGGCTCGAGGGTGCCTGGGAAAGTAGCACTGTGTTCTGCTGCTGCTGGCTGCAGCCAGAGCAGGACAGGACTAGATGGACCTGTGCTGCAAGTGCTGGCATCCTTGCTCTAGAACACAAAATATAACCCCCCGTCCCAGTGGATGGAAATTAAGCCAAGACCAGTATATTTCAGTGAACACATTCTTTTCTTATGAATAGTGAAATGGAAAATTCTACAATATAACAGAGTTTCAAGATATTTGCTTGTTTGGAATAGGGAAGAAAATGTAACTCCATTTTTTCACCCCCTCCTTTTAAAATAGAAAGAAAACAGGTGATATGAAAATCTGAATCTAAGTAATTTGTATTTTCCACCTCTAAAATAATATTCATCAGGTACATAAGCCTGCATGGTACTTTGTAGACAGAATTTGTTATACATATAGTTAACTTGAGGAAGTAATTCAGAATCTAGTCACTGCTGAATGATTTTCCTCTCAAGTGCCTACTATGCAGTTTGAAATTTAAAATATTTGAACCATATTTTTGGTGATTGGTCCTGCTGAATAAGAAGTGTTGTATATAAATTTGTTGTGCTAAATAGCTTGCTGGAAAAACACAATAATATCCAACAAACAGTAATGAAATGTAACCTGTTAATTTCAAAAGGTTCCCACACAGAACCTACTGGAATGTAGTGTAACATCTGTAAATGCTTCTGATGCCTTGGACCCTGTTCTTAGCACAGGCATAGACTTCATCCCAAAAGAGCCTTTTTTTACTTAAAATGTGACACAGAGAGATAAACCAAGGGAGAGAGAAAGGAAATGACGGGTGATTTTGAACCATTAATATGTTAGGCATGTCAAATGCCCCATGGAGCCATGCAGTGCCTTAACCAAGGATTAATTTAGTCTGAACCATAAACTAAAGATAAAACAAAATTGCTGTGAAATGCTAATAAAAAAATTTCTTCCAAAGCTACTCTATCAAGCAAATCTTAAGAGAAGAAAATGTTCCACGGCTGAAGACTGATTAAAGAGCTAAAATGGAATGAAAGAAAATAATAAAAATCCAAAATAATGCAGAAAACAGAACTGTCAGTGCTAGGTATGCTAATAACCTTGCTGCTAAATCAACAGCTTTCAGATCGCTTGTACTTCATAAGTTTTGCCTTTCTGTGAAGATAAAGACATCGAAATAAATGGGATTGAGTCGAGGTGAGGGTGGGGTTAATAATCTGATCAAGAACAAGAGGAGATAAACCTCAGTTTAACTAAGATTCAAATGAATAAATGTAGGGATTGCCATTATGGTGGTTAACACCAGGAGACAGCCTCCTTTTGGGGCACAAGTAGAGTAGCTTTTCCTGGAAATGATATTCTAACATTTAAACAGGTTGAGAAAAAAAAATCCCCAAGTAATTGAACTGGACAGATAAAGCTTGATTTTTTAAAGGAATTCCCAGTGTCCCCAGTTAAAAAAAAAAACCTTCTCAGTACACTGTCAACAACTCAGCTGTTGGTTGTAAGATGCCAGGAACAGATTCAGTGAATGATTGTTGTTGTGATTGCCAATACATTAAAAATAGAACAAGAAAAGACACTGTATAAAAAACCCAAAATAACAGTTTGTAGGTTTGGATTTTTTCCCTAAGAAAAAGAGAAACCAAAATAAAAAGGCAGAAGTAATTGAAGTTAGTATGTCTGTAATATTTAGTAATGCTGGGTGTCTTTGTCCTGTAAGAGACAAAAACTCTCCAAACAGAAAAATATATAAAAGAGTAACCCTTCATAAAATTCCAGTACAGAGATACATCTTTAGTTCTTATTTGAAACTCAAAGACTCTGTTGCATGCATATAAGCTACACACTCCTAACCATAACATGAGCATCTGCTTACATGCCTTGGCAGACCAAATGAGAAATGCTGAATGATGGTCTTGGCACATGTTAACAGTACCAAATACCTTGTCATACACAAACATTTTTTCTGCTTGACCCTATAATGTACTGTACTTAAAAACCCAACAAAACTGCACTTTGCACCAAAGTGAACTGTGCTGGAAAGTCACTAAATCTGACCCAAGGCTTGACTCCCTACCCTGTGGCCTCAAAGGGAGCATGTGTTGCTTGGAGAGCTGAAGACAAGGCGCTCGTCCTCTAACTGCTGACCTTCTGAAATGCAGCATGACTATTCCACTGAAAGTTAATTACTTTCAAAGAATGAATTAGGCTTGTTTTATTGTTTTGGTTTGTTATATTCCCAACAGTTCTAAAAATTAGAAGCTTCATAAAGAAGACAGCCATGAGACCAGTCTCTGAATGGATGTGGGTGTTTTGGCCCTCAAGAATCAGACAGGTGTAGCTGGAGGCTGTGTGGGACAGTTTTATCTGGCACAACACAGACTGGTGTGTTCTGAGAAGAAAGGAAGGGGAAAGAAGACCACCAGCAGAGCACTCTGTGAGGAGATGCTGCACTTCCCCACAGTACCTGCTTCCTTGTCTTTGTATATCATGTTAGGGTACTGATTTTTCAAGAATATCTCTGGGAATGAGGGAGTTTCTTTGTGGCTGTTTTTTTAGGGATTGATGACTCATGCTCTCTTCCTGGAAACAAAAGGGAACTTTTGTTCTATTAAGTTTAGTTGCTAAATATTCTGACTTCACATCATAGAAAGGAGATATTGATGACATCAGGAGATGAGTGATTCAGGATTTCTTTGGTTCCTGTTCACGCTGTAAAGAAGGTGGTATTTGGCCTAGGATCCTCTTCAAATGTTTTTTCTCCTTCCCTGTTTATATCAGACATCAGGTGCTTTCAGTGACCTCCACAAAGCAGACTGAGCAGAAGAAAACTGGCTCTGCTGCAGCCACTCTGTGGAAAATCAATCATTCTCCTTGGCAGTGCAACAAAAAAAACAAAAACCAAAAAAACCCAGACAAACAAACACAACCCAAACACCACTCTATGCCATACATCAAGTTTCACAGACTTTGCCCAGCTGGGCAACCCTGTGGCGGAAATTTAAGTACCAGTTTTGGGAAAGGCCCAGGCAGTGGGACTGCTACTAAAGGAAAAGCTTCCTCATTCTTGGCATCCTCCACCTCTGTGTATTCAGGACAGCAGCATTAAAGATCAGAATTAATATGGACATAATTTTCTTCCTTGCTATATTTATCTTACACATTTCAAAAATATCAGTTTCAAAAGAAGGATCCAATGTGCCTAACTATTCAGGATGCAATTATTATTAAACCTATTTAGGCCAAAACATAGGTTCTCTAAAACTTGGGTTATATAAAACCTTTATTTAAAAATGCAAATGAAATTCCTCAATTGTACTGGTTAACAAGACCAATTTCTTGAACTATAAAACTTGCAATGTTTAGTTCTTAGCTAAACCATTTTTTACTTTATAGAGATTCAGAATTATATCTTCTCTTCTCTTCTCTTCTCTTCTCTTCTCTTCTCTTCTCTTCTCTTCTCTTCTCTTCTCTTCTCTTCTCTTCTCTTCTCTTCTCTTCTCTTCTCTTCTCTTCTCTTCTCTTCTCTTCTCTTCTCTTCTCTTCTCTTCTCTTCTCTTCTCTTCTCTTCTCTTCTCTTCTCTTCTCTTCTCTCCTCTCCTCTCCTCTCCTCTCCTCTCCTCTCCTCTCCTCTCCTCTCCTCTCCTCTCCTCTCCTCTCCTCTCCTCTCCTCTCCTCTCCTCTCCTCTCCTCTCCTCTCCTCTCCTCTCCTCTCCTCTCCTCTCCTCTCCTCTCCTCTCCTCTCCTCTCTCAACAAACCTGATGCAGAAGTACATGTAAAGTCTGGGGACAAAAGGTCTTGGGTGTGGAATGAACTTTGTGAGGACATTAGGTGAATTGAAACTGACCTTCTTTAAGAAAGGTTTTAAAACCTCTGTGTCTGATAAAGTCCTCCCATCAAAACTGCAATGTCACTTGCAACACCAAGCACTCGCTCGTCTTTTTTTAATAGTTACAATTCTCTAAAATATCACTAAGAACAGAGTATTTTTACAGCCCAAACTGACAGAAGGGGCAGAAATTCCACATGCTTTACTAGAGATTTCATTAGCGCTAATAATTTTTATGTAGAAACATCCACATTCTCCAAAGCTGGTGACAGTAGAAACACTCAGATAAGAGGAAGAAGGGTTTTAATACAGTAAGAAAGTTTATTTTTTTCATTGTCTTGCCTTTCAGTGTAATTTCTGTAGGCTTTCACAAGTACTGATCACTTACAACATAAGGGACGTGGAAGCCTTGTGCTGGATGAAATAATTTTGAAATGTCTGACTGTGATATATATAAAAGACAAGAATGTGGTGACTTTTTTATAGAATTATTTTAATTAGAATTATCTTTTCTTAAGTATTTTATACCAGGAAAGTGAAACTGAATATGAAAAAACATTTTCTTTAGAGGCATGTCCTTTTTCCAGGGTCATGCCTTTATAGCTAAACTTAATGTACAATTATTTCATGGATTCTGGTAAAAAAAAATCATTCCATTAACAGAAGAGCAACAAAATTATTCTTTACTTCTTATTTCGCCCTTTTGCTGTAGCTCTGCAGAGGTAACCTGCATTGGACCTGCTTTTAGCTCTTGTTATCCTCTCCTCCCCATCCCACCCCAGCACAAGATTTGATGCAAAGAAAGTTCAAAGCAGGATAATGAGGCAATTTTGGAGATGCTTACTGCCCACTGCTCCAAGCATGGGCAGTAGCATGGAAAAATGTACAGGTTTTATTTGATAAAAAATGAAGAGGGTAGGATAGGCTGATCTATTGGGTCAAGTCTGGTTGTCCTCTCAGCTATGGAGAGAAGAATTTTTAAGTGCTGATGGGTGTTATGCATCAGATGCTGTATCGAGTAGAGATAGAAAAAAATTAAAGAATTATATAATATCTGAAAGGAGATTGCAGCAAGTTGGGACTTGGTCTCTTCTCCTAGGTAGCAAATGACAGGATAAGAGGAAATGGCTTCAAGTTGTTCCACAGGACATTTAGATGAATATTAGGAAAATTTCTTCACTGAAAGTGTGGCCAAGCATTGAAACACTCTGCCTAGGGAAGTGGTGGAATCACCATCCCTGGAAGTGTTTGGAAGCTGTGTGGATGTGGCGCCTGGGGACAGTTTAGTGGTGAACAAGGTCGAGCTAGGTTTTCAGGTGGGCTCGATCTTAGACGTCTTTTTCCAACATTAATGATTCTATGCCTCTCTTATTCTAAGAACTGGATGAAGATGGGAAAAGAACATTAGAATGGCTGAACTGTTTCTGTTGACTTGTAGTTTTCCCTCCAAACAGAAAAGTGGCAGCCTCTGGAAGCTTGGCTGGGGATGGGAGCTACAGTAACCTGGTGTGTCAGACCTGCTTCTCTGCTTGGCTTGTCATAAATTCCCTTCCACCCCTCCAGTCAGCATGAAAATTTTTGCTTGGTTTGGAGATTTTGTTTTTGTTGCTAAATTAGCTTGTCTCTACTTGAGCTGGTACCAAAATCATTGTATTTTGGAGCCTTTATATGGTGTGAGATCTGCTTCCTCAAGTGGGCTCTGCGTTAATGCCCAGTAACACATCTCAGTTTTATGGGGAATGGTAAAGCTTTCAAAAAGAAGATGCAGCTCAGGAGGAGCTGAAGATCTATGGTTTCTTGTAATGAGAATGCTTTTGTGAATACAAATTAGAACAACCAAACCCACTTGTTAGAGGGAAGAGCCAAAAAATGGCAGTCAGTCTCATCACTGCATTTTTCCTGTGTGTAAAACCAGCAACGTTATGACTGCAAGAGCAGAAATTCTTTTCTTTTCTATTCACCAAAGCAGGCATAAGCAAAAGAAAAATCATTAGGTGGCCCAACATGTGTAATGTTATACTTGTACACACAGTATATTTCAGATATACACCACAGGGGTATAATGGGGTGTATTTAAGCAGCAAGCATTGTCACAAGACCGCTCACAGCAAAGAGCTTCAAGGACTTAAGAGATCCAGTAATATGAAATTAGATGAATAGCACAGTGGTTACCCATATAGAATAAAAAGTGATTGTAAGTGAAGCTATTTCAATTTAGGTAAAGCATTAAATGGGGTCCCTGGGGATCATTACTTGAATTTGTACTGTTTCTAATCTATAAAAATGCCCTAGATGAAAAACCTGACTGCAAACCCATACAGTTTTCTGTGAAATAAACATGGGAGAAGGTAGAGTACAGAACAGTCAATGAACAAATGTAACTTTGAATTAGGTCAGCATATAGCAAACAGAATCTGCTAAAGAATATATAGCCAAGCAGATGGGATCTCAGAGCTGGGTAAATCTGACAGGAATAGAACTGTACTTGGTTGAGAAAAATTTAGTAGGGAACACAAATGAATTGTGGTAGAAGGCAAGAAAGAGCTGGTCATGTAAGTAGGCTGAAAGGCTGGAGACTCTGACTGTACAATGGCAGAAAGTAATATTTCATCTCCAGCAAGGGAAAGTGGAAAAACTTGCAAACTCCAATTCACTTTTGGAACAAGCAATTCCAAATTAAATTAAACATGAAACCTGATCCAGCTTACTCTGCACCCTGAAGAAAGCTAGGGAAGTTTGAGATGAATGCTGGCAAAATCTACTGCCGACCAATTTAGAAAACCTCCAGTGATCTATCCCAAAAACCTGAGCCAGAATCAGATGTACTTCTTAATGCCTTCCAGAAAAAAACTAGCAAGGAGATTTGGAAGAAATAAAAGGAAGTGTCAGAATTTTTGTCCCAACATTTAAGAGTAATTAATGAAACAGTTTTCCCTATGGATTATTCACCTTAGCCTAATTTGCTTAAATGCCTTGCTAAGTTAAAGATTTTCCTATTTGTTTTTGTTTGTTTGTTGGGTTTTTTGTTTGTTTTTTTCAGTGGTTTTTTGTTTGGTTTGGTTTTGGGCCTTTTTTCCTTATACAGGATTTACATTTCTGTAATTTTGAAGTGAGATTTATATTTTTGTCATTTTGTTTTGTCTTAACTTGTAGCTCTTCCCAAAATTGCCTAGAGTTTCCAAAAATGCTTTTCTATTGTTTGTCTGCAGTTAACAGATTATCTAAAAATCCCTAGGTGTATTTATATGATTAACTACATATATATATAATTATATTTATATAATTAACTGTGTTGTCAGATATAACTGAGTATTGACTGGAATTCCCATATGACTATGAAAAAATGGTTGGCCTTTTTTTTTGTTATACATGGATATGATTTTTTTAATCAAACCTTGTTTACTATGACAACCTCTCACATGATACATGAAAAATATTTTAATTACATTATATTCCTTCACTTCTATCAGTACTTTTTGTTTATCAGGTACAAAAATGCCTGCATTTTACACACCTGCTCCTTGCTGTGTAACTTAGCTGTAAATAAAGTATGGTCTTGATCTCTCTATCTCTTTTATTTCTTCTCTTTTAAAAATGATGCACAGTGTGTGTGCTCTGTTATCTGTTTCTCTCTTTATGCCCAGAACAATGTGTCTCCTGGGCTCCTCTTTTGGCATAAGGTAAGAACAACATTTCTACAGGCAATGGAATTAGCTATATTTTGATTTCTGGGGTGAACTTTGTCCACAGAAGACTGATTCAAACTCCCCTTTAATAATTTCTGTTTATCTGCTTTATGAGACTGAATGTAGGATGAATTTTTAACACAGTAACAATTATTCCTTTCCTCTGCTGATAGGGCATTTTCTTTCTCACCCATGTGCTTAGTTCTCTCCCCAGAGGGAACAGTCATTCCTGTGAGTTGTGTTTTTCACCCATTTATGTTCCATTACCTGTTCCTAACTACTCCCTGGAGCATGGGCAGGGTTGATGCACAAGAAAGCCACGTCCTGCTTGGTCTAGTCAAGTTATAGACTGCTCACCTGGATTGGAGCAGTGAGCTGACAGAGGTGGTGGTTCTTGTCACCAGCCCGCATTGCTGGAGCTTGCAAACAAACTACTGTGAAGTGATAGAATCAATTTCATCCATGTAATTTAACTCCTTACTTCTTTCTGTTGTGGCAGCTTACATTGCCATAATGGCTGCAAACTTTAAACTCACCCATAACCTTATGCCAGTGTTCTTCTGTTCTGTAACCTTATGCCAGTGTTCTTCTTAATCGTAACTTCAACATCAGAGAATTGCTTAACTTTCATAATCCCCCGTCTTTATTGTGTACTGGACAACTACGGTTGTGCTCTAAGTTAAAATTGCATGCTTCAGGGTTTTTTCTGCATTTTTCAGTGAACACTCAATTTTTTTTCCAAAATGATCATATCTCAGTCACAAGGTTATCTCGTATCTGGTTCTAGTCAGACTTGTAAAATTGGCTTAGATTGATCACAACCCCTTCTGTAATTTCACATTCTTTTGTGCCCTGATTAAAAGCACATACATCATGTGTTTCATTCCTACAAGGAATGCAGTGCTCCTTGAATTTCTGGTACTGCTTCATACTCACACTTCTCTAAGATAGCTGAAACTATTAAACATTTTGCTCTGAGTCAGCCAGTGCTATGTGAAAAATCAGACCACCTCCCATGTATCTTCTCATTTTTTGGCTCCTATTCTTTGCAAGTACATCTGAAGTCCTGTGAACCTCCTTATATTTTTCCTTTTTGTAGATGTTTCCAGCTTTCTTCGTGCCTTTAGTTCCCTCATTCTTCCACAGTGCGCACAGTTAAAAGAACAAAAATGTCATTACTGCATCAGTTGCTAACCTGAAATCAGAGTCAAGTTTCTGTGCAGAGTGCAGATAATCCGTGTGCTGTGAGCAGATGTTGCCACCTTCAGAGAAGTGTTAGTCCTTGTCCCTGGAGCTGGGCAGTGCAGCCCTGCTGCTGAACTGCAGGGTGCAGCTGCAGCCAGAGCGGCCGCGCCGAACGCTGAGCTTGTCCGTGTGAGGGGGCAGCATCCACCTGGGGAGGAGCAAGAGGGATCCAGCTACACCCTTTGCATTGGTTTGCAGTCAGATCAGGTTAGACAAACCCTGAAATCACACCTGCAGACATGCATCACCCCGTTTTCCTTCTGTGTCACACATGTGATGTTGTAGGTACAACAAACTGCCTGTCTGTGCCTCTCATTCCTCATCACCTCTTCACTGAGTACCTCTGGACTATGTTACAAGCTTAAGCATGGTTAAAGATTGGCAAATCCCTGACAAGCTTTAGTTTTCTTGGGTTTAAGCTCTTTTATTTATTTTTTTCCCAAATGCTGGACAGTAGTATTGTACTAGTATTTATTCAAGTAGAAAAATGGCCTCCACACTGAGAGTATGGCAAATTATATTTAGCTTTATATCTCTTAGCTTAGAGATGTTTATCAGCTAGAGCATGTTTAGGAGTAAAAGACTCACAGAAAACCAAAATCTTCCCCTTTGCTCTGCCTGGTCCTTTCAGCACAGCAGAAATTATCCAGAATTGAGGTGATGTTTTCCAGAGTAAAGAAAAATAAATTAAATAACAACTTTTATTATAACAGTCACATTTCTACTGAAATATGGCTGAATTTATACATGAAATGCACAGATTAAAGAGTTCCACCACTCACTAGAATTTTAAATTTTAAAAAGCAGTTCTTTTGTTTTTCTATTTTAATTTTCTTCATGAAACTAACTGCACATGGGAAAAGAAAAAAAGAACAAACCTGGTGTTTATAGATGGGCATTGGAAATGAAGCAAGAAGAGCAAAACAAGTGAAAAGTGTTTTTGTACTGAACTGCTTTCCTCCTTAACCTTAAATAGCAGCTCTCTCAACGTTGTTGATATCCAGAGCATGGTGGGAAGAGCTGAGATCCACACTCAGAGCTGCAGCTGGGAATAGCAGCATTTTTCATGAGACTCCCCAGAGCAAAGCACCCCATCTGCTTTGTAGCACCACTGCCTGTTTCTGGGGCCACATGTGAGGCACAGCTGGCTGGAGGGCTCAGTGGTGGTGTCTGGCACAGGGGGTCCCTGGGGCTGCAGAGGAGCCCCCTGTGCTGAGCTGGGAATGCAGAAGTTGCCAGCATCACAGCAGGGACAGCAAGATGGCTCTGGAGGAGGAATCCTCCTGCACAGACTCTTAACACACAACAGTGAAGGGAGGTTCCTTACCAGTAAATCAGTGGGATTCTAGGACAGCCTCCCACAAGAACTAGTGTGACAAGAAAGCTAACTGGTTCCAACATGGAGTTTTGTAAATGTACAGAAGTGATTTTATACTGTTGTATAAAAACAGGGAATAGTGCTCTCTGATTAATGATGTTTCTACTAGCATTAAAGTCTAAAGCAAATAAGAAGGACATTTTCTCAATTGAAATATATAGGTGGAATGGTTTCACTGTGGAAACCTTCAGCACATCTGAAAAGGTTTTGGCGCAGAAACCTGAACAGAAATGTAACCCTAGAACACCAAAATGCTTATTCTGTATTGATGACTTCTGTACTGATGGGTACATCAGTAACTGCTATAGAATGCTGATATCCTGTCATCTTGAATCTTCACATCCTCCTAGGACCTAGAAAAATTATCTGCAAACTGCAAAACCAGGTTGCTTTTATTTTACCAGAAACTTGTGATGCAGTAATGCAAATGGTCTGTCAGTCTGGCCACTGCAAATTGGAGGGGAGTGTAAAATAAAATAAACTGTATATAGAAGAAACTCCATGGTAAATTGTGAGTTTTCATGCTTAATTAAAAATCATCTTATTTATGTGGGGCTGCTACAGAATTTTTAGTTCACTGCACAAGAATCACAAAAAAACCAGCCAAATTAAGTAGAACAGCTTGGTACAATTTTTAGGCATTGGCTATTAAAACTGTCTTCTTTCCTGTGAACAGAGGATTTCCTGTATTGTTTTTTGTCCTCTGGTGAGAAAATCTGCAAGTAAACCTCAAGTATTCACAAAAAGGAAAACTTAACAGATACCATTTGGATTGTTCTGAAGTTAGAACTTGATTACAAAGACACAAATTTCTCAATCTTAATTAAATGTATAATAAAAATGTTCTGAAATATGCATATTAAAACTTATAGTTATTACAACCCTAATTTAAACATTATTTCAATTTGGCCAAATATAGTTTAAGCTGTCTTTTAAAAAATACTGCCATACCATGAGCATCATGGAATAATCCTTTTTATTAACTGCAGCAAGCTTCTAAGAATGCTCTGATAGCAAGACTGTGAAGTGCAAGTTTACATGCAGTGTTGAAGATATTCATTAAAATTGTAATTAGGCTCACGATTAAATTCAGTCGCAGTAGAAACTTTGTGTGTAAGTGTTGCTACAGGAAGAAACCTCCAGTCTGAAAATTAGTTCAACAGTCTGAGCTATTTTAATTATGCAGAGTTGATTATCATTGGAGAAAGAAACCTTTATTACTGCACCAGAATACTGATTCCTTCCACCCCCCCAGCACACTGCTTGTTTTTCTGGGTTAGAGTGTGGTCTGTTTTGCTAGCCTAATGATGTTCTGCGTAAATAATAGGAAAGTTAATCTGAGTAAGTTCAGGATCCTACTATTAACATTTTATTAAATGACCATTCGTATGATAGCACCTATCTTGCTTGCACCTGTCACATTACAGTGGTAGCTTCTAATTGTATATAGAAACTTTTAGTGAGGTGTTTTTTAATTTGCAAAATTTTACAAAGCTTCATTCCAAGGCAACATCTTGTTTCCATTTTTGCAAACCTAAAGCTAGTGACAGAGATGCTGATGGATGGCTTTAACTGTCTCAAATGTCACAAATATACCTAAATTTGGCAAATCTGGGTATAGCAGAAGGAAATGTCCCTCCCCCTATTCATGTCTAATTTGATTATCGACAGAGTCCCCTATCTTAGCAGCAGATTTTTTACATCAGTTGAGAAGAATTTGATTCTCTGAAATGGAACTTGACTTTATTTCAAGTGAAAAAGCAGAGGGTACAGCACACACTCTCCTTGCCAACCCCTTCAAGCACATGTCCTACTATGGTTTGGAGGTGATGAGTAGCTGTGCAGATTTTTGGGCAGGATAATGTGACTGCAGCACTGTGCTTTGCTCCCTCACTCAGTCTGCAGTGGCCCAAGAGTCAGGGCAGTTGTTGCCCTGGCCTGAAATGGTTCCTCTATCCATCCCCTACTTTTCATCCATTGTCCTGGAGTTAATTTCCAGGCTTCACACACAGATTAGTCATTGCTATTTTGTTTAAGCATTCCATTATTTTTGTGTGTTTTTTTTTCCATGTCTGCTCCTTTCCATGTCTGCACCTTTTCCAAATATGCCAGCTTTCTCCAAGCTGGTTCTTCTTTGTATGTGTATCTGTGATTCTGAGACTCTTGGATAGGTGTGTATGTTGAAACTTGGTGATGTAAGCCATGTAAGGTATGAACTATTTCTTTAATTTGTCATAAAACAATGGATATGTCAAAATAAATGGATGTATTTAGTCAGATTTACAAACTTAAGTCCCAACTACATATTTAGGTACTCAGTTGTGATTGATTCTACTTTTGCCCTACTGTGTTTCAGTGCCTAGAAATATGTATTCTTATTTGAATATAAAGCATTTAAGGTGGAGTTAGGTTTATAGAGGTGAGCTAATTCACATGGCAAGGCATCACCAGATGGAAGAAAGACTAGGCAATTCATTGCAAGATGTGGCAAGTTTGTTCTGTGGTCTAATATAAATATGCAGTTCTTCATCCACTTGCTATTGTTACTGCTGCTAAAAATAGAGAAAACCCTCCTCTAAGACTTCAGACCAAATAGATCTCATTCTGTTGTCACCTCTCAGTTGTAGAGAGAGGCAGCAGCTCTCGTAAAACCAAAATACATTACACCTTCGTATTTTTTTTAAATGAACTGGTTTGTGTCTGCCTCAAAATGTTTGATTTATAGGATGAGCAAGTTTAAGATTAATTCCTGATTGCTGTAGGTGTTGCTACATGGCTATTTTTTGTATTTGTAATTATTTTCAATAGTGCACTGTAACAGGTACTATCCACATATTGCTGACAGCCTGACCTGTTATTAATGATGTTCCACATAATTCTTTTGGGAGGGAAGAACAGACCTACATCTTTGTGATCTGACTGAATTCTGTGCTGCTGGCAAATGTATTTTGAAAGGATAAGGAAGTTTCTGATACAGAGCCAGCCTGGGTGGATACGTGGGGGTAAGAACCCCAGACAGTGACATGAGTGGTTTCTGAGATAATTGAATAGTGATTTTACTTGGTTTTTCAGTTGTGTTGCCAGGAAGTGACTGGAGCAACCCTATCTCCACATTAACTAAGGCTGGTTAGCTGATTTGTTAGGTGCTTTCACAGTAACAGCTCCATCAAAGGCACCTAGGAGTACCAGAGTGGCTTCTCCTTTCTGGGAAGACTGCTAATGTCCAATTTACTCCACAGGAAGGCAGAGGGTATGTGTCCTCCTGGTAATTTGGTCAAGTGTAAGCATCCAGTGTAGGCAAACATAGCTCTTCATCATTGCTGGCAGTTTTTTTGCAAGATATGTTGGACTTGCTAGATAGTTCCAAATTAAGTAAGAAATGAGTGGGGCTGTCTGATGGATATTCCATAAAATTCTCTACAGGTCCTTTACTATGAGGGGATTTTTAAAAATGGAGGAAAGATGGAGGGGAAAGTCTGAAGGATTAGCAGTGCACATCACATTCTGGGCCTTGAAGTACTTTCTGAAAGGATTTCAGACTCTTGATCTCACTGAAAATTATTTTTAAAGACGCTTGTCATGGTTTGACCCGGAAACAGGATTTCTGGGGTGCTGTAGATAGGGCCAATGAGTGCTCAGATTTGAATATTGCCATCTGCCCCAACCACTGGGCATTGGATCCACCTCTGAGAACACAGGGTAAAAGCAGGGCTCTCCCCTGGCAGTTTCTCTTTGGGTTTCCGGCGGGAAGGAGTTGGGTCTCTCCCCCGGCCCAGTTGCTGGCTGGGCGGGGGCAGGGGAAAAGCCATGCGGCCCGGCCCGGGAGAGGTAGGCCTGGCCCCCCCAAGGGTGGAAGGAAGAAGTAAAGAAATGCCGGGAAGCAATGGGCAGCCTGTTCCCCCCCTTGGAGACAGACAGAGAGAGAGAGTGCAGCCTGTGTTTGTGGCCGTTACCTTGAAATTTAGTAAACATGTGCTGGCAGCAGGCAGCCCGGCTGAGGATATGGGGGGAGGGTGCAGCCAGGAGTCCAGCCGCCTGGAGGAGTTTTTAACCCTTCTTGGACAATGAAAACTTCACAGAACATTAACCCTTCCTAGACGAGTGATGGAGGTCTGGACCAGAGAGAGAGAGAGTGAGAGATGTTGGAAGAATGGAGAAGATGGAGTGGCATTTTATGCTGGACTCTTTTGTGTAGCCATGGACAGAGCCATGTTTCCGTGTGACACAGAGACTGAGTCCAGGGGGAGAAATGTCCCAGAGCCAAAGAAGATTCAGTGTGGGTACCCCTCGGCCCCAGGGGGTATATAAAATATGGGGGGGACAGATGTCCCAAAGGTGAGATACTGTGCTTTTCTGGAACTGGACAAAGCATCCTTAAAAAGACAACCCTGGAAGCAGCCCTGATTCTTGTTCGGTGGTGAGAGCACCGGAACAAGGACGGAAAAGGCCACCACGACACACGGAAGGACTCCCTCTCCTCTTGAGGAACTGAAAGTTGAACATTCTAAAGGGTGGTGTTGGACCCAGAACTGGTGATTTTGGAAGACGTATTGTATTGGGAATTTAGGGGGGAGGAGGAGGACAGTGTTTTTGTGAGGTTTTCATTTTCCTTGTGTTTTCTTTTCTTTTGTGTGTAGTTTAGTAATTGTTTTTGTAGTTTAGTTAATAATTTTTTCTTTTTTTCAAGTGGGAGCCTGCTTTGTTTATTCCTGGTCAAAATCTCACAGCAGACACCAGAGAAAGTGTATTTTCGTGGGGGCATTTGGCCTTGTGCCAGTGTCAAAACTTTGACAACACTGTAGTGGTTCCTTTATAGAGCTTTTAAATTAAGTTTTACTTTATACAATACAAGGTACATGGTAATGATGGTTTGGGGTTTTTAACTGATTTACAGAATATATTTTTTCTTTCATGTTATTTTCTGTCTTGCTGTCTGTATTAGAGAAACAAGGAGTAATCACATATTCATTGTGCTTCTGCTTGGTGACAATTGGTGCTGCTATCTTTTTACCACAATGGAGGCTCTTAGTCATGTATCATCTCCTTAATATGATTTTTCAAATAAATAAGTTTTCCCTTTATTCTAGCCAATTGTCTGTGTTTATGATAATGTATATATCTTTCTCCATTGAAATCCTGAATGCAGGAAAATATGAGTTTTGAGAAATATTAAAGTGACATGATCAATACGAGCCTTACCAGGTTTGACAGTAACACAAGTGAAGATATTCTTCAGTCTGTCTCTGTCTCCTTAAATAGCTCTCTGCAGATCATGGTGGATGGATTGACATGAAAGTAATTTAAATAGTCATTTTTATTACTGATTTAAAGCCTGAAGCTGGAAAAAATTGTCTCAAGTAATAGACTTTTAAAAGGCTTTTCCTCCCACCACTTTCTGAAAGAGGAGTTAGTTTGTGCCAATGCATTTTTACTTTGAAAGCTGCAGCTGCCATTGACTGTTGATTTGCCACAAAATTTTGCCTTTACAATAAAAGAAACACTTGATGGTTATCCCATACACACTATTTAAGGTATTCATAAAGAAAGAAGCATATGTTTGGATTACTATCTGAAGTAGATTCAAGGATTTAATGTTCTACTATTCTAGTGATCTATATTCTGAACACCTTTGGAAGAAATTGAAATTTAGTTAATAGATATAAAAAGTTCCAATGAATTTAAACTTCAGTTAATTTGAATACGCTGAATGTATAAGTAAATAAGTTTATGAAATATATTTCACACACACACAAAAAATTATTTCACAAAATTAATGTTTTCTCCAATGAAGGAACTGATGTATTACCTTTTTGGGGACTCAGTCTGCCAGGATTTAGAAATTGTAGAAGTCATTCATTAAGGCTGAATTCCAGCTCTAGTCATGGAGGGGGAAAAAGCTGGGATTTTTTTTTCAGGTGGTTGCTCTGTTTTTCATTATCTACTCACTGAGTTTTCTAGCTGGATAAGTAGTAGTGAAGAGAATATCCCCTCTCCCTGGTCTTCAGAAGCTATTGCAGTAAATTCAGCTTGAAAAAAAAATCTGGAGTATTAAGGTTTTAATGAGACACCTTCACACTGCTCTTGGACATTTCACAGAGATTGTCATAACTTGAAATTTAAAGTCAGTTTATTTTTTAAATGAAAACATTTCTTTTTAAATTATGATTTTCACATAAACTGTTTAAACTTAGCTTAATTATTCCTATTAGATGCTCATTTGATTTATCTTTTTTAGCTATCCCTATACAGATAAGAACAGTGCTGGTATTTACTGGGGTTAATGATAAATTAATGAAAAGAGCTAATAGAAATATCACGTAAGACATGTTTCTCCCCACCTCTTAATTACAAAAGGAAAAAATGATGAAAATCAGGCCATGGACATCTTTTGTTTTCTGTCATTTTACCTGGATTGCACTGCTGTATGTCAAGCTGCTGAAGGGCATGTGCTTGCACAGAGACAAGCAGATTCAAAATGGGCACACAGAGTCTCCATCCTCTGAACTGTGTTCAGCAAACTGGGAGCTTTTGGTCCCTGTCTGTTTCAGGGTGCATGGGTATCTAACAGGCCAAAGAACTGAGTCCTTGCCTTTCAGCTTGTATTTGTAGTGGAATAAGAACATACGGATTTTACAAACATCAGTGATGTGCTTCTTACTCAAGGATCCTTCCAGCTTGTGTCTGTGTGATTAAGTGAAAATGTGTCTTCAACCATCTGTTGGCAACAACTCTGAATTTGCATGTTGGGCCAGAGTGCCCTGCAGCAAGGAAATGGTGATGGGGGATAGGGTTAAGTGGTAACAGGCTAAAGTCACTTCCTCATCAAATTTGTGTACAATTTCTGGGCATTGTCAAGAAGTCCGTAAGAGAACTTTTGCTTAAATAACCATGTTTTTAAAAAGCACGTTTTGAAAATCCATTCTTTTGGATTTAGCATCTTTTTGTTGCTGAAGAGAAAAATCTTGAGTAGGTGTTATGGAAGGATAATAAAAGGCCTCTAGGATTAAGGCCTCACAGCTGTTTGACAGTATATATTAAAAGATCCCTTTGCCTTTTTAATTTTTGATTTTCTTTTCAAGTTTCTTTTGGTACCTCAGTGGAATTGGGGGAAAATTATTAACACAATACTACAGCTTGCAGTTGCAAGGAATTCTATTTGAGCACTAGACAGGTAGGCTAAAAATGGCTTAAGGGAGTAACAAATATTTTTGGTATGTGTTTTAAGTGCTTGAGAGAGGAGATGTCTGAAAAGCATCAGGGGAAATAATGAAGCAGCCGAACCTGTCTGAATATTTATTTTCCCTCAGTCATGTGTATATACTAGGTATTCTTTTTTGTTTTTTCTTTTTTTATTTTAAAAGTACCTTATAGCTGGATACCCAAAATAACCTCCTGGGTTCCCTCCCTTGCAGGTTTTCCCTTGTGGACATAATTTTACATTTTTTTTTTCATGCTATACAGTGTGCTGCCTGCCATGAAACCTATGTATTTTTGGGACATTTTAGTCCAAGAACTGGCTTTGAGGAGGCAGTGTAGAATTTAACTCTCTATGTACAGCATGATGGCACATTGCTGTGAAGGAAATGATTTAGAAATGGTGTCCTCTCAAAGGAGACTGTCCCAGAGCTGGTGGTGACAGGAGATCAGCTTCACAGAGGTACTGCAGGCTGGCAGCAAGGGGTGCTGAGAGAAAAAGGGCCCTCTCTCACTTTCCTTGCTGAACACCTCCCCAGGGGGAGACTGGGGGGTTATTTGTGCAAAGGAATATAAACAAACAAATAAATATATAAAATGTATTTCTTGAATATACTAAACTGCTACCGTAAACAAAGTAATAGTGTAAATTGTATGTGTTAGCAAAGAAAAAGAATTACCAGAAGCAATCAATAATTTGCTGTCAATATTTAGCTCAAGCTAGGCACTGGAGTTAAAACTCCCCTTCACTCGCCTGGTACCTGCCCTAAAGACAGTGGGCTTGAGTACCTGCAGATCACCAAGATTAAATACAAGTGATACTAGACATGGTAGTTCCTGTCTGATTCTTTTATCTTTAAGAGGAGGAGAAAGAAACTGTAAATGATGGCAGAAGAGAGTCTGACTCTCCAAACCAATGTCTCTTTGCATCTCGTGGGAGACTCACATGCCAATTCAGCTGTCTCATCTGACACATCTTTTCCTTGCTTCAATTACTTACTACTACTATTTCTCGTGCCTCATTGCTATCTTCACTGACACCCCTGCACTGGCTGCCTATTTGTGTGTGACACCTCTGGTCTCACAAACGTCCCCTAATACTGCATACTCTACCTCAGGTCCTGATGGAAGCTGGTCATCTAAAGGAAAAAAAAGTCATGCAAGCTTTGTGCCTTCCAAGATTTTTCTTACTGAAGAAAAAAAGTTTAAACAGATGTCTGAAGCCAATACACTCCCACTAACACTTGTAGGAATGCTTAACTTGCTGCAAATACTGTTTGACATTTCTTCACCTCTGTTGAAGGAGCAGTGACAGCTTGACTGATGGATGGAAGGGCCTCGTGGCTCTCTGGCTGTCATTGGCCCTTCTCTATTTACAGCTCAAACACTGCTTTGCTACCCTCTGAGCTGAACTCTCAGGAAAATCAGATTTAAAAAAGTACTGGAGATCTTTGAGCATATGCACATTGTTAGTGAACATTCTTTTTGTGTGCATGTATAAAGGGAAGTATGTCACTGACTTTTCCATTAGAAAGGGACATAACATTCACTGCTCAAGAAACCTGCATGTAGGGCAAAATGTTCCTTGTTCCTCTGGAGCTGCTTGCAAACAAAATTTGTTCCTTTTTAAATTCAAATATAGAAAACAGTCTTCTTGCTACTAAGAACTTCTGCACTTTGCCATCTCACAAAGTCAGGTATCTTTTTTGACTAAAAATTTAATGATTCATGTGCTTGCTGGATGGGTGGCTGAAAGGATTACTTCAGTGCTGAAACAATGATTTTGCAGGGGCAAATTATAGTTGCCAGGCTGCCTCTGCACACTGTAAAGCCAAATTAATAGAAGCAAGTAAAAAGCACTTATAGACAATGTAATGAACCTCTGGAAGTTTTATCATCCTCTTTCCCTATAATTTGGTTAGTTTCAGAAGACTGGAAAGAATAGGCAGATTTTAGTTGGCTGCTTTCATACTCACGGTGTCACAAAGAACTCTGGAAGAAGAAAAGAAAAATAAACAAGAAAAGACTGAGTTCTAGGATTGTAGTGGGAGATACAGTCAAAATCCTATGTTTGTTGATTGATGTGATTGTGTTAGGCAGCTCAACTTTCCACCTTTTCAAAAAAAAAAAAAAAATCAGAATAAATAAGTATGACAATACGAGGCTTTTTAAAAGCTGGAATTTCTCTACTTCTCATTCAGATGATTGCTTGGAAAGAATTCACTGGTTTGATTAGAAGCATTGTTACCACATAGTCTATAACACTTTTCAATTTGTGAAAAGAGGATTTAATAGAATATTGTCATTTTAACCCCTTAAATGCACAATTCCTTTCAAAACAATCTACGCTTGCAAAGGATTTCTGAATTTATGCAATTGTGGAGAAAAAGAATAAATGGAAACATAATTATGTACTATTTAACAGGAAACAGTTCACTGAGCTGTGCTACCACCACTGGAACCAATACTTTCTGTAACTGGTAATCTCCAAGATTTTAATAGCTCTGAAAATCTTTGTTTTCACCTTCTGGAGCAAGTGCAGAAATCAGGCAGAGGAGTGAGGCTGCCTCAGAAGGAGGAGCTGGTTTATGTGGTCAGATTGGAGAAAGGAGCCTGGCACCTCTGGGACAGTTGCCATCACGAATGTCCTCAGTAAGTGACCCACAGTGGTGCTGGCCCATGGCAAAGTGAGTGTAACTGCTGCAGGTGTGCTGAGGAAAACCTGCACTTCAAAATTATTATTATTTTTGATCTTTAATATTGGGTTTTTCAACGAAGTATAATGCCCTGTAAAGGAGGAAGGAGTGAATTACAAGATTGTGGATGGCTAAAATATTTGTTTTCATTGTCTGACCTTGCAGCCTAAGTCCTTTCCAAAGTGTTTTTAAGGATGCTTTTCAGCATGCCTGGCAAAACCCATACCTTATCAGTAGTCATGAGATGAAGCTGCACGTGTTAGTAAATGGCCTATCTGGGCAAAAGCATTTCATGCCAGAACCCATTTCAATAAACTTTGGTAGAACAACACAGTAAAGGAACATGTCTAGGCCAAGAAATTTCTGTATTGCTGAAACATGGGAGAAACATTACAGACAACTGTGTGTACTCCACTGAACAGGATACAGTTTTAGTTGAATTCCTGAATGAAAGTTCTAGGTCTTTCTATTACATAGGGCAAGGCTCTATTGAGCTGTTCAGGATTTACATATTTCATTAATTTTTTTGAGCAACCTGGTCTTATTGAAGGGTCTTGGCAGGGGAGTAGGGACTGGATGATTTTTAAGATCCCTTACAACCAAAAACATTCAAGGTATTTGTGATTTCAATATCAATAGGAATAGTGCTGGCAGTTATGGTGAAGTCCTCAAAATTTGAGGTACAGAGAGGATGATGTTGGATTAATGTATTTTAGAAGATTTATGACAGAAGTGATAAGGAGATCCTCTTGATTCCATAATAGAAGGTAAAAATAATTATAATAAAGAAGAATGGAAATGCACAGTTAATGGAAGAGCTGTTAGATGATTATCTCATGATTTTTGTTAGCCATTGCAGAGAATGAAAACTGGATAAATCAAGAGAAATTAGACACATTCCTGGGCATCAGCACAGGGTCACCATTCCTAACAGTGAACAAATACTAAATAGAGTGCACATGGTCCTCTTCATTGTGCATATTATGGACAGTTCTCACAGAGAAGAAGTATTCATTACATTAGACAGAACTCTTGCCAACAGAGTAAGAGTGATTTGAATAGGGTTTTATTTCGAGTAAATAAATACAAAATGTGATGAAACAAGAGACAGACCTCAACAGTTTTCTACATATAACTAGTTTTAGAACTTAAACAAAATGTCAAGAGCTGATTATTATTCATGAGAAAACATGGAAGAAAATTAATCAGAAAAGACCCTTTTTGCATTAACAATACCAGTAATGATCCTGCTGTCCTTTCTGAAGAGACACGAGTACCTGTTTAATCTCGGTTTTAGGTAAATATTCAAATAACAGTAGAGTTGGTGATGTTTCCAGTAATATGTGTTCCTGTATTTGACTGATTCCTTGATGCTGTATATCTGTGCTCCCACACTGCTTCCTCAGCTATCCTCTCTCTCCCTGGATGGATCATGTTGCCCCATCTCCTCTGGATGATGTAGGCTGGTGTTGGGGCAACTGTGTCGGGGCTGTTCTTTCCCCCAGGCTCCTCCTGCCCCAAGGCTTCCTCTGCTGAAGCAAGCATTTCTTTTAAGCTGTACAAAGTGTATGCCACACAGTCCTCACTGCGAATGCAGGCTAAGATTTTTCAAGACTCTTAGGATGAAATTGCATTATGGTATTTAATTTGGCTCCTCTTATCTAATGCTTGACTACTCTGGAAGTTAAGATCACCCCTCTTGCAGTTAAAGCAACATTCAAACTGCAAAATTTGTCCTGACAGATCTCTTTGGCTGTCTCCACTCAACTGCTCCCTCACCACGATTTGCGAAGGGACCTCAAGGAAGTAATTCCTTCTCTGGGGGAATCTCTTCTAGGGCTTTATGTCACTCCATTCCCCTTACAAATATATGGATCTCACCAGTAAAAAGAAATTTTCCCTTGAAGATTTTCTGTCCTAGATAAGATTAAAATTTCCACTCTTATAATCCCAGTGGAAAACCAGCAGTGACAATGCCAGTTTAGGGTATTGTCTGTTGTTGTCTTTTTCAGCTTCATTGCCTGAAACCAAAAGTACAAGACTAGAGTAAACTGTAGCTCTTAAATATTCTTAACTACCAACATATATAACTATTTAGGGAAGTTTCAGGAGCTGGCAGATAGGAAGTTGTTTGTTATAACCTGCAAACTGTGAATAAGTGCCATGAATAGCTATGAAGAACCCCCAGTGTTATTTTCTGACAAAATCTAGATTTTACATCTAAGCTAGATTTAAAAAATCAGATAAGAAACTCTTTTGGAGCTGATTTTAAATTATTCTTTGAAGAACCCACTTTCCTAAATTGCTAAATTAATGTCTTAAAAGATCTCCACACAAATAAATCTACCCAAGAAACAATTGAGAAGTGCTTTGAACCCCTCCCTTAAAAAAAGTTATGATAGAAGGAAATGTTTTGACTAGGAAGAACAAATCTCATAATGCCATTTAGATAAATGAAGACAATTTCTTATTTATTTCACTTATATTAATTAAACATTCTAGTATCAGCTGCCAGTATAGAATACTTTTGTAAGTAAATACCTTTGATATTGGTATAAATAACCCTGACCTGCTTTATCAAAAATATGGAGGAGTATCACACATCGCTATCAGCATGTATAGCTTTCTGTAAAGCAGCTATGCAGAATTATTAGAATAGCATGTCTATTGTTGGTCAAATGTTAAAATTATTTTTTTAGTTTCATGGCACTAATATCTAGTCCCCATAATGCTTGTGTTATTTCTAAAAGATTATTAACACAATGCAGTAGTAACTTAATTCATATGCATAGAAATAATTGTCAAGGGAGCTTGTTGATCTTTCAATCTGAATGAAAGTCAAAGTAGATTTCTGTTGCAATTTTCCTTTTTTTCTCCTCTTAAATTAAAACAAAACAAAACACCCACAAACAAAATACACAACCCCACCCCCCAAAAGACCCCCAAACAAACAAATAAAAAAACCCCCAAAGCTCACAAACCATATGAGAAAGATTCTGTCATACTGAGAGTGCTACCAGCTGTCTAGGCACAAAAGTAATGTGAGGTGGTGCTGTGATGGTGCGCTTTCCATTCTCCTATTCCTCCTTGCAGTTAGACTCTTTCTTATTAAGGAAAAATGTCTATTCCCTGCTTCAGAAATTGTGGTTTGAAATAAAAAGGAAAACACATTTCAGATAAGGAGTAGGATTCTGTCAATAGCATTTTAACGACATTTTTTACATAATCTTTATGAAAAAAGAACATAAAGCAAACAAAGCTAAGGAAGGCTTGTGCAGCGCTGTCTGTAAAACCTTTTTCTCTCTCAGTTTTTTCTCTCTGGAATGCTAAATAGGAGCCCTGGCTTGGGAATCAATAGTTCAATTAGATTATATGGTAGGTTTTTGGATGGCTGTTAGCATAGCCAGGAGATTACTTTCCCTGGATATTGGGGAAAAGCTGCTCTGGAGTGGGAGGCTGGAGCTGCACTTTGAGCCAGCCTGCACTGGGACAAAACTGCAGCATGGAACAGCCATAAGCTTGTGGTTTTGTTTTATGCTTGCTGGATGCCCAGGGACTGAAACATAATTAGCTATCCTGCATCCAGGAGGAAACAGAAAGCATTTGCACTACATACAAACAATGAAAGGAAGTATTAGGCCCAGGTCCCAAAAAATATGTACTTTAACTTTGCAAATTGTTGCACTGGAATTAACAGTACTGTCTAAGTGCTTTAGAGTGCTGGAACATGAGTGCCATAAAATGACACTGTGCAGACATTATGGGATGGCTGACTAGAAGACTTCATTCTAAAAGTAAAAAAAAAAAAAAAAAACAAATTGTACCATGGTGAGGTAAAATTCAAACTAAAGTTTACTTTTTAAAATCTTTAATAAGCATAGTTGTAGACAAACAACCCTGCCTAATAGCATCAAAAATAGCTTGGATAAGAGAGAGAATGCACTATTGACCTCCTAAAATAAATGTTTGTAAATTCTCTTTTCCAAAATACCTCACAGCAGAGTGTCTGCTGTTCTGTAACATCAACATCCATGTGCATTGCACAAATGCCATTTGCATATTTGGTGGATATCTAACACAGAAATATTTGAACATGGACTTATTTTGTGGCTATGAGATCATTCATATGAATTGCACTAGATTAAATAGGCTTTGGTTTGCAGTTTTCCACAAACACTCCTCACACAGGAATGAATTTTATTTCATTTTCATTCACTCCTCACATAACAATGAAGTGTATTTCATTTTGGGAAGGTTAATTTTTTAATATTCCTGTAAAAATATTATGTAGATTGGAGTAAAAATAGGCATCTATTTTCCAAGTTAAATAGTAGTGTATCATTACTAAAGCAAAAGTTGGCATCTAGATGGTCTTCTGGTAATGTCTTAAAATAAGAAATAAGTCTGAATTGTTAATTTAAAAGAGGGCTAAGCACTTCCTTAAAGGTGTCTTATCTGGAAGCAACCTTTTTGATTTATAAATGATCTGTCTTCAATTATATAGTTAATATTGCAGGCATTCTCTGGGAAGCTCAGGCATTGCTCATTTTTGTAATATTTTTAGATGAGAGGTTTGAAAAGGTTAGTCTTTATTTTTAGAGTTATCAATTTAGAGAAGATGTAATGAATCACAATTAGAAAAATAACAGATTTTATCTTGATCAGACTCCAATTTCTCATACAAAGGAGGATCAATTTGATGGGAACAAGAGCAGCAACAGGTTCTGTGGAATTTTGAAGTTCAGAGCAGATAAGTGAGCCCTGATGCCTATGAAATCCTAGCTGCTTATCTGGTTAGCATTTTCTACTTTTGTTGTTTGTTTCCAACTATGTCCATAACTGTCCTTAAAACCATGACACCTCTTTATAAAGACCACCAAGGTCTGTAAAAGTAGGAATGAATTTAGCAGTAATTATTCATGGCTTCTGTTCCATGAGAGAGAACAGAACAGCATCTGAACCCTGAGAGCAGAGCCACCAGGGAAGGAGCTAGGGACACCAGTGTCTCATTCTTACAAAAAAAATACATTACATGAGGTAGAAATGCGTTATGTAAAATCTAATTGCCATCCCTAGATGCCTAGGACAGAGAGCCACATGGCATGCAGTGACATTTGCCAATGTCCCAGGAACAGCTTTTGGACTTTGCTTGGTGCTACTGTTTCCCGTACAGAAGCTGTCCAGAAACAAGCAGTTTCTTTTTGATTGCAAGTCTATTTACTTTCATTTAGTCATCTTTACAATGGGCCAGAACTCAAAGACTAACAGTGACATAGCAACAACCCTGTAAATATAAACAGAAAATAACTGATGGGGCTGTTGCTTAAAAAAATAGTTATCTGATGAGAAATGCCAGCTGTTCCTGATCAAGTGTGGTCAAAGGAAATGAAAAGTAACTTCTCAAGTGTTGGAGGGTGAGATGGGCAGAGATAAGCTTGAATGGACATATCACAACCAAAGCAGGCTTATATGATTTAGAAGAGATATGAATTATACATTTATATTTTTGATATCCCTGACATGAAAAACATAAACAAAAGGAATAAAGTTTTGTTTAAACTACAAAATCTATAAGCAAAATATCTTGGAAAGACAAAGAAAGCCACTAATGAACCCTAAAGAGAAAATCAAATTCCATGAGTGCAATGTGATGGGACATGCCTCTAACTGTGCCAACAACAGTGGACTTGTGGCATATGTAAATTATGAAATTATTATTTCACTGTCTGGGTTGACAGAACATGGAAGGTACCTTGGTTTTCACCAAAATAGAGAGAAAAGCAACCACAATGCATAAGGATTCTGGTTCATCCTTTAATCTGCTACACTGAAGTTAAAAAAGAAAAGACTCTCTGTTTCTTTGGAAAGTGTTGTCATTTCACATTACTTTCACAACAAGGTAGAGATGACCCCCAGCAAGAGAGCTCCAGATCTGACCCCCCCCCAAGACTGGCAGGTATTTTTGTTCTGTGCCTACATGCCCATGTGCTGAACCAGTAAGTGGCCAGAAAGCCATTGTTCCATGTCTTTATATGACAGATAAGGAAAGACTTGGTTTGCCATTCCCCTAAGCACCAAAGCTTAGCCTTGAAAAAATGTTGAAGAAAATAAAATCTATAAAAAGCCCTAGACTTAATTGGCCACTGCATCTTTTAAGGGTCACTGCCTTAGGCAGTTCTTCTGGTTCATCAACCACGCCTGCATGAGGGACAGGCTGCCACTCCTGCAGCGAGCTGTGCTCTGTCCAGTGTCACTGGGTTATTCTCCCTCAAGAAAAAAACAGGTGTAAACCAACCTATTTTCAGTGCAGCTGCCACCATGCAAGTGAGAACCTGTCATGGTGCTGAAAAATGCCACTGATGCCAATGGATGGGTGCTCCTTTCTTCTCACTCCCTCCAGTGAACGCAGTTAAAAGGTGAAGGCCAGTAGCTGATGTCACTTTGGCAGCAGCATTGGATAAACAAGTACATTGGAACAAGTACATTCAGCATGAAATTATTGTTTCATGTTTTCTCTACCAAATCAATGACTAAAGAAAATTGAGCATTTATCTGTAAATAAAATTTACCACTCTCCAACTTGTTTGTCTTCATCGTATCTCTTTTGAAATTATTAATATTTTGTGGTATTGGGGCTGTAAGAAAAACTAGAGACATTACTGCAAATCTCTGAGAAGCAACATAAAGAACATTATGCCTGTGATGAAACTTCCAATTGGTGGTATAGGTTCATAACTTTCTCGGTAATCTAAAACTTTCATGCCATAAAATAGCCCGATCCCTGGAGGTACTGACTGCAGCTCAGCAGCTGTTTTGTACACATACAGTGTATTATTTTTTCTGCAGGAACAAAGGAAAGTGTGGTATCTGCTCCAGAAACATTACATGAGAGAGAGTTGGAGATAAAAAGTAGACATGGAAGATACTTAAAATTAATCACTTCATGTGATTACAGCTGAACCAAATTCTGCAGCCTCAGCTCTGTGATGTTTCTGTGGGATTATGCTGCTGTAGCATAAAGAGGCTATGTCTCACTCTTCCTTATGAAGTTTCCTCCCTTCCTCACCTTCCCTCACCTTCCTCTGTCCTTCTTGGCCATGCCATCTCTTCCAGTATCTAAAATTCAACACCAGCTATGGCTTTCTGGAGATACTTGTTCCATTAATTCTTCTCCAATAAAAGACAATAGATCTCATGTTGGAGTGTCCCTGCCTTCCTGCTTCAAAAATGGCAGTAGTTACAAGAGTCTGCAGGCTGTACAAAGGAGGAGGTGCTGCCTCTCTTTTCTCAGAGAATTTCATAGAAATGTATAATTTTCAGGAGCCCCGAAGCAGGTAGTTGCTGTCCAAGTAGCTGCTCTGCACTAGATACTATGCTATAGCCTGAATGGGTGTGTTTTGTGGTTAGAACATAGCCTGAAGCCTGCCTCTTGTGTCACACTGATCTGGAAATAGTCCTGTGAAAGTAAGATACACACACCCCTCCATCCATTTTCCAAATTTCATTCCAAGGCTACTGTAAGAAATATACTGGCAGTCCATGACACCTTGGGCAAGGGAATCAGGTGCATCCTCAGTAAATTCACCAAGAACACTAAGCTGGGAAGGAGTAGTAAGGCTACCTCAAGAATTGTGTCCTGTTCTGGGCCCCTCACTTCAGCAATGACATTGAGGAGCTGAAGCAAGTCCAGAGAAGGGCAACAGAGCTGGGGAAGGCTCTGGAGCCCAAGTCCTGTGAGAAGCAGCTGAGGGAGCTGCCGTTGCTTTTCCTGGAGAAGAGGGAGCTCAGCAGGGACCTTATTGCTCTCTACAACTGCCTGGAAGGTGGTTGTAGCCAGGTGGGGTCTCCTCTCCCAGATAATTGTAACTGCACATAGCCACAAGCTGCATCAGAGAAGGTTTAGGTTTGACCTCACAAAGCATTTCTTCACTGAAAGAGTGGTCAGACATAGGAATGGGCTGTGCCTGGTGGTGGTGGAGTCATAATTCCAAAAAGTTTTCAAGAAATGACTGGATATGGCACTTTGTGCCATGGTTGAGTTGACAAGGTGGTGTTCAGTCAAAGGTGGGACTTGATGATTTCAATGGTCTTTTCCAACCTTAATGATTCTGTGTTTCTGTGATGCTAAATTTCCAGTGGGAAAAGGAAGCCTGGATGTGAGGCTGGTGTTGTAGCCATGACAACCAATACAGAGGAGATGTGAATGAGGCAGGCACTCAGAAACAGAGCAGTGCAGGGCCTTGAAGAAAAGGCCAGATCCTCAGAAAAAAAAGTGGAGCTGGTTGCTGGTATAGAGGAGTTTGATCAGAAAAAGCGCAGTTGCATTTTCCAACATGCTGTGCTTGTGAATGGTATATGGATACTTTTATGAAATAAGAGGAGGTTGTCACCTATAAAAGAAAGAAAAAACAGATGTAGAAATGATTTGGAAGAAGAAGAATGTCAGGTGATAGGGTTTCAGTGCAAAGAGAGGTATCTATCATATCTGCAAAGAATACTGCAATGTTGACTGTGACACTAGGAAGAAAAAGACAGTTGGGAATGGAAATTAGGGGTGTCCATGTTTTAATTTTGAATTATTCCGGTTGGAAATGCCAGACATGATTTTGGTTGGACAGAAATCAGAGGCGAGTGTGGATACACAACTGAGCTCTCAGCAAAATGCTGGCAGCTGAAGCATGTCAATCGCTGTACCTGCCCAGGCAGGGTGTAAGAAAAGCAAAAAAGCAGGAAATATATATCTGTGTATATATATATATATATATGGATTATCTCTAAGCCCTGTCCCTGACTTTCTGTGTGATATTGGGCAAGTAATTTAAATCTGTTTCTTATCCGGTCCTGTGACTTTATATAATTCACAAAAATCCATGAAAAGTATGCTTGGGGGTTTTTTAACTATCTTTATGTGAAAAGTTTACCACAATTGGTCTCACTTTCAGTTTGGTCTTTTAAATGCTTTCTTAAGGAATCTAGAAATGAAAACCAAGTAGATGTAAAAAAGTCTGAGGAGCAGTGCAGAGTATCCCAAAGTCCCAGTAAGTTACTGCCTCTTTACTGCTTATACTCATTACATAGTGAACTTTTCCTTCAACCTGAGTGTCTGGATTACCAGCTCCCCAAATTGGTTTTGGTATTCTATAGAGCACTCCTGCAAGTCCTAATGGTGTTGAGGTTGCCTGCTTCTAAAATGATTGACTCCAAGTCTTTGTTTGATTCTTGAGTGTAAAACCATTCCAGAGTTATTGTACTTACAATAATGTAAAACATTGTTTGAAAAAGAAAATTTTTCTGTTTGTTCTACAATAAACATTCATTTAAAATAAAAAATATATATGTATATAAATATACATTTATTCTAGATGATCTCAGATTTTCCTGATTACAAAATACAAAGTAAAGCTACTAATGAATGAAAGCCAATGAATGACAATTCTCTTGTTTACTTCTTGATCTGATTCTTGATTAATTTTTGGGGGGAGGCTGTTTATTTGGTCTCCTTCCTTCCAATCCAGGCTGGTATAACTTTGAGAATTTTTCTGAGGTTATGCATTCCATTGGTGTGTTACAAAGCCTGCAGTGCTTATAGTTGGTTACATCTCTGGTAGGTGGATGTAACCATTCTCTTTGTTTAATTGTCTACACAAAAAGCAATAAGCTGGAGTGCTTTTCAGGAAGACATGGAACTCTACAGAAATTGTGGATAAATTCAACTGAGTAAAAGAGAGATTAAGGCTAAATAATTTCCAGTTTATGCTTGCAAAACATGCCAGCTGTGGCCTATGAGTGTGCCCTGCTTTCTTTCCAGTTCCACATTTCAGTGGAGAGACAGATCCTGTGGATCTGACCAACTCACATCATTTGCTAGCCTACTCAAGGCACATACAGCTTTGTATGCTGCTGGCACACCAGTAACTATGGAATCATAAATCTGACCTGTAGTCCTTTTTTGTTTTCCCGTAAAGGGACATGTGTGTTCCTTTGGTTTCCCTCAAATAATGCTGCTGCTCAGAGCACATATGGACACTGTGCTGGCATGGCCACCAAGCTTGATATCAAGCAACAAATTAGTACTGGAGATCACTTGTATTGGCTCCTGAAGATTTAGCCTTTCAGTCCTGGGGAGCACAAGAAATAGCAATGTGAATTTATTTTAAAAGATGGTATCACAAATTAAAAAGAATCTCTTTATCTTTTTACCTATTTAAATGTAAGCATGATCTTTTTTGCTATTTTGAAACAGGTCCTTTACATCCATAGTTTTTAGTGATATGGTTGCTACCTAAAGAGTTAATTTCTGCGAACATATACCCAGAGACAGAATTCTCTTGACCAGTAACAAACCAGATTGAATTACTAGTTTATTGCTTAATAAACTGGTAGGTTTTGCTTTGATATTTTTCCTTTCAGTTACTAAGAAAGCTACAGATGCTTTCTCAAGAATTGTGCAAAGAAGAGTAGGCATTCCTTATTGGTTTTTCAGATGTTTACATTTTTAGTACTGGAGTCTCATCCTAGGGACAGAACAAACTTACTGCTTCGGTCTTGTGTCCATTATTTTAAATACTTTCAACTATCATTACTACATGAACAGAACTTTATGCACCATCAATATTTCAAATGTAAATAAAATAGTTATTTAAAAATGAAGATCACTAAAAACATAGTGCTGCTTGAATGTTGAAGAGCCATTATGTTTAATAGCATTTTTAAACTATTAAAGTTGAGTGGTTACTTTTTATTTTGCATTTAGTCACTCATGGGAGACATTTATTTTGTCCCATACTCTGCAAATAGTGATGCTGTTAGTAGAGAAGATTCTCATTTTGAATAATGGTCTCATTTATATAATATCCCTTAGTATAATATATTCATATCTTAGAGGGAAATGAAAATTCACAAACTGTTAAGGGATGTACAGAAAATGAAATGAAATATGTCTATGAAAAAATCTTGGAGGAGGGAAGTAAAAGGGTGAACACCTTCTTCTGGCAATTATTAGGTTTGAAGTTTAGCCCCTGTTTTAGCAATGATGACATCAGTAGGAAATAATGATAATAAATAAATAATTTTATTATGGATTAGATAAGCTTTTTTTCAATATCCTTGGACAGCAAACTCCAGGACAATTCAGAATGGCTGACTGCATGAAAACGCAGAAAGAAATTATGGAATTAGATGCAGCAGTTTTTATAGCCCTGACTTAGCTTTATGTAGGCATTTGAGAGTCATTCTTGCTATTTTTTATTCACTTTTTATGGCTATTCCAGCATGTTCCAGTGATTCTCTTTTTATGCTGTGGTAGCACCAAAAAGAAAGGCTCATTTATTTGCTACAAACCTTGCAGAAAAATGAATAAAAGACTGATTCATCGTTTGTTGCACACAACGTATTTTTTCCTATTACTTTTGGGTGCTTTGCCAAATGCCTAGGTTTATATTTCCTGATCCTGAGTGATTTGAAATTTGAACCAGAAAAATAGACAAATTGTAGGTGTAGGTGTACAAGTCTTTTTGGACACTTTTGATCAAGACAAAGAAGCAGGAACCAGAGGCAAATACACATTTATCAGTACTTGAATCATTGGTGGGATGATGGATGTTGGGTAGATAAATGTGCACATGGATGTACAAATGCTAGAATACATATATTTTGCCACCTTCTTAAATATACAGCTGTTATTTGTATCAACATGAATTTGACTGGAATGGAATATATCTCTACATTTTAAGTAAAAACTGCTTTTAAAACAGTTATTTATAGCATTAAATTAGCATTGCCTTTGCTAGACTTTGCAATTACCAGAGCTGCAAATGGAAAGTCACCAACAAATTCTGGAGGTTTTAGTGGGGTGCTGGTCTCTGTGATCATGTTAGAAGGAACAAATCAATGCATTGCAGCTTAAATTATATCGGTCTGCTAAAGATTCCTTAGAAGCAAGTGAGATAGTAAAAAAAATCTGCACTACAGGAATATCACTTTGTTATGCTATTGTAAATTTAAAAATGTACTTTAGTTTTAAAGAAGCAAACCCTGCAAATTCCTCTTTTTCCTAAAGCAATCAAAATGGATTCAGGCAATACCTTTCTTACTAACCATGTATCATTTAGCTACCCACTTGTTCTTTGTAACCTTTACTTGATAAAGCTGTTTAAAAATTTTTAAGAAATCTTTTGTATGAAGGATCGTTAATACATGGAAAAGATCCTATTACTTTATCTAAAGACTAATGCACTACAGTAGCCTTTTCAGTGAATATAAGCTATCTTCTCCAACACGTCTGTAATTCTGTTAAATATCTATTTAAAAGATGTCTAACAGTGTTACTAAAGTGATAGATGTTATTTTTACTTTTAAAACTAAAAAGTACAGCACCTTCTGAAATATTTTAAGATCGTTTATGTGCAAAATGAATGCACATAAACTTTAAAGAATAGATTTTTCAACTCGGTAATTTTTGCACTCTTTGAGATTGTTTCAATTGCTACAATAAGAGAATTTGAACTCCAAATAATTGGCAGCGCATTGTGAGTTTTATGTGGAATCTGTGGTCTTTTGAGCATGAAGCATAATTGCTCTTTGCTTTTAGAAAGATCTTTTTCCAATAGCATATTTTCTCATTCTCATTAATGGAAACTAAATAAGTTTTTTTTTTTACTTGCAAATTTTGGGCAAGTTTCTGTCTAAATTTATATCTCTGTTATCTGTATAATTCATGCATTACAGGTATTTTCATATTCTAACTATTAGTGTGGCATACAAACACCTTAGCTAATTGATGCATTTTATATTGGGCTGTATGGCTTGGTGTAAAATTTTAATGTAAGCAGGAATTTGTTAGGAAATTTTTAAAGGAAATGATCTGATAGTAATAATCAAATAACTTGTGATATCTTGTGTTATAGAGAGGCATAGATATACATGATCGATACATATTTTTCCCTATTAAAATTAGCTTATATGGAAATAGATGTATCTTGAAGGAATTGCTAACCAAGCTTCTTATTTCCTTTGCCTTCCACTATCTCCTAAAGAGCTTTTAAGCCAGTAGATTCATGGCAAATCTTGCTTTTGTAATGCAAACAAAACAAATGTTTTCCATATGATTATGGTTACATGATCCCTGCGCTTTACTCTCTTACATGCAATGCACACTGCTCACTGCCAAGGCATGGCTGCTGTCCAATGTATACAACCTAAAAAGTTCAGGCTCCATACTCAGGTTTACACTTTCAAATCAGTACACTATTGTGATCCATACTATATGTGCATAGTAATTAATGAGCAGTGAATTTCCTTGCTCACTAAAACAGTGTTTGGAACTCAACAAATCTTCTGGTCCAAGATTTCTATGTATCTTCATACATAGAAATGTTTAATGAATTTGAGGCCACTGTATTCCTTATTTTGGGACATTTTTCCAAAGCTGTAACAGGTGTGACATTTGGATTTAGGCAAAGTAGTAGTTCCTGTCCGTATGCAAGTTGTTTTAGCCCTAGAAAAAGCCTGTGATCATTTGCTCTTCACAAGGTTACATATTCTTACTCACCGTGGTGTTGTTGAAAAGCAGGTTCATGGATAAGCACAGTAGAGTAAAATGCTGTACACTAGTTTCAAAGAAGATGCTGTATATTCCCCTCCCAAATCACTGTCCTGGTTCCCACTTACAGACATAACGTTAAAACCACTGTTCCCACTTTAAAAATGAAAAAAAAAGGAAAAAGAGGCAGATTCTTCAATGCACAAGAGAAAATTTTAAAGTCTAGGGAAAAAGTAGATGTATTGAAAGTGTTTTGCTGAGCAACTATTCACTCCCAAGAAGTGCATGAACTGCAACACATGCCTTTGCCAAGCATTCCTTGTTGTTTAAGCTGTGTTAGCTGCTCATTTGGCATGCAAGCTTTCTGGCACTGAGAGACACCTATTTCTCCTCCAATTGAATGGGGCAGAAGAGGCATACCCTTCAATATTGACATTTGTTTTAGGAGTGACTTGTTTACTTTATGTTATTGATTTGAAACTTGCACTGTTATGTGTGGTTTTTGTGCCTAGCATCAGACATTTTACAGCAAAAGGGAAGCTTGAATTGTTGTAGGTTCATGGTTTCTATGTGACACGGTCTAGAAAGGTCTGCACTACCTGAATTTTCAGAAGATATGGAGGAAGACTAATAATGATGAGTTCAAAGAATGGAGTTTGGAGTGAAGTACCAAGTACCCTACAGGAGCTGATATATACAGTGCCCTAGGAGTGTGTTTCTCCAAAGTAGAAGCTTCTTTAGCAGAAACGTAAGTTTCTTAGAATCAAAATGAAATAAAAGTCCCTATTTTAATCTGAAAAGTACTTCTTCTGATATTTACATTTAACAGTACTATAGTTAGACATCTTTTGTCTAGGCTACAGAATTTCACTTATTATCTCTTCAATTATACTAGTTGCTTTATTTTGGTTGAGTTGATTTTCTCGTTGATTTTGATTCAAATTTATCTGGACATGGGGAATCCACCACTTCTCTCGGTACTTTCAAGAGTCTTTTGCTGCCATTGATACAGTTGTACATTCCTTTTCATATTTATTTTATCGCTATATAAATTCCAGTCATGGTTCCCTGTTCCATCTGTTTCTGCAGAATTTAGAAGCCATTTACAGCTTGTTGATTTCTTCTTTTAAGGCTCTTAAGTGTTGTAATCACATCTCAGTCTTCTTTTCTTAATCTACACACACCAAATTTGAACTCTGATTGTTAAATTCTCCTTCCCTCACATAATTGTTGCAATCCACTTTTAATATACTTTTAAAAATCTGTTCACCAGAATGTATGCAAGCATCTCAGTGTGCTGCAGAGAAGGGTAAAGCAATCTCCCTAACACTGGAGGAAGTGAGGAGAGAAAAAAAGTTTCTGGTATTGCATCTTATTAAGGGTTGCTAGTTTGCTTAAGATTAAAAGTGAGAAGTGTTTACTCTCCTAAAGATGTTGGCATGTAAAAGTTGAGTTCTGCAAAGTCCTTATTCATGTGGTAAACTTCACTGTTTCATCAGCTCTGATTTTGCCACCATTGCCTGATGTGCAGCTGTGGGCTGTGTCTGCAAACTGACAGAACAACTGAAACCTCTGAAGGAAGAAAAGGGTACCATTTAAAAAGGAGTTTCAAAACAGTACTTGGCATACTGGATCCTACCCTACTTGCAACTTTTAGATACTATGAAAATCTAAAAGTTAAATTTATTGTGATAATAAAAGTTTGTGGGAGCTGTGCTGCTGAAATCGATCAGGATAAGATTAAATAATAAAATCTGGTTTGAGTCGAACTCACCAGTAAGGAGGAGCATTCATCGGACTTTGGATCAGGCCCAACATTCAAGGCTCTTTTCTTAAAAGAGATTTTATATTCATTATTCTCCTACAAAATTTTTCAGGGGTATTTAAGAAACAATTACTTTAAAATTATCACCTTTCTTATGTTCTATGTTGCTTGGAGGTATATTTTCTTAATTAATCAGTGATACAAACTTAGGTAGTAAAAATAAATGTTTTTTTTTATTTTGCAAATACCACCAGCATGTCTTAAAGCAAGTAAGATTCTGCCTGTGTGTGGAAGGGGGAGAGCTGGTGTATTGATCAGCTGAAGTGCTGCAGAGACTATAAACTGATAGCCAGAAGGAGGAAAAAAAACCCCTAAAACAAATCACAGGAGAACACATAGCAGCAGAAAATCTGTGGAAAATGATCCACTGCTGTCTTCTTCTCAGTTTCTATCCCCAAATGAGACTATATCTCAATCTGTTTCTGGTCAAGACCAAGCATAACAAACCTTAAACATTTGGTTTATATTTTTTCTCCCTGAAACTTCGTACGAATTATACAAAAAAATCACGGCACGTCTTTAAAAATTCTGGTCAGGTTTCCTCTGGAGTCTTGCTGCTGGAAGAATGTCTTATGGGTAAATTTCCACTCTCTCAGCAGGGCAGTGTTTTGCATGAACCAACTCCCAGGAGAGAATGTTGTGTGCTTATTCTGTACAACAAGGCTCAGGCAGCATCTCCATATTAAACTGACCAGAGGGAGGGAGGGGAAGCAGTTAACCTAAAGGGGAAAGGCTGAGGGCTGAGGACCAGAAGATGGTGTTTATTTCCAAAACTAGACAGCACTGTTCATAAAAACAAACAAACAAACAAAAAAATCAACCCCCAAAATCCCCCGAACCAAAACTAAACACTATGAAAAAACCCCACACTACAGAAAAAAAGCCTTCTGAAATATTTCTACAGGTATATCATTACTATTATGTTATTTGTTGAAGTATGTGAATGCCACCTTCCCAAAAACACACTCACTAAAAAGGTATGAGATAAAATCCTCAAACAAGAAATCCTTGTGCTCAGTCATTTTCTTGTCTATTTTAGAGAAAGTTGGCAAAATACTTCCCTTCTTTAGTATTTTCCTGCCTGGACTTCAGATTTATATTCTTCTTCCTTAAAATTGACTTCACTTTAGTCTTTTTCGAACCTGGTTGGCAGTACATACTGTTTCACTAATGGATCTTGTTGTTACTGGGCTACTTCTTGGTATGGTTCTGTGATTCAATACTTTTAATTATCTTTTTATTACAACATGTACCAGGTCCTAGCATACAGTAGATTTACTGATAAGGCAATATACTACTTGTATTGTATTGTATCCATTTATAGTCATTTTTATAATGGTATCTTGCTAATAAAATGTTATCTTATTCATTCAATTTGTGTGTAATAAATCAACAGCCTGTTCGCTTTCTTCTCATGCAGATATCGGAATAAGTATGTATGACTGTGTGCATGTACTAAACCTGGTGATGTTGCTTGCATACAAATGGAAATTAGCCTAAGAGCATTTCATTAATGAAAGTGTAGCTGTTTTCCTGTGACCTGAGTAAAATTAATACCCCAAATACATAAAATAACATGGGAATTTATTTTATCTCACACGAGTCATTTGAAAAAATGCACCCAGCCCATTTTTTCCCTGCCATTATTCCCATATTACAGATTTCAAAACCTAAATAACTGTAAATCAGGGTTTTCTTCTTCTGTACAAGATAAATCAGGGATTCCCCAATTTACATTTTCTGTGTAATACCACTAAGATGCGGCATTAGCTAGCTGTGGAAGTAGCAGCAAATCTCACTCTACATATATGCAAATGAGGATGTATTTAGCAGCTTACACTACATTGATATCACATTTAGAAATGTGTGATATACATAATGAAAGATGAAGTAATGCTCTATGCCCTTGCTTTAAAGGTGGCCCATAGAAAGCAGCACTTACGTTGTACCTCCCTTCAGAGGAACTTGAATAAGACTAAAAATATCTAGAGGATGTGATGACAAATACAAAAATATCTTGGATTTAGTCTGGATGAACTGTTGATTCTCTATCTGTGAACTCTAATTTTTAATTCAGAGAACAAGAGAGAGCTAATCAATATCTCTACAGTACTCCAGCCATAGCTTGACCAATGCCTCTGATAGAGACAAGAGAAAAATCTATTGTGTGTATACAATGGATTTGATGGTTTAAGTTATGACAGGTTTTAAATAAATTTGTCCATCTGTTTATGAAAAGACAAGTTTGAAGGCAAAGTGAAGCAGTATCCTTTAAGATAGCATCCGGCATGTCAAGAGTTGAAACAGGATAACTATGCTAAATTTGTACACTTTTTCCATTTTTTTCTGTTTTCTTTCAGAGGGAGTGTTATGAACTCATAACAATGGTCTTTCTTTTAAAACCCAATCAACAGTAATAATAAAAACTGTGAGCTGGGATGGGGGGAGATGTGGGTGCATAGAAGTACAGATTTTCCAAAGAATGTTCTCTTCTAAGCCAAAATTGTATCATCAAATACAAAACCAGGTATGGGGATTAATTGTCCCAAGCACAGTAGAAGCAGAGTGACTGTGACCTTTCCTGTGTAAGTAGAGTGAATGGGAAAAAAAAAATTGTCCGTAGCAAGAAGTATTTTATTGTCTAAACCCCAGCTTTTCATGTACAGGTGTTACACAAAATACAAGAATGAGATAAAAGAATGCTAACACTTTCTATAGAAAGGATTCACTGTTTTAGTGAATAATTTCTCAGTCTGAGCTCAGTTTTTATGTTTGCATTAAACGTTATTGCTGGCTACCATGAAATCTCAGAATGACGTGCCAGACCTGGAATCCTGGCTGTACAGATCGATTGTGCTAGTGAATTTTATTTCTCTTCTGCAGCACAGTCCTGGGTGTGCAGACAACAAGGTACTTAACATCAGTGTGAGTAAAGTGCTTAAGGTTTAAGCATGTGCCAAGAGCTTTACTGGATCTGCTTTATAGTCACCTGACAGACTTTTATATAAAGTTAACTTGTTATTCAATGACACTGTTCTGGATTCAGAATTTGTATTACTCATAAGTATTACAGATAGGGAAAAGTGGCTGAAGATGAGCACGGCAGACCATTGATAAACAGTGATCTCAGATTGCTTGTTTAGGTAAGTGGAGGTGTGCAGTGTGTGCTGTAGTATGGCCAAATGGAGACAAACTTGGGACAAAGCCAGTGTTTGGGAGATGGAGACCCTTGTTCTGGAAGGCTGTGGCTTTAAAAGGCTTTTGAGTTCTGGGAAATAATCAGCTAAAGGTGAGCTGCCAGCTGACACAGTAGGGAAGATAATGTGAAGCTTCAATATATCAGATGTAGAAATCTCAAGTAAAGGATAGGAAAATTATATTATTTTGGGAGTCTGATGAAAATCTAATGGGGCCTTGAGTTCAATTTTGGCACACACTTTTTAAGAAAGGTAATACTTTGGAGAGTGTTGTAGGGAAAAAAATGGTTACAATATTTTTTTGAAAATATGCTTTGCAATGAGAGATTCTGAGATCTCCATCTGTTTTCTTATCAGAGGAGGTTACTTAGTCCTGGTACACAGGAACTAAAATAGAGAAGAAAATTCTAGAAGGTTACAGACAAAACAAAGCAACATTCTGAAGCTGGAGATTGAGGGCACTTTCTTAAATGGATCATTGTAATACATGTTTCAAAATCAGTGGAACAATTACATAGGGTTTTTAACCCTATGATTCCTTACTGCAGAAAACATAAATAGGCTTTTCTGTTAAAAGTCTGTACTCCTGTTCAAAACAAATTTTAAAAAAATCATCTGTATTCTGAGTTACACATAAGGGTCAGTTTTCGTGACAGCAATCCCTCTTCAGCCTTATCTTTTTCTGATAAGAATCTGTAGGAAGCAGCTTAGTTTCCTCTTTTAAGAGGAAAAAAACCCCAAACTAGTTTTCTATTTGGAGAAATTAATAATGCCTTCACAAAAACTATAGATCCTCCTCTCTTAAAGTCTGTGTTACCTTTACACTAAAGTAGCTCTGAAAATTATAATATGCTGCATATGCATAAGGAAAAAATACTGAAAATTATGGGAGAGTGGACACTTTGGCTTGAGGCTGAGTAGGTTTAGATTGGATATAAGAAAGAAATTCTTTACTGTGAGGGTGGTGAGGCACTGGCACAGGATGCCCAGAGAAGCTGTGGATGCCCCATCCCTGGCAGTGTTCAGGGCCAGGCTGGATGGAGCTTTGATCAGCCTGGTCTAGTGGAAGGTGACCCTGCCCACAGCAGAGGGCTTGAAACTAGATGAGCTTTCAACACAAACTATTTTATGATTCAAAGACTCTTTGCTTTTAAAAGTCAAAACAATACAGCAGAGAAATGCAGGCCTAAAGCCTCATATTAACCAGACAGAATGCTGAACTAGCTGAAAATCCTGTGGGACTTGAGTGTGATTTTCACTGGTGAGGGTTTTGGGTGGAGCTGTCCCCTCCCCTGGGACTGAGCACCCAGCCTGGTGGCGCTGCTCAGGAGCGAGAGAGGCTCAGCTCACAGAGCAGCAATGCTCCAGCACTGTAAAGCAGGAATATGTTTCCAAAAGGGATGAATCCTCCTTCAGCCTGGAGAAAAGGAGACTCAGGGGTGACCTTATCACTCTCTTCAACTTCCTGAAGGGTGGCTGTGGTGAGCTGGGGGTCGGCCTCTTTCTCCAGGCAACAACAGACAGAACAAGAGGACACAGTCTCAAGCTGCGCCAAGGGAGATACAGGCTAGAATTAAGGAGGAAGTTTTTCACAGAAAGAGTGGTCAAATACTGGAATCATCTACCCAGGGAGGTGGTGGAGTCACCATCCCTCGAAGTGTTTAAAAAAAGACTGGATGTGGCACTTGGTGCCATGATCTAGTTGAGGTGTTAGAACATGGATTGGACTCAATGATCTTAAAGGTCTCTTCCAACCTAGAATTTCTGTGATTCTGTGATTCTGTGAATCCTTTCAGAACTGCACCATGAAAGCACAGCTGCAGGGACTTTTAATCAGTGAAAATTCAGTGCTGGTGCCCCGTGAATTGTTCTTTGAGGATGTGGGTGCTGAGCTCTGGTCCAAATGTATCATCAGGGCAAGCTCAGCATGGCCTGAGCTGGCTGCTCTGGGCAGTGCCACCAGAGCAGCAGAGTCTCTGGTGAGAGTGATTGCATCAGCAGTGCTATTTGTGACTCAGTTGAGTCTGACCATCAGATGTTCTTGGTGAGCATTTTATACAAAGCAAAATGTCTGTTCAAAACTACAAGTGAAAAGCTTCTACTTGATTTTCAAAAGTCTGTTTGATATTTATTTATGTTTTTGAATTGGTGTGAATTTCTTTTAATTACTTTGCCATCTTGGTCTGTTATGGCATAGCTTAAATTAAGGACTAGGTTGTACAGAGGTCAAAGACCAGCATGCTTTGTTGTCACTTTTTGTACCCAATGCTCCTACCTTAGATTGAGACAGTGCTTACATCTGCCCCCTTCTAAAATTACAGAAAACTCATCAGGGTTTCTTTTTTTTTCTTTATGAAGGATTAATATAGATTAACCTGATGCCAGGTTAATCTATATTAATATATTAAACCAGTCAGGTTTGAACAGACTAGTCAGATTGTCATATAGCTCTATGTTAAATTATAGAAGGAAGAACCTTCAGAAATCAAAGTCTTTTAAAGAGATTGATGGTATTTAGGCTTGATCCTGAATGGTATTAAGCATTCTTTCCTTGGTCCTGTAAATTCTTACTTCTAAGTTCTCTGCAGCTGTCTCTGTGTTTTAGGTCAAACATGTGTTTAAGTGTTTTGTTGGATTTGGGCCAGAATGTTCAGCATTATAACTGAAGAGGTTTAACCTGTGGAATCTGGATCCCTTAAACTTGAAATCAGAAATCTAACATTTCCAGGACCAGCAATTCAAATAACATTCAATCTCTCTTGGCTAAAGTATTGATTAAGAAACAAATCATCAGTTGTGCTCAGATTCTGATCTGGCAAACAGCTGCACATATGCTGGACATCACTAACCCATATATTTCCAGTGTTAACATGTAAAGACTTTAAGTGTTTTGGAGAGAAAAATCATTCTCACTGCAGTTTTTTACAAGGACTGTGATACTGTGGGGTCTTTTGGTGAATCGTAAAATGTTTTGGTCCAACTTTTGTAACACATCCTGCCTTCCCTGACAAAGTTTGATTTCAGTTATGACTGGCAAGGAGGAATTTGCTTGCTGTAGTTTGTAATTTGGCAGGGGGATATTTTACTGGTTGTTAGAGAGAAATGAGTTCTGCTTCCTAGTTGGGACTTTGTTTTCATTGGATGAGAATGAGAGCAAATATTTGGACATAAATGTTTTATGGCAGTACCATATGGTCCTTGGTATTTTATTTTTAATTTTTTGCAGTTGCATTAAAATTCCTTTAATATTACCAATGTATTTAATTTAAAAGATAACTGCTGCATGTAACCTGAACAGCTGTTTTTCCTAAAATTGCAATAGCATCAAAACTTTTGCTTCTTTGAAACCTGGTGGTTTATTTGAATAGGCAGTTATATCACTGGTTTGTTTGAGGAGAACTTTTTAACATTTTAACTAATAAATACCATGTCAGTTATATTGCATTGTCACAGCTTCGCTCTAAATTGTAGTTGGTGATTAATTTCTAATTGCAATCAGTGAAATCAAATGGTTGGTTAATATGTGTTGCCAGGACTTTCTTCCCTCTGAAAAAAATAGCACTAAAAGAAATGCAAAGAAATCAAACTACAAAAACATTCTTGCTTTCCCCCTTGCCTTCCCAAAGGAAAAAAATTCCCTTAACTGGTACTTCAAACCTGAAGATTTACCTTATTCTCTTCTCCCAGGGTAGTACTACAGGGGAAATGAACTTCACCATCCAAAGGCCCTTGTAGCACCTGGGGACTTGCAGAGACAAATGAAACACACAGGGTTTTAATCTTATGAGGATCTTCACAGAAAAAATGGTAGATTGGAGTAAAACAACTATAAAATTATCACTTATTTTTTTCCAGCGCTCAACAAGTGTGCATGCTATTTAACTAAAGCAAATAGAGTAAGACCTGTACCCAAACAGCCCATGTATGCACTAAATTATACCATCACAAATTGGGAAGAAGGAGAATGTAGGCACTTGAAAAACTCTTTGGTTTTTTTTATTTTATCTTTCTCACACTCTTTCTTCTCTTTTAAAAATTCTGCAATTTTTTGGGTTGGGGAGAGGGAGGAGAAGAGTAATATTTCATATCAAAGTCTTAATTTTATGCTTATATTCAAAAAACTTATTTTCTGTGAGAAGTTAATTCAGTAATAGTCACCAGATGGTGTGCAAATACTAATGAGGGATGTTATGACTCTTGGGTTCCTTGTGGAGGTTGTAGGAGTCGGCATCTTGCCATCAGAAAATAGATGCCGGGGGAGTAGAAGTGCTCCCTGGGGAGGATGTGACTGGACTGGCAGGGCTTCATTTGTGTTGCTGCTTTCTTGGTGGGAGTTCTACCAGTTGTAAGAAACTTTTTCTTCATTAGCTTTAATGATAGAGAAAATAGTGGGACATGGTGCTCGGTATTACAGCTTTGAAGACTGCTTGATTAATCTTCATTTTCATTGAACCTGAACTAATACTTAATTCAGTTTTAAAGAGGGAAGTAAAGCACTACTGTTTGGAGAGTGGGACTCAGGCTGGGATGGTCATGTATGGGACAAAGAACCATTTATTTACAGGGAAATGTTATCATTTTTTCTAGAGCAATACTTAATACTACCTTTTCAGAATGATAATGCTGTGTGTTCACTGACATATGATTTATTGCTAGTTAATCCATCACATCTGTTCTCTGTCCCAGTGGCAGCATATAAACATTGTAAGGCAAGCAAGATGAAACGGAGCTCTGGGATGTCTTTTATAACAGATCTCTGTAAGTGTGAAAGTAGAAATGTCTGTTGATTCATAGCAGCATGCTAAGGAGCTTCTAGTCAACAATGGGCACTGACATGTCAATTCCCTTGTGTCACTTGGGCTCTTTTCCCATCCGCTCACTCACTCATCCTCAGAATTTATGCTGCCAAACTGAAAGGAAAATGTTGACAAATACATAACACTGTCTCTTTCAGATACAATATATTTATATTTGCCAGCAAGCGAGCTACTGACTTCAACTCCTGGAAACCCTGAAACACACATCCAGGGCTGTGTAATGAGATGTAGAGTTGTGTGCTGCTGTGAAGCCTGATGCACAATGGTCTTGTCCAGTTTGAAACAGCCCATTGGTCTTATCCAGGTTCATGAAAGGGGCACCCATTTTATGTAATCTCTGATGATGTTCTTTTACATCCTTCTGGTGAAAACTGTTAGACACAGAGATTTCTATGCAGCTCTAACATGTGGGACTGAGACATACTTGTGAAGAATCTTGGAGAACTGCATTTCTTCTGATTTCGATGACAGAGTTAAATGTCTGCTGTCATAGTCTTTTTATGAATATTAACCTTACTCAGAAAAACAAACAAAACACAGTAGTTTTCTATGTAGTAGGTTTCTTAAGGGTGCTAAGGAGCATACCTGAATATACATGAACTTATAAAGAACCAAGGAATCCATTAGGAATTGTAGTGATGTCAGTGTCATTAAGGTGAAATGAAACTACTTTAAGAACAATATTTCCTGTATTGATGCCATCAGTAAAGCATGTAAGATAAAATATGATTAATTTAGGGGACAAAAAATGGACCACTCGATCAAAGTACAAATAGAAAAAGTTCAAGTGCACCCCAGTCTCTACTCCATGACATTTTCTTCTTTTCATTCTATTAATTTCTGTTTGCAATTGTAAGTAACATGTCAAAAGCTAGAATGTATATTCATATCTTGCCACTGAAATTTTTATGTTCTCTGTTATCCAAGTTATTTAAATTGTGGCCAAGATTCTGAACCTTAGAACTTAAAGCATTTTGCTATCTTTAATAGTATGCAATGTTACACATTCCTATTGTAGATGCCTGAAGAAATTCGGAAATTCTGTATGTGTAACTGGCATGTCAGAACATAGATATGGAAACTGCTTTTATTACCATTGCAATGGTATTTATCCCCCTCAAAAAAAAAAAAAGAAAAAAAAAAAGAAAAAAAAAAAGAAAAAAGCCTGTACAGTACAGAGACAAGGACTTGATCACGTGTGTCAGCAGTTCTTGGTGAATAATTTTCCCTGTGGAGCTCCTCAGCACACAGATTTTCTGTTTGCATCTAAATTAATACATAAATATGAGAGAAATAGCATTATGCTGAACTTCACTTGAAGTTTCAAATTTGGTTGGGTGGGAAATTTGATAATCACAGAAGCACAAAATGGCTGAAGTTGGAAGGGACCTCTGATGGTCACTTTGTCCAAAGCTGCTCAAGCCAAGATGCCTAAGGCAGGTGGTTTAGGACCTTCTCCCTAAGACAGATATCTGAAAGAATTGGAGATTTCAAAACCTTTTTGAATAACCTGAAATGCCAGTGACCTCCAGAGTAAAAAAGCATTTCCTGGTGCTCAGAGGGAGCCTCCTGTGTTTCAGCTTTTGCCCATTGGCTCCTGTTTGTCACTGGGCATCACTGAGAAGAGCCTGACTCTGTCCTCAAAGAAGCAGGCATTGATATAAACAGAAGAGATCCCCCGAGCCTTGTCCTCTCCAGGCTGAGCCATCCCAAGTGAGTCTCTCCTGTGCCTCCATCATCCATGGCCCTTGGTCAGACTTTCTCTGCTGTATCCATGCCTCTCTTCTACTGGGAGCCCTGGACTGGAAACAGTATTCCAGGTGTGGCCTCACCAGTGCAGAACAGAGGGGAAGGATCCCCTCCCTGGACCTGTTGGCAACATTCATTCAAATTAAATAAAATAATATCTCTCATGATTTGTACTTCATTGCAGCAGCTGAGACACAGCCAGATCTATCCTTTGTGCGCCTTCAGTTTCGAAGCGCTTGAAATCAGCTTCAGTGTCTGATCTCTTATCAGCTCCTGATGAAAATGATCTTTTCAGATGGCCACAAGAACAAGGCACTGCACTCTACAGGTGTATTGTTTTCAGTTTGGGAAGTTACATAAAACAACTGTTTCCTATAGAAAAGTAGGTTCTACACAGTTATATTTGTTACATATTACAGAATAACCTGGGACCGAATCAAACACCTTTACTGGTTTGTTTTCAGCCCCATATGGACAACTAAGAAGCAAGATACTTTGCTGAGGCTGTATTTGTAAATCAAGCAGCATCCAGGATGTTCCAAAGCATTGCCATTCTGCTGATAGTTTGGGAGAACTCTTCCTGGTAGGGCTGTTGGCAGAAATTGTTCTTTTCTTGGATGCTCAAAATGGTTCATAATATGGCTGCACACCATTCTCTTCTTGCTTATCTCAGTGCCATAGTATAGTCTCAGGCACATTTAAATTACAATTTTAGGCACAACCTCCATCCCTGGGTCCCATGATGCCTCCAGTATGTGTGCCAGGATGTAAACAGGGAAATGAGGTTATAGTGGGAAAGGGCTAAATGAACACAGTGGAATTTTAAAGCAGAGCTTATAATTCCTAATCAATACCAGATGGAAGAGATTTGTAAATACCATTGCAGAAGTAAAGTTAAGAACAGGTTTAAAGGCTAAAGTAATGGCATTTTAAAAGTTTGGTGGAGGGGTTCTCTCTGCAGGCCAAGCCAGTCTGAGGGAAATCATCCATGCAGGGCAGCAGGAGGAATTTGATATTCATATTGTTATCAGAATGAAAGCGGGGATGGGGACTCTGTAAGGTAAGAGATTTATGCAATAGTTCATTGTGAAGTTCTACAAGGCATTTTGTTAAGCAGAAGTTATGAGCCAGTCAGCCATAGGGCCTGTGTAGCAGCAAACTGAAAGACCTCAGAATTTTCCAACCAAGTCATAAGCCATAGCAATGTATCAGTGACTGGCTTAGTCCTGTAACTTGTGATCATCTAAGGGACAACAAATACAACTGCAAATTATGTTTGTTGTAGCTGCATATATTCACCAAAACACAGACATGTATAAGGTTAGATATTCAACTTACCAAAAGTTAGGTAAATTTTCCTGTTTGTATGTCAGCCTCAATAGCTTTTATAATTGTAAATGCACAAAGACAGAGGAATTAGCAGAAATATTTTTTCCTAACATAATTATAACTATAGCTATCAATCTACCCAAGGAGAATGGAGATATTATGTAAGGCACATTGATGCCATACAGTATTTCAGGGTTTTGGAAGAAAAAAGCAATCAAGCAACTCACTGCTATTGAATTTCATGTGCCCCAGACCACTCCTTCAATGTATTATGTAGGTAATACAGATCCTGATAGTTTTGTTAGTGTCTTACCCTTTTATTAGATCAAAATGTGGCGGTTTTTCTCAGCTTGAAGCAGAAGTTCCTTACAAAAACACATAACCAAAAATGCTGTTTGTTGTGGTTCAGTCCAGCGGCAAACTCTATGGTAGCAGCTAATCTAGAGGTTCAACTCAGTCAGAGGACTAGAAAATAATTTCCAATGAGCTGTTTACTCTAATTAATTCAAGGACAGATCATACCACATTTCCACTGACACACTCAAGAAGCAAAGGACAAAAGTATGACCATGAAAAAAGGAATCTTAAAGTTAAGTAATAAAGGAGCTTGCTGGAGTAGTGAATACTTAAAAGTCAAAGAGAATGAACATGGAATTGAAGTCCTAGGAGCTGCCAAGAGGTATGTTTTCAATTCTGAAATCTTTTTTGCACTGTGATGGAGCTTTACCTTTTTTTTAAGTGCAATTTATTTCTTTTTCATCCTAATCTAGATTTATTAGGCAGCAGAAAAAAAATAATAGTTTTTCAGCTCTATTTCAGATAAGCCTTTAAACCACTTGTGGAAATGACAGAATAACTGCCCTGCACAGACCTTGAATCTTTTTCTGGTGGATGGATATCTAAATTATTTAAAAGTATTTTTTTCCTTTGGATGTGACTCGAAGAGGTTGTGGCAAGGGTTTAATATAAGAAGAGGCACCACTTTTTAAAATATATAACAACTATAATATAAATAATCATTATACAAGTGTAGCTCTCCTGTGACTTGCTAGTAGAAAAGAGAGATTTTCTTTAGGTCAACATTGTTATATGTGACAGCAATATTGACTTTTTATGAAGGTGGGTACAGAATGCAGGGTTGCTGTGCTGTTTCCCCTTGGCACTGAATATTTGTAGTAAGTGAACGGGTAAATCCCTGTTTTCACTTCACCTGTTAGTGGAAGGTGTTCCTTGCTCATGGCAGGGGGCTGGGAAGAGATTATCTTTAAGTTCCTTCCAATCCAAACCATTGTATGATTCTATCATTTTCCCAAATGCTCTCAGGGCACGTGTCTAGGAAAACAATCTGAACTGGAAATGTGCACTTGGTGAGTTCCATCTTTCTTCATAAATCCATATAAAATAGGATTTTCTTCCCCGAATGCATAAATTACTTAGTGTTGATTGCAAAGGGTTGCAGTTTCTTGCCAATCCACAGTATTTATCAACAGGTAAAGATATTTATTTTCTATACATCTGTTCAGAATACTTTTGAAAGTCCATTAAAAGATCTCTTTACCTTGGTTGATATAATTTTTTAATTCACTTGAATTATGTAAATGGTTGTGCACTATACCTAGTTTGGCTTTCACCAGTGTTAATATTAATGCTACTTGATTTTTTTGTTGGGCTCTTCCTTTACCGTAGAGTTGTCTTGGGATATAGACAGGGACTTGGTAGGAGAATCTACTTTGGAAGACAGGACTGTAGTGTGTCTAGCTGCTGTTCCTGTGGCAAGAGCTGCCCCTAACAAAGGCACCAGGACTTTGTGTTCTCCTGCCTGGTTACCAAGGTTGTGGCGAGCTCAACGATGCTTTCCTGCAGACTTGCGGGAGATGTGTTCTGGATCTTTTTGGAGTAAAAATGAGGGATTAAGAAATGGTTTTGAGAGGAGTGCCTGAGCTGTGGTGGTTTCAGTGGTTAGCATCCATTTGGGTTTCCAAATAGATGTTTAGCCTCTCAAAGAGAGTGGTTTCTCTGACTGTAGCCTGACCTTCACTTTTACGAGGAGAGGTTTGTGTGTGCAGGAGGGGAGATGGCTATGTATAAACTTGAGCATCACTTCACTGAATTAACATATTTAAGACTATAGAGCATCTTTCACAATGAGATTTTTCAGGGTAAAGAGTGTTTTTGTTTGCATACTGAGTTATAATGGTTCTGTGAATGGTTAATGGTTAGTGAACATTTACTCAACCTTTGCACTTAGGAAACTTTTCTGATGGTTTGTGATGGTGACTCCAAAGACTGTCTGATAAGTGTTGCAGTCAATGTCACAGTTGTCAAACAGTGCCTTGAAATGTGATATTTTTTCCTGAATACTGTTGAAAATCATTATTCATTTATTAGTACCAAAAGTGCATTATTGCGATACAAAGAACAGAATAAAACTCAGTTTGGCTCCAAGGAAATTACAAGACAGTAGATATTTAAAGGAGTAAATGTACTGGGTGATCCAGATGTTCTGACTGGCAGTAATGTCATTATTTTTTCTTCACCTGTGCTCCCTCATAGCTCACATGAAAGATGACGAATGACCACTTTTATCCAGGCTGGTGAATGCTGAAAAAGAAACATTTGGCTTGGGAAACACACGATGTCTACACATGAGAGTAAAAGTGAGGCTCAGGCACAGGGTTCCAATCCCAGTTTTCCTGCATTACTGTGCTACCCATACAGCAAGAGGGCTGCAGTGCTCACATTGTTTAGTGGCTGCAGAAGCAAATTTGACATGAAGGCTATAATATTATTTCTGACCTTAGGGAAGTAATCTTATTTATCAGGGCTTCAATTCATGCCCCTATAAAAAAAATGGAAAACAATGATTTTGCACCTTTCCAAACAGCTTTATAGATAACAGAATATGCAAAATATTAGCAATATTCAAACCGATTGGAGAGAAACTCCTTATCTTCTTCCTGATCACTTGGGATCAGCTGTTTTAACTAGATTTAGGCGCATCTCCAATTATTGGTATTTGTAAAGCAGTTTCAAAAAAGTTTTTAAATCTGTACCTCATGATCACATTTGTGTAATTCTTGACAAAAATGAAATCCCAAGCTATTTCTTCCTAATGTCATTAACTATTCCTCTGTAGAGTTTGGCTAATGAATTTCAAAGGCAGATGGGCCTTCATATGGTCATTGTCCAATCTAAACCAGTTTAGAACTTACCTCAAGTCCAGTGGTTCTCCTTGAATGATAGATTATCTTTTCAGGGTGAAAAAAACCAGACAGAAAAAAACCAAAACCTCATTCCAGTCTTGGTTTAAGCATTTCTAATAATAGAAAATCCACTAAAAACCTTGTTAAATTGCTCTGGGGTTAATTGTGTTCACTGCAGAAATCTTTTCCCTAGCTTGAATTTGCTTAGCTTCAGCTGAGGTTTCAGTGCTAATTCTCATATTGATCTAAAAACGTGAAAATTCTTTTTTATTTTTAACAGAAAATGGGTCTGACTTCTAGTACACTGTGGAATAGAAACAATGTTGAAATTATTTTTCTATGAAATATTTTTCTTGTAATTCAGTCAGCTCTACTATTATCCTGAAATATTGTTGCAATTTTTAAACTCCAATTCATTTCTTGGGAATAGAAGTCAAACTTATGCAAGAGTAAATTTCATAACTCTTCTTCTTTATTTTTCATGAATATTTTGTTCCTTCATTTGCTTTTCTTCAATCCAGTACCTCCACAATTCTATTATTTCCATTAAAACACCATCAGTGGTATACCTGTAATTTCTTTTTAATTCCACAGAATGCATTTCAAGAGGCCTTTGCAGAACTGATGAGGTTATGTGGTGAAAATTAGGGGCTGGGTAATAGCATTTTTTTCTGGAGAAAAGCAAAGGACTTCTGCCTTTGTTGCATTTTGCATTAAAAATACATTGCTATGAATATACATGAATTTTTAAAAGAAATTTTGGCAAAAAAATGACCATTGAATCACACTACACAAAAGAATGAAGTCTTTCATACATGGTAAATAAATCACTTGCAAACATAATTGCCAAGTGAAGAGAATTACAGGGACTAAAATGGACTGATACATGTATACAAGACTGAAAGCTTGGTTTGTTTGCATTTACTCATGCTCACATAAAAACCTATTTTTTCTGAACTGAGGCTAAACTGGAGTACAGCAGCCCCTCTGTAGGAGTACAGCAGGCCATCTGGATTGTAAACTGTTTTGAAAAATATAAAATATGTTAATATTTGCTATTGTGGTAGCAAATGTATTAACAGGAAATAATTTGGAATATATGCTGATAAATATATACTGAATATAGGTATGCATTTATGAATATTCCATAGAGCCGTAGAATCATAGAATGGCATAAGTTTGATGAGATCTGAAAGATCATCCACCTCCTCTGCCATGGACAGAACCAGCTTTCACCAGATCAGATTGCTCAGAACTCCATCCAGACTGGCCTTGAACACTTCCAGGGACAGGGCACCCACAGCTTCTCTGGGCAACCTTTGCCAGGGCCTCACCACCCTCATAGAAAAGAATTTTTTCCTAATGTCTAATCTTAACCTACTCTCTTCCATTTTGAAGCCATCCCCCCTGTCCTGTCACTATGTGTCCTTTAAAAAGCCCTCTCCATCTTTTCTGTAGGCTCTCTTCAGGTAGTGGAAGTCCACACTTAGGTCCAATGACAAATGTCTCAGTCTATTCTTATAGGAGAGGTGTTCCATCCTTCTGATCATCTTGGTGGCTTCCTCTGAACTTGCCCCAGCAGGTCCCTGTCCTTCCTGTGCTGGGTCCCAGAGCTGGATGCAGCCCTGCAGGTGGGATCTCACTGGAGTGAACAGAGTGGAGCAGAATCTCCTTTTTTGCTCTGGTGCCCTCAGTGCTTTGGATGCAGCCCAGGACACATTTGGCTCTCAGGGCTGTGAGCAGCGTTGCCAGCTTCTGCCCAGCCCAGAACCCCCAAGTCCTTCTCAACAGGGCTGGTTTGATCTGCTCATCCCCAGCCTGTGTTGGTACCTGGGGCTGCCCCAGCCCAGATGCAGCACCTTGCACTTGGTCTCATCACACCTCTTGAGACTCCCATGGGTCCAGTTCTTGAGCTTGTCCAGGTCCTTCTGGATGACATCCTACCCTTCTGGTGTGGCAACCTCAGCACTCAGTCATCTGCAGTTTTGCTGAGGGTGCACTCAATTCCTTCATCTGTGTTGTTAATGAAGATATTAAGTAACACTGATCCCAGTACGGATTAGGGAGGGACACCATTTGTCATTGGTGGCCATCAGGACTCTGAGCTATTGACCACTACCTTCTGGATGTGTCCAACCTCTTTGTTATCCATCTTGCAGCCCACTCATCAAATCCGCCTCTCTCACAGGTAGAGTGAAGGGTGTTGTGGGGGACTTTGTAGAAGTCAGGATAGAAGTTCAGACAAAAGACATCTGTAGTCCTTCCCTTGTCTACTGATGCAGTCACTCCATCAGAGAAGGCCACTGGGTTGGTCAGGTAGGACTTGCCCTTGGTGGAGCTCTGCTGGCCATCTTTAATCACCTCCCTGTCCTCCATGGACAGCTTCTCCATGGAGAACAGCTTCTAGGAGGATGTGTTCCATTATCTTCCCAATCACAGTAGTGAGACTGACAGGTTGGTAGTTCCCAGGATCCTTTTTTCTACCCTCTTTTTAAAGACAGGTGCAATATTTCCCTTTTTCCAGTCACCTGGGACTTCACCTGTTTCTTGTGACTTTTCAAATATCATGGAGATATCATGGATTGGCAACTACATCAGCCAATTCCCTCAGGACTCTGGGATTAATTTTATTGGGTCCCGTACACTGATGTACATTCAGTTTCCTCAGGTGGTCACAAACCCAATCTTCTCTTACAATGGAGAATACTTTGCTTCTTCCCCGGTCCCCATCCTACTGTCCATCTGTGTGAGATGTGTGGAAAGAGAGATTGTCATTATAGACTGAGGTGAAAAAATTGTTGAGTGCCTCAGCATGATCGTCATCATTGCTACTACTTTTCCATCACTGCTTATTAGGGTTACCTCCTCTGACCTTCCTTTTCTGGTTATCATACTTTTATAAGTGTGATAAATGTATCATACTTCTTCCTTTAGAAGCTTTGCTTCCTTTGTCATGTTCAGTTCCAGCCTCATCTTGGTTGACAACACGACCAACCTTTGTTTCCATACTCTTCCTGGCCACTTCCTTGTCCTTGCTTCAGCTGTCTTTCTCTTTTGTTTAACCAGCAGGTTCCTAATCAGCCATGCTGGCTCCTGTCTTCCTTGCCTGATGCATATATAATATGTATATAAAATATACAGAATATATACCAATATAATTCAGAATATACACTAATAACGATGCAGAGATACACAAAACTAGAATGGCCAGTAATGTTATTTGTGTCTAGCTTAGGGCACTGCTATTTGATGGGAGAGGGCATGTGTAATTGTTGGTAAAAGAAATGTCAGCAGTTTGCTGCAAGGGAGGCTAAGGAGTACCCTGAGTACTGAAAACCAGGTGGGCTTTCACTGGTAGAAGTGGCTTTGCATTTGTGCTGGTGAAGTGACCCTAGACTTGATGGCTCCAATCCCAGCAGGAATGGAATCTGCTCTCTAAGATATCTGTGGAGAATCAGTCCTGAAAGAGTAGTTTCAGACCATCTGGAGCCAGATGGCCAACTTCAGACTTCTAAAATTTAAAGGGCAATTTATTTGGCTTATTGAAGTCTAAGTGAGCTTTGCCATTGATTTCAGGAAGGGACATGAATTTGCACAGGGTTTTGAATTCAGAAGTATTACCAGGTTAAAAATCTTTTAGGATGGAAGATGAACACTCATAGAGAAAATGTGTGGGAGCTGTACTGGGAACAAGAATCTGAATTTTCCAAAAGCAGATGGTGAAAAATATCTTTGCTGCTAGCTGGTGCCTGAGCTTGAATTGCACTACTTTGCTGTTAAAATCCAGTCTATTCAAAGTCTGTCTGCATGAATTTTACATTTCTAAATAAAAGTGTAATAGGATAATTTAGTAATGTGGTCTCTGCTGTCTACTCCTTTTCCTTCCTAGATAAATTACCAGGATACAAATACACTAACCAATCAGTGTCACAACTACAGACATTGCTGAATGGTATTCATTGGTAAATTATTGTCTCTTTCATTTTACCATTATTTGCAGGTTGAATTATCTTCTGTTCATTATTTATCCATTTAAAAGTTTCTTGCAAAAATAAACCCAAAAATATTAGAAATACAGATATTGAGTCCTTCGTTTGAAAAACGGTGAGGGGACATTTGCTAAAAGAAGAATTGAGAAAGGAAATTCATACATTAGAAAGAGTGGTGAATTATGGAACAAAAGAAGGTGAGGTGTTTTTAACAGTTACATAGTTCAATGCACAAAGTAGCTTATTTTGGGCAAAAGTAGTGGTTACTATAAGATGATTTTTATGACTTTCATTGCAGTTCTGCAAATTCTTTGTCTCATTTTCTGTCTCTGTATAAATAAGGATTGTTGTTTGCATTCTGTAGCAGAAAAACTACATCATTCCACGTTTTTCAGTATATGGGAGCTGGGATTAAATCACTACCTGCGGGTTGGCCTGAGCTCTGAGGCTCTATGGGTGTGCCTCTGATGCCCAGGGGAGCATGGCAGGGAATTCCCTAAATGAGTAAGAGGATCAGGTAATTCCCAGTGCTGTGTGGCACAGCACTGTGCAGTCCAGCCTTGGCACTCGTGTGTCAGTCCAGCCTTGCTGATGGTCCCAAATGGCATTGGCTGTTCTCATCCCAGCATGTCCCTCCACCTCTGAACTTCCCTGCCCTGCATGGACACACCATGCAGACCTCATCAGTTACTGAAAAAGAATGGAGGAGAGGATTGAACGCTGGAATAGGTGGAACATGTCCATGGATACTGGAGTGCAGGTGCTAGTCACAGGGTGCAGATAATTAAATGTGAGACATCTGCTCTCCAAAAGATACGAGCATTGGCACCCAGAATGGTCATCATCCTCCTTTATTCTAGATCTTTCCTACACCTTAGTTTTAGTTTTAACTTGAAATATGGCAAGTTGTGACCTTATTACTATTTCCAAAATATCATTAAAGAAAAAAAAAATTGAGTAGTTCAAAGACAAACAAAATAGGGTGGGATATATAAATATCTCCATTTAGGGATTCCTTGCAAACTCCTTGTGCTAGCAACTGGTCAGTTGTTCAGGACTTAATTAATGTAATATGGCCTACTCTTGACATTGTGGAGTGCTCGTGTTTCAACTGGATTGTTACACATTACAAATTTGTGCCTTATTAAAAGGTTAAGTATATTGCATTTGATTAAATTATATTTATCAATTTTTCAACTTTTGCCAGACTTGCAATCTACTAAAAATAAGTCAGATTTGATTAAATTTATTATCAGTAAAACTGATTAACTGGCATTATTGATATGTTTTAATGTTAATTTTTATTCAGGTTACTACTGTATGTGATATCCCATTGGTTTAATCACTAGATTAAACCTAGGGCAATAGCTATCTGATTTTATCACTTGGTACTTTTTGAGTATTTACACAGTGGCACTCTGCAAATCATCTAGAATTTCCTTAATGGAACAAGATTTATTATGGATTAGCATCAGTATGACAAACATTTTATTGGCCATTCCTTTAATATACCTGGGTGAAGATTACTGAGATCCACTGACTTCTGAATATTTATACCAAGTCACTTTTTAAACACCCAACTCTGTCACTAATGCATTAAAAAATATCATCCCAGTGTATGTTACCTTTTGTCATAGCTAAAGAATACGTCAAGTTTTTCTATGTCTTAGCAATTTGTCCTCTTGAAATAGTCAATGCATTGCTAAAAATCCAATTTTGTATAATAATATGCTTAGCAAAAAACCCAAAAAACCCCCCAATGAAATAAACAAAAAAAACCAGGAGCCCTGACAGCCCTGGATATTCCCAAATACCTCTTTCTTCTCAGTCCTTCCTTGGATTTTGAGTAAAGAACTGTGCTTTTTTTCCTAGAGAGTAAGCTTTTAAAAACCTCTTAGTTCTATTTATTTATTGTCTTTAACTTCCCTGCTCATTCAGTCTTTCTTACAGCTTTCTGCATGTTTGGGAAACTAGCTGTTCAAAAATCTTAAATGCATCTGTTCTTAGTAATTTCAAATTCTGTCTATATGAAATCAACAGATCATGCTTCTACATCCTATCTATACTTTATATTTTGACCTTACTTAATATAAAGAACAATCTAAAATAGTTATCTCATATTGAGTTCAATTTCTTTTAAGTTATTTTACTGCTGCTATTGACTGAACTGCAGGAAAGGAGTTTGTTATTTGTTAGGTGAGTGTTTCCACATCTGCCTTCCAAATGGAAGTACCCCGTAATATATCTCTCCTCCACACTTTTGAAAGTTAAGAAGTACTTTATCCTGGTTTTGGTTTAATTTATTGTTTTATATTTTGTGGGTGTATGTTTGGTTTTTTAAATCAGAACCTTGTTGTGGGCTTTGTCACATAGCACATCAGTCTGCTTCCATTTGAGATCCTTTGCCTTTGAGCTCTAAAATTAATATTGTTTTCAGCACAGAGTGTCACCCTGTGATTTTATTTGCAGAGGGATAAGTGCCCCTCCACTGCCACCCATGCACCTGGTGTAAAATCATACTTCAATACTGCAGTCACTCACACTATCCCAGGTTTCAGTGGCTGCCCACCATTTTCTCAAGATGAAGTGGAAGCAATATAATTTTGAAGTATTTGAATATAAAGAACTTGAATTCTTAAACAAAAGCACTTCTAAATTCTTCTCATTTTTTTGTTTGACATCTGTAATTCATACTTTAAACATAAATTTATTGTATATATGTCAGAAGAAACAGAAGTACAAAATATCTTTCTCCCCATATCAAATAAAAGGTGTACCCTTATGTCAGGAAGCAGACCCAAATCCTCTGTCATCAGGGGTCCATGGGCTAATGAACTCAAATAAAATCTTGTCCCAACTCTATGGCACAGCAAGTCATAAAAAGCTTGAACCAGCCAAAAGAATGCAAAAAGTTTCAGTTGTTATAAATCACAAGTATCAAACAACAAGCAGGTAGTGGAAGTCAGTTCTTGGAATGCATTCATGCTTTCAAACCTGAAATAATGTTAAGATCTTGAGGTCATTTAAAGTCTTGGGGACCTTTGCAATGTCTTCCTATCATTTGCATAATGATTTCTACCCCCAGATGAAGTATTATTCCCTGCAATATTCCTATTCCAAACTGTTTCCTTACTATGTGATTACTACAGTTTTCAAGTCTGAAAACTGTAAGTCTGAAGTAAGTTTTCAAGTCTGAAAATTGTTTCATCACTCAGCAGCAATATAAGGGGTCTGGATAAAATGGCTTTCAAATACTATTTATTTAAATTCTTAAACAGTGCTTATGATTTTGGTCACAGTTTCCAATCACTAAATTCCCAAAGGTTTTTGAATCTGAAACAGTAAAGATTTTTTTATACGTATAACCATATTTTAATTTTGTAAACATGCCAATTATAATTGGCATGGGCATAAAATACTTACAGTTTATTAAATACTTTGTAAAAAGATCTTTCAGATTTATTTTCAAGTCAATCAATCAATCTATCACATATTTTGGAAACAAGCCAGTCGGTTCTTAGATATAAAGGCTATAAGCCATACATTCCTCAGCCACATACATAATTTTTCCCATACAAGAACAACTTTGAGCATTTTATCTTCTGAGAGCTGATTTCAGAAATAAAAATGTGTTGCTAAGATTATTAATCCTCGGTAAGACATACCTGCTCAGTATTTCAGGATGTGGTTCACAGGGATGTGAGGCACACAAAGAAGCATTGAAGTCAACTGGAACTGTGATCAGTTCCCACTTCTCAAAGCCTGAAGGGCCATTTGCTTTCATCTTGTTAGTGATCATGTAATGCTAGTTCAGATCCAAGGTGCAGGGATAAAGTCAGCATTATATAGGCCAGAACGAAAGATCTTCATAAGATTTTCCCATGTAACTATTATGTAAAGACATTTCAAAGAAACATGGGGCCCTCCCGTCAGTCATTTCTACTGGGAATAGATTTTTAGGGCCTAAGACTGGCTTTACTATTTATTATGTAGTAATGGAATGTTACCTTTGTTGTGAGACTAAAGGAAAAACTTGAAAGCTGGGTTATAAAGTCTAAAGAAAGCCTCTCACTTGCCAGAAGTAGCCAGTAATTACCACAGTGATAAGTTTGAGGACTCAGGTCTCAAGCAAAATCAAGAAATAAGAATTCAAAGGGAGGATTTTTTTTTTCTGTACCAGTTTCCTCTTTTCCAGGAAATTCATGTGGTCAAAAGTTTCTTTTAACAGAAAATTATTTACAGGTGCTGTTCCTGGCTCTGTCACAAAGTTGTGTCTTACACCTCCTTCTAAGTGCAGTCAGTTTTTGGATCAATGTGACTCCTTCCTGTAGGGGTCCTTCTGTTAAATCATTGCCTGCTAGAGAACCAGTGTCCAGGGCCTTCCAAAGCTTTGGATGACTCAAAGAGCAATGACTATTTTGGCTGAATGTAGCAATAATATTTCTAGATGAAGTTATAAATTTGTAGATAGGTTACTGTGTTTCAGAAACACTTCAGAGGAGAACGTGACCATTTAATACAAAACCTAAAACTTCAGCCCATAGCTTTTCCTTTTCAGTGTAAACCCTGGGGTATGAGAATTAATGAACATGTTTGACCAATAGTGCATGACACTGCTTCCAATGAGGTTTGTTATTTATTATTATTTAATCTTTTTGCATTCCAATTAAGCGTCAGAAATCACCATTAGTTCAACTAGAAACTAACTTAATTTAGAGCTAATACCTAACACTCCAGAGGACATGTGCACTATGTTATTGAAGATCTGCCTCTTTTCAGTTTTTTCCAGTTTCTGAACTGAATTCTTACTGTTCACTAGCTTTCAAACAATTTCCTTATCAGACATTTTTTCCTACAACCATGAAGTGTGGAAATACAGTTCGTAAAAATGATGAAAGAGAAAAATAAAAGAAAGAAAGAAAGAAAGTTGAGATTCAGTCATAACCATGTGAATCCTGAAGCTGGGGCTAGAAGATACACACCTTTAAAGCCCTGTGAGTTGGCACTGCCCTACAGGTATAATGAATTTCAGGTTATTTTGTTTTTGTGGTACAACTGAACTCAAATGGTTCTCCTTCCCTTAGCTCTGATGAGCTTTTTTCAGGCCAGTGTGGCCTCTTTTGAATAAGGCTGGAGCCAGGTAAGAGTGATGCTTCCAACAATGTTGCATGAACTTCATGTTCTAATTCACCCTAACAGTGTGAAGAGGTGCAGAAATACCACAGCTTCAGTCATTTTTCAACATGAAAAGAGATTTTCAATTACATAAAAAAAGGTGCATAAAAAAAGTCACTGTGAATTAAGTCTAGCACCATTTTGAAGTTACCTCAAAAGGTTTGATCATGTAAGATACTTGTTATTTAAATTTTATCTATTTTTAAAATGGTAAAATTTACCTAGACTGAAATTTCTTTAGAAAATCATTTATCTAAGGAACAAAGTAAATAAAATCTCAAAAATAAAAAAAAATGGGATTTATCTGAAAGACTTTTAATTATTTTTTCATTATTTGTCACCTCTTAGTAAAAGTAATATATCTTATCCATTTACTGAATTAGATTTTTTTTAAATTAAAAAGTATCTTGATAAGTGTGGACCAGTAACCCTGAGGAACTTTTATATTTTGAACCTGAATTTAATAGAACAGTGACAATTCTGGAATATTTCCCTTTATTGCATTAGATCCAAGAGGTTTGAGGGCTTTTCTCAGTCAGCCTAAACTCTAAATGTGAATCTTCCAGGATTCATCCACAACTTAGAGATTTTCACTTATGTGCTGTAAAAGTCATATCTTCTGTGCACACACAAGTGAAGCTTGCCAACTCCAGCTCAGTGTGATTTCAAACAGCTGAGTTATTGAACAGTCATAAAATGAGTTTTGTAATGGAAACAATTCAGCATTAGCCATGGCACTTTTAAATGTATGCATACATATTAATAACATAAAGCAGCATTTTGCAGCATTTTATTCTTGCTGTCAGGTAGCTGAGCAGTTAGCAGGTTTTTTGTGACAAATTCAGAGGATTTATGCTTCGGGCTTAGAAGGAGAACATTGCACAGATCAGTTGAATAGTGAAAATAATTACTTACTAAATATTTTTTGCTCACTAAAACATTGGACTTTCTGCAGCAGAGTCAGTTGAAAGTTGTGCTTGTTTTTACAACTGAGTCTTTTCCATTATTCAAGAGTGGTTTTCCCATTTCAACTTTCTCCTTCCCTTCTTTTTTTTCCATAGATTTTTTGAGGTTTCCCTGCTTGGGCCTCTTTTCTATCCTTCGGTAAGGTTGAATTCCCTGATGGTAATCATAATTATAAACATATGTTGTTACTATGGGCTACCAATTTACTTGTAGTCCATGGTATTTTAAAAAAAATTGTAGGTTTTGGAATGTATTTTACATCATCGGGGCATATCTCATGAATAATTGAAGGAAATAAAATCTATAATAAAGAGCAGTCTCTGGAACTAAAGACAATTATATACAAATTTTTTAAGCAAGTAACCACTAAAAGAATTAATATCATGGCACAAAAAATATTTTTGTGTTTCTTTACCACTCATGTTTTTATAATTGTCTTAGAGATTTAGATTACTATCAGCAAAACAGAAAAATACCAAAATAAGTAGACTTAGAATATTTAATTTTTCACACATAATTACTGAAGAAAACCCTTTTTCAATTAAAGAAAATTTAAAAAAGACAAAGAATAAATACTCTAAATTTTACATTCATTTTAGTAGCTTCTTTCACAATCTGTCTTCTATTCAGGGTTATTGCAAAGAAGTGGCTCTGTAATTAACATGTTAGATTTTTAGTGACTTATTTTACTGCATAGCATTTTATTGCTGATGTGTCAGTCAGTGTAATGTTGACAGTGCTGCAGGGAATAATCAGAGCATGCATTAGGCATTTCATATTGTATTTGGTATCCTGGTAAGACAAGATAAAATGTTTTGAAGATTAGTTTAGAATTTAAAAAAAAATCAACAAAACCAACTATACAAACATTGGGAAGACACAACAATAATAAATGAATGAATTTGAAAGGAATGTATGTCCATTTTAATTGGGTTGGACCTGATGAAGTTTGCAGTACTTCAAGAATAGGTGTCAGCAGTGTCAAGCCCTGAGCAAGCAGTTCATTCATGGATGTGGTGACAGGAGGCAGAAAAAAGCACTGTCTGCCAGTGAAACACAGCAACAGCAATGCTGGGGACTTACACACCCCCCAGCTTAGCAACAGTCACTGGAAAAGCACTGGAACAGATAATGAAGATTTGTTAACAACTGTGTAACAAGGAAAAGAAAAAGATCTAACATGGATTTATAAACTGAATGCGTCAAACTGGTTTAATTTCTTTGCTTAATAAGGTAACAAAACAGCATAAATATTAAGTAGATAAATGTCATACATCTAGCTTGTACCCAGGCTTTTGTCATTGTCTGATGGCACAGTCTGGATCAAATCCCTATAAACTGAATAAAATGCTGGTTGGAAAGCAGTGTGTATGGTAGCATCACAGAGTATGCTGAATGGAAGGGACCCACAAGGATAATCTAGTCCAACCCTTAGCCCTGCAGTGGTCACACCATGTGCCTGAGAACATTGTCCAAATGTTTCTTGAGCTCTAGCAGGTTATGTGCTGAGCCAGGAGCAGATACTGAGCAGGGCTCTGCAAGACTCTCTCATGGGTGTGGTGAATTGCATGGTGTCAGCAATGGAGGGGATTGCAGGAGAAAGAGAATATGTACTACATTCACAGTGCCTAGCTGGGGAAAAAAACCCCAAAAGTCCTGGGAAGGAAGAGATCCAATTCAAAAATCTTAAGAAACCATCTGAAAAAATGCATGGAGTTAAAGGAAGAGAAGTAGAGGAATAGGCATGAACAACTGTACAAGGATAAGATAAGATAAGGGACAAAGGACTCAGATATGGTCTTGGAGGTGAGGGAGGCACAGCACATTGGAAGCTGAACATTCATCAGTGCACATATCAGCAGTGGCACACTGCTGGGGAAAGGTCAGCTGTTTTACTGGGATGGAGACATGACTATTGTCTGGTCCATCTTTTTCATCTACTCAGGACAGATGTTGCCTCAGCTGGAGAAATGAGTCTATTTACAAGCAAAACACTTTGAGAAAGATGTGTATCAAGTGGAGAAACGCTCTTCCTTCTGTAGGTAGAGAAAATATTGGTCATAAACTGCAGAGAGGAAGATTCAGGCTAGATATTAGGGATTCTTATCAGAATATTTTAGTTTGGGAAGAAATTGCCTAACAGTATAATGGAATTACTGTCGCTGGGGATTTCAGGAGCAGATTGGGTAAACATCTGTCAGGAATATGGTAGTTATATTTGATACTCTGCTGAAGCAGAGAATAGACTCGATGGCTTCTCACTTCTCCCACCCTGGTTTTTGATGATTTGTTGAAGTGATCTCAAGCTACCAGTTTTGACTAAATGACCAACTGTTCTTATGCTGAAGTCAAGTGATGTAATTTTCTATTGATTTCTCTAGGCTTGGATCAGGAACAGGATGAAGGCATGTAAATGCCAACTGCAGAATAAGTATATGAAAGGCCTGAGCCCCCTTGCATTAACTTCAGAAGAGACTTGATATATTTCAGTGGAAGTTTAGATGAATTCTAAATGTGTGCCATGCATACATATGTGCAGATATATATATGTATATATAAATAGATAATGTTAATACAGTTCTGTCAGTTAAGCAATATCACTGAAAACCTACTGTTTGAGAAAGTGTGAGAGAACTAAAACTTTACCAACATCATGTCTTTTTTAGAGTTTAGCTCCAAAGTAAGTGTTCCCTGGTGATGCACATTCCAAGAAATTCTCATATACCTGCTGATGGCACCTGGTTGGATGAGGTACCAAAGCATTGAAATGTGTGGCTATAATGAGTAAGAAGCCAGGGGGAAAAAAAAAAAGAGGATGCTCTTGATCACCTGCATTTTTCTTTTTTCATTTTTAGTGGCTTACACTGTGTTCCATGAGTGATAAAAGTGGGATTTTGTGGTCTTGCCTCCTAGAAGTGGAAGAAAACTAACAGCGGAAATAATCAAAATGTGAATAAGAGTATTTTTGGTTTTTCTGGGACCTAGCCAAACTCATAGATGGCAGCACTGTAAGAAAATCCCCTTTCAAACTATTTCATTTTTAGACTGGACCCAGGCTTGTAACTTGTCTGTGTCTTTTACATTAAGCAAAGTTCCTTTCTATTGTCTGGAATTTATGCTCATCCTCTTAACACACAATTTTTTCATAAGCCTAGCCTTAGGAGTTTTACAGCTTCCAGAACCAGAGAGGCATGGCCAGGTTTAAATAAACATCCATGCTAACTATTTACCACCAAGCATTATGATGTTTGCTAACACTATGGGATGCATCAGCTGATAAATTGCAATTTTTATTGAGGTTTTAATCAGAATTCTGTAGCAGAGAGAACAGAGAAACTCAGAAACCAGCTCCCTATTGGAGAGAGGTAGTGATATGTAATTTTATTCAAGAAAAGCAAATTCAACCATATAGGCAGAGATCAGGAAGAGTACACTCACCCTACCATGCGTGGTCAATAATTAATATTTCAACTCTTGAAGGAAACAACATGACTCAATGGGTAAAACAACATGTCGTAGACATCTTTTCGGGAAAATTCTTTCTTAGGATTTTTTTCCCTTCTGAGGAGCTGAGGCCTCAGAAGCAAAATGTAAACACTGGTTATCTGCTGCTGTGGAATGCATCAGGTGGATTTTTGATTGGCCCATCGTGGATGTTTATAATTAATGGCCAATCGAGGCCGAACTATCTCAGACAGAGTCTGAGAGAGCTGCCTTTTGTTATCATTCTTTTCTATTCTATTCTTAGCTTAGCTAGCCTTCTGAGATGAAGCTTTTCCTTCTGTTCTTTAGTATAGTTATAATGTAATATATATCTATCTATCATAAAATAATAAATCAAGCCTTCTGAAACATGGAGTCAACATTCTTGTGTCTTCCCTCATCCAAGAACCCCTGTGACCACTGTCACAATAACAGATAAGAACAGTTGCACTGCATTACTACAGTGCATCTCTAATTTTTGAGGCCATTTAACTTCCTTATCTTTGTCTCATTTTCTCTATCACAAAACAGAATGAACATTCATGTGAGATTCATTAGGCTATGAGGATGAAAAAGGTGTTGAAAAAGAACAGTTGTTCCATGGTTAACTAGAAATTAATCACAAATGTCTTCTTGTTATCTCTACTTAACATTTACTGAAAACATGAATCTACTGAAAACATGAAAACTGTTTCATGTTTTGTAGAATACTTCAATCTATGTTTGGTTCCTACTTTCCTAAAGCTGTCCCTAAAAAAGTTCAGCTTTACCCAGGCTAAGATGGACATAATAAATAACATACTAGACCGCAGAATAGTCTTTTATTAAGTAAAGAAAACTTTCTTTTTTAATACAGGGAATATAGATTTGTATTTCATCTTAGAATTTGCTTGGGGTAATCCAGTGGAGGAATGATTCACAAGAGTTAGCTTCTAAAAACCTGTTTTGATGTTAGGTTGGTAACGAATGCAGCTTTTTGCACCAGAAGGGTTAAAAGTTCTTCACTTCACTCTTGTGAAAGAGTGAAACTCATGTGAAGCAACAGCAAAATGTTTGAGGACCTTCCAGGTCATCACAGTCTGCAAAGGTGGGCTTCAGCCTTGTTTGGAGCATTCCTCTGAGGGATCCAAGAGGCTCTCAGATCTGAGGTTCTGCGTGCCTGCTCTGAGAGAGCAGCGCCAGCCAAGAGACTGGCCATGAAATGCCTGGAGGAATCTGCAGAGCAATGTGAGGATGTGCATGATGCATTCTGGTCTACTGTCAGCCAAACCCAGCAGAGGGAAGAACTAGAAAGGTTTCAGGAGCAAGAGAAAAATGTGTAAAGGTTAAATTCAATGCTAAAATCACTGACATTTGAACAACAGAGATGTAAAAGGAAAGTGAAAGCATCAGACATTAACTCGGGTTATTGTACTGGAAACTTTACCTCAGTAATGATTTCAAAGCCAAAAAAAATCCCAGTGTAAAACACAAGAAACCTCAACAAAAACACCCCAAACCAACAGACTAGGAAGACTGTGGGTGTGCATAAGCTTTTTAAGAAAGTCTGCTAATTGGAAAATATGCCTTTATATGGATAAGATCAATATAAAATTTTGCTTATCACACATGTATAAATTTACTCTTTTGTAATTAACACCAAAACTAATTTAGAAATTAATGTCATAAGAGCATAAATATTGTAAAACAGAATTATAAAAATTATTTCATAACAGTATTTTTATGAATTACGTATTGCCTTAACATCACTTTATATGTTTTACTTCATCTAAATACTATGGATGGATTAATTGACTGTTAAACTATTGCTTCCTTAAGGTACAGCCATGAATATTTCTCTTGTTTTCTTTCTGATTGAGAGGACATGAACTTTTTTATGAAGAAAAAATCAAAGGAAAATTCCTGCTAAGCATATAATAAGAAATTTTATGTTTAATTTTCAAATTAACAACTCAATGTATTTATACTCAGCAATAGTAATCCTTCTTAAAAAGACTGAAATCCTGAAAGACAAAGAGAGGCTGGTAGTGCCATAGGAGCTCTAACTGACATACCTACAAATTTTTTAGCAAATGTTTGAATTCTTGTACATTGAAAAAAAATCCATATTCAAGAAGGTTTTCTCAACATCAGATAAATAAAAGTAAAAAACAAATGGAGCAAAAAATGTAAAATACATTAATTTGGTGAAGAATTAATAAGATTTATACAGATAAGATTTACTTTGTTTGCCCAGTTCTCAATTAAGAAAGAACAGACACAGGTACATATTAAGTTCCTTTCATTTAATCTCAACCACAAATAAATATATTGAAGACAGTAATTGTTCTTCAGCTAGCCTGCCCTTGCCATTGGTATTTCTAGCTCTTGGGATACTTGTTAGGAACACAGTTTTAAATTTCTCCTGAAGTCTTGATGCTTTTAAGAGACCCAAAGCAATAAACATCAATAATAAGCCATCAGCATCCCTCCTATGAGCATATGTGCATACAATCAAAAGTCTGGATCATTTTTTTGTAGTGGCGTGAACAAGCATATGGGCTATTTGTCTGAGACCTTTTTAACTTCAGTCTTTTTGTGTCTTCCACTTAGCTGACCACATGGCCAAATAACAAATAGGTATTGTACTAAAATCAAGTTTGGAGCACACAGATGCAAGTCCTCCATATTTTTCTTCCATTCTGCCTTGAAAAACTCGTCCTTGCTCACACTGCCTTTCAAGCAGCAGTATTCCTGGCCTGAAGACTAACCGATATTTGAAGTGCAGTAAATTTAATTTTCAAAACCAAACAGTAGTTCATATTTAGAGTTTGGCTAGTAAGTCTAAGTTCATCTACTCTGTCTTGCATTCCACAGGGCTGGAGAGGCGTAAAACTGCACCCAGCTAGGGGAGCTCTAACTGCAGTTACTGATGAGACAGCAGCCAGGCTGAGAGGAGGTATCTCAGAGATCAGATCAGGGCTAATGCCTGAGGGTGTAGCATGTAATCAATAAAGCTGCAATCATGGGAAGCTGGGATCAGAGTGTGCAGGTTCTGAGCACAGCTGGGTCAGTTCCTTGCATCTGATCAGCGCAGGTCTTCCAAAGTGGTCCTGAGTGGAGAGGAAGAAGCGATGCAAAGGGAAGGATACAGAAAATTAGTAATTAATAGAAACAGCACCACTGCTCAAGAGGGTCTGTAATAACTTTTAAAGTCTTGGGTTTCTTTCATATATAGAATAGTTACTTTTTTACTTTTTATTTGCCTTGGAATGCATTTCCATTGTTCAGCATGTTGGTTTCCTATATCACTCCTATCAGGCAGTGTGAACCTTGGTACTTTGGAGCTATGTAGTTGCTTTCCACGTTACCCTGGCAACTGAATAACTAACACTTGAAGAGGAAGCAATAAAGAAGTGTGTTTTAATTCTTTTACAGTTTGATAGAGCTTGAGAGATGGAGAAACTCTGCATTACTTCATGAGAAGGGAGAAAGTAAACTGCTTTTTGTTTATATCTTTTAACTGCTCTGAAAATATCTACCCATTGCTTTTATTCAAAGAGCACACTATACTGCTAATCTGAATTGATATATTTGTGTTAAATGGAATACTAGCTATAGAGTATTTGTAATAAAGATTTATGTGTTTAGCATAGTAGAGCAAAAGTGAAAAGAGAGAGGAATGAAAAGCCTGAGCCACATCTAAACCACTTCTTAAACCCTTAGCCTTCAGGGACAGTTCTGGTTATACAAGCTGGTCAATTCTACCTTTTGTTTCACTCAACTTCAGAAACGAAAACAGGTAGGACAACTCAAAAAGGCAGAAGGATAACCTGGCAATTTGACTTTTTGAGGAGAGAGGTGGATTATTTTTTTGAGAGTCCATGAGGTGGATGGATAAATAAAATTGACATACCAATTTTTTCAGGAAGTGGTATGCCTTTAGATAAGGCACATAAATACATCTACATATAGACTGATATTTAACCCCCTCCCCCCCACCCCACCCTCATTTTCCTTAAGGGAATCATTCCTTCTGTTAAATATAACTTTATTTTTTTGCTAAGGAGGCTGTTATTTATCCTACTTGGTGCAGAGTTGTGGTGGATGGCACCAGGGAACCAGTCTGCATAAGACTCAGAACATGGTCAAAATACTGTGGTCTAGGGACTGTTCTGAGAAGAGCAAATTTATTTGAAGCTTCTTCAGAAAAGGCAGATGTACAAGGCCTAGGATAACACTTATCAGAAAAGGGTGAAAAAGTACAGTGTCCCTCTAACAAATCCTACATGTCCTTTAAGAAAGATGTTATATGTCTTTATTGCCTCTTTGCTTTCATTTTCCTTTTTTTCTGCTGTTTTCTGTCTCATGTTCTACTTTTCTCCTTGCATAGCCCCAACAATTCATTTTAATCAGCTCTTCCATAACCTGCGGCTTTAGTCCTCTGCATCTTTCTGCATGCTAAAATTGCTCTCCAGAGCACTGCTCCACCCACATTTTGACGGATTGGTGTTTCCAAGTTACCTCTCCCTGCTCTCTGCAAACACTGCCTGCACACAGCACTGACACTTCCCCACTCAGGTACAACATGGAGCTGGACCAGCAGTGATGCTTCTGCATTTCTATGACTGTGCTTGAACATGTCTTGCTATCAAAACCACTTTTGGAGAGATGTTCCTTCCTCATCAGACACATGTCTTGTCTGACTCTTATTTTATTTTTTTTTTCCAATTGCATTTCTCCAGTCCCTCAGTAAAGCACATCTGCTGCTATTAATGATGCTTGGCAGGTACTGTCAGTGTCCTATTAAGTTAGATAATTTGGGTCATAAAACTGCTAGCATGCTTAAGATTGTGCATAGTTTCAATTTGCAAAGTTTTCTGATGCATGGGAATATCCCTTTCTTCCCCTCAGAGAGACATAGCAGCAAATGCTGGTTTCATACCTTTCAGTCTGTCCCAACTTTCTCCAGAACATCCACCACAGAGGTTCCTTTCCACTAGTGGTGAGTTGGTGATATAAAAAAGATGATCGCTCCCAAAGTCCTGTTCATAACCTTCCTTTTCTGAATTTGTAAGATGACAAATAATTTCCACCTGAACACCTGTGACATTTGGGTTCTGAAAGTCTCAAATACCAGGCTGTTCATTAGTGGGGATTCAATTTCCTGCACCTCTCTGCTTCAGATTTGCTTCAATGCATTGAGTGTGCATATTCATTAAAAGCAACAATAATGAAGTTTTGCCGAAAAAGAGGGGTGTGTAAATAGGAGATGCCTGGGGCAAAGCTGTGTTTTGTGTTCTGGACATTTATATAGCTATTTACAGTGCTATTCAGTTAAATAATAATAATAATAAAAAAAACCCCAAACCCCACAGAATTACCATAGCAACTGAAGCAAGTATGTGTTACATTTTTAATCTCCAAGATACACAAACCCTTACTAAGGAAACAAGCAGAAGAAAAAAATGTGAACTTGTGTGCTTTCCCTATGTTTGAAAAGAATATTTTCTTTCTTATTTCTTTGCCAGTATTTAATGCTGCCTTTGATAGGGGAGTAGCTTTGTTCTCTTTGCATTGTTATGCTTGCATCTCAGGCAGAGGATGAGTGCAGGAGACAGCTGGAATGCATTCTCTTTCGAGACATTTTGGAAACTGCCAGGAGTGTGCAGCAAATGGTGGCTGTGAAGCCACTACAATATTTTTTCCTGGTACATTGGAATGTATTCCACAGGTGAGCACACGGGGAACACATCTACAAATAAAAATTGTATTTCACTTCAGCAGAAAACTACTTGCTATGCTCTTTGGAATCTGATGTACACAGAAATACTTGTTCAAGTTTATTTTCCCTCCCTCCCCACCTCAGTTGTTCAGTTTTACTTGGTTTCCTTAAATCCCTTTTGAATCAGAGTACACAACACTTCCACTATATAAAAGATCCATAACAGTTCAGTTTAAAAATATATAAACCCACATCAGTGTGTGTGTTTTGTCTAAGAAGAGTGAGAGGAAAGAGGCATTGGTTAATCCATCAGTAGCCTTTCCACTACCTTCTCCTATGGTGGTAAATTGGGATTTATTTCTCTTGTTGAGGGCAAATATTTTTTTTCTCTATTCTATCCGCTCCTGCTATTGGCACAATAATTACAAATCCTCTTATCAAGACAATCAAGGGCTAAACTAGCTGCTTTCTCCATATTACTGCAGCACTTTGTTTTGAATCTCTTGCGAAAAATGGAGCTTTTGCAGTAACATGCCTGGACACTTCACTGTTTCCAAGACAAACAGCTCTTGAGCCAAGACTGATTTGGACAGCATGCAATAGCTTACATGGGTTTTTTTTTCAGGAGATTCAGTCTTTTAGAAGAGCTAAATGAGCTTTGCAGCAGCCCTAGAAGGAACAGCTTGTGAGTAGCTTGAGATACAAAAGATTGTGTCTGCCCAGAGCTGTGTGAGTTGACTTAGTGGTGCAGAGGATCACAGCTCTCTGGACAATTTCAAGTTTGATCCTGTTGATGCAAGATCCCAACATCCATTTTAACCAAGTAGATCTTCATGATCCTTGGAGAAAATTCTGTCCTCCTAATTTCCCACTCAAATATCTGCAATTTAAACTATTGCAGAACCAAGCAAGACTCAGAATTTTGAAGACAATCCTTGAGATACTAATGTTATGTGCTCTTTATGTTCCTTACAGACATAAAACTTTAGGCAGAGCCTTACTGTGTTTTGTCAGTATGGCTGCATAGCATCCTTTCCAGAGCTGGCCAAGAGAGTTTCTCTTGGAAATGAATGTTTTCTCAGAATAAAACATTGCATGGGAAATCAGCCATTTCTGATGAAGTCTAATCTTAAAAGTTTTTGATGGAATCACAGCAGAATGTGTATAACTCCTTGGGTTAGAACACAAGTAATTTGCTTGGATACTATGCACAGTGCAAAAGTCAAACTAAACTAAATAGCTGAAGTTATCACTAAAGAATATTTTTAATTATAAGAAGATATAAAAAAATTATTAAAAATTTCTTTAAAAGTGAAAATTCTGGTGTCATCTAGCTCTAATTTTTTACCTCAATATAGTGAAATAACAGCAGCACAACTCAGATATTTTTTCTGATTAATTTCTGCTAGCTAGCCTTGAAGTAGCACTTCCAGCTCCTGTGAATGTTGGGCAAAATCCACAAATGAAATATGAATTTTCAATAGCTTATGTTCAGCTTGAATTAAAAACAAGTAATTTTTTCCTTTCTTTCTCATCTTGGAGTTCATCATGCAGTGACAATTTGAAATTTACAACCCAGACATTTAACATCCTTCACAAGAACATATAATTTGAAAAACCTGTGAAGAGAAATGTCTCTGCTCAAAAATGGCACTATCTCTTTGTAAAAAGACCCCTGTCATTTAAATTTCTGTTCAGTTTCCTATCTTAAGCTAAATAACACTGACATTTTTTTTTTCAGATGCATTTTTTTGGAAAGTTGCACAGATTAGATATTAGCTTAAAAGAGTTTTAATGTGACATTTCTGGCTTTCTTCTATATCCCTTTCCATAAATTTGCAGCTAATGAAGAATATGTATTTTACTGAATTCCATTGCTGAAAATAGAGACAATGTCATTTAGTAGATATTCATAATCCTGCAAACTACTGAGGCAAAATTCACCCTAAATTTGGAAAATAAACCCCAAGGATTTTCTTTCAAAAATGTAGGGCAATGTGTTTTTTGATAAAACCTAGCAAGGAGTACTAAAATGAGATTAATAAAACCAGGCTTGATGTCAAACTCTGACTCCACTGGATACTGGACACAATCTCTTCTGGTAAATCCCACAAAGTATATGTCTTTATTTTCTCTTAATTAGCCATCCTTGCAAATCTATTTTTTATACACCAGTAGCTATCTTTCAATTATGTTTGGCATACATGATCCAAGTAAATACCTCCTTATGTCAAGACCCCAAAAAGCAGGGATTTTTTCTCTTAAATTTAATAGAAACACTAATTTCTGCACTAAGCTATAGAAAATGCATCATTTAGAACACAAGTATTGTGGGAAAATGCTACCTTGGAAAGCTGAGTTCCTTCATATTTTAATTGAGATTAAAAAGTCTTTTAATTCTTCAGTATTTCTAATGTAGTTTAGACACCTCCTCACATTGCCCCCTCTCCTTTTCATATAAGAGACAGTAGAAAGAAGAGGGAGGGAGAAATCCAAAACTGAACCTCCACAAAATTTGTTCTTTGATGTGGAAGTTTCATTTGATAACAAATTGGACAAGGGTGAAAATGACAAGCACAAGACACAAGAAACTATTTCATTTGTGAAGCAGTGGAGCAGATTTAATATTTTGATTAGATGAGATGCTTATCTCAAAAAAGTTAGCAAAGAGGATCCAAAAGACTGCCCATAAAGGGCATGGTAAGCTATATTGCCCCACAATGTTTTCTTTCCTCATCCTCAGTAAACAGGCTTATGATTATTATTAGAATTGCAGACCACAAAACCAGTATGATAGTGAGCCAGATTTTACGCTAGGAAGTGCTCCCTTTAATGTGTTTAAAATACTGTAAAGAATCTTTTTTAATTCAAATACTGGTATTAAATAGAGGGAGGAATATTTCTGTAGGGCAACTTTGATGATGATCAAGAGGCACAGAGCTAAACTTGCAAAGCATGCAATGTAAGTGCTTAATTCCCTGTTTCAAGAGTATCTTTGAAGCTGAGGAGTCCTTAATATGAAGCATGTTGCACAAGTTACAAGCAATCCTTCTATGCCAAGTAGTTATTCAGGGGTGGGGGCTGCTTAACATTTCCTACAGCCAGCCAATGCTGGATGCTTGCCAGCAGTGAAAGGCAGCAACTAATACATACATAAATCCACTTTAAAAATGCACGTGGGGAGACAGGTACATAAAGCTTCTATACTTTGAGTTTATTAGTGATCTACCTTGTTTTAGCTTAATCTTTCATTCATGTAGTATTTCTATGATGAAAGTGATTCAAGTTGCACTGCGTGAGCTCAAGACTGCATACAGTCCTGGGTTGACACATTTCTCCAATTAGTGTTTATTAAAAATGTCTATAGCCAAGTTTACTTTGTGATCATCCATGTCTTGTGCTTTATATTATGAGCATACTAAAAAACAGTACCTTTCTCTTGTCTGACTTGCAGCTTGAGACCTATCTGCTCAGCTGGGAATGGTCATGGAAACAAAGAGGTAGAGAAATACTTATAGGTATTTTTGTTTTGACTTGGTTGTTGGGTTTTTATGGTTTTTATTTTCCTTTTGGTTGGTTCTTTTTAGGATTTTTTCTTTTTACTTTTTTTTTCGTCTTTTTTTTTCTTTTTTTTTTTTTTTTTTTAAATGAGTGGTTCAAGCTACAATTAAGGCCAGAAATCGCTATGCTTTCAGAATAGATTATCATCTTTCCATTTCAGGATTCACAAGGGGAATAAAAGTATGAACAGGGACATAAAGGGATGAAAGAAGAGATCACTCTCCTGGCAGAGTCCGGTATTGGTGGTCAATTTAGGGAAATGAGCTATATGTTATGGGTTGGGAGAATGATTTTAGTTCTAAAAAGAGAAATAGTCTAAAATTGCTCAGAAAGTAATTTCTAAACTTTGGTATGTTTTGAAACTGGGCATGAACTTCTCAGTTCCCTTGGAGTCTTTCTGAACCCACTCACTTTATCTCTCGTCCCCATGCTGTGTTGCAGTTTCTTTAATCTCTGAAGCAGTTGCAGAAGTTCACAGGCCCCTCTGTTTTGTAGTCTGGTAGATTTTCTGATACAACTAATTGGTTTTGACTCCCCTGGAATTGTCCATTGTGGTTTTACATGGTTTGACATTGTAATGAGATATGTTTGTTCACAATGCTAATTTTGTTAGCATTGAGTTTCTTTATTTCTATAAAATATTAAGAAACAGAATGAATTTGGTATCTTCATACTTGTGCCATGAGCAGCAATGTAGATTACAGAGAAGTCACAATGTTTCAATTCATTCTGCTATGCTTTCATTCCTGGGTTGTAAGCACAAATGCATTTCCATTTAAATGCTTTAGAGGTAGACAGGTTGGGTTTTCATTTAGCTTCTAAATATGTGGCTGCCTTGGGGCTTCTAATTTATTTATTTTTTTTAATGGAGTGAGAGGCTATAAAATCTATGTGCTGTAAAGCAGACAGACAAAGTTTCCTACCAGCCCACCAGGCTCAGTTGAAAGAGCAGACAACTTCAAGTTTACTTAACTCTTGTTCCTAGGCTTCTAATTAAAATCACTGAAATGCTCCTCATTTTGAAAAGGTCACATCTGATTTCATCTGAGACATTCCCTTTGTCTCATTTGAGCTGTCTCTGGTTTATACACTTATAAAAATCCGAGCAATTATAGCCAACTGTCTATTACCAGTAGGAAGATGATCTGGTTGGAGGATGAGCCCTGGCAGAGGTGTGGGCACAGACTCCTTGCCACTACACAACCTTAGCAGAGCCTGACCCAGGAGCGCCAGGTAGAGACTCATGAAAAACTCTGCATGAAATGAGGGAGCACTGGGGAATGGTGTTAACTATTAGTGAGTTTATTTGTTCAGCCCCAGTGCTTAGGAATAACAGAAATTTGATTCTTCTGATTGTTATTGTATTAATTAATTCAGTTCCAATCTATGGGTCTCATCTCAATAACCTAAAATACCAGAATTTTTGATGCTATTTATAAGGTTAACTTTTTAATATATATTTTAAAGATATTGTAATATAATAATTGCCTTTATGTTCAGGAGATTCATGGGGTGCACTCTTCAAATGTGGTTATTTATCTTCATCTATTTTCATGGTTCCCATTACCATAATATATGAGTTTCATATCCTTTAATGTGTGAATCTGCCCCAGGCCTCTCTGAATAAGTGAGTACATTAGCTACATTTTGAAAACTGAATGTAATTCATACCATCCAGCTTTAATTGTCTAAGTTAGGCCTCACTTTGTTGCCTTTGATTCCAGTACAGGCTATAAAAAAGGTCAGGCTGTTAACTCAGCCTGGCTGGCTTGTACCCTGGTCTCTGCAAAGACTACTCAGAAGACTAAGCATCTAAATAAGGTAGTAACACTATCCCTTCAGGAGAATAGGTAACAGGTTTTCAGAGATGTCTAGACACTTGAGAAAGCAGAGGAATATCAAATGGGACTAGAAAAAAAAGCTGAAATGCTTAGGTATGTTGAAGACTTACTGAAGACATTTATGTCCATCTGCCTGTCTTGCCAGAGGAGAGAAGGGTCTGGAGGTCAGGTCTGCAAAGTCCTTTACTTCTGCTTAGTCACTGGGTCAGTCATCTTTTTTGCTGCTGTATTTTTCTGTAATTCATGTCTTAGGACAGATAATAGACGTTCTGCCCAGTGACCTTTGAGAAGTCTTTTTAATCACATCTGTGCCCAGGGAATACCAGTAAGAAATAACACTAACAAGTACTGCATGATGACAGGGTCAGAAGCTGTCCCCTGTCGAGTGGGTAAGAGGAACAGTAAACTTTGTCCTTCATAACTATTTCTTTTTAATATGTGACATAAGAAGAAAGATAAATATCACTTCCTTTATTTGTATAGTTTATGATATTATTCATTCTGGAAATACTAGACTATAAGACTTTTTAATCAGAAAGCATTTGGGTCCTGGCTCAATCGGTGATATTTGCTTTAACCAGCCCTGCCAAAAGGTCTGTGCTCCTGCGTACCTGGTGCTGCTCTATGGCTTTATTGTCTCCCCTCAACTTTCCTTCCATTAATCTGAAGCCACCAAAATTTGCTGCAAGGAAAGTAATGATCCTCCAAAAGAAATTCAGTGCAACTGGAGAGAACTATTTTAATTAGCTGACAGAATTGCATTGTTTAGGTTTCTTTTAAAAATCAATGAAGTGGCTGCAAATGTTTCTAATGTCTTCATGTCTTTAAAACTCTCACTAGGGAGCCCTCATTCCTACCACAAAACAAGTTTTTATTTTTTTGAAATTATTATAAAGGCAACTTGTACTTGGAGGGGGCTCAAATGCACTTCATGTCTCCAGTGATTTTCTGAGTTTCCTTGGTGGAAAAAATATTTTTAAAATCTTTGCTCTATTTCTGCTTTCTTCTGGGTTTTGGGGTTGTTTTTTTTCTGACTTTATGTGGGTCAGATGTGCATGCTATGGATTTTTACTTTTATAGAATATTGTGCTATCAAAGTCTAAGCCTGAAGTAAACAATTCTTCTGAAAATCTCTCTGTCCCGTGAGGATACCACAGACTTCTGTATGCTCATCTAAGATTACCTGAAACTGTTGTCTAATACCCAGGTCTGGATCAACCTTCCCTTCCATTCATGAGCAGAATACACAGAATTATGCATATTGCTCTTGTAATTCTTGTCAAAGTGGCTCCCACTGCCTGAGAAGGGCCTCAGGACAGCACCAGCCAGATCTGTAACACCTTAGGAGAGTGTTGTCAGGGACCAGCAATTCCTAGAGGCCAAGCCCTTGGAATAGTTCACACCAAGCCTTCCTTCACTGATTGTGGCTTTATGTTTGCACCAACCTGGATTTATATTCCCAAGCCCTGAGCTCAAGACTACTGGCAAAGAGCGAGGTGAAGAAAGCTTTAAGAACTTCTGCCATTTCAGCATGGTTGGTGACATTAATTCATCTCTACAACATTGTGTTTTCCTTCTGTTTCTGACTGTTGTTTCTGAATGTATCTGAAGAACTCATTCTTGTGGTTTTTGACATCTCTGGGCAATTTCAATTCAAGCTGAGATTTTGCTTGTCTAGCTGCATCTCTGTACACCCCAGCAATGCCTTTTTATTTCTCAGCAGGTATTCAACAGAGGGTTTGCCTTCTGGTTTACATCTTGGGGACCAGCTGAGGAATATTTCTCACTGCTCTGGTTCACCTGACTTATTCCCCAGTTGTGGAGGAGTGACCACTGTCATTTTGGATCTCACCCACCAAATCCTTAACTGTGTCTCTCACTCTGAAAAGAACTGATTTCATCTAAGTCACTTTATAACTGACAAAGAAACATTGCAAAAGTGTTGCTTTTTCACTTTTCTTTTGTCTTGTCCTTAGAAAAGATTTAGTAACAGTATTAAGCCAAGTTCTGATGACATTTATGCGTGTGCAAATCTCAAATAAGGTATGTTCTGCTGGACACAATTACAGAGGAAGCAAAAATCACAGCTTATCAACATGAACTGCTTTTCTGTTGGGGCGTTTTCAAAAGATTGATCATGAGTCCAGTCCTTCATTCCTTATCCCCAGGAAACTTATTTGAATTTTCCTTAATGAATATCAGTACATTTAATCCCTAGTGATTACAAAGTCACAGGCAACCATAAAATGCTGAAATCCTTGAGACTTCTTTATATGGGAAAAATTCTTTTTGAGACCTTTCCTAACTTCCTATCCAACATAAACAGTACAGAAAAATACTCAATATTTTACTTTCTAGTTCTCTCATTCCATTAGTATGCAACAGATAATATTGTTGGTGTACTATTTCTATCACTTTTGAATTTTATTAGATACTTATGCATTATTTCCATGTACACTACAACACTACTACAACAGCAAAATCACCATTAGAAGTTATCATGATTCTTATACAATGTCTCTAATTTATTTTTTTTCTGATGCAGACTCAGTTACAATACTCAGTCTCTCTGTTCAGCCTGTTCCTAGCTGATCACTTGTAAATGTGTCAGTGTTTGTGAAAGATAAATAGAATTTAACTTGAAATCTCAATTCCCCCATAGCATCCCTCTTGAAAAACAACATAACTGATTTGATACTGCTTGCCTTAAAGGTTAGGAGAGCCTTAATATAGATATTAGATGGAAGAAAAAATAAAATTCTGTTACTAGAGTTCTACCTCTGAACTTACAAAATGCAAACATTTCTATAATGCAGAAAATATGTTTCACAGCCATATAAGCAATCAATATAAACATTCATTTGGAGGAAAATTTAACAAACTGTTTCAAATATTGAATGATAAAATAAGAAATACCCAATCTATGTATCAAAAAAGTTAGAAGGAAGGTTCAGTCTAGAGGATTTACTGTTTAAATGTTCTCATGACAACAAAACTGAGAACACTAGTAAAGGGAGAGAAATCAAAGGTTATTTTCTATCTTTGAAAGAATTTATTTTAGAGAACTACAAAAGAATTCGGATTGAAAACTACAATGTATTTTTATTCCTGAGGGGAAAAAATAGTGACATAGCTCTGATGTTAAAGTGTGCCATAGTTTTAGGAGTAGGAAGAGAATTTTGAAATTCATTGAATATAAGCATTTTTCCCCATCAAATACATAAATGACAAATAAAGCTAGAAACAGTTTACAATGTATTTGTTGTACAAGTACTCGTGAGGAAACACAATCCTGATATGACAGAAAGCTGCTTTTGAGGCAAAAGCAGCATAATTGTCCAAGGAGTTTACCCAAGAATTGGATAGGAACTCACTTCAGCAAAGGAGGCATCTCCCTCTATTTGGAAGCCCTCTTCCCTAGAGACACCTCCACAGCTGTCAGTAACATCTATGACTTAATTCAGCCTTTTCATAGATGATGATCAGTGACATAAATGTGGTGGTCATATTTGGTTCATGTAGTCAAATTTCAACAATAGTTAATTTTTTTCCCTGACTTTAGGTCTTGTATTGTTATTCCATGAATGAAATGGGGAAAAAAAAGAGAAATTTCAAGAGCAAAGTCACGAGATCGCCTATGAAGCTGATGCTGTCATGTGCTTGAAGTTCTAATCTGACATACAGTTACACAGTGGCCTTGTTGAACTGCTTTTGTTAGTTGTATCACTTCCTAAACATCTGAAATCATGAAAGGACTTAAATGCTGGGTCTTTTGATACAATTACTGTGATGGTCAGCACTGTTTGTTTAAAAGTTCTGAGTATGCACGTGAGAACAAGTGACCTGCTTCAGTAGCCAAATTTTGGTACACATCTCACACTCTAGGATGTGGAGAGATGTTTTTGTTTCTTGTTTAGGAGTGAGATGAGTGGTCTAGGTGTTCACCACAGGATGGTGACCAAAGAATGTGGGGGCTTTTGGCTCAGCCTTGCTAACAACCAGTTAGCTTGTGTCCACTGAGCTTAACCTCACTGTGCACTTTGCTGAAGTTGTTGGTAGTGGTAAGAGTAACTAAAAAAGGCCTCTTCTGCAGTCACAAGTTATTTCCATTTTGTGCCTTCCCAGCCTGTAACTCCAACTTTTCTCAGGCTGTTAGTCATCTTCTAAAACTTTCACATTTCTGCTGTTTAGAGAGTTTTAGGCTTGGAGAGAGCTGTGAAAGTATGCAATTAGTGACAAGGATGAGAAATGGCAGAACCTTGTCATTTCATTACATTTATATTGTAATGCTCACAGAGCTCCCAGTAGCCAACTGCCTCTTAGGTGAGCTATTGCACAGAGCTAGCAGAAGACTGCTGCTGCCCTCACCAACTTAGACTTCAAATTTGGACTTTTTGTAGTCTGTCAGAGGGGGAACTGGGGTACTTATATTTCAAAAGTGGTGATATCATTTGCATGGGGTTGACAGGAGTATAGCATAGAGAAGCACAAGCTTAAGATACATCTATTGCAGACTTCACTGGAAAGCAAAGGTACTAAATGGGTTTTAAGTGAGGTTGCTCAGAATGACTACCCACAGCAGCACAGAATTCAGTGTGGAGTATCCATATGGATGAGCAGCTAAGCTGCATGATGTTATAATTAAATAGTATGTGGTACTAGAGTGAGCTGCCTTTCTTTTTTCTTTCAGCTGCCTAGGGTATATCTACATTGCCGTGCCATTTGTGGTGTGGATGCAAACTTCTTTAGCAAGATCCAGATTTCAGTTTCTCAAACACTTGCTTAAGCAGAAAGGAAGCTAAAATTCTCCTATCTCTATTTTTATGACTGTGGCTTTCCAGGGTTTCTGTTTTCTTCCAGATTGCATCGCCATGTCACATGTAAAATTCCATGTCCAAGAAAGCAGTGGAGGGCTATGCATCTTCTGAGCTGAAGAACAAAGTCTGAAATCGTTTGTGCAGTAAATGAAATAGGCTCAAGCTTCCTCTATGGTATGCAACTAATTAGCTGATGTTCATTTTCAAGTGCATTGTTCACAGTCAAGCTGAGACAATGCATAATATGCATTATAATGTCCCAGGAATGTGTCCTGGTTTTAACTGCTTCCTTTTACCACTGCTGCTCCCAGCCATGAATAAACCCTGCTTGAAATCTTGAAACGTGATGGGTGTATTTTGGAGATATACATTTTCAGCATCTGAATCTGAGCTTTCTGCAATGTAAAGCCTGTGAAAGAATGACTCTAGCACTACAGCCTGGAAAATGTCTTCCTTTTAGATTTTCCTCTCTCTTTGTTTCTTCCTCTCTCTTGTTGATAGTCATCAAAAATTTCAGTTCTTTCATTAAAAAAAAAAAAAAGCTTCTCAGAGATTTTTGACTATTTTCATCCACTTAATTTTAATAAGGTGTGTACTGGATTTTAATGCTAGCAAGGAAACATGATTTATTTTCCATTATTTATTGCTATATATTTAGGATTTAGTTAACAGTCTCTGTAGTCACAAGCAGCTATAAGCAAGCCTAGTGAGTCATTTCCTTTACACTGACACCCATTGAAACAGCTCCCTTGCTGAAAATTCACTGATGTAACCAGACAAGCAGTATCGCGAGAGGTCATAGCTCATTATTTCACATTTGCTCAAGTATGTGAATGTTTCCAGGACAGAATAAAATCAAAAGGTTCTAGGCCTAGGGAGGTCAAGGACACAAGGGTGTATGGATTTTATTCACACGAATTGATGCAAAATTTGTTTGCAAAATTAGGTTTAGTTACCATCAGAGACAAAAATGGGGCTATAAAAACATTTTTATTAACGCTCCCTATCTACACAAGCCCTGGTATCAGGCTTGCCTATGTGTTGGGAGATAAAGAATTAAAATTGTGATAACTGACTTGTAGAAAAAGCAGAACCATAATTGATTTAATATTTAGAAGAAGCTAAACTAAATAGACATTATTAGTTCTTGGCATTTGTATGATAACTTGTTCATTTACTCATCATGGTCATCTGAGGCCTCAGTTTTCTCCCTCACTGCTTAGAAGGCATGTAAGTGGATCAAGGAGAATTTTATTTCTGGAACATTCAAGAGGAGTTTGTAGCTGTATTTTATTGGTAAGAAATCAAATGCTTACAATGTACCAAGTGTAAAGGCATGCATGTAAATGCTGCAGATCAAAGAGTTAGTCTTCTATGGGGATTATCTAATGTTACTACTTTCTTCCTCACTTATTATTATGGCATCACTCAGAATATAGTGGGATTTCTTGTCATATTTGTTGATATACTGGAAAATACATGAACTTCCTCCAAGTCTGCAGATCTGTCTGCCAGGATGGATTCCTGCAGAACCCAGAGGGGCAGCTTTGGGAGCATCATGGTGGTTTTTCACTAGACTAAGATGCATTCAATAAATAAACAAGCAAACAAACCAGCCTACCTTAGGATGAATGAAGTTCCAGATACTGACCTAAAAAAGGAAAATCCTGCCCTTGCTTGCTCCCTCTCCTCGACAGCATCATGCTGCCCTGTTGCTGACTGTCCCTGCAGACCCCACTGTGCTTCATCTTCCTTTGTCACACAGCTTGGCAACTCTTCAGGCCAACGAACAAACTGGCATAATAAGAACAGAGAAAATATTTACTTTAGACATTAAATGGTGTCCTTAATAATGTATGATTTCTTTTTTCTTCATCTTTTTAAGAAATGCCCATGGCTAAAAAAAAAAAACTAGGTAAATTTGCATTTTAAAAACAGATACTGCACGTTCCTTACCAATTCTGGGGAGAGGGGGAAAGTGAGATTGGGGGTGAAAGTGAGACTTGGCTGCTTTGGAGTGTTTCTGCTCAGCATGCAGAGGGAAGGTATGTGGGTGAGCAGTGCCTGCAGTGGCCAGGTGACCACGAGGCTGCTCCAGTGGCCACAGGTATTTTGGTGTGCCGGCAGCAATCGCTGTGCCTGCACATCCTCCTGCTGCACGGCTCCCACGCCCTGTCACAGCTTCACTCCTGAAATAAAAGGAAACTGACAGCATTGAGGAATTAAAAAGGCTCTTCTGGAAGAAAGAAAAGCATGCAACTGTCCTGGAAGTTTGAGTGTAAGGAGTTTAGGAGTTAATTTAGGCTTCTTTTGCTTTTGAAATACTAATTTCATTTGCTTTGCTGAAACTCATTTTATGATTAAACAGACATTCGTCTCCCATTCACTTTCTGTAGAAAAGGCAGGTGGAAAGGAAGCCTTGTGGCTTTGTGCCATTTTACATTCTTCACATTGGGATAAATAACCCCCAGTAAGAGGTGGCAAAGCTTCAATTTCTGATTGTTTTTCCATAAACACACAACAGTATTGCTGATTGACTGGAGTCTGTTATTGTTAGGTACATTTGTTGCCTTCATCACTGATGCCACAGCATTGCTCATGGACACTTGTTTGCTGATCTACAGAACTCCTGAGCAGGAGGACTTTGCAGTCTGCTTCTTTCAAGGCATCTGTCTTCACAGGGGAGGCCTGAAAGTACTTGCTACAAAAGAATCCATCATGGCTCATTGCCATCCTTCTTTACAGGGCTCTTTCTGAAAGTAGTTATGGGCTTTCTGTCCCACTGACAGTTTTAACAGTGTATATGAAGTGCTCATGACAATGTATTTTGCGAAAGTTTGTTGAGAAATATTCTGGCCATGATAATTTTCTAGTTCATGCTATTTAAAGGAAGCAGAATAGACTATGCTTGACTAACCATAGTTCCATTCATTTTGGGGCAGATGGAGAGGTTCTATATAATTCTGCATATTTGTGCTGCCTTTTTTTCTTATTTATTTTTTCCCTGTACTGATCTATTAGGGATAAAAATGAAATAATTAATACTTAATTGCATCAAATGGGCCCAAATATGCTCTGAATTGCATGCACATACCTCACTGGCAATTGTACTTGCAATACCTGGAGGCATTTGGATTGCTTCATAAGATTCCCTTTCTTCTCGCCAAATACATAGTACTTCTCCTCTGAGATCTGAACTGTTTTATTTAGTAATTAAGGTAGTTTGTGCAGCATCTTAAAGATGCAAAGGGCAGATGCATCAATGCCAAATCCAAAGACTAACTCAATGGCTCTTAAAGCTTTTCCATTAGCAAATTCTCTGAAGACAGAGAATTCTCTTGAAGGCATATACCTCTACATTTGGATTTGGCCCATTTTAAACCGGTATCAGAGACATAATGAAAGTAAACACTCCTAAATCTAATGGACATTTAACAACATCCTTTCATTATACAGTTTTAATACTTTCATTTGCATTTCCATCATGTATTTTAGAGCTGACTCTCTCAAGTTACTCACAACCCTTTGGTCACTGCAGGTTTGATTTTGCTCTACAGAAGATGCATGCACAAATTGAAATTAAGTTAACTTTGTGTTGATGCTTGCCAAAGAGAATCCTAAAAAGATGCACATTAGAGTTTTTGATAAGTTCTAAGATTTTGGAGACTTTACAGCAACCTTGAGCTTGAAGATAATATTTCAATCAATCATAAAGTTTCCCAAGCACAACTGAGCAGGTAAACTGCAGGAACAGAAATTGAATTTCAAATTCACATCTTCTGTATTTAATAGTACTTTTGTCCTAGGTTCAACATATATCAGTGAAAGAGGTCTGACATACATGTAGTAGAAAACTATATAGTAAATTAAGAATGACATGTTGGGAATTTACTAGTGGATGAGTGTCACTTCTTTTACAACAGAAGTATTTTGCATTTTGCTGCCTTCCTACAAATGTCCCCATTCATATCTTTGAATGCTCAGTTTTGGTTGGTCTTTTATGGCAGAGATGAATGAGGGGTGTCTTTCCTCAGTAAGGTACTGTGATCCATGCTCCCTGCTCTTTGATTTCTTGTCTTGTGCTTGATACCTCTAGCAGCAACACAACAGCGTTGGGAAAACACAGAGTTATTTGTCTACATGCTCTTTTGCAGTCTAGTTATAGATTTTCTTTGCACTCTTAGTTAGGCTGCTAGATTTCTTCCCAATGCAAATGACTGTAAGATTTTAACTGGGCTAGGAAAGAAACTGAAGTCTGTTCCAGAATTCAAAAAAGAATTTGTCTGTTTTGGGGGAAACAAATAATTAAAATTGACAGACGAACTTAAGATAAAACACTTCATTTACTTTTGAATTGACTCCTTTTAAAAGACATGTCAAAGCAAAAGAACTATTTTGAAAATGAATAATCAACAGTTTTAGACACAAACATTTTTCTCTGATGATTGTGAGCTATTTGTTTCCCTACTGCAGTGCATTCTGAAGCAAGTTTACTATTTACTGAGAACACCCTTTTCCATCATTCTGCCTGACCAGCAGAAACTTCAGAAAAGACAAGCATTAGCAACGACATGGAGCTAAAATTTAAAATGTCTGCTCTGCAAATAAATTTCTCATGCATTATATAAAATAAGAAAACTTTACCAGTTTAGGTACAGGAAGAAAAGTAGGCAGTTTCCACCTTGTAACAGTTCCTGCTCTCTGGACTTGTCAAACACAAACTCAGACCACCAACTTTGTGCTTGGACCTAAGGATAATTTATCAATCTCTTCTGATATCCAATCTTCTTAATCTAGGTGTTCCAAACCAGTTTTCACTGGCTATGTAAGCACAGACATTTTTCAGTTATCTTTAGAAGATGAAGCTCCAAGAAAAGCACACTTCTTTTGGCACAAGCAAAGCCAGCTATCTTTCACAGGTTTAAACCTATTTTAATTCTAGTATTAGCCTTCATGTTGGCTGATTTAATCTAGTTGTGGGGAAATATCTTGTTTAAAAAATTCTCCTACTATGGTTCAGATGAAAAGGTTGGTTGAAGTTTACGGAACCTCTGTGTGCCCTGGCTCTGGGGACACCAACTACTGAGAGATGTGGGACACAGAGTACAGAGCAAGAATTCCTGTAAATGTTCCAGCTTAATCCACTTCCCCACAGGAACTGGCACCCATCTTCTTGTTTGTTCCAACACAGTGGACTGCTTATAGGGTTTCAGTAAAGGCTTTGAGATATACCTGTGGCCCTGATGTCAGTAAGTGTGTTTCTCTGCAGCTAGGATTTGTAGCAGCAGGTGTGTGGTGTGTCCATGTGTGCACATAAGTGGCTATTTCCCGTCACCCAGTCTCCACACCACCTACCACAATACCTGTAGCTATAAAAGAGAGGGTATTTTGGATTGTTTTTAATTTGTCTAAACATTCCTGCAACCTATTCTTGAAAAAATGACATTATTTGGGCTCAATTTTCTACTGTAGAAGAAATTTATGACTTTTTATGAGAGTGCCTTAACTGCAGACATTTAATTGAAGCTTGCAAAATAGTCAAACAAAAAATGTCTGCCTCTTTCCAGCTGTCACAGTTGTTTAAGCCTATTTGGTACTGTATCAGGAGTACTAAAATTTTAACAATACTGAACAGTAAATGAAACTGTTTAGTAAACTATATCTCAAGATTGTAAGGATCTCTTCTGTAATTAGCCAGTAATGCACTACTTCAATCAGCCAAAAGAAATAGACAGCGGTTGCTGCTGCCATGAAATGCATTTCTAAAACTGACAGGAAAAGAGAGCAACTGCTTGGAGCTTGTTTGTCCGTGTTGTCTGTGCTGTAACACTGTCAAATGGCACCACTGCAACGCCTTTGCTCTACACCAACTAGGCATGAAGCTGTGCTAAATACAAATTACACTCTGCACTTCACAAGTCAAATGCAGCTGAGTTTATTTGCCCAAACATGGGGATAAGTAATAAATTGGTCTCATGTAATTGGTTTTTAGCATTATTTTATATATTGCAGATGAACTCTCTTCTCTAGGCTAGTTTCTGGGATCCTTTGTAAAATATCAGATTAAACTCTTCATAAGAAATGTTCTCTTAAAAATCTGAAAATATGAGGGGATTTTTGAAGATTTCTTACTAGGATGCAACTATAAGCATTTCATACACTGTTTATTCCCTCCAGACACTGCATAAATAAAAATTCAATATTTTGTATTTAAATTCTCAAATATATGGATGTGAAGTAAAATAAACTATTTAAACTTGGTTAAAATTAGATGTTTACACTTAAAACCCTACAAAAAGAGGTGCATGCTGTGTAGCATGAGTATGAAATATGAAGTATGGTTTAAAATTCCTGGAGTTTTTATGTCTTAGAAGAAATAAACTTTAGTTTTTCTTCCTGAAGAAATAGCTAAGTAATTTTTTGACAACTTCTGAACAAATAACAAGATTGCTAGAGATAATCTATTAAATATAAAGTCTTTGATTTAAAATGCACTGGGCATGGAATTTGAATATGAAGGAAAGTTGAAAATAGAAGCATGAAAATATAAGGAAATAGTTTATTTCAGAAAATGCTATATTAATTTTCATGGAATTTGAGTGGCCCTGCTCATGTTTTACTTATTTAATGAGAGACTATTTTCAGAAATAATTACATGGGAAAGAAGGACAAAAACAGAATTTTGGAAGGGATTCATTTGTAGCAGGAGTGGGGTCCTGCTGAGTGAGTGATTATCAGTAACTTTGGCCAAGCAATAATAGCATCCTGAAGGCATCTATTCCACACTACTAAACCTGTAATTTTGAAAAAGAATGTCATGCATGCATTTTTGAAAGAAATGTAAATGTTGGTTTGCTTTTATGATGCAGTATGTTCCCAAGGTGCTCTGCTTCACCTGCCTCCCAGGAGGGCAGAAAACAGCCCAGACCCACAGGGTGGGTAAGGCAGGGTGTTGTTCTTGTGTCGTGCCAAGCCCACACCCATCATCCACACCTCCCTCTACTCTATTTTCCTGTGTCCTCTCTGCTTTCCTGTGGGCACCAATGTTTACATCACAGCCCTGGTAAGCTTGGGCTGCAGGTGGACACCAATATTGAATCCCTTGCAGATGCTGGACTTCCAGAATGCAGTTTATGCATTGAATTCTCATTGTTGTCTCCTACTGAGGATCCACACGCGGATACTTGTACATTCCTGTATGAATTTTGAACATGTAGGAAACCTATCATGCTGTCTTCAACACATATGAGCCTTGGAGAACAGAGGCTTTTTAAAAAATTGTATTTTCAACAAGGCAACTTACTGCGAGCACGTAAGAAACACCCTCAGATGCTTTCACTGGCTTCCCCTTAGATTTTAAATCAGAATCAGGGAGCTGTTGCTTAGATTTAGCTGTGTACCTCATTGCCTGATACACCAACAAAGGCATACTTCATTGCCTTGCCCAAGATATATACAGAGATGTAGAAGGGATTTGTTGCTCACCACACTTCTATGAAAAATGGAGTGCTCTATATTAAGAGGGAATCTCATCCCTGTGGAAGGGATAACTTTCTCCAGAGCTGATCTCACACTGGAATGAACTCCGGAAATTTAAAAAATCCCCACAGACCTCACTGCCTTCTGCTCCAGTTGCAAGGCACTCTTCTTTGACCCTCTCCTCTCTAATGTAAATATTTAACAATATACATATGTCAAAAGCAACAGTGGCCACAACTCTGAAACTCTACCAAGTAAAGCACAAGCTTTTCCCATGGGGACACAGTATTACTGATGGTGCTTCCTGTATGACTTTGCTTCTCCATACACAGCAAGAAGCACTGACTGTTCCACAGAAACCTCTGTAAGACATTAGAGCAGCTCTAGGTTACTTTTGGGAGAAAAAGGTCTAGCCCTGCAGTCAGCTGCCAGCCCAGACTCCTTTCAATTTGGATGAGGAGTTGGAGATGATTCAGGGAGATGGGAGGTACAGGCAGCCTGGACCTTGTGTCCATATTCCCTTGGATTCTGTAAGATATTTATTTCACCTTTATACTGAGGTTGTAAGACCTGTGTTTTAACAATTATGCCATGCCACTCCCTGCTAATGGCAAAATGTCAGGTATCCGAGTGCAGCACTCAAGGAAAATGGCATTTATTTCACTTGTAACTTCATCAGGGACTAATGGTCAAGCTGATAGCCTGACCTAGTCTTTTTCCAACTGTATTTCAAGACTGAGATGAACAAATTAAGGTATTTGCTCAAATAAATAATCAAAAGTACTAAATCCAGGTAATAAGAATTTGACAACGAAAGCTTTTTATTTCTTCCTTGGAATACAACACCATTACTTCTTTCTATCCTTCCCACCCCTTTTGATTTTTCAGGTACCACTCAAATTGCCCATAAATCTTGGACTCTTAATTTGGAAAAAAATCTCTTAATCTCTACCACCTCCTAAAGAATAGTTCTGGAAACTGTTTTAAACATCACATTGTGGGCATTGTTCAGCTCTCAGTGCTCATGCTACTGAAAACACTGGAAGAAAGGCAAAAGGAAAGTAATAAAATAAAAATCTTAACTGTGTTTAGATTTTTTCACAACACATTGAATACAAAAGACTTATCAAGTTACACTATTAGATTACCTGAAATCTACCAATACCACTGAGATCCTTCTACCTACATACACAGGTTTGTCCAGTGTTTGTGAAAGGTTATACCCAGCAATAAAGCTAATAGAATTTTTGAAATAGCACATATGCACCTAGGGTACTTGAAATATATTGCATAACCCTGGGATCGTGCTTTTTAGTTGTATTCATGGGAACACAGAGACCTTAAGTAATGATATGGCTTCTAATGTCCCCTGTTCAATAAAATATATCACAAAATCACAGAACTGTTAGGGTTAGAGGGACCACTGGTTATCATATCTATCTATCATCTATCTATCTATCTATCTATCTATCTATCTATCTATCTATCTATCTATCTATCTGTCTATCTATATCTATATATATCTATATATCTATATATATATATATATATATATATATATATATCTACATACATAACTAAAGCAATCACAACACCTAAGATTTTGTTTAATAATGTGTGACCTGTGTCCCATTTAGGGGAAAAAAACCCAAGCCTCATCTCCCTTTTCACCATGGGTGTGTGCATGTCCCACACCCCACCACTTCCTATCATTACAGGCACATTTTAGATGCAAATAATTATCTTCTGTCCATGTTTTCTGTCCCATCTTGAGAGAGAAAATGTGCATATTAAGGTCTCATGCAGCTTGCTAAAAAGCTGAATGGAGCAGCCTTTTCTTGTCTGAAGCTGGCTGTTTGAAACCCACCCCAAGCTCCAGCATCTGGCTGCAGGCAGAAGCAGAAAGGTTTGTGTTTCTCTCTGCCCAAAGGATTATACAGCTGCAGAAATCGACTTCTATAACAATACTATGGGAGCAAAAAACTGTGTTTTTCTGGTGACAGCAACAGTCTTATCACGGTGCAATTCTGTTTAAGTGGCAAGAGTTATTTTAATGTTCAATTGTTTGGGTTTTTTTTTTCCTTTTGCAAGTATTTGAAATAAGAATTGAGTTAGGCATGCTATTAATGATTCTAGGATTCTATATTTTTAGGAATGACCACTCTACCTGTACTCAGTGTGGCTGAAGAGAACAGCTGTTACTCTGGTTACATTATCATGCTTTAAAAATTCAAAGAGGAATCCCATCAGAAGCACTACTCCTTATTCACTTGTGCTCCCTAATGGCAACTTTAAATCCTGTATTCTCTATTGTCTTTGCTAAAGACACATGACTTTGTGCCTGCGCTGTCAGAGTGGCATGTGTGTGCCAGCAAAATGCAGTCAGCACCTGACATGCATTTACACATCTTCTAAAGACTGTTATATATACATTTATCTTCTCTCTTTTGTAGAGGATATGTGATTTCTTCTATCAGGGCAGCAGCCTGTGATGTATGTACAATGAAACATGAGGCCAGTGCAACCAGATACCTTTTCTATTCATATTGTGTTAAGGGTATGAGCCTTCTTTGATGTCAGTAAAGTTAATAATGTTTAGAGATATAAAAATCAAGTCAGTGCTCACTGACTAAGCAAGTAGTACTAGACTCTCTTGCTAGCCTTGGTTTTTACCAAGTTTTCTATTTCTATAAAAGATAAAGCTTTTAAAAATTGAGACATATGTTATCTTTACAAAATTCTTAGAAAATATTTGGAAAAGACTGTTCACTCCAAACTTGCACCATCTTTTAGTCATTCTATAGCACACAGGGTGTCTTGTAGGGAAAATTACTCCAGCTGGAATCCCCCATATCCTTCCCACAGAACTCACAGCAGATCCAAATTGAAAATTAATTGAGATTGGTGAAGAAAAGCTAATGCCTGATCTCTTCTCAGTGGACATTATTTTTACTTTGACACATAACTGCATTTTTATAGTCTGAAGAGCATTGAGAATTCTTAGGAGCAAAGGGTGTTCACTGAACATTCCCACAAAGTTCATTCCATGGGCTAGAGAATAAACAGTGTAGTAATTTTTCTTTTTTTACACACTCTCTATAAATTATTTCAAATATATTTTGAGTTTCTTAGGTATGAACACTGATCAATATCTAGTAATAAAATAGATCTTTTGTAGTTCAATTTTAGTCCTTATGTAATAGAAATGCTGTGTTTAGTTTTGATTATAGGTAGACTACATGATACTTTTTTCTCTTCTTTTATTTTAGGTCTAACTCCTAGAAAAGGCTGACTCAAAATTTCAAAGTTGGCTTTCCCTGAATATCTACCAGTATTTCTTGTTATGTTCTATATCATTTGGTTAGTGATAGTGATTACTATGATGGATCATGTAATTTATAATGCATCATACAATCTATTTGCTGCATTACTCATAGAGATTGAAAATGGAGGGGCACAAAAATACTTCTCTGATGCTGTAACACATAGTTTTGAGTTCTGTTGCATTATCCTCTTATATTTCCCAAACAGAGCATGATTCTGGTCACCAAATATGCAATGAAATACTTAAAAATCTAGTCATAAACTGAAATGCACTAAAGTATGTGTTGAAGAAGTTCGTGAATAAAGGCTCTTCCTCATGTTCTGAGCATGAGTTTGAGCCTTGAAACTGCTTCTTATTCATACTTTGTAAATGAGGGTTTTTGCTATATTTCCACTTGAGCCTGAGCCAACTTCAGAGCAATGCCCATCCCTCAGGTTAGTTTACAGTATCTAAGGTCAGTAATGCAAATGCACAAAGCTGGACAAGGGAACTGGCTGGATAGTTTTGCTGGGCTCTTTTACCTGGCACCTTAAATTTAATACAACTGGGTCTGAGGAAGAGTCAATAAAAGGTGAAAAAGAGGCTTGTGTCTGTCTCTTGCCTTTTGCACCCATAGCTGCCTATGATTTTCAAGCATGTGCCTTCACAGAATCCAATGGGCTTTAATTTTAAAGTACAGCCCTGTCCAGAATGGGACCATACCTGCTGGTGCCACACCTTGATTTACACATGGTGTTGAAGGAGGAGATTAGCTAATGACTGAAATGTGCCCATGAGTATAACAACACACCATAACACCTTTGAGCTGGCTGTGCCATGATCTCTGCAGCGGCTGAGGATTATGGCAGTGGCAATAAAATAAAACAGGCCTGTTCATAGCACATAAAAGCAGAGCTAATTGGGACTAACATACCATGTATTTATTACATTGTGTAATAATTTTCATTCTAAAAGTCTGCATTGCCATGTATTTCTCCATCTTTTATCCAGAGGGCAACATAACTCTCTGTAACTGGGAAATCCTAAGCTGTTAAAACACCTAAAAATGAGGAGACATATTTCCATGATATCATATAATGTATGGAAGATGTGACACTTCCTTTTCCTGCATCTCACTGGCAATACTATGATCTACATATGTTAGCAAAGTAGATGATAGTCTTAAACAGTGGCATGATGAGCATTTCTTTTGTGTCCTTGAAATTTATATGAACTATGTCTAGTATATAAACACTAGTTTGCTAGACTAGTATATAAACACAGTTTGCTCTTGCAAATACAAATGTAAAACTGCTAAAGAAATTAATTTACGTGGTTATATTGGCTAAGTAATTGAGAAACAGGCCAATTCAGATCAGTTTCCTCACAACCTCTACTTTAATGTCTGTACCTCTTTTCTAAAGGCCAGCTCGACTAATGTAAATGTCCCATGATCTGAACTGCATGCAGTAATCTTGAGGGGACAATACGTATTTGGCACCATTTTCAATGATCAAGACACTTTACATGACATTCTTGTTTAAACGGCATGAAAATCAGAGTTAAGTGCTGTGCAAATGAGGGCAGAAGAGAGCCCTTTGTATCTCATTTTCCAACTGCCCTGGGATCATCTGGACGTATAACCACATAAATCCCCCGAGGATATGTCTCCAACTCTCTCAACATGCTGTTCCCTGATCACACTGGAAATCCACTCAATTTAGATTTAATCTCAGCAAAATCTACCCAGGACTTGCTTTCTAAATTTGAAATACTGTCTTTTTGGTGCTTTTTTTTTTTGCTTCAGTTATTATGCTTAACTGCATTTTCCCTTAGCCATCCTCAAGCCTGCTTCTCTGTGGGGCTACCAGTGTGTGCCAGGAGGGTGGGGGTCTCTAAAAATTAGAGATGAAACTTGGCTCAGCCTCATGCATGGGAGCATATTGCTTCCTTTGTCACTGACTGCTACATGATGTTAGGATTCTTTCTGCCTTACTTTTCTTATATAAAATATGACAATAATGTTTTCCAAACGTTTTTAACTTCCTAATTTTTTTTAACCTAAGACTCTGCATTGCATGGAGCAAAAGTACAAATATTGTCCCCACCCAAAAGGAAGCTTGTAATGAATGAGTACAGCAAATTTACAAGTAAAAAATAAATAGCAAGTCGCATGTGGGGAAAGAGAAAGAGACACAGAGACAGATGGATTTATATAAATTCAGCTTTTAAAGTAGTGGTTGGTTGGGGTTTTTTAAAATTAAATAATTGTAAGCAGTAACCAGCTGTAGTATTATTCTTCACTGTGTAATCTGCACAGTGAAATGTAAACAGGGGGTCAGGCTCTCCTGTGGCCATATGACCCTCTCAGCAGGAAAAGGGGGCACGGAGAGAGGCTGTGCACAGAGAAGCATACAAGGATATTCATGAGCTGGGAAATTTTGCAGCAAAAAATAGCTTTCCTGCATAGTCAATGGTGCATAGCGTTCGGTTTAAAAACCCTTATTAAATTAAGAGGAGCTTTCTGCATCCCCCAGCCTTTGCTGCTGCTGCTGTTTGTACTTCCATAATGTTGTTGAGAAAACTGGGGCTTAATATCAACTTGAAGGTTTAGAAAAATGCAATAACATTCAGATACAACTTGATTACAGACCAAACAGAGATACAGAGCACGAAAACTGATATGTCTCAGGAATCTAGCTCTTCTGAATCTCTTTGTTCCTTTAAAAAAAATTATTTCTTAAAAAATAAATGTGTATGTCTACATGCATTCCTTTGTCAACACAGGAAGATGGAGGGATTGGCAGCTAGGCATTCTTCAATTTGGTAATTATCTAATGTTTTCTGTTCTTTAAAATTATCTTGTTTTTCTTCCTTTATTTCTTCTCTGATTAAAAGGCTCAGCCCTTCTCTTGCACTCTGATCATAGTTCTCATGCTGTGTATTTAACACAGCATATTTTTTAATTCACAAACATACTCTTTCTGTCATTGCTATAGCTCTGACTACCTTTTTGTTGTGGTGTAAACATCTTTTCCCTGCAGTATGTTTATGACATAACAAACCTTTATTTATTTCTTCATTTATTATTTTAAAAACCAATACCGTTTTCCACCCAAAATACCCATTTTTTACATAACCTTGAGATGCCTATTCATTCTTTCTCAGGAGGAGTTCAGGGGAAAGGTGCAGCGCCCCTCTAAATCACAAATGAAATGAGTTTGTTGGCTTGAATAGTATTTCTCCTTTCAACCCTCACACATTTCAGTGCATTCCATTAGTCATTGTTCAAATGAGGCTGTTTTCTGACCCCAGAGGCAGGGGAGGAGGGAGTTTGGGGCTTAAATGAGTTTGCCGATCAGTACATAGAGGCACATTGTTTCTCATCTTATATTTTGCATGTTCTGTTTACAGAATATAACCCTGGTTCCCACCACCAAAATGTTTCAGGTTTTGAGCATACTGTATGTTTGATGCAGCTAATTTAAATAAATGACTTTCACATTTAAGCAATTAAACCTATAATTAGCACTGTTTGAATGAACTAATACCCTATGACACACGGTTCTTTTTTCTCTAAATATTTTTAAAGGGAAAGGAAAGAGATTTATAAAAAATTATAGAAGATGTGGTAAAAAAATAAGCTTTGATTCATGAAAATTAAAAAACACCACCACAAACTATTTAGACCAATGTTTGCCTTGTGCCTTCCAGGGAATGTGGAATTATGCACATTCATTTCCTCTGAATTCTGGGGGAAAGACTGCAATAAACAAAGTAGTGAATCTTTTTTAAAATGAGGCTAACTTCTACCACTGTTGTATGTTTTTAATACTTAAACACACTTTCAGGGGTTCTCTGGGCTCACTGTATTTTAAAACGTGTCCATACATCTAATCCAGTGGTAGGAGAGCTGCGTAAGACCCAATCTTGGGAGATTCCCTCTGACTGGCAGAATTTTAGCTGCTCTCAGTAAGATGGAAATTTATTAGGAGGAAATTGTCCTGGTGTCCTCTGAAAAACAGCATTTCTGATAAAAATCTTGTTCCCTGACAGAAGTCTAACAAGCTACATTTGTTAGCTGGTTTCACTCCTTAGATTAATCTGTTAATTTTAATTCTTATGTTGCACTGCTGTGTATTTATGTTCTGAGGCAGACATGATCTATGTGTGCACACTGGAGATTGAGATGGTGGTGGTGAGAGAGCACAGAAGTTTAGGAGAAAGTTTCCTTTTTTTTTCCCCCCCCCTCTACTTACAGGGGAAGCAACCCTTCCGTTTTTATCAAATCTGGAATTTGTGGATAAATGTGCTTCTTTGTGTCACTGTTGCTATAGATTTCTATTACTATAGAAATAAGCCTAACTTACCATATACTTTTTTCTTTTCTTCAGCACTGTTGTCCCTAAATGTCATAGTGCCACACATAGGCCATTTATCACATGCCAAAATTTTACTTTTTTTTCCATTAGAACACCATTAAATGTCTTCAAATGTGGAAAACAGCTTGAACACCCTTGAGTTGTTAAACTCTGCCGGTTTCCACAGTACCTCCATAAGGCTGGGATTCAAGATCCTTCTCTGCAGCCTAGTTTTCCCTCAAGTCTACCTCATGTGGGGCTGAGGCTAGAAGATTTCTGAAGAAAGAATGTTGGCTTTAATAAATAAAGCTGGCATTAGGAGCCCCTGTCCCAGCATTATGACTTACCAGAGTCAATAGGTATGCAGTGGTCTGTTCTTGCAGAGCAAAAGGACCGCAGAAAGATGGCTCATAGTCTTTACTGGTTGTAAGGCTCACCAAAACTTAAGTGAACTTGTTTCTCTTCCTGTGTGCTAACTACCTTCTGAAAGTACTTTTTCATCTGTCAAGCTTAGGGTAAGAATTAGTTTAGATTTTGATTATTTTTGTCAAATATTTTGGGTAGAGTAGGAGAGAAAAAAGGGGTCAGTGGAAAGTGCTGCCATGCCAAAACTTTTAAAAATACAATTAGATTCACCCTTGCTTTGAAAGTCTCACTTCAACTGGGAATTTTTTGGTTTTGTTTTTTTTTGTTTTTTTTTAAGTAAGAGAAAGGTATGCTACTACCCTATGCTACCAATACTGAGAAGATCTGGGTTTAAACCATTTGCTTTAGAGAAGAAACTTGCACCTCAGGCCTTTACACTGTGTTGAAGGATTTCATCACCCAGTCATTTCCCATAGTGATAGTCTTTCTGCCTGATGCTTCCAAATATTTCCTCCAACTTGGACAAAGGAAAAACTTTATTTTATTAAGATTTAATATAATTCTGTGGCTATGCCTCTTAAAATCAGGTATGGACATCTGAAGCACTGACAGTTCTCACTGCAGATGAAATCTGAAGGACCAGTAGATAGATGACCAACAGCCCAGGAAAATCAAAGCCTACGTATTTAATGCTGGGCAACTAATCACTGAGGCACTTCAAACTTGAGGAATTTACAAATTTTAGCCTGAATCTTGCTATGTTTTGGAGTTTATATGCAAAACCAGAAGCAGCTATGCCCTATTATATAGCAGAGGAATTTGTCAGTATAGAAAGAGGTGCCTCCATTTTGGAGGTATATTATAATGGTGAAGTTTCTAGAAGAGATTGTGAGAAAATAGATAATTTCTTATTTGGGCAGTTTTGTGGAGTGAAGTGTAGTGAATATTATATGACAGGGCTGGCAAAATTCCCACATGGACTGAAGAACCTTCCTCTATGATAAGAAAATCCTGAGCACTGGCACTCAGCACCAGTAGAAAGGAGGTGGCCCCACAAGTCACCCACAGGATCATGGTCAGTCTTGCAGAAGTTCTCTGGAATCTCAACTATGATCACTCCAGGGTGCAGATTAACTGGACCTTTTCTTAGTGCACATCTGCTGAATCTATAGGTTGGTGCACTAAAGGCTGGCACACCAAAGGCCTGCTAGGGAAATTCTACTAAATTACTCTGGTCATAATTTCACAGATTTGGAACGAAGTGTTTTTGCTACCAGGTAAATCATAATTTCTTGAGCAGAATGAAAACGGGAAAGACTTCAAAACTATTTAAATATATATATATATATATATTTTTTATTTAATAATGTCTGTATGATATAAAATAATGGTTGTTCTGATTAAGCATTGATAGCAATTACCTGTGAATGCAATTCTTTAAACACCAGTATACATCCAGCTAAAACAACATAACTACATCCTACACAGCACTGTAACCTATCACTTTGTTAGGGTCTGCGCCTCTCCAGTGCTGTTAGAACAGCTGACCTCATGCACCAAGAATTATATCTGCAAAAAGATTCTAACTACCATTCTGGTTGGTTCAAGGTTTAAGATTCTCCTTTGAAACGTAGAAATGTTATTTTCAAAACAATTCTGCTTGTTGTTTTTATTCACTGTTTCCATGGCAGAGCTGAAAAACTGTTACAGCTGTGTTTTGGGTGGTCTATTGTATGCCACTGTTGGTTTTGATTATTACATTCAACACTCTCTTGGTATGTGTTTCACTGTCCCACTGTCTCCACATAAATATGGAGTGGTGCTGCCTCCACCCGTTGTTTATTCAATTGCTCTGGGTTACAAAGCAGGAAACCCAACTTTTTTCCCTCTTCTGTTTAGGGGGTTCACAGCTCCTAGAGGCATGCCATAAACACTAGGTTATAGCTCAATATTTAAGAGGACATTGCTCTGCCCTTCCCTCAGGAAAAGTTGCAGAGTCAAATATAGAACATTGAAGAGGCAGCAGAATTCAATGTCCAAGGGACAATGATGGCTGGCTGAGATGAGGACACCAGGTTTCTCCTGGTCAAATTAAAGAAAAAAAAAAAAAAAGAAAATCTGAAACCAACACCACTGAAAAAAACCCCCAAAGCACCCCCAAGTAATGTAGAAGGACAGATCTAGTCTAAGGTATTCCTGGCCTGATTTTTAAACATGATCTTATACAGACTTGCTAAAGTCAATCAGGCAATCAATACATGGTACATTTGCCTGGAATATACTGCCCAGTGTAACTTTCAATAACATGAGGTTGAATGTCTGAATTTGAACATTGCTCAAAAAGATGTGATTTATTAAAGGTTCATAACCCTCAAAATTGAATAATGAATAGTTAAAATACCAACTACTGTCTGTAAAATACACACATCATTTGCTGCAGAAAATATAAAAAAAGGGAAAATAAAAGACACAGAATTGTGAAAATTAGTGACTGATGGTGTAAAATTAATGATTACCTGTAAATAAAGGACAGTTGTAAATACAGTGTGTCTAAGCTGACCAGAAGAACCTGTCCTGTGCATCAGCTAGCCTGGATCAGAGCAAACTGAAACCATGTTGTGGCCTGTCCTCTCCTGCTTTCAATCAACTGGCATTTGATCTCATGCAGATGAAGCAGGACCTTGCAGCCTGGCCATAAGAAACATCCCTTAAACACCTCAGTCTTAAAGTGTGCTTAGGACAGTGAGACACGTACCTGGAATCAGAAGTAACTGATGCCCTGCAACAGTCAACAGAAAACCTTCTTATGCCGTGTATTTTTCTTAACTATGTGATCTCATGTGGTTTTAATTACTTGACGTAATTGTTCCCATTTTATTTTGGTATTTCTTTGTCCAGTTTTCACCAAGAATAGAAAATATGCAAAGGCAAGATTTTAAACTCAAATCACAATTCCAGACGTTTGGTGTTTGTCTGAAACTCATCTGAGCTGTCTGCATGTGCGTCTCCACCTTAGTTTGGGCAATATTGTTAAATGAATTTTTTGAATGTAAGATCATCAGTCATTGATGTAAGATTAAGTCATTGTTACTTGTGAATTATTAAAGGGTTCTAAAATTAGGATCAATTCTCATGAAGGAGCAATATACAAGATAGGACACATCCCCCACAATACCACTAAGCTTTTGTATTCAGGAGAAACAGAAGCCTGCAACCCACTTGGCTTAAGAGTAGAGCTGGAGCTGGTTGAACACCTGAAAGGGCATAACTCTGGGTTAAGTGGGGATGCCCACGAACCACATACATCCTGTTGTGAACACCACTGCCTCCTCTCTTTCCTCTGGCTATATCCAAGTCTTTAATACATATTTCAAGGAACTGAGACCTAAATTCAGATGATTGATCACAGTAGCAGTAGAGTAAACTTTCAGTATATCTTCACATTGGCAGTGAACCTGGTATCAAACTTTAACCTGCAGCACTTTGCTTTCCTATAAAATAAAAATATTCCATCTTAAATCACTTCCTTTTCAGAAACCTAAACAAAACCATAAAGGCCAACTTTCCCCCCCCTTTCCACTGATTCCATATAATTCCAAGTTTCTCATCTCTGGTTTCTCATGTACTCCCCCTTACCTTTCCTGATCTCCCACAAAACCTTGGCAGAATACCAGCAGATCTGATAGCTTCTTCTGGGCTGGCTGCCATTACCATATTTATGTCCTTCAGGGTTTTCTGTGGGACTGATGACACGCAATACATCACTGGGCTGCTGTGACCAAACAAGGTTTGTGTGCTGCAGCTTCCCCCAGCATTTTGCCAGAAGTGCTGAGACCTGTCAAGGGGATGAAGAAAGATGAGTAAATGTTGACGAGGGATGGAGGAATAGTGTTGAAACAGAGTAGATGTTGGGTAGGAGGAGAGGTCTAAAAACAGTGGCAGGGGGAAGAGTTAGTAGGTGTTTAAGAAATATCTGAAATTGAAGGGGAAATAGAAGTATTCTGGTACGGGATAAGTTGCAAGGAATGGACTTTGAGAGGGAAACAAAAATTGGGAGTTAAACAGAATAGATGAAAAAGTTGAGCTTGTATGGGGAGAATGATGATGCTCCACATAGCATGGGATGATGATGATGAAGAAGAAGCTTCATTAGGATTTAGCAGTTTTGTGTCTATGCCTTTGGCTGAACGGAACTCTACTTTCCAGCCTTTGTGAAATAGCCTGTCCCTTGCTGTGGTCCATCACTGAATGAGTGTGAACCAATGCATGATGAGGATTATGTCTACATGGCAGGAGAGGATCCCATGGGTGAACCTTGCAGTGATGCTCTTACCATGTGTTGGGAGAACAATGGGATATGCTGCCTGCCCCTTTACCTCACTGCCAGCAGAAGAAGACCTGGCTTCATGAACGGACATGTAACTGGAGAGACATCAGTCTGAACAGCTGGGCAATCAGTGTCACAAGCACACTGGAGAGTGTGTCTGCCTTGATACTCACCACTGGGTTCCACTGATCCCATGCTCTCATGGTGTGTAGGAATAGGATTTGCACACAATATGCCTACAGAAATGCCATTCTGAAATTAGCAATAAATTATGTCAAGCTGTATGCATGATATATGCTCCCAGTTTCTTACAAGAAACACCATTAACTTAAATTTTAGGTTGTTAAACTTCATTTAGCACCATTGTACCCTGTAAAAATTCAAGGCTGCTAATACAGTCACTCAGCTCACTATTCCATTCTCCCCTCTCAGTCTCACCTCTTAACTCTTTATCATAATGAGCAGTTTCTTTGAAGAATGGTCGTGGGAGATGCATGACAACCCGAAATACATGTAAACAAAAATTTTGGAAGATGAGGCAAAGGGGTCTCTCCTTTTTATATTACAGCTTCATTGCCTCACTGAGGCTATGACAAGTGTAATCTCTGCCTACATAAAAGCCTGCTTTTCCCTAAAGATTTTTCCAGTGACTCAATTTGATTGTTTTGAGTCAAGGACATTAATTTGAATTTGAATTTTAGGATTTCCAAAGTGTCAAAGGCTTAAAATTGTGCCAAAGCACATATATTTACAACTAAGACCTGGGAAGAAAGAATGAGGTAAAAGAAGTAAACATACTGAAATTAGTCTGGGCAAGTTATCAACAATAGGACTTTATTTTCAAATATTTCCTCTGTACAAGTTAATAAAAATGAAGCTTAAGTATTGAATACTTAAAACAACTATTACTGCTTTTGACTTATTTGCCATCAGATGTGCTCCCTAAAACTATATAGAGAATCCTGAGCCACCAAATGGAAGTGTGACTGAAGATCATATACAAACTAGCTGCCATTTCCTTGCAGAGGGAATAGTAGCAGCAAGAACTCAACTGATGGATATATCCTTCCATGAACTTGACTACACACACTGGTCATGTGCTCATCCTGACACCCCCATCCCACTGTTCTTTTAATTACTTCACTAAAACACCCTCAGTGAGCTTAGCTGTGTCTGGCAAACTCTGTGGTCTGGCCCATAATGCAAAGAGCTTCAGAACATTGAACTGTTCATCAAAATGTGAAATGGTTTAAATGTTGGGGTTTTTTCAATGGCATGTTTCAGTGTAGAACGAACTCCTCTTCTGTGAACACCTCCTTGGTTTTGATCTCTATGCAATGCATATTACTAAGTAGGGTGTGATTATAATATATGTATATACATGAAATACAAAAGTTGTATGAAGACTTAGAAAATTTGCAGTGCTCATGCTGCTATTGCAAAAATGTCCTGTAATTGTCCTTGTTATGTTCATAATTCTTTAGCTGACTAAATGACCCTTCTCACACACTTTCATTTATTCTTCTCCTCAAATCTTAAGATGACCAGTTTCAAAATGCAAAAAACTAGAATACTGTGACTTAGAGTCTCAATGCCTGAATTCAGTCCAGAATTTCATATCATGTTAAGGATGTTGTTAAAACAATTACAAAGTTGTTTTTAAAATAACGGGCATTGTTGGGCCTCCCTTTCTAGCTAAGACATGCAGGTCCTGTGATAATTGTACTTGCTTTTTTGGCTTTTGCAAATTAACACAAATGTCTTGCTGGTTAATTTAGAGGCTTTTATCTTCCCTCCAAAATTTCTATCTTTATTGGATTCACATCTGTAGTTTTATTTAATGTGAACCAGATGTTGAAATCAAGGCAATGTTTACTAAGATATTTGCACTGAAGAAGGCATGCTACAGAGTTGTGCCAGTTCTCTGGGTGTCAAGAAAAATGAAGTGTTCCAAAGGTTTTTTCTGTTTGTCTAATTAGAACCAAACTTTCTAATCAATAACTTTCAAACTTCAAACTTCTACAAGCAAAGAGAAATGGGAAAATGCACCAGAATTCCACAAGATGTTGTACTGCATGCATAAAATGTGTTTTTGTTAAAATGGTGGGATTTTAGTGCACCACTATAAAATCCACCATGGCGTGGCTGGAGAGTACACGCAATGGGATGATGATGGGAAGACAGCAGAGAGCAGAATGCACTCTTAGAATCAGAAATCAAAGCTAGCAATGAGGGTTGAAGGTGGGAGATGCAGCTGCTGCCATTGATCAGCTGGCTGGTGGTGGCTCCTGATGTGGGCCAAGTTTCAAGTCAGAGGGAGCTCAGATCTAATGCTTCTCCGGAGATGTCAATATCTTTCCATGCTCCCTGCAATATGTGCATGCCAGACTTGTTTAAAATGCATCTGTTGTGTTTTAAATGCTGAATTAGATCCATGTTCATTTTTTTGGTCATTGTTTGCATATATATAGGTCACTGAGTAGCACACCAGGAAGACATGAGATGTGAGAAGAACAGAATCTATGAGATGGAGTGGATAAAGATGTATTTAGTATATATTTTCCTTAGCCTCTATTTTTCTCTGCAAACTCATTATTCACTTAAAGGAGAGGCACAGCCAGTCTTTCGTCTTCATGAGCTGGAACATTTTGCTCTTGCAGCATAATCAGATTTTCCAAGCAAAACTCCTGGTTATTTCACTCACATTTATGCAGCCCTACGAGGCCTTGGCAAAATTCAAGCACTGCAGAGCATGGTAACATTTCAAATTATAAAACTTAATATGATAACATGTACTTAAATTTTAAAGACCAAATTTAAAAAATTATGTTGTGTCTACAAAATATGCATACAGGTAACTGATTGCATTTTTCATGTAATAAGTATGCAGTCTAAAGCAGTGGAAAGAGTACCTGAAACAGTGATATCCAGAATCTCAATGGATTGTATCCTGCATGCTTTCATTTCCTGGCAAGTTTGGGCTTGAGTTTTGCAAGCACAAAGGTCTAAGATCAAATTAAGCGCAAAATGCTTATGATTAGTCTTTACCAAAAAAATGGAGTATGAATTATAAACATGAAATAAAAGACAAAAAAAAATCTGTGTAATAAATAATATTTTTTCAATATAAATTTCTTTATGCAATTGGTTGGGACTTTCTGTTAAAATAATTAAATAAATAAATGAGTGGCACTGCATATTTTGTAGTAAAGTATAGCAGTTGATTCAAAACAACATGGTGGATGCAGCCCAGGTTTTGGTGGGACCTTGTTTCAGTTACATGGTAAAGACATAGTAACCAGTTCTAGATTGGTCTGAAATTAATCCCACCTTGGTACCAGGCACAGAATTTCTCCTTGCATCATTCCCTTTCACACCAGTTCTCCTGTCCATCCCTGGCTTGTTCTGCTTAGTATGTATATCTCTGCTGTGCAAGATCCAAATGCAAATCCTTAAGTCATACTTTCTTGAGGTATAACTACATTTCTGCCATTGACCTCCTCAGTCATTCAGCCCTCCCGTACCTTCCATGTCTGTAAAATAGGGACACAGACCTATATGCAGGAGTTTTCTCATAGTGCTAATCACCACAGTGTCTCTGTGAATGTTTATAAAGTGCTTTGAAGATGAAAATTGCCAAATAAGCTAGGGATGATTATTATAAGTTAATGAATAAATTTCAACATGTATTTGATTGCCAGGTAATTCAGAAGGGAATCACCAATTTCTTCTCTCTTCGAAGAAGAAAAGTTGACAGTCAGCTAGTTGCTAATTAGCACTCAACTGAAATGCCTCCAAAGCTGAGTGCTCCCAGTTGAGTCCTTTAAAAAGTAATCTTTCAACTAATTGAAATATGCTGGAAGTTGAGCAGTGGGTGAGGTGTGTAACAGGTAAATTGGTATGGTGGAGCTGGTTATGTAGAAGGAATACTAAGCTTTTCTAGGTAGGAAAAGCCAGCCAAAATGAACATCTCTGGTAATCACCAGCCAAAGCAAGAATCTCTTTTTCATATTTAACATATCTGTTCTAAGACCCAGGTTAGGGAGGAAAGGTTGCTTGGAGAGTGTGTTGAAGCCTAGTGTTGTTTATTTCTTACCATATTAAAGGGCAGTTATCATGATTCTTGCTTTGGACTGAGACTAAAGAAATTTGAAATAAAACATTGCCTAATACATTAAAGCTGAGTGACTGTGCCACCTGCATTTAATTCTTATTTAGCTTGTCTGTAAGGGAAACTGGAATATCAGAAAGCGGCTCAGATGCTTCAGGCCCTTTCCTCTCTCCTGACCTGTCTGATTTTTTGCTGGAGGGTCAGTCTGCCAGACCATAGTCTGCTCCTGCAGCCTCCCCCACTTCTTTGGAGATTTTTCTTTGGCTGTCTGCCAATGCTATAAACCGCAGCACTGTCTTCTCTGCTGCTGAAGGCTGTTTTCTTCCTCAGCCGCTGGGAGATGGCTGCAAAAGGCAAATTACAGGAATTTCATCCTTTCTTTCCCCTGTTTGACTGCTCTAGATTCACCATCCTCAGCACCACTTCTTCATACTTTCTTCAGGGGAAACACTCCCAGCCAAACTTGCTGAGCACTTTGAGTGGAGAATCTCAGTTGTTTCCAACAGTCCTTCCCAGCATCAGTCTCCAGTGAAAATCCACCCCAAACTTCAGCAGCATGCAGCTCCATGCAGGGGGTGTGGGAGGGGAAACCCAGTTTGTAGAGTGGGAAGCTACCAAGGCAGGTATGACTCATGGAAAAGGAATTCTGCTCCAAAAGGAGCTATGGGCAGGTCTGAGCAATATGAAGGAAAAGGGGAGATGGAACAAAACAAGACAGAAGTGCTCTTGAAGCTGCTGGATTCTCAAAAGCAGCCTTCATTGTGTCCTCAGAGATTCAACAAAACCAAGGTATATTAAATCTCTTTGCTGTTTTACTAGTCTGGAAGATGCTGTCAATGGACAGATATTCCTTGGTCTCCTGAAGCTGCTGCAGCCCAGAGAAGCTTCCCTAGAGGTCAAGGGCTTAATAATATCACACTTTAGACCTCTTACTCTCCTCCCAGCACCTATTTCTCCTAACAGTAGTCCCCCTCACATGGTCACAAAGTACTTTGTAGTTACAGCACCCAAGTGTGATGCAGGATGGGTGGAGGCTGCCCAAGTCCACTCAGGAGCTGCACTGACAGCATGATGAGGAGCAAAATGAAGCCACTTAGGCTTAAAGCAAGAGTCTCCTGTGAGGTGAGGAACTGGACTGCAGCTGGGAGCTCCTACAGACCAGCATCCCTCTGCAATGCCACAAAGGGAGGACACTTAAACACACAGCGCTGGCTTACCACAGCTTAATCAGAGAGATGGAAAGTCAGTTTGTCTGCTCTATCTTGGTGGGTTTAAAAGGCCAATCCATGTAACATCAAGGTAAGATTTTCACCACACCTTTGTTTGTTCCTTTACATCCCCTGCTCTGTCTCCTTCAGGTACTGTGCAGGACCTGGATGAGTAAAGCAGACAGACTGCTCAGTCATCATGGGCAGGCTCCTCAAAGACTGCTTTCAGCTGAGCATTCATAAAGTTTCCAGACAAAATTAAATATCCATTTTGATTGAGGAAAAAAACGTTGTGTACACTGAAGAACTCAAAAACATTCAAAATCCCTTCTGTGTTATCATCAATTTAGAAGTACTTCTAGCATCACTAGTGAGTGCTGGAGCTGTAACTCTAATTTACTAGGATTAAATAGGGAAAGAGAATTCTTAGAATTTTCATTTGTATTGAGTTATAATTACATGTAATTTATGCAAGGTAGGCTTGAGTCTGCAAAAAGCCTGAAGCATTTAAAAGATGTGAACCCTTCTTGCCACACTCCGAAATACAGTAGTTTTGGTGGTCCTACTTATGGATTTTTTAAAAACCCTTCTGATAAAAACAATCATGTCATTCATTAATGACAGAAAATGAAAATTATTACAACAAAAATAAAAGGTAATCTACATAGAAAAATTCTGGAAGTGTACACTGAGCTCAGTAATTTTTCTAACAATGGATTGAACAGATTTATTTGGTTTCCTGTCCACAAATTATCTGTGAAAGGGCAATGTTTTCTGGAATATATTTTTATTTCAATGTACTAATATTTAATGCAAACAAATTACAGGTTCTACTTTTGCTATAAATTGCAAGCATCTGGTACACTCTATTCTATAGCTGTAGAAATGAATGGAAGTAACCTGAAGCCTGTCAAAATCTGTGTCTGAGCTGTGCAGTTGAGTATATGTTACAGATGGTTGGGTATTGCTGGTGGTTCTTCATTGTGCATCCCAGCTTTTGATAAGCATATTTCATGTAGTCACTCTTGAGCATTCACAGGAAAACAGTTTTGTTCTTTTACCTAAGGCCACTCCATCAGAACTCTTCAGTACTATTTGGCTTTTGTATAAACAAAGGATATGAAAATGTAGTGTTGTTAGTTTTTAAAAAAACAATCTTGTTTACTTGAGCATTCTCAATATTCAAGTACTTGTAGTTTCTATGTCTTCATATGCTATGTGTCTTTAACTAAGATCAGTCTCTCCTTTACTGTCTTTCAACAGCTTCAAACCACCTTAAATGTATCCTTGTAAACCTGATTTCTGACAGAGACTGAACAGTCAACACATACTAGGGATAAATACAGCAATTACACCTATTTTCAGCTGTATTGCTTTTCTACATTATTATGATTATTATTACTAAGCAGTTATTAAAAATAGAGCTGCCTTCAGAGCTGCTTCCATTGTCAGCCTGGCAGGGCGAGGGCTGTGCCCATGACAGGGCTGTGTCCGTGGCAGGGCTGTGCTCCAGGACGGTGTTCCTGGGCTGTGCCTGTGGCAGGGCTGTGTTCCTGGGCTGTGTTCCAGGGCTGGGTCCTGGGCTGTGTCCTGGGCTGTGCCCGTGGCAGGGCTGCGTTCCAGGGCTGCATTCCAGGGCTGTGTTCCTGGGCTGTGCTTGTGGCAGGGCTGTGCTCCAGGGCTGTGCCGGTGGCAGGGCTGTGTTCCAGGGCTGTGCCCATGGCAGAACTGTGTTCCAGGGCAGGGCTGTGTTCCAGGGCTGTGCCCATGGCAGGACTGTGTTCCAGGGCAGGGCTGTGTTCCTGGGCTGTGCCTTTCGCAGGGCTGTGCTCCAGGCCTGTGCCGGTGGCAGGGCTGTGTTCCTGGGCTGTGCCTGTTGCAGAGCTGTGCCTTTGGCAGAGCTGTGGCAGGGCTGTGCCTGTGGCAGGGCTGTGTTCCAGGCCTGTGTTCCAGGGCTGTGCCTTTGGCAGGGCTGTGCTCCAGGGCTGTGCCGGTGGCAGGGCTGTGCCTTTTTGCCTGTGGCAGGGCTGTGTTCTAGGGCTGTGCCTGTGGTAGGGCTGTGTTCCAGGGCTGGCCCTGGTGTGCTGGGGCAGTGGCAGCACAGGAGCCCTCCCAGTGCAGGACCCCCTGTGCCAGCTGCTCCAGCATGGACAGATTGCTCATCTTTCATCATTCATCCTTTCTTGCTCCCTGCTTTTGTTCTGGAAGTTTCTGCTCTTGGTTTTTTGTTCTTCTACCATAGTGAACGTGGCTACTCAGAGGTGCTACAGGCATCGCCGAGGTGGATGCAGAGGCAGAGGGCATGCACCCTTCTGCTCCACCAGACCCATGCTTTCCCCCGAAATGAAGGGAAATTATCCTCCTGAGCTGCCAGGTGTCCTTGACTCGCATGGGTCCTTCTGTTTCTGCCCAGGAGAGGGCAATCCAGCACCCAGGCAGCAGCCAGATCATCCCAGCCCTCCTCTGGGTGCTGAGGGACGATGTGGTGGTGAGTGCCTTGCCAGAGGGACACAAAACACGTTGCTGTGATGGCTGGTGGGGTCTAATGGCACACTTCCAGCCAGGTGGGAATCACAAGCCTGTGTCCTGGTCCCTCTCTGCTCTGGTGCCTTGTTTTGTGTTCATGTGTAGCATCCAGGCAGGGTTAGGGTAAGCCAATGCACTGTGCAGGTTTGGGGACTGGGGAACCAAGGATGTGTCCCAGTACCTCCTTCCTGGCCTCCAGGTGCTGGTATAAGTCTCACCACTCTGAGGTGCAGCAGGATTTGCATGTGCATATGCCCACCTAAAGACAACTCTGCACATGGTTTCCTTATCCGTTGGTAGCCATGCCTATGCACAGGAATAGACTCATTTTCAGATTTGGGAAGACTAGTCTCTTCCTCTTGTTTTCCTCCACCTCTTTTTTTCCTCTGCTCACATTAAACTTGTTTTCTTGATTAAGGAGTTTATTGAGTTTATTTTATTTAAATCTTGGGCCAGATATTTGCCTTTGACCCCTGGGCCGCTTTGGGTAGCAGCTTGATGCCAGTGGTGCAGGGGGTTTGCAGCAGCCCAGGCAGTGGGGCTGGCTGCATGCCCCCTAACCCACGCCCCCAGAGCACACACAAAACTTAAAAGGCAGCAGATCCAAGTGGGAATCAAGATGACACTGTCAGGATCCCTGTAACTTTATGTTCCTTTGATTCTGCCTTCTGTTTTACTGTTCTGCACATCACACTAGTCTAGATGATAACAGGCAACTGGAAGAGCTGCCGGAGCCTGTAATTAGCAGGCTCCTACCCTGGGACTTGGTTCTTGCTGGTGGGCTGTAGGTGTGGGATAATTTGCCAGTTAATCAATGGGAATTATTAAAATATCACTGCATATTTTTGCTTTCTGCTAGACCCATACACAGAAGCTCTTATAAGGGGGTTGAGGGGAATATCTGGGGTTTCTACTCATGAAAGCAAATTCTACTGTTCCTTCCTTTCCCACCTCCTCAGCCAAAATAAAAATAATAATATAATTGCCATGTTTAACTTCAGTGAAATAGTGAATTTTAGCTTAATCAAAAAGCCCTTAAAACAGAAATATCTTACAAGCTATGCAAAATTCCACCATTTTAATTACAGAGAGCAGTGTGTCCTTTCTTAGACAAACACATTATATTTTGGATTTGCTTTGCAAAGAAGGTAAAATCCATAACTTGGCAGATTTCTGGTTGGGTTTTTTTGACATTTTTAAAAGTATGTCGTACTTTGGCTATAAATACTGTGTTTATTAGTGCTGTAACTCTATTTTTTCTGGTCATTTTGGGTTTAAGTTTTAAGGTAGCTTTGTTGGGATATTTTTAGGGAACAAGGTAGATGCAGAGAAGTTTCCTTGTAGGTGTGTAGCCATGCTACAGGGTTTTCATGGGGTCAGCAAGCCCTGGCAGAACACTGCCACAGTCCCTGCAGCACTGCTGAGCCAAACATTGCACATGCTATTTATTAAACTCAGCACCTCCAGTAATGGTACTGGAGTGGCAGTGTAGTATTGCTACATAGCTGGGGTGCTCTTAAAGAGAGAAGTGACATTCCTCATGTATTATCTGTTGTCTCTGTGTTTAGTGACAGAAGCTGTGGGAAGTCTATAAAAACAGCTCAATACGTCACTTCTTATGGAAACTGTTATTCCATAAGAACATTCAGAAATAGTTTTGCTAAACAACTACTGTTAGGGGAAAGATAAATTATGATTCCGATCAGTGGCCAGTAGAATATGAAGTATGAAATTTCATATTTTATCCTGAAAAAAGAGGTCAGACTTTCCAGAATTAGCCAGATGCCAATGAAAACTAGAATTTTTCAAATATCTCTTAAAATATTCCTACAGTCAGATTTGAATTAAATTTTTGACAGTGGGTAAAGCCATACCATGCTCAAATATTTTTCGGGATTATTACAAAAATTTAGAAAAAGTAATGGCGTGTGCCTTGATTTCCCCATCTGTGAAATGGGCGATCCCGCAGCGCTCATGCAGAGCACTCCGACTGAGAACCGTTGTGGCTGCAGCTCATTGTTATTCTCTTAATCATATTAGTTAACTAAATCTGTTCCTAGAGTGGTTCCATTTGCTTGAATGAATTTACATGAGAGATTAATTCAGCGCTGTTTATTGTTGTTTTTACATTTATTCAGTACTGTAAATAATGCCTGATACTTTACAGCTGTGTATGAGGACACAGTCTGTGCTTCGAGGACTTTTTCGTACAGGTAATTTGAAGGCTCCCCTTCTAGACCTGGCACTTTCCCATGGAGCACATGAGCCCATTTTGTTTATTCTATATTTTTAGGACTTTTCGTTCACGTGGTGTCCGCTCCCAGCACTTTCCTGCAAGTATGATTCAACAGATAAAGTTCATCCCTCACCTCCGAGGGGTGATCTCCTCCCCTTGCCCTCCCCTCCTCCCTCGGGACCCCCTCCCCAATGTTAGCTATTCACTGGCAACGCTCTCTAACCGCTGCTGGATTGATGCCCAGCAATGATCCCAAAATCCGGGAGCACTCTCCCACCTAGCTGCCGACGCCTCCGCGCCGGACAGCGGCGTCCAGAGCGCCCCATTTGTGTTGGGCTGGCCCCCGCCGAAGGGCACTGCCGCTGCTCGTCCGGGGGTGCCGCTCTGCCACCCGCCCCTTTGTGCTCTCCCATTTTCCGGGAGGTTTCTGCCGCTGGCATCCGAGTGCTCTCCATTGTGTGAAGTGTGGCGTGCGGGCTATTCTTTGTGCCGTGCCCCGGGTGCGGCCCCGGCCCGGGCAGCGCGGAGCGGAGCGGCCGCCCCGGGCGGGCAGCGGGCGCTGCGGGCGCCGTCGGGCGCGGGGGAAGCGGCGCTGCCCGCGGCGGGATGACCGTGGCCTGTGTTTATGTATTTTGTAGTAATCGCATTTCTGACATTACCCGCGGGGTGATTGGCTCAGGCAGCTTTTAAACCACCTATATGCTAACGAGCCCGCCGCGGCTCCGGCGGGGGCCTGCGGGGGGACAGCGAACCCCAACCCGCACCTCTGCCAGGCGGGGAGGGACGGGGGGGGGGGATGGCATTTCTGAACTAGTCGGCAGCGCGGACAGGAAATGACCCCTCCAGAAACTGCTGCTTTAAAACCGAGCGGCGGTGCCTGAAGCTATCCAGCCTCCCTCTCCGTGTCTGGAGCCTGAGCGCTCCCGCTCCCCCCACCCCCCCGCCCGTCTCCGCCGGAGCGGGCTCCCACAGCAGTCCCCAGCCAGTGCGTGCAGCCTGGATGTGTGTGTGTGTGTGCGCGCCGCTACTTTGTACTGTGAAGAACACACAGCCCATGTGCTCTGTATGGATGTTGATGATACTCTGTGTAGCTTGAATCTCTGCAAGCAGGCAAGATGTCCAGCACACCACATGACCCTTTCTATTCTTCTCCTTTTGGCCCATTTTATAGGAGACACACACCATACATGGTGCAACCAGAGTACCGAATATATGAAATGAACAAGAGGCTGCAGTCGCGGACGGAGGTAAGTCCCCCAGCCTTGTTTTCCTGTGCATGGACCGTGGTTGGTTTCAGCCCGAATTCCAGCTGAAGCGTCCCACTAGACAGTACAGTATATGCAGGCATGAACCCTAATTAATTTAGTAGTTTAATTGGGTAATCCCTCATTATGTTTCCACGCAGACCAACTCTTTGAGGAGATACCAGCTTAGGCTGAAATCATGAAATTACAGTACAGCACTTCAGCGTTGATTATAATGCTGGTCTAAGGAAATTTCTTTGCCTTAGTGTGTTGTTTGTTCAGGATCCGTCCTGCTGGCATTTGCAGCTATAATATTGTGAAGTATTGCTTCTGCTTTTGCACAAAATTAATTCTGGAATGTTGCAGGTTTAGGGGGAGAGACGAACATTTTGGTTCTGTTCTATGAACTCATTAAAATGAAAAATGGATGATAACTTAAAAAGGGAGCAGAGTTTTAAAAACTTATTCCTAGGCTACTCTTAAAGAACACATGTTTGGGACAACCGACAAGAGAAATTTGTGTTTACGTTTAGAATGCTGTTGCTTTTAGCAAGAGAGATGCTCAGTTCACTACTTTATCATATAGCTGTCAAAAGTACCTAGTAATGTAAACTACATTCACTGTTGGTTATGCTTTGTAAAATGTGTTAGTGGTTTATATACCCTGGCTTCAAAATCCAGATCAGCCACTGCAAAGAATGTACTGAATGGGAGGGAGAAATGTTTTTGTCATTAAAAAAAAAATAAAAGAAGAAAGAAATACTGGGGGCTGCATCTTGTTATTTACATGGTTAAGGAAAGCACACTTTTCAAGTCTAATGAAGTGAAAGTGAATCAGGCTGCATTTCTGTCCATGTGTCTGTGTTTGTGCAGCAAACATTCTTGGTGCTGCAATTTTTCATAGTAGTCTAATAGTGGTGCCCTGAAAAGACTTTTTAAAAGTATGAATCTTTTATAGTAAACGGCTTTATGTAGTGCCAAATATCTGCCAGGTTTGTGACACGCAGCATGGTGAAGGATCTCATGTTCGTCTGTTTGTTGTATTGTGATTCTTTAAGATAACATGAGGTTATCATAAAATAAAACACACATGCCTGAATTGTCAGCTAAGCCATGGAGAATCTGTGACGTTTAATGTATATGATACAGCTAACGAGATGTGACCTGCTTTCTGATTGGGCACCGCCACGGGGTAACTGCTTTTCCATCACTGTTACCACTGCCAGCCTTGGAACGTTGCTGGGGAGCAATTGGTGATTCACTTTGTGCTGCCTAAAAACTCCAAGCAGCTCTTTGCTCCCAAAATCACGGCAAGTGTTTGTCAGTTTTGCCCTAAGTTGTTGGCTGCAGAGGGTTGCTGCCATTTACAATGAGGGTTTGTTTGCTGCTGCTTGTTTGTTACTGTCTTGCAACTGTGTTCCTTACATTCCTGTACATATCCATGTAATAATTTATAGACTTTTTCAAGTGAGAAGAGCAAATATGTATCACTGAGTGATTTCTTCAGGGTTTTATATACGACCTGCTCTAAAAGCTGTCAGTGCTAACTTAGCCTTTTTACATATTATTTTAGTGGTACTTTTAATATTTGACCAGTTCCTGATTGTAGCTCCTTTTTGGATGTTACACTAGAAAAGTTTTTGAAGGACTTGTGAAACAACTTTCCCCTCCTTCGTTGCTGAGGTGTGCTGAATTAAACTTCAGCACCTTAAATTGCAATTTTTGCTGCACAAATTCAGATGGATTGTTGTGGGCAAAAAGCAATAGCCCACTCTTTCTTGCTAGGAATGCCTTGCTAGGTTTCAGCAGCATTTTACTTTGACAGTCAGTATTGAGTTAATGAAGGCCTTATGCTCCAGCATTTCTTTTATTTGCTCAGAATAAAAATTCTTTTGCTTTGTGATTGTTCAGTGTTTACATTCTGGTTCTCTGTTTTTTCAGTTTATGAGCTCAGTGCTGTAGCATTGTTGTTCATTGAAATGTGTTTTTTAGCTAACTTCATTTAATCTCATTCATCTTCCTATGAAAACTTCTCCATAATAAACAAACAAAAATATTAAACTAATTTCCTGGGACACTAGAGTGACTACATGTAGACAGTCTGTAAAGAATAATTCTGGCTTTTTGGGCAGGTCAGAAACTGGAAGTTTCACATTAATTTTACACACTTCCAAGCATGTTTGGGATTGGTAGGTGAAGGCTTCTGGAGCCTGTATAACTAGCTCTATATTTTTTGAATCCAGAGCCTGGTATGTCATGGAAGGAATGTGCTTGTGCTGTGGGTGATACAGGATTGCCGCATGAACGTCTCTCTTCAGGCAGTCTTTGGAATAATGTAGGCCCTGGTCTCTGAAGGAGGCTGCTTGTGCTCTGTGAGCCCCAGGGGGTAGGTGAGCACAGGCAAAGCAGCTTAAGGCGAAAGGAATTACAAAGAAACTCTCCAAAAGACTGGGGGTAGCAAGCTGGCAGATTCCACATGGACCCAACTTGTGCAGACGGACAGTGGCAAATGAGGATGCATTAAAAAATGGGAAACTACAGCCTTTATCCCAAATATATCCATGGAAAGCCTTTGGGATTTTACTGGTTGCATAAAACATGAAAATGTTCTTAATAACCCTGTAGAGCCAGATTCTCTACTGTCCCTTGCAGAGGTGGAAGTTCCAAGGCAGAGCAAAACATATATTTTGTAATAAAGTTGTACAGGGGATGGATGGGGAGCCTATGGAAGGAGCATCTGTATGTCATGTCTGTCTGTTTTCTCCTCTCCTTTCCCATTGTAGTGCTCCAAAGCTTGCAGGTAGGTGAGAAATTATTTAAAAAAAAAATAAAAAAAGCAATGAGCTGGTAGAAGCACCATTGGGGAATCCACCACAAGCCATTCCCACTCCTGCTCTCCCAGCAGCAGGATTGATGGTTGGGGGAGGTAGAAGTGTTCTCAAAAGGGCTCAGGGCTTGGGGACCCTTCCTGAGAAATCCACTGCTTCCACTCCAGTTTCTGTCAGCACTGGTGGAAGGGAATAACAGTCAGTGTGAGGGATGTGCTCGGTGTATTAAGCAGACAAAGTACACAGCGATAAAGAAAGGTCATTTAGATGCAGCATAGCTATCTTTGTTGTTACTGTTTTCTTTAGGAAGAAATGGAAGTCATGAAAGTAAAGAATTAGCAGCTTTATCCTGTGCTAGACGTGCAAACTTTTGCTCTCCAAACTTCTTATAACTTTATGGGCTCCTCAGACAGAACCTACAACTGCCTTTTTAAATTCGGGGTCAGTCTTAGGCGAGGAATTCCAATCACACCCAGGCAGGGGGTGGTTTTATGATGTAAGTACTGGCAAAAGTCCACCACCTAGCTAATTCTTATGTGATCTAAAGTAAATTAGGGAGTCTGAGTTACTAAACAGTCTACAGGAAAACTGAACCTTCCTTAAAAGTTGTTCAAAGAAATCTAATATGGTAATACTTTTTTCTAAATTAATACATGCTTTCTTAATAATACTCTGGGAGCATCCAGTGCCATGTTGTAATGCGCCAACAATCCCTATTTAAAGAAGTAAAATGAATATTTAAATGTTTAATAATCTCTGGCAGATATAAAGATAAATCTTGCTTACTTCTCTCATAGTTGATTAACTTCTGGTTAAACAAAATGCAGCTGTTTCCTTGCTCTGTGTGTGGTTTTCAGGATTTCATTCCCATTCACTCATACATGGTTTATCTTATTTTTTTTATATCTGTGTTAGTTTAACATTTCAAGAAAGGAATCCTGTTGTGGCATAATCAGCACTTTCTGAAGTTCTAGGTAGCAATACACAAGTAAATGTCTCTGTTTTTCATAAAACCTGATGTTTAAAAAGGCACCTCTTTACCTCTTTGATGTTGTAAATCCTTTTCTGTTCTAATTTTTAATCATTTGAAACTGCTTACACTTAAAAGAAAAAAAGGTGATTATATCTTGTATATAATTATTCAGTAACATTACAGAGTGCTGTGAATAGATTACTTAAAGTTGCTGACAGTTTAAAGTTTGAGGCGTTGCTTTATTGTCAGTAATCAAAGAAATGTATCAAGCCTTTCACTTGTTTATTTAGTCCCCTGTATTGTTAGAAGTTTTGTGTATCACAATACATTAAATTCACCTGTATCTCTCTCTGTCACTACAAGAGATTATGCTTTACATCACCATTGGATGCAACACGCAGCTTTCCCTCTGGCTGAGGGAGCAGTGTTTTTAAGGGTGACTAGAGACCTTGATTAGTAGCATATTTATTTTAAAGACAATCAGCTTAATCAAATGATATTAAACTTCTATTAAACTGTATAGTGAATTTAACAAAGATTTCATGATGGAAAAATGTATAAAGAAAATTAAAGGAAAATAAAGGAGGGTGTTATGATTATTTAAAAGCTGCTAAATGAACTGGAAGCTTACACAGACATTCATACGCAACCAAATATTTAATGCAAATCAAAGCAAAACAAATTTTCTGCAGTTTAATGAAAGTCTCTTATTTTTCTTTCTCACATTGCTATCTGATGAAATAATCTTCTTCTTCCTGATGCATTTTTAATAGATTAGTCATAAAAATCTATGTTGTGACATCACATTTGTTCGCCTAGCAACTTAATATGGCAAACAGATCTCTCATATTGGGTACATAAGTCTGAGTTTGTCCAATGAGTTTGTTTTGTTGAGGGGAAAACACACAAACTTCTGTTTAAGGTAATTTTGAGAAAATATTCTTTCACCCACAAATATACTAATACTTAGCAATTCTAGGAACATGAGTAAAGTATTTTGAGAGTACTTATGAACCATGCTTTGCTGAAACTAAAAGGTCAGTGTTAAAAGAAAACCCTTGAATGCCTTTAGGCAGACTCTGACTTCAGAATGGATTCAAGGCTCTTTTTACTGATTTTCTTTTATTTCATACATGTTTTCTATCCGCTAAAAAAATTTCAGTTGCAGCTGCTTTCAATTAAAATTGTTGCAAACTAACAATTCTTATGAGGCCAGGGGAGAAAAAAAAGACTCCACTTCCTTTACATGTTGATCCTTAGCTTACGATCAGGGATATCTTGCTACTCCTGCCCACCCTTCCCCCCAAAAAAGTCATATAATAGAAGGGAAACTGCAAGCATGCTGCATTTGGGGGTAGGGGCTGGTGAGGGTGGAGAAAGAGTCACTGCAAAAGTGTAAGAATGGGTCTTGTCTGCAATCATTCCGATGCTTACTAGATAATTTTCTATTAAGAAACCTTTTCAACTCTTCTTTTTTTTTTTCTTTACTCGTTATGCCATAAATCCACTTAGAAAAACCCCTAAACTTTGTCTTTCCCTGATGTAAACAAGATTTACTCTGCAGATCCAGTCTCAAAAATAGAAGCTATTGGTTAGTGAGAAAGAACAAAATAGAGATCATAACAAGGAGCCAGTCCTGTGCTATTATTTAAGCTGGAGTTTCGCCTGCAGTAAGATTGCAAGACCAGATAAAAAAGAAAATAATTTGGGTTTTGTATATGCATTTTCTTTGTTTAAAAAGGGATAAGATTGCTAAACTCTTTGCAGTATTTTTTAGCTGGACTTCTCACTTCAAATGGTATTTTTTTTGCATCTCTTTGCCAGAAGTTGCATATCTACTATAAACACGCATTTCAGCCATGCTGGTTCTTTGTTCAGTTGTTTCCTCCATGAGAAGAGCCTTCTTCCCTGCACTATGCTGTGTAAACAGGTCAGGATAGAGCCCCACTTTTGCCAGGTACTCTTTTCCAGAAGTTGTTGCTGAGCCACTTGATGCCTTAGAAGGGTGATTGTGGCATGAACAAGGTTGCCCCAAAGAGGCTGATGAATAGTCTCCCAAAAAGCCTGTGGTAGGGCAGGACATGTTGGCCAGTTCTCAGTGGTCCTATTTATTACACAAAATTAGTAGTGAAAGAAACATCACCAAATCCCTGGCTAAAAATCTTCTCCCCTAAGCCTGCACCTTTCTTTTCCCTGGTACATTCTTTCTGTGTTTGGTTTCTGTCAGAATTTCAGAGAGAAGGCAATTTATGGTCAGAATACTGTTTCTATCACATTGTGGTTGACAGCCATGCCCTACTCAACTAAAACCTGAAAATTATCGATCTAGGTTGAGTAGTCCACTTGGGTACTTCTGAGGTAACAGGGAATCAGCTAGACCATCTGCAGAACTTGAACCTCAGTTTGGGAACAGCTGATACCTCTGGAAACAGCTCCAGTACTTGAATGCCTTAAAAGATTATTGAAAAACCAACTGCTCTGGAAAAATGAGACCTTTTCAGAACTAGACATGAAGTAGAACTCAGTGTGTTTCTAAACCTGTCACCTCTTCAGGATTCAAGAGGTGTTGGTCCTGAGGAGTCTTTGGCCATAAATGTTACAGCCACAGGCTGTCCTCTCCATGAGACTTAGATCATCTTGGCATCACCTTGGTGTTTCTGCAGTATTGTCAAGGAGGCATGCCCGTGGTGAAGCTTCTGGCCAGGGGCTGTACCCATCCTCAGCATACAGACTTGAATCACAGACTCACAGAGTGGTTTGGGTTGTAGTGGTTTTGTGGGGTTGAATTAGAGCCAGAATAAAAGTATCACACTGGAACTTCTCCCTGAGGTCTTTCTCTTGTCAATATTCACATTCAGGTGCTTATTCAGAGCAGAATGGCAAACTCAGAACTGATGTATTAAAGCCCACAGCTTTATGTAGGTTTCTAAATGTGCTTAAATCTACTGCTGGGTCAGCTGCAAACCAAATAGTTTGCATCCTTTGGAGCAGTTAATGAACTGGAAGGTTACTGCAAATCTGACATACATGATCTGCAGTACCTGTTGATATCCTTCTTCCCTGGTTCTAGGCTTGCCAAGCCTAGTTACCTGAGCAGAAGCATCATTTGTATGTGTATTAAAAAGGGGAGGGAGAAATCCAATCTCAGTATAGTTTTGACATCAGATTACTAGATCTGTCTAGATCCCATGCATTTTACCCAACTGCTAGCTGCAGACTATAACATCCAAAAAGAATTGCCTGGCTAAATGACTTTATCTGTTGCATTCAAAGTGCAAAGACACATTATGTGTGTAAAAAAGTCATCATATTTGGAACCCCCTGATTAAAGCAGACTCAAGAGTAGATTGAATCATAGATCCACTTTGCTTATTCTTGAAAAACTAAATACCTGGAAAAAACAATTGACCATGTTTGAGTATTAATATGTGTAGTCTTACATTACATGTGCAGTGGACTATTTTGACTTTCCTTTTGGACTTTCAAACATTTGGTTTTTTTCCTAACTACATTTGTACTAGGTGATTTTCTAAAGTAGTAAATTGAGAAAATGATGACTTTGAGCACATGTGCATTTGAAGTATTTTATGTACCTTATTGTGATTTTTGTTCCAGTTGTGTAGTTTTGCCTCAGCCATTAGCAGAAAATTTTATCAGACAAATAGCTGCCATCTGTCCTAGAGCAGGTTACAAATAGATTTCCGAAATATTAATAACTACATTATACAAAAAAAGAAATATTCTAAGTCTTTAAATACAATAGTTACGTGAACAGAGAAAAATGCTCAGAAAACAGGAAAGTAAATAGAGTGAAACTTTTTCATTTTATTTCTTGTTATACTGAAGCACCTTCAGCATACATCATCCCTTAGGAAGGCAGTCAGCAGCACCAGCATTTCTAACCATCTTCTGTGGACTAGACATGCTCCAGGGTGAGGTGGGCAAAACACATGTGGCAGCTGCTTTGCCTCTAGGTTTGCAACCAGGACAGCCCTTAATAAGTGGAAAAAGGGAAGATGAAATACCTCACACCTAGAATGCCATGTTTTTCTTCTGCAGTTTACAAAAGTCTCATGCATGGGTCATTTGACACTGGAGAAGGCCTTTTCACATTAATGCCACTCACCATCTTCCATAGTTCTTGTAGCTGGTTTAAGTACCAAAAATGTTACTATGTTACTCTATCTTGCATCACAATGATGTGAAAAGAAAATAACTACTATATAATAATTCCTTTAGAGAAAATGAAAATAATTCTTGTTGTTCAGTATGTTGCAAGAGGGACCTCCTTCCTTTTGGCACTCATTTCTCCACCTTTTTTCTCCATACCAAGATGTTGAAAACATTCACAGAATCTTCACAGAAACTCAATTTCACAGAATTTCACAGAATCTCTGATGGACTTGAGATGTGCAGTTGCAATCATACCTTTTGCTGGAGTGGATGGAGACAATACAATAGCTCTATTGCTTCTACCTAGACTTAATCACTGGAATATCAGTTAACCCTTAGGGTAATTAGGTAATAATGTTGATGATGTGATTTGAAGTATCATTTCAAGCAATTAGAAGTTCAGATATAATGTGATGCAGTTATGCATTATATAGTGCATCTATCCATTTTACACAGCAAAAATTACCATATGTTTTTTGGGAAGCTTGGCATTTTGCAGTGACTGGGGTTCTGCTTGTATTTATGAACAGCATGCCTGTAAACTGTGGTAATAACTCTTTGAAGGCCACACCTATGCACACTGCTGATTATGTTAAATAGCATAGGCCCATTTTAATGAATGTGTTGGCATGAATAATGGGACATGAAAAGCCAACACACTGGGTAAATGTTCATTACCTGAGTGCAACAAATACTACATGAAAAATTTCCGTGACAATTCACTTGAGTTTAGCTGTGAATTTGCTTTGGCTATGTTCGTGCTCTTTATGCTTTTCTGTGAATGTTTGATCAGCGGAGTTTTATTCTTACAAATAATTGCAGAATGCAAATTTCAATTTATTAGCCATTACTGAAAGAATTTGCTTATTTTATACAGGCTAAGCTGAGAGGCAGTGTTTCCTGTTTTGAGCTTACCTCTCAGATAGAACCATGATACTTAGAAATTAAATACACCAGAGAAAAATCTCTGATTGCTTTGCAGTGAGGACTGACTGGTGTATGAATGTAAAGCAAATTAATAACAATGGCTGGTTGCAATGGGAAAATTACAAGTCAGTAAATATGATGTATGTGCATAATTTTTTCATGGAACGGAATGCTGCTTAGTGTGCAGTTACATTAGAAAAATGGTAAAAATTTTCTAAGCTTCCTGGCATTTTAAGCTCTAACTCCATCTGTGCTCATCCAGTCAAAGATGCAAAACAGTAACACACGATATATGACCAACTACAATATATAGTCTTAGCAGAATATTACATGCTTAGAGCACATTGCTTCTTATGAAGAACGAGCAGAAATATGTCATAAATTTGAATAATTAGTGCATTCAAATAAATTGTTACTAATTCCTAGAAACTCTTGGTAGAACGAAGTGGTTTTCATAAAATTTTTTATTTGATATGAATGATTAGCTCAACTCTTTTCAGTACTTCCTAACACTGGCAGGATTAATAATGCAAAGTGAAAAGACTGGCCAAGATGCCAGTGCACCAAGTCCTTCTCTTCTCCAACAGTGCTGTAAGATTACTTAATGCCCATATAAAAAACATCCTTAGGCAACCGAGTTGCACCTTGGCTGATCGTTGCATCCAAAGAGCTGCACTTCTAAATATGCAGTGTGGCACAGACTTGCTCGTAGGGAGCAGTGTTAGCACTGGTTTGTAACCTGAAGCCACAACCTGCGTGTCCAGACTGACAAGAATCCTACCACTTGAGCCACTGTGACACCTTGTGGCTTGTGAAGCAACACAGGCATCTTTTAGAAAACAGGAAAAATCCAGAGGTTAATGGGTATTGACAAATGTCCTTTCATACAAATACCAATAGAAATCTCTTTGCTGGGTTGCTATACTGTGTTTTCAAGATGCAGTTAAATTAGGTGTTAGTGGGCTCATTTCTGTTTGTGTCTTTTATAGCATCTATTTTACTGCTAAGTGGCAAAAGCTGAGGCATCATTTTGCTAAGTCTGACCTGCTGCTATTATCTCCATGGCTTTGGTGTTTGCTCGTCAGTCAGATTACATAAAGAAACACTGGTTTTGGATGCAGTACAGAGTAAATACCGTATTTGTTTGAGACCACTAATTTGGTGAACCAAAACAATGCTTGAAGGGTGAAGAGTACTTTTTGACACTGAGTATGTTTTAAATGGTAGCTAAACAGCAGCTTCAACTAAGTTATAGTTAGTGTTTGACAATGAGCAAGTAACTCCATACAACCATGACTCTGGGGTTAAATAGATTGAAATTTTAGCTGTGGATGGTTCATTAACTACAATGAAGTTGTATTTTGCTGAGAAATTACCATTAAACTTAAAATTTGGCCAAGAGCTTAGAAAGAACCCTGCATCTATAAATGCTCAGGACTACACGTTATTTTGATTGCCACATCTTCAAATGAGCATGTCTGTGTTTTCTTCCACCATCATCCTGAGCATCTGAGGGGAGTTGCCTGTAAGTGCATGCATTATGTCCCGTAACAATTTCCTTGGCTCTGATGTTTGCAAAAACTAGGCAACAACTGGGCTGAAATAGTTGCCTTCTGTTGCCAAACACCACCCTATTCCTGAATACACCCTTATGATGCAAAGGGTCTGCATCCCTCTTTTGTCCCTTATCTTCAGGTGTGTCCACGGTGCTGTCACTTAAGCATCATACATAGACAAACATCCCCAAACTTTCATTTAACTTGATGGTGTGGGAAAGATAGCAGCCCAGGACTCAGGGTGTGCAATCTGCCTTATTTCATGCACAGATATATTGATCCTTTGCTGAGCTTTATGCTTGTAAAATTAGGTGGTTACTGATGCTCATACTACCTTGTCTTCACAATGTGCACCTTTACTATAAGATTCTTGGGGCTGGAACCACCTTCTCTCTTCTTGTGCAGTGCTAGAACAATAGAGTTCAGGTCTGTATCTGCAGCATGTTTTTATTATTGTGCTGTGTATTGTAACTAACTAAAGGCTAAAAGTAGTAGTATTTGGTAGTAGTATTTGAAATACTTTCGAATCCAAATCTATATATACCATTGCCATTTTGATGTCATAAATAAAACATTTTAATTAACATTATATGTATTTATGCACTAAAAAGGATTGTCCACAATAGAAAGTACCGCAATAGTCTAAGTTCTTGGAAGATGACTGTTTAATGTTATTAACACTTTTTGTTACTTCTCAAGTAATTCAGCACACCCGTGCAAATCTATTGGTTTTGCCAAGGAACCACAAATATATTTAAGCCAGTAATAACAATATTAATAACAATATTAATAACAATATCAGTACATCTGATATTGTTATTAAATAATAATATCTTTTGCTTTTTAAGTGTGATTCTTCAGTAGATTCATGTCAATCAAAGTAGCCCATTCTAATTCCACATTTTCTTAATAGTGGAAAAACCATCTTATCTTAAATTCTACAGGGCAAGCATATTATTTTTGATGGGAACTGGCGCTGTGGAATATGTATCTTATTTCATGATGATTTGGGGAGGGAATATTGTAAAGTCTGGTAATAAATTAAGTTCTTGTAATAAGTACAGATGAAGCAGGGAGGTTGTTCTAGGGAAGAAAGGCAACACTTATTTTTTCTTTTATTGTTTGCAGTCTACTGATTTAATTAGCCAGTGAGAACAGACCCACTTTGAATATTAAAAAGACAAAATCAACTTCCCCCTCCCCCGTCCCCACATCTGTTGCCTTTTGGAGACTACTTACTGTACCAGAACTACCCAGAGTCTAATGGATTTTGCTTTTTAACAGACATTACCTGTATTTGCTCACAAATAAATGAGGTAGTTATAAGTATTTTATTCTGGGTCTGAGGAAAACGTGCTTGAAATATCATTTTGAAAGGAACTGGGCTACCTTAAGCAAAACCAATGCATTTTTAGTGTTATACAAATGAAGTCAGTCTTGATACATTTCTGAATGGTGATCTAATAGAAATATCTTAATGGTTACCATATTATAGAAACTTAAATAATTCCTAGGGCTGCTTGAAGTTGGAAAGAGTGAAGTCCTGTGTGGGGTTATATATTGGTCAGGAGCAGGAGAGCATAGATTGATAGAACTACTGAAGTGATCTCTGCTCTGTTTCATTATGCTGCTGCCTTCTGCAGTATCAATTAGATGGACTGGATTTCAGTAAGGCAGTGAAGCAGTTTGCTGCACCTCTGCTGGGTTAGGCCCACCCTTGCACAGAGCTCCAGCCTTCTTTCTAATCACAGCCTGGAGTGTGAATATTAATGCCTTACCCAGACTGCAGTGCTGCAGGGCCCAGGCATCCTTGTCAGTGGGTCCTGCTCTGGCACCATGCTATTTTGGCACCTTTTATCACCAGAATTTGAATTCCCTTAGCTTTGTTTAATGCCACATTTAAAAGCATCAAAAAAGGGAGAAATTTTTAAATTGCATTTTTTCTTGCCATTTTTATAGGAATACACTAGCTACTTTATTAAAATATTTTTCCTATTGAGAGGAAACAATTCTCCCAATTTTGCTGAAGGTGGCTTTTTAGAAACACAATTACCTATATAATTTTCAAGATTATTATTAGGAAATACATGAAACTATTAGGACCATGGGAACTTGGATAAACCCACCTGGTGTGCAAATTTTGTTACCAGAATAACTGCACTAAGGTTGAGAACACTGTGTGTGATTATAAGAGTCAACTGAGAAACATAAATTGAGAGCTCAGCCCAGCAGTCTTTCCCTTCCTTGGAGATTGATGGCACACAGATGCACAATTGCAAATAACATAATTTGTAGGCCAGCAGTGCTGTTGTGATAAAAAAAAAAAAAGGAAAAAAAAGGGTGAAAAAAGGAAAAAAAATCTGTTTCTCTGTCAGAAGCGTCCTAGGTTTGCTTCAGTTTGGTCTTGTAACTGCAGCTCCTCATCCCATGCAAAGATTTCTTCTTTAAGTCAATGAAATGAACATTTGGTCCTGTATATGAAGGTATTAGAACAAGGTGCAGCAACTGGAACAGCAAAAACTTGGTTTTGTGGAACCTACCTATTCTAATGGATTTAGCAAAAGGACTGGAAATATTCTGCTTTTTAGTGTTGTCCATACTTGACTCTGCAATAAAATTGCACGTTCAGGGACTTAGATTATGTTTGCACTTAAAATTTCACAAAATGCAAAAGGTATAATAGAAAGCATGGTTAAGAACAAGCAGCAGTCATTATTAAGGAGTATTGTGTAGCAAAACAAATAACAGAAACTGAGTGAAGTTTTTCTCAATCAGAAATTTAGCTGGAGAGAAATGTATGGCTCATAAATTAGCAGAATAGTAGATAGATCTGGCAGGCTGAATGAAGTGCATAATTTAGCTGAGTTTATCAACACTTTGAAAGTGGACTACAAAGCTCACATTATTAGCTGTATTAATAAAAACAAATTTTGCAAGATTTGTCATTGTGGTTATTCTAATGCTGATCAAAACCAAATCCTGGATGTACATAGTTAATATTTTCCAGTGTTTTTCTCCAGGAACAGCTAGCTTCTGCTGCTTTACCAGGAAGGGGAAGGATGATAAAATGAAATTCACAGCCTTTTAGTGTCTGTTCAGCCTGCAACTGGCAGCGTTTGGGGTTTGTGGCTGCTGACCTGGCAGACTTACAGCATTTTTATGACGTCAAGTGCACTCTTCATGGGTCTGTACAAGCTAAATACGAGCTTCAGCCTCCCCTCTATGTCCCCCACCCCCATTTGTTTTCATTTGGGAGGCTAAGGACTTCTCTCAGTAAAAGTAAGAGAGAGAGAACTGAGCTGCTCCCTGCACGCTCAGACTTGTGTGTGGCAGCGTGACCTGAGTTACTGGGCTCAGCAGCCTGTTTTTGTAGAGATGCTTTCTGTATAATGCTTTATTTGCTTGGTATGGTAAAGGGTAACTTGCTGGTTTAATAAGTGAAAAATGGATGCAGCTAGCAAATCTGAGCTCTGCTCAAATAAATAGCAAGTTCTTCATTAGCTTCAATATCACCAGCACTATATAAAGTGGATATATCCATTATATATATAATGGATTCCTTAGGTTGCTATTTGTATGAACTTTTGAGCTCTTTTGCTAAGAAAATGAGATTGAAATAATTATGTATCTACGAGGTTTTATATATCTTGACAAAATGTTACTGTCTGTTTCACACTCAGTTGTATTTAAAACCTGTGGGTGCATTTCAGGCCATAAAATAAGTTTACAAAATAACAGCCGCTTGCATTCACAGTTGTACTTAATGATTTATTTATTTCTAGGAATTGCATTTGAAATTCCCAGACATCTAAAGCTTTTTCAGCATCAAACTGACCACTGATCTTAGAAAATCATCTACATCAGCACCAACTCAATCACTGACAAGGGCTGGAGGAAATGAAACATCTGGGATCTATTAAGATTTTTATTTATGCTTTTAAATATTGAAGTGTGCATGACTGCTTGGCTTTTACACTTTGAGCATGAATCCATTTAAGAAAGCTCTCACAGCACAAAGAGTTGCAAGGAGAAGTGATTTGGGCTGGAAAGCTGGGACCCCACCATGTAATTGCAGAGGAATCTCAAGGAAGGCGATGACTGTGGTGAACGTAGGTTTGTCTATTTATTGTGGTGACAAAAAAGTTCTTCCCAAAGATAACTCTTCAATTTTCTCAAGGCTTCTTGCAGAAAATGCTTCACCTTTGCAGTTATCTCCCTTCTGTATGCTGTACATTTGAGATGCAGCCTTGCTGCATCTGCGGTTGTAGGTGATAGCATGAAGTTTTGTTGCTGTCAAATAAGCCCCTGCCTGCACCCTCACCAAAGGACAATGTTATTAGCTTGCTTTTGCCCTGGGAAGGAGGCTGTTAGGCCAGGGGCTCAGGCTGTTTCCACAAACTCTGCTAAATCTGCTCCACTCTCCTGCGTTCCTCTGGAGTCCTGGGGTGCAGGATAGGGGTTGGGGTTGCAGCCTCTGAGATACTCTGTCACCATAATACCTACAGATTGTAAATATATAGTTAAAGACTGAGGCAGTGCAGCTACTGGGTTTTAGAGCTCAGGTAAGGAAAGGCCTGAGTGGGAATGCAGTCAGGTTTTCCCCAGGACAGCCCTGCACCTCCAAGGCAGCATCTCCGCCTGAATGAGACGTGTTGTGTTGGGGCTAAAACAGCTGGGCCTGCAGGCACCTGATGCTTTCTAAACACACCTTTGTGCCTTGCTCCTCCTTCAGCCAGTGCATGTGATTGCTGAGCTGCAGAATGGCCTGGGCTGCTCTCGTTGATGACGAGCTGGCAGAGGACAGAATGCAGCATGGCTGCATGTACAGCAGCCGGAGTGCTCTGCACTGCCAGCAGGGCTGCAGTGGGGCTCCAGGTAGGCACCAGTGAGAAACTGTGTACCATCCTCACCTGGACCAGTCACTAGAGGGAGGAGATCTTGTAATCTGGGTTAACAAACCTGGAACATCACAGGAATTTTGGTGGAAGATTGTAAATCCTATTTATAGTGGCTGGTGGAAAGAGAAGTGCAGTACCAGGTAGTGATCCCTCAGCTGAGGCCAAGCCTCCCCCATCCTGCAGAAACACTCCTGTAAAATATATTTGGGATTTTGTCTGTGGCTTGCTGATTTCACTGAAGACTCTGAAAATAGCATCTGGAAAGAATTACCTGGAAACCATGTGAGTTTGGGGAAGAGGAAGGAAAAAATATGCATTTTTTCAGAGAACAGGTGCATTCAAGGTATGCTTCCCATAGTGAGTTTTACCAGAATATTCCATTCTTTACTTTTGGATTCATGGAAATGGGAGAATGATGCAGTGAATAGTGTTATCCTTAGGAAGAGATAGGATTTCAGAAGTGACTTTCCAACAAATATATTAGTTCATATTTTTCCAAATATATATTAGTCACTCAGCCTGTTCTGACTGACCACGAACAGGCAAATGTTTAAATACCATTTTTATAGACATTACTAATCTAAAGGGAACAATAAAAGCACAAGGGTTTCCTGGTGTAGCATACAGTGTCTTTAAAAAGACATTTTGAAATTTCTTGCGACCTGACATGAAATTTCGTGATTGGATAATAACCTGTAGCAAAGGGGACATAGTTTAGTTGTATTGTCTTGATGAACTACATTTAAAACTTGCTTAAGATGTATGTCAAAAACTATACTGAAGCAGTAACTCATAGAAAGCTAATATATTATTTATCAACAAATGTTAACTAGGTTGCACAGATTTGAATACCCTTCAGGATTTCCCTTTGGGTCTTTTTACAAGTACACATAAAAATGTTAGATATATCAGCAGAAAATTTAAAGAAAAATGAAATTTGTTGAAATTTCACCCAGAACTTGCATTGCTGATACAGAGAACTGCAATGAATACAGATGATTCCACTGATGATTATTATTCAGAATACCAGTGCTGTGGGTTTTCCCCTATAAGTGACATTGTAAGAGAGATTTATTGTTTTACAAGTTTAAATTGGCATTTCTCATTCATTTAGAGAGATACACTGTGTTGTAATACCTAGCAGCTTAAACTTAGGCTATGAATGAAAAAGCACATTTAGAAAATCTTGGAGCTAGATCATAGCGTGGCAGCTCTGTGAAAGATTGCCTGCTCAATGATTAGTTGCAGCACTCCTACTAAATGTGTTTCAATTCAGTTTTTGTCACTGAGAAATCAAGAAATAGGTGGCTTATTAAAGGTGACCACATCCTTTTATGCAAATTTAATGCACTTGGCAGGTTTATCATGATAAATAGTCAGGATGAGATGGTTCATGATGTATCTCTAATCTCTTCTGTGAAGATGTTCGTGTCTTGCAGGAAGTAGCCCCTTGAGAGTTCAAATCTTTAGAAGTGTGTGACAGATGGTGATGTCTGCAGAGTCTCATAGACTTGCTTTGAAGTAACTCCAAATAGTGCCTTCAGTTAATGTTCAGCTTTTGCAAGTTCTCTGGCTTCATCTCTCCTTTGGTGCCCTCCTCTCTCCTCCATCATGTTGCCTCCCCAAGTTGTTCCAGATACTGAGAGGAACATGCACCACATCTTACAGAGTACATTACATCTCTCTCCCCAGTCCTGTCATATTTTGTCTGTAAAGTTGTTCTTCCATTAGACATCTTGCATATTTTAAGGGAAGTGATTCACAACAGAAAAACAATAAAACAGAACAAATGTCTTAGAAAATCCCATCTATCATTCATGCATTGTGTTTAGTTTTTTAAGAAGTCTTTTGAGTAAGGAGCGAGCATCAGTGCCAGTGTCGTATTAACTATGCTATGTTGTGTTAATTACAATCAATTACCAATATTAATTAGGCCAACTTCTCTTTAGATTATTAAAAAGAAATGGTTAAATTTTAATGCTGCTGCAGGGGATCTGAAGGAATTCACATAATCAAAAAAAAAAAAAACCATGGCAAAGCTTTTTATATAAATTTTATTCTACTGGAATACAGCTAATGAAATAGATATAAAAGCATCAAAATACATAAAAAATACATCTGAATAGTGGTATATTTTCAGAGCATAATATTTTCACTTTTCATTACTTGGCCTTGGTTGATCTGTGTTTGGAAGGACTTCTCTTCTAAAATCAAGTATCAAATTTCATGTAATGTTTTATACCTGTCATAGTCCCTTTCTAAGTTCCCATTTTAGAATCATTCTTCTTAAATATTGTTGTTACTATCACCACTATACATAACCTTGTGTGTAATAATTGGTAATGTTTTTTTGGTATATAAATTTTTAGTGTATAGATGTTTTTTGGCATGACTTCTTTCTCAAATGGAGTTCCCACAACTTTTCAAGGAAAATTTGGGGAAATCATTAACTTCCATGATTAGTCTGGTTTAAAAATTCTTGGGTTTGAGGTTGTACTTTTAGCAATCAATCTGTGCCATTAACTAACCCCATTTTGGATGGTTGACATTTTTAAATTAAATGTTGAAAATACGCTAGTACATCTTCATCAACATATGTTTCAGATTCTTATTATGCTTTGAAAACATTGTACTTTCATATCACAATGTAATTGTATTATAGTAGTAGTAGTAGTAGTAATAATAATAAAAACAAAAGCCCTGAAAAATGGTACCACAGACCTGATCAGCTGTCTATAGTCTAGGAAAGAGGTACTGATGAATTGTACAATCTCCTTGTTAAAATTCTGCTTGTGAGTTAAGAAAAAGACTGTAGTGACTGTTCTTGCTCTGTGACATTCCCTTTGTTTCTGGTTATTGCTACAGCATGTCATCCCAAAGTGATTTATGGAATCACTTTGACTGATTCTCAATTTATAAGAATTTATTTGCAGAGCAGAGGTGTTATTTTGCATCTGTAATGAAAAAGAAAGTCCAAAGTTATAGTTGCAATATTTATTTAAAGATACATAGTCTTAATTTAAAGATACATATATTCTCTTATCCAGTTGTTAGTTTATAGTCTATATCTACAAGACTTCTATTACTTATATAAGTAATTCCTGTAGTTCTAATGCAGACTCAATAAACACTTTAATAATCATGAGTCTTGTACTATATTTTAGTAAGTTATGTGATGGAGGCAAACTTAATTACCCCTTACTCAGAGTGCCTGCTTGAAAGGTCACCATTACGTTTCTTCTCTTGCTTTGAACTGGCAATCCATTTGTACATGTGAATAAAACAATAATAGATAATTACCTGCTTACTACTGCTGTCAGTAGTTTGACTCATGGAGATTGAAGCAGTACCTGTAACGTGCTGTGCTCCACCACAGACCATATTAGAGTTGAATGGACCTTGGAGCCACTGCAGCCAATATGGCCATGACCAGAAGATTCATTTGTTCACTTCTCGCCTATTTTACTATTCAGCTATTAAAAATATGTCTGACTCATGTGAGTCCCTCTTGGTTACTGCTGTTTTTGTGTAAGCCATGCTGGTTGTCTTTCCTTTATTAAGCAGGACTGTTTCTTCCCCAACTTGCTTTCAGACCCAGACCTAGACCACCTCAGTGCCATGTTCTGGTCTAACTCTCTTCTCTTGCCTTGGGAAGATTGTTAATAATACCGTGCCATGGTTTTACTAGTGAATTTCAGTAATGAATATTGAACTTCTCTGCATCATTTTTCGAGCCTTTCTGGAGCAGCACCCAACCAACCAATAAACCAAATAAACCAAACCAATAAACCAACCAATTCTAAATTTTCCAACTTTGATGTTAGTTTTTTTGTAGATTTTTTTTTGTTTTGCATGATGGGCAAATAAGAAATCTCATTCACTGTGTTTCTGATAATTGTCATATTCATCATATACCTGCACTGCAAAATGAATATGCAATCCAGTGGTCTCAGTGAAGAATGTCCTGAATAGCATAGTCCTTGCACACATTGTGAATCATAACCCAAATCTTTTATCTAGGGCATCTTTTGACTGCTTACGAGTGGATTGCTATCTGGTGATCTTCAGAAGAGAAAAGCTGCTTAAGTGGAGAGGAAAAAAAATAGGAAAGAGGGGGGGAAAAAAAGATAATGCCATCCAGACTAACTGCTTCACCAATAGGTAATATTTGTGCCCACAGAACTGATACTACTTAGTAATCAATAATATGCACTAATAAAAAAGAAGTGGAAAACACAAAATATTTACTCAGCAGTCTGTTTGCTTTTATAGTAGCAACCAGTCTAGGCTTTTATTTGCAAACTGTGAACAAAAATGGAACATCAAAATAACTGTGCAGTTTCCTGAATTTTTTCTCCTTTTTTTTTTGTCTCTTTGGAAGCCATTTACATGACTGTCAGTTTAGTAAATGAGCACATTTTTAAACTTCAGGCATCACACATGATAGGTGTATAAACTAGCTAGAGCAATGCACTTACAGGAATGCCAGCAAAGCTCTGAAAACTAAAGTAGATGCTAAAGCTAACTGATTGTCCTGGCTGTGTGGGCACAAACACGAAGATATGGTGCCATCTCTTCTGTGTTGCTTGGCCAGACTGCCTGGAAAGAGAGATCAGGAAAAGACAGATTGGCATAAGCCCTCTTGCTCAGTTCCTGTGAACACCATGATAAAACAGATTCAAACTCAATAGTACTGGGGGCTGGCTAGCAGAGTAAGGAAAATATTGGCAAAGTAACAGCTTTAGAACAGGGTTTAGAACAGCCTGGAGGCTCTTATTTTTGTGAGTCAGTAAGAGGAAAGATAGTTGATAGATGCTATTTAGATTAGTCAGCTTTGATGCTCTCTTTCTATTACTAAGGATTGCTTTAAATAAATTTCATTTCTTTTTATTCATGTAAGAATATTCCTCTGGACTTAACAGAAGTGTTAAGAAGGGTCACCTAGTGGTGATCAATAGAGTAACTTGTTTTTCATCAGTGAGATGAGTGTGCACAATTCACCTGTAACCATCATGTTTATGCAAAGGACAAAACTGGTAAATAGCTTGAAATATGTTACTTGACAATTTTCTGTGAGATTTAATACAGAGAAGAGAAGGTGAAGGACAGAGTCTACAAATATATCTGATATCTTATAGATGTAAGGAGCTGTAAAAGGAGATGATACTGCAGGATCCTCTTCTAGCCCCCTGTATGTAAGAAAAGAATGCGTGTGCCTGAAAGAAAGCAAAACAATGTGAACTCCTAGCATTATCTTCAGCCAAAAAGTGGCAGTTCTGCTTACCAAAATAAGATAGGTTTTGTGTTCTCAAGATGAGAATATTGTCAAAAGGAACAAATGAATAAATTCTCTATAAAATGTATGGGTTCAGGTCCTGTGAATTTCTCACAGCTGAGTCTAATATCACTTAGGAAAATGTAGAGCCCTTGAAAACACACGAGTCAAACCCCTAGAAAATTCTGTTGTTGCTTTTTCATCCAAAGTCCCCATTTGACTTTGTTTAAGATTCATATCTGAAATTTTAGTTAAAAATAATACTGTCAGCTTTATCTAAAAAACAAGACACCAGAATCCCTTGCCAGAGTGCCATAAACAGAACATTTTTTGAACAGGTCTGCTGTACCTCGCACCATTTATTGCATATTCTTCAAATTTGCATAGTGTTTTCTACCTGGTAGTGAAAATATATAATTTTTTCTTTTTTTTAAATTCCTGGTTGTGGTGGATTTTTTGGAGGGATTTTCTGGAACTAGTTGACTGGTTGGCAGGACTGCTGATAAGGATTTCATAGAAGGTAACCAAGAAGAAAAACTCCTTGTTGGAAGCCTTTATTTACCTTACAGATGCTAGCAAATCTTCTGCTTAAAATTTGTAGGTGTCTGCATATACAAAAATGAAAACTGATGCATTTGGTGGTTTCATTGTCATATTTTAAATACTGCCTCCATTGTGCAGTATCTGGATTACAAATAAACCAGTTCATTTTCTTCTACTTCTGACCTGATTTGCAGGCTTAGAGATCTCAACACAGATCCATTGAACTTCTTTAGTTCTGACTATAGCTCCCAAGTTTGTCTGCTAATTGATAAAAATAGTAAACAAAGACTTAAAATGATCATCCTTACCCACGCACACAACAACAACAAAAAAAAAAGGCAAGAAAGGGCTGGATGCTTGGCTTGAACTGCCAGACATTATCTGTTTAAATTCTCAAAGAGAGTGAGTGAAATCTGCATAGAAACTCAGAAAGAGCATCTATAGACTGAACACTTTCTCACATGTCAGTGCTCTCACAGGCTGGCATGTCAGAAAAGGCTTTGCAGTTTTGTTTTTTAGGGTGTCACAAGCTAGCACAAGCATGCAAGCCTTCTTCATTGCATGAAATTTTAAGAAATAAGTTGGATCACTGAATGAATGGAAGGAGTGAAGCTCTCAATGCTGGCAGTGAAAGTTTAACATATGAATTACATGCTTCATCCTTCAGCCCATCTAACTACTCTTGTGCACCTGATAAGAGCTGGGCTGGCATATCACTCTCTTACAGTGAAGCAATTTTTGAATTTTTTTCCTAATCTGCCTGCCTAGAATCTTGTATTAATACTCATTGCATTGTGTGCAAGTACTTCCCAAGTGTCAGAACAACAATGATATCTCTCTCTTCCTTCCCCAGCAGGGATGGAAACAGTTGGTTTGTTCTTTCGTCATCAGGGAGCTCAGAAAGGGTCAGGGAGGCAGGATGGTTAACAATATGGTTTTGTAACTTAGCAGCCTGGGTGGATTTCATCCCCATTGTTGCTTTCTTCCTGCTTTGTGGTGGTTGCATGCTCACTTGCCAGCTTCCCTTCCTGGTCATTGGCACAGCTCAAAGGAGGAAAGGAGGGCTCTAAGTGGCTGGGTGCAGAACTGAGGCTGGGAAGAGGTGAGATGTTGTATGAAACAGACTGATAAGAGGCTTGATGACATGATCAGATAGAGGAGCTTTAGAAGGCTAAAGTCAGACCTGCTGAGGAAGATTTATTGCAGTAGAAAGAGGTCATGTATTTTTCTCTTGTGAAACCCCACAGGAATGGACTAGAGTGCAGAGAACGATGTGACAGGCCTAATAGTAAAGGAAGATGAGCTAGTTTTCTCTCACAAACCAGTGGAGAGGAAGTCATACACTGAATTGTATGGGTAAATATGCAAGCTGGAAGTTGGATAGCTGGGGGCAGGCCTCAGCTTTGCTGTAGTTGGGTGCTGTTTAGTACCTCCTTCTCCCAAAGGCAATGACATTACAGGATCCTTCTAGTAGAATACTTGTGTACCAGAAAGTGACTGAAAGTATTTTTGAGAGAAATAAAAAATTAAAAATCCATTGCTGACAATAAATATTTTTTTATCTCAAAAATATTTTAGCAGTGTCCATGTAACCTCTGCATGACAGCTGTGAGAGATTTCATCCTTTAATCTTCTGAGACAGTTTGGATGGAAGAAGGGAAGTAGAACAGGAAAGACAGGGTGGTGCTGAGAAGCTCAGAGCCAGGGGACTGTGGAGTGTAGGACCATTCTGCCTCATTAAGGCAGGAGACAGCACTGGCTCAAACATGTCAGATCTGCTGGCTGCTTGGTCAGATCAAAGAAATGCTGCATCCTCACACACTGGGGTTTGTTGGGCATTCCAGAGTGTGTGAAATGCAGAGGGTTTGCATTCTTCTTTGAGAAGATAAAATGTCTGTGCACTGTATGTCCACTCCAACCCTCTGTACAAACAGCAGGAGTGACACAACTAAGTGTAACAATGCAGCATTTCACATGATATTTCCACTGTGCTCAGTAATTCTGACAGGATTCTTAATGCAGGGAGTATTTGCAGTATGAATTGCTGCCAGAACTACAGGCACATTGTTGCTAGAACAGCAAACAGCAGAGAGCTAAAAATACCAGGGGTCAAAATTTACTGTTGGAATAAATCTGAGAACTGCTTTAGTTTTGAGGGACTTCCTCATGCATGACCAATTTGCCACATATGTTGCTTGATATCTGGCCATACAAGCTCTTTGCTTTCTCAGTTTTTGTAGTACAGGATTTGTCCATATCTGCTTAATGTCTTTTTGGAAGCAAAGTGCCTGGCATTTGAGAATTCTCTTTCCCTCTCTATTTACTTTTCTTTTTATATTTTTCTTCCTCTATTTTTTAACCCTTCCTTGGTTTTGCTCACCTTTGGTTCAGAAAAGCTGATGTCTCGAGAAGCCATCAATGCACAGGATTTTCCAGTGCTAGCTGGTGATTGATAGGTCCTGTACTGAACCTTGTTGTCTTTCTTCATCCCTTTCCCTCCCTGTGTTTCATTTCCTTTTCCCCTCGACAACACAGTGGTTTCCAAACTGAATGTCTTTGGCTCTGCTGTGGCTTTAAAAATACTTCAAATTTAGATATTTTGGGAGCTCTGGAAATGGGAGAAAGAATGGTAGAGGGCTTTTGTCTTCCTCTTATTTTCTGATGGAGTTTGAATTTCCTTGAATTCCCAAGACAATTTCCCATGGGAAAGAGCAACTTTCACAAGGAACAGCTTTGCCAGGCTGTCTTGAACTTAGACCCTGGGAACTTGCACAACTATTCACCTGTACTATGAATGCAACAGTCAGAATATCTCCTATAATCTTCATCTTGGGATTCAGACTGCAAAAAAAAAGTTCATCCAATTAAAAAAAAAAAAAAAAAAAGAAAATAGCAGGTGTCCACCTCTTACTACACTTCCTCTGTCAGAGAATTAAAAGCCTTCCTGGTTTTCAGTGGTGTCATCTCTTGCCTTTGCTGAGGTTTTTGCAACCAAGACTTGTCTTTTTTCTCCCATTTTCCTTTTGAATTTGGATTTGGTTCATATATTTGTTCTTCCATAAAGTGGAACATGGTATCAGAGGCAATTCTTTGCACATCACTCCCTGTGTTAGCGTCCCCTCCATGACTAGAACAGCCTGACTGGCTGGCAAAGCCCCTCATCTGATAATTGTATGTATTTGTTTAATGTTACTGCAACTCTCTAAACAGTTTTCACACACCCAAACTTTGGTTATATCCTCTACATTGTGGGTATATTATCCTGTCTCTATTTTCTGTTGAACTCTGCACCATTCAAACTTGAAACTCCCTGGTGCAGGATGAGACTTGGAATAGAAAGTTTTAAGCCAGCCCATCTTCCAACTCCATATTTTTAAGTGATAGCATGAAAGAAATGGAAAGCTGATTTATACAGCCCAAGAACAATTTCTCTTTGTACAGACATCTCTGTGTGCTGTGATAGCAGAGAATTCTTATGGGAGTGTGAAGTAACCTGTGCAGTATTTGGGGCAAAACTGCTGAAGGTGGGAAAAAGAAGTGTTTCCTGACCACTTCTATTTTCATGGGGTTGAAAACAATGTTGGCCATTACTTGTTGACTGAGATGCTGCCTTGATCCTTTTGGCCTCAGAAACTAAGAAAAAAAGTACCAAAGGCTTAACATGACTCCGTTACAGGCAGTTATTTGCTACACTGAATAACACAATCTAGACATTTTCACCCTATCTACATGTTAGCTTTGGCTTAATAGTTCAGGAGGGTGATCCAGAAAATAGCTCTCCTGCCTTAGTCATTTCAGCAAGCATTTATTTATGTTCATTTAAACTGCATGCAGTCTGAAATTCTTTCAAATAATAAATATAATTCCCTCACATGCCACATGTTTTCTACAGTCTATTAGAATTTATGTGTGTGTGTGTGTGTGTGTGTGTGTTTAAAATAACACTAGATAGAAATGCTGGTCCATGCTTTTTTTCTTGTGCATGATTCAGGTGAACCCTTCTCCCTGTGGTGGACTATTCCTACACCCAATTCCCACAGGAGTTTTTCCTCTCCTGAGATTGGTTGTAATGCCATAAGTATTAGGGTAAACCCATAAATATCATGATAAACAAGCCTGATCACTAATCAGCACTCAGCATTCCCCAGGTGGAGCAACACCTGTTCATTTGGACATGGGGAATATGCAGTGAAACCATTCCTGTTACAATAAATAATGTTTTGTTAGCTTTGAAATTAGTCTTCTAAAACATACAAAGAACTGAGGAAAATTCTGGGTGTATAATTCTATTAAACATGCTTGTCTTTTTATATTGATAAGAGTTGATAAATGCTGAAGCTACAGTGACCAGATTAATTGGGGAATACATATCTGACCAACAGAAACAAGAAAGGCACCTGCCATACAGGAGCATTTTAAATTCAGCTTCCTCCTTTAGGGCTGGATGACTGACGATGAAGGGGGAAGATAGCATCACCCATGTAATCCTGCTATGATCCTTCATTAAACAATCCAAAGTGATAAAGAAAAAGTAAGAGGAAACTTTTTAGAAGTCTTATCCCTCTTAGGCATCCCTTCTTAAACCTTCAGCCTGTTGGTCATGTTTGAAGATCTGTTACACTACACGCCTCTGGGCCTTTACCCTCCTTCCCTAGGCCACCTCTGGATCATGTTAATTGGTTTTGTTAGTGTTCTGTTGTGTTTATATTTGAGTTTTTGTTTAGTTGATTTATTTTTTTCTTAAATCTGGCTACTTTAATTTGAAGTGCCTAATTCAGACTTAGTTGTAAGTTTCAGCTGTGAGATTTAAATATCTTGGCCATAATGTTCATACTGCACTGAAATATTGAATCTGTTCTCGCTAACAAGGCAGTTTTTCACACATTAAAGGAATATGTCGAATGTTGAATCTGTTGTACTCCTCAAGTGTTGGATCTCTCCCCTACCCAGAACAGCAGTCCTCATCACAGATTGTAATTCAACAGTAAAATATTGAAATTCTATTGAATCACATGGATTCTCCCCATGCTTCAGTTCTTAAAAGAAAAATCAAAAAAACAAAGCTCAATTAACCCCTAGAGCCTGAGACAAAATTTCATTGACACTGTTAAAAGAAAAAGGCCCTTAAAGTACTATATTAACTTTTAGCTTTATATGTCCTCTGCAAATATTAGGGGAGAGAAGCAGCCAGCACGACCCACAGCAATTGTGTATAACATGTACTGCCTATTCCTTCCCTGCATCTTTTCAGGTTTGGTGCATGGCACTGTCTGTGTCTCTGCTCTGAGCTTGTGTAAAACCAATATGCCTGTTAGCTTTCTGTAAACTCTGTTTATATGGTCTCCTGGACCTCTTCAGGAGACATTTAATTTACTGAGAAATACCTCAGCTCTTTTATAGGTAAATGATTGAATTCTGTGCTTCAGTAAAACTGAGGTAATAACACATCTAAACAAAAAGTGAAATAGCTGGAACTTTAGGATACTACTTAAAAAAAAAATAAAACCATCTAAAATAGAATTTTTAGTGAAACAGCAGACAAAACTGTGCAAGAAGTAACTTTAAAAAGCAACATTACTGGGTGATTAGACTTTGTTTTTAGAGTTAACAGTACTGAGTTGCACATATATATTGATGCAGTTTTCAAAGCCCATAAATAGTGCTTCAGCTCCTGTATGGGAAGAGGATGTTGCAGAAATAATTATGACATGATGCGATAACCCCTTCCTAAAAAAAAAAAACAAAAAACAAGTCTAAAAGCAAAGCAAAACAATACTGCAGTGTTCTGGCCATCAGGAAACCACTACAATGCTCCCACCTTTTTCCTGTGGCCTACCCAGAGTTCCTTCCAGGCGACAGAGATAACTGACTGCTGCAGACTGGATCCTGTGCCAAATGAAAATAAAGTAATTTTTTTGTTAAATTTATATCTGATTAAAAATGAATCTTAACAACACTTTTTTTTTTGGCATTCAGTTTTACAGCTCTTCACCTAAAATATGCCTTTGTAATTTTAAAATTGCCTAATTTCTTAGTGTGAGTGTTACTCCAGCAGGATAAGGATGAAAAATTACTTCATTTTGTAAATTCATATTTCATAAACTAACTGTGATTAAATAAGAAGGTTGTTCATCTCTGTTTCTGCTTAAGAAAAAACTACTTGAACTTAGTTTTTATCATTCTCTAGGACTTGAATATTCATGAAAGAGCTCAATTTGTCAATAATGCTTATTAAGGTGGATATGACTCAGGGAAACCTCTCACAGTTTGAAAAGCAGATGTAGTCCCCTACATGTGAACCTTTGGTGTTGTGTACTTTTATGGACATCCTCCCATTCTCTGGGCATCCATGGGTGTGTTTTACTGTCCCCTCTGTTCTCTGGGTAGGGAGGAGCTGGAGCAGCTCTGCAGCCGAGGCTGCAGCAGTGCAGGAGCTGTGGCTTTAGAGGTCCTTGGGGTCTTGCCTAGAATGAGGCCCCTTTTATCTCCTTAGGAATGGTATCCAGATAAAACACCCCATCACTGCAGTGCCCTGCAAGCGTGTCTGTGGGAGGTGCAGCGTGGATTAGGAGCTGGCTGTGCCATCATGGTACAAATGAACTCTTGCTGGGCAGGAAGGAGTCTCTCTGGTGTGTGTGAGTGATGATGGGATCCACAGGGCCTCGCTGTGCTTCCCATCAGCACACACACAGAGGTACTTCATGCTCTCCTTACAGATAGGGAATTCTTTCTAGTCCCTTGTTTTCAGCTCAGCTCACTCAGTTAATTTCCACAGGCGTTTTGCAGGGTTATTTATGCTTCAGCCTGTACTTAGCAGCCAAGTTATTTTTTTTTTTTTTTCTGACTGGCTACTAATGAAGAATAAGTCAATTTATCCTCATCAGTTAAATTATAAATACAGAGAAAACAGAGTAAAAATGTCACCACATGGAGATGGCTTTGCTTTTTTCCATTCCCTAAATCCTGGTTTATGTAAACTGAGATAAATATTTATAAAAAATGCTGGGCACAGTAACCCTCTTTTTAAAACTATTTGGATTAGCTTGTGAGATGTAACTATTGATAACACAGTTTGGTACCTTTGTAAGTAGATTTACTTTGTACAGCAATGTCTTCCATTAAGTTTTAAAATAAATGTTGTGTTTTATTTGAGCTGTGTAAGAAAAGAATGTGTGAACCACCAAAAAAAGAAAAGCTGTCAGAAGATGGTTAATTTTTATTGTGTATATTGGGATTTTAAAATAGAAAATGTCTTACTATCAGGCCAAACCTTGTCCTCGTACCAAATGGAATTGAAGGAGACAGACAGGAGGAACTTCATGGAATGAGTGGAGATGTTCTGTGCACCCAAAACATGTGCAGGAAGCAAAGAGTGTCAGTGTAGGTGTGCAGGTCAGCTCCCTGCCCCTCAGCACGTGGGGCTGTGGGCAATGAGGCACCTCATTGTCTCCACCAAAGCCTCTCTCAGAGGGGCTGATCCTGCTCCTGTTGAAATCAATGCAGGGCCTCCCTGTATTTCACATGAACAGGGTTAAACTCTTCATTACATGCCCTGGGGTTTTCCTCTGCTGTGACCACCTTGTGCCATCTCATCCTCACAATTGCTACTTCTGCTGTTGTAGGTGTGCAAGCCAGAGCAGAGTTTTGGGGTTTTTTCTGAAGTGTAAAGTGAGGGATTTCAGCATCGTACAATGTTTTTAATAATTAATTGTCAAAAAAAACCACAACAAAAATAGATGGAGCATTAAAGCAAATTTGCAAGCCATTGAAGTAAGGAGCTGCAAATAGAAGCAATGGCTGTGTTCTACCTTTAGCTATCAGTATAAAACTCATCAAAGTAAACCAGTTTTATTTAGACATCTGGAAAATGTACTTTGACAAACATCCACTTGATGACTGTCAGTGTCTTATAAAAAGACTTTGATATCAAAGATCTGCAGAAACTGTCAGAATAAACTGATTGTTTTTTTTCTTTTGACAGAAGGTTGTTTCCTAGCCACGATTTCTATTGTCTGGATGATATGTTTTTAATATCTTAATACAAAGGATTATTTTTACAAATGTTTTTGTATCTACTTGTACAAAATGTCATGACTTTAAGAAGATATATTTACAAGTTAAGCAAACTAGAAATGCAGACTTTGTATTCCTGCTCCTTCCAGCACTCTTAATTGTTCTGTCCTCGAGGTTAATGGATAGTGATTTTAAGACTTTGTATTTTTGATAGACTCACAGAGCTTAGGTAATCTATCAAAACCTCTTTTCAAGCAGATGAAGAGAATACAGTAATCATGTCAGCATCTGAAGGGAGGGTGTTAAGAGGATGGAGCCAGGCTCTGCTCAGTAGTGACAAGCAACAGGCAAAGAGGCAAGGGGCAGAAATTGATGCCCAGGAAGTTCCACTTGAATATGAGAAAGAACTTTACTGTGCAGGTAAGCACACACGGAAAAGTTTGGCCGGAGGTTGTGGAGTCTCCCACACTGGAGATATTCAAGAAGTGTCTGGATGCAGCCCTGTGCCATATGCTCTGGGATGGCCCTGATTGAGCAGGGAGGTTGGATCAGATCACCCACTGTGGTCCCTCCCAGTCTTACCCCTTCTGTGATTCTGTGATTCTGTACTTTGAGTGATATTGTTTCCTTGCATTTAATACTACTGAATTATATAGAGACAGAGGAAAATGCAGTTGATTCTGTTACATATTTTAGCCTTTTTACAAAAGGCTTTTCATCACCCATAATCCAGCATACCTCACCTTAGACAGAAAGAACTGTTTGAGGCAGTAGGTATAACCGCAGATGTCCAAAATGGCTTTTTCCTCTTGGCTTTTTTTTTTTTTTTTTTTTTTTTTTTTTTAAATCCAGAAAAAAGGTGTTGCCTTGCAGTGTTACTGGAGATGCTGAATACATTAAAGTAGGAAGATGAGAGGAATGCCTTGTGGGGACTTCTTGTAAACATGCAGCATGATTGCTTTTTATTGGAAAAGGCATTTCTGTGATGTTCAGTGCAGTGCTGTAGTGCCATAGATATGTTGGAAATGCTATGAAAGCCTTAACTATTTAATTCTCATAATCCATCTGTGAGCACTAAGTGATTAGTTGCAGTTTATCCCAGTATGGATGCTGGTGTTGCTCCTTGCATAATCCTGCCCTGGAATGTCCTGCTGGAGATGGAAATGCCCATGCTCAGCGTGGCTGGAAAACTTCTCTAGAGAGCTGGCAGGGTGGCCCTGGGCAAACAGAAAAGTCTGCAAGAGGTGAGCAGTTTAAACTGGTTGAAAGAGTAATAGTGTAGTTTCTTGATGGCTACAGGGGTGGTTGTACTGACTAATTTTAGGCACCAGATTTAGGACTATAATTTCCTGTTTTGTCATTAGGGAACAGAGAACTTCTCATGTATATGAAGCAGATCAAGAAGAAAACAAAATTTTAGAATATATATAAATATAGAAACATATATATATATATGTATCTATATTTATATATATTCTATATATATAAATATAGATACATATATACTCTTTTCAGCTTCACTTACATAGTCTGGTATTTGTTTAAAGGTAGGTTTCTGTACATGTGTTTTTCTGGTTCCAAATATATGCCCTGGCCATTGTCCCAGCTTTGGGAGAGCACATTGTTTTGCAGAAAGGCATTTTATGGACAGATAAAATAAATACAAGAATCTTGAAACATTTTGTTTTAGGAAAGCAGACTGCCTTGGAGTGGATATCCTGTGTGGAGTCAGGAAGGTATAGGAGGGTACAGGAGATGCTGTGCTTGCAGTGGCTGTAGATCTAGAAATTGATAACAAAGGGGCGGGGGAGGGAAGTTTGTTGCTTTTTTGCTCATTCTCTCAGACACAGATGCTATTTTTGTCTAGCAAACATCCACTCATCAGTATTATAAAGCAATCCTACTAAGGAAATACCCTTTTTAAAAGTCTTTGTTTGTTATAAAATTGCAGAACGTTTGGTCAACTTTACTTCAAAACAGAAGTTTTTTTGTTATTTCACCATTTAGTTTCAGGGTGGCTAAATAGTAATTCAGTTCTGTCTGAAATACTACATTATTTCAGAGCAACTGTTTGTGGTACAGGCAATTCCATGACACAATTCCCTCATGTAAGGATGGCTGTTCAGGGAATCACAGGTATCAGCATACTGGACACAACTAGCATTGCCTGCAGCATGAACATTGGATTAAGCAAGTTTGAAGGAGGCTATTTATACCATTAAGGAGATGCTGGAGAATTACTGAAAATAAGTGTATGCAGATAAATTTTGTCCTGCAAGGCAATAATACAAGCTATTTTGACTAAGTGGAAAGATTTTTAATGCTGTGGCCCAGGTTCTTTGAAAATGGCTTGTATGTTTGTGGCAGCTGTGTCCTGGGCTGTATTGACTGGTTTCTTTTTCTGACCATAAGTGTTTGAGCTCACCAATGTGGATTTCGAGGAAGGAGCTGCTTTCAGCTGATTTGGGTGGGTTGCTTTCCTTGACCTAGGGATTGTGTTCTTCCTTTGTACCTGCACATCTTTCTTGAGGGAAGTGGCCTCCTCTGCTGGTCATTCTATTTTTCTTCAAATATGTGAGAAACAGCTAGTATCCTCATTTCCTTTTTTTTTTTTAATCCCCAGAAATGATCTTCAGTTGTTTGTTTTGGCAAATGATTCCTGAGAAAGGATCCATGAGAGCAATTGCTACTATCATATTAGCTTGCCCTAAGTTATTTGTAGCACCACTCCAAGTCACCTCCTTTCTCTGCTTTTCGTCTTCTTGACTGCTTCCACTCTGGTTTCCTTTGATGTTTTTTTGTTCTTGTTGCCTGTGTATATCTTTTTGTTGTCTTTTCAGTTATGATTTTTCATCCATCAACTCACTGCTTTTCTAAGCCAAGCCAAAAAAATTGCAGTAGTTTGCACCTACACTCACACAGAGATTTAAATCTTCAAGCTTCTGACTGTAATTTGTCTGCCAGTTCTCACCTTTTTTCCCCCTCTGTATGAACAGCCTGTGTCTTTCCAAATTCCAATTTTGGGATGCCTTTCTCTTCCCCCATCCCAGTTTAATTCCTGGGAAGAATAAAATCCTGGCTCCTCTGCATGCTCTCTGCTACAGAGCAGTGCCCACACTTTCCATCTCTGTGACTCACAGCGTACAAAATTAGTGCCTGCAAAGCTCGAGGAGCAGGGAGAAGCTGCAGCTCCCAGGAAACCCTGTTAGCAGGCATCAGCTCCTGCTCTCACTGAACATGGTGACTTCTTCTTCTCTGGGCTTATCCCTGTTGCCTGCCCTGCCTTTTTTCCTTATGCCAGAAAAAGCATTTGTGTAAATCTCCCAGATCAGGACAAGATTTCAGTTAGAGCAACTGGGGAAAATGAAGGACTAATTTGATTGTGTGCGTCAAATGAAAATATTTTTGGCTTGATTTTTTTCCTTCTTTTTAAGGAATTTTGATTAATGGTCCCCAATGTTTGTTTTCATGGATTCTGTGATGATAAAGACTACTTAAATGCTGTGTGCACTGCCAGAGAAAAAGTCCAAAATTTTACATTATACATCTGTTCAGGTTTTCCTGTTTGTAGCCAGAGACCTGCCAAAACTGTGGATTCAAAGGGAATTTCCCAGGTCTCCAATGAAATCTCACATCAGCTACAAATTTATATAAAAAAGAAAATAATAATTTTCTTTTTTTTCTTTTACCACACCATTTAAGAAACAAAAGTTACTATCATGCAGAAGGTTTCTGTTTGCAAAGTATTTCAGTTGTAAGTGGAAGATGAGAAACTTGGTGTGTTCAGAGCATTATATCAGCAACTGTAGCTAACAATGTAGTTTTAAGAATAATTTAGAACACAGGATTAAAGTTGTCATGTTTGTTTCCATCTAAATCCAAACTAGTCTCCTTATTTGACTTAAATTTCTATATTGTGTTTTAATAATTGTGTATCTGATGTAGTTTCATGTATTCAGTGTTTAATTGTTATGCAGAAAACTTACAGTTGGTACAGATAAAAATAAGGGTCCAAAAAGTTATTATTTCAGATTTTGATTGACCAATATATATACTCACATGCATGCATGTGTGTATATATATATGTATTTATGCATATGTACACACTGTTTCATAAATATAGCTAACAATATGTTTTTCTGCTAGATGAAAAAACACCCAGTAGAGCAGGGCGTAAGTAGTGTAATAAGCTAAAATAAATCATCCAAAAAAGCTGAGGTGACCATATTTTGTTCAAAGCTGCATAACTGCCCATTTCAGAATTCTGACATAATAGATATTTATAGCTGTCATCACAGTTTTTGTAATTCAACAGATCTTAAAACATTTGAAACAGCACATAATATTATTCTCTGTTTAGGGGTGCTTTCCTGTAAATTTAAGTCAGCTCCTAAATGCTAATGCAAGAGCTAGTTATAGTTCAGTTGAATTTTAACAAGTGTATGGATGGCATGTTTCTGTGAAATAAAATTCAGTGTAACTTTCCAGGGTACTTGCTCTGCCAAGAAATATGTAATTTCCCATGCTAACTGTATTTAATTGTTGGAGGACATCTTGTAGTTTCTAGTGGTAAAAATGGAAAAATATGCCAAAATTGGTCAGGCTAGGTAATACTATTTTGAGCTCAGTCCTACATAGATAGCACTGAGTATCTCCATCATTCCTGCTTCCTTGTGGAAGAAAGACAGCCAGGAGGGAGAGCCAGTGATGCTCATTTTCTTTTTGTCCTAGTTGGGACTGCAATTGTAGATCCAGAGCAAATGGAACGCTCCTTTGCCCCAGATGGAGATTATATCCATTTAACTCTGTGTTTGTTCTCCAAGTCCTTTCTGAGAATCCATTTCCTCTTATAAAAAGGATGGCTTTTAGTTTTAACTGGAATCAATTCACAGAAATGGGTTGGAGTGAACAAATACCAGCCAGCTGCAATGGTTGTGTGGTGCTTCTGCAGCACGGGAAGGGAAAGAGAGAGGGGCTGAGTGCAGGCTGGGGGGAATGTGAAGGAATGAGGGAGGGGTGAATGATGGAGCTCACTGAGCCCTGTTCCTGGCTGGGCTGTTCCATCAATGACCTCTTAAGCTCCTGGTTCTTGTCACAGTGGTCTCCCTCCAGCCATGCCCTTTCTTTTAGTTGCAATGGCACATCTTGAGCCCCTCCATGGATTGATTTGTCTTGCTGAAGAAACAGAAAGCTACCACAGCAAACCAACAGTGAAATCCCTGGTGTGTTTTGCCAGGTGAATGGCTTGCCTGGCCCACAGAGGAGCTAGATGAACCCAAAGCAGGAGGTGGAGGGCCTGCAGAGCCATTAGAGAAAGAGAGGGAGGCTGAAAGGCTGCACATTTTGACACAAGGTGCTGTTGGACCAGCTCCTCTGTGCTGCTTATCCACACTCTCAAAACAGATTTATGGCATCCAGGACACTCTGCAGGGAACCTGCCACCCTAGCCACCAAGAAAGACAGGAGGAAATCCAGGAGCTGTAAATCTTGTCTTTGCTTTGGTCTTCAGGGAAACACTTCATTAGGGCTGTTGGCTCAAATGCTTCCTGAAGCAGCCATTGATCCCTTTCTGGCCCAGATTTATTTCTTTGCTTAAGGTGTTGGTGAAGAGGTTCCTCAGCTGTCTTGCTCATGCTGAGCTAATGGTCCCAGAGAGCTGCATCTGTGCTTACTGAGCAGGGTGGGGCTGGAGAAGAGACTCTAGACCACAGGTTAGGGAGCAGGGCACTCACCTGAAATGGGGAAATCTGGGATTCAGCCCTGTTCCCAGCAGGCTGACCACAGCTCTGATTGTGTGCAAAGAGGTGACTTCTGCAAATAGGAGGAGGGGGATTCACCTGACCAAATGTGGATGGTGACCTCTGAGTTCCTTTTCTAGACTCCAGGTACTGGAGAGAAACGTGTTTGCATAGAAAACAGATCTCCTTCCAGTGTGGAGGTTTGAAACAGACATGATGAATTGCAGCTTCAGAGCATCTCCTTCTCTCAAACTACAAGGAATTTAGAAAAGCAGCCCACATGTAGATGACTGCACCAAAGGAGCCTGGTTGACATAAATGTTGCAAAAGGTAACTGAGGAATTCAGGAGTATTTTGAGAACACTTTCAAATTCTATTGTCTGAATTTTCCTACCAGCTTCTAAGCAATTTAGTGGAACTAGGTCATGATACCTTACAGGATAGACCCTTTCTGTCCCAGAATATAATGATTTTCACATCCAAATGTCTTAAAAACATATACATATCCATATAACAGGATATTTGATCCAGACAGGTTGGTGTCAGGGACTGTGGCATAGGAATAAAGTCTACACAGGACCAAATACCAATGGCAAATAAAGACTTCCCTATCCTCCACTGCCTGTCCATGGGCTGTGACAAACAGTGGCCTTACTGTGATATTTTCCTGTCAATATCATTCTCCAAGTCAGAATTTAGGTTTAAAATCAACATTTGCATTTTTCATTGAAACAGTAGTATTTCAGCAAAAATGGGCTGGAAGTTTTAAGAAAGAAATTATCCATTATTTAAATCATCAGATAAAGTGAATTAGAGAAAACTAATCAAATTTAAGTATTCTGTATTTATATAACTAAGAGTATTGCAGTACCTTTAAATCAAATGACAGTTGCTTTATAGTGACTGTGGTAGCAATCTTAATGAAGCAACAGGTAAAAACTACAGTAATTCAATAAATTAAACTTCAAACATTAATTTTCCCTGTATTTGAGCTATAGTTTTGGGAAAGAATAACAGAAAAGTTGTGTTCGTTATTAGAAGTTGTTCCTTCATAGAAGCTTTGGTTTAGCTTTTATATTTTTTTATTTTCTAAGCTTCACACAGTGGTTTGATTCTGATTTAGTTAATGTTCAGCCGATTCAGAAGGGTAAAATTACTGGAGTGAGCTTTATTGCTGTAATGGAGGTCTTGAGAAATTTAAATTGAGAAGTATTCTAATGCATCTCTGTAGAATATTATCTGCCTCACTCCTGAATGCTTTGCTGCCATGTGCAGAACATGGCACATAAGTGGCTTTTGGGGCTCAATGCACTTATGCAAGTGTTTTTCCTTGCCATCTCTTAACACAACAAAAAGACACTTGAAGCCTTTACTTGGGGCTTTTCTTTATTCCAGATTTAAATCTAAAGAGACCAAAGTCCATCACAATGCACCTGCAGGCTTTTTTTTCTTTCAACTCTAGACGTTGTGATGATTTTCAATGGAAAATTCTGTTGCCAAGGAATTGCTGAAGTGAAGGTTTGCAAAATTCTATTATTTAAGTTAGAGCCAAGATTAAATTTTTAAAAATTCTTTTTGCAATGGGTTGCAGGTAAAAATTGTTTATAAGCTTATATTAGCTAGTCAGGGAACATAAACTTTATTTTGTGCTTTACACAGACTGTTCTATAGTGCAAATGTTGAACTGCATCTAACAAATTATATAAGGAATATGCCCTGTGAGCAGTTGCAAACATTATATGCTGGGATGTGTTCAATACACTGTTCATTGAGCAACTCTGAACAGTAAGAGTAATAATAATAATAATAATAGGAGCCTATTTGAAGACAGTTGCAAGCAGGAGAAATGGCTAAATGCTTCAGTTAAATTATTCCTTATTTGCCTTGTCATACTATGTGGTAACAGTTAATAATATAATGTGTTTTAGTAATGGATTGGGGTTTTTTCCTGTGTTACTTCCTCTGTCCAGACTATTCTCTTCCATTAGCCCATTCTCAGTGGTTTATTTGTTTGTAAAGTCCATCCAATGGTTATAGGCTGACTTCAAACTTGGCTTTCCTACTATGTCCAAGTGATGAAGTAATGTCTTTTGTGGACACTTATCCAGCAGATCCACAAGAGGGTTTTACTGATATTTTACTGAAATTCTTCCTGAAGGCTTGGTAATGGCTGTGCTGAGTATCAAAGCTGAAGGTGAATATGGATCTTGGCCCTCCCTTACACATTTCAGAGAATTTCTAACGCCATTTTCTGATATTTAATATTATAAGATACTTCAACAAATATTATGATTTAGATTTTCAAATAATCAGACTTAAGATAGTATTAGGTCAGTTTAAAATTACATCACTTGAAGTTCTAATGTGAGACTTTACACCTCACTAAGCTTTTCTATTTGTATTTAACTCATCTATTACTTTCTGCAGAGAAAAGTATTTAAGCTTTTTGAGGAACATGTCTTCTCTGAGCTGTTTATAACGAGCTGATTAATGTAATGTGTTACAAATAATGTGGTACTCAGTTGTTTGGGGTTTTTTTAAACTAAATCAGTTCATGTCAGATTTTATAAAAATGCTAACGGCACAAAATATATTCAGATACATCCATCTAAAAGCAGAGGAACATTGTGCAGTAGAGTGAAGCAAGAGGAATTTCAGTGTATGCAGTAGATATTGCCACTTGCATAACAATTCACCTCTCTCTGTTGCTAGTGAATATTCATATTCCCATAGTAAGGCTCTTTGTATTTACTGTTCTGCCGAAGTGCGAGATGGCATCCAAGCCCTCTAGTGTTTTATCGGAGTAGACATGTCATTTGCAATGTTATTCTAAGCCTCCCTAAACAGAACAAGCTGAGATGAACAATACTTTTGTATACCTCTCCCAAAACTCCTTAAAATGTAAACGTAATGTGATATTGACCCCATTATAACTGCCTGTTTTTGTAAAATCCCTTACACTGGCTTGGCTTGGAATAAGAGTGAAGGTGGGGGGAAGGGAGAGAGTGAGCTTCTCTGGACCCTGGGCAGACCATATTTGTAGCCCAGAAAGCAAACTAGGAATAACCTGCATTAGAAGAAATACATTCTAGCGTGCAGGAGAGAACTATCACACAGAAAACAAATTCTGTATGTTATACATGAATCCATTCAAGGATTCTGCTTTTTGTATATCTGAAGTACAAACTTTCCAATAGCCATCACTGCCTGTCTGTAGAAGCACGGCTTGTAACTGTGAACCATAGACTTGCTTAAAAATAAGTAATCAGCATGATTGCTGGCAGTGTTCCCTGCTCTGGCTAGTCCTGCCTTCATAGCTGTTCCCTTGCTTCTCACACCGTCCTTCCTACCTGTGCTCTCCCCCAGCCCTTCCCGCTCTCACCTCAAGTTTTCACGGGCTTCATCTTTTTCAGGAAAGCAGCAGCCTCTGGTACCAGCAGTACCTGGAGGGCCATGGTTGTTCGCCTCCTCTTCCTCACTCTCCCCTGCTGCCTTTGCTCTCAGTCAGCTCATTACCTCGGCAGGTTAAGTAACACCCAAGAGTTACCTGCACATTTTAGCACACTGCATTTACTGGCTGCTTTTCCCTAGGGAGGTCCCCCTGGACTGATCTGGGCACAAAGCAGGGCAGCACTAGGGGCTCTCCTGGCTCTGAGGGGGCTGTTTTCTCTGAACAGCGTGGCTGTTCTCTGAGCAGTCTGAGATGAGTGGAGTTCCATGCAAAGCCTGAATTCGGGACTGTCCAGGTTAGATCCAGACAGGAGGCAAGGATACAGCACAGCTTCAGGTGCTTCCAGTGTTTCAAAAAGATATAAATAACTTCTGTCTTGCAAGGGATTCAAACCTATCTGCATAGTCACCCTTATCAGTTAGCTTGTTCTCCTACAGTTAATTTGTACAGTGTTTGTGTGCAAATAGGGCTTTAAAGTGATCAGACGGCATAATTAAGCAAAACTGTACTTTAGAAATACCAAGTGAGTTTCCTCTTCATCTTGGTGGGAAAAGAGGTAACAGCCATCAAGCCTCACTCTTTAGAGTGACAGAGTTGTATGACTCCGTAGCTGCTCTTCAGTGCCTCTCTAATCAAGGTACTTCTCTTCAGATCACAGTTGATGCTTTGGGAAATCTTTATCAGCCTTCAGTGCTCTGCAAGGACTGGGAATGCAAACATGGAAATAACAACCTGTTGTTCTGATGGATTGTTGTGAGTTGTGCAGGGGCTGGTGAATGAAAATCAGAGGGGTGATGGAAGGTTTGTTTTTAGCTGTGCCAGAGAGGGCTGAGCTGCTGCTTGCTCAGGAGGGGCTCGATCCTGAGAGCAGCTCTGCAGCTTCAATGGAGCAGCCCTGCAAACTGCTGAGGGCTTTTCTGGGAGCCATGGGACAGGGATTCCAATCCTGCAGACAGACAGACACCACTAGGCAGCGTAAGGGAAATACTTGACTGCTTTTATCCACTGTCCTAATTACATGTATTCCCAAATATATGAAGGCAGAATTTTTGTCCTCAGACTGTGTGGTGACTTTTGTGCACCATCTGTATTCGCTGTATTCTATCTGTATTCTCTAGAAATATGTCATTACAGGTAAGTCATATTTATTCAGGTGCTTTTTCCCTAATGAAACCCTCATTGCCACAGGTTTCTCTCAGGTCAGGAGCCATTCAGAGCAGCAGATGGGAGCCAGGTGTCTCATTCCAGTTGGATTTCTTTGGCTTTTGTGGTATTGCAACTGTGATCCTGTTGGGTGTCCTTTTTGCTAGTAAAGTTGTTATATGCAAGTTAAAGTACTGATTTTGTTTAGTGATTATTGTTATGAATAAAGATAATTTTAGTAATTATCTTCCTATAACATCTTAATTTTGCACCCTGACTGGGTTATATTTGCTATTCGATTTTATTGCAGTCTGTTAATTTGAGTCTGATTTTTCTAAATTTATTACATTATTCAATAGCCACTATATTTTATAAATATAAATGACTTATTACTTGAAACACTTGAGAAGATATTATAACTTGTCATTTTGTATTTTGGAAAACAAATTTTCATTATTTTGTCAAGCAAATAAATTTTCAGATAAAACTCCCCTACCTGTAAATGAACAGTGTAACTTAACTTGGCTGGGAGATCTGATGCAACTTGAGTAAGACAAAAACATTCCTTTGTGTGTCTTGCATGGGTGATACTTTAATCAAGAATAATGATTCTTAGAACCATCTTTTCATGGTAGTTTTTCCTTGCCCTCAACACTTCAGCACATACAAGAACTCATTTTATAGACATATATGTGTATGTAGCTAAAGATGGGGTGTATTCCAGACAGCACCAGCTGCCTCTGATGGAAGAGAAGGGGAATGCAATTGCTTCTGTGGAAGTCTGTACGTATTTGCCAGAATTTATAAATGTTTACAAGTAACTGGTCTTCACATAAGCAGGGCCCTCAGGGAGTGCTAGGCCCCCATCTGCTGGAGAGTTTTATGTCAATTCTGGTGATTTTTAGGTTATTTTTCCTGCATTTTTCTCTAAGAATTATCATCACTTGGCTTACTTACTTAAATACTGATAGTGCCTGGAGAGGCAAAGGCCTTATTGTTTGGAGTAGTCTACATACATATGGTGAGAGACAGTTTCTCTCCCAACAAGTTTTCCATCTAAATAAACAAGGTTAACAGGGCTGGGAAGAAGCAGTAACTCCCCATTTCACAGGGGAAGTACCAGCAAATGAGAGGAGCTGAGCACTGAGCCCCAATCCTGACAGGCACCAAAACGTTTGCTCCTGGCAGGGCCAGAGGGTTCTGGAAAATATTTTCAAGTTGAAAACAGTTGGAAATGTACTTCAAGAAAAATAAACATTGCAATCTGCTTGGATAGTTAAGCAAGAATGGCACAGAACTTGGTATCCCAGAGGTTCTGGGGATTAAAGGCTCTCAAATACTTTTATAACCTTTTGGGGATGTTCTGTGGCCTCTTGAGTATTTTTTGGTACCTAAATTTGCAGCTTTACTTGTGATAATGCTGCCTAGAGCTGTGCCTTTGACTGGAGTCTCTTGACTGTAGTTACACAGCAAACATGTGACTGAAGTCTGAGTGTGAAATGATCCTTGCTGGTTTTGAGGAGCCTGAGAAGGTAGCTGAGATGCCTGCCTTGCTGTTTACAGAGAAGGCTTGCCTGAGGACACAGATGGGGACTCTTTCTAGGATGCTGCTTGTCTTCTGTGCACTGTTGGTTGGGTGACACAGGAGCATGTAACTGAGAACAGTCAGGCTTGTACAGAAATGCCTTCCTTTGCCCCATCTCTCCCCAGCATGGCCACTGCAGAAAGCAGCAGTGAGAGAGCTCCTGGAACCAGCCCTACAGCTCTTGGCAGCCACCTCAGGGCGGTGTGTTCCACTGGCTGGAGTAAGATTAATTGCACACTTGAATTTCACTCACATCTTTAAGGGCACCTCTAATTATGAATGCATTACAGATTGCAGTTAAGATTCTAACATTGGGAATGTTTAAAAACAGACATTTGTCATCAGTAGGGAAGCCTTTAAGAAGGTAAATCTTACATTGCTATTTCCCTCTTCTCCCATGTAGGAATAGTAGTGGGTGAACAGGGAAAATCTAGGGTATGGTAGAGGAAAAACCTCTCTTTCCAGTGGAGACAGCATTACAGCATCCAGGTTTAGGGATTCTTTGGGAAATCTGTTGTTTTTCTTCTATTAGACCTAAGAAATAGCTCACAGTCCTGCCCAAAGAAACTAATCTGAAGCTGAGCCCAAATTGTGCCAGCAAAGAGTGGCACACAGTGTAGTTTGAATAGACTGGGTTATCATGTTGGGCTGATTTGCAGGGAAAATGAATATTTAGGTAGAAATGCATATTTAGTAGAATCCTATTTATTGCTCCAAATTACAGTCACTTTGAAAGTGGATTGATTTACCTGGTTCCTCTGAAGTCCTCCTTTCATTCTCTGACTTGATGTGGTGTAGAAAGAACCAAACCATCTCTATATTTAAAAAAAAAGAAAAGAGAGAAACTGTACTCAAACCATAGAAAGGTTTTTGGTTTCTTCAAAAGAAGAAAGGCAGTCTTGCCATAAATTTGGTAAACTGCTTTTATAGTGCTTATGCCCACAGATTTAGCTTGTAACAGGGAAATGTGCTATGTTTAAATACCCAGAAGGAGTCTGGAAGACAGATTTGTCCTGATAGCTTGTCATTGACCAAAATGGGTAGTGATAATTGGACACAGGAGACACTTGCAGATCAGCCTTTAGTGACAGTGCTGATAGCTACTGAAAACATAAAATATCTCATGGTGGAGCTTCAGTGTCTTCTCTGTCATCAGCCCAGGCAATGTCCCCAGCAAACACCATATGCATCATTGCCAACTGCATTTTATCGAAATACTCTCACTTCAATCCCTTTCTTGGTCTTTTAAATATTCTACAACTCTACATATTACAATTTACAGAATATTAATGAAATTGGAGAAGTGTAAGGGGCATGGATAAACCCATCCTTCCAGTGTTGCTTTTGGCTGTGATGGCTCTGGCCTGGAAGCTAGGCACATTAGTTGTCTACCAGGTATAAACCTGTTTTCTGAACCTTGCTCCCCTTGATCAGCATTATATTGCTAATCTTCCCCTTTTAGCTGCCCTGTTGCTGTCCTGTGCCATAGGACTCAATGTTGCTCTGATGGAGTGGAACAAGATGAAGAAGAAAATTACTTATTTGAAGAGTGAATTATCACACCTAACTGAGAATCTGGGTGTCAAAAAGTCCCCCAAAGTTCCTTAATTAGAACCTTTTCTTTTGCATTGCTTTTAAATATAATTTATTGCAACTTCCTTGTTATTTAGGTTGTGCTTTTGAGAAATTATGGGGGGGGGGGGGGGAATTTGGGCACTGTACACAGCTATGATATAATTGCAGAAATCCCAGCAAAAGGTCATCTATCATCCTGACTTTTCCAACTACACTTCTGCCTGTCAAATGACTTATAAGAACTGGGGTTTTTTTACATGCTTGAGTGCCACATCTTAGATGCAGGATACTTATCTCCTTGGTCTGTGCTGTCTTTTCAGCACTTTTAACTAGACCCTTTCCTACTTCTTGCAAAGCATGCACAACACTGCCTGCAATGGATGCTTGTATTGCTTAGTTGTAACATTTGGCTGTCTAAGGAGCTGCTGAAGATTCTATTCAGATGAAGCTAAATTGCCAGCTAAATATTGAATTGAGCAGTAGATGGTGAAGTCCCATGTGGTATTTTATTATTAATCTCATCAGGAGGTTGTAAAGAACAATACCAGTAATTAGTCATACCTTCTAACCCTGTAAACCAGGACATATTGGTTATATTACCCTTCATAGTATACTTTATTAATTACTTCCTATTTTACTGATCTATTATGATGTAAGAAGGATTGCTGCATCTTAATGAATGTATTATGTGAATTGAAGAACACAATTTGAATGAACAGGTTAAAATTTATTTATTCATAACTAAATCATTGCTCAGCATCTTAGTGTGTATGATTGAATAGATAGGGTTTTTTTGAAATGAGACCTTGGATTAATGAATGCTGTAAAGATTTAAGAACTTCCTTTACTGTCCTTTTGCTGATGTTGTTACCCTAGATATAAGGTTTTCAGGCTGTATGTTATATTCATATCCACTGCTTCTAAGACATGTGACCTGAATGTGGCAAAAAGATAATTTTATTATATAATGGTAAGAAATTATAAGAAAAGGAAATGAGGCCAGTAGCTACCCCATAATGAAGGTTCTGTTTGAGGAAAGGATCCCTGTACAGCAGAGCTGTTAATACCTGCTAAAGTAAATGGCATTTAGGCATATACATAAACACACACCCCAGTGTTATTTATCAGGATCAGAAAATTTTTTAATTCAGTCAAGATAAAACATATGAGCACCTTTTTCCTGACTTCTTGTGGACTCAGTAAGCTGTGTTTTCAATCACATCATTTTATCTAAAATTTATTGGGAAAAAAGCGTCCAAGGGTGTTCAGTAACATAGACTGGCTCAAGTTCTCAAGACAGCACAAATACTAAATACATTTATAGATTTAACTTTTAGGCATTTTACTAAGAATTACTTGATTTAGCATTTGTTGCAATGTGCTAGAAACAGTTTCTCTGCCCATACTTTAGATGTATGTATGAATATCAGGTTGGCTGCACGCTTTGAACTGGTAAATATTTACATAGGAAGTTGTTGGTTTTTCTGTAGCTATCAAGCTGAGGAGTGGCTGGTATAGATCTGATGTGAAGAGAAGTTCCATCTCAAGTCAGCCCTCCTCAAAGTAGGCCAGACACTGACTCCATCTGTTTTACCACAAACTTGCTCCCCACAAACCACAAATTGCCCTTTTAGGAAAGCAAAGCAACCTTAAGGCAATAATAATCTGCACTGCTCAGGCAAAAGCACTTTTTAGATGGGCTTGCAAATATTGCTGTAGAAAGATACAAAAGCAATTAAAACTTCAAATAAATAATAATTTTAAAAAAAAGGACAAAGAAGGTAATGTTAAATTTCAGAATGGTCTATCAGTATTTAAACTTAAGTTTGAAATCCCATCTCTATCTTAAATCCTACAGATTGGTTTCTAGAAGAAAAAATCCTACTTTTGCTCTTCGGAATCTTAAGTTTTCATTTATTCTTGTCTTTGGCACAAATGAATCCAACTCTGATAAACTTAATGTTATGTTTTTTTCAAGTGGTTGAAGAGGAAGAGGAGTACAAACCAGTTTTCAGGTCTTAGAGAGCAAGCTTTAGTGCTTGCTTACTTTTTTTGTTTGTTTTGTCTTGGAGTGTTGGGGTTTTTATGGCGGTTTTATTTTTATTTTTCCGTGAGAGACAGGCTGATCTGACAGACATTCAAAAACCTTGTAATCTGTATTTATTACTCAGTGGAAGACAGAAGGCTAATGGAACAAATTGAGAGTGCTCTATATCCACATGCTGTATTTACCTAGTTCTGCTTAAGTCTGAATGGAAATTTTACTTATTGTTTAACTAACAATTATTTTACCAGCTATGTTAGTTCTGAGTATTGATTTTACACTAGCAGTAAATTTGATAGATCTTTTTATAACTATTTATTATTTCTTTGTTTGTAGATAATAAAATTAGAAGTCCCAGCTGAGACACTGCAGTGCCAAGAATAAACAGACACCTATAGAAACACATAAATAATATTTTTCTCAGAAAATTCTTTGCAGCTATCAAACTGTTTTCTGATCTTTGTACCCACATATATTTAAATATTAATTTTTTTAAATGTTGAAAATAATAAACCACTAATAGTTCTGAATCCAAGTGTCTGAAGTCAGAGTAGGATGTCCACTTAGAAGTCTTAATGAGGAATAAAGTTGTAACTACAGTTAGCTGTCCTGCAAATTTTAAATTGAGTTACAAATGCTTAAAGGTGCATGGAACCACTGCAGGGGGGAGAGCAGGGATCTAAACACTACCCAGGCTCCAGTTAAGTGAGTGAGGCAGAGTCCTGATGAAGACTTCTGTGTTTCAGCATTGTTCCTGGTGGGTGCATGGTGAAGAGAAGCATCTTTGGAGCAGTGTTGGTTTGGAGTGATGTTCTGTTGCTCATTTAGATCATGAACCTTTGTCAATACGAACAATTAGTGGGCTAAAGATTCCATTGACCACGCGACAGGAATCAATACACACAGTACTTGTTAGTTATTTACCACAGAGTGTATTAAAGCCTGTAGATTCACCATAAATCCTTTAAAGCTATCCTGCTATGATCCTTGCCACAACATGCATTGACACATCAATAAATCCTTTTGACAAGGGCGATATGTGAAAATCAATACCAGTTTATCAGCAATTTCCATGTAGTCTTTTCTACAGGGGTTTAAAGATCTTTTCCCAAAGCTGTACAACTGACACGGTGTAGGGACAGATCTTGAATCAAATAATGACCTTGATTAATGCTGTTCACACAAAAAAACTTTTAAATCCCATATAAAGGACATACAACCATTTCTGATGAGGGTAACTGTTTGGAAAATGCTTTTCAAATCTTGTAATGATTTTTTTCTGTTTTTTTTGGAAAGTGAATTAACTTTGTATGCACACAGACCATGATGGGTGTTTTTTTTTCTCAAAGAGAAGGTTTTTTTTCTGTTGATAAAAAATTGCCAGATGTTTCTGTTTCACTAAATTATTTTCTACAACACATTGCCAAAGGCTGTGCTATGTACTTATTCTGCTATACAAACTTTATTGCATTATAAAAATAGGTTCAATGCATATATTTATAATGGAAAGTATACAGTTTAGGCAGAGCAGAACCATTTTATTAGTTGGTTCTTCTGAAGTGTTTGAGGAACTTTGAACTGATCCTATCTGACTTCAAGTGTCAAGAAATCTTTTAAAAATCTAGGCACCTTAGGCTTCCAGTGGTGGTTATCTTTCATGTGTAAGTAACAGATTATTTAGATTCCTGTAGGGATTCCTTCTATGCATACTGTCCTCCAAATGGATGCAGTGGTTTTATCCTGAAGTTTTATACATTGCTAATTTCATCAGGAAGTTCTAATTGGCCTGGAGGATGTAAAAACTTTCAGAGCCAAAGTAAAGAATAAAAAGAAATGCCCCTAAAATACAGAAATATAGCTGAAACAAAACTTAAACAGAAAATAATGGCTGCATTAATGACACTAATTGTTATTCTTTTTAATTTAAATATTTTACCCCGTTCTTGCACAAAAAATTAAAAAATTTTAATTCCAAGGTTGGCAAAATATTAAATTAGTTCTGTATCTTGCATTCAGGTAAGTCATGCAGCAGCTTAAAAATATCCCAAATTCCACAGAGAGGAAAATATAAGGAAGCTTAATACATGGCTTTATGGGGCTACCTCTGCCAAAGTCAGTTTTGATAGAAGAAAATCCAATTCCCTCTTCAGTCAATGGGAGCTGGCACTGCTAATGGCAGGGTTTGGTTCTGCTCCTTGGTGTAATTTTTCCTGTGAAAGTTCAGAGTACTGAATGTGTTTCCTGGAAAGTTTTCTACAGATACTGAACCTAAAGGAAGGAATAAGAAAGCTTTGGCTTATGCTGTTTTTAGGGATGCAAAAGCTAAGTGTAACACTCATGATGGAGATTCAGGTCTCTTGGTCTTTCCCTGCCCAACTCTATACAACATTTCACTATAAAAATCTTACCTAAAATCCACTCTAAAATCTCAGTTATGCTGCTATGTGTATGATATAATGTGCACCTTGTTATCTGCCTTTCTTTCTCCCCTTTATTTTCCTCCCCTCCATCATTTCTCCTTTATCATGTTCCCTCTGATGAATCTCTTAAGTATGGATAAATGTAATGTATTAAATGGCATTAAAATACATGAAAAACTTGTTTTGTTTAACTACCTTGTTTATGGTAATAAAGATATTTAATTAATATCCCCTCTTCAGTTAGATACATGAACCACCCTTAAAAATAATTAGTGAATTTGTCACTTTTCACAAAGGATTTGTTAAATACCTTCTCTCTGTCTCTTTATCTTCTTTAAAGAGAAAACTGTTCTCACCTAATGCTGCTCTTTCCCATTAGAGTAGTCTGGATTTCTTGGTGCACAACCAGGATGGGGTTCTGGTGTGTCCCTCAGGGACTGCAAGCTGAAAAGGGAAGACAGTATGAAGAAAAGGGTGGAATAAAATCCACGTAAACAAGTGAAGAACAATGATCCCAGAATGAAAAACAAGGTAGAATAGCCTCGGGCAACAGATAACCCAAGCTCCAGCTGACCTTGGCAGCATGACTGGGTCTCTACATAAGGACAGAATCCTCCAGCAATTTCATCAGTTTGGCCCCACTGTCACACTTGCGTTATTTTACATATTTTCTTTTTTTTCTCTGCTCGCATGTATTTATTGCTTAAATATATTTGCTATGACTAATAGAAGGAAGATCCCTAAGTAAGCTTGAGCTTTCTCAAGTCTCTCAGACTCCTGAGGACTGATGAAATTCAGGACTCTTTTCTTTGTTTCAAATCTCTTGAGCCAGAGAAAATCAGACACCAGCTCTGCACCAGTAGGGTTGAATTTTGGGCCCAAGAGCAGTCTTGCTTCTCATTTTGGCATAGTTGTAGAGGGTATCTTTTGTCCATTCTGCTGTGAGTGTGGAGTTAAACTAACAGCAGAGGATGGAAAGGCAGCTGTCTTGAGCACGTCACTTGGCAGTGACCAGACCTTAAGCATGAACAGATTTGTTGGGGCAGCTTTCCCAGCCTATTCAGTACGGGCAACCAATTCTGAGCCTTGTGTGCTATGAGCTGATGGGGTCTATTAAATATCCTCATATAAAATGTGCCAGGGGCCAGTGTAAGGGAAAGAAAGGAGTATTCACTGAGAGATGTAAGCTAAAAACTGTCAAGAGTTCTGTGTTGCCAAGAATTTGTTTGTTTGTTTGTGAAGGATGCATCAATGCATCCTGTTTTAAAATTGTAAGGGCTGCATGGTTTTATATCAAATAAGAATTTTGGCATTTCTTTGGCTATAACAAATGATCATGCCACTGCATCCACAGCTGGTGTATATGAATGAAACTACATATATTCAGCTGAGAGAGGAAGATTGCTTTGTGGTGTTTCTGTTACAGGCTACCATGTACCCTATGCACCTGTGCTTTAAAATCGCAACATATGAACAAGAGTCAAACACTTGTGAACTAAGCTGTACAGGATAAAAATGTGTTACCATGGTGTTTTGATGTTTTAGCCATTTTAAATATTAATATAATTTAAGAGAGCGAATTGCAAATTTCAGTTGATCATGGCAGAAGGAACATTTCTATTGTTTGAATCATTTTGTGCATATCTTCATTTGATGCTGATGAACTAATTTCCAATGTGTTTATTTTTAAAAGAAAGAGTCCTATAATTTAAAAGCACACTAGTAAAAATACTGTTAATTTTTAATGGTGTTGAAAAAAATAAAGGGGTCTTGTGCTCCTATAATTAAAAAGGAAACTTCTATCATTAGAGTATATTGATAAGTTATTACATGGAACATGGTTTGCTGTTTTCAAAAGTAGGGAAAAATTTTGCAGGTCTTCTGATTACACCCATCTTCATCAGATTTTCCTGCAAAGGAGGTGCAGGGGAAGAAAGCTGTGAAAAAAAAATATGATATTGCTGCATGACCATGAGGTCCCTTCAAGAAATTATTTTTCCTTATTATTCCTTATTACCTTATCATGTCAGCTATCCTCCGTAGTTGACAATTTGGGTTAGGAGTGAATTTAGAGGTTTGAATGATCAAACAAACAAATGGGAAGAAACAAGAGAATCCTGGAATTTCAGAGGCAAGGATTTGTTTGGTGGTCATCAAAATGGCTTTATTTCCACCCTCCAATCTGACCCATTTTCTTTGCTTTAATTATTTTGTAGTTTTATGTGAACAGTGATAAAGCACGTGTGCTAAATGCCTAGCAGTGTTTTGTCAAAAAGAGGTTCTATTTCAGTAGAAAGTCTGTATCAATTGCTTTAGTTAGTTTGTAAATCTGCTTGTAGAGATGCTGAATTCAGAAGTCCTGAAAATGATGCATAAATGTTTACCTGAAATAAGGATGAGGTGTAAATACACACCAGGCTTCTAGATGGGGGAGCAACAAGCATATTTTGGTTTCACCTTCAACTGTTGTCTGACAAAACCAAACCACCCATTCTTCATTTTGTGCCTTGCACAGAGATGACAGAATATTTTACTTCTTTCCAAGTATAAGATCCTAGGTTCTAAAAAACTCAAAAGATTTTTTTTTCTCCTAGAAATAATATTTCCTCAGCTTCTAGGATCACTGATGTAAAATACTTTGAATAAAAAACCAAAACCAAAAAAAACCCACCAAAAATCTCTTGCAAGCCTAGTGTGTGTAGTCAGTCCTCACATTATATACTTGTTCCTGGGAATTTCTTGTTACCTGGGATTCCGACGTCCCTTGGGCCGTCGGAATAAACTGACTGATACATGGGCCTGTGCTGGACTCACCTTAAAAGAGGAAGGGCTTACTTTTAAAGATATCTCTGTGCATTTTGGCTGAGGTCTTTTCAGGAGTTGTAAAGAAATTTGGCAGGTGAAATGCAGCAGTCCTTTGAAAAGATGTTTTCTCATGTTTGAACAGCTCTGGTGGCCACTGCCAAGGAGGGACAACTGCCAGTCACTCCTGAACTCTTCCCAGCCCATTTTGGGAGAAACTGATGTCATGATTCATCTTTGCATGAGACAGTGCTCATGTTTCCCTGCTGTTTTATGCCTCAGCACAGGAGGAGGTTCTTTGTTTTCTCTCCCCTTGGGCTCGCTTCTTGCAGTCCCATGCAGGGCTGAATACACTCTGGCCTGTGGTAGATATTTAGAATCTGTTTGCTTGCTCTTCCACAGCTTTCAAGGCTTGCCAGCAATACTGTGGGAAGCCTGGAAAAAATTAAAGTGTTATTCTATCCTGAAACTTGTTTCTGCAAGAATGCTATTCTAGGCTTCCATGTTTATCGTTTCTCCATGATTCTCCGTATGAAATTTGATCTGTTTCAAAAGGGGAAGAAAAAAAGCAACAAAAGAAGAAATAAAATTTCTGATTACCTGTCCATCAGATGCCTTCTTTGAGCAGACAACCTGAATTCTCTCTCCTCAATCTGAGAATCAGAATCTCTTCTGGTGAAATGAATCAGACCCAGCTGAGAATGGCTCTGCTGTGTTTGAACTTAAAATTCTTTTAGATGAAAAAAATGAAGCAACTTGACAGCAAATTCACAGTGCAAGGTTATTTTTAAATGCTAGTATATTGGCTGGTTCATAGGGAAGGCAGGACTGTAAATAGTGGGGCAGGACCTGGGGTTTCCTCTGAGAAATATTTTTGTCACCTGCTTTCCAATGTCATTTATTCTTCCTGCAGAACAAATTCTTATGTTTCAAATGCAAGGCACAAACCTGCTTTCCACTGCATTTTCTTACAATAACCAAAATCACCCCTGTATTAGTCCAGTCGGAGTGAAACCCATGAAGATTTAAATATTTTATCTCTGTAAAATTCAGTGAAGTTTACTGTGGAATTTCCTTTGGAAGCTTTTGTTGGGAAAAGATGCACATGCTGCATAGCTTGCTTTTACCTTTAGGCTGGTGACAGAGAAGTTCTGAAATAGTGTCATAATAAAGGGAGGCCCATCACAGGCCCTGATGTGAACATGACCTGTAAGAATTCTGGATTGAAAACAGCAGATTTGTTAATGGTCAGATCTTGTAAACTGGTAGTAGCTTTTTTCTCAGCTGGAAACTGTTTCTATTCATATTAAAAAAACAAGTATGTTCAATCAAAGCTTCTTGATCAATGAAAAATGAAGTTCTTCTGATCTACAGAGCCATAAACAAGACCCTTTAACCACTTCCCAAGGAGCTAAGGACTTGGCCATTGTTAGTTAGTTTAGGAGTGTAATTATCACCTTAGATATAATTAATAAAGATCAGTCCTAATGGACTGTTATTTAAAAAAAAGCATGGAAAAGCCAGGAAACCAGAAGGCACATATGCAAATCTGTCTTTCAATTAGAGTTATATCTACACAGCACCTCTTGATATTCACATATGAGAGGCCAGAGAAAAGGGAGGGACTGTGTCCAGGTCCTTGCAGCTGGTTCCCCTCTGAGCTGGTGTCATGTCCTGGGTTAGAGGAGCTGCTGACTCTGGGGCCTCAGAGTTTGTTACTGCCTCTGTAAGTTACTGCCTCCAGCCTCAGCCCTAGCTGTGAATCCCCTTATTTATCTGCATTTAAAACTGGATTTTCTTCAGTTAGTATAGCTCATTTAAATACGGCTAGTTTCCCATTTTTGAAAATCAATCATCATTTTAAAAAATTGTGGATACTTGCAAACAAAGAAAATTGCAGGGGATTATTTGTTGCAGTCATTGCCAGGGCTGGTGTGACAATTACTTCGAATTTTAAAAGTCCCCTTGACGCATGACAAAAAGGATTTTTTAAATTTGATGACAACTTGCAAAATAAAATAATGCACTCTTAAAATAATGTGCAATGAAATTGCTACCAAAATCTATCACTGAAATCTATGCTTTCATTATATCAAAAGCGTCAGTAATCACATATTTTGTGCTACGTTTTTTTCTCTTTGGTGCTACAACAGATAAGGTTTTACTAAGGTTGCATAATGTTATCCATGATAGCACCCAGTTTGCAGTTGCTGATAGCTTTGCCAGACTTTAACTGTTTGGCTTCTCTGTGAGGTGAAGCTTTTCACACTGCTTTTCTTCTTAATTGAATCTGTTTTGGAAAATTTCAGAAAAAATGATTCAAACATTTCCAGGCATTAGGCAATGGGAATATATATATTTTTTGACCACACTGAAAAGTCCTGGCAAACCTTGCTCTGAATAGCTGTAGCTTCCCCTCCCTCCCTCCCTCTGCTGCCCATCCTATTGTTTGGGAATACAGATTTGAAATTTGGCAGGAGGATGCTCTTTGTCTTACAAAATTCTTATGAAAAGCATCACATTGCATGAACTTAAAAATCTTTGAGAAAGTGTAATGAAGGCAGGTGGGAAAGCGGAATCAGCTGAGAAAATAAATTGCTCTATCTTTGGAAGTATTGGTGGAAAGCAAGGGGGAAAGGGATATGAGCAGAGAAACAGTTAATTGAGGATGAGACAGTGATATGAACCTGGAAGTCAAAGGGAGTTACAGGATTTAATATTTACTACACAGAAGATCAGGCCTTGGAAACAGGCTTTTCAGAAGGGAAGATTTGTGGGGAAGGAGGGTCAGATGTCAACTATCCTGCCACCAGTAGCAGATGGATTGGGAAAGGATAAGTGAGCAAAAATGGGAAATGATCAAACATTTTTTACTGATATCTCAGCTCATCCCAAATGGGAGATTGTGCCTGGAGCACTACATTCTGGAATTGCCAGTGTATTCTGCCTCTGCTAATACACCTAATATGTTTTAAAATTTGTTTATGCTTGTAACTTGAAGCCCAGCAGCAATGAATTCTACAGCTTGTGCATTGCATGAAAAATTATTTCTTCTTACTGGGTTTAAAACTGTGAGCTAATTTTATTGTGTCCTCAGATTTTTTTTTGTAATTTATTTATTACAATGATGATTTTTGGACTGAATAATCATTCTCTACACACAGAAAGTCCAGAACTTTCATGACTTGCAAACCTCCATTGTACCCATCCCCAGTTACCTTTTTTTCCTGATCTGAAAGCATGTGGTTGGCCTCTTTTATTACTACATATCATTAAACCAACATTTCCATGGAATTATCCATAATGGTTCAGAGATTTTTGTGCCGCATGATAATAGCTAAGGTCCATTGTGGTTTAGATCTAATTAGGATTTTTTTCCCTCATATGCATTACTTTGCATTCATCAATACCCTCTGCTGTTTTATTGTTGTTTAGTATTTTAAGCTCCCCACAACTCTTTGCATTCAGATCAGCTAGCCAGAGTGACTCTCCATGCCTGGTAATTTTTTTCCTGCTGTTATCCGTCTTCTTTCAAAGTCCTACAAGACTCTACCTAACATCTCAGGTCCTTGGGAGTTGGGTAGGCAGCTTTCCTCTGCTGCAAAATCTTGCCAGTTATTTCTACCCTTTGTTTGCTATCTTTTAATGATTTATTAACCAGATCTTAGCCTTCCCTTCATTGAAACTTAGAATAAGATAAAAACTGTCTGCATTTCACAAAAAAAAAAAAAAAAAAAAACCCTCAAATGTTGTGGCATGGCATTCTCTAAGAAATTCTGGATGAACAAAGACACATACTCAGATATATAAATAGATGGACTTATGTACATAAGATCCTTCTTCTAAGTCTAATTCAGAATTTCATTATTAGTATTATAAGAAAATATCCTTGTCTTTAGGCAGCAGAAGAACCATTGTCCACTATGGTAAAGAACAATTGCTTGCAAATGATTAGACTTAAATGTTGGCAAAATATTACCTAAATTCTTAAGACAACTCTTGTGTTTATAAATCAACACCAGCTGTTCCTGTTTATGCAATACTTTGTAAACATAAAAGAATAAAATAGAATCTGATATGACAGCTCATATACCAAGATTCAGCTTTCTGCAAAAACAAATCAGGCCATTAAAAAATGCGGGTTTTGTGTCAGATATTCTAACAAAGCCAGCTAGTCTCATGGTAATAAATGTAACCATGTTTCTCTAATGCCTTTAGGCGTATGGCAGGTGCCTGGAAAGGAGATTCTAGAGCTAAGGCAGCAGAGAGATTTTGTTGCTCTCTCCTGGAAGGGACTAATAAAAAGTCCCCCCCTCACAGACAGCACCTGTCAAGCACTCCTGAGCCATGTCAGCTCCAAATTTGCCCAAAGTGCCAAATTCTGATTTCTGTCACAGAGATTCTGTCACAGGAAGGGAAGGGATCCTCCAAAGTCAGCGGGGTTTTCTTTCGTTTAATTGTCCTCAGATCATCCACAAATCTCTCTTAGGAGTGGGTGTATTGTACATTTGGTATACTCCTCTCTCATAAACTCAAAGTTAAAAGCTCTTGCTGATTTTGGTGATTATTTCTCATGCGCAGAGAGGATTAGATGTTAGCTAAAACCAGTTAAGTTTGAAAAAAAGGTAAAGTTTGGTAATCTCACAGCAAGGTGCATGGCCCTCAGAATGGAATGAAACCACAGGCTGCTTCCATGTGAAGTGTAGTGTGAGAGCCAGGCACCTCAGAGCAGAGTTTCGAACTAGCCCTTTGCTAAGGTGAGCACTAAACTCTTGATGGTGTGGTCTTTAGAAAAGGGGATTATTTTCTGGGGTTTTTTGCAGAAGTTCAGCATCCTATCAAAGCTGGGATTCACCCAGAGAAAGCTGTCTATCTAAATCCCTGAGGGTAGGGACCTAAAATTTTCTTCTCAAAAAGCAGGCACAGAAATGAGCTCTATTTTTCCTCTTAATTTTGTCTGGGGAAGGTAAGAGGGGATGTTCTTCACCCCTGCCAATGTTTTAATTTGTATTTGGATTGCCACTTTAGAGGTAAATCATGTGAATGTCTCAACTTACTGGATGTCAGAGCATGTTGCAAAGCAGTCTTGGTGTGTGTGAATTGGACTTTGAAGTCTCTGACCACTCTTTGCCATTCAGCCCATGAGATTGGTCTCAAGCTCATTGAAATGTAACCATTTCTTCCTCCTCCTTTGCCCTACAAACCCATATATTGTGAACATTGGATCAGGTGCAGGACCTTGCATTTGGCTGTATGGAACTTCATGTGATTTGGTTGTGTGGAAGCTCATGGCACACTTCTAGAGTTTGTCCAGGTCCCTCTGAATTCTGTCTCACCCCTCAGGTGTGTCAGCTGCCCCACTCAGCTTCACGTTGTCTGTGTCACTGATGGAGATGGACCAGCCCTGGTCCCAGTGCTGTCTGTCCCTCAGGGACACTGCTCAGCACTGGAGACACACTTAGGTGCCCTTCCTACCTACCAAGCTTTGTGCAACATCTGGAAACTGAAGACAAGAAATGCTGAAATCTCAGCTTTCCTGTTTAGGGGTTTTCTGGGACATGATATTTCAGGGGCAGAATCCACTAAATAGAACACATTATTTTGAAACTCTATTTTTAGCTTCTTTATTTACGACTTGGCAGACTCCTAGTCAGGAGGGGATAACCCTGGCCCTAGTGATAAGTTCTAACAACTACATGTTTATGCACCAGTAGGTATCAGGAGGTCAGTCATAAAAACCTGTCAGTTTGTATTACTTCTCTGTTGACTCTCTATCAAAGCATGAAGGAAATGGGAACTGCCATCTTTCTCTTCCTACCACTGGGTAGTATGTCATGAATTAGATAAAATAACCTGATTTTTTCTTATATTGGTGCAAAACATGGTCCCTTTGAGAACTAGAGGAAAAAACAATTAAATTTCTGTCTAGCTATTTAGTTATTGAAGCAGAGATACCACTTTTGCAGGTGAAGGCAATGGAAGTGTAGAATACATGCTGCTTCTGGGCCTTTTTAAAAACACATGGGCAGTACTTTCAGATGCTTGTGAATCTAGTCTTGAATTCTGGTCAGGTCTCCCCTAAGCATATCTCTTTGGATTTTAATGAACTGTTAATTTTTTAAGTTACACACAACAGGGAATTGTGAAACTTGCATCACCTTTAATATGTTTGGGTGACTTCCTTTTGATCGTAACACTCAAATCAAAGAAGCTGAATGAGATAAGAGAATATCAATGATGATAATGTTTTTTTCTCCATATGAGAAATTTATACTCTGTTCAACACCCTGCCTCCAAGTGAGCTTCCAGTTATTTGACATTGATGGCCATGAGAATGAACATGCACAATTAAAATATGTAAACCATTCTGTGCTTCTACTCAGAGCATAGCCAGGCTCTGAAGATTGTGCCATTGGCTGAAATTAGTCCTATTGAAGAAGAAAAGAGTTTGGAATTCCCTTTCTTCCATTGCTCATTTTTAAATGCATTTAAGGACACTCTAACTTCTCTCTGCAGCCATGGCTACAATTAGGTCAGACTTCTGTTCTTATAAGAAAACAAACTTTATTGTCTATCTAGAGGGCCTGACAGCTTTGATTTCAAGTTATTTTTTGATAGGATGAGCTACAGCTTGCAAAGTCTACAGCAGAAGAATAGAGGACTGAGATATTCTGAGCTTGTAGCAAGAAACCAGATACTAAAGACTTACAATTTCAGAGATCTGCAATTCTATCTATGTGCTCCAAGCACCACACCATGCAGAACAGGCACTGCTGCATCTCACCTCAGGTAGACCCTGTAGATCAGGAAGGCATCCAGGATTATTTTGATCATTTTCTGGATGGAAAAAAATATTTTCATTTTTATAATGAAAATGCATATGTATCTATATAATGCATATTCCTTAGAGCTGTTTACGATAGTAGTAGTCAATGTGGAAAAAAACTGTAGTTTGTTTCTCTTTATTTTATCATGAGTTTAAGTTACTTTTGTGTTTTTTTCCCTTTTAAAATCTAAAACATGGACACCTTGGAAGTACAAAAAGCATTACTTGATTAAATCTATGAAGTATACCTGGCAAGTGGACATTTTCTAGTAGTGCAAAAAGGTCTTTTCAAGTAGGAGACATAAGTTCTTAGAGCAATGGTTACTTCATACTGTATCACCTTTTCACCCTACATCTCCTAAGGAGACATTTATTATCCCTGACTGCTGTGCCTATTATCACAGGAACATTGTGGAACACCATGGTTCCTTTTATGTTTCCAAGGCACTGCTGCTGATGGTCTGATAGGTTAGATATTTCCCTAGGACATTCTTTATTGTGAGACTCATCATGTACAACATACACTTCTGTATTTACATCCCATCTTGACCACTGCATTCAGTTAATATCTATCTATCTATCTATCTATCTATCTATCTATCTATCTATCTATCTATCTATCTATCTCTCTCTCTATCTATATCTCTATCTATATCTCTATCTCTATATCTATCTATATCATCGATATCATTTATATCTATATCTTTATCATCTTTATCATCTATATGTATATAAATGTGTATCAGCTCACAAACCATAGTATCTTTTATCTGCTGCATACTACATAATACAGCTGAAAATATTCAGTATCTCTGCAGTTTCTAGGTCATGTGCCCTGGGCAGTTTGGTGTCACCTCTTTGACTGATTCTAATGAGTGCTTGGAATATTGGCAGAGGAATGAGGAGAGTACTGACAGTGTAATGCTGCTTGTGGTCCCTTCAGATCAAGGTGCACGAGTGTTTGCAGGGAGAGACAGGGAAGCTGCTTTGATTCTGTCCTTGTTCTGCAAGTCTATTGAGACTTCAGGACGTGAAGGCCTGTGATTGTCAGCTGTACTGGGGAGGGTTGAATCAAGTCAGAAGGAACTCAGTCCAGTCCTGACTCCTGCCAGATGCTGAGCCTTTCTGAACAAGTACATTTACAGGAGTCTGAACAAGGAACTGCTTGCTTAATTCAAAATATATTTGATCCTCAGTACACTCCTTTGCCCTTGCTGGTATGCCATGAGATACATGGTGGGCTCTCTGCTGACCTGGCAGCTACTGATGGGCTTCTTGCAGCTTTCAAATCTCACATGTGGAGGTTATAAAAAGTTCACATTCATTCTAGAATGCCTCAGGCCAGGGATAACTTGATATGTGATTTTAAGAAACAGATTGCTTAATCCAGGATATACTACTACTGAAGCTGAGAGCATCAACAAAAATGTGTGTCTGTGCATCTGATTTTAGAAAAAAAACTTTACAAATCAGAAAGTAGAACTAAGAGAGGAAGAGGTGAGAAAAAAAGACTTAGTAATTTTGTTTCTAGAGCTGAGAGGTGATCCTTCAGTGTGCCAGATAGAAATCAGGTGTAAAATTCAAGTGACTGGGTAAGAGCTCATTTAGAGGAGGAGAATCCTAAGAACATTCAGCACCTGAAACCAGCAGCCTCCAAAGACCATCTGTGCTATTTTGATATAATATTTCATTGAGGACCTATAGAGTGATCCAGCTACAATTTTGTAGGTTCTGACAAAACATAGGGCAAAGAAATATGATAACATCTCATAGTGGTTGTCATTGCACGAGTAGAAAACAAGCTGCTTGATGTGGATCTATATATTCTGGGCTGAGCTTGATATAAGGTTCTCCTAGTCTAAGAAGGCATTAGCACTGAATCCTTTCTGATTTTCTGTCTCACTTTCAGATGACAGCTCCTCTGGCAGTTAACACATTCCCAGAAATGGGACTGTGTAGTTTCTTGGCTTTGTCAATGCTATTGCTGCTGTCTCAGGCTTCTTGGTACTATGAACACAAATCTTTTAGGAAAGCTCTGAAACTGTGGATGCTCTGGGTTTATGGCACTCTAGGGAAACACAGTGTAATTAGGAAAAAAAAATAGGGTTCTGAACATGACCATTGTATATTTTAGTTAGAAATATGCAACTGTAATGAAACAGACAAACAATGGTGTGCTCAAAGTATATTTTATTGTTAATATATGAGGATTTAGATTTTTGAAAATAGGTCTGAGCTGCTCGATAGGGACACTTCTGTGAGCTCTTGAAGTTATTTCAGTCTCCTCTGCAGCAACTTTGTCCATACTTATCCATGTTATGCAAAACTGTTTTCTTTCTTAAAATAGTTTTCTGTGTGTTTGAGCTTTCTCACAGATTTATATTCTTTCTGGTTTTAAACATTTCGTATCAACACTGGTAGGTTTTTTTAGGCTGTAGGTACACATATGTCTCTAGATCCTATTCCTTAGCTGGGGAGGAAGGAAACTGCTTTTTCAAAAGCTTTGCTTGCTCTTTGTCAAGAGTTGCCTTCACCTGGCAGGCACTGAGGGTAAAAATCTACATCAGAAGTCCAAGGTGTCACTTGGCTCTTTGACTAATGTGAAAATGAAAATCAGAAAGACACATCAGTCCTTTTTTCACATCGTAGTTTGCTGGCTGGCAGGAACACACCAAGAAAGACCCGAGTTTCAAAGCAAATTCACATTTTCTGTAAGCAAGTTTTCTGAATTGTCACTTTTTTGCACTTCTTTATGTACTGCAACCTTAAACAGAGAAATTTTGACAGCATTAGAAAACAGGAAAGGCCAAATACCACTTCTGGCAATCTAAGAAATCTTAACTGAATCAGTTTTACTGATTTAACAGGTCCACAGAGTCTGAAGTGATTGGTTGTAGTTCATAGGAGGCCACTGTTGTAATGAAAAGATGTTTAAAATTTCATTAAATGTTTACAGACCCAGAGGTGAGGCCCCAGTAGATTATCATATACAACATAAAGGCATATTAAAAAAAAAACTACTACCTGTTATGAGCTTTGAACTGGATTGTATCAGGACTCAGCTTCAAGGATGACCTTAGTGGGTGATTTCCTTGACATATGTAGCTCACACTTGATTTTGCTTACTTTGTTTAAATTTAGATTTATACATTTTTCATGTTTAAGCAGTAGGGTAGCTAGTAAATAGACATTTTTTGTAAGTAATTGCTCATGTTGTTAGTAGTTGACTGACAGCAAATGAAAATCCTGCAAGGATTTTTATACATACTTGTGGTAGTGATACAGCTAAGTGGCCACTTGGTAGGTGAAAGCTTTGTTTGTCTAGGGTTTTAGCATAATCATTAAATCACAGCTTTCTCTAATTGCTTCAGCTGCAGCCAAACTCAGTTGGATGGGATTCTGAAGCAAATGGAATTCTGTCACATTCAATATCAGTGTTTGCTTTATTAAATAGCATTTCTCTGGGGACCTGCATAGACTTTTGGAGTTTTTAATTTGTTACAGGATGTAGTAGCTGGCTTCTGTAAAGGAATTGTTCACCAAGCTGCAATTTTATTATTACTATTGATGCCTTTTTACTTTAAATGAGGTTGACAAGATAAGAGATGCCATTTAGAAGAAAGCTTTACTTACTTTCCTCAGTGAAGACTGAGTTTTGAAAGGGAGCACTTCTTGGTATGCATAAATTCTCCCATTTCTTTTGAAGTGAAAATTTAAAGTTAATAATTAAAACAAACACACAAACCCACTCTGTTATCACAACCTCTGTGCTTCATTCTCTCTATATTTCTTTCAGTGCCTTTCAGTGGAGTGTACCCTTTGATTTAGCAACCGTAACAGCCTTGTCAGTGATCTGTTACACTGTTCTACAATATTATAGCGGCAATAACAGTAAAAGTTTTGGTTCTAAGTAGATTTTTCATGGTGAGCAGGCAATTCAGACATCTCCATTTGAATCAGAATTTTAATTTGTAAATGCAAATGTCAGTTTAAAAAGTGCACTTCCTTGTGCTTCTCACCACCAAAACTTGAAAACTGTTGTGTACACTGAGAATATGCAAGTGTCTGGAGCCCAGCTCATCCTCACTTTGTCAAAGCCACCTGAACTGCTGATTTGTTCCTTTGTTAGTCAGATGTGGCTGTACCTGCCCAGCAGTGAGTGTTTTGTGCTGGGAAGGGTAGTGCTACCCCGCAGAAACAGAGCGCAGGAGTGGTCTGAGGGTCACAGGATAACTCATGAGAAATGTCACTATTTGATTTGTGTTGTCTTGACCTGGGATTTCCTTATATTTCAGATTACCCAGGACATAGGAAGATATACATAAGCAATTCTGTCTCTAGCTTAATTGTATTTTGGGCAGGAATTTTGTATCCAAATACAGTATGAGACTAAAAAAAAAGGGCTTAAGTGCCTTTATTTGCAACTGTGGCTAGCTGGGGAGTAAAGTTAGGAAGCCAGGCAAATAATCACATCTTCTTCATTTAAAGTATTTCATACTGGCAGAAGTCTTTAACCAGTTCTCCAACTTCTGTCTGCCACTTGGAGCTTTTTATATGAAACAGCAGGAACCTGGCAGCCTGGAGATCTTTGAGAATTGTGAGCAGAAAACTTGAACATCATTTATAGGTTTTCCTGCCAAGACTGTAAAAATCTAGACAAAGTAGATACAGTTGTTTCATCCAGCTTTTCACGTATTTTTGTCCTTCACTAAGCTCTCAAAGCCTCAACCAGTTTTCTTTCTGACTTTTAAATTCTTAGTAGATATATAGAATAGGATTTCTCTTACCTACCTTTATCCCTAAAAAAGTTACATGGCTAGACTGAACCATTCTCTAGGCTCCCTCTACAGACAGTGAAGAGACAGAGATCTGCAGGAGGCTTTTTATCTCACATGAATTTAGACAACTGTCTTGGGGTGAGATTAATCCCAGCCCTGTTGTCACCCTCTAGCTTTGATTCAGCAAATGTAACAAGTTCCATTTCCATGCTGGGATTTGGAGCCTTGTATAGAATATTCCAACATCTGATTTCCACTTAATTTAGTGGAAAATGAATGCATAAGTCTTTTAATTAGCTTTGAAAATCTCTGCCTTAATGTTTGATTAAGTTTGAATGCACATGTGTTTGTATATTTAAAAATTGCAAACAATAAATGTAGCTGTATTATTTTCAAATACCTGAGCATCTGATCACTGCAGCTGACCAGTGCTTCAAATGGCCACTGCAGATGAAACCATGCTGCATTGTTGAAAACTGGAACAAGTAAATAGAGTCTAAAATATAGACTTAATAACTTAATACCTCAACACTATCTTTTTTCTTATCTCTCTCTTAAGTAGAATTTAGATTCTGAAACACATTTACCATAGATAATATTTGTGGATAGAGTGACATCACCAGCTGACAAAAATGACTGTGATTACCAGTCCTAATAAGTACAGAATGCACACAGGAATTAATTTGGAGTGTAGTTTTGCTATAAAAAAGAAATAATCCTTTAAAAATTTTTACAAGAGTGGGGCTTCTGATATGGGTTAAATAAAAAATGTGAATGAGCTTTTAAGGGACATAATTTGCAGGTCACTGTAACTCTTTTATGAAATTATTTTTTTATTACCACAGTGGAGTTTTTTGCTTAAAGAATATGCACTGGTTATGAAGCAAAGATATAGAGGGATTGTTCTATTACCTATACATAACAAGGAACTCATATTTGTGCCTTACCATTGCTTCTTGCCAAAATTTTTGTAAGGTGCCATAATGTTTACTTCTCTGTACTGTCTGGAATTATACAGTGCTTTTACAATTTCTTTGGGTGATACCTGGACACCCAAAACCACAGTCATATTATTAAACAATTAAATGCAGCAATATATAATTTAAGGTGTAGATATGGTTGTAAATTTTAAAATGAGTGGTTTCTTCAATACTTCTTTCTTGTTTTCTCTTTTTCTGACTAGTTGCTAAATTAAATTTTTGTGCATTACCTGTCCTTCATAAGAGATGGAACACAAAATACACTTGATCTTTTCCACTTCCTGTACCATCCCAAGATATAAGAGCTCTTCGGCTAGAGCTGTCCATTATTTTGATATGATCTTACCTGGTTGCAAAGCTTAATAGAAGTCATAATTTTGAGTTAATTAGACTTGCAGACTAGCAAAAGCATAGATGGATCTCAGCTCAGCAAAACATTTAAGCATATCCTTAATTTTAAAAGTCTCTTGATGAGTCTTAGCAAGAGTTTTCTCCAAGTCCTGTAGGGTAAAGTTGTGCTAGAGTTGTGTGTAATGGGCTGGGCTGGAGGGGACCCTAAAGATCATTGCTTCCAGATCCTCTGCACCTTTTACTAGACCACATTGCACAGAGCTCCAGCCAGCCCAGCCTTGGACACTGCCAGGGATGGGGCATCCACAGCTGCTCTGGCCAGCCTGTGCCAGTGCCTCACCACCCTCACAGTGCTAGTTAAAACCTGCTGGCTTTCGCTTTAGAGCCATTTCCCCTTGTCCTATCACTACATGCCCTTGCCAATAATCCCTCTCAGGCTTTCTTTCTGTATGTAGAGATATGTATCTCCTCATCTATATGTCTTTTCAATCCATATAATCTTTCCTTATGATTAAATCAACTATTTGTAGCTGCATTACCCAGCCCTTTCACTATTTGATACTTCTGCAAGACTCCACATTGTAACTAGGAGGATGGATTGTCTTACCTGTGTTTCCCTTTCCTACCTAGATTGCCAGATTCACACAAGAATAAGGAAAAATACATAGCAGAGTAAGTCTTTTAACTCAGCTGAAGAGGCATTTATGACCTCTCAAAGAACAGTCTGCTGGATCATAGTTTAGACTGCAGTTTTTCAGAATCAGAGGCCTCTGGAGGTCCCAGCTTTGTACGGGTCTCCAACGCACGTGGTGCTTCTGTGAGACTGCAGTAATCAAAGGGGTGGGGAGAGTCCACTGTGGAATGCAGGTCTCAAAGACTCTCCACCATGTTCCAATATAGTATTTAGAAGCTGTCAGTAATAATTTTTTTCACTGTAATAAATGATAAAGGGATTTGTGTTCACTAAATTTTAGAGCCTTGGGAGTTGGTGCAGTTGAATAGATAGACCTAGAGAGACTCATTTAGTAATCTTGCTGGGAATATGAGGTTTTTTTCTGTGCCCTAGTGACACATAATATTTGATGCTCTATATTCACTCATGGCAATACTAGTTATTGCCTTTTCATTGGGATAGATGGCGTAGCAGCTTCCATTTGCTCATAGAGATGGAAGTAAACAAGGTAAAAAAGAAACCAGGTCAAAATGTCAGAATAAAATAAGAACATTTGTATGGCTGACAGTAGTACATTAGATAATAGACACACTTAATATTCCAACTCTATAAACTATTCTCAAAGGCAGAGGCTGTGGGGTATTCTCTGGCAGAATAGAGAAATGTAACTGTGGTTCATTTGTGATAAACACAAAACTCAGGTCTGTGATTTGTCTGGAGTGATCATGGATTGAGAATACTACTAAGAAAATCTATTACTGTTTCCAGCCAGCCAGAGATATTTTCATGCCTATTGAAAAAAGGGCTCAAATTTAAAACAATTTTGAGTATGGATTTAGTATGCACCATATATATTCCAAGTACTAACAGATAATCTGCTGTGGGTGGAAGTGTATAGCTCTGTAAAAACTGCACAATTTGGTTGTTAATGCCCAGTCTTTTTGTTCTCACAGCCAGAATATAGGTCTTCTCCCTAGAGACCAAGTGCAATCTATTCCTTATATTTTAAAAGGACAAAAGAGCATCTTCTGCTGGTCAGTGCTGATATTGCTGTGAAATCTCAAGGATGATGCCACATTGGCAGTAAGGAATTGGCAGTGGAGTGTGTCTTGAGCCCAGCTTCACTGCTCTTTTCCCCTCTTTCTTTCTCCTATCCATTCTTGTGCACAAGTTTCAGGAATGGAAATAATGAATTCAAATTAAAGAAGCCAGTGAAATAACACATTTCACAAGTTAACTCCTTCTGCTCTGTAGTGCTTACAGACAAGTATTAAACTGCAGTCTCCTGTCTGCTGCAGGGGAATAGTCAAACATGAGAGAGTGGATATTTAAGAATTCATTTCTCTTTTGTCCACAAGCTTCAGTAAAATTTAAAGACTGACAAATAATAGGTTTTAGACCAGGCATTCTTCTCTGATTCTGTTATTAGACTGAATCAGGTATGTCTCTGTGTTATCCTTTCCTGCCAACTTAAGTTAAAAATCTCTGTAATTTTAAGCACTACAATTTTAAAAGGATATCCAAATTGTTATACATGTGGCACCTGTGTAGATGGAAAAATCAGGTGGCTGAGATGTAGTGGAATTACTGTTCTTTTATAGCTGTGCGTAGACTGGTCTTGCTATTTGCCAGGCTAGTGAGTATTTCCCACAAATACTCTAACAAAAGGTATCTAATTTGGGCATATGTTAGTGGAAAGGGTCAACCATCCTTCTGAACACAAGAAAAATATTAGTTGTCCTTATTTCAGTGTCAGCATGCTTCAGTTAATCTAAACCCCTGGTAAAATTTCCCAGTGAGGACTTGCTATTTGTGACATAGAATTGACATTATCTCAAAGCACTGTATCTGCAAAGATGAGTTGTATGGCAGTGTCATTACAGCACAGTGTTTTTGCTAAAATGATGCTGATTCTCACCTGCCTGGGTTCAGAGTACAACAAGAAAATGGCATGGATCAATTTGTGTATTTTGCAAAGCCTCTCTCTTTTTCTATTATTTTTTCCCTCTCATTTGTTTCTGAAATCAAATAATTCATGTTTGATTTTCTGTTGTCTGATAGTGTACTGATTTATAGGCAATAAAAATAGGATCCTTGATATATTAGGCATTTCTAGTGAATGTGTAAGAGTAAGTCCCTATTATGGGCCTTTCCCTGGAATTCCTTTGGATTTTTAAACCTACTCCAGATTTACATGAGAAGCAGAGATGTTGCCCCCATTTTGCACCCCAGACAGTCTCTCTGAGGAGGTATTGCTGTGGGGATCTGTTGCATGATTATATTTTGCCTTTTCAATAAAACAGAAACTTGGTGTTTTTTCCTTACTGTAATTGAAGATAAGTTCCTAAGTGGAATGTAAACAATAGTTCAATTAATTATTAAGTGAGCTGAAGAGGCTGATATGTTTTGGGCATTGAGCAGAGTTTTGGCAAGACGTTGCAAGTGTATAATGGAACAGAAAACTACTTATGACCAAAGCCAAGTCTTAAAATCTTTTAGCCAGTTTTACTACACATTGTTTGAGAGATGGACTCCAGCCACAGTAGTAAGTGAAATAAAAGAAAGCAATGCCATTAAAACTGTGAATATGTGTGAAATAACAAATGGAAGGAATAGAGTGGGGCATTCCTGGCAGGGAAAGGAAGATGGAGATTCTGTAAGATATCACTAGGTGCAAGATTAAAGGTATATTTAATTCTGTGTAAAATATGCTCTATGTTTGAAATAAAAGAAATGAGATAGAATAACAAATGGAAAAGCAATCAAAGAGGTTCTTAAAAACTAGCCCTGAGTAACCAGATTGGTCCTCTTTCTCAAGTAGTCTTACTAACTATAGGGTACCAATATTCTTAGCAAGGATACCAGAAAAATAGGGAAGGTGTGCATGTTCTTGTATAACAGACAGCCATATATGGGTTTCCCACCTACATACATATGAGCATTCCACTCTTTCCCTCTGTTCATACTGTTTCCAGGAAAACCAACTTAGGACTCAGTATCTGTGGTCCATACTGAATGTATACAAATAGCAGAAAGCCCTATGCCAGATTTTAAAAGCATTGTGCTTTGCAGGGCCAGACCTACAGATGAGTACTCAAATTTCCAAATCTACACAATTAAGATATATAGATCCCTATTAATTTGTTACTCATTTGCAATTTGTATCAGAATCTTAAATATATTGGGTAGAGACAATATTGGTCTAATTTAAAACTAATGGGGAAAATAATTGGTTTCTTGTATTTGGACATTTTATTTATCATGGTTTTTCCATTTGCTTTGAGTATAAACATCAATGTCAGATTTTTTTTAACCTGTGAGTTTTGTAATCTGTAATGGCTGTGGAGTCTTTCCAGGTGTATTTAATGGCATAATCTTATCTTGAACTGCATTTTGAAATGAAAGCTCAAGTGTAGTTTAATTTGCTGGCAACAGGAGGAGGGAAGGAATGCTGTTCTTTCCTTAGGGAGACAGCAGTTCCTTGTGCAACATTAACTTAAAAGAATATGAGACACATATATGTTGCCAACAGGAATGTAGATGTATAGAGTTCTGAAAATAGTAAGTGTCAATAGGGAAGGGTTGCAGATGCCAGAAGAAAAATGTAAGCTCCCAAGTGCACACTCTCTTTTTATTTTTGCCTTGTCCAATGCCAAGACTGACATTAAAAATTCAGGTTTTCTCTAAAAAGTGATTATTAAAAAAAAGTCTGACTTCAGAACAGATGTGTTTCCTGTGTGTGTTCAGAATTGTATTTATTTGTTTCTGTAACTCTGCTTGAATATGATATTTTCACCTCTTAGACATGTGCAGCCAAAAGCAGTGTGAGCGAGAAACCAAATCCAGGTTCTCACTAGGCATGAGCTGTGGAGCTGCTGCACAGGGGCAGCTCTGCCCGAGGCTGGTGGGCAGCAGGATCTCTGTACCCACTCCCCTTGGGAACACAGCACTTGTGCTCTGCACCTCTTTCCCCTGTGCAAAACACTAGCCTAGGAATCTGTAACAGGGCATTAATCCACTTAACCTGCACTGGCAGCAAACTGAACCAATTACTGCTTCTTCTGTCTGTGTTAGCCACCAAGTGTTCCCCGTGAGTTTCTTCTGTTTTATACAAAATACAGCTAGATCCTACTACCTTCTACCTTTCTTCCTTTGAGTCTTTTGGGGTTGGTTGCATGTGTCTTTAAACTCATTGATTGCTGTGGTTCTCAGCTAATTCCTTTAAGAGTGGGTGGCCCAGACTTCGCCGTAGTACTTCAGAAGTGGACAAGCTATTCCAGTTGAAGTCTTTCTAGAGATGTGTTTGCTGGAGTGGAAGGATATTGTATCTAAGACATTTCCTTTATTCCCAAGAGCAATTGATTGCCGACATATTTGCTTTGTGATCTGGACCATTTTCTACAATAGAAAATGGTTTAGTCAGTTTTCCTCATTTTGGTTTTGTACTTTTGTCACTTGGCTTTATTGAATTTCATCTTCATTTCAGATAATTTCTCCAATCTATCAAAATAATTTTGAATTCCACTTCTGTCCTGCAAGATATCTGCATCCTTTAAAGTTTGATTTCATGTACTGACTTTTTACATCAGTCCATTCTGCCTTCCAAGTTATTAAAAATAAAGGAATTTGAAGAAAATGCCATAGTCTCAGTTGGCCTCATATTCCAGTTGCAAGATCTATCACAGGCAAGTGGAAAAGCCTCATTTAGCTTGCAGACTCTTAATCATGTAAGTGTGTAAGGTGTAAAGAAGAACCCAGCTTGACTCTCAGATCACACAGTGAACGTACGGGACTTTTAGATGGAGGGGGAAAAAGAACATCATTGTACTTAAAATCTGATTACCCTTGCCAAAGAAAATCAGAGTAGGGGAAAAATATTGAAACAGTAGGATTCCATTTACTCAGAGACCCTATTCAGACTTGTGCCATGCTTCAAATTACAAATAATACCAGGGGTGGAGGGGATCAGAGGGAACAATGACAGTTGTGGAAGAAGTCGTTTTGCTGCTTGGGTACCTGGCCACAGCAGCACAGCATCTTCACTTTGACCCAACTTCCTGGCTGTGTCTGCCCCCTTCTCTCCTGTGACCTATTCCTTAAGTTTATTTTAATCCAAAATATTTTTAGAGAATTAATATTTTTTTGGTTATGTTTAGGCCATTATTTCAGTGTTTGAGCATGTGAGTGCACTACGTGAAAGGGAGGTTGCCATGGTAATTTCTCATTATTGTTGAATAGAAAAATAATTACTCTGGCAAAATCCCCCATAACCTGTCAAAGCATAAGTTAAAGATGCCTGAGGGCAGCCTTGCCTTCACCATCCCCTTTTTTACAAAAAAAGAGAAAAAAAGAAAAAGAAAAAAAGAAGAAAAAAAAGGGTTTTTTTTAATAACTGGATCCTGTTTTGGTTTGGCTGGGGACACCTCATTGGGTTTTGTTCACATTTGTCTTTGAGAGTAGGTGGGCTCACCTGTGACAAGGGTGGGACAGAAAATTAATCAGCAGAGCATTTCAAAGGTTGACAGGATTTATATACCCTTTTTTAAGGTTGGGTTTTCTGTCTGGGGGTAGGGTGTTGCATTTTATATTCTTCTTTTTTCCTCACCTAATATGCAAAAGCTTAATATAAAGACTTCAGACCATGTTCAAACTATGAGAAAGTCTGGATATTTCATCTAACCAGGGAGGAAATCCACATTTTTCTTGCTTTCAAGACTTCTTGGGAACCCGCATGAGAGCAGATCTGTGTGGTTTTGAGGTGAGGCCCTGCACTTTCCCTGCTCCTGGCTATGCCATGCTGTCCTTTTTGTTCCCCTGTCATTGGATGCTACAGGAGTAGCTCCAGTGATACCCAACTACTGCATTAACAAGAGCTGCAAATGTGGTGTGTGGCATTGCTGAAATCCTTCCCTCCACTCTTCCTTCCCTATGACGAGTATGTCCAAAAGGTTCAATGGTACTGGAGCCTCTCTTTAGCCAAATGGCAGAGGGGGAGCTCACAGCTACTTGTTGGACAATACACCCTTGTATGGGCTTTTAATGCAGCCCCCAGGCTGTGCTGAGTGCAGGGCCCTGTGCAGGGGTGTGTTGGACACCTGTGAGTGTTTCATGCTGACCACTGTGTGTTACATGCTGACCACTGTGTGTTTCATGCTGACCACTGTGTGTTACATGCTGACCACCGTGTGTTTCATGCTGACCACTGTGTGTTTCATGCTGACCACTGTGTATTTCATGCTGACCACTGTGTGTTTCATGCTGACCACTGTGTGTTTCATGCTGACCACCGTGTGTTTCATGCTCACTGTTGTGGCTGCTTGGCTACTCAACACAGCAGCGTTTGCACGTGGGAACATTCATCAGGTTTACACCAGGAAAGAACAACAGCTCTCTGTGACAGCAGATTTCTGAGATGTGGGGACAGCTTTGATACCTCTTTGTGTGACTGAATGGCAGGGCTGTATGATCCTGTCACTGCCAGGTTGGATGAGCCTTGGCAGGGAAAGTGTATAACAGGCTCTGACTCAGACAAGAAGTCTCTCTAGGGTCTCTGGAAGGAACCAGATTGTTAAAACCTGTCCTTACCATTTCTCCATTGGATGCTTGACAAAAAATCAAAGTAAAATTGAGAGGAATATATACCTTGCTTCACATTTTGGAGTGAAATCCAAAAGTAACATCATCAGGAAATACAGCAGAAGAACTAAAATCCCCAGATTGCTCTGCATGTGTACATAATGAATATGATAGGTGCATATTTTCTTTTAAATTGGCATTTCATCTCAGGATCTTTTCCTGTGAAGCAAACATTTGTTTGCTTCATATCTGGCTTAAATCTAAATTGCTCAGGCATTAAGAGGTGCTCAGACCTCACTGCTCAGTGAACCTGGCCTTGCTCTCTGGAAAGAAAGGTGCTGTGAGTGGGATCCAGTGGCTCTGAGGAGTGCAGCACTGACCTTGTGTGCTGCAAGTCTTGGGGCCTCAAAGGAGCAGAAAAGACTGAACCAAAAATTTAGAATCCAGCTATTAAATATAACAATAGCTTTCAAATGAAACAGTTTATGGGTTTTGTGTTGCCCAACTTGTGTAAAACCCTTGCAAGCTGGGCAACTTGCTCAGGTGCTAGACATTGAAGTTTGGGTGCCTGTTGTTGATCATCCCGGTCTGAAAATGCCTGGTTCAATTGATAAAGTCAAGAAATCTCCTGTAATGCTGTGTTAGTATGTGTTTTACATTGTTCACTATTTTAATAATTGCCCTGTCCCAGCTATGTGTATTACTGTGAGTCTAAGTATGCACAAGTCATCTTAACTTCTTTTTTTCACTTTTTGTATCACACTTAAAAGTAAAGATTTCTCACAACAATTACATTTAAGTAACTAGCTGGTATTTAATCAACCTGAAGTACTGTATTTATATTAAATGCATTGGAGTAGAATGGCCATTATATTTAGTTTCTAAATAACTTTCTTGTCATCTTGTGCTGATGATGAGGTTATGTAACATTATAGAATTAAGTATGAAGGGATTTTTCATTACCAGGACCAAGCATTTGAGACACACTGCCCAGAAAAGGAGGGAAAACTCATAATTGCTTTATTTGCAACTGATGTATAAAACTATATCTAACATTTGGAGAAAAAATGTTATGGAAAAGAAAGTTTTTACATATTTAGTATGCTGGATAAAATTAAAATTTATTATACAGTAAGTTAAACACTTCAGTTTTTTTCCTAAAATAGAACTTTATCTAGGAAAAGTTAGTTTGAAATGTCATATAGACATCTGTACCCCAAAACCATAGGTGAAGAAGCCAAAGTAGGTGTGATCCTGCTGAATTTCTTTTACAACAGATGAACATATTTTCATTTTACCTCCTGTTAAGTGAATGATCTGTTGCTTCCTAGGATAGTGACAACCTCTGGTGGGATGCCTTTGCAACTGAATTTTTTGAAGATGATGCAACCTTAACACTTTCATTTTGTTTGGAAGATGGACCAAAGCGATACAGTAAGAAATGTATATTTTTTGTTCTAATGTTAAGTATGAGTTTTGAAAAATAGTAAACAGTTTATCTGTACAAGACAGATGCAACCCTGGCAATGACAAAGTCACTTGTGTATAGTCAATGACTATTAAGTTACATTAAAGAATTCCATGAATTGGGAATCCGTTTTTTATGGAATTCCTCTGAGTTTTATTACATGAAAATAAATTATTTCCTAGTGGAAATAATTTTTGGATTTTTTTTTTAATTAATGTGGCTGTTCTTGCACTCTTTGGTAATTTGTCTTCTGCAAAATTCAAGTGTTGAGTCTTGTGGGCAAAATTGTTCACAGAAAGGGAACTTTATAGCAAATTTCAGTATTATGGCTGGAAGGGCCTCCAAAATTAGAGGGATCAGAAAAACAACAAATTAAAATCTATATCTTTGCTGATGAAGATAAGTGTTATTCCATCAACAGTGTGGATCTGTGCTGCTTGCCCACATCAAGGACCAGCCTTGGATGCTGTCTAAGCAGCAGTGGAAGTGTAGAATACTCTCAATTGAACACTAAGTGAAAGCTTGAATAAAAGTGAAGCAGTGAATAAATCTGATGGCATTGGAATCCATTGCCTGCACACACTGAGCAGCAAAAAGGGATAAAATTCATTGAACAAATTGTTTGAAGTGAATAATTCACTCAGCTTTAACACCAAGCAACAGAGAGAAGTAAACATTGACAAACTGCATTACCAATTGTTTGACTCCATTCAGAGTGACCCCTGCTTAATGGTGACAGATTGTGCTCTCTACTTAATGTTCTGAATCTTTTGAGGTTCTTCTTTTTCATGAGTGACTGTCAGCCTATCACTCACATACTTCTAATTCCTATTATCAGTTATCTCAGGTATTTATTTGACAAGTGTTACCTTCTTCTGAAGAAAAAATAACAACCACTTTGAATGCACGTTTCTGGGATTAGTGTTGACAGAATTACAGTTTCTTGCCTTTCAAAGCAAGTGATAACTCTCTAAAGGTCCTCAAATTACAGCCTATAGCAACGTTGGGAACAGCTGATCTGTCCTGATTAGGTTGAGTCAACTTGTCAGATATCAGATTTGCTAGTTGTGTTATCAGTCCAGAAGGCACAGATACATCAGCAAAAAAGCAATTAATGTCCAGTTAGATCAGAGGAAGTTGTGATTCTGGAAAACGGTGCTGCATATGAAAGAATTTGTCAACGTGTAAAATACTCCTGTTGTCACAAATGCTTGATAATGGTTGTATTGTCTGTAACTGGGACACTTTGGCATGAGGTAATACTGGGTTTCTTAGCATTGTTGCTGATAAGAATGATTGAAAGATCAATTTACTGTAGTCATGGTTTTAAAAGTGACTAGTACACAGAATTTTTCCTCTGGTTTTAATTTCTGGCCTCTGAACAAACTGATTGGTTTATTCTCAACATCTGGAATTGAAGCTCAGCACTTAAGGCTCTTTGCTGGTAATTAATATTTCCTTTCCTTTGTTAGTTAATTTTTACTAGTGAATAGTTAATAGTAAATCAATAGTTACTGACTACGGTATTAGTGATGATTTTTGACATGAGCAGTATTCCAACTCAGGGAAACTCTGAAGAGCATGCTCGTGGCTGTTCCAGTTTGAGACTTCCATTGCTTTCTGACAAGGCTTTGGGAGCAGTTCAGAGGCCTCTGTGCTGACCAAGTCCCTGCCTGGGGACACCTTTGGCATTGCTTGTGGTGGCTGCAGGGTGGAGGCTGCATGCTCAGAGTAGCTTTCTCTTCCTAGCTGGGAACTTTGTGTCCAAAACCACATCCAGGAGTTGAGAACAGAGAAGTCTGCTCCCCTTACAGCTCTCCGTTTTACTTGCCCAAGCCACGCCCATGCTCTGCTGTTCTCTTATGGGTGCTCTTGGCATTGCCCAAGAACCACAATGGCACCCAGAACTTCTATTCCAAGCTGCTGGAATTGCTGACCAGGGGCTGTGGCTCCTGTTAGGTGAGTACAGCTCGTGGTTGCAGCACCAAACATGAGGTTCTGAAAGGGGTGAAACAAAATTGTCCTCTTCTTCATCTGTGCTGTCTCCAGCAGGACGCCTGCCTCCTTGCCTAGAGAGTGTGCTCTTTAGGGTGGAGAGGGCATTAAAAACATTGGAACTGGCAGAGAGGAAAGAGAAAAGACAAATTGTTTGCTCTCATTCTTGTAGGCACAGATAGTAATGGAGGGAACCAAGATAAGGCCCAGGAAAGGAGAAAAAGGCATCCTTTGAGAAGCTGTTTATAAAGCTGAAAGTGATGAAAGATGCCAACTCTTGCCTTTGCTCTAGGATTCAGGTCAAAATTGCCTGCCTTTGTCTTGCTTCAGCCTGTGAAAGCTCTGCTTACATCTCTGACATTGGTTGTGGCCACCACCAATTTTTTTTTCCTTTGGGCAATGTTTTCCCTCTTCTGAGAACTAAAATATTCTTTTTTGGAGCAAACAAATTCAAAGAAACCCATTGCACGTGTGCGTGTGTGGAAAGGACAAAAACTTTTTTGCTGTCCAGGGCCTCGTTTTTCTCTGGGTTATGGCAATTCCCTGCCCATTTCCCTCCTCCTTCTCAGGGGCTATTTAGCACTCAGTTTTGCCCCAGGTTCCTTCTTCAAAGCCCCTCAAGAATGTTGTGGGAGGCTGCTGGGAACTAATCTCGAGTGCAGTTCCCAAATTTATTTGGGACTTTTTTCTCTTGGTTGCTGTAGACTTTTCCTTTCTGTGAGTTTGGTATCATAGCCTGTTTCCCATCTGGCTCTCTCTGCCCTCTGCTCTTACCTGAACAGTCCAATTCCACAGCCAATGCAAATGTTCAGAGCAGGCCTGTGAATCAGTGTTTGCGTAAATGGTACAAGATTTTTTTTTTAAAAATTACTTTTATTTGCCTCCCTCTTTGGTTAAACTTTAATATACAGTTTTGTCCAAGAAATTATAAGGGTTGTGAACTCACCTTTTTTTTTTTGTTGTCTCAGAAAACAAAGTTGGTTATTTACTTTCGTGGCCCAAAACTGAAGCTTTCTGAAGAAAACAAAATATTTTTAGGTGTTTCACTCATGTTACCATGTTTTAGAGCACTCCTCTCTATACTGAGAAAAGCAGTTTTCTTCCCTTTGCTGTTCTCAATGTTTCTCGACAACTGTCAGCTCTGAGATTCTTTCATTTGTAGGGAAAAAGAAGATGTGGTTAAAATGGTGGTTTTAAGTCACTGGGTTATGTTTACTTTGATTCACGTCTGGCAACACTATGTACTGATACTTGAGCCAGCTCTAAATGTCCCTGTATCTGCATGGCACAGCATGTAAAGGTACTTACTTATGCCCTGGGAAGAGCAGAGGTTTGTTACTTCAGTGATGCACCTGTGTTAATTAATTTGATTGCCAGGTTTGTTAGACCTGGACCTAGTTATCTGTGCAAAACAATATTCTGCCTTGGATAGATGTGACTTGAAAGCCCAGCTTAACTTTTTCATGCAGAGATTCTGTGTCAGACCAGAAATAGCTGCTGTGCCCATCTTTGCAGCTCCTTTTGTCTTTCTTCAGTATTTGATTTCTGTACATGCAAGAACTTTACCTTCTGCAATCCTTTCTCCCTGGCACAGTGTTCCAGAAAGAAGATACTATCTTCTTTCAAAGAGACACTGAAAATATGTTTTTCTCCTACTTGCTTATACCCCTCAGCTATTCTTTTGGTCTGCTATTATCTATGAACCCTACTTATGTTACTGAATTCTATGTTGAGATTTTAATGAAAATGCTGCAGAAAATAAAGATATATTTTAAGTTAACAAAGGTGTAAGTTATGCATTTCTCTTGTCTGGCTTTTCAGGGTAGCATGGCTATCCTGAGATGGAGAGAAACCTCACACATTCCAATGCTTAAAAACAAGGAAAGATTCCCAAAAGTAGAGATGCTACCTGTCTTACACTGCACTGAATTATAGTCAACAGAAACTAGGATGTAAACACATGAAGTTCATTCTACAGTGAGAGCAAAAAGAAATTTGCTCTAATATATTATGCCCTGATTTGATTGTTCAAGAAATAAATAGGATTTAAACAAAATCAAAGAAAGAAAATATGCCTAATGAAGCAGAATTTTTATTTCCTTGTTGTGGATAAAGCATTCATTTCCTGTTAAGAGGCTTCTATCCCTGTAAAAGAGTAAATACTAGACTCTGATCCATTGTTGCCCAGGTTCTTTGTTTCTCAGAGACAAAATATTTCCCGAACAGATAAGAGAAACAAGTTTGATTGACAGCTCTTAGCAGAGTCTCATCAGCTGCTGTGCTGACAGCCTGGTGATGCGCACTGTGCTGATGTGGTGGGGACTGACAGGTGATTGACAGCCCAAGACTGGGGAGACAGGAAAGATGAAGCATGCTCAGTAAGAATAATGTGCAGTGTTTATGCAGCACTGCAGAGAATAGGAGCTAGAAAGTTAACTCTTTCAGGGAAAGTGATTTTCTAACACATAATGAATGCAGTTGCCACTGTACAGAAAATTAGAGCTTCTCTACGTTTCTCTTCTGTTCACTAAATGATTTCTGTCCATGGAGGAAGTATAATGCTGTGAGGAAGCAAAAGCATGAGCTATTACATTTGTAGCTGTAAAAAAATTTCATGTGTGGTAGATATGATGGAGTCCTCAGAATGGATTTATTTAAGCTTATAGATGTAGAATATATTGAGAATTTCAGGCACTTTTTATAGGCTTTCATCACCCAATTTTATATGGCATTGCATAATGTTACACAGTAGAAATTTCAAAAGGAACAATTTGATCTCTTTGCTCTCCCTATCCTTAGGAAAATATAGTGATTTCAGTTTTATTGTTGCTCTGAATCTGTAGCTGATAATTGAATATGTATTTTCTGTTATAATTTCTACTGCAGTTTGTGTGTGGAATGTACAAGGTAACTATACCAGGCTTTGCATTTTATGCCTCTTTTTTTTCATTCTCTCTACTTGGCTCATGAACCGAGTTTGATTTTTTTCTTTTCATTTCAAGAAAGAAAGAAAGAGAAAGAGAAAGAGAAAGAGAAAGAGAAAGGAAAGGAAAGGAAAGGAAAGGAAAGGAAAGGAAAGGAAAGGAAAGGAAAGGAAAGGAAAGGAAAGGAAAGGAAAGGAAAGGAAAGGAAAGGAAAGGAAAGGAAAGGAAAGGAAAGGAAAGGAAAGGAAAGGAAAGGAAAGGAAAGGAAAGGAAAGGAAAGGAAAGGAAAGGAAAGGAAAGGAAAGGAAAGGAAAGGAAAGGAAAAAGGAGGGTGGGTTGGTTTACTGGGCAATAGTTTCAGAGTGAACTTTGGACCAAGCTGCAAAATCATCAATTTCAAAGTGCTGCAACAGATTCATTGTGAATTGGTTCCTGTTTTTATAACCAGTGCAATGCAGGTAACTTTAAAGCCCTTTATTGAAAAAAAACTTGCAGGGGTTAATGGTGAGAAGCTACATCTAGTGGGTATTTCTTATAAGCATATTTTGGGAACAAACAGGGAAAGTTCATTACACATTACCCACGTGAATAACTATTTTCAAAAAGATGGTTTGAGGGGCCAGCATGCTACATTATCACCCCAGGTTTCTAAAACTCTCATCTAGCTTCTCTCCTATAAGTATAAGAGAGAAAATTAAATTTGCCTTGAGAAAGAGATTGTTTTATTTCCAGGAACATCTTTATTTTTCCCTTTATTTTTTTTTCACAAGAAATCACAGTCATTAAATATCATTTGAGCACTCAGGTACAACACAGTAAATTGGCCTAGCTTTGTGAGACAGCTTATTCTGTGCGACTCCCTGGTTCACCCTTATATACCACTATTCCAGTTCTGGGGTTTTTCAAAGTTTCTTTGTAATAGTTTTGAATTTAATTTCAGAACATAGGTAAAAATTTCATTAAAATCAGATGTAAAAGGTCCACAATTGCCTGAATCACATTAGCCCCTCCATCCTCCAGCTAATGATTTCTAATTAACAATTACTTTCTAAAATTGATGTTTTAAAGAGTTCTCAATCAATTTTACATATGCTCTGTGAAAATTGTATAGTAATAAACTTTAGTAAGAATATAAGCAATGCATTAGAAAATTGAATGCTTTACAGGTGTCTAAGTGTATTACAGCCCTGCACTTATCTTTATCACCCAAACTTTTGTAAGCTCATCAAAGAATAAAATGAGATTTGTTTGACAAGAGCTATTTTGCATAAACCCATGTTGACTGGCATTAATTACATCCCTTTCACTTCAATATTTGTCAGTTAAATCCTGTATAATTTTTTTCACTATTTTGTCTGGATTGATATCAAGCAAGTGTATTATGTTATGCTGTTCCCTGACTCTATAGTATCCCTTAAATATCAGCTCAGCAGTAGCGGATTTTTAAAATTCCCTCAGTAGTTCTTTTATTTCTTTAATTAATATTTTATAATACCAGATAGAAATGGGAAAAAAACCCCTTAGAACTGATAATTTCAAAACATTTACTTCTCATAGTTACTGTTTAAGATCCATCTTAGTTGTCAATGGACTAGAAAGCACTTTTCACTCAAGAGCAACATTCTTTCCAAAAGTAGAACAAAAAAGCTTCTTATATGTTTGAAAGCTTTTCTGTCCCTAAAATAAAGTTTTGATAAATTTCAAGATCTTATTTTTGCTAGTTTTTATGGGTATGAATTTTTCACTGCCAATTTCAGAATCTCATTCTAATATTTTATATTTCATCGTATGTTTTTACAGAACATTTCCCCCTTTTTTATCTTTGTTTTTATTTTTTACAGTCATCATAATTATCAGGATTTTGTCCCTTCTAATTATTGCCTTTGTTTTCCTACTTACTTTTTTTGCCAAAATTGTTTTCTTTTTCACCTTATAGCTTCATCTTTTAGATATCTTAGGAAGCCTCTTTAACAGATTCTTAATTTTCATGCATAGTTTTGTTCTGTATTTTCTCCCCATCAATGGACCTGTGGTGAATCCAGTATTCTGAAGCACCAGCTGTATTTCTCCTACTGACTGGGATTGCCTTTTCTTTGTCTGTACTGAGTGCATGTTTTGGATGCCATTTGTACAGAAACATGTGATCTGATTGGAGAGTGTATAGGGCAAAGCAAAAGTCTTGAAATAAACTTTCTAAGAAAAATTGAAGAATTTGAGTCAGTCAGTCTGCAGAAGAGAAGACATGGAAAAAAGGAAAGAGGAGAATGGGACATAATAACAGGACATAGCAAGAAAAGGCATGTGGTCTGTTTCCATAGCCATGATGAGCAGAAGAAGAGATGCAGGCCTTAAATTGCATTAAAAAAAAAAAAAAAATATATATATATATATATATATATATGAAAAATAAAAAAGAGGGGTTCACTCTTACAAGTGAAAAAAAAAGGGAGTGCTTGGAGAGATTCCCCAGGAGGCTGTGGAGCCTCTTGTACTCAGGGGGCTGTCTGACCTTCACCTCTGTTTCCCTGAAGTCACCAATCCCAGAGCTGGTGCCAGTTTCAGTCCCCTGGTCAGTTCAGCCTCAGCCATCATGACAAGTTCTGGAACAACTTACACATCTTGGATGCTAAACTTTTTGTGATTAAAAACACCTTACTGTTTCTAATTTTGAGCAGGAGAAATAATGTTTTTCTAATACTGCTGGCTAAGCAATACTAGCACATGCATTGTGCTGCAATGCAATTAGCTGCAGCATGTGCTGCAATTAGCACATGCATCTTCCACCAATTTCCTTCGAAACAGCATGTTTCTTTTTCTCCATATTCTTGACAGGTGTTAAAGAATAGTTCCTGCCAGTTCCTGATTTGCAATTAGCAGGTATGAATTAGACTTTTGCCTCTGCCAGCTGCAGTCTTGTTAGCTAGCTTAGTGTTCCTGCACCTCTGAGTTATCAATACCTCCAAAATACAGAAGAAGGCTTCACTGCAAAGTGCCAACCACGTGCAACGTGTGTGGGCGTTGCCTGTGTGCACACACACAACATCAGTTAGGTGGAAAAGTTTATCATGAAAACTGTTTCATCAGCCTCTTTCTCAACTATCCTAACAAATCATGTAAGATTTCAGATACCTTGCAAAGGGAGAGCTCAGATTTCTTCTTCTTGTTACTGAGCATGTTGTACAAATCAACATGGGAGACCCTATGTCTGTGAAGTGGTACATGGAAAAGGGCTGCTCATGTAATGGGGGCTACTAACTCCAAATGTGCATACTGTGCAATTATATGGAGCCTCTAATTGCAGTTTCTGAACTCCAGTCAATCAGATTGGTTCTGCTGTTGTAGAAACAATTTAAGTGATAAGCCCTCTTTGGGAGAAATCTTAATATCACAGGACATGACACATTAAAGGTATCTTGGGTCCGTTCAGAAGGAGAAAGAGTAAAGGCAAAATTAACATGAGAGAATCACAGTGATTTATGGGCTTTTCCCCTGCTAAATACAAATAATGCCTTTGTTGTGGTTGGCTTTTGTTTACCCAATTGGTCCAAATTATGTAGCATTCAGTTCTTTCTGCAGGAGGTGATGTTAATAAAATGATGGAATCTCATGCCAAATAATAGAAATATAGCTTTTTACATCAAAATATTAACTAATTTTACACTATTTAAAAATTCATGTTAAATAATTTCTTAACTGTTTTGTGTGCCTGGTGTAATGGCAATTGTGAGGAATTGGTCAGTACTTTTTCTGTTTTGCTGAATAACTGTATTTGGCTTCAAATGTTGTCAGTACATTAAATTAATTTTCTTTTATTAAGAAAGAAAAGTTTTGCTGTACTAGAGGTATTTTAGATTTCTTTTTCCATGAAGTTGAAAATATCCAGTGGTTAGTGCTTCAACTTTTAATGTTATCAAGTGATTTTTAAAATGCTGAGTTAATATATGTTATGTTCTTTCAGAAAAATGTCCTAATATAGTTACAGAGTTCCTGTAAGAAACAAGACTGAATGAGAATATTCATGTTTCCCTTAGTAGCTGAGAATTTTTTTCCTGCATTTTTCATTATTTTCCTTTTGTTTTGTTACATTCATGTTCTTTCTTTTTCAGAAGTAAAACACCTCACTTTATGAATTACCTAAGCAACACCATTAAAAATACAGAAGTTTTGTGGCAGAGGATATTTTCATATTGTCTCATTTCTAAAACAGAAAGTCATTTAATTAGTATAGTAGTTTTATCCACAATTGGTATAAACTATAACACTTCTGAGCACATGCATTGCCTGAAGGTATTAGAAATAAATTTCCTTTTATAGAGCATAGGAATAACTAAACTATGGGCCAGATTTTTTCTTCCCTTTTTGAATCTGCAGGTATAGGTGATCCAGCACAAAATTCCTAATTATTCTGGGAAGTTATGCATATTGGGATGACTTTATAATTATTTATAAATTCTGTATTGTGAATTTACTCTTACCAGTGCAGTTAGTGGTGTTGAATACTTCATGGCTTTAGCACACTGTCAGGACAGGACTTGTAGGTGCAGATGATCTTTTGTAAGTTCAGATAATAAAATATTTGCTCCTCTACCCTCAAATTTAATCTTGCAGACCTGTATGCATGCCCAAATAGAACATAGTCAAATACACAAACATACATCCTAATATAGTGTAGGTTCTATTACACAAAATGTGCATGCTTGTGTTTAATGTACCAATAAAACTTTATTAAGACTTTTACATTGTATTTCTATGATGCAGTAGAGCTGTTCCACATGATGTACCTTATTTTTAGGCACCAGGTATTTACTGTAGTGCAATATTTTAAATGGCTTAGGAGAACACAACATGCAGCATCACCAAAAATTATAGAATCTTTATAGAAATACATTTAAACTGGGTCAGCTGCAACTCCATGATTAGTAGAAATAGACCCAAAAGCTGATTCTGGACACTGAGATACTATTCCCAATTCCATATTGAAAGTTTCCTTGAATTAATGCAGTCATGATTTTTTTTTTTTATAAGTCTGCTGTGTATGGGAAGGCTCAGATATTATACAGTGACTATCATTCTTTATCATATTGAATTCTGCACTCCAAATTATATTACCTTTAAAATGTTGCTGACATTTTGCTGTTCCACTCTTCTGATCCATATAGGTTTTATACCATAAGATTTTAAGTTCATTCTGGTGCATATAGCAGTGTAAGCATTACCTTGCATTTCTTGTTTCTTCTCCCCTTATTCTCACAGAAAGTGGTCTCTGTGAAATATTTGCTTGGGATTTTTTAAGACAAATTAACTCAATACATAGATACTTATAAAGGTTTACATCAGAGAGGACAGTTTATAGGTGTATGTATAGGATTTGGAACAGAATTATTAAGATTTATAATATTCCTTTGTTTTTGTAGAGTTTGAACTACTTTTCTACTGAACTGCTGGGAATATCCTGGCCCCTGAAGGACACTGGTGTCCAGCCCTGCCTGTGCAGGAAAAAGTGCTAGTGCAGGTCCATTGCTCCAGATATGCTCTTCTTTGAAGGATCTTGTTTCAGGTCATTGAAAGTGTTGGTGTCTTGGTTTTATATTGTATGAGAAAGCCAAGAGAAGGATTGCAAGCAAGCTCTGTGCTGCTGAGGAGATGCTGCCACAGCACATGGCGTTACCCTTGTGGTGACACTGTGTAGGGCTGTTCCCTTGCTGCCACCCAGCCAAGACATGAATCAACAGTCACTGGTTGAGAAAATTTTGTTGCTGAAGAGCACTATCACATGCAGAGTCTGGGTGTTCTCTTCCATAGCTGTGCTCCAGAACAAACTGCACATGTAAGTGTTCCTTCAGCCAAAGAGGCTTGTGCCTTGACTCCAGGGTGAGGAAAGTGCTATTCCTTCCTTATCAGTGTCACCTTTTGCACACCATTCAGCTTCAAACATCTGCTTTTTATCTGTGACTTGGGCTAATCTTAGCTTCCCATTTTGAATATAGTACAGGTACATGTGCGGAGATGCACCAGTGCACAGGAATGGCTACTTCTGAGTCAAATCCATTGATGCATTTCACCACTACCTGAAAGTAGATGTTGACCATTTTGTTGTATCTCTTGAAAATCCATTACTCCCAACTCCATTGGACTGTGATAAAGGTTTATATATACAATTTTATCTAGTCCAGAAATATTAGAACACTATGTAATTCAGTTTTATTTTTGTCTTTAATGTCTGTACTTGAATTAATACAGCATTACTTTTCATCCTGATATCAATCTTGTTCCTTTCATTCAGATCCAAATTCCTTTGTAGTACATTATTTAATTCACTAAAATAAGGTAAAATGAAACCCTGGTCCAGGGAACATTAAACTAACATATTTTTTTGTGTCACACGTGATAGCAGCAGTCTGCTGTATAAATGGTTGTGTTTCCTTCCCCTCTTTTAGTTGCTGACAGACTTTAAAACTTTTTTCCCTTTCAAGAATTGATATTACCTCTATTTCTTCTTCCCCCCAACCCTACCCCCATCTTCAGCATTAAGGAAAATCAATTCATTAATTATTAAATTATATTAGACAGATTAAAAAATATACTTCTCTTTTATAAATGCAAGTCCCTATTTTTTAAGCAATTTTGAACTCAAACTAGTTTGGTATTCTCTAACTGTGGATCTGTGCTTTCTTTTGTGGCAAATTAGCTTTGATTTGACAGCTATTTTTGTTTCAAGATTGTAGGCACACCAGCTTTACTGAGGCTTGGCTCTTAGGGACAGTTGCACATGCATGGCTGGCTGTGCATCAAATTCTGTAAACCAAAGGGATGCTCCAGGTCATGGTCTTAAAAAAAAAAAAAAAAAAAAGAAAAGAAAAAGAAAAAAAAATGTCCAGGCAAAGAGATTTTGAACCACAACATGGACTTGCAGCAAGAAAAGATATATCAAGCTGGAAAACAAAGGAATGTCTTTCCTTTCCAGACTTTCTGTTCAGTATTCTTCTTTTCTACATTATGCATGCACAATTAATGGAATTAGTTAATAGTTTTAAAATGCAAATGAAACAGAGGGTATCTTATACTGAGAAGGGTTAGATTTAGCTTAGTGAAACATGCACAGCCTGTAGTGTGAATTTGTGTACAACTTGGGAGTTGTATTATGGTAGGGAGAAGGTTCTTGACTAAAGAGAAAGTCTGGACAATACATTCCAGCCACCTTCAGAAAGGTAGAGTTTGTACTGTTAGTACTCTCAAGGCCAGCTTGTTGATTGAATTTATAATCTGTTGTGCTGGCAGCTGGATGCTACACTGACATCAGCAGGCAGCACAGTGCAGTCAGAATTGCAGTATTGAGGGCTTGGATTTACACACAGCTCATGTTTGGCAGAGGTTTATTTCAGACTAGGTCCAGCCCAGTCTAGTGAACTATCTGTCTGTTGGCTGGCATGCATTAAGTGATTCCTGGAGTCCATCTGACTCCTTTCTTATGAAGGCTTTAGAGTCTGTGAGCTTGGAGACCTCTCCACATCATGGACTAAAGCAAGGGGATTCAGCCACTGACTTCAGAAAAGTGTTCCTTAACTGAGCAAAAAAGTGAGTGTGAATTAGGTATGGAGTAGGAATTCCTTTGTGATAATGCCTTCATTAGGCACCCTGCCAGATGCCATCTGTGCCATCCTGGGATAAAAAGTTTATTTAATTTTACTTTTGATATCATTTATACCATAGACCTAATAACCCTCTGCTGTTCTCCATTATTTCTGTGAAAAGCATCCAAGTCCTGGAGGAATCTCTTCTATATACTCATTACCAGTCATGTTCCTGTGACAATGCTCTTCTCTGGTCTGATGACAATTCCTCTTCCTAAAACACCTGGTTCTTTTGTTTTGTTTTTCTTTGCTATAGAGCTGTGGAAAAGGTAGACTGTTCAGCACACAATCTCCCACCCTTTTTTTGTTTATTTTAGTCTTTGTGAGTTCTGCAGCCTTGCTCTACAGCTGTGTCTCAGCCCCTCCAGTGCTTGGCAGCAACTTGTTTTGCTGCTTGAATCTCCTTCCCCCATGTGGGGGTTGAGGAATCAGCCCCATCTGACAGCCCTAGAGTGCTGTGTAGGAACCACATCCCATGGATAAGGTCATCATGCATGCTCTTGGCAAACTTTGAAAGCCAGTCTTAAATCCCAAAATGCTTTCTTCTAAAGCTTCTTTCCCCCCATCAGGTCTCTTTAATAGTAACAAAGACAAAAGACCTATTTAGGATCTGATGATGTGATTATGCAATAGAGGGCTCAGATATAATAAATATAACTTTGGCTGCTCCTAGCAATAACTTTCAACAGAATGTAACCAATATGTCAGTAGATATATTGTGAACTGCATGATTTCAAATAAGTATTAATATACCTTGATATGTCTGTGGATTGTAGGAAGGTGCACACATATATATTTACTTTGCAGTAAATTTGTATACTATCAAATTCATTTGTGCAAATATATGTGATCATGTAATTACACTCTGCATTATTGTGATACAGATGCACAGGGAAGCAGGATTAAGATTGTGCTGTCAGCTTCAATTTGAATAACCCCTGGCATCTGAGAACACTGCAGTGGAACATTAGCTTTTGGTGTGGCTTTTGCTGCAGCTGCTGGAATTAGGATCAATGCCTGCTTCTCTTTGGCAAGTTTCTGCTATCCAGAGCACAGGTGTGGTTACCTGGTCATTCTGATCAGTGCACTGCTCATCAGCAGCACACAAAAGAAGTAATAGAAATGAGGGTAATGTTCATGGGGAGCATTAGCTAGGACAGAAAAGGCACAGGGTAGCTTCTCAGCAGAAGCAGTCACTGAGAACTGTGGCACAGTCTACAGAGCAGAGCTTTCCATGGACTGGGCCACCACAAGTGCATCTTGTTACAAGAAAGTAATGAAGTGGCCTGCTAGAGTTAGCAAGGACAAGCACTCATCCTTAACCAACTTCTAGATGCCCTACTAGAAAGGAGAAGAATGTCATTATTTTATTTTTGCTTGTTTGTATAGGGTATTATGAGATAGTCAATAAAGTCTGTTTAAGTTGAATGATTGTTTAAAGACATCTTAGTATCTACTGAAAGAGCTAGTTAATAGCAGAGACAGCAAACAAAAGATATTGTTTACAGGGAGCATGTTAAAACCATTTTTAAGCAATGCTTTAATGAGATAATATTGGCACATGAGAATTTTCTGGTTTGCATGTCTTGCCAATTGAGTATTCCCCTTCTGTCACTTCTGTTTTAAAGTAAGGTTTATTGGAATTGCACAGCATATATATAATTTGTCTTTATGAAACTGATACATTTACTCACCAGACCATGACACATTTCTCTAGACCTGTTGGTAGGATCTAAACTGTACTTCTTCTTTGTGCTTTCAATTTGAAAGCAAAAGTCAGCAGGATTGAAAGGGACAACCATGAGTCATTTACCATGAAATTTTGGAACAGTTTTAATATGAGAGGAAAAGAGCTGGAAGCCTGCATCAGACAGCTGTGTTACAATAGCACAATACAGTGTTTCAAATGCACATTACTATATGATTTTCATTCTCACTGAAAAAAAAAATTTTTTGGAAGATTTTCAACTGCTTACATCTTAGTTTTCTCCTTCGTTATACCATCATAGTTATACTATTTTTGTCACTGTTAATTTATGAAATGATGTTTGATATGTCTAGCTAGTTTAGTTATTAAGGAAGGAAGCGACAATTAAAAGCATCCTACTCTACTAATTATATTCCAGTCAGCAGTGTTTGGAAAAAAACCTCCAGCTTTTGATATATATTTTTGTGCCTTACCTATGCAATGATGAAGCAAAAGGACAGAGAGCAAAATTTTCAGAGGTCACTAATTCTTACAAGTCATTTTTACAAGTGTTCATGTAAACCTCTTATTAATATATCCATGCTTGCCATTATATATAGCCATCTGATGAAAAGAAAAATCATTATTAAAAATATCGGTTTATATGTTTAGAATCTCACCATCAGTTATGAAACTTTTACTTTTGCTTTTTTGTAAAATAATTATTAGTGTACCCAGTTTTCTGGCACAACAATCTTGGTAAAATGTTGTGCATATATAGCCTTCCTATTTGAAAAGCAGTCTAGGAAAGATAACATTTGATTGACTGCTTATGAGTAAACTTCCTATTCCAGACAATGTAGCTGAACATATTTTATGCAAAAATATTAAAATGCATGGTTTTCTGAAACAAAGATAGGCCAAAACATCAGTAATTATAAAAGTGTTTATGCAATACAACAGTTCTCTTTCATTTGATAATTACCTTTTTAAGCTAGTGTCCGGCTAGCTCTGTATATTTTAAACAAAAATAATTTTCTTGTTAATTCATGGCAGAGATCCAGCACTCTTCATCAAAATATTGGTCTGAATTTTTGACTTAATTTTTGATTTTCTGAACTGAATTAAGCAGCTCCTTCTTAGATTTCCTCTTCATCATTTTCCACTCTATTTTTCCATTATTTATTTCTACTATTATACTTCAAATTACACCGTATTAAGTTATAGAGTCACAGTGTGTTTTTTTTTTAAAGTGACCTTAAAGTTCATCTGGTTCCAACCCCCTGCCATGATCAGGACCATCTTTCACTAGACCAGGTTGCTCAAAGCCCCACCCAGCCTGGGGTGGGGGCTTGAACGCTTCCAGGATGGGACATCCACAGGTTTTTTTTGGGCAACCTTTTCCAGCATCTTACCACCTTCATTGTAAAGAATTTCTTCCTAGTAGCTCATCCAAACCCACCCTCTTAGAGCCATTACCCCTTGTTCTATCACTACATCACCTTTTAAAAAGTCCCTCCCCAGCTCTCTTGTAGCGCCCTTTAAGTACTGGAGGTGCTATAAGGTCTCTCTGGAGCCTTCTCTTCTTCAGGCTGAAACAGCACATCTCTCTCAGCCTGTCTTTATAGCAGAACTGCTCCAGCTCCCAGATCATCTTTTGGAGTTTGCCCAGGTCCCTCTGGATGGCATCCCTTCCCTCCAGCCTTGCTGCATCACACAAGTTGGTGTCATCTGCAGCTGTGCTGAGGGCGCTCCTGATCCCACTGTCCTGATAAAGGTGTTCAACAGCCCTGGTCCCAGTGCAAACTCTGAGGAATGCCACTTGTCCACAACTCTTTGAGTACAACCATCCTGACAACTCCTTGTCCTCTGAGTGCTTCATCCACCTAATCCATGTCTCTCCAGTTTAGAGACAAGGTTGTTGTGTTGTACAATGTCAAATGCTTTGCACAAGTCCAGGTAGGTGGCATCAGTCCCTCTTCTCTCCTCACCAACATTGTCAATCACAGTGTCTGTGTCTGGCTGAGTTCTGCCCAGTGCTAGCAGCCCTACACAAATAGCAAGAATTCCCTGTCTCAGTACAAGCCAAAGAGTGTGATTTTTTTTTCTCTCTAACTCTGGTTGGTACAATTTTAAAAATGGGAAAACATGTACCAACTTTTTAACTCATTGCTTATTTTTCAGACTAATGATAGACAAGGATCATGTTACAGGGATGACAGATAACACAAAAATCATTTAACAAAACATGCAAATGTTTCCTTGGATGATGTGAAAATGTCCACAAATCCTCAAAGGGAATTTTCGGGTTTTTTTCTGTTTCAAATGTAGTTCAGACTTCTTAAGTGTGATTGCTGAGAACCATTAACAGACTTAGATCAGTGGAAACCTTTCTTAAAAGTTACATTTTCTTCTTTTTCTTTTTTCCAAAAGAAATCTAACTTCCTGTTTCACATCTCAGATGCCTTGTGCTCACTGAGAATAGCAGCAATCAGGTTTTTCCTGTTGCTGAACTGTCTTAAATACAGACATCTACAAAGGTGGCACTAATGAATCTCAGCTAATATCCTGTTTATTCTTACAGAGCTTTTGTAAAGATTCCTTTGCTGTCACTAAAGATGCTTTTATGATTTCTGGAATGTATTTATCTTTCAAAACAGCAGATAATCTTTCATCTGTCTGCTGTCATTGCTATTTACAATTGCAGTGGCACTAAAGATGATCCTCCTCAAGTTTCCAATCCATAGTATTTTCTCAGGTGTTTCAAAACTGCAAGAAGTTATTTCAGAGATAATATATTTCATAAAGACAATTAAATCTGATGCCTTGAATTCCTCAGGGTGTGTCACAAGTGACTCAAGATCTTATTTGTTTTCCTATAGACCACATGAGAAGATCCTTTTATTTGAAATTAAATCAATTTTATCCATTGCTAAAAGTGCAATGAAAATTAGTTCAGGATGGTGGAAAGGTCATATATATATATATATATATATATATATATATATATATATATATATCAGAGTCCTCCAGCCAGTGCTCTAGGCATGCTGTAGAGTAGAATAGTCCAATTTTCTGTCTAATAAAAATAAAAAGGTAAGGGAGGACAGGTAGTGATGTTTCAAAGTCCTCCTTTGCTTTTAGTTAACATGACGTCTTAAGTAGTCAGTTCTTTTTTGACAGTTCTTTCTGGATAGCAGTTGAGTGCCCAGTTCCCCCACAGACTTTCACACCCTGACCTGCATAATCTGAGAACATAAAAGTGGGAGAGGGCAGGAGGGGGCTCTGGCTGGTCGGATGCCCTCTGAGAAGGACTCGTTCCCCTGGCCAGCCCCTGAGCTGCCAGGGCACAGCACTGCGCTGTGTGACACCCAGGAGCGCCTCCCTGCAGCCTCCAGAGTGACCCCAATTCCCACGTGCTTGGAAGCTGAATTGGCTCCAGGAGCTGCTCCCTGCCTCTTAGTAGAAAGAACCATCTGTTTATCCTCTTTGGGAATGTTCACATTCCAGGTGTTGAGCCTACTTTCCCTCACCAGGCACTCAGGCTCATAGCTGCGAGGATCCCTAGATGATCTTTAAGGTCCCTTCTAACTGTAGCTGTTATATGATTCTATGTTCCTTGAAATGCTTTGAAACTAGGACTTGAGTGATTCATCCCACCTCACTGAGCCATCTGTTAGAAGACATCTGGATTTGTCTGGTTTAGAGTTTTAGGATTCTTCTTTTTTAAATTTTTGTTAAAGTAAGAAACTGCAAGATTCAGTCCGGCCCTTTTCCTGTTCACGCAGCAATACACTGCCATGCAGAATTCTACTGAATACCACCTACCTTTCATCTGAAGTTTGATCAGATTAATCTATTTAAGATCAGTTTGATCTATTAAGTTTATTGGGACACAAGTGTTCATTAGTACTACATCTCTGTGGCCAGACAAGTGTCTTTTGGAATTAAAAGAGTACCACACTTCAGAATCTCAGAAAGTGTCACAGTGTACAAATTTAACACAGTTGGGAACAGTTTTATTATTCTTATTTCTGTAGAATTTGGACATGGGAGCTGCTCCAAGCTGCTATTACCTGCCACTTCCTTCGTCCCCTCCTCTTCAGTGCATGAAAAGAGACAGCAGGGGCCCTGCCACAGGACCAAAGTCTTCTAGCTGGAGACAGAAGGTCACAGCTGAGATGGGACCTGGACCTTGATGGGTGTCTGGAACAGGGGAAAATGAGGGTTTGTAAAAGTTTATTGTAGCTGCTGGGGTGGTAAAGCCAGCAGACAGAGGTAGGAAAAAGACCACAAATACTCTTTTCAGTGAGTTTATTGCTAAAATGTAATTGAGGGTCAGAATTTGGCTTACAGCAGGTAAAAGCCATGCAGGGAAACCCAGCACCTGAACAACATAGTGTTGTTTAACATTGTTTAAAGCAGAGATCAAGATGCGTTTGTTTTTGGGGTATTTTTTCCCTCTCATTTTTCAGTGTTCTGAGGTTTGATCTCTTCTGGAAGACAACACATGACCAGGATAAGTAGTATTCTAAAAGTTCTGGAAATAATGAGTGCAATATGAATTGTCTTACTCTAGTTACATATAGATGATAGGAAGAGAACACAAATCCTCTGAGTTGTAATTCCTGAAATTTCACTAAAAAATCAGACTTTTTCTTTAGATCACCCTTTTTGAAGTTTTAAACAAGATGCTGTGTAGTTAGAAAATTATTTCTTTAGTTAACCTCTTCTTTTACTATTACTTATTGCTCTTATTTTTCTGGTATTGTCACCTTTGGCACATTTGGCCTCATTTTAGATAGAAGGTGCTGAAATAGCATGGGAACTGCTGTTTTCTCAGGATCTGGAAAATTGCCAAATCCTGTGCTAAGTTGTTTATTATTGCAAGAGATCAAATCTGGTTCTGAAATCAGGCTCAGTGAGTTCTAGCTATGTAACCAGAAGTTTGAAAGCATACATGATCTAAAGTGGGCCTCTTGTGAGTTGTATAGCACCATAAATTGAAAAGCAAATATTTTTCTCTTGCTGTAAGTACTGTTTGAGGTCTGAGAAGAATTCACAGATCTTCCACAGGAGGAACAAAAATTCTCTCTTCCACACTGCCATCATTAATCCTATGCCATGCATTTTCTAGAGCAAAATACAAATTAATTTTATGTAGCATAGAGCTAAAAATCAAAGGTAATAAAGCCTTGCAGGTTACCTCTAATCTGTGGTATGTCTGGCTGCATCATATTATCCATGGAGAAGAGACAGTTTTCATTTGAGCACAGTCTTTTTCTGCTTTATTTTTTTTTTTTTAATATAACTTCTATTTTTTATGAGGAAAATTACCATGCTTTCATTTATTTTGTCTCTGACATTTTTATTGTCCTGGAGGTTAAAAAATTCTATACACTGTGATTCCTGTCCAGTAGCTGTCCTGAAAATTTGTGCTTTTGCAAACTTTTTTCTTCTTTAATTCAGAACCAAAACCTGTAGACAACACTGTGCAAACAATGTATTAGCACATATATTGTATGTGCTAAATAAAGCTGCTGCCTTCTGCTGTGATTTGTGACTGAAGTTACCCCTCAACAAGCGTAGGTCTAAGCCATGCAGCTAACAAGGTCAAAATCTTGTCTATTCAGATTGTGACAGTTAATTCAGGAAAGATTTTTTTTGTTGGAAAAGTCGAGATGCTTTTTTGATTGCCTATCCTAAACACTTCTACACATGGGAGATGGACATCAGGCAGCTCAAACTATCCACATGCACAGGTTCTGGGAGCCTCCAGGCTCATCAGGGTTACCTTCTGCACAAATAACTGCAAAGACTTTCCAGTTGACCTTCTTGCAAATAGAAGTCCAGAAGTCTTAGATGGAATTAGATGGTGTGAATTTTGGACATGACGCTTGCAATAAAGTGTTTGTCTTTGCTTGCAACACACACCAGTTCTACGTAGATGTGTCCTTGTACCTCCATTCCTTATTACCAAGACAGCATTTGACAATTGTGAGGATGGTGAACATGGACAATTTATGTCCACAACAGGCTCCTGAATATGTTCTAAAACATGTGTCTAAGGCTATAAAAATTTGCCTCAATTTTAAAATTCCAACACATCTAATTTTCCACAAAATCAGTGGAAGTTACTTGCATGGTTGAGAGGAGGATGGTCAAGGCATGCAGAGGACATAAATGCCTCCTGTGTGTGGCAAGCCACTGTAAGATTAGGTGGCTGATATTACTAGTGCAGTTGAAAATGCAGACCTGCATATCAAAGCACATTTAAAGAGCAAATCTGCGCCATGGAAAAAGCTGGTCCTGCAAATAGCCAGCATTTTCATCTCTGAAGTTTTTTGTCAGTCTGTAATTCCAAGTTTCTCATAGGTGAGAAAGCATCTTAGAGGCAGAAGATAAATTCTGTTCTCTCTCTGTTATTAAATATCTGATAGAAAAGGGCAATACTTATTGAAATCACAAGGCAGCTGTACATTGGATTTGTGTGGCTAAACTGTTAGTGATTCATAGCTTTCTCATTTGGGGTAGGAGAAGTAACCTGCTATGTCCTTGGGAAAGACCAAGCCTCTCCTATGCCACTTCTTCAGTTATATCTTTTCAGGCAGCAGTGACAGCTTGTGTAGACTGCATCATCTTATCTTTGTCATTGGTCTTGTAACTGTTAGGTATTCCTATAGATACACGGCTAAAAAAATATAATTGAATGAACTATACAATAATTTTATTAGCTGACACAAAAATCAGCTTCTACACTTTTTCCCCCCTAGAGAAATACCATGACATTTGTGTAGATGTGAATTAAAAATGCCATATAGATAGGGCCTGGACTTCTGAACTCTCTTGAAAATGGAATATATATAGCTGTCAAAAACAGTAACAAAAAACAAGGCAGTGAGGAGGCAGATCTGTCATTCAGACTGATTGGGCTTACATATATTCACCACTTTCTGTATCTTGAACTATGCAGTACTTGATTGTCCAGATGGCTTTTATCAGCTGTTCAGCTGACAGAAGTCCATTGAAAACTGGCCTAACAGTGTTTGAATTACCTTGCTATGATTCCACAGGCACCTGAGGGCGGCTTTTAAAAGTTGAATCCGATTTAAGTCTGTGCTCATGTCAGACTAAACAGGTGTTACTTCTGTTTTTATTTGTTTTATCTGATTATTCGTTTAACAGAAATTGCCAAATTAAAAAAAAAAAAAAAACAACAAAACAACCCTGACAACTTCCTTTAGCTAAAGAGAAGAGAATTTGCTGGAATACATGCTTACTCCTTCTCTAATGTCAGTTTTGTTTCCATTTCTTTAAATTACATATCCATGTTCAATTAAATTTAGGTTTCTCAAACAGCTATTTGTCTGTGCTTCTTCTGAAGCAAATTAGACTTGAGGTTTTGTTTTATATATTTTAATGTAAAAAAAAAGACAGGAAGTATCAGAGAAAATGGAAACAGAAGGACCTTATTTACAGGAGAAAATTCTACAGATGTTACTGGCTTAAATCCAGTAAGTAAATTTTATTTTGATATTTTATAATTCCCAAATTTCTCTGGCTACTTCTGAAGTGCCGTTCCTGCTGTTTACCAACACTTAAAAATTTAAGAGCAGAGATTTATTACATTAGTAGATTCATCTCCATTTCATTGTCCTTTGCTGTTTTCAAGGTCACCCACTGCCTGGTAGGGAGCAGGCTGTTACCTCACCCTGCTCCCTATGATGCTTGTAAATGTAAATGGCCTACTGCCTTCATGTAAAAGGTGAGGCTCTTAGGACATGGCTAAATTGATAGAATCTAAGTAGCATAATGCATGCAGTGTGTTACACAAGTTAAAAATCACATACAACATGAAATGTTAATGGTGTTTGACACAGAAACCTCTGTCGTGAATGTAAGACTCACTGTCAAGCCCACATTGAAGAAACTCCTTCTCCGTTCTGAAGCCATCAGAAATGTGTCAAATTAAGTGCTTGTTTCTGTTCTATATTCTTTGTGTGTGTGTGTATGTGTGTGTGTTTTTGTATATTTTCAAGAGTCTAAAAGTCATAACTCATGGCTACAGTTTTATTTGCAAGACAGTCTTTGTGCGGACGAAGTTCTACAGTGCACAACATGAAGAGAGACATTTAAACCTCTCTGCACAAGTTGTAAGTCAGACTTGGCTCAAGTCTGTAACAAATCAGTTTGAAAAACTGAATTCTAGGAGGTGGCACCTCAATCTTACACCACCTTGGTTTCCCAGTGTTGTCACTCCTTGGCTTGCAGCAAGTTGCAAGACTTACATCTGTGTGAAATGAGCATTAGACCTTTCATGAATCTAAACTTCTTTGTCTAGAGTGGATCTAGATATATCATTTGGATATGTCTGCATTGGATAATAAAATTTGCTCTGTTTGGCAAGGAAGTGGAACTGTAGAGCATCTCAGTCAATAACCTGAATCTCAAAAAATCCCATGTGTGGGATTTTTTGTGCCTTCTAGGAGAGTACAGGCATAAGTTTAGCATCTGTGACCACTTCTCTTGTTCTGGGTTACATGTGGGGTTCTACAAAGGTTATCTACAAAGAAATGGCAAAGGCATCAGCCTGATATCAAACCAGGCACTGTAGTTCATTTTGTGAGGTTTTGAAATAGATTATGTGAGTACAAATATTTGTCAGAACTGGTCCTGGCTATTCACTGATTTTAAACAACTGGATGACTGTCATACTGCTTCCCTAGGTGCTAAAAATCAACGATAATGCCAGACTACTTCATTCATTGTTATTTTAGAAAATCCCTAATCAAAACAAGTATAAGTGCTGATGTGTGCTCAGTGGTGGAGTTTTGTGTGTTCCTTGGAAATATGATATTCCCTGGAGAGAGAGAAAAGGATTAGAAATGATAACCACTTTTTAAATACATCAGCTTGCTCATGTGTGTGGTGTTTTTTATCAGCTTTACAGCAAAAGCTTCATTTGATTTGTGCAGGGATGTGGATAATAGGGAGAGAGGCCAGCAAGCTGATTTTTATAGTCTGTTTGTAGCTTAAACAAAGATCTGGGATTTTGCGGATAAAGACCAACTGAAATACCACAGATTATGCAGCTTTGGTTTTTTTCAAAGATTTGCTAATTTTTCCCTCACAGAGCCTGATTTTCATGTGTCCACTCCAAATGAAAACGTGGAGTTTTGAAGCAGAGTTTGTGTCAGAACTTTATCAAATCCTGCTCCTTGATTGTGGCTGATTCACTGTATTTAGGAATGTGTCATAATTAGACACTCTCGCTTTTGTCATAAACAGGGCTTGAACTTAGACCACAATGACATTAGCAGGCACAGTTCTCACAGTTCTCAAAATTGCCACTGTTCTGGATAAAATCTTTGAAGTCAAACAAGATGTGGAGTAAGCTGCCGTCTTTACTGGAAGGGGAATATAAGTCAGTGGCATGGCTCCAGTTTTGCTGTGACACAGTTAGAAAGCTTAATGAAAATCATAATACATTGTCTCTTGTACAGGACTGGAAGGCACAACCCTGCCAACAGATTTTTCAGTCCAGGCAGAATTTCCTTTTTTTTCCCTTTTTTCCTTTTTTCCCCTTTGTTTATGGGAGCACTATATCTAAAAAATGTGAACAACAGGCAAAGTTTACATTTTGTCTGGGGGAAAATAGCATTTCCTTTTTTTCATTTTATTTCTTTTGTGCAATGTATACCTTTTGCTTAAGTTAGGATCACTTGAATGCAAAGTGGCTTCTGGAGGCTGAGAGCTAAGTGAAAATTGCTGTTAAAGTCCAGCAGTGTGGCTCCTGCACAAACTGCAGTTCACAGCTTGCTCTCTTGTGAAGCTGAACCAGATGCCTTCACAACAGAGCTGGGGCCTCCTGCATTAGATGTTAGCTGCAAGTGCAAAGGAGCAGATAAATGAAAAGCATCACAGAGATGCTCTGTGTGAAAGCATCTGTGTTATTTTTAAATGCATAGAAGAAAGCCAGGCAAGCGCAAGGCGGAGTGGCAGGACAACACATCACTTTAGTGGTACTGCTCACTTTCTTATTTTGTCAAAGTTGTTGTTTTCACTGTTGGAAGAAATGGATGTTTTTAAAATTCATTTTTAGCTTGGTCTAAAATTTAGCTTCTTTCAGAACCTGTGATAGAGATGCTGGTCACATTTATTTTTAAATTCCAAGGGAAACAAATATAGAAATAAAATCATGTTTCCCTGCAGCACTTGGAAAACAGCTTTTTCATCCACCAGAACATGACCACTTGGAAATTCAATTGACTAAAAATTGACTAAACGAAAGAGAATCTGCAAGGAATATTTCCATTGCAGAGAAAACTCCAAGGAGTAACTTGGCAGCATTCTTGCTGGCATTGTGATATAGTGGGCAGAGCTCTGGCACACCTCTGGGGCAGCATGTGGAGACAGAGGTCTCAACTCCTGTAATTTGTAAAACAAGTAAAGCAATGCTTTTGACTTTCATGTTTTAATTTTTTCAGATATATGATTTATATAATTTACATTTTCAATGAGCTACCTTTTTTTCTTTTTCTTTTAAAAGCAGGAAATAGCAAATGGAAAGTGGTGGTACAGGAAAAATGAAGCAGTCTTAAATAAGCTAGAGCTACTTGTGGGAAGACTGAACCAGCTGTCAGTGGCTTTAAACAGCTAAAAGATGAGAGCTGATTTTGCTCTTAATAGCTAGACTGTCCCTCGTTTTAGAAGACTTCTACATATTGTCAGCTTATGTTTGAAAATGTGTCATCTTAGATGTACTCTTAGCACACCTCATGTACAATTGATGAGAGATTCCTGAGGACACCTCAGCCTGAGTGATCAATTGCTGCATATTCGGTCTGTAAAGCATTTTGGGTTCTAGTCCTCATGTTAGCTAGTACCTAAGCCTGTATCAGCTTCAGTGGGGATGTGTGTTGAATGCAGTATTATTCAACATGAGTTAAGGTAGATCACATAATCCTCCAAAGAATACATATGGGTATATAATAGATATGGTTTAAACAAAATGCCTTTATAAAACCATTGCCTATATGGGAAGAGGAGAATCTCAGAAAATAATATTCAGAGCTTTCAGAAATACAACTATTGTGACCTCTACTTCCAAATCATCAATACGCATGCTTTATTTTGTAGTGTACTTCTGCATGGTACCAGGCTGATAGTTTAGATCATTTTCAGTTCTCTTGCAAGTGCCTGGCCCCAAAACAGAGCTCTGAGTGACCTTCTTTTTATTTTGCTGATTTTAAAAGGACTGACGTGGTGCGGCTGCTGTTGAGGGACTGCCAGCCAACTGCCATCCTTAATTATATCTGGGCCTCTTCAGCTTCAGTAGGGTAAAGTCACAAAGTCCCTTTAAGAGCCTTTTTTGCTCTACAGGAAATGTCACGTGTAAGGTATAGCAGTGCATCTATCATGAAGTGTTCATTTATGGGGCAAAACATTGCTAAGGGAGGTAAATTTGGTCTCTGGGAAGCAGATGAAATAGAAAGCAAGCTAAGAGTCTCCTGTATAAATGAAAGAAGAGTATCAAAAGAGTAATTGTGATTGTGTGAGATAAACCCTGTGTTGCAGTGACTTTCTTACTGCTGGCTGTTGGATTTCAGGGTCAGGTTGTGCTGGATACAAAAAGGTATGCACTGAGGACTTAATCCAAAGGGAAAAGCTTCCAGTGGGACTGGCTGCAGCCCAAGACTAAGCAGGGTTACTATGGCCACATTCATGCCATGGGACCTGAAGCAGAGCAGTGTTGCACAGCCCAGTGTTTTCTTTTGTGTTGGCCACCAAGGGCTTTTGAACTGTGCCCACCATGCCTGGTGAGGAGCCCCTTGCTCTGGGCATGCCCTCCCTGTGGCATAAAGGCTTTTGGCCAGCACCAGAGGGAATTAATTACCAGAGATTTACCCTTGCTTGCTCACTAGAAGGCTCCCACAAAACTGTGTCCTGTTTTTTAAGAAGTGGGTTATCTCAGTTGGGCATGTTGACTTCAATAGGGGCCTTTGAAGGTATCCATGTGCTTCTCCTGCAAGTGGAACACGGACTCTCTGTCTCCAGATGTCACTTCCAAATCGTCAGCAAGCTGGAAGCAAAGAATGCCTCAAAATTGAGTAGTGGTGGCAATACTTAACCCTCTGTGTTTCCCAAGTGCTTCTTCCAGGAGTGCCAGTCTGCAGGAAACAATTTCTGTGTCTTCCTGTCTTGTTTTGTGCATTCCATTGATCTGCTCAGCACTTCAGAAATGGTAGAAACATGACCTTTCCAATGAATTTTTAACATAAGGGCCCCTATCTTACAAACTTGTCTGCATCTGCACACCCTAGAGGACTAAAGTCAGAACAGCTTGATAGAGCAGCAACATTTGTTAGCAGAGATCATCCTGGCAGAACTGAAGCCTAAATTCTTTCTGATTCTTCTAGAAATATCAAAAAAATTTAGGTTTTCTTTTTTAAAATATATTAAGCAGAATCAAAATTTTAACCAGTACGTTACTTTCTGACCACATAGCAGTAATTTCAACCTGTCTTCCTTAGTATATAAAGTTAATTTTTATGCTTGAGTTTGCAATTTGGAATAGGATTTATGACATTCTATTACTGTGCATAAATATGACAAGATTCCGCTATTAAACTTAAATTTTTTAATACACACTTATAGTTGGAAACAATCTCTGTTATCGTGAGACTGTTTAGTAATAAATACAAGCTGAAATAAGTAAATTTTATCTGTTGAGAAAATAGTCTGTCATTGTTAAACAGAATTTCTATTATACACATATTGTTTACTATTATTTGAATTAAAAAGAATTTATTTACATTACAAACTGTAAATTTAATTTACTGTTAAACAGTTAAATTACAGCATTTGCAAAGCTAAGCTGCCAGTTATTTGACCATAAATATATGCAATTTTTTTTCCCGAATGCTTTACACAAAACATTATGAAAATTCATACATTACAAGAATCCAGACAGGGAGTTCAATTGAGCTTCTCCTAATTTTTATCTGAAAATCTAACCATTTTCAGCATTAGAAAGGGAGATGCAATAATGTATTCAGAGTGATAGAACAAGGGATTCTGATGGCTTTCAGCATCTAACACCCTTCTTAATGCTTATAGGTTTTGATCCTTTCAGATATCATCTTGAAAATCATTGTGAAGGAAAGCTACTATGATTTATGTGATACAATGCATCCAGTATCTGCTTTCGTGCTTTTTTTTTTAGCTGCCCTTTTTTCAAGTGCTTTAAACTCATACATATTTCTAAATTGCTTTCTGTAGTCAACAGTTACTACTGACAAGAGTTTTCCTATAATTCATGGAGGTCTGGGTCCTACAAGGTGTTGACTGCTGTGGTGCTGGTCTCACAAGGGTTCCCTCAGCTTTATCCAGAGCTTTCATCTCATTTGCCCACTGCCTTGGCAGTAGGAGGGCTCAGACCTGGCTGCTGGATTTGGGGAAGGAGCAGCCTCGTGGACAGCAAAACAAGAGACCTGTCTGAGAATTGGCATCCACAGCATGTGAGCCCTAAAAATGAAGAAGGTTCCAGTAAAGGCTCGAACCCTTCCTTGCTGTCCATTCTGACTTCCAAACTGAAGGCTTTCAGTTCGCATTCTTGCTGGCATACACTTCTGGATGGCAGAAGGTGCTGTATTTTTCCTGCCCTATAAACATAAGCTCTTGTGATATATAAAAAGGAAACATATGGTAAGACTAGCCAGTCCACCAGCAGGACTAGTTAGTTTGCAACCCTGGTTTTTTAATGGTTAGTAGAAATTTTAAGTTATTAGTGGAACGTGGTTCTGATTTGATGTTTTCTTTGTCTGTTTTCTGTTACTGTGAAATGCTCAGAGCACATACAGATCATTTGCCACTTTGGCACTTAATTTAAGCAAAGATGCCTATGGCTGTCAGTTAATTTGGCAGAGACTATAAAGACATACTTTAAGTGATCAATTTGTCCATTCTCTATCCCATGAACTTAAAATTTGCATTTTCCTATCTTAAATGTGCATTCTGGACATGACCTTCATTTTTTCTGCAGTGGATGAACCCCTGTATTTAATTCTGTCCCTGCTTACACAGGGAGTGTGTCTCTTCTTTATCTGTCCTGTCATACCCTTTCTTCATTTTCTTTGGAACAGAAGTAAGAGTCAAAATTTGTCTTACATATAACTGGACAAACAAGAAGATACTTTTAAATTTGAAAATAGAGAACAAAGATAATTTTAACATCTTCAATAAATGACAAGCTGAATTGCTTGTGCAAGAGCAATTGGAGCAATTACAATTTCACCATATTTTTTCTACTTCGGCTATTCTACCCACCAACCTCATTAAAACTCTCTGGTGAAAATCTCATCCTGTCTTTCCATTTCCTTTAAGGTCTGCTTCTGTACCCATCACCTCTTACATTGAGGCACACTTGACAAACCAGAATAGGGTACGTCTTTACTGTGCTGTCACATCCAAGAAGTATTTTGTGAATCTCACTGCTGGTTTCATTTCTACATGATGTGGTTCTACAGTGTGTTTGCACAAGTTGTGCTGGCAGATAGGATGGAATATTGTATACTGACCTTGAACAACTGATCTTTTCAAACATTGGTTGGCTGTGGTTTTGAGTTATATCTTCCCCTGAAGAGAGTCACTCTGTGATAAACATGCTACATGGGCTCTTCAGACGTGTTCTGAGAGAATTTCCTGTCCGACCCCAGAGGCACCAAGGCAGCTGAATGAATGTTCAGCTGATTGATCATGTGCCCCACTGGCCCATTCCCCAGCGGTCTGCAGTTTGCCTGCTGTCAGCAGATTCACAAGGAGCACCTTTGTGAGTAACGCTGCGGGCAGCTGGTGTGAGCCAGCGTGAACGCCTTTCCAAAATCTGAAAGACCATTACCTGGGGTAAGAGGAGGTCAGGATATACCTATTACCAGCAGGAAAGCCTCTCATTTGAGTAATGCAAGCAAATTTACTCGGAATTTCTTTTTCCTTTGCTCGGTGCTGTTGAGTTGCATGTATTGAGTTCCTTGCCTCCCAGTAGTGTGCCATCAGTGCAGCCCTAAAAGGTCAGTATATAATGATAGAGCAGTTTGTACTTGGCGACATTTTTCACACTGAATTTTTTTCTCCTTAACATTTCTGAAAAAAAATCATGCAGTTTTTAAGCACTTCTGAGCTGAATTTGAACAAGCTGGCTTAGGAATTCACCATCGCAGTGCTCACCCATCCCTAACCTTGAAATGTTTAAAAATAAATAAATAAATAAATGGATTAGCATAAAATAATATAGTAACCCACTGAATTTATTTAGTTTAATTTATGCTAATCACAGCATATTGGTACTCTGGCAGATAAAATAAAGCTGGTGGAGAAGATTGCGTCAAGGAAACTATGACAATTAACCCTAGAAATTATCACTCTGAAAGTGTGTTCAGCTTTGCCATTGAAAGGAACAAGTCCAGCAAATTCTGTAAACTGCCACTAATAAGATTGATTTATAAATTTTAGAAATGTAAATTTAATTTTTAATTATATATACACATATGTACACATGCATTTTCTTAAAGTTGTGCATATTCCTGTTAGATATTAGAATTTTAAATATTTGAATATAAGAAAACAGCTTAATCCAGAACAATGCTCAGGTTATTTTACATTGTTTTTAAATTATTTTTGGCTTATAGTTCTCAGAGGTTTTTATAAGGTTGCATAATATACCATATTAGGAATAACTGTACATAATACAGAAGGTAATATTAGTTTAGGCTTTCAGTATCCTCAGAAATAATGAAAATGAAAGCAGAAAAGGTTGTATGTAGCTTTACTAGTGTTTTATCAGAGAAGGATAGATGGACTCTATCATGGTGCATCATTTATAAATGGTGTCTTGGCTCTGTCTACCAGAGGAAGCATACAGACTACGTAAATAAATAAAATTATTATCATAAACAAACAAGTATCTTAGGACTTCTCACATGCTTTAGTTCCTGTGTTTGATGATTTGGTTTTAGATGTAAATTAACTCCTTTGGTTTCTCACTCAAAGCCTTGTATAACACTCGATGGAAACAGAAATGTAGTTATAACTTTTTTTTCCACACAAAATGAAAAATTGAAATTGTGAGGGAGGGAATAAAGTTCCTTTCTTCACCTTAGACCACATCACATGAGATAAATGTCAGACAGGACTTCAGTGCAAGCAGTCTCTGAAAAGGCAAGATGTACTAGGTTAGGCATTTTTGTTGATTTGATTCACTTTTTAAGGAGTAGAATCATAGGCTTAAAGGTGATGGCAAAGATTTTGCAAAGAAGATGCCTCAATTAGGTTTTAATTCTCTTTAGGACATAAGTAGGTGGCCTGATTTCAATACTGCAGAGCAAGCAATGGCAATCCAAGGCCCACGAGTACTGCAGGATTTTTAAAACTCACCCATTTTACTGCTGCATTTTGTGGCTTTAAATTGTTTTGTCCTGAACCTTTAAAGTGATCTTTCCTCCTGGTTACTGCCTGCAATGCCTGAACAAATAGGAGCTGAGCAAGTGAATGCCTGTGCACAGGGCAGAGTAAAACTGAGGATTTGCAACTTCTGCTGTGCATGCAAAACAAACATGAAAACAAAGCTCATTTTCTCAAATGCCTTTTGTTTGCTTTATTTGAAGCAAGAAACACTACCAAATTTTCAGATGCTCTTATGGATTGCACTGCATGTTGAACTGACATAGTAGTTTTCATATGAACTTGGTTTCAGTCAATTAAAACTTGCCAAAGTGTTCACTTGGAGGCTAAAAATACTCCTGCTGCACACCTACCTGGGAATCCCCTGCGCCTGAGCATGGGCTGAACCATTTCCTGGTATGGGCCAAGAAAAAAACATACTTTTCTACTTTTACAGAGAATATTTGTAGACTCTGACAGCTTGTTCAGCTGTAGGTAAAAACTTGAAATTGGCATGGAAATAGCTCTCATGAAGGAGAATGCTATTAGTGTTTCTAGAGAAAATTGCTTTTGATTTGACTGAGCTGTAAGCCTTTGGGAAAGAGAACAAAATTTTATTCTCTGAGCTTACAGGATGTAAGTGGAGGAAAGACTGTGCATATGGTTAATGTAGTGAAAGGGCAGAGTATAGTGCAACATGCTTCTGAAAATGGGAGGAGGCACCTGAGGCTGGAACTTTATAAGGTACAAGGGACATGTTGAAAGAACTTTCAATTTACAGGAGCTAAGGCAAAGGCACCTACTGCTCCTCTGCTCTCAGAGATCTTACTGATGCTCCTAGCACAAGCAACAAGGCTCTCCTACACACAGTCATATTACTCTGTCCCAGAAAAGCAAAAGAAGGAAGAGACTTCAAAGAAGTTTTTTTAGACTCCTTTGGAATTAAAATGACATTATGGTTCACTACAGAAAATCCAGCAGATCTATCCTGCCGTATACACCATGACCCAGGTAGCAGGGTCTGTATGCAATCTACCATTTGCCACATCTTCTGCCTCTGTTTCTTCACTTCTAGATAACATCAATCCTCCATTTAAGTATTTGAAATCCATCTTTGGGTATCTTCCATATTTTTAATTTTCCTCACATTAAAGAATAGTAGGGTTTTTCCCAGCCATCTTTCCAAGGTTGATATAGTACACCCAGTTCTTTACCAAAGCTTAAGTTTATTTTTTTATTAATTTAGCTAGCTTTCCAATAGGGTCTCTACATTCTTCTCTTCTATAATGTTCAAACTGGTCCTCAGGATAAGATGACATAGGACAGAAGGAATCTGTGGCATGTTCCTTCAAGAACAGCTTTTATTTCTTGGACAGAAAGCAGCTCTGCTGAGCTGTGAAAGGTTCTACCATGGCTCCAGCTCCTGAGCACCTCCTGCCTTTCTCCCTGACTGGGCCCTGGGCTTCCTTTCATGTGCAGCTGTGTCGCCTGGCTGTCACTTCAGAAGTAGATCTTCAATCCCGTCATCCATGAATCCATATCTTGTTGAACCCAAGATGTACTTAAAAGGCCAGCTCTGTGGCAGGTCCAAGCACTTCACACTGTGCAATTTTACTGTCTAAAGCCCTACCCAATGTAACTCCTCTGACAGACAGTGATAGACACATCCCTTCCAACAGGGTCAGATCCAGTCTCCCTAAAACTTCCCTCCAGCAGCTCTGGCTTGACTCCCTGCCCACAGGCCTGGGTTCTGAAATCAGGTCAGTGCTTGGGGAGCAAGGCAACTTCTCTCTGGTGTGCAAAGAGGTGTACAAAACCTCCCTGAAGAACCTTCCTTCACCAGAGCTTCCTCACCAAAGGATGTTGGTGGAGACCAGAGAGATAGAGCAAGGGCAAATCCATCAAAGATCTACCTGTTGTAGAAGGATGCAGTGATTTTCATATTTCCACCGTCTTTATTACAAAGCTCTTTTCTCCAGAATAGCTGCCAAATAGACACATCATTCACGCTTGCTCAGGCTGTTGCTGCCTGTTGGCGTGTCCCGCTCTGTCAGAGCAGTAACGCTCCTGACCCCACTGGACTTGATCCCTGGAGATTTCAGAGAAGGGATACATTTTTTCCTTAGGCCTTCAGCTAGCTAGCAGGCTTCCCCAGTACAGAGCAACACAATATCAAAGCCATTTTATTCACTACTAAATTAATTATGTTGTTAATTGATTAACCTAGGGCAGAATGTATGGAAAAAATGTTTAATATGTGTTTGTTGGCAAGAACGGATGGAGCTGGGCAATGGAGATGCACAGATTATGACAATGAGATGTTTTCAGAGTCAAATGTTGGAAGATGATATACAGTGAAATGTTGTAAAGTGTTGCTAATGTTATTTGAATATACAGCATTCTCTAGAATCAAATCACAGACACTTTAGGACTGAGTGTAAGTAGTTCTGCTATCTCTTCACTTTTTTATGCTTAACTGGCTATCTTACCATTGCCTTGAGTCCTGTTCTAGTAAAAGGACAGGATGCCACTGCAAGCATAAAAAAAAAATAGAAAGAGAAAAGAAAACTGGAAAAATTTCCAAAAGCAAAACATCTCCAGAAATGTGCTGCAAAGAAATAAAGCATAATTAAATTGCCCACCTCATTTTAGCCCCAGAGCTTGAAAATGTTAGTAAATAAATTAATTGTTATGTAAAGATTACTCTTTTCTGCTAATAGAAGAGAAGAAACAAAGCCATGAGGTGTTCCTTCTTTGATCCATAGCAGGAAATAAAAACATAGGCAATATCACCAAAATGGAAAACAAAAAATACATATCTTTTCATAGCTGTCAGTACTCTCCTTGCTTTGGAAGGGAGGAAGGCAGGTTATCGCTTGTGTATGTGTGAAATTCAGCCTTGTTTGCAGTATGATTGTATAAATAGCACTTTATTAAAAGCTAACTGTTATTTCCAGACGCTAAACTTAAACACAGACAAGTTCAGGGATAGATATAAAATCAATATAGCTCTTCAAGTAATGCAAGCAACATTTTGAAAGGCAACTGTTTAGAGTGTAGCAAGTCATTTACTGATAAGGTTGCTCTGCTGATCCATTTGTTGCTGATTTGCTATACCTTGTCCATTAACATGGCTGCAAAATGGGACTGTGAGGGTGGTTTGATTCTGCTAAAGGACTTTTATTTCATCCTCTGAAAAAAACTGAAAGCAGCATATCTGATACTTTGTAAGAGAGAACTTGTGACACTTAATATGAAGCCACAGTGTGTTTTTGCACAAAACATGCTGTGCATTTCAGATGGTCTTCTAATCAGTGTGCTAAAAATCTTGTTTTATTTTGGAACAACTGGGTGTATACAAAACCCTAGCAGTGCATAAATACAAGTGATGAAATAGAAAAAGACCAAGTCTTTAACTATCCTATTGCCTTTATATGGATTTTGATGAAATGATGCATTAATTTTGCAGTATTAATATTATTTTCCTTCAGTTACATGGACTGAAGTGAGCACAGTAGCCATTAAACAAAGTGTCAATATTTCCTCTATGGCTCCATCTTCCTTCCTTAGTTTCCCAGTTTATCTGGTTCTGAGTACCATCTAGTAGGTGAATGTCATTCATTTCAGAGACATTGGTTTGATGTCAAATGTGACTTGGGCTTTGAGGTTGATGGGATGATAAGCAGCCCACGTTTCCCCCTGTGGGAGAGAATGTCTGCACTAACCTGCCTTTTTACATTCAGAGGTCATGTCCAGTTGAGAGAGCAACATGTACAAATGGGATTTTAGGTACACACTACCTTTTGCCCCTGAAAGTACAGAGGGGTTGTGACACAATAAATATGCAGGTTTACCTTCAGTCCTACCTGTTCCTCTGACTAATCAAGCTATTTTAAAAATGTACACAATTTAGCTTAGACATGCTTGTCTCTTTAATTAGATCCTTCACCAGAAAAGTCTGCTTTTCAAGGCACAAGTCAGTCAAAAGAGCAAAAAAACTCCACAAGCATAAACTGGACAAGTGGTTTTTTTATATATAATTGCTGTGATGAGCACAATAGAAGAACTCCTGTATGGTTTGAGGACAACAGATGGAATTGCTTCTGATTTTTTTTTTCTAAAGAGCTTTTTAAGTGAATTCAATGATAGTACACTTTTGATCATATTTTTTATTTAGTATTTTAGGTCTCTTATTTTACTACCTACTCTAAACTAAAATATAAAAAAAGGACATATAAATGCATACTGATACAGTGCTGAGTATGTGATGGGAAAATATCTTACCACTTGGTAGTTCATATTGTGAAAATATAATTTTTTAATTGTGGTATTTATGCATAAGCACCATATTTTCAACCAGTGTGAGTTTTAACAGGTGAGACATCATTTTGCCCAAGGGAATGCAGAGTTTATGGCAATATCACTGCCAGACCTCTAACTGCTGTTAACCTGACACTTCATAGTGATACTAATGACCACCACTGTTATGAGTGTAAATTCTGCATGCATTGAGCTTTTATACACAAGTTGAAGGGTGAGGGAGGGAGGACAATACTTCATGACTGGCTTTAGGGATATTAAATCCTTGCCAACCAGTAAGATGGATAGAGCACTGTTTCTAAAATTTGCAAGTCAAAGGGAGACAGGCCTAAATTCTTTCCACTATGAAACCCCCACAGTCCTCTGCCTTTCAGGCAGAAGCAAAAAGGAATGGAAAATTCCAAACTAACGAGCGCTTCATTTTTTTTTTCTGCAGTGCTGTGCTCAGAAAAATTGCACTCTTTTTTTTTTTCTAAGGCAAAGAAGTAAAATTAAAGTTGTATGACTGTTATAAATATTACATGTTCAGGGTATCAAGAGTACCTGTAGTTCTCTGGTTTCTGAGGGTGTTTTGGAATTAACCCTTTTATAGATACTGGCTGTTGGGAGGAAAGGATTCATTCTTAGGCAAATGTTACACTGTTAAGGAGAAAGTATCCTATCCTAAAGGTTTGTGGTATTTGTATATATGTTGTTTGCACATCTCTTTTGTAGAAGTGGACTGTAGGGCATTGAGAGAAGTAATGACTTGTCCAAATTTCCCTGACAAGCCAGAGATGAAGAAAGAAATGGAATCCAATATCTTCATTCCAGATTCTCTCATGTTTTTTAATTCTTTCAGTTTTACTGAATATTAGAGATTAGTCAACATAAATGTTGGTTTTATATTAAATACATCCAGCAGCAGCAGAATTCAGGATTTAGAAGATGGTGAACTTTTACCAAATTTCTCAAAAACAGCGACAAATATGCTGTCTTGTTTCACTGACACATTTAAGAAGAACTTCTGACGGGTCTTTTGGGAAGAGTAATATAAAATGGAAGGAAATCGGAGCAGCCAGATTTCTTGGCTGAGATGTCCTCAGTCTGAAGGATCCACACAAGCAGGAATGGAGGTGCAGGAAAGCAGAGTCTCCCGCTGATCCGGCCAAGAGACGCGCTGTGCAGGGCACTGGCACTCAGGCTTGGAGGTTGCCTGGAATTCACTCGGTCATGACCTTCACTTTAGCTAAGTACTGCTCTTGCAGGGGATGAGATAATCCCAGATATCCTTCCTCTGTGGGTGAAGCACACTTGTAGCTTTCTGCTGGGTCTTGTATAAGCAACAGACAGGCTCTCTATGTCCTTAATTATTCCATTTGCAACATCTTCCTACATAAAATCTGTCTGTAATTTAACCTATACTGTCCAGATGACAATGATAAAGAAGAACTTCCACCTTAAGCCAAAGTCAAAAAGAGTACCATTCAATTTCTTGTATTTTTTTTTCTGTGATACTCTGAATAATTTTTAAAAGCTGCTTCACTTCTGCTTCTTCATTTACTCCAGTCAGTTTACTCATTGGATCAAACTCTGTTTTTCCTTTTCAGCATAATACCTCAGCCACACTAGCACCTTTGTGCCTGCCTCCAGTCTTCATTTTGCAAGCTGCTTATAGCCAGTAATAATGATGTTGTTTCATTTTCTTCATAATCTTTAGCTGTCTTTGGGCTGGTTGATGTTCCCATAACTTTGAGAAATGTTACCCTACTGAAATAAATAAACATATTAATTAGATTGTCAGGTATTAACACAGACGGGACATCCCTAATGTAATTATTCTTTTGTGCATTAGTGTTTCAGGAGTGAATCATTTTTGTATTGAGAATTACATATTTTGAGTCTTAAACTGACTTCTCTCTCTCTCCTGCAGAAGAAATCAGTGATATTTGAGAAAAGTCTACCATTATGGATAAACTTATACATCTTTAATAATTGTATCACAGGCAGGCCAGCAATATGAAAATATATTAAGCTTTGTATTTCATTTATGTGGCATTTCTTAAACATTCTCCAACATGTCTGTCTCTTTAAACTATTGACTTGCTTCAAAGCTGATTTTCCCTCTGACCACTATCTGATGAGAAATTCACAGGTGCTAAATATACTTATGACAGTAATCTTATTTTCAGTCCTCCAGTAAAGATCCTGATGGTCTGAAAGGGATTTGAGTCTTCAATGGAGCTTCCCTGCCATTATTTTTTCCAGCAGATTTCAGGAGAAAGAAATGGTTAGAATGCTAAGCCATAAATACTGCTCTAATGTGGTTTATCAATCATTTTGTCAATATAACAATAATATAGCAATAACAGTATGTTCAATGAAACAGTACAGTATATATAATAATGACAATTATGTTTGTCTCATAAAGGACTCTTAGAGAATAAGGGACTACAGAAAGGCATTAATAGAAATGGACTGCTCACGCATACAATACAGTCCACGTGTGAGAAGTATATTCCTCCTACATGATAAATTTGGGACAGCAAGGAGTGTTGAAAAATTATTAAGTTGTTCAACCAAACTTCAATTTGATTTTCACATCTCTGGGTTGCTGCTTGACATGCAGACTGTGGCAACCCTCTCTGGTCAGTATACATGTATTGTTCTTGGATAGAAGTCAGTGAGACTATTGCAAAGTCACCTCAGAAAGAGCAGACATTCCAATTCAGGTTTCTTGTGGAACAGATCTCAATGCCACATTTCATCAATCATTTTGTCATGTTTAGGGCAAATGGTATTGCCTGTATGGTTATGTGCTTTGTTTATATCACAGCTTAATTAGAACTCTTCTGATATTTCTGTGTTGGTCCTCTGGCTAAAGAAATTTTAGTTCCTGATGTAGCTCAGGCAGGTGACAGGGCTTAGGCACAACTAAACTGTTGGCAAGTAATTACTGGTGCAATGCCTTGCAGGGAGAAGGGGTCACCCTAGTACATGGCTCTTGGTTGCCTTAAAAGTATTTGTGTAGCCTACAAGTAGCAATGTCTGTATTTTCATATCTTTGCCTGAGCTGCTCCACACAGAAAGCAGCAGTATGGTCAGTGTCCATCTGACATTTTTGCCAGTGAAACAAGAAAGCTGTAACGAGGTTCTGAGGGCTGTTGATGCAGACCTGTCAGATTACTGGTGAAAGACTAAAACAAAGGAACAAACAAAACCCCCAAATAGCAGCAACAACAAAATTATGAAACATGAAACCCCAAGATCTAAGAATTTGGGCATTATTGATGAAAAAAGGTGGAAGGGAATATATGTGAATGTTATACCAACAGTGATCTTATTATTGCATTGTTTTTTGAAATTAAGACAATCTGTCAGAGTGGGATTATTTTTGAGAGTGAAAGCAATACCACAGATCTCAGCCAATATATAAAGAATACAAAACACTGGGGTTTTGAGCTCCAAAAAAAAATCAATTTAATGAACTTTCTTTTCCAGATGCAGTCATGCAGAGGATGAATTTTACTAGAAATCTGAGCAACACTGTACTTACTGCATACATATCAAAGTTAGGTGGAGTAATTTACAAATTAAAACATTGATCAGGAACTAAACTCTTACTTTATTGTAACTGAATTTTAGATTTGAGCTAAGACCTAGATTTAAGCTTTTGTAACTTTGAGACTATTATTAAAGATAATACCTGGAGAATCTTTTTCTGTCATGATTAATTTTTAGGTTTTTCAAAAATTCCTAGTCTTATTCTATGAGAGTCTCCACATTTACATCTTTATTCATGGCGGTAGTTCTCCTTGAAGATTTTCACAAAGTTAGGGTTGTATTTGCAAATTCCTCTCCATCAAAACAATTGAAATAGTAGTAGAAGTTACATAATGAAAAGCTTTATCTGAATATTTAGCCCTGAAATTAAATAATAATTCAAATTATAAGTTATATTTTTTTTACTTAATTGCTTATCATGTCAGAAGATACAGATAGATAAATTAACTTTTCTGGTAACATTTTGAATAAAAGCATAATTTTAGTGATCAGGTTAGCATTTTCTTCATTCTACTGTCAAACTGACAGAAAACTATAATGCAAATGTATTTTTATAATTTGAAGACGCGTTCCTTCCACAAACATTTGACCTGAGTTAGAAAGTGAAGAAGATTATAGCTGTCTCTTGGTGTTTCATACTCAAGTGATGTTGGTTATCTAACAGGAAAAATTAGTAATGTGGTAAAGAGCCACACAGAATTCTGTGTTACGGAACGACATTTTATTTAGTAAATCTTACTCTCTTTTATTTTTCTTAGGTAAAAACAAATGAAATTTGTTTTTTATTTGCTTATGGTGAACTCCACCACCTCACATGCAGTTTCTTTACAATTTAGTAATACCAATAAATGTTTGAGCTCATATCATTTTATCCTGTACCTTAAACTAAAACCAGATTTTTTTCATCTTTGATTTCATGTTTAGATGGAATTTGGTTATTTATAGAAATATTTTTTGAGCATTTTTCTGATTCATTAACATACAAAATTCACTTTTGTCAATTTTGGGGAGCTAATTTAACCTCCTATTATGGTATGAACTTTAAGAATGATGAGTTTATAATTCCCGTGCTTTAATTAATAGCTCAGTTTACAAACTCTGAGGATTGTCATCTTTAGGTAAGGAAAAATGGCATAGGCTTTCTACCCTTTCAAACCAAAATTAGTCAGTCAAGTGAATCACAGAAATATTTAGGTTGCTGGAGGTGTTTGAAGGCCATCTGCTCAGTGCTTTTTCTCAAAGCAGGGCAAAAAGTTCAAAGGTATTCTGAAAGATGCATATCTAGGATCTTCTCAGTGACAAAATAACCTATTCATTATTAATATTATTTTTTAATGTTTTTACTTTCATTTTCCTTTAAAAAGGAAAATAACTGCAGTTCTTCCAGAAATTAAATAGTGGGTCTTTAAAGCACAGATTTCTGTATTTTATAACACAATCTGGATTACAGCAGTTTTAGCTCAGTGAAATCCCATCATTTTTTATGCATAATTTGCTAGACTAGTGGTATGATTAACCCTTCAGCTTGTTACAAATGCTAAAAGAACTAGAACGAAAACAAACTGTTCCTTTTCATTTTATAGATAAATAATCTGAAAGGCTGCAGGAGATTTCTCCAGTCAGAGCAGTCAGAGATATGAATCGAGACGAGACACCCAACTTTTATCCACTTGTTTGGAAAACCCGCGTTCTTTCTGTTCAGCTGTCCTCCCCATATGCACTAAAATACATAATTCTCACATAGCTAGAAATAAAATGTAGGTTTCTGTTTCCTTCTAGTTCCTCCAAACTAGATGGCTTCAATACCATCTAGTAACTGTAACAGCAGAAAATTGGTGATTTTTCCATCTAGGTCTTAGTCCATACAGAAGCTATATGAGTTGTTGGGCATTACAATTCCATGGTCAGAAATTTAGAGTGCACGTAAGAAACAAGATGACCAAGTTTTTGACTGGACAAAACATCTGAAAAAGAAATCAAATGGAATGTAGTGATTTGGCACAATGAACAAATCATCTGCAATGAACACCAATGTTTTGCAGTAAAGTTTTTTCTCAGTCTTTCATCTGAAATTATACAATTCAGTAGACGTATTTCTCAGACTTTGATTTCTCAGACCTGGATTTCTGTGTTTCTCCTCAGTGTCACTGTAGATGTGAGAAGCTGTGAAAGCAGTTACTCCTATCTTTTGGACTCAATGGTCATTTTGTACTGTTTTATATTGATTAACTTTTGCAGAGCCATCCAAAAATACCAAGGGAGATAGAGTCCATGCCGCTGATTTGAAACCACAGAAATTTTGGTTCTCAGGGACCTGGACACCAGTTTTCCTTACTGCACACTTCATACCAACCATATGAAATTTAACACAGACAAATGCCAGATTCTGCACCTTGGATGGGTTAATTCTGGATGTAGGTTCAGGCTGGGCAATGAGATGCTGGAAAGCAGTGCTGTGGAAAGGGACCTTGGGGTCCTGGTTGATGGCAGGTTAAGTCAGCAGTGCCCTGGCAGCCAGGAGGGCCATCAGGCACAGCATGGCCAGCTGGGCAAGGGAAGGGATTGTCCTGCTCTGCTCTGGGCTGGGACAGCCTCACCTCGAGTGCTGGGGGCAGTTTTGGGTGCCACAATATACAAAAACATGAAGCTGTTAGTGATCATCCAAAGGAGGGCAACAAAGATGGTGAAGGGGCCTTGAGGGGAAGCCATACCAGGGGCCGTCACTTGGCTTGTTCAGATTGGAGGAGACAGAGGGGAGACCTCATTGTGGTCTTCAACATTCCCATGAGGGCAAGAGGGGCGGCAGGCACTGATCTCTTCTCTCTGGTGACCAGTGACAGGACCTGAAGGAATGGGATGAAACAGAGTCAGGGGAGGTTTAAGTTGGATACCAGAAAAAGATTCTTCACCTAGAGTGTGGTTGGGCACTGAAACAGTGTTCAGGAAACTTCTCTGTCTAACAATCCAAAAGCCACTCTGGCAGTCTCTCACCCCACCTGAGCCAGGAGTGAAGCCCCTTTGCTACACATCCCACACTCCCACAAGTTTTGTTACCAGCTCAACCCCAGGTTTCCCACAGCAGAGTCTCAGACGTCTTGATCCTTACAACAGTTGGATGCAAAAAGAAAATAGTTCAAGCTGAGTGCCTCCAAGGAGGGGCCTTTAAAAAATTAGTGCTTTTATACTCTTGGAGTTCAATCAGGTGAAAAACTTGGGTAGTCAGCTCCTGCTGTGTCTCTGAGTGTCTGTTCCACAGACCCCTGTGCCCTTTGTCACGCAGAGGGTTGGCAGTTCATGGCTTCTTGCCCAGGACTCCAACCCCAGAGTCAGACTGCAGCAGCACACTGAGCTACTGCACTGAATGCACTCCCTGACAACAGGAGCCCATGGCAGTGGTGCCAGCACCAACCTGACATAGTTCAAGAAGTGTTTGGCAACACTCTCAGGTACATGGTGTTCTTAGGCCTGCCCTGTTCAGAGTCAGGAGCTGGACTTCTATGATCCTTGTGAGTTCCTGCCAACTCAGGATCTTCTATGATTCTTTGCTTCTGCACTGACTGCTTCTCCTCCTTCTCTTCTGCTTTGGATGGTGCCACATGTTTCTGTAGAAGTGATCTGCAGTGCATTGCCATCAGATCTTCGAAAACACTGGAGCAAGGCTTCCCCTTCCCTGTGTCTTGAAGCCAAATGGGAGCATAACGTGGACAATGGGCTTGGGCAGTTGAGGCCTTTCCCAAGTGCATGTGAAAAAACAGAAACCTTGATATCAATCATGTGGAATGTTTTATTACTATAGATAGATACAAATCCACTCCCCCTCATCCCCCTTTCCTCCACAAGAAAGAACTTCAGGCTTCAGTGCATCCCTAGAGGATTCACCATCTGAAAAAAGGAAGAAAGCACAGATAATAGAAAAATAATTTAAACAGGCAAGAGGAAAAAAAAAAAAAAAAACAACAACAAAAAAAAAAAAACTGGAGAAGTTCCCAAATCAGTGTATAAGCCTTTCCAAAATGTCGCTAAGTTATTCTCATAAAGCAGCTTAGCTCTCTGTTTTGGCACTCTTCATCCAATGTTTTTGTGAGAGAAAGCAAGAAGGAGTCTCAAGTGAAACTGGTAATTTTTGATTCCTTGGTCATTCCCTATCTAATGTTTGGATTATTTTTCTTTCCACACTTAAGAAACTTGTAATGAATTTCATTTACCTCATCAGAGATCTGGGAAGGAGGAGTGTCTAATTCCCTCAGTGAACCTGATCTCAGCTGGGAATACCTCTCCTTCTCTATCTGTTTTTCTCTTTTTTCAACTTCATATATATGAAGTATCTTGAAATGTATTTTTTAAGGCCAGGAAGCTCAACAAAGGGAGAATCATGTCTGCACTTGTAGCAACTGTTTAAAGAAATTATATCACAGAATGATATTCAGATTTTTCTAAAAAGCAGTATTTTAAGGCATGAACAGTTCTTTCTACTTTTTTAAAGAACAAGCAAAGAGCTGTAGTAATTACCTTCAGTCAGCATAACCCTCAGCGTTCATTGCTGTCACAGAATAGAAAAATATTTCTTCTTTGTATTTCTGGATGCAATGTTTTCCACTTTTAACTGCAGTATAAAAGGACAATGATTTCCTTCTCCACCCCCAGAAGAGTGAGAGATGAATGTTTAATTAGAGCCAGAATTTGTAATGTTCACAGAACAATTTTTCCCCATAAGTGTCTTGGCTGATATGGATACTGTTTGTAGCTCATCTCCATGCATCCCTTCTATCTGCTAACAACAGAGCCCTGCTGCAGTTGCTGCATAAGCAGTTTTTGCCTTTTTAATAAGGAGAGGGGAAGTCTTGTGGTTCATCCCAGTGGTGCAGTTTAAGAGAAAAACAAGAAATGAGGCAAACAAGGGCAAAGAGAAGATTCTTTTAACTCTCTGATTGCTTTTGCCACATTGCTTAATTTACACTGGTGACAGAGATTTTGGCAGTGTGTCTGGTGCACCTCATTCTCCCTCACTGCCGAGAAATATCAATTGGATGCTGTCAAATGACTTTTACTTGCCATTTTTTCTTGCATTACTTGTCATAGCTTGTTATCTCTTTTGAGTATTGGCTCCCTCAGGTTGATGTGGCACGTCAAAAAGGAGGAGGAGAAATAACAAACTGTTCAAATGGGGTCTGTTCAGCAGGGGCCTGGTGAGAGAAAACCTGTAGAAACAAAAAAAAAAAAAAAAAAAAAAAAAAAAAAAAAAAAAAAAAAAAAAAAAAACCAAACCTCATGGGGAAAGCAGAGGAGAATGAAGACCAGGACAGTGACTGCCTTCTATTTTAAATTTTTTATAGAAATCACCAGTTGTTTTCCTTAAATTTTGGCCATTTAAAGCAATTATAATGGAAATAATCCTATCATGTTAAAAGGAGCTATTTTCTGCAATTTGTTCAGGAAGTGCTTTGCCATAGTCTCCTGAATCTTTCAGAAACAGGTGGGAATCTAAGGGCTGTGTTTTTAAGGTGTGTTTGCCTGCCAGAAGCTGCACCGACCTGCACACTTTGCATCCTAATAGCCAATTTAATTGCTCTTCTCTGATTCCAATGAAACCACTTGCAGAAAGACAGTGCACTGTTGCCAGGCATAACATCCAAACGCCAAAGAGAAGTGGGATATAGGAAAGGGTGTGATGTTCATGTTAATCACTAATTCCAGTAAAAATGAAATATTGGGGATGGAGGGTTATGTGATCACAGACATATTGCTGGAAGGAGCTGTAGCATCTCATTTATGGAGCAGTGAAATGTAGGAATGATAATAGCTTGAGTTTATATAGCGCCTTCAATCACAAAGGATTCAGAGGTGATTTAAAAACTTAAATTGTTACATAGATGGCACTTATAAAACAGAACACAATTGCTGTTTTCAGAGTAATGGTCTGAAACGCTACAGATTGCGTTAGTGCTACCGAAGTGATCTGGGCTGTTATTGGAGAATAGGTAGAATTCTTTGTTTTTGTAGAATAAAAACTGAATCATAGTGGCCAGCTCATGAATGAGCTACAACAGCTGTTAAAATGTGCTTGGAAAAGCAGCACAATGCAGGATCCAGCACATCTGGGGAAGGTCCCTCTTTACACAGAAACTTTTGGAGTGATTCAGTAAAAGCAGTAGCATTAGAATCCCATGGAAAAAAATCTGTGTGTAAGGGGTCCTGATCTCTCTGGAGTGGCTTTTCAAGAAGTTGTGACTTCTGCATTTCCTGAAAAAGTCTGTCCAACAGCTTGATGTCCCAAAGCACTGCAGGAGGAAAACAGGCTTGCAGTCCAGGTTCCTGGGGAGAAGTGGCCTCTGCTGAATTTGCAGTCTCTCTCCTGCCAACTTTAGGCTCCCTTGCAGGTTTCCTGCCCAGATGCTGGTGCTGCCTGTGATGTTTAAATGTGATTTATAGGAAAATAAACTGAGGATATACTGTATGAGAAGTCCATATAGGTGTATCTGACACCTATAGGAGCTATCATTGTTTTTGTCACTCATTATACCTTTGAGTGTGATTGAAGAAGTGGTCTGGATTGGCTCAACTAGAAGAAGGCAGATAGAGGAAACTGCTGTAAAAAGTGCAGCTCTTTTGCCTGACTTCCATGATGCAAAGTGTTATCTCCCATGCCTCTGTTACAGGTGAAGTTACAGCACCACTCTCTCCAGCACAAATGTATTTCAGTCACTCATCTGACTATAAATCTCTTTTTGTATAGACTGAAAGCACATGTAGGTGAAAAGTGGTTCCAATGACTTCTACTGCTTGGCTACTAATTCCATACCAATCAAGAGGAAGTGTGCTGACACCTCATGCAATTCATGCTTCTGTCCTGGGCCTGCATTCCTGTGCAATTACCACTGTACAATATTAAATGGAGGTAGTTTTCATCAGTGCTTTCAACAGTTTGCAAGAATTGTATAACATACACACTGTAAACTGTTACTGTGAAGTGTTTGGAAATATTTAGAAGATGGGCAGAGGAACTGTGTGGTTTCTGTTTCGGCAATAGATTTAGTCAAACAAGCTGTTGGGAAGCAGTGTCCATTTTTATTTTTGTTTTCCTGTTGTACTGATTCATTGCTGACCCATCCACTCCTGCAGTCTCTTCTGACCTAAAAAAAATAATGTTTCAGATGCAATGTATTCTAACCACTTAAAATTGAAAGAATGTGTCTTGCTGGCTATATGAAGTCTATTAACAAAGTAGTGATTAAAAAAAATGTAAAAAATTTCTACTGAAAGATGTGAGATCAACTTGATTCTAAGCAGAGTGTTGGTAAATCTCCGTGTGGTAACAACTGTAACTATGTGACTCTTGTGCAATTTAGTCTGGAAAATGCAAGTCTTAAAACTTTGCAAACCAATCTGAAAATATATTTTCCTGTCCTATACTTATTCCAATACAGAGTGAAGAATAATTTTAAATGCAACTGTAGCTATACATACTGATCTACATAATGGGATTTGTAGATTAAAGCTTAATTACGGCAGGTAGCTCATGAAAGGCTCCTCCAAAGTGCAGCTCTTTCCCCAAAAAATGCACCAGAGAACAACTGGTAGCAGTCTTTCACCAAACACTCCTGTATTTGTAGCTAAGTAGACTAAATATCAAAAGGAGTATTGGTCTGGAATATGTATCTTGGTTCTGTTAAATCTGGAGTAAAGAACCACTGAAGTAGATAAATGCTGTGGGCTTTTTTTCTTTTTCTTGGTGGAAAATGGGGAATTTGCTCAGAAATATTAAAGTTAAAATAATCAACTATATGTAATCCTTCTTTACAAATGCTTGTACAAAATTCAAAGCTGTTCTTAATTCTTCCCCAAGAGATCAAATACTCTGCTCTAGACAGGTTGCTTTTTGTGCTAGATAGAATATCAAGAGACTGTGCTTCTATTTTGTTTAGCTAGTAGTCTGATACATTTTCTTACTATTGTTTATGTCTTAATAGGTTTATTTCTTATATATGAGTTAGAAGTTGATGAGACAAACTAAGACAATAATACTTTTCTGTATATTCACATTTTATCAGTTCTGCTCAGTACAGCAATTCAACACAGAGATGCTTAAATTTAAGCCTGTGCATGCTTACTTTGCTCAAGTGTGTACTGTTCTTTTCAGATTTTGTTCACTATTTTGATAACACTGTTGTTGATGTCAGTGGATATTCTGTCTCAGAAAGAATTCACTAGAACAAAAAGGAAATTTGAAGGTCTGACACAACCTATAAAAGGCTGAAATTGCTTGCACCAGAAATGCTGGCACAGAAGGCAGCTTTTACACAAAGGATGGTAATAGTGAGCAGCTCTATCCAGCTGAAATTACAAGGAAAGGTTACAAAGACACAATGTGACAACCCAAATTAGATTTTGGCAAACTGGGCAAAACTAACACTTTACCCTCAATTTTTTTTATAAGATTTCCAATGTCTCCAGTGGTCAGGACCTTAGATTTATTTCTTGTAAGAAAACTGGAGTGTTCAGGAGTAACACATGTGAATTAGAAGAGAACAGGAGGAAAGTAAGTCAAACAGCAAAAAAAACCCAAACAAAACAACAAAACCCAGAACCCAAGATAAAAAAAAATTAGAAGTACTTCTATTTATATGAGAAGAGGATAATGGTGTGTGCCTAGAAAGCTAAATTTCTGTGTGTAGATCGGAAATGTTGCTGGTTTATAAAATTCAGTGTTGATCAAAGGGAGAGAATCAAGCTATTAGCTTCTTTGAATGAATGCTAAAATGTGTTTTACTATGGCTTCAGGTACTTTTCAGATGTGTGAATGCCATCCCTGCTGGCTGAGCTTGCTGGGGCTCCCGGGAGGGGAGGTGGGTGCAGGACCATGTGCTGCTGCTGGGGCTGAGGGGCCCCGGTGATCTCCCACTGCTGCGCCACTTCGGTGCAAATGCTTTTCACCAGGCATCTCATCAAACACTTCTGATTTAGAGCAAAAATATTTGTTGCTGTCTGTTTCGCTGATGGCCAGTTTTTGTGGGAAGGAAGGGCCCCTTGGAGACTGCACGCCAGGCTGTGCTGCTACCTGCTCATGCTTAGTTAGCAGCAGGCTGAGGGAGGCCTGGGAGAAAGCTTAGCCTTTGCCAGGAGTGTTCTGGGGAAAAAGAATCTGTTCACTGATGCAGAAAGTCTTTTCTTGTGCGAAGTGCCCCCGGCTCGTTCAGTTTTGTTTCCCAGAGTGGCTGTAGGCTCCTTCTGCGGCAGCTGGGGCACCACCAGGAGCCTGCTGCGTGTCCCCACGTCGCCCGGCTGTGACTCCCGGTGCAGCGTGCCTGCCTGCGGGCATGGCCCGGGGGACACGGCCTCTGTCCGTGGGGTCTGCTGGCCGCGGGCATGGCCCGGGGGACACGGCCTCTATCTGTGGGGTCTGCTGGCCGTGGGCATGGCCTGGGGGACACGGCCTCTGTCTGTGGGGTCTGCTGGCTGCAGGCATGGCCTGGGGGACACGGCCTCCGTCCGTGGGGCTGTGCTGGGGTTCAGCATTGCCCGGGGCACACAGCCTCGATCCGTGGGGCTGTGCTGGGGCTCAGCATTGCCCGGGGCGCACAGCCTCCATCCGTGGGGCTGTGCTGGGGCTCAGCACGGCCCTGGCTGCCGGCCCTGCTGCTGGCACCACCACAATGCCCACCCTTGGCAGCGCTACACAGCGCGACCCCACCGCTTTACAGGCACGGCACTGCTGTGTCTCCACAAAAGCTGATCCACTCGTGTGGGTGCCCCCAGCCCCCCACTTGGGCAATGCAAGGATTAAAGTAGGAGCGCATTTCTTCTTCTTTTCTCTCTGCCTGCTTGTAAAACTCGCTACTGAGGACAAGGCAGTGGCTGCCAAATTGCATCCTACATCTGTTCTTTTCCAAATGCGCCTTTGTTAGGTGAAAAAGGAGGCCTCATTATTGGCTGTAAGTATGTAGTCGCTTAGGAAAATAAGTCAATAAGTAAACATCTGAGTGAACAAATTGGTGATTTGCATCTCCTTGTTCCCTGAATGTGTTCACAAGTGGTGAGAAAAAGAGCCAGTGTCTCCAAACAAGTCCACGTGGCATTTACCCACAATACAGTTTTTCAAATAGACTGTCTGGCTTTTTCAGCCAAATGATATGTAGTGAAGTCTGGAGAGAAGGAAGATGGATGTATTTGATTTAGCAATATGGAATACTGAGGTGCAGGTACAAAGATTACATTCCTTCTGGAATACTTCTGATTTACTCCTAAACACAAAGTTGACCATATGGAGAACTTTCTGTGTCTGACTAAAAAGCAACTCCCTATTTCAGGTCTGCAAGGGAAACTTCTGCTTCTTGTGATAGTAAATCTCTGGCCTATCCATTTTTTTCTATTTAGTAGGCTGAAATTTAGATTCAGGAACAGTATAGAATTAGAGGCAAATAAACTGTTAGAGAAACTCTTAAGTCATATTGACTAAAGTGATGAACTCATGCCAAGAAAGTTAATGCAGGCAGCTCTGGGGGAATGCTGATCAACTGATTTATTCACCTCTGTTTGTTTTAAGGAAAAACATATGTCTAAGGAGGATTTCAAAGCAGATGAAAAAGCTGAAAAAACCCAAGTTTCCTTTAGACCCTTGTCTTTACACCATTGACTATATATTTTTCATGTACAGATAAAACAGTATGAAGATATGAAAATACAGCATAAATGCCTTTTAAAGTACCTCTTTAATTCCATATTGGCATTTTTTAAAAAGTAACCTTGGATTCCAAGTTGTATGGTTCCACATCAGTAGGGCAGAATCTGGCTGTATGTTTTTGCTTGCTTTGTTCACTGCTGATCACCCTTGCCCACTTTGGTTATGCTTTCAGCCACTGCCTGTGGCTTTCTTATAAATTATTTTCTACAATTTATGCTTGACTGTAAGTTGGTACAAAGATAGCTTGATACCCTAAGATCTAAAGTAAGTTTAGGCTGTTTCAAATTCTAGATGGATGTTGTCCACAGAGACACACAGTCCCTTGTTAAATCAATGAATCCTTTTGGTTAGTACCCCCCTGCATGGAATCCAGTCTCACCCTGCTATATAGATTTTTTGAGTCTGTTAGTGTTTAAAATAAACTGGATCCAATTTTCATTTTTATAACAACTCTCTGAAATGGAACAAAACAAAAATTTCATAAAAACTTGCATGAGGATACACATAAGGATTCTAGGAACACAAAAATATATTTTGTTTTTAGACTATAATTTTTCTTGAAAACGAATAAATATATGATGTCTACAACAAATTTGTGCTCTCAATTCAGTATGGACTTTAATATAGTTAGTAACTCATCAGCATAGACTATAGAGCATCTGCACCAAGGCACTGAAGAAGCTTTTAGATATTGTATTTTTAATATATTTAATAGGGACTTACAGGTGGTTTAGTTGTGATTGACTACCAGGCAAATAGTGCATGTTGCACTTGCAAACATACAGCTCTGAGGATTGACTGTGTAAATTAAATTTATTTTGTAACTGTGATTGTGCATGCATCTGCCTGTTTCTGTGATAATCAGATGGAAAGATTACCACATCAACAATGAAAACCCACACCCATGAGAAATTTCACATCTCTGTTTTGAATCCTTTCTCTTAAGAATTCCTTGCATGTGCCTGGCTTTATTTATGTTTCTGCTTACATAAGAATTTAAAGGCTACCTTTTCTGCATCTGTATGTAAACATTGAGAAACACATTTAGCTCTACACACCACAAAGGAAGCATGCTTTTCTCTCCAAGAGCATATTTTTTGCTCTTAGCTGTTCAGATCATTAGATGTTAGATTATCAAAGTATTTAGAAACATTGTGTCTTTGCCCCGATATTCATTACCCCAACTCCTCTTTGCCGCAGCATAACCATAAAGCTGCTTAACAAAGAAGGAATCTGCTTCTGGGAGACTTTTCAAGAGCATTGTGATTGAGTGGCTATGGACTGACCAGCATTGCTTGAAAAGAAAGCTCAAGTCCATTTGTTTGAAAGGGAGATAAATGAGAAAGAGCAGGTTTAGGCTGAATGCAATGGGAAAATGTCATATGGGCCCAACAGTGCTCTCCACTGTGGAATGGTTAAATAAAACAGTTGAGCTGGATTAAAATTTAGGTAAATAAGAAGTTGAGAAAAGGCAGAGAAGTGTACCTCAGGGAATGATTTTACATGGTTTCAGGAAATGACCAAATAATACCTTCATTCTTATCTCAGTTATTCATCTTAATATGAGCCAAAAGCTCTCCAGGTCTCTGAAGAGGCACATGGCTCATCATTTTTCAGTGTATATAGATAGCAGAAATGAAATCCCAGATTCTCTTTTTCTCTCCAACTAAGGCACTCATTGTTAAACCTGATCCACTCTTAAGAAAAGGCCTTCCCCATCAGGCACATAAATCCTAGTGAACATAAGGATTCCCAAGTTGCAGCATGATGGAGGATTTCGATGTGAGCAGAATCAGAGGTGCCTTTGAATTCCTGAAGCAAAGGTCCTTGTTCATTAGCACAGGAAATACTGCTCAGGAAAGGGATTTCTAGAGATGGACCAGGAGTTAACACCGAATATCTGAAAAGCATTTGTTGCATATGCAACTCATGATAATTATATATATGAATAAAAATTGTTGCACTGGACAGTAATGTCTACACTTCATATTTAAAAAACCCCATATATCAACCACAGCTGAAGTGTCCCCTGGAATAAATGATGGCAATATTATATTAAATTTGGAATTGTAAGTCTTTGATATTGTTGAAAGAGATAATTCTGGTGGATCCAAAAGCCATGGCTTTACAAACATGAAAAGCATTCTGAAAAATCCCTCACAGATGATATATAGAATCATCTTTAAAAAGCAATACAAATAAATATAGAAATAATGGGGAAAAGTGGAAGTAGAAGCACTGAATTTAAATTACAGGTTTAAAATGCAGGGAGCAAAGAAGAGGAGCTAAAGAAATCAATGAGATATAAATAGAAATAGAATTAAAGATAGTAAGAAAGGAGGAATAAAAATCACCTTTATCCAAGATAAAGGATATGAAATCAAATAATACAAAAAATTAAAAAATACAGAAACATTCAGTTAATAATTCTGTTCAATGTTTGAAGAGAAGTAAGAGATGAAATGGTGGATGAAATGAGAAGTTTACCATCTGCAGTGAAAGCGAATGTGAAACAGTATCTGTTATAATTAAATGCCATAGAATCAAGAGGCACAGAGAAGTGCAATTAAAATCTTAGAGGAATTATCCAAAGAGCAGAAAGAGCTGAGTCAGTGTGTGATTGAGACATAACTCTAGGACTGGACATGGATAATTACCTGTGTAAGACAGGCTTGTTGGAAGCTTAGATATCACAAACAAAAGCACATGAGGGTTCGCTGAGTAAACATTGGACTTGAACAAATTTGGCCTCAAAGGAGATAGATTTTTCCATGTATTAAGGTAATTTAGCATGGGAACAGTTCACCAAGGAAGGTGGCAGTCTCATCGCTTGGAGACTAAAATGAAATGAGATAACTCTTAGAAGAGTTGTATCTCAGAAAAATTCTATTCTGTGTATAAACCAGGTCAGACTACATTATTAGTGCAGTTCTTTTCATTCACAGCATATATAAATTATAAATTAAACTGAAACTAATTAAAAAAATTATGTTTCAACCCAAACTAGAAACTAATTTACTGTCTCCTGCATTAGACACTTCTCTCTTATAATGTCTCCAGCATAACTTCCATTGATTTTTTTATTAATTAATGGCACAAGTTTCTAATGTGGTCTGTTTAGTGGCCATCTTGTACTTAGGTTCCTTTTGTGGGGCTGATGTATATGCACATATAATGAATTATATATAAAAAAGGACTGTAAAAGAACTTATTCTCAAAAGAAAGCATTGGAGACAACAGGTGGGCAAAATAGTCCCATTGAAGGGGGCTGAGGGGTGGTACAATACTTGGTGGAACTGAAGGGTTTCTATTAAGTACAAGAAAGTGCCATATGGTCAGGCATGCATGAATGTGTTCTTGGGGCTTTTCAGCAAGACTGGCTGCTCTAGCAAAAGACTCACAATTAGCATTAAAAATGACTAGGGGGAAATTTTGATGAATTGTCAAAAAAAGCTAAATCAACAGTGGAAGGTACCACAACCCTGCAAATACAGAGAGCAGCTGCACTGAATCTAGGCCTATATAAATATTTGCAATATCCTTGTTTTAGAGGATGTTGGCATCCTTAGAGAAGCTGAGTTGAGTCATTAAAGTTATTCCTTGAAATCTTTGAAACATATACTTCTGTTCTGTGACATCTTCTTCCAAAAGTATCTGAGCAGTGAAGAATGTTTTATCATTGGCTCAAATAAAAGACAGTATGCGTCTCCTAGCATTTAAAATAAATGGAGCTGCAGTAAGAATGCATGTACTGAGTGAACTTTTAGATTAAGAAGTGTTGTACTGCTTTCTTCCTGATCACTTGGAAGGGCAGAGTGAACCTGGTAAACTGTGAAAGATACCCTGCTTTTAAACTCTGTGCTTTACAGGTATATTTCACTTGTTCAGATACTGTTCTGTAAGAGTCTGGTTAATTATCTTTAAAGTATAAAGAAACAAAAGAAAAAATAAGCCAGATAAACATCCCTCAAAACAACTTGTAGCACTTGGAACATAGTGGGTTTCATGCATATATACATACATATAGAATTATTTATAATGTGTATTATATAGTATTTATTTACTTATTTGTTTATTTCTGTAGCTAGCAGAATTGGTTGTGCTAGATAACTTAAAATGATTCCTGTATTTCTGGGAAAGTACACATGATGGACTGGGGAAACTAATTCTTTACTTGTAATACATGCAATGGTATGTATATGGATACTTTTGTCTATAGCTGAATGTGGGACAAGTGTGTAAAAGATGATAGAAAGCTTCAAAACTTAATGTGTCATCTCAGCTGGCATTTAATGTGCACTGTATATGGTGCTCTTATCTGTCGCTCTCCATACAGCTTGTTAAGAAGCAGAAGCAGTGGTTTGCTAATATGCTCATATATACAAGTACTGTGCAGGAGTACACAGTGCAAACTGAAATGTGGATCATTTGAAAAGAGGATTTTGTCCAGTGATTTCAGTGGGCAACAGATCAGGCCCATACCATTCATCATAATTTCTGTTTAAAGTCCCAGCAGCTCCTTCTGAAGAGGTGTGCAAACAGCAGCAGCAGAAAATCTTTATTTCTCAGCAACTAGTTAAAGTCTTTCACTGAAGTATTGTGTCTGTCTGAGGAAGAACAAAAGTGCTTGTGCTGCAGTAAGGCAAGATAGGCACCACTGGGGATTTTGCCTGCACTGAAACCCCAAGACTGGGACAACACTGTAGTTTTTTTTAAACTCTGCATAAGTCAGTTTGTATTACCATCATAGCTCATGGTCCTTGGCACAGGAAGAAGGATTAATAAAAAAAGATTCTTAATACATTTCTCAGGGCCCATGTCTCCCTGACTCTCTGGGTGTCTAATTATCAGTCGTAGCATGGCCTTCCTAGAATGCTGCACATATTTATCATTGGAGGTGTTTTTTCAGTCTGCTCTTTTTCTTGTAGAAAAGTAATGAATTCATAGTGCGAGCTGGGATGTTTCTAATATCCCCATAATCTGGAATTCAGGTGCATTAGGAGAAACTGGTGATGCTATTCTTTGCCCAGTCAATTACTGATCTGGAGTCATTTTGTTTTTCCTAAAAATTGAACAGTTGCAATCTTAATACAAATGTTAGATGGTTTTAATGTATCATTACTTATGCAAGCAGAACTATTGATTACAAAACATAAGTGATGGCAGATAGCTTCTTTTGTTTCTTACTGTGTTTGGCCTCACCATCTCAATTCTCAGACAGCAACTCTTTTCCTTCTTCTATGAAAGGCACATTTCATATTGTATTACTGAAATGTACAGCTGTGTTTAGTAGCTCCATTCTCACACATTTAAGAATAGCCATGCCTGATTTTTTTGAGATTGTGCCAGTATTCCAAATGGCTTCTCTTTTGTTTTGGAGAAGTTAAAGCTGAATTTTGGCATTTATCACTTATGAAGTTATGTTCGGTTTCAACAGCCTTTTTTTTTTTTTCTATGATGCATCGTTTGAAATAACCCTCAGTAATTACAAGAATCAGTCAGGATGTTGTTCAGCACACACTCCTGTGTGTATTTTTGGAGAAGGGCGTGGGGCAGGAGGCGGGGAAGCACCAGCCCTGCCCGGGGAGCGCTGCCCGGCGCTGTCAGCACCAATCCACCTCGGCGCCTCCCCGCTCTTCAGTCAGGCTTTGTGGCCCCTCGTCGCTTGTTGTTCAAGCTGTGTGTCACAGCCAGTCACAACAGTTACTTCAAGCAAATTTTCACACTCTTTGGCTCAAACTGCTGGCAGCATTCCTAAAGACTCTGAGGAAATAATTCCACAAAGTGGCATAAATTAATGTGACTAATTAACATGATGTTAATTATTTGTAAATTGTATGTTTGGATACACATTACTTGAGAGGCATATGTTACATTCAATGTTTACTGAAACAAGTGACTGCTAATCGCATCTCCTGAGTGTTCCTTTCACAACAGTCAGCAAATAGAGGCTTCTCTAAAAATAAAAATTGTGTCCTAAGGGAATGCATGAACTATAGCATGCAGTAAAATGAGGAACTGAAGTAGAGAGTTACCTTGGTGGCGGCCTAAGAAGTGTGTTGAAATGAATTTCATAGGTTGTAACCACTTTCACATGTAAGTCAGGACATATTTAGTATATTAGCAGAAGGTTTTTAAATGACCCTTTCCCATGCCAGTGGCAAAAATAACCAGAGCTCTTGCAATTAAAAGTTGCACACAAGGACAAGATCCCAATTTAGAGTTGAAAAACCAACAGTAACACAGTTGTTTTCTAACTTTTAAGTTTCTGATGTGATGCTGAGACAGTCCTCCTGCATCACTAGCAGCAATTGCAGGCACTTGAGTGGTAAGTGCAAGAAGGGCAGAAGTATCACCTGCTCAGTAACCTGTGACTTTTTCAGCAGGAGAGCCTCGTGTGGTGGGTGACAGTGTCTGCAGTCACCCGCTCCCAGGGCAGCTGGCAGCAGACTCAGGTGCACGTTGTGCTGAGCCCACACAGGCTCTCCTGTGCTCTAGAGGGCATCCACAGATCACACTGGTGCTCATCAAGGGCCTCTGCTATGGTGACCAGGGAGTTTGGTTCTGAATGCCTTTACAAAAGGGTTATAACAGAGAAGTGCAGTAAGTCCAGTAGTGTGGTACCACAGGCCATATAATCACTTTATTAAATCGGTCAAGCTCAATTATTTAGAATTGTTTTCTCTGTGTGGCTGTCAGAAAATTATTTTAGAATACAAGGTGGTAATGTTTAAAAACTCTTTTTATAATTTCTAGCTTACATTTCTTCATGATTGCTTACAGGTATTCTTTCTGGTCATACCAACGTTCTCTTTTACATTAAGTAGCTCTTTTGCTTCTCCCACATTTCCTCTTCCAGCTTCATTTGCATCACATCTTTCAAAGTTCACATCCATAAAAGCTTAATTACTTTAAATGCTGGTTATTGTCCTGCCATAGCAGCTCCCTAAACTCACCACCTGACTGCACATGAAGTAGAGTTGGTGCAAAGCAGAGGAAGGGACCATGTGTTTGTAATATACAGGCACAGAGAGAAATATAGACAGAGATAAAAAAGGACAGGCATAGCATATCTGTGAATTACTTTAGTAATTAGAATTTTGAGAAGTGATTTTTTCAATCACAATACAATCATATTGTAGATATTAGGGAAACTTGTGTATTTCACCCTTTCTCTTTATCCTTCCGTACTTCCCATTCTTGCTTCGCAGATCAAGATATGTAAGCTTCCCAGTAAAGAAAAAGAGTATGACTTTTTAAATTTTTTTTTTTAACACAAGCAAACAACATGTTTTTCTAACATATTTTCTTCTTTTGGAGAGACAGAAGCTGCTTTTGTTGAAAGTTAAAAGATAAAATTTCATCTGAGGCAAACATCTAGCCTGGAACATTTCAATGAAAAAATTACAGCTTGGCAAAGACGTAAGCAACTGAAACCAATGTATTATAATAAAAAATATTAGGCAAACTTAGCCAGAGCTCTTGTCTATAATAAAAATGTACGCAAGCATACATATGTATATACTGTGCTATTTTCTTATACATGTAATGAATAATGCAGTTCATTATTTTTGGAACTGTATCATTTGCAGTACTCTTTCAAACCAGCTCCTGAATTCAATGGAGCTTATTGTATATGTAAAGTTTAATACATGCATAACTCTTTTGCAGAATCATATCCTACAATATTAATGTGGTATTCACATTATGAATTTGCCTGCCTGAAAATCCAGACTTTTTAAAAATACGGCTGCACACACACTGACAATAAAATTAGAAGTCCTAGCATTCTACATTTTCATGGTTTTTTGGTGTGTAAAACAGTTGCATATATTGAAAAAAGAAGACAACATGTAACTCCTGGATTGGTTTTTTTCTTGTAAATTTATTGTGGTTTATAGGTTTTTTTGTCATTATTTTTTCTTTCCCTGGAAGGGGAAGGGAATATACATGCAAACACAGATTGAACATTTTGCTTGTTTAGGGAGTATTTGGGTGCATTGGGTTCTCTACTGGCAAGGGTGGGGGGAAGTCCCAGTTGCTGCTGTGATGAGGTGCAGATGTTGAAGAGGCTCATTTGGGGCATGTGTTGACCTAGCTCTACTTGCATAAAGAGCCTTCCATGAGCAGATGCTCTGAGAATCTATTTTGTGACCAAGATTCTGGTCTGTTTGAACTCTCTCAGCTTTTAAGTTAAAGAAAAAACTCAACTCTGGGCATGGATACGCCACCTGGACTGGGATTTGGTGCTGAAATTGTACAGAATACAACAGGAAACTTATTTTCAGAAAGTTACAAGTTTCAGGTCCTTTTCAAAAGAAACTGTATTATAATACAGGAGAGCTGTATTATGCTGCAGTTCGTAGTGACTCTGAATTCTCTGTACAATGCATTTTCAGATAAATTGAAAAAGGTGAGTACTGGGAAAAGTTTTTGTTCCATGGAAACAAAAATACAATTTTTGAGGTTTTGCAGTTATGCTGAAATCATATTATGGTTTTTGGAAAGAGAAATGAGAAATTACATAAAAATAGGGACAAACTGCAGGTCTTTAAGCTGTGAAGTTTTTTTTGAGATGGAAATATTTATACATCTGTTCCTCAATGGAAGTAGTTTTCTTAACATTTAGGTATTTCCTAGATATTTTGACAACAAAAAACAACTAGAATAACTCGAGGTATTTTATATTTTTATTTTTTTTTAAATAGAAAGTAGTTATGATCTCTCACTCAGCCAGGCAGTTGCTAGCTGACTCTGATAGTAATTGAATCGATTACACTGACTAGGCCACTCTTAGAAAGGTGGGAAAGCATCCTGGCATGTCCTGTCTCATGTGGCTGTGTTGAGTCATGTGAAGCAGAGCCACTACCCACAATAAAATAACACAAAACAACCTTTGGCTAGGGCCTTAGGAGGTAAATAACAGAATCTGCTGAGGAGAAATTGCAGCCTGCAGGCAGAATTAATCACCAGAGCTGGTGCTGGAAGATGCACTTGAAGTAAATCCGAAGAAATACCACCTCACTAAACTAAGGACTGTTTGTTTGGGGATCCAGTTTCCCCTATGGCATAGTCCTTCAGGGCTGAGCCCTTGCCCAGGCAGCTGGCAGCTGAAAGGAAAGTTGTGGCTTGTTTGGCCAGTCCACACTGCTGGAGTCATCACTGGATGTTTCAGGCACAGTCCAGCTGGGATTAGTCAGAGGACAGGCTGAGAGCTTGTGGAATCAGCCATATACATGAATGTAACCTTAAGAACCTGACACAGACCCAGAGATTTGGTAGGGAAAACTGACTTCCATTCAACTGTTAGCCATTTGTAGTTTTCTTTTTCCTGGTGTCTGCACTCCCTGTGCTGATCAGCCCACAGAGGAGCTGTTGTGAAGTCCCAGCTGTGAAGGTGTGTGATGTACAGCTGACAGCCAGGGCTTGCTAATCCAGTGGGTCTCACTGGGAGTTCAGCCAGAGCCCAAAGACTGCGACAACACAGGAAACCCAGTGCTCTTTCTGAATTCCTCCAGTCTTCAAGTTGTATTTTGTAATGGTTGAAGGAGAATTTTGGGAGACTTGTGGCTTTTTTTTTAACTTAAAGGTCAGTTTTGTTGGTGAACTGGGAATCGAAGAATCTCCAACAGATTATGGGGATCAAAAGGGTCCGATTAGGCCCCTAAAATTAGAAGTACCTCTCTGGCTGGGTCAAGTGAACTGCTGTCTCTTAGGGAGCTTAAAACTGAAGACAGCACTTAGGTTACACCCTAATTTCCTACTGGGAAAATTTCTGCCAATACATTAGATGTTTTTAGTTTTAGCATATACCGATTCACAAAAATAGCCAACTAAGATTCAGTTAAACTGCAGGCATAAAACTTTTCATCTATGCATCACCTTTCTTTTAGGGGTGCTTCTATTTGTAGGTTTATCCCTGGGAACATGCATATCCCATCCAACAAAACTGAAAAACCTTCTCTTACTATATCCTTAAGGGACATATTCTTGTTCCACCCTTCTCTGCCTGATGGGTGACACATGGGCCATATACACCCACCAGCCTCTTCAGTTTCATGTAACAAGACACAGTTCCAGCCCTTGTTAAGACACCTATTGGCACTGTGCATCTCAAACATGATAAGTATCAGAATGAAAATCCAGCCCAGCATCTCTGTGTTAAAATTAGACATGCACAAAAAGTCACATGAATGTGATATTCTTGTTAACCATATCCTTAAAAACAGCAATGACTTTCAGTGGTGTGTTTTAAGAATTTTGTGATAATATTGATAATTTTCCTATCCATTACTTAGGTATCTCAAATGGATGAATGTAATTTAAAAGTGCAACAGTGATGTATTTGCTTCATTTATAGTCCAGTCTCCTCTCTAGCTTTCTGGCCTCCAGTGGGATTTCTATTTTTTGTTGAATCCCAGCATAATGGATACCACAGCTGCAAGGGACAGCTGTAATTTTTACTGACTTCTGTCTTGATGTGTGTGACTCAGCTATGCAGTTCTCTAGTTAGCCAATGTGTTTTGAAAATGGTTCTGAATAATATCTGTATATATTGTTTAATAATAGAAAATGTTTATTCTTTTGAACTTCTCACTGTTGAAAGAGAAAGAAAACGTGTCTGTTTTGTATTTAATATTAGCATTCCCTAGGTGCTTAATGAGGGAATGTACAGGACAGCTGTTTTGGATGTACACAGAATGGAAACTCACAGTAGAGTATTTAACTTTTTGAAATTACATTTAATTTTAAAGTCTCATGAAAGGTAAAGCAGTCACAAACCACTGAAGTGGTCATAAAATCTTATTACTAAGAGAACAAGATCCTTAGTACCTAACACCATGTTTTTGTGCTTGGAGAAGGGTTTCTTGCCATCATTTACTAACTCATTTTTCACCCCTGCACAAAAGCATTAGAAAGTACCTTCATCATCCCTGAGCTGAAATCAAATTGATATACCCAGCTTTTCACTAGAATATCCCAACACATTCAACTTGTCATGTTCTACCCTGGATCTTGTCCTTTGAATGATATCTGATACCTCATAATTGAACAGGAATTGTGTGCTGCTATTGTTGGGGTTTGTACTTAATACCAGGTAGTACACACTTACATGTAACCTTCTTGAAAAGCTGAATATTTTCTTCCAAACAACTTTTACTGTGATAACATCTGTAAACACACACTAACCTCATGTCACTTTTCTGTGGAACCAGAGAAGAAGGGAGATGGTATATTTGCACACACTGAACTGGAGCAATGTGCCCCAAAAACATGCTAAACTTAGCTTTTTGCACAAAACCCTCTGACAGTAAGAGCTGTCCCTGAGAAACAAGACAAATATGTCATTCAGCAATTTGGCCTTTCTGGTTTGTACCTGATATGCCAATGAACATCTCATAATCTTCTAAAGGAAACCTAAATTACTAAATGTTTTGCAGATGAAAAGCACAGTGCAAACTACAGTTTAAATATTTAAATAATATCTCCTCCATTGCATTAGGTAGAAATCTGTTTGCTGTCAACATTTAAGCAGTCCAGCCTAGGATTTTATAAGAAATATCAGTTAATCACAAGTCCGTCTCTAGGCTATATGAGTCTCTCAAACATCCAGTTGCAGGAAAATTGCCACAGGGCTAATGTGTATCCAGCACTGAAGCATGTAGCACTCTCCAAGAGATCCACTGTGATAGAAAAGTAGAAATAAATGCCTTAGTCTTTCCAGGAGGAGGTACATTAGTGTAGTAGTTGGCCATTTTTAATACCATTTGATATCTTGTAAGTGCATAAAAGTATTGGGAATTACTGCTCTATCAGATGGTTTTCTAGCTCTTCTCCAGGTGAGACCGTTTTGCTGTTAACAGAGATATTTTAAGAGAGAAAACAGTGTCAATGCATCCATTTTTTTATCTGATTGCTGTAGCTATTTAACATGATTCTTCACACCCTTGGTCAGGAAGAATGCTAAATACAGTCTGCTAATTAAAACTGGAAGGGTTTGGGTTTCCTTGGAAACTTTTTGGTCAACTGCCAAGTGAGTGGTCAGCAGAGACACTGGATACTTATGTCAATATTCAGCTTCTAACTCTCAGAGTCAAATTCTGTATTGGGTTGATAAAATTGAGAATGTAAGGCTGTAAGAGGTAATGTAATAATAAAATTAATAATCTTTGATGCTTGGAAAATTATGAATCCAAGTACATTTTGAATATTTACAATTGAAACTTTATTAGCCTTGGAAATCAAGTTTTGCTGTTATGGATCAGCATGTTGTTTACTGTTCCATTTAAAGGAGTTTGAATTTTAGATGGTTTAATACAAAGACTATCACTCTATAAAAAAATCCAAAGTTGTTCTTTCACCTAGCTATGATTTACATGACTAATGCAGTTAATGTAATAACACAGGTAAGGTTCTTCACAAATATACCAGCAATGGTATTATCCCTTTATTTATCTTTTGGTATTTACCTTTGCATCTGTGTACTGTTGATTTTTCCTGTTAATAGTTTATTAATTTTGTACTCTCTTGTCGAATAACTTTCCATTAGAAGAAATGCCTTGTGTGCAAGATCAAATACTGTGCTATGTACTCCACTCATTAAGGAATCAATAGCTGTTTTCTGTATTGTAAGTAGCTTGTTCAAAGTAACAGCTTGCAAAAGTAATAGTAAGACATCTCCAGTCTGTTTTTTCTGTTTCCCTGGATATAAAAGGAGCAGCTGGTTAGAATCTGTTCTACCATATTAAATAACATCCCTGTAGGAACCTCTTCTCTCAGAGAGAGAAATCTAACACTGACTTACCAAAATGTGCAGAGTGTTGATTATACTTCAGCTTTTACTTTAATTTGTCCTGTAGGTCATGTCTAGGTTCATGTTGCTATTCTTCCACATATGATTATTGACTAATGTATTTCTTGATTATTTAAATTATAAGCTCATAAATAGCAAGGAACTTTAGATTTTTCAAAGTGAGGATGTAAAACTCTGATCCTGAATTTGAAAAGTCCTTTGGGAGGGATAGAAATCCTGTAGAAATATTTTTGGTGGCAGTTACAATATGTATGTTCACATATTAGGTATCTAGGCAAAAGCAGTGTGTAAGAATTTTCATAAGAGCTTTGTGTATGGTGAGTCAGCAAATTAGATGCAGAGATTTATTTTATTTAAAGTGTGTAGACATTTGTCACATAGCTTGGAAATAAGCTCTAAATTAGAAAGGCATGTCAAGTTTTACAAGAGTTTGAAATGTCTGAAGAGCATTCTGTTTAGGTGACATCTTTGACTATTAAGTACAAAGAACTCATCTGAGTGCCAAATATAAACTGTTAAGACAGCTATTTGGTATGTTGGCCTGTTTTATGTAATTTTTCTAAAATTTACATGATAATACTTGTTAGATTTTTTAAGCTTTCCCTTTATTTTGTAATCAAGATTTGTTATTATATTTGGAATATGTTTGTGTAGATGTGCACAGACATATACCCTTAGACATAAGTATAAAATAGTGAGGTAACCATTCGTACAATAGTGAGTTATTTAAGCTTAAACTTTGGTTACAGATTCATTATGCTCTTTGACATCATTATATCTGTATGAATAAACCATGAATTATTCTTCTTCCAAAGAAAACTAAGCCTGTTTTACTAAAATAATTAAAACAATTAAAAGTTAAAGTAGTAGTTAACCAGAAGCTCACTCTGATGAGTTAAATTTTATTTACTTAATATCCTCTCCACTGCGCAGAAGCGTGGAGGAATTTCATGCAGACCTTTTCCTACCCTATACCTGCAAGCAAGCAGTTGTTATGGCTTTCAACTAATCTAAACACAGGATTTTTTCCAGTATATTGTGTTGCATCTGTGCATGCTTGAACATACCAAGGCAGCCTTTAGAAGCTATACAGGAGACCCCATACCACCAAGGGCACCCCTTGTTTGTTGGTAGAGATAGAGAATCTGCTCTGGCAGATGTGAGATGCGTAAGTTGAGGCCAGCTGAGGTGCTTCATGAGGACCCAGGTCAGCAGTACCTTGTGCCACCTTGCCTTGCTCTGGTGTGGGGATGTGCAGTGCTGGGAACAGAAACCCTGCAGTCACTGAGGAGCGGCCAGGGGAAAGACTCTCTCATTCATGAAGTCACAGAAATGAAGGCAACGTTTTACAGAACAGATTCCTTTTTTTGTTTGGAGCCTTTCTTAAGATGCTAGAGCAGGTTTGCTTGAGTTTTCTTTCCTAAAGAAAACTCAGGCAAATAAACTCCCTCTGTTTGCTTGAGTTTTCTTTTAGGAAAGGAATTTTAAATAGGAGTGAGCAAACATGCACTACTGTCCATGAGACAGGTCAGTAAAATATGTGTGCTCACATGATGGGTTACAAAGACAGCTTTGTCATTAGAGATGGTGCAAGTTCCAGTGATATGTGTACAGCAGATGAGAAATTATTGTGGCACCTGCAGTTCTTGTAGTAATAGAAGCAGCTCACGCAGTAGTGAACTCTGTTTTTTTAATATGTTTTGTTGCTGCTTTCCATAATGTGAAATATTGGGGCCCATCCTTGCTGACTTTCCTGCTCAGACTGCTGTAGTTCCACTTCTCCATGCTGGTGGAGAAATTCAATACCACATCATGGAAGTTGCTGCTCTAGAAAATGATGCACAGGCCAGCTCATCACATAGAAAAACATAAGTTATTATTATATTCAGCTGTATCTGTGGTAATACATATATAACATTTTAACATAAAGTAGAGAAAGTACTGTGGTAATATAGGAAATGGCTAATCTTCCTCAGTTTTTTCAGCTGTTCCTTACCAATGTACTTGGTACTATACCTTTAAACTTTCATTTCTGGTATTGAAAGTGTAGAGGAAAATGGATTCTGGCTGATACTCCTCACTAATAACTTCATTCAGGAAACAATAAGTTTCATCTTTTCATTAACATCATCGATTCAGCCTTCAGACCACTTTTTTTGTCATACTTCTCTTTCTGTGTGCAATCAATTTTTTTATTTTTCCTTCTTGGAAGAATGTGTGGCTAGATTGCTTCTTCCCATCATTCCTCCTCTTAGCTCTAACTTTGCCTTCATGTATGCTACAGCATGTACCAAAAGGTCTTACTCATTTCAATAACCAAACAATCTCCAAGGTGGCTGGCAGCAGCATTTCTTAGTGTTCTGTAACAATTTTGGGAAACAGGATTAAATTTGGTGCAATGATGACAGGAACCCATTCACTATCATGGATAGACCATATTTAAATTGAAGAAACGTTTTACATTACAGGTTTATATTCATGAATTCCAGGGTGAAGAAAATAAATTCAAAACCTGTTCTTCAAAGCATGTAAGTGAGAGAAGAAGGCTCTTACAGAAACTAACTTTATTCAGATGACAGACACTGCACCAGAGGAAAAGGGTCATCACTCTTGAGCTTTAAACAGGATTTTAAACATCCCACACCCAGACTTTAGGTCACTTGGATTTAAGGCTGCAGAACTGATCTTAATGTAATATTCTGGAGGGAACTGGTGATTTGACATATTCTTGGCAGTATTTCCAAATTTATGGCTGAAGTACCTACAGGCTTTCCTTTGGGAAGTGTTTGGTAACCCCCATTTCATTGTCTGACTACAGAGGGGATTGTCCTGTGATCCAGGTAAATCAGGACTGAGCCACATGGCAGCCACACAGCTGTCATATTCACCTCCTGGGTGATGCTGGGTCATTTCAGCAGCCTCCATCACATCAGGAAGGGCAGGAGCACCCCCAGCATGTCCCAGATGGGACATTGTGGAATTCCAGAAAGCAGGAGAAGGCACTGAGGCAATCCCAGGAGGAACAGCTGGCCTCTGGTCTGGGCCTGAGCAGTCTTTCATTCAGAATATCCTTTCAAATGAGATAGAATACTGCCATATTCACTATTTGTGGCACCTGTCAATGTGGTGTTTAAAGCTCAGGTGAGCTGCAGTGTTAGAGCCCGGTCAGACCTTCCTTTCAGCTGTGGATAGGCGTGTCAATTTAGTTACATGCTCTCAGAAACATCCTTGTTATCAGTGCTTAGTGGTTGCCTTCTGGGCAAGTACAGCTCCCCAGTAAAGATCTGAAAAGCTCCAGGAAAAAATGGGTCTAGTGGCGCACATTTTCCAAAAACTCTTTCCACAGCCCCATAATAACTACTGAATTTAGGCTAACAGCTATGTTCACTTTCTAGCAATAGCAAACTCAAAACCCTTGCTAGAGCCCAATGCTAATCAGTCGCTACTGAAGTCTCTAACCAGCCTGGGAAATGTATTGTTTGAAGAGCAAAAATTCATGTATTTGTAATTTTTAATTTTTCTGCCTAGCTTGCTATGCTCCATAGTCAATTAGAAAGATGCTGGATAGATCGTCACAAATCTGTGCTTTCCAATTCCTTTCCTGTAATGTGAATATGCTGAATGCTTAGTTTGTTAATAGCTATAGGAGGACAGTTATGTTTTAAACAAAGGTTCGTAAAAGAATGTTTATTTCTTGCCACACATTGTATTGTAAGGCTGTCTATAAAATCTGCAGCATAAATTATACTTTTTCTTACAATTGTTTTAGATCACTGCTGGTTAATAGCCAATTTTAAAGTGCTTTAGTTAATTTTTTGCATATAAGTTGTCTTTATTTCATAGGTTGCTCTGAAATAAAATTTCTTTAATGACAATTTTCCTAAGAGGTGATTTACTACAGTCTCATTTTGTCTGACCTTTAAATTAGTTTTATACAACCACAGTATTAGAACATTCAAGCAAATGCAACATAGATTTATCAAAGTTATTATCCCAGTCTACATTGAGGAACTAGATATTCAGAAAATGTGGTATGCCTGATATAGTCAAAGTTCAACATCTGATACAGGATCACACATGGGAAATTATTAGTCCAGCTGAACAAGGTGAATGTAAGTAGCAGCATTGTAGAATGAGTAAAAAAGCCATCACAACAGGTTATGTTAAATGGAGAGCTGTCACACTAGAAGGAGCATTTCAGTAGAATTTTTCAAGGAACAAACTAGACTACTTGACTTACTTAGCATTTTAATTAATGGTTTTGGCACAAAATGTAGAACTGGAGGAATGGAATTTGGTGTGGCAAATATATTGTGAGGCATCATTGATGTAAAGGATTAAAAGATGGCCAGAATATTATGCAGAAGAAATTTTCTGACCTTGAGGACTAAAGTAATAGAACTAAGATTAAATTTAAGAATACTGATGGCACTTAAGAGCTGCTGGAAAGAATTTCTACTAGAGACTTATCAGTTGAAAAGAGAGGAGGCAAAAGACCTGTGTGTAACAACCAGTCATAGAACAGCTATGAGTCACCAATATGATACAGCTGTGAGGAAAGCAATGTGATTCTAGAAAATATCAAATGAGATATTTCCTGTGGAGATGGGGAAATCTTAATGTTGCAGCAGCACTGGGGAGCTTGCTTTTTGAAAACTGTATACACCTGCTTTTAAGGAAGGTTAAAGCCAAGTGATGCAAGTGATAGGAAGGGTTATAGGGATGATTAGAATGATACAGAAGCAAACAAAATAACAGTCTGTGGCTTGTTTAGGGTAGTAATATGTGGGTGAGAGGAGACTAGATTGCTGTGCACGTGGTCTTTGGGGGGGAAACAGCAGGGTTGGAGAAAAGTGGCACTTGAGACTAAAAACAAGTGGACATAAATGAATACAGGCTGGAAATTAAAAGAACATTTCTAGTGATCAGATCAATAGGGTCAGAATCAGCAGCAGCAGTGAAGAGGGGAATGGACTGGTTTTAAGCCAGAGCTCAGTAAACTCGTGGAAAGGTTTATATGGTATGATGTGATTTCATTAGATGTGATTTGCTGAGTCAGTTGGGAACTAAATCTGTAGATTTATGAAGTCTTGCATTCTTCATTGCTTAATCACCTGTGTGTGCATCATATGTGATGCATGCAGCTTGCTTAGACTGTGTCAACTTACTCATCCTCAAATTGATATTCAACAGCAAGACAAATTCTCTATGAGAGGTATGGAAAGAGGCTCCTTATTCATAACTACATTACTCAAAAGTACTCATTCATAACTGCAGCAGTGCTCAAAAGTACTCAGAATAGTTATTTCTTTATACTTACTATAGACTTTAAAAAGGCCACATTACAGTCTAAAAAAATATGTAATTATTTATCTGAAACCCACATTTCATAATTTTGGCAAAGGAAACAGAATGTGGGTGCAAACAAAAGTTCTGGGCTTCTAAGAGAAAGTAAAACACCTTTAATATCAGTAAAAATTAGTGATATTACTTACTTCTTTTCTGACACAAATGCAAATCTTAAAAAAAACCCAAAAGCCAGTAGTGTCTGTTCTCCCTATTGCATACATTCTTCAGCTACTTCACTGGAAAAGTGTAGTAGTAAGTTTTACTGAAGTAAGAGATTAAATTTGGCATAGAATATGAAAGGAACCTCTTGGATGTTAAGATCCTTGTAATGTGAATTCCATGAGTATAAATTCTATCAGGATAATAATTTCTATCAGGATGCAAAGATTCTGGTTAGATAAAAATGTTGATCCTCAGATCAACAGTCTTTTCAGTAACAATTAAAAAATTAGGAAAATACTCCCATTAAAAGTACTTGTAGTTGGCTATTCCAACCTTAGGAAATAAAAATAATTTTTAAAATATATACAAGAAAAGACAGGGGCTCTGTCAAGCAAAGGTTACCTAATTTCAACCATGAAGTGTTTCTTCACTTTACTCCTTTATAGTCATGGATTGAGGGTGGGGAGGGGAAACAGTATGTCTTAATAGAGCACTTTAAATGACAAGAGTTGCTATTAAGAGGAAGGAGAAGAAAATTCTTAGGGACATGAGCATCTTGGATTTGCCTGGCTCACACTGCTGCAGAGTACTTGTCTTGTTTGAAAAATATTTTAGTATTTCAATTACAGAGCCCTCTGGGCTCTTTGCAGAGTACAGTATCCCCTGCTTTACCATTGCAGAGTCTGCAGGAGATTGTGCATATGTTCTGCAAAGAATCAATTCCTCCAGTATAAACATCCTCTTTGCAGAAAGTTGAAACAGAAAAAGAATGCATTACACTGACATGTTGCTAAGCAGCATATGTCAAGAACCATCCATATCTTTTGTATTAGTACACTTCCCTTCCTCACACCTTCATCACACAAGCTGTTATGGTTCTTATGTTCCCATAATATGGAGAGAAATTACATAGAAGCTAGTTTTTCCTCATTTCTTCTCTATTTCCCTTTTATAAAGATCCTGTATTAAAAAGAAGTCCTTGGTGGTCTAATCTGGTTGAGACATTACTAATTTCAGGTCAGTTCAAGGCTTTAGGCATTTTTGGTGGATGATTAATTCATTAGCTGATGGGCATCCTGTAGTGAAGCCTTTTGGGTCTGGGATACTTCCAGAAATAAAGTGAAAATCTTGCCAAAAGGGAGAATATTAACCTTAGAAATAAAACTGGCCTCTCTAGACCATGAGGAGGTCAGCAGTGTTCTGCTGGAATAGTTAAGATCTACAAAATGTTGACTGCCAGAAATAAAGAGGTAATTAGAAAACATTAGCAAGTAGGAATTTTGAGATGGTTTGCACTGACCCCTACTTTATGTTGTTTGCCATATCTTTTATTCACTGGAGTAGGGGTAGCTTCTTCCTAGCAAGTTTTCATGGGTAAAGAGTTACAGTCTCCGTCTTGCTCTCCCAGAAACATTTGTGTGAGTAATTTCAGTGACATGTATTTGTAGAGTGCATTAAAGACCTTTGATAATTGCTTACAATTTTTGCAAGGATGTATTTTATGGTGGTGACATTCCATGGTTTTAAAAACATTTATTTACTGTGAAACTGTTACTGAGTACTTTCAGGACACAGTGTCTTCCTGATAACAAATCTCTTCCAAAATGAAAAAGAGCTTTCCTTAATTTAAAATTTCAGTGTTGAGATTAATTTTCATTATTACAGCTATTTAATAATCTCTTCCAAGTCCTTTCATATTTTCAAGGTCAAGAATTTTTAAAAGGACTTATGGGACCCAAATTTCTTTTTCCTTCTATCAGACCAACTGTGATGAGGTAATGGTGTTCTGCAAGTTGGCATCGGAACAACAAATTATACATCAGCCAGGGCTCATGCCTTTTTCCCTATGTGCCCTGTGACTATATGACTAACAAAATGCCTATTTTTATTGTGTGTGGTCCAGCTTCAGAATAATAATCATCCTTGAAGATTTAATTAATGAAAAATCAATTTAGCAATCAAATATTTCAGCCATAGTGGGTGGCTGAATTAAGAAGGTACTATAAGCAGAGTATAATTTGTTCAGACATATAGGCAGTTGTTGGATTTCTTATTCAGCCATCAATTACTGCAAAATGGTTAGCTGAAATTACAATTAAATAATGGTTGCAAACCACACTGTTAGAGCACAGTCACACATGGAAACAGCTGTAGTTATTTTAGAAATGACCATCCCTGCTGTTTTTTACTGCTCTTCCTCTGGAGGTCACAGACATCAGAAGGGGCTTCTATCATGCCCTGCCTGCTCAGGCAGCTTTGGCCACCACCAGTCCCTGGTATGGGCAGGAGCCTTCCCAAGCCCCTGTGGTGTCTCCTGCTGGGTTTGTAGCTCCCAGCATGGTGACAGCAATCAGCCAGGGCTGGTCACCTCCTGCCCTGCTCCCACTCTGCCTCCAGGGGGTTTGCCTGTGAGCCTGGGGATTGCTCACGTGAAGAATTTGTCCTTAACCCCTTTCAGGATTAGACATTTGTAATGTCATCTTCCATGCCTGCTTGCAAAGAGGGATTACCCCAATAATATGTGTTTGCCCAGTGCCACTGTGACTGCTCCTGGAACGTTCTAAGTACTACAATAATATTTATTGTCCTGCAATTGCACTTCTGTCCAATTGTGCCTAGCTTAGGAACTAGGCTGTAAGAGCAGTATTTTCAGGGAAAATATTTGAGGCTTTCTGTTTCAATTCCCCACGTTCAGTACCCATCTTCATGAACTGAGTGAAAATAATTAATTGCTTCTTGATTAAATAATTGCCCCCCAGTTTACTGTGTGCCATAGGACATTACAGAGGACATGAGAGAGGCTTTGAAATTTGCTCTCAAGGTTTCCAAGGGAAAATGATGATAAATTAAGAATTTGGACCTCCTCATGATTTTGTGATTCCATTCCAGAGAAAAGCAGTGACTTAATAATCCAAGCCAAGTAATTCCTTTCTATTCATGGTACAAGGGGTTTTAGTACTTGCTGTGTGTCTCACAGAGCATTATATGCTCACTTACATATTGGGTGGAAAGGTTGTTCTGTGCAGGCTTATCTGTTGTAATATTTCTAGATATCCTGTTTTAAAGCATGTGCTGGTAGCCATATGTATGCAATACTTCATGAACAAATGCCAAAAAAATCACATAAAAACTTATTTTGTGTCGTGAAAAAGGATGTAAGTTCAGATGTGCTCCAGTGCTGCACCACGGATGTGCCTTTTGAGCAGTTTTACATGTAGGCGTTTGCTATTAGGTGTTTGCTATTGTTAAAAGTGACAGCTACATCCCCCTCTTTAGGTGAGCCTTTTAAAAATAAGTGTAATCTACATATGGTTTGCATATTTTAATTTGTCATTTGCATATGTTAATTGACAGTCATTGCAGCAGCAAGTGCTATTGCATGTAGTCAGCCTGAGTTGTAAGAGTTACAGGAAAGTTTGCTCAAAGGCTCAGGAAAGACTGAGCTACCACTGATTGTCCCCAGTGGTGCTGAGGATGGGGAGGGCTCTGTACTGCACACTTCAAAAGTGTAAATGAATAAACACAATGGTTGATCTCCTGGTTTTAAAACACATCTTGCAACTTTGGAAGGGAATTATTCCCTGCTGTCAGTAAACTTTGTGCCAGATCAAATAGAAAACTGCTCTTAAAGTGAGCCTACATTTCTAGAACTTTTGGGGGGAAAGAAGATCCTAATTTTACCAGTTAGATAATACATGAACTAGCTATCTCTTGTACCCATGCAGAGGAGTCAGGAAGCAGAGCTGTGGTGCAGAGTGAACCACATGAACCCACCACTTTGTAGCACTGAAAACACGAGATTCATTTCTGCAGATCACCCATGTGTTTTGCAAGAACAAGACAGATCAGCATATTGAAAAACATCTATTGGAGGAGACATCAAAGTTTTTGCTCAAAAAGGTGTTAGATAGGAAATGACATAGTAGGAAATAACTACTTTAATGATATTTGGGTTGCTGAATATTGCAACAGTTGACCTGTATGGGAATAATCTTGTAACAGGAGTCCCCTGGGATTCTTCTGCTCTGTAGCAGACACACTGGCATCAGTTTATATATTTTCTAGGCCACTACATTTCAAATAAAGGCAGTTTCATATTACTACTGTCAGTGATGCATTCTGAAAAAATAGTGAAAAAGACAAAAAGAAAACCTGTACAATTTTCCATCACAGTGACACCATTGTGATATCAATAATATGTCTCATCCATCTTGCAGTAGTGTTTTCCTGTGGTTAGCGGACAAGTGGCCAATGGCTCTTCCCTTCGGCATATCTAATGTCACTGGCAGTACAGTTTTTATTTCATATTTCAGTGAGACTTCAGCTTAGAATTACATTTAATAAAGGCAAAGTAGAAATTCCTGGTAAATCTAAGAAATTATTCATAGATGGGCAGGTAGTTGGAAGAATCCCCTATAATTATCATCTCACTGTGCCCTTTAAGGAACATCTATTGGTAGCCACAGTCTTGGAACTAGTTTGCAAATGCAGCAGGGGGAATGCTGCATTTGGCCTAGGATGTGTCACCCCAATGTACCACAGTCAGTACAGGCAGCATGGTGAACAGAAAGGAGATGATTATTCAACAGCAGTTGGCTGGTTATATAAAGAAGTTTTTATTTAAAATAGATTACTGTACAATATATCAAAATATTCTTAATATCCAGAATCACTGGGGAGACAAAGACACCTACAGCATAGATACTATAAATTTTTTCAATGACACTGGAGCGTAAACATAGATATTTCTCTGAAGAAAAAGAAAAAAGTAAGAATTTTTCCTGGTTTCTGATCCTATTTGGGTTAAAATTTACTCCTTATAAAGTAAACGCCACTTCTTCTTGACACTGTTAAGAGTGTCATTCCTCAAGTGTAACTTGTAACTGATGCAGTAAACAAAAATGTTGTTTTGTTAAAACTACCATTTGCTCTTAAATCTTCTCACACTTGCATGAAAACCTGTGTTTTGAAATTCAATCATTCTCATCACCTTTCTTATGATTCTGAAGGTTTGGGTGCATTTATCACTACTCAGAACACAGAGAGTGCAATAACAAACAAGCAGCAAACACAAATTCTTCAATGAAATGCTTTGGGTGGTCCTGTGAGTGACTTCCACGTGAGTACCCCTTTGAAGGACATTGAATGGAGCAGACAGCTTACAACATGGGACAGTAAAATGTGAATGGGATGACATACAAGTGATGAAACTCAAGGGGAAAAAAGCAGGTGGAAATAGAAGAGGAGGAGCAAAAGTTCAGCTTCCCTAGGCAGCATCCCCACGCAGAGCAAAGGCTTCCTGTGAAGTTGCTCTTTGGGGGTGTAGCCTGCCATCTGCCTTGGAAGTGGTGGATTTTTAGGAGACATTAAAGGTGACAAAAGTCATTCAGAGCCACTGTTTGGGACTATGCTGCACACCACCTCATGGGAATAGCTCTGGGAAATCAGACTCCTGCTGCTTCGCTGACAAAATGCGTGTGTGGTTGGGAGCTCCTGCTCCACCCCAGCAGGATACTGCATGAGTGTGTAGGCATAGATGATTTTCCTGGAGAAATTCACATTACTTTGCTAAATGTGTAGTGCTCCTGAAGTGGACACATTGTGGACACAAAGCACTGCTGTAAGAGAGGGTTGGTATTTTCTTCTTTCAGAAATGTGGGGCCCTATGCCCTGTGCCAGTGTCAGGGCAGTGCCAGGGCAGACTCAGCTGTGTGGTGTGGCAAAACCAAACCACCCCTGAGTCTTGTCTGCAGCTGTGTGACGTGCTCTGTGGAGCATTGTGCAGGGTGGGCACCTTCTGGGTACAAAGCCTGGGCAGGAGATGTTTTATATCACACCAGTTGCTGTGAATTGTTTTCTATGTTATCTTGCATGCATTCAAATATTTAATGGGTTATTTCTAAGTTCAAAGCCACAGCTCAGCCCATCAAAGTAATTTCAGTCTCTTGCAGTGGCAAGGAAAATTGCCATCCCTTTTTAAGGCCCTCTTGCCTCTGAGGTTCTTGCAAAAGCAGGAAACAACAAGAATTTCAGGCTCAACAGCCTGAAAGAATAAACTTCCTCACATGATTTTTTGCACTTCCTAACTCTAACCAGACGTGAGGTATGCAAGAACAGCCTTTTAATTTATAATTGTAGTTGTGCTGATTCTAGGAGCAGGAGGATAGGAGTGATGTGGTTAAAGTACTGTATGAAATACAAGACTGCTGATCCAAAAAAATTTTAAATGTCATGTTCAGTCCAAGGCTTGTGCAGAGGTCTGGGAACAACTCCTATTTATCTAAATTGCTTTATGCTTCACTGTGGGCAAATTTTTCTCCATTTCTCTCTTTTTTTTTTCTTTTTTCTATAGCAAAATGACATTTTAGTTTTGAATTAATCCACAATTTTGCTGAAAAAAAATATGCAATCTTCACTTTGTATTAGAAAGAAAGCTGCAGAGTAGAGCCCATGTTTTCAGGTTGTGCTCAGCGTGCTTTATTGGCATAATCCAGAAGCATGGGGAGCAGAAACAGTGCAGCCACCTGGCCTGCATCAGAGTACAGCACTGCTCCTCTGCCCTCACCTCTTAGCTGACTAACTTCACATAAATGAAAATTCTTTTCTTTAATTCTCCTCATCATTATGCAAACAAAATTTCTGCTCTTTAAGTGGAGATCCATGAGAGGCCAATGTTTGTGAATAACCAACTTTGTAGGATTGTTCTTTTCTATTACTCTTCTCTGTAATGGATGATCACAACAGAACAATTTTGGACTGGTGTTTTCTGCATTTTATTCCAGCACCTTTTATATTTGTCATATAATAAAAGTATGAATTGGTTTCCACCAAGCTTAGTCTAACATGGTGTTAGGTTTTGTAAACAAATAAGTCAGCTCTCTATTCACTGCAGTAACTGGCACACAACTCTGTTTCCAGATCCTGAGTTGAGTTTGCAATGCTGAAGTTAAAAAAAAATATATTCTTGGTTGTGAGATATGTACAAATTATTTAAAAGTCAGGGAGATATTTCAAATACATATGAATACAGTAGTATGTTTGCATGTTCACACTGCAAGGTGAGGTATCTTATTTTTTTATGCAGAGTCTTTGACTTAATGAGTCTGAAGTGTACCAAATTAAATTAGTTTTCTCACATTAGGTGTTTCTGAACATTTTTAAAATTTGGTAGATTTTGAAAAATACATTTAATTTTTCAAAGAAGCACTTCGAATTGCATGGTCATGTACATATTAGGATATCAGAACATAAAGTTATTTATCTGGGATCATTCTCTTGGATTTCAACAGGGATTCTTATTGGGAGACTTCTACTGTAACCCTGTCAAGTACTGCTGATAGATAAAAGTTGTTGCTAAACCTTTAGAAAAGAGCTTCCCACTTTGAATTTCTCTCAGAATTCTGCAGGACAACATGTTCCAAGAGAATTTTTTTATGCTTTCAGCCTAGGATAATAAAGTCTGTATATATTTTCCCATAAGTAAATTAAGAGGTTTTAGGGTGGCACCTGGAGAGTGGGGTTCCCTGCTCTGTCACCGTGCTTGGATGTCAGTAGCTCTTAGTAGCTCTGACTTCCATGTCTAACTGTAGGCAGCCATCACTTCTGTGACTTTCCAGTTATTTATTTCTGGAAGTAGGTGTGATGGACCAGGGCAAGGGTTGTGCCACAACTATTTTTTTTTTAACATTTTTTTTCTTAGGTTTCTAATTTGTCTGCTGTTAAGCAATGATGATGTTCTGGGTGGACATTTGGGTTCATCCTGTGCAGTGGTTGTGGTCAGGCAGTCCCTGAAATTGTCCGAACAGTGGCAGTTCAAGACTGTCATGGGAACTGTATCTTACCTATGGTAGTTCCAGAAAGCACAGTGAGTCATTGCAGAAAAACTGTTCCAAGAAGATAATATAATGACTTTCTAAGAAATGTGAAAAAATGTATCATACAGCTAAAAGGTGGTTGTTTCAACTTCAGCACAGATTTTTTATAGTACTTATTACTGATGTTACCTTTTTCAAGTTAAGAGGATTTTGCATTGCTTGCATAAAATTTTATTAAAAACTACATATAATGTGTATTCTGACTGAAGCTTATAAACCTGCTACATTGCTTGTCCTTCTCTGAAACTGCTGCTTTATTATTTCATGTTATTTTGTCTGACATCTGATTTGTATAAGTGAACATAGGGCACTTACCTTCATTTTAAGGGTAATAAACAAGACACACTTTTAAAACCAACAAAACATTTTAAAATAGTAGACTATTTTTCTAATTATCTTGTCCACTGTGTTCAATCCCATTTTTACTTTCTCTGCAGTTAGCTTCCATGAGCTTGAAAGAGAAAGAGAGTGAGAAAGCAAGCTTTGCTGCTGAAAAAAAAATCAAAGCCAACCTCCAACAGCTTTTTGAAAAAGAGTGTTCTGGTTGTTATAAAACATGTATATAACCGACAGCTGATATTATCCACTGGTGAGATATTGTTCATACATCTACAGCATAACATTACCAGAAAAATCATGCTGGTTATCAATCCACATGTGCTCAATGCAGTTTGAGGATTTTGAGAATGCCATGTATATCTTTTATCGTGTTACTGTAACCCCTCACCTCCCACCAGTTCTCCAGACACACTCCCCACCATGTTATCTCCTCTTTGATGCACATATCAACCCATTTCACCTCTGATATTTTTCACCTGAATGTGGACCATGCTGTGATGCTTGACTGACAGTGGTTGAGCACTAAGTCCTGTGTTAGGGGAAAGGATATCTTTTTCCTTCATATGGCCAGCCTGTGGGTTTCAGTCTTGCCAGGGAAATAATTCTTACAGTGTTGAGGAGATCAGCTGCACCTGTGGGGCAAATGCCTGTATGAGCCTGTTTTCCCCCACACACCAAGCTGACCAGATGCTGTGTGGTCATTTCCATGTCTCAGAGCTCCTTCTGCATGGGAATGGCTTCCTCAGACATGATGCTGAGCTATACAAACATGTAGCTTTGGGGTTACTCTGTGTTGGTGTCTGCCTACAATATACTTACAGAAATATCCATGGCTATGTTTGCACTGCACCAACCACAGTGAAGGAACAGCTTTGAGTGCTTAGTCTAGCTGCCAAAAGTACTGGTATTGCTATCCCTCAGTAGAAGGGAGCTTGTGGAGAGCTGCAGAAAGCATCCAAGAAGAAAAGTAAATTGTGTTTGAGCTAAACCCTCTGAGGTCCCAGCAGCCTGCGCTTGTCCTCAGACTTCACATCATGAGCGGTGTCCCCAGGCTTTTCATCGGGCATGGTGGTGATGACATGAGGTGCTATTCTGGCAGATACAAACTGGACTGAAACCAAAAATATAATTTATCATAGTTGCAGCTAATTGAAGGTGCCTGATGTTGCTGATTTTGCCTGGATGAAAATCAAGAACTTTAGAAGTGGAAAAGTCCTCCACTACACATGGTACACATGGTACTCTGTCTCAGTCACAGCTTCTCTTCCAACATTTCTAAGGGTGAAAGTGCATTTTTCAGATCAGTACTTTCTCAGTTGTTCAGTCTTCCCTTATATAGACTGGACATGTTTAACAGTATTTCTAAAATACATGTAAGGCTTTTTTTCCTGCCTCAGCTTCCCATCTCAATGTGGCTCAGAGGAGACACTGGACATGAGAAACCGGTAGAATTATATTTGTAGACATCTGTCTCCTGGAAAATTTCACTCCAGAAAATATAGCACAACAGATCTTCCCATGTGCTTTCGTAGCAATAATTGGAATATTTATACAACTTGGGGGTAGGAAGGGGAAATGGAAGGGAGATCCCCAGCATAACAACCAAGTTCTTAGCAAGTGGTAATTGGTGTGGCTCTAGTGAATTGCCTAATTTTCATTGAACTGTTTGGTTTAGACCAATAAAAGATGAATCAAGTCAATGGCTGTGAAATATGTGGGTTGGTCACTTAACTCACCACCAGCACCACACACCACAGAAAGGCAGACACCTTTGTTCTGCAGCACCCAATCTTTGGTTTTGAGGTTTCTGTCTAGGTTCAGAACAGCTTAGGTACCTGCCTAAAAGGATTGGTGGCAGATTGTGAGGGTATGGCCAATATCACTTTATCTTAACATCATTTTGCTAAAGTTTTTACATAATTCTTTTTTTTTTTTTTTTTCTCATGCCATGTTTAGCATTCTGCTAGGTCAGATGAAGTCAGGGGTCAGGGATATGCTTGATTTAATACAACTGGATGGTTTCCCTGGTTTTTGTCCCTTCCTTTTGGTGTCCTGTCATTTGAATTTTATGGTTTTGTCTTTATTTTTTGAGACAACTTTTCTGGGTATCATTTTCTCTGCTGTGTTGGTCCTTTATGCTGGTACAGATTGCATTTGTTCATCTAAAATGCCTGTCCTGCACAATTTACATCATTTTTACAGTCTTGCATTTTGTCATTTTCTGCTTGAGTTTGGTTGTGGTTTGTTATGTTTTGACAGTGGTTTGTCATACAGGTGTGAATAACCTCTTTGGTTTGCTTTTAAAACTTTCTTCTTTGCAGTTGCTGAACAAAGTTAACTGAACTACTCTTTCTTCAAGCTGAATGATTAGCACAGACAGAAGTATGAGTGGCTGTGTACTGCAAGCAGGCAAACCATTTGTTCTGGCTTTATTTGCATTCAGAGTGTAGCATTTTTATGCAAACACAAATACTCTCTTTTCTAAATTTTCATCATGGGAGTGATGGTTTTGATTTATAAGACATGAAAGTTTTAGAATTAAAACTGGAGTTTCCTCATCTAAGGTATATCTTTTTGTCTGTGGAACAAGAATATGGGAAACCCACCCATTTCTCACTTCCAGCCTAAAAAATTCAACTTAGACTGTATGCTTCCTGATAAAGCTGCCTACCATGACAAATTCTGAATTTTTAAATGATGTATAAGGGTCTGGCCTGCTCTGTACTATTAGAAATCTAATTCAGTTGTTTAAGCAATAAATTGTGTGGGCTCTGAGTTTTCATTTTAGGATCGAGTAGCAGGCTCCCTCAGTTATTAGTGTCGTCAATGGATACAGAGAAAAATAATTAAAGCTTGAAGCTGGTACAGGACTGTGCAGGGCTGGTGCTCTGCTATTTGTGCTTCAGCTTGAGACACTGGTTATGAGACCTGCAGGAAAGGAGCCGAGAGTTGAAGATGACTGTGAGCCAGCAATGTGCCACTGCAGCAGAGAAATCAACAGCCTCCTGGGCTGCATAGGCAGAGTTGGAGGGAGGTGGTGGAGGTGATCTTTCCCTCAGCACTGGAGAGACAGGTCTGGTGTAGGATAGTCAGTTTGGACTCACCATTTAGAAGCAAGACATGGATATACTGGAATGAGTCCAGAAACGAGATGTGAATATGAGTAAGGGCTTGGAGGATTTGCAATGTGAGAAGTGGCTGAGAGAGTTGAGACTCTGCAGCCTGGAGAAGCTCATAATGTGTGTAAATATGTGATGGGGACAGAGTAAACAATATAGAATCAGACTTTTCAGTGTTGTGGAGTGTAGTGCAAGAGGCAGTGAGCACAAAGTGCAACGCAGAAAATTCCATTTAAACACAACAAAAACTGTTTTCTTTCAAAGGTGGTCAAACACTTGCAGAAGTTACCCAGAGAAGTTGTGAAGGCTTCATCTTTGGAGGCACTCAAAACCCAACTGGACACAGCCCTAGACAAGCCACTGCAGATGCTCCTTCTCTGAGTGGAGGGTGGGATGATTTCCAGAGGTGCTCTCCTAGTCCAGGTGCTGTCCTGTGAAAGGGATCTTGGACTCTGCTGCTTGCTCTCTACATTCCCTGGTCTAGATTCTCTTAGCCTGAGGCTGAAATACTTGAGATGTGCTAAATGAATTTTGTACTGAGCAGGTCTTTAAAGACTGGTGGTCAGCTACCAGTGTAATATGAAAAAGGTTGGGAGGAGATTTTATTGTAGGGTGGCCTACAACAAACCTTAATTAAAAATTACTTTCATGCAGTTTAGCTTTGTGCTGAGACATATAGGGGATTTTATAGTTCTTTTCTCAATGTTTTTACCAAAATGAATTATAGTGAAATATTTTCTCCAGAGGAATGAAGGATTTAATACTGAGTTGCAGATTATGTGTCTATTGAGAATAAGGGTCATAAGGTGCAGGGAGTAAAGCTGAGGTCTCATTGTCATAGTTTCTCTTACTTGCTCTTGACTCAAGTGTGTTTTAGAGGATTGAAGTGCTGGTTACACTCTTTCGAGAAAAGGAAATACATTGTCAAGTGAATCAAAATTTACACACAAATCCTCACCAGGGTAAAATGTTGTTAGAAAATACTGCAGAAGAGGCACAGTCAGATCTAACATAATGATTGAATTACACAGGCTAGAAGGAATTGGAAAGCAAAAATCTATACATTTGCAACTTTATAAGCTTTAATATTTTAGTTTATAGCCTTTAACTGTAGGCAATGTTGTTGGTATAAAATAAATAAGATACTGCAGACAGATCCCATGAAAATGAAATGGATCTAAACAAAACCATTTTGGGTTCTGGCTGTGGGAAGGATTCAATTCACTCAGTAACAATACTGAATCCATGTTACACTTCCCACTTTGTAATTTTGACACAAAATTGAGAACAAAGGCAAATTGTTTAGAAACATTGGATTTCCACAATATCCAGAAAGTGCTGTGTAGATAATTAAAAATAAAAATGTAATTTTAAGTACATGGGAAAATATATATGTAATATGCTAATTTTACTCCTCAATAGATGTGCTTCTGCAATATGGGGGTATTATTTCTACTCTCTTCCAAATTTCATGGTGTTTAAAATTGAAATGTGTGTAGATTATGCAGATGTTTTTGGAACGTGCAAATACAATGTAGCATATTACTAGTATAATACTTTTAAAAGCACACTAGTGTACTCTAATATAGTATTATCCTTATTACTATTGTATAGATTTTACATCATACTTTCACTTAATATTTAATTAGTGTAAATAACCTGAAATTTCTATTAGTGGAAATTATTCATACCTTCTAATTTTATTCTAAAAGTAATCTACATGATAGAAGCCCAATCTCACACTCTAGATAGGGATTTAAAAAGGACAGGTCTGTGTGTGCCAGATTCTGCCTTGGATACATGTGGGTGGTTTAATCAACATGGCCCACATGTCTCTGAGACAGAATTTGGACTTATTAGACTGCCTTTTCACTGCCTTCTGTGCCACACTATCAAATCTGACTGTAGCTTTTCCTAGGAATTCACAGATTTGTGCTGTTTGGGTCTGAATCCACTCAGCAGATAAGGTGTTACAGAGGTGGAGGTGCAGTCCCATGAGCATCCTGCCTTGCAGCTCCTCCAGAGCTGCAGATTTGCTGTTGTCCAGCTTCAGAGAGGGATTCCTCCCTGCACATCCCAGCCAGATGGACTGTGTCTGGAAGAGAACACAGCTGATGGGCTCTTTCACTGGGACAATTTTGGGCAAACAGAAGTGTAGGCAGAGCACCAACAGTGACACCACTATGTAACTCCATGGAGTTTTGCTCTGTGTGTACTGGTGTGTTTACTTCAGTTACATATGTTCAGAAACATGTGTAAATGAACATGCCAAGCCCTGGCCCACGCAGATGTTAATTGGCTGTGCCCACAGATGTCAATTAACAATTAACAGAAAGCTCATGCTCTCTTTTGCAGTGCCCAGAAAGGTTCATTTGCCATCAGTGGTCTGTTGTCTCCTGGCTTCCCTAGTCCCTGCATCTGGCTGAGGAGAGTTAGTTACATCTCCATTTAATTACTGAGATCCAACTGTGATAATCTCTCAAGCAAGAGACTCTCATAGTCTGCCTAGAGCTTTATGGGACAGCTCAACATTTTGTGTTGGGAGCCAAAAAAAAACCCCACAGCCCCAACCAGCAGAGTTCCTCAAGCCCATCTATAGTGTGTTGATGAGATAATCAGCTGCAGGCTGCGCCAGAGCTCCTTTGAGCTATAGGCAGAGGGGTTTTTTTCATTCTGTTGCTGATTCTGTGGAACTTTTAAGGGCTTTTTATCTTTTATATTTTTGGGGTTTATTTGTTTTATTACTTATTTTATAACCCAGCTTTAATTAAAGACAGACGACTTGACAGGATTCAAGCTGCAAAACACCAGCCTGAAAGCAATAAAACCAATATTTTTGTTTCACTGATTAACACTTCCATTGTTCTTTGCTACACCAACTTGGCAGTTATTTTACATGGTATATATGCTAAATCCAAATGTCTGATCCTGAGAGCTTCTACTGTAAATGCAACGCATGAGTAGTTCAGTGAGCAGGGAGGGGTTTGCTATCAGGCCCTGCTTCTGCAAAGAGGCCATGACCCTTCCTTCTGTAGAGGGGGCACTGAGATTTTGACAGCCTATATTTGGCACACAAAGGGAGGAAATGTTCTACTATTCCTATCCCACAAATAATACCAGTTTCCTGTGAACTAGAAAAACATGTTTACTTTCTAATTTACTCAAATCTTCCTTGGGGGAAAAAAACCCCAACCATTCAACAGTACCATCACCACCACACTCTGTGGTGGTACCAAAATTATATTGTAAACTATTTTTTCAGCTGGCTTTCTACCCATAGCTCATCTGAGGCTTGGAAAAACCCTGAACTTCACAAGTTATGGATAATCCCATCTGGAAATCATTGGACTTTTTGGCTCAGTTTGGGATGGAATAATAATTCTAGAGTTAAACATGTTCCTAACAGAACTATGTGTTTTATGCTCAGGCAAACGTATCTAGAAGGGAAAATAAACTAAAGGAACAGGGTGAGAGAGGGACATCCTAATCATCATTGTTGCGTGGCCAGGCCAAAAAGCAGGAGTGTGAACTCAGTCATCCCTCCTTGAGAGGCAGGCCTTGGGCTGTTTATGTATCAGATGGTTTCATTCTATTCTTTGGAATTCCCCATGGGTGATACTTGAGGAATTATATAGAATATAACTGTTAGTGACCTATAAAGCTTTTCACCTATGTTCATAGATTGAATTAATTGATATCTGGACCATTCATATTTGGGGGGGGGGGGGGGGAAGGTCAAAAATCTGTTTTACTTCAATTCTAAAATTGCTTTTTGGTCTCTTATTCATGGAAAATTACATGGAATCACATTTAGCCAAGCTGTCACACTGCAACATAGGCTAATGTTACATAATGCCATTGGATGACATAATTCTTTATTTGTGCAAAATATTCATTTCTGATATGCCTTTCTTAGAGACATTTTCATGTAAAAAAATATTTCTTGTTGCTAAATCCAGCTGATCTTTGTCACTTTGCTTTGCTATCTGGGCAACTGCTAGCAAAATCAAGCAAAGATTAAGTGGCAGTGCCCACATCTCATAAGAAATCCTCCTTCAGCCAGGGAAGGATGCTGCCCAGGACAAAATGATGATTTAAAGCAGCATTCCAGTGATCTGGACTTAATGCCTGAATGCTGAGGAGCAGGTGATTTTTCCTTCTGGTATATACAGTACCTTGCAACGTGGGGTGTCGCATTTCACACCATTAAATGGTCTTTTCTGAGTAATGGGACATAAAAGCCTGTTATTATTTGTATAGATGAAGGTGTTTTTTCCATGTTATGAAAGTATTGCAAGTTTGTTTTAAAATGTCTAAAAATCTGTATGCTTTGGAGTAGGGTTGCTCACCTTTGTGGTAGGGGTATCCCTTTGTCCTCTTTGTGGAAATCTGACTGAATTTAACAGATTTCTAAATATTTTTTTGGGAAAAGAAAGGTACCCATTCTCAGGTATTCAGTGCAAGCTTTACTAAAATTTGGCAGCTACAATTTCCAAGGTCTCCCTGCCCAGGAACATAGCTCAGTGGGGCATCCACATGCCAACTACACAGAGTTACTTGATATTTTGCAGGTCAGGGCTATGTGGAATCATGGTCATTTCCATTACAAAACCCACAGGTTTTGCAGGCTCAGCCAGGTGCATGCAAGAGCAGGAAACACTTTCTCCTACACTGCTGGCAGATGTGCCTGGGATCCAGGTGGCCTTAAGGAAGAAGGAACTTGGCCTGAATGTAGAGGAAGGGAAAGGGAAGAGGAGGGGGTGAAAAAGGAGGGTAAAAATCAGGAGCACATGCCATTGATATGATAGAGGAGAGAGAAGTAGTAACTGGGAGATGAAAGGAGAAGATGGAGGATGATTGAGTAAGGGAGAGTTTGAAATCAATGAGAGAAATACAGGGAATGGGGATATGTTTGGCTGGGTGAGGGTACACAGAGGAAAGAGGTCCTCTTGACGGGTCTCTGGCTGATGAGAAGCTGAAGGAAGCAAGGGAAGATGGGATTAATTTGGAGAAATAATCTGCTGTTACAAGGAGACAGAGTGGGAAAACGTGCAGAGAGAATGTGGCGGGGGTAACCCATAAAATCCAGATCCAGAAGGAGAGCTTAGGCTGCCAAGGCAGGGAGGTTGGGAAAAGCAGCTGTGGAAGCCTGGCTGGGTAGGAAGGGCACTGAAAAAGTGTGTGTGAAGCTGGTATTTTGGGCAGTGGTGAGGAAAATGAGGAAACTGAGACTAAATAACTGGGCCTTCTTAATTAAGAAGAATGGAAAAAATCATGTAGATTTAGGGTAGGTTATTGAGTTTCCTTGAGACGAAGAGGCATCATTTGAGGAGAGGAAGAAGACAAGGAGGTACTGGGAGTTGAGCAGTGAGCTTGGAAGATAAGCAACCAACCATAAGCTGAGAAAACAGAGGACTGGACCATGGGGGTGGGTGGGGACAAAGACTGGAGAAAGAATAAAGCCTTGCTATTAAGAAAGGAAATTAAAATAACTTCTCCCTATTCAAACTGCTCTGCAAATGCTCAGTTTAGAGCTCCTGTGGCTAAGATCTATATGCTAGCTCTGAAGGCTCCATGTCATGCTCCTTTAAGGAAGAGTGTGGTAGGGAGGAGCCCTACAAAACCATGCACAGACACGCATTCTTCAACATGGATTCTGTGGAGTAAAAGCCAACCTCTAAAATATGAAAGAATGCCAATAAAGCCCATAAAGCTTCATTCAGCAATTGGACGTGCTAGAGACTATACTTTCCATTATTGCTGTGAGTGGCACTGGGGAATTGCAAACCCAAGGCCAGGCTTGCTCCGTGCTCTGCAAGGGGTGAGTTCATTTCAGTGGCATAAGGATGGCTGGACCACATCCTGAAATGGCCACAATCATCCAGTTGTTCCATAGTTCTGCCTTCACATTGTTTGGGGTCCTCCTAGAAAGAATTCTGCTGTCTCCAGCAGAAGATATGTGGTGCTGCTGAAATCTTGTTGACATGTACAGTTGCAGGCACAAGTGGAGTGTGTGCGTCCACATGTGAGTGCATCCATCTACTGCAAGCAGGGAGAGGAGAGCACCATTGCCATGTTCCTATTCTTTTTCTCAGGAAAGGATTGTATGTATGCATGCAGCAGAGCAGGGAGTGCACACACATATGTGCTTGCATGTTCATCTACACAATTATGTCTTGGAAGAGAAAAATTCGAGGAATAGTCCTTTGCACTAAAAAGTGCCCAAGGATTGGGATGATCTCTAGGCCTCATAAGAGTTATCCCACAGTCCTTTGTTGTTCTTGGAAATTCCATTTCCTGCACAAAACGCCTTGTTACTGCTGTAGAGTTTCATGTTTATCCTAGAAATGAAATGATCATTTTAAGCCACTGAGTGCTTCGGGAAGAGAACCAAAACCTTGAACATGCTTCAGTCCTTGGTGGCAAAGCTGAGGAGATACCTCAGCTGCTCATTAAAACCTGCTCATTAACACAGGTTTCCATTACTATTTTTCCTGGAGCTGAATATTTATCTATAAACATTTACACTGGATATTTGCATCAGTTATTTTCAGTTCTGCAGACTGACAGGGTTTGCATGTGCATCTGTCATGGAAAATGAGGTTCCATGGAGCACATCCTTGTGTGCACCTCCATTCATCTTCATCCCTTTGGTCTCCCACTTTGTTCTCAACAGCAGCATATCCCTGTGGCAAGCATAGATAACACTTACCAGGAAATAACTTTATTAAAAATGCTTACTATTAATAAGAATAAATTATTTAATGTATTTCTAGCCTTTTTAAATGTGTTGTAGCTGTAAATACAGGGCAAAAAGCAGCACCACATGACCATGCTACTTTGGGAACAGTCTATAAACTGCAGTTTAATAGTTTCAAGATATTTATGCAGTGCATAAGTCACAGGAATAGAGGTTTATCACAATCAGTAGGAATGCTGGATTTTCACATCACCCATTTGCTGCTTAAGATGATTAGCAGGAAATTTAATTTGCACTAATTAGCCTTAGGGGAGCAAGAAATTAACTTGATGGGTAAATTTCACTTTTTACTGTATACCACACCAACATGAAGAAATTTGAGTTGAACCATGAATTAAATCCTATGCTAATACACTGGACTTCAGTTTTTCTAAATTAAATTAAAAGACTGTAAAAATTATTCTATGCATGGTTACTGGGTGGGGTTTTTTAGGATCTAGTTGTACAACTTTAAATATATCCACTGAATTGTCAGGTACTTCCAGAGAGTGTGGTATATTTTGTACATTAAACTACATTGATATGTGATATTACAGAAAAAGCTTTTACAAGTCCTAATTTTCTCTATTTGCATATTTTCATTACACAATATGCATTATGACTGCCTATTCAATATTTCACATTGCAATGCACAGAACAAAAACAGTATTCACAGAACTACTGTGAAAATTCCCTATTTTTTAATTTGCAACAACCATTTGCAAATGCATTTTTAGGTTCAGGAGCCTTTGTTCATATGCTGGCAAAATTTCTATGAAAATAGTTTTTTTAGAAATCACTCTCAAAAGTATACAGCAAATGAGGGAGGCATGAGTCACCACATAGTCCTAATAGAAAAATTAGAATTAGGAACTAATAAACTCTAATCTTGCCTGTGGATGGTGACTTTTGTACCTCATTCTTCCAAGAGACCATTTAGATTGCTTGGTTTTTCCCTGTAAAATGAACGCAATTTTTATGTATCCACACTCAAAATTACTGTGGATTGATTAATGCTTGCAAAACAATGAGTCATTTGGTATGGAAGTATCTATCTATTATAAACTGAAATGTTCTCTTATACCAGGCTTGTGGTTACATTCAAATTTATCTGTAAAGAAGGAGATGGAAAGCATCAGTTGCATATGAGATAATTGCCTTTGATGTCAGTGCTGCTGCTGGTTTGTGCACACTCAGAAGCTCACTCTCACTACTATGTTTTTGTAATTAGACCTTGGAAAACTTACCTAAAACTACTACTGAAGTGAGTTTTGCCTGACTAAATAATTCTGAATTGGGTACCTTCAGTCCATAGTTAGGGGTTTAAGTGGTGCCTGTAAGGGAGTCCCGGTGTCTGCTCAGACTTTCGAGCCTATTATTGGTCTAAAGAGAGATCTCAGAGAGATCTGTGAGTAGTCCTATATTGTATAACATTCTGGTTTTCCATTCTCAGTCCTCCTTCAACCCCCAGTACTCTGATTTCTGAGTAGCAGCCCTCCTGTTGAATCCAGAGTGCATGTGCATGTGTGTGTGTGCACATGTATGGGTGGGTATATATAAATATATACATGCCCACACACAAAAACCATATATGTGTACACAACCCCCTTATATAAAAGTGCTTTGCTTTTTTGGGTGTAGAAGTATATTTCTGTCAATACTCACCACTTGTATTTATACACTTATGGGTAATATTCAGCTTTCAGTAGTAATTGACATCATGTGGGTTTCTGTGTACTAATTACTTTGGGACAAAAAACCCTTGCAGATGGTTTCAAGAGTGACTCTAACTTGCCATCAGTGTAAAAAGATTATATAGGATGAGCCCACTCCCTCTGAATGGAGTCAGCCATTTTCATGGATTTTAGTGGGACCAGGCACAACTTTGTCTATACAAAAGGGAGAGAACAGGTATTGTATTCAAAATGAAAGTTTGATTTCATTGCACTTAAAATTATTCATGTGCTGTTAGCAAATGGTTTGAAATTTTATAACCTAGAGCATTTGCTGAATTCTGCTTTGTATTTTCCTCACAGCAATTGGAAGAACCCTCATTCCTCGTTATTTTAGCACTGTCTTTGAAGGAGGTGTAACAGACCTGTATTACATTCTCAAGCACTCAAAAGAGTCATACCACAACTCATCCATCACAGTGGACTGTGATCAATGCACCATGGTCACTCAGCATGGAAAACCCATGTTTACCAAGGTAACAGGGAAGACTCAATAAAGCATGTTGTTGGTTTTTGGTTTTCTTTTTCCTTTACAGTGTGTATAAGGGTGAAGAATATTGGCTGTTGAATTTTTCTGGTAGACTGAGATTATTTCTAATACTGAAAACCCTTGGAGCCATTTAATTACTGTTTTCTATATTCATTATGTGACTGGAAGATTCTGTGGGTATCTCCTGTAATTCTCCCAGAAAGATTGCAAGAGAAGCACATAATGCCAGGTTGCCAGAACTATCAGTTCTATGTGAATTAAATTCAGTCTGACCATTTCCTTTTCTCTGGGTTTGATTTTAAAGCAACAATGAGATTTCACATTGCTGGTACCTACCATTTGGGATGGTATGCATTACATTTGATACTTACCTAGTACAAGTACTATAAATCTCTAGAAAAATACTGATTTAATACAGTAGGATGCCAGTCCAAAGGTCTATGAAGTCAATGGAAGGAATCAATTGAAACACACTCTGGATAAAACAGTTAGTGAATATTCAATATTTGTAATTGATAGTGAATTATCTTCATGCATTGGGCACATCCAGTCCTGTAATTAAAACGGGTGCCACATATATGTATAAAAAAGCAGTACCAAAAGGGTGAAAAATAAAAATTAAAACAAAATTTTTCTTCTATTAAAAAAAAAATCAGTAAACTTGTTTTAAAGTGGTTACATTTTAATACATTAACAGTAAATAATGATAACAGGAAATGCTGATTTTCCATCTTGTACTTGTTCATCTTTAACTTTTTCAAAAAGAAAAGAACAAAGGGAGAAGGGGCAACAGGAGAAGGTAGCTAATCTGTGTTGCCCTTGAATTGCAGGACCACGGAGGTTTTAATTTTAAGTCCCTGGCTATTGACAGCATCATGACCAGGCTTACACGGCTTTTGCTGTTTTGGCATGTGTGGGAGTCCCATCCCTCTGCAGGTCCTGCTCTGCCATCTGCCCTGGGTGGGGCTCAGAGGGAGGAGAAGCTGCTGGTGTGTGGTGCACTGGGGAGCCAGGACAAGAGAGCCCATCCAGCCCCTGAGGCCCACACAGACACAGGCAGACAGAGACCAGATTGGCGCCTCTTTGCTACCTCACTGCTCACGGGGAGCTGTGAGTCCTGGCCAGGTGCAGGAGATGTGCCAAAGTTCCACAGTGGCTGCTTCATTGCTGAGCTCCGCACAGCGATTTCTGTGTCCTTCCCCTTTGTGTTGGCTTTAATGCAATAGCAAATGAAAGGGAGTTGGTGTGGGGTTTTTTAACCATTAAATACATAATGCTTTTCTCAATTCAATTAGATTATTTTACTTATCATGGCAGGACATGACAGTGTTGTTATTTTGGACAGGAGGTTAGCAGTATGGGCTGGGCCGGGTGCCCCCTTGTGTGAGGGGGCCACGATTGCCTCCCATGGCCCTGTCCTGTTGTGTGCAGTGAGTCCCTGTCTGCAGCACACAGTTTGCCTCAGCCTTCACATTTTTCTGGCAGATTCCAATAGAAACCTGTGAACTGCTAGGAAGATTCAGGATGGGAATTAATTTGGATTCTGGGAGAAAAATTAGGAAGTTTAATGCCTGCGTGTTGAAAATACAACTTTTTAGTAAGAGCAAATCTGAAATAAAGCACAGTAGTTGATGGAATAGGGGAGAAGAAATAATACTCTCTCAGAAATAAGTTAGAGCTGAATGTTGTCTCAGCTGTGCTTATTTAACTTCTAGCAGAGATACCAAGGGCACAGATCTTGTACCCAAAGGTAAATTCCTACTCTCACAGCATCAGTGATGGAACAAAGCATACATCCCATAATGAGCACCACTGCAATGGGCTGTGTAGCTCCTTGGATCATATCTGAATTTGACCCTCTGGAACTATTCTGGAGGGGAGGAGTTAATGCAAAAATACAAGCTGTTTCAATTTCACAAGCAAATTCCATGCTACAAATTCACTAACTTCTAATACAACAGACTAAACCACTTTTCATTGTGTATTGAATCAAGAATCCACAGAATCAAGAATCAAATGCATTTTATTCATTTGAACATTTTGCTAGTTAGAGCAACTCACTGCATACAGCAGTATTGGATGAATATATAAAATGGCATTTCCAGTTCTTTTGAAACAAAAATGGCCAGAACATGCCTAGCAGTAAGAATATGAATAGCCCAGATTGTCTTTTGAGGCTAAAAGGTCCTTGTAAAATGTCACACACTTAAAAATTGTTTTATCAAGATGTAAATAAATAGTATAAAGAATTTATAAGAGTTCAGTGGCATAAATAAAATGTTGTGAAATACTGGAGCCAAGACCACTATGTTTTTTTACCTGGGAGATGCTCCACTGTTTTCTTCAGGCAGAAGAAAGTTTTAGGAGTCTGCCTAAGTCCCTGTTTTCACTGTGTTTACTCCAGCTCCGGCACTCCCACTTTATGTGTAGGCAAATTGTTTTTCTACAGTGATCAATGATTATGTGTCCCAGTGGAGTGGCAGGGGTGGGCATTGCCCTCACCACTAAGGCAGTGAGTGCCCCATGTGCTCACTACTCACTTCCATCTCCCAGGAGTGCAGCCATCAGCTGGATTTTATTGGTGAAGCCCTTAAAAGCAGTGAATCTAATCCCTACTAATAATATCAGGCATTGCCCAGATTTGTAATAGCTTTAGGTTTCTTTTAAAGGAACAACTCATGTTTGAGAAGCGGTAGTTAATAAAGGGGGAACACTTTTAAATCTGCCAGGTGTTAGGAGAATGAGACTGTGAGCAAGGAGGCGCAGGACCAAAGTTGGTTTTCATAGGCACAAGCAGTTGAAATTCCTACAATTAATAAGTGCAGTTAAGGGGTTAAAAAGCTATTGGTTAGTTTGAGAAATGTTCTTTTTTAGTTTTTTCCTGGCCTAGTCTAGAGCAACCACGTGATGCACTGAATGCCTGCCAGCCTCTTTCTTGTTGATCCTCCGGAGACCATCTGTGCTGGGGGCATTGATTAGAGTGTGTCTGCTGGGATTACATCTTTTCTGTTGCCATGCCAACTAATCAGCTGATTTTGGTTACCACAGAAACAAAATGTCAGAGCTCACAGTACGGTAACATGAATTCAGCACAACAGAAAATGTTTTCTTAATTGGAGACCCTTTTGATTTTTTGGATTCTATGTAAAAGGCAGCTTTCAGGAGAAAAAATAGCCCTTTTAAAATAAGAACTGTGCCAGTTTTATTGATTAAAAACAATGTGTAAAATTCTACTTTACATGAGGAAATTAAATTTCTTTATAAGATGCATAAATTTTTACCACTGTAATATGAAGAATGTGTTTTTCTATTAAGATTTGTTAATGCCAGTGCCTAAAAATCTGCTAAGAGCTTTGGTGGTGTGAGCTTAACAAAAGAAACATTTGAGAAGCCACTGGTATTATTATGAAAAAAATTGCTTTAAACCTGAAATATTTTCACGTTAACCGATCAGTAACCAGGATCTTTGGCCTCAACACAGCACCATTAATACAAAATATTTTCCTACTATGACTCCTTATGTGTGTGCATGTGTATTGTGTAATTTCTCATCATAGTGCAGGTGATGTGAAAATCAGAGGTGAAACATAAGGCACATTAAATATCTGAAGGCATCACTAAGGTGTGCTGAAAAGGGCAGATGAGAACCTGTTGCAAGGTTCTCCTTCCCAGATCTACAGGAATTTGTCCATATACTATGCCTGTTAAAATTACCTGTGTGTTTTAGCAGAAATAATAAAGAGGAAAAATTGTAAGGACATTAAGTAGACTGTTAACCAGAAAAGCCACACACTGACCAAGTGAGAGCTGGCCAAGTCTGAGTTGGAGCTTTTAAAAAGGCTCAACAGACTCAGCTGAATCTGGGATGGTTATTTTTCAATCGAATACTGTATTAAAATTAAGGTTGCAGAAGCCCTCTCTTTTGAAAGCCATTACACCCTGTTTCCACAATATCTCTGTACCCTGCACTTGCAAGTTTGCTAGGAACAGGGATTGTAAGTCTAAATCTACCATTTAAAAAAAAATCAACAGTGGTAGTTAATTTTCAAATCAGACATAATTTTCGATACTCCACAGTATTCTCAATCAAGATACCATGTTGGGCTTGTATTTTTCACCTTAAAGAAGACCACAACCATGTTACTTTTCCACAAAAAATTGTGGAGAGTTGTTTAAAAGTGCCCAGTAATTTATTTATTTAAATTACTGGGCACTTTTCACTTGCTGCATTTATTCCTCCTATATTTTCTGTCCTTTCTTAGACAAGATTTCTCACAAAGCTGTGTGAGCCACTTTCTGTGGAAGTAGCTCCATTGCCTGGCTCTCCTCTGCTCCCCTCACTCTCAAACCTGTGAGAAATGCAGCTCATAGGCCCCCATGGCAGGCACCCACCTAGTTTTCCTTGCAAAAGGGGGTTAATAAAATTAGATAAGAGGAAAAGAAAAACACAAAAAAAACACAATAAAAACCCACAAAAACAAAACAACAAAAAAAACCCAAAAAAAAACAACAACAACAACAAAAACCCTCACCATAAAAAGCAAACCAAACAGAAGAAAATGCTTGGAAAATAAAAAAAAATATTTTAAAAGTTATGAAAAATTATGAAAAAAACCTGGGGTTGGCCACAGGCATTCAGGGCACTGCCTACTCCAAATGGACGTGAGAGAAAGGTTTATATGCCAAGCTGTAGTAAGTCTAAAACAGGTTGGGAATGACTGGTTCAGCAACTTGCCATCAAGTGCACTCATTTGCACCACAGTCACCTCCACTGCGAGGTTCAGTCATTAATTAGCAGTAGCAAACCATGAGGAAAAGAGAATTGATGCAATAAATAAGATTTAGGACACAATATTCTATGTTTGTAAAATGCTATAAAATCTATAGCATTATAAGTTACTGTCTCTGAGGTAAGGCCTATGAAGTAATTTTCCCACATTCGTTTTTTCTCTCCCCAAGAGGATGAAAAACAATTAATCTAGCAGAGATGAACAATAGAATACTGCTCTGATATTTTTGAATGTTGTTTAATCGATGATACAATACCAATGAAAACAAAATTCCTGGGAATTTATTTCATGCATTTTATGTATTCTAGGTATGCACAGAAGGACGTCTTATCTTGGAGTTTACTTTTGATGACCTTATGAGAATAAAAACATGGCACTTTACTATTAGACAATACAGAGAATTAGTCCCACGCAGCATTCTAGCCATGCATGTAAGTAATCCTTTATTCATTTGACCTAATGCAAAGAGATGAGATTAGGTTTATGAAGAACTCTGGCAAATTTCACACCCAAGGCAATTAACTGTAAATATTTTGGTTTGCCTGCAACTACATCTATTCACAAGTTCTTTCTCCCTTGTTTTTCAGTGCTCTATTATTGCCACTGTTGCTATGTTTTCATTGTATTTTAGCACGTAATTTTCTTTTTAATCCCACTTGGTGCTCTGTATGATTTGAGTCCAAAATCTCTTCTTATTGACCTGAACTACACCAAAGTCTGTGAATTTTCGTTGTTGTACCAATTATAAGTCTGAAATGAAGCAAACTGATGCTACCCTTGCATAGACAGAAGAAATTGCCATATATTTACTTAGAAACCTTTAGAATTTCAATGCAGACCTTCTTTTTGTTTCACATTTCACAACTTTCTTTTGTTATTTAATGAAAATACACACAATGAAACATTAAAGTATTAAATATTCTGCAAGTTAAAGTCAAAATATAATAAGGTAAATTGTAGAGAAACAAAGAACATACTTTTATTGACACTTTCATTTCTTCACCATAGACCCCCTCCTGCTAGTAGAGCCCTGATATACAAAATCAATTGCAGGACTGTGGTTTTATAAAGGGTAAGAACACAGACACATAGATTTTCCTATATTTTGACATCAAGTTAGTTAGACATCCTCAGATAAAAATATATTAATAGTGAGGAATTTTATATAGCTTAAACTGGACCTTTTCCAAAGTGTTATTACAAGCCTGAAGAAAACACCTTTGAAAACCCACCCCACCATTTCTGTCCCAGGATTATCTGCTCTTTTAGGGAACTGATCAACTGAGCTCTTCAACAGTATCCCATTAAGGGACAATGAGGATGGCCATGATTGACATTATGCATTTAGGGAGGGGGCTGCTAAATTCAGAGTGGAAGCAGGTTAGACAGCAACCAGCAGGTATTAATTTAGTAATGAGATTGATCTCATTTTAAAGAGAAGGCTGGTCTCACAGGTAAAGCTCCTGGCTAGGGTCAGGGAAGGGCTATACTTGCATTTTTCTCCGTTCTGGGAAAATAACTTGGATCAGAAGGGTTCTCCAGACTGTGCTTAATGTCACATATTTGATGAGGTCTTTCTGCTGTAGTTTCTTTCCCACAAAAAGAAAGTGATATGTTCTTTATTCCTGCCTTTTTCTGTCTAGTCCCCTGGGACTCACGGCCAACAAATAGAAGCTGAAAGTGTTCTGCAGTCCCTCAGGAAGCTTTTTGGTCACTTGCTCTCTTAGGTCTATCTTTTGAATGAGTGGTCAGGGATCAAAGGAACATATTGGAAAACAGTCTTTAGTCTGCTCCAATATCATCATGCTTTACATTTTCCCTTGCATATGGAACTCCAGCTTATTACATAAATTTAGCATCAATGTGTAATTTCTCCATAGCAGTGGCACTGCTTTTCAGGGAACCCTCCCTGCATTTCACAAAGCACATAGAAAAAATACCCCAGTGAAAAGCAAAGTGAAAATTCTTTTTTCCTTTGTTGTTTAGGCACAAGACCCTCAGGTGCTGGAGCAGCTGTCCAAAAACATCACTCGAATGGGTCTGACAAACTTCACCCTCAACTACCTCAGGGTAAGCATGCCATAGCTGCATTTTTGTGAGCATTTTTTAAAAGGTACCGCTGCCTTTGAGTCAAGATAATGACAGCAGAGCCTGTGTTGATCAGGTAAGAAATTGACCTAACCCTTAATGAGGGTGGAGGAAAAACAAAGACACTGCAGTGGAGATGTAGCTGATAACAATGGGCTGCTAAAAAAGCCAGGAATTTTATAATTCACTCCAAGCCTCGTGTGAGTAGCCCCTCTTTTTAACAGTCTTTCTTTTTAGTTTTGAGCAATGCCTTTATTTTATTGTAAGCAAGGAATTCCCAGTATTTTTCCTCTCTGTTTCACTGTGCCTGAGAAAATGGCAGCTAATTCTTATTAAAAGCTGCCTATCTCCTCCAGATTTTCAACCTTGCCACCTCTCCCGGGCAGAGGCAGGGCTGAGGGAAGGTTCAGCTCCAGCTCTGTTTGCAGCAGCCCCTCAAAGCAGTCCTCACTTCACATGCCTCTGGGAGCCTGAGCTTCCTCCTTAGCCTTGCCCTGAATCGAGTGTGGTTTTTGCGATTAAATAATGCATTTGTTCCCATTGCTTTTTGACCCTCAAAGTGCATTCAAAGTTTAGATGTTTATTTTTATTTTTGAAAGTGTTCCCTGGTGTGGGCTTACAGTACATACACAGAAATACAGATTTGTAGAGTTTGCATTTCAAGCTTAAAATTCAGATTTTTCCTATTTCTAGATGTGCCATTAGTGGATAAAATGAGGCAAATTTCACAATGATACATCAAGCTAACTTGGTCAGGACTATCTGGTTTTATTCTTTTTAATTTTATGAGTAATTATTCAAGGTACTTTTTTAAGATAACATAAACACTAGAAAATGCAGCTATTTTCAGCCTAATGTAGAGCTGTACCTAAGTGTGCAATTTAGATGTACTTCATTCAGTTCTATGAACCTTGTAATGCCTTCCCTATGGATAGATGGAGTCCTGTCCCCAGAGTGTTTTGAACTCCAGGGAAAGTGTGCAGAACCAAAATGCTGTTGTGATCTCTCTCACTGTGTCCTTACAGGTTATTGATAGCCTGTAGTTTTACTTACCTTCCCAACAGCATAAGCCATTGCTGATTGTTGCTTATGTGGTGTTAATGTAAAGAATACTGTTCAAATTACAGCCTGAGTTGTGCAGGGCAGGTCTGGTTGTTTGTAAATGAAAGAAGAATACGGCGTAAAACCTCAGAGGAATAATGCACTGCATTGGGATTTTTCCATGTGTAAATGTAAGATTAACATGTCCATGTAATGCACGTTGTACTCTCATGGTTACTTTAGTTTGTGATTTGGTACAGAGAGAAGCTCTTGGGCTCTGGCAACCCTGCAGCCATGCTGTCAGTGCTTTGTGGTGGGGCATCCTAGAGCATGTCCTCGAGGAAATCCCACTGGGGATTCCTCCTCAGTCATGGCAAGTTTTGCATTACATGCTTGTGGCAAACTGGGCAGAAAGTGGCTGACTTTTCACAGGAATTTCCGTGGTTTCTTTGCAAACTGTGCAGTGGCACCAGGCATTGGCCACATCTGGGGTGTTTGCTCCCCTGGGAGTGATGGGATGTGGTGTCACACGCCTGGGCTGGCCCCAGCAGCCTCCAGCATCGCCTCTGTCACGGACCCCTTCTGTTCCTCTGTGTGACTGCTCGATGTGACAGTGCCAATGACAAAGGCAGGGCTCTGGTTAGGAGGCAGCTGCCATCAGGTACCCATGCTGCTCCCTCTGTTAGCATAAAAAAAAAAGTGAGAAAGGAAGAGGGAGAGGGAGGGAAAAAAAACTCAGAAAAAGAAAAATGGGATCAAGATAAGCACTAGGGAGATGAGCAGTGAAGTGGGAGGGGATGAAAAGATAAAGTCTTACTTTTTTTCTTCTTCCAGACTAGTTTTGTTAGCTTAACAGACGACATTAGGTCTCTGGGTGCAAAGCTTCCTCTGGCTCCTGCTGTGGTGATTCCAAGAGGAAATCTTTTTTCCTCAAGCCAATCTTTACATGTCTCTTTTTCTTGTTGTGAGGGATTGATCATTCTGCTCTTTTTTCCAGATGTTTGGCTCATCATGGCAGCGTGTATTACATGGTGTATTTCCATTTTGATTTGCTTCTTGTCCAGTTACTTTCCTCTGTTAATTTTAACTTGAAAATGTTTTCTGAGCTCATGCACTAGAAATCATGTACTAAAATAATGTGGTAAACGTACTTAGATTTAAGGTGTTCTCTTTTGTCTGTTTTAAAGTCAGCATTTTATGATATTTTATTGTCTTCCCAGTGTTTAGTAATTAGCACTGTTGCATGATTTTGAATAAGGATCAGAAACTAAGCAAAAAAATTATTTTCTTTTTTTTTTCTGCTGCACACAGCAAAGGCTTGTGATACTCATAAGCAAAAACTTCAGTGATGGGCGGAATTAATCATTTTTATTCTCCAGCGTGCACACAGCAGCAAGCTGTGCTGCAGTTTCTTTAAAGGCAGAATTTAAACCTGGATTTCAGATGGTTGTGATATAAAAGCATAGCCTGTGGTTTTTGGGCTCTAGATATCACAGAATGCTAAATCATTGCTAGTTGGGATAATTGCAGTTGCTGGCATGTAAACCTCCATTCTTGAGTGCCACATGCTTGTAGAGCCACAGCTTTGGATGTGTGCCCTGGTTTGTCTTCATTCACTGCAAGTAGAATGAAGCATAGAAGAACATTGATTTTTTTAAATCATATATAATACAAATTTAAAATGTATCTTCTTGGAACCTGGAAATGAAATGTTTTGTCCTATGTCAATTGCCAAATGGGTTTTCTCTCTGTTTTCTCTGACTCTGTATAAAACCATAGGGTTACTTTCTCTCTAGTTACGAGTTTGTTTTGTTCCAGCATAATTGATTACCTCATCAATAGGGTCAGCGTACTTTGCTGTAGCTGCTGACTAGAAGTTGAATGGGCTGTCTCAGAAATAATAAGCAAAACCTTGTGGGTTTTAAATTAATATCAAGCTTTTTAAAATGTAATTTCTTATCAAGTCATCAAGAAGTAGATATTAGGAGCTACCAGATAATAAGGCCAAGACCTAGTCTCAGTCAGTATGACTCCAGGAACAAACAGGAATCCTGTACAGAATTTGGAGGTGAAGATAACATTCAGAAGAACAGTTTCCACCAAGCTACAATAATTTAGTCCCCACAGTACCTTATTTTTTTTCCTAATTTTTTAGTTGCTGAGCTATTTTATCTATATCTTCAATGCATAATGGATTTGAATGTACTCTAAAAACAATAGCTCTATACTAGCAGCATTATTGAAAATTTGGAACTCGGCTATATCTTGTTGCCATCTATAAAATGATTCATTCTCTTAAATTTCTGACATTATTAAAAAGTCATTCCCTACTGTCAATTAAGCAGGACTACCTGGCCTGAGCCTTGAAAGATAATTGTGCCTTGCCCAGCTGGTTTTCAAAATTTGCCTCTGCTTTCTTGCACTGGCTGGCTGGAGTGATTTCTTAGAGCTCTTCCCCAGATGTGGATGTTGCATCCTGCCCACACTGTGGCCTGCTCTGGTGGCCAGTTTATTGATGTTGGTGGAGCTAAATCTGCACGTGCCCCTTGCAAAGCCAGAGTCAGCGTGGCAGAGCGCTCCCGCTCTGCGTCAGGAGAGGAGCCCGGGCAGGGGAATGCACACTCCCATTGCCCCTCACATCCTGTACGGCTCCATTCACCAGGGCTTGCTTATCTGAGCTACAAATTATCCAATTTGTTTGTTCTCCATAAAAGACAATAACGAGGTGTTACTATTGCTACACAGAGGACAATATTTTCTAAGTCCTCTCTTTCACTAATTTAGTTCCTCACTAGACATTTTTGGATTTCTGCTGCTGGGAGGATAATGTAAATTCTTTAATGGGACGCAATTTTCTAAAGGCACTACTTACACTGTAATCAAAAGCCATTTGTATGTATACCCAGTGTGCACACAAAATTTTCTTTTCCACATGCAAAACAGACACACATGCAACACTTTCCTTTAATGGGCAGTGAAATTTGATTTTCTAAATATGGTTTCAAGCACGGGAAAGATAAGAGCTGAAATCATTTTGGAGCTGTTTTGCTCCTAATCCATAACAGTTTGTGGCAGCTATCTGGCCAATATTTTATGGCTCTTGGTGTATCTTCATGAAGAAAAAGAAAGTTTACATGCATATATGTTCAGGATGCAAAGTCAGGTGCTTGGGGGAGAATAAATGCTGTAAGTATAGTCATATGTGCAATATGAACTCATTTCCCTTTGTGAGTTATGTTGTGTCATCATCAAATGGCATCATCAGGCAGTGCAGGCAGTGCATGGGCTAACCAGCCCTCACTCAATAGCAAGTGCTCCAGTGCTACTCATTTTCTTGTAGGGTCTTCCCCAGTATCATTCTGCTGCCCAGGGAAGTGTGGAGTCACAATTCCTGGAGGTATTTAAAAGACCTGTGGAGGTGGCACTTAGGGACATGGCTTAGTGGTGGCCTTGCAGTGCTGGGTTAGTGGCTGGACTCAATGGTCTTAGAAGTGTTTCCTAACCTAAACAACTCTCTGATTTCATCTGAGCTGCAAACCTTAATGGCTGCATGGCTTCTACCAGCTAAGCAGGCATGGTCTGCACTCCAGTGTGCACATGTGGCATTGGGGCACATGGATGGGCACTGGGGCAGTCTGAGGGGACAACTGAAGGGAAGTGCCCTTTCTGAGAAAGCAAGGGCTTGATTTTGCACAACACTTGGGATTTCATCTTGCCCCATATACTAACAATAAAACTATTGCTGTTGGATGCAGTCTATTGTCTAAGGCTGGCTATGTATTTGAAAAAGTAGATGGCATTTCTGGAAACACACTAGTGTAAATTCTTTTCCCATAACTGAGTATCACAGTGAAACTTGGGAACAAGGGCAGTTTGTTAAAGAAGCTCTGGGCTACTCTAAAGCCTACCCTTTCTTGTTCTGCAGTCCCTGCTTCTGCCATATTTCCATGTCTTCATGGAAATACAAGTGAAGCTACAAGTGAAGCTCTACACAAAGGAACTTCATTTGTTTGTGCTGTGCACTGAATGGGATGTGCTAGGGAAACAGAGGACGGGTTCAGGTGCTGTACCCTACTGAATGTGAATGACAACTTCTATTAAGGGCTCTCAAGCACCCGAAGGAGGAGTTTTAGATCATTTAATCCTCTTGGTGACTTTCATATGAAAGCTGCCAAAATTTTAAAGAATCATATGTGCTGTAGATGGTGAAAGCAGACTACAATATTTTGTAGTCTTAATTCATGTAAAAAATGGAATTTTTCAATCTAAACCAATTGATCTTGGGGTAGCTCTCCACAGTAAAATACAGGCAAACCCAGAGGATTCACACAGAAGGATTCCGATTACTGTAGCTGGCTATCCATAATCTATCTGTGCCAACTATAATTAGCTGATTCTGCCAAGGTTTTCTGGTAATGTAATTTCTTAGCATTTATTTTAGTAATGATCACAGTGGTTTCTGTTCCTCTCTTTCATGCATCTAATGCTTTAGGGATAGTGTTATATGTTACTTTCAGAATAATAATTGAGAAGAAATGTATTTGCTCATACAGTCAAATGTTAGCTTTTCACTTTTAATAAAGACAGAACACCACAGAATCTGTATATCAGGAGTTAATTCATCATAAGCATGGAATGGAGAGAACAGGGATGGGATAGTTGCAGAAGATGGGGCTGCACCAACTTAGAATTTTATAAAGCAAAAATGGAATCTGAAGCAATCACTGGATAGGACATGGATTGGAAAGATAATATTCATATTGTTAGAAATAATACTGGTGTGCTTTTCATCCCTTGATTTCTAAGTATTTTGCTAAAACAAATGGGGAAATTGCAGCATATGAGAAACAAAAAATTATGGAGCAAGCCCAATAGCATTTAAAAAAGTCAGATGACAGTTTTAAACCAGACTGGAGAGTACAGTGAGCTGGTGTAGTAGTGTCCTCTTCTGCTCCTTATGACTTAGAAACAGATTTTAGTGTCTGAGTATCAGAAATTTCAGAATTCAGTGAAAAGTGGGCAATGGGAACAAAGAACAAGAGACAACAGACAGCAGAATACAAATTGGTATTTCAGCAGAGATGGCAGATCTTATCAGTGTTCTGGAGATGGTAATGGCAAGTTTTCACACAAAGAGCACTAACAGGCTCATGAGTATCAGTTAAGAAGAAAGATGTGTGTGTATGAGCACAAGCCAGTTACTGTGCTCCCTGGACATACAGACCATATAACCTTTGAAATAAAATTAAGGTCTGGGCTAATGGAAGGATGATAATCAGCAATGTGAGTCCTTGAAGCATCCATGAGTAAGAAATCAGAATGAAGTTAGGTTGGAGCAGTTTAAAATTAAAAATGTCAGAAGGATAAAAGGGAGAAAAAGAAAGACAAAGCACTAGTGATATAAAAACAAGCTACAAGATTTGAACTAATAATGTTATTTCACAAAAGAAAAATGATGAAAAAAATCCAAGAACACAGCCACAGGCTCTCTTTTTAGAAGACCAATTTGGACTAGTATGCAGTACAGTCATAAATAATAATAACTATTAATTAAGTTTAGGAATGAGACCTGCAGAGGTACAATTTGTATGAAGACCTGAAAATGCCCAAACCAGCTTCTTGTTCAAAGCAATGAAAACAGCAAAAATTTTTAATTAGTTGTTTAATATTGAATATCCATCAGTATTTGGTATGAATTGGTATGCAGGGAGGAGTGAATGCTCCAAAGCGGTCAAGAAATGGGCTTTAATGCAAGGCTGGTGGTTCAAACCTTTGTTCTTGGAAGGAGTTGGTTTAGAACTTAAAATATTTATTATGGAAAGCTTATGGCCACCCTAAGGTCTGATATTCATCTGGAAAGGGAATCCTGTAGCCTACCCAGTCATGTTTTATCTTCATGAAGATAATTTCTTGTCTGTCCATTGTGATATGACAAGCAACTAGCTCATATAACCTTGTAAAGTAGTTTTCTATACATACTTACTGGTTAGGCTGCTTAGCCCCTTCACTTCCCCTGCCACTCTTTGGATGGGAAAAACAGCATTACTGTTTATTCATCTCTGCTGGAGAGATCTTTCATGCAGCTCAAGCTAAAATTTGACTGTTCAATAGAAGGTTTTCCTTGGCCTATTGAGTTTGATCCTACTTCTAGGAAATTTCTGAAAAGCCCTTTCTTGTGTGATGTCCTGATCCTTGTGCTTATGGAGGATACCTACCCACTTTGTCACTTGATTCTGTCTGTATACTTCCATTTTATAATCTGTCTATTTAAATCTCTCTCTGTAATCTCTCCATTTTATATTCACAACAGAACCCCTAAATACCAAAATCTGACTCTAAGCAGTTAAATACTTTAGAGACTATTAGTCTGGGTTAGATGCTGGCACACAGAAAGGTAAATTTGTCTTGTGCACCCTTGTGCTGGTGCAAGCACTGTTGGAGTCAGGTCAGGTGACTGATCTGATGAAAGAGCTAATCTAATCCTTTTCACCTAAATTATGACCACCCTTAATAGCGCCCCAAGTGCTACTTGGGCTGGGCAGAGAAGAGAGAAGCAGGATGGATTCATATCAGCTGGCTCCTGACAAAGCTGGACCTCATCTCCAAATGTGCCAACACTGATAGAAGATTACAAGAAAGAGCCAGGGAATCCTACAGATTAAGAAGGATTCCATAGAGGTGTAAATTTCTCTTTTATTCTTCTGGATCTGGAACATTATACTGCTGGTGTCTCATGTATAACTGTTTTCAATATGTTCATTTCATTAGAGTGACCACTGACTTTCAGCCATAGATTTTAGAGCAGGCACTTGCTCAAAACAGATTACCATAATTTACAAAACTTGAATTGAAAACAAAATAAGCATAAAGAGAAAAGGTTGATTTTTTTGCACTACTTCTGAATGAAAAGCAAAATTCTATCTGTATACACACATGTATCTATATAAATGGAACACCCATTTCTGTAGTTATGCTGTGAACCATACTGTTCACTATCTTTGCAATTAATTGTTACTATTCTCCTACGGGAAACCTTCAGTTAAATTTTTCCTTCCTGTATGCACACATGCATGAATATTAGTGTCCACCATGAATGTGTAGATCTGTGCATTCCTTTTTATCTCTAAGCACACCTTTTCTGGATATTAAAGGAAATATCAACAGGTGTATCAAATTCATAAATGGAAGTCCATGATTTTGTGTTTACCCTGCTTCAGGCAGACCCATGGGACGTAATATGGAGGATTTACAGGCAGCACTAATGAGAAAAAGTGCTGAACCCCACCTGTACTGATGCCCACATAAGGCTTGTGAGCACAGGGGCCAGAGGACATTGAGACTTGACACAAGAGCTGTGTCATTCCTAGTGCTGTGTTCTGCATGGCCAGAAAGCTGTGCTGTGGTAAATATTCCTCCTACTCTGAGTTGTTTCCCCAGCTTTGTGCCTTGTTACCTTTTCTGCTTGGTGTTGCTGCCTCACGATTTCTCATAAGGAAGTTTGTTAATCAAGGATCCAGTTCAACATCCATTAGAGTCAATGGGTATATCTCCTTTGATCCAAATGTCATCTCATGGTTTTTCATTTGTTTGGAGGTATTTTATGCACATAAAATCCAATTTATTGAAATTAATTTCTCTATTCCTTTAGGCAGTTTTAGCCATGAAAATGTCACGCTTTGTGAACAGCCACAACAAATGGTTATTTTTATTGCTTTTTTGTTTTTCTTTTCTTTTCAAATTTTGCGACAAAAAAAAATTAGCTTTATTAACCGCAGATTATAGTTCTGAGGTGAGCCCAAAGGAACAAATATCAGCTTGGGGATCTGATTTGAAGAAAGATTTTAAGCATAGAAAAGAATGGAGGAATACAGAAAAATAGAGCTTTCATAGCAAGACAGAGAATCTTCTCATTTTATTAATCATTCAGGCAAAACTTAGAGCTGATTTAATTAAAGGCCTGTGCACCATTTCTATCCATGATAAGATGGTTTTCCATAAAGTGAGTATGAGTCACATGAAAAAAAAACTCCACAGCTGTATTCCCTAGCTGAGATTTCATAGCATTTCTTTTATAAAGCAGAATTGGACTCAGTCATGCTGGATCAAAACCTTCAAAGAAAACACAAGCAGCACCATTTTGTCTAAACAAAAGGTGATTAGGCAGAGATCACAGTACTCTGGAGCAGACCTTGTCTCATTCTGCTACTTTGCTAGTCCAGCTGTTCAGTAATACTGCTGCATTCCACAATGGAATGTAGGTCCCATATCTACAAGATGGCAGAGGTTTCTTTCTAGAGACTTTCCAATCCAAGTAAGGAAATAGAAAAGGAAATAATTTTTTAATAGTGATATGCAAAGGAAGGAAGTAAATTTCCATCTTCTAAACACTACACCAGACCTTTTCACTGATTAACTTTTGATGTGGTATATTAGAGCTATGGTGTCATTTGAAATATTTTGGTCTATTTAATAGCAAGTCTGTATTTTATAACTATCCCAACATCATGGTGGTATTCTAGTGTATCTTGGGTACCTTACTGATTTTCTTTAGCAGTGTGTGAGATGAGATTTTCAGCCATACAAAGGACAGTATATCATATATTCTATTGCTAAGCGCTCTTGAACAATGTAACTTAAAAAATTAGTTAATTTTAGTAAAATTATTGCAGTAAAAACCAGAACATGAAATATAGCTTGCTCTTTATGATAGTTAACTGTGTAAGAATGACAAATTATTCAGAACAAAACTTATATTCTTGAAGTCTTTCAATATTATCACCAAATACCATATTCATGATACTTTTTGTTTCTTTTACACACCTTCTTAGAGTCTAATTGTATTTTGAAGGCTAATCTGGTATCTTTCTTTCTCAGTTTCTTTGAGTTTTTTCTAGTTTAGTATAAGGATAGGTTGATTCCTATAGTCTTATTCTAATATTTAGATTCCTACTATGGGCCACATTACTGCCTAAGTAACCTTACTGTTACTGTAATAAATGATAAGGAAAGCTTCTACTTTTAATCACACACATATACAAACTAGAACAACATCTTGGAAAGCAGTGACCTTTCTCCAGCGTGACATCAGTGGGTGCAAAGCATCTCGTGTCATAGTTACATGTTTAATTACCTGTAGAAATACAAGGTATGAAGACCATCAGATTAATCACAGCAGTGAAGGACACATGGACACTGTCATGGTCTGACCTCCAAGGCTGCTCCAAAGTCTTTGCTATCAGCCCACTTCTGCTGAGGACACAGGGCCCAGTTGAGCATTTCTCAAGGCTCTTCTGAGTACAAACCCTGTTTAAAGGGAAAAGGCTGCCTTCCATATAGACCAAAAAACCCACCCCAGAGGCTTCAAGAACTGTCTTTTTCATTGACTGCTAGAGCAGAGATTAGAAATATATGAAGCAAGGGGAAACAGCAGAAACAAAATCTACCCACATAAACCAAAGCTCTGTAGCCCCCCAGGGGAACTGAGAAGGATGTTGTCTATAGAGGTGCTCTCACTTTCTGCTTTCACTGTCCTCCATCATTTCTTGCATCAAATTCTGCTGAAGACCACTTCCTTAAAGAGCAAAGGATACCAGAGAAATCATTGAAAGGGTCATAATATAAAGCATACTTCTTAAATGCTGAGTGGTTTGGGAAGATATTTTAGGCTTTTTTCTTGCCTTTTCCTTTAAGTGAAATTAAAGAGGAAAACAGCTTTTTTGATACCTGCTATGAAGGCTGTTACTGGCCATTGATAATGTCTTTGTGTAAGTAGAAGTTATGATTGTTTAGTACTTCTCAAAATGGATGTATCATACTGCTTTTATTCCTAATTTATATTCTCAAGCAAACCTAAAGGGAGCTTACATTTTTAACTTCCAGTGTTTGATTTCATTGTTCAAAGTTTTATTCCTTTTTTTCGTAGTTTCTTTCTGAACAAAAATTAGATTAGAAAGAACTTCAAAGGATATCAGCTGCAAGAGGCTTGTTGATTTCAGTGGAATTATACCAGGTTATAAAAAAATCAGGTCAAAACAGGGAAAAAACTTATAGAAGTATATGCATTTAATATTCTTCAAGCTTGCTTTGACAAAGCTTTTGAAAGGTGATCTGCTTGCATTTTGCTCACCCTCATTTCTTTTAGGTTCATAAATGGATGCTTTTCCAAACAATTAGTGCAGTTCATCTTTGCTCAGCTTCATACTGGTAAGGCTGGAATCCAGTTCTTGAAACAGTGTCTGAGGTTAGTTATAGATGCAGTCCAAAAGGTGATTTATTCATCTATATGTGTGATCATGGAAGGTGAGGTATAGAAAGGTGGAAACAACCATTTTGCATTGCATCTAGCATAAAGATGGTCTGTGCCTTAGGAATAAGGCAATATGGACAGATGTCATTAGCCACTTTATTCCTATCTGCAAGGGCTGTTAGAATCATCCATTTAATGACATTCAACTTTCTGCACTTTAATAAATAGGGTGTTATGAATCTAGAATAACATAGGAATTGTGATTATGCAGAAAACACTTTTGGTGATGAACAATTCAACTTCCCACTTGGGAGCGCTCAAAAACTTAAACAAAACCCCGAAGGGGTTAATCTGTCATGACATTTTTGGGTTTTTGCTTATCACATAGATATTTTTATATGAATATTAAATATTGTGTTTCCCTCAATTTAGTTGAAAAAAGCCACCCCTATATTTTTTGGCCATTTTAGGCAGTGTGTTACTGCAGCAATGGGAAAGTCTAGAGAGTGCATCTCTCCTTGGTTATCAGTCTTAAACACCTTGAATAAATAGCATAGCATCAGGAAAACCAGATGACTTCAGCCATCCAAAAATACAAGAAAATGCATCGCCTGCAGCCTCTTGCAACTATTATAAAATAGAAATAATTATGGAGAGGGGGAAAAAGTTCAGCCGTGTACATTTACTAAAGCATATGTCCGTGTCATCATTTAAAATGTGCCTGAAAGTTCTAGCATAGTAAAGCCATTTCATATAATGAATTTTGTTATGCCTTCTCATTTTCTGTGGACTCTGAAAATCTAGATCTACCTGGACTCCCATCATCATAGTATCTCATGGGTTTGCATTTTTATTTTATCAATATTGTTGTAAAAGCTATTATATCCATTGCACAGCTGAGGAGCTGAGGATGCTTAAAAGGACATAAAGCCACACTCTGACATAGTGGCTTCACTGCAGCCTCCAGCTAGAGGCTTATCTTTTTGGATTTCATTGCTTGGGACACCACAGACATCTGTGCCACCCTAGTTTCAGCCATTCACTGTGTTTATTTTTACAGCAAAACATGAATGGTGGGAGGAGATGCCTGGCATTTTCTGGTATTCCAGAGCCCTTGCCCCAAAGTCTTGACATATGGGTCAGCATTTTGCTTAACCTGAGGGAGACGAAAGCCTCGTGTGCATACACACCAGGAACAGGCTAAAAAAATATATTGGGTGCTGTGAGCAACTTATTAAAGCAGGGCCATGATGCAACCAGGAGGGCAGGACTCCATGGGTCAAAAAAGGAGCCAGGCTGATTCAGCTGCTGGAGAGTACAGCTGACTAAAAATAAGGAGTTATCTTCTCCAGTCTGCTCTGAAGATTCATTTTTTTTTAAATTGAAAGGTACAATTGAAATTGAACAGCAGGTAGGAGTGAATGTGCTAGTGGTTGCTCTTCTCTACATGTACACAACTTGTACTTCTGTGTGCTTAGGCCTGCCACGTCTGTCAGACTTAAAGCTCATTTGACTTTTCAAGACCCTCAGGTTTTGTCCATCTTTGTATATTAAACAGCATCTAGTGGTGTTCTTGAGTACCTGAATGCACTATCTATACTCTTTTAGAGCTGCCTACTTTGCTCACTCCCAAAGAATTCCTGGGCAGAGTTCAGGAGTTGGCATGACAGTCAGTCCCCTGCTGGAGGGGAATTTGTATGTAGGCTCCTGTCTTGTGAAGGTAGGACAGTCTCTGCCAGTTGGCCTCACTGCCAGAGAACAGTGCTGGCACATTTCATTTACTAGAGTTGCTATGTCTTAACAGTCTTAAACATGATGGTTTTTGAATTCTGAATTGTTTGAGTATGTACCAGGCTCACCTCCACCAAAGTAGGTGAAACACAGGACTTTTGTGGCTCATACTCTTGGAGTCAAATGCTTAAATGTAGGTACTTTGGGATCCCTTTTTTCTGATATTTGATTTAGTGCTACAACTGAGGTCACAGACCAAGAATGAGTTTTAAGATCAGCTCTCCTAATTTTTTTTCAGATATCTTCATCACCATTTCATTCAGCTATTTCTTCTGTATTAACAGAAACACATGCCTGTGTGTATCTTTTATTTCTGCCACTGGAAAATGCTACTATTGTTCTCCTGTGTAGTGAGATCACAGTAGGTAATAACAATTTTCCCTGTCAGCTAGCAGGAGAAATGGCATTCTCTTTTTACTCCATTCCCATATACACTTCTAGAAGTGAAAGAAACTTGTCTCACTGGAAGAGGCCTGCTGCCTGGACTCAAGGCAGGCATGTAGCAGCCAAGCAGAGTGGCCAGCTGGTGAGAATGTGTTCAACAGAACACAGTCCAGGATGTGAGAACAAGTCCTGAATGCCATGGAGAACCTATAACCCTTGGAAATGTGTATCTGGTACACAAAATGGGGCTAAAAATTGAAAGAAAAAAAATTAGCAGCTCTTTCTTGAATACCTCCGGTCTTTGCATTTCTGTCTGAGCAAAGTAAGAATTTACCTTTTGATGTCTTCAGTTCATGCTGCAAAGTCAGGCAGCTCGCACAGATTAGAGGGGCTCTCCCTTTCTGAGTCACATTTTACAGCAGAACAGGTAAGGGCCAAGTGCAGGGTTGATGCATGAAACAGAAGGAACACAGCTTGACTTTCAAACTCCAAGCAAGAGCTTGCAGTACTAGCAATTAGGAAAAAGATATTTGTACATGTAAACTGCAAGTCTTATCTGGAAATCACTGAGTTAATAATCTTGGGACCTTATGATGTTTCCTTTACCAAGACACAGCAGTGTAAGGACACTGTTGTGTGAAACTTTGTACAAATCTGGTAACAGATCAGCTAGTCTGTTTTTAAAAGGAGGGAAGGAAGACTGTTTATTTCCCCCCAGAGGAACTGCTACAAAGCTATTTTCCTTATCAGAAGAACACCTTTTTCCTGAATGTTATCTCTGACATTTGTTCTTTATAACCTAATGAGGGCAGGTGGAACACCATGAGAATGAGTAATTGTTGATTTGGTATAATTTTAACTTTTGTTGCAAACCTGCACATGGAGTTGGTATTTTGAGCCTTCATTTTGCTTATTGGTGACCTTGGGCTATTTTGTAGTCAATAAGAGGGGGAAAAATAGGGCTTCTCTTTACAGCTAGGCTGTTAGATGGCTCAAACTCTTGCCTAGAGACTGTGCAATGTTTCTATATAATTTTTTTTCTTTTGTGAGCAGCAGAGAGTGTTCCTGATCTTCCCAAATAAAATTTGTAATTTAGGTTCTTCTCTGAATGTTTGAATTAGACCTCTTACACATCTTGTAACAAGCACACAGTGGCCTTCCAGTTTAAGGGCCCTGCTGTGCAGAGGAGAGAGGCAGCACTGTGGCCCTGCCTGCTGACCCAATGCTCAGTAGGACTGGAAATCAACTGCATGTTGCTTCCTGGGACACAACCTGACCTTTTTTCCTTAGGAAGGGTTCCAGGAATTCCCCCAGGGACCTTTGGGCATGGTCATTCCCAGGAGATGGACTTTACCAGACATAAGGGACTATGCAAACCTGTTACTCCACTGGTCAGTGGTATTGGCACAGGGATTGATCCTCTCTGCACTGGATGCAGAGTTGTGCTCGCAGTAAAATCCAGTGACTGGGAGAGAAGCCTGTGTGTCCTCAGATATGCCCATGCTGCACACATGGCCAGCCTGTTTTAATTTGCCTTCTTGGTACTAAAGAAGTGCGGGTGAAACCTGAGGTTAAAAACTTTCAGCACAAAAAGTAAAGCCATGAAAGGTAAGTATTTAACCTCATCTGTGCCCAGGTGCAGCCTCTTTCTAGCCTAGCATGAACCCAGTGATGTGTTAAATTCTGAATACAAAATATGAGCTTGTAGAGTATCAAAGCTCAGGGAATAGTCTGATAGACTCTCTTGAATCCTAAATGGCTGAACAACCATGGCATTTTTGCATGTCCCCCATACTTTACATGGTACTCTAGTACCAAACCCTAGATGGTGAATACCCAGTGTTGCTACTCTGCCAGGATCAGAGGACAGCTTCTATAACAGTAGGCAGAAAAACTGCTTTGGCTCAGCCTGGCAGTTAAATGACCATTCTTTGTATTTCCATCAGGAAAAGGGTTCTTCCAAAAAACACTTTCTTCTCTTCACCATACTTGACTGCTGGGAAAACCAGAAGAGTCATACACAGATCAAAAGTAATTTAAATGTAATATAGAACTAAATGTAGTTCTTTCTATTGTCATCTCTCTTGACTAGTGGCCAAAGAGATGTGGTACCCAGCTGTTATGTCATCTTGCTCATGGATGTGTAAGGGTGATCCCCAAGAGCTCATCCAAGCCTGGACCTGAGAGCCACAAGCCTCCACAGCAACATCATCCTCTGTGCCAGGATGACCCTTTCTGGGGAGCTGTGACAATCAGCACTAATAACAGCTAAAACAAGATAGCTTTCCTTAGAGAAGCCAGCAAGAATCTGGCTCAGAACACAATCCTGAAGATGCCTTTGTCTATCAGCAAGCAGAAAACTGTCTCCAGTTGCTCTCAGAAACCACATACGGATTGTCCGTCTGTACCGTTTCTCAAGCAGCATTGGTCCCGGTTTCAGCCACACATTTCTGCCCACATGCTGCCTATTTCCTTAGTTATTTCTTGGACAGATCTCTTGCCCCACCTGTCTTGCTGTACAGCCACACAAATAGCAGTGTTTGCACAGCAGTGGGACAGCATGGTGCTGCTTTAGCTGGCATTGCCACCTAAGAAACACCAGCCTTAGTGCAGTGTGCTTTGGATCCTGTCCCTTCCCAAACCTTCCACGGGATATCTTCTGGCCTTGCTTTCCAGGAGACAGAGAGAAGGAGGAGAAAACAGTCTATGAGTACTAACATCTCTGAATTAAGGTTTTTTCTAAGTAGCAGTTTATTCAACATGTGATGGACCATTCAATCACAGGCTGGATGCAAGTACTTGTACTCTTTTTAGAATAAAAGTTTAACTCATTTCTCCACTAAGCCCCAGATTAATGAAGGGCTGGGGACACTGGGGCATACTTAGAGAACATAAAAATATTGCCATAATTTTTTATGTTCTCCACACCATAAATGTTCACTTCATGGTGCACAATCCATATTGCTTTCCAGAATACCCAGACTAGGGTTCTTTTGCAGTCTGCAAAACCAATTAAAAGCTTAAAAACAAGTGGTCTGAAAGAGCATATTCCTGCTAAACCTTTACTGGTCAGTGATATCTGCAGAGTAATTTTTCCTCACTTCTTGATCAATTCACTCATACCATAATGATCTCATCCTTTTCCCATTCAAACTCAGAATGTTTTTAATGATTGGAAACCTCTGTCTCTGGCTGTGCTTTATACCCTGTGCCATTTTATAGATTTCAGGAAATTTCTTAGCAAGAGTTTCCACCTTTCATTGGAGCTAACTAAGGGGCACTTCAAGTTGTATGATTCTTCAGCAGCACCTCCCAGAGCGAACTCGCTTAGGAAGAGCAAGACAAATCAAGCAATATAGGCAAGGACATAATGCAGACAATTCACAATAACAAAGTATCTGCATTAGTCTCAAAGCAGCAATTCAGAGGAGCATAGGATTAACCAAATACTCTATATGCCAGTTCATTTGCACCATCTGCTGAACCACATATCAGAAGGTGAAAGGATAATAGACACATGGGGCTGTGGTTGAAATAGATTTGGAAAAAGAAAATTGTTTCAGAAAGCTATGAAAACAAAAACCTGGGCACTTACAAATCTGCAGCCAGGATAGGGAAGAAAGAATGATGTCACTTTGCAGACCTCAGAGATTTGCTTTTTGTTGCTTACCATTTTTTAGAAGTGGGGAAGGTTGTGGAGCTTGATATAATCTACTCTGGAGCCCAGTTCAGACAGGAATTGCTATTTAACTGTAGGAACTGTAGGAATCACAAGCATGATTCCTATTATGCAGAGAACATGAAGCACAACTTTTTCCAATGTGCATGGGTGCTGTGAGTGAGAATGTGCAAAGCTGGGGCTTGGACAGAGCCCCCAGGATACAGCCCCAGACTGTGTTTAGATGGTTTGGACATTGCAGCCCCTTGCTAAGAATCTTCTGTGTTCACCAGAGCATGTGAGAGACATTTGGAACCTTTCAGCTGATCCTCAGATCAATAATATTACTGAGAATGCTGTCCTAGAAAATGTGATCAAAAGCTGAGAAATTACTTTGTTCAGTTACTGTTGTAAAATATGTGTATTAGTCAAAAGATGATATTGGATTTCTGCATTGCCAAACACAGGAACACTAAAATAGGGAAAAAGATCCCAATATTCCAGAAGTCTGGGAAGTGCTGGTGGATCTCTCTGAAGTGTCATATGGTGTATTAGCATAAACCAACCCATTTCAAACCCTGAAAATATGTGTTTATTTCTCTTCATCAAGACTGCTTAAATATTGGAAGTTACAGTTTTTGCCTTGTAATATAAATTGCTACAAGAAATGTAAATTAATTGTTACTTATTTAATTGATAATAATTACACTTAACAATCTGTGCTGCAAAAGGTAATGGCTGTAAAAGTCAAAAGGCATTTGCACAGAACTTTAACTTGGTGATGAATGGCTTCCTTTTGTGCGATGGCACATAAGAGCTGCAAATACAGTCCCATCTTTAAAGACTTGGAAAATTCTAGTTTAACTGCCAGAAAAAAAAAAAAAAATTCTGTGTCTCTTCTTTTGGTGTTGAATAGGACAGTATTCTGGAAGATGATTGTAAAAATTAGAAAGGTTCCTTTAAAATGCAGTAAAAAGTAATTGTTTATTTTAAATTTCAGCTCTTATAGTGTCAGAACGCTCCAAAAATACTCATGAAAGCATCATTGATTCATAGAGATGGTGTTAAAGGACATAAGGCATCAGAATAGAGTTCAGTCTGATTTTATGTATATCACAGGCTGTTATACCTCACTGAATTACGGCCAAATTGAGCCTAGTGGCTTCAATTTCACTGAGACATAACTGGTGTTTGGCAAGAGCAGAAAGTATCCTCAGAGTACCCATTTCAAATTATGGAATTATTAGTTTCCTTATTATATAGATGGGACACAGAGTAGTTTGGGGAACCATTGAAAGGTCTTTCTGGATGCTATATGCTCTACCAAGAGGCTATTTTCTCATGGAAAAAAAAAACCAAAACACCACAGGAATCTTGAGGTCTCACTAACTCCTTCTCCATAAAACTGACTTCTCCTGACGCTAAGGGTGATAATGAGAATTTGACGATTGTTCTGTGACTTGTGAGATATTTTTGTTCCTGGCTGGAACACATTAAAAAGCTGTTTTGAAGACAGAGGATACATTACTGTGATCACACTAGCAAAAAATGTTCAAAAATCTCTCCTTGGTCTCTAAAAGCACTGAACTGCCTGAAGAAAATAGATGTGTTAGCACAGGCAAAATTACCCAAACCTAGTGCCAGAATTGAAATTCACATTGCCTTGCTCACATAAGAAAGTGTAAATTGTATTTTTTTCATATAAATAAAGTTTAAAAAGCCAAATTGTAGTTGTTTTTGTGGTCAGAGTTTCCAGTGACAGGCACCATGTCTTGTGAGATTCTGAAGACGATGTGACCACTCTGAAATGAGTTGCACTGACCCCAGCAGCAGTGAGACCACTGCACACTCTCTACATGCATCAGTAATACACGGACAGTGCTATTTGCAAGAGACCACAGATATTGGCTTCCTCATCCAGTCTGTCCAATTAGTCCAGTTCCTCTTCATTATGGAAAACAAGCAGGACATTCCAGTCACCAGAGCTGTGGCTGTCACTGGGTAGATGATGTGCCCTCCCTGCATTTCCACTGACAAATGAGATTGATCTATGGCACTGAGAGCTGGCATGTAAGTGTCTGCCCATATATGAGCAGTTGGCACATATTCCCAATTCATCCCATCCCACCTCACTGTCTCCCAAACTGTCTTGGTGCCTTTGGCAGAGCAACCTGGTGAGGGTGGTTTTTGGTAAGTGTGACTGGGGCCACCCTCAGCTGGGAGAGTCAGGGCTGAGCTGTGTGCACACAAGTGCTGCACTGGCACCCTCCCTGGGGCTGGAGAATGGGCCTCACCTGCTCCATTTGGGAATATTGCACTTTGTAATGTATCCATAAGTGGTTCCATACCCATTAGCAATGTATCCTTGTGCATTGGATCATCAAGCCATATAAATTTAGAACGGCTCAGAGTAGAGCAAAATTATATTTCTGTTATATTAACAAAGCATCCATTGTGGAACTGGGGCTGACTTTGTTGTCTATGTTGGGCAATACCTGATCTGATGCTGGAATGGAGCTGGCAGATGATCCCTTGTATGCTGTGAAACATGCTGATACAAAAGTAATTGTCAAAATTTCTTGAAAAATATTGAACTGGTCAAATTAATTTCTGCCAGCACATCCCTCTGCATTACTGATACCCAGGAGTTTAACACCAGGGCTGCTGTGCTGCTGAAGCACAACCTTAGTCACACACTTTAACAGCTTTGAGAGCAGTGCTGCAGTGCAATTGGTAGCACTGATACACACACAGAAGACCTTTCTCAATATTGCTGTTACTGAGAACTTTAAATGAATGGATGCATTTGAAAGACTTCCCAGAAAATACATTTCCTTTTCAGCTGGCAGCTCAGTTATTCATCTAAGTAGTCTGTGGATTAAGTAATTTGACACATTTCTTTTGTGAAACAATTGTGTGTTATTTGCTCTCTCCTTTTTCCATCTCACCTGTACAACTAACCCAGAAATTCAACACAGATATTTCAGGCACACGCCAGGACCAGCCAGCAGCCACCCCAAGTAGTGTGTGATGGTTCTGGTAGCCACTACAGAGCCCATAAATGGGTTCACAAACCAGGGAGGGAAAACCAGAAACAGGGAAAGGGTTAAGAATGTTGTTTTTTCCTATTTGCTTATTAGCTCAGTTCTTGGCATAAATCTCTCTGGACACGGACAAAGAGGGAGCACAGATTTTAGTTATTTCATGTCTGGGAAGATTAGTGCAGGGAGGTCAGATTGAGGTACAGCATCATGTATTATAACACAGCAGAAGGATCTGGTATCTAATTTATTAAGTGACCAGCAGATTGGACATCCTGATTTTTCTATGTGTGTAGGAACTCAGTTTGTTGCTACTGTTAGTACTTTATCTTTCTGTTTATGCTGTGCTGCAGGGTGGGGTGGGTGGGAAGAGGCTGGACTCTCCCCATTCAGATGCAGCTGCCATGTCCTGGCACTTTCCCTGGGGATGTGTTTCCCTGGGGCTGATTTTCCCAGCACAGACACTCAGACCACGAGCACCCTGAGCAGGTGGTGTAAGGCAGTGCCAGCGTCCCCACACAATGTCCCCCACAATATCCCCCACAATGTCCCCCACAATGTCCCCACAGCACTGCAAGAAGCAGCCGTTCTGGCAAGCAGAGGCCACACGTGCTATTGTGTTTTACCTCCACCTGATCATCATATCCACCCACCTAAAATTCCATCTCTGTTTTCTATATAGATCCTGACAGAACAGCTCAAGTACACTGTGTACAGTCAGAGGACAAGTATTGATTTTGCTGTACCTGAATAAAATTCTTAACAGAAAAACAAAGCTAATGTTGGTGTTTCAGTGTTCCTCTCTTTTGACTTCTGTGCGTGGGTTTCTGTTCTCACCATATAGCATTTGATCCATGCAAGGTGCACAGTCAGACCCTGATTTTTAAGATGTGCACAACCCAGGCTCTGATCTGTGCAGGCACAATTTGAGAGCCAGTAAATAATTTTGTCTATGTTTTATTGCCTGTATTTAACTGAAGTGCAAAGCAATAATTTCCTTCCCACCGACAAATCAGCGAATCAGATAGACAGCTATTACATTTTTCTGGTGTAATTATGAAGAACCATACCCTTCCACACCAGCATTGCCTAAAAGTTAAAATGTGTAGTTTATTTGCACTTCACTGAGTCAAAGGACAACTAGCCTGATCTGAAGTGTATCCTTATTTGTTTTGAAGATGTTGCTGTGAATCAAGGTTATTAAGGCATTATTTTAATAGTAGGTATAGTATACATTAGTTGTGTTGCTAACTATATTGTCATGAAAACATTTGAAGCCTTATTAATGCACACACCATCAATACTTAAAAGCATCATTGCCTGATGATGATAATACAGCTTCACTAGTGGATGATCTATGACTGCAAGCATTAAATACTCCCTACTTTAAAGTCATTAATCCCTACTTTCTTCGAATACATTTAATTAAAAAGTTCCATTTCCCAGTAATTGCTGTTTTTATATAACCCCAAAATGGAATTTTATTTAGGCACAAGGTCTTTTATATAAACATCCATCTGTCCACAGCATAGCAGTGCTGGGACAAGTTTTGTGGATTGGGTGAGAAGTGAAGAGATTACAGAAGACTCTGTGTCCCTGTAAGAACTGTGAACTTTTGTCCTCTGTGTAACAGCTTTGGATCATTTTTGCTTTCAGAATTTTGGTGCCAAACAAGGAACTGCAGACTCAATAGCAGAGAAAATCATGAAACAATGGGTTTATGCCTACTGGAGTTGCAATATTAGTTTATAAAAAAGCTCCTTCCTTATTCCTTTTTCTTTTCTATGTCAAGGTTTGCACTGCAAAGTGTCCTCCTTTCCAGTTGAACACAGAATTAAGCAAACTTCAACTGCATGTATAAAAATGCACATATGTATGTATATCTATATCTATATCTATATCTATATCTATATCTTTATCTATATCTATATATCTATATCTATCTATCTATAGATACATATAGAGATATATCTATCTTCTCTATGCTTCAGACTGAGAGATATCACTAATAAAAAGAAAATATGTTGGTATTAATAAGGTTGGCATTCAAAAAGTATGAAATAAATGCACGGAAGTTTGTCAGCTTATTAAACATTCCATTACAAGTGGTGTTTTTACTTTCATTGCTCTAACATCTAACCACAGTTCACTGGCTAAAGGCCAAGGTAGCTTTTGCACTGGCACATTACCATGCAGTGTACTTCTGTACTTCTCTTCCATTTATTAATGCTGCAGACTTCCTACAATTCATGCTAAAAATAGAACTGGTTATGTGAAAAACACTGCATTTGTGCTTGAGCTGCAGTATAGAAACAAGAGGATTTTATATGGATGGGGGAAGAGATTCATGACACAGAAGAGCTAGCTGGTTATATTCTGGAAAAAGCTTTCTTTTTTCATGGTTGTAAATAAAATTAGAGTTGCTATGTACACGTTAGTCTGAGGGATGAATCACAGTTGTTGTATTGCCTCAGTCTGTATGAATCTTTATGTGTATCTTTTGTATGAAAGGGAGATGATTTCTTGTACACGGAAACCTGAAAATAGAGAAATGTATGGAAGAGAATTTGCAAAATCAAAGGTGAATGTGATGTTTTGTTTTTCAGTATAGAGACTGTCTTCGTCTGTGGCATGTGTTTTGAAGTAGCCAAAAAAATTATATGCAAATGAAAAACTTCAACCTCGCCACTAAATGTTTGGACTTGCATTTTGGCCAGGCATAGCTTCTCCTATTGTTCTGCTTTCAGTAACTTTTAGTCAGCATTTGCTGTCTACAGACCACCACAAAAACATTTCCAAACTTATTTCCAAGCTGTAATACAGCTGCACACTAAAAATTGTCAGCATTCAAATGCAGTCCTTACACTCTTGATCTTTTTTATAATGCTGTGATTTGTTTTGAATCAACAGTAGTTTGAACAAGACAAACAACATCCCAGATTCCATCTGAACCTAAGGCAGCTGCCAGGGACACAGGTGAAGAGTGATAGTGGATGTATTTCATAGTCAAAATGAAAAGTGGCAAAACTGATAAGGTCTCATTGTTGCACAAACAGAAAAAGCTAACAGTTTGCATATCAGAAATATCAGGTGTTAGGATTTGACTGAGAACTGCTGAATAGGAGCTTGTTTGCCTTTGGAGAAATAGAAAGGAAGGAAATGTCATGCAGCAACCTGACACGTGGTAGTGGTGGGAGATGGCAAACAAGGAAATAGACCTTTCCCATGCTGCTTCCGACAGATACTGCTTGGGCTGGCTGGGATGGTGCATCATTAAGGAATTCTGATTATTAAATATCTGTGCTTGGCAAAGAATAAGAGAGCAATAAACCTCTCTTAAGTGCATGACAGTCTCCAAAGTCACCCTTGTTTTGTTCTTTTCTTGGTTCTGTGTAAGAAATAAAATTGGTGATCCTGTTAGAAGCAGAGGCAATAATATTGAAATGAGAACAAATTGTAAGCTGTGTGATTTTTGAACTATCTAGAGAAAATGAAATTAAGAAAGTTTTCAAATGCCATGTGCTTTTCACCAGGCCACTGAAACATAGTGAGATAAAGCAATAGCTACTGTGTTTCTCTGTCAATTCATAACCTATAATTGGACTTAAAAAAGGACGTATTAGTTCACAGGACAAAGCTTAAGTAAAAAAATTTGGTGCAAAGTGCTTAGTTCCTCCTCTTAATTACTACAGACCAGCCTTAAACCTTACCTAACAGTGGAACTCCATCCAAATCTAGTATAGACTGAAATTATTGAATCTGCTCCAATTTACATTAAAATTTAATTTTGTCCTGACAAGCTCTCTGAAATTGATACTCACTGCAATAGAGTGCAGTATAAAAGATCATATCATGCAGTCAACATGATGCACTTTGCAATGTAATTTAACACTAATGTTAAATTAAATTACAAAGATAAATTTTATGGTCTCTCTTAAAATCGTTTAAGAGCTTAATTCTTATCTGAGATGTGTAAGGCACAAATCTTTCCTATTGATCACTGACTATACAGATAATTGTGAGAGAATAATCACAAAATATGATGGATTGTCCAAGGCTTTTCTTTATGATACAGACTTGTTATTTGATGTGTTAGTCCTTTATTGCAACTAGGACCTCTGCTGAAGGAAAAGGCTCAAGCAGGTTGTCCTCATTGAAGAAAACACTGATCTGTACAGTTTGGATGAGGCCAAATTGCATAATAAAGAAGATTTAGACAATGTTAAACTAGATTTGGAAGATTCAGATTGTAGATTTTCACAGCCCTCAGAACTAAGCCCATTAGGAGGAAGATGAGACTCATCCTAATTTTCATTAGCTGAAAATACATACAGCAACTGGATGCAGTTTGCCCCTGCCACTGGGATTCCAGGAATATCTACTTATGTTATTAAAACCAAGTGCTCTTACTTTCATTTGTCATCAAGGGAAGGGAAAGGAGGCAGATAACCTTCACTATTCACTTTGGTGTAGGAAGAACTGTGAGCTCAGCTGGTGGAAACAAAATTAAAAGTCCGTAAGACTTGTGTGATGCTGTTGAAGGAAGGGATTTTCAAAACATCTCCCCATTGTACAGGAGGTGAATAGGAAAAAGAGCATTTGCTGAGAGGACATTCTTTTAATGTCTGGGTAATGACAGGAAGAGTTTAAAGTTGCAAAGTTCTTGCACAGAATCAAAAAAAAATAGAAATAATAGAAATAATTTTTAAAAACTTCAAAGAGAAGCAAAACTACAAACAGTGGACCTCCTTTCTAAGCCCTTTCTAAACAATGGATCTTAAATAAAAAGATTAAGCAAAATCACAAGGAAAAACCTTTCAGAGTTTGAGAGAAAAGGGTTATCAAATAGTTGCAGCAATGACTGAGAGCCCTAAAATAATTTTTTTAATGCTTAAGAGTATTCTGAAGCAGAATTCCTTCCAGCACATGCTGTAATGATGAGCATACTGACTAAAGTGATAACTAAATCAGGGGTATGTCAAAGTCATCTCCATAAATGCACTCAGCTTCCCCTTGGACAAGGAAAGGAGAGCACATCTGTCCAGTTCAACATTCATTATGTGGCATCTTGAAGGTGATTCACACCACTCATTACTTAGAAACTGAAGATGTCACTAAAACTGATCATCTCCACTGTAAGAAATGCTTCGTTCAGTATGATGTGATGCTAAGTAGGCCCTCAAATTTGGTTCTTTTCAGGGAAGAATGGGCTCAGCTACCTGCAGTTCAGCAGCAGCTCTGCAGGAGCAGGGACATGGACAGCAATGGTTCTGGGACTGCTGAAGGCAGAGCCCTTCTGCCAGCCTGGGCACGCTGCAGGGAGTGAGGAACCTGCAGTCCTTGCGGGGGTGCAAGGAGGGAGGCAGGAACTTTCTCTGCTGTAAAGGAGGTTGGGTTCCCTGCTGACCAGGTGCACAGTTTTGATGGTGCCACCACATGGAAAGGCAGAATTAATAGCCACAAGATCTAACAAAGTTTCCATCGCCGCCTGAATTGCTCCAGAGTGCATGGAGGAGAGGACAGTGGTGGAAGTTGTTATCTAGCTGATATGCAAAGGAGAGGAGAGGAGAGGAGAGGAGAGGAGAGGAGAGGAGAGGAGAGGAGAGGAGAGGAGAGGAGAGGAGAGGAGAGGAGAGGAGAGGAGAGGAGAGGAGAGGAGAGGAGAGGAGAGGAGAGGAGAGGAGAGGAGAGGAGAGGAGAGGAGAGGAGAGGAGAGGAGAGGAGAGGAGAGGAGAGGAGAGGAGAGGAGAGGAGAGGAGAGGAGAGGAGAGGAGAGGAGAGGAGAGGAGAGGAGAGGAGAGGAGAGGAGAGGAGAGGAGAGGAGAGGAGAGGAGAGGAGAGGAGAGGAGAGGAGAGGAGAGGAGAGGAGAGGAGAGGAGAGGAGAGGAGAGGAGAGGAGAGGAGAGGAGAGGAGAGGAGAGGAGAGGAGAGGAGAGGAGAGGAGAGGAGAGGAAACGAAAAGAAAAGAAAAGAAAAGAAAAGAAAAGAAAAGAAAAGAAAAGAAAAGAAAAGAAAAGAAAAGAAAGAAAATGGAGGGGAGGAAGAGATTAAATTGGGGTGCAACACTCTAACTGGAATTAGCTGCAGTGCTGGTGATGGCTGTGCTGTGTTAAGATCTGTTTCATATCCACTCATAGTTATTTGCCTGAAAAAAACCATGTTTTTCAAGCTTAGTCTTACCTGAAATGAATGCTGCTTCTTTCCATTATCACTGTTGCTGGGAATTGAAATGGCTGCAGATACAGAACAGTGTAAAAACATGATGAGCTATGTAGCTTGGGAGCAATTGAGCAGCTGAATACTGCATTATTGAGAAATCATTCGCTACCTCTGGGTGTTAGTGAGAAACTGGAGAGTCCTAGACTGGCATTCAGGGCATAGCATAGGATGAATAAACATTGCTGAGTGCTGAGTATTTGCTAGTGAATCCAGCATGGAGCTTCAGCAGTTGTGTGTGTCATCCCACTGCTTCCTCCAGGGCTGGCAACACACACAAAAGGAACAGTGAATGCCAGGACCCTTGTGGCAGGATTGTTTCCTAAAAAACCAAGTTATCAATGAAATTAATGAAACATTTTATATCATGTGCAGCAGGCAAAACAGCCATATTTTCAAGTGTCAGTGTGTGAGAACTATTTAAATATATATCAGTAGTACTCAAGGGACTTGTAGATAGGTGCATGAAACTGTTATTTTTATGTGCATACCTGTATATTGCCAAATTATTCCTGGCATAGTATTTTACCTCCTATCTAGTTAAGATAGGAATCTCTTTAGAACAAGGTGCTCGGTATTTTGTAAAATATATATATATATATATCTGTCATTGTACAAATAATAAGCTGTAGATGCAAATGATCACTAATATTGTGAGCTAGGAATTCTAATCCCTAGTTCTTAGGTGATTGCAAGTACAAATGTTTCTTGACTCAGCATGGTGTCACAAAACATGGAACCTTCTCCCATGCTGAGTGGGGGTTATTAAGTATATCCTAGACCCTGTAAATCTCAGGTTATGGAATTCATCCCAGAATCTGCTTTTGCAATGGTATTGTGCTGCAGAAATTCATCCTGTATTTTTTAAAGCTAACATAAAATATCCATTCCATATGGTTTTGGAGATGTACTTAAAATATGAGCCAAGTTCAACCTGATGCAGTGCTGTCTTGCTGAGCCCTGAGCTAATCTAAAGCAATTTCTTTCAGAGGTGTGATCCCATTCATGTCTATGAGATTTTAAGTCAAAGCCTAAAGAAAGTATTTTTAGTAACAGCTTTGAAACATTTTCATTACTATCTGTTTAAATAAAATGTCTTTAATTTAGGAGTAAATACAGTAAACATGCCTATACCATAATTCCAAGCAGTTTCCCACCTCCTTGTAGATTTCAAAATTTCTATTGTTTCCTACCTATGTAGCAAACCCAAGGACTTCAGTCTGTTTATACACAGCCAATTTAAAAAATCTTTGGCACAGAAGGAATTGGAAATATAGAGAGAACAGTAGTCACAGTAAACAAGCTAGGGATTACTCTGTGGTATTGGACTACTTAAGCTATTGAGGTTAAGAGCTGGCTTTTCATTCTGTCCCAAAGATCATCTAAGGTTTCACTAAAATAAATGACCCCGTGCAGACTGGATTTTGAATATACAGGTTAAAATGACTGGGTTTATAATTTAAGTTGAAGCATTTACTGTATTTGCTGCTTGCTACACTAACTACTGTAAAAATTGAACATTTATTTATTCCATGTATGTCATTACATGGGGTGTACAATGAACATTTATTAGTTCCACATCTCAGCAGGAGTGCACAGTGGCTCTTCAAAAAGGGAAAGCAGGCAGCAAGAATAGTAAGGTTGAGTGATGGCAATCTCAAAACCTCTTCTTTTGGCTTAAAGTTTGCCTTTCAGGGAAGGACCATGGATATAGCTGATCCACTGAAATGCATTGATGGAAGAGACCTGTATTTGACTTGGGCAAGAGCTTAAAACAAAGCCAAAGCATTCCCCCCCCTTACAAAACAAGTATGTAAAAAACCACCTAATTTCTTTCAGTTCATAAAAACCCCAAAACATTTCTCATTTATATCTTCATGTTTTTAGTGGAAAACAAAGATGGTTTTTAAGATGAAAATGTTCTGTATTCACATGTGATCCTTAAAAAACACATGCTATTTTGAGCAGTGAATTGCAAGCCGGCCAGTGAAAGAAGCAGCAATATGTTCCTAGGAAATTTTCATTCCTCCCTCTGTTCTGCAGGGGAATGAAACTTACATTAATTCTGAAAAACAAGCATGAGCAGAGAAATTTAAAATCAGCCATCAGCTTTCTCTGTTTCTAACTCCAGAAATGAACTGTATTGAGGACGGCAGCAATGCTTTCCTGTTTCAGTGCCATGCTGCTAGGGGTACAGGGAACTCATAGAGGGGTTTGAAACCATTCAAGGAAGACAAACTTCCAGGTATAGCTCTTTTACAAGAAAAAACATCCCTAGTGTGTCCCCTTCCTCACTGGAGGTGTGTCAGTAACATATTGTGGACATGTGTACCTGTGGATGGACATAAAACAGTGGATGTGGATGTGCAGAGACATTTCAGTTCTTTTCAGAAATCCTGCCCCTCTGAAGAAATGGGACTTTTCCCAGGGAAATGCCCTGGGGCCAGAATTTCTCTAGCAGGATGAACGGGAGTTGTTTTCTCTAGAGCACATAGAGGGTGTCCAGAGGGAAGACTGCATTTCAGTGTACAAATAAAATGTTGTTTTGTTTAGATTTGTTGGTTGATAACTCAGAGCCTTTGTGGAGGATAAAAAATGAGCTCTAAAAGAACACTGAACCTCTTCAAGGCTGCACATTGTATTCCAGGTATACCTTCACTGTCAACATCCTACCTGAATATTAGCCAATGATTAATACTCCCATTCAAATGGGGGTTTTCTCACTTTTAGGAAGGGCTGTAAATCAACATGAGCTCTGAATATGCAACAGTTTCTATAATTTTCAAGTGATTAATACAGGCATTTGACCAGGAGAAGTTTCAAGCATCAAAGAGTTAAAACTACATTTCAGTAGAACTTCAGGGAACACTCTCATTGCTGCCTGGTTCCTTGCTGGCTCATTCAGAAAAACTAATGTTACATTATACATTTACATTCTTAAATGTCATCTACATGAAAAATTTTAGCTATTTCCATTTTTTAAATTGTAGTTAGTGAAACTTTTATGTAATTCAGACAAAATAGGCAGCCATAGGAAGAGAGTTAAAACTTGCTTGTTTTGGTAGACCGTGGGACTTGTTGGCCACCCGCCTTACTGACCAGATATGTTTCCTGATTTAAAGAAGCTGCCTGGGCGATTATGTAGTGTCACCAACTAAATACGGCAAGGCTGGAGGCTCACCGATTTCTCTTTAAAATGCAAAAAGCGCTGAGAAGCGAAGGGCTGCCGCTCCTTTGTGCGGCGGAGCGCGTTGGCTGGGGCGGCTCTGCCACCTGCAGCTCAGCGCCGGCAGCGCCGCAGCCCCGACCGAAAACGCTCCCGAGCAAGGGCTGCAGGAGCAGGGAACCGCTACTGGCATTGGGAATGTAATGCCTGAGCTCATGGTATGCGAAAGGTAAAAGAGAGCTTTCACATCGGTGCTCCTTGCTATATTCGCTGCTTCCAGAAAGAGCATCTGTTCTCCGAATGGTATAAAAACCCAGCATTAGAACAAAAATCATAAGGATCATAAGGCTAAAACTATTCTTGGTGTGACTGGACTGATCTCAGAGCTGAATATGACCCCTTACTGATGAAGGCCAGTTTGGGCTCTGCTGATATCTGAGGTATTACAGGAAATTATGTGTGGATCCATATTCTCAGAACCCTTTAACTCTGTCTGCAGTGCCACCACTATCTCCTCATATAACTCCCTTCTTGAAAAACACTGGGGTTTGAAACCTGTAAATGCTAGTTTTCTCCTCCAAAAAAATTCATTAAAAATAAATCCAAATCTTTCAGATGTGTTTTACTAACACAAAAAAAACCCCAAAAACAAACAAAAAAAAAAAAAGCAACACAAAAGCAAACATTATTATGTTCCCTATTTTCATTTCCCTCAGCCCCAAGGGTATAGCATTACCACTTTGTCAAGTTGGACCCAAGCCCTCTAGCTGATGAATTGTCCATAGGATCCATATGGAAGTCCAGGAAAGTCCCTGCCAGTGTATATAGTACCAAACCATGTGCATGGGTGTGCACTGGACACCCACAAATGCAGGCTGCTCATGCCAGTGATCCCTCAGAGTGAAGCACTGTGCTCATCCCCAGAGCTGCCTCCACCTCACAGCTCTGACAGTGAAACAGCAATGGCTCTGAGCAATGGTCAGACATCAACACAACAAGCTCAAGATAGCTAGAAACTAATTTTAATTATATTAGGTTACTAGGCATGATGTGGAGTTCTTTCAGTGGGTTTTAGTACTGCAGAGGGAAAGTACATAATCTATTATGATACACATTTTTCCAAATACATTTTAAAAGCTAAAACAAACATAGTTTTTTTCTTTGAACTTTAGGCTTTGTTCAACTGCACACACAATTAAGACATTCTAGTGCCTGTGACATCCACAAGGAGCTTTGTGTCCTTCTGGGACAGCAAGGCGATCTGGTGGATCAGATCCAGCATCATCTGGGGCATTTCAGCTGGCACTAGACACCTGTGCACAGGCATATGGATCCCACCTCTCGTGCTGCCTAAGTGTGGAACTCAGAAATATCTCTCTTGTCAAGCATTGCCATTAAAGGTTCTGTATTCCTAGGAATGTAGAAATTATTTCTGCAATCATACATCGTCACTGCACTAAATTCTTGAAGTCTTTAGGCTATTTTCTTGGGTGACTGATTTCAAGCTGTGAAGAAACTGCTTGTAGAAGAGATTGGTTTTTTTGGCGTCCCAAATATTATTAATATAGTACTGTAGTAAAAACTTGTACATTTTGGTATTATCCGGTGCTTGAAAAAACGTTAAAATGGATGTTGTGAAAAAATCTCACAGAGGGAGACTAGATGATCTGTGGGGAATAGACAGTTTAGGCCTCAGGCTTCTACAAGCCAATGAATGAAGGAGAATAAAACATTCCATTAGCTTTGTTTTAAGAACTCACTCTGTCAACCCAGCCTGCCAGGTTACCTGCTCACCATTGTTTAAAGACAGCAGGTGGTTTTGGCCAATCAAGCTTTTAAATGCATCTTGTCCCCACATTTTTAAACTGGCTCTTTTGGAAAAAAAAAAAAAAAAAAACAAGTTACTGATTGTCAATGGCAAGTTCTTTGGACTTAAGATAATTGGAGCACAATCATTTCCTCTTTCAAGGATTTGATTTTGAGTTACTTTAGATTTCAAGTAGGTCTCAAAGGTCACCAAAAAAGACTGTGAGATTTGACATCAATCATTTATAATCCAGTTCATTTAACACTTATGCCAAAACTATAGAGTTCAATGCCCCACTATTACTCAAGTATCCAAAACTGACCTTACCATTTTAGAGGAAATAAATGGTTGTGAATTCCCCAAAAACCAGAAGAAGAATTCATGTGAGTGGGTACAGCTCCCAAGTATTCAGAAGATGAGATTTTCCCATGCCCTGGAGTAGGGCCCTCAATGCCCATATATTTTTCTCTATGCAAGTGAGATCAGTCAAGCATTTCTACACATTGGGTCTGTATTCCATTTTAATCTTGTGTGTGAAGTGAAAGAGGTTATACACAGGATTAGCAGTCAAGATATCCACAGGCAGCAAGGACAGCATAGTTCTCAGTGCACGTTACGGTTAGAGCACAATAGCAAACATCTTTGCCAAGATGATAAAGAAGAAACATTCTCTTTGTTGCCAATAATAAATATCTAGGGAAGAGTAAGTATATAATGAATAAAGTGTCCTTAAGGAAATGTTGGAAGAACCTACATATATATTTCTGTATTTTTAGTCCCAGCAGCAGTAGAGCTGTGTGAGTCTAGTGCTCTGCTCAGGGTAACTAGTTTGCCCAGATATATCAAAAGTATTTTTTCTTGCTTGCTGCTGTCAGTTCATAATGAGAAAAATTTAGCCAGCCATGCCAGAAACCCAGATTTAGAACAATGGTGTCCATTATGATCACAAATCTCTTTCTCACTCACATAGACACACACACAAAACCTGAGCAAGCACCTGCAGGTTTCAGAATAAATTGAATATCAACTCAAAGTACAACACCTTTTTCACAGCATAAACTGGATCCTGCATATACTTTAGGACCTGATGATCTTAATTTTTGTTGAATACTGAACTAGATGAAAATTCAAACCCAGAGTGCACTATGTGATAGTAGCTTTCTGTCTATTAGATTTTCTTGCAAATATTTATTTACAAAAATATGTAAAAACTATGTAAGAAAAATATCAATGAGGCAACTGCAGATTCGATTTCTGCAGTTGGAAAAAAATAATTTCCCATAGTCAAGCTCTTCATTCTCCCTGCTGCTTTATGTTATCTCTGTTTTAACTGCTGTTAATGGAAGGCTCATCAAACAGCAGTGCCAATACATAGTAATATTTAAATGCTGAATTAGACTCAGTCCTCATGGCAGTCCTCACCCTTTCAACTATTTTCCCTGCATACTTTGAATCTCCATTGATAGGAATGAGAAAAGGGTGCACTTAGGGAGAATGGAGCAAGCGTTATTCAGCTCTGCAGCCCAGAGAGAGGAATTTGTCTCCTGTCTTATATATTTGTCAAAGAACAAAGGGAAAACATCTCCTGCTGAAGAAATCCAGGACACACCTTCAGCAAAACTTTCTAAAATTAAGTAAATAATTCAAAACAAGATTTGGTTTAAGTTACACCTTTCTTCAGTTGCCATTCCAACTTCCAATAATTTGATCAACTTGTTGCCCTACTTCTGTTGGAAAAAAAAGCCAAACCTGCCCCTGCTTCTAAATTGTTCTGCTTTGAAAAGTGACTAAAAATGGTATGCATGCTCCATGCTTGTTCTGTGCCAGCTACTTCCTTATCATATGTGCTCAGTAAGGAAGCATTTGCAAGTAAGGAACCATTTCCTCCTATGTGCCAGCCCTGCAAATTTCAGGCAGCACCGGTAGGTCAGCCTGGAGTTTTTCTCCTCGTTTAGGATGTCTAAAAACCAAGGCTCTGGCAAACAAGAGTAAGCCCTCAGTCACAGGTGTGCAATTTTGTAGCCTTCTATGGCTTTGAGTGAGGTTTAAATGACTGGAAATGATTCTGTGGGTATAAACAGGAGAGACTAGAAAGCAGCGTGGTGCTCTTTCTGCTGGATCTGCTGTGCTAACAGGAGTAGAAAGCAGTGGACAATATTTAATTATTAAGTGAAGAGGTAGAAAATATATGACTCTGTTTTAAAAAAGAGGTTTGAAATTCCATACTTTCAGAAATCTGTATCCTATATATTCAGCATTCAAGCAGACAAGAAAAATAAAGTGCTTCTCTTTTTTTCTCATATGGGTCATGCATATGATAAGAAGAGAGTGTATAGTCCTCAACATAACAAAAAAATCCCAAAATTACCTGGATTATTTTGCATGAAACATCAAAATAAATGACCATTTATAAGTTCTCATTGTGGTGTGCAGTAGGTCAGAAGAACATGTTTTGCTGTATGTGAATGCTAAGCAATGATGGGCATTTTATTATTTATCAATCTTTGCAGCTTTGGCAATGAAGCATGAACATTTTCTACTCTTCTGAAATCTCTGTAGCCTGGAAGACTAGAGTTGAAGTTTATCTGATATATCCATAAATTACCTAGGATAATAAATAGCAAGAAGTTTTTCCAATTCAGAGTTTTTATTTTGCAATCCAAGTGCAGATTAAACTGAACTGTATAAGGCATGCTCCATTAGCAAGAGTAAAAAAAATCCAAAAATATAATTTCCAGCTATGTAAATACTGATCAGTGGAGGCTTTGCTTGGATAAAATTGTTCTATTCTGTTTTTTTCTTCTAGTTGTGTGTTATACTGGAGCCAATGCAGGAACTGATGTCAAGACATAAAACTTACAATCTAAGTCCTCGAGACTGCTTGAAGACTTGCTTATTTCAAAAATGGCAGAGAATGGTGGCCCCACCAGGTATGTTTCACTTCCAAAATTCTACTTATTTTATAGTAAAATTAATAGAGAAGAAATGGGAAAGCTTACTTATAAAGGAAAGTAGTAAAAATTAGCAATGTTCCCAAAGCAAGCCTGAAAATTATTCTGATATTTTATGATTTCAGTCTGGCACAACTGATTTATAGATGTGCACACTGAGATGGCTTCACTATGACTAGGATATAATTTAGTACAAAAATATGTGTAGATGGAATGCAAAATGCCTACTGGCTCCCTTAGAATTCATTGTTTGTGTAATCCTGCTTCCTGCTGTGACTCTGAAATTACAGCTACAATTCATAATTAATTATTTTTGAGACTAATATTAAGTTATTTATAGGCCTAGACCTAATCTCATTCCTCTTACACTTCAAAATAATAATTCTCTCTTTTTTCAGATTATAAAGATTTTTATATCTTAGAGTGTTCACATGGGTGCCCAGGCCAAATTTTGAGAAGAACAATTGTCCCTCTGTGCTTTGCCAGTTTAAGCAAAGCTGTGTGATTGTCCTGATTCAGTCTGAGGTTTTCAGGCTTGCAGGGCAGTGCCATTTGGCACATTCATGGGTTCTCCTGGGAGCAGCAGTTTTAATGTGAAGCCCACACAGATGTAGAAGGAGCTCAGAGGGTGGGTGGTTGCTTGTTGCTTGCTGCATGGATGGCAGCAGTAGGGTAGAGCTTGAGGCTGTACCCTCCATCACAGCAGGACCTGCCTTTTCATTTAGCAGTTTCTTGCTGTGTGACCTTCAGCAAGTCCCACAGTAACTCTGACCATCATGATCATTGTCATGATACTCCCATCAGTAAAAGGCTTTTGAATACCTGTATTGACAATGCAGGGAAAATAAACTTTGTTAATCCATCAGAAAAAATTGAAAGCAGATTCCATTGGTTTGAGTACAAATATCATTCTATGGTTTTTATGTTAAATCTAACACAACTGCTGCTATTAAACTTAGCAATTCAAAACTAATTGAAAAAGTATTTCAGCACCACTTCCTATGGATCATTTTAGTTCTTGCTTAACAGTATCTGCTATTTGCTTTCCTTCTTATCGTTTTATTGCAGCAGAACCCACAAGACAACCAACAACCAAACGGAGGAAAAGGAAAAACTCTACCAGCAGCACTTCCAACAGCAGTGCTGGGAACAACGCAAACAGTACCAACAGCAAGAAAAAGTCAGCTGCTGCAAACCTGAGTCTATCAAGTCAGGTACCTGTAAGTCTCACTTTCCTTTTAGGCCTGAATCACTTATGGTGCTTTAATTCTTTCCATACATTTTAAAGAAGGTGCATTCTTGAGCCAAACTATCACATGCAAAAGGCAATCTTGCACAGAGTGCTGTGGAAGTGGGAATTAGTGGAGAGGTGGGAAGAAGCTGTTCTGCAGTGCAGCTTTAATGCACTCAAACAGAAGTGTCCTGAGGATCAGATGTGATTTTTTAAAGCCCTGGGCCAGTTCCCCTTTTTGTCAGGGGGAGTCCCTTCAGTAGTGGTGGGACTCAGATTAGGGCTGGTGTTTTTAGACATAGCATGAACTTTGCAGACTTCACCTGCCAGGTGCCAAGCAAGGATGTGTCCCAGTGGTGCAGGAGAGCTGCACCTGAGGAAGCTGCTGGTCTGTCTGTGTTAGTACCTTACCTCTAATTGGTGCCAGGTTCAGATGCTGAACAGGAACAGGATATGATTTAACTTCTCTGCAAATTTTATCTCTTTGTCCAATCACTCCACTTGCAGAGTAGATACCCTGGAATGTGGTACTCAGCTTATCCACCCTACTAGCAGTAACTCTTGACATCCTAATTGTATAGGGACACACCAAGTCATTTCCAGAGTAACACCTGTATCAGCTCTTCAATAATGTCACATTTACTGTGTTAGTCACAGTACAGGGGTATTCAGACCCCAAATTGTGACAAAGTGTGCCTTAGTCAATAAGGAGATAGCTTATGCATTTAAAGGCTTGGGAAATTAATTTGATATTATAGGAACCATAAAGTCATATCCTGGAAATAACATGCAGGTATTTTTTACTGGATTTTTGATCACCAGATAGGAAGGGGTATGTCTCCTCTGAAACTTGACAAAGAATATAGGCATTTTGCTAGCACAAAGCAGACACTTCCTAGGAAGCTTGAATATCCAGATTTAAAAAAGAGGAGTAGACTAACACCAGTGAAATGAAATGAAGATTTTTGTTTAGCAACTGATTTAGCAACCCACTAGTTTACAGCTTTGGGCTTCAGTACATTAAACTCATATTTCCTTCTTGTCATATTAAAATTGGCTCGCATCCCCAGAGTCAGATTCTTTCCCTAATATAGGCATCTCTGTGTTTTTATGGCAGCACAGAGCAGTCAGAAGGCTGAGTACCTGATCTCCTGGTGGCAGGCACCACTCTGCCCCGCTGATGGTATCTGCCAGGAAAACCTTTGGATCAATATTCAACCATATTTAAGGAAAAACTGCAAGGAAGTGCAAAACCAAGCAACCAGCTAGTTCCCTGCTGTCTCCAACTTTAAAGACAGTAGTCATTTTCTGTCAGCTACACCCTGCTCAGAGTTCAGCAGGACCAGAATCTGACCCCCTGGCTCTCTTCAGCCTGCTCCGCCCTGGAGAGAGGATTTTGTGGCATTCAGTGGTAGCTGTGTGTACTTGACTGTTTGAATGTGGTTGAGCCCTCTGATAGTTTTACCTGTCACTCCCACTGATAGTGAAAGTGAATTCAGGTGCTGAAGGCTGCTCCTGACACATGAAGCAGTCAAGGCTGCTCTTGTGATGGAGATGATAGTTGAGCATCTGAGAACTATTGGTGAAGTTTATTATGGTATGAGGAACGGATTTTTACCCTTCTTTTGCTTTCAGGATGTTGCATACTCAATAGTTTTCAATATTCTTTGCTTTCTGTACCAGAGTAACAAAATGGTCCAAACTCTTTTGTATGGAGGATCAGGTTCCATTTTTAGGACACTTTTCCTTTCCATCTGCAAAGGGGAAAATGCTTAGCTGTTCAATTTGACATACTAACAGCTCTTCCCATCTTCCCCACAGCAAAGATAGCAAACCAGATGGAATTGATGGTTTGGCCACCCTGTAGAGTAGACAACTCAAAATAATTTTAGCAGGAGGATATTTTGGTGTAAAACTATTCAACGCTTTTCAGTTTAATAAAGAGATGTTATCCCACGCTTCTTCAATATTATGCATTCTTTGAAGTGGACCTTGTTGCCATTGCTTTCTGAAGATAGCTGCAGGTAGCAGCAACTTGCTTTCTGTTTCTTCCCCATAACTGTACCTTAAAGTGTATCATTTGGTTTCCCTTACATGCAATAGAAGAAAAGAGATCCTTGAACACAATTTGGCAGTTTTCAATTCACTGAAATATTCATTTGGCTGTACAGCTTTCTGTGAATGGGACTTTCCTGCTCAGTAGAAAAAAAACCCACCCTACTGAAATCATTCACTTGCTGTGTAAAAAGCATTTCCCCTCTCTTTATTAGAGAAGAGGAATGAAATCACTGCATCTTCTATCCAGATGACTCAAATAACCAGAGCTAGTTTCAGTTCCATTTTTCTCATCCTCCTCTCTGGAGAGCCCCACAATGAGCTCAAATCTATATCAACCCTGGATTAATATGAAGTCCTGTATTCCAAATTTCTCTTTTTCTCCAATGATTTCTTTCCTGCCAGCAAAGTCAGTCTCTCCATCATAATCACATCTAATTTCCTATCTCTTTTATGCTTCTGTGTTGTTTTAACTTTGATATTAAATTAATCCTGATTAAAGAGTGTTTTCTTGGCCTCTATTCTATGTGATGTTCTTGGTTTAGGACATCAGTAATTATTCCATTTTTCTCCTACATTAACACTGCATGCAGTCTGGCAAAGATGTGAACTTACCACACACCTCATCCCCATTTCTCACTCACACTATTAACTTCTGTTTCTTTAATGAGGTCTTCATGCCTAGAGAGGCAAATGTCCCATGTTCAGGATAGTGTCCAGATAACAGAAGCACCATCAACTATGGAAAATCTTGAAGCTCCAGAGTTTTATCATTTTCCCCACAGCCCTTTCCAGCTTTCAGATAAATACATTGGGAAAACCTTGATTAATGAGGGAATGTTACTTGCCAGATAGACGGTCTTCTACTAGTAGATGGAGAAGGTTGTGCCATTTCCTCCACCTGCATTATTTTCTGATCAGTTGTCCAGGCAAGGACAGTGCAGACAATACAGAGCCAAGCTCAGAAAGTGAAATGATGTGATTGCATTTCCATGCATGGGTCAGGTTGGCACTGCATCCTGAAGTTATTGAAGCCTAATCAATCAGTATCATTTGTGCTTCTTGCATTGCCCTAAATTTATTAGCATTTCCACAGTGCTGACACATTCTGGTACATCTCCAATGACAATCCATAGTAGCATCTGAAGGGTGTCTGCTAGTGGGTGGGCATCTTCCCTTTCATCAGGAATTTGAAAATGTTCACTCTCAGTCCATCCTCTTATTTCTAACTATGTTTATACTTTCTCAACTGTGGTAAATAAAATACAAATTTTTGTCCTTTTGACAGTCACTTGCACTCTGTTGTACCCATTTTCTCTTATGATGGTGGGATGAAGAGTGGTTTCTGTGATTCTGTTCATTCTCAGGCTACTGATTGCAGACCTTCAGGATCCCTTCAGGATCTCTTGTCAACATGACTCTTCTGGCCCAAGTCCATTGTTTAGTACCTTTCCTATGTACTACATATTTCCTACATTCTCAAATGCAGTTAGCCAGTGTGCCACATGATTGCATCACACAACTCATTCTTAGCTTGGCCCACTGCTTGTCCAGTGATGCTTTTGACCCAAATCCTGTAGGTGCTGAGGAAACACAGTGTAGTGTGGTGGAAGTAGAGCTGAGTGCTGCTAAAGTCAGCACAAATACAAAAACATTTTTCTCACCAGAAGCTTCCTGTTCTCAGGCTCTCCTGGGTGCAGGCCCAGTACTGCCAGTGCTCCCCACAGGTGCATTTGCTGCTTTTAGTGCATAAAGGGGACAGACAGGACAGGGACCCAGAATCTGTAGTCTGCTAAGCTGCCTTAGTCTCAGCAGATGCCAGTAACTTAAACTTGGATCTGTTCATATTCTCAGTCATATCTGATCTTTGGAAGGCTCATTGGGCAGAAAATGGAGTTACCAATTTCCTCTAGACAAAGAGCAAAGATGGGCAAGATTCTGCAAGGTTCACAGAAAACCTGTCTTTCTGATGTTGGCCTTCCTATCATTTTAAAGAAATTAGTTACCTAATTTGGGTATGTCATTGCCTTACCATTTACACAGTACTAATAATTTCCTCTAGTATTTGAAGCTGGCTGCAATATTTTCCCAAATCTTTGCTCAGTTTTCAAGCCTTCTCACTGACTAAAATTGTATTACTTAGAATTTTTCATATTCTTCTGTTTCAAATACAACTTTCCTGAAAGCCCAAACCCTTGTATTGTAGAGCAGTGATTTGTATACTGTGATCTGTGGATTACAGTTATGAGCAAGGTCATCAGAAGTGTCCATCCAGCTATTTTCACTTAAATATCACTCTCTGTTAAGTTTAATTTTAAAAGGGCATATTGATCCATTTTCATATATTTGAAACTTGATAGCAATCCACAACTCTCACAAACTCTAAGAACCATTGCTCTATGCTGCTCCTAGTCATGACCACAGAAATTAATAGGTGGATTTTGCTTTCATTTACTAATGAAGATCCCATTGAGTGCAGTGCTGTAACCATAAACCCAGTGAAATATCATGTGTTGGAAAGAATAAAGCATCACTACATGCCACTGAGTAAATGAAACATTCTTTGTTACATCCAGAGTCCAAAGTAGAACCTCCTTGCACTCTAAGCAAGTTACATACTTCAATAAACTCTCTTTCTCTTTGTAGCTCTCTGTAAGCTCAGAAACCAAATCCATAAATAAACCTGCTAATGTGGAAGGGAGCAATGCAGTCTCTTATGTGTTTGAGAAACAGGGTAGGTTTAGGAGGTTTGTAATGGATGTTGTAGAACCAGAGCTACAGTGCCAGGGCCAGAGATTAGTGTCAGAAATTATCTCATGTCTCAAAACCATGCAAATCAGTCTAAGATTTAGTAGTAAAGAGATGAGAGAGAATAACTTTGTTTTCAGTTTTTGTGCTTTAGGAAAAACATTCCAAACAAGAACAGAATGTCAAGTTAACAGTGAGAATTATGATGAGATGTGAAAGATTTTTCTCTAGAAAGTGTTTACTCTGAAACCTAATTAAAAAGTCAGTTCTGTTTCTAAAGATCATTTCAATACCAGTCAGTCTGATGTTTTTCTCATGGAAGCAGTGACCATTAGGCTGTGGGCAGCAGTGGGGCTCTCAGTCATTAATAATTTTTGTGCCAGGAAGCTAAAAAGTCAATTATTAAAATAATTACCACTAACACAATTCCATAAGAAGGAAAGCAGGAGGAGGAACCCTTCTTCCTTTGACTTAGCACTTAGAGGTGCTCCAGCTGCTAAAACTAGTGCAACTTTCAGTCCTTGGAGGATGAGATGTGCTTGAATGATACACTTTAGAGTGCCAGGCATTTTTAATTACCTTGGGCTTGTGAAGCACTGTTTGTCTTCTTCTGGGGGCTGTGACAGCAGAGCTACAAACTGACCACTGTAACAGAGCTACAAACTGATCCCTGTAACAGAACTACAAACTGATCCCTGTAACAGAACTACAAACTGATCCCTGTAACACACTGAGTGAGGCTATGTATTAACAGCAGCAAAGATGGAAGGCAAGGGGATGGGGAATTTTACATGGGGAATTTTACATTTACAATAGATATTTTTACCTCCAAACTTCACCAGGACATTGTTTAGACATAGGATGACCCCAAGTTAAAAAGTTTAGTCACTTAACTGGGCAGGGCAGAGCTAAAATTTTGTAAAATTTTGAGGCTTGGTATAAAAAAAAGAAAAAAAGATAAAACCTAGAAACGACCAGTCTGTTAAATAGAAGTGCTTGCATTTGAGTGTTGTGTGAAGTGATCTCTGTTTATATAGCTTATATGCATCAATTTAAGCTTGGATGGCAACTAGGGTTATTACAGGATGAAAGGTATGATATACATGAAAGCTGCTTTTGTGGTTATATTATAAAATACTACATTTCTATCACATAATGTAAAACAACCACTGCTTTATTTACAGTGCTTCACTACAGCCATATTTTACTATCATGAGACATTCTTGACCAAAAATGTTGTTTCTAATCACAGAGTAAATCATTAAGATTGAGTGACTTCAGTCTAAATCTTTTTAAACTAATTTAGTCAAATATGTGCTACCATAACTAGGCCATAGCAGTGTGTGCTGCCATGCAAGAGACTAGGGTTTAATTCTTGGATTCTGCTTCTCACTCCATGAGCAGGAGCTAGGAGCACTCCAGAGCTGCAGCCTCAACCCTGGGAGGGATGGAGCCTTGTGTCATTCAACAGCAGTGACCCCCACTGGCCAATTTAAGGAGAAGCATTGAGGGGCTCTAAAAGGAGTCACTTCCAGTCCTCCTCAGAGGTTGGTGGTCATTGCACGGGATCTAGTGAGTGGAGGTTCAATGGGGTGCACTTGGTGGGGTCTTCAGCTTTCAGTCTGAGGAGCAGAATCCTCTGGGGAGGAAAGAGCATGTGCGCTTCCTGAGACACTATTTTTGCCTGATGTAACTGTAAGTGGCAAGATTGTCAAGAATTTTTTTCCAGATGTCCTGTAATGAATGCTGTGATATCTATCTTTTAAATAGAGTGAGGGAAAACCCCACTAACCTCAATATAATTGTAGTTCAATTCCCAGAGAGAGAGAGAGGGACTCAATAGCATAGAGGGAAATACAAGTGCAAACTGTTCTCTCAGTGGGAGTCATTATATGAAAGGAATAATATTTGAAATGAACCTGAGAAATCAGAGGTGGAAATATCACAAGGTCATTGAACATCTCCCCACTGATGCACAAATGTTACCTTCCACAGACTGAGATTTTTTCCCAGCCTAGTGCTAGGGGACCTGAGCAGTAAAACTAGCGCTGTTCCTGTGGGATGGTGAATCCTCAGCCTGCCATTATCAGGAACAGGAATATTGTCTTAGGAGTGGGGATTACACTTTTGTTTACTTAACGCCATCTTAGTACCCTAGTCTACATCTCCTCAGATTGGCCTAGAGTGATTGTCTTCCTTTCAGCACTCGCAGCTGTTGAGCACATTTCCCCCTGCCATCATTTGGTGGATGTAACACACATTTTACTCTCTCACTGCCTCCCCAGCCAGCTGCTGCAGCCCCACAGTGACTCTGGACGTGCTTGTCTGAGTCCCATCCCAGGTGCTGACCTCTTGCTGGTCTGGCAACAGAGAGAGCTTCAGGCCTGTCTGTGACCGTGTTCACAGGGGTCTGAGGATGAGGGAAGAGATGAGGATCTGACTCCATGTTTCAGAAGTCTTGATTTATTATTTTGTGATATATATTATATTAAAACTATACTAAAAGAATAGAAAAAAGGATTTCATCAGAAGGCTAGCTAAGAATAGAAAAGAAAGAATGATAATAAAAGCTTGTGTCTCAGACAGAGAGTCTGAGCCAGCTGACTGTGATTGGCCATTAATTAGAAACAACCACATGAGACCAATCACAGATGCACCTGTTGCATTCCACAGCAGCAGATAACCCTTGTTCACATTTTGTTCCTGAGGCATCTCAGCTTCTCAGGAGAAAAAATCCCAAGGAAAGGATTTTTCAAAAAATATTATGGCTACACCTGTCCTTGAGAATGCCAAAGTCAAAGGAGCTGTTGCCACCTCGGTGTGTGACCCTGTGTTTCAGCCCCTGTGGTCCTTTTTGCCTGCCCTGTAACCCTGCACACTCACACCCAGCTCGCTGTCCTCTGCCAGGGCTCCTTGGTCATTAATGCTCTCGCCACGCATTAGGTCTGGCCCAGCAGGGCACACTGCACATTGCCTGTTGTTTAGAGGGATGGGATGAATTAGAATAAACTTTTGCTTATGAACGCCTTTGTCTTTTAAACTTCTATGTCACAAAGCTGTGGGTGAGGTATTTTTAACCAAATGTTTTACGGATATATGGAGTAACAAAACAGACAAAGTGGACGGGAAATAATGTAACAATTTTCATATATTCACATTTTTTTTTACATAGCACAGGCTGCAAATGTGATACAAACATTCTTTTGTAACATGCCAGCCTTTGCTGAGGGATATCAAGAAATAGTGTAAACACTTGCAGGCAATAATTTGTATTGTTTTGTGGTGAAGGAAGTAGATATCTGATTAAAAAGAAACCTTATTAAATGCAAACATTTGTCTTCTGTTTGCTATTAACATTCATAAGGAGGAACAGATCCTTTAAAAAGTGAATCCATTGTTCACCAGAATTCTTGGAAGGGCTTGTTAAATCAGCAGGAACAAAGCTATACATCTGGAAGTACTGCACTTCTACCAAGCACTACCTGATGCCCTGACACCTGAGCTGCATGAAAAGATGCATCCCACATATTTCTTTAGCTGTTAGCACAGCAGCCTGATCCTCCCTTAAACAGAGAGAACAAGAGAGCTCTCTGGCTTTGCACCTTTGCTTTCCAATCTCAAGTTTGCACCTTTCTATCCCATGCTGCTTAGGTTTTTTTGCAACAAATCTGTGATGCACTGGAGTACAGTAGGCGGTTTACTTGTTTTCATGGAAGGACAATTTGTACTTAAAGCAGTGATTAGATGAATTCTTTCTTTCTTGCATGCTTTAGTTTCTGATGAGTATTAGCTTCATCAGTGTAATTATAATTAGCACTCTTCATCTTGCTTTTACGGTACCAGCTGGACAGATTGGTCCTCTTACTGCACAGATTGGCGGCAGGGTTGCCTACATGGAGTTAGGTGACAGGCACCATGAAATAACAGATGGTAAATTCAGGGCTTGTTGGCAATCAGCAGGTTTTTGCTAATGACTTAATTAGCTATGCAAATTGTCAAATCAGTGTGAACATTGTTTTTATCGAAAACTTTACCTAAATTAATTACCATAATTAAGTAGCAGAATGTCAAGTATATTGGATGCGTAAAAGGGCTTGGCTGGCTATGGATAAGAGAGTTACCATCTTTATTAGAGTGCTGTGCTCCACGTTTGAGAAGTCTGAGGATAAGAAATGTGGTTTCTTTTAAACTACTTTTAAAATACGCATATCACCAAGTTCCTACTGAGATACACCCTGATGCCTTTCCAAAGAAAATGGCTCAGGAAGGATTTACTGGATAAAGGCTAAATATTTTAAGGAGAAGTTTAAAGGCAGTTTCACAGCCTGTTTGTTTGCTAAAATCAGGCATACTTTTCAGCCTACCTGCTTTTCAGTTCTGGGGTATCTGAGATCCAGAGCCATGAGCATGCGGCTATAGAGATGTGTTATAATTTTTAATTAAATTAGAAATAAAATGTAAGCCTCTCTCCTTGTTCCTACTAAATGGGAACTTTTAACTCTGTTGTTCAAATGTCACAAAATAAAAAAAGATGCGAATTCTCTAACATAATTTTTTTAAGTTGATTTTTTCTCTCTCAAGGTTTCCATATAACAAATATTGGGTGCTGTTCACAGGATGTGATGGTGGTAGGAGAACCAACTCTGATGGGAGGCGAATTCGGGGATGAAGACGAAAGGCTTATCACTAGATTAGAGAATACACAGTATGATGCAGCAAATGGCATGGATGATGAAGAAGATTTCAACAATTCACCTGCACTGGGAAATAACAGCCCATGGAACAGCAAACCTGCTGCTAACCAGGAGACTAAATCTGAAAACCCCACACCACAAGCTTCCCAATAGGTCATTCTGCAGCAGTGCCCACTGCAATGTACCTCAGTGGGTTATTAATTACTGTTTCACAGCATTCTTCAAAATAAAATTTAAAAGAAACACCTTTCAAATGATACAGTATCTATTTCTAAACTAAAGCTATCCAACTTTTTTCGTTAGGGAAAACTCTTGTATAAGCTTCCATATACATTCCTTGGAAGTATTGTCATACAACTAGATACTGGCACTGACCTCAATTAAAATAATTGAAAATTAAACAGCATCTCATGGCAAATTTCTGACAGTGCATTTTATTGGAAGGGGTTGTTTTTTTCCTCATCAAACAATGGCCATATTTTAACAAGTCATCAGTGCTCAGGATCTCATTAACATAACTATGTAAAACTTTTTACAATTGTAATATATTTTCTGCTTTTCAACTTGCACCTGAAATTTCTTGTTTCAGAAAAAGATCAGCTTTTAAGGAAAAGTAAAGTAACTTTTGTTCATTCTTTAAATTTTCTTTCATCAGTTAATCATTTAAAGGATCCAGCATTTTTAATTTACATTTAGCTGATGCCAGTAGATATTCTATCCATCATTTAATAAAAAATACTGAAACAAGAAATGTCTTTTTTTCATCAAAGACATGAGAAATATTTTTATGTGGAAAAAGACACCCAGTCCTATGAGAGTTTATGCTTTGTAAAATTGCTGTCGATCCAGATATTTTAAAGCCATGTAATCCATTAACTTTGTGGGCAGCTTAATAAATCTAAAACTTTTGTGTTTTTATTATTGTATCTGAGTTGGCTTTGTTGTTATTTCTTTTCATAGTATATTTCTTGTATAATATTTTTGTAAAGCCCTCATTTTTTTGTTTTACTTTTTCATTTTGTTTTGTTTTTTATTCTGGTGTATTTATGTGAAACTTTATAAAAGAAACTAATTTTTTTTTCATTTACATATTAATATGTTCAACTCATCATGTAAAGACACAGTGAGTCAGTGTGTTATATAATACAACTGTATTTTATGTATGCTTTGCCAATAAGTGTGCCAATAAACTGTGTTAACAAATGTGCTCTTATACAGCATTTACTGTTCCTTGTATGCACAACAACACACTCGTGTTCAGGATCATGCACCAGGGGTTTCTGGAATTAGTGTTTCACTGAATTGCAGTCTTTTTCCAGCTAAAGGGAAAGCCTATGGATAGATGTGAATCACTTGCAGCTCAATTTGGTTTGATGCTCTTTTCCTAACAAGGATGTGCAGCACCACAGGTGAGTTACAGCACTGAGAGCCAAGTGTGAGGGACTGCAGGGCATCCAGCCAGAGAAGCTCCATCCTCAACTTTGCATCCCTTGCCTTCCAGGGCCAGGGCTTATCAGAGCAGGGATTTCCACTCTGCTGAATACTGTCTGATAGTTTTATGATGAGAGGATTTTAAAAGTCCTCCTTTCTTTGCTTTGCTATCATATCAATTGTTCACAGGCACCAGTGAAACCCCTGGAGTTGTGCAGGTGCCCCGAGCACAGCCCAGCCTGCAAAGCCCTGGGCTGAGCTGGAGGACTGAGACACACATAGCCAGGCACCCTGCAAGGTGCCCTGAGAGTGGCAAACACAGAAAGAACTGTCAGCACAGAGATGCTGAATCCACACAATCCTGCCTTTTGTGCAGGGGAGTGGTGTTTGTTCTTCCCTGAAACTCTACTTTCAATATTGCTGACATTGTAAGAGCAGCTGAAGAACTCCTGGGTTTTTCAGAGTGGCTGTATGTATACCCAGCAGCCAGCCTAGGGAAACGTGTCTCCTTAGCATATATACATATTTTTTTATTCATGCTTTTGCTGGATGTGATTCCACCAAACAGGTTTGAAGCCACCGCTGCAGAAGGAGTGCAAGGCAAAGCACCCTGTGTGGCCACTTGGTTCTTGGTGAGACACAGCTCCCTCCCTGCCCCAGGAGCCAGCCTTGGCCCCTGATGTGGGGTCACGCTCCTGCAAGCAAAATCCTTGTTCAATGAATTTTGGTACCTATGGTGCTCCTTGCAGGAAGATAGCCTAAAAGACATTCCAACGCTAGAGCACAAAGCATATCAACTATAGAATTTAAAACTAGCTAAATAACAAACATGGATAGCCATGCTGCTCCTTCATAACACTTTCAGATTGTAGGAAACTGTAGTTTTATCATTCAGTGTTTACATCAGCCCTGATTTCTCCATGTAAATAATTAAATTCACAATGTGTTCCATTAGGGGATCTCTGGCTTCTATATAACCACTATAACATTACAATTATACACTGTAATTCTAATGTTCAAGAACACTAATCATTCATATTACATCTCCATGAGCACACTCTAAAAGGCATTCCTTATTATTAATCTTTCAAGACTGGCACTAGTATTTCCATTTTTAAAAGATTTATGATGTCATATTACTCCTGTTGTTTCAGTAAATAAACACAGGAACACTTGAAAAATGGGCAACAGAGTCCTTAGAGTGCTGTCCTTGAATTAATCTCCAAGGACACTTTCTCCATATCTCCTCAAAACCCTCATCTACAAGCTATCAATCCACCCTATTGTGGTTAGGGTGAGCAACAGATACAGCTAGCTGATTTTATTTATTCACTTATTTATTCATAAAAGAAATGTCCAAAACAGACCAGCTGGAGGAAGTGGTTGAGATGGGCAGCAGCTGGACTCAGTCTCCTCACTGCTACCTCCTCCAGCCCTGTGCCTGGGCTGCTGCATGGGCTTTTCATTTCATGTTTGAAATGACATGGTAGAGCCTGTGATCCCATTTCTGGTCCTATGAGCTTATGCCCTGTCCTCAGGAATGCTCCCCACAGGCTGAGGATTAAAGAGCAGTGACCACATGACCTTATGGGTTTTATGGCTTTTGTTTGTGGGTTGTCAATAAATGACACTGGGGATTCCATGTGCTCCATGACTGCCTGGCACAGAGCAGTGGGAAAGGTGAATAAATGCCACAGGTGAGTTGAAGCAACAGACTTGTAAGGGCTGAGGTTGCAGCCTGAAGAATGAAAGCTGGAAACCAATAGTTAATTTTACTGTAATCTAATCTCACCACCTACCAGAACATTGTATCTCTCAGAATTTGGAAGGAAATAATGTTTTTGGTACTTCCCCCTGGGGAACTCTGAAGCTATTAAAAGGAGGAAGGAAACTTATCTCATGATGTTGAACTACTTTCAAAAAGAAAGCTCTTGTTTGTTTTAGCTAAATGGAGGGAAATACTGGCCCTGAGAAGTGCCTGCACAAATCAGAGGGAGGAAATTCCAGGAGTTTACTTGGAAAAGCTGAATCACATAATTAGTAAAGTGACCAAATACGAACACTAATAACAAAGCTGGTTGCTGTTATAAAGAACTTAAATCATGGAAGAGTCACAAGCACTGGTGGGTTTTGATGGTTCTTTGAATTGCTTTGTTTGGGAATTGTTTTAGTTTTGGGGGGGTCTTTGTTGAGCAAAGCCCATTTTTTAGAGAACTTTCAACTCCTGTGAATCACCAGCTGGTCTCACCAGCTGCCCCTTGTGAGAACATTTCAGTTCCTAAAGCTCCTTCTTTCTCTCTTTCCACAACAAGCAAAAATAAGCAGTATTTGCAAATTTGCAATCTCTTCAGAAAGCAGCCTTTCTCAGGTTTCATCATCATTGCATTGATATGTATGGGTCTAATGATGTGGTAGGATAATTGAATTTGGAAGGAACCTTGTATATAGGGTATAACTTGTTATAGGGTATAACTATAACTTGTTATAGGGTATAACTAACATTTGCCTTCTCTCAGCATCACAGCACTGTGAAAATCATGACTAATTTTTAGCCTTGGTCCTGGAGGGGTTACTGCTCTCAGAGATTTGGGAAGTAACCAACTTGTGTCCTTGGGGAACAGAGCAATAGCACCCCGTGCCAGAGAGCCAAGGGTGGTCAGTCAGAGTGTGCAGGAAGACAGAGGGGTTAGAGGGGGAGGAAACTTCCAAAGGAAAAGGCAAAATACTGAACACCACTGGTTGTTCTCTAACACTAGGGTAGAGAGAGGCTCCCTACCCAGCCATGGCTGCAAAACACCATTAAAGGAGTCTAAATGATAGAACAGACTAAATTTTGCAATTTCACAGCCTCCATGAAAATCCCATTTTAGCAAAGACAGGATGAAAGAGAAAACATGAATGATTGATATTGAAGGAAACCCAGTTTGTGTCTAATATATCCTGGAGAAACTGCTAATGGAAATTGAATAGTCCTGAAAATATTTCCTGAGACTGCAACTCTGATCAAGTAGCCCTATGGTGATATATTGCATGTCCAAATTAAAGCTGCCCTGGGGCACACAGAACCCCAGCATCTGGTTTTACTGTGCAGGACTGGGTGATTTGTATGTTTTTTCTAGCTTTTTGACAGCATATTTTTATACAAGGCTAAGGCCTGAATCTTCTACTATGTAAGAGGAGTTACTGAATATTTAACATCCCATAGAACTGATGTTACTCCAGCATGTCATTATGCTCTATTAGGAAGCCTGGTGGTGCCCCACTGCAGAATGGCAGATGGCACCTTTAGATAGAGAGTCACTTATGCAAGTCTCTAAATTTATGGACCATACTCATACATTTCTTGAGAAAATATGTATTTCCACTGAATGCTCTCTGTATTAAAATCTTTTCTAATTTACCATGTTATTTTGACAGCAACTAGTATCAATTCTTTAAAGGGGAGAGGTTTTATTAGGAACGGTGATGGAGCAATCTAACTGTAAAAGCATTTCTTCCATGACCCTGGGAATCACTTCTGAAATAAAAGAACTTTATCCTTCACATCAAGAAATAATTTTTAATGGGTCTGTGGGCAGTCTTAATTCATAAGCACATTTTAAAACACCATTATGCACTAAAGATGATATCAGGAAATAATTCACTTATGCATACAGAATCAAAAACTTTATAAAAAGCATCCATCTACAACAGAACACAAACACTCCAGCTGCCCAAGAAATTCCCAATTCTGCTTCCATCAATTTTACAGGGACCAAGATGAGATTGATCAGCTTTAGTTTGAATAAAATACTGAATCCATCCCTGATAATTAATATTACAGGTTACTGCACATTAGCAAGGGAATGTGCTTCTGCCAAACCAGATAAATGCCAAGTGTACCTCTATGCAATGTCCAATTTGGTTGGACAACCAAATTTAGGATCCTTTAGGTCAGTGCTCATGACTGGAGCCCAAATTTCTTCAGGTTCTTTTTTTTTTTTTCTGTGTATGGTTGTGGGGATTTTATGAGCGTGGCATTTTTAATTTGGGAATATTTGGGGCCTTTTTTTTTTCTTTTATCTGTTCAGTGCCCTGTAAGTACTTCTCCGATGTCCAAGACCATATCAGTTGGAAGGTGACAAGCACAGCACTTGTTAGTGTGTGTGTAGCAGTATTTTATATTATGTTAAAAGAAACTCTGTATGATCTCTGGAGATCCTCAAGTTGTGTATCACCCCAGTTTAATTAATAGCTCTGTCTCAACAACTCTGAATTCATCTAAGTTGCTATGCATAATTTTCTATTGAACAGCTGTAATGTATAAGGTTAGCATCTCCTTTGTAATGCATTAGGAGACATTTTAGCAAATGCTTGATATAAAGCAGGCATTTAACACTTCCTTATCTCATTCAACTGCGACTCTCATTTCATCACATGAAGTTTCATCCTCCCTGAGTAATCTCCTGGGGGGTCTAAGTACTGAAAAAGCTTTTAAGAGCTGGTGTTTGGTGCTTTCAGATGCTGGGGATTTTTTTTTTTTTCCATTCTATTTTTTTCCATCTCTCTTTGATAGCTTATGAATATTTGTTTGTCATTTTGCACAAAGTTTTTTAACTTTCCATCTTCTTCTGGCCATGTGCAAAACAGAACTGAGGACTCGCATGTGCTCCACACAGACAAACCCATCAAAACCAAGGTGGGTTGCTCCTGCCTTGCCAAGAGAGATCAAATTCAGCAGACAGAAGGTGTGAAATTTAGGAACTGTGATCGATACTGGGGCTTGTGTCTGTCTTTGACTGCAAACTCCATTCTGAAAGGGAATTTTCAGCAGTTTTCTTTGAAATCTCCCCTCCAGGTTGAACTCATGTTCCAAAGGGTGATAACAAAGGGTGAGCTACTGAGACAGCTTTCTTTTCATGTGAGTTTGTCAGCAGCTCTGCGTCTGTGTCTGTGCTTAGACCACCAGCTCCTCCAACGTGAATCAGGTGGGAAGTGCTGCAGGAGCTGGGCTTATTGCTAAGGTGTCCCTGGACAGCAATCAGGAACCTTTATTGTGGTTCCTGAGCTCTGCAGCAGCAATGCAATTTCATTTTTGCATATCACAGAAATCTCCTCTGCTGCCCTTTGTTCAACAGGGATGGGGAGCTTCAAGTTGGCTTTGTTTTGCTGCTATTTCAGCCTAAAAGCTAAAAAAATATAACCTGCCTTCTGGTCATGTAAAGCACCAGCTGACACAACAGCATCCTGAGACCAGCCCTTGTAACTGGAAAGCCAGAGCTGACAAGTCTTTACCAATTTTTAAATTTTTTTTTTAATTGCAAGTCTTCTGGATTAGTCTATTTTCAAATACTGTATCAGCCTTCTTTCTTCCAGAACATGTATTATTTTTAAATATAACCCTTTTATCAAAGAAGTCAGGACTTCCTTGTGAAGGGCCTAACTCAAATTTCACGCAGCAGGATTTGGCTTTACTGTAGATGCCGGTTGCATTCCTGAGAGGGAGGAAAAAATACTAACGGCCAGGTTATAATGAGGGGCTGAACATTGGCACTCCACGGGGAGGCAACATTTTTGAGCTCAAGACCACGTAATAGTAGGATATGGGCTTTTAAAATGGAAAGAGAGTTGTCGAGTCCTATGATTTCTCTGTGAGGCCCACAGCATGGCCAGTCCTCAAGTGGGGAAGGGAACTGCTGGGGGAGGAAGGAGTGGTCTGGATAATAATTGCCTTCAAACAGTCTGAGGCTTCTGAAAGTGGCAATCTACCAGACAGCAGTTTCCAAGGAAAGGCCATATGCAGGGGGAGAAAACTGCAATCAGTAAGGAAGGAAACCTTCCAGCAGTGGGCCTCATGCAGGCACTGCCACGTACCAGGATGGGCACACAGCTGCAAGGTCAGGACTCAAAGGGGAAAATGGAAAATTGATCTTATTTAATATGTTTCTAATTTTATTCATTTGTTTTATTTTTTAATAATCTGTGACCATGCTGTTCAGTGCCAAAACTTCTGATTTCTTAGCTACAACAACCTCCTTTAACTGATTACCAGGCAGATTGATTTGAAATATCCTTTGGGGTAGAAGAAAGCAAACACAGGGACAGTCTACCTTAAAACCAGTGGGATCATTGTGTCACACTAAAAGCCTGGCTGCAGACACAGCTTTTCTGGGACTGTTATACTCATCTACCTGCACCTCACCCTCCAGCCAAGTACCCTACAATCTCCTCCACACCAGTGCCTTACTTCGGAGAAGGTTTGTGGCAATTTGGCTATCACTTAAAAATGTCTGCCTAAATTGCTGCAGGCTGTAGTGAAACATTCAGAGTAGATGAACAGAAATAATGATTTCTCAAAATCATGATTCTTTAATATTTTGTTTTGTTGTTTTGGGGTTTTTTGTTTGTTTGCTTGGTTGGTTGGGTTTTTGTTCAATCAAAACCTTTTCATTTGTTTGGAATGTGTTTTTCCTTTTGGTTCCTTCTGGGTATTGAAATTTTAAGTTGTACTTCGATAATTTTCTCTCCAGATGTCATTGTCATGAAATTACAAGCACCAAAAACTTGTTTTCAGTTTAAAACAAACAGTTAAAATTTTCTGGAGCTGGAAGTAAAGTATCAAATACAAATAGCTCTGAACTAGCCAGGGGTGGGCTGATAAGGTTCCCTTCTCAAGGCTCCTGACTAAGCCACAACATTTAACAATGTTAAGTGACAGTTTGTGTCCTGCCCAGCTCTCTGCAGAAATATGCTTGTAAACATCGCAGAGAGATAGCTTGAAGGACATATGAATGATATAGAATGACGGAGATCACCCAGAGTATCAGTTATTCCATCTTTCTGCTCCTCTTCCTTCCCCAATCCCCTTCAGTATTTGAAAATAGACTAATCCAGAAGACTTGCAATTAAAAAAAAAATTTAAAAATTGGTAAAGACTTGTCAGCTCTGGCTTTCCAGTTACAAGGGCTGGTCTCAGGATGCTGTTGTGTCAGCTGGTGCTTTACATGACCAGAACTGGACAACCCTGACTGGACTGTGGTCACTGTGTACACGTGTGGCTTTGGGGCCCTTTCTGTGCATACAGCACAGCAAGCAGCTCCTAAAAAACACAATTTCCTATAATTACCACAAAAAATCTGCACTTTCTGTACAAAAACAAAAGGCTTCAGAGCTTACCTGGCCCTGTGGCACATCCTTGGTCCCTGATGAGGAGCACAGTGCCCAGTTCATTCCCAACCCCATCCCAGCCCTGGCAGCAGGCACAGTCCCTCTGCCTGAGCATCCACAGTCCTGCACTGAGGCCACTCAGCCTTTTACACAACCCAAGATATTTGTGTGTCTTAACATTTGTGAGTCTTGAGTGGAGCTGGGCCAGTTTGGATCCCTTTATTAGCAGTATTAAATTCCATTGTGCAGGTATTTCCACAGCTGTGAGTTATTCAACATAAACTACTGAAGTAGAGAAAAGGCTGCAAATAACCCACCAGGGAACAATTTCTTGAGTGCTAGTCATCCAGCAAATTCCTTTATTCTCAGTTTTTATAGCAGGATTATTTGATGTAGAGGATATGTGCAGGTTATAATGGATTTGATTATTTATAGTAGATATCTTGTGTCATGAGCTCTATTTTAAAATGGACAAGGATTATTGGAACTAGACAGATGTGATGTTAATTTCCAAAACTAACCTTATTTTCAGTGGAGCCTGTGCTATTGCTTGTACTTTTGAGAGTATCACTTTTCTGGTAATTTGTCAACCCCCCTAGTTCTTTTGCTACTAAGCCTACTTCATCCTGTGATTTTTCTGTTTCCTATATGTTTCCTTGATGACTATTCCTATTTCCTAGTGAAGTATTTCCCTCCCAATGCCACCAAATGGATCCCCCTGTATGGGAAAAAAAAGCTCTTTTTCTGTTCCACTCTTCATCAACACTCAAGATGTGTTTTCAATTTTCAAATTCAAAAACTTTGGGCCTGTGGAGGCCCAAAGAGCAGGTGTCAGCAGCCTCATGTCCTCCTGAATGGAAACTCCCTCTTCTGTGTCACCTGCCTGAGTGTGGTCTCTCTCCTGGGAAATCTATTTAGAGGATATACACCTTTTTTTAAATGCTACTCCATTGCCCTAAGGACAAGGAGACCTTTACACAATTCTTGCTGGTGTCTCCAAATCCAGCTGTTGGCACAGCACAGTTGTTGTGGCTTAACCCCAGCTGGAAGCTGAGTGCCACCAATCTCCCTGCTCACACCTCACCTACCCTTCCACACACCCTTCCTCTCTGGCGAGATGGGGAGGGGAATCAAGGAAAAGAAATATAAAACTCCTGGACTGAGATAAGAATGGTTTAATAATTAAAAGTAAAATTTATTCATATTAATGATGATAATAATAACAATGATAACAATTGTAATGGAAATGAGAGGGGGAAAGGAATAAAATCCAATATAAGCAAGTGATGCCCACTACAATTGCTCAGCACTCACTGCCCCATACCCTGTCCATTCCTGAGCAGCAATTGGTGCCCCCCAGCCACTCCCCCAGTTTATATAATCAGCCTGTCCTGTGGAAAGGAGCAGCCCAGCCCTTTGGTCAGATGGGTCAGCTCTCCTGGCCATGGTCCCCCCTGGATTCCTGTGCACCTGCTGGCTGGCAGAGCACAGGACACTGAAACATCCTGGATTTAGAGTAAGCACCACTGAGCAGAAGCCAGAACATCAGCATGTTACCAACATGATTCCCACACTGAATCCAAACCACAGCACTGTACCATATGAAAAAAATTAACTCTGTCCCAGCAAAACCAGGACAATGGTTCAGTTCCTGTTAGAGGCTGTTGTAGCTCTCTCTCTTCATCCCTTGTTTACTATTGAAAATATTTTGACTGACACAGTAACATCACTGAGGGCATCTTGTACCAACAGGGCTGCTGAACACCAGCTCCACATTCAGCTTCTCTGCCAGCCCCTGCTTTCACAAAGGTGACCAAATTTCCCAGCTTTTCTGCCTGTAGCTTCCAGAGCAACCCATCAGCCCAAGGCTGGACTCTGCCCCACCATGAAAATGCTCAGCAGGGATGGCAAGTGCTAGAGCAGTGGCCAGGCAGTGAAGTCTTAGCAGATGCTGTGCCTCTCTATCTGCAGTTCCACATGCCCCTTTCTTCCAAGTGATGGAGGAACCAGCTCTGGAATGTATTTTTGAGGTTATTCCATACTGAGCAGAGCCATTAAAGTGCATTGCCTACAACTAAGGTACTTTTATATTATTTTTGTTTAATTCCCATGCATTTATGGTGTCACACTGGTGTGGTTTCAAAGTGCTGTGCATGGTTTTTATTTGTGTAACTTCCATTGATTTTTTAATTTATTTTTTTTAATAGAAACTGCGGCAAAATCTTTCAAGTGCCTCTTAACAGTGCTAGGATTTCATTCCTGTCATCCTTATCCTTTTTTTGCAGACTATTCAGCCAGCAATATTCAGAGCTTTTCTTAATGCCTTCCATCTCCTCTGTGCTGCTGGGAAGGGGCCAGCTATCAGCCAAACAGCAAGTAAATAGACTGCCTGCATTTAGGGGAGTGACGGGCACATATGTTTTTAGTGAAGAGTTTATTTGCCAGAAGAAAACTAGTTTGAAAATTCAGGTCAACTTTTGGTGAATAACTTGGAGCTAATAAATATCAGAGGTGAGAACAGAAAGATTTCAGAAGTGCAAGAAAAGCTCATATCAATTTTGCTGGAACCAATCAGCTCTGTTTAGTTGGGCTAGGCTACTCCTGTTGCCAGCAGGAAAAAACCAAACAAACAAACAAAAACAAAACAAAACAAAACACAAAAAAACCCCACCAAAAAACAAAACAAAACAAAAGCAGGGAGGGAGGAGAAGGAAAACAGGGCAGGAGATTGCCCCAGACACAACATCTAAGTCAGGGGTGTTTAACGAATCCATTTCCTTTGGCACCCATCACCCTCCCTCCCCAACCCTTGCCCCAGGTCTCCCCCTCTCCAGTGACAAATCTCCTGTTTCTGAACCTAACCATTTCAACCTTCCACATCCCTTGGTCCTTTCCATGGACATGCCCCGGTGCCAGCTGGAGAGCCCCCAGCCCCTGCCATCGATCCCCATATATTTCCAAAGCTCTGCATTAAATTCCCCTTGTCCAAACCCACCAAGAGTTCCCCACATTGAAGTACCTCCAGAAACCCTCCCCAAAGCCCCTTCCTGGTTCACTCCTCAGTGTCAGAGCAGGCACTTGGCTCTCCCCAGCACCACTGGCTGCTGCAGCTCCCTGTGCCCCCCTTGCCTCCTGAAAAAGCCTCAGCCAGAGCTCCAGCAGCAAGCCAAGGATTCCAGAGGGGTGCTGTGCTCACTAGCAACACAAAGTCCAATCCTGACAGGTCTCCCAGGAGTATTGGAAAAGAGAATTGTGATGAGGGAATATCAGATGTACAGAAATTCTTTTTTCAGGATATGTTCACAACAGAGTGAAATGTCACCTATATATTTAAAAATATTGCCCTTAACACTCCCTTAAGATGTAGAAGAGCTGGATTCAGCCTCCCATGTTACCTGAGGGTTACACTGAAGAGGGGCCAATCTCATCTCCTGCGGAAGGGTGAAGGGGATCTCAGTGGTATCTGGGCCAGAGGACAGTGAGTGCCTCCAGAATGTGCCAATGCTTTCTGCAGAAACTCAGTCTGTATCTGTATCTATCCCCAAAGCAAGTTCTAGGGAATGTGAGCTTGGCTTTTGTACCTCACAGAAAACACTATCCTGTTTGCTATTCAGGTGCCACTGTGATCATGACCTTATTGTCATCTATAAATCTCGAGTTTCATTTTTCTTAAATTGCATAAAGTTAAATAAATAGGGCAGGAGATCTTTCTCTTTTTTAATGCCTTTATTAAAAATCCGCTTGGGTGGGGAGAACCGATGGGTTGCGCTCATGCCGCCGCTGCTCCCAGGACTGGCATGGAGGAGGAGGAAGAAAAGTGCAGCTTTGTCCACTGGTCTGTGGGTAGAGCAGGGGCTTCCACCCTCACAAGAGAATCAGGAGATTCCCAGTTTTTCAGTTTGACATTTGAGGTCTTCTTTCTAGCTGACATCTTTGGTTAGGGTGAGAGTTAAAATGGGTCTTAGCGGATACTGGGTTCTGTTCCTCACCTCTAGACATCACTTCAATCTCTAAATTTCATGGTGGCGCATTGTTTTAGGGGTTTTTCCTGCTAGATTTGGTGAGGGGCTTCCTCATTTGCATGCCAACCCCGATGTCACCTCCTCCTCACAGTCCTGGGTGCCATCTTCCAGGAAGCAGCAGGGTGATGCTCAAGAAAGGGGGATTTCCAACCATCAAGAACAGGTAATTAAAGGAAAACTATTAACAACAGGGGATTTCAACATGAAAATATTTATAACAAATAGTTAGAACTCCAACTTGGCAGCAATTGGTTTAACTTGTGAACTCTGCAACCTTTAAAAAAATGGACAACTTTTCTACTCATAACATAAAGGACCAAGGGAAGTGAGCATGATTCTTTCAAGCACACCGAGAAATTTTTGTTGAAAGCTGATTCAAAACATCCATACTGAATTTACCTTTTTTTTCATTTAGCACATTACAAAGTACTGCTACTGAGAGATCTCCAGCCATGTGTCCCTGCCATGGAAGGACAAGGGTGTTTTGGTCCCAGGGGAGCTGCCTTGTTCATGCAGAGGAGGGAGTCCAAGGTACCATGTAACAAGGTGGCAGTTTCCCACTGGGGCAGGCACTTCCACTGATTTTGGTGAAATAAAAAGCTCTGAAGCTCAAACTCCTGATGTTAACCTGCTACCACCACACTAAATCCTTATTCTGGCTTTTTGAGGTCGGTGAATTCAGCTCATGCATCTCTTGTCAGCCACAACTGGTGCAGCTACTTCACCACAATGTTCCTTCTTCATGGGCACAGCAAAGCTGAGGGGATTTATGGAGGATGCCATCACAGAGAGCTGAAGATGACAGAGGTGAATGTCAGTGTGATGGACCACAGCCAGAACTCCACAGCACTGAGCAGAATGCCTCTCCTGCACAGGCAGCTCTGTCTCTGCCCTGCCTCCCACCTCAGCTGGCACTCCAGCCCAGCTGCACAGCTCCAGCCCTCTCCAACACCAGCCACGGCGCCCACCTCGAGCAAAGCCCACGTTCGGCCCTCACCCCCGACTCACAAACCAGCACATCTGCAGCCTGACTGCCGGCCATTCAGCGAACCACCTCATTTAGAAACTGCCCCCTCAGCCCAATTATCCCTCTTCTCCAGCCACACGTCCTTATGTAGCAGCATTGCTCATTTATATGCTAATTTTGCTAAGTCTACTTCAAAGGGGAGAATTGTTTGTTAAAAATCTTACACTCCAGCCTGAGTTCAGACCATCTCATTATTTACCTGCAAATTTAGGGAGATATGGGTAAAAGCTCTGTTCTTTTATGATCTATTGTCTAGGTGATCAAAGGAAACCATTCAATATGAAGATCAAAAAGAGTCTGGCTCCCAGCAGCCCAGTAGCTGGCTCTGCCAACTCCCAAAGTCCACAACCTCACTTATAAGTAAAGACTTATTCTACTATTAAATAACTTTTGATTACAAATTGGGGGGAATAAAAAAACCCAAAAAGCAAAGAAAAAAAAAAAAAAAACCAACCTCACATCATAGTCTCTTTACTAAGGTGTTAATGAAACTAGGCTTCATATTGATATTATCTCAATTATTAGTCCAGGAATAATCACTATGTATATAGTGTCTCTATTAATAATCCTCAAATAATGAAAAATATCCCACAGACATAACTAATACTGCTTGATAAATTGCTGGTGGACCACCACACCTAACCCAGATTTTCTTTTTTTATATAGATATGCTGCTCAAAAGAATTTTTAAAACAGGAACTCAGTGACAGAAGTGTTTATTATTTAGAGGAGGCAAAAGCAGTGGCTGTAGGTTGAAGTATCAAAATGGGACACCTCATGTCCCAGTCTGTTAGGGAATTATGTCAACAGAGTAACACGATGTGAATAATGAACCCATGCTTTTCAGGGCTGACATAATTCCTCAGCCTAAGGAATTTCAAGAACCATGATTTGTAGAAATCCTACTCGTCTTGAAAAGATAAACCACATAGACGATTTTTCATCTTTGCCACAAATAAACATTAAATAGTATACAGCTTGCTTTAGAAAAATAATGTGAGAAGTGAAAATGTATGGACTTTCAGGCTTTAATCTTCCCTTTAAAGTCGACACTGCTGTTATTCACTACAGTGAGTCCCTTTTCCATGCTACAAATGGCAACAAACAAGAGGCTGAGCACTGAGGTGTATCTGGGGCTTGTGCAAGAGGGGCACAAGATGTTTTGACTGCTGAGATAATAAAATATGTTTGTTTTTTTACTGGATGCATTTCTGAAAATACACTGAAAATTCTAAAAGCATTAAGCCTCCAGTGCTGGATGAGAGATATTTTGCTTGCTGTGCTCTACTTTAGCTTGTTTGTGTGCATCAGTATGTTGGAGCCTTCCTGTCAGTCAGCAGTAAATGAACACCTTAACAGGTCTGGGATGGCTTCTAGTGCTGTTCTCATTTGGAGCAGATCTAAAGCTGATGTTTTGAACAGTTGTTAGTATGAAAGATCCGATGGCATTTTACAGGAGGGTTGGAGTGTGAGTTTAGGTGTCCTGGCAAAATTCCAAAACGTGTAATTAAATTCTGTCCATCTAAACTTCCCCCTGTGGTTTTAGTTGGCTCAGGTATTCTTAATTTCCTGCCTTGAAATGTTCCACAGCGTTGCAGCGGTGCTGTTAAAGAGTTGCCAGGTTTCACCTCCGATGTGTGAGATGATTCATCCCCTACAGATCTGCAGATAGCAGCAGGCTCCGGGCAGCCTGTGGGAGCTGCAGAGAGGGCAGAGCTGGAATGACAAGATGTCAAAGCGGCTGCTCCTTCCATTCATTTCCTAATTTTGTGACGCTTCAGAAAGATGTAATGAAATCTCTCTGGTTGTTAATGAAATAAGCTCCTCTCCCCCTCGACCCTTCCATTCCTTGCATCCCCAGGAGAGAAGAGAGAAGCTGAAGAGATGTGTACAGGGTTAAATGCAAACCCAGATCCCTGGCTATGCCAGGATGTGAGGAGAACTGATGTCTACATTTGACCGGCTTGGAAGAACACTTTGAGAAATTTCAATTCCACATCAAAGCTTTATGCCCTTATGGTAGTTTTTCTTCTTAAAATGTGGCAACACAGCACCAAAAGAGTGCTGAAGGAAAGATGAGCCCAAGTTAATGTGTCTAAGTTGCTCCCTGTTTTGTTCTTTCGCTGTCAGTTTAAAAGCTAAACCAAGTCTAAATTGCACACACACACCCTCCATAAAAACAAAATACAGCCTCCAGAAAATCCTCGTTCAGAATGGTATACACAAGGCTGTTATTTGCCACTACTGCATTGTTATCTGCCCTGTTTTTTCCCTTAGTTTTCTTCAGTCTTTCAAAACTTCTGAACTCAGTCTGGATATGAGGAAAGAGCTTTTAGTATTCAGTCTTTCATCAGAAATAAGTTAGGAGGTGATAATGTCTTTGATAGGGAAAATAAGTTTTTCTATTAGCTGATTCAGCCCACCCAAAAATCCATTGAGTGCCCCAGAGACATCTATCTCCCTGAATCCATTGCTCAGGTAAGAAATACAAAATGAGGCTTTTAACTTCAGCACCTGACTTTATTGCCTAAGGTGGGAGGAATAGCCCTGCCATTTTAACACAACATGTAACATGCCTGTCTTGTGATATGGCTCATGAATTTATCATGAGGCAGCAAAACCAGAATAGTAATTAGTGAAATTTCATTTTCATACAAATTTCTGAAAAGTCTCAATAGCTATAAAACCGCTGTGAGCCCAGCAAACTATCACTAGTGTCCTCTGCAGTGTCCAGGATTACAACAATCACTTTTGCAAGAGCAGGGAAGCAGCTGGGATGTGTAAGAGCTCAGTGCTGCTGGTTTTGTGGCTTTCCCCACAAGCCTGGCTCCTGGAAGCATCAGCAGTGCAGCTCACAGGGAGAGCTTTGTTCAGCCTGTCTGTGAGGAGCTCCTGGCTGGGTTACACTGCTGGGCTGCAGGTCTGTCAGGGAGGGATAATGGACACACTTTTAAACTTTTTAAACAAGGAAAAAAGCTCTTTCAGAAAGAGAAAGCAAATACGTGCCAGGTTTTATAATGACAAAACCAGAGCAGTAAAAAAGGGGGGAAATATTAATGCAACCTTGGGATAAAAGTGCCTTGAAGAGGCACATCCTTAACTAACCAGGAAGCTCTGGACAGTAGGCCTAATCTTTTGGTATAAGCAAAAAATCTATGCATACAATTTTTTCTGGTAGAAAGCCAGTTTTTCTTCTCTTGAGGGTTCCTGAAATAATATCAACTGGGGCTTCATCCTGGAAACCTTGGGGGAGCTGAATCCCCAGGAATCCCTGTGTAGTAGACTGAAGGGAAAAAAAAAAGTTTTGTGACACCTTGAGTGAAAAAAAGTTGAGCCCTTCTTGATGGGGATAATTATTGGCTACATAAAACCAAAATGGATGAAAAATGTGGTGTAGGGAGCCCCAGTGATAACGTTTGAAAGTCAAGAGTTTTCATTTTTGTCCTCGTGAATGCAGGCAGGGATCATTTGCTGGAGCTGCTCCAATCCTACTGCCCTTACACATATAAAAGTCCCACTTTAGTCAATGGGATCTGTGCATGCTGAAGAGCAACTGGACTGAGTTTGCAAATGTCTGACAGAGATTGTGTGACACATGGGTGCTCTCATGGCTGACTGAAGGAACAAAGCACCAGCAGCAGACGAGACCTTTGCACAAATAGGATAACAACACCATGGCAGAATTTTCCTAATGTGTGAATAAGTGCTTGAGGGACAGGGCATCCAGTATTCCAGAAACTGGACTGTGGGAGATGGCTGAGAAAACTTGCTGAATTCTTATTTAAACACCAAAAAGCCATATTAAATATTAAATCAAATTATTAATATTAGAATATAAAATGTTAGCATGACACTTCACCCTCTCTAAAGCTGTGTGTTGCCACTTGCCCTTGGTGCAAAATCATGTGCTAAATGAGTGATTTTCTGTTACTGCTTTCCAGTGAGAACTCAATGGGGTGGAAAAGCTATTGTTTTGTCAGAGAGGAATTCCCAGACAGGACTGCACGGTGTGGCTACTGGAAGTGGCAGCAGTGGGGTCCACGTGTGACACTTGGCCTTTGCAGTGGATGAGGACAGGCTATGAAATGGTGTTAAGGCAGCCTGAAGCCCTCCAGCCCTCAGGTTCCAGCCCCAGGACAAGTCCTATGCAAGCAGTGAAGCAGTGCTGCTTTCTTCTGCTTTATGCCTTGTTAAATTGAGAAACAGCTAATGGTGGAAGGATAATTCTGCATTTCTGACAGCACAAACTGATCTGATTCTAACTCATTTTTTATATATGTTTGCTTACTTCAAGCTTAAACAGAAACCTCCACCATGTAGGTGTACAAATGTGTTTGAAGAGGCTTGTGTGGTGTCTGGGACCACCTGGGCATCCTACAAACATTTTATCCTTGTTCTTCCAGTACCAAAGGCAGTGTTACAGTTTATAGGAGCAGTTCAGAAGAGACAGAAGAAAAGTGGTAGTCTGCCCCGAGCACATACAAGGGCTTCCCTTCCCAGGAAAGCTGCTTCTTGCTATTGACTTGCAGCTGCTTTGTAGCCCCTAACAGGGCAGGACATCTCACCTGCTTTCTCACAAACTGCAACGTTGCACGTTTACCAATGTTTTTCAGTATTGCCATTTTATTGAGAGGTGGGTTTTTAATTTTTCTCAAATCCAACACAGTGAGAGTGTCTCTTGTTTACTCCATTTTCCCCCTCTCCTTAAAAGGGATACATGTAGGAATATGAATTCCTGATCAGCTCAGTGTTGTCCTTTGTGTTTCCTCCCTGGAAACCCTGAGCGCTCACAGTGACACCTCCTGTGCAACCATTCTCAGGGTATTTAGGCTCTCTGAAGACAAAGCTGGGTAGCAGTGCCAGGTACCTGAGCTACTTGCATGGTTGTGACCATGGCAGACACAAGTCCATTTCTGCCCACAAGAATTCTTTCAGGAGTTTTATGCAAACAATTTATTGGTAACAAAAAATGGAAATAGGCAAAAGGAACCAAGCTAGTATTGAAGCCAGGCTCCCTGGAAAAACAGAAGACAGGAGTTACAGTTGGATCTACCCTGAGCAGGAACTGGACCAGAAGACCTTCAGAGCTCCCTTCAAAGCTGCTGGAGTCTGGGTGTGCATGGAGGGATGGAGTGGAAATACATGAACAGGTTTTTGCAATGGATGTGCCCAGTTCAGATCTTGGACAGTCATAAGAAAAGGAATGTGATGCTTCATGACTCAAAATGGATCCCAGACCTCCCAGAAATCTGTGTACTGCTGGGTAGGCTTGGATGAGCTGCTTTAGTTTCAGGACATAAGCACAGAGGCTCAATCTTTAAGGGAAATACAGGAGGCCTTCAAAGTGCTTGGAGTGAGCACCTGATGTCTTAAACTCAGGGCAAGCAGCTCTGGGGAATTTGGAATTCCTCAGCAGCAGACTGAGAAGCTCAGCTATTTCATTGCCAAATTATTGGGGATTTCTGATGATGTGTGGGTCCTACAAGAGATCTGGTCATGGTTCAGCAGTGTCTGTAACAACAGGACTTTCGCATCTGTGTGTTTGCAACAGAATTTCTAATTCTGTAAAGTACCTCAGTGCTTGTGAAGCCCATTGCATGAATTAATAAATAATAATATCTTGGAAACTGCAAGAAATTCTGCCTCAAATCTAAGAGGACTCTAATCCTTTCATGCTAGGAGGACATCTTTTCTATATTCCCTTTCTTGGGATGTCAAAGATAAATTTTTCCAAAGCATTTGAACAATTTGACTGGGACCCAAGGGGAAATTATGGATGCATTGTGGTAGAATAATGAGTCAGAAAGTTTTCTTGCCAGGGATTGAGAAATGCCTGACCTCATTCCTGAGAACACTGCATGAGAGGGAGAGATTTTGCCCTTAGTGGAATTCTAAATGTTTAGTGTAGACCTTTGAGCATAAAGCAACAGCATTCCTGTTACAACAACAACAAAAGGATCTGTGATTATTCTTGTATTTACCTCTAGAGAAATAAATTTTTAGGTCAAATTTAAGACTAATTTTACATGTCAAAAGAATATAACAATAAGCACATTCTAATTATTGTTTATTAAATATATAGCTTTCACCTAAAGTGCAGCTTTATATACATAACATTGTCTTTTAAATCCAAAGTCTGGGAAGCCAATAGGGGCAGCCCCCTGCACCAAGGCAGGATTAGCCATATCCATCACCTTTCTGACAAGTATTAATCTAATTACTACTTAGAGATCTCCTGCACTGAAGATGCCCCAGAAACCTGTTTCAGTGTCTAATCTGAGTCCTCCTTGCTCCAAAGGTAAGCCCAGTGTCTCTCAGATGCAGAGAACAACAGGCACATATCAGCCCTGTGACTGCAGGGCACAAGTTTTACTGAACTGCTAGCAATTAAAATCTGGGGCATTTTTGTGTTGGGTGTGATTTGGCCTCTTTTATAGTCCCTGGGTCTGTAATCAATATTTCTGTTCCATAAAAAGTATTAATACTGTGTCTAAGTATATAAATAATGGCACATTTTGTACCATTTTCTTCTGCAGAGGATGCTTGGTTGCTTAGGTGCACAGCAAAGCCTCTGTGGCTGCAGCTGCTCTTTGGGTGCCAGGCTGGCTGCAATCCCCACTGGCTGCAGGCAGCTCTCTGCTTTGCTTTCTTGTTTCCTTTCCTTTAAGGTCTCCCTCTGGAAGTCAATAAACAATATTATTCACCGAATTCATTTATTTGCCACAAATCTGTTTAAATTGACTACATGAAGGATCACTGCCATCTTATCTTGGTATCTGGTCATCAGACACACCCAGGTGAATAAAAAAACCCATGGAAAAGTTACCAAAGATGACAGCTTATTGAAGTTTCTTAATGGTAATTTTTCCAATCCATGATAGTCTACAAAGGAAGCTCCTACATATACAAAACTTTTTATTATTATTATTATTTTATTTTTTAAGGCAGTGGGTACCACTGTCTTTAATGAAAATCAGTCTTTTTATCCCAGAGGCTAATAAAGCTCCTGGCCCTGGAGTTTGAACCCTATCTCCCTACACTGCCAGAGCATTCTCATTTTTCATCCCTGCTGAGAACACAGCTACAGCACATTTCCTAATTTCTATCATATGTTACTGTATTTTGTGAAGTGCAGTTCTTTTTTTTTTAATAAAAATAATCAAATAAAACACTTTTGAATTAATAGATGTTTTTCACTTTTTGCCTTACTTGATCAACTCATTTGAGAAGCCAGCTATTTTCACTGAAGCTAGAATTTTTAAGACTTCAGTCAAAAATGTGACTTTTTTATATCTTATTAAATTTCATGTGGGTTATGTTGAAAATAAATTACATGCAACTGTACTACCTAAGTACCACTGCTGTATTTTTTTTTCACTGAGCAATTTTTGAAAGCAGTATAAATCATAGGCTAAATTTTCCTGCCCTTCCTCCAACCTTGCTAAGCCAAAATCCCATTAAAGTTAACTTTGAGATTTGGCCCCATGACTGGATGAGTATGGGAAAGCTTGTAATTTATAAGGCCATATCCAGTCCATTATATGTCTGGAAAATGTGCAGAAATATATTTTTAAGCGACTTTTCTCTCCAAGTTCCTAAAAAGGCCTGAGTAATTTCAGGGAGGCAATCTGATAGACAGATTTGTATGAATATTTATATAACTAATAACAGAGCCAATATTTCTAAATATTTTCTAAGAACGTTCACTCAAGGAAAACAGTGAATGTGTCTTGGCTGTTTGTCTTCTTTCCATTTACTTTCTGTGACTATTCCTGCAGATGAGTTCCCAGGCAGGAGTGTTGAAGAATATTTGAGAATAATGACACTATTCACCAAGTGAATTTAAACTTGTAGTTCAGAGCAGTATCATCAGAAATCTCTCCTAATTTGCAAATAGAAATAATGATGTGCAGCAAGTGCAGTTCAAAATTATCTTGCGTTTCAAATTTTGAATAGTAAATCTTTCAAACATAAACAATCTACAGGTGATATTAAGAGAACCTATTGAAATAGTAATTTCCACTAATTTAAGAAAATTATAAATCATCTTCAGAACATATGCAAACAGAGAAAGGTTAAAACAATTAATTAGGTTATTTACTACAAAATAATCATTCAACCATGGAAACTAACCCCAAACAGATGCACACTCCTTTGATGTACACTTGTGGTCTATTTAAACACAAATCAAAATGCTTCTCTTAATATCAAATAAATCCCCTTCAAAATGCTTCTTCAGATCTTCAGTCATTACCATGACCATGTGTGGTGCAGAATCAAACACTGCAAATATGTGCAGCTTGATGGTCAGGATGTGAATGGTGGTGTCTGTATTTACAATGTAGAAATTAATATATCCCACATATCCTACATGCCTGACATCAAGTTCTTCATTAAATGTATTGAATTTTGGTGGCTGGGATGGAAACAACCCAATAAAAATGTAGGAAGGCCCTAAAAGCCATTTCAGTTGTAGCTTGAGTCCCCACTGATGGGCAGGTCCCATAAAGCTGGGGATCCACACTTTATGTCCTCCTCACTGTTTAATTAAGGAAAGGAAGTCCAGGGAAATGCATCAGTTAGGTCCATTTTTCTCCCTGCCTACTGCCCACCAGCAAGGGGGGACAGACTAAAGCTTCTCTGTCTGAACAAGCAGTATGGACACAGTTACAGAACATGCAGAAACACTGGCATTGATTATAAGAGTGTCTTGGATCCATTAACAGTAAAGTTCAGTATAGATTTTAAAACTGTAGGCTGTTCAAGTAACAGGCATTTACAACAGAGCCAAGTACTTAATTCATGGAAGTTTTATATTCTTATATATTTAAACTGCTTGCACATATATATATAAAATCCCAGATACTTAAATGGTGCACATGGCCTACAATTGTTCATAGAAAAACTTCCATAACTTGTCAGACATAGCTGGTTATAACAGTGTGCAAGCACTAATATGACTGATTGATGTTAATGTGTTCTGATTAAATTTACTGCTGATTAGTTGATCATTGCTTGGAACAACAAGAAATTATATCTCACTGTTTTTATTACACTGATTGGCATTTAGTTTATCAGCCATGGCACCAACGGGAATTATCAGAGCTAAGTGATTTCTAATGAGGATATATTAATTACATAAATGTAAAGAAATTCAATCAATTATAACCTGTTTTATTTTAAGATGAGCAATCATGAAACATCCTGAGTCCTACAGTAATCCTTAAATTCTGCACAAGTACAATGAGTTATACTTTGTCTGTGTAATGGATATTCACTTCTGAGGCTTTTTCCTCTGATTCTGACTGAAGATTTGAAGAACTCTATCTTTTTTCTTTTAACATATTGTGTTTTTTCATCAAGGAATAATTCCTAATGGGAGAAATAATTATTTTGGGTTTATGTCATAGTATTTCATATCTTCTGGTGTAAGTGAAAATTATTTTAAATAACACGATTATTAGTATAAAACATTAGTAGAAAAGAATCAAACACAAAATATAAAAGTTTAAAAAAATAAAGCAATTAAAAACCTCTTTTGAGTCCTTGCTTAAAATCTCATATCTGCCTTTCACTGCTTGTGGGGGCCAAGACAAAATGCTAAATAATTGTGCAGTTTTTAATACCAGATTTCTGAGTTTTGGTTCATGACTCAATTACACTCCTACTCTCTGGTTTCACATTCTGATATCATCAGTGCCATTGGCCCTAATTCAGAAAAGTACTTGTGTCTATGTACAAATCCCACCCAGAGAGGATTGCTCTCTGCTAAATAGGGATCTGCTGACATCACAAATTAAATGTGGAAAAAATCCTATAGTCAAGGCTTTCCTATATAACCAGAAACCTATCAGCTGTGCATGTAGACCTCTGCTTGCATTTTCCAGGATACTGTCCCAGCCAGCCTGCTTTAGCTGCTCTGGACTATGGGCATGCAGTATCCTCCCACCAATGAACCTTCCTGCCTTTGCTCCACATTTTCATTTACCCTCTCCCTCTTTGTCAGATGAATTTGGTGTTTCACAGGCTGTATTCTCTATCCTGCTTTAATGTCTCCTGAAAGCTGCTTGTTGCAGGCTCAGGATCATATCCAACTTGTTTGTGAGTATTATCTTTAATGCTCTTGCTGTCTTTTAGACCTGGTAATGAAGGCTGAAGTGTTTTACTTAATGTACACAGAAGCATTCTACTTGGGGAATAAGTCAACAGTTTCTTATGAGCACATGCTCCAAGAAGAAAGCACATACACTCCATCTTTAGGGAATTGCTGGCTGTCTTAACACCTCTCCAACATGAAAAATGCTAAAGCTCTTAGAAATATCTGTCTGTCCATGTGTCCAACTTCCACAGGCTGTGCAGAAGCAGCAGGAGTGGCCTATTGGTATGAATAATTTATGGCAGGGGGTAAAGCATTTTTGCGTATTCATATGTTCACCCATTAAATGGAATTCAAAACCCACAGGAATGCACAGAATTTAGGGACTTCACCAAACTCCAGGAGCCTTAAAGGAAAAGAAACTGCCAACACTGAAAAAAATTTAGGAAAACTGTTTCTAATGTAGTATTTCAAATGGAGGATCTTAAGACACTTAATATTTCTTAATTATTTTACTGCCAAGGTATTGACCATAAGATAGATGCCAAACTGACAGCACAGTTACTACCTGAATGCTAAAGTTCAGCTTTACAGATGGATGTGTTTGCAGCATGCACTTATTAAAGAATACATTTCCAAACAGATTTAACTCTTTATATTCTTACAAGACTCCTGAAATAAAAGAGTTTATTATTCTTTGATAAGATGCTTACAAAGCACAGTTTGTTTTCATGAATTCTCACCTTAACTCAAAGCCTTTTTTTATTTTTTACAGTAAAATAGGAATATGTCTTATTTTCAGATGTGTGCAATTTATTAAAATGCTCAAATTCCATATTTAAATATGCTTCTGCTTCTACAAGATTGACATTCAACTAATGGTGTTTAGCCATCACTAAATACTACATAAGTGATGGAAAAAGGAAAAATACCCTCCACTATGTTTATGGGGCCTGTGACATCTTTCCAGATGAACTGTGTTGTTTGGAGAAGGGCAGGCATTAATATGAAGAGCTTGGGTATCTCAAAAGTGTCTGGCCAGAGCTGAAGCAGCAGGTAAACAAACCCCAAAGTAACCATAAATTCAAGAGATTCAGAGTTGACAGTCCTCATCCGTCTACAGGAAGATGCACAATTGCTGTAAAAGGGTCTTTGAGAGGCAGCCCCTTGCTGGTATGGACAGTGCCAGAATGATCACTTGGCAAATGCTTTCCACAGAGCTGCAGCCTTGCTGGGAAGTCTGAGCAGCCCATAGCCCATATTTTGGTCAGGCTGGGGGATGGTTCAGGCACAGGACAGTCTAAACTGGCAAACAGGAGCTTCAAGAACACGGAGTCTGCACGATGTAGGTGAAATCTACTGACAACTGGTCAAAACTCTGATATGTCACAACAGGGCAAGAAGCAAACACATGAATTTTCATGAGCTTGAAAAAAAGGAGTGCCACTAACACCAAACCAACACCCTTGGCCAGATTTCAAACTCTGCAATAATTATGAGCATGTTAGAGACTTTCTTAAAAAGTAGTGTTTCAACTCTAGAAAGGGAGTTCTACCTCTGGAAAAGCTGGAAATCTGTCCTAATTCTGGAAAAGCCACCTGAATACTGATTCCCAAGCTCTCCAAAAAGTATCACGTGGCACAGAACACTTCAGAGCAGCTGCTGTAGACTTGACAAAACCATAAGAACTCACAATAGGAGGGGCCAAGCAAATCACTGATGAGGACAGAGAGAGGCCTGGAGAGCTCACAGGTGCCAAGCCAAGCACTGAGCAGCCAGAAAACCAAACTTTAATTTGCCCCATGTCACCTTCAAACACTTGATAACCCATTTCTCTTGCTCCCTCCCATTGAACCACCACCATCTCCAGTGCCCAGAACGAGCAAGGCTCAATTGTTGAGCAGATCTTTTCTGGAGAATGGAGTTCAGTATGAGAAAGACAAGTTTGCACTTTGCATACTTCTTTGAAACCAATTATTTCTGTTCATGGAAATGAAAAAAGTTTCTAAAACATTCTTCTGAGCCAAGCATTCAATGATATCAAACCAGCAAGGTACCACAAACTTAAAGGCATCATGAAGAAGGTAAAAAATAGGTAAAGGTACAACAGAAAGCCTGTGGAAGTGTAGCAGCAGTGAAGTTAGTATTAAAGAAAACCAACCAACCAAAATTTCTCACAATTACCTGAAAAACAAAAGCCTACTTATTAAGTTTACATGCACTGTCAGATTTACAGGTTTGTTGATGCTAAGGAAAGCCCAGTTTACTTCTTTAACAGTTACAAAAAATATGTTTACAGCTAAAAGATAACATTTTGTGAACACTTGCTATTTTAAAAAGTGTAAAAAACATTTTTCATAAAACATGATTGATAATGTCGATAATTGTTTTTTATAATATATTGAGTTTAAAAACAAATACAATTGGCTGAAAATTCTTCAACAGCTCCTTGAAACCATTAGTCTTGGCTGCCATTCCTAAAGGAACAAGAAAACTCATGCATTTAGGGTAGTACAGACCAGTAGTTAAACCTGGTACTTTGCAGGACTTATTACCATGAACAGAATGCCAATAGGAAGGGAAGGATGCTACTGCATTATTTTCTGACTCTATCCAAAGCAATACACTGGAGAAGGTGTGTGAAGGTAGGCAGCCCTTACTTCTGAAAGGGGAATAGGCATCCTGGAATGTATGCTTTGCATCAAAACAGCTTTAGGAACAAAAGCTGTTTCCCTGCAGACTTATTTCTGATTCTCGATCTTTTATTATGAAGGTTTTTGTTCCTCTGTTGTGATGCTGAAATGGTTAACAGCAAACTTTTGAAATGAGATTTGAAAAGCTTGATGAAAGAGCCTGATGTTTTGCCTGATTTTTCTTTTCCTCTGCGGACAAAGGCCTTGAACGCTGAAGGCTGAAAAGCCTATTATCACCAGAAAGAAATGTAAGTAAACAAGGCATTACAATAATGAATTCTGCAGTACACGAAGGCAAGAACCAGTTCTCTGCAGCAAGCAGTGAAAGATTTGGCTGTATCTTGGCAATTTTTCAAAAATGATAACAATAAGAGGTTTTGTTGCTTCAGACATGTAAATCAAAAGGATATTTCAGAACTAAAAATGATACTGAGTTTCTAGCCATTGACCCCAAACCAGCATTCAAAAATAGACATTAAAACTAAGAAGCTATAATCCCACAAGCCATGCACAATCAAACCTAAAGAGCTAAAAAAATTGGATTTTTAAAGTCCATTTGAAATTAGGTTGGCAATAACTACCCTTATCCACAGGAGAAGAATTTCTGATATTCAAAGTTAAGATGTGATAAAAAGGAATAATCCAAAAATTATACCAAGAGTATGTTTCAAAACCAACATTTGAAATGGTCTAATATTCCCCAAGCTTGCTCCTAAATAAACAGCAAATACAGAGGTCATGCACAAAGGTAGTTTGGGCTATAAGATGCAGAGCATTTTATTTTTAAGAAGTTAAAGGAAATGTGAAGATTGTGTAATTTGATATTTAGGGTTTTTACAGTGTATTACAAACTGTGAAAATGTGCCTAAAAGTAGATAAAACCAGCAGCTTGGCCAAAGTGGGGCAGTAGAGTTTGTGTGGAGCAGAAGGGACCCAGTTAAAATTTATCTGCTGGTAGAATTTAAAGCTGCTTGAAGCTCCCAAGGCAGAAGAGAGCATCAGTGTATGTGAGCAATGCCCTACAAACTCTAAAAAAACATAAAACAGAAGGCAAAGTTTGCAACCCTTTAATGATGAAAATGGTGAATTGAGCCTTTTGCACTGCCTGTCTCATCTGTGAGGGAGGGCAGGAGCCCCTGCTGCAGCAGCGTAGATTTTTAATGCCACTGACAGCAGAGCACTGCTGACTTATCTGGGGCATCCTATGGGAACGAGCAGTGTCACTTCCAGAGACACATCCAAACAGCATCCAGGATTGGACTAGGCACTTGCTCCTTTCCTTACCTAAGCCCTCCTCACACACTCACATGAAGACAAGCAAACAAAAGAGCAAAAGATGGCTTAAACAAAGCACACACCCAGGTGGAGTGCAAATCCACTGCAGATGGGGTGCAGGTTGGATTCAGGTATTGGAACCAACTCCACTGAGGTCCACACTGCATCTGGCAATGCCTGGGCCTGCAACACTGCACTGCTTTTCTCTTACATCAAACTGGACAAGTGTGACAGACTCACAGCCTTCCCTTTGAGATTTGCCCCTCGATTCACAGCCTTCCCTTTGGGATGTGCCTCTGGAGTAAATTGCCAGAGCCAGGTTCACAGAGAGGGAACACAGGAAGTTCAGGTGACAAAACCCCTCAAATCTCAGTCCATGACTTTGTGTTTTTTGCATCAATCTTCCCTGCAAAGACAGACCCAAAAGACTCCATTTGATGAGCCAGATGCCTAAAAGAGAAGCACAGAAAAGGCAGAACAGCCTCTGAGGATGTTTTAGCATAGGAGCTAGGCCAGGAAGTATAGCTGAGAGGATTTGATTTGGGTGAAGATGACCGTTGGGGTGCAGAGTCCTCTTGCATAGATGGTCATCAAAGGGTCAGCACCCAGGCTGCAACATGAAGAAGACAATCCCAAACTAAGGGTTTGGTCCATGGGAAAAACTTTCACTCTTGGAGGGATCAGACTGGGCCTATATCCAGGCTTGGATCATCCCAAGCTACAAGTATTTCTGTGGAGTTTAGCAAATTCCAGTGCAAACCATGCACAAATCAGTGTCAGACCAAGGATCAGAAGTGAGAAGAACATGCCATAAACACATCAATGTCCCCTCACAAGTTCAGAAATTTCTGTATGGTGGCAGAACACAGCATGGTCTCATACAGCTATCAATACTTTTGAGTAGCACAGGAAAAGTTCAACATGTTCTGAATTAGTATCTTCTAATCTAGATTCCCTAAAAAGATGAGATCTTCCAGTAGCAGAAGTACAGAGAAAAACAAAGTAAAAAACTTCCAAAGAAACAAACTCCCAAACAAGCAAAAACAACAACAAAAAAAAAAAAACCAACCACAGAAGCCCTTGACCTCTTTAAGAGCTACAATAATAAATATATTTACATGAATTATGACATTAGTAAGCTGTAAGACCTTTGTTAAGTTTCTACCACTGGCCCAGAGTAGAGCTGAAAACTTTATTCTCCAGGGCAAAGTCCACATTTGTTGTCATCATACTTCAAAAGTTCCATACCTCCTCAGTGATTTCGCATGGCCAGCTCCTCACGGCACAGCCAACAGACTCCATCCCTCTTCACAGCCCAACCAACAAACTCCAACTCTCTCCCAACACAGCCAACCCACTCTTTTGTAGCACTCTTCTGTTTACTGTACACAGCTGTGGCCTGTTAAGGGCAGGGCTGTTCCTAATCTTTGGTGATTAGCACAGCTGCAACTCCTCAGGTGTGAGACTGCCTTCTGTACTATCTTTATTTCCTTACATTCTGTCCCTCCACACACTTTCCTAAAGGTCTGCCCTGGCTTCAGCATGGAGCTGAACAACTGACAAAGCAGCTCCTGGTTTCAGTTAGCACCAAAATAAGAATCAAGACCAAAGATCTGGTTCGTTATTTGTCCCTGCTAGATCAGCTCTGCTGACAGCAAGAAAAGGTAGTTTCAGTTAAAGCTCCAGCTCAGGATATATAAATGAAGTAAATAAAATGTCAGATACTATGATCTCTTTCAGTGATAAATAGTCTACTTGGAGTTATTTTACTGATTCCTTCTAATAAATCAGTTTAATATACATATGAGGTAATATTTTCAAGCCAATTTAAGTTGCTTGGTGCTGACTACCATAGGATATATGTACATCTACACAAAAATGAGGATGAACTAAGTAGACAAATAAAATAGTATAAATATTTGTACTGTGAAACAAAACTTGATTATTTGCTGAAACATGTAATTAGGTATTAATACTTCATAATGTGGAAACATTTATTTAAAAGTACCAAAAAAAATTCTATCTCTCCTATTATTGTTAGAGACCTAACATATATAGGTCATACATATATAATCATATACTGCTTTCAGAGACAGAAATTGCTGCCATAAATGTGAAAACTCTTGTTTAAATAATGTGCAAGGCAAACAAAAATAACAGTGTAATTTTCCACATAGGCCTTTTATTCAGAGCTAGTCGGTATTTAGTGCACTTACTGGAAGCACTGGGATTACAGGTGATCATGCAACTTTCAGCAGTATAAGTTACTAAACTTTCTGCCTTATCAGCATATCTCATGCATGCAGAAAATTTATTGCTGTTATAATGAAAAAGTTGTTGCAATAGCCATTGGGCTGGTATATTTTTTCTCAACATATAAACGGTTCCTCCAGAATTTTCTACTTTTCCCGTACATAATTAATTCCCTATGGATTGAAGTGATTTTAGTAATTCATTGACAACATCAAAATACTTTATGTATCTAGAAGGTGAACCTGATAGTTGTATTAAATTACTGCATTTGGATTAAAATATAGGTAGTGAAATACAGCTTCCATACACATTCCACAATGTTCATGCTGAGCAGGTCACAAAACCATTAAAGTGTTATTTAATGGCTTAAACTCAAGAAGGTCTGGGGGGTTGGGAAGGGTGGTGGGGAATGGGAAGAACCAGAGCGAGAACAACCAAGTCAACCTAGAAAAATCCTCAAATTTCAGAGACCATATAGCCTTAGTGTATGTTATTTATCCAGAGAAGAAAATATTACAAAGAAATGAGGAATAACACAGCATGGTATGAAGAGGACTTGCATGGCAAATCAATTCAATTTTTGAAAGAAGAGGAAGCTCTAAACGGTTGTCATTGGACAATTAATCCAAATAGGAGAGTGTAGATGTTAGGCCATGTGCCAGCCTGGTTACCTGTGTAAGTTATTGAGTGTGTTGAAGACAAGAAAGCATGACATATCTGGTTTGGGGGGATTTTTTGGGTGGCTATAATTGTACCCTTTCATTTCTAGCCTAAGAACAGACTCATGGAACAGAGGAGCTGTGCTGAGCATTGTGTTCAGATTAACAAACTATAATGAAATTTTTTTTTCACTATAAACTTGTTCCTATAAATATTTTCCCAGTGTGGGAAGTCCATTGAGCTCACAGTGAGCACTCCCTTTCTAACAGAAGCTGAACCTGGTGCCTGTTTAGGTACCAAGCTCTAAGCTGCTTGGCACTGTCAGGATATATTTCACACCTAATATGAACATATCTGATGGGTACAGTCCCTGTTGGCCACCTGCCTGGTGCCTGGTCTAATAGCTAATTCTGACTACCCCAGCTTGTGCTCAGCTTCTCTTTCCATTTTTCATTGGCCAGGGCCTTAAATTATGCGTGTCTACTTCATATATCCTGGTCAGTTCCTGCTCCATGCAGCTGCACTTGAGAAATCAAAACCCTATTAGACTTGGTGCTATATAAACATCAGCAAAAAAAAAAAAAAAAAAAAGGGAGATTGATCCTGGCATAAGGAATTAGGCAGAATGAGTATGCCTGAGGAGATGCAGCAATGCTAATAGATGCTTGCACATTTTATAAGACTTTCTTATAGAGTGTTTTAAAAAGTAAGTCTATTTGCCAAAATTAGGTCAGAAGAGCTGGCCAAAACAAAAAGAAAACTCAAGGTGAAAAAAAGGAATAGGGCAGGTAGCACTGACCACAGTTTGAAATCAGGCTGGTTTAGCTAATCCCAGAATACACACCAATGCATGTAGATCTAGTCTGCCTGGAAATACATCCATTCGCCTTATTTGTAACAAGGCAGCCTGTATTAATGTTTGTATAATAAAGTGCTATTGACTAGAGAATAAAGATCTACATGCCTTACTGCAGCAGTCCTGTGCAGCTGAAGGTCCTCACCTTCAGGGAAAAGAGGTCCTCACTTCCTCATACCTTAACAGTCTTGGACAAGAGTTTGGCCAAACTGACTAGCTGGCTATTACTGGATTTTATGTTCTTTATAAAGAATTTTGGTGTTAGGCTTCTTTCTATTACATTTATAAAATTATGCTGCTTTTTACATATTTTATTCAGTATTTTTGTTACACAGATTCACAGAGATCTGGTTTTAATATTTCCAGTTAACTTCTTCTAAAATGAGTGCTTTGAAATGCTTTACTTTTTTGGACTCTTTCCTGGAAAGCTGCCTGTGATTTCCAGTCAGGTATGGAAGTCTTCTGCCCCTTTGGGAACATTTCTCCAGTGTCTGACTCCTCCCATTCATCACCTGGTGTGTCAGAGCTCTGAGATGGGAGCGTGGCAAGGGTGCTGCTACAGCTCTCACCATTACCGTGTTGGAGGTGTCCCCATGTAAACACTGCCTAGCCACAGCAAAGGTCCTGGAACAAATCCTTCTGCCCAGGCAAGCCAGGAGAGCTGAGCTTGTCCCTACAGACTGGATGCTGCCAGCTTTCTGGATGTCAGCTAACTCAAACATCAGGGAACCTTCAGCTCTGTATCCCCTGAGTATAAAACACACTGCTTTACTCCCCCATCCTATTCCTTAGACTCACTGAAAAAAAGTCCCTGCAGACATTTTTTACTTATATAATCAACGTATGGGTTAAACTCATCAAGGAATAAAGAATAGGTATCATATCAACAATTCACTGCAGTAAATCACATTTGTTAAAATTAGAAACTTGTTAAATAGGGCCTTGATGATAATTGCTGACATGTATTGTCGCAGACATTTCTCCACAGAAATCCTTTCTTTCATATTTCTGTGTCTTCGGGAGCCAGAGGCCCCCGAAGAGAAGGTAAACAATTATTATCAGCTGCTGTGGAATGCAATAGGATTCACCTTGATTGGCTCATTTTCTATGTTTATAATTAAGAGCCAATCACCAGTTCAAGCCAGGGGACTGAGTCCTTGGCCACAACTTTGTTGTGGGTTCTTTTCTATCTCTTCTCAGCTTAGCTAGCTGCTCTGCAAACCTCTCTCTATATTCTTTTTAGTATAATTATAATGTATTATATCATATATTAATAAATTCAGCCTTCTGATCAAGATACAAGATTCACCGTCTCTCTATCACCAGCCAGCGGCCCACACAGGTCGCGGTAATAATGTATTTATGGTAAAGTGACACAGACTTAGTCATTAGAAAAGCAAAATTCAGCATTTTGAAACTGTGGGTTTTCACTGACTATTGAAATTCAATATGCTATCACTGGAATTATTTATTGATCTATTAAACAGTTTTACAGACCCTTGCTTGTTAACCATCTTTTATGTTCAGTCCATCTTGTACTATGACACATTTCCTGGATGAACTATAAGCAATAAATTCCATGTTTGCTACGTGTTTTTGCAAAACTATAAAATCTATGGAGGCATCAAAAATAAAATTTTATAACACAGATGATGCCCAGACATTCCTTTCCCATTGAAAATCCTAAGGACTGACTTGCAGAGGAATCTAGATGAGCATTTCCCCCTGATTTCAGTAAAAGCAATGAATAAATCCTCAAAGTAACTTAGCCACTGAAATATCTTGCTCATAGATGGTTGCCATCTAATACCACGTCCTTTCCTGATTTAGGAACCAGCAGAGAGCACTTGTGGGAGAAGAGAGAGCAGCTTTGCCAGCACAATTGCAGTTCAGAGGAGGAGACCAGCCCCAGGAGGTCCAGAGGCTGAGGCACCTGGATCTGGGCACCTGGCTCAGATCAGGAGAGTTCCTGCAGCAGGATCCCAAGGAGGGAGACACATCCTCCAACCACGCTCTGCTCCTGCTCACAGCCCAAACCTCAGCCAACATTATCCATCCCCTGGTCAGTTTGGGATGGAACTTCCCAGCTGTCCCACTGCTGCTGTTCACTTGCTATAGTTAGCACAGGAACAAAGAGAGGGAGAACACATAGGATTCTGTTCATTAACATAAACAGAGTGCTCCTGCTCCCAGGGATATCCTTTATTTATTCATAATAAAATATCTCTAAGAAGCCACATTTGGAAAGTATAGAATAATCAAATAACTTGCCCATGGGGGATCTAGGAGAGCTGAATTTAAGCACATTCTGTGGATCATAGAGAAGAAGAGTATGAATCCTGGTTCTTCATCTCCCTAAGGGATGCTCTCACTACCCAACTCCTCGGGACATATGCACACAGTCTCTCCCCCTCTCACTCCCTCTCCCTCCTTCTGTTTCATGCTTCAAGCCCACCCACTGACTCTCCTCCTGTTTCTTTGCACAGACTGAGATGTTGGCTTTGGTGCTGGGCAGCAGTGATAGCAAACCATATGTAAGTTTCTATATGCTAAAGAATGGAAATATTTCATACTTGAGTCTTGTCCTAATCGTTGTATCAATTTTGTCAACTACAATTCTGATATTTTTAAAATAATTGGTAGAGTTTTCTCATTATAATTTTTGCATATTTTAACAGAAGCAATTAAAGAGAAAAAAGAGGGTTGAAAGATACAGATGCAACTGAAAATGTTTAGAAAGTGAAAATGAAGTTTTACATTCCAGTACCCAAATTCAGCTCAAACATACTTGGACTGGGACAATTAAATTGCCACCATTTGTCTGACTTCAAAAAATTTTTGTACAGTATCTCCATACGTATCTCTAATTTTTTTATAATGACAAGAATAGAGGAAAAAAAAGAGCTTGTGTGTTAAACTTATCCTTTTACCACATTTGCTAAAGACAAATAACACAGCATCAGTATTGGATTTACTTGGAATTGAAGAACAAGGTCTTCAGATGTCTATAAAGCAGAGGTTAGGTATTTCAGCTTTAAATGTAGTACTAAAAGCCAAAGGGAAAGTCTTGCAAAAGAAAATGAGAGATGAGTCTTTGTTATCCATGTGGGTGGGTTTTCATCAGTATCTGCTTTTCCTGGTCCAGTGACAACCAGGAAAGAAAGACTGGTGGCACTTAAATTCACTAGTTGGCCTTTACACTGGGACAGTGCTCAGCATCTGGGCCAGGCAATCAGTCAGCTGGGCTGCAGGCACAACAGCTCACCCTGAAATCTGAAGCAAGGACAGCCAAGTGCACACTGAGCTGTCCTCTACACTTGAAAGCACATGACCATTTGTCACAGCCTCCAGGAAAGTATGGATATGAGCAGGTACATCATCTTTTACTTACAACCCTGGACAATCTTTGGGTAACCTTATGTGGGTGCCAAGACCTCACTGCTTTTCTGCTGGTACACCTAGCTGCAAACTGACCAGAAATTAGTCCTCAATATTTTAACAGGATTAGTCCTAAGATTTTAACAGCAAATCTTTTCCAATAACAAGAAATAGTATTTTATCCTTGGGTCAATAAATATTTTCAAGCTCTGATAAAGCTAAACAAGAGAGCTCCAAAGGTTTGGAATACTAAGCTCTGATAGATTAGAATTAAGCATTTATAATGAAAGAACTGATTGCTTCATTCACACCTCAGAGTCCTGCAGTACTTCATGAGGTATTTGAGGGATGCAGATTTTAAATGAAAATATGACATTTTTAAATGCAAAATTCAACACAGTAGTTGCAGCTAAGAAGTGTGAACTGATGAAGTAGGCATTCTCTTTTTCTGTCATTTTATTTATAAATCCATAGTCTCTCTGGTGGGTCAGGTTTTGTTTTAATGCATTTGAATATTGTGGCACATCACAAACATTATAAGATGGGGCTTAACTGCTAGAATGGAAGAGTGTTGATTTTATGCCATGCCTTGCGATAAATGTGCCTTTGTGTAAAGCAGTAAAAATTGGTAGAGATGGGATACAAGCAGCAGTAAAAAGAAAAATGTTGAGACTCTTTTAAAATACATCCTGCAGTTTAGCTATAAAGCTCCTTATTTTTAGAAAACCAGTAGAATTGTTCAGGCTCTGCCCCTGCAGTTTCAATAGCAGTCTAGTGCTTTAAAACCCTGACCTTGAAAAGAAAGCGTTTACATTGTAAATGCACTGGCAGTATGGAGACTATTCTATGACTGAGTATCCAACTGCAGCAAAAAGTTCAGAAGCGGGTTTTCTTTCTTCTGAAAGGCCTAATCCATGGGGCTTTTTTAGTTGGTAAAAGCACTTGGCACTAATTGTGACTTACTTCTAGCAGTGAACCTGTATAATTCTCATATTTCACACAGCCAATTAATTCCCATGAATACCAGGAATCACAGACTTTGATAGGTTTTTATATACAGCATTTTTTGATGCTTAGATTTTCTGCAAACATAGGGGACCTCTCAAAGCTGGTTCTTGTGTCTAAAATGAAGCGTGGTTTCATAGCTTGGGGTCACACACCAGTTTATGATGACCAGAGTACTTAAAGGATGAGCAGAAAACAATCTGTGGAGGTTTCATCCACAGGGATGAAGTGTGGCACTGGAGGGATGTGCAATCCCCTGGCTCTGGGGCTGCCTGTCACATGAAGGAGGATGGAGAAGAGACAATGCACAACTGCAGGGACTCCCTGCATTGAGCCCAATTCACAGCAAATCCTTTGTAAAATGTCTCAACTTCAAGAATCTCCTTGAAAAAGGCTCACTTGTCCCAACTGCTCACAAAGTTAACAGGTCCTCAGTTCTGGTCTTAAGACCTTGGGCACAACCCTATGGTTTAGGGAGACTTCTCTCTTGCTTCCAGAGCACAGAGTTACCGTTTTTATTATGGACAAAAAATGAGCTCACCTCTCCAATCTTACAATTCTCATCCTTTAAAAACAGGTTGAGTGTTCTGAGCACTAATAAACAAATCTGTTAATTTGGGCTAAAATTATACTGGTTATTTAAAGAAATTTAACATCTGTTCTTTGACCTGAATAATCTCAAAACTACAGACTCTCTCAACTCCCCATGAGTTAGAATTAATCAAAAACTTGTGCACAAGCTGTACTGTATAAAAATAGATTGCAGTTAAGATATGTTGCTAATTATTGTTTTATCTAATTGTTTTTAATATGCAGGATGCAAGGAGGGTCGGGTCAACAGTTAACTCTTAAGTGGAGCTACTTCAGTGATGCAGCTGGTCACCATCCTCCTCTACAGCTGCTCTTCACCAAACAAGTCTGCTAGATATGACAGGGATCCAGCTCTGGGAGGTCATGCCAAGTCTCCAGTACCAGTATATCTTCTTGCACCAGTCTTACTGGTTAAATGACTGAAAGGTCTCTTAGCTGGCATTGTGCTGTGTTAATTAATTAATGACTGAAAGGTCTCTTAGCTGGTATTGTGCAGTGTTTTGGACTTAGGATGACAATAATATTGACCTCACACTGATGTTTTAGTTGTTAATGACCAGTGCCTGCACTAATTCAGTGGCTTCTCAACTCAATTCAGACCACCTGTCAGTGAGGAGGGTGCAGGTGCCTGGAGCTGGAGGGGACACAGGCAGAACAGCTGACCCCATGAACCCAAAGGTTCATATACAATATCATATGGCATCACAGTGAGCAAAAACCAGAGGAGAAGTTGGCTGTGGGGCAGTGGCTACTGCTTGGGGACTGGGTGGGTATTGGTCAGTGGGTGCACAATTGCGTTGTGCAGAGCTTGTTTTGTATATCCCTTTATCATTATTGCTATTTTCCCTTGCCTTTCTGTCCTATTAAACTGTCATTATCTCAGCCCATGAGTCGTACCCTTTTTCCAGTTCTTTCCCAGATCTCACTGGAGGAGGGTGAGAAAGCAGCTGTGTGGGGTTCAGCTGCCTGGCAGGTCAAACATGCTGCACCAATAGCAGTTCCCTTCAAGCTGCAGTGGTACCATGACTGTGCTAAAGAGCCCTGATGAATGCTGTTGCTGGGCAAGATCTAGAGATTCTTTAGTTAATCATACCCTGCTACATTGAATGAATAACTGATGAAACCATTGAAAATAAAAACCCACCAACTGTGGGCACGTTCCATGAATTTGTGCTAAATATGATATAATCATGACCTTCTAGAGCAGTGTTGTGAAAATTTGATATCCTCAAAAAGGCTACTGAGGCAGCAGTTATTGCTATACAGGCTCTCAAGCCTCTCAAACAACCTCAGCACTCTGTGTTTGCTTCTTAAGTAAATAATTGGTGCACTCTTCACATCACAGCTGGACAGTTTAATACAGAGCTGGTCATATTCCAGTGTCAATGGCAGCTTGATAGTTATGTCCAGGGACTCCATTTGACAAGATAAATAATCAGGTCACTGTACACTGCTTGCTACACATTCAATTGAATCCCACCTGCAAGAATTCATCAAATGAAGCCAACAAGACAATGTCATTCTAGCAGTTGATATCCTGAAGTAAAACAGTGTCAACTCAAAGGTCCATCAAGCAGTCAATGAAGACCTCAAAAAAATTGTAGTAGAAGGTCACAGCCTTGCCAAATGAACCCACCTTGTTAGCAAGGAAAGCACAAAATAGCTATACATTTTTAAGGTTATATAAATATACCAGGGCAGTCAGTTTGGGAGTTAATTTTCATTTAAAAGGTTGTCTTGAATAAAAGTAATGCTCTGTTCCTCTGATCTCAGTATAATAGAAGATTCTTTATACTCTTGAAGTACTTAAAGCTGTGCCCTATCCTCTATCATAGTGTTGTAGGATGAACAACTATTTCCCCCCCTTAAACATGGTTTTTAGAATTTTTTTCTGCAGAAAATTTCATGGACAGTGTGAAAAACCTCTCATTCAAATTGGTTGCTTTTTCCTTAATGGAAGTGACTTTGTGGTATGAAGCTGCATCTATACTCTGCTTAAATAACCAGAGTGAGAATAGAGCCCACCAGACTCCCTGCCCTGGCTCCCTGAGGGCACATTTATGGCTATGGGATTGGTTATAGCTGAGCTCCCAGTGCCCAAAAATGAAACACTCAGGCTGCCCATCAGTCCCAGATACCTCTGTAGCATATGGCATGAGGTACAGGCGGAGTGCCTTCCTAGGAAAGATGCCAAGAATTCCAGTCTGCAGGCTGCTGGCCAGCCCATGGCACCAGCATGGCACCAGCCATGCAGAGCAGCAGCCTGGTCACGCTGCAGCTCAGCCTGCAGGCACCACCAGCACAGCCCCGGCCCATGGCAAGGGACAGAGGCTTCCAGCCTGACCCTGCTCCTCCCTGCCCTCCTTGAGGCTTGCAGCGCTGGTGTGCAGAGAGCTTATGATGAAAAAGCAGAGCAGAAGAAGCTTAAATCCACAGAGGCATTTTGAGAAGAACAGCATGATTCCATTGTTCTTCCTGCAGCTGAGATCACAGGCTTCTCTTAATGAAAGTAGCTGCTGGCTATATTCTTAATGACAACACTATGATGACACAAAGAGAAAAGAAAAAAAAAAAGATAATTTCTATTTTTAGAGAAACATTTGAATCTGGAACTAGAAACACAAAATTCCCCTCACTAGAATGATTTGTTTTATTTGATAATGTTAGACAGCAGAGCTTTCTTGGATGCTGTTTCTGAGCATTTCTCATGCTATCTTCCATATACTTCCTTAAAAGGTCAATTTCCTTTGAAATTTTAGATACTGTATATGTTGGATTTTGCATAATTACATGATTTCTACAAACCTCTTGTTTAGCTTGAGCTGAAATTGAACTTTATTTCAATGCAGTCGGTCTTTTTCCTTGACACAGAATATTTTCTGCTCTTAAGCACCTGCAGCTAGTTGCACACAAGTCCTTGAAAACAGAATAAATAGGTCAGCCTGTCAATTTCTCTGCCTCAAGGAAGAATCAACCATACCTATGTCATTCCTGGCAGATATTTGTGCAACTTGTTCTAAAGAGTTCTAATGATTTAATTTTAATAATTTCCTTATCTATTCCAACACTTAAATATCTTCTCAAAATTGCAATTCTTATGAGATTATTGAGAATTAAACCATGCCACCACATCTTGCACTGGAGTCCTTTAAATTAATGTGAAATGACATCTTAATGTAAAAATGAACAACTGTGCCTAGCAGTTTGTTCATGATGGGTGCCCTCTCACTCACACAAGAGATAAAGAATGACCCCTAACCTTCCAGCTCTACAAGCAATTGCAAATTCCTTCTCTTCATTTCCCTTTTCCTAATTCTGTGAGCAGGCATTGCATATCTTAACTACCTGCATGTCCCTCAAGGTTCTTCAGGAAGCCTTTGCCAGGGAGATGTTAGATGTTTATGCAGGAGAAATCTGGTGCTAAGATTAAATTGATACAGTAGGAATCTAGATAGTGTATCATGAACACAGATCTCCCAATTTTATGTACTTGCTCTTTGAATCATGTTCTCTGCCTGAACCATTATTTGAGACCTTGGCAATGATCTCGTGTCTCTGGGCCCCACCCAGGTGTTTCATGCAGTACAGAGCCTTTAAGAGGGGCACAGCTTTCCACGGACTGACTTTGCTTTTGCCAAATCCCAGCTGCTCAGCCCATCCTGCCTCCTTGCAGGACTAAACTCTGGCTGTGAGCTCCTGGAGGAAAGCTGTCTCCTCACCACACACTGGTATGCCTTGTTGAGCAGTACCTGGATCCTTTCGCAGTGCCAGTAATGAATACTAACAAAGCAGTACTAAATTCAAAATAATGACAGTATATCATCAAAAGCTGTTTCGGTAATAATAACAAACAGTTGTGGGTATTTCATGTAAATGGGCAATCTTTTAAATTAAGCTGCTCTTCAGAAAATATATTGCATTTCTTTAGAGATTCACAAAACAATGTTTTCATTTAAGAACTCTCTGTAACATACAGGTCTTTGAGGAAATTTCAAGGTAGACATATAAAATTTTTATTGTTGAGTTTTTTTCCACAATAGGGGCAGTAACTGGCATGGTCCCTTCATTCACCCTCCTGCCAGCTACTTTATTAGCTGCTTTAGCTGTCGTGGTGCAGGACAAACAAGCCACCAGAGAGATCAGTTGAAAGGCAGGTTAAGCAACTGAATGAAAAAGGGCTGGAGGAATAGGGGAGCATAAAGCAAATACCTTTAAAAAAAGTTAAATATTTTGTTCTGCTTTTCTTTAAAGTAAAAAATGCTGTGGGATTTACTGAGGCACCTGTTCTTTCTCCTGAAGTGCAGAACTCTGATTTTCTGAAAAGCTGGAGTCTGATGAAATCTCTTGCACTCATAACCTGAACAAAGACTGACCCATCCTAGGATTTTTTTTTCCCTGTAAGTTGTAACAACCAAGCTTCAATAGGCTTATTTATTATCATGCAGGCACACTGGAAAGAGGAAGAAAATGAAGATATCTTTTCCTTCCTCCATTACTGCTGGTTTCTGGGTCACATTCTCCATCCACCCCCTGCAAGACAGTGGTGAGTTTGCAACTCTCCCCTGTCTCCAGCCAAGGTTGCCCAGGGTTGTGCATCATATTTCCCTTGGGCACCTCTGGAACCTCTGCAACTCTGCACAGCTAAAATCCCTTTGGGTTTTATCTGCAGAGCACAGTGGGAAGTCCAAAGGGACTCCTGCTGCAGCACAAAAAGGACCCAGTCCCTTATGGGGTACACCAAATTGAGTGCCCAAATTGCCTGTGAACCTGACTTCATAAAGAGAAGCTTCAGAAAAAGCAGATTCAGCTCCTCAAAGGACAAGCCCTGGTGAGGCTCTCCTGAATCTGTGAGGCAGTAAGGCACCTCCTGTCCCAGCAGAGCAGCTCAGAGGCAGATAACCCTGCTCTGCACACACACAGCTGAGCACAACTCCAACATATGTTCTTTGCTTTTTTGGCTGAAGTTACTGTTGTCTTTGCTTTCCTCCTTCTCTCCCCCCAACTCTCTCTCGCTCTAACTCTCACAGGAGCAATAAATGCCAGCAGTAAATATTCTCAGCCTTACAAGGATTTCAGTAAATTAAGCTTTGGGCAACTTCCTGTGTTCTAAATGGGATCCAAATGAAGGTTTTCCAAAGCGTATACACTATAATAATAATAAAAAACATATCTAAATCATTAAAATGAGTGACAGCATTCCCTATACTAGTTCTAGGCTCCATAAATAATGTATAAAACCAATCTGCATTATATTAGCAAAAGATAAAAATTAGAAAAGGGTGAGAGTAAAACCCCGTGTTTAATTTTTCGGTGACACAAAGAACATCATCCCTGCTCCTGAGCTGCGAGCTCCATCTTGTGGGGGTGGTGGAGATGCAGTGGTTTTCTGCTTACCGCAGTACTATTATTCTTTACATTTTCAGGCATTTTGAATAAATCATTATGATAATACAAGCTTTTTATTGAAAAATAACAGCAAATCAAAGGAGGTAAAGCAAACTAGTGCAGCCTTATGACCTGACATGCCTCTGCTGCATCCCACCTTTCCTTCCAAACTCACTTGTTAGAAACAGACCAGTAATTTGTTCCCATCACTAGTGGTTCCAGCCCAGATGAATGCACTGTGGTTCCAGCCCAGATGAATGCACTGTGGTTCAGCCCAAATGAATGCACTGTGGTTCCAGCCCAAATGCATGCACTGTGGTTCCAGCCCAAATGCATGCACTGTGGTTCCAGCCCAAATGCATGCACTGTGGTTCCAGCCCAGATGAAGTGCTGTGGTTCCAGCCCAGATGAATGCACTGTGGTTCAGCCCAGATGAATGCACTGTAGTTCCAGCCCAGATGAATGCACTGTGGTCCAGCCCAGATGAATGCACTGTGGTTCAGCCCAGATGAAGTGCTGTGGTGCCCCGTGTCCCCGGGGTGAGCACCACCGAGCGCTGCCGCCCACGGTGCCTGCCACAGCAGGGCTTCCAGAAGGGCTCACTGGGGAATGAGCCCCATGGAGCACAGCTCCACCCGCTCTGGGGTGGCAGAGGATTGGCACAGGGCAGCTGTGCTGGCCAGGACAAGGGCGCTGCTCAGCCTCCCCTGCCTTCTTCCATCCCCACCCACACCGGGCAGATCTCCGCTGGAAGGAATCCTCCCCCAAAAATGTTTGCAATTGCTATTTCATTTATGCAACATCTGGAATGTACTTCCAGGATGAAAGACTACTTATCTGGTTAGCTTTATTGCCTAATTTCATCCCATTATGACTTGATAGATACCCTTTGATGCCAGGAGTTCCTGTAGGGCAGCACTATCTCTTTGAGCCACTCTTCAAATATTTGTGAATACATTCCTCATTCTCTTACCAAGAGACGTGAGATAAAGCATTAAAAACCTAAGCTTTTCTAGTGATTGCCTTTTTCTTTTCTTTTTGTTAATGCACTCTACAGAATTGGAGAGGCTTTAAATTTAACCATTATTTTCTAGTCGTTATTAACCAACAAAAAGTGCTTTGTTACAGGCAATGGTGAATAGAAATGCAGAGTTTACAAAGCAATACCCTCCTAAGCACTACCAAATGCAGCAACCTCTGCTCTGTCAGTCTTGGAATTAATAGAAATTTGGACACAGCCTTGGCTTTTAAAAACTGCAGACCAGAGCTCAGAGGAGGCCTAAGGAATGAGACAATATCAAAAAAGGGAGGACACAGATATTTCATCAAAAATGGACAAAGTCTCCTGAAGGGCAGACCACAGCAGAAATGACATCCAGAGTAAGCACATTAATGAAGTGTGTGGTTTCCACAGCTGTTGTGCCACCAGAGGTAAGAGCACAGGTAAGGAGCCACTCCCCCACCCACTGCTGAGAATGGAGCCAGATGTTTTTGGACTCAGGACACACACTTTGCTACTGGGGCTGAGCAGGGGTCTCCCTCTGAACATCCAGGTGTTTCTAAATTAGCTCTAGCTGGGTGTCCCAGCTCTTAGGGATCTGCAAAAGAACAAAATGCAAATCTGGCCTCCTTCCTTTTTCCTTCCAAAGCAATTATGTAGTTTGGCCATACTGGGCACTTATGCCCAAAAGGATCTGCACCAGATCTCAAAACTCCAAATTTCATATGGGACAAGTGGAAACCTACAGAGAGGTGAAGGACAATAGGCTGGAGGACCATGCCATTTCTTTCTCAGCTGAGGCAGGAGCTCACCTAGACAGCAGGGGAAGGTCTGAGTGCTGATCCTGCTCTTGAGCACAGCAAAGCACAGACTTTGAAGCAAGGTGGTGAGCTGCAGGTCTGAGATCAACAATGCTTTTTGTGATGGAGGAGGAAAAAACAAGACATGAAAACCAGAGGAAAGGCAAAAATTAAGGAGCTTACAAATTTAACCTTGTATATACTAGACAGAAGAAAATGTTGGTGCTCTGTAACATTTATACTAAAGCAGGAGGAAGTACTGTTAGGTGGATTCTGCAGTTCAATGGCCATCAGCTGTTCATAAATCAAGTACACAGAAAGACTGCAGACTGCCCTACTGCCATGACAAAGACAAGATGATTAATGCTTCTGTTGTGGATTAGGGAGGCACTGAGGTAGTATTACAAATAATACTGAGATGTTGCCTTTTTTTTTTTACTTCTCAGTTGAAGGCCAAGCAAAGTTTGGTCAATATTGCTTAGAATTAAACTGTTAGGGGAGTGCTATATGTTTTATAACATACACACATGCCTGTACATGCACATAGTTTCATAATTTTTTCTTATTTTAGTAAATTCAAGAATGATGATGCAGTAAATTTGTCAGTATTTTCTTGCACTTATTTCCCTATTTGTGTTATGTAAGTTTCTGTACAGGCTGTGTTTTAGCATATATGTATATCTAATTCCATTCCCTTTGCTGAGGCAGTTCTTCAGTCTCTGCAATGTTGCATCAATCTAGTAGCTACAAATCATCTGGTCTTTTCAGCCTGGAGAAGAAAGGAATGGCTAGAAATCCTCTAGATTCTTTAGGGAGAATGAGCAAAAAGAGTCTGAAGGCTTTCAGAAGGAAGGATCATCGTGCCCCAGTTTGCACAGAGACTGATCTTCCTCTGCCAGGAGGATCAGGAGGGGTCTGGGACGTGGTGGATACAGCACACACAGCTGTCCTGCATCCTCCCTGCCCTCCAGACCATAAGGCTCTTTCCTCTCATATGCTTTTTGTCTACAAACTCCTGCGAGTAAACTCTGACTAGCCTAGCCCATGGAAGGGAATAATACAGGGGTGTAGCACGACAGTTTTCCCACATTAAATACATTTTGAAAAACCTCAAGAAACTATAAGATCTGTAAGAGCCCCTCCTCTCCAATGCCCTTTAAATGCCTCCTCCTATTTTTCTCTGCCTATGTGCAAAGACTCAGAGGATTCCACAATGGCATTTCCCAATCTCATTAACTGACCAAGTTGGGGGGAAAAAAGTCACAGACACTGATAAAAGTAATATCTGAGTCTGGATTTCCACATTTTAAAATGTAGCAGATCTTTTGCTACCCATGCATCTGCCTTGTGCCCATGACTGTGGGATTCCAGTGTTTTTAGCTGAAGGCACCGTCTGATAGATGGCAGTATTCTAACCAAAATTGAAATACATTTGTGTGAATCATGGTAAGGAAAAACATCTAATTCTAAATTTAAAAATGTACTCTTCTGTGGTTTCATTTGTTGATGAAAAGTAAGTGAACTGAAATTAACTAAAATGTAAAACATATCCAACTCTACATTTATAGAAAAAGTCATTTGCAGCTATTTTAGCAAAATGCCCACAGAACTCATAGAACATATTTCCTCAGTTTCTTCTTATTGTAGGCCTTGGTCCATGTCTATCACAAACCTTGGAGAAACATCATGTTCTTATGTGATAAAAGCACAATGTTAGTGGACAAACTGTTCACTTTTTTTTTTTTTTTGCTTCACAAGAAAGGTAGCTGCTGTATTTTGAATACATGCCATGTTTCTAATATATTGCTGTGTGCACATCTCACTGTTTGCCTGCTTAATTCTGTCAGTAGGTATCTTGAAAAGGGTACAGACTGCTGCAAATGATTCCAAATACTTTGAAATTTATTCACCCCTTTCTTTTTGCCTTTATTTATTAAAAAGGCAAGAACACTTGTCTTCCAAATCTTTTACCGACTTTAATAGTTCAGCTTTTATGAAGCACACAGGTTTCATGAGAAAAGCTCATCAAAGTCATTCATATTCTGTATTTGCATCAATCAATCCTCAATTAGCCATTTATATATACTAATTTCTTCTTCATACTTCTTCATACTCCTCTATTATCCATTTCTCCCTTGTACAATTGATTATGTTTTTAGTTTAACTTTACCAGGCAAAGTCAAGACCATTAGAGAGGGTCAAAATTAAAAATAACATTATTGATGCTGTTTTTTCCCTTGGTAAAATATTAAAAAACATATCTTATTCACATTGATCTTTCTTAGCATACATTTGCTGGTTCAGTAGGTTTCAGCTATTTTCCTTTTGATTCTAAATAAAGCTTTTCCGTACAAATATTTCTTTCAGACTATTCAAATCCTTTATCATGATAAACAGGCATTGAAATTTGAATGAATCACTATATAGGTAAATAGTTCTTTATTCCACAAAAATTACAGGAAGTGTTGTGACAACTATTTGCATTTTCATATACAGTTCCAGCTCTTTCAGATACTCAGGAAAAGTATTTACACTAAATACTTTGCAGTTAAGTCATAGGAAAGGCTCTTTCTTAGGCATGAATCTCATTTTAGAAGGTCTCATTTGGGAATTACTCTATCATCTAACAGTAGTTAATCAGATAGGTGTGATTTTAAGTAACTTCAGAGCCTGAGAAGATAAAACATTCAGGCCTTACTCTTACTGTGGGTACACAAAAGTCTTCCTCAGACTTCTCATATGACTTCAACATACCTGTTCATGATCTGCCGAGGTGCATGGAGCTCCAGGATATAGAAATGTACCTTAAATCCTGATTTTGGGGCCCTAAACTGTAATTCCTGCCTTGGAGATCCTGGCAGTTAATGATTCTGTTTTCTATACACAGAAATGGTCACTACACCCCTGCAGTGTGGACACTGCTTTTGCACACTGGTTCATCACTGCAGGGCTCAGAGCTCTGTCCATCTGGCACCCAGCTTTAAATGGACACTCAGCTTTCCAAGAGCATGGGATTCTCTGCCAGGCATGGCAAAGTCTAAACAGGGGTAGGAAGGAGTCTGTTGTTATTGTTCTTTACCCAAACTAGTTTACTAGGAGTTTGTTGCAAGAAGAATATACAGTAAATCAAAGTGGTTCCTAATAAAAGTGAGCAATAACATTTCTCATTTGGCTTTTTGCCCTTCCCTTTGGCAGTGTCTTTTCCTGAATAAATTATGCTCTGCCTCATCAGCCTTTGTCTTTTTAATTTTCCTTTGGTAAAAATGGGTCCTTGGCTCTATCAGTATCAGTGGGAGAGGTGTGGATTATGGAACACCTTTCTTCTCAAGAGGAGGAACTTCTAATGTGGTTTAAAACTGCAAGTGTGAAAACCTATCAAGTTTTATCAGCTACATGCTTTAATTATTGTGACTCAAAGTCTGGTGGTATCTTACATCAAGGAATAAAGACATTTACAAACCCCCAGGTCTTTTTGTTAATGATCAATAACTGATCAATAAATACAAAAAATCCACTTCCCTGTGATGTAAAACAATGGCCCAGAGGAGACCAATAGTTTAATGACATTAAACTGCAGCTTTCCTCATTAGAGCTCTTGGTAAGGTGTGCCCTGTGATTAATGACAGATCATTTATACAGCATTACCAGCAGCAAATAATTCTAATTACCAATAACATTAAATCCTGATCACTATGCAAATAATTTACATAATGTAATGGAATATCTGGTCATTACAGGGCAAACAATTCACAATGTTAACTGAGGTTAGTCAGTTATCACAGAGTAAATAACATTAGAAATTAAACAAGGCCAAGCTAATATCAGGTTTTATCCAGTTAATAAGCAGTGAACATATCCCTAGCAAAGCACATCAGACCATGTAAAAACACATCAGACCATGTTACTTTGCTGTCTAATGCAATACAAATTTGAGATAACATAAAAATATCTTATCTAGCAGGATTTTCCTGGCTATCAGGAAGTGTGTAAACAAGGGGGTGGAGGGATTCATGGTGAAGCTTTCTGATTTCTATTGCTTCATTGATTATATTTTTCTGTCTTTGATGCTTTGTCTTTGATCCTGTATTCAGATGCAGGCTACAGGACCCTTACACTCTGAAGGATAAAGCACCATGGCAGTCAAAACCAGCCCAGATGAGGCCATTCTCATTCAAGTGTTTATACACTTAAAACATAGCTGTAGAGGTAGCATTATATGAAATCTGGCATTGATCTAAATCTCTTAACAGTTATTTATAATTATGGAATCAGATAATGTCCTCATCAGGCACATGAGGCATACAACATTCCAGGAATATGGTGGAAAAGAAGACAACACAATACACAGGAGGTAATATATTTGGGGGGGAAAAGGGCAAAAGGCAGCCCAGAGAAGGTTGGAATACCACAATTCTGAAAATATGGATGAATATATGAAAATGTGGCAAGAATTTAATTACATACTTGACTAAAGTAATGAGGGTGGAGGGAAGTAAGAGGAATGGTTGGGTTTTAGTTTTTCATTTCCCTACTGAGAGGAAAGGGTAAGAGACAGGCATTGCTACTTGAAATAATGCCTGAAACCTAACAGCTGTACTTGTGAGCTTCAATAGAGAAGATTTTTTACTAAATATATATTGATTTTATTTGTTTTTTCTCATTTTATTTTGTCTTCTGAAACGATGAAGCAGAAGAGGATACTTGAGTTAAAATGTCAGACACTCAGGTACTCTAGGTAATCTTAGGGGCATTAAAGAATTTTTCACAAGGGACAAGTCTCCTCGTGATGTTGGAGGACATTTGGACATCAGCAGTGAATTCTAGTTGAAAACTCTATCCATGGCAATCAAATGAGAGACAAAGCCTTGATTTGGCCTCTATCCTTATTTGGCATTGCTCTTGTGACTAGCTTTTGTTTTTGCAGTGTCTCAGGTTAGGACAGACATTGTCTGCAAGGTCCCACATGCCTGTTCAACCATTCCACCCCAGCTGCTTGCACATCCAGCACTATCCTGGAGGCTCTGCTCCTGGAAGGGCTCTTGGTTAGATTTGCTAAATTGCTTCTGGCAACCTTGGCCCTGCTTGTGCAAACCAGTGTCATCAGCTGTTTAGATGAACCCAGTTGCGCAGCAAATGCTGACAGGACTCCTCCTGAGGTCATTAGCCTCTAGCATAAGCAAGTAGCCACACATCTGGAGCAGAGAGAGTATTTCCAATGGGCAGAGCTGAGTGAATGCTCACCCTGATCTTGGCTGGCTGCGAGGAACAGCTGTACAGCAACTGAGCATATTGAAAGCAGGTTTAAAAAACCGGCTCCATCAAAGGGATGAGAAATGTGGGGCATAGTCTTGAGGTATGGCATGTTCAAGGTCCTACAAAAAAAGCTTAGTTTTCATACATGCTGCCTGGTTTCTGCTGTTATGGAATCATAGAATACGCTGAATTGAAAGGGAGCCATCAGGATCATTGAGTCCAACTCCTGGCCCTATGTAGGACACTCCAAAAATCATCATGTGCCTGAAATCTCACCTTGTCTTTTTTCTTATACACGTGCAGGATAGTGAATACTGCTTGGAAGTGATTTATGGAAACATTGCTGCATTACCTATGATCCACCTATGCTCCCTCTAAACCAGGGAAGAACACGTTCATAGAGCATTGCTGTATCTACATGTTTACTACATGAGCATTTGTATTTGGTGATTTTCTCATGGGAGAAAAGTTCCTGGATTTCATGCATATTCACATATTCTTCTTCCTAACCCTAATGTTGAGGCCATCACCTCTTTCATTTAAAATAGCATTGAGCAGAAGATGGAAATCTCACCAAAAAGTATTTATTTGCTGACCCCTCTGAATCTGGGCAGAGGAGATAGTGTTTGATGGATTGTATGGAGTAGAAAAAAACAACAGCGTTTGCCTCTTGCAAACTGATATAAGGAGAACATAAATGAAGCAGGAGTAAAGCAGCAAAAGAGAAAGGAAAGTGGCAACTGACTTTAGAAAATTACTTTAGAAAGGGAAAAAGTACATAGACTGCCTATACTGAACATGAAGGAGACAGCTGGAGTAAGCAGCAATAGAAGACTTTAGGAAAACTTCAGGTTATGGAAGTAATTTTCATGGAAAGGCAAACACAAGCAGAAATGGGAGACAAATCTTGACAAGTTTTTAACTTGAGAGAGCGGTAAAAGCACAGCAACCTCCTCTGTTAAATGAGTCACCGGTCAGTATTGCAAGTATTGAAAACTTTTAGAAAACTTGAGAGAAAAAGTTATTTAAAAAAAAAAGACATTTATTTTGCAAAGTCAAAAGAATGGGAACAGTGATACTGAAATAACTGCATGACCTCAAACAAATCAGGTCTTTTTCCTGAGTGTTGTCAAACTTAACTATGAGTATCTAGTCAGCTCTTAGGCAGTATCACTATTGTCTGTGATCCTTAACAACTGAAATAAATTTAACCATTCAATGCAAAACAATAGATCAAAATACATTAGAAAACCCTCAATTTATTTGAAACCTTTTGATTGATAAAAGATATATTACTTTAACAAGTCATTATTTTAACCAAGGGTGCCCTGTTGTGGTGATTGAATTAGTCAGGAAGGCCCACAGCCAAATATCATCCATATATGATTTTAGTTATTTTTCTAAAACCAGCAGTGCCACTGAATAAGTCAAACACAGGCCAGCTTTCCTACTGTGAGTCCAAGCTGCTAGGGAAGCAGCAAAGGTAGAAGCTCCCCAGTTCTTCCAAAGTGCAGCACATGCAGACACAGCACAGCCTTGTTCAGACAAACATGCAGGGATCTGCAGGGGCACATGCAGAGAAGTTTGGGTTCTGGAGATGGCTGCAACTTGCATGTCACCTTTCAGCTGGGTTATTGAGGTATCCCTAAGGTACAGAATGCAGGAAGTGTGCAGAGCTCCTTGGGGAATGGTACAGGGTGAACAAAAGGTTTATGGCCATGAGGATTTAATAAATAGCACCCAACCCAGTTTTCTTCCCACATGGCTTTGCCTTCTGACCACAAAGTAGGTTCAGAAAAGGATGTAGATCTTTGTAGTTGGTATATCAGCCGTGTGCATCACCACTAGCTCATTGCACTTCAAAAAAAGCAGGTTATGCTGTTATCATTTGTCAAAGCAAACTGTGAGAAAGCAGGAACATCATGGCACATACAGGTTCAAGAACTTAATTTGTCTAACCCCCCTCATCAATCTCCAGCCTGCTGTGCTTTCTGAGCACCCGTAAATGACAGTGTATTTACTTTTACTTTGCTACACCCAGTGGAATATTCAAAAGATTGCTGTGGTATAACTCAATAATTTCAAAATATCTGTTACAGCAACATCTGGCTCCCTGTGCAACTTTCCTCAACAGTCAATCTTCAATGCAGTCTCCATCTCTGCCACTCAACTAGCTGCCACTGCCTTATTCATCTGTCTTAAAATACCTTCCAACAGGAAAAGAACTACCACTCTGCCCATCCACACAATGTGCTCAGAATGTCAGCTCAGATACATCATGAAATGCAGCACTGCATTCACAGAAGTGTAGCAAATGTGTGAGATTAAATATGGGTAATACATGCATCATCTGTGTACATAAAACATGTACTTCATCCTGCACACAGAGTGCAACATACCAGACTTGCTGCATGTGCTAAAAAATCAGCTCCACATACTTTCAACAAAAATATTATTTGTTAATTCACCATGTACATTCACCATTTGTTAATTCATTCATGTACTATTTGATCAAAACTGAAAGAGAACAAAGAAAGTAGAAAACACTGAAAGCAATTCAATACCATGGTGATTTCTTAACTGAACTTCCCACCCTTCCCTATGCAATCTTCCAAACTGGAGCTACAAATTCTTCCAAGAGATGTTCCTCCACCTCACTACAGGCGCACTTCCCTGGGAAAAAATATCTCGGATTTTGTTACACCCCAGCAGGTCACAGGAACAGTCACAAGATGGCAGCAGAGAATTAAAGATGTCTGATACCTTGTTTTTGGAGTTATACGATTTGGTTAATGTTGATTTACACTATAAACAGTGAGATATTTTAGCAGTGCCCAAACAATTTTCTCTTTGGCGCTAAATTTAATAAATATTTTATAGAAGCCTAGTTAAATATTTAGTTTACATTTTCCTAAAGAATTTCAGGCCTCTCTTTAAAAATCTGCTTACTTTGTGATTTTCTCAAAGAGAAATTGTTCTTATAAGCAGAAAAGCACACAAAATTTATATCCATGTCAGAATTAGAGAATTAGTGATAATTCAACTCCTGGCAAGAACTCTTTACTAGCAGCTATGTAGATCTAAGTCCACACTGGAAAAAAACTACAGTGCAGTGAAAGATGCATTTTTAAAACTCAAGGAGTTACTCATAAATAACTTACACATCATTAAGACAGAATAGTGAACAAAGTTCTGAGTTGAAGGCCTCTAAGATCAACAGAGAGCAGCCCCAGGAGTACACTTGCCTAATCTAAATGTCTCCCATAATTTGTGCTGTCTGCTTATTTTCCCCCCATAAAGAGCCAAGCCAGGTGGAATGACAGACTAGCCAGGGCATATTTTTCTCCTGCTTCACATTTTCCCCCGAGGTGGCTTTAACAGACCCATCTCACAGCGGCTCTGCCAGGGGTGTGTCAGTGCCACCAGCTGCACACAGCTGTGTTCTGGAGCCTCTTGGTTTGGCCATGCAGTCATTCTTTGTTAACCTAGCTGTGGCAAGTCTCTAGAATACAAAATATAATTAATTGCTGATTGTTTCCTCAGATCACAATGCTTTGTATTATTACTAAAAATGTTAATCACTTAATGCCAGCAGAGATTGTGGGCTTTGTACCATTATTAGAGGTATGCAGATTCAATAGTCACTATGTCACTAATGTTTCCCAAATACCCATATAATCCACGCAGACTCAGACTCAATGGAATTTCTTCATCACACACATGATCAGTCCCTGCACATTTTTCACCTCCAAAATGGCTTAAGCTCACAACTGACAAACGAGGAACGTGTGAGTGACCCAGCAGCAATCTTTCCTTTCTGATGCCCTGGTCCTGCCTCCAGTGAGATCCAGGTTACAGCAGCAGTGTGAGGCACAGACCAGTCAGCATCACCAACCAACGAGACAGGAATGATCCCAGCCAGCCTGAAACACTGCTGAGCCAATTCTGCCAAAGCTGCAAAAGGGAGTGGGAGCAGAATACAGCAGAATCATGGGATGTGCCAGAGCTACTCCACTACCTGACCCAGCTCATCCACAGGAGTGCAACCACAGAAAGGCAGCACCCAGCCACCTGGGGGCCTCTTCTGGTTTTAAGTGGTGAATTCTTTTCTGCTACTGGTAATTGCTCATTGTTTAGTTCTAAAAAGACCTGTCACACTGGAATGCACAAAATCTGTGCGTGTTTTGGATAAATAGATAAGCCCAGCCACAGCTGGTGGGATTTCTCCTTACCATGAGGCACTATCCAGTCTCCAGCAGCCTATCTTCAATCTCAATTGTTTTCTTCTGAGGAAAGAGCAAGAAATCCTGAAGCATATGAGTCTGGAATAAAAAGTGGTTGTATAGGCAGATTTTTCTAACTCTCATCAGTTAAATTTGATTCATGTCCAAAAAAGTGAAAATTAATTCTTACGAGAGAACTGGATTTTTGCCAATTCAATTCTGGATATTATGACTTCATTTCCTATTTGAAAATGTTGAGCAGCATACCTATATGCTATTAAAAGAGCTTTTCTTTATCCCCATTTTGATCCAATTTCATTTGGGGAGATATTCTGGATGCTTTTCGCAGGGTGGGGGTTTATATATGTGTGTGTATATATATATATATATATATATATATATATGCATTTATTTCTGACAGGCATGATTACACAATCACTAGATGACGAAGTGAACCCTTGCTATCCTTTTGCTGAGTGTTTATCCAACACTGACATGAATGATCTTATATATTACCTTTTGTAAATTTATTGTAGCTATATAACTCTATGAATAATGCAAAAGTAAAATTTTGTGGGGCCTATATACTTTAAATCCAAGCTTAAGTTAATTAAAAGATTTTAAAACTGCTATTATTTTCAAGAATAACTAAAAGTCATTGTACTTTGGATAATTCATGTAACCCTTCATTTTCCTGTTATATCTGCAAGCTTCACATCTATCTTGTACTCAGAAAGAAAACCCTCTGGCCTGTAAAAAGCACCTTGTCCTTCCCTTCTGTTTCTTGAACAAACTAGCAAAATGTGTTATCATGGCAACTACTTTTTTACCTCTCACAGCTGTATTTTTCATTTCCTCGTAGTTTACTCCTTTTTCATTGTTATCACTTGATTTCTATTTATTATAATCTCCTGTTCAGACAGGAAAATTCTTGGAACAAAATTTTGTTGTGCTTTAGTTGTGGAGATGATGCAGTGAATTTATATGACTACATACACAACTATAGCCATCATGCAAAGGAAATCCAGATGTAAACCAAAGCTATGCTATTTCCCTTCCTTTTTTATTTCCTATTTGAGGATTTCAGAGGTTTCACAGATACAACACTCATTATGCACATCACACACAAACACACACACCCCACCCCATGGCAGCAGGGTTGGAACTAGATGATCTTTAAGATCCCTTCCAACCCAAATTGTTCTATGATTCTGTGTTCCAGGATCAAGCACCACAGCTCTGGTAAAAGGTGGCACATGTAGTAGTATCCTCATTTATACATAGGGGGAAAGTGCTGTAATGATTCCACATCTGGAATAGAGAAAGAAACATGTTCATTCCTTATGCCTTAATGATACACTGTTGTATTTTTCTTCTATTTTAAATGGTCATTGTGAGTCTTCTACTGCAGAGAAATCTGTTATTAGCCCCTCTGGCTGGGAAGCAGAGATGCTTTTAATTTGTATCCAAATTGATGAGATGGCTTTTTACTAAAATACTCTACTTTTTGTTCCACACATTTAATTTCTAGTTGGACTCAAATGTCAACAAATTGATCCTTGGCAAACTAAGCTTTCCACTATGTAATATCATTTCCTCATGGAACTAATTACTTCATCATCTCATTGCTTTTAAAGTAATTGGGGACTCATATATCCATATTCTTTATGCAAATTAAAATTAATAGCTATCTTTAACAAATGGGAAAACTGCCTTGTTCGAGTAGTTCCCAACCTGGAAATTCATTTCCCACAAGAGACAAAGTCCAGTTATTAACCCACACCTAAATTTAAGTTCCAACTTTTAAACCTGGGTATCTAAAATGATCTTCTACAACACAGATCTAAAATTTGAAATACAAATGGCTCCCTTGGAAAACTGCTTGCCACCCCCAACTGCCTCTAACCCAGCAGGACACAGCGCTCTCACATTCTCAGCACTGAGTTATCTGCTCAATGATCCCTGAAAGCCCATTGAAACTGGGCTTTGCTGCACAGCAAGAGCTGGCCCAGGATCAGGGTATTCCTTAGCTCTGCAGAACAGAAGGCTTCTAGCACAACAGTGTTTGAGCAGCCATTGCAAACAAATGGGAGGGTGCTCCTCTCTCCCAGGACACCAGTTATTTTCCAGAGTGAAACACGCAGCTCCTGGCTGTGCCTGCTGGCCACTGGGGTGCTCATCATGTGGCTGATTCAGCCAGGCATTAAATGTGCTCACTCAAGTTGGGCTAGAGGTCTGAAAAGTCCACAGTGCTGTTCAGGCAAAGTAAAGTTTGGCTGCTGAAGGCCTGAGAAAAATGTGTTGAAAACAACAAGAAGTGTCCTGGAGGCACTGTAGGAAAAAAAAAAAAGGGGTGATTTGACATCATGAGTAATCTGAAGTCACAGCCTCAGAAATCAAGAGCATGCTGTAGTTAGGAAAGAGTAAATAAGAAGGCACAGTAGTTCTGTGAACATCATTAACTTTTTTTCTGCCAATTCTCAGGTATCTCTTAGTCCATATCAGGGACTCCAATTTAAATGTACACTACTGCTCTGTGGATAATCAGAAGGTGTACTTTATATATTACCATAAAGTGTGCTGCTTTCAATTAAGATGATAGCTTTGCATTCATCCAAGGGGCAGCACTCAAGCATTCAACTGTTCTTATTTCAATTTATAAATCTCCTGATTTCATTTCAAACAATCTCACTTAAGGAAATGGGAGAATGATTGTTATGGATTGTGAAATATAGGAGTACTGGGAGGGAACTGAATGTACCAGTTGAGAATATAAAAACGAGGGAATGAGTCATATAACTTCCAGTCATTTGGAAAGGGTCATCCTGACTGGGCAGGGCTACAATTATTAAAATTTATGTATCAAGCATTTTATTCCTGGGTTGAATGAATAAATGATCTTCTAGAAGACCATAACGATCCTAAATGACCCGTTAGCAATGCTGCAATAAAGGTTCTGTCAGCAATTAAATGATAGGATTTATAATACAGAACTAAAATAGTGCACCCTGGTCACTAAAATAACTCCAGAGTCAGACTTTGGATCAAGTTACCACAACCAAGCAACTGACTAATGCCCACAAAAATATCCATATCCATGGGAGTTATCTTTGTGCGGGCTGGTTGGATAATTGCACGTCTAGGCTTGTTTTCACCAACACCTCCATGGGATGTTGGGTACTTGGTCAGGGGAACACACATCTCTGTGTGCAGGTGCTCTAAATAAACATTAACATCAATGTATATTGCTGCAAGTTTTTTAGGCCAGAACAAGCCATTAGAATGTAAAGAAGCATATATTCATAAACCTGAGATAGAAGTAAATCCTGCTAACTCAAATATTGTCAGAACTTTAAATGTAATAGTGTTTAGATACATAATTTACATTACTTTTACTTAGTCATCTGCCTGTGTTTGAAAATGTGATCTCATTTTCCAAAAATGAATATATTTCATTTTGCTTCAATTAAATTGCTATATTTTTTTAACCTTTTCCTGAACCAGTGGGGTGAGGGGCCTCTTGAATCTGCTTTCTAGAGGGACCGCTTTGGAAGTTTCCTCCCAGATTTGCCCTAAACCAGGACAAATGGTTTCCCCAAGACATATGTTCTGGTTTTCCAATGTGAACTCAGCAAATGACAAATAGAATCTCAAGTTTTACACTTGATGGCTCTCCAGGAGTTCTGCTAACTCAAAATGTGACTCTGGGGCATATAAATTGTTGAGAATTACAGAATCTCACAACAAAAATAATTTGAAAATGGACAGGAAAAAATATGTTTAGTTATAGTTGTGCTAGTTGATTGAAATACAGGGCAGGTAGGGTTACTCTGAAGGAATATTAAGCACTTTCAGTGTCAAGTGCCTTTCTTTATGATCTGTCAGTGCTGAAACAACAATCCCAATACATTCCACTGGATCTTGTTACTCATCAAGGTAGAGCAATTCCAACTCCTGCAGTTCCAAATGATAATTGGACCTGTAAGGAGCCTGCCAAATTAAAATTGCCTGCTTAAAATATACAACTTGAGCAAAAAAAGGACAGGAAATTTTGAGTTCAGTTGATGATTGTTCTTATCTCATCAGGCTACTACAGAGGGTCTTTGGCACATATGAAATCATTCCCTTGATGCTCTCACCATGCTGTTGACAGACACAATTTGATACATTGATGGATATACTTTGTAAATGTATCAAAACTCTACACCTGCATGCTAACATTTAAAAAAAAAAAGATCATACAGACTATATTGGTGTTTCTGAAATTAATTTAGAGTTGAATTTGATCCAAATTCTGTTCTCACATTTGGCAACTGAACTGTAAGTGTTAATAACAAAACCAATAAATAAAGCAAAAGCTTATCTAAAGGGATTATTATTATTAAAAAAAACACAACACTGAAGCGCTTCCTGAAAGAGAATAGCTGATCTTTATGTTAAAAAAATACTTAAAATTGACCTTGACTCCAGCTCCTAAAGCTGACCTTGATCTCAGTATTTCATTATCATATATATGTAAAGAAATATTTCTGTGTCTATATATGTAAAAAACAATGTGTGTTCATGAAGAACAGTTCTGTAGAAAGTTTCTCACCCTTCTTATATGGATTAAGTGGATTAAGTGTACCTATGCTAGCATTGTTTAAATAACAAATAACAATTAAACAATAAAACATTTATTCTTTCAAACTTTGAATATTTCAAAACCAGTTCTGACCTCATGAACACTGCATGAGTACAGTAAAGGTCATGACTTTATTTTGACTTACAATGACTGAATATTTAGTCTAAAAGACATTCATCCTATATTTATAAGCAATACATTTCCTTTACTGGGCATGCTACAGTTCATGGTTTTCACATGCAAGTATAATTACAAAATGAATGATAATTTTTCACACATAGAAATCTAAGCTTAGTGTCCCAGAACCTCTTCATTGATTCAGTTAGTCCTACAGGAGGCACAATGTTTGTGAAGAACACACGGGCCTTGGTGGGATGCATCAATGAGTGGTAAGAGAAGTGGCAGACACTGAAGTGACACCATTCATGATCATCTTTGAAAGGTCATGGAGATCAGGAGAGGTGGCTGAGGACTGCAAGAAAGCAAATGTCACCCTGGTCTTCAAAAAGGACAAGAAGGAGGACCCAAGGAACTACTGTCCAGTCAGCATGACCTCTGTCCCTGGAAAGGTAATGGAGTGTCTCATTCTGGAGGCCATCTCTTCTCGTGGATGACAGGAAGGTGATCAGCAATAGTCAGCCTGGATTCATTGAAAATAAATCATGCTTAGCCAACCAGATTGCCTTTTATGGGGAAACCTGGAGGAATAAGGGGAGAGCAGCAGATATTGTCCACTCTGACTTCAGCAAGGCTTTCAACACTGTCTCCCACAACCTCCTCATAGGGTCAGGAATTGTGGACTGGATGAGTGGACAGTGAGGTGAATTGGGACCTGGCTGAACAGCAGATCCCACAGGTTTGTAGTCAGGGGCACAGGATCTAGTTGGAGGCCTGTCACAAGGGGTGTGCCCCAGGGTTCAACACTGGTCTTAGGATTGTTTAACTTCTTCATCAGTGACTGGAATGAAGGTCCAGCTGCCTCCTCAGCAGCTTCACTGACAACACAAAGCTGGAAGGAGCTTTGGGCTGGTCCCCTGAGTGCTGTGCAGCCCTTCAGAAGGCCCTGGACAGGGTGGAGAGATGGGCAGAAAGGAACCATCTGGAATTCAACAAAGGCAAATTCAGGGTCCTTAACTGGAAAAGAATGAACCTGGGCACCAGCACCGGCTGGGGGCTGACCTGCTGGAGACCCCAGCTCTGCAGAGAAGGACCTGGGGGTCCTGCTGGACAGCAAGCTGTCCCTGAGCCAGGAGTGTGCCCTGGGGGCCAAGAGGGCCAATGGTGCCCTGGGGTGCATCATGGAGAGCATTGCCAGCAGGGAGGGATGGGATCCTGCCCCTCTACCCAGCCCTATTGAAGCCACATCTGCAGTGCTGTGGCCAGTTCTGGGCTCCTCAGCACAGGAGAGACATGGAGCTCGTGGAGCACACCCAGCAGTGGGCAATGAAGATGATGAAGGGACATGAGCATCTGTCTCATGAGAAAAGGCTGAGGGAGCTGGGCCTGTTCAGACTTGAGAAGAGAAAACTGGGAGGGGACCTCATCCATGTCTGTCAGTGTGTGAAGGGAGGGTGGCAGGAGGATGGAGCCAGGCTCTGCTCAGTGCTGCCAAGCAATAGGAAAAGCAGCAGTGGGCAGAAACTGAGGCCCATGTACTTACAGCTGAACATGAGGAGGAATTTCTGCACTGTGCAGGTGACTGCATGGAGCAGGTTGTCCAGAGAGGTTCTGGAGTCTCCCACACTGGAGATATTGAAGAAGTGTCTGGATGCAGCCCTGTGCCACATTCTCTGGCACGGCCCTCCTTGAGAAGGGAGGCTGGACCAGATGACCCACTGTGGTCCCTCCCCGTCTTACCTATTCTGTGATTCTGTGGTTTTTACTGCCCAAAGTCAGAAAACACCTTTATGTTCAAATCAAAAACACATTTGAATTCTCTTCTGAGCAGAGATGTTTCCCAGAAGTGAGAGACTTAAGATCTAGAGATCTCACAACTTAATTTTAGGCACAAAGCTTGTACATGCGTATATTTATACATATCTGCATTTCTATACCTATATGTCTTCTTATACTATCATAATAGAAATGCTCTTGCTGAATTGAGATCTTCAACTTGTTAAAATCAATAGGACCATTTACAGCAAACCTGATTGCTAATGATTCTTATAACAGGGATTTCCATCTCCACTCGGGTTTGGCGTGACTGAAAACTCATTGTAAATTCAATCATAAAATTCTGGACACTCTAAATTTGGGATTTAATCTCTGCTCCCTGGACCTGAAAAATATGAAGAAATGGTAGACTGAAACTTATACATTAGAAAACCCATTTTTAGAGGCAACATTTTTTCTGACACCTAAACAAAACACCAGCCAATTTCTGTGGGATACTGGAAGTTTCATTCAGGAAACTCATGTTTAGGTGCTGAGACCCTATTTGCCAGGTGCTCTCCTCAATCCTTGGCTTTTGGAGCTCTTTATAACCATTTTTCCATCAGCATTTTCTCCACCGATTTCCTCCCACCTAGTCCTCTCACACTTCATGTCTGGCTTAGCTTTCCTGAGGAAGCAGCTGGGGATGGAGTCAAAGGCAGCTGCACTTATATTTTATAACACTTTAAACTCTCTTGTCATGTATAGAGCCATCTTTGAATGTTATGAAGCTACAGGCGCATAATGTGAGAAAAAGAGAAAAGAAGAGATTACAAAACCTTTTTTCCAACATCTCAGGGTGAAGGTTGTGATAAAAGTAACTTGGAATTGAAGAATCTTTGTGCTACTCTACTTTCAAATTTTACTTTACTTTGAACTTCGTGGAGAAATGCCTCATCATAGAGTTCAGTAATGCTGATGTTGAAAAGACACTTTGTTGCTCTTCTTACATAAAAACTGTCAGTGGTTCAGATGTTTGCACTCCAGCAGAGGCAGCAGTTTAAGAATTAGTTGTGGCATCTAAAACAAGATATAAAACCTGAAGAAATCTTGGCACTGAGAAATGGAGATCAGGTCATGGGCAGGAAAGCACTGTCTCTGATGATCACCAAAAAAGTATTGCCCTAATAAAAAAGAATCATGAAATTTGAAAGAAAAATAAATATAAAAATATTACACTGGGAAACTCTTAGAAGTCTTAAAAATCAAATAATTATATCAATTTTATTCTTAAGATAAGTGAGCATGCATTTAAAGACCTGTAATACTGAACTAACTTTCTGCAACTCTTCCCTTCAGTCCTGCTTGAACAATGGTCCCACAGAATGAAATGTCATATAAAAGCATCTATTTCCCCAAAAATTTCAAAGATGGCAGGTGTGGACAATCATGATGCCACTGGAAAGCACCATTGATTTTTAACTGTGCAGTAGCCCCCGTGCTACTGCAGTATATAATGAGGTATCCAGAGCAAACAAACAATGGAAATGTACCACTGAGAAGTCAAACTCGACTTTCAGGTACTGTAGTATTGCATAACATGATTTGTACTTTCATTATTCAAGGGCATGCTGATGTTGAGTAATGCCTTTAGCTTACCTAGGAGTCAACTTAATCTTTTGCCTACAACATAGTAACAAATATGGTAAACCTTAGCATTGTAATTTTCTATTGAGATTTTTTTTAAAAGTGATACAGCATATGAAAATTGCTTATACAGACTATTTTTCATATGTGAGGATTATCCCATGCAAAATTAATGTGCTGCTTAGATGTTGAAGATAAAATGGAAGAAAGAGTCTTTACGGGATTTTTCCCCTGTGGGCGTAAACAGATATTTTTAACTTCAGCTACCAAACACAACTGACTGAGACAGAATTAGATTATATTTCCAACCAATACTTTTGTACCTTGCAAATATATGACAGCTGCAACTCTGAAAGATTTAGAACTAAGTTAGTTAATATCAGTTGTTGCTAAGAGATGCACTGCCTTTAGTAGAAAAATGAATACACACTCACATAATAAATAGATAGATGAACCAAAAGTCACAAACTCAACACAAAATAAATTTTATATTACAAAAGGGGCTAAAATGTTTTATTGTGGAAATAAGTCAGCATTATTGCACTTAGAATTCAACATTAATTTTGTTAACTAACCTCCTCAGAGAAAGTGTACACACCAATGACACTTTTAAAAATGAAAAATTATTCATAATCACATTCAAGGTCACAATTCAAGATAATTCTTGCAGGAGACTCAAGAAACTAAATAATTAAACCATACATTTTTACTATCTGGTCTGTTTTGAATGCTATTGCAAAGTCTAAAGAAGTTTGAGCCCCACTAGCAAAAAGCTTACAATGGAAAGAAAAAAGATGTTTTGACATAGTTATGAGTATTGCAGTTACTTGTAACTGTTTCATATTGCACTGCTATTATCATCATTTCAACACCTGCCTCTTCTTTATTGTTACTTAATGTATTCTTTTTTTCACTTAACTCTGCTTGGGGCAGTACACTGAGTTTCTCTAGACTTCATTCACATTTCCTAACCTATGTCCGCAATTTACCTCTCATATGAAATATAACTTTGGTGATAGATCTTTTTTTCATGTTTCTATTACTACCTAAAAAGAAGATTTTAGTTTACTTCTTTTGAACACACATCACTGATATATCATCTTTCTTAAGAGGGCTGAGTTGGTGGGCGTGAATGACATAGATCTGACAAGACAAGGTCTGAAAAGACAACAAAGTTTTGCCAGCAAAAAGCACTTACAAAAAAAATTATTATGCATTTTCCAAGTCTTCTTAGTGACCTTTTGTTGTGGCTTTTGTGGGGAAAATCCACTACAAAAAAGGAGGAGTTTTAAACCATGTAAAATGTTCTTCAGAGTAAAAGAACTCTCCTCAGTCAGAGAGAGTAATGAGTACTGAGGGACTAAAGCACAGCTGAGCTGGATAAAAGTTTTAATACTTAAATACACTATAAAAGTTTTAATACTTAACAGTGCCAGAAAAACTTTTCTGATATCAAATTGGTAAAAATCCCTCTTTGATTATGTATAAGATACTTTTTGTGTTGTTTAAGCATTAGTCTACTGTACGTATGGAAAATTTAGGGCAAAATTTAAGTAGTTTGTGCAAAGCAAGCCCCAAAGATCAAAAGAGCTGGCATTCCTTCTAAAATTTAAGTAGCCCTTACTTCTCAGTCTGTATTCACTATCCTAGTGTTTTTTGCTGTTCTATGAATGAAACTGGGTTTTTCTCCTGGGAGACAGTCATTGTTTTGAAACAATCCTCCCTCTCCTCCCCACCTGCTAATTATCTCTTGGGGAAAAAGGTGGAACTGCAGCTGTAGGAACATTGACAGGGCTGTGTCTTGTTCTAAGAAAATCGTTTCAGGAAAAAGATTCATGAACAGTGCTGCAGAGTCACTCCATAGGGTGTCTCAAAGCAGATAAGCTTTGGAAGGCAAAAAAAAATCAGCTTTTCCTGCCCAAACAGCAGATGGTTCCAGATAATTCCCAACAGCAGATATCATAATTAACCACTATTTCCTATATGAGCATTGCTAACATTTCTCACCAAGCAACTTTTCTCCTCTGCCTTGACTAGTTCAAGGCCTCAAATACCTAAACACTGGATTTTGCTGCAGTTGGGTTGACCTTCCAGAAATGGCTGCTGTGCCAAAATATCACATGTAATATTTGGAATACACGTATTTGCAAGTGGAAAAAAACATACTAATCATCTAGCAAATTATGTTTATAAACTGTATGTAAAAACAGAAAAGAAAAAGCAGAAAGACTCACTGGGTAGAAACTCAAGGATATGTGCTCAAAGTGCTTTTGAAGTGTCAAAAGTAGAGTGAATTCTTAGCTGAACCATACTGCAGTCATAATATCATCGTGCCTTCAGCTGAATTACTTCAAGCACAAAACTGAAGATCTTGTAAATGAAGCAAGATTGTCTTGGGTCAAGCCCTGAAGACAAAAATGTATGTGCTGTCACAACTGGTGCCAGCAACTCATTAGATAGCTTCTCAGTGGGCCTGAATAAGATGTTAGATGATGCTGGATGCTGCAAGCACCTTCTTTTTGGAAAGACTGACACAAGGTTCTGACAATTTGTTGTCCTTAAATATCATGCAATGCATCTTATGGTTGGATAAAAGTTTATACAGTTGGAAGGAGAGAAGCAGAACACCTCTCAGGGCATCATGTAACTTTGCATAGACTGCACCAGCCCTTCAGGTGAGAGAATTTTTCAGGTTTTTTTGAAACTTTTGTTCTGCATCCTATTTTTCCAACTGCTTTTTACATCTAAAGAGAAACTCCAGACTGAAAATGTGTAGTATAGTAGCTACTACTGATAGCTCTCTCTCTGATGCTCTTATTACACAGTATCACTGTCTGCAAGAAGCACTCCCCTGTCTGAAAACACAAGATTTGGATTTGGATACAAAAATTGGATTGAATACAAAATTGGCTTGGATACAAAATTTTGATTGAAAATACAATATTTGGCTTGAAATGCCAGATTTGGGGCATTTACAACTACTAATGGTAATGGGAATGGGCATATCCAGTCTATCCAAAGACCAAAATGCTCTTTGACACAACAGTACAATTAAGTTAGAGTTATAGATGAAGACTACTATGGCCTTCCAAAGAAAGAATAAAGCATTCTTTGTTTTCCCAGGGTGAATGGCTAAATATTAAGCTGACCGAATCTGGCCTGTGAATATGTGATAAGAACAACAGAACTGAATGTGAAGGAGATCTTGTACTTGAAATTCAGACCAGGTACTTTGTCCTCGTGCCCACGTGAATTCCCTTGCAAACAAGTGCTTCACTGTTACCTTGAGCTGCCTGCTTCTCATACTCACCTTTGTGTGTAAATTACAAACAGCCTGTGGCAGGAACAATTATTTTTCATTAGGACGGTGTCTAGCGAGCCTCATCACCGCCAGTACCACGCTGCCAGGACCGAATGGCATTTCCAGCACTTTCGAACCACGCCATTTCAGGCCCTTTTTTCGGGCTGTTGGGGCTCGCTGAGCTTCGCGGGCTGTCCGAGCGCTGAGGGGCCCGCTGAGCTCCGGGCGAGCCGGGCGGGGCGGGGCGGGGCAGGGCAGGGCAGGGCAGGCCCGGCAGCCGCGGCTCCGCCAGGGTGGGGGCAGCGCGGGGCTGTGACCTCCGGCGCCCGGCCCGGGCCAGCTCGTGCTCTGCAGTTCACCGAAGCCCTGTTGGCTTTAAAGTTAATAATTTACCACTCGCTTTCCATTTTTGAACAAGGTCTTTATTTGCGTGGTTCAAGGTTTAATCACCTTGTTAGCCACCGCTTTGAGTTGCTGTCCCACGGCCCGCGGGGAGGGGAGGGGGGCGTGAAACCGTGACTGTCATACGCGTTTTACGAAAAACGGCGGAGGCCCCACTGAGTCCGGCCCCCGACACAAACCTGCTGCCTTCCATCGCAGCACACTCAGAGCCGCGGGAGCCTCGGGGCGGGGCAGCGGGAGGTGCCGGGCCAGGGCCCGTTCCCTGAGGGGTTAACGGCGGCAAGATGGCGGCGCGCCGGCCCGCCCCTCTCCGCCCCCCGCGCGCGGGGCAGTGGCGCGCGGCCGGGCCCGCGGCTGTCGCGCGGTGATGAGTCACCGGCAGGCGCGCGGCGCGGGGGCGGCGGGCGCGCAGCGGGCGGCGAACATGGCCGGCGTTGCCGACGCCGCCGCCGCCGCCGCGCCGGGCAGCGGCGGGGAAGGGCGGCAGGACAGCGGCCGCGGGGAGCCGAAAACTCTCTGGGGGAGCAGCGAGCCGCGACCGCCTCCCGCCGGCCCGGGGCAGCCGTCCCCGCAGCAGCGAACGGAGACGTTGGGCTTCTACGAGAGCGACCGGGGCAGGAAGAAGAAGCGGAGCCTCTCGGGTGAGGGGCGGCGGCGGCGGCGGGGCCAGCGGGCTCCTCCTCGCGGCAGAGGGGGCCCCGGGACAGGGTGGCCCGCACCGGGTACCGGGGTGGCCGTGGCGGCGTTGCCCGGGGCGGGCGGCTCTTGGTTCGCCCGTGCGAACTTGGGCGAGCGACTTGAAAAGTGCGCCGGGAGCGGGCGGGCCCCGGGAGCGGCGGGCGGCCCGGGGAGCTCTCCCTCAGCCCTGCCCTGGGGTCGCTCCGTGAGGCGGGGTGCGCCTGGCCGGCCGTGCCCCGGTCCCCGTACGGGTGTTGGGGTGCGGAGCGCGGGCGGACGGGTCCCCGTGCCCTGTCACGCGGTTTGTCAGCCGCTGCTGCTCGGGAGGGGTGCGAGCCCCACGGGCACCGTCCCTGGAGGGGTGCTGTGCCCCAAGGTGGGACTCCGGCTGTCGGGCTCGGTACCTGCCTGGAGCGAGCGGGGCCGCTCGGAGCGCTCCCCGCGGGCCGGGAGGCTGCGGGCTCGCTCGAGTTTCTTGCTGAAGTGTTAGAAATGTTTGGTCGTCTTACCAGGTCTTGTTACACGCTCACAGCTGCGACTACAGTGGTCTTTGCCTGTGCTACTGGCGTTGACGATGCTGTTAGAACTTTGAAGTTGTACCCAGATTATTAAAAGTTATTTAAAGTAAATTAAATTTGCCAGCTGGGGATTTATAAGGAAAAATAAGGGGAAATGTCATGGCCTTTGTTATCAGTATGAAGCTATATTTACATTCAGACTTCAACCGGTTATTTCAGGTACCTACTAAGTAACTTTTTAAAATACCCCTGCCGTTTTTGTAAAAAACGTCAGTCACCGTGTCAGGATTAATTTAATGTTGTAAGGTTATAAATAACTATATTGCTACTGTATTCTTGAATGATTGCCTTGCTTAAAATCTGGAAAGTGCTTGAAGTGTAAAACTTTCAAGGCTTTTTCAGTCTTGGCTTGAATGTGATAACACAGATCTTATAAAAAAAAAAAAGAAAATAAAATAATGGGAATTAGGATTTAACTTTAACAATGTGTCAATAATTGAATGCTTTCCTTCGAGTTTGATGGGTGCAGTGTCTGTTTCTGATGTGTTAGATCATCAGACGTGCAGCATCATTGACTGCAGTTCTGTGGTGCTGATGAACGCTACAGAAAGTAAAGGTGATGTAATTTTCATGGTTGTAAAGGAATTAGCTTGATTGCAGTAGTATGAATTGCTTTGAGGTGAAAAAAAAAGAATGATCAAGATACATACCCATGTGCCTGAAAAACAACTGAACAAATAACTTTATAAAAAGAGGATTGTTACTGGAGGTGCTGGAGAATACTTTACTATGTCCATGCAATTGATTTGAAATTTTAAAATAGTTAAAAACCTTCAGTGCTCTTTGATGTTTCATGGCAAGAAAACATAAGAACAGGCTTCTTGATTGAGCAACTAAAAATCCCAACCCGTCTAAGGGTAGCAATACGTTAGTACTGTAAAGAGAAGTTGACTAGAGGAGAAGAAAACTTTTTAAAATATATATTTTCTTGATTAATTGGCATAATTATGGAAGAAGTGTGTATTTAGGATTGACAGGAGTGAAGTGAGCCTGGAACTGCTGTAGTTAGGATTAAATTAATGATTATAGAGTAGAAACTTACTGAAGTGCAGTACATTTCACATTTCCTCAACTTTTCCTCTCCTTTCTGGTTAATGGTTGTCCTTTGTGCAGCTATGCATTGAAGTATAACTTAGCTAAATCACTGTCTTCTTACCTTGAAGGAATTTGTGTCTTTTGTGTTTTTTGAAGATTGTTATGCTCTCCTGTCCTGAGGTGTGGAGGTAAATGAGCATACTGTAAGCATTAAGAGTATGAATCTGTCTGAACAGATGAAACTTGGACCATAGTCTAAAACTTTGACTGCAAAAGAGGGGCATTTGAAGTAGGGAAGGAATTTGAAGTGGGAGGTAGAGTTTACTTTTAAAAGAAAATGTTGTTTGATGCTTTGGTAGCAGAATTAAGCTGGTTTTGGAATGATTTATTACTTTGTTGTGCCGTGGTGTCTCACGCTGTTCTTTTGGTTACTGTGTTTTTCCTACAGGGTCAGCCCTGATCTGTTTCACAGCTGGCACAGAGCTGAGGCTGCTGCTGGGTGGCAGGAGGGAGGGAGGTGGCTGTGACTGACTGTGTGCTCCAGTGCATCCCTGGCACTGCAGAGGGGACTTTGCAGTCACACTCTGGAGCTTGTGTATTGATCAGGCTCAGTCAGGAGGATTGATTATCCCTCAATATCTAGGGCATGAAAGTCTAAGGGGTTGGAAACTTAAAATAATTTGGTTTTCAGTGATAGACCTCTAAAATACTTTGTGTTAGGTAAGAAGGGGTGGGAACAAATAGCTCATTAGCTAAATTCTTAGAATATCTGAAGTTGGCAGGGACTCATAAATTACCCCATGGTACTCACCCAAATACATATATTTACTGTGCAGGAAACTTCAGTTGTTTGACATTGGTCTATCTTTAAGTTAGAGAAGGTTGGTTATTTAAGGTGGAAGAAAAAACACCTGGGCATTTAACAGAGTTATTATTTGGTGTGCTTATACATGCCTGGTTTTACTTTCAAGTTTTTAAATGTTGAAGAATTGGCATAACCAAAAAAGTTTAAAGTGATAGTGTTAGAAAGGGAGACTCCAGAAAACAAGTTTACAAGAGGTCTGAGCAGTGATTTCACAGATTGAACTTTGTTTGAGACTTCACATGTAAATATTAGTTTATTATTACCCATTAAGCAACATGTTGTTTTGTTTGTTTTTAAATGCCTTTAAGGCTTTGAGTGGTTTTGGCCTACTTAGTGGAAGTGGATCATCAAACTCACTATCCAGTGACAAGCTCATACACTGGAAAATGGGTCAGTTCTCATAGTTTAAAGAAAATCATGATTTATTAACAATACATAATCAACAGCTAGTTAGTGAGTTTTACAGCCAGTACCAGCAATATGCTAAACCACAGTAGCAGATATATGGAGAATATTAATGCAGCACCACAAACTACAAGGTGCCTCCAGGTTGTAATCACACCTCCCACCCAAGGTAATGCAAGCTGTAAGCACACCCTCTTTTGCTTCTTTTATATTCCTGCTTGAGCTGATTCCTTCTTTGCTTTAAAACTCTTTGTAAACTTCTGGCTACTGTGAAAGGCTTCATCTTCCATGTGATGAATATTGAGAAGGCATTGCCTCAGACAGTTTTGGGTGAATTCTTCATGCAGAGTGTCAATACTTGCATTCCACTCTTAACAGCTGTTACCTGAGTTGTTTTGCTAAGGGTGTATATACAACTTCTTCCTGCCCTGAAAAATGCAGAGCATTCTACCATGCAAGGTTACTTCTCCCTCCTCTCGTCCCTAAGACTGGCTGAAATTTGAAATTACCATTTGTGAACATGTGTGTGTATCATAGTAGGTGTCTCTAGCTTTTCATTTGTTTGTCTAGATGAGTGATTTTCATCTTCTGGGTATTGTGTGAACCAGAGTTTCTAGTTTTAAATGCCAGTAATCAGAGATGTTGAACTTCATTGTAGTGTTCTGTCACTTCTGAAGTGTTACAAGGAGGTGGTAATGTCAGACCTTGGCTGTGAGTGTTGAAACTTTAGTTCAACCTTCTTTGCTAACAGCCTGAATTTCATAATTATAATTTCATATGTTATAAATTTTGTAAGACTCTTCTGTGCAAAGTCTTTTATAGAAGCCATATGAGCTGCTTAAACACAGGCCAGTCAGCCTTCAGGTTATTTAGCTACAGCCAGTAAAGCAGAGGAGATCTGTATGTGCCTGATGGCTTTTTGGTGGTGAAAGACCTGATCCCAGAGGTTTGTGTGTTTGTGCTGTTTGTGCACTGAACCGCTTGGGATCGCACGTCTGTCAACGCTTTGCTGTTGTGGAAAGCTATTCTTTAAAATAAAGAACAAGTTGCTAATGTTGCTGAGTGAGAAAATAGCTTTTAAGAAGTCAAAAATAGAGTTTAGTAAATTTAGGAGGTCTGATAATACATTAAGGATTAGATTCACCCAGCATGTTGCATTTTGTGTAGCAGCTTTGAGTAATGTTTTGTAGAAGTGAATGTCTGATTGCCTGGGAAAAGTGGCTTGTTTGTCGGGAGGCAGCGGGGAAATGGAGTGGAGAGCATTGGATTGCATCTCCTGTAACTCCTTCCGTGCGAAGTTATTTAACCATCAGCAAAACCTTCTGGGTTAGAGGCTATGCAAATGCAACATGTAACAAGTAATAAGTAACAAATGTTAGCAGCTTCTCACCCTTTGGAGGCCGTGCCTGAAGTGACTTGTGTCTGTGTGTGTTTGTGAATAGATCTTTCCTTGCTGAGGTTCATCAGTGCCGAGCTGACGAGAGGTTATTTCCTTGAGCACAATGAGGCGAAATACACAGAGCGGCGGGAGCGAGTGTACACGTGCATGCGGATACCTAAAGAGCTGGAAAAGGTGAAGTATGCTCTAACTTTTGATTCCATTTACAGATGAAATATGTTGAATTAAATTATTTAAAGAACTGCTTATTTTTAAAACACTTTTGCTACAAAAACAAGATGTAAAGCTCTATAATGATATTTTTAAATGTTACTAACTTAAACATTTTTGTTTCAGCTTTTTTTTTGCCTGTTTTCTTGTTGCTGCTGGCAACTCATGGTATTAGCAGAGACAAAAGACAAACAAGTGCAGATGATGACAGATTAATTCAAATATATAGATGTCACTGATCCTTAAAGGAATAATCAAGAAAAAGAAAACTTTTTACAGCAAAATGTAGTTTTACATTAAAAAAAATCTTTTTTTCAAAAATTTTTTTCCAATGTAAAGTTTTCTGAGGATGGGAAGGTTTCAGTCTTATAAAAATAATGGTGACGGATGAGTTTTTCTACGGTTTTTAACTTAATTTTTGTAGTTTTTCTTTTCTTTTGTTTCTTGCCACTATTTGCCACATCTCCCCTCTCTGTCCCTGTGTTATGGCCCTTCCTGAGGGATTCTTGCCACCTCCTCTATGTCAGCTTAGATAATATTCTGGCTCTGCAGTGAGCCAAGGTTTTGTTCTGGCTTAGCCATGTTGATTTGGGAGCAGCAGCAGCAGCAGTGTGCTCAGGATTGATGAGTAAGGCACCATTGGTAATAAGGTTGGCTAGGCTGCAGTGTAATGATAACATTAAAATTAATACTGCTGAAATTCCCAAAATCTCTAGGGAAGGGATGAAGTTACATAGGGCTAAATCATTTTAATTTAAACTGAAGGAGAAGAAGAAGAACTGAACTGTTCTTCTCCCACTTCAGTCTCCTACTTTATGCATGCTGCCTGTTTTGCATGAGCTGTGGTTCTTGTTGGACCATTTCAGGAGTTAAATCCGCTCATAGTTTGGCAGAGAATGTTATACTTTCCTTGCTCTGTTTGCTCTCTGCTAGAATACTGCCCTGATTTGCTCAGCCAATATTCTTGAGAATCCAGAGTCTGCACAAGGACAGAAGGGGAGCTTCATAACTAAGGATGAAAGAGCAGTGGAGGAAGAAGGAAGGGTGGGCAGGATTCCCTTGGTCAGTAGTGTGTTCATGTTCCCCCTTCAGTATCATTAAATTCATCCTTCGGCCATGGTGATGCCTGGCTTTACCAAATTAAATTCCCAGTCAGTTACTGCAGAAAATCACAGAATGAATGAGATTTGAATGGACCCATGGAGTAGTTCATGCCCTTGCCTAAGGCTATGTGACCTACAACAGGTTGTTCAGGATTGAAGGCTTTGGACATCTCCAGGGATGGTGTCTTCACATCCTCAGTATTTACCCATTCCAGTTCATGATAGAATATTCCACTTATGGTAGAGACTCAGTTCAATGACACAGCGTTTTTACATCATCTCCATTTTTAATTATATAGATTATTACATGCTGTCTCCAAAGCACAGAAATTATTCTGAAGGATTGTCATCATAGCTTTTCAATAAAATTTTTGGTGTGTAAGAACATGTAATATCCAGTAGTCTTTTTATAAATAAGATTAATGCTGTAAGTGGTACAACTGATGGGTTTTGCATGGTAAATCAAACTTCAGTCTGTGCTTTGAATATGAAATATTATGAAACTGAATAATAAAGATATTTTTAAAATGATAGTTATCTTTTTACGCTGAGATGATGAAATAATTTTTTAGTTCTTTTCCTTGGCTTAGTCCATGTTAGTATGCATACTAACTTTATCAAATTGAGCACCTAGAAACCAACTAAATAGTGCACAGATCATCACCTGTTGCAGAAACTGCTTACCAATGTGATACAAAAATCCACTTACTTGAAATAAAGCATGTGTGGCACTAGTAAAGGAAGAGAAGAATTTTCTTGATGGTTTGTTTTGTTTACTGCCTAATAGTGTAATTACAGAATAAGATTGAAAACTGTAATCAGGTAGAGTCAGAATAAATTGGAGTAAATTTATCAAAGCCTAATCTTGGGAGATATTACTTAATAGGCACTTATTTAACATCCATAGTTTTAGACAGGAGAGTAATGTTCAAAGGGTGGTATTTTTGTTGTTGTTCTGAGCACCCTTTCTTTGTTTAGAGAAGCTTGATAATTCACCATGTAAGTGATACTTCCACTCAGGCATTTTGTGTAGTTTCAGTGGGAACTTTTCATTTAGTAGGTTACTTATACTAAATAAGGTGATCTGGTAGTCTCTGTTCCTGCCATCTTAAGGGAACAGTTTTTACTTGATCTCAAAGTTAAACTTTGTGCTCCTGTGTTAAATTATATTTTATGATAATGGAAAAGCTCTGTAAGCTTTTCTGTTAGTTCCCTAATGGAGCAGCAGAAATAATGTTTACAGAAAGGAGTAGAAGGTTCAGCACTGATTATATTTCATTGGGTGTGTGTAGTAAAAACATTGGGAAAATGAGGACATTCAGCAATAATTGCAAATATTAATGCAAGCTTATAGAACGTGAAAAACAGTCATTGCACTCAGGGGGAGAAGAAGTCTGTTTAATCTAAAAGAAAAAGTAGTGTTGTTTTTGAGATTATAAAGATGTCCTCAAAGAACACAAGCAAAATGACAGGCTGTCTTTCTGTTTTGTCGGAGTTAAGGAGTTTAAAAATACTAAGTGTTCAGTTCTGGTCATCTTTAGTGCTTGAATATTCAAAACCTAGTTTAAAAGTTATTTTAAAATAAGTAGATAGCTTAATGACATATTAAGGCAGTGCATAAATTTATCCACAGTTCATGTAACCACTGCTCCTGATAACTTTGAATAATAACTAAAAATGATGACATTTTAGAAAATACTACTAGAGATGAATGAGTAAGTATCAGGAAAGAGACCTTAACATCATGATTGTATTGAAGTATTCTACCACTGTAGAATTGGTTGAAATAATATTATAAAGGAAAATAAAAATTGAGGAATGATGGCAGTGCTGTTGTGCCTAAGTCAGTTGTTTTACATGGCCTGTAGATAGTTGTTCTGGGGTGCAGTCTGTAGGATTGCTTTTGGAGTTACAGTGTATGGGGTGTAAGAGTGCTCACATGGGACTGGCCATTGCACAACTAACAAAGAAGGTACTTTGAAAGGCAAAGGGACTGTGAGAACTATAAGTAATTTACTTGTACTTTGATTTACACCCTCACCCCAAGTATCTTCCTTTCCCATCAGCAGTACATACAACTTTCACATGTAAATGCATATCTGACATGGTTATGTGGGTCTGCTTAGATGTTGCTAGTCTTAATTGTGTAGCCAGTTAAACTGGCTTCTATGGGATTATCCTTGCAGGAAAAAATACTGCCTCAAGTCTGACCAAAGCATAAAACCATATTTCTAGATTTCCATTTTGATAGAACACAGAATTATCTAAAGAGTAGCTAAAGAAGGAATGTCATGTGGGCAGAGTCTGATCTATGGGAGCTTTGGAATTGTGGAGTTTATGTCTAGTTTAATTATCATATAGTTGCTTGGCTTGTAGCCACAATGAATGGCTTTAATGTTTGTGTAAATTAAGGATAAGACATTTGAATTTTGTGTGTTCTTTGTATGAAAAAGGTAGTTATTCTTTGAAGGAATTCCACCACAGCTGTAATTTACAAGGTAATAGAAAACTTTTTGGGGTGAGGAAATAATGTTGAAAAAGGAGATAGGAAGAAAATGGCTGTGCACATTTACACACAACTCTATTGGTTTTCCCCTAAGGTTAAAACATGAACTTTGTTAACCTTACAGGAAAGTCACCATTGGAAAATGAGCTGCAGGTATATTCAACTGCAGTTTATATATTAAATAAAGACTAAGTTCAGTGAGCTGTGAAAGTCTGCAAAAGCCTTCATTACTTGGACCTTGTGGTGCAGAATTGCTGAACAGTCTTCAAATGCATAACGTGTTAATTTTTTTTTATGGTTCAGCTGATTGAACAAGTGAGCATATTGTGCTTATTTGGTTAATTAGTCTTATGTGAATGTATATTTCATAGCATAATTCTTTATAAACTTCTTGTGAATTTTATAAACTACTAACGTACTTCTGTTTATTTTTGTAATCTAGTTGATGTTTTTTGGAATCTTTTTGTGCCTGGATGCTTTTCTGTATGTGTTCACCCTGCTTCCTTTGAGAGTTTTTCTGGCAATGTTCCGGTTCATCACTTTGCCTTGCTATGGCTTACGGTAAGTTGATTCAAGAGAAAGGTGTTGATACCCTTAAATGATATTTCACCATTTATGTGTATGCTTCATTTCATGGCCTTTCAGTGCTGTTTGAACTACTAATGACTTCTTCCACTGAAAAATAGAAGTCTCAGTCTAAGCTAGCCAAAGTAAAGGTGTGTGTGTGACCTTTAAGCTTTACCAGCAGTCACTGTCACCATTGCTTCCCTCAGACACAACAGTTTGATAACAGCACCACTTAGGCATATCCAAGTTAGTAAAGGAGAGAGATGTAACCTTCCCTTATAGTTTTGTTCTTTTACCTGACATCTATGTGAACATTTTTAAAAAATTTCTTAGGCTTGGCTCATGTGTTTTGATAGGCTCTTTGATATCAAAACAGAAGTTGTTTATTTTTTAACAGTTAAGGCTTTCCTTATTTTTATGGAAAACTTTGCTGAAAAGATCCCTCAATAAAAAGTGTTCTTTTCTTTCATCTGAAGAATCCTAGGGAGTGAAATGTGGAGAGGAAAACCAAGCAGAATATTAAGAAATATTAGATCTTCATGCCTTGATTTTCTGTTCATGTCAATACTAAGAAGTTGCTAATACATAAAGTTTTTAGTTTTTCTGGCATAGGCATCAAAGATTGGATAGAATTAATCTCCTTCATAAAACCTGCTACTTCACGGTAAAGTTGGTTGTGTAAGCCTTAAGTGTAGTCTAAAATGAAAGGAGCAGTTGTATTGAAGTAATTTTTTCTCTAGAATGAATAAAGACTTCAGGATCTTTATTCTGAATTTGCCAAAACTTGAAGTTGATTTATGGTTACTGAATTTTTTAAAATTATGTTGTTTGTATTTGCATTATCAATATTGTCTTTTATATGTGAAGATCTTTTAGATGCATAGTTTAGAAATGTATGTTCTGATTACAAGCAAATGCTAGTTAGTTGCAAAAATATAATATTGTAAAATACAGTCTAAAGCTGAATGTTTGTGTTTGTGATGTTAAACATAGGCACTAGATGGCAGTCTCTAGTGTTTTATTGTGCTGTTAATTTTGAACTGAACTTCAGAGTTAGTAGGTCAAGAGAGTTTTCTTAGCTGTGTAGAAATGACAGTTATTTGGTTTTAGCCTGATGACAAGGCAAATTCTGTGCCTATTTGTAGATATCTGTATAGATGCTATTACTAAATTCAGGTAAATGTAACAGAGTTCAGTTTATCATTTGAATCTTACTTTTTTCTGTTTTAGAAGTGTTCTTCCTTGTTTATAAACTCAGCTTTGCTTTTGGCAAAGAAATTTTCTGCTCTTCTGAAATTACAATTAAAGATTTCAAAGACCAATTACTGTTTTAGTTGTTGCTCAGTATGCTGACAAAAGTATTTGAAGCACCATATGCCCTCACATGCATGTGCTATGTGTATATATGCATTCATGCACCTGCAATGCTAATATTTAGTCTGCTTGCTTGACAGTATTTTGTGTGTCAGGGACAATAGAAGGTGGTTTAATCTGTTGAACTTGACTGTGTTAAAGTGTTATCAAGTAAGATGCTGTGAAACTGAGATTGAGTGAAGAAGTCTTTGTTTTTGTAACAACTCCTGAAGCAATTTCTTCCAATGTGTTGGAATCTAGTTCACTAGAATCTCTACTTGTTCAGTAGAGGCTTTGTTTAATTCATTCATGTTCTAAAGTTTGTGGCTTTTTACTGAAAATTTTAGGACTCATGTAATGGAACTTCTTCAGAAGTAATAATTCTTAATTCCAAGTATTCAGAGCCTGCACTTTGAATTTTGGGGGGTTTTCTGGGTTTTTGTAGTTATGCTGATTTTATTTGTTATGGCAAAAAATATTTGTGATTTTCTTCCAGCTCAAGAAATACAGTTTTATGTATTTGTAACAAAATAGAGTTGAATAAGTAAAGCACATTTGTAATTATAAAAGGTATTTACAAAGCAGGTGGCTGTTTATCTTCTGGCTTGTTCTTCCTTGCAAATATCAAATAAATGTTGACTAGTTGTTACTTGAACCTGCCACATCATATTCCATTCTGTGCAGTAAATAAAAGTGCTCCTCCCTTCATCCTGACTTTTCTCTCAACATCTCAGTGGAGTAATTGAGCAGTGACTGTTCTGTTTCTCTTCCAGTTTACTCTTCAGCTTATTTATTTCCTCATAATTCTACCTTCTCTTTTCAGTGTAGAGAAAGATTATATTACCTTTTTTTTTTAACAATGAAACCACATTCTATATAAATGGGCTAATTCCTGTCTATGGTGTATTATGCAAAGTGCTTAAATATTGGGGAAGTGGTTTATAGCCTCTTCCACATGTTGGAATATTTCATTCTACGGAGTTCTGAAAGGAAACAAAGAGTAATGTATCTCAAAGAAAATAGTTTACTTTTTCTGCCTAGACAGTGTAAGCACTGTTTGACTTCTGTCATCCTTCCTCATCACTTGATCTTTCCTTTTGAGCAAATTTAGTTCTCTGTTTTTGTCAGAGCTATATTGGCGCTGACAAAGCAATCTTTTTAAAAACTTCAAGAACTTTAGTCAGAAGAATCCAAGATTCTATCTTTGAGTGAACTAAATGCTTTGTTTAATTACTGAGATCAAACTGGCAAAGGCTGAATCATTGCATGGTTTTGGTAGTTTTGGCAGGTGCAATTGCATTAGTCTGTGCTCTATAAGTGACAGGGTGCTTTTAAAAAAATTAACAAGCACTTTACCAAATTAGATAACATCTTTTGAAATTAGAAAAAAACAGCTCTACTGTATTTGTATTATAATGTATTCCTAAATTATTCCCTTTGAATCTTTTAGACTATTCTCACCTTATGAAAACATTCTTTGACAGCATAAAAGATTCATTGTTCCAGCCAAGTATGTGCCAAGGTAGACAGAGCAGTGGACCTGGTGGAGTTCTGTTTGAATTAGAGTCCTTGGTGACAGGTTCCTAAAACTGACTCTACCCAAGGTTGAAAGTTTCATTTTACAATTCAGACAATTTTTTTATCAATACCTCAGACCCAGAGATTCTAGGTAGATTCATATCACTTCCTCTTTTGAAGCTCTTTCATAGAGCTAACTTATAATTTTTCCTGAAAATATGTTGCATGCCAATAAAGGGCAATATGGAAATGTGGAAAATCTCTTCTGTATTATTTGTGAGGCACCATGATACGAAAGCTAAAATTACACGTGAGTGAAACTCTGATAAGACTCCCAATTTAATTATGTTTGAAGGCATTTTCCATCATCTCCACAAAGCAAGAAAGGATTTGGGAGGGAAAGTGAGGGGTTTTTCTCCAAATTGTAGTTTTCTCAAAAAAATACAGTAGGAGATTATATATTTTCTGACATGTAAGGATAGATTGACAAAACCTTTACAAGAGACCTCCCACACACACCTCATCTGCAGGGGTTCCCCACCCCCCCACTGGCAGGAGTGGGTCCAGGGATGAGGGCAGCACCTTGATAGTGGAAGCCCAACAAGACCCTGCTTTGTGTGAGCAGCACCCACCCACCCCTCACATGCCTCAGCACCTCCAGAGCTGAATCCCACCAGGAACTGGAGCCTGGTGCCAGTGACACCACAGTTGTGAGTTCAGTCCCTGTGCAGGCCAGTCATTTAAGAGTTGGACTTAATGATCCTTGTGGGTCCCTTCCAACTCAGAATATTCTGTGAATTTTTCCATGTGGAAGTAGATATAGGTAGATTATAAATACCTGTTCAGTATTTTTCTTTTACTCTGCTCTCTAAAATAAGTGACTTAAGGTCCTGTCAGCAATAACATTAATAACTTCAGCTATATTGCATGTACATCTTAAAATTCTCATTTGCCTCCTGTGAATTTACAGATTCATGTTTTTCCGTAAGAAATAAATAGAACAGCATTATTCTAAGAAAGAAACTGTAGAAATAAGGCATATCTGGAACAATAAAACAAACAAATACAGTGGCATTCTTCTTATGGACATTATTTGTTCATATTATCAAGCTACTAAAAAATTTTGAACCTCTGTTATACACTTAGTCCCAAGCCTTTTTTTCTCTTTGAGGAACTTAACTATGAAATCCATAAGCTTCCTTTTGTCACCTGAAGTTCATTTAGGAAGTTGTGCATCTGCCCACAGAAATGTTCAGCTTTCTACCAACCAAAAAAGGAAGATACATTCAATTTTTTTCTGTAGTATACTCTCAGATCAAGTGCTCCTTTCTCCTTTCCATAACAGTGCATAGTGTAGCAACATTACAACCTTCTCTTTCTTTCTTTCTTGTAAATCAGACCGAAGGGAAGAGCACTTTCACTTCCTTTATAGGATGGAATGTTGTGTCACAGGATTCCTCCTTGGTGAGTAAATCCTGATTTTCTTTTTATTTCTGTGCTGTCAGGTCAGCCAAATTCGCACATCTACAGGTAATCAGTAAAAAGCCTGGTTACAAATGAGTAGTATAGCTAAATTAACCAACATACCTCAAAGGAGGAACCAACACTTAATTTTCATAACAAACACATGAGATTGATTCAGTGCAATTTGTGGTAGGTGTATTTTTGTGTAACTGAAATTATTTCCACAATGATGTAATCTTAGTTTTAAAGTAGAGTGCCTGTGGACCAAGTTGGCCCAGTATAGAAAAGGCTGTCTTGGAAAAACTATAGCCCCTGCTGTACTTGAGTTTATAGTGCCTTAACCTTTTTGAGGTTTCTTCTAAGTACTGCGTCAGTCAGGTTCATAGCTATATTTTTGTTTGTACTTAAAGCAGGTTTTTTTGTAATGCTTGACCTCAATCTTAGGGAGTTCAGAAAGTTCATTGCCAGGTGTCTTGGTATTAGACTCATAGATAATTCTATGCGTAATAAAATACAGCAGTTTCGTATATGTTTGTTAACTATCTTCAGTTGTATTGGATTCTGTTATTTAAAAAATAAAAGCCTAATGAAAGCTTATTCTAGCTGTCACTTATTTGAAACCTCGTTTTGTTGTTTTTTTGTTTTTTTTTTTTTGAGGCAGCTCTCATCGGGGCCTAACAGCAAGGTTGGTTTTGTTTCCTTCTTAGCATGGTCTCGTGCTGTATTGTGTGCATGTAGCAGCTTTTTATTGTTTGAGAAATGCAATGCCACCTAATCTTGGCAAGCTTGGCTCTCAATTTCTTAGAAGTCCACATTTGGGATGTATTTTTCATATAATTCTGTAGAATCCCAATTGTACATGAGTGAAGTCCTGCATAGTGTATGGTGTACCGCTTCTTAAAATCTCAAACTGGAAATTAGATTTTCTCAAAATAGCCTCTTTTCCTGAAGCCAAACTTGATCATAATTGTAGGAAAACATTTCCAATAGATTGCATAGTCAATTTAAAAGAATTTTAGTGTGTATTTATGTGGGCAAGTATACACTTCAGACAACCTCACTTGGATTTTATTTTCCATTACATCTTTAATTATGCTAACAGGAAAATATACCCTTATGTGTTAATGTAACAATTTTAGTTAGTGCTTCATGTAAAATTAGAAATTTATGACACCACAATTCTTTTATGAAGGATATCTTGAAGAATAGAGAGTCTGGTAAAAACTACACATAAAACAAACCCCATTGTTCAGTTTCCGTCCAAGTATCTTCAATGTAAAATGGAGAGAGAAAAGATACCTAAGCAAAATTTTAACTAGACCACAATATCAATAACTGAAATATATTATATATATACTCCTCAATGGTTGCCTGTTTGAAAATGTTAGCATTGAATAAATAATACAGTTAGAAGAGGTTTGCTGTAAAATACATTCTTAAACTGGTAAAATGCTAAAAGTCTTCTTCAGTGTATTAGCAGAACAATAAACCCAAATAAAAAGGACTTTTAAAATGTCAACATTATTATTCTTACAAAATCTTTAAAATATGTATTTGTGTATGTTATTAAGATGAAAATATCCATCTAAAACATTTTTGCAGTGACACTGTATTCATATCTTTAAATTACTGTATATATGACATCAGTATTGGAAATTTTGTATGTGTTGACTTCATAGGAGTAATTGTTTTGAGTAATATGAGTTATTTGGATGAGATTAAATAGTCTAAACTAAAGAAATCCATTAAAATGAAGTGAATGGTATCAATAAACAAGAAAATACATTGACTGCCTGTTGATTTAAAAAAAACTTAACAAAACAATCAAAACCCAAATTACTCTAAAAGATGATTGGAAAACCATATGTAATCAGGCTAGTGAAGAATTGAGGAGCCTCAGGAGGCCTGTAAGATAAAAATAAAGGAATCATATGACATCATGTGACAGTCTGTGCAGTTAAGTTTAAAATAATGTATTCAGAGTGCATATGGGTTGGATGCCAAAGTAACTAAGTACTCAGACAAGTGTACTTGTCTGCAGATTACACAATGTAGTGAAAGCATTGTTCATTTTGTAATGTTAGTTGCTGAAAAACATACGAGAAGCAACTGTAGTGACACTTCTTTTAAGCTTTTTTATACAGCATACAGCAAGAACAAATTTATTTTTGTCCAGGTTGCATTTCATATTCCAAATGGTTTAACTACTTTAAATTCAATAAGCAAATCTTATTAAAATACCCGACACACAATCTTGGTTTTCTTGGAAATCACTTGCTTAAGGATTCTTGTTCATTAGCTACTTGTGATTTTGAACATATTAAAGATAAATATTGGTAAACTGTGATTTATCTTTAATAACACTGCGTGATGCTGAGTAAATTCAGTTGTACAACTTTTGGAGCAAAAACAAGTTTGGAGGGATAGATACCAATGCTTTGAAAACCTTGAGCTGCTTTGCTTCTTTAATTTATGAAAGAGAAACTAGCAAACATAAAGGATCAGTAGTGTGACCATCTGTGTAGTCACAGCCCCTGTGGTTGATGGAACCTAATGCTTTTCCACCACTAGATGGAGACAGAAGACTTACTGCTGTATAAGATGTGGATCATGGCATTTTGAGTATGATGTTAAATAGAAATACCTTGAAAATTACAGACGGATAACTAGTTCAACTAGTTCCTTAAACTTTCAATTGAGTTTGCTTATGATGAGCACTGGTTTTCACACTAGAATTTTCTTCATTGGGTAGGTGTTTTACATAAATTGTGATATAAGTTTGACTTGATTTTGTAACAGAGGGGATTTTTTACAAGAGTCACAAGTCATCTTGAAAAAAAAATTACTGTTTTTCCTAAAGCTTATCCAAGTTTGTGGGTAGCCAGTATATTGGGTAACATTCTAATTAGATAGTATTTTAAATTAATTTTATAGAGTATACCAGTATTCTAGAAGTAATTCTACATATTTGTAAGGCAATTTGCTTGCTTTTAGCTTTCCAAAGGGAGGGGACATACATGGATCCAGTGGTTTTCTAAACAGAGGAAAGACTTGGATTTACACTTTCTAAATTTCTCTCATGGTTGACAAACCATAAATTGGAAAGTTTGAAGCATGAGTATTAACCCTTGGTTTTTATTGTGTTGTAAAAAGTGGGGTTGTTCTGTAACGCTGATTTGCTCAGTTCCTGGTTGATGCCAGTCAGTGCATTGTGGAAATTTTGTCATAGTCTGACTGTGAGCTGCTGTAAATACTGCGGGGTAAGCATTGAGTGTGGCATGCTTCTGCTTTTTAACAACTGACTGGGCTGAAACAGAAGCATGCTGAATAGAGAGGTATAGTAGTGTGGCTTGCATAGTATCACTACGTCAAATGAATAATAAGCTTGTATATCCCCTAAAGTATGGATTTCTTTGTTTGTGGTGTTTTTAGAAGTAAGGCTTTGTTTCAGTGGAGGTTTTCTGTCGATTAGTAGATGTAAAGATAAATATACCCAGAGGCTGAGGAGTTTAAACATCTTGTTAAGTAGATGCTGTAGAATGGTGAAGTCTCTGTGTGAGTTTTTTTCTGTATTGTCATAATTTGTTGGTTAAATTACAGTGCAAGAGAGTTTATCTCTAAAGGAATGCTTGGATTTTCACTGAATTCATGCAGATTGAAGGATCATCTCATGTTTAAACATTTTGGTGTATTCAGTGTTAGTAATAGTAAAGCAATATAAGATTTAACATAGTGGATAATAGAATGGATAAGTCTTACTCTTTACTATTAAGATACTTGGCTGTTTGAAGAAGCTTTAAAATTTGATTCTTTGATAGTTTAGCCTATACAGCTAATGTGGGAACTTAAGACTTACCATAATGAAACCACTTGTAAAATTCTGTAAAGAGCATCTTAGAGAGCATGACCTAAAGCAAAAAAAAATTTAAAGTAGTAATGGAATAATCATAGAATCATTCAGTGTTTTGTGTTGGAAGGGACCTTGAAGATCACCAGTTCCAACCCCCCTGCCATGGGCAAGGACACCTTCCACTAAACCAAGTTGCTCAAATAATCCAGAAAATAATTAGATGAGAAGATATAAGTCATGTATCGTAACAAGGTGCTTATGAAGGACAGTCCAGATGCTCTGGATCATTTTATTTACTAGTTTGAGGTGTGAAAGTTGTGAGGTAAATTATATCCAGCTAAATTTTGAAACCATGTAACATTATTTCTGGAATCTGGTAGGACATTAGAGGAACTACATCTTGGACACAGGCTCTCATGATACCGTCTTTCAAGAGCAGAGTTCACTAAAGCCAGGCAAGTGTTAATATTTAACTCAGTTGTGCAGCATCACTGTGTGCCTGGGATAGCTTTGAAGGAAAAGACTAACTGCTTTCTGCAGAAAAATTGTACTGCCCACTGCTTTGTTACCTTGCTGCCAGAATGATTGAAGTTGCATTGTTGTAGTGCTCTTTAATTATTGTTCTCATTTTGTCACTCATGAGAAAAAAGACCCACATGTAATTTTCATCTGAAATCTTCCTGTTGGTATTCTGTCATACTTCATGCACAGCTGTAAAAATGTGAAGTGTTGGAAGTGAGCTAAGCTGCTTCAGCTTCTCATATCTCCATTCAATGGTTTCTAAAGTTGTACAATATCACACTCTGAGTTATCTCATCAGCTCAGTAATGTCTAATTCTTAAAACTTGGGTCCCTACTTTCTAGTGAGGTATTGAAATTACCAGCACTATGCTATGTTTTTCTTGTTTGCTTTTTGGCTTTTTTGTAGTTGTCATAGCTTGGCAAATGTGAGCTTTTAATTTTGTTTATTTGAGATTCTGTGGTACTCATGGTGTGCATGACTGCAGCAGTATGAGTTTGTGTGTGATATTAATCATGAGGTCTGATTAATTAGTGCTTAAGATGTCCTGAAAGTACTTTTCAGTGTTGGCAGTGAGTAGTTACTGGAGACAATAAGTAAAAACACATATTAAGGAAAATGAATGCAGAATGCTGGGACGCTCTGACAGGCATGAAATCGCATCAGCCTGTGTTTGTTTCTGTGTGTTAAATAGCTTAATGCAAAGGAGAGGAATGATTTGTGACAAATACAGATTGAACTGTGTGCCTGATGGTGCAATAAAACTGCAGTGGTCAGCTCTCACTGAACACTGACTGCATCATTTCATTGCTGCAGGCTTTGCAGTCAGTTCTGTGTATTCACCAAAAGGTGACACATCATGAGACTTAATCCATTTACTTGATTTCCTTGTCTTTGTAGGAAATAATTATCCCTTTATTATATGCAGAAACACACCTCAAAATCCTTTTTTAAATGTTATTAACCAAAGTGGAAGATGATTCTGCTACAATAAAAATGCTTCTATGGATTTATGGAGGAGACATGTTAATCTCTCTCAATTGGAAACATGTTAGTGATACACTGTAGGTTACTTGTTTAGGCAGTATGAAAGGGTCTTTTCTAGTGTACAGTGAAAGAAAACTGGAATATATTTTAAATGCTAGGATTGTCTTACTCTTCTTACTTTGTAGAAAGCAGTCATCTGTTGTTAATCTTTGCAGTAATCCCTTGTACTGAGTAGAGGGATGCTGGCAGCTCTTCTGTCATCAAACTGAGGAAACTATGAGGATATTTTTGTGACTAAGATGTTGTGGTTTAGTCCCAGCTGGCAACTAAGTACCACACAACCACTCACTCCTTCTGTCTTCCACCCATGGGGAAGGGAATTGGAAAGTTTTGGTAAAGCTCGTGGGTTGAGATAAGAACAATTTAATGATTGAAACAAAATATGCTAATAATAATACTAAATATGATAATAATAATAGTAATGGAAAGGAGAAAGAGAGAATCTAGCAAAACCCTAAGAGAAACAAGTGACAGAGTTGTCCACCAACTGCCTGGTACCAGCCAGTCCCTGAACAGTGATAGACCCCATTCTGGGTAACTGTCCCAGTTTATATACTGCGTGTGATGCTCTGGGGTGTGGAACTTCCCTTTGGCCAGTTTGGGACATCCTGTCCTGGCTACACTCTGTGCCAGCCTTCTGTGCACCTCCTCACTAATGGAGCAAATGACACTGAAAAATGCTTGACCCAGGGTGAGCACTTCTTAGTGACAACCAAAACATTCAGTGTGTTGTCAGCATCCTTACACCAAATCCAAAAACCAGCTACTAAAATAACAGGCACTGTGTCCCAGCCCAAACCAGGACACTTGTTCTGAAGTTGTCACAGCATTAGTGTTGGTTCAGCTTCCTGTGTGAATGAGAAGTGCAAGAAGTTATTTAGAACTTTGAATAGAACATGGACAGATTGTATTTTTAGTTAAAATATCAAAAAAAGTATTGTTTATTGCAGGTTTTTTTCCTAGTCACACAGACAGACTAGTGAGAAACTAAATCTAAGTTAAGACAAGGGGACAAGAGGACTTCAAGTTTTGCCAGGGGAGGTTTAGCTCAGATATTAGGAAAAATTTCTTCACCAAAATGATTGTAAAGCAATGGAGCATGCTGCTGCTCAGGGGAATGGTAGAATCACCATCCTTGGAAGTACTTAAAAGACGAATAGACTGCTGTTTAGTGATGGACTTGGCAGTGATCAGTTATCTCGATTATCTAAAATGTCTTTTCCAAGCTAAATGATTCTGAATTACTCTAAAAATATTTGAATGGGATCTGTTCTACAAAAGTTTAATTCCTGTAAAGCACAGCAATCAAGAGTAGTTGATCTGACTCTTTAGGGCAGCTTTTGAATTTCAATGATAATCAAGTTTGTTCTGTACACATCACATTCTCCAAATCTTTTATAGGATGCTGTGTGCAAGTTGGTATGCAACTTGATAAAGAGTTAGTCTCTTGTGACAGTTTTCAGAGTTGAGACCACCTTTAGAAGAGCAGTTGTGCTCCTGGTTTTATGTAGTCAGAATTTGTAGTGCCTTGTCATGGTTGCTGTGTGCATTTACATTGGCTTCTCCTGAGTTGGTTTTACTTGAGTGTAGTCAGGTGAGCATCAACACAGAAGAGTGCTAGAGTTATCAGTACAGAACATCTGCAGCTTGTGACTGGTGGTTGAGCATCCTTGATGTAACTTGTAAGCCAGAAAATCTTTGATGTGATATTCTCAGTCTGTATTGACTTGTGGTCATCAAAGCATTTTCCTTTGACAATCTTTCTGGACTCCTTCAGAAGCTTTATAATAAACAGATTCTACTCACTAGTGCATTTCAGTGAGACCATCCTATTGTTAAAACTGGTACCTTAAAAAACTTTTAAAAGACTCTGAGTGAGATTTTCAGGTGGGTGTCTCTTTTGTTCATCAGGTTTTCTCTACCAGGTATTCACTACTTCTCTAATGATGAGGTAGTTGTTGACTGGAAGAATGAAGATGCTGATGTTCTGAGTAATAAATTCTGATTCTCTTTTTCGTGTGCTAAGGCCTGGCATTACTGTTATGGCATAGAACCTTTATGACTGTGTCCCAATCTGTATTTCAGGGTTTGAGTGTTGGCTGAGAAGCTTGCACAGAAATGACTGAATGCACTTCCAAAATGGAAGTAGATTGGAGGAAAAGGAATATGCTGTTACTCAGCCTATGAACAGTAATCATAATCATGGACTTGTTTAAGTCTTGTAAATATTTCAATATATACTATTTTAATAACTATAATCATTTAAGTCAGATGTCATTAAATAAGGCAGTAAATTTTCGAAGTGTGATTCTACAGGTTGAGGAGGGTGCATTTTTTTGTGTGTCATGCAAAGACAATCATAGCCTTTTTAAGCAGTGGGCAAAAGGTATGCATTCAGTTTTCTTTGATTTTTTCAATTGGTGTTTGCAGTTAAAACTCAGTTTGGGGGCTGAAGAAAGGAAGAAAATTCACTGAGGCGTTTTGTCAAGGACTTAGGCTGAAATAAGATATGGTGTGAATATTGTTTGTTACTGGAGCACTTGTGAAGGCAAGAAAATATCTCTTAGGGAGAGAAAGCCTATGCAAGCAGTTCTGGTATGCTGGACCAGGTTGAATTCATTTATTTAGAATGTAATTGTTTTTAATAAAGTTTATGCAGTAAAAATTATATGATAAAAGGAGCAGTTGCTCTCTGTTCAAAGTGCTATACTGTAAATCTGAGAGTTCTGGAAACTTTCTTGCTCGTACTCCCAGCAAGAGCAAGGACCTCTTTGCCCATTGTGGAATGTCATTGTGTGGTTCCTGGAGTGATATAATGTGTGAGTGTTGTTTTCAGGGTGATTTCTTTTGGATAGAAAACAACAAAGAAATCCAAACTATAACACTCCAGGTGTGATTAAATTGAATGAGTGAGGTAGCAGGGATTTTAGACTTCTCTGCAGGGTCTGAAGAATTACTCCAGAGGTCATAAGTAGCTGTTTGGATGTTTTTTACAAATGGCATACATCTTTACAAGATAACTCTTAATTTTTTTTCTAAATGTGTTATCAGTTCATGGGAACATTGTCTAATGTCTGGATGACTTACTGATTTAAGAATACAGAAACTGAAAATTCATGGCTTGAATTCTGCTAATTGCTTGCAACTTCTTTGAAACATTAGCTTCTTTAAAAGCATTTCAGTGTATTTAAAAAATATATATATTTAATAGAAATTATTTCCTCCTTTTTTATATTTAATTATCAACCTTTTGATGTAATTCATAGGCTTTTTAACTGCTTTGCATCCTATTAATATTAAACTAAATAAATAGACACTTGAATATGGCCTTGTTATTTCACTATGCTTATGTATACTGTTGTAGCAATTGAGATAAAGCCATTTTCTTCCTGTAGTTTTGCTAGGTAGGAATTGTGTAATGATTCCTTTAGCCTCCTGGGTTACTCATGGAAAACTTCTGCATTTGTTTCAAAATCAACTTCCAGCTCTGATGTCAAATTACTTGCATTTACTGCTGGAGAGCTTAGAGCTAAATGAAGATACAGAATTTGCAACCCGTTCCTCACCACCTGCTTCATTATACTGAAATAGAAGATGACTGTTTCATATCTTTTTGATCATAGTGAATACAATTTCTGTGCCTGAGGAAGTCAAAATTATAGAATTGTGTGGAAGTGGGAAGTTAAATTAGAAACCAAGGGCATGCATACAGGTTATTGAAAAGTGGAAGCTCTAAACAAATATAATGTTTTAATTACAGGGATGTAGCTAGTAAGAGACTGTGATCCTGTTTGTAAGTGTGATCTATAAATGTGGTGGTGGAGTGAGGGGCAGGGGAGGAGGCATAATAAACTACATTAAAATATATCCATGAATAACAGCTGTCTAAATTCATAATGTGTTAGTAGCATCTGTATTTTGTGGGTATATGACATTTAGTGGAACTTTCTGCCCTTTCTATTTCAGTGACAGACGTTTGCTACAACCTGCTCAGGTATGTGACATGCTCAAAGGAGTGATACTGGTCATCTGCTACTTCATGATGCACTATGTTGACTACTCTATGATGTATCATCTGATAAGGGGACAGTCTGTCATAAAGCTCTACATCATCTATAACATGCTTGAGGTAAGGATGTTGACATCAGAATATGAAGCATGCTTTTGTCAGACTATTAAATGTTTTGTGTTCCAGTATTGACTTAGAATGTGGCTTATCTGGTATTCTCACAAATCTTCACATAGATAATAAGCACAGATGCAGTGAAACAGGTTTGTGAAAAATCAGGGTTTAGATACTGTTTCATAATGCCTAATTTATGGAGCTTATTAATCAATTTCATAGCAAGAAACTTGAGGAATGGAAATGAAAGAAATGTCTTATGAAATGCCAGATAATGAATGAGGTTTTGAACTCACCAAGAAAAGTAGAAGCTGTTGATTTGAAATAATGATAAGATCCTGAGAAAGAGGAGAGAAGGAAGATAATAGAATACATGGAATTTGGGTTTTAATTCATCATTATGGAAATATAGCTTTCATTGTATGCAAGGACACATGTTACAGCTTTACCTCAGTCCTGGCTAGCAGACACAAGTCTTTAAGGTGAATGAATGAATGAATGTAGAAAATGAAATTCTGTTTTGGGAGGTAGATATAGAGAATAAAGAGAAATTCTGTCAAGAAAAACAGTTTCTGTTTTTCTATTAATGTAAAGCATAAGATTTTTAAATGTGCTTCTGTGATCAATGGTTCACAAAGTAAATAATGTTTTCATGGGCACAATCTTATCTCCATCCTGCAAATATAGGACATGTAGGAATACAACCTCTTAAACGGACTCAATCAGAGCTTTGTACACAAAAGTTATTCTGCTAGGTATCTGGGATTCCTGAATGATATATTAATCCTTATTTGAACATCTGTTGTACCGTTGTTTGAAGACTGCTGAAACAGGGTGACATTTTGCAAAATCTGAATATTTTGTCTGAAGGAATTTGTTCTTTCCTAATAAAATATGAAAATATTGCATAAAGAATACACTTTGTTATAGTAAGTGAAATAAATATTATACAAGCCACCCCAGTTGTTTGCTCATGGGTTTTTGTTGCTTTTGATTTTATGTTTGCTGGAAAATATGTACAAATATTAAATTGGCACTGAGTTGCTATCTAGATTTTAGTTGTGTGGGGAAATACTCATCCATATATAGTTTCATAATTGATTATGAGAGAGATTATCACTTACTAAATAAATCCATGTGCTTAAAATAGTATTTTCTCTTTATTTCAAGACTACAAATCACTTAGTGCTGTACTTTTCTCAGCTTTATGTGCTTACCACATCATTTGAAGCAATACTGCAGTGTTGCTGTGAATTGGAAGCCATGTGACATTCTGTTTGGAATGAGGAATTGAATTACTTTGCTATGTTTGGCAGAACCAAATTGTGTGTTTAACTAAGAAAAGTGCTGCATTGTTTCTTTTAGGAAAGGGGGAAGTTTGTTACTACTCGTGGTTATTAGAAAAGTTATGTTAGACATTGAATTTGGGAACAGTATTTAATTTCCATGGTGTCTCATGAAACCCAGCATGCCAAGCAGAGTGTGTGTTTCTAGGGGACTTTTTTCCCATGACAGGTTGCAGCAGTATTGGCAGAAAATGTATCCCACTGAAAGCCTTGGATAGTCAGCTTTCAACAGTTTGAATATTGGCTTGCTTAGACTGCTTTGGTGATTTTTATTAAAAGTCTTTGCTACTGATGCAAGCAATTTTTTTAAGGAATTCTTAATATGCTCTTTTTTAAGCAATATGCTTTACATATTTTCCCAAGTTTTCAAAATAAAGAAGATCTTTTCAGTCTAGTAAATCACTGAGCAGCAGAGATGTTTACAATGTCCTAATGTTTTCGGCTGTTGGCAAGTCCAGGGAGTATTGTCCTGGACAGATATGAGGAATGCAAAATCTTCAAATTATGTGCTGAATGCTCCCAAATGACAGGCTAAGGGGAGCATTCAGCACATTTGGCTTAAATGACACTTTTCTTTTGTAGATTCAGCCCCACCGGCTCCTGCTCCTTGTGAAGCCCCAGTGTGCGTTACGCTGGTGACAGCACTCACCATGGAATTCTGCTGGAGCCTGGAGCCGGCATGTAGGGTTTAGGTAAGTCACATTTGGAAAAGCAAGCAACAATATTGTGTGCTGGGTTTTAATATTTTCCATCCTTTCAGCAAAGAACCAAGGACTGCTTAAATAGAAAGGAAAGCAAAGCCACCATTTTATCTATTAAAACCCTCACAATATTGTGAACAAAAACTTACCAAACTCTTAAGTTTCTGTAGCTGGTGTTACTACACCAGGTGTAATTACTCAATGGGTCATCACAATGAGCAGGAACCAAATAATGCAGACAATCTCAATTTACAAAATCTAAAAGCCGAAAACAATGCCACTGTAAATATCTCTCAAACTGATGGGGTTGGGAACTTCAGATTTATAATAATTCATCAGCCCATGGCTTTGTTTATTTTATTTCATAGGTGATTCTTAGAGCACAGCACATTGTACATTTGCTTGAGGCATCCTGTAAAATTTTGTTTTAATTCAATGTTCATATTTTAGGAAACTTCATTCAGTAATAGTGTCAGAAATAAGTATGACTTTCCTCACTTCAATATCTTTACCTTGACAATTATGTAGTATAAAAAGTTGGGAGATTATCTGAAGTCTAGGTTTCTGTTATCCCAAGAACTTATTTTCTGTCTAGTAGGATCAGTATTTGCAGGGACATTGTGCACCTGGTTCTGTACTGCTGCATGTTGATTTAACATGTCCAAAATTGTTGTTTTACAGAAAGGCACTAAGAGAAAATATTCCTTGTCTTTCTTAAGTAGAGATAATCATCTTTACCTGTTTCCATTTGGTTGAATTAGTAAGCAATGAGAGATAGCTCTTTTTTTAGCCAGACATGCCAAGTTTAATTTTTGAAGTTCTGGTTTTGCTGCCCTGTGCAGCTTGGTCTTAAAATTATTGAACAGCAGTGTATAGACAGAAAAAATGTTGTTCTGTGTGATGATTTTCAGTTTTATATGTTTGTTGCTGATGAAATGTTGGGAACTGGTGGAACTCCCTATGACCTTTCTTGCTGTGGTATTAAATTACAAGTTCAAAATGCTGTCCATACATTTTCTATCTTTAGAATTGCTGCTGGAGGGGTTTTTTTTCTATCTGTGTGTATATTCTTTGGACTATACTCCAGGTGTTTGGTTTTTTTTCAACATATTTTCCCTTTTTGGCAGACTTTCAAGTCCCTCTTAATCACTTGTTTTTGTGTTATAGTACTTTTAATTTTGAATTCTACTTTATGTAGACATTTGCATTAAGTATATACTTCAGTGTATAGAAAGCAGTAAAGACAAGTCTAATTTCAGGCTTTTTGCACCTGTAAGTTAATGTTCCCTGTCATCTGGAATTCACTTTTTTATTGTTGAGTTTTTTTCTATTAAACCCAGAGGGATGGGGAAAACATTTTAAATGGTTTGATACAACATACATGCTACTTTAAAAAAGGCTGAGGTTTAAGTTTTACTTGAGTATCTTTCAAGAAAGCATCTAAGATAACAATATATTATTTTTTATTCCAAATACTGTTGCAAAGGGGATAATAAATTTGAAAGGGAAAGTAAACTGCTTAAACAAAAGGAACGGTGTTGCTGTGAAATCCAGAGAGAAAATGGAATAAGTAAGAGATCAAAAGTGATATATACGTGAAACCTTTTTTAGATTGGGCTATACTTTTAGTTTGAAGTGTTCTTGACTTGGGCTTACTCAAGTGTTGGAGAGAAAAAAGCAGTAAAGTTGTTCTTGTTTAGGTGGCTGATCGTCTGATTTCTTCATTTGGACAAGATATTTTGGATGCTCTTTACTGGACAGCTACAGAGCCTAAGGAAAGAAAAAGAGCTCACATAGGTGTGATTCCTCACTTCTTCATGGCAGTGTTCTATGTCTGTATCCTTTTCTTGGATAAATTACAACATTTTCTAAGTTAAATTACAGAGTAATTGCTCTGAATTATTTTATTTTAATACATTTGAAAAATTGATAGTATTCCTAAATCAGTCTTCCTTTACTTGAAAAGTAAGATTGCCAATACCACCTGCTTTAAAAGAAATAATCCCTTCATGATGGTGTACCTGTAGTAAAATGAAAAGCCATAGTTGGATAGTTCATGGAAAATTTTATTTCTATTTGGTTTGGAGTATTTTGGCTCACAGGGCCTTAAAGATAGAGGGGTTTTGTTATTTAATGGTATGTTAAATACATCTAGCATGAATATATTTTCTTGAAGTGGAAGGATAAACTAATGCATATTCAGGATGCAAATGTTCTCAGTGTGAAATAATCTTAAAATGAATTTATGAATCTAAAGAGATACTGTAGTCCGGTAGTTTTGGTAATGAATTTAAAATTCTTAAAATTTTTCCCTATTTTGTGTGAAATCTTTAGGCTAATTCTGCATCTTTACCTGAATTTTTTTCTTCAGATTGTATTGATGTTTCTACAACTAATGTCATTGGATTCTTTTAGAGCAAGAAAAATTAGCATCATTATTACATGCTACAAAGCACTGTACATTTATTACATACATGTAAGTATTGTCTTGCTGTAGGTCTGGTTTACAGGAATGTGGAAACTTTCCTGTTAAACTTTGAAAGCAAAATAGGAGATCTGTAGTTCACTGCTCTTCAGTACTGTTGTGCAGAAAACCTATTTCAGATATTGTTCCTTAACCCTGCTGTGCAGTCCTGCATGCTATTCTCATAATGGTTCAAGCAACAACCCTTAATGTGGCTTTCAACTCCCACAATAAATCACTGCTTACCATCATGATGTCCAATAATGTAAGTATCTAGCTTTATCATATAGCTACCCTCATTTGTTTCAGAATCCTATGTCTTTGTGTATCATATGTCTTAAATATTAATATTTTAAAATTGCATCTTTTTGATAATATTATTTGTTTAATGTCAGTTTTTGATGAGTAAAAACTAACTAACTGTTTCTAAAAATTGCAGTTCGTTGAAATAAAAGGAAGCGTTTTCAAGAAGTTTGAGAAGAACAATCTTTTTCAAATGTCAAATAGTGGTATGTATAGCAGTGCTGATCAGGACAAAATGTGGACAGAGTCTGTTTATTTAATTCATTAATGTATTTAATATAATCAATGTATTTAATATTATTCTTACTCTAAACATTTTACCTTGGTGAATTTGAGTGTTCTGACTTGCATTCCTCATCATCCATTTTACTGATTGGTTCAGTAGGATGAAACTGAGATCCACTTCAAGGAACACTTAGTCCTTTTATGGCAAGTTTTTATTTGAGGTGCTAAAACAGCCTACTGGCTTTTTGCTGAAATGCCCGTGCTTCCAAGTGATCAAGCCTTCTGTTTTCAAAAAATTGACTTTATAGTGTGCTGTATTGACACAGAGATCTCAGAATGCATATTGTTAGGTGGCTGTGAGGATGGATCTTGAAATACCTCCCCTCAACCCTAAAACAAACAAAAAAAAAATCCCAAACAAATAAAACATCAAATCAACAAAAAACCAGTGCAACAAAGTAGCTGATATATGAGGGGCATACCAGAGATTACTCTAATTTGTGATGTGTTCCCAAGATAATAGGTAGAAGGTACTTAAGAAGCATGCTTCTGGCACTTCTTAACTCTGTTGCTGCTTAGGATGAATTTTGGGCACTTGTACTCAGTGTGTCTCATGAGTAAAAGCTGTTCAGGTACCCTTTGATGGAGATTCTTCCTAATACTGATGTCAGCCATTTGAAATATTTATTGAATTCTTGATTTTAAAGCCAGTAGGAATGGTTGCACTTTAAGGCTGTGCTAGAGCTTCTTTGCTTGTACTGGTTTTGTAGAATCTCAGAATGCCCTGGACTGGAAGGGATCTCAAAGATTGTCTCATTCCAACCCCAGCCATGGGCAGGGTCACCTTCCACTAGACCAGGTTGCTCAGAGCCCCATCCACCCTGGTCCCCTCCTCCAGAGGGGGGACATCCACAGCTGCTTTGGGCAACCTGTGCCAGTGCCTCAGCACCCTCACAGTGAAGAATTCCTTCAGTATATCTGATTGTAATTTCCCCACTTTCATTTATACAGATGAGCACAGAAAATAGAACATATTCTTTTCATTACAGCCTGAAGTTTTTAAACCAGATAACTCAAATATGCAATAGGTTAAAAAATAGCTACTTATTTAAAAACAGATTATTCATATTTTTGTATCATAAGTTAAATTTTCAATAGGCTTACATCAGGTTTTGAGTTCTGACTATTGATATGACCTCTGTCTAGTTCATCTGCAAACTTCAATATTATGTGCAAATGTTCTGTAATTCTGTGGATGAAAGACTACTTATGTAAAACCTTAAATATATCACAGAGAATTATATAACAGAAAATTAACACTTAATTTTAATCTTAAACCTCCCCAAAAAGATCTTCCCAGATAGGTTGATAATGTTTATTCTGTGATAATAGTATTATTTTCAGTTCCAAGATCTAGTTACTTATATTTTTAAAATCAGACATGTTTAATTTTACAGTGAGAATGCTAAAAATGAAATTTACTTAACTATTGACAGAAAACCTAGATAAGGTTTATTATTAGTGCAGAAAATAGTTACAACTATGCATCTAGCTCTCCTGCCTAAAGGTGTGGCCTCTTTCATGTTGAAGTAAGCTAGGGACTGATATTAGAAATTGCTAGCAATTTCCTCCATAAAAAGAAAAGGGTATCAATATTTTATTGCTGGACATTATTATTGAAGACCCATAATAGCAGAACCAGGTCGTGCTTTATCAGTTGATGGAAGAAGTATTGCCATTCATTAGTGTGGGGATGGAAGCAGTGAGTTCATACATAGAAGAGTGCACAAAACAAGCTAATTTATTCCTTTCAAACAGATCACTTTTCCTGGAACACCTTTCAGTATGGTTATAAATAGCAGTGGTTTTCTTCTCAGAGATAAATAACTGACAGATTTTTAGTAGAGCTTTTCACCTCTTTTGAACTTGAACAGATTTACTGCATCACAGCCTCAGTAAGGATGGAAGAGTTTTGTTTCAATTCATGTATTCTGATCACTTTAGTGTCCCTTAAATGTTTTATTTCATGCAGCTGAAATGGTGGTGCATCTTTTGATGGTGTATCTTTATGATGGTGGTGGCATGGTATGCCAGTACTTCATCCTATCCTGGAACTGAGGCTAGTCTGCTCCTGTCAGCTGAGCTTCCAGTTAGCCTTTGGAGTGTCTTGTGTGTCCTAGACACACTGTGCTCAAACTGCATGCCTGGGCTGAACTAAACTTCTGAAAGGAAACACTAAATCTAGGCACTCCCATATATTCCCCACCTTTCTCTGCTTCTTTCAGTAATTTTCTGAGGTCTGCAGTCATCTGTAGGGTAATGGTGGCAGCAGTAGCTGATGAAGCTTGGACACACTGAATGGATTTACCTTTTCTGGGCTCAGCTCAAAGTATTACTGTTATTGAACAGTATTTAAATGTTTTCAACTCAGTGTAAATGTACTGATTAATACACAGTAGGTAAATAATTTGAGGGGAATAACAGGAGTCTCACAGAGGCATCTGAGGAATTTCTCATAAGTAGGTGAAACTTTCTTCTTATTTAGCATGTTAATCAAAAGAAAAATATGACATAGCAGAAAAGATAAGCAATGACCACAAGAGTAGATGTTGTGTTCAACAGAAGTTACTACAACTAAAACTCAAAAGCAAGTTTTCTTGTGAATAGAAGTGTGAGAACAGAAATGAACTGTGCAAGCTGTACGTTCTAAGAAATGCCCTGTATCACACATTGAAATACCTTGCAGAGCCCTGCCTGGCTCAAGCTTCTACATAGTATGACATCAGGATAGGAAGGGCCACCAAGCTACTGGAAATTGTGAAATCATTTTCACTTGGCATTGTGCTCAGCACCAGTTGGTGGATAGCAAGCTGATGTGTAGCTGTATTATTTTTATCAGTATTTACATTTCTGGACTTAATGGAGTCAGTGATCCTTCTCACCTTTGTATGGCTATTTGAAATTCTACTGTAACTGCTAATCCACTAAAACTTCAGGATTAAAATAACTCTGAATCATCTACATAAAAATAAATTGAACAGGACATGAAATACACATAAGTTAATTGTTATCTAATAAAACTAAACCTGTTATCTTTTAGGGGCAGATCAACAAAGACCTTGGGGCTTCTATAGCTGCTTTACACTGCAGCTGCAGAATCTGGGACTTCAACCATGCTATTCCCAGAGCTTTGATTTGTCAGCTGCAGCAAAACTACTTTTGCATTGTCACCCTAACTTTTACAAGGAAACTTATGTACACCCAGGCAATCTAAACACTGCAGCCATTGGAAAGCACTTCTATACAGAAAGCCTTTTATTTGTTGTATCAGAAAGAAATATTTCCCTAAATTTAAATAGTATATTCTCTTTTTGAAATAGTTATCTGTAAACTAATTTTGTAGGGTCAGTATTAGAGAACAAGGAGACCAAATTATAAAGAGAAGTTCTTTCATCATTGTTGAATGCCCAGTGTGCTGCCTTCCTTTATGCTTTTAAATGTCTTATTTTAATTTCAAGCTGTGCTCTAAATTGAATTTTTTCACAAAAGTCAATTGTACCTCATACAAAGAAGTGCATTAGATGTAGTGCATTAGGTTATTTCCTTCAGTTCGTTATTAGGCCTGACTCTTCCTTGTTTTTTAAATCTCCTGTCTCAAAAATTTAACATATTTATTCTAAAGTTTTAGGAACTTCAGTTTTCTTCTTTATAATTCTGTACTTTTTCTTCTCTCTTCTTCTTTGTTCCAAATTTATCAGTCTCTGACTTTGATCTCAATACTGAATAGCCTTTATTTTTACCTTTGGTCTTTGAAATTTGAACTGCTTTCTTGTGTGGCTTTGGGTTTCTTTAATACCATTATTCTAATCAAGTTGTTTATTTTAAGGATGAGGGATTTGGGGGCAGGACTGTGTTTGAGATTGGTGTGTCCTTGATGGTTCCTTGTTCAGTGATTGATCCTTTCTTGTGCTCTGGTCACTTGTTAAGAGGTAGTTGGCACTACGGCTGTTTAGGAGTTGCTGAGATGTAAACCAAGAGATCTTCTTTCACTTCTAACATGCTACAATTTATAACTAGCTTTTGATCTAAACATATAAACAGTGGGATTAGCATGATATTTTTTTTTTTCTTTCTGGTTTGGAAATCCTGCATAATGTGTCAGGAAATCTGGAAGGAAATAGCTGTGTGTTCTGAAGACTATTTACCCTACTTCAGGATCTGTGTTCCTGGGCTCTCACTGTGATGCAGCCCAGGACACATTTGGCTCTCTGGGCTGTGAGCAGCGTTGCCAGCTTCTGCCCAGCCTTTCATCCACCAGAACCCCCAAGTCCTTCTCAACAGGGCTGGTTTGATCTGTTCATCCCCAGCCTGTGTTGGTACCTGGGGCTGCCCCAGCCCAGATGCAGCACCTTGCACTTGGTCTCATCACACCTCTTGAGACTCCCATGGGTCCAGTTCTTGAGCTTGTCCAGGTCCTTCTGGATGACATCCTACCCTTCTGGTGTGGCAACCTCAGCACTCAGTCATCTGCAGTTTTGCTGAGGGTGCACTCAATTCCTTCATCTGTGTTGTTAATGAAGATACTAAATAACCCTGGTCCCAATATGGACCCTTGAGGAGCAGCACCTGTCACTGATATCCATCCAGATTTCATGCACAATATGTCATCAGCACTGTGCATGGCATGTGCTGACAAGAGACTGGTCAAGGGAATAGATACATCTGAATTAGTGCTACATGTCAGGTTTTTAACACTTCGACTCATAAACACTGAGAAAGCAAGCTTCTTAATCATGTCCTTCTGGAGGTAGCTGGAGACCATTTAAAATGTCTTTGGCCTGACATTTTGACTCTCATTTAACCCTGACTTATAATGGCAAGGATTATTGAAGCTATACTGTATCCTGACAAAAAAACAGTTATGTGCTATGCTTATCATATATATTTAGTGGAATACATGCAAAAGTGAGTTGAAATGGCTTATATCAATGTTACTAAGCATTGTCACCCTGGAGAATGAAGAGATCAGTTTTGTTTCCACTTTACTCTTTGTTCTGCTGAAGCAGAATAGAATGATTGCCTCCTGCTAGTACCTGTGCTATCTGTAACTAATCACTAACACTGGTGGTTTGTCACTGTTTTGCCAAATTAACAATTGCATTGATATACTTTACCTTTGTTGTTCTTAAGAGCGTGAGCAAGTGTGGAGCCAGGGATGTAGCTTCACTTGTTCTGTAGTTCACCACGTCATGCAAGAAGTGGCAATACATGGTAGAGGAGAATCCCCTCACCAATTTAAAAAAAATGATGAACATATACAACATCAAATTAGTTCATAATAAATTATGAAACATTACTGTACATATTTTGTATTCTGGAATTTTAATTAATATTTAGGACTGATTACCAGTGGTTGTTTTGGATATCCTGAAGCCTTTTTTGTCCTTGTCCATGAGGGTGAGAAATGAAATGAATTTATGATTTGTTTGAGTTTGCTGTTGAAGCTGCTGTAAAGTGCCCTGTCTGCCTTGCTTGCAACTCTGACAGTTGATGAGAGGGATGAGAATGAAGAGCAGCAGCCACAGTTATTCCTCTCCCTCCTAACAGCCTTGAACAGCTGTGGCAGAGGAGATAACAGATTAGAAGGGAGGCCACTGAGAACATGAGAAATAAGCAGAGGGGGAAAATAGGTATCAGCCTGTCACCCAGTCTCAGAAATTAGTGGAAGAAAAATTGGTATTATTACAGCATTATAAGAAGAAATTTAAAGTCCAAAATGTCCTTTCTCAATTTAATTCTGTTGACTGGTGAGCTAACATATACCAAGCAGATAATAAATGTCTGGAGGATTAGCTTGAGACATGCTTTAATGCTAGGCCTGAATTAATGTCCTTGCTTCCCACTTGAGAATATCTCTCTGTACAGGCCTCCATGGGACTGGAAAAAATGAAGATGAGATCTGTGTTTGTTCTTCATTGCTGGCCAGTGGTGTGTCATGGCAGTGTGGGAAATAGAAGATAAAACTATTTTGAAATTCAGTGCAAAAGTCTGAAAATTCAGTGGTTATTTCCAAGTCACTAATGGGCATGATAAAGCATGTAGATCAATGAGTGCTTGACTGCATTTTCATCCATTTGTGACAGTGTCAAGTGGTGCCTTGTCACTAGGTTTTTCAGACAGTACTCTGTTCTGGTCATTTGGGCAGTATTTTGTGAATTCAGAAGCATAGAAGAATGCACTTCACTTGTTGGAGTGTTATTGGCAGGAAATGAGGAAATTATCATTAGGTTTTACTTAAGTACTTTTGTCTGCTCTAAGTTTATTGTACTAAAATATTTCCTTTTTCTCCCCCCCTCCCCATATATATGCCATTCATTCTATTTTAAAAGCTTGTGCTTCCTCTGTCCCTTCCCCAGGGAGAGGAAGGGACATACTGACAAATGAATTTATGATACTGTGCATGAAATCTCATTCTTCTTGAATTCTGTGTGCTTTTTCTTTCCTTCTCCTGGAGGATTTCTTCTATTATTTTTGCTCAATTTTTCAGAGCTGCCAGTATTTCCAAACTTCTATTCTAAAGTGAGGGATATTATTATACTCTAGTAACTGCAGCCACAAGCACTGCTGGTGACCTGTAGTCAGTCATAGATGATGGAAACTGTTGACACAAAAGTCAAATTTTTTTTTTGTCCAGCTTAATCCTTGTGTGTTCTTCTGAACATTTCTATTTCTTGTTTCCCAAAATCAGTAGGTAGAACCCCACAGAATATTGGAGGTGCTTAAGAAAATGAACCCTTGGGCCCACAAAGAAATTACTTTTCTGGTTATTGGCAGGTGTGGCAAGCAATAAGAGTGTCTTCACAGATTTTCTCAGTGGCTCTATCTTCTAAAAAGACTTTTTTGGACTTCCTAAATTGTGATGACATTATATTTTAGGTTTTACCCTGCTTTTTAGTAATATAGTTTCAGGAGGGTGTTTTTTAGTAAGCTAAAAATTGTGATGCTTCCTGAAGCAAGCTCTGTGTGTGTCATCTCTGGAAACAGAATACCAAGGTAGAGTAAAAAACTGCCTTGTCTGGGGGACAAGGCATAGGACTTTGTCCCAAATTAGATTGCTCTGGTGCTATGGTGCTTACAATTTTGATAATTCTGCTGATATATCCTGCTGTTCCCTTTTAAGAGGGCAGTGTGAAAGACTGTGAAAGATGTAACAGTTGTCTTCAAACATTTTTTCTTCCTTTCACTGAACCCAATATACAGCAATTTGGATATCTGTGATCTGTAGAAAATTAAATGTACCTTGCTAATAGCTTGAAAGGACAGCTTGGTACATTCTCTTCATTTTAGTAACAGGAAGTGCTGGTTCTTTTTGAATCACAGAAGGAATGCACAGACTTTATCAAGAAGAATGATGATTTTATTAATGTATTAGAAGAGGTGATAGTAAGTCACAATTCCCTTCTGCTGCTGGGAACTCAGAGGTGAGGCAGCATTGGACAGACCAGTTCACAACCTACTGGGGAAATGCTGTCCATGGTGTGGTTCCCAGCATTTCCCCTACCCCTTAAATCCAGTTAAATAATTTGTGGAAAATGTTATCTAATCCAAGAATTAATAGATGATGGAACTTCAGAATGAGTAGATATCTTTGTATGCAAATAAATGTTCCTTTGGAGCTGACAGATTTTGTGGTTTTTTTAATCCAGATATAAAGGAGAGGTTCACTAATTACGTGCTGCTACTAATTGTATGTCTAAGAAATATGGAACAGTTCTCATGGAATCCAGGTGAGTAAACTAGAAGAAAAAATTCTGTGCTATCAAGAGCTGTATTTCTTACTTCTTCCTCCAATCTGAAAGAGAAGAGTAATCAATACATTTAATTAACAAATCCTAATTTTATCAAATACCTTAGATTCTCATTTTTCTATTATTGGTATTCTTCCAAGAATGACAGTGTTCCTTCTGCTAGAAATATCTATTGTTATGCTATAAACATGTGTAGTTATCTTTCAAGCAGTGTCTGGAGCAATTTCTTCCCAGCCCTTTCCTTTCCTTTGAGTATGCTGTGAATGAAGGATCTCCAGAAAGTAGCTAGTGAGATTGAAATGTGATAAAGATTGTTAAAATACAATTCTTAATCTAACATTGATTATACTGAAGATTTTAATGACATATTAAATAAATATTGTGTAAAATAACAATTTCATTGTTTTAATAATTTTGACCTCTGCTCTGTGTAGTATATTTTGCCTGAATCTTACCAGTCTACCTGAATTTTACCTTAAGTATCTAAAACTGCAGATGCTTTGTCTATGTCTTAGACATACTGAACACATTGTATCTAGTACTTACAAAGGTTATCTTCCTACTAGAGGTAGAGGTTTACAAAGTGAAAAGTTTAGAGCCTGATCCTAACTGTGGTGTGATAGTGCAGCACTGATAAGTTTTTAGGACAGCAATGGAATAAGCAAGAATTTGCACACTGCATGCTCAGTGATATGTCAACTTACATATTCTTCAGACTCATGAGGATTTTTCATTGTTGAATAGAATTTTTATAATTCTTTTTGTATGCTGACATTAAATTAAATGGCCTAACTTGTTTCTTCACAACCTTCAGATCACTTCTGGGTGTTATTCCCGGATGTTTGCATGGTGGTTGCTTCAGAAATTGCAGTGGATATTGTGAAACATGCCTTTATAACAAAATTCAATGACATCACGGCAGATGTAGGTATCCTGTTTGGAATGCTGGGTGCTATTTTAAATTGTATATAATTTTGCTATTTTTTTTTTTAATATTAATTTTTTTCCAGTGAAGAAAATGTAAAAATTGTTATTTTTATATGTTTGATATCAATTGGGAAAGCTTGCTAGTTTCCTGATACAATATACTTTTGAGGACCTTTTTAATGTGTAACTAACATCTCTACTAAATTAGTAGCTCCAGATCCATAAATTATTGCTAGTTTTGTATAACAACTCACATAATAGCTACAATTCACATTACTGGCAGATCATTTTGTGAAGTGATTTAAACTGAAAGAAAGTTACTTGTTCTATAGTCTAGACAGAGCTTGTAGCCTTCCCTAACAAAGTGGACTGTAGGTTAAAATTCAGGCTTTTGGAAAAATACATTTTATTAGGCTGCTTTACCTCTATTATTGCATGTATGTTAAAAGTGGAATCTGAAATCAGAGATCTTTTTTTCCCCACTGTCCCTAGAGCACTAATAGGAAGTAGGTTATGTTAGTTTCCCACTCCTGAAATTTCTTAGGCCGCATATATTATCCAGTCCTTCTTTTAAAGCAGTGGATGAGGTTGCTTCTTGTGTGTTGCAGCATTACACATGGGCCATTTGTGTTCCACTCTGTGAATTCAAACACACTCAATAAATTTGTGAAGATATGAGCTAGTGTCTTTTCACTATTAAAACCACTTCTCAGAAAATGAGATCAGGACTTGTGAGGTGCTTTCTTTTTCAGCATCTCTAAAGTAACTGTGAGGTGTAGAAACAAGTGTAATAGATGCACTTAATAAGCTCCCTTATGCCAGAGGCATTTATGCATGCCCTACTTTTGTATAGAGAGCATGGAAAAGAGCAGTAATGAAGCCATGGTAGCCAAAAATGTGGCATGCTTCAGAGTGCTGAAACAGCTGGAGGATGGGGGTAGTCATTGGCAATTTTGCAAGGTTTATTAAATAAACTTTGTGGGGTTTGTGTATGAAGCTCTGAAGCTCTAAAGATTTATGGTTGCTACATCAGACTTTTTCCAGAATTTTTAACACCTGCAGTGCAAGTTGTCCTGCCACTTATCTTTAAGATAGATGCTTTTCTTTCTTAATATGCTGAACTGTTTTAAAGAGAAGGAAAAAATTAATTCATCATCAGATGCAGTTTGATTTTTGCATACGATCATTTGCTTAGTGTATAAGAAAGCTCTCTCATTTGTTTGATTTGATACCAGGGCTAGCTTTCCTGTAGCTTAAAAGCAGTTGTGAACTGTGGGGGGGAAAAACTAAATGTGATTAATGTGATTTCTTTTATTTCATGTTTCTCATCATCCTAAAATTCAGTGACTTTATGAAGTCTCATTCAATTCCTAAAGCATAGCATAGTGTTGTTTGTTGTCTATATATATATATATGCAAATTACTTTACTGCAGAAATAGAGATTCATCTCTTGAAGAGTGCCATTAGCCCTCAGAAAAACTGGCTTTGAGTCTTTCAGCAAATGCATAAGTTCATAATACTTTATGGAAATACTTTATTAATATCTGTGTTGCTTTTATAACGTGGGATAACAAATTAATCACACATCTGATGTGCTGGATTTTTTCCAGGTCTACAGTGAATACAGAGCCAGTCTTGCATTTGACCTTGTTAGCAGTCGACAGAAAAATGTAAGCCTGAAAATAAAATGCTCTTTCCTGTATTAACTAAGACAATTGTTACAAGGGGGATGTTGGAGCAAACACTTAAAGAAATACATACAGTACTGTTACACTCCTGCAGCGCTGAAACTCTGCTCTGCTTTCTTTAATAAGAGATAACAGGAATGTTTCTTTATGATTTATATTATATCCAGTTGTTCAGGTCAGTTTGAGCTTCATTTAATATACTGCTGAGTAGTCTCTTCCAAATATACTTATAGTAAGGGGACAGTTGTAACAACTTCACATTTTTGACATTAAACTTAACAGGGTAATTTCATATTACTGTTCTTTTCATGGTATTTTAACTGTGTTGGGTTAAAGCACAGTATTCATTAGGAATTTATGTTTCTTTACAAGATAGAGTGAGTGCACAGATGTTTAGAGATGTTTGTACTGTGCATATTACTGTCGTGGCATGGGTATTTATAGAACACACAGACCACTTGTTTTTAGTTAGTACCATTTTTTGGAAAGCTGTTTACTGCACACCTTTCATGGATGAGGACTAGGTTTGACTTGTTAGCATTTCACTCATCGGTGCTTTAGAAGTGTGCTGTAACTATAAATGGACTTCCTTACTATGATTTCTGTAGTTTTCTTGGGCTTGTTTCCTGGGCTGTTGTGAGGAATACAGTACTTAAACCTTATAAAGAAGCTAGACACCAACAGCTACAAATAATAATAATAATAATAATAATAATAATAATAATAATAATAATAATAATAATAATAATAATAATAATAATAATAATAATTATTATTATTATTATTATTATTATTATTATCATCATCATCATCATCATCATCATCATCATCATTATCATAATCGTTGTTGTTATTATTTCTTAGTAATAAAAACCTCAGTTCATAAGTTTTGAAAACTCCATTACTTTTCCTAAGGATCATCTGTGAGAAATAAAATAGCATCATTTAGACACTGACTTTGGTGTGATGTTCAATACTGCAGGCAAACTGTCATGTGAAGTACTTGTGTTTTGAGTACAAATGTAAAAACATTTTCAGAATAATTTTAACGCAGTTATCTTAAGGCTAATTATAGATGTTTGTAGAATGATTTAAAATTGCTAGTGCAGTGGATAATTGTTCTTTTATCCCTGTAACAGGTTTTTCTGTAGAGAATTTGAGGATCAGTCAAATTAATACAAAATGTCTCTAAGCTGGTAATAATGTACAGATAAAATATCATAGTGGCTTTGGATTCAGTGTCCTAGTCGCTCTCAGTTTAGACATTTGTATTATACTCCAGTTGCTCTTGATTTAGGGCATTGAAGCTAATCTCACTGGTCATGGTAGTATTTATTACATTTTTGTCTGAGAGTGCAGCTATCTCCATTTGAATTCCAAAATGTGAATAGGTACACTTTATACCAGTATAGTGTTTGTTAACAGAGCTTTATTCTTATCTGGAGGGTGTACCAAGCTAAAATAAGCTCATTCCTTTGCATAAATAGTTCATTATTCTTCCTCTTCTTTTCCTAGGCATATACAGATTATAGTGATTCAGTTTCCAGAAGAATGGGTTTCATTCCTCTTCCACTGGCTGTTTTAGTAAGTAGTATCATTCCTATCAGTTTTCTGTCAATAAAATCTCACTTTGAGAATGTGTCCCTCTGAGATAGCTGGCTGGATGTTTTGAGGATGAAATTATCATCTGAAGTAACTGAAGTTATGCTGAAAGTTGAGTTAACACTCAGTATAACCTGTATCACATACTACTCATGGCTTCACAAATGCATTAGTGTTTCCCAGCCTTTCTTAGAAAATCAAATATATATTAATTTTGTAGAATTTGTAGGAACTTGAATTGTACCAGTGGAATTAAACTACATCTGCATTTACTAAACATGTATTCCTTTTGGCAGTTATCCTATTCATTCATTTGGAATAGTCAAAGCAGCTGGTTGCCAGAAGGTTAGCAGTAGTACAGCAGTTTATTGAGGTTTTTCATAGCAGTCCTTGTGACTGTTCCTATAATGATGCTTCATGACTCAATATTCTTTTACGTGGGGCACTGAGCTCCTGTTGAGTATATCACTCTGAAATAGTTGACTTTGTTACATATGCACATTGCTATCAAATGAATGACTTAATTAATGAAACTCTGTCCATGTGCTGTCCTGAATTAACTATTGCAGAATGTTGTCTCTAAGTAGCTGTCCCAACTTTCCCCCTACACACATAAGATACACACATACAGACAAGCAGTAGTTATAATGCTGGGGATCTGTTCATGCTTTGTCAGCAAATATGTTTTTTTCCACTTCTTACTTTACTTGAAAGTCAGTGTTAAGGAAACATTGTCAAACTCTGGCTTTGGAAAGTTGCAACTAAGTGCTGGTATAATACTCATTCAAATCAAGATCTGGAGTAGTTAGTACTGCCAAGGGGAGCATTAGACTAAATTTCTGTTAATGTAAATGTTTCTAATTTTTCTTGAATTTTCTTATTCGCCAAATAAGAAATGTCTGTTACAACGTTCTGTTAATAATTGTGTGCTAAATTTTAACTTTTATCATTAAAACAGCTCATCAGAGTCGTAACAAGCTCAATAAAAGTACAAGGAGTCTTAGCTTATGTTTGTGTTGTGCTGTTCTACTGTGGGTAAGTAAATCCACACAATTGAAAAGTATTCACTATTATTTCATTACGTATGTGCAAGAAGTTTCTGTTGATATGTCTGGATGTAAGGATAAACAGAATTTATATTCAGTAGAACAAAAATGTAAAACCCTTATGCTCATAATCTGAAATTGACAGTGCAGATTTGTCCCTGAGTACTGTGACTACACTGGGAGTTTATAGCCCTCAATAAGTAACTTCAGTAATGGAAATAACTCATTGCAAAAAGACTGAGACAATCTGAGAGACAAGCACCATACTTCTGTGTATAAAGGGAAATTGAATTCCAAGGAATGAAGTTTTCTGTAAAAAGACCAAAAGATTCAATAAGTGAACAAAAGCAAGCAGTTCAAGTGCTCTGAGCAGATAATGAATTCTTCTCTCAGGTAGTTAAATGCAAGGTTTACTTTGGTGTAGGAAACTACTGTTAAAAAAAATAAATGCAAGGCTCACATTTCCTGGGAAGGGTGGGTCATTAAGTAATCTTAGTTAAGGAATACAATGTTCAATGGCAGTTCATTTCCCATACCAAAGGTGTGTGATTATTCCTTCCGCATCCCTTCACTGCCAAGTCAGTTTATACTTACCTTACCTTTAACTTCTCACCAGTTGGTAGGTATTTCTAGACTGCATAAGTGTACTTTACATCCAGTTTAGTCTGCCTGTCTTGAGACACTTGCTGTGTACTGTCTGTAATTTCTAGGAAAGCTGTATACTGCACTGTCATTGTTTGTTGTCTCTCAAAATTGATGACAAGCAATGAAGTGTTTCAAGTTGTTGACAGAAGAACCTGCCTGCAGTATTGTGGGAGTGCTTCTTCCAGTGTCCTGCCAAGTTGTGTTTTAAGTGAAGGCAGCAAGGCTTGAGAAGCATAAGACTGCTAAGGCTGAGGCAGTGGTTCAGCAGGAAGAGAGGAGACCATGCTGGAAGGGAAGAGGCTACTGTTCTACAATACCTTGTGAAAAGAACAGGATTACTACTACAGGATTACTATTACATTTTTAATTAATAGGTAGACTCTTATCTCTAATCTGACACTAATCTGCAAAAAATGGAGCTCAATCAGGAGTGTTTTGTCTACATCAGTGTAGGGACACATCTGTTCAGTGTCACATAACTAAGACTTTGAGATACTGCATATAGGCCAAATAGTAAAATTTTAGCCACATTCCTCTGTACCATACTTTGACTTTTTCCCCAGCATACTACATGCTGTGCCCATGTTCTCCCTAAAGCTAGCTTTGTATTCAAAGCACTCTGCCCTGATCATCACATTCAAGCTGTGGTACATCAAGGTCAGCACTTTCATCCTGCTCAGTGGTTTTTCCTTTTTCCCAGTATGTGTAAATATTTTCCTACCTCTACCATTCCACTGCTGCAACCTAGGATTTTTCACTCTCTGTGGCTTAGGGAATGGAGGGCAGAAGGAAGTAATGTGATTAACATTAAGTGTTAAATGCTGCTATTTAAAGACATAGGTCACAAAAATAAATACATTTTGGTCTATTTTGTCCTCATTGAAAAGTGAGAAGAAATTTTACTCTTGCTGTGATCTCAGACTTGGAGCTAGCTCACCTCCTGTATCTTTCAAATAATTTTTATTCTGAACATAAATTTCAGCTTTTCATCAGATGTTAGAATATATATAGAATACAAACATAATAGCATAGATATGTGAGAAATGGCATGATAAAATCTGAAGCAGTTAGCTGGGCAAAGAATTGAGCCTATACTATGGATGGATTAATTTTGTATTGTCTATTAAAAACTCTAGTTAAACTTTAATCATAGTTAAAGAGTCTTGCCAAAAACCCATGAGTTTTCTTTTGCTAGAATTTTGAACAACTTCAAACTTCCATTGTTAGAAATTTGAGCCTGAGATAGGCTGGCAGAAAAGAATAAAGGAGAATTGCTAGAAATGCTTGCATAATTTTCCGTGAGAAGCTGAAACTGATACAGGGAAGTGGTGATTTATGGCCTTTTCAACTTCTGATCTCATTAAATTAGAGTCAAACTGTGGAAACCTGTTCTCTCAGAACAAAAAACATGTTACATAAGAAGCATAAGAAAAACACGTTAAAACATTAAAAATGAAGGAAGCCTTCTCAACTGTCTGAAATAAAATCTGTCCCAATAAATTGAAGAGAAGCACAGCTTTCAAATGATATAAAATGATGTCTTCTTTGTGGTTGCTTGGATACTAAAATGTCACTTTCTTCTGAGTACTGAAAGTGGTGTGCTCTGCACATTCTTCCATTTCTCTTTTGAAATAGAATAAACTTACTTTTTCCCTTAAAAGTGTAGAGTAGTTTGTTTTTTTGTTTGACAAGTTCTGATTACATTTACACAGAGAGATAGGGGAGCTGCTGCTGGAGTGTGCCTGAGTCACTTTATGATGAAACAGTTAGACCTGCTCCATGGGTCTGTGAATGTTCATTTCAAGCTGTCTTTTTAGTCTTTTAATGATGTACATGATAAACAGACTTCAGAGAGTAGAGAATGAATTTAGAGTCTGCATTTGGTTCACTCATTTGCATAGAGAATATTTCATTCATCTTGCAGAGAACAGATCACTCTCTCCTTGTTGTTCTGCAATGAGCCTTCACTCCCTGGAGTGGACATTGCTCTATGAGTCAAGTGTTGCTAGTAATGAAAATCAGATTTTGCAAAACTTAGTTGAATGGTAAAAAAGCACTTGATGGTAGATGAGGCTTTCCTTTTCTTCAAACTAGGAGACAGGTGGGAAGGAGAGTCAGTGATGTTTGTGCTGCATTTTAGTCATAGTAGAAAAAGAATCTGCCATCACTTGGACTGTGCTATGATGGTAATGCAGTGCTACCTCTTTGGATTTGTTGAGTTTTATGGACTGTCTCCTGTGATGTGAAAAAGGACTTTTCATGATTAGCCTGTAGTTTATAAAAGCTAGATATAGGACTTGGCAGTGCTGGGTTAATGACTGGACTCAATGAGCTTGGAAATCTTTTCCAACCTTTATGATTCCATGGTTCTGTGTTTGCTGTGTTGTGGTTCCTAGTCTACTAGAGATCCTTGGCTGGGCACACTTAATTTGGGTACATTTATTTTGGACTTGCAGTGTTGAGGGCACTTTTTAATTTTGTGTTTAAATATTTAATGTCTTAAATGGCTGCTTAATTGTCCTTGTAGTCCTTTAGTTAAATAATAAAACTTGATGTTTTTTCTAGATGCTTTCTGGAAGAAAAAGAAAATTAAGCATTGAATCTGAAACAAATTGTTAGGAAACCTTTTGATCTTGATATTGAAAGGATTTAACTTGTTAGCTAATCCTTCTAAGACAGCACTTACCATATGCAATTATTTTCATATGAATAATTGCAGTATGAATAATATGCAATTATTGTAATGTGCTAATGCAAATATGTAAACTATTTTTTTTCCAGGTTAATATCTCTCAAGGTCCTTAACAGCATTGTACTGCTGGGGAAATCATGTCAATATGTAAAGGAAGCAAAAATGGAGGAGAAATTATTCAATCCTATCCTGACTGCCACCCCAGGGAAGCCAGCTGGCAAACAGCAAGGCACATTTAAATCTACCCAAGGTAAGGCCAGCTGCCTTGATTTGTTTTTCAGTGAAAATTTTTCAGACTAAATTTGATATTAAACCAGATGCATGACAGTATTTGCTGCACAAACCCTGTTGCTGGACCCTAATTGTGCCATAGCACAGCTATGAATACAAGTCTGCAAATGTAGTAGAATTTTTTGCTTTTAGTTCATGCATCTTCTTTAGGTAATAAATTCTCATATCTCTGATAAGATGTCACTGTGATATGTGGAGGTGATAGAAACAATGGAATAGAAGCATGCTTTTGTTTTAAAATCATAACCATAGAATGGTATGGTTTGGTTTGGGTTGGAAGGAACCTTTAAAGACCACCTAGTCCAACCCCCTTTGCTATGTCACTGTGCAAGTGAATATTTACACATCATCTGTGGCAGTGCTTAAGTTCAGTAGGGAAGCAATCTGTATTTCTCATGGAAATCAAAGTAAAACATGGTAGATTTATGCATAGGTGTAGTTAATTGTAGTTGTCATGAACACATAATGGAAAGCTTTATGAAATCCAGATAGGAATTTCAGTGGGTCTCTACCCTATTTCCAGTCTGTGCAGCACAATTTCCTCTTACAGGTCCTCAGCATCAGCAGTTAATTTATAATGGGAATATGGCAGTATTGTGTTTGTGTGACACATTATAGAAGGAAACAGAAACCTTCATTGTTCCTGTCAACTGAATTGGATTGCATCTTCCTGTGGGAAAAGCTCAATGAGAGCCTTAGAGAACCTAACAGTGGGGCTTTTATTGTGTTCACTCCATGGCTTGCCAACAACTCGAGCAGCTTGAAATGCAAGGTGCTCGTTAGTCGTCAGAGTGTCTGGCCAGCAAGGGGAGAGTTAAGAATCTGTCAGTGTTTGGCTTAAACCTCTGTATCTCATATGTGTCAGATCACATCAGGCACAAACTTGGTGCAAATGTTTACTTTTAGGTTCATACAACTGCTTTGCATTCATGATGAAAGAATGTGATCTGAATTGTTCTGAATTAATATTTGCATTCAATTTTGCATTTCATTAGAGTACTATAATGATGATAATGTTTTAATTAAACATTCTATTACTGCATTTGTAAGTTGTTCTTACTTACATTGAGCTTTTAACTTATAGTATATAAATCCTGAAGACTCTTTTGAGCTGAAGTAGCAGGGATGCTTATTTTCTCCAGCAGAAAGCTTTTGAGCAAAAAGTAGCAACCAAAAAGCTTTTATGGATTTTATTCAGAGTATTCCTGGCTTCCACTGGTGATGGGAAAAGCTCAATTTTACAGTTTTTTGGGGATTTTATGTTTTTTAACACCTCTTTTTTACTAGAATTCTTGATTACACAAAAGAATGATTTTACCTTTCCCAGCTTTTGCCTTATTACTGCTGGATGGACTCTGCAGTGTTAGTCTCTGTGCCCTACTTACCAGGGTTTTACAATACAGTCTCTCAACCCATCTCTTCTTAGAATGAGGGTAAGGGAATTAATTAATCTGGTCTCCTTTCTGCCAGATTATAGTTTAAGTCAGTTAATTTCCTAAAGAGTTTCCACTTTGTCCACAAAACCAGTTGAATTTTTGAATAATAAAATTCTAAACTTGCTCTTGAAGGATGAAAGCTCTAATTACTGGTAATCATTTATAGGCTGACCAGCTACATCTGGAAGCTGCTGAGGTAGAAAATATTTATGCTTGTAACCAAGTTCTAGAATTAAAATTACTTGTCTCCTTTTTCAATGCAAGTTTAGTACCTTTAATTTCTGTAAGATTGTGGAGGGTAACTCATGTACCTCCAAGTAGTAGATGGCATACTGTGCATAGATGCTCTGCAGAGATAATTTGGTAGTAATTTGGATAATGCTGCCATTCTGACAGGTAACATTTCCTTGGGCTGGTCTGCAGTACTCTCCACATCAGTCAGATTTTTTCAGACTCCTTTAGAAACAATAGCTCAGTCTTTACTGAGGAGGAGATATTTTTTTTTCTTATCTTTTTTCTTCTTTCCTTGTGATTCGCTTGTGCATTTTAATTCTTTAAGTGTTTTAACAAAATTTGAAAAAAATACATGGATATAACTGACCAATATCCTAGGTTAATGAAGCCAGTGTTCATTTCCACTGAAGTAAGAGACAGGAATAAAAATAGACATCTTTAATAGCACTGCTTTAAAAGCCAGTGCATAGCAGTGCATGAGTCATTTATTAGCTACCCCTGGAGAAGGCAGGTTTATTGTACTTATCAAGAGGATTAGGCACATCTACTTCCTGCTACAGAGATTCCTTTTGTTCATTTCAGTAGCAAACATTTGTGTGATTCACACAAGGACTGTCAGAAATCTTTTTGCTTAAGCCAACAAAAATAAGCATGTATGTCCTAACTTCTGCTGCTTATTCTCTGGCTGATTATTTAAACTTCTGTAAAATTTGTTTTTTCTGTCTATTTATTTTCTATATGTTTTCTAAATTAAAAAAGGAAATGTCTTACCATAAAGCTAAAAAGAGGTAGTGGCTTCCAGAAAGCATTTTTCTGCTGTTCTGCTGACTTGCTGCAGCACACTTTTTCAGGATAGCTTTGGACAAATCTGGAAGTTGCACATTGTATCGATATGTCTGTGTTAAATTCATTATTATCTTTGTAACTACCTTCTGTTCCCACAGGAATTTCCACAGATGAAAACGGTTCTACATCAGTTACCAATCAACCAGTGCATCAGAAGGAGAATATGCCATCTTTACTTGTAACAAGCAATTCTGATCAATTTCTGACAACTCCTGATGGAGAAGAAAAAGATATAAGCCAAGACAGCTCAGAATTAAAACACAGGTCTGCAAAGAAAGACTTGTTGGAGATAGACAGGTTTACTATTTGTGGAAACAGAATTGACTAAGAATTTATTTTTTTTTAAATCTATGTGCTAAGGATACTGAGCTGTTGGGACAGCAGATGCTACCAGAATGGACAGTTGCCAAAAGGCAAATAAATATTTATTTAAAAACTTAAATTATTAATGGCAAAAAAATTATTAATTTCTTTCTACAAGTAACTTGGCTTGGTATCTGGTCAGGTCAAGTAAGTGATCTTTAACTTGCCTCTTGGAAAATGTGGTGGATCGTGAGTCTCTAGCCTGGTGGCAAGAGCTGCAGTATCACTTTTCTGGAACACAGACTGGAAAAAAGCATAACCCTGTTCTGCATTATGCAACCATGCTTCCAGAACACTATTTGTCATGAAGGTTCCTCCAGTGTAAGGATATTCCTGGAAATGTTTGGTGACTTGACCGGAAGCTTGCCTATCCAGTTACCGTGTTTTATTAAACATCTGCAAGCAGAATTCCAAACTCGTGCTTATATCAACAAACACATAAAGCATTGGTACATAAAACAGTAAGTCAAGACAGTTATTCTTGTCAACAAAAATATTTTCAAGATGTATCTTGAAAATCTTGTAATCAGAATAAAATTTTGCCTTTAAGTGAAAGACTTACTGCTTAGTATTTTATCTGAATACTAAACACCAAGGAAAGATCACAGTAATGAAGGTTCTGCTTAACTGGGCAAATATGAAGCATATTCATTTCATGTGTTGTGTGTCCTGCAAGGCAAATTATTTAGAGTTTTTTTTAAAAAGCTGAGGATTTTTTGTTGCTGTAGGAAAAAATATTAAGGGGCACTTCTAATGTTAAAGAACAGGAGTGTTAATTGCAGCAAGCAAGTGTTGTGTTGGAACTGTAGGTGTGGCATTAACACAGCAGTAAAGAACATTGCACTGCATTTTGCATATAACTCTTAGGAGAATGACATCTGTGTATTAACTTGCCTGAGAACATGCCTATAAAAGCTCACACTGACAATCAAACCATAATTATCCATTCAATGTAATTGATTGGTTGTAGTCAAACTTAAGTAGATGGACTAGATCTATAAAGAGCATTTAAGCATTACAATGCATCTTAATTTCTGTGTGAGATGCAGAGTTGGGAGGGTTGACAAAAGAAGTTTTGGAATCCTCAGACCAAGAGTGGATTAAATTTGAGCTCAAAACATAGGCTGGAGAGTTTTATCAGAAGAGACCCCTTAGTTAATGATAAATTCTTCATATGTTGTTAAAACACAGCATTAGCTTCCAAAATGCCTTTCAGACATTCAAGTAAACACCAATGGGAAGGTATCATAAAAGTACTTCAGTACTGAACAAATAAAGACAATTTGCTCTTTGCTAATTTTCATAATTTGTCAGAATGGGAAAGCCGAAGTTTCTTTGCTGTAGGAACATGTGAAAGTTTAATGTATCTGCTAATCCCTGAGACTTGCAGGACTACAGTAATATAGCAGATGGAGGCAGTTGGACAGAGTTGTGTGTCTGAGCAGACTGATAATGAGAGAACTGCTGTACAGTTTGGGGTTGGCTGCTCTGGTGGGAACTCCCTGCTGCAGCCTCTCCTCTCCCATAAGAGTAGTGGGAGTAATGGCCAAAATCTGTGGTTATGTTTAGGGATGAAGTAAAAAGAAGAGGACTTGTGCTGTGGAAAAATTTGAAAATCTTTAATTTTTGATGTATTTTATACTAATTGGAGATGTTCACACATTGAAATTAAGATTATCTGTCAATTTGGTGTATCTTATTTTATAATTATTTAGCAGTTGCTAAAGAAAGCTTGAAATTGCTTTAATTTTTTTTCTGTTGAATGACATTCTGTATCAATTTTATAAGTGCATCTTGTGTGAAACTCAATAAAATTCAATTTTGTAATATTTGTTTAAAAAAGGAAAAGTACAGCGTCGACATTTCTTTTTTAAAATTCAGAGTTGGTGATCTTGCCAAGTATTTAATGTGTTAATTTCCAATTTCCATAAAGTAGGATTCTTGCAAATGTGGGACACGAATGAGTGTAAGAACTGGGTTATCATGGCTTCAGATGTGTTTCTGTAGCAGTTGGTTGTTGCCACTTGGAGATAGAAGATATTGATGCCAACCTATTATTAATTTGGTTTTTAAGGGCACACACCACGTGAATGAAAAAATCCCGTGTCTCAGGGAGTTGTACTTTCTGTAGTCAGTTACTACAATTGGATTTACACAAAGCCAAGTGTGAGTGCAGGAGCAGCACAGGCAGAGCCCTTGCTGAGCACTGGGGCCTGGATCCTCCTGGGGCTTGGTCTGGCACTTGAATTGTGGTTCCTGCTCTGAAGCAGCCCAGCTGGGCTTTGGCTATGGCTGGTACAGCCCTGCCTGCCCTGCAGGTGAGGCTTCCTTGCCCTGGCATCCCCGTGACACCCAGGTGGACTGGAGGCACTCTGCAGGGGGCACAGCAAACACAGCACTTCCCCTGAGCTCCCCAGCTCTGGTGAGGGCCCTGCTGGGCATTCCTGCCTGTGCTGCAAGCTCTCTCACTGTTCTCATTTTGTGTGCATGATTTATAGGGATTCCTTGGATCTCTAGCAGAGTATCTTTGATGAAAAATCACAGCTGCTTTCTGACCCTGGGTGGTCCTCTCAGAACTGTAGAGGTGGCTGAGGGGGAACAAACCACCAAACAAGAAAAAAGAGCAACACCAAATTTCTCATCTAAAGAAATTATTTAAGTTTTCTTGAAAAGCTCCTGTCTTAACAGTGATACAGATAAGAGCATCACAAATTAAGTAGTGAATAAATTAAGTTCTTCAATTGATAAATCCCTCCAAAAACAAAATCTAGGAAACATTTCAGCGAAAGTCACAGTTGCCAAATTAATTCCAAAAGCACACATCGAGTACAATGTATATTCATAATTGGTAGTATTCATTATGGGAGCATTAACAAACAACTGGTTTTGACAGGATTATTTAATTAATCTTTTCAAGCCTTTCAGATGCTCATCAGCCAAGCAGAATTTCCCCTCAAGCATAGTAGTTTTTACAAATACCCATGCTGTTAATTTACTCTCCTCTTAATTTACAGTGAGTTTGTGAAAACTTTTCAACTTTGTCTTAATTTCTTGTGGTGCAAAATTTTAGTCCACTAATTTGTTCCAAAGTCTGTTTCTGTGACTCAGCATAATTGATGGGGTCACTGTTGTTAAAGGCAGTGTTTGCCCAGCTGTGGCTGCTGTGCCAGTTCAGCTGTTGGGCTGGAGATGTGAATCTTTTTGGTGGTGGTGGTGAGCAAGGATGGATGCAACTTAATTATAGCATAAATATAATCAGACTCTGAAGCTTCTGAAACATTTTGTCTTATAAACTGGGCTCTTTCATTGTGAGTAAACTAGGTGTTGTTCAACTCAGTCTTGGGGAGTCATAGCTTCAGAATGCTCTTCACAAATGTTTAACAAAATTTGCTCTTAAAACTTCTTCATAGTAAGTGCTCTTTCTTAGAAATTTGGACTGGCTTAATTTTGCTGATGCAGGGAAGCAAATAGTTTTGTGTAAATACTGAGCAGCTGTCAGGGCAAGCTGCAGTTGGGACCACCTTTATCTCAAAGAAATGGTATACAATTATATAAAATGTTCAGACTGTGAAGGCTGCTACAAAATTATGTATCATTTCTGTAAGTCTTTTTTGTAGTAACTTTCATCAACCATACCTACCAAGCCTGAGTCTAGTTAGGCTTTTTTTAGAACTTCAGTATACCCTGATTTAGTAAAACACTGCCAGCAGAGTTGTAAAAGATCATAAATATATAACACTAAAGAACATTTATTCATAAGTTGTAATATTCACTTCACAGTTGTAATAACAAAAAAAATCCAAAGTTGCAATAGGTTTTAAGAAATTTCTCAATTTTTACCAAAACACTTATCATACTTGTGATGATATAAACTCAACTTTTAAAACGTGCCTGTGTTGTAACTCTGCTGCCCACCTGTGCCTCACAGCTGCAGCTTTAGGCTGTGTAGGCTGTCATTGCTCCCATTCATCACTGCCTGCGAGAGTGATGCTGTCAAGCAAAGCTGAGGTTCATTCCCAGCTGGAGGCAGTTCTGTCTGACAGATGAACTGCAAGGAAATATTGAGCATTGTGGGGAGAGTGAGACAGAGGAATCAATTTTTGTGGGTGGGAAGAATTGGGTTCAGCAGCACTGCCTTGGGTTCTCGTTTTTTTGGGTTGACCTGAGCAGTTCTATGACAAGCTTTGCTAGATAAACCCCGTATTGTAAAGGCAAACACGTTGCATACATTATATGTTGTGTTTGCTGCTTCCACACTTTTATATCAGAAATTACTAATCTTGGAGTGGTGGTATGAGAGCTACAAGGCAGTATATTTTTAATAGAGCAATTTTTGGTGTTCAAGAAGTCTCAGGTTACGTTGGTTGTTCTTTCCATCCATGCTCAGTTTGCTGGACAAGAGCAATAACTTTATTGACAGTTTTCAGTACCTCTGTGATCTAAGCTCCTGTCAGGACTGGGCATCCTGTTCCTATGATGCCCAGTCCTGACAGGTGCTTAGGTCACAGAGTCACTGAATGGTTTGGGTTGGAAGAGACCTTAAATATAATCTAATTCCAACCCCAGTGCCATGGGCAGGGACACCTTTTCTCTAGACCAGGTTGCTCAGAGCCCCATCCAACCCGGCCTTGAACACATGTGGGGATGAGCATCTCCAGCTTCTCTGGGCAACCTGTGCCGGTGTCTCACCAGTCTCACAGTAAATAATTTCTTCCTAATGTCTAATCTAAACCTACTCCTAATCTCTAATCTAAACCTACTCCAAGTTTGAAGCCATTCCCCCTTGTGCTGTCACTACATGCCCTTGTAAAAGTTTCTCCATCTTGTAGGCTCCCTGTCTGCTGTCCCAGAAAATACATTATCAAGGTAGCTCAGGAATTACTTGTTTGATACTGACAGTTTAAAATAAGTGGAATTGCAGATTCTTAGGAAGTGATGCATTTGATATATTGAGAAGTGTGAAAGGAAACTTAAAATGCAGCACTGGACAGCATATTCTTAGGACTGATACACTAAATCAACACAGGAAAGTGTGTGAGTTGATGCTACCAAGTACAATCCTGGTACAGCTCTGAATGTCAGACCAAAATTTTCCTGTAGGTTTGATTTGAGCTTGGCACTCCTGTTAAAAGCAGCAATTCAGCCACCAGCCACCTTTCTGTAGCCAAGGCAGCAGGAGCTGTGATAGGTGAGTTCCTTCTGGGAACAATTCCTGAAGTACCATGTGTATCTAACCTGGAAGCTCTGGGACACTTTTCAGGTTGATGCTTTCTGCCCTTTGGAGTCTCTTGAGGTGTAGCTGCAATGAAAATGAACCTTGTGTTGAACCTCTGATGGGAGACAATGTCCCTAATGCAGTAGCAGAGGATACACCTGTTGGGCTGATGAAAAAATCTGAGTGTCTTTAGTCACTTTAAATTACTTTAACACTGGAGTAAAGTGAATTCTGCTGCATTTGAGGTGATGCTTTGTGCTGCATGTTCAGCCATTCACTGACTGACCACGAGCTATTTGGCTTCCATGTGGGAACAAATAAATTCTCCAGCCAGTTTTTGTGCCAGACCCTCATTTCTCAAAAGCAAGGACCAAAGCCCCAGTAGTGATTCTTTGCATGGATGCTCTGTTAATGGCATCAGAAGGCAAAGGAGGCATTGAAGTCACCCAACATCAGCTCCAACCCTTTCCACTGCTGGGCCTTTCAAAGCCTGGGCTTTGTAAAGAATCAAGGAAGAGAGTCCAGTGCACTAGGCCAGAGCAGCTGGAGTGCCCTGGAAAGCCAATGTCAAAATTTTGATCTTTGTGGTTCTATTCTGCTGCTGTTCCCCCTTGTTGCTGTGTGTTGGTGCTTGTCACATAGTCCTGCACCAGTGGCTGGGTTCCCTGCAGCTTGGTGCCAGAGCTGAGGTTTGTCCTGTGCCCTGCTCAGCTGTGTCTGCTTGTTTTGTTCCAGGGCTCACTGCTCACTCGTTTTCCCTAATTTTTTAATCTTGTTAATCAAGCCTGTTTCACAGTATCAGAAGCTGGATAGAGCTACTGATTCTAGCTCAGGTCCTGTCCAATGCAGTGTCCAATCCTGATATTAACATCTTTCTCTATCTCAAATTACAATATTCTTGAACAGTAAATATGTACATTGCAAATGCTGTTATTACCTTCCCACTATCTGCTTTATGTTTTCCTTACTGAAATTTAACCCTCCCTACTTTTTGTCCATCTGTGGCATGGAGAATAGATTTTGCTTCTCCCTCTCTTTTCTTCTTACATCCTTGGCAGCTGAGACTGCTTTGTGTTTCCCTTCAGGCTCCTGCTGAACCCCCACAATGAGTTCAGCTTCTGTTTGTGTGGAGAGTGTGTCCCATGCTCACTCTGAGCACAGAAATCCAGCTGATACCTTCCATAACAGCCGAGCTGAACCTGAGCATTACATCAGTCAGCTTTTAGCTGCCATATCCTGGTATGGAAATTCCCTCTTAAAAACAGGATGCCACTTCTGACCCAGGAGAGTTTGAATGTGCTGCAGGAACTAGATGCTTCCAATGGAACTGCCTGATTATTCCCAAGCCTGCACTCGTGCTGTATATACTGCTGCCAAAATGTAAAATCCTGTATTAGAGCTGCTTCAGTTCAATTTTTTTACCATCTGTTTCTGCGGTCAGTCAGGTTTGTTTTGAACTCCTGTCAGGTAGTGTATCTACAGCCTCCACTTCACCTTTCTCTGGCACCTGCCCAATATTACTGATTAAAAACACTGAGTGGCAATGGAGCATGAAGAGACCCCTGCAAAACCTTACTGCTGTGTGAGGATGAAATGGTGATAAATATTCCCCAAGCAGGATTTCACAAGAAGCTTTATCAGCTGCTCCAAGCAATTTTAATCTCTACTATGTTTCCTTAGTTTGGAAAGATCACATGAAAGAGTATCAAAAGCCTCATAAAAGTCAACATATGTGATTATCTGCTGCTTCTCACCTTATGGTGTGCTGTGTTGAAGGGAAATGCACTGGTTTGAAATGATCTCACAAATTTATGCTGGCTTTCATTCATCATCACATTACTCTTCAAATGCTGAAAAGAACAAAACCCAAATCTGATTATGTGCCCGGAAAAACTGTGGAAGACTGCAGTTGGTTTGATCTATCATTTCCTTTTTCCCTTTTCCAAAGATTGCTCTTTTAAATCACAAGAATTCTGCTACCAACTTTGTTAGCCACTTTTCAGAGTTTTCTGTTTTGGTGCCAAAGATAAGACCTAAGCTGAGTGAAAAATCTCACATCCCTCCATACTGATGTGTCAAGATCCCCATAAGTTCCCATGAGATTGCTGGTGGTATATTTGGTAGGGAGAATGGTGGGTTTGAACTGCTGTGTTCTGTCTTAGTGTGGGCTTTCTACAAAGAAGGGTGATATGAATAAGGTAAGAAGCTCTCATGGTGTGCAAAGCCCTGCTAATGTGCCTTTGATTACCTCTAGGGGTAAAAGGAGAACAGTGCCACCAGAACTGATGTTTTCCAAAGGCCCTCCAGCAGTAGAGGAGGTATGAGATAAATCTCTGAAGCATTTTGTGATGTCCTAAGTGCCCAGTGATGAGAAACAAGAAAGCCAAGTCAAAGTGAGCTACCATGACCCTCAAACACAGGGTAAGGGCTGTGGCTCTCCCTCTGTCCTGGTGCTTTGCTGTCTCAGGGAGATGGAGTGGTGTGCAGCTCAGGCAGTATCCACAAGCACCTGAAATGTTCAGTGGAGGCACATTCCTACCTGTCCTTGCCTTGGATTTACAGGAACTACCTAATTTTTTCTGATCCTTAGGCTTTAGCTGGGATTGAACAGTTACTGCTTACCAAGGGGCTCCTGATATTCTTTTCCTCCCAAATCTGACTAAAAGCCTCCCCATCCTGGAAAGCCGACAGACAAAGCTTCCCTTGTCAAGGGGGTTCTCATCTTCCTCAACAGCTCATGCAATGCCACCCCTTGGCTGAGGGTGACAAAGCCACCTTGGAACATCACCTGTGTGCTTCCCTGCAGGAAGCTTTTGGCTTCACCTGACCCTAGAGCAGAAGGCTCAGGATTCCCAAGTCCAGAGCAGCATCCCTACTGTTTTCTCCCCTGCCCTCTGTTGGCCAGCATCCCTTCCTGTGTCACTTGGCTGTCCTTGTGCTGCTTGGGTGCAGACAACACATCTCCTGGGCAGGAGCCCTTCCATCACACCCATCTGAACCTTTCACCAGCCCCTGCTGCTTTTGCATTGCAGTAGTGACTGTAATTTGTTTTTTTGGCAAGCCATTTGTTCTTTTCTACAACAAAGAATGAATTCTTACTTGCTGGCAGGATACTAGAGCAGCACAACAAACCATCTTTTTTGTGGTGAAACCTGCTAGGAGCGGAAGCAGAGGAAGCCTGTGATGCATTAATTTCCTTTCTCTTTACCCTAGCAGGTAGAGTGAGCAACAAATCACTTTCTTCCAAATTACATTTTCAGTGGAGAACTGTAATAATAACTCTTCTTCATCACCTCTTTTCCTAGGCTAAATAGCTTAAAGTTCTTTCCTCTAGACTCTTCCTAATTTATCTGCATTGGTCCCAAAACTGGAAGCCATCCTCCTGCCAAGGCTTCACAAAACCCTTCTGTTGGAACAAAACCAACAGCGGGATTCTTCCTTTCCATGTTTTGCTCCTATTGAAATACCTTATAGTTGATAAAGCAAATCTGTCATCAAGTTGTCTCTGTCAGCATAAAGTTTGGATGTTTCTCATGTAGCAGCGTGGCCAAATTGAACCAAGTCTGAGCTGGACTTTAAAAAGATTTAGATGGTAATTAATTTTATTTAAACACCTGAATAGTTTCATGAAACTGATCTCCTGTATATTCTGTTGAGATTGGCACTTCTTATTATTAAGGTGTAATAGCCATAAATATGGATTAATGGTTTGGCTTTGGGACCCTGACACCTTGATTACAGATAATCAAACATCACTTTATTCCAAGACCTGAAGCAGGCAGCTGAGGTGCAATATCAGCTCCACTTACAACGCCACTGTCTTGACATGAAATCCTTGATCCTGTGAAGGGGAGAGGAAAGCTGCAAGCTTTGCCCAATTTCCTTTGCACTTCAACAATCTTTACATTTACACTTCCAGCGAGGTTTCAAAGATCTGGATGTTATATTTTTGGATGAGAATTGAAATAAAATACTTCAGGCATGAAGTTAAGTCCTTGAGCCTGAATTCTCAGTGAAATACCAGCAGACCACAAAGAATCAGAGACATACTTCACCCTGACAGGTTTTCTGTGCATTTAATGTATTTTTATACAGTGCTAATTTAGTGTAAAGACTCCAATCTTGTGAATAAAATAAAATGGAAAAAAGAAAATTAAAAAAAAACGTAATGAAAAAACCTAAAGGCAAATACTTGTTAAAAAAAATAAGAAACAAATTCCACACAAACAAAAAAAAAAAAAAGAAAATGATAACAAAAAAGCAAACAAAACCCCATAAACAGCAAGAGCCAAAACAAACAAAAAACTCCACAAAACCCATCCCACACTAGGCAAATGATATTAATTTCAAGGGCATTGCAATTTACAAAAATCTTCCAAATTATGTGGGGCAGCTCCTCAATTGTAGCTGACTTTTCCTAATTAAAACAAATTCAATTAGTAATTTCTAGGTTGCAAGTTGAAAGCACCATTTTAGCTTTCCCTTCAGTGCAGTAACATTTAAATATCCCTTTACTCTGAAGTAATTATTTAGGAAATACACTACAGATCATCCTGGGACACTCCTCTAGCAAACAACTGTCGCTGCTTAAAAGTTTGTGTCTGCTTGAAAGTGATGCACTTATGAAAACCTACACCTGAAATTCCATAACAGCTTTCACCTAAGCCACAGTCCTTTCTGCTTTGTGAAATGTGCAATAAATCCCTGTGCAAATGTAATATCATGCTTTCACATTTCAGTCAATAATCTCAAACCCAACAAATCTCAATTGAACCTCACAGCAGCACGTTCTCCCACAGTGGGACATGGGAGACATTTCTGCTTAAGGAATCCATGGACTGAAGAACAGAGAATCCAGCTCACCGACCCAAAATCTGACTCAGAGAAAGGAACAAGGCCAGAATGACTTATAGTGCTGGTCCATCCTACAGAACAGCACTTGCCTGAGGCAAAGAAACTCTTTATTTACTTTGGATTTACTCATTGTGTTAGGCTTCACCAAGGGAATGTGCAGGGCCATTTCAGAGCAGGTCTCAGGATTACCCATTCTCTGGGGATAAACTTCAGGGCAGGTTCACCCCTGGCTGAGGCACCGTGATTGATGCACACTGTGAGGTTTGAAAAACAAAAAGTTTTGAATGCCACTTTCTTTTCTTGGACCTCCAGGACATCTTTTTTATTAGTGGTAATTACTTGGAGGCTTTTGTCTGTAATCCTAAGAAATGGAGATTTTTTTCTCTAAAATAAATACATAAATTGCAGATTGCTGTACAATCAGATGACCCCAGGAGTTCCAGCCTTAGGAAGTACAGCAAGCACAAGTGTTGAGAGACTGCAGTGCAAAAACAACCCTTGCCACCTTAACTAAACATTTTCTCCCAGGGTGAAATGCTCCTTTAGTGCAGAGAACCCACAGAAGAAATTTTGCATCATATTATCATATAATTATATGGGCTTATTAAGAGCAATCATGGTAAGAACTGAATACCTCCTAATTCCCAAGTCTGTAATGAGCAGGTTACAGAGCTGCCTGGGCTGTGCACAGCTTTCTTTCGAGGCAGCAATTAGAGCAGACCCAACTGGGAGCAGGGTTAGCTGACATGTGGCTTGCAGAACAATTTACTTTGACTGAACTGTTGTCACAAGTTGTTGAGTTTACAGTCACATGCAATTCTCTAGAGCTAGTAATAATCTGATACCACAGAGAACACTTTTTCTCTTTCCTTCTTTAATGCATATCTGAGGATTCAGAAATCTAAGTTTAAAGAATAATCTTCCTCTGTCCTGACCTTATGGTTTCTCTGTGTCTTTGAATGGTACAATTAGAAGTGAGAAGGCAGCTCTGCTCCAGATCTGATGTACAATTAGACCAAATTTAGTATAGCAATATTAAAATGATTGTGCCACTTTGGTGAGGTAAAGTACACATTATTCATACCTAGCAGTGAAATTCTGGCTGGCAGCTGTGCTCCACTGCAGCTCCTCTGTCCATCTGGCAGGTGTCATTGTCTGTGGTAGAAAGCAAAGAGTAAAATTCAGGTTGGGTAGCTACTGAAAAAGCATCTTTTACTTTATTTTCATTTCATTTGAGCAACATTCTCCAAAACACATCAATGTGTATGTGTGTGCCATCCTAGCATGGTTCTTTACCATTAATGAATTCAGCTCTGGTCACATGCTCGGGGATGAGCACTGAAGGCATTTCCCTCTCTAGCAGGGGCATTTCTCATCTGGTGACTACAACTGTACTGAGTAGAGGCCAACACTATGCTACAGTTTCAGGGAACACTTGAGGACATAACTGATGATCTGAAAATTTGGTTTGGGCAAGCACCATTTGCTTCTAGCAATATTCACCTGCAGAAGTTGAATGGGAGCATGAAAAAAATAACAGCACAGCAATTCTCTTGTGTTAAAGAGGGCAGTTTTTGTCTGTCCACGTGTTTTAATAAACCAAATCTCTTCCATAAACTCTTAAGTAAGTTGTAGTTCAAATTTATTTGTTTTCAAGAAAATCACAAAATGCAAATCAAATGCTTCTGTCTCAAAATCCAAACATAATACATCTCTAGCTTATAGAATTGATCAAAGATGTACTAACACTGTATGAAAAAAATGCTGTTTTTCACACATTCCTCAATGCAAACACTAAAGATTCCCTTAATTTCAGAGAGCTTTATTAGGAGGCTTTTTTACAAGAGTCAGAAAGAAATATAATGCTCATCTTTATTTTCTTGTTCATGGTAACACACGGACAAGCCCTAAAGCCATGAAGATTGTTGTGCAGATTTAATTTGTACCTCAGGGAATTTCTTAACATCTTCATAGGTCTCACTCTGGATTGCTGCACTAGTGAACCAAGACAGTGAGAGATCAGAAAGGTGTCTCAGGCTGTTTTAATTGCAGGAGGGAGCTGAACATCTTTAATGGGATGCTGGCAACGACTGGCATTGTTCAGCAGAGCCTGAAAAAGACCAAAGGGGATGGTGTCCTTCCTAACATCTCATCAGCCCCAGTCCTGCCTTTAAAGGCTTTCTTTCAGGGCCCTGCTATGCGTGTGCTTTCGCAGCTGTACCCACGGCAGTCGGTCCCCACCGGCCCCTCTGAGTTCTCCTTTTTTCTCTTGTGCTCTTACCTGCGCCTGCCTGAGCAGCACCCGAGCGAGCTTTGTGGCTAAGCCTGGCAGCAAACAGGATCGAAAGCCTTCCTGCAGACTCGGTGCCGTGCGCTGGGAGCCTCAGTGGCCCCGGGTGTGCGGCTCGCTGAGCCTCCTGGGGGTCTCCAGGGCAGACGGTGCCCCCTTCCCCCCCATCCGATGCGAGACTCGGGGCAGAGATTACAGGGCGAGATGAGAGCAATCTACTGCAAAGGACAGCGAGATAAGAAAACGAAAGTAACACGTGGAAAATGCATGTATTTTATGATTGTCAAATATTAAAATTAATATTATATGTGTTGTGTTAGAAAATAATGCTGTATTAATTTTCTTAAGTACTGTGTTAAATATAGTTTTAGATTATAAAAATTGTTAAAATAGAAACTATGCTATGTAAGATGCTTTGTTTAAGAGAAAGGGCTTGCAGCGAGATAGCAGCCACAGGACACCTAAATCTTTCAGAGAAAGGGAATTTATTGCCTTCTTATCAGAAGAAACGAACTTCTTCCTGCCTTGGAGGCACTGTAAGGATTAGAACGAAGAAGTTGACAATGACCAGACAGAATCCTGTATTTTAATGGAATTTATGCATCATGTATGAAGTGTATGAATATGCAAGAGGCTATTGTTTTTAAGGGTTAATCCTTAGCAGGTGTCCTCTTTCGGGCTCCTGCTGCCCAGAAAAGGTACCCGGACGTCCGTAACTCTTTGTTTCTATTGTCTCATATTGTCTTAATTCAATTTGTCCAAATTGTTATCACTCTAATTGTGTTACTATTTTTATAACCATTTTATTACTATTAAACTTTTATAATTTTAAAAACAAGTGATTGGCTGTTTTCACATAACAGCAACCATATTAATAATAAAAGCTACAAGACAAAGAGACTATTTACACAGAAAGAACCACGACGAAGTATCAGCCAGCTCTTCCCACCGCACCATTTTTCCCTGCCCTGAAAGAGTGAGGCATCCCTTACTCCTGTACCTATCAGTGATGTGAGATGGTACCGAATCGGCCACCGTAAAAAATTAACCCTTCCCTGGCCGAAACGGGGGCACACATCCACTTTACTGTAGTCACTTTACTACAGCAGTCCTCCTCCCTTGCTGGGCAAGGTTTCAGTGCCGGCAGCTGATGGAAACAAGGGAGTTTGAGCCGGACTGCCAGCGCTTGCTGCGGGGCTTCACACACATTCTCCTCGCCAGCCTGTGACCCTCTTTTTAACATCCAGCCCCTCCTCTCAGTTTGTTTATTTCCTGCTACAAGACCTTTCTAACACCTGAATAACCTCATTTAACCTAACGGGGTCCTGTTTAACCTGTGGGTTAACACAAGGACCCACATGGAAGAGTGAGGCCATCAGAGACAAGGACAGAGCCCTGGCACTCCAAGGAGCAGCTGCTTTCCCAAAGAACACCCTGTTTCACTGGCACCAGGGAAGGGGATAAAGGAGATAAAGGCAACGTGAATTACTGTGCAGACCGGGCTGTCAACAATTTCTCATTTCCAGACAGGACCGTTTTTTCCAGAACATCTGGTATTGATACTAATCAGTTCTCCATCTTTGATTTTCCAATATTTTTTACTGTTTTACTGCTATCTCTTGCACAATTAATGCAAGTTGTTTGTCCCCATTTATGGCCGCCGTATGTTGGAAATGAGAGCTCTGAAGGCAGGCTCAGTGCAGCACAATCTGCTGCAGAGTGAGAGTGCAGCCGCTGGAGCTCTGCCAGGGGAGGCTCCTCTGGACCCGTCCTGCTGCACTTGCTGCTGCCTCTTTCCCAGATTCAGTAATATTCCTGAGAGCTCCAGTGGTCGGGGAGAACACTTGCACAAACACAAGCAAGTTCCTATAATCCCCACAGATGGTCAACAATTGAGAGACTGAGCTGGAATTTGATATCTGTAAAAGACTCCAGTGAGAAATTTTCCAGGTTTATGTGCTGCTCTGTCCAGCAGTTGTTTGATGTCCAACTCAGAAATAAAAAACACCATTGTCACCAGAAATTCTTTTGATGAATATCTGAAAAATGCTTCTAGCAGGATCACCATTTCCTCTGATGTCTCTATTAAAAAAAAAATAAAATAAGGCAAGTTACTCAGAACACAAATTAAACTTCTTGTGTGTTATTTTGACAAGAAGCCCAGTCAATTCCCAATGTTTATGCAAGTATTCTGTCCAGAAAAAAATAGTCTTTGCATCTGGGATGTATAATTTCCTGGCTGGTAACTGGTCTGTTTCCAAGCTACAGTACAGGAGAATTCCTGTACAGGTGATTTCAGTGTAACTGCACAGCCACAGTGCCTGAATTAAAGTCTTGGATTCCTTCTGTAACAGGGACTGCAGTCCTGCACAAGTGAAGGCAGCACCAGCTCTGCCTGTCTTAAATGCTTGACAAAGGCACAGGTGGAGCATTTGGCTTGCAATTTTTGGATATCAGACATCCCTTCTTCCTGTGGAACTTCTTTTTGATGCCCACTGGCAAATAAAGGGAAGCCCCTGCTTCAATCTTTTTTAGAGGTCTCCATACTTTTGCTTTGGCTATTGGCATCAGATGCTTGGAGTTCTTGTCCCACTGTATGAAAAAATACCTTTAGGTAGAACACAATTGTGTAAATAGAAATGGTTGGTTTGATTCTGAGAGCATGGAGGAGATCTCCCTGATCAATGAATGCCCCAAGGGATCAATATTCACCCAGCAGGGGGAATAGAGGGATGCTGAGTGATGAGGGCAGCATGATATGAACTATGACATTGAGTAGAAATATCACATGAGTGCAAATAAAACTCAGATTTCTCCAGTCAGCCAAACTGAGGTAGTAAGAAAGTAGTGGCCATAGGAGATGAAACACCAAATAGCTAATTTTTGGTGGTTTTTTTTGTCATGGCATAAGTACTACTGGGTTCATCCAGAAAAAACTGGGAAAAGATTCCAGGCTGAAAAAAAAAAAATATGTTTCTTTGCAACTGGAAATTGAAATAACTGTTTGGTAGGGTTTGTTTGCTTTTTGTTTTGTTTTGTTTTGTTTTGTTTTGTTTTGTTTTGTTTTGTTTTGTTTAATGGCTTCAGTGTTCCTGTTACTCCAACACAGAGAAGGGAGGGTGTCATCTTCTGCCTTTAAGTGATGGTGAGCACAATGAACACTGAAAAACAAGACTATTGCAGCATGAACCAGTTGTCAGCTTGAGGATGGACTTTTCCTTTTTTTAAATCTTTCTCCAAACAGGTAATGGGAGAGGCTTCAGCATTGACATTTTCTTGGGGAAGAAGTAGTCCTTCCTGCTCAGGAAGAAATCCTGAGTAATTGCACGAGTGACACTTTTTTTTTTTTTTTCTTTTCTCTCTTTTAAGCATTGTTATCTGTGTCTTTAAGCAGCTTTGCACTGTGGATCACATCTCTTTTGAAACCTAGAGACTAAGTTATGTCTGAACATCAGTTAGAGAACCTGAGTCTTTATCAGCAAGACTCAAATCCCATTAGTATTACATTTTGCATAAAATATTCAGAATGAATTACATATATTTGTAGGGCAAAGGAGCTGTAAATTAGTAAATAGGAAAAAGAATGATGTGGGAAAGCATGGCCTGAAGTGTGTATCTGAGACTTGGGAAGTTATGCATAATGAATATGTAAGTGTGCTGCTGAATGTGGATAGTTTCTGTAGGTGGATGATGGAAATTGCACAGCACTGATGTGTAAATAATGCACAATCCCTGAGTGACTCTGACCTGTTACTGATGAAACAGAGGAGAATGTGCCGGGAAGAGCCTGACAATAATGCTCAAAATCAGTCTCTGCAGGAACATCCACAGCTCCCAGCAGCCATTACAGAGGCAGAATGACAATTTGGGGATGTATTTTGATGATTCCTTCACCTCTCCTGCCCTCACTCATCACAAGGGGCTTCTTGCAATTCCATGGATGAGGGCTTCCTTTGCAGGATGTTCAAATAGTGAACTTTTCAGTTGCTGGAGGGAAAATTCACCTAAAATGTGTGTCCTCTCTATGTGCAACTGAAAACAAGCATATGCACAGTCTAATTTATTTATAAAATTTCAGAAATGGGCATGTGCTGCTGTAGATGAATCTAAAAGAACAGCTGGCTCAAGCTAGATGCTGAGGATTGAAATACTAATTAATATTTTTCTAAAGGCTGTATCTCATACTGAAATTCACCCCAGGACTAGGGAAAAAGATATTCACAGCAAGAGGCTGAGCACTGCCAGTGTTTGTGTGCTATTGAAACTTCATTCAAAAGCAGCACAAAGTTACCCTGCGCTCTTCCTCTGCTTCCACATCCCTAAGTGGCTCTTTGCAATAGACCACAGTGTTTGTATCTGGAGCAAAACAATTGTAAAGACAGAAGCCAGTAAGAAACTAGTGTTTTCTACATCCTGACATTTTATCTACTGCCTCTCTGCTCTGGTTACTGCCTTGGTGCTGGCAGTGCAGGGACCCCAGGTAACTCTGCCCAGCTGGAACATGAAAAGTTGTGTTGTCTCCAAGAGGGGCCACATGCTGGGGAGTCCTACATGCTAAAAGTAACCAGAACTTTTAAAATCTGGAGGAAATAAATCCTCTACATATTTTTTCAATTACAGAGGACAAGAAACCCCCTTTACCTTCTCTTTGGTTTCCACAAATTAACTGGAGGGGACCAAGTTGAAGGCCTGGGTGTTTCTCCAGTTGGCAGCACTGTTTTGGTCTTTATTTCAGCCTCTGAGGCACCAGGACTCCTGCTGTCCTGGCAAGTCACTCCAGAATAAAATCATGCTGTGGCTTTGGTAGCTTCCCATTGGGCTTTTTATTGCCCCACTGTGAATTGTCCCTTCCTTGCTTGGGGAGCCCCAACAGCCTCTCTCTGTTTGTTAATAAGCTCAAAGGAAGATTTTTCCACAGAACCCAGAGCTTTGCCCCTGCCTGACATGCTGTCTAAAAAAAATCGATAAAGGAATTAAATCTTTCAGGAGACACCTTAAATATTTGTGATATTTGTGCTTGAAGGTGACGTATCTTTGTCTCTGAATATGGAAAGCTAACTCCTGTCCAGTGCATTCAGAATGGATAAACAAGTTGTCATGCATAATTTTAATGGTGAAAATAACTTTCCATGGGTGACAGAATGAGGATAAATGCATTTAATATGAAATCCTTGTTTATATATGGACAGATAGGCTATATTTCTGATACATGGTGATGTATATTCTAAAGTGTTTTTAAGGATTTTATAGCTCCAGTTCTGCTTAAGAGACAACTCACCAGACCATATGGAAACTCTCCCCTTCCTTTGGGAAGTTTAATACGTGGGCAGAAGAAGCAGCTGCTGAAGGCAGAGGCCTGACAGGGTCAGCAAACCCCCCATGAGGCAGCCCCTGCCTGCTTTGCCTGCAAGAAGAGGAATTGCTGCTGTGGTGAGGGCCGGGGGCTTGGCAGTGTGGGCAGGGCTGCTCTGCTGGGGCAGAGGCAGCTCTGCCCATCCTCCAGGGGGGCTCTTCAGGAGGGTTCAGCTCCCACTGCGAGGAAATGAAGTTCAGCTCTTTCTGCCCTGCCAGGAAAACTTGCTCCAGTCCTGTCCTGTCCTGACCATGTAACACTGAACTTCTGTGGAGGATGAGGCTGTGCTCTAACACGACACTCTGATCTCAGCTGAGCTTCTCTGATCTGGTGGGGGAAGCAAATAAAAGCATGGAAAAGGGAACAAAATATATTTGTTATCTTCTGCCCTGATGTCAGTGGCCATGATAGCTGCACAGGTGCCATGCTGAAGGCAGCTTCTTCTCAATCAAAACACAACAAAAGGGAACAATTCTCAATGTCAACACTGTAATTTCATTTCTCATGGCTTTCCTACTATCTGAAGCGAAAGCCCAGCACTGCCAGAGGGCTCTTGAATGGTTTTGAGTAAAATAAACAAATATTCAGATGTAATTCTTCCTTTGCAAGCTGATCCCATCGTGTATTTACCTAAGCCATTCTCTGCTGGGGGTAGCTTGATGACACACTTCCAGCATAAGAATCACTAAACTAGATTTAGTCATGCATACTTGAGTCACAGTCTTGTGTTACTTAATTTAGTACAGGCCATTAAATATTTTTACCTCTGTATTAGGGTCAGGACAGGAGAGCTAATCAAGAGAGATTCACAGAGGCTTTATGTGTCATACAAAGCACTCAAGCTAATCTTCCACACTCAAACTTACTCCTCACCACACGTGACTGAGAGAAAAACCCACAGAGGTCACACATTTCATGTACATACACACATATTTACATGTGAGTTTGCTGAGACAAGTGTGCATGTGTGCAAGGGAAATATTAAACATTAAAACCATCTTCATTTCAAACCAAAGCATTTCAAGGTAAGAATAAAGATGTTCAAGGTCAGCCAGAGCAGAGGCACAGAATCCCCAGCCTGGTCTGACCTGAAGATGTTTTGTTGATACACCATGGAAGTATTGCAGTGGCACAAAATACTGCTTAGTTCAGCATTGCTACCTTGGAGCAGGATATGCTTGTTGGGGTTTCAAAGCACATGGTTTATTAATATGTTAAGAGATAGTTACACTGGTGCAAACATCCTTGCTACACAGAGGCCCAAAGTAAAAAGACACATTTGGCATAATCATTTTGGAAATCTTAATCTATTTATCCTCTTTAGTATTCATCTTTTTAAACATGTACAGCACTAGATAAATTGGTGCTGCTTAAATATTTATCAAATGTCTCCCTGCATGTTTAAAGAGCAAGCAGGCAGCAGTCATAAACATCAACATTTTTTTTTATCATTCCTCCAGGATCATCTACATTCCTTCTTTGCCCCTCAAAGGCTCAGCATCACAGCCAGCCCAGTGCCACAGAGCAGGGAGAAGGCAGGCAGGGTCTGAGGGCTGTGCCAGAGGGGTGGGAGCAGAGCCTGGGACCCCCTTGGGGCTGAGCCCCGGGTCCCTGGCACAGCAGAGCAGTCCCTGAGTGGGGCTGCAGGGCTGGAGCTGTGCTCAGCCCCTTGCACAATTCCTGCTGCTCTGTGGGGCTGGAGCTGTGCTCAGTCCTTTTCTCAGTTCCTGCTGCTCTGTGGGGCTGGAGCTGTGGTCAGCCCCTTGCTCAGTTCCCCATTGCTCTGTGGGGCTGCAGGGCTGGAGCTGTGCTCAGCCCTTTTCTCAGTTCCTGCTGCTCTGTGGGGCTGGGGCTGTGCTCAGCCCCTTGCTCAGTTCCCCACTGCTCTGTGCTCAGCCCCTTGCTCAGTTCCTGCTGCTCTGTGGGGCACCAAGCAAGCATTCCAGCACATTTCTATTCAGAACAAGTTTTGTTTACCCCCATGGTTCCAAATCTCACTCTGGCTTCAAGCTGTTGTATTATCACAACCTTTTTCTGCAAATAAGCATTAAAAACCTGGTTTGCATCACTATCAGGGAGCTTAAAAGCAGAAGGGAAAGAGGAGAACTGTTTTAATATGAATTACAAAATCACAGCAACAACCGTGAAGACAATCTGATCCCACCCCCTATTTCACTGGTGACTGGTACATTTCAGCAGTGCTGAGGTTTGTGCCAGGTGCATGCAAGGAATTGCAATTAGAATTTGCTTCCAGACACGTTTCACACTGCACCAGTGCCAGCCCAGCACAAACATGCATTCCACTGCTAGAGGGAGAAATGGAAGCAGAGGGTTCTGGGCAGACCAGGGCATGGCACAGACCTGGGCTCTGACACCAGCACTGGATGTCCCACAGCTTCCCTGGGCCCAGCCTGGTTTGTTTCAGCTGCATGAGTGATGACAGGGCCAGAGAACAGCCAGGACATCCTGCACTGCAATAGCATCTCCCCCCGAGGAGCCATGCACTGCACAAGCATCTTTGCTTCCCTTTTCAGACAAGGAAATCGGTGAAAAAGAGATTACAATAACTTTCTGCCATGTATGTATTAACAGCTGGGGAACCAACAAAATCAAACCTCTATGACTCCTAGTTTTGTGCTATTCCCACAAAGCTGTGTTTAACCCTGCTCCACTTGCAGCCAAGAACACTGATGGTGCAGTATTCTTTTCATTGTGCACAACAGGACATTTAGTATCAATGGCTTAGTGACAATATTTGAGGTGGTTTCAAGTAGATTTTTTGGAGGCCCAATTCTGTACCTTCCAAAACTTTCCTTAATGATACAGATAAAGGAGTGGGGGGTGTCCTTATTAAATATGCAACTGATGCCAATTTGAGAGACGACAGCAAGCATTTTGGAGACAGAATTATTCAAATTAGTCCTTAGAAACTGGGAAAGTTCTAAATTAAATATATAAAATCAAATAAGGCAAAGTGAAAAGGAGGAAAAAATCAAACACACACCCAAAAAACCCCCCAACCCTGAAAATACACGCCTTACCAGCAGTATTGCATAAGAGATTCTGGATATTGCAGGAACCAACACACACTGAGTATGTGCCTACCAAGAAGGCAGATTCACCAGTGCATGAAGAAAAGGCTCTTTATGATGTGGGATGTTGTTAGGATGCTTTCCTCTCAGCTGGAGTAGCATGTTTACACAGGGGAGCTATATGTTTTAAAGGACACATGCAAATTAGAGGTCACAAGACAGAAATGACAACATGACTCTTAGGATAGCTTTGAAGAACTGGGCTTTGATCCAGAAACCAGAAGACCAGAGAAAGGACATGCTAACATGTTCTACTGCATGTTTCAGTATTCCAAATACTGTTAGAAAAAGGACAATAAATTATTCGCCATGTCCACTGAGGGAAGGATGAGCAGAAATGAACCTAATTTTCAGCAAAGAATATTTAGGTTAAATATTAGGAAAATTTTCTTATTATGAGCATAATGAAGTGTTGGACCAGACTGCCTGAGGGACGTGGTGTGAGGCACTGCCTTCAATGGAGGTGCTAGAGTGCAAGTTGGACAAGTGCCTCAGGATGTTCTGGGAAGAGTTTGCAGCTGGGAGGGGGGACTGCGGACCCTTCCCACTTTGTTTCTCTACCCATGTGGCATTTCTCCTGTTGTGAGATCCACTGACCCAAAGAAATGTAATATTCTTGACACCACTATCTGTCCTAATAGTCACCTGGTCTTTACAGCAGCTTCTGGAGCAGGAGAGGCTACAAGTTTGCTCCAACTGATTAAACAACTCAGTTAATAAGCTGAATAAAAGTGCTCCAGACAAATTATTTTGGTCACAAATAAGTTCAAAATTACTTCATACTATGATCAAAGCACTGCTAAATCTGTGCTAAACCTCTTCCTGCCCACCAAAAAGAACTGACATTTTGCAGATTTGAAATACAGCAACTGAGGCAGCCTGGATACAAAGGTTAACCTAGACAGATTAATATGAGCTTGTATAAAGCTCTTAATGCTATTCCAAATGCTAATAGTGACTGACATTATAGGGTTTCCTGGAACTGATTTAGAAAGACAAGAATTGTTTGCAATAAAGTCTGTTTATCTTACAAGAAGAGCAAGAATTCCTTGACTACCCCCCAATTTAACCAATTATGATCTCATTTAACAGAAAATTCATTTCTAAACATGGCATTTATCTGTCTGATTTCCCAAGACACCGTACTGTACCATGCACTGCCCTTCAAACAGGGCTCCAGAAGCACTGCTGAAATATATGTTAGCAAAAAGCTGTGGAAAAAGCAAATTTTATTTTAACCATTTTGCCAGGCAGTAAAGTGAATTGTTTCCTCGAGGTGAGAATGAGTGGGACTGACATTCCTATGAGGGGTTTCAGATTCTCAATGTCTGTTCCACACCCTGGGGTGGACAGCTCCTGGTTAAGCAGTAAATGATCCTCAGTGCTCTTCAGCACACAGGTGCTCTATGGAGTTGCTTTTGAAGCTTTTCAGCCATGCACATTTCTCCTTTTTATTTCAGTCAAACTCATAATTTTCCTTTCTCTTTTTTTTTTTTTTTCTTTTTAGTGAAATAACACATGTGAGACTATTGTGAATCTGGCAAAGGCATAAGAGGAATTTCGAGAACCTCAGGGAGCTGAGCCATTTCACTGAGAATAATCTTAGCTCACAAATAGAACAGCAGTCCCTGGTAGTATTGCAAATCCTGCTTCAGCAGCAAAAATATCTTAGATTTTTTTCCCCTCTTAAAGAAAGAGAGGAAATAATATACTTTAAATCTTTAAGTGTCTCTGCCAAGAACTTTAGACCAGATGATCCTTGAGGTTCCTTCCAATCTGGTATTCTAGGATTCTGTGATTTAGGCTTCCAGTTATGAAATACTATCTCCCCTCCTTCATCACAGAAGAACCTCAATGTTAAAAAAGAAATTAAACTTCTCAGAAAAAAAATCAAAATACAAGGTACTTACAGAAAATAAATATCAAAATGGCTATAATATAAACTAACTTAGGCTGGAAATTCAACTGGAAGAATCTTTTTAGTGTATGTGGTATTCTGTGTCATTAAGTACAAACTAATTACATTTGATGTATACCAGAATTCAAATTTGGCCAACAGCTGAACACACATTTATCTCTTCTTGTTGAGTTCAGAGTAAACTGTATTCATTCCCATCCAAGGGAATGTTTCCTAGTATTTCTTGGAATTTTCATAAATTCACATAGGCAGGAATTATTTTTGATGTGATCTCTCTGCTCTTTCTTTGCCAACTCTTGGGCAGAATTACTATGCACACTTTTTTATAACATTTTGCTGGATTTTGCTCTGTGTATTGAGATATTCTGCAAACTACTTAAATCCAATTACAAAACCACTGCACTGTGCATGTTTCATAATATGAAACAGCTGCTAAGGAAAGCTCAAAATACATCTCATGTGCACTTTTTAATTACATGCCTTTACTGTACCAACTCTCAACTCATACACAATATATAAACTAATACATTTTACTGCAGTGAATTGTGGATTACTTTTTATAGGATGATTGCTTCTACAACTACAGCACAAATTGGGAATTTGTTTATTTCCATACTACAAATAGCAGAGGGTAACAGCTACAAATCTGAAAAAGCAAACATTCAAGCCTGTAAATGGCAAATGCTAGGAGAAGCAAGGTGCAACATAAACAGAGAAAGCTTAAACAAAACATGGTGAAAATTACTACTATTTGGACTCTAATTCCCTTGTAAGGTCTTTCTGTGGTTGCCTCATCAAATGGGCAGAAATAAATGCAGAGGAATTTAATGAAGTGTCCATGTAGAGAGAGAAATAGGAACAGGAGTCTGGAACCTAAGCTCTAAGCTATTAGACCCAAGTATCTGTAATTCAATGTACAGGGAATTAAAGAGCAGAAGGACTGCCCCAGTATCATTGAGGGTCAGATTTATAGATAAAGCATTAGAATAATAAATAATGGCTTCCAGATTTGTCAAAAGGCATTTTGCAGCTGTGGAGGATTTGCAGACTTCATATGCTGAAGGGAATACTGCTGCTTTCTAGTTGGAATTGGCACCAAAATCCTAATCTTTTATCTGTCATGTCCACTTTGGACCACTGAGTGTTCCAAGAACAGACCCTCTTTTTAAAAATTTGTTTCATTATTTAACATGTTTTTTCCTAATACATTATTAAGAAAAAAAAAAAAAAAAAGAGAAAAACAGAAATTCTACCTGGCAAGATTCAAGAATGGTGCTACACTACCATAATATCTTCAGTTTGTCAAAAGACAGGACTAAAATAACCTCATAAAGGTCAAATGGCACCACAAAGTGTTGGGCCAAGATGTAGAGGTCAGACTTGAAGACTGACTATCACCACTGCGTGGTACCACACCTAATTCTTTGGTATTGCCTGGTACTGTGGACCCACACACTGGTCATCACTATTGTGAGGCTGTTCAAAAGAGTGAAAAAGAAACAGGAAAATTAAATTAGACTACTGAGGTGAAGGCTAAAATTTTAGTCTTTAATGATGAGAGAAGATGTCTGTTCAGACATTTCACAGTACACCAAAGTCTACTCTCATCTGACACCCAGGTACCTCTTCCCAGGAGTCTGCCACACCTGCTAGCTTAGTATTGAAACTAGTATAAATCTTCATGCATTTGTGTATGTTGTACATATGAATCACATGCAAGGTAATCAGAACAGTCCTATCAGGCTCAAAGGAAAAAAAAATAGGCATTAAGGAGCCTATGAAAAAACACCTGAGCATTCCTTTCTTTACAAGATGCAGCACAGACCAAAGAGTGCCAGACTTCCTGCAGTCCCTTTTATGAAAGCAGGTGATGAGAAAACTCGATCAAAGTCAGGCTCTGTTTTGCTCAGGTTATGGATTATGTGTGCAATGTCTGTTTTCTGTGTATGTGGGGGCCTCCATTCCCAGGCCACAGGGTGCAGCCTGCAGGGTGTGCTCAGGTGAACGCCCTGCACCCCCAGACTGCACTGTTCCTTGAACTGTACCAGTCTGGAGACTCACGTGGAACCACGGAGGCAGAGACCAGACACCTGAGCACAGCTCAAACAAGATAACAGAGTGGGTCACCCTGGTGCACCCGCCAGCCCCACTGTGAGCAATGCAGGGAGGGAGGCTGCAGCAGGGCACAGCCAGGAGGCTCTGGGAGCATGAGGCTGATTCCTGCTCTGCTGCCTGCACAAATACAGCTGTGTGCTACCTCAACTCAGGCCACATTTTAAGATTACAGATTAACTTTAAAGCAAAAAACCTCAGGTGTCCTCCAACATACATGTTCTCTGTTCTCAAAGGTTTAATGTTGCCATGAAATACTTACAAAATGAAAATCATTTGATGTTCTGATATGCAAAAAGACAAAGAAACAGGAATAAAGGACAACTTTTCTCTTTTATATCTTACATGCTTCAACATTTGAAATACTTGACAATTTCTTGGTCTATAGCTTATTTCTTGGCTTATTTCTCGACAATTTCTTGGTCTACAGCTTAGCAGCAGGAAGGTAAAATACAGGAAATAAATTAATGTGAACATTAGGGAAAGAAAGAGCCAATCTTCACAAAATTCTAAAAATATCTTCCTAGGAAAGGAAAAAAAAATTCATTATTATATAGGAAAAAATGTCATTTTGCTTGAGTCATGTTATCATCAAGGCAGGAGTCTTTTCTCAGCCATAATGAATGGTTTTGTATCAAACTTGAGAAGACCAAAGAGGGAGATGGAGCTGTGAGGTGGCAAAGGGGAGAGGCTGCACTCCTGTTTTGTGTGATAACAGATTGTGGATAGTAGGCTGCTAACCCAGAGGTTTAGTGGGAACTGGGATCTTGGGATGGGGACAGAAATGTTGGGGGAATTTTTAAGAGTGGAGCTGAACACGAGGAGAGGGAGGGAAAAGTTCACCACCTAGACCATAAAACCTGGGCAATGATAAAAATTGCTCTCTACTCACAATGGAAAAACCTTAGGGATCAGGTGCTCAGCACAACTCTGTGAAGGACTTTTAAAACCCCAGCCTTTAGTATCCTGGTAATAAATTTACAGTGGAGATATAGTCTGTATCAGATAAATCGTTACACCTCATATAGTTCATTTGAGGAGACTTGCAGTAGGTGTAAAGTTAATAATAGAAACTGGAGCGAAGGGGCCCTGTCAGGTTAATCCTATGAAGTGTGTTGTTTATGAGCTTCCTACAACATGTTGTAGGTGGTGGTGTCATTCTCCCTGAAAACAATAAATGAATGCCTTCCTTTCTTGTGTTTTGTTGTGCTACAGATTATTTAATACTGATATAAAAAATAACCTTCTTCCAATCTTCTTTACTCACGTCAGACAGCATTTACTACAGAGCAAGCAGACAAAAGAAGGTCACTGCAGCAGCTAAGCTCCTGAGGTAGGATTACATATTGTGGAAAGCATGGGATAGTCACCCTGTGCTGAGGGGGCTCCTGCTTGTCAGAGAGTCACAAATGGAGAGGAAAACCAATCTTCTTTTTCCTGAAAAGTGACTATCCAGATCAATGACTTTGCTTCTGTGATAGCATTCACGTATGTACTTGGTTTAGCTGATTAAATATTTTTGTACTGTTCTGTTCCTACTGATATACAGATACCTTTATTGGATTCATAGTTTGTGTAAACAGCCTTTCTGGCTCCTGCCCAAGCAGTCCATCTCAAATCCTGGCTTTCAGAAGAAATTTATAAATGCATTCATTAAAAAAACCCAAAATAAGTAAGCCACAAGAGAGAAGAATCTGTCAGTTCTAATCTGCAGGTGCCCATGCCCGTAGCCTGAGGTGAGGTCAGTGGCTAGGCTCGTGCTGTCCCACATACAGCTGCTGGCCACTTGCACCATCTGATGAACTTGTTAGCCAGGACTGAGCTTGGTGACTGTGTCTGTGGGACCCAGCCCAGCTGAAGCCTGTATATCCCCCACAAGATTTCAGTATATCACAGAAAGAGCTGTACTGGTAGCAATGCTTAACAAGCAAGGAAATACCAGCATTGAGAACAGTCCTATGTCCCGTGGCAGTACCCCGCCTTCTGAAGGGGAGGGAACCAAATTTGTGTGTTCATATTTGGTAAACAGGAGCATCCTCACTTAAAATCTCTTTATCAGGTGAAATTACACATGTGCAGGAGGTTTGCAGGACTTCATCTGAAAGCATTCATCCAAAACCATAAGTTGCTTTCTAGCAAACTGAAATGCCATTGCTGATATGGCCATGTTGTCCTCTATCAGACAACTCATTACATCCAGCTCCCACAGCAAGAACCTTGGAGATGCTGACCAGGACCTTTGTGTCACCTGAGAAGTGTAAGGTGCTGGAGATGGAACCAAAACCCGGAGTGGTAGTTGGCTTTCTTATATTGATAGCAACATCCATGAAAATAAACAGGAGATCAGTCATACATGGATCATACTAATCATAAAATAGGTGTTGGTTTAGCTCTAGTTTGCTGAAGAAATGCCTCCATTAGTAGTGTTGGTCTTGATTCAGGTTCAGTTTTTGTCTGAAAGCCAGTATCTTTTTCCTGTTACTCTAGTTTCATGTCCTTGTTTATGCACACTACAGACATTTCTCATCCAGAAGTACTGTGGTAGCCTACCATAAATGGTAGAAATTACTTTTATCACTTGTTTCACATCACTTGTATAAATTAGTAACCCAAGAGAAAATCTAAATATCTTTGGCTCCAGCAAATGAAGATTTTTTTACAGCTTCATTCCACGCTCTTCTCCTCTGCATTCCCACATTCTCTTTGAGCTCCTACAGACTATTCCATCCTTGCAGATATCTATCACTACAGCCATATGCCTTCACTCTGCATTTTAAAATCAGTCAGTGAGTCACTGAGGTCAGCGGGACTTGGCCTTTCTGGTTTAACTCTGAATGGAAGCAAGGGAATCAAACTCACCATATTGTCTCATTAACAGTGTTGGGCACTCACAGCCCATTATCTGGAGGGAATACTTTCTTCTATTTTGAGAAAGATTCATTCAAACCTTAAGACAGGCACTGAAATTCTCTTTGTCAGACTCACTAATTTAATACATTTGTCCATCAGTCAAGGTGTTCTGTTTTCCCCAAGACCCTTGTTGTTCCTCTTTGACATCTGGCTTAGGGTACCTATGACAACTACAACAAGAACTTGGAAAAGAGCCTTTCTCTGAGCTCTGTACCACTCCATTTTGGGCTGTGCCTTTACATATCCTCCTGCTGAACAAGCTAAGATTAGCTCTGTTCGGGATAACTGTTCTGTGTGCAGCCAGTGTAGCAACTTGTTCTTTGATGTGCATTGCTGGCAAATGCCCTAAGCTGAAATACAGGTAGAATTCAGCAACACGGAATACTGCCTGTGGGAAAAATGTTCGATGTTTAGCCAGGTTTCAATTAGCAAGGCAGAGTGGTGCCATAGCTGTAGCCTTGATTTGTTTCTGCCTGCAAAAAGGAGACTGCCTTCTCCATCAGTTTTTTTTACTGATTTCCAAGGAACCAGCATAACCTTGGATGTCCAGCAAAAATTCTTGCTTTGTCTTGCAATGTATTTGTGATGCTGAATAACAGAGGTTGTAGTAACAGAGGCAAGAATCATGTTCATGTTTTACTGCTGCAATAGAGGAACCACATTAATACGCCAAAGTTGCAAATAAAAATCAAAAGCACAAACAAATCTGCACAAGGCAGAAGGAAAGCACAACAGCCTTTGAAAGTGTATATTACTGTATTGCAACCTGTAAGAAAAACACTTCTCATTTTACCAGTAAATCACTGGCCTTCGGGAACAGAGAACACTTAGGAACATAGATAACAGCCCTAAAGGAAATGCTAAACACATCAGGAAATCTTGAGAAGAGTAAAACAAGATTTATTTTTTTCAGAAGCTAACGGAGTAAGTCATCTTGATGCGGAAAGCAAACCCGTCTGATCTCGAAGGAACCCCAGAGGCACTGGCCAAGGGGAGATGGCCCGGCCATGCCCGGGGCGGTGAGGCGGGACGAGCCTCGGCGGAGCCGGCCGGGGGTCCGGGAGTGGCGCAGCACCTTGCGGGCCGGAACAGGGCGGGAGCCGGCCCGGGATGCAACAGGTCCCCGACCGCAGGCTGCGGGCTCAGCCTGCCCCGCTCGGCTCCGCCGCACCGGCACACAGCCTATCCCAATCCGCACTCCGCTCGCCCAGCACATCCCGCCGGGGTTAAACCCCTCACGCTCCTCCTCTTCCTCCCCCCCACCATCCATCCCGGCCTGTCGGGGTGGTCCTGCAGCCCCGGCCCGGGGCAGAGCCCGCCCTCCGTAATCCATGCGCGGGCGGCACCGCCACCACGGCTGCCGCGGCGCTCTGAGGCGGAGCGGGCTGCGTTGTGCTGGCCGTGCCCCGCCGTCTCCGGCTCGCTGGCCCCTTTCGACCGGTGAGTGCTGCGGGCGGGCGCGTACGTGAGGAGGGGTCCCGGGCAGCTCCGGCGGGGCCGTGGGGGGCAGCAGGCGGGGATGAGGCTCCTCCGCCTTCTCCCGCTGCGGGCGGGAGGTTGTGGCCGGCAGAGCGCGGCTCCTTCCTTCGCGGGAGAGCGGTGGCGGGCGGGGGAGCTCCGTGAAGCCGAGCGACGGGGGGAGGCGGGTGGCCGTCGAGGGAGGCGGGTGCCCGAGGGAATGGGGCTGCCGGCGGGAAGGGCTCCCATGGGGCTCAGCAGAGGCTGGGAAAGCGACCTGTGGGAGCCGCGGGATGGAGGCGCCCTGAGAGCGCGGGGTGAGGCGGGGACAGAGGAGCGGCCGGCGGGCAGGTCAGTGCTGCGGAGGGGCTGGGGAGCGGATGGCGGGAGAGACGGGTTTGGCCGCGAGGAGGGGGCTGCGGCACGGCGGGGGATGCGGCCGGTCCGCGGGGAGCCAGGGCGGGTCCGCTCGCCGAGCGGGGCGGCGGGCACGGGGTGCGCATTCGCTCCCGGGGGTCGTGTGAGGCGGCGGCGGCTGGGGAGAGGTCGGGGACAGCTGTGAGCTACCGGCAGATGAACGGAGAGGAGCGGCGGGAGCTGGGCGGGCAGAGCCCCAGAGATCTCCGGAGGGAGGGGAAGCCGCTCTACGGAAAGGAGGCGGAGGGCACCTGCCCGGGGCGAGGCGGGCGGTGGGGTCATCTGAGCCGCCTCGGGGAGGCGGTCGGGGCTGTGCTGCCCTCGAAATCGGCTCATCAGGGGCGGGGGCTGGGGGAGCAGGGAGGCGACCCCCGCCTGGGCTCTGCGGTGGATGCGAGCGGGGAGAGGGCCCGTGCGCTCCTGCGGGCTCCGCGCTCCGCACGGCAGCGCTGCGGCGGTGCCGCCCGCCTCGGAGCAGCTCCCTGAGGCGGTGCTGCCGCCGCTGCCCGCTGTGCATCTGGGCAGACCGCGCCTGCACACCCCGGCTGGCCAAGCGTCTCCTCGGCCGAGGTGAGCTCTGCAGTGAGCCGGGGGCCTCGTCCGAGAGCTGGGGAGAAGGGGCAGTGTGGTGGTAAACACGGGCTGTGTCTTCTGCACGGAGATGCAGATGCGCCGGTGAAGAAACTACCACATCGGTCGGTATTCCAGCAGAGGCAGAGCTGCGGTGCCCGCGCTCCTCTGCAGTTTGCAGATAAGGACAGCCTGTTAGAGGAAGAGGTCTCTGAGTAATTGGAAAGAACGTGAAGGAAAGGTTTGGTCTCCGCTGCTAGTGGGAAACGTGCGTCGTGTTGCGGTACCTTGGTGTGGGGACACGTACACAGCGCTTATCAGTTCACACGTCCCAAAAACTGCCTGTTATGGGCTGGACTTACTGTGTTTTACAGTTTTCTATGTGATGCTGGAAAGTAATTTAACAAAGAATGATCTATGGATTCTGGGGTAAATGCACCACTTAGAATCAAGTTAAATAAATTATTTGGTTAGTGAAAATGTACTTTAAATATTTATGCAGTCAGCTGAAAATCAGACCTGCTTATAATTGGGGAAAGGTATCTCACCTGGAATTTTTACTTCGGCTTGCAGGTGGCTGTGACTTGTAAAACAGAAGAATTTTTTGATGTTGCTTTTTTAGTTTATTATTTTGAAATTAGTAAGAAGCTGTTCAAAGCAAACTGGATTCTGAATATTCAAATTTTCCTGACCCAATCCAATATTTACTTAGTTGATTTGAACATATAGCAGGCAAGTCAGATGGGTACCAAGGCTTCCTTGTGTGGAAGATGCTATTTATTTAGTTTCTCTCAGTGCTGCCAAGCTCTGTTCTGCAGTCCCTGGTGTTTATTATGTTTATCTGCTTCTCAGTCCTCCTATGGCAACAGGTTGCGATTGTTGGTAGGCCTAGGCAGATTTTGTAACAGAAAACTATACCTTTTTAACCTGCCAGTATCTAACTTGGCTTGCTGTGTTGAGTCTCTTGAGTGGGAAGGTGGTGGTGTGGGTTTGGTTGTTTTTTGGGGTTCTTTTTCCATACTTAGGAATTTCAGTCTGCCTGTAACTCTGTTTTGTGGCTGTTTTAATTTCACTTCTGGTGGTTGCTGGCATGGTGGACAGGGATTATGGACTTGGATTTTCAAATGTGTAATTGAAAAAATGTAACAAATGTACTCAGAACCTTTGTGCGGGCTTCCTATGGCCAACTGCACCTACCACCATCGCAGCCCAGCCTGGTTCACTGCCAGCAGGTTCCCCCATTGAGCTTCAGCAGTGCAGCCCTGGCTGATTGAATTTCAGTTCACAGGGTTAGTCATGGTTGCATCGCTGCACTGCAGTGCTGGATTTGCATGGATTGTGGTGCTAAACAGGGGGCCAGTGCCATTGGAACAAAGAGCTGCACATCATGCTGCCTCTGAGCTCTGTTACTCACAGCTGGTGTATCAGGGCAGTTGCTGAACTAAAGCATCTAGCTCTCTCTCATCTTCTCGTGTTAAACTTAAAGCAGAGGTTGGTTTTGGAAAATACTTTTAGTAACAGGATAGCATTGTCATCTCATATCTGAGATGATAATGCTACTGTATATTTGAGTGATGACTTTTCCACAGGTAGTGTTTAAAAGCCCAGGAGTTATGCTTAGTGATTTGCACATATAGAATATTAGTGTCAGCCACAGAATAAAATGCAAAAGCTTGAGTCTCTTCCAAATGGACATTTGCAAACCACACACAATAATGAAAATATTTTAATTTATTTTAACTTGTTAAGTACTTCACAGGGTGTGTAGTAATGAAATTGGTAGCTTGTTTGATAATTACTGTAAGCATTTGCAGGTTTCACACAGCTTCTCTTCATTCGCTGTTTACTTAACTTGAGGAGGGTTGTACTGGCAGTTCCTGTAACTCATTGGCTGCAGTGATGCCACACTGTGTGTGAGGAAATGAGATGCCCACATGCTGCAATGAAGATTAGCATAAACTGCTGTTCACTTCTCTGTATTTGTGTCACTCCTGTGTTCTCAGAAGTTCTCTGAAGTTCTCAGAATTACAGATTTCAGGGATAGATTTTACCTCTTTAATGCTGTTTGTCTAGCATATTTAACTACTAATGAGCTCCCAGCTAAGTTTCTTTTCAATATCAAGAAAAGGAGAAATGCTGGGAGCTTTTTACATCTGAGTTATTTTTAGGTAGGTTGAATACATATTAGATGCTCAGAGGCATCTTAAGTTACAGGTTTAATAGTGTTTCTGCAAGTTCCTGGTTATTATTATTAATGTAACCTTGAAAACATGAGTGTTTTATGTAGTATAGAGGAGAACTGGTGTCAGTCTGGAGGAATTGCCCAGTATAGATTGTATACGCCATGTTTACTGTGATATATTTGCCAGCAGAGGGAGAGGAAGAGAACATGGTCATAAGTCTGCAGATTTATTGATTTGCAGGAAACTCACTTGAATTTTATTAAAGCCTGACTGAAAACTTGTAGAATTGGAAACTTGGGTTTTTCCACTGAACATTGTTAGTTTCACAGTATAGGAAGTGTCTTTACCATTTCAATAGTGTCCTTGTCTTAAAAATGCCCACTTGGTTAATGCATGACTACTTACTTCTAGAAGGTGTAGTGATTGTTTTCCTGTGTTGGGAGAACATTTTAAATACTTTATTTGCCTGTTTGTGTAATTAGGTAGACTTTAAATTGTCTTTAATCTAAAATCTTGCAAAAAAACCAGTTGTGTGTGTACTTTATCTTCTTCTGCCCTCGCTTTCTAATACAACAGGACACTACAGAGAGCTTTGCTTTAAGACACCAGTTAGAGAAGTCATCATCTTATCACTTTCATCTTTCTCAACCACACCTAACATTTCACTGAAATGGATGCTTTGGCATCTGTTTCCTAAACTTTTGGAATCGAGGTTCAGCCACCATGTGTGAGCTTTTTCTCCTGACTCACTGAAGTGCTGCAACTTCAGTACTTCAGAAATCTCCAGAAAACTCAACCTGACTTAGAAAAATTGTTGAAATCTCTTCTTAAGGGGAAAAAAAAAGAACTGTTGCCTTTGAGTCCCTAAAATCAAGAGCCAAACAAGGTTAAGGTGATAAAAAGTGGTTACCATTTAATGAAGGCCTCTCCAGGTGCACAACACACTGACATGCATGCTGAAATTACATTGAAAATGTACATGTGATATAGGGCTTTTATGTGCCGTAGGGCTTTTACACTTTTACAAGTTTAGCAAGTTAGCATAATTGTCAAGAAGCCCCAAATAGAAATACAGTTAATGAAGTAATTCCCCTCTTGGTTTGACCCCTTCTGAAGCCCCTCCCTTCCTTGCTACTAGCTGTACCTTGTTTTGTATCTAAAACATGAGGAATTGTCTTGAGAGGGTGGCTCAGCCTTGATTGCCAGAAGAAGCAAGATCAGAACAGGCCTTCAGGAATTTGTGTATAGGAAAAGCACTGAAGTTAGCTGGGAAACTATACAGCTATACAATAACAGTCCACAGAGCTATGAAAGTGTATGAGGAATACATGTAAAAACAAAGGTGATTTTGGCATCAGAACAGTAGTGTGTCAAACTTGCACAATTTTCACTGCTCTGCCATAAAGCAAAATGAATTTTTTTCACCTAGTTGTGGTCTTGTGATATTTTGTCCTGTAGGTCTCTTGAGGTTCGATAATAAACTGCAGCCTAAGCAGTTTTCACTTTTCGACCATTTCTGTGTTCAGCCTTATAGCAAGATGTGCAAAACTTCACTAAAAACTATCTTCTAGGCTGAAGAAAACTAGTCTCAGTAAAAAATTAAAGGAGGAAAATGAATATTTTGGATTTGAACTTTTTTTTTCTTTCCTTAATCTTTAAGAGAACATTATTTTCCATGGTAATAGGTGTTCTAAATTAGTGTGTGCTTGTGTTGAGCATATTTCAGAAGGGTTGCTAACACAACCTTTCTCAATAAGGGTTGGATAATTGTGCTAATCATAGCATTATTACTATTCATTCTTCTTGGTTTTCATAAGCCATGAGGAAGAAAGATAGGTTTGAGTGTTCCCTCCTAACTCATTTGAACAGCGGAGAAACAAAACTGCCTCTAGTCTTTAATCTGATCCTGTATTTCTTTGTTCCGTGTTTTTCTTGACCTATCCTCTGAGTGCAGCACTGACTACTAAACAAGCTTGCAAATGTGTTTTTGACCTCTTGCAAAGTACTAGTTTTCAGAAAGGTAACTGGTATTTAACCAGAGACTGTAAAGCAGGGAGAGATTTAAGTCTCACCTTACTACAGGTTTGAAGTGTCTTCAGCATCTCTTTGACCTGGAAGTACCTGGGAAGCCAAGGTGTTGGTGCAGCATTGGGCTGACTGGAGCCATGAAGAGTTTGTGTATTTTGCTGTCATTCTCACTGGTGAATGGTCTGAACACCAAGGTGGGGATGGAAAGCTTTTCTCTTGGGCAGTGCTGCTGAAAGGGGCAGCAGGCTGTGCAGCTGGTGCTCTCTGGGTGGGAGTGATGTCCTGCCAGAAGCAGCGAGCTCCACAGGGCCCGGCCCAGGCGCCCCCAAGACAAGGCGGGCTGAGGGTGGGGAGGTCAGTGCTGTGCTCACTGGCACGCCCATCAGGTGTGTGCAGCCTCCAGGACCAGAGAGTGGCAGCAGCCTCTCTGTTGCCTTTTATTTGGTTGGTTTTGGTCTGTTCCCTCAGACACTGCTGTTGCAGTGAAATCAAGGAGTCTTCCCTGGCTTCTTGTAGATGAAGACATGGTCACTTCATTTGTTGGGAAGCCAGGAGTGTTTCTGTTACGTTTCTTAAGTAGTGGTAGATTAAGCTGATGTGATTTCATAGATTCAGGATATTCTTAAACATTTTTTACCATCCAAAGTCATCTTAATGACACTCAGCTTTAGCAAGCTGTAAATAAAAATTGTTCACTTCTCCAGTTCCTAAGGAGAGCTTTGAGATAGCTTGAATTAATAGAAAGTAATTGCTGATGCCCATTGTCATCTGTCAAGAGGGTGATGTCTAGTTGGTTTTAAATTTTAGTTCTGTTTTGGTAACTTTTCCGTGCTGTATAATTTTTTTCCTTATTCTTGGAAAACAGTTAAGAGTGTCTAGTACTGAAGGTTTTGCTGAAAGGTGTAAATTCAAGAAATACGGGGTATGACTTGTAATAAGTGTCATCAACTACAGAACCATCAGGTGGTAATTAAATGCATTGTGTAATTGTTGTGACATGACATATTGTACTTAGTCAGAAGCACAATTCATGCAATGCTCCTTTAGTTTTGTTTCCCTTGGAGCTGTATCAACGTTCTCTTTGTTTGTGGGAACTCACTGACCTGGAACTGTGCATAATTCTTTTTCCACCTCTTTCAAGTACAATGTATGTAGTATAAAATTATTCACAAGCCTCAAAATGCTTTTCTTCCCTGTCCTGTCAGGCTCACTTTTGCAGCTGTTGATAGGTTCAGTTTCCACAGGAGGTTGCAGCTTGTCTTGCCCTTTGCTATTTGCTTGCACACGTGTTAATGAGCTGTTTCTTCTTTTTGCCAGAGATGTGCGCCGAGTCATTTTCACGAGAGGCTGCTGTTCCACTCTGAAGTAAAAATACATTGAAGAATTGCAGGTGTGAGAGTGCACCAGCACTGTCCTGGCTAGACAGCCACTCCTCAAGTGAATGTATTGAAGATTTCTAGACTTGGTTGGACAAATACCTCTACCTCCAGTTTTATGAATACTGCTCGCTATGGCTGTGGAACTCTGTTTGCTGCTGCTGCTGCTTTGTGGAAGTACAATTTCAGAGGTACAGCCTATATACAAACCACCTCCTGGAACTTTGGATTTTGGATTTGTACCAGCCAAGACCTACGATACAGGTGCATACCATGAACCAGGGGCAATAGGAATTTTGTTTAAAATAGTACATGCATTCCTGTACTTGGTGCAGCCAAATACTTTTCCTCAAGGTAAGTGGATAAACTACCTCTGTTTAAAATACAGATTTGTTATTGATGTTGTTATATTGATTTGTTATATTGATAACTCCTATCATAGATATCAAGGCTATAATCAGGAGGTAAAATAGATGAAGGGCTTTTTATGTAGCATGTGCTGCAGCTTGGAAATCTGTACAGTTGTGTATAAGAGAATATTTTTCTGCTAAGTATAATGGGGAGGAGGTTGTTAATGAAAATGAAGTGTTGGTGACCTTTCACAGAACTTTGGTTACATATCTCAGAGCTGTCACTGATGGGTTTGAGGCTTGTTTTCTTAACTGAAGCAGCATGAGATAGAAGTATAGGATAAGCTGCTTTGTATTTACCATTAAATCCATTAGAGACAGCTGAATTTTTCACACTGTGATAAACAGGCACATGGTTATAATATCATAAGATTTAGCCCAGGAAATTTGAAATAAATTTCATTTGTTTCCATATATTTGCATCCATGGTCAAGTTTTATGTAAGAGCAGGTCCATTACACAGCTGTGTGTAGTTTCTTGTTCCTTTGAAAGCTGTCAGGTTAAAACTTGAAACTGCACTTGTTTTAATAAGACTTTTTTTTTCCCTTTGTTTCTTACTAAGCTGTCCCTTCTAAAGGAAAACTTAAGATGTTGGAGAAGTGTGTGCAACTTTATTGAGGTTGCATTGATTAAAAGGTGCTTTTGGAAATGGTAGTTTTATCAACTTTTCAACATGCTTTTTGTTTCACTTAGCTCTTAAACGTGCTAATGCTTCTGTATAATACTGGCATTTAAAATTGTATCAAGGTGAACCTTTAATTAGATATAAGAATGGCTTTGGTTTGAAACTGATTCCTTTTGGTGATTTAGCTGCAACTGTGTATAAAAGGTGTTTCTATTATTTTGTAATACAGCTTTCAATTTAGAAATTTAAACTTTTATTAGTCTAATGGGTCACATATCTATATGATATCTGTGAACTGCTGTTTGCTTGGATTTTTGACATTTCTTCGTGCATCTCTGGCATAACTGTAGAAGAATGAGCTCAGCTGAACTTGAATGAATGAATTCTATTTAGGCAAAAGCTCAGAATCTGAGAGGTTAACCAACAGAATATTATTCTGCAATGGGCCAGAAAAAATGGCCTTTGTGAAAACAGGCCAGAAAAATGGCCTGTTTTCCTGCAGGATGTGTGTTTTGAGCAGATCTTGCACAAGGTGTAATGAGAGCAGTTGCATGAAGGTGACAGTAATCTCACTTTTAGGGGGCACTGTTTCCAGATACCTCTGCTTCTTTTGCCTCTTTCCTTCTGTTAAATGATCAGGTGAGCTGTTTGTGTCTCTGTGAGACCTGATGGTGAGGATTGCCATCTGCATTCAGCTCCAGGAGGCAAGCCTCTACTCTGCCTGAAGCTCTGCTTACGCTTGTGGAAACTTGATTTCACTGAGACATTTACTGTCCCTTTATATTACCAAGAATTTGTCTGTAGTCTTGTATGTCAGAATTAATATCTGATGTCCTAAGCATGTGAATAATTAGTGAGTATAGACTTTATGGTCAAGGTTATTTTCTGGTGGGACTGCTCGTAGTAAGTTCTACATCAAGTTGGTATTGTGACCTCCAGCATTAAAGAAGTAAAGAATTTGTTCTTAGCTTGTAAGTTTTCAACATCTCATACTTCTCCCTACTTGCTTGAAGATACTTTTTGCCAAATCAGGTGTTTTCAGAACTTTGCCTTTGCTATTTGCATTAAGTGAAGTCATGTTCCCATGGCCCCACATGCTGCACTGCAAAACACAGATTTGGCAGATCATATCAGTTTGAGTCATACCATTTAATTGGCTAATCCCCATAATCTCTTTTGCCATATGCTGTTCTATTTTCACGTTCACTGTATTAATGGTGCAGTTACATATTTAAAATGGGTGTTTTGTTTTGGTTTTTTAAAATTGAAATAGAGTTAATTCTGATTCAGAGGTGAAAATAAACATGATGACAAATGGGCACAGAAATCAAGCCTTTTGATGTTTCTATTTCAGACTTCATGGTTCTGGTGGGACTGGTGCTTCAGAACAGTTAGCTCCAGGTTGATGTCCCAATCTATTGCATATAACCACAACATAGAGAAGTGTCATTTGTGTGTAAGCCTTGGCAGCAATCACTTAGACCTTTGATCTTGGTAGTCTTAGATTTTTTCCTAATATTTGGGAGTACTCAATGTTCAATTTTCCAATGTGTTAGTACTCTTACCTGGGAGGAGAAGTGATAGGATTGTCTAATTGCATGTAGATACTCCTGCCTTTGTAAGTCATCTTCTGATAGTGCTGTGATGGGTAACAGCCACAGTCCTTCAGTCCAAAGTATGCCTTTATACTTCATGCTTTTATGCTTTATATTATATAAATATATACTATATATATGCTGTATAAATATATATAGTATATATTTATATATATACTATATGCCTTTATGCTTTATTATTATGCTATGATAAAAAAAGATTTTAAGTAGATGAGAGTCTTTGGGAAGTGTTATTCTTAATGGCATGCTGCTAAGACTCAACAGTTGAAAGGAATCACTTAAAGGAAAAAATCAGTCAAGAAATATTTTGTGAGTTTTTTTTCTAGTTACGTCTAGATAAGTAATTATTTATTCCCTTCTAAATTTGTTCATGCCATCAAGTTTGTGGAAATATAACTTTAATCTAGGTTTAGAATTAATAAGTAAGTTATGAATCAGATTAATTATAGTTCTCATGTAAAATACAGTAACAGAACCAGGGCAAGGAACTGTAAAGCCTTTAGGATTTTTTAAATTGCTGAATCTTTAAGACCAGCACTGTGCTCTTTGGATATGGCAAGGAACTAACTCAGAAGAGGTGAATTAGGATATCTGATTGCAGTGCTTCAGTGAGTCTAAATGGATTCTGCTTTCAATTCCACCAGTCAAATATTTTTGTACTCATTACCAGATGATGCAGTGCTGTAAATGGGAATGAGTTAGCTCTTATTCAGGGAAGCAGCCTCCCCTTTGGTTAATGATACACTAGAGTGGAAAGGACTGGTCACTGGTTTGCTACCTGAGGCTCAGTGGGTGACTTTAATCTCAGTGTGCCTTTGTTCCTCCATGGTAATGATTGTGCTGCTACTCCTTTTGTTTAGGGCTGTTTAGGATAGAGGCATCATTTTCCTTCTTGTTAATAACACCACTCAAAGAGATGATAATAGGAAAATTACAAGCTCCTTCTATCACTTAGCTAAGAAGGAGGACGTCTAACAAAACGGAAAATCTGTTTTTCTTACATAAAAATTCTCAAACTGTAGCATTGATCTGTTGATAAAGTTGTCACTGCATGGTTGTGAGATGGTTCATGTCATCTGTTGTGCTGGAAACCATCAGATATGAACTTGGGATGGACAGGGCATGGTCAGTATGATGCTGTGGCTGCTGTGAATTATTATAGTTTTGTCTTTGTTCCCATGCAAACAGTTGTTAGTTGTAATAAGAGAATGTTAATCTCAGCTTCCAGTTCCCAGCAGAGTGTGCCCAGCAAATCTTTGGCTTCTCAACTTGTGTCTTGTAATAAAAATATGAAGCCTTCACAAAGGAAAGAAGCCAGGAATAAAGCTCCTGCTCCTATTTTTAGGAGAAATATGACAGAAACTTACAAGCCTGTTTACCTTACCCTACCGTGGCTGAACATACCGCAGAAAAATGTTACCAGTTACCTTACAACTGCTTTTCTCCAGCTTCTGACTTTTCCTCTGGATAAGCATTTCTGCTGAAGCAGGAGTTCAGCTTTGATGTAAAAGTCAACTGTTGAATGCAGGTACATTCTGGGCAAAAGATAGTGTGAAGAGTTAAATGTACTGTTTGCTGTGGGGAACAAAACCAAGATGATTTTTAGACCTGGACTAAACCTCTCAGTTCCTTCTGACTGCAGAATCTTGCTTGCTGAACAGTTTTATCGGACTGATGATCAGAACTTGTCAGGTTCTGTGTCTGACCCTGTTTGGTCTTTTCCTCCTCATCTATTCAGCCTTTAAAGCAGCTGCAGATTGTGAAGTTCAGCAGGTTGGTCTTGTGTTATCTCAGTAATTAATCATATGAATGTATTCAGTAATTAAATTATTTCTAGATATTTTAAAGAAGAAACCTGTAACTTGATGTGAAAATAAACTGTATCTGTAGCTAGTATAGCTGTTGCAGAAAATGCATATGCAAAACCCTTCTGTTTTGAGTAGGTTTGATGAGCTCCTAGAATACTAATTTGTAAATCTATTGGCTGTGTTGAGGCTCTAAAGCAAGTAATCAAAACACTTTATCACCCCCTCACTTAAACTTAGTAAGGCAGAATTACTTTGTATGTGCTTGTGTCAGTCTTCTCTGCCTTCTGGAACTAATTCTTCAGTGCTCATTTTTATTTAGTTTCCTGTTAATAATAAGTCTTCCACAGCTCCCCTACAAGAGCAAATGTGTATGTCTGGATGTTGGAGCTAAGCCCAGTTATTTGTACATGGTAGTGCCCTTTTAAACTTAAGATTTTTCCCAGGAATGTTGAGCATGTCTGCACAAGGTGAGAGGAATTTGAGAGGATTGTGGTCTGGCTCTGGCTCTGCAGGTGCTACATTCCAGCACCACAAGATTTTGCACAGGTACCTACAGCCATTATAACATTTCATAAAAACATAGTTTAGGATATCCTTTTTTCCAGTAGTGTGAAGACTCAGTTTTAGTTTGGATGTGATAAACTCCTTTTTTTGAGCTAGTGTTTGATAGCAACTCCCTTATGCAGGTGGGTTAGTTTTCTCAAAGCTTACATCCTGAACCTGGGTTGGGAGCACAGGTGGAACTGGTGCAGGAACTGCTAAGAGCAATCTGCCCATTAGTAAGTTAGCTGTTGGATTGGCTCAGTTCTGTTGTCAAGTGACAGTCAGTGCCTTCCCTCCATCCCTCTGGTGTTTTTCCACAGCTGTGAGTAGAGCTGTGGTGTGAATTTAGAATAATGCCTTAAATGTGAATATGAAAAATGCAGGTGTGACAGGTGCACTGCAAAATGCAGTGACAGGTGTGACAGTGGTGGGGATTTGGGATAACAGTGTTCCTTCAATTGGAAATACAGGTATACATTGAAAGAAATTTCTTGTATGCAATGTTGGAAATACTGGGGAAGATGGAGCAGCAGGAAGATATGAGATAATTCAGCCTCTTCTTTTCTCCGCCCACTCATATGCATTTAAGGAAATAGTGTTAAAAAAAATCACTGCTCATTTTGTGTGGGGAAGTTAAGAGCTGCTCTGCTTGGTGACATGCCCATGTAAGTGAGGAGCAGTCTGAGAACATGTCTGAAGCAGATTTAAGGCTGGCTTTTTAATTTTCTTAGGCATCAGAAGAGTAATTCTTTCCCCCCTGATTTATTCAGAATGGCAGAGTAACAGATTGCTTGTCAAAAGGACTTTCTGTGGGCAGGGAGGAGACAGGGGTTTTAGGGAGCAGAGGCTTATATAGATGATCTGCTGGAGGTTACCACAGAAAACTACAATTGCAAAGGTTAAGGCTTCTGTGATGCCTTCCTGCCCACTTCTTCTGGATTATGTAAGCAAGGAATCTCTTTTGCAAAGAGGCATTTTAGGGAAAATACGGAAGTAATTTGTTAATCAGTATAGCATAGTTGATAATTTGACATTCTTGTTCTTTATGTCCAGCTGGAATTCTTTCTCTACAGTATCCTCACTGCTTGCCCTGATCTGGTGTAATTCTGCCTGCCAGCTCTGCCTAGGAGGAAAAACATGCTTTGACAGCAATTGGAAAACATCAGTTCAACTTTACAATTTCAACACTTAGGGCAGAAGGGATAAACTAGAAAAAACAAACCTCAGGTAGAGCTTGAGGGCATTGGGTTACTTTCCATGGGAAGGGTACTTGAAAGTGGCATTAGCACAGATGGCTGTGGTAATTCCTGCAGGGTACCTCAAATAGCCATGCCTCGTGGAGTTCAATAATAATCAAAATTAAAGAGGCTTGTTGTGTGCTCTTCAGCTCCTGCTTCCCCAATCTAAACTGCCTTTTCCTCATTCCATATGAGGCAGCCACATGCGTTCTGTCTGTGGGAACATCTCTGGCCAGTGGGTTGGGCATGTTCTGTATGGAGTACTGAGGAACTCAGGAAACCTGCTGATAGTTACAGCATGGACAATCCTTAAAGCTGTCCTGACCCTGTTCTGTTTGTGGATGTTAGTGGGAGACACAAGGTATAGCCAGAGTGCTGATCAGCATTGCCTGCTTCAGCATACATATACACACACACACACACATATATGTATATACACATACATGTATATATATATATATATATATATATATATCAGGGGATATGTTCTGGATGCAACTAAATCCAGGGGTGCTGACTACAAGGAAGGGAGGGGTGTGAGTACAGCATGGTATTGTGAATGGACATGGCCTTGTTTGTTTGTCATACTAAGTAGAGTCTTCATTGGTGGGGTTTGCATTTTTTTTAAGCTGAGGTACTATGTTCTGGAAATTCATTTATTTATGTAATTAGCACTGTTGTACTTTTAGTACCACTAAAAGCATGATAGCTTGTGTGAGACTTGCAGAGCATACCTGCAGCACCTCCTGTGGTGAGAAGTGGGACAGAACAGGTTTTGGATCAGCCGCATTGTCTGGCACCGTGGATGGACCTCTTGGAAAATCACCAGCAGCTGCAGACATCTTCTGGGTTTTCAGGCAGCTCTGCCGAGGCACCATGGTTTTCCCAGCTCAGCAGTGGCCACTGCTGTGCTGTTCATCCTGCCTCTCCATTTAATTTTTACAGGCTTAGCTATCCACATAGTGCTGAACCTCATTCTCATTTCTAACTTACAGCTCTGGAACTGATGGGGAGAGAAGGGGAGGGGGGAACATCACTGAATTTATTGGAATTATGTTTGCACAAGCTTCCAAGGGACTTCTCAGTTCTTTCATCATCTTGGCTGCTATGAAGCATTTGGAGTTAATCATATGAAATACTGTACAGAGACTGCCTGCTATTGGAAAGACAGTCATTTGAGCTCTCTTTTCTTTGTTACAGACCATCATAATAAGATAGCACAGCCTAGCACTATTATATTCCTCTGGTGATTTGCTTAGGTGGTTGTTCACAGAAAAATAAACCCCTAAGTCTTGTTCAGTGATGGCTTTTTCTTGAATGATGTCAGCTGAAGTAAGGACAGCTTGATGGATCTGTGCAAGGAATCTTTCCACAGTCCTGCTGGTCATTTTTCATTGCATTGAAAATGACAATCAGTATTTTTTCCTCTCCCTTTTTCTCATTATTGTTTTTGCTTCTCAAGATGGTCTGTGTAACTTTCAGATTGTAACCAAAGTGGTGCCTTTTCCAAGTGAATATGCAACATTCAAAAGTTGCTGGAGCAAAATAAATGTGTAAATGTGAATTATACTTTTAACAGTATTGAAATTTTCCACATATGCTTTTCTTCCTTTTTCCAAAAGTGAGTTATGTTAGAAGAGAAACCAGGTGCCACAAATGTCAGTCAGTGTAGTTTAAGCTGAATAAACTATCAGTATACACATTTTAGTGTAAGCCTGCCAGTTATAAGAAAGCCCCACAAACCTACTTTTACCTTTTTTTTCGATAAGCACATAAATTTCTTACCTAAAAACACTTGTGTGATTAAGTTATGACTTGTATTGCATCATAACAGAGTCAGGATCTTTCTTTTGACAGAAAATATACAAAATTATTTTATTTTGGTGAACTTCAAAATGTGATTAGAGTTGTGAATGTGAATATTGCTACTACTATCAAATATTGCTTTGGCAGTTTAACTCAGCTGAGAGATACCTGTACCAAATAAATCCGAGCATCAGGCCTAATGAGCTCTCTTCAGAGTAGCAATCTTTGTTTTTGCTTTGATTTTTGAGTGCAGTGATGGTCTCTGTAGTGCTTTGAAGCAATATGTATGCCCCAGTTATCAGACATATGTGGAAATTTGTGGCTCTTGCAGAAATGGGGAAGTGGAGAAAGGGAATTCTGAGGAGTCTCAGGGAAGGTGCCAGAATGCCAGTCACTGAAGTAAACTGGTCAGCAGGTCTCCAGCATGTCATTCTCAATTAATTATCTGTGTTCATATTTCTGACAATCCAAGTTATGCAAGAGAGGATTTTCTGTGCTTTCCTCAGTTTACAGCAACTCCTGAGGAGATAAAGGAAGAGAAAAAAATGTTGTTCATACAGTCCAAATATTTACAATTTTGATCACCAAATCCATTATGTGCACAATCCCAACCTATGCAGAAGTTGCTGAGCCTGTGCAGTGTGCTAAAGCAGACAGACACACGGTGCACCAAGTAAATCTCTGCCTGTAATCTGCTGTAAATCCTTAGCAGATGGTGCCTAGGGAGAACTTGAGGTAGCTACTGCAAGCAAAGCAAGTGGCAGAAAATAGCTGTCATGGCACAAACAGTGTGCTACAGAAGTTTTGTTGCCTTCAGAAAAAGAGAGAATGTACTTTCTGTGTGGAAGACTTCTTCAAAGCTTTCAACTTCATTTTGTGTCTGCGTGATGCATGCAAATTCATTGCAGCCTCCTAAGGAAGGATTTTTCTAAAGGCTTCTGTTTCTTTTTTCTTCTTCCAAAACTTCAGCAAGAACAGAACTTCCTTTGTCGCAAGGAACAACTGGAAAGCCTCTGCAAAGGTTGTTTTCAAAGGAGAAATCTTTCATTCCATGCATCCTGTAACGGTCGATACTGTGGCTGTTCCTTTTTCTTCAAACCTTTTCCTTGGCCAGGCTCTTTAACCTTGTCTGGGAGTGTCAATGGAAAGCAGAATGTGCCTAAGGAGAAAATGTGAGAGACTGTGCTGAAGAGTAACCTCAAGTTTGGGGCAGCTGTGTGGTGTGAGGGTTTCCTGTGGAGTTTGGTCTTCCTACCTTCCGTTTTTGGGAATTGGGGACCTTTTTCTTGTGTGTGCACTAAGTTCATTAACTGTAACTTTTATCTGATCCACTGCTGTATAATTTATTTCTTCAATAGACTAGTGTTGTTTTCTGTTAGGAAGGGTGTAAAGAGAGTCTCCTTAATTTCACATTCCAGTTACCTTGGAAGTTTTGCTGCCATGCAGTTCCTTGTCTTCAGCAGTTCCACCATGCTTGGTCCTACCTGTGCTCTGGCTAAAGCTCTCCCTGTTAGGCCATTTCTAAGGCTTCAACCCTGCTCATAGCTTTTCATCTGCTCATTACCTCCTTCATATTGCATTTCTGCTGTCTCTCATATCCCTGCACTGCATGCAGTGCAATCTAAGGTGCACTTCTAGGTCTGGTAGCTTGTCTTTGCAGTTTTGAATAAAGCAGAATGCGCTTTACAAATCTGCTTAGACGTTAAAAATGTATTTTTTGTGTTTTTGCTCGTGTCATATTGTGTGTTGTTGAATTTTGTGACAGCCAGAGTGCTGTAGGACAACAATATGTAATTAAAGAATGCAGAGTCAGAGAATGGGAATAGACAGTGGTCATGTTGATGAGAGGAAACTGCATGCTGAAGGCATGAGGAGGGTGACAAGGCAGATTGCCATAGCAGATGACAGGTTAAAATACTTAAGCAATTTAGTATGCACTTGTTGGATTTTGAGGTCCATTCAAACAAATTTTTCTGGGCATGGTGTAATAACAGGTAATAGGGCTTTGTTTTGCACGTTAGTGATGAAGTACAGCAGTGAAGTTCCCTTCTTAATTGTCTTTTTCTTTTGTCCCGAAGACATGGTGATTTTTTGCTCATTATTTCTTTAATGCACATGAATAGATGGTTGAACAGAGAATCTCCTTTCACCACCTCTGTGATGGAAATGGGTGATGTTGTGTGTGGGCTACTGAAGCAAGGGGAGATCAGTGTGTTGCTCAGGAGTTGTGCTCAAAAGGAAGAGGGTCAGAATTGCCTCTTGAAAGGATCAAGAGGGTGGAAGCTGAACCAACCTGATGTTCCCAGTAACTCAATGGAAAGAAAAAAAAGTGAATTGTATATAGAGAGACTTTACCTAAAAAGAGGGGGAGAAGTTGTCTAAGGAGGTTGGGTTTTTTTTCTTAGTTCTCTTCTAAGGACAGGAGCTATGTTCCAGGGCTGTCTAAGGAAAATACTGTGAAAAGGGGAGTGAAGCTTTTCAATCTGAAGTTGGAAAGGAATAGTCTGGACTATATGAGTGGATGCCTGGATTAGATTCCTTATCTGTGCACCACAGTCATCTCTTACTGTGTGGGAATTGGGAAGATCTCCTTGTCTGTGAGACTTCCCACCTGTCCTACAGAGTGAGTTTCCTTCCTGCTGTGCACAGAGGGGACAGAGCACATGGGGTGAGCAGAGTGAGTGTGTCAGCACCTCCCTCTCTGCAGTCACCAGCCTTGCATGATGGATCCTGCACTGCCATCAGCATTGCTGAGCTCTCACCTTGCCCTGCAGTGGGACCAGAGGGGAGTGATGCTGTGGGATTAGGGCCAGCAGGAGTGAGCAGAGCCCTCATGGAGGCAGGGACAGTAAAGGGGACCACAGCTAACCTTGGATTACACTAAAAAGGAGACCTCTTCAGTGGGAGCCAAATCTGGCCATGGTAGAGGCTATGGCTTGAGCCTTTGGGGAAACAACCAAAGCCCCATTCAAGTCAAAGAAAGTATTTTAAAATGTCAGTAAACTGAACTTGCTGTAAAACTTGCTTTAAGATACCTAGAAGGTTTTTGTCTCTGATAAGTCTGAAAGGCTTTCCTGGTTTTCTTGGCTTTGCAGGAGATGTTCATTAGTGTGACTCATAATTAAGAAAAAACCACAAGTCTGAAGTAATTTAATTCATTAATGTCAGACTAATTGACCTATATTCAGAGAGGTTCTGAACTGTTCAATGTGTATGTAGTCCATTGACTCTATCTGTTACAGATAGACAGGAACAGACTGAAATACTGTTTTATGCATAGAATGAGATAGGAATAAGGTAGTTACTAATTGATCATTTGTATTATCTACATAATTCTCCCTGTTGTTTGGAAAAAAAATCTTATTGTAGTGCAATATGAATGCTTCAGTCATACTTCTTATTGGCTTGTTTGAAGACCTTTCTGAATAGAAACCTAATATATTATATCATGTATAATTCTCTAATATATTATATTTGTGCGCAAAAAGACATTAATTTCTGGCATAATTTGATTAATGCTGGAGTTGCACTACATCTGAACTGGCTCAGTGGAATTTTTTGAGTGAAGTGAAAGCATAGCATTCCCAAAGGTTTTACTCCAGCTACTTTCCTGTCACTAGATATGAAAAGCTTCCTTGGCAGAAGAATTTGTAATTAATTTATGTTGGTACTTAATTGCCAGACAGATTATTTTTAAATCTCTATTATTTTTGCTATCCCTTTCTGTAGAGCAGTTCTAAAAAGCACACTTAGTGATAACCTCATTTTCCTGCCAGAGTAATGAGGTATTTGGTCTATAGACACAGCACTCTCGCAGTGCAGGAGTTAGTGATTATGTTTTCTTAACTGGAGATCCTCAGAGGTTCTTCACAAATTGCATTGGTAAATTAAGAGTTCATCTGGCTAGTTAGATTTACTAGGGCAGATGGCATTTTGCATGTGTGATGAGAGCAGGAAGGATTCAGCAAAGCAATAATGTAATTAGCTGTGTAAATGAGCCTCACAAGGTAAATCTCTTTAACCCCAATGATAAAATGTGTTTTGTGCTAAAGCTGTGGATTACCGGTCCTGTGAAACAATGTGTACAGCTAGTCAAGCCAAGGTTTCAGGAGTAATCCAGTTAATTTGGAAATACAGGACACTGCTTGTTATCACACCTTCCTAACATTTTCTGTTTGAAACAGAAACAGGCCTCAGGATGGCACTTGGCCATAACACGAGAGAGAGTTGTGTGGAGTTACCTGAATTCAGTTGTAAATAAAAGCTTATTTGAATGCTGGAGATGAGATGTTCTAGCTAGGGAGGAAAGATGCTTCATAAAAGCAGACCAAAATCCCAGGCTGAATAAAATGTGAGTTGAGCTGTCTTTTCACTGTGCTGCCATGACCACTGTAGCCATATGTAGCTCCTGTTTACACAGTACCCAGCACAGGATGTTCCCCATTTCACCCTTAAGCTCTGCAGTAGTAACTGTGATTATCATCAGTGTGCAATAAAACCTGCAGAATCACAATGGTTGGGTTGCAAGGGACCTTTAAAGATCATCTGAGCAGGGAGGATTTTGTGCTGTGAATTCACCAAGGCCTGTTTGTGCCTGCAGGTATGTGAGTAGCTGCAGGTAATCTCACATTCAGTTCTAGCCCAAAATATTTTTATGGGAATACAACTTCCACTTTTCATTTGAAATGAATCAAATGAGGATATGTCTAACAGTGTTGATATAGGAAGCTATTGAAATAATAAATTCATGGTAAAGACTGGTCAATCACTGTGTGCTGCCTGGTTAGAAAAACACCCTGGAGCATCATGTTACTTCTGAAAAATCACTGCAAAGTAATCTAAGTAGTGAATCTTTATTCAGCAGGGCAGTCTCACATTCTGTAAAATTAAGGGGAAAAAATGGTCTGTAGCAGCCCTTGAGTAGTGCATGAAACCTGTGCTGTTCCTACTATTAAATTTACTCAAACCATGTGGGAACCTTTTGTAACAATTTTCAGGCTTTCTTGTTTATTAACCTAAAGATGTTTTACTTTGTGATGAGAGTCTCTAAATTCCAAAAAAAGTATGAAGTGCTATTTTCTGCATGAGTTTGTTATAGTGTATTCAGGTAGACTTGTGTAATTTTTTTGCTCACAGGCTATAAAATACAGAAACAGTATAAATAAAACTGTGAATCAGGAACACTCTGAGCAATTTAGGCATACCACAAGAAATCAGAGCACGTTTTGGGTTGTTTTGGGTTGATTTTTTAAGTATTGTCTCTTTTGCTTGCAAACCTGACTGGGCATGGCCCTGGGTGACCTGTGGGGGTCACTCTGGCCTGAGCTGGGAGGTTGGACTGGATGATCTGAGGGCTCCCCCCTTCTGTTCTCAGCTGCTCTGTTTCTCTGGAGTAGTTACTTTCATGTGCATCATGTGTACCAGCAAAGGTCCATAAATCTGTGTGGGTGTGGCTGGGTGTTTATACAAGTATGTAAAACTTCATGTAACATGTTTGAGGGTTTGGGTTTTTTAATGTTTGACTTATTATGGGGACAGACACTCAACTAGGAGAATGGGTAAATGCCTTCAATTTTTATTTAACAGGAAAAGCTAGTATTTTTAATATTTTCTTGTACCAATTCTCAATAGTAGGAAATGTATCAAAGTACATTTTTGTCAATAATAAAATCTTGCTTTTTTCATGCTTCCTGGCAGTATTTTCACTACTGCACTAAATAATTTATAATGGAAAATCATTATGATTGCAGGATAACTTTGGAATAATTCACACTGGAGGGGACCTTCAGACATAATCAAGTTCAATGTTTTACAAAGCAAGATGAACCTCAGAGTTAGGAGTAGCCTGGAAATGAGAGCAGGTTGCTGGGGGCTCTTCTGGTTGCCTTGAGAGCAGCATCAAGGAGAGTGATGCCACAGAGTCTTGGGCACTTGGCTCCTGCGTCTGATCCTGCACACAGGCTGTGCTGCTTCATTCATGGAGAATCACAAAAGCTTTTCCTTTTTATTCCTTCCTATCACATTCTGATTGGAGCTGGACAGTTTCTCATCAGTGGCTGTCAAACAATGCTAAAGTTGAATCAATATGTTAACAAGAGAGTTGTTGTTTTACCCCTTTTCCTGTATGCTGAAAGCCATCTAGCTGCAAAAAAAAAAATTGTGTTTATTATTTCATGCAGCCATATTTCTTAAATTTATTTACGTGGCATAGAAGTCAGCAGGAAGAAAGAAATGTTACCTCTGCTGAAGAAGAAAAATTTGTCTAACAACCAGTGTGAATTACATCTTTGGGGTTTATGAAATTTTGCCTCACTTAGATTTGCATCTCCTTGTTACTGAAACTTTCAGAGGAGCACAGATGCTGCATGGGATGGTTGCCATGCAGGGGGGACTCTGCTGGTCCCAGTGTGAGAGACGTTCCAGAGCTGCAGCAGTGGTCAGTTGTGTGTTGCCCATGCAGTGGTGTGTGCCTTTTCTTTCAGCAGTCTCATGACTCCCAAGATGCAGAGTGTGAAAGGAATTGCAGGGATCATAACTCTTTTGTGCTTCCCAGGTGCTTATTCCATGGATGTTTTAGTTCCATTTATCTTACTGTGGGGTTCAGCCTTATCTTGTACTTTATGTATGGGCTTTCCAAACTGAGGTTGCCTCAGAATAGAGTCCTTGCTCACATACCACCAGCACTCTGAGTGTTTTGGAATCTACTCCCTATGCAAGGAGTGATTTGTGGCTTGGCACTTCACTGATGTATTAACAGATTTTTGTTTTTTAATTGGCAGTCTTGCTGGCTGCAGCTCCCTTGCTGGGACTACCTGCCTTAGAGCAGGAGTTGGTGCTTTGCTGTTGTGTGTTTTCTTTCCTTGGACAATTTTCTGTGAGGAGGTCTTCAGGATCTCTTCAATCAGTCAAGTCCAAGTTCCCACTGTGGGGTGTTGAGGAGGGAGAGCTATGGACACTGCTTGCTTAGGGATTTGTTTTCCTGAGCCATGTGTGGGGTGAGAGGAGTGAGATCACAACCCCTGTGAACTCCCTGAACATACTTTATGAGTGCTACAATAAATTCTGAGAGTCCTTGTACTTTTGGGAGGTGAACAGTCAGTTTTACACCTTCAGGTCCTTTATGGATCCCCAGTTAGGTAATTACTGGAGGTTTTTATCCTCCAGCTGGAGGTTTTAACTCTGTTAATTTGCACATGGGGAGACTAAAAACAAGACAGTAATAGGATGAAGTCCAGCTCTGTATGAGCATAGGGTGTAGAGTTCTTCCTTGAGCTGTTTGAGGCGTAGTGTTTGCCTTCCTGACGTGCTTCCTCCTCATCAGAGACCAGAAGTTTGGTTGGTTATTTCTCCTGAACATGCAAACACTGTTGTTTTACACTGTCTGGCATGGAGCATGCCCAGGGCCACTGGTGCTTCTCTGAGGAGAGGGTCTGCAGGGCTGTGCTGCCCCTCTCCTTCGAGTGCAGGGTGACACACAAGTGGCTGGGAGCCACAGTTCCCAACTTACCTTCCATAGGGTTGTCAAAACCTTGGTAACAGTAGGCTGGTGGTGTCCCAAAAAGGGCATCCATTTGTTGCAGCTGCCAGGGTTTACTGGAGGTGGCACTAGTTGTGTTAAATTCCTGCCTTTTTTTGTGATTGCTGTATTTTATGTATTGTGAGTAAGTTAGAGTGAGTGTTGGATCAATGCACGGTAAATGCACGTTAGGCTTTCTGATTTGTTTTGGTGGTGTTACATACTTCCTGTTGATCCAGAGATCAAAAAATAAAATACAGAAATAAAAAGTGGGGAAAGGATTGGGATAATGTCAGCAAGATAAGGATCTTCTTTGCACCCTTGAGTCAAGAAGTCATTATTGGCATGCTTGTTTTGCACATTATGTATCTAATGCTGTGTATATCATACGTGTATTTATGCATGTATGTACTTGGCATAAACATGAAGCAAGACTGATACCCAAAACATTGTCCAGGTAATTGATACATATGTGATAAACTTTAAATGATTTTATTGTACAGAGGAAGACCTCAGACAAACCTTCACTGTATTTTAGTAGCAACTGAGCTCATAAAACACACAGTTGATTAGAAAAGTTGTTACTATACAGATATATGGGGACACTTACATGCTTGCCTATGCTATTGATTGCTGTTCCTAATTTCATCTTGCCAACCTACCAGTAAAATTAATATTATTCTCTTTCCTCCGCTTTTATAAAATATGTTGTTTAAAACTGTGGAATATTCTTGCTTATTTTCAGATCTCATCAGAAAACTAGCACAGCAGCAGTTTGGAAATACACAGGGCGATTATCAAAAGGTAAATTGTCTGTGTGTATCTGCATAAAATAATGAAAATTATGACTTTGAAATTCAGGTTTTTTTCCTAAACCAGGAGTTAGTGCTTTAAAAGTATATGAGCAGAATACAAATATGGATGTTTTTTAATAATAAGTAGGATGTTTTCCTGAAAAATGTGAGACCAGTTATAAAGAAAATTCCACAAGCCACTGTAAAGAGACTACTCGTAGTTAAAGATGACTTAAAAATTCCAGCTGTAATGGGATTGTTGCACAAAGACTGATGGCTCTTTGTATTGAAAAATCAGTTTGTATTTCAAAAACCTTAGGGAGAAACATTGCTGCTTAGCTCTCATGCAAATTTCACCTATTGTTTTCAAAAAGCTGAATTTGTATTCTGAATATACTATTTATATATTAGCAGGAAGGAATGGAATGTGCATCTGAGTTTGGGCTGTTCTGGAGCAGTGTTCCACTTCTGAATCAGAAGTTGAGTTTCTGCAGTGGGAATTGATGTGCCCAGGCAATGGACAAGTTCATTCATATGAGTGACTTGCTGCTGGTGCCCACAGTGTGGTGTGCCCATCAGCTCAGACACTGAGCTGTTGCTGGGACCAGGATGGCCTTACTGGTGCTTCTGGGTCTTCCCAGCAGCTCATGCCTGTTTCTCCAGTAGCTTGATAAGCTCTGCATGAGATCCTGGTCTGTGGGTTCTGTTGTTATGCTGCATCAAGTGACTCTTTCTGATCCCACCTGCTTGCTTGGTGGGGCAGCACAGATTGTTCCTGCATCCCCAGGGAAGAATGTAAGGGTAGGGCTTGGAGGGAGAGTCTGGGAACAAGAGCATTACACTGTAGGTGGTATCCCTGACCACAAGCAGAGTATTTAGTAACTAGTACATAAGTCATGAGAAACTGGAGACTAGGCCTGTGTAGGGGATGTGATTAAGGAGTGGTAGTTAAAATAGAAGAGTGCTTAAGAAGCAGAACAGATACAGGACATTCATCAGTCCAAATTCTGATCTGAATATACAGCAAAAACTTGAAACAAATTAGGAAAATGAAAATACATCAGGACAAGTAAGAGTGTGCTTCAGAAGACAGAAGCATCAGTGAGAATCAGCTGAGAAGCAGGCAGCATGCCTGTAGATATGTCCCTGAAAGAATTTCCAGTGGAGACAGGGAAGTGTGAATGTTGCTGAAGGGTGTGAATAAGTAGTTAGAAATGTTTTCCTGTGGTTCTGATCACTCAAATTCAGGAAGAATGAATTCAGACTAGGATGACTTCAGGAAGTGTCTGCTAGGGTGATCTGGAAACTTGTGGATCTTCAAGTGAAACAGGAAGAGTTTGCTTAGCTTAGGAAAAGAGTTGAAAAGGGATGTGTTTACTCTGTTGAAATATATATGGAGAGGAAGCACAAGGAAGAAGGTTCTGCTTCTTGGGCAAAATACAGGGCTAGCACTGTAGCATGAGGGCCGAAATGGATGTGTGAGGAGAACTCAGAACAGCCAAGAACTGAGAACAGCCCTTCAGTAGCAGGAACAGGAAATCTGCTTCCCCTGCTTATCCTGTTACATTTCTGCTGTTGTTCCTTTGTATAATTTTTGAACCTATTTATAGAATGTGTCAGTGACCCAGGAGACCCTTCCCACTGCTGTGCTGTGTGTCCCAGTGCTCCCAGCTGGACTCTAACCGTGAGCACTCCCCATGGCCTGCCAGGGGCAGCAGTGTGCCCGGCCAGCCAGCAGCTGAGCCGTGCCTGCTCAGGGGAGCCAGCTCACTGCTGCTGCCACTGCTCTGCTTCTGCTGGGAGCTGCACGCCCGACATGTTCAAAATCATGCTTGGTACCAGATCAGTAGGGGAGGGGAAGCACTAGTCATCCTCCCATTGATACAGGGGAAAATGTGGTAATCTGTTCAAAATATGATTTTGAACATTTTAAGTAGTACTGTACAGTAGAGGTTTCAGAAGGATGTGTGTGATGCTGATTAAAGAATAGCTCAAACTTGAACATTTCTGATTCTCACACATCAGACTTTGGCCTGAGGGGGTCTTGCCATCTCCAGCTTGTCTGCTTTTCTTCCAGTTAGGAGAATGGGGAAAGCACTGTCAGCTGTGAATTTGGCAGGCAGAGATGAAGGGGAAAATAAAAGAAATTAATTTTCCATTGTGGGAGACAAAGGGGAAATTGAGTTCTTCTGAAATCCTGTCATTGACTTTTTAGTTTTCAGTGTTTTTCTATTCTACAGATTAGAAAATAGGTAAGCACTGTTAAATAGATTTCTTCAGTCATTCTTGAATGTCTTTTTTTCTTTTGAATAATTTAAATTGAACATCTACATGGTTAATTGAAAGGGAGAATTAATTTTGTGTGTACTGTGCTAAGATCCCAATTTGCTCCTGGAGCTACTAAAATAAAATAAGCACTGAGAAGAAAAAGTTAGTCAAGAATATCATATCAGTTATGACAGGTGGAATTCATGAAGAAATCACCAAAGCAAAAATAATGCCATCTCTGGCCATCTGTGAGATATATTGGGAATTATATGGAATAGATGCTCAGTGTGGAAGTATCTGGTCTGTCATTGTTTTAAGATGAAGGTATTTGTTGGGCAAATCCTAGATTCCTTTCATTCACCAAGGAAACCAGAAAATAGCTGCTATGTATTTTATTGCAAATATTTTTTCCATAATTATTTAATGGTGCTTCTGTGCATTATTTTACTTTAGTGGCTTGTTTGTTATTGTTTCTGTGTTGTTAACTGTTATGATCTAGTCATGGTTATTTATTCATTATTCATGGGATTTGTTTTTTGTGCATGCTGCCTGTGTGTTATACACATTCTCCATTTGTTTTGACTTCCACAGCCAGAAAATGTTGTCCTGACTCTTCAGGTAATGTCTTATGGTAGATGTACCCCTTTGAAAAGAAACTAACCTTGTCTGCACTGCTGTTAAAACACCGATAGCCAATTTTAATGTCACTTTAAATACTGTTTTTCCATCTAAACTATCTTAAAATAACATGCTGTCATTTAATTTTTGAAGTGTTCAGACACATAGAAAACAGTGATTCTTTTGCAAAATCCAGCCAAATTCTTCTTTTAAACTTGCACTTCATAGTCTTCAGAAGGAAGCACAGGTTTTAACAAGCAGTTAATAATAATAATTAAAAGAGTAGTTTCCATCCTACAATTGTTAATTAGGGCAGAAATTTGCAACTCTGCTTATGGTGGTAATTGCTGTGTTTGGCTCAGTTGGTAATTAGGGATTGTGAGGAAGGGCATCAGCAGAGCTGGAACTAGAGCATGATTGATATTTTGTGAGAAATTGTAACTTGTTTTACAGGACAGTTGTGCAGCCTCAATTTCATCCTTTTGCTGCCGAGTTGCCCTTGTGCTGGTGGATCTGTAAAACAGCAAAGGACTCAAAGTACTAGTGTGAGAATTAGTTCTCCTTAGATTGAGAAAGGAAAAGAGAAGACAGATTTAGCAGGGGAGAAGGACTCCTGGGGCATGCCCACGCTGTGCTGTCTCTGTGCACATTCACCTCCCTGGCCTGCTTTTGGCTGGGTTGTGTTTCCAGCAGAGGGAACAGCAAGGCCAGCTCACAGAGTGTCCCCTGGGGGCCACAGTGCCTCGTGCAGGGCCCTGCCAGGGCTGCCTGGCCCAGCCTCTTGGTCCCAGGGCTCTGCATGTGAAAGCAAGTCAGGGTATTGCCTTGCATCGTTCCCTTTCACTCCTGCCAGCTTTGGAAAGCATCCTTTTAGCTGCGGCTGCCTTGCTGTTTGGCAGCAGAATAAATGCCTTTACCTGAGAGATCTTAAAATCTGTCTGCTTCTGCATGTTTTCCAGTCCCTAAGCAGGTTTCAATTCAGCCCTTTGGAGTAACCCCTGCCATTGTAATCGATCATCCAGTGAAATACTTCCCTTCGGGGTTCAGATGAATTTTTCTACTCTTAGATGAATAAAATGGAGAAAAAATGAAGCCTCCTTTTCCCCCGATAAGGTGTTGCTCTAGGTAGCCTTGCTGACATTTGTGGAGCCTTTTTGGAAACAGATGTGATAAACAGTATATTCATGGTCTGGGAATTCAGATGTGTTCATTTTTAACCTGTTTCCATTGCACTGATTCATATTTATTTTTTGTGAGCCTACTTCTCTCTTAGCACTCACTCTTGTAGTTTGCCTAGCTAATACTCTAGGAAAATAATTATTAGCTATCAGTATCTACAACAATATGTATCTTTTTGTTAGAAAAGTTGTCACTTATTGACAAAACATACCAATTCCATAACCTCAGTAACTCAGTAGATGGTTTAGTCTGTAGTTTGATTTTGAATTCTTTGCTCTGTGTTGATTGCAGTTACTGTGTGATACCTGCTGTTACCAATATTTTTGTCTGAATTACAGGCCATCTACTATGAAATCGGTTTTATAGTCTCCGCAGCCTTGGGATTGCTATTTATTTTGTTACTGCCTCTTGTGGGACTTTGCTTCTGTATGTGTCGTTGCTGTGACAACTGTGGTGGGGAAATGCATCAAAGACAGAAGAAAAATGCTGACTGTCAGAGGAGCTGTTTTGCAACATTTCTTTTTGTTGCTTCTTTAATAATAAGGCAAGTGTGATAAAGAGAACAATATGAACCTTGGTATAGCACTTATTTTGCAGTGTCATATGACAAATGATATTACTGTGTTAGCCTACAGGTGCAGGAATTATTGATTTAAGAAAATTAACTGATTAAAGAAAATCTAATTGCATTATAAAAATGCCACTGTTGCTATCCACAGGTACTTAATTGAGCAGAACATAGGTGTGAAACAAACAAAAAATTATGTATGTATTGGACAAATGACACTTTTGCCAGTCTCAAAACAGTAGTTGTAGAATGTTGCATTACACTTTTGAACATGAGAGACTGTACCCTGTGTTCAGCCCCCATCCCATAGAGAACCTGAGATATCACATGCTGCTGTGTTATTGGTAGTGCTGGGGTGGTGAAAAAAGCAAGTAAGTGATTTCCTCCAGTAGTTGCTAAACTCCAGATATTGATACTAGTTCAAAACAATGGGTTTTCTTCTGGGTCCTGTGTTGTTTAAACCATGCAAGCACTCCCTGTAAATCCTGGAGTTTGGAGACATTTTTGCACTGTTGGTGTTAGGACTATACTCCTCTGCTGGGTATGTAATGGGTGGTGAGGAACTACAATCAGGATTTCTTCCTACTTTCAGAATACATTGTTTGTTTTCAGGCTTTCTGTTTTCCTTTAACTTCTTCATGTTTTCACCTGCCTACTATCCTTATTTTGTGATTATATTAAAGAAGAAAAAAGGTGTTTTGATCTATACAGTGTGACTGTTCAGTCATATGGGATGTACTTTGTCACTTTGCTGTAATCTAAATGGTTTTTTTTTCTGTTACTGTGTATCATGACAAATGGTGACCTTGCTTATGCTTCAACAGGGGATGGGCTGATATCAGATATGGGAACATGCTCTTTTCTCCCCAACATCACTAACAAGCATGACCCTTAGGAATTTGAAAACTCAAAAACTGAATGGTGTAGGGTGATAAGTGCATCCCTGCCATGATGACAGGACAAAAATCCTTTATGGTTCAAGTGTGCCTTGAAGACAGTAAGTTATTAAATTACCCCTCAACATGTTGAAACTGGAGGTTGGTCACAGAGCTTGCCAGCTGTCTTTCCACCACATTGCAGATGCTGTGTTGCAGCATGCTGCTTTCTGGCTATTATGACTGGGGAATGTTGCCTGTTAGTAGAAAAACTAAGATTGAGCCCCTTGTTGGTCTCTCTAACCTGTGCCTTTGCTGCCAGCTATCCTTGTGGGATTAAGCACAGCCAGCACACCCAAGTGATTCTTCCCAGGTCAGCACTGGCAGATCAGTGATCCCTAGTTATATGCTCTCCAGAACCAAGGAAATTGCCTCTTTAGTGTCTCCTTCCCCCCTCCCTTTCTTTATGAGACATCATGGTATATCAGATGCTTATCCAAAGTGGGCGTTGTTGCCTGAAATCATTCTGAAGGTTGAGTAGAGATAATCTCATATGAGGACTCCCTGGTTAAGTCTCTAATGCTGTGAGTGATGTGCAAGGCAAGATAGAACTTTATAAGGCTAATATTACTGATCCCAGACTGACTGAGGGCTCAAGTCTCCAGTGTGCCAAAGAGAGGTTCTCCTGCCCTTCCTGGATCTTCTTTAACAAGTGACAAGGAGGTGCTGTGTCTGTGTCTGTTTAAGCCCCTGTCAGGTTGCTTACTGCTGTGCTGTAACACAAAAGGACAGTCTTACTGCTAGCCATTGCCCCAGCAAAAAATACTGGAGGAAGCCTGAGGTTTACTTAAAACTGGTGCTACATGTCTTGTACTGTACTCAGAAAGTATCCTTGTGAATTTTTGGGGAAATTTTATTACCTGCTTTTCTTCAAAGTTCCTATGCAATTTCAGCTTAGGTGGAAGGTTTACCTGTAATTCTTCCCAAAATCACACTTCTCAAGGACTGTGCCAGAGCTGAATATGTAATAATAATAACAACCAGATAATAGTGTAATAATAACAATAACCAGAAGAGTTTAGTCCTGTGTGAGTAAAATGCTTATGGATACTTGCAGACAGAGGCAAAGGAATGAAAACTTGAATGATCTCTATCAATACAGGGTTACATCGAGATGTGCAATGAAATTACTAAGGCAGACCCTGTTATAGTTTGGGTATAATTTAAGTTCATGAAGCATGGGAGACCTTCTTTGGGAATAGGTGTCCCAAACCCCTGCCAAGAGACTGGAATGCTACAGACTCCTTTACCCTGAGCTGTGCTGCTTCAGAAGATGCACTTGGCAAGGCTGGCATCCCACAGACAGAATTTCTAGGGGGTGGATTTCTTCAGGATTACCATCTCAGTGTATGTTCTCCAACTTCTCCCTCTCTCCCAGTGCACCAAATATTCTGGGATTCTCTCATTGAGCCATTCTTTTTCTTTTTCTTCTTTTTTTTTTTTTTTTTCCTGTCCTTGATAAGGAAAAATGGTTTCAAACTGTCTTTCCTTGGGTGGGAGAGGCAGGTTAAATGCCCAGTGGGGAGAGTATTGGTAGGGGAAAGACGCTGACTGTGGAGCTTGCAATGGACTGTGTATCTAGGCAACAGCTCTAGAAAACTCCAGGAGTGTGGGGATGGGTTTCCTTGTGTGTCAGGATGCAAGTTCACACTGACATACATGTGCTCTTAATGCAGATTTTAGAATATCTCAGCCAGTAGATTTTAATCACGATGAACATTTCTTCTCACTTTTCCACTGATGTAGTGCTCTGGTAATTAGAATGAGATTTTAGACTAAGCTTACTGGAGTGGTGTGTACAGGAAGTGTAAGTTTGGGGATTTTTCTTTCAATTTATAAAAAAGGCTTCAACTGGATCTGCTTTCTGCAGGTGGGGCTTAAGTGAGAAGTACACTTTCCTCAAGGAGGAATATAAGAAAGAAGTCAGAAAACCTGTGATTATATATGCAGATGTTTATCTTGATAAGCCTTTAGGGTGTCATTTTCCAGAACATACACTTTCTGTTTGAAATATTTCTGTATAGATTTAGTTAAAAATACATGCAGTTTTTTTGGTAGTTCACAGCTTTTATACATGACTGTTTCCCTACAAAGTAGGATTCTATTGCTAAAGAGCAGAGGATGTAGAAATAATCTATCAAGTACCTAGCTAAGTAGATTTGGTATTCCAGACTTACGTAAACAATTACATTATTTTCTTCAAATGTTAACTGAAAGTTTAGGGACAGAGACCTGCTATTAGATTTTACTCACTAGTCATCTGCAAGCTTAGGCAAGGATGCTTTCTCTGGGAAAGAAATATAATTTCAGTACATTTTTGTACATTATAAAGGCAAGGGAGGAATGTTTGATTTTTAAGGAAGCATAAATTGTGATACCAAATTTGCTGGTGATAGAAAATCTCCTGGTTATTGCATAGAAAAACACATAGTCAGTTTTGTGTGCCTCCAAGAGGGCTTGTGTTATAACCTCTTTTTTTGAAGTAATGGATGTTCAGGAAAGCCAAGTCTGGAGGAAGGAAGTGGTGTTTGGCATCTTGGCAGGTTCCTCATCCAGCTTCACATTTGTCCTCTTGGCTTTGTAGGGTTGGTAATACACATTGTTCAGTACTATAGTGTCTGAATTGTTCAGTCAATAAAATCTGAAAGAATTGGTGGAAAAGTTGATACAGAAGTCTCTGTCAGTTATTTTTTAAAATTCTTTATCTGGTAGTGAGGAAGGGGGCTATTCTTCCAATGTGTGAATGAGCTCAAGGTTTCTATTTTGTGACTTGAAATTTTTTGCAAGCTCAGCTAAAGGAAAAGCTTGCAACTTGGTTTAGTAACATTTGTATGCATCTGTGAAACCTGGCAAGAAACTTGAGAGTGGAATATTGGACTCCTGAAGAATTGTTAAAACAATTTTCTTAACCTGTTACAGAAGTGGCATGTCCTTTTTATTCCTGCTTTATGACTTTCTCCTCATAGCTGCTTATTGAATGTTGACTGAAGGCTCAGTTACATAATAAATAGATTTTTCCTCTCATGTTGTGTGTTTGTTTAGTTACAGTCAGAGTATAGTCAGAGTACCTTGGCTGCTTGAAGTATCTATCTTGTTTCCTCCCACTCTTCCCATTTAGGAAGCTGAAGAGAAAGATGTGCTGAGATCTTACAAAGTACTGTTTTGTTAGCTCCAATTGACCTTTCTGATCTCTGAGCATAGAATCCAAAGGATAAAAATGCTGTCTGTCTAAAGAATGAGGATGTGGTCATAAACTCTGAGCCTCAGAGCAATATACATGTTTGCTTTTCCTAATACCTTGAGATTGTTTGTCTTCTGATTAACAAAGAAAATCTAAAAATATTTTGATAGCAATTGCCATCACAGAGTGAAAAGAAATAATATATTGCCTGTATTCAAAATTAAACTGTTTACTATGCTTGTCATAGAATTATAGAATGGTTTCAATTGAAAGTTACTCAGTTCCTTGGTATTTAGGCATTCTGAGTTCTCAGTCCTTGAGAATGGTGGTAATAGTGTCTGCTTGAGTGTTGGTCATAGTGGCAATTTGCTGTAGGTTAAGTAGGAGGATAAATGTGTCCCTTTGTTCCTTAGTGACTTCTGGGAGGTTAATTAACAGCCAGTTTTGAAGACAAAACTGTGAAATTTTGAGTAGAGAAGCTACCACTTTATGTCAGTCTCTGTTGTCCTGTCATGAATATTTTTGGATATGGAAAGAAATGGTAATACAGGAATCCTAATACATCTGACCTGTAGCATATAGTCCTTCCATTTCTCCCTGTGAGCTGCTTTGAAATTGAAATTAGAATTTTCTAATTGAAATTAGAATTTTCCCTCAGAAAGTATTTTTCAGAGCAACAAATCCTTGCATATGTGACCAGTTTTATCAGGAGAACAAGCCTTTACATTGTTTGGAAAAGCAACATAAAGATGAAGGTTTGGTATTGATTCACTGAAGAAGGAGATGAGCATCATAAATCAGAGTGATGAACAATGAACAGCGATCAAATATAAAATAATCATCAGTGCTGACAAGAAGTCTAGCTCATTTTCCACCTTTTGTTTCAGTATCAGGAAATGCATTATTTTAGCATTAATATGGAATATTTGTGTGCTTTTGAAAGATCCATGCAATTATGTAAATAAATTGTGTTATTATGAATAAACCTTGCTGAAGTTATCAAATGAAAAATACTGCTTTTCACAGTTAACTGGCAAGCATTTGTTTACAGCTGTGTCAAGGTTAATGCTACTTGTAAAAGACCCAATGTTTCTGAGTCTCATACAACTTACTTAGGCTATATACACATTTTCTGACAGCACCCATGCAAATGGATTAATAGTTGTACATTAATAACTTCAGAAGATTTTGTGGGTACCATCACTTTTCCTTTCTTTTTCATTAATTAGTAATGCAATATTGGCCCTTTTGGCTCAGTGTTACAGTCTGCTTCATGGTGTATGTGAGAACCTGTAATAGTTTAGGGAGACCTTTCTTTCCTTTGATAATACTGACCTGTTTTTGCTGTAATTTTTTGATTCTGTCTTATGTTAGAATATGCACTTACACAAACAAATATCTGTTATCTCTATTTTTTGTAGTGTTGGAGTGCTCTGTGCATATGCTGCCAACCAGCATTTAACTAACCAAGTCCGAGGAGCAAAGAAACTGGTTAACAGTAATTTTAAAGATCTGAAAATTTTCCTTAACGACACTCCAGCGGTAAAGAACTTTTTCTTTATGGGGAATGAGGCTGGGAGGGAAGAGGTGTAAATGAGAAATACGGAAGAAAATAATTCTCTCTTTCTGTATACCAGCAGTATTTATTTTTGTATGTCAGTCTCACTAAGTAGAATAAATGGTGCAAGGTAAGATGTTTTCACACAGCAGTCAGTGCTTGGGAGTTACCCTGGTGGATCAGCATTGCTTGAACAACTCCTGAGCTGCATTTTGGGAGTTAGCTGCTGTGATGCTTGTAGGCCCTTTTCCTCCTACTGAACTAGTGTAGATCACAAGCAGAGGATAAATAATTTGGAAAAAAAAGGTTTTAAAAGAAAAGCATTAAAAATGTATGACATGAAAACTTTGATTCCTTGTTGCTCTTTCTTGTTTCCTTGTATTTTGGGCATAGTTTTGTGGGCTTTGGGACAGAGCCACAATAACTTCTTTTCCAGGAATATTTTGGACTGTTTCTTCTGTAAACCAAAGTCGCACTGTATCATACTGAACAGGAAAGAGTCTTTTCTTTCAAATTTTCCTTAGAGTTCCATAAGCAGTCCTCTGCATATCTTGTTTTGTGTTGGAAAAAAAAGCTAGATAGGAAGAATTGTAGACAATGTGCAATTTCAATTCTTAGTGAATTTACAGGGGGCACAAAACGTCTGACATTTCTATTACCTTCATTAGTTTTAATAATTTGAATTCAATTTTATTAATCTGTTTTACTTCCATGTGACTGATACATTAGAAATAGGTGGAATTCATGCAGTTACGTGGAATCCACAAGTGTGGTAGCATCCCAGTCACGGTAATTCTGGGGTGCTTTTCTGCTCACCAGGGCTGTGTGAGAACAGGAGACATCTTGGGAGAGGCCTCAAATGTTTTCCTACCTGAAGTTTTTCCCCACATTTTTTTGTGTGTGGTGTTGTGACAAGTGGATGCTGTAGGTATATGGCGAGAAGTGGAGATCATGCCAATCAACAATCCCTCTTGAAACAGAGTGCTTTTGGTCAGTCTGGAGCTGATGCTGGGCACAGAAGGATCAGTGCAGTCACATCAGAAACCACCATGGTCCCCTTGACAGTGTTCTGACACTCAGGAACTTCAGGGGAGAAAATCTGTTATGTAGAAGTAATTACTTGAATAGAGGAAAAGAAAATAGACACTAGCTAAAATGTTAATAAAAACACTTAATTATTAAATTTAAAAGTGTCAGGACTTGAACACTTCTGCCTGAGGTTAGTCAAAGTCTCACTTAGTAGTTTTTTAGTTTCAGAGTGGTATTATTACCTTTTCTTTTTTAGACTTGGTGTTAATGCAGTCATCAGCTGTATCTCATGAGTTATTTTGTCAGACAAGGTGCATGAGTATCATGTATGCACACACATTTGTAAGAATTTCTTGAGGAAAGGGGAAGAGCTACAATTTTTAGAAAAAAGTTCTAAAGTTTAATTGTCTGTAAAGCTCTGAAATTTGAACTGATGTCCTTGACTCATCAGTATGAGGTGTGTACAGCACATAAGAGGATTTGAAAAAGAAGTCCTGGGTTAAGAGTTCATGTCACAGGAGATTTGCAGACTGTGAGTATTGAGCAATAACACCATTAGTCATACAGAATCACCTTTGTCTGGGACATTGCTGGAGACAATGCAAAACCTTTGAGACCTGCATCCTTGCTAAATTTTATTTCTTTGGTTAACCTAGGTAGACCAAAATAATAAATAAGCAAAAATATACCTACAGCCTTCTCAGTAAGAAACTCAATTTTTTTCTCCTGTTAGAAGAAGGAGATCCACTCCTCACTTTGTCATTTAATTAGATTTACTGATCAATAGGATCAGTGTTTCGAGGGTGGATTTTTTTGTCTTTTTTTATTTCACAGAAAGTTTGAGACTGCAAGCCAGATATACTTTGTACACATTTGAATCATGCTTAAAATTGGAAATCCATTTTTCAAGTGTTTTAACCATTACACCACTTTAGCTTGATTGGGGTAGAATTCATTATTTTAAGCATGCAGAAATCAATAATTTCTTTTCAAAGTTAGTGTCATTTTTCCACTTGGGATGGTTCTTTACTAGCTTTTTCTCCAAACCCAGGACTTGGTGGTAATTGAGGTGCTGTTCTACATTGTTATGGTGTTTTGGTAGAGCTCAGGTCGAGACTGGGCCAAATCCACCTGGAGGTGAGGAAAACTACTTGTGTTCAGACAGAGCAGCTGACTCCTTTCCACAAGAGAAGCTCTGAGAGGCTGCCCAAACACAAATCCATTCTCTTGGTGAATTGTTTCAAAATTGCCACCACATCAATGCCATGCCTTTCCATGAAGGAGGAACTCATGCCAGAGAAGATCAAGTAACAGAGTTGAAGACATGGAAAACCTTATTGGCCTGACTGACTTGAAGCCTCCCTAAGGCCACTGTGGCTGCTAGTTGATATTTTTGAGCTGAATCGTTGAGCACAGAGCTGTTCCAGTTAAGTAGATATCCCAGTCAAACACCTCCTTTATGTGCAGTTCTGTTAGGCAAGTAAAGTACTTGGTTAGTTGAAAACAGTAGAAGGCCAGTGTTTGGAGGGGTTTGCACACTTTGATTGTTTCAGAGTGACTATTTGACACATTCAAAAGTGTTACTTTTTTCAGTTATTTTAATAGTTTTTTAATAATTTTCTTCTCAGCAAATTGATTACTTGGTGAACCAGTACAACACAACTAAGGATAAAGCATTGTCTGACCTAAATAGTAAGTATTTTTATTTAAAGGGGATTAGCAATGTATATTTAAAAGCTTCAATAGGATAATGTAATTAGCTCATAGTGCAAAGTGAAATTTCATTTATGAGAATATAGTTTTCAAATAGAAGTGCTGTTCTCAGTGGTAAATGAGACTAAAATCCTTTTCACATAATATGTCTCAGAGCTGGTATAATGCATAGTATTTCCCAAAATAAAAGTATTTTATTAAATTATTATCCAATAAGTCAGGCTAATATTTTATTTTCCTTTTCAGTTTTGTAATATTTTGGAATATTTGTCCTCAGGTCTTAAAATTGGAGCCAAATATCAAGGAACAGAGCTACTAGCAGTTGTGATAGTTCCAGTGAGAGAGATCTCTGTTTATTTTTCTTGTTCTACCTTTGTCCTCTGTTCAGCTAGGAGTTGAGTTATAAGCTTATCTTCTTTCTAAAGCTGCTTAATGTATTTGCCATTTCAGAACAAGCAGTTGAAGAGCAGGAGATAAATTTGAATTAGAGCTGCTGCACTTTCCCCTTCAGCACAGTTACAATATTAGGCATCATATTTCAAGCTCTCAGTAAATAAAAACAACCAGAAAACTGACTGGGATTTTTTTGTAATTTAAGATTCACTTTCCAAAATTCCTATTAGAAGGAGCTGACCATAATCAGTACACACAATGATTCAAGGTGCATTGTTTGCCAGGTGTTTATAAATGCATACAGGTTTCATTGTTGGATTGAGGGATTGTTGCTGGGATCAAACTGTGCAGCTGTGGCATTGTGCCACTTATAATAAATTGATTCTCATGTCCAGAATCTCTGCTTCTGTGTAGGTTTAAAATGTATATTAAAAGTAGTTTTCAATTCAGCCAGCTTTGCATACCCTAAGGTTAATATGTCTTGTCTATGTGAGGCTTTATTGCACATTGAATATGCCTGTAAAAGTAGTGGTAGCAGTAGGTAAGTAGTCTTCCTACTTAATTCTCAGCAGGAGCACTCTGGTCTAAAAAATAGATGTAAACTTTAAGTCTATGATAATAATAACAGTAATAATAAAAAAATTGATGTTTGTATTTCAAGTATTAGCTTGAAGCATCCCAGCCACTCCTAACTGAAATTTCAAATTAAATGTTTATTTGTTCTCAAGACAAATTTATAATGTTAGTTAACAGATCCTACAGGGTCTGTGATGAGAGAATCATGAAATAAAGATAACTTTTATTTTCTTGAAATATCAGAATTAAGTGTGTGATGCCTGGCTACAGAAGGATTTTTTCCTAAGGGAATCAACAGTAGTAGGAATCTCCAGAGAACTGCAGATGAGTTCAGTTTGCCTACCTTAAGGAAATGTGGAAAAATGTTTAATATTTGGTAGAAGTTCTCAACCCAAGCCAGACGTGATAGTGCTGACAGGAAGGGATGCTTCTGTACCAGTGTTCCCATCTCATCAAAAGGAAAACAACTGAAAAATCAGTTTACTGTGATCTGATAATGGAGAGGTCCTGGTGATTACCTAAAGGATGTGTCACATCAGAGTGTTTCACCCAGCTCTGCTCAGTGTTTCTCTGTTGCTTTGCTGCAGCAAGGTTCATTTGTTTGTGGGCAGGGACACTGGAGGAGCTGGGGCTGTGGTGTCCGTGCTGGATGTTCTGCACGAGGTACAGGGGCTTAATGAGCTTAAGGGATTGCAGCAGGGCTGGCTTGGGGGTGACCTTGATGCTGCTGGACACGTGAGGAACAGGGGAAAGGAAAAGAACCCACTTCCTAGTTTCTCTTGCAATATGACATCATAGAGTGTAGTGAAAGACTGTGCCACAAAATTCCTGTCCAGATGCTGGACCACTTGAAGATAAATCGTGGAAAAAATCCTTCCCAAAAAAGTAGTAAATGCAGTGAAATACACATTGTGGAATTTGTTGAAACTTATGTGCCTTTACCCATGTGGTCAAGTGTTCATGAATATTTTCCACCATATTTTCATTTACTTCTTTCATTTATGAACTATAGCTAGCTAAAGCAGAATTGTGTCTCTGCATTATCTTCTGTCACTTAAGTTCTGACTGTTAGGCCTTAGAAAAATTTCAAAAATTTGTGTATATTTATTTAGATGTATATGTATATATGAATGAAATTGTACTTATATATAAGCATACATATATATATATATATATACATAATACATGTATTTGTTAAGTAAAGAGTCTGATAGCAGGTAGTTTAAGAGACAGTTGAAATTGAGCTAGTGTATGATGTGTTGGTTATCTTTATCTCTCCGTATTACAGATGTTGGACCTGTGCTTGGAAGCAGAGTTCAAGAACAGCTGGGAAAAGAAGTGCGTCCTGCACTTGATGCAGCTCTGACAATGGCAGGAGGTAAAGATGTACATGTTGTTGTATAATAATATTCTGTTGCCATGGTAAAACAGACACAGCATGGATAGCTTTGTGCAGTACCATGAGTCAACTTACCATTCTTCTACATGCCTGGATATTTCTTTTAAACAGAGGATTTTACACATCTTAAGATTGATAAATACATTTAAAATTTAAATCAAAATTTATGTGCTATTGTTGATACTTAGTTTTGGCAGTCATTGAATAGGGATGAAATCTGAATTTCCTGCTCCAAGTTGCTGTCCCTTTCTGCTGAATATAAGGGAAACTAGGAAAACTGTCCTTTTAGAGTTGCATTATTATTATAGCCATAAGTATTTTCAGATTAGTCAGGGATTTTTTCCTGTACACTGCCAAGATTATTATGAGAGTGTTAGCCAGCATTTCTTCATTATATCTTTGAGTTTGGCATTGCTCATTATTAGTTCTTTCTCTTTTTAGAGAAAATATTCCTTTATTATTTTTCCATTTAAGGCTTCTTTTTTCATGAATCAGATACAGCTTACAAAGCAAAGGGAAGGCATCTATGGACTTGAGTCACTTTGGTTTTGGTTGGTTTTTTTTTAACCCATGAATTCTCTCTCATTCACTTGTCATCATTCTCCTTTTCTTTTGCTTTATTTCTCATTTTTCTTGAAGTCAAAGTGGAAAGGGCTATCAAAGGTAAAAAGCACAACAAAACCTTATGTGGTGTGAAGTGCACTTTGTTTTTGTAACTTTGTGTATTCTTAGTTGTGTCTGTGTGGTTCTTTGTTTACCAAACACCTGCTCAGTGTTTGGGATTATTTTGATTTTCTTTTGGTTGGTGTGATTGGGATGGATTCTAAAGCCAGGCAGCGTGGAACACTCACTAATGCTTGGCTGATGCAACATGATCTCCTTACCTTTCAGCTTGCAGCCATATGATTTGTGAGTTGGATTGTAAGGAAAATACTGAGAATACAATTTGATTGATATGAGCTTTTAGTTTCTAGTGACCAAGTGTTAAAGTTCTTTACTGAATCCACTGAGAAGGGAGAGGTAGGGAAACAGTAGAAAAGAGGGAAGTGGATGAAATACCAATAAAAGTAACCTGAGCACATTACTTGCTCTGTGTAGAAAAGCATAAGTGATATATTTTTATTTGCAAGAAGTACATGTTCTGTGCTAGAATTTTCTGTGCTAGGATGTTTTCTGGGAAGGAGGCAGTAATTAAATCAGTATTTTTAAGATGATCCTATGATTTATGCATGTACACTTTCTCTTCATGTCTGTACCTATAGGCTGCTTTCTAACAAAAGTTGTTTTTTTTTTTCTAAATTCACATCCTTGCAGCCATCAGAGAAACAAAGGAAGCACTAGAAAATGTGAGTGTCTCTGTAGAGGTTTTGCAGGAGGGAACAGAGAGACTTCATGCAAACCTGACAGATGTTAAAATGCACCTGAGCAACACCCTCAATGACTCTGCGTGCAATGCGGCTCAGGCTGCCTCAACCTGCAACATCATCAGGAATTCATTAGCTCAGCTGAACATCAATGCCAATTTTAGTGGGGTAAGATCTTTTAATAATATTTTTCAGACTCTCAAAGTGAGAATAAGCCCAGTAGTGGGTCTGACATTGAATAAGCCCAGTAGTATGTCTGCCATTCAGTGGCTTGGTGTGTGCTGTCACTTGTGAGATAAGTGACCTTCCATTTTTCTGTGTTTCTAGGTAATTCCAGTCACTCTTTTAATCTTCTATGTAGAAAAGGATAAAATGTGTGTCAAGCAGCTGTGTTAAATTGCTGCTCTGGGCTGTGAAGTAATCTGCCCTCCCAGAAATGCTGGGGGTTAAGCTTTGCTTTTGTACAGCAAAGGTTTCACAAGTGTTTAGGAAGATTCTCCTAAAGATCACTTTAGTTTCTTTACCCTCTCTCCTAACTTTGAAATATTTACTGAATTTGCAAAACTGCTGCTTCTATGTGACTCAGGCATGTTTTTCCTTCCCAGTTGCCAGGTGTGAGCTCACAGCTTGCAAAGATCAATGATGTCCTTAAAATAGACCTTTCTAGTCTGGTTCAGAAGGTATGTTTCTTGACAGATTTTTAAACTCTTAATGAATAAACTGGGATATGTGTATCACTTGACTCCCCTTGGTTTCTCAATCAGAATTCTTTTGTTGCCACCTCAACCTGCTTCATGGTTGAATATCTCTCATTGTTTGGCCAGGATTTAACATGTGAAAGTATGAATGCAGTGCTTTGAATCTCCAGGATAATACAAATCTAAAATCTTTCACAAGTTGTCTGCTTGAAAGAACAGTCCTTGATAATGAAAAGACAGAAATGTGGATCCAGTAGCATGCTCTCTACTTTTTGGTTCAAACTAAAGAAATAAAAAAATCCATGGTCTCTGAATTAGTCTTATTGTATTCTGGCTATCTTGAAATATTTATTTCAAATTCTTTATGTGCATACATCTGGTGCAATGGACCAAGTGTAATGGCTATTAGTAATTTTGCAAAACTTTACACAAAAAACCCATGATTTTCACCTAGGAAAAGAATGGCTTAGTTTGAGAGGTTGAAAAATCTAGGAATCTGAAAACATGTGCTAGGAGTAGAAGGCACTTTCTGAAACCAAAGGCTGTGTGTAGGGGTTGAGGCCCCTTCCTGCTTTGCATGATCAGGCTTACAGGGAGTAAGGCTTCCTGTGCCCACTGCCATGGTTTGTCCTTCCTGACAAGTGAGCTGCTGACCTTGGTCCCCATAGTGTGGGCCCCTTCTTTCCCCTTCTCACTGAAGAAGGCATTGCAATCTCATTAGAGGCAGTTGTATTTCATTGTTTGTAATATGGATTTTGTGTTTGGAAGGCATGGACTTGGAAACAGGAGGTGTTAGGCTGGTGCAGAGTAACTCCTTTCACTTTGTGAATCTTCATATGTGTGTTTTTGGCTTTTAGATGAGCTATAAGACCTGACAGGCAGCAAAGTATGAGATCTGTGACTGATTCATGTGTATTTAAATATAGAATTTTTTTTTTCTCCAGGGAATATTCTGGAGACCAAACTATAGCTGAAATATATTTAGAGTTTTGCTTTTACCTTTTCTAATATGCAGTGATAAAACCATGTTTTTCTTAGTATTACCATGTACATTTTAGTATGTGTGTACTTTTGATCTTTTGATCCTTAAATAAAAGGAAAAAAACCTGCCAACAATTTGACAAGGAGAAATATGCCATAATTTTTAATGTGTTTTTCTTAGGGTTATGCAGCATTTAATGATACTCCAGACTTGGTAGTGAATCAAACCAGGAACATTTTATCAGGTGAGAACAAACTATCTTTTCGCTTTGCTTAATGTTTTTATTTTCTTTTATTGGTAATATAATTTTTTTGCTAAATATAATGAAAAATGAAAATGTGAAATTTTACAATTTTTTAAAATTTGGTGCCAGAGGAAAAAAACATAGAAAGCACTTTTGTCATGATGACAACTCTAAATTAAATCTAAAAATAGACCATGTGGTATTTTATTGAGGAGTTTCATCTGTTAGGCTTTTTACTGCTCAAGTAATGAGAAATCTTGTGATCCTCACTTCACACTGATGCTTTATTTGGTTGAAAAACTAATTTTCTTTGACCAGTGTGTTTGTGACATACTTAGGAGTGTGATGTTAGGAAAGCTGACCCCCTCCTACTGCTGATTTAAGATGTGGTAGATGGTGAAGTGAAAGTCAAATACGCCTTTAGGATAACTGAAATGGTGTCTCAGTTGTTTTGTTACTTAGGCTTTACACTTTTTGCTCTTTGCCTGTACCTGTATGGTAGTATAGCATATGTTTACTAATCTGTTCTAATTTTTATTCTTGCATTGTGGACCTGTTCTGCATTATATGTAAACAGCTGTTCCTTGTAAGTTGTTCTGGTTTGGTTTTTTTTCTTCCCCTCCTGGGCAAAATGTAGCACAGTGTACCTACAAGCATAGTGTACTGTGTGAACTTGCCTGTAATGAGCCAGTTTTCTAAAACTGATATTATACTTTTCATTAGGAAAGCTAGGGCAGCCTTACTCATTTTCCATATCTGAGATGTGTAAACACAGACAAAACATCATAATTTATCTATTTATAAATTGTTGGGGCTTTGTTTGTATAAAAACTGAATTTGAGTTAAAATTTGCATTTATCTGTAAACTTCTAAAACAGCTGTGATTTATTACATGGTTGAATTTGAGGAGTAATCATCAAACAGACAAAGGCTTGTCCAGTTGTGTTTTGAGAAAGAAGAAAGTATTGCCTACCACAAAATTTGAACCTGTAGTTACACATCCTGCTTTTTTCAAGTATGTTTCCAGTTGAAGGAAGGGAAGAGCATAGAGGAACTGCATTTTACACAGAGACAATATGAATAATAAGTGAATTAATCATGTCTTTGTATATCTAAATAATGTCTATCTAAACTGTAAGTAGAAGGCAGCATTTTAGGTCATAATCTGAGGGGAAAATAGCTTAATGGATTGTTACCTCAGGAGTGTTGCTGACTAATTGGAATGAGTTCATTTAAGTAATCTCTTTTAATAAGATTGAAAATAACTAGTATAGATTCTCAATATAGGCAGTCCAATTTCTGTCACAGTGTTGTATTCCCAAGATATGGAGTTTAAATAGATTCTGTTCTTCTCTTTTGTAAACTTGGTGGCTAATTGTCTTGCTCAGTGTTTAATTTGAGTGTTTAATGTTTAATTTGCAATATTGCATGAAAAGCAAGATTTAGGTTGGCTAGATAAAAAGTGACACTTTCATTATAATGAGAGGAAGGAGGAAGATCTCTGGCTCAATGTCTGCATCTTGAATCATTAAACTGAATGCTAAAACACAGTGTGCATTTTGAAATGCTGTTGTGCTACTTCAAAGCTTGATGCTTTTGTTGCCTGCTTGTGTTTTCCTCACACTTGTCTTCATGGCTTGCTTGTTTCATGTGGCAAATGGCTTAATAACATTTTATAATGCATAAATGGAATGTGAATTTCCTCTAAGAATCTGTAACAGTGAAATATGTTTGTTCTTTTAGACATCAAAAGTGTGCTGGAATCCATTGGTTCAAACATTACTACCTTCACAAGAGCACTCCCTGTTCAGAAGATTTTGGCAGATTTGATGGTGCATCTTACACAGAGTGAGGCATATGTTCAAGATTATTTTCCACTAGTGGAGCAGTATGATTTCTACAGGTATGTACAAGAAGTAAGGCAGGACTGAAGTGCTACCTGTTGTTAATACTTTGTATCATTTTAATGTTCTGTAAAGGAAAGTAAATGGGTAACGATGAACACAGTGAAAGAAAGATGTATAAAGCAGTTGTTTGTAACTGGCATTTTGATAAAAGCAAGAAGCACAGCTAATCAATAACTGGATTGTATAATCAGTTAGTGGATCACAAACCACCTCTTGTTTCACCACAGATCAAGATGTGGTTTCTGCTCTGCAGCCCTTCAGGTCTTTTCCAGGAAGGATAGATACAGGTGGATGTCAAAGACACAGCACCCAAATGAACTGATTATTTCATAATGCCAGGGTGACCTTTTATCTAAATCTTGTTCCCATTGAGTCTCTGGTGAATTGTGAGGGCAGAGGACCAGAAAGGCCTTGGAGCCAATCCATTGTTACTGCACCTTTTGTACTGCAGAGCAGGAGTGGGAGGGATTCTGCTTCACACCTTGTAAATCCTCGTGCACCTGTGCTTCTCCCTACTGGCCTTTGTGATTGAATGTACCTTGAGAAAAACATCCTTCTTGAGACATATTGTTTCTTACAGTTGAGTAACCTCATATTTTGACTTGTAAAACTTTTCATTTCATACGATCTGTCTTTGTCCAGATTTACTCATCTCTGTCCACAAGCTCATTAAATTCTCCCTACAGTTTATTTGATACTTTGGTTGACTTTATAATCAATATTTGTTTCTGTGTTTGTGCCATAATTGATTTCACTACTACAGAATGTGTGTTGCTGGCTTTAATGCAGTGATAAATAAAAGTGAACAGAAAACTGAACTTCTAGAACCTTGCTTAGAATCTTACCTTTAGCCCATTTCTTATCTGACTGTTTTTGTGGTGAGCCCTAATTTGACAAATTTATAGATATTTTCATTGAAGCTCATATTGCATTTAATCAAATATATTGTTTTATTCTGCTACAGGAGAATATATCTCATCTGTATGACATTTAAAAACCTGGTTTGTCAAACCTAACCTAACAGTTCCTCAAGTACAAATGACACCAATAAAGCCTGTAGTTGCCCAAATTACTTTCTATCTATTCCTTTCTTAATTACAGGTGCATTATTTGTAGTTCTTAATAGGTATCCTTTTATAAATATGCCTGTCAGCATTTATATTTTTCTTTTTATTGTCCGTACATGTTCATTGCAATAATTCTTTTACAGATTTTTCTCTACAAAAGTACAGGGAAGAGAAAAGGGAACTTTAAAAATAAAAGCTGAAGAAGTGACGACAGAAGGGAAAAATTAGTGCAGAGGGCATTGGGAGAGTAAGAAAGGATAGATGTGTAATGTTTAATAAATGGCTATGCTCCAAATACCTGGACAGATAAAACTGTTACATGATGTAATTGATAAAAATGAAAGTTCATTGCCTATCCAAGATTTTTCTCCTGATCAAGTTTCATTAGCTGTTCCATACATTGAAAGCAGTCCAGCCCAGACACATAAAGCTTAGGTTTTTACAGCCTTAAATATATTTATTTACTACAAGCCTAGCACAATGTGCAAAATTGTTAATAAGTCTCACAGTAAGAGCAACTTTGTACTTCATGACCAATGGCTAGTCCACATTCACAAATTTCTCCATTTACTAATGAATAAATTGCTGATGAACATCTGCTTTGAGTAATTGTTTGCTCCACTTGGAGCACTTTGACACTTTAGTCCAGTTCACCAGCATTACCTGGGGAACACCTTGTTCTGTGTTCCCCAGTCCTTCAGTAGCAGCTGAGTGCAATCCAGTGCCTGTGTGCTGGCCCAAAATATGTGCTAGTGTAGCAGATATGTGTATCTTTGCTGGCACTGGTTGCTCAGACAGAGCCACAAATGGGGCATTGGGGAATATAGTATTGCATGATGTCTCCTGAAGGTCTCAGTGTGTTCTTCATGTGAAAATAACCAAGAATTTATCTTCTATTCCTTAGATGGCTGGGTTGTCTCATTCTTTGCTGCATGTTGGTCCTGATTCTGGTCTTTTATTACCTTGGATTGCTGTGTGGCACCTGTGGGTATGATAAACATGCTTCTCCAACAACCAGAGGCTGTATCTCCAACACTGGAGGAAACTTTCTTATGGCGTAAGTTCCACTTACCAGGGAAAGAGAAAATAAAGGTAGAAAGTTGGTTTGGTTGAGTTTTTGAAGGACGTAGATATGAAAATTTGGTTTGTGACCTAAGTGTATGTGTTGAGAATAGAAATAAATATTGATCTCACTCACTCAGATTGGGGGACTTGGGGATTTGGAGTTTGTCTTTCATTGAGGATCACAGCTGAAGGATAAAACCTCTGAATTGACCGTTATAAGGCAAGTTCTGTGGCCAGTGAATTTCTGTGCAAGTCCCTTTGGAAAATGAAAAAATGAGAGAATTCATAACTTTCTAGTAGACTTGGAACATTTGTTCAGTTTCAAAAAAAGTCATGCTAGGAGACAGGGAACACTTCACCTTCTGAGAGTATTCTGGATGTTTTAGGTTGAAAAGTGCCTAGGAGGGGTTTAATGTCATTTCTGCTGGGTGCAGGAGAAGATTGCATCTGAAAGTCTAAAACTTTTTTGAGAGCACAAGAGAGTTGAATTTAAAAAAGAAAATTGTATGGTATTTTGTCCCTTAAATATAATTCTTAAAACAGTTTGCATGCCCAATGCTAATGTGAGGTTTCAAATGCATTTTAGCTGAAGACTTCACAGGGCTGAAACATTTAAGATGTTTCAGAGGGCAAGAACATATTTGGAAAACAGAACTATTTTAACCATCAGTTTTCATATTTCTGTATAGCTGCTGTTAGCTTCACTGTTGCTCCAAGTATGTGTGTATATATATATGTGTGTGTACACAATGTGTTCTTATAAAGCAAAAACTTACTCAACTTTTTTTTCAGTGGTGTTGGATTCAGTTTTCTTTTCTCCTGGGTGCTGATGATTGTAGTGGTGCTCACTTTTGTCACAGGTGGAAATGTAGAAAAATTGGTCTGTGAGCCCTTTGAAGATAAAAATTTATTCAAGGTGAGGTTAATCATGTTATTAAACAATTTATAGAATCCCCATGAGTCCCAAAGGTCTTGTCCTTTGTTCTGTATGGCATATCATTCACTTGAAGTGAATTTGGATCTGGTTTTACTTCTTCCTTACAAACCAAATAGAGACATTCATCCTTTCTTGGTTTAATTTTAATTTAATTAAAATTTGCTTTGCAGTGTTAATACTGCATGCATGTCTTCCTTTGGAGACAGATTTTTCTGATTCAGTTGTTCCTTGGTGATGGGGAGCTTTAATACTCATTTTATGCTCCAGAGAGTTTGAATTCACTGGTTTTGCTTGTATTTTCCTTAGTGGGTGATAAGCTTAGGTGTGTTAAAAGACCACATATGAATAAATACATAAAGAAACTTGGAATTATAGTAACATTACTGAATTTTGTCTTCTAGGTTTTGGATACACCTTACTTACTAAATAAGCACTGGAAAAACTATCTTGCTGGCATCATCTTTAAAAATCCGAATGTTAACTTGACTTTTGAAAAAGTGTACAGGTATTAGAGTTATGATTAAGATTTAATTCAGTTATATTTACCTATTTTTTATTTCATTCAATTTATGCATACTGGTTTTGTGGTATCTTCTGTGCTTTGTATTTCGAGCACATCAAAATATTGCACATGTTCCAGAAACATTCTGATTCTAGTGATTCTCAAGCAAAACCAATTTGTTCCTATGTATGAGTTACTAGAGATAGTCAGCATACTACTGTATGACAATATTAGTCAAGCTAATTGATAAAATACTTTGCATCTTTCAGAAATTGTTAATCACTTCTCATGTTGACTGAGCTTCAAAAAATATAGTCAGTATTTTGTTTTCTAAGGGATTGATTTTCTTAGAATAAGAAAACATTGTTAATCGTTCTGTTAATACTTGGTCTTCAAGGTGGTTTTTAGGCTGATTTGTGTATTTGTATTCTTTCAGTGATTGCAAGGAGAACAAAGGAATTTATACTTCCCTTCACCTAGAATATCTGTTTAATGTCAATGAGCTTTTAAATATTAGTATGGTAAGTAAAGAAACTGAATGAGTGCATGATTCTGAAGGATGTTGGCTCTTGAAACACCAAATAGCATGTCTGGGTTTTTTATGGGATTTTGGGTTTTACATACAAAACATCCTACAGGGAGGGAAGAGCTGCCCAAGCTAATCTGAAGGAAAGAAGTTGATTTACAAATAAGATATTTTTTACCAGTCTCAGTGGGTCAGGGAAGATTTTCTGATGTGCTTTTTAATGTGCTGATAATAACATTTGTTTTAACTTTGAAACTTGTGTGGAAGGTTGGATGCTATCTTCCAAAGACTGCTTATGGTGCTCAGTGACAGTTTTCTTTTTATATAAAAAACACCTGTGTGGGTGTGTTATCCTCTGATTCCAGTTAGGTTTATGTTGATCCAGGATATTGTGTACCTTGGTTCTAAGAATTACTCTGGTTTGGTTGGAAGTAGTTGGGGTAAAATAGTATTTAGAGAAGTCTCATCCAGTCCTGTGTCTGTCCTGGCCACAGCTGAGATACTGACTTCTCTAGGTTTCCTTACTGAGGGCCAGGGGTACAACTTGACATTCTTAAAGGATAACATTTCCTGGAGGGATGTTAGTTAAGCAGAATAGAAGGCAAGTAATCTGTTGATATGGAAGAGACAAAGGCAGGTTAGAACTTGGCCTGGTGGATTCTTTTCAAATTCATTGAATTAAACTGATGTGAGCAAAAAAATCAATGTGTGCTTCTTCATGGTAATGAGGAGTCAGCAAAAGGACAGGATGCTTTGGGCAGGGGCTGTAGAAAATGTGTTCTGGTTGCAAACTACTTTTGTACTTTCTTTTGTTTCTTTCTCAGTATACAGAAGATGTAGCACTTAAAATTGAACATATTCAGATAAACCTCAGCAAAATCATTCTGCTGGATGAAATTGGGAAGGAGAATCTTCTGAATTTCAGCTCTTCAGGAATAGATGGGATAGACTTTTCAGCATATTTGACAGAGGTGAGACTATATTCAACTACAGATATGACTGGGACAAAACATATAATAAAATGTTTGTTTACCAATGGACAAAACAGAAAAATCTGCTTATGTGTGAAACACTGTTTTGAGGGTTCATACAAGCTGGGGAAAAAAGCACTTAAGAAGTTCAAGTTAATAAATAAAAAATTAGAGAGTAGACAAGAGTAGGTGATATCATTAAGTGCAAACTGTCTGTAAGTAAAATAACACCATAATCCTTTTCTTACTGCTCACATCTTGTTTCAGATCAATAAAAGTGTTACCAAGGTTGATCTTCTCTCATTTGCTAATGATTTAGAAGCAAGAGCAGATCAGCTGGTAAGTCCAATTCAACAATATAATAATACATAAAATATATAATTTATATAACTTATGAGTATAAATACATAGCAAGGTAGACTTTATGTGGGAGAATTTTTGTACTTCAAACATTTACTCACGTGCTGCAATGTCATGTAAGGAAAAATATTGAAGAACAGCAGGAGCTGTATTTTAAATGTTGCTAATTATTGATTTTTGTGTATTCTTTCATGCTTTGAAAATGTATTTTCTTAAATTCCACTCTTTGCTTGGGCAGTGAGGGGAATGCTTCATTTCAGTATTTCCCATTACATTTTAGGGTCCCAGTTGGAAAAAAAATTGGTTAGATGCAAAATTAATACTATGGCAGCTTTTAAGGACTGTAATGAGAACTGGAGCTCCATTGTGGAAGGAAAATGCACAAAGGAAACTCTTATCTGAAAGGCTTTTTGAATGCAGGACAGTGGTCAGAGGCTATTGCTACAACATTGCCCACCAATGAATCTGCAGGTGGCCCAGATCTGTGTTGGCAGTGACTGTTCAGTTGATCTGTTTGTTGTGCATGTCCAGGTCAGGTCATGCTCACTTTCCAGAATGAGGGTCATGGTTTGGGTGAGCCCAAGACAGATTTCCTGCACTGCAGTGCAGGAGGAAGAGTTTATGTTGCACATGTGCAATTGCTTGGATCACTGAGGGATGATCAGAGTGAGACCACCTTGTTGGGAATATATCAGATATCCATCCCTCCTCAAGGAGGAGGCTCCTGCTGTGTTTGCTCTATGTCTTGCATCATTCAGTCGTGCTTGTTGCTGGTTTTTTTGTTGGGTGAAGGGTTTTCCTGCCACTCATGCACTCATGTCAAGGTTAGACAGCTCTGGGTTTGAGTGAGAGCTGGGGTTCTTCAAACATAGTTCCATAAAGGAAAGTGCATTGTGCTGGTAGGTTGCTTTCACTGTTTTTTGTCAAAGACTCTTAAGGAAGAATCAGACTTAAGAATAGATCAGACAGAGTAATTTCTTCATATAAAAGAAAGAATTGTGTAAATAAGTAAATGTGTTCACTGTTACAGTGGATGTTTTTATTTCTTCCTTTAGCTGCTATCTTGTGTAATCTGTGAGATGTCTTTTAAAAAGAGGCCAAAACCCCAATAATACAATGTTAGATTACTTTAAAAAATGGTACTGATTTCCAATGATATTTTATGATCTCAGTTTTTTACTAGTGATAGCTCTTAGAACCAATTAAAAAAAAACCTAAAAACTTATGGAATTAATTAATTTTGAGTGTCTAGTTTGCATCTTTTGGCACCTGACACAAAACTGAATGTAGCATTTTAGACTGAAGGTAGCAAATTGAATAAAACCTGGATCAAGCCAAGGGGTCAGAGTATGGAGGAGGAAGCAATACAACAACATGTGGTGTTAGGTAAAGGAATTCACTCAGTACAGGAGATGAAGCATCGTGAAACTGCTCAGTGACCCAGCTGAGTGCTCACATGAGCACTTCACAGGAAGCAAACACATCTCTGAGCACTGAGGTCTGCCATTGTTACACATTCAAAATGGAGTTAGCAGTGTGTATTCACTGTGTATGCAGGGAACCAAATGGTTTTGCCACGAAAAGGAAATGGAAAATAAATTTTTATCTAAGAGTAAAACCAAATTTTATCGTATTTTGCAATGGGCATGAGCTCCAGACAAGCATTTGGACTTGAAAATCAGAGCAGAAACTCACATCTTCTGGCTGAAAGGTGGGAGCCACAAAAATAGGAAATACCCTTCACAGGTGCCTTTCCAAGTGATTGGCTGACAATACTTAGAGTTCTGTGCCCTCACAAAGCAGAGGGTGCCTCAGGGTGATGTCCACATTTCCAAAACAAAAGCAAGTAGCCATGACTGGGAGGTGCTTGTCCCAGCTGGGGTGCAGTGCTGCAGGGTTCTTGCAGTCAAGTTTCTGGTGAGTTCAAGGGAGATGTGCTCACTCTTCTGTATTTAAAATTACTTAGTGCATCATGTGAAAATTCTCTTCAGTTAAATCTGTCCTGATAATGTTATAGCCAGATAAGCAGGGTAGTATACTTGGTTTGGTTGCTGAGGTTTGAATTATTAATACAGTGATTTTTTTTTCCCACCCCTTCTTGTGTTGAGGAATTCAGTTTGTCATACCCCATTTTTAGCATGAGCTGTTCTGGAGTGGATGTGTAACTTCTATTGTTTTTTGCTTTGTTGGAAAGCTTTGAGGTTATTGAACAATAGTGCATAATTGCATTTTTTGCAGCCAAAAGGAGCCCTGGAAAACGCCTTAAAAGGACACGCAAACAACATTCGAATGATTCATAACCAGCAAGTTGTTCCACTGGAGCAAGCTATGGTAAAACATTAAAGCAATACTGAAACATATTTGTAGAAAATGCAAATCTCTAAATATCTTAAAGAGGTTAGGAAGCTGGACTTCTATAAGCACAGGTTGTGTCAATGAAAAGTAATCTGTCTGTCTGAAGTATATGTTTAATAAGTTAGGAAATTTTTTTACTTAAAATGCTGCTGTTTTATAATGCTGCCTAAATTAATGGCCTTTTTCCTATTTTTCTATAGCTATTTGTGATTATATATGAATAGAAGAAGAAGCAGGGGAGAACCTTACAAAACTCTTAACCCTAAAGCCCCCATAGCCACTCTTTTTCTTTTTTTGCTTGTCAGTGGTCTTCAGTAATAAAAGCTATTATCACTTTGACACTATTTCTTGGAGTTAGCAATCACCTAACAGTATTGGAATTGGAGACTGCTGGGAGTAGAATGTAGAGCCAAAGTTTTTTTATTGATGCTGTGAAAGATGCAAAAGAGCTGCATCTGCCTGATTTTGACACAGCCTTGTGTAGTGACAAGCTGTGACTCTCCTGTATGTTAGGTGTTGCTTTTTCCTGCACACATCATGAAGACTTTTAGTTTATCCTAGCATCAGATATTGTGTGTCTGTATCACTTGCAGAAAAATACTAGGTCTTCTGGTCCACTCTGATTCTATGCTGTTCTTTCCTAATTAACTCCTAATTATTCTCATCTCTTTTTTCTTTTACAAAACTGACTGTCAAGAAATATGTTAAAGCTAGGGTAAGTGCTTTTTCCCTTCAGAAATTGCACAGTATAGAATTCTCTGAACGTTTGGGTCTGAGTTTTAACTGTTCCATCTTCAGTCTTACCTAATTTATTATAGCATCTAACTTTAGTTAAATCACTGCTGTTGGTGAAGTACTGATTCAGTGATTAAACTCACAATGTATTAATTTTGATGCAGCTGTTGTTACTGTTGTATACACTGTGATATGTAATACTAATAACAAAATAATTTGTAGAAGATCAAAGCATGAATATAAACTTAAAACAGGTGGGCTCTTACCTATAATAAGTACTTGAAGCTTTTTTTCTCCCCTCCTTTCCAATAGAGCACTTTAAATCAGAGCATTAGGTTACTCAAGAGGACATCATCTGAACTTATGGTAAGCTTTTCTTTCTGGCAACAGGAACATTTTTGTGTTTTAAATCATTCTGCCACATATACAGGGCATATATTTTCAGCAGAGTTTTTCTTCTATTTCTAGGTGTTCCATTATTGCAAGAGATTGTAATGCACTGAGGAAGTAATAAGGATTTAGATCTCTCTCCTGTGTAAAGGAGTATAAAAAAAAAGGAAATTTGAGATTGTTTTGGGACTATGAATTGTAACCTGAACTGTCAGGTGATAAAATAGGCTTCAGTGCCAGTCTGTATAGTGTGTTATTAACTTTCCTCAGAATGTAGGGATTTCTTTTCTAGAATCCTTGAAAGCAAAACCTGCAGGGAACAACCACAAAACACAATGCAAAAGTACAACTGACATAAGAGAGCTGTGTGATTCACATCCTTAACCAGCTTTTCTTCCATGCCCAGCTCCCACTGGGATCTGTTTCTTTAGGTTTTACTCGTGTTCCTGCTTCTGCACCATCAGCCTTGCTCTGGGGTGCTGGATCTGTAGAGAGGCTTTTCCAGGGCAGCTCACATTTCCCCTCTCAGCAGTGCCTGCACCACAGTGAGACCAGCTGGCTTCACTCTGCCAGAGAGTGAGCAGCAGGATGATTGCTTTCCTGGAAGGAAACCTTTCAGCCACCAGCCTGCCTTGGCTCTGGTAGCAAGAATACAGCCCCCCTGTAGCACAGTCACAGTCTCAGCAGCTTTATGGGCCATACCTACCCTAGTGCTTCTCATTACAGTTTTCAGCCATCCACAGCAGCAGAGCAGCTAGGTATCTGTTAGAATCTGTTACTTGAAACTGGGTCAGGAGGGAAGAAGCCATGATGTAAGGTGTTGAAAAGAAAGGATGATGTTTGACTCTAAAGTATATTTAAGAAACATCTCTATGTGTTCAGGCTTTGTGTACACTGTCCTTTGTGTGTGTTCTGTGAGAGAATTTATGGGGGTGTGAAAAAATATCTCAGTCCTTCAGGTAGTTAGAGGCATATTCTGGCTGTGCAGAATCCAGTTCAGTCATTAAGAGTTGTTGTGATGGTACATGGGCCACTGTTTTCTTCCTGTGCACTTTGTGTGTCTGTACTGTATATATATATACAGACATTGATTTAAGGAAAGAGAGTGGAAGATAAAACCTATCCTAATATATAAATTAGTTATGTAGGTTCCAGGAAAAGATGCCACATCATAACCACTGACTCATCCTTTTTCACAATGAGACAATATTGAGATGATCATGAGTCCTTAGGCAGGCTCATGTTCTGTCTGTAATTGCAATTTTGTCAGGTTTTGACAAGAGAGTGACACTGGTTTATCAAGAGAGTAGGTTCCTGGCAGTGGCCATAGAGCCATTGCAACAGCCTGAAGGGGATTTGTTTGTTTATATTAAACACCATCTCTTCCTGTCCAGGTTAAGGTGAAAAATGTCATTAGTGCTGTTAATGCTGCCCAGGATCTCATAAATAACAATGCTTCTCAAGTTATTGTCCAGGTAAGCTCTATTTGATGAAAGTACATTAATTTATGATGTCACAGAGCTAGAGGTTAATTTGCTTTTGTTCTTTTTGATCTTGTCCTAGGAGACAAAAAAGTACATGGATACCATAATTGGCTACTTTGAGCAGTACACTGAGTGGGTCAAGGAGTCGGTAAGGCGCGTTTACTTTATTGAGAGAAGCTGTGTTTAAAAATAAGAAAGCTAAATAGTATTAGTAATAAAATCAATAATAATTATAATTATAATAATGTTATTTTGATAGTGTGTTTTATTGTTTCAGGTTTTAATACATTTGTTCTTACTGTGAGTGGGAAAATCAGTCTCCTATACTTTTGTTGCATTTACAGAATTAAATGATGAGTTATGTTGGTTGGAATGAAGTGCAAATTTAACAGTATCATTTTCAGGGCTAGCCTGAAATCTACCATTTTTGCCAGTCCTTCACTCAACCTGACCCTGCATAGTTCAAACTGATGTCGTTAGCATCTTGTTTTGTTTTTCTCTCTTCAGCTGCAGCCTTTGAGAAAGTAAGCTGATGTTTAAAAGACTTTCAGTTGATAGCATATCCTACTGTTATTTATTTTGAATTTGGATAGAGTAAGACATAATAATTTAGTAAACTGTAACTTAAGGAAGTTTAGAGATTATTATTTTATTCTGTTAGGTACTTAAAACTGTAATTTAATTTTTTTCAGATCTCAATGGAAGTAGCAGCATGCAAGCCTATTGCCAATGTGATAGATACAGCAGTAGATATTTTTTTATGCAGCTATATAGCTGATTCTGTGGTAAGAAACATTTTTTTACTCAGAATTTGGGCATCAAGGGAAACCTCTGTCAACATACATCTGTGTTTAATTATTCTGGCTCGACTATTCTGAAGATAATAAATTATCACACAAAAAGTTATGCAAGGACAATGTTCTGATCTGGATCAAGTCCAAAGTCCACAAGGCTGGACTTTCTGGATTTTCAGTAAACTTAAGCTTCTATTAGCAGGAATTCTGTAAAATTAACTGACTCTGAAACACATTGAAATGGAAAATGGAAAAGCATAAAGACATGAAGCTTCATTTGGAAATGTTGCTAACTTACAAAGGTGAGGTGTGGGCAGGAAGTAAGTAGAAAATACCAAGGAAAAACTTTTTCAGGTATCTTTCCTGAAATCTAGAAAACCTGAATAAGTTTTTATTACTAGACTTGTAGCAGACAGATGTTGATTAATTTCTGTATGTTGGGGACATTGAGCATGACTTGTAGCAGGATAGAAGGGAAATACTGCCTTTTTTATCTTGCCAAAAGGACTTGGAAAGAAGACAGCATGTATTAAAAGTAAAGTAAGACCCATGTGCCTGGAAGGTACCTAAAATGCCTCCTAAACTATTACTTAGCTTTATGGCACTTTAATCAGATCCTAATCCCACTAACAACAATATATGTAATCAGCCAAAGCCAAAACACTCTGGCCTTGATAATGCTTAACTTATGAAATGTTTAGTTTTGGCAATGCTTAACCATGAAAACCTCCCAGTGTGTGTTATACTCATTGATTAGTTCAGACATTACAGAGCTTCTGTTCTCCTTTGTGGAACCATTACCCCTCTGGTGAGAGATGGACCATGATTCCCCTGATGATAGAACTTAGCTGAGTCACTTGGAAGTCAAAAAATGCCTCCAGCCAATACAAATCAAATTTGAAAAATCATCATTTTAACACCAGGTGATAACTCAGTTCAACTGTATAATAATGAAATTAGTTACACAAACAGGGCCGCAGTTTGCAAGTTATGAAGCACCTTAAAAAGTGCTGGAAACTCCTGACAAAAACTGCAAGAACTAATTTCTACTGTGTTCTTTTGGTAACAATGGTTAGAATATCAAGCAGGAGTTTGGTACTTTACAGATTAGTTTTCTCCATGACCTTTTTTCCTTGATTTTTCTATTGCTTTTATTTCAGAATACCTTCTGGTTTGGTTTGGGAGGCTCTTCAATGTTTCTAATTCCTGCCATAATTTTTGCTGTAAAACTCTCTAAATACTATCGTAGGATGGATACGGAGGATGTTTATGATGAGTAAGTATATATTCCAAAACAAACTAAATGGCAAATGGATTAAAATGTTTTTTCTCGTGTTTCATGTGAAGGCTGTGTAATTGTTAAACCTGTGCTCCCAGATTAGAACTGCATGTTCATATGTAATGCTGCAGGTTTGGGTCAGTGCCTGCCAAGTGCTTCCTGCAGGGGGCCTTTGGTAGCCTTGACTTGCCATGAATGCAGATAGTGCTGGCTCTGACTTTGAGAGTCTTATGCCAGAATGAGGTCTTTAGAGCTTTCTGAGCAGCATTTATATAAATAAGCTCCAAATGTGCAAGTTATTAGCTTTGCTAAGTAACCTGTTAAAGTGAATTGTGCCTGATTTGTAGTCTCCTTTAATTAATTATTTGCTTTCTTGCTGTCTTAGTTATTCCTAACCAGTCTTTCCTTTTTCAATTGCAGTTCCTCTGTCTCAGGGACTTGGCATTTTACTTTATGATAACTATTCTTATGTATTTTCCTGTCAGTTTTTTACTGTTTTCTTTTCTACTCCTTGTTTTGCTCATTGTTCAGTTAGCCTGTGTACTGCATTTCTCCCATTTCACAGTGGTTGTTTTTCATTGCACATTCACAAGTCAGTAGAGCAGAAAACAGGCATGTACAGCTGAAATTACTCACTTATTAGAGTCTAGTTAATTACTCCTCCTTTTCTGTGTTTTTTAGTTTCAAAAATATACCCATGAAAATGTAAGACTTTTGCTGATATTTATTGAAATTATTTTAATAATATGGGAGGGTTTATATTTTTAATGTAACTTGTTACTTCAAAAGAGGTAACATGTTCTGTTTCTCCAGACTTGATAGATTATATTAGAGTCTCCAACTCAATAAGAATAGAAAAATATTTAATTGATTTTTGGAGAATATGAAAATACTATAAACTATAAAATTATAATTATATCATAACTATTGAATGTTACAAAGAAAAAGTTATATTCTATTGTAAAGACACAGTTTATCTTTGCATATAATACCATCATCCATGTACATGTCTTAGAAGCCATATTGTACATAGTGCATCTTATAGTTAACATGGTTTTTCTTGGTGTATTTATTTTATTACAGTATGGAAAATGGTAATAATGGTTATCATAAAGAGCATTTATATGGTATACACAATCCTGTTTTTACAAGGTAAACCAAGTCTGAAACTGCATGCCTTCATGTGTCCTTACTTCAGCTTCTCTTTTAATCACATTTCCAGTTTTCTCCATGCTTTAAAGTGACTCTCTTAATTCTCTGGGGGTTTTTTTGCATGATTATTCACTATAGCAAATGCAGTATAATGTATATTTCTCATATATTCTTTACTTAACACCAGGCATAGAAGTACTTTCCTGCAATTTAACAAAGTAATTGGTAAATTTGATCTTTAAATCCATGTAATCAGGTATTTAGTCAGCACAGTGGTTGGTCCTAAATTGACAAACCTATTAAAATGCTCTGATAGCAGATGAAAATGATAGGATGGAAATGCATCCTGAGTAGTTTTATTTTGTAAATGGTGAGAAGAGATCTCCTGTGTAAAAGGCAAGTGTTCCAGGTATGCAGGAAGCATGAGCATAGAAAATGGGTGTTTGTGCATGGGTAGGACTAGAATGTAGGAGAAGCTCAGGTTATGTTCAAAAAAAGGAGGATGTTGGAGTTAATTTCTGCCTCTGCAGCTTCTGTGCTGTAAAACATGAGCTAGCTGTAAGACTCAGTTTCCAGGAGGATAATACTCTATATCCCACAACTTCCTTATTTAGTTTTGCAAAATTTGCAAGTTGCTTAAGAACAGTTTAAATTTATTATTAAAATCTGTAGCTCACTGTGCCTGCCTTTGCAATTTCATTACTGAAGGTATAGGCTGAGTGTTTGTAGAGAAGATAGCACTATGCTTTAAATAACAGGTGAATAGAGGGAGCTCAAAGTTTGGGTCTTGAAGAGTTCATGGTTACATCTGATGATGATTATGATAATGAGGATGGCTATTACTATTATTTGGGACTGTATTTTACATTATTTACTGACCAAATCTGCATTCCCTATCTCCTTCTGAAGGAAGTCTTTATATAAGAACATTTTTAGTGATATTTATTATCACAATTGTTATGGTCTGCTCTGCAGCTTAAGCTTACTCCCCACATTAACTGATGAGGAGTTTAAGTCCAAAAAAATCTCCATTGGCATATCTAAGGACTTTCCATGTTTTACATAAGAGAAAATTAATAATTTCCCAGGCCTTAGAATTCCTTTTAAGATCTTTGCATCTTTAATATGACTTCTAATATTCTTGAGGTTCATAGCATGTTTTCTTAAAATATTTCAGTCATTGATAAATAGTTTAATTCAGCATTGCTGAACAACCTCAAAATTACTAGCATAAAATGATCTTTTACACAAAGATCCACTAGTTCAATCCTGACTTATTTTGATAAAATGATAAAATTTAAAGATTCAGTTTGATGCAGTGCTGTCTTCTGATGTGCTAATTTGAGGTAATTTGAAAAACTGCTAATTATGGCATACATGCTTTGAATTTCTCAGTGTGGCATTCCCATATGAATAAAATCAAATTTCAGCATACTCTTTGCTTTTACGGTATCCTTGATTTTTCTCATTTCCTGCAAATTATTTTTGGATATACTTTGAAAGACATTACTTTGATTAGATCTCTGTACACCTCTACTTTTGCAGGTTTAAGGAGTGCCATAGGGTTGGGCTTGGGGTTTTTTTATCCTTCAAAATCCGCTGGATAATTTTGCTGAAAAGAGATGCAAATATTTTTATAACAGTAAGATATCTAAGTACAAGTAAGAGCTACATGAGGTATATATGTCTCACACAGGTATTTTTAGACACATGTCAAAGACACAAATGACCTCAAATGCAGCCACCATTTTTGTGAGAGCAAAACGTGAGGCTGGATTAAATTTACAAAAGAGGGGTGTTGAATGGGCAATCCAAGTATTTATTTCTACAATGAAAGAAAAATAACCTGAGAGGCTGGTGGAGAAAACCATGAATCTATTTCCTCTTGATTGAAAAATACTTAATTAAATGAGTAAAGCATTGAGACTATCTTAGGCCAACTGAGCTTGTCTCACCCAAGTTAGACACAGTATTTCTGTTCCATTTGTGGACAAAAGAAAATAATGGGTTTATTTAATGTGGTTTTTCTTCTTTTTCTCGTGTAGCTCTGTGGAACAGTGGTAGCACATACTGGAAATGTTGAGGGGTAAGTAATAAATCAATTCTAGACCTATTACTACTTTACTGTTTTAGGAAGGCTGCTCTGATTGCTGTAACAGGAGTATGCTGTAAGGTCTAAACCCAAGAAAAGTTATTCAGTCATATTGATGTTTGTATTCAAATATATCCCTTCATTGTGTTTAAATTAGATAGAAATTCAGTCTTTATAAATTTTTTCCTGAATTGTTTTTTGTTCTTATTTCCAGGCTATATAAATGAGGCTCAAGACTCTTCCATGGGAGTACATCATTGTTCTTCCAAGGGTGTTGGCATTTCCATTCATCTGACAGATCCTGAGCCACTTGCTTTATGTCAGCTGTACTGTAAATCCCAAATGTACTATTGAATGTTATGCCATAAACTACTGTACAGAATATTTTGTGATCAGAGCACTGCCTCTCAAATACCACTGTTCAAGGCTTGGATTAAAATGTTTTTTTGGTTTTTTACTTTTTTACACTGGGCTTTCTACCTTACATCACAGTATGTAAATTAATTAGATTAACAGCCTTTGCCTAGTAATTCTCTTTAAATTGTTCAAGTTCTTATCTTAAATTGTTGATTTGTGTTAAATACAGTACATACACGTTTACATAAAAATACATTTTGTATACCAGAGACTTTTGTATATACATTTTTCTTAAAACTTCTAAGTGTTTAGTTAAGATTTTAATATTGTATAATATTCTTCACAAATGAATTTACCAGCATGATCAGTGTTGCTATTTGGTGCTCTTGAATGACTACATTGGACTAAATTTGGATTGTAATGGGGTCCACAGTGTCTCTTTGTGCGTCTGAGAAGCTCAGTTGCAGTTTTGTCAGTTTTGTTTTCTCCCTCTATTCTTTTATTTTTTTTTCTTTTCCTAATTATTTAATATTTAGTGGGTTTTGCTGTATAGAACTGAAAGGGACTTTTTGGAGAAGTTTAAAAACAAACTTTGGGTGGGAGGGTTGGGGGTGTGTGGGATGCATAATATAGTGAAAAAGCTAAGCTTTTTAGAGTTCTGTAGTACTCAAAAAGAGCATGAGGGATGTCCTATGTTGGCAGTTTTTGGAATGCTTTACATTCTCTAACTTCCTTTTCTTCTTTCACACCCACTTCTGTAATGTCCTTAATAGTATCACTGTGACTCTTTTGGAGGCAGTGGTAGTATTTTTGCTAAATAATACTATACTGTGATTTACAATATTGAAATTCAAGTCTTTTAGCAATTGGAGTTAACATTTGTACTGTTAGAGTTATTTCACCGAATTTAGGCAAATGGTTGAATTGCTGAATTAGCTAACAGTAGACTTTATCAACAAGGCCAAAACTGTTACCAGTGTAAAACCTTCTGGCAGGTGAAGTGGTCAATATACTGATCTAAAATAGTATCTCTTCATCTATCAGTATTGTTAACTTTGTTTCAAACAGGGTTCATTGTCTTGAAGTAGAGATAATCCTGTACATCATTATTATTATTTTAAAGAAATGCTTAAAAATGATACCAGTCTCTAATCTGGAATAACCTTAAATTTTTCATTTTTATGTCATAAATGGAAACATTTCTAATTGACAGTATGTAGCATATGTGTATATGTAATGTTCAGAATTGCAGATTTTTAAAAGTTTCTATTTTTAATTTGAGAAAATATTCCCAGTTCATTTAAATAAAACAGATCTTGCTTAACTACCTTATGCTTGGTTCTCCCTTGTTTTGTTGCAGAGCCATCTCTCAGAAGAGCTGCACAGAGTTAAAAATCTTATGAGAGTGAATTTCTTTACCCTGATTAAAAATCTTTGCTACATTTGACTTTTACAGCAGGAAGGACTGGAAGAACTTTGACTCTGGGTGAGGGAGCTTCCAGCTTCCACCAAGAATGTGAATTATGCAAAGGTGGTAGCATTCAAGCTATGAGCTGTGCAGGATACCTGTTTCTGTATGGCACTGGCAGCAGAATTAAACATTTGCTAGTTCTTCAGCTCTCACAGTTCACTGCTGGCATCCTAACTTACCTTGTTAAAGCTCAGTTGTTTTCTACTGATATGATATGAGAGATCACAAACTCTTCAACCTGAAGCACAAGCAGACAGGACTGAATTGTCAGATTAGAATGAGCCAAACACTTGGTGGGAACATAGCAGCTGTAGCACATAAATATATTTGAGTCCAAGCTTTGATATTTCTCCTTATCCTTGTGGTTTATTTGTTCTCATGATTAGACTTGAAAAACTTTGAGAACAAGAGATCTGAAACTGGTATAAATTAACTTTTTAATTGCTTTGGACTCTTCAGCAAATCTAAAAATTCTCAGTGCTGTTGTGCATAACAAAGTGTAAACAATACATTTTTTTGTCAAATATTAGGAGGCATTCAAGTGCATGCAGTAGGGATTTGAGGTGGGTAACAAAATTCCTCTGGCTGGCTGGCAGTAGGGTGAGAAGACTCCCCAGAAAACAATGGAAGAGTGAATGGTAAATGCCATTGTTGTCCTAAGACTTGGCTGGAGCCACACCACTGTGCCTGGAAGGAGAGAGGAGAACTAATGGAAAGAAGCTAGAGATGAGGTTTCTGCTAAAAAATGTTATTAAAATAGCTGTGGAGAGGAAATGAAAATAAATCAAGGTTATTCTCTCTGTCAAATGGTATTTAGTCATGGGAAGCTGATGGCACACTGACTGGAAGAGCAAGGTTAGGATACCCAGAATGGCTGTTCAGGTGGCTGCTTCGAGCAGGCAGCTTTCAGGTTATCCGGGCTGCCACTCTTGTCCCTCTTCTATTAATGAAGCTTTTGTTGTTGTTGATGATGTTCTGCTTTGCCATCTGTTTTAAAAGGAATGGTTTTGCCTCAGTATTTTGTTTAGCACTACCTAGTGAGTGACTAAATACACAAACTGCTGTTCTGTTCCATTACGTATGGCCAGTCTCAAACCTCGGGTTTGCAGCACCCCACAGTTACTGCAGCATTCCTGAGCAATCCAATAGCCCTTTCCAGGAGCTGTCAGGTCAGGCTGGCTGTAGCAGAGATGTCTTTGGAAGAAGTGCCTAGTGGGGGTCTCACTACCCAGAAAAGTACTGTGGATTGCCACAGCAGGAGAGGGATTTTTCCTCATGGCCTTCTAAATGCTAAGGGAGTTACAGTGATTTTTTTTTTCCTTAGCTCTGTTTTTAGTTAGTGCAGCAGAAACTGCTAGGACAGGATTCTACACTCTACAGTATTTCTGTCGTCCTGCCTTTGTTTTACAGCATTTTTACAGCTCACTTGTTACAAACAGGAAAATATCTATTTAAAAAAAGAAAGTGATGAAGTGCAAATACCTGTCTGACATGCTCTGTAGTCTGTTCCTTGCTGCTGAGAACTGTGATAAGTTATTCTGCTGACTTGCTGTGTTGGCTAAAAGCGACTGGTGATGTGAAAATGATCATAAAACTTCCAGATGTTTGGTATTTTTTTAGACTGGTAATACCTTATTTTGTTTAAGCTTTATTTCTTTTCTGTGTGTACATACGTGGCTCAAAGAATGTGCAGCTGATCCTTCCATGCATCCCCAGTGCATGTCATGTGTGGACAAAAGGAAGAGCTAAAGTTGCATCCTTACTGTGACAATCTGCAGAAAGCCCATCCCACAAATCAGCATTTTACCAGGACACTTACACTACCAGGACATTTATAATCATCCAGATGCAGAGATTGCTTTGATACTTACATCTTTTTTTTACTTTGATATCATCTTACAAGCTCTAGCATGAAGAGGGCTATAAAGCAGCTGGAGAATGGAAAATATTTGTTAAAAATCAAATATGACATGTTCATCCTGCATAGGAATGTGCTTCTCAGTTATACAACTGTTCTGTGTTTTAACTGCATTTACAAGACTTGTCTTGTTACCTTCTTGGGACTTCACACTCCCAAGGTTATTTCACACTCCTTCAGGCTATAAATTATGGGCATTTGCCTACTGAAGTGTGATTTATTATTTCCATAAAAAACGCCCAACCCTTACATCCCGTGTTTAGCTGGAAAGAGGCTTCTTTGTGCCCCAAGACTTTAAATTGTGAGCAGCCATTTACTCACTGCTTTTACTTCTTTGGATCGTGCTGTTCAAGGATCTCGGTTCCCTCCTCTCACCATGAGGAGTTTTGCTCTCCTTTTCCTAGTTGTGATCTGTGGCATGGGGGGACTGGGACAGAAGCTGAAGCCAAAGAAAAGAAGCAATGGTGAAGAAATCAAATTTCGGACTAAAACCAAAGATGTTTGCACAATAACCACGAGTGGCGATGACGAGGAGATGAAACTTAGAATTGAATGCAAAAGCCAAGGCTTGTCCTACTGGTGTGAATTCAGCGGCAAGCCATCAGTCTGTCGTGCTTTCAGAAATAACCCAAAGATTTACTGGAATCAGATCGCAGCAGAGCTCAGAAAGGTCCCGCACGCTTGCGAACCCATGGAAGTGTTGAAGACCACCATGTGCCAAAAGGCTCCCCCAGAGGCTCTCATGCGGCAAATAGCTGCTGGTATGGAGCCAGAAGAGATAGCAGACCAGGAAAAATCAGTCCAGAAAGCCTCCATTCCTATGAGAGAAGCAGGGCAAAACTCTGACCCAGCCCAGCGTGGTCAAGGGTCTGAAATTGAAACAGAAGCAATGAAGCTGGCACGGGAACACTGCTGGGAATCTCTGCATGGTGTCTGCTCCTACATCATTGGCATCCTTAGGGGCTAAGGGTTTACTTCAGGTAAAACTAATCTGGAAGCACAGCAGAATATCCCTGAGAGTAATTCTGTTCTATAATTTTTTTATTTATTTTGGGGGTCTCCAGGATGTGGACAGCGAGGTGGTAAGCTCACTTGCTAAAATCTAGCATTACAAGGCTTTTGGGGGCTGGACAGCTTAAATTTCCAGTGGTCCATATTGGTTCAGGATTCCTGTAAAACCTCCTGTGAGGTCTTCAGTATGTACTGACGTATTTGCCCTATCTGTTATTAATCAATGGTATTTCAGTTCTAACTGTTTGAATTGTGCTGATTTTTGCCTTCTGTTACTCCTTTCCTCTTGTGCTGCCTTCTGGATTTACACCAGGGAAGTACAATAACTAATAAATGCATCATATCCAGCCAACTGCATCAGTTAGAACAAACTGCATTCAGAGGCTTAGGGAATAAAGCTTACTCATCAAAACTGCTGGTTAATAATGAAATATTTTAATCTAAAAATATTAGTTCATAAATCCCTTGCAGAAAACCCAGGTGGACTGTCTTAGTTTGTGAGTCTGTTACTGTAGAGCAATAGGGGATCACATGCAGGCTCTTGTTTGGGAAGTCTCAGGTTTTCAGCCAGCATTTAAAAAGGCAAAGCCCTTTATTGCAGAAGTGATTGGTTTTATATCCACTTCTGTTCCAGCTCAGAGAGAAAGCCAGGAGCTGATAAGTGGACTTGGCAAACTTGTGAGAAATGGGAATATGTGCAGTGTGAGCTGGCAAGTGTTTAGGCTGCTAATGATAATTTATGCCTAATACAGAAAAGTGACTAATTTTCTTTTTTTTGTTTTGTTTTGCAGAGCAGTGGTATTACAGCTGAAGAAGGGTCCTTGCTGCATTGTAATAATTTAGACATAAGAATTTTGGTTAAAAATCAGTGATTTCTATAAATCTCCTAGCTGTTTCCTTTTTAGAGAAAAAATGAGACTTTTTAACAGCTCTGAAAAATTCACAAAACTGGAGTGACTGTGCTTAAAGCGTAAGGATGAACTAACTGCCCTTTAGTTTGTTACACACCTGGGTGTGCTGCATTTATGTAACCTAGGATCTGCTTGACCTTGTGTATGTTTTTGTGTGTATTGACTTGCTTCAGTTTGTTAGAGATGAAAGCTGTTAATGATGATACACTTAGTGCAAACAATAAAAATGAGATTTTTTGAAAAGTTACTTGGTGTGCTTTCTTGAAATTTTAACAGGTGCTTTTTGTATAAAGTCACAGTATTTGACACTTGTTTCTTAAGAGATTGTTGGTAGAATGTGTAAGAGAAATAAGGGGTCTGAGTCACTGCTTTCCCACTGTGAACAAGTTTACATGAATATTAATACTTTCAATGTTATGAGGTTTATATTGCAATAATGATTTTTGGCCAGCAGGAAAAAAGACCTGTTGAAATCAGAGAATAATGTAAGAATATATTTTTGAACATAGCAGATGAAAAGTGTTCACCAGTGATGCATCTGCAGAGTTCAGTGTTACCAGGACCTGTTAGTGGTACTATTAATGTTTGGTTTCAGTAGATATTCTGAAAAGTAACTTACCTGGCAGCTTGGGCACTTGCCTAAATCTCCTATAAAAACAAAATGAGATCTAATGGCCTTTTGTCATATTACAACGCAGTCATGTTCAGATTATTATTTAACAATGATTCCTTTTGTTCCCAAGTGAGTTTGACAGCAGGGATGTGCCTGGAAATTCTTCATACTGTAGAATTTAACAGTGCTCTGTGTTTGCCTTCAGTGTTTCTGCAAGGTATTGTTGACTGAAGTACTTCTGCAGCTTTACTCAGATTTGTAATTTTCACTACACAATTCCAGATCATGATTGTCCAATCATTAAACTTTATGCCTTGTACCAGAAACTTGAAATCAATGTCTTTCACCTAACCTCTTGACAAATATGGAAAAGAATAGCAAGTCATGAACACAGGATCAGAGCAGGAGGTTGTATGTACAAGGCAGAAATATAATTTGAATGCAGTTAAAATGTGTAAGCTGTGTTTTTCTCTGCCATTAATGCAATGTGGTTAATTTTCTTTCATGATCTCAGTTACCATTGCCAGGCTCTTTTGCTGTGAGTAAAAAATGTAGTAGTACACCTACTCACCTAATTCTGTCATAGAAATTAATATAATTGTCTGATTTGCAAACACGCACAATGCATCAAAGTGACACTAGGGAACTGTTTGCAATGTTGAGGGGAGGAGAGGGTTTTCTTGAGGTGTGCTTTTAAATATTTTTAAACTCCTGTTACTTATGATGTGAAATCCACTCTGCAGAGTGAGTATTTTGCAGTACTATCCACAGCAGGAATGACTTCAAAAATGAGACAGTGACTTGCATTGGGAGAAATTTGGGACAACTGGTCACCCACCATACTGTTAGTGGGAGAAAAGAAGAGGTTTCACCTGTTCACCAAAAGAACATTTTCCCCTTCATGCCATCTTCTCTTTGTGTACACAGTGAGCTCAGGAGGCAGCAGAGTTGTCTGTCACTTTGTAGAACTGTTGATATAATCTAAAATTTGTGGCCATCACTAATTGTGCTCAGCAGAGGACAATGTCACACCCCAGCACACTGTTTCCCAGGGAGCTTGTGTGTCATTTCAGTAGAGCAGGGCTCTGCTGCAAAGGGCTCCTGTACTCTGCTGCCTGGAATGACCACCTGAAATTTCATTGTTGAAAGCAGAAATTCAAGTCTTGCACCAAAGGCTTCCCTTTAACAAAATGCTTTTTGTAACATACTCAGGATCATGGTTAAGCACCACCTTTTAGAAAGAGGTGAAGGTGATGCATGCCATGGATTGCATTTCATTGACAATGCTATGCAAGCCTCAGCAAATCACTTAAATATAATGATCTTGTTTCAAAATGTTTAAAAATTGGATGTTAACTGAAATACCCCACTTCAGTGTAACAGCACTGTGACTGTATTGTCTACATTGCCATGTAATTGTGTTAGCACCAGAAATGTATAATCATGACATTTCAGTTTCCTTCTGAGTATGAAAGTTCTATTCATTAATGAAAGGATGAATTGAGAAGTGTTTGTGGTGAGTTTAGTGCAATCTTTGGGTGCCTCATGAAAGAATTCATGAAACTTGCTGTTTCATTCCTTTTATGTGAACTAGTTAGTCCTGTATATGTAAGTACCTCAGGAAATCCATCCAAGTGGAGGTGGAATTGTCTTTATTTTCCTGACAGAGGAGCAGAGGCAAAAAAGTTTGTCTGGATTCCTGCAGGCAGGGAGACCATTGATACCCAGGCCTGCTATTTCTGCTGTTAATTCAGTGCAATATAAGGTATCCACCTGCCTCAGAGTTCTCATGTTCAGGTTTCCAGGGAAGCATCCCAAGTACTTGCTACTTTGATAATGGAAGCCTCCAAATAAAAAAGCAAAATCAAGCATTTGGAGAACCCGTGTATGCAAGGATGTGTGTTTGACACACTAAGTTAAGATCCAAAAAAGACTGGAGTGAGTCTAATGGAGAGCTGTCAAGATGGTCAGGACTGGAGCACCCTCCTGTGAGAAAAGGCCAAAGGAATGGGTTTGTTCAGCCTGAAGACTTGGGGAGGAACTTAATAGCCAACCCTCAATCCATGTGAGAAAGCTACAGAGAATACAGAGCCAGGCTCTTCACTGATGTGTGTGATAGGAGGAGAGATGCTGGTCAAAAATTCATAGAGGTGAGGTTCTGATTAAGTGAAAGGGACAACATAAGGAGGATAAATGCAGATTCCTCAGAGCTGCTCTGAAATCTCCATCTGTGGAGCTTTTCAAGACCAACTGGACAAAGTTTAAAGCAGCATACTCTGAGTTGATGTCAGCTATGCAGTAGTGCACTCTGGTGTTTTCTGAGAGAATTGTTTAGGTGTGTTCTCTGGTCATTTTTGCATTGTATGCAGCATTAGGTTTTGCATTTTTGACTTCTCAGTAGATGTCATAGTTGATATGACATGGATTTAAGGCACAGATACCTCTCACAAAAGGACAAGGGAAAAACTAAAATTTCCCCAAAGTTTCCCACTGCTGTTCCTGCTTCTGTAGAAGCTTTGTGTTTGTCTCTTCTTTTCTGTTTCTCTTGCTGTTGCTTTTCCTGGTCTCTGCTTTCTTCTTGGAAGCCAGGCACACCACAGATTTTTTTTTAATTCTCTGCTTTTCTTCTTGCAAATGAGAATTGTTCTAATCAGACTTCACAGATCATTTTACAGTGGCAAAAAGTTATGTGGTGCATACATAGAAGTGGTATATACAAGAACAGGAGTAAGAACTCAGAGTGGAGTAGGTGCAGTCAGTAGATGACAGGACATTGATATTATCTCACAGACATGTTGTTTGCTTTCCCATCTTGAATACAAATTAAACTGCTTGAATGGCAGGCAGGAGGCCAGGTCTGGATTTCCAGAGCAGCTATGCTGCTGTATGTACAGAGCAAGAATAAATTAGGCAGATGTGTGATGTGGAGAGGAAGTTGGTGCTCCCCTCCCTGCCCTCCTCAGCAGGTTGTGGAACTGTTTGTGTAACCCCTGCTCACCACAGCCCCCTCCCATGGGGGCTCCTGCTGCCCCAGGGCTCACAATGGCCGTAGTCAGGCAGGGAAACAGAGGTGTCCTTTGAGATTCTGCTGGCTGCAGATGTAAAAACCCTGCATTGCTCTGTCACTGCTGCTGTGACCCCTAAAAATTAATGTGCTGGTGCTGACATTGGTCGCCCCTTTATTTGTCTTACTGGTGTAACATGAGGGCACTCCAACAAATGCAGCCGTAATGAAGTGAGGAATGTGCCTAGGGACTAGGCTAGGAGCTCCACAAGGAAGGAAATGGTGAGAAAAATTCAAGCTCTGACCTCTCCATTTCCTCTGCCAAACAGCCCAGCAGGAGGGCAGGAGTGTTGCCCCCATCCCCCCCCTCACCCCACTCCAACGTGGGTGCTCTCAGAGAGACACTGAGAAGACCCCCTGTTTCTTACACTCCAGAAATTTACAATGGCTTTAGTACAAATCTCCCATCTGAATGCAGCAGTGTTTCTCTGGTTTAGTTAAGCTTATACTTAATTAAAACCATTACTCTTCACTTCTTTCTGTTCATTACCTTGAATATAATGATTTGGAGAAGGAACAAAAAGCTGATAAGTAGAGGAACAAAAATAATATTTAAAACCTAGTAGTTTTATATTTTAAAAAAGCTTTGTACAAATACTAAGCAGCTAGTCTGGAGTAGCTGGCTCAACAGAGAACACAATGATGGGTTAACAGGAAAGGGCCTTTGATGACACCAAGGTTTCACTGATTATTCCAAAACTAAAATTTACAAGTGTCTATATGGCAAGAAGACAGCAATGAATAAAGTGGCTTTTACCCTTTATGTAATACTTAAATAAATTATGGTTTAAATTATTTTGTGAGATAATTTCATTAGTTTTGTTGACCTTCAAAAATCTCTTTTTGTCTTTTCAGAAGCTGTCCAAATGTTGCAGTTTTTATTCTTGACCCTGTCTGGTGTACCCCATCTCACCACAGCAGTGGGTCAGCCATTGAGCCCTGTTCAGGTGTAGACCATACAGAACACTTCAGTCAGCAGCTTGACCTACTTTGGAGCAGTTTTAGACTTTTAGTGGTGCTGAAATGAGGCAGGTCTAAGGGTACTTTGCTGAGCTCAACTACACTGTAAAATACCATTGTCAAAAGGAATTGGGTAGCTCCATTTATTTTCAGATCTGAGGTGAAATCCTGACCTAGCACCACTGTTCACCAGTAAACCACATCCCCAAGTGCCACATCCACATGGCTTTTGAACACTTTCAGGGGTGGTGATCCCACCACTTCCCTGGGCAGTCTGTACCTGTACTGTCTGTACCTGTACCTGACCAACCTTTCAGTGAAGAAATTTTTCCTAATATCCAATCTAAACCTCTGGCAGAACTTGTGGCTATGACCTCCTGTTCTGTCACTTGATACCTGGAAGCAGAAGCCACCCTCACCTGGCTACCACCTCCTTTCAGGGAGTTCTAAAGAGTGATAAGGACTCCCCTGAGCCTCCTTTCCTCCACACTAAACACCCCCACCTTCCTCAGCTGCTCCTCATGGAACTTCTGCTCCAGACCCTTCCCCAGCTCCACTGCTCATCTCTGGACATGCTCCAACCCCTCAGCATCTTCCTGGCAGTGAGGAGCCCAAAACTGAGCACAGGATTTGAGGTGTGGCCTCACCAGTGCCCAGGACAGGGGACAATCACTGCCCTGGTCCTGTTGGCCAGATTTTCTGAAACAAACCAGGTGTCACTGGCCATCTTGGCCACCTGGGCACAGCTGGCTCGTGTTCAGTCACTGTCACCAGCTCCCCCCGGTCCTTTTCCACCAGGCAGCTTTCCGGCCACTCTGCCCCAGCCTGTGGCACAGCCTGGGGTTGTTGTGACCAAGGACAGGACCTGGCACCTGGCCCTGTTGAACCTCATAAAACTGAGCTCAGCCCCCTGATCCAGCCTGTCCAGATCCCTCTGCAGAACCTGCAGTCATTTGGCCTGTGTCATCACTAATACACATATAATACTCACTATCTAGTAATTAAAGATTGTTTTAAACAGTTTATTACTCAGATTCTGAAGGCTGTGGATGGGCAAAGTGGGAAGTGGTTATGGGAATGCTGTTCTTTAACAGGTACAGCCCTCAGCCCTGTTCCCAACCAGCAGGTTTGTTAACTCAGGTCCTCTTTACCCACTGCAGGAGAAAAGTCCCTGAATTTCCTGATGGCATGAAGCAGGACATCGATGTGAGATTCCTCTACACAGAAGAACAAATAGAATTAAAAATGAGTAAAAGGTTACTTGGTGCATTCATGTTATATCAGAGGGGAAAGTGGTCATTGGAATTGGAATTGGAATTGCAATGCTGCACCTTAAGCAGTGATATTCTGATGCACTGCTTTTCACCCATTTTCAAAAAAAATGTGGCTGAAAAGAACGGAATTATTCTAAAAAAAGTCTTAAATATTTAGAATATTGCTAGTTCTCTGCAAAAACATTAAAAATGTATTAATACCCAATGTTTAGGATTATTAATTTCTTGTCTGTTGATGGTCTCCACATGGAGGAGCTGTAGAGTTAGAAATGATCCAAGAAAAAACACTTCAGAGACATCATGTCTTCTCTAAGCTAACTGAGCAACCCCCAAATTTATCATAAATGTTAAGGTATGTGCATCCTTTCAGCTTTTGCTGACCCTGACAAGTTGTGCTAAAACTCAGAAAGATGGATGAGGAAATTTATTTACTTTTTTTCTTTGGCTTCTGTTCACCACATACCTGAACCTGCTGAGATCACTAAAATGAGAATGGCAAATAAGATTTTTCCATTTCCTTGTCCTTTCTTTGTGCTCTCAGAGGCTGTGTCAGATGTGGAAGTGCTGGGAGCTGCCAGCCCACACAGCAGCTGGGAAATGCAGACTCTGTGGTCTTTATTCTGCCTTGCTGAGCTTCCAGCAGGAGTTTTCAGAGCCCCTTCCAGATGTGAGCTCTGGAGCCTTGCAGCTTATACTGGGTTTCAGGGATGACCCAAGGATCATGGAGGATGAACTTCATGGCTAATCCTGCCAGTGGTCAGGTCACATTTTGGAGCTGACCTGCCTTGTGGAGGGATAGCTTGTGTTAGCCCAAGGCCACATTTTCTATGGAGCTGAAATAGCTTCTTCAAAAGAAGAAGGAATAATCTAACTCAGTCAAATAGTTGTTACAACTGTGACTGCACCTTCCTGTTGTCTTTGCTGGGATAATGCTGGGGTTTAGGAGCCAAGGCAGTGTCAATGCAGCTTGGGCATCAGCATTTTTTAGTGACAGAAAAGCTCTGGGAGCGAATCCTGTGTTGGTTCCTTTTCGCCTGGAATCCACTGAAATAAAAATTCCTGTTATTTATTTGCAGGATTTATGTCTCTGTGATGGGTGAGCCCAGGCATCAGTGAAGCCTCCCACAGCCACTCACTCTCCTTCTCCAGTGGGATGGGGGAGAGAACTGGGAGAGAAATAGAGAGGGAGGAATGTGGGCAGAGGTAAATACATTATAATAAGTGAAGGGAAAGGGGAGAAACAACAGCAAGTGATGCAAAGACATTTTATTTACACCTCCCCCAAGCAGGCTGGTGCCCACTGAGTCTCAAGCTGGGTTACTCTGGAGGGACAAGCCCCAGTTTGACTGCTGTGGGCAGTGACCTGCAGCATGGGACATCCCTGGGGTCAGCTCTCCTGCCCTGCTCCTGCCCTGGCCCTGGCACCCCCTTGAGAAAGGGGGCACAGTGGGACACAGAGAAGGCCCTTGTGCTGCTCAGTGACAGCAAAAACACGGGCATGCTGCTGGCACTGCTCTAGTCACTCACTGAAACACAGCACCATATGGGCTGCTATAAAAAGCTGCATCCATCCCAGCCAGACCCAGCACAGTCTCCTACACCACCAAGGCCCTGGTTTTCCTCTCCTCTTTCCTGGTTTCCTTTTCCTGGAACAATTTCTTGGTTCCTGTTTCCATTTTCCGACTGTACTTAAAAAGTGTGCATGGAACGCATGTTTATTCCATAGCAAGTGCTAGAAGCATCTTGCTGTGCTTGGAACCAGTCCTAAAATTATAAGGCAGTGATAAACTCAAGAGAGTTTATGCAGTATGGTTTCTTAGTCAAGGTGGAACCATCCATTCTTCTCTCTCCACACAGAATATGCAACAGTCTTTTCAACAAATTCACAAATAAAAGCACTAATATTGATGACCATAAAAGAAAGATAGAATTTGCTCTTTTCAATGCCTATTACATTATAGATATTATATTATGTTATATTATATTATATTATATCATATTATATCATATTATATCATATCATATTATATCATATTATATCATATTATATCATATTATACTTTACATTACATTACATTATATTAATTATATATGTGCACATATATATTTATTGATACAGCTTAATTTATTTACAGACTTAAGCTATATGGAAAGGGTCATGAGAGTAGATGAAGACCAGAGTTATCACTGATATAATTACCAGACTTTTGAAAGTCCATGTATTGTGACCAGGACTGCATTAGAGAAAAACTAGAAAGGAAATCCAAGTGCCTTTGATTTCTGAAAGTAAAAGGTTCAGATCACATGTGGTTTACAGATCAGACACAACCTCAGAAGAAGTTGTCAGCAGCTATGGAAGAATGTCTCTCTGTTTTACCACATCTTGGCCTGTACACACTCTGTCTTCAACTCCATTAATGTTGATCCTTGTGTCACTTTGCAACAACTTCACAGTGTGGAAGAATTTCACCACTGATCTAGTCAGTATTTGAAATGTTCCATACTTCCTTTGCTGATCTTGGTTCCCTTCACCTAGGCAGGATCAATTAGTATTCCTGCTGTGTCTACACAAAGTAATTCAGTACTGACCAGTGCATACATCAGAAAAAATCCCAAAACAAATACCTAAGTAATTTAAATTTCCCGCTAAGAAAAATAAATCTTACCTTTATGAGAAGCTGGATTATAACTAGAAGAGGGCTGAATCTCATTTCTTACCTTCATCCTCCTGAAGTAACTCTACAATTATTGCCTTAATGCAAAAATGTTTTTCTGCTTTTCAGCTGGAAGCATATGGGCACCTTTTCACTGCAGTGCTTTACAGAGAGCTCAGGCTCTCATCACAGCTGGAAGAGGCTGCAGCAGCACCAGGCTCAGGGCTTGGGGGGAGCAGGACAATGCCTTGTGTTCTACTGATGCTGTCTGATGATTTCATGCAATGTTTCCATTTCTGCCTTCTCATAAGTGCATGACTTGCAATTACCCTGAGCCGACTAAAGTCAGTCGATAATTTACTGTGGCATCTTGTTGTCATTTTACTCACTTCATCTCATCTCTCTGTAAGAGTTCCATCCTTTGTCTGATTGTATTTCTGATCAGACAGAGGCTCTTGCATTGCTCTAAGCTGTGGAACTCTTAGCAGAGCAAGACAGCAATCAGTGTTTTCCCCTGGCTGCCAAACCAACTTGAGCCTGTCCTGAATATCATGAATCTGAGCTAATATATCTAGCAGCCAACCTGCTCAAATAAAACCACAGGACTTTGAAATGACTGTTCTTGGAGAATGTTTAGCTGTGCTTAAGGTAGAGATGTGATTAACTTGTATTAGAGCCAAAAGTAAATGAAAATATACAAATTCAGGTTTTCAGGTGAGTCCTTCCAGATATTGGAAAGATCACTATGAAACACATTTCAGTCTAATAGCCTTTTATTTCATGTTATTTTTATTATGAGATTTTTTTTTCTTTCTATATAAAATGTATCCCCTGTATTCTGTGAAAGATAAATCCTCAGAAGAAGAAAAAACAGTTATGGGTTTTTTACCTATCAAATACCATCTCTTATTTGGTGATCCTGCAGCATTATCAGAAACAATCAAAATCTTAGGCTCTGCTTAGATTTGAATATGTTTACCACCAACTCTTGTGTCTTGTATAGCAACAATCATTCTTATCATGGCATCAGCATTTAAGGTCCTGTATAGAAGAGGATAATCATGTTTATTTAATGGCAAATATTTATACTTCTTTGAATTGTTTCAATGTCAAGCAAACTTTTTTAAGGTCAGTCTGACATACTTCCACGATAAAATTAAGGGAGAGGAGACATCTCAAATTTCCCTTGTTTGAATTCAGAAGGCCGCCTCCTGCCAAGGCAAAACCCTTTGTAAGCTCCATTTAGCATCAAAATTTTGGGTGTTCTCTTTATTGTGCAGGTTTTTTTTCTCTGTATTATCTCATTAAACAAGAGGAATTTCCTCACTATTTCAGAAACATTCCTAATGACCATCACGGGCTTGGATCTGCTTGAATGAGTCAAACCCAGCTGTGTTTTTGCGGAAACCCCGCTGTCCTTGCCTGCAGAGACAGAGCAGCGCTCTGCAGGTCTGGGAGTGAGCTCTGCCTGCTCCAGCACGGTCAGAGAGCAGCTCAGTGACACATCAGCCACTGCTGACTGCACAAGGAGCTGGGAGCAGAACCTTGGTGGCAACGAATGTCAGGATCTCTAAATCAGAATGCTGCCAGGATAATGCATCACGTAAATAAAGAAGCACCACACGTAAAAACTACTGACTTCATAGATGAAGAAGGTAAACAGTAATACTGGGCTTAAAAATGATGGATAAAATTATTAAGCTGTTAGTTTCACTTAGAGATAACCACTATATGAAGCAGCAGCTTTCACTCAATTTACTAATGTCTGAGGAATTTAGTTCTTAAATTTAAATGTGAACCTCTGCATAAACTGGAGTTTGCTATAAAATAACCTTACTATTTAATCTTGTAAATTGCTCTTTTTTAATTAGCTTAAAATATAAAGCAGTCATTTTATTTCTGTTGTTCTCTGATTAACTTACAGTTAATACTTATTTGAATTAAATAGTGTTTGTTTATTTTTATTTGGGTTTCATGATATTAATTTTCATGTGGGTGCTGTTCTGCCAAATTCAGTTGTCAGTTTTGGCCAGCTTGTGAAATAATTGGATGGTGCTAGTCTCAATGAAAAGAGGCATCTCAATGATGCCTTTTAAAAATCTTTATTTAACTAATATGAATTTAATCCCAGGTCAGAAGTAACTGAAAATTGTTAACTGATAAGTTTGCTTCCACTTCTTTCAAATAAGTGTGCCTCCATGTAGAATCATTAATTAGCAGACCTCAGTGGACTGAAACCATCACTACATTTTAAATTAAACAGCCCCTTCCAGAGGAAGGCCAGTAGGCCATGGAATCATTTCCTGACGTGTTGGGCACAGGCAGGGAGCTGCAGGAGAGCTGGTGAAGGGGTCTCTGCCTGTGAGACAAGCACTTTATTGCTGTGTGGAAGGGCTGCAGCGCTCAGGGCTGATAGCTCACTGCCTTTTGTTACTCCTCAGCTCACAGAGTCGAGCAGGAAATGGAGTTTCAGCTCCTTGCCTGAAGCTTGCTCACGCAGGGACGGGAGTGCCCGAGCGCAGCCCTCAGTGCCGCACACAGTGACTGCTCCGGGGGCAGAGCTGGGGCCGCCACTTCTGCCCATGGACACACTTGGTCCTTCAGCAGGAGTTCCGACAGAAGTGATGGCACCTACAGCCTGGGCCTGCTGTGTTTGGTTAGTGAACAGCACCAGAACTGGCTGCTTGGTTTTAATCACAGCCAGAATCCCATATTGATGATGTGTGTGCCTAGACACCACAAATTGTTTGAGTGCTTGTATTGAATTGAATTGACAGTACTGATGGACCTTAATTTGAAATGTAAGCAGCTCTTCACATCACTGATCCTGGGTTTGTTTTAATTCATTCTGCCTGAGCATTTGCACAGAGAAAAACATCTTGTTGCCACACTGATGACTGACAAATGGCTGACATTCTATGGAACCTTATTTTTAGATGGTCAAAGGAGTCCAATCAACCATTTACTATTCACAAATAAATATTATAAATATAAATTTTATAAATATAATACATATAAATAATATAATATAATAAAATATAATATAATATAATATAATATAATATAATATAATATAATATATATAATATAAAAATATAAATTTTTTATACAAAAGTTTTACTGTTTGTTTATAAAATTTAGTTTTTATTCTGTGAGGAAAAAGCTATGAATGAACAGGAGCCTCTTGATGTCACAGAGAAGACACCACATGAAACTGCAGTTTGCAAATAATGCACCACTGCAACTAATAGTATAAATGATAATAATTTCCTATATAAAAAATACATATATGTGGATAATATTTAAGCAGCAACAAGAACTAACTGAGAAAATACTGTGCTTCTTCCACACCAATGAATCGTAACATAATAATAAGCATGAAACCTCTTCTTCTCTTTGCTTAAACAGCAGAATTTAATTATTGATTTAATTATAACAGTTCTGATGAAAAACTAAAGATGCTAATTACCTGTCTGAAATTTGAGACAAAAGGCACAGGAGTATCTCTGGTCTGAGATTTTCCATACAGAATTTACACTGGGATTTGAGTATCTATGTTTGTAATTCTCAATGACTACATTTATTTGCCAGTGTTGCCAATTTTTTCCTATGCCTTTTTATTTTAATAACTAAACAGCTCTCCATAAGTTTTACCTTGCCAAATTGGCTGTTCAGGTTTGCCATTTGTTGCATGGATCAAATTGTCTTTTGATGAATTGTCTGCACTGTTTGTTCTGGGGCAAATCTGTGCATGCAGTTTACAAGCAAACAGCATTTCAGCCCAGCAGAGGGCACAATTAAGGGGTATTTTAAGATGTGCATGACAGAAAGGAAAAAATGCTTTTTTGGAAATTATATTATAAACAGGTTTTTGCATCAACTTTTTTGTTGGCAATTAGGTACTAATTAAGCATCTAAGAAATTGAGCTCATAATTTAATTTTGTGTACTTTCTTTTAAAAATGAAAATTGAAGGAAGTGGCTGTTCTGATCACCTGATAGCACAGCTCCCAGAAGGATTTCTGAGCTACAGGATGAATGTGTACTACATGCCAGGTAGGTAGGAGACATCCACAAAGCATCTGTTATTATCTAATAACAACCAAACAAAAGAGATATTCTGAGGGCATAGCAATAAAACTCCCTGATGTCCAGACCAACCTCCATAGGCTGAGGCTGCTTTTTATGCACCTAAATATGTAAATCTTGGTTTCCTGAGATTTTTAAATCATCTAAGCAGGTCAGGCAAGAGCTCCAGCTGGCTCAGACAGATTATCTCAAAGATGATGGTGCCCATGTCAACAAACACCTGACTGCAGAACTCTACAGAAGCTCCTGCACACCACAGATGGGAAGAGCTGACATGTCTAGCTTGCCACAACCTCAGGGAGGGAGCACCAAAGGAAGAGAAAGCAGATTTTCACTTTTGCAGCCTTTTCTCTGCCTGTCCTCCCCCATTTTTGTGAAGTAGGCTCATATGTCCCATTGACATGGAGCAGCTGAACTAACACTGACATTGAAACTTATTTTGCTTGTCAAAGCCATCAAAACAGGGAATTTTGAAAGTGATGAATGGTGGAATGCTTAAATATTTTCAATACCTTGTGGTTAGTCTCACCAATAAATGGCATTTTGTAAATGCAGACAAAAAAATTGTTGCAACATCACCTGCAAGAACATTCCCTTTCCAGGTGAAGAACATCTGGCATCTCCTAGTGAATATCTCTGAGAAAGTGTGTGACAGAGCTGGAACAGGAACAAATAGCTCCTTCCTGTAAATCAGTGCTTGGTCACATTTCCCATGGTTCTTCAATACTTGTAACCTCCCTCTCTTACCTGTCTGGACACATAGTTCAGCTGCAGTAGGAAGGTGGTTTGGTGAGGTTTTTGGCTTGCTGAGGGTTTTGGCTTTGGCAGTTTGGTGAGGGTTTTGGCTTTGGCAGTCCCTTGCCAAAAGAGCAGCTTGCTCAAAGCTCTCATAGCTGAACCTATACCCTCATCTGCCAATATTTTAATTTATATGTTTATTTGTGTTTGCCCAAGTAATCGGGCATGTTAAAACTGCACCTAAATTAGTACCAGAACATGAGGTTAGCATGGCCCTTTGTTTTTATGCTGTCCCCAGGGTAATTAGCCCTGATGAGAGGCTCATTAACTACAGCACACAGCCACACTAATGCAGCTGCACAGTTTTGAGGATCCCACAATATACTAAATGCTTCAGATGGTGCTGTGCCTACTCTGGGGTATTGGTTTAGGACTCCTGGGCATGACAATGTCTGCCTTACTTACCTCTTGCATTGTCCTACTTCTCTGATTCCATTCCACCACACATTATTATTTATTTTCTGATCCCTGAGTCATCCCTGCCCCTAATTCATCATCCCTTGCCAGTGTTAACTACAAATCTTTCACATTTAGTGGACTCTTGCAAATAGTTTCATACGTACTCATGCCTATCAAAAGTGCACGGGGCACATCTGATAGCTGAACTCAATCAAAAAGCAGACATGTCTTGGGAGATAGCTCTGATATACAGATCAAACTCTTTGGTTTTCAAGTAAATGCATCCCATTCTCTGCATTTCTGTCCTGCATGAGTGGCAGAATTGCACTCTCTCTTCCTAATTTTTGTTTGTGATTTTTTAAAGAAAGTTAACAGTCTCCTCATTGCCAAACCAGTCTAGACAATACCTTGCCTACAGCTCTGTCCCTTCATATAATTCCACTTACATTGGATGGGAAAGAACCAAAGAGGAATGCCTGTCTATACCTTACACCAGTTTCTGCTTTTCTCTCTTCTTGCATTCTTGTTTTATTCTGATATTTCCCAAGCATGTACAACAAATGCCTTACATTTCTTCAATAAACCTGAAGCAATGAAGCTACAAAGAGGGACTCCTCTCCCCAGCTCTGAATGTGTTTTTAGATTTATCTAATGCTTTTTCTTTCAATCTGGTCCCATAATGATGTAACACACACCTTTCACACACAAAAGTTGGCAGAGAGGGGGGAACATAGACCATTGCTGTGCAGCTGAACCTTAGACCTGTCTGTCACTAATTCTGCAGGAGTTTGAATTTGTTTCTGAGTTTCATGCTTATGGACACTTTCCTAAATGCAGTCATACAATCAGAGAATCCTAGAATGGTTTGGATTGGAAGGGACCTTTAAATACCATCTAGCTCCAGCCCCCTGCCATGGACAGGGAACCTCCCCTGGACCAGTTTGCTCAGAGCCCATCCAGCCTGGCCTTGAAAATTCCCAGGGATGGGAAGTCCACAACCTCTCAGGTTAATCTATCCAGTGTCTTATCACCCTTATAAAAAACTTCCTTCCTCCTATTTTATCTAATCCAAATCTCTTTCAGTTTAAAGCCATCACCCCTTGTCCTGTTATTACATGCTCTGTACAAAGTGCCTCCCTGGCTCTCTTGTAGATCCTCTCTAGACACTGAAGGGCTGCTGGAAAATCTCACTGGAGCCTTCTCTTCTCCAGCTGACTCTCCTGCCCCAGCCTGTGCTCTCAGGAGAGCGGCTCTCTGATAAACTTAGTGGCCCTCCTCTGGACTGGTATTCCTTACTACTCAATAGTTCCTTATTTTGGGTGTTTGAAGTTCTTCAGTGCCAGTTTTTGTGACACGGGGTAACAAAAAGTTCAAAAGGTAACTTAGAAATGCTTTGTGGAATTGTTTTCATTATCATTATCAAATTCTGCTAAGCACAATGACAGTGCAACGTGTTGAGGGCATTGCAGGACGCATCCCTCAATAGCTGGTAAAAGAGACTTTAGAGAAGCTCATGATCTGATAAAGTTCTTATCATTGTTCAAGAGCAGGGAAGGACTTGGCCAAAGGAACACCCAAATTACGCAAGCTCACCTTGCCGCCCCCATAGCCAGGTGCTTTTTCTGTGCTGGGAATGAGGACTGGCACTTTTCCAGGGAGGTGTGTCAGAGGTGGGTGAGCATGGCCCTGCACAGTCCTATTGTGCTGTAACAATCCCTCTGGAGCCCCGAAGGCGTGTCCCTGCCTTTAAAAACACCCGCTGCTCCTGCAGCAGCTCCGGCTCTTCTGGAGGAGGGAATCGCACCGGGAGCTGCGCCTGGGTGTCCCAGCCCCCTGCAAGGTATGCACTGCACTCACCTTCCCTGTGCACTGCCCCACCTGCAGCAGGAGGGCACTGGGAATTCCTCATCCATTTAATGCTGTGTTTGCTGTGCTTGCAATGGAACTGTGAGTGCCACATGAGGTTCCCAAAGAGGGGTTCATGGAAGGAAGATTTGGGTATGGCACAGGGCATGAAGCAAATCGAGTGAGAACTAAGTACAGCCTGCTCATAGATGCTGCTACCTGTCCATTCTGCTTTCTAAATTAATTTACATTAATTTAGATTATTTATGTATTTAGATTATTTCAATATTTGCAGATAATTGAATGCTGTGTTTGCTGTGCTTGCAACAGAACCGTGAGTGCCACATGAGGTCCCCAAAGGAGGGGTCCATGGAAGGAAGATTTGGGTATGGCACAGGGCATGAAGCAAGTCTAGTGAAAACTAAGTACAGCCTGCTCATAGAAGCTGCTACCTGTGTGTTCTGCTTTCTAAATTCATTTACATTAATTTAGATTATTTAGATATTTGGATTATTCAGATATTTAGATTATTTCAATATTTGCCATTAACTGAATGCTGAAATAGATACTTTGTTAGCCTGGCTGCACATTCATTTCTGCTTTCTAACACAAAATCTTGGCTACAGAGATAACTATGATGGAAACATCTTAAAAATACATTTAGGATTTTGATCATCAAAATACCAGGTTTAAGCCCTTCTTTCATCCTGAAAGCTGTTTTATAAAGGCAAACACCTACAGAAATAAGCATGCTCTGTGCAGATGCAGGGATCACCTTGACAATAATTTGCTAACTAGCTAAATTTCAGAACTGAAGTTGCACATTTATGCCTGCAATTTTGTGGCTTTAAGCACAGCCCAGTACTCTGCAGGTTATCTTCAACAGCAAAAAGGTAATTCTCTTTGTCTAGCAGTCAAGGTGGAAAAGAATGCATCAAGAGTTACTTTTTGCTGTCTGGAAAGACAACCATAACCAACGAAGACAACCAATTTTTTTCAGAGCAAATTTAAATACTGACATAACCAGTGAATTACAAGGATTTTCAGGATGCCTACAAAATAGTTTGCTTCAACTTGAACCCAACAGTTTCCTTTCTGTCTGGGATATTTTTGAAGAATAGCCAGAGGTTGGAGTCAAAAATGCTTATGAGTCATTTCACAACATGGGAGATTGTGGGAACAACTGCTTTATTGTTATAATTTAAGATATCGATCTGAGATTGACAAATCCAAAGTCCAAATTTCTTCTCTGACTGCAGAAAAGATTTTAATTAAGGTACTTCAGTCACTGGGCTGTAGCATGCCCTGGCAGTGACTCTTCTGTTCCCCATTGCATAGATAAAGTAACTGAAAGTTACTCCACAGCCTCTCACAAGGGTAATTCATAATGGTATTTAAACCAGGTATTGTTTACACAAAGGACAGATCATTTTGCTGATAACATCACTTTAATAGGTACCAAAGTGCAGTGCAATGCCATGTCTGAAAAACTTCCACTGTCAAATGTAATATAGCATTAAGTGAAAAGGTTTTTTATTGTTTTGTTTCTTTTTGAAGGAAGATACCAGGCAGGACAGAGACCATGAGGATCAAAAGCTTTGGACTCCTTTGTGTGTTGATGCTGGTCTCCGAGATGCTCCTGGCCAACTGTGAAAGGCAGAAGGAAAGAAAAAAGGGAAGACAAGGCATAGAACATGGTGGAAAAAAACAAAAGGAATCTAAACAAGGAAATGAAAAGGGGCAGAAATCAAAAGGAGGAAAATCATCTCTTAAAGGCAAGTTTGAAACCAAGGAAAATGCTGAGTGCACGTGGTCAGTGCTGGACACAAACGCTGTTACTGTGCAGGTGCGGTGCAGGCAGGGGGACAGTGAGTTCTGGTGTGAGTTCTCTGGAGACCCTTCTGGCTGTGCACAGTATGCAGCAAACCAGAAATCCTACTGGAGACAAGTCTCCCGATCCCTCAAGAAGCAGAAGCAGATTTGTCAAGACCCCAAAAGTGTACTAAAATCCAAATTATGCAGGAAAGGCCCACGAAGTGCTCACCTCAGGCTGACTCACTCAAGCCTGCTAACAGCAGAGGGTCCTGCCAGAGAGAACACAACGCATCACACCAAAGAAGTTGTTCAGGCTCCAGCAGATGCCTCTGTGACTGAAAAAAGGCTTGAACAGAGTCCTCAAGACTGCGTGGAAGATGTAGATTACATTGACCAGAAAAAGGTGGCTGAGGAATACTGTCCAGAAGGTTTGCTTTCCTTCTGCAACTTTTTTATAACAATGGTCCAAGACAAGCGATGCTGAGGAGGTGTTTCTAAAGCTCTAAATCAGGAAAGTCTGGTCTCTTTTAAGTTACTGAAAACCATTGCAGATTTTATTCTTATGTTTTATAGTGTATATAAGCAAGAAGGAATATATTTTTCTGATTTTGTATATACACAACAGACTACCACATTTGAAGATGTTATAGATGCTATGTGCCCACAGATTGCTTCCCAATGGATGTGTTACCAGTGGATGTTACATGCTCTGTGCAGAAGTGTATCTATCAGTCATCTCCTTGGCCCTCTTTGAGCTGTGCTAGCCAAAGGGATGAATTCAGTGCCATGCACTTCTTGGTAATGTACCATGCTTTCGACCTAAAAATTATTAAGAAAAATAAACTTCGAAATACATTAAAAGTATTTCCTCCCTCTCTCTGTGTTTTACTAGATTTCTCTATAAGTGAAATATATCTAAGTCAAAGAATGAGTTTCCAGAATATCTATGTGAAGTGTTGTTTAAAAGTAGTTTTAAAAACACTTCTGCAACTTTGCAGACTTCAGCTTTTGATAGCGAGCTACATTATCGTTAGATTTTCATCATTGTAGTAATGAAGGGCAACAAAATTTTCTGACTTGTCAATAAGTGTGCAAATCTTCAGTTTTTAATCTCACCAAAGGATGTCAAAACACTTTGACAACACCAATTCCCTCTTTTCTCCTATAGTCTGAAGCACATTGTACCAACTTTCTGGTAGGTAAACAGAGGCACGGGGCTAGAATGAGTTATACAGGTTGTACACAGGCCCAGGACTGGATCCCTTACTCAGCAAATAAAGAGCTCATATTCAACACTGCCTGCAGGGTTTTTTGAAATTATATATTATTTTATTTTTTCTGTATGGAGGACACTAATATTTATCTGTTCATTAAACTTCATCTGTGTTGAAGATGAAGTCTAATGAAAAAACCCAAACAAGCAAACAAACAAAAACCCACAACATAAAAACCCGCCACAAAATTCCAAGAACAAAGATTTTAAAAAATGTAAAGCTAAATAATGACAACTGATCTTTGCTAATTTTTGAAAATTCAGCTGGAAGAACTGTAAGATACTTATGCTTTTCTTAAATACAGCTTACACTTTTCTTGTGGATCTGAGCACAAAAGTATGATCTTTGCTAGTGATCCACTTGAGGAAACTTGAAATTTTTATGAAAAACAATTTCCCTGATAATTTCTAGCAAATTAAACTGGGATTTCTGTCTCTTGAGAAAATTTCCTTCTGTTAATATGTCATTGCTAGCATAGTTTTAAGACGGGTAGCAATGAGTTGAATGTGGGATGCTGCTATTAGTCAGACAAACTGCATTTGAGAAGGATTCAGATGTATTTCACCAAGTAAAAATGACAAAAAAAAGAGATTCTTCTTACCAAACTTGTTGTCTCTGCATGCCCAGTGGAAACACTGCCTGTTACCAGGCCATGCAGGATAAATTTGGTTGGACTGGTGCCCACCAAAAGCAAAATTCCAGTAAAAAGGGGCATTAACACTAACACCTGGGAGGCTCAAGACAAAGCCATTTTGGTGCCAAGAAGGGTGGGAAAACAGCTACCAGCTCTTTATTATTAAAGGAGATACATAAATGCTGAAAGGGCTGGCAAATTGCCACTGCTAGACACTTTGTGCCTTCACATTAGGAGATGATTGAGATAAGAAAGTCAAAAATGCAGAGGAAGTATCAGAAGCTTTATTTGGCCCAAGCAATCACACACTACAATAATTATTAATGTCTGCTCTGGTATCCAGACACCTTTCTATTAGCTCCAGATTATAACCAGAGCACTGGGAAGGCCTGACTTAAGAGGCTTACTTGCTCCAGATATTTTGGAAAACGCCCAATCCTACCTCCCCTCAGCTGCTGCTACTCTGGGCAGCACTGAGTGAGGACTTTGTTGCCTGAAGCACATCACTCTGCTCACAGAAGGCACTGCTCTCCCTGTGGCTGCCAGCCAGCCAGGCACACTGGGCCACTGACACATCCCAGAGCAAATTCCAGCCAGGATTCCAGAGCTGTGAGCTCCATCTCCATGTGCAGGGCTGTCAGCACCTGGACCCACATGCTGGAGCTGCACGTTCCTCTCCAGGGATGCTTTACATTTCTTCTGCCTCATCTTCTCGTTTCCATTCAGGGCCAGCTTTTATCTCCACGTGTGGCCCTTTGCAGGAGGAAAACATGCTCATTCTCAGCAGCTAATGGGTGCATTTCACCTTCAATGCAAGCAGTTGTGCAAGGACAGTGTGGAGCACCAGCAGAAAAAGGAGATCTCTGTGCAGCCTTTTTCCTCAGAAGGTGGGCTATGGTGAGAGTGAACATCTCAAAACTGTCCCAGCCAAAGTATGGAATTTGGAATTTTTTACCTCCAGGAGGGTGTAGTTTTGAATGTTTTTCAGAAGGGTACATTTCAGGGTCTGAAGCAAATATATCTGGGGTCTAACTTCATCACAGCCTGTTCTATAATTGTACTGACCACAGCTCTGTGGCTAAGAGGGTCTAAGGTCTCATTGCAGCTACCAAGCCCTGTGTTTTTTCAGGCAACATCCACAAAGCAATCACTTGACTGCAATCACATATGAGTCTTTTCTTGGGGCGTTTAGAGAGTGACTGAAGTCAGTATGACTTTGATGATTGTGGAGTCAAGCTAGTTAACATCCATAAAACATCTCCTGGTATTGTTCACCTTAGAACCTCTGCTCGTTATGCAGAAGTTCACAGCTGAGATCAATTCCCTGACTCTTTGTCCCAGGTGCACCAGCTGTCCTTGTGTCAGAACTTCATGTTTGAAGGACTTGATGGTGGTGACTTTTCTAACACGTTTTCTAGCAGGGCAGGCAGGACTGCAGGGAAGGAGAACAATGAATGGGTTTGAATTCTGAGTGCATGGTCCAAGTCCTCATATTGAAAACCTACAGTCTCAGCATTCTTAGTGTTAATGTGACTTATGGAAAAATCATCCCTATTTCACACCTGAGGAAATAAAGTACAGGAAGGCTGGATGACCTTGACAATCATGGGAAGAATATCAGAGGCTGATCAGCTACCAGACAGAGGTCTGGAGTTCCTGTGGTTCCTTTCTCCCATCTTCATAATTAGACCATTCTGCACAAGAACTGCATGGATTTGCTCTTGAAGCTATCCAGCTAACTTCTAGATATTTTAAAGTAATTAGAAGTATCTTGGTGAAAAATTAGATTACTTTCTCTGCAATATAGTTTGTTTTCCAGACAACCCTGGGTGTTATAATTTGAATATTTACTTGGGAAGAAAGAGCTTTTGAAGAGAGGAAACTCATTTTATCTTCAGAGATGAAGCTTCAGGGAGTTTCTCTTCTAGATGATGCATGTTCTTTTTAGAAAGACTCAACCCTCACATACTCCTGCAAATTCTTAAACTCTCCTCAAAATTAGGAGAGTCAAAAGATCAATTTTATTTTAAAAAGAGAAGAGGCAAATTTGGAATTTTTCCAACAGTTATCTCCTATAGTTACCAACCTATATGATGGTTTTATCTGGAAAAAGTTACATATTTCTTTGTATTCACTAGGAAATGGGAAGACATTGTTAATGTCAGGCAAATAGCTCTGGAAGTGCAGCACTACTTAAGAATCTGTAAAATTGCAGCTCCTTCAAAGTTTTATTCATTACTATTTACTGCAGCGTATTTTATGCCCACTTTCATGCACTATTTCATTTGAATGAGTTTCCAATCCTTTTGCAAGGTCTTTTATTCATTTGTCACTGTGGAACAGGTCAGATTGTGTATCTGATCTCCAAAGCTGCCTGACTGCTTGAAGGAGAACGGAACTGAGTGACTCAGCCTTGCTGCTCCCAGGAGTTCCCACCCTCCTCTTCCCCCAGGCCCCCAATGGGTATTTCCACCTGATCTCACCTCACCTGGAGCTGGCCAACCCTGGTGGGGACTGTGCTCAGACAGGACACATTCCACACTGCCATGCTCCCTGTGCACACAGAGCTGAACCTGGAGGATAAATTCCCCTCCCTTTCCCACTTTTGCCTTGTTTTTTTCTGATGCTGCCTGGAGCAAGGCAGCTCAACACTTGCTGGTTGCTGCTGCACCTCGCTCGTGCCTTTGCTGTGTTTGCATTCCAATTCAATATATTATACAGGTTGTTCCTCCAGGCTATTCCAACAATGATGCCACAACAGGAATTGATCAAAAGGGAAAATCCAGCTTCAAGGATGGGAAATTCAGCAGGTTCCAGCCTGCAGGTCTTGTCACTTGGATGATGCTCCTGACAGGAGCATGCATGTCTTCTGCCTGTTATCACATAAATGCTGCAAATCCTAGGGCATTTCTGTGTCCTAACATCCTGGAACTTCTTTCTGCTCCCTCCTTGGCTGAGCAGGGGAACTCTGAACCCTGGCTGCAGTCATCACCTCTCTTCAAAGAGCCAGAGAGGAGAAGGCAGCATGCAAGGCTCCTAGGAGGGTTAGGGTTATCTGGCACTGGGCACCCGGAGGGCTCAGACTGCACCTGTGTGTCCCTCCTGCTCCTTCCACTGCTGTGACTACAGACACACAATATATGGTCACAGATAAAGAGAGGGCACTGGCCATGTCATACAGCTTTTACCTGTGTGCAGAGCTTTGTAACACGAAAGGATGCATTAGGGCCTAGCTTATCTCTTAAACAAGGATTCACACACAAGGGATTTCTTTGGAAACATACTGTTATCCACGTAAAGTATGTGTTTTATTTAGCCACCAGTTTCTTCCAAATTTGCTCATCAACCCCCCTGGAAATACCTGTTTTTTAAAGAAGTGATACTGAGTAAGTGGAAGAACAGTGAAATGTTCCCATCAAGCCAAAGTTACTGCCTGCCTTGGCCCCAGATCATACCAGGCCCCACGTGGAAATGATAAACTTAATTAACCCAAAGCTCCCAGTGGAACATGTAGGTCTCACACTGATTTCCAGGCAACAAACAGACACATCAAAGGCACTTTGTTGTATAATGGGAGCCTGTGACATGTTCAAACCATCCACCAGTGTGCACATACAACTACTCTGTGGTGTTTTGTGTATGCCAAGGAAGAGAGTTGCTCCAGCCAGCCAGAGCCTTTGATGTTAAAATTAGTTTTAAATGAAGGAATTACCCTATTATCTGTAACAGGAATGTGTTCTGTACATCCATAATATGCGCACTAATTATATGTAATAGGTGTGCTTAAATAATAGAATATCATTTAAATAATTTAAGTTACCTTTACATCTTTTGCCTGAAGGTGCTGTGGTCTCTAGAGTCACCCTAGAGGTGGTGTGGTTCCCTGAAAGATCTTGTACTTCTTTTGGGCTATTCCACAGCAGCTGAATTCCTACAGATGCACATGCCATGGCAGCTCTGTTCCCACTGCTTGCTCAAAGCCTGCAGTCCTCAGGGATGGCAGGGAGGCCTCCAGGTAGGTGTTAAACTCAGAAATGCAGAATATTCCTCACTTACACGTGCCAATGGCACAGAAGAGAGCTAAGGAGTAAGCTCAGAGCAGCTGGATCACTAGGGATGCTGGACAATGTGCAATTCCAGAGGAAATATTGTCTCCAAAGGAACGGGACACTTGGGCTGTATGCGCTGGTGCAGGTGGGGCCTTGGGGTGCACAGCCCCAGCTGGGTCAGGGATCAGCTGCTGCCTGTGAGGGTCTCCAGAGCTCCCAGGCCATCTCCCTGCCAGGGAGGGCTCTGCCTGGTGACGGCCTGGCCAAGGCCCAGAGAGGAATTGCACTCTGCTGCCCAAGCTCTTCTCGGAATTTCCATCGGATGCAGCTTCCTTCCCTGCCCTAAACTGCTTTGTGCTCTGACTGTCAATGCTCTGGTGTGGCTCATCTCACGTAGGCAGGGGACTGGAAGAATATTTATAAGTCCCCCAGGTCTGAAGGAGAATCAGTAATTAAGGCAATTTTCAACAGTTATTTACAGAGACGATATTTAAAAAAAAAAAATTAAAAATGATGGTTTAAAAACAAGAGCAGAAAAATTTATGTTTTCAGAGAGGCAGATAAATTTTAACAATTAGAAACGCAGTTTTCTTATCCAGTAGTTTAATCTTGAACATTCTTTCATATAAATGTTTAATTTATACTACAATCCACAGAATCCTATGAAAATGTGAATATCTTTACCCTCACAGCGTGAGTAAGGCTTAAAAACATAAATTGAGTCTGCCCTAGCAGTTCAAAAGCCAAACTCCAAATACAAAGAGCCTCCTACTTATTATTACCTTAAAAATTGCTTTCTAACCTTATTTCATAATGGTGACCCACAATTTCTGAGTGCTTTACACTGTGAGGAGAGAGATACCAGGCAATCAAATGTCAGCAGTACTAGTAGAAATTACAGAATTAGTAGACATTTGTAAAGTTGACCTTTTCAAAATAGAGGAGCAAAAATGTACCTGCAAAAGAAATGTTCAGAAATGATCACATGAGATTCTGGGGGGGGTGATTCTTAGTGGAATAAAAGTGTAATTCACAGAAAGCAGAGATTACTAATGGAGGAGCTTGTGATCCCACCTGCATGGTTCATCTGAATTCACCCCATACTTGCTCTTGTAACAGGTCTGGAATACAGCTGACATTTCCATTGTGTGTTGGCTTCACCCTCAGGAAGCATAGAAAGGTTATCTGGAGATTAAAACTCTCTTACTTTCCTTATAGCACTGGTCTGCATATCACCCTTCCTATCTCCTGAATGCTGAGTTTGACTTCTCTTTGCATTTCTATTCCTTGAGTGGCCTTGTGTTCTCCTGCTGAGCTCCACCCATTTACCAGAGCACTGTTTTCAAGGACATTTATTTGTCTATTCAATGCTGAGGAAGATCCTCTGGACTTGCATAAGCACAGCTCAGAAGTAACTTTGGGTGTAATTTAGGATTAATTTTATCTTTTGAAATAGCTACTGTAATTTACTATGGATGAGTAAGTCAGAGGAGGCCAAATAATTAGGGGCTTGCAAATAGAATTAATTGAAAAATTGAAAACAGGATCAAAGGAGAAAATAGCAGAGGCACAATCAGTGTCTATCCCTCAACAGCTCTCTTTTCACACTCTCATATGTCATGGATTTTAGGCCATGTCTTTTAGGCTTTTTCATGAATACAAGGCACAGCTGCTGCAGGAGTTCAGCCCACACTCCAGCCCATATGACCCCACTAGAGGTACTGTACCTGCCCAGGGAACCATTGTGTGCCCAAAAGTATCCAAATGCGTTCATTCTGGCTGGTTTTGTGTCTGGGACACCCAGTTACAATGGAGTGTTGTTCCCACTCTTAGGCTGGGGGCTCACAATGTTTCCTGATGATGGGACACGATTGATGCTGGGTGAACCCCAGCTGGGGAATAAAGGGCTTTGACTCTATGGTTTCAGAAGGCTGAACAAAAGTTTTATTAAGCTATACTATGTTATAATACATTACTATACTATACCATACTAATACTAATACTAAAACTAAAACTAAAGAAAAACCTGTGACCTTTTCAGACAGTCACAACACAATTTTGACTTAATTGGTCAATCAATCTAAAATATCTGTCACCCGTGCCTAATTAAGAAACTACTTTTGGTAAACAATTTTCATAACAGATTCTGAATGTGCCAAACAACAGATGCAGGGAGTGAAGATAAGAATAGTTTTTCTTCTTCTCTGAGCTTTCTCACTGCTTTCAACAGGAAAAATCCTGGGGAAGTTGTGCCTGCTGCTCTCTGTGAGGAGAGCTGCAGCCACAGGATGTTCTTAAGGGTGTTACTCACCTGCAGCCCAAAGTTCAATTAATCATTGGCAGTGAGCTAGTTTAATCCAGTGGCTGCTATCACAGTATTCCTCCTAATTTAAATACAGGAGGAAACAAACTTCACTGTTTGCAGCAACACTTGAAATGTTGGCTTTCTTTAGGCGTGTTCTCACTAGTTTAAATGTTCTTGTTACTGCAACCAACTATGACAAGCTGCTGCTCATCAGAGTCACCTCAGATTTCATCCACCAATCACAGGTGTGCAAGAGACCACAACATGTCTGATGTTTGTAAGAAGCATCTTTGAGGCTAGCCAATTTCATGGTCCTATTTTTCTCTCCTTTATTTGGAGTGGTGGTGTTTCACAAATGCCTCTGGATCTCAGAAGTCTATCAACATGCCCTAAAACTTGACCTCTGAACTCTTAATGCCATAAGAAAAGATATTTTGATGGAATCTGGGAGTCTCTGGGTTTGACCCATCAGATGATGAGCTGGAGGGAGCTGTATTATGTTCCAGAGCTCTGATGGAGGCTGTTAAGTTCACTTTCTGTTTAGTCATATGGTACTAAGTCACCAGACAGACATACTGCTGGTGCACAGCAAACAACAAACAACAGGCACAATCTGGGCAGTGCACCACAGGGCAGACCACTCAGGAGCTTCAGGGGCTCCAGACTGGAGTTATAAAAGAAACTTCTTTTGAAAATCATTGTAGAAAAACCATTACCAATTCTCCTTTTGTGCCCAGTTGATTTATTGCACATTAGATATGCATCTATCTGGCAACAAGAGCAATGCTTTCTTTGCTCTTTCCAGAATCCAGTTTGCTTCGCTGAGATTTAAGGAGATGTCTCACTGTGAGGCTAATAGGAAGTGAAGTCTGATGAAGATAGCATTACTAGTAGGTAAAGTTCAGTTTGGAAAAATTTGGGAAATTCATGTGCCTCTTTTGTGGTCAGCATCTCAAAATCCATGATCAATGGATGCAACAAATGAAATAAGCCAATGATCCCAGTCACCACTGTGTGCCGACTTTTAAAATGCTTGTCCAAAAACTACAATTGTCTGCACAATTAAAAAAGTTTCATATCTTCTACATTCACATTTAAATTACTGAAATCTGTATCTTGCAAGAAATAACATTCTTGACCTCACTGTTTCTTTGGATTTCTAGACTACACCAACAGCTCTGCAGTATCCATCCTGCCTTGAAGGCAAAACCCCACATTCCAAGGAAGGTCCCAGAGATGGAGGTTGATCCCTTTCATACAACTTACAGCTGAACTTTTCCTGTGCTTCCACTGCACAGAAGACAAGAATTCAAGTTAAATGCTGTTGGAGTACACCACAGTTTTCACAAAGCTGTACATATAAAATATTGGCTTTCACCCAAATTTTTGGAAAATTCAAAGAGCAGTAATAATAAAACAATAGACTCGAGCAGTGGTACCTGGTGCTAGACATTGCATTTAATGGCCATTCATAGGAAGAGGTGGCTCAAATGTGTAATGAAATATTCAAACAGTCACACCTAAGAGTTCAGTTTAGTCAAAAGCCTGCAGTTATTCACTGCTCTTTCATTCTCTGTCATCTGTTAATGAAGAAAGTTCCTCAGGACATGAGGGACGTGTTTGACTGCGTGTAACCAAATATTTGCTGTGCTCAGTTACCAGCAGCAGTACAGAGTACTCTAACAGGGCAAGGTGTTGGTGCTCTGGATCAGCAGGAGCAAGAGCTGGGAGAGGAATGAGATGGGAAATAATGAGCAGCAGCAGAGCAATGGCAATGGTTATGCTGAGCAGTGTTGCAGAAGGCAATGGACAGGTTGCACGGGCTCAGCTCACCAGCAGCCCTGCACAGGCACTCCCATCCCATCTGAGGATGTTGAATACTTCTTTTGGTAGTAACAGCAGGGACCTGTTACAATAAAAACTATAAAGATGGGGGAAAGAGAAACGTGTTGCAGCATGATTTTCCTTTGGGGAAATAAACCATAAGACCAATGTGCGTGGCCTCGCCTGAACTTCACCTGTTTTTCCATCAAGAAATGTAGTCCTGGATTTCTCCAAGGGCTGCAGCATTCACCCAGGATTCTGGACACCTTGTAGCTTAAACATAGCTGAGGGACACTGCAATGCCAAGTATATGAATGTATTTTGGACAGACTTGTGTCACTTCACATGCTGCCTGCAACCACAGTTGTTACTTAGAGGAAACGGAGAGAGCAGAGACAAGCTGCAGCAGCTCTAGGAGTGTGTGACACCAGTGCTAATCTTATCTGTGCTTCTTGCAGTTTATACATGTACCTTTGATGTGTGCCATTGTCCAAGGTCCTATAGGTCACAGATTGAGTTTCTGTTACTGCTGTGTTATTTCATTGAAAGACTTACCCTAAGTAACCCTATGGCTTGCAAGCAGCATACTTTCCACAGAACCTGCTGATTGCAGGAAATTTAAAAAATTAAAACTGAAGCTGACATGTCAAAATCCAATGTTAATCAGCTTTTGCTTGCTTAATTCTATAGCCATGAAAAGAGCCTTTACCTGAGGCTATCTTGTGTATTTTATAGGCAAGAACATCACATGAAACAATATTTCTACACGGAACAGTTTGTTCTGTTTCAGTAGGTAACAAAAGCTGTGGTTTTGTTAAGATCTGTGTTAAGATACTATATCCATGACAGGGAAATACATAATTACAAAATTAAAGGTTCTTTGCTATGCTAGTCCATCATCATTATTAGTAATGTGTGTAAATTACCAATAAATATGTATTATTTCATTCAAGCAATGATTTTGATTTAAATTCGCTGCATTTTCTCAGCATCCCAAAACATGTGGGTGTTTGGAGGGCTTTGCTGGCTGCTAAGTGTGGAAGTGGTCAGAGAAGCTGGCCAATCCCCCTCTCCTCTGGCTGCACCTTCAGCTGCAGGGTGCAGGGTGAAACCTCTCAGACATTACAATATTTTTACCAAGTGCTGACTTTTCTGGGCAATCAAGAATCCTGGCAATCACACAGGGAATGAAAATTCACCACTGCCAATGATGCATCATATTTCTTCCCTTGTCCTACTGCTCTTTTTTCTGGGAAATGCTGGGTCTCCAGTATCAGGGTCTCCTATCCAGCCTCTGGGAGCTTTTCCCTGCAGTGGTTCTTGTTTCCTCTTCCCCAGGTTTGGGCTGCTGTGCAGGCCCAGGGAATGGCTGATGTCCTCCTTCTCTGGGGAGTCTCCCACTGTCAGCACTGCCCTTTGCAGGGGTGTTCCTCAGCAATCCTGGCATGCCATGGATTGCGACTGTAGGACAGTCAGGGTGTTCACGGCTCACATGCATGGGCTGGGCTCTTTCCTGCCTGGAATCAGAACTGGGGACAAAGCAGCTCAAAGGGCTGGGCTCTGGCTCAGTAATGATTAACTGGAATATCCCTGTCAGTGCTAACCAGGCTGTAACTGAACGCAGGTAACCACAACACTCTTATCTCTGGGTAGGGATGTTTTGCAACAATGAACAGGGTTCATTGACCTGCAGGTGCCTGTGAGCTCAGGGGACAGCCCAGGCTTTGATATTCAGTACACCTCACCCTCTGCTGAAAACCACACAGGCAGTGATATGTGAATAATTTCCTATTCATTTTTAATTTACTACATCAGGCTTCATCATGTCAAGTCGTGACCACAGTAACCTTCCCTGAACTAATTGAAGATTATGTCAGGGAAAAGAGTGAAAGGCAATTTTAGAGAGGCACACTGGTATGTTTCTGCAGTGGGACTGTATCATTTTTGACATTGTAATTAAAAAGCAGTTACATTTAAACTGGTATGATTTGTCATGCTGCACATCCCGAGATCATCCCAATCATCTCCCAATAAATTATCTCAGCTCCTTTGAGACAATATTGAGAGACAGTGAACACAAACAGTCCAAATCAAAAGGACATCAAATATTAAGCGATTTTGCTCCTTTTCTTTGAAATGTAGATCATCTCTTTTTGTCTTCAAAGTTCAATCATATTCCACAGTCTGTGCTTACTCATGGACATCTCTGTTGTACTGGAGAACTGAGTGAAAATGGCATAAACGGAAAAAGGTGTAGAGTTATGGCCAAAGGGAACACTTACAGGACACAAGTGTGGCCCTTGAGCAGGGTTGGGAAGTTAAAGGTGACTGCAGAGCATCGTCAGGTCTACAGCTATGTCTCCATGGTTTTCTGTGTTTCAACTCAGTATTCAAACTAGGAACTAACTCAGACATTGGTAAAGTGGTCTTTAATTTCCCTGCATTACTGTTTTTCTCCTGGTAAATTGAGACAGAGAAATGCTGATGCTAGTGAAATCTTTTAGGCTCTAAGGAAAGCTAAGAAGTAAAGCTTGATACATATAATTTGTACTTGCAGGTATATTTCTGTGTAGAATTCATTCTCTCAAGGAAGATGGAGCGACAAAAGCTCTGGATTAGGAAAAATATCAATTTGTTATAGTTCTCTTAAACTAGAATGTTTGGGCTAATAATTAAAGAGAAAGGTTATTTTGCAATCAATTAACCATGGTCAAATGATAAGAGGGTACTCTGGGGTAAGTTGGAAAAAAAGAAATCCTGCCTCCTATAATGTGTTAATTGATGCCATGATGTTACATTATGAATGATAATGTGTGAAATAGATCAAATGAAAGACATACTTGGAAGAGAGGTTCCCTGAAACATCCCTGAAACCAAGTATTTTAACTTCAATGTCCACCCACTCCTGCTGGTTATTGTGGCAATAACTGGGTTGGTTTTACACGGCAGAGAACTACTTAAACTGGGCTGGTTTCACATGGCCTCTCAACTTTGCCCCAGCAAACTTGTGAACACTTTCTGTAATCATTTTATTATAACTCATAAAGCACAGTAAAAGTAGGGTGTGCATTTCAGTTCAGCTGTGTCAGTCAACAGGCCACAGGAAATACAAGATAAATCTTTGCACTAAAAGAATATTAAAGAATGGGAGAGGGTAAAGAAAAAAGACAGATTCTAGCAAATGTATCATCCTGAAATGTTTACAAAGGTTGATCTCTCTATTTCACCAGGAAAAGAGCAGGAGAAGTGCCTGGATTAAGAATTCCTGTCAGGAGGAAAAAGCTGCCCTTCCCCACAGAAGAAATTATCTTTAACACAGGATACAAGAGGAAGTTGTTAACACCTGAGTGTAATCACGGAATGAATCATGGAATGGCCTGAACTGGAAGTGACCTCAATGATCATCTAATTCCAGCTGCCATGCCAGGACAGGGACACCTTTCACTAGCCCAGAGCCCTGCCCAACCAGGCCAATACAGCAAACTAGAAATTAATTTCAGTAAAGGTGGAACAGCCTGTGGTGAAAAGTGCTTCACTACCTCATGTTATCAGAGAGCATGAGAGCAGAGCTGCTGTGCACAACTTGTGTTAGCTGGAGCACAATTTGAGGATGAAATAGAGGCATGACACAGGATGAAACTAAATAGCTGTAATATCCATAACAACACTTTAGACATTATGATAACCATTAGGATCTTAAAATATTGCAAAATATCAGCTTATCATGCCATCCATTCAGGCAGGAAATCTCAAATTTGAAGATTGTTTGCCCAGTGTCCCATAATAGTAGCCATAGAAATTAATCCCTGGCTACACAGTACATTCAGTACAGCTACAGCTCGCACAAAAATGTAGTTGATTAATGAAAAAATATTTAAACACACCAGGACCTGCTGAAGCTTATCAAGACATGTATTATTATTTTACTTCTTCTCATGAAGCAGCCCCATGTATCACCTATTAACAGTGTTTGATATCACTCAAGAAAATTTGGAACATAAAAAAATATGGAGACTGTAACTGTCTTCCTGCTTCCTATTTTTAGTAGCATTTTAACACAGGGAATGAGTAATCTGAATTACAACTGTGTTTCTTTCTGTAATTTACCTCTGTCTAGACCACTTAATGTTTCCCTGCTGTAACCCAAGCACGTAACCACAAACTGGTGTTGTTGAAAGGCAGCTGCAGGGAGGAAAAGCTGGCTCCTTCTGGTCACCTGGGGCTGGATGTAGGCTATTGGAGCACAGAGCTGTGCTCTGTGTAGGGTCTCACCATCAGGGAGTCCATCACCCATCCCAGTGTGGCTCCTGTTCGGTGAGTCACACACCCCTCTGTGTCTGACCCACAGGGATCACAACTTTGCTGATGCCTTCACACAGGAGGCCTTTTTGTCCATTCCCTCAGGGTTCAGAACTCAGCTGCAGACGTCCCAGGTCTAATTGCAATGGAGAGCTATGGATTTGATTAGTATTCCTAAAAGACTAAGAATGGAAAAATGTTTCCCCCCAGAGTTTCCCAGTCCTCTGCAAACCATTATTGTCACTCTCTTGTGTTGACTAATTTATAGATTCATCAAGAAACATCACCCACCCCCCATTTTTAAGCTACCCTTTAAGATATTGAAGGTGTAAATATAATTTACAGCTGTTGCATTTTTACTCCACTAGGCCATAGGAAAAAATGGTATGATTTTTTCCATGGCATTTCCATCAGGCAATTTTGGCTGTGCTCCTGTAACTAAAATGGGGGGGAAAAAGGCCAAAAATCTAAGGAAGTATGGCATATGCAGAAAAAGAAAGCCATAAAGCAAGCAAATGTGATCTCAGTCTTGGAAATTCAGGCAACAGAAACAAACAGAAAACAAGATATGACCTAGAGTGAACAGATGATTAACAAATTATTTTTCTCTAGCAGAAGGCAGATTTTCTAATTGGCTGCATATGATATGCTCAAAAGACTTCATTATCACACAGTCAGTTCCTGAAATCATCAGCAAATTTTAGGACTGTGGCTTTAGATACTCAGAAAATGGATTGTGAAATTATAATTTTTAAATATTTTGCAAAAGCCTTTTATCTGCTGCGTTTGAGAGGATCCTTAGATGTCCTTTCCAGATTTATAATGTTTCTCACAGGGAAATATATTTGAGGCTAATTTTATGCAACTTTAAGCACCCAGAAGGTAATTTTATGAATTTGAGCTGATAATCTAGGCAACTTTCACAGGGAGTGGAGAGAGACGAGGATCCTGTGTTGGAGAGCACATCATCCCCTCTGTGCTGCCCTCCCTGCTGCAGAGCACGATGAGTGCTCTCAGGAGGTGCCTGGTTTGTCCTTTTGTTTATACAGGGAGTCTGTGCAATCAGGTGACTGACCTTAAGTGATAGAAATCCTATCTAAAATATTTAGCATGGATTTTAACCCTCTCTGCTCTATTCTCCCTCCATGCATGCCCAAATCTCATAATTAAGTGAACTGGGGGTAAAGCAGCTGTATTGCTGTGGAATATGCTAGTGTGGAGCACATGCTGCTCTATTTGCTTCCTGGCTATTCTGATTTGGGCAATCACTGCCCCACAGGAGAGGAGGAACAGCAAGCAGGCAGCTGCCCTCCACTGCTCCCCAGTGCAGTGCTCAAAATGAACATGCTCTTCAAACTAAACAACTTTTTTCCCAATAGATAGAAGATCTTTTTTCTAAGCAAGGAAAAATGTGTTATCCCAGACTGTTTGCCTTTCTTGGTTCATCAGGAATTTAATGAAATTTCTGCTGGCAAAGCAGAGGGATAACTACTCAGACATACTACTTGTTTTTGTTCTTTTCACCAGCCTCCATATTTTACAGGCAAAAATTTTATTTGAATCTGCTATTGCTCCTTTCAAGTTATTTAATAGGAAGGATCAGTTATTTATTAGGAAGGATCACTTATTCCATTCAAGTGTCATTTTAAGCCTGTAAATGACATTGTTGTTAAGAGAAAGTTTCTGAGATTCAGCCTGTTCACCAGGTTTCCTACCTGAACACTTGCTGATCTCATTTTTCTCTTCTTTCTACTGAGCTCTTTTATGCAAGACAATGTCTGAGGGTCACTGCTTTGAGTATCAGGGAGTCTTCCCAGGTACCTGCATGAAGGGTAGCCCAAAAAAATTTAGGGGAAACTTCTGCTTCATACTGATGGACACTGCAGTGCTGCCATGACATCAGGTTCCATCCAAAACCACTCCCCTGTTGCCAGAGCCCAGGGGGACCCAGACCCACCACACAATGTGCTGCCAATACACAGATAAACAAATCAAAACCCCTCTCAAAGATTTTTCCCCCATATTACAGTGCTCAGGCCAGGATGAATGGGGCTTTCAGCAAGCTGGTCTGGTGGAAGGTGTTCCTGCCCATGACATGGGGTGGAACTATGTGAACTTTAGGGCCCCTCCCAACCTAAACAATTCCATATTACATGAAATCAAACATGAGGCCAGGTGCTGGCTGCAAAGAGAACAGATCTTTCTGTATTTAATTTGTTTCCTAATAAGTTTATTGCTTGCTCTGGCTAAGTGAAGTTGATCAAAGACCAGGGGAGCAGCAGTGCTGTTGTGACAGGGTCAGAGAGTGGCTTTTGCAGCTCTGTGTGGTTCTGGGAGTGATAACATTGATATCACCTTATCACACAGTAACTCAGATTCCTCTTGTGTTCCTGGGCTGCACTGTAGCAGTGTTTGATGTGGGGTGAGGTACAAGCCAGCCTATTTACCTTGAGCAAATTATGAGAGTTAGCTTTTTCAGACTAAAAACATATTTTCAAAACCCAACCTTTTCCAAACCATATTACAAAACATTTATTCCAAAGAGTGGGGAAAATGCATGGTTATTTTTCCTTTTATTTATTTTCTGTGGATTTGGAACACTTTGTATTTGTTTAGAAGGATGTTTTGCTTGATAAGTCTTTAGCAAAGCAATAGGATTTGCAAGTGTACTTTTCTGGTAGGGCATGTCTGCACAGCATTTCAGATGTGTGATCATGCATAATAAAAGTGTTTGTTGGAAATGAGCTGGCTCATGTTCTGCCATGTATGTAATCCAGGCAGCCCAGACTTGCCAGCCACCTGCATTTCAAAGCCATCACTTACCCCAGCACAGTTGCCCATATTAATTGTGCACCTCAGCTTCCAAAAGCACAGTTGGCTTCTTACCATCTTACGACATCACCACTGACAAGAACAATCATCTTTCTCCACTGTTATGGCCAAGAACAATCTATGCTCAAGATAAGGATTCAGGATGCTTCACTTCCAGCCACCTACAAAGGCAATGACTTCTCTGTATCAGATGGAGAACACAGGCTGGGGAAGATGTGCTCTGTTTCTCTGCTCCCCTGGGTGGTTGCATGTTGTGTTTCATACCTTGAACAGATTTCTGAGTTGTTTTTAGGAGGTGCCCTATTTTGGTCTTCTGAGAATCTTTCTTTCTTAACTTTCTCAGGTTCTGTATAATGTCAAACTGAATTAAGAACATTTCTCATCAGCAATTTTATTAGAGATCTTAATTTTACAGTCAATATATTGCAACAGAAGTACAAAAGTGAGCATGAAGACAAACTTGTAAGTGATAGTCAGAAATATCCTATTTGAAAGTATTGGTTTGTGTCTATGTTGATTCGTCTAAGAAGTTACATAACATCTTGCAAATAAAAATACTTATTCACTTAATTTCACTTAATGTAAACATTATAAGTGAGGTCTTGGGTTGGTCCAGCCAGGCTCAGTGCAGGCTTCTATTGCTATTGAAGAGATGAGGCTTATGTAGAGATGCTCAGAATCACACCAGCTTGTGCAGGTCCATAACGATGCTTTGCACTCTGGGCAGTCACTAAAACTTGTGGCATACAACCTTCTCCCTGTGGGACCATGGAAACCCCAGTGTGCCTGCAGGTTTGGCAGCTGCTGCTCACACTGTCACCTCAGCACTAGGAGTACATCTGTCACCTCAGCACCAGGGAGTGTGTCTGCAGCAAAGCCTGCTCTGCTCTCTTGCTGTCAATGGCGCTGCAGCCGTGGCCACAGCTGGCCTCAGACACTTGTTTTGCTATAAACACTGCACTTGAGACTGGTAAAATGGAAATCAAAGGAAATCACTGAAAGCTGCTGTTTCAGTGCACCACAGCACGTCAGTGCTTGTGAATTCTACACCCCAAGGCATCACCTTTCACTGCAGAAACTGAGGTCAAGAGAGACTCCTTATTGTGGCAACTGTTTGATGTTTGTTTCTATTCCAGTGCATGGCCAAGTTGTGGCCTGAGGGACCTTTTATGAAAGTTGGAAGGCTGCTGTTTACTGTTATATTAAGAACAAAATGTAATCTGACCAGCAATGATGTATCCAGTAGGATTTTAATGGAGCTATGTGAGTCAGCCTCACTATTTTCTCTCCCAGCTGCATACTAAGCAGCTTTTACAGGTGCAGGCAACCCTCTGAGCAGGTTCTGTTTTTTTCTTAGCTCAGCTCAGCTGTCTTCCCTCCAGCTGCTTACTGTGATACCCATTAAAAGGCAAGAACTGCTGTGCCTATTCCATTGCTTGCTTTACCTGGTCAGAAGTGTCACAGTACCTGGGAAAGCCATGATTTATACCATGTGCCAATGGGCAACATTCCCCTCTGGGGAAATTTGCACTGGGATGCAGGGAAAATGTAGCATGCCCTGGTCATTTCCTGCCTAACCTTTCAGCAGGAAGGAAGATGATCCAGGCAAAGTTCCAGCACTGATCTAGGCAAGTTCTGCCTATCCTGGAAAGTCTCTTTCTTCTCTGTGCATGTCCCAGGGAATCCCTGCTCTGTGCCAGTGGCAAGCTGTACAGAGGGGAGCAAACCAGGGCAAAGCATCTGCCCTCAACTGCTGGCCATCGGAAACAGTGTTTGTGTGTGTGTGTGTGTGTGTGTGTGTGTGTGTGTGTACAGCATCACAGCTCAGGTACCATCTCCTGCTATCTGGCTGTTAGTATCACAGCAAGGATTTCTGGTTATGCACTCAGCACACACCATGCTACTGTTATCACTCTCAGCTCTGCAGCCACATCCTCTCCAGCTTTGCACACAAGTCAGGGAAGTCTTCAGTGGCACAGAGAACTCTGCTTCAGGGAATTGCTGAGCTGTTGGTGCAAAGCCTGCAGTCTGTGTGGTCTGGGTTGTGCACACACTGAAGGAGCTGAACAGGCCTGAAATAAGACACAAAACAAAGAAATATTTAATAATCAATTTGCAAGTACAACAGAATTACTTCACAGTTACTGAATGCAATGTGAAAGTCAAAGCGCATGTCACATCCATGCTTATTAAGCAGATGGATTTTCTTAGGGTAATTCTTTTTAATCTTGCTGCAGAAAGGTAACTTTGGTGTTTTTAGGGACAAGGGCAAATCAGTACAAACAAAAGTAGGAACTGACCTCACAGCTATTCTGCAAAATAAAAAATAATTACGAAAGCGAAGAAAGATCTCTTGCACAGATTGTGGAATTGTGGAATTCCTACCATGCTGGAAGTTCACCATCTGTGTTACTCACTGGTAAACCCCACTGCTACAACAGGAAGATGTTGCTGTGAATGTCAGATATGATGAGATTTTTTTCTAATGCATCCAGTGAATCCAGTTTAAGAGTCACTTCTGGAAGATACTGTTGAGATGGACAAAAGCCAGATAAAATGACCAACAGCAGCTGCTACATGGCATGAAAAGGCAGATGCTCAGCTGATACAGACCCACACGGTTCTGTTTGCAATACACTTACACAGTCTATCCTGAACTTTGGCTTTACCTGTACATCTCTTATTTTATTGTTATTCTGCATATAAAATAGCAAAATTGATTGTCTGTGTTGCTCAACCCAGTTGTTTATATATGTGTTAGTTGAACTTTGACAAACAGCCCTACTTGTCACCTTACCTTCAGCTGTGAGACACAGCAATGAGTGTCAGGTTCCTCCCTGGGCTAGGCCACAAGGGGTCTAAGCTGTGATAGATCTCCCCTCCCTGCCTTGCCCCATAGCTTAATTCATCCCAGGCTGAAATAATCTGTACCTATTTACAGGTCCTGGGAGTATTGGTTAAGGTTCCATTTACCCAAAGAGAAAGTTAGCACACGATTTGGCAGATTTATGCTCCACACCAGAGCTAATTTTTTCACAAAGATCAGAGCACCCATTAATCAGGTTCAGCAGTACCCAGACAGAAATATATTGCTCTGCCTTCAGATTTAAAGACCTATAATTTGTCCCCCTTTGCAGACTAATTTTTCCATACTTCAACTATTGTCACAAACCCAGAAGTTCATAGAAATCTTTGTTTACTTTGGAAATGTTCTTATCCAAGTATGAGTCCTTGACACTGAAAAGCTCTTCCTGACAGATAAGATATGAGCAATATTGAATGTTTGCCACTTTTCTAATGTCTCTAAAGAAAAAATTTGCTCAATGTGAAGGTCTCTGAACCCACACCTAGGGATAAAGGGTCTGTGGCTTTTGTATTTCCTCAGCAGGAAGATGGAGATTTCAGGCAAGTCAGGACTTGGGCTGCTGTTTCACAGACTTCTCTTTTTTTGCTCCTGACAATGGCAAATTACAGTAATTAGCAATGCTTATCATGTCTCATGCCTCACTCTCTGACAAAGCAGCAGGACAGGAAGCATGCTCGAACCATGGTGAAGGATGTAAGGACCACCCTTGGCACCCTGTGCTATCTGTATGCAGAAAGAGGAAAGCTGCCTGTTTGGTTCAGTGTTTTAGGTAAAAGCCCAGTCAGAAGAAAATCTGGTGGCTGGATTGCTGGATTGGTCCCTTCCTGAAAACAACTGAACCTGCTCAATGGGAGGAGAGCAAGCCCCAGCCCCAGGGCTGGAGCCCCTGAGAAGGACCCAGCCCCACTGGAGGGATGTCATGGCAGTGAGGGGGAGGTCTGCTCTAGCCTGCTGTAAACCTGCAATATTAGCTTTATGTTAGCAAAGTCATCACCAGTAAGAGTGGATAATTACCTGTAATTGTCTTCACAGATGATCTTAAAGTTTCGTTCTTCTAGAATGTTTATTAACCTCTGAATGGAATGACCTGAGCAGGATTCACTGTGGAGACAAGACTTCAGTTACCTGTGTTCCTTGTGTGTACAAAATGCTCACCTAAATTCCACACTATGGCACAGCTTTATTATAGGTAAGGTGCTTTAGAAGCTTGTTTGCCAATGTGCTGGGAAGCCATGGGGGTTGTGGAGCTTTGGCTGCCATTGGCCCTTGCTGGTAGAGGCTCTGTGATGTCCATGTGGTGTCCAGCTGTGCATCTCCATGAGAGCTTTGTGCAGGGGGACATCTGTGGGACATCACTCAGTCCCATTCCCAGTTCAGGGTGCTCCAGAAGTGCTCCATTGCTGCTGGTGCTTCCACAGCAGCACAATGCTAGGCTTGCTAAATCTGTCCAAGGGCAGAAGGGTCAAGTCCTCTGTGTGGTGAGAAAAGGCCATGAAAGCCAGCAGTGAAGTCCCAGGTAGGAAGTGAGATAGGAGGAAACTGATAAGAAAGCAGGGGATGAAGCAGGCTCTGAGCACCTCCTGTATGTCTGACTCAGTTTACAGCTGCTGCAGCTGCTCTGTTTTGGAAAGGGGATGTTTCAACCACTTTTGCATTGGTAGGAGCCCTAACTTGTGTATTGCTTTCCCATACAGATAAAGGTTTCAAGAAGCAGGTAGCATTCTCATATCTTCAAGAGCTGTATCTCTATGTTCAATTTAATTAAATAGCCCAAGGGCCCCAAAGATGTAGTGAGAGGTTTCACAAATGTCATAGGCACAGACAGAGACACAGCAAAAGCCTTGTTACCTCAAGGTAAAAATCATCTCCTCATCCAGAGTATAGGACTCACTTCTACTACTGGAGACAAATCCAGTTCCTAACATATGACATTAGCAGAGAGCACTGCCAGCTCTTCTTTGTTCACTAGACTTGACAAGTTATCAGTGATTCAACATGGAATACAAATCAGAAGATACAAGGAATGCACACTATTGGGGCTAACCCCCACTCTCTCCTTAGCAGCAAGTAGAACATTAAAAGGAAATTGCTATGAACTTGTCACAGGAGGAGGGGGATGTGTCCAGCAAGGGGTCTGGCAGGGCTCTGCCTTGTGTGAGCTGCTGAGGGGGAGCACAACAAAAATATCTGATGCTAAGAAATCATGGGATAAAGGATCCAGTGCCATGTGAGGGGACACTGATGTAAAGATTACTCAATTTCCTTTTCTCCAGCAAACCTTAATGCAAAGGAGCACAAGCACAAGACCCCAGCACAGAGGCACACCATGAACCATGGCAGGGGTGTCAGCTCAGGTGCACAGGGGACACCTCTGGGTGTCTGGGCTGAGGGAGGGGCTGCAACACGAGCTGGAGCTGAGTCAGAGAGTGAGGCAGGCTGAGCAGGGGCCTCACTCCTTCCTGAGCTGCACTGCACCATCACAGCCTCCCTCCTGACCCATGGCACCACAGCTGCGCTTTCTGTCGTGGACATCATTAAACTGTGGCAGGACATTATGGCCACAGAACTGGCTCTGAAAGGAGGGGTCAAAGGCACAGAGCATCATGCTTAGTGTTTCAAATGTGTTAGATCTGCAAATGAATCTGAATGGGATGAAAAACATCACTCAGAAAGGCTCAGATGTGCTTTGAGGTTGCTGTTCTGGTATCAGTAATTCCATGGTAAGCATTTCTACTATAGATTTGTTATTAAAAATCACAGAATCATTTAGGCAAGAAGAAACAGCTTGAGATCAAACCAATATGAGCTGGAAAAGGTTGCTCAGGTCCCAGTTAGGTTTTGAGTATGTCTATAGATGGAGACTCCACAACCTGATCTGTCATTCAAAAATGGCTGAGCATAATTATACTGCTGCTGTGGACAAACATATCCATGTTTGGATGGATACCTGGACATGTTTATCCTTGCAGACATAGCCTGGTCTCTGACTTCAGTGCTGCACCCATAGCAAAGGTCTGTGGACCTCAGTGGAGCTGAAAGGAACTTAAAGGCCTTGGGACCTCTTGAAAGCAAGGAAAATGTCATTGTGTTTTACCTGTAACTGTTCAGCAGTACCTACAAAAATACTAGAGGAAACAACAGTACAAATGTTATTTTTCCTGCAAAGTCAGCACCTAGAAGGTGAGTGTAAAGCAGATTTCATGAGTTTAAGACAGTGTTGCTGCCAGACCTGAGCTGTGCCCTGTGCCTTCCCCACAGTGCTCATCACTGTGCCTTACCTTTGAGGGCCACCAATGTTCTGCATGAGCCAAATGTGCACTTCAGTGACTTTATCTGGATCCAGGTTAAAGATCTCGATACTTCCAAAGATGCTGTAAGAATGGAACATAGAACATCAAAACTCTTCGTTTTCTCAGAAAGGTGTAGAGAGTATGCTCCCCAAACACCAGTGCTTATTAGTGCTGCTGTTACACCCTGTGAGAGAACATTATCTTGCCAATGGATTGTCACAGACTATTTAATTGCCTTATGGTCAAATGTTGCCTCCCCATTCTTATTTCACTTTCAGGGGAACTTTTGAAACTGCCTGCAGACAGATACAAGCTGAAGTTTTGGCATCTTTAGTGCCTCTTCTCCCGTTCAATTTCCTGGCTATTGGTTTGGTGCTAGGGAAGTGACCATGGCTGTCCCCCCAGAAAGAATATTCTTCATCTTTTGAAATTATTCATGACTGCACTTCCAGCCAGGTAGCCAAGTCTAGTGAAGTAAAATCAAAGAAACTGTAATAATTAAATAAGAAGTAAGAGCACCCTGCATACCCCCACATCCTCTGGAGGATTTCAGTCACAGTCTCTGAACAGAAGGAGTGAAAAGAATCAGCTTTACAGCACCCAGGGGTGAGTTCACCAAAACCCTTCTGCACTGGGACTCCCAGGCAGGCAGGCAGGCACATGCAGCCCCACAGGGACATGAATGGTTTTGTGTTGGGTGAGTACCTGCTGCTCCTGAAAGCTCCAGCTTCCACTGATCCATTGAGCATCACTTGAACCACACCACAAGCTGCTTCTGCAAACTGAACCAGACCAAGGGACATTACACTCTGACACTACAGGCAGTGCATGGCAGGCTTGGGGCTGGTAGAATTCACTGATGTCCTCAGAACTGCCTAACACAAGAACAGGATCTGGGCAATATTTTTGCAGAACATTTCAGTGCCAAAAAAAAAAAAGTCTCTGAAGGCTATGGCAAAACTGTGACAAAGCCCCATTAGACAGCTATGAGCGGGCAGTCTCAGGGTGCATGGGGCTGGTACAGCAGCTTGTCTGGTTTCAGTTTTTACAGGGCTTTCCAGAGCCCCTACAGCTGCAGCTGTCTGTAGGAACTCACAGCAATCCTCAGACTGCTTTAGCTCAGAAAGCAAGGACAAGCCAGAGCAGAGGTATCCCCAGTTTAAGGACACACAGACCACTACATACTTGTTTCCTTGTGACTCATGCTCTGTGTTCTTTTGTGGCTTGGGATTTTTCTCTCCTGATGTTTTAGTAAAATTATCACTGAGGATTTTTAACTTGATTTTTAATATACTAAATCATGTAATCGCTGCTTTTTTAGTCTTTCAAACCCATGCCCATATTTAAAGACTTCTAAGGTCTATAAAGTACCTATGCTAAATACATACACCATTGGTAAGGCAAAGAATTTTTAAGAAGCTTAATGCAGGTGACTGTACTTATCAAATCTTTCATGTCCTCATAAACAATGTGGCTCAAATTCAAATCTTGAGAGCTGCAAAGTTTCAGGAAGTTTCATTATGTGTAACTTTCAAATGTATTTAGCATGAGTTTTAGTAGATCTTGAATTTACATGGCAAGGAAGCCTGCAGCTGAGCAAACCTGGGTCTGTATGTGGTTCTATCTCTCACAGATGCTGGAACTCAACCATTTTCCCTCCTAGTTTACTCACAAAACACCTTTTTTTTATATGATGAGTAGACTTTTTCTTGCACACAAGAGAACTGGAGCATACAGGAATGCTGGTTTTCCACCTCGGTAGTCATCTACTGATAGTCATACCAAGGGTGAAATCTTGAGAGACAGGTAAAATCAAAGGAACCCAGGACATCAGGTGTTTCTCTGGCAGTTTGTTCCTGTACAGTGCTGACTCAACAAAGGCAGGCTAAATGCTTAGCTGGGACCAGCAGGATCTCATTCCTGGGATGGGAGTTGGATGTGTCATGGGTGGGGACATCACAGGAGCCTTGCCAGGCCCTGATGTGGGAGGATGTGCTCTTCAGCTTTATGCTGGGAAGTGCAAGGGGATTCTCGGCCTCTTGGAAAATGTCTGTGCCAATCTGGGTGCTGTTTTCCACATTGGCAGGCTAAAATAGATTTTACTGCAGCAATTGACGTTCTGTGATTTAATTAGGGTGATTGCTATAACTGTATCACTTGCAGAGCTCTAGGTCTCTGCCAAGGGTTATTCCAGACACTGACACTCAGCCTCTGTCCACAAAAAGAACGCCTGAACTACAAGGGCATCAAATGTTGTACATAAAATATGGGACCTTGGAATCCTACACCATGATTTCTAACACCTGGAACTAAAGCTTTTGTCAACTTCTACTATTCCATCTTTAAAGTCAAGATCTGCAAAATCATATTTCTTGGCATTGTCAGGAACTTAGTGCCTTTCCTCACTTTTAGATTCAGGGAGATGCAGTCCAGATCTTACCATCTTGGAGGCCATTTTCCAGAACACAGAGCCAGGGTTGCTCTCACATTCATTTCGTTTTGGACAAGATTCATAGTTGATTCCTGAGAAAAAATACATTTACAGTTAGAGGGAATATTTTTGCAAGGCTTATGTGGCTTTGTGGGCAAAAAGATTTGCCCTCTGTCAAAGCAAGAAGGCTGAATGGGGAGAGGGCTCTGAAAGGAGAAGGAATTTGCATCTGCTCAAAGGCCATCCTGTTTGCTCACACTCTTTTCAGGGATGCAGTTGCAGATACCATATCACAAATAATTCTCAGAAAACAGAGAAGGGAAAACACACAATCCCAAATGTGAGAAACGGGCTGGCTATTGACAAGTATGGTCTGATTGCATTGAAAAATTAAACTTTGCCCAACATTTTCAGTAATCGCAGCCCAGTCTAAAGGTTCCTAGCATTAAGCCCCAAGCCAGGAGTCAGGTGAGCAGTGATAGCCCCAAGGCACCTGCACACTGCCCCAGCACTCTGATGTGGCCAGGTCCTTCCTGAATAACATTCCTGCTTTGCAGTCTGTCCCATAGGAACCACAGGGTAGAAGCAAGCAAAGCACAGGGGGCTAGATGTGGCCATTAGGTAAAACAGCAACTTGGTGTTAGAATAACATCCAAAGCTGTGGTTTTTAATTTAACCTGAGAAATAGGTGTTATTTTCAGAATTCCAAAATATTGGACAGTTAAAATTTTAAATTAAATCACTAGAAAATGATGTGAAAAGGATTGTGTTTAGGTGTAGGTTACCTGGGGCAGAGGGGTCTCCACACCATGAAACTCTGTCAGCCATATAACCCAGCAAGGTGTCCTCCAAGGTGAGGAAATTCTGATTGGATTTTGTATAGCGATGAACGAGGTCGTTTGTCTTGCTCCAAAACAGTGACTGTGAAATAAGGTACAATGTCTGGTGAGTGATAAGCTATACCACAGCTGGCCAGAAAACTGCTCTGGAGAAAACCAAAAAGTTAATGACAATGAAGGAGTTTTGAAATGCAGCAAGTTCACCTCAGTGGGTCAGTTCTTATTTGAACACTGTTGTTTGCAGAATATTTTGGGTGTTTTGTTTTTTTTTTTTTTTTTTTGGGTGTAAAGGAACATGGTTTAAGGGATTTTGAAAGAAAGGTTTGGCTAGTTTTCATAGGATAGTTCCCAAATTTGTTGCTTGCTTTTGAGCTGCACATGGAAGAACAGCTCTCTGGAAGCAGAGTCCCTCTAACAGCATGGTGGCGTGCTCCTTACAGAGAGCCACATGCTCAGGGAATGGGGACATCCCTGTCACCTCCCTGGGATGACCCTGGCTTGAGGCAAGCCTTACACTGGGATGATTCCCAGTGATACATGGGCAGGGTTACTGGGCCCAAAGGTGCAGCTGCAGGACTGTTGCAGTGCCACTGGCCATTATATACATTCACAAACGAGATGGGGCAGATCCGGACCAGTGTCGTGAGCTATTCATTCAACACATCAGTCTCAGTACATTGTTAGGAAAATGGAGACAGGATGTTAACAGCTCTCTGATCCACAGGGAATGCCAAGGAGGTGTGACATTACAGCATAGCATAAAACCATTTTGGCCTAGATTTCAGCCAATCACACATAGAGCAAAACATATTGACAAGAATTCTATCCAATCATATGAAACACACGTAATGGTAGTTAAAACACAGACTTGTTCATGAGAGACAAAGCACAAAGATCCATTCATACTAACCTTGTAAAGATATACATTAAATAACCTTGTTGCAATCTATAAGGTCAGTTTACAGAAGTCTGTTGTGCTATTTCTCACGTCTGCTCTACTGCTTAGAAAACTTTTCGCTGTATTAGCAATGTTCACAAATCTGCTTTCAGAGGCCTGCCCTTTTCAACCACTTTTCTAAAAACCCTCTAATTTTATGAATCCCAGCAATTTCCCCTCTCTGTTGACTCAGAAAGAAACTTTCATTTTCTTACCGTGTACTACTTGCGTTTCATAGCTCTACTGTAAAATTTCTGCTTATTATCTGCTGGAGGCCTATTCGCGCTCATCCTAAGCATTGCTATGTTACAGCACAGCAACTTAATGCTGTGAAGGCCCAGTCTTTGCAGTAAGTGCAAAAGTAAAATGTGAGATGGTGAGATCCCCCTGCCCAGACCTGGCATCCCACCGCAGCCCACCCTGCACTGGTGTTACCTTGTTGCAGGGTATAGGGTGGCTTGCCAGCTCCATCAGAGGCTGGTAATCTTCTGGTGTGATATTACAGGGGTTCTTGTAAATGAAGGCATCTTTTAATGATTCCCATATTTTTAGACAATCCTTATCTCTGCCAAAAGATTAAAACATAGTTAGTAAATATTTATGAGTATTTGTGCCTGTGAAAGGTTCTCTGTGGTGGTCAAACACTAGAAGAATTCCAACTATGCCCAGGCACCAAATTCATGATCCATTACCAAAGCAGAGTATCTTCAGCAGATTAAGTATATACTGAGGAAAGAACAGTTCAAAATATCTCTCTTTCCTGCATTTCAAATTAGTTCGCTGCAATATCTTAAAAAAAATCTTTACCCCTTAAATCTTTACCCCTTAAAAAAACCAGTGATGATTTTACATAACCAAAAGATCAAATTTCTTGATTATTCACACCAAATTATAAGAAGCAAATAGCTTCTCAGACTATAGGTTGTACATTTTAAAAGTATGGTCAAAGAATACTGTCCCCTCAGATACAGCAAGCCAAAAATATGGCTTGTCCCTGCAGAGAGTTTGATCTTAGAAAAAAAACCCTGTAATTTTATCTAAAACAAAAGCAGAGATTTAGCTTTTTGGGACCTGAGATTATTTTTATTTATGCACTAATTTTCAGCTGTTGACTTGGGTGTATTAAATTTTCTCCTGGAGGACATGTCTCTGTCTGCAAAGCATAAATAACCCACAGAGACCATACTCCAAACTTTGGTACTTTATTTAGAGGTTAGGAAGTTGTAAATACCTCTCACTGCCACTAAGGATTACAACATGGACACACTGAATCATCCCAAAGAGAGGCTCCAGCTGATGGAGAGATGACATTAGAGAACAGGCAGCTGTCCCCTTTGCTCTGCACAGTCAATGTTATCATAAAGACAATTTGTACAGCTTGGCTGTAAGCACAGGCACATCTCATAAACATTTATATGGCTCACACTTTCTAATTTGTCAAATGACTCCAGGCAGACCTTTATTTATTTCTCTTTTTTTAAGCTACTCCTGAGATCTGCTTTATGTAAGAGCATTAACAGCCCCAGGTGACAGCTGGGTACTATAGGGGGATACAGTATGGGTAAATGAAGGTGGTATAGAATGTCATCTTATCCCCTAAAGAATTGCAGCTGGACCAATTACTAAAGATTAGGAGCAGGCCTGATCTTAACAGGCCACAACTGTAGCTAATAAGCAGAGTGTTATAAAAGAGTGGGTTGGTGGGCTCTGGAGTCAGAAGACTGCTACAAAGACTAGGAAGAGTCAGTGCTTAGAGGAGCTGACTATGAGAAACACTCAAAAGGTGTGAAACTCTGGTGATATAGAATCCTTGCACTATAATGGTGTTAGAACTCTTGATAAATAAGACAACAGGGTACCTGGTGATATATCCTTTCGTATGGCAAAGTTTTTATGCTTGATTTCAGAAGACAAAATATTTTTCAAGAACCTATTAAAAAAATCCACGTTTTTTTATTTCCAAAGCAGAGAGGTAGGAGATAGACACAATATAAAACATTTCTGCTGCTAGACTCAAGCCATGGCCATGAGAGGCACAAAGAAATCAGCCAGGTGATTCATGATCATGCCAAGAGAGATTGCTGAGTCAGTAACCCAAGGAATCAGTGTTCCATCCTTAGCAGTGCATGATGTGTGTCAACATCTCAGTACCTGAGAGAAGAGTCTGTATGTACAGTCCTGGCAGAGCTGAGCAAAATTGCATCTTTAATGTCATAAAGCGGGTAGGTCTTAGCCTGCAAGTGGGGGAGGCTCTTCTACAGCTGCTGATCACTGTGGAACTGCCAGGTGCATCACAGGGAGGAATGTCAGTCATGAAGATGGGCTTTTGTGGAAGCTAGGCAGTTTCAAGCATTGTTTTAGAAATAAAAATACAAATCATCAATGTAAAAAAATACATAAAAAGCTAAATAACCTCTTCTTTTTGCTGTCCTCACTTACCTGTTTTGTTGGTTTTTTTACAAATGAATAATAATCATTGGCTTGCCACTGGAAAGCTATTTCTTGGATATGGAGCACAAATTTTGTCTCACACCCTGAAGAGATTACCAGGCACATAGAACTGTGATTTTGGCTTACAGATGATAAGCAGTGAGAAGGCTTGAGGACCTGCAAACCCAGCTGCAGGAAGATGTGCCGTTCTTTCCAGTCTCACTGTTGAGGTAGATTCTGTTAATAAATTTTCACCTGACCTTTTTCCAGCACAGAAATAAATACTTGTCTGGTGTGCAGCATTTAACTCACACTGAGCAGAGGAGAGGACAGAGACTTTCTGTAGCTCTGGGCCTTCTGACACAATATGAGAAGTTGGCTGGCATGTGGTATGCTAAAAATTCCAGCAAGAACAGCTTCAGGTTGAAACAAGAACATGTGCCTTGCCAAAAGAACCCAAAAAACAAATGCCTGAGAAAGAAACTTTTCCCTTAAAGTTGCTCCTAAGTCATAGAATGTGTTGATTTAGTGTTCCTTCTGGATTTACAGAAGAAAGAAAGGCCACAAAAGAGATCCTCACTCTACCAGTTAATCAGAATTATCTGAATTAGATAAATACAGAGTGCATGGGGAATACTCTTATGTGCCACACTGCTGTGGGCCTTGGGCTCTCTCTTTCTCTGGCATTTGTTTGTGTATTTTGGGTTGCATACAAACTAATTCTGCATCCTATCTGCAAATACCATATTATCTCTTCAGGCATAATGGACTTCTTCCTTTGAGGCTACCTTTGTTTGTGCTGAAATATCTAAAACATTTTATTCTACTATAGACTCTTAAAATATTGAATCCAAATTCAGTGGTATGTAACATAAATATGTTACATTTAACATATTTAATGTTTAATTTTTTCAATTAAACTTGAAAAAATTCTGTTTCTGTTTAATTTTTTCAAGTTTTCTTTTTATGAATAGAATTTGGGCAATACTGGTAAATGTGAAGTAATAGCTAACAGAAAGAACACATGAAATCTTCAGTGAACTTGAAAACTGCAACATTCCCCTGGAAAACAAGGACTGAAGAACTTGTCTTAGGATCTTTTTGAGCCAGAGATTCTACCCTGAACTCAGTATAGGACACAATAAGGGTTGGGATACAAATAAACTTTTCCTTATTAAATTCAAATGTTATGCATACTGCAAAGCATATCCTCCATTTGTCCTTACATTGGGGTAGAAGTCCCATTTTCCAATAAATTTGAGCATTTCTATCCATTTGCCTTGTATATGAATATCACGTTAATCTATCAAGCAAACGCTGGGGCCAAGAATATTTCCATTAGCATCTATCCCAGCAGCCAAATTTTAATGTGCATATTAGAAAAATGGACAGCTTCTGCATCATTATTTCTTGCATATCCATACACTGGTCTGGCTAACCTTGAAAGAATATCCTTAGACTGAAAGGAATGGGATAGCACTGAATTATCTGGTAAATAACTGTCACTATAGATTTTATTTTGCCTTATAATTTTTTTTTCTTTAACTGGACATGACAGAGCAAATTCATCCCCAATTGAAGCTGATTTAATTGGTATAATACCAAGGATAAGTTTCATCCCTTCTGATTTCAGTTACACCATGAACAAAGTCTGCTTTCAGTTCAGCACTGGATGGACACTGAATGCTGAAAACATCTGAAGAAGGGCAGTGTTGTCTCCAGTTTTCTACTCAAGAATTTGAGAGTGATGCCTAAAGTATGGGACCCATTTCAAATTTATAAGAAAAGAATTACTTCCAGACTTTGTTCTGGAGAACTCAACCAACTCTGTCCATGTTTTTAAATCAGCCTGCCAGGCAGAGACACTTTGCTGGTGACACCTGTTCTCCCCTGCAATCAAGATCAGATTTTCCAAGGTCCAGAATTTCATTTCTAAAACATTGCAGTGTCTTTGGGCCACCCTGAGTTTTTAATTGTGGCCCTGTGGTGAAGCTCCAAAGTTACAGCTGGGAACATTCCCCTGAGCCCATGTCCCTAACCTGTGCAGTGATCAAATCTCTGCAATTTGTGTAAGAAAATCCTTCTCATTTGCTACCATCACCAGCCAGAGCTGTGATGAACCTAAGCACTCAGAAATCTGACTCTTTAAAAAGTCAGCAAGATGTTTGTGGTTGTAACATAGATCCTTAAAGACATAAGGCCAGTTTTCACTCTTCTGGGCATCTAAGGCATGGGTTTCAGGTGTAAAAACCCAGATATCTCAGAAGGGGAATGTGTGTCAAATGAACTAAATGATGTAGCAATATTTCTGCATCTAACAAACCCTACCTTTGCCTGTGCCAATTTATCTGCTGCATTTTGATAAACTGTGATGGCTGTGGACAGCAGTAAAATTTACACATCTGTAGTCAACCTCTTTTTTAATGTGAGCTTATGTGTAGCTATGTCTTTATGTCAGAAATTTTACAAGGACCAATTATACAGTTGGTATACAATTATATGTTTATGCCTGTGTTGAGAGGAAGCCCTCTGTAACTCAGAATCCTTTAGCTACCTTTTCTGCCCTAAATATTCCTGGGGTTTTATTTCTTCAGCTTTCCCCTCTCTAATTCCAGCCTTGCCGTGTCTCGCTGCTGCTTTGGAGCAGTTTTTTTGGAGCTGCTGCCCAGGCAGCCGAGGCTCCCTGGAGTGAAGCTGGGCTGGGAGCTAAAAGCGAGGAGAACAGTGCCATCAGGTGGGAGAGGAGCTCCTGGGGAGCAGCAACTCCAAAGACGTGGGGCTCTTCTAACCCGACCCATCTGCAGGGCACGGAGCTGGAAATGGGGCTGAGCACACAATGGATGGGCTCCCTTCTTGTCATTGCAGCGCCCAAACCTCCCATCGGGCATCTTTGTCCTACAAATCAGACAGATATGAATTAAGAGAGGTCAGTCACTGTTGTTGCTGAGGGTTTGATGACACTAACCTGCTGGTTTCAGCATTAGGATAATGGAAAGGGAGAAAATTAGCAAGGAAAGCGATGAAATAAGAAAATCAGATCTGTCAAGCTCAGTGTCTCCAATAAGCACAAGCCTCTCGTTTCCCATTCAGTTTAATTACTGCAAATTGTCTGCCACCAGAACACTTATGGTAACAGATTTTCTGTCAACATGAAAATGACATGCTTGATTTTTTTGGCAGCCTGATTTGGTAAGTATTGCTTTCTGCTGATTACATAGTTCAAAAGTCAGTAACCAAAGCATTGGAAGAACTAACTGGGCATGGAGAGGGAGATCCAGAGCCCTGCCTCACAGGCAGATCACTTCTGGAAAGGCTGCCTGTAGGCAGAGCAAGTAAATTCAGCAGGGCAAAGAGGGGGAGCCTGGAGGTCTGGGAAAAGGAGCCCTAAGTGAGATTGCTGCTGGAGGCACCCCAGGGCTTTGTGTGTTCCTGGACAGTGAAGGGCCTGGAGCCAGTACCAGCTCCTCAGCACACCAGCCCTTCACCTTTGGCAGCAACAAGAAGGTTTTAAGGGCAGGAGTATTTGTGGCTTTGGTTTATGGCTCCTGGAGTGTTTTATGTGAGTGGGGAATTGCTGCTGCAGGACAACACTGAGCCTTGTCCCCTTCTGGGAAGGGCTGAGCCAAGAGGAGGCAGCTGCAACCAGTGAAGGGCTCATCCACATGAGCAGACTGTTCTGCTGCCTGGATTCCAGCCTTCCTGGGTGAAAAACAAGCTGCTAAAGCAGGTGGTGTGTGCAGAGGTGCTCTGTGAGTGGAACAGAGCCCCCAGAAGGGCAGAAATCTCACCTGGACTACATGTTGACAGAGGATCATAGTTGCTCTATTTAGTTCAATCTTCCAAGTGAGGGCCATGTCATCAACAGATATAGAGGGAATAAATTTTAGCTGGCATGTTACCCTTTGATCAGAAAGGGTATTTGTAGCAGAGATTCAATGTTAATATTAAACTTCTAAGAACAATTCTGTAACACTGACCTAAATTAAGGTATGTACAGGGAAATATTCAATGGCTTACTGCACTTTCACTTTTTCCCAACCATTACAGGAACTTGCACTACATTCTTGTGTTTTGTTTTGCTTGTTTGTTTGTTTTTAATAGCACTAAAGCTGCTGGAATGTGGCATAAATTCAGTAATTTGGGAGAAGTTCCTGCTTCCAGGGTGGGCTCTATCAGCAAGACACAGACAAGGGAACAGCTTGGAGCTTTAGTACATCTGTGAGTGATCTTCTTGATAATTCCTTATTCTGAGGTCATCCCTGGGAAGACAGAATGTATCTTTAGCTTTTTTTTCCCTTGAACACTTGAGACAGACTTTCATCCGACCCTAGAGGGAAAAAGAATCTATTCCTCCTATCCTTATGGATAACCAGAGATACATTTCTTCATGGTTCTCTGAGGTGTTAATTGAGTTTTAACCATACCTTAGTAATGACAGCTGAATTACATCACCTCTGAGTGTGGGGTTTTCTCACTGACATCTCCACAGATATTATAGAAGAACAGAAGCAGGGAAAAGTGGGATAGACCAGTATTCCCTTTTACAGCAATCAGCTCATAAAAAAATTTAATAATTTCAATCCTAGGGTGATGCTATAATTTAGGCAGCCACCAGGCATTGCCCTGTAGAGTCAATTCTATAAAATCAATAAACAAGAGAAAATGTAAAGAGCAGGCAGCTAACTGACTGTGCATGACTAAATAGCTGCAAAGATGTACAGTGGAAAACTAAGCTGAAAAGTTTTTCATCAGCAAATACTTCTGATTAGCATGTAGAAGATCAGCACAGACAGAATAATATTCTCTCTAGTTTCTGGGGGAATTTGATTGCAAAGGATATTTTAATAGTGACACAATATGTGTAAACTAAGCTAAACGTGAAAAATTATTTGAAATCCTATGGAATCTTGCAGTAAGAACCATTAAACATCTATAAACTATAAAATTAATGTAAAAAAGTTTGTGTAGATGAGAAATATAGAGTAATTTAATAACAATTTTATATGATAAAAACTCAGTATAGAAAACAGATAGGTGAGTTGACATTTGGCTGTCAAGTGAGAGATAAATTCAGATCTCAACAACATTTCTGCCCCTTAGCAGTACACTGATGTTGGCCAGGGACAAAGGACAAAGTAACTTTTGACATCTCCCTGTTACCCTTGCTGGATGCTCAGACCTTGGGTTTTCTGTGGAGTTACAGCCTGGCAGGGAAGATTTTCAGCACAGAACTGAGCCTGAGCTTTGCACAGGACTGGATGGCTTTCCACAGCCCAGCAGTGGCATTTATACTCCAGAAGAACAGAAATAAATATGCTGGTGATTAATGATCTCAAGAACAAATAGATGATAGCTACCCACTGCCCTATGAACTTGTCTCTTGCTAAAAGAAAGTTAATTCTTTCTAATGAGCTTCCTTTAGAAAGAGATGACAACAATACCCAAATGGACTCCTACCTCACAGCCCAGAGCAGTATGGAACTAGCTTTAAGCAGCATGAGGACTCTTTAGAGGGACAAACCCCAGAGCCAGTAGCCCCACCTCTATATCCTCAAGTACTCATCACTGTCTTTTTGTGCTCACTGAACATTATATTCCAGTTCCCCATTAAAGCTCAGTACAGCATATTTCAATAGAAGTGTATTTTAAGTAGGGCTCAAACAGCTGTTAATATTTACAGTGAAATCTTTGCTACCAATAAACTACAAGAACAGTCAAAGTCACTTGTATACAACTTAGGGAAAAACAGTTGTAAAAGAAAACCTTGTTATAAACATTGAGGGATAGAATAAATAAAAAGCAGAGAAATGTAGGTTTCATGTAATAAAGGTAAACACAGAGAAGGTATTAAAATCAGCACACAAGCACATGAAATAGGGGAGGGGAACTTTAAAGGCAAACACAAATGTTAGGACTTGGGTATTTTAATAAGCAGTGTGCTATGGTGATGATACAGTGCCCATCTTAATGCTGAGAGACAAACCAGATGTAGGAACAAAATATCAAAACAATTTTCATTAGAGATGAGCCAAAACATTTCTTCATTGCTGTTTGTCCTGGTTTCCCAGTGGACTTCTTACAAGTCTAAAGGCAATTCCTAAGAAATGAAGCAGCATGAAGAAGGAAGGCACTTCTGGTGATCATCCAGCCCAACCTCTGTCTCAGAGAACGTTTCTCAGGACCAGGATCTGTCTTGTTTTCAATGTTTCCAAGGATGGAGCCTCTACAAAGTCTCCAGTCAAGTTCCAGTCTTTGATCTCCCTCATAGTAAAAAACCTGGTTTTTCCCTACGTTTATATAGAATTTGCTGTACTGTAATTAATGCCCATTGCCTCTTGTCCTGCAACTGAATACCACTGAGTAAAGCTTGACTCTCTTTTCTTTACTCCCCTCAGCTGGTATTTACCACCTTGAGCCTTCCCCAGGCTGGGCAGTCCCAGGCTCTGAACCCCTCTCTGTGTCTCAGACACTTCAGTCACCATCATGGTCCCTCTCTGGATGTGCTCCAGGTGTGTGCCTGCCTCCCTTGCAGTGACAGGACCAGAACTGGCCCCAGCACTGCAGCCACATCTCCCCAGGGCTGAGCAGAGGGAAAGATGCCCTGTGTCCCCCTCTGCCCATGCTCCTTCTCAGGCACCCAAGGCACTGCTGGCCCTTGTCACCAGGGCACACTGATGGCTCACATCAGCTTGTCACCAGGCCCCCGTGTCCTGTTCCACAGACAGTGCAAATAAAGCCTTTTGTTTGCTCTGGGACCAAAAAAGATGGCACAGCAATGACAACAGATTTTTTTTTAGAAAGCATAGCCTTACAAACAAACACTGAGTCTTTTGATGGATATCCAACTAGGGAGCTCTAGAAATCTGCTGAGCGTTCTAAGAGGGTTGAATGCATTGCAACTGGGTAGTAATTTGTGCTTTTCAGAAGACTGGTTCAGTAATGGTTTCTCTCATGCAAGGCACATTTTCTCAATGAAAAAACAAACCTTAGGTAAGTTTCAGTATAATCTCATGGCTGTAAAATAAAGCTAGGATTTTTGTGACACTGAATCAAAAATCATGGTTATTTAGTGCCATGCTTGATGTGAAAGCAATAACAATCAGTGAACAAACACAAAGAAATTAGATTAAAAATGCCTAGTAAAGCATGAAGGCAAAATGCAAAACAACAAACCCCAGATTTCTTTCAGGAGGGAATTATGCTGTGAATGCAATCGTATCTCACACAAAATCATGATCCATATGTTCTTTCTGACAAAATGTATCTCCATAGGCTGCAAAGGAATGGGAAGGCAAAATGCATTCATGATTGTGCAGTCAGGAGACAGAGCTCTCCTGGACATGCACCAACTCTTACTAAATTTAATGGAATTACAGACTTAAAATTTGTTACAACAGAACTTGCCACTAACAATAAAAACAATATTGGTTGATCTAATTATATTTAAGGGGGAAACATATTCTGTGTCCATACAAGATTGCATGAAAGCTGTACTGAAGTTTTACACTTTCAGCTTCATCATCAGGTTTTTGTGTTGCTTAGTCAGGCACGGTGGCATTGTTTGGCCTGGCAGTTACATGTGTTTTTGAAACTGCTCCCTGTCTGTGTCCTTGGTGCCCTCTTCCTGTCAGAAGTTAGACAAAAAATAAGCTGGTTTGACTTCAAACAATTTTTAAATAGTTAAATTTATAAATAGTAGGTCCTTGCCAGCTTCTCTGGACACAGCCCTGTGTAATGTGCTCTAGGATGTTCCTGCTTGGGCAGGGAGGTTGGACCAGCTGACCTCTGTATCCCTTTAAACCTGACCCATTCTGGGATTCTGTGGTTCTGTGAATTAAGACCAAGGAGTGACTGCAGCTGTGAGGGGGGAGCAGTCACTAGCTGAGAATGAAAATCCTCTTGAGCTGCAAATGTAAAATCAGTTATTTCTAGATGCAAAAAAAGCATCTTTTATGCTTTGGGCATTAGTGACTATGACCTTTTAGATAGCATGGCTTCTCCACTCCTTCCCCAGGTCACAAAGTGCTGCTGGTTCCTGACCTCAGGCTGCCAATTCAAATGTGGTGAAGAGGAAACCTAACCCAGCTAACTTAGGCTGCAGCTGCTGCCCCTTTTTCTGCCCCAACAGGTACAGAGGTGCCCAAGCAGCACCAGAAGCAGCATCTTGGAGTGATGGGTGAGTTATGGTGTCACCACAGCAGGTCTCAGCAGGGATCTGCTGAACTCCCTGAGCTGTGCAGGGGAGCCCAAAGCGCTGAGCCCCGGCTGCCCCCCCTGCTCTGGCTGTGCCAGGGATAGACTATTGGAAATTTGGCGGTGTGAGACTGGAGGTGAGACTTGCGAGAGGTTTGCAGCCACAAGAGGGAGTCCCTATTGCTGGGAAGGAGAGGAGGAAGTCATTGGAGGTCAAATTGTTGCTTCAGACTAAACTGCTTTTGGCTTTGTTCAGCCCAAACTACCATGCATACTGAGGGCCACAAGGGATTTTTACAAGACTAGTGAAATCAGAACTTCCAGCTTCTGTTAATGAAAAAAAGGTAAGACTACCAAGCTGTGACAAACTTGCTTTGGAGCCAGTATTTTCCAGAGAAGTCAAAAGAGAAATATTATTCCTTACTGTCAGTATTATTTAGGTGTGTGACTGTGTGCAGGGAACAAACCCCCTAAAGCCTGCTGCTATACCATTCACATTTCTTCCTAAAAAACAGGACTAATACTGAAAATGCTTTATTTATTTATTGAAATGTTTGGCACTCTCTTCCTCTTCCTCGTGAACTTTGCCATGACAAAGTTTATGCAGGAAGACTGAGGAAATTGCATGTGTACAAATATTGAGAGTCAGTCAGCAGCAGAAATAAATCTGAGGATTGTATGGCATGCAAGCAGTTGAACAAAATTATTACTAGCAGATGCTGTAACACAGCACCAGAGAAATGTCCTTTTGTGAGCAAGTTCAATGCAGAGTTTTTGATGAATTTTAAGAATAAACAAATCAACAGGATAAAATCTAATTGCATGAGGTGTTTACAAAGCTCTGCTGCAGACAGCAAGAGCCTTCCAGTGGCCTCTGTGGGCTTGGGTTCAGCCCAAAGATTGTATTGGAAAAGAGAAGAGCACAACCAGAGTGAGCTGACTGGGCATGGTGAAAGGCTCCAGCAAGATGAGGGAGAATGCAAAGAGGTATCCTCTAGAGTTAGAGTTGTGGTAGTGAAGGTGTACACTACCATGTCAGAAGCCTTCTGAAATGATTTACAGCACACAGATGCAAAAGCAGAGCTAAATAGAGGCTGTAGAACTCTGTTAAAGCCACCTGTGGTAGCCAGTACAATATCCATTGTCATGTCAACCATCCCCCTTTTCTTCAAAACCTGCCACCTATTCCAATCTGAAATATGACACTCCAAAGTGTAGTAAATGTCACTAACTACCACAGTGAATAGATTTAATGTTCAGAAAATGTCCTCAAAGGTGGAACTTAGTGACTCTGATATAAAAAAAATTAAAAATACATGGAAGTGTCCACGAGTTTACCCAAGGCAGATCTTTTAAAAAACATATACATCAGTGTAAGATTAAAAGGGAAAGAACAAAATATGGACAAATTTATGAGAAAATGAAAAGATTTCCTACCAAGATAACGAAGTTGCCATGGTGGGAAGCAGTGGCAGCAGCAGTCCTGGCAGAGTGCAGGGCACAGCTTGCCCAGCCCACAGCTCTGCCCATGTTTCTGCAGTTCCCTGTCCCTACTCTTCTCTTTGATTAACTGCACCACAGACCCCATACCACAGAGGATCCAAGGCCTACATTAATGATGAAAGGTCCCACTCTCTGATGTGTCCTAAAGGCACTCAGGTCATTATCAGAAAGTGCCAGTGACAGAGAGGCTGGTTACACAAACTGCACAGAGCTCAGAAATGAGCAATCTTGGCTTTGATTTCCAGAAAAGCATCTGCATTTAATTCTCCATTCAGGAAACCTCTGAACATTTCAGATGTACACAGACAATCATGTTTTCCTTCTTCTGTTCTATATGCTTCAGAAAAATCTGTCACTTCAATAAAATAAAACAAAAAAGGGTCCTACTATACAGAAGTAATTTAATCTGAAAGAAAGTGAGCTCACAGCCACACAGGTATTAAGCACTGTTGGATTATAAATAGGCCAAAATACTGCACTTTGTACTAACAAACTTTTTAGAAAACTTGTGATCATGGATTTGTGATTTTTTAAAACTGTCCTTGATTTAATTGCCTAAACAAATAATTCCTAGAGATATTTGTGGTCCAGATTCAGACTGTGTTGTCAGTGACAACACACGTGGCCGTGGCTGAAAGCACATTCACACAAAAGTGGTTTTCACATCTTCAGCACCTCAATTTGAATGAAACAAGCCCATGTAACAAAGGCTGTTAGGCCTGAAAACAATTTCAGATTTAAATATTGAGTGTAATAAATCTTAAATTAATAAATTAATTTATGCTTTTAGAAACATGTATATGATTTTGCAAGTTTCAGGAACTTTTAAATTTTATTTGCAAAAGAATCCTCCTTTCCCTCACTAAAGCCACTCAAATATTTGACATAAAGAGTGAACAAGTCTCTGTGTGCTCAGGCCATGGTTTTCCACATGACCCTTCAAATACTGCAGATCAGCTTTTTCATACAGTGCAGGATATCCAAAGCCAAAAGAAACCCAAATGCAAGCAAACTATACACAGCTTTGTTCTCATCAGCTCAATGTCATGAAAACAAGAGAGTGCCTTTTTCAGGACAAAGACCAGGATGGTTCTGTCACCTGGCCAAGGCATGGGGCAGCCCCACAGCACTCAGTCCAGGGTGATGGAAAATTCTGCCAGAGGCTCACTGGGCAGGGCAGCTTTGTGGTGCCACAGAAGGGATGGATGGGTCCCTGCTGAGAGACCCTGGCTGCTCTGGAACCATCCTGGGTGTCCCCAGCACCTGCTGGGGGTCCAGGGCACTCCTTATTTCATACTTTGCTTTTCTCTGCAACAAAGGGGATCAGAAAATCAGTTCTCAGCTCTAATACACTGTGGCAGACCTGGGCCCATGGAATTTCTTCTGCAGGAGAGGAGGGGCGGGATGCCAGGGGTGTTGCACTACCTGCTGTGATGAGCTGAGCAAGGACACCTCTGGGGGAAGGGGTTTCCAGGGACTGATGAGCTGGTATTGTGATCCACCTCTATTTCTCCATGCAAGCTCTCTGAGCTCATCAAGAAGTCATATCCACATGCTAAAAACAGCTTTTGATAACACCAAGGTACTTCTGCATGTTTTCCTAACATTTTTGCCTGCCCTATAAGTCTGTGTTGAACCTTGTCCTTTCTCCTGTGTAGTCTCGGTTACAGGGCTGTAGTGTCACATTACAGACTTCGGCAGATCAGCTTTACAGCAAATTGCTTCACCTCCATGTACTCAAACCTGCTAGAATCCAGCTTTTATTTCAGCTGGCTTTAGGGAAGTTGTAAAATCCATTTATAATTATGTTTTGATTAGTGTTACTTTTATTGCCCCTGCAGGTAGTTTCTTTCAAAAGCCGCCACTGGGGCACCGAGTTTGTCTGTACATTTTCCTACAAAACAGGGTTCTGATTTCTCCCTGCCCCTGCCAACCCAGCCAGGTGGAGCCGAGACAGTTTCTGCTCACCCGACACCTGACCCAGACCTGTACTCACCCCAGCTCCGGGTGCTGCGCCGTGATGTAGTTGTAGCATCTTCCCACAATAACTTCTTGCAAGTTCTTCGTGGTCCCCCTGTCCTTCCACTTCAGCATTTGGGGACTGACCTCGTGCCTGCCGTGGGTCAGCAGAGAGGCCAGCACCACGGCGAGGACCAGGGCGGCCAGCAGCACGGCGATGCCCACCAGGAGCACGGTGCGCTGCCGGGCCCGGGCCGAGCCCTGCTGCAGCGGCATCGCGCTGAGCGGCGGCGGCAGCTGCGGGACAGCGGGACGGAGGGACAGAGGGACAGCAGGGACAGCGGGACGGAGGGACAGCGGGACAGAGGGACAGCGGGGACAGAGGGACAGCGGGACAGAGGGACAGCAGGGACAGCGGGGACAGCGGGACAGAGGGACAGCGGGGACAGAGGGACAGCGGGACAGAGGGACAGCGGGACAGCGGGGACAGAGGGACAGCGGGGACAGCGGGGACAGCGGGGACAGCGGGACAGCGGGGACAGCGGGACAGAGGGACAGCGGGACAGCGGGGACAGAGGGACAGCGGGGACAGCGGGACAGAGGGACAGCGGCTCCTGCAGCAGCCGCGCCGCCCCCGCCCCGGCGGATGCTCGGGAGGCCGGGCTGACCCCCGCCCGCCCCGGGTCAGCGGCCGCCCGCAGAGCGGGGCTGAACGGGCAGCGCTGCGCCCTCCGGGGATCCCCGGGATGTGCCGGGATCTCTGGGCTGTGTCGGGATCCTCGGGCTGTCCCTGGATCCCGGGCTGACCCAGGAGGGGCAGGTCCGGAGGGGCAGATTCTCCGGGGCTCCGGAGGGGCAGGTCCGGACCCGGTGCCGCTCCGCCGGTCCCGTCCGCTCCGCCGGTTCTGGAGCCCAGCGAGAGCTTTTCGGGCTGGGGCGGGAAGGGAGAGCCTGGGTGCTGTCTGTGCTCTGTGCCTCACTTTGCCGTGACCTCCCCGAGTTAATCTCGGGGAAGTTATCGGCGGTAAAGCACTCAAGGGAACCCCAGGAAATAACTTGTAAAGTTCTTGTAATTCTCGTTCATATAATTGCAGCTACATGCTCCATCTAATGTGCCAGTAAAAGATGAGTTCAAACTACCACGTGTCTGTTTGCTCTAAATTAATCGTTTTGGGCAGGACAGGTGTTGAATCTGACTTCACCTAAGGCAACTTTGCAGAATAGACTTTGCAGTGGCCATACAAACATAGTTTATCATCACACAATGGGTTATTTTACTTCTCTCCCTTGCCCATAGGCTTGGATTAGTTGTCACATGAATTTCTAAGACAAGTGTGTAATTATGGATGTTTGAGGCTGTGTGAAATCATCTAAGGAAGTATTAAGTGTTCTGTGCAAGAGGGTTAGTTCCTTACTGTAATCTCCAAACAGGGCAATCTACTTCCTTGGTCAAAAAGTCAAAACCAAATAAGACTCAAATCTCTAAATCTTAACAAAAGAAGCAATGCAATTCAGAATGTAAACTATAAATTGTTCATAGATTTTTAATAATTGCTTACCAAGCATCTGTCTTTAACAGATTAAATTTGAAAAAGGAAATTTGTGACAAATCTCAGCCAGTCCTAAGCAGTTCTGAAAGACTTGAGAAAAGCTGTGCTCTGACCAAAGCCTGCACTGGCAAGTGGTATTGCTAAGCATATTTTTCTGATTATATTTTCCCAGAAATCATGGGAACTTTGCAGAAGTGAAACCTCACTTTTAAAGTGACATATCAGGCCTCCAGACCTGAAGTGGTCAGGCAGTCACAACAATATCATCTCCTCATAAGGGCGTTCTCTCTATGGCACTGCTTGTGGTCCCCACTGCTGAGAGTGCACAAAGTGCAGGAAGGTCTGGAGGAGACATTCAGTAAGAATTAATTCATAAAATAAGTTCTTCCCCATATCCCTTTCAATAAGCATGTGTGTTTTCCTTGGCAGGCTCCATTGATTGTTCTTTATTTTCACCATCCTGTAAATGTGAATGCTAAGTATTCACAGCTGAACTGTGAACTATTTTATTATATACAAATACAAGAGAAGTTCTTGAATTTAATATTTTTGCTGTATTGTTTTTTCTTTTTCCTGTGTTTTCTACTTTTGATTTTAGTTTCATTAACTAAGAAAATATGTTGGGAAAACCAGCTAGTTATCTTAAGCAGTTTATGCAGTAACATTGCAATATCTGCTTGTTCTGGGTATTGAAAATATATAGCTTCAGTAATGTAAGAGTCACTTTAAGAGTGGAATGATGGAATAATTAATTTAAAGGCTTAAAACTTAAAAAAATTGCTATTTTTCAGTAGTCTGATTTGTGTAAATTTTTCTTTTCAGATAAGACAACAATTCACCAAGAATGAGTAAGTAAATAAGATGAGTGCAGACTCAGAGGCTCTGGAAGGTGTCCTTGCTGCTGATTTTGTAACACCTCAAACTACATAAGGAGTGTCAAAGACAAGTAAATGTCAAGCCTCCTTTCAGCAAGCCTAGGCAGCCTCATCAGGGTGAATAAATAGGACAAGCAGAGTTGAGCAGGCAGCACTAAAAACCAGTAAAAGCTCATACTCCCAGTGTTTCAGAAGGTGGCAGATTCTTTCCCAGCATGATTGCAAGCATGAAATCACTCCTTGCAAACTTTCTGGCCCTTTAGTATTTCCATGAGAGGTGTGATTAAGATAATAAAAGTGCCTCAGCAAAGAAGAGATGAAACAGTATCCCCTGAGTGGGATGGGAAGGAAGAACAGAAGATAAAGTGAAATGAGGACGGATGAAGGGAGGGGAAAAGCAGTGCAAGGGCCTGGCATTCCCTTAGCTCTGTGGAGTGAGCTGGATTTCACTTCCTCACTGAGAAGTTTTCCCAATGCCAATGACCTCAAGCTGAATGATTTTATTCCACTGGAATTCAGTTCTGTAAACAGGACCCTACTGAAATCCAAACTTAGGATTTCCCCCATGATTGCAGTTAAGGGCTCATGGATCTCTATTCCTCTTGAACTGTTTTCCTAGTGCTTATTTTTCCATTCTATAAGGAAAATCACAGTTTTTGAAAGCACTGTATCTCATTAACTGATAGCCAACTTCTGGAGTCCTCTGAGCTGTGTGAATTTCCAAGATATCAAATCTAAACAAATCTTTTCAAGGTGTATGCATTTTTTTGAAAGCCTTTACACTAAATCTTCAGGCAGGATGACTAGAAAGTGTTTGTAAAATACCAGCATACAGAAATACTTCAGGAAACTAATTGCCAGCCTCTGCCTTGACACCATGTACTGCAGCAGGGAACTTGATAAAAATGATTCTGTGTTAAGTCCAGTTTATCCAACATAGGAGCATTGTGAGACAAAAGTAGCAGGTTCCCACTGCTACCTGAGACTTCTGGGGATGATATTTTTGAGGCAGCTAGGGATAAAAGACCACCCTCCAGCTATTCCTAAGGCCTGATCAATCAAGCTTTTGATTGTCCTTTTCTTTTTTTAGATATCAATGTCAAATGTAGATAGTTCAGGCACCCAAAGCATGGCTGAGGAGAGAAAGAATCCTTCATGGTGGAAATTGCTGATAAAAGGTGTGCAGCAGGTGTGACTGAGTCTTTCCAAACAACCACAATATCCACAGTGCCACTAAACACTCTCAGTACTGTGGACACCTGTAATTTCTGGCTGTCACTCCTCAGCAGAACTTACAAATGAGAGAGCATGATCTGAAAAGAGCAGAAGCTGTTATAACAATTAAAGCAATATCTTTCCTGGATTTTGTTGGAATAGCAGTGACTGTAATCTCAGTGTTTCCCAATTTCACAGTGCTGTCATAACATTTAGAAAATATTTGAGAGAAACACTGAAAATTAAGTGATAACAGGGTCGGGACAAGAAAACCAGCTAGCAGAAGGAGACAGCTGTGAAGAAATATGTGCCATCTAATCACAAACATCATCTCCTGCAAAAAAAGCTTTTGTAACTCGGTGTATGGGCATCCAGTTTACTCTTCTTTCTTTTTCCTCCTCTGCAGATGCTGCTAAAATGTAAATTTTCCTGGTGAGCTGTGCTGTGGGCCCAGTGCATGACCTGCAGCATATGGGAATTATTTAACCTGTAAGTTGCTCTCTATTTTCCTGGTGGCAGCCCCCACTGGCAGAGAGCCAATGGTGCCCTCTCTCTGTACCTGTGCTGGTGGCCATCTAAAGCACATGGAAAACACTCCATTTGTGTCCTCTGCAAAGCCTCATCTGCTGCTGGGAACACAGGACATGTTATACTCCTGTTCACCAGATGAGCTGCCTGGGGTTGGTCGGAGCATCAGCACTCCCTTTCCAACCCCAAATCCTTTTTGTTCACCTGGTTGATGTTAGATAGTTTTCTTCTTCAGTATTGTCATATTGATCACTTTATGCTACTCCACACAGATTTTGACTTTATTTACACTTGCTTCTCTGTAAATTCTTTAAGAATACTTCTGATGACATTATATGTTCAGCCCTAAGTATCAGATATCGGGGGGGTTACTCATTTCAGAACAGGATACTGTGGCTTCCATTCACAGAAATAACAAAAAGAAGGCTTCTACAGCCCATTACATAAGATTCTGGTTGAAATTGGCTAATTAGTGCACGAGAATTTGTGAGGAAAGAGGCTGACAGAGAGGAACAGAGAAGCAAACCAAGTGATTGTGTAGGACTCCTTTCTTTTGTAAACCAGGCTCAAGGGAAATTCTCTTCCCACTTGCAAGGCTGCAAACAGCAGTGACACAAAGTTCTGTGCTGTGCTAAATAAGTGACACCACCTGCTGCAGGTGCAATATAAAATCTGCCTGATGGATGAGGTAACTGGCTGTCAGACCTTTGCCAGCTAATCCAATGCTACAATGTTCCATAGTATATTGAAAAGTTTTTTAACCTCTTCAGCATTTTCTCAGTTCTTTGAAAGGATATTGCCTCCTTTTATGTCCGTGCCTTGCTGCATGAAGAAGCTGTTTGAAAGTTCATAAACCTTTTTGTGTTTCCTGTGTGGTTTGTATACAAAGTCCAGGGCTCTGCTAGCATACAGCAACTGCCCTGCATCAAATTCTGTAGTATCAAATTTTGTATACTTAATACACTTTGTAGTAAGTGTAGAGATAGACTCAGCTTCCTCCAAGCAACTAAAGCTAAGGGCTTGCTGCATTTACCTTATAACTTTGGACTATTACATTGAATCCATTTCCTTCAAATGGAGATTTAATTTGTACCTGACCTGTGTCTAAGTAGCTCACTGGAGCAATCAGTAATGTACACGTAAAATTGACCATTAAGTTTAAAGACACATAACTGTATTTTCACTGTTTTTTTTTTTAAGACACTAGCAGCTTTTCAAATCTCTAAGATTTCAGTCCTGAACTCTTCTTCTAAGTATCCTGAAAAATTGTAAAGAAATGAGCTGTGTACCAGTCCTAAAAATTAGAAATGCTTTCTGGGTGTGTGAGGGCATTGTCTCACTGCTACTAAATTTTTGTGAGGAGGTGCTCCTGAACTAATTTGTTGGGAAAATTAGTAATTTCTTAATTGCTATCTGCCTCTGAGTAGACACTTGTGCACTTGCTAAAGCACTTGTGCTTAAGCACCCAGGACTTTTCAGTGCAGTATTAGATTTTAAGCATCATTGTATTTAAGAATTGTTGGATAGAAAATTGTATGTAACTACTTTCCCAAGTCCTCATGCCTATATTAGTCACAAATGTGACCATGCACTCTCTGAGTGTTCTCAATATGGCCACTTTATTCTTATCTTTGCTGCAAGTAAGGTCATCATGATGAGTATTGCCCTTCCTTAGGAAGAAGGAGAGGTTTGGGCAGATCATTGCCTTCACCTGCAGCTGTACACCACCACTTGGGCAGGAGAGCACCAGCTCTCATCTCTGTTACTGGTGCACTAGTTGTGGATGCACACACATTGCTCCATGCTGAGGGTACGTTTTGGGGCTGGGACTGAGGGTATGTTCCTGGGTTTGGAACTGGGAATTCATCCAGGCTGCTTCATGCACAAGTTCTCCAAGGAGTGCTGCAGCAAGAGCAGACCCACCTGACCTCTTGGGTTAATGGTTGGACCCAATGATCTTAGAAGCCTTTCCAGCCCAAGTGACTCTGTGATTCTATGACCACAGAGCAACAGGACCTGGACTGGACCCAGGGCACAGAAATTCATTCTGGAAACTGGTGAGTCATTATTTGTAGTTTTCCCACTACAGGCTGCAGGGACTTTCCATGTCTTTTACCAGTATCCCTTGTAAGCAGCCTGTTTTCCACGTGGAAGTTGATTTGTTTCATTTTGTTCAGAGGTGTTTGGGTGGGGAAATGAGAGTGCTGGATCAGCCTGTGCTGATGAGCACAATGCCTGTGTCTTCTCAATAATGCACTCTGCTGTCCTCTCAATAATGCACTCTGCTGTCCTCTCAATAATGCACTCTGCTGTCTCAGCTGGAACCAGCTGCTTTTTCCTATGCCTTCTCACACGGACAGTGTGGGAGGACCAAATGTCACCACTGTGCCTCGTAGCTTTTGTTGGTGACCTTTTTACTACCCCGCATGCAAGCCTAGCTAAACAGGATGTAGTTGCTTATTGAAACTTGGGCAGGAAGTTGAGGGTATAAGGAAAGAAAGAAGTAGCAATCTAACAAACCAAATCTAACAAATATGATAGTGCTTCTGCTTTCTGTTTTACTAATGTGGAAAAGTACATGCACAAAGAGCTTAATGCTGGACTGCACCCCAAGGCTGATGCACCCATTTTGAATTGGAGAACCAGAAAGAGCCAGCACAAGAGCACGTGACAAAGCAGCATCTAAAACGAGAACTCTTGATTCAAGACAAAACCAAACCCTCCTGTATTTGCACAGGCTCACATCAGTCTCCTTCCCCCATGCCTTTTCCCTCCTCTTTCTCAAATACAATACCTGTGCACTGCTGAGGGGCATGGTGAGGGGTGACACAGGGCCACCAGCACAAAGCCATTTTATTCTTGTGTCAGTCACTGGATGAGCTGGTCCATCTGTCAATCACCTGTCGGATCTGCAAATGGGAAGAAGCTTACACGGGGCCCAGTGGACCTGCTTGGGCTGCTCATGAAGGTCCCCCCTCCATGCTTGCAGCTTCTTTTGCCATCTTCTGCAGCCCTCTGCCTCAGCCCCACTCCTGCAGTTTGTGCAAAGCCAACCTCTCAGGGCAGGTCAGTGCTCTGGTGCTGGGCACCAGTTGTGTCTGGGTTGTCTTTCAGTGACCTGGTACACTAGGGAAGTTGTGCTCCCTTGTCTTGTATGGGGGATGAAATGATCTAGAAGTAGTTTTCTCAAAACTGATGGAGTCAGTGACCCATTTCTAGATGTCAATCAGCAGGACGGGAAATTTGGTGATCAGAACAGACTATCAGTCAAAAATTACTGCTTAGGGAATGTTGAAAAGTGGCTTTATGAAGGAGAGCAGATACAGAACTGTAAATGTACTAAGTTTGGTGTGATAGAAACATTTGTGACTGAATGACTGTGGTTTCTCCAGAGACCTGGTGGGTGTGACCCAGGATGTGATGTTAGGAGCCACTGAACATCAAAGGAGGCCAAGAGAACAAGCTGATTCAAGGACAATCTCAAAGCATGAGAGTAGCCTATTCCAAAGGGCAGGAAGTCAAAGCTGTGGCAGGAGTCCAGCTTGGCCAAATCAGGAATTCCTGACCAAGCTCAAATGTTGGAAAAAAGAATAAGGAGAGAGCAGAAGCAGGGATGGACTGTCTGGGAGGAATGTAGAAGCATTTCCCAGACTGTTAAATTATGTAGCAAAGCTTATCTGCACACCCACAAGGGGCCTTGGAGAAACAGTGGCAGAGTGGGGAAACCAAGTAATATTCTTCCTGAGATATATTGTGGGGTGCAGGAGAAAAGCAGTTCATGATCACACAAGACTTGTACTAAGACATTTAGGAGGGGAAGCAAAGGTGGGACAAGAGGGATTTGGGTAGATTGTGAGGAGCAAGAGTGGTAAAATAGACAGGTAAGGGACTTAAAAGGGCAACTGTATATGAATAACTGGCTGGTCAGTTCACTTGGCAGTGCTCTGTGTCTGCTTGGGCCAGTCTGTCCTGCCTTCTCCAGCTCCTTCCCAGCCCTTCCCTGGGTGGTTTTTTCCAGTCTGTGTGCCCAGGTGTGTACTGGGGTGTGAGTACAGCAGTGGGTCTGTGTCCCTGGTGCTGGTGCCTGCAGTCAATGTGGGTGTGGGAGTGATGGTGTGAGCTGGTGAGCAGGTGGCATGACTTGGGAGAAGGGGGTGAATGTGTCTCTAAGGGTCCATTCTGGATGAAGCAACACCTGGGTGTCTCTAAAGTCAGGAGCTATGGGACCAGGGGAGTCCTAGCTGGTCCTGTGTGTGTGACAGACAAGCAGGGAAGAAATTAAGAAGGCCAAACTTAAAGCAAAGCTAAAATTGGTGAGGTGTAGAAGGGTACCAGGAATGGCTCCCACAAACAAAGCTGAAAAAACACGAAGAAAAAGATGGAGCCACAGCTGAATAGGGTAGGTGACCCAGTCTCAAAGAACACTGATAAAGCAGAGGTGACTGACAAACTTCACATTCTCTTCACTGGCAAGGTCTGTTCTCATGTCTCATGGGCTCTTTGTGCCTACAACACTCACACAGGAGTTTGGGGCAGAAAATGACACCCCCATAGCAAAGACTGATTTAAGCACACGTGTTGAATCCAAGTCCCAGAGGAGACACATCTGAGGGCCATAAGGATAAGTGGGCTTATGTCACTGCAAAGCCGCTCTTGTCCTTCAGAGGAGCCTCAGGCTGTGACTCTCTGGAACCATCATTTCCTGAAAATAATTTGCAGAATTTTTTCTAATGACTAACTAGTGGAACTAAAGAACTTTATCAGACAGATCCCCAAAGATACTGGGATTTAGGGAATTGAAGACAGATGGAAAACTAGCCAATGTTTCCTTGAAGAAAAGAGCTGAAGCCAGTTACATGTAAGAGAAACATCCAGGTAGCTTAAGGTTGACTGTGAATGCAACATACTGTGGAATATTACTTGTGCTGCCAAAATTAGAATTTTAAGTGTTCTTGATAAAACATGTTAGGCATCAGGTTTTAAAATAAATAAAAATAAAAATAGCAGTCATCCATTATGACTGCTAAAATTCTATGTATGGCTAAGGATGCCATAAAAATAAAGCTGTCTTTCCAGTTAGGCAGTAGTGTCATTAAATAGAAAAGAGACAATACTATGTTTGACAGGCTCTTCCAGAAAGAAGACATTTAATCATTTCCATTCTTAGAAAACTTAAAATATCACTGAATGATATAGGGATGTCTGCAGATTATCTGGCTCCAGCAATTCCTCAAATCATGGCTAACTATAAGGTTAAATTTGGGTACTCAGGGTGTTCTTCAGTTCTTCAGTTTTTTCTTCCATCTCTGTGGATGAAGAATCAAGAATTTCTTTGGGAAGCCTCTCTCATATTTTATCAGAATTTCATTGCTGCACAGTTTGTCCTTTGTCTTTTCACTGTGTACCCCTGAAAAAGAGTATAGCTTCATCTGGACAATGCTCTCTAGATAGCAGAAGAAATTATCCTTTGTGGAGAACTTTCTGATATTCTTTTGGAAGATTCGTTGCTGTAGCATACAGAAGTGTCTCATGGAGAGCTGTGGTGTTCAGCCTTTCACAGGGTTCTGACTCCCATCCACATGACTTTGTAAAGATTTTAAAGAAATGCTTCCTCTTAGATCAGTATTTTTGGAAGAAATTGATGAGATTAGGGGAAGCTGGGGTAAAGAGTTTCAGCATGGCTGTGTCAGCAGAGATTAGGGGTTTTTCCCCAAAAAAATTATTTCCATTAGGGAATTCATAAAGCAGAAGTTGTGGACTCTGAGTCCTTGAGTCCTAAAATACAATCTCCATGTCCCCTAATTTGTGTCTTTCCAAATGTGCTTACTTTCACATGGGAGATCACTAAAAGAAGATAGGAAGAAAACTATCTTTTCCCCTCTTCAAACACTGTGTTATGGCATTGAGAAGAAATCTTTTATCATTAAGTGCAGTAACTTTTTGAGATCAGTAAATTAACTTACAAAATCTTTCTGATTGCCTGGTAAGGTATGTTTGTCTTTGTATGGATGGTTACTGCCTGTTTTCCTGTGAAGTTCTCCTTCAATTAATGGTTATGGGATGTTTTGAAAAGCTTTTTAAATTTTGTGTTTATATATATTAATTTCTCTAAAAATCTTCCCAATCAGGAAAGTTCTACCAGACATACCATAGAAAACTATGGTATGTCTGGTAGAAATTTTTTATTTTTTATATAAACTCAAATTTTTTATATGACATTGTTTCACACTAGGCTATGGAGACAGCATAAGAAATAAAAGCTTTTCAAGGCCAATAACAGAGCTTAAGATTCCTGAATTGATTGTCTGCTTTTTCCATTGGTGTTGTGCTCTGCTGAAATGGCACTGGAATGACACCTTTTAAATGGTTTCTTTCTAGGATGTGATATATGAACAGTCATATTATTTCAGCAGAATCAAGCAACTGGTGAGATGCCCTGACATGAACAGAGACATACCCTGAGCAGTCTCAGAAGTGGTGACATCTGTCCTTCAGCTCTGATGTTTCAAATTGCACTGCAGCTTTGACTGCCCTACAAACTAATACAACATGACTGGATGTGCGTTCAAAGCTCATGTCCAGGCAGGGCTGTTTGGAAACAGCCAGTCCTTGACCATTCTGCATGCAGATAGCACAGCCTGGTTCCTGTCCCTGTGTGTCTGAGCAGCTCAGCCTCTCTGTGTGCTGGCTGTGTGAGCTCTCTTGCTGCCAGCTGGAGCCCTGACAGCACTGACGGTGCTGCTCTCTGTCAGACAGGGCAACACACACCAATTACTGATTTCTTTCTTTTTTCATGGTAAACAAAGATCCCAAAGGATCCAAAAAATTCTCCCTCTTTGGACCAAGTGTCTTCCTCCCCTTTCTGTGCTTGTTTCCCCTGCTGGCTCTCTTCAGTGTCACCCCATCTGCTCCTTCCCCTTCCCTGGGAGAGCCTGGAAATTCTACAGGTGCATCCTGAGCTTTGCTGTTCCTGAAGAATTTCCTGCTGCCACCAGTGCTGCTTCTTGTATTTTGCAATTCCCAATTCCTTTTTTCTTTAGCCAAAGTGCTGGGTTTGTAACAAAACAAAGTCATAGCTGAGGTTTGCACATTGATTTTGTCAAGGAATGAGGCAACATGCCAAGAGATTACTTACACACCAACACACTGCTCCAATGGGGAGGGATGTGGAGTAGCTCCAGAACAGTTTGGGGAAACAGGTTGCTTCATTCTTTTGCATCACCTTCACCACTTTTTGTTATGCCTTTCAGAAAATTATGCCCTCGGCAAACTAGAAAAACACATTCCAAACTATATTGTTTAAAGCCCATCTCTGAAGAGTGGGAGGGCCATGTTTAATGACTCATTAATTCTACTTGAATCAGAATATGAAGAAAGTGTTTTTTACTCAAGACATATTTAATTTATAAAAAATTTTAAAGAGCTGTGATAGTTGAGTTTGCAAGTAAGTGAGAGCTTTACCAAAGCTACATCCTATCAGTGAGGAATCTCTGATGATTCTGGTGAGGTTGCTGTACTTTTCTTGGGCAAAGCATTTTCAAGGTTTAATTTAGTGCAGGGGAAAAGCACATGCAGTAATCCTACCAACTTTCATGAAACTGAGTGCCTGTTTTCTAGCCAGGACTAATTGTTATGCTGCTCACACATTCTGAAGAGAAATACCCATAAGGCTCCCATCTCACTGAGGCAGCCAAGGAAACACAGTTGATACAGAATTAGGCTCTTCAACTCCAGGAGTGCATAAATAGCACAATTACTCCTAAAAGAATTACACATGGTAGGCAGGCCACTTGTAAAGCCTTTATGTGATGGCTCAAAGGTCAAAACCCAAAAAACTTGACAAAGATCTTGTCTAGTTAGCAGCTATCTAAAATATGTATTTGTATACATGTGTAGAAATATTTGTCTGGGATTTCATGCTGCATTTTACAAGACTATTGGTTATGCTTAGTGTCCTTAACTGCTTTTGAAGTGATATATGTCAAGTGATATATGTCATCTAACCCCCTGCTAATGTGCAGTAGTGACAGAAAGTTCTGGGTGAAAGCCCAGAGCATACATTCTGAGCTGTGGAAATACCAGCTTTGGATCTTCTGGTACCTTTCATCAAAGCAAAGGGATAAGTAAAAATGAACTCAACACAGGCCAGCACTTCCTACAGTTGGAACTTGGTATCAGAAGATTAAAATTTCCATGGGATATTTATTTCTATTAATTTTCTTCTTTGCTTGCTGCTCTTTAGAATGGCACAAAGTAACCTAGGATCTTTTCCACATCTGTACCTTGACACAGAGTAGCAGATAGAACACCTGTAATTTCTTTAGCACTCTTTACCAGCACAAATAGGGAAAAAATAAAAAATCTTCCTGCAGTTTGGTAACTCAGAATTCCCCACAGTCTTGACTTATAATTCTGATTTCTGCCTATGATACTTAGATTCTTTGTTAATTATTTATTAAGTATCGTAACTAAGGGCATAAGATACTCCAGGCATACTGGAGGAATTCTGGACGATCATCTCTGTCTGCACTTATGGAATTTACCACATTTACTGCCCCCACAGCCCACAGGTATTCCTAGTCAAATGGCACAAGTGAGAGACCACTTACATCACTTCCACAGCACTGCCTGCCGCTGGGAGGAAATGTACACTATAATTTCCAGCTTTGTTTTCCTCATACAGGAACAGCATCACTTTCTGCTCACATATTCTGCTAAAAATACAAAGTAGCTCATCTGAATGGAGATCAGGTTCACCCTAGCTGCAGAGACAGGGAGAAGGTAGGAGGAAGGGGCTGCCAGCAGCACGGGCCCTCTGGCACAGGGTGAGGGGACATTGGTGCCACCCTCCCAGGCTCCAATTTCCTGCACCAGCCTCCCTGCCAGCCTGCACTGGGAATGCTGCTGCTGTCAGGGAGTGAGGATCTCTGAGCTTGCCTTCATGATTCTCAGGAAGCTAGGAAATCAGATGCCTGCAGATTGTAAACAAAATCTGACAGATTATATTCTTTGCCTCTTACATAAAATTGCATGCAAATTTTGGCCGGGGAGAAGCTGGAATTAGGAAAAACCTGAAAATCAAAAAGAACTTGTGAAGTGTTTGAGCCACCCTGACATTTGGCTAAATTAAGATACTGTGCCTCCCCTTACTGAGCTATTTTAAACCAAACTTCTTGGCTCTGCTAAAAGCACTCTTCTTCCACTTCACACTATTGTTGAAGCAAAACACATCAGAATTATTTCTAGGTAATTCAGTTGAGAAAAACACTATAAAAGAGTTATCTTTAATGGAACAAAAAGTATTATTCAAATTCTTGAGGTTTCAGGTCACATTTCACTACACTGAAGATTGTTGATTGAAAACATAGTCATGTCAGCTGAATATCACATCGAGACCAATATGACAAAAATAAACACGGGCAGTGTAAAAAGGGCAGAGAGGTGATCAAGTTGTCCTCGCTTTATTCTCATAACTTTTTACTCCAGAGCACTCAGGACTTTGCATTTAAAAATAGGCAGAGCAGGTGTGAGCAGATGTACATGTGTCCATGCATATACAAGCTGGAAAAAAGGAACTACTCTGAATTGGAGTTCAGCTTCTGCCAGATACAATGACTGAAATGCATGTAGCAAAAAGAAAAAGTAGGTTAGTAGGAGGGGAGATTATATTAACTTCTATACAGGAAGGAAGAATGTGAGATAACTGAGTTCTTACGTGGTCCACAAAATGGTCACAGCAGGAAATACTGCCTTAGTCTCAGTAGCTTCCACAGGTCTGTCTGCACAAATGCAGAAAACCTTGTAATGCTCCTGTACCTGATGTTTTCATTTGCTACAAATAGTTGGGTAGGAATAGATTTACACAGGATTTTGGCATCCAACAGGACTCAAAAATAAGTGATATACATATTGTTTTCATCTGAAACATTTTCTCCCTCAAATTCACATCTGGAGATAGCTGTTTTTGTAGTACTGCTAGTACAAATATGAATGCTTGAAACATTTTGAATTTATATTTGTGAATTTCCCCAGGCTTGAACGAGTTTAAGGAAAAGGGTAGATGGCTTTTGGACAGTATGATTTCTCCACATTTGGCACAGCTCTTACATTAGACATTGCTAATCAGAGCATTTTCTGAGTGTTCAAGACATAGCACAGGCTCACCTGGCTGACAGTCACCACTTCACTGTAACGTTTATCTGCAAATAGTGCTATTCACACCCTTATACACGTAGAAATAAAAAAAAAAAAAAAAAAAAAAAGTCATGTTCATGTCTCTCCCTCCCTCTGGGAGTAACAAATGACCTTATTGTTTATTGCTTTGCTCACACTCCTGCCCCTCAGCCTGAGACACCAGTCACACTGCTCTTTGCAGAGATCAAAACCATTATGTTAAACTCAGAACAAATGATTCACACTCACCTTGAAATCTGCTGCCTCTAAAAGTCTCAGGAAACCTATGCATCTAGAACTTCGCCTTGTTGCTTTTTTTTTACTAGCTATATTATTTGGTTAGCTAAAAATCTTCACAGATATTCCCAAGTTTTTTAAGCAAGTTTGAGACACTTTATTGAACAGGTATTAGAAAAAAAAAATTGCTATCATTGCTACTGAGTTGAAGTAATGGGAAAAAAGGAAAGAACATTAGAAATAAGAAAACACTGCAAGAGGTTCTGAGTGTGTTGTTTTTGAGATAAGGCTATTCATTAAATAATCTCAATTGTTTAAACTGAAGTGATCCTATTTAATATTTTAATTTTTTTTTCCAAAACAGAATTTCTACAGAACACTTTCTACAGAATGTTTGGTACCATATGTAAGTGCCAGCACTGACTGTGCTGCTGGAGTCAATTACATGCAGAGGCTGGAAAGCTTTCATAAGCTGGAAAGCAAAAGTTGGCCAGCTGGGATGCTTGGCTTGTGGCTGCAAGTTGCCTAAGAGGCACATGGCTGGTTAATGGGATTAAGCTGCTCTCTGGATCTCACACACAGCTCAGCAGGTAGCACACACCAGCCCTGATGATGGCTGGGACACCTGGGAGCCTCACACACACAATCTCTACAGCCTGTGGCCCAAAATGTGTCTGATATGATCTGCTGTGGGCAAATAGAACTGATGCCATCTGCTGTGGGCAAATAGAAGATTGATCAGAATTGCTTGGCTTTAGCTATCTGAGGTGTGACTCAGACACCTTTAGCTATCTGAGGTGTTACAGATACCTTTCTTACTACTCTGGTGGCTGCTGTAAACAATAAAACATGAAACAAATCAATAAAAAATGAACAGGATGCTCAAGGAACTAATCAAAGAACTAAAGTAACAGCACAGATAGGGAACAATTTTGAGGCATAATACAACCCAGATTTTTAAAGGTCTGTAACTTTTGATTTCAGTAATTTTGTACTTTCAGTACTTTTTGTGTCTGAAACAGATACAAAAATCCTCCAGGCTGGAGCCTAAACCCTCCTGTGATGTAGGCAAACCCAAATATGTGTGTAATGTAAAGAGATTTGCATTAAAACCAAATTAAAGATTATTACAGGCAGGGAAGCAAGACAAATAAGCAACTACAACATATTTTAAATACTTTCTCTTTCAAACATACAGCATGATACAGTTGCATCAGGGATTGAAAGGATGCAAATCTACTATGGACCCTTAAATCAGATTCACTGAGATAAGAGGAACATCCTCTCCAAGTTTCCTGGCAACCAGTCAATACAAACACAAATAAATAATACAGAAGCTAACACAAAATGCGCAAAACATAGCGACATACAATTATTCTCTGTAGAATGACTATTTTTTTCTGAAGACTTATGGGTCATCTTGGTAGCTGGATGTCCTGGTGGTTTAGAGAAGCCTCTAGCTGAAGCACTGGAATTCACACAAGTAACCCAAGAAACCTCCAGGATGGCATCTGCTCTCTCCTCAGTGTGTTCTGAACCCTGTGTCCGAGTTCACGGCAAGCAGGCCAATGTCTGACTTGGCAGGTTCTCATCTGAATTTGATATACCATAAATCACACTGTGCTGGAAAAACTGGGGAACTTTCTAGACCTGGTATTTCTGACTATTTGCTATCCAGGGGCCAGGAAACAGCCAGCTGAGGAACAGCTGTGCAGATGATGGAGCAATTGACATTATGTATTAAATTACTGCACGCAATATGCACCCAGAATCTTGCTGTACCCCAGTTTTGAAGCTTGGCCCAAGTACTGGGCCACTTATAAAAATGAGTTTACTTTTCCACTGTTTTACCTATTGCATCTTGTACCAAGTGAGTATCAATTTAAGATCTCTCCTACTTAAATTTATGTTTCACCTTCCCAAAACATGATAATCAGTCATTTAGTTTCCAAGGTCAGATGCTAGGATAGTTTTACAAACAAGTAATCTCTGTGGGTGATGTATGCATAGTATCATTTTTCTTTCTGAAATATCTGAACAGAAAGTATTAGTCTTGGTTTAATTCTGGAGAATAAAGATAAGAGGAAATAGCCATGAATTTTTCTAGAAAAAGAAAATGAAGGGTGAGGCTTTCTAGCAGCAGTGGGATAATTTTTGATATGGAAACAAGCCAGTATCTAGTATGCAAGGTTTTAATATGCAGGTTTTGCAGTCCCAAAAGTAGGATGAAACTGCAGTTAGAAATCAGCTGAAGCAAAATTTATAGCCAAGGCAAAGCTAAGGCAAACAGAGGATATGGATTCAGTTGATTAACTCAGTACACTAAAGCAAATCTGAACAGAAAGCCTGCAAAAGAAACAAACATGAGCTTGTTCCAGCTGCCTCCTCTGTCTGAAGATATAGGTCCTCTTTGTGCTGCTGGTGCAGATCTGAAGAAGAGAAAACAAACAGGATGTTCACAGCACAGAGCTGAGTTAGGATTCTTTTAAATATCAGGGGTTTGTTGCCAAGGGTGAAGTTTGTGGCCCAAGTGCTAAGCTAGAAGTTTCTTTATATGAGCCTGCCAACAGATTCCCTTTGGCTGTCATGATTCTATAAACAGAATATCTTTGCAAAACCGTGGGAACTCTTCTTTCTACCTTCACACAAGTGCCTTTTGTCTCTCCACATCCATGTACTGTCTCTGGCCTTATGCTTGTGATTTTGTAGTGCTCTCCTAGACAGCAGTGGTCCTGGAGGATTGTATTGCACTGGGTGCAATAGTACCCAGATCCACTTCCATGTCTCCCTGACATTGCAATAATGCAAATAATCCATGCCACCACTAACAGCTTATCTGGCTTCCCTCCTGCTTGCATTTGTAAGCCATCGCTGCCATCTAGTGGGTGTTTTTTACTCACAGGTTTTTTTCTAACGTCAGGGCGTCACCTTAACAAGCCGAAGTCCAAATGTGACTCAGCAGGAACATCGTTCAGGTCTGGAGAGGAGGCAAGGGGCACCACCACCATGCAAGAAGCCCCAGGTACATTACAGCACCTTCTGGGCCATCCCTCTGCTGCCCTGGCCCAGCTCTCTCCTTTGCTATGCCTGTGTAATGGGAGTTGTGGTGACATAAAAAGTCACTTGTCCAACTCTGATGTTTTTGGGCTCAGGACATTATTCTGTGGAGGCTGAGAGGGCAGCCATCAGCCTTGGAACAGCAACCAGCCCTGGTGAAAGGGGATGCATGAGCCCCTGCATGCCTGCCCCACTGTTTACTGTGGAAGTGTGAACACTGACAGCACCTGCTCTGCAAAGGAAACTTTTCCTAACAGATACCCACTCCAATTAGTGATACCCCCACTGACCAGCCCCCAGCCAGCTAATGGACCACCACAGAACACAGAAAACGTGCCTAAGAAGGTAATCAATCATCAAATCATTTATACGCATCTGCTTAAGGCTCTTTTTGAAAAGGCAGCTCGTTTCTATGGAGGTGGTGTTATTTGCTGCAGAGAACTGAGTGATTCTGGGAAGAATGTAAGTATTCATTGGCTTGAAGTATTTAAATTACTTAAATTTCAGGGAGAGGAAATGATAGTTTTGCATTGAGAAAGCTCTGTTGTGATTTGGGATAGATAGGAAATTAATCAAATTTATTACAGTGCCATGCATGGAGGATGGAATACAGTGCTCATGAAGGAAACAAGCAAGGAAACTTTTCCTAAGGAGGATGAGAACAGCTGAGTTGCTCTGGAGTTACCCCAGGAGAGGGTGAGGCTGGTGTTTCAAGTTCACCAGGGATTGTGTTACTGGATGGGAGGGAAGGATGGGAGGGAAGGGGCAGCTGCTCCCCTGCTTGCACACTGCAAACGCCTTGTGGCAATACTGCAGAACTGCATGCTCACCCTCAGCTGAAAGGAAAAACACATTAGTGGTTTCCAAAAACCTTCTCATCCAGGCTTCCTCAGCTGAGTAGCACACACACATCACAAAACTTTGAGGAAAATTATTTAAAACCTGGGAGAGGAGAAAAATCTTCTGTCAAGACCTCAATAAAATATTGGTTTTTTCAAAGTCCTGTGCTCTTCTTCCAGTTTGTTAATATTGTCATTATGTTCACAGCTATTGTTTTGAAGGGGATAACTGTGTTTTCATTTGACACGTTGTCCTGGGGTGACCATTCAGCTGCAGAACAAGGAAACCCTATTTTAATCCACTGAGCAAGTGGCATTTTGTAACCAATCAAAGCCCTAACAGGAAGTCTGTTCTATGACCTACTGCCCAGAGGTCTGGAGCTATCACTGGGATTTATAACCCTACCATTTGCATAACATTTATATGCTAGGATATAATTTGCATGCAAGAATACATGTTGCATTGCAAGGTGAGTAGAATTTTTCAGTGACCAGCAAGAATAGGGAATACTCACTTTCTGTCAGTGAAGAACTGACATATGTTACAGAACTGGGCATATGTTACAGAAGGTGCTGTCCACCTCCTTTCTGTACTGCAGGAAGCACTCCATCAATATATGAATGCATGTACAGCCCCTCCCAGAGGCAGGCAAGCTGGAGTTGCACCTCTGCTGCCATAACCAGGGACAGCAAATCAGGACTTTCACTGCAGATGTTGTCATTGCAATATCACACAGGTATTAACAAACAAAAATTTGAGTAGGGAAGAAAGAAATAAAGCATGGATTATCCATAAGAAGAATATAACCACAAATCAGTGTTTATGTATTGATATATTCTACAGCATTCCAAACAGTGAGGAAGTTCTCATTCAGATGTTCAAGTATCTCATGTACCTATATATGCCATAGCATATAGATAATGAAACATAGTCAGAATTGAAAACAGTAATCTTTACTGTAAATTCACTGAAATACACGATAAATTAATATAGTGCTCCTCATATAATATAGATAAATATGGATAAGTAGGGAGTTTGGGAGCAATGCTTGCTAATCAAGAAGTTATGTCTTGGATGTAATCTCCATTCTTTGTAGATAACTCACGGGCCCAAGGTAAATACATCAAAATATAGAGATTAAGTCTTACACAAAATGGACGATAAAAGAAAACTTCCTCAAAATTTAGAACTGAAAATTCCAATAGTTGGGTAAATGTCTTTTAGATCTGTTGCCATTTGATCTATAATTTGATTATTCAAGAAATTTTATTAATGAAAGCAACTTCAAATTTGTAATAGATTTTATATCAGAACAGTGATATGTACAAACTTCACATCATCAATGATATACAGTGTTACTGTGTGATCAATGAGAACCCATTAACACCTAATTTTGAACAGCAGGTTCAGCTCACAGACAGCTGTGCACAATTTGTGAATAGAAACTGCTAATTCAATCCACAGTAACTAACAAATTCAAGACCACTGTGTATTGCATATGAAGAATATATAACAGGTGGTAGAGGTGGGATCTGTTGACTTCTGCCTAATTTATTCAGTTGTAATGACACTGGGCTAGGTTGAACTTCTTTTACTTACGATGCAAAGGCACACTTAGAATGATCAGGATAATCCAAGCAGAGTAAGAACATTACAGACCTGTGAAAATACCATTTTATTTACCACCTTTCAGGCAGACAACTGAGAAAAAAAAAAACCATGAAAAAATGAAACAAATTCACAGTACTATCACGCTTAAATCTTCCCTTCATTAAATTTATCTTACAATCTATAGGAAATACTAGAGCTGTGAAAGCTATTGTGAATAACTGGTAATTCAGCAGACATTCAATAGTGTTTTTAACTATTTTTTAGGTTTTAAATCCAAGTACGTGAGGCCATCTTCTGTGTCTGACATTAAGAACAATGTTCCACTCAATCATACAGTAAGATGTAGTGTTTTGATCAATAAGCAACCAAAAAATGCCAAGTCTTAAAAATGTGACATCATCCCTCCAACATATCAGTCCCTCCTGAAGACATGACATTTATGGCACTTCAGTACTGCACAGTAAGAATCAAAATAGATAAGGTTTTCACTTACTTGTAATTGTCAGTGCAAGTGACATCAAATCCAAGAGTTTTCAGCCTGGTTTCTAATGTCTTTACACTGTTAGTTCCACAGGAATCTCTGTGAAGAAGGTTTTCAATATTATTGCAAATCTTTTGTTTTATATTTTTTTTCACTGAACTTGATGGAATTAGTAAAGTAAATCCCCATTACTTTGCCTCTTCTGTATTCCATAACACCACTAGAAGAATGGTGTACATTGCTCTTTATATTTCATTTGCTTACATTACTGTTGTTTCACAATTCATTGTTTTCACAGTTTACAGAGTCTGAAAGATTAGCTTCAGCCAGTGTAGCATTTTCAGATTCTATTCACTAATAATCCTATGTTTAATATTTGACTAGACAGAAAAAGACCTAAATAATTTTGTAAAACATTGTTTTGTTTGTAATATTCTTTGGCAACTATTTAGGTAGTGATAAAGTTGATGCTATCTGTCTTTACACAATAAGTTTGTTATAATAAATGAGAATTATACTTGTTGTTTGAATCTTGTTCTCTCTCTTAAATACTGAATAATAGAAAAATACAGAGAGAAAAAAGTCAGAAACATTCCTAAACACAGATCTTGTTTCTAGCACTGATTTTTTAATTTGGAGTCCAATTAGTATAAGAAAGTTTACAGAACCTACTGAGACATCTAAACCTGCACCAACATAAAATATTAAGGCCAGTGCTACTTATCTGCTGGTCAGTAAACACCCATGACTAAAGAAAGCATATAGAGACCAACAAAGTAATTGTAGGAAACATTTAATAAAAATATACAATTACTCCCATGCATCCATTTACTGAAACATAAACTAAGATTCAGTGCTTGTCTTAGCTTTTCTTTGTAAAAGGGGCAACTTTTGCAAAGATTAGCTGTATGTTTTTTCACTCCCAGAGGGTATGATTCTTTGATTTAGAGAGACTGAAAAATGCTAATCTGAACTATGTTATGTACACTCAACAGCATTGTGGTAAAATTCACAACAGACAGCCCAAACTGTTTGGACTGATCAGTTTTGTTATATTTGCTTATTAATTATTTGTTTGCTTTATTTAAATTACCAAAATTAGCAAAATTAGACACTTTTAAAGCGTACTTTATTACTGGATTAATTATTGAGAGAAAAAGAGCCACCAGTTGGTATTTGCCCGCTTCTACAAATTTTCAAACAGTTAAGATACGTGAAAATGAAAAGAATGCATATAGCAAGGTGAAAGAAATATCACTAATCAGCACTTAATCTGAAATTCAGATTGACTCTTAGTAAAACTGTTCATGCTCTATCTTCATTCAGGGTCTGAGATCCACACACACATCTAACCAAGAGTTCAGGTTGTGTCTCCCGTGTACATGAAAGCATCTAAAATACTTTGCTTTAAGTAGTATGCAAATACAATCAAACAGAAAGATAAGGTGAAATTATAAAGACAGGTTCAAAAGGGAGAAACTAATTTTTATTTTGAAGACACAACTTACCTATCTGGTCCTTCAATATCATCCACAACCCAAATGACAATCTGTGAGATTTTGTCTTTCTGGAAATTAGGTATTTCATAATCTGCAAAAAAACTGATTGAAGAAAAAAAATTACCTATAAAGAACATGAAAATCAAATAGTCCTTTTCCTCTTCTGTATTAATGAATTCACCTAAAAGTGAACAAGAATGAACTTTCAAAAATGCAAAAACAAATAAAAAAGCCTTTGATACTTCCTCATAATATCTAATCTAAGAAGATATGAAATCCAAAGATTGATTTAAATGTCTCTAGATTGATTTTTTTTTTGTGAGATGCTGGCATTTCAGAGCCATAGATTTCTAACCCTTTTAGCAAGATACAGTGTAATGATTTCTTATCTTTTAGGGGTTTTTTTTCACTCAGAAAGCTTGAAAGGGCTGAATGCCTGGTCCAAGTCTGGGCCTAGGTCTCTCCTCTAATTTACTATTTGCTATCATGTGTCTTCTTAAATGTCTGTATCAGCACTACAGTGTCTCTGAGCCCTTTTAAATGTTCTCAGACCTCCACAAAGGTCTCAGAACATTTAAAGAGAAGAAGGGACCATTATTTGCCCTTCCTGGGACCAGCAGTGACAACGTGGGTCTGTTCTCCCAGCCCTTCAGGCTCTGCCATGCAAGCACAGGACATGTGCTGCTTGCCAGGGGCTGGTGCTTCATGAAGTCAGCAAATTATTTCAGATTTCTGGAGAAGTGGAACAGGAGGACAGATAGCAGGAGTTGCTTTCTCTGGTCCAGTCTGGTGTGGTGGTAGCTGACCAGAGACCAGCAGCAGCAACAGAACGTTTGCCTTTCTGTCCAAGGTGTCCAAGCCTGCCTAACACATAGTGAAAATATAACAAAAAATAAAGATTCCAACTCATTTACTCAGTCATGCATAGGCTATTCCCAGAAAAAAAGAAGCTTGCTCCCAAATTTGGAGAAGTGTTTAACTAGAGGTGTCAGAAACTGTGGAGGAACAATGTACAACCGACTTCAGTAAAACCGATTTTTGAACTGGCTTCTATTATTAAAGAAATCTGCCAACTAAATTCATACTGTGTGAATGAGCAAAGTTATTTTGCCATGAAATGAGAAATAAATCTTAACTGAAATGATATCAGGTGACTTAATGGTGATTTAAGTGTACAAACTTTAAACTGAATAAACTTTGAAAAGCGCTTGAAATACTTGAAAACAGAGCAGAGAGATGGTTAGGAAGACAGGCAGATCTTTCACATTACTTTTGCTATTAATTATTCAACTTCCAGCTTTTTTCAAACATGATCTCTCAAACAAATTCAGTCATAAATGGACCAGAAGATACAGAGCAAAGAAAACAGATGGAGTTACTGGCTTTGTTTTCTCCTTGGCAGGCTGAGTTCCAGGGGTGATTTCACTGGTTAAAATACCACCAGACTGGTAACCCAGGGGGCTGGTGGAATTAATGTGTGTGTGAGATGTTTTTTGAAATAAGGAATCTGTAAATTAACAGAAATAAGGAATCCATTTCTAAAATAAGGAATCTATAATAGATTCTGGGTATTGACCTGCTGCCAGGTATTACCACCTGCAGAAAATTTGATCCCAGCTGACCATTTGACCAGCCCAAGAAGACAGTTTAAGTCTTTGTGATTGGCTGAAAGCTGTGTACAGAGATGGATGTTTTGGGGGACAGAGGTAAGTAGTTAGGAGGTGTTTTGGAAAACATGGTTCTTCTTTCTCTCCCATCCAGAGATAAAATTGCCTTTCAAAGGTTATTTTTAGTGAATAATGAATACACAGGAAGAAAGTCTCTTCTATGGGTTTTTAAAAGATGTAATTTTTTGATCTGCCTTGGACAGGACAGTTGCTGAGGCAATGAAGGATGCATTTCTTACCACAGGTAAGCAGTCACTACAGACACATAGTAAAAGTTCTAAAGGTTGTACTTTTACAATAAATTCTGAAAGTAAGCTTAGATAAGCTTCTGCATGGTGGTTCACCTCTGAATCAGGAAAAATACACCTGTCCTTAATATAAAAGGAACTAAGAAGAAGAAGAAGCTCATCTTTGCTATTATCCTCCTCAACAAACATTTTTTTGCTTTCTGAAACAATAAGAGACTTCAAACGACATCCACTCTTGGTCATGGAGAAACAAATACTTTCCCTTTAGAACTTACCAAGTTTGCTGGTAGGTCTGACAAAAGCTACACTCCTTATAACAATATACTCTATTTAGACATGTCCCTGAAAAGAAATTTCATTGACTCTCATCTTTTTGAAGATATACACATTTTGCCACAGTACATTGGCTGACTCTAGGGCAGCCTTTAGAACATTCACCATGCTTGCCACAGCAGTTTGTAAAATGCAGGAGTTGAAAGGATTGTTCCCATCCAGTATGTATTATTCCTTCAGCTAGGGACAATTAACAGTTGTTCCCCACAACTCAGCAGCCTTTGATGCAGCAGGTCCTTTCAGCCACACTTCCCATGCTTTGTGCAGCAGACGACCCAAACAACTGGTTGACTTTTCTATTTTTTTGTAGTCATCCAGACTCTACACAGAAAATCACACTACACAGACTCCAGGCAGAAATCAGTCGGTTCTCTTACCCTGGCTGTGGATAAGCTCCTCCCTCTGCAGAACCATTCAGCAAGACGTGGATCACCCCAGAGCTGTGCTTTGCATACTGCAATAGATAACAGTGCTTTTCAGATCTCTCAGATTTGTCATGTAACTTGGTATTTTATTGCAAACAACAGTAACCGAGGAAAGAATTTTACCACAAAGGCTATTGGAACCACAAAAATAATCTAGACTAGCACCTGAGCAGGTCACTGAAGTAAAAAGGACAGGAACCAAACAGGCCATGGTTTAATTCAATGATTCTTCTCAAGCTATTTTCTCACATTTGTAAGTATTCTTCAGCACAAAAAGAAAGCACTTTGGCATTCTCTATTGAGTTTGATATGTAAGTAAAGGGTTTTCAGCAAAGCTGTCAAATTAGGACCTGTAATCAGTAGACAGTCAGTATGCTTACTGTGCTTAGTATATCGTTTTTATTAACAAAGCTAACAGAATTTTAACACGTTATCTAGCTAAGGTGAATGTTAAGTTCTCCTTGCTAAAACACTTGCAGCTAGACTAAAACAGTGTATTTCTATCAGGGAAAACAATCCAGTAGAGTTACAGGTTTAAGTCTGCTGTGAACTAGCAGTGTTTTCCTGAACCACACTGGACACACTCACAGATGTATGAAGTCAGCACTAATAAAATATTTACAGTGACTGAGGCAATCCTCCAGAAAGAATCCACTGCATTGTTCTCACATTCCGCCATGGTGGGGCAGGATTCATAGTCCAGGCCTGTAGGAAGGCAGGGGATTTGTGCCATTAGAGAGATGATAATGACTATAAAATTGACTTTAGCAAGCAACTAAATATATTTGTGCATTACTCACTGACCCACAACCTATGTTTGACATAGCACTGAAAGCTGTTGTATTTTTTCAATTATCTTCCATCCTCTGTAGTTTACACAAACAGTGACATTCTGAGGATTCAGTGATTTGGCTGAAGTGGCTCTAACTCTGTTCCTGGGATGCAAGGAGCTCCAGGTTCAGAAGACTGAATGAGAGGTTTATCCCCACTGCAGGACCATGTAGATTTCACTGTGTGCTCCCCCGACTGCAGTGTTAAATATTCACATGATGCAAGAGAGAACAAGACAGTGAAGTTATCCCTGATTTTTCATGGGGTAAGAGCAAATTTAGCTTCTCCAGGACACAGCAGTTGGTCTCCATTATGGTTTTACAGATAAATGTTTAACATAGCTCTCATTGTCTTACCAGGGCTGTCTGCCTGCCCACACCAGATCAGAAAGTCTGCAAGGAAGCCAAAGAGAGTATCACCCACAGACATGTAGCGACGTCCTCTGGCAGCAAGGCTGGTGACTAGCAGCTGATTATTTTCCCAGAAAAGAGACTAGAAAAAAAAAACATAGAGAAGAAATGTACCAACACCTGGGTGCAGACACAGTGAGATTATGGGGTATTGAAAACAGCTGAAAACATGTTTTGGTATTTCTTTCAAAATCAAGCTAATAACCAGAAATGTTAGCTATCTCTTTAAAGGAATAAAGTTTTTTAATTTTCCAGAGGTGTAAATTCTGCTCACAAGTGACTTGAGGAACAGTAGTAGTTTGATGAGAAGGGATATAGTCCTACTTTAAATATAGTTAGGCCTAGCTTTGCCTGCCTCAGCAGATAGATTTAGGGGAAGAAGAAAAAAGGAAGATATTTATAAACCAGATATATGTCACCAGAAATCTCTCAACGTTGCTATGTTGGCTTATGGTGTGAAAAAACCCCCATATGTCTAGATGTTATTTCTGTGTTTGCAGAACTCCTCATGAATTAAGCCATGTTGACAGTAGTATTTGTTGGTTTAGCTTGTAGCATTTAGAAATGAGGAATAATTGTGCCAGAGGCACAACACATCTTTTGCACTTCCATGGTTCTTTGCCAGCACATCAAACCCTTACTGTTCTCTGTCACAGAACAACATCCTCTCTCATTTCTGCTTTTGCTTGCTCAGTGTGTCAATGTTTAACATGGCACTGCCATGAGACTTAGCTGTGAGGAGTAAAAGCAAAAGGTGATAGCAGGCACAGCATTTGCAGCCAGAGCACTGAACTTAAGGAAAAGCAGAAGTGGAAGTTCAGGGACTGTGGCAGAGCTCCCAGCACAACAGGAAAAAGGGGAGATCTCTGTAGTATGAAAAGAGAGACATTGCTGAGAAGTTACTGCATAAAATAAATGGAGCCAAACACATTGAAACATGCTATCAAGTCTGAGTCTAGTTTATAAACTACAGACTGGTCAAAAAGAGTGACTCACAAATCAGTTACAGAATGACTCGCCAGTCTTGAACTGTGTCACGTAAAATCACAGGGCAATTAACATAAAAAATTATTACCTTGTTAGGTGGAATCGTGTGAAATGTGAGGTTGATAAATAATTCATAATCCTCAGGTAGAATGCTGCAAGGATCCTTGTTAATAAATGCATTTTTAAATGCTTCCCATATCTGTGAACAATTCTTCTCACTGTAATAATTAAAAAAAAACAAATAGCAAAATTGTTTTTTCAAAGCTGAGCAAGAAAGATGCATGTTCTCAACTCTTTGAAGTACCCCAATTAAAATTCATATAAGGTTAAGGCAGAAAACTCAAGTCAGGGTAGCTCAGGAAGAGCATAGACATCTTGTCTTCTGAGTCATAACTGCAGCAGATAAGGAAGAAGTAGCAAGGAAAATATTAGCATTTACAGTGTGGAATTAGAAACACATTATGATTCAACAAAAACCTTAGTAGGTATGGTATACACAGCAAGTTTGCTCTTCAACACTGTAGAAATACTGAAGAAATAGCTTTCTTTAAAATTTTTCAGATTCAAAACACCATTTCAAATAAACCATAGCTAAACATGCAATGCTGCTGGAATGCAATACTACTCTTAAAATGTCAGATTCAAATGCAGGACAAGTTGCTAAAAAGCTTTGATGGTAGAGTAATGATGGTGACAGATGCCTTCAGCTTCTAGGCCCTGGGACTGTGCAGTTTTCTCTTGCTGGAATGAGTAGAGTGACCAGGGACTGTGTGACAGGGACACACACTGTCACTATGCAGTAGCTACAAGAAGTACAAGTATGTTGCTAGCATTCAACACTTGGAGTGCTGAAATAAGATGCTAGGCTGTGCACTCCTACATTTCCCTTCTGCCAGCTCTGTCTTGGGGACAAGAACCTCCATGGAGGGACAAGACAGGCTGTCTAGAGATGGAAGTGTCCTATCTCTTTGGACTTTCAGGATCTCACCTGTCACAGCTCTGAGCCTGCCTGGAGTAATTAGGAAGGGAATTTCTGTTTTCACCACTTTTCCACAATACTTTCCCCACATAATGCTGTGACAATATCTATACCAGGAACACTCTGCACAACAGAATAATTACACTATGTGCATACAGCCCTCCTAACATGAATGGCTGTCATTGCAAAGCTCTAGCTTGAACAACAGTAGTCCTGATAAGTAAACCAAACTTTGCCATTACAGTGCTTTGCTCAGTTAATATTATCCATATACAGCAAGGTTTCTGCTGGTACAGGTTCTTTAGGGAGCTGCTTTGTGACACTGAATGTCACAGACACTTTAAAGGAGCCCGTGTGATGAGCTCTGCAGGAAATAGACCACAGATTTTCTTAAAGAAATCTCTTGTCATGCTTCCAACAACTATATAAAAATTCCCTATATACTGTAAGCAGATATGGATCTTGACCTGAAAATTTTCAGTGATGCAATATGATCCTTGATCACTAGTTTCAAGGTTTAAACAGATTTACTTAATAAAAGAATTTGGACCCTATTTCTGATTTCAAGCTGTTATACTTTGGCTTCTGACAGTTGTATATACTTAGGTCTCATTTTGCTAAAGAGCTTTCTACTCAAAGCACTTACGTTAGTACTTGTGGGTTACGATCAACTGAACTTTTAAGATCTTTCTTGGCAGGTGCATCCATCAGTAATTTTCTGGTTAACTCACATATTGCTTTTTTTTTTTTCATGACTTCTCACCCAGTTTTGAACAGCTTGTAAATCAAAAGGATTATTCTGCTCTGATACTCAAAACTTGTTAGCTGGCAAAAACACTTTTTGAAACTACAGGGTTGGGGAGGCCTGCTGTTCAGGACTGCTTTCAGGACAATTCCCTCTAATCTTACTAGACATTAATAAGTCAGATTAATTTCACATTATTTAGTTAAAAATTGTTTTCAAAGCTTTAATTATATACTACAAATAAACAAATATGGATGAATTATGCATATAATTATGAATTATATGCATTATAGGAACCTTAGTGTTGTTTAGCGTACTCCTGTTAGGAAATGTCAAATATGATCTTAATTCAAATTCATCACTTCTGCATGGCCACAGCATTTTGTAAAATGCCTCTTTTGATTGCCATTTTGCACATTCTGTTTTAACATGTGGGAAAGTTTTTCTTCTGTTCCTACAAACATTTTTATGTTTTAACAATCTTGCAGTGTAAAGACATGTTTTGCTAGCTTCCTTTAAGTTAGCAAAGTCTTTTTAGAAAATTTGCACATAAATTCAGAAGCAAAACCTATCCAGGTGGTCACGTTTCTATAAAAGCTAGCCAGAGGCAACTAAGAAACAGATAATGAACAGAATGGGATATTAATAATTAGAATATCTATTTTGCACCTGTGCAATATGAAATTTCCATTTTCTTTGGTTTACATTATTAGCTTCTAGAGCTAAGGGAAAGAGAAAAATCCTCACATTATAAGAAATCAGTTGAGTAGCTCTTCTTTTAATAATGCCATTTTTGGTCTAAATTCAGGAAAGTAGTCTTAATGTCCTGCCTGGCTTCATGCTATCCTGAGCATTGATGAACATATTCAAACATCTAAATTTTAAAATCATGTTGTGAAAATGTAACCAGAATTCAGTAAATCACAAAACTATCATAAACATGAGACACACAGAAATGTTTTCCAGAATATTGCATTTATATCTCTAAAAGTCCAACAATTAACAATACAGTTCAAATTTCTACAGTAACTATCCTTTATGTTGCTCATTTTAGCATATTCTGGATTATTATTCATGTCCTGTTTCAGATATAAATGAAGTGGCATCTGTTAAGTCCTGCAGAAGCTCTACCTATCTATAGCCTACTGCATGACCAGATTACCTACACAACTGTAAACTAAGTTCACATATTTTATATTATGTAATATATTGTAGGAATGTAGAAATCTACCCTTAAAGAATGTAGAAATCTACCCTTAAAGAAATCTTCCACTTTCCATTGTGACATGTTTATAAATTTGGCAAGCTTGAACTGTTCCACTGAAATTCATGCATTGTGTTATTTGCATGAGGATGATCTTTTTTCCTTCATAAAAAACTTAAAACACTTCTAATAGGTTAAGAGTATTATTGTGCAGAAGTATATTGTTTTGCCTTTGTTAAAAGGGAAAAATTTGTTTTAAGTCCTTTATCTTCCTCTTTTGCAACAGGACCTGAAAATGGGAGGTTAGGGAGTGGAGGTGATATTTGCAATATCATCTAATCCTGTTTAAAGAAAGCAATTCAATGCCATTGGAACACAGATAGAGCCCCTCTGCAAATACCTCTTCACACTTTTAGGACAACTTTTTAGTGGTAGAATAAAGGGTTGAACTCCAGGAGATTGTTCTTCTTATTTTCTTCCTCTTTACCGAAGCCCTTACAATGCAAGGAAGACAGAAAAGTGCTTGTTTTAGCAAAGTGTGTGATTTACCTCCAGTTCTGTATAATTAGCACAGCCAATAGAAGTCACAGATAACCCCACTGGAGCAGTTGATTAGCACTTGATTTTTCAGGTGGACGGGCTAAACAGTTCCTTCAGTACCACAGGACAGCTGTAAAGTGAAGTGTTCCCTTTTGAAAATGACCTGACACAAAGACATGCAAGGCAAAGCTGTCTTCCCAGGACTACTGTCAGATTTGGTACTTGCAAAACACCATCCCTGTCATTTCTGTCTGTTGTTCTCCTTACAGAAAGAAAGGTGGGGTGCAGTGGGCAAAAAAGTGAAATAAAGAATTGAAGAATTAAAAATCTTGCCTCAATTACACTACTTTAGTTAAAATATGACATCCATCAAAGTCATTTTGTTGTTTCCAGACAGCTACAAGCATGTTGGCTTCAAAAGGATCACTAGCATGGCTAGAAGCATAACATCCAGCTTCTGATTAACAACCATTTTGTACAGAACATAAAAAACTAATCCAGAAACAAGCAAAACTTACCCAACAGCAGGGTTCACAAGTCTAATATACTCATAGCATCTTCCAATGACAATACTTTCCAGGTTTTGAGTAGTACCTTCACCTTTCCATTTCTTTCCCTGCACTGCTGAGAAGCTGTTCATACATAGAACAGAGACAAATAAAAGAGGGGAAAAAAGGCTCATCATAATGAATTCTTGACAGTCCGAATTCTTGACAATCCAGTACTTAACAGAAAAAAAAAAAAAAGAAATAAAAAAGGAGAGTTCAATGATACAATTTAAATGGAAACCTGCAGCCTGAACATTTAATATTTTCAGTGCTAGCGACAGCTCAGTACAGAAGACAAAGGCGGAAAAAAAAAAAACCTTGCTGGAAACTATAACCTAACTATTTCCTGGAACGATTGCAGCACAGGGATACATCACTTCCTCGTGTCTAAACTATTCCCCACTTCTGAAAAACGAGAAACTTTGAAGGCCACCTGGTGATAACTGAAGAGAATTGCAGTATATATCCATAAAGGGAGGAAAAAAACCCTAACCGCTTGAATACTTAGGATGCCTTTGGGTCACTTAATATTCGTTGCTGTGTTTCCCTTTCCTAAACCATTAAGAAATGCTTGCAAGCAAAACAAAACTGAACAAAACAAACAAAAACCCCCAAACCTAAAATATGCAGTTACAGCAAAGACAGTGTAAATATCCAAGTCCCTGAGTTATCTTATCAGGGGTAACATTAGTCAGCTCTTTTTCCATCTCTGCCCTGGGCAGTGACAGTGGCATTTTGTTGTGATGACATGTGCATCATGTGTTCGTGAAAAAACCCTGCCTTGCAGTCATGAATCAATCATAATGAGAAACATAAGGGTTACAGTTTATACCCTGTGCACTGAACAAACGTCCTCAGCTTCTGTTGTCATCCTCCTCCAGGTTCTTTCCCCTAAGTACTCTGTTAAAACGTCAAAAGGCACCAATCAATCTAATCTTCAGAATATTCCCTGGGACACACTGCTGCAAATACAACCACATTGGGTTTTTTTCCTTTAAAAAAATAAATTCAACCTCCAAGTATTTTTGCACTCACATTTCTGAGGAACCATGCTGGTTCTTTTCTTTCTTTCTTTTTCTTTCTTTCTTTCTTTCTTTCTTTCTTTCTTTCTTTCTTTCTTTCTTTCTTTCTTTCTTTCTTTCTTTCTTTCTTTCTTTCTTTCTTTCTTTCTTTCTTTCTTTCTTTCTTTCTTTCTTTCTTTCTTTCTTTCTTTCTTTCTTTCTTTCTTTCTTTCTTTCTCTTTCTTTGTTATTTTCTTTCTCTCTCTCTCTCTCTCTCTCTCTTTTTCTCTCTTTCTCTCTTTTCTTTTTCTCTTTCTCTCTTTCTTTCTCTCTTTCTTTCCCTCAGTGAATTTATAACTTTATTTTTTGTGTACTTATTCATGTAGTGTTATACTTCTGTTGATACACTGGTACTCAGCTGTTGGATTTTGCTGAAGGAAAAATCTGGCTAATCATTGAGTAAATTCCTGATGATGGATTTCTGCTATAAATGTGATGAAATATAGCCAATTGGTTGCTACCTGCAGCAGAGTCTTCAGGAAAGACTTACTTCAGATTTACTCAGAAATGGATGTGAAATGTTGTGCTTGATATGGTGGAGATACAGGAAATTATGTACTTTACTCCTGTTGCTTCTCTAATGCTTTTTATTCCTATTTCTCTCCCTAACCTCTCTATGTCCATGCTGATAGGGCACCAGAACAATAATAAAATGGTCTCAAGCCAATACTTTGGATTCAGGATTAGAGAGTGCAACAGTCATGGAAGTCACTGAACATTTTCTTTTATTATTGACTTTGCTGCAATCAAATTTTGCTCAGTAATTTCAAATCTAACAGAAACCAGAATGTGATGTGATCTTCTATAGAGAAATGTGCAGAAATTGTCACTGATTTTTGCATCAAGGTTAGAACTTTTGCCTAAAGTATACAGTATAAATTAAGTCACACAGATACTGAACGTTTCTCCAAGTGCACACCTGGTTAGGACCTGGTTAGCACCTTGGGAAAGAAGATGTGGGTTCCTTAGACAATCTGTCAAAACATCCCAGAGGAACTGGATCCAAGAGTTGTTAGGATCCCCATTTCAGCTCCTGTCAAGCTTCCCTTCCCCACTGGCAATGTCCAGAAACACAACATCAGGCCAGGAGGGCCTCTGATCTGACTCAGCACAGCCATTTTAAATTTGTGTTCATATTTTTGTTCTAAATATTTCATATTTTGTTCTAAATATTCTAATAATTTCCAGGGTTCCAGAGTTGTGAGTAAAACCTTAGCTCTGGCCTGAACTTGTCTACTTCTAGCTTCCAGTCACTGAATCTCATGATATCTTTTTCTGTTACATTAATGAAGAATCCCTCCTCAGAATCATCTCTCCATGTAAATTCTTGTCAAAAATTACCAAGTCAACCCTTAAACTAGTCCATGAAAATTCAGTATTTTAATAATTGTATCAGGTAATTTTTCTTGTAGTATTGTAATTCACTGCCACAAACTGGCTGCCCATCTTGCCCCCTGAGATCTGGCAATTCACAGTGGATGCAGATCACCGTTCCTTCCTCTCTGTCCCTTCTCTCCTAGATGATGTTATTGCTCATGAAGAAAAGTCAGAAAATTGGCAGCATATTGTCTCTGGAGATACTGTAGTTCACTGTGACTGTGGTCACAGGGGTTCTTGGATGAGGGAAGAGACGAGAATGTTGACTCCATGTTTCAGAAGGCTTGATTTATTATTTTACGATATATATACATATTACATTATAACTATACTAAAAAGAAATAGAAGGAAAGGTTTCCTCAGAAGGCTAGATAAGAATAGAATAGAATAGAATAGAATAGAATAGAATAGAATAGAATAGAATAGAATAGAATAGAATAGAATGATAACAAAAGGCAGCTCTCTCAGACTCTGAGATAGCTCGGCCTTGATTGGCCATTAATTATAAACATCCACGATGGGCCAATCAAAAATCCACCTGATGCATTTCACAGCAGCAGATAACCAGTGTTTACATTTTGTTTCTGAGGCCTCAGCTCCTTAGAAGGGAAAAAATCCTAAGAAAGGATTTTTAGTGAAAAGATGTCTGTAACAGTTCACAAACTGAATATTAACCCAAGCAACCATGAAATGCAGCAAATTTTACATTCTGAATCCCAGAAGATGAGGAACCAACATGTTCTCTCCTGTTATTTCTATCAGTTGGGAGTGGTAAGTTCCAGCAGTAGGAAGGTGTAACAGATGGTAACGTTAATCCTCTGCTACTACTCAAGCATGAACCTCAACTCTGTATGGCCACATGCTCTAGGCCTGGAAATAGGACCTCATATTCACAAGCTCCTCTGTAAGCAATGAACTTCAAACATTTTTTCTTAAGGGTTTGTGTCTTCAGTGCATCAGTCACCTACAGCAGTAACACAAGGTCTCACCTGCTCCCTTGCGTACCAGGGCACACTCTCTGTGAAAGTCATGGTCCAGCCCAAGCCCAGAGCTCTGCTCACTTGCCAAGCAGTAAACACAGCTGCGTGCTGGCTAGCCAGCTGTGTAACACCTGTGCTTCGCCTTCCTTTCTTCCCTCCTGTGTAACTGCTTTCTTTTCCCACACCAAAGTTGTAAGAATTTAACCTTCCAACGTTTGAAAATATTTGCAAATATGGCTAAGTAGGTCAGTGTGTTCAAAAGTCCTTTGAGGTGGAAGAGATTCATGGAAAAGGAAATGCCTAGCTCTGCAATTGCTTAAGACTCATTTCCTTAGATAAAGAGATAAAAAGATTATTGTGCACAGCGTCAGCTAAGTAACACTCATGAGCTCTTCTGCTTAGTTCACTATTTACTGCTTTTACCAGCATTTTATTCCCAACATTAGTATGTTGAGAAATACCAGACTAAAAACTCACGTGACTTTGCTGAAAATATTTCAACACATTTACAATGAATTGCTTACACCTATGACCTTGCTAGCTCTAATACATTTAATATCTGCAACATAGACCTTGTACAGTTTTCAGTCAGAAGGGCCTGCTGCATCTATTGTGTGTTTGACAAAGTATTTTGGTGACATTTACTGAGCATTGCAATGCTGGTCAACAGTTTTACAACACTACGTGTTGGTTGACAGTTACAGCTTTTGTCAAATGGATGTGCAATCTCAGCTTGGGGCAGTGTTCCTGTTTACTTTGAAATGTTGCACAAGCAGATGAGTATGACAGGCAGGTGTTTCTGGTCCATTTGCCTCGTATGTTAAACAAACACACTTTACTTGTTTGGCACAAATGCTGCAAAGGGTTGGGTGCAGATTCCATGCTGCAGCGTACACAAATAGCTTTCCTAGGACCTTTCTTGGTGAGGTCACACTGCAAATCCTGAGTCCAGTTCTGTGTTCCTCAGTTCAGGAAGGACACTGAGGTGCTGGAGCCCATCCAGAGCAGGGCAAGAGCACAAGCCCTGTGAGGAGCAGCTGGGGGTGTTTAGCCTGGGGAGGCCAAGGGGGTCCTCACTGCTCTCTGCAAACACCGGGGAGGAGCTGTAGCAGGCGAGGGTCGGTCGTTTCCCCCAGGCAAATAGCTGTAGGACAGGACAGTCTTCAACTGCTCCAGGGAAGGCTCTAGGATGGACATTAGCAAGAATTTCTTCACAGGAAGGGTGGTTAGACATCGGAATGGGCTGCCCAGGGAGGCGACTGAGTCACCAACCCCGGAGGTGTTTAAGGAAAGGCGACGTGGCGCTCAGTGCCATGCTCTAGCAGACAAGGTGCTCGGTCACGGGCGGGACTCCAGGACCTCAGAGCTCTTTTCCAACCTAACTGATTCTGTAAATGTTTTTTACATCCGCAAGCCGCTACCTTGGCCTTGCCAAGGCATGGGATCTCCAGTCGGGCAGTACTGCAGCCCACAGGGACGAAGCCAGGGCTGTGCTGCCGAGCAGCGCGCATCCCACCAGGAGACCGCCGGGCCGGAGCCGCCCGGGCCGAGGCAGGCCCGGCTCTGCCGCTTCTGGCGGGAAGGGGCGGGGCCAGCCGCGCACGCGCGGGGCGGCGGGCGCGGTCACGCGGGGCGGGCGCACGCGCGGTGCGGATGCTCGCGCCGCCGTTCGCGCCGCCGTTCGCGGCGCGGCTCCATGGGGAGAACATGGCTCCCTTCCCCGAGGAGGTGGACGTGTTCTCCGCCCCGCACTGGCGCATGAAGCAGCTCGTCGGGCTCTATTGCGACAAGGTAACGGGCCGGGACGGCCCCCGCACCGCTGCCCCGGGGCGGGCGGGAGCGTTTGGGGAGTGCGCAGCTGTCAGCGCCCCGGCCCCGCCGGTAACTTCTGCCCTGCGCTGCCGCGGGGCTCCTGAGCCCCTGACGCGCCGCCGGTGCCGCTCCCCGGCCGCGCAGGGCTGGGGCTGCCCTCGCTGCCCTGCCGGGAGCCGTGTCCCGCTGGGCCCGGCGCGGAGGGGCGGCGGTGCCGCGCAGGGAGCGCCCCCCGCCCGGGCAGCCCGGCTGAGCCGCCCCGGGCCTGGCGCTCCCTGCGCGGGCAGCGCGGCCCGGCCGTGCTTGCCGTGCTTGCACTCAGGCAGGGCACGGGACCGTGCTTGGGGTCTGTGCACAGCGTTCTGCTGGTCGGTGGTGTAAAGGTACCCTAGGTATGTGCTTTTATTTTTAATAGAAGTAATTTGGCTCGTGGACAAAGGTAATTTTTATTCTTGCATCAGAGTAGTTAAGTAATCAAGGCTGGTGTGTCACCTGAAAGGCAGACTTCCCTGCAGCAGCTTTGAGTGTTGTGGGAGGGTTTTGGGCAAATACTTCACAGCCAGCACTCCTACTGCAAGAAGTTTTGCCTCCCATCTCCGGGCATAAATGGCTGTTTGGGAGAGCCAGATTGGCCAGAGAGATTGAAAAGAACGGTGAAGTTCCATGAGAGGCAGTTACAATGGCTTACTGCTGCCAGCAGCATGGGAGAGCTCATGCTTCCCGATTTCCTCATGGCACCTTGCACTGCTCTGCGATTCACCACATCCTTCCGTGTGCCTCTTCCATTTGCTAACAGGTTAAAGAAAACCTACAGCTGTTTTTTGCAGGATTTGCTAACTGTGCAGGCTGACCACAGGGTCTGGGGGCAGGAGAAGGGCAGACCTTGTGTAGTTTCTTTCACTTTGCCTTTTAGTTGAGAGTACATTTGCAATTAACTTAATCTGTGGTGGCAGAAAAATTTGTGCTATCGGAACAGAATGGATTTATTTGAATGGAAACAAACACCCCCACTGACTCCGGGTAGCTGTTTTAGTGTGTTGTTGACAGCTAAACAGGTTTCATTTAAACATCCAGATCTTGTAGTCGCTTGGGTTTTGTTCCTAGAGAGGCATTTTTGTCACTTTTATTGAGCCTCCCACAAAGTTTTGACCAAATTTACCATGCCTGATAAAGCTTCCTGGGGAGCAATTACTGGTTTTCCTGAGTATTGAAAAATTTTATTAAAACTATCCAGTTTGTAATGTTCATAGCCTTTCATTTTCTAACAGTTTTTATACAGGAATTTTCTTGCTCCCCTTTTCTTTTGAATAAGGGCAAACATGAAGGAATGGCACTTTTTAAAAAAGTGTTCAGGTTTACATCCTTTAACCCTGTTAAACTTGGGGTGTGTGCCATGCCTGTGACTTTTTATAATGTCAGCTTTGCACCAGAAAAGCTCCCAGTATTTGCATTTCTTTCTTGTGTGATTGAGATGCTGCAATTAGGTAAGTCTGTAGTTCTGCTTATATGGCAATTGTAATCTCCAAAGCCATGCTCTTGGTAAGTTTAGTTTGACCTTGAGGGTTCTTTGATTTTGTGAATTACGTGTTACCTGTGTTCATCAGGTTCTCTTTATGCTGTAATATAGTTGCTGCTAGTGTCTGAATGTAGTAAATTCCACCGAATGTTAGTGAGGGTGAAATGGGCTCGTCCATCTTTGCTTCTCAGAATAATTACATTGTTTCTGATGGATAAAGTACGTAGGCACTTAAATGATCCTTTAGGACAGAGATACACAGTTTATTTTGTTCTCCTGGGACTTCATGTGGACATTTAAGCTGTTTAGTGCTTTGGGAAAGTTATTCTACTTTTTTTAGCTGTTGCTAGCGAAGATCTCCCTGTACCTTTGCTGCATTCCTAAATGACATTTTTACCTGTATTGTATACACTGCCCTGGACTTGGATAATGTAAGTAATTAGAATTATGTTTAATAAGGAGATCCACACTGTTGCCAAATCGATCTCCTACTCTGATGATGGGAAAATTCTTAAAGTGCTCTGAGGATGTCCCCCCTGTAGGCAGTGGAGTGCTACAGCAGGCAGTCTTTATAACTGAAATGCTTGTCCTGATGCCTGACGTCATCTTTGCTACAAATAGAGCAGATTCTGTTTTCCCATCTCTAGTGAACCGTTCTCCGTTTGCAGAAGGATCTTGTGTTGATCTGCAGTTCATCTTAGCTGTCCTCCATCTTAGCTTAAGCAAACGGATTCATTCTCCTCCATCACGTGGGTCAGGCTCGCTGTACCTCAGTGTACTTGTTGCTTTTGTCAGAACTAAGCTGCCATTCTCTAACAGTTTAAGCTATCTGACTGCTGCTGTTATGATTGCCTGCCTCTCTGGCTCCCATCAGTGCTTGAGGTGACTCAGGCTCCAGACTGGCAGAAAACATTTTTTTTCTGAAGCAGGGTAGGTTTTCTGTTGATGTAGTGCTGCCAGCAAGCCCTGGTCAGATCGGTAGTGAGGCCAGTGGGAGGCAGGGAGTGGGACTGTGACAGGCAGCAGCTACATTGACTGAAGCTGCTGTGAAACCTCAGCCTGATTATGTCTGTGCTTGCCTGAAATCTTGTGCACAACGGGACAGCGCTGGTGTCGAGGAGAGCAGATTTGTTGTTCTGCAGTTCTTTTTTTAACAGCAGTGTACTTGCTTTGTGCTCCTCTAATCCCATACTTCTCTGAGGACTGATGCTCAAATTCCCTTTCATTTTTGTCATTAGGCTCCTGTCCTGTATGGAGCACTGTGCACTGATCCAAGTCAGCGTGCTGATGTCCATCCAGTCTCTGTTGTCACATTATGGTTTGTGTTTTCTGCACTCGAGAATGTGCCACTTGTGTAATACCAGCTTTCCTAGCTGTGTCTGAAAGTATTGTATCTGTCACAAATGAAACACAGATTTCAGCTGGTAATGAAAATCCCATTTTGGTTTGGCTGGAGACTGGTAGCTTGGGCTTGAGAGCACTGTTTGCAAGTGTTTGAGCTGCCCTGTGAATTCCTGCAGGCTCAGTTACTTTGCTGTAAGGCAAAACAATACCAAAAACCGTAGAGAGATCATGATCTGTAACATGTATAATTTTCCTTTTAGGTGGTTTGGTTGTCTTATCAAAAGGAAGTCAGATTCTTTTCTTTAAACAAATCTGTGCTGGCCAGTTATTACTTCTTATAGCTTCAAGATTGGGACTACTAAAGTAGCAGACTCTGGTCTACCTACAGACTGCACTTAAATTTTGGCTAGGCCTTCCCCAGAAACAAGACACCATGTCTTCCAGTATGGGATTTCAAACTTCTGCTCGCTTGTGGAGTCACTGCAGACTGAGCATGTTTTCAAATCTTTGTGGTACAGAATTGCCCAGCAAGTTTAGGGTGCTTTGGGAGTACATAAAATGGTTGCACTCGTAAATGCTGTAATGAAGGTACTGGTGTTTGGTTGGTTGTTCTCACGTCCTTGTGTCTGCCTCTCTAAACTGGTGTGGATTCATCCTGTGGCTGAGTGGCTGTAATAACTGGCTGCTGCTGGAAGGGTTAATTGCTGATGATATCCTTCATGCTTGTCTGGCTGCTTGATGAGCAGCTAGTTCATCTGGGAACTGAAGCGAAAGGTGATTCAGTAAAACTGGCTCAGTAAGAGGTCAAACAAGCTCCAGAACCAGGTTGTCAGTATGGGAGGGAACAAGATGAACCATGGCAGGAGGGAACAGCTGCTTTAACAGCTCAGCTTTATTGTGAAACCTTTGGGTGCTCGAGCAAAAGGATCTAAGGTCCTTCTTTTGTTTGCCTGACTCCAGTCTCCCGTGACCTCATCTTTCTACAAAAGACCTCTGCAGTTATTTCTCATGGTTCAGTAATTGCTTTGGCTAGTTCTTCCTGGAAATTTAGATCAATTCTGTCATATTCTGGTGACTTGAATGCGTTCAACTTGCATAAATATTTAACTAGTATTTTTCTTTTCTAGTCTACACTTCTGACTCTTTGCTAAAATTAATTGCTGTAAATATTTTTTCTAGTTAATTTTTTAATGCAGATTTGAGCAAAGAAGACATTATTTTTTTCTGTTGTCATCTGCCTTTCCTGTTAAATAGTTGACTTAAAGTATCATTTTTCTTCTCTTATAATCTCTGTTCTTTGTCCTCTTGAAGTCTAAATGCTTTGTTCAAGTTACCTGCACTTATCTTTGGCTTCTGCTGAATAGAATGAAATGTTTTCATATGTTAAATTCGTGATTTTCTTGTGTCATCTGCAGTATGATGAAACATTTAGAAGTAAAAAATACTCAGAATTGAGTGGATTTGGCATTGTAAAGCATTGGACAGGGCATTATATAAGCACATCAAGATCATGCTTTTTCTGGCAGCCAGGGGGACTGAAATCTGAAAAATTCAACCAATTAACTTAGGATTTACTGTTTCAAAGTGAAATGTTTTTCCCTTGATGCCCTTGAGAGCAGAAAATGCATGTTCCGAGAAGATAAGTGTGTCTGTGTTTCTAATAAAAAAGTTGGTAAAGCTTTTTTCTCCTTTTGAAATCCCTTTTCAATATTTCAGTACACTGCCATTCATTTTCCAGTGTTGCTTCAAATAAGTGTGTGTTTAGAAATTCATAGTTTTTGGTTATTCCCAATTAATGTGCTGTAGCATTGAGCATCTGCCTTCACCTATGTTTGGGAAGAAAGAGCTGCTTGAGGTGTTTAGTCCTGGTAGATCTGCGAACTTAGGCAGACTGTGCTTTCACTGCAGGCAAAAGATGGAAGGAAATTCCTTCATTGATAGAAGGAAATTAAATCTCCTCATTAGCATCCAGGGACAGAGGGGCAATTTGTTGTCTATGTCTATTTCATCAGGAGCTGTACCAGTTATCTTTCTTGAGGTTTTCAGAGCTGTATAGCAATTTCACTTTTTTTCTGGACACTTCCAGCACTTGTTGCTACTTTCTCATTGTTTATTTAATTTTGTCTATCAAAACACCTATTTTTTCTTACTTAGCAGATTCTTTTATATCTTTTTTTTGCCTGCCAGACATGGTAGCATTTTTTTCTCCCAAGTAATTGCTTATGAACTATTTTTGTCCCAGCATTATATGAAAAAAGTTTTCTGTTCACCTTTCACATACTGCTCTGATTTTTCATCCTCTCACCCAGTCTGCTCTGGAGAGCAGTAAAAACCCACCTTTGTCCTTTTTGCAACAACAGGTTATTCTCTCCTGTTCTGTGTTACAAGAAAAAAAAGAAGAAAGAAAGAGACTGATGTCTTCTAAAAATCCAGGGACTGAGGAACTGTAATTGGTGTGTATCAGTGTTAGTACAGGTTTTGTGCAGCAATCCTAGAATATGCTTTAACTGATTAAATACTGCAAGTTGTAATTGTTGAGACTTGGCTTTTTGCTTTCACAGTTAGTGCCCAAGATGGATTAAGCTGGGGTGGTGAATTTTTCCCGTGTTCACCTTTGTGTTAGGAACGTGGAGTCAGACTGGTGCAGAGGTGCAAAGACATTTTTGCTCTGGTTCTGTTTTGTGAGTTACTGCAGTGGGAGATTTCACTCCTGGGGCTTCAGGTATGACCTTGCAGAGGGCCAGAAGAGCAGGTCTTAGTAGGAACCTGTATCCTTGAGGGTATAAACCAGGAAAGAAGTCTTCCATGGCATGTAGAATAGTGTGACACAGGTAGATAAATAACAGCATAGCTGCAAGTGTTCATCATGATTTCATTCAAGGTCCTTGTAGCTCATATATTTAGTAGCTTTTTAATTGGTTTTAAATTTTTTTTTGTTTCTTCTCTACAGACCTGGTGATATCCTTTTTTCTTCCAGCCTTGGTGAGCTTCTGCCTGTGGAAATCACATGGTGAAAGAGGCTTAGCTGATTTTATCAATGCATCTTGGGCTGTGCTTTCTACTGTGAACCCCAAGAGGATCTGATCTTTGTAGCAATTGCATCACTGAAAATCTTGGTTGAGTTAGTCCCATATTGTAATTCATATCTCATTGTGAAATGCTCTTCATGATTCAAAACCTCATCTATAGGTGTTCCTTAGACAAAATTGACTGTGGATATAGTACAAGACACTGGTATAGAAGACACCAATGAAAATGGAAATACAGGAGGTTTTTTCACTGTGCTAATGTTTGGCATTTATCAGCTTGATCTTAGCCTTTGAAAATAGAATATGAGGTTTCACCTTCCCTGTTGCCATTGTTCTTTGAAAACAAAATAATTCTGTAATTCTGTGTGCCTGAATCTTCTGTGCTCTTTCTTGGTTGGTTTTGGTTTGTGGGGCTTTTTGTTTGGTTTGGGTTTTTTTATTTGAGTAGTTGGGTTTTTTAAAAAGCAACTTCAAGACTTTAGTGATGCTGCAAAACAGCTAGAAGATTACACAGAGGACGGGGTGGCATTGAGAAGACAACATCAGAAAAAAGGGCATGTGAAAGCTTTGGATTTCTTGTTGAGTTCTGCCACATTCTGTCCTTCCTGCTTAAATAATTGCTATTATTTTGGGTTGACCTATTGCCAAGAAAAGTGCCCAGGGTGGAAAACTGATTTCTCCCCTGGTTTAAGGCTTCATAAAGGGGTGGGAGTGTGGAGCAGTTTAGCTAATTCTCTTACTGTTTCACATAAAGAGCAAGCCAAGGAGAGGTAACACTGAGGACAGCCATTCTCTTGGCTTGGCTACCTCAGCACCTGAGTTCTTCCTTGGGGACAATATCAGCTGAACTTCTTGGGGGTTCCTAAGTAGGACATGGCTTGTAACTGGGTGTTACCAGTGCTCCAGCCTGGTGAAAAATGAACCCAGTAAAAGGCAGAGCTCCTCCCTGGATCAGTACACCAGAGGGATTCATGGTGCAGCTGCATGATTGCCAGCACATCTTGTGGGAAGCAGCAGGAATGTGCAGTCAGAGGCAGGGCAGCTCCCTCGGTGTGCTTCCTGCTCCATGCCCACACCCTCACTTCCAGCAGATTAACTATAACATGAAACCACATGCTCTTGCTGTTGACACAGGCACACCTTGTTATGGATTTTGTTCCTGCATTTTATTGTGCCTGGAATTGACATAAATGCCTTTGCAGAGTCCAGGTTTGTCCTTTGAATTTTAGTGCTACTGCATGTGCAGAGTGCTAATATCTTAGAATGTAACAGTGAAAAGATACAGCTGGCTGGTAATGCCTGCTCCTTTTTTCTCCTGGTGCTATTCTATTCTAAAAATCAGTTGGTTTCTTTCATAGAATGGTAGAATAGAATAATTCTGAGTATTCTGAGTTGGAAGGGACCCATCAGGATCATTAAGCTAAATCTTGGCCTTGTGCAAGAATCCCAACCCCAAGAGTCACACCATGTGCCTGACAGTGTTGTCCAAAAGCTTCTTGAACTCTGTCAGGTTTGGTGTTGTGACCACTTCCTTGTGGAGCCTGTTCCAGTTCCCAGCCACCTTGTGGGTGAAAAACTTTCCTGATAATTATCTTGATATCTTTTTTCTTTTAATCGGAATGGTCTGTCAGCTCCATAATGAAAAATATTTTATTATTTTTAAATTAGTTTTAAATCTAATCAGTTAACTAGTGGTAGAACTCCACTCTACATTGATTATCAGGAATATTATATCTTTTATTTCATCTCCTATGGCTATCAGCTGATTGTCTTGATGTAGTTATACACAGAAAACAGAATATAGAGGAATGACCTCTCAAAAATGTAACTTGGGATGACACATGAAAATGAACAATTGATCAAGAAGACCAGGAAGAAAAAATGCCTTCAATTTTTTAGCTTCCAGACTGAATTTTTAAGGTTAGTGGTTGTTCACAATTCATGTGCTTGTAGCGAAAAATTTCATTTGAAATTAAGCAGCTTGTGAATTTGTAGCCACATTAAACTTTTTAACCTTGAGAAAATATTCCATTTTAAATTAGTGAAATCTGTAGGGAGAGTGGAAAAATAAATTGTTTTGCTCCTATTCTCCTTCCTCAAATTTTTGTTGTTTTCCAGCTTGTAGTTGGGAATAGAGATACTTATAACTGGGAATGTTAGCATGCAGCATAAGCTTTGCTTATGGCTGTGCTGGTCTGATAAGAGCAGTGTACTTTTTCTTTATTCCTCTTTGCTGCTTTCTCCTTGTTGGTTCATAGTATGCTTGGAAGGAAGAAGCAAACATTTTTCACTCCTTAAATGTATTGTTGGCATAGTTAGTAGGAAAAAACTGTTTCAGTTTACTCACTGTAAACTAACATTGCTGGAAAATTAATTTCCTTCTTCTAAGAAGACATTTTTCCATGTTGGCACATGTGTAAAACACTTCCAGAAACCAAGTTAAATACTGTGTTTTGTTTGGTTATTTAATTAGCAGTTTTGAGCTTCCTTATTTATTCACAACATTTTGGATAGACGTGTCTATGTCTTCATCAGATAGAAAGTTTCACTTTTTTTTAATGAAAGCCCTAAAGCCATGAGGGAGATGCAAGAGTTGAGGGTAGAGTTATTTTAGTTGAGTGTTGTGAACGTGAAGCACTGTCTAAAGAGCAATTGCTGTTAGTATTGCCAGGATTGGTATCTTGTTCTTAAAGCACAAAACTTAAGCTGTGTTTTAGTAAGGAAAGATGAATGTTTGCTACAAGTCTGTACATTCACCTTGACCATGTTAATGGCTCTGTTATAGTCCAATAAGGTGGACACTCAACTAAAGCTGGCATATAATTGTCTGAGCTACAGAGATTTTTCAAGTATGGCTATGCTTTAATTGCATAATTTATTTTCTTTAAATAAAAGTTTAATAAATAAAGTAAATTTAAAAGCTCCTGGCCACTTCTAGACAATGCCTGTATCAGCCATAAGTCTCTGAAGTGTTTCAAACAGACATTGCAGTACAAAGGACTGAGTGTTGTTTGGATGGTTGCTCAGGCTGCTTGGGTTGTGAATAATTCTTAATTTCAGGAGCCACTGAAACCGTTGCTCTTGTGGTACTGCTCCTCAGTTAGAGTTGCATTCCAAACACAAAACCAGTTGTGCTGTAAGGTACAGCTGTTTAAATGTAATGTCTTCAGAAGCCCAGAAAGTTCCCAAGTTTCTTGAGCACTGAGGGCTGTGGTTTAGTGCTGTGTGTTTTAAGCCTGTTCAGGGTTCTCACATGTGCCATGCTTTATATTTTTGATAAGTCAAAAAAAATCCATTATACAGTCCATTTCCTCTTCCTTGCCATTCTCTCTTTGAATTTTGGGGTGTGGGATTTTTCTACTTGCTCTGCTAAACTCCTGCACTAGTTTTCCTTGTTAGAGTTGGTGAAAAGTGGACCTTGGAATGGAGTAGCTGCTGTCTGTTAATAGTCTTGGTCCCCTATCAGGAGACTTCATCAATCCTGGTAATGAAATTACAGGTCTGACCAAGTGACTTTGTTGCTAGGCTACATGTCCTTTGAAAAGCCAGTTGTTCTCAGCTTTGGCTGACCTTTTTAATGCAGTGATTTCTGATTCAAGTATAGTTACTGAACCTCAATATCCTCTCCATAAGTCCTAATCTGTTGGATATCTGCTGGAAGCCTCAGTAGCAGAGGTGAATATACAAGTGCTTCATGCTACAGTGGCTTCTACAACAATCAATTTCTAACAGGCGTTCTTAAATTCCATGCACAAAGAGATTATTTATTTATTCCTGATCTGTGCATGACAATAGGTAGATTCAACAGAACATTTTGAGTCTTGAAAAGGCTTTGAGTCAAGATGATGAGAAGATTCTATTTTTTTATCAGAAACAATTTCATGATTTGTTTTTCAAGCCAACAGCAGAATACAGCAGATTTGTGGAACCTTCCTGTTACCCACTTCAGCAATCTTGTTTACATTTTTTAAGTCAATCAAAATGCTAAGCATTTGGGAGCACGTGGGATTCTTGGAGGGAAAAGGGTCTTTGGAGATTGCCTTCAATCACTTTGTGGATCCTTATGGGTAGAATGAACTATATCAACACTGTCCTTAATTAATCAAAGGAAATGGCACCTGAAAAACCCCAGTTAGTTATTGAGATGTTACCCACAGGTGCTGGGAGGCGAGGAGCCTGTCCTGAGGAGTTGTTTCTGTGCCCTTTGCCTGTGCTGGCTCAGCCTTCTGCTTTTCAGTGCAGAAAGTCAAGCCCTCAGTTTCATGAAGTGCCACTGCTTCTAGGGCTGCGTTCTCTGGGCCTAGTGGGGGATTGAAATGGCCTTTGAAGCCAAAATCTTTCCCCATTAGGAATACAGCACAACATATGCTTCAGATCCTAACAGTGTGTTACAGACATCAATTTTTTCTGACTTCTGTCAGTAATTGGTCTAAGGAGTATTGGAAAAAAAAGAAAAACTAAAAACCACTCTTAAGTGGTTTTCTGACTTCTGACTTTCATTTGTGTTTTCTGACTTCTGGGGCTAAGTAACTTTCTCTTTCCATAGTGAGAGTCATTTTGCTCATATGTACAGCATGTAATGTACAGTATGCACAGCTGACTTGGAGTTGCATAAGGATTTGGCAGGTGTCCAGCATGTTTCAGTTGCATTTTGCTGGTGCCTGCCACGAAGTGGCAATGCAATGTCACAACGAGTAAGTACATTTAGGGGTTTTTAATGAAAAAAAGTTTTGCATATCTCACTTTGTAGTTGTTTTTGATGTAAGTAATATGTATGTCTCAGATTCCCATTTCTTGTAAAACTCATAAATTCCAGAGTCTTTGTAGGTAAGCCACTTTTGAATATTGTGGTAGCTTGTTTTCTGAATTGCAGTCTACTTTTAGAGTGCTTGGTCTTGTAGCCTACTACTGCTGTAGGCTATGATTCTTTCAGCTGCACTTGGAATAAAGCATAAGAATGGAAAAGTCTCTGGTTTTCTGCGTTCACTGAAGAAAAATGCAGTTTTTAAATGTATTATTGCTGATGGTAACTGTACACATGTAAAAATGGCATTACTGTATTACCTAGAATTTTGATCTCTCTTGATTTGTTGGGTTTTGCTCCATTAGGAACCTTCTCCAGCAGCTAATGTAGTTTGTATTCACTGGTAGGACTCAATGTTCCTTATGGGTAGTACATGCCTAAGGATGGGCTCAGGGGTCTGTAAATGGCTTTTTGGTATGGACAGAAATGTGCATTGGGAAAGGTCCTGTCAGGGATCTGCTGGGCTGGGGAGATTGCGTTGACTTCTGCCAGGAAATCTTTCTACATTTGTTTACCTCAGTATTTCACAAGATTTAGTTTATGTTGCTTAAATATAACTTTGATTTTAATGGCTTTGTTTTATGTTAAAAACTGATGGTGTTTACCTTTTATTAGTAAGGGAAGTGATGAATTCCTTGGAGCTGATACCTGTTCTAAGGATTTAATTTGAGTTTGACATGATTTTTATTGTTTTTTTATGAACTTTTCTTTTTTCTAGCTTTCCAAGACCAACTTCTCCAACAACAATGATTTTCGGGCTCTTCTGCAATCCCTTTATGCTACATTCAAGGAATTTAAGATGCACGAGCAGATTGAAAATGAGTGTATCATTGGTTTGCTTCAGCAGCGCAGCCGGACCGTGTACAACGTGCACTCGGACAACAAACTCTCCGAGATGCTTAGCCTATTTGAGAAAGGGCTAAAGAATGTCAAGGTGAGTAGGCTGTGAGAGATTTGTGACCTGAGGGAAACATGCTGTGATTACATGTGAGTTTGCCTTGGCTCTACTTCATATTTGTTATGAATGAAACTAATGAGGAAGAAGAAACTTTTATTTCTAGTCCGAAAAAATTCTTTTGCCATTCACCACAATTACTAAGTTTCTAGTAAAAAGTCTTTTCAGAGATGTGTTTTGTGACAGACAGTCTTCACCATATAATTTGAGGTGTTTTGGAGAGATAGCAGGAAAGTTTCAAATATAAAGACTGTTTGACTAATTGTTCAGAAGTTCCTGGCTATAGAAATAATAGGGTTTTCTTAATTAGTTAGGAAACCTTGAGGATCTTTTTTTTTGTGATTGTTGTCACAAGTGGAGATGATTCCCAGACTTACAGAAAAAAGCAGCATTGTTTTATTCTGTGACTCATATACTCCTTCCAGTAATCTGTGGCTCAGCAGTCCTGTTAGTAGTCTAGTCATCAAAGAACTCTAAATATTATTTCTGCATCTGGCTTTTTTGACAGTGACTTATCTCTAAGTTCTTCTCCAGTAGAATTTTTCTTGAATTCTTCCCTGCCTTTCTCTTGGGGTACCCAACTCAACTCCTCCTTCCTGCCCTGTAAGAACTATAGTCTCCAGTTTGACATCCTACATTACATTTCTAGTATGTGTGGTACAGATTTTCAGTAAAAAAATACTAAATATGGAGTTGATTGACTCAGTTTTACAGTCTAAGCCTCATTTTGACTTGGGAACCCTACAAATGATTTTTCCCCTATGCATTATAAATCTTAAATTTTGTTTTGTGTCCATTAACTAATCAGGAAATGAAGGAAAGAAGGAAATTGAACACTTGGCTTTGTGTTTCACCTTCTCTGATAGGATGCTAGTGTTATTCTGTTATTTGATTTCTTAAGTGTGCAAAACCAGATTTCTTCAGTGGCTAATTTAAACTGATGGCTTAATCTTGTCTCTGTAATAGTCAGGATTTCTTGATGTTGTAGAGGCTTGAAAAGAAAAACAACATTCACAGTAAGAGTTAGAAGGAACTTCAGTATGTTGCAATTACGGGGCAGATTTCAGAACCAGCTTCTTACTAGTGACTCAGAGAGTACTCTTAACAGATTTATACATGAGGTTGGATGAACGTTTACAAGTCAGTTACATCTTTATTTAAGAGTTCTTTCCATTTCCAAAGTAAAAATCTATATAGCAAGCCTGACTGTAAGTTTTGATTATAATTTGGAAGTTAGAATTTTAGAATAACTAAGGTAAAATATAGTCAGTTAAAAGGTCAAGTAGAGCTGTTTTATCGTAGAACACTTTATATACAAACCATGCAAATACTTAAATTAGTCTGCTACTGCTTTGAACTTTGTGTGAGATTGTAGATTGGCAGATTTCAGTCTTTGCTTCAAAGTAAAAATGGTATTAGGGAAATGAATTCAGGTATGCTAAGACAATAAATGGGACCTTTGCTCTGCCTGTTAACAGGCCAGTACAGTGTCAGCATCATTAAGTAAACACATTCTCACCATGAAATAGGGCAAACCTGCTGCATGCATGGGAAGGGCATAATGGGCTGTCCTTTGAAGCACTGCTTTATTGGACAGTTCAATCCTTGGATGACTGGATGAGATTGGGTAACCATTAAGTCTTTGCTTTCTTCTCAGAACGAATATGAACAGCTAAACTATGCCAAACAGCTGAAGGAGAGATTGGAGGCCTTTACCAGGGATTTCCTTCCTCATATGAAAGAGGAAGAGGAGGTAGGTAAAGATTTTCTTCAAATGTGATGAAGACCTTCCTTGGAGTTTGGAATAACTGAATAGGGACAGCTGGCTCAGAGGTTCATTGGTTTTTCAGTTCTCTGTTTTTATTGCTATGCTAATTTACATTCAAGACTGTGGTGTCATTTTTCAGTACTCTGACTGAAAAATGACATGTTCTGAAACTGAGAATATAGGAAGTTTATGCTGAAATTCTAATTCTTAAAAAAATTGATAACAGAAGTCCATTGGGGCTAGGATTGTTTGCAGCAAGTAGTTTAAATGGATATGTAGCAGAACTTAAATGAGAAAAGAGACATCCTGTAAACCAGTGCTTCATGACTCAAACTGACACTCCCAAACAGCTTCTGACCTATATTTGAAACACAGACTAGTACTGCCAGTCTGATGATTTATGGGTATCCAAAAACTGGGAAGCATCTTCTCAAGTCTGTCCATGAGAAATCTTTTCTCATGTTTTTCTTCCTTTCCACTTTGCCTTCCATGTGAGTATCTTGATAAGTTATATAGGTTAAACAAGTTTAATCCCTTCCTTATTCTGGTGGGGAAAACAATTAAAACAGCTTGCCTGATACTGTGCTGTGTTCTGTCAGAAAGGAGAGAGTTAGAATTTAAAATTTCCATGGTCCTGTCCTTAGGTTCCCTTAAGGCATTACATGTCTTACTTTGAGAGAATTTGAAACAAGAAATTCTGTTTTGGTAGATCTGTGTAGCATTATTGACTATTTCTGTCAGCACCAGATTTTTTTCCCTTTTTCCTTTGTGTTAGGTTTTTCAGCCAATGTTGATGGAATACTTCACTTACGAAGAGCTGAAAGATATTAAGAAGAAAGTAATTGCACAGCACTGCTCACAGAAAGAGGCTGAAGAATTCAGAGGTCTCAGTAAGTGGAATCAAGCAGAAGAGCTTCAGAAGGTCTTTAAGTATTCTGTGGATGAGAAGGCAGATCAAGGTGAAGTATCTAATTAAAGTAACTTTCAAACTGCAGTTTTTATTTAAAAAACACACCTAGTGATGTACCTAGTTATGGATGGGCAGAAAGAGTAGTTCTTATAGAATGGGCATATCTGCAAACCAGTTTTGAAACTGCAGAAACTTTATTGTTTAATATGAGCATCTTGGCAGGTTGTAAGGTAGATAGTACTTCACTGTTTACCTGTTGTCAACAGTCTTCTTCTCTCTTCCCTCCCATATTAGTATTTGATACAATAAACAGATGGAAAATGTAATGAACTTCTAATTTCATGCTTCCATTGAAATTATATTTTCTATTTCCAGACTCTGCATTTCTTTCTTGGTTTGTAAGCTTTGTAAGCTTTTTCTGTTGATGTTTTAATAACACAGAATAGTTATCCAAGTGACAATATTTCAGATTAAAAGCATTCACCTTCCCAGCTCCTCTACCTAACTTTCCTGGGCCTCTCAGGAATGAGAAAGGATCTGTGAGTAATGCAAGTGAATGAATCTGTACAGCATGTGAATAAGTGAGAGGAAATGTGTGTTCTGAAAGTGGGTACTTACTTTGCATTTATCTCCAATTACCTTTTCTGGTGAAACTTAGAATAAATAACTACTAAAGTAGACTTCAGGCTCATTTTATGACTCCTGAATCAGCCTAAGTTGTCATCTTAACAAAAGAGAATTGATGCCACAAGGAAGGGGAGTTACTGTACCAAAAGTGTGAGGCTGGTGTGAGTCTGATATGTAGAGCGAGCTCTCAAGGGCTGAGATTGTGATGTTGATAAGATGTGCTGCTCTCATTAGAAAAACTTGACTAATTACTGTGTATCAGATTTTCTTGATAAAACTTGACTTCTCTGAACTACTCAACTGGTCGTTTTCTGCCCTCCAGGTGAAGCCTTCAGAAAAGATCATGGTCCATTCTGTGAAATACTATTGAGTCTTAACAGATGAATGTGACAGACGTAGCTTTGTGGCATTACTTGCTGTTAAATCTAGCTGGAATAGCAGTTTGGAGACAGTAATTCTGCAATCATTGTGTTTCAGGCTTTGGGAGAGGAGAATATGTGTTTTTCATTAATTTTTAAGAAAGAGAAGAAAGTAAAATAGCTTGCAGTCCTATACAGGCTTAACTGTTTTCTGCAAAATTCTCTGTAATTCATGCAGCAACATGCTAGTTGTACAAATAAATACATTGATTCATAAGTGAAACTGTATTTAATTATATTTTTTGAAGTAGCAATAGCTTATGACGTGGTAAAGTTTACATTATGCTCACTTTTGGAGCTTCTTTGCAAAACAAAAATCTAATGCTTCTCTCTCTGTAAAAGTTCTAGGCACTTTAGAAGTAAAACTCCACTATTAGTAAAGCCTGCTCTTTCAAAGGACTCCTGGAAACTCCTTTAGAAATACTTTTTTCAAGCAAATTTTTCTGAAAAAAAAATTAAAAATCTCTTAAAACAGCCAAAGGCCTCACTAACCAAAGCTCTGAATTTGTTATTTTATATAGTTTGCAGCTCTCTTTGCAGTATGGTGATCAGGGAGAGCTGTTGAAAATAGTTCCTACTGCTGTCCATTGAAGTATTAATTACAGTGGTCAAATTTTAGTCTCTCGCCTAGTACTTAGCATTATCTCATCTTAGTATTTATTACTTTACAGCCTGAATGGCTCATCACCATTCAGAAGTTAAAATTGTCAATGCTAAGCAGCTAAAGCTAGAAATAAAATTCAAGGCAGGTGCCAAGAGTTGAGCATGAACTTTTCTGTGTCCCAGTCAAGAGTCTGAGTGCTTCCAGCGAGAGTGGTCCCATCTGGTAGGTTCTGCGTGCTAGTACTGTTTCCTGGGAATGTGGCAGACCAGGTACAGATACCATCTGCAACAGAAGGCATTTTTCTTAAAGCATTTCATTTATAGCAGGTATGGCTTTCATCTTTCTGTGGTTGAGTAGCATTAATTTACTTTTTTTTTTTGAATGAATGAGCCAGATGAGAAAGTGGCAAACAGAAAACTGAGCCTGGTTTGTTGTTGTTGTTCAAGGTGTTTCATTACAGTGAAAGCTTTTTAAAGCCAAACCAATACCTATCTTTAACAGTTGTTAAAATTTTTTCAGACACATTTTTTGACTTTTGATTTTCAAGTCAAAATGTGAGTTGCACTGCTGTTCTTAAAGCTGTGAGGCTGTGCTTCAATTAACACGTGCTTTCTGTATTTCAGAAACCGAAGTAACAGGGCACACCACAAATATTACTAATCTCCCTCCTGAAGTAATGGTGACCATTTTCAGTTACCTTAATCCCCAAGAGTTATGTCAGTGTAGTCAAGTAAGCACTGAATGGTCACAGTTGGCTAAAACTGGATCTCTGTGGAAACATCTTTACCCTGTTCGCTGGGCCAGAGGTAAGTCCCATGTATTGGAAGCACATCAATTATCAGAATTTTTGGGCCTGAAAAAAAGAGTGTTTTAGTATAGGCTGAGCCTGGCAGCTGAGCAAGTGAGGTGTTTCCTTTCTGACAAGGATAGTGTCCTGAAACTTGATTGAATGTTAAAAATCCCCAAAACATACATCAATCTTGTAGAATTAAGAAACTAGAAGTTGTCTTGATTGAAACTCCTGAGCACATTTTGCATCCACCTTACCTAGAAAACTGAGGTAAAACCCCACCTTTTTTGCTTGTATGAATGCTGATAATATGTTGACTAATACAACTTCTGAATTATTAAATAATCTAAGGAGTTTTGAATTATAAATGCTGCTGTTACACTTATGTCAGTAAAATTATTTTCTTAGGTTACTAGGTAAAAATGAAATGCATAACTGCAGAGAGGAAGTTTAAAATAAGTGGAGTTCTAATGTTTCCTCACAATCTAGTTAAGCTTCAAAGAAAACTGAATAAATGTTTAGTTTTAGTATTGATTCTTTAGGTATATTACTTCAGTAATTTCTACTGTAGTAAGTGTTTTTTTAAAACTTTTTTCCCTCAAACTCTTCTGTTAATTAGAATTTCCTATTGAGGAGTATGACCTTTGCCCAATTACCTGTTCAAATAGACAAAATACTCTGTATTCCAGTGAGGCCAGTTACAAGTCATCAGTGTATTTGTAGCCTTATGTCCATATTTATGTGAGTATTAAAGAATCACTGGAGTGTAGAACTGCAGGCTTCTCAGTGCTGTCACGTCATTGTAGTTCAGTGAAAGGAGAAAGTCTGTGCTGCTTAATAAGTCTTTTGTATGCATTTGAGATTTTAAAAGAAAAAGCTGTGTTTATATAACTTAGCTTTAGAGATACATAAAAAGTAAATTCTTTATGGCTTCTAAAATTTGTACAAGGCAGGGAGGAGTTAAATAACTTCTTGGTCTGATTTTTTTTTATTTGGGTAAATCTTCCTGAAAGCAATAGTTTGGTTCCTGAGCTTCCAAAGACTGAGTAGAGAGGCTCCAAAGTTCAAATTCTTAAATTTGCTTTTGCAGCACAGTGTCTTGATAATTCAGTGCTGCACACACACACAACAAAAAAAAGGTAATAGGCAACTGCTAAAATGAGTGCTTCTAAATCTGATTTGGCACAACACAGGAAGCAGCTCTCGTGATGTACTGTTTGTACTACTACAGTTGTTTGTACAGAAGTGCTCTAACTGGGTGGAAGCTTCTCAGATGGGATTTACTGCAACAGGGAGGGGAAAAAATTTGTATTTTTATGTAGGCTTTGTTAAATTTTTTACTTTTTTTCCCCTCCTAGTACACAGAAGGCCTCTGAGGCTTCTTATGCAATATGAAGATGGATTAAAGATTATGAGAAATGTTACCAAAACCTTCATGGTTGACAGTCAATTAGGATTTCATTGTCATTGTGTTATTCATAGAAGAAACATTGTTCTTTTAGCTATGACTCAACAGGAGTTGCTCTTGCTTTAGGAAGAGTAGGGTTCCCCCCTGTGAGACAGTTCAATAAGGTGGTTTGTTGTTCAGTATGTGTACATTGAGGGAGGCAGCAGAGCTGCTTATCCTGAGCCCAGTGCTGCCATATATCCAAACTGGAAGTAAATTAATGCCTGTGCAGTAACCTCAAGGGGGAAGGGGTGCTCCACCAGCTAAAACAGCAGAGCTGTTGCTGTTCATGTTCATCCAGATGTTCTAAAAAATGATTGTGTATTGATTTGAGTCATATGTATGTTACAAGTATTCTGTAGCTGTTTGAAGTAGGATACTTGCAGAATTTGGTGTTTTGTGGTCTTGGAGTTGTCATATGCAGGGGCTAAAACCAGGCTGGTTAACTGTATATTTGTGATATTTCAGAGGAAAAGAGAGATCTGTTCAACCAAGTATTAAACTAAAAGCTGATGAATAATTATTTACCAGAAGGAACTCGAGCACTTAGACAGTCCAAATATTCCATAATTGTTTCTGTTATTTTTGTGATCATATTGGTCCCTACTAAGTGAGGACAGCAGGTGTGTATCAGACAGGCAGACTAAGCTGTGACTTCTGGGGTGGTACTGAAACTGTTCTAAGAATCTTTTGAAGCTTAAGGATAAAGATCAAACAAATAATTATTTTAAGGTTTAGTCCAGTCTTAGTTGAGATGAATTTGAAATTCATTTATGTCTCTTAAATCAGGTCACAGTATACTGAAAAGCTTTCAGTGCTGATTTCTGCTGCAGTGAGAAATTTTTATTAACTTTTTTTTTCCTTCTTCTTTTTGGGGGTGGTGGTGAGTAGGTGATTGGTACAGTGGTCCTGCTGCAGATACTGAGACTGAACCTGATGAGGAATGGGTGAAAAACAGAAAAGATGAAAGTCGTGCTTTCCAGGAATGGGATGAAGATGCTGACATAGATGAATCTGGTAGGTAAAATTGATTTTGGTGAAGATGACATAGCTGTAAGAAAAAAGATAAGTGGAAAAATGGGAGATGGAGTTGGTAGGAGACAAGCAGGCATCTGATTTTAATGACTGGAATTAATTTGTCCAGGGAAGAGAAAACATGAGAGGAGGTAGAAGAGTTATGGAGATGTGTCTGAAGGTACAGACTAGGCTTCGTCTCTTCAGAAAGTTTGGATTAATCATCTTGCATCCTGATGCACTCTAGGCTTGATCTAAAATTTGTCCTAAGATGTTAAATTAATAGATATATCTAGATAGATAGATAGATAGATAGATAGATAGATAGATAGATAGATAGATAGATGTATAAAATGCTCTGTGAGATAGAATTTCAATATCTAAAGCAAGTTGTTGGAAACAGCTGCTCCGGGCTGCCCTGAGCAGTACATAACCTGTAGTAAATATTTCTCCAAGTCCTTTAATGATTTTAATTCTTTCTCTCTGGGTTTATTTTGCAGAAGAAGCAGCTGAAGATTCACTTGCCATTAATATAGCACAAATGGAAAAACGTTTACTTCATGGCCTAATTCATCATGTCCTCCCACTTGTAGGCTCCTCAGTGAAGACACTGGTACTGGCCTACAGTTCTGCAGTGTCCAGCAAAATGGTGTGTGATTTGAAACTTTTAATTGTGCAACAATAATAATTGTGGCTATGCAGTCTTTAATTAATAACTGACGTGTTTGGGGAGTGTAAGTGCGTTGCAGTCCAAAACAAGGCTAATTTGTAAGTTGTCTCTAGACACTGTGTGCAGCCCTAGTGGCTTGTATCTTTACTGATTATTTTCCTTTCTTTTTTCAGGTTAGACAGATCTTGGAGCTTTGCCCCAACTTGGAATATTTGGATCTCACTCAAACTGATATTTCAGACTCTGTATTTGAAAGGTTAGATAATTGTTGTTTCCTTTAAAAAAACTTATAATCCAGGTTTTTGAATGTGGGGCAGAAACATTCAAACATTTCTTAGTCCATTGCCAAGAATGAAAGCAATAAAGATAAATCAAATTATTACCTCCCCTGTGACTTGTGACTAAGAACTAAGCCAGGGTAACAAATCACTAAAATATGAAGTAAAACATGTAACTTTGTAGTGGCCATTTAAAATTCTCTGTGTTCACTCTTGGATGCTTTTTACCTACCAGTGTGTACCTACCCATAACAATAGTTTTGGTTTTGCTCTAGTATTAAGAACTTGTCCATAGATTTTTTGCAGTTGTTCAGTTAAGGAAGTTCTCTTGGCCTGCTACAGCTGCTAGGGTGTGGAATATTGCTATTTCAGACACTCCAATCAAATGATAGGCAAAGCTCTAAGGCTTAGGTGTATTGTCTGTGGGTTCCTGAGTGTTACTGAGGCCTGCAGAAATGTCATTGATGTCAGTGGGATGGTGTATGGATGCAGAACCTGCACCAGTGGGTCTGACTGTGGTAATGAAACTCAGCAGGTATTTCAGTGTTCTGCATTTATATCATGTAGTGCTCTCAGGTAGTGTGAACACCACACAAAATCTTACCAGCATGGATGCTGGTAGCAACACCCTGCAGCTTGTATAAGAAGTTTTATTTGAAATAAAAGCTTCATAGAATTTTCAGGGATCAGAAGTCAGTATCTAGTGAAATATACCTTATTTGCCACTCATCATAACAACTGTATGATTGTTGTATTTACAACACTCCAATTTGTAACTCAGAAAATGAGTTTGGCTTACTCTAAATATAAATAGTCACTTATAGAAGTAAATTACTTATAGTAAATTTATAGTAAAATCAGATAAATTATTTATATAAATTAAAATTTAATATTAATTTACTTATAGTAAATTTACTTAAAGTAGTAAATTATGGTAACTTTAACTATGGATAGGTAAAGGTCAGTTAAATCACTTATGTACTTTTATAGCTAATAATGTAAAAATATTACTGTAGGTAAAATTTCCATTCCACTTGAAAAAGGTAAGACTAAGGGAGTAAGCTTTTGTTAAAATGGAAAAGTCTGATTTTTAATTAATGATGTAATAATTAGAAACACAGGTTCTGTTTCAGGAATCCATCTAGTATTCCTAGGAAAAATGGGAAAGGACAGGAGGATGTGTGATCTAAGTACACTGTCATTTCAGCCAAACTTGAGAAACTCAAAATTCTAGAAATTACAACTGTTACAATACTTCAAACTGAGTATGGAATCTCAGATGTATTTTTGGGGATGAAATTTTGGGGGTGAAATTTGCTGGCTTGGTATTTTCAGCCTTTTAAGAAGTAATTTTAATGTTTAGTAACTCAGATGTCTCGTGGTAGCTTCTGGTGAGTATAATCCACTTGTTTTTCAATATTGTTATGTGTGTATTTGGTGCTTGCAGTCTGATCTATTATTCAAACATTTATTCAGTATATAGTAACTTTGGACTTCTTTTAAGTCTCAGTACATGGAGAAATATAAGTTGTTACTGATTCATTAATGATTTCATGTTTCTCTAGACATAATTTTTCTAGGTGTATACAGAGCACTTGGAGTATCAAATCCAATCTGCCTGGGGTAGCTTCTCTATATATTACGTGAATTAATAAAAGTACTTTATTTGTGAAGTGTTTTTTCATACTTTTAGCCTTAACAGTTGTTTCTGAGCAAAACCTATAAAAACTTCACTACCTCCACTCAACTAAATCACTTTTTTCCCCCCCCTGATTTCAGTTGGTCTTCAGTTGGGTATTGTCAAAATCTACGCCACCTTGATCTGTCTGGATGTGAAAAAATTACAGATGTGGCTATAGAGAGGATTTCCAGAGCACTGGGTATCATATCAACTCATCACACCAGAGGTATTCTGAAAAGCTGCAGGAACAGGAGTGCTAAGACTTTGTGGAAAAACAGAGAGATTACACTGCAGTCTAACCAGAAGTATAATGGTTTGCATGAAATCAGCAATGAAAATCTCATTCAGGGAGGAAATGGTGAGCAGCACTGGACTAAACCTGACGGCTCAGAAAACTTCAGTTCTGCTTATGTGTGGATGCTAGATGCAGATGATTTAGCTGACATTGAAGATGCTGCAGAGTGGAGACACAGGAATGTTGAAGGATTTTGTCTTATGGAACCAAAATCCCATATTAATTGTTCTGCATTGTGCTACAACAGAGACATTTATGGGTTAAGGACTAGAGGGTGGCAGCAGCACTGTGCTTCTACTGACTTGATTTACTGCGGTCACTCCTTTTGTTGTGCTGGGACAGCACTAAGAACTATTCGAGCACTTCCAGAGTCCTCTGCACTGTGTAGAAAACCAATAAGGACTAAGCAGTCAGAGAAAAAAGACTCTGCATACTCTGGGAGTGAAAAAACAGAGGAAGAGACTGCACGAGTTCTTCAGTTCCTCAGTCTGTCAGGCTGTTACCAGATAACAGACCGTGCTCTCAGGTGAGGAGATGTTTTCAAACTATTTTGCTGTGGGATATTTTTCTGATTTTATTTGTTGGACCATTTTGGGATGAATGCATAATTTCAGTAGAAACATTTTTATTGAAGAAACTGGTAAGTTTTAAGTGGTCTTTCCCTCTTAAATAGTTACAGTACTAGACTTGAAAAGTTTTTCCAGCTTTTCTTTTGGAGATAACAGTAAAATCTTTTATATCTGTCTTTTGAAGTCAGGTATTTTTGTGGATTTGTTATTCTAGACAGTATTAATGCTTTTAGACTTGTTAGTGATTTATTGTTAAGGAATTGTGTTGATTCACTAATCTTTTCATTATGCCTGCAGTATGCTTAAAATTCTGTAAAACTGGAGTAACATCTCGATTAACCTGTCTGGATAACAATATAATTTAGGGACAGGCTGAATCAATGAGCTGAGGCCAGTTGTTTGTTCAATGAGGTGAAGTACCAGGTCCTGCCCTTGGGTCACAACCACCCCAGGCAGTGCTGCAGGCTGGGACAGAGTGCCTGGAAAGCTGCCTGCTAGAAAAGGAGCTGGGGGTGCTGATTGATAGTGAGTAAACAGGAGCCAGGTGTGCCCAGGTGGCACCTGGCCAGTATCAGCAATAGTGTGCCCAGGACAGTGACTGTCCTTTTGTTCTTGACACTGGTGAGGCCACACCTCAAATCCTGTGCTCACTTTTGGGCTCCTCACTGCAAGGAAGGCATTGAGGAGCTGGACTATACCCAGAGAAGGGCAGTGGAGATGGGGAAAGCTCTGGAACACAGGTCTGCTAAGGAGTGGCTGGGGGGGCTCAGCCTAGAGGAAAGGAGGCTCAGGGGTGATCTTTCTGCTCTTCACACCCACCTGAAAGGAGGCTGTAGCCAGGTGGGGTCTCTTCTCTCAAGTAACAAGAGAAAATGGCCTCAAGTTGCACCAGAGGATGTTTAGATTGGCCATTAGAAAAAACTTCTTCACTGAAAGGTTTTCAAGCATTGGAAGAGGCTGCCATGGGAAGTGGCATACCTGGAGGTATTCAAAGGCTGTGACACTTGGTGCTGTTAGTGGTGGATTTGGCAGTGCTGGGTTAACAGTTGGATGTGATTATCCCAAGAGTCTTTTCCAACCCAAATGATTCTGTGATAATTCTGTATGTGCAGAACAACATGTTCAATGCAGCCTCATATGACAGTTAAAGGAGGAGAAAAAATGTTTGACTTGAACATGGAGATGGCTTTGTGAGTTACAGAATTTTCTGTTTGCTATTGCCACTGATACTTGGTATTGTCAGAAAAATGTAGTTACTGCTTTGTAGTGAAAATGGGATGAGGCTGGGGTACTTGCAGCCCCCTGCTCAGGTGTGCTGCAGCACTAAGGGCTAATTAAAGCTTCTTGGAGTGGGAAGACTTCATGCATTTCTGTGCTGTTTGCTCTGGTAAACTGAGGAGTAGTGTGAGGTGCTGCTGGCATCAATTTGTCTCTCCTGAGATTCTGTCCCCATTTGATGTTCACAAGTACCAGCTATTCAGGTGTCACTTGTGATTCTTGTGACAGTCCCTCACCAGTGTTACCCTTCCTCAGGGTATGCTTCAGATAGCTGGGCGTTGTGTTGCAGCTTGTTTCTCTTCAAGTGTTGCAGTGGACTTGTCCTGACAGATTTTGTTAGGTGCTGCTTAGGTTGTGCTGTGTGTATTTTACAGGTTACTGGTCTGGTTTTTCATGACTCAGTAGTGTAGGAGCAAAGGGAGATTTGGTCACTGAGTCACAGCAAGGGTTTAATTGCATTGCTGGTTTCCCATTGGTGCTTTCTGGGTAAAGGTATTGAGGAGCTGAGAGTGTGTTGCAACAAGTGCTTCTTGTAGTCACAAGAGTACTTGGAGTCCCTGTGGGAAGAGAGTGAAACCCCCTAATACAAACACATGCCAGTCCATTTACTCCATGTAAGTTGTTACCTGATGGCTGCTTTTGTGGCTTGCAGTTCTACTTCTCCCTGCTGACAGGAGAAGATTGTACAGTGATGCTCTGAAGGCATCTTCAGTTGTAAATCCTGGCTTGAATCTGCAGTTTGGTGATTCAAGCCTGGTGGGATTTTTTCAGGTGGGTGAGCTTGTTTCTGCTTGAGCTTGGGCTGGCTCACAGAGAAGAGAGCAGGTTCAATGGAGTAATTGCTCAGGTGTGGCACATCTGTGTGCCTGTTGAATCAGCAGCCAAATTCTCTTACACTCAGAGAAAGCTAGAGAACTACATTTGAACAATAAGGGTGCGTTGGCAGAGAGAAGCTCTGCTGTCAGTCCTAGGAAAACACTAATTTGGATTCCAAAATAAGTCTAACAAAAAAAGGGTCAAACTTTGGGAAGCATAAAAATAACCAAACTTGGGAGTGTGTCATGTTTTAGTGTGAGATGAGGAGTATACATCACTTTGGAAGAGCTGACAAAATAATTGGTATTTTGAAGAAGAATGGCTTTGTAGTTCTTTGAAATAGTCGGTCGTGTCTGGTGTCATCCATAAAAAAGTGGTTTCCTGCTAAAGTCTTGCTTCTGTAGAAATCTGTTCAGGTCTGTTGCGTGGCTCAGGGGTGATCCCCCTCTAAAAGAGAGTACAGAAGTGCCAGGTTTGAAGCTCAGTGGTTCCCTAGGGGTGTGTGTGTTGCAGGAGGTGCAGCAGCTCTGTGATGGGGTGGTGCAGCATGGTGTCTGTGCTTGTGGTGCAGCCTCCTAACGCTCTCTTGTGTCCCCACAGGGCGCTGACTCTGGGAGGAGGACTGCCACATCTGGAGCACCTGAACCTCTCAGGCTGTCTCTCTGTAACTGGGGCAGGCCTGCAGGAGCTGGTTTCTGCATGCCCCTCTCTGAAAGATGAACACTTTTACTACTGTGACAACATTAACGGTAATGTCTTGCTAGGAAGATGTGATGTTTTTCTGGGGAGTGATGCTCGGTGTAAGGAGTTTTTAAAAGAAAAAGAACCACCAAAACTCACCTGGTTTTAATGTCTGTGTAGCACTGGGTTTCACAGATTAATTACAAAATTATGACTGTTAAATCAGTTTTGCCTTTTTTTTGTTTGATTGGTTTTTTTTGGTAACACTAGTACAGTTCTGTATTACATAGGAAAGCATTTTTAGTGCCTATGTCTCTTAACTTAGTTTAGCCTAATTAATAGTGGTAGAAAGTAAGTCTCCATATAGCTGCTATTACACACTTGCCCTGTCCATATTTCCACCGTAAACCATGCAGTTGTGTGTTTTCTGTATGGTCATAACCTCAGACAGAGGCTTCATTAGGTTGGTATCAAAGCAGGGATTTTTAGGAAACCAATGTTGTGTGTTTTGCCATGCAAACCTCCCATATTGCACTAATTTTGGTATAGGATATTTTTGTATCTACCATCACATGTCCTTATGGAAAATGTAATTCAGTTTTTTTTCTGGTTTTGCTTGAGTCAGTAACTTAGGGATGGATCTGGAGAAGGATGTGTAAAAATGCATAAAGTCTGTTCATGGTGCAAGTCTTTTTGGTATTTTCCACATTGGAATTCAGTCTATTAAGTAAGCATTCCAAGCATTAGAGATGGGAGCCATGGTGTGACTGGTATTCCGTGTGTGAATTTAAAACAGGTAAGTGCAACAGAAGGCAAGGGAAAAGGAAGATGATAACCAAGTTCACAGGCCTGTACATCTAATTGTGTGTAAACCAAAATTGTATTACCTGCTAGTTCATGGTGTCCAGCTCAATAATTGCATCTATATTGAGATGCAGTCCCAGCCTGGGAATCAGATGTCAGAACTTTGGTATGCAAGTAAATCTGTACTGATATTTGGTATTCAATCCATTGAAATAGATACAAGATGATACACTTGGATTGGATTGTAATATTAGAAGTGAAAGTACTAAATCTTATCTTGTTTCCATAATTTTTGCACTTTATGCACTTTTTTGACCCTGCCTTTTTTTTTTGAGACACTTGCTTTTTGTTACTTTCTTGCATTCTGTCTAGACTACAGCATTTAAAAATCTACTTTCTGTTGTCTTTCATTTCCACCTGAAAATTTTAAGGTACTTTTTAAAAAAATCCTTCACTGACTCTCTTTCCTGCATTGAGTTTAAAGATGTCTTCAAAGACCAGTTAGAATCCTGTTCCTTTTACATCTGATTGCTTGCTACTTTTCCTCTGTTTATACTTCTGCCAGTAAGACCAGACATAATTTGTCCTCAGACATTTTTGGTTTTCATCTTGTCCCTATAAAATCCACCAAAACATCTTTATATTAGTTTACAATGCCCAAATCTGTGTGAGTCCACCACTTTAAAGCTTGGCTGTTTCATAGTATCCTCAAGAAATTATTTCAATTTAAACCATATTTTTGAATCATTCTGTAAAGTTGTCTGATCCTCTTGCTGTTTACTTCCTTCCTTTTACTGCCTGCTGGAATCTGTGAGCCTATAAGCTCTGCTTAGTTCTCCAAAGCATCCTGCATGCCTTTGGTCAGCAGTTATTCCTGTGGAGAGGAGTGCACAGGACAGTGAGCCTCTAAGGGTCTGACTTCTTACATCTCTTGAGGAATAATGTCATCTCAGGAGTTTATGGCTTTATGGAAAGTAGCCTTTATAAATCAATTCCTTGCAGTTTTGTCTGGGTTTTGTTCCTTGCATTTTCAATCAGACTTCATTGTGATGGGGCTGTTCAGTGTGAAACTGATGGGTTACTCCATTCTGTGGGCAGCAGGATTTCTACAGCAGCTGTTTCTGTATCATTTGGTGTTTCTAAAGTAAGTAGGGAAAGCAGTAGCTGTTGCAAGTTTAAATCAATCCATACCTGAAGCTGTTTATCTGCACATTTACAGATTGTATTACTAACTGCTCTACAAAGTTTACTGATCTGTAAGCATGTACAGAATAATTTCATAATCTTCTTTGCCCACCAGCAAAGAAAATTTCAGTGATTATTTTTGGGGAGGGAGTTGTACTCTGGGCTCAGAGATTGGAAAACCTGTCTGAAAAAAAGGAGCCAACAGCATGGAATTTAGCCATCTATGAATAACAAAGATGCAACTTTGTCATCTGCTGATGAATGAGGGCTTTGCTTTTACCTGCAGCTTATATTCGGATTTTTTTTTCCTATCAACACTAAGCCTAATGGGACCCCTTAGACACAACCCAGCCTCATTGGAATGTCTTTGTGGAGGGCTTGTTTGGTAGGCACATTGGTTGCAATTTTTGTATTTTCAGCAGTTACTATTCTACCTTTTTAGTAGAGCAAGATTAGAAAAGTAGAGCAGCTATGGTGACGTAGTTGGGTTTAATTCTGACTGCTGTTGCACACCAGTAACATGGTACAGTTTTTATGACCAGAAACCATGAATTTGCATATACTTCCAAATCTATTTTGTGTTTGTTTACTGTTAGCTTCACTTCAGTTTTTGGTTTGCATACTAATGTTTAGAATCTCTTATGTTTTTCACAGTGCTGGAGACTTGGAGTTATATAAATCTCAGCTGCAGCTGAAACCAAATCTGTCAGTGCACATCCCTACTAATGGCTGATTTCATTTGCCTAAAACTAATTTGGTTGTGGATCACACTGAACTGAGCAAGAAGAGTTTAATGTTTGAGTTACATCTTGCCACTGAGTTCTTACTGTCCTCAGGCTGTTTTGTCCACTTGTGTCCATTCTTCTGACTCGTTTCTCCATTTCAAAGCCTGGAGTGCTTTCAGCTTGGCATTAGAGAAATGAGCTCATTAATTTCTACAGCAGTAGCTCTTTGCAGCATTTAAGTATGATTGAGTTTCTAGAGGTTTTTTTAAATTATGTAGTCCTCAGGTTCTGTAATTAAAGAAATAGGGCATTAATGAAATAAAGTTTGACTCTAATTATTCACTCTTCCAGCATTTAAAAGTCACTGGTCATAGTTGCTCTGTCTTTCAGCTGTCAGGCCAAGACTTTGCAAGTTCTTTTAAGGATCATGCACCACTGTGTGCAGACTTCTGTGGGAGCACAGTGTTCCAAGTGTAGGTCTCAGTCTAAATTCTGCAGATTACCAGTGTACTCACAAATCTCTGGAAGGATATTATATGCTGGTGGCAGCCAGTTGCCCTGGCAGGAGAGGTTCTTTTACTGTGGTATTGATCCGTGTTGTCATGTGTTCTTGGTGGAATGCCAAACTTCATTCTAGGGAATTCTGACTAATTTTTGTTCTACTAGTACATGTAACAAAATGGAGCAATCAAATAGATCTGCTCCTCTCCTACATTACCAAACCTCTTTATATGTTTATATGTTCACCACAAGTAAACAGACCTCACCTCTATTCTGAGTCCCCTAAGCATCTGAGTAATCAGATGTGCTTGTAAAGAGCATTACAGTAATCCAGTTTAGAAGTCACTAAACCAGTAATGTAGACTGTGGCAGGTTAGATGAGAATCTGAATAACTTTGCTTTCCCAGGTGAACCCAAACCACATTTAATTGAGCACTTCACTGCTAGCACCTCCTAAGCTTTCACAGAGGGAAATACCCTTCTTATGTTCTGTTCCACTGCATGTACTGTTCCTTCCCCACACCTCCATCACATGTTGTTTTAAAAGACTACATTTTGGGCTCCTTGTTACATCCAGCAGTGATGGTATCTGGCTCATCCCTGTCAAGATGTTCTATTACATGAGCCAGAACCTGACACTGCAAACACCCAGTGGTTGCTTGCTATACCTGCCCATCAAAACTGTCAAAGTTCATTCAGATCATCAGCTGGTCCTCAGAGTGTGCAGTGTGTGAAGTTGCTGTATGGAGCAGTGTCCCCTAGATACCCAGTGCATTGCTAACTGGGCTGTGCTGAAAGCAGTAATGGGCAAGTGAAGATGGGAGATAGTGGAACAGGTTACCCAGAAAGGTGGTGCAAGACTCATCCCTGGACATGTTTAGAGTTAGGCTGAAAGGGGTTTCTGAGCAACCTTATCCAGTTGAAGATGTGCCTGATTATTGCAAGGTGGCTGGAACTAGATGGCTTTTAAAGGTCCCTTCCAACCCAGACTATCCTGTGATTCTGTGGAAGTGATTCATCTCCACTGTTAGGTTGAAATGACCATCACACTGGCCTATATGAAAGGAATATATGCAGTTACCATATTGCTTAACCTTAATGCTTCAGTGAGGTGAGAGGAGTTGGGAGACCTCATATACGGAGTCCAGAGGAAACAGAAGAGACGTGTTCTTTTGGCAAGATTGAAGAGGCCATTTGAATTTAAACAGAATTCTAAAACAAAGTCTGGTCATAATGAGGTCAGTAGGAAAGACTGGGGAAGTCAGAGGTTACAAAACCAAAGAGATCTAGCCAAAGGTCAATGGTAGTAAATAAAGCCAGGAAAACAAACCCAGTGTCCGTGGCTATCAAAAGTAAAGGCATTTAAATTTTGCTCTCTGTACCAAATGTAAAAAAGAGCAAAGTAAGCACTAGGGATTTTATAGAGGAGGTAAATGACTTATGATGGAGGAGATCAGCTGACATGTCAAACCATAAATAGCTCAAACCCAGATAGCCTTACTGTTAAAACAGCCATTAATGATACTTACTGCCTTGTTATAACAAGAACATAGAATACCCTCCAAGTGATGGGAGTTGCCCATATATGATAAGAAAGAGTACAGGGAGGGCAGATTTCAGAAGATGTGGTTGAACACTGAATGTTTTATTTTATCTGAATTCTTTATTACAGGCTGTAAAGGAAAGTTAGTGGTGGTATGAGGATTCGACATGGGGCAAGAAATGCAGTGTGGGAAGAAGGGTGAAATTTCACTGTGATATGCTTAATGTAATTTGTAAGTCAGTGCCTAATAAATTGGGAAATGAACATAGAAGCATTTCAGATGGTTCAATTTACTTAGAAGTATCCAAGTTTTTCACATCTTAAGTTGCTGTTAGAGTGGCCTAAATTTAAAAACTGAAAGCTAACTAAAGGATAGGAAGAAAGGGAAGAAAGGGCTTAATGGTCACTGTACAGGAGAGGAACCTGGGAGGTGACAACTTTGTCCCTGTTCCCCTCCCAAGAGTTCTGTGCTGAGATCAGTCTTACCCAGCATTTCTGTTATGTTGTGGTGTAAGAAATGCACACAGTAAATTCCATGTTTTTGAGTGGTGCTTTGTGGTCTTCAAGTAATGACAGTGATACTGATGATTTCTGGAAGCTTCACTGTAGCTGTATGTGTGTTGAAGGTCTGGGTGGCTGGGAATAATCAAACTGTGATTGCATGAAACAGAATTCAGAGCCGGCAGGTGCAGATAATGATTTCAGAGAGCTGTTGGTGCTAATTCTGAGATCTTTCCTATTTGCAGCAGCAGCCAAAAAGCCACCAATGTCACCATCGTCAGGGTGGTGAGAACAAGATAGAGGGTGCTGTGCATGGTCCTGGAAGCCTTGGGGCACTCACAGGTGGAGCACTGCATGGTGGGCTTGGTCTCCCCATCCTGAGGAGAGAGAGTATGCACTGGAATTACAGAAGATACAGAAGAGGCCTTCTAAAAAGTTAGGGAACTGAACACTCAAAAAGCTGGATGTTTCAGTGTGGGAATGAGGTGGCTGAAAAGGGAGCATGACTGTTACAGAACTGGGAAAGTAGTAGATGAGGTGAATGTGCAGTGGTAGTTCTCCAAATTTTGCAGTGTTAGAGCTCAAGGGTACTGGGTGAATTTTACACAGATGCACAGTGTAGTGAACTTTGGAACTTGGTCCTGTGGAGAATTGTGGAAGGAGGTTTAAAAAGAGGTTAAAAACCTGCACGCACAACTGAGCCATAAACAAGTACTGAAGGACATTGACTTCAGTGTCCCTGATGGAACAGGTGGGGTAGTTGGAAAAGCACAGAAGGTGCGTGATAGGCTTACATCATGTCCCTAGACACTTGCTGTTGCCAGTGGTGAAGGTAGTGTTAGATGGAGCATTGGTCAGACCTTGAAACTGGTATGTTCTAGTTAGGAGCATGAGGAATAACAAAATGAGCAAGAAAAGGATGGAAAACAATATTAAATTATACTTAGAATTCCCTTCCTTGAGATGTTGTGGTTCTGTATGTTTGTCAACAAGCATTTTGCTAGAAATGTGACAGTTGCTTCAGCATCCCTGCTCTGTGCTGTGCAGCTGTGGCAGTGCTGGGAAGGTCAGCCAGCTTGGGAAATGCTGCTGCACAGAACATGCTCTGCCAAGGGCTGCTCAGGAGCACCGAGTCTTCTTTCTAAAGGACTTACGGAGAAGCTTTCAAACCCTAGCTCGGAAGTGACATGGAGGATCAACATTTAGTTCAGGTGAATAAAAGGATTTGAAAAGGAAAATGAGTTTATTGACCAGTGAAAAGTTCACTATACTGTAACTCTAGTCTATCATTACAGTTTCAGGTTTCATTCAGTCTTATGTATCTTAATTTATTTACAGTATAGAGTATTGCTTATTGGTCTGTGGCATAAAGTAGGAAGCTGTTTTCAAGACCCCAGACTCTTGGAAATTAATTGAATTATGGCTTTACTGTTGAAGGTGGTAAAAAGCCAAATATGGCATGGTGCCCTAGTTCATTAAAAGATTTTCTAAATACATTAAAAACAGCTGAAATCTTTGTTGATTTGTTTCTCATACAAGTGGAGAAAATTTCTGTTGTCCTGGTTAGGTCTTCACCAGCTTGTTTGAGTTGGCTCAGCAACCCACTTCCAGTGTTTGTTGGGTGCCAGAGTTGAGCCAGCCTGAGTGTAAATGGGTCTCAAGGCAGGCATATGGCTGCAGGAATTTAAACCCTGTTTGAATAAATGCAGTAATTTCTTATCTCGTGGTCACTTTAACATTTTGCATGAAAGGAGTAAGTGAAGGTAAGTGGAGGTGGGTAGTTACAGTGTTGGTTTGTGCTTTCAACTCATTCTTTTTTCTGAATGGCTCATCTTTAGCCTTTTGGCTTCTGATGACTACACTGATGTTAAGGTGATTCAATTTATAGTTTTTGAATTTCCAGTCAAGAGTATGTGAGAGTCTGGCCAACCATGAAGTGTTCATGGAGAAAAAGAAATACTTCCAGGCCAAAAAACCTGTTTCCATTATCACAGACATAGTTTCAGAGGTTATGGTTTCTTTGGTAATGATCATCTGAATTTGAAAAATGAGAATTAAAAATACACTGTCAAAACCACTCAGTTCTGAAGTTGTGGCAGCGTGCATAAAGTTGCTCATTTAGCGTTGCTTATGGTACTTCTGTGTAGCTTGGGATGTGTTATCTTCATGGGACTAAGCTGTGGAGCAAAAATCTCTTCAAAATACAGCTGTGGAGCAAAAATCTCTTCAAAATACCTGTTCCAAGTGAGGCTTTTACACCGTGATAGTACCGGCAGCATTTCGGACTTCATGGTACTGAGTGAAGTGTAGTGCATTGTGAAAAATGAGATGTTTTCTGAGTCACCACCAGTTCATGAGGATTATGAATCTAAATGAGTGGCCTTTCCTTCTTTTCACGTTTCTGTTGTTTTTGTGCAGGTCCTCATGCTGAAACTGCCAGTGGATGCCAGAATTTGCAGTGTGGTTTTCGGGCCTGCTGCCGCTCTGGCGAGTGACCGCTGACGTCTGATCCTCTACTCCATTTAGCTGAGCAGGCTTCCTCTCATGCACTTTACTTACAGCTCGCATCTTGTGTTAACAATCCTTGGAGTGAGACTTGGTATACTAGGCTGACCCTGCCCACAACTTCAGAATCTTAATTATGAGTGTACTGTACAGTGTTGTAACAATCTCACAACCTCATTTGGCTTGAAGGGTGTTGGGTTTTATTTTACATAATTTGGGGAAGATGGGAAAATCTTCAGTTTTTTTTTAATGCCACTTTATTCCAATTTTGGCACTTAACTGTACTTTATTGAATTATTTTGTGTTAGGTGACTTTCTGTTTTTAATTTTGAATCCGTAAGTACAATATAAACCTCCGCAGAGAATTTGAATTTTACTGTTTGCATTTGGATAACAATTATACATCTTTAGCAGCCTGGTTTCTTCCCCTTTTCTCTCATCCTGAAGTTGTTCTTTTTATTGCAAAATTAGGGAAATTGCCACCTTCTTTTTGCATTTGGTTTTGTATTTGGGCTTGAAAGACATAAATAAAACATTCCCACCAATAAATAAATGTGTGCAGCAGTTGAATATCTGTGCTTTTAGAGTGCCATGCCAGAAGGCTGCAGAGGTTGGGCAGGTGAGTGGCTGTTGTCATGGTTGCAGAGCTGTCAATGGTATAGAATGCATGGGGGTTTTTCATTTGGTTTTATGGTTCCCATGACTCTGCTAAGTTGCATTTTTGAAGTAGCTTCCAAGGAAGTCAGTTTTCATTAATCTGAACTCTGTGAAAAGACAGCAATGCATTTTCCCCCTTGCTTTAATAGTTAGAAGGATTCCTCTCTGGGCAGTGGAGACTGGCAGGGAGCAGAAATTCTGTTGTGATGAGTGAAACATGTGCTAGGAAGAGATGAGTAATAGATGAGTGTGTGTGTGTGTGGTGGTGTGAGGGAGAGCCCAGTGGGTGAAGGATGAGTACTGGAGGCCTGCCACTGGTGGTGTCCCCCAGGGTTCAATACTGGGCTAACTTCTTCATCAGTGACTGGAATGAAGGTCCAGCTGCCTCCTCAGCAGCTTCACTGACAACACAAAGCTGGGAGGAGCTTTGGGCTGGTCCCCTGAGTGCTGTGCAGCCCTTCAGAAGGCCCTGGGCAGGGTGGAGAGATGGGCAGAAAGGAACCATCTGGAATTCAGCAGAGGCAAATTCAGGGTCCTGCTGAACCTTCTTCCTAAGCTCAGCCCACTGTCATTTTTACTTGAAGAGTTTGATTAGCAAGACAACAGCAGGAAAAGCATATGTATATCAGTATTAACAGCACAACTACTTACACACTAGTAAGTGAATTTGGTTTTTATTAATTAATCCTTTGATAATCTTCTACTTGCAAATTTGCTAACTTGCAGACAAGGATTTCATACTCCTAAGTAATTTAATCAAACTCTTGTATAAAAGGAATGAGCTTCTGCTTATGGTTTAATAAAAATATTTATTAAAGCCTTCATCTTTAACAACTTAAGAAAATGTCTTCCGCCTTTAAAAAAATTGGTGCTGGCATTATACAGATATAAAATAGAGCAGGATATGAAGCAGCCTCTTAAAAATTGAAGTATGGTCTCTTCACTGATGGCTCTTAGGTATATAAAATTTATTCATAGCTAAAAATTCAGGAACTGAGGTAGAGGAATTTTTTTAATTTACAAGTGTCTTTGAAGAGGAAGAAGAGCTGTAGATAAACTGACTAGCTACAGGGATACCAAGGAAACATTTTACTCTGCACTCTCACATATGTGGAGATGTGTAATGCTTAAAGTGTTAGGGTCCACAGGGAGCTATAAAAGCCTATATAAAAATCACCTATTAGTACTGGAAATTTATGCTGTCAGTCTCTTCCTTAGCAGTAATTAGTACTTTTAGGGCAAATAAAGCTACTAAAAATAATGTTATTTGATTTTTAAAATACTTGGAATAGTTCAGTAGTGAGAGAAATCATATATTTACACCTATATAAGCAAATTTCTTGCAGTATTCATACTGGTCTGTACTACCTATTTCGCACAAGTGAAGCAACATAAATCCATATAGAGAGAACATTTTGGGGATAAGCATGAATATACACAGCCAGAGCAAATTCAGCATTGGAAACATCAATGGTGTGAACTCTTGTGCTGTGTACAGCTTCTATTAGAGGTCTCACTTCAGAATATGGCATATGAATAGGAAATCCAGAGACCTGGAACAAGAAAGAAAAGAAAACATGTGACAAGAAAAGATGAAGGCACCTGAATAAATACATAGTTAAAAAAAATTACATGCTGAGTAAAACAAATTCTCTATTGCCAGCCTGAAGTGATGCAGGTGATGCATAGAAGAACCTAGAAGAACCTATGTTTGTATTTGATAACACCTCCCTTTTCCACATACTCCAGGGAAGCTTCTGCCATTTTTGCTCTCTAATTTGGTTTAAGTTGTAAGTGAAGTTCTTTAGAATCCACTAGAATGAAGTTATATTAATGAACATGGATAGTGGAGCTTCATTGTTTTTTAGCCTTGCAGCTTAAAAACACTCAGGGGCTGTTTTAAATCACTGTGTTCTCCTGGCTTGGGATTTCAGTGCAAATGTCTCCTGCTCAACAGGAACTGAAGCCTCAACTCATTTTGGAGCTGGCCAGAGCTGCCAACTGTCCCAGGTGTTCCATGTGGAAAGCAGAAGGCCCTTCCAACAGCCTGGAGGAATAATGCACAGGCACACCAGTGGCTGCAGTGAACACATCAGTCAATTTTCTTCTGTCTTTAGAGAGTGAAGCAAAGACTAGAAAGCTGAAGAAAAGCATGTTGTGTGGGCTCCTGCACCTGTGAGTAGACTGTGTGTGGCACTGCTCAGCACCAGCAGCAGGTTCCTACTGACCCTGAGAGCTGCTGCACCAGTCAGCCCCAGAGCAGCTGGTGCTGGGAGGCCGCACTGGTGTGGATGTACTGGCAGTAGTGGCTGTTGTGCAGCAACACGTTTCTGCTGAACATAAAAACATAAAATTAATTTGGTGCGTTGTTGTTTTATCTTCAACATTACAAATGAAATAAACCAGATCATCACTCCTTCACTCTATTAATATTATAATGGTTTCTCTTTGGTATAAAATCTCTTGTGAATTTTGGCAGTAGAAGAAATAACTAGCCTAGGACACTCTTCTATACCACAGAAGGCGATACTAAAACCTAGGGATTTAACTTCTTGCTTCTATGCACAAGGCATTTATGTTCACAGTGTACCCTGTAATCTCCCAGCTGTTTTTGCAGCTCTGCCTGGTGGTCATCTTCTACATCTTTGCCTTGATTTTGTTCCAGCAGTGGCAGAAAGTTGCGCAGGGTGGAGGTGCAGTATCTGTTCCAGCGTGTTGGGTGCGTTGGTCTCCATTCCATAATCTTATCCTTTAATATTTTTTCAATCCTGCAGTAAGATAGACTGATTATTACAGTTCTAGTATTGGACATCTGAACTGATCTCCCCTGGCAGACAGCACATATTCTGAGAACCACACATGACCTCAGTTAAACTACAAATGCAGAAAAGTCAACACAGCTGTGTAGTAATGAGTGCACTGTCAGTGTCTGCATGGAAAGCCATGGAATTACAACACCTTTTAGTTTACACCCTCTCCTCTCATCCCCCCACAGCATTTTGTTCTTTGTAAAATGGTGGAGCAATGACTGATTAGTTCTTTCTACCTGGCAATCTCTACTGAAGAAGAGAATTTTAAAAAGCCCTGAAACAATAGCTTCTGATTTTTTAGGCCATTCTCCTGGCACTGAAAGCAGGTTTTTAGGAGCTAGGCATGAATACCTAGGAATGCTCTGGTATTAGTACTGATGGCACTTGTTCTGGAGGTGGCATTACCTGCTCTGCAGTTCCAGTGCAGCAGCCTTATCTGAATGCTCATAAGTTAGTTCTTCAGGCTAGTGATAAAAAAATAAATATTAAAACGTGCAATCTCTTCTAAATATATAACAATGTAACTTCAGGAGTTTCTGCCTTGATAATGCTCAGAGAAGTTTACAATTATGCAAAAAGAATCTATTCTTTAACAGAGACATGATGAAAATTTAACTAGATATTTGTGTGTAATTCTGGGGTTTTTTTCCCCCCAGTAAATTTCAACTGCTTACACCTTTCATAACTGTACAGGAATTTCTGGCTTTTTACTAGTGATATTCATACAGCTTGAAAAAAATGCCTTCTTAGCCATGAGACAAAAGTTGACTTTTTCTTTATAATACTGAGCTAGTACTTTAGATATGTTTGTTTAGAGATTTTTTCCATTTACTTCACTGTTGCCCTGAGATCTCAGATAGAGGGCAAAAACATTAAATCTGTATGAAGTCAACTTTTTTCAGTATTCCTGCTTTAATTTTTTAAAGGATTAACTAGGAAATCTTTTTAAAAACCAATGCTATTACACAAATGTACTTAACCAAAGAAGTCCAAAGAACTTAGTATGTGCTTCTTTATACCAAGTCTGTGATGTCTCAACCCCTCTTTTGGAGCTGGCAATAATCCATCAATACCTGAATGCTGCGGAGACCAGGGAAAGGCAAACTTCTTGAAAAGAAAGGCTTCCAAAGTTTTGGTTTGCTGATATCGAAAGATATCCTTCCTGGGGAATCATATTCTTGCATATTAAACCAAATCTGCAGGAAAGCAAATCTGGTTTAGCTTTCAGCACATAATCAGCACCTATGGAACACATTCCACTTACGAAGCAATAAAATCCTATATGATGTTAACCTCCTGTAGCTGCTTTTCTGCTGTTCTGAGCTGCATTTCTCCCCCTCTGGACTGCTGCACAATTCCTTCTGAATCCTGATTAGATTCCTGCAAGAGCCCACCCAGTGCTGCTGTGGCTGTGATGCCTGGTAGCTGCTGCACCCTAGAGTACTGCTTTTTTAAATGTACCTTGCAGAATACAAGCAGAGACTGCTGACACACAAGTCACAGCTTATGTGCACATTTTGTCAGAAGTGGAGCCCATGTCTTACACTCCCCTTCTTTACAGATATTCATTTTGGCCTCTGTGCCTGGTCTGGAGCATGCAGGCACTGTAGGATTCTTGTTCTAACAGCCTTTAAATAACTATTTCTAAGGCTGCAAAATGTACCACCACTTACTATGTAAATGTGTGTGACCCTTTGTAACTGAGGTTCTGTGCAGAGCCTTCTAGGACAGCTGGTTCTGCCCCAGTTGGGTGTGAGCTGGTGTGACTCTCCTGGCTGAGACTGCCCAGTCTCACTGAGAATGGAATTAGGTGCCTTGAAAGGTGGTGGTGTGTTCTGCAGCTCAAGTAAGTCCTTAGTTGCTTCTGCCAGCAATTAACAACTGAGTTACATTTTTCTTAACTGCAGGTTTAGCATTGTTTACAAAAACACCAAACCAAATAACTCTACCACTCCCCAAAATGCTTTCAGTGAAAGAAGTGACACTTTTAAAATAAATGTGCTTTAGAATATTAAATTTTCATCTAAAGTTAGGCTCTGTGTTTAGAATAGAACATAGAAGATTAAATAACAAAACTCATAATGCATGGCATTCCAAAAAACTGAGGAGCAAACTTTTAAACTCAACTTCCAGTTTCCATTCAAATAAACACTAGGGTTCTTTTTTTAAGTTTGCCTTCTATTTTCTCGTTTTCAGACTTTCACGCATCATTCTACCACGTTATCATGCCCCTGTTTGTGTCCCCAGAACGTGGGAGGTCTGGCTCCCAGCCAAGTCAGGGAATGCTGCTGCCAGGACACTTCCCAGGTTTCTGAGCTTCCCAGCCTGTGGCTCCTCCTTCCCCTGCCCAGAGCTGCACAGCTCTGCGATCTCTCCTCTCTCACCCCACTACCTCTGAGAGTTTACAGCCACACAATTAATCATACATTATGAACATGCACCAGTATTATTTGCCAGTTTTCAAATAAATGGGGGGACTTGATGCCAAGCTGAAAATCAGTGTTGTTTTTGTGCCCTGAGGTGCCAGCTCTGTGTTGTGCACGTTGAACCATTCAGGCTGTGTCTAATGTCACATGGGCAACTCAAGTGACTCTTTATACTTTTTTCCTCATTTTCCAGTCACATTTCACCTGCAAACTATTATCTTTGAGGAATGACTACTCACCTAAGCAGCTGTAATCTTAGGCCACCCACTCTGGGAAACATGTAAGTAAAACTCAGTAATGAAAATTACATTAGCAGATCTCTTGATCTACCTAAATGCTGATTTAAAAAATCTTTCTTATTTAAAGTAGCTGAAAAACCTACTTAAGATTTAATAATATTTCTGATAAATGATAGCCTAAACATGTTTACAATGATGAACAAATGATGCCAAAAAATAATCAAGTTATTAACTCTTTTATGTATAGAACTGTGACAAGACTGGGCACACTTACATTATCACAGCTGATCAGACAGTACACATTTTGTAAGGGGCAGAAAGTATCATACTGCCCATAAAAACATCCAGTACTGGGGTTCCAAATTACATATTGACTTTGTTCCAAAGTTAATACATATGCAGTTGGGCCCTAGGAAGGGAAAAAAAAAAAAAAAGTATGAGAAAGATGTTTGAAAACTGGCTACAAGAACAGTATGCTTTGTTTACCTTGTAATACTAAATTTTTACTATTGAGTTTGATAGTGCTTTTTAGGGCAAACTGCTTGGAAGAACTGACAGGTTCATTACAGTTCAACACTTATATAATAATGTGGGAGAGAAATGTCAGACATGCAGAGCTCCAAGCCAATTTTTACATATAGAATCTGAAAGCTCTTGTCTCAGCAACAACCAGATGTGAAATTCCACATACAGGAATGTTTACTAGATGCACTTCAGTATCAACACATCCTGCTTGGCTACTGCCCCAGCCCTCATCCATGGGCAACCTCTGAGCTGAAGGATTTCCATCCAGGCAGCACACTCTGTGTCTCAGCCACCAGCCTCACTCTCAGGCATGTCAGGAATTTCCCAGCTCTCTTCATATGCTCTATCAGGAATCCCTAAACTGCTCTCCTGTGTTCTTGTCATCCCTTGTATTTTCCAGGTATCTTGAAATACCTGGAATAAATTTCCTCTTTATAAACTGCATTATTAGTGACTAGCATCTCCATCAGATCTTGAGGGGAAGGAATGTATCTGAGTACCTGCTCCTGTCACTGCAGTATCTCAAAATGTGCTTAAGAAAGGAGCTTAGAAATTTTTACCAAACAAACCTTTCATATGTATGTAGAAATTTGCATTATAAACAGTTAGCACCTTTTAAAAAAGAGCAGTAGGGTTAGTTGGAAATCTGAGTACTTCCCTGAGGTACTGAGGCATCTCCCAAGCAGTAAAACAAGCTCTGTTTCAGTTCTGGGCCAGTCTGAGCCCAGCTGCTGCCACAGTGGCTCCCAGCAGCCCAAGGCAGATGTGTGTGACCACTAAGGATCCCTGGCATGCCCCTAGGCCTCTCCTATCACCTCTGAACCTGTACCAAATCCCACACTAACTCAAACCCTGTGCATCCATGACTGAGATGCTGTCAAGGGACTGTCTCCATCAGATACACCATTTATACAAGCCAAAGTCAAATCAAGGGTTACAGATGCTTGCTACTGTATTGTGATGACAACTACTACCAGTTTAAGCACGGAAACTGAGGTCCAGGAAAAAAACCCCAGACATATACTAAGATAAACTTTCAATTTTTTATTTACTTCTCTGAAAAGAATCAGTGCCCAGCACCAATCTTTAGATAATATCCTGGAAAAACATCCCAGCAAGAAACAACTGTCCATTGTTGGGGGCCAAAGACTTCACAAAAGAGAAGTTAATACTTAGGCCAAACGAAAGAATGCTCTTACCTCAGGAATGGCATTTCCAATGATGAGCCAAGCTTTTTTCCCCATTCCAAGGAAATAATTACACAAAAGCACGGCGTGTTCCTCCTCATCTCCCGCCAGAAGATAAAGAAATTGCTAATTGAGATATTAAAAAAAAAAAAAAAAGGTTTTTCTAGGCAGTTATCAACTTAGAATATTTGATAATGTTTCTTAACACATCTGAAGCAAGGAGTCCTCTCAGATCTTTGCAACTGATCTTTATTGTTTATTGGTCACTGCTTCAACACACAGGATTGAAGAGTGAATGGTGTGAGAATACATGAGATCTGAGATCACAACAACCAGGGTCTTTGTCTTTTTTAGAAAGACCATTCTCCATAAAAGTTTTGAGATGATAAAAACTTCATCTATGATAAACAATGTCTGCTGTTATTCTCTAAATTACAGGATTTGTGTGACAGAATACTAAATATCTCATTATTGCTCACACTACATGCAATGTCTTTCCTGTAGTTCCTTGGAATGACAATGATCCATTTTAAGTCTAGTTGTAAAGTCTCCATCAGTCAGCATCCCTTCACTTGAGCATGTCTATGACATCATGGACTGGTTTGGAACTGAGAAAAAATGGGAGATGCTTTGAAGCCCTAACATATTCTTACTAATTGAAACCTATTAAAGATAAAACTTTTGGCTCAGATCAGAATAAGCAACTTCTTTCAAGCTTTGGTCCTTATCCTTTAAAATAAATGGCTCAAATAAAAATATTCCTCACAATAACAGAATCACAGAATAATTTAGGTTTGGAGGGACCTCAAGAGCTAATCCAGTACAACCTCCCTCCAAAAACACAACCACTAGGATGTACTATCACATTCAAGAGGATAAAGAACTTCTTTTTAATACATTGCTTACATCTGATGTGCTCCATAAATCACAAATTCCAGCAAATGACACACTATCTGGCAAAAAAGGAATCAAAGCAACGTATCGAGCCACCAGTTCCTGCAAGAAAACAAAACAGAGCAGGTCACCCCTTTAATTCAAAATGCTCTAATGTTATACCAGATGTGAAGAATATTGCTGCTTCCACTTAGTGACAAAACACTGAGTAACCTCAGTACAGTAGCAGCTAGCTCATTGTAGAATTTGTATCAAAGACTGATACGATTTACTGCCATTGAGGTTTGACAATTCTTTGTCTTTTAAAGGACAATACTCATTAATACACTTATTTTTTCCCCAGAGAAAACAAATATTATTTTGCAGTATCATTATAGTTGGACTTACTGTGTATTACACATAGTAATCCACATCATTACTACTTTTATTTTGTATCTGTAGTTTTTCCTTTGCAAAAGGTGCAGCTCTACAGCAGAGACACAAAGCTGAGATTTGCTTATGTGCATGTGCACAGGCTAACAAACAAACATCTTGCAATCTGTATCCCAGAGACTTCATCTTTTCTAAGTACTTACTGCTGCTGTTTGAGATCTATTTGGGACAGCATCAAGAAGCTCCTGTGGTGGATTCAGAGGTTTGATATATCTGGTAATAAAAACTGTTTTTCCATCAAGGTCAATTACAGTTGTTAGGCACTGGCGGCTTGGAAACTTTGATGTACATTCAGCTTCATATTTTTCTGCTGCCTGGAGCAATTTCTCATCTTCTTGGGTATCAAACTTCAAAAGACAATAGAATTTATACAAAACCAGTTTTATTTATAGTTTGGACTTAAGTCTTTACTATATTTAGCCATATTTCACCATTTAGAGGACAATAAAAATATTGTTAAATTCTTTTCTAATAGCAGTTTGAACTTGCCTTGTAGTATAAAGTTTTGCTTACAGACATAAAAGGAAGGTCAAGGCAATGGAAAATCAGGTAATTTGCACTTACTTATGAATGCCCATAATGGTCTATACATATAAGCTGGCTTTATTAAAGCACTGAAGAATGTAGTTAAAGTTAAACTGTAGCCATCAGTTAAAGTTATGGCCAAGTAACATGGGGGCATGAGGATGTAACATCACATATTAAGTAAAAAATAAACAATTATAGTTAGGTACTAATCCTATGTGCTATTCCCACAGCACTCCATTGAAACCACAACTGACATTAAGCATAAAATCCCAATGATTTTTATATAAATAATACTGCAAACAACACTGCTCAATGCCAAAATATTTGCAGACAAGGTTCAAGTGATTTTTAGATGAATCCTTATAATTCAAAGGTGTCTAGAATTTCCACATTTTTAAATGGGGTTTTTCAGAAGCAAATGTAGGACTCAAAAGCACATATTCATTATATAACAATGACAATTATTTCATGATGTCATCTTTTAAGATGTCATCTTTTAAAGGTATTAAGATTGGTCAAAATGATCTATTTAGAATTCCTTATATACTTCTAGTGGTGCTGAGAATGAAAGTTCATCCTTTGTAGTATTTTTGTTTAAAATAAGTCACTTTTGTCATTTGTTACTGTTCTTAAACTAACCTGAGGTGGAACAGCTGGGCATGCCCTGCAGCTAGAGCTCCAAGTTAGAAGAGAAGGCACACAGTGGTGATTCTTCTCAACCATAATTAAGAGCAGAAAGTAGAGCCTCTGGCATGTTGTAATGTAAATGTAGCAATTTACTGCAAATATTACTGGCAAATAAACAATTACTATGTCACAGTCAAGTAACACAAACTGCAAAGAGGTTGCTGAATGGCACAAACCCGAGCTAAATCTTAAACTGGGAACAACAGGAGTATCTCAACTAATTTATTAATGTTGTACCTTCTTAAGCATTTCATTCATCTAATAGAGGTTCAGGAAGGACAGCAGGAAAGAGAGGAAAAATAAGTAAAGAAACAAAAAAGGTATCATAAAATTAAACTAAAATTAAGCTTAGCATCCTAAAGCACTACACGAGCATTTCAAATTAACTGCAGGTCAGGAAGAGGAAGAAAGTATGGCAAATTATTTAGGTTTTTTTTTTTCCATAATATGCCAAACTCTTTCTATAATAGGTGTATGTGTTGCAGCTGGAGAGTTGCAGCAAAGAATTGTAATGACTACTGCTGTTAGTCTAAGGCACTTCTGGTTTACTAATGAAACTGAAAAAAACAGCAGCTGTTGTTCAGGAATTATCTTCAAGATCTCGAGGCATGCATGAAGCCATAAATAATAAATGCTCATTTGAACAGTATAAACACAGAAGCAAGCAAATACTCTTTGCACCTGCCACCTCCTTTTTGTCCACTAAATCCTTTTGTTCACAAATACTCACACAAATGCTTTATTGTTTACACAGGAACATGGGAAAACTACAGGCTCACAGACAGGAATGCCAATTTGCTTTCTCTGAGGACTAAAATTAGATACCTGGGCAAAGTTACTTCTCATGCATTAAGTGCACACCTCACTTAATGGTGCATCTAATTAAACTGAACTGAGATCTTTATTTCAAAAAATTTGAAATAAACCACTCCAAATTTGTATGAGTGTCCTTTTGTACTTGTTCATGTCCTTTGGTACACTAAGGAGAGCTATTAATATGCATCTCAAGAACTGCAGCACTAGAAACAAAGAGCAAGAGAATGATGAATTAGTGATTAGTTACCTTCTCTCTGACAGACTCTCCAGGGATGAGCTGTGGTTCAATGGTAATGAACAGAGTTATATATGAGCCCTCACTCAGATTTCTCACAGAATCAAAACCTCTCTCCATGCCCAAGCTCTTTTCTTTGCTGTAGCCAAGGAGGACTGGAGGAATATTGACCTTAAATGTACCATCAATCTACAAGAGATACAGAGAAATACTTCTCATTAAAAGCAAAAAAGCAAAAGTTCCCTCTCACATAAATTTGCTACTTGTGTCTGCATATTTTCTTCTTTTGGTTATTAAAGTTACAAAATGATAAAATGAGAGAATATGACATTTATGCTGATTAACTGTGGGGAAAACACAAGGTGTCTCACTGTTAAATGTATTAACCACAACTTGATTTCAGCCTCTCTTGCATATTATGAACACTAATATTTAATGGAATGGAAATCATACACACTAGTTCACAGAGAAAGAAAGAGTGCTGGCCTTTCACTACTTTTATTTCAAACAGCAAACTCTAAATGGCTCTGTTTATCTGGAAAAATGAAAAAATGGCAAAATACAGGTTGGATGACTGATTATTCTTCTCAAGGCAGCAGCAGACCAACAGGACTTGGCCTATGAGTGCTGTGGGAAGGATGCTCCAGCTTCAGATGGACCCTCTTCCATGCACAACCTACTGATGCTTCTTGGGGGGAACTGGAACTGGACCATTTATCATGCTTCTGTATGGAAGTGCTCTGCCAGCCCCACCAGCCCTTGCAGCTCCCCCTGCTAGCACAAACAGAGAATAAGGACTTTCTGAAGGGTTGTCTGAGACAAGAGATGGCAGGCCCACACTTGCTTGGGCAGGTTTCCATAGTGGAAGTAGCCAGCTTTAAAAGAAAAGCAAAATCAGTAAGCTCCTGATTTGGACACACTTGAGGTGACTGCCACCAGAAAGGGTATCTTCAGTGGATGAGGGAAATGAACAGATGACTCACTGGCATGGCTCATCAAAGACTTCAAAACAAAATTAAGTTCTGATGAGGAAAAAACTAAACATATCACTCAAAATTTCTGCTCCAGTGTATTAGAACAGGATGATGAAATGCTTCATTTGCTACTGAAATTTAGCTGCTAGATGCACTTTGATATAAGCACTGTGCTGATCAGGCTTTTTCAAATTCCACATGAAATCCTATTCAAATGCAAAGAATTTCTACTGCTGGGAAAATCTGTACAAGCACTCACACTCTGCTTAGGCAATCACAAACTCCAACACCTCCTCAAAGAGACTCAGAAGTGTATCTGACAGGAATTCTGGAGCTACTCTGGTTCTACAGCAGAAAGACCAAGAAGCTGAGGAACAGAGGTTGACATCAGTATGGGAAATCCTTAAAGATGGATTGTGGATGGTGGCTGCATTGGTAAGCAGTCTGTTAAAATGTCGAATCTGCCCATTAAGTCTCTCTGTGAGCAGACACACTTCTCAGGTGGATTTCATTCATTCAACATGGAACAATTCCCTAAAAATGAGCACTGAGTCATGTTGTTTCCTGTTTGCTGACCTACAGCAATGGTGATCACATTATGTGACATTTTCTGCACAGGATGGTCAAAGACTCATGAAAAGAAAGTCAGATCTTACTACTTATATCTTTTTTAAAATCAGTGAAAGCTTCATGGTACAGGGCACCACAGCTCTCAAAGAGAAAAATTAACTGATTAATCTCCCAAGCTGAAGAGCACATATTACTAATGATGTAGCAGAAACAAGTGGACTAAGCCTGGTTAGACACACACTGTCCAAGATTTCTCAGCAATGAAAAGTGCTTTTATGCTTTTCTAAATCCCATGACAATCACATTCTGTTATGCTCTGCAGACAGCCCAGTAAAACCACTTTGATCATCAAGCATTGCACTCAAATCAAATGAGACTCCTACAGACCTTCCCTCCACCCAAAGCATCTGGGAGGCTCAGAGTATGCCTTGAAGTCCTTAAGGTTCTGAAAAGTGCCCCTTAGGGCCACAGAATACAAATGAATGTGTCATTAGGAATGCAACTGATGTCTCAGTTTCTTACTTCATGAAGATTCTGACTTGTGTGATCAGATGACTTGATCTACACCATGCAGAAGCCCTACAGCTGTGTTACAATGTGATAGGACTATCAATGGAAAGAAGTAGCTTCCTTAAACTAAGTCCAGGATGAGTAGCTGGACAATAAAATATTTCCTCTGAAGAAGAGAGTGTTTTACTACTACTCCCATGACTAACTGTGGCTATTTCTTGGAGAAAGCTTCTCTTGAAAAGTTCTAGAAGTGGAAGAAAGAAGGGATTGGGAGAGGCAAAGATCAAAATCTTGTGATTCGTGGAAAGTGTGAAAAAAAGTTTAAATTTCCTCTCATATCTGGGTGATTCTATTCCCAGTTCATCTATCCAGGCTGTGCAATACCACAGCCCTCAAAAGCCACTGAGAAAACCACCTAAAAAAATCGGTGCTTTTAATGTTGCTACTGAAGGAAGTCAGGCTGCATTGTCACTGTTGAGTATATTTTATCTCTTCTCCCTTTCAAAATCTTGAACTTACTGGGAAATACTCAGCAAATATGTCAAAAAATCCCAGTGGTTTCAAAGACATCTTCAAACAATTCCATAAAAATAAACTAACAATTACAAAGAATATAATTAAATCTGACATTCCATTTCCAGCCCTTTTCCATTCTCAGTTCTGTACTTTACTTCAAATAAAATCACTTACCCTTGCTTGAAAATATATGGTAGTAAATGGAATCTTAACACATCCCAGCCAGTGTCTCTCAATACGAGTGTGGATTCCACTTCCTCTCTCATGATCATCCTATTAAAAAGTTGCCCAACATAATGCTTTGTAAAACATCTTCATTTCCTTAAATTCAATCACCAACTGAATCCAGGCATTAATAAAAATTCTGTATTAATTTCCTGTTAAGTATCAGCTCCATTACTTGGGCAGCAGTCATTATTCTGCACAATTTCAAGCACACCAGATGCTGAAAACATATAACAACATCACAGTCCATGACAAAACATGCTTGCACTTTAGGGTTTAAGTCCTGTATAACCAGTGATGGAGAACTTAAAGCTCTGACAAGGAGTCCACAACACTCTTCTCAGACAAAGTAAATGAAGCTCTGGTCTTCTAACAAAATATTTCATTAATATTTAGAAAACCTTTTTGAAGTTAAAATTATAGGAAAATCTAAGTAAACGCTGTGAAATGGAAAAACTGTTTTCATGTGTACTGCCTATCAGATTTCCAAATCTTTCATGATCAGCCTAGAATTATTTTTAAAAAACCTCTGGCATGACATCCAAGTTTCAAGTGTGTAGCTTTCTTCCTTCAGCTTCATGAAGTATCATTTCAGTTTTGAGGACAGAATTCTGTTCCCAGTGAAGTGTGTGCATTATTTATTTCTGGGCTATGTTTTCAAGAATGTTGAGTGCTGCTATTTTTGTGTCTGCTGAATTGACTAGGAAAGCTTTCACAGGATTCAACAGGGGAAGGAGTTATGCCATCACTGAGAGCTTACAAAAATTTCTTGTTACTAGTACTTGCAATTCTTGTCTCATTCAAAAAAATTAATGCAAACAACCAGTAGATGGTTTGGCCTTTTTTTTATAATTTCACCAAAGAGCTTGTAAAACAAGATGAGACAAAGCACAACAAGATAGTTAGCAAAAAATACAAGAACTGAGATCACTCATCTGGAATGAAGTAAAAAGCTCTGATTAAGGTTAAGAACAGAAGTCAGATTCTGTTGTTGATGTCTCTCAATTTTAGGATCTTCATTAAGGATCAGTAAAACATATTACACACTTGTGATGTGCTCAACTCTAGCAGCATTTTATGTGGTACAAGCTGAATTTGTACAAAGGTTAACACTGTAAAGATTGCTCCCTCTGATAACCTTGCAGTATTGACTAGATATAAAATCATAAGGAATGACAAAATAGAGAGGCACAGGATGGGGAAATTATTATATGGAAAAGTCTTGTTCTGACAACTTCAAAAAGCTCACTATGTTCTCTAGTGTACAATGTCCTTCAATTATGAACTCACCTCTACAGCATCATGAAGTACTTCATCAAAAACATTAATGAAGACTTCATCTTTAACTGACTGCAAACTGTGGGTGCTGTAGTCACCATTAGGAGCTCTGAAGAGGTAAAATAAATCAAAAAAGTGATTTGAACAATACAGGAAAAAGAGGATAAATTTGCATGCTCAAATTAAACTATTATTGTGCAGAAACAATTTGGTTTCATTTTGCCATACCTGAATGGAAGCTCAAGTTCCTCATTCCAGCAAGGGCTTGGACCTTCTGCTGTTGTTGTCCTGCAGACTGTTCGCTGAAAAGAAACTTCTACAAAAGGACGGACCAAAACCTATAAATAGATATCGAAACAAAGGAAACAGACCTCTGGAAATTCATCAGGGCACATTAAATTACACATTTCAAGCATTTAGAAAAACATATGTTGTGGCAATCAGGCTGGTTCTGCCCAGATATAAATTTAATACACCTTAAATATTGTACTTAATGGGTTTCTAAGCATTTATGAAGAATTCGTAAATTCAAGAATTCATATTCTTTTAAGAATATTTTATACACTAGCATTTCCAAAAATTTATGTGTATTCTAAATACTTGATGTATTTATATACAATTGTCAAAACCACATTTTCTCCTGAGAGTGGAAAAGGTACAGGCTATCTAATCAAGGAAAGCAACTGAATCAGAACATGTGATCCAGACAACAGTGGAAAAAAGTGCAGTTGTATCCTCTTATCTGTAATCCAAGAAGCCTACAGCTACAATCCCAGCTGTCCCTGAAACTGGCTCCTATGACAGATAAGCAACCTCATCTAGACAAAACAAACCCCTAATGTGATTAAAAATGCCTTATTTAACATTCAAATGCATATGGCAGAAGCTTTTCTACATTTCAAAAAGCTGTAATTTTGAAGGAAAATCACAAGGAAAACAGTAAAAACCCTGAAGGTCTTTCATCTTCATTCAGAAGGATGCTTAATTTAGTTTTAAATAGCAAGAAATTGAAATTTCAGTGTCAGCCCTAAGAATGGCTGTGCTGGTTTAGACTAGGGGTGTACTGGACCCAAAGTGCAGCCTGTGAAATCAGCCAGCAGCCAACACACACAGGAAAGTAAGAACTGAGCAGGCATAGATGGTATTTTCTCCTATTACTCTTCCAGACTTCAAACATTTTCAGATGAAAGACTTTCCTAAGTCTGTAATGATTTTTCTATTAAGTAACTCCCAATGGATCACTCTTCACATACTTGTCCAATACCCACTTCAGCACAAAGCAACCTCTTTCATCCACAATACATGCCAGCAACTTCTCTGGGCACAGGCCAACTGCTGAATGCAGAATCACAACTTCCTTTTGAACCTAACTCCTACCAGCTTTATTTGCCCATCACTCACATTTGTGCTTACAGTGCCAGGAAATAGTCAATCCTTATCCAGTGTCTATGATTCAGGATTTTGTGACTTTCTACCATATTTCTCCTCCTCAACTTGCAGTTATGGGTGCTCTGGCTCAAAGTCCCACCATTTTTCACTGGGCAGGAGCCATTCTGTATATTCTTCTCTGAACCTTTTGCAGCTTTACTCTCCTTTTGGAGATAAAGGAGTGGGCAAGGAAACCTTGCCAATAAAGTATCTTTCTGAGGGTGAATGCTAGTGTCTGTGGAAAATGCTCACAGCTTCCCAGAAGATGTCAGTTTTGTACCATACCTGGTTGAATGCCCAGTCTGGGCTGTTGGGTGGGCTCTGAGATGATGGAGAGGCTGCAAACATCTCGTTAAAGGACCTTGAAGATTTTGATGGCTGTTGAAGTTTGCTACAAGAGGAAACAGGCAACAACAACCAGGAAAACAGAGAATTCATTACGAAATGTGAATCCCTCACATTGTCTATTAGCCATACAGAATTCTGGAAATACTGATGGTTTTGGTTACAATTTTAACCTTGGGAAGATATTTATTAGATCAAATAACACAAATAAAATGCCAGAAAGGGGTATTGAATGTACACTTCTTACAAGCCTCAGTGCAAGAGTACTTTGTGCCTGGAGGCTCTCTTTTCTGAAGGGTTTATTAACTGCAGACTTTTTTGTTGCCTACCCCACACAATCTCTTTGAGATACAAGCTTTTAAGTTCAAGCACTTGAATCCCTGCAGAATTCACGAGCAGTGTAGATCTCATGGTTTTCATGCAAGGCCTCTATGGCAAAAAATAATTCATATGAATATTACAGATTTGCGTGTGAAGTGAAAGACAATATATGTTATATATGTTAAACATTTATTTTTACAGCACTTCCACGTAACTTTTTTTTTTTTGTGGTAAGACCACATTATAGACCATAAAAGAGTAACTATGCACATATAAACAGCTCAAAATAAGATGTCATAAAATGCAAAAGACTGGATGGGGTTTTAATTATTTTTGTAATTTTGGTAAAGAATTGAATTTTCCATCTTCTTTTTCCTGTCAATGAATTGCTTTTCTCAGTATCAACTTATTTACAGAGTGCAGCAGAACCTCTAATACAGTAAGAGAAAGAACAGCTGACAATGTTGAATTCTGTAACTGGCCAGCTTGGAAATACCTCTGAGTTAAATGCAAGGTGTATTAATTTTGGGGGGGAGAGAGTCAACACTACATTAATACACTGCTTCTGGAGCTGAAGCAGACTGTTCAGGGTCTCTACATGACACACAACCATGCAGTGCAGGCATTGTCCTAATGTGCCTGAGTGTAAAGGTCACCTTTAGAATTAGAGCCACATTAGGCTCAGTCTATTAACTTAAATGGTTCATCAAGGAGAAGATCAACATGCTGCATTCAGGAGACAAATATAGTACCTCACAGTGAAGAACTGAGTTTTTTAATATTTGGTTTTGGTATTTAATTAAGATATTATGAATTAAAATTTCCCTGAGTATCATCAAGAAGCTTCCTTAAGGGATAATTCATCTGGCATTACCACAGGTATAATGCTGTCAAAGCTGTAACTGATCTTTCTGACAGTTTCTGGTAAAACATGTCTTGAATTTCACAGCTACTAAAAAATTATTGTATTAATCTACAAACTTACAAAGTATCAGTCCTTTATCATCATCTGTAAAAAGAGAAATGTATATATGCATGATTTTATCATGAGAATCAAACAAACACATGGCTGAATTGTAACATCTGTTGCTTCATCTGTCTTCAAAACAGTAGAAGCCAGAAAATGAATCTGTACTGGAAAGAAGCTTTTAAACATACCTCATCACTGGTTTTCTCACTGGAATATCATAGGCTCTGATGATGTTCACTAACAGTTTTATGTCTCCATCTGATAAATTCTGTGCTGTGACCTTCTTCCTCTCTTTTCTTCTTGGCCTTAATGGTCGTTTTGGCTCTGCCAGTTTAAAGAGGCCGAGTCCCAAAAGGCTAATAATCATAAACCAGGTATTATCAGTTTTGCATAGAATCCAGCGTTCCAGTGTTACCATGACACACATGAAAATTATGCACTAACATGAAAAGGAAGTATTTGCTCCTGCTAGTGCCAAACAAAACACTCTGAACTGTCAAAATGTTGCAATTGTTAGTACTGCACTAATCCAGTTCTGTCTTATATTTCAGGAATTATAACATCAATGTGCAAAAAAGATTGGTTGTTTGGTTTTTTCCCCCCAAAACTATGCTAGGTGCAAAAAAGACAATTACACAGCTTCAAGACAGATGTAAACTACAGTGCTATAAACAAGGGATCTAGCAGATGAGGATAAGCACTGTACAGAAGAGGCAAAGCATCTCTCTACACAGCTATGTACACTGAATAACAGGCTACAGGGAGGAAGCAGAATCAATACACCACAACATACCCTGGACCCTCAGAACTTATAACCCAAGGCAAAGCAGAACCAAAGGAAAAAAGAAAAACAGGAAAAAAATAAAATGAAGATGTGTGCTTCATGTATGCAGATGTATGTAATGTTTACATCATTGCTATCAACTGCAGACATTCAAAAGACACATTTAAAAACTGATAGCTAATGGTATTTCTTCCTTAAATAAAGACCCCACAGCAATTACTGTTAAAATAACACAAAATCATGAGTTACTGAAATATCCCAGTAAGTGAATATTAAACAAGCCACGGTGTATTTTAAATTCAGTAACCATAAATCTTCACAAATAGAATACAATATGAATTAGGATTCATTATGAGAGAAAATATAAATGAAGCATTTGATTCTAAACAAAAAGCGAATTGTAGTTTTGTTCAGATGTTTCTCTACTGTGGTGTGAAAACATCAACTAAAACCAAGCATGAAGCCTCTTGTAAGAGAGCAAGTCTCTGTGTCTCCAGCAGATGGGACTGTTTAGATTTATACAGCTGGTTGGAAAACACTTTGACTGTATAAGGGTGCTGTGCTTAGAGTGAACAGAAGCAACTTCTACATGAAAGAAAAAAATAAGATTCACAACTTGTTTACTTACACAGATTTTAAGTGAACAACACTAAGAACCATCGATGCTGGGATGACTGATATATGTTAAAATTGATAGGTATGTGATTTGAAACAAAAATCTAAAGAAAGTGCTCATGTAATAAAAGAAACAATTATCTTAGAAGAGAAAAGCAGTAATTTCCAAACTCATATTTTTTTGAACATAAACAGCATATGACAACATTCAGCATCAGAAGTATATGGGAAGTAAAACAAAGAAAATTACAGTTAAAATCTATTGCACATTATTTATAGGTTATAGGCACTGACTGTAAGGAGGCATCACCTACAGAACCAGTCAGTAATAGTGTTACTAACTGTGATACTTGCCTGAAAATTGGAAATATTCAATCTGGCACCAGCTGGACTATGCTCAGCTCATCAGAAATGCATCATATCCTGTTATATCTTATTTACATGCTACCACTTTATTTCTGTCAAAACCAAGCTTTTTCTTAAAGAAGTTTTTACTACACTTTGTTTATCAATGCATTGTACTAGCAGAGGTGTACACAGAGGTGTTTATCAATAAACTGTATTGGCAGAGGTGTACACAGTGATTGCAAGTTTATCTATTATACTAAACACAGAGTCACACCAGTTAGTCACATCAACACACTTTGTAAAACAGAAATTTAAAAAGCAGGTGGTTTTACATTAATTTCTTTTATTTGGAACAAATAAAGATAGGTCCTTACCCCAGGCCTGGAATCTCCTCTTCATTGACAAGGTCAGAGAGAATGAAATGGTGCTTTGCTATGAGGAAACGCTTGATTACTGATTCTCGAACCTGTGAACGGGGAGGGAGAAGGGACAGAAGTGCATTTCTAACCCAGACCCACTGCCAATATTTGCATTCTGATTGTTAAACACAAACAAAACATCCACATACATATTCTTCATTTTTTCTGAATTTTATGAGGGTCACAGTTGAAAGAAAAATTTCTTTCCTCCAGCTATTTCGTTAGAATGTAAGAGCAGCTCATTTTACCAATACAATGCTTCTCTAGAAACAGACTGGCTAGATTGACAGAAGAATATATGAAAATATACAATCAAAAATTATGCCTTTATCTGCTTACAGCTCACCATCAGAAACAATTACAGAAACAAATGACATGAACAGACATCTATTTTCCACATCTAAATGAAGTTGCAAAAAAGCCTGTAGAGAAATCTTTATGGCACCAGTTATGTGGATCAAAAGAAATACTTTGGGCTACTGAACTGGTGAAGCCTGCATTAATATCCTGTGATTTCAAATAAATGTTTAAAATTCTTAGTTCCTTACATATCTTTGTTGAGGTCATAGAGTGAAGCACAGAGATAAAAGTCTTCCCTCATCTCCTAACGAGTATGTGGAAGCAGACTGAAAGAATATTGCCTTTATCCTTTTTTCTTAGCACTAATGCTAGTAGTGGCTTTATACTCTGTGCTAGTACATCATCAGAAGTGATACACATATAAAGATCACATTTTGGAGTGAATTGAATTTCAGTTCTGATACAAGAAATCTAATTTTCTAGCCCATCTGACAATTTACAGAAATGTAAAGTATCCAAGTACTGTTTTAAAAAAGGCTACTTGTATTTAATCTAAGAAAGAGGCAAACAAAGGTATTATAATGTATGCTATTCTGTACTACTCCATTACTATTCAGTGTGCTGCAAAACCCTTATGTTCAGTGCCATGCAAAACATATGGGGCTGACACAGACATGACAGCTTTGTCAAAAATCATTTTTATACTCATATTGAATCTGGACTTTGGCAGTTGCCTGCAAGATTTAAACACTTTTTTCCCTACTCTTCTTTCATGAAGCATTCTAACCAATAATTTGTTTTGTCCTACTTTAATTCAACCTTATCATCATACTTCATGTTTTGCTGGCAGGCTAGGATTTGATACACTTTTTGATATTTACACAACTGGTAAGAAACTGGTAGCCATGTTTCACACTTGCTTTTTTGTCAGTCTGAAATTGTAAACTTTTCTTGGTTAGATGATGAATATTTTCCTTCTTTTTCCCTAAGGATTAAAGAGAATGTCATCTTAATATAATGAAAACTAGAAAAATTAATTTAATCAATATAAGGGAAGATGTTACTGTAATACCACAATGAAGGTAAATGTGACAGATGATATGCCCTCTGCCTTAGGCTGCAGAACAACACTCTGTGTATTACATTAAATGATTTTTAGAAGTGATTAGGGCCACTTTCGTGGAGCTAATTAAGTTCTTAGCATCACAGCCTACAACAAAGAAAATGGTGAGGAGGGAAATCACTGAATTCCTGGGACTCAACAGTATAAAACTCTGGGGCATGGAGCAAAGAAGAATTTACAGAACTGACAGAAATACACAGAATGGCTTGTCATTTTGTATATTGCATCATTCTCAATAGCATTAAATAACGCAGACCTCCAGTTGTTCAATTACTCCAGTTTCAGGCCTAACTTGGAATTTTAGATGTCTGTAGGTCACATTTAGAGATGAATCAGGTTTTAATATTCAAGGAAACAAAGTATCCAAGCACAAAAGCAACATACAGCCGACAGGAATATGGTGAAGCACATATTTAGCATCTTACCTTCTGCAGATAGTTGGCAACAACTGCTCTGTGTGAATCTAGGTAGTTTTTGCTGTCAATCACATCCCTCTCTTGCACTCTCTTCTCATAGTCCTAAAGATATTTATTACAGTTTGTGCTTCAATATATATTCAATGCTTTATCACATATAAGAAAAAATGCTAAGTATTTCCTTAATAATAATGTATGGACCACAGAAAACCACAGCAGAGTGAAGTTTGAGTAGTTTGTGAATTATTTCTCGTTCATGTAAAGCTATTTTTAATGCTAGTGTATACAACATATGCTAAATTTTCATTAATAGAGACAAGAATACCATTCAGTTACAAGATTCATGTGGTTTAAATTACAATGAATAACTTGACAATTTCCCTTTCTTCTTTGAAAGCTGAACTTTGACCTGCTGTTATAAACTGAAATTCCATTTGAACTGGAAGTGGCTTCACTTATTGCTGCTTTAACAGGAAGAGTTCTTTACAAACAGAAATGATGCAGTCTTCTTGGAAGATGGTCAGAAATCTGAACTGTGTTTTAATACTATTAAGTACTTTTCCAAATAATTAGTAATTATTAATTATTTTCATAGGGTGTAAAACTCACTTGGTGAGTAGAACTGCACTTGGTTCTTAGGGAGAAGTATGTTGGTGGGATATCTCTCAGGGCTGTGAGAGATAGATGGACCACAGTGAAAGCTCTACTGAGAGATGCAACTTCTATTCACAAGTTTAGGAAAGTGTCTCATAAAATAAGAAAAGGCTGGAGGTAACACTCAGCTTTCAAGCAAAAACCAGAGCTTACAAGAGGCTCTCCCAGGATCTGAGAATCACACTGGCTTCAGAACCACAGCTAGTTATGTAAAAGTACTCAGTAAAATTAATCTTCAGGTCTGAGCTCTAACAGTAAGAACAAACAGCTCAATGTCTAATTAGTGTCCTCTAAAAAGCAAAGGGCCCCTGGGATTGATAATATTCTATTTCTTCACAAGTGACCTGGATGAGGAAACTCAGTGTACTGACAGCAATTTAGCCAAGGATACTTGATTAGGAAGAGTGGTTAATGTGAGTGACTGAACCATAGTTCAGAGGGCTCTTTATGACTTAAAACTATGACAACTGAAGCCTCAATTATAAAAAGGGAAAATTCTGCATTGAGGGCCAAAAAATTTCATGCACTGGCACAGTCTGGAAATCAATCAGAAGAATAACAGCCATATTAAAATAAGTGTGGGTTTAATGGCAACCAGTGACATGTTCTTTTGGCAAAAGGCAAACCACAGGATAGATAAGGATCAGCATGTCCTACAGACAAAGGGAAACTACCATCCTCTCCAGCCTGACACCGCAGAGGGCATGCCTGAAATACTGCAGGCAGTCTGCAGCTGCCAATTCAAGAGGCATTTGGAGACAATGGATGGGATCCACTGAAGGGCTACTAACACAGCAAGAGGCCTAGAGGACATGACCTACAAGAAGAGGTCAGAATCTTAGATTAATGTAGGTTTGAAGAGACTTCTGGTGGCCATCTGATCCAAACTCTCAGAATCAGAACAACTCCAATTAGAATGCTCAGGGCCTTGGATTTTCAGTATCTCTGGAGATGGCAATTTTACAAACTTGATGGACAATGAGCTCAAGAACTTGAACACGTCCTTTGTGAAAAATGTTTTCATTATGTTTAACTGCAATGTCTTTGGGAGTAACTTGTGTCTATCATCATCTCACCTCTAGGATGAGTCCCTCTCTGTTTTCCCTGCACCACTGGGTACCTGAAGGGTGCAGTAAGAAAGTCCCACAAGCCTTGCCTGCTTAGGCAAAAACAACCTCAGTCCTTCGTGCCTCTCCCTGTAGGTCATGGCTTCAGCAGCGCACATATTCTGATAGCTCTGTACTGGACTTGCTCCAGTGTTTCAGAGTCTTTCTTGCACTGGGCAAGGTGATCAAATTCATCAGGCTGGTGAGGAAGAGATTAATGAGCAATGCAGGATCTGCTCACAACTCTTTGAGGGGCAAAAGGACAGGGTGTCAAAATCATCTCTCTAGTTCCAGACAGTACAACAAGGGAAAGCAGCCATTAAACACAACCTGGAAGGCTCAGGTTGGATGTGACTTTTTTCTTTCTTTTTTTTGAACAATCTCTGGAAGGATAACGAAGCACTGGAACAGGTTATCCAAAGGGGCAGTAGAGTCTCCCATTTAGAGGTTTTCAAGACTTGGCTAGACAAATAAACAGCTGACCTCATCTAGTGCTGGCAACAGTACCACCACTTCAGTGGAAAGCAGGACCAGATGATCTCCAGAGAATATTTTACAAATAGTATTTCCATGATTCTGCAAACTTCCAGACCTTTTTGCCAAACAGCTAGTAAATCAACTGGGAACAAATCACTTGAAACTTAATTTTGAAGATCACAGCACATAAAATAAACTTGGAATGGCAATCATGGGTTTATCCAATTTATCTTAATGGAAAAAACCAACAAACCTCCATCAAAATAATTCTTTAACTATGGTTTTCAAATTTTGAATGGTTACATAAAATGAATGAAAATAGCCCATAAAATGAACTGGATCAGAAAGGTGCAGCAAACATGTGGTGCATCTTTAAATAAAAGATACAGAACTAATCTAAACTTACAAAAATAATAATATTTATTGCAAAGAGATATGTCTGAATTAATAAATATCTTTTAAAAATATTATCATACAATAGAAAGGAAAAAAAGAATTTTTCAAGTAAATCTATGTCAGAAGAAGTAGGGATGAAACAGTGTTTGCCAGAATCTGAGATGACTCTGACCCTCCTAAGCCAATGAACATACTAAAATGTTCCTTAGCTACATGAATTGCTAAGAACAAAAAAAATATGCATGACTTAACAGTAATAACAGAGTTGAGATAAAAATAATTGAAGTATAATCCAAATAAAAAATTGCACACATTGCATTTCAATAAGGTAATTAACAGACAGGCAAGGGCAAGGTAAGCTAATTGGAGCAATGTACTAAAACAGAAATATCTGTAACACAGGCTCTAAGGAAACAAAAAAAGGTTTTAATTCTTGTTAGAGTCATTGCTTCTAATAGTCATCCCCTCCCCCAAAAAAGGGCTCAAAAGCTAATAGGCCTAAACCTGAATTATCTCTAAATTACCTTTTTATATCTAAAATCACTTTTTAAAAAAGTATCTCAACTTTAACGAAAACTACTAACTCATAACATTTTTGCCTACAGCAGTTTTTCTGTTTTATTTAACTCTGAATGAAGTATGGCTATGGAAATATTGTCTTGGAAGGAAGCTAGATTAATTAGATGAAAATACCACTAGAAAAGACTGAAGGAATATTTTTTTTTTTCATGTCAGCATAGCTTTACATTCTTTAAAGAAACACTTGACTTAACAGCAAGTCAAATATCATAAGCATTTAAACTAGAAAAGAAGTATTCCAGAAAACATTCTACCTGGAAGATTTTCTCACTGATTTCTCGTTCATGTAAAGGGACTTGCTTGTAGTTTCTGAACTCTGCCACCTCCTCATTTCTGAGCTGCAACAGTCGGAATCTCTTTGATCTATTAAACTCCTCATCAGAAACAAAATTAAATTCTTGCTGCAACTGTTCCAATCTGAAGAAATCAGGAACGTGTGCCTCTCCGCTTGTAGTAATCTAAATTAGTAACAAAAATATGAACTTTTTCATACAAAGTGACAAAAATCTATAAAATAGCCTTTATAAGTTTTGCATGCATACTGCAAGGATGTTCATTTTAAGCAAAAGCAATAAAGATGGATCACACAGACCAAACACCAAGTATTTTATAGCAGTGTTTTGCTGAGCAAAGCATATGAGATTATACATTACAGAATGTAATAAAATTCTTTTTCCTTGTATCATAAACAAAAGATCAGAGAGTATGAAAACTATAACATGCCAGAGTAACCTAGGAAACTGTACAGTAAGGGAGACCCATTTACAGAACTTCAGCTTTTAAATAGCTATGTAAATTAAACAGCTATGTAAATAAACAGCCATGTAAATTAAACAGCTATGTAAACAGCTCCTCAATTTGTTGTTTAGAAAAGCTGAAGCCTCTACAAAACCTGAGATCTCTGTGCAATCCTCATTAATGAGCAGCTTCTTATCTAGTACCACACAAGTACATTGGAAATTCCCATGTATTTTAAGGAAACAACAAACTCAAAATCCATATTTTGTTTTTAATTTATTAACTGATCTGTATGCACATTCCATTACACCTATTTTTGCCACTACTGAATTAATTAATAAATCATATTCATTAATATGTAAACAACCCAGTACTAAATGCATTAATCATATTTTAGTAGATATTTTGCTTCTTAACATTCACACAAGAATGTCCATCACAAATTCAAATGCTGCTACCTCCCTGGATGCATGCAGATTGCCTGGGGAGGTTCTGTTGATCAGGAGCTCCACAGCCCCAGCAGCCCCTCAGCTCTGAAAACACCACTTACCATGATCAGCTGCATCAGAGCTGCATTGTTTGGGTCATTGGGATCAAGTTTTGCTTCAGCTGCCCACTTAGCTAGTTTCTTCATATCAGTTAGGCCTGATGTGCCAATGGATGCAATTGCATCAATATTTTTTAAAGCACTAAAAAGATAGAATTGACACAACTTACACCTAAAGCACATTTGATTCAGCAATATAAAAAAAGTATTTAAAACAATCTTAGAAAAACCCAAAAAGCTCCCCACAACCAGAATAGTAGATTCCAGTTCACAGTTCTTAGCTGTAACTATGAAACTGAGGGAATGATCAATCACAAAGCAAAGTAAATGGGAAATATGAAGGAAAAGATGGAAGACAACTTTTATACAGCTAATAAGGTGCTTTTTGATATACTCCTGATATACCTATGCTATTCCATGTTGCTGCAAGTAAGAAGATAAATTGCCTCACACAGTGAAAGGTAACATAAAAATTTTGACAAAGAACGTCTCAGACATACAGTCCTTGCTTGTGTTGTATCTTAGCTCCTGTCTCTGACCTCTCCTCCTGGACAGTGCTTTCAGCTCTGTGTTTCAGTCCACATCTCTGCCCCCTCCTCGCTGTTTCTGCACAGACCCTGAATCATCCCCTCACCATGTCTGGGACTGCTGCCAGCACTCTGCTCTGCCTGCCACGTCCAGACTGCCTGCTGCCTGGAGAGGACACTTGGGAAACCCTAGCAGCCTTCTCTCTTGTGATGCAGCACCACTTATGATCCTCCCTGTAGCTACCAGTCCCAAGTCTTTATCCTCTGGGTGCTCCCACTCACTTTCTTGTATTCAAGGAAGCATGGTAGGTAGTCTGGAGGGCATTTGTACACTGCCCTGCTTGCCATCTGCATCTTCTCACAGGAGCCACCTCTGAAGGCTCACTGCTACTCAAACCTTGACACATAAGGCCAATACACAATATGTGTGTTATTTATTAGCCAAATACCACTGCAGAGGATGTTGCCCCTTCTCATGTTAGGGGTGCTAGTTTGTCTTTCATCTCTACTTAACTTGAGTACTTTCAAGAAAAATTTAAAACTTATAGGTCTGTATTGTGCTTGGTTACAAACAAATACCCAGCAGTTACTGGAGCAGCAGATAAAGCAGGAACGGGCAGCAAAAGCTAACATTAGTCATGAAAATCCTGTCTCTAACCTTCCCAACAGACAATGGAAAGTCACAGAGAGCTGTTCATCTCCACAAGGTGTTTCAAAGAAGAGTGTTTCACAGAAAACTTCCTTCTGAAATTCTTCAGTTTTCCATTTATTACAGTGATTAGTCTCCAGAGTTAAAGTTAGCTATTGGGAATCCATCTTTACATTTTGACCTCATCTATTCTGCTTTCACTGAAGTCAGCAGATACTGATATATTGATCAGCAAAGTACTTGAATGGCTGCAGCTTGGTTAACAATAGTAACAGAATGATTTGTAAGCCAATGTCTAGCCTCTAAATAAAAAAAAACCTGACAAATTAATCAGCTGGAAGAAGTACTCATACTTGCTCAGTATTAATAACTATGGGAAAAATTTTAAGGGTTTATAGTGAAGGTGCCTAAGGATGTTACAAAAGCAGCCTTTATGTATCATCTCTTCAACGTTACAGAATTAAATAAAAGCAACAAAATGGACAAATAATCTACAATAACCAACTTGCAGCCTCAGGGCAAATCAGACATAGCCTCTCCAAATGCACTTCAGATAAGAAAGAAGTGGAGTTTCTGCTCTCAGCAAAATAATTACAGGAAGGTTCCTTGACAATATATTCACTCTCTATTAGAAAATCATAAAATCGAATTAATTAGTTTGAATTTTCTAGAAATAATAGGCTAAAAAGTATAATTTCTAATTAAAATACATTTATCAAATACATGTACCCTAAGATATCTGGAGAGGGTTACAGCACAAAGTAAAATATCTAAATATGAGGAAAAAGATTTTTTAAAGTCTTGATTATGAAATCTTTTTTTTTTAATACTAGTACAATCAGTTTCCCATGAATCACTGAAAATTCATGTCTTATTACCTTGGAATGCCTGTGTTTTGCTGAGATACTGGAGGAATTAAGGGGATTCCTTTTTCTCCAACTGCCCAAGAGACACTACTGGATACTTTCCCAGAGGTCATGAAAGTCATTTTGTTGCTACCATCAGCTTCAAATGAAAAGGACACGCCTATCAAAGGGGAAAAATACAAAGTAGTATTTATGCATTCAAACAGAGCATCTTAATATATTTAAAAATATTCCAGAAAATGAGTAGTCAAATAACCTGTGCCTTTGTATAAAAAGGTTCATGTGGAACCATGGTTCTGCTGTGTGCTGTGGGGAAGAACTCTGTTCTAAAATAATGAGTGAAAGATTCCATTACACCTACAGAAAGGCCTTCCATGTGAGCTGGAAGGAAAGGCTATGCCAAAGGCTCATTGTTTTCCTCCACAGATGTACACCATTTAATACTTCTGGTACTTTTCAGATTCAGCATACTGATATTAACAAAACAGAAATTCAGAGTCAAAAGAATTATGTATGACTGAAAAGTCAGTCCTAAAGCTTTTGACACACATTTGTACATATGTTCATCATAGTCAGTGACATTTACTGCAATGATTTTTTTACCCTATTTTTTTCCTCCTCATTTTTTAATCTATTCTCCTTCAGCTTTATCTGTGTTTATATATGGCAAATTTATGCAAGCCAGTCATCTCCCAATGTTGTTCAAATTCATTATACACACTTGCAAGTCCATATGCGCTATGTATTCTTCATTTCCCCTTTTCCTATCTCTCCCTTGTTTTATCTTCAGCCTAAAGCCTCAGGGAAAAGGTGTGTGTAGGTTGCCAACAAAGCAAACGGGGACAAAAAATTCTGCATATACACTTCTACAGACAGTTTTTCAGTGGTTTAAAACATCAAAATCACTGGAGCTATAATGATTAGTATCTGCTTGCTCTGCAGTGTCAGAGGCCTGATTACTCAAATGCTCAAAAAATCCCAAACATCTTCTATAGCTTGTAAAGCTCCATTAATACAATACAACAAATAATAAACAGACACATTTTTATTATGCAGAGCTTAAAATTAGTAAGAGATAAAAATTCCACAGCAAACTTCAATAATAAAAATCACGACAATTATGGAAGACTCGGTTACAGAAGCTGTGAAGGCTCCTAGCAGGGTGTATTCTGAAACCCACTCCAGCCTCTTACTGCTACATGGTTCCAGCAAAACAAGAAACACTGAGCTAAGGAAAGACAGAGTCCTCACCACTCCCAACTCCTTCATGATCCAGCATCACACGCTGATCACTGCTGAACTCTATTTCCTCCAGAGGAGCACTGCCTGTCAGAACTGCAGTCTCAGGAACAGGTAAGAACACTTCAGCCAACAGGGTGGTACTGCTGATACCTGTAGTTTCATAAATCTAGGAAAAATATACGATGGGGGACGGAAGAAACAATTTACATGGGCATTCTTGAGAAGCTGAAAACATATTGCAGGGTATTTAGAGAAAAGGTTTTACTATGGCTTAAGCATGAAATAAATATTTTAAGGCAATTGTATCCTTTCACTTTCTAAAATATCCAATTAGCAGACATTTCAGCAGCTATCAGCAGCTTAACTTGATGTGAATTCTTCCTACAAGTCCATCTTCTTCACTATTCTAGTGCACCTGAGACAAGTTTGACAAAGCCAGGCTTTTAAGAGCATCACTGTACAATTTGCAACTGCTTGAGACATTCCCTTGGATCAGCTGAAGATTCTGCCTGGCTCATTCTCCCTTGACATGAAAGGCAAGATGTGGCACACAGTCCCCATCCTGGCAGCACTGCAGGTTGCTCCTCTCTTTCCTAGCCAGCTGCAGGCTCAGAGTGATGGATGATTCTCCATTCAATTGTTTTGAATCCAGGAAAATGGTCTTCCTTCTCCTTTTCAATTTATGCATTAAATAAATAAGCAGACAAGGGGTTTTTACATCTTTCCCTGAACTACCTGTTTTACCTAACCAGAGGAGTCTTGTAAAGGGAGAAGCAGGATCCTGACCCTGTTTCATATTAACTCTGAAAAGTACATATGTGAACCATTTATTAATTAATACTTGGAATTGGGGTTGGCAGTGACTTGATTTAACTGCACTGCTGATCAAGTCAAGTGCAGTTATGGACATTACTAGAAATTATTTTTTTTCTTCTTCCCCTCCAGTAAACATTATGAGGGTTTTACTGTGTGGAAAATAACATTTTAAGATGACCATGTTAGTAATTTGATCTGCAACACAAATCAGTTTTTCCAAAATCAAGAGGATGATCCACTAACATATTTAATCACAAGTCCCAATTACTTAATTTCTCCCATCCAAACTATAACTTTTTACTATATATTTCTAGAAAGCATAAGCATCAAAAACATAGCAGCAAAGTTAAAAGTTAAAGACTGGGGAAGCAAGGAAGGAGGGTAAGATTGATGATTTACAAAAGGTCTTTCATAAGTTTTTCAGTCTTTATGACACTATCACAGAGCAAAACACAAGCACTGCAGGAGTAATTACATTTTATATCATCTTTAAAAGTTATTGCAATAAATCAACATCTACCTGTAGTTTCAAACTCTCTGGCCAATTGATTATTTGTAAATTGAAAATCTGTCCAAAGTGAACTCTAAAATCGGAACTTATTGGTCGGGTAACAGTCCTTGACACTTCCTTGGAGTTGAAAAGGACTTTAATAAATGCTGAGCGTTTCTTCACATCCTCTCGTCGCAAAACTTCTGCTCTGTAAATATGTCAAACAAGCTATCATAGCATTTTTAATAACATTTTTATTACTTATTTTTAATGAAAATCTGATTTCTCATGGGGAGAAAGAACCCACCTAAAAATGGATGGTATTCCTCCAAAAAAGTCAGTATACAGGAATGACTTCAGAACTCTTACTTAACAGGTGTTTTATCTTCTTGTGAATATAAAATGATTTTAAAATTATCAAGTAAAATTTTGGATCCACAAAAACTAACTCCATATAAAAGAAGTTATCTATGAAAAAAAAAATTCTCTTCCACCCTCTTCCTCCAAAGCACAAAAATTATATCAAGTTAAAATTTTGAGGTTTTCAGTCATTGGGAGTACAACAGCCAAGCAGTATTCCCTGATGAGGCTATTTGTGAACCAAGTACAAAACAAAGCAGTGTTTAAATTACTGAAATACAGCAGATGTATGTTAAATTGTGTGTGCAAATATGGAAAGTAACAGAAAACAAGTGCATTTATTTCTTTTATCCACAGTGCAATCTCTGGTTTAGTATACAATTCCTTTCTTTTCCCTTTGTTGAGTACAGCACAGACCCTGTGCAAAGGACTAGCTAATGAGAGTGGTACTGCCAGCAGTGAAACCACCTTCTTTGTATCTGCACCCTGTTCTGTGCAGATGCTCAAGGAATAGTAGAGGGTTCAAAGGGATTGTGCAGACATGCATTTTTTAAGTGCACTATGTACAAGGTTAGATGTGACTTGAAAATGAATTAAGTTATATCACCTTCAAAAGCAGAGGTTTCATCACTAGGTGAAACAGAATGGTGAGCTCATGCATCTGAACTTGTATAAACAAGCAATTAATAAATTATAGAAATTCACAAATAAGGTAATTTGCTGGCCAACATTTATCTTACCGAGGACACTGCTCAGTTGGAGTTATGCTTCCTGAGAGGGTCAGCTCAGGAACTAGAATAGGCTCTCCAGGTTTCCTTCTGCAGTTGTCAGCTTTTTCTCTAACCTGCTGCTCTATTTCCAGGCTATTGGCCATTTTAGGAGGGATGGGTTTTATACGTTCCTCACCAAAATCATGATCTTCTGATTCTTCATCTACAAGAGTATCTTTTTTCTTTTTCTTCTTGGACTTCTGCATATAAAAACAATAACATTCTTTCTGAATGTGTTTCAATCTCTTCAATTTTTTCTCTTGTTCTCTTGATTCACAAGTGCTAAACACAGATGGTGTATGTACAGTAAAATGACAGTATAATTTTAGTATTACACACAAATACATAAAAGGTTTCTCTCACTGTAAAGGACTGCATCAGTTCCAGAATTCAGCAATACATTCCATTCCTATGCTTCAAAATAATAATGTGCTCCAAGCAAAACATTTACTTAATCTTCTCTACCAACTTTCAAAATCAGCATGTTTCTTGAACATTCTGGCTAGATGCTGCCTTCTCACTTGCCTGAGCTACCATGTACATCCTGTTAGGATTGAAGGGAGCTTACTCAGCCAGCAGACACGGTTGTTTGAGATGCACTGTCTGCACACACACTGACAAAACAAATGCACATGTGCCACAAACTCTGGAGCACAAGTGCTGTTGGCTTAGCAATATCTTTAGCGTGAGCAGAATGATCCTTTCCCTCCCTTGTGCCAAACAAGAATAAACAAACAGAACAATACAGGCCTTTCAGCATCTCTTGAGCTACAAAACTCCAGTGTTTACATGCATGCCCAGCTTTAAACAGCTGCTAAACAATTCCTCCTTCCACAGACTTCTGGATTACTTGGAAGTACAGCTTGCTTGGAAACACCAAGCCACTTCACAAGACATCATCAGCAAAAGAGGAAAGAGAGCAAACAGATTCTGCTCATTAACTAAAGCAGGAAGCCAAACAACTTGTTCACCTATTGTTCTTAAAAAATAATGTTTCTTTGCCGAATTTTGTGTTATCCTTCTTGCTCCTGTATTTGCTTTTACATTTATTTAGTCCCACCTAGCTCTAGTGTGTTTGATTCATGTGATCTGTACTAGTAAGAAACCAACAGGAGTGATTAAGTTGAAAAGTACTTTGAGTAAAATAAAATAAGGCACTTCAGGGTAAGAAAGAAATGTAATTTCATTCTAAAAGGAAAGAAGCAAAATCCTCTTAGTCTCAAGATAGTTTGTGACTATCACAATAAAAAGATGCCACAATGTTATTTGTGAAGGCATGGATGAACAGTTTGCATTGGGATCAATGTTCATGACTACCTGCCTTCATTTCAAGGTTTACACTTATTAATTTTACCCTACAAGTGAATCTACATGATGCTAATGAGTCATGTGCCCACTTGTGTTCTGATAACAGGAATTTCCAATTCCTGCATATTGGCCTCTTCTCAAATATTTTAAAGCCTTCTATAGAGGCTGTAGTCCATAGAGAGTACATGAAAAGACTCTCCATAAAAGTATCAGCAGACACACTAGATTCTTGAAAACAGTATTTGAAGCATTTTCTTAAGCTTTATTTTTCTTTGGTATTCAAAAACCTAGGGTGCTCAAGCTGGGAAATAATCATAATAAAGTATAATCACCATCACCCCAAGGAATCCAGTATACTGCCAGCTAACTGTGAAAGCAAACCTGATTTTGCCACAGCTGATTTCAAAGATCATCTTGTTGCAGGGTGCTGCTGCAGCACCTGTACTTCCCAATATCCCAGTGAAGCACAACTGAGGCCTTAACTACAGCACAGATTCTTAGCAATAAAGCTTTTCAAAGGTGAAAGGCTAGAATATTAATTAAATCTTTCAGACATTCCTAAACATAGTGAGGCATTCCCAAACACATATTTACACGAGATGATATCAACTGCTAGCTCATTAGAAACACCCCTAATTATTCTGCTTCATCACTCACAGACACAAAGTTAATCCATGCTTTTTCTTTGCAAGAAAGAAATTAATTTAACAGAAATGCTGCAAAGTTACCAAACTGAAAGAAAGAACTGAAGTACTGAAAATCAGTAGCAGAAAAACAGTGCCTCACAAAAAGCTTATACATTCATATTTTTTAATTAACAACTATCTGACTGACAAATTCTAAGCAGACAGAATGTATTTGAACATAAAATATATACATAACTCTGAATTTTTTTTCTGTATTAGAAGGAGAAATTTTTGACACATTTACTAGTAATTTTTTTCTGTGAAGTTGAATGATTTAAACAAACCTGTGTCTTCTTCCAGGATTTCCAGTTATGTAGCTCAGTTTTATACTCCTCCATTTTCTTTTCATATTCTTCCATACATTCTTCTAGCAATTCCTTTATCTCAGCCTGGATTTCTGCTTCATATGCTTTTTCATCTGATTTCTGATCAACCTCTTCCCTTCAAAACAACAATTAGCAGCATGTTACATAAAATTACATAAGGGATACAATTAAGTCTGTAACATATAACAGAAAGCTACTTCTCCAGGAATTAACTTCATTATATCAAAAGTATGTTTTATTTAAAAAGACTAGCATAGATACTCTTAAGTGTTGATAGCAGATAATTACATTAATTCCAGATAGTAACTTTGATTACTCATTAGTCTGTAGACATTCCTTTCTGCTACAGTTATTACTTATTTAAACCTTTCCTCTTCCCCAAATTCAAAAGGAATAGCGGCAGGCTCAAAGTGCCAGCACTGCTCAAAGTCTTACTTCTGCATATCAAAATTCTAAGTTTCTAAATTAATTAATCTTATTACAACTCCACTGCTAGCAAATCAATTACAAAAAGTGTTATCAAGACATACTTCCTCAAATAAAGTTTCATGGGTGTGTTAGTGAACTTCTGAAAGTCCCGGAGGGATTTAATTTGTTTCCAAACTTTGATAATGGTCTTAAGCAATGTTCTGTCCTTTTCTTGTTCAGCATCACGAAGTCTTCTGGTTTGTCTAGAAATACACATACATAGCACAAAATCAATCAGAATTGTCTCACTCAGTGGAACAGATTGAAAACTTGGGATACCAAAAGCCAAGTGACAGAGGTTTCAGGCTGATTGATGGCTGCAGTGGTTTAAATCCAAGGAACATAAAACTCAGACTTGAAGATTGCAGGATTTGATTTCCTCCTATATTCCAGTCTCTTTCATTTGTAACAATCTGACTTCAGTTAAGTCTGTTCTGCAGACATCTCACAGTTTTTGGAAATGCTTATTACAGCTGTACATAATTTAAAATATTTTAAAGTAAATTCATGTAAACAACAGCCCAGAAAACCTTCACTGCTGCTGTGAAGTAATGCTCATTATATGTGTACATTACAAAAGATGTTTTAAACTTCATATGCCTCTAGCTCCAGTAAGAAGGACCTGAAGAGATGAAGTAATGTAATAAGACCTTTGACAGACATAGAGGATTCTTAATACAAACAAAATTAACACAGTCTTTTTTGTGTCTCAGAATTGATATTTCACATTTCAACCCTCTAATTTGTTTGTAAAAGAGCTATTTATTAGCACTTTTAATGACCCTCACACACTTCCAATGTAAATGTCCATACAGAACACGCACAGGCTGTTTCCCCTATTATCCTGGTACAAAACCAAGTCTGTGATTAAAAAAAAACCAATGTAAACTAACACATTGCTACTTGTAATGTTCAGAGAATGTGGAAAACAGAGAGAGAGTTAGAGGTAAGAGAAGAAAAACATCATACATCATTTAACAGCATAAGCCAATCTAGGGAAAACAATGAACAAAGAAGAAATGCAGACTTCAGAAAGCAATATGAGTAACTTGTCCACTTCATGAGCTAGCAGTTTGCACATTACTTATCCATGTAGCAACCTTTTCTTTTTTGTCTACCAGATGACGCCAGAAGATGAAACACGAGGAACACAGAGATCAGTAACCACACTTATCTCATGTATGGGATTTGGAAGTAGGACCTTTCAGCAGAGAATCATCTCTGCTAAAATACATTACCCACAAGAACCTGAATCATAGAATGCACAGCATATGCTGGCTTCCTGCTTCAGGAAGTGAAGATGAATTTCCTAATCTGCAAAAGTTTTCTGTATTCAGATGACATTTCTTTCTCAAGCCAATGGAAAATTACAGCTTTGATCTCCAGAAAGCAAAGGGTATACATCTGTTATGTTATTGCAGGGTGGAGGAAACAATCAGATTATTTTCCATGCTATATGTCTGTAACTTCTCACGAGTGTTCTACATTGACCATCAGGGAAATGCAACGTTAAAAGAGAGACAAGGCAGGTCAGATGATTTTACCAACATAAGTGGTCCAAGTTAGTACTGAATACCATGACAGCAAAAATTCCTGAGCCCATCTGAGCTTCATATATGTAACAACTTCCAGTAACAGAGCTGTAGCCAAAATGAATTACAGATATGAAAAGCTCTAGAGTAATCCCAGCCAAACTCATCTCATGTTACTTGAGCAACACTGATCTCACTGATTTCAGCTGAGTTTCTCCAGATTCATAATAGCATGAAACTGAACTAAAGCACTCCAGATAGAGAAAAACACATCAGATACACAGAAGATGTATTCTTTCTTGCTGGAGTTCACCATCAAGCAAGCCTCAGGTGCCAAAACCCAAGAATCTCATTTCCACAGTGAATCTTCCCATCTCCATTCTCATGCTTTCCCCAGTGAGAGCTCCTGTCTCTGAGGTACAGTATGGTAACTGCACACCTCCTGCTCCTTGTCCTCTAGCAGATATGTTAATAAGATATTGGTAAAAGCTATTCCATTTTCAATTGAAGGAATTCTTTTTCCTTCAGTATAAAATAATAAATTATAGACTGCTTTATGTTCTAAGAGGAGTGTGTGGATGCATAAGTTTAGCAGATGTAAATTTCAAGGCTGAAAGTAGAATTGGTATTAAAAACATTTTTCTTCTTCATATTGTGTGTGTATAATGTGACCCATTACATCACTTTATAGTTGTTTCTTTAAATGAATACATTACTGCCTACTCTTAGATTGTGAAAATCTTTCAGACTTTTGTTATTTGCTAGTTAAAAGGGTGTTCAGTATGGATATCCAAAATAACTTCTTTTTTATCATACTGCTAACACTTACAGCTCATCACTGTCCATTTGCCAAAAATAATACAAACTGTCACTACCAAGCCAAAAACTGCAGCACATTTTTACAACTCAGCTTTTCTCCAAGAACAATAACTGTGATCTTGTAAAACAAAATTCTACCACTTTATTTGTATTAACCCATTGGCAAAAACATGGCCAAAATACCTTAGAATGGGAAGGAAATCAAGAACATTTGTGTAATGAGGAAGAGGATGGAAAAAAATAGGAGTTTTGTCTGTTAAACAAACTACTTATTGCATTGCAAAAGCTTTGTGCATCCAGCTGAAGTATACTGAAACTGTAATTAAATTTAATTATAGAAAACATAGCAGTAAATAGCTACTAAGAAATTAATAAATATAATCAAATTATACCACTTTTGAATGAAAATTTCAGCCTAAACTGTATTTTCTTCATAATGTTTTATGCAACTTATCAGTGAGAACTCTTAAATTCTACTCTAAATAGCTCCAGAAGAATTTTGAGGATTTAAAAGTCTGACATGAATCATATTCTGTACCAACACTTAAAGAAAAAAGGAATACAAGTTTAAAAGCCAAGAATTGAATGAATTCATACCCACCTGATCTCCATTTTGTATTCAGGTATGCTTTGCTGAGCCACAGGAACACCATCCCCACCAGCACCTTCCACACTGTACTGCACAGCACTCCTCAAAGCATGCAGCTTGAACAAACAAACAAAAAAGGCAATTAACAGATGGCTTAACAAGGTATCCAGTGTGCTGCACTTTGAAAGGAAAGAGCAATTACTAATGACAGAAAACCCTGAACTACCCTGATTCTGCATTTACAGGGTTTTGCCAAGTCTGTGAGGCGATTCCTCAGCATGACATTTTAATTGGGATCCCTGGATATAGGAGGAAGAATTAGTAACTTTTATCACTGCAGCAGATCTAATCAAGGGGAAGACTGATCTAGGGAGCATTCTGAAAGCTCAGGAATGAAGGGTGGAAGTGGATAAAGACCTCAAGTCAGCAAAAACCCCCAAGTTTCACAAAAGCCTTTCTTGGGACTAGGAAGGGCCACTAAAGGCAATATTTAGTGAATTAGAAAATCCCAGAATCACAGAATAGAATCACAGAATTATTAAGGTTGAAAAAGACCTCCCAGTTATAAACTAAACTATAGCACTAAGTGCCACATCCAGTCATTTTTTGAACACTTCCAGGGATAGTGACTCCAGTTCTTCCCTGGCCAGTGCATTCCAATATATAATCACCATTTCACTGAAGAAATTCTTCCTGATGTACAACTTAACCTTCCCTGGCACAGCTTCTGGCCAGTCAATCCTCTTGACTTGCCTGGGATATGAGACTGACCCCCCATCTGGTTACAGCCTCCTTTCAGGCAGTTGTAGAGAACAATAAGGGTCCCCCATGAGCATCTCCAGGTTAAACCACCCCTGAAAAGAGACTGTAGACAGATGTTGGTCTCTTCTGTCAAGTAACAAGTGATAGGACAAGAGGAAATGGCTTCAAGTCTCAGGGAGGTTAGGTTGCATCTTGGGAAAAATAATTTCTTCACTGAAAGCTTTGTCAAGCAGTGGAACAGGCTGTGCAGGGACAGTCACCATCCCTGGAGGTATTTAAAAGATGTGCAGACTGGCACTTGGGGGTTAGTGGGCTAGTGATGGATGTGGCAGTGCTGGGTTAATGGCTGAACTTGAAGGTATTAGAGGTCTTTTCCAACCTTAATGAAGACATGGATAACCCAATTGTTCTGTTTCAGACAGCATTAAGGCAAATCCTTCAAAACTAACAGAACAAAATATACCAAGGAATTATTTTGAGACACTGTATGAAATGTCTAAATGGTCTGCTTCACAGAGCACTAAAGTAAATCCTTCAAAAGTACTAATAGAACAAAGTATACCAAGGAATTATTTTGAAACACTATGAAATGTCTGTCCATCATTAGGACTAGAACCAAATGCTTTATATAAAAACTCAGAAATATCTCTATACCACCTACTGACCCTCATTACACCAATATAAAAATGAGCTTGTATACAATGATTATTTTCCCCATATAATAGCTCTTTAATGTATAAAATAATGACCATTAGTTTAAGGAAATCTGAATGTATATGTACTTAATAATCCAACTAATCTTTGACAGACAAGTGTTCCTGTGTGCCCTGATGACATCAGAATTGTGCTGACAATGCCTAATGTTCATGTACACACTTAAACCAGAGAAGACCACTGCCATTACTGCCAATGTACAGAGAGAGGAAGAGGTGGTACACAGGAGATGAGCAGCCCTGTCAAGCTCACCCAGCAAGCCAAAAACAGAGCCAGAAACAGAGGAGTCTACATGCAGCCTTGGGTTCTGCTGTGTCACAAGAGTCCCACAGTAAATGTGGCAGCAGTTTGCATTTAAAACACAGCATCTGTCACAGACACATACCTGGAAATGGGTTCCACTTCTGTACAATCTGGTGAAATTAAACTGCTTCCTTTTACTTTGATTTGATAACTGAAACTAAACTTCACTAACTTCACTAACTCCATCACTGAATAATGTCTTTTGCTGTCTCCCTGTCAGACCTGCTGCACACAATCCTGTAATGTCTAATCTGTCACTCACTGGGAAACATTTTGGGTACTCTAAGGAATACTATGCAAAATGTTATTGTATTCCTTTTACCTCAGTTAATTCAAAAATCAAATAAATTCTTAATCTTAAAAATGCAATTCTGCGCTGAACACACAGCAACTCAGTAAAATATTTAGGGTTTTAACTCATGACAAGTTCAGCTTTTACCTTAAACTGTCATGTCACTGTCTCAACAAAGTATGGAGACAGAACAGAAATACCTTGTCTGTGAGAAGTTTGGTAAGATTCTTCTGTTTTCTTGCTAAATACTGATCATATAACTGAGCCAGTTTAGCTGCTAACACATGCTCACGGCTAAAACAGGGATGATGGGTGAATATCAGTCCAGAAATATCAATATCCAATTGAAACATCCCCTGAAAATCTCCAGGTCCAACAAGATACTGATTGGTAGATGTCATTTTTATTGCCTGAAAGAAAAAAAAGAATAAAATAGATTTACAGATTCTTACAACAGTATCTTTCAAGGATTTTCTTTGTCAGAAAATGTCCCATTTAGCTACATTTAAATGCTGAGTCAAACTGTGTTAACTTCTTGCCTTATTGACAAGTGGGTGGTACAAAACCACCATGGATATTCTACAAAAAAGTATTTTTATAGTCCATGTGAGGCTGAAATAAGAAGTCATCTTCCTATGCTGAAAGTTCTGCTGAGCAATGAAGAGAATGACACTGGATAAGAAAAAGCAGAGCCTGCTAGTTCTTTTGACACATTTGTTTAGTATTGTTTTGTTTCCTCTTAGAACTGAGCTCTAGGATAGGGTCCAGCTCTCAGAACAGCTCTCTTTGTAGATTAGGAAAACAAGGAGCTCTCCTTGTAAATTGTATAGATTAGGAAATATAATATATTTCCTAATATTTTATATATTGCTTCCCCATTCAAACACCAGGGAAATTCACACCAACAAAGGCAAATGAAAGTTTTCAGCAACAAAGTTTAAAAAAACTACTTCAATCCACTGGACAGAAAGACATCCATGGCTTACATCCTCAAATTAATGAAATCAGAAGATAATTAACACTGCTTCCAGCCTGACTACTCCTGCTCCCTTATTAGGATCCTTCAGAAGACATTCACCAGAACACATTCACCAGAGGCACTGTGGTGCTGTAAAAGATTTTTAGTTATGTAGTGTTTGTTGTAGTCCCTTCCTGAGAACAGGAAAAAGAAGGATTTGGAAGGAAATTTAGCTGTTGCATAGGACTTACTTAGCTCTTTTACAGGCCTGATATAAATGGCCATGAAACACACTGGAGTCCACCTGATCCTTCCACATTCAGTTCCCCATCAAAAGATACCATGTGTCATAGGAATGACAACTTTGAATTCCTTATGCTTTAACTATTTTTCTGCCCATAAAGGACCCTTAAGCCCAGTGTCTTACCACTGTGACTTAGATATTTCTATGTCACTGTTCATGTTAACATGGTGTTCCTGAACCATGAGCTCCCTTGGCCTATCTTTACATGATCTAAACAGGAAATTTCTCCTGCCTGCAGAAGCACCCTGCACAGATCTGTGCCACTGGATATGCAACCCTGTGGGTTGCATATTTATCACCAGCATCACCTGAAGAGCCACATTTAAATCTCAATCAACAACAACAGTCAGAAACACTTATGTGTCCCAGATGAGCACTCTATTTTGAAGTCTTAAAAATCAGCTTTTCCAAAGGGTAATAGAGTTCTGGCAAGCAGAACAAGTAAAGCTTGCTTCAAGATTGCTGAATGTTTTAATTGAAACTTATTTTGATTTGCACTGATTGCACATTGAAACTGCTGTTTGCCAGGGTAGGTATGCTGTGACTGGAAAAAACCAACAAAACCCCTGCAAACAAAACAAAACAAACATGAAAAACAACAAAGAAAAAACTCCACAACCTCCCCAAAATATCTGAACTGATGCTACATAACTCAAAATCAGTCACTGTCTACATGAGCAAACTCTATATATACACTAATATAGGAACTACTCTACTTTGGCATGAGAATATCCAAGGGAGCCTCACAATGATCTCAGTGGCTCACAGATTTTAAGGTGTTTGTCAGGAGCTGACACTTTACTGCTTCAACCAGCACTACCTAAACTCTTTATCCTTTTGTATGCGTTTTTAAAGGAAAAAACAGATATATATACTTAATAAAGTAGAACTGATTTAAAGAACATATATGAAATCACAAAAACCAATCAATAGTCATGGTTCTTAGCACACAACCCTTCATGTCACCAGGGTTTCTGGTGCAGAAGAACTGGGACACTGAGTCTCAGGAATCTCATATATGAAATATGCTTACCTTCCTATAGACTGTTTCAAGTTCTGGTGCAAGGCCTTCTTCAAGTGAGAATATTGGAGGCCTAGTACAAGACTGTTTAATTGGATTAGGCAATGCTAAGATTTTGCCATCATCACCAAACCATTCTTTCCCCTACAAAGGAAAAGAAAATTATATATTGTTTCTTACTTTATAAAGGAATTACTTGCAAAATCATAATTATTGTAAAAAATACAGAATAAAAGGTGACTATGGATTATTTGTGACTGAAATAACCAAAACTTTCCTAATACACCAAAATGAAATCTTAAAATATACTAGAGGTAAGTCTTGAAATTAAAAGACCAAGATGTTGCTCGAACTTTGATTATACTGATTTACTTTTCCTTCAACATTCAGTGTTATAGATTTGAAAGAAAAAAAAAAAATCAACATGTCACTTATTTAAATGTTATTTTCTTAAATCACTAAAATGGAAAGAATTTTAAGTCTTGTTTTACACAAGAGCTCAATGGCAGCTCAGATGATTTACCAAAGCACCTCTCAAATCTTCTAGTCCAAAACCTGAACTACTTAACAGCATCTTATGAAAGCCAACCAGGTAAGTATTTAACAAGCAATTGCTATCCATGGCCTTGCATGTTCAGCATTGTCCTAATTTAGCCCTCTGCTCTCATTACCTGGATTCAAATACAGCTTAAACCAGTGCAGCTGTCCAAGGATGCTGCCCTACCCTGTTAGTTTCATACCTGTTTTATATACCTTGTATTTATATTTATTATTATTTTCAATACCTGACCATTGAGCCAAATGTTGATGTGAGAACACCATGAAGCCAAGCAGAAAACTAACTGGGTTCAAACTCCCCATTCAAAAATTTTAGAAAAGACATCAGTTTTGTAAGACCCAGTCTGATGTTCTGACAGTGGCGTTACACTAAAAACAGGCTCCTACAAAAATATCTATTTCCCAATATCTGATGCTGCTGAACATTTTGGAGATGAAAGCCCTATATTAGCAAGACCATCCACTTACTTAACTATAACAAAAATAAGACACTTATAAAGATAAATAAAATACTGATAAAAGTTACAACTGAAAAGGTAGCAGTGACTTACTTGGTCCTGTCTGAGTATTCTGTTTTCTAAAATATTTTGATTAGACTGTGTTACAAAGGGCCTTTCTCCAGTGTAAAGACCTTCATCCTCAAGGTACCTGGGCTGCATATTTCTAGGCATCTTCTCAGAAGCAGGCACTAATGAGACATTAAGAAGAAAATCATGTAAAATGTCTTGTAACTGTAGTTTTAGTTTGTTAATTCTTAAAATGATTGGCATTGTGTATTAAGTATGCTGTCAGAAGTATTTTACTGCAAAGGTAAAAAAGAAATATAGAATTATAACAGGTCCTTATCTTAATCAAGATAGATATCTCATACTAGTACCACAAAGCATCACAATTCTAATAAACCAATAACTAAAAATTTCCTTACCAAAAATTACTTCCAAGTTACTTGGTGGCAATAAGTGTTAATGGCTGCTTGCAGAACAGTGTAAAAATCCTGGAGCACCAACTGACTAGAGAAGCATTTCTAAGTCTTTCCAATGGAAAATGAAACTTTCAGACTAATCAGACCTTCAGTTAATAAATAGTTTGCTTAAGATACAAAATCATACAAAATACAAAACATGCCTAAAAGAGTTATTTCAGCCAAATAACAGCAGGTGGAATTTGAAGACCTGCCTGCAAGGCTGTTTCACTGTGTGTGTGGATTCAGTATTTTTGAAGAAGCAATCTCAAAACAGGGAAGGATTGTGCTCAGGGTTACAACAAAAGTTCTCCCCTAAATCAGAACACAGTGGATCACACAAGAAGTAGTCAGAACTAATTTACAAGACACGAAAAAACAGAGGCACACAGTGTCAAATATTATGTCATTGCACTGCAAGCTGCATTGGTACCATTCCAGTACATACTGGGAGACTTGCTTCTATTTCTTCCAGTTCAAATATCAAATAGCAAGTGATACTATAACACAATTTTTTAGGACTTTGAAGTTCTGTGGGAATAAAGCAAAAAAGGCAGAGATATGATCAATGCTGCACACAATAAATAACAGCAGAAGAGAGGCTAGCACTTTGCATTTCCTACAGACAGCAGTGAGGAAATTACCCCCAAGCAACTGAGGTGCCCTGAGCACACCTGCCAGTGCAGCAGGTGCTGACCTGCTGAGGTGTGCATGCTCCCAGCTGATCCATCTGCCAGACATTCTCACACTCGACTGGATGAACAGTGTCAGAGAGCTGCAATGAAACATCTCTCTCTGCTGCCAGACAGTCAGTACAAGATTTACTCAGCAGATCAGAGGGTACCATGCCATGCAAAAATCCAGGAACCAGATGGATAAGCACAATCTTCATACCTGCTAACATGCTGGGAATGAAGAGAAATTCTTTTTCCCTTTTCAGTTGCTCAGTGTAGCTTTCACAATCAACAGGTTTCACTACTACAAGGTCTTCATCTGTCTGCCCTATGAATAAATCATCTTTCACTAGGCGTACATCTTCATCCTATTGGTTAAATGCAAACTTCTCTGTTAGTTTGTCTGTTTCTTAAGAAAGTTTCTTGAGAAAGTACACTTTGAGAATTTTTAAGGAAACCAAACATGCTGTTTTATATAGACAAATAAAATTAATAAAAGTCTGAATAAAAAATATTAACATTAATCCTATAGTTCTCACCATTTCGTCCTCCTCTTGTTCATCTTCATGAGTTTCGTCACATTCCTCTTCTACCTCTTCTTCTTCACTTAATCCATTCTTTTTCATGGCTCCAGTTTTCAATTTCTCTGTTACAGCATCAAAATTGAAGGTAAAGAAATTATATGCTTCTTCCTCAGAAGGAAAATCATTCTGTAACTAAAAAAAGAAGACAAAGATAATTTATTATGGTATTCTTAAGAAAATTAGGGCAAGTGAATAAATTGAATAAATCTGCCCATTAATAATATGAAACAGCAGCATGTATAAACATTTGTTACAAGATAATTATTATTTTATCTCACACAGAACTCACTCAAATGCTGAAGCTAACTGAAATTGTAAATGATTCATGAAACTTTCTCTATTTCTATATATTAATTCAATATTTCTTGCAAAGTTTTGTTTAAAAAGTTACCTGGTCTAATTTTAACATTCTTATTGTTTTAAATCTAAATAATTTGTGAATCAGAACCCCAAAGTTTAAGTTCTGGCCATATTGCAGGTACCCAGGTAAATGATATCAAGAGAAATTTCTAATGGCCTTTTGCCTCTGAAGGATCCAGGACCCTTTAGCTTTAGGATGAATCCTCTAAGAAAAGAATTAACATTAGTACTTTGTGGCTAATAAATATCAATATACTAGGATGTAAAATGCTTTAACTGCCAACTGGTGGCATTCAATAAAAAGGATTTAAACAGAAGACGCATTTTTCCTGTAAACTCCAGTAGTGTCCAGATGGATTTACTAGAGCTTTTTGGGTTTTTTAATCAAATGTCCCAAAGCCATTCTTGTATTTGATGAAGGTTCCTTTTATATACTTCAATTGCTGGCATATACTGCTTATGAATTTTTAAATGAAATAAAATCTTCGCCACTGCTTAAGACTGAATTCTGTCTCCTTCTTCAAACAGAATCATGAAGCCATATAAAGGTTAAATTAAATTAATATTAATTATTGAAATGGAGGAATTGGCACTTACTGTTGACTTTTGCTTAAGCTTTTTTACAGAATCACGAAACTTTACTTTTGATGGTAAGTGTGAGTCACCCTCTGGCATCTCCCTGAATTTATCATTGCCAGACTGCATAAAAACATATACATAAGTTTTAGCATACATTTAGTGAATCATAAAAAAATGCAAACAATTGACTACAGTTATTAGATATTGGATTTTTACAGAAAAAAACAACAAAAGAAAACATCACCACTGTGGTAACAAAGGGATTGCATGTTTATTTTACAAGGGTACATCTAACTGTTAGCTAATTCCTTTGGGTCAAGAAATAGACTGCAGAGTATGAAGAAAAGGTTCATTGCTTAAATGACAGTAGCTGTCTTCACTGCTGCTGGGATCATGGTTCCTGCACTCCTGAACACAAGCAATCCCAGGCTGATGTCCAGAGGGAGAGCAGGGAGGCAGCAGTGGCTGCCCTGGGCAGACAGCCCCAGCAGGGCCAGGGGTGCTGCGGGCAGGGGCTGCAGCCCAGGGCAGCCAGGGCTCCTCTCAGACAAGCCCTGCTGCAATCAGGAAAACCCTCTTTGGTATTGTTTGTAAATGTGGTGTTCATTGCTTGGTGGCTGAAATACACACTTGATTACTTAGTTTATTCTGTCAAACATTATTGCTAGGCTACTCTCTAACCCCATGGGTGACACACCCCTGCCTTTCCTTGAAAAGAGGTATCATGTTTATCCACTCCCAGTCAAGATCACTGTAAAGGTCACTGGTTCTGAGGTTGCTTCAGCAACTTTATTTAACTGCTTTAAAGTGATTGTCATTAGGCTTAACCAACAAAAACACATCTACCAGTCTATCTGTTCTTCCATTTTATCTGTTCTTCTTCTTTGTGGCCTAATGGTTAGATTAAAGGAAGACAATTCTTAAGTTTACCTCTATTACATCCAAATTTCAAAATAATAATTGCAAAAAGAAAATTTCAGACTCTGTCAATCTGATGACCACTTGTTTAACAACAAAACAATACCTTGTGCATAAATAAGTACAAGAAAGAAAACCAACATGTAGAAGGTTTCACATATACTTGATATAAAATTAATAAACAACTCTAATAAGTATATCACTTCTGTATTTTCCTAATATAAATATATCAAAACAGTATTACTTAATAAAAGCTGTAAACAATTACTTATTATAATATAACATTGCCAAGAATCTTCCCACACCACACAACATGGCAATTCTTCCCTAGACAGGTGACTTAGCCAGGCTAAATCATATTGTTTGGAATTCCATATCAAGGTATTACTGCTATATGCTGTTATTTCCTGGGAATAACACATTCTTTGGAACATATTTTCTACAGGCAATTCTTTTTGTGAATTCTGAAGAATATGAGTGCCAGTTCTGCACAGGCAGAGCCTCTGGTTTTTTTCTTAATAAAAAATTCATTTTTTGACAAAGAACATGCTTATACAAAAAAACCTCAATATAAAATGGTAACAAGGAAATGCAATAAAATACAATGACAAAGTTAATACCTGGCATTTAGCAATTGCATTGTTCAAATTTATTTAAAGCTCTATTACAGTGGGAGCCTTATTAATATAAAGCTCCTGTTATAGTAAATTTTAAATACTTCAAGGGATCTTAAGCAACAGAAGTCAAGAGCCTCTAAATGACACAAGTTTCACATGATATCCATACTACAACGTAAGCAATTTATTACCGTTAAATATATATAATAAAAAAGTAATCAGAATGGTTCCTTTCTGGTTACTAATTCAAACAGCAGCATAATTCTGTTAAATGAAACTGATCTTCAAGAGTGTGCAGACTTTGATTTTTTTCATGTTTCACACTCCCTTTCTTATGATAAGAACAGCAAGACAGAATGCACATTTTACCCTTTTATCCACTCCAACTCCTGGTTTCCTTTCTCTGGTGCCTTTTAAGCGCCTTGGTTGTGAGCTGGGGTCTTCTTGTGATAAAGTAATTTCAGCTTTTGTCTAAGCAAACAAATGAAAAAAAAATGTTTAGCTGTAATAGAAACAGAAATAGATCAAAGCTACAATGATTCCTAGGAACTCAACACTAATATTTGTGTTAGGGACAGAATCTATAATTATAAAATCAGCTTAAGTGGTTTTCCAGATCCATATATTAATACACCTTATTAAATTGTACAGCAAACACACAAAGAAATCCATTGCTTTCAAAATAGTGTAAGAAATTTTTTGGCAAAGAACACAGAAGGGACTTGTAATGATTGTATCATCTGAATTACAAACCAATGACACCTTTTATGTTACTATCAACAAATTAAATATTAACTTTAGAAAATAGCAATACAGAATTAGACTGTACTGATGAACTGAGTACTCTTTCAGCTTCAGAAATAAAAAAGCAGCCATCCCAACTCAAATCCACATAGCACAAAGCAAGCAAAATGAAGTGGGTGTTCCTTATAGGACTGAGGTCAATCAAACAGGACTTCTGAAGGATTCTTACCCTTGCTGCTTTTAGTTTCTCTCTCATTCGCTGCCTAACAGAAAGCTCTGCAGAGCTTGTCCTTGATGTAGAAGGAACAGGTGGCAACTCTGAAACAAAGAAAAAATTGAAAATGTGTTTAAAATAAATATTTTCTGAAAGAAATGTATGGAAAATAAAACCATTTATACCACAGTCCCATGTTCCAGCAGAAAGACCTTGCATGAGAAAATATGAATGAATGAAACATGTTTTTGGAATCCAGTCCTTACAATTTAAATGCCTTATAATTTAAATGCCTTTAAACTACAACAGATCTACCTTTCATTATATACTATTAACCTCTGTAAGAAATGCTTAAGCACACTTTTAGTCCACCAACATTTAGAAAAGAAAAATACATTAAGATAAACCTCATCACTACTGATTCTACTCAGAATCATTAAGAGATTTGGGAGAATTCTAATATTTCCAAATTATACAATTTATTGCTTGTATTTCTAGAAAAGAAACATCCATTGCATTTGGAAACTTTCAAAAGAATGAACAAGGTGCAAGTGCTAATCCCTTATTTTGCAAGAATTTTCAGCATCTGCCTGAATCTAACACCTTTAAAAGATTTATTAATGATTTGAATGGTGCAATAGTGTTTACTTGTGTACAGAAAACACAAGCAAGAATTCTCAGAAAGTCACATTTTCTCACAGATGGCCTTTGAAAAGTTTTTGGAATTGAGAAAAAACTCTAGCAATTTTTGAAACTTCAGGCTCATGAAAGATTATGACACACAGAAAAAAGGCTCTGTCTGCTGGAGATGGAAATGATGAACTTTAATTGCAGTTTGAAAGGTGGGTACACACTGGAAAAAAAATTAACTTTGTATTCTAACACTGGAACTGAGTCCCTTAAACAGTTATGGAACCTTCACTAGTGCAAGCTTTTAAGTTAAAAAACAAAACCAAACAAACAGATAAATCCCAACCCTCAAAGAAACTCAACCAAAAAACCACACCAAACTGTTGTGGAGACACAAACCCAGGTATCAAGACTCAGAAAAAAATATTTCAAGGAAGAAGCTGGCCTAGAGTTACCTTTAGATTTTCCTCTTGTGAATTTTTTCTACTATTTTATTCTGTTCAGTTAGCATGCAAAAACATATTCTATTTCATTGCAGCAAATCTGTCATTCAATTCCATTCTGATAAATGCAAACTAGAAAGCAACAGATTAGATGATCTGAAATCCTTTACAAATGTCTGCAAACATTTCCAGACAAGCTAGGTCAACAGTGTAAACATACAAATTAGGGCAGAAAAAAATCTGCTACTACTTTAGGCACTCATAGAGCATCAGAGCTTATGCTCTGTATGCAGAATTCTTTATTAATTCATCTGTTCCTTGAGACAACAGGGGCATTATCTTTTCTATATATAATGAAAACCATTTTAAGGCTTTGGTAGTTGCATCAAATACTGTGAGATACTGTAGCTTTTTGAAAAAATGGCCACATTAAAAAAAGGTTTTGTTACTTTATTTCTCTGGACAAACACTTTTGCTCTGCTTATGTGAATGGGCTCTACAGCCAACTAAGTTGTGCTCAACTTCAAAATACATCTTTGAAGTGAAGAAAGTAAAACTGATATCCAGGAACACATTATTACTTTGCAGGATCACCATCAGAAGGCTTAAAAATATCCACACCATGTTTTACATTGGAAGTGTAATTATCCTACAGTGGCTTTGTATTTTATGTCAGGCAGAACTAACAAGTTTGCTGGACAGTCAAACTGAAATTAAACCTGAGAACCTGAAAATGTCATGCAGTGCTTTCCCTTGATTTCACCTGCACTCAGAGGGGGCCAGAGCCTCTGGATCTCAGTGTGGCTTCAAAGCTCTCTGCACTGACATTGACTCAGAATTTCTGCAAGTATCTCAAAGGATGCAGCAACCAGGCACAAGGCAGATGTTAATGCTGTGACCAAGCATCAGTTACCTGAATGAAAACAGGGAATGGTAACTTCCAGCACAGATTCTAGGAAAACTGCTGAATTTTTCATGGATACAACTGCATAAATGCACAGTAAGACACGAACCCAACAATGAAGAAAAATTCACAGCAACACTGCAGTTGTGCTGGTTTCACAAGGCAATAACTACCAGACACAGGCTTTTTATTTAAAGCAATTCCTCTTTTGAAGCCCTTATTTACTAGTCTGACTAGGGGACTGACATATAGCCATGTCATTCCATTTAAGAAAGATATAAAGGCATTAAGCACACATATAATTGGATTAGAATAAAATACTGAATTTCTGCAAACAGATTGCATTAAAAAATAGTAGAGACTGACTGAATGTTTGAAAGACTAGTATAGAAATTATGCTGAATGTTAAGTGAAGAAGTAGCTGATGGACATGTTTCAAGAAAAGCTTGCCAAGAATGATAATCATTCCATGCTAGAAGAAAATAAACCACCTATTTGAGGGATGTGACAAATTGATGATTCCAGAAAAATTATCTACTTCCCACTTGTCTTAAAATACAGTTCCCTTTTCCTGAAAAAAGCAGTCTGGGGGTGTGTATATTTTTACCACCACAGATTTAACATAATATGGTGACAACTATGACAAACTAAAAAGGCCTCAGAATAGAGGTGATATATTATCACAGGCATTAAAATAAAAGCAAAAGCAGATAGTGGGGCAAACAGAAAATGCAGAACTTTTCAATGGCACCTGGAAAACTGCACAGGGAAATTATTATTATTTTTTAAATAGTTAGCTATCATTTGGCAAGAAAATGATAATCAGAAATTAATACATAAAGCATCACTCTAACAAAGGAGTGAGAAACTCAAATCTACTCTTACTTGATAACTGGGCAACACAATAGCTAACAGCAGTTGTCAGCATATTCAAAACCATAATATATAGAACATGGAAATTTAAATTATTTATAAATCTGTGAAACTGAATCCTGGAGAAGTGAGGGGAAGAGAATTAAATTTTGAATAGATACATGAAAGCTTCAGCTCAAGGTGTAGCCTTTCTCAAAATGCAACTTCAAAAAACCCAACCAAATAGATGGATAAATTATACTGCAATTAAGTAAACCAATGCTACAGAATTCTACCCAGAATATCTCATATCGTACTTTTCACTTGATGATATGAAGTTTGCAAAATTAAAGGTATTTTGGAAGCAAAAGTAACAGAGCAAAATATTTAGGAAAAGAAAACATTTATCACATATGGAAACTAGCGACTAGTTTTCTTCTGAAGAGTACTGCTGAGCTATTCTGTTTATTCTTGGAAAATAAGCTTCTGTAAAAAAAAATAACTAGAGGTTATCTAGTTATAAAAAAAAAAAATCACTAGAAGGTGCCTCAATTTCTCCATGCAATCAACTCTGAAAATTGTTTGGACTCTGTCTGTCAACAGCATAGCACTTCCTAGCACAAGCTGGTACAGTGAGACTCAGAAAACTTACAGAAGAAATGTATGCAGACACTGAAGAGCTGGAAACATCCCTAAACTGTGAATTAGGTAAATTAAATTGTAAATTGTCTTTAAAAATTTGTCTGTGCCATATTTTGTTAAAATGTGCTTAAGGATGGTACGTACATTTTATTTTGGTAAAACTTGATGCTGATGAAAACCAAGTATGTTTATACTTCACTAGATTTTTGTTCTACTGATTTTTTAATATTCTGCTCTTAATTAGATCTTTTATGCATTCTATTTAGGTAAACCATAAACCCATGCAGAAAGATTAGACATCCAGTTCTACCAGCTTCCCACCACCACCTCACTCCATTACATTGTAGGAGTATTTAATGTGTGACATTAAAATAGCATGCCAATAAATCTATACATCTTCATACCCATGAGAAACACTTCAAGCACAAATTATGAGGTTTACAGTACCAATAGGGTTGGAAGGCACCTTTGGAGATCATCCAGTCCAACCCCCATGGCAAGGCAGTCACCTAGAGCAGCTTACACAGGAATGTGTCCTGGTGGGTTTTGAGTATCTCCAGAGTGGGAGACTCCACAACCTCCCTGGGCAGCATTTTCCAGCGTTCAGCCATCCTCTATGTAAAAAATTCCTTCTCGTGCTGAAGTGAAACTTTTCAGTTTATCACCATGGCTCCATGTCCTGTTGCCAGGCACCACTGAAAAGCCTGGCACCCTTCTCTAGGCCCCTGCATTAATGAGATCCCTTCTCAGCCCTCTCCAGACTAAACAGGCACAGCTCCCACACTCTCTTTTCACAAGAGAAACAGGCCAGACCCCTCAGCATCTTCACGGCCCTCCACTGGACCCTCTCCAGTAGCTCCATGTCTTTCTTAGTCCTGAGGAGCCCACAGCTGGACATGGCACTCCAGAAGTGGCCTCACTATGGTCAAGCAGAGGGAGAAGATCCCCCCTCTGGACCTGCGGGCCACCTATTCTTGAGGCACGCCAGGATACCACCGGCCCTCCTGGCACAAGGGCACTGCTGGCTCATGGACAGTTTGTCATCCAAGACTCCCAGGTCCTTTTCAGCAGAGCTGCTCTTTAGCAGGTCAGTCCCCAGCCTGTGCTGGTACTTGGGATCATTCCTCCCCAAGTGCAGGACCCCACACTTGCCCTTGCTGAACCTCACTGAGTTTCCTTCTGCCCAACTCCAGCCCATCGAGGTCCCACTGAATGGCAGCACAGCCTCAGGTGTAGCATAAATGCATACCTGAGCCACTCCCCAGTCTGTACCACCAGGAAACCTGCTGAGGGCACATTCTATCCCATTGTCCAGGTTGTTGACAAACAAACTGAGTGAGACTGGACTCACTATTGATTCCTAGGGAACGCCATGGACTACTCTGCTGCCCACAGTCCTCTGAGCTCTGCCATTCAGCCAGCTCCTGATCCACCTCACTGTCCACTCACCTAACCCACATTTCCTGAGCTTACCTGCACGGATATCATGGGAGACAGCGCAAAACCCTTGTGAAGTCCAGACAGACAACACCCATTGCTGTCCCCTCACTGATCCACCCTGCCATGCCGTGACAGGCAGCTGTCAGATTGCTCTCCCCATGGCAGAGCCATGCTGACTACTCCTGATGACTTTATTCTACACGCTGGGTGATGACCTCTGGAATGATCTGCTCCATCACCTCCCCAGGTATGGAGACAAGGCTGACTGGCCCGTTCACGTCCAGTTACATAAATACTGCACGTCTACATAAATATATCTGAAAAACGAAGGGCTTTTCATAATCTAACCACATTTAACCGCAATAGGACGAGGTCGTTCGAGTGCAGCGCTGCCTGCCCGCTCGAAGCCGGAGCTGACCCGGTGTGACAAGCACAGACCCCCGCCCACCCCTCGGATGCCAGCAGGGAGCACACAGGAGGAGCGAGGAGCAGCCCGGGAGCGCCGCACGCTCCTCCCGCAGCAGCGCTGCCGTTGTGCCCGCGGGGAGCCCCGGAGCGGGGCCGGGTCCCGCAGAACAGCGCCGGGACTGGCACCAGAGCCCGCCGGAGCCGCGCCCGCCGCTGGGAGTCACTCACCGCGCACTGCCTCTGCCTCGGCGGCGGCGCTGGGCCGTGCTGCCGACATGGTGCCGCTGCGCTCCGCCCGCGGCCCGCCGGGACGAGCAGCGCTAGGCGGCAGCGGGGAGGGAAAGGCGATGGCGGCGGCGGCCCGGCCCGGCCCGGCCCGGAGCGGGACCCGGAGCGGCACCCGGCCCGGCCCGGGGCAGAGCGAGCGCGCCTGCGCGGGGCTGCGCGTGCGCGGGGCCGGGAGCGCGCGGCGGGGACCCGGCCGGGACAGAGGGACGGTCTGAGGGACGGACGGACGGACGGCTGTCCGCACTGGCTTCACACCAATATGTCTTATATATACACTTATAGACATCTGCCTTATCTTTACAGTTAATCTCCTCATACCGTTGGGGTTTGGGCATTCCTTTCCCCTCCTGACATTTTACTGTTTAAACATAATCACCTTAAAAACTGCTCTGCAGGTGAGCAAACGGAATAACTTCGTGGTTTTGTGACCTACGCAAGGCTAAGTATATTCAACAATAATTTGAACATAATTTAATCCGCGCTTTTAATCCGCATTCATACTTTGAGTATGGATCAAAATGAAATAGAATTTTAAAAAGCCAAAAATCCAAAACACATCGAGGGTGCCTGCTTCCAGCACTGGTACTTAAGAGTTGCTGTGTATTTGCACAGAAATTAATTGTGCAGATCTGAAAGAACTAGAATGGTACTGACAGGTGAGAAGAACTTAAAAGAGAGTCTTGCCTTACTTATTTCACTTTTCACAGCTATATATGTGAAAGATTCCTGTTATTCTCAGTGAAAAATGATCATAAAACATATTTGTCTCCAAGAACTGGAAACTAACCTCCATGATTATCCTGGGGATTTTTCACTGCAATTCTCCTGGGCAGTGGCCGATACCTGGCTGTCACAAGCAACACAGGAATTACTCATGACAGATATGCTTCAATATGTGCATAATGATCATGAGAGATGTTCCACCTGTCATTTCCCCCCCCCCCAAACACTTAAATTGCACGATGTAACATATACAGGCTTAGTATGTGTAAAAAACCTTGATTTTTTTCATAAAGGAATTATTAAAAATATATGTATGCATTCAGTTATTCCATATAATAGTGAATAATGTGGGCCAGTACCTGCTGTATGAACACTCGTGGGTTTTTTTTTTTTACATAAACAACCCATCTTTGATCCATAAAGCCCACTGCAATATTCAGATCACAGGGATGCGTTCCCTTTCCCCCTGCTTTCAGCCTTGGGTTGAAATCACTTCTATCCCCCAAATTACTTCGGTTTTGTTTCCACTAGAAAGTGGCTGTATTTGTTTACAAGCACTGGGGAAAGTTTTACATTTATATCTACACAACTCAATATGTTGCTACTCTTCCTGCAAGTTCCTGTCCTGCTTTGCCTTTCCCAGAGGGAAAAGCAGCCGTGGCTGTAACTTGTTCCTGGCACAAAGTTTGTGCCAGCCTGGCTGCACTTGTGCCAAACCCAAGGGCTGACGTGCTGTGCTCACAGATGAAGTAAATCACAACAGCATTGCTTATTCTGGATTTTAAAATCCCCATGAAACAACTTGTGGCAGTGAAATGTGGGGCCTGGCTAAATCTTCTTTGGCAAGAGGGCTAACTGAGGCTGACACAGTCACCTGTGATTTCCTTGTCACTTCTTTGTACCGGGTGTATACAGGCTCATGCATACTTGTTTCAAAAAGCTCTTCCAGCCCAGCCTAGAAGATGCAGAGTGATCTTCATATCCCTCCTTATCTCTTAGGAAGTACCAAATGAAAAAGAAGAATCTATCTCCTGCCTGAGGCTTAGCTTTAGCAACTACTGGCCCCAAGTATGATCAGATTTCTTGATATGTCTCAACCAGCACAGGCAGCTGAACTCACCCTGAGCAAGTGGCTTTCCTAGACAAATGTATCTCCCTCCCAAACCACCTGTGCGTTTGCCTCAGCACCACTTGCCTCAGTGTCTCTCACCAGGCTAAGGGTTATGCACCTAAAAATGGCCACATTTCCTTGCTGCTGGCAAGGCTCATTAAATCCCCTCTTCACAGCACAAAAAGTACAGCACTGCAAGGAGCAGCAGCCTTTTTATCACTTGGCACATAAATCTCTTTTTCATATCAAGCTTTCTGTATCAAATTTAAACAGTCTTTCCTAAAGGCACATGTAAATGTAGAACACTGACAACATTGAAGAAGTGCTTTATGGCAGCTTTCTTTAACAATTTGGTAGCATTTCTTGAAGTTAAGTACTATAACAGACACTTTAAAATGTAATAAACAACTGGATGCAAGAGCTATAAAGCTCTCCACTAGCTCAGAGGTGATTTCCAAGCACTGAAAACTAACAACAAAAACACAGGGAAGTTTCTCACACCGCTCTTTAAAAGAAATATTGCATCAAACGTACCTAGAAAATGATTTTGAGGACTTTGTGCTACTTAAATCTGTCTCATTCATGAAAGTACACTAAATGCGCTGAAACAGAGCTTAAGGAAAATGTTTGCTTCTTACCTGGGTTTTCTTGCAGAGCAGCTCTTGGATCACACACAAGAACCAAACACCACACTCCCCCTAAAAGCAGCACCCCAGCTGTGCTTTAAAAGAGAAAGAGTCAGATTTCCTGCTTAAAGTACTAAAACACTTTGGAAAACTTCTTTTTGTAAACAATTTCATCTAAGGTAAAAGGGAAATCATAAATAAAATATGGAGAGGATGCAGCTCCAGCAGACCTTTTCAGTTACTGCAGTTATTTTAAAAAGCAAATATCCACAGTATATTTTTACAGGGTCAAGGATGGTAATTTCAGGCTGAAATATAATAAATACACTCATCTTAACTTTGAGTATCTAACTTTGTTAAATTGTCTGCCTCAATTTCTGAGTACTGCTTCTAAAGTGAGTGCAAGAGCAGCACAGACCTTCTTGGGATTTGTGTGAACCAGGGCAGTGATTCCTCAATACCAATCATTTATGGAAGAGACTGGTTCACTCTGTTGACTAAAGAGAGGTGTTAAACCTCTCATTCAGACTACATGACAACATTCCAGAAAGTAAATATTTTTTTAGATTAGTTTAGAAACCTTTAATTTCACTCTGAAAAAAATCCCTGGAAACTTCATGAAAGGATAAATCCTTGAAGCAGATGGTTAGTAGCCAGTTTTTTTCCTGGTGCTCTCTGTGTTCCAATGCATTGAAGTACTAAGAGTAACTACTGGAGAAGCATCAAGGAAGCAAACCTGCATTATTCTTTACAGAGGGCCTTTACAAATCAGCATCAGCCTCAGCAAACTTCTTAGCTTGTCATTTGGGGGAAAAATTACAGGAAACATAGCAGAGTTAAAAAAGATATAATCTCTCAGAAGCTGTTATTGGCTAACAGGCTTTTTGCCACCCCAGGATTAAAAAATGTATCAGTAAATGCTCAGAGTAAGAAGGCAAATCATAACATTCTAGAGTTATCAATATACTTTCATATTTCTGTAGCAGAAAAAAAAAAGGATATGAAGTCTGTGATAGTTGTTGTAGAGCCTGCTTAAAGGGAATCACACTCTTGAAGCCCCTGTTGGAGAAACAGAGGAGAGATTATTTATCTGCTTGTTAAATACTGACAACCAGATTATGTTGATACTAGGAATGGCAGAAATGTCAGCACTGTGAGATGGTTTGTAGAAATGTGGATTGTCTTATATAAATCCCTAATTTTTGTAGCTACAAAGGGATTTTTAACTTTCCTGTCAAGTCTGGAGGGGAGTATTTTCTGCTGCACTGAATTATTAACAAAATAATTTCTTGTGTTAACATGTGTATTTATATCTCTAGTATGATCAGAGTAAACAAAATTGAGAATACTAAATGGAGTTACTCGACCTATTTATAATTGTCTGTATGTAAACAGTGCCTGTAACATCTGAAGGTCTATTACTGCAAAGTTTTAGTAGTTGGAATCACATTAAAAGAGTTGGATAAATTGCTTCTCCTTTCTGAGTACTGTACTAAGAAGGAAACCATGAGAAGAGTAAACGTAGCAGTTAAAAGAGATTTGGGGTATGCATTTTTATTTGTAAAAAGAGGAGTTTTCACAGCTAGAAACATCTTATATGGCAAAAGCTTTCAGGAAAGGGAAAGATATGTAATAGGGGGACAGGTTTCTTAGGGTAACATGCACAGCACACATCTCTTTTATCTGCTAAGAATCACTGCATGTGGGACTGTGGAAATGATTCAGTGGGTGAAACTTCACACAAAATTTTGGCAAGAACTCAGGTTCAAGATCTTGTTTTGCTAATAAGTCTGTGTCCCAACAATATACTCCAGTATCAGAAACAGTTGTACAAACAGTTTAAAATATGGACAAATATGAAGAGCATTTATGTAAGGGACATTACTATGAGACCCTAAAGGAGTAGTCAGTCCTTTGCTTAACAGGATGGAAAGCTGCTTAAAAACACATGTCAGTGCAATGACTCTGCTCACAGGAGACATCCACAATCTGAACCACACGTGTTTCCTGGGGTGGAGAGCAAGTCATTTATCTTGGTCAGCTTTATGAAGAATGGCCAGCCCAATGCCATTGATCACACTGAGTGCTGCACCTGAGGTGGTGGTGTGAGCTGTTAGGTGTGACACTGGCACACTGGGACATTTATTGCTGTTTTGTCAATGATGGTCAAGGCTGGCTTTTAGAACAGGCAGAGTACCTTGCAGCTTGGGGTGCCCACGGTGCAGGGTGGCCCAGAGCGGGCAGTGGCATCATAGGCCCCCAGTTCAGAGTTAAAACATTTTAAAACTCAGCAGGGGATTGTGAGCAATGGAGTTATTTCTCTGGCTTTGAGGACAATGTAAGATTTGCTTTGCCATAGACACCTCTTATTTCCTGCCTAGAATCAAAGTCAAAATTTGTCGAATCAACAGAAGGAAACAGCAAATGTTACCAGCCACATACAGCATTTAGAGAATGAGAACATGTTGCTGTGTTCTTAGAGTAGGAATTTAGGTATTGTGTGCAACCCCACAGTGATTCCAGTTTCAGGGAGGTTACAAACAAGAAAGAACAAATTCTGCTCATCCTCATTATTTTTAAACTGATCACACCTTACTCTGACACGACAGAAATCTCAAATAACATTTTTTGTAATTTAACATTTTTTGTAATTTGTCACATGCAGTTTAGAGGTCTGTGTTCACACATCAGAATGTCTGACAAAATGTGCATGAAGGCAGGTGGTGCATGGAAGGGAAATCAACATCAGTGGTAGGAAAGTTTTCAGATGATGAAAGGGATTGTTGTTCAGCTCAAAACTTTTAAGTCCTTTTCACTTTCTTCTGAGCCTAGAGATAACACTTCATTGAAAGTAGTGAAAGAAAAATCACTGCTGGTACATTTCCTTCATGCAATTCACTAATTTCTAAAAAATCCCACCTTCTTCTTACAAAAATATTACTTAAGAGCCCTCTGAGAACCATAGTTCATTTGTATTTTTCAAGAAGTCAGTATTTTTGTCCCTTTGATAAGATGCCATAAACAAGGTTATTCTACCACAGAGATAATTTTACAAATTCTCCCTTATATTTTTTATTTTATTTAGGATTTAGGACAGGTTCTTTAAAGCTGAAAAGAAAAAAATTTATTATTTTTTACTTTGGTGTAAGTAGAATCACTCCAGGATTCCCTTAAGTATAGGCATGAGAGGAAGGCTAGCCTATCTTAATATATTGCAAAACTCTCTGGGGACCAGCCAGGTTACTTCAGTTGAAGTTGTCCCAGGAGGAACCTGAGCAATACTTTATGGAAGATCTGCCAAGAGGACACTTCCATCATTATCAGGGTACTTCTCATCAATCCACATCTTCTTTCTAATTTTGAGACATATAAATTGCCAAATTATATTCAGCCAATTTTTCCACTTAGTAGATTGTTCTTGAAGAGCAGACATCTTATTGAACTGTTGCCATCTCAAAGCTAAAGGCTACCCTAAGTTAGTAGCTTAGATGCAGGTGATGTGAAGACAGGGGTACCTCCTGATTCCTTCTTTCTTAATGAAAGTCTCTAATACAGGATCATCCAAACAGAGATTTACCCCACCTATTTCTTTGCACTGGTAACAGGAGAGCCAACAAATAATTTAACCCCCACAATGTTCTTTCAACTTTTAGAAATTAAAGTCAGGTAAGAGAAATTTTACACTAATACTTGCTGCTGCAAGAACAATGTGCATGGAGGAAAAATCTCCTTATACCTCTTTCAACAGGTAGCTTCCAAAATTATACCAAAATTATACTCAAAATTGAGGAATATGAGCCAAATAATCCAAGACACCTTTCTCTTTGTGAATATTTGCTATTAAATGATGCATGTATAATATGTCTAATTAATTTTTCTTTTCCCTTAGGTAGAAACTTTGATGAATTGATCTGATGTATACAACTAGGACAAAACCAGATATCAGTAACCAAGGATTTTGTGACAGTATGTTGAAATTTCTTCCTGTGTATGTGAGGAAGAATTATGCCTCTGAAATTCAGAAATGATGATATAATCTCAGTTGGGAGTGTTGACCTAAGGAGTTACAGAAAAATGTTTATGATCTCTAAATTCTCTCTGAGCTGAATTCTAGATAGTTTATACTGAAAGAACTAATTTGCTTCTTGAAAGCATTACTCATTGGTAAAGACAGTGGTGTATTTCTTTCTCAACTCTATTTTTTTCCTGTGTACTTTCATTATTATTTCTTGGGTGTGACTCCTCAGCTACTGAATGACATATCCAAAGCAAGCCCCATTTCCACATACAACTGAAGTTCCTGCTGACCAAACTGCTTAGTACAGTATTAGTACAATTATTCTGAATATGAATTCCCTGCCAATGGGTAAATAAATCAATAAATAAACCACTCACTGGAAACTGATTTATTCAGTAAATATCTTGGTGTATGAACAGAACCTAGTCAGTGAGCTGTGGAAGGTAGAGTATTAAATGAACTGCAACAACTGATGTAACATACTTGGTAGAAAATGAAATAAATTGCTTCCAGATTTGTATATTTTTGCTTCTCATAATAGTACCTAAATGGTATTAGGTAGATTTAAAAAGATTTGAAGAATGTAGATAATGTTCTCAGCACTGATGTCCGATAGTAATTATTTCCTCTCTATTGTCTCAGCATTGTAAAATGTTGAGGATCTATTGCTCCTGAAGAAATTGTATAACAGCCTGACCATATGAACAGGAATACCAGTAGTAAAAAAAGTGAAAGTATTTATTCTATGTGACATACTCATAAAAATTTGAAAATTTAGAGAAATATTTAAATAATTATCTAGGCTAAAAATATTCAGCAGTGGAACATGTGACTAATTTCTTCCTTAACATCAGTCCACCAAGTATAAAGAAATCTGAAAGAGCAGAGGACTGTGGAGAGCTGTTTTGTTTCAAATAACTTTATTTTTACTTATTTATCTTTACATACACATATCCCAAGTAAATATATATATATATACTTTTACCTAAGAATCTCAGGAATAATGTTGTTCTTAATATTGTTTGATGGTTTCCTGGTGGTTTGAGGTTTGTATCATACAAGTTCTTGCAGCCTTGATCAGGAAGGCCAAGAGTTGGTACTGCAGTAAAGACATGCTTCCTCCTGGCAGTTCCTCCTGGTGACACTTATTTCTCTTTTCTCTCTGTGGACTGCAGGCAGAGACTAGATGACTAATTTGGTCTGGATGCCTAATCTTATATGTCATTAGGGCATGTGTAGAATGACCAATATATTGTGTAGAAATCATTGATTAATTTCAAATTTGACCATGAAGAAATTTTGCTCTTTTGCTCCTACAGTGTTTTGAAACCAGGCAGACCTCCCAGTGTATTGGTGTGAATTGTGGGAAGACATCAGCCTAAGATATTTTTCATATAAATTCAAATTTAGACAGATAAATACCCAAATGCAATATCATGTCATCAAAATTGATATATTTTCAAATATAATACAAGCAATAGCAATGATTTAGTTTAGGATAATGTCTTGAGACCCTTAATGAGGGCAGGGACACATGGTACTTGTATACATATGGCGTCCATATGTGTAGTAGAAGTATTCTTCTTGCCAAAATCTATAGAAATAATCCAAGAGAATGACTTATTTTTAACTCTTCATGCCAAAATATTAAACTGTTCAAAAAAGTGTAGAATCCACATGGGAAAACTTTGGGAAATTAATGTTACTTTTCTATAATTGTACAAACATAAATGTAAAATTGCTAAGAAAAGGAAAGCAGTAACTCTTGGTTTATTTATTCCCATGGTGTCATTTTCAGCGTGGGTGTGGTTGAAATACCTCTTTTATATTGGATTCGTTTTTACAGATTTTTACATGGAAGCACTTTGCTTATAGTTAGGATTGCAACCAGCAATATTTCACTACGAAGCTGTATATTATCTCTGTTTAATTGAGAAAAATTAGTTTTGTCTGAAAATTTCCAGATGTGTTATAACTACAATACATTCCTATGGAGTCTGGAGAAAATCTGTCATACTCTTTCCTTAAGGCTGGGCTTATCAGATTTTCTAACTCTAGTAAAACTAATATGTTACTCCTAACGTAAACTTTATACTGATTCGAATGTCATAAACCTATTTCCATATTTTATAAGATAATAATCTAATTAAAAACTAATTTTAGTTACTTTTTCTGCATGATAAATATATTCTGGGTCCAGTCCTGCATCTATTGAATTATGCTTCCTGGAAGTCATGGGCTGGATATGATTCTTATTTTGTCCTGTGGGATTCAGTGCAGGCAGCACTGGGCAATGCTGATGGTCTTTGTGCCTCAGATAGGCAATGATGGCTGTGAGACATCACCATCAATCATAATTATAAATTATGATTGGACTGCATTTTGCACTCATATTGTCCTTAATTTGCAGATGTATAAACGATTGTACAGCAGGGTGATAAACTGAATCTCCAAGTGTTATTTTCCATATTTTTCACAGAAAGCAGCCCTTGTGTGACACTCATAAATTAGGTGTCTAGTTAGAAAAAGAATCTACTATTGTCTTCTATCAGACATCTCTCACTGTCAAATAAAATAATGGTTGTACAAGCATTGCCAGTTTGATTTGTGGTCAGGCTTTGCACCTGTTCACTGCATAAAGCAGCAGTCCTGCACTCACAGCCATGAATGCTGATGTGGGAGAAGTGAGGGCAAGGGTACAGAGTGCACAGGCTGATGTTCCATACATAACCCTCCTGCTGGTTCTGCAGCCTCAGCAGCATCTTTGTGTCATTTTGTCTGCTTGTAACTTTCTTAATCTGTTGTAACTTTCTTAATCCATCAAATACACAGAAACAACCTAGAAATTTCTGTCTGCCTTGGTCATAACTAAAGTGGGTTCAAGAGTTGTGCAACACAGACCACTAACATTTAATATGATCTGAATAACTGTTAGAAATCGCAGGTCTCTGTAAATCTGGGATGAATAAAAGATTGTAAATTGTTGGAAAGTAAGACAAACCAATGATAGATTGCCAGTCTTGACTGATGTTGAATGCTGGAGAACTCGTGATGTTCCTAGGTATTTTTACAATGATTGTTGCTGCCACTGGTGGAATGGATTCCTCATTTCCAGTGAGGATTGATATGGTTTCTCACCAATGGACCTTGCTGTGCTCCTATCTGATAGAGGGAAGTGCCAGGTACTACTACCAGATATTTTATCTCCAGATGGGTGCAGGTGGTGATTAAATCACCTCTTAACCTCATTGACAAGAAAAGTAAATTGACCTTGTTGCATGTCTTGTGCAAGCACCATGAATAGAAGTATAAACTTTTTTTCAACTTTCAAGTTTTTGAGACACCGACAGAAGTAATTTCTTCCTATGTAACCACTATTCATCTCTACTTTTAATTCCATTTATCATACATCCAAAGGGTGGTAGTGACAGCCTACTTTTATAACTTCTATTTAGCTGATAATCCATGAGATCCCGTGTACCTTTTCCAAGTTCATTGATTTGCTGAATGCAGTTTTCATTCCTGTGTGTGACCTTAATTTATTTCATTGCATTTGGCCATGTTGAAACATAACTTCTGCTTTAATGGTGTGACTCACTTAATTTCCTATAATTTACTCTGATTAGTGATTACTGACCTGTCACTTTTGGGCATCCACAATTATCTTCAGCAAAAAGTTTAAAGTTTTTTTCCACATTTCTCATAAAGATAATAGATAGCATTTAAGGAATAGCAAAGACCCTTGGAATTACACTGAAAATACTCACTGAATACTGACTATCTCTAAGTTTCCAGATCTTTCAGCTTTCAATTTCTTCATATGTTTGATAGCTTTGTTCTAGACTTTTATGACTGCTGTTGAGTAGTCCTCAGCTAGTACAAATCTTCCTGTACTTACTGTGAGGTTGGTTACCTATGAGTGCTATTTGTTGATGCAAATATCAGATGGGACTGTTCTTGTGACCTGTGCAGTGGCATCCTGAAACTGTCATTCTTATTTTATTCCTCTCCCATCTGTTTTTAGTGTATTTCCTGTCTTAAAATGACCAAGATTGCAGTGAATTGTTCAATTTTACTTTAATGTAATATACAAAATAGCCATTCTAAATTGCAAATTAATACATTTTATATAAAATCCAATGTACAGTATCTTAAATTTGTTTAAATAGTATTATAAATGTAATTTTAGGGAAGAGTCAGTCCTGGAGTGATGCAGTCTTATGTTAATTACAGTTCATTTTGATATCCCTGCTGTTTGTTAAAAAATCCATCTTAGATTCTAGAAACATCCTTATGAAATCAGGTTTGGCTCCAATCAAAACAAGAATGAACTCCCAGGTTTTTTTTTTTTCCATTTCAACTTTGTTTTCCCCCCACACAGATGAATAAAATCCTTTGCTGGCGCCTCCAGTTTGAATGTCATTTGCCATCTGCTTCAGAGCTCATCTTCATCTGATAAAGCATCAAGGTAATCCGTATCAACATATAGGAGAAATCCAGAAAACAAGCTGTCTGCCCACGTTGGATCAGAAAAGAGACCATTTTGGTCAGTGTAGAAGATTTCAAGCCATACTTCATCCTCTGGCTGAAGGTAGATCACTGTGGATCCAGAAGCGACGTCGTGGTTGCCGGTGTTGGCGTCGAAAGTCTTGATGCGGTACTTGCCATTGTGAACCAGCCCAATGGCGAGGTGCTTGTTTGCTAAGGTGATGTCATAAGAAAAATAATAAATCCCCGGGATGGCACAAATGAACTTCCCTGTGGATGGGTTGTAATGCTCCCCCTCGTTGAAGAGGACTTTATTGAACACAATTGGTAGTCTTTCCTCTGGGTAGCTCGTGGTGATGCCCACAGAAAAGGCAGATTTCAGCACGATCTTTCCACACTTGCAGACCCCTGGTGCTCCTGGCTCTCCTCGGTCTCCTTTATCTCCCTTAGGTCCAGGTGGTCCAGCTGGACCTACGTCACCTTTGGCACCAGTCAATCCTCCAGGTCCTTTCTTACCAGACTCACCTTGGTCTCCCTTCTCTCCAGCTGGTCCTAATGGCCCAGTCTTTCCTCTTAAACCTTCAAAAACATTTTAAGTTAGTTAATCGTTGCACATATCACCTCAGTAAATGATTGTGTGGGCTACTGTGTGTGCCTGAACAAACAAGAAAAACATGGTCAGAATTTCAAAATAGTCTAGAAATACTTTCAAAATGTTTTAGAAAGTTTGCAAAAGGAATGCCACTAATTCCTACTTATCTTCATGTGTCTTGATTACACATTAAAGAATGTTATAGGTAATCAATCTATTGCTGCCTGAACTACCAGGCACTACTGGTGGCAGGGACAGCAGCATGACTACCTGTGTAGTCATACTTGTGCACTACACATTTCCTAAAAATAGAGCATTTTTAGTGCATACCTAAGCACCTGCTAATCTTTTAAGCCTGGTCAATGGCACAGGTGGGACTATTTATTTGAGACCACGCATACTTCATTCTTTCCAATCTTTTTCTTAGCATCTGTGTGAAGAAAGGTTGTGTACTTACATTTCTTTACACTGATATATGTGCATACTCTCACTGTAATTATATATGGACACACTTAAACCCACACAGGCACATACACACACTCATCATATATAAATATATATATACACACCGATAGATATAGATATAGATATAGATATAGATATAGATATAGATAAAGATATAGGTGTATAACAGTGATGATGACAGGTCTTGCTTTCTTGTTACTACTGTGTTAGTTTACATAAATATTCAATACCTGCACTCCCTTTTTCACCTTTTTCTCCCTTCCTGCCATCTCTACCATCTCTTCCTGGAAGACCAATGCGTCCATGTGGCCCCGGGGATCCGCTGGCTCCAGGGGGGCCAGCAGGGCCTGGCAAACCTGGAATGCTGCAGATATATCTGGTGTAGTAATTTTCTCCTTTGCTCTGGCTTTGAAGAGGTTGTTCACTTGTATAGATGGCAAAACTTGTAATGTACAGCAGCACAAACATCCTCAGATCTGGGAAAAAAAAATTTGTCAGAACACTTTAGGCACATGGAAATGGCTCTGAGTATGCAAATAAGTGTGACACTGTGATGCATTATGCACAAGCAGAGGTGCAGACCTCAACCTGGAATTTATGCCTTACCAAAATCCATGTAGGAGGCAAGGAGGAAAGTCTGTCAGGTTGGAGCTTTTTCTGGGCACTGTACAAGTTGCTGTATGACTTTCAAATAAGTAACTGTAGACTGGCATAGTGTAACTGGTGAATCTCAGCTTTCTGGGGCCAAATGTTGACACATGAAAAAATAATCTGGATTTTTTCAATGCAAAGACCTTTGCATAGTTTATTTTGTCTTTGGTCCCTATACAAGCTTTACAGCTAAAAGCCCTCTTGCTGGAGGGAGTTAGTCTGTGCTAGACGCATGTGCCTGTAGTCAGGATAAAGCTTACACCTTCATTTCATTTTGAAATTTGCCCTTATGGTGGCAAATGAATCTCCGGCTTAAACAACTGCAGCAGAAACTTGCTGAAACTGCAGAAATGATGGGAGGCAATTAGAGAGCTACAGCTCCAGTGCCCCTTGGAAACAGCACAAATAAACACTTCACCCTAATCCTCAGGTGGAACCAGGCAGCTGCCCTGCCCTGCCCTGCAGGGGATGGTGGGGTGTGAATGGGCTGCTAACAGGTTGAGTTTTTTAAGCCTGGCTTAGGCTGTCATATACAATGAACTGTGTCACAATATCTTGCAAGAAAAGTGATTAAATTTTATATATGGTATTTGGGTGTTTTCATAAACGATTGGGTAGAAATTTCTCTGTCCCACTGTATACTGGGATACTAAAGAAAAGTAACTGTAGAAACATTGACATGTTGAGTAATTGCAGTACCTGATATACAAAGGTGTCTTAAATTTAGTGTTGCATTAGCAGAGAGTCAATCATGGGTCAGGTGAGAACCTACAAGTCAAGCTGTTTTTTCTAGTTCCTTTGCTGTCTTCTCAGAAAATTTGTGTGCGTTTTTTTGTTGGAGCTGTCCATTCTGTCAGAGTAATTTACAGCATTCAAGGAAATTGGAATCCACAGGTTTCTGTAGGGAGAAAAAAATGGAATGGGAGATTGAGAAAAAATATCTGTAAAATGCAGTCTATCTTTTTTTTACAGTGAGTCATAGACTCACAGAACCATTAAGGTTGGAAAAGACCTTTAAGATAAGATTATCAAGTCCAGCCATCCACCCAACATCATCACCATGTTCATCACTAAACAATGTAAAATCCACACGTTTCTTGAACGCTTCCAGAGATGGTGACTCTGCTGCTTTCCTAGGCAGCCTGTTCCAATGCTACTCAACCCCTTCTGTGAAGACAGATTTCCTGCTACCCAATCTAACCCTCCAGTGCCACAGTTTGACATTATTTCCTTTCACCCTGTCACTTGTTCCCTGGGAGAAGAGACTGACCCCCACCTGGCTGCCACCTCCTTTCAGGGAGCTGTGGAACAGGATGAGGTCTCCCCCAAACCTCCAGGCTAAACACTCCCAGCTCCCTCAGCTGCTGCTCACAGGACCTGTGCTCCAGGCCCTTCATCAGCTCTGCTGCCCTTCTCTGGGCATGCTCCAGCACCTCAGTGTCTTTCTTGAAGTGGGGTTCCAAAGCTGAACTCAGGATTTGAGGTGTGTCCTCACCAGTGCCCAGTACAGGGGGACAATCCCTGCCGTGGTCCTGTTGGCCACACTGTTGCTGCTACGAGCCAGGTGCCTTTGGCCTTCTTGGCCACCAGGGCACAGCTGGCTCGTGTTCAGTCACTGTCAAATAGCATCCCCAGGTCCTTTTCCACTGGACACCTTTCCACTCTGCCCCAGCCTGTGGCACTGCCTGGGGCTGCAGGACCTGGCACTGGACCTTGTTGAACCTCACACAACCATCCTCAGCCCCCTGGTCCAGCCTGTCCAGATCCCTCTGCAGAACCTTTTAATCTAGAAATTGTTGTTCTCATTCTCCCCTCTGTGATACTGGTTGGCATTAACCGATTTAAAACCCCAAGCCATTACATTTACTTGCAGTTCATGATATTTCAACTGGTATATGGATGGCATGGTCAGATCTATTCAGCAAAGATCAGCATATATGTATATACATGCATGCACAGTCATACACAGTCTTTATGAAGAATCTTTTATTTTACAGAGTGGAAAATTAGAAAATGTTATGGTTATCAGTGATAATGCAGAAAAAATATAAAAATAGTATATTTGTAGAGAAATAAACAATGCTCCAAAATTCTCTTCAGTGATAAACATTTTGCTTTTCATTTTAGACGTCTTGCATCAAATTGGTAGAAACCAAACTATTAATTTTGCTATTATTTGATGAAGCCTTACCATATAGTCAGGCATAGCAGTCTCCACAAATGGATTAGCATATGAATGCTGAACATTACAGCACAGCAGTGAATGATAACTCGAAGGCAGTTGTTAGCTACAAGATGAACCTCACAGCAACCGTTTGCTCTGATGTACTACTGAGCAAACTCAAATAAAGCTCATGGATTTTCATGGGACTTAAATCAGGGACAAAAAAGCTCTCTGCAGAGAAGGAAAAACTTTAAACACTTAGCCAGGAGGGAACAGCTTGGAGGGACTTCATGCTTCAAGCTGCATATGCATTTTACACAAAGCTGATGGATAAGAAGCAGACATGACCTAAGGATCAAGGACTGGAAAAAAATCCTGCCCTTTGCCAGATGAAAGTCTGAATCAGTAGGCTGGGTATTCCCACACTGTGTTGCATGTAAGCCAGGCAAAAACTATCTCAACAATTTCTAGTTTTGCCTGTGTCAAGGGTATCTTACAAATCAGAGTAAAAACCTACACACAGCTGCTCCTGTCACTGGCTGGCCAGTACCTTATTGATGTGTGAAGCTGTCTCCAGCTCCCAGACCTCCCCTGCTGTTCTTCTCATGTGCCTGCAGGAAATTAATTGGTCTGGGACATGTATTTCTGAATAGACCATGGGAAAAATGTCATTTGGAGAAGGTGAGGGGAATGGGGTTGTTGAGATAGGGATATGTCTTAGATGGCTGGGGCTTTGTGTTTGGAGAACCAGTTCAGGATGGAGAAGGCATAGAGGACAATATACAGAGATTTCATCTATGTGTTGGGGGTCTTAAGGAGTGACAGGGCTGTGCAACTGAATGGTGGGAATGCAGTTAGGCAAACAGAGCTGGACTTGGGAGCAAATTATTATAATGGCTCCGGCGATGATGTTTGCAGACCTGAATTTATTCTTGGGGGGAACACAGAAAGCTGCTTCCAACAGTGGTGGCCAAAAAATGACATTTGGGAAACCATGCATTAACCCAGGGAATCAGGAATTCTCTTGCCCTTTGAATTCAGACTCTTGCATTTCTTTGTACATAACAGTAGTTATTTTATAACAAGGAGGGATGCCTGTCTGTTAGTGCAGTCTCTTGGAAAGAGACTCAAAAGGGAATCTCCTCAGACCAAGGAAAGAAGGACAATGCTGAACCCATGCCCCCTATTTCCCAGTGAGTGCCCTTCAAAGCACCACTGAAAAGTTAAAGGTGAAAAAGAACATATGACCATGGCTTTTGAAATTTCAGGTTGACTTAGGAGGCCAAAATCAGAGATTTCAGTTCACAGGGTTTTAAGAAGCTAGAGGGTATAATGGACTTCCCAGATCACTTCCTCAGGAGTCACCTATTGTTGCAGTTTTATTGTTGTAGTTAAATATTTGTTCACAGAGAGTTAACTAGGAGGCAGAACGTGAATCATAAATAACACTTTGTTCTTGGCTTCTGGTTGTCCTTTTCAAAGATAAAAAACTTTTGTCCATAAACTGGGGTAGGAAACAAAGTCCTTGATATATGCCAAGTGATTTGTCTCCAGAGAAAAACAACATTTGAGCAGTTCAATGTATTTTTCCAAAAGCTGAAAGCCAGAATAAGCACATGGTATTCTTCTTCAGAACAATAACAGACATCTTCATTATAGCCATCACCAAAAATAATAATGAAAATTATACAAACTCGGAGTTAAAATAATGTTATTCCATGTTTAGGAAATGGCATTTCAATAAGTTTCAAATCCACTAGGTAGAGGAAGAATGCACATCAAGGCATTCACTGGAGGATGATGGACATGCTGATCAGTTCTAGTCATAGAATTACAGGATGGTTTGTGTTGGAAAGGACCTTTAAGATCATCTAGTTCCAGCCTCCCTGCTGTGGGCAGAGACACTTTTCACTATACAAGTTTTCTCCGAATGGTTTCTAAAACAGATTTTCCAAGTGAGTTCTTAAAGTTATCTCATTCATTTAATACTGGAAAAACATTAAAAAAATTTTTCTGGACCTCGTTGCAGTCTGTTAAGGTGGCAGATCCAAAGAATCAAAAGCAAGTGGCCAGCAGGTCAAGGGAGGTGCTTATAGCTCTCTACTCCACTCTTGTGAGATCCCACCTGGAATGCTGTGCCCAAATCTGGGATCTTCAGCGAGGAAGGACATGGACATGCTGGAGCAGGTTCAGAGGGGACCACAAAGACAATCAAGGGTCTGGAGCACCTCTCCTATGAACACTCACTGAGGGAGTCAGTACTTAAAGGTGGTACTTGTGAGAAAGATGGAGACAGACTGTTTAGTAGGGCCTGTTGCAATAGGACAAGGGGATATGGCTTTAAACTAACATAGGGTAGATTTAAAATAGACAGAAGGGAGACATTTTTTATCCTGATGATGGCAATACACTGGAACAGGTTGTCCAGAGAGGTGGTCAATGCCCCATCCTTGGAAACATTCAAGGCCAGGTTGAACAGGGCTCTAAGCAAAGGTATCTAGCTGGAGATGTGCCTGATGATTGCAGGGGGGTTGGACTAAATGATTTTTAAAGGTCTCTTCCAACACAAACTGTTCTGTAATTCTGTGATCTCCCTCGAGAACATACTCTGTAAGTTAGATCCCCACTGAAGCCAGGGCTCAGCACAGGCTTTTCATCAAGACATTAGGAAATCTCATTTCATTGCTGCTATACTCAGACTATGTCACTAACATTTTTTTAAACTTAGAAATTCAGGGATTGTAAGAAATTGCCAGTTTTGAGACTTTCTGGTATATGATCTAATCTTTCTCACTTGTTCAACTATGTAGTGCTAATTCTAAAATTTATTAATTGGCATTGTTTTGAAACAAGCCTAGAAGATTTCCCATGAATCTGTTGTAAATAAAAACTGGGTCAAGTGCCAGTAGCTATTAGTCACAAGCTACCCTGGCTATGTTCTTACTTTTGTCTTGCCTTGCTAGCTTTGAATTCACTTCCAATACATACACACAGCTGTTTAGGCAGTAGAAGATGTGTTTTAACTTCTTGTGCACAAAGGCATAGATGAGAAATTGTGATACCTGTGGGCCCTTTCTGTCTGCAGCCCTGGCAATGTATTAGTGGTAAAGAGCAAGATACTCTATATGTCCTTTGGCTTTCCAAATGCAAAGGCCCCAAATGCCCCACATAGCTACCAGGAATCCTCACTGTGAGATGCACAGATCTTCCCCAACTCTCCCATCTAGGAACTGTAGGGTAGGAGAAACAAAGTGAATAAGGAGATAGTAAGTCAAGATGAGAGGTAGAGAGAGAGAGACATCTTCAGCAATTAATGTGAAATCTCACTGGCTATGCCAGTCTTTTCCCTCTCAAAACATGATCCACAAAAATCAGCTGTGTCCCCATGCCTGAAGGGTTCAAACCTGCCATTCAATCTGCCACCACCACTTACCTTTCTACAAGGCCTTAGAAACAGGTGTTTATGGCTTGACATGCCACATTCAGTAGTTTTTTTGCTCTGTAAGATTTTTATGCCATCAAAATGTGAATCTTAATGATGTTTTTTTTTTTTTTTCCCCATGGATTTTACAGTGATCACCCACCTTCAGTTGGCCACAGCTTTATACATCTCCCAGCTTGTTTTGTGTTATTGGGGGCTATGCTGGACTTCCAGAGCTTCACCGTAACACCACACCTTACTCTAATGAATCAAGACCACAGCTGGCCGTTACCACAGTGCTTGGGTTACCTACACAGCCCAGCAATCTTCACAGGGCTTTGCACTGTCTTGTTTCCCTTGTGTAAGAAGGGGAAAGTGATCCAACAGTATTTGAGCAGTTTGAACTTCTGACTCCCAGTACCAAATGGCAGCTGATGGTGCCCAAAGGAATCAATCAGCCAGTGGGAAGGACCATTAGATAAATATTTCTGAGAAAAAAATCCTTAAAGGCCTCATTAGCAGTGCTGACATTTAACAGTCTCACTCACTTAGGTTTGCAGTCAGTCATGTTTGAACAATCCTCTTCATAACTATGTTGAATGCAGCCAGATTCTTCAACCATGTCTCAAGCCTCCATTAAAAATCAAGTGCTTGTAACCAAGGCCAGAAGTTTAGTATGCTTGATTTTCAAAGTATCAGAAGAGTGGGAGCAATTTTATTTCTCAGTATCTGTCTTAAGACATAGTCTCTCCAGGTACTGCCATTATTTGGAAGGTTGTTTTTCTGAAAAATGCCTGAGACCCTGGTCAAGGTTTGTACTGGTGAGATAGCTTGACTCAGCTGGTGGGAATTTTAACAAGTATGCTGGCAGGCAAAGCAGTTTCACTGCCAGCTGTACCAGAACACACAAATAAATACAACCTGACAGAATTTGTTTTGACAGAATGCCAAGAAGTGAGGCCAGTTGCTTACAGTTGGCAAGTGACATGGAGACAATGCATGTTTGCTTGCAGTGTAGAGAAAAATGTCCAGGATTTAACACTGGGAGACTCAGAATATGAGTGTACCTACACCTCAGGTACAGGATTATTTGAAATGTGTTCTCTATTTCCTTAAAATAAAATAGGAAAATGCAGCGGTCACACAGGAAAAAGAGATAGGAGCCATAAATTAGAAGCTGTCTTCAGGGATGACCTAGAAATTGAAGGGTTGGTTATGAATCTGGACTGGAATACAGCATATGGAAGCACACAGGCATATAAAGATGTGGATAGATGCCTAGAGCAGTGTGCCCATCTCCTGTGAAAAGTATTTCAATTCAAGCAGGCTTCCTCCTCTTGGCTCCTCTCCAGCCCTTACCAGGAAAATTTCTATCTCCTGTCTTAGATCATTCTGCCTTGCCAACCTTGTAATGAAAAGAAATAAAAAACAGGCTGGGTAAACCATTTTGGATGGTTTGGAAAGAGGAAAAACAGGGTGCAAAAATGTCAAACTGCAAGGTACATGGGGACAAATAAGAAGAAAAGTAACAGATTCTTGCCACAAGTCATGGGGACAGACTTCCCCTGCCTCATACCTTGTGCTTGCTTGTGTTCCCACCTGGGCTTTGTGAGCAGAAGCCCATAGAGAGCTCCCCTTGTGACAGCAATCACTTCGCACAGCAGTGACTGGTGGGGGACAGCCAGCAAAGCAAGAGCTGCTTTGGGAGCTTCACTGGATATATAGCTGAATATGCTGTGGTCTCTGGGCATGGCTAAATTCTCATGCCCTCAAGGTAAATGTTATTTATTAGATCATGGACACCTCTGATGGATTCTCCTTCACCCAGTTGCTCCCTTGGTACAGCACATGGCACCAAAGAACAGTGTTCATTCACCATGTGAGAGGAAAAATGTGTAGAGAAGAAAGCCTCCAGACCCTCAAAAGGACACTCTTCCCCCAGAACATTGTTTTCTTCTGGAAGTTCATCCAATGATATCACCCTGGCACTGTGCCTTTCTGGGAACTGTGTGGAAAAGCAGGCATCCAGCCAGGGACTGCATTCTACACTGAACTAGGCAGAGACCAAAGGAGCAGTTTAAAGGCTTAGACTGCACTGAGCTGGTTGATTTTTCTGAGGCAAGCTGGGGAAGGTGCCCATAAACTGCTCTGTCAGGGAAGCTGTGGAGGCTGTGCCCTGGGGGAGGGAGCAGCCCTGTTCAGCTCCATGGCAGTGTCTTGTCCCTGTCCTGCTGTAAATGGAAGAGGATATCTGTCCATGGCTTGACATGAGTAAATTTTTTCAAAACCCATCATAGTTAAGCTTTTTGGTGTACACTTGCAACAAATCAAGCTGATAGCTTTTCCATGAGGAAAACCAGAAGTTTTTCCTTCTTGGGCTGCACAGATGCTCAGGACAGCAGTGTGAGACCCAGGCTGTGCACACCTCGCAGTGTTAGCGACATGGGGACATATCAGTGCTGCAGCTTTCTTGCAGGACTGCATCCACAGGGCACTGCAGTGTTCACTGCCCAGAGTTAGCTGCAAGGGATTCATCTTCTGACCCTTGGTGTAATGCTGGCTTGGTCAAGAGCAAGAAACACAGAGCTTCAAGAAACTGAAGTCAGACATGAGAGAGGTGATGGTGAATCTGAATCTCACAGAGGTGTGAGTGGCTGTGTCTCAGCACAAATGATAAATGTATTTTAGAGCTGAGGTTTTACTGTAAATTAGTGGTGCTTGGACTTCTGAAAGCCTAAGACATTTTGAAATGGCATGAGAGCTTTGAAGCCTCCTGTGCTTTCAGAATGCCACCAACACTGGCTTGTGTCCCCAGCCTCTGGGACTGACAGGCTCTCATGTCAACCCTGGTGGTCTCCATTTTACTGCTCTGACTCGTCAGTAAAATCCTGGCTTGAAAATCAGCATACTTTCCTGACTCTGGCTGTTCTGAGAAAAGTCCTGTTCTCCTGGAGGGAGCCTACCTCAAAGCTATTACTCCAACAGTATTACTTCCATATTTATATTGGAACAGAAAAAGAAGAATTTGGCCTGGTTTAGTCACATGTGCAATTGTTATGGTTAATGTCAGATTCAGGAGATTGGAGCCAGGAAGATATAAAAATAGAATAAAATTTATGTAATGTCTGCTTTTGGGTAATAACAGTTTTTAAAGTATGCTTCTTCCTGATTAAATCAAACCTTTTATTTTCATAGAGGCTGACCTTGTTGTGAGACAGAAGGGCAGGCACATTAAAAAGACAGCTCACAGTTTGGAGCTGTGAAATAAAATTCCATTTAAATTCTGTATGGTTTGATATTTTCTTACTGAAACAAAGGTTTCTGTTTCCATAGCAAAGCAGGAGGGACAATGCATCCTTGCTCCCAGCAGACTGGCCAGGGGGGCTGTCTGCACCCAAGCCCACCCTTGGTATCTCCAGCACCCAGCTGTACCCAGCACATTCAGGACCTGCACTTGTGCTTGATGAGGCTGATGTTCTACAGCTCCATATCTTGTGCAGGTTATTGTGCTGGGCAAGGGCTGGCTGTTCCCTGGGGCTGGGAGAGGTGGAACTCACAGGGAACAGGGGGGCAGGGCAGGATTTCACCAGGCAGAGCCCATCCCCAGCAGGAACCATGGCATCCGAGGCCAGACCAGAATATCACCTTGTGGATGGGGGTCAGCTGGGCTGAAATGGGGTCCTGGACCATGGCACACCCCAGGAGAGGCTGCCAGGGACTTCAGGGATGTCAGTGCCCACAGGGCTCTGGGAGGCTGCAGGTTGTACTTATTCAAAGAGGAAGAAAGCATTGGGTTCAGTCTACACACATGGAATTAACAGTTTTCAGCACAAGGCATTTCAATGTTTGTTTAATTCCATATGGATCTTTATGCCTCTCCCCACTGAAGCATTCACTGAGCCACGTAGACAACCTGTGTCCTTCAGAATCTTGTCTTGCTTTCATCTGTCCCCTAATGAGAACCATTTCTATGTTGGACTGTTTGGATTTGTAGAGTCTCAGTCCAGTTTGTTTAGAGTTTTAGTACATGAATTGCCATGTACTGGGAAGGGACAAACCTGCTTATCTGAAAAAAAAATTTTGGATCGTTCTTATAATACATTGTAAAAACCTAAAGTCTGTTTTAAGAGCTCTTTCATGTTGAAATACCACTGACAATTTTTTTTTTCTCTGTATTTCTGATTTGGATTATTCAGGCGGGAAGTTTTAAATTTTCAATTAAAAAGTTTATGAAGAAAATGGAAGTATTATCTCATTTATTTGTTTTCTAATTTTTACTAACCTTGAAAGTGAAACACTCATGCTGTTATATAGAACTCTGGAGGGTCTGTCCACCTGTAGGTTAACTACTATAGACTACTCTTTATCCTGGTCACAGTCTGGCCTGACACATCTTTTTGTGAAAAGAGTTAATGAGGAGAGGAGAGGAGAGGAGAGGAGAGGAGAGGAGAGGAGAGGAGAGGAGAGGAGAGGAGAGGAGAGGAGAGGAGAGGAGAGGAGAGGAGAGGAGAGGAGAGGAGAGGAGAGGAGAGGAGAGGAGAGGAGAGGAGAGGAGAGGAGAGGAGAGGAGAGGAGAGGAGAGGAGAGGAGAGGAGAGGAGAGGTTTGTCTTCTTTTGTTTAACACAAATTTTTCTGACACACATTCTGTTAGAAGAATGACAGTTTTTCTTGTGATATAATAACTTCAGTTTGATACACATAATTATTTGTCAGCCTGCTTCTGTAGGTACTGAAATCAAATGCAAATCTCTCTTTTATTAATGGCATTTTATCAAATTCACAGAGAGGAAGGAAGAAAGAAAACAGAGCACAGAGTTTTCTTTCAGAAGATCTAATTTCTGTTCCTCGATCAGAAATGTCTATTCCATGGCAATTATTTAATCTTACATGACTCTATTTCTTCACCAATAAAACAACAATATCAAAACCATCAGGGGTAATATTGCTCTGTTGATGTAAAAGCAGGTAATTCCAAGAGCACTTTTCAGATTTTGCTTTTCTTAAGTAAGTGCCATTTTGTATTTCAAATCAATTCTCTCATGGGAGATTAAAATGGATGAAGTCAGCATAATTCTTTCAGTTTTTTCATTACAGTGCAGATGAGGTCTAGCATCTGATAACCGGTCATTCCTGACAGAAGGTGTTTTCTCACTGAAGTTCTTGCAACAATAATTGGTCTGGTTTCTTTTGAAATCCATTCTGTCTGGGAAGTGCTTGTTTCCTTGGGTTCCTCCAGGGAACAGCACGAAAAAGCTGCAGCTGTCAGTCAGCATGCCACTCTCCAGCAGGAAAGTCTGGCCTTGGTGTGGTGAGGAGCAGGCTTTACTTTGCATGTGGTGGGATGTGATTTCAGCACAGTCTCCATGGGACACAAGTGGCCATTCCCAGATGGTCTGAAGGTCACAGAGTGTTTAGCAACCAGTTAAATCTCATTTTCACTTTAATTTCCCCTGATCTCAGTCTGTCAACAAGTTCCACCTGACCTTGAATCGCAGAGTGTTGGAGTCACCTCAGGCTGTCCCCAGCCCAGCTGGGGCCATCAGACCCCCAGAGCAGCATTGGTGTGCACAGCCAGGAGGGCTCCATGGTACCCAGGCTGAGGGTGCCCTGTGCCTGGGTACCAGCTGGCACATCCTGACACAGCATCACGGGGGCAAGGAGCACACAGGACACACAGGTACCGCACAGTCACAGCCAGGGTGTGCAGCTGCAGTGCAAACACAACCCCAGGCGCTGGCATGGGCTGGGATATGCCAAAATACATGTATTTGTTACAAAGAGAAGTGATTGTAAAGAATCCTCTTCACAATTCCATAATCAGTGAATAAAATTCTCTGTTATTGTCATGTCCGGAGTTGTGCTCGAGTTTCCCTCAAGTGTCTCCAGATATAGTTTACAATGATGACAATAAATTCAGTGTTGTTTTGCAGTTGCAGCTCCATGGCAGCAGATTGCCATGAGCCTTTTTCCATTTCAAACAGTGACCTTGATGTAAATTTATTTCTTAAGAAATTCTGGCAGGTTTGAGACAAACAGTATGCCAGAAACACTTCTAATGATCTGTCCCCCAGAAATGTCCTCACATAATTGTTAATACAAATAAAATATATATTAAAAAGAGGAGTCATGTAGGGCTTAGAGCGTATCAGCTTCAAATTTCTATCAGGGTAAAGGGTTTTGCAATTTCCACTTTAATGGAAACCTACAGAGATTCAGAACATATTGACTTGCAAATAAAGTTGAAATACATAAAACATGGAGAAGCTTTCTCTTGCCTTGGTTAAAATGACCTTTCTTTCTTTCTATTTAAGTTTTATGGCATGGAATCAAGATGTAAAACTGAAAAAAATTATTGCAATTTAAAGTCTTTCAGATCAGTTCAGACAGTCACTTTTCCCTCAGCTGGGGCATATTTTTATCACAGAAAAACAAGTGTTTGTGTACATGTGTGTATGCACACACATATCCTTACATTTACAGCCAAAGGATTGCTGTTTTCACTTAGCTTTTCTTCAATGCCCTGGAGCATGGTGGATACATTTTATGTAAAATGTGTTATTAAAGATTTTTTTTTCTATTTGACTTTGACTGATGGAATTAATTTTCTTTAATTCAGATCTATTCTTTGATGGCCTAAATTACAATGCACTTAGATTTGTTTCTAGCTGATAAGCTGACATGCAATAAGTGTTTTGTTGGTTTTATCTTTGTTTTAGTTATCTTCAATGGGCTCTGCAAAAAGCTCTAGTTTGATATTTGTGATTTTGTTTATTGCTTAAATTACCCTGTCTTCGACAGGTAATTGCAATTGAAAACTCTCTTATGCTCAAAAGTCATGTTTTTCCTTCTTAGAATTCTCCTTTTCTACCTGTGAGATGCTGTGATTTCTACGAGTCTTCTCTTTTTCCTCCGTCTTTGGAAAAGTGTGAATGTATGTCTGCTCAAATATCTATATGTTTGTACACACACTGTAAAGTTAAAAAATATAGGTCTCATAAATTTATCAACTCATGGGAAAGAATATCAAAACACTTCATTTGGAGACAATTTTCTTGGCATAGCTGCTCTTTTATGGCTTTTTATCTATTGTGCTTATTTTGTTAATGCAGGAAACAGGGTCTCTCAGAAGTTCATAAGCCACTGCTGCTCCTGCTCAATAAAATTAATTGATGTCCCAACATGTCCTCTTGGGGAAATGATGAAATCAGCTGTAACAGTCCTTTCGTTCTGTCTCTGGTTTGGGATGAATGTCACCTCTGAAGGACTCTGGTGAATATGATCAGGAGCCCTTCTGGCCCTGCCCTCTGTCTGGGCAGTGTCCCAGGGATGTGGGCAGCACAGAGAGGATTGCACAAGGTTATCTATCTGCCTGTTCCCCTCCAGCTGAGGCCTTCCAAACTGAGATACTTCTGAGTCCTTGCTTTCTTGTCAGCCTTGTTGGACTCTTTATCCACAAACTTGGAAGGAGCTTAAACTCTGGCTTTTCACAACATTTCTCATAACTGGTAAATTTGTTAAATTAATTATGCACAGAATGCATTTGTTTCCCTTAAACCTTTTTGCCCCATGAAATTGTTTTAACTAATAATTTCATTCAGTTCCTTCTATTTCTTGCTTTAAGAGACAGTGATTAATCTGCTCATTAGTATGTTCTCTTTCTCAGAAAGGTAGTAAGATTATGATAGCCACAGCTTTTTCTTTGTTTAGTATTATAAATTTACAATTAAAAATTCTAGCTGTTATATGGTCCATCAAATTGTGAGAGCTGTTTTCCTGTGGTGTATTAACATTAGTAAGCAAGATTGTGAATGACACACAAGACCAGTTTTCATGTTATGTCCTTAGGTCAGCATAAACCCATCATGTCTAACAAAAAGGCTGCAAAAATGCAGCTGCCTGAATTGTGTCATCTGGCCTCTGCTCACTGGAGCAATTGTCATTCTGCTAGACTTTAAAGCCAAGGAAAGTCGTATATATGATGTTTTTCTAGGTGAAATCAGTGGCTCTTATAGGAAGAAAAAAAACCCCTTTGAGTTCATCAAAGCTGCATAAACTGTGTGGTAGCTGCAAACAGCTCAAAGGACAGCCTTTCAAATACTCTATAAAATACTGCTTTCATTGGCACACTTCTAACAAAATAATCATGATTTCTTAATACAGATGTGTCTCATTATTATTCAAAACCTGGTTTGTTTATTTATCTGTTTTAACCTCAGACTGTCAGGTTGCCCAGGCCCTGGTTTTGCTCCTCATGAGCAGCCAGCTGTACACAGTGTGTGACTGGTGGCTGCATGTCACAGCCACAGTGCTGGCTGGGTTACAGGGTGGGGACACTGCCACTGCCTGTCAGGGTGGCTTTTCCTCTCCTCCTCCTCCTCCTCCTGTGCCTGCTAGCAGAGCTCCCCTCTCTGTGCTGAGCCCCTGGCACTGCTGAGCTCTCCTACCAGGAGCCCAAAAGTCGAAATCTGCCCTGCTCCCAACAGGCATGTGGGGAAAAGACCCTTTCCCCCTTTTTTCCCTGTGTATTGGGATGTGGATTCCCCTGTGTTTTTTGCTTTAATTGCTAGACATGAGGCTGAAGGTGAGGGGAAAGGACAGACACAGCAGCATGTGAAGGAAGCCCAGGAGAAGCCAGGGCCACCCTGGTGCACTTCTGTTCCTCCAGAACTTCTGCTCCTCCAGAACTTCTGTTCCTCCATGCCCACATGGGACAGAAAAAGGCACCTGTCCAAAAAGTTGGAATGTTAGCAGGAAGGTGGCAATGAGAAGGCTTCTTTCCTCTGTGGGACGCTGTAGTAGCTGGCTGAGTTAAAAGATGGTTGGGAAAAGTCCTTAAATGGAAATCTCAGACATGGAACTTGCTTTTCCTGCCAGAAATCTGGCTGAAGTAGAGTGTTTGTTGTGGAGAATGTTGAAGCTGTGGTGAGCCCAGATGTCACAGTCACTTCTCCCTGTTTGGAGCCTGTCTTCAGCCCTTGGCAGGGATGCAGCAGGCCAGCGGCTACAGAGGAAGAACTTGGGAGGCCACAGGATGTAGGGCATAGCCCCAGGCCTCATGCACTGTCTCTGCCTTCCCTTCAGCTGGGGCTTCTGAAGACCAGTTCTCTCTTCTAAGCCCTGGAAACTGAGCTGCTGTGCAGATGGTACCACTTGTACAGAAGAAATCACAGCCAAAGCAGCCTCCTCTCCAGAGACTCTTGGCTGTGGAGAGGGGCAGCAATGACTCACCCCTGACTATTAGCAAATACAGTGGGTTTGGCAAAAAATGGGATCCCATTACCCAAAGGGGTTGTTCTGGTTTGGAGTTTGATCTTGAAGCTGTGGGCTTTATTTTTTCTACAATTTTTTAAAGCTTCCATGTTTCTGCCTTGTTGCTGTGTGCTGCAGGCCCAGAAGCACCAAGAGCTGGGAGCTGCCAAGATCTGTGTGCAGAGGGTGGCACAGACACAACACTGGGGCTCCTGTTCCCGGAGTGCACATGGGCAGCAGCTCAGCTTGCCTTTGGAATCTGAGAGGGAAAAGTGAGTGTAGCAAGAGGTGGTGCAAGTGTTCCTGGGGTGAGCAAACAGGGAATTTGTGCTCTTGCCTGGAGGAATGTCTGTGTTCCAAGAGTGGCAGCAGACAGGCTCATCCCAGGAGCAGCAGGACCTGGCTGAGGCTCCTCAGCCTCCTCACCTGCAGTGGCAGCTAAAATCCCAGTGGGTAGGGGCCAGATGGAGGCTTTGTGCCGCATCCCTCTTGCCCATGAGCTTGCACCATGTCCCAGACACAGCAGACAGCCCAGGAATGCTGTGTGCATGCCTGTTTGCCATCCTGGTCTATTCTGAATAGCAGGAAAAGGCCAAGGGCACATGAAGTCTGATAAGACCATGTGATGAGTTACCAATGCTATTCTCTCCATGAAAACAACAGACATTTTTTGAAGGGCATCTCTTCCCTTCATTGCTTGCCTCTTGCTATGGCCTGTCTGGTCTTTATCCTGCTGGATAACACAGCTCCAGGGGATTTCATTGCTCATGGTTTTCCCTCATTCTGATTTACTTTTATCACAGGCTAAAGCTTGTAAACCTTTGACTCCTGTTTACAAATAGACAGACTGGATAATATTAGCAAACATAAACAATCCTCTCCATGAAAATCCTATTTTAAACACAGATTTTGTAAGGACCAATTTTATCTCTACCATCTGTAGCTAGTTAAAATTCCAATTATTTTTTCTTAAAAAGGATTTGGATAGTAAGCATGAGATACATAAACTGTAGCCTTTTATTAGGAGTTTAGAAAAGAATCTAACAGAGATCTGGGTTATCTTCAGCCTTGAAATAGTGCTGAAAAAGCAATGGTGCTTTCAGCTCTCATAGGTGACATTTTTCGTCTTCTTTTAAACTCCACAATATATTTTTCTAACGTTTATGCTCAAACTTGCATTTGTTTATCTTCAAGTAATTTCTTAGATGAATGCCAGATCCTTGGTTGACATTTTAATTAATCTAGAATCAGTCAGTTTATTTTTACTTGGCCCAAGCTGGAATAAGGAGTTATATAAACTAAGGATACAGTCAGTCTGTCACTGCAAAAACCTGTGTGCCAGTTTGCAATGCAACTGTCCCTCTTCAGTTTGTTATTGCCATTCTGTCTGTCTGCTGGGGCTCCCTTAGTCTGTGGATTTGCCACTGCCATGAGCTGTTTAACCCATCTGGCACTGCATTAAATCACCAGCATTCTTTGCTCTCCTGTACTGTTGTGTAGGGGAAAGTGGGAGCCAGAAGGGTAAGGGAAGGCTTCCCTGTGGTAGATGACTGAGCAAGGCACAGTGCAATGTAATTTCTGTAATTCCTGACCTCCTTGGCCCCAGCAGGATGAGTTTTGAGCTCTGGGCTTTGCCCAGCTGCAGGCTCACATTCCCCACAGCCCCTCTGCAGTGTGGCCACCTTGAGCAGAGATCTCAGGTGGCACCTTCACAAAGCACCTCACCAGGATTCACCAGATATATTTGTCACAAGTCTAGGATTCTGGCACGGCTGATGCATCATCCTTTCCTTTTGACCACTTTGCAAATGGGGCAGGTGAAAACGATTTTTATCCATTGCCTTTGTCTGCTGGGTGAATGGGAGCCAAAGAGCTAAAAGCATCCAGATGGGTGCTTGTGCTGGTCTAATTAAATCAGTTTTGAAATATCTCTTAAGGCTGTGGACAGATGTTCTGTTTGTAGAGAGCTGTGCCAGATGAAGATTACAAGCCACACTGCTGGAGGTTGTTGCCCTCGCAGCTCTGCTGGCACAGCCACCCCAGATCCTCCTCAGCTTCCACAGGGTGCAGACAGGCACTGAGGGCTGGGGACAGGAGGGGTCACACCTGCCTGCCCACGCTGGCCTCCTGGGCACAGCCAGCTCTGCTGGGTGCTCCACATGCATCTCCCGCCCTCTTTCAGTCAAAATTAGTCCAGTGGGAACAACAGAGTTCCTGTGGCTCTGGTTCATGGTGTCTGTCAGGGAGTGGGGGGCCCTGACTAGCCAGGGACAGTATGGGAGCACAGGGGGCAGGCTGGGCTTGGCACAGCTGGATCTGGAGAATCTGTTTGCAGCTTTCCTGTGCTGGGGTGGGAGCAGGAACAGCAGGAACCTGTCCCACTGCTGGCCATGGTGCGTGGCCTCTGAGTGAGGAGCTTTGGAGGATGGCAGGGACTCAATGTCTTTGGACTGCTCATTTACCAAGGTCTTGGCATTGGCTTGAGCCAGAGCCGTGGGGATGCTGAAGGATTGTCAAGGGCAGTCCAATCCAAACACGGAAGCTTTTCTCATCTAGCTGTTTTATTTTTACCAAATGTGTTAATGTGTGTACAGACAAAGCATGAAACAATGTTGACCAAGTCTGGTGAGCTGCTTAGCTTCACTGGGCCAAAACTATCTCAGCAGATAGTATTGGACTTTCTGTGTAACACAAACGTCAACTGTGAGAAATAAACACTTTTTGTTTATTGCTTTTTGTGTCTTAAACTCTTATCTGCATTAAGAACTATTTCTTCTCATGACTATTTTCAGTTAGAATGTGTTAGATTAAAAGCAACTTAAATCCCTTACAAAAGGTGTCTTCCACTAAAATGTAGGAAAAATGTCACTATTGCTTATGGCGCTATCTGGCTTTCCTTAACTCTGAGAGGCTCTTTTTAATTAAGCATATATGGTGCAGTTCTTCCTCACTGCCCTTACTAGAGAATTATTTCTTTTGATTATGCTTTTAAAGATCATGGCTATATGCAAAAATCAGTCCCTATCCCTTTTTTTGAGAAGTTAATCAAAAAGATGGCTGAAAATAATCCCAGGTCTTAGTCCCATGCCTGAGGTCCTCTCTGAGAGTTGATTGTCCTCCCTCTGAGAGTTGATGTGTCCAGCCCAGTGGAGCAGCCAGCTCCCTTCTCCAAGGCACCTTGCTTGTGTCCTTCTCCTCAGGAAACAAATTAGTAATATTCTGTGTACACTGGTTGTTTCCTCAGTCCCCACAGTTTCCTTCCCACTCTCCAAGCAGGGAAGAAAGTGTTTCCTATTCCACAGAAACACAGCATATAGATAAGATGAGAGCAGTCCTGAGAATACCCATTTACTTATCTCTTTTTTCACACCACTTCTTACTGCAGCTCTGCAGAATTTGAGCAGCTCCCAGCCACCTAAGTGAAAGCAAAAGGAAGAGAGGCACAAGCAGCCCTGAGAGGGGCAGGGGCTGTCAGAGCAGGAGCAGGATTTGCTGTGGCACTGGAGCTGGGTGGCACATTGGGGCAGAGCCTGGCATTTGATTTTCTGCAGCCACTAGATGGCACAAAAAATGCTGCTGTAGCATCAGCTTGCTCCTGGAAAATAACTTCAGCGTCAGGCTCATGCTGCGGTTAAAGGGGATTCTTGTGTCCCTTTAATTCAGAGGCACATTTTAATGTTTCTCTTAGATGCCAGAATGTATTGGTTGGAGTCATCCTGTTGAGTGGAAATTAATCTTAACAGCAAAATCCAGCTTCAAATATGGAGCACTGCTGGAGTCAGTGCCATTCACAGGTGGAGAGTAGCACAGCCGAAGACGAGGGGAAGGGAGGTTGCTCTGCTAATTGCATTACAGGGCCAGGCACTAAGAAAAACCATCAGTTCTTGTCCTAGGGCTGATAACAATTCTCCTTTGGGCAAATCACATAATCCTCTTCATTTCTCCATTTCCATATGGAGGGCAATGATTTCCTGCCCTGCAGTGATACCAGAGGAGTTAATTAATACTCATAAAGCACAAACAGAGAGAAAAAAAGCTTTTACAACTATTGTAAGCTACTTGCAAGGGAGAGATGTCCTGGTCTGTCCATCATGCACCATCCTGCCATTGCTGAGACGCTGTGATGGTTATAATATGATGATGATAGAGTATGGATAAATATGAAACATAATGAAAGAAATACTTTGTTTTTCTTGTTGCTGTGTTTGCAATGGAAATTTCATGTTGAGTGAAAACAGCCTCGCTGCTGCTCTCCAAAGCCCTCTGAGACAGAGAAAGAGCCTGATGCTGAGGGATGATGACTTGCATGTCCTGGCCCCCACCCACAGTCCAGCTTGCCTCCAGCTGAGGGGAGGAATCTTTGGTGTAGTCTGTGGTTCAGCTGTTAATTGGTAATTAAAGCTCCTGGTTACTCACAGTGCTCTGCAGCCACTGTGAAAGGCGACCAGCTCTGTGACAGGAGCTGGTGCTACACCTGTCACTACAAGAGACATGTACAGCTCCTGAAGCAGGTCCAGAAGAAGGAAACAAAGATGATTAAAGGATTGGAGTATCTCTCTTCTGAGGACAGGCTGAGGGAGCTGGGCCTGTTCAGCCTTGAGAAGACACAGCTGGGAGGGGAGCTCATCAATGTCTGTCAGTGTGTGAAGGGAGGGTGGCAGGAGCATGGAGCCAGGCTCTGCTCAGTGCTGCCAAGCAATGGACAAGATACAATGAGCAGAAATTGATGCCCAGGAAGTTCCATCTGAGTATGAGGAAGAATTTCTGTACTGTGCAATTGACCAAGTACCAGAACAGATTGCCCAGAGAGGTTGTGGAGTCTCCTTCTCAAAGCAGTCTGGACACAATCCTGAATAATGTGCTCTAGGGAATCCTGGTTAAGCAGAGGGGTTGGACTGGAGGACCTCCCTTCCAGCCCTGCCCATTCTGTGATTCTGTAACATCTCTTGTACATCCTCAGGATCAAGACCTTTGGTGACTTTACCACTGAAATATGTAATTCATGCATAATGCATATGCATAATGACTTCTGATAGCCCAGACCATGAACTAAGACATTTCTGAACACTATTAGGAGCTAAGTGAAAAGCATAAGGATTCCATTGTAAATCAATAGCAACTGGGAAAATCTCACCACAGCAGTTGGTATGACTCTTGTGCTCATGAGGTAACATATTTCCTTTTCTCTTTATTGAGTGTAATGGATATGGATCTAGGAGAGACAAAGGATTTTACAGGGTATACAGGGAATTTTCATGATTTACAAAGAAAGGGTTTAAAGGTTCAGATAAGGACAGTGCTGAAAAAAGGGAATTTGGCATGATGTTCCTGAGAAAACAAAGAACAATTATATTCAAGCATACTTCATGCACTGATTTCACTGCCAATGAAAAGAGACTGACCGTGTCTTCCCATAATCACAGAGGGTATTTATGGCATAAATGTAATTTTTGGTTTATCTGAAACTGAGTTTTATCAGCTGTCCTTTAGCAAAGTAAGAAATCAGGCTGTGCATGAGAGAGACGTGAAAACTGTCAGACCAATAAAAACCCAACAAAACAAATGATTACTGATTAGGCTTGAAGAAAGCTGAGAAAAACTATTTTTATATATAAAAAAAGAAGACACTGAAGGGCTGTAACTGCAGTGCTCAACTGATTTCTAATCACCCACAAGAGTATTGTCTTTGTTTTTCCAGTGATAAATTTAGTTTTTCCGTTTGTCCCAACTGCACATTTTAGTGATGATCTTGGAGATTTTTCAGTTTCCATTAAAAATTTTAAACAGTAAATAAAGTGATCTTGGCAACCTGTGGGAGAGCTAATGCAGCAGATAGAAGATGTTTTAGATAGAGGGGGTTTATCTCTTTTATCCCTGAAGCCATGCTGTGCCCAGGTGATGCAAGCACCGCACAGCCTCAGGAGTATCCAGGAGTCCTTCACACGGACCAGCAGATCCAGAGAGGTTCCATTAGCTTGTTTCCTTGCTGTGCTCCTGCTGTGGTGCCCCTATTCCTGGGTCTCCCTGGCTGAGGTTGATGACCCTTTAAAGCAGGGGTTGTGTGGCAGTCCCTGTCCCCTGCAGTGACCATCCTGCTGTGTATGTGTGGGCTCAGCAGACCCAGCGTGTGCTGTACAACCTTGCTGCCAGCCCAAGGCAGGGCAGATCTGCAGTACTCATGCACCAGGGAGTGCTGAGCAGGCCCTTGGGTCTCCTGTAGGAGCCTGCTGTGGCAGGGGAGATGTGGCAGGAGGGAGACAAGGAGCCAGAGCAAGCTGGTGCTGCCTCGAGGGCTATTGCGGGTGCCTTTGGGAGTGGACTGAGTCAGGCTGATGCAGGCATTTAATTATGCTGCCACTTAATTATCCCCAGAGCTGAATACCCTGCTGTGGAAAAAAGTATCTTGAGTTCCAGCTTTGAGTGTTAGCATTATAATCATAATCCTTTGGGAGCCATGGCTTACCCTCCCTCATAGCCAGGTCTTGCCCCCACTCACCAAGTGAGTACAGTGCTCACCTTCTGGCCAGACACTGCTTGAGGCAGTTAGCCATCAAGGGAAATGGCAGAAAGTGTTTTATTATCCTAAAAAACCCTTTTATACAGGAAATACAGTAACACATCCAGCAACAGTACTGACTTCTAGCTCTTAGCACCATTTTCTTCCAAATAACTAGCCCTCAGATACTGGGAATTTTTTATATCCTGAAATCTCGCTATGTTGCTACTCCTCTAAATGGATCAAGATGTATCTCAAACAATAATAAAGCAATAGTAAATTATAGATCATTTTAGTTAAAAAAATATCAAGATGGGATTGAAAGTTAGAGAAATTAAATGAAAGGGAAGAAAGACACCATAAAGAAGCACAAGCACTTGGCAAACAGCTATTAGACATGAGAGATGCCCTTATTCTTGTTGCTCAGGGAATGGACTTATTTTTCCCACGAAGAACATTCACAATACCTTATTTAGTAATATTTCAAGAAGCTTTTTTAGCATCTGGCATTGAGTGCAGTTGTTGCAATGCTCTGGCAGCTTGTTACACTGTAAAGCTAGCACATTAGCATATTACAGAAATGAAAATAAATTGGAGAAGACTCATGGAATCTTCAGTGCAAGGTGCATCTCCTGTTACATCCAGCTCCATGGAGGATTCATGCTGTAATGCTATTCTTCTGTTTTCTACTCCTGTGAGAGCACAGGCACTTTTTCAATTTTTTTTCTTTTAAGGTGAAAGGGTCATCAACTTCAAGTACATTGTACATTTTGCAATGTATCACTAAGTGGGGGCAGTGATGGGAATCAAGTGATACATGGGCACTGGTGTGGTTTGTAGGATTATGCAAGCTGTAAGGACAGAATCTGGCTTGGATCAGATGTGCAGTATTTTATGAATCATCTTTAATGGCATGAGTAGAATTGGATAGACCCTAATAATAGACCTAGAACATTTTTCTATTTGAGTTTGCTACAAAAATTGCTATGCAACTGATCTTTAAGTGCAACAGTTTTCCTTAACAGTTTTTAAATACCATCCTGGATGGTGTTAACAAGGTCAATGCTGAGATCCAATAATTACTATCAACATTTCTTTAAACAGGCTAAAATATCTTTTTCATAAAGGAGATGGATAAAATAAATTTGGTTCATGGCATAATTTTTGGATGTTATAAATTATTTTTCCTTCAAAACTCTATATGAAATGAGGACTCTACATGTTTTCAAATACAATAATGCATTCTGGAGTTAAAAAGGCAAGACTCATAAAGTCTAAGCTGACAGCAAAATACTATGACAAATAAAATGAGAAGTGTGGAATACTTCACAAAGTTCACTACAGACTTTGCAATTGCTTCCCATTTTTATGGCCAAGGTATACAATGAATACAGGAATAATCACAGAAGACCAAAAGAGAGTGCATGGAAGTAGTGAAGCAAGAAAATGCATTTTTAAATAATTCTCAGTAAATGGCATTGTTATTGAACTCTTAATCAGCTTTCAGATAGGTTTTAACACACTGCATATATTGTCCATGTCCATTGGGATGTGATTTAAAATCAGTGGACTCAACTATGTTCCCATTAGCACTGGTGTAAATGCAGAGGAAATCATCAGACTATACCATGGTCATTTCCAGTTTTTCAAGGAGTAACCAAATAGAAATTGGTCCATGTTCCTTGATTCTCTCTTATTCTCCTCTGTCTAAGAACTGCTCTTAAATAAATCAGCAAAAATAACACACCCAACTGCATCTTCTCCCCTTTATAATACGACAAAAAAACCCACCACAATATTTTTCCCTTATGTACCTTCTTAGTAGGTGTCAGTGTGAGAATTAGAGTACTACCAGCCTCAAGAATCCTAGGAAAAATTAAGCTGGTGGATCTGGGGAGCAGAGGAAGCCTAACTCTGAAATCCAAATTTATCTGCAACCCAAAGAAATGCCTTGTGGTGTGGGAAGTGACACAAAAGTGTTTGATCATGGTCAACTTGAAAGTAAGGAGTGTGAAAGATGTGAAATGAGAAGCAACTCTCATTGGAGGCCTCCAAGGGCCAGAAACTGGAGTAAATGAAGTGGCAGAAGAAGGAACTATTGTTCATAATTACAAGAACCAAGTCCTATCCTGGCCAAGCCCCATTTGTCTGCCTCCGAGTTCTGCTGTCCAACTTGCACCTTGCTGCATTTTAGTGTGACAATGCATGCAAAGAGAGCAGGCTGGGGATAGCTAAACTCTCCTTCTCCCCACCAGTGAAACACTCAGGAATCTGATGTACAAGTGGTTAATTTATCTTATTTCACAGAAAACTCTCAGCCTTCATTGGACATCTATGGAGCAGACTCACCATTGCCCTGCTGTGTGAGCGGCCGTGCAGTGGTGCCCAGGAAGAGTGTGGTGGGTGAGACACACAGGAGGGAAAGCACAGTCCAGATGTGAATCAGACCCTACATGAACAGCCTGACTGAGCAGCTGCAGGCAGTCATGGGCCTTTTTACCATGGATTTCATTACTGTGGGTCTGCTCCACTGTCAGCAACCGGTAATGGCAAAGCAAAGATGCTGTTAAAGCCCAGACCGTGTAGAAGAGCTTTGCATTCCTAAATGATTGAATCAAAAAGCAGAGCATAAGCCCCATAGGCAACAAGCCTGGCACAAGGTTTATTTTTACTCTGTGAATTAAAGCCCTGGAATGTCCTGAATTAATTCCAGAAGAGTTAACACTCTCACACCTCGCAGCCTGGCCAGGCACCCAGTGCCGTGGGTACAGGCTGCATCGTCATTTTCCTTATATTTCAGTTACCAAAACAGCCATATCTTTCTAGCCTTTTTTAGCTCAGCATTCCTTTGGAGCCTTCTTCAATTATTGTTCCCATACCTCTTACTTCTCCTTCCCCTTCCTTGTCTATTCCTGTTCCTAGAAACTTTCCCTTCTCCCCTGCCCCCCAGCTCATGGCACTGACTGGGCCCCCAGCCTGCTGCAAGTGGGTCCATGTGAGCCCAGATGGACAATTTCTCCTTCCTGTCTTCATCCCTTGGTTTTTCACCTGGGGAAGCATTGCCTTGCACTACCTCCAGAGGGAGAGTCACTCTTTCTGCTGCTCAGAGCAGAGCTAAGCAGCTGACAGACACGAGAGAAGACATTGCACTGACAAAAGGCAGCACTGCTGGCAGCTTCCTGCTCATAAGCTCCCTGGAAGAGTTCAGAGAAAGTGGGAAATGTTTGTAGAAAAAAAACTTATTTACTGAAATCTGCTTTTAGCTTATCTTCTAAAAAATGTGCTCTTTAACCAAGACTCACTTTAACCAAGATCCCACAGCTGAGCAACAACAGTCACCTCTTCTCAGGCAGCTTTTGAAACTTTTGCAAGATGATAGGACAGACTATGTTGTATTTTATGCTGGGTTTTCTTATGCTCCTCTCTGATGAAAAAACTAAGAGGCCACTACTGGAAAACTCCTTAAGTTTTATGACTTTTCCAAGACCTGCTGTCACAGCATTCATTTTTTTCCAGTCAACACCACTTTGGCAAGTGAACAGATTAAGACGAATCCTGCTGCCCTTTAGACATCCACATTTCTTCTTTATCCCATATGTTTTCTCCAAAATGTTCCAGTTTTTTTTCTAAAATTGATTTTATATCTCCAGCCTAGTCAAGGACTTTTAACAACTTCTATTTGATGAGACAAGATGGTTGAGGAAGGAAAGAAGTATTTGTTCAGGAACCAAGACAGAAACTGAAACAGCTGACTCAAGGGCACAGAGGAGCTTCCTGACAATGAAAAGCTTGAAAATGGGTTCTCACTCTGTAGCTGTACCATAAAATATTTCCTTTGTTCAGAGAAGCAATAAAGCGTCACAGCCATGAACTCATCATAACCTCAGTTTAAATTTTAAATGTATATCTTTTAGAGAAAAAAACCACCACACAAGCATCTTCTTTAACCCCTCACTAACCATGGGCACGGTTTGCCTCTCGTAAGTAAGCAAGAATTGACATTTCTGTAGTTTTTCTAAGCACCCATTACTCAGCTGCATAAACCCATCTCAGCCACAACCAGAGATCTGCAGCAAGCAGGCAAATTTATTCATTAGATTTATCCTATGTTTATTAACAGCCCAGTTCAGAAAAAGAGTCAGTGACAAAAACCATCTGGAATAAACATAATGGAAAACAAACAATGTAATATATTCCGTCACTCCAGCCTAATTGCACTGTTTGGTGCAAATGCAAGTGACAATTTACAAGCCAAACTCTTATTAAAGGGAAAAATGAGCTGTGCAGGGAAGCACAAATCAAAGTAACTAATCAACATAGGCAACAAATTCAGGGATTTAAGAGCCAAGGTACGACAGTCTTTTATTCCTCTTTGTTTTCAATTTGGGAAACCTGCTGTGATGTTGCAGTACATTATACATTATATATCTACTTATGCAACACTGGGGAGAAGCTTGCCTCTGACTGTTGTCAGAGGCACCAGCTACATGCTGTCATTTTTCACCAGCTGCAGCCTGTGGCTTTTGTGTTTAAACCATTCTTTTTCTATCACTGAAGCTGGGAGCAACCAGTTTTCTTCAACATATTTTACCATATAATAAAAAATTGGAATTAAAGATAAGGTTAGAAAAGTAGGTTCAAGTTAGTTAAAAGCAGTGCCAATTTGATCTCAAACAAGTTCTTACTGAGTGAATTGGTCCAGCAAGAGAAAAAGGAAATTCCCTTCCATGCAAGAATCTGAACAACATATGGCTGCTGTCCATGACCCGTTTCAGCTCCGAAGCTGGAACTGACTCATTAGATGCATCTGGCGTCCCCAGGGAAGCAAGAGAAAACCCTGGCAGCAAGAAAGAAAAGATGGTAAAAGCCATCTGAGGCAGAAATCAGCCAAACATCCTGTCTGCACTGGAGCATCATCTTCAAGAATGACTTTAGGCACTTGCATGAAAACTGAGCCCTCAAAGACATAACACTGCCACAATATGTAATACATTGGGGAAAGTACTCCCATGACCTGGAAAATACCAGCTTGGAGCAACAGGGAAAATGTTTGAGACCTCATTACAACAAGGGGCAGCCATCTAGTATTACAGTGAAATCAGTATGAGTAAATATGCCCACAGCCCTGACTGCAGAAGCGTGGGTCATAACTTCCATAAATGTAGCAAGATATGATTTATAAAATCCTGCATGGAACAATTCCCTCAGTGATTAGATGCTGAGGAAGTTTTTTCCACTCTTTTTGTGAGAAAAAAAAGTGAGGAAGGGCTTCCCTGAAGGCAAAAGCTGTCAAAACACCCACATGCTGCTGTATCTGCCACAAGGAGGAAGACCACAGTCATCACCATCCCATGCACAGAGGTGCCTCTCTGGACTTTCACATCCTTCCCTTGTCTGCAAGGAGCCAGGATCCTTTCACATTTTGGAAATGGCCCTGTAGCTCAAAGAGAGATTGTCTTGGAAACAGCATTTATCAATGAGAAGGCATTTCATATTTCTCCCTGAACTGATATTTTCCTGGAACAGGGCCTGGTGCTCTGTTTCAGAGTCCAGTAGGCCCTGCAAGACAGCTTGTTCTCAACCATAAGGTAGCCTTATTCTGAATAAGAAGGCTGATAATGTGCAAACTTTTATCATAGCTCATGTCTATGAAAAAATGTCCATATATTAGTTTCTGCATGTGCTGTTTTCAGAAAGAAATATGTGACATTTGAAGAGGTGGTATCTTAGATATGTCCACAGTGGGGTGTTTCTTTATTTAAGTGCAAAGTCAGAGAAACACACCCCTGAGAATTCTAAAATTTCAGTACTTCAGAGAAGTAAAATATTTTATTGCCTGCTAGCTGTGCATCCATCTCTCCAGAGCATCATTTCATCATCTTATTAGCATGCAAATCAAGATGACATAGCTGTTGCTGACTAATTTCAAATATGATATTTACAGCATAAATGCACTGTTGGGATGGTCTTTGGCAACACCTTCCAGGCATCTCTGCATGCTGTTGACCTGAAACTGTAATTTTTTTCAACTAGGAAGATGATCATGAAGATTACTTTTCTCATGCACTGAGTTCATGTCTATTCTTAAAAATATTGTATTTGACCTGTCAAACCCCACAGGTATTGTGTTCTTTTATGTGTCTCATCTTCTAACTTCTATCATTTAAGCAGAAATCCCCAAAAGTTGTAGTTGTTTTTTCTCTCATTTCCATTTAAGTGACAGGAATTTAACTAATGTTCAAAAATGGGTATAAATAAAAGAAGGATTACTCCACATATGTAGATTAAAAAATTTGAGGTGTGTGTGGTGTCTGGCAATAATTATACTGATATAATATTTTAATTATTAGATAATATGGATTCTTACTCTCTTGTTCTATGACCACTGGTGGCCAGTCTTACCAGAGAACAGTTCCTGAACAAGAAATGGCCATGGGGACAGAACATTTTCTCTAAGGAGGAGAACACAGCAGCCATGCTGTGGTCAACACAGTGGTCATATAAGTTTCCAAATCTTCAGCTTTGTAAGTGGGGATTATTCTGCCCACCTGGGATGCTCAGATATTAATTTTGTTGCTCTCTTGTACCCTAAAGGATTTTTGTAATCCTCCAGTGTCACATTCACATTCTCTGAAAAATCCCTTCACCCAGGATTTTTCTCCTGGGAAGATGAGAAGCCTCAGAGAAAAAGGAAAACAATAATTATCTCATTTGCCTCTCCTCTGTTTTGCTCATGTGGAATGTGTTTGGATGATTGTTTCAGTGGAAACAGGTGATTGTTTAATTGGATTCTGGTGTGAGTTGTTTTCAGTCATTGGTCAATCAGTGCCAAGCTGTGTCAGGACTCTGGAAAGCATCACGAATTTTCATTATTATCTTTTTAGCATTCTGTAAGTATCCTTTCTGTATTCTTTAGTTAGTATAGTTTATTATAGCATTCTTTAATATAAAATAATATCAAAAAATAATAAATTAGCCTTCTGAGAACATGGAGTCAGATTCACCATTCCATGGGGCACCCCACAAATACAACACTCCAGGATTCCCTTTTTCCTCTGAGGGAGGTGATTCAGAGGCCACACTGGTGACTGTGCACGAAGGTGGGAGGTTGTTCATGCACTGAGGCAGTGATCTGGGCATGCTGGCAGTGCCTTGTTGCTGCAGCCATGTGAAACTGAATCTGGTCCTGATTGTCACCAAAAAACCCCAAACAGTCCCAATACTTTCTTTTGACTCCCTGCACCTTTGCCCACATGCTCCACCACATGCCTTCGGTGCTGTCAAGGATCTGAGTTACCAAGAAGTTCCAAAATCAATTTGTGGTGAACACTGAAATTTTTCTCAGTGTTTTAAAAGGACTTCACAGGGACAAGGTAGCTGAGATACTGAGCTGTCTCAGGGAACCATCTATCAACAGCCCCTCAAGGCAGAAACTACTTGCTAGAGCATCAGCTGATAAACAAAAACAGAGGTGACATTCAACGAAAAAATTGGTTTACTTATCACTTGTTCTGCTTCAGCATTGTTTTAGAAAAAGCTGGATGCAGATCTTGCATGAATGTAATTGCAGATTTCAGGAAATAACTTGAAAGCCACAGAGGAAACCTTACAAATAAAACAGAATTCTCTCTGGAATATGAATGCTAGCAGATTTCCCTCCCCTTCCCCCTTTCTCCTTCACTCTTTTCCCCAGCTACATTTAAGATATCAAGTTTATAAGTTACTTTACTTCTTACTTCACTAAGTTTCTTATGTGAAGTTCACTGCAGTTCAGAAATGGGCAGTCACTTAAAAAAAAGCTGCACGAGCAATCATCAGTTGACACCAAAGGATTTTGTTGTATTTGTTCCTGCAGATCCACAGCAAAGAGTCCATGTTCCCATTGTACCCTTCCATTGCAGCAGCTTGCTCAGAGCAGCTTCCAGACCTGCTTTCCATCTGCGCTCTGGAATGTCACTGCTTTGCCTCCTGCCCTTCCAAGGGCTTTCCCACTACAGGCACACAGTACTGGTCACTGCTCTCAGCTCTCCACACTGCTCATCTGGGGAAATTTTGCTACTTGTGGTCCTTTGTGGTCAGTTTTGCCGATTGTCTGGTACAACACCCAGATTGAGAGCTTTCTAGCAGGTTTGGAGATTTTTTCTTTACCTCTGAACCTATGGCAAAGCTGCAGGCACCCAGCACCATGGAAAGGATTAAAAGCTGTTTTCTCTCCTTCTTTACAAAGAACCTGTATATCTGTGGGTGGCCATGGATGTACACATATTTCCAGAATTCAGGAGGGCTACCTTCAGTTTACTGCATCTTCACAGACTTTTAGTAAGATCTCAGTTCTACAGTCACTGAGTCATGCCCAGGTCTGTAAGCCTGAGAGGTGGTTGGCAAAATAAATATATATGTGCTGAAATGTTGCACCAGAGCACTGAGGGATAGAAAGGATTCACAAAGAGAAAAAGAGCTTGAGATAGACACCAGAGAAGTCTAAGTCCATCACACATCAGGTTGTAACCTCTTCAAATTGCAAGGATTTATTTGAGAGAGCCACTCTCTGAGTTATGTTGCTGTCAAGTAGCAAAATACTGCCTCTGTTTTTTCAAGTATTTTAACATTTCCAATCCTTAAATAATTAGAATTGTCAGAAAGACAGTCCATCAATCAGAAACTTTCACAACTCCTTTTCATTTGTATGTAGATTCCTAAACCTGAAAACCTGATATTGTCAAATAATATACTAAAATAGAGCACCTCAATAATTTTCTTTTTTCTCCTTTTTTTTTTTTTTTTTTTTTTTTAATTTAAACTCTACAGTATTGGATAGAAAAGAGATCTTAAAACTTTCAAAGTGGACCTGGAGGAAATGTTCTCTTTTGTCAAGCTACTGGATTTGTCAGTCTTCTGTTGTTTTGGGTAATGACCTGTCCCAGAAGATGTCTGGGTCAGGAAACCACCAGGAAATACATAACATTAGGCAGTAATGAAGTGCAAGGCAGTAATTAAAACATCCTTAGCCTTGGACATCAGATTTCAAGGGTCAAAAGCCTTCCTGCTTTGCTCACATGTGGGTGACTTCACTTGTGCCTGCAGAGATGGGGATTAGCCCTGCAATCCGTGCGGACAGCTGGGCTCAGCAGCTGTGCTGGGCACTCTGCCCCCATCAGGCTCCCTCTCCATCCCAAACCTTCTCTGCTCCACAGAGCCTGGACAGCAGCCAAGGTGCTGTGGAGTGAGGACAGGCTGATTTGAGGAAAACCTGTATTATGGAAGTGCCTGGCATTAGGACATTCTGCATCCTGAAAGAGGGAGAAAGGAAAAGGTTTCAAGAAGAATTGGAGAAAGAGGGAAAAAAGAGAGGGAAAGAGCATGTCCTGCATCACCACTGAGACCTTCTAGCACCCCCTCAGCACCAGGAACCCTTCAACAGTCTCATTCCTTCTCAGAGAGGGAGGCAAAAGCTCCAAAGCTTGTTTGAAATGAGGCATTTCTCTTTTTCCAAGCCAGGCTGGGGCACTAGGTATAAGCACTACTAACATCTCTTTTGTCATTACAGCTAATAAAGCCTTTCACAATATGTGCAATAATCCATTCTTAAGATCAACTAAGTAAAGTTAAACAGTTTGCATGTCACAGGTTGTCTCAGGTGATTTCTCTAAAAAACAAACTCTTCAGGACTGAAAATCAAGTAGAGAGGGAGAAAAAAACTTTTAGAGCAGTAAATTAAGATCCAATAGCAAACCATTTGGATAAAATCTTGTTTGTATGATTTCTTTTCTTTGAAAGAAAATAAGTTATTTTCTTATTTCAGATCTCTTCTTTCTATTTACATTTCCAAATTTATTCCTGATTTAAGATCTTATGTTCTTAGATTCTTATGTTCTTAGACTCATCAAATTTCATAGCTGTACCGCCTGAAAATGGAAGTTTAGAGTAAGAAAGATCAAAAGATTTTGTTCAGTTGTTTCCATAGGCACTGCATTATTTCCTCTGGGAAACTGTGCAAGAGGAACTTTCAGCCTGCTCACAGAATACAGCAGAGTGAAAATGCAATTCACAACTTGGGCAGCTCCTTTGGCTCTTTTTGTTGCTTGCTCTCTTTGAGCTCACATCAGTTTAGAGCATTTCACAGTTTGTTTCAAGCTTGAAAACACAAGCTGAATAATTAGATGAAAATATCTCATAACAAATAATCCTGAAAAATATGTGGTTTATTATTTATTGGTTTGTGAGCTAGGAAGTGACATCAAGCACCCAGACATGGATACTTTTCATTTAGTGCATCAGTTCTGCATAATAAGATAGAGTGCATTCCTGATTATAAAATATACACAAAGTACTTAAAGATGTTCAAATTCAAAGCTAGAACCATCTGCTTCTTGCTGACATCTGTTGCTTCAAAGCAAAGGACTATATGAAAGGTTCAGAAAGCTTTAGAACTCAAAAGATGCATTTGCTAAGAGAACACATGAATATACATAAATTCAAAAACTGTAATATAAACTGCTGTTTTCTTCCGGGAGTGTGGTTGCACCAGCTAGGTATAAGAGAGTTTTGTCTTGCAAAGAAAACAGCTCCTACCCATCTCTGTGCTGAAAATTAAACTTTTTCTCATTCTCCAAACACTCTTGAAAAACAACATCTTCTTCCATCATTGGAGAAGTTTGACTTTCACACCATTCACCTCTGACTTGCTCCTGCCAGTGCACCTTCAAGGTGTGATCCTCATTACCCTGGAATCTTCTTTCTGCAGAGCCTTTCCCTGTGCTTGCTTAGGGAGGTGACTCCCCAACATTCCTGGGAGCAGCAAGCTGCATCTCCCAGCCCAGCAGGTCTGTTCATTCCCTTGCTGCTCTGGCATTCAGGTCTGAGTGCCAGGCTGACAGCCAGGAGGGGCTGCCCATGGCCTTCACAGACTCGTGGGCATCTCCCTTGATGGGCATTACCCCTCTCCCCATGCACTGCCATGGAAATGAAGGGCGAGGGGAGGGCTGGGAGACGTGGCACAGGTATTTATTTAGGGCAGCATCCCTGTTCCTCTGAGCACCTGATGGAGGAGGTGATTGCAGTGGCGTATCTGCAATAAATCCAGTTGTGCTGGTACCTGTGGGTATGTGACAGGGTTGAAGGGCTGGAGGGCAGGGTTTGCACTGGGAGGGTTGGGGGCAGGGTTTGCACCTTTCAGGCATGTGGACCTGGAGGAAAGGGCTTATTAAAAGTTATTGGGACCTGGGAAAATGTGTGAGCCAAATAGAATGTGCAAAGTCATATCAGATGCTTTCTGCATAAGGAATGCAAGGGAACTAGAGACTCTCTGAACAGGAAGACACTGAGAAATCTGAGTGAAATTTCTGTCTCAGGGTACTACCATCTGTACCTAGTCAGTGAATCTAATGTAGCTTCCATTTGTTTATCACCATGTCTACATTTTGGCAGCAATCAAAATGGCAGGGAGGACTTCACAGAGAAGAAGAGAAATTTGGCATTTCAACAGCTCTCTGCCAGGCCTATTGACACCAAAAAGTATAGGAACTACATAGAAGACAAGGAAATATTTCATGACTTTAGGTTACATTGTGAAGCTCAGAGAAAGGTGATCCATCCCTTGCCATAAGCTCCAGATAGCCACAAAGAAAGTGACAAAGTTAAATATGAGCATGAACATAAAGTTACATTTTATAAAGCAATCAAAATATTTCTTCTGTTATTTAATGTTCCTCTTAGTCACACAATCTGTGCCTCCTTGAACCTCACTATAAAGCACTAAAAATTTCACAAGACCACAAGTTCAACATGAGGGTTACACAGCACTTTTGGGTTCACTGACAACACTTTATAAACTACTTTTATGCTCTTTGTTTTCACAGCCTTTTCATTTCCCTGCCAGCTTCTCATTGTCCTTGAAACAAAAGAAATCAGAGAAATCTGAAAGGTCTCTGTGCTGATCACAAACAGAGATCAGGAATGATTCAGGAACAGAATGAAAAAACGATCAGAAAAGCAAACAGAGCCTGCCTGAGGGGCTACAGATTCTGCTCCTTACAAGACTCACAAGCAAAACAAAGTAAGATATGTAATTATTGTGCTGACATATATGCATTATTCAAAGAGACAGCAGGATAGCAACATTTCTAGTATTAGGAAATTCATCTAAAATTTATATTATCTCAGTGTTTTTATGAGGCAAGAGAACATACAAACTTTGTTTCAGCAAAATAAAGCCCTTTACTTACATGGCTTGCAAAAGTTTGCAGCAGCTGGAGCCTCTGGCTTGCACTTTGTGCAAATATTGTCCCTTGTTGAAAGCCTCCTAACTCTGACACTGGAGACAGCACATAGCTCAGCAGTGCTTTGGATGGATAAACCCTTTAAAAACGCTCTCAGATGTTTCTTTATCTGCGGCGCGCACTGACAGGAGGCTGCAAAGCAGAAAGCCTGTCTGGTGCTACGAGGAAAGAGTTCCCTCTCTGCTGAATCCAAAGCAGAGGAGTCCTTGACCTCAAGAACTAGAATAAATCTCCTGTAGTATCTGCTGGCTCTGTGCTGGGTGCATACTTGAGCAGTAACATAAGAGCAGGAGCTGTGGCATGTGTGCTCCGCGCCGGGGCACGGGAGCAGGGCTGCTCGCACAGCCACAGCCGAGCACAGGGCTGCCTTCTGCCTTCTCGTTTGTTCACATCCTTTAAAAACAAAGCAAAGATGACAGCCTTCTCTATTTCAGCTCGTGGGTCCCAAGTGGCAGCGCTCTCAAGCTCTGTCCCCTCTGCTGAGGTTCCTGGTGTTCCAGATGAGGCTGCTGCTGGCTTTCTATTTCAAACCTCGATTTTCTGAGAATCTCTCTGCATCCCAGCCAGGAAATGTAACCCATACTGAAGTTTAGCATTTTGGATATCATAAATTCAATTAATTACCTGAAAGCAAAAGGAGTGGTTTCCAGGTTTTTCTTCTCCTTCAAACGAAAGATCTGTTTACTACTTTTTCCCCTCTATTTCTTGCCTTTTCTCTACTTAAACTTAATAAATTTCATAAAACCAAGCACAGCTTTTGCAACAAGTCCTCGGTGGAGCAACTAGTGAGACAAATAAGAAAAGTAAAAAGTTTATTGTAACTGAAAATAGGTAAATGCAGGGTTTCCAGGAAAAAAATTCCCTGTTCCATTTTCAAATTACATCTTCAAGACTAAAGACAATAGTTTAAACATAGTCATATAATTCTCAGGCACTAAGGACAGGGGTTTTATGGAGAAGATGAAAAAAAGCAGCAGCAAAGATAAGAAAGGAAATCAAAGTCCTCATTCATTTCATTGTATTCAGTTTCAAAAGAGGAAAGAAAGAGAAATAAGCTTACAGTCCAGAATCAAACTTTAAAATATTGTAAATTCAATTTTCATGGCTTTATGAAATGTAAAGATAAAAGATACAAACAAAAAAGCCCTCAAAACTTTTAACAAGCATTTCTAGCTTAAGGAAATAATAGTTTTTAATGAAGAATGATCAAATGATCTCTTTTTTATTCTCTTGTGTGAACAATGGACTTGAAAAAAATCCCTACACATTTTGTATGTGTGTTATCCATGTTTTTCTTGAACCTGAAGACTTGAGTTCAGCTTTTATTGTTTTGGGTTTTTTTCAGCTTTATTACGACACTAAAACACAACTATAACTTCAAAGTTGTTTATAAGTAATTGAATTGTCTTTCTGCTGACTAGTAGCAGTGATATATTTTGTTGAATGAGAGAGACCTCAGTTTCAATTTAGTTTCCATTTATATCCATTTCCTTTGTTGAAAACTGAAACAATAAGCCCATAGTAAATTAATTTTGGCTCCTTTCAGCTCTTCCTGTTGTTTTCACTTTTCCTTTCTCTGCTAACAGTTTCAAAATACGAGGCACTATCAAACCATAGATCTTGAATTTCAAAATATTTGCTGTTTTTTTTTTTTTTTAATTTAAATTCATGTTTGAAATCTATTGCTGTACTGCTCATCCATGCTGGGGTGAGCTGTTGCCAGCTGCCACACTGGATCTCTTCCCCCACTGCTAAACCATCGGCGAGGACGCGTCTTCTCCCTCTGTGCCAGCTCATCTTCTCTATTTTTAGAAAATAGCTGGCATTTCTGAGTTTCAGTCCTGTTTTATGATGTTGGAGGCCCTGTGACCTGGTGTGTAGGAGCAAGGCCTGGCACGGAGCCTGCTCGCACACGCCCAGGCTGCAGGCAGCAGTCCCGCGAGTGGGGCGTATCGGGATCCTCTCCAGCTTTCTGTCCGTAACTACCAGAGGCTAAGCTTCAAAAACTGCCTGGGACCTGTGACCTGCTGCTCTCTGAAGGGTTTTGAGACAAGCAGAATATATACCTAACTTCTGAGGGCTGAACTGGGTTCAATTCAGTAGGGACATCTAAACCACATACTAATACTAATCTGAGTGCCATTTAATTACTCCCAGGCATGACTTGGTTTCTGCCCCAGGGATTTGGCTTTTGACTAAGGAAGCAACAAGCCATTGGGCAGTGCACTTGCAGCCCCAGGACTGGATGATGTCATTTATCCCCAGCCCAGTTCAGCCCCACCACAACTGTGTAAGCACTGCAAGCCTCTGGGTGCTTCATTCTACTGTGGCCCTGTGCAATGCTGCCTCTCAACCGGAGGCAGCTGGTCCCTGCAAATGTCATTTGCCTTACTGGATATTATTGTGTGTGCATTCACAGATGTCCATGCAGAGTTAAGAAAACAGTTCCCAACAGAAGAGTCACAGTTACAGCTGCAACTGTGAATGTGACCATGGAAGCCTGGCCAGGGCCCCAGGAGCTGTAACACAGACAGAAAAGTACAAGACTTGTAGGGTGAAGTCTGTGTCATGGTCAACCACATCAAAAACATGAGAATATATTTTCTTTCTTTTCTTTCCCTCCAAGGAAGTGTAGATCCTTATATATAAATGAGTGTCCTATGTTTCTCATTTATCTTTCCACCCAAGAGATGGGTTGGGCTGTGCTGCCTGCAGGCTGGGAGCGCTGATCAGACTTTGAAAATTGTCTCATTTTACTCACTGCTTTTAAAAACACCCAAGTATATATTTATATATGTATCCCAGTAGGTGTTATTTCCAATGTCAGGGTACAGGGCTTTTACAAAGCCCACACTTTACAACTTCATAACTTTATAACTTCATGAGAGATGCCACATAGAGAGTCCATAGGAACCACAATGCTTAATTTTGCTATCTTGTGTAAAGGCTGAGCAAGAAGGACTGAAACACTGATGCAGTGGTGATGTAAAATGAAATGGCAGGTAAATGGGAACTAGAGGGCATATTCCCCAACATGGTAAACCTTCATTACCTTTAGGTAGCTCATCTGAGATGAACCTGCAATTGCTTGGCTCCATGGAGGCACAGTTGTACCTAAGGCCACCTAAACTCTTTCTAGGATGAGCTGGGGCCACAAGAACCAAAGTGCTTTTAGTGGAGGCATCAATCTGCCCTGAATTGGTTCAGTCCATGGCCTGATCAGTCCCTGATGGAGGCAGGCTGTGTCCTGCAGCACTGCTTTGTCCATGTGCACTCTGGTACCCAGTGGTCCCAGGGGATGTGTTTGCAGAGGTGCAGCATTAGAACAGAGTCACAGGGGTAATTTGGGATGGAAGGGACGTTTTGAGTTCATCTCATCCAACATCTGCTAAAAGCAGGTCTAATCAGCTGGCAGCTATCTCTTCAGTGATCACTCTATTATTCAGAGGTTTCCATTCCATAGAGCACACCTGACCCCCATTACCTCTAAGAGCAAGATGTGATTGTGATCCAGAGGGATTTTGCATCTTTTATCCCAGGTAATTACAAACCTGTGGTTATTGCCATAGCTGATCACCCAGTTATTTGATTATACTTATTTGGCATGGAAGCCAAAACTTTGTACCTCATTTTACAGATGTGGACCTAGGGCACAAGGATGGTATTTGCCAGAGATTACAATCTGTGCAGAGTAAGAAACTGAGTGGTCATCTCTCAGGGCTGCCATCCTCCTTGCTGTCAGCTCTCTGTGCATTCCTGCTATTAGTTATTAATAGCCACCTTGCTATTACAGATCAGTTTTTGAAGCAAGGGTCAAAGTAACACGGCACTTCTGAGCTGCCAGCTGTGTAATGGGTTCCAGTGCTGAGGCTGAAAGGGGGGGGAAATGAAAAATGCCAACACTGCTGCTGGACATGTGGTAGGCAGCTGTAATAGGGATCATCAAATGAATAATTCTCCTCAGAAAACAGCCCTTCTGACAGTCTAAAATAGGATCCAAATTAAAAAAATCTGGTTCTGGAAATGAGGAAAGGTCCCCATGGTCTTTATTGCTGTCAGTGAGAATTCATATCATAATGATCAAAAACTGTATGAAGGTGAGTATTGCTGTAACTTGTTTAAATTGAAGGCCTAGAAAAATATACTTAAGACACCTGCAATCAATTTCAAATTTGAAATTCAGTTCATACATAAGGAGGGCTTGGGAAGAATTGAAAGGCAAGATAGTATTTTCTTGAAAGACAAGAATGCTTAAATGAGTGGCTCATAAGCATGGCCCTCATATTTTGATCTCACGTCTAGATTTTGGTGAGTAATGCTATTTTGCACCTGGTGCTGCATATATATACATATATATATGTATGTATGTATGTATGTATGTATGTATGTATGTATATGTATATGGCATGTAGCTAGGAAATGATGAATCACTTCTGTTGAAAACAAAAAAAATACAGTATGGGCCACAGATGTATGCTAGACTAGTTCTGCTACCTGGACGGATCCAGTTAAGCTCCTTTGCAACCCTTATGTGGATGTCCCACATTGTCAGCCCCCATTCTAGACACTGTTGCATTCCTGCTGGGGCCTGCCAGGCCAGTCAAATTAGGAGTGCAGCAATTTCTCACTTGAGGCAAGGTGCTAATGACACTAATGACATTAACTCATGTGGTCTCAGCAAGTATGGGGACTAGGGAAAAATGGGCAAGGCCTCAGGATCTGCAAATTCCTGTTGATGCTTCAAAGTGCACATTAAAAAAGGAAAGAATTCTGACTTTTTAGTTTGTAATTTATTTTAATATGTCATTAAAATGTAAAAGGCAAATCTCCCTTTTAAACCTGTAATGTGTAATACCTTGCTCATATAACTTCTGTCTTGAATTCTGAGCAGCCAGTCCTTGAGCTGACATGTACCCATGCTGCTGCACTGATTGCAAAGGCAGCATATTCACTTTGCAGCAGCAGAAGTTGAAGTTCTGACTGAAAACTGTGTGAAAGCATATATATAGCATCTATATTCCCTTTCTGGTCACAGTGGTGCCACTGGAAAATGACTGAGGAGCTGACAGCCATCATGGCTTTGTATCCACATCAAAGCTTATCCTTAGGCCTTGAGCATACCCCAGGGGGGCTGAACATTTGTTTTTGAATGCTTCACTGAGCTGTATAATTTAGGAACATCAACAACATATAACTTTAAAACCCAGCAAAAGAAACTCTCACGCTCAGATATAAATGTCCTGAGCCTGCACTCGTGATTTTCCATCTGAGGGTCAGAAAGGATTTTTTATTAAATTGCCTTTCCTCTCAGAGGTCAGACAACATGGATGAATCCTGGAGATGTTTTAAGTCAAGGACATTCTTCCATTGTGGAATGTATCTTCAGCCAAAAGCAAAAACCTATTTCAAGTACTGCTACTTCATCAGAGGTAGAAAGGCAAAATAAACTCCCCAGGAATTAGAGAGCAGGCTTTCCATCAGTAGCTTGTGTCACTTTGCCATCCAAACTCTGCTGCTCGTGTACCTTGAACATGATAGAAAAACATTATGTTTGATCTTCTGACAGTTTAAGAAAATGGTCCTTTATGCACACATCAAGTCTCCCATAAGTTAAATCTATATCTCTTTCTGCTCTATAACCTTGGAAAAAAAACAAGCAGAAATAAAAATTAGGGCCCCAGAATATCATGTACAAGATATATCTGGAAATTTGAAACAACTTTGCTCATACAAATGCATTACTTTACATCAGGTCTGGAGTGAGGTTGAGACTATTTCAGACCAAGCTAAGGAAAACATCAAAGTAAAATGTTCTTTTCTTGCAATGAGCTGCAATTAATCTCCTTCCTGCAAGCACAAAGCTTTCAGACATGAGGATATCTCTGGCCATCCCTTATGGGTACAGAATATCCCCATTGAAGCACAGCCCGGTTCTCAAGAAGTAAAGAGCTGTATCTCTTTAAAAGTGAACTGAATGCCATCTCTTCATTTGGGAAAAGGCTTCATGACTGAAAAGCACACTGCAGCATTGCAGAATAAATTGTTTATGGTGCTCCCACTGCATGTAGCTTAAAACTCTTAAAGTGCTACAGGCTTGTCTGGATTGAATTAAAAAAAAAAAATTATTTCTTTTGTTAGATGAAAACTAGAATTGCTTCAGCTCTTTTCAAGATCCGTATTGTTCCAGGTGTCTTCAGTTTTCCTCTCAAACCCATTATTTTCCAGCTTGCCTTACACATTTTGTGTACAGGAGGGATGGGAATGCAGGAGCTGTAGCAGAGCACCAAGGGCTCTGATTCTTGCTCCCACTGCTGCTGCTGCTGCTTTCCTCCTGGTTTTCTTCTATTCTCCTTTCCACTCTTCCCTTTAGTCTGGTATTTGCACTTGAAGAGAAGCTCAGTGACATCCTGGTACGTTGTCTAATGCTACAACTTAATAGAAATAATGGAAGAGAAGGATTTCCTAACTGCTCCAGCCCCAGGAGATCCTGCTTACACCTGAAGAGACTGCTGAGGAGAGGGGCACTGGTCCTTCAACAGCATCCCAGAGCCTTGTCCCCATTGCAGGGACCCCATGTGAGGCTATTATGTATTTCCTTACAACCCACTCAGCTACTGCAATCCAGCCTGAAAGTCCAAATATCCAAAAGCAGTGTGCTCTGCCATGGCTGCAGTACAGGTGCCCACACCCCTGGGTTAGAGGATGTCACACATTCCTGTGTGTGACATCCAGGGGTGAGCCTGTGCCACTGGGTCCCTCTCTGCAGCAGGGGCACTGCCTTGTGAGGAATGAGGAGCTCTACAATGTCTACCAGGCAAGGACACCTAGTGAAATCCTTATTTTTAGAGGTGTAGCTGAACAAATCAGTACAGTTGTTCCTTTTCCATGTAACTAGGTTTAGTGTGCTAATTTGTGCTCCTGGTATTCCCATCCTTGCACCACAGGGTGGGGGTCTTTGTAGGGTCAAGGCCCTACACAAGGACCCCCTCCCATTCCTGCAGCAGGTATTTTCTGTTTTGTGGATGCCCAGCTGCTTTGACAATCCTGCTCTGGCTGGGGCTGCCTTTCCCCCTCACCTTTCATAGGCACACAAGGCTGATGCTTTTAGGGTCTTTTTAAGGCTGCTGCATTGCTATTGCTTCAGTGCTACTGTGCATGGCAGCTGAGTGCCACTGCTTGGAGAAGAGCCTTTTCCATGGACAGCAGCACAAGCTATGAGCAGTAGGAGCTGGTGGGCTGAGGTGGGTGTCAGCAGAAGCAGGACATGTGTATTGCTTGTAAGAGCAGGGGGTGGGTATTGTTTGTAGCTGGATGGATCAATAGCTGTGCATGTGCTGAAACACAGATGATCTGAGGCTGGCCATGACCTCCAGGATCAATAAACATATTGATTGGGAAACCCAATAAACATAGGGAAACCCAATAATTTTCTCAGTCCAATGGGTTTGGACTCAGGACCCTTCCCATCAGGGTCTTCATGCATGTTGTGAAGATGCAATTTCTGTGCAAGCCCTGAGTACAGTCTTCACTGCCAGGGGCTCTCTGGTGCCAGGCTGCCCTCCAGCCATCACTGCCAGGCAGCCAAGGGGAAATAACTCTCCCAAAAACAAGAGGGTGTGTGCCAGGGTTGCTGCTGAGGCCTGCCTCTGGCACCCAAACCACAGAGGGCTGCAGCATCTGTTACACCCAAATAATGTTCTGAAGGGCTAAATAGATAAATATTGGAGCTGTTGATGAAAGGAAAGAGTGCCAGATGCTTTTGGCTAGCAGAAGAGGAATGTGTCCCATTGCCTCAGGTTGAAAAGGCTTTGGATGTTTAGGACTTGCAAAAATTAGAGGCAGGAAGCATTAGTAACAATATCTGACACAGATTTGCCTCATTCATAGACAAATTAACCTTAATCATCCAATTTATAAATCAACTTTAAGTGAAAGCCCCCCCCCTCACCCCCCACTGCTGCATATTTGGTGGATTAAGTTGTTTGGTTTCAGTGATAAATTAGAAACATCTGCTTCAGCTGACAGCCTGGAATGGAGGCTTGCACAGAACATGGCTGGGCTGCTCTCTCTGAGGGGGGATTCTGTGCCAGGCCATGTCCTGCCCACCTCTGGGGCTGAGAGAATCAGGATCAGGGTGTCCCCTCTGCCCTGGGGCCCAGCGGGCAGGGGAGGCCCATGCCTGCTCCTGGGCTGGCTCAGAATGGTCCTGGGGAGGTGGGAGCAGTGCTGAGCATCTCCAGCAGTGTGATCTTGGCAGAGCCTTCCTTTTAAGGGTGTCTTGGCAGCTCTTCCATGCAAACAAAATTGTTTCTGCTGTGGGATCATCAAGTCTTAATGACAAGGAATCCAAAGCTCGTGACAGAGTCAATGCAGAGGCTGCTCAAGCATTAGCACTGATGGTAGTGAGTGTCCCAGCCATCCCTTCTGATGAAGAAAATGGTCCTAACTAAGGGACAGAGAGGTTTTACAGCCCTGGCCTGTCCTTGCAGAGGTGATACAACTTCCTGATTGCTGAGTCAGGTTGGACATGGCCAAGAGACACATCGCATCGAAGTGCTTCACATGGGTGTTTAACTTGTTCAGGAGGTAGGAAAACAATCCTCCTGGCTACAAGTCCTTATCTGCAGGAGGGGAAATCTAGGGCTAAATCCTGCCAGATACAGCAATCCAAATATGCCCTGGGGCACCCCTGGAGCTGCACCTACAGCAGACCCAGCCTGTGCATGTCCTTGTGTGACACACATTAAAGGAACTGTGAGCACTGATCTGACCTCAGTTGTGACCTGACTCTCACTACAGGGATTTAATACATGCCCTGTTGGGCTGCAGAAACAGATGTTTTACACACACCATTCAAACATTTTTTTCCCAGCCTTTGGCAATCAAAAGTCTCAGGCAGCAGCCCTGACTCTCAAGGACAGAGCATGTCCGCAGAAAGGGAAAATACAAGATAAGCAGTAGTTTCTAACAGCTCCTGTTCCCAAGGTGCCCTTTTATTTTTTCCTGGGTATTTTCTCCTGGTGAGTTTAAGGATTATGTGCATTTGATAACAAATTGTGTATATCTGTCAGAGGCAGGCACTCCAGCAGGTGCAGAGCAGACTCTCACTGTACAGAACAGGTTTAGGCACCTCCTGGTAGTGCAGGATGCACTGTTCAGGTGTGACACAGTGCAAAGGGATGTGTTTCTGTCTGCAAAATTCCATGAACAGGAATTTTGAATTGGGACTGAGGTGTGTGGCCTGTCAGTATGGAGACAGCCATCTTAGGTAGCTCTGCAGAGGAAATTCTCAATTCTCCTTAAAAAGCTGAAGGCAGTCTCCAGTGCAGCTTCCAAAACCCCAGTCCAATGTGAGGCTGTGTAACCCATCTGTAAAGCTTAAAATGCAGAGAAATACAGCCCCTTCTCTAGAGAATCAAATATTATTCACTGCAGAGCCATGGAGGTCCATGGAGGCCATGCAGCACAGCCCCTCTGAGACCCCAGGGGCCAACCCAGGACAGGGAGTGCCCACTCCCTCTGGGGCTGCAGGAAGGAGGGGAGAGGGAATAACCTGTTTCACAGTTAGCCAGGACTACTGGTCCTGCTCATCCTGCCTAAACTGTTCCCATCTGTCTGACTATTAATATTTCTTGATCTTTGCATTCCCGTTTTGGACTTTCAGACACATGGAGAAATTAATGATGATGAAGTTGAGTCAGTAAGGGGAACATTTTTTCTTTATTTTCCTTTCCCTTAGGGAAAGAAATGAACATTCCCTTCTTCCAGAAGAGGAGCAGGAGCTGTGATGCAGACACCAGGACACACGGCTTTATGCAAGCTGTTTTGCTGGAGCGCAGGCCATCCTCTTCCCACTCCCAAAATTGCTGCCTCTCCCTAGAATAGTTTCTTGTTGCCCCACATCAAAGCTGGTGCTCAGAAGTCATCTGCAGACACCTAGCACCACTTTCTAGCAGGAATATGAATGGCACAAACAGTAACTTAGGAAAGGACAAAGCAGCATTGGTCTTTCCACTGGGAAATCAAAGAAGCTGGAGAGTGCCTTCCCTGGTCATTTGAGCAGGCTACAGGATGGCCCACCATCCACTATAGTTTTGGGAGAAAGGGCCCCTGAGGAACCTCCTGTGAGGAAGCAGTACAGTGGTTTACCCTGGGGAAGCACACAGACACACCAGGGAAATGGAAGGTCTGTGAGAAGGAGGATACCTGTCACAGATGTGTTTTATGAAAAATCCTTTCCTTAGGATTTTTTCTCCTGAGAAGCTGAGATGCCTCAGGAACAAAATGTGAACAATGGTTATCTGCTGCTGTGGAATGCAACAGGTGCATCTGTGATTGGTCTCATGTGGTTGTTTCTAATTAATGGCCAATCACAGTCAGCTGTCCGGACTGTCTCGGTCAGTCACAAGCCTCTGTTATCATTCTTTTTCTATTCTTAGCCAGCCTTCTGATGAAATCCTTTCTTCTATTTTTTTAGTATAGTTTTAATATAATATATATAATAAATCAAGCCTTCTGAAACATGGAGTCAACATTCTCATCTCTTCCCTCATCCTGGCACCCCTGTGAACACCATCACAGCTGCCAGGCTGGTAGTTCACAGGAGGAGCCAAGCAAAGATGAGTGGGACTGTGTGGGTTGCTAATGCAGGGCTATGATCTCAGGTTTAGGGGCCAAAACAGGACAGTCTCTGGGAGATAATTTTCAGAGCATGTCTGTGCAGAGCTGGAACTTACAGAGACTCAAAGGAGCCAATTGCTCTGTAAAATAAATACCAGCATGGTGTCTAGAAGGGGGAATGGATGCAAAGAGTGATCTACATGCTTGTCTGCATTTCCACTGTTAAGTGATAGTGATTAAATCTTGGAAGTGGCAGATTGGGGTGTGCTGGGGCAGTAGTTTGAATCCCCAGGTGCATTGAGAGGCAACAGACTGGCGCTGTGCAGGAACATCAGTGCAGGCCTAGCAAGGCTGGCATAACATCAAGTTTTTATGGACTCCTGAAAAGGAAAAAGACTTTTGGTCTTGAGTCGTAACTGCTAGTGAGAATAGCAGATGTATGTTCCAGCACCAAGAGAGTCCCCCTCCAAGAAAAGGGAGCATTTTCCTGGACAAATCCAGAAGAAAACCAAGTTTCTCTGTTTTTTTCCAAGGGGTAAAAAACCCAGGGGAGGTCTGTCTCTCAGCAGCTCACAAATCACTTTTCCTGTGCTGCAGTGATGGGGCTCCTACACTGGCCTGGCTCCAGTCACGAGGCCACCACAGCAATGAGAAGAGGTGGGGTGAGCAGGCTGGACACTCATCTCTTCAGCTCTGCCTGTCCAGCTCCCCTTGCTTTTATAGCAAGTCACTCCCTGTTTTTATTGCACATTTTTTAAACTACATTTCAGGTCCCACCTCAGCTATTAATGCTCTCCCCACTCTCATTTTTTCCTGAAAGAAAAATATCTCTATTGCAGAATGTAGGGAAAAAGAAAAATGAGAGAGAGAGAGAAATAAAACAAAGTGCATGAATTACAATACACCCAAAGCCCCCATTCCCTTAACCAAACAGTTCCTTTCCTTAAACCTTCCTTATCCCTTCCCTTAACTTCAACCTTGGACTCCTGCCAAGGAGATGTTCCTGTTTCTTGCAGGATGTCTGATTTTGGGTTTGGTGTCTCTCCAAAAGAGAAGGGGAGAATGTGAGTTGAAAATAGGATGGGTGGCCTGATGGTGTCCAAACATAATCAACCATCTCCATTAAATTTTTGAGATCTGGCCCCATTTGGGTCTGAGAGATGTGACACTCACATGGATGAGGAAGACAAATACAGTAGATAGACTGAAGATGAGCCAATACATTTAAGCCAGCACAACATATGGACTATCACATCTCTCAGCCTAGGAATGATTGCTCCCCACAGGTTTCTACTAGGTTTGCCCAGAGTAAGTGAAACATCCCAGCCAATGAGACTTTTCCCTTCTTTCCCTCTGGATTATTTTATAACTGTATATCTCTCACTGCTAGGATGTGTTTTCCCATTACTCATACCCTATTCTTCCCCTTTAATAGTGGTCGCCATTATCCTCTGTGATAAGAATTAATTTTATACCAAACAGTTTTGTTCTTCCCAACAGCTAAACCTCACAGAAGTGTGTGAACTCCTCGGTCATGTAGCCCTATCCCAGCTCGGAGGTTTAATGAAAATGTAAAGTATCTTTGAAGACTTGAATCAGGTGCTTTGCTGTTCTGCTTTCATCACTTTGGGCTTTCCCTTCTGCATCCAGCATCAGGTGAGTCTCAGACAACCAAGAACAGTTTCACACTGCTTTTCAGAAAATGAAAGCTGAATCCTAATTTATCAACAACACAAACTGTTTATTTCAGCTTTGGGAAATCAGAGTAATCTAGATTTCAGATTCAGCCCAACAGAAAAATGCAGAGAGGTGCTGTGCACCTTCTACTGTAGAGAGAAGGGAGCAGACATAAATAACCTTTGCTGACAGTTGCAGCCCTATATCTGTAACCAAAATACAAATCTGCCCAGTGGTTATTTCATTTGCAGCCTTTTTATTCAAGGTAGGACCATGAAGATGAGCCTGAAAAGACTCCAGATTTCTCTGCCAAGGCAATCACTTTGCTGTCCTTTTTGCTAACAGAGAATCCAGTTCAGCAGTGAAAATGGAGTTTAACTGTCTTGTATCTGTGACAAGCAAGGTCTCTGAATCAGAAACACTTTCTAAATGACCATTACTTGTGTAAAATGTTGAAACCTTAGGATTTTTGCTTCCCTGTCAAGTTAAATTTTTCTGGTGAATTTAAATTTTAGTTTCATCATTTGCAAGGTGATCCTTTGGTAACAGGAATATTATTTGATCATGCAATAACAGTATAGGTAATGTTCATACAGCATCTGTTTAAGGACTCTGAAAATCAAGCTTACCAGTGCATGGGACAGAGTTGTGAATGGGCATGTCACAGAGAAATAAGGATATAAGTTTGCTATGTGAATGGGACAGAACTTCTCATGCAGGCACTCAAACCCAGCCCTCAGAAATGTGGATTTCCATCTACCTCCTCACCTTGCCACTGAGACTGAGCCATGGATAAGTGCAACAGTGGAGATGATGAAGGGCATGAAATAACAAAATATTACCTTCTTTGTTTGCATCCTTATCTGTCATTGCTGCTGAGCCAGAAGCAGTCCCTTTGGCTGAGATGTTCAGCTTCAGAAACCCTCCTGTCTCCAGTATCAATAAGCAACACAGAGCAGTTTTTACCACCTTTACTCCCACCTACTCACCAGATTGGTGGGGTATTGTGGAGGAAAGACAAGGAATAGGCAAGCACTGAGAGAGTCAATACACTTCCCAGTCCCTACACTGTGTAGTTCTCTCCCAGGAGACACCTGATGGAAATGTTCCTAGCTCCACCTTTCCAAAGATCAGCAAAGATGGAAGCCCCAAAAAATGGGATTCCCATTTGGCGCAAACTTAACACAGGGGCTTCAAAGTCAACAGGATTTTAGCATTTCTTCCATGACAGTGGGCAGGCATATCAGCTCCTTCACTTCCAGTTTTGATTTTCTGCACTCTTCTCCCTGCCCTCCCTGCTTTGTGTTCCTCTGCTCTTAAATACATTTCTTACAGTGTGATCCATGGGAACACAGCATTGGAGGCATTGACAGCCCTCCATTCTCACCAGGGTAAATCTGCCCCAGTGGCACAGCTGAAGTTGTCCTAAGCCAGGCAAAACAGGGGACAGGCACTACAGGAAGGGATTTTCTGCTTCTCAAACCCAGCATGCTATACAACACAACAGTTGTGTGATTTCTGAAGCAGGTTCCTGTTATTAAATTTCCACAGCTTGTACAGCTCCAAGGGCTGTGGGTAATGCTGTGCTCACACCCATATTTTCCTAAAACTCCAGCCTGAAAAGCTTCATCATTTCCTTGCAAATGAGTGGGATGGAGGAATTAGCCCCCAGTGTGACTATCAGGTTTTGGGCAGCCTTACCTCAGCCTTGCCTGGCTAATGGTAACCAGAGACCCAGCAGAAAAAAGGGAGCTTGAAACTGCTAATCCACTGATACTCTCACCTACCCAGCCCAAGGTTGTGATTATTCACTTACACTCAGCATTTCATCTGTATTTAACAACACACAGTCTCTCACCAGCCTACTCTTAGACACAAAGCACACTGCTGGTAGCATGGAAACACAAAAAGTAAAATGACCTGGGAAAAAACCCAACGAAGCAGAAGAAACACAGCAGCAAAATAACAAATGGATATATTTTCGAGAGTTTAATAAGATAAATGCAGGAGCTTAACTTTGCAATAGTGCAAGTCTGAAGCAAAACTGTTTATTTGGTATTTATAGATTTTATTTTTTTCTTTGCAAAATAAGTTTCTATGAAACCATAGCAACTGCAGTTAGAGTGAAGATTTGGAATGACGATGGAATCATTCATGAGCAAAAAAACCCAAATAATCTCTGGTCTGGGTTGGTGGAATGTAAGATTAATGCTACATAGAGAGGAATAATTTAAAAATGTTTTAGGTAATTTAATCACCCTAAACCCTGTGAAAGATAGACATTTTAAACAATTTTTTTTTTGCCAGAATATTACATCCTTGATTTTTTAAACAATCTGTCTGCTAACTTTCTGATATGCAATAAATGTCCAAGTTTATTATTCATCTCTTACAGGAGAAGATACATAAGCAGATTTCACCGAGACACCACAACAGTCTATTTCTAACAGAATTACATGTATCTCAGAAAAAAATATGCATTTTTCTGAAAGATCTTTCTATTGCATTCCTTTCTCCAAATGCATTTCAGAGAAGTCAGTTCAGGAAAGTAGAATCAGTTACAACTTACCTTCACAGCTGAGTAGATGACATCTGATTTTTCAGGGAAAGCAACGTGCTCTGTTTGGGTAGTGTAAGAGTTGTAGATTCAAGCCAGCAGGTAATTTTTGGTGATTCAAAATCCTTTAAAAGAAATTTAAATGCTGAGATGACAAAAAAGGTACTTTTTGAAAACCTATCTAAGGCTTGATGCTCTTACAGAATTTTCTCTCTCTGTCAGCTGAACAAGCTCCTGCTCCTTTCCTTGGCCACCTGCCAACTTTTCTAATTTAAAGCAACTGTGAGCTTGCTGTAAAACTCTTGCTGGAAGGAACTTGTTTTATACCGTGGAGCAAGGAGCAAGCCTGTGCTCCAGACTGATGTGGTGTGACAGAGTCCTACCAGCACTGGGGGCACAGCCTCCCTGAGGTAATGTTATATCATCTTTGGACAGCATCACAGGCTAAGCTGTCTCCTTCTTGGTAAAAGCACAGGAAAGAGGGAAAAACCAAGCTGCTTTTGGCATATAGTCCCCTCAGCATGGGATTTGGGAGGAGCAGCATCTGCCTCAAAGTGCAGGAAGTGACAGCCTCAAATACATGAAGTGCTCAGAGCTCCCAAAGGAACCTGGTCCCCACACTGGCCACAAGTCTCCAGTCCTTGGCTTTGAGGCTTGGGGCACCGGTCCAGGGGCTTTCTCTACAGTGCAATGCAGGGTGCCCACAGCACAGGGTGGCTGGGAAACCAAGCTGAGGGTCACGGCCAAGCAAAACCACAAATGTCTTGATTTTGAAGAGTTTCCAACTTGGTGCTTTGGATAGTTTCAAAATACACTCCTGGCAATGCTCCTTTCTTCTGAGGCACTGTCAATAGCAGAGGCAGACACTTGAGTAATAGAGACTTGAAAGACAGAGGCATGGTTTTCAAACACATCCACTTACGGGGCATGGCTCTGTCCTGCTTTGCTCAAATTGAGATAGTGAAGCATGTAAAGTGTTGTTCATAGAGGAGAGTTGCCTATGCCCATTTTGACTTTCCTTCTCTTTGCAAGGAATTTATTTCAACCAGTTATGATTGACACACATGGTGTGCATTTATGAACTTAGGGAAAGGTCCCCTTTTGCAAATATGACTTTTCTCTGCAGAGTAGCTAAAAGCAAACAAACTAATAAACAAATGATAAAATATTGCGATCTGGAGAATTTCAGGCTCTGAGTTTCTCCATGGGTACCATGACAAACTTTTGTTTAAGAAATGAGAGTCCTGAAAAGCCCACCTTAGGCTGTGCTCCAAATCTTCCAGCACCTTTGGAAATCCAACTGACCTGCTGATGCTGAGGTGGCCTGAGGCTGATGTGGTTGTTAGTAAGTGACTTCAGTTTTGTAAGCCATATTTTCTTGTGAGACTAATGAAAGTGAAGATGGAAACATTAGACTGAAATTTTCAAAAGTGTTTTATGCTACTAAAAGAGGAAATGAATCTTCTGTGAAAAACCAAGTCAACATTGGAATGCCATGTGTGACATAGCTAAGAGAGATCTTGTTTGTTTGAATGTTCTAATTTCCCAGGCACTGAAATATTAAGTGTTTTATATTTTGAATAGACAATTAAAAAAGAGTCCTGTGCATTCAAAAATGTGGATAAAATACTGCCCAGTTCTGGGATAAAGGATTTAAGGAAAACCAAACCTTTTTTTTTCTTCCTTCTAATGGATTTTCATTTCAGTGCTAGATGGCAATAACCAGGTTATAGAAAGCTCTGTTACAAATTCATATGGTACTGTAAAAACTCCAATATAAGAATTTACAAATCTCAATTTTCCCCCAAAGTATTTCTATCAGATTATTTTTATTTTGCTTTATGGATCTGCTGGTGAACTTAGTTACTGGTGAGCAATAGTGAAAGTAGAAATAACATCCTATCATGTCACTTCAATATTCCTGGTTTGTATCTTAATTTTCACTTTGTGATCCTGCATTTAGCATGTCTTTTTAGGTACTGGCACCTCTGGAAACTTGGCCCTGCATCCTTGTAGGAATCAAACATAAGTTTTAAAGATTACCCAAAGATTACTGTCCTCATTCGCTCAGTTGATCTCTTTCTAAGATCATGAGAAGCATGGGAAGCATGAGATGGTGCTTCCTCTTCATGATGAGTCTTTCTGGGGAAGCAAGGGATGTTGCCCATCACATTGGGAAAAAACAAAAAAAAAAGTGTTTTCTAATGGTCTGTGGAGAATTCTGGTGGGAATTAAGAACTTAGGCTTTGCCACTGATTCATACCTATATCTGGGCTGGGAATCTTCCTCAATGCCACTTATTTACTTGCTTCATACAAATGTGACTAAGGCTAACTAGCCATTGGTGAAGTAGCACATAAGATTAATCACACTAATTTTATAGCATCAATAATTAAAATCAAATATTTATTTTAATATGTTAACATTTTATGCCCACTAAGTCTACCTGGATAGTTTTCTGTGGTCCACAACGCCAAGTTGAAGAACCAGCTGGAAGTTCTACTCTTAGGTTATAGAAAAGAAGGCTTAAGGGGGGAGATGCAGTTAAAGCTTTGTCAGAGGGAAAGGAATGTGAGCCCCAACATAGAAAAAGTCTGAAAAAGGAGAAGTTGAATCCATTTCATTGGCTTACCAGACCTTCCAGACCAGAGGAAGGAGACAAAGCTAAGAGTGAAGGAGAAGTTGCAAAGAGCTCTGCAATCCCTGGAGGATTAAATGTTCAACAGAAAATACAGTTCAATTTTTTTGGAGGATTTTATTTTTATAGGGTTGTTCACTGGTGGTTGTGATAGGCTCATTTTTAATCCCTCTAAAGTTACAATTCTTGGAAACTATTTCACATTTTAGCTCTTCACCAGATCACCGATTTTCTGGCTTTCGGCTTTGTTTAGACACAGCTGAGGTAGGATTGAGCTTCCTGCTGCAGCAGCTGAACCAGGAATGGTAACTTGGCATTCATGTCCTCACAGGTACAATGGAACAGCCAACAGAGGGGTTGGGAAAAAAGGAGTCAGTCATCTTGGGGAAATTTCAATGGGAAAGCAAATGCCCCCAGCTCACCTGTGGGTGCAAGTCTTCATATGGTCCTGTGTGTGTGGACATTTGTTGCATAACAGATTGTTGCATCTTGAAGACAAACCTCATGAATGTTTGTAAGAGTTGCATGAGATTACATGTGCTCTAAGGAATAGAGCTGTCACACCCTTGACAAATTGTGGTCCTTAATCCTCTCATGTGGCAAGCAGCTGATAATTTTTCCTGGTGTGGTGGTTTGACCAGGAAGAAGTGGGAATTCTGGGATGTTGTGGTCAAACCAATGGGTGCTTGGATTTTGATATTGGCACCTGGTGTAGCCAGTGGGGTTTTGGACACACCTCCGAGAACACACAGGGGTTAAAAGCAGAGCTTCGGGCCGGGGAGGCTCTCTTGGGACTTCGAGAGACGGAGGTCGGATCTCCCTTCCCCCGTCCAGCCGCTGCTGCTGAGCTGAGAGGGGCAGCCATGTGGTAGGCCTGGGCCTGGACAGAGATGGGGGTGAGGAGGCCTTGGAGGATGGAAGGGTGGAGGAGCCCCAAGAGACATCGGGCAGCCTTTCCCCCCCCTTGGAGACAGACAGAGAGAGAGAGAGTGCAGCCTGTGTCGTTATCTTGAAACTCAGTAAACATGTGCTGGCAGCAGGCAGCCCGGCTGAGGAGATGGGGGGGGTGCAGCCAGGAGTCCAGCCGCCTGGAGGAGTTTTTAACCCTTTTTGGACAATGAAAACCTTACAGAACATTAACCCTTCGTAGACGAGTGATAAGAGTGGAGGAGGACGAAGGAAATGAACGAGTGATGGGGGTCTGGACCAGAGAGAGAGAGTGAGTGAGAGATGTTGAAAGAATGGAGAAGATGGAGTGGCATTTTATGCTGTACTCTTTTGTGTAGCCATGGACAGAGCCATGTTTCCGTGTGATACAGAGACTGAGTCCAGGGGGAGAAATGTCCCAGAGCCAAAGAAGATTCAGTGTGGGTACCCCTCGGCCCCAGGGGATATATAAAATATGGGGGGGATAGATGTCCCAAAGGTGAGAAGGTGAGATACTGTGCTTTTCTGGAACTGGACAAAGCATCCTTAAAAAAGACAACCCTGGAAGCAGCCCTGATTCTTGTTCGGTGGTGAGAGCACCGGAACAAGGACGGAAAAGGCCACCACGACACACGGAAGGACTCCCTCTCCTCTTGAGGAACTGAAAGTTTGAGCAATCTAAAGGGTGGTGTTGGACCCAGAACTGGTGATTTTGGAGGATGTATTGTATTGGGAATTTAGGGGGGAGGAGGGGGAGAGTGTTTTTTGTGAGGTTTTCATTTTCCTCGTGTTTTCTTTTTTTTTTCTTTTGTGTGTAGTTTAGTAATTGTTTGTGTGTAGTTTAGTTAATAAACTTTTTTTTATGTTTAAGTTGGAGCCTGCTTTGCTTATTCCTGGTCACATCTCACAGCAGACACTGGGGAGAAGGTGTACTCATGGGGGCTCTGGCTTTGCCAGGCCAAAACCATAACACCTGGTTACATCTTTAAGTCCCTTCTCTGAACAAAATGTTTTAAGATGCAGCAGGCTTTAATAAATATAAAGGATGTTTCCAACACAAGTATCTGAACGAACAATCAAACAAAATCCTTTATCTGTGAACCCCTAAGAAGTTGTTTTGTTGGCAGGAAGGAATTACGATGTTGTGGCATTAGAAAGAGAAGTATCCTTTGATGCTGGGATTTGGGATTTTCCTTTGCTATGGCTGAATGCATTCACATCCATTTAGTGCTCAGCTCAGCTGCCAAGATGTGGATGTGAGGGCTCAGGATTCATCCTGCCCCAGTGCTGAGACAATGAGCAGGTATAAATGGCACAGTGCACTCCAGGAGGTCGCAAAGCTGCTAAAACCCAGAAGCCTAACTGCCCCCTCATGCAGAAGGTTGGCTTCATCCAGGTAAACAAAAATATGTCATTGTCCAGTGGCCCCAAATGAGAAGAAGATTTGACTATTACATAGAAATAAGATGTCAAAGAACATGGAAGTTTTTGCTTAGTTTGATGGGTGAGCATTGGGGGATTTTTCATTGTTGTTGTTTGTTTCTTTCAGTGTGGTTTGAGTTTCCTGGCCTTTACAGCTCCATGGAAGAGGAAGGGATGGGAGCACTGCTTTTAAGGGGTTCTCCTTTTGTGATGAGTCCTGGCACATTTTAAGGGACGCTGCTTTTGGATTGATGAGAAGCTCAGTATGGCCTTTGCAGCCCAGAAATCAGCATGACCAGCAGGTCAAGGGAGCTGATTCTGTCCCTCTCTCTGCCTTTGTGAAACCCCACCTGAAACTCTGCATCCAGCTCCAGGGCCCACGGCATACAAAGGAGATGGACCTGCTGGAGTGAGTCCAGAGGAGGCTACAAAGCTGATCAGAGGGATGGAGCATCTCTACTATGAAGGTAGGCTGAGAGAGCTGAGGTTGTTCAGCCTGTAGAAGAGAAGAGTCCAGGGAAACATATAGCACCTTCCAGTACATAAAGAGGCCTACAAGAGAGTGGGAAGGGACTTTCTACAAGATATGTCATGATAAGACAAGAGAGAATGGCTTTAAACTGACAGAGAGGAGGTTTAGATGTAATATTAAGGAGAAATCCTTTACTGGAAGGTTGTTCAGGCACTGACACAGCTTGCCCAGAAAAGTTGTGGATGCCTCATCCCTGGAGGAGTTGAAACCAGGCTGGATGTGGTCTGAGCAATCCTGTCCAGTGGGTGGCATCTCTGCCTATGGCAGGGAATTTGATGACCTTTAAAGTCCTTTCCAAGCCAGACCATTCTATGATTTCCAGTTGGTTCACCCATCTGGAGCTGCTATCCAGTGAATGCCTGAAGGATGGGGATGGATCCATGGGAAGAGCTCATGCCCAGATGGGTGCTGGGGCTGTGCACCTCAGGGAGGCAGCCAGGTACTAATGGGTTAACCACACGTGAGATGCAAAGTGCATTTCCAACAGGGCCTGTAATTTTTCAAAAAAGTATAATTTATTCTAAGACTAATTTTGCTAGAAAACACAGTCCAAATCTCATTTACTCAGTGAGATTGCCTACCTAAAGATATCTCTGTTCTGCACCTCCATTCAATCATTAGTGACCAATGTAAAGCTAGCATGCTGGGTTTAAATCTTATCTGCTTGGAACAACTCTGGTATACTTACTGTTTTGAAATCAAATGTTGTTTGTGGCAAGCAGTACAGCACATTAACTTTCTCACCCTCCAGTGAGTCAGATCACCCCAATGTTAGGGCTTGGAGTCTTAATGGGGCAGAGCATTACAGCTCCATTTCCTCCACTACGCATTTGCAATTAAAATGGTAGTTGGAGTTTCACTTCACATGCCTACACCTCCACATGAGGGTTTTTCCACCCCACCTCCCTCCCTCCCTTGTGCCTTCAACCACACTTTTCCAGCAGGAGTCTTAAACACCAGAGCCCAGACTTGCAAAGGTTTTGACACCTCAGTCCATCACTGAAAGCCAGTGACATTTAAAAGGCTCCTGAAATGAGTGGGGGCTATTGTAAGCTGACAATATCTGCAAAAAGCATCTTTGTATAGATCTTCTAGTTAATTTTCTGTTGGTTAGCCTGTTTTGCCAAAGCAGAGAGAGTGGCTTTTGTATCAAATGCAGATCCAAGTATTTCTTTTCCCAGACCTGGACATCTGTGTTTCTCAGAAAGTGCCAGGGTAATATCACTGGGCACAGGTTCTTCCTCAAAGTTACAACAAGGTCTACCTCCACATTACTTGAGTGGGAGTTAGGATCTCACGTGGGCTGAGGTGAAGCTCCTTCACAAGGTTAGAGATGTTTCATTAAATACCCAACATTTTATTTCTCCAGAATCCCCACAAACTGTTCATGATGAAAATAGAAATAAAATACACATCTGTCACTCATGTCCCTTTCAGAGCAGTATTATTGTCTTTATCTCATATGTGATTGTACAGATGTGCCCTCCAGAGCCACAGCTTCCTCTGCACGAGGTCTCCACTATCACTCTCCTTTATTTTGGTACAAAAAGAGGGAATAAGCTGCCAGTTTATCTTCTACTCGTGTTAGCTAGATGGAATGAAAACATGCTTGGTATTCAAGATAGTGCAGCAGTAATGGCTCATATTTATTTCTCTGCTGCCAAGTGCAGTAGAGCAGCAGCTAAAGATAAGCCTGAAAGTAACAGAAACCCATTAAAAATTAGCACACGTACTGATTTGGGAGGATTTGGCAACTAAATACTTCCTCTGATCATTCTGACCAGTTTTCCCTTCCCAGGTGCACTGGGTTTGTCCAGGTGAGAAGGCAGGTTTTGCTGGCCCTGGGATGCCAGCAGCCAGGCTATTATGGGGATTCTCATCTTGCTCTGCTGACACCAGTGGAGTTCCCACAGCCCTGCTGAACCCCCAGCACTACCCACCAAAACATTAAATCTTGGGCTTCAATTCAGTTATTGCAAGGTAGAGCAGTTGGCATTGGAGACCACAAAGAGAGGCCATGGCAGCCTCCTGTGCTCCTTTTGCTCAGCTGTGCCCATTGCCCAGGAGCTAAGGGCACACACAGAGGTTGTGTTTCTACAAGCCTCTCATTTAAAACCCTTATAAAAGAAGGAAGCTGTAACCATACACAAAAAAGTTAGCAGTATCTCTCTGCTTGCACACATCAGTCTTAATTTACTTTAAATGTTGACACAAATCTATTCATCATTGCAAATGCAAACTATTTAGTTTTGTTCTCTTCTATTTCAACAGGATAGATCAGGAAAGGATTTTTATCTTATTTTGTACTCCACAGTGCTCTGCATGGTGGTCATAAAGAAAACATTACTGCCTTGAACTACTTCTAGTTTCCTTATTTTGTTTGTTCTAAGAGAAACTTATCTGACTCATTATGCTTGGGCTATCTGGAAGCAGTCTGCAGTGTGCTCACTGAGTGCTTTGACCTTTTCATATTCTGGAGTTGATTGGTTTGGCCATCCATCTTCTTCACTTGTTGAAACCCTCACTTAGCAAAGAAAGGCCAACAGCCAAGTCTGTGTGAAAAATGTGGTGCAAAAGGAATCAATTAAGAACAGGACATATTTCATTGTATTTCCCATAGATATTGATGATTATGTGAAATATGAAAAATTGGCTGAGGTGCCTAGGCTTCACAATTGCTGACAAATTATGAGGATATTACAAAACTTTGTTAAATCTTTTTGGGGAAAATAATAATCTTATGTGATCCCATCACCCCTGTACAAAGCAGTTAATATTCCTGTTTCTCATAATGATCTAACTTCTACTGTTGGTCTCTACACTTTATAACTATCTTGCCAATTCCTTTAATTTAACACAGCTAAAACCAAAGTCCATAGTTTCTTTGTCTCTTACCTATAATTTTTACTCCTCTAACCCATTTTTTCCCCCCGGGAACATGAATAGGGAAAAAAGGTAGAGATAAACTGTTGTGATTCTAGTGCTAGAGTTCTATTGTCAGTACATTGCAAAGGTTCCACATTGCTAGAGTTTCGTACCTCCTTGATGTTCCTTGCAGGCATCTCCTCCAGGCACTGGCTCTGCCTTGTCCTCACAGCAGCCACTGGCTCCAGTTCCCCTCAGCCAACCAATCCACTCTTTTATAACACTCTGCTTATTGGCTACAGCTGTGGCCTGTTAAAATCCAGCCTGCTCCTAATCCTTTATAATTGGCTCAGCTGGAACTCTTTAGGAGGTAAGATTACTTTCTATACCACCTTCATTTACCCATACTGTATCCCCCCACAATACACAAGCTGATACAGAGTTAGGAATTTGATCACAGCCATCAGGTGAGGTTCTCCAGAGCCTGCCCACTCTGCTGTGCCATGTACCTGTTCAGATCTCCCACATTTCCAGCTCCAAACTCCTAAACAAATGCAGGGGGCAGTGCTATGTTTATTTTAACACTAACTTTGCTAGTGCTAGGAGTGGCTACCAAAGCACATGTGGGAATGAAGATATGCCTTTTCAAACAAGGACACTGAACATGGGGCTAAAGAGAAAATAAAGCTTCCATTCACTCAGTGATCCTTGGATCCACAACTTCTCCACTGCGGTGTGACACAGATGCGTAGAGAATGTCCTTTGGGCATAGCCTGATGGCCAGGCACCCTCCTGAGCAGTAAGAAGTGTAGACTTGAACTCTCTCATGCTCACCTGCATATGAAACTCCCCTGGACAAATGCTATTTAAAAAAGGAGCCAAGTCCGTGGATGTGAAGGGATGCATCTATTCTAGAAATATTTTACAAGGAGAGTCCTTCAAAAGTAAAGGAAGTGCAGAGAACACCAACCACTCAAAACTCTCAAAAATATGTTTATGAAAGGCCAAACTCTATTGGCCTTGAGCATTTGTGAAAAAAACTCACTGTAAAATAAATTGAAACAACAAAAAAGTGAATTTTTAAGTGTGCATGCAAAACAATTTATGCTGAAATGTTGGCAGACCTGTCCAGACAGAAATGCAGCATTTAGATGAGTCTCAGCACAGTTACCCAGTCTCAAAACTCATGATTAAATTCTAACACTTAGTCACTACAGGAAAAAAATTGGAGAAGAAAAGGGTGCATACTTCCAAGAAGGACAGGAATTGTACTTAATTAATGAACTGTGTAATCAGAAAGACAAAAGCATTTAAAAAATTACGCATTTACTTTATCTATTGAGAGTGGTTTGTATGAATGGCAAAACTGAAAAAAAATCTCCTCCTTGAAGAGGGACAGCTTTTCTACATAATTCAGAAAATGTCCTGCCTTCCAACCCTTCCAATGTGTCCCTTGATCCATGAGTCTCCCAGGCAGAAAGGGCAGCTGCCAAGTGCAGCTCAGGGCTCCTGCCATGAGACAGAGCTTAGAGCTATCTTCAGAACCCAGCAAATATCAGCCTTGCACACGAGGCACCATATGGCTCTCCCTGACTGCACATACAGCTGGCTTGGGTTGGAAGAAAGCATTATCTGACACCCTCCTGCAAATGATTCAAGGGTTACTCCAGGATAAAATGGCAATTGCTCAAGAAAACCGAGCACTACATATGGATGTGCATGTATATTCATTTCTGCTGTTCCTTCTCTGGCTGCCTGGTAGACGATCCTCCTGGCTGCTAAACTGCTATCAGAGGGTGGCATTTCTTTTTTTAAATACTCTTTAATTTAATGGAAAGCAGGTTCTTTTAATTTTTAATCGACACCTTCCTCCAAAGCTTCGAAAAAACTAATGCAGGAAGGTTGAGGGTTCATTAATTACAGATGGCCCCATTGTACAGAATGGCCTCATTGTACAGCAGTGGAGAAGGATGCAGCCTGTGCTACCAGCAGATACTTAACTAAAAGGATTCAGCATTAAAAATCATTTATGTTTAGCCTCTTTGGAAGGTCTGGAAAGATCCATGCCATTAAACTTCTGTTCATAAAATTTTATTGTCTACAGATACCTTTCCAAGTGAGTAGACTGCTGGCTCTACACATTTCCTGACTTATACAAGTTCTCTGACACTAATGGTAACAAAATATAGCCAGTAACTTTCTGTAATGAAACTTCTGATTCAGAACAAACAAATCACTGCTGTCACAATTAACTTGACTACTTAAAGCTGTTGAGGTAGCATAGCAGCAGTGACCAGAATGAGCAATTTATCTTAAAAAGCCAGAACATTTATTTTTGGTTAGCAGAAAAATCTGTCTATCATGCATTCAGAGATGTAGAAGAAAGACCAGAAATTTAAGTTAGCAACTTCAACAGGCACAGCTAAAGGTTTTAATGCCTATCTTAAATCCTCAGGCTGTGCTGCCATGGTGGAGATTTACTGCTACCTCCCTGCAATTGAGTGTTGTTACTAACAGGAGATTGGGGATCAGCTCATGGTGAGCCAAGCATGTATGGTTTCAAACACACAGGCAATGGGGAACCTGACATCTCTGGGTACAATCCAAAAGACAGACTGACCTTCTCTGGCAGATCCCTGCTGCCAAGAACAGGGTGTCTGCCCCTCAGCACCCTGTCCTGCTCAGCTCTGTGCTCCTGCTGCTGGTCCTCCCACTCGCTGGACACCTCGCTGGTGGGAGCCCATTAACCTGGCACTCCCAGCACGAAGTTAGATATTTTGCCTGCCTAATTAGCAAGCTGAAAGAGTCACTGGAGGACTCAGAGTGCATCAGAGGTGGTGAATGGGCTGTGACAGAGCAGGGATGGAGTGATGGAGTGATCCCTGCAGCAGGATGCTGTAGGGGTGGGCCCACCCATATCAGGCAGCAGGCTAGACCTGGGTGGATGAATATGTTGCCACCCTCTGGCATCACCACCCTCTTCTCTGCAGGCTGAGAAACTAACAGTGGCCTGTCTATGCTGGGTTGTACAAGATATTGCAGTTCATGTTTCAGTCCAGTTCAGGTCCAATTTTCAGGAATGTTGCTGGAGACAGTGATACTGCAACCACTTGCTGAGACAGGGAGAGCACAAACTTCCCTGGGTAATGGGGCTTGATTTAGGTTTGAAGGATATATTTCATTGAATTAAAGAAACAGAGACTAGAATCTACCAGGCTCCATTCTAGGCTTTTATTGGAGTGCCTCAAGCAGAAGATACATCAATCTTAGAGCCACCTCCCATGGCTCTGTGGCTCAGCATCCCTCTCAGTGGGAGAGATGGAGGCTGCCCAGCCTGGCTGCTGGAGCACTGAACTGGGAGAAAAGTCTTGGAAACTCTGCTCCTTCCTACCCCACTGCTCTCACAGCAAAGCTTGGTGCTTGGGTAAAGCAAGGCATGGTTGCACATGGAGGTAAGGTGCTGAAGCAGCAGTGAGGGGCAGCCCAAAACTGGCTGGTGGAGTGATGTATCTCCAGCCAGAGTCCCAACAATCCATGGGTGTGGTCAAATGGTTTTTATGGAAAAAGGAGCAAAGGGGAGCAGAGGAGTGCTAACGCTTTCCTTGCTGCTGCCAGGAACAAGAGGCTCTGCAGATTCACTGCCCAGGAAGGGACACTGCCAGAGGCTGGGACCTCCCCCTCTGTCCCTACCCAGCCCCCAGCTCAGCCCTCACCACTTGGAAATGAAGGTACAAATGTAATATGAAGAGCAGCAAGGAATTTGGAAAATCATGGAACGCAGCAGAAGTTGGAGTGGTAGCAAGGCCAGAAAGCTGCAAAGGCCATCACAGCCATGCCCTGTTCCCATCTAAGGCTGGGAGCTGTTAAACTACCTCACTCCAGCAAAGAGAAGAACACGCATCATTAGATTAAAAACTCGTCTGCGCTTGGATATGGAAGTCTAAAAGGAAAAACCCAGTCTTATGTACCCTTATTTTTTTATCCTTATGTGTCTGTGTTTCCTAACCCATTGCTAATTCAGACCATCTATAGTGAATAAACAGATCAGTATTCTGGAATGTGTTTTTAATTACAGCCTTGTTTCTTTCTAATGATGAAAAATGAGGATATCCTTTCTGTGTCCCAGGTGACCTGTTTTCTAAAGGGTTTCTATTTTAAATGTTTCCAAATATCTTTTTTCTCTTGTTCCAAAATGTCCTCATTCTCCACCTCTGATATTTTCTGGACATGATTTTCTGGACATGATTTTAACTCCAGAGCAATTAATTTTGCTGTGAATACATTATCCCCACAGATATGAAAGAAACCTCCAATTTCCGCAGTACTGTTTTCCAAAGTTTCTTGAAGTTTCCTAAGTGACTCCAGCCAAACAACCCAGGAGTATTAGAGCTGCAAAGCAAAAGAATTACATCATTAGGAATTGCTAAGAAATCATGGGCTTGATCTCTTTTTGCACTAATGTGTCTTTGTGCCTCTTTGTGGCATTTAAAAGGGCTCATTAAGGGTTGCTCTGCTAGCACAGAAGGACCTGCATGGACTCACACATAACAGGCTCATCTTTGAGAGACACAATTCCTTTGGCTCCCAAATGGCCCCAGTGCAGAGAGAGCAACTGTGGCTTTAATGATCATTCTTTGATGCCCTCTCTGCCGCTAAAAGCCTGTCCTTCCAGTGAGAATGGAACACCTGAAAACTGGAACCACTTCTATAGGGCATTTTTGTTATTTTTAGCAGATCTTATAAACAGCAACCCCCACCTGGATAGGATGTTACCCTGCCCATGTCAAGGTGCTGGTGAAGCCAGCAGGGAGAATCCCACTGGCATCAGGGACAGTGAGCAGGGAGGGAGGGAGGAGGGCACCCCACTGTGCCCAGGTGTGCACTTCCCTGGACTTGCTCAGCCATCCAGACCTGGCACCACAGCAAGTGGCACCAGGGCCAGAGGCCATCATGCTGCTCCCATCCCCAGGTCCCCTCCTGGTGCCAGTTCAGTGCAAGGAGAAGCAGTAACTTTAAGATGGGTTGAGATATCAAATGGGTTTGAACAGCACTTGAAAGAAAAGAGGTAATTTCTTTTCCCACAAGTTCTTGGTTAAAATTACTATTTTTTTTCCCCTCCAACATAGCACAAGACCTCAGTGCACCAAGGAACTCTATACTCATTCCATAGAAAGGGAGCATGGCTTCAGCATTCCACTTGTATGCCACCACATACACAAAGAGCTAATTCTCTTTCTGCCCACTTCCCTCTATTTTCTACATAAGCTAAACTACTCTTTCCACCTCTGTGCTAGAATTTGTGTGTGTATGGTTTTTACTCACAAACAAAGAATCTGCTATTTTCAAACATTGTTGTTTGACACCTTTCAGTATGGGGTTAAAAAGTCTAGATAATGGTTTTTCAGCTCATGGATTGTTTTGATTTATCTGCCAATTGAGAGAAAAATTTGGCTAAGCTGCTTCCAAATACTTCATTTGCTTTTCTCTTTTCTTTCTTTTTTTTTTTTTTTTTTTTAAAGCAAAAGCAAAATTAAAAATGGAGGAGAATGGAAGAGCTGCTTTGAGTTGGAGAGAAATATTAATTTTTGAATACTGATATTGAAAGCAATGAAACAAAAAAAAGTGACTGTCATGAAGTGTGGGAGACAACTCGTTCCTCTGCTTCAGAATATCTGAATTTGTCCCTCCCTCCAGGAAAATATCCTGATGTTCAGCTGTGATAATATTCTTGGGTGGATCCTCTGAGTCTTGCTGACATAAGCTCAGCTTTACAGACTAGGTAACGAGATTATTTTATCATTGAGAGGGTGAGGACACTCCCCAGTGAGGGGGGAGGCTCCAGATCCCAGTCGCCCCATAATTGAAAGAAAATCTCTGTATGAGTTCACAAATTCACATCTGCTGCTTCTAAATTATTTTATTTAAAGAGTAAGTTATTTGTTTTCCTTCCTCCTCCTCAAAGAAAAGGCATAGGAAATAGAATAGTCCTCTTAGCTGTTCTCCAGAAAATCAGTCTCTTGGTTTATTTGCAACTTTTAAACTTTTAGGAAGAGAGGAAAAAAAAAGGGTGATGTCAAAGCAACACTTGCTATGTTCACAGTTGGATTGCATGGTGAGAAATGATCGAATCGCTGCTCCCAAGTCCCTCATTGAGGGCAGTGTCTGCTGCTGAGCAACGGGGGAAAAATCCCTCTGGAGAAGGGAAAGGAAGGGAAGGGAAGGGAAGGGAAGGGAAGGGAAGGGAAGGGAAGGGAAGGGAAGGGAAGGGAAGGGAAGGGAAGGGAAGGGAAGGGAAGGGAAGGGAAGGGAAGGGAAGGGAAGGGAAGGGAAGGGAAGGGAAGGGAAGGGAAGGGAAGGGAAGGGAAGGGAAGGGAAGGGAAGGGAAGGGAAGGGAAGGGCTGCTGCGCTCAGGCAGGGCAGTGCGGGGATGTGAAGATGAGGAGGATGCAGGGACGTGAGCAGGTGATGGCCTCCTTCCTGACGTGGAAAATCCTCACAGCGCCACTGCTCCACAGACACATCAGCCCTGTGTGCCTGAGGTTGAGTCTGGTTCCCTCTGCAGCCTCACTCCCCACATCAGCCATCCAACCAACTTTTCCTAGGAATGAATCAAACCCAACCCCATTAGAAAACAAAATAAAGAAAGAAAGAAACGAAACCAGCGGAAAACTGGTTGCGCTCGTTGCAGCCCGTGTGTTGTTGCCCCGGAGGAGCCGGGTTTAGGAACGTGCTCCGTCCTTAGGGATGCTGAGCTGCGGGCACAGCGCGGGGCCGGGGGGCTCTGCCCGGACACACAGAAACCTTTACCAAGGGCTGAGGTGTAAAATCCTCCCGCATTCCCTTGCAGGGAAATCACAGGAACATTTTTTCTCCAGGACAAGTCAAAGGACATTCCATGCCCGGAGGCGAGAGCTGCCCAGCCCCAGAGAGCCCGAGGTTCTCTCGTTTTCTGCCTCTTGTTGCCCTCTGGTGGCACTTGTGAAAATGCCATCGTGGCTCTCTGTCCCTGGGACCGCCGGCCAGCCCCCATCGCCTCCGTTCTTGGTGTTCCTCTTTCGCAGTTTGCCTCCAGTGTGTTTCACTGCCAGCTTGAGCAGCCTCAGGCTGGTGATGCTAAACAATAATTGCTTGGTTACCAAGCTCTGCTAAAAGCTCCTCCTTCATCAGCAGGGATTTTGGTACTGTTGTTTCACCCACCTAACCTGCTCAAGGTGACCCTTCTGCAAAGGCACTGAATTACATCAGGTCAGACACAATGTGCCTTTCTTGGTTTAACACATCCCTTAGGGCACTCTGAGCAGCATGTTACAGAGGGCTGCCTTCAGTATTCACCCCAATATTCAAATCATTTGTTTCTGTCTAAGAAAGATTTGGAGGGTTTTTTTCTGGACGGAGCTGGTCTGCCCTAAAACAAGCTTAGCATTACAGTTTCTCAGAATAACTTCTGTGCATTTGGAAGGACCAAAACTCCAAGCCAACTCCACCAAAAAAAGAGGCAAGCAGCTTTTATTAGGGGTATAACTTAAAGCTTAGAGATCTTTCATATAAAATAAAAGAATGAACCCTCCTCACCTACAATTAATCAAATTTTGGAAAACATCAAATTTTTTAGTAAACTTGAGTGAATATGGGAAATATCTCTCCAAAACCAGACTGTCCACACAGGTGGTAGGAGGGTTTGCTGTGGGGGGGAAGGATGCAGGGTGTCAGGGTAAGGCTGCAGACCCACTGTGTGGGAAGGCAATGGCTGGCTGTGAAGGAGAAGACCCAGATCCTTCCCTCCATGGCAAAAGGAGTCTGAGCTCTTAGATCTCCTGTTCCAAAAGGGATCTTGGCTGTCAAATATTTCTCTCACCAGTTGTGCCCATGTCTTGGCCAGCTGAACTCTGAGTGCAGTGCTGCCTTCACTCCGTCTGTGCATGTCGTGCCCTTGCTGGAGAGGCTGCAGAGCCCACAGCAAGTGATTTTGGTGGGCTGTGATTCTACAGCAGAGGAAACGTCAATTCTAACTGCACTGAAGATCATGAAAAGCAATGACTCCAGTAAACCAGTTGGCATGGGGTCCTTTGTTTTCTGCAGTTGGCAGCCAAACCACCTTGATGCACCAACACAATCTTCCACTTTCACGGCTGAGTAGCAGACCTGGTCTGTAAATAACACAAGATAAGATAACATAAAAATGATGATTTACGTCTGGATTTCCACTCTGAACCATTGAACCCAGCTGTTCCCAAAATCAGAGAAGCTCTTTCACAGAGGTTTAAAAAGAATTGTTGCAGCCTCTAAATGAGAATCCAGACCTAGCAACAAACTGAGAAAGAAACCAACAACCCCAAAAGAAATGTAGAGCTCTGATCTGAACCCTGCTTTATGCCAGGACAAAAGTGAGATGAGCAAAGCAAACTGGCATTTCAGAGTCTGCTGCTGTTGGCAATATCCTCTACACTTACAGGCCTTGGGGAGTGCCTCAGGTCAGAGTGAGGAAAGAACATTAATGTGCCCTTCTGGTGGGAAGCCTGCAGCCCCTGGGGCAGTGCAAAGGAGAAAGAAAGGACCAGGGAGCTCACAAATGCCTGCCAGGATCAAGAGGCATCAGCTGGGCTGGGAGAAGGAAGCAAGTCAAAATTGTAGAGGAAGGAAAAGAGACATCTTAAAAAGGATTTAATGTGCAGGGAAGGCAGCAGAGCTAAACCCAGGCACTGAACCTTCTCATGCAGTAAGAAACAGGAAAGTACATCCATCCACAGTCCTTAATATTGCAAACTAGTCTGGTAAATAAATTCCTCATTATGGAAATGGATATGACAACAGAATGAGCTTTGACTAAGAAAAAAGACAAAGAGCAGGTCTAGCAACACTGCTGAGGATGGTTCTGAGCATGCCTTGGATGCTGGCTGTATCATGGTGCCTTGAATGGGGGTAAAAGGACAAGATCTTTGTCTTTTGGGCATCTGCCTAGGAATTTGATTGTGGTTTTATCTGGAGATTCACAGGGCCAGATTTGAAGTGTGGAACTCGGAAATTTTATACAGCATCATCTAGATGATGCCGTTTTTATAAAAGAGGTAAGAAGAAAGCCAGGGTCATATGTGTGTGGTTTTTGTTTTGTTGTTTGGTTTCTTTGCTTTGTTTATTTTGTGTTTGGGGGGTTGTTTGTTTATTTGTGTTTCAAAACCCTTGAATTCAAAGGAATTCATTCCTCTCTCATTTTGTTAAAATCTCCTTTTTTTTTCTTTTTTTTCCTGCAGGGATCTGAGATGCTTATCTCCTGTGATATTTCCAATACCAGCTGCATGACACACCTCTGTCCTGCTGCTAAGGCAGCAACTATAATTTGGCTTGTTGTTTCACTCCAAGAATGGTCCTAACATTTCACATTTATTTTAAAATGTTTCACTTTGAGCTTTTGACTGTTTCACTATTTCTTTTTGGATCTACAATTGTGGGAATCCAGTACCTTTTCAATCACCTGCCAGAACTTGAAAATCTCCTGAGCGGGATCAAATACACATTTTACTTCAGCAATATCAAGCTCCCAGAACTCTGTTGCAGTTTCTTCTTACAAAAAATTTGAATTATTAACATAATATAGAAAATTCAATAGTTAACTTTTTTTGGAAGTGGAATTTCAGCTATTATAGCTAATTACTGGAAAAAAGCACAACAATTTGACCTCAGGACACATAATTTAAAAATTAAATCGTTAAATGCAGAACAAGAATGTTATCTGCCTTTTGGGATGAAAGTAGTAAGACAGAAAAAACAACGTGATTGTCAGTTTACTGACCATTTGCAATAACTGAAATGCCATTTTTAAACTAAAAAATGCTAGTGTAGTAAAGCAGCACTTTCTTCACATTATAAATGGAGTGAATTTGGGGCTGCTGAGGTTTTTTCCATACAGACCTAGCTCATGGGCAGGCACAAGGAGTGGGGACACAAAGGCTTGGGGAGGGAAGCTGGGATTGGGCTGCAGAGGAAGGAGACAGGAAACAGATGCAGAAGAGACTTGTTTCCACTGGTGTGCAGGATTAAAGCAGCCACAGTCAGGCTGGGGAGCTGGGTGCTGCTGTGCCCATCACAGTACCCAAGCACTTTGGCCATTCATCTGTTTTTCCTCAGGACATCTCCTGTGGGAGCACAGTGCTGCTATCCTCTACTCCATTATGTTACAAATGAGCAACAGAGGGAAGAAGTTCCACCTGCAGGGTCAGTCTGCTCCCCATCACTCCTCCCATGGCCCCTTCACTGCTGGGCTGCTGGGGAAGGGCTGGTGTGATGTCCTACCACCCCTGGGAAGAGAGCAGGGAAGTGAGGGGGGCTGAGCGCATGACCTGATGGGCTTAGCAGTCATCTAACAGCCTGGAGCATCCAGGGAACAGTTTGGGACAGCAGGACAACAATTCTCCCTGGGTTGAGCCACCCTGCACTGCTGAGGGGTCTCCAGGATCACCATATGGGTGACACAACTCTCACAGCTCTCAGCCTGCACTGTAATTATGTTCAGATCTATACCAGTTTCTTTCTTTCTTTGTTTTGGTCTGTTGATGGGGTTTTCTGAAGCTCCAAAAAAGTATGATATTTTTCTGAGACAATGATGAAAAATGTAGCATTTGTGAGCATGTAACTATTTTAGCACTTAGCTTAAAATAGTGGTGGAATTAATGACCACATATAAAAGCCATTCAGTTAAAACCTATAAAGAAGTACACTCCAAATACATCCTCTATAGATCCTTGAAGGGTTTTTTATTAATGTTGTGAAAGCAGTGTTCCAATACCCTTAATTTTTGCAACTGACAGGCTATTTTATGTTCAAAATAAATAAATCAAAACTAGAGAAGTGTTGTGTAGAGGTGAAAGCTCAGGTTTTACAGCAACAGCCTGAGGTGTGTGGCATGATTGCAGACACCCTGCATCTGCAGAGCTAAACACAGCTCAGAGCTGCGGAAAATTTGAGGATGTTGTTTTTATTTTGAATAATTCTTTTGTTTAGCCTTTGAAGTGAATGTTACTCCAGAAAAAGGCAGGCATTTATCAAAGGAGTTGTCTGATTTTCAGCACGAGATGTGCAGACCTGTGCTGTACATTTCATTTCTGTATCGAGGGTTTATAGTAGCTGCTTTGGTAGGACATGCCTGGAATATATGATCAAACCCCTTGCAGATTCAATTTAAAAGTGTTTTGCAGCATTCTTTTGTCTCTCTCACTCATCTGGTCATTTGGAAAGCTTTCATTTGCACATTTACAAGTAATATAAGTTTTTTTTTATTTTCTGTGATCTCCCCAAACTAGATCTGATTGTTGCTACTTACATTTGATTTAGGCTATGATTATAACAAGAGCACTTCCAAACATGCAAAATTCATGAATTCAACTATTCCCAACTCCAAATGATAAAATGTTAAATACAATATATGTGAGTCTTCATTTTCTTCTAGCTTTTGAATATTTCAGATGAAATCAGCCCATATTTTCAAGCTTTTCTTTATAGCCAAGAGTGCTAAAGGCTTTCTATCCTCCAGGCCGATTTGTTCTCAGTTTTTCAAGCACAAATGCACACAGTAAAGAATAGGCCACTCAAAAAGTTGCCAAAAATCTTTGTGAACTGACTGCAGTCTCCAAGTAGTGCAGGAAAATAACACTATAAAAACTGTTGCTAAATAACAGCAGATTAGAAGCTGTGCAAAAATATTCACATCACAAAGCCAAACACACTAAACTCACTGTTTGGGCAGAGAAATTTTTGGCATCATTACTGAAAAGCACCAAAAAAAAGAAAGAGAGAAAAAGGAAACTAATTTCCCTATTGGATCCTTTCCTGCTTGTTGGAAAATCATATGAGGATGTGCTTTGCAGGTGTAGCAGCTAAAGCTTTGGTAAATTAAACAAACTGTTGGCTTGAAGGAAATTCATTCTGCAAAAACAGGAACTGCAGTGGTTTCTGTTTCTGTCTCACAAACCCAAAATGGGAGCACAAAAAAATGTTGTCTCAGAAATCCAAAATGGGAGTACAATGTGTTCTCACATGAAAGCCTGGAAATGCTGCATCCCTCTGAAAGATGTGAGTGCAGTGTAAGGCTGGGGTATGGAACAAGGACAGGGACACACACACACACATGAAATACCCCAATTTATTTTTTGCTGCTCCAAGCTGGCTTTTAATTCAAACATAATTTATGGGGACTGAGGATAAGGTTTAAAACTGACAGGCTGTTGAATCCTGAGACATTTCTACCCACTCTGTTTCCACTGCATAAATCAAAGCCTGCCTTTGTTCAGCAGCAGTATTGTAGCAATGTCTATGAGTTCAGAGCAGTGATTGAGTTATCTTTGAGGTAGCTGCCCTGAAAAAAATAAAAGTAAAATCCTCTGGAGTGGAAAGTTCATGTGCCATGTGCCTGGTTCAACAGGAACCATGCAGAGCTGCAGGCATGGCTGAAGTCTCTGTTATACCAAAACTGGTCCATCTGAAGCTCGAGCTAGGGAAGGATCAGGCAACAAACAGCACACTCATCAGCCTGCTGTAGTGGCTATACAGAATCTGTAGATAAAAAAGTCTGTGGTAAAAAAATGGGAATCTATGCACAGCGCAGAATAGCACTAAAGTGAGGTGTCTGCAAAATATGAAGCAAGATTCTTGGCTTGTAACTGGCTGGTTGGACACCTGGCACATTCCAGGGACCAGTGCAGCAGAACCAAGGTTTTGTGGGGCAGGCAAAGGATCAGCCATGTGGCTGTGATGGAGGGGCCCTTTCTCCTTTTCTTCCTGAACAGGAGATGCTGCCTGGGGAAAATATGAGCATGTTTGAGAGAGAAGGGAACAGCAAGTGATAAGGAAGGTCAGCATTGCTGGAGGGCCAAGGGCTGGGCTTGGTGCTGCAAGGGGGTCACTGCAGGGAGAGCAACTGAGCCTGTCTGCACTGAGAGGGACACAGTGGCTCTGCAGGGCCCTCCTGCCACTCTGGAGATGCAGGTTTATCTGGGGATAAACCAGATCTCTGAGGGAGGGCAAGTAATCCAATAACTGTAAGATGAATTACATGATGAACTGCGGCAGTTATTATGTTTGTAGTATATGTACTTCCATTACAGCTAAATTAATTGAGGCAGCTGTATGATATGAGCAGGGGTCTCAGGAATTAACCTAATCATTCAGATGTGACCTCTCTCTCTAATGCTCAGAAATTAGCAATACATCATTTGTTTTTCTAAGATCTGTGGTATCTTAATCTCTGTCAGTGCTTACAAAAGCAATCGTAATTGTGCAAAACAAGCAAAAGGAATGGATTACACTATTCAGACCAGAACTGTGGTGGAAGCATTTGACTCTCAACAGATTTTGGTTTAAAGACCTGAAAGGTTTTTCTCTTTTTCTCTTTCCTCCTTTCTATAACTCCTCAGCTTCTCAGACCTGCTAGTACAACTCATGTGTGAGCTTGTTTTCAAAATGACATGCATTAGAAAAGCTCTTGTTGTGATTCTTGTGGTGTCCTGTGCTGGGCCAGAAGTTGGACTCAAGCCTGATGGGTCCCTTCCTACTCAGCATGTTCTGTGATCCTGTGGTTCCACTGCTAAAAGCCATCCAGTTACATCCTCTTGTTGGGAGGTTTGAGGATGGTGAGCAATCCTGCACTGGCCTTGGCCCAGCCTGGGCACCATCCCTCGCCTTTGGGAGCCCCAGGCACAGCCCAGCTGCTCTGCATGGTGCAGGGCCTGGTACAAGTCCCTCAGCAGCAGTGGAGCTGGGACCAAGCTGTGTCTCTGGGAGTGCATGTGCCTCCTGCCATGTGCCTGGAGAGCAAATCCATCTTGGTCTGGGCTGGGGACATCATCTGATGGTAGCCAGCAGGGTGGACACAGAAGATCAGGAGTTCTAGAATCACAACAACACACCAAATTGCATTTGCTCTCCAGGAAAACCAGCACAGTCAAAACCAGAATTTCCCAAGTGGCCTGCTCACTAGCTGGGCTCCTGGAGCAGCTCTCTGGGGAAGCCAGGCTGGTGCATGAGTGGTGTTCAGCTGTCCCCAGAGAGTGTGTGGGGGGAAGAGTCATTACAGGATGAGCTTCAGGTGTCAGTTTATGTGTGTATGCACAGCTGGAGGTGGGCACCACCCATTCTGTAGCACAGCTCAGTGTGGGACATTTGTCTGTGCAAACCTCTCATGGTGGTGTTGGTCTGACGTGGTGCCAGTGCTGATGCAAAAAGGAGAGGTTGAAATATTGAGAATCCTGAGGAATGCTCCTGTCCTGTCTAGGAATGGAGATGCGCCCCACCTATGTCAGCAAGCCAAAAGAAATCTGCTTTTCTAGGCACTGGAATTTTTCTGAGCTAAATATCTCAGTTTGGTTTTATAACCAGGCAGATATCAGTAACCTACATCTCACTAAAGAAAGGATTTATCTTCTCTTTTAAAAGGTTCTCTATATTTTTATCCAGGGGCTGAAGTAGGCAGAATGAAAACACTGAAAACAGCAAGAGAGAGAAAAGGCAATTCTGATAAAGTGCTACAAGAGCTTGTCCTCAGTGCAAGCCTGCTTTTTTCCCCCACCCTTTTGCTTCTGCACCCAGCTGCCTGACTCTGCCTCTCTTCATTGTATTTCAGAAATAAAATCTGTCACAATATTTCCTCTCCAAGTGCCACTGTGTGTTAGGTTTCAGCTTCTGACAGGTGTATGAAATTCCAGCTCCACCAGATGCACACAAACGTGGAAGCTTTAAAATGGTTCTGCAGGCCACAGGCCCACTTCACCAGGCTCTGTCACTGGGGACAGGTGTCCTATCAAAGGTTTACGTTTAAAAACAGAGACTGATCCTGGTGGTGACATACTTAAAACTGCTGAGTGATTTTTTTTAGGAGCTAGGCAGGGAATGCTGCCTGAAACCTGCATCTGCAGGGCAGGGAAAAGGGCTGAAGCTCCTCCTGCAAAAAACTGTGTCAAATCACAGGTATCTTAGCTGAACTTTATTTTCAAATACTTTAATCTTTTTCTTGGAGGCAAAGTCAAATCCTCCCTCCATGGCTTTGATCTCAGCTGCTTTTCTGGAGTGTTGGCTGGGAAACATAAGCAAAGATGGGGGGTGATGCTGTCCCTGCAGTGGAGCAGTCTGGATTTTCTCCCAGTCATATGCCCTGCAGCCCTGTAATGCATCTCCTGCTTTCTATGTATCCATAAAATCTTTTTTGCTCTTGCATGAAAAGTAATGTTAAAAAGGATGACTCCTTTTTGTTTAGCATGAACCCACAGAATTTTGGCTGTTTTGCTGGCAACGGTAGTATGTCTATCTGCTCATACCACAATTTACCCATCTTGGTCCATTTAATTTTCTGTTTTAACCTTTTCTGTGGCTTTGATTGCATCTACGGATTTTCTAAATAAAAATGATATTTAAAGGCTGAAATGCTTACTGAAAGGTCTGTAATCCTACCTGATACATCATTTCTGCCACAGAGGAGCTGCGAGAGAGGCATCATAAATGTTGATGGCCATCATTGGGATGGACCCAGCTCCCATCACAGGTTTTGTCCTTGGTTTCAGCAAACCACATCTAGCCAGATGCTCTTCTGCTTTTAGCATGCAGAACACTAGCAAAATACGTCTTTTGGGGGGCTTTTTGTGAGGGCCTTTTCCTGACGCTGCCATTGTCCTTCAGTGAGGGAGGACGCTGTAACACAAGGGCAGCCAGAAGGGCAGGGCAGGACGGACGGGGCTCTCTGTCCACCAGGAGATGGCAGTGCATATACTGACTTAGGGGCTTTTCCCCTTTATTTCTCTTTTGCAGTCTCCCTGAAAGAAAATGGGTCTTTTGAGGACAACAGACCTGTAACCCTTTCATTTCTGTTTGTTTTTTCTTTTTTGTTGTTGTTGTTGTTGGTTTTTTTTTTTTTTTTTTTTTTTTTTTTTTTTTTTATTGCTTGCATTTACATTCTTCCCACACCTCCCTCTGCAGCACAATGCCCCCAGCCCCCACACCTACTGGTCACCTTCCCAGTGTCAGTGGCTCCGCCCTACAGACAGGCACAAGGCAGTGTCACAGACACTGAGCACCAGTACTGGAGGAAGAAAAAGAAGAGAGGGTGACCCGTTTTGAAGTTAGCAGGCAGTGTGCGCACAGGCTGCTGTGCACCCAGTGCACAGGCTTGATCTCAGTGGTTTCTGCCCATGCTTTTCTTAAAGAAAAATATGCCCTTGTAGGAAAATTGAATTGACATTTAGCTTCTAGATTTCATCCTTGACATTCTCAGCTGGCCAGAGGATGGCAGGAGACACAGCTCCTTGCCTGTGTCAAGCTTGTGTGCCTTTGGGCCATATAACTCACAGCACTCGAGTCTCCTGCTAAGGACTCTGACATTTTCTGCTGCAATGTCTTCCATCAGAGGGCTTCCAAAAAGGGTACATTAACATATGAAGTCCCATAGATTTTGGGAGGACAGAATGAGACAATAGCTCAGAAAGGGACAGTTTCTGCACCTGCCCTGCCAACAATGCTCAGGGAGCAAAGTCCTTGTGTTCTCTCTTCCCTCACCACTTTGGAGCAGACCCTCAGGAGTTTTGTGCTTTCTGCACTTAGTGATGAGAGGCTTTTCAATGAATTGCAAATAGATTCAAATGCCACAGCTGAAAAGGTGGACTTTTTGGAGGTAGTGCCATAAATAAAGAGACTCCAAGTCTCTTTCACATAATACTCCAAGAACTTTCTCCTGAACCTGAAATGCCCCAGTTTTCCACTTATCCTATCAAAACATTTTTCTAAATAATTACAGAGTGTTAAAAATGGATTGCTGTACCCAGGAGAATTTGCTCTTTGTTTGCCAGGAACAAATAGGCCAAGAGAATGTGCGCTCAGCATCACGAGTGGTGTTTGAAGGAAAGAGCAAAGTCAAAAGCCTGTAGACATCACCAGAGGTGCTCCTTTTTCAAAGTGAATTTTTATTGCACATTGTCAGGGTTTCAGGAGACACTCCTGCACATTGTGTTCCTAGGGGCTGGGGCAAAAGAAGGAATCTCCTCATTCCAGAGCAGTGCACATGCTGCTGTTGGCACAAAGGAATTCCTATTAATCTTTCTGGAAGTGACCTCTTCAAAAATATTTTTTTGCTTCTTAAGATGCCACTCCCAAACAAGTACTGGGTTTTGATTACAATAGTCATGTTCACAACTGTTTGCACTTCAATGGCATTACTGTGCCTCCTCTGATAATCCCTGATCCGTGAGCAAGCACAAACCTGGAAATGTTCAAAGCATCCTGCTGTCATCAGTATCTCTGCAAATTGTTTTTCCCTTTTAGAGAATCCTTTTTGCATTTGGTGTGCCTGAACAATCTGTTCCCTACTGTAATGTGATGCCAGGTGGTAGGAAGATGAAAGATGGACTAAGCACACCTAGTTTCCCCTAGGAAAAAGGAAAAGCTGTCCTAAGCCCACAGCCCCCAGGAGAAGTTCAAGACATGCTGATTTCCCTGTGGGTTTGCCAGGTTGAATCTCCTCACCCACACATATGATAAGGGCTTGCTTGGGAAGTGGCTGGGGGCTCCACAAGAAGTAAGGCTGTGCAGTAGTTGTTCAGCAAGACTTAAAAGAAATGTGAAATATTTAAACAATACACAAACAAACAGATCCCTTTGATATTAATTTTGCTGAATTTATTTGCTTCCCAGCTCAATTACAGTCATATCCCGGGCAGCAAAGAGCACACAGCTGCAAGAGAGCACCCCTAGACTTTACATCAAGGCCACTTTGCACAGACCTCTTATTTCTCCTGCTTCCCAGGCCAAGGCTGTGAGGTCAAATGTATGTACTATGTACACTGAGAAACAAAAGATATTTCAATCATACAATCACAGAATTTTCTAGGTTGGACAAGACCTTTAAGATCACTGAGGCCAGTCACATATGTGACTGCTGCCTATGGACTCCAAAGTTGCTTGTGGTATGAAAAAAGCCAAGTCAAACCTACCTGTGCACATTGCATCCTCAGCAAAAGAGCAAGGCAGGTCTGTCCCATCCTCCAGCACTCCACCTTATGTGTGGATTTCTTTTATAAATTATTTCTGGACGCCTTATATTCAGGTTAAGTGGCTTCTGAAATATCTGTGCACACATTAATCTGTATCTAGTATGTGTGTGTACACATACAGGGACTCCAGGGACAAGTGCTTTCCACCATTTCCATCAACCCTCTCCCTTCTAATCTCTCTGGTTGTTTGTTACTTTCACTTGCTGTTCCTTGTCTTAAATTAAACTGCAAGTCTGTCCTCACAGGGATGTCTTTTATTGTGGGTTGTTGGAAGGGGTTTTGCAGAGAAACTGGAGCAGCAGATAGAGCTCTCCAGGCACTACTGAAATAATAATGAAGTAGTTTCACCAAGGTTGGACGAGACAGCGTTGTCGGCTGCGTCTGAATTCTGCTTGTCCCTGAAAATTGCTTAGGTAATAAGATAGCTGCTTTAAAATTGCTGGGGGTATCCCACAGGATTCTGCTTTGACTCTGATTTCCATTTGCAGCACATGTTCTGCCATTTGGCCAGCACCATCCACCCGTGTGAGCTAATTTAGGGTTGCTAAACAGATGACACAGAACATACATCTTTTATATTTGATCTCTGCACTGGTGAGTTATCTGACTGACGGTTAATCTCAACTTGTAATAGGATTTGTCTACACTTCTTGAGAGTGAGATATTGGTCTTCTTTGAACAGCATCTTGGGGGAAGCATGCCTGGGAGAAAGGTGGGAGTGTTAATCCATGCTTTTTTAGCTCCTTGTTTTTGTAGGTTGGATCTGGTGCTGTGTGCCTCTGTGAGGAACAACAGGGTGATCAACACAAGGAGCTCACCTGTCAGAGAGGACAGCATCTTCCAGCTCTAGGGTCATCCCTGCACACCAGCAGAGTGTCAGGAGCTGCCTGCAGCTGGTGTGGGGCTGGTTTGGGTCAGCTCCTGTCTGGGTTGGTGGCTGCTCTGCACCTGTGCTGAGCACTGTGCTGAGCTCAGTGGCTGGCCAGCCCTGTCCTTCACTTTCTGCCTTCCTTTGTATACATCAGAGTGTTGACTTGGTGACTGTCTTCATGTTGGGGGACTTTTGTGGGCCTCTATCCACTTCTTCAGTACTCAAACTTTGGCTATTGCTATGTTCTGCTCTCAGGGCAAGTCCCCATTCCCAACACTATGTGCCCTCTCTGTGCCCTAATCTGCCAGCTATGCTGCTGCATTTTCTCGCCTTAGTCCCTTCAGTCTGCCTAGCCTCTCCCAGAGGTACAGCAGAAACAGCCTGGGGACCACAGTCTGCAAGGAGCACACTCAGAGCATCCCAGCTTTACCTGCTGAAAAGGTGTCTGCCAGCCCCCAGAGGAAGAAAGGCTCCTGGCACTTAATCCTGCCAGAGTGGGCAGAGGAGGGAGCTGGCGAGAACTGGCTGCACTCCCTGAGCTCCTCCTAGCATACCCGGGGGAGAGAAAATTGTACTACAAGACCATGGAGACCATGAAAACGCAATGCTTTTGATTGTGTGAAAACTTGTATTGACACTTCAGTTTCTACAGTCACATCATCCTTGACAGACATCTGCAAGTGAAGGACAACAAAAAGAAGCCTGAACATGGATGTCCACAATAAAAAATCTTGCTCACACAGACAAAACCTTCTACACATCCTGCAGCAGAAACAAATCTCACAGACTGCACTGGATGATGCCCTGGAATGATGCTGTGTGTTCTAGGTGAGGTGGGTTTGAGGTAGGTGCTGATTGCAAGTTTAGAAGGTTTGTCCAAATTTTCAACAATGTAATACCATGCCAGCATGAAAATCTGTTTATTTCTGCTGCAGGTCAGCAAGTAATTTCTGGTGTGTTGGATAAGAGCAAGACAGTGCCAGTAAGAGGCACAGTGAGGTCTGTGTCCCTGTCCTGAAGTGCTCCCCACCTTGGTCAAAAGCCAAGGTGCCAGGCGTGGTGGGGTTCTTGTCCTGACTCCTTGTCATGGCACCTGCCAGGGGCTGGATGCCTGTTGTACATTAACTAACCTGCACTATGGAAGAAAGGTCATGTGTGCAACCTGGAGAAAAAACAGAGCACCAGAAAAAAAAACCACTGAGTCATCTTTGCTAAGTGTTTCAGACCTGAGCTGACCCAGTTTTCTGTGGAATTATGTTCCTGCACAGGGTCACCCCATGGGGTGAAATGCTGGTTCAAACGATGCCGTTGTGCTACACACAAGGGATTTATCAGCAAGATCCATGTTACAAGGCCTTGATTTGTCTGTCATCTGATCCTTTTTGAATGTGCTTTCAGGGCAGTTGATTTCAAAATGGTCTCTGTATTGTTTGGGTCTGCTTTGGTGTAGCATGACATTCAGGATTCCTTTACAGGCAACTGTGCAGAGCAGGAAAATCTATGTGAAATGCTTCCTACTGGAGTCACCATCTGGCCAATATTCATCTTGTTTAGTGAAATACCAAGATATCCATAGAACGCAGGTGTTAATGCAGATCATAAGGCACAAGTGACCGCAGTAATAAACCAACATGCAATGAAATGTAATTAATGCACCTGGTGCTTGGGTTTGAAAAGAATTTCAGTGCCTTTTTATTTTCCTGCACACTGAGTGAATTTTAATAGTTGGAACTTCAATCATCGCTTCTCAAACAACCCTTTAATCATATTAATTCTCTTAAAAAGTGAATGATAATGTTTTTAGTAAATAATATTTCATAATTCAGTCAGGAGGGGCAAAGTGCAAACACACATGAAGCTATATGCTGCTTAGTAACATTTTTGTGGCATAAAAAACTCTTGTCCTGTTTCTGTCAGTCTGGTTCTGCTGCTGGCAAAGGTTTGTTTTCAGTCATGTAAGCCTTGTTGAACCGTTCCAAGTGTTTTTGAACCAGCTGGAACAAGTGAAAAGATCTCAGGCAAAAAAATAAATTATTAAAATTTCTATCACTGGATTTCACAGTGTGTTTTTTATCTCACCTCTGTCCTGCATTAGGAATGAATGCATTTTTGTAAGGTTAAAAACCCCCAGGATGACATTTGTTCCAAGCAGACCAAAAAACTCAACTCCACACTGGAAATGTAGATTATATGTCTGTGTTTCTGAGTTCCAGAAAATCACATTATTTTCAAATGTCCTCTCAGAGCAGAGATCAGACCCAATCTCATCAGTCATCTGGCAAATCCTGTGCAGACAGGGTATTTGTGGAGAAATGGAGAGGTCAAAAAGTCAAAGAGAGGGGTCATGGGCATTTTTTATTTTTGCATGGATATTTCTCAAGGGTGGTCTGAGGGTTGTGAGGAACATAAATCTGTGGGTATACTTGTACACTGACAGAGAGGGATGGTCACATCAAGTGACTTCCCAATCCAGTGTTATTTAGTAGGGACTCAGAGTGTGCTGCCTCCCCAGAGAGATGTCTGCTGCTGACACTGGCACTGCTCAATCCCTCTCCCCAGGCTTGACACAGGTGCAGATCACACTGTGTTCTGCCACCAATGGTCACTGCCATTGGCTACACTTTCACCTTCATCATTGGACCATCCTTGTAAAGCAGAGTTTGGTTCCCAGTCAGCAAGGACAGGCTGCTGAGGGTCACTGCCAAGGGACAGAAAACCCTCTTGTCACATAGCTGAGGGTACAGCCAGGACCTCTGCAGTGTCCCCATCTTCCACAAGACAGAGGAAACTGGGAGAAGGATGGTCCATGTTGCTGCATACTGCTGAATTTTCTTGTGCTCGGAGAGACACAAAGAAATTAAGGAAGGCCTGCTGACCCCAGCTTCTCTTACTGCCTCTCTGCAAAGTTGCATTCCTGGCAAGCCCTGTGAGAAGGGCACAGGCAGCACTGGGGTGGGAATGACAATGAGTGTGAATGGTCACCTGGTGGGGCAGGGCTGTGGAAGGGCTGATGGGGATGATGCCTCCTGTCCTTGCCTGTTGCAGCATCCCTGCAATCCCTTCAATGACCTGGGTCAGTTTTAGGAAACAAATTATTTAGAGCTGTCCTTGGCACTTCCTGACCTTTTTTTACAGCCACCAAAGCTTACTAATTGTTCTTCTTGGGCACCTGACTTTACACTTGGGTTAATACCCTCATAATGGAGTGCCAGCAGCCGACAAGACGTGCCACACCCAAAGCAATCCCTTGCTGACAGAATGGGGAACTGCAAGCAGTGCTAACCAGGCTTTCCTGAACCCCAGCATTCGTAAGGATTAGGACAAAATCACCAATCTGTTTTTTTACTTCTTGACCTAAGTCAGCTTTTGAGCCCAGGACTGCAGAGGTGAAAGGTTAATGTATTAAGCTGTCTGCTCTTCAATTAATCCCTAAATCCTGGGCAGATTTACAAACTCTTGGAAGATTTTAAATCTCACCTGATTTATGAGATGTCTTTTTTAAGTTCAGATTGCCTTTACAGATGGTCACCATACAGGGCAATAAGGATAATTGCTATACAGATTTATTATCAGGATAGAAATTTTAATTTCCAAAATAATGTGCACCTGTCTATCCTGACACTGTGGCAAAGCTGAGCATCTGAAATGTTAAACCCTGATGTCCTTTTATTTTCTTCATGCCTCATTGAAGAAACCAGTTGTGCTGAGGACAGGCTATGAGCCTGAAAAACAGAGGAACTGAAATTCTTCTGCCATTGACAGAAATGCAGATAACTTGTTGAAAATAAAGCTGTACACTGTTGCAGCATCAAGAATTTCTCTCTCTCACTGTAAAAATGCACCTTTTGGAGGAAGTTCATTGTCTTTTAAGGAAGACTTTGACACTGGAGAGTTATGAGGATGTGTGCCAGAAGCTAAGGGAGTTGGCAGGCTAGTATATTTGCATATGGACTTTCTGCATCAATTAAAAACCTGGAGCCTTGGATACACAGATGTTTTAAAATTCATTCTAGTGCATTCTCTGGTGCCCTGAGAATCTCCCTGAAGCCAGAGAGAGCATAACTAACATCCAGACCCAGTAGTCCAAGAAAAGCCTCAGTGCCATCACCACAAACACTGAAGAAAAGGCCAGGGAAGCTCTTTTGTTCCAAGGTAAGTAATCATAAAATCATAGAATTGTTTAGGTTGGAAAAGATCTTTAACATCAAGTCCAAACCTTATCCCAGCACAGACAAGTCCACCAATAAGCGATGTCCACATTTACAGGTCTTTTAAATACTTCCAGGGATCGTGACTCTATAATTTCCTTGGGCAGGTTATTCCAGTGTTTGACGACGATTGTGGTGTAGGAAATTTTCCTAAGGACCAATTTAAACTCTCCCTGACACAACTAGACTTGGTTACTAATCAATCTGCTCTGCTAAAAGAGAGGACTGGATTGTAGGCTGAAGGCTGACACCCTAGTCAGTAAGGGAATCCAGATACTCCATGTTATCCTGTGACTAAGAGTGCCACTTGCCAATAAAGGACTCCATCTCCAAGAGGGTTTACTGGTACAAAGCCAGTTACCTGGCAGTCAGACAATGGGCATGAATCACACCCAGTGCTCATGATTCATGGCTGCTCACTAGGCTGAGCCTCCTCAGGTATTTCCATATCAAACAGAGGTAGGAACTTTCAATGGCTTCCCACACAGGTGGGATTGAACCAGTGGTGCAGCAGAAAGGAGCCTGTGTGCAGCCCTGGCCCCTGGCTCCTCAGAGCAGCTGCACACTGTTGCAGAGGGGACCTGTTCCAAAAGATGTCAGACAAACTTTGCTCATGCAGCCTTTGCAGACATCTATGGGCTCAGTTGTTATTGTTGAATATGCTCTTTGTTTAAAAAAGTGTAATGCCTGGGGAGGACTTTCATCCACAACTGTTTGAAGAACAAGGAATAGCTCATTCCTTTCTCTCCTGAGCAGACACAGTCCTCTATGCAGAAATATTGTATTATAGGTACTTGGAAGAGAGAGGGTGAGGAGTGGGAAGGAGAAAATGCCAGGATCCCAGCCCCATCAATTGTTGTCAGCTCTGCTCTGGGAATAGAGTGTAGCTGTTAATTGCTGCTGCAGATCCAGCAGATGGTGGGTAAGACATTGTATTTAATGGAGCCCCTCAAAAAAGAGTGGCATCTGTTTGTTTAATTTCTTGGCAACTGAATGGCAGATTTAAAAAACAAACAAACCAAATTGGACATTTAGCTACGAACATCCCCCTAACAGATTATAAATGTTTTAAGATAAATAGGTCAAATTAAGCAAAATATCAATTGACACATTTGAGAAGTAAGCCAAACTTTTAGATATTTTCTCTTTTAAAGATTAGATTTTCAACATATGGCAGTGAAACTCCTTAAAGAGGCTTTTAAATTAAATGTTGATATTATCCTTTTGACTATGAATTTGTCTAAGTGTTCATAGAACTTATACAAGCTTATTAATTCGGAAATTAATCTATTCTGCCTCTCTCTGACACACATGCTGGGATTAAAATATGATTTCCAGATCTAGACACTTTAATCATATGCATCTCCTACATTTATAAACAGCAGCAGAAAAACAAGGCAAAAAGAATTCCTCTCTGTAACAGTTGGGACAAGCAACTCTGAGGAGCTATTGCAGTGGCTATTGCTGCCACAGCTCCTGTATTAATGCGATCCCTGTATTTCCGGGAATTCACTGCCACAGAAGTTGCCATAGTGGAGTTTGTAATGGATCCATCTGTAATAGGGAGTATGAAATTGTCTCTAACTATGGTTAAATCTGGATGCTTTGCACAAGAATGTAAATTACCTTAATCTTTACTGTCTATACAGGGCTGCACCATGTGAAATCCACCCCACTCACTGAGCACACAGCCTTCCAAAAGTGTAAGAGTGGATCACTCTCCAAAGATATCCTCCAGGTACTTTTTCTGGGAAGCCTTCTGCACCATTTGTCAGATTTTAGGCATGTTTTCTATTTCCTCTTTTAGAGCAGAGTTCAGCTAGGATGCTTAAGCTGTGAAACAGCCCACGTGGCCTCCCTGTTTCCAGCTGCTGATCCAAAAAATGTTGCTGCTCACTTTTTCCTACCAGCTAACTTCCATCCATGTTCATTGCTGCAGGCCGGGCAGAGGCTCCCATCTGTGCAGAAAGCCATTCCCTGGGACGTTTTCATGGCTGGCAGCTGCGGCAGGGCCGCGCCGCCAGGGCCGTGTGTGCTGGGCCGCGCCAGGGCCTGGTGCTGGCAGGGCTGCAGCAGGAGCCCCAGCTATGGCTGCCAGCACTGCTGTGCTGCCCAAATGTGCCCTCCCTGGCACGGTGTGCTGCTGGCTGAAGCTGTGCTGTGTTTTATTCCAGGGCTGATTTCCTTTCAGGCCCTGGATGTGCACGTGCTGTCCCCTGACAGCAGGCCTGGGCATGGGGGGCACAGGTCTGGGTGTCCCTCAGAGGCGCTGTGGCAGGCAAGTGCCAGATGAGTGCTGCTGGAATTCTTCCAGGTGAAAAATTCAGTTTAATCTCTTGTGTGTCTGCACTGCCCCAGCAGGACAACCTTGGGCCACAGGGAGTAACTCACTTCTCCCAGAATTTCCCTGGGTAGGGGAGTATCTCACACCCTCTTGCTGACACAAGCTCCCTCCTCAGCCTATCCCCAACTCTCTTCTCCCAGGTGCTCGTTTGTCCTATTCCACATGGACATAAATGAAGAAATAAATGGGAAATATCCACACCATAAACCAACTGTCAGTATTTTACCCTGGTGATTGAATTCTTCAGGGAAACATATTTCTAAATATACTCATAGGCTGCAGTCAGACAATATTTTTACAGCTCTTTATTAAGGACACTTCTGATATATATCTTTCACTTTTGTTTTTATTTTTATCATTCAGGTCATAGCTTTGTGAATATTTCATCTTTTAAATTAAAGGGGGGGTGAGTTGTTCACATAGTGTATACACCTTGATAATGTCTGGTCAGTTGTGGTGAAACAAAGCTTCTAGCTCAGCTCCCCAGTCAGTGAGTAGGGCATAACAACATGCAGATGATAATAACAGACATTTTTTCTCACTCCCAGAAATAAAAACAAGAGCTATCCAGTCTTACAATTAGGATTTCAGCATCAGCAATATCTGTTGATTTCACATCAACAGAAGCCTAAGACTGTTAACCATACCATACTGCTCTTATTTCAGATAAGACCTTTTTCTGATTAAAATTTTTGTCAGGTGAATGGAAAATTAAATGTCTGTGTGATATGAGAGTCCATAAGGTTTGTTCTTTTTTTGCCCTTGGCTTACTCTTAATAGAACTTGTATTAAGCCACTCTTTAAAAAAAATTGTTAGAAGCTGCACTAGGAAGACACTTCCCCATACACTGAGTTGATACTTGATTTCACAAATGAGGTCAGTACCATCTTGATCAAACAGAACCACTTCTCTGACAAGAAAAGCATCCTCTAGTGAATCAGGACATATGGAGCAGACCCAATTCTATTGCAACTAAAATAAGCATGAAAAGTTCTCAAAAGAGATAATTTAAATGCCTCTCATGGCTCTTACCACATATCACATGCCTTGCCTATAAAAGGTTAGACTGGAAAAATCTACTACAATACCTATCTTGCAAAAAGGGAAAAAAAAAACAACTCACTTCTGTAACATTCTTAATTAAAAGATAAGGAAATATTCCTCCTAAATACTCACACCTTGCACTTATCTATGACATTTCTGCTAAGGAGCTGAAAAGAGCAGATGAGGACTGTTATCTGCCGTGGCTCAGCCTGTGCCAGGGTGAGGAGCTAACCCAGCTGTGTGCACAGCTCCTCTGAGCACCCGAGGCACCGGCGCGGCGTGCCGGGACTGCTCCCGCACACCCAGCTCCTGCAGCAGCATCACCCCTGCCTGCCAGGGCTGCTGGTCCTCCTGGCTGCTGTCATCATTGCAGGGAAATGCTAAATGCTGCCAATCCTCCCATCACCCTTTGTTTTCCACAGTTCCTCCTCATAAGGAATACAGCCGTTGGGAGCCGAATTGTAGAGTTAGCTTAGAAAATAGCGGCAGTGAATATTTAAAGAAGGACTTGGGCATGTCTGTCCCTTTCTGTCCATTCTGCAGCACTGCTTTCCAGCATGACTACTTAACCTTGTGATATAAATACAGGTTCTTGCAGACAAATACTCATTGGAGTGAGAATGACAAAATCTCCAGTACCAAATATAACCCGTGCATCTCCACGGAGATGGGAACAGGTAGGCAATTTTGCCTGACAAGCTGTCTAAGATCTGCATTTTCCTAGTCAGCCTCCCTTCTATTTTCTACCTCAGCTTCAGTAGACTCATCTGCTAATTTTTCCCTGATGATGCCCTCCACATCATTTGCCTTCCTCATGCTGGCAGCCATCCCTTTATAGAGCTCTCTGCACTCATTCACAAAAGTCAACTGGGTAAAAAGGCCCCATTTCCTATTTTAGGGCACATTCCTTGTTTTAATGCTTTTGGTGAGGCTTGTGCTTTTATTCAGAATGAGAAACCATTGCTTTATGCTTTTTTAAAATTTTAGTTATTCTTTATTGTCCTATTGTAAGGGAAAATCAGGCCCCAAGACTTTCTATTGTTCTTGATGATGTTTCTAATATGTGGTCACTTATTGGTTTCTGTCAGGTAATTATTTCCTTTTATAGACAAGGTATTTTGATATTTCATTCTTCTCAAGGGAAGAAGACTAAACAAATATTACTGTGTTTACTATAAAAGACAGTTGATTTTCTCCAAACTGACTTGAATTATTTTCAGGGCAGGTTAAAATTAATGGCGAATGCTCGCTTCTTTTTGGTTTTGTATCATTGAGATTATTTTCTCCCATGACTTCTCACTTACTTACTTTTCTGCTTTTGAAGTGCTCCATACAGGAGAATCATGATATGGTGCAGTGCAGGAGCAAAGAACAGCATTATGTTTTTCCCCAAGGCTGGCAAAGCCATGCCATGGTGGAGCAGCCTGCAGGGATCCAGGGCTGACCTCCTGTACTGGCTGCAGCATCACTTGGAGATGTTTTCAGGCAAAAAGGGATCTGTTTCCTAAAACATCCAGCCTGACCTGCACCTTGGCAGCTACAACTTTGGGGTCTGTGGCTGCAGTGGGAATGATGTAGCCAAGAAATTGCAGCCAGAGGAAAGCCTGTGAGTGTCACACATGGCAGATTTAAAAAAAAACAAACCAAATTGGACATGGTGCTAGAGACTGGCATGTGATTAGCAACCAGGGCTGATTTAAAACCTGTTAAAATGTTTTATAAATGCGTCTGTGTTATGAGGAAGAACAAAAGAAACTTAGATAGGGGACCAAAGCCTGTGTTTGGTCATATGCAGGAAAATAAAGTAACTTCCAAGGGGATTCATGTTTCTGTATACACAAAGTTTCAGACTCATTGAAATCAATATTCTCTAAGCTCTTTGCCATCTCTGAAGTGCAAGTCTTCAAATTAGTTTGACACACTTTGTCAGAGAGCAAAAAGCCCAGTCAGCCAAAGAAACCGCAACCACCTGAGCCCACTGTTCGGAGGAGTTTGTCAGCACTTCACACAAGCACTGCTGAAATGAGATTCAGGAGTCTTGAGCTTTGCAATCTTTTCAAAAACCCATTTTTTTATTGCACTTGAAATAAAAAGGAGTTGGTATATGAAAATCAAAGTACTGCATGCCTCAAAAGATAACAGAAGTTTATTACACTATAAAGGCTTTCAGCATATGTGAATGCTTATTTTATCTGAACACATTAGCATAGTTATTAGTCATTCTAAATGATTAAATTTTTCTCTCATCCACCTAATCTGCATTATAAATGAATATACTAAAGAGCAATGCACATTGTTGACAAAGCACTGACTTGGCAGTCAGAAGACAGGCTTTGTTTCTGGGCCTGATTTTGACCTCTTGAGCTGGCCAAGGCTGGTTGTTTTGCCTTGAAATACTTCAGCATTGTAATATTGACCTATCTGAACAAAAGCATCACTATACAATCGACATGCATCAATGTCCAATCAATATTTTAAACTACTTTACATTGTTTCATTATTTATTGTCATAGGCAATCCTGTTAATGATGCTTAATGAAAGGAGAGAAACTGTTAGGCTATGGATTTTGATGTGCTTTGGTATTCATGGAGTGATTTTTGGTTTTGGAGTGAATAAGGGCAGAGATCCCCCTTGCAGAAGTGGCAGCTCCTGTGACTTAAGGCACTGCCTCCTCCACCTGGCTATCTCTCCATTTCTCTTCAGCAGCAATTGCTAGAAAGGAATTAACTCATAGTATGTTTGAATGAAAACCAAATAAAATTTAGGTTTGAACTGTCCAAAGTTGATTTCATTGTGGTCTTAAACAAAGACCATGTTCTGCTCCTCAGTACTCTCCTTCCCACCTTTTAGGCATTGTGTCTCATTGCTGTGGCAATCTGTGGCAGCCTGGAGGTGAGTGTGGATGCCCAAAGATGATGGGATTTTCCTTCTCCCAGAAGTGATGGGATGGTCTCTAGATCTGCCTGTCTCCTCAAGAAGTTCAGAAGCCTTGGTCACAAACTATGTGAAAGAATAAAGAGTTGTCAAGAGCCCCACAGCTGCTCGTGCAGAGGAGCTGGTGCTGGGAGCCCTGCATGCCGTTCCCAAGAGGACAGGTAACATTGCCTAATAATCACATGTACCCACTAGGGAAAGCCTTAATTTTTCTTATGGTTTTACTGGGCCTCAGAAAGTTTACTCTTGGTCTCTTTTGTGTGTTCCTTACACTTGGTAACCATATGTAACTGGTTTTTGCTACAGCCAAGCCAAACCTGTGCCAGTACGTTCAATAGCAGATGAAGTCCTTCCTTCCTGATAGGATGGGCTGAAAAAGGACTGTGGCAGCTTGCTTAAGTAGGGTGGGGTTGGTGCCAATAAATAGTTGAATTCACTGGAGGTCAATAGTATAGAAAATGAAAAAATTCTCCCTGGTTGATTGTGTAAGGATCACCTCTGATTTAGCCATATTTCCATGAAGCCTTGCTCCAGTGGAGTAATGCTCCAGGACTTCTTCAGGCATTGAACATAGATTTGTGTTTTACTGAGATAAAGCGGGATGTCATCTGTGAAAAGAGCAATTTATGTCCTTTGTCATGGATTGTGATGCCTCCGATGCCTCCAATCTCTGGAGACTTTCTGATAGCTATTGCTAGCAGTTCAGTGGACAGAGCAATCAGAGGAGGTGACAAAGGACACACTTGCCTTCTGCCTCTCTAAGGAAAAAGTCATTCAAATAAAGGAGTCTCCGAGAGTCATTCAAACAAATGAGTGCACACCCTCTGGCTTTCTGTGGGCTTAATGAGCCCTATTCACCAGAAGCACAGCCTTGTTGACAAGCCCCTGTCTTTGGAGGCAGAAGGAGAATGCTGAAGGAAAGTCGGTCATATTTGTTTTCTCTGAAGGAGTGCAAAGAAAATTTTGGGCATGCAGCGACCTACTTGCTCTGCTGGCTCAGGCTTTGCTTTTCTTCCTGGGATTTTGCTCTGATTTCAAACAAACATTTGCTTCTCTGCTAAGAAATGGGTTTCACACAGTCCTGAGGCAATCATGGTTTTAGGAGAGCCTATTTGCTTCTTCCTCTGCCTTGTATTTTATATGAGGGCAGCAATTTTGTGCTTGAAATAATTTCAAGAGCTGGCAAGTTCCAGAAATGTCTAAATTGTTGTGTGTATATGAAGCCATATCACACAAGTGTGTTTTGTTTTGCTTGATTGTTTGGTTGGGGTTTTTAAGTTTATGTTCCCCTCCCTAGGATAAAAGACAGGGAAGCAAAGTGGCTGCTCAGCTTCAGGCACCAAGCTGCCCACTGTGCCTTTGATATACAGCCCCCTTGCCCATATGTACAGTCATGTGCTCACATAACTCTTCCTAACTGTGGGAAATGAAAAGCAAAATGTTAAATTTGGTAATATTTATCACAATCATTTTTCAAGAGCAGGAGTGAGACTACCGGTCTGTTGAGAAATGTGGCCTTTTAATAGTCATCTAGGATTACCCATTTATGTGAATAATAAAAATCTCTTATGCAGATAGAGAAAGTAGGGTAAAACTTTATAATGGAGTATATATTCTCTAGCACAGATAATGACTGAAGGCCTTGGAGTTTGAAGAAATGTCAATTCATCAAGGTTTTGTCTTTTTTTTTTTTCCCAAGCTCTCCATTTTGGAGATTTCATGGAAATAATTGAGTTTTCTACTATTGGACCAAGAGTCTCATATATGCATGACTTTAAAGAAAGAGATTATTAAATATCTTACCATTTAATACCTAGATAATTTCATCCAATAAAATCCTGTGCAGCAAGTAATTTAAATTGGTACCCTATTTATGGCAGACAAAACTGCTCACTACCATCTGCTTCGTGGTTTTAATAGATGAAGTGTTAACTGCATGTTGCATAAAATTCATTGCGACTAGGTTAATTAAATGGCTGTGCTTCACTTCCTGCACTCTGGTAATAAGATGACAACCTCATCTGAATTTATTAACCCTTGCCACTTTCAGTACTGTTATCACCCATTCAACCACCTTTGGTCAACAAAAACGAAATAAATCACAATAACAGGAGACATAACCATATTGGCTAACAAAATAGATATTGATTAGCATCTTCTAAAGCAAATATGTCAATCCAGTCTGATTTTCTTTTTGAGAAGGTCATTGAAATCTGCTGGAGTATCAGTAGAGTGCGTAAATGATGATGCAGTAGGTTATTGGAAAACAGTGCAAATCTAATTTTTGGTGCTAAAAAGCCTAAATGACACCTTCACTATGGAAAGCTGGAGAGGTCTTTAGTGTCTTCAGTTTTCTATTTGAGCAAGCAGACCTTAAATAGCCTGCTGCAGCAGGCCCTTAGAGAGGGCTCAAAGCCAGACCTCTGAGTGTCACTCCAGTCACAGCCATTTCTGTCCCTTCCAAAGAGAGAGCATGAGGTGAAACTGCTGCATCTACATCCATGCCCTGGCCACCCCAGCACTGGGTCAAGCCTTAGTGACAGCAGATGCAAAGATTCTTCTTAGCTATGGCTAGTTGAAACTATCTGTTTCTATTAGCCAGGTGGGACTGGGCCGGTGCATGGTGAGGAAGGACCTGGCAGAGGCATCTCCAGGTACCAGTTCTTGGACCCAGCCTCTTCTCCACCACTTACACTCTTCAGATATTTAGAGAAGTTAATTTCAGGCAAGTACACAAAAAGCAGTCTTGTTTGCTCTACTGAGATTTACCAGGAGAGATCAACACCATGCATCAAAGTTGTAATCATTTTTGCCCTTCAGATCCAGGCATTGAAGGCTGTTTGGAGGACTTCCAGTCATTCCCACTGTAGGTTTCCCTCTCTGCCTCACTCTCACCTGACTATTGCTTCTGGAAACAGCTCCTGTCATGTTCAGCCCCCTGGTCTAAGCAGGCTCCAGACACTGCCTTTGAGGGTGTTTATATGTGGCCTAGTGAGGAAAGTCGTGTGGCTCCCTCCTTCTATGCACCAAAGTGGTGGAATGAAATCCAGCTCTGGTTCACAAGTTCAGCTGCACCAAACCTGTTCAACCTGTCTTGGGTATTACTGTGCCAGCACTGGGCTTTGCCTTCCAGGGACGTAGATAAGGTTTGTTTTTTAAACACAACAGGGAAGTTTTCACTTATGCTGAGGGTTGTAGTTAGAAATAAGTTCATAAGATGAATCAGAATTTATAACTGTTTACACACCAGAACAAAATCGCTTACTCCACTTTTACTCAAGAGGCTGCCAAACTTCCCCCATTCTGCCCCCACACCTCCCAAAACTCGTCCTTGTCCCAGCCATGAAGAAAAATAGCAAAATCAAAGCAACTTGCCCCATACAGTCTCACCTGTGCTGGGGACTAGGAGAGCATCAGATGAACTGATTTATTTCTCAGAAGCCTGATGTCAGCAGGCAGTGAAACCAGATTTACCAAAAATCCCTGCCCCTGCCCAGACTAGGATGCATTCAGTTCCCAGAGCAGACTGGAAGTGGAGCTGTGGCAAAGAGGTCGATGGTGTTCACTGTGGTTGTTTCCTCACACAATTGCAAGACACAGACAAATATTATGTCTGGCTTATCTATGGCTGCACTTTCTGAGTATGGCAGATATTGTGCATCTTCCCTAGTTAAATGTTAAAATCTCTTCACATTTTCAAAGTATTGAAATATCTTCCATCCCAGAGACAACCAGTTCAGTGGGGAACAGCTCATATCTTCATTGGGGTGTGGACAAAGGGCTTTTTTGATAGTTTTGCACACCACAACAGTTAAACTATAATACCTCCTTATGTTGTTTTTTTCCTCCTCACACAAGACACATATTCTAGATGATCTGTGTTTTTCATCTCCCAGCGCTGCTGGCAACTTTCAATACAGCAGGATGAAAGTTTTTAGTGGTAAGAAAGCAGGAAACAAGATGCTCTGTCTGAAGCCAGGAGCTAGACTTTGAGTGTTCCTGCTCTAGAAACAACAGTTATGGGATTTGAACAGATCCAGGAGCACATGTGTACTCTAGAAATGTCTTGAACGTATCCATCATGTCCTGGAGATAACAGGGCCTTTACTAAACTTTCCCCTTTGTAGCCTCATGTCCACAGGAGGGCACCCAGGGCAGGGAGATGAGATCATAGCCAGGCCCTCTGTTTGGGTAAGTGGAGAGCAGCTTCTCCTTTTGCTGTGCTGCATGTTTGCCACAGAGTCAATTCAATAAATTTAGTGAACCAAGCTGTCTTAATTCTGATAGAAGGAGTAAACAAAGGATCTTCTATTTCTGGAGCACAAGCAGTGGGTGATCAGTGCATTCATCAAAACGTCAGTGCACTGGTTCAAGTCCCTGGTCTGCACCAGGCATACAGAAGATATACTTAGATAATATTCCCATTAAGTGTTCATCTGTCCACAAGCTCTGGGTAAATTGCAACACCAGGGTGTCATGAACCTGAGGGTAAAGCAGATGGAAATGAAATGAAATTGAGAGACATCTGAACCTGTTAAAATGAGAGATGTGGAGAGAAGATCCCGCCAATCCCCTCTTCCCTGCATTGCCCAGGCAGCCCCAGCGCCTGCCTTCTGCAGTCATGCAGCAGCACTCAGCTGTACAAAGCCCTTTAGGTACACAGGGTGAAATCTCAGGCAATGCCCACACAGAGCTCCTGGTGACAGATCAGTGATGACTGTGAGAGATCAGTGAGGCACTGCAGACGCAAGTTGTGGCCAGAACATTGACCTAGACCTCGGCTCTGTGATACTTTCTATTTAAAGAAAATAGAACAGCTTTACACACCACCCTCCCCTTGCCCACTGTGCTTCTGGGTGGATCATTCTTGCTTGTTCTTCAGGTCAGCTGGTGGCTCTCATAGCTACAACAAGCTCTGCCCTGTTCTCCTGTGCTACCTCAGAATCTCTTCTTGCCAGTGTTTGGGTGGCAGCTCGCTGCTGTCTGCAGCCTTCTTTCCCACCAGCATGCTTGGTGGTTTGAAGGACAACCTGATCTTCTATTTATACTTAACACGAGATGGAGAAGTGTTTAGTACCTCTGTGAAGCAAAAACAACACAGCCTTAACTCTGGAATGGCACAGCTTATTCAGAAGGCAAACAACATAATAGCCCTTCATGTGGCAAGCAGACAGGTAATTTGGCAGCTGAGGCTCTGTGC